>NC_139606.1:96252689-101435189 GCF_964270895.1 Podarcis filfolensis
CCACTCTCCCTGGGGCTCTAGCCCTCTGCTCCCATTGACCCTCTGAGCTGATGCCATCTCTTACTACAACTGCTTTTAGACAGCAGAATTTCCGGCTTTGAACTTTCAGCCCAAATGACGAGAAATGCGTTTTCCCTTCAGCCAAAGAATGCCAGTGGCTCAACCTCTTAGTTTCAAAAAAAAATTGCCAACGTGAATTGACATCCTGAGAGAAACAGAATACCGCATACAGCAGAATGTGAGATTCTGAGTCAGCAAGAGCGCACACATTTGATATGATGAAGTCTTTCCTATTAAGACGTACATGCGTGTATATATATATATATATATATATATATATATGGAAGGACAAACTGATGGTCAACTTATAGACTGTACTCCTTTCTCATTTTTAAGGGGAGGAAGGAAACTGCTTTGATTTTCACAGATTTCTGTTCTGGAATACATGATCAATGAAATTCTAGAAATCAGTGAAATCCTAAATTTGATTGCGATGTACACAAATGCTGTTGCTCAGTACGATACTTTGAATTCAATATACATTACAAGTGACCCTTCACCTGGTGACCTGGTGAGGCTTCTGTTATCTGAACCCTTCAAATTATGTAGGGCTTGATTGTGAGCTCTGTTTTTCGCAGATGGAAAGCAAAGAGCGCCTTTTCTCAATTCCATGGCCTGTATCATAAACCGGACTTAGTTCTCTTCTAGCGAGGTCCCATGCTGATCTATAATCTCACACCTTCCTGATCTATAATCTGTCCTCTCCTGCACTTCACCATCATCTCAAACACTCAGATATGCTATACTGAGAAATTATGCGTAGTGTAGCAAATACATGGCGTTTAGTTTACAAAAACCCCGTGGAGAGGATTAGGTCCCACAAGGTACAACACAATTTTTTCCCAAAACCATGTCAACTATACAACCTTAAGGCATCCCAGTCCTTCGCCCTAAACATTAGCTTGCTTAGGTGTGCAATCCAGAAATGTTTAGAATGGCTCAAATAGAAACGTCGACAGACTTGTCTGCAAAGTAATTGCCTTAGATAGTGTAGACTAAACTGCTTTCCCATATGGCTAAAGTGGATTGATTTGGGGGAAAGGGAATGATTTAAATAGCAGGTACAGCGAAAAGTTGAACAACATTTTTACTTTGGTAAAAGAAATCAATTGCTTTAAGAAGCGCAGAATTATCTGGTGCAATTTCTCAATCAAAGCTGCCGATGGTGAAGACTGGAGAATGAGAAATTTGAAAGGGAAAAAATCATTCTGCAAAGTTCGAAACTGTATGTTCTTTTTACAGAACTCAGTTATTGTCTCTCTTCCACGGTCCATAAATATTATATTCCATATGTAACTAAAAAAAATGTTTTGAAGGGGGAAATATGTGATAATGAAAGTGTCCTTACTGCACTGGGTTTAGGTATAATAGTTTAAGGAGCATAAGACAATGACAGCGGTACACGCAAGTTGTTAAATGTCGACAGAACATTATATTGTACAGATCCACTTTAAGTCACCTTACTGTACTTCTGAGAAGTACAAAAGGCGGGGGGAGATATACAACATTAACATTTTTCCAATGGCAATGTTTTCAGTACTTGTAAGATAGATGACACATTCCTGTCAAATACTCCATCTTTTTAAAATGTTGTGAAGGAATTTAGGAGTACAAGTAATGGTTATTTCTAGCATCAATTACTTCTTTTCTGCTTCATTTAAATTAAGGCATTATGTTAAAAAAAATAATTAAGGACCAAATTAAGGACCCATCTTTAGTTAAAGGAAGGAAGGAAAACTACTGTGTAGCATCATGGGCACATGGGGACCAATCTGGCAAGGTATTAAGAAGCTGCTGTGAGGTGCTTAGCATTTTCACTCCTACATAATATAGAAAGTACAAAGTGTCCTGATGACGAAAAGGAGTTGCTATCTTATTGCTTTGTTGGCGTTAGAAATCTTTTTTGAGGGGGGAGGGAGCCATCCTATACGAATGCATCTAAAGGTTACTCCGTATGAATAAACTATTTGGGTAAGCAATATACAAAAGGCAAAGCCATGCCAGCATATTCTCCATACAAGCCAGTGCTTCAAAGAATCACTAGAAAAAAACAGCACTCCAGCGAAATCAAAACTGGCACATTTATTCCTACCGTAGTTTCACCCCAGATTTTCTCAGTTATATCAAGGTATAGAACCTCCAATCAGAACACTGACTCAAATCACCCACAAAACATACTCAGAAAAAATCACTCAAGCCTTTTGTAACAGAGCACAATTAAGTTATCCATCACCTGACACTTTCGTGCACTTGGAAAGTGTGCTGCAAAAAAAAAGCACCAATAGCAACATCCAACCATCTGAAATATACCAAATTTAATTTTAAGCTGATCATTAAAATAAATCCCCAATGGTGACAGAGAGGCCTTCTTTCAATTTTGAACTGCAGTTCAAAGTTTTGTATTAGATCATTGCTTTGAATGTGTGGTCTGCAATCTCCATTGTCAGCAATCTGTGAAGCACATGGGCTTACGAGCAACATTTTAAAAAGTTCAATAGTGGAACTCAAATGGCAACTTTTTTATTTGCCAGAGATGAGCTTTGGAAGGAAAAGCAGGTGAAATGGATAATGACAAGGGCCTTGCAGGGTTGTAACCTATGAAATACATGATAGCAGATTAAGCAAAAGAAATGATAATCAAAGACACATACAAATGCAACTAGATCCATTTCAAAAGTGGTCAGACCTGTCAAGGAAATGGAAACAAGAACCAAACAATGTGCTCCATTTTTAATACAACAGTTCATTCCACATGGCCCTCCGCTAACCTAGCAGACAACATTAACTTGGAAGAAATTACAGGTTCTCAAATGGATGCATACAGACTTCCATCCTTTGTACGTGTATATTCAAATGCAGGCTACAAGCCTACAGCTTTGGAGGCATGCATTTGTGGGATGATTAGGGGAGGAATGATAAAAGTCAAATATGGGGCATTTCATACTTGATGTACTAGAAAGTAATATCCAACAGCCTGTTCACAATTCTTCTTCCAATACTCAAACTACCTTCCATCTATTTTATTTGAATTCTAAGCCGGCTCAGTCCTTCCTTATCCATGCTCTGGACTCAAACGACACCTAATCCGTCCTCAGATGGAGATGGGAAAGGTATCCTCAAGATTTGAGACCTACTGCCAGGTCTTAAACGTGTTCACTCAGAAGTGAGCCCCACGTACTTTAAAAGGGAGTTCTTCAGTTGCTTTTCAAGTAAGCCTCACTGACTTTCGTGGGTCTAGTTTCTGAGCAAACATTGCCAGAAATGGGTTGTTAGGGAACTTACGAGTTCCCTATATATGTTAGAAGGGTTCTGTCTGATCAAGGATGTCTGATCTTAGGCCGCAATCCTACACGCACTTACCACTGAAAATATTGGGATTTACTCCTGAATAGACATGTGCAGGATCAAACTGTTCACAAGCACTTTCCCTAACTGAAGACCTTTCTGTTTCCACCGGGAGCACCATCAAGTGATCTCATAAAATCTCCAAGTAACCAGGCAGATGAGAGGCATGGCATCAGCCTGCCAGTTCATTAAAACAAATGCCAACTTTCCCCCTTCCATGCTCCTCCAAGCGTGTCAGGAGAGGTCCAAGTCTCTCTCTCTCTCCCCCCCCCCGCCCTCCCTTACTCAGCGAGACCCATCTCCTAACAAAGCGCCATAAATTCATCAACAGTCGTTGTGCTGAGAATCAACAGAGGGGGAGAGGGAGAGAGAAACTTGCACCTGTCTTTCTTGACACAACACACCTGTCTGGCACTGCCCATGCGCACTTGGAGCGAAGCGCCCCTTGGACAATTTCAAGAGCTTTGCCAAAGCGGAGGCAAAGAAAGAGAAGCGCACCAGCAGCCTCTCCCGCCGCCGCCAGCCCGCCCTTGTTAGAAGAGGCCACCGGGGGCTGTTACAACCGCTTGCGAGCCAAAACTGCTGCTCGGTCGCTGCTTTGCAACTGGGGACTCGCTTCGCTCCCCCCCTCCCCGTCTCCAGATCGCCAGACACCCCCCTCGCCCCCTCCACCTGCCGGGCATTATTTCTTCTGAAGACACGGCCTCCCAAGCTGGAGGGCACTTTTCTTTGCAACTCTTTACCTCTTTCCCCTTTATTTGCGCACGCTGAAACGTAAGCACCCAGACATACACGTGTACCCCCCCTACGCGCGCGCACACACCCCCTACCCAGGCACACACTTGCACAGTCGTCCGACAGGCACCGTTTGTAGCCAGATCTTCGCTACCACGGCAGGGGGGGAGGGGGTGCGGTAGGGGTAGAGGAGCTTTGCCATATTGAGTTTGTGCGCCAAGTTGAGCTAATCCCACCAACTAGCTAGGAATAAATAAAAAACGAGGAAGGGAAAAGTGTCCCGCTACCGGGGCAAAGATTTCTCCTCCTTCCGCACCCCCACCTCTCCAAATCGCGCGCGCGCACCCCCCAAAAAACCCCCAGTCCGCCGCGATCCGCGACTTTGGAAGCACTTCGGCTCAAGTGCTGCGGAGCGACGCCTCTAGAGGAAGCCGGCCGGGAGTGGAGAGAGGAAGAGCGAAAGCGCGCTCCGGAGAGGCGAGATTCTCCTCGAGAATGAAGCGTTCTTTCGAAAAGAAAAGTCACACGCGCGCAGGGCAAAGCCAAGCCGATCAACTTGCAGCACCGAGAGAGAGAAAGGGAGAAAAGAAACCAAGCAAGGCAAGAACTCTTGAACAGACACGGAGGAGATCGCAACCGTGCCGCTGATCGTTTCTGGATCTCCTCCCTATCAAACTTCCCACCACCCATTAAGCCCTTTCATAGATTTCCTCGGAACTAACTTAAAACGCCCAGCCGGGAGCTCCAAGGAAAAGTGAGTCTGACTGCAACTTAGCCCTAAGAACCTGACCCCTGGTTTTTTGGTTTGTTTTTTTTTAAAGCACCCTTCCAGCTCATCCTTTCCCGTCCACCAGCCCGTCCTTCTCAGTCCTCCCTCCCCCGCAAAAAAGAAGTATTCAAACACCCATACATTTCCCCCACCCCTCCTGCTCAAATCCTCTCTCCGCGTATTTATAAATACAGCAGGTGGGGGGTGGGAGATATGAGAAGTCAGGGGCATGCAAATGATAAGCAAATCGAAGGAGACAAAAAGAAAGGCAGCGATTAATAAACAAGACAAAGAAGAAAGACCAGACCAGGAGTTGGAGAGAGAGAAAGGGGTGGCGGGGCGATGGGGGGGGTGGAAGAAGGAAGGAAGGAAGCCTCGGGAAAGACACTCATACAAAGCCGAATCATTCCCCACTCCCAACCTTTTTTTAAAAAAATAAAAACCTTTATACGAAACATCGCTAAAAAAAAAGTCGAGAGGAGAAAGAACGGAAGAGAGACAATCAGGAAAGGGGGGAAAGACATTTCCAACATCAAACCTTATCCTTTCCAACTGGGCAAACTATTGCGATGACTGTACTGAAGCTTTTAGAGTTTTGGGCATAGCAAAAGCAAAAAAAAACCCGTTATCAGTGTGGTTTTATTAGTCTCTAACGTCATTAACCTCATACTGGGGGACGAGGAGAAGAAATCAGCAAGAATGATAGGGTTTTTTTGGGGGGGGAGGTTCCCCTAAGGAAGATAAATAAATAAATAACCGCGCACACCCCCTGCCCCCAACTTGATCCAGCATTTGGAGCAAGCCCGTGCCAGTGTCGAAGAAGACCATCTCTCTTACCCGCCACCCCCCCCCCATTTAAAAAGAGAGAAAAGAAGTGAAGGGAGACAGATACTTACTCAGTTGCAAAGGCGATGAAACTGAGCCCCCCCCTCCTCTCTCTCTCTCTCTCTTTTCCCCCTGCCGGTTAGATAGAAGGAGAGAAAGAGAGAGAGAGAGACGGAGAGCGAGCGAGCGAGCGAGCAAGAAGGGAACGCGCACAAGCTCCGCACAAATACACAGCCTTGCTATCTTGCCGCTGATGAATATTGTAATTGGCCCAGGGAGGGTGAGAGTGAGCGTGCCAGGGTGTATGTAGATGCGCGTGAGTGTGCGTGTGTGAAAGAGAGAGAGAGAATGAGCGAGGGTGCAGGAGAGAAAGAGAGAGAGAGAAAGCAAGAGGGAGAACAGAGAGAGAGGGAGGGAGGAGGAGCACCCTGCTCTTCTGCGCCGCTCTCCTCTCCCAGCCTGTAATTGTCTCTTATTTCTGCAGGCAGCAGAGCAGCCTCGCTCAGCTGAGGGCTCCGCACCACAACAAGATTTACTTTAAGACACAGCTGAAGGAAACAGGAAGACTACACGTCACGCTCTGAGTGACGTGCGCCAGGCCCAGCGCCCAATCGGGAGGCTCCTTCGGATTCAAGGGGGATAGCGAGCGGAGAACTTGGGAGGAAAGAGAGCGAGACGTGGGGTGGTGGTGGGGGTGCTGGGGGGGGAGGAGGAGGAGGAGGAGGAGGAACAGGATGGGATCGGTCTCCCCCACTTGCTGCCCCCACCTCGCCGTCCCCTTTCTCCACCCCTTGGCCCCCATCGTCGCTGATGGGAAGGAGACTTTCGTCCCAAATTTGGAGGAGGGCGCATCGGACAAGCCGTCTGCGCCCGGCGCGGAGTTCAGCCTTGCCGGGTGCAGAGATCAGTTACTGGACGTAACTGGCTTTGGTTGTTCAGTTTAGTTTGGGGTATGGCTACAACATTGCAGAAAGGAACGTGGAAAGGTGCGCCTGACTCAAAAGGAAGGGGTGGGTGCGAGGAAATATCCACGCGCGTTTCTATAGCGGGTGGGCAGAGATAACCGGGGTGTGTAGGGAGTGCAATCGGTGTAGCCCCGCACCCGACGCTAGTCCTCGGAGTCCCACGCAGGGTTGTAGGGCATTCCCACGTAAGAGTGCTCAGGATTGCGGACTAATTACAATTAAGCCATCCATCCGCGCACAGAAAGCAGGTGCGCGCGTAAAGACGCGCTCGCGTAGCGGAAAGGTGGCATGTCAACGTGCAGCGAGGATACCAACCCCCCACCCCCACCCCACCCCAAGAAACTTTACAGCCTCGTTAAGATTTCAAGTTGGTGGGGCTTTCGTCGCCTTTTGAGCAACTCTGTGGTAGGTGGACAGCCAGATGCAAAAACAGCTAAGGCGAAATCGTTAAAAGTAAAGCTTTCCTTCGACTGCCAGTACTTCGGTTTAGTTGGTGGTGGGTTGGACTGTGTGTCATTGCTTAGGCACGGGGAGAGAGGGAGGGGGTGGTGGCATTGGATAAGCTGCACTGAACGAAGCCAAGGTGCCCTCATTCCATCCATTCCAGGCAATCACGGTTGTCAATGGCCAGGAAATGGTTCTCGGTCTTTGACAGACTCTTAAAACTATAGAAGTAGGGGCATCAAAAAGGTCAGTTTTAATCACGGTATATATAAACTAACTCTCTCTCTCTCTCTCTCTCTCTCACACACACACACACACACAGCCCTTTAGATCTAGACAAAATACCAGTGTCAGCAACCTATGCACGGCGTAAAAACTCAGAAGGCGCAAGTGACTAACTTAAAACAATTGGACAACCCTCCCTTTTTTCCCACTTTTGCAAACCTCTTCAAAGCCTTCAATACGAATTCACTTTCTCCTGATTTAAAGAAGTTCATCGATGTTTCTCTCTCTCTCCCGCTCCCAGGAGTGATACAACAAAATAAGTGGAAAGGGAAGTCGCGTTGGAGCCTTGAAGTAAACCTGACGGTTGCTCCTAACCTGTCTTGTAGCTATACAATCTTCTGTTGGTCGTGAAGAGGCTCCTTAGTGCAGACGCAACAAAAAGCGTTCACCCAAAGTTCGGATCAGCCTCCCTGTATCCATGATGTGTAGGTCATGAACTCAAGAGCTTTAAATTAAATCCTGCTTTAAGTCACTGGAAGGTGGGGTGGGGTGGAGACCACTAACTCTTTCCAATAACTCTGGAACACAATCAGATCGCCGAGTTTGTTTGAAAACTCCTATCGGTAGTTCAGATTTACGATCTGTATGTCCACCGCGAACTCATACCACACTTTTATCGATAGTTTATTCAACTCATCCAGCTCCCTCTTCGAAAGGTTGCCTTATTGTTGTTGCTGCTACTGTTAATACTGAAGGTATGTCTATTCCTGGTACCACAAGGAAAGCAAAAAATTAACTTTATCGGGATATTAAAAAAAATAATCAGAGCAGGCAAGTTAAACCGCTTTGAGAAAAGACGGCGCGCTGCTTATCCTATACGCGGGGGGGAAATAAAACGCCACCCCTGACTTTCTTTCGGACAGGTATCTGTGCAAAATATTTTAAACACATAATTTTAAAATCCTAACCTTATCACCATTAGTTACGGCACCCGGGGAAAAAAACCCATGCCGATGCACAGGTAATCTTTTTTTAAAACACACACACAGAGAGAACACGCAGGAATCTGGCGCGCCCACAGATCCGAGTCTGCTTGAATGGATCGCAGCGTGCGAGGATTTTGGTGCTCTCTTTCTGGTCGCTTTCTAACTTTTAATTCCGGGATTTCTTTAGGGCGCATGGGGTTTATTCTGCGTATATGCTCTCTGGTGCACGTGCAACATTCCCTTCTCCATCCCTTCCTCTCTCTCATTCCAGCTCCAGAAAAACTAGAAAACTGCTGTGGATAAGAGACGGGCGCCCAAAGAAAACAGCGGGGGGAACAATTCAAAGCAACAACAACACCCCCAAAACTTATCAGAAACTCGAATCTGAGAACACATTTTTTTTAAAAAAAGAAATAAGGAGAGAACACGAGAGAAGGAAAAATGACAGAGAGCAACTGCGTGACGGGGGAAACAGGGAGAGATTGTGTTGTTATACATCCCTCGCTTGGGAAAACTGTGGAGCCGGGTTAGGGGGGGTGTGCAATAGTCGTTCTTGAAGGCAACGCTCTCGGGGAGAAGGACTGGCTGAGTCGTGGCCCCATCGCCCGGGGTCCCCTGCACTTAATTCGGGAGGGAAGCGAAATTTGGGGGCGGGGGCGAGCGAGAAAGAAAAACTCTCCCTTATCAACGGTCCACGCCCCCTTCCTTCCTTCCTACTGCGGACTTCTGGGCTGTAGTCCACGGGGGGGGGGAGGCTATCATTTCGCGGCCTTTCATCCAGGGGGCTAACCCCCCTCTTTCCCCAAGATTTCTCACAGCAACCTCGATCTGGGACGCAGGGGTTGCAGCTGGAGTGAAACCCAGAAAGTGTCCTCCTCCCCACCTCCCCCCCCCAAAGCCCTTTGCATCTACTTGTTCAAATCTCTCTCTCTCTCTCTCCCTGGAGAAAAACTCCTGAATATCTGATGCGACTCTCCCATCTGTTTCCTAATCTGTTAGGTGAGGCAGAAGAGTCAGGAGGCGAGGAGGAGAAAACCCGCTCGGTTGCGGAAGGAGAAGCAAAGGCGCCCTTTTTTTTTCTTTCCATCGAGGCGTCTCCCGCGCGCCCCTCCCGTCTCCTTATCTTCTGCAGAAAAGAGGAAACTACCGTTTTTAGTGCCTCTTGGAGAGCCTGTCATAACCATAAAACTGCGGTGGGAAAAACAGGCCCGAGTCCTTGAACTCCAAGCAGCCAGTTCTTCTCAGGGCAACTTCTGCTTCTCCGCTTTAAAAAAATAAATAAATGAAATAAAAATTCCCTTACCTTTGGCTCTCGAGTTCTTCCTGGACTTGTGGCTCCAGGTAATGGAGACCCCATGAGCGCCTCGCCGGTTTTATAACTTGCGACGGCTTCGAGGTGCTCCCTTTGTCTCCCCTCGCCACCCCCACCCCCGATGGTTTAAAATTTTTTTTTTTAAGATATCCTATTTGTAAAACAACATAAAAGTCAGCGCCAACTCCCGCGGCTGCTTGATGGCCTTTGTGTCAAACTGAGAAGCGATCAGTCCTGGTTTAACGCGCAGCCTGTCAGAGTTTATTTTCCTTTCCCCCTCTTTTTCTCTCCCTCCACCCCCGCCTCAAACTCGACGGTTGCTCCACCGAGGACCGGCTCGGGGCATCCCTCGCCCCCTCGGCGGAATTATGGAGACCACGCGGCGAAGCGATGCAAAAGCGGCAGCTGCGAGGAGGAATTCCCTGACGGGAACCCGGCTGCTTTGCTGTGACCCCTCTGAAGTGCGCTGTTTGTTTAACCGACGGCTCCAGTCTAAACAGAAATAAAACGAGCGCTTCTCCCGAGCCAAGTTCGGCTCCTCCGCGCTGCGCGCCGCGCACCAAAAGTTTGCGCTGCTTCTCCTCGGACCCCCCCTCCCCACCCCCAAACTCCTGTCGTTTCCCCACCGAATAAAACCACAATAACTCACAATAGCCGGTAAATAAGATACCCACGCGCACACACTTAAAAAACCAAACATAAATCCGTGCAAATTCTCCACTTGTCTTCCGGACGCAGCTGCCCACTTCTCATTCCTATGGGACAAAATTGCAACATTTCGACTTCTGTAGCAATTGTTCCTTTTTAAACAACAGGGGAAAAGATATTCCCCCACCCCATAGACATCGTTCTGGGCATTATCTGGTCCCCAGTAATAATTATCCCATGATCCTTCAACAAACTTAAATTTATTGGTATTGCCCATTTTACAGATGGGGAAAACTGAGAAAGAATGAGTTGCCCAAGCTCATGCTGGAGTGACCACCTCTCCCCCTCAGTCCCATGGCAGGGGATGATTGCTTGACATTCAACAGGTGCAGCTTTTTTCTATCTTTGCTAGGAAATTATTTACTTTGGGCTGGATTTGTTGGATTTCTGCCTGCTGTGTAGTTTTTAAAGGTGCAGGAGCTGTGCTGGGTGGGGAGAGGAAGGAGGGTGGGCCAAGGGATAAATTGCAAAGAACATCCTTGGTTGAAGTGCAGTTTGAACCTAGGTCTTGTCCCCCTGCCACATATTGCCCTTTGGGTGGGGTCGTCTATGTGGAAGGAGAAGAATATTTTTGAGCATGACAATGCAACAGCAATTCACAATTGACTGGTACCCGAGATATCGCCAGTACTGGCTTCGCCTCAGGCAACCAAACTTTCCAAAAATCAAGACATTAACAGATGGTGGCAACCACATGGAGAGATGATGTTGCTTAGAGAGAATCTAGTCATTTCACTCAAGCCGATAAAGAGTGAATCCCAGAAGGACACCGTGTATTCTGAAGAGTTCTGCACTTGGCCCATCCTTATCCATCTCCCTTCTGCTCCTGTTTCATCAGCTTCGTGATCTTTTTCTTTTTGGAGAAATTCAAATTTTTTTTGGGGGGGGGGAGAAGCTTCCTGAGAGGAATGATGGCCCACCAAGTGTTTGTGTGGCATTAAGGACACTCAATGATCTCGGTTTATTTTACTAAAAGAAAAGGTCTATCTACATACAGAAAAAGCAATGCCCTTTAAAAAAAAAAAAAAGGATCTTCTGTGGAAAAGGCCAGGAAATGAATAGATACTATTTCTAATAATATAGCCTGGGAACTGGGACAGAAGTGCTGCATCCTAAGGAAAATAAAAAAAATACACCACCTCTCAAATCTATGATTTGCAAACTTCTGCATGCAATGTAATTTGTTAAAAACACTTGAACCTGATCTGCATCTAGTTCATTATTCCATCTGACTGATGGTGGGAATAGTTATGCTACAACCCTGAAACTGATGGTGAACCTCAGAGCTCATATCTGGAAAAGCTTTTGGGATTGGAATAATAAAGCCGATCTTGATTTCTCTATTGAAATTATTTCTCATGTTTCATTATCACCTGGAATAAGGAAGAATAAAAAAAGACTTCCTAAAAGGAAAACTACCTGTAGAGGAACTTTAAATGATGCTTACCTTGGAAGTTGTTAAAAGTTCACAATTTTACTGTACTGTATATGAAAGGCACTAAGCTGACTAGATATTGGTACTCCCCAGCAGGCTAACACATAATCTAGTAGAGATTTTACCAATAGCATTTTACCTGTAAACCAATTTTGCTGTTGTGATTTCCCCCAAAGAATCCAAGAAACTAGATTTTTGTAAAGGTGTGAAGAAATTTCTCGTTGGGATTGCTGCTAACCCCTTTTCAGAACTACGGTTTGCCATGAGCCTTTTGGTAGGTGCAGAAAGAATGACTATTACACTAATTTAAGGCTTTGCTGTGGATATACAGCTTAGAGAGAACATCGCAAATAGCTCGCTCTCTGTTGGTACCTGAGACCAGCTTTCGCTTTCTAATGTTCTGTGAATGAATTACTTCAGCTTTCTTTTCTGCTTAGTGAAGAGTCCCATGCGGACATGTGTGGCATGGGGGTGGTCACACACCATTTGCACTCTCAAAGAGGGGTTGGTGAGAGAAAGATGTGGTCTGGGGAGAGCAGGTGTGGTTGGGGAGGCAGTGCAGGTTGAGGAGAGTTCTGATAGAGAAGCATGGGGGTAATCTTTGGCCCTTTGGCTCTTTGGCTTCTCTATGGCAATTATAAGGAACATAGGAAGCTTCCACATGTCAAGTCAGACTGCCCATCTAGTAAATACCTGGAGACAGCTATCCAGGGTCTCAGGCAGAGGTCCTTCACATCCTCTGGTACCCTGATCCTTTTAACTGGAGATGCTAAAGACTGAGCCTACCTTCTGTAGTGGGGGGGGGGGGGAATGTGCTCTGGCATTGAGTTTCCCTAAAAGCTACTAGACATGATGATTATGTCCTACCTCCACTGTCAGAGGCCCTATGCCTCTGAATGAATACCCATTGCTGGAAATCATGTGGGCTGAGTGCTGTTGCACTGGCCACTGTGAGAAGAGAAGGCTGGAGTAGATGGCCATTGGCCTAATCCAGCACAGCTTGTCTTGTGTTCCTGTGTATGGTCCCTATAGGACAGCCTTTCTCAACCTGTGGGTCCCCAGATGTTGTTGAACTACAACTCCCAT
Source organism: Podarcis filfolensis (assembly GCF_964270895.1). Classification (NCBI taxonomy): domain Eukaryota; kingdom Metazoa; phylum Chordata; class Lepidosauria; order Squamata; family Lacertidae; genus Podarcis; species Podarcis filfolensis. Next base: position 96,265,585 of record NC_139606.1, read on the forward strand.
CACCCCTAGCTAGCGAGGCCAGAGCTCAGGGATGATAGGAGTTGTAGTCCAACAACATCTGGGGACCCACAGGTTGAGAACCGCTGGTATAGGAGAATGGGCACATCTGGGAATTGAACCAAAGGGGGAATGACTGGATAGCTCAGTTGGTTGGAGCATAGGGCTGAGAATACAGTACCAAGGTTGCAGGTTCAATCCCCATATGGGGCAGCTGCATGTTCCTGCATTGCAGAGGGTTGGACTAGATGATCCTCAGGGTCTCTTCCAACTCTACAATTCTATGATTCTATGAACTAACAAGTCTGAAACAGGAAAAACTTTGAAATAGGGAGGGCTGCAACGTTTTAGCTTTGCTTGACTGAAGAGGGGTTCCCATCTACCACTGATGATCAGTCTGGATCAAGTCTAGTTTAAAGTCAACGAACCCCAAGAAGAGCAGGGGTCTTGAGATTCTTATTCTTTTATTATTCTTTATTATTATTTTAAAAGCTTGTATACTACTCTTTAGGACAATCACATGCTGGTCAAAATGGCCAAAACACCAATAAAGCAATAAAAACCAGTTACAAACAAGAAAACCCAGAACGATAACCCTTATAAGTTGGCTTCTCAAATATGACTTGAAATTAATTGCCCATCTGCAGATAGCACTGGACAACAGACTGAAAAGACGTACAAGTCACCTGGACACACTCTTCCCATTATGGTGAACTGCACTGAATTTGTACTGAAATGATAAGTTATTTCCAAATGTGCACCTCTGCATATATATTCGCATATGCAAATATAATTTGGCACCCTCTTCTGCTCTCTGTTTTGCCTATTTATTTCCTGGCCAGGGGCGGGGGGAATGTGCTAATGGCTACCCTATGCTTGTCCCCTTCCCCCACATTTGAAAAGAAGAATGCCAATCTTCCCTCAAAAGACTTCTTGATCTTCCATTCTACTTTCTGATTATCTCATGTATCAAAGAAGTGTGAACTATGTCGAAGAAGAAGAGGAGGAGAGGGAGGAAGAAGAAAGAGTACAGGTCGGTTCTTTTGCTGGTGCGTCCAGGAAGTAAATCTAAGATTTCACAAATATACCTATACTGTGATCCTCAATATGAGCCCAAGGAACTTAAATATGGGGTGCAATTGACTTGTGACCCAAACATCTTTTACTGGTATACCTGCTCCCTGCCTTAAAAAAGCTCTCTGTGGAGATATTTCTAGTGTGATTTGTGCCATATTAATAACATAAGTAGCAGGACTCAGCTTCTCGATCGGATTTAATCCCACACACTTCTCTCTCCCTCCACCCGCTGACCCTGATTTTTCTGAGGGTGGAGGAGAGACCTGATTTCCTAATAGAATCGGAGGGGATCTGCTTTGTCTGCTGTAGCAAAGCAGCAACACAATCTGAAGGCTGTCATTCATAGAAAGGTAGATTCTCCGGAGAAATGTAATGGTTACGGGTATTGACTGGCACTCTGTTGTGCATCATTTGGCCAAGTCTTCTGTTCTCTTCATCATGTTAGATAGAGGCAAATATGGTATTGCTGAATATTCTGTGGTAGCAGATGTTCTTTTCCAGAAGCCATTATTGAAATGCCTCTTTACAACAGATTTAAACTTGGGTCTGGTGGACTCGGTCTCTCTATCTCTCCATTGTCATTTCCAGATATTGATCTCTCTGCACAAAGTTTGTGGGGAGGTTAGACGATGCCAGCTTTTTCTTGAGTATTCATTCAGACTAGTTTCAGGTGAGGTTATACAACGTTGTTATCAAGCAATTGATAGCTTACACTTTACAGTGCATTTCCCGGTTACATTTCTTACTGAAAAAGTCTGATTTTGGGGGTGGGGTTGTTGTGCAAGAGTGCTAAATAAAACTTCAATTGAACAACCTGAAATTGCAGGTATGTTATGGGATGTGGGTGGCGCTGTGGTTTAAACCACTGTGCCGCTTGGACTTGCTGATCGGAAGGTCAGTGGTTCGAGGCCCCGTGATGGGTTGAGCTGCCGTTGTTCGGTCCCAGCTGCTCTCTTCCTAGCAGTTTGAAAGCACGCAGTGCAAGTAGATAAATAGGTACCACTCTGGCGGGAAGGTTAACAGCATTTCCGTGCGCTGCTCTGGCTTTGCCAGAAGCGGTTTAGTCATGCTGGCCACATGACCCGGAAAAACTGTTTGTGGAATAATAATAATAATAATAATAATAAATTTTATTTATATCCCGCCCTCCCCAGCCGAAGCCGGGCTCAGGGCGGCTAACAACAATCAAATAATCCAACATTCTAAAAACATTTCATTATAAAAATTAATTAAAATCAAATTGATGGCAACTGTTAAGCAAAATTCTGTGCAGATTGCCAGAGGAGGGAGTCAGGCTGCGCCCTGACCAAAGGCCTGGTGGAGCAGCTCTGTCTTGCAGGCCCTGCGGAAAGATGTCAGGTCCCGCAGGGCCCTAGTCTCTTGTGACAGAGCGTTCCACCAGATTGGAGCCGCAGCCGAGAAAGCCCTGGCTCTAGTTGAGGCCAGCCTAACCTCTCTGTGGCCTGGGACCTTCAAGATGTTTTTATCTGCAGACCGTAAGTTCCTCTGTGGGACATACCAGGAGAGGCAGACAAACGTCAGCTCCCTTGGCCTGCAAAGCGAGATGAGTGCCGCAACCCCAGAGTCATTCGTGACTGGACTTAACTGTCAGAGGTCTCTTTACCTTTACCTATTGAAATCCACCCCAAACTAGCAATGGCCTGTCTGTCTGCCTGCCTAGGCTTCCCCCAAGCTAGCCATGATTCAGTTGAGAGATTGCCTTCTAAAATAAAGGATTTAAAGCAAGGTTGTGCTGTATTGAATCCCACATTACTTCTTGAAAAGAATTGCAGCAGGTACAGTACGTATGCAGTTGTCCGCCGCACACTGAATTTCCCTGCCAGTTAGTGGTACAGAAAGAGGCTGTTTAGGAATGGCAAGCTGCCAGCTCATTGAATAAATGATTTAAAATAACTTTGTGCAATGGGCAACTACTGAGGAGCACGCTAGGATACCTGGGCAAGGTTTTCGAGTCCTGAAGCCACTGTTGGTTTCCAATCTTTTTGAAAGTAAAGGTTTAAATGAGGTAAGTTTGTTTAGAGTGTCATCCAGAATGGGTTCAGCCTTCAAGTGTCATATTTCTTTCTTCTAGAGTAGTATCAGTAACTTCAATAAAATTACTTGAGGGTAAGTCATTTGAGGGGCTTTAGCATAACTCTCTTGAGTTCCATAGAATAAATAATCAAATTCTTAGTAAATTTTCCAAAGTTCTGGGGGAACCAACATAGTACTAAGACTTTAGATTGTCTAAATTAAACATACACACACATACACAGTTAAGCAGTTCCTGTCTCTCATTACAACGAAGCACCTTTCACTTTCTATTACTTATTTAGGAAAAAAATGTTTGCCACCCTTCTGCTAAAGCTCTCAGGGCTGCTTGCATATAAAATTAATAAAATACACCAGAAATAAAAATATTAATTATTACATATTTAATATTTCCTGCTCGGGCACCCAGAACCACCACCTTTTCTGAGTTGAGCTTCAGGTTACAGTGGACGCTCGGGTTGCGAACGTGATCCATGTAGGATGCACATTCGCAACCCGCGTCTGTGTGTCTGTGCACGTGTGGATTGCAATTCTGCGCTTCTGCGCATGCACAAAGCGTGATTTACCGCCAAAACCCGGAAGTAACCCGTTCTGGTACTTCTGGGTTTCGGCGGTCTGTAACCCGAAAAAAACGGAACCTGAAGCGGCTGTAACCTGAGGTATGACTTTATTGGCCTTTATACAGTCCATTACTCAACAGAACTTTCTCTTTCTGACTCGAATCTGAGGAAATTGAGAACTGGGCATCATCAGTGTACTAATGGCAACTCACCCCAAGCCTCTGAATAATCTCACTCAGCAGTTTCATGATGATGTTTGAAAAGCATGGGAGATAAGATGGAACCCCGTGGGACCTCATAACCTGAAACCCACCCGGCGGTACTTCTTAGCGTGTGTTGGAACTGGTAGGGAAGAAGACCGGGAGGCCACCACTAGGTGGAGCCGGAGCAAAGAACAGCCCGTCAACGGCAGGCAAAGTTGACTAAATCAAGTTCTTCCCCCATTCCCTTATCCTTCATAGGAGGAAAAGTTAGGAGACAAAATGGGCAGGTTGTATTCAACCCAATCATTTTGTGAGAAATCAAATGGCTATATAAATTTAACATAACAACCAACAACTAACTAACTAACTAACAACAACAACACTTGTGGGTGGGTCAGAGCCAATTCTGATTGCAAAAACAGACCAAAGGAAAAATGTTAACCTTCCCACCTCTTTTCCTCTTTGGACCTCTTTGGTTTTTATGGCAATCAATTGTCTTCATAGGATGATGAATTTGCAGCTGTCCAGATCAGACTTGTCCAGTTTCTTGACTTCACAGGCTGAATCAGAAGTAAACACAAGCACCAGTATATCCAGAAAGTGCCACACTGCACGGTCACTGCAGGACAATATGGTGTCACTCAACTGATTCCAACTTTCTGGACTGTCACTCTTTTAGCCTATGGTGGCTTATGAAGCAGGCCTCATTTTACAGATACTCATGCATACATGTGTGCACAAACACATATGAGCACACAAACACATATGCAGAGGCAGGCCCACCCCCAGACAGAGAGCCACCCCCCTCTCAGCTGATCTATGCAGATCAACAGAGGAGAGGCTTATCATACCCTCTCTGCTCATCAAATGAGCAATCTGATGACCAAAATGCAAGTGGATTGCTCTACTCAACACAGTACTATGTGTATATGTAATGTTACTTTAATTTTTGTCATTGCTACCAAAATTGGTTGACTCATGGGGAGGGGTGCAGAAAAAAATGCTTAGGGGGAACTGGATCAGGCCTCGCTGAACTGAGGGTTCACCATCCTGTACGTAAGTATACTGAAGCAAAATCCAGGACACTTTATTTATTTGTTTGTTTTAAGAATGAGAGGCCTATTTCTGCAAATAGACAGGAACATAAGCTTATTCCAGATTCATTGTCCCCCGAAGCCTGTGTTAAAACAGGTGGGAAATGGTATATCATAACAGTCTAATGAATAATTATGTTGCTCAGGTAGATGTTATTCATTACCATTAACACAAATGCTTCCCTGCCGAAGGTATGGGGGAGAAATTTGATCCAGTTCGCATTTAAAGGCGAACTGACCCAATTCGCAAATTATGAAACACCGTGTAAACGAAAACACAGCTGCCCTTTGAAATGAATTCTGCAAGTCAGTTCTCTGGCCAAGTCACATGTACAGAAATACATACAGTTGGGTAAAATGTGCATATAAACACATATGTTCATGAAAAGAGCATGCAGAAATGGATTATATTGGAGAAAATTGCATACCATGCAATTTTGCATGTTTAGGGAAGTTTTTAATATTTGATGAATTATTTTATTTTAATATTTTGTTGGAAGCCACCAGAGTAGCTGGGGAAACCCAGCCAGATGGGCGGGGTATAAATTATTATTATTATTATTATTATTATTATTATTATTATTATTACCAAAATGTGTACGAGAAATTGGTGCTAAAACGCTGGTGAATTTTCACGGGGATCTGAATTCCCCACCCCTACCCCTCAAACTAATGTGGTGAACTGAATTTAACATTGGGGAAATGAGAAACTGAAAGAAAAGCAAAATTGACAGAATCACCCAGCCTTACCCTTGAGGTTTGGATCCTTGGAAAACAGACCGCTGCAACGCAAAAGGACAACTGCAGCCAGGGAGCCAAAGAGAAGTTCCGTCTCAAAACACCTACTCAGACTGCATAGAGATGACATGTTTTGTCTCCTCTTATTGCTTGGAGTGCTAACAGGGGCTGAGGTATGAGGGTGCCGAAGTGTACGTGGAAGCTTGAGCAGATGAGAGACACTTGAATTCCTTCCTTGTGTGGCTGCTACCCCTGCTCAGCCGCCCAGCCTTTCAAAGACACTCTGGAGAAGCTTTGAGATTGCCGTGCTTTTGCAATGGACTGGGAGCGACCTCTCTGCAGCAATGCCCCACCATCACCACCACTGCAATGTCTGAGCACAGAAGAGGTGGCCTGGACAGGGCCATCACAGAGAACCGGTGTCCCAGAGAACAGGGTCCCCAGACGTTTGACGGTCTATTGATCCCTGTGCCACCACTGTGCTCGCTTCCCTGCTGCCACCAACCCGTTTCTCTCGGGTACACATGGAGTCCGGACAGTTATTAAAATTGAACCAAATAAACAGGTTTACAGTGGTACCTCTGGTTACATACTTAATTCGTTCCGGAGGTCCATTCTTAACCTGAAACTGTTCTTAACCTGAAGCACCACTTTAGCTAATGGGGCCTCCCCCTGCTGCTGTGCCGCCGCCACCCAATTTCTGTTCTCATCCTGAAGCAAAGTTTTTAACCCGAGGTACTATTTCTGGGTTAGCGGAGTCTGTAACCTGAAGCGTATGTAACCCGAGGTATTTTATAAGCATTAACAAGTTTATGGTATCTCAGATAATATTCTTGTCAGTTTCTTAACTTTAGTTTCTTTACCGGCCTATACCTTCCTAATACCTTCTGACTGATTATCTCAACTGTTTGACTGACTCCTTTTAACAGATTCTCTCACTTTCTCACATCAGACTAGACCAACTCCGTCTCTTCTCTAACTCCAGACTAACTTCTCAACCCCCCCTAACTCTAATTCCTCCCCTTGGGTTCCCATTGGTTAGTCATTTTACAATTAGTTAACCCTTTCCTTATGAACCCAGTAGGAGGGCAAACACCACAACCGTTGAGGTATAATGGAAGCCTGCCTGCCACTTAGAAAGGAGGCCTCTTGAATCGAATGCTGTCCTGCATCTGGCCTTGTTTCTCATTGGAGCGAAAGAGAGGGAAAACAGGCAAAAGGGAGCGAGAGGCAATGTGGTAGCGAAATGGCTGTCTTCTTCTGCAATGGCAATAGACATGGGTTTGAGCATATAACGCCAAGCTTGGTCTCACCGCACTGGCTGCCAATTAGTTTCTGTGCCCTAATTCAAAGTGCTGGTTTTGACCTATAAAGCCTTAAATGGCTCAGGACTGCAATACCTCCAGGACTGTCAGTTCCCTGTATGAACTGACTTGGACCCTGTGGTCATAATCTGAGGTCCTTCTTTGTGTATCTCTTTTCTGTGAGAAGCCTGGAGGCTGCGACATGAGAACGGGCTTTTCTGGGGTTGTTCGACAAGCTCAGTAATTTCGGTGGTTTTCTAGGAAAAAAAGTTCAACAACTTTTTGGGTGTTCTGGTTTTTACTTTTTGAAATTTGGCAACCTTATGAATGTTCTCCGCAGGGAGCCTCGTTTGGTGCCTTTATTACATGTATTTAGGCAAAAACTTTCTTCTTTAACTAGGCCTTTGGCCTTTAATTATTTGTGGTCTTTTAGAAGTAGGTGGGATGCCTTTAATGTATTTTTCTTTCCTCTTAGTTTTAATGTATCTAGCTGGCATTTATTGTTTGTTTGTTTGTTTGGTTGGTTGGTTGTAAGTCGCTTTGGGTTGCCCTGGGCAAGATAAGGTTGGGCTGCCATGAGGTGGACACAAAGGATGGATTCAGTAGCCACATGAAAGCTCACCACCTACAAAGGAAGATAACCTACAGCCTCAGATCACACAGTTAAGTTTGGTATCGCCATCATTCCCTGGATTTCTTGAGTGGTTGATGATCAATAATGCTGGGTTGAGCTGTGTGTGTGAATGCAAGCCATGAGTAATCCATACACATGGGTCCAAGCAGTTATGGAGTGGCACCTAGGAGTTAGCTATGAGATCATGGGTTCACATGTTGTAATAAGCTAGCCTTTGCCTACCTGGCACATTCCGGACATTTTGGATTACCACTCCCATCAGCCCCAACCACCATAGACCACTTTATGCACATGACATGTTTTCCTGGTCATGTGCCGGTTGGTTAAAATTTAACAGACTACAGTGGTACCTCTGGTTGCGAACGGGATCCATTCCGGAGCCCCGTTCGCAACATGAGCAAAACACAACCTGCGTCTGTGCATGTACGGGTTGCAATTTGCCGCTTCTGCGCATGCGCGTGATGTCATTTTGTGCATCTGTGCATGCACAAGCGGCAAAACCCGGAAGTAACCATTTCTGGTACTTCCGGGTCACCGTGGGACGCAACCTGAAAATGTTCAACCTGAAGCAAACGTAACATGTGGTATGACTGTACTTAATATAGTTAAAAGGCAAATGATGAATCAAGCACAAATCATCAGCCTTAATGTTGAAAAAATACATGTGGATAGATCTTTATTTATTTAAAAGCATTTCTTGACACACACACACACACACACACACATCCCTAAGTGAGTATACAAAAATAATGTAAACACAGTAAAACTGTAATAAAAGTAGTAAAACAGAATTATATATATGTAAAACAGGTAAAAACAGGAACAGGTAAAAACGGGAATTGAGAAATAACAGGGTTCAATCTCATGGGAAAAACAAAACAACCACAATATATTCACAGGACATCTAAAGCAAGTGATAGATGATGCTTTATGTATGGTAGGTGGAAAGACATTCCACAGTGTGTGGGCGATGGCAGAATATGTCAATTTTCAGGTTACCGTCCTGTGAAGTTGTGTAGGGTCTTGAGTGAAATTTTGCTGGATGATCTACCAGATCTCTACAGGGGCATTTGACTTTTCATGTAACCTAGTCTTGATTGTAAAACTCCTGTGCTCCCAAAGTTGTGGATTTATTTATTTTTTTACAAATAAATATCTGTGTTTTTTTATTGTTCCCCTCCCATAAATTTATAAGTGGATGCATGCATCTTGAAACAGATTAATTAAAGGAGGGGCTTATCAGGAGGCAGTTTAATTCAAGACCCTTGCTCTAGTGAAAATACAATTACCAATGGAAAGCAGGAGGGGAGGCGGTTGAAGAGAGGCAAGAGCTCAGGAGAAGGGAAAGTGAACTCTCCTAATCCTATTAAACGCAGTAGCATGTTTCTGTGGACCGCAGGGAGAGATTAAGCACAGGAAAAGGGATAAGTGTTGCTTCAGTTTCACTAAACTAATGTGACAACTTGTCATTGGAAATCTTTACAGCTTGTTAGTAGATGACTAGCTGATTCAGATATGTTTTCTACCATTTCCTTTGTGTCTGTGGGTAGATTCCTCCCCCCTTTCCTGTCCCTTTCTTATCTGGGCAGCTTCATTTCGGGCTTCTCCTTTTAATCCTTCGTGTCTCCTTCGAGTCAAAACATTTAACTTGCTTTAATCAATATTTTGTTTTGAAGATGTCCCTTGACCTTTCGGTTGGGCACATGCAACCTTCAAGGGCACCTCGCTCATTCATTAACCGGAGCTGGATGCTGCGTCCCTTTGGTGGGACGTGAAATGTACGTCCTTCCACATATTGCACGAAGGGTTGACAGTGCTTCTCGAATTCCTTTCTTGCCTCGCTGGGTGTTGGGTGGCAGTGGGAACTGAGGTGGGCGGTGGAGGAGGTCACACACATCAGCATGCTGAGGAGAACTGAAATGTATTTGGAAGGAACCAGCAGGCAAACACCAGCTTTGGAAACATGGGTCAAGTCCACACCATATAGTTAAAACTCTTATAAAAGTTCAACAGAGATGCGGGTGGCACTGTGGGTTAAACCACAGAGCCTAGGACTTGCTGATCAGAAGGTTGGCGGTTCGAATCCCTGGGATGGGGTGAGCTCCCGTTGCGCAGTCCCTGCTCCTGCCAACCTAGCAGTTCGAAAGCATGAAGTGCAAGTAGATAAATAGGTACCGCTCCGGTGGGAAGGTAAACGGTGTTTCCGTGCGCTGTTCTGGTTCGCCATGCTGCTTAGTCATGCTGGTCACATGACCCGGAAGCTGCGCACCAGCTCCCTCAGCCAATAAAGCGAGATGAGTACTGCAACCCCAGAGTCGGCCACAACTGGACCTAATGGTCAGGGGTCCCTTTACCTTTATAAAAGTTCAACAGCCATGGCTTTCTGCCAAAGAATCTTGGGGACCATAGTTTGTTAAGACTGCTGGGAGTTGCCAAGGGACCCCTCACAGAGCTACAGTTCTCAGCACCCTTTACAAACCACAGTCCCCAGAACTATTTGAGTGGCTTTGAATATGGAAAGGGCTTGAAACAGTTGTGGCTTCCTGCAAAGAATCCTGGGAACTGATTTGTTAAGGGTGCTGAAAGTTGTTAGGAGACTCCTGTTCCCCTCACAGAACTACAATTTCCAGAGTTCCCTGGGAAGAAGGGCTCTGGGATCTGTAGCCTTGTGAGGGGAAGGGGGGTCTTCTGAGAACTCTCAGGATTATTTGTGGGGAACCCGGACTGTTTTAAAGTTCTGCTTTAAATGTAAAGTGCAGATGAGGCTCGCACACTGCTCTTTTAAATATTCCCCGCTCCTTGTCCAAACCCCCTCCTTCCTCCTCTTCTACCACCAAAGGCGTGATTGTTGAATAGATGGAAAAAAACATTTTACAACATTAAAGGAGGACTGTTTAGAAAAGGAAGGACCTGCTGAGGTGTAGAGGAAGCCTGTTTATTAACACTGGACACCTCTTATCTCAGGCAGCTCCAGATGGATCCCCCCCTTGGTAATTCCTGCTCCTTGCCAAGTGGGGTTAAGCAGGGTAGCCACCTCGACGCGGCCTGGAGTTTGCCAAGAGATCAGGGACTCTCCTTCGGAGAGAATTGGCTGTTTGCTTTCTTTTCCCTTCTTGGTCATGTTTTCCCCTTTCATCTGAGGGGATTGCCTGCAACGGAGCCTTTTGCACACCAATTGCTGCCAGGGTTCGGATGCTCTATATGGCAGCGGAAGAGCTGACACTCTGCTCGGTTCCGCCTCAGAGAAATATACCAGGCCGTGCGAATTGTGTGTGAGAGAGTTGGCGGGTTTGCAGTAGAAGGTGGGCAAAGAAACAGAAGCCTTTTAACTCAGGCTAAAAAAATATATATAGAGGGACACGTGGGTAGGTTGCCTTTCCTGGCTGTAAATTGCCTACTGTTTGGTCCAGGTCCAGCTTTTGATTGAGAGATAAAGTCGTCCAAATCTGTCAATAATTAACTGTCAGCCAATTAATAGTTCCTTAACACATCAAGTTGCTTTCCTAAAGGTTCGGGCTCTTCGTGGGAAAAGAATGACTGAGGTGACTGGTGGCCGTTAGGTTCGCCAACCCTCCAAGCATTGGCTTAGCAACGGGTCTCATTTCACACACCCTTGCTCACAATGGAAGCATTTTCTTCCAATCTGGAGAGCTAGGAGTGTAGGAAGATAAATTAGGTGTGCATTTCTTTTTTAAACACACACACGCTGCGTTTGTACCTTAAAGGAGTCTAGAAATACAACCAGGTTACGGTGATTGGAAAGAGAAACAATGATACTACAGAGGAGTAGGGCTGACCATGTGTGCTACTTTACAGAGGTTTGGCCTCTTTGCCGGGTTGTCAGAGGACAGTCCTGTGTTTGAAGGGCTTTCAGAGAGCAGTCCTCTGTTTCAAGGCATCCTGTACTCGGCTTGACAGAGGTTAGTCCTTTATTTGAAGGACTAATAGAGGACAGTCCTCTATTTGAAGGTGTCCTCTACTTGAAGGGCTATCAGAGGACAGTCCTCTATTTCATAGCGTCTCGTATGTTAAGGCCTGGCAGAGGATGGTCCATTTATTTGAAGGAAGTCCTCTATTTGAAAGACTGTCCATTTCAAGCCTGGTTTAAAGATAAAGAACTGTAAGAAGGGAGAGCAGAGACTTTGACATCACCCATAAAGAGCTGTATTGTATTACTATTTAGATTACAGCGGTTATCTCTCAGTTTGCAGCTATTTATGTGAAATGGCACATACAAATTGTCTGCAAATCCCGCTTTAAAGGGAAATATAATGAAAATGATGTACAGATGGTATATAACACCAGTGAAATTAGCTAAAATGTAAAAGACAAATAACAAATGCTGGGAATGTAAGGAAAAAGAAGGTACCTTTTATCATATGTGGTGGGAATGCAAGAAAGTAAAGGACTTCTGGGAAATGATTTATAATGAGATTTAAAAAATGTTGAAATAGACATTTGCAAAAAAACCCAGAAGCCCTTTTACTTGGTATAGTAGGCAAAGAAATTTACAAGCATGATAAAAAATTGTTTTTATATGCGACAACGATGGAAGCAAGAAGAACTACCAACAAAAGAAGAGTGGCAGATGAAACTGATGGACTATGCTGAGTTGGAAAAATTAACTGGAAAAATTCAGAATCAGCAAGACCAGAGTTTCCTGAAAGATTGGAAGAAATTTATGATATATTTGAAAGACAATTGTAATCAATTGACATCGCTTGTAGGGTTGCAAGAAGTTTTGTAAGGAGAACTATATGAATTATTTCGAAAAAGGACTAAGAAGGAGTTTATTTAGGATTTGGATTTTATAGCAATAACTATTAAAATAAAATGCAAAATCAGAAAGTTAAAAAACCATCAGTCGAGGTTGACGGAAGTCCTAGGCTGTGATAGCCAAAGGTTTGTTATATTGTATAAGATGGGATGTTATGTTTGGAAAACATGTGCAAAAACCAATAAAAATTATATATATAAAATTGTATGCAAATCTGTCTTTTCTCCACGTTCATCTTTCAGCTTAAGTGGCTGCTCTGAAGAGCAGACCTGCAAAACCTGAGGACCATGAGGCTGATGGAGGAAAGAACGAGAGAAATTTTAAGTTGTAAATACAGCATTTTAAGCTGTATTTTAAGCCGTATTTTAATTAACTGTTTGTTTGTTGTTGTTTTCTATTATGTTGTATTGTAATTCATATTTGGTGTTAGCCACCCTGAGCCCGGCCCTGGGCGTGGAGGGAGGGGTATAAATAAATAAATAGAATAATAATAATAATAATAATAATAATAATAATAATAATAATATAATGAATGCAGAAATGAAAAAGGAGGAAGAGGCCTCTAAGGTACATAGAAAGCAATGTTATTGCCCAGCAAACGTTGAGTATATAACTCAGACGCTGATTCAGTCCCTCGCCCTCCAGAAAGAGAAACCAAAACAATATCCCACAACACTTCAGACTGACTAGTGTGAAGCTTTTGAGGACGTTTCTCTGTATGAAGGTATCCCTGTCTGGGCATTGCCCTCACACCTCCCACATCACTTCCCTATTGGCTTACTCCCATTACAGGGGAGCACTGCACAGTTAAGGGCAAGCTCCCCTCTGCAGATGGTTCTCCGTGCTCTCTGTTCAAAAACATTGCATTTGGTGCATTCAAAATCATCATCATCATCATCATCATCATCATCCTATTGTCAACGTAAAGGTCCCTGTGAATCTGGAGACCTAGAATCAATAACTCATGTCCTTATATATTGCTCCTTTTATAGTGATAGACATCAGATTTTTACTGAACCCCGTTTATGGAAATTCTTGGGACAATTGGGTGCATTCTAGGCTGTTTAAAACTTTCAGATTAGAAGAAGGCATCTACCTCTAAATATTTTATTAAATATTTTGCTGCTGCATGTAAAACTCACCAGGGACCTTTAAAAAACGGAAGACGCAAACTTACAGTTTTCGTTCTCTCTTCTTGGTGTTTCATTGTATGATACAAGTGACAAGCAATTTTATTGTTAGGCTTCTCTGTTTTTGTTTGGTATTATTTTATAAGTTTGTACAAAGTTTCTGTTTTGAATACAGGATGCAGAGGGCAGTAGAGTTTGAAGAAGGCTTGTTTATAAAATGCTCCTGCCCGCCTGCTGCTGAAGGGGATGCAGCAAACAATGCTTTCAGCACCATATATTCCACTCTTTATCACTGGTGGCTCACAAGGCCTCAATAAAACTCTCCCCCCCCCTAGCTTATCTCATGTGGTCATTTGGGGATTGGGGGATGTTCCCTCACTGGATTGTATTGTTATACTGATATGGCCTTAGGGGCAAAGCAGTTGCTTTCACTTTCCTCTCCCTTTCTTATCAGTTTTTAATTATGTCCAGAGAGGATGCAAGAAAAGTCCTGCCTTCAAACTTTTTTCCTACTTGATTATACACACACACACACACACACACACATATATATTACACACACACACACACACACACACACAAACACACACTGTGCAATTATTACTGGGGGCAGGATCTTGCAATGCCTGGCCATGCCCAATTTGATGGGCCGCACAGGATTTTACTCCTGTGTTAAAATCGATTACAGTACAATATATCCCTTGTGTAATATAATGTGTCCTGTCTCTTTAAGATTTGCCAGATGGGCCAGCAGGGGGCGCACTTCCACTGGTTGAGTGAAGGAGGAATCCAGGTCCGGGAAGGGACCTTGCTGCTGCTGCAGCGGCCATTTTGTTTCTCTTTTCCAATAATAGAATTAAGCCAGGCCTAAATAAGAGGCAAACTGTACTTTTACACTGAAATGCATTTAAAGGAGTCACGATGAATGAATATATATATATATATATATATATATATATATATGAATGAAAAGGAGCTTCCTTGGAACGGGGAGGCCGGCTTTGTTTAACTATTTCATCACCACTTTTTCTTCTCAAAATGCTCTCCTTTTTTATATACTCCGCTGCCCTCCTTTTACATATATTATTCCCTCTGGTGCATGCTGATAGGGTCATAGCCAAAAAGGAGCTACTGAGAAATAAGAGGGAAATAGCACATGGACCAAGGGAAACCCAAGGTTTGCAAGAGTACAGAAAGTATTTAACCACCAGAAGTAGCCAATTTAACCACTTCCAAGTAGCCAAACGAGAACTGCGCATGCTCAGTGGCTGTGGATGCCCAGTGTGTGTAGCAGAAAAATGGCAGGGCTAATAGAACGGGATATTCTAGAGGAGGCACTGCTGGCTGACCAGAAACTCCACGCTGCAATGTTTTGTTGCAGATCCTGTTCCCCACCCCTACCCCCGGTTTCTATAATCTGGGATAAGGGAAGGTTCTAACCAAACATTATCTGCTAATGTATAGATGCTTTAATCCAGGGGTAGCCAACATGCCCCCCTCGAAATGTTGCTGGACTATGATTCTCATCATCCGCTGACCATTGGTTGTGTTTGCTGAGGCTGATGGGAGTTGTAGTTCAGTAACATTTGGATGGCACCACATTGGCTATTCGTCAAAGGTAATGCTAGTGTATTAGGAACACATTTTTTTGTGTAAGATAGGAAACCATTTCTTTTGGTGAAGACGTTCCGTTTCTGTGCTTGGATAGAATCTAAGCCTGTAGAGGGAAGTTTCTTGTTGTTGTTTAGTCGTTTAGTCGTGTCCGACTCTTCGTGACCCCATGGACCAGAGCACGCCAGGTACTCCTGTCTTCCACTGCCTCCCGCAGTTTGGTCAGACTCATGTTTGTAGCTTTGAGAACACTGTCCAACCATCTTGTCCTCTGTCGTCCCCTTCTCCTTGTACCCCCCATCTTTCCCAACATCAGGGTCTTTTCCAGGGAGTCTTCTCTTCTCATGAGGTGGCCAAAGTATTGGAGCCTCAGCTTCAGGATCTGTCCTTCCAGTGAGCACTCAGGGCTGATTTCCTTAAGAATGGATAGGTTTGATCTTCTTGCAGTCCATGGGACTCTCAAGAGTCTCCTCCAGCACCATAATTCAAAAGCATCAATTCTTCGGCGATCAGCCTTCTTGATGGTCCAGCTCTCACTTCCATACATCACTACTGGGAAAACCATGGCTTTAACTATACGGACCTTTGTTGGTAAGGTGATGTCTCTGCTTTTTAAGATGCTGTCTAGGTTTGCCATTGCCTTTCTCCCAAGGAGCAGGCGTCTTTTAATTTCGTGACTGCTGTCACCATCTGCAGTGATCATGGAGCCCAGGAAAGTAAAATCTCTCACTGCCTCCATTTCTTCCCCTTCTATTTGCCAGGAGTGATGGGACCAGTGGCCATGATCTTCGTTTTTTTGATGTTGAGCTTCAGACCATATTTTGTGCTCTCCTCTTTCACCCTCATTAAAAGGAAACAATTAGAACCACGATTCCTTCCCATATTGTCTTCTTTCTTTCTTTCTTTCTTTCTTTCTTTCTTTCTTTCACACAGCCTTTCTGGCAACGCTTCTGTGGATCTCGGTCTGGAATTTCTAACTGCCCTTCCCAGGAAGAAAGTGAGATTTCCCTAGGGGAAGATCTAAAACAGACACTGCGTTTGGAACGGCGGGACTGAATTTGGCCCATAAATTATCAGCGATTTGAGAGTTTGTTTATTTTCCTTTCATTCATTTCACCTTGGAGCAAGACGTTAGCCATTTTAATTTTAATTGAGATGTTCGCATTAGCAAATGTGCACCCTCTTTATTAACCCCGGCAGTGTAATTTTTCATTGTGAGGTTCTGATTCAGAGGAAATGGTGTCACTAAAACAGCTCCGCATTGCGAGCAAAAAATGACAGCTTTCCTCAATCAGTTCCCTTTGTAACCTTGATTTGAACTTTATTCTCTTTCATCCGAGTACTTTTAATTAGGCATTCATACTTTGACATGATGCTAATTTCCCTGTTTTTAGATTCTTGGTTGATAGCGTCTTCTTTAATATAAGCAGTCAAGAATGGTTGTGTTATATATTACTTTGGTTGTGGTTTCTAATAATTATTTTTAAGGGCTCTCAAGCACTTTGTCTAAAACCTATGGGCCACTTCTGTTTCATTGCCTCCCCACAACCAACCCACCCCCAGTCTTCGTGAAGCCTAAGCAAAACAGACAAGACTAAAATGGACAAAGTATTCAAATGCTTTACGCCAAATTCAGTAATGTCCCCTTTGTATACCACTGGGAGTGTGCAGCTAGCTGCATGTATGAGGAAAGCCGCTAGGGATGGGGCATAAAGTCCATTCAGTTTGCATTTAAAGGCAAACCTTCTTGATTTGAACTTTCCAAAATGAGACACAAAACCGAAACACAGCCATCCTTTGAAATGCAATTCTCAGCCAAATAAAGTATTTGAAAATGCATATACTGAGGTAAAGTGTGACTATGAAACACACAAATGCATCATATTAGGTAAAATTGCATGCAAATAGGTGTATGTTAGGAGGAAGTTGCAGCAAAAAGCTGATGAATTGTCAATAGGACTTTTTTAATTTTTAGGATATTGATTTTAAAGGATTTTTAAACTGATATGGAAATGAGGAGAACTGAATTTAAGATTGAAAAAGGGAGAAACTGTTTCAGTGTATCTGAAGAAGTGTGCATGCACACAAAAGCTTATACCCAGAACAAACTTACCGGTAGTTGGTCTCTAAGGTGCTACTGGACATTTTTTAAATTTTTTTTAATTTATTTCAAGAAACTGAAAGAAACCGAAGCCACTACATGGGGCTGGCTTCCTTTGAAGGTGACTCAGAAACTACAACTAATCCAGAATGTGGCTGCCAGACTGGTGACTGGGAACAGCTGCCGGCACCATATAACACTGCTCATAAGGAACTACACTGGCTCCCAGTATGTTTCTGAGCACAATTCAGAATACACCTCTTAGTACACCTGTAAAGCCCTAAACAGCTTCGGCCCAGTATACCTGAAGGAGCATCTCCATCCCTGTCATTCAGCCTGGACACTGAGGTCCTCCTCTGATAGCCTTCTGGCGGTTCCCTGACTGTGAGAAGTGAAGTTACAGGGAACCAGGTAGAGGCCTTCTCCGTAGTGGCACCCATCCTGTGGAACGCCCTCCTATCAGACGTCAAGGAGATAAAGAACTATACAACTTTTAGAAGACACCTGAAGGCATCCCTGTGCAATCATACCTCGGCTCCAGAACGCCTTGGGAGTCAAACGTTCCAGTTCCCGAACGTTCGAAAACCGGAAGTGAGTGTTCCGGTTTTCGAATGTTGTTATGGAAGGTGAATGTCCGATGGGGCTTTTGCGGCTTCTGATTGGCTGCAGGAGATTTCTGCAGCCAATCAGAAGCTGCGTTTGGGTTTTCGAACATTTCGGAAGTTCAACAAACTTCTGGAACGGATTCTGTTCAACTTCCGACATACGACTGTACAGTGGTACCTCGGGTTAAGACCTTAATTCGTTCTGGAGGTCCGTTCTTAACCTGAAACTGTTCTTAACCTGAAGCACCACTTTAACTAATGGGGCCTCCCACTGCCGCCGCACCGCCGGAGCACGATTTCTGTTCTCATCCTGAAGCAAAGTTCTTAACCTGAGGTACTATTTCTGGGTTAGTGGAGTTTATAACTTGAAGTGTCTGTAACCTGAAGTGTCTGTAACCTGAGGTACCACTGTATAGGGTAGTTTTTAATGTATGATGTGTGGTTTCACAATTGGTTGGAAGCTGCCCAGAGTGGCTGGGGCAACCCAGTTCGATGGCTGGGGTACAAATAATAAAATAATACTACTAATACTAATACTTACTACTACTACTACTACTACTACTACTACTGTTGGTAATGGGCAGGAGGGGTTCTGCTTGCCACCCCTGTGAGAACAGGATGCTGGCCTAAAGAGCCCTTTGGCCTGATCCAGCCATCAGATTATTTCCATGTTATTATGGAACAAGGTGCAGCCTGACTCTATGGAGTCATCTTGAAGTCTTTTTAGACAAAAGTTATTTTCTGTTCAAGGGTAATTATTATTATTTTAGGCACAAACCACTAGCTATTTTCACCATATCTGAGCTAGTCAGCACGTAAACAATTTTGTGGAGAAATGAGGGGATGTTGTTGAAAGGCCATAGCTAGCAGCATGGCTGTCAAGGGAGAAAAAAAAGGTACATTTAAACCCCCCTCTCCACCCAATCTATTGTTATTCCTTCTTGCCACTTCCTATTAACTGATGGTGACATCTTATCTGTGGCTTGAAGGGCAGGCTAGCAGATTACTTTGGAGCTGATGTAAGTGACACTCCAAGGATTGGCCCGCAGCCGGTTTTAGTAAGAGCAGTGACCACCCAAGCCCGGCAGTCTTTGCATGTCAACTCCGTGACATGCCTTCAAACCTCAGCTTAATCTTGAACTCTCCTGTTACGGCCTAATAGTTGTGATATTTCACTTTAAGTCACTCGGCGGTATGTCAAGGCTCAATCAGTTCCATTGCTCCATCGTTTCCTTTACTGTTGTCATCAATCATTTGTAAATCACTTTTAATTTTGCAAATTACTCTTCTGCCATTTACTTGTTTGTCCTAAAATAACCATAAAAAGGTAGACCACCACAATTCCCATTTCCCAGGTGGGACAAGTGTACGCATGTGTGTTTGAGAGAGTGGGATGGAGGCTGTGACCTCCAGGTTTATAGTAACAACTTTGTGGTCTCAGCACATCTGAACCGTTCCTCAATGGAGTCAGGCCTTCATTGCTGGTCTGATGTCTTCTACTGCACTGCCTGCTTCCTCATATTCAGCCACTAGAAGCTGAGGAAAGGAGGCACCCATAATGGTTGCATTGAAAAGTCTGCTTCCCTCCCGCACCCTCCAGAAGTTGTGCTTGCTATTGTGCTATTTCCCTAGACCAGGGGTTGTGAAATATACTCAGAGTCGCAAAGTGATTTCATGCTCTTTATTCAGCTCATAGTGGTGAGGAGGAATGAATGAAAGTCCCCTCAAGGTATCTGCTTTATATACATTATTTACACAATGGGCTGCACATGATTGGCTAATTCCGGAATTCTACTGTAAGCCAATCAGGTTGTGGATTCACTTCTATCTGGAGCATGATTGGGTGGTTCCTGCCAACCAATCATACTGCTGCATTGTTCTAGGACCAATCAGACTGCTGCATTCTGAATCCTATTGTTCTAGGACCAATCAGACTGCTGCCTTTTTGGATCCTATTGTTCTAGGACCAATCAGACTGCTGCAGTTTGGATCCTATTCAACTCAGTACATAACAGGTTGGGACACCTTTTCCTCCTGAGGGCCATATTCCCTTGTAGGGGTGGGTGGAGCCAGAAGTGGGAAGAACAATGCATGCAAATCTTACCTTTGTACAATAGGCTATATTCCAGAGACACAAAATTTAGAGCTTACACAAACACCTATTTTGATCCAGGCAGCCAAAGGCGTTATCAGGGTTCAATAATGCGTTCTAGCTAGGAGAGCGTAGAACAGAGACAGAGTTAGTGAGTGGCTTCAGGAGTGCCCTGACAGCCAGATGAAAAGCCCATTTTCCACTGTGGTTTTCCTCCCCTACCATAGAAAGAAAGACATATATTTAATAATAAAAACTGCTCCTCTTTGTGTTGTGAAAGCCCAAACTGGTAAGATATAGGTTTCTTTTCCTTTATCTTTCTCATTCACATTTATAGCATGGCACTGCAGTTCAAAGACACTTTGCTACCTGAAGAAAAGTCCAAAAGTATTATTCTCTTTGTGTCTGAGGCAACCCAGAGTGGCTGGGGCAACCCAGCCAGATGGGTGGGGTATAAATAAAATGATGATGATGATGATGATGATTAGGAGTAGTAGTAGTAATACTTTGGCCACCTCATGAGAAGAGAAGACTCCCTGGAAAAGATCCTGATGTTGGAAAAGATTGAGGGCACAAGGAGAAGGGGACGACAGAGGACGAGATGGTTGGACAGTGTTCTTGAAGCTACCAGCATGAGTTTGACCAAGCTGCGGGAGGCAGTGGAAGACAGGAGTGCCTGGCATGCTCTGGTCCATGGGGTCACGAAGAGTCGGACATGACTAAACGACTAAACAAGAAGTAGTAAACTGTGTTGAGGTTGTTGCTGTTGTTGTTTTACACACAAGCAGTATATAATTTTTTTTTTGAAATAAATAAATAAACAAACACAGTAGTAGCCAATTCATTCCCTTAGTGTGGAACCTGACTGAGCCAATGCAGGCAATTTATTTTCACAAGAGAGGTGTATATCAGCATGCCTGTGGGGACCCCAAAGTTTGAGAAAAACGGAAAACCCTAAGGGCAACAAACCTCTTCGAAATAACCTAAGGAAGGCTGAGCATGCTCAGTGAGCACAGAATGCTAACTGTGGTGGGTGTAAAGGCATGTCGCCCTTGAATGGACTTAATTGTCCCAGGATCCTTTACCTTTTACCTGGGAGGGGGTGTGACTAGCTTTCTAGAATCCTGAACCCAACATGTTGGCAGCATGATGTTGTGAGTACTAGTATTTAGTGCCTAATTGTGCTACCTTTCTGGTTAAAAGAGAGGGAGAGACATTTCACCCCTTCAGATTTCCTAGAAGGAATCACTGATTGCCTATATGGACATCAAAGAAACGGAGCTGCTATTATTAATCTGTGTCATTTTCAAGTGGTATTCAGATTTAGTTGCAAGAGGGCAATGCACATAATAATAATAATATAATGAGTGACGTAACGGCAGCAGGAGATCAGCTCCTACCTCCACTGCTTTTCAACCCTCCCATCTAATGCTATATTTAGTTGTTTTTCATAAGTGCGCCCAAAAGCGGTAACCTAAAGGATTTGTGCGTCTGTTTCTTAAAAAATAAAATCACAGAGATAAGGCAATACTGATTTTTCCATGAAATCCGAGAACATTTTCTAGATGCTTACGGTTCTGATTTATTATTTCATTTGCATTCTGCTGGTGGAGCATAACTTAATTACCTCTGTAAAAGCCTATTTGTGGCTTGTGAAGGAAAGGGGTTATGAAATTACAAGGGGGTGTTTGGGAAGTTTCAATGGCTGGAACGTTGCTCTTGAACAGTCTCTCATTTTTGACACTGTTTACCATCGTTTCAGGAGCACATATGGGTACCGTGGATGAGTTTCTAACTTAGAAGGGCAAAACTGGAAGGTACAAGAAGGAAAACTGAGCCTTGCCTGAGGTTGTGCATACTTGGGGCTCAAACACAGATCACGGTACAAATGGAAGTGTGGAGCCAATTTACAGTTTTGGGTGAATGCATAGAGGCCAGTAAACAGGGCTAGAGGGCATGATCCTGCCCTGCCCCTCTGTACATTCATAGCCACGAATTTGGCTCATGATCAGGGTTTACCTTTCATATCATCCGCCTACTGTAAGAATCTTGGGAATTGTAGCTTTGCGGAGACCAACAAGTTAATCTTTCGAAGCAATTCTCTGAAGACTCTGCACACTACTCTATTACAGCTTCAGCCCCTGCCCCCCAAATTCTGGGGACTGCCATTGTTGAAGATGTCAAGAACTTTCTGTTAAGAGTTACCTTAACACCACTTGATTGAAGTGTAGCTCTCAGTGTTTCCTGGGGAGCGGGAATGATTCTGAACCCACTTCAACCTTGTAGTGTGGTGAGATACTCTGAGTCCTGGGTGCAGAGCAGACTTTATGTTCACCTTAGACAGTCTCCATCTAGCAAAATGACCTGCCCCATGGTTATAATTCATGGAGCTGTTTGGGGAGTGTAGTTCCACCACGATGTTATGTAGCTCCACATGCCCTCTCAAGAGGTAATCAGTCTCAAGGCCTTCTCAAGGCAAGTCGGTTACTGCATCGAGATCAGACAAGTGCCTAGCGTTCTGATACTTAGTCAGTTCCCATTTTTGTTTAAGAAGATTTCCCTGGAAGTGTGACACAGCCATTTTAATAATAATAATAATAATAATAATAATAATAATAATAATAATATTATAATAGTTTTATTTATACCCCGAACTTCCTGGATTGAAAACTGGGCTCAGGGCGGCTAACAGCAAATATAAAACATTGATTAAAATGTGACTCAAAAACAGCATAAAACAGCATAAAATACAACATAAAATGCAGCATCGATTTCAATAAAATTCAAAAATTCAGGGGTCATTTTTTTGGGGGGGGGGAACCCCAGTCAGTGGACACCAAATGATCACCTGGGCTAACTGGCCAAGTTGGTCCTACTAGGGCCAGCAAGGAGACTAGGGAAGAATTTAAATGTGGGGTCCCAGAAAGGGTTTCTTCATAGAAGAGGAAAGGGAAAAGGGAATAGAGGATCAGGCTAATTCAAACTGAAGGCCAGGCAGAATAGCTCTGTCTTACAGGCCTTGTGGAAGGAGATCAAGTCCTGCAGGGCCCTAGTCTCGTGGGACAGAGCATTCCACCAGGTTGGAGCCATCACTGAAAAAGCCCTGGCCCTGGTGGAGGATAGTCTGGCTTCCTTAGGGCCCGGGACCTTTAAGCTATTATTATTCATGGACCTTAGGGTCCTCTGTGGGACATACCAGGAGAGGTGGTCCCATAAGAAAGAAAAGTCCTGTGGTTTTTTTTCTGGGCGTCCGCAAGGATACACAGTACTGGCACCTCCAGTTCCCCCGCTCCACATGTTAAAAGTGTGTGGCACATACCGTAACAACTTTATGGTGAGAACCAGCACCTTTCTTTCTTAAAAATTAAAAAAAAACTGATAATAACTATATAATTGTTGGTCTGGTTTTGCGATCTTTGTGTACTGAGTTTGCAATCTCTTGTATATTTTTAAATCGTATTTTATGGTAGCCTGCTTAAGTATTCTTTTTTTGTGGTGAAGTGGCCTGCAAATAAATGAATAAAATAGTCTAGCATGGGCACAGTGAATCAAATCGTGAGGTCATAACTTCACTGTAAATAAGTATCTGTGTTACGGCCAGGCATTTTTGGCACAGCAAATGTAGCATGTGCCCTGGTGCTGGCTCTCTCTGATTCACACTTACAATAGTGCAAAGAAAGTGCAAAGTGCATCCTGCCATTAATTGTAGATGCAGAAACAGACTGTCATATTCACAGTTGAGAATTCTAAGCTAGGCTAAACCTCAGGTCTAATATAATATCAACAACAGAACAGGCAGTTGCTCTCTAAGTTTATGCTAAGTCCATTTGCTCAAAATCTGCAGGGTTGTCCATCTCCTGTTCTATAATAAATGCCTGTTTATTCAGCACTGAAAAGTTCAGGATCAGGACCTGTGCCATCCTCAGGGTCCTTTCCAACGCTACAATTCCACAATTCTGGTATTCAGGACACCAGGGTTTGGCTTTTGTTGTTGCTCCATTGCATTGTCACCTCAAATACGATTATTTATTTATTACTTGTATGTCCTGCCTTTCCTCCAGTGATCTCCATGTAGTGTACATGCCCCCACCCTTCTCTGTTTTGTCATCACAACAACCCTGTGGGGTAGGTTGGGCTGGGTGACCACAAATGGCCCACGTTCGCCCAGAGAGCTTCATAGCTGAGTGGGGATTTGAAGCCAGGTCTCCCAAGGCCATAGTCTGACATGGTAACCACACTGGCTTTCACTTGCTGAGGTCAAGATTGCCCCAAAAGTGGGATTCTGTTGCTTCTTTCATTGGTTTGGGTGGTGTTGTTTGTTGGTTTGTCTGTGTTGTGTGTGTCACAGAGAGAAGAAGAAGAAGAAGAGTTTGTATTTGATATCCCGCCTTTCACTCCCCTTCAGGAGTCTCAAAGCGGCTAACATTCTCCTTTCCCTTCCTCCCCCGCAACAAACACTCTGTGAGGTAAGTGGGGCTGAGAGACTTCAAAGAAGTGTGACTGGCCCAAGGTCACCCAGCAGCTGCATGTGGAGGAGCGGAGACGTGAACCCGGTTCCCCAGATTACGAGACTGCCGCTCGTAACTACTACACCACACTGGCTCTCTCTCTCTCGAGAGAGAGAGTAAGGACTGAGCTTTAGGAACCAGTAACTGCGCCATGGTGTCAGAGGTGAACAACCAAGCCAGGAACCAGAGCTGAGAAACACACCCAACAAGCCCGGGAAATCATCAAGGCTCAGGCAATGTTTCCACCCAAACAGGAAGCCTTTTATAGCCTTCCCTGGCCAGGGAAGCCCACTGATTTCAGTGGGTCTTCATAATTAAGTCTTAATCCAATGCCGTAAAGCTAACTCAGCAGCCTTTGTCTAAGTAAGCAACTATCCCTCAGCATAATCTACCACTCAGGCTGTTCTGCAGAGATAATAATATACTAGCTGAGCTGCTTTGAGGAAAAGGTGGGACGCATACCCTACAACATTCCTCACATTAAACTAGGAACATTTCTCACTCACCCCCCCAACTGACCCACCTCGATCCCCCCTCTTTTTTTGCCTTCCCCCTGAAGAGCATTTTCTATCAGAAGAAAGGCGAATGCCGCCACCGCTACAGCAGTGGGACACAGCACACACCGTCCTGAGAAAACCCTTTAATCCCAATTTTATTATATTTTATTCTTTCATAGATTTACAAAAAGAACAAAAAAACCCACACCAATAAATATATTTCGGAAAGGGTCTATATTAGACAAAGACACACAAAGCATTAAAAAACCAACAACATCAAAAATCATTGCCCTCTGACCCCCTCCCCCTTTCTTTCTACGCAGGGCAGCCCTGTCCTCGGCCTACCACCTCAGAGCCGTCATGTCACGTGGGGCTTGGCCTGAGTGGTGGCAGCCTCTTCCCCTCTTCCTTTTCCTCCTTACCCACACTCCAGCAGCTGCTACAAGTTGCTCAAGGATGGAGGCCGGCAGTGACAGCCATGGAGAGGCCATGGAATATTCTCTCACAGCTGCTACTGCCACCACCACTCAGGATGACTTGCCGGTTCATCCTCCTTACGGAGTGCAGTGGCGGCAGCAGTGGCAGTGGAAATAGGGACATTCCGGGTTCAAATCAGAGGTGGGGATGGCTTTCGTAATTCTGGGACTGTCCCTGGAAAAGAAAATAGAGGCACTTGGAGGGTATGGACACAGTATGGAGGGTATGGAGGGTATGGACACAGTAAGCAGATAGCTGCTGAGGGCAACGAGGTCTATGCCAGTGCTATATCCAAAGCAGAAGCCAGATTTTCAGGGATCCAGCCGCTATTGTCAAGTGTAGCTGCAACAGCAAAGTGATAATACATTACAACCTTATCCAAAGAGGGGGATTTATTAACAAATGCATGTAGCAACCAAGAACACAAAAGGGAAATGGGAATGGGAAGGTGTGTTGGCAACTGTTGTCCTTTAACATCTCTGAAAACATAGATGTTAATAACCAAGGTGCATCCAGTGAATGATAGATGGGTAATACATGATTCGGAGTACAGTTAAAAAAGGATTCATCTTGCTTACATGCTGTATGTTGAATTAGTTAAGGACGCCATAGGAAAGAGCACGATGAGCCATTGTCCCTGCAAAATTATAATGACAGCCTTGCTAACTACTGTATATTTATTATGCGAGAAAGGAAATGTCTGGTAAAATTCAGCATAGGTTAATAACACCCATATAGTCCTTCTTTTCTACTGTCTTGAATAGACCTCCGACTGACTTTTACTGGATTATTAGCGTTAATTGCATCAATTGCAATATAATTGATTCTTAAATACTATGTAGAAACCTCGTACAATTATGGAAAAACAAAAGTCATCTAGACATCTCAGATTTAGAATTCCTACACATTTAATTCCCGATAATCACCAGTCAGTTTGGATGTTAAGATTGCAGGGTCTCTTGTTTTCTTTCAGATAGGTTTTGACAGAATTGATAGTTTTGCAACATTTAACACATTGCACATGGAAATAATAATATTAAGGCTTCAATGCAGCTTGTAAAAAAAATGAAATAACTTTGTTTCTTAAATGTGAGGTGAACATCACCACTGAAGTATAGCCTAGAAAACACACACACACACACACAGAGAAAGAGATATTCATATGCAGTAGGGAGTTAATATTCTTATCTTACTTGCAGGGTTGGCGTAAGGATTGTTAAGATAATATGCACTACATATTAGTGCATGGCAGGAGAGATGAATTTATGGCTCTCCAGATGTTGGACTACAATTCCCATCATCCCTAACCATTGGCCATACTGGTTGGGGCTGATGGGAGTTGTAGGCGACCATCTGCAGAGCCACAGGCCCCCAACTTCTGGTCTAGGGTTTTGGATGTGAGATACTTTGCATGCAGATGGTCCTAGTTTCAATCCTCGGCATATCCAGCCAAACCGGAGAGCCAGCTGGTTCTTAGCTAGCTGGACCAATAGTCTTGACTAGCTTCCTATTATACGAAACAAAAACAAAGTAGAAAAATAAACCTGTATTTCCTGGTTGATGAATAATGAAATGCATTGTCCACGTGTGCAAGAATTGCTCTAGGTGATGCTTGTTAAAGTTACCCAGGCTTTTGGTGTCTGGCATGAAACAGACATGAAATGTTCGTGTCTTGGAGGCAAGAGTTCACTGAGGCATTAGTAGCTTCAACATTATTGTTGTTGTTGTTTAGTCGTTTAGTCGTGTCCGACTCTTTGTGACCCCATGGACCAGAGCACGCCAGGCACTTCTGTCTTCCATTGCCTTCCGCAGTTTGGTCAAACTCATGCTGGTAGCTTCGAGAACACTGTCCAGCCATCTCGTCCTCTGTCGTCCCCTTCTCCTTGTGCCCTCAATCTTTTCCAACTTCAGGGTCTTTTCCAGGGAGTCTTCTCTTCTCATGAGGTGGCCAAAGTATTGGAGCCTCAGCTTCACGATCTGTCCTTCCAGTGAGCACTCAGGGCTGATTTCCTTAAGAATGGATATGTTTGATCTTCTTGCAGTCCATGGGACTCTCCAGAGTCTCCTCCAGCACCATAATTCAAAAGCATCAATTCTTCGGCGATCAGCCTTCTTTATGGTCCAGCTCTCACTTCCATACATCACTACTGGGAAAACCATAGCTTTAACTATACGGACCTTTGTTGGCAAGGTGTGCAAATTAATTGAAACAAAGCATGTTTTCTATCTTACTCGTAACCCTGTACTCAAAACAAACACGAAAAGTCAGTTGATCTTTATGGTGTCGGAAGCCTGCAGCCAATAGAAGGAATGATGCGCTCGCCACAATATATTGAGGTTCTACGAAAGAGAGTTATTCCAGAGCTGGAAAAGAGGTATCCTGACGGTACTGGGATATTGCAGCAGGACCTAGGCCCCTGCCACACATCGAAAGTGGTGAAGAAATTCATGACAGAGCAGCAAATACAGGTATTTGATTGGCCATGGAATTCCCTGGATGTAAACCCCATTGAAAATTTGTGGGCTATATGCAAAAGTTGCCTCCGTGCTGTAGACTGTACGACTATGGAGAAGCTCATTCAGGTGCTGATTCAGGTGTGGTACAGGGATCCGAAAATCAACAGTGACTGTTCAAAACTTGTAGACTCCATGCCAAACCGGGTTCAAATGCTGCTTAAAAATGGCGCAGGCCATATCTGTTACTAATGTACATATATGTGAGTTTTGTACATGTGTATGTGAGTTTTGTACAATAACCTACATTGTTTGTTTCAATTAATTTGCACGAAGGTGTATATATGTATAAAAAGTTCTGAAAGACTGCCCTTCTTTCAGTAGAGTGGTATCTTTGGTTTAAGAACAGCTTAGTTTATGAACAACTTGGATTAAGAACGCTGCAAACCTGGAAGTAGGTGTTTTGGTTTGTGAACTTTGCCTGGGAATAAGAACATGTTTCGCTTCCTGTTGAGTGTGTTGCATTTGTAAATTGAGTCCTCCGCTGCTATGGGAAAGCACGCCTTGGTTTAAGAATGCTTTGGTTTAAGAACAGACTTCCAGAACGGATTAAGTTTGTAAACCAAGGTACCATTGTATAAGGAAGGATTACACAGAATATCGAGAAGCTCAGAGGCACTCAGCATTATTAAGCATCTATACCCCTTTGCAGTCAATTGGACATAACATTTCTTGCACTGCTGCTCATTCTGGTCATGATTCCTGACATGTTTCTTATTGGCTCATTCCAGGCTCTTTATTGGCCTTCCAGGAGTCATGTGGTGTGTTGTATGAGCTGACTTTCTTTGGGCTTAAGCTCTTAACAGTCTCTGTAAGGCTAAATGCAGCAAGCTTTATGTCGATGACATTGAACGGGACCCATTTTGACTATTGTTGGGAAGGAAAGCCTTCAAATGCACCGGCACTCCTCATTTGACATAGAGCACTTTCCACAGACTCTGCAAGTGGCCCCATTTTCTAGTGACTTACAAAAGCCATCCTGGTTTCTAATTTGATTCTGGAATGCCCCACTTTTTCTTAGGCTGTCCCTATTTTCATTGGAGAAATGTTGGAGGGTATGGAGTTATCTGACCCCCAAGCCATCTGAAGGCAGCGTTGTATAGGGAAGTTTTTAAAAACGTTTAATATTTTATTATGTTTTTATACCGTATTTTTTCATGTATAAGATGCTTTTTGCTAAATTAGGCAAAAATTGGGTGCTGTCTTATACACTGGTAGTGAATGCAGAGAGGGGACGTGCAATTAATGGCAGCAGCAAGCAGAAGATTGGCAGCGACGATTGGGCGGGTGATTGGTGGCTGCAGCAAGGTCTGCTGGCCACTGGCTGTGGCAAGTGGGCGGGTGGGCTGTTGGTGGTGGTGAGCGGGCAGACAATTGGCAGCTGCAGCGAGGTGTGCAATCGGCAGTGGCTGTAGCAAGCGATCGGCAGTGGCGGGCAGGTGGTGGAAGTGACCTCCCCCACCCCCCAAAAAGCTAAACAACTTAGTTTCTTAATTTTGGGTTAAAAAAATAGAGGTCATCTTATACATGGGGGAGTTTTATACATGGAAAAATACGGTATATGTTGGAAGCCACCCAGAGTGGCTGGGGCAACCCAGTCAGATGGGGGGGGGGGTATAAATCGTAAAGTTATTACATTCCTTCCTTGGAAGTCGAACAGAATCCGTTCCGGAAGTTCATTCGACTTCCAAAACATTCGGAAACCAAGGCGCAGCTTCTGATTGGCTGCAGGAAGATCCTGCAGCCAATTGGAAGCTGCAGAACCTGCACTAGACATTCGGGTTCCAAAGAAAGTTTGCAAACCGGAACACTCACTTCCGGGTTTGCAGCGTTTGGGAGCCAAAATGTTTGACTTGCAAGGCTTTGGACTTCTGAGGTACGACTGTATTGTTGTTGTTGTTATTATTATTATTATTATTATTATTATTATTATTATTATTTAGGATGTCCCTATTTTCATCGGAGAAATGTTGGAGGGCATGTTTCACAGGAGCAAGCTGGGCAAAAATTTGGTTGCGTTCTTGTACGGCATGTTATTATTTTGCGGCGAACGGTCCAACTTAATCTGTGTCACTTAAACATGCTGCAAAGCAGTCCTGCCGTCAAAAGGTTTCCCTGAGGAAAAATTAAGCCCTTGCAGGCATCAATTATGCAAAGACTACATCTAAGGGCACCATCCACCTTGTCCTCCTGCCTGCCCGAAGTGTTAAATAAATCATAACATCCTGTTCATCCTGCCGTCAGTGCGGGTGAAATAAGTCATCGTAAATGAGGTCGAAATCACAGGGTCGGAGACAGCGTCCAAGTTTTTGTTTGCAAGAAGTAGCGACTCCAGAGCTTTTGATAATTCAGGTCCTCAAGGAAAGCCTTCCCCCCTATCTCAACTACTTCCTGTTAATATGGACCAGGGAGGAAATGGTCATTAAGCACAAGGAAGTGCCCACCCGTTTCCAGTCGTGTGCCTTAATTTGTCATGGGTAAAATTGGCACCTTGTGGCTTGTTTTGGCTCCTGTTCCATCCCTAATGAGGAAGTATCAAAATACTTGTAACCCGCTGTGTTAGGACTTCAAAGCCTTTCATCAGTGGAGACTTAAATGCATTAAAAAAAAAAGCGGAAAGGAAACTTCTATGGCATTTTTTTACGATGATTTTTTAATAATGGTGATAGAAGAGAAATGAATTAGGTAACAACAGCCCGTCGAAAAGTATGTTTACAAATAATGTTTAAATTGCTAGGAGTGATGATGCAACCCCATCTTGAGGATTTGATATTTTGCCTTGATAGATGTTGATGTTTGACAGTATTTGGCAGTTGCCATGGAAGTGTAAAGCACTCAAGTTTCGTCACATTTCAGACGCCGAGGCCTAATTTCAGAATCCAAATTCACATTTGGTAGGCTGGAGGATTTTGAAATGATCCACACTGCAATCCTTTATGGACCGCAGTCTGGGTTGGAGAATGCAAACTGAGAGTTGATTAGACATATCAGACCCAATCTTACTGTCAAGGAAGGGCTGTAGCTCAGTGGCAGATCATCTGCTTTGCATGCAGAAGGTTCCTGGTTCAATCCCCAGCATCTCCTGATGGGGCTAGGAGAGACACTTTCCTGAAATCCTGGGGAGCTGCTGCCAGTCAGTGTGGACAACACCAAGCTGTTGTTGTTGTTTTATTTAATTAATTACATTTATATACTGCTAGATGGACCAGTGGTCTGACTCAGTAGAAGGCAGCGTCCTTTGGTCCTTTGTTGTTGTTTAGTCGTGTCCGACTCTTTGTGACCCCATGGACCAGAGCACGCCAGGCACTCCTGTCTTCCACTGCCTCCCGCAGTTTGGCCAAACTCATGCTGGTAGCTTTGAGAACACTGTCCAACCATCTCGTCCTCTGTCGTCCCCTTCTCCTTGTGCCATCCATCTTTCCCAACATCAGGGTCTTTTCCAGGGAGTCTTCTCTTCTCATGAGGTGGCCAAAGTCTTGGAGCCTTAGCTTCAGGATCTGTCCTTCCAGTGAGCACTCAGGGCTGATTTCCTTCAGAATGGGTAGGTTTGATCTTCTTGCAGTCCATGGGACTCTCCAGAGTCTCCTCCAGCACCATAATTCAAAAGCATCAATTCTTCGGCGATCAGCCTTCTTTATGATCCAGCTCTCACTTCCATACATCACTACTGGGAAAACCATAGCTTTAACTATATGGACCTTTGTTGGCAAGGTGATGCCTCTGCTTTTTAAGATGCTGTCCTTTGTACTAACACAAATTATTGCCAAGTAGAAACTTATTCAGCTTTCTGTGCCTCTTTTCTCTTTGAGCCTTGCCCTCCCGCCATTCTCTCCTTGCCAATCTGATCCCAGTCTGATCTCCAGCCTCAAGCCAATCTTGCAGAGATCACTAGTGCCTCAGCTCCCTTGCAGACATCAAGCTTGTGAGATCTCCTTTTTTTCTTTTCTGCTAGAACCTTGAGATCCATAACGGGGTGTCAGGGAACTGCCATCGGGAGAACTGGAGAGGAAGAGACTCACAGAGGCTGGCAGAGACTTGTCAGCTGATGAGGGAACCAGCAGGGGGAGAGAGGCAGTTCCAAGGGATAGTGAGTCAGAAGGAGGACTCAGAGACAATTCCAGCGAGAACAGCGAGGAGGTTTCAAGACCTCCTATAGGGACACCCACTCCTCGCCGGAAATTGTCACGTAGAGAGTCCAGAAGACGTGTTTCCGTTAAGGAGCTTTTATGCTGGAAGAAATTCCGTAAACGCCCACTGTCGGATTCTGCCAGCGACTGACGGAGCCATGTCTATGGGGCTCCGTTACAGACAGTGGTTTGTGGACTTAGCCAAACACTGAGGGATCAGTAACTTTACGCACAAGCAGCTCAACATCCCATCACACGGGGCTTTCTGGTGGCGGGAGGGCACAGCACTGAACCAGCATCATGAACCACATATGATTCAGGGTTGATCGTTGCGCCAGCGATCTTGCTGTCTGTTGCACCTTCTCCTCCAGTTGCCATATGTGATGGGGCTGAGGTTGCAGCAGGGGCATAGGAAAGGGGGGCAGGGGAAGGAGGCCGCCCCAGGTGCCATCATGTGGAGGGGTAACAAATTATCAACAATTACTGCCCTACTAGGTCGGTTCATAAAAAACCCAATACTAATGGAACCCAATACTAAGAATCTGTCAAGAATGTATAACTTGCTGTTGAAATGGAATACACAGGATGAGACGGTTAAATCAGCTATGATTAAATGGGCACAAGATATCGGTCATAACATTATGTTTGCTGACTGGGAACAGTTATGGACTACCGGTATAAAGTTTACGGCATGTAATGCCTTAAGAGAGAACATTATGAAAATGATATATAGGTGGTACATGACCCCAGTCAAGCTGGCAAAAATTTACCACACGCCCAATAACAAATGTTGGAAATGTAAGGAAACTGAAGGTACCTTTTACCACCTTTGGTGGACGTGCCCTAGGATTAAGGTCTTCTGGGAAATGATTTATAATGAAATGAAAAAGGTGCTTAAATGCACTTTCGTGAAGAAACCAGAAGCTTTCCTCCTGGGCATGGTAGGCCAATTGGTGTCAAGGAAAGATAGGATGTTTTTTATGTATGCTACAACAGCAGCAAGAGTACTTTTAGCAAAGTATTGGAAGACACAAGAACTACCCACACTGGAAGAATGGCAGACCAAGGTGATCGACTACATGGGACTGGCGGAGATGACTGGCAGAATCCGTGACCAAGGGAAAGAGACGGTGGAAGAAGACTGGAAGAAATTTAAAGTCTATCTTAAGAATTGCTGTAAAATTAATGAATGTTAAAATGTCTTGGGTAATGCAAAATAGAATTGCAGTGACAAACAATTGGACATGGGGAAAAAAAAAGAGTTAAAGAAAGTGCTATAAGAAATTGAAATTAGGGGTTGCTGGAATGATTTAAAACAGGGATGCAGAAAGGGGAGGTATGGGGAAGTCGCTGAAAGAAGGTTTTAGGAAAGAAAGGTCAAGAAATTATACATGTTTATATGTTTGTTTGTCTATGTATTGTGTTGTATTGTCTTTTAATATGTGTTGAAAAACCAATAAAAAATTTATAAAAAAAAAACAAAAACAAATTATCAACAATTACTGCCCTACTAGGTCGGTTCATAAAAAACTTTTTTTAAAAAATGCCTGCTGCAAAGGTCTTATATTACTACACTAGGGATTATATAGATATATATGAAATGTCATGCATATCAGTTAATATCTTGACCCTCCTCCATGAAAATTCAGTGGTACCTTGGGTTACATACACTTCAGGTTACATACACTTCAGGTTACAGACTCTGCTAACCCAGAAATAGTACCTTGGGTTAAGAACTTTGCTTCAGGATGAGAACAGAAATCGCGTGGCAGCAGCGGGAGGCCCCATTAGCTAAAGTGGTGCTTCAGGTTAAGAACAGTTTTAGGTTAAGAACGGACCTCTGGAACGAATTAAGTATTAACCCGAGGTACCACTGTAGCTGTTTACTTGGCCGTTTTCCTATGTAGTGAAGGCTGAAATTTCAATTCAGTGGAGCAGGGTCAAGATATTAACTGATATGCATGAAATTTCAGATATAGCTATATAATCCCTAGTTTAGTAAAATAAGACCTTTGGAGCAGGCTTTTTTTTTTTAAAAAAAGGGTTTTTTATGAACTGCCCTACTGCCCTACCCTCCGCTGGGCTTCCCAGGTCCTGGAAAGTCGGCCTATGTGAAGAAAATGAGACTAGGCCACGTAGATTAGATAATACAGAGCATTGTGAAATCACAGTAAATAAAACCTCCCCTTCAGTAGTTTCAAGCACTACTACAGGTTCCACATAATATCTGTACTGCATTGTTTACTGTGACAGCACCTGCACTTTGGAACTCCCCACCTAGTGCAACAAAGCACATGCCTTTGCTAGACTCTTTTCGGGCACCTGCTAAAAGCATTCTTCTTTAGGCAAGCATACCTAGATGCTTAGGAAGTTGAAGTAATTTCAATCTTAATATTTTTAGCTTTTATATGTTTTAAAGTAGGATTGTTAATTTTTCTTGATTTTACTGCTGTGGTGTTTTTTTGTTTTGGTAAACCACTTTGCAGGTTTTTTAAAATAAATTTTATTAAATAAAAAACAATAAATATAAATAAAATAACACAAGCCAAAACACAACCCATCCTGTAGATTTAAGTATCTAGCCATAGTCGCCTACTTGTTATCAGAGGCCCAGAATCCACATTCCTTTGTAAGAAAATATGAAATAACGTAAGACCATTTTTGCAGGCAAAAACAAAAACAAAAACAAATTTAAAAAATAATGTGTGTGGGGGGGTGACAAGAAATTTTCCGTACTGGGTACCACCTGACCTTCCTACGCCTCTGGGTTGCAGCAGTGGTCCCACCTCCCTGGAAGCCCCACCAAATTCTGGGGTGGGGAGTCTGAATTGCTCCATTAGCTTCACAACAGGCTTATGAGAGGGGTTATGCTGAGACAAAGTGACTGGTCCAAGGCCTGACTTTCATGACCGAGCATGGATGTGTCATCACTGCACCATAAAACTGTCTCTTACCAGTTTTATGCAACTTTGTGCCATTTTAAGCAATTCGTTGACTGAGCCAAAGCTCATACGACTGACCGACTAAATTATTTTTAATTAACAGCCGTATCATTCTTATAAGTGTGGTGGCGTATTTTCAAGAACAGTGGAGCAACTAGTAAACAAAGAAATAAACCACGGCCATCCCTTTCGCCGCCTTAGAAATCCATGCCACCTCCCTGCCACCCTGGAATAAGAGTTTTTGCAAACTAATATTTACCAAGCAAATCCTGTCTTTTCCTGCCAACTGCCCAGGCATGTGGGTTTGGCCAAATTCACCGCGCACGATCTAACAGCGCCGCTTAGACACACATCCAGCTCCTTCCCACTGAGCAGGTGAAAAGTTTTCTGACGTGATTCACCCCGCTGTGGTCTTCTTGTTTGCTGAATGTGATTTGGAAAGAATATTCCTCCTCCACCACCCGCTTTCATTATTACTATTATTATTAAAAATCATTGTTTCAAGAGGCAGCCATAAGCAACGAAACCACAAGGCTAGTCTTGGCTGGCTGACTACATTCAGCAGCTGCTGTGTTCCAAGTTCTGGGCAAGCCACCGTTATCCAGATTCCCACTTGTCCTCTGTGTCTTCTGCCTCAGTTGCATTACAGCATCTTGAGCAAGATGGACCACTAATTGACCAGTCTGGAAAGACTGCCAGCGTTTTGATGCAGCCCTTTCCCTATCCCCAGCAGACTGTGCCTGCCCCTGTCACGTTGCGTTTCCCACCCCTGTTATCTGACATCTTCCAAGCCCTCCTTGAACGCAAGACTCTGATTTAGCATGTGATATGTGCTGTGTAGCTTTTATTTCCAGCAGGCTGCTTGGGGTTATTGTATCTTGACCAAAGTATATGTTCCGAGTGGGTAAGTTCTTTCGGCAATTATATTCTAGCAGACTAGCAAGGCAGCAAAGCCAAATTTCTTCTCCCCTTCTTTTCTTCTTCCTCCCCCTCCTCACACAAAGAAAAAAACATGCACCAAGCCCTATATTGGGCTCCTTTGCAATTATTCTGAAAGCTCTGCACACTCACAAAAGTGTTGATAGCTACATATTTAGCGATCCTTTTCTTAAAACAAGAGAGAAAATGCTGGATGCGTTTTCCACTAACCCCCACACCTCCTGACTAAAGTCGGAAGGCTATTTAAGTTGGCTTCAGTGCATTTCTTCATTGTGTTGTGCTGACATGATTTGTTCAAAGAAATTGTGCTTTTGGAAGGAAAAGGTTAAAGTTTGCTACTGATATTCATCAGGAGATGGATATTTAATCTTTAATCTCTTGTTCTAGGCCCCTACTTCGGATCAACTCATTATCCCGAATAAACGATGTGTCATTCCCATTATTTATGTTTCATTGCAGCCAAAGTATCTGGACCTCGTTTGGGTAAGCACCATTCATTTCGACCCATTCAGCATTAATCTCCCTGCTAACATCTTTCCTGTCCTATGCGCTGTCCCCTATTTGCTTTTATGTTTTCCGTGGAGTGTTTATAAAAGGATAATCTTTTACAAAGCAGACAGAATTTTTTTGTGTATAAACTGCTGGGTTTGAATGCCTCATTGATACACCATCTAAACTGAAGTGTTCAGCAAGATTAGTGCATCCAGCGAGCTTCTGAACTGGGTAAAAAAAAAAAAGAATTTAAAGAACAGAGGGATTGCGCCTTTCTTTATGGTGGGAAAAAAAAGGGTGGCTAATGATTCCGTCACCATTCAGATGGGATACTTTTTAAAGCAGATGGACTTGGAGAACAGGAAAACATTTGAAAAAAATAATTTTAAAAAACCAGCCAAGGAGGTCGCTTATGGTGACAGAGAGAAAGGGAAAAGAGACAACAGCCGTGTTATTTTGTGGATTCTGATTTGCTGGGGAGTGAATGTCAAGCTGGAATGGAGCCATGGAAATCGGCAGAGTGACTTCTTCTACATCATGGTAGCTGCGATCAGAAATTGCCCCCTAGCACCGCTAAATGCATACGACTTTTGCTGGGGAGCAGAAGCACATCGCTCTGTAGTATGGAAATAGGGTAATTATTTTTTTTAGAAGAGAGATTCATAGATGCATTAGCGATGCATTTTGCCATCAACTCCCTCCTCCCTCCCTCTCCCCCCCCCCGCCCGCCGCCCAATCTGTGCACTTTACAAAGCCATATCTTTGAGGATGTTGAATGTTGGGTGCTATTGACAGACATCCCCCTGTACAATGCAAACACTTTTTTGTTGTTGTTTAAAGAACACAATATGCAAGTGCTTTTCTGCCCATATCCCCCACATTTAATAGGGAAAATTCCAAAGCAGACATGTGGTGGTATCATTTGAATGGCATAGATCCTTAAATACATTTGTCACTTTGCTCGCTTGCCAGATATTTTTCAAAGATCCACACCATCGAAAACACTCCAAATTATATCCATCATGACACTGTCAACATGTAGCACTGTTTAGCGTTTTATTTTCATTAAACTGCACTATTGTTGTCCATCTATTATGACATAAACTAGGATTCGTGCCCTTGCATTAAAACGAAACGAAGACTGAAAGAAATCATCGGGAAAAATGTTCAGGAAAGCTTGCAATTCATTTGTGTTTGTTGAGCTGCCTGGGCACATGTGGAGGAAAAGGGTAGGTGAAATGTCATGTAGATCAGCTGCACATTGCATAACAGTGGGTATTAAATTCCAAAGGGACTCAATCAGACATGTAGCCAAGAGCATGGGATGCAATTTTACTTCTGTAACTACAGCTTCTGTTGTGTATATTACCCCACCTTTCATCCACAGGGCTTAAGGGAGGGATACATAGTTCTCCTCTCCATTATAGCCTCACAACAATCCTGTGAAGTAGGCCAGGTTGAGAAAAGAGTGAGAGGTCCAGTGTCATCCAGTGAGCTTCATGGCTGAGTGGGGATTTGAACTTGGATCTCCCTGGTCCCAGTGTGACATGCTGTACTGCTACATTGCACTGGAATAAAGCAGGGGGAGGTAAAGGACCCCTGGATGGTTAAGCCCAGTCAAAGGCGACTATGGGGTTGTACCACTCATCTTACTTTCAGGCCGAGGGAGCCGGCGTTCGTTCACAGACAGCTTTCTGGCACATGTGGCCAGCATGACTAGACCACTACTGGTGCAACGCAACACTGTGACGGAAGCCAGAGTGCACGGAAACACCGTTTACCTTCCCGCTGCATTGGTACCTATTTATCTACTTGCACTGACATGCTTTCGAACTGCTAGGTTGGCAGGAACTGGGACAGAGCAACGGGAGCTCACTCCATCACAGGGATTCGAACCAGTGACCTTCCAATCAGCAAGGCCAAGAGGCTCAGTGGTTTAGACCACAGCGCCACCCACATCCCTACTGCACTGGAGTACATATGACTGTTGTAGTCATGGTAGTTATGTGCAGTGGTATTTTTCTAGAAAAAGAGGTTCTAGAACTCACCATGAACACCTCTTTTGTTCTCTTAGAATGGCAATCCATATGAGAGGCGCCAGACCTAAGTTCTGGTGAGCTCCAGGTGGAAAAAAAGAAGAAGCCCTGGTTACGTGTAAACAGTGGCTCCGTTCTCACAGAGGTGGCAAACCTGGCCCAAGCTTTATCCTTTAGATTGCAAGAGCTTTCATGATCGAATGTTCCTTTACAGGGAGGGAAGTGCCCTCTGCATTTGGGCTGCGAGACCTCCAGGGCTGACCTGAAGTCCCCAGATTTGCCTGGCTCCCTCCAGCTGGCAGTGGGAGGGCTTGAATCTACAGTCTTAATATTTTATTATTTTAAAATTGCGCACACAGCTTGCAAGCTCTGGTTCAGCAGGAGTCAGATTTAAATTATTTCATAGTCCCTTTAAGTGTGTGTGTGTATGTATGTCCTGCCTTCCACGCTCATATAACTTCCATCTCCAGCCCACCCCTGTAACATCACCAGCAGCTACCCCTAGGTCTCAGGTTTGGGCCATGAAATCTCAGCTTCTGGGATGTTTCTGACTGGGCAACACTACACTGCATAGAGAGGTAAACTGAGGTCAAGCTCTAGACTGCTAGTTTTCTAGGCCCCATTCACACTACACTGTACCTCAGGTTACATACGCTTCAGGTTACACACTCCGCTAACCCAAAAATAGTGCTTCAGGTTAAGAACTTTGCTTCAGGATAAGAACAGAAATCGGGCTCCTGTGGCGCGGCAGCAGCAGGAGGCCCCATTAGCTAAAGTGCTGCTTCAGTTTAAGAACAGTTTCAGGTTAAGAACGGACCTCCGGAATGAATTAAGTTCTTAACCTGAGGTACCACTGTATAGTTTTAAAGCAGTGTGCCATACCACTTTAAATAGTCACACTTTCATGTAATGAATCTTGGGAAGTGAAATTTAAGTGCAAATTTAGTTACCGACAGAAGAGCTAGAAATTCATCCAATGATCTCAGGGCAATTATAGTTGAAGGGAGTTTGGGCAGTATTCTGTGTTGTAGGCAGACAGGAATTGGGGAGAAATTCAGTTCTGTTTGCATTTGAAGGCGAACCTACCAAATCCACGCTTCCTGAATCATTACATGAACTGAAACACATCCATCATATTTTGCAATGCAGGTCTCCAGTCATGTAATGGGCAGGATATGGTAGGATAAAATGTGCATGTTACTGAAATTAGCTTATTAAAATACATTATAATAGAAAGATAGTGCTTGCACACACACACAAAAATACTTAGCTAAATTGCTGAGAAATTTTTAAGAGGATTTTAAATGCAAACTGATGTGGAAATGTGGAGAAGTGAACTTAAGATTGTAAAAAGGAAAAAAAGAGGGACAGGTCTCTCATTACAGCAGACTAATTATTTTAGACTTCCACAATATAAGCAACTGGATAAAAAGGAGACTACTTGTAGGACCGCTTGTCTCTGTTATAATCCCAGAAGGAATCTCACTGAACTAATGATTAGCTCTTGGTGGGGAAGACCCGCGCTCTGTCTTGGGAAGCTGAATGACTCTAGAGATGGGTAATGGGACGTATAGCTTCCCATCCTTCAGTTTTTTGGCTGAAATTCAGCTCAGCTTGAGTGTAACCAAAGGTTCACAGCCTAATTGCTATTTGATGTTCATCAAGTCTTTGGTGGTCTCCAATGTAACTTCCAAGGGATTCAATCAGCCATCATATTTGGCATACTCAGCAAAAGTGAACGGTGGCCAGGACTGAAATAGTTTGGAGACAGAAACCCCTCCTCCCTTTTTCCTCCTCAACTCAACTCAGCTGGTGCTGGTGCAGCACTTTGGAGGAGTGTGAACTCTCCAGTTGCTTCTGCTGAGGTAAATTCCCCAGAGAACAAAGCACTGCATCTTCACTCCCCAATTTGGTTTACATCTTTCACAAGCTCAAAGTTCCACGAAGACAAAATGGAGGGAGAGGGAAATTTGAAATTTGGTTGCCTTTCTACATTGTTGTTGACCGGAAATTATCATGAGCCAGTGCACCTGCACAACTTGTGAACTATGTAGGGGCGGACATTTCCTACAAGCCTCTTCTGTCCTGTTTCCACCTTTTTGTTGTCATTGTTAGTCGTTTAGTCGTGTCTGATTCTTTGTGACTCCATGGACCAGAGCACGCCAGGCACTCCTGTCTTCCACTGCCTCCCGCAAAATCTGCATAAAAAAAAAGTATTTTGATCATGTGTTTCTCACCAAACATACATTCCAAAATCTATTTTCCCTCAAGACCGCATTTCTAAGGCTGCAACCTTATACTTTACCTGGGAGTAAACAGGAAGGGCAGATCCTGAAGCTGAGGCTCCAATACTTTGGCCACCTCATGAGAAGAGAAGACTCCCTGGAAAAGACCCTGATGTTGGGAAAGATGGAGGGCACAAGGAGAAGGGGACGACAGAGGACGAGGTGGTTGGACAGTGTTCTCGAAGCTACCAGCATGAGTTTGACCAAACTGTGGGAGGCAGTGGAAGACAGAAGTGCCTGGCGTGCTCTGGTCCATGGGGTCACGAAGAGCCGGACACGACTAAATGACTCAGCAACAACAACAACAACAAACATAGCAGAATTGCCAGGAGGTCAGAGAAGCACCTCCACCCCAACAAGCTTGTCAGCTGCTGCAGGTGGGGTATGTCAGACATCTGGCAGACCTCACCCTATGCATAACTGGGGAGCTGCATTCAGCTTGGTGGTCTCTTTCAGGATGTTGATGCAGAAATGTTCATATGGATATTAACCCATGCTGGTCAAGGAGAAAGATCACCTCAAAGATCATTCATCAACAGCCTAAGTGGCACTTGGAAGATGTGAGTTGTAAAGGACTCTTTAAAGATGCTGTAGCGATACATCTTTTGGCATGTAGGTATTGATGCTTAAGTGATTGATACTGTTCCTCAACAACAGGGAATTCTCACATTAATATCCCTCAGAAATAGCCCTCCATGAAATTTATGAGAGCTGCTGGCAACCCAGGTAACCATAAAATATTAATCAAATATGTGTGTGTGTGTGTGTGTGTGTGTGTGTGTGTTGCCATAATATATATATAAAGAAGCAAAGAGCATTAAGAGTCCAGTGGGACCATTAAGAGACCTATAAAAATAAAATGTCAAAAGACAGGCATTGTCAAGCTTGTCAGGATCCAGAGCATCATTTACTCTAATATTTCTTCTTTATGTTCCTTTTTGATAATAAGGAAATCGGTTGACCTCAACAGGACTGGTTTCTTAGCCTTGGTGATTCGCAAACAAGGGGGGATGATGGTGGTCAGATCTGTAGAGGACAGCATGTGATAGCGGACAGAAAAATAAGCAGATAAAGAGATAGGACAGCAAACAAGAAAAACAATACAAAGGTTGTAAAAACTTTTAGGAACGATCAAATATCCTCACCACTAAATAATTTCAAGGTTGCCAGTAACAAGATCTTCCAGCCATCAAATGCCTGGGTGAACAGGAATGT
This sequence comes from Podarcis filfolensis, assembly GCF_964270895.1. Taxonomy (NCBI): domain Eukaryota; kingdom Metazoa; phylum Chordata; class Lepidosauria; order Squamata; family Lacertidae; genus Podarcis; species Podarcis filfolensis. The sequence goes on from NC_139606.1 coordinate 96,307,592, forward strand.
TTTCAAATCCACCTAAATATTCACATTGAACCCAGGTTCAAATTCCTGCTGTGCTCCACCGCAACGATCCCTGGGTGGCTGTGGGTTATGTTGCATCTCTCCATCCAACTTGCTTCACAGAGTGGGTTTTTGTATAAATGGGATCATCTTTTGCTCACCGCCTTGAGCATCTTGGAGGAAAAAGGGGATACAAATGCAACAAATAAATCACAAGAGTTGGAACATGGCAATTTAATATTAATTACAAAATCTCACGAGCTCTGCTGGATTCTATCTAGTAACATCTAAGGCTGCCTTATACCAAGCCAGACCAGAACGATCCACCAAGGTTAGCACTGTCTACCCTGACTCTCCCAGGCCTAGTTGGAGATGAACCTGGGACCTTTGGCAGGCAAAGCAGATGTTCTGCCACTAAGCTGTGGCTCTTCCCCAGTTGGTTTCAGCTGATTCAGGCTTAAGTCTTGAGAAAAGAAAAACACCTTGGTCTCTCCATTGGTTAGTTATGCAAATGAGAGCGTATTCTGCAGGCCAGTATCTAAAACACTGAAAGCTCTCCTTCGAGTAGCTGTCAGGTAAACCTGTAGAGCAGGTACCACCCAAGGACCACTCAAGGACCTCACCTGATGCTCTCGATCATCAGATGGATCTGGAGGAGAGAAGGCAATGTCTTGGGTATCCTGGTCCCAAATAGCTTAGAGCTTTGTAAACTAGTAACAAAACCCTTAACTTGGCCCAGAAGTATATTGACAGCTTGGCAAGAGATGGTCACATCCACAGAATCCCTTCAGATCACATGGCTTTCAACAAAGAATCCTGGAACTGTACATTACCCCAAACAGGGCTGCAATTCCCAGCACCCTTAGCATACTATAGTTCCCAGGATTCCTTGGGCAAGTGCTTTAAATGGACGGTGTGGATGTAACCATGAAGCAAACTGAGGAATGTGTTTTTGCCAGAAACTTACATTTTGCAAGGGAAAATGTGTATTGAAAACAGTTACTTGATGTACCTGTTTTTCACATGAAGTTTTAGATAGGGAAACAGATTGGATTGCCCCAAAAAAGAGAGGAATTAACCTTTACCTTTGTAACTGCCGTCCACAGCTTTCTCTTCGCCCTCCTTTTCTTTCTCCTGAGAAGCCCTGAAACATCTAACTCTTAACTCTCTTCAGGCCTCTTGTTTGATGAAAGCTCAATCAGCGACCAGACTTTAAAAAGCAACGTTGTGAGGGAATCCTTGTCTTCTTGGCTAACAATACGAAAACAGAGAAAGGAATTGATTTGACAGCTGAATGGATTCCAAAAGGGAGCAGGGCAGCGGTGGGGGTCATTTTCTCACATGGCCAAAGAATATGACAGAGACACGCAAGGGTGTATGTGTGCCTTTCAACACCTGGCTCAACTCTAGAACTGTTTCTTTGGAGCCCAATAATAAAGGCTGGAAACCTTAAACTCCTTACTCCCGAGAACGATACAGGGAAATGCAAACTTGTGCAAACTAATATGCATAGGCGTTGACTTTCTTAACTAGCAATTAATCAGTTTTTAATCAAGGTGTTCGTACGGAGCCCTTGGTCGCCTCACGGACTATTGACCACTAATCCGCTGCCACCAACCAGGTCCTCCCCGGTAAAATCACTTCAGCCTCAGTCAGGTTCTCAATTAATAAAGAAGAGTGTATTTTATTTCAGACACAAACAAACTTTTCCGGCATTCCAAACGTTGTTACTCTTTACTTTCTTAGTCTTGTTTTCCTCTATCTATCTCTTCTACCTCCCCTCACTCAAGAACCCACTGTCCTGTCTCTCTATTTCCAACTGCCTGCCAACTGCTTCTCCAACTGCCTTTCCCAACCAGCCAACCCACTAAAACCCACCCACCGACAACTCTAACAAACCTCGGGCTAAGCCCTATTATACACATGTAGGCTCCGCCTCCAGCTTTCCTATTGGTCTACATTTTTAACTCTTTCTCCCCCCCTGTACAGACAGGCTCTAAACGAATAGGCAAATGCCACTTCAACGCACATGGTTCTCCCCCTCCTTATTTAATCCCCACAACAACCCTGTGAGGTAGGTTAGGCTGTGTGACAATGCCTGGCTCAAGGTCACCCATCGAATTTCCTGGATGAGTGGGCATTTGAACCCTGGTCTCCTAGGTCTTATTCCGACACTCTAGCCATTCCACTGAACAATTTTAGGTGGCGCCGACCACTGCAATTTCACTCAGTGCAAAAGTAAAAAATAAAAACATGGAGGATGTCTGTGGCTAAACTTTCACCCTTGGCCAAGCCACCAGGGCTGTGTGTGCCAGGGGTAAGTGTGGCCAACTCACACTCACAGCACACAAGTTTATCTTCTCAGTTTATCTGTGTGGAGAGGATTGCTGGCTACCCTCTGCTCATCAAACTATCAATCCGATGGGAAGGGGGCAAGTGGCCTCCCCATTATGGCACTAAGTTCTGCCTTGACTTTATTTTTATTTTATTTTTGCTGCTGCTCTTTCGGCAGGGGGGTTGGGATTTGCTGGGGGGTCACACCAGGCCTCTAAAGCGAGAGACAGCCACTCTAGGCAAATTTTGGAGGGATGGAAAGAATTTCAACAAGGCTAGTGGCATTTCTGAACAGGAGGAGGAGCCGGGCTTGTCGTCTGTACATTGTTATCAGATCTCACCCAAAGCAACATTTTAAGCACAGTTCTTATGCCAGCAAAGCATCTGAGGCAGTTCCAGGGAAAACTGACAACATTTCTCAAAGTATTCCCCCCATTTCTAACTTGAGGCTTTGGGGGGCAGGGGCATAGGAAGGGGGGGCAGACAGCCACGGATGCCCTCACTGAGGGGGGTGAAATTTGGCGCACTGTGCACCCGCGACTTCCAAACCTACCCCAAGCCATGGGGGGGGGGGTTGCGCCGTTTTGCCGGCGGCATTCCCCACTTCCCCCTTTGTTTTGACTGCTTGTAGGAGACTTGGGAGTTGCGGGCAGGCAGCGCGCTGAATGTCCGTGATGGGCAGCTTGCTCCGCCCCTGGCTGCAGGGTGCACATGCCACTCCGGGCACCCGAGCGGCTATCCCATGCCTGGGAGGGAACCCTCTGTGCCACGCCCCCCATTAGGAGCGCGCCATGCCCTCCTTGGAAGGATGCCCGCCCTGGGCAGCGTGGGCATATGCTCCGCCGCTGTTTGGGGGTCTTGTGGCACCTTAAAAGTGCACACACACATATATGAAGTACAGTGGTATCTCGGGTTACATATGCTTCAGGTTACATACGCTTCAGGTTACAGACTCGGCTAACCCAGAAATTGTACCTCGGGTTAAGAACTTTGCTTCAGGATGAGAACAGAAATCGCGCGTCGGCAGCGGGAGGCCCCATTAGCTAAAGTGGTACATCAGGTTAAGAACAGTTTCAGGTTAAGAACGGACCTCCGGAACAAATTAAATACATAACCAGAGGTACCACTGTATGAATTATATATACACACAGTTGTCACACACACACACACACACACACACACACACACACACACACTTTCCTTTGCCCCGCGGCTGTTTCTGCTCCCTCTCAGCCATCATGGAACATCGAGGGCACCGCCAGGCCCGCAGTTTAAATTGGCCAATCTGCGGCGACCTGGAGGCCAGGGCTTTAGAAGTGCACCTCAGGGATGCATTCTTCCCTCAGGTCCGCTCCCTGGGCATTTAAGCGAGCTGGGGCTGCCCTCAGCAGTGCAGTTGGCCAGGCAATGGACTGCAGAGAGTACAGCTTGTGACAGTTAAATGTGAATTTAAATGTTTACAAAATGACCCTTCATAGCAGCAGCGATTGGTGAGAACCTGTTCCTCTTAGCTTCTCCAATCTCCCCTCCTATTCAGAATGTGACTGAACCTTCCTTCCCCACTCTATTATTATTGTTATTGTTATTATTATTATTATTATTATTATTATTATTTAAAAAGCTCTGCGTGACTTGGCTGCAAGCCTGCCTGGTTGCTGCGTGCTTTGAAATTTTGCCAGGTAAAAATGCCTCTCCCTGGACATGGATGGTATGTGATGGTGAATGATATATCATTGCTATGTCATATTGCAGGAAAAGATGGCTCCCTCCATGGACAGCTCAGGGGCTCAGGCATCTCCGCCTCCCATAGCTGTCAACTTACAGATTTGAAATAAGGGACCAGCAGCCTCGAAAATAAGGGATCAGCAGCCAAAATAAGGGATTTTCCAAGCACAGGTATGTTAAACTTCTGAGCCCCTCTGAGCCAAAGGCAGAAAGCTCAGCCAGGAGCCAAACGAAGCCTCAAGCAGTGGTTCCCACAGCACAGCAACCCGGCAAAGGGAATGCAGCAAGGAAGCCACCATCACCTCTCCGCTGGGAAGCGCTGAGCAAAGGCGAGTCCCCAGGCAACGCGGCCGATTTGATTGGCACAAGGCATGCAAGCTCCACCCCCCAGTCGTTCTTAGACTCCTTATTGGGTGAGCAACACAGCCAAGCAACACAGTTGGAGCTTCCCTCCTCCCTAGCCGGCAGGGAGGGAGGGAGAGGAGCTGCTTCCTTTGAAACCCGGGAAATTTAAGGGACATCATCAATAAGGGACAGCAGCTGAACACAGCACTGGGATAAGGGACTTTCCCACCAAATAAGGGACGGTTGACAGCTATGCCCCCTCCCCCCGCCAATAGGGGTGGCATTGTATAATTCCAAGGGAGGAGCATATTCACTAAGCAAGTTATTATTATTATTATTATTATTATTATTATTATTATTATTTATACCCCGCCCATCTGGCTGGGTTTCCCCAGCCACTCTGGGCGGCTTCCAACAAAACATTAAAATACAATAATTCACCAGATATTAAAAGCTTCCCTAAACAGGGCTGCCTTCAGATGTCTTCTAAAAGTCTGGTAGTTGTTGTTCTCTTTGACATCTGGCGGGAGGGCGTTCCACAGGGCGGGTGCCACTACCGAGAAGGCCCTCTGCTGGGTAAAAAGTGCACGAAAGCCAGGTGGGCTGAGAGGCAAGCTGTTTGGTACTTTAAATTTGATTGAATGGAAAAGACCCACAAAATTGAATCGATGGTGGCTGGTCCACCTGAGCAAATGGGGCCCTCATTCTGCACTCAGCCAACCTCCAACTTTCCTGCTTTCTGGCTTACAATGACTCCATAAAGTGTCTCTGCCTGTTAGCTGAGTCCTCCTCTGTTGCCCTTGTAGAACTTAGCAGGGAAGGCGACGGGAATAAAACCAGACATAGTTGGCTTTGCCTGTCATTGGCTCCACTTGATCTCCCTGCCTTCGCCACACCAACCAGCCTCAAAGGACACTAGCCATCATGGCATTTAATTGTCAGTTATAATAATAATATAATAATAATTTTTTACTTATACCCCACCCTCCCCGGCCAGAGCCTGGCTCAGAGCAGCTAACACCAATAAAATTACAATAAAATATAATGGGGGGGAGAGAACCAGTTTGTTAAAATACGGGTTAAAATACAATTTAAAATGCAGCCTCATTTTAATAGTAGCCCATAAATCAAAACCATAATGGGAGGGAAACATAAGGGTCATACTGAGTCCGAACCAAAGGGCATGCGGAACAGCTCTGTCTTGCAGGCCCTGCGGAAAGATGTCGTCCCGCAGGGCCCTAGTCTCTTGTGAAAGAGAGTTCCACCAATTCGGGGCCAATACTGAAAAGGCCCTGGCCCTAGTTGAGACCAATCTAACCACCTTGCGGCTTGGGACCTCCAAAGTTTTGTTATTTGTCAACCTTAAGGTCCTCACCCCCTGCCTCCATCCTAAATGGTCACATCCACACATTAGCCTTTTTCACCACTTACCTCACAATGGTGAGAGGAAGAGGGTTTTCACTGCTGTACCAAAAACATTCAGTAGACATTTGCATGAATCCATGATCACACAGAGTGGATCTGTTTGTGTTACCATCCCACCACCCACCCCCACCTCTGATTTTTTTGAGGGAGGGAAACATAGCAAAGTTTTGCCCATATTCTCTATAAGTTTGCCTTTATTCAGCATCACAGGCAGTCTGTGGGCATATTTAGAAGGTATTATGAAGCAGTGATTTGCTGCTTCTGAAATGTTGTGTACCATATCTCTCCGATCTCAACCCATCTGTCATGACAGTCTACGTCTTGGCATCTCCGAGGAAAGAAACCAAATTAAAAAGGGAAAGGGGTTTTTTTGGGGGGGGTGTTTGTTTTTTAAAGTGGATTTTGAACACCCACAAGTGTGAATTAAAAATTGCTCTCCTCTTGTGGTCTTACAGCAGTATTACATGAAAACAGGAGAGAAAAATATATTATGACTGTTTCAGTGTCCAAACGCTGCGGAAAGCTATTTGCTATGACCTGTTGATATTCAGGATTCGTATCATTTGCATTAATAAAAAACAAACCTTAAGCATTGTGATCTACAGTAATAGAAAAGCTATTATGGAGGACTGTCATCATAAGCTTCTTTGTCAAAAAGCTAATGTACTTGCTTTCAATCACTAAACACTTTTTTTTTAATGCCCTAATACTGGAAGGCTTGATGGAATACATAACATTCCTTTGCTTCAAAGGATAGTCTTAAGCAGGGGTCAGCAAGGTTTATCTTGCCTGGGCCGGATCTGTCCCGCAGAGATCCCTCCATGGGCCGGATCACGAGCACCCGTGATTTTCGGCATCTGCACATGCGTAGACGCAATTTTCGGTGCCACGGAAGCGAGTCCCCGCGCTGCGTTGGTTTAGTGCAGCGCTTGTTCGGGGGCTGCTTGTGGGCCGGTCAAACGACTTCCGTGGGCTGCTTCTGGCCCATGGGCCTTACGTTGCTGACCCCTGGTCTTAAGGAATGCTCCTTGTGGATCCTCAGAAAGAAATCAATGCTCCTTCGTGAACTTGGCTTTAAACTGAAGAAAGTAGTTGTGGCCACAAATGCACAAGGTCCGGCTTCCCATTTACTCCAGACAAGTAGACTTCGCTGGAATAAAGACGCTAAAAACATCTTCAGAACATTGGGCTACTTTTCCACTGGCTTCTCCCGCTGCTCACTTGCTGCTCACAGTCGCAGTATTTGTTGTGTGAGGAATAATTATAAGAAGAGCGTGCTGGATCAGGCCAATGGCCCATATCTAGTCCAGCATCCTGTTCTCACAGTGGCCAACCAGAGGAAACCCAGAAGCAGAATCCAAGCACTCTTGCCTCCTTTGGTTTTCAGCAGCTGGTACTCCAGGGGTGTAGCGCGGGGAGGGGGCTGGGGGGCAATCGCCTAGGGTACAGTTTTCTGGGGGGCACGTCGCTCCCACCACCATTTGTGAAGCTGGGATCTGATCTGATCTGATTCCCCAGCAGCTTGGGGAAGGCAGCGTGATAAGGATGCAACAGCCACATGCCCTTTGATCCCAGGCTAATAATACGTTTTTGCAGGCTAGTAACCTTTGCTGGCTTATTAGTTTAGCTATAGGGGTGGGGAGCAGTGGTATCAGGCAGGAGTGGACATTGATTTCTTATTTTATTTAATGGATGTGATTTTATTGGTGATTTTATGCTGTTCACCACCTTCCTTTTTTATGTTGGTGGTATAGGAATATTTGCAAAAGAAAAAAATATCATGAAGAAGAAGAAGAAGATTTTGGATTTGATATCCCGCTTTATCACTACCCGAAGGAGTCTCAAAGCGGCTAACATTCTCCTTTCCCTTCCTCCCCCACAACAAACACTCTGTGAGGTGAGTGAGGTGAGTGGGGCTGAGAGACTTCAGAGAAGTGTGACTGGCCCAAGGTCACCCAGCCTTGTGGAGTGAGGAGACTGCATGTGGAGGAGCGGAGACGCAAACCCGGTTCACCAGATTACGAGTCCACCGCTCTTAACCACTACACCACACTGGCTGTTATTTTCCCAGTTCTGTGAAGCTCATTTCCGAAATGCATGACCCTAAACCTAAATACTAAGTACAATGAGTATATATCCACTGTCACTAAAGAAGACGTTGCCATATATTTGACACACTGTTACACCACTTTTGACAGTCATGGCTTTCCTCAAAGAATCCTGGGAACTGTAATTTCTTAAGGATGCTTTGAGCTGGAGCTCTGTGTGGTGTCTCCTAATTCTTGGGAGCTGTCATTTCGGAAGGGTCCTAAGAGTTCTTAGGAGACCCCACACAGAACTACAGTTCCCACTAGCCTAACAAATTACAGTTCCCAATATTCTTTGGAGGAATCCATGACTGTTAAGATGGCATAAGAGTTCTTTAAAAGTATGTTCAATGAAGCTCCCAGGTTACTCTTCCCAGGCAGTGGTCCAAAGACACATGATGCAGTACAATCACCAAAGTTGATCAGTGTCTGGAAGAGAAACCGTCAGAGAGCTCTAGGTACATTGCCTTGACTTTCACTGAAGAAAGGCAGGATATAAATTTTTGTAAATAATAATAGCTAGACTGTGTTAGAAGTGAATGGGAGATCATCTTTTTTTTACCACCATTGACTGAGCAAGCACCAGGTGGCTAAAGTCTGTTAAAGGATACCTGTTGTGCATTAAGTGGCTTTTAATATGCATCTCTCACAAGACTTTGCCATTTCTTGGTGCAATTTGCTGTGTTTAGGGTGTCTCCGAAAAATGTCACTTGGGAAGATAGGCGAACTAATGCCAGTATACTGGAAGAAGCAAAGAACACCAGTGTTGAAGCAATGATTTTTCAACATCAACTTCGTTGGACTGGTCATGTTGTGTGGATGCCTGATTATCGTCTTCCAAAGCAACTACTCTTATTCCGAACTTAAAAATGGAAAGCGTAATGCTGGTGGTCAACAAAAGAGGTTTAAAGACTGTCTCAAGGCAAATCTAAAAAAAAAAGTAGTATAAACACTGACAACTGGGAAACACTGGCCTGCGAGCACTCTAACTGGAAAACAGCCTTTACCAAAGGTGTCATGGGCTTTGAAGACACTCAAACTCAGGACGCAAGGGAGAAACATGCTAAGAGGAAGGCACGCTTGGCAAATCCACACCATGATCAACTTCCACCCGGAAAGCTATGTCCCCACTATGGAAGGACGTGTGGATCCAGAATTGGCCTCCACAGTCACTTACGGACTCACTGTTAAGACCATGTTCATGGAAGACTATTTTACTTGGCTACAAGTGATCGCCAAAGAAAAGAAAGAAGAAGAGTCCCATTGCTGGGGGCCAATGCCATGTATAACTGCAAACATTGCTAGTATATCAGTAAGAAGGATGTCAGCATTACCCAAGCAATCCTTGTATGCCAGTGTTGCATCAGTTAGGGAATTTAGTGTGGGGGGGTAGAAAATCAGCCAGGGAGAGGAATTGTGTGTTGAGGATCAAAAGAAGCTGCCATATATAGACCACTGAATCCTCAGTGTATTGTCTACACTGGCAGTGCATCTCCAGGGTTTCAGACAGCACTGCTTCCAGGCCCTACCTGGTGATGGCAGGGATTGAACCTGGAACCTTCTTCATGCAAGGCAGGTGCTCTGCCACTGAGCTACTGTTTTTGCCAGTGGACTAGGCTGTGGGAACTCTGAGTATCAAGCAGCAGTATATTGCATACATGCCTATCTGCTTGCAGCCCACTGTGTGCTAGGCACCACATACTCTCCATGTTCCTGGCACTTCGGATATTGAGAACTGTTGTCTTAGTAGTTCAGGAGCAACAAATTTATCTTTCTCCAGAGATTACGTCAAACAGACTCCTCGAATACGCTTCATAGCTCATAAAATCTGCATGGTCACCCTATTAACAAAATGTCAGTGCCCCTTCATGTTCTTGAATACCTCTCTTGTTTTGCAGAAACGATGTTGCCGAAATTAAATGAATTCCCTAGTCTTGTTTTTTGTTTTTTTTGTTTTGTTATTAAAAAGTTTTCCACTAATCCAGCAGTTTCCCCTTCAGTTCGTGCTCCTTGGCTTCCTTCAACCACCCTGTGCACAACTCCCTAGTCCTTCCTAGAAGTGCAATTCAATAAACATAGTCCTATTGCCTATCAATATATAAAATGATAAATGAGTGAAGAAGTTAGCAAGAACAACCTTGCCACAGGCCCAATGCTTTACATGTTGATTCATTATTGAATTTATACTTCTGCTTTCAAAAATATTTTACTCTAGACAGCTTACGAATGCTTTCAGGGCTACACATAACATAGAGGTCAGAGTTGCTATACATCTGGAATTTTCTGGACATATCTGGAATGCTGCAGTTGGAAACAGTGTCCAGGCGGGAATCGCAAAATAAAATAATAAAATAAAATAAAATAAAATAAAAAATGTCCAGGAAAATCCGGAAGTACAGTAACCTGTGTCGGTGCCGTTTTCTGCAATTTCCCTTAAAAATAGCTTTTTTCGCGAATTTGCTGGATTTTCACTGTTTGAAATATGGCAAACCTAATACAGGTGGATTTCTGGCTGGGGCCAGTCATCCCGGTAATTGCTACAGAGATGTGGGCAAGAATACTAGATATACTTTAGGTGAAAATGGGCCTGCATGGAAAAACAAGGAAACAGAGCCCTGAGGCAATGTAAGCCACGTTGTAGCCAAATGAAGAAGTTCAACAGGGAAGCAGTGGCATAAACTAAGCATCCGCCCACAGCAGAAAGGGGAGTAGGAAGCCAATAAGTGCAGTAGTGGAGCCTTTGCACCAGACTGAAAAGACTGCTGCATTGGATTTACTCCCAAGTGGCCTGGCTGTTCCCCTGCTACTCTGGGTCTATATAAAGGCTTCCTCCCCTATGGTTTCTCTCCATCAGTGTGAATCTCCACACTGTTTGCTGGGAATCACAGCTGGGGAGAGTACGGTTGCACTCGCGTCCTGCTTGCGGTCTTCCCATGTGGTTGGCTTCTGACAGGAGCGAGCCAGCAGTAAATCACACCGTGCAAGTTGGAGTTAACTCTTGAGGATCTGCACAGGAGTGTCAGGCCTAATGAGCAGAGCAACACATTTCCGGCAGGTCTTGCCCCCATGAGGCAGTTGCTGAGACTAAAGGTCCCCGCCTCCTCACAGCTCCCTAAATCCCCTCCTCTCCTAGGTTCTCCTCCCATCCAGGCCCTGACCAGACCCATATTTGCTTCAGCATCATGTGCCTTCAAATATGCTAGCAATGTAGGCCCGATAGCTGCAGAAGGAGATGGACCCCACCACATTATTAAAGAGACTATGGGAAAGTAGTGTTTCAGCAACTACCATGGCACCATGGGAATGAGAGTTTGGATTTACAGTTCAAGATGTAGTAGCTACAAGTCTGGTGTCAGACATGTCATCTTTAGGAAGCTGTATCTGCCTGCCAGTGTGGTGTAGTGGTTCAGAGCGGTGGACTCATAATCTGGTGAACCGGGTTCGCTTCCCCACTCCTCCACATGCAGCTGCTGGGTGACCTTGGGCTAGTCACACTTCTCTGAAGTCTCTCAGCCTCACTCACCTCACAGAGTGTTTGTTGTGGGGGAGGAAGGGAAAGGAGATTGTTAGCCGCTTTGAGACTCCTTAAGGGGAGTGAAAGGTGGGGTATCAAGTCCAAACTCTTCCTTTTCTTCTTCTTCCTGCTCCCAGCACCCCACAGATGATGGATCCACCCTGTCGCCCACATTAAGTACCACAGAAGTCACCATTTTATTTTCCCGTAGCACCTTGGAGCAATGCTGTGTGGAAAATTAAAATAGCACATCCCAGGCCATCACTGGGGGCTGCCCAATACTCATCAGAGTGCCTTTGCTGGATGCTGCTACCCACATAGGAGTGGTCCAACCACTTGGGCCCATTCCCCATTAGACATGGAGGCAGCTATGGCTGACCATTTCCTCATCATGTAACAGAAGACTGGTATTTACTCACCCACAAGCAGAAGGATGCAGGGAACTTACATAATATGAGAAGCAGAACTTCTATGCAGGGGGTGTGGTTAGCAGAAGGAAAGAAAGGCGCCTTTGCCAGGGCCTATATGGCTGCCTGGTGCTCAGCTTCTTTTACGACGAGTTACAAGTGTCGCAACACCATTTTTCAGAAGTCCTATAATGGAATTTGGCAAGGGGAGCCATGTTTTTTATTCCAGTGCTCGTGGTTACAACTTCAGCCCTTACTTTTTGCCTACAATTAGATATGCACCACAAATCCTCTTTATGATCCAAGCCTTGCTGGGGGAAAAGAATTTTTCCTCCATTTAATTTTACGGCATTAACTCAGACATTTAGGAGATGCTCACCTCTTGCTCTGATATAGATGCATTGAAATCCTGCTGTCTTCATGCATCTCAATCTACAGATGTCACTAGCTTAAAAAAAAAACCCAATTCTTTTCAGAAAACAGGGAGACTCTTAACAGTGAATAAAATGTATCTGGCTCATTTATGTTTTGAGTTTAGGACTAGCACAATGAAACATTTCCCAGTCCCCAAAGACCCTTTAGGAGAGATGCCAGGGTTAGGCTGTGATTCCTTATAACACAATAGGCCACTCAGTCGAAGCTCACCACATACTTGTGGACATTGCACACACACACACACACACACACACGTGTCTCAGTTCACTCCAAGACTGTATTTATGGCCTGAATCCAGCAACCAAGGACCAGACTATTAATTATTACATGTATAACCAGTAATGGCCAGTGTGGGGTACCACTGCTCATCTGACCTCTGGTTGGTTGCATAGTTGCTGCTTAATGGGAAGTAGAGGGTGGGGAGCGAGGCAGGGGTGATGTTGGTGTGGTGCAAATGCAGCAGCAGGAATGCCAGATCGGCTTTGCCCATGTGTTTGCACTGCGTCACCCATGTCGCTGACTCACTCCTCCCCTCTACCTTCTGGTAAACAGCAACAACACAACTGAGTGGTGCCACCCCATCCCACCACCTGCTACTGTTTATAGGCCACCTTTCCTTCCAGTAGATCAAGAGGCAGGTGTGGTCTTCCCTCTACCAAGCCAATGATGTTGGTTGGGCTGAGAGACAGCAACTGGCACCAAAGTAAGCATCTTGGCTGAAAGACTTGACCACGGATCTCCTCAGTGCTGATATGACACTCCAGACACAACACTGCGTTAGCTTTGTTTGTAGCATCTCTTTTGGCCCCAAGTCCTGTTGAAACCACAGGACTGAAAGTGGTTGTTGCAATTCATTTGTCCCATTGTCTTAAGCGGGTGTGCAGTGCAACACCATGCATAGCTTCTCAGAGATATTGTTGGCATCTGCCTGTCTCGGGAGACAATAGAGGAGTGCGCCTTTGCGGTGAAGTCAAACCATTGGAGAGTTACAGTGCCTGCTGTGGCTGTAGAGACCGATACAGGAGAGACATGTTTTGCTGCAGCTGGGCCAGATGAAAGGGTCCAGTTGTGCTACTGCAGATGCACCATGGCATTTCTTCTCTCTGCACTCCTTCCAGTGGTCATTCCTCTTCTGGTCACTGCTGTGGATACAAGACCTGACTGTCTGTCTCCAGGCACTGCAGTCGTCTGTAAGGGATTCACACAAGGCAGGGTTGATCTTGCCAGCCTTCACCTCATGTTTGCAGACATCTTTGTAACGCAGAGATGGGACCACTGAGAGATAAGGACCACTGAATGCAATGGGAATTATTCCCAAGGAGGAATGGATGGGTCTGCCAGTTGCTCATTCTCTCAGTTACTAATTATTCCAGTCTTAAGAGCCAGTGTGGTGTAGTGGTTAAGAGCGGTAGACTTGTAATCTGGTGAACCAGGTTTGCGTCTCTGCTCCTCCACATGCAGCTGCTGGGTGACCTTGGACCAGTCACGCTTCTCTGAAGTCTCTCAGCCCCACTCACCTCACAGAGTGTTTGTTGTAGGGGAGGAAGGGAAAGGAGAATGTTAGCCACTTTGAGACTCCTTCGGGTAGTGATAAAGCGGGATATCAAATCCAAACTCTTCAGTTTACCAGAGTTGTACATCAGTCTGCAGGGGTTCGGGGGGACATCATGAAAATTCATTAGTGTTTTACTGTGTGTTTATCCTAATATACACAGTTTTAATTTTGCCTATAGAAATATTCTTGCAAGCAATCTCCCCATACCTGCTACATTTTTGGTAACAAAATAATCTCAGCAATTAACACCAACCCACTAGTTTAAGAAGTTAAAGGTGTTCCTATTTAACATATAGTTAAGCTTTAAATATCGCTGGCTGTAATTTGTGCATCTCGTTGCCTTTCAGCACCAACCTTGCAATTTTCTCTTTTATAATCCTTTAGAGCTTGTTGAACTGATTTTATTGTTTTGATAGCTTGCGTCTTTGCTTTTCATTTGGTTTTAACTTGTGCACCACTTTGGTCTATACATTTGTGTAACAACAACAATGATATCGCTTCAGCCAGCTGACCAAGTGGGCTTATGCCACATAATACATGAATTTGCCTTCAAGATGCCGCAAGACTCTGATTCTTTTTTCTGCAAGAGAATAATTCCACTACCCCTCTGAAATATTTCTGCACTAGTGTGAACTGTTATTATGATCACTGTTATATTATTGGCTGGCAGTCAGTATGTTATTATTATTGTTATGTTTTTATCTTTGATGTTCTGTAACGTGTTTTTAATGTTGTATATTAAATGTTTATTTTAAATGCACAGTAGTAGTTGTTGATGATATGTTTTTAACTGTTTTTAACGACCTTATACATTTATTAGAAGGCAATTAATAAACCAGTGATTATAATAATAAAAATGTGAACAAAATTGAATTTCTCCCTCACCCCTAGTGATATCCAACCAAGTCATACTCAAAAGTAGACCCACTAAAATCAGCAGACTTGAGCTATTGACTCTGAGTGTGTCTAACCCACTGTCTAGTCATATATTCAACATGAAATCTCAAAATACTCCCATTTAAAACTGTTCTATTATGCCCTGTTTCCCCCCTTTTTTGCATTACTCTGTTATTCCCTCTCATTTGACCGCAGAAGCAATACTTCTTCCCCACCTCTATCTTGATTGAGAATAAAATCAGACGGCTATGAATCATTGCGCTTTCTGCTGCTTTGGGCAGATCCTGCACTTGGGCTTAGCTGCGAAGTATCTGCCTTCGTAAGTGCCATGGCCTCTAACCTCTCTGCAGCGAAGAGAGAGCAGCGAAGATCTTGGGTGTCTAGGAGAGGCCAGGCTTGTTCAGGCACGGCTTCCAGCTACCTGCTTGGCAGCCTTGTCCAGGAGAGGAATATTCTTAATGCTCCTTCTTTCCCATCCTTCTGTTCTGCCTTCCTCCGCAATAGAGTCAACAGCTGTAACAACACATGGAGGATACTTGGCAGCTGCAAGACACAGATGCCGGGTTTTATAATGTACTTTTCCTGTCGAAGCAACGGAGTGTTTTGCTGGCTGCTCGAATATCTTTATTGCTGTCTGAGTGGCTTGCTGTGGCACTAGTTAGAGTTATGCTGATGGTGGTGTGCAACTGCCCCCAGGGAATAGGAAATCATGTTGATGGCAGCACAGGCTGACGGACTAGGCTTGTCCTTTAAGACGCTCACTCTCAATAACACCACTGTCCCCAGAAGAGCACTGAACGCTTTATTTCAGCATGAAGGATGTGCATTTGATGGCGGAGTCTGTCTCGTGTCTATTGCGTTTAAGGGGAAAGCGATGCTGCTGTGCTTGTTGTGCATAGATGCTTGTTCTAATTGAATTGTGACTGTCTGTACTTTTTGCCTTTCATTTCCCTCTGAACTCATGGCTAACAAATGCAGCCTCCATGCAGTGGTGGCTGGCATGTACTGTGGCTGGCGGGGTACAGGGTAGGGCGGCCAACGGTAGTTGGAGGCAGGGAGAACAAAGGCAGAGCTAGGAATGGGGCAGAAATTCCATTCAGTTCACAGCTGAAGGCAAACCTACCTAATTTGTACTTTCTGAAATGTTGCATGAATCAAAACACAGCTGTCCTTCAAAATGTGCTTTATCTGAATTTTGCAATGCGATTCTTCAGGCAAATCCTGATGTACTAGGTAAGGTGTGAATAAAGCAGCATATATTTGTGAAAATAACATACAGAAATGCATTCTATTAGGGGAAATTGATTTGCAAAAAAAGAAGTGTATTAGACAAAATTGCATATGAAAATGGACACATTGAGATAAATGCACACAAAAATACTGATGAATTTTCAAGATTTTTTAATTTTTAAAGTGATGTGGAAATGTGGAGAACTGAAGTTAAGTCTGAAAAAGGAGAGAAGTCAAAACAGATAGATTTGCCCATTCTTGCTCAGAACTCACTGCTTACAGATCTACACACACACACACACACACACACACAAAATGATACAGTTATCATCAGAGCATATTCTCACAATTAAGAGTTTACTCCATTGAAGGCAGTGGGACTTATAAATAAGTAAAATATACAGGATTTTATTAATAATCACAACTAAGTGATTATTGTAATTAGGCATTCCATATAGTGGTAACACTCACTTTTATAGAGAAGACAGAAAATACTGCCTTCAGGGAGAGAAAACGCAAAGCAAGCCATGTTGAGCCATAAGCGAGAGAGAAAACTTCAGCAATTCCCAGCTGGGCAACACCTTTATTAGTACCAATCAAAATGTCACAAAAATAACTGCAAACTCCTGGCTTCTTCATCAGGCTGGATGTCAAATGAAACAGAGGCTGTGGGAACATGGAAACATAGCAAGAGAAGCGCAAAATTAGGCTGGGTGTCCATGGGCATACGATTCAGCCTGATTTTGTACTCCCCCCCCAAAAAAAAATCCCTCCTGACAAACTGTCCCTGTGCAACTGAGGATTATACATAGTGCATCAGATAAGTAGACAATGTTCACGAAGGATTATGCCATGGACTCCCTTTGGGAATCAGTACGAAGAGCCTGCTGGATCAGGCCAATGGCCCAACTACTCCAGCGTTCTGTTCTCACAGTGGCCTGTGGGAAGCTTGCAAACAGGATGTCAGATATGGAAACAGAGAGCAGCATAGGAAAGGCAAACACACTTACACACATACAAGGGCGAACAAAAAAACATTTTCAGGCAAGGGTGGGTGTGCAGGGAAGTCCAGTGTTGAAGAGATATGAACATCTTGAAGATTTAGCACTTCGCCAACTCTTAGAATGCTTCCAGATGAACTGTTTCTTGAGCATTCGTCCTGATTTGTTTGCAAGGAGATTAGACGACACTGGCCATTTAATTACCATGCATTTGGATTTGCTGGCAAGGAGGTTAGACAACGTTGAGTCAAAGGAAGTGTTCACAGAATTCTAGAATTGTAGAGTTGAATGAGGACTCAAGAGTCATTGGTCTGACCCCCTGCAAGGGAGGAATCACAGCTAAAGAATCCCTGACAGATGGCCATCCAAACTCCATTTAAAAACCTCCAGTGAAGAGGAGTCCACCACCGTCCTAGGTAGTCATTCCACTGGTATCTCACACTTTCCAGCACAATTCTCCATCACTTTCCGTAGTGCAAAAACCCCAGTCTTTTAGGAAAGTGGCTTCATTGTGCTACTGAATTTGCCAGTATATGACTGAATCCCACCAGGGGAAAAAATATAGACTGGAAGAACTCATGATCAAAACTTCATTGAAGCATGTTCATGAGAGTTCTGGGAGCCTTCTGAATACAAAAGTCAACTTAATGCACCCCACTTTCCATCCACATTCAGATTCGTGTTCCAGTAATGGTGCAACGCAATGTAAAATGTTTGCAGCAGCTCTCGTTCAAGATTGACTCTTTAGCAGCTGAAACATAGCAGCCAACTACTAAGTATTGTAAGTGGTAGCCATGGAAATTGCTAAAGACAAGCAAGGAGTGCTCACGAGGAATCCTGAAGCTGCCTGAACACCGAAGTGCCAAAACTCAGCCAATTTGGGGTGTCTGTGTGATGCACACTGATTTGGGGAGGGGAACTGCAATCATAATGCCCCCCAAATAACAGAAAAGTACTACTTTGGGGGGATATTGGAAATAACGTGGAAGGTGGGGGAGGCATGGAGGAAAAATAGAAAAAGCCTCATGGTTGCTACTATAAAATATTTGAGGGGTGTCTTTGTGGGTCCCACAAAATTCTTAGGGACAATACCAGGCCCATGGCCCACAAGGTAGTCATCCCTGCCATATACACTTAGCTGTGCATAAGTCTCACTGAACTCAGTGGAGAGTAAGGGTGCAAGCCTACATATGCATACATGGGAATAAGTCCCATTGAGCTCTGGGGGTCCCATGTAGTGAAGCTGCTCGTGAAGCAGCAGCAACCGGAACCACGCAAGATCAAATCCTCCACTTACCATACTAGGATTGTATTATGTTTGCTCAGAGGAAATTAACATGCATGCTGGTTTGATTGTATGGAGGGTATACATCTTCCCCACAATGGATCATTCTCTCTTACATTTTAGTGCATTTAGTACACTTCCCTGTCACTTTCCTAACTGCAAAAGCCTTTTTTTAAAAAAATTAAAAAGTGGATTAATTGCACCAGAGCACAAGCTTTAATTTATAGCTTGTGATTGATTACCTCCCACAAATTACTGGCAGCCTGGAGACAACCCACTTTTCTTGTGGAGATATTTAAAAAGGAAGCCTGCAAGAGGAATTCTATCCAACTGAACACTAAGACGTCCCACAAGCAGACTGAAATCGTTTATATTATGGAGAGGAAGAAATGTATGCATTCCCCTTTGAGCTCATTGGAGGAAAGGTGGGATATAAATGTAATACATAAATACTACTAATAAATAATACTTTTGGTCACCTAACCACAGGCTTGTCTCTTCCCCACTGTCTACACTTAGACTGAAAACAATAGGGGACACCTATCTTCTTTGCCTATATTAGATTCATTGGCAATATTTTAGTAAGAACGTAGGAATCTGCCTTATATGGTGTCAAACCACGAATCCATCTAGCCCAACATTTAGTGGCAACACAAAAATGGTCCTTTTCTGTGATGGCTCCCCTTTTGTGGAATGCTCTCCTCCAGGGAGGCTCACCTGGCACCGTTTAGGCACCAGGCAAAAGCTTTCCTTTTTAACCAGCTCTTTTAACTATCTGTGGCCTCTTAGATTGGATGGAATGTTTTTAATGTATTTTTAATGCATTATTTTAATGTGGTGTGTGTGTTTTTGTATCTGTGAGGGTTTTTGTTTGTTTATTTTTGGCTGTAGGTCTCTCTGAGTTGCCTTTGGCAAGAGAAAGGGACCAATAAATTCAACAATAGTAATAGTAATAATACGATTTGGTTGGCACTGACTGACAGTTGCTCTCCAGGGTTTCAGGGAGTGGACTTTGCTGAAGGCACCAGGGATTGAACCTTCCTCATGCAAGGCGTATGAATTATCCTGAGCTACAGCCCTTCTTTATGAGTGGCAGTCAAGGCCACTATTACTCCTAGTTGTCATTATCCCCATCGTCAAATCTCTGAACACCTTCAAAAACATATTGGAAAATAATGCATTATATAACTAAATGGCCCCTCCGACCTCTCCCTCTCAAGTCGAAATAAAACCACAAGTAAAATAGCCAGTTCCAATGATGATACAGTTAAAAGCTTCAGCAGGTGTCTTTGTGCTCCTTTGGATTCACATGAAAACATGTGAAATATTTATTTTTCGTTCATACTATCTCATGATTGCAGGTTTCCTTTACAACAGGCCTCGTTTCAAAAGCAAAGGGAGAGAGAGAGAGAGAAATTCCCCATGATTTTTATCTGAGCCTGAAATTTTCCAGTAGTAGCAGATCACACGAACGTAGCATTGGCCGCAACCAGTACAACCCGTTTGTTTTTACTGCTTCTTTCATCAAGTTGGATGTTCACCAGGTAAAAAATATTATGAGGGGTCTCTCTCTCTCTCTCTCTCTCTCTCTCTCTCTCTCTCTCTGGTGCTGAAGAGAAACATATTACAGACAGAAAGCTGTCTGAGCATCTGAAGAGAAACCTGAAGTGGCTGTTTGCAACAGGAAACCATTAGAAACCAGATGTTGTACTCTTGGCTTTCAAGGCTTGTGCATGTTAAATTTGGGTGGTGGGATTGGATGCTACATGCAGACAGCAAAGGCCTGGTGTGGCGTTTTTGGTTTTCTTTTTGACTGACGAAAAGTAGCATTGTGGGGCTATCCTTAAACCTTTTTCCTTCTGGGCAGTCTTTCAGGGAATGCAAGTCTGTGGTGGGTGGGGCCAGAGACAAAAGGGGCATTAGTGTAGACCCAGTCCCAACCACTGGGTGCTCCCGACTCTTACCTAGGAACAGCTCACTCTCACACGACAAACCAACTCAAATCACAAGTACTAAAGAGGATAGCATCCTTGGGATAACACAGGGGTCAGCAAACCTTTTCAGCAGGAGGCCAGCCCACTGTACCTCAGACCTTGTAGGGGGCCGGACTGTATTTTGAAAAAAATAATGAACAAATTCCTATGCCCCACAAATAACCCGGAGGTGCATTTTAAATAAAAGCACACATTCTACTCATGTAAAAACACACTGATTCCCAGACCATCCGCGGGCCAGATTTAGAAGGCGATTGGGCCGGATCCGGATCCCCGGCCTTAGTTTGCCTAGCCATGGGATAACCCAAAGGGTAAAAAGCCCTTTGTTGTTTTCTCCACTGGCAATGACCCACTAGCAGCAACCCTTAATCCCATTGCCCATGGAAGATGATCACAAGAGAGGAGAGGCAGCTAGTGTGAACTAGCTGGTCCTTCCTTCCTTAGCAGCAGAGCAAACAGTTTACTAGAAAGCAGCAACTCCTTGGGAGTAGGAGGCCGGGTGTTTTTGATCCTCCTCTGCCAACGTCTGATGCTCTGGCAGCAGGGCACCCACATTTGTTGTTGTTGTTGTTGTTTACAGAATTTACGTACCACCCTGTACCCGGAGGTCTCAGGGCAGTTCACAGAATAAAATCAAAATATAAAACCACAAAATATATAATCAAAATAAAAACAGCAACCCAATAACCCCCCTGCCCCCTAAAATACCTCAGCTTGCTTCATAATGGTTTTATGAAAAATGAGTACAATCTTATGTTCATTAAAAACAACAACAACACCTTAATGAATTGGTGCTCTTGAAACGCTTCACATTCCACATGTTCTGTTTGCCAGTTTTGTCATACTTATCGTCATCACTGCTATCTTGGGGGTAAAATATTGTTTTAAGCTTTCAAACTGCTATCTCTGCTCTCGCTCACCCATTTCCATGGAAATGGGGAAAGCAGAACACACACGGCCACTGAGTGCCAGTTCCAGCGCCACGCGGACTCCCATGGAACAGTGAAAAGCTCCGTGTTATCATTGTACCCAACAATAGAAATGATCAAATGTGAGCTTGGGAAAAGAAGAAGAAGAAGAAGAAAGCACTCCATATGTTTAAAGTGTCTTTTCTGCCACACAGCTTTCTTAGGGAACAGCAATTCAACTTCCTGGCGGTGTCCTGCAAAGTCTTAAATAGCTTGGCATTTGAAGTGGGATGCTTCTGTCTTGTCTATCTATCTATGTCAGGGGTGGGGAAGCTTCTTCAGCCCAAGGGGTGCACTCCCTCGAGGGGCAGGCCTTTGTGGGCTGCATGCTGGTGGTGGGTGGGGCCAGAGGCCAAAGTGGGTGGAGCAACAGCTGTGATGCTTACGTTGGTATAGCAGGTCACATTCCAGGCAGAGGAGAAGCAGAAGTTTCTGCACACCTCTCTCCATCCTTCACCTGGGAAACCAAAGGCGCTATCACCGCTCAAGGACACACTCCAGTCAAGCTAAAGCATATGAGGAGGGCACAGAGCAGGCCTGAGGAGAGGGGGAAGGACCTGGGGAGAGTCCCAAGAAGAAGAGAAGAAGAAGAAGAGTTTGGACTTGATATCCCGCTTTATCACTACCCGAAGGAGTCTCAAAGCGGCTAACATTCTCCTTTCCCTTCCTCCCCCACAACAAACACCCTGTGAGGTGAGTGGGGCTGAGAGACTTCAGAGAAGTGTGACTAGCCCAAGGTCACCCAGCAGCTGCATGTGGAGGAGCGGGGAAGCGAACCCAGTTCACCAGATTACGAGTCTATTGCTCTTAACCACTACACCACACTGGCTCTCAGCCCTTAGGCCTGAGGTTTTCAATCCTTGATCTATATCATACATTTCTACCTTGCTCTTCTGCCCTGAGAAGTGTTCCAAAGCCAGCTTACGAATCAGGAAAATTTTAAAAAGCAGTTGGAGGAGGAGGACAGAAGGTGAAGAAAGAGATGTGAGTGGAGAGGGCCCCTTTCCCCATCCATTGGACCCCCCCCCCCGGAAACTCAACAAACCTGCTGTACTGGGTGTGGTGAGTACAGCTGAATGAGACACAGCTGTGGGCATCCTGAGGAAGCACCATCCACCTTGGGCCTGCCCCATAAAAAGCAAGTCTAGAGTGAGGGGCTAGGGTGATGTCTGCTGTTTCCAGGAACTCCTCTCACTTGTGAGACTTTTGTGGATGAGCTGAGAGTTGGTTTGGACCCTGGTGAGAACCCAGAGGACTCATCTACCTTCACACCATACCCTGGAACCTATAGAATTTTACTATCTCCATCAGTGGCGTAGCGTGGGGGGTGCAGGGGGGGCGGGCCGCACCGGGCGCAACATCTGGGGTTAGGGCAAATCCATTGGTTAGGGGGCGCAAATCCACAGGTTAGGGGGTGCAAATCCACGGGTTAGGGGGCGCAAATTACTTGCCTTGCCCCGGGTGCTGACAACCCACGCTACGCCACTGATCTCCATAGGTGAATGATGACCATTCACTTATATGGGAGACTGGTGAACCCAAGGAAGCAGATCTTGTCTCTTACCAAGAACTCCTGTCAATTACAGCACGCTTACTTGGTTCCAAAGAACTCAGTAGGAACCATTGCGAATCCAGCCAGCTCCTATCTGCATAGCTAGGCTTTAGATTATGTATGTTGGTCATACTAAAGTGGGGCAGGATGTTTGGAAAGTGAAGTTTAATTTTATGAATTGGCTTTATACACACAGAGAGAGAAAGGCAGAGACAGAGTAAGAGAGAGAGAAATTTCAGTTTGAGTATTAAGGAGAACCAAGCTAAAGTTTCTTAAGACTTAAGACTTGGATATTACCTCTGCTTCAAAACAAATGAGATAAGATGCACCATTATTGGGGGTGGGGTGGGACTCTGGCAATTACAAACAGTACCAAAGAAGTCAAATAGATGTACCACCATCCCTTCCTCTCCTGGTATGAAAAAAGCAACATTTTGCAAGCAATGGCCCATATGGGCTCGTGACATGGATGCCAAAAAGTGTTAAAATCCATTCCAGCTTCTACACACAAGCTGCCTTCATGGCAGCCTGTGGCAGAAAGGTGGTCCTTCCATTATGGGACTGGAAAAAGAATGGTGAAATTGAGAAAATGTGTGAGTAGTAAGAAGGTTTGTGCAGATCTATTATTCTGCAGAACATCCAGAGCTATGACCATCCAAATGTTGCCGAACTACAAGTCCCATCATTCCTGCCATTTGCCTTGCCAACTGAGACCCTCCAACAACATCTGGAGGTTCACATGCCCCCTCTGCTGTCCCAACACACACAGCGGTAGCAAAAAAGCTTCCCCATGATATGTTTCTTTTCTTGGGGAAAGGGTGTAATGCAGTGACAAATGACATGTTTTTTTCATGTCAAAGTCTTCAGGCTCAATCCCAGGCATCTCAAGATAAGGCTGGGAAAGATCCCTGCTTGAATGTTAAGTATAATGGTTTGACACAGAAATGAAAAATGGCTGAAGGTATGTTGAAAAAGGTTTAACATGGGTCCCGTCCCCCCAAATAGGGGTATATTAAAGCCAAGAAGAGAACTCTGAGCTCTTGCAGAGTTAATGATTAACTGATTGTTGTTTCTCTGGTAGCTAACATGCATGTAAGTGTTGTAACCTGAGATCATGTGAGAGGTATTGGGTTGCAAAATCTCCATTTTGAAGAGAGTTGACTTTGAGTCTTTGTCTTCCAAACCCCATGAAGTGAAGATATAAATGAAGCTCTCCTGAAGGGAGACAGCCTGGAGACTCTCTCTGTGCAGAGAGAGAGAGAGAGAGAGAGAACTTTACTTCTAGGTCTGTTTGGATTATTTCATATTTTGCAAGATGCTGAGCCTGTGCTGGACGCTAGAGAATCGCTGCCAGTCTTTTCAGGGAAGATAGATGAACCAACAGTCTAACTCATTATAAGGAAGCGTCCTATGATTTGTGAACACATGTTATTTAGCAGATCTTGCCTGAGAATTTCCCCTCTCAAATCCTTTCCAGCATGTAGCTGAGATGCCGAAATGTTGCTACCAATATGTTCAACGAAGTGGTCCTTGTGTAAGAGGGAAAGCAGAGTGTCAGCATAGTGTTGCATTATGCAGAGTAGTGCAGCTCAGCCCCCTTCTCTAGCTTTCCTGTGGGGCAATACAGAAGTACTGCCTGCTGAGCTGCATGCTGCCTCCTGGCAGAGTATGCCACAATTTCCAAAGGGACATCACTCATACCAAAACCTGTATCTTCCTACCTCAAGGGTCATCTTCTCCTATATCAACATGTCTTACCTCTAACAATGCATCTCCACTATGAATGTATCGCACCACTTTAATCAGTTGTGCTTCCTCCAAATATTTTTATTACTGGTATTTATTCAGTTTGAATACCACCCTATACCCGCAGGTCTCAGGGTGGTTACAACATAATACCACAATATAAAACCACAAAATACATAATAAAAACAAAAGCAAAGGGCATTGGATGTCACTCAGCCAAAGGCCTGGTTAAAGAGGAATGTTTTCACCTGGCACCGGGTGGACCTCCCTAGGGAGAGCAGAAAATGCCCGTTCTCATGTTGCCACCTAGACTTCTCATGGAGGAGGCACATGAAGAAGGACCTCAGAAGATGATCTCAGGGTCTGGGTAGGTTCATATGCAACCTTCACAGTGCTCAAATTCCCAGAGTTCCTAGGAAGGGTTGTTGTTTCTGTGAGAGGATTAGGGGTCTCCTATCAACTCCCAGCACCCTTAACAAACACCCAGGATTTTATGGGGGGAGACATGAATGCTTAGTTGAAGTGGTTTGATACTGCATTTAATGCATAGTGCAGATGGGGCCTGAGAAAGGGATTCCTGAGAAATCTCATCTCTGTGAATTCCTGCATGAAACTGCACTTCTTGAACTGTTGTGTAGATTGGAACTTATCTGCCCCCTGGATTTCACATTTCTCTAAATGTTGTGATGCAATTTTTGGCAATTTAAACCTACCAAAATATGGATTTAAATGCAAGTTTTTTAAAAAAAACCCAACACATTTAAATTTGTATTTTAGATGGTTTTCTAAAAAGAAAATTGCAGTTTATTCAGAGAGGAACAGAACAGACTGATTCACCAGCCCCTACTGTAAAATCAGTTTCAGAAGCCATGCTCTTTGTCCTGTCATGCGAGATAATGATCACCTACAAGAGACAGGGCCTTTTTGGTGGTGATGAAAGCACCAAAACTTTGCAAAGCCCTTCCTGGAGAGATCGCCAGGTCTCCTCTCTTCCTGTATTTAGAAGGGTTCAGTAAACCTACTAGCTCAAACCTAGTTTCTAATGTGTACTGGTATTTTTACACATTTCTACAATTAAAGTCTACTTTATTCCCATCTTGCATTATTATTGTTATTATTATTGTTGTTGTTGTTGTTGTTGTTGTTGTTGTTATTGTTATTGCTATTACCCACCCTTCATTTGACGGTCTGTGGGCACATTACAGCCATAAAAAAATATAGCATTAAAGACAGCTTGAAACAAATTACTATCACAATTAGAGTGGGCTCTAAAAATCTTTAAGCGTATTTTTAAAAATCACTTTTTTATTTCTCAGTCCTTCCATTGATTTTCGCTTTGGCATTTTGCAAGCCTCTTTGGGTGTGATTTATGACAGGAGAACAGAGTATAGGTGGCAAATAAATAAAAACAACAATTGCTCTCCTGGTTATGCCAGTTATTTTTATATTAAGGATTCACGGGCAAAAGAAAGTAATAGCAGATGGCTCCAAGTCTGAGAAGGGCATGTTGTAGAAGCTTGCAAGAATTGACATTAAGCAGCAGCAGAAATGTTTATTAAAATTCATATACTTTTAAAAAAACAACAACAAGGAAATTAAATAGAAAAGATGGGCAGATCAGTAATAAAGAGCATAATGGGAACGGCAAAGTGGTGTAATGAGAATAATGCCAGGGGATTATCTGTGGGCAAAATAGAGGCATAATGGGAATGAGATAGTATTAAGGACAAAAGGTTCAATCCTGTGGGATGACAAGCATAGGAATTGGAGGGAAAGATTCCCTGTAAAGTCTGTGGGAGGTGAAAGCACTCAGCACCATGAAGGATGAGCCCCGCAATCAGGGAATCCCATATTAAGGACAATAGTCTCATCCTTAGCTCTTATGAGATGCCAATTTAGACATCTTAGCTGAGGACTGGTGAGTAGAAAGTGCTCGTACACAGCTGGGCAGATTTCCACCCCGCACCTCATGTATATCCTACTGGTGTTTAGCTGTCTCTGCATCACACAGCAGCCAGGTGGGACACCATGATGGATTCACTCGCAGTGCTTATTTGCCATGCTTCACCCCTTTCTTCTTGTTCTCCCACAAGCAATGCATTACAAATAAATAAATGAAAAACCCTCTATGCTCATATATGTGGCATGTGGTTATCTCTGGGGGAAGCATAGGGTGGTATCCAACGAATGCATCCCATTGGCAGGATTTGCATTTGCACAACAGAACGCCTCCCTCTCCTCCCTCTCGCGTCCTCTACATCTGTTTTAGGGGTTCCCCCAACCCTCTGGAGCAGATTTGGGGAGGGTGTGGGGTACACACGAGAGGAAAAGGAACAATAAAATTCCATTGTGCAGGCACAAATCCTCATGCTGATGAGAGGGGTTGGCTGGATATAGCCCATAGGTCCACGTCACTTGCCTGCCTGCCTTGTTCTGAAAAATTGCTTTCTTTGCACATTCAAGTGATATTATATGTGGATTGAGTCTCAGTGAGGAAAACAAGGCAGGATATGAGTGTGGGGAAAGTGACTTCAAACTGGGTGCAGGAATATGAAAGACTAAAATTATGTTTCTTCGTTCTTAGTAAAATGGATGGAAAAGTCTCAAGACGAATGCCAGATTCTGGACAGATTGCTATACCTGAAGGAGCATCTCCACTCCCATTGTCCAACCCGGACACTGAGGTCCAGCTCTGAGGGCCTTCTGGCGTTTCCTTCACTGCAAGAAGCGAAGTTACAGGGCACCAGGCAGAAGGCCTTCTCAGTAGTGGCGCCCACCCTGTGGAACACCCTCCCATCAGATGTCAAAGAAATAAACAACAATCTGACATTTAGAAGACTTCTGAAGGCAGCCCTGTTTAGGGAAGTTTTTAATGACTGATGTTTTAATGTATTTTTAATCTTTTTTTGGAAGCCACCCAGAGTGGCTGGGGAAACCCAGCCAGATGGGGAAGGGGTATAATAATAAATTATTATTATTATATTATTTCCTCTGTGTCCATCGATGTGGTTTAATGTAATGTGAGATTGGTTAGTTTCAATCAGTGCTTTAGGCTACAATTATTTGTCCACTTACCTGGGGGACACTGGACTCTTGTCAGGATTGAGCTTCAGATTATTGACACTCAGCCAGCCCATTACCAATTCCCAACACTGTCTGGTCCACGAATTCACCTGACTGAGAAGGAAAAATAGAATTGGGTGTCATTAGTGTACTGACAGCATCTATCTCCAAATCCCTGGATGATCTCACCCAGTAGCTTCATATAGATAATTTTAAAAGTGTGGTAGCGGAAGCTGTGGCACAAATGCCAAGGGGTTGGGCTGAAGTCCTGCATGACAACCCTGTGGAACCAACCCTGCCAGTAGATATCACTTTGCACACTTTGTTTTCAGCACACAAAATTAATCCAGAAGGATATCATGGTTGATGGTATCAAAAGCCTCCAAGGGTTCAAGTGTAATCCAGCTGGCTCACACTTCCTTTTGTCTTTCTCCTGGCAGAGGTCATCCATCAGGGTGGCCAACAACAGGTTAAACAGCTGAAGGACTGGCAAAAATCCAACAGGCGACGTTTTATCCACCGCCAACTCCCTTGTGGCAGAAACCACACCTGTTGAGTCTCGGCCTGTCACACTCTTTCTGCCCTGCCAGAAATAGAAATGAGCAGCCCTACTGCTGAGTCATTCCCGACCATCGCAAAGATCATAGCTTATTCAGCTGGCCATGATCAAAGTTGTACCTAAAAGACACAAGCCATCCCAAAAAGATCCTCGGGGATAAAGGCCTTTATCGCAAAATGGTCAATTACCACAAGCCTTTCAAGATAGGCTACCAAAAAAACCCAACAAAACAAAACCCTTAAAAAACCCTCTGCTCTGTTTTCAGCGTCTAACATTGAGTGATTCCATATTCATATTTTTAGTAGCATATACCAGTGGTCCAACCTTTAGTGTACTGTATGTACTTTTAATAATCTCCATAAAAGCCTGATTTCCAATCCCTAGGCTCAAGCTGACAGTGTAAATAAAATCACCCAAATCCACAGGGTAAGAGAAATGAAAATGACAAGGATTAAAATTTTGTCAAACCTCTTTCTTTTTAAAATTCTGCTTCTCTTCCAATTGGATCACGACCCTCTGTGTGCACAGCTTAAGACCAGACGGTCTGCTTTCACTTTTATTCCGCTCTGCAGCAGGCTTACAGTATTTAGTGAAAGTCTGTAAAGAATGTGTGCTGTGTAGAGAGTTAATACCATAATCCCCTATCGTTGGGGTCAAATGCTGAATAGAGCAGAAGAATTAGAAAATATGTTACATACAATGGCAGGAAAAAATGCATCAGCATGGTGTTCTGTTAACACAAGCATTCATTACCCACAAGCAAAATAGCCCATGAGGTAATAGAGTGTATAAAAAGATATGTGTACTTCAAGCCCAGTGTGCACGCTGTTACATTGAGGATGTAAGGCTTTGAGTGAGAGGTTAAACACTATACAAACACTATAGCATTTTCCCATCAGGCATAACTGCATCTTTCTGCGGAGCAGCTTAGATTTTTGTTTTGTTTTGAAACAACAGCATTTTACCTTTCTGAAATGTAGTGGAAATAGCTAGGTCCTTGCCATTTCCCCCCCCCCCCCACTTGGGGGTGTGATGTATGTATTCCATGCTACAAACAGAGAATTTCTGAGATCTTAAAGCCACCGTAAATATCACTGATTCCCTACTCATGGAAATAGCAGTTCTGTGTCGGCAAAACAAGCAAATCTGTACAGTGGTACCTCAGGTTACAAACACTTTGGGTTACAGACTCTGCTAACCAGGAAGTAGTACCTTGGGTTAAGAACTTTGCTTCAGGATGAGAACAGAAATTGCGCGGCCACGGCGGCGTGGCAGCGGGAGGCCCCATGCATGCTCTGGTTATCTCCTGCTTGGACTACTGCAATGCACTCTACGTGGGGCTACCTTTGAAGGTGACTCGGAAACTACAACTAATCCAGAATGCGGCAGCTAGACTGGTGACTGGGGGCAGCCGCCGAGACCATATAACACCGGTCTTGAAAGACCTATATTGGCTCCCAGTATGTTTCCGAGCACAATTCAAAGTGTTGGTGCTGACCTTTAAAGCCCTAAACGGCCTTGGTCCAGTATACCTGAAGGAGCGTCTCTATCCCCATCATTCTGCCCGGACGCTGAGGTCCAGCGCCGAGGGCCTTCTGGCGGTTCCCTCATTGCGAGAAGCAAAGCTACAGGGAACCAGGCAGAGGGCCTTCTCGGTAGTGGCGCCCGCCCTGTGGAACGCCCTTCCAGCAGATGTCAAAGCGATAAACAACTACCTGACATTCAGAAGACATCTTAAGGCAGCCCTGTTCGGGGAAGTTTTTAACGTGTGATATTTTACTGTATTTTTGGTTTCTATGGAAGCCGCCCAGAGTGGCTGGGGAGGCCCAGCCAGATGGACGGGGTATAAATAATAAATTATTATTATTATTATAAAGTGGTACCTCAGGTTAAGAACAGTTTCAGGTTAAGAACGGACCTCTGGAACAAATTAAGTTCTTAACCAGAGGTACCACTGTAAATAGGACCAGCTCAAGATGTTTTGCTGCCCGAGGTGGACAAGATGGCTTCCCACTCCATTTTATGTACAGAAACCAAGCAGACAGGCATTTGATTTAGAGCACATCCGTACTATACGTGAAGCAGCACCACACCACTTGAAACAGTTACAGCTTCCTTCAAAGCATTCTGGGAGTTTGTTAAGGGAGATCAGATTTGTTGGGGGTCCTTATCCCCCTCACAGAGCTACAATTCCCAGAATTATTATTTTTCCCTCTTCCTAGAAAACTTTGCAACTATACTGGGGCCTCTGGCATAGTGTTGTCAGCTAGGCTAGGCTGAAAGTGGAGCCAAACAGCTTCATGCTTTGCTCCCACTCTGGTTTATTGCTGTGCCCCAGCCTTCCTATGCAAAGTGAGAGGCTTGCTCCCTTGCTAGTTGGTACCTCTGTTAGTCCAATCACCTGTTGCAATTCTGTGACCTCTCTACTCCTTGACAGCCCTGAGATCACCGCTCACGTAAATTTTAGAGGGGAAAAGTGGTGTTTGTTTATAAGCGTTCTTATCCGCCCTTTGCCATACGGCCTCAAGGCTGGTTTCATAAGTATAGTACAGTGGTACCTCGGGTTACATACGCTTCAGGTTACAGACTCCACTAACCCAGAAATATTACCTCAGGTTAAGAACTTTGCTTCAGGATGAGAACAGAAATCGTGCTCCGGCGGCACAGCAGCAACAGGAGGCCCCATTAGCTAAAGTGGTGTTTCAGGTTAAGAACAGTTTCAGGTTAAGTATGGACCTCCGGAACGAATTAAGTACTTAACCCGAGGTACCACTGTATCATGAAAAATATAAAATGACTGCAATCATAAAACATGTAAAGCTGTTCCAATGGAACAGAACAGTATAAATTCTGAAAAGGAGATGGATCTCCCAAAACAGCATCCCATAATTGTCACAGACCCTGTTTATGTATGCGCCTCCTTCGTAGTTGAAGCACATCCACATGTATTTTGGACTCCAGAGCTGAGGGCAATATACCCTGTAAGAAGGGGCAGCAATTTCTGCCTTTGTTAGGGCATCGTGACTTTTACATGACCTTGAATTCAGACCCCACTGATACTAAGTGCTCCTCCGAACCTGTGATCTGCCACAACGCTGGCACTGAACAATTCAGTTTAAAATCATACTAGTAGTTGTATACAACCTAGAGAAATTACTGCAACGAGAGGAAAACAAACATTTGCATAATGTCTGCAAAAGTGGCATGTGTACAGTGCTGTTTGATACATATTTACATAATTCCAAATTCATGCCATCGTTACTAACTTGGCTATTTGTATTCCAAGTCGAGTTGAGGGTGTAATGCAAGTAACACAGCTGAAGGGGGAATGAAACTGAAACAGCAGCCTCACTTATACTGGATGGATACTGGATGCTTGGAGCTGCCTCTCAGGGTATCTGAGTTATGCTCTTGCTTCATTCAAGTCTCTTCTTTTCCATAAAGCCCTTGGGCACTCTCCCTCAGTACGGATGGGCAAATGTGTCCTCGGTTTCTAATTTTTCCAGTCTTCAGTTCTCCACATTGCCACATCAGTCTGTAACAATAATGTAAAATTCTCATGAACATTCATTAGCATTATAGTGTGAATTTCTCCTAATATAAACATTTTCGTATGCAATTTTACCTAATAAGCACATGTTTACAAAGCATTTTTGCTAATATAATGCTTTTTGTATGCTATTTCCTCTAATATATGCATTTTAATGCACATTTTACCCTAATATATGCATTTTTGCACACATTGCGTGGTTCATTGCAACATTATCTTTTTCTCTTTTTTTAAGCAATGTAAATAAATGCCTAGGAAGATGGTGCTGGGGTGTCTGTTTCACTTATGGATCACTTCCCACAAAATATCCCAAAGCGATTTGCAATAAAATTTGCACATATTGCAATAAAAGCATGTATAAAGATGATTTCAAAACCATCTTTGACACAGACTGGGATAAAAAAAAATCAAATTAAAAGTTTTATTTTTTAACGAATAAAGGTTTTCAAAAAGACCATAGTGACGATGCCTGTCTGATATGCAACAGGAGGGAGTTTCAGAGGACTGCTGCCGCCACAATGAAGCTTGTTGTCATCTTCTGAAGATTTGGCTCCCTAGGTTGAGATCCAATGACTAACAGGAACAATGCTATACAGTACTATAGCTATTCCTGAAACAGGACTTACTGCAACTTGTAATTACGTTTGAGCATGCAACTGAAACAAGCACAGATATAATGTATTCACTTATTGGTGTAGTTGTTAAGAGCGGTAGACTCGTAATCTGGTGAATCGGGTTTGTTTCCCCGCTCCTCCACATGCAGCTGCTGGGTGACCTTGGGCCAGTCACACTTCTCTGAAGTCTCTCAGCCTCACCCACCTCACAGAGTGTTTGTTGTGGGGGAGGAAGGGAAAGGAGATTATTAGCCACTATGAGACTCCTTTGGGTAGTGATAAAGCGGGATATCAAATCCAAACTCTTCTTCTTCTTCTTCTATCCAAGCAGTTCATGTCATAGAGTCAATATACAATGAAATATAATCAGTGCGTTCCAAATGAAAGTCAAATCAGAGACTGTCAACGAGCTTTTCCAGCTAGGCGTTAAGTGGTTCATAATTTTAATAATAATAATAATTTTATTATTTATACCCCACCCATCTGGCTAGGTTTTCCTAGCCACTCTGGGCGGCTTCCAGTACATATAAAAACGTAATATAATTCACCGTAACTGTTTGTTTGGCATTGTTTTTCTGCAATCTTAATTTGGCTACCTTTTGTTGTTCTTTTGTAAACCACAATGTTCCATACAGACATCTTAGGGAGGAGATGATCTCTTTGAATTTTTTTCTCTCTAATCAGGACAAAATAAATAACTTCACGCAGCCCATAGTTCAACTCTGGAACTTTCTCCAACAGGAGGCAGTGATGGCCACCAACTTGGATGGTTTTAAAAGAGGATTGGACAAATTCATGGAGGAGATGGCTTCAAATTGCTCTCAAGGCCCACTTGTCCCTGAGTCTGTGTTGCCTGAACCCTAGATTCACGTATCTGCCCACCTCTGCCCACCACTCTCCCAAGTTCGTCATCTTCCTCCATGCACCTGTCCTTTGTATCATTTCTCTTTTCACAGATTGTCCTTCTGGTTGAGTATTCTGAAGAGGGTGTTGCCATAGATGCGCTGACTTGCTAGTGCAAGTTGACCCTCAGTGTCTGTATTCCCCTGTTAGAATAATTTTCTTCTAAATACTTAAGTGGACTAGCATTAGGGATGAGCGTGACTGGGCTTCTTCTCACTCTGGCCAGACAATGGGAAAGCTGGGCAAATCTTTCATGGCCAGTTTTACCTCAGTGTCTCATTACGCATGAAAAAAAGGAGCATTAAAGCTACTATTTATTATTTATTTATTTATTGAATTTATCTACGGCCCTATACCCGGAGGTATACTATACTATATACTATACTATGCCAACCTAGCAGTTCAAAAGCACACCAGTGCAAGTAGATAAATAGGTACCACTGTGGTGGGCAGGTAAACAGTGTTTCTGTGTGCTCTGGTTTCCGTTATGGTGTCCATTGCACCAGAAGTGGTTTAATCACGCTGGCCACATGCGTCGGAAAGCTGTCTGTGGACAAACGCCGGCTCCCTCGGCCTAAAAGTGAGATGAGCGTCACACCCCATAGTCGCCTTTGACTGAACTTAACCGTCCAGGGATCCTTTACCCCCCCCCTTTACTACAGTGCACTGTAGCAGTACAGAATGTCAGACTGGGACCAGGGAGATCCAAGTTCAAATCCTCACTCAGCCTTGAAGCTCACCGGATGACACTGGACCTCTCACTCTTTTCTCAACCTGGCCTACTTCACAGGATTGTTGTGAGGAAATAATGGAGAGGAGAACTATGTATTCCCCCCTTAAGTCCTGTGGATGAAGATACTTTTTAAAAAGTAATTAAACTATAATATAATCAAAACAATATAAAAAATGTACAATGGTACCTTGGGTTAAGAACTTAATTCATTCTGGAGGTCCGATCTTAACCTGAAACTGTTCTTAATCTGAGGTACCACTTTAGCTAATGGGGCATCCTGCTGCCGCCACGCCGCCACTGTGCAATTTCGGTTCTCATCGTGAAGCAAAGTTCTTAATCTGAGATACTATTTCTGAGTTAGCGGAGTCTGTAACCTGAAGCGTCTGTAACCTGAGGTACCACTGTATTAAAATACAGGTAGTAAAAACAGCACAGCACTATTTAAAAGCCCTTTGCTTAAAAGCAGTTAGTTCCCCAAAGCCTGTCACAACACAACAGTCTTCACCTGGCAGCAGAAGGACAGCAAGGAGGGATCCAGTCTAGCCTCTCTAGGAAGGAAGTTTCAAAGTCTGGGAGCAGCCACCG
Source organism: Podarcis filfolensis (assembly GCF_964270895.1). Classification (NCBI taxonomy): domain Eukaryota; kingdom Metazoa; phylum Chordata; class Lepidosauria; order Squamata; family Lacertidae; genus Podarcis; species Podarcis filfolensis. The sequence goes on from NC_139606.1 coordinate 96,342,096, forward strand.
AAAAGGCCCTCTCCCATGTCATCACTTAACATGTGTATGGGAGAATACGTTCCTTCAAAGAGCCTGGGCCTAAGATGCAACAGAGCAAAACCACACACACATGCACGAAGTAATTGGTGGCAACACCCCTTAAACAGGGAGCTCTAGTTAGTCAATAACCTGATAGTTCTCTCTTCTTCTCAGTCCTGATGAAACTCATAGGCCTTAAGGTGGCCAGAGAGATGGAGATGGGTTTGCTGGCTTCCCTCAGCTCTCTTCTTACCAGTCAGCACAAACAGCAATCAGGGTGTATTGGTAAATACATCCAGTGGTTTGAATTACGGCTTATCCACACTTACCTTTCCCTCTGATCTTTCCAGGCACAGAAAGTGTAGTTTCTTACAGATGTTTAAAGTTTCTAGGAGACCTCTATTCCCCTCATGGAACTACAGTTCCTAGAGTTCCCTGGGAAGAGGGATAGACCATTCTGAGAATTATAGTTCTGTGAGGGGAATAGGAGCCTCCTAAAAACTCTCAGCACCTTTAGCAAACTACACTGTTCGCAGGATTCATGATGGTTTCAAGTAGTATGAAATACTGCTTTAAATGTATAGTGCAAATGGGGCCACAGCAGGATAAAGGAAGTGGGTGGGTGCAATCCTGCTTTTATACAGACATATACATTTGTGGTACAGGTTGAAAATACTGAAGACAGAGCTTCAGCAATTGTAAAGAAAGATATCAAAGCTTAGCTTGCATTTCTGATAGGTGCTTTCAAACAACTCCACTGATTTTAAGGGCAAGTTGTCTGCTACCTCCCTTTGCGTGTTTCCCCACTTCTGAATGAGGATGCTTCTGTTTTGTTTCCCATGGGGTATGAACTTGCTGTTCTGCAAGTTTAAGGAAGTGATCTCATCTATTCTCATTCCTCTACAGTTGCACAGCCGCTGGTACACTTGTGCATGATTCAGCTCATTTGAGATGAAGTTTTTTGTTGTTTCTTTAAAAAAAACAACTTTAAAAATTATTCTACCCAAATAAGCTGAAATCATGCAGAAACGTATTGGAGACTGAGCAGCTTTAGAGAGATGAGGAATGGATGAGATCACTTCCTCGGTTAGGGAATTCGACAATGTTCTTTGGTTCCTTCCAGGTCTCTAGTTCAACAGTCAAAGAATCAGAGAGTTGGAAGGGACCATGAGGATGATCTCGTCCTAAACCCTGTAATGCAGGAATATTTTGTCCAGTGCTATTTTTCTAGAAAAAGAGTTGGTGGAACTTACCATGGACACCTCTCTTGTTCTCTTAGAATGGCAATGGTGCCCAGCTGAGAGGTGCCGGAACTGAGTTCCGATGAGCTCCGGCTGAAAAAAGTCCCAACGTGGGGCTTGATCCCACAGTCCTGAGGTTCAGAGTTTCATGCTCTACCAGCTGAGACCATGGCTCTTTTCATGGACAAAACCTTGCTTCCTACAGAGACTTCCCACTAAAAAATAACAAAGAGATCTCTGGAAGCTTTAAAGGCATATAGATTGTGGCATGAACTTTTGTAGACTAGAGCTCATCATTAAGTGCAAGAAATGCTACAGAAAGTACGTCTATCTGATGTACTTAAAGGGTAAAGGTAAAGGGACCCATTACCATTAGGTCCAGTCGTAACTGACTCTGGGGTTGTGGCGCTCATCTCGCTTCATTGGCCGAGGGAGCCGGCGTACAGCTTCCGGGTCATGTAGCCAGCATGACTAAGCCACTTCTGGCGAACCAGAGCAGCACACAGAAACGCCATTTACCTTCCCGCCGGAGCGGTACCTATTTACCTACTTGCACTTTGACGTGCTTTCGAACTGCTAGGTTGGCAGGAGCAGGGACCGAGCAACGGGAGCTCACCCCATCGCGGGGATTCAAACCGCCGACCTTCTGATCGGCAAGTCCTAGGCTCTGTGGTTTAACCCACAGCGCCACCCACGTCTTCTGATGTACTTAAGAACATAATAATAACCTGCCAGATCAGGCCAGTGGCCCATGTAGTCCAGCCTCCTGTTCCTACCCAGATACTTGTGGGAAGCCAGTAAGCTGGATGCAAGCACAAGAGTCCTCTCCCCTCCTGTGGCTTCCAGCAACTGGCATTGAGAAGCATCGCTGCCTCTAACTGTGGCAGCAGTGCACAGCCATTATGGCTAGAAGCCACTTAACCACTGTGGTTCGGGCACTGGTGACTCCAAGGTGGCTGGAGGAGTGTTCCGCAACATGGGACCAATGTAGGCAACTGCATGCCTGACTTTTGGTTGAGGCCAGTTGGGCATCTGAAACCCGGAGAACAGCTAATGGTGCTTCTCTAGATGATCTCAGTTATCAGGCTGCAACATAAGGGCTCGGGTGGTCCTTAAGGTATGCATGGGCAACAGGTGGGCAACAGGGACATGATGGCAAGGGCAAAGCCAGTGGGGGCATTCTCCTCCCATTCCATGCAATTGTGTGTGACCTGCATGCCTGAAGATGGCTGCTGTAGATCACTAGCAACCTAGCCACTGTCCTGTGATAATCGTAACTCTCATGGTCTAAATATTCACTTTTGTTTTACAATGACTGTATTGAATTCTGTTTGTTTATCCCCCCACACTTCCTTATTTACAACAGTGTGCCCAATCCCGCCATTTTATTTTATTTATTATTGCATTTGTTAAGATTATTTTTTTTAAAATCTTAATTTTCAAAGCAATTTGAGACGTCCTGCAATCCAAAACAATAACAAAACGTACAATGATCCCCATTAAAATCGCAAATATTTATCCTCACGAGAACCTTGTAAGGTGAGCTACCGTGAGAAATGGTGACGAGCCTCAGGTCACTAACCAAACTTGACAGTTAAATGGAGTTTTGAACCTGTGTTTGGTCTAAAACTCTAACGGGCACTACTATTTCTATTCTGCCCTACATTTGGAGATTACAGGGTGCTTTGCAATATAAAAAGACAAAAATGCATACCATAATAATAAACAAAATCAGTTCTTGCCCCCAAAGGCCTGGGTGAAGAGGGATTTTTTTGCCTGGTGCCTAAAGATACGCAATGAAGGTGCCAGGCGAGCCTCCTTGGGGAGAGCAATCCACAAATGGGGAGCTACTGCAGAAAAGGCCCATTCTTGTGTTGCTGCCCTCCAGACCTATCACAGACGAGGCACACAAAGAAGGGCCTCGGAGGATGACTGCAGGGTCCGGGTTGGTTCATATGAGGACAGGCAGTCCTCAACCATTTAAGGCTTTATAGATCAAAAACAACACTTTGAATTGGGCCCAGAAACTAACTGGCAGCCAGTGCAATTGGGCCAAGATCGGCGTTATATGCTCAGCCCATCTTGCTCCAGTGAGCAACCTGGCCTCTGAATTCTATACCAGCTGAAGTTTCCAAACCATCTTCAGAGGCAGCCCCACGTATAACACGTTGCAGTAATCTTACCTAGAGGTTGGGACGCGGGTGGCGCTGAGGTCTAAACCACAGAGCTTCGGGCTTGCTGATCAGAAGGTCGGCGGTTCGAATCCCCGCGACGGGGTGAGCTCCTGTTGCTCGGTCTCTGCTCCTGCCAACCTAGCAGTTTGAAAGCACGTCAAAGTGCAAGTAGATAAATAGGTACCACTCCAGTGGGAAGGTAAACGGTGTTTCCATGTGCTGCTCTGGTTCTCCAGAAGCAGCTTAGTCATGCTGGCCACATGACCCGGAAGCTGTATGCCGGCTCCCTTGGCCAGTAAAGCAAGATGACCGCTGTAACCCCAGAGTCATCCGCGACTGGACCTAATGGTCAGGGGTCCCTTTATCTAACCTAGGGGTTACCAGAGCATAGACAACAGAAGTTAGGCGATCCCTATACAGATAGGGGTGCAGCTGGACCACCAGCCAGAGCTGATGGAAGGAACTCTGTGCCACCGAGGCCACTTGAGGCTCAAGGGACAGTAATGGACCCCAAAGGACCCCAAAGCTGCATACCTGCTCCTTCGGAGGGAGCGTAACTGCATCAAGAGCAGGCAACATCCCATCCATCTCGTCTAGGGATCCACCCACTAACAGTGCCTCAGTTTTATCAGGCTTGAGCTTCCGTTTGCTGGCTCTCATCCAGTCCATTTCTGAGGCAAGACACTGGTCCAGAACTTCCACTGCCTCACCTGCAAATGTGAAGGAGAAGTACGCCACATAGGCTCTGTGGTGAATTGTTGCTTCCCACCCTGAGAGTCTTTTAGATAGAAAGGCAGATTACAAATGTAGAATGTGGGCAGTGGCCTGTAGGATCCCCACAATCTGAGATGCTGGTTTGAGAACATTAGTCTTACTAAAATGTGTGTAATAACCCTGTTCTGGGTGGATGAGCAGATAGATTCCTGACTGACGCTGCTGAATGGGTGGGTAAATGATTCATTTTGGCTTCCATGATGACAAGGCCATTTTTACATGATTGTCGTAGTTTCCTAGTAGTCTAAACACAAGGGGAAATATTTCATATGAATAGCCTTCTGCAGCTGTTGCTTTAGACTGAGTGTTGGATAACAACGGAAGAAAATGTTGCGGTGGCTATTTACCTGATATGTTTTGTTCCACTTTGGAGAAATTAGCAGAGTCTTCATTAGTCTGTTTCAGTAGATCTGGTGTGTGAGTGTGTGGGGTGGTGAACGAGCTGCTTGCATTAGTATCATAGGGCCTGCTTTCATTTCATTTACATGTTATATTTGGCTAGTTTAAATGAGAGAGATAAATAACTATCCCTTTACCTTTAATTTACTTGAAACTGCTAAACCTGTGAAATTCTATGCTGTGACAAAGTTACAAAAGGAATTAGCCACTCAAGGAAGAGGTGAGGATCAGAATGGTATAATTTGCTGAAATGAACATGCTATGCAGCCTGTGTTCATCGTAATTATAGACATTTTCTAGCTTGGATCGGTTTAAGGCTGTTCTTTCCTTTGGTCCAGAAACTGGATTCATGGGCAAAATTCAGCTCTCGCATGTGCTTAGGAAGGAACCAATTAGAGAGAGATTGCTCCCAAGATTTTCTCTCAAACCCAACAAACAATGTGCCACTCTTGGATGGACAATCAGCCAAGATTTCTGCCCATCTTTTTTATCACTGGATGCCAAGTCCCCAGCGATACAGAAGCAGTGAGCAAAGCAGCATTTATGTAGTGCAATGTGATGCAACTAAATGGTCAGATTGACTTGGCTATCCAGCCGCCCAGAGTCCTAAAAGCCGTTACTTGTCCTATACACCTGCCTTTTGCAGTAGCTGCAAATAAATTAGTCCCAGCTGCCTTCTGTTTTGTCCCACCATGCAGATGAACAAACAATTTCATAGAGGAGGGTCACAGGGTGATGGGAGTTGTAGTCCACAACATCTGGATGGGACCAGGGATAGAATTTTAATAGATACGATGAACAGAAGAGAAAAATGAAGGAGTTAGTGACAATGGAAGGGGAAGACTAGAGAGACTTCACCACCATTAGAGTGGCAGTATAAAGTCTCTATCATCTATCTATCTATCTATCTATCTATCTATCATCTATCTATCTATCTATCATCTATCTATCATCTATCTATCTATCTATCATCATCATCATCATCATCATCATCATCATCTATCTATCATCTATCTATATCTATCTATCATCTATCTATCTATCTATCTATCTATCTATCTATCATCTATCTATCTATCTATCTATCTATCTATCATCTATCTATCTATCTATCTATCATCTATATCTATCATCTATCATCTCCCTCTCTCATCTATCTATCATCTATCTATCTATCTATCTATCTATATCTATCTATCTATCTATCTATCTATCTATCTATCTATCTATCTATCATCTATCATCTATCTATCTATCTATCTATCTATCTATCATCTATCTATCTATCATCTATCTATCTATCTATCATCTATCTATCATCAATCTATCTATCGATCTATCTATCGATCTATTGATCTATTGATCTATCATCTATCTATCTATCTATCATCTATCTATCTATCTATCTATCTATCTATCTATCATCTATCATCTATCATCTATCATCTATCATCTATCATCTATCAATCTATCTATCTATCTATCATCTATCTATCTATCATCTATCTATCTATCAGGGACGCAGGTGGCGCTGTGGGTAAAACCTCAGTGCCTAGGACTTGCCGATCGTATGGTCGGTGGTTCGAATCCCCACGGCGGGGTGAGCTCCCGTCGTTCGGTCCCAGCTCCTGCCCACCTAGCAGTTCGAAAGCACTCTTAAGTGCAAGTAGATAAATAGGGACCGCTTTATAGCGGGAAGGTAAACGGCGTTTCCGTGTGCTGCGCTGGTGCAGGCTCGCCAGCTGCAGCTTCGTCACGCTGGCCACGTGACCTGGAAGTGTCTTCGGACGGCGCCGGCTCACGGCCTCTAGAGCGAGATGAGCACGCAACCCCAGAGTCGGACACGACTGGCCCGGACGGGCAGGGGTACCTTTACCTTTACCTATCTATCATCTTATCTACCTATCGTCTATCATTTCTCATCTTTTCATTCTTAAGTTTAGATCAGTTTACAGTGAAAACATGTTTGCAAATTTAAAAGCTGGATGAAAAGATATATCTGCCTTAGAATCAGAAACAGTACAAAACTCCTATCTTTGGTTGTTTTGTACTTTTCTCATAGCATGTTAGTAAATTGCCTTGAGACACATGTACAAAATGATAAATGAATGAATGAATAATAAATCGCTCTCATGCAAATTTATTGTACTTTCCCCTAATACCCATTTTAGCACACAATTTTACCCATGTACACCTTCCTCTAATACACACATTTTTGGTACACATTTCTAGGTTGGAGAACTGCACCACAAAATTCAGAGAAATGTACTATTCAGAGAATATCTGCCTTTCAGTTCGTATCTTCTTTTGCGAACTGATCCAAATGCCTTCCCCATCCCTAGCAATCAAGACACCATGGCTGAATTATGAGGGCAGCACCATCTGCTCAATGATGCTGCTGAGTAATTGGAATCAAAGGTTATGCCATTAGTCCATGAATGGCTTGCCCAAGTGACAGACCTCAAAGGAGAAAACTGCGTATCCAAAATGGAGCAAACTGGAGATGCCTTTTATTTATTTGCTAAAATCTCTGTACTGCCAACATATATATATATATATATATATATATATATATATATATATATATGCATGGTGGTGAACAGCATACAATGAACAATAAAACTGCATTTATTAAGACAAACACAAAATACATCACAGATCGGTGGATCAGCTTAAAACATCAGCAAAGCTAGATCACCTCCCAGGAAAAGTCTCGGGAAACATATGAGATTTAAACAGACACATAAATGCCAACACCATTGCTGTAGCCTCCTGCCTGATGTTTATTTGAAGTGCATTCTAAAAGGTGGGTGCCACCACACTAAAGGCCCTGCTCTTCATGGATGTAGGATGAACCTCAGAAGCCTGTGGCACTAGAAAGTGTGTCTCTACCAACTGAGAAGGGCAAGTCATTCCAGGAGGTAGCCTGGTCACAAGTTGTTCCGGGATTTTTTTATGTGCCAATAACAAGACCTTATTGGCAGCCAATGCTGCTCTTTCAGTATAAGCACCATGCACTGTTGATAGGGCACCTTCAGCGACCTTGCTGTGGAATTCTACACTAGCTGCAGCTTCTGAACCAAACCTGAGGGAAACCACACAAAGAGAGCACTCACATAATAATAGAATTGTAGAGTTGGAAGGGATCCTGGTGATCATCTAGCTCAACACCCTGCAATGCAGGAATATGCAGCTGTCTAACAACAACAACAACAACAACAACAAATTTTATTTATTTATTTATACCCAGGGCGGCCAACATCAAAGTGTGATACATTAAAAACATAAATCAAACCATCGATTAAAATACAGCTTAAAATCAAATTTGGAGCAGAATAAAATCAGATGGCAACTGTGCTGGTCCAGGGGAGAGGTTACCGTGGGGCCAGGTCAGGACCTGAGTTGAGGGTCAGCAGACAGTCCTCCACGGGCGAAGCGGGGTCCACAGCGAGAAGCCGGGCAGGGACAGGTACTCTGGGGGAACATGACTGGATGCTGGCCAAAACAGCTCTTCAACGACGTTGCTCCCGCAACCTGGGACCGGGCTGACTGGCCTTTATCTTCTCTGAGGCCAGTGGCGGTCCCGGCCCCCAGGAGGCCCGCCTCTCCTGGCCTTAAGGCGAGCACTCCTCCTGGGAGAAACCAGTTCCCTTCACCTCTCTGCCCTGAGCCTCTGCAGTTCAGGAGAGGCTGAAGGGTTACTGGACCCAGGGGGAGACTCACCTGTAGGCACTGAGTCCTCAACCACCTCCGGAGCCAGAGTGGATTCACCTGGTGCCTGCTCCTGAGGATCCGGCACAGGTGCAGGCGCTTCAGAATCAAGGCCCTGCCCCAGCTCAGCCAGCCCTGGAGGCGGGGACTCCTGTGCAGGCTGGGATTCCTCCGGTTCAGCCTCTGAATCGGATTCCCAGGCCATCACAGCAACCCACAGATTATAACTATAGGGGATGGGAACAATGAGTGCTCACCAGGCCCAACTGTTTGTGCTGGTCTTGTATGAGCCAGTGGAAAGGGTTAGGGAGGCCACACATACTGGGTCTTATAACAAAAAACGGGGATCAAACTTGCAACCTTGGCGTTATCAGCACCATGCTCTAACCAGCTGAGCTACCCAGGCCTGCTGTAATCCAACCTGAAGGTTGGACTACTGTAGCCAAACCATCCTGATCCAGAAACAGATGCAGTTGTTGCGCCAACTGAAGCTCACAGACCGTGCTCCTGTGTTGACATTTCTGGACTGTTTGCGGAATAAAGCACAATCAACTACAGTGGTACCTCCGGTTACGAACTTAATTCATTCCAGGGGTCTGTATGTAGCCCGAAACTGTTCTTAACATGAGGCTCGCTTTCGCTAATGGGGCCTCCCGCTGCCACTGTGCCTCTGCCGCACGACTTCCACTCGCGTCCCGGGGCAAAGTTCGCAACTGGGAGCATCTACTTCCGGGTTAGCAAAGCTCGTTACCCAAAGCGTGCATAAGGAGGATGGTCCATAACCCGAGGTTCCACTTTAGAATCATTCCCAGACACATGGCATGTCAATGATTTTACTCCATGCCCACAAATTATTAGTATTTAATTCTTTGGAATATGCCAGTGGTGTGCTTGGACAACAGCTCCCTGTCTGATAAAGCCACTGGAGGTAGTAACAACAAAACTGACCAATCACCGTGCTAGATTCCAACTCCTACTTCACATATTAAACGCTCGCTTCCGTCTGAGACTCAGGAAACATGGTGACAGGAAAAGAGGCTGTCATCGGGGGTAGCAGCAGTTTCTTCTCCCGTTAGAAAAATGTTTAGGGGTATGTGTACCCCTGCCCCCTCGAAAAAGCACTGGATATATGCAAGCTCTTTTCTGCAGAGGGTTACTTGCCCTTGGTGGTTATCTGTTGGGAACAACATATTGACTGTGAGCAGGGCAGAAGCCAGCAGCAGTCTCTTTCTGCTACATGCTTTGTTGCCCCTATTCTTCCCTGCTCAGTAAGCTGCTGGGCAAGGGACAGAGGACTCTTGGCAGACTCTTATTGCTTGCAAAGGGTTTTTGAAATTCAGTTAAGGGCTACATAAAACTAGGCAGAGAGCCACAGTGTGGCCACCTGTAATCTGTGGTGTGATTCGTTGGAGGTGGGTATTGGAGGTTCTTCTTATTGTTGAGATGTGTGCAGGAATAACTCATTTGTTCAAGATCACATCATTTGAGCCCGTTCGGCTTTCTCAGTGCAATACGGAAGGACATGGAATAAAAGGTTAAAAAAGAAAAAAAGACCAGCATGTGGCAATTGTCGTTTAAACCAGGTTTTAGTGTAAAAACATCCAGTCCACCCATGTAAGGCCAGAGCCATTTTCTGCTGGTCGTACTGGGATTTGCAGTTTGCCAGGCAAAACAAAAGTGTCCAATCATCCTTGAGGCAATCCAAAAAAGTGTAGGAAGGGGAATCGCTGCCTCTCTTTTAACAGCGAAGAGGATGAAGGGAGAAACTTCAGTGCTTTGCATATATTTCCTTTTACAGCACACCATAAAGATTAAAAATACATTGTGCGCAAGTGCAGTATTTAATGTTGCACTTTAATTACATTCAAGTGTGTTGCTAAATAGTCTTGAGAAAACCTTAATGACCAGCTGTTCTCCCCTCTTCCCATATGTCAGAAATGGTTTGAGAAATCGCATTCTGGGACAGTAAGGTTGTATAATTAGACAGTGTATGGATAACACTTCTAGCTCCCTTCCCCCCCCTTAAACCGTGCCCTCCCTTTTCTCGTGAACATATTGCGGTTTGGTGCCAGCTTGGCAAGGAGAAGCCACGCCTCGTGCCAAACGGCAACTGAGATGTACAAACTCCGAGAGATGTTATGATTGCACCATTATCCTTTTTTTATTATTTCTTTTTCATCATTAGGACTGGATCCCCTTTTTTTAATGTTACGTAAGAGTCCCTCTTCGGTGGCTGACAAATGCACTGAGTAAAACAAGGACTATACATTTTTAATACAGCCTTTTCATAATGCAGTGGGCCTAATCAGCAGGAGAAGTTGGAACCAAAGGAGCAGCATTCTACACTCCTAAAAGGGCAGCAACTCATCTTCCAGGTTCATCCCCTGGTGTCTCCATGGAGGGTTGGAAGAATCTCCTGCCCAGAATCCTAGAGAGATGCCACCAGTCAGTGTGGAAAATAGTTGGATGGACCAGTGGTCTGACCAATGGTGGCAGGTGCTCTTTGGAAGTGGAGGCGGGAGAGCAGGGAAGTTAGTGATAGGTGGAGCTGAAGCCAATGGCAGGTGGAGCCAAGTGATTCTTGCACAAATCCTCCTCCCTGCTCAGTTCTACAAGGGCAGCGCCGAGAGAATGGAAGAACTGCCTGGACTAATTGTAAGTAAGGAGACAGGCAGGTGGGAACTGACTGCCTCATGTGCCCTAATGGACCACTTTCCACTGACCGTCTCTCTCAATATAAGGCTGCAGCCTGTGTCCCTATGACCCATGTAACAAGTAGAGAAGGGCAAGCCATCCATGGCTAGCATTGGCCTGACTCGGTAAGAAGTGGATCCATTTCCTTCCAAATTGGGAAAGGTCTCAGTTCATTTCCAAGTTCACCCAAATTCAAATTCCATCACCACCTCACAAATTGCAGTTTCACTTGGCCAGGAGACTTTGCAATCAGTTAAGGATCATGGAGGACTCACAATCCCTGGCAGCCTTTTGACAGCTTGGCATGCCCAAGAGTGTGTATAGCTTAGAGCTGGGCATTTTTCCCTATTGGAAACTCTGGAGAGCTGCTGCCAGTCAGTGTGGGCAATACTGAGGGCTCAGCCACACTTCTGCTTGTTTCGTACCTAGAAAGCATGGGTCCGAGTGGTTTCCTGCTTGACCGATGCTTTCTAGACATGAGTCTGAGTAGTTTTCCTCCTTTCCCAGGGAAAATCTGTTCTTTAGCTTAAATCAGAGCAAACAGCAATCCAGAGAAAACTCGAATTGCTGTTTGCTCTGATTGAGCAGTAAGTGGTTTTCCTTGGGGGAAGCAAGAGGGTAAGTCTTGAGCTAGTTGGATCAGTGGTCTGATTCAGTACAGTCCTACATTCATTACATAAATAGGGTGGAGCAGTAGACCCTCTGCACCAGCTTCTGGAAAGCAAAGCAGAGAGCCTATTCAGGAGGCTACTGTGGTCAACTGTATCAAAGACCACTTGGACGCCCAGGAGAATTAGCCGAGTGGTCTTCACCCAGCAAAACTCATCCATGTGGGGAGCTAAAGCCATTTCAGTGCCAAAGCAAGACTGAAATAGACCTATCAGTGCCATTGAAGTGTGCACGGTAATCACTAGCTCAAACTGCTTGACCCAAACCAGTAGTCGACTGGCTAGTAGTTGGAATGATCCATGCTGCAGCTGCTTCAAAATCATGGTCCTGTTATTGCTAAACGTTATCATGGTGGTTGACAACAGGGGCAACAGAATCCTGGCCCACTGTCTGCAAAAATCAAATGATCCCTGAGGACAGAGAGGTTGGCAGATTGAATGAGAGGTGCTTGGAACCATTTCCCCAAAGTGGTCATGGGGGCATGTGGAGATAAGCGTATCTGTTCAGTTACCATAAGAAGAGCCCTCCTGGATCAGTTCAAAAGGCCCATCTATTCCAGCATCCTGTTCTTACAGTGGTCAACCAGATTCCTATGGGAAGCCCATAAGCAGAGCATGAGCACAGTAGCACTCACCCCCTGTTTCCCCCCCAGCAGCTGGGATTCAGAGGCATATTTTCTCTGGTCCTGGAGGTAATGGATAGCCATCATGATTGGTGCCCTTTGAAAGTCTTATTCTCCATGAAACAACAGTTCTGCCCCCCCCCCCTCCTGAATTTCCAATGACTTGTTTAGATACAAGCAACGACAGCTGTAATCATGTTTTAAATCTTGCTCAGTATTCTTAGTTATAATATCCCTCAATTAATATTCAGAATAATGGAAGCGATGTGCCCCTTTGAAAGAGACTTGACTGCTAGCCAAAGCTTTTGGAAACTGATTCTCAAGAGGATTAATCAGCATTTAAAACTTGCATTAATAAAAATCTGATCTTTCTACTGTGTGGCATAATACTTTTCATTTTTAAAGCATTTTTATTTTAATAATGTGCTATCCTTTGTCCTGCTGTTTAATGGGATTTTAAAATCTAACTCCTTCAAATCAATCCCGCTTTGACCTACGGACATTCTTTTGCTTCATATCAAATATTAAAGGAAACCTGATTTCTTTTACAAAGGAATAAGCAACGGACATGGTTCAGAAGCACCGGCTAGTGATAAGAGAGGCCAGTCATTTCTATAGGAGTGTGGAAATGGGCATTTGAAGAAGTCAAAATTGGTTCTCAGTGATTAATATAAAGAAAAACACAACAGCAAAGACATTTTGTTGCATGTCTGCCATGTCAAGTAGACTGGGCTTCTGGAAGACAAGTTCATTTACTGTTTATTTTCCCTATTAATCTTAGTGTAAGGTTAGGAATGTTTCCCGAATAAAGCTTATGCTACTTATTCATTTTGTTCCATTTATGGATCGCGTGGCACTGTGGGTTAAACCAAAGAGCCTTGGACTTGCCGATCAGAAGGTCGGTGGTTTGAATCCCCACAACGGGGTGAGCTCCCATTGTTCGGTCCCTGATCCTGCCAACCTAGCAGTTCGAAAGCACGTCAAAGTGCGTTTCCATGTGCTGCTCTTGTTTGCCACATGACCCGGAAGCTGGCCACATGACCCGGAAGCTGGCCACATGACCCGGAAGCTGTACGCCGGCTCCCAAGCGAGATGAGCGCCGCAACCCCAGAGTCAGTCACGACTGGACCTAAACACTATACTAGCTACTATGGATGTGGAATCTCTGTATACCAACATCCCACACAACGATGGTTTACAAGCTATAAGGAACACAATTTCAGACAAAACCACAGCGGACTTTGCCACCAAACTCTGCCAATTTGTCCTTACCCACAACAACTTCAAATTCGGTGATGACCTGTTCCTTCAGATCAGCGGCACAGCAATGGGCACCCGCATGGCCCCACAGTATGCCAACATCTTCATGGCAGATTTAGAACAACGTTTCCTAAACTCCTACCCACTCAAACCTCTCTTGTACCTGCGATACATTGACGATATTTTTATCATCTGGACACATGGTCAACAGACCCTGGACACCTTCCACCAGAAATTCAATGATTTTCACCCCACAATCAACCTAACAATGAATCATTCTATGCAAGAAATACATTTTTTGGACACTACTATAAAAATACAGGATGGACGCATAGACACCACCTTATACCGTAAACCAACTGACCGACAAACATATCTACATGCCTCTAGCTACCATCCCAAACATACCAAACAGTCCATTGTATATAGCCAGGCACTACGTTACAGCCGTATCTGTTCCAATTCTACAGACAGAGACTCTCACCTAAGAGATCTACAGCAAACCTTTTTAGAACTAAAATACCCAGCAGATGAAGTTAGACAACAGATCAACAGAGCCAGACAGATACCCAGAGAGAACTTGCTGCAAGACAGACCCAAAAAAGAAAATAACAGAACACCTCTAGTCATCACATACAGCTCCCAAGTCAAAACAGTACAACGCATCATCAGAGATCTACAACCTCTCCTGGACAATGACAGTTCTCTTTCTCAAGCTCTGGGAGGAAGACCTTTCATTGCCTACAGACAGCCACCCAATCTTAAACAACTCCTAACCCACAATAATACTACAACCAGACGTAACACGGACACTGGCACCAGAGCCTGCAATAAACCCAGATGCCAACTTTGCTGCCACATACACCCGGACAACACCATTACTGGCCCCAACAACATCACACATACCATCTCGGGACTATTTAATTGCTCATCGTCTAACATTGTATATGCCATCAAATGCCAACAGTGTCCCTCAGCTCTCTATATTGGACAAACAGGCCAAACCTTACACCAAAGAATAAACGGACATAAATCGGACATCAAGAATCACAAGACAGAGAAACCAGTAGGAGAACACTTCAATCTCCCAGGACATTCTATACAAGATCTCAAAGTAGCTGTATTACTACAAAGGAATTTCAGAAATAGACTGGAAAGAGAAGCTGCTGAATTGCAACTCATTACCAAACTTAAAACCATGGAGAGACCTGGTCTGAACAAAGACATTGGATTCTTATCTCATTATACATGACAAAGCCATTTTTCACCTTCTCACCCCTTGCTTTTTCCTGTAAGACCTATTGCAGTCGTTAAGAGCCGTCAACAGGCTCATCTCAGCTATCTGCCAACCACCCATTCCCACCACCCTTCTGAGTAATACCCCTCCTCACCTTCTCACTATATAGAAGGATCTGGCAACTTCTGTTTCAGTGTATCTGACGAAGTGTGCATGCACACGAAAGCTCATACCAAGAACTAACTTAGTTGGTCTTTAAGGTGCTACTGGAAAGAAAATTTTTTTTTTTTGTTTGGACCTAATGGTCAGGGGTCCCTTTACCTTTACCTTCCCATAAAACATCTTAAAGTGGTGAAAAACACCAGCCGTTAAAAACAAGGCAATTGCATAGGTAAAACAATTTGAAATTCAATGCAGGTAGGAACTGGGATAAATACCTCCACCTAAAAGTCTGGTTGAAAAAGGAAGGTCTTCAACAGACACTGAAGAGACAATTGAGATGGCACCTGATGGATGGGTATTGGGTGGTGGCTTTCTGAAGAGTAGGTACTGCCATGCTCAATTCCGACATCATCAAAATGGACCTCCTGATAAGTCTCTCTCTTGCAGAGTGCAGTGATTTATTAGGTGTACAGCAGTTCTATTTTTCTTTGCTAGAGCTCACCACAAACTTCTCACTTGTTCTCCTAGAATGGCAATGGCACCCACCTGAGAGGTGATGGAGCTGAGCTCCTGTAAGCTCTGGCTGAAAAAAAAGCCCTGGTGTACAGTATAAATATTGAGATGATCTTTCAAGTATCCTGGTCCCCAGCTGTATACAACATTGTATACCAACAACTGGAACTTAACCTGGTAGCTGATTGGGACCCACCAGATATATAAACTAACTTCCTAAGAGTCCACCCATTTTAACACCTGTGGGCTAGTTGACACAATCTTTTAAGCCCAGTCCTGTACACCCTTTCTCCGGAATAAAATATATCAAATGCAGTGGGGCTTACTTATGAGTAAACATGGGTAGGAAATCTCTCTCTTCTTTTATCAAATGGAACCAAAATAAGCCTGCTCTGGTGCATGTTTTAAACACCAGTGTAAAACTTGCTTTCTCTGTATAGGACTTCCTTTTGAACGGGAGAAGAATCCACTCAATACAGCTCAGAACTTTAGTTCTGAAAGATTTCTACCCTTTATTTATTTTTATTTTTTTAGAAAGGACAACAGTTTGTGTAATAACTATAGACCAGCTGCTTTT
Organism: Podarcis filfolensis; assembly: GCF_964270895.1. Lineage (NCBI taxonomy): Eukaryota > Metazoa > Chordata > Lepidosauria > Squamata > Lacertidae > Podarcis > Podarcis filfolensis. Next base: position 96,358,138 of record NC_139606.1, read on the forward strand.
TCTTCATCGCAGGCCCAATTTGATGCTTCACTTCATCATAAAAGCATAAGGATTCCTAAACAGTGCCAAAGGTTCATGTATAAGATTTTGGTTGGGTCTCCCGGCCCCCCATTCTTTTGTTTCATTCTTCTGAACCCACTTTGCTGTGCCTCATTAAAATAGAGGCTGATGGTATAAAAACAAACCCTCTTGTATCAGTAAGAATGTCAGAGAAGAACAGACTTGTGATGCTGTGTGTGAAAAGCTCCTGATTTATTTTCTTCTTTGTATGTTGAGTGAACTTTGAGTGTTAGGCGCATTTCATCTCTTTGAGATGTTTCCCACTGCCTACACTATCAGATGGGAGAAAGAGTTAGGAGGGCAAACAATATATATTTATCTATATAGCAGCAATGACCCAGTTTTCACATAACGTTAAGTCAAACCATGGTTTACCACAAATGAGCGAGTCCTGCTGCTTTTGATCTATTGGAAACTAAACCATGGTTTGGCTCAGTGTTGCATCTGAACCCAGGCTCTCGATTGGCCTCGATCCCAGCAAACCATAAACTGTAATCTGGGGAGGGGCAAATCTGTCTGTTTCAGATTTCCATTTTTCCAGTCTTCTCCACATTTCCACATCAGCCTGTGGAATTTTTTTTAAAAAAATCTTCATGAAAATCCATCAGCATCTCAGTGTGAATTTCTCCTACATCATTGTATGCAATTTTGCCCAATGTGTATTTTTTTTTTGCACAACATTATAGCACATTTTGGGTATTATGTTTTCCCCAATAGATGTATTTTACTCTAATCTATGGAGAACAGCATTGCAAAGTTTGGAAAAGTGTTAATTTCAAAGGATGGCTGTGTTTAGGTTTGGAAAGTGTAAAAGGTAAAGGTAAAGGACCCCTGACAGTTAAGTCCAGTCGCAGACGACTCTGGGGTTGCGGCGCTCATCTCACTTTACAGGCCAAGGGAGTCGGCGTTTGTCCACAGACAGTTTTTCCGGGTCATGTGGCCAGCATGACTAAGCCACTTCGGGCAAAACCAGAGCAGCACACGGAAACGCCGTTTACCTTCCCACCGGAGTGGTACCTATTTATCTACTTGCACTTTGATGTGCTTTCAAACTGCTAGGTTGGCAGGAGCTGGGACCGAGCAACAGTAGCTCACCCCATCGCGGGGATTCAAACCGCCGACCTTCTGATCGGCAAGCCCAAGAGGCTCAGTGGTTTAGACCACAGCGCCACCTTGACTTGCTTCCACACCCCTGAAGGCCATCCTACTCTCTTCCCATCTATGCCAACCTCTTCCACAAGCCCATGAGATGGAGCTATGGCCTTTCTGCTGCTTAAATAGGGCTGAGAGGCTTATTGATATTAAACTGTACACTTGCATTGAAGAAAGGGATTTTGATTAGCAACCTGGGGAAAAAACCTAGTCTTCAGTTTGTCATCCTTAAACTGGACTGGGAGAAGTGTTACACACAGGGCGGCATCCACACACCGGTTTATTCTGTTTTCCTGATGTTTCCCTAACTGTTCGGGCTCGTCTACACTTCACCTGCTACTTTCCCCCAGGATAACCTGCTATTTGCTACTGAATTGTAACCAATGTCAATCAGTATTTCTGTGGATTGGCATTTATTCTGATTCAGCTGTAAACAGCGGGTTTTCCCAGAGAAAGTGGCAGGACACCCAGACAGCATGGGGCAAGCAGAAAATTTCTTGGACTCATGCTTTCTAGGGATAGGACAAGCAGGAGTGCTTTCAAGCCCTTAGTTTCTAACATGGTGAAATCTAGTGAAAGTTTAGTGCTCATTTCTGTGTTAATTGCTTCCAGAAAAAAAAATCTGTTTGCAACCCCATTAACCAAGAGAATCTCAGAAGAAAACTGACAAAATTTAAGACCGTGTGCAACCCTTTCCTGCCATCTTCATTAGTGAATCATGGGGAAACAGAAGCACACATGGAATGTGTGGGTAAGGTATAAAAAAGGTAAAGGACCCCTGGACGGTTAAGTCCAATCAAAGGCAACTACTGTATGAGGTGCAGCGCTCATCTCGCTTTCAGGTCAAGGGAGCAGGCATTTACCTTCCTGCCACAGTGGTCCCTATTTATCTACTTGCACTGGTGTGCTTTCAAATGGCTATGTTGGCAGAAGCTGGGACAGAGAAACAGGAGCTCACCCCGTCACAGGGATTCGAACAGCCAACCTTCTGATCAGCAAGCCCAAGAGGCTCAGTGGTTTAGACCACAGTGCCACAGTGACGTCCGATGACCTTTGTTGCTGTGTCACACCATGCCCACTGGTATGAATGAAATTTAGCATGGCATGCCAGTATCTTGGTCAATAAGCCATAGTTTCATAATGCAACAGGTACTGCAGTGTGAAAGGACCACTAGAAAACAGGATGGAAGCATTAGCATTATAATCAGGGAAAGTGATGCAACATTCCTCACAACTGAATACAGCCTAGGTTTGATTTAAGGTTAGGGTTAGTGCAGACAGATCTCAGGTTAAACTGAGTTTGGAATTATTTAATGTCCAGTCTGCCTCACATTTCCAAACTTTAGTAAACTACTTGGCTTTGACTATTTATCTTTCTTAAATAAATGTTTTAATTTTCAATCCTGATGGTGGGTGTGGCAAATAGAGTTATTCAGAAAGGGGGGGGGGAGTACTGGAAATTACACAGCTACTTCAAAATAGTTATAAAAAAGGTTGAGTTACTATTACTAAAATGTCATTAACTGGCTTTTGAAGTTGTGGCTTGTTGCTGCAGTTAATCTTTGCCTAAAGAAATTAGCGCCCATCAGCAAAGAAAACTGCAGCCTATTCTCTTATATGAATGGCTGTAAGAGTGTCTCTAGAACAACAACAAAAACCACAATAATTTCAATTTTGGATAGAGAAAAGGAAAAGTTTTTAGCAGAAGTGGGGGATTGGGATAAAAATGCATAGGAAATAAATACTTGAGTGATTTCCTCTCTTTTTTTTGTTTTGTATTTCTGGAGATAATGGAATTCATTAACACAATAAGTACAGAAATATTTACAGTGTAATTACATCAGCTCTCTTTGTGTTCCGGTATTATTTTTAAGGGCTTTTTGGCATGGAAGAGAGACTTCCTTTGAAAACCGTGACCCAATGTCAGGCTGAGAACAGACCTAAGTCTCTTAATCTAATGGCTGTTATCGAGGGTGACTACTTTAGCGATGCTCGGTTGAAAAATGAACTTTGCAATAGGCGACCTTCAGAGGAGAAGACTATTCATGTTAATTAGTAGCTCTTTTCAAACAGAATTCATCTATGCATTAGGCCATGTCATTTGTGAACAATGCTAGCATTGTAGTAAACATTAAGACACGGCTCAAGTGTAGTTATCAAAATTTTAGAAAACTCATCTTTGGTGTCCCCCCCTCCCACTTTAAGATCATGAGTTGTTCCTACTGATGCATCGCACAATAGTACCTCTCCTAATGGCTTTTAGCTTTTGCCACTGCCAACTTTTATATTTAAAATCCATACAATTATGGACAATTTATAGGCATTATGAGGCTTGCTCCCCCTCCCTCCGCCCTGAATCTTAGGGACTGAAGGCTGCTTTTATATCCAGCAAATGCATTTTACTTACAAACCTACATTCATCCACCCCGAATCCCACTTTATTCTTATTATTGGCATGACTTATTATGCATTTTTAATTTAAGAATGCATTTTCTCCATTAAAAAATTAGAATATTTTCAAGTACCAGAAAGTGATTATTTGTGTTAGTTTTCTTTAATTAACCATTATGGGGGGGGTGAATATGTTCTTTCTAGCAAAGTGCCTGTACAAAGAAAAGTAGAAAATGGGAGAGGGGGCTGGGGAGGAATTTCTCAGAGAAGATTGGCAAGAAAGACACACAGAGACAGACAGAGAGAAAGAGAGAGAGAGACATAACACTTTGCCAAAGTGCATTATTGTTCTAGATCTTACCAACAAACTCCAGCTATTACTACTCTGTTCTTATAAGACTGTTATGGCTAGTTAAAGGGATGCGGGTGGCGCTGTGGTCTAAACCACTGAGCCTCCTGGGCTTGCCGACTGGAAGGTCAGTGGCTCAAATCCCCGCGACAGGGTGAACTCCCGTTGCTCTCTCCCAGCCTCTACCAACGTAGCAGTCCAAAAACACACCAGTGCAAATAGATAAATAGGTACCGCTGTGGTGGAAAGGTAAACAGTGTTTCCATGCTCTCTGGTTGCTGTCATGGTGTTCCGTTGCACCAGAAGCCATTTAGTCATGCTGGCCATATGACCCAGAAAGCTGTCTGCAGACAAACGCCGGCTCCCTTGGCCTGAAAGTGGATATGAGTGCTGCACCCCATAGTTGAATTTGACAGGACTTAACCATCTAGGGATCCTTTACCTTTACCTTTCACTTCCTAACAGGAGTGTTCCAGTTCAGAGTTTCAGCCAGCCAGCCAACCAACGATTAATTCATGCCCTTCCTCAGAATACTCCATTACATCCCCTCAAAATCTGCCTTCAGTTTTCTATTTTTCTTTTCCATCCGATACTAAACATTCCACAGCTACTCTATTCTCATCGGGCTGTTTGGGAGGGGGATTTGCCTCACTAGATTTTCAAGATTTTATGGAATTCTACAGGTGGCGCTGTAGGACTTGCCACAGAGCCTAGGACTTGCCGATCAGAAGGCCGGCGGTTCGAATCCCCGCAACGGGGTGAGCTCCCGTTGCTCGGTCCCTGCTCCTGCCAACCTAGCAGTCTGAAAGCACGTCAACGTGCAAGTAGATAAATAGGTACCACTCTGGTAGGAAGGTAAACGGCATTTCCATGATCTGCTCTGGTTCGCCAGAAGCGGCTTAGTCATGCTGGCCACATGACCCAGAAGCTGTACGCTGGCTCCCTCAGCCAATAAAGCAAGATGAGCGCCGCAACCCCAGAGTCAGTCATGACTGGACCTAATGGTCAGGGGTCCCTTTACCTTTACCTTTACAAACACTGGGTTCCCTATGAGCATGGTGAGATATCTCTCTTGTTTCTTATTGGCCCCATTTTGGTTTTGCTGCCATCGGCACCCACCACTTGAGTTCGCTGTTGAATCTGGAAGCAGACTTGTTTCCGTTCCTGATGGGACTGTGCCAATACCAGGGAATTTGTCAGGACTGCAAGGGCTCCAGCTTGGAAGGCTTTAGGGATGCACACAAGAGACCCGTTATGCCTGTTTTGTGCATTTCACAACATTGCTAAAGGTATTCCTGGCTCTGAAAATGACCAGAACACACCTGGTTCTGGTAAATTCCAATAATGCAAGAAAGCTTCAGGATCTGAAACAGATCCTGGAATGGAAGATACAAGCTTTGGGGAGCTCTTTATAGAACAGAACTCAAGACAAAGAAATCAGGTTGGCCATCTGAGGCATGTACAATCCTTTCTCTTGTTGTGTAACACTACAAAAGATTTTGCTCTAGTCCAAAGTTTCATTGGAGACTGACTGGCGCATCAGAGACTGTATGTGCATGAGAGCTAGGAAGAGGTAGAATGCCATGAAGTAAATTACCGTAGAATAATCACTTCCTACTTTGATGTTGACAAGCTGGAAAGTGGGCAGAGGAAAGTGAACAAGATGATCAAGGGTCTGGAAACCAAGCCTTATGAGGAACAGTTGAGGGAGTTGGGTAAGTTTAGCCGGGAGGAGAGAAGAATGAGAGGTGATATGACAGCCATCTTCAAATATCTAAAGGGCTGTCACATGGAAGATGGAGCAAGCTTGTTTTCTGCTACTCCAAAGGGTAGGATCTGAACCAATGGATTTAAATTACAAGAAAGGAGATTCCAACTAAATATGAGGAAGAACTGTCTGACAGTAAGAGCTGTTCGGTAGGAGAATGGACTCCCTTGGAAGGTGGTGGACTCTCCTTCAGTGTAGGTTTTTAAGCAGAGGTTGGATGGCCAGCTGTCAGGGATTCTTTCCCTGTGATTCCTGCATTGAAGCGGGTGTAGATGATGCTTTGGGTCTCTTCCAACCTTGCACTTCTATGATTCTATGTACTAGAGCTGAGGACTGAGCTCAGTTCTGGGCTAATTCATAGGGACTTGCGTGTCAGATGAGTCAAGTTCAGACAGATGGATCATCTTAATGGATGGTCCTGGTTGTGGGCAGGCTCTCAACCTGGTTCCCCCCACCCTGGCATGGGGGGAGCTATCGCTCTCACCCCGGGGTGGCACCACAATCACCCAGGGCTATTGCCCAATCATATCATAGGGTGATAGTGGGGGAAAGTATAAAAGTGGCAGTGCGATGTGTGCTTGGCTCCTGCTTTACGCTGCCGAACACCCGCCCACCCTCCCTTTAATTTAGATCCTTTGGTCTTGCTTTGGACTTTGGTTGGTTGCCCAGCTTGAGTCGGGGGCCAGGTAGGAATTTTTTCCATTTGGCAAATTGGCACGGGCCACTTGGTTTTTGCCTACCTCTTAGCAATCGTCACAACTTTGTATAAGGTTTGGCGGTTAGGCATTGGCTTATGGTGAATGGGGGAGGGGAGGTCAGCCATCGCCTGCCCCTCCAGTTTCAAGGGTATTTTGTTAAAGGAAGCCAGGACTTGGTTCCTGTCAGAAGTCCGCTTGAAGAATGAGGGCCATGCCAGGCCTCTGGGAACACCAGGGGAGATGCAGGCGGGTTCCCCCGAAGCAATTTCCCTTTGGGTGGTTTACCCTTACAGACTTCCTGCAAAGGGGGCAGGAGTCAGATATAGTCTTGCCAATGCTAAGCCAATACCGCTCTCATTCCTGTAATCAATAAATTTGTGGCCAAATTTTTGCCCAAAAACCTTAAACAAAATATCCGTGTCTGTGTGAATTTATTTACCCTAATGGGGGGTCGGCTTGAGGGTCTTGCCACGCAACCGCAGATCACTGCAAGTTGAGCTGGATGGCTCAGAATGATCCACGACTTACATTGCAACACATTGCATAGGATTAGGGATTGATTAATGGAGTGTTTCTCAGCAGTTCTTTTATTGGATAAGAGGGAGAGTGGGAGGGGGAAATCTCCATTCCTTTGGCAAATTGTCTTTGAGCTCTGTGCTCGGAGATGCAGAAAGATGAGCACAAGTGCCTTGGAGAGTTAATATTTCCTGACTTGCCTGGCTGTCACAGTGTTTTGCGTTTTTATTTGTTGCAAAGTGCCTGATGATGATCCTCAAGGAGGGTGCAGTGGGGGCTCAGGAATACATACCAGATCCCTAGATGCCCTTGCTGGGAGCAGATGTCTGAGCAAGAGCCCCACTAAAGCCCTCTTGGATTTATGTCATCTCCCACCAATTGCACATCTCTAAATTATAACTGTTTAGCACATGCTGAACCTTTCGCGCTTCCCGGCTGAACTTGTTAAGACGGTTTTAGGATGTACTAAGGTTGAAGCCGAGGAAACTTGCAGATTTATAGGACACAGAGACGGGGGCATAATCTGTATTGATGCCATCATCCCTAAGCATGTGACAACGAAAGCAGATAAGCCTACGACTGAACTGAAAAGATTTCTTAAAGCTGGTAATCAATATTGGGAAGCTCAGTCTGTTGAGCTATCAAATTTAGAGAGGAACAAGTGGGTGGCGGGGAGAGCAGAGGTAGATAGCAAGATTTGGAGGGGCAGGGGAGAGAAGGAAAGGACAGGTCCTTTGCTACACAATCCCATGTTAGAAAGTAAAAAGAGAGATCTTATTTTTGCAGGGTTTTTTGAATTTAGAGCCTACCATTTTTCTCCAAGGAACTCATGGTGACATACATGGTTCTCCCTCTCCTCAATTCCCACAACAACTCTGTTGAGGTAGGTGAGGCTGAGAAGCAGGGACTGGCCCTCCCAGTGAGTTTCATGACCAAGTGATGACTTGAACCCTGGGCTCCCAGGTCCTTGTCCAAGACTCCAACCACTACACCACCCTGGAGCCAGTTTGAAGCCTGGAATCTATTTCCAATGTCTTCGTCCTGGAATATGGGAAGCAATCTGTAGTTTCTCCTTTCTGTATTCCACAGCTCCCTATAATGATTCCCTGCTCAGGGGCTTTCAGCGATCCAATCCTGGCTGGCATGTTTCATTATTACAACAGGGCATATACACATGCACAGAATGTAATGACAAAATGTGGCAGCTGATACAGTGGTACCCCAGATTACAAACACCTCGGGTTACAAATACTTTGTGTTACAGACTCCGCTAACCTGGAAGTAGTACCTCAGGTTAAGAACTTTACCTCATGATGAGAACAGAAATCGCGCACCGGCGGCATGGCCGCAGCGGGAGCCCCCATTAGCTAAAGTGGTACCTCAGGTTAAGAACAGTTTCAGGTTAAGAACGGACCTCCAGAACGAATTAAGTACTAGCATGCCAGGAGGGATGGACAAACCCGTCAATTTCATTTTCTCTCTGTTTCCCATTTTTCCAGTCATGTGCTAACCACATTCCCACACCAATTTGCAATCTTTTTGTAAAGTTCTCATGAAAATTCCTTGGCATCTTAGTGCAAAATTATCTGATTATATACGTATTTTGTATGCAATTTCCCCTATTATTCATATTTCCCCAAGTTGTTTCCTCTAATAAGGAGAATTTTCCCCCTGTTACTTTCTCAGACATATGTGATTTTATGCACAGTTCCCTCAGCGTATGCATTTTGGTTGCAGGACTGCATTGCAAAATTCAGAGAAATGCAATTTTCAAAGGGTAGCTGTGTTTCGAATCATGAATTGTTTCAGGAAGTAGGAATCAGGTATGTTTGCATTCAGATGTCAGCTTCTCCTCCATCCCTCAGTGCCAGCACAATTGGTACCAGGGCTCAGAGTTGTGGGACAGTGCCTGATGATGCCAGGAAGGTCCAAGGTGAGGATTCCTAACTGGAAAGGAGCCACTGCTCCCGTGTAAAAGAATAGGAGGGACAGAAGACCCACTGGAGGACATGTGACACCACCACATGCCTGACCCAAATCCTGGAACAACCCCTGGGTGCCCCTGACCATATGTAGCAATAGAGATAAGAGGGAAATGCAGCATCAATTGATCAGTGAAGGACTAGTTAAATTTCTGTGGTCTGATTGGAGAAGCTGAGCAGATCTGATTCAGCTCATGGGTTACCTATGGAGGGATCAATCTATGTGTTCTCTATTGCCCCATTTGCCCAATAGACACTTAAAGCAGTATTTATTTATACTGTGATGGCCTGGGACTCGGGCTCAGACTCAGAACCAGAGGAGTCTCAGTACGCACAGGATCCTTTGCCTCAGGCGGCATCTGAACCTAGTCTGGGGCCTGATTCTGAAGAGCCCCAGTCTGCACAGGTTCCCCTGCAACAAGCACCAGCTGGGCCGAGTAAGGGACCTGAGCCTGCCCTGGCTCCAGATGCGGGGATTACCTTGTTGCCCTCAGCTGGGCAATCACTTACAGCTGCTCCACTACCAGTTGGATCAGGAGAGGCTGAGGCGGCTCTGGGTCTAGTAACCCACCAACATCTTCCGAGCTGCAGAGACTAAGGTCTGAGAGAAGGAGAGACCTGAGTACTCACAGGAGGAGTGCTCGCCTTCAGGGGGGATCAGGGGGATCAGGGGGATCAGGACCGGCCGATCACTGGGGGATCAGGACCGGCCGTTACCCCGACAAGGACAAAAGACTGTCGGACCCTGCCCCAGGCTGCGGGAGCAACATTGCTGCTTGTTGGAACCTGCCTGGTTTCCTGCCTCGTGTCCTGCCTTGGCCCTGTTGGACTGACTCCTGACAGAACCCTTGTATTCGGGACTGGACCTGGACCGTGTTGCTCAGGTTAACCCCTGGGCCAAGCACATATACATACATACATACTCCGCCCATCTGGCTGGGTTTCCCCAGCCACTCTGGGCAGCTCCCAACAGAATATTAAAAACATGATAAAGCATCAAACATTAAAACTTCCCTAAGTACGACTGCCTTCAGATGTCTTCTAAAAGTCAGATAGTTGTTTATTTCTTTGACATCTGATGGGAGGGTGTTCCACAGGGCAGGTGCCACTACCGAGAAGGTCCTCTGCCTGGTTCTCTGTAACCTCACATCTTGCAGTGAGGGAACCGCCAGAAGACCCTCGGCGCTGCAAATCAGTGTCCGGGCTGGATGATGGGGGTGGAGATGCTCCTTCAGGTATACTGAGCCAAGGCTGTTTAGGACTTTCAAGGTGAGCACCAACACTTTGAATTGTGCTCGGAAACGTACTGGGAGCCAATGTAGGTCTTTCAGGACCAGTGTTATATGGTCTTGGCAGCCGCTCCCAGTCACCAGTCTAGTTGCCACATTCTGGATTAGTTGTAGCTTCTGGGTCACCTTCAAAGGTAGCCCCACGTAGAGCGCATTGCAGTAGTCCAGTATCATACTACTTTAAACAGTCATGACCTCCCTCAATGAATGGAAATATAGTTTCTGAATGGTGCAGAGACTTGTTAGGTGACCCCTATTTCCTTCAACAAAACAAAGTTCTAATCATGGTTTAACAGTCAACCCCTCTTTCCTTGGATCTCTGGGGACTGTAGCTCTTTTACGTTGACAGGTACAGTATTTAATTTTTTATATCTGTAAAAAATGAAACTTTTCAACATAAAATTTAAAAAGAAATTAATTTAAATAAAAAGAGAAAAGAGAAAGGGGGGGGGGACACAAAGCCCTCTATCAGAAATAGATCTTAAACCTTGTCTCTCACAAAAAGGGGATAGAAGCTCCCAGCTCTCCCCTGAGAGCAGCGTGGCAGACAGAAATTCATCAGATGCAGCTTTGCCTATTATGGAGACAGAGTGATAAGGGAAAGCTGGACCTGTTAAACTTCGGCCTGTCGTGCAGCTGGGAAAGGCTCGGGAGCCCAGCCAAAGAAAAGCTGATAACTCCAGCTCTGCCTCACTTGCTGTTACCACATAACTAACTAAGTGTGTGTGCGTGTGTGGTTTTAAATTTTAATTTCTTGTTCATTTTACAGGACAGCTGTATTCTTTGGAATCAGGATTAGGCAAGGCAGGTCTCCACTGAGAGATGGGGAAATTAAGTTAGCATGCCAATGCTTTTTTAACGCTCTTATTAAGTTGTTCATACCAGAGCAAATTTCTTCTTAAAATCAGAAGCACGCCATTCCTCTGCTTTTTATTTATTATTTTTTAATGTCTATTGCAAAGTGCCTTTTGTGGGTTTTTGTGTGTGGGAAAACACACCAATGGCTCCTTCTTTCAAGAGACAAAGCGGGAATGAAATTAATAATCACATCCCTCTTGTTATATTTACTGCATTGCTTCTGATGGGAATATTAGTCTACTATGAGATTCATAATTAGGAGTATGCCAGATGGGTTATCAATGTGGTTTTAAATTTTTATATGTAGAGTATGTTGGGGCTTTCTTTTCTCAAAGAGCTGATCGGCTGCCATGCAAAGCAGTTAAATATAAATATCTGACATAGGAGAGAAGGGCTACTAACTGCCCTATGATTTCTAATTTGCTGTTTATTTAATTCACCCCCCTCCCCCCCTCCTTTCTAGCTGGCCTGGTGGGATAGATTAACTGAATGGTCCTAGCAGATGGAAAACTAAAGCTTGAAAGCGGAGAGGAGATTCCAAGCCTTCAGCCAGTTTTATCCTCATAAAGTAAGGAAGGAGCTCTGTTAATGCTGGGGTTTTTAAGGGTGTTTTTTTAAGCAGCCCCTGAAATGATACAGAGGTGCTCTTGAGATGTTTGACTGTTCTGGATGGGGGTTTATTTATTTATTTCAAAGCTTTGGTTTTTTTAAAACCCATGCTTTTATCAGAGTGGGGTGGGGGCAGGAGGGAAATAGAACATGACAGGGATCAGTAGGCGAGAACAGTCCATGCCCTCAGATTCACAATCTAAAAGTTGCTGCGCACAAAGAAAGGAGGAGGGGGAGGGAGGAGGGAAAAAGCAAGCTCAAGCTTGTTAGAGTTTGTGCCAGCTTAATATTTCCCCCCGTACTTCTGCAAGAGAGAGAGGCATCAGTTCTTATGTGCGGGTGTTGCAATTTTGGTTACTTAAGCAACAGCGCTTGAATATGGCACATAGTGGTCTGAGTTGGAGCAAATGATAGCACCAGCTTTGTATTTAAGCACTCGTCAGCCAGCCAACCATTGATCGGGAATTCTGTGCAAGCGTGAATCACATAAGGGTTTTTATTTGAAATTTTATTCATTGAAATTGTGTTGGAGTGGCCTTCTTTCAACCTGATCCTTTTAGTATACTTAAGTATTCCTGCATAAACCGAGGCCTTCAACTTTGAGAAGTATTTTTTTTTTAATCCTCATCCCTTTCAAGAATTATATATATCTCTCTTTATTCTATCCATAATATATTTTATTTATTTTGTTACATTTATACCTTTCCTTTCCTTAAAATGAAATAAAAATCCCAAGGCAGCTGACATCAGTAAAATTCGTGGCTGATTACGCAAGGAGGGTTTGTGTGAGAATCCAGAGCCCTGTTGAAGTACAGAACTGCACAAGTTAGTTTCTTAGCACACATCAGGGTTGTGGGTTCAAGTCTCACCTTCGGCAAAGGATTCTTGCATTGCCTCGTCCGTATGGTAAGGGCAAACAGGCAGAGGCTGCCATGCACTCTACAAAGTCCTTAAGATTCCAGCGTGTGGTTTTATGCAACCCAACCATAAAGACACAGGGCTGCCAATTCAAACATGCAAAAACAACCAAACAAACCACACATTCACAAAATCAAACTGCACACACATATGCTACATTCTTCTCTAAACCAGAGCACTTCAGACTTCAGAGGCAGGACTGCATGTGTGAATGCTTCCTTAGCCAAAAACATTCTGCACACTGAAAGTTAGCATATCAAGGACAATAGACCCCTGACCATTAGGTCCAGTCGTGATTGACTCTGGGGTTGCGGCGCTCATCTCGCTCTATAGGCCGAGGGAGCCGGCATACAGCTTCCGGGTCATGTGGCCAGCATGACTAAGCCGCTTCTGGCGAACCAGAGCAGCGCATGGAAATGCCGTTTACCTTCCCGCTGGAGCGGTACCTATTTATCTACTTGCACTTGACGTGCTTTCGAACTGCTAGGTTGGCAGGAGCAGGGACCGAGCAACGGGAGCTCACCCAGTCGCGGGGATTCGAACCACCAACCTTCTGATCAGCAAATCCTAGGCTCTGTGGTTTAACCCACAGTGCCACCCGCATCCCACAGACAATAGACACTCCTTTTACTTAGGCGTTAGCTTCCCACTAGTAGTGCTAATGAAATCCTCCCCCTCCCTCCTGGAATTTCTCCCTAGATTTGAAAACCAATCTCAGTCTCCAGCAGACAAAGCAACAAAAATCAAAAGCTTAAAAAAGACCAAACATTCCCAAAATATGTTTATTTTATATGTTTTTCTCAAATAATTTCTCTTTCTTGACTCTTTAAAATGTACTTCTTGTTGGAACACTAAGTAAACCATGGTTAAGCTGTGAGTGCTATTTGCCAGTGACCAAGATGGCACTATCTGCGCATAAGTGGGAGACAGCAAACTTGAAGTACTTTTTAGAAGTGGGGGAGCTCAGGGGACTTCAACTAGGAAGGGAGGGGGAACAAATGGGCAGCAAATAACATGCAAATGTGAATGAATTTTCAATGTGACTACTATCCCCCTCCCCACAATTTGTTTTTGGTGTGGTAAATGCACTACTTTGAAGTTACCCTTGAGTTTAGAGAATATTCTCCTCTCCTGGAGAACACTGGAAGTGCTGTAACCTGTCACAAGTGCATATTCATCTCTTGAAAGACCCTCAACTGAACACAGGTATGTAAGAAAGTAGATCACTACTTATCATTTAAATGTGCTGGATTCTGGGGGAAGTGTTGCAGCTGAGATCTTCATTCATTCATTCACTTACTCACTCAATCATTCATATTAGGCATTTTCCCGCCACCCTCTAACCAAGTTTTCAAGTCAACATACAACCAGAATAAAGGCAAATTAAAATTACCTACCAGAAAATAAATCAATAATATAAAACTATAAAAGCAGATTGTGGTGCTGATAATGCCAAGGTTGCAGGTTTGCTCCCCTTATGGGGCAGCTGCATATTCCTGCACTGCAGGGAGTTAGATCATGGGTAGGCAAACTAAGGCCCAGGGGCCAGATCCGGCCCAATCACCTTCTAAAACCGGCCCACAGACGGTCCAGGAATCAGTGTGTTTTTACATGAGTAGAATGTGTCCTTTTATTTAAAATGCATCTCTGGGTTATTTGTGGGGCATAGGAATTCATTCATTTGTTTATTTTTTCCAAAATATAGTCCGGCCCCCCACAAGGCCTGAGGGACAGTGGAGCAAGCCCCTGCTGAAAAAGTTTGCTGACCCCTGGACTAGATTATTTTTAGGGTCCCTTCTAACTCTACAGATCTATGATTCTAAGTGCCAAAGATAAAACCGATTAAGCCTGCAGCAGGTTAAACAGGTAAGCAGCAGGTAGGCCCCTCTGGGAACAGCTAGGGTGCCACCACCAAGAAGTCCCTGTTCATCAGTAACAACCAAACCTGAAAGGTCTGATTGTAGTGCTGTGGAAACTTTATACATTCAGTAGTGATAAACATATGAAACCAGTCCTTAGTGGATATGTTACTGTCTCTAAGTCACCCACCTTCCCCAAAGGCTTATGGCGCAGGTTACTAAGATGCCCATTTCATGGATGGAGATTGGGACATGAGTTATGATTCTCTGGCCAGTGAATTTGTGGTTAAATAAAAACCCCAGATCTCCATTAGACAAGTCTGGTACACTATCCACTGGACAACAGTGGATTTTGCAGAAACAGTAATTGCTATTATGGCCCAAACAGTCATTTAAGTTTAATTAAGTTGGCTTTAGGGAAGAAAACTGGCTATCAAAATACAGACAGTTTGGGAGAAGTGGAAAGAACAAGGTTGTAACTGCAATTTATGAGGATGATATGTATTAGTCCAAAATTAAACATTTAAAAAAAACCCACAACCCTCTAGGTAAGCCGTAAGAAATCAGCGCTTAACGATCAGGGCAATTAGGCAGGGGAAATAACTGCTTACAGTGCTGAGTGAGGTAGTTGAGTCATCATCATTAGAGATGTTTAAAAATAGTTGGATAAAATGCACGTGGGAGCAGTGCAAAGAAAGATCAGGCCCGAGACAAGGGTTGATCCAAGAGGTCACCTGTGACATTACGAGCACAAAGATGGGCTTGAATGGAAGGCATTAATTAGGATTTAATTAACTAAAATTTAACATCCACAGCTGCTGGCCACATAATGCTCCCTGACTTGCCACCAGCAGAGCCTGGACTCATATTTTCAGATTCCGCAACACTGACCTCGGAGAATTAGCACTGGTATTGATGCTTCACCCCCCCCCCCACTTTGGCATCTCCAGCCTAGCTTCAGAAAGTAGTTTGGGTTCTGGGTTTGGTCTTTACAGGGATCTTTTTCCTTCTCTCCCTCTGGCTTATCTAACACTTTCTGGAGAGTCCTTTTCTGATGCTATTAAGCTAAAGAAAATGCTGTAAAATAGATTCATTTGATTTTCCTGCCCCTTAATCTTTTGTTTTTAAATTAATTTTCATTACGGGGAAAGTTGTGCGACTATAATAACAAATAGAAACAAGAACCTTCCCCAGTTGCCTCCCTCTTGGTACAGTCATTGGCCCAAGAAAATTAAATTGAATATCTAGAAGAGTAAAGAAGACACTTGCAGCTTGTATTAAAGAATGGAATTGCAGCAACTGCTCTGAACGAACCAGAATTCTCTCTCTGTGGATGCTTTAAAAAGGATG
The DNA here is from genome assembly GCF_964270895.1 of Podarcis filfolensis. Taxonomy (NCBI): domain Eukaryota; kingdom Metazoa; phylum Chordata; class Lepidosauria; order Squamata; family Lacertidae; genus Podarcis; species Podarcis filfolensis. Next base: position 96,373,937 of record NC_139606.1, read on the forward strand.
GGTGGCATTCGAAACCTAAGAAAACATTTTGTAAATGTGATTTCTTTCTTTAGCAGCTTTTGTGTGTGACCTATCCCCCTAAGAAGTAGGAATAGGCTATACTTGCGTAATTTGTTCAGTGTTGGGCTTGTATCCAAAGTTAGTCATACTCAGAGTAGAATCATTGAAATGAAGGAACATCATTTACTTTGGTCCAGTAACTTCAATGGGTTTACTCCAAGCAGAGCTTAGTTGGGACTAGTAAGTCTTGGTTTAACTGCAGGGGTGGGTGTGTTAAGTATAATTGTTTATTTGTACATTGAAATGGAAAATAACCCAGTATATGCCTATATGTGTATTGCTAACTGGGGAAATTCCATTGAGGCTAAGAAGAGCTCTCTGAGCACCTACAGTAAATGGGTTGATAATTAGCTGAGGATGTTATCTGCTAGCTCTCACGTGCTGTTTAACTTTAGATCATGTGAGAGGTATTCAGTTGCAAATCTCCATTTTGAAGGGAGTTGCCACTGAGTCTTTCTCTGAAAGTCATCCAAGTCAAAGGTGTGCTAATGAGCCCCCTCCTGGAGTGAAAACAGCTCCAGGCTAATGGAGGCTGTGGGGAGAGACAGACCTTTGGTTTTAGGTCTGTTTGGAGTTTTTTCAAATTTGTAAGAAGATGAACCTGTGCTGGGCATACACATGATATTATACAACTGTTTGGATGTATCGTTACCTGTTTTTGTATCTGTTTGAAACAAATTCTGTGAGCAAAGCTTTGAAATAACATTTATGGATCTGGACCATTTTTATTCCAAGAGGAGTCAGTTGTTATTCATCCTATGGCTTCAAGTTGCTCAATATTAATATATGCAATAGTGGGTGATATAATACTATGGTAGTCCTTGCAAACGGATGTCTTGCGCACCAGCATAGGTCTGCCATAATTTTCAAGGTGGGCGTGGAGAATAATAATAATAATAATTATTATTATTATTATTATTATTATTATTATTATTATTATTTATTTATACTCCGCCCATCTGGCTGGGTTTCCCCAGCCACTCTGGGCGGCTTCCAACACTATTAAAATACAGTAATGCATCAAACATTAAAAGCTTCCCTAAACTCAGTTGCCGAATGGACTCAATTGCTGCAGATGGTTCCAGGGGGACCACTACTTTATGGCTTATCTAGCAGGAAGTCTCTCCATCTTGAGCTGATTTCTAAAGAAGCATATCAAAAAGAACCAATGATGAGTTGTTGTTCCTCTTACAGCACTTCCCAGGTGACTGAAAAAGGAAATTGGAGGGAATGCAGGGTCACCTCTGCCAGGTGAAGGGGCGGGTAGTTAAAGCTGGTAACCGCCTCCTGCCATTGCTCTCTGTTAGGACAGTGTTTTATGTGCCAGATTGCCTGTCTCACACCATTCAAATTACTCCAGGTGTATGGTGAACACTATCCAATCACCTGTGTTGAAGTGAGATTTGACTGTCAGTCCAGTTGTCTTCTGTGCATGGAATGGGCATCTTGTCTTGTGTCTCAGCTGGCAAAATGTCTTGGGCTGACCCTGAGGGAGGAGGGAAAATATAAAAACATAAGAAGAGCTGGCTGAATCAGACCAATGGCCCATCAAGGCCATCATCCTGTTCTCACAATGGCCAAGCAGATGCCTGTAGGAAGCCTACAGGATCCAAGCACCACAGCACTCTCTCCTCTATGGTATTTGGACCACTCCTGCCTCGGACAGTGGAGGTAGAACATAATCCTTATGGTCAGTAGCCATTGATAGCCTTATCCTCCAGGAATGTGTCTAATCCTCTTGGAACGTCATCCAATACTATCACTACATCTTGTTGGGAGATGTTGTAATTGCTTCCAGATCTGGAATTTGTGCCTTTCTCCAAAGCAGGTCCAGTGGCTGCTGAGCAGCTGCTGTGATGTTGGAAAAGTCCCAAGGGCGAAGTAAAAAGCCTTGGAGGGCCACATTTGTCCCACAGGCCTGAGGTGCCTCATCAACCATGATCCCCTTAATCTCAAGGTCATGGGTTTGAGCCCCACATTGGGCAAAAGATTCCTGCATTGCAAAGAGTTGGATTGGGCGACCCTTCCCACACTACATTGCTAAGATGCTAAGACCCTTTTAGATAGGGCTGCTTAAGATCCAGGACAAAGCACCACCTTTCGGAAATCTCCCCTCCCTCCCGGATGTCAATTCCATCTTTGAAATCTCAGAACGTGCAGGAAAATCTGGACGTGTGGCAGCCCTCCCTTTAGAGTATCGGTCAGAGTTGCATGGATGGATTGAGCATAAGTAGGCGATAACGTTCTCCCCCTTCTGTGTGCATCCGGGGTAATCAGCCCAAAAAGCACCCATTACTTTGGAATGGACCTTGAGAAACTGGTGGCATTCTCATCCCACCCGTCCAATCAGCTGGGAGAGAGGCTCAGCTTAATGATGCCCTTGAGCAGGGAGAGAGAGGCCTTATGGTGTAAGAGCCCCATGACTGAGAATCAAAGAGCTACTGCAAGGTCTATATTGCCAGCTATAGCACAAACAAGAGGACCAAAGATATATGCAGCTGGGTGAAAAAAAGTTTTCGACCAGCCCTCCCAATTTTTTTCCTTTTGTTTGTTTTCCTTCCTATGTTCATAGCAGCCTTTACAGTGCTAATAAAAATATTCAAAGTGCACGATGCTGTCTGCTTCTTACACTGTGATCATTATGCACCTAATCACAATAATAATAATATATCAGGGTGGGGTGTCTCCCCCCCCCCCTTTAAAAACAGGAAAGAAGGAAGGCGGAGGGGGTGGGTGGGGGAGAAGACTGGATGATAATTCCCTAAGGGGAAATGAATTTCTTTTATCATCTGCAGTAGCTTATTTCACATATTCATGACCCTCCCGGTATTTCCCCCCTCTCCCCCCTCTTCCTTATGATGAGCCATAAAAATGACAAAATACATTAGCAAAGTTCTCGGTTTATGCTAAAATGACCATATTCAAAAAATAATAACAGAGACTTGTATCAGCAATGCAAAAGATGCATGAAGTAATTGGTGCTTAATTTGTACACAAACTGTCAAGGCAGTTTTCCTCACGGCCTGCATCTTCTGAATTCATTAGTCTCTAATTAAGGCCAGTTGGGACCAGCAGTTAGAAGGTTAAAGAGGTTCTGACAGCCCTAATCATTGCTCAGGAAGCTGAAAATGTATGCAAAGTCTCGGCAGATGGGGTGAGTTCTGCTTCTGCCAAGTGATAACTGTTATTCCTTTGCACCTCCAAAGCTGTCATCCTAATAGGCACATTTTAAATTTATTAATGCTCTAGTTACAATGCATACACAGTCTCTAATGGTATGTCATTCAGAGTATATAAACTGAGCAATTAACGCATATTACCTGGTAATGGTAAAATTATTTGTTGCCCGTTTAATTTCCCCCCCTCCCCATTCCTGGTTGTGTTTTGTTTTGTTTTTAGTTGTTTTGCTTTTTTTCTGTTTCTTCATTCGGCAAAAATAAAAGGGGATAAGCAGAGACATCTCTTTGTTCAAAAGTGGGGGGCAGGAGAAATAAGACAAGAAGAAAAGAAAATTTGATTTTCCTGTTTGTTGGCTGACATTCATTTTTGTTTCTGTAAAGAGAAGGAGGGACACAACTTTCCCTTTGAATCCCTGCTGCTGGGAGATTTAGAACGGGCAGGTTTTTAACCGTCACCAGATTTCTGTCTTAAAACACCGACAGCTGAAAAAAATAAAAAAAATAAAGATTTGTTCTCGGTCTTCTGTGGTTTAGTCAAGAATATGCACTGATGCACCCAAGCCAGAGAGTTCACCATGAAGCACAGCTGGCCGCAAAGTCACACTGTCATCTGATGGCTCTGCCATGCTGCCAGATTGTTTTTCAGCTTGCAATAAGATAAGAAACTTTCTTCATACAGCTAATCACAGGCTGAAAATGTACCCAGCCATGTGATGCAGCAAATGTGTAACTTCTTGGTCCAGCAGCCAGTAGTAAAACACAGACTTATCACACACCTCGCCCAATTTGCTGTTGCGGCACTTGGTCCAACATTGATTATGAACTGGAGTAAAACCAGGCATGTTAGACATTTGAACAAGCGGCCTTAAGATCTGCACCTGCAGGAGAACTGGACTGTACTGCTTCACACTACAGATGAGCATCTTTTCCTTTCCTTTAATGCTTCTCCACCTTAAACACATATACACACCCAACTCTTTGAAAACAGAAAGCTAGAATGTCAGTGACAAAGGTTCGAGCCCAGCTCTTTCCCCTGGAGTGGTAGGTTTTTGGATACAGCAAAATTTTAGGATCACTGAAAAACAATGCGCTCCCACCTGCAGTCTGAATGAGTGTGTGTCTTTCTCCCTGAGAGCCAGGGTGGTGTAGTGGTTCAGAGCGGTGGACTCGTAATCTGGTGAACTGGGTTCGCGTCTCTGTTCCTCCACATGCAGCTGCTGGGTGACCTTGGGCTAGTCACACTTCTCTGAAGTCTCTCAGCCCCACTCACCTCACAGAGTGTTTGTTGTGGGGAAGGAAGGGAAAGTAGAATGTTAGCCGCTTTGAGACTCCTTCAGGTAGTGATAAAGCGGGATATCAAATCCAAGCTCCTCCTCCTCCTCCTCCTCCTCTTCTTCCTCCTCTCCCCCCCTCAGCACTCTGTTGCTTCATTCCCATCGCATTCTGCAACATGTGTGGGCCTAACTCTGCATGTCTATTTTGGGCTTTCTTGAGTGTTGTCCCTCTGTAAGGAATGCCCATAATCCTGTTCTGTGACAAGCCATTTTTAAAAACCCCATTGAGAATCTATTGTCTAGTGATAGACAGAGCAATCTATTTCCAATCTGTGTCAATTCTGCATGTGTTCATTCATAAGTCCCTTCCATCCTGTTTCTGCACAAATTAGTAGTGTTTTTTTAAATGTGTTTAAATGCATATTTTATCTCTATATATGTATTTCTTGATGTATTCATCCTAAAATGCCCAATGACTTATGCAAGTTAGTACTTTTTTGAACGGAAAACTGTATTGCACAATTTGGAGGAGAGCAAAATTCAATGGATAACTTACATGCTGATATGTGTATTAGTCTGGGAGGGACAAATGAGATTGTTTCCTTTAAAAATCTTGAACCTAGCGGGATTTCCCTTCATCTCTGCCATTTCCTACACTGCAGGTTCTGCAACAACAGGAGACTCACCTTTAATTGCATGCAGCACTTGTGCAAAAGTTTTCTTTGATGCAAAAAGCGATAGGCAAGACGGTTCATGGGGTGGAAAGGTTCTTGACTGTAGGCTTTCGTCAAAACGGCAAGATTCATAAACAGCAATGATTGGGTGTTATTTCCAAGCAACGGAACAATTAGGCACTCATTGACTTTTAAACAGGGTTTGAACCTATTCCCCTGTTATAAAACTAATTGCTTTCCACTCTATAAAACACTAACCGTGCAAAAATAGCAAGGAAAATTTCGAATAAAGATATGCCGGCTTTGATTCAGATCTGCTGTGGGAGGCCATGGTCGTGTCACACCTTAGTTGGGCCGGTAGAAAGTCATTATCATTTCTGGTTCCCATTAGACAGATTCATTTGCTTGCCACCTAAAAATTACTGGTTAAAGGTGTTGAATCCAGAGATCATGCCCAATTTATTGCTGGACACTGGTAGGAGAATATTTTTTATGGCATCTGAAAGGAAGATTTGTAATGTGTAGGAAGCAAATGTTCTAAAAAGCCAAGACACTGTTGACCAAAGGAGGATCTACTTGATGAAAACATGGTTTCTTACTACAGACCATGAACACTTTTTCACCCAGATTTGCTAAGGCACCAATACCGTCGTTACCTTCCTTGAGTTTATGTTAGTTTAGCTATTTATTTCTTACCTATCATTCACCACAAGGTCCCTACGCACTTTACAACAATACAATATACAATTGTAAAAACAAGAAAAAACATTCCAACTGTGGATTCAACAAAAGAAAATACCTTAACTGTCAAAAGCCCAGGAAAAGAAGGATGTCTTCAGCACATGAAGGAAGCCTGTGTTACTGAAGCTTTGTGAAACGGTAATATTTTATAGGGAATTCAGTGCTCTTATAAAATTTGCAATTTATTCAGACTGGTCTCAAATAAATCCTGTTTCATTTCATGGAATGGAGGAAAGATTGCACATATGATCCAGATCTTTGTTTTCCTGCCAAAGATTTCTGCAGCATTAAATTTCATCACAAATTTTGAAGTCTGATTTTTTGTGTGTGTGATTCTTTCTGGAAAAGAAAGATCAGGCCACTTGTCTTTAAATGCTGTAGTCCCAATGAAAATCACTTTCTCTCTCTCTCTCTCTCATCGATTTTGGACATGCTTCCCAGTGACATGTTTAGCAACTAAAGAAGCAGTGTGGTGTAGTGGTTAGTGTGTCAGACTAGGACCTGGGAGGCCCAGATTCAAATCCTCACTCCACCATGAAGCTCACTGGGTGACCTTGTGTCAGTCATTGCCTCAGCCTTACCTACTTCACAAGCTTGTTGTGGGGATTAACTGAGGAGGAAGAACCTTGTGTGGAGATCATTGGCCAGTTCAGTAAACCAGAGTTAATGGCATTATTGGCTTTTACATATTTTTAACTGTTTTAAAATACTTTGTAATTAAATGTTTTACAGTACATACTTTAAAAGTATGCACCTGCCTGGGCAAACAATTGGTCTGAAACCTCTACCTTATTTTTTCAAACCAGGAAAGCGTGCAAGGGAATTTAACTTAACCTATTTTGTGTTTCTGTTGTTGTTTTTGTTGTTGTTGTTTTAAAAAAACAACATTTCCCACCTGCAAAGGCTGAAATCATGACCCAGCTCTCAGTGCCTTTCAGTTGACTATTAGACAACCTTGGTGCACGATTCTTAGGCCACAAATGTACCTTCCGCTGACAGCAACTCATCTTCAACACATCAGAGGCAGCTTCACACAATAACACTTGTGGTAAACTGATTGGCAAAGAGAAGGACTTAGAACATTGTTTACGGAATATGAATACAAAAAGAGACAAAAGGAAATACTTCACATGCAACGTGAAAAGAAAAGAGAATATGTCTTCCCACAGCACATAGGACCTTTCTTCATTTTGCATTTAGAGTGGTATAGTTGTCGTTTGATCCAGTGTTTCTGAGAGTGGATTTGGAGCTGGCTGTTTGCACCTTTGGTTGCATGTTTGATGGTGACGCAAGAGAGAAAGGTTTCAGGATGGTTCACAACATAAAAATACAAGATAAAAACTAATAATAATAATAATAATAATATACACCACAAACCAATAACCCCACTTCTTGGTGATGGCACCTGTTGCACCACCTAATAAAGACAGAAGTAAAACACAAAACACTGTTTTTAAAATAGCAAGGTAGCAGTGATAGCCTAATATGATAGAGCAGGCATAGGCAAACTCGGCCCTCCAGACGTTTTGGGACTACAATTCCCATCATCCCTGACCACTGGTCCTGTTAGCTAGGGATCATGGGAGTTGTAGGCCAAAAAAACATCTGGAGGGCTGAGTTTGCCTATGTCTGTGATATAGCAACTCAGCCTACGCAGTCGCCTACTGGTACTTCATACTTCCTTTTCGGTTCTGCCTTCCTTTGGCTGACTCCACTCCTAGTTGTCTTCGAGGTACTGGCTACAAATGCACCCACAGCACCCCAGTTATGGAATGCCTTCCCCAGAGAGGCTTGCCTGGTGCCCTTTCAAAATATATTTCCATTGTTAGATGAACCCTTTTTATTTTATTTTCCAAAGCTATTTAAGTTGTGAACTTTTTGAATCCACTAAACATTAGAATTTATTTTTTTTATTTTTTTGCATTCTTCGACTGATGCTTTTCTCTTTCCTCTTTTGCCCTCTGCTGCCGAAATATATTTTTCCAAATTTTTGTGATGGAGTTTGTTCTGTGACTATTACTGAATCCTTTTCTTATTTGTAAGCTGCTCAGACAACACTGTAGGGCTGAACAAACCCAGCTTCTTAATTTTTTCCAACCTCCAGTTCATTACATTTCTGCATCAGCATCAGTTTTGTTTTGGTTTTTAAGTCCTTGTGAAAATTAATCAACATTTTCATGTACATTATCATAATACACACGTTTTGCAAGCAGTTTTAATTCACCACTCAGTTCCAGATGATACACCTGTACTCAGCTGTTTGGTTCCAAGACTCAGAGCAGTCTTGGAAGTGCTTGGAAGTCAATGAAGTGCTTCCTCTAGTGTTCAAATGGAAAACCTTGTCCTTGTGGAAGCACTTAGTTGGGTAAGGTAAAGGTAAAGTTAAAGGACCCCTGGACGGTTAAGTCCAGTCAAAGACGACTATCGGGTTGCGGCGCTCATCTCGCTTTCAGGCCGAGGGAGCCGGTGTTTGTCCACAGACAGCTCTCTGGGTCATGCGGCCAGCATGACTAAACTGCTTCTGGCACAACGGAACACAGTGACAGAAACCAGAGTGCACATAAACGCCATTTACCTCCCCGCCACAGCGGTGCCTATTTATCTACTTGCACTTGTATGCTTTCAAACCACTAGGTTGGCAGGAGCTGGGACAGAGCAACAGGAGCTCACCTTATTCCAGGGATTCGAACAGCCGACCTTCTGATTGGCAAGCCCAAGAGGCTCAGTGGTATAGACAACAGCGCCGCCTGTGTCCAGTACCTACTTGGGCCCTGCCCTGAGACTTAGAACCAAACCATGGATACAGATGCATCATCTAGAACAGGGTGACATTCCATATGTTCTTCTTCTGGTTTTATAGTGGTATCAATTTTCTCTTCTGTTTATTTTCCATTATTGAATTATGCTGGCTTATTTGTATTATTTTACACAATGTTGGCTATTCTGATGAATTTTTGTACATGTTGTTATGATGATTATTTGCAATTGTTTCAAATAATGTTTTGAATTGTTACACTGGTCGTTCATTTCCTATGTTCCGAGGCACTTTTCTGGGCACAATTCTGGAGAAATGTGGTGTGCAAATAAATAAACCAAAGAAACAGACAAACGAAAGTTGTCTTGCAGTGGAGCACCAACAGATCCCTAGCCCATATCCCTTTTGGAAGCACAGCTAACATGGGACACAAAACCCCACACTAGCCAGAGACATTATGGCATCAGGCGATTAACTGGTGGGTAATTCTGCCCACCTGTCAAAGTCAACTCCAAAGGGGAGCGGAGTTGAGGGGTTTAGCCTGCTGGCTTGATCCAGTTCCCTGTTCTCTGGTTCCAGACTCAGGGCATGCCCAGCCCCACCTGGGGATGTTGGGGGTCGAACCCTGCCTGCAGCAACAACGCTCTGCCTCTGAGCTATCAAATGATTCCTTTTCTAGTATGCAAGTTTCTGCAGATTTAATCATTCAGGAAATGGGCGAAAACTGATATGATTAATTGACGCTGAAATTTCTTCACTGAAAAGCCCACACCCCGTAGGATATGTGAAGGCATAGCGGGGAGCATAGGTAAGTAGAAACAGCCAGTTGCTGAAATCTCCTTCTTCAGAGTGTTCAAGGCACTCTGGAAGGAATTCTAATAGGCCAGGGAACATAATTGGTGGGTGTGAAACAAGTGCTTCAAACAGTGGCAATTACCTGCCACGAGTCCTCGAAGTACATTTCTCTGTTTATGCTCTAATACCTTAATTATAATAAAAACAGACTCACTTTAAACACTCTGAGAGTTTTCCCTCCATCGGTGACCTGGAGGTTAGTCTCTTTCGCAATTTAGGGGGCAGATCCTTGACCCGCTTACTCCGGAGGAAGTTTGCCGAAGCAGGTAGGACTACTCCAGAGTCGGCAGTGTCATCTTATGCCGCATCCTATTCATTATTGAGTGAGCGTGAAAAGAATTCTTAAGTACGATTTCCCAATACGCATCTCAGCTGATGAATGCATAATCTCCCGCTGGTCACGATGCCTGTTTCATAAATATAAACGAGTCAAGTTTATTTCTTTGGCACCAATTGCACCTGACTGTTACACAGCTCCGCAACTTCTGCAGATTGTTTCAAGATCGGACCCACGTGCCTTCACCCTTGCTCCCCCTCAATCAATCTCTCTAATTTAGACACCCAGTACATGTGTTCCTTCATAGGTTTCCTAAGTACAACAGTGATTTTAATTTGAAAAGCTGTTGACTGCAAAGGATGGTGATACGACCAGAATAAAGCTCTGCTCTCCTTTCCATTTGGCATAACAAAATTGGGTTGTTGTCTGTGTGGAGAATCCAAGTGCACTCCTCCAGAACAGAGCTGTAAATTTTCATTGTACAGTGGTACCTCGGTTTTTGAGCGTCTCAGAAACTGAACATTTCAGAAGCCGAATGCCGAAAACCCGGAAGTAATTGCTCCCATTTTCTGAACATGCCATGGAAGTCGGCTGCGTTTCCTTCTTTTTTCTCCATTCACTTTGCCGACCAACCTTCCCACCTCAGTTGTTGGATGTTTCAGAAGTTGAACGGTCTCCCTCAATGGATTACGTTCAACAACCAAGGTCCCAATGTATCTCTTGATAATCATATAATTTATTATTTATAGCTTCTTCTTTGGCGATCACTCATGGCTAAGTAAGATTGTCTTCCATGAACACAGTCTTAACAGTGTGTCCGTAAGTGACTGTGGAGGCCAATTCTGGATCCGCACATCCTTCCACAGTGGGGACATAGGTTTCCGGGCAGGAGTTGATCACGGTGAGGATTTGCCAAACATGACATAATACCATTTGGTATTATTTGTATGCCACTCATCTGGCAGGGTTGCCCCAGCCACTCTGGGCGGCTTCCAACAAATGAAAACATCAGACACAGTCAGACGCCAAACATTAAAAGCTTCCTTATACAGGGCTGCCTATAGCTCAATGGCAGAACATTTCTTCAACATTTCCAAGTTGAGCTGATAATGGCTCCTGCCTGAGCTTCTGTCAGCCTGTGTAGGCAATATCGAGCTAGATTGACCAAAGGTTTGACTCAGTGTAAGGCAATTTCAAGTGTTCCTATGAGAAAATTCAGCAGCAGAGAGTGCTGACTGGCTAGCATCTGTAACCTCAGGAATATACCTTCTGTATGGAAGCAGCCATACTTAAAATGTGTACATTTTTATTTTTTAAAAAAGGAGAGAGTTAAACATGTACATGAGTAATTGTCTCAATGTACTTGTGCTGTTCTATAAACTAAAATAAGTACAGTAGTAAGTATGTTGGGGAAATATTAATACCCAATAACCTGTGAGTTCAGTCCGGATGGCCAATAAAATCCAGACTCCAACTGGGCAATCAAACAGGACATTTGTTTAGGCATTGAACCCCAATATTTCCCCAGCATCTCCACCATGGAAATGGTGAGCCCAGGCACTAACTGTGGGTGTTTAAACACAATGCTTTCTCATGGCTCAGCAGAGATTTCAACCCAGATCTCAATCAAACACAGCATCTACTACATCACACAGGCTCTCTAATATAACCTTGGAAGGAGAAAAAAAAAAGTGAAAATAAAAGATGGAAGTGATACCGAGAAAATAAAAGCCAGAAAATTACCGGTCCAGGATAGATACCTCTAAGATGCTGAAATCAATAGTTACTGCTGATATTCAGGGAAAACATTCCGAGAGCATTTCCACGCTATAGCCTCTGACATATTGTTATTATAACTGGTGCTGTGTGCAATCTAAGCAAGATGTCTTGTCTACTACACCAGACAAGATGGCTTGTCTACTACACCATGCAAAGGTGAACAGCTTCGTGAAGGAAGACTCAAGCAGGGCAATCCATTAGAGCCCATTTGCAAACAAACAGATACTTTACAGACATTCAACAGACGTTCAATCAAACCATAATCTCGGAAAACTGCCAGCCATAAAACCCATAAATTAAAATCAAGTTATATAAGCATGACTTGATGAACCTGATGTAATCTGATGGCACGAGATACATATCCTGCATTAAGTCACAGATTCCCCATCTTTTCTCTTATCTGTTAATGATGGGGGCACAGACTGGCCAGCGAATGGTTTGTAGCCGATATGTTTATCTACTTACAGCTCAATAAACTCTGAAACCTGGATAGGGCGAAATTGTTTTATAGTGGATTATTTGTCATTAATTTCTGTTTACCGCATCACCTTTTTTTATTAAGAAATTGGTGGCCTCAGTAGCCTTCATGTTTAATAGCTAAACAATTCCTCTTGCTCTGACACACACACACACACACAGACTAGCTCCATTTATGAATTCTTGGGCTCTGATGCAGCCATTCTCTTAGCATCCCAGGCAGGATTGGTGTCAGCACTGGGGAAATTCAGGCAGATGTTAGGGCCTCCATGTCATGGCCTGGCCTGCTGCAACTGCCAGCTCTGCCCCCACCACACACATCAAGCCAGGCAAGTATACTAGAAGATGCCAACCATTGTAATTTCCCACAATGCTCCTGAACACACGCCTTATGACAAGGCAGACCATTGGGCCATCCATCTCAATACTGTCTGCTCTGATTGGCAGCACCTATCCAGGCAGAGATGTCCACGTCCATGGAGCTAGATAATTTGGACTGCCTTATGATTATAGTGGATTTTTCCACGTCCCCAGCTGTGCAGAGGATCTCCATTAAGCACTATGTCAGGATGGACGAATTTGTCAATAACAGTTTGCACATCAGTTTCTTCTTCTTTTTTAAGCCTGTATGAATTCTTTTAGCCTTTCTCTTAGCAAATACATTATTGTACACAATTTTGCCAATCATGAATTTTATGCAATTTTGCCAGTTATGAGTTTTATGGCTCTTGGGGTCGGATTGTGGCACCACAAAATTCAGAGGAGTATGAATTTCAAAGTGTAGCTTAGTTCAGGTTCCCATATTGCGGGGGGGGGGGCTCACCCTTAGCTTTCCAGATCTTGTTGGGCTCTGCATGGCCAAAGGCCAAAGACGATGGTAGCTGCAGTTCAGCAACACCTGGCAGGCCACAGGTTCGCCCCGCCCACCAACCTGAGTATGCTGTTTCAGGAAGTGCAAATGAGCTGTGATTCTTGTATTGCAAGACCCCTGGGGATCCCTCCCAACTCTACAATTCTATTATTTTATAATGTTTTGCTTTAGATAGATAGCAATTTATTCTCTGTCCCAATCCCACACCTCTTCCTCTAAGGAGGTCCCCTCAGGGGCCTGGCCAAACAGAAATCTGACAATATGTTGTCAAGCAACCTTCCCTTCCTTTCCCTCTAGTCTGCTCGGAGCAATAATCCCCAGTGAATTGCCTCTGTGTAATTACAAAGTGGTGCTTAGACTTTAATTCGCTCAACTTTACAAAACGACACATAGCTCTACTTTGGGGGGGGGAGATGTAATAGGAAGGAGGAGACAAAAGTGTGTTGAGGAGCAAAATCCGATAGCGTTTACATTTTACTCCTCAGACGTCTTTAATTTTTGAAACCCTTTAATATTAAAACTTGGGAAGGGAGGAGAAGAGAAGAGCTTCTTTCAGCTTACCTTGTCACTTCAGAAGGGTAATTTGTCAGGTAAATCACCCGCTGAGCAGCCTTTCAAGTGTAAATGCAAGTTGAAAGCCTTCTCAGCACCGAGAGGAAGGGGAAGGGGAGCTCGCAATGACTCATGGAAGACAACCTCCACCTCCATCTGGCCAGGGGACCATCCTTCAGGCGCAGGGCTATCCACAGCGAACCAGTCTTTGGTCACAGCAGGATGGCTCGGTTGCGACACGCTTTACCTTTACGCAGCTCAGCAGGCCATTCTGGAAGCTTCCTTTGGCTCAAGGAGGAGCATCTGTTCTGCTAAGCAAAGTGCATAAACAAAAAGAAAAGTGTCATCGATCAACTTGGGCCATGTTCACGGGAAGAGTTTTTCAACCCTTAGCTGCACATTTTGCTCAGGAAGGCACTGCTGGGTCCTTAAAAGACTTGGGGCAGACAGACCTGTGCCATGGGTTAAGCTGCCTAGGAGCTGGGGTCTCACTGGCATTGTGTTTTGCAACACACCCAGCTACCCTCTAAATCTGGTGTGGCGAACCTTTGGCCCACTGGATTATTTTTTTTTAATATATTGAAATACTTCATAGTCACTTGTACAACTTGTATACAGTGAGATTACACAAACACCCCCCACTCAGCTCTCTTAGTCTTAATCCCCCTCGTTTACTGATGCATACCCACCAAACCCGAAAGTCAGTTGCCCTGTTCTTATCTTTTCATTCAGCAGCCTAACAGCCCATGGATAGAAGCTGTTCTTTACCCTGTTGGTGCGACTAATCATGCTTCTATATCTTCTGCCTGAGGGTAGGAGATCAAGAAAGTGCCGGCCAGGGTGTGAATCATCCCTGAGAATATTCCTCACTCTCTTGAGGCAACGTTCTTCCACTATTTCATCCAGCGGATTCATGGGACAGCCCATAATATCTTGTGCTGTATTCACCACCCTCTGTAGGCACTTCCTATCAGCTGATGCCAAACCAGCGTACCACACCATGATGCTGAACTTCAACTTCCATCTGCCCCAGCAGGCATGGCTAATAGCAGATGGGGGGCAGGTGGGAACAGGGCTGTGTGGGCAGACCAGCAGCATACCCTCCAACATTCCTCTGATGAAAATAGCAAAGTCCTATGTAGTAGTAGTAGTAGTAGTAGTAGTAGTAGTAGTAGTAATAATAATATCATTTATACCCCATCCATCTGATTGAGTTGCCCCAGCTGCTCTGGGCGGCTTCCAGCATACATAATTACATAATGAAACATTAAATATTAAAAAAAAACTCTATCCAGGGCTGTCTTCAGGTGTCTTCTAAAGGTTGTATAGTTACTTGTTTCCTTGGCTCAGGGTCAGATCGCTCCATACACTTCAACATTTCTCCAGTGAAAATAGGGACGTCCTAAAGAAAAGTGGGGCATTCCAGGATCAAATCAGAAACAGGGACCGCTTCTGTAAATCTGGGGCTGTCCGTGGAAAATAGGGACACTTGGAAGGTCTGCCGCAGGTATGCTGGATTCACCAGTAAATCTGCACAGCCTCAACTTACCTGCTGCATCACCCTCTCTGCCTCCCTGTAAGTGGCTGTGACAGCTAGTTTTATCTCTTTGCCCCACAGAGAGAGCTACTTCTGGGGAGACCCAGGTTCACATTTCTGCTCATTCCCGAAGTGCAGTAGTGACCCTGGGCTTGGATCTGCCTTGTAGGGTTGTTGTGAAGGTACAATGGGCACAGCGTTAGGACCCTGGCATAGTGAGAGGTAGAAATGGAACCGCTGAAAATGAATGGCACAAAGCAGGACTTACTGATGCCCTTGTGATGTCCTTTCAGGGTGCATGGGAGAAGGGCCTAGGTGCAGAGGAGGGTTTAGGGGAGTGCGACTGGTTCGCCTGCACTGGGCACCGAGCCAAGAGGGTGCCAAAGGGGGCACTGCAACAATGATGAACAACAGGGTGGCACCGAATTTTGGAGTTGCACAGGGCACCACTGGAATTTGGAAGCCCAGAGTCCAGCACCACTGGGTGTCTTAGCTGATCAAGAGACAGAAGTGTAATAAGGCTGTTTAAAAAAGCAAATGCCATTTCAGGCTGCATTAACAGCAGCAGACTATCCAGATCCATTGTCTCCAGATCCATTGTGAGCTGGCTCCACCCCCCACCCCCCGCCTATTCTGCATGAGCCCAACCACATCGGGTCTCTTCTTCTTTGGCGATCACTCGTAGCCAAGGAAGATTGTCTCCCTCAATGGATTACGTTCAACAACCAAGGTCCCAATGTATCTCTTGATAATCATATAATTTATTATTTATAGCTTCTTCTTTGGCGATCACTCATGGCTAAGTAAGATTGTCTTCCATGAACACAGTCTTAACAGTGTGTCCGTAAGTGACTGTGGAGGCCAATTCTGGATCCGCACATCCTTCCACAGTGGGGACATAGGTTTCCGGATGGGAGTTGATCACGGTGAGGATTTGGCAAGAGTGCCTTCCTCTTAGCTCATTTCTCCCTTTTGTCTTGAGGTCGTGCTTCTTCAAAGTCCATGGGAGTTTGGGAGAGGCTGTTCTCCAATCAGGTCTACTGTGAGTGGTTCTGGGTGCCACATATT
The DNA here is from genome assembly GCF_964270895.1 of Podarcis filfolensis. Classification (NCBI taxonomy): domain Eukaryota; kingdom Metazoa; phylum Chordata; class Lepidosauria; order Squamata; family Lacertidae; genus Podarcis; species Podarcis filfolensis. The sequence goes on from NC_139606.1 coordinate 96,390,036, forward strand.
AAGAATGGCATTTTGGAAAACCAGAACATGTGCAGAGGAGGGAAACTGGGATGAGGAATAGTTGAAAGACCTGGGTATAGTTGAAGAAGTTTTCCATTATGGTACTCATTATGGTATAAGGCAGCTTCTTATGTTCCTCTGTGGTACTTTGACAGAATTTAAGGAAGTACTCCTGAAACTGGACAGTCTAGGCAGCAATACATTGGGGGTGGGGAGAGAGAGAGAGAATAAATGTCACATGTCTGGAATGTGATGTAAAGTTAACAAAGCTTGCTCATTGCATAAGACCTGGAACCACCACTATTCCCCTGAGGTGACCTTGAGCAAATCATTTTATAACCTGACTTCCCCATCTTTAGAAGAGGTATTTGTCAGCACTTCAGAAAATGACTGAGGTAAATATTGCTGTACTTAAAAAAAAACCAAAAGCAACCACCACTTGTGACAGTATTTAGAAATAACAATGTTTTGACAGAATTTAGGGAACTGTCCCAGAAATTGTGACATTTTAGGAAACAAGACATTTGTGGTGGTAGGGATTGAGTGGGGATGGATAATATTTTTTTCTGCCATATTTCTAGAACGTGTAAGGTGAAGAGCTAGCCAAACTTGCTCCTTGCTTAAGAAACAATTATCTATAATTTGTACTCCAAGATACATTAAATTAAAACAAAGCCAAACTAATTACTGTATAATATTTCTAGGCCTTTTAGAAAAATGTATTATTATTATTTTGCCTTTTGGAGAACTCCCCCCCGCTTCCATGACACATTCCCAGGATAGGTCTGAGAAAGTCTGTCTTCTTTGCCTGCTATGAGCAGCACATCAAAGGGGAGCACTGTGTATTTCTGACTCCTGCCAGCGCCTTGCAGGATAGGGTCCAAAGACAGGTCGGCACGAAGATCATTTTGATTCATAGCCGCTGAATGTGCTCCATTGCACTCAAGTGCTGAAAGAAGATGTCTTCCAAGAAGTTCACATTACTGGCCATCGTAAAATAAAATGGCTATATTGTTTCAGCCACTGGTTCCTTCCCATTGTCTTCATTTTAAAAACCATGCAGCCTCAAAGGCCAGAGGATGTGTTTCAGGACAATTTGAGAACGGTGCTGTAACTAAATATTATCTTCAATTTACTTCTTGTTTCATGTTACTTTTTGGTCCTTCAGTTCTTCAAAGTTCATCATTTGCTTGTGACATTACCGTGACTTGCTAACTTTCCCATTATTTCCTCCATCAATAGGGAACAATATATTGTGGTATTCCGCATTTCAGTTGCCCGTCACTCAGTGTTGTGTGTGTGTGTCTCTCTGTGTGTTAATCTCCATTGATACTCCAGGTACTGCACACAGAAACTAAAGTAGGCTGTCTTGTCTTCCGCTAATCTTGAATGCCTTTTGTTCGAAAGGTGTTTTGTATTCATCAGTCAACTAAGGACTCATCCTGAAGAAGCCCTCAGTCAGCACCGAGATCTCGGTGAAAAGGGGATAGGCAGCTTGTAAAATATTCATAGCAAAAGGTACCTCAATCATTTTCACCTTTTGACCCTTCAAGCCGGAAAAGGGTTATCAGCCGTAAGCGGCAAATCTTCGAGATGCGAAAAATTCATCGGTGGAAGTACTCTACGGACTCTCTCACCCACTTTGGATGCTAAAGCTATTCAGGAGATACACTTATCTTCCCACTCTATCTGACACTACATTTGTGTCCAGCTCAAAATAGTTTTAATAAAAGGCTGATGGAGTGATCAAAGTTTGGAGTTAACCTTTTTTCCTCTTCTTTATGTTGTTTTACTCAAAAGTAAAGGAAAGAGTGGATATTCATTTTTGCCTCCTGAAGGTAAAGCGAAAACCATTTCAAGAGCTGCGAATAAATATATTTTTAATGCCCTTATAGATTTACATCGCAGCACTGGAACTGTTTTCAGTGGCCCTTATAACAAATCAGACCATTGGCTGATCTGACTCAGTTGTTGTTGTTGTTTAGTCGTTTAGTCGTGTCCGACTCTTCGTGACCCCATGGACCAGAGCACGCCAGGCACTTCTGTCTTCCACTGCCTCCCGCAGTTTGGTCAGACTCATGTTTGTAGCTTCGAAGACACTATCCAACCATCTCGTCCTCTGTCGTCCCCTTCTCCTTGTGCCCTCCATCTTTCCCAACATCAGGGTCTTTTCCAGGGAGTCTTCTCTTCTCATGAGGTGGCCAAAGTATTGGAGCCTCAGCTTCAGGATCTGTCCTTCCAGTGAGCACTCAGGGCTGATTTCCTTCAGAATGGATAGGTTTGATCTTCTTGCAGTCCATGGGACTCTCAAGAGTCTCCTCCAGCACCATAATTCAAAAGCATCAATTCTTTGGCGATCAGCCTTCTTTATGGTCCAGCTCTCACTTCCATACATCACTACTGGGAAAACCATAGCTTTTACTATATGGACCTTTGTTGGCAAGGTGATGTCTCTACTTTTTAAGATGCTGTCTAGGTTTGTCATTGCTTTCCTCCCAAGAAGCAGACGTCTCTTAATTTCATGGCTGCTGTCACCATCTGCAGTGATCATGGAGCCCAAGAAAGTAAAATCTCTCACTGCCTCCATTTCTTCCCCTTCTATTTGCCAGGAGGTGATGGGACCAGTGGCCATGATCTTCGTTTTTTTGATGTTGAGCTTCAGACCATATTTTGCGCTCTCCTCTTTCACCCTCAATAAAAGGTTCTTTAATTCCTCCTCACTTTCTGCCATCAAGGTTGTGTCATCTGCATATCTGAGGTTGTTGATATTTCTTCCAGCAATCTTAATTCCGGCTAGGGATTCATCCAGCCCAGCCTTTCGCATGATGAATTCTGCATATAAGTTAAATAAACAGGGAGACAAAATACAGCCTTGTCGTACTCCTTTCTGACTCAGTACCTCCAACATATAGAGAGCCAGTGTGGTGTAGTGGTTAAGAGAGGTGGACTCTGGTGAACCGGGTTCGATTCCCCGCTCCTCCACATGCAAGCTGCTGGGTGACGTTGGGCTAGTCACACTTCTTTGAAGTCTCACAGCCTCACTCACCTCACAGAGTGTTTGTTGTGGGGGAGGAAGTGAAAGGAGAATGTTAGCCGCTTTGAGACTCCTTCAGGTAGTGATAAAGCGGGATATCAAATCCAAACTCCTCCTCCTCCTCCTCCTCCTCCTCCTCCTCCTCCTCCTCCTCTTCTTCTTCTTCTTCTTCTTCATTCTCAGCCCTTCTTAGAGATGCTGGAGTTTGAATGAGGGATGTTCTGCATGGGAAACAGATTGTCTACCACTGAACTACAGACCTCTTCCCAAATAAGTGCCAAGTCCTCCATATCTGTGAAGGTTAAATTGCATAGGAATTGCCAAAAAGATTTCCGAACATGTAGCGTACCAGAAATATTATCAGATATATGAATTAGGTTTTTAAGGTAATGTCGTTATTCAAAGCCTCAACATTTCTGCTTAGAGAATAGTGTAAGACAATGACTGAGGTTTTCTGTTTGAGAGTAAAATCCCCACTCAGCCGTGACGCTCACTGGGTAACTTTGGGCATGTTACTAGCTCTCCACCTAACTTACCTCACAGGGTTGTTGTAGGGATAATATCGAGAGAGGGAGAGCTATGTTCCTCAATGACCTTCTTGGAGGAAAAGTGGGATAGAAAGAAGCAAGCAAAGAAAACACCCATATAAAATGGACTTGTCAATTTCTGGGGCTCAGTCTGGTGAAAGTTGTGTGTGTCCCATTGACACACATGAGACTTTAGCACTTTGAATATTTTCCAGATTTGGATTTGGATTGCAACTGCATCCCACTGAATGGGAAATTACTAGCAGATCCATTGAAACATGGGGAGGGTATTTTTAATGGCACGTCCAGACATTTAATTCGCTTTACCTTTCTCAGCGCTCCTAGTTCAGACTGATTGTGCCAACTGTGAAGTCTCTTTTAGGTGGGTAAATAAAGAAATCTTATGGCAACAAATGGGCCTTTTTCCAAGGCGGATTCAGGGGACACCCAGGAGACCTCGTTTATTAATGAAGTCAGGTGTTTAGAGTAGTAAATCCAGTCACATTTCCCTCCTGCCTCCCTCAAAACTTAATCAAGTAATTGGAGGCCTATTAAAATAGGTTGGGTGGAGCTGTATCCTGTTGTTAAGGTTGACAGGAATTTAATAAGCAGGCAATCAGGAGGAACGCGCTGGCTCAAGCAGATTGGGAATAGGATATAAACCTTTTCCACTCAAGGCCACTGCCTGTATTTGTGCCAAGTGGGTAAAGTTGAATGGCACTGCACCATCTGAAAACTGTTATTGAACTATACACTCTAACTTTGCACGTCTGGAGTGGTTGAGGGTTCCAGCCAGCCAGATGTGCCCTTTTCCAGGATACTCCATTCCACTCTGCCCACCCCTCCAGTTTTCTCTCTCCCCTCCCTTCCGACAGCTTCTCAGAATTTTCTTATATTCTTACGCTATACATCAGGCATAAACTGATGGTACATATCTCCCATTCACTTAACCATTCCAAATTTTGAAAAGAGCTAACGTTCACATTTGTATGTTGACTTTCACCAAAATTCAAGCATGTTGCGGCAACCCATTCTTAACTGGTAGATATAGAGATAGCAATACAGTGGTACCTCGGGTTAAGTACTTAATTCATTCCGGAGGTCCGTTCTTAACCTGAAACTGTTCTTAAGCTGAAGCACCACTTTAGCTAATGGGGCCTCCCACTGCTGCTGTGCCGCCGGAGCACGATTTCTGTACTCATCCTGAAGCAAAGTTCTTAACCTGAGGTACTATTTCTGGGTTAGCGGAGTCTGTAACCTGAAGTGTATGTAACCTGAAGCGTATGTAACCCGAGGTACCACTGTATTAATATGACTGACAACGATGATGATCTGGATTCAACCTATTTTCTCTCTTGCCCTTATTGCATAGGTCAACCAATGTCAACATCGGTAAATCAATGTTCCCCCAACCCATTTATGATAATCTTTTTAATTGAAGAAGTTGGTATTATTATTATTATTAAAAAGCTTGCTACTTCCAGAGCTTAAATGCCTTTGTTTAATAGCAACATGGAGTTTAAATGAATCACTCATATTTGAAATGTCACTTTTACAAATGATCTGTACAGTGTGGGTTTGTTTATCAATGCTGCTAGGAAGGAGAGGGGGAAATGATTTTTTTTTTCTTTTAAAGAAAATTCCAGACAGTCCTTTCCACTATCAAATTTATTTACCAAGACTAACATTTACTTAATGTAATTTAGATCTAAATATTTAAAAACCCACTTCGTGTAATGTGTTTTTATGGACAAGATGTTAAGTAATTATGAGAGATATGGTGGTCTTTCATTAGACAGTTAATGACCATCTGGGAATTCAGGCTCTACGGCTGAGCTGAGGGCTTCCAAAGTTCAAGCCAACCATTAATATACTGGTAATGGACTCAGAGGCTGTACACAATTATCTTTATAACCTAAGCATAGGTTGTTCTTATTTATTTATTTATTTTTAAAAAATGTGTTTGGGGTGAGGGGTAGGTGCTTCACTAAAAAAAAATCAAACTTGGTTGGCACTATTTGAAATGTCACTTTATACCCAGTTGGACCATTGTGATCTTCCCATGGTGGATTTGTGAAGTCTTTCCCAACCATACCTGCAGTTTCCAGGAATTAAACAGGGGATCTTTTGCATGCAAAGCATGGATTCTCATACAGAGTTACAGCCCTTCTCAACATGGGCTGGCTGTAATGTACAGTTCTCTCTTGACTGGTTTGTTTCTTCTCATCGGCCAGAGTCCTGGAAATGGGAAGTTGTAGCATATACTTGGAGAGGAGCAGGAATAATAATAATAATAATAATAATAATAATAATAATAATAATATTTATACCCTGCCCATCTAGCTGGGCTTCCCCAGCCACTCTGGGTAGCTTCCAACAAAATATTAAAATACAGTACAGTGGTACCTCAGGTTAAGACTTAATTTGTTCCAGAGGTCCGTACTTAACCTGAAACTGTTCTTAACCTGAAGCATCACTTTAGCTAATGGGGCCTCCTGCTGCTGCCATCCCTCCGGAGCACGATTTCTGTTCCCAACCTGAAGCAAAGTTCTTAACCCAAGGCAATATTTCTGGGTTAGCGGAGTCTGTAACCTGAAGCGTATGTAACCTGAAGTGTATGTAACCCGAGGTACCACTGTAATGCATCAAACATTAAAAGCTTCCCTAAACAGGGCTGCCTTCAGATGCCTTCTAAAAGTCTGGTAGTTGTTGTTCCCTTTGACATCTGGTGGGTGGGTGTTCCACAGACCGGGTTCATTGCCCTCTGGATGTTGTTCCTGGACACCCAATTCCCATCAACCCTGGCTGGGGCTGATGGGAGTTGGAGTCCAACAACATCTGGCCGGCATGAACCATGAACCATGTCCCTGCAAACCATGAACCTGCCCCCTCCTTCTGCCAGTGTGCCTTTTGCTTGTAGTACTACTCTAGCAGTATTTTGTGTAGTATGCTTGAGAAATTGATAAAATAAATAAAGTTAGCCATTGATCCTACTTTTGCCTCAAAAGCCCTGCTCTAATTTACATGACATTTGGAAAGATCATTACTTACAACATCCTGATTCAACCAATTTGAAACAGTTGAGGACCACAATACCTCAAGGCCTCTTTCCTCTACCTGGACCCTGAAATCATCTTCTGAGGCCCTCCTTTGTGTGCCTCCTCCTCGAGAGGTCCAGAGGGTGGCAACACAAGAACGGGCCTTCTCTGCAGTGGCTCCCCATCTGTGGAATGCTCTCCCCAGGGAAGTTTGCCTGGCGTCTTCATTGCACACCTTTAGGCACCAGGCAAACCAGGCCATTGGTTGATCTGTTTGACATCCTATACCCTTTTAAAATGTGGCTTTTTCTGGGGGGTGTTACTGGGTTGTTGTTTTTATTCTGATTACAGTGGTACCTCGGGTTACATACGCTTCAGGTTACATACTCTTCAGGTTACAGCCTCCGCTAACCCAGAAATAGTGCTTCAGGTTAAGAACTTTGCTTCAGGATGAGAACAGAAATCGTGCTCCGACGGTGTGGCAGCAGCAGGAGGCCCCATTAGCTAAAGTGGTGCTTTAGGTTAAGAACAGTTTCAGGTTAAGTACAGACCTCTGGAATGAATTAAGTACTTAACCCGAGGTACCACTGTATATATGTTGTGATCTTTTCTGTGTACTGCCCTGAGACCTCCGGGTACAGGGCAATATATAAACTCTAATAATAATAATAATGATGATGATGTGAAAGCCACGCTGGATGTTTCTGGGATTCATATTGGAATGGGTGACAAAAATGGAACTTGGTTCACTGGAACAGATCTCCCAGATGCATCAGCCAGTCCCAGGACTTCTTCCCATTTAAAGGAGGCCGGAAGCCACCCCACCTTGGACTATCAACAAATGAGGAAAGGGACGAAGAGTGATATTCTGGGTTAGAGGCACAGTCTTTTTAGCTTTTCACTCAGGTAAGCAATACACAGAGATACTGTCTGGGCTGACTACCTCTGGAGCAAGATGGTGGTGCGTTGGATGAGAGATTGTTACTGAGAGTTTGAGTGCCACCATGTTGCACAAGTGGACTCATTGTAAGCTTCTATGGTGGGTGTAGAATGCGCCTATTAAAAAGTGTATTGTTATGAGTTTGGGGGGAAGTAGGCCGTATGTGAAATCTTTCTAACCCCTGGATTCAGCAGGTGTTAAAATATAAGCCAGGTCTGTGTTGAGGTGATTGCCTGGGTGATGGGCCATTAAGAGAACAAAGGAAGGGGGCTATGTGTGACATGGCAAATGGATTGGGGCCCTCAGAGGGCCTCCTCAGTAGTGGCGCCCGCCCTGTGGAACGCCCTACCATCAGATGTCAAGGAAATAAACAACTATCTGACTTTTAGGAGACATCTGAAGGCAGCCCTGTTTAGGGAAGTTTTTAATATTTGATGTTTTGTTGTATTTTTAATATTCTGTTGGGAGCCACCCAGAGTGGGTGGGGAAACCCAGCCAGATGGGCAGGGTATAAGTAATGAATTTATTATTATTATTATTATTATTATTATTATTATTATTATTATTACTGAAAGGGGTAGTGATGTGACCTAGAAGTAAAGCAGAAAGCTGAAAATAGAGTCAGAACACCATGTCTGAATTCAAGACTGCAACCATGGGAGAAACAGGACCCTTTTAGGGTGTTAATGCTGTGAACGCCTTCATTGTAAGCTCAGATTGTATATATGTGTAAATAAACCATATATCATAACGACACCACAGTCTCAGCTGTGCCTCACCCCCAAAGGAAACACGAACCCTGGGTAAGCTCCTGAAACCCCTTTCACCACTCAGAGATTGGGGTGGCACACAACAGTATTGTCAAACGGGGGGGAAATGAGTTGGTAGGAAGCTAATGCTTATTGACATTGTTTGGGTTGTTGCTTTGATACATTGTTGTGGTGGTTGTTTTTCCGAAGGCAGCAATTAATATTGCTCCTCGTGGAGTAAGAAAAAGGCCTATTAGGGCCCCCTTCTCTTGACATGATAATGTGCTCTGATAGATTTGCATTGAGTTTGTTTTTGCTGGTCTCATCACACAGTCCCTACGGGCTGGAATTGCCATCATTTTGCCATCATAATGACATCTTAATATGGCCTCATCTCTTTGGCGTTTTCATGACATTGACATAAGATCATTACTTTATGTTAAGAGCCAAAGGTATGGCTATAATAGATGGTGATGGAGATTTGTTTAATTTCCTAACTGCTTGGCCTTGTGCGGCAACTTCCCTCAAAGGGGGAGACACTGTGAAGAATCACACAGGAAAATACTTCGCAATCCTATCAGGTTATTTCCTACAAGGGTGGGAGAGAGAGAAAGAGAGAGAGAGAGAGAGAGAAAGAGAGAGCAGTTCAATACAACTGCATGATAACTTGTATGGGTCGAACCCAACATTTCTCTAAGGAGAACATTTTGCCAGTGCAAGAATTTCTGCTTGTGCAACAGTACATTTAATCCTCCACGCACCCACTAAATGTGTTCTAGGTGTTCCCCCAAGCCTCTAGAGAAGATTTGGGGAGGGTGTGGGGAACATGTGCAGATGAGATGAAGGGAAATCCCATAGTGCAAAAAAAAATCCTTCAGCCGATGAGGGGCAATTAGTAGAATTACTGGCCTATGTGGACAGAAGACATCATGGACTGTGCCTTGGTGTTTCACATAATCACAAATACAGTACTTTTAAATGGAGGCTGTTGACACATACAACTAACTGCAAGTTATCAAGTGCTGAATAGGAATGAGAGATCATGTGAGCACATTTGTGTGTGAACTGGACATGCGAAAAGATTAGGGGTGGACAGAAAGTCTGGTTCTGGTCCTGCTACTTCTGCATTTGTTCATTCTTTAAGTCCATTCCGTTCTGTTTCTGATTTAGAGAAGCCGTCCCGGTTTCTGATTTGATACCGGAAAGTCCCACTTTTCTTTGTTGTTGTTGTTGTTGTTTAGTCGTTTAGTCGTGTCTGACTCTTCGTGACCCCATGGACCAGAACACGCCAGGCACTCCTATCTTCCACTGCCTCCCGCAGGCTGCTCAAACTCATGCTGGTAGCCTCGAGAACACTATCGAACCATCTCGTCCTCTGTCGTCCCCTTCTCCTTGTGCCCTCAATCTTTCCCAACATCAGGGTCTTTTCCAGGGAGTCTTCTCTTCTCATGAGGTGGCCACTTTTCTTTAGGATGTCCCTATTTTCATTGGAGAAATGTTGGAGGGTATTGTCTGAAGGCAGTCCTGTACAGTGGTACCTCGGGTTACAGGCGCTTCAGGTTACAGACGCTTCAGGTTACAGACTCTGCTAACCCAGAAATAGTACCTCGGGTTAAGAACTTTGCTTCAGGATGAGAACAGAAATCGTGCGGCGGCGGCGCGGTGGCAGCGGGAGGCCCCATTGGCTAAAGTGGTGCTTCAGGTTAAGAACAGTTTCAGGTTAAGAACGGACCTCCGGAATGAATTAAGTATTTAACCCGAGGTACCACTGTATAGAGAAGTTTTTTTAAAAAAAAATGTTTAATGTTTTATTATGGTTTTACAGTACATATGTTGGAAGCTGCCCAGAGTTGCTGGGGCAACCCAGTAAGATGTGTGGGGTATAAATAATAAAATATCAGTATGGAATGGGACTTCCCTATTTTCATCAGAGAAATGTTGGAGGATATGCACCTGTTTATTCATTTAAGGCCTGCTATTAATTCAAGACTTGTACCAAAGAAAGAGACCACATTATATTCTGGGTAAAGGGAAAGGGAAAACCTTGAGGCAAAACCGTAAGCTATGATCTTCTATGGCTATTCTAAACTCACCAAAGAGCTCTTTAAAATGTTTTTCTCTGTAGGGTTGTTATTTGCACCCCCTCCACCATTGTTTGTGCAATATACATTTTTGCTCTAATTGCTGCAATCCGCCGGGCCAAAGCGAGCGAGCAAGGCAATAATTTAATCTGAAATTGGAAGCAAAGCGAGTCTACTGTATAACAGTCTGGGTACGTTCATCGAGAGCAATTATTATTGTTCACTACTGTTCTGCGTATGAATCATTACATTTTATTAGATCACAGTATGCATGTTTTTATAAGTAAGCTTTAAGCGAATTAGAATACTTAATATGTTTCCTGAACTTCTGCCAGCCACGAGCTCTAAAGCTGGTTCCTCCTATTTACATTACCACATTTATCCATTTCCAAATATTAGAAGATTTATCTATCAGATTCTGTGTAAATTCAGTACACAGATAATTTGTGAAAAGCTTTCCTTTAGTTAAAAAAATAAAATAACAACAGGGGATGGGGAGGGAGGGAGGGAAGCCCTGTTCTGCGGTTTTTCTAATCTCATCTCATTTCTAATTTCCTAATCATATAACCTTGAAGTCTAAAGACACAGCCTGTGATAATCTGTGTAAACTCTCTTTATTGTTATCACAGACCTTTGGAAAGGGGGTGAGAAGGGGGAGCCACACACACACACACACACACACACACACACACACATTCAAAGCTGTCTTTTTAAGTCTGACTATAGTCACAGTTCAATCAGGTCCCCATTACCCCTACTCATCAGATAGAAAGTGTTCACAAGCAGAAGGGGGATATTGACTTTAAAAAATTCGCTGGCGAGGCGTACAGAGCCTGCAGGAATGTCAAAACTCCAAACCTGCATTTTGATGTTTTCGCCTCAGGTTAGTCTTGACTGACATGCTTGGAGCACTCTTGTTTGTGCTCCAGCATCCATTAACTGTCCTTGACTCAATGTTAGACAGACCTTTACGGTCAGTTCGACGCCTCGTGGGCTGCAGTGGACTATGTGCCACCAGGTGTAAGGAGAGCTCCAGCCTCCCTTCGAGGGAGCACATTGGCTGTGCTCGGCTTCATTAGGGGCCATTGTTTGATCCCAAATTAATGAGAGCCTGTTAATTATTATTCTGATAACTGCGACTCATGTGGGAGCACTCATGAGTGCATGTCTGTGGAGGGGGGGGGGGAGGAGTGTTTTGAGAGGAACGAAGGGTTTGTGAAAGGAAAACAGAAAGTCAAGGTTGAGATGTCTTTGGCCGCTTGCACACCCTGCCTTTAAAGCAGTATCATACTACTTTGAACAGCCATGGCTTCCCACAAAGGATTCTGGGAGCTGTAGTTTGTTCAGGGTGCTGAGAGTTGTGAAAGGACCCTTATTCTTGAAAGACCTACATTGGCTCTCAGTACGTTTCCGAGCACAATTCAAAGTGTTGGTGCTGATCTTTAAAGTCCTAAACGGCCTCGGTCCAGTATACCTGAAGGAGAGTCTCCACCCCCATCGTTCTTCTGGACACTGAGGTCCAGCGCCAAGGGCCTTCTGGCGGTTCCCTCACTGCGAGAAGCCAAGTTACAGGGAACCAGGCAGAGGGCCTTCTCGGTAGTGGCGCCCACCCTGTGCAATGCCCTCCCATCAGATGTCAAAGAGAAAAACAACTACCAGACTTTTAGAAGACATCTGAAGGGAAGCTTTTAATGTTTAACAGACTACTGTATTTTAATATTTTGTTGGAAGCCGCCCAGAGTGGCTGGGGAAACCCAGCCAGATGGGCGGGTTATAAATAATAAATTATTCTTATTCTTATTCTTATTTTCCTCACAGAGCTACAATCTGCAGAGTGGTTTAACAGTCAATCCCTCTTCACAGGGGACTATGCAAACTCCAGCTCTGGAAATTCCATGGCAATTTAATAGCGTGTTAAATATATATTGCGAATGTGGCCTTTGAGTAGGGTTCGAACTGTATGCAAAGCCTCATTGCCCACAAGCATTGAACCCTTTAGATGCCCAGAAAGGAAACTAGACTAGAGTTGATACTTCCCTCTAACATTAAAGGCCCCGTCTCAAGAAGCTGTATTTTAAGCTGTATTTTAATGAACTGTTTGTTTGTTTGTTGTTGTTGTTTTTTCTATTACATTTTATTGTCATTCATATTTGGTGTTAGCTGCCCTGAGGCCGGCCCTGGCCGGGGGGGGGGCGGGGTATAAAAATTGTTGTTGTTGTTGTTGTTGTTGTTGTTGTTGTTGTTGTTGTTGTTGTTGTTATTTCTATGATTCTATGATTTTTTTTTGAATGTGTGCAGAAGATGGGATGGGGTCCCCCCCCCACACTTTTGCCTGGTAGCCCCTTTCCATATGGAAGTTCGTCACAATGTTGAAAGAGTCAGTCATTGGTGGCTGGAGCCAATTGGGAATGGTGGAGTGAAAGGCAAGGAGACTGGTGATAGGTGGAGCCAGAGCCAATGATAACCAGAGCTGCCCCCTAACTGGTGATAGGTAAGAAGGCAGGCAGGTGGGGATTGGCTGAGGGCAGGCTGAGGTTGATGGGGGCAGTGTCCTGTTTCTCCTAATGGGTCAACCTCCACAGAAACCTGTTCATGTCCATAGACCCTTGAATAGGCAGGGTCCCTCAATGGACGCAGGGCTCATGGTTGAGGGGAGAATCTGTTCCTTGTTCCCACAGGAGGCAGAGGTGGGAACCAACTTGGATGGCTTTAGAAGAAGATTAGACCAATTCTTGGAGGAAAAGGCTATCAAGGGCTCCAAGACACACTAGTTGTGTTCTATCTCCACTAATAATGGTTGCAATATGCTGGACTAGATGGACCTTTCTCAGGAGTGCTGTTGTTAAGAGAGCCAGTGTGGTGTAGTGGTTAAGAGCAGTAGACTCGTAGTCTGGTGAACCGGGTTCGCGTCTCCGCTCCACCACATGCAGCTGCTGGGTGACCTTGGGCTAGTCACACTTCTCTGAACTCTCTCAGCCCCACTCACCTCACAGAGTGTTTGTTGTGGGGGAGGAAGGGAAAGGAGAATGTTAGCCACTTTGAGACTCCTTCGGGTAGTGATAAAGCGGGATATCAAATCCAAACTCTTCTTCTTCTTAAGTGACCATCTTCCCACTCATTGCTGGTGGAAGCTTGCCAATATCTTATCAGCCTTTGGTACCATTTCTGCTTGCAGTTGGGTTCAAGGACAGAATCCCCATTTCAAAACGGGCAAGAATGAGTGTTGTAGTAGAGTTGACATTAACATTCATTTCAAGCATTTTGATGTCAGTTGCATTAATATAGGAGAATGAACTCCAGAGTAAATGCTGACAGGTGCAAATATGCCCATTGAAATGTTTTTTCCTTTAACATCGGGCTCAGATAAGCTTCAGTGGTGCCTATATTCATTTACCCAAAAGTAGCGAGATTAGACAGATGTCTCAATTTAAAAGGAAGAGTGGAGGGTGGGAGGAGGATTTATGTAGTTAAACCTGCATTTGACACAATTTCACCTGTGGGGGTTTCCCTCCCCCCCTGCAAGTTTCTATAATTCCATCAGAACAGGAGTTTTGATTCATACATCCTTTCTGACGTTGACTGACAGTTTGGAGGGAAATGAATGCAAAAAGGAGGCCAGGCAAAGACTTCATTAGAGGACAGTTCTCAAAAGAGGGAGCTTGGTGTACAGTGGTACCTCGGCTTACATACAGTTCAGGTGACAGACGCTTCAGGTTACAGACTCCGCTAACCCAGAAATAGTGCTTCAGGTTAATAACTTTGCTTCAGGATAAGAACAGAAATCATACTCCAGCGGCGTGGCGGCAGCAGGAGGCCCCATTAGCTAAAGTGGTGCTTCAGGTTAAGAACAGTTTCAGGTTAAGTATGGTCCTCTGGAACGAATTAAGTACTTAACCCAAGGTACCACTGTACTTGTTTTTTGAAATTAGATAGCACCTGGGGTCTAAGGAAACATATGACAAGTTCTGGCCACCATGTGAGTGTTGGGATTTTTGCTCTTCACATAACAGCTTCATTCCACGTCATGTTGAAAACTGCTGAATGGGGCTCTTAAAAGTAGTTTGTGGTGTGGCATTGACAGGATGCAGGTGGGGATACTGTTGTTCCAAAGGTGAGGAGGGATCAAACTTCCATTGGACACCTCTGCCGGTGAATACCAAATAATCATTTCAGCACACCCACTATTAATGGAGGGACGCGGGTGGCACTGTGGGTTAAACCACAGAGCCTAGGGCTTGCCGATCAGAAGGTCGGCGGTTCGAATCCCCGTGATGGGTCCCTGCTCCTGCCTACTCAGCAGTTCAAAAGCACAAAGTGCAAGTAGATAAATAGGTACCGCTCTGGCGGAAAGTTGAACGGCGTTTCCGTGCACTGCTCTGGTTCGCCAGAAGCGGCTTAGTCATGCTGGCCACATGACCCGGAAGCTGTACGCCGGCTCCCTTGTATAGCTGTCAATGTTTCCCTTTTTTAAAGGGGAATTCCCTTATTCCAAATAGGATTCCTCGCAAGAAAAGGGAAAAGTTGGAAGCTATGCTCCCTTGGCCAATAAAGTGAGATGAGTGCCGCAACCCCAGAGTCGTTCGCGACTGGACCTAATGGTCAGGGGTCCCTTTACCTTTTTACTATTAATGGATCCAGATGTTATCAAGTGCATAATAAACATTATATGTCCATTCCGCAGACTGAAGTGTGAGTTCTGTGTCCTGGACATTCCCCTATATCTAAATATTATCATTAGCAGATAGTCTTGCTTTTACTGAATGGCCAAGCAAGTATATACTGTAGAACCTTAATACGTTTTGACATACATTGGTTTTAGCTAATGGCTGGTTTGAGAGTGCTGGTTTGAGGGGGGTTTGCCCTGCCGGACCTAAAATTGTATTATGAATCAGCGGCTTTTTGCTGGCTGAAAAACTGGCTGCTTCTTGAAAACACAGACATTTTGGATTTGGAAGGGTTCAATAACAGGTTTGGCTGGCATGCATATATATGGTATGACAAGGTTAAAATTCACCAAGGTTTCAAAAACCATATTGTCAGGAAAGCACTATATAATGTTTGGATTCGGTATAAAGATTTGTTGGAAAACAAAACCCCTAGGTGGTTGTCATCAATGGAAGCTAAGGAAGTGAAAAAACTTAATATGGAATCTAAATGGCCAAAATATTGGGAAATTATAGAACATGAGGAGGGAAAAGTGAAATTGCAGAGCTATGAGAAACTGAAGTCAAAAGTAAGAGACTGGCTACATTATTACCAGATAAATGAAGTTTTCAAACAGGACAGGAAAATTGGTTTCCAGGTGGAGAGATCAAAACTAGAAACAGAACTGTTGGAACCCAATACTAAGAATTTGTCAAGAATGTATAACTTGCTGTTGAAATGGAATACACAGGACGAGACAGTTAAATCAGCTATGATTAAATGGGCACAAGACATTGGTCATGACATCATGTTTGCTGACTGGGAACAGTTATGGACTACCAGTATAAAGTTCACGGCATGTAATGCCTTAAGAGAGAACATTATGAAAATGATTTATAGGTGGTACATGACCCCAGTCAAGCTTGCAAAAATTTATCATACGCCCAATAATAAATGCTGGAAATGTAAGGAAACTGAAGGTACTTTCTACCACCTTTGGTGGACGTGCTCAAGGATCAAGGCCTTCTGGGAAATGATCTATAATGAAATTAAGAAGGTACTTAAGTGTACCTTTCATAAGAAACCAGAGGCCTTTCTCCTGGGCATGGTAGGCCAATTGGTGTCAAGGAAAGACAGGACGTTTTTTATGTATGCTACAACAGCAGCAAGAGTTCTTCTAGCAAAGTATTGGAAGACACAAGAACTACCCACGCTGGAAGAGTGGCAGATGAAAGTGATTGATTATATGGGACTGGCTGAGAGGACTGGCAGAATCCGTGACCAAGGGAAAGAGACGGTGGAAGAAGATTGGAAGAAATTTAAAGTTTATCTTAAGAATTGTTGTAAAATTAATGAGTGCTAAAATGTCATGGGTAATGTAAAACAGAATTGCAGTGATAAATAATTGGGTAAGAGGAAAAAGATTAGAAACTGAATTGCAAGTACTGAAATTAGGGGTTGCTGGAAAAGTTTAAAACAGGGATGCAGAAAAGGGAGGTATGGGGAAGTCGTGGAAACAAGGTTCAAGAAAGAGAGGTTAAGAAATTATACGTGTTTACATGTTTGTCTGTTTATGTGTCGTCAATTGTTAGTTGTATTGTGTTTTAATATATGTTGTAAAATCAATAAAAATTTATTATAAAAAAAAGAGAGTGCTCTTGTGCTCAGGCCCTGCTTTCAGGCTTCCCACAGACCTCTGGAGGACCACTGTAAGAACAAGATGTTGGGCAAGAGGGGCTATTGCCCTTAGGTGCTTATGTCTTTGTTACTCCTTCAGATCCTTTAGAATAGAGAGGAACAGAAATCTTCACAAACACATACCAATGTATGTTTGGCTATCATCAAGACACGGTGACACACTCAAGATTAGATCTGAAATATGACTAGATGAATTCTTCATCATTAGCAGCACAACACTAAGCGGTCTACTCAGAAATCTTCTTCTTCGTGGCCGAGTAAGATTGTCTTTCATGAACGCAGTCTTAATGGTGTGTCCATAAGTGACTGTGGAGGCCAATACTGATCACATTGAGGATTTGCCAAACGTACCTTCCCCTTAGCAGGTTTCTCCCTTTCATCCTGAGTTCGGGCTTCTTCAAAGTTCATGACACCTTTGGTAAAGGCTGTTCTCCAATTGGAGCGCTTGCAGGCCAGTGTTTCCCAGTTTTCTGGGCTCACGCTGCATTTTTAAAGCTTTGCCTTGAGAACATCTTTAAACCTCTTTTGTTGACCACCAGCATTACGCTTTCCATTCTTAAGTTGGGAATAGAGTACAGTCATACCTCAGGTTACAGATGCTTTGGGTTGTGCATTCTTGGGTTGTGCACCGCGCTGAACCCGGAAGTACCAGAACGGGTTACTTCTGGGTTTCGGCGCTCATGCATGCGCAGAAGCATCAAATCGTGCTTTGCACATGCGCAGAAGCGCTGTCTCGTGACCCACATGCGCAGATGCGGCACTGTGGGTTGCGAACACTGCAGGTTGCGAACGTGCCTCCCACATGGATCACGTTCGCAACCTGAGTGTCCACTGTAGTTGCTTAATAATCAGGCATCCAAACCACATGACCAGTCTAACAAAGTTGATGTTGAAGAATCATTGCTTTGACACCGGTGACATTCAGAAATAAGCCCTGCTTTGGGTTTTACCCCCTTACTAAGTATGTTTAGGTTTACAGTCTAGGTCTGTGAGCAGCTGCAGGTGGTGATGCTCCTCCCATTTCACATAGAGAAGCTGACTGGAGTGAAAGTAGAATATTGTGTGAGAGACATCTTAGGGGGTGCAGGGCAGGCCATGTGGTATACATAGCTCTCCCCCTGAGAACCTCATCACTGCTCCTCACTGGGCAACAGTTGCCTAATGCAAGGGTGGGGAACATCTTCCAGCCTGAGGGCCACCTTCCTAGCAATCTTCCAAGGGCCACATGTGAGTGGTAGGCAGAACTAGAGGCTAAAAGTATTGGAACAATGAATATACATTTTACCTTTGTATGGTAGGCTATTTTTCTCCTAGATCCCCTCACTATCTTCCATCTGTATAAGCAAGGAACATTATTGGAAGAGTTTGGATTTGATATCCCGCTTTATCACTACCTGAAGGAGTCTCAAAGCGGCTAACATTCTCCTTTCCCTTCCTCCTCCAAACACTCTGTGAGGTGAGTGAGGCTGAGAGACTTCAAAGAAGTGTGACTGGCCCAAGGTCACCCAGCAGCTGCATGTGGAGGAACGGAGACGCGAACCCGGTTCCCAAGATTACGAGTCTATCGCTCTGAACTGCTACACCACACTGGCTCTCTGTGACTGGCCCAAGGTCACCCAGCAGCTGCATGAAGTCAAGGACACATGAAAGACAACCAGTCAAAAGCCTGTGGGGTGCAAAGGAGGGCAGGTGAGGGGTGTGGCTGGAGAAGGGGTGTGGCCTAGTGAGACTTCTAGGGCCACATAGAGAGACCTGGAGGTCTGCATTCAGCTCTGAGGCCAGATGTCCTCTACCCCTTGCTGGCCCCAAGTAACTAAATGGTACCTTGTCCTGAGTTAGTGTAGCCTTTGAGTACCAGGTTTCAAAAGAAACCATAGGGGATAGCTGTGACCATAACAAACAGCTTGTGAGCTTCTGCAGGTATCTGGATGGCTGCTGTTAAACTCACAATACTGGAACAGATCTGGGTGTTGGATTTGATCCAGGCAGGTTTGTTGTTATGACTGAGCTAATCTCCTGTCTGTCAAAGGGCCTGCCTATAACGGGCTTCCTTTTCTTTCCTTTTTCTTTTTTAAATATATGGAATATTTTTTTAATGAAGCCAACATCCTAGGAGGTGCCCCAAGCGGGCCGCCGTAATAACTTGCCATGAGTCATCCTACTTTGGTGAAAGGAATTTAGGCTGGGTTTGTTTTGGAATAGAAGGTGCTTGACATTTGCTATAGGACAGTTTAGTGACAGGAACTGGGGGTTCTCCAGAGCTTTGTGTCTGTTCGTCACCGACATATTATGTTTTGCTGCAAAGGTTTCCTGCAGTTTTCATCTCTGTTGGTAGTCTCATAATTGTTGCCTGATTGAGGGCTGAGGCAAGGGGCATGGAGGAATTTCTGAGGTGTTGGCTCTGCAATAGTATTCAAAACCATTGGACATAGGTGTGATATACCACATACACCAGGGGTATTCAGTGGTTACAGTGACAGACTAGGACCTGGGAGTCCAGAGTTCAAACCCAGACATGGTGTAATTTCTGAGGTGTGATATTCTTAGCTCCATAGTACTCACAGCCCTTGGATATATGTGTGATAAACCACATATCCTAGTGTGGTGTAGTGGTTAGACTCTAATGGTCACAGAGATGGAGCAGAACCTGGGAGACCAGGGTACAAATCCCAACACAGCCATGGTTAACTTTGACACAGCCTAAGTTTCACAGAGTTGTTGCCCTAGCCTGGAGACACCCGGGACCTTTGACATGCAGAGTAGATGCTCTATACCTCAGCTATATCTTGTTTCCCATCTTGTATGTGAAGATGAAGGTGCATCAGTATGTTTGATTCAGCACCTGATGCTTCATCTAACTAAAGGCAAATGTAACACCCATCAGTAAGAGGTTTCCCAATTATTTAAACAGGAATCACGATATGGAACAATCATAGCATGACTGGAGACACAAGCCTGAAGAGCAGTAAATAGAGGAGATCTTAAATGCACCTTTGGTGCATGAAAGAACTGCCTGCTTTTTTCTTTTGTAACTCTCTCTCTCTATATATATATTAGTGTGTTGATGAACTTGTCAATTCTTTTTTGTTAAGTCCACCCAAAGCAACAGAGAACAAAAGGCTAGGGATCGGGAATGGCCTGGCCTCTCAACCATTGATTTTGTCAGCATTTAACAAGGAGGGAGGAGAGGAAAATCTATAGGAAGCTGGATAAACAGCACCAACGCCAATACAAAGTGACTTGTCAGGCTGCAGGAGAAATGATTTCTGCAAATGGAGTTTTTGTGTGGTGGTGTTTTTGATTTCCCCTGCCTTGCTCTTGCTTGATGCAATGCATTTTCTGTGAGGGGGCTGCTTGAAAGGCACCCCCCCCCGCATGGTGATCGGCTGGGGCGAGGGGGCTTCAAGAAAGCTGTAAGCCCTTCAGATGTGAACATCCTTCAGCAAATGCGGCTTATTACAGGGCTTGCTGTAATCGATGGGTGTGTGGCATGCTCTTGGTTATAGCTGGAGGCCTCTCAGTGGCTTTCCACGAAAAAGGGGCGTTTTTGCATCCATCAAATAACTGCACTGTCGTGTCCTGACAAGGAGCCTGTTTTGTGAACTATTAACAGTCTCGGGGAAATGGCCTTTGAAGCGAAGGGTGGCGTCAGGGCAGGACTTTGGGGCAAGAGTCCATGGCACCACACAACAGGAGGAGCAGGAGGGCCCCTGAGCACAGCAGAACTGGATCACCTCAGCTCCATAGAAACTATACATTCAAAGTACATTTCAAGCATATACCTCCCCACCAGGACCAAAGAATCCCTGGACCTGCAGCTAACTCTTCACAAAGCTACAATTCCCAGCACCCTTAACAAACTACGGTTCCTAGGGTCTTTTGGGAACAGTAATGTGCTTTAAATATATGGTATGTATCCAGACCACATCTTAAAGTAATGCCCATCACCATCTAAAAAGGGGGCATAAGATCATTTGAAGTGGTTTAATATATGCACAGCCATTGAAATTGTATTCCCCTCCACAAGACCATTAAGACCAGGTTCTAAAACTACCTGTACATAACTGAAGTCCTGGAGGAATTTCTCTGTGATCTCTTTCCTTTGGGTACGGAATGATGATGTAGCAACCATTCACCCTTCCCTTATATTTCTTCCTATTCATTTGCCCTGGGAGAGCATATGCAGAATCCTATGAAATGGACAGGTTCCGAACACCTTTCCACACCACACATCCTCTCTTCCAAATCAGGTAAAGCACCCATCAATCTTGTGACAAGGATCAATCGTGAAAGTGAAATAAACAGAAGCTGATGTGCCTGTTGGCTGAGCAGAATTTCAGAGTTATGGTTTCAGAACTACCAATTATTTGATGCAGAAACTTACAGCCTGCCCAAGTGTCTGCCAATACTCAAAGCATAGGTCTTCCTTTCCCCCTCTTTCTTATCTTGATGAAAAGTTGAAGGCGTACTTGACGCAAACAACAGCAATGTGTACAGAGTAACGGGAGGATATCCTACTCAAGGGACAGCTGTGCTCCCCTTTCTCTAGGACTAGGCTGGTAGCTCAGCTGGTTAGAGCGTGGTGCTGATAACGCCAAGGTTGTAGGTTTGATTCCAGTAAGGAACAGCTGCATATTTCTGCATTGTAGGGAGTTGGGCTAGATAATCTTCAGGATCACTTCCAACTCTAGAATTCTATGATTCTATGAATCTAATCAAGCAGAGGTCAGGGATGGGATCACACTTTCTGGGTAGTGCAAATGTTTTCTGGGATCTCCCTACGTCAGTTACACCACAAATTGTGTCAAGAAGTCCAAATATTTCTTACTTCCTACTTCAAGCTGATGTCATTGCCAATAAATCAATACAAGGCCAGTGGATCAGTCTGCAGAGGGCTTCATTACGTTGTTAAAAAGTAAAGGGAGCCCTGACCATTAGGTCCAGTCGTGGTCGACTCTGGGGTTGCGGCGCTCATCTCGCTTTATTGGCTGAGGGAGCCGGCGTACAGCTACTGGGTCATGTGGCCAGCATGACAAAGCCACTTCTGGCGAACCAGAGCAGCGCACGGAAATGCCATTTACCTTCCCGCCAGAGCGGTACCTATTTATCTACTTGCACTTGGCGTGCTTTCGAACTGCTAGGTTGGCAGGAGCAGGGACCGAGCAATGGGAGCTCACCCCGTCGTGGGGATTCGAACCGCCGACCTTCCGATTGGCAAGTCCTAGGCTCTGTGGTTTAACCCACAGTGCCACCCGCATCCCCATTACTTTGTTACATTATGTTAAAATGCAATTGTTGGATCTCACTAAGCCTCAAAACAAAACACTTTCTTGCAGATCTTCTCAGCTGGTTGTTGGTTCTCATGAGTGTTTTGTAAAGAATAAGCCAAACAAGAACTTTATTGTCTCTCTTGAACTAAAACAGAACAGTAACGGGAAACTCCTGACTCCTCCTGGATACAACTAAGTCCAGTGCCACCTAGTGTCTAAACAATATAATGCAATGATCCACTCATGCACCAATTGGCATTGAGCAGTGCTCGCATACCAAGACATTTGCTTTGTTCTTTCCAAACCATCCGGTGGCCTCCCTCACACTGTGCTTAGCTGCACACTTTGGGAATTACTGCCAATATCAGTTTGACTTTGAGCCATTTTGGATCTCTTTCTGCGGGGAGAAGTTATGGAAGAGGAGCTTAGGATAAGCACAAGTGGCATTTGTTTAAGCAAATCATTTTAACAAGAAGTATATTTCTCTCTCTCTCTCTCTCTCTCTCTCTCTCTCTCTCTCTCTCTCTCTGTGTGTGTGTGTGTGTATCCTGTATGTATCTGCTGGGAGCTTGCAGCAAACAAACCACACATTATCGGCCTGCTAGAGGTTCAAGGATGTGATCCGTGTGGCTGTAATAGTCAATAATTATCGCTTAGTAGTCAGTCGTTTCCCTACTTTCCTACACATATGCATGGAAATCATTGCCTAAACCCTTTCGCGCATCGCTTCCAAAAAGAGAGAGAGATGGAGCAGGCAAGACAGAGCACCACTTCACAATCCCACAGCCAGTTCTGCAGCTGGGTTGACTGATCACGCTCTGCCGTTTATTCTTTTCCTGTAGCCAGCCTCGAAGAGGTTGGATCTGGCCTGAATCAGCCTCCTGCTGGTAAGCCTGCCTCAAAGCAGTTGGATCCTGGCTATATCCTTGATTAACCTCCTTTTGAGAAATGTAACCCAGCCTGTCAGCTTCAACCAGCTTTTCAAGCTTCCTTTTGGCCTCGTTACATGGGTAAAATGGCCGCCAGGGCTGCTGAAGTACTTCACAGACACGTTTTTCCTCCTTTCCCTGTATTCCTTGGGGAAGGGGGTCTTCCCAGCTTTTTTTCTTGTCATGAAAGGGGAGTAGGATCCAATGCAGGGTTGGTTGGAGAGGACCCACATCCCCCTCCCCAAATCCCATCCTATCCATGACCTAGATATCCTCCTGCTTTTGCTTGAGTGTTCGCTATCATTTCACGGTTATCATCCACCAAAATCTACCCACCAACAGCTTCATGGCTTGCTCACAAGGCTCCAGTAACCTACTGCCCATCAACAGACCCCGGATTGGACATTGGGGGCCTTAGTGTCTTTGGAATAGATTGAAGTATCTTCCTTTAAAGCCTAGGGGGTAAACATGCTCCCCCCCAAAAAAAAATGTTTGTGTGCACTACATTACTGCTTTAACCTGTGCTTCACTTTGTATTTAGTATTAATAAAGGGCCTATTCAAATATGATAATATTTGCAATTATTCTTATGTCATACGGCGGTTTTTGAATCATCACCTGTTTGCACGAATCTGTTTTCACAAGAATCATAGGTCACTTTATCTTAGGTCTCAATTAGGGTAAAATAACCTGTGGCAATGGCTTTGTGAATTTCAAAAAGTTGTAAAAGAGACCTTGTATCATGCTTCATCACGTTTAAAAGAGGATTAGACAAATTAATGGAGGATAAGGATGTCTATTAGCCATGATGGCCATGCTCTTCCTCCATGATCGGAGGCAGCAATGCTTCTGAATGGCAGTTAGTGGAGACCACAGGAGGGGAGAGCGATCTTGTGCTCGGGTCCTGTTTGCAGGTTTCCTACAAGCATCTGAGTTGCGTGTCGAGGTCCCCAAGCCATCCCAATAAAACAAAATTCACACAGAATTTTTGTTTAAGGTTTTTGGCATAATTTTGGCCACAACTTTATTAAAATACAAAAAATGTGAGTGGTTGCTTAGGGATTGGTTGCTACTATCTGTCCCCGCCCGGGGACAAACTGACATCCGCACGCCTGCGAAAGTCATAAAGGAAAAACATTTTGGGGAGAAAGATGGAGCTGGGTACCATGCCCTCACCTGTCCCCAAATGCTCCCAGGGGCTCTTGCGTGGCCCTAGCCCCTTGGCAGGGGTTCAGACAAAAGCATGGCGAGCCCCTGGATTCCTTTAATGGAATACCCTTGCAGCAGCAGCATTGGAGGGGCAGGCACAGCCAATCCATGCCGCTCCACCAACCAATTCATAAAACCAATGCCTAACTGCAACCTTACAAGTTGTGACTATTTGCTACGCAGTAGGCAAAAATCAAATGGCACCAGCCAATCAGCCAAATGGACAAAATTCCTACCAGACCCCCACCCCCAGTGGTGTAGCGTGGGTTGTCAGCACCCGGGGCAAGGCAAGTAATTTGCGCCCCCTAACCCGTGGATTTGCGCCCCCTAACCCATGGATTTGCCCTAACCCCAGATGTTGCGCCCGGTGCGGCCCGCCCCCCCTGCACCCCCCACGCTACGCCACTGCCCGCCCCAAAAGCAGACGACCCCATGACAGGCATAGCAAGGTCAATGCAAACAACCCTAAATATAGGGAGAGTGATCCGATGCACGCAGCGAAAAGAGAAAGCTCAACGCTGCCCGCAGGGAATATAACTCTTCTTGGCTGCCAATCATAAAATAGCAACATTAAATTCTCCCCAACAACAAAGAGGAGCCCAATCGCAATGGTGGCCAACTAGTTACCCGCCCAGCAACAGTGGGATGTCTTGCTAGACCCCACTGCAACACGTGCTCTCCATGAAGGAGAACACGCTTTGTAGAATGTGAAAACAGGATGTTGGAGTAGATGGGCCACTGGCCTGATCCAGCAGAGCTCCTGCTGTGTTCTTAATATAGTTGTGAGTTCTTATTTATCATACTTATCCAGTTTTCTGAACAATTGACATGTCCAAGTCAAGCAGAGATGGGGGCTAGTCTTGCAGTGAAACAGCTTTTTTGTCCCATGTATTACAACTCTCCCCCCCTTCAAAAAGAAAGAAATCAAGAGATAGGTGTTTCATTGTATAAGGTGGTAAAATGGCACATCATTCAAGAGAACAAAATGGCGGCGGCAATTGTACGGATTGAATTGTTTGTCCAGCTTTTAAAAGCTAGATGGATGCAGGTGAAAGGACTCCATCCACACAGTACACTAAAGAGAAGGAGAAGGAAGCAGTACCATTTAAAATGCCAAAGGTTGCGTCCACATGATGTGTCCATGGGAGGAATCTCCTATCATTAAGAGGCCACTCCTGAGAAAAAGAGATGGGGGATCCCACACTCCTTTCAACTTCAGGCTTGGCTAATCGTGGTCACTTTCTCACCCTCTTCCAAGCCCACCAGTCAGAAGTTTAGCCTTGGCAGTGAGAAAGCTGGGTGGGAAGTTCTCCTGCAGTCACTTTAGGGAGAGTAGCTTTGCACAATCTCCAGATTCAATGTGTCTCATCACAATCCCAAATTCCAGATCATGGACTGTGGTGATTGCACAGGGGCACTTGCCAAAGTTCAGAATAAAATAATGTATACGTCTTTTAACTAGGCAAGGATTCCTCCATCCCACCCTGCCTTGTTTCTTTTTTAGACACTGATCCCCGTGTACGGTAGAAAGGTGAGCAATGCTAACAATTACACACACACACACACAAATAATTGTTGCGTATCTTGGAAATCTGGGCCAGAAGACGGGGCAGACTGAGGTTGCAGTCTGTAATCACTTTAATTGCTTCAAGAATAACAGGCGCTTGGAACTGCCCAGACTACTGAAGAAAAAAGGGGCCCCATCAGCACTATACATTTAAAGCAGTATATCATACCACTTTAAACAGTTGTGGCTTCCCCCAGAGAATCCTGGGAAGGTGCTGAGAGTTTTTACGAGGCCCCTGTTCCTCTCAAAGGGTACTCAGATTGGTTTAACAATCAGTTCTTCTTTAAATGTGGAATACAGATAGGGCCATGGTGTAAGTCAACAGAGCTTCAGAAAGCCATTTCCGACCTAGGGAGGTGGTGGTGTTGCGGGCTTCACGCCCCCACCACGCATGCAGGGGCCGGCTCTCAGCCTACGTGCAATTAGGGGAATTCTCGGTCGCGTCATCCCCTGGCCAGCCAATTGGCTGGCTCAGGGGGTGTGGCCTGCGCTATATAATGCAGGCGCAGCCAGGGATCTCCCTCCTTTGCCGCTCAGCTGCTCCAGCTGCGTTTGGTTTCTTGACTCCCGACTCTCTGACCCTCGGATTCCTGACTCCTGGCTTCCAGACTCCTGTTCCTGCTCCCACCCCGCCGTCTTGCCCCTGGTCCCGACATCCTCAGCCAGGACTTCGACCGCCCGTAAACCGGACTGTGGTGCTCCCCCCCCACCCAGACATATAATTCTTATTATTCAAAAAGTGAACTCTTATTCACATGGAGGAAGCCTAAAAGACCAGTAATTTGGTCTAACTCAGTCTCGAATTGCCCCCCCCTTAAAATCAAATTGCCCCCCTGTGGGGGGGGGTGCCCCATGTTGGGATTCATCGTCATCGTCATCTTCTTCAGCAATTACTCATAGCCAAATAAGATTGTCTTCCATAAACATGGTATTATTAGTGAGTCCGTAAGTGACTGTGGAGGCTAATTCTGGATCCACATGTCCTTCCACAGTGGGGACATAGGCATCCGGGTGGGAGTTGATCACAGTGAGGGTTTGCCAAGCGTGCCTTCCTCTTAGCACATTTCTCCATTTTGTCCTGAGTTTGAGTATCATCAAAGCCCATGACACCTTTGGTAAAGGCTGTTCTCCAATTGGAGCGCTCGCAGGCCAGTGTTTCCCAGTTGTCGGTGTTTATACTACATTTTTTTTTAGATTTGCTTTGAGAGAGTCTTTAAACCTCTTTTTTTGACCACCAGCATTACGCGTTCCATTTTTAAGTTCGGAATAGAGTAGTTGCTTTGGAAGACAATAATCAGTCATCCGCACAACATGACCAATCCAATGAAGCTGATGTTGAAGAATCATTGCCCCCCCCCTTAAAAATCAAATTGACCCCCTGTAGGGCATGTGCCCCATGTTGGTAACCACAGGTGTAGACAATACTGTGCCAGACATGCAAGTGGCCTGACTCAGTATATGATACCTGCCTATGTTCCTAAGATTTGCCCTACATTTACCCTAAGATGTGTCTCCTCCTCTTGATCAATTGCGACAAGTTAGTCCTTCTGAAAGCATTATAATTATTTTGTACCTTGCAATTCTTTATTAGAACAAAAAGCTAAAGGTCTCAAGGAAAATGCAAAACAGAATTCACGCAATGAGAGACTGATAGAACAATAGACCTGGGTTTGATTTGCTTAATGCTGAAATCAAGGTCACTACAAAAAGTACTACGGCTTTTTATTATTATTATTTGTGCTCGGGGTTTCTTTTGTTTTGTTTTTGTTTTGTTCCTTAAAAAACCCCAAAATGGTAACAGCTTTCTATTCACTTGACGGCCCCTTCGTCCCCAGCACCATCTACGTTACCGATCCTGCCTGCATTCAAAGCTGTTATTAAGTGGAGTCTTTTAGATTTTAGAGAAATGATAATGGTTCCAAAGATGACAGGAAGTGGCAGCTGGTGACAAAAAAAACCCTTGATAAGACGACAACAGTAAATCAAACTACCGCCACTTTTCCGTTTCATGTTTGTTAATACCACCTCGTCTTTTGAAGTTTAAAGCAAGGTTCAAAAGAGCCAGGTGCTGAATCATAATATTAAAGCTAGGAAGGAGCTCCATGAAAGCGAGGAGATCTGAGAGGGGAAAGCAACAAACACGGCTTTCAACTGCCTTTTGTCGGCCTTTCCGCAGATGTCACCAGTTGTTATCCCCAGCAGAGGCGTCAGGCTTGTAGCAGCGCCTCTGGCTGATTCCGACTCAACGTTTCAAGTGTCAATCAAAAGAGGAAGGACACAGCTTAGGTCCTGGTCATTGTCCTGTAAAAAGAGCCAAGCATTTAACATTGATTTAGCTCCCTCAATATACAAAGATAGAGCCAGCTTTGTGCAGCGAAAAAGGGCCTTTGGCAAGGTTGCTTGTAGAGCAATTCCATTGCATCCGATGCTCCTTGGTTTAGCTGTCACACTGCAGTGTCTGGAGTCCTATGAAAAGTTATTCAGGAATGAGTGAGCAAATTAAAAAGAAATAACATGCTCTCCTAAATAGCAATGTGGACTATAGAAAAGGCTTTCAACGTCATTTAGCCTTGAAAAGCATTTTCATAAAAAGTATTTTATGCTCTTAAATACCATTTAGCAAGGAGAATAAGATATTCTAGGACAAGAGACAGGCCTGCTGAAACCCATCAGGAGGAGCCCATCTGCCTGAACATTCGTACAATACAGTTTTGTTTAGTTTGTTCCACACCAATCAATATTCATTGCTTTCTATATACTACATCGTGTGTGTGTGTGTGTGTGTGTGTGTGTGTAGGCAACCAGAATTCTCTTATACTTTGAGAATTGTATTTTTCGTATTGTTTGTTTGTATGGAAGTCTTCGTGAGGCTCTCAATTTCCTTCCCTTTTTTGAAGGCGTATCTTTCTTGGATGGTTTGTAGCCAAGTGGGTAACCGCATGTGAGTAGTTCTGTTGAAGCCACTGTATCTGATAAAAATGGATTGAAGCCTTAAAATCTGAGCCACAGAGCAATTACGTTGGTGCAACAGAAAGGCTCAGCTCATTGTGTCTTCCTTCCCAGGTGGCACTGGTATTCTCCATGTGCTTCACCATGAACTCTCCAACACATAGATGCAGGGATCAGGACATTTTCTGTGTCATAAAACCGCAGCACAATGGTTTGTGTATAGAGTTGAAATGTGGGAGAGAGGTCTAGTATTTATATGCTGTGGAAAAAGTGGAGAGGGAGAAGTTTTTTTTTTCTCCTTCTCTATTTCTCCACCAATCCCACTATGTCTAGATTGGGCAATCTTGAGCATTGTCTAATATGAGTAAGGGTTTTCATCTATTTGAGCAAAAGCCATTTGAAACCCGAACATCCCATGAAGCTCCCAAGTCAATCAGAATTTTGCATTTAATCTGTGCTGTTTTAATTATTGGAGCTGCCTTGAGACCCCATCTCACGAAAAGGAGGGAGGGAGAGAGAGAGAGGTAAAGGACCTCTGGACGGTTAAGTCCAGTCAAAGGCAACTATGGAGTTGTGGCACTCATCTCACTTTCAGGCCAAGGGAGTTGGCGTTTGTCCACAGACAGCTTTCCAGGTCATGTGACCAGTACGACTAAACAGCTTCTGGGGCAATGGAACACCGTGACGGAAAGCAGAGCACATGGAAACACAATTTACCTTTCTGCCACAGCGGTACCTGTCTATCTACTTGCATTGGTATGCTTTTGAACTGCTAGGTTGGCAGGAGCTGGGACAGAGCAATGGGAGCTCACCCCATTGCGGGGATTCGAACTGCCAACCTTTCGATCGGCAAGCCCAAGAGGCTCAGTGATTTAGACCACAGTGCCACCCACGTCCGTGTGTGTGTGTGTGTGTGTGTGTCATCATCATGAACAACATGACTTCCTTTCTCCATGGTGTGTGTGTAGTTGAACTGACCAAAACGAAAAATCCCAAAAATGTCCACAGGAAGACAAGTTGCAGACGTGTTTATTTAATTAATTGAGCCAATGTAGTAATGTCAGCCTCCTCTGGCATGTGCACTGCTTTCTGCATTATGCCCTGCCAGACCCATCTGACCAGGGCATCCTTTGTCTCTCTTACCCAATGACACACATTACCCATTTTTTCCCTACATGCCAATGTGCCATCTCAACTTATTCAAGACAGATGCCTCTACTACTGCTCTTGTTATCACCTCCCTAAATACCGTATCTCTGAACCACTCATTCCTCTTTGGGGTCAAACCAAACAACTACCAAGATCACTGTCATATACATAAACAGTTTTATAGAAAACTCATTTCCCTCTCCCTCCCCCTCTCCCTCCGCACGGCAATAACACACATTATCTCCTTAGAGGTCACACGATAATGCATTTTGCTTTCTTCCAATAATGTAGAAGTTAATGCTTCGGGTGCCCATTGTGTCCCGTGGAAATAATGGCTTCTGGTCACCACAGGTTAGCAGAAGGAAGCATCAGAACACATCAAATCTGTTTTGCTAATGTGTGTGCCATTGTACAACCAGTGGCTCCGGCCTCATCCATAGAGACTGATGGCCTCAAACTATCAGCGGGAAAAAATGATACAAATTCGAGGAGCATGAGGGTGTAAGGCTCAACTCATAATTTCATTTTCCATAAGGACTTGCTTTTTGCACTATAATTACAATACTTCCTCCGGTATAAGTGTCTCTCCTGCCTTATAGCCATTATTAATGGCCACAACACTGCAGAATAGTTTAATTTGCTTTTATTTCAGATCATAGCTCTCTACATTTGCACTATGCCCTTATTAGCTTGCATTTCAACATGCAAACTAGACAGAAGGCATCTGTGCTTTTAAAATATACCTGGTAAACACCCATTAACATGAACCAGTGTGCTTTGTGTGTTATTAACAGGAACAAAACTGGTTTTGTGTGTTATCCTTTTCAACAAAGCTGTGTGTCAAAGTTAGCGACAGACAAACTGATCCAGTTACTGTTCAGAATTTGGCACCCAAATTATGGATCCCGTGTTACAAAGCCACTGTTCTTTGCTTTCTATATATAATTATTCAAATCATCTCTGATTTTTTTTGCACATGTGCACAACCAAGGTGCTTCTTGAAAATGTGGTCTTCACAGAAATGGGTATGAACAATTATTCTAATGTTATTGGTTGTTACATGGTTTCAGATTCAAACTCTTAAATATATTCATCCCTTTGGCAAAGAGTCAGAGTCCAGGCAAAATTGTCCTGAGCAAGAGTAAACAAGGGACATTTTTATTTCCATCAGTACCAAAAAGGTTACAGCGAGCAACATTTGAGCATATGAAAAGATGCTGAGGTGAGACTGCTTTGTCATGCCAACCACACAGACTGTGCAGGTAGCGAAAAGAGACACTAGTTCACAACAAATATTGGTTTGAATTGAACGATGACACTTTGCTGTTTCAAAATTGGGAGGGAAGTAAAATTAAGTTGGGATTGTGGTAGGAAGCAGAAATTACCAGCAATTTGCTAAAACTCCTGAATGAACACAACAGCATTGGAAACAAGCTGGAATCAAGCTGGAAAAAACCAGCCATAAGTTTGGATCTGAAGAAGAAACAGTTTGAGAGTAACAATAGCTGGATATCATATTCTGATGTTCTGAAATCAATCTGTTGCACCACACTCTTGTGGCCTCTTAAGGACTAAAAATGTTGAAAAAATACTGGGTGGTTATTTGGTAGCCTGTTCTGTGGAACAGCCATTCCATAGCAGGAATGCAACACCCAAATCCAGTCTGAGGTCTGCAAAAGTTGTTGTGGAAGCTACCAGGCAAGCTTTGCACATTACCTCTTGTGATGTTGGTGCCGCCAACATCAGCTCCCAGACTTCTTGCGCTGATGTTATGTTGAATCTCACCTGTCATAAAAAAAACCAAAACAAAGCACCCCAAATCATATTTCAATGCCTGATGCCTTTCAAACGAAATAGGTCTTCCTCAGAGGTCCTTCTGGTTTATGGGAAGGGTCACAGCTCAGTAGTAGAGCATCAGCTTTGGATGCCAAAGGTTCAATCCCCAGCATCTCCTGGTCGGCCTGGAAATATCTCCGGTGGACGTGCCCAAGGATCAAGGTCTTCTGGGAAATGATCTATAATGAAATTAAGAAGGTACTTAAGTGTACCTTCCATAAGAAACCAGAGGCCTTTCTCCTGGGCATAGTAGGCCAATTGGTGTCAAGGAAAGATAGGACGTTCTTTATGTATGCTACAACAGCAGCAAGAGTTCTTTTAGCAAAGTATTGGAAGACACAAGAACTACCCACGCTGGAAGAGTGGCAGGCGAAGGTGATAGACTATATGGGACTGGCTGAGATGACTGGCAGAATCCGCGACCAAGGAAAAGAGACGGTGGAAGAAGATTGGAAGAAATTTAAAGTTTATCTTAAGAACTGTTGTAAAATTAATGAGTGCTAAAATGTCATGGGTAATGTAAAACAGGATTGCAGTGACAAATAATTGGGTAAGAGAAAAAGGATCAAAGAAAGTGAATTATAAGTAATTGAAATTAGGGGTTGCTGGAAAAGTTTAAAACAGGGATGCAGAAAAGGGAGGTATGGGGAAGTCGTTGAAATAAGGTTTAAGAAAAAGAGGTTATGAAATTATACGTGTTTATATGTTTGTTTGTTTATGTATTGTCAGTTGTATTGTGTTTTAATATATGTTGGAAAATTAATAAAAAATTTATTTTTTTAAAAAAAGGAAATATCTCCAGCCCCAAACCCTAGAGAGAGCCAAGGCCAGCCAGTGTGGAAATGGCCTGACTCAGGATAAGGCAGCTTCCTAAATTCTCAGGATAAGGATGCTCCCTATGTTCCCTGCCCTTGTGTTGACAGTCAGTGGCACTAGAACCAGGGTAGGTGCCCTAGAAGGACCAAAAAAGAGTGTCGTCAGGGCCAGCCCAAGACGTTTGGCACCTTAGGTGAACCACAAAATGGCGTGCCCCACCCCTGCCACCACCGGGGAAGAAGGGTTGAGTGAAGATCTACATCAGGAACATCTTTATTGGAAACAAGAGTGGAGGGACACCACCAGCATGGCTTATTTGCCAAGAAGCCACTGTAGAGGCAGCATGGAGGGGGGCCTGCCGAGGATGTGGCATTCCTTGGAGGCTGGATTTTGCCACCTGAGGCGGTCACCGCCCCTTGCCTCATGGGTGCGCCAGCTCTGATTGTCATCTCTTTCCAAGGAGGGCAAGTCGCCCTCGGTGCTTCTTCGTGCTTTGCCTTCTCATTCACCACATCTGCACACCCCTCCGAGATCCTGCGGGCAGAATCCATCCCTCTCCTTGATTTGGAATCTACCTCTTGTCTAATTACAATGCCATTATAAATGAGATGTTTTGCCGTTGCCGAAAGCCTCTCCTACTCTGTAATCATGCCCATTGTGGAAGGCAAAGCTGAGTCAAGAATTGCTGCCTCTTTCGAGTGCTCTATTTCAGAGACACCATGCAAGGAAGCCGTCCTTGCAGCTTTTGTTGCTGTCCCGATGTCCGGGCCGCACTCCATTTGCAAGGGAGCGATCTGTCTCCCCCTTGGTAAATACTGTAGCGCTCGGCCTCCTTTCATGCCCAAGCTTTTAAAGAAATCTTTGTGCCATTAAAGACATGGAATTGCTAAATACAGGGCTGCAGCCATTGTTCCTTCCATTTGAACACACTTAATGGCTCTCTTGGAGAAAAGAAGAAAGGAAAAGTTGGATTTTTCCATTTTAATGGCTTTACCCCATTAAAAGAGTTTACAAATATTCTCTCCAAGTGTTTTCTCTGTAAATGAGCTATTCAAGAAAGTTTTGCGCAAAAAAAGGTAAGAGTTGACATACGTTCTCCAGCCCCCTCTTGCAAAAAAGAAAAAAGAAAAGAAAAGAGAAAGAAAAGCCTCAAGGGCATATTAACACTTTTATTAATAGAGTTCTCCGCTATTTAACAATAAGTCATGAAGGAAAAGCTGTTATTTTTCCCACTTCCAACATTCTACAGATAAAAATGGTGACAGGCTTGCAACACCAGTAATTTTCATACCGCGGTTCATTCTGTGAGCCGTGCCCTTCCAACATTACATGTTGCTGGTGGTTCTTAACCAGGGCTTAATCTATACTGTCCTCTTCTCGGGAAGGTGCAGGAAGGGGGGGACCCGGTCCCCACCATTCCATCTCAATCCAGCCCCTGACAATACCCAACTGATCTCTGCACTGGCTGCTACAGCCACCATCTTCTCAGGAGGTCTATTCTGCATAAATGGCAATTGCAAAATATCAGGCCTCTATTGTGGCAGCAGCTATCCTTTGAACCTCCCTCCAGTTGTCTCTGGAAGGCTGTTGAATAATTTCTTCTTTCAACAAGTCTTCCAAAATGATTTTTTAAAAAACCCCAAATCTCTATTGGATTTGGAATTGATTATCTATCATTGTTTTTACTTTTTATATATGCAGTTTGATTTATCTATATCTATAGATATTGAAATCTCATCAAGATGCTTCATGGGAAGCGATTCATAAATGAAATAAGTAACAACAATAAGTTTGTACCAACACAGAGGTAGCTTCCAGGTGTTGTTGAGCTCCAACTCCCATCAGCTCCAAGCAGCCTGGAATTCTGGGAGTTGCAGGTCAGGAATTATGGCAGTTGTAGTTCAGCAACAGATCAAAGCCCACAAGCTCCCTGTTCTTGCACTAGAGACAAGACAACCCACCCAACTCTTTCAGAATTTTCATTTCTAGAACTGCTGCGGGAGGAGTTGAACCCTGAATAATGCCAAAACCAGGAAGGTGTTCTAAGAAGGCATCTCCACATTCAGTGGTTTGGGTTATTTTAAGTCCCTGGACTTAAGGAATTTGGGGAGAGTAATGTGTATTCCTTCAAAATGTGGTAAGCCAACCCTGCTGTGTTTGGGACACTCCTGTTCATTCTGTGGAGTGGGGCCATGGACTTTTGCCTCTCAAGTCCAGCCATGATAACATTACTGCCCAAAATGCCAAAAAAAAAAAAGAGGAAATAAGGGACAAAATAGGGAAATTTATCAGAGACAAGGGCCAGAAAAAAGGAATTGTGCCGAGTGTATGTTTTAGGATCTATCTATCTATCCATCACTGTATTGCCGTACTATTTTGCTCATGTCAAATTCTCCACATTTTTTTATATAAATATTGTACTTTGTATGAAATTCTCCAAGGAAATTTCATTAGCCTGCAAGTTTCTGTGCTATGGCTTCAGTGACTCCATTGACATTGGCACAATAGTACATATCAGGAAGCAGAAAATCTATCACATTTGAAAGGAGTAACTTGCAGGGCTTATTCAACATTCTCTCACCACAACAGCCCTATGAATTTAGGGTGATGCACAGGAAGCTGCCTATACCAAGTGAGACCATTGGTTTGTCCACCTCTGTATCATCTACAGCCTTTGCCAACATGGTGCTGTCCAAACCTTTTGGACTATAGCTCCCATTACCTCTGACCATTGGTCATGTTGGCTGGGACTTATGGAAGTACGGCTTTGGAAAGTTCAAATTCTATAAGGTTGCCTTTAAATGCAATCTGAATCATATCCGCCACCCCACGCCTAAGAGGGGCTCATCCCATTCTCCCCCTCAGTGCATGAAACTTGGATGCCAAAAGAGAGCAAACATTACATTATAAGTAAACGTGTACACCTGCTTGGGCACTTTTGGTATATGTGTCTTACATGGAGTTTCTAAGCATCTCATTCATGCTTGGAAAGTGCTGTGTTCCTTATCTTTTCAAATCCACCTGGAATGTCACATGAGTCGGTCTTTCTAAGCGATGCATGTGATGTCCATTCAATGTGTTTTCATGAATGCAAGCATTGCCACAAAGTTACTGATTAATTGGACAAAGCACAAGAAGAACTACTGATTTCTTGCTGCTGCTCCCTGACTCCCTCAAGAAATAAAAATGCAAATAATTGTGTCTCATTTGGGTTGGTTTGTCGCTTGCGTCTCTTCCGCTCTGCAGCACCCTCCTCTGATGAGTCTCAATGGGAGAGTGTTGCTTTGGTGACTGTGGTGGAATCCTCTAGTTTCCAACTGGAAGGAGGTTATTTTTCCAGACGTCTTTGTTTTCCCCAGCAAAAGTGCCTTTCCCCCCACCAATACACCATGCACTTCCACAAAGTCTTTCTAAGCCTGCCAAAGTACGTGTGTGAGAGAGAGAGTGTGTGGTAAACCTGCAAACTTCCCTGGTTGTGTTTATTTTTAGAAGGCAAATATTGTGCCAGTGTTAACTTCAATTAGCAGACTTATTTGACAATCTGACTACTCCATCTGATGCCTCAAGGGCAAATTTCAGCACTTTATGAGAAAGGTTGGCCGATGCTGGCTCTCTGTGAATAAAATATGCCAAGGAGACGTATCCCCA
Source organism: Podarcis filfolensis (assembly GCF_964270895.1). NCBI lineage: Eukaryota > Metazoa > Chordata > Lepidosauria > Squamata > Lacertidae > Podarcis > Podarcis filfolensis. The sequence goes on from NC_139606.1 coordinate 96,426,120, forward strand.
CATTTTAAACTTAACTATGGCACATATCCTCTGTAGGGGAGACATTGATGGAAGTGCATCATGTACAGCATGGGTGATATAAATCTTATGCAACTGGTGAGCCAGAGTTTGGCCGCATCTACCCCATACTATAAACTGCCCTGTAATCCTCAGTTGAAGGGTGATATATGAAATTAACAGATACATACATATTTACAGTATTTACATTAAGGTTACCAGATTTTTTTCAATGAATCCGGGGACACTTTTCAACTTCCTACTAAATAGATGGATTTTGTCAGGGGACTGATAAGTAAATCTGGGGACTGTACCTGGGAAATGGGGACGTCTAGTAACCTTAATTTACATACCACTTTAAAAAGCTATGGCTTCTCCCAAAGAATACTGGGAGGTGTAGTTTGTTAAGGATGCTGAGAGTTGATAGGGCACTGCTGCTCCCATCAGAGAACTACCATTCTCAGAGTTTCCTGGGAAGAAAGATGGCTTGCTAAATCACTCTGGAAATGGTAGCTCTCTGAGGGGAATAGGGACCATCTAACAACTTTCAGCACTATTAATATTGAGTTCTCAGGATCTTTGCGGGGAGCAAGGGTAAAAACCTGAATAAAATATGGGGATGCAGGTAAGCCATGCCACGCATAATCGCTCACAAGATGCAGAACATGCACACCATTTGAATGGCAATGCCCATCAACTTGGGGGAGGGGTTAGCTCCCTCAAATATTTTATTGGGGGGGTGAAGGGACTTTGGCCCCTGGCAGGGACTGGTCTGAGGAGGAATGGTGGAGTCTGCCTCCCCCTCCTCCTGAACCTTCCAGAGAAGAGAGAGACAGTATAGATTTACAACGATGGTTTGCAGAATGTCACAGTTCAGAGACGGAAGAAGGACAAAGCTGGGATATAATGGGAGAAGAGGAGGGGAGAGGAGCAGAGCAGGAACAGCTGGCTTAGTTATCACTAGAAAGCATTCCAGACCCCCCTTCTCCCAGAACCCAGCAAGCATTGAAAGTAGGAGAGCAAAAGGCAAACAGGCAAAGAGGCCTAAGCAGTCACCATAAGAAGAATGGTGTTGTTGATGTTGTCTCCACCCCATCGTTCTGCTCAGACACTGAGGTGCAGCACCAAGGGCCTTCTGGCGGCTCCCTCACTGTGAGGAGCCAAGTTACAGGGAACCAGGCAGAGGGCCTTCTCGGTAGTGGCACCCGCCCTGTGGAACACCCTCCCACCAGATGTCAAAGAGAACAACAACTACCAGACTTTTAGAAGACATCTGAAGGCAGCCCTGTTTAGGGAAGCTTTTAATGTTTAACAGACCACAGTATTTTAACATTTTGTTGGAAGCCGCCCAGAGTGGCTGGGGAAACCCAGCCAGATGGGCGGGGTATAAATAATAAATTATTATTATATTATTATTATAAGAAGGGAAGGGGGTGGAGCAACGCCATTACTACAAGCGTAGCTTTTCCCAGCCTCTCTCTGTGAATATTGAACAAAAGATGTCGGTAAGAGCTTCTTGTTTATCCATTGCTGGCAACCTGCCGTGAGGGAAGGGGATCGGCTTCCCTGAAGTTTGACAGCCCCTAGGAGTTGGCTGCTATGGTGGGGAGCCATGGCTGATCAGAATTGAGTACAGTTGTATGATTGCACTTTAACTGTATGGTACAAATGTGGCCTTAATTTGGAGCGGGTGGGCTGGTCCGATTCTTGGCTTAATGATCATCTGGGAAGTCCAACAGTCCTTCCACCTCTGTTTCCCATCAACTTCCATGCCATGTCAAATGTCTTGAGTAGGCACAATGTATAGATATGGGAAATGTCCACAGCAGAAAGAGGAACCATTCTTTTAAGAACAGAAGAAGAGCCTGCTGGATCATCTAGTTCACTGTCCTGCTCTCACAGTGGCCAACCTGATGTCCATGTTAAATCCACAAGCAGGACCCAAACAGGAGAGCACCCTCCCCTCCTGTGGTTTCCTGACGCTGGTGTTCAGAAGCATCGGTGCCTCCAACTGTGGAGGTAGACCATAGAGAGCTGGGCTACTAGCCATGTATTTTAGTAGCCATGACTATGCTCTGCTTCCATAGTTCAAGGCCTAAGAACAGAGTTTACCTTTGTCTGTCTTGTGGAAAACAGAAAACAAGCATTTTGTTAGTCCCCAAACTTTCCATAACGTGCAACATGTAGTTTGCTAGACTATTAGTCAAAGATAAGTACTATGTCGTAAGCTTCCTTTGGAACTTCATTGTGACTAACAGTTGCTGGATTTGCTGGAGGGTTTTTATTCCTGTGTGAACAATAACCAAGAAGTATTAGTTCGATCAAATTCAGTCCAGGTTTTTTTTTTTTAAAAAAAAACACACGCATGAATACAGCTGGGGAGAGGAGGAAGCTACAAGCTAATGAGTTTCTAATTGGAAGAGCTATGAAGTCTAAAATGCAGGTTTTATCACAGAATTTGTCATGGACCTTTAAGTACAGCACCAGGAACAGGTCCTGTTTTAATTATAAGCCATAAATTGGGAGTTGAGCTCATTGTGGGCTGTGGTTTGCAGAGTGTGAAATATCCACTATTGAAACTCTCTGTGCAATTTTCAGCCTTTATAACATGATCAGTTTATTCTTGGTTTTAGCCAAGGAGGGTGACATGGCAGGCGATCTTTGTCAGGAAAGAAATATGCGCAGAGATGCACTTGAAACTGGGCAGCCGGATAATGCTGCTCACAGTTTATTATTGCTAATAGCATCGAGATGTTTCATAACTGAAATTAAATAAATAAATAGTTTGAAACCACTTTATATTTAGTCAAACCATTGGTCCATCTATGCACCGTGGCTTGTCATAGTGCAAATCTTTCTTAGAACTAACGTCTGATATCCCTTTTAACTAAGAATACCCAGCATTACATCGAGGACCTGCATGCATTTTACCACCTCCTCTATGCACCACCCTGTTAGAAATGCAACAGCAGGGATCATTCCATTTGTAATTTAAGGGGTTAATTCTGTCCTTAGTGGTGGTGCTGCTGCTTAGCAACCAGTTAGAGTGGTTTGCTGATATTTGCTGAGGTAGCACATGCTCTGATTGGCGTGTAGTTCTGAGGGAGTTTTCTCTTGTATGTTTTGGTTGAATATCTCCCTGTTATGTAGAAGTCCTGAAGTAAGGAAGACAGAGCCACCCTGTTCCTTTCTCCTCAAATTATATATTGTTTTGTTCAGCTTCCTCAGTAAAGTGTTATCAGGATTCTTTCATCTATGGATTCCATCGGCATTATTTAAGTGACTTTGCTAATGCACCCTTGGGTTCATATCACATGAGATGGTATGTTATTGTAAGGCATGCCATTAAACTGTTAAGAATTTGGAGTGCCAATTTGTGGGTGTTGGGCACCCATGATTTCTAGATTTAGTGTTATAATGTAATCAATGCTTGAAGAGTTAAACTGGAAGGCACACTATTAATTGCTGGACTCAGCTTCCCATGTCCAGGCCAGCCTGATAATGGCCAAGTTGTTAAGCAAACACAGACAGGGTGATTACCTGTCAATAATGCCATAACTAGGCAAACATTCTGTGCTGGATGCAGACAGGTGGGTCCCTGCCCTGAACTCTGAGTTAGCTAGAAGAAAAAAAGACCAGTAGTAGAGTTTCAGGTTAGCAGTTTTTGCTTGATGCAAGCTGGAGGAAAATCGTTTCAGTCTGTTAAAGTCAGCAAGCTGGAAAGAGGGCCAAGGCTATGTTTTGGAGCATGTTTGATTTCTGTTTGTTTCTAAGGCTGCAGTAATGGAGGAAGCAGAACCCTCTTTGAGTGTAAAGCTGGGAGCTCCTCCATTGTAGGCTCAGGTTGTATATATGTGTAAATAAACCATATATCATAAAGGCACTACAGTCTTTGCTGTGGCTCATTTCCGAAGGAAAACCTGGGTAAGTGCCTGGACTCCTGGAATCTCACACTGCAGTGGAGATTGAGGGTGGCATGTAACAATACTAAACACTCTGCATGCTGAATGTGGAATGGTTAAGGAGCAAGGAACTAATGAGTTCCTACAGAACAGAGTGAGTGGTTGTCATGGAGTGGTTGGATGCAGAGAAGCACATGGGAAGAAGGTGGGATGACGATGAGTGGTCAGAGGGCGAATAGGGAGAAGACTGAGAGGAGGAGATGTTGGGAGCTGAAGAGGGAACAGGGTTTAGTGAGCAGAAAGAGGCAAGGAACTCTCCAGACTCGGACAGAAGAGGACAAGGACTAGGAGACAAAGATGAGGCAGACTGCTGAAGAAGCCAGGGGGTCTCCCCCTCCCACTGCAACCAGCTCGCTCCCATCCCCCTGGTCTCCCAGAACATGCAGAGAATGGAGAGGGTGGAGCAATGAGAGGCAAGACAATGGAGCCTCGGAAGGAACTAGAAGAGCAGCCTTAGAGAGTGGTGGGAAAGAGGGGACCATCAGTTCTCACAATTGCCTTGTTGGGGCAAGACCTATTAGGAAGAGTTGCTGTCATCGCTAGACCCGAGCTGTTTTGGCCTTTTGAATAAAAAGTTAACTTCACAGACCCTGGTGTTCATTGATGATGTGCTCCTGACCCAGACTCCTGACAGTGCTGTACTGGAAGGGAGTTCTGGGGAGAACAGCTCCAGGACTCATGCCAGAACAGGAATGTTGACGTCACCTACACTTGGGTAATTGATAGATCCTCAATGCTGTGGCATGTGAATGACATGATAGTGAAGTTCATGGCAGATTAGCCATAAACGTGAAGAAAATAAGTAGAGGCTGGATGCTTCTGTTTGCAGCACCTTAGGTTAGAGGAAAGGTAAGAGATGACATGACTGAAGTTCTTAAAAGTATGGATGCAGAAAGCAGAGAGAGGAAAGGTTCTCTTCCTCTCTCTTTTTTATATATAAATTTTTATTAGTTTTTTAACATACCATTTTCAACAATAAGTAAACATACTTTTACATCTTATTCAAAAAAATTTTGATTTCCATCAGTCCTGTCTGAAAAATTTCCAATCTAATCTCTTAGTATGCATTTCTTATTTTCCCTATCACATTTCAAACTCATAACCAATATCTCTATCTTTTTCTACTTTGTAACACTTCGTATATTTCTCTTTATCTCTCATAACAATAGAACTTTTTGACATCCAATGATGTAAAATGTTGGAAGATTCAGGAAAGTCCTTCTTCGTGTAGTGCATAGTTAAACTGTGGAAGAGCAGGCAGTGATGGCCACCAATTTGGATGGCTTTAAAGAATTGGTTATGGCCACTAACTTGGCTGGTGTTAACAGAGTCTTAGACAAATTCACGGGTGACAAGGCTGTCCATGGCAACTCGCCTTGCTGCCTACACCCTGCCTCCTGCCTCTGAATACCAGTTACTCAGCATCACAAGTGGACAAAGTGCTGTAGCATCAAGATCCTACTTGTCTGCATCCCACAGACATCTGGTTGGCCATTGTGGGAGCAGGATGCTGGGCCAGATGAACCATTGGCTTAATTCAGCTGGCTCTTCTTAATCGAGAGCCAGAGCACGAGGCAGCAAGGAAACAGGAGTAGATTTTCATGTGGAGTCCTGAAGACTCGTCACAAAGGGAGGTGACATGTTTTTCAGTCTCGCAGAGAGTGTTTGCGCAAACACCGCAAGCAGTTTCAGCTGAGCCCTAAATATACTAATCAAGTACACAATTAACAGTTTTCTGCCTTTTAACTGGCTAGGGCTCTTATTTCTGCTCCCCTGCACTCCAATGAGGCTTGAGCCGGCAAACTTCCCAGTAGATTGTGCCCTGCCTGTATAACATCAACACAGCAGCAAAGTAAATACCCCTCTAATTAAGTGCCTCCTTTTGAATTTTTTTTTTATTATTTCATACCAAAGCCTTTTAACATCATTACTGCTGCTTTTCCAACAAAGGTAGGTGATTTGGAGGAAACCTGGATGTAAATGTGTGTATGTTGTTGTTTTTTAATTTCTTAGGAGTTATTTTATTTGATAATGACATTAAATATTAGAAACTATAACAGCTGGTGTGTTTATCCTTACTTGAGTGTATTAACCTCTTTAGCCCTTTTTTTCCAGAAGAAGGATTCGGCATTACAGATTTGACTGTCAGCTGCAGTGCCTGGCGGCCCAATGGATTGGCACCCGGACAGAATCTAAAGTCCACTGCAGCAAGTAAACATGGATGACATTGCAGGGAGAGGGAGGGGGAGAGAGAGAGAGAGAGAGAGAGAGAGGAAGCTGCCTGACTTGAGGCACCTGCAGCTGGTTCCACCAGAATAAAAGCAAAGGTTGTGCTCACCAGAGTGGAAAAACACTGAATTTATCTTTGGTTACCATTATTATTATCATTATCATTATTACTTATTTACTTTCCTGGATATATAATTTTTTAAACATCTTGGTTGGGGGGGCAGGGAGAGAATGCATCTGCTGAAAGCATATTGTTCTTTGTAGTGTGTTTAGCAGGCATACATGCAGGTTTATTGTTGACACGCTTTCATATTTTGATAAAGTATCATGTACTCCATACAGGATGAAAAAGGAGCGAGGCAAAGCAGTGGTGGCATGATCCCAACACAAACAACTTTAAAAGCCCCCCAAACAAAACAAAACCAGCAACCCACCTCTGGGTTGTATTCAGCTAAGACATACTCAGGATAGAATCATAGAATCATAGAGTTGGAAGAGACCACAAGGGCCATCGAGTCCAACCTCCTGCCAAGCAGGGTAGACCCTCTGGAGTTAAAGAACCTAAGTTAGTCATACCCATTAATTGCAATGGGTCTACTCTGTGTAGAATTAGTATTGAATATTATCCTCTTTACTTATCTTTCTGAATTTGTTGGGAGGGGGGAGCAATTTCACCCCTGCATACTATACCTGCAAACAATCATTTGATAATTTCTCCATTATAGTTAATGGGGAGATGTTCAAAGCTTTGGAAAATGAACCAAGGTGAGCCTCTTCCTCAGATCTGAAGTGAATCAAGTCTTGTCCAAACCAGCCAGAGGTGAAGCAGTCTTGCATCCAAACCACCAAAGTGGATTCATAGCAAATTATTTTTCTATGCACACCTTTAATTCAGATATGCAATCTCTCCCCATCCCCTCTTCCCTCCTTGTGACCAAGTCCTGCAAGAATTGCACTAAGAAATTCCCTTGATCATGTATGTGCCCTGGCTCTAAGAATGAGCTTTTATTTATCACAGGATTGTGGACCATGGCACGGGGACGAAAGAGGATAACTCACGCATTGAGAACGTAAGAAGTGTCTGCAGGGTGAGGTCAATGGCCCTGAGAGCAGCTGCACTCTTCCCATTGTGATTCCCATTGTGATTCCCAACAACTGACACACAGAGGCACAGCGTTGCCATCAATGGAAGTAGAATATAGCCACTGTGGCCAGTAGCTTTGGGCAGCCTTATCCCCCATAAATTGGTCTCATCCTTTTTAGAAGCCATCCAGCTTGGTGGCCATCACTACTTCTTGTCATGATGTACTTCTTGCTGTTGCACACTCTCTGAACATATAGCCTATAAACAGTACAGGGGGGAGGATTTAGCCCTAGATCAGAACTGATGGTCCTCCTTTAGTTGGACTCCCATTCCCATTGGTCCCAGCCAGCATGGGAATACTAGTCCTGCAACAGCAGATGGGGCACTACTCTATATGGAATAGTTGACCATTACTTCAGTGGGTTCTAGATAGTAATAGAACTGTACAGGAACTTTAATAATATCCGTTTCGGGGACAACAGTTGTGATTTGCCATCTAAGGGCTTATCTGCTCAGACATGGAGCTTTAAAACGCAACATGTGCCTGGAAAATGCGGAGGAAAGCTAAGTTACCTAGTTGTAACTCTTGCTATCCCCATAGTTGTCAAGTGGTGTTTGGGGGGGTGGGTGAGAAGCTCCCACTGAGTTGCTGCACTTCTTTCTATTGGAGAGAGAATGCGCCTTTTCAACAATTAAAAGTTTATTTTTTATATATATATATATATATATATATATATATATATATATATATATATCTCACTTAATAAAAAAAATCTCTAAGTGGTGTACATAAAACAATATGAAACAATTAAGACACTGATAAAATTAGCAGATATTAAAAACAAGAAACATAATTACATTGTGTGTCTGGACAGGCTTGCTAAAATGCTGTAAAAGTTTTTAGCAGGGGTCTAAAAGAGTAATAGCGAGGGGGACTCTCTAATGTCAAATGGCAGGGAGTTCCGAAGCATTGGTGCTGCCACACTGAAATTTCAACTCCTAATCCAGTAGATGGGGAAACAAGCATTACATGGGGCTTGTAAAAGCGGAAATTCAGCTGACTGAAGCGGCTGAGCAGGCAAAGCAATCCTTCAAGAAAGCTGGTCCAAAGCGGTGAAGGACTTTATAGCGCAACCTAGAACTTGGCCTAGTAACAAACCAATTGCACAGAAAGTGTGCAAATGTCTGCTTGTGGTCACACCACCCCATGTGTTCATAACATCCTTGACTCTGGGGCCCAGCGTGTAGGCAGTTAGATTTCAAGGACAGAACCCTAGAATGCTTTAAATTGGAGTGGCTAATGTATGGAAGTGAGAGCTGGACCATAAAGAAGGCTGATCGCTGAAGAATTGATGCTTTTGAATTATGGTGGTGGAGGAGACTCTTGAGAGTCCCATGGACTGCAAGAAGATCAAACCTATCCATTCTGAAGGAAATCAGCCCTGAGTGCTCACTGGAAGGACAGATCCTGAAGCTGAGGCTCCAATACTTTGGCCACCTCACGAGAAGAGAAGACTCCCTGGAAAAGACCCTGATGTTGGGAAAGATGGAGGGCACAAGGAGAAGGGGACGACAGAGGACGAGATGGTTGGACAGTGTTCTCAAAGCTACCAGCATGAGTTTGACCAAACTGTGGGAGGCAGTGGAAGACAGGAGTGCCTGGCGTGCTCTGGTCCATGAGATCACAAAGAGTCGGACACGACTAAACGACTAAACAACAACAACGTGTGTGTGTGTGTGTGTGTGTGTGTGTGTGCACGCAGTGTGTGTTCACATCTAATCTTGCCCCTTTCTAAAAAAAAATTATTGGTGAGCATTTTTCTCTTTGTAAATCTACCAAAGAATAAAATAAAATAAAATTGGGATTAAGGGGCTTTCTCAGGGCGGTGGAAGGCATGTGTGCTGTGTCCCATTTGTGCAGTATGGTGGCACTCAACCTTCTTCAGGTAGGAAAGGGATTTTGAGGGATCTGAGGGGTTTTGGAGGGTACGTGTTTGGTCCTCCTTATCTTGTTGGTCTCCATTTTCTGTCAGGCCCAGCCAGCAAGGGCTGAGGGAAGTTCTTGTGCCAGCAATATTTGGAGGCCCATAGGATTGGCCACCTTTGCTTTAAAAACACCCCTTCATAGTGGAAAGGAAGGGAAGAACTGGACATACACTGGGGAAGGGCTGCAGCTCAGTGGCAGAGCATCTGGTCCAGGTTCAATCCCTGGCATTTGCAAGCAGAGCTGGGAAATGTGCCCTTCCGCAAACCACCAGTCAGTGCAGACGACCCGGAGCGAGACGGGCGAGTGCTTTGATTCAGTCTAAGGCAGCTTCCTATGTCCCTGTGTTTTCAAACCACGGGCATCAGCGAAACATGTTTCTGTAGCCGGTGCGCAAATGAGAAACAGTCTTTTAGATTGGCAATGAAATAAATAAATTACAGCACTGCTGAAAGGTCGGGAATGGGAATAGGGACAGAAGAGAAAGGTTTTGATGGCTCATTTCTCCCCGCTCCCCTCTCTGCCATGCTTTCTGCCACCTGCATCCCTTTATGAAATTAGATCACTTACATTTTTAAAGAAAGTCTATTCTTTTTCATCGTGGGCCACAAGCAAGCCTAACGCTACCTTTTGTGCAGAACCCCCTGCTAGCCGAGGGGGAGGTGTATCATCACTGCCATCCCCCGAGATCCTACCTTGCCTCTCTGGCTCTTGATCAGAAAGAAGCAGATGGTTATTTACAAATAAAATAATCAAGACCTCAAGAACGCTTCTCCCTTCCCCCTACAAAAAAAAACAAAAAACCACCAACCCAGCTGCGGAAGAGGCCAGAATGAGCTCAAGTCTCTTGCAGCCCCTCCGCCAGCTTTTTCAAGGACATCGATGGCACTGTGAGGGCCCTTGGCCATCCCTTTAAAATGCACATGCCCCCTTCCTTTGAAAAGAAGAAGAAGGAGGAGAAGAGGAAGGGAATATTGTGGCACCCCAGACGATGCCATTCCTTCAGAATTTCCCAGCGACATTCAAGCATCTCCGTCACTCAAAAGACAATAGGAATTAATGCCAAATTATTGTGCGTGACTCTTCCCGATCTGCTCCGGCGTCTGGGCTCTCGCAGTCAGGTCCTTTCGCAGCGATGCAGAGGCTGCCTTTGAATCTCTTCCGTAGCCATGGTCACTCTTTGTCTTTATCTACTGTCGAGTGTCATACATTTAGCGATAATAATAATACTTATAAAAACCTGAACAAAAGGGAAAGAAAGCAGGTGCTCCAAGTTTACTCTGGAGCCAGCTGCCGGGAAGACGTCCTGCACTTATATATTTATTTTGTGGAACATAAGGAGCTTAATTGGAAAGCTTTTGAAAACAGAAATGAATTATGAAATGTACACCAGAGCAATCTTTTATTCTTTCTCTGCCCCTCCCAGCTTCGAAAGACTGTTGAAGTAGCAACTGCAGGAAATGGGTTGTCACAGAATCATGTTTACTCTTGGCCTCCATTTATTGTTAAGAAGCAAGATGAGGAGAGGAATTGAAAGCAAACTTTAAAACACATCCACCCACACACCAGTGCTTGAAACCTGTGATCCCATGAACAAAAGACGCATCTGGAAGCGGCCTCTCATTTTTACGGGTAATGTTTCCGAGAGTTTCTGCAGAAGTGAGTGTGACTACTGAAAGAATGGCCGTGGCTACTGAAAAGCTTCAACAGCAGGCATAGCCTTAGACCTGAGTGTGATATGAGATGCTGCTTCCTAGTTCTTGGACCTGGAAGGTTTGTGCAAGATGACTACGTGTGCCTTACCTTACAGAGTTTAGCCCTGTATTTAAGGGGCTCTCAGAGGACAAATCTCTCTATATATATTTTTAGGCTGGGAGCTGCATTGACCCCATGAAAAGACCACGAGGTATGCAGTGAGTGGGGTCAGACACCAAAGTGAGCATGCAATCATAGACCCTTGATACGCACAATCAGACTCAAAGGCATTTCCCCTAGAAAAAGAGGCATATCTTTAACGCTTAAGTTTCGTTTTCCATTTACTTCTCACACTTCTTTTAACCAAGTTCGTTTGAAAAAGAAAACTGTTCTTTATATATCTCAGCTTTTGTCTGTCTTGGCTGTGCAAAAGGCCAAAATGACCCACAAATCCCAACAGAAGAATTCACATGATCTCAATGCACAGCTGAGCTGTTGAGCCCTGCTTCCATAGCTAGTCAAAATCTCAAAATGCAACTGCACTCTGAGAGTAGCATGCATGCAATTTTGGAGTGCGTGGATGCTTTGTGCATATTTGCAAGGAACACAAGTTTACCCCTCTGCTGAGACATTTCCTCCTCTGCTTTGATCTTCTTGAAGAAGACCAGAAGATGGAACTTCTCAGCTGCTCCCTGCCAAACAGCTGGTGGAAGGAAGGAAGTCCCAGAGGGAGGGATGAAATTCATCAGAGGACCCTGTTCATCCTGAGAGGTGAAGTTTCCTCACCCCTGTTCTATTCAAAGACCTATTTTAATTGAAGGACTGTCCTTCAATTAGTCTGAGTTAATATTTAGTTACAAGCCATCTACCAGTGCCATCAGGCCCTGCAGGTCGTTCACAACAACTATAATATAATATAATATAATTTTTTTTTTAAAAAAATTGTTCAGTAGCACCTTAGAGACCTTAGAGACTGACCAACTACTGAACAATTTTTGCTACTGAACATTTTTTTTATTTTTTTATTTTTTCCGACTGCGTCAGACCAACACAGCTACCTACCTGAATGTAAAACAATATGATACCAAAGCCATAAAAGCATGGTAATTGCAATTACATTAACATAACAAAGCTAAACAGCAGCCAGAGTGGCCATGTGTCATACTTAATAGCGGACAGCCTTCTTGCTATCCAGTTCAAGTCCAGAGAAAGAACCTCAAGGGGTCATCTCAAAGTTGCCCATCAACAGTCAACAGAACCTGGAGAATAGGCTGTGCAGGCAGACAGGTCTTCCAGAACGGATTACGTTCGACAACCAAGGTTCCACTGTACAGTGTGGGGAAACTTTGGCCTCTGGATGTTTTGAATTAAAACTAACACACTTACTGTTTGTACTGGCAGTTATGGATAGCTGTCTTGGTCTCTTGCAGGATAAACAATCAATTGGCTTCAAATTTATCATGGCATAAGCTTTTGTGATGGGTTTAAGTCCCTGAAAGCTTGTGCCATGAGGAATTTGGTAGTCCTTAAGGTGCCACAATACTTTGTTTTCAGAGTAAATGTTAGCAACACTGTGGGCCTTGGTGAGCTGCGTTCTTAGGGGTGCAGCGAGCCTATGCATTTTGCAATCTGCCGCACTCCAGCTCTCAAAATGTTGATCGTATGGAACTGTACTGCCCGTCCACTGCGACAGTCGGGATCTGGAGTGCAGCTTCAATGGAGCTTAATGGAGAGCTGAGCGCTGTTGTGAAATGTGAAGCATCTGTTAAAATACAGGATGTCTGGCAAGCCTACAGGAAGTTATCATTCATCCTCCTCTCTCCATCTCCTCCTGATTAAAGTGGCTGTGCAGCTGACAGCAGAAGTGGTAGTTACGGGTTAGGCCGGGTATCGTGTAATTTTCGTGATAGAGAGCTGGCTTTTCTTTTCTCCCTTAAAAGACTAACTTGATTCCACAACCATCTCTCTCGAAGCACACTCGGTACCCACAGAGCTTGAGTATACATAATGTGTCATGTTGGAAACACCTTAGACTTTAAATCCGTCTGATGCTCAGCTCTGATCCTTGACCTCACCCTTCTTTCTTCTTCCTCTAGCTGAGCAGGGGGAGATTGGCATGGGGAAAATAGAAAGCATTGCCAAAATCATATAAACGCTAATGTCTTTCCTGTTCATTTAACTCCACGTCAACAGCGCAACTTCCCTAGACTGACCCATGACCCACCCCTCCAAAGGGTGTGGAAACCCAGAGCTGGGTGGAACTGGCTTCAGTCCAGGGTCCATCAAACAAAGGAAAACTTCTGGGCACTTGAGGCGGAGGAGGGAAGCAACTGGGTCCCTGCTTATTGAAAGGAATGTGGCCCAAGATAGAATTCTGCCATGAAGTGAGACAGTTCAATTTAGATAGCAGTGTTCTGGAGTTCTCCCATCATTTCTGTTTTTTGATCCATGGTTCATACTCCGATTTCAAACTTTGTATCCTACCATCTCAATAATACTAAAAGCAGGTTCATGTTTTATGTAGCAATTGTGCTTGGCACCCGTATTCCACGTGTGTGTGTGTGTGATTTTTAAACCTATAACATTTTGTCGCTGAATTCGTTAGAATAACTGATCAGAAGCATTGAGATTCATGTATAAGATGCTCCTGATCATAAAAGCCAACTATAATATTTGAGGGGGGTGGGGGGCCCAAAGTTGATGGGCATTGCCACTGTGTCATGTGATCAATCATGCAGGGCAGGGCTTACCTGCCCCCACCCTCATATTTCATTCACGTTGGTACCCCTTCCCCTGGTGTTAATTTGGCCATAGATCTTTTTTAAAAAAATATTTTAATATGAAGACATGGAAGCTACAGCAGGCAAGCACCAACCATATCGTTAGAAGCACCTTCCTTATGTGTAAGTCAAGAATGCGGAACCTCAAACCAAAAGCGCCAAATGCAATCCCCAGGACCTCTCTGTTTGGCCGTCAGGGCTCTCCCCAAGCCACACCGCTTCTTCCCAGACCACCTGCCCTTCATGGGCCTTGTTTTGCACCCCACTCGTGTGTTTTTGACTGGCTAGAATGCAACCTTGAAAACTATTATCTTGCTTTCTTAGACGGAGGATAGAGAGGGACATGTGAGCATGGGGAAGCACACAGAAAATGCTTTCAGGTGTCCATCTCAGGGTCCTGGCCAGTTTCAGTTGGGAAAAGGTGGTCTTTAAGGCATTGGCTAAAATGCCAGTTGAAATGGATCCAGAAGATCAGTCTCATCCAATAACTCCTTGAAATGATTGGGAACGACCTGCTCAAGATGCTTATCCAGAAATGAAGCGCTATAGTTGAAAGCAGCTGTAGAGCCCCACGTTGCATAAGGCTGCTTTATATAATCTGTGTTCATTGCTAGGTCATTCTAATGAAGAAGCTACCACCCCCACCTTCTTACTAAACGTCCTTGAGATGTTTTAGAAATTGTTTTCTAATCTGCAATACGGCATTAAAGCTTAGAAACAGGTAGGGTCTGGAAAAAGAGGATTCTTCCTCCTGTTTAGCACAGTGAGTGGGGAACTTTACGAAATGCACACACCCAAAGACATATACACCAATTAATCTGAAAAATCTGTAGTTTGAAACGATCAGAGAAAGAAGGGGGCGGGGGGGGGGAGAGAAGGGTAAGAAAATTACAGTGGCAGCAGGTTGAAGTCTTTGTTGTTGTTGTTGTTTAGTCATTTAGTCGTGTCCAACTCTTCGTGACCCCATGGACCAGAGCACTCCAGGCACTTCTGTCTTCCACTGCCTCCTGCAGTTTCCTCAAACTCATGCTGGTAGCTTCCAGAACACTGTCCAACCATCTCGTCCTCTGTCGTCCCCTTCTCCTTGTGCCCTCCATCTTTCCCAACATCAGGGTCTTTTCCAGGGAGTCTTCTCTTCTCATGAGGTGGCCAAAGTACTGGAGGTTGACTTCTGTCTCATATTAAGACCTTTTAAGACTTCAACCTGTTGACAAAGACAACAGGTTGAAGTCTTAAAAGGTCTTAATATGAGACAGAAGTCAACCTCCTAACCCGTTTTGTTTTTTAACATGGAATAACAGTCCACAAATAATGTCTCTGAGCATGTGAACATAAGAAAGGTCCTGCTGGGTCAGTGGCCTGTCTAATCTTGTTATTTAGTTATTTAGTTATTTAGTTATTTAGTTATTTAGTTATTTAGTTATTTAGTTATTTAGTTATTATTTAGTTATTTAGTTATTTAGTTATTTAGTTATTGCATTTATTGTTATTTAGTTATTTATTGCATTTATCCCCCACCTTCTTCAAGGTGGTATCCATGGCTCTCCCCCTCCTCACTTTATCGTCACCGGTGAAGTAGCCCAGCATCCTGATCTCACAATGGCCAACCAGATGTCTATGGGAAGCCTGGAAACAGGAACTCAGCCCAACAGCACTTGGCCATTTTGGGGGACCCCAACAACTGGTATCCAGTTGTCTCCAAGAGTGGAGGTAAAATACAGCCGGCATACAAAATACTTTTCCCTCACTATTGAAGAAATATGGCTACAGTCCATCTGCTTCTCGCAAAGTACAAGCTGGCTGGGATGTTCTGGAGCTGATCCACAAGCTTTAATGGAAGATGATGAGGGCTGCAGGCCTAATCTCGGGAGTGCCTATAGCCATGTTGTTCTCCCCCTTTAACAAGCCCCCATTTTTTCTTGGTAAAGAAGTAGCTGCTTGGTACCACCCTATCTAGCCCAAGGCTGTCTGCTCTGATTGGAAGTTGCCTGCTAGAGTCTCCTTCAGCGGTCTCTCATGGCACTACATTTTTATCGGGAACTGAATCTGGGACTATCTGTGTGCAGATTTCAATTACTGGTATCCAAAGGTGCACTGAAGACAGAAGGCTTTCACACATTCAGGAAGCCCTTGTATTTGGAAAATGGCCATTCTGAATACAACTTCTAGAAGTGCCACAATGGAAGGAGGAAGAAGAGTGCTGACATGCGGGTGCAAGGCAGGTTTGGGCTTCTGTTTTTTGGCCTTCGTGAAACCAAAAGAATGCCCATCTTTTGGTCCCGCCTTCTGGCACAGCCAGAGCACAGAAGCCAAAATGAGATACCCGGGAATGGGATAGGAAACCGGGAAGGCTTTTATCGATCCTGGTTGTCCCACTTAAAATGGGACAGTTAGGCAGTATTCCTTTGTACCTCTTTGCTGTCCTTTGCGACTTCAGCTTTGGTACTCTTTAAATTGGCCTCCCCTTTTCTCAGGGGCAGAGGAAGGGGGTGTGGTGGGGGTGGTCCACCCCAGGTGTCACCACTGAGGGTGGTGACAAAATGCCAGGCGGCACTCACCGGGGGGCCTGCAGCGCACCCGAGCCACACGTCTCTCCTGGGAGTGACATGGTGGTTTGGGTGCCCGCAGGCTCCGCGCTGCCCCAAATGGTTCATCACCACCTCCTCAGCTGTAGGGCACCTGAGTGTGTGGAGGCAGGAAGAGGAGGCAGAGTGTGAGGAGGCAGTGTGGTGTAGTGGTTAAGAGCGGTAGACTCGTAATCTGGTGAACCAGGTTCGCGTCTCCGCTCCACCACATGCAGCTGCTGGGTGACCTTGGGCTAGTCACACTTCTCTGAAGTCTCTCAGCCCCACTCACCTCACAGAGTGTTTGTTGTGGGGGAGGAAGGGAAAGGAGAATGTTAGCTGCTTTGAGACTCCTTCAGGTAGTGATAAAGCGGGATATCAAATCCAAACTCTTCTTCTTCTACTCTTTGGAGGCTCTACGGAGCATCCTGCCCCGCCCCAGGTGCCCGATCAGCTTGTTCCACCACTGCCTTTTCTAGCAACGGTGATGGCATCACGTAACCAGTCAGATTTTGCCGCATGTTAATAGTGCTGTGAGCAAACAAAGCGAATGCAGAATGATAACACTGCCTTTGAAGGCTTTAGAAGCTCTCACTCGGCATTAACTTTATCCACAACTGGGTAATCATGCAGCAAAATCTAGCTACATGATGACACCCCCATTGCTGGAAAGCAGAAGATCGATTTGAAAGAGAAGGAGTAGAAATGGTGCCAAAGCAGCTAATCGGTGATGACCTGAACATCAATGGACAAGTGCAAAAAAGGTAGGTTTTGGTAGGATCTTTCATAAATGTCCTTTCATTTAACACTGAAGATGTTTATTGGCCCAACCTTAGTAGCATTTGTGGACCATGGCATACTTCACTAAACTCTGTTGTACTTTTTCCATGTATTTCAATGTGGCCTGTGTAGGGTTCAGTTAAAATGAGCAGAACCTGACCACAGCATGGAGAATTACTTCTTGTGCTAGAGCTTTTATTGGGTGGGAGGTGGGAAATCTAGACTGATCACTTTAATACTTACGTATTATAGGATTAGAAAGTTCAGAATGGAAACACCAGCCTTTACTCTCTTTTTTTAAAAAAACAGCAAAAACAAAATGTGTTGTTTTGTTGTGGCAAAATGAAAGTTTGCATTTTTATCCATGATATATTTTTTGGCAACCAGAACACACAGAATAACAGTCACAAATCATAAATGTCACACTTTTGTCACCAGAAGTTGAAGAAGTCTGCAGGGTTCCTATTTGGATGCAAATCCCAGAAGTCCCACCTCCTGCGATTCACATCAAAATCAACTTTGAAAATGGTTTTGATATCGGAAGCTGCTGTCAAGATAAAACTTTCATACAACCGCAGCCACTGCAGCCCAAGAAAGCTTCTGCTTCTATTCCACGCAGTTCTTGGCTTTCATTTTACCCCCAAGGTTTTCCTTCTTTTTCATTTTTATTGAGAACCCAATAGAGCAGTGGAATGGGAAATGACACGTTTTGACAATGGGGAACAAATCTAAAATCAAAATGGTAATCGCTCATGGGTTTTTTTCTTTTGGATAACCTTTTTTAGAAAATCACTGGGGAAATGTCTTATTTTTCTATATTGCCCTCACTTGTTCCACTTTTAAGTTGCTCTTACTTGCCCTCACTGATATCATTACACCTGATTGCGCAACTTCTTCCAGTTAACTGTGTGACTCTTCGCATGCAAATATTATGAAACTCATTTTCAGCACTGGGCTGCAGTATTTGGCCCAGAGTTTTTTGTCACTTTAAGTGGGTGCTGTGAAAACGCCTGCTGAATATCAGATTAATCTTTAAGGGGCAGACAAATTTAAATAGCTTTGAGGTTGCAGGTGGCCTCATCATAAAAATGAGGGGACTGAGGGGTCTCCTTTTTTAAATCCCCTTGTTGAAAAGTGAAACCCTTTGTCACATAATCTTTAAAGGCCACCAGTTTCCCTGATACAGGGCTCCCCTATCAGGCCAACACACCCTGGGCCAACCTGGGCATCAGTTTTGCCATGTGGGACAGAGTGTCAGGCATGAAGAAGTGTCAAGCTGCTACATTCTTCTGGGGAGACGCAGCCTGCGCTCAGGTAGATCTCGGCCTATTGTCAGGATTTTCTCACCCAAAGAAGAAGAAGAAGAAGAGTTTGGATTTGATATCCCACTTTATCACTACCCGAAGGAGTCTCAAAGTGGCTAACATTCTCCTTTTCCTTCTTCCCCCACAACAAACACTCTGTGAGGTGAGTGAGGCTGAGAGACTTCAGAGAAGTGTGACTAGCCCAAGGTCACCCAGCAGCTGCATGTGGTGGAGCGGAGACGCGAACTCCGTTCCCCAGATTACGAGTCCACCGCTCTTAACCACTACACCACGCTGGCTCTCAAAGTCACTGCTTCCTGCCTGCCTGATGTCCCACCCTGTGATTGCACCACCCCATCCAACCTGACCCGAAGTGATCCTTGCCTACCTCACTCCAACATGCCTGATGGCTCAGGACAGAGGCAGATTTCGGAGAGCGCGACTGGTTCGGTTGCACTGGGCATAGAGCCTCGGCAATGCCACTGGAGGTACCACAGCCAGTGGTTTTTTCAGGAGGTACACAGAACTGGCACCTCTTTTTTGTTGTTAAAAAGAGTGGCACTTAGTGTAACAACTTCATGGTGAGTACTGGCACCTATTTTTCTAGAAAAAAGCACTAGCCACAGCTATGATTTAGAATGAAGTGCGAGAGGCAGAGGGCTGCTGAATTTTGGTGTCGCACTGAAATTTGAGACCCCATTACCCACCACTGCTCAGGACTCAGGCTTTGGCCCAATCTAGTGCACAGCCCTAGCAAATACTCCTTGGGTTTCTTGTTTTCATCAGTCCAGGATATAATACTCAACATTAGCAGTCAGCCTATGCATATTTACTCAAGAAGCCATTCCTATTGTGTTTTGTGCTCTCTCTCTCTCTCTCTCTCTCTCTCTCCCTCCCTCAGACACGCACACACACACAGAGTTAAGACAACCAAAGGCAACCAACCAACCCCTAGGCCACCCCAACCTCTCTCACCACCAAGGAAACACCACCAAGTGAATAGAAAGAGAACACAAAAACCCTACGCATACACTAAGTAAAAGAACATAAGCTTTACCACCGCCCCTCACTCCCTTTCCTTCCCAACCCTATACTGCATATAACACCAACGTCTCACAACAAATGTAACTGATCTGTAGAAAACACAACATGAAGAAAGAAACAATGCATGTACTTTTGTAAACGAGGGAAATCTTTCATAATTTTTTTTCAAAAAACCCGATACAGTGGTACCTCTGGATGCGAACGGGATCCATCTGTGCATGTGTGGGCTGCGATTTGCCGCTTCCGCGCATGCGCGTGACATCATTTTGAGCAGCGAAACCCAGAAGTAATGTGCACTGTTACTTCTGGGTTACCGCGGAGCGCAACCCAAAAATGCTCAACCCGAAGCTACTTCAACTCAAGGTATGACTGTACTATGCATCTTACAGCTCTGCTTCTGCAGTATCAAGTGGTACACTTAAGTAACTACTTAAGTAATTTTAGACTAATGGTCTTACAAGGGTGGGGGTGACTTAAATGTGTGTTACTTCACAATGTGAGATGCCAGCCTCCTGCCCGTTCTGCTGAGTGGGAAGTGAGGGACAGCTAGACTTTTGCTCCAAAGGCCTGCCCTGAGGGCACCTCTGATCTCACCAGCCCATACAGACATGCCCACAGCTGGGGAAGATGCAAGGGAAATATTTTCTTCTTTCTTCTTCCATATGATTGTTAATAATTATTTGATTTAGCTATTTACTGTATTTTTTAGATTGCTTTCTCGTACAATTACTGTCTTGCAATGTGGCTCACATCCATAAAAAATAGAGAGACAAAGGCTGTGTACACACCATACATTTAAATCACACACACACACCCAACAATCCCGGGAACCGTAGTTTACCCCTCATTGAGCTACAATTCCTAACACCCTTAACAGTTCTCAGGATTCTTTGGTGGGAGATATGCTTTGAATATATGGTTACATACTCAGCTAAACTCTGCCACCAGGTTTCCAAACTGAAAAGGCAGGACACACATGGGGAGTGGCGGGAAGAGGTAATTTAATTATAAAGTAAGAAAAAGTAATTATAAAGAGGTGTAAATTATTATTACCACCACAAATAGAATCAAGTAAGCTGAACCCAGATCATCCAGCGACCGGTCCCAATATTATCCGAGGCCAGTCCATTTTTCTCGAAGCAAGCAGGTAACATTCAGCACAATCAGCAGGTTTCATTTGCCCTCCTGCGGCCTCACTCAGGGCTACTTTGATTCCTCCAAAAGGAATAAACGAATGGGCAGCACATTCCTCTTCACAGCGGTGAGTTTGGGTACTTCAAACCAGAGAGGTGTTTTGATTTGAGAAATAAAACTCCTGAGGAAGCAAATTCAACCTGAACTTTTAATATTTCCCCCCAGCTTCCGATAACATTAAACACTGCCTGTTTCAAAAGAGGGGGGGAACCCTGCTAAGCTATCCTTTTAATCGACATTAAATCAAATGTTGTCCCTGTGTCCTCTTTTTCCTTTCTGTTTAGAGAGAGAGAGAGAAATATCTCCCATTCAGGGCTTTCATGGTTTTGTCTGCAGATCCTCACTACTCTGTTGTTGCACATTTCAAATGATCATATGGAGTCCAAAGCCTCTTTGGTGGCAGAAGCTACCCAGGTACAAAAACAGCCGTGTGAAACACCACTGAATAGAACAATAAACACCCGGGCGCCCGGTATCAGCCTGAGGTCTCGACGCTCATTGTAGTGACATTACAAAAGTGCACGGCACGTATTGTGTCTGTGTCAAGGGAGAAGCAATTTCTGGGTCAACTAATTTCAGGGCTTTGTAAAACGCGTTTGCATTTATTACTTTGTCGACACCTTTTGGCCCGTGCATTGCTGCACACTTGCGTCTCCCGTGTTTCTTCTTGCAAACAGGAAGCCTTGATGTTGCCCCATTTTCTAGAGCAGGAAAAGGAAGGAGTGATTATGATGAGCAGAAGTCTCCACTGAAACCCAAAGACTTTTGTTGTCCAGTTAGGGATGCACAGATCGGTCCATGTCCGATGGACATGCACTCTATCATCACATCCTATTTCCATGTTAATCTGTGCTTTTGGGGGGGAAACCATGTTTATTTGAATCCACATTGTATTTACCTCAACCAACACATTTCTATATGTACCTTATTCTAAAATACTTGTTTCTCCTGACTGACATACACGGCTGAACCAATTTGGTGGGCCACAGGAGACATGCGGAGGAAGGGAGAAAGCTGTCTTGCACCAGCGCAAGTCATTGTGAGAGCTTTGTTAGTTGAATACAGCCCAAAGCAAAACTAAAGTTAGCAAGGTGACAAAGTCCCAGGGGCTGGTGTTGGTCTTGCTGCATTTCCACAGAGACAGGGCTGGCCGAAGACATTTTGGTACCTGAGGTAAACCACAAAATGGTTCTCCCCTCACCCCACCAGTGAAGAAGGGGTAAGTGAAGATCTACATTGGAAACATAGAATCATAGAATTGTAGAGCTGGAAGAGACCGCGAGGGTCATCTAGGCCAACCCCCTGCAATGCAGGAATCTTTTGCCCAATGCATTGGATTTAATTCAATAGGTTATATACCTTAAGGATTGTATATGGTGTACATCCTGGACTTGATTCATATGTTAGGAAGTAACCAGTAAAGAAATTTGTTACAAACATTACCATTCAGCCTGTTGCGCTCTATATGTTGTAACTATTGCATCTGCGTAACAAGGTACAATGGTACCTCTGGTTGCGAACGGGATCCATTCTGGAGGACTGTTCGCAACATGAAAAGAGCGCAACCCGCAGCGGCACGTCTGCGCACGCGCGGGTTGCGATTCACCACTTCTGCACATGCGTGTGATGTCATTTTGAGCTTCTGCACATGCACTAGTGGCAAAACCCAGAAGTAACCCTTTCCGGTACTTCCGGGTCACCGCGGGACGTAACCTGAAAGAACGTAACATGAAGCTGGCGTAACATGAAGTATGACTGTATTGTATTTGTTTTGGAATCTTTTGCCCAACGTGGGGCTTGAACCCATGACCAAGAAATTAAGAGTCTCATGCTCTACTAACTGAGGGTGGCTTTACTAACCAAGAGGCCGCTATAGAGGCAGCACCGGGGAGAGCAGATCAACTGCCGAGGAACACACTGCATCTGTTGCTGCATCTGTGGCAGTGGCGGCGGCAGTGGGTGATGCATCCCTTGGATCTGTTGCCCTTGTGGTTCCTGCCTCCAGAGGCCGTTGCTGCACCTTGCCTCATGGATGGGCCGGCCCCGTCCGGAGCCTAACCAGCGTGGCTTAAATACAGTTCAGGGCAGAGCAGCTTCAGATGTGAGGGCACTTCCTGCCTTCCCTCTGTCCTCATGCTTTTGATTAGGAAGGACCTAGACGGAATGGAAGCATCAAAGAAATGGGGGCCAGAAGTGGGGGGGGGGTAAATGAAAAGCTTTTTGAAAAGTGTGCACGAAAAGTGGACTGTCCACAGGATGGTATAGTTTGAGGGGTGGTGATGGTGTATTTTGGTTCAGTGTCACAAGGCTTCCTGTGCTCCAGGCATGCACACCATAAAAACATCAACCAGTCCAACAATGTAGCCCAGAGAGGATTAGAGACAAATAGGTCCAACACAGCACACCCACTGAAATAAAGGAGAGTTAAGCTACCGCTTTGTGAGGGCATTCTGAGAGCAGCAGAGACATTCATGTCATTCATTTCCTGCATGGTTCAACATTCATTGTTCCCATTCTCCACGACCCCACCAAGTCTTTTCAAATCACAGTTTTACATATAGCTACAAATATTTGTTTGGAAACACATTGATCAGAAACGAGGCATATTAAAAATAACACTGTGGTGCTCTCCAAAGGAGGTCTTGGTTTACTTTTATGGAGAGGTTATTGATTGTGCCACAGAAGAAAAGTAAAATAAAAAAACCCTCTTTTATTTTGCTCCATTTGCCTTCTACATTTATTAATATTAGCTCGATTTTATTATTCCAGTCCTCCCATTAGGAGCCTCCATTCAAAGCACTTCACTATTTAGGACTTTCAGTGTTCCTCAGCACTTATACAAGGTTGCAGCAAACCTTGATTTATTTACAAAGAGATGTGGAGTGGAGATAAAGCTACTTAAAAACACACCAGTTCTTGCTAAACGCATCCCCCACCCACCCACCATGTCTTCAGTGAAGAGCAAGTGGGAAAGAACACTAATTTGCCATTTTTTTAAAAAAACTTTCATAGCTTTCCCTTTCATTCAACAGGCAGCACTATAGATCTAGGATGATACAGAGAGGCTTAAATGGATGGATCATACTGGATTGTCGCGATGGAGAAGTTGTTGAAGGTTCGTGCAGATGGTGTGGTTGATGGTTAGTTGCTAGATGGCGCTGGACATGGCTGGAGCCAGGAGGAGCCGGGAGTTTCCATGGCTGTTCTGTCTTTGTGATAGGGAGACAATAAGGTCTTTGTTCTGACCGGTATGTCCTCTAAGCCTGTCAAAGGAGAACAAGAACGGATTGATGTATAAAAACTTGCACACCACCTTTCTCAAACTGAACTCGAGGCAGCTTACAATAAGAAAGTTATCTGGGGTGTGGAACCTTTCTCAGTCCAAAAGCCACATCCCCTTCCAGGCAACCTTTAAGTGGGCGGGGCATCAAACAGCAATGGGCGGGACCAGAAGAAAAGTGGGTGGAGCTAGGATGTTAATTGTTCAGGAGGCTTGATTCTAGACACACTCACACATCCCTCTCTGGCCTCTGTCTAGGAAAGGAACAAAGAGTTAAATGATACATTCTGGCCAGGCAAAAACATTCAAAGAGTGCACAGCTAGGCCATTGAGAGGTGTGGCTGGGGAGGGAATGTGGCCTGCGAAGAGTCCTGAGGGCCAGATAGAAAGATCTGAGGGTCACGTTCAGTACCCAGGCCTGCAGTTCCCCCTTCCCCACATGCCTGGGAGTCACAAAAGAGCAGCATTAGCAAACCAAGCTCCAACCATCAACAAACCAAGCTCCAACCATCATAAAATGGTGATTAAACAGGGAGCAGCAATAATAAAGCACATCATGAGAGAGGGAGGAAACCCACATTGAACAGCTAAGTTTTCATGCAATGCTGGGGTTTGACTTGTCTCACCTGGAAGGCAATTTCACAAAGTGGAAGGTCAACTTGTCGTTTCCTGCTGCACATCAGGCGGCCAGTGAATCTCAAGCAAGGCAGGAAGGAATATGTGGAAGAAGGTCGCCAACAAGACACCAAGGTCCCAGGCTGTTGAGAACTTCAGAGGCTAAACTGACATCTTGAATTGTGCCCATAAACAAACTGGCAAGCAGGGCCAAGCAAACAAAGCAGGTGTAATAGTGTGGTGGGGTACTGGATCCTGTCTGCAGGCTAGAGCTTTATCTTCATCACTAAAGTCTCCCCGAACCTGTAGTTTACACTGAAAAGAAAGCTCTCCTTGGTGGAAGATTTCCCCCCCTATTCAAATTGCAGGAGGCCCATACTCTGCAAGTGCTACCCCCCCACCCACCCAACACACATGCATACGAGAGTCCTGATCCAGATTAGAGCCCCTTTGCTGGCAATTTATGAAGGAAATAACACAGTCTGGAAACAGCCCACAGTGATTTCTTCTTCTTTTTTAGCCTGAAAGACAGGCTATTGTAAGTGTAATTGATAAATATTGATTTGATTTTTATCTCATAAGATATGTTTAAATAAAATGAAGTATGATTAAATTATTACATAAAATAAAAACCACAATGGCTTGCAAATGCTAAAAAGGAGAGGGATGGGAATGAGCATTCAGGACTAACAACACTTGCATTTTAAATAATAATAATAATATTTTTTAAAGATAACAACTTGTTTCCTGTACAACAAACACATCCAAATGATGCAATCCAATTGGTGGGTTTAAATGCATGGTGAGGGGAGGTTTTCCCACTTCTTCAAGTTTCAAGACAAGAGCGTTAGTGTTGTCTCTTCTAAAAGAACTACAGTCCTCATGATAGATGCTGACACTGTATCCTAAATACCCCTGAAGTTCAGCTTAATTGATCCCACTTGGCTCATTTCCTAGACTTCAGACCTGAATACCCTCAGATCATGTATGTGAAGCTGCTTGACAAACAATGGAAGATGGCAATCTTGCATTACTCCTAGAAACCCATTTGTCTTCGTTGCTTTTGCATAGTCGCTTTCCCAATCAATAGCTGAGTAATTAAAAAAAGAGAGATCAATGCTCCGGGCTATTTTACTGGCTTCTGTTATCTGCGGGGGGCGGGGGGGGGGAGAGAAAATCCTGGTCTACTTTCTCTTTGTTTGCCCTAGAGACCTCTAGCAACATCCAGGCATTTACATTGATTGTCCTTACTTAGCCCCGACCCAAACTGCCTCATGTCCTAGTGGCAAACACATTGACATTGTTTCATCTTAGGATTTTGATGTGTCTATCATTCTAACCTCTTCCTCAGGATTGTGTCTCCCCAGATTTCAGAGGGCCCTTGGTCACACAGAGGCGGTTTTAGGGTTGTGTGACCAGTTCGGCTGCACTGGGCCACCGGCATCACAACAACGATGTAGAACAGAGTGTGAGAGGCGTGTGTGTGTGTGTTGCACAAGGCGCCACTGAAAATTGAGAGTCTTAAGTCCACCACTGGGTCAAGACACCAGTGGCCCCACTATGTGGCCCCCATCCCATGTTGAGTCTTCCTCTTGGCCACCAGAGCCAACGAGGAAGCAGGCAGTAGCATCTGTGGGTCCTCGTTACTACCACTGTTGTCTGGGCCAGAGTGAAAGTAAATTACAGTGGTACCTCGGGTTAAGAACTTAATTCGTTCCGGAGGTCCATTCTTAACCTGAAATTGTTCTTAACCTGAAGCACCACTTTAGCTAACGGGACCTCCTGCTGCCGCCACACTGCCGGAGTATGATTTCTGTCCTCATCCTGAAGCAAAGTTCTTAACCCGAGGTACTATTTCTGGGTTAGCGGAGTCTGTAACCTGAAGCGTATGTAACCCAAGGTACCACTGTATGTTCTTAACGTTGTACATCATCCTAGGATTTTTGGAAAAAGGACGCTATATCAATCAAATAATGAATTAATAAAATATAAAGGTTACCCAGCAAGTGGATGGCAATATCCAAGAAGAGGGACAAGTCAAGGGGGCTTTTTATCAGTGCTCTCTCCTACTAGGGTCTGAGTCCTGAGCAGATGCTCAACCAGCAGAAGCCGGAACCCCTCCTGTTAACTTATTTGGACACCTCAGGACTAAGAACATAAGAAAAGTCCCACCGGATCAGATCAAAGGGCCATATAATCTGCCATCTATGGCATCCTATTATCTCAGTGTCCAAGCAGATGCCTATGGACTGCCTGAAAGGGAGACCTGGATGCAACTCCACTGTCTCCATTTGTGGTCCCCAACTACTGAGCTTCTTGTCGTCTTCCAGCTCCAGGGACATCACCTCCCCCACTCCATATATTTGAAAATAGAGTATTCTAATTCACCCTCAAGACTGCAATCCTAAACATACTTATTGGGAAGGAAGTTCAACTGGTCACATGCAAGGACCTTCAGAGGCCCTAACAAACTGAATGCATATAGTTTTGGGGGAAGGGAAAATGGTTCATGGAGTTTAAATGTCTGAAAAGGGCTTCTAGCAATACATAAAGGTCAGGGATGGGGGCGGGGCAGCTATGGCCCTCCTTATAATAATAGATAATAATAAAATTTTATTTATACCCTGCCCGTTCCGGTTCAGAAAACCAGGCTCAGGGCGGCTAACAACAAATTTAAAACACTTAATTGATGCAACAAAAAACAGCATAAAATACAGTATAAAACATGAATAACAATAAATTCAGAATTCAAAAATCAATTTAGGGGGAAAATCCATCCAATAAACATTAGATGATCACCAGGGCTAGCTGGCTTAATTAGTCGTATTTGGGCCAGTGAAGAGACCAGGGTAGAATTAGCTGTGGGATCCCAGAGCGGGTAATCTTCATAAAAAAGGGAGAGAGGGGGAAGGAAGGGGAATAGAAGATCAGGCTAAGTTCAAATTGAAAGCCAGGCAGAATAGCTCTGTCTTACAGGCCCTGCGGAAGGAAGTTAAATCCTGCAGGGGCCTGCTCTCATGGGAGAGAGCATTCCACCAGGCTGGAGCCATCACTGACAAGGCCCTGGCCCTGGTGGAGGATAATCTGACTTCCTTAGGGCCTGGGACCTCTAAACTATGGTTATTCATGGACCTTAAGGTCCTCTGCAGGGCATACCAGGAGAGGCGGTCCTGTACATACAAGGGCAGATTGGTCACTGGACACCAGTTTTCAACAGCCCTAACCAGCAATTTGTAAGAATGGTAAGAGTTGTGGTTCCCCAACATCTGGAGGACCACATGGTTCTCCAGGTCGTGACAGGGCTGGGTGACAGCCACCCCAAGACATTTTACTGTCTGATAGAGCTCTCTACTCTCTACACCTGCCATTGAATGTTATTTCAACACTGGTGATGGGAGCACATTCCTCACTGCAGGTAAGACAACCACCACCGCTAGAGTAGCATCTTAGGAGGTGCTGAGCAGGACATGCAACTCATACACATCTCTGTGCTCCAGCACCTTGGCGTCGCTCCTTCTCCACCTCACCCGTACGAAGTTACCCACCTCTGTGTGAGCATTGCCAAGAAAGAGGAAATGAATCACCAGGAAAGAGGATCCATAGCTGCATAGCATTTGCACATGCCAGTGTGTAAGTGCAAATTAAGAAATAATTGCTGCAATTTAAACTGAGACGCAATGCCTTCCATCATTGTGGGCCTGGGTGCCTGCTCAGTTTGCTGTCCAAGGGCTGATTTTGATGGGGAAATTTAAAGCCCATCCCTTCTCTGGCTTCTTAAAAGTTGTTTATCTTTAAACTGAACTCGGACCAGACAGCTTTTCAAATAGAGGTCTGTTCCCTGTAAATTAGGGACCTAGTTGGGTGCGGAAGAGGCTATAAGAGATCTGCCCCCATCGTCTTTTGGAACTGCTTTGTTTTTTTCTAACAACAACAAAGCTACTTTTCTAAAGTTTGGATTAAATCAGACCACCTTCATTTTTGCTCTGCTGCTCATCGAAGTCCTCATCTCAGATTCCCCCAAACTATTTCCATATCCTCCCAAGACCAGTCAATCTGTCTGTGGGAACGAGAACCTTTTTGCATATTAGAAAGCATTACTATGCAGCTTCTCATTTTCAGGCAAAGGCTGTGAAGCTTTTGTTTTCGATCATTCCTGGACTCTTTCCCAGCCTTTCATTTATTCCAACTATCATAGGCTCTTCTGTAAGAATTTTAACCTGTCAACAAGCTCATTAAAAATCCATAGCCTGTGCGTCCGCTAATCTCAAACTTTTCCTTTTCATTCTGGGCATGTTGGGAGAACTCTCTGTGTATGCGAAGGGAGGCAGGGAGAGCTGAAACTCAGAAAATTCCATATTGGATTAAATTTCAAAATCCAGATTTCAATCGTATCTGACCAGCTTTGAACTAAGAAACAAAATAACTGTACCAGTTATATCCATGAGATTGCAGAAGACATTGTCTGGAACCTCCTCTATTAATAAATCTGTTTTATCAAAAGCAACGTTGTTTGAATTATTTCTAATTTCTCTGACAGAAACCATGAATTGGCCAAAGTTATGCCCATTTCCTTGGCCAACTTAATTCAAAGGACGCTGGCCCAGATGTTTAGCAACTTCAAGTCTGCCACCAAAAGATCAGGTCTGAGCAACAGACCTTTATTTGGCCCAGCTAATGAAGTAAGTAATGCTAGCTGCGAGTTTATTGACATTTATTGCCTTGTAATTGCTGCGATTTCACCCTGCATACATTGCCAACACTCTTGCACCACTAGACACCCCCACCACATATGCAAATATGTACCAAGATTATTGCAGCATATTTTTTTGTGTTCTGGCCAGGGCATATGGTGTTTTTGTATTGAATTGTTTTGTATTCTTTTCTTATGTTGATCTTGATGTTGACAGATTATCAGGGGTGATGGAATTTGTAGTCCAGCAACATCTGGAAGGCCACAGATTTCCCACTCCTATCTTAAGGGGAATTTCTTGTATTGATTAATTTTTATAGCGCATGCACATGTGTGTAATGTTTTTAAATGGTTTAATTTTTATTTCTTTATTGCATTTCTTTCTTTCTTTCTTTCTTTCTTTCTTTATTTCATTTGTGTCCCATCTTTTCTCCCTTTTTACACTGACACTTGTTGTAAGCTGCCCTGAGTGTTAGGATGGTTATATCCATGCCTGGAAGCTTTAATATTTCTGAATACCAATTGCTGAAAGGGAAGAGAGCTCTTGTACTTGGGTCCTGCTTACTGGTTTCCCACAGGCATCTGGTTGGCCACTGTGAGAACAGGATGCTGGACTAGATGGGCCAGCAGTCTCTTATGATGTTCTTATGCCTTTCAAATGAATGAATGAATGAATGAATGTGCTTCTGAATATCAGATTTCAAAATATGCCACGATGGACAGATTCAGAGGCCAGTTCTATTAACACAATGTTGGGTGAGATGACTGTGTGTTCTCATCTATAGGAAATAGCCCTCACTTTGACCATCTGTCCCAGCTGAAGTCGGGTTTAAAGGTGAAGAACCATAACAAAGGAGAGAAGGAGCCTTAGAGTTGCTCATCAAGAGTTTGCACCTGGTCAGTGAGCTGAGCAGGTAAACAAATCACCAGGTTACACGGAGCGTCTCCACCCCCATCATTCAGCCCAGATGCAGAGATCCAGCTCTGAGGGCCTTCTGGCGGTTCCCTTGCCGCAAGTAAGTAAATCTACAGAGAACCAGGCGGAGGGCCTTCTCAATAATGGCACCCGCCCTGTGGAACACCCTCCTGTCAGATGTCAAGGAGATAAATAGCTATATGATTTTTAGAAGACATCTGAAGGCAGCCCTGTGCAGGGAACTTTTTAATGGTTGATGTTTTCTTGTGTTTTTAATATTTTGCTGGGAGTCAGCCAGAGTGACTAGGGTAACCCCATCAGATGGGCAGCATATAAATAATATTATTATTTATTTCTTATTATAAGTGGCAACATTAGCACAGGGCAATTGGGAGGTGGTCTGAACAGAGAGGGACTCTCCTATTTAGACCATTCATCCGCTGCTAACGCTTCTCTGGCCTAACGTGCCACAGCCCCCCTTTTTTTGGATATATCGAATGCAATGCTGTTTACTGAATTCTGCGCTAAGAAAAAGTTGAAAATGGTGATGAAAATGTCTCAGCCCTCTCTCTCCCTCCCTCCCTTTATTGCACTTTGTCCTTCCTTTACTACCCCTTCACACAATTACCCAGCCGCTGCCGTTAATATCCTCCTGCTTCTGCTGGAACGCGGCTGCTTCCCTTGCCCTGCACACTCATCCAAGGCACTTCTCCTGCAACTTGCTCACAGCTGGTTCTCCTCCTCCTCTGTTACTCCTTCAGTGCCTGAAACCAGCCATCTGTCATCAATGAACCTCTCGTATCCATTGATCTTCCCCAGCACATAAACCTGTCTGTGCAATTCGACCGTCCAATCTCCGAGTGCCACAACTAACTGGCAATGTAGGCACACAGAGCCTCTGTGCCATCTCTGCCTGGCACGAAAGAGGAAATATGTAGCTACTAGTGGCTGCGTTGGAACAAACTGCAGGCAGAGGGAAAGCGCCGCTGTGCTTTGTTTGAACGGGGAACAGGAATGGCATTCGAGACAGCCTCAAATATTATACGTTGCAACAGACTGATCCGTAAGAAATTATCAGGGTGAAGCTTGTGTTATGCTTGATGACACATCCTCTTAAGTCCTAATTCTGGACCAGCTCCACTCCACGATGGAAGCAGGGAATTGAGAAAAAGGGGTGGTGCAGAAACATCAGATCTCATTGGTAGGCAGTAGTGTCCTCCCTATGCTTAAGATGCATAGGTGTCTTCCTACTTCCACTGCTATATCAGTGAGCCAACAAAGTTAACTAAGAAGCCCACTTTGAAATTCCCAGTTATAACTACACAAGGAACCCAGTTTTAGAGTCATCAGCCGCCGCTACAGTTGGGAGCAGGAGCAGCCATCAGGAAGGGACGGCAGAGCTTGCCTCCTGGCATTGATGTCACTTCAACTTACCAAAAGTGGGAGAGGCTAGGAGGCAGGGAGGTCGGCACAGATGAATCACTGGGTGTGCCTAATTAGCCAGACCCAAAATGCACCAACCTCCCTGCTGCTTCACTCTTCACCTCTCCCATTTGGTAAGCCACAGAAACAGCTGCTCCTGATTGACAGGTGTGAAAAGCCCCACCCAGCCTAAGAAGCCACTCCTATGACATCTTTTCTTGGCTCCACCCAAAATTCCTCTGCATCCCATCTCCACCTCCTGAAATCTCTCCTATGTTATAGCCTACAAGTGTCCTTAAGAAACCAGGTGTTAGGGACCATGTGTAGGGGGGCTGCATTGAGGAGGAATGGTGGGAAGCCACCCCCTCCCCCTGATCCTGGATCTTCCCAGGAACAGGAGGACATTGCAGATTTGGAACAGTGGTTTGCAGAGGGGCATATTTCAGAAGGCAGAAGCTGGGAAATACTGGATGGAGAACAGCTAGAAGAAGAAACACGGAGAGAGAGGGTTAACAGATTCACAGTCGTTGGGCAGCATTCCTCCACCGCCCTTCCCAAGGTCAAGAAGAGCTCAGAAAGTCCCAGAGGGTAGAAAGTGCAGAGGGTAGAAGCTCAGATTTCAAGACATAGGAGTGACGTAGATTAATAGGGATGGAGGGGAGTGAACCTTAATTGGGAGCACTGCTATTCTAGGTAGACGCTTTCTTTTGTCTCTCGCCGTGTTTATTAAAGAAACTAACTGGTAACCATTTCCTTTCATTTGATCTGCTTATTTACTGCCACAGGGGAGGAAGCTAATTCCCCGAAACCTGACACCAGGGTATCCCATCCCTCCCCCTCCCCCCGGTGAGAGCATGGCAGCCATTTGGGACACTGTGATCTTGAGAAATTTTGCACCAATATCTAGCCCCAACAAGTGCTTTTGGGGGGCTGGGATCTCACACAGCACCCCAAAACATGCGGTTTTGGGTGCAATAAGAACACAAGGCCCCCAACAGTGTGTATTTTAGACTCTGTGATCTTGTGTAAGTCACAGGACTCATGCAGGAGCACAGATGGGAAGCCACACATCCCGGTTTGGGGACTCAGCTATGCTATGTTCACAGGTTTGAATCCCAGAGACAATCAAGAAGGGAATGCTGTTGTTCTCATTCCTGCTTGCAAGCTTCTGAGAGACTGGCAGCTGCTGCAAACAAAGCATACAACTGAGTCGGCCTTGTGTTGTTCCTTACATTTGGCACAAAGCTAAATACACATCTTTGCCCTTCTTGTAATCAAATAATAGAAAACCCCATCATATGGAACAAGAACGGAGAGGAACATAGTTACACCTTATATATAAGCAAGAAAACAAAGAGAAAACTATCCCTCCTCCTATGTAAATAGCTTTCCAGTCTCTTCAGTCTCTGTGTTGCTTTGCATTGTCTTGTAGACCTTCTTAAGAATGGTTCACCCTTCAGTAGTGGGAGTTGTTATTGTCTTAAAACAACAACACACAGCTCCAGAGGTCCATTGAAAAGCTGGGGGTCCTGAAACCAGATGGATTTGCCAGGCCTATTTACATCTCTGACCTTGTCCCCCCCCCCCCCAGTGTTTAAATCTCCTTATCTTCAATTGATTGATTCAGGTATTTGCATCTTTGTTCTAATCTCACCTTGTAAAACTCCTTCCGTGCCCTGCAAGTTGCAAAGATCTCAAATGCCTACTCTGCAGTCAATCAGAGAAGGGCTTTTAGTGCGGTTGCCCCTGTTCTGTGGCACAGCCTGCTTGTCAAGATATGACAGGTGCCCACTATTTGCCCTTTCTGGAAACAATTGAAGACATTTTTGTTCCAACAGGCTTCGCCAGCTGGAAAAAGGTGTTGTTGCCATGAGTGTCCACTTGCTAGAGTTTTAGTTTTGTTTCAGATGTATTTATTTTTTGTGTTTTTAATCATTTTTAATTATTTTATATTTAAATCACCCTAAGATGGTGGTTTTGTTGTTTAGTCATTTAGTCGTGTCCTACTCTTCATGGCCCCATGGACCAGAGCACGCCAGGCACTCCTGTCTTCCACTGCCTCCCGCAGTTTGGTCAAACTCATGCTGGTAGCTTTGAGAACACTGTCCAACCATCTCGTCCTCTGTCATCCCCTCCTCCTTGTGCCCTCCATCTTTCCCAACATCAGGGTCTTTTTCAGAGAGTCTTCTCTTCTCATGAGGTGGCCAAAGTATTGGAGCCTAAGCTTCAGGATCTGTCCTTCCAGGGAGCACTCAGGGCTGATTTCCTTCAGAATGGATAGGTTTGATCTTCTTGCAGTCCATGGGACTCTCAAGAGTCTCCTCCAGCACCATAATTCAAAAGCATCAATTCTTCGGTGATCAGCTTTCTTTATGGTCCAGCTCTCACTTCCATACATCACTACTGGGAAAACCATAGCTTTAAAAATACGGACCTTTGTTGGCAAGGTGATGTCTCTGCTTTTTAAGATGCTATCTAGGTTTGTTATAGCTTTTCTCCCAAGAAGCAGACGTCTTTTAATTTCATGGCTGCTGTCACCATCTGCAGTGTTCATGGAGCCCAAGAAAGTAAAATCTCTCACTGCCGCCATTTCTTCCCCTTCTATTTGCCAGGAAGTGATGGGACCAGTAGCCATGAACTTAGTTTTTTTGATGTTGAGCTTCAGATCCACCTGGAGCAGGAACCGGCAAGCCACTCCAGTATCCCTGCCAAGAAAACTCCATGGACAAAAACAACAGGCATATAAAAGTGATGATGGTTTAGAAGGTTTTAAATAAATAAATCTTAATAATAATAGCCTCTGATGGGCTGCCTCTGGTGGCAAAGTGTATTGAGCTGGTTCTGAATGCTTTATAATCCTCTGAGGACCCCAAGTTTCCTCTCTTCGAAACTTCAAAATTGCTCTTCAGAACCGAGTAATAAATCCCCCTTCTTGCTTACTTTTCGGGGCTTGGGGCTTTTCCAGCAAAGAGACAGTGGCGTCAGCTTAATAAACAACAACAGCACAGCCCCCAACAAATCAACTGTGCTTCTTCTTCGCAGCACTAGCAAAACGGCTTGGTGTCAATTTCTCTCTGCTGCACGTGAGCACAATATTGCCGTTCCATAAATCCCACTGACATTTTTGTGGAAGGCATTTACATAAACAGTGGCTGATTGGTTTTTAAACCTCTGGTATCGTGCCTGTTTGATTCTCTCTCTCTCCCTCTCTCACCTTTTATCAAATCCCCAAACTGAATGAAGCATATGATGGACTAATCTTGGTTAAATTCCATCATTATCATGTTTTCTCCCTGCTGTGGAAAAGAAAAGAAAAAAGGAGCAGAGGAACTCAAGGGAGGAAAAGAAGGGGCAGTGGAGCGTCATTCATAAGGGATGAGTTATAGTGCTGCCTTCAGGTTGTGAGGTGGCCTTGGAGCTCCTCCTCTCTGAACAGTTCACACCTGTGCCACTATCTTTTGCCACCCATTCCCTTGTCATCTCTTTCTGGGCCCATCTGCACACCTGCCATGGGGGAGAGCAGTCCAATCTCCTCCCCACTCTTGCTGCCCCCCCCCCATGTTTGGAGAGGGAGGGGAAACAGAACTGACAGAAGAGACAAGACTTGCAGCAGAGAGAGGAGGTTCCAGGAGTTGACCAGGGTGCGGACCTTGCAAAGGAGTGAGGTCAACAGTGCTGACCCCTGATGCCAGCCCTGGTCAGATGATACCAATTTAATGGATTTCTTGTTTTTTAAATTCAATTCCTTCACATTAAAAATGTTCATAACAAAAAAACCATGCCAGTCCTGATAGATTATGTATTGGTGACAGTGCAGAATATTATTATAAAGAGGGTTTGTTTTCATTTTATTTTCAGATGGGGAAAATGCACATAACAAGCAAACAACATTAAAAGCCAATCTTAGAACAGAAAAAAACCCATAAGTATAATTTTAAGGATAAACGTACCAGCTATTACGCTTCAAAGCATTTCCGGTAGTGCATATGGTTGGACATTTTCTTGAGTCTTGTTACACTGACACATAACAAAGCTGCTCTGCTTTTCAGTGAATAGCTTATCAAGTTGTCTGCCTTCCCTCACTTGTATAATATCACTTGGTTTTGCCATATGGCCTGTTTCCCAGATTCTTGCTATCCAGTCGCCTAATGTGGGAATGGCCGTTCACTCCACCACCACCCCAGTTATAACATATTGCTATACGACTGGCTGTGAGCAAATGTTATTACCAGTTCCCATATCTGCTAGTAAGACGAAGTCCTTAACATATTCAAACAAGTATGAGCAATGGATCTATTGGGCACGATTTCTTACCAACCCTTCACTGCCAGGTCCCAGGGAAGGCAACAACCACATCAAAATACACAAAGAAAATCAATTTAAACAATTTACATATTAGCTTGCAAAGCTGAACTTTTCTGCTCAGATACTAATTGCTTGTGGATTTGTGTGTGTGTACGCGCGCATGTGAATCTGCTTTGGGATATTTATTTTATTTTTATTTATTTGTCTCATTTCTAGACTGCCCTACAAATGAGGTTCCTTTGTTGGGGGGGGATACAATTTGTGACAAGATGCAAAATATGCCTCAAGAATAAAGGGACACGGGTGGTGCTGTGGTCTAAACCACTGAGCATTTTGGACTTGCCAAGCCAACCTAGTACTTTAAAAGCACACCAGTGCAATTAGATAAATAGGTATCGCTGCAGTGAGAAGGTAAACGACATTTCCATGCACTCTGGTGTCAGTTACTGTGTCCCATTGCGCCAGAAGTGGTTTAGTCATGTTAGCCACATGACCCGGAAAGCTGTCTGTGGACAAACACCAGCTCCCTTGGCCTAAAGCGAGATGAGTGCCGCACCTGATAGTCCCCTTTGACTGGACTTATCCATCCAGGGATCCTTTACCGTTACCTTTTTACCTACAATTTGTGACAAGATGCATAATATACCTCAAGAATAAAACCGTTAAATTACAGCTATATACAAATAACCACCACCATGACGCATGATCATACAGCAAGTAGCTGAAGATATTATGAGCCCCTGAAAGGCCTAGCAGTGTATCAAACTTTTCACACTTGAGGTAAAGTTTTCTTCTGGATTATAACTGGAGATATTCTTCACTTTTTCATTCAGAAATATAGGTTGCCATTTTCATGATTAGCTCTGAGAAAAATGGGTAAGCAACCTTCTTAGACATATTGCCAACCTGTGTTAAGCATTCAAATTCGTCTTGCTTGCTTCCCATACTCTGTGCATTGGTGTAGAGACAACCAAAACCACAAGTCATTTCCATGAGCTGCTTCCTATTTGTAGTTTCCTGCCCTTTAGCAGGTTTCTATAGTGCCATTCCAGTTTCTTGCACATAAAGTATCCCCAGTACCAGGTGTTCCTGTGTCATCTGTAATGTTGTCTCTCTCCACCACAGGATCTAGTTTACAGCTCTCCTGATCAGGTTTGCAAGACTCTTAGTAAACACATTCTTGCCAACCAGTGTGTGGTGCAACCCATCTTTTTCCAGAACTTCCTCAAGGAAGCAGAGACCATGGTCCAGAATTGGTTTCCGAGGTGAGGGCATGGAATCGATTTTGCAGCTCCAGTGATGGTTCCTGACAGTCCTGCTTCTGTGTGCCCCATTCCTCCAGGGGTTCTTCTTCCTCTCTAGGGGCACCCCAGCTGTGTCCCTGTTTCAGGACAGTCCACTCTGCTCTACTGATAAATTCCTCATTTTGCCCAGTAACTCAAATGTGGAAAAGTGGGCCTATAGTTGCTGTACCTTCTCTTTCAGCAAGGCAACCGGCTTGCACTTAGTTCAGGAGTAGTTTTGCACATTCTCAGGCAGGAAGACAAACATGGCAGAGGTGGTACAGGTCACTGTAGCAGTTCCCTGTCTCTTGGCTCTATGTACACCATAGGGCAGCACTTTGGTCTCCTCCTCAAAATGCCATCACAAATGCTCCTGCTTACAAGTACTGGTCATGAGCTCCCAGAGACTACAATCAGCTACATAGAACAGGTTCTTCTTTGCTCGATCAAATACAGTTTGAGAATGGAAGTAATCCTGTCTGGGATATGATTATGCTTCTGGGATTTCTCCTGTCCCTCTGAGCTGTAGGGTGGGCTGCATTAAAGATTTCCCTAGCCTTCTTTACTTCCTCAAAATCACTATGTGCTACCTCCATGATCAGAGACAGTTGCTGGTAATTACTAATTGGCAGAGTGCTCTTGCACTGAGGTCCTGCTTGTGAGCTTCCCATAGTGATTTGGTTGACATCTGTGAGAACAGGATGCTAGACTAGGTGGGTCATTGGCCTGATTCAGCAGGTGCTTCTTACATTATTAAAATTATTCTTTAAAATAGGGTTGGGAAACCTAGGACCCTTCAGATGTTGTTAGACTCCAATACCCATCAACTCTGACCCTGACTATGTTGGCAGTTGGCAGGGGGTGATGGGATTTGGAGTCCAACGGCATCTAAAGGACCACAGATTCCCTAGCCCTGGTTTAAAAGCTACCATTTATGACAGGGGATGGGGAACTTCTAGCCCATGGGCCACTTCTAGCCCATGGACCCACCAGGCTGGCCAATTTTTGGCAGACCATGTCTATCTGTTATTCATATGAAATCATACCATGTCAACTGTGGAAGGCTGCCAAGGAAGATTAAATGTTCCATTGCATTTGGGATTTTCCAGTTGTGGCTGTCTAGATTTGGCCTTGAATGCAAGCCAGTCAGAGCTCTTGAGTGGATCTGATCCCTGTTGAAAGCAGTGGGACACGCATTTGGTGCTGAATTTAAATTAAGACTGCACAGCTTTGGGACAATTTGGAGCACACAGAGAGGCCCACCAGTGAAAAGTGGCTGGTGGAGGGGTGACCACTTTTTGACCTGGCCTGCCAGACAAAAGTGGTCCCTTGCTCCTGAGAATGGTATTGTGAACAGAAAGAGATAACAGGGCTATCTGGGGCTTCCTTAATATATTCAGTGTTGTGTCATCCTTCATTTCCGCACATGAGGATTTGTCTCCATAACTCATTTGGTTGCCTGGGGTCTTGAACAACAAGATAGTATTCATTCTGTAAGAATTGCTAAATTGAGCTGAAAACTTCCATTAGGGCATCATGTGCCCATTTCCTCCAGAATCAGTTTTGTTTTAATCAGTCTTGCTTCTTTTCTGCAATGCAACAGCTCAAAAGGACAGGGTAGTCCACATGCTCTTTAAGGAAAATCCCACAATTAGGAAGCCTTTCAAGTTCTCCAAGATTCTCCATAGGGCTGGATGGTAAACAAAACAGGGAGTGGGGAAAAGAGAGGGTGGGGAATTGGGTTATTCAGGGCATCCATATCTGCATCTGCTACAAGTCTTAAGATACTCCATCAAGGAGGACTCAGACATCCACATGAGGGGCTATGTGGGTAGTGGATCACACCAAAGCCCCTTGGAAAGGAGAAAGACATAATGGCAGACCCCCCACCCATTTCTAGAAATACAACAAAAACTAGCTTACTCAGTTCTGCCTCCCATCTTTTAGGCATGGGTGTCCATGGGAATTTTCCGGAGTGGAGAGAGGGCAATGTAAGAAACTGAAAAGCAGGGGTTGGAGGGGGTGTGGGGCACAGGCTAGTTTCTCACACAGCCAGAAATGATAAGAATAGTGCCTGTACATTTTGGCTCACATCTCAGGTTCTACAAATGCTAGAAACATACCCTCATTTAAAAAAGAAAGAAAGGGGGATTTGCATATTCTCGTTCATTGTGGCGGGCAGCTGTTCCCCTTGCCCTCTCCTCTGCAAATGCCTATGTCCTTCGGCAAAGCACACACATTTCTTGGTAGATGGAGAACAGAACTAAAGGTAACCTTTATATTCACACAAGGAGAGATTGGTTTTAGACGGTGCTCTATGTAAAAATAGTAACTGGATAGCCAAATTGGATAACTTAACCTAGCAGTTGGAGATCCCCTCAAAAGAAAGCCCTATAAGATTCTCTTCCTCCAGTTTAGGATCCCAGTGGCTAAATTCAGGATTTTTCAGGTCATAGAAAATGTAAAGGCCGTACATTGGGCCGTAAGAAAAAAATCCAAAATCCATATTAGGGCAATCCTTTACTAGGCCAACCAAAATGTCAGAGTTCTCCAAAATTCCTCAGTTGGGTGCATATTTGTGTGCATTTCACCTATCTATGAATGTGGTATGCAATTTTGCACGGATGTATGCATTTTTTACAACCTCCCCTAATATAATGTGCTTAGAACATTATTGTCACTAATATAAACATTTTGTGAACACTTTCCCCTAATATATGGGGGACGTGGGTGGCGCTGTGGGTAAAACCTCAGCGCCTAGGACTTGCCGATCGCATGGTCGGCGGTTCGATTCCCCGTGGCGGGGTGCGCTCCCGTCATTCGGTCCCAGCGCCTGCCAACCTAGCAGTTCGAAAGCACCCCCGGGTGCAAGTAGATAAATAGGGACCACTTACTGGCGGGAAGGTAAATGGCATTTCCGTATGCGGCACTGGTGCTGGCTCGCCAGATGCAGCTTGTCACGCTGGCCACGTGACCTGGAAGTGTCTGCGGACAGCGCTGGCTCCCGGCCTCTAGAGTGAGATGAGCACACAACCCTAGAGTTTGGCAAGACTGGCCCGTACGGGCAGGGGTACCTTTACCTTTACTCCCCTAATATATACTTTTTGTATGGATTTTTTATGGGGGAGCTGTATTGCAAAAGTCACAGAACTGCAAACAGTGAAGTATAACTGCTTTAGCATATTGGTTAGAGAAATGTGAATTAGCCTGGTATGCATTAAAATGTGAATGAATTTCTACCCAATCTCTAACAGCATTCAGTCCACCCACGCCACCCTCTCCTTGTGTGTTAGCAGTTTTTTTCAAACAAATCTCAGA
Source organism: Podarcis filfolensis (assembly GCF_964270895.1). NCBI lineage: Eukaryota > Metazoa > Chordata > Lepidosauria > Squamata > Lacertidae > Podarcis > Podarcis filfolensis. The sequence goes on from NC_139606.1 coordinate 96,466,566, forward strand.
AGTTGGAATGTTCATAACACCCAACATTCTATAACACCCAAGAAACTGAGCTGTTGACTAGGAGTGTCTCATTATATATATCAAAGCCAGAGCTCATAAATGTGATATACAGGTTTCAAAAATGAAGGCCTGAATATATCTCAGTTGCTGTTGATGCTGTTGTCAAGTTCATTGGATTTGGAGCTATAGTGACTGCAATTAGACATCTCCCTTGTCTCTCTGCACCCACAGCAAGTGTTCTCAACACTGTCCAAAGTTGCATTTGTATATATGTGATACACGCACGGAAGCACATTCTAGCAAAAGTGCAAGAAGAGCGAATCGATGAACGGCCCCCCAAGTATCAGTTTAGATGTGATTTCTTTTTTGAAACAAAACAAAACTTTGCACAGTGAGCAGTTCGTGCTTCTCTCACAGAATCAGAGCCAACATGGGTCATAAACAAACAACCAATTTTGGGACGAATTGGGAACTATTTCTAAAGCTGTGGGTGGAGGATGTTTCCAAAATGGCTTGCATCCTTCTGACAAAGGGTACCTCTAACACACTTAACACCCGCCCACAAAGTCCCTTGTGACTTAGTGGTCATTGCTTACAACCCTCTTAAAAAACACCAAGCCAACAAACCAAACAAAAGAAGGGGGTGAATCTTATTTCATTAGTCTTGACGATCGTGCCTAAGAGTGCTACAGTTCATGCAGCCATCTGGTCTCACTGCAGGTTGCAGTGTTAAAAAAATTCTTCTCGGTCACCGGTTCACAATACATGTCATATTTTACAAGCTGGGTTTATGCTATTCAGTGTGTAATAATGGTTTCCAAATACGTTTTCAGATGATACTTGAATCATCTTTGCCTTTTTAAAATGAATGAATTATACTCATTTATTTGTACCTCCAGTGTTTTCTTTTCACTATCCAATAGTTTCTTAATTTGTTTAGCTCTTCACAGGACTTTTTCTGCTTAAAGCACCAGCTTACGCCATATTCTTGGAAGCACAGTCCACTGTATTCAATGGGGTTCATTTACAGGAAGGTGTTTTCATAGGATTGCAGCCTAAAATCTGAAAGCTTTCCAACAAAGGCTGAAAGCCCTACGTATTCCTGGAGCCAAGTGCCCTCTGTGGATGGGAATACCTTTTACCTGCTCAATCTGGTTCACCAGCTATGGCGAAGGTCTGTTTGGATGCTAGCCTAAAAAGAGCGATGCAACCCCCCTCTTGCAGAGTTCATTTATTTATTAGAGATCTTGTGATTTATGTGGAAATTGTTCAGTTTGGTTGTGTACTTTTAAATATTTATTAAATGTTCTATTGATTGTTTGTGACTACTTTTGTTATGCTGCAGTCAGTGCTTTTTTCCACACAAATATAGGTGCTGGAACTCACCATGAAATTCTTACAGTAAGTCACCAGGTGATTTGGGGCAGCCCTGAACAGATGCCCGTGCCCATGCCCCTGGTTCTAGGGCAGGTCAAATAAATGTGCCCCTCCCTCCTCATTCTCTTAGATTCAGGCAGATGGCATGGGCAGCTCGGAAGGGACCTTGCGCAAACATGTATGCATGCAATGGTAGAGGCCTGACTGGAGAGATGGATTGAAGAAAAGGTAATACGAATTGGCCCCGCCCCATAGCTTGACCAATCGCAGCTTGGAGCAGCTAGGAACTAGGTGGAGTCATAGAGCTAACAAAAAGTGTAGACTTGCACATGCTGGCTAGCTTCCATTTTGACTTGAAATGTTCATTTTGGGCTTCTCAGAAGTACATAAAGGCAAGAAGCAGGGGGGAGGGAGTGCCAGCCTGCAGTGGTGCCCACCTAAAAGATACCTGAACTGCACTCTGGTGTGCTCCAGGTGCAAAAAAAGCACTGGTTGTAGTTATGTATTTTTTTCATGTTGTTAGCTGCCTTGAGCATGATTTGAACTGTGGAAAGGCAGCATACAGAAAACAAAAACAAAAAGTTTGCGTTCATGTACTTAGCGGGCCATTACAAGGTTGGTCTGATTATTCCAGCAATTGTAGCTGTGCTGGATCCAGGAATTAGAAGGGGAACTCGCACATTAGAAGGATCTCAGCTTTCAGCCTACTTCCCTAAACTCATATAACAATACGGTATCATAATGCAAGCACAAAAGAATGTATGAAGAATGGCAACTATCTCTGACTGTTCTGAACTTTCAAGTGCATTGTTTTGCTGCTGTAAACTTAATTTTAACCTAGTTTCTAAAGTATAAACTCTCCTTTGAGGGTCCTTACTTACTTAGCTGAAGATTCATTTTATATGCACAAGTGATGAATGTGTTCATTCAAAGCTCAAGGACAGAACAAAAAAGAAATCATTTTGCTGCAGAAGCCGTCAATAGCCCGTGTTGTTACTGCCAGTTGGTTGTTGATATCGCTCCCAGCATTCCACCCACCCACCCACCCACTGTGCCACAACCAAAAAAACAGAAAGCAGGGCAGACCCGAGCAGATAAGGGCTGACTCAGTTGCCCATGGCTACCCTTTGAGTTTAATGGGACAAAGGAAATGGCCTGCTGTCCTTAGGCACTGCTTTGGAGGAGAGGTCCGCTTCTTGCAACAGACATTGGCAATCTCATAGGCAGAAATGTCTTGGTGAAGGGGTCTAAGAGTGCGCAAGGGGTCCATTGCAAGGGAATGTGGAACTGCAAAAACCTCAATATAATCCTAGTTCATTTATATTTCCCATACTAATCCTATACAGTGGTACCTCGGGTTAAGTACTTAATTCGTTCCGGAGGTCCGTTCTTAACCTGAAACTGTTCTTAACCCTGAAGTACCACTTTAGCTAATGGGGCCTCTTGCTGCCGCCGCACCGCCGGAGCACGATTTCTGTTCTCATCCTGAAGCAAAGTTCTTAATCCGAGGTACTATTTCTGGGTTAGCGGAGTCTGTAACCTGAAGCATATGTAACCTGAAGCGTCTGTAACCTGAGGTACCACTGTATACTGATAGCAAACAAATTCTCTGTGCGGACCATTATGCAGCCAAAATAGTACCTAGGTTTGCAGAAGTAGCCCCCACCTTGAAAAACCCTAAAGGAAGAGGAGCTATACTCAGTGACCACAAAATGCGGATGAAATGTTGGGGAGGAAAACCGGGTTGGAGGAATGGAATGGAGTATGCTGGAAGGAAGGCGTGGTTGGCTGAAATCCTGAATTAGAGCCCTCTGCATTTTGCTACAGATCCCACATGATAAATTTAATTCAAAGAGGGGACCTGGAGTCAGCTTCAGTGGGTTAGGTCCCCACAGCTTAATTTCAGCTGGGACAGGAGATTTTGACCCTGTCCTAATGATGTCCTTAAATGCAAACCTTTCCTTTCTTCAGTGGTGGGTGCACACACCCCACACACAGAGTGGTTTCTTCTTGAGTGGGGGGGCACACGCCTTACAGAGTGGTTTCTCCCAAGGAAGGGTTTTTTGAGGGACGCATGGGGACATCAGAAGGCAGCCCTCTTTAATGTTTGGTGTTTTATCATGTTTTTAATATCCTGTTGGGAGCCACCCAGAGTGGCTGGAGAAACCCAGCCAGATGGGCGGGGTATAAATAATAAATTGTTGTTGTTGTTGTTGTTGTTGTTACGCCCCAGTTGAAAGGAGGCAGGTGTCAGGCTTTTAGATCTGGCTCCATCCCTAGTTTTGCTTTCTTCATTTTCAGTGCCCCCCTCCACTAGCTGCCTTTTGGACAAGAGGAAAGAGTAGAAAAAATTACTCTGCAAGGAGACAGGCTCGACTGACGGAAGAGTTGCATAAGGCAAAGAACTGCAGAAGTGAGCAGACTTTCTTGGTTAGACTGGATAACTTGCTGTTGTTGTTGTTTAGTTGTTTAGTCGTGTCCGACTCTTCGTGACCCCATGGACCAGAGCACACCAGGCACTCCTGTCCTCCACTGCCTCCCTTAGTTTGGTCAAACTTATGTTGGTAGCTTCGAGAACACTGTCCAACCATCTCATCCTCTGTTGTCCCCTTCTCCTTGTGCCCTCAATCTTTCCCAACACCACAGATAACTTACACAGTCAAAAAGAAGAAGAAATCCATCATCCCAAAAGAGGACACAGATTTGTATAATATTGGCATGTGCTCATTTATATGTACACATGCAAATTTAGGAATAAGAAGTCTCACCCAAATAGACACAACTGAAACCGATGAGTGTGGCAACTGCATCTTATTTCAGCACTGGGGGTGGGACAGCATCCATCACCGCAGGCAAGGCGGCCACCACAGGTAGGTTAGGTGGTGCACAGCAGTCCGAAGCAGCACACACTGTTCTCTCCTCCAACAAACTGCCATCACTCCCCACTCCCAGCATTCATTAGTTAAGACATCTACCTCACCCTACTGATATGTGTGGCCCTGAGCTGGGTGTACAGTCATATCTCGGGTTGAAGTTGCTTTAGGTTGAGCGCTTTCAGGTTGCGCTCCATGGTGACCCGGAAGTAACAGAACGTGTTACTTCCGGGTTTCGCCGCTCGTGCATGCGCAGACTGTCAAAATGACGCCATGCACATGCGCAGAAGCGGCAAATTGTGACCCGCACACGCACAGTCGCGGGTTGCGTTTGCTTCAGGATGCGAACGGAGCTCCGGAACAGATCCCGTTCTTATCCAGAGGTACCACTGTAGTGACTTTTGCATTGCCAAATAGAGAGAGCGAGAAGGCACAGACTCGTATAAAATTTGCAGGTATAGATGTTAATTTAGAGTGGGGGTGTTTAAACAGAAATGCAGTATATCTCACCATAGCAGAGAGGACATAAAGCCAGTCACATGGCCACCTGAACTCGAGCACACATATTGATTCAATGAAACCAGCCAAATTTTTGACAACAGAACTCTTGCAATCTGCGTTAGGAGACTGGGCAAACGCTTCTAGTTTTCTTTTCTTTTTCAAACCAAAATCCAAAGGCAAAACTATCCCCGGATGCAATGTTCTCCTATGATTTACATTTTCTGCCCCCGCCCCATATATTTCCCCCCTTTCCTCCTGCGAGAAACATAGATTTATTTCCCCCTGTTTTGATATGAGCTGGAATGAATGTGACTGTTTATTTTTTTTCTCCCTCTTTCTCTCCCCCTACTTAGATGCTGCTTTGTTATGCCAAGACAACTTTGCGCACCAGACTCATCAATTAAATAGCAGCAGGACACTGAGAGTGGTGTTTGCTAAGGAACTGTTGCTACAGAACAAGCAAATGGAGCACAACGCATTGGGCCAAGTGACAGGAGAAGCGGAGGGCATTCTGGGTCCGTGGCTCCTGGCCCAGCAAATATAATTGGCGCGGGGGGGGGGGAGACACTGTCTCCTTCCAATGCTCCATTTTGAGGCAAAAGTGCTGCCCGAGTCAGGCTTAATACACTGTGATCTTAGGGGATAAAACTTAATTTTTGGACATTTATTCAGTGACGGGTCTATAAAATATGTTTTTGGGTGTGAGGAATTGAAATCAGTTATTATTTTTGTGATTGGACATTTAGCTTGGTAAATCTATGCTTAATTAAACTGCCCTCAGAGAGCCAAAGAATCTTAATCTTACCTTCTGAAAATGTCAGGAAAGTCTAAATTAAGGTTACCAGACGTCCCTGATTCCCGGGGACAGTCCCCGGATTTACAAATCAGTCCCCATACAAAATCCATTGAAGCTGGAAAATGTCCCTGGATCCACTGAAAAAAATCTAGTAACCTTACGCTAAATAACAACAAAAATAATAAATAATAGAAATAATATGCATATATAACTGCAAGTACTTGGTAATCATTCTTAATTATTACTATGCAGTTCTACACACATTTTACATACCAAGCAAAACAAAATTATATTAATTTCACCGAAATATCTTTCAAGTTCCCAAGTCATGTTACGGATTTCTAGCACCCCTCATTTTCTGAATATGAAAGTTGAAAAATTTGACACGCCTTATCAATACAGCCCTTCCTTGATTTAGAGATTTAGAATGAAATATCTATTTTAAAATTAGACAGGTGGTCCTTTTACACTCAGGGTGTTGCAGGACTGATTTGACTAAAGAAGACAAAAGACTACAACATTCACTGTTCAACATCATTATTTATTTATATATTAAATTTGTATAACACTCTTCATCCGAAGATCTGTTAGTTATTCTGCTAGTTCACAGAATATAACCACAAAGAACATAATAAAAACAAGAACAAAACCAAGCAATAATACCCCCTTCCACAACACATTTTAAAAGGGCATCAGATATCAATCGGCCAAAGGCCTGGCTTAAGAGGAAGGTTTTCACTTGGCGCCTAAAGATATATTATGAAAGTGGCAGGCAAACCTCTCTGGGGAGAGCATTCCACAAATGGGGAACCACTGCAGAAAAGGCCTGTCTCATGTTGCCATCCTCCGGACCTCTCATGGAGAAGGCACATGAAGAAGGGCCTCGGAGGATGATCACAGAGTCTGGGGCAGTTTATTTGGGAAGAGGAGGACCTTGAGGTATTGCGGTCTTGAGGTCAAAACCAGCACTTTGAATTGGGCCCAGAAACTAATTGGCAGCCAGGGCAGTTGGGCCAGGTTTGATGTAATATACCCAAACCATCTTCTCCTGGTGAGCAACCTGGCCATTGAATTCTGCACCAGCTAAAGTTTCTGAACTGCCTTCAGAGGCAGCCCTACATATAATGTGTTGCAATAATGTAACCTAGAGGTTACCAGAGCATAGATGACAGAAGTTAAGCTGTCCTTGTACAGACCGGGCGCAACTGGGGCACCAGCTGAGGCTGATGGAAGACACTCCACGCCACTGAATTTGCCTGAAACTCAAGCTACAGCAAAGGATCAAGGAATAACCCCCAAGCTATATACCTGCTCCTTCAAACATTAGTTCATGAGGTGGTGATGATGCAATTTGCTTTGCTTAGGAGTCTAATGTGAGCCTACCTAATTCACACCCACCAAAACCATGTTTGTTCATTGCATTTATATCCCACCTTTTTCCTCCAAGCAGCTCAAGGTGCCAGCACTTCTTTGTGGGGGCGGGGCGTGATCTTACGTGGGTCACATGATGCGCACAAGAGTGAGGCCCTGGAAGATGGCGTCCCAGTTTTGGGCCGCTTCGTATTGGAGGGTATGAAAGCCTAGACTGGAAGTGTCCCAGCTTCTGAAACAGGAAAACTGTCACAGAACTGTTTGCAGGATTCTAAAAACAGGCATGAACATTACAGGGCTGAAAATGGGTACAGTGGTATCTCGGGTTACAGACGCTTCAGGTTACAGACACTTCAGGTTACAGACTCCACTAACCCGGAAGTAGTACCTCAGGATGAGAGCAGAAACCATGCTGCAGCAGCAGCGGGAAGCCCCATTAGCTAAAGTGGTACCTCAGGTTAAGAAAGGTTTCAGGTTAAGAACGGACCTCCAGAACAAATTAAGTTCTTAACCAGAGGTACCACTGTATTGTGATAAGCTGGAAGGGTGTTATAAGCAGGGTGACTGCCTGACTCCCTCAGTTCCCAAGAAGAGGCAAAAGGAGACTATATACAGTCACACTGATGCAATGATCTGGGGTCAAACCAATCTCTGTTGAAAGCTCAGGGGTCCCTCTGTGTATTTGGCCCATAGCGACACATTGCTAGTGACTGCATCACTTTTCCTTGCAGGTAGATCACCAGTGTGGAAGAAGTCTTCTGTTAAAGGGCACAGGAGCAGGGCCAGGAAATGAAGGGGCCAAATCTAAACCCAGAGAAAGCTTCACAGGAAATGAAGGGGCCAAATCTAAACCCAGAGAAAGATTTCTCCCCGTTTTTATATGTGTTGGAAGCTGCCCAGAGTGGCTGAGCCTACCCTGCTAGATGGGTGGGGTATAAATAATAAAATTATTAGTATTAGTATTAAAGAACAAGAATGGGGACAGTAAAATATTTAGTCATGCAGGGATCACACAAGCATAAACGTTCCCATGCATTAAAGGTGGTATCGCTCAGGTCAGAAATGTTCTGTAAGGAGCTGTTTTTGTCGCTCCCTTTTTTAAAAAATCCTGACTATATAGGAGCATTTCTTATTTCTCTTGCATTTTTTTAAAAGCACTATCAGGCCTACAGAAGACTAAGCCCTGCCCAGATGCTAGCAAATGTATGTCAGCTGCTCTTTATGCTGCTTGCCGCACAGCCAACTTGTTCATCTGGCCCTCTGGAAGATCTGTGAGAAAGAAGAAAAGCTTCTTTTCCACGAGCATTGAAAAGTCAGTTTCATAAAGCCTTTAAGATTTAATGGATACTCAAGCTGGCGTATAAATAACCTGTTTTACAGGCATGGCTTTATCTGGGCCTTCCTTTATGCAAACCAGAGACTACAAAGGAAAGATCAAAGATTTCAAATTCAGCTTTGTTTTGAAAGCAAAAATTCCTTACTCTGTCTGCACAATAGGGGAAGGGTTTCTAAATAAGACAAGACAAGCCACGCATCTCATTGTACCTTGACTTCTCCCTTTGATTTCCTTCATCCAGGTTGCATCGACAATGCCGCCAATTTTCAAAGGGCAATGAGTAATAGGGCTGCTGTGGTCTCTCCGATTTATAGAGCGCAGGTTGGGATATCTTTATTACTTAGAGCACAGAAGAAACCAGAGGCCAGTCTGAAGCTAAGGGCTGTAGTGTTAACTCTGAAGATAAGCAGGTTTGGAGCTGGCCAATAACCGGATGTTATTGTTGTATGACATTAAGCGTGGTGTGGAGAAGTGGATAGAGACTTAAAAGAAAAAAAAAAATCTCTCATAATACTAAAAGAGAGGACCATCCCACAAAGCTGAAGCCTGGAAGTTTCAGAACAAAGAACGGCACACAGCTAAACCATCAAAAGATGTAGTGGTGGCCAAATTCATGGAGCATAAGGCTAACAATGGCTCCTAGTCATGAATACTTTGTTGGGCTCAGGTCCTACTTGCATGTTGGAACAGGGTACTGGACTAAATGGGTCTTTGGCCTGATCCAACAAGCCTGCTGTTATGTTCTTAACATTACAGTGGTACCTCTGGTTATGTACTTAATTCATTCCAAAGGTCCGTTCTTAACCTGAAACCATTCTTAACCTGAGGTACCACTTTAACTAATGGGGCCTCCCACTGCCACCGTGCGATTTTTGTTCTCATCCTGAAGCAAAGTTCTTAACTCGAGGTACTATTTATTTCTGGGTTAGCGGAGTCTGTAACCTGAAGCGTCTGCAACCCGAGGTACCACTGTACATAGGAACGTAAGGTTGCACCCAACTAAGTCAAACCTAGAGTAGACTCACTGGAAACAACAGACTTAATCTTAGGGTTGCCACCTTTGTTCTGGCAAAATACAGGAGAGGGTGAGGCAGGGGAGATTGAGGGATGATTATTTTTTTCCACATCTGTTGCTGAAATGACTTCAGAGCAATCCATTACAACCTATTGCAGACTAACGGGCTGGCCCCTCTAGAATTTGTCACACATGCACACACACACACCCCTGTAAATCTGTCTGTGCTTGGCTACCCAGAGCTTAAATGCATGATCTTTCACACACCCTTTCAAACACATGCATCTGGAGAGGATCCCTAAGTTGGCAGAGAGAGAGAGAGAGAAATACAGGACAAAACTGTATCAATACAGGACGAGTCATTTTACATTGAAATACAGGACAAGAATGTATTATACAGGACAAGTGGCAACCCTATGTCATGTACATTAATTTCAGTGGGTTTGCTCTGGGTATGGCCTAGTTGGATACAACCTGTAGGAAGCTGTCTCCTTACTAAGACAGATCACTCACCCACCTACTTCAGTGTTGTCAACACTGGCTGGCAGTGTCTCTCCAGGATTCCAAGCACATAATCTTTCCTTGACCCTACCTGGAGTTGCCAGGGATTGAACCCATGACCTTTAGCCTGCCAGGCATGTGCTCTGCCCCTGGGCTACGCCTCTTCCTTAATGCTGCAAACTTCCCCTCTTCCATTTGACTTTTGCTGGCACCAAGAAGCTTCTAGGTCTGAGGCCCAGCTCGAATGACAGCCTGCTCAGATCTAAGTCAATACGCACATCTGCGCATCTTTAATGTTCAACTCTTTACACGGGCAGCATGTTTCCTGGACACAGCTCTGGCTCAGCTGTTTGGATATTTGGCCCTTGTGCCTGCTGCCACACTGCTGTCACTTTCTGTTTTGTTTGGCATTTTTAAGACAGTAGCTAATGGGGCGGAGGGAACGAGGGATTCCTGGCTGAGATTAAGTCTCCCTGATATCAACTCAGTCATCCTTACGTAAAACAGCATTTAGACAGAAAGGAGCGGGGAGGGGGGAGGAACCCAGAGCAATAAAATATTGCAAAACTTGAGCTGATATTTCTGCTAATGCAAAGTGGCAGTTTTTAAGCAGGGTTGCCTACATTTGTCACTTTCAATCATAGGATGGCAATTGTGGTACTTAGAAGGTCTTAATAGTCTTAAGAAAACAAGCCTCCTCTCTCTCTCTCTCTCTCTCTCTCTCTCTCGATCCTCAAAACAGAGAGGGGGGCCGAATAACAAATGCCCAGACACAGAGCCTGGGATTGTCATGCCTTGAGAAACGTCAAGAGTGAGGCCTGGTGTTGTCTGTGCACTTCCTTTTCATCCTGCTCAAGTGAAACTGACAACTTGTCAAGCCTCTCATCCTGTTCACTTAGCATCCTGTTATATCCTTTCACTCTCTTCCCCTTTGCTGTCTGCCAGCCACCATTTCTGTGGCTCAGCTTAAAGAAGAAACTATAGGAGAGGCTCTCGTGATTGGTTTTAGCCATAAAAGGAAACAGTGGTTTTACCAAACCCATAATTCCCCTGCCTGTATACCAAACCTAGTATATTTACAATTCTTGTGTGTGCGATGAGCCTTGAGTTTGGATCCATCAAAATGTGTGATGACTTTATTTTCCTTTCTCCGTATGGCCAACTGGTCTGCATGGTTGGCAAAACTAAGCAGCCAGATGCCATCATCTCAAAGGCTGCACACTGTAACCCCTTAGTTATGGAAGGAAATGAAAACTCCCCTTGTTCATCTTTAAGGAGTCACAAGACTCTCTGTTTTTTGCCTCTAGATGAATTTTCCTATTGCTTTTTACAATTGTTCCTCTTCTTCATTATGTCTGCTCAACTACCATAATAGCTTCCTAGTTAGGCAGGGAGGCAGGTAGACAAATAGCCAAGAAGAACATTATTTCAATTTCTGCCAAAAGCATTGGGACAAAAATGGCTTTTTCTCTTAGTACAAATTGATTCCCCCATCCCCACCCCACAATACTCTCTTTTTGTCATATCATTAACACTATAGAAACCCAGGTACCCTTAATCCGCAACATTGAACTCTTGTGCAAATCTTCACTGCTGGCTCAATCTACTAATGAAGAAGGAGCAATGCAAGTAAATATAATCCAGAGAAATTTAGATGTAATGATGTACAGTGGTACCTCGGGTTAAGTACTTAATTCATTCCGGAGGTCCGTTCTTAACCTGAAACCCGAGGTACCACTGTATTATTGAGAACAGCATAGTCTGGTTCCAATAGGCTTCAGGCCTGATTCAAACTACCAAAGAGGCACAGTGAGAAAGTGGGTTGAGTAGATATGTAACCTAACCTATGCTTACTGTAAGGTGGCCTCACAACAAGTGCTATAGGAACATAGGAAGCTGCCTTATATTGGTATTCTCTATACCAGGTGTAGAGAACCTTTGACATTCCCCTCCCCGAAGTTGCTGAAGTTCAGCTCCCATCAGCCCCACCAAGCATGGCCAATGATGAGGGGAGCTACCGTTAGCGGCTTCTTGAGAACTGAAGGTGTGGTATGTAGTGTAAACCTACATTGACCAGCAGCGGCTCTGAAGGGTTTCAGACAAGGGTCTCTTCCAGTCCTACTTGGAGATGCTGGGAATTGAACCTAGGGCCTTTGGTATGCAATGCATGTTCTCTACCACTGAGCCAAGGCCACCATTGACTCTACACCATAGCTCAACAAAGCAACTATGTTGAGTGAGATATGCTCACAATGAACCAGCTCCACAATCACCATCCCAGAAGCACAACTCAGGTCCTTTGAAACAGTAGCATCACCGGGGCAGGACTTGGGGGCAAAAGGCCAGTGCCCCAGTCAACAGAATAAGCCAGAGGGTCACCAAACAAAGCGGGCCTGGGTTGCTGCATTTTGAAGCAAGCGAAGTAATCTAAGAAGCCCACTCCCCATGAGACATATAAAACCAGAGTCTAAAATTACCTAACAACATCACTGATTTGCTTTAGGCATGCTTAACATCCTTTGGATGGCCATCAGTTCTACTGACTCTTCGGTATAGGATAAGCAATTTAAGAGCAAATTATCTTTACTCTTTAGATAAGACTATGCTTCATCTGCCAACCAGCTGCCCCTTGGAGTTCATAGACAGGATGTGATTGTTATATCATGTGATTTGTCTCCAACTTCTGGAGATGAATTAGCTTAGCATCATTTTGTCCTGAATATGTATACAAATGTGCTTATTATTCTAATATCAACTTGGTAGGGAGTGGTTTGTTTGTTGTGATGTTATAGCTGAGCTGCATGTTACCTACAGAACACTGACTTCCAAATTACACATTGGGGGTATCATGTAGAACTCTCTCGCCACAGAGTTAACCTGGCAACATCCCTATCTTCGTTTCAGGAGCAGATGAAAATTGAATTAACCAAGGATTCTTAGGGCTTGGGGGCAGTTAGCCTCTGAATAACATTGATTTTTATAGCGGTTTTAGCTGCCTGCTGTGATTTGGATGATGTTGACTTTATTGACTTGGATTGAAACTTAGCCTTCTGCAAATGGAAGGGTTTCTTCCATCCTTGGAAAGCTTTTGATCCTGCTGGCAGAAGGTGGGAGGTGATTTTTGCCAAGTTCTCCCTTCCCTACAACTTCCCTCACTGCTTCAGAAGGCCTCCAGAGCAAATTTTGGGAGAGCAAAAGATGTTTCAATGAAAAGGGAGAATCTAATCAAGACATCTCTTGCAGGAACATTCCCTGAGCAGAGTTTCAAACCATCGTCAAAGTCAAGGTCCAAACCATTGTATTTTATGTGTTTATTTTAAGCTGTTCTGAGAGCTACAGCTGAAGAGCAGATTTGAAATATTAGAAATAAATAAACAAAATGAGTAGCACAGTTCCAGAGCCCGGTAAGGAATGATCATTGGCCCCAGACAGATTATACTCTCTGCTTCTGAATGTGATGATGTTTCTGTACATCATGATACACCTTCTGCTATGCAAACTATTATACAATCTCATTGATTCTAACACTGAGCCAAGGCAGGGAATCATTCATCCTGTTTTTCAGATGAGAAATGAAGATGGAGATGGAGAAGTTGTGCTGAAATTTGAACTTGTCAATGTCTTACATTCTGTCCTCTGCCTGGTGCTGGGTCTTGCAAAAGATTATCACTCATAGAAATATGCTCCATGCCACTCTGTGCTATAAGTAATGCAGGATATACATAAATACCGCAATATCATTATTAAGGCTAAGAGAATATATTTTGGTACATGAGATAAGTATTAGATTGATGCTGGGATTCTCTTAGTCTGGATAACATCTGTCTTGCAAATATGCTTCAAATTGCTTTCTATCTATATTCGCCTTGTGTATTATTATTTTTTTAAAAAGACACATATCACCTTCGAATTTAATGTCTGATTTGATCAGGAAAACTTTGTATGGATGATGACTCTTTAATTCTGTTGATGGCAAATTGATGCAAAACTCTGGGTGTCAAGGCTACAATGCACTACATAGTGAAAGCTCAAACATTATGGAAGTCTTCTGGCACACCACTTTTATGCTAGTCCCAGATTTCTTTTTTCGGTTTTTGTTTTAAAGACTGCAGTCCTATACCTGGGCGTAATTCTCATTGGACTTCACAAGACTTAGACCTAAGCTGACATGCATGGGGTTGTGCTGGAATTCTCCTACAATTCAGTAAGAGCTGAAATAACTCAGCAATATAGTCTTCCTGACCTCCTCTTTCAAGAATGCATTGAGCAAATATAGGTTACCCAGTTAGATGGTGTGATGCCCTGCTACCTATGTAAGTCAGCGTTTGCCTAGTCCATACAATTTCTTCCTTCTTGTTCCTTAAACTCTTTGTTTTCCATTTGCAATTTCACTCGTCCATTCCTTACTATGTGCCCCCACATCCTGGAATGAAAATACGGGAGCAGTATTATTGTTGCCTCCCTTTTTGTACTCACTATGTTATTTGAATATGTATTATTGTGGTCACAGGTTTTATTAACCTAACACAAGGCTGGCCAATGTGATGCCATCCAGATATTTCTGGTCCCATCATTCCTGATTACTGACCACGCTGGCTGAGACCAGTGGGAGCTGGGGTCCCAACAAGATCTGGAGAGTACCACTTTGGCTATCCCTGACCTATCCCATCAAGGAACTACAACAATTCCAACAATAACCTGAAACTTACTATCTGCATATCTGACTTAAGGAGATGGCAGAGGGAACTTCTCTCTATCTCCTTACATGGGTGGCACAACCCTGGGGCAAAGCCCAGCACCCATTGGTTGACTGATACTGGCCTTTAATGGACAACTCACCATAGAGATGGGGGACACCTATTGCCCCAGCTTTCCTAGCTGGCTGGTGGGAACAGTGAATCCACCAGGACACAAGAGCATCTTGCCAATGCAGTTTCTACAAGCCAGGCAATGATGGAAGATACCCTTCGCTGAAAAAGTGCTCGCTAGGGATGCCTGCTTGAATCTCTCTTCTTGCCGACACCACATACCCAAAAGTAGTGACAAAGAGACCAGATAACATATAGCCAGGCCCCAAATATAAAGAGAAATGTGGAGTGGTGGGAGAAATTGTGGGATGTAATCCATTGGTGCAGTCAAATGCAACATTCCTTTTTTCCCTAGGTTTCACTGGTCTGGAATTTCCTCTCCCTGCATGTGATCTGGGAGATGGGCGTGGCTCTGGCTGACTCCATAAAAGAGACGAGTCATGCAGCCATTTTCTCAGTCTAGTCTTCACTTGCTGATCTCTTGTTGCTGCCCTTTTGCTGCCATGCTGCTCTCCTGCAGCCATTTTGTTGTATTAATGCAATTTTACTGTCTGCTGGCTGTCAGACAGCAGCACATGAGTTCAGTCTCCATATGAGATGAACTCACACTTCGTTGTGTAACTACCAAGTAAAGCCTGCCTTTCAGGGATCAAATCGTGAACTGAAATGTGAGCAAACTTTTTGTTACTTTACTCAGAAAGACTCTTGTGTCTTTATTCTTTTAAGAGGGATTAAAGGAGACACCAGGAAATAATCTTAACTAAGAAATTCAAATGAATCTGCAAACTAGCTTCCATCTATGTTGAGGGAAATCTGCTCTGCTACATCACTTACTAGCGTGAGTGAAGGAAGGATAATACTTATCCAATATATCCTTTCCTACTACAGTGGTACCTCGGGTTACATACGCTTCGGGTTACATACGCTTCAGGTTACAGACTCCGCTAACCCAGAAATAGTACCTCGGGTTAAGAACTTTGCTTCAGGATGAGAACAGAAATTGTGCTCCAGCGGCGCAGCAGCAGCAGGAGGCCCCATTAGCTAAAGTGGTGCTTCAGGTTAAGAACAGTTTCAGGTTAAGAACGGACCTCCGGAACGAATTAAGTACTTAACCTGAGGTACCACTGTATCCTTAACATCCCCACAGAAATAACCCAGTGGCCAATCACAGAGCACCCAAAACATTTCTTGTTAACCTCCACTTTCAGGGCTACAAGCTGATCGCACTTTAGTCCATGGGAGGGAGGGTGGTATTCTGTGCTAGTCCTAAGAGCCTGAGTTGGGAAGGCTTCAGCCTTAAAGGGAAGATGCTTGGACTCTTCTGATTGGCCAGGGTTGGCCAGCAAAAGTTTCCCCACACATCCCATCTCTTCTGAAGGGAAGTCTCAGGGGCTTCCTCCAGCCATCTGCCCTGTCTAAGGAATGAGGGGGTGAGATCGTCTCACTCCTCTTCTTGCTGCCTTTGTCTGTTTTCCACATGTTCCCAGCTCTCCTTGGCTCATTTCTATTCTTTTCTCATGAATGCCGTTCTTAAAGGTCTCTGGCGGTGTCTGTTTTAACCCTAGCCTTAGGCAGATTCTTAATTTGTCCTGCACTGCACTCATCTTTCTGCCTCCCCCCCCCCCAATTCCATTTTAAGATTACTTAGTAACTGCTACCAAAATAATGACTACTAACATGCTGCTACGAATGCTGCTACATGTTAATATGCTCGGCATGTTTACCCAGAATTGAACAATATAGGACTTACTCCCTGATAGATGTGCCTACGATTAGCATTGTGGGTATTCTTTGGCACTGTACAGAACAGAGAAATCTCACGGTCTGTGACAGAAGAAATAGGCAAGGCAGGAAAGAAAAATACTGGTTGTGTGATTGTCAAAGGTCACATTCATACCAGACATTTCCAGCACAATAGCACCACTTCAAGGGCGCTGAGAACTGTTAGGACACCCTGGTTTTCCTCCCAGAGCTATAATTCCTAGGCTGATTTAACAATCAATCCTTCTTCATGGAAAACTCTGGGAACTGTAGCTCTGGAAGTGGAACAAGGATTCCCTAACAACTCTCCGCACCCTAAGCAAAAAGCTCTCAGAATTCTTTGAGGGAAGACTTGACTGTCTAAAGTGGTATCATAGTGCTTTAAATGTAGGGTGTGAATGTGGCCAAAAATTAGTGAGGAAGGAAAAGGTAATGGGGAAAATCAGGTTATAAGTGGGTAGCTAAATTCAGGCAAAGTGTTTACTATTTATCACTAGCATGTTCCCCACTCCTGTTGAAAGGCAGCACCATGAAAGGCCAATGAAGAGGGCATTTCATGGTCCCTGAATAATACCAACCCCATACGGATATTGTGTTGAGTTCCTTATATCAGAGTTGAATGTGATTGTGAGAATCTTATGCCAAGCTGCTCTGAGAGTCTCTCGCGGCTCTAAAGGGGGATAGAAATATTGCTAAATACATTTATTATGGGACATTGCGGGGTGGGGGTGGGGATACCAAGGAGGTCTCAGAGATGGGGTGGAATGGGGGGGGTACTGGGAGACAATATGGATAGAATGATTAGCAGCTCTAGATGCACTAGATATGCACCTGTAGGATATCAGGGGGAAATGTCACAGTGAGCAAAGGCTGTGGGACTGGTCAAAGAAATGCGCATGTGTGTAAATTGTAGATCTAACAGCCTAGTGGGGCTTCTCGGGCAAAGATCACTAGTTCCGTTAACAGAACTACACTTCCCAGAGTTCCCTGGGGGAAATGGATGGCACTTTCACCAGCTTGCCTACAATGCAGTTACATCCCCTGATAGTGACGCAATTCCTTGCACTATTTTGTGTGTGTGTGTGTGTGTGTGTGTGTGTGTGTGTTTAGCATTCATTAGCGTCTTTTGTAAGTCTCTTACATTTGCTTTTTGCTGTTCTTTAAGAAAGGTCCTTGAATCGCTTCCAACCATTTGTTATTTCATTTTGACTCTGAGTTGTTTATTGTCGGGCCTTTTTCTCTTTTTCATTGCCCTCTTTCCCTTTCTTTCATTAAACCCCCCAGCTTGCTTTGATTAAGCTTTGACAAATACAAGGAAACAAGGACCTTTCTTTCTTTCTAAGAATCTGATCACGCCACACTCCCTACAGCATATGGATCTTTTTTCTCTCTCTCCCTTTCAAGAGCCTTGTTTGGCCAGGTGAACA
Organism: Podarcis filfolensis; assembly: GCF_964270895.1. NCBI lineage: Eukaryota > Metazoa > Chordata > Lepidosauria > Squamata > Lacertidae > Podarcis > Podarcis filfolensis. The sequence continues at coordinate 96,484,332 of NC_139606.1, forward strand.
TCTGTTGCTTAGCGCTATTATGAATAAGCAGCAATAACTCTGATAAAGTGAGCTTAAGACAACAGCTTAACGACTTTCACGCAAGAACTTAATCGTTTTTCCTTATCTAGCTCCACCTCCTGTGTTTATCCTTTCCACTCCACACGCAGACACAATTTTCCATTTTGCTCATAAGATCCACTCTACCAAACAACGTCTTTCTCATTCAGATCCCCGGTAAAACGGTGCTTCACCGACATCTTTGTGTTTGCATGTTGCACAGCTGAATATTTTATTTACAGAAAAACTCTGGTCATGTCTGGATTATTATTATTATTATTTTGTGTTTCATAATGCCACTTTTCTGTGTTTGGAATGGTGCTGAAGCACTGCTAGGGTCCAGCCCACTAAGAGCAGCTTAAGAACAGGAGACTTAAAACACGATTGGTGCACACAGTGTGGTGTAGTGGTTAGCGTGTTCAGAGGCGGATTTAGGGGAGCACAACCGGTTCAGTCACACTGGGTGTGGAGCCTTGGGGACACCACTGGGGATGCTGCAACTACATACCCTCCAACATTTCTCTGATGAAAATGGGGACATCCTATTCCAGCATCATCATCATCATTATTTATACCCCGCTCATCTGACTGGGTTGCTTCAGCCACTATGGACAGCTTCCAACATATATAAAAACATAATAAAACATTAAAGGGCTGCCTTCAGATGTCTTCTAAAGGTTGTATAGTTACTTATCTCCATACCCTCCAACATTTCTCCGATGAAAATAGGGACAGCCTAAGGAAAAGTTGGCCATTCTAGGATCAAATCAGAAACTGGGACAGCTTCTGTAAATCTGGGACTGTCGTTGGAAAAGAGGGGCGCTTGGAGGGCCTGCAACTATGATTTACAATGGAGCATGAGAGGCAGGGGGTGCTGAACTTTGGCGTCGCACAGGGCGCCACTGAAATTTGAGACCCCAAGAACCGCCACTGGTGCATTGGGCCTGAAAACTGCAAGGGAGAGTGTTCTTGTGCTCAGGTCCTGCTTGAGCATTTCCCACAAGCATCTGATTAGCCCCTGAGAACATGGTCCCACAGGCTCTTAGTCACAACATTTGAGGTTTGTCAGTGTAGGTGAATAAGGGGAAGATTATGCATGGTGTAACAAAAGTGGTTCTAGAGAAGTTTTTCTCCCTCTGGCATAATATTAGAACCTACAGCTGAATGCTAAGAAATTCAGGACACATAAAAGGAAGTACTGCTTCATGTAAGCGCATAAACTATGGTGCATATGATACACAGTAGTGGCGGCCAGTAAGTCAGACAGCTTAAAGGGGGTAGAAAGAGCAGTGGCCAGCAATCATGATTGCTGCAGTAACTCATAACTGCTGCCTCCCCATGCTAGTTTCAGTTTGTTGGTTAGCTTTTCTACTAAGGCTGTTTTCCATACAGTTTGATACCAGTGGTCCATGTTCATCATCGTCATCATCACTTATTATTTATACCCGCCATCTGGCTGGGTTTCCCCAGCCACTCTGGGTGGCTCCCTACAGAGTATTAAAAACACGATAAAACATCAAACATTAAAAACTTCCCTAAACAGGGTTGCCTTCAGATGTCTTCTGAAAGTCAGATAGTTGTTTATTTCTTTGACATCTGATGGGAGGGCATTCCACAGGGCGGGTGCCACTACTGATAAGGCCCTTGGACTTATCCAGGTCTCTCCAGTGTCTGGCTATGATGCTTCTGACTGCTGAGAGTACGTGGCTTATAAGCTCTTTGTAATGTGAGTGTATGTTATTGTCTTGGAAGATATGCAATAGGACCAGTTCTGGGGTAGGTTCTGATACCTGTTTAGTTATTTTGCATATTTCTTGTAGGACTGCTGTCCAAAAGGGCTGGATTTCAGGGCAATCCCACCACATGTGGAGGCATGTGCGTGTAGAGGTAAAACCTCTCCAGCATTTTGGTGAAGTTCCTGGGTGTTTCAACACAAACGTCCATGGTGTTAGGTACCATCTATAGATTAGATTCAAAGTGAGTTCCCTTCTTTTGGCTGAGAAGGATTTAAAGGGAGGTTTAGACCATATTTTTGTCCAAATAAAAGAGGATGCCTTCACCCCAGTGCAGTTCCCCTGTATTACACGCACAGCCCAACAAGACAACAACAAGTACTCACTGACAGCATACAAATTGATATGGCTAACTTGACCCAACAACCCCTTCCCCTCACATATGCAAACAAAACTCACCGCAGTCAACTGAAGGCAACCAACCATGCCCTGGGCCCCACAACCTCTCTCACTGCCAATGAAAACTAATAAATGAATAGAAAGAGAGCCTACACACGTGATGCTGAGTCAAAATCATACACATACACTATGTAAAAGAATAAAAGTTTACTACCTCCCTCTCCCCCCCCCCCACTTCTTTGGCAATCACTTGTAACAGAGTAAGATTGTCTTCCATAAACACGGTTTTAAAAGTGAGTCCGTAAGTGACTGTGGAGGCCAGTTCTGGATCCACACGTCCTTCCACAGTGGGGACGTAGGTTTCCGGGTGGGAGGTGATCACGGTGAGGGTTTGCCAAATGTGCCTTCCTCTTAGCACGTTTCTCCCTTTCGCCCTGAGTTCGAGCGTCTTCAAATCCCATGACACCTTTGGTAAAAGCTGTTCTCCAATTGGATCACTCGCAGACCAATGTTTCCCAGTTGTCGGTGTTTATACTACATTTTTTTAGATTTGCCTTGAGAGAATCTTTGAGCCTCTTTTGTTGACCACCAGCAACATCCTTATACTGTATACAACATCAATGTCTCACATCGAATAGAACTGATCTGTAGAAAGGATTTTATGATCTGAACATAGAGATGATATATGTACAGTGGTACCTCAAGTTAAGTATTTAATTTGTTCCGGAGGTCCGTACTTAACCTGAAACTGTTCTTAACCTGAAGCACCACTTTAGCTAATGGGGCCTCCTGCTGCTGCCGTGCTGCTGGAGCACAATTTCTGTTCTCATCCTGAAGCAAAGTTCTTAACTCGAGGTACTATTTCTGAGTTGGCGGAGTCTGTAACCTGAAGCGTATGTAATCTGAAGCGTATGTAACACGAGGTACCACTGTACTTTTGTAACCCAAGAAAATCTTGAATAAAAACAATTTTTAAAACCCTGCTGCCTCCCATGTTGTTTTCGTTTTTGCTATGTTAGCAGTGTGAAAATGACCTCCTTGGGGTGCAAGCCTGGGCAATGTGTGTGGACTGCCCAGATGACAAGACCCCCCCCCTCAGTCTCATTGATGTGATCCAAAGGAAAGCAGAGCAATACATTTGGCACCAGCTTGGCTGCAGGGGGTGCTAGAAGGAGGCATACAAGTTGCCATCCAACCATCTTAGGGACTGCCCTCTGGATTTGTGTAGTGTTTACTCCTTAGCCTTTTCTTGAATGAATGGTTGTGATCCCAAGCTAATAAAAATCAGCTCAAGAAACCAAAGAATCTTGTCTCCATTGAAATTCCATTGACAGCATTAAACCAATCTGCACTTCAGGAAAGACGGAGGAGATCTATGTTCCTATGTTTTCAGACTTGAAAAGATATAGAGGATGGCTAAGTGGGATGCTTCAATAAAATTCTAATAAATTCCTATACTGTTCTTCTTATAGCAATAACAGCTGTTTGATTCCTCCGTCTCCAAGGAGCAATGCAACTTGCATTGTGATTCCAAATAAAAGTAAAGATGAATTGTCAAATGGCTATCAGGCTGAGATTATGCCTATGTTGTTTTCTTTCTCCATATAGATCACAGCCTGAACATTTCAATAAAATCTCGGGAAAATATCTAGTGAGCAGAAGCCAGTCTTTTTAGCTGCTTTGAGAATGTAGTCTCTTCTAAAGCTGACATCTGTGGAAGATTGTTCAGAATGAAATAAGTAAATTAGCAGGTCAGTGGGGTGCAGGTGATTCTGATTCCCTACGTAGGAGACTGACCTTTTTATGACCAGCATAGTACTCCTATTTAATTGCATCTCCCCAGTAACATTTAGTTAAAGTTGACAAATGAAAGCATGCGGGAATGACTCTTGGTGTTTACTCAATCCCTCACAAGCAGTAACCAAGGAAGTTGAGTAAGGACTAGGATACTTGATGACACATGACACATTTTCTTTATAATGAAATCTATCAGGCTGGTGTCGAAATCAAAAATCCACTCTAACAGGTAGTTATAATAGACATCAATCCCTCCTTTTGAAACTCCTTCTCCTGGAAGAACCACCAACTTAATTCCAACTAAACCTTTCGCTTACTTGCCAAAATGTTTTTAGTTTGATGGCCATTGAGGAGATGAGGTGGACGATTTTCCAACTAGTGGCTTTGATTGTTTTGTTTTCTACATTGGTTTCTGTTGCTTTGTGAAAGTGAGTCAAATTTTGATATTCTATTTACGTGCACCTTCATTGTACCTTCAGAGAAATTAGAAAACCAAAAAATTTGGGACACATTCCACTCTGAAAAGTAAAGCTGCTTTGTGTGGAGCCGTGCTTATAGACAACCACTTGCATATTAATACAAACATTAAAAATATCCCTTTCTAAACATCCATAGTCACAGATATGAACAGGAAGCTGCCTTAGTCAGATCATCGGCCCATCTAGCCCAGAATTATATGCATTGACTGACAGCAGCTCTTTAGGATTTGGGGCAGGAGTTCTTTCCAACCTTACCTGGAGATGCTAGGTATTGGACTTGGGACCTTTTCTGTGTAAGACAAATGCACTACCACTGAGCTGTGGCCCTTCCCCAGACATGTAACCTCTCCCTTACATGAAAACTCATTAGTGGTGGATTTGGGAGATGGGCATGCCGTTCCTCTTATTTTGAAATGGCCCTCATTGTCCTAGCCAAAATGCTAGGAAAGAAGGAAAGTGAGAAGGTCCACCTTTTATGAGGATTCACGTTTGCAATGATGCTTCTGATGGAAAGCGATCTCTTTTCCTAGAAGCCTGATAGTGGTGATAGGCCTGGAAGAGGAGGAGGTGGTTATTGTGCTATATGAATTCTCTGAAGTTTCCATCATAAAGCCTTTTCAAAGGTTTCGCTTTGAATCACATCATCTCCAGGTTCTTCCTTCCCTACTGACTGGCACAGTTGGGGTTGGTTGGTTCCTTGACCCCGCCTGACCTCTACCACTCCCACTTCCTTTCTATTAGCTCATCCACCTTTGTACCCCGGCAAGCTTTATAGCATCAGTATATTCCCTCACACTTCTCCATCAAAGCCTTTCATGACTATGTAAAGCGTACAAAATCAAACCCAACACGGATCCATATGTTAACACCACTCTTCAGCCCTCTTCCATTTGACCCGCAGCCTCCGTTGATGAATTCCTTATGGCTTTGATATCCAAGCTGGTTCTTTACATCTACGGAGGTAGATCAGCCCTGCACCGTCCCTGCTGACCTTAGGAAGTCATCTTTTGTCTGATATCGAATCAAAAGGTTTCTCAACGTCCAGAGAAATGATATCCATGGCTGTCCCCTTTCAACCTTTAACTTAACTTTGCAAAAAAAAAAGTTCCTGCAAGCTTGTTAGGCACGGCCTCCTCTCTGATGATACAGCTGGTGTCTTTCATTAAATGTGAAGTCTCTACTGCTTTTACTCCTCCCATTCAGTTTCCAATGTGCGTTTGATTCCCACTGCATACAATGCGTCTCTGGTGACTTTTCTATGTAGTGAAATGGTAGTTTTCTTGGCATCTCAAATGTGGATCCTCGCTGTGGCTATATCTTGTGTTCCCCATTGCTGGGAGGCCTGTATTCTTTCTGTCCTTCTCTGGTCTCATTTATTTCAGTGGAGAACATGCTTCAAAACTATCCACATAGCCAAGCATGATGTGGAATGAGGGATTTGACTTTATTTTTAACCGTAGGAAAGGCTTGCACATTTCCCTTCCAATTATACTTACAAAGATAGATCGATGCTAGATAGTAGATAGGTAGATGATAGGACAGACAGACATTGTAGGAAGAATAACAACATTTTTTGAAAGTGTCTGTTGCATACTGAATATTGTATTCCCATGTCTACTGAGAGCACAAAATTATAGCCTAAATGGCCACTTTGCATCCAGTCTGATTAATGAGATTAGTAGATCCTCCGATATTTTAATTTCTTGATTACCGTTTTTGGCATATCCCTGTGTTCCTTCTGCCTGCTCCTTTCCTTTTCCTCCCTCGAGAAATGTATGCTTTTCTCTAACATCTGTCCCCAACCCTTCCTTCTAGGAAAGAGCACCAAAGCGCAAAATTCTTTTAATATTTTCTGCAATGCCTACCTATTCTTCCGATAAATTATCTCGACCATGTCTTAGTTGCCTCCCAATCCCCTACACTGACCTCTTCTCCTCCTGTTTTGTGCTTGGGGAGGGGGAAAAAAGACCCTTAATATTTATCATAACCTCCTGTGCAATCTCCTTTTCAATTCCTCATGTTTCCTAGCTTGGCTTAGCTTATCATTTTTATACTCCCTTTACTTTGTTGGGTAATCTTTCGTGTGCTCCTCTATACCTGTTTATAATAACTCGCATATGTGTCCTTTTTTAAACTCCTGATTAGTTTTCAGCTTGTCCATCCAGGCAATGGGGAATTATATAATCAGCGGCATGTCAAATGACCTTTGGGCATCTATTAATATAGATTCTGAATGCTTTCCACCTCTTCTCTCCATCACTCTTGCTTCTCAGCCAGTCCTCCCGTATTTTCCTTTTAATTTGTTGAATTTGCTTCATGTGAAGAAGGTCAAAGGTTCAGTCTGCAGCATCTTCAGTTGAAAAGATCTCTTGGGCTGGAAGAGACCTTTGCTGGAGGGTCTAGTGCGCTGTGGGTCGGAATTGTCCGTGTTTGGTCTAAAAGGGACCAGTCACCTGCATCAATGTAAGGCAGATACACACATTGGATTTGTAGTAGGGGTAGATGTCAGCCCATCATGGTGGTCCTCTATGTTTAGCAAGTTGCCTGTTGCATCACAAAATAGCATGAATTAAAAGGAAGATGTGTATTAGTAATGTCTGGGTGTGTGTTTTTTAAAAAATGCAACTAAACATGCCTGCGGTGGGGATGATCAATGTCCCAGCCACAGCAAAAAGGAAACAATTGGAAGTGCAAGTTTTACAGTCCTCATAGCAAGAGGAATTTACCATTTTGCCTCCAGCAATTCCTTTTTGTTAACAAAGTTCAGAGTTGAGCCCTAAGGGCATCAACAAAGAAAAGAAATGCCTTAAAGCATTTCCCCGTTATCTGTTGCTTTTAGTTACACGGAAGATGAGATCAAGATATTAGTACTTTGCAAAGCATTGCTAATCCAGGCTTTGGGCTTTTTATGTGTTTCTGAATTTTGTTTATAGCTTTCAAGTGAGTCCTTGTAAACCAGCACCAGTATTAGAGTAGAACCAGCGTTCTGTCTCTTTGACGTGCACCAGTGTGACCAAGAAACAGAATTTGAGGTGAGGCTATGCAGGGGAAGGAGTCATCTCGAAGCTCAGTAGCTTTTGTTGAGATCTGTGGGACAAAATTTGGCAGAGCAGAACGTCCTCTAGCAATGGGTTGTGTTTCACATGCCATTCTGCACCCAGTGGATCTCTCAAAGTCCTTCGTCTGCTGGTTGTATCGGAACTAATCTTGAAATACTGGATTTTGGTGAAAATCTAACCCCCACATGAATGCATGAAAGTACAAATGCAAAATAGTTTCATGAGCATCCTGAGGACTGAAAACCCAAACACAACCACAGAGAGAGATGGAGATCATAGGGAATCTGCATCTGAATCTGTGGAATTAGATGGTATCAGTCAGCTCTTAATTTTATTACCACATATAAGACTGCTAGACAAAAATGGAAGAGTTTTGCAGCTACACAAGAGCTACCAGTTGATACTATTTCATCTCAAGTTTTGGAAGAGGAAATAAAAAAAAGATAAAGGAAATGTCAAGGAAATGAAAATGGCCTGTCTGCAGTTAAAACATTTTAAAGGATCATGGTTATTAGAAATTCAAGTTTTTTTCAAGTATTAAAAATAAATAAATCTTTAATTCCCTTGCAGATTCCTAGTATCCAGAGCGTTTTATGCAACATCTGGATAAAGGAATAAAGGCAAATCCATTGTGTTTCTAGACATTCCTAGAGCATTGATGTTCTTGAGATTATGCTATTGGATTACTGGTATAAAAATAATAAATATTTTCAGTACTTAAAACTGTAATGCTTTATGCTGGATTTGGATTTTGGTTTCATTTTAGTAAAAGGTGGAGGGCGATTCAGAGTCTTCCTTAGCCAGAAGGATCTATTTGTCTTATATAGAGTTCATTGCTTCCTGACCTACATACACACACAATATTTGTGTGTGGGGTGTTGGTAAATTACACATGTGCACAGATGTGTATATGTGGGTCCACCCTTGCATTATTGGCAAAGTTTATGATCTGATCTTAGAGATCTGAGCAAGTTTATGATCTGATCTTAAAGTCATTACTGAAAAAAATCTTTCAAATGTTTACAGTGGTACCTCACAAGACGAAATTAATTCGTTCTGCGAGTTTTTTCGTCTTGCGAATTTTTCATCTTGCGAAGCACGGATTCCCCGGGTATTAACGGTTTTAAGAAAAAGGAAACAAACTTGCAAGACGTTTTCGTCTTGCGAAGCAAGCCCATAGGGAAATTCGTCTTGCGAAGCAACTCCAAAAACGAAAAACTCTTTCGTCTTGCGAGTTTTTCGTCTTACGAGGCATTCGTCTTGCGAGGTACCACTGTATTTCAAAGAGGCCTTATGCCTAGGACCTTTCCTGTCTATTTTTGTCCATTACAGCTTGTGTATGGGCCTGTTGGTGACCCACCAAGATGTATGGTGTGCAATGTGCAGCTTATAAGACAGGGGTGCAGAATCCTATTCAGCCTAAGGGCCACATTGTCTTCTGGGTAACTTTCTGAGGGCCACATTACAACAGTTTTCCAAAGGCAGTTTCCCCTAATGTACAGTAGGCTTGTTTGTAAGCACATTCAGACCCCTGTCTTTTTTCCTCCAATATTGCGTGAAAGAACACCTAATAATGCAGCAGCCACTATAGAATCATAGAATTATAGAGCTGGAAGGTACCCAAGGGTTATCTAGTCCAACCCCCTGCAATGCAGGAATAAATCACTATGATAAGGTAAAGGGACTCTTGACCATTAGTCCAGTCGCGGATGACTCTGGGGTTGCGGCGCTCATCTCGCTTTATTGGCCGAGGGAGCCTGTGTACAGCTTCCAGGTCATGTGGCCAGCATGACTAAACCACTTCTGGCAAACCAGAGCAGCGCACGGAAATGCCGTTTACCTTCCCGCCGGAGCAGTACCTATTTATCTATTTTCACTTTGATGTGCTTTTGAACTGCTAGGTTGGCAGGAGCAGGGACCGAGCAACGGGAGCTCACCCCGTCACGGAGATTCGAACCACCAACCTTCTGATCGGCAAGCCCTAGGCTCTGTGGTTTAATCCACAGCGCCACCCACGTCCCTTAAATCACTATGATAACCACTGATAAAAATAACAATCAACTGCTCAGCCTAGTGACACAGTAGATTTCTGTTCTACATGGTACATCACCGTCAACAAGATCACGACAGAATATAACAATCGGTCAGGAGATATTCTTATTATCAGCAAATACATGGAAACTCTTGCTGGACACCCAAGGTTTCAACGGTCACAAACTTCAGAACTGGCCCAGAAAGACAATTCAGCACCATTTCTGTTAACCCTTTTGCTTTCCTTCCTTGCCTGCAATGCAAAGAAAGATGCTTCTGGAGCCGGCTGGGTTTTTCAACGTTCTGTTTGCACAAAGTCTTCCTCCCCTGATTGCTTAGCATTTGCCCGGAGAGCCGCAGCATATAGAAGCCTGTCGTACTTGTAACCAAAGACAACTGTGCCACAGTTAAGCCTCCTGTCCATGTTTCTCTCCCCCCCCTTCACTTTATCCCTTTTTGCTGTTCTCTCTCCCTCTCGCCTGTCGTTGCCATCTTTTTTTCCTCTTTTTTTTTACATGCAAGTTGCCATGAAAAATTTGTTAATGAAATATTTGCTTAGAAGTCTGCTCTGGGCTAGGCTGATAACCTATCTGTGTTTGAGTTTGGCTTCCCATATTCTAAATACTCATCTTCTCTCTGTTTAGCTTATTGATTGGTTTGGCAGGAAAAGCAGCCTTGTCATCAGTGACCAAGGTCGAACTAAACAAAAAAGGGACAGGAGGGGAGGAGATGAGGGGGGATAAAAAAGAAGTTGAACTTCTGAGCTCAGTGAGGCAAGAATGGAGCGTCTGACCTGCCAGAACTTTCCTTAAAGCGATAGGCACAGGGCCCACTTGTACAACCATGGGGCACTTCGTGATTTTGATGGGGGAAAGGTTTGAACAGCCCCCGGTCCCATCTGCACATATATCTAAAGCAATATCAAACCACCTCAAACAGTCATGGGTAGCGTCGTCCCCCCGCAAAGTATCCTGGGAACTGTAGTTTATGAAGGGTGTTGAGAGTGATTTGGAGACCCCTATTCCCCTCACAGAGAGAAGAAGAAGAGGAGGAGGAGTTTGGATTTGATATCCCACTTTATCACTACCCTAAGGAGTCTCAAAGCGGCTAACAATCTCCTTTCCCTTCCTCCCCCACAACAAACACTCTGTGAGGTGAGTGGGGCTGAGAGACTTCAGAGAAGTGTGACTGGCCCAAGGTCACCCAGCAGCTGCATGTGGAGGAGCGGAGACGCGAACCCGGTTCACCAGATTATGAGTCCACTGCTCTTAACCACTACACCACACTGGCTCTCAATCCCACTGTAGCACTGTGAGGGGAATAGAGCTCTCCCAACCACTCTCAGCACCCTTAGCAAACTACAATTGCCAGGATTCGGGGGGGGCACAACTGCTTGCAATGTTGTGGTGTTGCTTTTAAGGTATAGTGCAGATGGGACTGCGGGGTCCGGGCTCCCACGCAAGTGGGTTATCATGCCACAAGCAGAATTTCATCATTCACTCCTGCAAACATCAATACTTCAAAAGTGACCTGGGCATGCCAGAAGCTGGATCCATGTCCATACACATGAGCAGAGCACCATATATTACGAGCAGGACTGGCAGGGCACAACACCAGAGACCACACCTATAGACCCTCCAAGTGACCCTATTTTCCAGGGAGAGTCCTGAATTTGCAGAAGCCATCCCGGTTTCTGGTTTGATCCCAGAATGTCCTGCTTTTCCTTAGAATTTCCCTATTTTCATTGGAGAAATATTGGAGGGTATGGAGTTAGGTGACCCCTGAGCCAATGAGATAAGTAACTATACAAACTCTAGAAAACATCTAAGGCAGACCTTTATAGTTTTATTGTGTTTTTATATATGCTGGAAGTCACCTAGAGTGGCTGGGGCAACCCAGTCATATGGACAGGATAATAATAATAATGATGATGATGATGATGATGATGATGTCTCTATTTTCATCAGAGAAATGTTGAACGGTATGCACCTGTTCATTTACTTTGCTGAGCAGGTTATCCCTGTTGCATTTAGCTGAGGAAGGTATACAGAAAGATCAGCAAATGGGAAGGATAAGTTGAAGATGAGACTACTACTTTGCCTCCCATTTCACTGGGAAATTTTTAAGATACTCCTAAATTCTCCCATTTCTGGGCTAGCAATTCCAGCTAAGAGCTGCACATGCAGCCTATTCCCATAGCCCATGCAGCCTTGTGGAAAGGTCAAGAAATGTTCGTTCTCCTTTTGTGTCATCTACCAGTTGACCACTGTTGGAATAATCATCACAGCTGCTCAGCAAGCTAAGAAGCTTTTGCCCATTCCCACCCCGCGCCCTTTCTAAAACCCTCCTTTCCTTGCACATTTAAAATGTGAATTTGCATTCCTTTTTTTTCTATGTCTGCAATATGATTCCCCCCCCCTTGTGCTAACATTTCTTGGGGGGGGGTTGTTGTTAAGGATTTATAATGGACTTTTCTTCCAAAAAGTATATGCAACCCAAAGTAGCTGATGCACAACCCATTCATTGCAATGTGAAGAAATATATTTGAAAATAAATGGCTCAACAATAGGAAAACGGAGAGAACAAGAGAAAGCAACACCGAGTGAAATTGAATGAAAATTTATGCCTAAACAGAAATGTTTTGGCTTCTCCTCTGGAGGACTCCTTGCAATTGTGCCACACCCCTAAGCCGCTACTGGAATTCCATGTGCAAGCCTTAGTGTGGGGTTTCTAGCTTTCTACTACTGCTCATGACTGCCAATGACAGTTCTCTTTTGGCACAATGCTTCTGTTTCCATCTGCAAAACAACAACAAACCTACGGTTACGTGAAACATACTCAGTAAACACACAAGACGTAACCGGCTGTACTTTTGAATAAATAAGGTATACTATTCATTGTATCAAATTGTAGATTTCAACGGAAGTCTCATAAAGTTCAACGAAAAAAGCAGAAGACCCAGTGGATCAGTTCATTCTTTAGTCAGTTCATGCATAAGGCCCATACATGTATAAGTATCTATTCCACCTGTCTGTTCTTAGAGTCCAATAATCCACATGCAGGGTTGTTACAGTTCCACAGAATCCTTTCACAGAGTCGAAGACAAGTACAATCTCTAATCCAAGAATTGCTAGTTGATCATAATCAGTCTTCTCCACCAGTGCATTTTTTAATGGAGATTCTAGATTTAGTTCCATCGAATAATTTCTTTAGGTTTGGTTCAAAGTACTTCATTCAAAAACAAGGTGTAGCTTTGGGCTTGAAATGTGCTCCCAGTGTGGCCAACATCTTTATGAGAAATTTTGATTTAGAACACATTGTTCATAATAATCCATTTAGTGAATATATTCTGTTTTATGGCCAATATATAGATGATTTGATATTTATATTTTCTGAGGATATTTTTGAACCATTTAACCGCTGGATCAACAGTGTAAGTCCACACTTGACCTTTGAAGGGACATCAAGTCCACATTATTTACCTTTTCTTTATCTAGAAATCGTTGTGGATGTTTTAAGAATCAAAGTGCGTCCTTATAAGAAAAACACAGATAGAAATTCTTTGTTACATTACAGATCTAACCATCCCAAACATCTCCGTGATAATCTTCCCTTAGGTCAGTTTCTAAGATTAAAAGACAATAAATATGTGTTTATTGAGTCTTTTTCCATCTGTGCAAGGAGCAACAAGTTCAATAAGAAAGAGCATGGGCTTCTGCTCAGTTATCTCACTTTTTCTGTATAGTGGTATGGGCTAAACCTAGATGGAGAGGGCAAGAGGGAAAGGCAGCAGTAAAATTTGCAAGGAAGGGAAGGGTTCACTGATTGCATTGCAAATATGATGATGATGATGGAGATATGATTGGCAAAGGATATAACACAAAATTATAAAAACTCATGTCTTTAAAGTCTAATTAATTGGCTGTTTTATGGTCTTTTGCTAGGACTGTCTTTAGCCCTCAAATTACTAATATAAATATTGGCCCTTTGCCGATATTATATGGAATCGAAAGTCCACTCGTCCTAAGCAGAAGTAAACCCTACTAAGTTCAATGGCACTTCCTCCCAGGTATATGTGTATAGGAATGCAGCCGTTGCTTCTTCCTTTTGTCAGGCTGCAAACAAATACAGGCTACATTCAAAGGAGTAATTCACCATGACTTACTCCTTATCCGCCCCCCACTTGTAACCGAAGCTCTGAAATTCCAAGTGCTCTTCTGTTCTTTTTATTTTAGCTGCAGCGTGTTTCAGCTATCCTTCCCGGGCTCTGTGTCAACCTGGCACTGCAGATTGTGAACTGTTTGCTTCTGTTAGGCTGATCTACTTTTTAGGAAACAGCAGCCTTCCTGGAAATGAAATCAATTAAAGTAATCAGGAGGCCTCTAGTGGCTTACAGTTTCTGAGGATATTTCCTCAGAGGCTGTGCCCATAAAGTCATGTAGAAACGCACACTGGGATAGCGAAAATAAAGAGGATTGGTGTATGTTGTTGCCTGGTGTTTAGAAATCAAGAGCTCTTCTGTTATATCAGGCTCCGGGTATTTATGAATAGTTTTCCTTGAAGTCCGTTGAGTATTTTACACAGGGCAATCAGCATTTCCTAGGAAGCGAAAAAGAGGCGGCCTTTGCTCGCCTGTGCAAATAACAAGAGAAGAATGTCAAAGCGATGACCTGTATATATTTGGACTGGCTTTTGAGGTGGTCTTGATCCCAGCTCCAGCAAAGTCCACTAACTAGAAATGCTTTTTGGGGAGAGAAATATTGTGCTTCATAAACTGAATTCCTCCCAAATAATGAATTGATTTTAGAATGCTGTATTATTTTACTGTTGTTAGCCGCTCTGAGCCAGGCTTCAGCTAGGGAGGGCGGGATATAAATAAAAATTTATTATTATTATTATTATTATTATTATTATTATTATTATTATTATTTTGTTCATTCAGCAAGGTTTTATAGGAAAGCTTTGTATCCCTGCTCCCTTTTCCTTCCTTTTCTTTTTTTAAAGTGGAGCAGGGTTCCATACCCTCAAGCTGTACCTATTTAATGCCATGATGTTATGTACTGAATTTATTCCTAGTTCTGGAACTTCCCTTCCCCTTAGAGTGACACAGTACTGTCTGTTTTGCTAGGGAACTAGATGAGACAACTTAGCCAGGCTGCACTGAATGTTCAGTTAATGTTTTGGGAGAATAAGACTTTGCTCAAAAACAGAAGTGTGGCAATCATACTACATCTCAATGTTGCACAGAAAAGAGTATTTGAACTAGACCCGAGAAGAAGACACTTCCTTCTTTAGAGTTTGTTTTTGACAAGTTGTACAACCTGTGGCCCATTTTTCAATTTCCGTTGGGTCCTCACTTAGCATTTTCATCTATATTCATCTGAACTTGGAATGTATCTCTTGGCAGTGAAATCATGTGACATTGGGTTGCCATTTTAGCATCCCCTCCTGCCTGCATCTTCCCTGAGTGGCTGTCTTCACCCATGTTTGATTTTGATTTGATCTTTTGCAAGTGGAGGTCAAAGCAGCTCACACCAACAATGAAGCATTCACAAATAAAAGCAGTATTTCCTAATTGTGAGGGATACAATAAATATATAAATATAATAAATGGATTGAAAATGATAGCATGACAAATACAATAAATGAATCGAAACTGTATAAATCAAAAAATGAGCACTCACACTTTACATTGTGGGTGCCCTTTGCAGGATCACGCGCGGCGTTACAGTTCCCAGGGAACTTAATGGCAAACAGGGGCTGGCCTGCCTCTCAGTGTTATTATTTGGAGGTTCACACCCAGCCTCAGTGGTCATATTTCGTTACTGGGAGGTGGGGCCAGTCCCATTTATATATAGGGGGTGGAGCCAACAGTAGCAGGCAGTCAGCTCAGGAGATTCACCCACCCTCCCCTCACTTTGTTGTTGTTGTTTAGTCATTTAGTTGTGTCCGAATCTTCGTGACCCCATGGACCTCACTTAGTTTAATGTTTTCTTTTTTGCAGGTTAACTTTTTCTTACTTTTTAGTGGGTGCTGCTGAGGTCTTTGACTGGTTGCTGTTGAAGGACCGGGAAGAAATTTTCCTGCATTGGCAGGTTTTGTCTTCCCCATAGCAGTTTGTCACAACTTTGGTGGTTTATGGCCTTGGGTGGAATCCTTTAGTCTTTTCTTCCCTATAATGGGGGGTGGGGGTGAAATGGTGACTCACCCCCCTGCGGCGGCGATACCAGGGTCGCCTCTCAAAAGGGTGTCACTGGCCATACACCGAAAGGTTGTCAGTGAACTACCCTGCATGCAGGGATATGGGCTGGGCTGCCTGCGTACACTTACGTCTCGCAGTGCACCTCCATATCCCATTTACCCTGATGTTCCCCAGTTCCCCTGGCTGGGGGGCTGGGAGGAGTACATGTCCAAGGCCTAAGCCAAGATCTTCCTAAATTCAGAAGTTTAATAAAGTTGTGGCCTAATTTTAATTCCATAACGCATTGTCAAAGTCTTTATTCCTTTCTTATGATCCCTGGGGGCTGGGGCTGTCGCTGCCTGGTCACACAATACGGATCAATCGTAATCAAGCGTCTCCACCCCCATCGTTCTGCCCGGACACTGAGGTCCAGGGCTGAGGACCTTCTGGCGATTCCCTCACCGCGAGAAGCCAAGTTACAGGGAATCAGGCAGAGGGCCTTCTCGGTAGTGGCACCCGCCCTGTGGAACGCCGTCCCACCAGATGTCAAAGAGAAGAACAAATACCAGATTTTTAGAAGATATCTGAAGGCAGCACTGTTTAGGGAAGCTTTTAATGTTTAACAGACCACTGTATTTTAATACTTTGTTGGAAGCCGCCCAAGGTGGCTGAGGAGACCCAACCAGATGGGAGGGGTATAAATAATTATTATTATTATTATTATTATTATTATTATTATTATACATCAATCAACCCTGAAGCACGACCCCTCCTCCAAATAAAAATAATCTATAACACCATCAAACAAGTCAATCCATCTCTCACCCAAGGTGCACATGATCTCCCCCCACCTCTCACCTGGGGACACAGGTTTCACTAACTGGGCGCAGAGCTTCGGGTGTGCTGCGGGAGGCAGCACAGCTATGATGTAAAATGGAAGGCGAGAGGCAGGTGGCACTAAATTTTGGTGTCACACAGGGTGCCGCTGAAATCTGAGTCTCCAAGCTCCACCACTGAACTGACTCTCATCTTCTCTCCACCTATGCCTTCGTTCACCACATCTCAGAGACATAAGGAGGCCGTGCCTCAAATTCATATTACAAGCTCAGCCCCTCATTGGTTGCCTAATATCCCCTGACATTAGTTATCCCTGCCGACCAATGAGACATTGGGAGGCAGCAGCTCTTGGAGCCCTGAGCGCCATCATCATGCAAGCTGACAGTACTGTCCTGAGTAGTACCAAAGGCAAACCAAACCATCGCTACAGATTTTTAAATAGAACACGTTTTTCAAAGAGGACTTCCACAAGATGGTGACGTTTTGCAGTGCTGCTGAAGAACACAGAACACGGTGGGTATTACAGTGCAAAGGAAAGAGAGTGAACAAGTGAGCACTAGTCACTTAAAGAAATTTCAACAAACATAGAAATAGTTTTTTCCAAAAGAAGTGCGGGAGAGTCAGTGAAAATCATGGTCCCATCAAATTAAGTCTGTTGTTTTTTTAAATGAAAACTGAAGCTTTAAAAGAAATCATCAAGTAGTCCTTTAATAAAGGTGACACCTAATTTCTCCTTGAACAGAATTTCCAGTGCATTTTTCCTACCTGAGATGAATCCGAAAACTCTGAGGTAAATTTGATAATACAGAACCCATATAAAGGTCTGTTGCTTTCTGGTAAAATACCTGTAGAATTTTGAGGGACTTGGGGAGAATCCAATTTCGGCCTTCCACAAGCAGCTTGCGTAACAGCGTTCTGACCTGGGATGTTTACCACCACTTTATCACTAGTATAAAGATATAAGGAATGCTTCAATTCAGTTTCAGAAAGGGTTTGTGGATATGGAATTGTTTCAGCTCACCTTTGGCTGGCTCCATGTACTTATGTCTATCATTGTTACCCATCAGACTGTACACTCGCTGAAGGTTGCAGGTGAATAACTACATGAGAGTGCAGCTCAATTGTTGGTGTTCACAGACTGTACACTCATTTAATGTGGTGTGTGCAATGCCAGCGCCTGGCTATTTTGTGCCCCAGGAAAACTACTTACTACTTGCCCTCTCCCTGTCCCGCTGCCCAAACGCTCAATAATGCCTACACTGACTGGCAGCAACCACCAAATGAGTGCAGCTCAGAATTGTCTACACTGACCGGTAGCAACCACTGAACAATACGGCTCAGTACTGTCCACCCTGACTGGCAGCAACCACCAAATGAGTGCAGCAAAGTATGACTGAAACTGACTGGATGCTAAAAGCAGGAGAGTGAGAGACGAGGCTGTGCAGGCAGAGAACTCCCCAGGCACTGGGCTGCTCGATCCAAGGCAAAACCAAAAGGCTTAATCCAAAGGCTGCAAAAGATGATCGCCACATAGGATCCAGCGAGGAAGGGCAAGATCCAGCGAAGGGCGAGAGAGGAGCATTCCCTGGCCATGCTATAATTTAAATTTCCTGTGGCCATGCCCCCTACCAGCACTGATTGGACAGCGGGGTCACCCCGGGTGTGGCCCCACCCACCCAATGCTGTTGATGTGGCCAGGACGGCACAAGGGGGTGTCAATCTCCACCCCCACCCCCACCAGATCACTGCAGGAGCCCGGAGGCCTGGCTGCAACACTGCCCACCGGAAAAGGGGAGCAGACTTAATACTTGCCCCCCCCCCAAGTCCCACTGCCAAATTGCTAACATCAGTTTTCAAAAAACAGGCGTCTTGTAGGGAAAATGGCAAGCACAAAACTTGAAACTGCTCCGTTTATTTTAAATTGCAAGAATAAGTAATGCAACCATCTTTGATTATCTTTCTCAAATAGAAAAGAATTTTTTCCAGCACAAAATTCATTTTGAATAATCTGGTGAATTATGATGTTAAAATTTCAAGTCTCTTCAAAGTTTTGATTCCAGGCACATCCGAATTTCGCTACGTGTGCCATTTCCTTTGCAATTTTGGACACCAGTTCCTTTAAGTCAACTGCCGATGCTTTGGGCATGGTCAAATGATATCGCTGCCAAGCCAACTATTTATTTTATTATTTTCACTAGTCTCTTTTGCAACATTGTACGTTTTTATAGGTCTGAGCTTTGGGGTGTGGGCGGGACTGCGTTCAAAATATAAAAATAAAATTATCAGAAATTTATAAGATATAATCAAAATTAATCTGTATAACACTGTGCCCCTCAAACGTCTGTGCCCTAAGCGGCTGCCTAGTTGGGCTAATGATATTATTGACTCTGAACATGGGAACACGCCGGTCAAGGTGGCCTGATGAGAGGGTGCTTAAAGGGGACTCACAAAAGTATTGCTAATTCTGGAGTGGTGCTGGTTTAGACGTTCTTGCTTCGTTCCATATGAATTTCCCTTTATCTGTTCCTGTATTGTGTTGCTGACTTCCTTTTTTTCTTTTCTTTGTTACAAAAGTTCTTAATTCCTAGCACTCTGAATCACCTCCACAAACTAAGCCTTGTAGGTGACTTAGTCACCATGTGATCTGCTTATTATTAGAACACATTCAGTTCTCCAACACCCTAAAATCTCCCTCTCTCTCTGCATATATATATATATATATATATATATATATATATATATATATATTTCTCTGTATCCTAGCAGAAAAGTGGCACATGACCTCCTGTCCTCAAGAATACTTGGCACAAATCCCTGCATCTTCACTGAACTCTATTGTTCCAGAGGGGAATAATACCAGCATACAAAAGTCTTGCTGACACGTCTAACTTGAAACACAAAATGCCATTAATCAAACGGTTGAATCTATTTGGGGTGGGTGGCACAAAATCAAGGCAAACACAGGAGGTGATCTTCCTTGGACAACCTCAAGAAGAAAATGAGCGAAAGATACGTTTTAAGACTTTCATTTTCCTTTGCACAGATATAAAGAATCTTCCTTTCTACATATGTTGAAAGCTGCTTCATACCAGATCAGACTTTGTCAGCCGTGCCCCGTGTTAGGTATTCTGACCCACAGTGGCTGTTCTGCATCTCAGTTAGAGGTCTTATTACCTCTTAGCTGATTCTTTCAACAGGAGAGGCCATGGACTGAACCAGGAACTTTCTCCATGCAATACATGTGCACCACTAATGGGCTCCAGTCCTATCACTAGATCAGATGTAGGGAACCTTCAGACATTGCTGAACTACAACTCCCATCACCCCTGGCTGTTGAGCATGCTTGGTGGGGCTGATGGGAGTTGCAGTTCAGCATTAGAGGGACTGTGAGTAGGGATCAACTCAGGCAAGCAATGGGTTGGCAATTCCCTTCCTATGCTAGAGGAATTGGTGCATGCCTGAGGCAGAGATGTAGTGGTCTGGAGTCATGAGTAGGGTCAAAGTTCCATTGCCATTTCTGCAGCAGATTCCTTATCTCCAACATCCTACGGCTGGCCAATCAGCTTTTTAGCTACTGAGAAGTCTTCTCACCCTTTGCGCTGATTGAAGCCAATCAGAGTTGAAGGAGGTGAGTCAGCCACTGATGATTGGCTCCTAGGGTGTCTCTGGAGAATATGTAGGAAGAACACCGTATGCTTCAAAGCTGAGCATTTGAGAAGGCTGAAAATATGAGGTGGTCAGTTTTAAGAAATGGCATGCAAGTTCTGTTACTTACAATGGATCTACGAGGAAAACACAACTTAAGTCACTCAGAAAGAACACATTGGAGCACTCTAAATCAATTGCACATGGATGTGCATAGCAAATAGTGGATCTAACTGAAAGGCAATGCATGCAGAGATCTGCATTAATCATTGCAGTGCATCCAAAATTACTGTTATTGTAGAATTATAAAATTATTGTATAATTATAAAAGTATTGTATAATCTTTGAAGGGGGCATGGCTGTGGGGGGCGGTGACTATTGTGAAGGGACCCTGCACTTCTGAATTTGCCACTAAACTACTGACCTCGGGTAGGGCTTGAGGAGAGATTGCACCTGTGACAATATGCCCAATGCCACAATTTTAGAGCGGTGCACAAATGGCCCGTGTACAAATCTGATGCGTTATAGACATCGATGCTGCACCACCACCGCATTTTCCAGAAGTTAGCGGCAGCCTCTCGTTCACGTCAATTTGGCAAAAGGCCGCTGAGTTTGTGCACCAGTTAGCTGCCAGCAAGGCAGCCAGGTGCTCTGCTCACTGGCTTAATAACAATGGCCTGAAGTGAAAGCATTTTCCCAGCTTTGCCTTTTAGTTCAGCTGGCATAATGGTAAGACATTGTTTTCCTCAATTCATATCCCAATCCCTGAAGCTGCTTGCCAGTTCTAGGAAGTCATAAGGTGGTCTCGTGTTAGCTTCACTCTCCCCCTGCCCCTTGCCCCTGGGGAACTGTACGTCTGTCTCCAGCATCTGCCCTGTCTTCCTTTTGTGACCATCTTGAGGCACAGAACACAGGACAAGCAGATGTCAGAAACATCTTCTGTGTCAGCACATTACCTCTGTTGTGTCTTGAGCGGCCTTCCTCCTCCTTCAATGACCTCATGCTTCTTCTGCCCTTGCAGAACATTGGCCTGTTATATGCCTTAATCTCTTGCACAATCCTCAGTTCCTTTAATTTTTTGCCTTTGCTTTCCTTATCATTTTCATTGCACTGAACTTCCATTCCGTAATCTGTCCACTTTCTCCAATGACCATGGTGTTTTATACCGTGTGCGTCTTTCCACTACTGTTTGCTCCTCGTTTTCCATCCATGTCAGCTCCTACTATGCCTCTGCTTTCTCTAAGGCCTGAGATGAGCATAAGAATATAGGGACATAAGAAGACCCCATCTCATCCTGCACCCTGTTTTCATCGGGGCCAACCATGGGAAGCCCACAAGCAAGACCTGAGCACATGAGCACTGTCCCCTCGTGCACTTCCCAGCAACTGGAATTCAGAAGCATTCCTGCCTCTGACATTGGAGGAAGATGCTTTGCAACTGGAAACCTACTGGGAAGCTTGCAGTGTTATAAAGATGAATGTGAGAGCCTAAATTTTGTTTAGAGTAGGGTATGGTAGTTGGTAGCCAGCAGGCTTGATCTGATCCTCTTAAGATTGCCATATCCCACTCACCCATCCCACCAATTCACAATGCTCTCCTCACTCCTTTCTGGGCCATGCGCATGACACCTGGTATATATGCACTCCCCAAACAATGATAACCTATTTGTGAACAGTAATGCAGAGAAAGAAAGTCAGGCAGAAGAACATTCTGAGGGGCCACTACAGAGAAGGCCCTGCTTCATATGGAAACTAATCCAATCTCCAAATAGCTTAACAACTTCAGCAAGGCTCCAATAGCTGATCTCATACTGAGCAGGGGGAGTCTGATGGGGAGGAAAAACTCTCCTTGAGATAAATATTTTCCTTCTTTTGGCATTCATCCTGGGGAAAGGATTATCCATTGAAACAGATAATAAATTCCTCTCATTCTTGTGCAATGTGCCTTTAAATGTTTGTCTTAAATGTCCCTCTGATTTCCGAGCATTTTTTCCTTCTTTCCATTTGAGAAACCCCTGGGATCTGTGTGTGCATAACTGTGCCCTAAAATTGCTGCCTTGGCCACTGACCACAATCTATCCCCTCTTTAGCGGCTCCTGGGTGCAGATGCAAGCCATCTCTTAAACTGCCACTGTTCTTTTGCTTTCAGTACCGTCCAAGGCTGGGCGAATCACAGAAATCCATAAAAAGGCTGCTACAAAGCACCTAATTTTGCTCTATTATTCCTAAGGGACACATTTCTTCTGGGCACATCTGGTGATCACATTATTATGCCCTGAAGCATGAGGACTCATCTTCCCTCCCATGCTGGTTCTGCACATCCATAACCAGAGATGTCTTAAAACAGACAAGACCCTCCGCGCTTGGAGGGCACCAGGTTGGTGGAAGTTGCCTTAAAGAATCACTTCCCTGCATCACCCAAAAGGACTGGCATGCACCATAGACAGTTAACATTTTATTTCTGAGGCCCGTGAACGGAGTGGCTGGAAAAACAAAAGGAACACCTGGGAATACATATCTGACAACATTTTACAGATAAAAAGCCCCTATTTTCACCCTATCCCTTATGCATTGCTGAAAGATCTTTTTCTCCAACTGCATGTTGTATTTATTTTCTCTTCAACAACCTAAACAGCCAGAGGTGCTGACTTCAGCCCCAGCCTGTGTGTGCCACATGATGTCATGATGTCATGACACCCGCACACCCATGCCACCACTGCTCTCTGGCGCCACTTTCACAGTGGCGATGGGGGTCGTGTGGCACAGCGTGGGTGCACGTCTGCGGCATCGGCAGGCCCCAACAGAGGTCCCACAATGGAGGCAGAGGCCCTGGACCAGTTGCCACCACAGCACCAGAGAGCTGGAGGTAAGGCAGCAGGCAGCGGTGGGTGGAGGCCGGGTACGCGCAGTGAAAATTTTGTTGGTGCCCAGGCTCCCAGGGCCCCCAGGAGTTGTCGCCCATGTAAACAGCATGGTAACCTTGTGCCAGCAACTGCCTCTCAGCCTAACAGAGTTATTGTGGGAGAGAAGTGCATATTGCGTTATGGCAGAAGCAGTTCCCTGCCCCAAGGAGCTGACAATCTAAACAGTGAGGAAGTAAGAGGGGGCCTGGGATAGGGTTGCTGTATTTCAGACAGTGAAAATCCGGACAGAAAAGTTGCTGAGCTTTGAGCTATTTTTATGGGGAAACGACAAAAACAGTGCTGCCAACATAGGCTGCCATACATCCGGATTTCCCCAGACATTAGACCAATTTCCACCCAGACACTGCTGCCAACTGCAGTATTCCAAATAAGTCCAGGAAAATCCAGACATATGGCAACCCGAACCTGGGATAAACACGATAAAACTATGAAGATCAAGGCAAATGTGGGGAGAAACATGAGCAAATCTAGTTTGACATGTTTGGAATTTTTCAAAGATCAGTTCAAGGTGTAAAATGTTGTCCTTCTCTTTACTCATTTTTGTGGGTCCCATTTTCTACCTTACACCCAGTTTCCTCTCCGCAAAAAGACCAGCTCTTCTCCCTGCTATGCTAACAAATGTCAAAATCCCCCCTTTCAGTTTCATCAGCAAAGAATGTGTTGAGATCACGCTGTTCCGTAACAAGGACTGCAGACAGGGATTTAAACGCTGTATACTCTCCATTCATCTTCAATATCATTACAACTTGTTTAAAGCATTTCCGTCCATTCAGTGAGAAAAGCCCGGGAGGCAGCAGGGGCTGTAGCAGGCTTCAGGCTGCTAAATGTTTCGCTTGAGAGACGGTATCATAAAAGCTGAAGGGTCTGATTTCTGAAAACAGTTTAGGTTTGTTGTGGAAGCGTTTGCGATGAGCAGACTGGAGGAAACAGAATGCTCAGGCACCTGTGCACCTGCCTGTACGGGCCCTCTCAAAGAGGAAGTGATGTCATTAAGGTCGCGCCAGAGTAACAATGAGGAGAAACTGATGAAGAGCTGTTTCATAGCCTTTCTCTAATCCTGATGTCCTGTCTGTGTCTAGAGGGCAAGTATAAAACATGTTTTTCCAAGTTGCAGAAGGAAGTATAAGCGATTAGTACTCACCAGACAACTCGCATAGAAGATTAATCAGGCATGAAGCTTGTTCTGAAGTGAAAAGTCTTCATGGTTTTTTTAGTGGGGGGGGGGAGAGATAGAACATTTCCCACACGTAGAGAAATTTAGCATAATCAGGAGCATAGTGGGAGGTGTGAAAGTATGTGAAACCTGCATGTGTAAGAAAGGAAATATTTTAGAAACTTCACTTTTGTGTCATATAATCATAGAATTTTAGTGTTGGAACTCCAGTGGTGATCTATTCCAGCCCCCTGCAATACAGGAATCTCAGCTAAAGCATCCATGACAGATGTCCTTCCAACCTCTGCTTAAAAACCTCCATTCTACTGTCAAACAGCTCTGACTGTCAGAAAGTTCTTCCTGATGTTTAGTTGGAATCTTATTTATTGTAACTTGAAGCCATTGGTTTGAGTTCTACCCTCCAGAGCAAGAGAGAACTTTTTCGTGGTTACATTGAGAGAAACGAGGGGGAAATTATTTCACTTTGGTTCAGCTTTGTTATCAAAGTTGCAAAGTGGCCTTCCTCATTCACCCAAGATGGTTTCCAAGACAGTACAATCACATCTTGTGGGAGGATTACATTCTGAAGATAGTGTGTATATGCAAAAAATGTGTATACTCAAACCTCCACCTTGAACCATCCCCGCTCAGGCATCCTTACTATTCTGGAGCTCTGCACCGAGTAGGCCTTGCCCCCCAAGCAAAGCTTTGCTTACCAGGCTCTAGGATGCTCTCGTGAGATCTCTCGGGGCCATCCAAGTTCTTGCGAGATCTCTTGAGAGCACAGTAAGCAAGGTAGAGAGCTCTTTCTGTGCTAGGAAATCCCTGTGCAAAAATAGTTTTTAAGCTCTCTGCCTTCCATGCATTTAATTTGTGTGATTTCAAGCTACTGGACTTCAACCGCCTAAGGTTGAAATCACACATGTGTGTAAGTTGTGATCGTACTGTACTCATAAAAACACAAGATGAGCCAATGGCCCATCTAGATAGATGATGATAGATAGATAGATGATAGATAGATATCAGAGCCCATTTGATCCCACCCTGCTAGAATATAAACAGAAAATTAAGGTCACAAGATCAGGGTGAATGAAAATCTTGCATCGGGGAGAGTGTCCAGAGGGCTGGTGCCACTGCAGAGAAGTCCCACTTCCATTTCGTCACTAGATGACAATCTGCAAGTAGTTACTGAGAGATAAGAGGACCTGTCCCCTTATCCCCTGACTGCTCTACAATATATCTGTTTTTTATATATTTGATATATTTGATGTACAAAGCTTTTTGAAACTATGCATGACAGCTTTAAAGCACATTCTAAGCACATTCTTTCCCTCAAAGAATTCTAGGCACTCACAGTTACAGTTCCCAGAAATCCTGAACAAACTACAGTGCCCAGAATTCCTTGAGGGGAAAATGTGTTTTGAACGTGCTATAAATGTATAGTGTGTACATAGTATATAGTTAGTGTCTTCTGGATCTTTTCTGTCCACCTGCTTATTGGCATTTTCAAAGAACTCTAAAAGGTTAGAGCTCTCCTTTGCAGTTCTTCTTCAGCAAGATGTCTTCTTTTATATGCTTGGCAATTTTATTTTTATTATAGCTTTCCATCAGTTATCTTGGAACATACATTAAGCTAACGAGTCTGTAACTACCCAGATCCCTGCTGCCAGATCCCTTTTTTTAAAAAAACTGCTGTTAGATCTCTTCTCAGTTATGGCCGCTGATCATAGTGATATGTTACATGTTAGAAGATTTCATCACCATTTTAAATGAATATTTTATATCTCAAGTTAAACAGCTTAGGAGTTATTTGTTGATTAAGTAGTAAATAAACTTGTAAAATAAATATATAAAAGGACTTCAATTTCTTTAAGAACTCCCAGGTGGCTACTGTATGGAGCTGGTGGGTTGTACATTTTTTTATTTATCAAGAAGGCCTATTTGTCACCACTATTTCTCTCAGCTCTTCAAACTCATCTCCTAAAAATGTCAGTTCAGGCATGGATCACTCCCCTACATATTCTGCAGTGAAGACAGACATAGCCATGTGTGTGGCTGATGAAGCATCTCAGCCCCAGTGCCTGTCATGACTCTTGAACCCACCCCTTGCATTAGCCTAAGGAAAACAAAGATGTAGAGAAAATACAGACCACACCTCTGTGGGGGCTCCCAGCACCTCTGTAGGCCTCACCTTCCTTAGACGTAACTCTCCCACCTTCCTTAGACATGGAGGTGAATTCTCCCCATCACTTCCACTGTGCCTACATAACTGAGCAGAGCCTTTTAACTTTAGCAAAGCTCAAGCAGACAAGACCGAGAGCTGTGTAGGCCCTGTCAGCCTACACAAGGCTTCCGAAGGTCTTGGCTGAGATAACACCTTCCAAAGCTCAGCAAGCAGGGCCCATCGGGAGTTGTCCATGGTCCTGACCTGCTTAGAGGGATATGCCTTGACATTGCCTGGACCTGACCTGCTTGATGTGCTTCTACTTCGCCTGCTAGTCCTAGCAGCAAAGGATAGCATCAAGAGAAACAGCTAAGGAGACTGGTGAGTGGAGGCGTGTAGAGGATGACCGTGGCTTTTTCTGGGCATATGCTAATGAAGACCCAGGTCTGGTGACTTGGGAAGCTGGAGGCCCACCTCTCATCCGTCTCACTTTTATAACTTTGAGACTCTTCCCTTCACTTTGGTAATAATGTAAAGTATCAACTCAAAATTGCAATGCATGCATTTCATTTGAGTTTTATTGCCTTAACAGACAGCATTAGATTACAAAAGAGAACATTTTTCTTCTCAGTTTTAGCTTATTCTTATGATTTACGACGAGATACAGCAAGAGTTCATAAACTTCCCTGACCCGCTGACAGTTTTTACAGGCTCCTTGATTTATTTTCCATCTCAGATTTAACAGCTTTCATGTGACTGATATTTCTCGAGTCCCGGCGTGGCTGCCGCGCAGCCCGAGAGAGCTCCTCTAATCTCCATGTTACTAATTTAAATGAAGTCTTGGTCTGTTGTTTAAAAAAGACATTTGTCATCTTGCTGAGGTTTACAGATCCTCTTGTAATGTAATGTCAGACACTTCTGAGATATGAGTTTTATAAAGCTTCCTGATATCGAGTGTTGGAAGAAGACATGCCAAGGTCAGTTGGATTTGCCAAACCAGTATTGGGGAAGGCGGCGAGGAGGGAGGGAGAGGTTTTTGCAGAATTGGAAAAGAGGAGTTCTTAAGGAGCCGAGCACATTTAGATACAGATTTATATATGCTTCGAGTACATTTTGCAGATAAACTCCGTGCTGGGGGAGCGAGGGGTGTGAGAAACATTTTTCAACCCAAGGAAAAACAGAGGCAGCCACTCAACAGCTACAAACTTCTGATTAAACTTAAGTAGGCATGCAGGGAAACAAAACTCTTCTCACAGTCATGTGGGCTGTTAATATCGCCGGTTTCCCAGTGTGCTCTGAAACTGTGGTGCCAGGCCGCCTCATTCAAGAAACTTACAGCTGGCTGGCTGTTTTCTTTGTACATCTGCAAACAACGCAGGAGTGAGCTGCGTTTTGAGAATAAACAAAGACCAAAGCTAATAAGCTAAATGGGAGAGATAAGGGAAGTATCTCTCATCTGAAATCAGAAAAGTTCTCTTCCCCGTCCCTCAAAAGAAAAAGGAAAAAAAAACGTCTGGAGGCTGAGAAACACAAACAGTGGCAGGGAAAGTCCAGAGACTATTGCAACCTGCTGTGGGTTTGTTCCAGAGGCTTCTGCTAGTGCAGAGTGCAGCAGCCAGCCTGGTGGTGGGGACAGACAACCGCCAACAGATGACGCTAGAGCTAAAAGACCTGTCCTGGCATTTCTTCTGCTGCCAGGTCAGGTTCAAGGTTCTTGTGCTAGCGTACAAAGTCCTAAACAACTTAGGCCCAATTATCTTTTTGTATACCTTTCAGTAGCGTTTGGCTGTGGAGCAGTTTATAAATCTGCTATTAAAATTAGTAAATTAATAAAATCTGTCAATTTCGGTTTCTCCCAGTGCCTCATGGTGTGTCCCCCCCCCCCCAATCTTAAATCCAATTGGCACATTTCTGCATCAGTTTGCATTTGTTTAGAAGACTTCCTAAAAATCAATTAGCATTTCAGGGCACATTTCTCCCCTTTATAATGCACTTTAGCTTAATATACTGTAGCGGTTTCCACACACACACACACACACCCAAAAAAATACATGCATTATCGTGCCTATATATGTATACTTTTTGTTTGGGGAACTGCACTGTCAGTTTGGGAGACGTACGAATTTTGAAGGATAGCTCTGCTTTTGGTCGTTGATTGTTTCAGGAGATGCAAATAAGGTAGGTTCACATTAAAATGTGAAGTGAACCGAATTTCTCCCCATCCCTGCATCCTACTAACAGATGCTTCCTCTTTACACAACAGTTATCATCTCTGGCCTAGCTTCACCAAAAGTATGCACTGGATTTTTAAAAGATTTAAAAGTTGCTAATTTTTAAATGTGACTATATATATATATATATATATATATATATATATATATGTTCTGATGTCCTAAAATGTTGCTTGGAATGTGCTCGAAACAACCCTTCAGAAAGCCTGCCTTTAATAATATTTTTCAAGAAAAAAAAAACAGAACACAGCCATTGGTCTCTCTCTGAGAACCCATGACAGATGAAAGACGAAGGGTTTCCGCTTTGTTCTCCAAGGTTTACTCATTGAAAGGTAGGGCATACAAGACTTCAGTTGTTGTATATGGAGTGTATGGCTTTATTTTCTAGAACAAAGGCACTGCTCCTTCAAAGAATACAGAAGCAGCACAAGAGAAACTCACATTAACATTTGATATTTTTCAGGGGTTTCAGCGCTAAGGCTTAGTTTTTGGTCCAGCTGAAAGGAATTTGACATTGCTAATTAAACAATTGATTGCATAGTTCAAAAGACAATGTTCAGGATTACACTACAAAGCATATTGTGTTTCCCACTTCAATTGTACCTTTGTAGCTGAAATACGGGTGGAATTGAGATTCTGGAATACCAATCCTGGGTTCCCCTAGGCAAATGGCTTGGCAGTGCACCAGGATGGACAGATCAGACTAAGTCAGTTTTGCGGGTTCTCAGTCTGCAAACCAGAGCCGTCTACACACTTGTCCCCCACAATACATCTACAATATGTCCCAAGTAAAGAGCAGCATAGTGACTTGAACATAGAGGAAATAGTTTCATGTCTTGGAGCCACTCAGAATTCAGGGGCCCCAGTTCTCATACAACATTGCATACAAAAAAATCTGTATATATGCTAAAATGATCACACCTTTTCATGAGAACTTTTTTAAATATTTTTTTAAAAAACCCATGCAAACGGATGCATGGGTTTAAAAAGACAGGAGTGCCTGGCGTGCCTGGCGTGCTCTGGTCCATGGGGTCACAAAGAGTCGGACGTGACTAAATGACTAAACAACAACAACAAACTGATGCTGCAACATTGTGTCAGAAATTCAGCCTGGAAAAATGAGAAACTGGGAGAGACTGAAAGTGACAGATTTTTCAATCCCCTAGCTGGGGCAGATGGGGGTCCAACACCACCTGGAGAGCCCCAGGTTCCTTATTCCAGTTCCAGCACCTGGTAGACACCAATATTTGTATTGCAGCTGTATTTGTAGATCACATGTTGTGAAGGGTTGAGCTGAAAGATCTCTCTTCCACATAAGCATGGTTCTTCTGCCACAGTTTTGCTTAGCTGTGCCTCCAGGCATATCCAGGCATTGCTGAAGGACTTGACTTTGGCATCACATTAGAAGCTTTGACCCTTTGCACTAGGTAAATGTTACAATGGTACCTCGGTTTACGAACTTAATCTGTTCTGGAAGTCTGTTCTTAAACCAAAACCGAGGTGCGCTTTCCCTAATGAGGCCTCCCACCAGTGGTGCCCTTCCACCATTCGGATTCCATTCTTAGACTGAGGTAAAGTTCTCAAACCAGGACACTATTTCCAGTTTTGCAGCATTTGTAAACTGAATAGTTCCTAAACCGGACTGTTGTTAAACCACTGTATTTATTTTTCATATTTATATTCCTGTTTCCCATATGATTTGTGAGTGAAGATGGAGTTTAGGTTTCTTTTACAGAGCATTGTGTTTGCAGTTCTTTCCTAGCTTGCAGTTCTCTCTTAGCATTCTAGAGCAGACTTTTTACTTGTTTGTTTGTTTGTTTGTTTGTTTGTTTGTTTGTTTGTTTGTTTTGCCTTAGAGATTCTGAAGTAGCGTAGTTCCACAAACATTTACTCCACTCCTATCTAATTTTCTTTAGGAAGGTAGATAATAGGCTGGGAAGCCCTTGATTTAGACATATGAAACATGTCCACGAAATTTACATGTGTTAACAGGATACTTTGCTCTAAGCTGCACAGCTATCTCCTGTCCTTGCTTAGTCACCATCTAGCTCTTCCTTAGTTGATTGGTAAAAATTCTAAACCTTCAACAATGGGTTCCAGAGCAGGTTACGTACAAACAAAACAAAACATTACATTACAGACATTTGGCTATCCAGATCTTGTTGGACATCTAGTCCTATCAGCCCCAGCCAGCATGGCAATTTCAGGGGAAAGAGGAAATATCAACTGTAGCCTGAGGAGCCACAAGACCAAGAATCTGAACTTCATGATCCAGTACAGAAGAGACAAAGTGAGTCTTATTGATATTTTTTCTCATGTCTCTGGCAGTAAAAGAATTGCACCGACGGCATCTGATTCTCAACAGTCACATAAATACAGAATAGTCAGTTTCTCTTTCAGAACCTGCCATTGCAGAAGATAGCACCACCAGGAGTGGAAACCAATCGGCAGTTACTAAGTGCATGCAAACTTTGCAAGGCATTCTGAAGAGTTATATTAAAAGCATAACATCAATTGTATGGGATCATTGCTGCCTTAGACTGCAGAAGTGATTGTGGCTAGTAACTGCTCCGGTGTTTCCTTGCGTAAAAATGATGGGGGCTGATGACTGCATTCCAACAGCTGTGATGTATGCACTGCATCCATGTAAGTAAAAACTTCCGATTTTTGCCTGTGAAAATGTAACATATGGCATACATAAGAAGAGCCCAGCTGGATTGGGCCAAAGGCCCATCTAATCCAGCATCTGTCCTCACAGTGACCCAGCAGAAGCCTATCAGAAACAACAGCACTCTTCAAATCCATCTTCCCGTGCAACTGGTATTCAGGGGCATAATGGCATCTGATACTGGAGGTAGTCCACAGCCATCGTGGACTATCTGCAGCCATTGATCATCTTATCCATGAATTTGCCTAATGTCCATCCTTCCATCTTGCAGTAGTGAGTTCCATTGTTTAACCACATGCAAGGTGCCCCTTTTGGTTGTCTTGAATCTTCCAACACTGAATGACCTTCTGTTCTAGTAGCAGAGGTGCCGTCTTGTGCCTAAGATTGAGGGGGCCTGGTGTGCAGTGTGTGTGATGTCATGTG
This sequence comes from Podarcis filfolensis, assembly GCF_964270895.1. Lineage (NCBI taxonomy): Eukaryota > Metazoa > Chordata > Lepidosauria > Squamata > Lacertidae > Podarcis > Podarcis filfolensis. The sequence continues at coordinate 96,516,094 of NC_139606.1, forward strand.
TGCAATGCATGATGCGTGCGTGACGTCGCATCATCAAGAGGAGGCAGAGCATGGACCCCAGCACAGCACAGCTTCATTTCTTGCCCTCAGGAGGAGTCAGCCACTGAACTGGGCTGTGCCCGACTCCACGCTCAGCTTCCTTCAACACTGAGGGGGCCCAACATTGAGGGAGACCAGGGTCCGAACACCTACTCAGCCATGAAGCTCACTGGGTGATGGTGGACCAGCCACTGCCTCTCAGTCAGTGAGGGAATTAAATTTGGAGGAGAACCATGTATACCACCTTGAGTTCCCTAGACAAAAAGGGGCGCGATAAATAAAATAAGCAAATGTTCTGAAAACACCCCATATGTGCTGACTTAGGGGAGTTGCTCCCTCTCAGACAGAACAGAAATTGGGGATTCCTGTTCTAGAGAGAAGACTGGGAAGCCCCCTGCACATGCAGAGTTCTGTGTTAACAACCCTTAATTCTAAAAGTGCTGCAAGAGTTTTACAGCCCCTGTCAAAAATGAGGAGTGACAGCCGGAGAAGTTAAACGTCACTTTCAGTGATCAGAAATGGTTGTGCGCAAGAGTGTAAAGGTTGTGTTTTCAGCATTTTACTTTCATTTCTTCCTCCCCTGTGCTTGGTTTATACAATGGCATGATTAATGTCTCGTTTGTGAGACGCTTATTCAATAGCAGGGTTTTTTAACGTTTCACGGGCCTGACTGAGAAAAGACATAATAAGGGGGTTTAAGGCCTCCCTTGTAATCAGAGCTTGTCAAGAGAGGATAAACATGCATTGGAGCAAGCTAGTTACCAAATAGTTGTATATTTTTTATATATATTTAACTTGAGGGCAAATTATGAGGGAACATATTCTGCTTTGCGGCAGACAGCAGAGGAAACAAGCCTGTGACATGTTAGGAACAAACCTCACATTGCACGAGAGATCTGTGATTTATCTCACAGTGTTTCTTGCTTTTACTTCAACAGTGACTGAAAGTGCTCAAAATGTTATCAGTGCCAGGGATCGAGGAGGTTTAGCCCTTCACCCCCACAATGCCTCTTACCTCCTTTGGGCTGCTGTTGGGTGGAATGGGGGAAATGCAGGTAAACTATTAGAACAGGACTGGGCCAGTGGGCCAGATCCTTATCTCTCTTACCTCTCATACCCGTCACAGACAAAATTATGACATCAGGTGACGGTAGACCCCAAGCAGGGTCCTAGAGGGAGGGGAAAGTGCAAATGGGACCCCAAGAAGTGTCTGAGGCTGGGAAGGAGGCCAGTGGACTGGGGAATGGACAGATAGATTGGAAGGGGGGTGGATCAAGTGGGCTGGAGGAGGAACCCTCAGATTCTTTGGGGGAAGTAATGTATGGGGTGGATGTGACCCCAGTCCTTTGGCCTCACTGCCCTGATACAAATCCTCTGGCTGCTGAGTGGCATGATCCCTCAGCCCTGGCAGATGCTGGATGGTCAAGCTCCATGCAAGCACTCACTTCTATGATCTGCAAACTTTCTTCATTATAACTGGATCATTCTTCACTCCTAAGTATAGAGATGGCCATGGTCGGTGAAAACATGCCAGAATATTGCCTTGGTGGGTAGACTACATTAAAAAGCTGAAGACTGCCTGAAGTAAAATATGGTTCCCACGAGTTGTTTGGAAGTCTTATTGATTTGTTGTTTCTCTTATGTTTTTATCCAGCCTTTTTTTCCATCCTGGAACCCAACAGGGCCAGTGCAAGAGGCTGAATTGACTGAAGAAGGGGACCCACTGCCACCACCTCATTCTTCTTCCTCCTACCTGTCCCTCATGTCTCCTCAGGTTCTTTTTCTCTTTCTTTTTGCCACCACAGCGGTGGCAGCTCTCCTTCTCCACCCTGCTGTGCTATGAGAAATTGGCCACTGAGGCAAAGCAAAGTTCTGACCACCCTACCCAGAATGCATTGCTCTGAGAATGGACCCCTCCTCTCAAGCCGAAGCACTGTGTCTGCGCATGCGTGCAGTGCAATTTAACACTTCTGCACATGAGCGAGTGGCAAAACCCGGTAGTAACCCATTCCGGTACTTCCGGGCTGCCGCGGGACGCAACGCGAAAACACATAACCGGAAGCAGATGCAGCATGAGGTATGACTGTACTGTGCTGTGTTCCTGCTTGTGGATTTCCCACAGGCATCTGGTTGGCCACTGTGAGAACCAGATCCTGGACTAGATGGGTCATTGGCCAAATCCAGCAGGACTTTTACGTTCTCATGAGCCTCTTGCAGAAGACTTGCAAAGGCAATGGCAGCCCATATAAGGCTCCAGTGGGCCCAGATCAGCAGCAAGGCAAGCAAGAGGGGGGCAGCACCAATTTGGTGCCTGGTCTAGCCCTGAAGGCAGTGTAGGTGTGGTCCCTAGGCAGTCCCCCATCCAGGCGCAGACCAGCCCCAGACCTGCTTAGCTTCAGAAAGGTGCTGGCCTCACATGCCTTCAGACCATACCCGGGGACTTCCACTTGTTCAGGAAAGAAGAACCTGCACTCTCTTCTCTGTTTTCGACTTTACTTTGACAGCAGCTTTAAAACAATTAGCAAGCAGGTGCTGCCTGGTTAACAGCATGTGTGCACGTGTGTGCTAGTTCTGCATCTTTGTCTGCCGTTGGTGCCGTTTCATTAACTGAATCTTTTTAATTAGCAAAACATCTGCCAACTCCTGCAGTCTGTCAGGGAGCCCCATGGATGTTCTCTTTGTTGTACCTTTTTACAACATATGCCAACAGGTGGAACGAAAAGCTTGTTGTTTGTATCTTTGGGGTTTATGAGTAGGTGAGAGCTGGCTCACTTGTATATTTACTTATACATCTCTCTGTTCTGCTCCCCATATATTGATATCTGTAAAACCTTATCTCTCCTCGTTTTACAATAGTTATCCCCACCTCTGTTCTAAACACATTATGCAGAACAAAGTGGAGACAACATCTATTGTTGCCGTTTTGGTTTCCAGAATAGGTATTATCTTCACACTGAATTGGCTTCCTTTGCTGCCCGTGATGCCATCATGCAGGGAACTCTGATTGGCCATCACTGTTTTTAGGAAGCAGCTAACGTGGATGGCTCTGCTTGACTCACCTTTATTTCCAACTACTTTTTCCACTCCTTGTGAGCATTCAGAGCTTTTAAACAATGATATGGCATTGTGAAAAGCTGGTGGCTATTGATAATTGTTCTACAGTCATGATACTGTACATTTTATGTGTGCTGTAAGCCGGTCAGAGTGGCTGGGAAAACCCAGCCAGATGGGTAGGATATTATTATTATTATTATTATTATTATTATTATTATTATTATACCTGAAACTAGCATTTGCAAACGTGTCTTCATTCCCAGCCATTTAGCAATCCAGATATTTGACTTTGCCTCCAGTGCCTAGTCTACTGCATAACTGCCAGGTGCAGACCCAACATTTCATTTGCCTGTATATATTTATAAGGTTTATTGGCAAAGATAAAAGCAAGCTGAGGGGAAGGATGAGGTTCTGCACATGTCTTGCACTGGAAGAGGGAGGGATTGGCGAAAAAGCCATCTTTTGACATTGCCTGACCCTTGCAGCCTACAATAGTCCATTCAGTTAAGAATCATTTTGCCATTGTGGACGAAACTTCTTTTGTGATCACCATGCTTAAGAAATAATTGGAGCATGAAAGACAGCTAGATAGAAAAAACGGTGCCTACAATATCCCTTTGGGAGAATAAAGGTTTCCTGAAGCTGTTCAAACAGGTAAGAACAAGGACAAACAGGAACTCTTCTGTGAGAAGACATCCAGCTATCCCACCTGTTCCATTGCTGCCCACGTAGCCTGAAGGGGTGTTCCTCTGCTTGGCAGAAGTGGTGCCTGTCTCCCATTTTAAAGAAGATGAGTCATTTCTGGGGGGAGGCAGTTGGGATGGGAAAGCTGCAGACAGTGGCTAGAGCACAACTAGGGAATCTGGCCCTGGTTGGCCGGGGATTGAACATGGATTTTTTTGCAGACAAAACAGATACTCTATCACTGAGTTACCTGAGGCCCTTCCCCTCAGTCTCCAAACCCTTGAGGGAAAGTGGCTGGTGCACAGAGAAAGTGGAAGGTGGGGGAAGCATCATTTCCTCCCCCTTGCTGTTGTTCCAGTACAAAACCCTCCCCTCACCATGCTCAGCATATAGGCAGGAAAGCACAAAACATGGGCTCGGACTGCTATGTTTCTCCATGCAGAAGGAGAGTATGAATGGAGAACGTGATGGAGGTGCACAATTCAAACTGAACCTGTTTACAGCAGGGGCACTATGATCCTTGAATATTTTGTCTGGAAACTGGGACTTCTCATGCTATGTGTTTCGCAATAGTTGTATTCCTCCAGAGATCCTCAACCTGCTTCTACTGCAGGGCTTCCTCCCTCAGAAATACTGTTGAAAAACGAGAAGCCCTCTGGATTCCTGGGCATTGGGGTTTGATTGGTGCCTCTCCCCATATGAAGCAACCAGGATGCAGCAATCATCTGAGGCCCTTCTTTGTGTGCCTCCTCCAATCATGGAGGGTGTGAACCCGAGAAGGGGCCTCTTCTGCCGTGGGTCCCTATTTGTGGAATACTCTGCCCTGGGAGACTCACCTGGCATTTTTGTTACATATCTTTAGGCTCCAGGCAAAAACACTCCTTTTAAACTGTGGCAGAGGGGAGCTCTTGTTTTGTTTGTTACTATGGTATGTATTTCTGTGTTTTTATATTGTAAACTGACCTGTGATCCTTGGGTGAAGGGCAGTACAGTGGTACCTCGGGTTACATACGCTTCAGGTTACATACACTTCAGGTTACAGACTCCGCTAACCCAGAAATAGTACCACAGGTTAATAACTTTGCTTCAGGATGAGAACAGAAATCGTGCTCCAGCAGCAGGAGGCCCCATTAGCTAAAGTGGTGCTTCAGGTTAAGAGCAGTTTCAGGTTAAGAACGGACCTCTGGAACGAATTAAGTACTTAACCTGAGGTACCACTGTATAGGCATCCCGTAGGCATCTTGTTGGACATTCTGGAAACATGATGCTGGATTAGATGGTCTAATAAACAGATCTAGGAGGTTCTTTTTATTGTCATGAGTTACACAAAACAGTTGAGATCAGGCTTGGATGGGCAGGCACTGACAGAGGAGCAGGAGCAGGAGGAAATGGAGAGGGTGCTGAACTGTGGAAACCTGGTTTGGAAGAGGGGGAATTCCCCCTTTCCACTTCAACTACAGCCACTTTGGAAGGAGGGAAGAGATGCTGGCCCTCCGGTCCAACCTTCCTACAGAGCAAAAAGGTATTTAATTAGTTGAGAGCAGGAGGCTGATCAGGAGGTGGCATCTTTGTCACCTAGAGAGTGGACCTACCCAGCCACAAAGCACACTCTTGCAGTCTCAACATTCCTGCAAGGCGAGAAAGTCTGGCAAGTGATTGCACTCTGCCTCATCTTTAAAGGCTTGGCAGAAGGAGTGGGGGAACTTATTGGAACATCTTTGTTGCTTCCATCCAGTTCGTTCACTTCTTGCCGTGGTCCTGAACTCCTATATCATGGGTCGGCAAACTAAGGCCCGGGGGCTGGATCCGGCCCAATTGCCTTCTGGATCTGGCCCATGGACGGTCCAAGAATCGCCACATGGATCAGCATGGGGATTCAGATAATTCGGGCTGCACCATTCCCACACACACACCGCGGCGGTGCCCCCTCCCTCCCTCTTCCTGGCTTCTCCCTCCCCTGCCTAGAGGAGGAAGGGGGCTGGGCTTTGTTGAGCTGTGGTTGGCTGAGCGCCATTTTAAGCAGCCCCTCTCTGGAGCCAGCCCTTTCAGGCCACTCATTGTCCCCACGCCGCCAGCCCCTGCCGCTCGCAAGACACAGGTAAGCAGCCACTGGGGCTCGTCCGGTGCTATGGAGAAGGGAGGGGAGAGCTGGGGGGGTTATTTTTCAAAATATAGTCCAGTGCCCCCCCACAAGGTCTGAGGGACAGTGGACCGGCCCCCTACGGAAAAGGTTTGCTGACCCCTGTCCTAAATTGTGATACCTGAGCACCGTGTCTGCTGTGGAACCTGTACCATTACTTGCTCAAATAATGATCTCTTTCCTGCAGTAAGAACCTCTGTCTGCATGTTTGGGCTGGGAGCCAGACCGCTCATTGGCCATGCTGTCTGGGGCTGATAGGAGTTTGAGTCCAACAAGATCTGGAGGGCCACAGATTGCTCACCTCTGTGGGGAAATATTCAGAGACAGGGTACCAAATTAGACACAGTGTTGGTTTAACGCGCTCAGGCTTTCCACTCTCTTCAATGCAAAAGGTTACAGCCAATGAAACCACTCTGCAATTATCATCCTTTCCCCTCCATCCCTGCGTCCTGATGCTGTTTCTGCTTAGAAATTGCTCCAGTCAAACTGTGACAATCTCTCCTCACACAATACAAAAGACATCCCTTAGCATTTTCTGACAACAGAAGGACAATGGATATCACAAAGAGAAGGCCTTGCCACCGCCACCTTTTCGAAAGTGCTCACAACCACATCGAACATCAGAAGTGTTTGAACTTAAGCAATTAGAACAAGTTGTCAGGGACACAAGAAGCTCTTCAGAGGAACACAAAAGCAGCATGGATGTTGCCCAACAGTGTCTCAAACCTTCCACCTAGGTATGGTCACAGCTGAGTTGGTAGGGTCGGAATTTTTTAAAAAAATAATAATAACCCTTCATGCTAGCCATTATATAGTCACAAAGGATTTTTTCTCTCCTGTATTACATCTTCTTCCCTGTGGCTTTTCCTTCTGTCTCCAAGTTCTTTTTAAAAATGCATATTCTTATATCTGAGCTCCCCAGATACACACACATACACACATTTTCCAGTTAGATTATCCACCTTCTTTCTTTTATTTCCCATCTTTTATCCTTTCACCTCGACTTTCCCTTCCATTCATTAATTATTTTTGCAGGGAAGGGGGCTCCCTTCTGTGTTCCCTTTCTGTGTTTAAATCTGTTCATTGCTCTCCTTTCTTTTGCCCGATTGCTCCCATATCTCAGGTGAGTGTCTTTGCGTTCACCTCATTGTGTTCACTCCACCTGCCACCTCGGAGTTTTGACTTGACTCTTTGATCCTTTACTGAAGTTGTTAATGGGGTAGATTGCATGCCAAAGTTGACACGCAGCTCAAGATGCTCCATTGAACTGGGAGGAGAAAAGGCAGCTTCTGATCTCGCAGAGCATGATGTGACCCCACAGGATCCTCTCACACAAGACGGCATTCTTGGGAATGCGTCTCTCAAAAGAAGGGTGTGCAATATGGCACAAGAGTGCATCAGAAATACCTCTCATATTCAGTAACCAATATGTAGCAAGAAACTTGGAGCGGCACTGCCAAGAGAGTGAGCCCAAATGCTCCCTGAATTTCACAACCCTCATTGTAGACTGCAAACAGAGACACCCTCTTGATTTTCAGGGAACTCTTCAACCAGGAGTGAAACCTTTGCCCTACTCATAGCTGGCAACTATCACACTTCCTTCATTTGCCAGACATTTTTCATTTGTTAAAACAGGGGTGGGAAACCTTTTGGTTTGGGCTAATATTGGGCAGGTTCCACATCAGCAAACAGGTTACTCGAGTGCTGGGCATGGTTTGTCCTTGCGCTTACTTCAGACCTGGGCTTTTTTCAAGCCAGGAACTGGCCTGATCCAGCAGGGCTATTTTTATCTTCTTGTAATAGATAATGGTTAAATATTTGGTGCAAGGTTCACAACAAAGTGGTGTCCAAAACTGAAAAACCCTTGTGTCAGGGAACTGCCATCGGAGCCAGAGGGAGAGGGAGGGCTCCAGAGGGATTCCAGAGAGCGTCCCGGGAGGGAGAGAAGCAGCCCATCTTCTGGAGAAGGAAATCAGTGTAGCACCAGTGGAGAAGGGGGGCAGATGGGGGAATCGGCGAGGTGGCTCCATGACTCCTCGCCGGAGACCAATGGGGGGAGCACGGGTCCTCCGCTGCCCACGCCCTCCCTGCGCAGAAGGCTTCCGCGCAGGGAGAGTAGGCGGCGACTAGGCGTCAAAGAGCTTCTTTGCTGGAAGAAGTTCAAGAAACGCCCACTGACGGATTCTGCCAGCAATTGAGACAGCCACGGGTGAGTGGCTGTCCGGACAGAAAGAGTTCACCCAGTTAACCCAGCCAGGTGTGGCACCAATTTACGCACGAGCAACCCCTAGAACCATTACAGCAATCCGTCAGTCACTGACGTTGCTTGTGCGCAGCCCCGGAGAGGCAGCACGATGAGCCAAACAGGGACAGCCAGAGAGACGGAGCAACCAGCTGCAGTGCGGAGTCTGGTCGAGAGGAACCGAGACTTGGAGCAGCATGTAGCTATCCTGACAGCGCAGCTGGACGAAAGATGGACTCAGGATGCACAGGTCAGACCCACCCCCATCGCAAGGAAGGTACCGGGGCTGGTACACAAGTTTGGTGGGAAGCCCCAAGACTACAATGCTTTCCGAACGGAAGTACAGTACGCTTTGGAACTGCAGAAAGATGACTTTGCTGATGACGGGGAGAGGGTGGCTTACATTGTGGGGCATCTGCAGGATGGGGCGCGCGAATGGATCAGGCCCCTAATGGCAACGCAAAATGATGCCTTGAAGGACCTTAAGAAATTCTTCCAGGCAATGGATGCGATGTACTCCAGCAAGGTGGAGCAAAGTGTGACTCGGCGGGAACTGATGGGGTGCAAGCAGGGGAGCCAGTCCGTCAGAGACTACTGGTCACGTTTTGCGATGTTAGTCCACCGGCTCGGGTGGGATCTGGACTCTGAACCGATACAAATGTTGTTTGAGGAGGGTCTGTCCCCCGCAGTGAAAGACGAGTTGTCCCGCGCGCCCCAACCACGGTCGCTGGATGAGCTCACAAAGGCTGTGCTTGCGACTGGCGTACGCCAGGAAGCGCGGGCTCAGGAGAAGCGGGAAATGAGAGGGGAACATTTCCATGACTACCGCATTCCTGAGATACCGAGACAGCCTTCCCAGGCGGCGGAGCCAATGGAAATTGATGGCGTGCGCGCGCGAGAGGTTTCAAACTCCAGTGAAGGTCGTAAAAGGGAGGGAAAGGAGTGGAAAACTACCAAGAAGTGTTTCCTCTGTCAACGACCAGGACATTTTGCTAAGGTCTGCCCTCAAAGAAAAGCCTGGCAAGGGATGGTGGGGGCTGCTGGCTGCGAGGAGAAGGGGGAGGAAGGGCAGGTGCAGGGAAACGACAACACCTGGCTGCCAACCAGCAGGGGCAGCAACCAGGCCAGCAACCAATAGAAGTGCCCCAGCCTGATCCTCCCAAGGCAGCTATAGCCATAGAAGTGGTGCTAGAACTCCCAAATGGGCACACTGTCAAAGTTAAGGGACTGCTGGATTCGGGCAGCTCGTGTAATTTCTTCAGCAGAGACTTCGCTCTGGAGCACCAACTCCACCTGTTGCCTCTAGATTTTCCCTTGCAAGTGACCACCATCGATGGCAGGGAACTTCTGGGGAGGGGAGTGACACACCAGACCCCGCCAATGCGAATGAGGGTTTCCAGGCACACGGAGACCATTGCCTTTCACGTGGCCACACTGGCAGGACCCCCAATAATACTGGGGATGAGCTGGCTGGCACTGCATGATCCAGTAGTGTCATGGCATCAGCAGTCAGTCACCTTTGGGTCAGCTTACTGCTTAGGACACTGTCTGGGAGGGGAGAACCCAAGAATGACAGTGGCCAGGGTGGCTGGGCTGGCCATGGAACAAAAAGGGGAGGTGCCACCACAATATGCTGACCTGAAGGAAGTCTTCAGCGAGAAGGAGGCAGATAGACAACCCCCCCACAGGCCCTTTGACTGCCAAATCAACTTACTCCCAGGGGCTCAGTTGCCGGTGGGTAAGCTGTATGCCATGTCTGACCGGGAGATGCAGGAGTTGCAGCAGTTTATTGACAAGAACCTGAAGAGGGGGTTCATAAGGGAATCAAAGGCGGTGGGAGGCAGTCTGGTGTTCTTTGTGGACAAAAAAGAGACTAATCAGCCCAGATTAGTCGTGGATTACCGGGCCTTAAACCTGGTGTCAGAACCCGTGACCTTCCCAATGCCCAGGATTGACGACATTTTAACACGGGTGAGGCAGGGGGAAAATTTTACCAAGCTGGACCTCAGGGGAGCATACAATTTGATTAGGATAAGGGAGGGGGACGAATGGAAAACTACCATGTTCACCCCCCTGGGGGCTTTTGAGTACTAGTCATGCCATTTGGATTACAATCGGGCTCCGCCTGCTTTCAAGCATTCATGCACCACGTGTTGGGGCCCCTGCTGTACAAGAATTGCGTGGCCTTTTTGGATGACGTCTTAATCTATTCAGACAATGAGAAGCAACACGTCAGAGACGTCAGGGAAGTGCTACAGAGACTGCAGAAGCACCAGTTGTGGGTCAAGCTGGAAAAATGCCAATTTCACACCAGAGAGGTCGAGTTTCTGGGGTACAAGTTGTCAGACAAGGGCCTAGCTATGGATCCAGGCAAGGTGAAGGCAGTGCTGGAATGGAAAGCCCCCAAAACCCGGAAGGATGTGCAGAGGTTCTTAGGGTTCAGCAACTTCTACAGGAAGTTCATAAAGAACTTCGCTCACTTGACAGCGCCCATCACAGATTGTCTCAGTAGCAAAAAGAAGTTTGCATGGACAGAAAGTGCCCAGCTATCCTTTGAAAGACTGAAGAAGGCGTTTGCTTCAGAAGAGCAGCTCCTGCACGTTGATCTGGAGAAGCCCATGAGACTGGAGACGGACGCGTCTGACCGAGCCGTTGGAGTGGTCCTTTGCAGCCCGGGGCCAAGCAGGGCTGGAGGCCGTGTGCCTTTTTCTCAAGGAAGCTGAGCAAGTTAGAGCAAAACTATACAGTGTATGACCGAGAACTGCTTGAGATCTATGCGGCTTTTCGGCAATGGAGACATCTGTTGATAGGGGTGTGGCACAAGATCCAGGTTTGTACTGACCACAAGAACTTGGAATACTGGAGGACTGCGCGAGTACTCAACCAGAGACAGATTCAGTGGGCCCAGGAGTTCTCCAAGTTTTCCTTCGAGATCCGATACGTGCCGGGAGAGGAAAACGTAAGAGCAGATGCTTTCTCCCGGAAACCGGAGTACATGGAAGGAGAGGGACCGCCGGAGGTCCGCCACGTGTTTCCCGAGGACCGATGGGTGTGTGGGGGAGCGTTAGTTGGGAAACGAGAACTGGCCGGGCTTACTAGAGACGACGCGTTCGCTCAATCGAAAATCAGGGAACTCCGGGACGGAAGGGAAGACCATGGAGGGTTTGAGGAAAAGGAAGGGTTTCTGTACTATAAGGGGGCACTGTATGTACCGGGGGAGACCTTGAGGGGGAAGGTACTTAAACAACTCCATGACAACCCAACAGCTGGGCACTTTGGACAGCACAAGACCATGCTGCTCGTCACCAGGCAGTTCTGGTGGCCAAAGGTGAGGGAAGACGTACGGGAATATGTATGGGGGTGCGACTGATGCCAGAGGGTAAAGCGGGAGAGGGCTGCCCCCGCAGGGTTACTGGAACCCTTACCTACACCGGGAAGGCCCTGGGAGGTGGTGTCCATTGATTTTATGACAGATTTGCCCAAGTCAAGGGGGAAGACAGCAGTCATGGTAGTAGTCGATCTACTGACAAAAATGTGCCATTTCATAGCTTGCTCACATGCGGTGACGGCAGAGGAGACAGCCAGGTTGTTTGTGGATCACATTTTCAGACTGCATGGAGCTCCCTCGAGGGTAATCTCGGATCGCAGGAAACAATTTACTTCCAGGTTCTGGAGGAAGCTCATGAGCTTGCTACAGGTCGAGGTGGGCTTCTCAACGGCGAGGCACCCGGAAACCAACGGACAAGCAGAAAGAGTGAACAGTATACTCCAGCAATACCTACGCTGCTACGTCAGCAAGAGACAGAACGATTGGGTAGAGAAACTAGCGTTGGCTGAATTTGCGTACAATAATGCTGAACATGTGTCCACGGGAATGAGCCCGTTCATGGCCAATTATGGGTGTCACCCCAGGGCCTTCCCAGGGAGGGGGGAGGAAGGATGGAGTGTACCCGCGGCAGAGCAGTTTGTAGAAGAAATGGAGGCCTTGCACCAGCAACTCAAGATGAACTTGGAGCGGGCCAAGGAAGTTTACAAGAGGCAGGCGGACAAGCACCGTCGGGAGGGGGAGGCCATATGGGTGGGAGACCGGGTGTGGTTGTCAACCCAAGGGTTACCCCTAAAGGGAGGGTGCAAGAAGTTGCAGCCGAGGCGGCTGGGGCATTTTGAGGTAACACAGCAGCTGAACCCCGTGACATTCAAGCTCAAGTTGCCTGACAGCATGAAGATACATCCAGTGTTCCATAGGTCCCTACTTTCACCGTACAGGGAGGGGCGGGAATTTCCAGGGCAGGAGGGAGTAGTCACCACCCACCCGCTGGTAGAGGAGAGGGAACACCGCAACCAAGCCACGGAAATACTCGATTCAAGGTGGCGAGGTCGCCAGGTGGAGTACTTGGTAGCTTGGGAGGGAGAACCCAGGTCAGAAAACACGTGGGTCCCCACTGAATCAATCAATGACGGCTATCTGGTGGGAGAATTCCACAGTTTGTTCCTGGATAAGCCAAAACCACTAGCGAGATTCTGGGAGGAAGAATTTGGAACCACAGACGAAGGGGACTTTGTGGGTTTTCCTGCCTCCGAAGAGGAGGGAGGGGAGGTGTCAGAGGGAGAAGAATCAGACTGGGAGGTCCACCCTGCGGGAAGAGATCGGAGCGGGTGGGAAGCTGGTTTTGAATCCTCAGAGGATGGTGACAGCTCCTTCAGGGGATTCCCCGCATCGTCGGCCGAGGAAAGAGATGAGGTTGAATCAGAAAATCGCGCCGGGGTGGAGGGGGTCCTGGGGAGGAGGTGGATGTCAGGGAACTGCCATCGGAGCCAGAGGGAGAGGGAGGGCTCCAGAGGGATTCCGGAGAGCGTCCCGGGAGGGAGAGAAGCAGACCATCTTCTGGGGAAGGAAATCAGCATAGCACCAGTGGAGAAGGGGGGCAGATGGGGGAATCGGCGAGGTGGCTCCATGACTCCTCGCCGGAGACCAGTGGGGAGAGCACGGGTCCTCCGCTGCCCACGCCCTCCCTGCACAGAAGGCTTCCGCGCAGGGAGAGTAGGAGGAGACTTGGCGTCAAAGAACTTCTTTGCTGGAAGAAGTTCAAGAAACGCCCACTGACGGATTCTGCCAGCGATTGAGACAGCCACGGGTGAGTGGCTGTCCGGACAGAAAGAGTTCACCCAGTTAACCCAGCCAGGTGTGGCGCCAATTTACGCACGAGCAACCCCTAGAACCATTACACCTTGGTTTCCATTTTTTCCACCCTATCCACTGGTAAAAATGTTGTGGCAAAGTATTGGAAAGTGTAAACCTTACACTGCAAAGGATTTCTGTTAGTTTGCATAAATCCTACTGGCTGGGTGTAGTGGGAAATTAACTCAGAGAGAGGGTTTTTTTGTTTGTTTTAATTATTTGAGACAGTTGTGTTTGTAAATGTGATTGACACTAAACCTCTGTTTTGGATGGTTTTGAATAAATGGATGAACATGAAACTTAGTCACTGTAAGCATACAGAGTAGGGGCATTGTGAATATTACAAAAGTTTTGCTACTGCTGGGGTCCTTTGCTGTTGCTAACTCAATAAGTTGTATATTTTCAGGATAGGCAACTGGGGGATGGGAGAGAGAGAGCGCCATACAGTCGTACCTTGGAAGTTGAACGGAATCCATTCCAGAAGTCCATTTGACTTTCAAAACATTCGGAAGCCAATGAGAAGCCGCAGAAGCCCTGTCGGACATTCAGGTTCCAAAGAATGTTTGTAAACCAGAACACTCACTTCCGGGTTTGCGGCGTTCAGGAGCCAAAACGTCTGAGTACCAAGGCATTCGGAATCCAAGGTATGACAGGACTGGGGTACATTTCTTAAGGACTGTTTCCCCTTTCTTGGTTTCCTACTACTGCCAGTCAACAGGCACAATAATAGAATTCAGTTATTCAAAAGCATGAGCTGGATAGGCTTTGATGGTCACATGACAAGACCCTCATCCCTACAGGGGCTCCACTGCCAATTGCTGGAGCTTGCTGTCCTTGTGGCTTCTCCTTCTTGCTCTCACTACAAGCATATGAGTAGGGGCAAGGGACAGATTATCCCCTTTCATTTGTCTCATGGTCTTCCTCTGGGGACATTGTACAACACAGGCACAGAGGGAGGGCAAGTGAATAAGGAGTGGGAATAGGAGAAGGTGAACCCACCCAGGGAGGGCTTCCTCTGTGGACATTGTCCCCCAAAGCATTCCCAAATCACTGCTTGTTGATTTCCCCGTGCCCAAGGTTCTGAGCCACTGGAGATGGCTGCTTGTCACCTCAACTGCATATAGCCTACCAGAAACTTTAAGCTGAGCAGGGCTCAATGTGTAGTGAAAATTGATGCAGAAGGAAAGAGTGAGTCTATTTAAAAAACCTATCTGTCCAGTGGTCTGAGGGCTGTTAACCAAGAAGTACATTGCAATGACTCCATCAAAATATGCTGCTATTTATTTGTCTCTTCCATTTTGGAAGTTGTGGTGTGATGCAAGTCATCTCCTCTTTCCTTGGGTCTCCCAGTTCAAGTTTGTTTGTTTGTTTATCAGGGAGAACATCCATGCTGGAGAGAAACAGATTGCCAATGTTCACTTATTTGTCCCATGTCTGGGAGAGGAATCAATCCAATGAATACCTTCAGTTGTTGTTGATAACAGTCTGCTAACAATACATAATTGATTGTCCTGTCCCCTCCGTTGCATTTTATTTCCTTTGCATTGAAATGAATGGGGTGGGATATTGTGATGACCATTTATGTAATAACATAATTACATAAATAACGTAAGTTACATAATTTGGTGGAAGATGAACTGGAGCAGAATGGACACGAGAGCCAGTGTGGTGTAGTGGTTAAGAGCGGTAGTCTCGTAATCTGGAGAACCGGGTTCGCGTCTCCGCTCCTCCACATGCAGCTGCTGGGTGACCTTGGGCCAGTCACACTTCTTTGAAGTCTCTCAGCCCCACTCACCTCACAGAGTGTTTGTTGTGGGGGAGGAAGGGAAAGGAGATTGTTAGCCGCTTTGAGACTCATTAGGGCAGTGATAAAGCGGGATATCAAATCCAAACTCTTCTCTTCTTCAAATACAGGGCGGAATGGAAAATGATCCTGTCTTACTTCCCTACCGTCCAGTCCAGATGTTTTTGGACTACAGCTGGGGCTGATGGGAGCTGAAGCCCACCACCACTTGTGGAGCCACGAGTTCCCCACCTCTCTTTTAAGCAATAGTAAACTAAGACAACAGCATGTAAAATGGCACATCCTTGTAGTCAAAGCGTGCCATCTAGTTTTCGTTAACACTGGTTCTGGTTCAAACATTTCCCAAGCATTTTAAAGGTGGGAGCAGATGGAAGCCGAGTGAGGAGGATTCAGATCCCTTTTCTGATCTTCTGGTTTTCTGAAGGGCTTATTTGTAAGATAGGAAGGGGACAGCTGGGCATCCATCATTGCAATGTGTGTGAAGATTTAGTGAGATTGATGCAGAAGGAAAGGACAAGTGCATTAACAAACCTATCCGTCCAAAAGTCAGGGGTACTGTTAACCAAGAAGTACATTACAGTGATTCCATCAAAATGTTATGTTATTTATTTAACTTTTCCATTTCCATTTTTATTTGGGTAAGATAATTGCTTGCGATAAGCTGCCTGTGCAGGAAGCTGGAAGCATGGAAGGAGCACAGCTGTTAGGCTGGGATATGTACTTTCAGCCGTAGCATTAGAACTGTGTGACGGCCCAGGCTATATTTGCATATTGAAATGATCTCAATTAAAGTCTTTTATCAGACAACTTCACAGAAAGAATCTCTAGAAACACAGGATTCCATCCAGCCTCCCCCCGCACCCATTATGTAAAATGTAGGCTATTAGGGTCCCAATATGTTTATCTGCGGTTGTATAAATGGTCATTTTATAATTAATTTCATAACTAATAGGTTATTATGTTATTATTATATATTTATTTATACCCCACATTTTTCCCTGATGGGACTCAGGCAGCTTACAGATACAAAAATAGTGTGGGGGGGGTGTTCCCATTCAAAAACAATTAAACATTAATAGAATTAAAACTATATACACATATATAATCTATTTAGAACATAAAAATAATTGCAATCAAAACAGCACGGCAACAGCCCTGTCATTAAAAGCAGTCAGTTCCCAAAAGCTTGTTGGAACGAGAAGGGCTTCACCTGACAACGAAAGGACAACAGGGAGGGAGCCTGGAAGCTGCCACTGAGAAGGCCCTGTCCTGCATCCCCACCAAGTATGCCTGTTAGGGTGGTGGAACCAAGAGAAGGGCCTCCCCTGAAGATCTAAAAACCCAGGCAGGTTCACATGAGGGAAAATGGTCTTTCAGGTAGCTTGGACCTAAGCCGTGTAGGGCTTTATAGACAGTGGAGCTGTTCTAATAAGGGAGTTATATAACCAGCTCCCTATAACCAGCCCCAGTCAGCAATCTGACCACAGGTCTTTGAGCCAGTTGAAGTTTCTGGGCACTTTTCAAGGCAGCCCCATGCAGAACGCACTTCAGTAATCCAAATGGGCTCTAACTGTGCAAATGCACTCCTGGCCACCACAGAAACCTGAGCGAGACCTGGACAAGAGCACTTGTTTGTTTGTTTGTTTGTTTGTTTGTTTGTTTGTTTGTTTGTTTGTTTGTTTGTTGCATTTATATCCCATCCTTTTCTCCAGGAAACCCAAGGTCTGAGTGTTTGTTCTCATTTCATCTCCGCAACAACCCTGTGAGGTAGGTCACCATGGTGAGCTTCATGGCTGGGTGGGGATTTGAATAAAGTGGAGAAGTGGATGAGACAGAGAGTGAGGAGGTATCTGTATGCCCCCTTGAGCTCTTTGGGAGAAAGCTGGGCTGTAAATGTAATAATAAATAATGAAAAGGTACATGCAAAGATGCAACAAAAATGACTTCATGTACCAAAATGTAAAAAGTGAAAGGGCTTTAATATTTTTAAAAATGGAAGAATAAAATGGGACAGGGCAAAACAGCAATATTACATATATCCAGTCCAGATTTAGATAAACTGATAGAATATTTACTTACCCTTTTGAGTTGCATTTCAATACACCCAAACGGCAGTGCACTCATTACAGTTTTTACATGCAGATTTTTATGGTTGTTAAGATTTCTAACTGCTGCCTTAAGGACTCTCCTCCTTTTTCCACACTATATATACAGTGGTACCTCGGGTTACATACGCTTCAGGTTACATACGCTTCAGGTTACAGACTCCGCTAACCCAGAAAAAGTGCTTCAGGTTAAGAACTTTGCTTCAGGATAAGAAAAGAAATCATGCTTCGGCGGCACAGCGGCAGCAGGAGGCCCCATTGGCTAAAGTGGTGCTTCAGGGTAAGAACAGTTTCAGGTTAAGTACAGACCTCCAGAACGAATTAAGTACTTAACCCGAGGTACCACTGTATATAGTGGGTGTGCAATAGCCTCAGCAGCATATTCTGAGCCACCGAAGGATCCTGCAAGGAGCGTTTTCTTGCTAAACATGGTTTTGTTTTGTGTGTTTCCCTCCACACCACAACTCGAAACCAAGAGGTTGTCCCAGCTGACATTGAAGAGGGAGAAGTGATACAATGTCGGAGGTGGGAAACCAAGCAGAATATATTTCCGCGAGGCTGTCAGGTCATGCAGCAAAGGGGTGTGTCCCAGAGTCAGTAATAGATGTAAACCACGAACATCAGTTCAAGAGGGAGCTGGGGCAGCGGAGAGAGATGGAGTGAGCCGCAGGAAAGATAATTGGGCTTAAGACGGTGAGCTGCCATAGAAAGTGATTTGTATCTCCAGCATCGAGAGATGCAGGCCTTTGATGGACTGGGTGGTTTTCTCCTGGCCATTTGTATGTCTCCAGAAAGCATTCCATGCTATCACAGTAGTAGTGGTCATAAAAAATTGAGTTAATAATATTACTTGTCCTTTAACCCATCCATTTAGGTTTGGTTGGGAATTGCCTCTGAATCTCTCCTCTTGGACCTTCCTTCCTTTATTTCTGTCATTTGTTTGGTTGTATTTGCAGACCACAATTCCATTTTAAAAAAATAAAATCATAGAGAACCAGTATGGTGTAGTGGTTAAGAGCGGTAGTCTCGTAATCTGGTGAACCTGGTTTGCTTCCCCGCTCCTCCACCTGCAGCTGCTGGGTGACCTTGGGCTAGTCACACTTCTCTGAAGTCTCTCAGCCCCACTCACATCACAGAGTGTTTGTTGTGGGGGAGGAAGGGAAAGGAGAATGTTAGCTGCTTTGAGACTCCTTCGGATAGTGATAAAGCGGGATATCAAATCCAAACTCCTCTTCTTCTTCTTCTTCTTCTTCTTCTTCTTCTTCTTCTTCTTCTTCTTCTTCATAGTGGTTTAGGAGACGGGCTGTAACTCAATAGCAGAGCATCTACCTTTATTGCAGAAAGTCTCAAGTTCATTTCCAGCATCTCCAGGTAAGGCTAGGAGAGACTCTCTTTGGGACACCTTGGAGAGCCTCTGCCAGTCAGTGTAGACAATACTAAGGTAGGTGGACTCAATATAAAGCAACTTCCTATGCCCCAATGTTTAAGACCACTAAAGAGAAGAATGATATACAAATTGCAACAGATCAATAGCTGACCACTACGGAAAATGTTTTTCAACCATTAAAATGTTTTTAAACCATTAAAAATGTTTTTCAACCATTAAAAACTTCCCTGAACAGGGCTGCCTTCAGTTGTCTTGTAAAAGTCAAATAGTTGTTTATCTGTTTGACATCTGATGGGAGGGCGTTCCACAGGGCAGGTGCCACTACCGAGAAGGCCCTCTGCCTGGTTCCCTGTAGTTTCACGTCTTGCAGTCAGGGAACTCCCAGAAGGCCCTCGGAGCTAAATCTCAGGGTATGGGCTGAACAATGGAGGTGGGCTGCTGAATCTGTATCAGAAGAGCAGCGCTGATGTCAGATGAGCCTCGCCAGCTTGGGGAACAACCAGTGGTCTCCTCTCTGTGAGTAAGCTGGAGTGTAAGGGTTCAGGCAGTCTCCTATCTGCAACTGAGGATTAAACACATTTCCAAAAATGTACCTTAGCATGTGTGAGTTCCTCTAAGATGTCATTGACAGAATGACATGTGGCCCTTAGAAAGTGGCCCAAAGAAAATAAAGTCCATGAAGAAAAAAAAGGTCCCCCACAATTCCTGTAAAGATATGTGTCCCAGAAGTTTTGCTTTGAACCGCAAGAGTGCTAAGCATGTTTGCTCAATACCATGAGCTTTCCAATCAACCAAAAGCATCCTCTCAACAAGACTTATCCATGCACTATTCAAGACATTGAAGGCGCATGCAGATACACCATGCAGAAGTCTTTCCCCACCTGTATGTTTCGCACAATAGGTGCTTCTTCCTCAAGAGCAGGGGCCAGCAAACCTTTTCAGCAGGGGGCCAGTCCACTGTCCCTCAGACCTTGTGGGGGGCAGACTATATTTTGAAAAAATAAATAATGAATGAATTCCTATGCCCCACAAATAATCCAGAGATGCATTTTAAATAAAAGGACACATTCTACTCATGTAAAAACACGCTGATTCCTGGACCGTCCATGGGCCGGATTTAGAAGGCGATTGGGCCGGATCGGGCCCCCGGGCCTTGGTTTGCCTACCCATGCTCAAGAGGCTTACACTTTTCGCTAGCTAGCGCACAAGATCTAAACAATGAGCTATAAATAAGTTGAATGATCTTCATTTGAACAATGCATGCTTTATATCAGAAGGACCATCTGTTCCCTATCAGTGATGAGTTGAAGGCGACTGTCAAGGTGGACCCAGGAGCTGGGAATCACACCAGGGATCAGACTGAGGAGCAGCCACACCAGAAACCTGAACCAAGGATCAAGGCAAAACCCAAGACAGATGCTTACTCTTGATGGGCAACTCCATCAAGTCCATTTTTATGGATCTTTAGGCTGAGACCTGACAACCCTTGAAATGGAAGGCTTCTTAAAAACAGAGTACTGCCTTCCGACAGTCCTTCAAATAGAGGACTGACCTCTATAGGGAAGGACACATGGCCACCCTTGAGGTGGGAAGAGACCATGTGAGCAGAAGGCCTTTTCTTCAAACAGCACCAAACTGTGGTTTGCTCTGATGTCTATATGTTTCTTATTGCTGGCATGGGTGGTGCTAGAGTGGTACAGAGGGGCAAGCATTCCCCCCCAAAAAACCCCCTATGTTTGCCCCCATCATTGCTTGCCTCCTACCTTTAGCAGATACTGTTATTTTTCTTTCAGATATCTTAACATGTGGGGCACAACCCACCCGTCCAGAAATACATTGCCCCTTCTGTGCCCTCCCGCCTCCCGGGAAAAATTATCTGGCACCACCACTGACAACTGAATGTATTTTAATGTGTGAAAATGCAGAATGAGAGTTGGAAGTGTAATCCCCCTTTGAGAGAGAGAGAAAAAAAAACTGTTGCTTCTTCACAGGAAGAACTTCCTAACTTCATTAGAGGAAGGTTATTTCTGTATCTATTTCCTGGAGGAAATAAGGCATCCATTGTTATAGGAAACCTTCTTTCTCAAGAGACATGAGTAACTCCTTATTTGAAAAACATGGGCATGACAACAGGTGTTGTCCTGGTAAATGACTTCCTGTATACAGGACTTCCTTTTTTATATACCCAAAGTGATAATTGTGTAACATTCTTTAATCATTTTTTATGGATATGCCCTTTGTACTGTGATTTGGGGCAAGGGGTGGCAGGAAGGGAAAGGGGGAAAGAATAGAAAAGGCCTGAAGTCTCAAATAAAAAAATAGGAACTTGTTGAATGACTCGAGCAAAAGAAAAAGGGGGGGAAAAGATGGCTGCCTCTTTAATTACCCTTTCTTTGCATTAGGTTTATGGATTTGCTATCAGGAAAAACAAAATAAGTACAAACATTCTCAGAATTACAGTTCCTGCTGAAACCACACATCAGCCAAGGTGGTACATTGGATACCTTTTATTAAAATGACAAAAATGAAACGATTCACTTAAAGTAGATTAGTATTAATGATACAGTCTCTGTGCTCTGGTCCATGGGGTCACAAAGAGTCGGACATGACTAAACGACTAAACAACAACATTGAAGGAGAGTCCCTCATCTTCCAAGCTAGTCAGTTCCGCTATCAAGCAATTTGCACCATCAAGAAGTTCCTCCTAATGTTTAGCCAACAATCACCTTTCTTATCATATAACCTGTTGGTCCAAGTCCTACCCTCCAGAGCAACGAAAACCAAATCTATGTGATGGCTCTTCAGATATTTGAAGATGGTGATCTTATCATCTATAATGGTCTCTTCTCCAGGCTAGAGACAGCCAGTTCCTTCAGTCTGCTATCCTCATAGGACTTGACCCCCAGGCTGCTCAACACCTGCACTGCCTTCCTCAGGACACATTCCAGTTTGTTGATATCCATAAATGGGCAGAGTACTTTCTGACTATGTGAATGAACTCAATGTGTTCTGTGGCTGCATTGCCATGGCTCTCATGTCCCAACCACAATGTCATGTAAAGGCAATGTCAGGGAAATGGTACCCTAAAAATTTTCGTGGTGCTGCTTCTCTCCCTTCAAATCCCTTCCCACTTTTTTCAAAAAACCTATGACACAACTGCTTAGTAAAATTAAACCATTGTACATGTCACTGAAATGAACACATATTCTCCCCTCATTTCTTTCTTCCCTCTCTACCTCTGCTGACTCCCCTAGGTCAAACTCAAGATTGCAGTTTCCCTGGTTCAGGAACCTATCCTCATGTCAGAGCCTTCATCCTAAGCACCAGCTCAGCTATGGAGTGATTGGCCAGATGGTGGTGGTGGTGATGATGATGATGATTTATTGAATTTATAGTTCACAGAATAAAATCAAAATCACAAAATACCTAGTAAAAATAAAAACATCAACCCAATAACCCCCTCCACACAAAAACACATTTTAAAAGGGCATAGGATATAAATTGTGTCAACCAAAGGCCTCGTTAAAATGGAGTGGTTTTGCCTGGTGCCTAAAGGTGTGTAATGAAGGTGCCAGGCGAACTTCCCTGGGGAGAGCCTTCCTCAGACAAGGAGCCACTGCAGAGAAGGCCTATCTTGTGTTGCCACCCTCCAAACCTCTCAAGGAGGGGCACACGAAGAAGGGCCTCAGAAGATGATTTCAGGGTCCAGGTAGGCTCATATGGAAAGATGCTGGAATATGATGAATCCCGGCTTAGCCTGAACCAAAGACTTACTCATATATGATCTGCATCCTGAAAGAACGACTAGAAACCCTGTGCTTCCCACACAGGCCCATCAATGCAGGCCATCAGCCTGGAGAAAGCATGCTGGGCTGCCCTTTTAAGATGATCCTCAAGGAAAGGAAAAGGGAGGAGACTAGGAGATACCCTCCAAGTGTCCCAATTTTCCAGGAACAGTCAGGGAAAGGCAAAAGCTATTCCAGCTTCTGATTTGATCCTGGAATGTCCTTATTTCCCCTTGCAGTGCTGCCACCACCAAGTTCAGCGAGGAGGATGAGCCAGTGTTGTCCTGAGCATCCATGGCATCTCCATGGCTGCTGCTGCTGCTGGCCTCCTCCTTTGGGTAGCCCATAGCAGCTGCTGGAGAGGAGGAGAGGCACTGGGAATAAAAGGGTCCAGTGCATTCCAGGCCTTGAATGGAGCAACGTGCTGGATAATGGGAAATAAAGTTGGCTAAGGTGTAAACCCACCTCAGCAATAAGACATATTTCCATGCCTATCAGGGGAAGCTCTGCACATGCTCTATATGCAAATAGAGATTTCCCACTCCAATCTGGTCATTATTGACCAGGACTGCTGTCCACTGGGGTTCATTTCAGACTAAGTTAGTTGCACTCAGGTCCCACCAAAACCAATGTAAAGTTCCTCAGGACTTAGTGCAACTATTTTGGTCTGAATCCAATTCAACATCTTCATCCCCTCCACACACACATCATAATTGCCAGGTTGGTATAATTTTTACATGCAAACATTCATGTAATTGGCTCCTTTAAAATTCAAGTAGACATTTTACGAAGGCTCAGACTTGTGTTTTTATATATGTATATATAAAAACCAGGGGGGTGAAGCTACAGAAGTGAATGTTGCTTTTCTGATAACTGATAATTAAATTGCAAGATTTCAGCTAATTAGATGGGGTTGGGCAACCCATTCAGCACTAAGGGCCACATCAGAAATACATCACGAGCATGAGAACTGTAGCTAATTTGCAGAATTTATTTGCATCTCATTAGCACAATTTACAGGGCATCAGCCTGCCAGATGCCAGCTAGTTGCTGAACATGTTCCACTTATTTTACAACATTCTTATTCTGAAATGGTGAGCCTTCAATGTGAAAAAACCCATCAGCCTTTAATATTCCCTGATAGATGGATTTAGACGCAAGAGTTCAGAACTAAATGTCTTTTTAAAATAACAAAACAAAACATTTTATCCCTTGTTTAATGTCAGTTTGCCCCACTACTCCTCCAGCTAAATGGTAGGGGAGAGGCTGAAATGATGAGAGCAAATATTCCTTGTGAAATGAAATCTCAAAGTGATCATAGTACCATGCAGTTGGAGGGGATATACAAGGTCATCTAATTCAACTCCCTGCCAAAGCAGGGAACCCCCTAGTACATTGCCCCTGATTAGTGGTCATCTGCTCAGAAACCTCTAACAAAGGAGAATCTATCACCTTCTACCGCAGGCATGTGGAACCTCTTCCCCGCAGGCCAAACTTGGTCCCTTTGGCCCATCAGGGGGTTTTGAGCAAGCCACACCTACCAGGTGCCTTCAAAGGAACAATCTGGAGCTTAAAGTGAGCTCTTGAGTGTTCCTTTGCTGAAGGAATGTGTGCTCCCACCACCCATCATCTGAAGATGCACTTCCACAGCTGCTCCTTGAACATCTGAAAACTGGGGGCTCCAGGAGCAGCAAGGGGTTGTTTGCAAAAGGGCTTTCAAACAGCCTGCACTGCTTCTTGAAGCTCTGAAAACCAGAGGTTCAAAGAGCAGGGCAGGGGAGCATCACCTGACAGGATAATATGTGATTGACAGGTGAGCAACCCTCTATCTGGTCAGAATGTGGATGTAGTTTTCGGGATGCACAAGAGTTCTTTTCTGTGCATATTTTGGTAACAGTTGCAATGCATCATGGGCCATGTAGTCTTAGGCTGGGGCGCTTCATTAAACACTTCCTAGATGAACTCAACATGGATCTGAAAATAACAATGCAGATTTTGCTAAGTCTACCCATATATTCAGAACATGATCTTGTGCTGTACAACTCCCTGTCTCTTACCATTTCAGATTAAAATCCTGAGCTTGCCCTACCCAAGAAAGACTGTGAGTGCAAGTACAAGTCTCTGGCTGGGTATTATAATGTGCAGTTGCCCGCTTGCAACACAGTGTTGACTCTGGCAATCAACAGAAATGTTGCCATTGATCTCCATGGGAAGAGGATTGTGTCCTTGCTTATTAAAGAGGCCAATTTCTTCAATGTCTTTGTTCCTCAAAGGAGAGCAGTTTGCCAATAATTGTTTTTCTCCTGAAAGGCTTTGTCTGAAACTCAGATTGGGGTCGAGAACCACAGGAAAAAATGTTTCGGCTCGCTGCAAATTTTGCATAAATCTCAGATGAGTGCATGGAAGCTTGTTTTATCTCATCTGCGACGTCTTCTGGGAGGAAGCCAGATGCGATAGCGCTTGTTTAAAACATGCATTTTGCTGCCCCTTCCCAAGACTTCACCCAATTCACCTGCTAGGCCAGCGGCGCCTTAGAACTAAAGCGGAAGCTTTTCAGGCAAAGGGAGGGGGGGACAGAAGCCAGATGAGAGCTCAGCTAGACAGACAGCCATCCCCTTAACTCTGGGTATCAAAATTCCAGAGAAAGAGAACAAGCCCAGCATTCTTGGATGGGAATCACACCTTCCACACTTTTATTTTTACTTGAGCACACCTACTGTACATAGTAGCGTGGCTGCTTCCAGTCTTTACCATCTGCTCATTTTTTTTAATTTTTTTTTAAAGATATTTATTGTGATTTTACAAAAACATAAGTTTACAAAATAGAAAAAAGTCACATAGAAAGAAAAAATACAAAAAAGAAAACATAGAAAAATGCATAAAAGAGAAAAAAGAGGAATAAAAATACAAAATACAAAAAACAAATAGATAAAAAAGAATTAAAAAAAACAAATCCGTTTTTAGTAACTTTAAACTCATTAGCTTGTTTCCTTGACCTCCTCACACCTCCCCTTTTTGTATTCCCATTTAAATAATCAAATCAGCAAATCCTTACCTTCTTTCGTTTACCTTAACTCTATATCTTAACATATTATAACTCTATATTTTCATCCATTTATCAATTCATTTTTGCATATTCTTATTAACTTTGTTGCTAATGCCACTTATTTTCAGTCCAACATCATTTTAACATTCATTAATTTTACAGTGTTTCTGAAGGTAGTCTTTAAATTTCTTCCAGTCTTCTTCCACCAACTCTTCTCCCAGGTCTCGGATTCTGCCAGTCATTTCCGCCAATTCCATATAATCCGTCACCTTCATCTGCCACTCTTCCAGGGTGGGTAACTCTTGTGCCTTCCAATACTTTGCAATAAGTATTCTTGCTGCTGTTGTTGCATACATAAAAAAAGTTCTATCCTTCTTTGGCACCAATTGGCCCACTATGCCCAGGAGAAAGGCCTCTGGTTTCTTCAGGAAGGTATATTTAAATACCTTTTTCATTTCATTATATATCATCTCCCAGAAAGCCTTAATCTTTGGGCACGTCCACCAAAGGTGAAAGAATGTACCTTCATTTTCTTTACATTTTCAACATTTATTATCGGGCAAATGATATACTTTTGCAAGCTTGACTGGTGTCATGTACCACCTGTATATCATTTTCATAACATTCTCTCTTAAGGCATTACATGCCGTAAATTTCATACCGGTGGTCCACAACTGTTCCCAGTCAGCAAACATAATGTTGTGACCAATATCTTGTGCCCATTTGATCATAGCAGATTTAACCGTTTCATCCTGCGTATTCCATTTTAACAGCAAGTTATACATTCTTGAAAGTATCTTAGTTTTGGGATCTAACAGTTCTGTTTCCAATTTTGATTTTTCCACCTGGAAGCCATTTTTTTTATCCAAATTATAGGCCTCTCTTATTTGATAATAATGAAGCCAGTCTCGCACTTTATCTTTTAATTTCTCAAAACTCTGCAATTCCAATTTGTCTCCTTCTTGTTCCAATATTTCCCAATATTTCGGCCATTTGGCCTCCATATTGAGCTTTTTCTGAGCCTTCGCTTCCATTGGTGACAACCACCTTGGGGTTTTATTTTCCAGTAAATCTTTGTATCTTATCCAGACATTAAACAATGCTTTCCTGACAATATGGTTTTTAAATGCTTTATGTGCTTTAACCTTGTCGTACCACAAATATGCATGCCATCCAAAAACGTTGTTAAAACCTTCTAGGTCCAAAATGTCTGTGTTCTCAAGAAACAGCCAGTCTTTCAACCAGCAGAATGCTGCTGATTCATAATAAAGTTTAAGGTCTGGCAGGGCAAATCCACCTCTTTCCTTTGCGTCAGTTAATATTTTAAATTTTATTCTAGGCTTCTTGCCCTGCCAGACAAATCTGGAAATGTCTCTCTGCCACTTCTTGAAACAGTCCATCTTGTCCAAAATTTGCAATGATTGAAACAGAAATAACATTTTTGGCAATACATTCATCTTTATAGCTGCAATTCGACCCAACAGGGAAAGCTTCAAATTTGACCATATTTCCAAATCTTTTTTCACTTCTATCCAACATTTCTCATAGTTATCTTTAAATAAATTTAAGTTCTTAGCAGTCATATTAACCCCCAAATATTTTACTTTCTTAACTAATGTTAAACCTGTCTCCTTCTGAAACCTCTCTTTCTCAATTGGTGTAAAATTTTTCTCAAGCACTTTGGTTTTTGACTTGTTCAACTTAAATCCTGCCACATGACCAAATTCTTGAATCAATTCTAATACTCTTTTCGTACTAGATTCTGGCTCCTGTAACGTCAAAACTAGGTCATCTGCAAAAGCTTTCAATTTATATTGTTTGGCTCCGACCTGAATACCTTTAATTAGACGGTCCCTTCTAATCATATTCAGCAAAACCTCCAGAACCGAAATAAAAAGCAATGGGGAAATTGGGCAGCCTTGTCGTGTCCCTTTCTCTATCTTAAATTCCTCTGTCATCACATTATTAACTATTAACTTAGCCTTTTGTTCTGAGTAAATTGCACTTATACCATTTTCAAACCCTTGGCCCACCCCCATTCCCTGAAGATTTTTCTTCATAAAATTCCAAGAAATATTATCAAAAGCTTTTTCCACATCTATAAAAATTGAAACTGCTTTGGTATTGATGTTCACCTGCAGCTTCTCCAAAATGTTAATTATATTCCTCGTATTGTCAGACAGATGTCTACCTGGGAGAAAGCCGGCTTGATCTTTATGTATCTCTTCGACTAGTACCTTTTTTAATCTATTAGCTAAGATATCAGCAAAAATTTTGTAATCCACATTAAGCAGGGATATGGGGCGGTAGTTCTTAAGTTGTGTCTTTTCAGACTCAGTTTTCGGTATAAGTGTAATGTAAGCTTCCTTCCACGACTCTGGCGCCTTTTTCCCCTCCAAAATTTCGTTACAGACCTCCTTTAGTGGCTGAATTAACCAATCTTTCAAAGATCTATAGTATTTGGAGGTTAGACCATCCGGCCCTGGAGATTTACCCAACTGCATGTTCTGAATGGCACCTTCAACCTCCTGTTCTGTAATTTTGTGATTCAACATTATCCTATTTTCTTGAGAGATTTTTTGTAATCCATTTGTTCTTAAAAATTGGTCTAAATCAGTCTCTTTATGTGGCCCTTGTGTATATAATTGTTTAAAATATCTCTGGAAGCACTTTCTAATCTCCAATGGATTCTGTATGTTCTTTCCTTCCACTTCCAAATTTGTGATGGTGTTTAATTTTTGTCTTTTTCTCATCTGCCAGGCTAGCAGTTTCCCGCATTTATTAGCCGATTCAAATGTCTTTTGTCTCATCTGCTTAATTTTCCATTCTACTTCCTGATTTATCATTTTCTTATATTGTACTTGATATAGTTTTATTTCTCTCAGAATCTCTTGCGACTTTGGTTTTGCTCTTAATTTCTTCTCTCCTTTTATTTTTTCCAAGATTTTATCTTTTTTCTCCCAAGACTTCACCCAATTCACCTGCTAGGCCAGCGGTGCCTTAGAACTAAAGCGGAAGCTTTTCAGGCAAAGGGAGGGGGGGACAGAAGCCAGATGAGAGCTCAGCTAGACAGACAGCCATCCCCTTAACTCTGGGTATCAAAATCCCAGAGAAAGAGAACAAGCCCAGCATTCTTGGATGGGAATCACACCTTCCACACTTTTATTTTTACTTGAGCACACCTACTGTACATAGTAGCGTGGCTGCTTCCAGTCTTTACCATCTGCTCAGATGGCATGATGCCTACACACATGTTGGATGATATATAGGTGCCAGGCAACAATGCGGATTGATGGGCAGTCTGCACAACTCTGCAATTTCTCTCTCTTGTGCATGGAGGCTGTCCTCCGCCAGAAATGACGCATTGGCACTTTGCGTCTCCATAGACTTGCTCGCACCTGTTGACACTTCCATGCCAAAAAACGAAAAAAGGAGAAGGAATACTTGAGCAAGGGAAACAAAGGAGACATTAACCTTACAAGAGCAATCATTTCCTAATCACCAGCCATCTACCTGGCATCAGGAATATGGAAGACTCTGGCCCGTGGCAATGTATCGCCTGTAATGAACATCTTCATGAAATTTCTCTGTCCTCTGAACTCTGGGCCTTTTGCTATGTCTTTGTCGTTCACCAGCAGGAACATCTGAGCAGATACATGAGATTCAGGGGATGTAATTGCTGTGCTTCACCTCGAAGCCTAGACAGATGAGGGCGTCCGTGAGAATAATTTGGGTGAAAAATAAAGGATTCAATAGATTGACAACCAGTGTGGTGTAGCAGAGTGTTGGGATTAAGACTTGGGAGATCAGGGTTCAAATCCTCACTCGGCCACGAACCTCACTGGACCAGCACCTTGGACTAGTCACTGCCTCTCAGCCAGACCTACCTCACGGGGTTGTTGTGGAGATTAAATGAGGAGGGGGATCCATGTGTGTCACCTTGAGTTTTTAGGGGGGGAAACAGGATACAATGGCAACCAATAAATCAATGAATAATGCCAGCACATTTGTAAACTCACCCAGCATTCTGAAAGAATTCTGGCTCCCAGTCCCAATGAGCATGCATAAGATTGCAGCCTCTGTAACTAAATTATATATTTAGGATTCTCTTCCTAGTATATCTTTATTCACTGAAGTACCTCTATGCCGCCAATTCACAAAATATCAAGGCAGCAAACAGCAATAGGTAGGCAGTAAAAAAATAAAGCATCATGTTTTTAAAAGATATATAAAATAGTCATTAAAATGACTCGCTGATCCAGAACATCGTAAACAACTGCATAGGCCCACCAGCGTAAAAAAAAGCCTTGCAATCCATTAACAGTTCATAGGTGTTAGATGGCATAACGGTAATAGGTATTACTACATAGGTGCACCCAGTCATTGCCAGGTACTTTTTATTTTGATGGTTGTTTTTTTAAAAGAAAGAAATATCATCGCTATGTAAATAACTCGAGTCATAATTATATGGGAGAAAGTGGAGAAATGGGTGAGTAAGTGACGACTGCGCAGCTGCCATGACTATGCTGGAAATGTATCCCTCAGCAGCCTAAACATTCATTTGACAATGTACACCATTGATTACTTAATTACATTTAAATATATGTGCCAGGCACATCAGAAGCCCAAAGTAAACCATTACACTGCGCTATAAAGCCACACGCATGCAAATGCTCGGCTAGGTGACTTTTAGAACAAAACAAAACACAACACTAATTTATTTCTTGGATCTGCGAAAGATCCTTTCCTTCCTGGCTCTGGAAAACATCCCTTTCCATTTCCCCAACAGGTAAACAATTCTAAGAAACATTAGCTGTCTGCGTGGGAGCGTCCATCTTCAGCCTTACACAGCGGACTCTTACAAAAGATTCTTATTCTAATGTATATTTGAACAAGAAGATCTACATATGCTTGATCTCACTATGACCTGGTTTTGTTGCCAAGGTCACCAATTAGACCAGCGCTGTTGACTACGGAGCAGTCAAAGCATTTCTATTAATTTCTGGGGAAAGAGTGTTGTTTTACAAACACTACCGTACCAGCTCCCCCCTTAATGCACGGTCCATTATTTATTTTGCATACTTCTTTTTAATTCCAAATCCATGTATTTTATATGCATGTAACATGAACCTTTTGTTGTTCCTTGTTAGTCAGGACCTAACACAGTCCTCTCCCAACTGGACATCTTTAGCTCATTCATTCTATTCTTGCCCATAATGGCTCCGGATAGTGAGCCGGTGTATAATCTCTCATTTCAGAGGCATTGACCCTCACATTTTCATTGGAGCAGGGGTGCCATCAGAGTAGGACTTTCAGGCAGAAGCAGAGGTGCAGCGTGGGGGGCCCCACAAGGGAGGTTGGATGTAAGGCTCCAATCCGAAACCCACTGGGGAGTATACCTAACTGAACTCAACTAGCAGAAGGAGAATGGGTGGGGTTTTCTTCATGCTCCAGGGTGAGAGTCTGCTGCTGTGAATCTTGCCCCCGTCCTGAGTGGGAGAGTGGAGGGGAGTGTTGCATGCCAGGACTGTAGGATTCACCCCTTCAAGGCTCTGGTTATTGTAATGTACAGCCATACCTCTTGTTATGTTTGCTTCAGGTTAAATCTTTTCAGGTTGTGTCCCGTGGCAACCCGGAAGTACCGGAAAGGGTTACTTCCGGGTTTCGCTGCTCACGCATGCACAGATGCTCAAAATGACGTCACGCGCATGCGCAGAAGCAGTGAATTGTGGCCCGCAGGTGCGGGTTGCGTTCTGCTCATGTTGTGAACGGGGCTCCGGAACGGATCCCGTTCGCAACCAGAGGTACCACTGTAGAGTTAAGAAATATTTTGTCTGTTCCTCTGCAATTGGTATTCAGAGACATGGTACCCCTCATCCTGGAAGTAACATATGGCCATCAGGACTAGAGGGCCATTGAGACAGGAGGTGGGCAGGTGTGGAGGACTCCCTGGTCCTGAATGGGGTAACTGTGACCCTGAAGGACCAGGTGCGCAGCCTGGGAGTCATCTGGACTCACAGCTGTCCATGCAGGCACAGGCCAATTCTGTGTCCAGGGCAGCTGTTTACCAGATCCATCTGGTACGCAGGCTGGGACCCTATCTGCCCGCGGATGGTCTCGCCAGAGTGGTGCATGCTCTGGTTATCTCCCGCTTGGACTACTGCAACGTGCTGTATGTGGGGCTACCTTTGAAGATGACCCACAAACTACAACTAATCTAGAATGCGGCAGCTAGACTGGTGAGTGGGAGTGGCTGCAGAGACCATATAACACCAGTTGTGAAAGACCCACATTGGCTCCCAGTATGTTTCCGAGCACAATTCAAAGTGTTGGTGCTGATCTTTAAAGCCCTAAACAGCCTCAGCCCAGTATACCTGAAGGAGTATCTCCACCCCCATCATTCAGCCTGGACACTGAGGTCCAGCTCCGAGGGCCTTCTGGAGGTTCCCTCACTGCAAAGTTACAGGAACCAGGCAGAGGGCCTTCTTGGTAGCAGCGCCTGCCCTGTGGAATGCCCTCCCATCAGATGCCAAGGAACTAAACAGCTATTTTAGACAGACTTTTAGAAGACATCTGAAGGCAGCCCTGTTTAGGGAAGCTTTTAATGTTTGATGCATTACTGTATTTTAATATTTTGTTGGAAGCCGCCCAGAGTGGCTGAGTATTATTATTATAACCTTATCCTCCAGGAATTTGTCTTATCCCCCTTTAAAATTGGAAACCATCACCACTCACTGATTGCTATAGTCTCCTTCCACACATACAGCCAACCAACAGAGGAGGCATCCACTGGCCCCAATCCCCAAATGCATACCATTGAGGTCTGGTTGGCAGCAGGGAGAAAGAAGAGTGCTGCTCCTCCCCAGGTGAGAACTTCTTGGTGAAACCTGGCCGCTACCCCATCAGAGAGACGGTAGGCAAGTGTATACACCCTAGGCAAGCAACAGGGGTGGTTTAACTGGTGCTTTTTTCTATTTCTTGATGCAAGGCTAATCAACATTCCTAACTCACATCCCATATGACAGATAGCTCTTTTGCAGTTCTCCAATTTCATATAGATGGGATGGATTGCTTGGATTGGGTATACTTTTGCCTTTTGTTTCGTTTGCATTTATACAACATCTTGCCACTTTGGGGGGGGGGGGCCTTGAGGTCCAGAGCGATAGATCAATAAGTCCCAGCGCATCCCAGAAGGACTTGCTTTTCAGCAAACATACACAAGATCAGGCCGCTCATCCGCTCCTGCAACCTGGTTCCAAGCGCCACTGGCCTGAGATTAGTCCATGATTTGGGGAGCGCGGGAGAGCTATTAGCTCCGTGTCTGAATCTTCCATTCCCTTTTCAGAAAACTCATTTCCCCCTTTTTTGTGTGTGTCTTTTAGCAAAAAGCTTTCAAATGCTTGAAATAATGTGCAAGCAAAATGGTTTCCCCTTCTGGAGCAGGGCACTTGCAATATACGGTATGTAAACCACTCCTCCCCCCCCCCCTCCAGCCGCATCCCTTCGTCCATCTATTATATTAACTCGAGCCTTAGTGATACAGTGGTTAAAAACAGAGGACGGCCGCATCTAAATGCAGCGGTGGGGGGGGGGGGAGATGTAATAGGTTTCCCTGCTTAATGTAATAGAATTGGCAAGAGGTACTGGGAGCAGGAGCGAAAGTAGTCACTCAAGCATTGCGTTTGCATGATATTTAAATACAAGTGGCTGAGGTATAAGTACCTCTAAGTACACCTGAAAGAGATGGTGCCTTGTAATCATTGTTTCAGCAATTGACAGTTGTTTACACAACAGCCGCACATTCTCTGCTGATTTGAATAATAAACATGCTTAAACACCAGCTGGATAATAGAAGGATAATTGAAACATAGTTTAAAGCTCTGATTTACAGGCATTGTGGCACCACTTTTATTTGTGGTACAATGCTACACTTTGGGGCTGTCTCTTGAAAAAAACATAAGCAGGCATTGTTCCCCGACCAACCCAAGACGTGGGTTCACTGGATGAATCTATGGGGTGTTTTGAGTACACGTGGAGCTGGGCGCCGAACTCTTGTCATCTCATAGTCAAGAGGTGGCTTGGGTTTTTTCAATACGGGGGTAAAATGCACTCAGAGGCCTTGTTATCAATGTCAGTGGCTGCAGTGGGGATTTCGTTAGGCAGGATCCTGAGAGACTTTTGTGGGAGAGGAACAATAACAGGTGCCGTCAGGACAGGGCTTTATTATTATTATTATTATTATTATCATCATCATCATTATTATTAATATGCCAGCCATCTGACTGGGTTGCCTCAGCCACTCTGGGCAGCAGAAACTACAAAAAACACAATGTGACATCTAACACAAAAAACTTCCCTCTACGATTTATTCTCTTTTTATTATTATGATTTATTATCATTCTTTTAACGTGTTCAAAACCCACTCTTTTCCCCTAGGTTGCTCAAAGTGGCATATAGGGTTCCTTGTCTCCTCATTTAGTCCTCAGAACAACCTTGTGAGGTAAGTTAAGCTGAGAGGCAGTGACTGACCCAATGCTCACTCAGGCTGAGTGGGGATTTGAACCCTGGTCTCCCAGGCCCTGTGGGACGCAGGTGGCGTTGTGGGTTAAACCAGAGAGCCTAGGACTTGCTGATCAGAAGGTTGGCAGTTCAAATCCCCGCAATGGGGTAGCTCCTGTTGCTCGGTCCCAGCTCCTGCCCACCTAGCAGTTCGAAAGCACATCAAGTGCAAGTAGATAAATAGGTACCGCTCCAGCGGGAAGGTAAACGGCGTTTCCTTGCACTGCTCTGGTTCCCCAGAAGTGGCTTAGTCATGCTAGCCACATGACCCGGAAGCTGTATGCCAGCTCCCTCAGCCAATAAAGCGAGATGAGCGCCGCAACCCCAGAATCGGCCACTACTGGACCTAATGGTCAGGGGTCCCTTTACCTTTACCTCCCGGGCCCTGGTATGGCACACAAACCACTACACCTCATACTGATTCTCAATGAGGAGTCAACAGGAGGGCCTCCAAAGGCAGCAGAGATGATTTCCCACATTTTGGAGTAAAGAAGTGAAGTAATACGCATTGGCGTCTACGGGGAAGTCCATGCAGTACCATTTGAAAGTCCACGGTCTAAACCAGGTGATGCGGCCCTCCGTGCCTCTTTCCTCAGCCCTCAGCACCCTAACCAGGCCGCAGCCCTTTCCCAGACCATAACCCTCACTGGCCCAGATTCATATCCTCAATTTTTGTTTTCTGGCCTGGCTGGGGTGTGTCCTTGAATTCTAATGCAGTCTCTTGCCTGTCTGGGTGAAACGTGTGTGGAGCAACCAACCTACTTGCTAAGGTATCATGGAATTGCTCCATCCATTGGAATGTGGCCCTCGGGAGGTTGACCAGAATGGATTATGGCCTTGGGGTTAAGAAGGTTTCCTGCCTCCAGTCCAGAGGCGCCGGGTTCTGTCCGACATTGGGGAGGCTTGTCACATGCTTGTGACGTCACACGTGGGACACACGTGGGACATCATGTGGGTTGTGAGGAGTCCATGGGGCCCAATGAGGCCCGCCACCACCACAGCCACTTGAGACAACCACCAGCTCATCCACCTCCCCGAGCTCAGCAGTAGCGGCACTGGCGTGGAAAATGGAGACATTCCAGGATCAAAACAGAAGCCAGGATGGCTTCCGTAGTTCTGGGAATGTCCCTGGAAAAGCAGGACTCTTGGAGGGTCTGCAAAGCTCAGCTCGAGACTAGGCCCTCCTGCTTCTTTTCAGATTCAACCAGGATCTCCAATCCTCTCAGACCCAAACTCAACATAAGATTAAATGCGCCTTTGCATTTAACAGTCAGTCTTTTTTTTAAAAAAAAATGCAAATAGCATCAGCTGGGGGGTTGGGTTGATCATGATCAGGACTGCAGCAGGTGAGGGGGAGTGGAATTTAACCCTTTCCCTACCTGACGTGGTCCTGGTAGAAGCAGATATGCTTTATTGTACCAGACAAAGGCCGGGACAAAACCATACAGAAACTATCAAAGAAAAAAAGATATAAAAATCTATATATCCATGGTCCTGGAGATAATCCCTCCTCTGAAAGTACTTATCCTGCAAGCAAATACCACCTTCAAGTCCACAACAACGGAGCAAAATATTAAATCCCCTCTCTTGGAATGCTGCGCTCTTGCTCATTATCAACCCACCCAACATATTTTTTAAATTATCTGCACATTAAAGGTAGATCATGCCTAGTTTGGCCCCTAGACGCCACCTGCTCCATACTGGAGCACAGGCAATGTTAAGAAAGCCATTAGCTTTCATTGCAGTTAATTCACAATAGGGATGTGGGCACCATAAGCGTAACCCATTGCCCGTGGTACGCTATTATAATTCATTTGTGATGCTCCAGAGCAACAGGGCTTGTAGGTCCAAACCAAGTATTCTTCACTGCAGAGTTCCAGTTCTCCTGTACATTTGTGTGTGGTAAATCACTGTACGGTGACATTGCCCTGTCCATTTCATGGAGTGAGAAGTGCATCTTATTGCACAATCAGAAAAGAGTGGGATCAGTAGTGACTGATAAATTGATTTGATCAATAATATACTCCCTTTCTGCCGAGAACTTCACAACCATTTCTAATTCAAAGCAAAACAAAGCTTCTGAAAAAATAGAGTCCAAAAAGTGGCTTTTTCAGGAGCTGATGGCATGGGCACTCAGGTCTGAATTTGTAGAGCAAATAAACTATAACTGTTCATTTCTTATTTATCTTAAGTTACTCACATTATTTTGTTTAATGGAAATTAAGATGTATAGCCAGGCAAAGTGATTGTGGAGGCTTGGGCTCCTTAAGTTTAGGCCCTTATATAAAGTTGTTTGAACCCAGTCAGACTGGAGACTATTGAAAATCCATATCAATGCTTTGAAATTGTGATTACAAAGTAGTAATAGTAATAATAATAATAATAATAATAATAATAATAATAATAATAATAATAATACTGGTGTGTTTGTTCTTCTTTTTTGACAACCTCCTCTACTGCCCTAACATGTCACATCTCAAAATCTCCAGTCCTAAATTGCCTTGTTCAGATAGGTGTTTGACAATGGAAAAGATCTTCACTTGTTATTTATTGCCTGCTGGGCGTCTAGACATTTTGCCTTCCCTTGCAGGAATATTGCATTTCCTCAACTGCAATATTTTGCTCCTGAATGTGGATAGTCCTTGTACCAGCACTAGAATCAGCGTTTACATTCGCTCTTCATCTCCTCTCATAGCACAGTGAATGAGCTTTTCTCAGTTTCTCTTTGTGCTGGAAAAGGCACCTTGTCAACTTCCCTTCCCTTCATGTTGATGGCAAAAGAAAAATTGACAGCTGAAGGGAAAAAAGCAAACTGGCTATGATTTGCAAGGTGAGTTGGTGAAAACTAAGGCTGCAATCCTAGGCGAGCATCTCTGGGAAGAAGCTCCACTTGGGACTTTATCTCTGAGTAACATGCTTAGGATTCTGTTTTATGTTTTCAAGGAACCTGCACAATATGATGGAACAGAGGAAGACACCTTTATACCCAGTTTGACCATTGGTCTGTTAAGTATACTACTTTAATTCACTGAAATTGCATATGCTTATATGCATTACTATGTGCTTAAATTAGATTTGATTGGTAACTGAATTCTAGAGAGTTCTCTAGTAGTTCTCATGTGATCGGCTAACATTGGTATGCCCCACAGAGGACCTTATGGTCTTCAAACAAAAACATCTTGGAGGTCCCAGGCCAGAGCCAGGGCTTTTTCGGCTGTGGCCCTGATCTGGTGGAACGCTCTGTCACAAGAGACTAGGGCCCTGTGGGACCTGACATGTTTCCACAGGGCCTGCAAGACAGAGCTGTTCCACCAGGCCTTTGGCCAAGGCACGGTCTGACCCCATCCTTTGGTAATCCTCATAGAACTCTAGCCCAATGGTTGCCATTAATTTGATTCTGAATTGATTCTAGAATGAATTGATTCTAGAATGGATTGATTTTAGAATGTATTTCAATTAATTGATTGTGATTTTATGTAAACTGTGTTACTTTTATTGTTGTTAGCCGCTCTGAGCCTGGCTCTGGCTGGGGAAGGCGGGATATAAATAATTCATTATTATTATTATTATTATTATTATTATTATTATTATTATTATTGGAGGTATCTAGTTAAGGAGAGGCTGCATTTTATGTGAAGCTAGATTACTGTGTTTTAGAATCCACTGAGAACACTGCTAAGATGAATGGAGTGTTGGAGTCCTTCTCTTGAAAGAAAGAGAACAGAGCTGCAGGAGAAGGTAAAAGTGGAAATCTCTCATAGGAGCTGCAAGGCATGGCTTAATTGAGATACAAACGGCCGAGTGCTGAGCACTTGAAAATACAGTTGTTTGGAAGTAGACTGTGTGCCCATAAGCACATGACTGTAAATGTTACGTTTTGATTCATCCACAGCTATAAATTTCTGCAAGTAAAGTTTTTGAATGTTAAATTCTGGGCATTGGCTTAATTTCCAAAGAAGGGTGTCAGTCATATATATGATTTGAGTTTCTTAGCTGCGATTTCGCTACCTTACTTCAACATGGGCCTTGGTGCTCATACTTTATATAAGTGGTGACAGGCAATGGCTGCCCATGGTTTCAGACAGGGAGATATTCCCAGCCCTATCTGAGATGCCAAAGAATGAACACAGGGTAAAGCAGATGCTCAATCACTGAGCCCTATTAGTGAACTATTATGGGTTAAATCAGGATCCGGTGGAATCCTAAAAGATGCATGCTAGAGCAAAAAGAAACAAAAAAGGGGGATGCAACAGCACAGGAGCAAAACAGGGTATTAGTAATGCTAGTAGTTCTATTTATATGGACTATTTGACACCCTTATTTGAACAGCTCCACTGTTTCCAGGCACAATTGAAAGTCCTGTTTATGACCTGTAAAGCTCTACACAGCTTAGGTCTAGGCTATCTGAAAGACTGTATGTCCTCCTATGAACCTGCCTGGGTTCTGAGATCTTGTGGCCTGTGGTCAGGGATGGTAGGAGCTGGAATCTAACACACTTGGCTAGAATAGAGGACATCCTCTTTTCTCTACTGTACAGACTTTATC
Source organism: Podarcis filfolensis (assembly GCF_964270895.1). Taxonomy (NCBI): domain Eukaryota; kingdom Metazoa; phylum Chordata; class Lepidosauria; order Squamata; family Lacertidae; genus Podarcis; species Podarcis filfolensis. The sequence continues at coordinate 96,554,663 of NC_139606.1, forward strand.
ACCTTCAAAATTAAAGGAAAACTTTTGCCTGCTGCCCACACAGAAGTCTCTTCCGCTCTCTCTTCCTATCTCTTTCCAGCTGACAAGAAGAGATGGAAATCCAGTTCTATTTGCTTTCCACTTGCAAACTTCCAGGCATTATTTTAAAACATTATTTTCTCAGGCAAGTGCTTTGGGTCAAAACATCTCATTTTTTGAGAGCATCTCAAGAGATAGCAGCAACAGAGAAAAAACAACTCCTTTTTTAATCAGGCACAATGCATATAATATGACTTCTGAATGCAACAAGTGCTATTATATATTACATAATAATATAATATAATATAATATAATATAATATAATATAATATAATATAATATAATATAATATAATATAATATAAATAAATAATATTCAGTGGCTTGTAAGTAGCTAGAGGTGAGCAAAAACACTTATCACTTTTGTGACAAGGGGGAAAAGAGGGAGGTGGAGAATCCTCAACACTTTGCCTTAAAATATAATGTAAGCAGCTCTTACAAATTTATGAGTACAAAGCCTTCCATCTATTAAGATACACCCCCCTCATGGGTACCAAAAAGCTTTGCTATTAATGTGCCATTGTGTCGAGGACAACTAATGAAGCTGCATTTCATAGTCCAAAATGATCCATCGAAATCAGTGTGTGTGTGTGTGGACACAAAAAGTGCCAGGTCATGTTCAGCAAACCATCAAAACATATTTTCATTGTATTATTGAAGGGTTCAAGAGTTTAACAGGATAAAAATGCATGGACTCGATCAGTAGCAGGTAAACGGATGCATCTCTTTTATTTCTCACTTAGTATTGAATCAAGCTCAACATAATACCTTCTCCAGTGCTAAGGAGATCTAGGAAGCCCTTCCATTGCTATGGGAGGTGGAACTTCATTGCTGAAGTCATTCTCATTTAGTGCCGCTTACAAGACCTGGGAAAGCGGGGAGCAAGACAATTCCAACAAATTGACCTACTGGCCACATCATGCGCAGGGCTGGTCCTACCATTAGGCAGAGTGAGACTGCTGTCTCTGGCAGCAGATACTGGCGACTATGTGCAGCACACCAGCCTGGCTGCTCCTCTTGAACCCACAGCTGCTCCAAACTTCATGTAACGTCTTGCCCGATGGAGTATTCTGGGGAACCCAAAGACTTGCCACCATTTTGTGACATTTTGTCTGGTCCTAACAAACCATGTTGGCTGGCTACAGATTCCCCCCACCCTCCTCATAGACTTGGTCCACATCTGCACTGTGCAGTTAACTCAGTATCATACCACTTTAAACAGTCATGGCTTCCCCCGGAAAGTATTTTGTTAAGGGTGCTGGAAGTTGTTCGGAGACCCTTGTTCCCCTCCCGGGGCTACAACTCCCAGAGTGGTTTAACAATTGATCCCCTTCCCAGGGAATTCTAATAGGTTGCATTGAGGGCACTATTAGAAGTCGCAGAATTGCTACCCCTCTTTAACAAACACCTCTCAGCACTTTCTAGGAACTTTCCCTCTTCCTTCGTTTACCCAGTCGTGGCCTATCTGGCAGCTAACCTGCCCAAACCAAATTGCGTGCCAAGGCTCTGTGCTCTGCAGTTCCCTAGTGATTAATAAACACATGGACACAAGTAGATTGCTTTATGGGATAATAAAGGCCACAGCTTTATTGGTTACAGATGTGAACCGTTTGGCTTAGGCATTGGGGGAAACTAGGCTATATCTCGACTTCCGCCCGTCTGCAGGGAGTCCAGCTAAGGGTAAACCACCAATAGAGGAACCCTATGACTTACTTCAAATAGGGGCACCCCGAGGTGTCCCCGTTGGGGTCGTGGCATGGCCCTAGCCCACGTCCGTGCATCGGACAGGATCCACAACCCAGGATCCCTTTAACACGATACCCTTTTTGAGGAGGGGCAGCCGGAAGCTTACAACCTCCCTTCCAATAAACAAAGGCTTACCCAACGCCTAACCTTACAAAGTTGTGACAATTTCTACAAGGCAAGAGAAATCCAAATGGTTGCTGCCAGTTCGCCAAGTGGAAAAATTCCCACCCGGCCCCAACAATATGGCAGCGACATATGTCCATAGCAAGGTTGTGTCATAGGTAAAGGTAAAGATACCCCTGACCGTTAGGTCCAGTTGTGGACGGCTCTGGGGTTGCGCGCTCATCTCACTCTATAGGCCAAGGGAGCCGGCGTTTGTCAGCAGACAGCTTCCGGGTCATGTGGCCAGCATGACTAAGCCGCTTCTGGAGAACCAGAGCAGCACACAGAAACACCGTTTACCTTCCTGACAGAGTGGTACCTATTTATCTACTTGCACTTTGACGTGCTTTCGAACTGCTAGGTGGGCAGGAGCTGGGACTGAGCAACGGGAACTCACCCTGTCGCAAGGATTCGAACCGCCGACCTTCTGATCAGCCAGCCCTAGGCTCTGTGGTTTAGACCACAGCATTAAAAAAGCATAAAAAGAGGGTGGGTGGGTTGGGAGATCCGGTGTGAAGGTTAAATCTCCTGCGGTCATGCCCATGCCCCCATATTTGATACATTCCTGCTTGTTTCTAACAGATCTTCTCACAGCTACTCTTGAGTACTGAGGGCTCCTGCTAAGCTGTCTTAACCGTGGTGCTAAAGGTAGCAGGCACAACCACATTTTGTTGGAGAGGATGTTGTATTCCTGCTGCTGCTGCCAGCATCCAAAGGCACAACAGCATATTGTTGGTGAACAGTGTCAACTTCAGCATTGTGGCACTGGACTTTTCCCTCCCAAAATTTTTTATTTTAAAACAAAACAAAACAAAAATCCTTCAAAGAGCTGTAAGGCGTTTTGCAAATATTTAGAAAGAGAATTAAGGTAATATATGTAAAGATCTGCTCATATTTGATAAACTTGAATCAATTTAATAAATCCTGTCCAGTTTTAATAAACACTGGATTAGGGTTTGACTTCTTAGGAACAAATTTATAATGAAAATATTTAATATGTGATGTCTTGTGTATATACTGTGCCCGGTTGTTTTGTTTTCCTCTTTATCAAGGACCCGTATCATCTAACAGTGTTAAGAATTTAAAGAAATGTATTCAAAGAAATTGTTTGGAGACAGAATGCACTATTAATAGGTAGAAAGGCACGATCGCTAGGCTAAACAGAGCTCGAGTGACTCATTCACACTGATCCCACTAAAGGCCATATGAACACAGAGGGAGGTTTCTGCACACATGCCTCTACTGTGCACCCTGTTCCTCTTCCCAATCTAGTTGCTGGGGCTACATATCTAAAGCATTCTTTAAAAATAGTACAAGAGCTTAGTAGCTCTATTCCCTGATCTTGCCAAATAGCAATAGCTCTGTACACATAACCCCAAAGATGGATCAGGGGGACAAATGATGCTCAGAGTTCCTCATCTAGCTAGGGATGCAGCCTTCTGAGTAGATGCTGCCTATAGGTGGATCAGGACAAACTCATTCTTCTGAGTTCATATCCAACCAAGTTATTCTATCTTCCTATCTACTGAATTATGTTGTGTATATATTTCCAACATCATCTACCATTCTTTATGTTTCGGCATCATCTTGCCAGGATGGGTTTAGGAGGTCCTGTTTTGCAGTAGCTTTTGGAAAACTAGCTCTTAGAAGGTGGTGCTGGGGGACTTTGCCTTGTGATTTTTGGCATGTGGAGTACTAGAGAATTCCATCTGGTGCTCCGTGTTTTCAGCACCTACATGAAACCGCTGGGAAAGGCCATCCAGAGATTTGGACTTGGGGTGTCATCCAGTTTTGCTTCCCTAAATCATGAGATTGGCTAAATCCGAATCAGAGAACTACACCAATTGCATAGGGAATCTCCAGATTTAAGAATGATTTAAGAAGTTCTACCTCTCTTTCAAATCAGAACCAGTGAAGGTGGTGAAGGTCCTGTGTGAGTGTCTGGAGGCGGTTGGAGGATGGATGGTGGCTAATGGATTGAGGTTGAATCCTGACAAGACAGAAGTACTGTTTTGGGGGAACAGGAGGCGGGCGGGTGTGGAGGACTCCCTGGTCCTGAATGGGGTAACTGTGCCCCTGAAGGACCAGGTGCGCAGCCTGGGAGTCATTTTGGATTCGCAGCTGCCCATAGAGGCACCGGTCAATTCTGTGTCCAGGGCAGCTGTTTACCAGCTCCATCTGGTACTCAGGCTGAAACCCTACCTGCCTGCGGACTGTCTCACCAGAGTGGTGCGTGCTCTGCTTATCTCTCGCTTGGACTACTGCAATGCGTTCTATGTGGGGCTACCTTTGAAGGTGACCCGGAAACTACAACTAATCCAGAATGCGGCAGCTAGACTGGTGACTGGGAGCGGCCGCCAAGACCACATAACACCGGTCTTGAAAAACCTACATTGGCTCCCAGTACGTTTCCGAGTACAATTCAAAGTGTTGATGCTAACCTTTAAAGCCCTAAACAGCCTCGGTCCAGTATATCTGAAGGAGTGTCTCCACCCGCATTGTTCTACCACTGAGGTCCAGTGCTGAGGGCCTTCTGGCGGTTCCTTCACTGCGAAAAGCCAAGTTACAGGAAACCAGGCAGAGGGGCTTCTCGGTAGTGGCACCCGCCCTGTGGAACACCCTCCCACCAGATGTCAAAGAGAACAACAACTGCCAGACTTTTAGAAGACATCTGAAGGCAGCCCTGTTTAGGGAAGCTTTTAATGTTTGATGGATTACTGTATTTTAATACAGTGGTACCTCGGGTTAAGTACTTAATTCGTTCCGGAGGTCCATTCTTAACCTGAAACTGTTCTTAACCTGAAGCACCACTTTAGCTAATGGGGACTCCTGCTGCCGCCGCGCCGCCAGAGCACGATTTCTGTTCTCATCCTGAAGCAAAGTTCTTAACCTGAGGTTTATTTCTGGGTTAGCGGAGTCTGTAACCTGAAGTGTATTTAACCTGAAGCGTATGTAACCCGAGGTACCACTGTATTTTGTTGGAAGCCACCCACAGTGGCTGGGGAAGCCCAGCCAGATGGGTGGGGTTTAAATAATAAATTATTATTATTATTATTATTATTATTATTATTATTATTATTATTATGAACACAAGAGCCTGCTAGATCAGGCCAATGGCCCAACTAGTCCAGCATCCTGTTCTCACAGTGGCCAACCAAGGGGAAAGTGTGAGACAGCAGTAGTTGGAGGAGAATGTTGTGCTGACTAGGAGGCACGAGTGGTTCACAATCCACATTAAACTGAGAAATGGATAGACCCTTAAAGAACAGCATCACCACTGCCAGAGTAAACTGTCATTACGCTCCAGCCATTGTTTTTTCCACATATTAATTATTTTGGGAGTTTCTTATGGTGTTAGATTTGGTTCTTGAGATGCTCATAGCTGCTCCATTTTCTGTAGTTTCAAAACAAAAGGGATTGCCATTTCCTTGCAACTTGTGCATGCTAATGGAACACTGAAGAACTAAGAATTAAACTGGACATAGAATACAAAGAACAGCAATGTAGAAATGATAGACAGACAGTGTGCAACCTGGGATCAATGAGCAACTCCATCACAGAAGCGCCAGCATAAATATTCCCCCTCCCACATGATACCCTTCCCAAGGGAATCTGGATCCGGCATCTTCTTAAATCTCATCTCTTATTAAATTTGCTGAAGTTGTATATAATTTGAAAGACATTTTTCAATTGTCTCCCGTTGGAGATTACTGCTTTAAAACACTTAAACATATATTACTCAGTCTTCCAGCAGTTTTGATTTGACAGATTAACTGGAAAATCTCTTCTTCTGAATTCCTTTCCCCCCATACCCCTGCCTCCAGAATTTGTGTACCGTTCGTAATCTCTTTAATATAATCTTTTTCAAAGATAATTCTTCAGACGCAAATGAGGAGATCCATGAAACAACAAGAGAATCTGAGCAAATGCTCACATTGTATGCGTGCCCCTCATTTCCTTGTACCACAGCAACCCTGTCCAGTCATTGCTCACATGAAGGGTCAACACAAGTATTATTATTATTATTATTATTATTATTATTATTATTATTATTAATTAAATTTGTATACTGCCCTTCATCCATAGCTCTCAGGGTGGTTCCCAACAGTAAAGCAGCAAGGGGCTTTAGCCCTAGCCCAATTGCGTGGTTCCTTCTGGCTTTCCATGCAGTCAGAAGAAGTATCTGTAGCACAGAGCCTATGGTACTCATGTAGGCTTTCCAAATCCTTTAGAACCCTGCTTGTGCAAGGTTCTAGATCATGAAGGTTCTAGATCCAAACTCCCTGCTACAGGCATTTATTTGCCCTGGTGACAGAAGGAGCTGTCCAGCAATGGGGAGCAAACTAGACCCACAATAGCTTTGTCTTCACCTTGTCACTTCCCATGAGCAGTGACTGATAAAGGCTACAGTTCTGTTGAAGCAGACAGATAACACAACAGCCTTAATATTAAAACTTACTTATTCCTACTCACAAAAGAAGACTTTTAAGCCCTTATATGTGCATCCAGAAGGCAGAAGGCAGCATGTGGTGTAGTGGCTAAGATGTGGGAGACCAGGGTTCAAATCCCCACTCAGCTATGAAGGTCCTGGATGACCTTGGACCTGCCACTCACTCTCAGCCTAACCTACCCCAGAAGGTTGTTGTGGGGATTAAATGACAGAGGAGAACTATGTATGCCACCTTGAGCTCCTTGGAGGAAAGGTGGCATATCAATGAATTAATCAATCAAGAACTTCATGCTAAAATGCACCTTGGGAGGTTGCACTAAGGAGTGCACAGAACATTCTGCAACCAGAAGCACTGTCGGAGCCTCCGTACAACCGAGCTGTGAAGGCTACTCCTCCGGCTCTCCTCCAATGGTGATTAACGACCTAAGCCTTTGAATGAGACTTCAGGCACGCTCTCCATTGCACAGAGTACCCCGACAACAGCAGAAGGAGACAGAAATATGTGCTACATTGCTGCTTTATTTCTCACTAAGCAGGACAGAAAAGAATATGTGTCTGCTCTCTGTGAGAGACAGAAAACAACAGAACAAAGAAACAGGAAACCAGTAACTTCAACATCCGTCTCCCATCTCCCGTGAGACTTCCAACAGTCTGGAATGTCAACAGAGTCTTGTGACTTCAAGCACTGCACAGTGGCATAACAGAAACCTAACAAGCACACGTCTTAATCACAGTTCTCTCTTCTTAAGCAGTGATTTTGCACAAAGTCATAAAAGGCCCTTCTGCATGCAGAAGGGCAGCTCCAGATCCAGCCTAATATCTATTGAAGTTTGAACATCCCTACCATAGAGGAATTGCAGAGAAAAGCATGGATACAATACTATTTTCTCAGAAGCACCTACATTCTTGTTTAATGCACTCTTACTAAGGGAGGGCAAATCTGTCAATCTCAGATTCTCCCTGTTTCTCATTCCGATCCTAAATTCAGTTTGACCCATTTCCACATAAGTTTTCATTTTAAAAAATTACATGAAAATTTGTACTAATGTCCATGGACATTTCTCCTAATATGCCTATATCTGTGCATAGTTCTGCCTAGAATATGCATTTTAAAGCAGCTTTTCATTCTTATATGCATATTTGTGAATGCATTCTTTAATTGGAGAATTGTATTGCAAAATTTGGAGAACTCTGAATTTCAAAGAAGAGCACTTTTGGTTCACATTTGGGAAGTGTGAATTTGCATTAAAATGCAAACCATACTAATTCTTACTATGGTACCTTTTTACTTCGTTTAAGTAATCAAATTTAGTATGATTCTTGTAGTTTACAAACCTGCTGCCTTTTTACATGCAGCCTGCAAGCTCACTGTTGCTTCTATCTCTCAGAAGATGTTAAGAGAAAATATAAAAAAGCGAATTAGATTCCCTCTCACTTTAAGCTTGAGCCAGTCTTGTGACATAACTAACCTCTGTTCCTAGTTACCGTATTTTTCGCTCCATTGGACGCACCGGACCATAGGAGGGGGAGAACAGGGGGGGGGTTCTTGTTCTCCCGCTCTAAAACAAGGTGTGTTCAAGGTGCATTCACCCGAGCTTGTGGGGCTGGCGGTGGGGGGAAGCACTGCTTTCCCCCACCGCCAGCCTCAAAGATCCCTGAAGCCTTAGGAGTGCAGCGCCCCGCTGCCTTGCAGAGGCTTTGCGCGCAGCCATCCCCAAGCTAGAGCAGCGAGACGGAGCCCTCCGTCTTGCTGTTCTGGCTTGGGAACAGCCTTGCCAGCTTCTGCAGGACAGCGGGGTGAAGGCACCCCGCTGCCCTGGAGAGGCTGTGCGCGCAGCCATCCCCAAGCTAGAACAGCGAGACGGAGCGCTCCGCAGTGTTCCGTCTTCCTGTTCTGGCTTTGGGCTTAGCGGCGCAGCCTGCATTCGCTCTATAGGACGCACACACATTTCCCCTTAATTTTTGGAGGGGAAAATGTGCGTCCTATAGAACGAAAAATACGGTAACTGTTTTTCTGTCAACTCAATATTTTGATGTCAGTAGTAAAGAAGATGAAACTTCTCCCTGTCTGAGCCAGCAGAAATCTTCCTCTCTCTCATAAAATGATATAAGAAAAGGATATAAGGATAGCTATCTGCAGGGAAGCTGGTTAGTTAGTGAAACTCCTGCTTTTGCTTTCAATGCTGAAATGAATGAAAATGAGAGGAAGTATATTGAGACATATATATATATATTTGAGCTGTTAATAATAATAATAACGCAAGCCCAGAGCCACTGGAGTCAAAGGAAGGAAACTTGAATTTGATCCAAGATGGGATGGTGGGCCAGATTCTCCCTTTCCCCATCCCCTCCATAGGCAATATAACATATAAGAGCAACAAGAAGAGCAGGAACAACAACAGTTTACCCAATGCAGATGCTGACATAAATTATTACTATCAGGTAATCCAGGTGTCACATTCCAGGTAGTTTGATGTTCCTAATAGACCAAGATAGTTTGCATCAGCCTCTAAGCGAGGCATAGGCAACCTCGGCCCTCCAGATGTTTTTGGACTACAATTCCCATCATCCCTGACCACTGGTCCTGTTAGCTAGGGATGATGGGAGTTGTAGTCCCAAAACATCTGGAGGGCCAAGGTTGCCTGTGCCTGCTCTAAGCCCTTACAAAAAACCAATAAGGATTCTCAACCAAGGATTCTTAGTTTTCCAGGGGAACTTCCACTATGGATATGTCAAGTAGCTGGCAAGTAGACCTATTGCTTTATTCAAAAGTTTCAGGGTGCACCCTGGTCTACTAGATGTCACATTAAGCACAGTTGGTTGTTGTCACACATTTGGAAGAGATAGCTCCTTTATCCTTATGTGCCCTTCGCCATTCAAGCAGGTCAGGCTATAACTCTAAATAAATAATTTGGCCGTCTACCAATTTAATCTTTCACTGTGATCTAAAGATGTGCAAGGAACTGCATGTTTAAAGAGATGTGGCAACTCCGTTCCCCTCTAATGTGCCTTTGGGGTCCTTTTTTCCTCTCCCTTTTAAATGGCAGGGCTGAGTAACTGAAGCAACGTGGCTGTAACCTCAATTGACTGAGACTAAATAGAGTTCAGAGGGATGTTTAGCAGAGGAAGTGGAGAAATATCTTTTCGAGGAATCAGGAGGAAGATTGTCGTAAAGTGTCTCAGCTAGTTTACGCCGAGCCTTAAGAGTCGCCCAGCAAAGAGCAGAATTTGGAAATTGGTTGTTTCCCAGCATCCCAGCTATTGAGATTTCCCTGGTTAATTGGCTTTATTTTCCTCCAAACTCTCCTTAGTCTCAGTAAATTGAGATCCGTAACAAGTTATTTCAAATACTTAGGCCTGTCATAAAACGATACTGCATTTCATGGTCCTTAATGTGGCCCTAGGCTTCAGCTCACACTCTGCAAACCATTTTATCACATGGTTAACTGCTGCCTCCATTCACAATGCTGTCATATTTCCTAGCAAGAGGTCTATTTTTTTTTCATCTGGAATGTACAAATATTTGCTTTTCAGTCAACACTGCAAAGCAGGGTCAGGTTATCTAGAGTGTATCCAATGTTACATGCCTTATAGTGAAGAAAATCCGACTAGGACTCGTAAAATCCAGGTTCAAATCTCTACCTGCCCATGAAGAATAGTGTGTGAACAGTCATTATTTGTCACCTCACAGGGTAGCCACAAGAGTAAAACTGACCTATGTACACAACTAAAGCACCCAGTCCTGCCCCGCTTGCATAGTGGGTAGGGAAACCAGCAACTGGAAGGACTTGCTAGAGATAGGAGAGGCTTTATGGACCTCATCCTTAACTGGTTTGGATGCTCAGGTATCTCATTGTTCTCCAGATGCATGGAACTCAGAGTTCTCTATGCCTTCCAGTTTGATTAGTTGACCTGGGAGGCATGGGAAACAAAAACTCCCATGTTTACCAATAGATAATGGCAACACCTTTTTTCATGTCTTGGGGAGTGTGAATAGAGTCTGAATTTCAGTATTGAGATCAGAGTGCATTATTGCTTCAGGGTGATGTTCTTCACTTAGAACTGTGGTGCTAGAGGGTCACAGTCATGTCTTATTCAAAATGTCTTATGTTTGGTAGGGCCACCACAAAACACATCGCAGTCACATGGAAGGGCTTTGAAGTTTCAAGAGCATATTAAATGGTCTTGGTACACAGGTCTACCTTATCAGCAGTGCTAATTCCTGGCACCTGATTGTGTTGGCTAAGAGGCAGCTTCCCTTGAGAAGAACACATACACAGTTGTGATTTTCTGACCAAATGTAGGACAACCATCTCAGTGGGAGGAAAACTTACCTCCTTCCCTGAGAAAGTCTTCAGATACCTTTGTGATATAGTCAATGACAACTTAAAGGTTGGCAGTTACAGGGTTAAAGCACAGCTATGTATCTTAATCATCACCACATCTCAAGGTTTTGTCAGCAAAGGAGATATCTTCCAAATGAGAAGAGGCATTTTGCTGTAAAGAATCCCTCATCAAAGACAATAGAATATGAAGGTACAAGCTCGGCTGTTTTCAGACTGGCATCTAAGCAATTCAAAACCCTGAGGATAATGTCTTATTCGGAGACCTGAAATACAAATGAATAGTAACGTTGACAACCTACAACCAAATACAGGGAGCAAAGAACTTGAACGCTTAATGAAAACGTCTTTGTGCAAATGTATTGCTTTAAATGAAGCAGGAAGGTATCTATAGATACGAAACCCAAATGAATTGGACAATATGTTCATTATCCTCATACTTGGGCAGTAGACTAATTCCTATGTGGTCCATCATTGTGCGGAAGTCCTGACTCTATATCTGGCACATATTAGCGTCGGCCAGCTATCTTTCAAGAGTTCCAGGACATCCGGCTAGCATCTAAATCCTTAACAAGTGTTAGAACACTTGACTATTCATATTGCTCTTTGTGTTTAAAATATTCAATCATTGTGGCATTTACCGTATTTTTCCCTCTATAACACGCAGATTTTTTCTCCTAAAAAGGAAGGGGAAATGTCTGTGCGTGTTATTGAGCGAATGTGTGGTCCCTGGAGCCAAATGGCAAAAAAAATCAGGCAAAAATCAAATCGTGCGTCTCGGAGAAGGGAAACCTGAAAAGAGGAAGTGGCTGCTTTCCTGCATTCTGCCTCAGGGTCTTACTGCCCACCCTCCTCTGTTTCCTTGCTGTGTTTGCTCAAACGGAACAAAGAGCAGGGAAAGCCCCTCCCCTCCAGGCAAGCAGAGTGTCGTCTCTGTGCTCCGGTGCTGCTGAAAACATGCAGGAGGGAGAGAGAGAGAGAGAGAGAGAGAGAGAGAGAGAGAGAGAGAGAGAGCTGGCTGGCTTGGGTGGGTAGATGAGGGAAAACTTTTGCCTTCCTTTCCTCCCTCCCGTTATACCCCTCTCCTGCATTCTTAGCCAGCTGCTTCTCTGCACACCCCTCTCGTGCTCCTTGTCCATTCTGTATTTTTCCTTCCTTCCCCACTTAAAATGTGGTTAAAAAGCATGGATCCACATGGATCCTCAGGATCTTTGCATTGGGTCACCCCAAATTCACCATCAGATCACATAGCATGTCCATGGCTACAGCCTGCCCCCCAAAAATCACACACGCACTGTTGCCTGGGGCTGCAATGGTGCAAAAATGTGGTTAAAAAGCATGGATCCACATGGATCCTCAGGATCTTTGCATTGGGTCTCCCCAAATTCACCATCAGATCACATAGCATGTCCATGGCTACAGCCTGCCCCCCCCCCAAATCACGCACCCACTGTTGCCTGGGGCTGCAATGGTGCAAAAACGTGGTTACAAAACATGGATCCTCAGGATCTTTGCATTGGGTCACCCCAAATTCACCATCAGAGCACATAGCATGTCCATGGCTACAGCCTGCCCCCCCCAAAATCACACACCCACTGTTGCCTGGGGCTGCAATGGTGCAAAAACGTGGTTACAAAGCATGGATCCACAGGGATTCTCAGGATTTTTGCATTGGGTCACCCCAAATTCACCATCAGATCACATGTCTGTGGCCACAGCATGAAGCACAAAAATGATACATCCACTGTTTCATTCAGAATGTTTTTTCCCTTGTTTTCCTCCTCTAAAAACGATGTGCGTGTTATGGTCAGGTGCGTGTTATCGAGCGAAAAATACGGTATATTTGTAAGCTGCTTTCAGCAACCCCTTTCTGGAAAGGAAAAGTAGAATATAATTCAATTAATTAATAACTGAAAAATGATTGTCATTTCCCCCGCTCCTGAGCAACCATGACCAGCCCATGCACATATCCAGGATATCCGATGCGTGTGACTTCATCCGGTGCTAATTTGTTGCCAGAACCCATGCAGCCTACACTATATGCGGAGCATTCCAAAGTAGTACAATAATTTTTATCAATGGGCAGATATAGTCAGGTCAAGTAGATAGGCTTTCATGGTTGTTAGTCATGGCAAGTTCCCCCCAGGCTCACCTTCAAATGCATTTATTTTTCCTGAGCATTCTGGGAGAATTTACTACTTTGTTTATTGTGCAGTTTATGACTGTCAGTCTATAAAAGAGACTGCAAGTCTAACCTCACTTACCTGGGAATAAGCCCCACTGCATTCAACAGGACTTACTTCTGAGTTGAAATGATCAGCATTGCACATAAAATAAATGGATTTGGGGGTGGTAACTTTTCAGGTTTTGTCTCACAAAACTTGGAAGGACTTGACACAGCGGAGCTCCTTCTTCCCTTCACTCTGAATTTTGGACCACTCTGCAAAAAGGGGTGGGAGGCAGGAACTGGTGATAGGGAGGGCTTCCTAGATGCAGGTAGGGATGGGCCAGTCTGTCCGTTTTAGCTTCTCTTTTAAAAATATCTATAACATACACTTATAGCACCTCCAACACACACTTAAAGCACATGACTCCCCCCAAATAATGCTTGGAACTGTAGCTTGTTAAGGGTAATGGTAACTGTAACTCTGTGAGGGAGGAAATACACTTCCAAGGATTCTTGGCATGTGTCATGTATTTTCAGTGTGCGTGGATCTGCCCTCAGTTTCTAATTTTAAATTCATTTCATTTCTGCAAATGAATACATCTCACCATAGTGAGGGAAACTATGACTCTGCACCTACTTGCTCAATCTTCTGTCTAGGCGTTGATTGTTGATGGGAAACTTCAAGGCCCTTGATCCCCATTCTTAATCGTTACACTGGACTTGGACCAGTCAGTTCAAAGGCAGGATTGTTCCTTTTGTTGCTGTTTAGTCGTTTAGTCGTGTCCGACTCTTTGTGACGCCATGGACCAGAGCACGCCAGGCACTCCTGTCTTCCACTGCCTCCCGCCATTTGGTCAAACTCATGTTGGTAGCTTCGAGAACACTGTCCAACCTTCTTGTCTTCTGTCATCCCCTTCTCCTTGTGCCCTCAATCTTTCCCAGCATCAGGGTCTTTTCCAGGGAGTCTTCTCTTCTCATGAGGTGGCCAAAGTATTGGAGCCCCAGCTTCAGGATCTGTCCTTCCAGTGAGCACTCAGGGCTGATTTCCTTCAGAATGGAAAGGTTTGATCTTCTTGCAGTCCATGGGACTCTCAAGAGTCTCCTCCAGCACCAAAAAGAGGGTTGTGCTTTGTAAACTAGGACACATAGGCACCATAACTTTATGTAAGTTTATGCATTACAAAAAGTATTAATATTATTATTAATGCACTACCTTTCATTTCTAAAAGAAATACCAAAGCTTTCATGAAAAAATAAAAGCAAACAGTAAAATAACAAGTATAAAACCAATTATAAATATATTGCTACCATAAATAGTAAAACCGTTTCATCAAAATCTCCATAGATAAAATGTAGAATGTATAATAAAATAGCCCATTAAAACAGCATAACAGTTTGAACAGCAGTTAAAGAAGGTTTGTTCAGATCAGGAGATCAAGGAAATACTGGTCTAAAGAAGTGTCTTCAAGAGCCGGCACGGAGAGTATTCCACAACACTAGTGCCACCAGTGAAAATTCCCATCTTCACAAGCCAATATAAATGTTGCTCCTTGCCCATTGTCTATAGGAGACAAAACAGGATGAGGGAGAAAAAGAAAGATAGTGGGTGTTATATATTCAGTGGTCTGTGTTTGCCTGAGCTTGAGTCTGGACTAAGGATTCTGAGCCCCTGTGTTCTGATTCGATACATGATATCCAGTCACATAACATTTCAGGATTTGGGCCTCTGCCATTGGCCCTTAAACCCTGAGTCATGATTCGCAGCTTGAAAGTTTAGACAGCCAATCATGTTGGGAGTGGGAGTGGCCCAGGCCTTCAGAAATGTATATAAGTAGTTGCTTTGCCCCTGCTGTCCAGTTCTGTTAGTTCAATAAAGGTTCTTGCTGTTATCACTGTGCCTTGCCTCATGGGAACCCGCCTACACTTCAGTCAGCGTGAGAGAAATACAATTGTCTTCTATCAAAAGAACTGGATGATCAGAATTGTGGTGGTCAAATTTCCCTCCTCCATTTCTTGATTATTTGTCAGTGGAAAATATTAAATAGCTATTCCAACCAATATGTCTCAGCTCCCAATATCCGCACCCTCTGTGAACTTCGAGAGATAGGCTCTCATTTACATTCATTTGTTTTAAGAGTATCATGCCAGAAATGCCACTGTTCCTCGGTTAGGATCTAGACACGGTGATATCGGTACATCTCTGAGGAAGGCTCTTCTTACCTTCTCTCCAGCTTCGCTGGAAGTATTGCTTCCATCATCATTGCTTTTTTCCTGCCCTTGATCACATCCTCAGGGTATAGAAAAGCTGGCAAAGGTGAAACCTGAGCTGCGCCAAGAGCCTTGGAACATCTCACAGTTAGAAGTCGCAACACTAGATTCTCCTAACGGTGGGAGTATTTGAAGGCCCCCACATGGCTCAGGTTTCACCTTTGACACATTCTCTTGCAGATCATATGATCTAGATCATATGACTCCTTTGGAATTGTATGTGTCTGTGTGTGTCTGTTTTTGTGAGTGTGCTCAGGCAGGAAAGGGACAAAAGCTTTCTGAACGCCTCCTTCAGGTGTGGGTTGGGCCGCACAAAGAGCCCCCATGATTAAACGTGGGTCACCTTGGATATAGATGTGTTCCTAGGATTCCCAGAACAAATGTTTCAATTCAAACATAATCTGGATCAAGACTATATTATGCAAGAAATATGTTAGGTTTCTTCTTCAGCCGCCCACAAATCACTAGGACCAGCTGCTCATGGCCCCATCCTATATAGCCGGGATCAGAAATAAATGGAAAGACTTCTAAATTATTGAAGACATAGTTATTTAGCTACATTGGTTTAAGGACAGTGACATAAATGACTGAAGGATTCACTCAGAGTGTTTTATGAAGCAGATCCAATGTGCAGGTTTTGTGTGACCTGCGATGACTTTAACGTCTCAGTAAATCACAAAAGCTTAACAAATATTAAGATGGCAAAGATTACCTGTGTGTGCCAGATTTTATCTTTTATCCATTATCATTTAGGAAATGAAAAGCTTGAGTCGGAAATCAGACAGTAGGTCACATGACAAGGACGATCTGTCAGCCTTGCAAGACAACAACCTGCAGCAAGAGGAAATTGTATATTTATGTGTGTGTTTGCGTGTGTGCGCATGCACAACACTCAGTCATACAGAGGCTTGCACACACACACACACAAATATATGCATGCATACATACATAGATATATTCATACATATAGATGTATTTACATGCTTGTTTTTCTGGGGCTCGTATAGGCATTTATAAAGAAAATTGACACATAGGCAGAGCAATATAATACACTGAGAGTATATGCTCAACTTGGGTGAGGAAAAAGCACAGCTTAGAAAATCCAAAAAACCATGGAGAATGTTTTGCATTGCTAATGCATGCTTGAAAATATTAGCTGCAAGGATATGTGACTGTTTTTGCATGTTTTTAAAGGTTTCTAATTTTTTATGGTTTTGATTTTTTTTAAATTGTATTGTTTTGTTTTTGTGTGCCCCTTGGGCTCCTTCAGGAGGAAGGGCAGGATAGAAAATAAATAAATAAATAATAGCATTTAAAAGTTGCTTTGCACCACACCCTCCTTGAAACCTTTTGGCTGGCTGAATTGTGGAATTGTGGAAATAGAAGTCCTGAGATAGGTTTGCGTGGCTGTTATGTGCTCTGCTCTACACAGGTAAGAGTCACATCTATTGCACTCCTCACTTTCGCCTTTGGCCCCTCCCACCACTGTCATGTGACCCCTGGAAGGTCACCCATCAGCAAATGTGGTCTTCAAGCTGAAAAGGGTTTCCAACCCCTGGTCTAAGCTATAGTTCGAATGCTTCAAAGTTGGGTGGAGAGTCTAACTTTTCTTATAACTTTTGGGGCCATTGAAAATGGAATGGAACTCAATATAAAATGGAATGCAATATAAAATATTTGTTGGGAAATGTCAAATTAAGTCAAAGAAAAACAACTTTATGTAACTGCGTAAATAATAGTTTAATTGTAAATCAATACAATGGACTTAGTCGGAAGTTTCTTTTATTCGCTGATTCCCACATTAGATATAATTATGTTCTTTTTTTATTCACACATTCATCTCTTTTTCTTCTCCTTTTTCTACTTATACTCTTTACAGTCTCTACCATTCTTGAATGCTTGTATGTCGGTATTGTATATATTTTAAAGTTTTCCTTGTTTAAGAAAATTCAATAAAAGAAAGAAAAAAGAAAAGAAAATGGAATGGAACTCTCTGTCCCATGACATGAAACCTTTGCCCAGCTATCCCTTGCTGCATTTTCTAAGTGTCTGTTCATGCATCCATTTTCAATGGATGGTCAAAAGAAATGGCTGTGTATGAAACCAACATCACAGTTCAAGCATTACAGATGAGACATCTCCAGGCAGTGCATAGCTAAACTACGTAATTCTCTCCCATGGGAGGCAGTGATGGTCACCGACTTGGATGACTTAAACAAAAATCAGACTACACTCATCATCATCATCATCATCATCATCATCATAATTTTTAATTTGTATACCGTCTTTCTATCTTACAATACTCAAGATGGTTTACAAGCTGAAGAAACAAAAAGCATACATCTTATAACCATCTAATGCAATACAAACGTGTGATAATAAAACATAACTTTGAAATAGGCAACCTACATCAAAAAGTAACATTCAACAATCATTAGAATAGTATTAAATAATAATAACATATAAAAGTTAAACAGAAATCCACTCAACAGTTACAATAAATAATTTCTAAACTATAATCAATAAAACAACAGCAAGCCATAGTACATAAAATAATACAATACAAATTGAGAGGCAGAGTCTAGAGGGTGGGGCAAGGCAGGTGGAAAGAGGCCTTGCCTGATGGAGTCTCTCCCCTCACAGTTCTTCCTCCAGAAACAGCTCCCTTATGAGGACTCCTAGGGTTGGAGGGTGGCGCAAGGCAGGTGGAAGGAGGCCTTGCCTGATGGAGTCTCTCACCTCACCCTCATTCATGGGGGAGACAGTATCGATGGCTACAACTCTGCCTCCAAGCTCTGCACACCAGTTGTTGGGAACTGCAGGAGGAGTGATATTGTGCCCAGGTCCAGCTTACATGTGTCCCACAGGCATCTGGTTGGCCACTGTGAGGTCAGGAGTTCTTATATCTCCTGGCATCACCTAAAATCCATAGGTGTGGGCCATTCACAAAGGTGACAGAGCTCAAGTAAAAGAAGAGTTCGGTGGTACCTCAGGTTAAGTACTTAATTCGTTCCAGAGGTCCATTCTTAACCTGAAACTGTTCTTAACCTGAAGCACCACTTTAGCTAATGGGGCCTCCTGCTGCCGCCGCACCACTGGAACACGATTTCTGTTCTCATCCTGAAGCAAAGTTCTTAACCCGAGGTACTATTTCTGGGTTAGCGGAGTCTTTTTTTTTTTTTTTTAAAGTGTGCTTTATTTAACAACTAACATTTAATTGCTGAGTCCACCAGTTAAATGGCCTTAATCAGCTAAAATAATAATAATAATGAATCAGCTACCAGCACAAAAGTAGCACTTTTTTTTTTATGAATGGGGGGAAAAACATAATTTGTTTTGCTTTATTTTTTTTTTCAATATACTTTTTATTGGTTTACAACAAAAATCATATATTTCTAACCAAATTTTCACAAATTATACTTTTTAGACTTCCTTCGATTTTTCTGGTAATCATCCGTATATACTCTTAACTGTAACGCATTTCTTTTTTGCATTGCCTTTTGACTTTCACCTTTGCCAATATATATTTTCCAAACAATACATCTTAACCTTTACAGTGCTTCTTGAAACCCCACTAGCGTTGTTTGTGGATCACATAAATTTTTCAGATAATCTACAAACTTTCCCCAATGTTCGATGAACTTTCGATTTTTAAGATATCTTATTTTTCCAGTCAGTTTATCTAGCTCCGCATAGTCTGTTAATTTCAATCTCCACTCTTGAATTGTCGGTGTTTCTTCCTGTTTCCACGTCTGGGCTAGTAAAATTCTTGCTGCCACAACCGCATACTGGAATAGCTTAAAATCTTTCCTTCTTATCTCTTTTCCTGTAATACCTAAAAGAAAGGCTTCTGGTTTCTTGACAAAAGTATACTTTAGCATTTTTTTTAATTCATTATATATCCCTTCCCAGAAGTTCTTAACCTTCTTGCATTCCCACCACATGTGATAAAATGTTCCCTCCCTTTCTTTGCATTTCCAACACTTATTATCCGTTTTATACATTTTGGCTAACTTGACCGGTGTAATATACCATCTGTAGAACATTTTCATCACATTCTCCTTCAATCCCATGCATGCAGTGAATTTTAAATTTTCTTTCCATAGTTTCTCCCAATCATCAAATTGAATATTGTTACCGAAATCTCTAGCCCAGTGTATCATTACTGATTTAACTTCTTCGTCCTTCGTACACCATTCCAACAATATCTTGTATATTTTTGACAAAGTCTTATTTTCGCTATTAATTATATCCAATTGAAACCTAGAGTCTTTTTCTGTATACCCTTTTTCCTTTACATCTTTCTTAAACATTTCATTTATCTGGAAGTAGTGTAACCAATCATTTACATAGTTCTTCACTTGTTCATATGGTTTTAGTTTCCATTTTCCTCCTTCCTTCATTACCAATTCTCCGTATGTGGCCCAATTACCTCTCATGTTCACTTTCTTTACACACATGACCTCCAACGGAGATAACCAATGTGGGACCCTTGGTTCTAAAAGACTTTTGTACCTGTCCCATACTTCTATTAGCGAATTTCTGAAGATGTGGTTTTCAAATCCTTTGTGAACCCTTCTTTTATCACACCATAAGTAGGCGTGCCACCCGAACCTGTTGTCGAAACCTTCAAGATCTAATAATTCCTTGTTTTCAAGCTTAATCCAATCCTTTAGCCAGCAAATACATGCTGCCTCATAATATAGTTTCAAATCTGGCAGGGCGAAGCCTCCTCTCTCTTTCGCATCTGTGAGTAATTTATATTTTATTCTTGGCTTCTTGCCCTGCCAGATATACCTTGATATCACTTTTTGCCAATCTTTGAAGGTTCCGCTCCCCTTAATTATGGGGATTGTCTGAAACAAGAATAGCAACCTTGGGAGCACGTTCATCTTAATTATAGAAATCCTGCCCCAAAAGGACAGCTTCATTCTATTCCACACCTCCAGGTCTTTTTTTATACCTTTCCATATTTGAACATAATTATTCTGGTACAGGTCAATATTTTTAGTTGTTAACCATATTCCCAAGTATTTGACTTTCTTCACTACTTCTATCTCCGTTTGTTGTTGCAATGTTTCTGTTTTTTCCTGCTCCATATTCTTAGCCATTATTTTGGTTTTTTTCTTATTCAATCTAAACCCGGCCACCATCCCAAATTGTTCAATCTCCTCCAGTACCTCTCTAGCACTTTCTAAAGGTTCCTCCATCGTTATAACCAGATCGTCGGCAAAAGCTTTCACTTTGTATTCGTTCTGACCTACTGTTACCCCTTTTATTCGACTGTTTTGTCTTATTGCATTTAAAAAGACCTCCAGAACCGTTATAAATAACAATGGTGAGAGCGGACATCCCTGTCTTGTTCCTTTAGATATTTTTATATCTTCGGAAACCACGTTATTAACTATCAATTTAGCGGAGTCTATATGTAACCTGAAGCGTCTGTAACCCGAGGTGCCACTGTATGTGTGGTGTTGAGCTGTTGGCTCTCAGGCTCATTTGTACCTGGCTCACATGGACGATGGCTTCTTGAATGAACTTAATTATAGTTCCAGAACAGCTTTTTCAGAAATAGGTGGCTGGTCGGATAAGGAGGGTTGACTGTGTCAATTTTTCACAAGGTCAACATTCTTCTGAGAGGAAAATGGCGAAAACAGGTTATTTACTGGGACATAATATTTTACAAGGACAGGAAGAAGCATCACAGACAGAATAATTGCCACACCCCGGAAGAACAAGGATATAGTTTGAATGCTTCACCTGTAGCTTTATAAATCATTTAATGTATTGATGCAAATGGAAGTCGTAAATTTTGCAGTTGTTGTATGAGGGATTGTTATTTTAACTGGAGTGCAAATGAAATTAATAAGAGTTTGGAATGCAGAAATAAAGCAAACCATCAAACCGTCAATTCTAGCATGCAGGGGGTCACCTAAATTATATAATTTTGCATCTAAATGATTGGCATTAGTAATTGTATTATAATTTGGCATTGCTATAATGAGGCTATTATTGGATTATTGTAACTGAAAACTAATAAAAATTATTTTCAAAAAAAAGGTCAGCATTCTTCTGTGGTAGCATGAAGGAAAGTCTCTAAAGAAACAGATAACCTGTAGAGGAGGAGGAGGAGGAGGAGGAGGAGGAGGAGAAGAAGAAGAAGAAGAAGAAGAAGAAGAAGAAGAAGAAGAAGAAGAAGAGTAGTAGTAGTAGTAGTAGTAGTAGTAGTTTGGATTTGATATCCCGCTTTATCACTACCCTAAGGAGTCTCAAAGCGGCTAACAATCTCGTTCCCCTTCCTCCCCCACAACAAACACTCTGTGAGGTGAGTGGGGCTGAGAGACTTAAAAGCAGTGTGACTAACCCAAGCTCACCCAGCAGCTGCATGTGGAGGAGCGGGGAAGCGAACCCAGTTCACCAGATTACGAGTCTACCACTCTTAACCACTACACCACAGGGAGATGTAAATATATTACAGAGAAGAATCCAACAGAACTTTTGCAGGAGGCAGTGGAAGGCAGGTGAATGCAGCAAGGAACATAGGAAGCTGGCCTTATAGTGAGTCAGAACATTGGTCCATCCAGTTCAGTATTGTCTACACTGACTGGAAGCCGCTTTCCGGGATTTTAGGCTGGAGTCCTTCCCAACCCTACCTGAAGATGCCATAGATTGAACCTGAGACCTTCCTCATGCAACACAAACTTTCTACCACTGAGCTACTGCCCTGCAGAGAAATGGGACAGGAAGCTAAAGGAATTTCTCAACTGCCAGCATATTCTATTGCAAAATATTACTTCCTAATTAGCAGTATGCATCACCTGGAAATTTATAAATATAGTGTATATCTGGCTAATTAGTACCTGACACTTCCCAAAGCATACAGAAATTCTGTGGCAAAAACTGCACAGAATGCAAAACGAAAAGGTATAAGGGTTAGGGCAATTTAAATGTCGAAAAATATATATGTGTAGAAATGCAAAGCTCTGCGATTTCAGCCTTCGGTTGCCACCGCTGTGGCTTTAGGGCTTGAAATGATATTTAGAGGTTACAAACTCGGCTGTAAATCGCTTTGGGAAGATGCCTCTGGATAGGTGATGTGATATATAAATATACCGTAATAAACTAAACTAACTTGCAATCGTGATACAACATCCCCATTCACAATAACCCATTTCCATGTCAATGACTTCATCCCGAGTATTATTATAATTATTTGCCCACCATTCACCTTAAGGTCCCTGGGTGAGTTACACCTATTTAAAGTGAAAAACAAACTACAGTCACAGGAATAGGGTGGGTCCATATATTTATAGGGTGTACCAGAGCTTTCCCCCCAACGCACGGCAACTTTTGTTACAAGATGAAAACAGCATTGGGGCTGGAAGTGGAAAGACCAGGATGGCAAGTGTAGACTCAACAGGTAACTTGCATGATACAGGTATTTGCATACACACATCTGATATAGTCACACTTTCCAAGTTTCACCTAATAATGTGACAGAAAGTGACATGAGAACCTGTGACTGTCACTTGTTCCTCTAACCCAGGAGCGGGGGGCATTTTTCAGCCTAAGAGTCACATCTCCTCATGAGCAACCTTCCAGGGGTTAAAGGTGAGTGTGGGGCAGGACCAGAGGCAAAAAAGTAGGTAGAGCAAAGCCATCATACCTGTCTCAACATTGGCCAGCTCCTCATGTGCCAGAGAATGGGAGCAACTTCCCAAAATTGAGGTGGAGAAAACCTCCTCTTGCACTAGAATGCTCCCTGATCGAATGGACTCACACATTTAATTTGTTTTAGATCTAGATGGCACTCCACCCCCTATAAAATACTAGGCTCTTGAAGTAATTCAGAGTGGAGCATGCTAAGAATATTTTGATTTATTAATGTTATTTTTGTGGGGTGCTTTTTTTTTACTTTATTCATTATGGTTCTTGCACAAGGAGGCAACTGGTGTTGTAATAAACAAGAAATGCTGCTGTGTGTTCTATAACCTTTGCCCTAGATCATGGGTAGACAAACTAAGGCCCGGGGGCCGGATGTGGCCCAATCGCCTTCTAAATCCGGCCCGCAGACGGTCCGGGAATCAGCATGTTTTTACATGAGTAGAATGTGTGCTTTTATTTAAAATGCATCTCTGGGTTATTTGTGGGGCATAGGAATTCATTCATTTCCCCCCAATATATATATATATATATATATATATATATATATATATATATATATATATATATAGTCTAGCCCCCCACATAGTCTGAGGGACAGTGGCCCAGCCCCGTGCTGAAAAAGTTTGCTGACCCCTGCCCTAGACACATTTTTTGTGGAACTCTATATAGTTTCATTTCATTAGGAGCTTAAAACCTGCTTATTAATAAATAAAAAAATACAGCAATGGCTTGATATCTGCATCAAAAAAAACAAACCAACAGTTGTCTGAGAGTTGTGAAAACTGTCAGACACTTTATATTCCTAATAAGGTTTTTTAAAAAAGAAAAAATACAATGTTCAATATATTTTGCAACACTTTTTAAGTGGATTATGGTGAAAGGATCTGCTCTACAATTTTCTCTGAGAATAGATTTCTGATTATACTTTGCATTATTTTTCAGTTTCGTTAAGGATTAGCATTTAAGTTCAGCAGACATTTAGAAACCAGCCTATTAATCACCTTTTTCTCGAATGGGTGGTACAGTTGTCCTGGTTGCATATCATCATTATCATTTCACATATGACTTGAGGCAATTTACAGTAATACAGTTATTGCCACAATAAGTTGTCATATACAGAGTCAGACAAATTCCAAGGTTGCAGGCCGAAGTCTCTCCCAGAACCTAGGGCCTTGTGGATGCAAAACATGTGAGCACAACTTAGATAGTATTTTAAAATAATGCAGAGCAACTACAAGTATGTATAAATAAAAATTTACAAACGATTAGGTGCATGCATTATCTGATATACTCAGACCTGCTGCCCTTCAGCTTTCGTCTAAGGCTAGCTGCCTTCTGTTCTTACTTAGCCCTGATCACGTAGACTGCTAGTTTGGAGGAAGCCATGTTTTCCTGATAGACGTGTGTTACCATCAACATGTTTCCCTGGCAAACCCGAGGACTTAAAAAAAAAACTGGCCAGGGTCAGCCCATGTACTTCTAGGTTCAATACATCTAAGCACTGACAAGTCCTAGCATGGTTACAGTTGAAGGCATCAGGAAGAAGAAGAAGAGTTTGGATTTGATATCCCGCTTTATCACTACCCGAAGGAGTCTCAAAGCGGCTAACATTCTCCTTTCCCTTCCTCCCCCACAACAAACACTCTGTGAGGTGAGTGGGGCTGAGAAACTTCAGAGAAGTGTGACTAGCCCAAGGTCACCCAGCAGCTGCATGTGGAGGAGCAGGGAAGCGAACCTAGTTCGCCAGATTAAGAGTCTACTGCTCTTAACCACTACACCACACTGGAGGTGTGCTGGCCTCCCAGAGATTTCCAGATCTTGGCTGTTGCCCCCAGGACATGGCAGGCTATATAAGGAGGTAGGAGGTGCCTGGATAAGGCAGGGCAGGACTGGGAAATGGATCTCTGGCTTGGATCGTGATCCAGTCCAGAAAGCATGGGCACCAGTAGCTTAGGATATGTCCAAACATTGTGAGCTCAGAGTTCATATCCCAAGTGAGCAGCAACTACCTGAGCCAAAGTCTGGCTGCATCTCTACTTGTGACATCTAACAAGACATGTACAACAGGAGGCAATCATTCTTCTAAAGAGCTTCTTATATTATTGTGTCTTTATCTATGACTTGATTTGTGTAACTCAGCCCCAGCAAAATACACAGAAATCAGCTGACCAGGTAGCTGCATAGAGCCACGATACACCCGGCGCTGAAACCCTCTTCTGATTGTATGGGCTGCTATGGCTTACTTCAAATGCTTCTACTTAATGAAGAACGTAACTCATCCCATAGGCCAAAGGAGGCACAATGGCTACTCAATTATGAAACTCTCCTAAGTGCTTAGATATTAATTCATGGTCTAATGTGGTGTCAAGCTGAGGAGAATAAAGGTTAACATATTCTATTAGTCCCAATTGTCAGAAGACTAGCATTGAACAATATGGTTCATTAAATGCAAAATCTAATAATTATGTTCACCATAATTGAAATTATTCATAGGAACACGATCTGAATAGCTGTGATTTATTAATTTAGACGTCAATTTAATTAGCAATCGATTTCAATAGCATTTCGCTTTGAACAGTATGTTTTTGTTGTAAGATGTACAGCGGAAACAATGTTGGGCCAGACTTGTGGAGGGAAAGGGAAGGAGAGGGCACTCAAGTGGCCGGATTCTCTATCTCCTGCCTTTGTAAGTACCATATTGTTCCAGCGAAGTATTTTTATTCCACTGAAAACAGCCATTTGGCTCAGGGGTGGGGGACCTGGGGCCCTCCAGATGTTGTTGACCATTGGTCAAGGAGAATGAAAACTGTAGTCCATCTGGAGGGCCTCAGGTTCCCCATCGATGATTTAGATCAGCAAAGACTACGGCTGCATAAATCCTACATTTTGCTTAATTTTCAAAATTTGGACTGGGCATGATCCTCCATATCACTGTGGGAGGGGCTGGCCTAAGGTTCAATGGAGCCCTTTTCCCTTCCCCAAGTACTCGTGCACCACAGCATGCCAGCATTGTTTGCTATAGACCCCTAGCACATGCCTTTTGCAAAACCATTCACTAATCCATCTCTTCCCTAGACCTCCAGCTCAGTGATTGTGTCAGGAGTTCAGCCTACACTCGAGTAGGACCCTGGCAGAGACACATGCCCGACGGCATGTTCTCTCCCTCCTGGTCGATCGTTTGGGAGCTCCATAAGCTTTCTTCAGCCCAAACATCACAGCGACCAATGCCAACCGACACCGGCACACTTAGGGATCTGCAGAGTTTGCGCACCTTGCATGACAGACCTCAGCAACTCAGCATTTTGGCTAAACTACTTTATTTACATATAAACACACACGGAGCACTGCAACACGGCTCCCTCTCTCTCTAGCATCAGACAGCTAAGAGAAAAAGAACAAAGGACAATAGTCCCACTTCATGGAGCACAGTAACACAAACATCCTGTCTCCGTCACTTCCCACTCTGTGGAGTCAAAAAATATACTGTCATGTGATAGACAACAATCCTATGACTGCAATCATGGAGCATGAATTCTAACAGATTGCTCATGCCCTACAGTCCTAGAAATGGAAGGTGAGGAAGAGGTTCCATTGGGCTCTTCATAAGTCCCTTTCCACAGGCATAGCTGTATTTGGTAGGACTAACAGAATATGCACACATGTGCCTTTCCCTAAATCTTGTTCGTTGTTTTCTATTATGTACCAACGTTTTTGTTTAGATGGTTTCTTAACCTGCTCATCAGCCTAAAGGCTCTCAAAGGGGTCCACAGTACATAAAATCCCCACTATTTAAAAAGATTGGGAAAAATCCAGGATGTTCAGGCAAAGAAGTAAAATATATAAGTGGTAGAAGGAGGCATGTGGGGAGAAAAGAAGAGGGGAAGGAAGTCTGAGGTGCAGTGCTTTGTTATTTAGTCATGTCCGACTCTTCGTGACCCCATGGACCAGAGCACGCCAGGCACTCCTGGCTTCCACTGCCTCCCGCAGTTTGGTCAAACCCATTTTAGTAGCTTCAAGAACACTGTCCAACCATCTCAAAGTGTGGCTACTAGGAATGGGAGAGAAACTCAATTCTTTTCTCATTGAAAGGCAAATTGGTCACATTTGCACTTTCCGGAACAATATGAGAAGTGAAAGACAGCTATCCTTTGAAATTTGCACTTCCCTGAATTTTGCAACACAGTTTTATTAAAAAAATATACTTACAAAGATCCGTACATTAGGTGAATGTGTGCATAAAAATTAATATATTTGTGAAAATTAGATATAAAACTGCATTATATTGGGAGGAATTGCAAGCAAAAATGTGTACATTACTCAGAACGGCATACAAAAATGTGTAGGGGAAATTCGCACTAAAATTCAAAAGAATTTTCACGATGCATTTTTTAAAATAATTTTTTATAAATCCAGAAATGGTTTCAGAAATGAGAAGTGAATTTAAGATCGGAAAAATGAGACAGTGAGAGAAATGAAGTAGAGAGATCTTTCCATCCATAGTGGGCGCCATCTTGGGGGAAACTACATTTCCTGACATTCCTCAGGTTTGTGCCCCACTTCACTGCTCATCTGCACTCCTGGAGAATAGAGATGGAAGGAAGAGATGACCTTCCTTTCTATCCTTTCCTCCCCATGTTTTCCTTAATGGTGAAGCCGCAAAGTCTACACATAGCCCCCATCTTCAGATGGAGCATAGGAAGTAACTGCAGACTGAATTGGATTAGGCTCTCTTAGGTGCTGTGTCAATTCCACATTGCTCCTAGGACTGCTGGCACCAAGGAGCAAATAATAGCTAATCCTCCATGTTCTAATCTATAAAACCTAGCAGTAACTCAGATCTGTCTTTGTAGGTGCAACCTGAAACCAGGAGTCTAATCCAATTAAATTCTATGACAAATACAAACTTCCTTCCTTTCCTTCCTTAAGTGTACAATTGACTACAAGGGAAGCTGACTGTGATATTCTTTAGTCTGTTTCACCACTTATGGAAAATATTTTTTTTCCTTCCCTGCCATGAGGCAGCTTTTGGCACTTTGAATTGCATGGTTATCAACTTGATTTGCACCTTAGGCACAACAAGCTCAATACTTTTTTATTATATATATACAGTGGTACCTCTGGTTACGTACTTAATTCGTTCTGGAGGTCCATTCTTAACCTGAAACTGTTCTTAACCTGAGGTACCACTTTAGCTAATGGGGCCTCCTGCTGCTGCCGTGCGATCTCTGTTCTCATCCTGAAGCAAAGTTCTTAACCCAAAGTACTATTTCTGGGTTAGCAGAGTCTGTAACCTGAAGTGTATGTAACCTGAAGCGTATGTAACCCGAGGTACCACTGTATATCTTTGGGGTTCAGCAGCAGTCAGTTAGCAGGGCAGGAGGGAAGGTACGGCGACAACAAAAACTGGCCACAAAAGGGGGGCTAGTGTCTCTATCGGCACCACAGGAACAGCCCCTGGGGAATGTCTGCAGCAGCAAGGTCACACTGGTTTGGGTGTACCAATAAAGCCAAGCAGACTCTCCTGCTGGGGTGCTCAAATCCATACCTGCAAGTGTCCAGGGAAACCCCGTTTTTCGCCATGAGAGCATGGCGGCCATTTGGGTTGCTGTGACCTTGCGCAATTTTGCACAGAGGTCTCTTCCTGAATAATTTTGGGGAGATGCAATCTCACATGGCACCCCAAAACGTGTGTGTTTTGTCCTCTGTAAAACAGATGCCCTCAAACGGTTCAGCTACCAAGATTGTCCTGCAAATTTTCATTCATTCGTTCACGATTCTACAGCGCTGCTTGGACCCATAAGGGAACGCACTAGAGGGGAGGAAATGCAAAGCATTATTATCCATTCTAACTGACCTTCCCTTGAAATATCACCATTTGAGTCTTAATTCCAAATCCTTCCTATGACCAAGTGCTACATGGTGGGATTAACTACATTAATGCTTAAAGCTGTTGCTCTTTTTTATTTCTTCCCCTCCCCCACCTCCCAAGCTCAGGCTTGTAGCGATGTAATCTTGGAGAATTCCTTAATGATACAGATTTTGAAATGAAAATTACTATTACAATTCCCTGGCTTCTGGCATATGTTGTATTATTCTTATTGTCCTTGCACTTAAAATGTCAGAGCGCTGATTAAAATAAGTACTATGCTAAAAAAAAAAACCTAAAAAAAACCCTTCACAAATCATGCATGCTACACAAATGCATTACATATAGATGGATGTAAACATAAGCATGCTCAGACACAGCTTTCAGGAAGGTGTGTTGCTGTATCTCTCTATATCTGTCTAGGCACATTTAACGTTTTATAGGTCAAAACCAGCACTTTGAATTGGGCCCGGAAACTAATTGGTAGCCAGTGCAATCAGCCAGGATCAGTGTAATATGCTCAAACGATCTTGCTCTGGTGAGTAACCTGGCCGCTGAATTCTGCACTAGGTGCAGTTTTCAAACCATCTTCAGAGGCAGCCCTATGTATAACGCATTGCAGTAATCTAACCTTGAGGTTACCAGAATATAGGCCACAGTAGTTAGGCTATCCCTGTCCAGATAGGGGCGTAGCTGGGCCACCAGCCAAAGCTGATAGAAGGCACTCCGGGCCACTGAGGCCACCTGAGCCTCGTGCAACAGCAAAGGATCCAGGAGTCCCCCAAGCTACAAACCTGCTCATTCAGAAGAACTATAACACTATCAAGAGCAAGTCATCTCCCACCCATCCGTTCTAGGGAACCACCTACTAACAGTGCTTCAGTCTTATCTGGATTGAGTTTCAGTTTGTTGGCTCTCATCCAGTCCATTACTGAGGCAAAACACTGGTCCAGCACTTCCACTGCCTCACCTGCAGATGTAAAGAAGAAATAGAGCTGAGTGTTAGCAACATACTGCTGACAACATATTCCAAACCTTCAGATAACTCCACTCAGCGGTTTCATGTAGATGCTAAACAGCATAGGATTGATCCCTGTGGAACCCCACATTGAAGGTTGTCCGGGGCTGAAAAGCATTCCCCAGGCAACACCCTCTGGGAACGACCATCCAAGTAGGACTGGAACCACTGCAAAGCGGTGCCACCCACCCCTAGTTCAGACAGTCGCTCCAGAAGGATACCATAGTCAATGGTATCGAAAGCTGACGAGAGGTTGCGAAGAATTAACAGGGACATGTTTCCCTTGTCTCTCTCTCGACAGAGGTCATCATACAGGGCAACCAAATCAGTTTCTGTGCCAAAACCGGGCCTAAGCTCCGGTTGAAATGGATCCAGAAAATCAGTTTCTTCCAAAAGCGCCTGGATCTGGTCTGAGAGAAGAAAAAGCTAAGCAGTAAACCCTACACAAATCTAAAGTGGGGTCCCTAAGATATTTGAATGGCGCCTTGAATGCCTACTTTTGCCAACTCCTGCAGTCAAGCTGGTGCCAAACATATTGCTCTGCTTTCCTTTGGACCACTTCAGTGAGGTGGAGAGGGGGGTCTTGTCGTCTGGGGAAGTTCAGGACCTCCATACACACTGCCCAGGCAGTGCGGGAATATGCTGTTGGATCAATCCATCAACCTCAGATGGATGATTTAGAAGGACTGGATCACTTTTTCTGCACGTGTGTTCCAGTATCCATACTCAGCAGTTACCTCTCAATGCAGTTCCTTCCTTGTAAGCGTCTTTGGGGTTGAAGGTACACACCGTAGGTAATAAACACTCGTGGATGCCATAAAAGATTCCGTCAATTATAGAGGCGTTTACTTGACAGGCATAAAAGCATAGTATGCAACAACAGCAGCAAGAATACTCATTGCAAAGTATTGGAAGACACAAGATTTACCCACCCTGGAAGAGTGGCAGATGAAGGTGATGGACTATATGGAATTAGCGGAAATGACTGGCAGAATCCGAGACCTGGGAGAAGAGTTGGTGGAAGAAGATTGGAAGAAATTTAAAGACTATCTTCAGAAACACTGTAAAATTAATGGATGTTAAAAATGATGTTGGATTGAAAATAAGAGGCACTAGCAACAAAGTTAATGAGAATATGCAAAAATGAGTTGATAATGGATGAAAATATAGAGTTATAATATGTTAAGATATAGAGTTAAGATAAACGAAAGAGGGTAAGGATTTGCTGATTTGATTATTTAAATGGGAATACAAAAAGGGGAGGTGTGAGGAAGTCAAGGAAACAAGCTAATGAGTTTAAAGTTACAAAAAATGGGTTTGTTTTTAACTCTTTTGTATCTATTTGTTTTTTGTACTTTGTATTTTTATTTTCCTTTTTTCTTTTTTATGTATTTTTGTATGTTTTTTTTCTTTTTCTTTTTTTCTTCTATTTTGTAAATTTATGTTTTTGTAAAATTTCAATAAATATTTTATTAAAAAAAAGAGAGAGAGGCATAAAAGCATATTGGTAGCAAATATACACAGACATTCACCACTGCCATGGTCAAGGCATGCTTAGAATCCAACAAGACTCTCACCGCAAGACGCAAGCAAGCAAGAGACTCGCAACAAGTTACAACAAGTTACAACGAACCATTGTTATCAGTACTTCCTGCCACACTGCGCATGTTCAAAGAACAGTTCCCACTGAAAACGTCCTTCCATAGACAAAACAATCTCAACCTTCTGCTGCTTCTTGAAACTTCTTCTCTGTTCTCTGTTTCTGGAACAAATGATTCTCACAGAGAGAGAGAGAATATCCAACACACCCTCACATTTTTACAGAAGCAGTAGGAACCACGTATGACCATAATGCTCATACGTCACACACTGCAAACCCCAACTTTTTAACCAGTTGAGCATGTCTCTGGAAAAAAAAAAACCCTAAGAGATTGGGTTACACACCAGCAACAATTAGTTTGCTTCCTGGACTTCTACCACACCAAGAAATCGCCAAACTGAAACACCATAGGAAGAGTTTGGATTTGATATCCCGCTACCCGAAGGAGTCTCAAAGCAGCTAACATTCTCCTTTCCCTTCCTCCCCCACAACAAACACTCTGTGAGGTGAGTGGGGCTGAGAGACTTCAGAGAAGTGTGACTGGCCCAAGGTCCCCCAGCAGCTGCAGGTGGAGGAGCGGGGAAGCGAACCCGGTCCACCAGATTACGAGTCTACCACTCTTAACCACTACACCACACTGGCTCTCAGTCAGGCAAGTTGGACCAGTCACAAAGCACTTCAGCTCCTCTGGTCTTGAGGGTGACCACTTAAGACAACAACTACAAATAACAAAAACATGTTTCAGCCCCCTCCAGGCTACTACAATACGATCGCCTTTGACTGGACTTAACCGTCCAGGGGTCCTTTACCTTTTACTACAATGCAAGTACTTACAAACCCTACTCAAGATTCTAACAGAGTAACTTAAGCTGGTCTACTCTATTGAGAAATATACAGCAATCTTCCAATACCAGAATGATACAGCTCAGAATCCACTGGCTCTGAGCTATCTCCCTCAGTCTTGACACCACTGACTACACACACAGTTGCAGGTCAAATGTCCTGACATTTACAACATGAAACATCTACCTGGCTACAAAGAACCTCAAAGACACCTGTTCACAGCCCATGGTCAAAGAACCATGAAGACACTTGTGTAACCTTTACACAGCTATTCCTGACTGTTACTTTAGAATTGCTAGCTTCCCTGCCATGCCACCACTTCCTGCTGAGGCAAACATGGAAACTTGTGATACACAGAACGTTGTCTTTCCATCTCATTCTCTCTGACTTCCCTCGTCCCTTCACGTTTGGGAGAAAATGGACTCTGCCTTTTGGGAACAGAGATGCACACCTCTGGGCTTTATCACCAGCCTAAGAAGAATGATCGGAGGGAAAATTGCTCCTTCTCTTGGAATTCTCCTCCCAGAATGTCGGGTCCACATTTCTGGAGCATGACGAGAGTCCGCTGTTGCAGCAAACCAGCTACCATCTGCACAGCATCCATGGAACTCACTGCCACTAGAATATAAACACCACCACGTAGGCAAAACCACTGACCATCTAGTTATACAAAACACGAGATGCCTGGATACCTAGCAGGCTTGCGTCCTTCTGAAGGTCACTTCAGTGCTGGCAACGCAGCGGTTTGACTTCACCCCCAGAGGCACACTCCATTGTCTCTCAAGACAGAAGGATCATAGAACTGTAGAGCTGGAAGGGACCCTGAGTTGTCTGGTCTGACCCCCTGCAGTGCAGGAATATGCAGCTGCCCCATGCAGGGATCGAACCTGCAACCTTGGTGTTATCAGCACCACACCCTAACCAACTGAGCTACCCACACTGCCAGCAGCAGCAATATAAAGTTGCACCAATAGTTTGGTATTGTCTACACAAAATCTGGAAAAACTCCAGGTGTTTCTGAACTGCCTGTGAGTATTGGGTATCGTTCTGCACGGACACTGAGGTCCAGCTCTGAGGGCCTTCTGGCGCTTCCCTCACTGTGAGAAGCCAAGTTACAGGGAACCAGGCAGAGGGGCTTCTCGGTAGTGGCACCCGCCCTGTGGAACGCCCTCTCACCAGATGTCAAAGAGAAAAACAACTACCAGACTTTTAGACGACATCTGAAGGCGGCCCTGTTTAGGGAAGCTTTTAATGTTTGATGCATTACTGTATTTTAATATTTTGTTGGAAGCCGCTCAGAGTGGCTGGGGAAGCCCAGCCAGATGGGCGAGGTATAAATAAATTATTATTATTATTATTATTATTATTATTATTATTATTATTATTATTATTATTACAACTCCCACCACAGCTGTCCATTGGGCATGCATGCTGAGGCTGACAGAGATTGTAGTTCAGGAACATCCAAAGGGCAAAAGGTCTCCCATTCCTGATCTGCATTAATTGACAGAGGCTTTCTGAAATTTTGGCAGAGTCCTCTCCCAGCCCTACTTTGAGAGGCCAAGATCTGAACCTGGGACCTTCTTCATGTAAAGCAGGTGCTCTGCCACAGAGCTATGGCCCTTCCCCATCACAGCTGCCCTGTCTTCTGGAAAACCTTGATAAGGCTTAGAAACTGCTCGGCGCAACTCTGAATGGTAGTTCAGCTGAGTATACCCGACTGAACAGACTGTTCGAAGAACCAAACGGGAGCGCAGGGGGAAAGGACACAGTCAAAGACTCGGAGTGTGCAGTGAAACAAGAATAGCCAACAAAGCACTAATTAGGCGGCTGGTGGAAGGGGAGGGGGGCAGATTCTTCAAGGTGGTGCATCAGTTCAACGCATCACTAGGCCTGCCCAGCAGCAAAAACAGTCAAAACAAATTGGAGAAGACAATCCTAGAGGACTTCCCAGAAAACACAGTTCAGCCAGCTGGTACAGGGTCTCGGACCATCGTTGCCCTGGGTGGTGGTGGAGAAGGAGATATCGCACCATGAGCACCAGGCAGCACAGTGTCGTAAATAAGGCCATATAAAAGAAGGACAAACCAAGATGAAACCCTAACATTACCAGGAGGTATCCATTTTATTTTTTTTAAAAAGTACTTCACTTTGTGTCTATCGCTTTCCAACGTGATATCAGCACAGTTTATTTGAAGCTTCAAATATAAAGCATCTCTCCCTCTCTCCCCCCCCATCCTATATATAGTATATAAAATACCTTTTATTTTGGTTTATTGTTTATTTGGTTCATGTTATACAATATGCCTATGAGTACTCATGATATAACTGAAATCAGTTTGCTCTTTTGTAGCTTAAATTGAAAGGCTGGAAAAACGTATCTGTGGTTTTGCTGTGCAGCTCCCTTAGTTTTCTCTTAGCTTCCATATCATCATCAATATCATCAAAGTTTATAACCAACCTTTCCCCATGGGCAGTTCCAACTATTTAAAATACAATATTAAAAGTTGTTGTTTTAATTTTTATTAGGTATTTTGTGGTTTTACATCTTAATTTTATTCTGTGAACTGCTCTGAGACCTGGGGGTATAGGGCGGTATATAAATTCTATTATTATTATTATTATTATTATTATTATTATTATTATTATTATTATAACATAATAGGGCAGATTTTGTACAAACCTCAGACAGAGGAAATATGCCACTGAGTACCAGTTACTGTGGAGTGGAGGAACAGAGTGGAGGGACTATTTTCTTCAAGTGCAACTTCAAAGAAGTGTGACTAGCCCAAGGTCACCCAGCAGCTGCATGTGGAGGAGTGGAGATGTGAACCCGGTTCACCAGATTACGAGTCTACTGCTCTTAACCACTACACCACACTGGCTCTTGAGCCTAGGCCTTCCCAATCAGAAGGTCGGCGGTTCGAATCCCTGCGACAGGGTGAGCTCCCGTTGTTCGGTCCCAGCTCCTGCCCACCTAGCAGTTCAAAAGCATGTCAAAGTGCAAGTAGATAAATAGGTACCGCTCCGGCGGAAAGGTAAACGGCGTTTCCTTGTGCTGCTCTGGTTTGCCAGAAGCGGCTTAGTCATGCTGGCCACATGACCCGGAAGCTGTCTGCAGACAAACGCCAGCTCCCTCAGCCTATAGAGCAAGATGAGAGCGCAATCTCAGAGTCATCCGCAACTGAACCTAATGGTCAGGGGTACCTTTACCTTTACGTCCTCACAACAGTCCTTTTGTGTTGTACCAGGTCTACACAGCAGCCATTTTGTGATGGGCATCCACGGCATTTTCTCATTATTCCAAATGTGTCCACTCAAAAAAATGTTGGCCTCCGTTGCAGTACATAGGTCTCTGGTCAGATCCAGCAGGGCTCTTTGTATATTTGTATGTTATAGCACACTTGCAGGAGCAAGGACCCACAGCCTTCACACAGAGATTTTTCCCAGGTTTACGTAGAGGCATCTGGGATTATTATTGCATGCAAAGCACTGTTAGAGAGCCCTTCCACTCTGCACATGTTACTTCATTGGACTGATTAGGTTTTGTCTGATTAGGTTGAAATTTAGAAATGC
This sequence comes from Podarcis filfolensis, assembly GCF_964270895.1. Lineage (NCBI taxonomy): Eukaryota > Metazoa > Chordata > Lepidosauria > Squamata > Lacertidae > Podarcis > Podarcis filfolensis. Next base: position 96,590,444 of record NC_139606.1, read on the forward strand.
ACTTGTTACATTGGGCCAAGCAGCTTCCAAGAGAGGTTTGTCCAAGAGTTTCCCAGCAGCACATGAAGTTGCCAAACCAAATGGATGGTTGTTGTACGGTTTTTGTAACAGTTGTGTACAAACGACCAAGTGATTCTCCACGTGATTTTTGCTGTGAGCAGAGAAATTGGGGTCACCATTTCATCAAATTCCTCCAGGGGGCTGAGAAAACCTGCAAGTTTTGGGGCAGCTCCCTGGCATATCTTCTTATTTCTTCTTCCTTCCTTCTTCCTGCCTTCCTCCTGCTCCTTCTTCTACTTTGTACCATTATTATTATTTTATTGCATCAGCATCTGTTACTCATCCCCCACAAAGTCCTTGAGCTAGTGTCTTTCTGGGGCATTGTGTTGATATGGTTTTGGGGGGTTATCACCCCCCCAAAAAAATGGTGGAGAATATTCTGATACAATTCTGCAAAGTGGCCTCTCTTTTTTGGGGAGGGGGTAACAAAAAGTGGGGAAATCTAAAGATGTTTCTGGGTTATGGGAAATGCCTTCCAAGAAATTTTGGCTCAACCCTTTCTGCGAACAGTTTTGCTCTGTGTTTCTGCTTAAGGTGTCAGTAAGCACTCTTATAAAAAGCATTTTGGGCAAGAATGCCATTATTTCTTGTGATCGTATTCCTATGAATATTCATAAAGATAAAAATAGTCCCGGGTCACTTTTTAAAAATGTGCATTAAAAAAAAAACAAAATTGAAACAAATGCTCCCATACAAACAGCATATTTTCCTTGCTCTCAATCTGGATTTTTTGATGCAGGAGACGTGCTAATGCCTTTTAACTGGCTTGTAATGAGTGGGGTCCCCCCCCCGTTTTTTTTTTAAAGTCTGTCTTGATTTTGCAAGGCAGTCTGCGCCTAGCAGGGTTCCACATCCCCACATGAGCCTCCTTCGTAAAGCTGCTCACTTACTTTAAATATATCTGCAGACCCAAAGCAAACATTTGCAGAAAGCCACACCATTTGCTAAGCTACGTCGATATAACATTTCCATGAAAATAAAACCAAGCCAGGAATTCAGATTCAATTTGCTCACACACACCGTCCACAATCAGCAGTGGGGGTGGGGGTGGGTCAACACCCACCCAACCATGTAAGTGAAATCATAAAATACAATTATAAATATAAGAGAGGGCATTCCTTTAAAAAAAAAAGAACTAAGGGAAATAATGTAAGCAAAGAATTAGCATCTTCTAATAATCTTCTACCCAAATGATTTTGTTTTGCTTTGGTTTCTAAAGTAGCTCATGATTCAAGTATCTCTCTACTCATGCTTTATTATCTTCTGGTGCCTTTAAAAAAAAAATTAATGCAACCCTGACCTGAATGCACTTGTAGCTCAAGTACAAGATTTGAGAGCATGAGCAGAACAGGCTTTATAAAGTGAAGTACTTACAGTTTTACTGCAAAATCAATGAACTTTTCAAGTGATTTTACTGTGTTTCGCAGCTGTTCTGTTTGCTTATGAATGATGTTTATCACATCATGAACCGTAATGTTTTTAAAACAGGCACCCTCTTCTAGAAGCTTTTTCCACCTTTATTTTTTTTCCTCGAGCCCCGCAATTGTTATTTCAACATCCTTTTTTCTGAAACCATCTCGTTTATCTTCATCTTCATCCTTTTATATTTTTGAAAAGATCTCACATCGTACTTGGTAAAGGAGAGAGAGATGAGTCAGAGCCTTATTTTGTTCTTGCTTGTGGTGACTTAAGTGCAACAAAAGAAGAATAATTCAAGGCTAGTTTGTTTCATGGAAGCCTGAGCTGACAGCAAGTGATGAAGAAAAGATGGTTGGTGCTGTGGTAGTGCATAGTAACCTAGCATGCGGCAGCTGTGGAAACGATGAATGCCTTGCTGGGGATCGTTAGGAGAGGGATAAAAATAATAATTAAAATGGCTAATATAGTAATGCCTTCATGAAAATCTGAGGCACTACCACACTCAAAATGCTCTCTGCAGCTCCAGTCGAGGTCACCTTACCTCAAAAAAGGATATTGCAGGGCTGAGGGAGGTTCAGAGGCAGGCAGCTGCTCCTCACTCCCCAGCTTCTGCCAACAGAGGTGCTCACCTCATTCTGTTGGCCTTCAAAAGGGATATTGCAGAGCTGGGAAAGGTTTCAGAAAAGGGCAACCAGAACAATCCATTGGTTGGAGCAACTCCTGGTGGGGAAGGTCACAACATTCAGGACACTGTGAAAAGGCAACTAAGAGAAGACATGATAGAGGTGCAGGGCTCTCTCTTTTTCAGCTGGAACTCACTGGAACTCAGTTCCTGCACCTCTCAGGTGGGTGCCATTGCCATTATAAGAGAACAAGGGAGGTGTTCATGGTGAGGTTCTGGCACCTCTTGTTCTAGGAAAATAACTCTGTAGAGGGCTGGTGGATGTTGAAGAAGAAGAGAAGAAGAAGAGTTTGGATTTGATATCCTGCTTTATCACTACCTGAAGGAGTCTCAAAGCGGCTAACATTCTCCTTTCCCTTCCTCCCCCACAACAAACACTCTGTGAGGTGAGTGGGGCTGAGAGACTTCAGAGAAGTGTGACTGGCCCAAGGTCACCCAGCAGCTGCATGTGGAGGAGCGGAGACGCGAACCCGGTTCCCCAGATTACGAGACTACCGCTCTTAACCACTACACCACACTGGCCAAAACAGAGCAGGAGGCTGGGGAAGACTGTGCTAGGAGCAGGAAGTTCACACCTTCTGAATTCATAGCAGAGGTAAGAGTTGAGCCACAAACATTAGTCTCTTAACCACTGTGCTATAGTGGCTCTAACCTATTTGAAATAGAGCAGGATCATATGTTCAGTTCCATCCTAATAACTGAACATTGCTAGAGAAGAAGCACCTTCTGTACCAAATCCCCTTTCCCTGCCCATGCCACTTACAACAGGGGTCCTGCCAGGGTCCTGAACCCAGCCACCACCTCCGCAAGGCCCAAGGCTCGGAAGCAGCCAGACGGGAAGAGCCCTGAGGTAAAAGCATGCAAGTGCAACAAAGCCCTGGCTGCTTGATAATGGCACGCTGCCCCTTTAAGCCGATGGAGAAGAAGAAGAGTTTGGATTTGATATCCTGCTTTATCACTACCCGAAGGAGTCTCAAAGCGGCCAACAATCTCCTTTCCCTTCCTCCCCCACAACAAACACTCTGTGAGGTGAGTGAGGCTGAGAGACTTCAGAGAAGTGTGACTGGCCCAAGGTCACCCAGCAGCGGCATGTGGAGGAGCAAAGACATGAACCTGGTTTACCAGATTACGAGTCTACTGCTTTTAACCACTACACCACACTGGCACCACATAGAGGGCAGGATGGTGGCGAAGGAACCCCTTCCACGCCAGCTCCTACCCTCCTCCCTTACCCTCAGGCTGGCTCCATGCCCACCAGAGCAGCGCCTCAGCGGCCGATTGCCTCCTTAACGTGCGCACGGGTCCCATGCGGCGGCCTTGGCAACCTTAAAAGTTAGGGAAGCACCAAAAGCACAGGCAATATATGCAAATAGAATTAGCAAGAAGAGAAGTCTGAATCACCACAGTTTATTGTACAAGGGAATCTCCATGTAAATAGTGTAATCTTCAAAATAAAGCTCTCCACCCAAACTTCCCCAAGTTTGAAAATAAACTTCAATGCAGAGAATGTCATATGCATGAGGAACAACAATGTCAAAAATAACCCAGAAGAAACGAAGTATAAAGGTGAGGTATAGGTAACTTATATTATTACTGATAGCGCCTGTTGTGTGTCTGTTCTGGCTATTATTTTGAAGCAAGGTTTTTTTAAAAAAATGATAATAATAAATACGTTAAAAATAGCATGTTTCTGGCACCTCTTTAGTCCAGCCCCCAACAGTGTCTGAGGGACAGTGAACTGACCCCCTCTTTAAAAAGTTTGAGGACCCCTGTCTTGCAGAGTCCAAAACATTATGTTGCATCAGAGTATACGGGGGTGCCATTTAATGCACCAAAGAGCAAACCATGGGGGGAAAATATTACATTGAGAACTTTTAGTGGATAAACCAAACAGAAAATACATCTCTAAGGTGTCTTGTTATGGCATTGAGTCATCTAGAGGAGGAGTGAGAACCACCCGTTGGAGTTTACAAGTGTAGGCACATTACTATAATTTTCTTATATGTTCAGAGGAGGGTTAATTGGTCACAATTAAAATTCATTTTGCTATATTCTTCTACCACTGAAATTGCCTTTTGCCCTTTCATTCACCTTTTCGTTCATCCTTTCTTTCATTCCATGCTCCAGCCTTTGTTTTACGTTATGCTTGTTTGTTTTCTCTGAAAGAAGCGCTATATATCAATTCTGAGTGAGTTCATGCATAAGGTGCAAGTCAGTGATTTGAAGGAGAAGCCAGGGGCATCTCAGGGAGAGAGACAGCACAATAGGAGCAAGAAACTGAAGCCCATCAGGGAGATATATATATAAAAAGGATCAAAGCATCCAATGGCTGCTGCATTCAAACACAAACGTGTTTCCTTGACATCCTTGCGATTTAATTTCATGCAGATGTCTTCAATATCAGAGCACAAGTTAACTAATTGCATACCTTGCCTGGAGTCCATGTGCTATACTACCTTCGCCAACTGGGCGCTTGGGACTGGGCCATGCTCACTGGGGCTCATGGGAATTGTAGTTCGAAACATCTGAAGAGCAGCAGGTTTACCAAGAGTGTACTACAACATTCATTTAGTGGTGCCATTTCAAATTTTGGTGAGAAGATGCTCTAGGACAGTGGCTCACCTGAAAATTGTTGGGAGGGGGTTTTCGGAAACTTTTTAACATTTTTTTTTTCTTATTCTATACTGGCATCACCATCCAAACCATTGTAGTCCTCCAAGCCAGGCCTCTGAGAAGGGCTCCTTTATTTATTTTATTTTTAAAAAAATATTTTTTATTACATTTTCAATTTTGTAATCACAATATCCATACATACATCAATAAACTCAAACCTCACTCTTACCAGAGCATCAACCTCCTCCCGCCCCTCTTCCTGACTTCCATATATATTTACTTTAATCTTAGCATTTCTATAACCACTTTTTTACCTTCTTCCTTATTTTTATATTTCCCCTTGTTAAATGTAAATCAGTTCCTTATATTGTCATTACAAAACATTTCAACTCAAAGCTGCAAATGTTTTCAGATCTTTACAATATTCTTTCATATATAATATAAATTTGCTCCAGTCCTTTTGAAACAGTTCGTCGCGCTGATTCCAGATCTTCCCCATCAGCTTTGCTAACTCAACATATTACACCATCTTACTCCGCCATTCTTCCAATGTTGGAATCTCCTGTGGTTTCCATTTCTGAGCCAAAACTATCCTTGCGGCCGTTGTGGCATACATAAAAAGATTCACATTTTTAAAAAAAATTTCATCTCCAATTAGACCTAGCAAAAATAACTCTGGTTTTTTTACAGAAATTATATTTAAAGATCTTTTTTAATTCATTGTAAATTATGTCCCAATAAGTTTTCACCCTAGTACACGTCCACCACATATGGAGGAACTTCCCCTCCTCCTTACATTTCCAACAATTTTTATCTTGATTTCTATACATTTTTGCAAGTTTGGCCAGTGTCATGTACCATCGATACATCATCTTCAATAAGTTTTCTTTGAGTGACATGCACGCTGTAAATTTAATTGTTTTAGTCCATAATTTTTCCCATTTTTCAAAATCAATATTATGTTCCAAATCCTGGGCCCATTTAATCATAACACTTTTTACCTCCTCATCCTTTGTGTGCCACTCCAGTAATAGTTTATACATTTTCAACAGTATTTTCCTTTTACTACGCAGCAATTCAGTCTCTATTTCTGATTTTGTGCTACCAAACCCGGTTCTTTTGCTATCTTCTCTGAATACATCCTGCAGTTGGTGATACTGCAACCAATCAGTTAGTTTTTCTCTCAGTTCTTCAAATGGATTTACCTTTAGTTTATTATCCACTTCAATTAACAGGTATTTGTATGTTGCCCATTCACTTCCCATGTTTTTCTTTTTTACTGCAAAGGCTTCCAATGGAGAAAGCCACCACGGAGTTTTGCGTTCTAACAATGTTTTGTATCTACTCCAAACCTTGTATAATGATTTCCTAATAGTGTGATTTAAAAAATCTCTATGTATTTTAACCTTATCATACCACAAATAAGCGTGCCATCCGAATCTATTGTCAAATCCCTCTAAATCCAATACATCTATATTATCCAATGTTATCCAATCTCTCAACCAGCAAAAACAAGATGCCTCATAATAAATTTTGAGAAGGGCTCCTTTAACGGGAAACTCACACTGTATTATGAAATCCACAGGCTGAAAACACAGGTGTGGTTAGCACGTTTGATTATCCAGTCCTCACCAAAACAGCCCTGATCTCTGTTGTCAGGGGGGTGGGGAATAAGCCATGTGCAGGCCCAAGCACAGATATTATTATTTTTTTAAAAAAATGTTTATATTAAAGGTTTTCTTGGGTTACAGAAGTGCATACTTCGTCCCCACATTTAAATGAATAGAAAGAGAACCAAGCACAGATATTCTTAAATATTCTGCAATGTTTGCACAGATCACCTGCATGGAGCTTGCAGACCATAGCTTGAGAGCCTCTTGTTCTAGGAACCATGAGGTAAATAGCAGTATTTTCACAAAATGGCCGATCCCAGGATACCTCTTAAGACCATAAGAAGAAACCTGCTGGATCAGGTCAAAGGTCAATCTAGTCCAGCTTCCTGTTCTCACAGTAGCCTGCCAGGTGCCTCTGGAAATCCTGCAAGCAGGACTTGAGCACAACAGCACTATCATCCCACCCTCTGTGGTATTATAGCAACTGGTATTCAAAGGCAGGGCATAGCCATTGTCTCTAGTCAGCATTGATGGAATCTCTTGCCTGTTGTTGTTGTTGCTGCTGCTACTGTTGTTGTTGTTTAGTAGTTTAGTCGAGTCCGATTCTTCATGACCCCATGGACCAGAGCACGCCAGGCACTCCTGTCTTCCACTGCCTCCCACAGTTTGGTCAAACTCATGGTGGTAGCTTCGAGAACACTGTCCAACCATCTCATTCTCTGTTGTCCCCTTCTCCTTGTGCCCTCAATCTTTCCCAGCATCAGGGTCTTTTCCAGGGAGTCTTCTCTTCTCATGAGGTGGCCAAAGTATTGGAGCCTCAGCTTCACGATCTGTCCTTCCAGTGAGCACTCAGGGCTAATTTCCTTAAGAATGGATGCATTTGATCTTCTTGTAGTCCATGGGACTCTCAAGAGTCTCCTCCAGCACCATAATTCAAAAGCATCAATTCTTCGGCGATCAGTCTTCTTGCCTGTTAAACACATTTAAAACCAGTTTGTCCTCATAGTGTAGGTGCATACCTGGCATACAGCAGGTTTTGCTCTAGATTATATAATTTTGCCATCCTGTTCCTTTCTTCAGTCGACATTATAGATTAACTTCTTGGCTGTGTCTATGGTCTTGTGTTCTGGGTAACCCTTATGAATCTACAAAGCTCATGAAGACTGTACTAAGGTTTTGATGAAGGAACAGATAACAAGAGCACACAAGGCAGCACACTAATCTCATTTGCAATCTTCTGCTCACTTAAAAAAAAATATTGACAGTTTATCAAAACTGCTGTTTCTAATGTCCTTTTCAGTCCAGCTACTTTAATTTCTCCACGAAGTTTGGAGCTTCAGCCTGCTAATACTAAATCTGTACTCATCCTTACCACGAACCCTGCTGCAAGGAATAACAGGAAGATGGGAGTCACAATTTTGCACAAGTTCATTATTCTAAAAATTCAGCCTTGGCTATGAGAGTGCCAGACACTTTGCTAACAGAGGTTAAAAGGGGAAGCGGATTTCTAAATACAACATACGACTATGTTGCATTCAGGGGTGATCTCCTTTTATTTGTTTCATTCATATCATCAAGCAGCAGCGTATTGTCTAATTGCCAAGGTAGCTTCTAAGTGGTTTGCAAGAATAAAACCAATTTTCTACCCTCCCTCAAAAGAGCACAAGAGCATATATAGGCACCCTCCCCCCCTCAGTCTCTCTCACGCACTAGCCCTGTGAAGTAGGTTAAGCCCAAGGTCACTCAGGAGCTTCACAGTGCGCAAGGATTTGAAATCGGGTCTCTCTGGAGCTAGCCCAACCCTCTGAATTTTAAACCTCAGTAATTTAAAATCTAAAAGAGAAAAATGCAAAGCATCCGAGAGCATTCAGGGCGCAAATACTTCCAGAAGTAAAACAGTTTTTGAACAAGCACCTGAAACTCAGTCTGGACGGTGTCTGCCTAACCTCTTGTGGGAAGGACCTTCACAGAGTTGGGCCCACGACACAGAAGGCAAGACTCTGCGTTGATATGACAAGTCATGCTTATCACATTCATACACTGCCTTTCTGCCAGGGCAGTTTATAATTTAATACAAGAGAAGAAAAATAGGCCAGCTTCCAAAGCACAAGCCTTCCCTCATGGTATGCTGGGAAGGTGAGGAAAAAACCTGCTCCATGAGTTCTCTCAGCTTGTTGATGGCCCTTTGGGAGCTGATGGCACAAGCTCCTGGCTTGAGCTTCTTCACTTCATCCATTGCTATTGCTGGGTGATGAACATCAGGTCTGGGAACCAGATGAAGCCTTCCAGGACTCTCTATTTGGCCCTCATCTCTTCTCTCAGGCCACACCCCTCTGAACACAGGCCACACTCCTTAGTGGTCCTGTGTTATACCCTGAGTACACTTGCCTGGCTGAAATGAACTCTTGAACTCTGCCTCTTGCTTGTCTGGGTGGAAGATACGGAGAGTGATCTGTACAAGCTTCCAGAATTGAGCAGAGTGAGAGAAGGCAGACAAGAAAGAGACAGTTTTAAAGATAAATGGAACCCTCTTGCTGAATTCATGCAGAATGAATGTAACATAAATGTGGAGGAATATAATAGCTTTTTAATCTGGTAAAATATTAAGTAAGCATAATTATAATGTGAGTATTTATTGAGTGTATATATCTCTGCTATCTTGTGTCATTATTTATATATGCTTTAATAAAGTGTGTTTATTTTTTTAAAAAAAGAGAATGTCCTTACTGCCTTGGAAGAAAAGCACAAGCATCATTTTGCCACCTGTAAAATGGGATTAATACTGACGTACCATAGGACCTGTTGTGACAGGAGGAACCATAAGGAACCATTTGGCAGTAGACAAATATTTTTTAAATGCTTCCATTATATATTCAGAACCTGCCCTCCCACTCCACTGTTAGGGGAGTGATCAGCAAACACTGGGATAGCTCAGCTGGGAGAGCTCTTAATCTCAGAGTCATGGGTTTGAGCCCCACTTGGGCAAAAGATTCCTGCATTGCAGGGGGTTGGACTAGATGACCCTTGTGGTCCCTTCCAACTCTACAATTCTTTGCTTCTATGATCAGGAGCTACCACAGCAGAGAGCCTCACCAGATCAGGAGGGAACCCCCTCTGCTGCCACACCACACCCAACAGTGACTGTCAATCAGAGGTAGAGCGCATGTTTTGCATACAGAAAGGCCTACATTCAATCCCCGGCATCTCCAAGTATCTGAAACCCTAGAGAGCCTTTGCCAACTCATGCAGGAAAACACCGAGTGAGTTTGACCAGTGGTCTGACTCAGTATGTTCCTAGCTCCAGCAGAGAAGGTACCCATTTAAGCCCAAGCCATCTTTCTCTGAGGAGAAAGAGCTAGAGACATGCACTTTATTGAGGGAGAACTTAATCTCACAGTTGACCACACTGCACCAGACTATTGCTGGAACAACACTCCAGCCACTACACTTGTTCCCTTGCCACCACCTGCCACAGTGAACTCTCCATGGTCCTGACAGCCACAGTGAGCTATCCATGGTCCATCCATCCATCCTAGATGCTTTCCGTACTTGGTCAGTTCACCCCTTTGCTCTCTAGTCTGCAGCAGGATATGTAGATGCAAGGAGGGGGGGTGTGGGTGGGGGTGTGTGGGTGGGGGGTTTGGGTGTGGGTGTGTGCTAGAGTTCTGTCTAGTCAAGTTGAGTGGGATCAATTCCAATCTGTTACCTCCGAGGATGTGGACAGGCTGCTTGGACAAGTGAAACCAACCACCTGTCTCCTGGATCCTTGCCCATCCTGGCTTATAAAAGCTAGCCGAGAAGGACTGGGCGATGGGCTTCGTGGGGTGGTGAATGCTTCCCTCCGTGAGGAAGCCTTCCCAGACCCGCTGAAAGAGGAGATTATTAAACCGCTTCTTAAAAAACCATCTTTAGATGCGGCCACAATGGCCAACTATCGCCCAGTCTCAAATCTTCCATTCTTGGGCAAGGTGATTGAGCGAGCGGTTGCCGAACAACTCCAGGCACGCCTGGAAGAAGCGGACCATTTGGATCCCTTCCAGTCGGGATTCAGGCCTCATCATGGGACTGAAACTGCCTTGGTTGCACTGATTGATGATCTCCGGCAGGCTAGGGACAAAGGTGAGAGCTGTTTCCTAGTTCTGCTGGATCTCTCAGCGGCGTTTGATACCACTGACCATAACATCCTTCTGGACCGTCTTGAGGGGCTGGGAGCTGGGGGCACTGTCATACTGTGGCTCCGCTCCTTCCTCCTGGGCCGTGTTCAGAAAGTGGTGGTGGGGGATGAGTGTTCAGACCCTTGGGCTCTCACTTGTGGGGTGCCTCAGGGTTCTGTCCTCTCCCCCATGCTTTTCAACATTTACATGCAGCCGCTGGGAGAGATCCTCAAGAGGTTTGGGCTGGGTGTTCATCAGTATGCAGATGATACCCAGCTCTACCTCTCTTTTAAATCAGAACCAGTGAAGGCGGTGAAGGTCCTGTGTGAGTGTCTGGAGGCGGTTGGAGGATGGATGGCGGCTAACAGATTGAGGTTGAATCCTGACAAGACAGAAGTACTGTTTTTGGGGGACAGGAGGCGGGCAGGTGTGGAGGATTCCCTGGTCCTGAATGGGATAACTGTGCCCCTGAAGGACCAGGTGCGCAGCCTGGGAGTCATTTTGGACTCACAGCTGTCCATGGAGGCACAGGTCAAATCTGTGTCCAGGGCAGCTGTTTACCAGCTCCATCTGGTACGTAGGCTGAGACCCTATCTGCCTGCAGACTGTCTCGCCAGAGTGGTGCATGCTCTGGTTATCTCCCGCTTGGACTACTGCAATGCACTCTACGTGGGGCTACCTTTGAAGGTGACTCGGAAACTACAACTAATCCAGAATGCGGCAGCTAGACTGGTGACCAGTCTTGAAAGACCTACATTGGCTCCCAGTACGTTTCCGAGCACAATTCAAAGTGTTGGTGCTGACCTTTAAAGCCCTAAACGGCCTCGGTCCAGTATACCTAGAATCATAGAATCATAGAATCATAGAGTTGGAAGAGACCACAAGGGCCATCGAGTCCAACCCCCTGCCAAGCAGGAAACACCATCAGAGCACTCCTGACATATGGTTGTCAAGCCTCTGCTTAAAGACCTCCAAAGGAGACTCCACCACACTCCTTGGCAGCAAATTCCACTGTCGAACAGCTCTTACTGTCAGGAAGTTCTTCCTAATGTTTAGGTGGAATCTTCTTTCTTGTAGTTTGGATCCATTGCTCCGTGTCCGCTTCTCTGGAGCAGCAGAAAACAACCTTTCTCCCTCCTCTATGTGACATCCTTTTATATATTTGAACATGGCTATCATATCACCCCTTAATCTCCTCTTCTCCAGGCTAAACATGCCCAGCTCCCTTAGCCGTTCCTCATAAGGCATCGTTTCCAGGCCTTTGACCATTTTGGTTGCCCTCCTCTGGACACGTTCCAGTTTGTCAATGTCCTTCTTGAACTGTGGTGCCCAGAACTGGACACAGTACTCCAGGTGAGGTCTGACCAGAGCAGAATACAGTGGCACTATTACTTCCCTTGATCTAGATGCTATACTCCTATTGATGCAGCCCAGAATTGCATTGGCTTTTTTAGCTGCCGCGTCACACTGTTGGCTCATGTCAAGTTTGTGGTCAACCAAGACTCCTAGATCCTTTTCACATGTAGTGCTCTCAAGCCAGGTGTCACCCATCTTGTATTTGTGCCTCTCATTTTTTTTGCCCAAGTGCAATACTTTACATTTCTCCCTGTTAAAATTCATCTTGTTTGTTTTGGCCCAGTTCTCTAATCTGTCAAGGTCGTTTTGAAGTATGATCCTGTCCTCTGGGGTGTTAGCCACCCCTCCCAGTTTGGTGTCATCTGCAAATTTGATCAGGATGCCCTTGAGTCCATCATCCAAGTCGTTGATAAAGATGTTGAATAAGACCGGGCCCAAGACAGAACCCTGTGGCACTCCACTAGTCACTCTTCTCCAGGATGAAGAGGAACCATTGATGAGCACCCTTTGGGTTCGGTCAGTCAGCCAGTTACAAATCCACTGAGTGGTAGCATAGTCAAGACCGCATTTTACCAGCTTCTTTACAAGAATATCATGGGGCACCTTGTCAAATGCCTTGCTGAAATCAAGGTAGGCTACATCCACTGTGTTCCCTTCATCTACCAGGCTTGTAATTCTGTCAAAAAACGAGATCAGGTTAGTCTGACATGACTTATTTTTCAGAAATCCATGCTGACTATTGGTGATCACAGCATTCCTTTCTAGGTGCTCACAGACTGTTTGCTTAATGATCTGCTCCAGAATCTTCCCTGGTATTGATGTCAGACTGACTGGGCGGTAATTATTTGGGTCCTCTCTTTTCCCCTTTTTGAAAATAGGGACAACATTTGCCCTCCTCCAGTCTGCCGGGACTTCGCCTGTTCTCCAGGAATTCTCAAAGATGACTGCCAGTGGTTCTGAGATCACATCTGCCAGTTCTTTTAATACTCTTGGATGCAGTTCATCTGGCCCTGGAGACTTGAATACATCTAGACTAGCCAAGTATTCTTGTACTATCTCCTTAGTTATTCTGGGCTGTGTTTCCTCTGCTGAATCATTTGCTCCAAATTCTTCAGGTCGGGCATTGTTTTCTTTATCGGAGAAGACTGAGGCAAAGAAGGCATTGAGGAGTTCAGCCCTTTCTGTGTCCCCTGTTTGCATTTCACCATCTTCTCCTCTGAGTGACCCCACTGTTTCTTTGTTCTTCCTTTTGCTACGAACATACCCATAAAAGCCTTTTTTGTTGCTTTTAACCTCTCTAGCAAGCCTGAGTTCATTCTGTGCTTTAGCACCTGAAGGAGCGTCTCCACCCCCATCATTCTGCCCGGACGCTGAGGTCCAGAGCCGAGGGCCTTCTGGCGGTTCCCTCATAGCAAGAAGCAAAGCTACAGGGAACCAGGCAGAGGGCCTTCTTGGTAGTGGCGCCCGCCCTGTGGAACGCCCTTCCAGAAGATGTCAAAGCGATAAACAACTACCTGACATTCAGAAGACATCTTAAGGCAGCCCTGTTCAGGGAAGTTTTTAACGTGTGATATTTTACTGTATTTTTGGTTTCTATGGAAGCCGCCCAGAGTGGCTGGGGAGGCCCAGCCAGATGGGCGGGGTATAAATAATAAATTATTATTATTATTATTATTATTATTATTATTATTATTAGTGTGTGTGTGTGTGTGTGTGTGTGTTTTACTGTGGGAAAGCATTCAGTCATATGGACCTCCTGCAGTTTGAAATGGCAGGCTTCGGATTCTGTTGAAAGTGACCTTCAGTGCAAAACTGCATGTTATGAACACAGGAATCTGCCTTCCTCTAAGTCAGGCCATTGGTCCCGGCACTTTTAACACTGGCAGTGGTTTGTTCTCCAGAGCTTCACACAGGACTTTTTCCCAAGCCTGCCAAGAGACGCTGAGGCTTGAACCTGGAGGCTTGTAAAAGCAAGTGCTTTCCTACTGAGCTACAGCGCCTCCTCTTTCCTCTGAAATACATGATAAAGTCAAATTAAGACATCATGTTGTGTGTTTCCCCACAAGTGGCAGCAAATGAAATTAATTGGGTGGGGGGAGGATGTGGGAAACCCACAGCATGTTGATGTCACATGGCTCATTTCATCTGACGACATGATAGAGAAAAGGAGGGTGGGGCTGCTATATTTAATATGAGCCATGCATCTTCTATCATACCTGGAGCTTGATAGAATGGCAACATCCAAGTTCCGGCACAATTAAGTTCTTAGTTAAGATACAAGGACAAAATATAAAAACCAAACAATAGCCTAGAAATGTTAGCTATTCGGAAGGTTTCAGTCTTCTGCTACAAACATGGGTCCATGATATTGGAAGCGGTGCTGGGATGCTTAAGGGGCTTCCGCCGCTGTCATTTGTTTCTCGAAACACGCACGCACAAAACTCCAAACAGACCCGCAAAACTCAGACTAATTAAAGACAAATAATTAACCGCGTTGAAACTGGGAAGGTTGGCAAACTCCCCCTGCATCGCGGAGAGACCTCCTTGGCACTTAAATGGTTAGGGACCATATCTCGCAACATTGTGCTCATCTCACTGTGCTGGAGAGCTCTTGAGAATGTTATTAGCTGGGTGTTCGCCTTGCCGTTTTTCCACATGAGGCAGATGGGTAATTACGAAGCTAATAGTCTGATTGAGAGAAATCAGATGCAGTGGTTTGCCCAATTAGATGATACATTAGCTCCCTTCTTTGTAAGCAGCTAATGTGTGAAGCAAAGTGGTATTTTGGGGGGTCAGAATCCTTAAACAAGTGCCGAGTTGCAGATTATTGTGCATGTGTGTGTATGTGTGCCTGTGTGTGTGTGTGTGTATGTGTATGTCTCTCTCTCTCTCTTTCTAATGGAGGAAAAGTGCTAAGTCTTCATTACTAAAAGCATAGAAAATGCAAATCAGGCTCTGAAACAAAAGACTGAAGGGACAGGCGAGAATATTTGGTGTCCAATGTGTCAACCTACAACATCAATTACATTGAAATGCAATGCATGGGAGCCTAATCAAGGATAGTATAATTGTAATAATTGCATGCTTTTGTTGGAGAGCTGCTGCCGTTGTTATTGTCAACCATTTGTTTCTTTCTATTGTTTAAGGGGGTGGGGGATTTTAAATATACATGTCCATCTGAAAAAGTCTGTAGGTAAAAAAGCCTGGGCGGTTGCACACAATGTATGTACGTCTCGCCCTCCTGATTTCGAGGGAGTGCAGAAGAACCAAGTGCTTTGAAGCTGCAAAGGAACCAAGTAAGTAAATAGCATACAGTTTAATTTGATTTAGTACAGCTCTCTCTCTCCTTTTGCTTTCTTTGATTACTACTCTGTTCTACAATAAGGTAAAGGGGGATCGCTCGGTGACAGAGCACCTCCTCTGCATGCAAAGGATCCTGAGTTCAGTCCTCGGGGAGTCTGGTAAAGACTCCCAGTTTAAAATCTTTTATAGCCACTGCTAGGCACTGGACAATACTCAGCTAGATGGACCAATAGTCTGACTTGGAAGTCTGCTCCCTATGTAAGTTACAGTTATCATCAAGTATTGGTAAGGAAGGGTACTGATGTGATGTGTTTGTATTAGAGCAGCGGTGTGGCCCACCAGTTTTCATCTATCTACCTCCGATTGCAAGCTCTGAGTCCAGAAACAACATTGCTTTTGTGTTTTGTGCAGATGCAATACACACCTTGTTCTGCCAATCCATGATGGAGAACACGGGAAGCTGCTATATACAGTCAGGCCAGTGGTCCATCTAGTTCAGCATTATCTACACTGGCCGGCAGAGGCTCTTCAAGGTTTCAAGCAAGAGCTTCTCCCAGCCCTAACTGGAGTTGCCAGGATCAAACCTGAGACCTTCTGCATGCAAAGCAGATGGTTTGAAACTTGTGGCCTTATTAATAAAGCTTCTTAATTTGGAGGCCATCTAATTTTTGAAAACCTAAGGCTCTTTCAACTATATGGCAGACAGCACTTTTACACTGCATACTTTGACCAAAGGGAGGGAAAATTTATCTGGAACTCTTGAAGTTCCTCTCTTTCATTATTATTATTAATTAAATTTCTATACTGCCCTTCCTCCTTCATGGATCACTGTCTTGTCGTGGTGAAGGGGCTTGAATAACTCAGAGAAGCTATGAGCTATGCCGTGCAGGGCCACCCAAGATGGACAGGTCATAGTGGAGAGTTTTGACCAAACGTGATCCACCTGGAGCAGGAACCGGCAAGCCACTCCAGTATCCCTGCCAAGAAAACTCCATGGACAAAGACAACAGGCATATAGAGTGCCTGGCATGCTCTGGTCCATGGGGTCACGAAGAGTCGGACACAACTAAACAACAACAAATACTGCCCTTCATCCGAAGATCACAGGGCGATTTACAGTATGAAAACACAAAAAATTCATACCAGAATAACAAACAAAAACAATTTTTAAAAAACTTACATGCAGTTTAAAAAGCCATAGATTATTTAATTAGCCAAAGCCCTGGGGAAATAGGAATGCTTTTGCCTGGCACCTAAATATATGTAACAAAGGCGCCAGGTGAGATTCGCTGGGGAGAGCATTCCACAAATGGGGAGCCACAACAGGAAAGGCTCGTTCTTGTGTTGCCGCCCTCTGGACCTCTCACTGAGGAGGCACATGATGAAGGTGATGATTGCAGGGTTTGGGTCGGTTCATATGGGGAGAAGCGGCCATTGAGGTATTGTGGTCCTGAGCCATTTAAGGCTTTATAGGTCAAAAGAAACACTTTGAATTGGGCCCAGAAACTAATTGGCAGCCAGTGCAGTTGGGCCAGGACTGGCATTATATGTTCAACCTGTCTTGCCCCAGTGACTCAGGAGGTGAATGGAAAGGTAGTATCAGACGTAAGTGGCTTGTTGCAGACTGGCCTTGCCCTCACCCTACACCCTATCCAAGCTACTAGCCATATTGTCACTACAACTTGTCAAAGGAATTTTCATAAATTAATGAGGCATATCTTTCCATTGGTCCTCAAAAAATATATATCTGAATTTATACCAGTTCAGACTATGGCTTGTACTCTGGGTAACACTATGGCTAAGGTTCCACCAGTGCAAGGATTTTCCTTGAGCAATGGAACCTTCTCCCTCTCCCCTCCCCCTCTAAATCTGTTCTGGGGTTTCCTCCACCCCTCCAGAGCAAATCTGGGTATGGCCTGAGTACGCAAGGGAGAGGAACAGGGGGAAATTCCCATTGCGCTGGCAGGAATTCCTGTGCTGGCTTCTGCGGACACAATGAGTTTGTTGAATACGACCCTATTCTTCCACCAAGCCCACTACTGTTGAGATGGTACCATTTTGAACTAAGCCCAACATGAGAAAAGGGCTTTTGCCTATTGGAGTGAAACTCATTTGAAACCCAAATGTCCAATGAAGCTAACTGCTGAAAGATTGAGGGCAGACAAAATGAAGAACGTCCTCATGCAGGGCATAATTGAAACTATGGAACTCACTTCCACAGGAGGCAATGATGGCTCCCAACTTGGATGGTTTGAAAGAGGATTTGACAAATATCTGGAGGATAAGACTGTCAATGGCCACTAGTGGTGGCAGTGGTAGTCACCAACAGTAGCCTGAATTAGCTGAGCTTGCTGGCCTGATCCAGCAGGGTATTCTCATGTTCTTACATCAACCTCTTCCATAAAACACTATGCCACATAAGCAGAGTCATTCACAGTAAGGATAGACCAGTTCTGGGCACCCACACCCTGAAAAGCCAGAGAAAAGGCATAAACCTCAGCATCCTGGGCTATATAGTCTCCAAGGGACTTTTGCCATTGCTTCACTTGCTATCTGATCCTTCTAAAAAAAACCCAGCAGAGATAGAATTTGCTATTTTCTGCATGTACTGTGCCAGTAAAGGTAAGGTAAAAAAAGGTAAAGGACCCATGGACTGTTAAGTCCAGTCAAAGGTGACTATGGGGTTGCAGTGCTCATCTCACTTTCAGGCCAAGAGAGAAGGCGTTTGTCCACAGACAGCTTTCCGGGTCATGTGGCCAGCATGACGAAACCGCTTCTGGCACGAGAACATTGTGATGGAAACCAGAGCACATGGAAACGCCTTTTACCATCCTGCCACAGCGGTACCTATTTGTCTACTTGCACTGATATGCTTTCGAACTGCTAGGTTGGCAGGGACAGAGCAACGGAGCTCACCCCGTCACAGGGATTCGAACCGCCAACCTTCTGATCGGCAAGCCCAAGAGGCTCAGTGATTTAGACCACAGTGCCACCCGCCTTTGCCACTAAAGCAGCTGTTCCAAACCTGGTGCCCTTTAGATGGTTTAGACTACAAGTCCTATTAGCCTCCGTCAACATGGTCAATGCTCAAGGATAATGGGAGTTATAGTCCAAAACCTCTAGAAGGCACTGCTTTGGGGGAGGCTGTACTAAAGCTGTGGTGCCTCCACCAGCACCTTATCCTATAGGATAGGATAGCACAAACACTGGAGTTTCCCAGGCTCACGGTCTACTGTTTTTGCCTTCCATTAGCATCTGACCCCCAAGTTACTATCCTGTAGCAGACTGAGCTAACCTAGGATAGTGTCTTGCTTATCTCTAATACCTTTCCTCCAACCACTGTTTAAAAGGAAGGGAAATGGAGCACAGCAAGTAGTGGATCTGTCATACACAAGGGAGCTCAAAATAACGTATCTTCTTAATATTTCATTTCAGAAGATGGGAATAAGTCCAAAGTAGCTACTCTGTGCTCAAGATATCCAGAGTTAGAGTTCAAATTCGCTCGTGACGGAGCCCTCCGCTTTCAGATAAGATCAGAGATTGACAGCACAATCCTCTGTATGTCTACTCACAAGCAAGCCCCACTGAGTTCACTGAGTAAGCATATAACTATACCCACTTCTGACTAACTCCCACTGACCTCAGCAAGGCTTACTTCCGAGTAGAGGATTGTGCTGTCATTTTCTCACATCCGCTGGGGGTTCTACCAGTCAGCCAGAACACGGAGGCACACGAGAGAAGGGGCTAAAACGTTTAGCGTTGCTGTTAAATCTCATTCTCCACGGCTCAAAAAGAACAATGCTGCACCATCTTTGTGGAGAATACGTCGTCCTGCTGCAGGAGGCTTTGCACGGATCTCTAACAATCCTGTACATACTCCAAAACTCACCCTAATTAAAAGCAAATAATCAAATACATTCAATTTGAAAAGTTGGCAAACTAGCGTGTATTATTGTGTTAGCACCTTGGCATCAAAACGATCACATCATGCTAATCTCATTGTGCAGGAGAGCTCTTGAGTATGTTATTCACTGAGTCTGTTTCATTCCCCTCCAGCCCCTTCCCCCTGTCTTCCTCCTTCACTACTGTTCTCTTTTAACTAGGACTAGACCAGCACCAGCCAGTGTGTGTTGCTGCCCAAAACAACGAGAGAGCACCGTGTCAGGAAAGTCTGGTCTAGAAACAAAACGTGTATCCACCTGCATCCAAGAAAATATACCTCTCTCGACATATTTCTTATAAAGCTTCATTAAAGTTAAACCCTTTTTCTCTCCCCTTCCCTTAACCGCTTACTGGTTTAATTCATCTGCACATATATGGCAGGGAACCCTAAGCTGCTTTAAACACAAAATTGTAACCAGAGCACTTCCAAGGCGGTCTTGTTGACAAATAAAGCCCTAAAATTCGCCTTCTTCAGCCTTGGGTCCCCAGCCGGCTTAACCAATGGTCAAAGAGGTCGGGAATGATATTATCATTACTATTATCAACATCATTTATGTGTTGCTTCCGATGAAGCATCTCAAAGTGATTCCACTATGCCATATCAGGCAACTGCATATATTAAAAACAAAACCATCAAACCACTTTAAATAATCACATATATAAAACTCGTTTCAAGTCCAACATAGATACCAACCAGCCTAAAAAGCACCAATTAGGAAGTCTGTTGAAAGGGGGAAATGTTCAACATATGCCAAAAAGACAATAGAGGCAGTGTCTGTCTGATGTGGTGGGAGGGAGTTCCACAGGGTAGGTGCCACCACACAAAAGTCCCGACTCCGACATCATGCAGAACAGATCTCCTGATAAGACGGTATCTGCAGAATGCCCTCTCCACAGAATGCAGCGTTTGGTTGGGTATATAAGAAAGGAGATGGTATTTTGACCATAATTCAGCAATGTCTGGAGACCCAAAAGTGAAGAGCTCTGTCCTAACTGGATGACCAAGGGTCCAACCCTCTGCAATGCAGGAATCTCATCTAAAGCATCCATGACAGGTGGCCATCCAACCTCTGCTTAAAAACCTCCAATGGAAGAGAGTCCACAATCTCCCGAGGAAGACTGTTCCACTGTTGAACAGCTCATACCCTCAGAAAGTTCTTCCTGATGTTTAGTTGGAGTCTCCTTTCTTGTTAATTGAAGCCTTGGTTCAGGACCAAGGCAGAATACAGCTGAACTATTGCTTTCCTTGATCTGGACCAGGGGTAGGCAACCTAAGGCCTGGGGGCCAGAAGGTTCCCAATGGCCTTCTCAATCCGGCTCATGTACAGTCCAGGAATCAGCATGTTTTTACATGAGTAGAATGTGTGCTTTTATTTAAAATGCATCTCTGGGTTATTTGTAGGGCATAGGAATTTGTTCAAAATATAGTCCGGCCCACCACATGGTCTGAGGGACAGTGGACCGGCCCACAGCTGAAAAAGGTTGCTGACCCCTGATCTGGACTATGCAACCTAGAAAAGCATTAGCTGTTTTTGCTGTTGCATCACACTGCTGACACATGTTGAGGTTGTGGTTTGCTACGTAAGACCACTAGATCTCATACATAAACCAATCTCACTTAACAATATCCCAATCCAAAATATTTCAAGAATATTGCAACTCACATAAAAAGGGACCCGATGCCCTAAGGGAGCACCTTCTCCCATCCCAGCCTGCCCATTCATGGAGACATGCAGGTCAGACCCTCCTGGTAGTCCCATCACCTGAGCGTGTACATCTTGTGGCAACCAGGAGCATCACCTGTACATCTCGTCTCAGGAATTGTGACACCCAATTCCCTCAGCCCAGTGCCTAACTCTATGGTTTGACCCTTGTTTCACCACCAACTACAGCTCATTGCCCAGTGCTGAAAGTAATCAGCAGTGGGATCTTCATGAGCTGGTGAGCTCCAAGAGCCAGCTTCCACCCAGTCTAGCCTTGGTCTTGCTGAAACAGAAAATGAAAGGAGACTCTGGATCAAATGAAGCATCCATCTCCAAATAATATTGCTTTTGGACCTCTAGCTGCTTAACCAATAGACCCGTTCTCCAAGGATTTGTTGAATCCTTTTTGAAACGCACCTAATCTAGGGCCAACAGCACATCTTGTTGAAGCAAGTTCCACAAGTGGACTCTTTTCTGCAAGAAGAGCTTCTTCAATCCTTCCCATGTCCAATCAAATTCAATGGAAGACTTCTTAGTACAATAAGAGACAGAGAAACAATTCCCTTTTTCCTTCATGCAATTTTCTAAACCTCTACAAACATCCTTGGGTGCCTTGTTGCTCACGGAGTAAGTGTGAAAATACAAAAGCACTTATAAAGCCAAGCCTTGTTGTTCACACTCGGACAAATGCTTGCAGATTTCAAGAAAGCATGTGATCCTTTTTGACTTCGCTATCAAGAAGGTAAGCGCCCATTGTAACATAAAACAACAGAAATAAATGACAACTGGAGTTTATACAACCGTAAAATCGCACTCTGGCAGATATCTTGGCTCCAGTAGGCTATTTACAAGAACACAACATAGTTCTGAGAATGGGGAGATTTCATCGGAAGCTTCCAGGAGCAAATTGGAGCATTATTCAGGGGAAATTCCAGAGAGACCACACTGCGGGGAACGGCCTGGTGGAACAGTTGCTGATGAGACGGCTCAGGATTCGACACAGCCAGCACGGCATCTTGAAGAGAGGGTGAAAAAGAGGGATTAAAAACATCCAGGTAGCCCCAAGGTGGAGGTGGAGGTAGGCCTCTCCTGGGAATTCAGAACAGGCTGTTGGCAACTACTGCCAGCCTTTCTTGACAACATTGCGCATTACTCCAGAGACTTGCGTGTGAAATCAGTACCTTCGAAAGAGATCCTCATTTAGCAGAAAAGCATCACATGCGGAAGGTTTCCCAGCACTGCTTTCCACTTGCCATATGGCTAGCTTCGTCCAAATTTGCAGCGAGAGGTGACAAGCACAGCTTCAATGCTTTGAAAGCAGTGAGAAAAGCTTTCAGCTGGAGCCTCAAACAACTGTGACACCCCCCCCAAAAAAAGCCTTTTATTTTTGCAAGGTGGTGAAAAACATGCCATTTGGCCTGATAACCGATTGATTCTTTAGGACCATCCCCAGATCACTGGCAGACGGCAGCATACTTTGGATAAAACTTGACACACCTGCAGGGCCTAGCCAGGCATTCAGAACCAATGGGCCACCGATAAGAAGGTGCACCACTGCTTTTCCCTTTGGGCAGTAAGAATAAATAGAAGCATTACAAATGAGGCCAATAACAAAAGGTATTCAAGGAACTGGTCGGCCAGCCAGACATGCACCTCTCCCAGAGACTCCATTCCGTACCATCCAGCCTACCACATTTTCCCACTTTTCTTTTCCAATGGAACATTTTGTGGTTACTTAACTTGTGCAGTCCTTATGAAGATGTTTGGTGGGGGAGGGTGCCCCGTAGATCTTTTTTTTATGCCCATGTGTACTTTTACAAACCTGATTTCCTGTAGGATGCTAAGGCTGCCCTTTCTTTCTTATATTCTGGATATAAGAAGAATCCTGCTGGGTCAGACCAAAGGCTTTCCCCTGTTTCTCATAATGGGTAGCCAGAATCTTCTGGAAGCCCACCTTAAGGCATAAGGCAAGTGCCCTCCCCTCTGCCACCCCATTGTCCACTGCCCTATTTCATTTCTATTGCAGACTTCTAGAATAGCCTTCCTCAGCTCAAATGCTGCTGGAGTGCAAATCCCACCATCCCTCTGACCATTAGCCATGTTGGCTGGGGCTGATAGTTCTCATCTGAAACATCTGGGTGGCACCAGGTGTGGGGAAGGCTGTTCCAGGGAAATGTTTCCTTTGGTGTCCCTCTGGTGTTTAACTGGGGTGCTGATACACTCTGAGGTTGCAAAGCAGCAATCACTGACAAAATACAACAACCTTATGGATTGGAGGACCAACTGAATTTCCCTTGAAGGTAGCAGTGGCAAGCTCTATATTTTCAAGGATGTGCATTGAGGATTCTTCCTATTAACTGTGCCTGTGGAAGATCTCTCTCACTGCCACATGAATGGAAATATTCTTAAGCTGCACAGCAAGTGCTTTGACCTGCTCTTTTTCCTTCTCTTCCCTCATTATTTCTGCTAATTACTGGTGGTGTTAATTTTTGCATGTAAACTTTCTTCCCACTTTTCTCACAGCCTTGTTTCCTTTCTCTCTGTGTGCGTGTGTGAGCTTGGCTTTAAAAGGGGGGGTCACAATAATCCTCTGTTTATTTCAACACACTCTCTTGGCAAATAAATTATTGTAACATCACAAATTCCATTCGCAGGAGTTCGCAGGAGGCACATCAGGAGGAAGAGCGAGCCAACTTTGGTTGCTCCAGAACTTTGCAGCTTCCCCCGTCCTCTCAAATGAATGCCATGCAAAACTAAAGGAATTTGGCTCCAAAAACGGATTTCATTCAGGCATGTGACACATTTATTTAACATTGCCTGCAAGGGATGTAAGAAAGCAATGTTTTCCATTCTGCCCTGTATACAATATATCACACACAGCAGTGCTTCTGTTCCCCTGCAGTTCACCTTCCACCCAGAACTCATCTTGTTTTGCAAAATTATGTGTGGGATCAAACTATGTTATACTCAGAGCAGACGCACTGAAATTAATGAACATGACCAAGTTAGGTCCATTAATATTTTTTTTCCCAAAAAAAATATTCATTTTATAACACAACTAAACAACACAAACAGAAAAACAAACAATACAAACAAATTCTTGTCTTATCCTTATTTTTTCTAAACATTGTTAGGTGAACTTCCCCAAGTCCCCACTATCTGATTTTCATTTTACCTCATCTTTAGCAGTTTACATATATCATAATTTTTAACCTTTACCATAAAAATCTTCACATTTTATCACTTACAAATAATACTATTTTAAAATACCCTATTTTCTACTTCTAACCCTACAGCCTATATACACTTCCAAAGCTATTCTAAAATTTAAATATTAACATATTTTTTGAAATATTCTTTAAACTTATTCCAATCTTCTTCCACCGTCTCTTCTCTCTGGTCAGTTCGGCAAGTTCCATATAGTCCAAAGTTAGGTCCATTAATTTCAATGGGTCCACTATGAGTAAAATTTAGTTTCCACCAAATGGATGCCTATTGGGGAGACCCATTCATCCAGCTGGGGAAAACTGTCAGAACAAAGGTATTTTCCATCGTTTCTAAAAAGTGAAGGGAGTGGGCTGTTTCATAGAACAGAGGCCGCCACACTCAAAGCTATGTTTTTCTTTTCTTTTTCATAATTTTCATAATATTCCAAACCCTGTTCTGAGTTATCATAGAGCAGACTTCTGAGATCTTTGGTTCTTCAATGAGACCCTCTCTCACAAACTGCAGTGACCTCCTGCATACATAGCAGATGAGGTGCTCTCTCCCGGCTCATCCACAATTGTCCTGTCCTTTCCATGTCCAAGAGATTTTTATTTCGTCCTGCTGAATCAAAACACTCATCAATCAGGTTTTCTGCAGATTGACATTTGTTCCAGTTCAGTAGTAATCAGTGAGTTTTCCTGGGGAAAGTGGTGGGGCAAATGAAACATCTCTTGGTACTGTGCCTTAAAAAAAGCAAGGGACAATCAGAAATGTGGAGCCCTCAGTTATATCCCAACTTTCCTCTAAAGAGCTCAAAGTTTCCCACCTCCTATCCCCATAGCCACCCTGCAATGCAGGCAAAAGTGAGGAACATTGCCCCAAGGTTAGCAAGTAAGCTTCATAGCAGAGTGGGGATCTGAATCTGGATCGCCTCAGTTTGTGTCCTACACCAGGGATGGAGAACCTATGGCCCTCAAGGAGATGTTGAATTCCAGTTCCCATCAGCCACGGGCCAGAATGACCCAATGGGCAGGGAATGCTGGGAGTTGTGGTCCAGCAACATATGAAGGGCCACAAGTTCCCCATCTCCATCATACACACTAACCCACAGATAGGAAACCTGTGGTCCTCCAGATGTTCATTTGTTTATTTAAGGCATTTTTAAAAGGTAAAGGTAAAGGACCGCAGACAGTTAAGTCCAGTCGGGGTTGCAGCGCTCATCTCGGTTTACTAGCTGAGGGAGCCGACGTTTGTCCGCAGTTTTTCCAGGTCATGTGGCCAGCATGACTAAGCCACTTCTGGAGAAACAAGAGCAGCGCACAGAAAACGCCGTTTACCTTCCCGCCAGAGCGGTACCTATTTATCTACTTGCACTTTGGTGTGGTTTCAAACTGCTAGGTTGGCAGGAGCTGGGACCGAGCAATGGGAGCTCACCCCATCACGGGGATTCGAACCGCCGACCTTCTGATTGGCAAGCCCTACGCTCAGTGGTTTAGACCACAGCGCCACCCGCGCTGTAAGCATTTACATACCACTTAATCATTAGCATGTTTTTGGATTCCCACCATGCTGTGCCCTAGCCAGCAGGGCCAATGGTTGGGGAAGCTTTGAAAACAACCAGGAAGTAACTTCATTTACAGAAGGCATAAAGGAAGAGAGGCAAGAAGAGGTGTCTTCAGTCACTCCTGATAACATCCCCGACGGCCTTAGCTGTGCTGGATAGTAAATGTCACATCTCATGTCAGATCTTGCCTGGATAGATTATCCCCGAAGACTTGGGTCTGCCTCCGAAACTAACATTAGCAGCTGCATGCTTTAGGTTAACCCTTCACCTGCCTCACAGCTGCTGTCGCTTTGCCCTGAGCCAAACCTTTTAAAGGAGGGGTGACTGGCTTCAGAGCACATCGGGCAAGAGTGCTGCAGGATAGATAGAGAAAGAATAGAGTGGAGAACATCTGTGCATGTTTGTCCTTCCATAGGACATTGTAAGGATGTCCCAGAGCAAGTGGCATGGCTGATTTGAAAGGACAATATTGCAGCACAGCTTTGCAGATAATACAAAGCAGGGTACATCCCAGCCAAAGCGAAGCCCTTGGGAGTCCTACTGGTTTCAGCGGGCGAGATATAAGTAACTGCTTGAAACATCTGGGAGTTAACATGACCTGGATCATGCCACTAGTAGCCAAACTCACAATGAAATCTAAAATCATCGGGGCAGGGGAAGGTGCTCGTGAAGTAGGTCGGCCATCCCAAACCCTGGCATACCTGTCAACTGTGCTGAGGGGGAAAATGGGACGTCCCATTTTTTTCTCTCACATGAAGACGGTGGCCAAAATGGCCACCAATATCTCACATGATTTCAGACCACACTCTTGCCATGAAAAAAGTGCTTGGGAGGCAGCAATCTTGCATAGCACCCCAAAATGCACAAAAGCGCTTTGGGGGGCTGCAGTCTCAGACAGGACACGTGACTCATGTGAGAGTGTGGCCCTGGAAAATGGTGTCCTGGTTTGGGACCACTTCGTATTGGAGGGCATGCCCCAGCCAGCATGGTTAGCTGAAACAGCTGGAGGTTCCATCGATGTGGTGTAATGGTTGGTGTATTGGACTAGGACCAGGGAGACCAGCCATGAAGCTTACTGGGTGGCCTTGGGTCAGTCACTCACTCGCAGCCTAACCTACCTCACAGGGTTGTTGTGCGGATAAAGTGGGGAGAAGAATTATGTGCACCACCCTGAGATGTTGGATATAAATGTAGGAAAGGGAGGGAGGGAGCTTAAAATGGCAAACGTGTTTATGTGTAAGCCACCCAGAGTGGCTGGGGAACCCAGTCAGATGGGTGGAGTAGAAATAATCATCATCATCATCAACAACAACAACAACACAAGAATAGCCCTGCAAAGGCCCATCTATTCTAGTATCCTGTCCTCACAGGATGTTTAGTTTAGCCTGTTTAGCCTGGAAAAGAGGAGACTGAGAGGAGATATGACAACCATCTTCAAATATCTTAAGGGCTGTCACATGGAAGAAGGAGCATGCTTGCTTTCTCCTGCTCTAGAGGGTAGGATTCGAACCAATGGCTTCAAATTACAAGAAAGGAGATTCCGACTAATCAGGAAAAAGTTTCTGACAGTCAGAGCTGTTTGGCAGTGGAACAGACTCCCACAAGAGGTGGTGGACTCTCCTTCCTTGGAGGTTTTTAAGCAGATGGCCATCTGTCATGGATGCTTTAGCTGAGATTCCTGCATTGCAGGGGGTTCAACTAGATGACCTTTGGTCAACTCTATGATTCTTTGAGTCACAGTGACTAGCAAGCTGTCAATGGGAAACCCGGAAGAGAGGTTAGGGTTGCAGTTTACTCACCATGAAGTTCACCAAGTGCTCTTGGGCAAGGTGCCATTTATTCCCCTGCCGTGTGATCTCCTGAAAAATCAGCAATATCTGATCCAGGCACAAGTACGCAGGCGGTCTAATATACTGCACGTTAGGCCTGTTTGGCTCTGAAGGAGGCTTCCATGGTCTGGTGGTTTCAAGTCATGGTGACCTGAATTATTTTATGCATTAACCTCTGAGACCACTGTGGAATTATAAGAGGTGAAAGCAAGTTCACACTTCTGCCCGTCTTTGTTTCCAGTGGTCATTGATAGCACAAGCTATCTTGCACCTGCTGTGAAAATAAATAGGGTCAATATGGTAATACGCACTTTTGTGTGTGTGTACCTATTTTCCCTCGATAGGCTGAAACAAAGCTAAAGCACTTTCCCCCCACACCCTTGCATATATAAGCATCTTTTCATTCACAAGATCACCACTGCCCCTCCCCAAATAAAAGGCAGCATGAAAGAAATGCAAAATAAAATAAAATAAATAGCTGAGTTTATATTATACTAGGCCAATTTACTCCAATAACTGCACTGATTTACGTCTGCTTCTCATAAAACATTATTTCCACTTGGGTACAGATATCTAAGTTTGTATATGCTTTGCTTTCTGTGCCGTTTGGACAGCTCACAGGGGAAAGCATTCGAAAGATGGAAAGACCAAATTACGATAAGTTTCAGAAAAAGAGGCTACTTTTCCAGACCAGTAATAAGACTTAAGTTGAGTTGGTTAGCTTTCCAGTTAGTCCTAGCTAAGGATGCTTGAAGAATTATGAAATTCAGAGCAAACTGATGGGATCTGAGCTACCAGGACTGAAGTGTGGACCAGAACATAGTTATCCATCAGACTTTGCTCTACAATTTCTAAATGCAAATGTTAGTGCAGGTTTTTGCAGGAACAATATGGGACAGACTAATGAATAAATACATGCAAAAGAGACACAACCAGAAATAAACAAGCTGAAGCACTTTGCAAACTTTGTCAAGACTTCGGCAAACCTCTGGGAAAATCTTTGGGGAAATAAGAAGAGGTTCATGTATCTGCTTTTCATGTATCTGCTTTTACTTGGGTAAAGCTTCAGTGGTGGTTGCCTGAACTTGGTGAATTTTAGTAATAATAGAAGTTCAACATGTGATTTTCCCAATTCCTCTTGATGGGCCCAGTACCTCAAACCCATTAGAGAAGCCCATTAGGTCCAGCTTGCTGACTCAGGTACATTCCACTTTTCCATCTTTATTGGTAATCTACAGACCTTCAAATTCCAGGAAACAAAGATGAAATTCCACACAAGGAGGGCTAAAAACAAAATAAAATAGAACAACACAAGTATTCTCTTTACAGTTAATTTGTTTACAACCATAGGAGCCCACTCCTAGGGGTTCAGGTCCCTGTAAACATAAAGGTACCCCTGACCATTAGGTCCAGTTGCGGACAACTCTGGGGTTGTACGCTCATCTCGCTTTATAGGCCAAGGGAGCCGGCGTTTGTCCACAGACAGCTTCCAGGTCATGTGGCCAGCATGACTAAGCCGCTTCTGGCGAACCAGAGCAGCCTTTACCCCCTTACCTCCCCTAAAATATTTGAGGGGGTCAGGGGCCCCAAAGTTGATTGGCATTGCTTTTCCAATGATGTGGTGTGCCATGTCATGTGATCAGGCAGAGTGGGGCTTACGTGGGCCACACACACACCCAATATTTTATTCAAGTTGGCATCCCTGCTAACTTGAAACTTTTCATCTGACTTGGTTAATTATCATTGTGTGTTCATAACCAGAGCTGGCTTACCACAGTTTGCAGTCACTGAGGTAATATACATTGCCATATAATGAAGGGGACCTTCATAAATCCATTAAGTCTAGAATAAAAGGCCACATCTGCCCCATATATGTAAAGCACTGTGATACCACTTTAACAGCCATGGTTCTCCCCACGCACCCCACAAAGAATCTGGGGAACTGTAGTTTGTTAAAAGTGAATTTTAATAATCATAAGTTGGCAGTCATACCAGTATTTTTTTATTTCGGTCAACAACTAGTTGAGAGCAGCCATACCAGTGCACATTATTTTGAGTCCAGTTTTCATATCAAAACGGTGGTATAAAACCCACCCTTTCTCCTAAGTTATAATTTAAATGCAGGGACCTGTTTTTAACAAAACAAAAAAAAGCATCAATAGCTCTTAAATCTTTGCTCTTGCACTCACTTTAAAGTCAAGTAAAGAAAAAAATTCTCCTGCTTTCGATTCTCAAACGTCTTAGGACTCTTCCATCAGACAAACATGTTGGAAAGACTAGCACCAAAAACACCATGGCTTTTGAGGGGAGAAAGAGGAATTGTTTTTAAAGTCAAATTATGCTAGAACGCTCTTAATAAGGAGCTGAGTTTCCGTCAACAAACAATCTTGCAAAGGATGCTGTGAAATTCTGCCCATCTCTTCTCTGCCCCCGCCCCCGCTGCTTTGCTTATTAATGGATCCCCTCGGGTGCTATATGCTCTTCGTACACATAGTTTGAAAAGAAATAACATTTTTGACTTTTAAAAGCTCTACACAGAAAGTGGTTAAGAACCCCCTATCTCTCTGTGAATTTCAATGGAATACAGTCCAGCCTTCTCACTAGTTCGGCTAATACATTAGGCTCTGGGTGAACAACATTTTGAACACAAGTGCTATCAATGTGCAGCAGAGACGGGCTGAAGAGTGGGATGCTCTCCCCAGGGAGGCTCTCCTGGTTCCTTCATTACATATCTTTAGGTGCTGGGCGAAAACAGGCCTTTATCTGATTAACATTCTATGGCCTTTTCATACCCTCCAACATTTCTCCAAAGAAAATAGGGACAACCTATTCTACATCAGGAAGCTTCTCCTGTGTTTGATCTCATGGCACACATAGACATCATATACACATGCACATCTGTCACCTTGAGCCAATTACAACCTCTCTGCCTAACCTACCTCACCAGATTGTTGTACAGTAAAGATACCATGTGTGAGGGAAAGGATAGTGTACAATGCCTTCCACAGATAAATGGAATGAAATTAATTCATAGCTGTAAGCTGCCTTGAGTCCCTCTCAGGGAAAACGGCAGAAGAAGAAGAAGAGGAGGAGGAGGAGGAGGAGGAGGAGGAGGAGGAGGAGGAACTGTGAGAATAATCAGAGACATACCAAAGAGTCAATCCTGTTGAACTCAGTTCTGAGTACAAATGCTTACGGCTGCAGTGTAAGGCTGCAGTCTTTACCCAGTTACCTGGGAGTAAACTCCACTGAATACAGTAGGATTTCTAAATCGACCGTGTAAGGCTCCATTTACAATAAAGGAATCAACACACTGACACAGGCTTGCTGCTTCTTTCGAAGAACTGCAAAACTTGAATTCCTTGAGCAATTTCAAAACGCTTTAAACAATCATCTTCTTGGTTATCTTGGTGGGTTCAATGATGGTTATCTAAGCCATCATTGAACAGAAAAGAGCAAACGCCCCCAATTAGTTTTCTATTAGTTCAGGGCAAACTAGGGCAGAGTCATTAACAGGGTGTTTCCAGAGAGGCATGATCAAGCGGCACCCAACCATTGCAATACTGCCAGAAGTGGAATCGTGTCTCTACTTCCAGACTTCCAATCCTGAGGGATGGAGAACCTCAGGCCCAGGGCCCAAATATGGCCCTCCAGACATCTCTTTATATGAACCAGAAGGTTTCCCACCCTTGCGAGAACAGAATGCTGGACAAGATGGGCTTTTGCCTTGTTTTACTGTCCTTTTGCTGACTTTCAGGCTCTCCTGGTGAGGGAGAGTCTCTATGATCACTTCCTGGCTGGGAGAGGGGGAGAGACAAGATGGTGGGAATTAGTGCAGTACAAACCTCCCTCCCAACTTTCCTCTCCCTCTTGATAAGCAACAATGACCCACCTGCCCGGAAGCCAGTACTGCACCCCACCCTGCCCTTACAAGCCAATTTTGCTGTTAGGGTTAGTTACTTTGTTGATTGTATGTTGTTGTTTCAATTGATTGAGATACACATCAAGGTGGGAACAGCAGGGTTGCCATATGTCCAGAATACTGTGTCCAGGAGGAAATTGGGAAAATCTGGGTGTATGGCAGTCCAAAAAATAGCTCAAAATCGGCAATTTTATTAGCAATTTAGCCCGAAAAGCTCAACAACTTTTCTGTCCGGATTTTCACTGTTTGAAATATGGCAACCCTACCCATCAATAAATAATGTGAACCAAGAAACCAGCAAATAAAATAGTCTGCCTATATCTATTGGTTTAAACAAAAACACTTTGCTGTCACATCCTTGTGGAAGTGTGTGTCTTCTCATCTACAGTCCTGGTGATGGTCTCCTCAAGTGCTTCTCCCCGGGTCTCTTTCAGTTCTTGTTCAATCCACCAGGCGCTAGCTAGACAACTCTGCATGCACATCATAAATAATGAAACAGACCTTGAAAATATAATATGACTTTTTATAGCTACCGTGTGATCCATAAACTCAAATAAAAACAACCTCAGAAAAATAGAGCTGAAAAATCCATTATCAAATTCATGCTTCTTGCTCAGCTATAATCCCTACAAGGGAGGGGGTGGAAATTAATAATAATAGCAACCCATGCTATAAATTTGTATCCTGGGTGCATGGAATCTGATAAAAAAATGTAAGAGGCTTAACAATCCCAAACTGAATTTTTTTTCTCCATATAAATGCCTAACCTGGTCTCAAGAATGTATATGAGAAGGAGACTTCATTCCAGATGCATGGATGAGATCAAATGAGCCAAAGAATATCAACATACTCTCGCATCTGAGAGTCGGAAGATCAAAGTTTGCGCCAAAACACAATGGAAATCAGATGGCAAGCTTCTCTGCTTGTGCAAACGCTGCATAGATTTTCATTACAAAGAGGCCCAGGCTTGGCAATGGAAGCAGGCGAATGTAAATATATGTGGATTCCATAGTAAAGGTGACAATGATATTAGAGGTAATGCTAAATACACATCCCATAAATGTAAGCCGCTATACTGAGAAAAGCACAGGTTGTATCATCAACGGGACAATTGGTGGGCTTGATGTTCAGCTCTCATCGCCAGATTGATTCAAAGCCCTGATGGAAGGAGCTGTGTGCTCACAGCACAGCATCTACCATCATAAGATTGCAGAAGCAAGAGAATACCTGCTCTATAAACATACAGTGGTACCTCGGGTTAAGAACTTAATTCGTTCTGGAGGTCTGTTCTTAACCTGAAACTGTTCTTAACCTGAGGTACCACTTTAGCTAATGGGTCCTCCCGCTGCCGCCGCACCGCCACCACACGATTTCTGTTCTCATCCTGAAGCAAAGTTCTTAACCCAAGGTACTATTTCTGGGTTAGTGGGGTCTGTAACCTGAAGCGTCTGTAACCCGAGGTACCACTGTATAGGCTTGTCTCCTACACTTCACAAGCACAGTTCCACTCACCTGTAAGACTGCTCCTTCTCTTTGCAACCCCCCCCCAAAAAAAAAATCTGCTCTTGGGGGATCCTCCAACCCTTTGGAACAGATTTTGAGGGTGCACAGGGGAGGCAGACTTTCCATTGTCCAAGCAGAAATCTGTTGTGCAAGTGGAATGGCAGTGTTGGATGAGACCTATATGTTTTATACTGGATTAACATCAGGGGCTCCCAAGCACACATGCTAGAATCCTGAGACTTAAAATTTGAAAAGGATATTGAGAATTTTCCATTAAGTATCCCTACTTTCCCAGATCTGCTGTTCCAGAGTTCTCTATCCAAATACATATTGTTGCCTGAGGTAGGGAGAAGGAAGAAACTCTGCTCAATTTGCAGTTTAATACAAATAAATGTATTAACACTTTCAAAAACAATACATGATCCACAACACAGCTACCCTTTAACATTCACATGCCTCCTATTTTGTGAGGCAGTACTTCAACCAAAAAAGTACACACAAATGTGTATATTGGGGAAAATGTGCATCAACTTTCAGTGTGTGGTGTAGTTTACTTCTTATGTAGTTTTGTGAAGTGTTATTGTTTACATTGTTGTACACCTCTTAGAAACACTTTTGTGAAAAGTGGCGTAGAAAAAGTTTAATAAATGAATGAATAAATAAATATTAGTGAAAATAACATATAGAAATGCATTAAATTCCTTGAAACAGTTGGAAGCCAAAGCACATTAAAATGCCCCTGAAGTTTTGTAGGGACTCATTTCTTTAAAAATAAAATAAAATCTTAAACTAATGTGGATATGCAGAGAAATTAACTTAATATTGGGAAAATGAGAAACTGGGGGGAGGGGACCAAAAATGGCAGACTCGCCCATCCCTATTTCAGACTCAGAAGTTCATCAATAAAGTTAGCATTCCTACTGATTTACAGCTTCAAGCATTTTTGACTGTAGCAACCATTGCATGGATCCCCTCTTACATAGATTAGCAATGGCAAATGTTGATATTTAATGCTCCACCCACTTTTGCTTCTGGCCCCGCCCATCATGGGTATGTGACCTCCTGGAAGCTTGCCCAGTTGGGAATGATGTGGCCCCTTGGCTCAGAAAGCTTCTCCATTCCTGATCTACAGGGTCCTTTTACTACAGCTCATTTAAATACTAGAGCCTAAATGTTTCCGAGACACGATGATGGCTATTATCTGTAAACTCCTCTGATCCTTTCTGGACGAGCCCTCCTTTGTACTGCCTTCCTCCAAGAAGGCAAAGCTCAGCATGGTCGGTCATGGCCTCTCACTGAAAATATGGTGCATTTGTTCATGACAACAAAAGCTCCCAGTAGGGCCAATGGACAGCAACAGTTCCCAGAAAGTAATAATGAAAACCCAGTAACTAAGAGCCATCAATTGCACAAATGCTAAAAAGGTAGGAGAACAGAAAGCAGCAGGCCCCTAAAAGCCATCTGCCACCTTGGCCTGCCCGTTCGTCCGCTTCCCCCCAGCAGCGTTTTATATGAGGGATGATGTCTCTGTATTGCGAGCAAGTCATTCGCAGA
Source organism: Podarcis filfolensis (assembly GCF_964270895.1). Lineage (NCBI taxonomy): Eukaryota > Metazoa > Chordata > Lepidosauria > Squamata > Lacertidae > Podarcis > Podarcis filfolensis. The sequence goes on from NC_139606.1 coordinate 96,624,868, forward strand.
GTCACTTCTTCCAACATGTGCCCTGGCTCTAGGAAGACAAGTGGGATTGCCCTCCCCTTCAGACTCTGCATTATCTGCTTGCGCATTTCTCAGTTCTGAGGCACCAATCAGATATTCTTCCAAAGTGACCTGAAGCTCTACAGACATAGAGATGTCAGTGCTACTTTCAGGCAATTAAACAAAACACACACAAACTATTGTTATCTGGTTAAGATCTTCAGTATAGTTGTCTGCAAAGCATGTACTGGAGATGCTGAGATGAAAGTGATGCAGCTCTCAGAAGGGGGACGGGATGTTTTGAATGTTACTTGTGGATGCAGGAGAGACTTTGAAAGGAACATTCTAATGTTACCATAGAAAGGAGCATTCTGAAATAGCATAACTTATTCGTATAATTAATAATAATAATAATAATAATAATAATAATAATAATAATATATTTATAACCTGCCCATCTGACTGGGTTTCCCCAGCCACTCTGGGCGGCTTACAACAGAATATATTGAAAACATGATAAAACATCAAACATCAACCATTAAAAACCATTAAAAACTTCCCTGAACAGGGCTGCCTTCTAAAACATGCCTTCAGATGTCTTCTAAAATTTCCTTGACATCTGCTGGGAGGGTGTTCCACAGGGCAGGCGCCACTACCGAGAAGACCCTCTGCCTGGTTCCCTGTAAGCTCACTTCTCGCACTGAGGGAACCACCAGAAGGCCCTCGGAGCTGGATCTTCCAGCAATTGAATGGTAAGCTCAGAATGTTGCTTTTGAGGTCTCTCCTACATCCATGAGTAACAATGAAATGTAGGTCATAGCTTTGGCGGTAGTGTAGGGGAAGAGGGGAGCAGAAGAGCGCAGCTCTGGGACTTTTTTCAGAGCAGGAGTGGTGACACTGGAGAACCACGGTAATAATAGCACCACTTCATTGTGCCTTGGTCAGACCACACCTCAAGTACTGCGCCCTGTTCTGGGCATTACAATTTAAGAAGGATATTGACAAGCTGGAACATGTGCAGAGGAGAGCAGCCAAGATGATCAAGGGTGTGGAAACCAAGCCTTGTGAGGAACAATTGAGGGAGTTGAGTATGTTTAGCCTTGATAAGAGGAGACATGATAACCACCTTCAAATATCTAAAGGGCTGTCACATGGAAGATGGAACAAGGTTGTTTTTTCCTGTTCTGAAGGGTAGGAACCAAACCGATGGCTCCAAGTTACAATAAAGATTCCGACTAAACATCAAGAAGAACTTTCTGATGGTAAGATCTGTTCAACAGTGGAAAGGACTCCCTCGGAAGGTTGTGAACTCTCCTTCATTGGAGTTTTTTAAAGCAGAGGTTGGGTGGCCATCCGTCATGGATGCTTTAGCTGAGATTCCTGCATTGTAGGGGGTTGGATTAGATGACCCTTGGAGTACCTTCCATCTCTACAATTCAATGATTCTGTGATACAGATAATGCTTGAGGTAGTGAGTGGTTATAGTGACTGAGATGAAGTGACAGAATGAATGTTGTGTTTTTTGAAACAAATGATTAAAATGACCACAGCCACTGCTAAGGTCCAACGACAGGCTTCCTCAACCTCGGCCCTCCAGATGTTTTTGGCCTACAACTCCCATGATCCCTAGCTAGCAGGACCAGTGGTCAGGGATGATGGGAATCGTAATCTCAAAACATCGGGTCGAGGTTGAGGAAGCCTGTCCAATGATCTCAAGAAATGCAGTGGTGTCATGAGTAGAAATGGAAGAAAGCATCAATATTCATTCTCATATTTGTCACATACAGTGCTGCTTCTGTTCTGCTACAGTTCATCTTCTGACAAAACTGTGTCATTCATCTAACTGTCCGTTATGTTAAGTTTTTACACCATTCTTTATATATTTAATTACATTATTCCACCCCATTCATTTCAGTGCAAAGGAAATGCAATGCACTGGGGGGGGGGGGGCGTAATCAATTACATATCATTAGCAAACTGAAAACAGCAACAACGGTGAATGTTGACTGTATTTGCTTGCTTGGTTTCTGTTCTGTGTGGGATAAACCCAGCCTCATATGACAAACATGCTTAACTCTAATTAATGCATGAAAGAGTTAAGACAATAGAGTAAGGTGTCCTGTCAGGCTTAGCTAGGTCACACCTCCTCACCTTGGAAGGAAGTGTTACCAAATTCTTTGTTCTCTCATTTCTTCCGCCATGTTAACTTGACCAGTACAGGTGTCTAAGATGGATGCTCCAAGATTAGACTGTGGGGCTTTAGCAAGCCACCTTTGTGTTTCTCTACAAATAATTTAGAAATGTTTACCACTTTGAAATTAACCTAAGTTTTGCTGCTTGTCTTTTCATATATTATTATTATTATTATTATTATTATTATTATTATTATTATTATTATTGCTGCTGCTGTGTGGAAAAGCCCATGAATCTGACCTTTGAAGTGTTTGTAGGTAAAGCAGTTTTAACTTACCAAACATGTGGCCTCGTTCTACTCTAAGGGACATGGGTGACTTATAAGGACCTATTTTAAAAATAATAACCTATATTTCCACACAGTTTGCTTTGCTGCATGTTTTGTGATTTTAAATCTCTGCTGGGACTCTCTCACCAAATAGTACTCCTCACCCTCACCCCACCCCACCCCCCGGTTATTCTTTTACCAAATTGTTAAAACAAATAGGACAAACAGTCAAACATCAGCAATTTCCACTTCCATTTCTGTTTTTGGCAGAATCCTCTACATCCCTAGTCAAGTGTCCTCAGAGGTGCTAAGGCCACCAGACTGCAATTTGTAGATTGTAGATAGATAGATAGATAGATAGATAGATGATAGATAGATAGATAGATGATAGATAGATAGATAGATAGATAGATAGATAGATAGATAGATAGATAGATAGATGATAGATAGATAGATAGATGATAGATATAGATAGATAGATAGATAGATAGATAGATAGATAGATAGATGATAGATAGATAGATAGATAGATAGATAGATAGATAGATGATAGATAGATAGATAGATAGATAGATAGATAGATAGATAGATAGATGATAGATAGATAGATATTCAGGACAAAGTTTAAGTACAACTCCAACAAAATATTGACCATTACAGGTTGGTAAACTTTGCTTCTAACAATTCCTTCTTTTGTCAAGACAAACTGAGATCCACAAAACAATAGTTATTGGTCAGAAATCCTAAGGGGAAGATTCAAGAAACACAAACAGATATAATGCTCAACAGCACGTTCCATCTCGAAATCCATTGATGCAAATTTTGATTCTCTTATTGGTTCTGAACTGCCATCTCCAGCTGCTTAAAATAACAGGCTTTTTCTGACAATAAGCTTCCTTTCTTTTAGTAAATCTTTATTTTACTTTTGTTTTGGAGAGAGGTAAAGTCAGGTTTTTTTTAATTTTTAAACCCTCTCTTTCCTTATGAAATTGACTTCTGTTTTAGCTGTGGTCTTACGCTGTTAGTATCGTCTTTTGTGCAGCTCATTTTCTGTTGCAATGGGATTGTTATGGTTTGGAGGGAGAGCAGCGTTCCAGCTATTTCACCATCTCTGGGTAAAAAATAATCAATTTTCCTCCTCCCACTTTGTGTTTAATGTCCTGGCTGCAATCCAGATGATCAGCGCAGCAGGTCTAAGCGGGGCTTCCTTATTACCAGCTATGGATATGTTCAGCAGATATAACAAGCAATGGGAGGCTGATCATCACCCATTTCCCCCATGATTTTTCCTGAATTGCAGAGTCACTGTGAACACTGTGTTACTGCAATGAACTGAGCCCATATTTAAACATGTTTACCTAGGGATCGCTAGACAGGAAGTCAAAGTAGGATACAAATCTTATGATTAATAGGCCTTTTAATAGAGAAATGAACTTCGGACTAGAAAAATGAGAAACCCAACTTGCAGATTTGCCCATCCCTATCAGGGAGGTGTGCTCTGGCATGGCGTCTGCCTGGCGTGTGCCTGGCGTGCTCTGGTCCATGGGGTCACGAAGAGTCGGACACGACTAAACAACTAAACAACAACATCAGGGAGGTAAGCACACCCATTTTAAAATTCAACATGAAGCCCCAGCTAAGGGCACGAGCCCAAAAGGAAAAAGCTGTAAGCGCAGCTTTCTGTTGAAAACGGTCCTGTATTTGATGTTCATCAGTAGAAGGGGCCAAACTTCAGAAGGCAGAGAATCATCCCGAGAAGGGTAGTATTCCTAGCACAGCCCCTCCAGTTAACAACCAGCCACTTTGCCTTGCCTTTTCATGGGCGCTTTTGGAGCACCTCTTCCCAGCTCCAGAAGCCCACTCCAGCTCTCTAAATTGTGAGCAGCTTTTACAGGCAAACCTGAGTGTCCGTCACTCTAAATTTTCATTGTGGCATCTGTTTTGCCATTTCTAACTGCAGCAGGTTGTATTACAATGAGGCTGTTAATAGGGAAATGCAGACAAACATTTATTTATTTCATTTAAAAAAAATATTCAAATAGCAGCTCTTGGAAGGGGGAGATCTGGGAAATGGAATCAAGCCATACGATTGTTAAAGAAGTGGCGAGGGGGGGTGAGGGACGATCGCAAGCTGACGGGCAGCGTGCTACTCTTCACAAACATCTTGTAAATACAAATACGTATCTGAGCCGGGCAGGGATTGGAGGTGGGGTTTGGCAGAGATTATATACAGATCACAATTTGGCTAACTTTGTTCTCTCTTTTTTTTCATTTTTGCCATCTCGCTTGCCTTTTTAAAATTAATCGATGCTCCTTGGAAAAATGTTTGACATAGATTTCAAGTTGAAATAATGCATACCAACGGATTTTATTGTTTATCTTTGTGGCTGGAATGGGGGTATTGGGGAGCCTGTTTGCTTAGTTTCCATTCAGGAAAAAGAAAGCAAGGGGATGCAAAAGCTGTAATACTAATAACCAAGGCCTTCAGAGTTATTCCTGTTTCACTCTGCAGTACATTGGTCACAAACAGACTTCATCAGTAATTATATTAGCTATAAAGCATCCTTTTAGTTCCACAATTTCCTGGAGATTTAGAATCAGCAAAAGAATACGTGCAAAGTATGCTAGAGTACAAGAGAGAACCTGAGTGCATCTCTCTCTCTTTTTAATGTATAAATGGCAAACTGCACAACCAGAGATGGTCCTTGATGCAGAGGGACTGACCTCCTCTTGAATTCTATCTTTAATAGTAATTTAAAAAGATGGCTCATCCTGCAGAGCTCCTCTGAAACAGGCGATTGAAACGATTCATATTTTCATTAGGGTTGCAACTCCACACATGCCTGCTTGGAAGGAAGCTCTACTGAATCCAACAGGGCTTGTTCCTGTGCAAATGGAGACTATCCACTGTTCACAGAGGCAGTGAGGGTTGGAAAGACGATCCTGCCATACATCTGCATCAGCTCCAGGCTGGTGCAGTGATTGGGGCCAGATGAGGCCCAGTGCTGTTGCGCAATGGCAGCAAGACTGGCTCGGGATCCCAGGCCAGTTCAGCCCACCTCTCCCCTCTGAAAGTCCAATCTTAGGCCTTTCCACTCCCACATCTAGCAGCCAGCTGGTTCAGCCAACACTGTGGAGTGGAGAGACACCTTCGCTCATTGCAACCCCACCACCACAGCCCGATGTAAAGAGGGAGTTGGATTCCGCTGCCTGTATTCATGAGGGGGCAATCCTACAACTCTTACCGGGAAGGAAGTTATACGGAACTCAGTCAGGCTTCTGAGTGAACACGCACATGATTGCACTTGAAAGACCTACATTGGCTCCCAGTACGTTTCCAAGCACAATTCAAAGTGTTGGTGCTGACCTTTAAAGCCCTAAACGGCCTCGGTCCAGTATACCTGAAGGAGCGTCTCCACCCCCATCATTCTGCCCGGACGCTGAGGTCCAGCGCCGAGGGCCTTCTGGCGGTTCCCTCATTGCAAGAAGCAAAGCTACAGGGAACCAGGCAGAGGGCCTTCTCGGTAGTGGCGCCCGCCCTGTGGAACGCCCTTCCAGCAGATGTCAAAGTGATAAACAACTACCTGACATTCAGAAGACATCTTAAGGCAGCCCTGTTCAGGGAAGTTTTTAACGTGTGATATTTTACTGTATTTTTGGTTTTTATGGAAGCCGCCCAGAGTGGCTGGGGAGGCCCAGCCAGATGGGTGGGGTATAAATAATAAATTATTATTATTATTATTATTATTTATTGGATTAACTGATCAAAGACACTTGAGCAACTGAAAAGTTGTCACCAATTAATTAGGCAACACATCCCCACCCCGCAAAAAAAATCCACATTTTATTGATTTTCTTACCTATGTATCCTGCCTTTTTTCCTTCTTGAAACCCAAGGCAATGTATACAATGCAATTCCCAGACAGTCACCCATCCAGACTCTGATTATACTGCAGTAAGGAAGCATCCTCATGTGCCTTCAGACCATACCCTGCGAATTTCAACGCCTATAAAAACTGCAGATTGCAACCGTTATCTTAAAAGAGGTACTCTCGTTTGTTTATTTCATAGGGGTGCACCTTGCCTTTTATAAAACAAGGTGTGTTTTTTTTTTATAAGAGCACCAGAACAGCCTTTTGGATCAGGTCAGCAATGTCCCATCTAGTTCAGCATCCAGTCCTCACAGCCAGATGCCCCAGCAGGAAACCTGCAAGCAGGATTCGAACACAAAAGCACTCTCCCTTCCTGTGAGTATTGAGAAGCATTGCCGCCTCCAACTGTGGAGGTACAGGATAGCCACGATGGCTAGTAGCCATCCATAGCCTTCATCCCCATGAGTTTCTTCAACCCTCTTTTAAAGCCATCTGGGTTGGTGGCAACCTTCTCCTGAGGCGACAAGATCCATAGTTAAACCATATGCTGTGGGGAGACCTGCCCTGGCTCTTCCAACGCTCAGCTTCAGCTTTCTTAGAAGGTGACTCACAATAATGTATAATTAAACAAATTTAATAACAACCTTTTTTTAAAAAAGGAATCTAAAACTAGAAACACAATTAAAAATAATACTTGGCAGCACTCTGGCCAGTAGATGCCAGCAGTCACCCCCTTGCCTTAAAGGGGTAAAACATTTCCTGTGCTTTCAATATGTTGAAGTGTTTTGATCCAAGAAGAAGAAGAAGAAGAAGAGGAGGAAGAAGAAAGAAAGAAGAAGAAGAAGAAGAAGAAGAAGAAGAAGAAGAAGAAGAGAAGAAGAAGAAGAAGAAAGGAAGAAGAAGAAGAAGAAGAAGAGAAGAAGAAGAAGAAGAAGAAGAAGAAGAAGAAGAAGAAGAAGGAAGAAGAAGAGGAAGAAAAGAAGAGAAGAAGAAGAAGAGAAAGAAGAAGAAGGAAGAAGAAGAGGAAGAAGAAGAAGAAGAAGAAGAAGAAGAAGAAGAAGAAGAAGGAAGGAAGAAGAAGGGAAGGAGGAAGAAGAAGAAGAAGAAGAAGAAGAAAGAAGAAGAAGAAGAAGAAGAAGAAGAAGAAGAAGAAGAGGAGGAGGAGGAAGAAGAAGAAGAAGAAGAAGAAGAAGAAGAAGAAGAAGAAGAAGAAGAAGAGGAAGAAGAAGAAGAAGAAGAAGAAGAGGAGGAGGAAGAGGAGGAGGAGGAGGAAGAAGACGTTGTTCTAGTTGTTTGGAAGAGTGTGGAAAATTCTGCATTTTTTCACGTTTTAACTATTATATTAATGAAATGCGTGGGGACATCAGAAGAGCCCGTGAACCTGACTTTCTTACCAGGCATCCAAACATACTGTCACCTCCCCTGTGGCTGCAGCAGTCCAGGACAGGGAGCAGCATCCACCACCAAGAGCTTCCTTAGAAAGCCACGCACTGCCTGCGTGAGGATGCAACAAGCCAGGTGTGGCTGGGACCGGTTGTGATGGGTGGAGTGGGAGGCAGGGAGCCTAATGATTGGTAGAACCAGAGCCAATGGCAGGTGGAGCCTACCAACTATAGTTTTGTCCTTGTCCTCCTCTCTAGTGTGCTCTACAAGGGCAACACTGAGACTGAGTAGGAGGAGGAGGAGGAAGCTGAAACCAGGCCCACCTTCTGGACTAGTCTCAAGTAAGAAGGCAGGCAGGTGAGGCTGGCTGAGGGCAGCCTGAGGTAGGTGGGGCAGTGCCCCATTCGCTGTACTGCAACCAGCCCACAGCCTTCTTTCCATAGCTGTCAACGTTTCCCTTTTTTTAAGGGAAATTCCCTTATTCCAAATAGGATTCCTCACAAGAAAAGGGAAAAGTTGACAGCTATGCTTCTTTCTGACACAGGAAAATTGCCCCTCCAAATATAGCACACAGCCACATCATCTTAAAAGCAGCAGAAAGGTATACTTCTTGTTATAGAAACTTTGCTTTTCCACAAATACATGCAAATTTAATTGATGAATTGGTTTTTCAAAACCCCCACATTGCCTAAGATTTATCTAACCAGATGTTGCCCCGATATTATTATTATTATTATTATTATTATTATTATTATTATTATTATATTATTATTATTATTATTATTATTATTATTATTATTATTATCCCGCCCATCTGGCTGGGTTTTCCCAGCCACTCTAACAGAATTATTGCTATCATTTATAAGAACAGTTAGTGTGTTTTAAATTTTATGAATTTTTAATAAATAAAAACTATGGGATGACTAGTAATTTCCCAAGTGTACATGTGAAAATGTTGCAGCTTAACACATACCTCATGCAACCTGCTCCAAATCAACTCACGGACTGGAATCCTAGGTAGATCCAAGTTATGTAATCATTTTTAACTCTCGTTGCTTGAATGATCTCCTGCACTGAAATGTTTCCACTGATAAGCACCCAAAATCTGTCCCAAAGCACTGATTCATTCAAAACCATGGTATATTGATATCCGTCCTAGATTTCTCCAGGTTCACAACATCATAGTCGAGGGGATTTCCAGGAACTTCTACTTTGCAAGCCCTGATCAAAAGAAGCCCTTCCTCAGAAAGCTTCTATTCTTAACCACAGGTCTCATACATACAAAATTCTGCACAGATAGTTCATAATTTTCCACACTGTTGCCCTAGAGTAAATCTCATTGGTTTTCAGTAGGATGTACTATGATATGGTGTACGAGCAATTGCATCCATGGAGATACAGAAACTGAAATATATAAAACAGATAATACAACCTGCTGAAAGCACTATTTAGATCAATTTGACCGAGGTTTTAATAATTGTACCTGTCTGTGTATGCAGATAAACCTAATTTCTAAACAACATCTTTGCAGTCTACATAAATGCAATTTGGCACCTTGATATTTGTCTAAAAATAGCAGTTCAAAAAGCAAAAACTGGTATTTAAACATTGTGGGCAGGGAAAACAGCTGTAAATTTTGTGGATACGTCTCAGCAAACATCATACGATGAGCCATCAAAACTAGTGAATCAGAGAGAATATTTGAGCTGCAATCTTATACTCATTTACTTAGGAGAAAGTCACATTGTGTGTTACCATATACTTTACTTTTATTTTTAAGGATGGTCATCCAAATTAGCAATGAGTGGAGGATGATTTTCTACACCACTAATATAAAAAAGAAGGTCTTGGATTTTCCAGGCAGTAGGGCCAGAGAACTTTCCAGATTTCTGTCGAGGTGGAAGGAAAGAATTTAAAATATTTTAAAATGTAGATTTTTTTCCCCCAATTCAGATTTTAGTTAGAGATGCTACATAGGATACATTTATCATGGCCCACAATCTTATTGTCTAGAGGCTATATTTACTCAGGCAACACATTTAGCACATGCAGTGTTCTTTTGTAATATTTAGAAGAGAAATAAAAAAGGGCACCTGCGCTGACACCTATTAAAATTTATTTTAATAAGTTAATTCATTGATCCATCTGCCAATATTACTGTTGATTGGTTGACAGCTACAGCACAATTTTTAGTTTTTAAAAGGAAAAAAAGGACTATTCAATATCAAATCAAAGAAGCAATCCATTCTTGAAGATTCTGTATTCTACAAGTGGGAACTACAACAAAATGTTGCAGTATTTTCTCACCTCCTAACAGGAATTCAGTGTTCCAGACAGGCAGATGCTCAAATCCAACTCCAACAGACCATTCCATCCTTCCTGCTCCCTCACTTCCCCCCCTTTTTTTTTCATTTCAAGCTGAAACTCAACATTCCTTAGCTATTGAGCATGCTCTGTTCTCATTGGGCTATTTTTGATTGGGCTGCCCCTTCAGGGTACTTTTATTTGCTTGTTTGTTCTGCTTATCTAGGAGTCCCCCCAAGCCTGCTGATATTTCCCCTTTGCTTCTCTGTATCTCTGTGCTGGCTCCATTTCTGTTCCATCACCTGAGTTCCTGGTAGAAGGTGTGCTATCAGAAAAGCATTAGATGGTGGGGAACCTTTTGCCCCTGCAGATGTTGGGAAAGGAGAGACGTCAGCGAAAACATGAGGTTAGTTGTCAGGGAACCTTTCCCCCCTCCAAATGTTGCTAAACTACAACTCCCATTCACCCCAGAAAGCATGGGATGATGGATATTGTTGTTCACATATGTATGTGTGATTAGATCAAGCCATCTGTGACTATCTGGCATGCCAGGCAAGGTGTGCACCGTCAGCTAGCCATATATAGCAATGTAGAATATCCATCAGATTCCCAATATAGGGGAGGAAAGAGTGTTTCATTACTGATTACAGTTGTTGTTTTTAATGTTTAGGTCAAAATTGGGACTGTCCTTATAAGTACCATCTACCGACCTGGCTCTGCTGTTATAAGTTTGAAAGAAAATTTGTATAGGTCTCATATCTGTCCGAATGAAACTGATTAATGCCTCCTGACTGATGAAAGAGAAAAAGGTTTTCCAAGTTGTTGGAAATGAGCCTGTTACATGTGGGTTCCTCCGTGATTTCAGATGACATGTTCATTTTTCCATTATTGCCAGGTCCCAAGGTTTGCTGCACCAGTTCTGAATGTTCAGTCCAGAACCATTGTTTTTCTAGTACTGTGCATGCTACCGCAAATGTAAACCTAATCAAATCCTCATAAGGTGCTTGTGCATTGTCATTGGAAAATGTGGGTAACAGCACAGACCAGGATCTTTAAACATGGGGTAGCAATAATGAAGCTTACCTCAGCAGCATCATGTGAGGGGAGCTTCTAGGACCAAGGTGAAATTGCCAAGTTCCCTGGTTAGTTTTGCTGTGGCCAGGAGGTGTAACATTGTCAATGAAGTCTTTGCTCTGTTTATAGTACAGAAACGTTCTTGGTATGTTGTTAAATCTGCTGTTACCTTGCTGTTTTTTATTATATTATTATGAAATTATTCTTGCAACGGTTGATCTTGAGATGTGTTCTTGCTTTCTTTGAGCCTGATTCTTTTTGTGCAAAAGCAGCATGCAAGTAAAATTAGAAATGAATGAGCAATCACATCTTACCCAACATCTTCCACCACAAATTAAAAGAGCACCACTTTGCGCTGGGCATTGAAGTGACAAACAAACAGAAGATTGGCTTTCCCACTTTCTCTCTCCCAGCCTTCCTACTCTAATAAAATGTTACCCAATTCTGCCCAGGACTTTGGCAGTAGATTTCAAACTCTGGGCTGTCTTTTTTTTAAGGGGGGGAGGGTGGAAATCCCAACAATAGCTGAGTTGGATTGAGACCAGCTGTTGGTGCATTACCATTTGTAAATGCTTAAAGCAGCTCCTTCTTCTCTTGGCAGAATATCTCGTTCAGGAAGGGGGGGTGAAAGAGGCGGCTCTCATTCAGACATTAAGAACCGTTGGATGCCAACTTTTGGCATATACCAGCCATTGTTTGCACATTCCCCTTCAACAAGTTTTCACATTGGCACGCCAAAATGAGAAAAAGAAAATCAGGTACTGCTTGGAACCAGAAGACCAGATTTCTGTTGGGCTGATCTACTGCCAAAATCACCATATTCTAGGGAAACATGAGAACAAGCTCCTTCTTTCTCCCCTAAATGAACAAGGAGAGTGACGGCTTCTCTTTCTCTCTCTCTTTTGCCAATCGGTGCTGTGATCTGTTTAAACATTGGGCTGCCACAACAAGGAAGGACGGCAATTCTTTTCTTTTTTTTAAGCCTTGTTTTATATATATATTCATATCAATAAGGCAATGGCATATACCTGAGAATTCTGAGCCCATGTTAAGAAGCCCAGCTTGGCTCTATTGAAAAAGAAAGGGTCTCATTCACAGAACATGTCCATGAATGTGGCTCTCCCCAGCCCACCCCCCTCCTTCCCATCATTATTATTCCATTGAAACTGGTGACCTTTCATTGTCTTGTCTCTTCCAACCATCTCTACCAGAGCTGGTGCGCTGGAAGAGCCGAAGCACAAATGCTAACGTCTTGCTAGTTGCAGCTGCTAGTACAATAGGATTAATTTGCCATCTACCAACTCTAATGCCCTTCTGTTTCATCGTGTTTCCCCCACCAGGGGCAGTGGTGGCAGCATCTGTTCCTCTGTTATTTCACTGGTGCCGTTCGTGCCGTAACAGTGGAGGTCTGTCAGCATTTCCATGACACACACAACGCACCCATTTGCCTTGCCAAAGGGGAGGCATGGCATCCGCAAGCTGCTCAGAGAAGGAAAACCAAGAATTCGCGTTGAGATTAGGGACGCCTGAGACTTTCACTTTCTCCCCGTTTCTCCCTGTCCCCACAGCCCCACCAATCTTAAATTCAGTTCACCACAATTCTGCATCGGTTTACAATTTTAAGTCCTCGTGGGGAAAACCAGCCAGCATTTCAGGGTTCGTCTCTTCCAAGAGACACATTTTTGTATGCAATTTTGTTGCATATGCTATAAAGAACAAAAGATGTGCCTGCTGGATGAGGCCAATAGCCCATCTAGTTTAGCATCCTGTTCTCACAGTGGCACATTTTGCAAGCAACGTCTTTTTAACACAACGCTTTCTCCTAATGTACACATGGGGGGGGGGGGAGTTGGAAAGGAAAACTGCATTGCAAAATTCAAAAAGATGCAAAGTTAGGATACCTGTGTTACAGATCACGCATTGTTTTCAGAAGTGTGAAACAGGTACATTAGCACTGAAATGCAAACTAAAATATATTTCTCTCCCGAGGTGATAGTGATGTATGGTTGTATCATGTTGGCAAATGCCAGCAGCCTTTTGACTCTTCTTGTTCGCCTGATTGTTGTTTAGGACAAACTTATGTGACGCTAAGAAGATGAACATAATGGACCAATGTACACACTTCACCACCTTCCCCTTCCAAAGAAGATTGCCTTCCAAGAAAATTCAGGTCACAATGTACGCAAATGTTCATTTCGCACAATGCTGTTGGCAATTGCAGCAGAGGCTTCAAAAGAGTGACTACCAGTTTCAGATATGGATTCTTCAGCTGCTGTCTGTCTGTCTTAGAACATCTGGGAAGACCTAGATGACCACACCTTCCCCAGAGCCTGCTGGCTTGCCCAAAATGAGCTAATTGGTGCTCGGTTCAGATCAGGCTCAAATTGGCTTGCCATTCTGAAGTTTCATTTGGCTTCTGACAAGGATGTTGGGGAAACTGAGGCCTGGAGGGGGAGGGCCCCCTTCTTGTGAGCTCCACCTTTACTGCCCCTTCCATTTCCCTTGAAACTTGGTCATCCTGGCTCCTGTCGTACCAGAGAAATCTAGTTTCCCAGGGCTTGTTCATCCCAAATAAACTAGACTTCCCAGAGGTCTTACCACAGCTGTTTCCAAATGAAGGCTGCAACAGCTCCTGTTATCGTTATTGACCCCAGGTAGAATTCAGGGGGGACAGGAAGGGGGGTGCTGTGGGGAGAGATGGGACCAAGGCAGAGTGAATTATGGATCATCTAAAGAGAGGGACTGAGCAGTGCGGGAAGTGTGTGTGTGTTGTGTGTGAAATCTCTGTATGTGTGTGCCTGTTCACCAGCACAAGTTCACAAATTTGCATGTTCCACGAGTTGCTTTTTTCTCCCCTTCTTCAGGTTGAGGCTGAATTATTATTATTATTTTATTTAATTATTTATTTATTTATACCCCCCCCCATCTGGCTGGGCTTCCCCAGCCACTCTGGGTGGCTTCCAACCAAATATTAAAATACAGTAATACATCAAACATTAAAAGCTTCCCTAAACAGGGCTGCCTTCAGATGTCTTCTAAAAGTTTGGTAGTAAGTACTAAGTAAAAGTAAGTACCAGGCCAGAGCTAGGGAAGCGTTTTCATCCTGGGGGCGACATTTGCTGTTGGGTAACCTTCAGGGGGCCACATACCAATGGGGGGGGCAGAGTCACGGGCAAAAGTGAGCAGAGCAATAGATGGGACTCTTACCTTTGTGTACTAGAGATTTTCTACATCCTTGCCTCTCCATCAAGGTGCATTTTCACAGGTCAAGAACACATTCCAGCCAGGCAGAAGTACGTGAAGAGGACACAGAGCAGCCCTGGTGAAGGCTTTGGCCTGAGGTGAACAGAGATGCCTGGCTCCCCCCCCCCCCCCCCAGTGGCAGATTGAGCACCTTATATTCTGTAGTGTGTGAGGAGCATTTGACTTCATAGCTGGTTGTCCTAGTAGGAGCCATAGTAATAAATACACACACTTCCAACTTTCCCTCGAGCAGGAGTCTAAATGCAGCCCAAAACAAATTTGGGATACGCTAAATGTGGCTACTCAAAGAAAAGTCACACAGAGTCCAAAGGAACCAGCTTCCTAACAAAGTGTTTGGGGAAAGAATCTCAACCCCATCAGTCAATGATAATTGCTTTCATTATTTTGATGTTACAGTTACCCAATCTGTGTGTTTTAGAAGAGTAACTGCACTGGGATTGTTCATTGTTTTATAATCTTTTGTTACATATAAATCGCTTTGAGATATATTTTTTTTAGTATAAAGCAATATACAAGACTAACAAATCAATCAATCAATGGGAGGTCAGGAACTTGGCAGCAGGTCGCATACACATCATATGTTTAAAGCACATTTAATCCTAGGGACTGTAGTTAACCCCCTCACAGAACTACTATTCCCAGCGCCCTGAAGAAACAACAGTTTGTTCGTTTTTAAATAAATTTCATTATGACTTTTCATAATACAAAAAAGAGACTAATCTAAGCACAAAAGTAATTTTTAAAAATGCAAAAAAAGAAGACAGAAAGGAGAAGAAAAAGAGAAGAATGCAAAATCTTCTCTCACATGTGTACCTCAACTTTTGTCCCAAACAGAAAAAGGTAAGCCCCTCCTAGCTCTCACCTGGGAGCATCCCTTTCTTCCCCCAGCCTCTCACGCTGGGAGATCTTTCCTTCCCTGCCTCTCACACAGGGTCCTTCACAAACAGACCATCACAGTTTGGCGGAAGTGATGTTCGGTAAATGTGCCCGACATGTATGGTCAGTGTACATCAGCTCAGCTTGGAGTAATGCCACCCAACTGGAGTCTG
Source organism: Podarcis filfolensis (assembly GCF_964270895.1). Classification (NCBI taxonomy): domain Eukaryota; kingdom Metazoa; phylum Chordata; class Lepidosauria; order Squamata; family Lacertidae; genus Podarcis; species Podarcis filfolensis. The sequence goes on from NC_139606.1 coordinate 96,640,272, forward strand.
CTGTTATTCCCCCCTCCCTTTTTTTTTCTTTTACACATGCAGCTTAAATCAGCTTTTCCTTAAATAATTGGTCTGTGGTACGAATGCAAAACTGACACAATGCCAAGAACGGACATTTGATTTCTCCTCTGTGTTGTATCTCCCATTAACAGTCACACATTTCACAAACGACCCTGGTGAGATCCAAAGCCCTTCTTTAAGCGTCTCGGTGGGGTGGGGGGTTGGTGGTCTTAGATATGCATCGAGACACGCTTTTTTCCTTGGGGAACGGGGGCCGTCTTGAAGCTAGTTGTTCTCAAATAATGTAAGAGTATTAGGATTTATTTTTTATTTTGTTCAAGATTGCCTGGCTGGGGAAGAGGCCGAATGGAAGATCAACAGTCCAGATCTTCCATTAACGTTCTTTGATTCTAGCGTATATATGGGGGAAGAAAATAATTTAATACTGAATGCAAGGCAAGGAATATGCCCTTATCCTGTTATGTTTATTTTATTAAAAAAAAAGATGAAAAAGAAGAATGCACAAGGTTGGATTAGACGAGAAAACAAAAAGATAGCGAACTGGAAAAAGTGCCTCTTAGAAATACGACATTCATGAGGTGTATGAATTATTTAACAGACAGCTGAATAAGAGGGAACTCAACAGAAGACTACGAAAAAAAAAGAGAGGAAAAGCTACAGCCAACCACCAAGCCCAGTGCAGACCCTTTCCCAAAAGCCCGGGACAATGAAATAAATTTTATATCTCTGATTCACTTGCCAGCAGACAAGGCTAGCTTGCTTTTGCCTCCCCCCTTCCTGCATCACAACACCAAAAAAGGGGGGGGTTGATAGGTATCATTCTCCATTATCTCCCAAACCTTTGCCACCAGCGTGCAGATATAGAGGCTGCAGGAGGGGGGGGGGGGAATGAAAATGAAAAGTGTGTATATTGTAAGCGTTGGTTAAACAAGCCCACAGTAATTCTTATTTGCTGGAGGTTTTAGAGAGCAGATGTAGGGTTGGCAGGGGCTAGTAGGAGCTGGCTATACTGCAGACGTCCATTTGGAGCCAACATGGAAAGAACACAGAAAAGCTGTGGGTTTTGTTTTGGGGTGGGTTTTTTTTTTTTGGGTCGTGTGTGTGTGTGTGTGTGCAAGCACGTTTGCCGTTTTGCCGTCCGCTAGTCTAAGGTTTTCTTGGATTGACAATGACCCATAAGAGGGAGGGATGGGAGGGGGGTTGAGAAACAGATTAGGGTACTATCCAAAAGAAATATGACTTCTATATCATCAGCTGCTGCCTGAGACCGTCTCCCTCCGCTGCCTCTGCTATGCTGCTGCCTCTTTAGGGGTAGCAAATGGTGTAGGAGCACAATCCGATCACAGCCTATTTGGGTGGGCTTGGTTGCTTTAAAAAGGCCAAACAAATGGGGGAATAATATATATTTATCTACACACACACACACACACACACACACACACACAAACTTAGCACCAACGAAGCATTTTTCAGCAGCCTGGCAATAGCTCCGTTATAGCTGCCATCACCTAGTTCACGCAAGCTTTTTAAATATCTTTTGGCAGTGCTCAGTGTCATAGCACAAAAAGAAAGTTGGCACTTCCAGCCTTACTTTGTTTGACATGACTGTAGGCAGTACCCAGCTGATACCTTCATCAGTCTTTCTGTGTGTGTGTGTGTGTGTGTGTGTGTGTGTGTGTGTGTGTTGTGTGTGTGTGTGCTCTTAAGGTATAACCTAGCAGATCAAACACACACTTGTTTCACTTGCACATGACTCCGTTAAATCATAAGATAGGAATCAAAGTAGATTAACAGGAAACAGTGCACTGGAGCATCTAGCCAGTCTCAGTAAGTCACACACACACACACACACACACACACACACGAAACATATGCATATTTTAAAAGAAATCAATGGGTGTTTTTTTTAAAAAAAAATGCACTAATTTGTCATGCTGTGCTCCATTCAAGGCAGGTAGAGTAATGAAAACAAAGCTTTCTCAGCATTCACCCTAACTTTTAAAACCATCCTCGTGGGCACAAATAAACTGCCGCCATCACAATTAGAGATTCAGCCTTCCTTCCTAGCACCAGGGACCATAAAGCATCCAAGCACCTGAAGTTTCCATTCATGTTTCGCGTGTTTGGAAGCTCAGCCATTCCCTTAAAGGTATGTGAAGACCGTGCAGGGCATCTGCCAAAGTAGACAAACATGGACTTTTTTTGACTGAGAGGGTGGTGCATTTATACATCTGCCAAAGGGCACCGATCGAGCTGAACAACTTGCTGGTGCCTTACCTTCTCCTAAGCCTTATTATTATGCCTTATTATTATTATTATTATTATTATTATGTTTTATAAACAAAAATAATGTTATACAAACAAGGATACCAAGTTTTCTCATGTCATTTGTATATCACAAAAAATAGCATAATAAATGTGGGAAAATATCTACAACATATGTTTCATTATTAGTGGTCAGTGTACAGGTTCTTGGTTCATAAATTGGTTTAAACAATTCATGGAAGAAGAAGAAGAAGAAGAAGAAGAAGAAGAAGAAGAAGAAGAAGAAGAAGAAGAAGGGGAGGGGTAGAGGGGGAGGGAAGGGGGAGTGGCGGGTGGGGTGGGGTGGTTATGCTTCTATTATTCTACTTAGTGTGTGTGAGGGGTTGTGCCAGCGTTACTTGTATGGTTTCTCTTACTATTCACTTGTTGTATTTCCTTGGTGGTGAGAGAGGTTGGGAGTGACTTAGGGTGTGTTTGGTTATCTTTGGTTGGCTGTAGTAAGAGTTGTTTTTTGTGTGTGTGAGTGGGGTGTGAGTGTGTATTTTTGAATCAGGTTAGCCAGATTGATTTGTATGCCGCTGGCGGATTCTTGATGTCTTGTCAGGCTATGTACGTGATAAAGTGGAACCAAACCGGGGAGAAGGCGTCTTCCTCTATTTGTCCCCGTGTCAGTTTCAGTTTATTGGCTAGTTTTTCTAATAAGGCTGTTTCCCATACTATTTGACACCATTGGTCCATGCTTACTCCTGACAGGTCTCTCCAGCATCTGGCTATGATGTTTCTGGCTACTGAGAGTAGGTAGATTATGAGCTCTTTATTGTGTGAGTGGGCGTTATTATCTTGGAAGATGTTTAGTAGGGCCAGTTCTGGGATGACTTCTAATACTTGTTTAGTTATTTTGCATATTTCTTGTATGATTGCTGTCCAAAAGATTAGGATTTTGGGACATTCCTACCACATGTGGAGGTATGTGCCTGTGGAGGTGCATCCTTTCCAACATTTTGGTGAGGTTCCTGAACGTATTAGCGCTAGTTTCCGTGGTGTTAGGTACCATCTGTAAGTGAGCTTCAGAGTGAGTTATTTCCTTTTTGCTGATATGGATTCTTAAATTTAAGGCTCCCCCAGTGTGGCAAGAGAGAGGCTGAAGGCCCAGCAGGCCAGGAATTTATCTTTGCCCTGGGTGCGGGGCCAAGCGCCACTATTGGTCAGTTGGTCCCGCCCCAGTGGAACGGCCTCTAATTCCTGCTGCCCTTGGTCAATTTGGCGGCAGGAGGACGATCCGACCTGCAATAGGCTGGTTTGCAGAGGAGGTCCAGGGCCCACCCGCACAACTGCCTGCCGAAGAAGAAGAAGAAGAAGAAGAAGAAGAAGAAGAAGAAGAAAAGGAGGAGGAGGAGGAGTTTGGTTTTGATATCCCGCTTTATCACTGCCCGAAGGAGTCTCAAAGTGGCTAACATTCTCCTTTCCCTTCCTCCCCCCACAACAAGCAATCTGTGAGCTGAGTGAGGCTGAGAGACTTCAGAGAAGTGTGACTGGCCCAAGGTCACCCAGCAGCTGCATGTGGAGGAGCGGAGACGCGAACCTGATTATGAGTCTACTGCTCTTAACCACTATGCCACATGGACTTCTGTCCTAGAGATGCCACCAAACTGATAGGATCTGACCATCTGGAAACAATGTCCACATCCCTCTGGTGAATGACAAATGCACCCTCCATCTTGGTGACATCCCTAAGAAAATCTGCTGAAGTAGACAGAATGGGGAAATGTTCAAGAATAGTGATGGTGGGGAAGACTGGAAGATTCAAAACAGGCAGTCCTCCCGTTTAAAAATCTGTCTCAAAGTCCACTTAATTTAGCACCAGTGGCGGAGTTCACTGCCACCAAAAACAGCAAACTTACCCTCATGAAGGAGTCAGGAAAACAGGGGTGGTGGGGTGGGGGTTGTTTGAGAAATGACAGGGCTTGTAGGTCCAACTGACCTCCTGAGCTGCACAGGCCTTCATTTTCTATGCCCAACCCAAAGTTTGTAATGCAATTCTCCAGCCAAGGAATGTGCATATTAGTGAAAATAAAATATTAGAGAAAGTTGCTTTGCAAAAATGTGTCTATGCATAGAAACATGTGTATATTGGGAGTAATTCATGAGGCCTGTTTCTAAAATGCAAACTGATATGAAAATATGAAGAACTGAATTTAAGGTGCGGGGGGGAGAAGTTTAGAGAAAGTAAAATTTATGTACAGTGGTACCTCGGGTTATATACGCTTCAGGTTACACACTCCGCTAACCCAGAAATAGTGCTTCAGGTTAAGAACTTTGCTTCAGGATAAGAACAGAAATTGGGCTCCGGTGGCACGGCAGCAGCAGGAGGCCCCATTAGCTAAAGTGGTGCTTCAGGTTAAGAACAGTTTCAGGTTAAGTACGGACCTCCGGAACGAATTAAGTACTTAACCCGAGGTACCACTGTATTCACCTATCCCTAATTCTGAGGCAAGGAACTGAGATTAACCAACCACTTAGATTTATTTGACATTTGTTGTACTTTGCTTCTTTACTGGCCTGGTACCGGAAGCTGTTTAAGTGTGAGCCAAATAATAAGTCTATGACTGCCCTCGGAACTCATTGTTAAAATTAAGTTCATTCTGAATCACTTTTTAAAAACCTGAGTCTATCTTCATTTGGCTGAAACAGCTAATATAACTTCCCCTTGTCTTGTATGAAAAATGTTTGTCCTTCCAAAGTGGAAGTATGTTCGGCTCTTCTGATACTTACTTCCTGCCTCCCATTTCCCATAAACAAAAATTAGTCATTGCTCATTACAAATGAAAGCTGTTTCCTTCTCTCTAGTAGAGATCTACTACAGCTGTAAGGAATTCTTGTCCTGCTGAAATGTGAGGAGCTGGGTATATGTCTATGTGTAAATATACGAAAGCTTGAAGTGCAGACACTGGCTATGAAATTGCGGACAAGCTATAGATCGGACAAAATTATGTAAAGAAATAGGATATGCACATGAAAATTAAGATAGGCATTGTTTACTGTACCAAAGTGGAAAGAGGTTTAGTTCTTTACATATTTTAATGTATTTATTATCATGGGTAAATTTCTATCCAGTTTATTATTGTTGTATGTGGACTATTGATATGTAATATAGATTAGCTTTTAGATTTCATTGATATTAAGGTAATAGTGCAATCCTACAGCTGTTTACTCAAAGGTTAACCCCTTCTGCATTTAGTGAGGCTTACGTGCAGGTAAATGTGCATTAACGTCTCTGTTCTGGATTATAGAACTGCTTCTTTAACATTTTTTGTCCACACTGAGAGACATCTTGCACCGTTGGGAAAAAATAATCAAAACTGATCGTTGCTCATGTTTAGAAGATACATAAACTTAATATCTACTGGCCAATTATATTTGACCAACAGATAAAGACAGAATCTAGCGCACAACAGACAATGTGTTAATTGTGATAGTCTTGCTTCCTTGGTAACTGGCATTAGAATGATGCTTCTGCTCCTATTCATTTCATAATGAATTGAAAAAGTTGAAAAGGAATTATATAACTGAGTTTTTCACTTCAGTGTGCTGATAAAGCTGACACTAATCTTTAACTACAATCAACGTATCTTAGAAAAGTGAACCTCAAGTATTTTATTAAACGCAGTAACTGCTGGTGGCTTCTTATGGTCCACTTGGTATGCGAAGTCCTAAACACACAACCCATTATTGATCGAGAAGACAAGAAGCAGGGGAGTGGTTTGCCAGCAGGCAAAATGGAGGCATAATTCTTCAGCTCTCCCTAACTTGGAATCAAAACTAGCTGGATGACAGGGGCAGGGAATTAATTTTTTGAAGAAATCATAGTATGAATCTAAAGAATACGTCCTCGTGAATGTTGTGAAATACTGCAATATTCCAAAACTTCAAGGTGAGCCTCTGAGTTAATCAGAGCTCTCAGGTTCTAACAGTGGCATCAACATGGCACACAATGGCGGCAAGGCAATGAAAAGTGGGAAATTGGCAAGTTTTTCATGTATTTTATTTTTTTAAGTATACCCCACCCATCTAATGTAGCAACACATAAGGAGACTGACATTACATTGATAAGATTCACAAGGTGTTGTCAAAGGACTGGAGAGCAGCTCTAGAGCCCATTGAAACTAAAATCTCAGCAATTATGGGGTGCCTGTTACAAAAACAGCTAATGAATCTGGAACTGGAACATCAACTTAAATTAGAGGCACTAAAAATAGCACCCGGAGTAGATCAGGAGGATAGAAATTGCTGAAAGAATATTTTCTGGTGTGGGATTATGGAATGGGAGGAAAAGACAGCTATGGCTGAATTCTTGGCAGAATGGCTGAATATCCTGCGGTTAGGAACTTCTATTACAGCCCATGATTTTGAACAGGCACGCAGGGTCCTGGGTCCCCCTAAACTGTCAGTGGAATTCCTGAGAGGTATAATTGGTCTGCTTGAATGCTACAAAACTGAAGACAAAATCTTCAAAGCTTTTGGGAACCTTTGAGAAGTGAAAAACAAGGACAAGCAAACACAGGTGTTTCAAGACTTGAGTGCAGAAATGTCAAAGAGACTAAAGCAATTAAAACAGATCGCTGAGACTCTGCAATAGGTGGGGGGTATAAAATCCATATATCGGGCAAAATTGCATGCAAAAAAATGTGTCCAATAGGTGAACATTACACTGAAATGCTGGAGAATTTTCAAGACAATTAAAAAAAAACAGACATTGATTCAGAAATGCGGAGAACTGAACTTCAGACTGGAAAAAATTAGAAAGTGTGAGAAACCAAAATTGGCAGATTCATCCATGCCTAGTTTTTGCATTTAAAGTATCTTAAGAAAAAAATTTATTGCTAAGTGTGGGTTTCTCTAACACATTACTTTGTATTATGTGCTACGGTTTGTTTTTATTTTTGTTTTTTGGGGGGGAGGTTTGTATGTTATCACCTTCATAATATTCAGTCTCCCAGCACTGCTGATGTGGACATTTTCCAGTTAGACCCCAATGGCAAGCTGTATCAGCCAGTGTTAGAAACTGAGATATGAAAGCTAGGAGCCAAATAGCACCTTAAACCTAGGTTATGGGCACCACGATGGAGTGTCTAGGTGAGCTTTTTTATAACAATAATAGAAAGGTGAAAATGAATGAACTGCAGCTAAAATCTTATGTTCATTTTTCACATGGTCTAGTCCTCATCTGAAGACTTCCCTTTCTGCCCCCCTCATATTCTTATGAGGGTCCCTTCTCCAGTCTTCGGAGAGGAGGAGGAGGAGGAGAGGAGGAGGAGGAGGAGGAGGAGGAGGAGGAGGAGGAGGAGGAGGAGGAGGAGGAGTTTGGATTTGATATCCCACTTTATCACTACCCGAAGGAGTCTCAAAGCGGCTAACATTCTCCTTTTCCTTCCTCCCCCACAACAAACACTCTGTGAGGTGAGTGGGGCTGAGAGACTTCAGAGAAGTGTGACTAGCCCAAGGTCACCCAGCAGCTGCATGTGGAGACGTGAACCCAGTTCACCAGATTACGAGTCTACCGCTCTTAACCACTACACCACGCTGGCTGGAAGTGGGGAGGCAGAAAAAGGTCCTCCTTTTCTTCCAGCAGTGGCAGTTTTAATATGAAATTTTAGGCTCAGTGCTGTGCCCAGAGCTCAGAAACTGCTCGCATTAATGAAATTCCCTGTTGCAAAACACGCCTAGAACAAGGGGAGTTTTGAATGCTGGTATCAGCTACGTGTGAGAAGTCCCCATTGAAAACAACCTCCCGTGTGGATAAGGTAACATGGCCCATAACCTGCTGGATTTTTAAAGTCAACAGCCATTGGTCAAAAAATAAAAAGCAGACCTGGAATTTGATTCCTTTACCTTTCCATGAAACCTGCAAAATGCTGTTTAGGGCCACTTTTGCAGAAATTTAAAACGTTCAAGATTACCCATCTGAAGGAAATGACAGGGAAAGCGGGGAATCTATTTTGGCGTGTTGTTTACACATTTCGCTCGGCTGAATGCTTTGTGAATAATCACCGAGACTCTTCACAACCCCTACGCCCCATATTGCCAGTTTTCCCTGTTTGTGTGGGCTTTCCACAGCAAGAGGGGAAAGAAAGAAACAAACAGGAACATGCCATTGTAAAAGCACAGGCTTTGGCAGGAGGAGGCAGACAGCTGTAGACTGCAACAAATTGAGCCCTGCCAGCAATACGGTTCCTCCATGCATCCGTGCGACAAACTATAGCCTTGTCCAACTCTGCTCCAACACTCATCCGATTGCCTTCCTCCACCACCTCCTCCTCCTTTATCTTAAACTCTGTAGGGAAATCACAGGCTCCGTGCCTGCCAGTTTAGGACCAACTGGAAGGCTGAATTAGGTTCCATCCCAATCCAATCTAACAGTCCCTTACTAAAAGTAAAAACCAATAAAAGTGTTCTGATATTGCGACACATTACTTTAAAATATGCTAAAATCAAGAATAATTATATATAGCTTCCTAAAAGTGGATTGAATGGTGAAGCCCCACATTCAGGAGGCCTCAGCAGTACAACATCCCAGGTCCCAGGTTAAATCCCTGGCATCTTCAGATAGCACTGGGAGTGCCCTCTATCTGAAATCCTAGTGAGCTGCTGCAAGTCAGTAGGGACAATATTATTTATTTATTTATTTATTTATTTATTTATTTATTTATACCCCGCCCATCTGTCTGGGTCTCCCCAGCCACCCTGGGCGGCTTCCAACAAAGTATTAAAATACAGTGGTCTGTTAAACATTAAAAGCTTCCCTAAACAGGGCTGACTTCAGATGTCTTCTAAAAGTCCCGTACAGTGGTGCCCCGCAAGACGAATGCCTCGCAAGACGGAAAACTCGCTAGACGAAAGGGTTTTCCGTTTTATGAGCTGCTTCGCAAGACGAATTTCCCTATGGGCTTGCTTCGCAAGACGAAAACGTCTTGCAAGTTTGTTTCCTTTTTCTTAACACCGTTAATACAGTTGCGACTTGACTTCGAGGAGCAACTCATAGAACGCAGTGTACATAGTAGCCTTTTTTGAGGTTTTTAAAGACTTTGGTGATTTTTGAAGCTTTTCCAAAACTTCTTTTGCAGCCATTTGGTAAGTTAAGCTTTTAAAACTTTTTTTGGGGGGTTGGATTTTGGGTTGGGGTGTTTGGAATTCAAGGACTTGGTGTTGGGGAGGGGTTTGCAAGAATTTGGAAGCTTGTGTGTTTTTTCTGCATTTTTATGATTTTCTGTGACCATTAGGGCACTCTGCTGTTTTTTTAAAAAATCTGGATTTGAATTTCTGTGTGCTGGGTGGGTGGGGGAACAGTTGGGGAGGGGTTTGCAAGAATCTGGAAGCTTGTGTTTTTTTTCTGCATTTTTATGATTTTCTGTGACCATTGGGCCACTCTGCTGTTTTTTAAAAAAAATTCTGGATTTGAATTTCTGTGTGCTAGGTGGCTGGGGGAACAGTTGGGGAGGGGTTTGCAAGAATCTGGAAGCTTGTGTGTGTTTTTTTCTGCATTTTTATGATTTTCTGTGACCATTGGGCCACTCTACTGTTTTTTAAAAAAAATTCTGGGTTTGAATTTTGAAATGCTCTTTACAGTATGTGTGACTTTAAAGAGCACTTAATAAACTCTCGTTGTACCAAATTTGGCTTTGTTTGGACTTTTTTTGACCATAGGAACGCATTAATTGATTTTCAATGCATTCCTATGGGATTTCGTGCTTCGCAAGACGAAAAATTCGCTAGACGAAAAAATTCACAGAACGAATTAATTTCGTCTTGCGAGACACCACTGTAGTTGTTATTCTCTTTGACATCTGGTGGGAGGACGTTCCACAGAGCGGGTGCCACTACCAAGAAGCCCCTCTGCCTGGTTCCCTGTAACTTGGCTTCTCGCAGTGAGGGAACCGCCAGAAGGCCCTCGGTGCTGGACCTCAGTGTCCAGGCTGAATGATGGGGGTGGAGACGCTCCTTCAGGTATACTGGACCGAGGCCGATGAACCAATAATCTGGCTTGAAATAAGGCAGCTCCCTATGTTCATCCCTCCTATGACTCCCGTTGTGAGAGGGAGGTGAAGAAGAGGTGCTTCTGAAGCAGGGAGTGTCCTCTATGTGTTTACGTTCTCCCATGTCTCATTCTCCACATGCAAGGAGGAGGGGACTGGCATTGGGGACAAAAGGACACAGCCATCTAGCATGGTCCCACTTTTCATGTCCTCAAGCAAACGGGGCTTGGCATTCTGTTCTGTTCCAGGCTCTGTGATCATCATCTGAGGCCCTTCTTCATGTGCCCCCCTCCATGATAGATGACCCTTTTACTGGATGACCCTTGGCGTACCATCCAACTCTACAGTTCTACGATTCTGTGATTCTATGAACATGAGGACAGGCCTTTTCTGCAGTGGCTCCCCATGTGTGGAATGCTCTCTCCAGGGAGGCTCACCTGGTGCCTCCGTTACATACTTTTAGGTGCCAGGCAAAAACGTTCCTCTCCAACATGTCGGGGGGGTGGCGTTATTGTTTCACTGGTTATGATGATATTCCCTTTTGTCTTTTTATACTGTAAACCAACCTGTGATCCTCGTCTGAAGGGCAGGACGTAAGTTTAATTAATCAATAAAAACAGTTTATCGTAGACGTTCTATTTAGACTGCAAAGCTTGTCTGATGTGAGTTAATCACGTTAACACTGATTGCCTTGCAAAGAAAATGAGCTCTTGCAAAAAGCTCTGTTCCGATGTAGAAGTGGAGCTCTGGCAAAGCTTCTTTAGCTGATCCAAAAGGCCAACAACATTGTTTGCAACACCTCTGTGACAGAAACAGGTAGTTTAAATTAATTATACACACACAAACACACACACACACACACACTTTTATTAGTTTTTAACATATTAATTAACATTCATACAACAGAACTTCACATCTTATACAATATTTTTTGGACTTCCGTCAACACCTCTGATGATTTTCCGTTCTTATCACTTATTACACATTTCTTAATTTCTTAATTTCATATTACCTTTAATTATCTTTAACTAATAATTCTCCTCATTGTCTTTTTTGCAATATTTCAAATAATTCACCTTACAAAACTTCTTGCAAAACTACTAGCGTAATCTGCCCATCACAATTACTTTTCAAATAGTCCATAAATTTACTCCAGTCTTCTGAGAATCTCTGATCCCACAGGTTTCAAATCCTTCCTGTTAGTTTATCTAATTCTGCATAGTCTATCAATTTCATCCTCCATTCTTCTTTCATCTAGATCAGTAGTAGTGGAGCCGTTTCCTGCCAGATGCTTTTGGACTCCATCTCCCATCTGCCCCATCCAGCATGGTCAATGGTTGCAGATGTTAGGAACTGCTATTCAACAGCATCTTGAAGGACACAGCTACCCCCCCCCCCCCGCTTTAGATGACAGGTGATACTGTTGATCTATTGGATCTCTTGCTCTTGCATTCAACCCAGCACCTTGGATCTGCCTAGGGTCATCATTCTAGTGCAAAGCCGGGTTACTCGTTTCCGGACCTGCCTCTCTCTGTTCGGAGGAGTGATGAAGATGCTGTGGATCAGGAGAAAACTACAGTGCCATAATAGAAATGCACACACCTAAAGTGCAGCATATAATTAGGAATTGATAAAACTACCATTGACAAAATATTCAAGAAGCAAAGCAGGAAAGCAAGAAGTGCAGTCAGCAAAATGAAATCATAGTATCAGAGAACTGTGGAAGTGAAAGGGATGCGCAGGGTCAGATAATGAAATGTATCAGCGGTACTGCCCTTTCTAATATGGCAGCAAATTAATCAGAAAACTGAAAATACAAAAATTGTATCGCTACAATACAAAAGGAAGGGGAGCTCTTAGGAGCCTGTTTTATTTTCCTTTACAAAAGGCAACAATCTGAACATCAAGCTGCCAAAGGCCTTATTGTGCAGCTCTTTCAAAACATTCAGAGAATGTGGCTAACTCTTGGTTGGGTTCTGACTGGCAAAGCATCCGGTCTGTTCCATAGTATCACTGTCCAAGAAATCTGTCTGTAGACCTCTGCAAGCATCACCAGCCAAAATCCCACCAGGAAAAAAAACAATACTGTAGATAATTCCCTTTCACTCCACACCTTCTTCCTTGGCAGGTAATTTAGTATAAGCCAGTCTTTATTCATCCTTTCTTTGGCTCCAGTCATTTACATGAAGTCACACAGCAGAGATGAATTTAGGATAGGAACCATAAGGAGGACAACCAGAGTTTGTTGAGGTCCCAGGAAATTGGGGGAGAGAGAGAACCCTGCACGATCCACAAAAATTAAGGAAAGCCACCGACGAATTCTTGCTTTATGTGCATAATATGTTGTTGCCTATGAGATAACTGCATTGGGAAACCTTAGCATGAAGCAAGCACACACAAAAATGAGCTTGTGTTTTCAGAAGCTATAAAAGCTTAATTAGAACTTAGATAATTAAAGATTTCACAGTTCTGTGGGGGGACAAATACAACACAGCCATTCATACAAATCAGCCATGGCACGCTTTCAGTAATATACCATATAATGCATATTTTCATCTGAACATTGTTTACAAGATCAGGGTATGAAAAGGAATGTGCTCTTGCTAGCATTCAGAAAGCACACTCTGCAATTGGTCTTCGCTGGGGATTCGGATCTGAAATTGTGCCTGGAGCTTTTGCTTTAAAACGATTAGCCCTTTCTGCCACCAAACTCCAAAAACCTCATTCACGGAAAAGCACAGGCAGATCACAGGCGGATTGCTCCAGCTGCTTTGCACTTATATTTCATTTAATTGTTAAGATACTTACATCCTGTCTTTCTGCCGGTAATTCTTTCAAGGTGGCGAACACAATAAAAAAACAACCCACAACCATAAAATCAAATACCTAAGGATAGAAGAACATAAGAAGAGCCTGATAGATCAAGACAATGGCCTATCCAGTCCAGGTACAATGGGGAAACATTCTGTGACTGAAACCCTGGAGAGCATCTGCCAGTAGCTGGTCTGACTCGGATTATGACATCTTCCTGTGTTCTTAAGAGGGTGCGGCAGGATGACAGCGAGGTCAGAGCTGTGCTGGCACACCAGCAGGATGACCGGATTGGCTTTTCCAGTGCCCCCTCCCCCAGCCATCTGCCACCTGCCCCATCCTGGTTAGCAGAAACAATATCCAATGCACCCCACAATGCTGGCTGCTCCTGGGTGAGATCCAACAAGACTTCTCCTTGCTCTCCTTCCCCATTGCCCACTTGTACAATGGAAATCCATTCATGGAAGGAGCGTCACCAGGAGAAGCGCTGGTGAAATTGTCTGACTCGGGTGGCAAAACAACTTGGCTGGCCCTAGGTGCTATGCAATTTGACTTGGGGAGGGTGGGGTGTTTATTTCTGTTCCACCTCAGGCTGCAAAATGTCTTGGGACAGCCTGGAGCAAAGTGAACTTAGAAAGAGGGGGGGACTGCCTTTCCCAACCAGATGTTCTCCAGATGCTGCTGGACTTCACCTCCTATCAACCATTGGCCAAGCTGGCTGGGGTTAGTGGGAGTTGGGAGCCCAAAACATCTGAAGAGCATCGCACCTGGGAGGGCTGCAATAAAGGAATAAAATAGAGTAACTGATCCCATCCTAAATATCTAGAGCAGGGGTAGGCAACCTAAGGCCCGTGGGCCGGATGCGGCCCAATCGCCTTCTAAATTCGGCCTGTGGATGGTCCGGGAATCAGCGTGTTTTTACATGAGTAGAATGTGTGCTTTTATTTAAAATGCATCTCTGGGTTATTTGTGGGGCCTGCCTGGTGTTTTTAGATGAGTAGAATGTGTGATTTTATTTAAAATGCATCTCTGGGTTATTTGTGGGGCCTGCCTGGTGTTTTTACATGAGTAGAATGTGTGCTTTTATTTAAAATGCATCTCTGGGTTATTTGTGGGGCATAGAAATTTGTTCATATTTTTTTTTTCAAAATATAGTCCGGCCCACCACATGGTCTGAGGGACGGTGGACCGGCCCATGGCTGAAAAAGGTTGCTGACCCCTGACCTAGAGCGTGGTTGCGGACGTGTTTTTAGTCTCACACAGAATCGTAGAGCTGGAAGCGATTCTGAGGGTCATCTTGTCCAACCCCCTACAAGGCTGGGATCTCCACTAAAGCATCCATGACAGACGGCCATCCATCTGAACCTTCAAAACTGATCCCCAAACAGGTTTGGTGCTACCATATTATAGCTTACATTTCCCCACTCCACTGGCACAGTTGTATGGGGAATTGTTACACTGCAAGACTACTAACTGAAATATGGGAAATATTTCCAGAAACTAAGGATGGGCTCCAAACTATTTAGAAAGTTAGGCTTTAAAAAAAAAACCTGCAACCCAACCACAAAATAATCTGATATGATTCTTTTGTAATACCTATTATTTATTTCATTCTTAGCATGGGCAGGGGTGGAATCCATTATGGAAACGCCCTTCATTTTTATTTACTGACAGCCTTACCCACTCTTTTGTTGATAAATCAGAAAGCTGTATTAGCAAGAAAATTCTGATAATATACAGCTGCACAGCCCAGATTAAGAAGAGCAAAGGCCTAAACAATTATTTGCTAGGGAGGTTTAAGTTAGGTTGCTAACTATAATTATATCAAGAAGTTCTAAAACAGTTGTGCAATTTTTAATTGCCATTAAAAGTATAAAATATGAAGATAAAACTCATTTTGCCTTCATTCCATCATCATCATGTTGCAGGTTAATGATATATTAACCACTAGTATATATTATAGGGTCAGAAAGAACATCCCCTCCCACTTCAGAAAGGTCGTACTGTCTGGTTAACCTTTGGCTCAGGTTGCTGTCAACAGGACTGTCAATCAGTCAGCTCTAATAAACCAATTGTTATCCACCGCTATGAATTCTCTCAATTATCAGCCGCTGTGTATAGATTGCTTCACAGGCCTCTGGCCTCTGTTGGCAGAATGAATTGCTAGGTCTTGTTAAGAAACGGCAGAAATCAGTGAATTTTCAGACATTAAACAAATTCTTAGGAATTCACCAATCCTCATCTTCAATCTCCTATTCAGTACAGATGTTACAGAGCCCAATTAGTGATAAAAAATTGTAGCTCAGTGGTGGAACATCGGTCCCAGATTCAATCCCAAGCATCTCCAGGCAGGGCTGGGAAGAAAACCCTGGAGAGCCTCTGCCAGAATCTATAGGCAATAATGACCTAGATGGACCTATAGGCTGAGTTCCTTAGTTCCTATGATGACATTACAGCAGAACTACAACAGCCAAAGAGGAGGCACTTCTTGCTACATAAACATGAGAAAAGCCCTGCTAGATTAGACCAAAGGTCAATTTAGACCAGTAGCCACCGTCTAGATACCTCTGAGAAGTCCACAAGCAGGGCATGTAGGCAATAGGGATCTCCTTTTTGGGAGTTATGTAAGTCCCTGATATCATCACTCTTTTATCATTACAGTCCACTTGCACAAGAATGGATTTATCAAGAAGGTGCTCTCAAATCAGCTGAAAATGAAGGAGGAAAGAGGAAGGGAGGAAGAGGAATCACTTTGACATGGTTTCGATATCTCAAAATAAGTACATGGAAGGTAGAAGCCAGACAACAGAAACGCTGGAGCATTGCTATAACCTACTCCTAGAAACCATGGGAGGCAGATGCACACCTGAGTTTGCAAAAGCATAAAAAACGCTGTGTGCAAATAGCTGTTGTGTGAATCAACCTTAAATGGTTAATGGATACAACATGAGATCATAACCAGAGGTGCCTCATTAAGGGTGGTTGTTTGATAATAGGTTCATAAAATCTTAGAACTGTAAAGTTTGAAGGGACCCTGACGGTCATCTGGTCCAAACCCCCTGCTATGCAGGAATCTCAACTTAAAGCATCTCTGACAGATGGCCATCCAAGCTCTGATTTAAAACTTCCAGTCCACAACATCCCGAGGAAGTCCATTCCACTGTCAAACAGCTCTTACTGTCAGAAAGTTCTTCCTGATGTTTAGTCAGAATCTCCTTTCTTGTAACTTGGATCCATTGGTTCAAGTCCTATCCTCTGGGGGGGAAACATGATTTATGGGATCCAACAAAATCCTATTTCAGCAGATGAGATTTTCACTTATTCTTCCTTGCGTCTCCAGCCTCTAGGGCTGTCTATAGCCATTAGGGGAAATGTGGTGGCAGTGATAATGCTTTAAAACCTAAACTCACGGGTTGTATTCAACTAAGTCATACTCAGAATAGACCCACTGAAATCAGCAGTTGTATAGCTTAGTCTAATACAACCCATAAAGGTCGTGACTGACTCTGGGGTTGCGGCGCTCATCTCGCTTTATTGGCTGAGGGAGCCAGCATACAGCTTCCGGGTCATGTGACCAGCATGACTAAGCCGCTTCTGGCAAACCAGAGCAGCACACGGAAACGCCGTTTAGCTTCCCGACGGAGCAGTACCTATTTATCTACTTGCTCTTTGACGTGCTTTCGAACTGCTAGGTTGGCAGGAGCAGGGACCGAGCAACGGGAGCTCACCCTGTTGTGGGGATTCGAACCGCCAACCTTCTGATCGGCAAGTCCTAGGCTCTGTGGTTTAACCCACAGCGCCACCCACATCCCTAATACAACCCATAGTTTATACTATTCTTCCTAAAATGGAGTAGCCAACATGATGTCCTTCAGATGTTGTTGGACTACAGCTCCCATCATCCCTGATCACTGGCCATCCTGGTTGGGGCTGATGGGAGTTGTAGTCCAACAGCATATGGAGGGTATCACATTTGCTACCTGTGTCCTAAAGCAATGGCTGCTTGTGGTAATTATTGAATCCAGACAGTAAATAATATGGGTGCCACTGTGCCCAGGCTTCAAGGGCGCTCAAGTAGCAACTTAGTCCCCGTTCCCTACACAGACTTCTGTATCAATTGCTCCATCAAATAATAAAAGGCCCAAGTTTGTTTTCCTTCAGCTTGCTGACTAAAACTGATTTACTGTATTGTAAAAGCCACGGTGCAGCTCTTGAATAATTCCGCCGCATGGATGTTGCCTGTCTGAATGGCTTTCCTCTTTGGACTTCTTTATAACAGCCCTGAACACTGTTAAGTATTGCCCATACATCACCCCTGAAGGGCATGGCCATAATTTTCAGCTTCGCATATCCCTGTGTAAATCAAAAGTAACTCCACAGAACTTAATGGAATTATATCAATGTAAAACAGATACATGGCATTGTCTAGCTAGCCCAAGGGCTTCAGCCATTGGTGCAGTCCCACAGTGTGGGATACAGTCTCATTTTTTTAATCAGCGTTGTTGCTTCTCCATAGCTCCATGTCTCTGGGCCTTTCAGTGTGGTCTCACATTGCCAGTCTGAAGAACAAAATGTGGATGGTTTTATTTTGTTTTGAGGGCTCGCAAATGAAACATACCATGTCCAGGTTTCAGTGTTTGTAGTAAACCATACTTGGGTAGCCTTAACTCATTTTAAAACTTAAATCCCTCCAGATATGCATCTCGGTTGTCATTTGGTGGAACATTCAAGTTTCTTCAATACTGATTTTTTTCAAAGCTAAATTGCACTACTGGTTAAGCTGAAGAAACAACATAGTGAAGCACAGTTTTTTAAAAAAGAAAAAAACCCACACAAAAACTTTTAACTCTAAGCTCGGCAATTTTTACTGGGTGCTGTTGGACTCCAAATCCCATCAGTCCCAGTCAGCATGTCCAATGGTCAGGGATGATGGAAGTCGTTGCCCAACAACATCTAGAGGGCTACAAGCTCTCCATCCCCTGTGTTAGAAGAAGGGATGTGGACAGGGCAGGAAGCAGCAGGAGATAAATCTGGAATGTTCTCCAAGATGGCATCTCTTCTCTAGCCTTAACAAGAAGTCTTTGTTCCTCACAGACAATAGCCACTTGCATACTTCACAACATTAAGACTAGCATAAGGGTCTGTAGACCACTAAACTGTGGAAGGGGCATGTGGAGGCGGACAAGAGGTCTCTGTGTCTTGCGCGATGAAAGCTTTTAGGATAATCTCACCATTTATCAAATGAGTATGTTTCCTTCTATGCAGTGAGGTGTTCACAGCTGCAGGTGTTTGGGGTATCTCGAGGAGGGGGGAAAGAAAGAGGAAAGTTCATTGTTTCTCTAACGATTTGCAAGAATATCTGAAATTGAAATAGAAGTTTTGTCCTTTACGTGGTAAGGGGAAGAGAGGAAAAGAGGAAGCATTGTTAGGTGTTGGTAATGTAAAAACATAAGTATGCTGTTATTTATGTAATTAGTTATTGCTTTCATTATGGGTGCAGTCTTAATGGTTATAGTATTTATGTATAATTACCTTAATATTCACTGAAATTTCCAAGTAGCTCCCTAATTAACTGTCTCAAATATATAATTACATTGCATCTTTACGCAAGACTTGCCTAATTAATGTCGTTACACCACTTCTTTTGTGAATGTGCATTATTAAATGCTCTTTGCATCATTCTTTTGACATCTTGTAATTCATGCTTTACAAAAATTAAGACCCCCTGAATTAGAAACCTTCCTGAGCAACCATCTCCAGCCGCAAGCACTGGATGACATCTTTCTTTGAACAAAGCAACAAACTTGGTAGGCCTCATTATCACTCTCAGTCACAAAATGCTCTTTCGGGGGAGATGAAAGGCATCCTAGGTACAAGCATTGTCTTTCAGAGAGGGGATGGAAAACATGGGTGTGATGAAGCAGGAAAGAACACACAGCTAGTAATTGAGACCAAGCTTTCTCAGAAGGCGCCTTGTCTGCCAAACAAGTGCAGTTGTTGGAGGATCTTATCACAACATGGCTCCACTGAGTCAGCTGACCAATCAGTTAGCCAGTAAGGTTGTATAGTGTAATAATAGCAAAACACCACTAGAGGCAATCTGCTTGTGTTGCACTTCCTGGGAGGAGCCAATAATTAGGTAAAAGTGGCACCCACTTCCTCTGGTCTGAGGAGAGAGAAGCTGCAGGGAAACCCCTGTAAAACGTCTACTTAAATAAGAACTGAAATCTGGTTTAGAAAATGGCTTTTTGGATGCTGTAAGCCAGGCATGTCCAAAGTCCATTTCAGGGGCCCACCGGTTGATTTAATCCGGCCCCCGTGGCAGTATATGTCCTGGGGTAAAATCCTTAAAAAATTCAGCAACTTCAGTCCTAAAAAAAAGCTCAACAACTTTGGACGGCCCTCACACATGTTCACTTCATCAAATCTGGCCCTCTTTGAAAAAAGTTTGGGCACCCCTGCTGTAAGCCAAGGAAGCACATCCTTTTTTTCTGTCATGGATTACATTCCCCTCAGGGGTAATCTGTGGCTGTGGGTGGGGACATGCTAATAGTGGTGGTGGAGAAATAGGAGAATTCTGAACATTGTACATATTGCACTTAGACCCTTCTTTTCTCCCTTCTTACCCTACAGGCAAAAACTTGCTCATTTATTCATTTTTTTTTCAGTCATGCTATATGCCTTCAGCATCAAGTGTTCTTATAGATGGATATTTTTAAGAGGGATTAAGGTTGGAGGCTTGTGTAGCATCAACATACACTATCAATCTCATTCAATTATACCCATCCACTATCATAAATTCTTGCACTGCTTCATTTGAAAAGAAAAGGGAATACAGCAAAACATACCATTTCTTCTGCTTAATTAATTTGAGACTGGGAAGGAACAAAATGAAGAAGGGAAATATATCTTCCTGTGCACATAAAAAGTAATGCTGTCGTCACGCTAGAACTCTTGTGTGCATGCACAGCTGGAAGAGGAGAGGAGCTTGGGCAGGTATGTGTGTGTATGCAAGGTAAGTGGAACGACGGGGCCATGGTGTTCCAAGGGGAGCCTGTCTGCTGCAGGTGGACTTTCTTGCCAAGATGCCAAATGCCTTGCAGACCACAATGCCAGTGTGGTGTAGTGGTTAAGAGCGGCAGTCTCGTAATCTGGGGAACCGGGTTCGCGTCTCCGCTCCTCCACATACAGCTGCTGGGTGACCTTGGGCTAGTCACTCTTCTCTGAAGTCTCTCAGCCCCACTCATCTCACAGAGTGTTTGTTGTGAGGGAGGGAGGGAAAGGAGAATGTTAGCCGCTTTGAGACTCCTGAAGGGGAGTGAAAGGCGGGATATCAAATCCAAACTCTTCTTCTTCTTCTTCTTCTTATTCAGCTTGCTGGGATGCAAATTCTGCAGGTTTATCCTTAAATATTAATGTGCAGCAAGGTTGTGTAGGACCACAATTCTCACCATTCCTGACCTGGATGGGATTGAGGGGAATCAGAGTACAATGACACCTGGAGAGTGACAGGTTCCCCAAACTCTGATGTACAGGTACAAGATATCTGATGAGGGATTATAAGTGTGTTTAAAACAACAACAACAACCCACCACTTTGTCTACATTTCATTTAAAATCCAGATAAGCAGTGGAAACATCAGTGTTATTATGATGATACTATCAGCTACAACAACTGCTATTAATAAAGACAGGCTTCCTAGAATTTCATAGGTGTGTCGTGGAATATGTTCCATCTCCCAGCTTGTATTTTTATCATCATGTGTAAGCAATGCAGCAAAATGTAGACTTGGCCTCACCATATTGCACGCACTGGAAATGTGAAGCTGTTTGTTGGTTCTGGTGGAGGATCAAGACAACGTTTTCTCCCACAACCCATTATTTTGTTAATGGAAATTTCCCCACTTCCCCAGCTTAGGCAATCATTTCCCTTCTGAGTGCTGGAAACTAAGTATAGATGGGTACATCTCAACTTGTACTCATAATATCACCAGAGATAAGCAGGTCACTCCTGCCGCAATTCCCATGCTGTTATGAATCTGTTTTGCCAGCTGGGTAGGTTTGAATGCAGGGGGTCTACCTGCACATGTTATACTCCAGATTACGGAAATGTAGAAAACTAAACATGCCTTGTTGAAAACATCCCAGAACTCAGGAGAGGCCTGCACAGAATTCATTCACACAACTCCTGCCCCTGTGGTTTGCATGCAAGAAAATGTCCCTTTGAAATTAAGGGAGCTGTCATGACTTTGCAATGTGGCCCCTGAGGTCTTGGATGTGAACAAGGTTCAGGCTAGATTGTCAGGGAGAGAACCACCACTACTTTATTCTGGGCCCTTCCAGTGAGAGGAAACAGCCCTGCCTTCGTCTTCTGACTCAGAGGATGTATCCCGCTGGACTGCTGTCTCCCCAGGTTTACAGAATCCACAGGCTACAAAATAAGGTGGGGGCCCTTTAACCAGTCAGCCAGCTCCTCCAGTGAGGCAGGGCATAACACACAAGGTCTGGTGAACCTGCACAAAGCTTCAGTTGGCTCTAGCTCCCTGCAGAGACAACATCTCTTAAAGCGGACCCTTGGAGCTGTCCAGGGTCCTGCATCTTCCCTGCTTGACTTGGACTTGAGACACTGGACACTGACTGCTCCTCGCAGTTGCCCACAGAACTGGACAGGGAGCTTGTTTGGCAATGCGCGAATTGCAATACAATGATCTGAATTCACACGGCAATTGGAGGAGGGTAGAAAGGTCTTGATGCAGATGTTGGGGAAAACTTCCAATCAAGGACAGAGCCAGAGGTGATTGTAGGGTGGTACAACCAATGCGGTCGCTCTGGGCACCGTGCTGCAGGGGGCACCAAAGCAATGCTGTAGTGCGAGAGGCAGGAGGCACTGAATTTTAGCATCACACAGGGCACAGCAGAAATTTGAGAAAGTCCCAAAGTCCACCACCACTATGCCATTAAGGTGGCATGTCATTTGGTCGTAACATAACTGTCTTGGGGTCTGCTATCCCCAGGATTCCACCCGATTTCTCTTAAAGGCAACATGTTAACAATCCAGAAAAGCAAAGCTTACAGTAAGACAGACAGACAGACACACACACACACACACACACACACACACACACCATAGTTTATCCCAATTGACTTGGCAACTGACTCCGACAGTGCAGCTACCCCTTCTCCAGCAAGGTCACCATTTCCTTCCTCCATCCACTGCATGGAGAAAGAATGTAGTGATTCTGATCCTGGATGAATATACCTGAGTGGATAAGTGCACTGTTCCCCTTTATTTAGAAAGACACCATGGGCTACATCCAACATAGTGCAAGTGGACTTCAACCCAAACCACAGGACTTCCTTTCCCTTTCTGCAGCTCCTCCCTCATCACATACCCTCTGACATTCCTCCGATGAAAATAAGGACACCCTATTCCATCATCATCATCATCATCATTCCCTGCCCATCTGACCGGGTTGCCCTGCTTCCAACATACTGTATTTTTCGCTCTATAGGACACACCTTGTTTTAGATTGAGAGAACAAGAAAAAAAATTCTCCCCCTCTCTGCTCAGTGCCCCTTCAGCGAAGTGGCCGGAGAAACGGAGCCCCTTCCATTTCTCCTCCCACTTCGCTGAAGGGGCGCTGCGCAGCTCTCCCTCTCTGGTGAAGCCAGGAGAGTCTTGCTCTCCCGGCTTCAGCGAAAGGAACCCGAAGCCTTTGGAGTGCAGCGCGAGGTCCCACTGTGCTCTAAAGGCTTCAGGCGGCTATCCCTGAAGCCTGGAGAGTGAGAGGGGTTGGTGCCCTCTCGCTCTCCAGGCTTCAGCGAAAGCAACTCGTAGCCTCCGGAGCGCGGAGGGAGCGCTCCCTCTGCGCTTTGGAGGCTTCGCGTTGCTTTCGCTGAAGCCAAGGAGCCTGCATTCGCTCCATAGGACGCACAAACATTTCCCCTTAATTTTTGGAGGGGGAAAAGTGTGTCCTATAGAGCGAAAAATACGGTATATAAAAACATGATAAAACATTAAACATTTAAAAAAAAACTTCCCTATACAGGGCTACCTTCAGATGTCTTCTAAAGGTTGTACAGTTACTTATCTCCTTAGCTCAGGGGGTCACATAACTCCATATCCTCCAACATTTATTCAATGAAAATAGGGACGTCCTAAGGAAAAGGGGGACTTCCGGGATCAAATCAGAAACAGGATGGCTTCTCTAAATCCCGGATTGTCCCCGGAAAATAGGGACACTTGGAGGGTCTGTCCTCACTGGGCCACCCAACTCTGTTCTGGAGGACACCCCCCAGAAGAAGAGGGGGGAGAGGAAGGAGAAATCCAGTTGCATGACTGGAAGCAGCATTGGATACATTGGACTCTGCTTACTCAAGGCAATCATGTCATTTCATGATATTTAAGATAATATTTAAGATAATGTTATAAAATGCAGGTTTTTAAATGTGTGACCTGCGGAACAAATGTTCTTTGCCCACTGTGGGGTTTTCCATCACAGTTTTTGAAGAAGAAAAGGTTATATTATATTACACTCAACAGTTACCAAAATAGTCAACCACTGGACATCTGGAAGACAAAACACCTACAGGAAAATGCAGCAAATGGGGAAGATTCATGATAACAGGAAACATAAAACATGCCAAAACAAAGGAGGTAATAGACTCGGCTTTGGTGAGCAAGTTCACCCATCAGCATGAGTTCCTGAGGAATCTTCAGAGACGAGTGAGGTGATGTCTGCTGTTCACCGCAAGCAGCAGCACACAACAGGGAGAGGGGTGACCTTTATAACCTCTCTTTGTTACTGAAATATAGCAATGAATCTATATGTTTAACAGGGCTTTGGTTTTCTCTTAGTGACCAAGTCAGTGCCGGATTACCAAGTAGGCAGAACAGGCAGAACACATCTTTTAGGGGCCCTGCGACAATGGATCAAAATATTATTGATTTGGAAATGTATTAGGAAATAATTTGTGAGGGTAGGGGCAACAAGATTTTGACTGCCTAGGGGCCTCCACAGGGTTTAATCCAGGGTTGGACCAACTGCAGCAGGATGACCCTATGTTATCCTCTTTCTTTTCAGTGATGCATTTCCTTTTGGGGTGTGTGATGCAAGCGATCGTGCTCTAGTGCACACTTTAAAAAAACTAACCCTGACCAGGGTTAGGATTCTTTATATATTCCTCATGACTGTAAGAGGCACCAGGTCTCTTCACACATAAAAAGTACACTTCACACTTGCATGTGCAATAGGTAGAGAACAAGGAAATACAAAAACCAATTTCAACAACAGAATCAAAATTGAGTTTGAGCATACAGATCTGTAATTTAATAAACAAAGTGCATAAATGAAAATATACAAATCTCTCCACAGAACTCAAATAAATGAGATCTTTACATTATCTGAAATACCAATATGTTTTAAAAATTAGTACTTCAGGCTTTTTAAACATCTTGTGTTTTTGAGTTTTGTGGAGAGATTAAAGTTGTATGTTTTCATTTCCGCACTTTGTATATTAATTTACAGATCTATACCCTCAAACCCAGTTTTGTATTTTGGCTCTTTACATGTCACTACAACAAACGAGGGAGGCGGGTGGTGCTGTGGGTTAAACCACTGTGCCGCTTGGGCTTGCCAATCAAAAGGTCAGCAGTTTGAATCCCCGCGACGGGGTGAGTCATGTTGTTCGGTCCCAGCTCCTGTCAGCCTAGCAGTTTGAAAGCACATAGCGTGAGTAGATAAATAGGTACCACTCCTGCGGAAAGGTAAACAGCATTTCTGTGTGCTGCTCTGGTTTCACCAGAAGCGGCTTAGTCATGCTGGCCACATGACCCGGAAACTGTCTGTGAAAGCGGACCAACGCCGGCTCCCTCGGCCTGTAAAGCAATCCCAGAGTCGTTCACGACTGGACTTGTCAGGGGTCCCTTTACCTTTACAGCAAACAAATTTTTGCATTTACACTCAAGAGACAACCAGGATTGACCTAGTATCTGAGTGTGCAGCTTGCAGTAAAACTCAGCTTGATCCCACTATAAGGTAGAAACTCCGTTCACAACATGTCGCTGTCTTCATGTCCACCCAGCGGCACAGTGGTTGGTCTGTTCCACTGAGCCAGTAAAATCAAAGGCTTCACCTATGTGTACTAAAAATGTGGCCTTCAACTTCACCACATTCAAATAATTTTGGTTCACTGAGCTTTTGAATACAGAAGGGTAGACTCATACAGTTTATTACTTGTACAATAATCAATTATCACTTGACCAGCTGAACCTATAGGGACTGTTAGCTGTGCCTAAAAAAATAGTTAGCTGCCTTACATCAGGTCAAACTATTGGTTCATCTAACACAGCATATTCCAGGCCAGAACTGGCCAGGAACTTCAGGCTTGCAGGAGGTGCTTTGCTTTGCTTTGTTTTTTTAATAAACACTATTAATTTTCAAGAAACAGATGTAAGCATACACATAACACTATCAAAACAATTGATTTTAACCTTCCCTCAGGACAGAAGACTAATGCAGGCACACACACACCCCAATTATGCCAGGGTTATGTTCCGAGGCACCACGCGTGTCAGTGAAATCACACATAGAAGAACACCATCAAAAAGGCCTGCAAATAAACCCTTCCGCCCCTGCCCCATTCCACCTCTTTTCATAACGTTTTTGTGATGTTTTTAGGGTCACTTCCCGATTTGGAGTGACGTGCCTGTGCGCGGTCATGCACACATTGAATGCACGTTTAAATAGGGGGTTGCCTGTACTACAAATTTTCCCAGTAATCTATATGTGTAGTTGGCGGGTGCCAGTCTTCTGGGTTTTCACTTGAATTCTTTATAGCAGGGTGCCATATTACTACAAAATCAACATTATCAGTTGCATCGTTCAGGGCACTCACTCTCTTAGTTAGTTTCTCAGATAAAGCAATTGTCCATATGTTCTGTTTCCATTGTGTGATGTGTAGATGATCAAGTCCTTTCCAGTTCTTTGCTATGAGCAATTGTGCCTCTCCCTGTGGTTTTGTTTTGTTTTGTTGTTGTTTTAGAAAGAGCCTTTAGATCCACTAAGTGGAGCCAGGTGGGAAATTCTTAACAGTTATAAAAGACAGAATTCTGAGCCCATGAGCTTGTTTTGAAGACCAGAACTGAATGAGACTTTTAGCCCTTCCTATCTGCTCCCGAGCCACCCCTTCACCTTCCTTCATTTTAGCAGTATATTTTAGAGTGGGGAGAGGCATTTTTGTTATTGCCATTGTGAACAGAATTGGGAGTTTGAAATACTAGCTGGTCAGCTTCATATCCCCCAGAGATATACCCATTTCCCTTCCGCCCACCCTTTGTCTATGCTGACTAGTAGGGCCTTTCAAGGTCTCAGGACAGAAGCCTTCCACCTCATCTACTCCATTGTTCTTTTACCAGAGGTGTCGGGATTTGAACCCAGGATCTTCTTCCTGCAAAGCAGATGTGCTACCACTGCGGCCATGGCCTCTCCCCTTTCTTATCATCTCAGGCAAATATCGCAAAATGGGAGGCAAGTTCAATAGCGACATGGGCTACTGCCACCGAGCTAGTATTTGAGAGTAGCACAATGTCCCTCAAGAGAAAGGGACACCATCCGATGCAACTATATTTAATGGTGACAATCAATAAATATAAGAAGACCTCACCTCCCACTGCCTAGCACCAACCACAACAACCCTGCCAACAATATACTTACATTTCAGAAGCAGGAATCAAAAGTTGAAACGTGAATTGTTCCATTTGGCACTGCAGGACAAAGTACTGTTTTGATTAACAAAATGGCGATTTCAGCCATTGCTTTGACTGTTGATCTTTTTGAAATAAAGTTCCGATCGTTCTCGAAAAGGGGAAATTAAGCACATAGTTCTAAGGGGAGTTTTGTAACAGTAACTACACTCTTTTTTTAAAAAAAAGAGGCTTATTATACCCGAGGATAGATAACTTCACAGAGCAGCCTGTCTGTGTGTGTTTTATTAAGATCTTAAGACCACCCGCAAGCATCGCACATGGACTGGAACCTGAAGAGAATATTAGAGGAGGGGTCTGCTTAGAAGAAGGGAGAGAAAAGCAATTTTTGCCTAGGCAGATGCAAATTTTCATGTTCACCGGAACCATAGGAACAATTATTTGCTTTGTTTGATCATTGCTCCATTTGCGAACGCGTCCAAATGATGTCTGCTGAGGAATAATAATAAATAAATAATAATAATAATGTAAGAAAAATTTGAAACATATCCTTAAACTCCAGGGGTAAATCTGCCTGCGCGTAAGGATTGCAAGAGCCCCATTCTGCAGCACTTTCTTTTGGGCGCCGCTCAGGAAGAGGACAACAAGGGCTTTGTTCAACTTGATCATCTCATCAAAAAAGACAAAAAGAAAAAAGGGAGAGAGGGAGAAAGTTGGGAGGCAAGAGTAAATGGGTATGATCTGAATGCATATTTGAGTTACATCTAATACAACCAGCATCATAGATGAACAAGATCAAATAAATGGTAAAACCTGACAAAGGGAAGAATAGATGGTATGTGGAGCCATCTGTTTTGGAGGACACCCAAGTCTGTCTGAATCTGCCGGGCCAAACTACCAGCTATTCTAAGATCCTCCATTCCAAGAGTGGCCTCATACACATCCACACAATCAGCTTCTCTCGCCATCACTTTGGCTGCAACTTTTTTGTGCAATTAAGTAATTTATTCCTTTCTTCATCCTCCTGATTCTAATGAATCCAAGCCACAAACAAGCCCCAGTTGCTCCTATTCAAGGAGTCTGATTGCATCTGGCAGTAATTGCTGAAAATCCTGAAGAGGAAACAGGGTAGGAAAGCATATTGTTTGTGGGGGTAATAGGTGAAGACCTGCCTCTCTTGACCTATAATACATTAGTGTCAGTGAACATTTGGCAGCCTTCAGATGATTAGCAATGAAGATGAATCAAGCAAAAAAAAGAAAAAAAGAGGTAGAAATCTGCCTCATCTGAATCGCCAGAACTGCATACATTTGCATGTTGATTAGCTGTTCCTTTGTCTGTGCTCCTAATTATTATGACACGTTATGTCTTCATCATGCAAGATTCTGATCTGTCTTGTTCAAAATGCATGTAGAAAAAAGTGCTGTTTATTGATTCAACATGTAACTTTAATTTTTATGTTTGCTTTAATTAAATACATATTTGATTGCCTTTGACTGGTGTCTCGGAAGGTTTTTTTCCTTTACTATTCTTTATTTCATCCTGTTGACAAACAAACAGGTAACCTTTCATTTTTATGCTTCGATCACTTGCTAATGCAAATTCCCTCTCGTGCTTTTCTGCCTTATTACAAAACACTTCTTAAGATTGTATATAAGAAAAGAACCTTCCAAAACATGAATGCTTCCTAAAATTTACTGAGATATATAGCTAAAACATTAATATGGTAACTTCTTATTACTGAAACCAATTGTCCTTGTAGCATTTACCAGGGACTTACTTTATAAAAAAAATACCACCTCTATTGTAGTGATTTAGCGGGATTTTAAGTAAAATCCTTGGACATCCATGATCAATGGACTATTAATTTCATGTGCTAAAAGATAGAATTTGCTATGGATGTTTCCTACATCACAGGAACATTTAGCATCTTGGATTCTGTTTCAGTTTAGTAGTAAGCATGTAAATGTTACCTCTTGCCTTAGCATGTTTATCCAGCTACGGCCCTGTGCCTATTTCCCTGACTATAATAAGCCCCATGAAACACAGTGGGACTTTCTTCTACATAAAAAGGCATGTGATAGTTTAGTATATAAAGGTAAAGGGACCCCTGACCGTTAGGTCCAGTCGTGACCGACTCTGGGGTTGTGACGCTCATCTCGCTTTATTGGCCGAGGGAGCCAGCATACAGCTTGCAGGTCATGTGGCCAGCATGACTAAGCCGCTTCTGGTGAACCAGAGCAGTGCACAGAAATGCCGTTTACCTTTCTGCCGGAGCGGTACCTATTTATCTACTTGCACTTTGAGGTGCTTTCGAACTGCTAGGTTGGCAGGAAGTTTAGTATATAGAGGTGCACTAATTAAGACTGTGCTAGGACGAGGGTGGCGCTGTGGGTTAAACCACAGAGCCTAGGGCTTGCTGATCAGAAGGTCAGTGGTTCAAATCCCCACGACGGGGTGAGTTCCCATTGCTCGGTCCCTGCTCCTGCCAACCTAGCAGTTCGAAAGCACGTCAAAGTGCAAGTAGATAAATAGGTACCGCTCCGGCGGGAAGATAAACAGCGTTTCCATGCGCCGCTCTGGTTCTCCAGAAGCGGCTTAGTCATGCTGGCCACATGACCCGGAAGCTGTACGCCGGCTCCCTCAGCCAATAAAACAAGAGGAGCGCCGCAACCCTAGAGTCGGCCACAACTGGACCTAATGGTCAGGGGTCCCTTTAACTTTAATTAAGACTGCAATCCCATGCACAGATAACGAAGGACAGAGTTTTGTTGAACTCTGAGGGACTTACTTTCTTTGAATTGTGTCGCATTGCACAGCACTCTTGTTTCTGACGTCTGATCTGTTGATAGTGGGAAAACTTGAAATGTTTCATTTGGTTTTGCATTATTATTATTTTTTTAAAAAAGATAAATGCATTGACTTGGGAATTGGAAGTGACACCAATAACTACAGAAATATTGCAAAGGGCTATATAGTTCGATATACACTGATCAGTTTTAAATAGCCTTCCTGAGCAGCGTCTGGACAGATATCTGTCAGTGGTGCTGTAGATGCCTCTTGCATTGCAAACCTTGCACTGAGGAGGAAGTTGTGTTAGATGACCTCCATGATTCCTTCTGACTCCAAGGCCCCATCTGTACTATGCATTTAAAGCAGTATCCTGCAAACTGAAACAGTCATGGATTCCTCCAAACAATTCTGGGAACTGTAGTTGTTAAGGGTGCTGAGAGTGGCTAGGAAACCCCCTTCGCCGCATGCAGCTACAATTTCCAGGGTGGTTTAACCATCTTTCCAGGGAACTCTAGAAAATGTAGCTCTGGTTAAGGGACTAGAGATCTAACAACTACTCGATCTACTCTCTGTGCTGTCCTGCAACATGATAAGGAGAATCGTACTACACACCTGACCAGAAATGCAATGTAGCAGACAAATAATTGGAAAAGGCAGCTTAAAGATTCTCCATGACCTTTAAGAGTGACCCGGAAAACACTCTCAAATTTGCCATCCATGCTCCAGATCAGATCCTCAAGATCATGAGGAGAGAAACATTCCCTCAACTTTAGAATTCTGTGTCACTGGAGATTTACCAAAGGCACACTCTGTGCATGTTTTGTAAGCGATGTGAGATATTTCTATTCAAACTGGTTTATAGCATCCAGAAAGAAGGAAGGGATAGGGTGGGCAAACGGATATACTGGTACCAACCCCAAGCCCTTGAGACAGGGCATTCTGTAAATCCCATCAATTAATCAATAAATGATTAGACCAAGGCCAGCCAAGATGATGACTTCCAGATGTGTTTTTATTAGAACACCCTTCTTCCCTGACGATTGCCATGCTAACTGGGACTTCCCTCCAACTCTATTACTCTATATTCCTGCGTTGCAGAGGGTTCACTGGATGACCCTTTGGGTCCCTTCCAACTCTACAATTCTGTGATTGAAGTCGGAACCCAAAATAACCAGACAGCAGCACATTGAATATCCCTGGACTAGGCTCATCAATGTATATCCCCGGTCTAGTTATAACATATAAGGCCTTGAACAACATGGGGGCAGATTACCTGAAATCCTGCCTGCTCCAGTATAGGCCTGTAAGGTCACTCATGTCAAGGAATTTTACTCACAGCAACACACCCCTACAGAATAACACAGGGCAGTGGCCCCCAAACAGGCATTTTCTGCCATTGTCCCTGCACCTCTTGTTAGCTGCTTCACACAATTTGTGATGATATATCCTTTTGCATAGGCTTTCCCTGACCCGTAAGACCAGACGGTATTATTCCTGAAATCCGTTGTTTTTTCCCTGTTTTCAATGTCTTTATAACGCTATTTTTACTGTTTTGATTATATTGTTTTGTTGTTTCTATGTTGTTTTTCTATACTGTCCAGAATTTTTTTTAATGATTGGTTTTGGAAATGTTTTTTAAAATAAATAAATAAAAATACATATTAAAAACAGAGGTGGTCTAAAGGCATATGAGGTGGCCATCTTGCTGAAGCTAAGCAAGGTGATCAGTGCTTGGATGGGAAACCACTGTTCTGTGATCTTTGAATGAAAGGTGGTATCCAAATTTAATAGATAGATAGATAGATAGATAGATAGATAGATAGATAGAGATAGAGAGATAGAGAGATAGATAGATAGATAGATAGATAGATAGATAGATAGATGATAGATAGATAGATGGGTTACAATAATACACACCACCTTGAGTTCCATGATGGAAGCAAGATGGGGATATAAATGCAATACATAAATAGGGTACAGTCGTACCTTGGATGTCGAACGGAATCTGTTCCGGAAGTCCGTTCAACTTCCAAACATTCAAAAACCAAATTGTGGCTTCTGATTGGCTGCAGGAAGCTCCTGCAGCCAATCAAAAGCCACGGAAGCCTCATCAGACATTTGGGTTCCAAAAGAACGTTCGCAAACTGGAACAATCACTTCCAGGTTTGCGGCGTTTGAGAGCCAAAATGTCCAAGTTCCAGGGCATTCGGGATCCAAGGTACAGCTGTACAGTATTGTATTGTATTGTATTGACCCCTCAACAGCATGACTAGCCTCAAGGATCTTCTCAGCAACAGCCTCTTTGGTGACTTGCAAAGATTTTCTTGTTGGCAGGGGATCTGGTAATGTGGGTTTTAGTAGAGCCAATACAAATATGGCTGGGCCTAGTGCCAGGGAGGAAGCCTAGGTGTAGACCTATATCATGTGCAGTAGCTAGCGAGTCTCTAATTAGAAGAGAGAGAAAATTGCCTGTGGCTACTCACATAACTTCTATTATGCATTGGGGAGCTCCAAAGTCATAGAATCCAGTATACCTGAGAGGGAAAAGGGGGCGGAAAGCCGTATAAAATCCGTGTTTCCTAATCTTTTTAACATGGATATCATGTTGCCGCTTAAACGCTGGCTTCGCACACCATCCTTCACAAAGTAAATGACTCTTTTAACCGATACTCACGAGCCATTTGGCCTTTGAAAATGCAGACTTGTCTGGAGAGGGATCACTAATCCAACTAAGGCATTTTTTTGAACTGATCCTTCAAGCACTGACTTTATCTTTCTAAAGAAGCACTTAACTGCAAATCCTATATCCAAATACAGAGCCAAGCAGGCCTTGCTAAGCTTCTAGGTTGCGAGAGCTGGAGGTGGAAGGCCTTGTGGGCCGCCATACAGGGAGGCATGCGAAAATCCTGCACCACCTAATAGCGAGTTGCATCATGCGTATTGCCTGTATCTATGTGAGGAAAGCCCTATACTTAAAAGCAACGTTATCAGATTCCCAAGGCCTCAAAAATGTTGACCAGGCCATGCCTTACTCCTCAGCAGACCATAACTTCCTTGATGTGCACATAAGCAGTTTTTCTTGCCAGAAAGGTGACCGTATTAATCTCTCCCAGCAAAAGCAACAAAGACTCTGGTAGCACCTTCAAGACTAACTATTTTATGGTGTAAGCTTTCCTGGACCGATTAGGAGGGTCCATCTAATCAGATGCATAAAGTTACAGCTCCTGGTTTGCAAATACATATATGTATGTTAGGAGGAATGCAAACAGAGCAGTTAAGGTGAATAACAACCGGCTCTTGTTGGCATGCACCAGGCCTCCTGGAAAAGGCGCACATAATTAGACCACGAAGAGGGTGGCTCTATCTGTCTTGGCTCTGGCTCCACCTACTGTTGGCCTCCTTGCTTTCCACCCTACCAGTCCCAATGAGCCATCACTTGGAAGAAGGTCTGTACCTTTAGGAGTCTTGACATTGTCCATCAACAGTTAGCACCTAGAGGGTAGCCCAGGTCACCTGTTCACAATCACAATGAGATGTATTGCCTTTCTATGATTTCTCAATATTCATATATACATAGAAATTGGTGTGTGCAAATGTTTATGCAAATTGATGTTCTCGTTTGTCTTTGTTTGTTTGTTTGTTTGTTTGTTTGTTTGTTTGTTTAACCTCACCCATCTGACTGGGTTGCCCCTGACACTCTGGGCAGCTCCCAACAAAATACAACACCAAACATCAAAAGCTTCCCGATCCAGGGCTGCCTTCAGATATCTACGGAAGGTCTTTTAATTGTTTATCTCTTTGACATCTGACGCAAGGGCGTTCCACACAGCAGGCATGAATACCAAGAAGGCCCTCTGCCTGGTTCCCTGTAACTTCACTTGTCTCAGTGAGGGATCCAGCAGAACCGGGAAACAGCTTTCACCTTTTTCCTAGGCCATCAGAGATCATCAACCAGCGTGACCAAGGTGGTTTCAGCCCCACGATGGGGCCTGAATCCCAATTGGAAGGGGTCCAAGTGACATGTTTCTTTTTTAGTGATGTGCAAGTGGACTACCTATTTTTGGACTATCAGAATGGATAGGCCCCCTAGTAGTGAATGAAATACAAGACCTCAAGAACTTCCCCACAAATCATGAATGGACTAATTGCTCTGTCTGTTTTATGATCTGTCTCACGCAGACATTGTGTTGGTTGGCAAGCTAATTTATACACAGTAAAAGCAGGCACCAGTTTCATGCACAGTAAATACATACATTATTTTCTTTTTCACTGGACCTTCTGAAGGCACCTGCAGAATGCTTTCACCAACGTCTGCAAAGATAACTCAAGTTGTTTAGTGACATCCATATTTTTCTTTCATGATAAATAGTCAAATGTTCTTTTAAAATGTGGTGCTAATATAATAGTGGGTTTGCCACCAAGCACTGTATGCTGCACATAATTCCTGGGTGATTTACCAGAACACACTGGGGGTATCAGAGGTCACAGAAAACAGGGTGGGAAATAATTACATTTTGCCAGAGCTATCCAATTCTCTTCCTTGCCTACATGATGTATTTATTTACTCTACATTAGACTGGCTTCTGAAGCAGCAGAGTATCACAAATTCCTTGAAAAAAATAATTAAGAATGCTTAACAGAATGTCACAATGGAGATCATTGCACTTATATTAGGGAACAGACTCTGCGATCAAGATACATACAGGAACTTATGATGTGTAAGTCTCCTCCAGCATACTCTAAAAACCAATTGATCTTTTTGAGCATCGCTGTTGAATGCTCAAAAACCTTGAGTGAGTTTTGGAGCATTTATAGGAACACTCAATTTGGCTGAGCCATGCTTTTGCTCACTTCCCTGCCAGTCTCCTCCACACCTTTCCTTTGCAAGGAAGCTTTGCCACAAGGAAAGCAGAGGGATCATAGAAAGCAGTGAGGAAGCGCTCTTCCACACAGCTTCTCCTGGAAAAGATGCCACAGGCCATGAGGTTTGTATCACAGAATCATAGAATCAGTGCTTTTTTTCTATTAAAAATGTTTAGGGGTACTCTCATTTTCCTACTCATATTGAAATACTGCCCCTCAATGAGGCCAAACATAGATTCACAAAATGTTTAGGGGTATGCACATCCCTGTGGGCCCCCCCAGAAAAAAGCACTGCATAGAATCATAGAATTTTAGCGTTGGAAGGGACCCCAAGGGTCATCTAGTCCAACCCCCTGCAATGCAGGAATCTCAGCTAAAGCATCGATGACAGATGGCCATCTGCTTAGAAACCTCCAAGGAAGGAGAGTTCACCACCTCTTGTGGGAGTTTGTTGTACTGCTGAGCAGCTCTTATCGTCAGAAAGTTTTTCTGAACATTTAGTCAGAATCTCCTTTCTTGCAACTTGAAGCCATTGGTTTGAGTCCTACCTTCCAGAGCAGGAGAAAACAAGCCTGCTCCCTCCTCCATGTGACAGCCCTTAAGATATTTGAAAATGGCTATCATATCACCTCTCAGTCTCCTCTTTTTCCAAGCTAAACATACCCAGCTCCTTCAAGTGCTCCTCAAAAGGCTTAGTTTCCAGACCCTTGATCATCTTGGTTGCCCTCCTCTGCACACGTTCCAGCTTGTCAACATCCTTCTTAAATTGTGGCACCCAGAATTGGACACAGTATTCCAGGTGTGGTCTGACCAAGGCAGAATAGAGCGGTACTATTACTTCCCTTGATCTTGATCTGGACACGATATTCTGTTGATGCTTCTGGGGGTTTTTTGCTGCTGCATCACACTGTTGACTCATGTTAAGCTTGTGTCCGCTCCATGTTCCTGGGCAAGGTCAGTGTGGTGCAAAGGCATCAGAGTATTGGGTTGACTCTGCTGGCACATTTGCACTGTGCTGGCCTCACTGTTGCCTTGTCCATCCCTCTCTATTTCCCAGTAAGCAGCAGTGCTGCAACTGACCAGATGTCCGGCGAGAGCTGCTGCCTCACTTCACCATGCGTTACTAGCTTAAACAGAAATATAACACAGCTCGCCAGAGTGGGGAAGACTATATGACCTGCTGAGCTGAGGGTGCTGTTCAGCCACTCACAGCCAATGGGCAACTCCAGGGCTCCTGCTCTCCCGGCACATAGTTCTTTGCCTTTAAACCAGACATGGGCCAGAGAGCCCTTCAAAGAGAGGACAACTTCAAACAGAGGACTGTCCTCACAAAGTAGGACCTACAATCACCCTGAATTTGTCCCTTTCTCCATTGGTGAACAACTGGAGGGTGTGTGTATTTACATTCCTTTGCCAGTTATCTCCCTGTTCCAAGGCTGGAAATATTATATTTTTCTGGAAAAGTTGCTATTTTCAGCACAATTACTACAACTGTCATTTGGTCTTGGAAAGGCTGGTAGAGTATATTTAACAGCTGCCAAGGAAGCAGAAATTCAACAGGTGAAGGATTTCCTCATCACCTTACGCTCCTTTGGGGGCAGGAGGGGGAGTTCTACCTGTTGGGATTCTGTCCAACACATGGTGATCTACAGGCACTGGGATTTGCCAGGGAAAATACCAACCCTACGGATTATCATCGGTCACATATATCGCTTTTGTTTTTAACCATAATCTCTGCAGCCATTCCACCTGATAAACAAACAGGGGGGAAGATGCAATGAGGTGTAAGAATAGATTTGTGCAGGGCAGGCAACTGAACATTTAATTTATTTACCTCTCCTAACAGATACCTGGGGTGACATTTATTAATAAACGACATTATCAGGTGTCTGATATGTAGCTCACAGAAATTAATTACCCAGCTCCTGGTTAAAAAAAAAAAAAAACTATAACAAGCCTGCAGTGCTGTAACGTTTGTGCTAATTGAAAATGAGATAAGTGCTGTGGGTGCAATTTGCATTCAATGCAGTGTATTAATTATCTACAGTTCTCTTCGTGATAAATATACCTGACTGAATCACTCCGCTAATTTGCCAGGTAATAGAGTTATAAGTGGATTCCCTGAGGTGACCAAGGAAAGGCTTCAGCCCTATTGGAAAATCAAGGCATCAGCCTCTTCACCGAGTGAACAAACTCTCCCATTTCTGCCCATAGCAGATTCAAAGACCATGCCAGCAAATTCTTTCATTGCCCTGTTTCATAGACTTTTGGATTAGCATGTTTAAATCACACACACACATAGTGTGTTTAATGAATTGAGCATTGGCCTTGTACCTCTGAGGCTGGTGTTTGTAGGAGAGCCTTTCTGGTGAGGAGGAACCCTCGTTTTTGTGCTAAAATTACAAGAGAAGTTCACCACATGAGAGTCCCATAGTATATACTACATTTGAATGCCCCCTCCTGTGGTGAAAGATGGTATTTAGCACATGAGGGGGGACTCCTGATTCCAACTTTCCTTCATAAAAATGAATGCTAGCTCTCACCACAGAACTGTACGCCTGTGGCAGAAATTTGTGGTGGCAGTGAACCACAAGGACTGATGTGGGACCTCTGTGTTCCCTTCTTCCTGTGGGAGCTCTCAGGGTGGGGGGGTTGAGGCCTAGGTGTGCACAGTCCTCTTTATGTTATTGTTTATTTCAGACCATCCATCCAAGGCACTCAGGATAGCATCTCCTCTCCCCATTTCATCATCGCATTAACCCACTGAGGTAAGCTGGGCCAGTGAGCTTCAGGGCTCATTTGAAACTGGCTCTCTTTAGGCAACACATTAACAACTGCTATGCTCCACTAGCTGTCTTGAAATGTTAGGTATGAACGTCAGGCTTTAAGGACATGCCTCCCCATGCCTTTTTAAGTCTCACAACAACCCTGTGAAGTAGGTTACAGAATATGGCAGCTAGGATGCTCACAGCAACATCACGCCCATTTCAGAACAAGTTGCCGATTCACTGCGGGGAACAATTCAAAGTGGTGCATTTCCTCTTGGGTGATGCATAGGTGACCACCCTACATCAAAGGCTGAATACTAGGTGCTAGGGACAAACAACAAAGGACCCTGTTTCCTTCAGGCCTTGATTGCGGGAGACATTGCTGGAAACAGAACGCTGGGCTAGATGGACTCTTGAGCCAATCCTTTGGTCCTCAGCTTACTTTCTTCTTTTTATGAACTTAACAGCAGTGATCGTAATTTGCATTCCCCAGGCCCACACTTCCAACAACTGCTACTCTGTGCCACATTTCTTAGGCTGTGATTTGGGATCCTATAAGTACTAGTTGAACCATGCAGTTGAACACAGCTGAGTCTAGAATTGCTCTGGTGATTACCTAGCTTGTTACTTTAGTTTCAGTGGTATAAACATATATTCAATTGGTGTTTCCAGGGGGTTAAAAAAAACTTACCACAACCACCTGTCTGTGCAGAATCTACCCCTGGGATGGAGTATGGGCTCAATTTTTGTCCTATGGGGACAAATAAAATAAAATGTAAAAATCACTGATCCCTACCTGCAAACCTTATTTTTTAAAAGGAAAATCTAGCTGTTGTGAAACAACATGGCGAGACAGCGAAGGGAGGGGAGAGAGGGAGCTGTTAACAAAAATCTTAACTTTGACTCTGAAACACATTTGTTAAATAGCCATCCTAATGGCATTATTGCAGCTAAAAACACAGCGACTTGAAAATGCTGTATACATTATTACTCTCATTATCCACCAACTGCAAGAATGCTGCACTAAAACTAACTCAAAACACCTCGGGGAAGGTAATTGCTACTAATGGATCTGAAGTGTGTAAAATTGGGCGTTATTACTCAGTCATCATATCCTTGAATCGCCAAAGCCATCGGATATCGCAGTTGCTGGGCTCACTCATCTCTCAATCATGGGAGAAATTTGAGGAAAGTGGCAAGCTCTCCTTCATTTTGCATTAGAAGGAAAATTCAACAACAAAAGCGAAAGATTACAGCAGCCTGTTTGTGGCCGAAAGGTTTTGTCTGGGATCAGCATTTTACTGCTCAAAACCCCTCTTCCCCTGCTTTGAGAAAGACCTGCAGATGTTGCTCCAGAAATACATTTCTCCACTGAAGTATCTTACTTAGCATGAAGGACTGCACACAATATTTTGTTCATTAGTATATACATCCACAGGCGACTAGGGACACAATGCATTGGCAAGTCCCACTAAAATGAATGAAAGGTGCACAGCAGAATTACCATTCCATCCATGCAGAGCCCATTCATTCCAGTGTGGCTTGTGCAGGCGAACTTCCCAGTGGATTATGCCAAGGAGACGCAAAATGTAGACGTGTGTTCCCAAATAAGGCAGCAATGATGAGGCTGAGAATTGCTCGATTCTGTACAGAGCAGATGAGCTGATACTGTTGATTGGGCTATTTAGGTCTCCAAATACTGGATGAGTTATTAAACCACATATTCCTAGATGTTCAGGTTAAAAGATAGGCACACTGTGGCAAAACAGGGATTGTTGCTATGATGACCTGAGCTGTAGGGATATGTTCCCTTTGCCTCCCCACATTCAAAGGGCTTCAGTTTCCCTTATCACATTGCCAGATCTTCCTGACTACATGCCACTGAGGTTATCATGTTCAGGACATGATCCTTGATTGGTTGGGCTTGTGCAGTGAAAAATATCACTCTCTCTCTCATTCTCTCTCTCTCACACACACACAATTTCCAAAACAGCACCAGATCAGGGAAACAATGACAGAGCAGGTGTGGAAAAATTGTGTGAAAGAGTGGAAAGGGGGGGGGTGGCCACTTTTGCCTCCTCCAGATGGTAATTTTCAAATAGAAAGCCTCCCAAACATTCGACACAGCACCAGTTAATCATAACCAAGTTGTGTAACTTTGTAATGTTTATGTACTTAATATTGTAACTGCAGTGGAAAACTCCAGTAAAATATTTTAAGCTGAAAGCAAAGCCAGGCTTTGTGCAGTGCACATGAAATTTTCCCCAGAAGTCCCAGGTGTGATTTCTTGTCCCTTGAGAATGTTCTGTTAGCTGGAAACCTTGTTCCAAAAACTACAGCTTATGTGATATAGATCTGTTAAGCTCACAGCTGGAAGCGGTGCCCCTCTGCCAGGATCGGGCATATTTAGCACAACTGGTGTAATGTGTAGCACATCTGTACTGTATACACCGATAAAACTGGGAGAGCCAGCAGCTATGGAACAGGACAACAGAGGCATGAAATGTTAATTAGTCACATACAGGCCACGTTATTCCTTCACCACCACATTTTTAGCTATATGCCTACGATGTTTGAGAGAATAAAGACCTAGTGAACTCAGTGAGATTTACTTCTTGGTGGACACGAATATGATTGTGCTGTTAAGTGTACCTCTTAAAATGTCACATTCACGTTCTACATTTTGATGTTATATTTTAACGTTGCTAGATTACAGCTGCCACCCTCTTATTCTGGCGTTAAGTCAGGCACAGGCAAACTCGGCCCTCCAGATGTTTTGGGACTACAACTCCCATCATCCCTGACCACTGGTCCTGTTAGCTAGGGATGATGGGAGTTGTAGTCCCAAAAACATCTGGAGAGCCGAGTTTGCCTATGCCCGCATTAAGTGATATAGATATAGAATGATATACTCCCTGATCATGGTCCATGCTGGCTGGCGCTAACGGGATTTGGTGTCCAACCCTAAACTTAGCCCTGCCTTAAAATGTAAAATGGGCATGTACCAATAGTCATTGGAGAGTCACAATTGGCTACAGCCAATTTCTATTGAGAAAGTGACATGCTTCAGGGAATCTGATCCCCCTCCCTCTCAGCAGTAATGGAAAGACAGGAAGCTCTTACCAATGTCTTTTATTCAATATTCACAGTGAGAGACGTAGAAACGCCATCTCTCTTGGATAATGGCATTGCTCAGAGTAAAGCCCCACCCCCTCCGTCTCTCCTATTATACGTCATCGCTACGTTGGCTGACCTGTGCTTTCTGCCTCTGAGCTTTCTGTTCTCCTACTTTCAATACCTCCGGGTCCGGGGGGGGTGGGTCTGGAATGCTTTCTAAAGACACTGAGTCTGTCAGCTGTCTCTGTCTCTCCCCTTCTTCTTCTTCTTCCTGCTCCTCTCCCAATACAGTGGACGCTCGGATTGTGAACGTGATCCATGCAAGATGCACATTCACAACCCATAGCGTTCACAACCTGCATCTGCACGTCTGTGCACGCGTGGGTTGCGATTTGGCACTTCTGCACATGCGCAAAGCATGATTTAGTGCTTCTGTGCATGCGCCACCGCCAAAACCCAGAAGTAACCCGTTCCAGTACTTCCAGGTTTCGGTGGTCAGCAACCCGAAAAGACGCAACCTGAAGCAGCTGTAACCCGAGGTATGACTGTATTTCCCAGCTTCTCCCCTCTGCAGCCTCTGAACTGTGACCTTCTGCAAACCACTGTTGTAAATCTGTACTGTCTCCCTCTTCTCTGGGAAGTGAGGAAGGAGGTGGGGCAGTCTCCATCATCCCTCCTCAGTCCAGTCCCTGACAGAAAGATACAATATGCATATTATCTTAGTGGTACATATCAGTGGCAGATCTTGGGGTCTCCAATTTCAGCAGTGCCATGTGTGGTGCCAAAATTCAGCATTCCTCCACCTCTCACAGTCCATTCTAAGTCATAGCTGTGTCATTCGCAGCTCTGCGCCTGGTGCAGCCGAACCTGTCATGCTCTCCGAAATCTGCCTCTGTATCTATTAGAACAACATACCCACGGAGCAGGGGTGGTGAACCTATGGCCCTCCATGTGTTCTTGGACTTTAATTCCCAGCAGCCTCAGTCAGCAAGCCAATAATGAGAGATGATGGGAGTTGTACTTCTGTCATATCTGAAGGAAGGGTCACAGGTTCTCTGCCCTTCCATGGAGAATAGAATGTCTTGGAGGTAAAATTGTGACCCATTTGCATCACAGACAGAATCTTTCCAATCTAAATCCTGCATCCTGATTCTATTGTGTGCAGAACAACCAATAGCGAGTGACTCTAATTCAAGGTCCGTGGTTGACTGGGGTCTTTTGGAATTAAAATTGCATTGCACATAGAAAGTTTTTACAAGCAGATTCAGTCCTTGTTCTAAACAGCGTCCGTCTTGGATGATGACAACATGCAGACTGGTGAAAGACAAACAGGATAGCATCAGGCGGGTCAAGGTGACAGTAGACTTAACGTATTCTGTTATTAATGCAGACTTCAGTTGTATGTAATAGATGCTGACATGTTTTGGTGAACAGGACCAGTTGTGAATCAAGGTATGGCTATTGATTTATACCTAGTTCCTTTTCTTAGCCAAGCACTTTACAGAATTGCAATGACTACCCAGATTTATGTCCGTCACAATGGCAA
Source organism: Podarcis filfolensis (assembly GCF_964270895.1). Taxonomy (NCBI): domain Eukaryota; kingdom Metazoa; phylum Chordata; class Lepidosauria; order Squamata; family Lacertidae; genus Podarcis; species Podarcis filfolensis. The sequence continues at coordinate 96,682,190 of NC_139606.1, forward strand.
AAGCAAACTCCTCCATCCAGGCCTGGGGTGAGATATAGTCATGATTCTAACATTGGCGACAACACAACATAGCCTTCTTGAAAGCAATTGTGACGGGATGCAAAAAGTAAAGGACCCAGTGACCATCGCAGCCAAAGGGTTGATTGGGAAGCTGGGGAGCCATAGACAATATTTAATGCATTGGAAACTATCCCCACTTCCAGCACGGCACTTCAGGGAGGAATTACTAGAAAAAGAAGGTATTGTGCATAAGAACTTACATTGGCCATCAGACCAAATGATCCAGGGAGTTATAGTTCAGCAACATCTGGAGGGCCAACATTCCCTATGCCCAACACAGTCAAAGGTTCAGTGCAGTCTTGGCTTAGGAGCGTCTCCACCTCCATCATTCTGCCCGGACACTGAGATCCAGCACCGAGGGCCTTCTGGCGGTCCCCTCGCTGCGAGAAGCCAAGTTACAGGGAACCAGGCAGAGGGCCTTCTCGGTAGTGGTGCCCGCCCTGTGGAACGCCCTCCCACCAGATGTCAAAGAGAAAAATAACTACCAAACTTTTAGAAGACATCTGAAGGCAGCCATGTTTAGGGAAGCTTTTAATGTTTAATAGGTTATTGTATTTTAGTGTTTTGTTGGAAGCCGCCCAGAGTGGCTGAGGAAACCCAGCCAGATGGGCGGGGTATAAATAATAAATTATTATTATTATATTATTATTAGGAGCAATAACCTCTGCATGCCCTATGAGTCTGTGATTCTATGCCCTGTCCTCTCCAATACCTTCTCCAATACCTTCTCCAATACCTTCTCCAATACCTCCAATACCTCCACCACCTTCTCTCTCTCTCTCTCTCTCTCTCTCTCTCTGCCTGCTGAGTGAATGAACCAAAGCAAGGAGGAGAGAAACCCACTGTAGAAAGAAGCCCCACTGACAGTCATGTCTTAGGGTCTCCTCAAATTTGAGACCAGCACCAAGCCTGGCATTAATGGCCCTCTTCTATCAGACTTAGGGACACGGGTGGCGCTGTGGGTTAAATCACAGAGCCTAGGACTTGCCAATCAGAAGGTCGGCGGTTCGAATCCCCACGATGGGGTGAGCTCCCGTTGCTCAGTCCCTGCTCCTGCCAACCTAGCAGTTTGAAAGCATGTCAAAGTGCAAGTAGATAAAGAGGTACCGCTCCGGCGGGAAGGTAAACGGCGTTTCCTTGCGCTGCTCTGGTTCGCCAGAAGTGGCTTAGTCATGCTGGCCACATGACCTGGAAGCTGTACGCCGGCTCCCTCGGCCAATAAAGTGAGATGAGCACCGCAACCCCAGAGTCGGCCACGACTGGACCTAACGGTCAGGGGCCCCTTTACCTTTACCTCTATCAGACTTGTGAGCGGCTGCTAAGGCATTAGAAACCTGCAGATCATCCTCTCCCCATGCCTGCATAGAGACACAAGAGGAATCCTACTGGATCAGGCCTATAGCCCATCTAGTCCAGTACTGTATCCTGTTCTCACTGTGGCCAGCCAAATGCACCGGCTGGCATGGCCTACAGTCAAGGATGATGGGAGCTGTTGCTCCAGAAAAGAACTGTGTCTCCCTAGTTCATATGTTTCACAGACTCCCTACTCAGAGAACCATTTGTATCCATTACCTTTTTCCTTTTCTTTTTTTGCTATCTGACTACAGTTTTCCAGCTTTGCAGCTCAAGCGCACAGATTTTGTGCTTTTAAACTGGGAGGTCCCTCATTCAATACTTGATGTGGCAGGTGTCACACAGATACAGGCAGTGTCTGATCTATTAATGTCTCACTTAGCATTGATGTGATGCGCCGTGTTAATCTTCCAAATGCCATCTGATCCTAACCAAGTCAGAGATGCTTTTTCTGCTTCTATAGCCTTTTCTTGAAGTGATAGCAATATGCAAGGGGGGGTTGGGAGCCGTTTTCAATGTTTGTCATTATTATAGGTTATATATACAGAAAGAAAAGTTAATTAAGCTTTAAAAAAAATCCATCACACATCAATGGCTGCATTTTAATGAGTACAAAAAGTTGAGGTGTTTACTGCCAATTAAAGTGGTTTTTAAATAAGCATTAATTAATGCAGAAATTCAGAAGAAAGTTATGCCTTGTCAAAGAAAGGCCAGTGGCAGCAGTGCCCACTTCTGTACCCATTCATATTCAGATAGTAATTACCACCAACCCTATATTTTCCATAATAATGAGGACAGGCTGTCATGTCTGTCAAACAACAACAAAAAAATTGTGGCGGGTTCAAAAATACCTCAACCTGAAGCAAACTTAAAAAAAAAAACCCTTTAGGAGAGTTCCTCTCTTAACCACAGAAATGGGTGTTGAGGGGAACAGAAGCTGCTTTACGCACTGGGGTCAGTGCAGGGCCGGCCCTATCATTAGACTGGGGGAGGCAGCCGCTTCAGGCAGCAATTGCATGCACCCCCTAAGCTGGTCTGCTGCCCTCAAGTGCAGCAGAGGACATTGTCCCATTGGCAGCGTTGAAGAAAGAGTCAACTGTGTCCCTAGTCGGCTTCTGGAACAGGTGGGAGGAGAGGGAGATGCCATCTTGTCTGCTTCAGGTAGCAAAATGGCTTAGGCCATCCTTGAGTCAGTGCCTTGGTCCACCTACTCAGTTCTGGCCGCACTCAAACTCCCGCCTGGGGAGACTTTGGCCCCTGGATGTTGCTGAACTACAACTGCCAACATTCCTGAGCATTGGCCGTGCTTGATGGGGCTGATGGGAGTTGTAGTTCAGCAAAGTTTCCGCACACCTGCTTTCACCCACAGAGAGTCTTGGAAGATCTCGAGGAGACAGTGTTTCCAGCCATGCTCCCCTTGATCCTTTTAAGAGCAGATGCCGATGACTGAAAAGATCATGCTTATTTGTTATATTTGTTTAAGATATTTATATAGCACCCGTAGTCAAAAAGGCCACAGTGTCGTTTACAGCACAGTAACATGATAACATAATAAAAATAGAACGTAATATCCGCAAAATCCAAAAATGAAAAGTTATTTAAATACAGTTCATAATAATAAGCAGTACATAAGAGTACTCAGTACATAATACATAATAACCAATGCATAATAAGCAGCAGCATCAAATTATTCACAATTTCAAGCCGGCAATAAACTCCATAACCCCTGCGAAATACAAGTGTCTAATAATGCAAGTTATTATCTACTCGTGAACAGCTTAGCCTTTATTTGTTCATCTGCCCATTTATTTGTTTTCTAGAAAACATCTCTATCCTTGGGAGAAGGCTGGGGTAGAAATAAAGTAATAAATACTTGTTTTCCACCTTTCCCCCTATTTCCCCACTATTTGGATAGGTTGCTGTGACAAGCACTGAATCTGCGCATGTAATACTATTAGCAGCAGACATCTTGATCCAGAAAGAGAGTTCCACACATGGAAGGAGCCTTTCATGTGCCCTGCCAGTGCAGATGACATTATAAACCCTTTTGCGATGTGATGTTTTTCTGAGCCAGGTGGGTGGGTGGCTGAGGGCACCATTAGGACTGAATGTCCCAAGGAATTTCCAGGGATTTCCACTTCAGGGTTTCAAAGCAGGATGGATGTGTAGCCAAGCACATCCGTTATCCACAGTCCTTACACATCAATATGCCTATGTAAATCCATGCGTACTGGGGATAGTGGCTACCGACCACAATGGAGGCAATATTCTGCCTCCATGGTCAGAGGCAGAGATGCTTCTGAATTAAAGGTAAAGGACCCCTGGATGGTTAATTCCAGTCAAAGGTGACTATGGGGTGTGTTGCTCCTCTCCGCTTTCAGGCCGAGGTAGCCAGCGTTTGTCCGCAGACAGCTTTCCAGATCATGTGGCCAACATGACTAAACTGCTTCTGGTGCAATGGGACACCATGACGAGCGTCAGAACTCACGGAAACGCCATTTACCTTCCCGCTGCAGTGGTACCTCTTTATCTACTTGCACTGGTTTGCTTTCGAACTGCTAGGTTGGCAAGAGCCGGGACAGAGCAACAGGAGCTCGTCCTGTCGCCAGATTTGAACCACCAACCTTCCTATCGGCAAGCACAAGAGTCTCAGTGGCTTGAATAGCAGTTGCTGGAAACCCCAAGAAGGCCCCGAGGTGCACACTATCTGAGAGTGGCTAAATTATTTTGACAATATGAATCCCACAAGTGCTAGTTTCTGGCAGTGAAAATACAACATTAACAAATCATGTATCTTAACAACTTCCTGCCCTTTCATGACACCCAAAATCAGCTGCCTCCCTCTGCCTGCTAGTAGGACCAGCCCTTGTGGGGTTAGCTCAAAGCCACACACTTTCCCTGAAAGGAAATGCCACATGACCTCACATAAAAGGTAGCTGGGTTTTTTGTTTTTTTGTAATTTTCCACTTTTGCTATTGCACATTCAAATGATGGCTTTTAAAAGGAATCAAACAATTTCATGGAGGATAAGGCTATTGATAACTAGTAGTCATACAGTATATATTATCAGGTAGGCAGCCATGTTGGTCTGACGCAGTCAAAATATATAAAATAATAATAATAAAATTGTCCAGTAGCACCTTAGAGACCAACTAAGTTTGTTCTTGGTATAAGCTTTCGTGTGCATGCACACAAAAGGTTATACCAAGAACAAACATACAATGGTACCTCGGGTTAAGTACTTAATTCGTTCCGGAGGTCCGTACTTAACCTGAAACTGTTCTTAACCTGAAGCACCACTTCAGCTAATGGGGCCTCCTGCTGCTGCCGCGCCGCTGGAGCACAATTTCTGTTCTCATCCTGAAGCAAAGTTCTTAAGCTGAAGCACTATTTCTGGGTTAGCGGAGCCTGTAACCTGAAGCGTATGTAACCTGAAGCATATGCAACCTGAGGTACCACTGTAGTAGGTCTCTAAAGTGCTACTGGACTATATATATATATATATATATATATATATATATATATATATATATGTATTAGTATATATTATATTACTTCCAGAATAAGAGGTGGCATGCTTCTCAGTACCAGTTGTTGAGGAAGTGAGGAGATCGCTGTTGCTCTCAGGTTCTTGTGGGCTTCCCATAGGCATCTGGTTGTTGGACAAGGGCCACATTCACACCATACATTTAAAGCGCTATTATGCCACTAGAAAGAGTCATAGCTTCCCCCAAAGAATTCTGGGTGCTGTCTTTTGTTAAGGGTGCTGAGAGTTGTTAGGAGACACCCACTCACCCCCATTCCCCTCACAGAGCTACAATTCCCAGAGTTCCCTGTGAAGAAGAATTGACCATTAAACCACTCTAAGAAACCTTAGCTCTGTGAGGGGAATAGGGGGTCCCCTGACAACTCTCAGCACCCCTAACAAGGCACAGCTCCCAAGATTATGGTGGAGGAAGCATTAAAAGCAGTGCTTTAAATGTAAGGTGTGAATGGGGCAAAGAGGAGTCCCATCCCGTAGTGCTCCTCTGTTGTTCTTCTTAACCTCTCAAAAACAAATCTGAATGAGATTAAGCCACAATGTGCTACCTCAGACTGCTTGGAGAAAAAGCAGAATCCAAAACAATGAAGATGAGGACGGTGATTATGATAATAATGCAGCCTGTTTCAAGATTTTAAATCCTTCACTTCCATTCAGGTACGAAGCGTCTCTCTGCTCCAAACTGTATTTTTCCTAATTACCCTGGGTAGAGCCAAGTCTTTCCTCATAACCACCCTCTCCTCTTTGGAGGGGCAAAGGTCAGCTCAGATTTTCCAAAACGGATACAAATCTTTAATTTTAGATACTACATTTCCAGGGGCCTTGCCAACAATGTGACTGAGAGAGAGAGAGAGCGTGTGCTGGCATGGTGGCTGATGCTGCTCTGAAACGGCAGGGGAGGTCACAAAGCCACCCCCGGAATGATGGCCACGAGACGCTCCAGAGATTCCGTAAGCTGTGCCAGAAAAGCTCAACCAAAACATACAGGAGGCTCACGTGAGCCCCTGCACTGTAATGGGTGGAACTCCTAAAGGGCCCATTCACGACTCCTGTTAGCTTATCTCAAGCGGACAGCACGGAGACTGCCAAGTATCAAAGCCGATCTGTGTTTCAAACCCAGAAAGATAAAATTTGCTAATGACTTGATTTATAGATGCACACCCAAGTAAAAGAGATCAGTGCATCATAAGAACCTCATACTAACTGAACGGGCAAATGCCTCCTCACTGTATTGGGTCAAACCATTGATCCATCTATTCCAGTGCCTATTCTTCCAGGAAACCCATTGACCAGCTACTAATCAGAAGCCTGGAGACTTGAAAATTTCTGTGTGCCCTACAGTTTGTTTCAACAGTAATGTATAGGTCTCAGCAAGGCAACATATTTGTGTACCTTGATAATGTTTCTCCCCTGCACAACTCAAGCCCAGCTTTCCCCCCACTACTCCCCAACTTAGCAACCCATTTGATAGATGTACAAATCACAATTTGATTATGGATACAGTACTCTGCAAAGAGAGGAGAAAGTGGAGGCCATGAAAGGAATAGGGGACACATTTTATTGACAACAACTTTATTCTCTCTTTTGAAGCTGAACCAGAATAGTAACAGGACTCCCCCAGCTGTATCCAAGTCCAGTGCCACCTAGAGACCAAACTGTATCATGACACTATCCACATAGTGACTTAGTGGCATCACATGCAGGCCAATCAATCAGTGGTCTCCAGGGCTGGCTTGGTTTTTGCAGGAATACAGAGAAGTTTCTCCTTGAGGTTGATCCTGAATAGGAAGGCTGCATGTTGGTACAAAATGCAGGGAATGTGCATTGCTAGGAGGTTGATGAATCAAGTTCTGTGCATTTATATACTGCCTGAAGGTTCTGCAGAAAGGAGGAATAACTCCAAAATTACATTTCCATTGCTTTCATTTGGCTGTCAGGACACGAGAACTTGCTAATGGTCTTCCTAGGTTCTTCTTGTACATAAAGTCACCCGGGAGACAGAGGGGGAAGGAGAGAGAGAGATCACCACTGGAAAGCAATGGATGGTCATGCTGCTTTATATATTTGAAATAGTTTAAGCTGCCTTTCATAAAATATCCAAGATGGCTACTCATGACAAAAACTGATTTTTAATAAGGGTTATCAACAACAATCTCAAGCAGTAGGACAGCAAATAAAATCCAAATGACCGACACCTTAAAGGCTAAAAATATAACAGAGTCAATGAAACATTGTTTTAAAATCAACAAGGGCCTATACATTAATAATACTAGGGGTAGAGTGGGGATCAGAAAGTACTAGAAGGAGTTTAAAACCCTTCCTACAAACTCAGTGGCTTTCTATAAAGAAATGTCTTCTACAGTTACTGATGCAGAAGGTCATGAGCAAGGAATCAAAGTGGGTCTCCTTAGGGAGGGAGTCGGAGTCTGTACTAGACACAGAAAGACCCTTTCCCTGGTCCCCATCAAGGCACTGGTGGGGTACATGGAATCAGAGTTAGAAGGGACCTTGGAGATCATCTAGTCTAGGTGTGGGGAACCTTTGGCCCTCCAGATGTTGCTGAACCACAACTCCCATCAGTCCCAGCAAACGTGGCTAATGGCTAGGGCTGATGGGAGTTGTAGTTCAGCATTATCTGGAGGCCAAAGGTTCCCCACATTTGATGCAGTCCAGCCCACTGCCCAGTGCAGAAATCATGAAGCCACAGCATCCCTGGCAGATGGCCACCCAGAGTGTACTTCAGTATCTCCAGTGAAGGAATGCCTTGACACTGCACAGAAAACATAGAAACTACTTGTTCCTTTATAGGTCCACCATTGCCAGATGATGTCCACATTGCTAAGGCTCCAAGATGCTTCTCCTATCTTTCTGGATCTGCAAGAAAGTTATATTGATTGATTGTAGTTATATGCCATCCAATCCAAAAAGGGTCAGGTGAGTAAGGGGGAAAGTAATAAATATCTTATTAAAATAATATAAAGCAGAATGACATTGAAGCAGAACAAAACAGCATTAAAATCCCACACACAGACACTTGAGGCCTTCTCGGTAGTGGCACCCTCCCTGTGGAACACCCTCCCTTCAGATGTCAAGGAGATAAAGAACTACATAACTTTTAGAAGATATCTAAAGGCAGCCCTGTATTGGGAAGTTATTAGTGTTTGATATATGTTTTATATATGCTGTAAGCCACTTAGGGACGTGGGTGCCGCTGTAGGTTAAACCACAGAGCCTAGGACTTGCCAATCAGAAGGTTGGCAGTTTGAATCCCCACAACGGGGTGAGCTCCCGTTGCTCGGTCCTGCTCCTGCCAACCAAGCAGTTCAAAAGCACGTCAAAGTGCAAGTAGATAAATAGGTACCGCTCAGGCGGGAAGGAAAACAGCGTTTCCGTGCACTGCTCTGGTTCGCCAGAAGCGGCTTAGTCATGCTGGCCACATGACCGGGAAGTTGTATGCTGACTCCCTCGGCCAATAAAGTGAGATGAGCGCCGCAACCCCAGAGTCGGTCACGACTGGACCTAATGGTCAGGTGTCCCTTTACCCTTTAATGCATTTTTAATGTTGCACACCACCCTGGAATCTTTTGATAAAGGGCAGTATATAAACGGAATAGAGAAATGATAATAATAATGGGTCTCCTCTGAGTAGAGTCAAACATTGGCTACAACTCGATGAGTTGGATCCAGACGACAGCACTTCGATTAGACCCATTAAGATGAATGAGTCTTAAAGGTTGAGTCCCATTGATTTTGATGGATTTCCTCTAAGCCTGACCAGATCCAACCTAGTGTTGTTAAACAGGGCGCCCCTGGCTGGCATTGGAAAAGGCTGTCATCTCTAATGGAGTCCAGCCTATTTGGCAGACAGGGCACAGGTGATGAGTTGGTGCTGTGCTAATGTAAGAGGCCATAAGAACAAAAAGAAAGCTCTGCTGGATCAGGCCAATGGCCTGTCTAGTCCATCATCCTGTTCTTGCAGTGGCCAACCAGATGCCTGTGGGAAACCTGCCATGACTGAGTCAAACAGCACTCTGCCCACCTGCAATTCCCCAGCAACTGAGTATTGCCTCTGGCAGTGGAGTTAGAGCACAGCTATTGCAGCTAGTAGCCTTCCAGTGCATGGATTTGTCTAATCCTGGGTAGTGATAAGAGTGAACAGAGCTTGCATCTCCCACAAGTCTTGTTAAACTTAGTTTTCCCTTGCAAAGCATGCTATTAAAAACGCCCCCCAGAAATCCTTGCTGTGTTATTGTTCAGAGACACATTTTAGGCAGACAAGGCTTGAACAAAACAGAACACAACCACCCCCACCAGCACCCAGTAAAAGCCCGGAAGGAATGGCATTTCTGGTTTGCACCATGAAAACAGGTGACATTTCTCTACCCTTCCCCGTACATACCTTGCTCGGATCCAGCTGGGTGGCAGAAATTTAAATGTCTGTCGTTCAAGGGAAAAGTTTATTTCATCCAACAAAGAGGTTGTCTCCATCAGAAAAGTCTCGTCCCTGTCTGAAGACACGGGCGAGCTGCATTTATAGCGGCATTCTTTTATTTTTATTATTCAGCTTTTCGGTAGAAATGTCACCTTTTTCAAGCAAGCTGTTATCGTGTGTTTCCCAAGCCAAACACATGGCCTCTAAGGAGAGAGGGGGTTTTGGTTTGTTTTTTATCTCTCCGTTTTGAGCTATTTGTGTTTCTCTTTCAAGGAGCTCCATGCCTTAAGGCACCTGCAAAAACAGTAACGTCGCAAGAAGGTGCAGTTATTTGAGATGCATCGGGATGGGATGTTCAGTGGCGCGAGAACAGGGGGAGCATCCCACAGCACCAGTCACCTTACCTTGTAAGCTCCATCTCTAATGCAGGCCATTCCCCCTCCACACACGCACACAACGCCAGCGCCACTTTTCTTCCGTTCGCTCTTTGTTCGCACAGTTGGGACCACTTTCTCAAAGAGTCAGTGTGCCTGACAGCAAAATAAGCCACACGAAAGGCTCAAGAGCAGCCAGCACAACTGTCTGCAATGCCTGCCAATGAACCAGATGCTGCCACATATTGGCATCTGGGGTCTGGAACGGCTACCATGCTCTCTCCCGTTTGGCTGGGGATGCTGCTCCCGACTGCTGAAGGAGACAAAAAGGAGAGGAGGCAGAGGGGGGGAAATGGGGGGCCGGGGACATCTACAAAGCATCGTTTCGCTGGGGACCGCTTTGAGTTCGTAAGACCTGCCATTCGCCCCAAGTTCATCTATAAACGTGCGTGGGAAAGCCCCAGCGCAGAGTTCTGAGCAGGGTTTTTGTCAGAGATCAGAAGCGCTCATTCTCCGCATCAAAAGCTTCGCGATCTTCATCTACCCTGAGACGAGGCCGCAATCATCTCCTGCTGGTCTCCACACAGCACACAGACAGGCAGAACTCCCTTCTAGTTTGTAGGGAACTCCCCTCTAGTTGAGGTCGGTCAAACATCACCCCTCCCCATTGAACTTCTGGTGCCTACTGAAGACTTTGAAAATTCAGCAGGCATTTTAACTGAATTTGGTTTTACAGTTTAACTGGTTCTTAGCGTTACTGCATTGTTACTTGCAGGATACATAGGAAGCCTTATAGCAAGTCGGGTTGTTGGTCCATCTAGCTCAGTATTGTTGACTTTTCCAGCCTCATTCACTCCTGGGGAACCTTCTGGAACCAGTGGCAGGCGGAGCCAGAAGTGAAAGTGGGTGGGGCCAGCATCCAAAGTGGGTGGAGCAATGGATGTCACTCTTATTCTTGGTGACATTTCAGCCACATAAAAGTTTGAGTTTACTATACTCACCACTCTCCAGCCAGGCAGGCAAGAGGCATTACAGTGGTACCTCGAGTTACAAACGCCTCAGGTTACAAACGCTTCAGCTTACAAACTCCACTAACCTAGAAGAGTTACCTCGAGTTGAGAACTTTGCCCCAGGATGAGAACGGAAATTGTGTGCCTGTCAGCATCGCCCTTGAGCCAGTACCACCAACTGGACTCATGCACTTCAGCCCCGACTGGGCTAGGCAAGCTGGGGGTAGCACTTCCAGAGACCACCTTCTGGACAGGAACAGGTCAAAGTGCTGTGGACTCACAGCTTAGAGTTGTGAGCACCGGATTCACATCCACAAGAAGACAGTCGTCACACAGCAGAGTATAGCAGAGTATAGCAGAGTATAAACGACTTGGAGAGCAGCTCTGTAGAATAACTTCTTTATTCTATCTACAACTATTATACAACAGAGCTAAATGAGGTCTAAGCATAAATGAATGCTAAACTGCACTGAGTGTCTGCAGCTGCTCTTAGCAGCAACCTTATCTCTACACAGGATCTCTAACACTCAGTCTCTCTCTCTCTCCGACACTGACTGACTGACTCTTTGATGTGGTGCTGGAGTGGAATAAGTAGAGAGCAGAACACTGCTCCTCCTCTCTGGAGAATCACCAGACTCATCAGGAGATTCTTGGATATGGGAGGGGTGAAATCTCCTCACCGCAGCAGCAGCAAGAGGCCCCATTAGCAAAAGCACGCCTCTAGTTAAGAAGAGTTTCAGGTTAAGAATGGACCTCCGGAACAAATTAAGTTCGTAACTAGAGGTACCACTGTATTGCTATTCAAGGACACATTCCAGCCAGGCAAAAGCACCTGAGGAGACAGAGAAGAAGGGTCAGTGAGATGTGTGGCTTCCAGGGATGTGTGTGGCCGTGGCAGAGTCCCAAAGACTGGATTGAGAGATCTGGAGGACTGCATTTGGGTTCCCAGGTCTGAGGCCCTAACCTGACCATAGTCTCTTCTGCCTCTTGTTTTGCCAACTGAGGAGAATGACTAACTGCATGCTTCCATGCCTCATCTCCTCTCTTACATCGTAGTGTGATTTTGAGGGTCATTCTTTATCCAAATGGGCAGCACAGTACAAGGAAGGCATTAATACGGCTCACAGGGTTGCCCAGAGATCAAAGCCAGGACAGACTGAAAAGTTCTTTGCAAAATCACAATGACCCCAGAAGTGCTACAGAAATGATAAACAAAAGGGAGCAAAGGCGGCCGCTCCCTGTCCTTGCCGTATGAAACCTTGCCGGACAAAATGATGAACTAAACAGTTTCCTGCATATTAGTGCCTATAATTCAATTAATTTGTCTTTCCATCATATTTGGGAAAGAGAATTGCTCAGAAGTTCACACGGTGCCAAGGCAAGACTATCCAGAGATGTGCCGCTTATTAACCCCCAGTCAAATTAGAAAGAGGTTTTGCATTGCCGGTTTTTTGAAAGAGCCTCTGACCATCACGACATCTGTTGTTTTCTTGGCTGGTCCTCCCCTAATTCAGTTTTAGGCTTCCCTAGCCAGATCATTTGCCAGCTGGCCAGTGTGGTTTACTTCCCCCAGAAGGGCTTTTCCCAAACCAGCCAAACCTAGGATCTTGGGTTTACAGCTGCAGAAGAATCGGGGTGATTGCCCCTCCTTCCTGTGCCCAACACAAGGCCAGATCAACCCTCCAGCAGGAGAGCTTTAATCCTCATTGAGCACTCGGCTGGCCAAAAAGATGGAGGTAGAGCTGCCTTTGGTGAATCATTGCCTGTGGTCCCCCAACAGCTGGACCACTGCCTTAAGCCGTCACCCATCCACAGAAGCATTATCTCTTTGATTCCCACTTTAGTCCTTGTTGGAACAACAGTAAGGACAAATGTAATTCATCCTGCCCGGCAACGGACCCACGACTGCCGCTAACACCAACACCAACACCATCCTGGACCAGCTGTGTGCTGCCTCCAGAGTCAGAGGGAGTGGGCCTCTGAATGCCAGTTACTGGGTAACAAAAGTGGGGGTAGTGTTGTTGCCCATGTCTTGTGCTTATAAGCTCCCCATGGGCATCAGCTTGGTCACTGTGAGACCAGGATGCTAAACCCAATGGGCCTTTTGTCTGATTCAGCAGGACTATTGTTCTATTGTATTCTTATTCTCTTTTGGGGGGTGTATGGGATGTTAGGGGAGGGGTAACACCTCTGGTGTGGGACACGCCATGCTCCTTCTGGGGTAGTTTGCCCACCTTCAGTCCCCATCCCACGCTCAGCTCTCACCTGTGGCTCCTAGAAGCTGTCAGCATGCAACAGCAGCCACACCCCAGGAATGGCTTTGACGGGCCAGCTAAAGCAAGTGAGGGTACCTGATGGGTCTCAAACCCTCAGTGAGTTATGGAATTCCCCTGTACGTGAAGACAGATTCTGGTGGACTGAGTGGACAAGACCAACAGTGTGTCCAAGGATCAAGATGATTTCTGTATCTGCTGTAGAAGGAAGTGAGGGGCAGATGGGGCTCATCAACCTGGGAAGGTAGCCCATCTAAGAGAAGGAATACTCTGCCTTCAGAAGAAAAGGCTAAGTAGTAAACCCTCCACAAATCAGAATTGAGATAAGTACAAATTTCAAAGGATGGCTATGTTTTTGTTATCATATTGTTTCAGAAGGTGCAACTTTGATAAGTTCAGCTTTCAATACATCAATCAACCCCACACCCCTACTGCTAATCCAGAAGTTGTGGGTGCATCGCTTTCTTTCAGTGTCGCTGTAGAACACTGGTTTAGTGGGACTTTCCAGGGTAAATTTCCACAGGGCTCTTTTCACATATTGCTTACACATGTTTAACCAGACCTTCCAACATTCAGGTGATCCAAATCAGGACACTCGTTTTTTTTCAGTCCTGAACTCTTATGGGAGTCAACTGACTCATGCCAGAGCGCAAGCACCAAAAAATGAGCGTCTTTTGGTCTGGTGCTCTGGTGCGAAAGAGACAAAAAAAAAATGCCTTTTGGTCTGGCCAGCTGACTGGCGCCAGAGCACCAGACCAAAAGACAGGACATTCCAGGATCCAATCAGAAGCCGGGAGTGGCTTCTGTAATTCCAGAATGTTCCACTTAAATCGGAACAGTTGAGCAATATGGTTTAACTATTTTTCTACGTGGCCTGAACAGAGGGTTGGCTGAAGCCTACCCCATCTCCATTGTATATAGGAATAGCCATTGTTCCAGGGCATGTCCCACCATCCAAATGACTGCATTGTGTTGACATGGAGTCTGGCCAGAATGCATTTTTTTTAAAGAACTTCTTCCACCTTTTCTGTTTTGTGTCAAGCACCAAGCAAGGAGAAGAACCTTCAAGGTGAGAGTGGGCAAAAGGTAGGCTGGGATCTACATGTAGAGTGCTAGATCATTTACAGTAGATCAAGAAGAGTTTCTGACAATTATTTAAAAACAAAAAGGCAGTTTTATTTTCATACTTATGCACCCACCACCAACACCACAAAAGAAAACTAGTTTGATTCTCTGATCTGCAGTAATTCTGATGGATGCCCTCCAAGTCATCTGATTCCAAGCTATTCTTTTGAATCGGTCTCCAGGGAATGCACCATGAAGTTCTGGATTAAAACAAAGTAGATCCCACAAGCCTAAAGTCTGCCCACCCTACCTGAAGACATTTGAGGTGGTTAGAGAAAAGAATTGCAACTGTGGGGAACAGAGGGCCCTTCCCCGTCTTTTCCAACACAGTGTGTGTAAAACACTGCAGTCTTAAGCCATAAGGCAGATAAAACTGACAGAAGTGCATGATAAGTTCAATTTTACACTGGTGCTTGCCTGCTTCATTCATTGCATGTGCCTGGGAAATGTGAGAGAACGAGCATTCAGCGCTTCTCATTTAGATTACCGTCATCTCTTGATTAAATCTCCTTCTGAACAGCAGTATATTGTAACTTAAAAAAAAAATAAAGTATTGATGGCTACGAAAGCAAATAAGCTCTCATTTTATTACTTAAATCACTCTCATAAATCTTGCCAAAGAGGAAGTTCCTGTTTCTTCAGCTTTCCATTTGGCATCCTTGAGAAAACAATCAGAACGACATTCACAAGAAATCTACAGTCACTTGAGTTCCTACTCCCTTGCATCTTGTTTAGTCTAAACATGTTATGGGAAGAACCTGCTGGCCTCCCTTGATGCAAAATCTACCAACTGGAATCTCTTTGTAGGAACTTTTTAAAGGACTTCATAATTTGCAAACCAACTGAAGAGTCATTTAAGGCTATGAAACGGAGGGACCCACCAGACACCCTTTTTCTTGCGCATTCATGATGATTGGGGTGCATGACGGCATCAGGGCACTTATGCGCAATCCCACTTCCAACACTGTCTGCACCTGCAAAAGTCTGGGGGTTGGACATGTTGCTTTGTTCCCAATGGGGGCATGCCCCACTGACAGCATAATTTGTGACAGTGGGGAAAGTTTTCAATTAGCAATAATTGTGCCTTGGATTAACCTCATGGTCTTGTTGAAGTCCTGTAACTCCGCATGCCACAAATATTCAGGGTCGGGTGCCTGTGGGGGAATAATAAAGTGGAATGATGCATAAATGTGCCAGTATAAATCCAGCACAACTATTGTTCTGTTACTGACATGGCTGTGTACACACCTTACGTTTAAAGCACCATGGTACCACTTTACACAGTCATGGCTTGCCCCAAATAATTCAGGGAGCTATAGTTAAGGGTGTTGAGAGGTCTTGGGAGACCTCTGTTCCCCTCACAGATCTATAGTTTCCAGAATGGTTTAAGAAATCCCTCTTCACAGAAAATTCCAGGAATTGTAGTTTTGTGAGGGGAATAGAGGCCTCCTAGCAACCACCACAGGATTTTCAATGGGTCTGCCCCAAGTATGACTTTGTTAAACACCACCCTTTATATTTTATTATTGGATTATGGTTTCATATTCTACACACCGATGGAAATTGATCTTGTAAGGCTGACATTAAAATCTCACACAGAATAATAATTACAAAATGAGAAGGATGCAAGTGCAGAACCATTTTGTTTTGATTTTTTGAAGAGAATACTTCTTGTACCACAATGCGGTAAAAGACCAACCATTCCAATCTGTTATCATTACTGTCCATCAAATCAATCCATGGATTGTGGCCTTCAGAATGAGATCCTCTTCCAAACCAATGGGGGGAGAACACTGCTGGAAGGAAACACTATATTTCTCTCAACTTCAGAGATTTCCTCACCTCTCAGCACAGGAAGTTGTTGCTGCAGCTCACCTGAGAGACTTCCTGTTATGTAGCCATGGAATGGTTTTGCTCAAAGGAAGTTTTGGAGAATGATGTAATCTTGGAGAGCCCTCCATCGTAGTAATTCTACTGGTGACCTGGTTGCAGCCTACAGTGTTATTACAGTCCTGTGGCTTGTGTTTATATCACAAGGGAGAGAGGGAGTGGGGAAACAGGAGCAGAATAATTTCAAAAGGAAAGAAAAAAAGAGCTTCCAGATTTCCTTTGCTTAAATGAACTCTTTTCCTTTTCCATATTATGTGACCACGCAGTCCTGGCGCCTAACAGATGCAGTCTGTTCAGATGAACTTGGGGGACAGCCCATAAAAACCTAAGGTTGACCCATGAACTAGGATGAGCAGTGAGAGTTGTTGAAAAGCCTGAAAACTCCTTTACCAAAAGGAATTTGCCCTTTGTTCTCCGGATAAAGCTGGGGGGAAAGAATGCACAGGCAAGAGATATTAACGCATCATGGTGTACAAGCGCCCCAGTGTACTCTACGAATGTTTGGAGGGGCTGGTGATGTTTTGCTTTTACAAAATGAACATGGTGGGATGACCAACCTGCATATTGGCTAGTTATTTCTGTTCCAGTTCTCACTTGTGAGTGAACTGACAACTTTGCCCATCTTGCTGGAGACATTTCCCTGGCAGAGAGAATTGAAAAGGAGGGATGGGGAGGAAATTGAGTTCACATCTAAAGGCGACTCGATCAAATCCACACTTCCCAAAACAATGTACAAACCAAAACACGGCCATCTTTAGACATCGGCACTTGACTCTCCAATTTTGCAGTGCAGTTCTCCTGCCAAGTAACATGTACAAAAATGCTATGGTAATGTGTGTATAAAATTGCATATTAACATGAAAAAAATGTGTTATATGTGGAGAAACTGCTTTGCAAAAATGTCTCTGTCAGGCAAAATCGCATGCCAAATTGTGTATATGGGGGGGCACTAAATAGCTGCTAAGTTTTCATGAGGACTTAAATTTGAAAATGTAGAGGACGGAATTTAAGACCGGTAAAATGAGAAACTCAGATTAATATTGATAGATCCGCCCATCCCTACTGAAAAATACTATTTTCTTTGCTGTGTGACCCTTCTCAAAGTTGTGGGCTTCATCTTTCACTTTGAAAAGCGGGTTTCTCTAACCCGTAACCAGTTGCTGGAGAGAACTGCTTGAGGCTACGATGACAGCAAGTCTCACTTACACATGCAAATATATAGCAGGTGGTAATCCTAAGGCTTCAATCCTTGCCAAACATCCTGGGGAGAAAGCAACACTGGGAATTACTTCAGAGAAAATGTACACGGGATCAGTTGATGTGCAGAGGCTGCGACAAAAATGGGAACTCCAAAAAGGAACAGGAAGCAGAAGCAAGAAGTAGCACTTCTGAATTCTAAACCACTGTTCTCTGAATTTCCCTGAAGAAGGACCAGTAGGGTATGAAGCACAGAACTTCATTTTTCATAGAATCATAGAGTTGGAAGAGACCACAAGGGCCATCAAGTCCAACCCCCTATTTTTGTCTACCCCCCACTCCCACCCTGGTTGTGGGTTGTTGTTTTTCTTGTTGTTATTTCTTGTTTGCTTCTACTTCCCATTTGGAAGCTGCAGCGAGCACCAAAGGTGCAGAAACAGTTTCTGTAGGTATGGTCGGGGAGAAGTCTGATTCAGTTCACATTTTAAAGGCAAACTTATCTAACACACACTTTCTGAGGGGCAAAGCGAAACACAGCCAGCCTTTTTGAAATCAGCCCTTTTGCAATGCAGTTTCTCCAGCCAAGTGATGGGCACTAGTGCAAAGTGTGTTACTAAAATGTGTGCAATAGTGAAAATAACACACGGGTGTGAATTATATAAGGAAAAACTGCTTTGCCAAAATGTGTCTGTTAGGCAAGGCTGCATGCCAAAAACGTGTTCGTGAGGTGAAAATTCACATTAAGAACTAGTTCCTTAAAAAAAAAAAAGCAAACTGATAAAGAAACGCAGAGAACTGAACTTGAAGAATGAGAAACTGAGAGATACTGAAATGGACATATTTGCCCATCCTTACCCAGAGAGAGCAAGACACCTGAAACCCACCATGCTGGTCTCTCCATGTGCAGCCCTGGGGTGTAGCAGTCTTCTGAGTACATCAAAGACCTCCCCCAAAGCTTTCAAAACATTGGGCTTGCACAAGAGAGAGCACTTCCCAGTTGCTTATAGTGAACTGAAGGGTGCCTGCACCAAATATCAACAGGGCGCATGCCAACATGCGGGTGGTGACAGCTCCCAGCTCTGGAACGCCCTTCCTTCAAAGCCAAAGCAACTCTCAGAGGCAATGTTGAAAAGCATCTTCTGCAGCACGCACTTAGCAATCTGGGAACAGCGCAAGAATATCCTCATAGCAGTTTTTATCTCTGAAGACTTTGAATTGGTACCCTCTGTGAGTTATAAATTTAATAAAACAAAAGCATTTTTTAAAAAGAAAATCTCTTTATTTAGATAGAAATATCAGCTTTTAGAGTGCTTTATTTCCCCCACTCCCTTCCCCCAAAACATCTGCAGCCCGCAGTATCGTCTCCTTTTTTTCTCCCTCTGGCAAAATTACCAACATGTTTTAAGTACCAATGGCAGAACTACCATGATTTTTATGGACTTAAGCAGTTGGTAGGCCTACAACCCACCTGAAACAGCTTCTTAGTGAACAATCTGTTTGAAAAGAGTGATTGTTTTCCAGGAAAGGATGGCCATCTTCTTGTGGACAGCCCATACATGTAGTCAGAAACTTGCCCACAGCAAGTGCCATGGAATTCAAAATGGTAGAATGCTGTTGCATATGGAAGGCTTCCAATCTGCTTCTCGGTGAAGCAATTTAAGATGACCCCATTCCAAATCTAAGCACGCCAATTTGGAGGCTCTCTCCTCCTTAGGAGGGATGCACATAGGTAAGACAGAAACACACATTTATTGGGTGTTTCTGAATGAAGAAACAAGGCGGCAGTGGAATCTAGGAGGCAGCAAAACGACATTTTCCAGAATTAATATGCACATGCAAATAGATTGTGTTGTACACGATTCCATTTTGCAGGTGGGATCCTGCACGGTTCAGCATTCCCACATGAAAAAAGAAAAAGCCAAAACAAAACACCACAACTGTCTTTTCCCATTAAGAAAATCCCTTCTTCTTTAGCTCGGCAGGGAGGGCCAGCACTAATGCTTGATATGTTAGCTTTCCATGGTGACAGAATCACAGAACTGTAGAGTTGGAAGAGACCTCAAGGGCCATCTAATCCAACCGCCCCCGCCCGGCAATGCAGGATTCTCAGCTAAAGCATCCATGACAGATAGTTGTCCAACCTCTGCTTAAAAACCTCCAAGGAAGGAGAGTCCAAGGAGGTTCTGAAATGGGAAAGCATCCCAAAGGTTCCCCACCTGCCATCTGAGATGAGACAGGTAATGAATTCCATAGCACTTGATTTTTATCTGCCTCTACAGATGAGACCTTAAAATAGCCTAAACAGGAATGTGGCAGCTTTGTTAAATATATATATATCCAAACATTTATATCTGCACACTTAGTCAGCATCTTCTTGCCTTGCTCCAAGTCCAACAACTAAAGCAATCATGATCGGGCTGAGAGATATCCTGTCTTGTAGTGACTTAAAACATGTAATTCACTGGAGGTTAGAGTTAGTGCTTTAAAACAAGCATTGCCAACCAACGTGCACAAGATAAGAGTAGCCAGATTGCCCTTTTCCATCTTCTGACAGATGTTAGGCAATCATTCTGGAGTTACATTACATGATGCTATGTACGCCCCCCTCACTCAGCAAACATACAGAGATATACATGTTACATGTCAAGTTTTGCAGAAACACCATAGCATTTTATTTAGCATATGTTATTAATAAGTTATTCTTCTCCCCATTCCCCAACCTCAGCTGCGTCTAGCTTAGGGAAGGAGTACATTGACACTATAAAAAGAGGGGGAGGGCTATTTCCAGCTGGCATATGCAAGAGGAGCTTGGCATGTACAACAGGAGTGCTGCACTTCCGTCATGACTTACAAGAGAAACACAAAAAGTGCATTCCATTATACATAATTCCCAAGTGCCCAAACCAGATGGGATCACAAACACAGGTCGCCACCAAAAACTTCCAGTTCTGTGTTGAGCTCCCCGTTCCCATGCATTCGCCACCCCAATCCCAAATGGCTGCCAAAAACATGAAAAGTGGGGTGAGGAAATGTACAGCATTGTTTCTCCAAAACAGAACAAAGACAGAGAGTGGGGCATGATCAGCATCACATCTCATCCTGGCCAAAAAGGACTACTAAATACAGTGCCTATCAGTGTAGACCACACCTTAGTTTGGCCTAGTCCTCAATTCTGGCTAAAAGTGTTCTCTCTTTGATGCCTTTCCAGTCTCCAACTTTATTCATCCTTGCCCAGAAGATCCGATAACCTTTATGATGGCAGCCAGCCAAGAAAGGTATCTGTAAACATGGGCAGTGGATTCATCGCACCTTATCACTTTGTTAATTCCGCCCAGTCGATGGGGGCAAAAAAGGGGTGGGATTTTATGTCTTCAACTCCGGCGATTCCAGCACCAAGACGCTCCACAGCATTGAACTGCAAAAGCTTAAGGCAAAATATACAGAGTTAGTATGAACCATAGGAATAAAAGTGCTCAGCAAGCATACCAGAACAGACTTGGTACAGTCCGTGAGATTGTGTTTATGATTGTATCATTCCTGTAAGCTTCCCAGAGATCTTAGCTATTGAGCAGCATACAAACTAGGGAAGGCATTCAACAAATGGGGAACTAGAATAAATAAGGTCCCATCAGGGATTACTTCCAACTGGGCACCTCCCAGTGGCAGCGGCACCAACATGTGCTCTGCCCATCATAGGGCCTGAGATGGCTGGTAATGGAGAAGATACTTTGGTCCCAAGCTATTCAGGGGCAACTTCTAATTCCTTCCCTGAATTGCTACTGTCTTTGCCCTAGCCAACTAGTTTTGAATTTTGTTCTTTCTTCCATTATATCTGAGCCCTTCTTAAGCTTCACTTTGTTGGTACCTGCCTGCCTCTCCAGTTCGTAGGGCAATTCCACACACTGTGTGGGAGCAGACACCAGGTGCAGGCTCAACAGGCAGCCACTGCCAGCCTTCGTCCCCCATCCCTGATTATGATGAACATACCAATTACAACCCCCATCTTAACGAACTTCATTCTTGTTGCAGCCACACTTTTAGGTGTACGTTTCAAAATGAGGGAGGGGGGAGAGTAATGTGCAAAGGAAGTCTTGGTAATCTTTAGAAACTAGTGATGCTCTAAAACCAAGTCTAAAGGAAATGGAGCAGCTGATTGCCAGAATTATGAAAACTAAGCAGCTTGTTTATTTTGCATTGAAGAACTTACAATATATTCAAAAGGGGGGGAGCTGAATATATGTAGAAAGTGAAGCCAGCTCTTCATATCTGCAAATTCTGATGGAGAATGATTGCTTGAAAGGAAGTAACCAGCAAAGAGGCAGGAAAATATTTACCAAGGATAAAGGAGCTGAAGTTTACATTTTGCCATCTTATGAGACTGTCGCATTCTAAATAAACAGTTCAAAAGAATAAATTCGTTTCTGGGTTTCCTCTAAAGGTCTGACTCCTGTATAATGCAACTCCCTACATCCCATTGTCATTTAGTAGTGCTCTGTATTCGTCTGGGCGGTGCGTCTTCAAATGCATACAACCCCATAATCAAAGTGAGAAATTTCCCCATAAAATGTATTCATTTGCATATCTTAAGTTGGCTCTGCCACTTAAAATCTCTCAAACCTCTCACTTGGTAGAGATAACTCGGAGAGCAAAAACAAGCCTCTCCTTTGTGAATATACATGAGCCGACAGAAAAACAGTCGCAGGCATTGCCATTCTGCTGTCCTTCCTGGAAAACGGAACAAGTGACAGCAGGTGGGAAAGTTAAGTGCAAAGAAAATTATGCTCTGAAGCTTTCTCCCCTTTCTGCAAGGAGAGAACTATAATCTTGGAAAGCAAATGCAGAATAAATTGTGCTGGATCTACACGGCTGGGAAACACACGGGTTTATTATGCTTTGCCGAGACAACCTTTGAGAAAGATCTTGTAGACAAAATGCCAGTCAAGTCAGTCTTTCCAAACTTCATCTAAAAAGATTTATACATCCAAATATAAATAATAACAGCTCTGAATTACAGAATACTTAGTTGGCTAAAGGGGGGGGTTGATTTATTTATTTTTTAAAAATGAGGTCACTGGTTTTGGAAGCTGTGTCATGAGACACATTTGGCATAGCATCTGCACACTGTTCCTCTCCTAGGCATTCTACAACGGGCTGACCCAAGCAACCCTGCGAGGGGATGGAAGAGGAAAATTACAATGACAAATGACCAGCCATGCCAAGAGCCCCTTTTTCCTTTTCCTGACTAAGCTTCCTCAAATATGAATGGTAGTTTCCTTGGATAGACACACAACAGAAGGTTGATTTACTAGCCAATGGGGCGTACCCTTCGACCCAAAAGTCAGCCACGTGCAGCCTAGGGCTGGAACGCTTCCTCTAGGACATGGGTGACTTTGAACTTGGAGAGGAGGGAAATAGCAAATGGCCTGGCTTAAGAGGTCCCACAGGAGCTGAGCACTGCTATGTGTTGCTTTAATAAAGGTCTCCAAGATGCCAGTGGTAAAATTCCATTTATTTTCAATCTCTGTGTGTGCAGAGGGGAAGCACTCAGCCTTCTATGAGTTTTTATGTACTGAATGAGCATAGTTATGAAGTATTACATTCACTCTGGTACAGGGGACAGGCTGCTATTGGTAGCAGCAGTAGTATTGTTACTTTACTGCTGCTATTAATGTTATAATTATTATTTCAGTTTTTTACGCACCCTTCATCATAAGGTCTCAGGGCAGGCTACAAAAATTTCATCATCATCATCATTATTTGTATCCCACCCATCTGACAGGGTGGCTCAGTCAATATTCAGTATTAAATTCAATATTAAACAGTTCAGTTCAATATTAAAACAGTTTAACTCATACAAAAGGTGCAGGACTAGGGAGAGTGTCAAGTGTCAAAGGGGTGGATCACCCACCATGGATAAACTATTAAAGACCTAATTTTTTAAATAAAAAAAATCAGGCCACAGTTATACTTGCCATGACCATGGCTGTGAAGGTCCCTTATGCCAAACCCTCAACAACTCTTTAACCTCTTTCCAAGATGAACCACCTTCACTTACAAAAATGTTCAGGAAATGCATGTCCATTTGCAGCTCTACACATTTTTATGGCTGTGTGACTTTGCAGGCCATCCTTGTTAATCATTCATTTCTCTGCTACACTCCCCCTCCCCACAAAGAATCACCAGCTGGCATGTATGTGTCTAGAAATCGCATATACAAATTCTCCAGGAATGTACCTGTTGAAGGAGTGATCTTGCCTCTTCCGAGATGTGATCTGGCACGTTCAGACAGGTGTGGGTATTTATTCCTGCTGGGTGGCACTCCAGCAAAGTCTATAGCAAACCAACAAGAAACATGATAATGTTGTTAATGTATGTAGTGATATAATGATGTAAAAGAAGAGTAATGTGCACCACAGTACTCTGCTACAGAACCTCTGCACATGTGTCTCCAAAACAGTTGGCTTTGGGAGTTTGATCTGCTGAGAGCTCAATGTGCATGCTCAGAATCTCATTTTACATTCAGACATGGAGAAGGACATGGTTCAACTTAGCATGCCATCGTAAATCAGGCTCACGGTTTAGCTCTAACCAGCAGAATGACTGAGAAGCAGAACAGCCCTGATTTCCTCTCCTAGCACCTGCACATGTTAAACCATGGTTTGGCTTAGTGTGGCGTGCAAACCAGATTACTGTCTTGCCTTTATCTGTTCTCTGCCTTCCTGGGCTTCTACAAAGTCCCCAAAATACAAGAGTCAACATAACAAAATACAGGAGTTAACATGATATATCAGCAGACTGTGTATAATGGTCAGCCTGGAAGCCCACAGGCCAGTTAACCTCTAGTTTACATCCTGCAACAAACATTCATTGTAAATTTTGCTCCTGTATGATACCTTTTCAAGAAGAACATAACTTTTTCATTGTCCCTGGAAAGACTTTTGGTGCCATTAATCTTACCAGAATGGTCCGTTGTGAATTTAATTAACAGCGTCTACATTAACACAAGCAATGCTTCATTCTGCCCAAAGAATAGAGCATCCCTAGTGAGATGATCTAGCATCATCTGTTTGCCAGAATGCCTTTGCCTGTTGAAGAGTTCTGTGCAGGACAGAAGTATGCATCCCACAATTCAGTTACTCTCAATAAAGAGACTGCTGATCTTCTCAAAGTTTCTGTTATTTGCTATGCCCCTTTTGCTAAATAATGGTCAGAATGGCTCACCTTCCCCGTCAGAAGTTCAAAGAGCAAAGCACCTAGACTCCACCAATCGCAGGCCTCCGTTTCTTCAAAGACAACGCCAACTTCTGAATGAAAGACATTTGCAATGAAAATCCAAGCGATGTGTGCACCTTGAAACTTGCATTTACAAGGAGACACAGATGCTAGTGGAACATATCTGAAGCTAAGCCCTTCAGACAACCTAGTGCATAGACACGCATCATTACAGACAAAACGATTTACTCTTCAGTTTGGAATGTCAACAGAGGCTGCTGCTCCCTCCTAAACACCTCCCCCCCCCACCCACACACCTTGAATGGCTTTAAAAGAGCATTAGACAAATTCACAGAGGATGAGGCTATCAGTGGCACCTAGCCACAATGGCTATGTTCTCTCCTCACTGTCAGAGGCGTTATGCTTCAGAATACCAGTTGCTGGGAATCACAGATGGGCAGAGTAATATTGAGCTCAGGTCCAGCTTGTAGGGCTTCCCCCAGGAATCTGGCTGGCCACTGTGAGAATAGGATGCTGGGCTCGATGAGTCACTGGCCTGATCCAACAGACTCTTCTTATGGGTTTATCCACCGCAAATCTTTATGAAGAGGGATGAATTCCCCTGGCACATTGAAGGAAAGAGCATGCCCACTATAGCATATCACAGTGTCCTAGGTGCATGAGTGTCTCTTTACATGAACGCAGAACTGGTAGTTTATTGCCTTAATCTTGGTTAGCACTGCCCTAGCCCCACACAAAATACAGCAGAACCATGGTATATTATCAGTCTTTACATCAAGGGTAGGGAACCTATGGCCCTCCAGATGTTGCTGGAATCAAACTCCCAACAGCCTGGCCAATAGCCTGGGGTGATGCGAGTTGAAGTCCAACAACATCTGGAGGTGGTTAGCAAAAACAAAAACAAAACCCCACTTTGCGAAGTTTAAGCTGTGCCCTCAGGGTGTTGCTGGTCTCCCAACATCCCTGAGCATTGACCATATTAGATGAGCCTGATTGGAGCTGTAGTCCTACAAGTTCTGGAGGGCCCACATTGGCTACCGCTGGTTTAGACATTCAGGCATACCGACCAACCAGGTTTACATGACACAGTAGTTGCACAGGGCCATTATGGGAACAACTCTTGAGAATACAGTGGGAATGTCTGCTCAAACGTGTGCCAACACTGAACCGAATGGGTTCAGCTCTTCCACACAAGAGCAGGACGGGGACTAGTGTCTGTTGCAACTCCCTGATGTTTTGTTCCAACAAACCATAGCTACAGACCATAACTACATAAGCATTATCGTTCAGTCCTTTTAGACTAGCATCCTTCTATACATTTTTCTAAAAAACCTGATTGGTATAAAAAAAAAAAATATGCATCTGTGCTGTGTGTATCTTTTGTAATTTACAAACAAGTAAAAGCTGTATTCAAACAACCACTTAATGCCCTTTCTAAAGAGCCAAGGCCAATGTTAGCCACCCACAAAGTAGTGAAATCAAATAAGGCTGCAGTCCTAAGCACAGCTATGTAGGAGTGAGTCCCATTAACCTCTATGGTGCTGTCAGGACAGGACTTTGGGCCCCAAGCCCAGGGCCCCACTCAGCAGAATAAGGCTGATTACCAGATTTTGTCAGTAAAGTAGTACAGAATTCATTGTGCAGAGGGAGGTCCCCCATAAGACTTTAAAATCCTGAGTCTTAACTACCAGTACACACTCGGTGAGGCTTCGCCAGGCTGCAACAGGCTGTGTGTGTTACTTCTGAACAGACATGCATAAGATTGCACTGGAAGAATCCAAACCTTTGCATGTTTACTCAATGGAAAACCCCACTGAGTTCAGTTAACATTCAAGATAAGCATGCAAAGATTTGCAGCCTTGAAGATCTTAGATGTTTTTGGCCAACTGGGTAGTCGCTCTTCGATATAATTTTATTTTACCCTTCCATCCCTCAATATCTTCATTCTCCCTGCTTTGCCTCTCAGAGCAGGCTGTTTCCACATTCAGAATTAAAGTGAGAGACTTTCAGTAATCAAGGAGACAGAGGCAGATAAACATTTGCCATATTCTCTCCCTTCCTTTGAATGGGTCACATAATGGCCACCACAACCTATTGAAAGTAGTAGGCCCGGTATATCACATCAATAAGGTTACCTTTTCTCTCAATAAGGGGAGAAGAAGAAAAATCTAGAAAACTATAGACTGTGGTGTGATTTCACATAAGTTGTCCAAGCAGCTGATGCCATTCTGCATGACAAAATTGCTCTCCCCAGCCCCCCCCCAGCTTTAATGTTGCAGTAAATCTAATCCCAATACCCATTCTTAATAATGAAGCCATTTCGTTCACATCACCCAAGTCATTTACACAACAAATGGCAGCAAATGGTCTCTCCACTTTGTGGATGCAAGCCATTCAGGAGTCATTCAGGGAAGAACGTGGGGCTATCTGGATTGAGAAGCAGGGGAAGATGCCATACTCCAAATCAGGTCATTGCTCCACCTACAGAACCCACACTGTCCTTGTTCTTTGGACAGCCAACTTGGAGCTGTTCCTCAGCCTTGATTTTGATTTTCCCCATCCAGACGTCACAATGTGCTGAATTTGTCATCAGGTCATCATGCCAGGAATTCTCCCAATTGCAAGTCCTCTTCGGACTTTGTCTCCAACTAGCTGTGCTTCTTCCAGCTCCTCCCTTAATTTTCATCGGACAAACACTTTTGCAACTTCTTTTTTAATCCACATTAACCATCAAAATGTTTCCTGCAAATTTTGTACTCAGTTATCTTTCTCATATGCATGTGTGTCCAGAAAGTTCTGACAAGGAAAGTCTGAAAAATACGAAGCATTTCATTTTAAAACATATAAGCATCTGCATTCTGCTTTGTGAAATAAAAATTAAAAACCCGTGTGCCCTTTAAGACAAAGACTAACAGCAATAGAAGGAATCCTTCTTTTTCTTCCTGTTAGCTGGCCTCAGGATGGATTTAAAACTTCCTCTAAAGCCATCTGGCAATATAAAAAGGACAAAGTTGTTTAGTGCCGCGTTATCAAAGATGATAAACACTCACTCCTAGCCTGCCCTTTAGCTCCTTTCAATTATATAGACGAGCAACTACCCCACCCCAAACCATAGAACTACTACATTCAGGTCTTGTGACCTAATAAGTGGCTCCCTTTGAGAACTACGGCTTCATTTTAAATGTGGATTGCACTTTGTTCCTGGTGCCTTGAAAAATACAAAAAGAGTAATTTGCTGTATGCAATGTTTAAGAATACAGCACTTAGAATCCATTTGCTCTTCCGACAATAACAGTGTGGAATTCGTAGATCGAAGATCAACCATGCCAAACCAATATTTGGACTCTCCAGGGCTCACACAAAGCTTCCCTGCCAATGGGCTCCCCCACTCATTTCAATGGAGGGTCAATTCTCTACACACAGAACTGGCTCTCTTTACTGATGCTCCATGTGTACCTAGGTCTCTGGATTATCCACCTCCCCTGTAAAAAATATTTCTATGCAAATAGAACTCCATTTTCCCCTACAACATTTCTTTCTCTGAAGTGCTGAAACGTGCGAGTCAATATGACTTAACTTAAGGGCACAAAGGTTTGTTGTTCAGCAGCAACAAGCCCTAAAATGTATCGCAACAGAGTTTTGAAAGACATTACTTGGTAAGGGCCAAGGATATCTCTCCTGACCTGATGTGTCAGTTTCTAAACACGGGATGTGCCGATACTCAACCTTGCCCTGAAATACAAGCCCGCTGAACTGGAAGCCCTATCCCATAATCCTAGATGTATAGAGAATAGCTGAGGGTGTTCAGCAGGGAGGAGGGGGGTGGTACATACATCCAGAGAGGAGCTTTTTCCCACCTAGCTGACAGGTGACAGAAAAAGGTCTCGGCTAAAACTGATGATGCTAATAATCCAGGGAACAAGGGGAAGAATCATAGCTGAGTAGTAAAGCACACATCGCGCATGCAGAAGCCCCTAGGTTCAACTCTTCTTATCTCCAATTAAAGGAACAAGTGGCAACACTGGAAAAGGACTTTCCTAGGGATCTCAGATTATTCCATTCAGTACTATGGCAGATGGAGCACTGCTATGACTCCGCATTGTATGTGACAGGTATCTTTTTAGGACCTGCCTTGTTTTTGTCATTTTGTTCTAAACTGTTTTTAATATTTTGAAATGCGGTGCTTTGATATTAATATTGTGTTTTAATTGTTGTAAGCCTCCCTGGGAACTTAGGGTGAAAAGCGGGTAATAAATGATAATAATAAGAATTTCTTTCACATGACATTGTGATATTGAAGCAAGATCCTCTCTTGGAACAAATTAAGCACTGATGTTCAGATTGATCTTGACCAGGCTATAGCTCCTTGCAGATAAGAAGAAAAGGATCAGCTAGCCTCCCCTGAACCAAATCCCCAAACTGCAGTTTTATAAACTTTGTATTGTTTGTGAGCTAGCCGCAGCTTATACCTTTTGCCTTGTTTTGCTGCCAATGACTCAGCGTTCAAAACTCCCATTGTTCTAGGCGCGTTTTGCGACAGGGAATTTCATAAACGCGAGCAGTTTTATAGCTCTGGGTGCAGTACTGCGCCTCAGATTTCAGATTCAAGTTGCCGCTGTTACTTGGAAGTAAATCCCAGTCAAGTTCAATGGGGCTTCCTCCCAAGTAAAACATGAATAGTCTGGGGACCTGCAAACTTTCTTTTCTTTTAACCCCAACATGTTTTGTTTAGGTTTTGGTTGCCTTGTTTAATGTACTTTTAATGTATGATGTGCTTTTGATTTGAAATATACTAGCCAGTTAGTTATGATGGTTTAATTGGTGCATGTTAAAGCATTATCTACCTCAGACTCTCACAGTGATACTTAAAATCCTAACAAATTTTGGACTGGGATCATTGAAGGACCCTTAAGTCTTAGGTTTGCAAACTGGACACTCAAGGTGGGCGTCTCTGCCATCAGCTCTATAGGCTTTAATATGTGTTAACTGTGGCGACAAAAAGATATATTTGTATGAAGGAAAGAGGGTGTAGGGAGAATCCAGGGCTTGTCTGCAGAGTGAAAGGAAAGGAGGGCCTTTTTCTGCCTCCCCACTTCCAGCCACTCTCTGATGACTGCAGAAGAGACCCTTTAAAGAATATTAGGGGGATGGGCAGGTGAAGCAGGTATTTGTTTTCTGAAGACTTCAGATGAGGACTAGACCATGTGAAAAATGAACATAAGATTTTAGCTGCAGTTCATTCATTTTCAGCTTTGTATTCTTGTTATAAAAAGTATGCCTAGACATTCCGTTGTTGTGCCCATAACCTACTGTAGGTTTAAGGTGTCATTTAGCTCCTAGCTTTCATATCCGAGTTTCTAACACTGCAATGACTCTCTAAAATCCAAGATCATAATGCTGACGGGGGCGGGGAACGGTTGCAGGAATATGTCAATAACAGAAGGCGATCATTTGCATTTCAAAATTTATCTTTCTTGCTCAATTAGACCAAAACATGTTGATTTAAAAGGTTTGTGTGAGAGAGTGTTTGTGTTTCTTTTTTCAAACTTATTTATAGAGCAGAATAATGGCCCCCCTGCTAGCTTGGCATTTGCTCAAAATTTTCGGTCCCTGCAAATCGAATGTTACTGGAATTTTTTCCTCAGCTCTTCTCCTCCTCCCCTCCCCACTCACCCCTCCTCCCCCTTTCAAAATACCAAGGCACATTAACCAAGAGATAAAAAGATCGGTTGCTGATATTACAAAGCACAGGGCAGGTGGTTAATGTTTTTTTAGCACAAATATGTGATAAGGATTCCCAGGGGACACTGGGAGCAAAGGGGTGTTTAAACAGAAGTGAAACATTTGCATCATGAGTTCAGGATAACTTTGCCCTTTTATCCAAACACCACCCACATACATAGATATGCTAACATTACTTTCTTTTTATATATATAGTGGGTTTATATATATAGTGGGTTTCTTTTTCTTTCTTTAAAAAATGAATGAACGTCAAGCATTTTGGGAGCTACCGGTGTGCTGCAAACTCTCAAGCACTGGTTACTAACTTGCTATTAGGAAATTGCCTTAAACCTGCTCAGACCACAGGCCATGCACTCTGGTGTTGTCTTTCCTGATAAAACTCAAGATTGTTCGACCAGAACATACATGCTCTAAAATACTACAATATTATGTGTCAATAATATAGGGTTGTATTCAACCCAGTGCTAAGGAGAAAGTTCTGTCAGTGGAAGGATTTATTGGACAATGGGAAGTTAACCCCCTCCCCTTCTCCCAGGCACCCCTAAATCAGTTCTGGGGTTCCCCCAACTCTCCAGAACAGATATGGGGATAGTGCTATGGGGATGGGGGAGGAAGGAGGGGGCTCCAGTGCTAATCCTTGCTCTAGTGCAAATATTTTGTTGAATACCTCCCACAGCCCACAATAGCCCGTGCTTTGGCTAATCAGCAGAAGTAACTGAGGCTGCGCTCAGAAAACAGTTTATTCTGTTTCCCTGACATTTGTTAATTTCCACTTTATATCTGAGCTTCCACACGACATAGAAGCCGCGTATTATTTGCAAACGGAATTTTCCCTGGAAACGAAAAAGAGGGAAATGAGTGCCAGACTTGTGCTATATTCTGCTATATCTCTGGAGGTTGCTTTGATGTCTCGTGAAAGCTCAGATACGATGTGGAAATTAACAGTTATGAGAAATGTTAGGAAAAGATAATAAATGTAAATGCAGCCTGAGACTACTGTTGCTTTCCCTTACCTCTTCCTCTCCGTTGTGTTATTGATTGGTCACAACCGATCTGCATTTTAAGAAATATGGAGCTGTTTTGTTTTCTGTGCCTTCCGCTCCGTATCGCTAGCTGACGGTGCAAAGAATGGGGAAACCCTCTAGATAATGTCATCAGGGCACTGAGTAAGTTGTGCGATACATTCTGCAGGCAAGGAAGGCAACACATGAGTCCATGAGGCTGCATCCTGCGTCAATCATACGCTTAGCAGAATTGTGGGAATTATGGAATCATAAACTGAAAGATGTGACTAGCTTGCGTCTATCAATTTCAGTGGGTCTATTCTGAGCAGGATTAGCGGACTACAACCCTATTTTTGGCACCGGCATTTCTTACAATATATAGTTCTGCTCTTATGATTGTAAGCCTTTGGGCACAGTTGTGTTTTATAATTTTCATACGCAGCCGCCTTGCTTTTTACGGAGATAAAACATATTATTAAATGTTCTTCTTTATTTTTTTAATTACCAGGATGGATTTTGGAGTCAATCATTCCTATTATGCTACAGAATATAGTGAATTTTTTTTAAAAAAATCTGACTTTTGTTTGGGCAGCACGCCTTTTTCGCTTTGGCGAGTGCTTTACTTGGAGAGCTTCTGCAAATAGCATTATAGTTATTTATTTCAGCTTAAACTTCTTTACGTAACCTGTCCTTGGGACTCTGGGAACTAAAGGGATGGCCTGATATGTGATAGTACTAGAATACTCAGAAACTCGCACAGCCGACAGAGCAGATGAGCACAAGCAATTACAACAAAGCTCCTCTATATCTAGATCTGAAGCACTGGGGGGAATTGCTAGCCCCCCCCCTTGACCACAGAAATCAGTTAATGGTAGGTTGCCACCTACTGGCCAACTTCAAGAAAGAATTCCCCTGGCAAAAGCTGTTTGAGGGCCGAAGCAGATGCTACCAGCAAATGAATATTTTGGGTTTGGTCATTCCACACACACACCCTCCAAGCCAGAGGGCTGCTTTGTTTATGGAAAAGCAACCAAGGGAGGGGGGCTTGACCCTTTCCCTGCCGACTGCTTTCCCACTCCCACTTGCTAGAAGAAGAGTTTGGATTTGATACCCCGCCTTTCACTCCCTTTAAGGAGTCTCAAAGCGGCTAACATTCTCCTTTCCCTTCCTCCCCCACAACCAACACTCTGTGAGGTGAGTGGGGCTGAGAGACTTCAGAGAAGTGTGACTGGCCCAAGGTCACCCAGCAGCTGCATGTGGAGGAGCGGAGACGTGAACCCGGTTCACCAGATTACGAGACTACCGCTCTTAACCACTACACCACACTGGCTCTCTACACTTCCAAACACTCCTGTCTTGAAAAGCAGCTGGAAGCGGCACTTTTGGAGCACAGAAATGGCAGGCATGGAAAAGATTAAAATGGTGCACATTTGAAATTCAGTTCACCTCACTGTGGTTTTGAGCTGCAGCCAGCTCAAGGTTTTTTGGTTTTTTGGTACATGGAATATTGGTCCCCTAAAAGTGGATTTTATTTAATGGGCATTTTAAAAGACAAGTTGGAGAAATAAATCGCAGCCTGTTTCTCTCCACATTGTCTCTTTTCTCCAGGATCAGGAGACAAATTATTTTTAAAAAGGCAAAAGGGGCTGGGCTGAAACAGAAGCATCAACCCTGCAGTCCACGTGTGCTGGGGCTTTGCCCCCAAGCGGGTTGCAAGAAAAAAACTGCAGAACCAGTGTGTCGTTGCACAGTATTGGGTACGTTCTTGAAGGCCAAACAGGGGCCTTTTCATCTGCCAGGGAACTGTTTTGCTGTATCAAACCAAAGCGCATCTCACCCAGCATACTGCTTCCAGTAGAGGTCAGCAGTGACTGCCTTTCCATTTGTTCCCAGAATCAGATTTTTGAAGGGTATACTGCCTCTGGACATGGAGGTTCCATTCGTGCCACATAGCCATGAATGTATGACACCAAAGCCAGTACAACGTCCCAGGACGTGCTTTGGCATATAACCACAACATACATCCAATCAGACCATTGCTCCATGTAGCTCAGTATTGTCTACAACTGAGATGGCATACTGTGCATCTGTACTGCTACAGAACAAGGCCCTTCCTGGCAAGCCAACCACTGCCTTCAATCTCACATACTTTGCACATCCTTGATTGCAACAACCCTGACTCCTGCATTGCAGGGGGTTGGACTAGATGGCCATTGGGATCCCTTCCAACTCTACAATTCTGTGCCTTGGAACGTAACTGGGGAGTTTTTATTATTCGCTTTGTTGCTAAGGTCTGAACTGCTTTGGTATTTCTTTTTCCTTCTGCAAACAAAAAAGCAGCATAGAAATCTATTTAACAAATTACATGCCTCTGCAAAAAATACATTGGCTGGAAGTGCATTGGCTCAAACGGAGAAAATGCCTTACATTCGATAAAGGACGTGGTCCAGTCCCTCAAATTAGGAAGGGGTGGATGGGGTAGAAAAGTCAGGGGAAGCTTGACACAGGACCCCCAGCCTCACCCCTCTTCTGCTTTACCCCACACCAAGAGACATGAGAGGCAGCTCTTCTTGCTAATTCCTCTGTCAGCTGGGGAGTCTCAAAGCATCTTTTCTCGACTTGGAAAGATGCCCTAGGATGGAACTAAAGAGCCCTTGGAGCAGCAGACAATCACTTCACTTTTTTCCCCCTGTGTGACCATTCATGCTGCGTTGCCACCTGCATTCATCCCTTTCAACCATGGAGCCAACATATATCCACACAGCATAAATCCAGGCGAAAAAGATGAGGGGGGTTTGAGGGCAGAAGTTAAGCATAGCAAAGAGCATGGGGATGCTCCTGGCAAAAAATGGCAACCCAGCATTGACTCCTTCCTCTCCCCTGAAACGAAGAGTAAATGATGCATCATCATCACTTCCCCCAGTCATTTCATTGGCTGTGGTTGGGGAGGGGAGGAGAAAATGTGAGGTGATGACCATCATCTCACGCATTGTTATTACTTCACATTATATAGTGAGAAGAGTGAACTTGGCATAGGACTGCCATTTTCAGTACCTGCCCCCTATTTTTTTCCCTCGTCTCATCAGGGCAGGCTCCCGATTCGGGACAGTCCTTAGCAAAGTGGCCCTATTATGTGGGCAGGTCTTGGCAGGTAGGAAGCAGTGCCAAGTGACTCGGAGTCATTTCATAATTTCCCACAATTCCCCGAGAGCAATGCTTCATTTAAGATCGCTGTGAGAAATCAAAATGGCGGCTCCCAGACCTAATTGCCCAGTGCTGCTTGGACTGCTGTTCTTGTTGTTTTGAAGTAGAAGGTAGGGCAGGAATAAGTGGTGGACTCTGCTTAGGGCAGGGGTAGCCAAAGTGGTGCCCTCCAGCTGTTGTTGGGACTACAACTCCCATCAGTCCCAACCGGCATGTCCAATGAGCAGGGACGGTGGGAACTGTAGTCCAGTGTCTAGTGGGAATCACATTGGCAGCCCCTGCCTTATGTGATCAACGTCTTTTGTCCTCTTGCCTCAAAATCCACCAGATGTACAACTAAGGACAGCCAAAGCTGTGCCTGATGTAGCAACCACCACAGAAGAACACACTAAGTAAATCCTGATTCTACACCATAGCTTAGTTCCATCCATGAATGTGAGCTTTCTTGAAGATCAGCTTTCTCCAACCTGGTACGCTTCAGGACTACAATTCCCATCATCCCTGACCTATGGTCATACCACCTGGGGATGATGGGAGTCCAAAACGCCCAGAGAGCACAACCAAATTGGAGAAGGCAGCTTTAGATTATCTCCTGCAGCATGAGATGAAGTGCTGCAAGATCCCAACTCTGAAAACAGAAATCAAGATTTGGAAATCCAGAAATACTTAAGCAGTTTCTTGCCTTGCTTTTCTTCACAGACCTGTTTATTTATATTGTAAGTCTGCAGATAGGGTTTTGTCACAGTTAATCTTATGTTAGCATATTGTACAGTGGCTTGCTTTAAAAAAAATGCTTCAGAAATAATAAGATATTATTATAATATTGACTGTAGCGAGCTTTCTTGTTTTCTACTTTGCAACAAACAAATGCTCACAAAAGGTTAGCTCCATCTTTATGAAGCCAGTAACCTTTGGAAAAGGCTTGACAGTATTAAAATTCCAAATGATGCTACCTGAAGTATTAGGAGCCAGCAGAAAATACGGACATGGAAAACAGGATGGACGTGTGTGTGTTTGCGTGTGTGTACATGCCAGAGCAGGCCAGAGGTGAGAATTTAAGTCAAACAGCCAGAGCTGTACAATGTGACTATACATATTGGGAGTTTGGCACGTGCCACTTAAATTCATTCATTCGTGTAAACATTACTCAAAGCAATGCTTCCATATATGACTTTAAGAACTGAAAGTTTGCAAACGCAATCTGTGCTTTTAGAACTAAGATCAAAGTTCCAGAAAGAAGGGATTCCTAGCAGCAATGCCTCCTTAACTGCGTTACATTTTAGGGGATTAAAAGCGAAGAATATGCAGTTCTGCCTATCAAGTTTGCAGAAGTCCCTGACAGGCACAGGCCAACCCTTTGCAATTTATCAAAAGAGATTATGAAGTTTAGTTCTTCATAATCTCTACATATTAAGATCCCCACTGGTTCTTGCACCTGAGAGAGACCTATCTGATCTAATCTGTGTTAGATTAGCACAATGTGCTTTAAATGTGTTTTGGGGAAAATATGACTAGTTCAGAATACAACAACTGGGATACTGACAAATGTTCATCAGAAAGACCATAATTCACTGGTGCTGAAACAAACTGCACTGGCCTCCAATTTATTTCTGGCCGAAAGTGCTGGCTGTGACCTATAAAGTCCTAAGAGGCCCTTTGTCTATGTGAATCTGCCAGCCTATTAAGGCTATCTTCTGAAGCTCTTCTCTGAGCATCTCCCTATTCAGTCATTAGGTGGGGTCTTCTTCCACTGGGGAGCCCTGTTTACAGAACAGCCTCCCCATGGATGTTCAGCAGACACTTCCTTGATTAATGTCTCAGGCTGCCTTCATAAGACATAAGAAAAGGCCTGGTGGATCAGGCCAAAGGCCCATGTGGCCAGCATCCTGTGGCCAACCAGATGCCTGTGAAGAGCCCACAAGCAGGACCTGAGCACAAGAGCATTCCCCACCCCCCACCCCACCCCAACCGTTGTTTCCAGACACTGGTATTCAGAAGCATAGCCTTTACCATCATGAACTTTGTCTAATCCTCTTTTAAAGCCATCAAATTGGTCACCGCCACTGCTTCCTGTGGCAGCGAGTTCCACAGTTTAACTACATGCTGTGCAAAGAAGTACTTTCTTTCACAAAGAAGCATTTCCCAATCTGAAACACCACAATTCTTTAAGCCTTCCTCCTCTGGAGCCCAGCTTACTTAACAAGCAAATTTGTCTACACAAAGTATATTCTCGCTATATTATCTTTAAAACTTTTAAGGGTCACAAAGACGTGTCACTGCCGCTTCTTGTACACCCCTAGTTACTTGTGTTTGGATGTACTGGGAATCCATGGCACATTCAGCACCACAGAGACACAGTCTACTTGGAACATCTCTTGTGCAAAATAGCACAAGAAGGCACATAATGCATTTTCGACATGTCCCCCAAAGCATGATATATTTTAAAAACAACCCCCTCATTTCCATGAATAATGTCAGGGATGGGGAGCCTCAAGCCCTCTAGATGTTGCTAGACTACAATTCCCATCATGCCAAGACACTAGCCATGCTTACTAGGGCTGATGGGAATAGGAGTCCCAACACCACCGGAGGCACAGATTCCCCATCCCTGGAGTACACATAGATGATGTTTGCACACTCTTAAAAGAACATGGCTTTTCAGAACCTTAATGCATATGTGTTAAATCTACAGTTCTCAGTGACATTCTCCAGCTAAACAAAGCTCAGTTATCAGCATTTCAGATTCCAAAATAATGTATTAAAAATAAAAATAAAAAAGAGCTAGAAGATGTTGAACAGCTTGTATTCCCAAGGAACAGAGGGTGGGATGGGATGAAAGCTCCATGAGAAAATGAAAGCTGCTAATCTGTTTTCCAAGTGAAACATTTGAGGTGATTGCTCTAACCTGGGGCACAGTACATTCTCTCTATGGCATCGTTGTCACAGGAATCTTCAACCTCACTCCACCTGCTAAAATACGTTAGCTGAATGTGTCCTAAAAACAAAACGACAGGAGAAATCAAAACATTTTTCCCTTCCATTTTCTGCAGAAGTGAACTGTAATTACTCCTTTTGTAGCTAAAAACAGTATCATTAAGAATAATGGCATCATTAAGTACTAGAAGCTATTACTGGGGGTGAATTTGCTGCATTGATAATGAAGCTCTAGACAGGAAATGAAGATACTAATTACAAGATAAAACGCCTACTCAGTTAATTGGAAGCAACAGCGAATAAAAAGAAATGCATTTGCAGAAGTTCCTGACCTCGATCATTCAATAAGATGTTGTTTGGGTTCAAATCACGGCACACAATTCCTTCTCGATGCAAGGCATCAAGGGCTACTACCATTTCAGCTGCCCATCTCTGAACGCAGCCCTCAGGGAGGTAAAATCTGGAGGTTAGCGCTAATCTCTCGTCGAGGTCCTGAAATATCTGGTGTATCTCATTCTCTCCTCTGCCCCTCGCACCCGACTCTTTGCGTTCTGCTTTGTGCAACACAGCAGAGGCAGTTTCCTCTTTACTCAAGTCTTCCGCCTGATCTGAAAACAGCAGAACAGCTTCGTTGTCCAAATCTAAGCTGCGTTCTTCAGCACCCGCTTGCGCCTTAGAAGTCAGCAACCTTCCCTGCACACTGAACGCGTCCAGTGATGACGCAGAGGCTGCTCCAAGCCCTCCAAAGAGAGTCCTATCCCCAGAGCCAACTGGGTCACTAGCAGCTCTGTGGAATGTCCTGATCGCTTCCTGAGTGTCTTCTCCCACCACCTGGTCCACCTTTGGCTCAAGGCCTCCTCTGCATTGCTCTGTGCTGTTATTCAGTTGCAAGACGTCAGGGGTTTCCAAAAGTTTGCTTTCCAAATTGTCACCCTTCTGCTCCGCCAGCTTAGCCGGCCCGTCTGCCGTGGCTTCTTTCGTTTGCTCCGTGAGGCCTGGCAGGTTGACCAGAAGGTCAGGTCTTCCTTCGTCCACGCTACTCACATCGTCGAAGGCGACATCCTTGAAGGAGATCACTGGCACTGAGTCATTGGAGCCCCTGCTGATTGTGTCCTGGTAGGCAGGGCCCAGTTTGGTTTCTATGGCATCGAGGCTCTTATCCTGATCTGGCATGGACAAAAACTGTTTCAAAGACTCAGATTTTAAGCTGTAAAGTTTATCTCCAAAATCCAGCCCCAGGTGCTCACTGGCACTGTCTTTGCTGTCAATTCTGAAGAACTCCATGGGACTGTTCTTGGATTTGCTTAACGATTCTGATATTCGGGTGGGACTAACAATTTCTTGATCAACATCGTCAGCAAAAAAGTTTACTTCCTGAGATGTGAATGGGGACCCCAAATTCCCACTGGCAGGCTCATCACGTGCCTTGATGCCTCCCTGTTCTTTGGTAATGAGAGTGCCATTGTCTGTTTTCAGAATAGGCTCCTCATTTAACGATCCGGGATCGACCTTTTCTTGACCATATTCATTGCATAAGGTTAGATAACTTGTAGTGCATTCTTCCTCTGAACTGGACCCCGAATCAATCCACTTGAGAGAACTTTCCTGGCCATCTTCCTGGTTACTGCTGCCATCTTGAGAACTTGGAGTGAGACTGGTCTTCAGCGGTAACACCTTCAGCATGTTACCACCATTGCTTCCTCTAGAGTCAATGCTGCTGCCAATATCTTGAGGGCTAGGAGTTGCCTGGTGCAAATGTATTTTGGTAGAACTCGATCTTCTGGATTTGGGGTCTTCAAAGCTTTCTTCGGGGCTTCTGTTGAGGAACTTACTGATATAAGACCACAGCTTGCCTCCTACAACAAATAAAGTAATTGGGATTAATTGTGTTTCCTTTACAGACATGCATGTCAGGAAAACATCAAATTGCCCTTGGTTCTAAATGCTAGGTTAAGAAATAAACAACCCTAGGTTGTTGCACCCATGGTTAAGAATGGTTGAAAGCAAGAGAAGAGGCTGAATGCCCATATGACAGATAGTCCATACTATGTTCCAGTCTGCTTCTAATCCTCTAACCCTGCTTAGACAAATTAGCAATATATCTGCACTGACCATCTCGTCAAGCCCTTCCCATCTCCAACCTTGCAAACAAGCAACTGTCAAGAGTTGCCTGCCTTACTCTTACCTTTAAATGAGCATCAATTAGCTTTAAGTTGGACCCCAAATGGAAGACTTCAGGAAACATATTATTGCTAGTTGACTGTAACTGTTTCTCTCTTGTGCATTTATTTACACAAATTTGTATGAAACTTAAAGCATAAAATCTCACGATATATAAAAATATATATACCATGCCACCAGGCAGTAATAAGCGAATGCTATCAAACCGGGTCACACTACAGAGAAAGCTTTTGTGAACAGGGAAGTCAGATGACACAATCATCTGAAATCATCTGTTTGGTTTGGTTTTTATGATCTAATATATTTATATTTATGTTTTAAAATGTGTTGTAGGAGACCTTCAACACCTAACAAGCTTAACAAATCATAAACTTACTGCAGGGAGGAGGAGGAGCAACAGCAAGAGGAGGAAGAGGATGTCTGATTAATATTAATTAATATTAATAGGCAGGTAGGGACTACAATGTGAAATATCACTAGAAATTCTTTTGAGCTCTCAGAGTCAGGGGCATGTATTTACTAAAGTCCAACTGTTAACGTTTACTTTTACAAACTCGCCCACCTACCCATTGTGTTCCTTCCTTTCCATGGAGGTTTTCTAGTTCTTAAATCCTTATGAACATATGATGCTACCTTATAACATCAGGCTGTTAATCCACCTAGCCTTGTATTGAGTATTCTGGCTGGTGTCAGGCACTAGCCATTATTATCTCTTCCTACCTTATTCTTCTAAACAGAGTTGCTGGGACCTGAGACCTTCTGCATGTGCTCTTTCCGCAAGAATTCTATCTCTTAAGAATTCATACCTAGTAGAAACAAAGCTTAAATATGTGCAACTGGATTTGCTTGCTTTCAGCTATTTACTCCCCCCCTCCCCTGCCTCCTTTCACTGTGTCGCACCCATCTAAATTTAGATTTTAAACTCTTGGGGGAAAGGGACCTGCATTTTGCTCTACAAAGTGCCATGTTTACTGATGCCGCTTTATAAATAATTGGCATCATCATAAATACAATTCTAAGCTCTTAATTTCAGATGCTTTCTGAAACCTGTCATTACTCTGATCAATGCACTCCCAAAAGTTAGGAAAAAACCACCGCAGAACTGTTTTTAGAAGCTGAGAGTGAAAATAAAGGAAAACCCCATTTTCGATGTTGATGCACACCTCGATGTTCAACCAATGAAAATCATTTGAATATATCGTCATTTCTGTATGAATGTTATGGAAAAGGCACCAAAGTAAAAATATGTAAACAATTAAAAAATAATAATAGTTGGGTTAGAGAGAAACAGAATCAATGATTTTATTTCATACAAAGACACCTCAAAATGCCCAATCTAGGTTACAGAGGAGCAATATTTCCTTCTGGGTATGTAATTATGTCTTTATGAATGACACACTAATAATCTTTTCTATCTTGTACTGCGATGGATAAGATCAATTAAATGCATTAGGCAGAGCTGGTGCACTACTGGCCATCTAATGCATGTAAAAATATCAGGGGGTTGGGAAATCAATCGATGCATAGGAGTTTCCTTAAATATTGCACCTTATTAGCAATTAGGAAAGGTTCATAGGTAGAGGGCATGCTTTGCATGCAAAAGGTCCCAGGTCCAGTCCCTTGCATCAGCTGCCTAATAGACACTTTCCATGTCAGCATCTAAATATCCATGTAGCTTCCCTTCAGTCATTCAGACTTTTGGGCTGGGGGGGGGCGCATGCTGTTGCTACTATTGATATTCATTTTTGCATCTTTACTGTTAGATCTTATGATTTATTATTTATATGGATATTGTTCAATTTGCTTGTGTACTTTTTGATCTGGACCACAATTGGTGAGGCTAAGATTGGGGTCTTGTCATCTGGGCAGCCCAGTATCTCCATACACACCGCCCAGGTTGCACCCTGGAAAGGTCACTCCAGTGCTGCTAACACAGGGGTTTGACTTCACCCCTGAAGGGACACTCCATTGTCTCTTGAGGCAGATGGACACCAACACGCATCAACTTTTAGATGTGTTTAATTTATTATTCATGACTACCTTTGTTATGTTTGTAATTATGTAAATCTTCTCATGTTGTAAACTGCCTTGAGACGCACCACCAAGCTAGATCCAGGTAAGAGCCATCTCTCAAAAGTGGTTTATATTTACTGAACAATTTTTGTGTCAAGCTAAAAAGAGTCTTCGGGGGGGGCGGGACACGCGCTTCCTGCTTTCTGTCCATGGAACAAAATGTACGGCTAGCAGTACTTCTGACTAGAGACGTCAGAGAAGTCTACTGGAAATGGGAATGGGGGCAGAGATTGAAGGAGGTTCACTTATTTGTCCCTTGTCTGGAACAGAAATCAATCCAGTGAATATAACTGATATTCACTGTTGTTTCGCTCAGTGCACAAAACAATACACAATTGATTATCCCACCACCGCTCAATTTACAGTGTGCTTCCTTTGCACTAAAATGATCAGGTCAGAATAATTTAATGACAAGATAATGTGAAATGAATAATGTACTTTGGGGCAGAAGATGAACTGCAGTGTTAAAGAAACAGTGCTGCACTGAGACGAAGACACGGCAGAATGGAAAACAGTGCCTTTCTACATCCACACACATGACCCTTAAGACTGTAGACAAGAAAAATATAAGGCTACTATAGTATTGTCCTGCTACAATATCAGCGTCTGCTAACAGGAAACATCTTCATCTTGAAGTTTCTTGAGTGCTTTCCAGATGGATATGAACTCCAGCTTGTTTATGCTTAAAAAGAGTTGACACTTTCTAACAGCCACTTAAACTCCGATATCCGTCAAAGCCCTTCACACCCCTTGCCCCCCAGACTGTTTTAAAGGAGTCTGGGGGGCCAGGGGTGGGGAGGGCTTTGACGGATATCAGCGTCTAAGTGGCTGTTGGGAAGTGTCAACTCTTTTTAAGCATAAACAAGCATCTGTTTCAACAATTTCTGGCACTGACACCGCTAAGTAGTAGTGAAGCCTCAGATTGGCTTTCCATCACATTACATCTAGCCAAGTGCTTTGTGACATAGCTAACAGACACTTTATGGATGTCCTCGTCTTTAACAAGACATTTAATACATCGTGACCAAGTTGCGGGAGAGACAGTGGGGGGGAGGAAGAGAGAAGAGATAAGGTTCTACTAGATTGATCTATGATGTCTGGATACGACTATAAGAAAAACATTGGCACTGATGCTTTCTGTTGCTTTGAGTCTGGTTTCCAGAATGCAGCTCAGGATTTCTAAAACATGACTGGATGGATATATTCTGGAATTAAGTAAAAGTGAAAAAAGGGGGGGCAAGAGGAAACAGACTTTGGCAATCCCACCTACCATTGCACCCAATGTGTTTTGACTACACGAGATTTTGGCTTTAGGGACAATCCCCGGAACGTAACCCCATGCAAACTGAGGGATTGCCGTACAGTGGTACCTCAGGTTACATACGCTTCAGGTTACATACACTTCAGATTACAGACTCCACTAACCCAGAAATAGTGCTTCAGGTTAAGAACTTTGCTTCAGGATAAGAACAGAAATCAGGCTCCAGAGGAGCGGCGGCAGCAGGAGGCCCCATTAGCTAAAGTGGTGCTTCAGGTTAAGAACAGTTTCAGGTTAAGAACAGACCTCCGGAATGAATTAAGTACTTAACCCAAGGTACCACTGTATAGCGATATT
The DNA here is from genome assembly GCF_964270895.1 of Podarcis filfolensis. Lineage (NCBI taxonomy): Eukaryota > Metazoa > Chordata > Lepidosauria > Squamata > Lacertidae > Podarcis > Podarcis filfolensis. The sequence goes on from NC_139606.1 coordinate 96,725,431, forward strand.
AGCAGCAATGTACTTTTTTAAGGCTCCATTCCATTCTAAACAAAAGGGCTAATTAAATGTAAGAAATATTTAAATCCCTGTGTTATTCAGGTGGGCGGGGGGAGTTAATAAGTAATTATTCTTTGCCACCTGTTCCCTGAACATACCAGCAAATTTCCTAAAGACACGGAAGCCACCACTCTGCTGTGCTGCTTTCAACTCCTATGTGATGCCATTGGCTATTTTTCCTTTTAGAAAACCAGATCAGCTGCTGCGTTGACTGTGGAAACTCAACAAAAAGCTTGCTTTAAAAAATAAAATAATAATAAATAATAATTAAAAGCAGCAGTGATTATTCTCGTCTGGATGCTAGGTATATTAACCACAGAACAGAAACCGGCTCATTTGCCGAAGATTACAAGGGGTTTAACTTCTCCCATGTTAGGAAGAGCCATGCATTTAAGCACTAGCCTGGTAGGCAAGGGCAATATGGACTTGTATGCAGGCGAGTTCAGGGAACTAGTATGGGCTGGTGAAGGGAAGGCAGAGTGCTCTGTCTCTTGTCTGCATCCAGCAAGGAAACCAAGTGGGTTGCCCAAAGAAGGAAGCCCTTAATCCCAACATCCAGCACAGAAATGCAGCAGGCGGCTGTAAGGCGAACAGAGTTCTTTATCCTGTCTCTGCAAGCCTTCAACAGGTAAGCAGGGCCATCCCTAACCATTAGGCAGAGTGAGACGACTGCCTCAAATGTCAGGTGCAGGGGAGTGCGAGAGTGAGACAAGAGCTATGTGTGCCACACAGCCCCCTGAGGAGAAGAAGAAGAGAAGAGTTTGGATTTGATATCCCGCTTTATCACTACCCGAAGGAGTCTCAAAGTGGCTAACATTCTCCTTTCCCTTCCTCCCCCACAACAAACACTCTGTGAGGTGAGTGAGGCTGAGAGACTTCAGAGAAATGTGACTAGCCCAAGGTCACCCAGCAGCTGCATGTGGAGGAGCGGAGACGCGAACCCGGTTCACCAGATTATGAGTCTACCGCTCTCTGCTGTTCTCTGGTGAGGTGGACGCTGCCCCATCAGCATTGCTGAAGTAAGTTTCAACTCTGACTATGGTCAGTTTCTGTCCATGGAATGAGGGGGTTGGGGGGGACCAGCTTGCCCTTCATTTCATCAGCAGCAACTGTGTATTGAGGAAGTTAGCTATTTTTGCCAGCTAGGGAGTTCTGCGGGTTTATTTACCAGGCTGCTTTAAAACAGAGCCATGTTCAGAGGTCGCCTACCTGCTAAGAATCAGACATGGGGGGCAGAGGTCAGGTGTTGCCTTCAGAGACTGCTTTTGGGATTTCTAGAGGTATCTGGATGGCTACAGTTGGAAATGGGGTGTTGGACCAGATGGAACTTTGGATCTGAGCCAGGAGCACTCTCCTTATAGTCTAATGGCAGGAGCAGGGAACATGTGGCTGCCCAGATGTAGCTGGGCTATACCTATCTGAGAATATCATCACTGCTTTGCAGAACACATTTCATTTTGAAGGCTGATTAAGCAGCCACCTTGCACACACCATCGCCTTGCACACTCACAGCTGGGCTGGGGGTTTTGAGCACTGCCACTTTCGAAATGCAGCAACGAGCAACATATTGGAAAGCCAAAAGGGTTCTGTCATTAAGAAACTGCCTCAAAGTAATGTATATATCACAAACTCAATAAAAATTTCCGGGACAGGACAGGGACTTGCTGCCGTTCAATATGGGTCAAAACATGGTAAGTGCGCCACATTGCTCCAGAAACATTAAAAAAAACACACATTACAAATCCCAGGTGCACGACTTGCATAGGAGTTTCATACGCACTAAAACAAGCCATGAGTTAGCATGGCAGTACAAATGCTCAGGTTGGCTGGGGTTTAGTGCCAGCAGTGGCGAAAAAGGCTTCCCCACATCCCTCCCCCAAACTTTTAACTGGTATTGGGGTCCTCTTAAACTGAGAGCTGTTGCCCTCCTGTGTTTTGGTGCTTCATGAGGGTTGGGGGAAACTTCCGAGACAAGCGCAAAAATGCAAAAAGTGGGAACTGCACATAGCAAGCGATTCGGAAAGAGGCGTGTGGCATTTATGTGCTTTGCAGCCGTGCCTCCGAAACCTCTGGCTTGAAAGACAGCCCTCTAACTCCGGGATGCTGCTGACTGAAAAGCCAGCATCGTTCTCCTCCTCCTCCCCTCCCCGATCCCTCCTGCAAGAGATCTGAAGCGGCAGACCCACCTTCCGCATGGCGCAGTACAAGGAAGACCGACTCCTCCGAGATGATGTACTTGTGCAGGGCCACCATGTTGGGCACACAGCGGGGGATGATGGTCTTTCTCTTCCTGCTGTACTCGCTACTTTTCCTTAGACCCTGACAGAGAACAAAAAGGTCAGTTGTACCCTCAGTTGCCTTTGCAGCATGCTGTGCTCGGTGTTTATCAACCAAACTAATCTATCCGAGTTACTCCAGGCTTCAGAGAAGCCACTCATCTGCTGCTCTATGGCCCTCGGTCCCCCGAGGCCCTGCTGATGGCATCTGGCGCAGGTCCAGAGAACAGAAGATGGCACAAAGCTCCCATTAAAATCAATTACATGGGTCAATGTTTTCATTAGAATCTCTCGCAAACCAAGTCATCAGGATGACACTTTGTTATTTCCCCGTGACCTTTTTTTAAAAATCTATTTTGGAGGGTGGGTGGGTGCCGTGCTTTAAATTGGAGAGTAAGGTGCAAATTTTTACATCCACCCACGTTTCATAGGCAAGCCTTCCCCCCTACACACACACACACTCCGACCCACTTTTAATGGGTTAGGAGCAAGCACACACCGCTCTGTCTTTCCCTCAGCTTGATGGCGTGACACGGTTTGTTTCCCAAAGAGGTTATTACTTCAAAAGGTGGCACGGGCAAAGGGAAGCGTGATGAGGGGAGCCTTGCTGCTGGTAAACATACAGATAAAATGTGTTTCAGGAAACTAAAGCAGGTTTTGCCAGCCTGGTGCCCTCCAGATGTTTTGGAGTTGTGGTCCTAAAAATCTGGAGGGCACCAGATTGGCAAAGGCTACACAAAGGTCATAAGCATCCATTTGATGGCTTCACATTGCGCATTTTGTTTTACAAACTTGCTAAGAGGAGACAGGAGGAGGAGGTGTTGCATTGCCATCCTTAGCTGACACAGACCTCATGGAACACCTTTTCCTATCATAATCTCGGGCACAACAATAAAAGGCATCATAGATGGTTCAGGGGAGGCAGATATCCTGAAAGTGGAAAGTGGGGGACTTTTTTCAGCCTGACGGTGTCATGCGATTTCCCCTTGTGCGCTAAACTCCACAAACAGGATGGAAACCAGGGGGGCTCATATTCGCTTCTGGGGGCCACACGCCAGTGGTTGGCAAGGCCAGAAGCAAAAGTCGTCAGAGGTAGGAATGTTAACATTTGCCTTTGTTCAGTACTATTATTATTATTATTATTATTATTATTATTATTATTATTATTTATTAAATTTGAGCCGAAGAATTGATGCTTTTGAATTATAGTGCTGAAGGAGACTCTTGAGAGTCCCATGGACTGCAAGAAGATCAAACCTATCCATTCTTAAGGAAATCAGTCCCGAGTGCTGGAAGGACAGATTGTGAAGCTGAGGCTCCAATACTTTGGTCACCTCATGAGAAGAGAAGACTCCCTGGAAAAGACCCTGATGCTGGGAAAGATTGAGGGCACAAGAAGGGGACGACAGAGGACAAGATAGTTGGACAGTGTTCTCGAAACTACCAACATGAGTTTGACCAAACTGTGGGAGGCAGTGGAAGACAGGAGTGCCTGGCGTGCTCTGGTCCATGGAGTCACGAAGAGTCAGACATGACTAAACGACTGAACAACAACAACACCCGCCCTATACCCGTATATCTACAATATAAAAATACATAATAAAAATAAGAACAAAGACATACTCCTCCCCTTCCACAACACATTTAAAGGGGTATCGGATGTTCCAAAAGCCAAAGGCATGGTTGAAGGGAAACATTTTTGCCAGGCACTTAGAGGCGTACAATGAAAACGCCAGCCGAACTTCCCTGGGGAGAGCATTCCACAAACAGGGAACCACTGCAGAAAAAGCCTGTTCTCAGGGTGCCACCTTCCGGAGCTCTCCTGGAGGAGGCAGGCAAAGAAGGCCCTCAGAAGGTGATCTCAGGGTCTGGGCAGGTTCATATGGAGAGAGGTGGTCCTTAAGGCTTGTTTCTACACACATACCTCTCTATCCTCCATGCAGACAAGCAAGAGGCTCTATTTTGTGTTGATGCCACATGAGCCTCACCAACTCAGGGGATAACCAGCAATACTCTGACAGATGATCTCAGTGATCAAGCTGGGATATAGGGGTTCAGGTGGGCCCCTAAGGTACCCTGGACCTAAGTTGTTCAAGGCTTTATCAATTAGTGCCTATGGCACTTTGGGGTCTTGATTTTGTTGACTGAATCTGTGGGCAGGCGAGGAGACAAACATCAGCGCACCAAGTGATATAGGAAAAAATAATGACTTACCTTCAGTATAAATGTCTGCTGTGTCCTAGTATCCATTACCAGCAAAACCTAAATGAAACCAGCAATTACAAAAATGCAGGCAATTTGTATGAGCTTTCACGGAACAGCTCTTATGGCTTCCTCTCTGCATATCAGAGAGTACAAGACCCCCGCAAAGGAACTCTACAAAAACCCTCGAAAATAGGCAACAACTCATTGCATTTTTAGAAAAACAGTAATGCTGCAAAGGCTTAACAAGACAGTGGGTCATTCAAGAATGCAACGTGATAGTGGGGAGTATCAGCTTTTACACACCAGTACACAACACCCAAACTCCCACTTGATTTTAGAGTGTTTGCTATCTACTATTTTAATAATGTGTATGTTCCAACCCAGGGACCACTGACTTTGCTGCTTTGTTTTGAGAGGGGCATTACAGAGAACCTGTTTAGCACAGCAGGAGAACAATGTATGAGCTACAGAAGAAGCAACTTTTAATAGGAGTCTTATCTGTTGTGCAAATCAGACCCCTTGCAGAATATGATTGCATCAGCTTAAAACAAAATCGAGAGAAGTCCACTTTCTTCTCAAATATGATGAACACAGCCACAGCTACACCACCCTCGCCCAATGTGTTAACATTACCTTTGTCAACGCTAATGTCCTGGTTTATCTCATAGTCATAAATGGTTGGGTGATGACACCTAATCTGGGCTTGTATTTACTGAATATCCAAAGTGTAAACTTGCTACAGGAAAGCCCATGGTTAGCTTCGGTCCTTATCCAGTGGCAATTATCCAGATACTCTGAACACAGAAACCTGCAAGTGATCAGAACTTCCAGAATCTTGTTTGATCCTCATACCAAGATTTCCCCCAAAGCTAAAGAGCTTCTGTTGCAGAATTCATTCAGAGCATGATGCATATGCGTATGTGGACATTTAAAGATCTCATATATAGTAGGGCTGCCATACGTCCGGAATTTCCCAGTCATAGCCAGGATGAAAATGGTGTCTGGCTGGAATTATCGGGAAGCAGCTAAAATATCCAGGAAAACCCATATTGGCAATGTTGATTTTCCTAAAAAATATAGGTAAAAACTCCCATTTTATTTTATTTTTTTGAGGGGGGAAAAGCTCAACAACTTCAGCATCTGATTTTCGCTTTCTGAAATATGGCAACCCTAGTATATAGTCTGTTTATTTGTGCACTGTAAATTATCTATGATTCTATTATTTATCCCAGTTAATACAATGAAGACTTCTAACAACATGCAATAAAAGCAACATTCAATAAAAGTTCCAAAACGCTAGGTAATAATTCTAGCTTCACGGGGAACAGTAACAAAATGGTGTGGCATATTCATGTTCATGCCCAGAATAGTCACTCTATTCCCTCTTCCATCCATTTTCCATGACCCCTGCCTCTGCCAACAGACAGTCATCACTCTTTGCCCATTGAACAGGCTCAGTTCTTGCCATGATGTTTTTGAGGTGTTCTCCCTTCCCCGCAGTCTCCCCACTCCCTGGAAATATTATTTGTACTTCGGAAAACCCTATGGTTCGTTCCCAAGCGGGATGATACTTTTCCTTTTGGCTACATGAAGAACAGCACTCAGATAAATGAATTCACTTCTAGCATACGCATACAAACAGGTGCTGATTCTACGTCCCTGGGTTGGTGAGTTTCCCATCAAGATTTTATAAGATTGCAAATCAGGGCTATTTAAAAGCAGACTAGGAACTGATAGGATAAATCATAGCAGGAAAATTGAGCTGTGGTCTCCCTGTTTAGCCACAAGGCAAGGGTGGAAAAGACATGCCAAATTAAAATAGATAAAAATGCTTAGAAAGTGATACATCAATTTTCCCAGGGACTTTGTCTTTTCAACCAAGTTTGTTTTCAGCTAGCTAACATTCACATTGAGGCAGTAAATACAAGAACATATGTGCTTTTTTTTTAAATGTGCCCTTTGACTGTCAATTTTTCCCAAACAGGTGTTGGTTAAATGATTATAAATTGGCCCCTGGATACACCTCTTCAACTGAGCCGTACAGGACTGGAGATAATATAATTAGAGTAAAAACATCAGGCTGGTGAATGCTTTCCATCTGCTTGGCAATAATGTTTAGTTAACAATAGTCTTTAAAAAGAAGCACCTTCAACTTCCCTTCTTAAAGTTATTTATAGGGCCATTCTTAACACCCCAGCACTCTTGCTAACAAGAGCTTTAGCCACTTGGAAATTATAAGCCATACGGCTAATTCCGAAAAAGAAATGTCTGCACACAACATCTGCAGCTCTCCAATTTTAAATGAAGCAACCTCATTTTAGAGTCATTTCTTAATGAATGGGCCTACGACTCTGTATTAATATTATCATTGCATACACAAAGATCATAAGGAGCCAAGCATTTATTTTGGGGAGGGGGGGAATACCAACACAAGGCTAATCGGTAGTGAAGCCGTCAGCATAAAGGACAGAATAATAGCTTCTTTAACCCACAAGAGGGCTGGATCATTTGTAGGCTAGAACATACCAATTTAATAACACTGCTCATGGCTTTGCTCACCTTTATAAAGACAAAAATCTAATTTGGACTAATTTGATATGATCGTCTTCCCAATCAAAAGCGCCCAACACAGACTTTCATTTCAGGATAAAACAATTGCTGTAACCAAGCCGTCATGAAATAATTACCTTTGATAGCATATCATTATTGGGACAAATACCATTAAAAGAATGCTCCCTTTAATTCTTCCTTTACCTCCCAACTAGTATGTGGGGTGGCTCTTAATTGTCTAAGCAGGAGTAGGTCACATGTTGACCATAAGCCACATGCAACCATCAGGCGCATAGTCCAACTCTTCCTCCACAGATGACCTTGAGCACAGCTCACCCACATCCTATTCTTGTCAACTGCAGAAGCGCCATTTTTGCTGAGCTTTGCCAACTCAAAGCTGGAAACAATGGCCAACCACTTCGTCAAGCACTGCTCACCAATCTTCCGCCTCCTCCTATTGTTCACGTCAGGCCTTGATGGAAGCAGGCACCAATTTACTTGCAACTGTGAAAATTCTACGCTCAAAACTCACCAGCGGGGCTAAAAAGAGGAAAGCCAACCCTAACAATACACACTTCCATTTTGTTTTAACAGAGAACTGTTCCTTTTAGCAGCCTTTTTTTTTAAAGTAAAGGTAAATGACCCTTGGATGGTTAAGTCCAGTCAGAGGTGTCCATGGGGTGCGGCGCTCATCTCGCTTCAGGCCAAGGGAGCCGGCATTTGTCTGCAGACAGCTTTCCGGGTCATGTGGCCAGCATGATTAAACCGCTTCTGGCACATGAGAACATCGTGACGGAAACCAGAGTGCACGGAAACGTCCTTTACCATTCTGCCACAGTGGTACCTATTTTTCTACTTTCACTGATATGCTTTCGAACTGCTAGGTTGGTAGGAGCTGGGACAGAGCAACGGGAGCTCGCTCTGTCACATGAATTCGAACTGCCAACCTTCTGATCAGCAAGCCCAAGAGGCTCAGTGGTTTAGACCACAGTGCCACCCGCATCTCTTTCCTTTTTTAGTAAATAGCGTAGAAGCAGATGCATTGGTATAGCCACAGAACTATCATCTATTTTTATGAAGGCTCTGATATATGTATCACTAATACATGTGGTAAGATCACAGCATACCACCTCCTGGCTCACGTCAGATTTCATAGGTTTCCATGGGTGGTGAACCACCATTTTGTTTGCCATCTAAATCTTCACCTGGCAAAATTAAGATGTTTTGACCAGGGAGGCTTGAGGAATATGATTTCTGTGAATTCCAATGTGAACTGGCATGCCCTGCTGGATGAATCGTGAAGATCAGAATATAATTATCCTTCTGATTTTGTACTTCCCCAGATTTGGTGATACGATTCTCAGCTAAAAAAGTTTTTTAAAAAAATTAAATGCCCATGCAGTTTTTATTGAGTTAAGAGACTCCATCAGTGTGTTAAGTTGCGTAGCTTTACCTGTAAAGGTAAAAAAGGTAAAGGACCCCAGTCAAACTTAACTGTGGAGTGCGCAGCTCATCTTGCTTCAGTGAACGTGACATCTGAAAACGAGCCCTGATTTAAAAAAAAAAAGCTTTCTGAACTCTAAACCAACACAATAACCTCATACTTTAAATCCCTGATTAGCTACTACTTGTACTAGGATGGAGTGAAGTAGCATCTCAACCCTATTGTCAGCCCTCAAAGGAGTCTGCTAGCAAGTTCTGCCACCAAGGATGCCAACCTTCCTTGCCATAGCTTAGTGGTAAAGAATCTGTTTTGCATAAAGAAAGTTCTAGGTTTAATCTGCAGCATCTCCAGGTAGAGCTTGAATAAATCCTTCCCTGAAACTCTGGAGAGATTCTGCCAGTCAGTGTAGACAATACTGAGCTAGATGGACCCATGGTCTGACTCAGTACAGTTGTATCTTGGGAGTCGAACGCCTTGCAAGCTGAACGTTTTGGCTCCCAAACGCTGCAACCCTGGAAGTGAGTCTTCCGGTTTGCAAACTTTCTTTGGAACCCGAACGTTCGATGTGGGTTCTGCAGCTTCCGATTGGCTGCAGGAGCTTCCTTCAGCCAATCAGAAGCCGCGCCTTGGTTTCTGAACGTTTCGGAAGTTGAACGGACTTCCGGAACGGATTCCGCTCCACTTCCGAGGTACGACTGTATAAGGCACCTTCTTATAGTCCCTTTGCTCTAGTCTAGATGAGCAAAGCAGAAAGAAAAGACTAGGCTATGATCCCCAAAGCGACTGTATTTGGACAGGGGCCTCTGGTTCTCTCTGGTTTGCTTTCAACTGCTCTGCAGCCAAAATGGCACCTCTCCATAATGGCGCCCATCACAGTGGGACTTTGGGACAGGACTCCAGGATCCCACACAGCTATGCAGGGCAGAAGGGCCAGAAAACACAGCAGAGCTGGCGTTCTGCATTTAGAAGCGAACAATTTGATCCACTTTACCATCTAAACAGGGTGTGGGTGGGCGTGGCTGTCCCCCATAAAGACCATTAAGAACTAAGCCTAAAATGACCAAACTGCACAACTGCCTCTCCGACAACTTAGTGAGGTTTTTTTTATTAAAAAAACCCAGCTGACTACAAAACCTTTACTAATGCTTTAAAGACAAATATGCAGATCACATTGAAACAGTAAGAGGAAAAACCAAGTCAATGCCTTCAAAGGCCTCTTTGTGCTTTGACAGTAGTTTCAGTCTCCAAGTCAGCAGTATAAAGCTCTAAAAATTGCATGTAAAATTAGGACAAATTATTGTAAGTGGAGCAGCAAGGGAACATTAACGATATCTAAGACAGTAACACGGTAATTTCGTAAGAGGGCAGGGCTGCAAAACAAGAAATAAATAAATAATCCCATTTTATTTTTACGTCCCCAAAGTTGAGGATTGACACAAATACTGTGATTGTAACTTTGTAACTGTGCAAAGGTGTACCGTATTTTTTCCGTGTATTAGACGAGGTTTTTTTGACTAAAAAAAAATGTGTCAAAAACTGGGGTCGTCCAATACATGGGTAGTGGGGGCGGGGAGCTGTGCACCCCCAGCCAGCTGGCTGACGGGAGTGCAACTTCCTTTTTTTTTTAATGAAATATTTATTAGGATTTTCAAATTCAATACAAAAGAAATAAAAAAACAAAAAAATAAAAAAAATAAAAAAGGAAAAATTTAAAAACACATAAAATTTACAATTCCATATTTTCATTACCATATTTCCCAGACTTCCCCACACTTCCCATTCTTGCATTCCAATTCAAGTTGTTTGTTCAACAAGTTCTTATCCCCAATTTTTAACCTTTTTATATTTAATTCCTTTCTTTTTTTAACTTATTTTAACTTATAAACATCAATATTTGTACCTCAATACACAAATCTTTTTCCTAAAGTCGACCCTGATTCCATTCCACGAATTTCCCAATTTTCATATTAATAACCAAACAAAAAAAAAAAAAGATCATAATTGTACACCCTGGGAGTGCAACTTCCCTCGATGCTGCTGCACGCGGGAAACAATCTAGGGAGTCTTTCCTGCTCGCAGCTGCATGGGGAGAGAAGCTCAACAGCTTTGGGCCATCTCCCCTCATTTTCTTAAAATCGAATCCCCCAAAATAGGGGGGGGGGGTCTTATACATGGCGGCATCTTATAGACAAAAAAGTACAGTACTTCACTGGAAATCAAGGAACCTGCAGCCCATATGGATTCTTTAAAAACATTTCCACTGAAATAAATGGAGTTCAGTCCCAGGATTGCACAGCATTGCAGCCTTGGCTCCACATGAAGACTTAGGCTGGAAAATCTAAATTACTCCCCGTTCCACCCCGTCACCATAAAATAAAATAATTGGGATCGAACAGTTTTGTTTACCAAAAAAAAAAGGAGAAGGGAAGACAAGTTTTGTGAAAATAAATAAATGCATTTTTAAAAAACAAAAACTGGAGGGTTGTTTATTTGTTTTTAAGCTGGAAAATAACCACAATTTAGCCTAAAGAAAAGAGTTGATTTTTTAAAAAAACCTTTAAACACACAGAAATTAGCAACTGTTTCGGTATGCTAATTTTTTTTAATTAAAAGATACTTCTGCAGCAAGAGCTCTTTCATATGCACTGCTGACTCTTCATCAAAAGCAAAGTTTCCAACTTAACACCAGCCTAGCTGGTGGCAGCCTGAAGGTTTACCATCTGCTGCCACCCCAAGTCACGGTGGCCACCTTCAGAACATATGCATCAAAGCGCCAAGATAAGAGACAGAAGGAATGCTGCAGAAGTCAGCAGAAAGGGAGGGGAGCTGAAAGCCCAGAGGCGGGCAACAGGCAAGCCACCAGAAAAAGGGAATATGGCGAATCGCGAAGTCACCTTATTCAACTCCCAGCCAAGGTCACAAGGGACACAACTAGATGAACTACGAGCCAGGAATAAAATGCGCCTGTCTCCAGTCGGTTTTTCCTTCAACAGAAACTTGCATAGATGGATTCGGAGGGACAATTTGCGTATCAGGGGGTAGTAAAACACCCCACAGGGACTTAACTCTGCTTCCCTGGATCAGTTTTTGTTTGCAAAACCCCGTAAGACATTCAGTGCTTTATGGGAAGAGGCGTAGCTCGGTGGTAGAGCATCTGTCTTGCATGCAGAAGGTCCCAGGTTCAATCCCTGGCCTCTCCAGTTTGGGCTGAAAACCCAGAGAGCTGCTGCCAGTCAGTGTAGGCCATACTGAGTTAGATGGACCAATGGTCCAACTCGGTGTAAGGCAACGTCCTAGGTCTGCACCTCAATACTTTCCATTGGCTGGTATAAAACAGAATCCTAAATGGGGACCCAGGGAGTATAAAAGAAAGAAATTTCACAAAGGTATCTCCGTTGGTAAAACATGAGACTCTTAAATTTCAGGCTCATGAGTTCAAGTCCAATGTTGGGCAAAAGATTCCTGCATTGTAGGGGTTGGACTTACAATGACCCTTGTGGTCCCTTCCAACTCTACAGTTCTATGCTCTATGAAACTGAGGGTCAGAGTACATGTTTTATGTGAGAATGTGGTGATCACACAGGGTCCCCGGACGTTTGACGGTCTATTGATCCCTGTGCCACCACTGTGATTGCTTCCCCACTGCCACCAACCCATTTCTCTCGGGTACACACGGAGTCCAGGCAGTTGTTAACATTAAACCAAATAAACAAGTTTATTTTATAAGCCTTAACAAGTTTATGGTTTCCGATGATTTTTCTTGTCAGTCTCTTAATTTTAGGTTCTTACCGGCCTATACCTTCCTAATAACTTCTAACTAATTATCCCAACTGTCTATCTGACTCCTCGTAACAGATTCTCTCACTCTCTCACATCAAACTATCCCAACCCACAGACTTATCCTCCCTCTCTCTTCTCTAACACCCGACTAACTCCTTAACAACACTAACTCTAACTCTTAACTCCTCCCCTTGGGTTCCCACTAGCCAATCACTTCACACTCATTTAACCCTTTCCTTATGAGCCAGTATGATGTCACCTAGGAGGGCAAACGCCACAGAGAAACCTGTGATTGGATTTCCCCTGCGTCGCCTTCTTTACTTCAAAGCAGATACACGAGCTACTAATGTGATCTGATAGGGGGAAGCAGTGCTGCAGGGGAAGCATTTACCCCCTTTCCCCCATGCCACCACCACCCCGATCTATTTGCTCCACATACAATGAAGCTGCTGCTAAGTCCAGGGGAAAGGGGCATACGGGCACCATGCAGGAATTTGCTCTTTCCAAGAACTCAGAGAACGAACAGCATCTTTGCCAAGTTATAACTCCCAGGATTCTTTGGGCAACACCATGAGACATGTAATGTTTGCTGCGTGGCCTACACCTAAAGCAACCAACTTTTCTATCTCTGGAAACTTTTCCCCTGATGCGGGATGGAGAGGGGTGTATTTTCACCACACAAACTGGCCTCCTCGCAGACACAACTGTCAAGGTATTGAATTGTAAATCCAAAGATAATTTAATATTAAATGGGGATTGAAGCTCTTATCTTACAAATGTGGGGAAAACCCCTTTCTTTCCTTGCAATTCCCTTTTGTCATCATCTCCTTTTTTTCGCCATGCATTGATTAAAGAAAAGTAAGACCACAAGGAGCTAAATAGAAACTGGTTCAGCCTCTGGTCTGCCAGTTGGCTATTCCTGGCCCTAGACCACCTGTAAAAACCTCCTTCAGGCGGCAAAAAAAATCCTCATTTGCTGGCTGCCCTTTCTTCCTCTTGATTTCTGCTTGCCAGCAAGTGAGAGCAAAAGAGAGGCTGAGCACATCTGGCAAGCTCTGTATTTGCTGATCTTGGGTTCTGTTTTCCCCTTATTTGCAAGGCTGGCCTAGAAGGCACTGACTGTTGCCTTCCGCTAACAGACTGCCAGCATCTCATAGGTCTCCGCCGCTGAAGTGCTCAAGCTCCATCCTGCTCCTATGCAAACAGTTCTGGCTTGTGCACCAGCAGTGAATGAATCCCACACATGGATGTACCCCAAGACTTGCAGCTATCTGCTCCATCCCTCCTGGTGAAGGATTAGGAGGTTAAGTCGTTCCTGGACCATCCCACCGTCTTACAGATTTATACAGTATACACAGCTGAAAGCTATCATCGGCTTGGTCAAATTGCTCTTGCTGTCTAGGCTCTTTAATAAATACGCAAAGAAAGGAACACCAGACCAGATCAGACCCTTATAAGCAGATGTAAGCAGATGAGAATGAAAAAGACGTTGACTTACAAGCCTGACCTAGTGACACTGGAGGAAATGGAACTAAATTGACTCAAATCTAAGCGGTCTGACCAAAGAGGTCTGCAGTCGAGGCGGCAAGACATTACTGAGAGGTCTCCTAGTGTTGCAAGCTTAATGCATCATACATCGCAGCGGAAAGGGAGATGTTACTAGTTATTCCCAAGGCCACACGTTTTATCGCACTGACATCCATCAGGTATTTGTATTTATTTCTTGTGTCTTTATTTCTGGTCTTTATTTCTAACCAACAAGCAGTGGGCTGCCCGCTCCTTCCCAACAGCGATCATATTTCTGAACATGGACACAGTGCAATAAGAACATGATTATCAGTGCACAACGTCCTTTACAGGATAGCAAGAAGAAACATTGGTAGTCCCTGCCTGAATAGGCTAACAGCATGAAATATGACGTAGAGGAACATCAGAGGTAGAGGGGAATATGAGAGACAACGGTTATTGTGTTCAGAGACAACGGTTATTCAGTTCAGTTTTGTGAGGAATATTGTTTTTGCTTGTTACTGTGTTGTGTATTTTTGTGTTTTTATATTGCAAACTGCCCTGTGATCCTCGGATGAAGGGTGGTATAGAAATTTAATTAATTAATACTAATAATAAGAAATTTGAGCCACTTGCAAAGTCCTGATCTGGCAATGGGTGCAAATGGCTCCAGCATCCAAACAGAGTGTTGGGACCTTGGCTGGGAGGGCTGTACAGAAAGAAACCTGCTCCCTCCCTCCTTCTCAGCCTAACATATCTAACTCCCTCCCCTCAACAGCCATCTCCATTTATAGCAAACAGAAGACAGTCTCACCTGCCAGAAGAATTCTAGTGCATGAGCCTAGTTCAGGCATAGGCAAACTCGGCCCTCCAGATGTTTTGGGACTACAATTCCCATCATCCCTGACCACTAGGTCCTGTTAGCTAGGGGTGATGGGAGTTGTAGTCCCAAAACATCTGGAGGGCCAAATTTGCCTATGCCTGGCCTAGTTCATATGCTTTGGGAATCTGGCATTTTCAATATTTTGGATATGAAAGGGTTGGGCATCTGTAACCGCCACTCAAAGAGTCTTGACTTATATATAATATATGAAGACTCTTGATTTGCAGTGTGTGTGTGTGTGTGTGTGTGTGTGTGTGTGTGTGTTATTTCTATAGCAGGTCTCATGCTTCTTATTCACTATCTCAATAATTCAAATAACCATGTAAGTATGCTTCTCCTAAGAAAAAGAGAGGATTGTTTACCTAAGTCAAAGATAGAGAACTTCCCCGCTCACCATGAAGAGCCACATTCCCTTGGAAAATAGTTGCCAGCAACACAGCAAGAGGAGGAGGAGCCAATACTTGCTGTGGGAAAGCATACAGCCACACTCATTTCTCTCTCTCTCTCCGTCACACAAACACACATAAACACATGCACACAAACACACCCTGCAGGTCACACATCCTCTGTCCCTGGCAACACTATCCTGTGAGAGTATGTGACTGAACTGGCATATGAACCAGGCATTTCCACCTTGCAACTGAGGTGCTAAACTCAGAATTTAGAGCACAGATCAAATGCACACTATGAAAGGGCAGATCTAAAATTTTCAAATAAATGAAAGAAATAAACCTCATCTGAGTGACTACAAGGAACCATCAAAAGGCTGGCAGATTAAATGCTGAATGAAGAAGTGCGCCTTTAAAAGTTAAACAGCCCATTTCATTAGCATGGCTCCCAAGTTTGACTTGGATCCCTAATTGGCTATACTTAACCAGGGCAGTCACTTTAATCGCAGCATCTCTTTGGTCTCTCAATTAGGCTTACAAGAGCCACATCTTGTTCATAAATGTTTACTCAAGACAAAACGAAATTACCCTGGATGGAATCTGGAGGTATTTTATCCCACATATACTAAAAACAAGGAGGTAGGGAACCATCATTTTCTTCCCCATAGTTTTTAACTTGGGGGGATTGAAAAGAACAAGGAGATACACCTTTTTAAAATTCACTTTTATTCTCCTCTGTTGCCCTACGCCACACACACACACACACACACACACACACTCGCAAACCTCCAACTAACTCCCCAGACTCTCACACCAACTCCACTGAACGTATATATATATTTCCATGTTTCCGTCTCACCTAATACTGAAAGACCAAAACCGCTGTCTTTCCTAGAACATAAGAAAAGCCGTGCCGGATCAGGATATGTAGCCCATCTAGTCCAGCATCCCATTCACACATGTACTTTGTACGTATGCTGTGTACGCAGCCACAAAATGTTTGCCCAGCTCCAATACGGGGGGCGGGGGGAGGGAGGCAAAACTGGAGCATAGCAAGTGGGGAGAGATGACCCATCCTAGAGGAACTCCTGTTTTGAAGTTACTTCTGGGCCTTCCTTCAAGTTGCACCCAAGGTTGAAAGAAAACGAAACATTCATGCCTTGAGAACCTGTTTGTCAGCATTTGCAGCATTTACACTTACCTTTTGAGTAAAATGGGGGACGTCATCTTTTGGGGGGACAGGATGCACAATTTTCCATCTTACTTTCTTTCAAAGTTGCCATTCTTGGAAGCAACCTGGCACCTTATTTGGCATGTTTTTAGCTACAGCATAGTAGCCGGGGCATAGCATTTTTTTTTAAATATAAAAATTTCACTGGGCCCTTTTTGCAGACTGGCACCATATTCTTTAGCTCAAATATATTTTGCATGACCTTACATGAATTGCTTAGATAAAAGCCTTTCCCTCCCCCCTTCTACTTTTGTTATTTTAAAGTGCAGATGCATTTGAGTCATTTTCCCTCTTTGTTTCATATCCTTAAGATCCGCAGCTTCAAAGACAGAATGTCAGCATGCAGTCGATTTATGACTGAACTCTTGAAGAGACACTGAAGAATTACCTTGTCAATCACCCCAAGGACTCTAAAGGCCTTCAGTTCCTCGGCAGGGCTCCTTAGGTTCCAAGAGGGCCTTGAACTTAGTGATCCTGGAGGCTAATGGAAGATATCAAAGATTACAACATCAATCAGGGTGGTACTTGAAGGAAGACTGCCTGCTGGAGCAAATGCCAGGCTGAAGGAAACTAAATTTATCATAAATCAGAGAGAGGGAAGATGAAAGAAGTTTGCTGTTTGTCCTTAATGCAAAAAAGGAAGCAGGGGGAGTTGATAGTAAATAAATCGCTGGGACACTGAAAATGGAAATGTGGCAAAAAGGAATATTAATATTTTAAGAAAAAAATATTAAGAATTTAGACACTTCCCCAGTTCTTTGTGCATGCAAGGAATCTCGGGTGCATTGCTATAGAAACCCCACCCGTATCCATTACTGGGTTTGAAGGAAGAGGAACAAAAATAAGAGTGACAAAAGTATAGCAGGGAAACTACAGGCAATGTTTTGTGCCATTATTCAGTCTTTACTTTCATTACAAAAACAACAACCCTAAAACCAGAAAAGTGATTTGCTAAATAGCCTGACTTTAAACTAATTATGGATCGTGAACCTAATTCTGGCTCCCCAACCATAAACATATAAGTAAGGGACGCGGGTGGCGCTGTGGGTAAAACCTCAGTGCCTAGGACTTGCCGATCGTAAGGTCGGTGGTTCGAATCCCCGCGGCGGGGTGAGCTCCCGTCGTTCGGTCCCAGCTCCTGCCCACCTAGCAGTTTGAAAGCACCCCTAAGTGCAAGTAGATAAATAGGTACCGCTTTATAGCGGGAAGGTAAACGGCGTTTCTGTGTGCTGCGCTGGTGCTGGCTCGCCAGCTGCAGCTTCGTCACGCTGGCCACGTGACCCGGAAGTGTCTGCGGACAGCGCTGGCTCCCGGCCTCTAGAGTGAGATGAGCGCGCAACCCTAGAGTCGGACACGACTGGCCCGTACGGGCAGGGGTACCTTTACCTTTACCTTTAAGGGACATCCTTTCCCTCCAAGAAGAAGCACTTAGTGGTCACAACTCCAAGTGAGGCAGAAGAGAGAGTTAATCTGCCACACCCCCAAATCAGTCACATTTTGACAGAAGGCAGAAATTCCCTAATTAGATTAGTTGTTTAAAAAAAAAAGTAAAGGACCCCTGACAGTTAAGTCCAGTCGCAGACGACCCTAGGGTTGCAGCGCTCATCTCACTTTACAGGCTGAGGGAGCCAGCGTTTGTCCGCAGACACTTTTTCTGGGTCATGTGGCCAGCATGACTAAGCCGCTTTTGGCGCAAAGGAACACTGAAACCAGAGCAGTGCAGGGAAACGCTGTTTACCTTCCCGCCGGAGCGGTACCTATTTATCTACTTGCACTTGTCTGGCGTGCTTTCGAACTGCTAGGCTGGCAGGAGCTGGGACTGAGCAACCGGAGCTCACCCCGTTGTGGGGATTCGAACCTCCGACCTTCTGATCAGCAAGCCCAAGAGGCTCAGTGGTTTAGACCAAAGCGCCACCCGCATGTTAGGAAACACCAATTCCCCTCAAACAGCTGCAATTCCCAGTTAACTTTTGAGGAGGGATTGAGTGTTAACCCACTCTGAGAGCTACAGTGAGGTGAATAGGGGGGTCTCCTAACAATTCTCAGCACCCTTGGAAATGACAGCTCCCAGAATTCTTTGGGGGAAACCATGATTGTTGAAAGTGCTTTGAATGTGTGGTGTGAATGTGGCCTTAGTAAAAACCCACCCCAATACCTCTGTGCAGACCGTCTACTTCTGTGTCAATGCACAAGAGAGCAGTGAGGTTAAGCCAAACAGCCCTTTCCCCCATTTTATGCTCTAAGAAGTTACTCCTCCTGGTGTCAGCACAAATCTCTACAGGGAAGTGCAGCTGTACGCATGAAAGCTTCTATTTGCCCTGCTTAAAAGGGAAAAAATGGTTCTAGTTTGTGGGGAGGTTTCAGGAGGGCAAGATGCAAAAATAAACAAATGTCTTTTTCTTCTTTCTCACCTCCCTTCTCATAAGCCCTCAAAAACACTATGGGTGGGGTTCAATTAACGAATCCTGTCAGCAGAGGGCAGAGCAAGGACTTCCGCTGGCAAAATGGGGGCTTCCCCACTCTACTCCCTCCATGCTCCACAAAATTGGGCTGGAGCCCCAGACCAGTGAGCAAGGGGAGGGGAGGGGATCTCATCCCAGCTTTCCAGCCGAAATGCCTATCTTGACAGAATCATTGACATAGTGTGACATGGAATTTTTCCCTACATGGGGACCATTCCAGGCTGACAGAAACCCCAAACATGAGCATACCAGTTGGGGGCCAGAGATACAGCGCGACATTTTGTAAAATGTTAAACCTGCCTCCTCTCAGCCATGACCCGGGCTGCAATCCATCTAAGTTTGTCCCACAGAATCCAGTGAAGTCAATAGTCCATAGGGTTTTATAAATAGGAGGCTTAAGGTGTTGCCAGGCCCCTCCTAGATAGGCCAGGCCGCAATGTTAGGCTCTATGCTGATGCCTCTCTCAAACCACATCCACCTTTGACAAGATACTTGAAATACTTGTGGTAATTATACAAATTTCCACACAGGAGTTCCTGCTATGCAATCAATTTAATCTTTGGTTAAGTGGACCTACATTCTAAGCTTGGAAAGAACCTGAAGGGAATTTAAGGCCAACCCTGTACCGTAACATCTCAATGCACAAATATACCGCTAAAAATTAAGCAGTCCTCAGGTGGGGGGAAAAATGTCCTCCAAAGCTCATCTGGGGAGTTCTATTGGAGTAGAAGAGGCTTCTTTTCCCTGTTTTGTTTTTTCTCGCCCCCAAAACCCTCCCTCAAACAGAAAACAACAACAAAAGGCAATCACCATTCAGCGAGGCAGAGATTAATTTACCCCTTTGCCTATTCACAGCAACTAGCTGCCTTCAACTATTCTTAGGGTTGTTCAAAGTAAGATGAAAGACTCATTTGCCCTTTTTTGTCCTTCTGTGATACAAATGTAGACAGACAGGAAGTTTGGAACTTTTAACGTTTGCTACATGAGAGCAGTCATCGACAATCACACACAGTTTTGTGTGACTGCAGCAAAAGACATCTAAGCTAAGAACAGAAAGGTCCTCGGGGAATCTTTTATTTTATTTTTTGGCTGTTGCCGAAGAAGGGCAAAGTCAAGATTTGTTAAAGGATGTATCTCGTTCTCTCAGTTCCAAGTCCAAGAGCTACCACCCCAGTTCCTGCAAATGTTTTAACGATCACTCCTCGCTGGAAAAATCCCCATGTAAAGATCGCACTGAAGATGGCTTCAGAAGCGCCTTAATGTTCAAAGACTATCATATCACCAAGGTGTCCCTTATCATTACTTTAAAAGAACATCTTCTCCTGTGCAATCCTGTCTGCTCGCCTCCCCTCCAAATCAGAAGGAGAGGCTTCTCCGTAACCTCCAACTTTATAAAAAAAAAAAGCTGGGATGTGAGATTGTGCTTTTTCTATTGTTGCATCTACAGTTTGGAAGTTAACACCTGAAGAAATCCACCTACAAACTTCCTTGTTCTTACACTGCCCAAACAAGACTTTTTAAAAGCCCTTTCCTCAGAGAGTGGTACTGCCGTTTTTGTGCCCCCGTTTAAGAATCATGCAGTCATAGAATTGTAAAGTTGGAAGGGACCCCAAGGGTCATCTAGTCCAACCCCCTGCAATGCAGGAGTCTCAACTAAAGCATCCATGGCAGACAGCCATCCAACGTCTGCTTTAAAACTTCCAAGGAAGGAGAGTCCACAACCTCCTGAGTCCGTTCCACTGTCAAACAGCTCTTACTGTCAGAAAGTTCTTCCTGATGTTTAGTGAAATATCCTTTCTTGCAACTTTAATCCTTAGCTATGGATCCTACCCTTCCGAGCAGGAAAAAGAAGCTTGCTCAATCTTCCATGTGACAGCCATTTAGATATTTGAAGGTGGCGCTCGATACTTAGTAGTGGCCTTTTTAAATTTATTTTTATTTTTATTTTTTTCATTTGTGAATTGCGATCTTTAATCCAGCATTCTTCTTTCTTAAACTGAAAATCCATGAATAAGCTAAATAACTGCTGATGAGCCAAACAGGACAGGGAAGCTATGGTCTGCCTGAAGCAAAAGGCAAGAAGGTGCCCACCAACACCCCAAAATACCATGCACAAAAACTGGCAGTAGACTCTGACTCCAGTGTTGATGGCCAAACACCATCCTTCCCTGCACCTGAGGACAGCACGTGGCACAGTGCAAAGCCACATGGCAGACACAGCTATGTTTCCCTGGCATTCCCTGCCCCCAAATCTGCCACCTGAGATAGCTGCTTCCCTCTCTCTAATGGCAAGGATAGCGCCTTAATTATGGGCAGCCTTCCCTCTCCACTTCTGCAATGCTTTGGTCCAAAGCTGTACATATTTGCTTATCTGGCAGAATCCTGCTTCTGTAATTCATAAGGAGAAGCAAACAACTATGCATGGAACACATACAAACACTCCAAGAGAGATTACAGTCGTACCTTGGAAGCTGAACGCCTTTGCAAGTCAAACGTTTTGGCTCCCGAACGCTGCAAACCCGGAAGTGAGTGTTCCCATTTGTGAACGTTCTTTGGAACCCGAATGTCCAACAGGGCTTCCGCGGCTTCCGATTGGCTACAGGAGCTTCTTGCAACCAATCGGAAGCCGCGCCTTGGTTTCCGAACGTTTTGGAAGTCGAACGGACTTCCGGAACGGATTCTGTTTGACTTCCGAGGCACAACTGTACATTATTTTGCATTTTGTAAAAAGAAAAGAACCTACTCCAGAAACCGAACCGTCTTCTGATGAGGGTTTACAATAGAGGCTTGAAATTTTTTCTGCTCTCATCAGATATTCCGAAGTCTTCCTCTTCACTGCTTCACGGCGTGTTGGACTTGACTCCCCTGCGTGATATAAGACAAGGGTGTTAAAAATCTGCCACCTCTGAGATTTTGTCTTCCTGTAGATTCAGCTCAAATCAGTGGGTTGTATCCAAGGCTGTTTTTTCACTAGCAAAGTAAACTTCCACTCGTACAGTGGTTCTCTCTTCTCCCCTACAGAACATACACAACGCCTCAAAATCTGCTTCAGAGGATTGGAGGACCTTCTGGGGAAGATTTTACAGGCGCACAGGAAGAGAAGAGGAAGTCCAGTTGTGCGAGCGGAATACCACATGTTCAGTGCTGTCATCAACCCAGTGGTTTTCCATTTGTGTTCCAAATTATAGTTGTGAGTTGCTCGAAGCTTCCAACTACTAAGTAATTCTACCTAGTAGTATTTACATAACCTCCAACTACCACTGCTCAATTTGGCTTCAGCATCACAGATATTCATAAAATTCATCTGGGATTGGTTGCATTTGCATGATTCACCTCTATCAAGAAGTTTTTTTTAATGTTTGGCATTTTAGATGTGTTGTAAGCCACCCAGAGCGGCTGGGGCAACCCAGCCAGATGGGCGGTATAGAATTAACAAAATTGTTATTGTTGTCACCAAATTCTGGACATTAACATCTATTACACACACTCACATACACTGACACATACAGAATTTAACATCTCATTCAATGCTAACATTTTCTAGCTTAGAATTTTTAAGGTGTTAAGGATAAAGTTGAGGATTCCATTTTCCTTGTTTAAATGAAAGAGACTGCTGCTTACAAACAATACATTTTGAGTGTGTAACAGCTAAAAATTAACATGCTGCACATGCCTCCAATTCTATTCATCACATAAACATCAAACACAAGACAAAGAAATTGCTAATTATTATCAAATTGTAAAAATTCATATTTCTAGCACATATCTTGAGGTATTCAATAGGCATTTCTCCTAAGTTCACCTTAAGATGCTTTCTTTTTTTCAGTGCTTTGTGGGTTCATATGTATATAGGAATACAAGTGTTAACTGCGTTAAAGCTTTTAATTTTTCTTGATGGCAAGATCATGCAAGGTCACCCCACTTCAAACAAAAGATTCATTTTCTATTTAGTTGTTTTCCAAGATACCAGCAGATATTTGTGTTTCATTTGATAAAGATCAAAGCTTTTCACCTAAATCAGTCAGATTCGAAAAAAGAAAAGAAAATGAGCAATGTCATTTTAAATGTTTGAAAAAACTAGCCTCTTCTGAAGAAAGATATAAAAAGTGTGTTAATGCTGATGACAGAAACCTTCAAATAAAAAAAAAACCCTTCGAGATTCCTCTTCTCTCTCTCTCTCTCTTTCTCTCTCCCTCCCTCCCCATTTGCTATACAGCAGCTGTGCCTCACGCAAATTCACATGAATGAAAATATTTGGGCGAGAAACCACCCCCTTAGCTTGTTTTCCATATGACTTTCCTGTAATTATTTTGTAAACTGTTCGCACAACAATATATAAAAACATCTGCAAAAACAGGTAATTAATGTGTCAAGCTAAACTAATGCATTTTTATGGTGGCCATGCTTCGTCAACTGTAATTATAACTCTTTTTAAGCAAATGATGATGTGTTTGTTGCAATGTGAAAGTGGTTATTTTAGATGCTCTGTTCACCGTTACTGCAAACAGAATATTAAAAAAAGGAGGGAGGGACTCAACACAGCTTACTACGCAACATATACAGGCTTCTAGCCATTTGCTTCCCCTCGTCGCAAACAATCTTGTTGCGCTTAAAGGGTTGATCTTTCTTTTATTTGGATCAGCATCTGAGCTGGTCAGGTCAAACTGAATTCTTCTTGGCCACAGAAACAGAGGTCACTGCCTTGTATTGGCAGTCAGACCCTTGGTCCATCAAGCCTAGTATTCTCAACAATGACTGGCAGCACCTCTCCAGGGTTTCAGTAAGGGGCAACCCAAAGTCCTATCTACTTGGGGACCATTTTGCCTCCAAGGGCCAGATCTTTATCAGGATCTGCTGCAAGGGTTAAATCTGACAGGTGGGTGGGGTTTCAAAGCATGTTGGGACTTCAACCCCCATTATTCAGCCCGGACACTAAGATCCAGCACTGAGGGCCTTCTGACGGTTCCCTCATTGCGAGAAGTGAGGTTACAGGGAACCAGGCAGAGGGCCTTCTCGGTAGTGGCGCTCGCCCTGTGGAACGCTCTCCCGTCGGATGTCAAGGAAATAAGCAGCTATCTTATTTTTAAAAGACATCTGAAGGCAGCCCTGTTTAGGGAAGTTTTTAATATTTAATGCTGTACTGTTTTTAACACTTGATTGGGAGCCGCCCAGAGTGGCTGGGGAAACTCAGCCAGATGGGTGGGGTATAAATAATAAATTATTATTATATTATTATTATTCAAAGCGCTTGGCAGGCAGCAAGGTGATGCTAAAAGGCTTTTTGCTATGTTTCAGCAGCTGTTTCAATGCCAGCCCCTGGTTGCCGCACCCTGGAAGCTCCGGAAGGGGGTTGATTGGCAGGGCCAAGCCTCACCCATGTATGAGTTCAGGTACAGGGTACATGGGTGTTGCTTGCCCAAACTAGCCTTGCAGGCCAAATGGGGAAAGTTGGCTCTATGTGGTGCAGATACCTCAACCCTGCCCTACCTTGGAAATAGCGAGGATTGAACCTGGAAACCTCTGAATGCAAAGGAGATGTTCTACCACCGAGCTACAGACCTCCTTCTCCAATCGAACCTGGGGTCTTCTGTATGCAATGCGGATAAGCAGAAAAACCTGTCTCATTCTCCACCCCTCCTTCTGCCCCAAATATCCAAGGGCTGCCTCACCTTATGCAGGAACAGTGTTTCCTGCAACGCCACTAGTTTCGACACTGGTTTTTTTGTACAGCCAATACAGTGGTACCTCGGGTTAAGTACTTAATTCGTTCCAGAGGTCCGTACTTTACCTGAAACTGTTCTTAACCTGAAGCACCACTTTAGCTAATGGGGCCTCCTGCTGCCGCCGTGCCGCCAGAGCACGATTTCTGTTCTCATCCTGAAGCAAAGTTCTTAACCTGAAGCACTATTTCTGGGTTAGCGGAGTCTGTAACCTGAAGCATATGTAACCTGAAGCGTATGTAACCCGAGGTACCACTGTACCTCAAGTATGATGGGCAGAGTATTTGATCTGTCCAGTGTTTAAGCTTAATAATTCATTAAAACATTGGCTGTAACTGAATTATAGCATGACCTATGGTGGGTCAAAACTGCAGCACTAACCAACTATAGAAAGTTAATATTGCATCTCAAGCCTTACTTACAGAAATAAGATAATAATTTGAAAAACTACCCTATAAAAGCACACTATCTGAAAACAAGATGAGAGTTGCATTCATTCATTTATGGTACATGTCAACTACATTCCTTGGTAGGCTTCAAAAGCAAATGAGATAATCAATTTGTGTTGTTGTTTTTATCAATAAAGAACTCTGTTAATTTCACAGTAGAGGCTTCAGGGCACGACAACTGCAAGCAGCGGGATGAGGCGCTCTCGGTGTGGAAGTCATTTGTTCAGGAGAGGCCATTTGAGGGAAGTAGCATTTGATCATCAATAAACGCCAGTCACATTAATAATAATAATAATAATAAAAGATTAGAAGCTCTAGAATTGCCTTCCTCCAACCTGATGTCCTCTAGATGTTGTTGAAGTAGAATTCCTATCACCCCTAACCCCTGGCAATGGCTGATGGGAATTGCAGTCCAAAACATTTTGAGGATTCCTGGATGAAGAACCATCTTGAGGACTCCAGTGCATGTAGGTTGCTAGACTAAAAGATTTACAGAAAAAGTTTTGGAGATGTGATATAAACTATAGTTCAGAGAAATCTTCCCACTGGCGCCAGGCGCCATTCTGCACATCTCCTTGTTTCTAACAGAAAGAGTATTTCAACTGCAGAATAGTAAACACAACTGTAGTTTTACCTCTCCTCACCTTAAAATGGTAGCAAAACAACGTGGTTGGATCCTATGACAGGGTATCAGGCAATGTCTAAGGTTGTGCAAGCAGGGTTCATTTTGCCCAGTGGGACTTCCCTTTCCTCTCCCTCCTCCGCCACCCCGTACCACTTGTGCCCCCAAAACCTGCTTAGAAGGTGTCCTCCTTTCCACCACCAAGCATTGCAGCAGAGCAGAAGGCAGCTCCATTTAGAAAACTAGAAAATGCTCCACTGTAATTTTGAAATCCCACTCCTAACGTTCATTTATCTAGTTATTCAATGTATTTTACCCCGCTCTTTAGTACACACACACACACACACACACACACACACACACACACACACATACAGAGCTTCCTGAGCGGTTTACAAGAACAGCTGCCCTCAGGTTTCCAATCTAAAAAGACACAAGGGAAAGGGGAGAGGGGTGGAGAAAGGGGGGAAGCAAGCTGAGGCTGGGCATAGCCTCATCAGATGCTTCAAATGGCTCTGAACTACTGTCCAAAGGCCCTTTAAGGAAGACCCATTGAGGTGGGTTTTTCCCAATTGTTGTTGTTTAGTCGTGTCCGACTCTTTGTGACCCCATGGACCAGAGCACGCCAGGCACTCCTGTCTTCCATTGCCTCCCGCAGCTTGGTCTTCAAATCACAGCAGCATGAGAATCATGCCACAGGGCAGGAGTCCCCTCGCTGCTGGTTCGGGATGTAAATAAGGTTTTGGCCTTCTATGGAGAAGGAAACTTTCCTTTGACTATCTCTCAAAATCAAAGATGGAGCACTTCCCATAATCACTACTGCCTCTTTCTTTAGGCTGGCATTTAAAGGATCCGGTTAAAGGTGACGTAAGATAATTTTGTTTCCCCTTCTTAGCTGGTTCTGTGACAATGGGTGCTTTATTGTGCTGGTTGAAATTTCAAATCTGGGCTTTGGATCAAGACAAAAGACAGAGGGAGAAGCAACAGCTTCTTACTGCCGACAAGAAAACAAAATGGTGCCAGAAGCGCTCCATGTTCCAGCATAAAGACTACAGAAACAGGAGGAGGCTGTTTTCATAGCCACGTTCTGAGGTTGTTCACACACAACCTCTGAACAGTGGGGAAGGAAGGCGCGATATTTTCCAGTTCCCTTTGCATTCTGTTCTGGAAGAGCTTTCAATCTAGCAAAGGCAGAGATGGCCAAGAATCAGAGTAGCACAAAAGGAACTTGTTAGGCAACAAAGAGGAACCTAGCAGACGCCTGATCCTGGGAAACCAGCTACAGCAGCTTGAACAGCAAACATAACTTTAGATACAGGGGCTGCAGGAAAAATATTTGTATTACACGCTTCCTGGAAGATACTGAAGTATCTTCTTTTTCCATTTTTTTGCAAATTGAATTGCAAAAAAGGGTAAAACAGGGAACATGTGGCTCTTGACACTTTTGGACTACAACTCCCATAATTCCTGGCCACTGACCATGCTGACTGGGGCTGATGGGCCTCAGATTAGCTACCCATAGCACTGGGTGTACTTTGCTGCCTTTGTACTAGGGCCTCTTCACACATTGCCAAACTTCCATAGACAAGTCTCTTCCATGTAGGAAATTGTGAGCCGGTGTGGTATTTAGTGTCAGTCTAGGGACTGGGAGACCAGGGTTCAAATCCCCACTCAGCTATTAAGCTCAATGGGCGGCCTTGGACCAGACACTGCCTCTCAGCCTAACCTACCTCAGACTGTTGTTGTGGGGATTAATGAGGACTGGGGAATTATGTGTGCCACCTTCATCTCCTTGCAGGGAAAAGGTGGAAGATCAACGCAGTACATAAAGCAAAATAGGAATAAATAAAGAGCAACCAGATGCGAGGAGAAGGGCAGTGGAGGTGCTACTAGGGAACACTACCCAATATGCAGTGCTCTGTGAGAAATGGCAACAGGGGCCCAGAACATTCCCAGGATGCTCTGTGGCAAGCAGAGATTCCGCGGCCAATATTTATTTATTTAAAATGGTTTCCATTCCCTGCAATCCTCTAAAATGCTCAAGGCACCTCACCAAATAATAAAACAGTACCGTGTCAACTTGGGAAGAATTCCCTAAAGGGGGGAAATAAACAAATAGGAAAGCCACTGCTTTTGCTTATAAAGGAATCAGATTTCTCGCTTGTTGATTTTTAAATCAACATTGAAGACAGGGCGGGCAACGTAGTTATGTGGCACACGGGTCATTCGAGGACTACCGCAAAGGGTCAATTAAGAAGGAGGCTGCTCACTAAATCAGAGGGCAATCAATGGGCCTGGAGGGGTGTACCGACCTCAGACTGCTCTGCAAGCTGATCAAAGACAGGAGGGGCAGCAGCAGGAGGCCCGAGCGTGACTTTCTCTACAACTGGAGCTGCAAAGTCCAAGCAGAGCCAGCGCAGTTCCACGGCAGGGATGGGGAACCTATGCCCCACCAGGTGTTAGTGGATTACAACTCCCACCATTCCTGCCCACTGGCCATGGTAGCTGGGGCTGATGGGAATTGAGCCTGGCAACATCTGGAGGGCCATGGGTTCCTTATCCCTGTTCTGGCTGTTGTCGTGTATGCCAGTGGTAGTCAAGAGGACGATGGTCTCCATCAGCCCCAGCCAGCCTGGTAAGTGAGGTTGTAGCAACATCTGGAGACAACCATGCTGCACATCCCTGAAGCAACCCATCTCGCAGGGTTGTGAACTCTGGGCCTCAGCCATGCAGTTACATTAGGGGTGAGGAGCCTTCGGCCCTCCAGATGTTGTTGGATTACAGCTCCCATCGGCCTTGACTATTGGCCATGCTAGCTAGGGGCAATAGGAGAAAGGGGCACGAGTGGCAGCTTCACACACGAGGGTTCCTAATAGATACATGTGTGACAGATGTACAGTGGTACCTCGGGTTACAGATGCTTCAGGTTACAGACTCCACTAACCCAGAAATAGTACCTCGGGTTAAGAACTTTTCTTCAGGATGAGAACAGAAATCGCGCGGCGGCACAGCGGCAGCGGGAAGCGCCATTAACTAAAGTGGTGTCTCAGGTTAAGAACAGTTTCAGGTTAAAAACAGACCTCCAGAATGAATTAAGTTTTTAACCCAAGGTACCACTGTAGTTTAGCAAGAAGAGTTTGGATTTGATATCCCGCTTTATCACTACCCAAAGGAGTCTCAAAGCGGCTAACATTCTCCTTTCCCTTCCTCCCCCACAACAAACACTCTGTGAGGTGAGTGGGGCTGAGAGACTTCAAAAAAGTGTGACTAGCCCAAGGTCACCCAGCAGCTGCATGTGGAGGAGCGGGGAAGCGAACCCGGTCCACCAGATTACGAGTCTACCACTCTTAAGCACTACACCACACTGGCTCTCAACATCTGGGGCCCCACGTTACCCCTGCCAAGTATCTCCCTAGTCAAAACACTAGGACCGCCACCATGACACGAAGGGGTTTCTTCTTATCTATCGTGCTTTTGTTTTGTCTTTGTTTTGAAGGTCATTACCCAGCCTGTGCTTTAGGGTTAAGTCGGATTTCAAATACAGTATATAAACACACAGCTGGATCATTTCCAAGCCAAAGCAAAAAATAAAATCCTTCCGTCTGGTCCTGCTCTCTTGTTATTTCACTGGACACTATCGTTTTCTCTCTCTCTCTCTCCTTGGACCATCCCCAAGGAACAGAATTTGGGCCAAGAGGTTTCACTCCTTGTACCTGAGCCTTGGGCAGCCATCAGGCGCTACTAGTTTTCCAGCTTCCAAACGGAGACTGGCAGGCGACCGCTTTCGCCCTGAAGCGACAGGCAGATCAGTTTTCTTGGAGAGACTTGTAAGTGGAAACCATGTGACAGAAGAGCGACGAGGGACGGCGAAAAACAACAGCAACAATGCCGCACCACCAAAGGGTTCCAAATCCACTGATAAGCAAGGGTAATTTCCTTGACAGTTCTGTGCCTCAGAAGATCCGGCTCTCTTCAGCAACTTGGCACCATGGCCAACATTTCTTGGTAGAGCTAAGCCAGGATGAAAGGGTGAAGCCACAGAGATATAGGCACATCTCCTTGCGTTTCAATTTCTCTTGGTTGGAGAGCACGTAAACGATAACACCAAGGGGAGAGTCGTGGCTGGGAGCATCTCTGTTGCACACAAAGGGGTGTCAGGTTCAACCTTATGCCAGTTGATGTAGACATGGAGGTGAACCAAAGCTTTGTATGTAACCAGAAAGGCCAGTTCAGATGATGGATCCAAGGAGGAAATAGCAATGCTTGCTTCCACTGTTGAGTGCTGAGTGATGAAGAAGCTTTGCTCTGGTTATCAAGAAACGGGGAGGTTTACACTGATGGGTTTAAAGCAGTGTTTCCCGAAATGAGAGGTGCCACCCTCGGGGGGGCACGCTGGAATGATCCAGGGGGGCAGTAGTAGCCTCGGATGCAATTGTGGGGCGTTGAATAAAAATAAGGGGGCAACAGAAGCAAAAAGACAGAAGGTTCGTCCTTCTCATTAGGACTATTTTCAACGTTATTCATAATTTTTACGTTAATATTATCCTTCATTGTCTTACTTTTCTGTGTGCAATGTGAATGTTACTATGGTTGGTTTTAATAAATAATTTTATCACTTCAAGCTTTAAGGTGTCTTCTTCGCAACATCTTTGTTTACCATGTCGTAGGATGTACCGTATTTTCTGCTCTATAAGACGCACTCCCCCCCCCCAAAAAAAGTAGGGGAAATGTGTGTGGTGTTCTGGCTTCAGGGATAGCCACTCAAAGCCTCTTCAACAACATTTGATTCAGAATATTTTTTTTCTTGTTTTCCTCCTCTAAAATCTATGTGCATCTTATGGTTGGGTGCGTCTTATAGAGCGAAAAATACGGTAGGTAGAAATAGAGATACATAAAAGAACGCAAATTTGTCACTGTATCTTCCTGCTTGTTCGCTTACAGAATTTCTTTTTTCTGAAAAGAGGGCAGTAGGCCAAATAAGTCTGAGAGCCTCTGGTTTAGAGAGACTCTTTAAAGAAGCCCCTCCTCTCCTAGGTGCATGGGGGCATTTGGCATAGGACTGGACTGTATCAAGGCTGCAGGGCCTCACACATGAGGGTGTAATGCAGCCCTCCAGACTGCTCTATCTGGTCCTCAGGACTCTCTCCAGGCCACACCTCCTCGGCCACACACTCCTCTCTCCTTGAGCATTTTTGCCTTGCAGGAATGTGCCCTTGAATGCCCCTTGCTTGCTTGGCTGGAAGGGTGTGTGATACTGTAGAAACTAGCCTGCCACTCACAGGTAAGATTTATGGGTTTGCTGCTTTGCCTACCTTTTCCTCTGGCCCTGCACACTTGTGGCCCCCAGGAGGTTGTTCATAATGGAATGTGGCCCTCAACTCTGAAAAAGGTACCGGCCCCTGGTCCCTTGACCATATATGGCCATTACCCATCCTTGACAACATAGCATTATGAATTCTATCATGCTTTGAATGCAGATGACCCCGGATTCAAACCCGGTGAGCTCCTGTTAAAAGGATCAGATAGCAGGCAATGAGAGAAACCTCTTTCCGCTACCCTGGGAAGCTGCTTCCAGTCCAAGCAGACAATACAGGGGTACCTCGGTTTTCGAACAGCTCAGTTCACAAACAGCTTGGAACCCGAATGCTGCAAAACCAGAAGTAGGTGTTCCAGTTTTCAAACTTTTTTCTTGGAAATCAAACGTGCTCCATTTTGAGTCCCCCTATGTTTCCTGTTGTGCTGCTAATTTGCGTCGCCCCATTCAAGCCTTCCATTTCCAACTGCAGTGTTCTGAGGTAATATTTGGAGCTTATATTTGGTGCTTTTGTTTTTGCTATTTATTTTGCGTTTTTTGTTTTGCGACTTTTTCAGTTAATTTGTTTTTGTGACTGTGTGGGTCCCAGTTCAGCTACTGATGGATTGAGTGAGTGAGTGAGTGAGTGCAGAAATGGATAAAAGCCCCCCCATCCAAACAATGACTATCATCAGTGCAGGTAGGAATAAAACATTAATTTAAATTTTTATCACCTACAATACTGTTTTATGTATTTTTTACTACAGTACATTGATTATTGCTTTCATTTTATGGATCAATGGTCTCGTTAGATAGTAAAATTCATGTTAAATTGCTGTTTTAGGAATTGTTTTTAAAAGTCTGGAACAGATTAATCCATTTTGAATTACTTTCTATGGGAAAGCGTGCCTTGTTTTTGGAACAGACTAATAATAATAATAATAATAATAATAATAATAATAATAATTTATTATTTTTACCCTGCCCATCTCGCTGGGTTTCCCCAGCCACTCTGGGCGGCTTCCAACAAAGATTAAAAATACATTAAAATGTCACACATTAAAAACTTCCTTAAACAGGGCTGCCTTCAGATGTCTTCTAAATGTCAGGGAGTTGTTTATCTCTTTGACATCTGATGGGAGGGCGTTCCACCGGGTGGGTGCCACTACCAAGAAGGCCCTCTGCCTGGTTCCCTGTAGCTTTGCTTCTCGCAGTGAGGGAACCACCAGAAGGCCCTTGGCACTGGACCTCAGTGTCCAGGCAGAACGATGGGGGTGGAGACGCTCCTTTAGGTATACTGGACCAAGGCCGTTTAGGGCTTTAAAGGTCAGCACCAACACTTTGAATTGTGCTCAGAAACGTACTGGGAGCCAATGTAGGTCTTTCAGGACCTGTGTTATGTGGTCTTGGCGGCTGCTCCCAGTCACCAGTCTAGCTGCCACATTCTGGATTAGTTGTAGTTTCCGGGTCACCTTCAAAAGTAGCCCCATGTAGAGCACATTGCAGTAGTCCAAGCGGGAGATAACCAGAGCATGCACCACTCTGGCAAGACAGTCTGCGGGCAGATAGGGTCTCAGCCTGCATAGAGCTGATAAACAGCTGCCCTGGACACAGAATTAACCTGCGCCTCCATGGACAGCTGTGAGTCCAACTGTCTCCCAGGCTGCGCACCTGGTCCTTCAGGGGCACAGTTACCCCATTCAGGACCAGGGAGTCCTCTACACCAGCCCGCCCCCGCCCCCCAAGAATAGTACTTCTGTCTTGTCAGGATTCAACCTCAATCCATCAGCCGCCATCCATCCTCCAACTGATTAAGTTTGAGAACCAAGGTACCACTGTACTGGCCACGGCAATCAAACAGATTTTATTTATTTATTTGTGTATTTAATTGAATCTGTATACTGCTTAATTGTAAATAAAACCTCTGAGGATTTGGTATAAGGCAGCCTCCTATGTTTCCATACATCTGAATGCCTCTGAATGCCTTGGATGCTTTAGTTGAGATCCCTGCATTGCAGGGGGTTGGACTAGATGACCCTCAGGGTCCCAGGTTTCTGATTCCAAATAGTTTTCAAATCCAGCAGCCAACGTCATCATCAGCACCAGCATAATTTTTTTAAAAAAAAAGTCTAGAGCACTATAAAAATCTGCTTCCCTTTTTCTTTTTGTATTCTATTCTATCATTTGGATAATAAACTAGGTGATTGTACGTGCACATGTTAAATATGGAAAGGGACGCAGATCCCCACTATACTAAACAAAGCAGGTGGGGAAGAGTCCTTTTAGCAACTTACAGATACAGTAAGAATAAATGCTGGTTGAGCTACTGAGAAAAGGCTGGGTTCATCTGATTTTCACACTAATGTTGCATGTTGGCAGGATGGCAACCGTTTAGTACCACGAACTACTAAGGGCTCATATGCAAACCAATCTGAAGTTTTATTGCAGTCGTTTGGTATTTGATGCAAACTCTACTGAGGGAGAGAGAGGTCTTCTCAGGAGATCCAAAAGTAAATTCTCATGAAAATATAACCCCTTCTAATGCACTGGCTGTGCTTAGGAGATCAAGCATCTCTCAGATTATTATTATTATTAGAAGCAGAGCTATGACATACTTTTTTGTCAGGGCATGCAGACCCTTTGTGGCACAGGCAAACAAACTAGGAAGTATTCAACCAACCATAGTTTCCTGTTACGTCCAAACTGGGGGACTACGGTTACCAGCTTCAGAGCAGTCAGGATATTAAACCACGGTGTGAAGTCCATTATTTATCACTGCTTATTAATTTACATACCACTTGCCTGCCCAAATGGCTGTCAAGTACAGTGGTACCTCGGGTTAAGAACTTAATTCATTCTGGAGGTCTGTTCTTAACCTGAAACTGTTCTTAACCTGAAGCACCACTTTAGCTAATGGGGCCTCCCACTGCCGCTGCGCAATTTCTGTTCTCATCCTGAAGCAAAGTTCTTAACCCAAGGTACTATTTCTGGGTTAGCGGAGTCTGTAACCTGAAGCGCATGTAACCTGAAGCATATGTAACCCGAGGTACCACTGTATAAAATCAATTATAAAGTCCATACATAATCAAAAGCAGCTTTGAATTTCCTGGTTTGTTACCAAACTGAAATTGATAGTTTCCCAGTTCAAGGGGTGGGGGGACTGGAAGCTTGTGGCTAATTAGAGGTTTCCCAGTTTGATAGTGGGTTGCCCAAATTCGCTCCCACACTTACGGCAAAATGCTTGTTCATATCTCAGTATATTAAGTCAAGTAATGATCACCTGAACGGGCAATGCTGTACCCCTTAAACTCACTACACGTACAGCATATGGAATGTCACCATGAGATTCTTGCAAGAGGAAATGAGAAGTGGCCTTTTGGACTATATAAATTATAAAACTTAATGCTGTGAACTAAAGGAGACAGCAGTTAAGAGGCTATTACACTATTACAGGGATATGGCACTGATAGGAGTCAATGGAAAGGAGAGATTTCTGCAAGGCACACTGCGAAGTAAAGTGCTCTAGATCAACGGATAGCAGAAATCATTAAGAGCAAAGATAAAAATCAAGAAGCGGTGCTTTGGGGTTTTTTGTTCTCCGTGTTGCAACTGAAGTTTGGAAGCTTCAAATCCTACTTACTTGGCGCCACCATGTGGCAATAATCTGTATTGCCACTTTTTCCATCAATGGAGAATGGAAACTCTTGTTCACAAGCAAAAACATACCAACACTTGTGTAAGTCTCCTGACACAAGCCCACTAGGAAGGATAAATCCATAGGTAGCTTCCTATTAATGCAGATATGTAAATTCTGCAAGAATGCACTGTTTCTCATGCACCCACATCATTTTCGACAGACATTAACACATAAGAAGAGCTCTGCAGGATCTGACCAACAGCCCGTCTAGTCCAGCATCCTGTTCTTACAGTGGCCAACCAGATGCCTGTGGAAAGCCAACTATGCAGGACATGAGAACAACAGCATCTCCCTTCTCATGTTCTCCAGCAACTGGTGTTCGGCACAGAAGCAGAAAATAGTTATCACGGTTTGTAGCCGTTGATAGGATTAGACCAATGAAAGGAGGATAAGACTTTTCCAAAGCCATCCAAGCTGGTGGTTCCATCACTACCCGGCTGTGCAGTTCTGGAATGCTTACACATAAAGGTTGAAAAGCCAGGGTCTGTAGTGCTCAAACCTCACCCATTTAATAATATAAGAAACCAAAATGCGGGAGGGAAGTCCTGCTTGAGTGGAGTCTAGCCTGCGCTTACTGAGATCATTCGACCCTAGAAATATTTTGAAGAAAGGGAACGAATGAATGAGGTTGAGGAAGCCACGAACTTTAAAGTTTCCGGTTTCAGCTAATGTTCCAAGGGAAAGGATTCCTCTAACTCAGGGGAACTTGAGTTTTAAGTAGCCCCTGTGTGGACTTGACAGCATCAAGAAGGCCCTCTTCGCCAATAACCTGGGAAGGAAGTTCTCTTTTTGGAATATAGGCAAAAAGGATGCATATCCGCAACAGGGGCATAACTTTGGCCAGCTTGCCTACTGCAGAAGCACGTTCAACTGAGCTGCACAGCCTTCTCCCCTAGATCAAGCTCGGAGGAAGCCCGCTCCGAAAATCAATGTGAGGCAGGATACAGATTCCTATGGGGCTGATTAACTGCCGGGAGCAGCTGTGATCTGTGGACAGCTGCCCCACGCTGAGCCTCTGAAATGCAGGTGACAGCTTCTCAGTGAAATACCCTCAGGCCCTGGAGTGGCTCCACCCACCCAGGCTGGTCTACGGATCCTCCTGGGCAGAAAGCTATGGAAGAAGCTTCTTGTTCCAGTTGAAGAACAAACACTTCCTGAGCTCTGACGTACAGTATGTTCCCATATCCTTTCATTGCCCTTCAGTCCTGACCCCTGGGTTGTTCTCCTCAGTCCTACCTCCTGCTTCGTCCTTTGACCCCAAGGCTTCTCCATCCCACTGCTCCTGGCTCATTTCTGGCCATCATCCAGCATCCCAGCACCAACAGTGACACAGTCCCTTTCCTCCTCTCCAAAGCAGTTAAAGCATATAATATGACTTTTTCCTTTAATCACAATGTTTAGCTTGGTTTTTTTAGTTGTTGCTTTGTTATCAGTGTTTTATGGACTGTTAATAGTTTTTACACTGATGATTTGCTCATTATTCCATTTGATTTGTGCTGAATTCATGATGTTCTGTTACGTTCCATCATATGCTCCTGCTCTTTATTGTTTGTAAGCCGCTTTTGGGATTCATTTGAAAGGAATGCAGCCTAGAAACACAATAAATCAAATCAAATCGATTTTGGAACAGCAGGAGTCAGAAGATAACGACACCAAGGAATGGCCACACTTGTGAGTAGTCAGAGGCCATGTTCAGGGCTACCGATGGACAGAAGAGACAGGATTACAGTGGTACCTCGGGTTAAGTACTTAATTCGTTCTGGAGGTCTGTTCTTAACCTGAAGCACCACTTTAGCTGGGGCCTCCTGCTGCCGCTGTGCCGCCGGAGCACGATTTCTGTTCTCATCCTGAAGCAAAGTTCTTAACCCGAGGTAATGTTTCTGGTTTAGCGGAGTCTGTAACCTGAAGCGTATGTAACCTGAAGCATATGTAACCCGAGGTACCACTGTAGATGGTTTGATCTAGCAGGGCTACTCTGATATCCTCACAGGGCGGTTTTCAATTTACACCACAGATAAGGAACCCGTAGTTCTCCAAACTTCCCAAATCCCATCAGCCCTAACCAGCATGGCCAGTGGTCAAGGATCATGAGAGTCCAATCCCAGCAACATTTAAGAAGTTGCAAGTCCCCCCATTCCTACTTTATGCCAAACCTAGTTCAAGACAAACAGGCTTAATAATTTAGGTGGACTCTTTTTAGCACTTAGCAAACTAGCTATGCAAACACAATGCAGCTATTGACTGGGATGCTGAGTTTGCTCCCATTGGCAGGAGAATCCCCTGGACAGAGTTCCACACATGGGATCTTCCAACCGGCGAAAGAGAAGAGGCAACTCTCACCTGAGGCTGAGACATCTGGAGGGCAGCAGGCTGGCGAAAGCTAAACCAAGTCAACAAGAAACGCAGCCAAAAAAACACAATAAGTAAAACCATACCTTGCACCCCTTCCAGGAGCAGATCCACTCCTTTCCGATAAAAGCCAAAGGCAGCCTCATAGTCTTCCTCTTCCTCCTTCTTCAAGGCCAGCTTTATCAGCTCCCCTGCCTTGTCCAGGTAGTCTCGCCTGCCAAGCTTGGCCTTTAAGCTCCCAGTGAACAGGCCCCGGCTCTCCCTCTCGCCATCGGGTTTACTCCATTCATGGTCCGAAACGGCAGAGGCCTGCGCCAGCGGTTCGGCGGGAAAGCTGAGGCTGAAGGATCTGCTGGGGGAATTCTGGTTAGATGCCATTCCATCATCTAACTCAGCAAGAGAGTCCACATCAACGGTCAAAGAGATCAGGTCGCTGTCGCTTGAGAAACCTGAAGGGCAGAAGGAGAATGGAGTTGTGAAAGAATCTGGTGGGTCATCTAGTCCAGAGGTAGCCAAAATGGCATATTCCAGCTGTGGGCAAATCATGGCTGCCAGAGGGTCCAATTTGGCCAGTGAGACCCATGTCCAAGTGTCAATCAGGTGATGTCACTGGGTGATGTCAGCTGATAGGCAAGGGGGTGGAATTTGCTGGTGAAACAGACCCCTGCATAGAGTAGGACTGAAGTCTCCTCTCCACTCATCCACTGGTGAGCAGACAGTTCAGTCCTGCTGGGTGCTGCTTCACCAGTACATTTTCTAAGGGGAACGCACTGGCAAAGAAGACCCCCCCTCCCCACATGGTAAAATCCAAGATTTCAGCTAATCGCAGAAGCAACCATCGGCACGACGCTGCGGCGTTCGCGGCCGAAACTCAAATCGGCCACTCCTTACTCACGCTTACCTCCATACTCTGACTGGCTGAGTGTCACGTCATCGAGGAGACCGGCATCCTTCCGAGCTTGAAACCAAAGGGAGGGAAGAGAGGGGAAATATATAGAAGGGAAAGTGGGTGAGTTTCTGTAGCCCGGGACAAGTCACAACTCTTGAGATGATGCCTGCATGTGTTATAACTGGGATACTGAACCCTTTCTCTACTCTGTGTAGAAATCAAATGACCTTGGCCGCATTCATAGCTCAAAGCACAATAATACACCGCTTTAAACAGTTGTGGGGGAAGCCATGAGTATTTAAAGTGGTACCACAGCACTTTAAATGGTGTGAGAAAAAAGGTCTGAGAAACCAACCCCTCATGAACTAAAACAATATAAATGAATCACATGCTTATTAAAGACATTGCAAATACGCCAAACTAGGAACTTACAGCCTGGTCCTAGGCACTTTTGCTCAGAATCCCCACAGTTTTTTAACAGAGCTTATACCCTAAACAAGCAAGCTTAGGGTTGCAAGTGCCTTTTACAGAAAGACAGCTGCATTAAGGTATCTCAAGCTCTGGCATTAGCAGGTTTTATCCCATATCAGCGAAGAGCGGCAAGGTTTGGGACTCCATGCATGCTAACACCAACTACGTTTACATGTTTGCATGGACCAAAAAATTCTAGCTGAAATGCTAATGCTGCCATCTAGAGGAGATGAGGAGGGAAAAGGTGAGCTTTTAAATTCCTTGACTATGCTATAAATCATCCTACTTGGTAAACTTGGGCTGGAGACAAAATTACGAGAAGTAACACGGTGGGAGCCAACCTTCAGAACTGCAGACCGACAGGCTGTCTGTCAGGGAATCCGACAGAGGATCTGCAGGGCCAATCAATTCGGACCCAGCATGTACTTCTCCATCCTTGAAAGAGAAAGAGAAATTAGGACTTATTTAACTGTTACTTACTATGGATTAACGCAACTTCCACTTTCCCCAAGAAAAAGAAAAGAGCTATAGATAAACGTGGCCAGGCCACAGAGGCTTAACACCCTCTCCATTCAAAACCTAACTTCTTAAATAAAAGGCTCACTGGTATTTTCACCCACCTGGGGAAAGGAAAAGTTATACCTCCCCTCCCCACACTGGAAGCCCCCCACACCTGAATGGTATTTTTTTAAGCTCATAGTTGCCAACTACGTATTTATTGAGTGTGCAGTATAGCCCTAAGTATCTAGCAACTATAAGCAACACATTCTAAGCAGCCTTCTCGGTGAAAAAAAATATCATTTACTTTAATAATAATAATAATGATAATAATAATAATAATTTATTATTTATACCCCGCCCATCTGGCTGGGCTTCCCCAGCCACTCTGGGCGGCTTCCAACACAATATTAAAATACAGTAATGCATCAAACATTAAAAGCTTCCCTAAACTTTAAATCACCCTGCTTGCCTGCAGCCCTGTTCCGCAAAAGAGAGCAGTTCTGAAGCGTGAGTGGCATTCTGGCTGCACACAAGTGTCTCCTTTGCAGGCATATTCCCATTTATTCATATATCGAGTGATACACAACACACCAGCACCTCTTGCAATTCATGGGGGATAGATAGGTAGCTACTTAGACATGATGGCTAGCTATGACAGCCTCCACTGTCGGAGGCAGTATGACTCTGGACACCAAGATGCTGGGCATTGCAAGAGGGGAGAGTGCTGTTGTACGCAGACTTCCTCCTTGCAGGCTTCCCACGGGCATCTGGTCGGCCATTGTGAGAACAGGGTGCTAGACCAGATGAGCCTTTGGTCTGATCCAGGTAGAGCTCTTCTTAACGTCCTACTGACCATGCTAACTGCGCAAGGGTTCCCGGAATCTGGTATATGGGTGTTTAAAGACAGGCAAATGCCATTCATGCCTACATGTATAGGAAATGAATGGCATCGCTAGCTAGCAGGACCGATTGTCAGGGATGATGGGAACTGTAGTCCAGAAACAGCTGGAGACCCAGGTTTGGGAAACTCTGCTTTGAGCTTTTACAAATGCAGGCAAACCAAGGTTCAGAGCTGCATTTCCTAATACCACTTCATTTATTTTTAAAAATAATTTTTTAATTGATTTTCCAATATTGACCCAATATTACCACAGTTTTGCCAATTATGCAGATTCCAGTTAATGTCAAAATAATTCCAACTGATTCCAAATTTATACAATTTAATCAAAGTGGTTTCCCGTGCTCCTTGATCATTTTTTTTATGCAGTCCTTATATTGTTGCAGTTCATATTTTTTATTATCATCTAATTATATTTCTGTTGGTATATTAATCATTAAGATAACGGCTGCATTTTTTAAAAAAATAATATTTATTACTTTTGAAGGTTACAGAAAAAGAAGAAAAAAGAAAAATAAAGACAAGAAAGAAAGAGAAAAAAAATATGAAAAAACACCACAATACAATACAGTATACAAATATTATAAAACCCAACCCAAACCCATTACATTAAACACATAAATTAAAACAAAAACAGTTTAAAATACATCTCTCCTTTTCCATATTCTATCCTTCATTTCCTTATTTCCTCGACTTCCTCACACCTCCCTTTTTGTATTCCAGTTCTTCTAATTGTTTCAGCAAATCCTTTCCATCTTTCTCTGTTTTTTATCATCTTGTAAATAACATATTTTTTTAACCTTATTTCCCTTTAAGACTAAATTACTTATCTATACTTAACTTCTTCTAACATTTCTACTAAATCCATATAATATCGTTCCACGGTTTTTCTAACAGTCATTAATTTTACAAAATTTCTAAATATGAACTTTAACTTCCCAATCTTCTTCCACCCTCCCTTCTCCCTGGTTTCGGACTCTGCCAGTCCTTTCCGTCAGATCCATTTTGTTGTTGTTGTTGTTTAGTCGTTTAGTCGTGTCCGACTCTTCGTGACCCCATGGACCAGAACACGCCAGGCACTTCTGTCTTCCACTGCCTCCCGCAGTTTAGTCAGACTCATGTTTGTAGCTTCGAAGACACTATCCAACCATCTCGTCCTCTGTCGTCCCCTTCTCCTTGTGCCATCCATCTTTCCCAACATCAGGGTCTTTTCCAGGGAGTCTTCTCTTCTCATGAGGTGGCCAAAGTATTGGAGCCTCAGCTTCACGATCTGTCCTTCCAGTGAGCACTCAGGGCTGATTTCCTTAAGAATGGATAGGTTTGATCTTCTTGCAGTCCATGGGACTCTTAAGAGTCTCCTCCAGCACCATAATTCAAAAGCATCAATTCTTCGACCCATATAGTCCATCAACCTGGAGATCTTATATCCGAGGCTCTTAATTATTTTCCAAGTCCCTTCCAAGTCCCTTCTTCATATTCTTTAATGCTCAGGAGCAAATCTCGCGAAAACTCCAACCAAACAAACCTTTTCTTCCTTCTGAACAGCTCAGCCAAGTTTCCATAATTGAAACTAAGGTCCATAGGGTATTTCAGGACGTATTTCAGGATTCCTCCAAATCCATAGGCCCCCAAAGCTTCAACCTCCTCCAGGCCCAAACCCATGTCCCAAATGTCAGTTGGTCCCTGAATAAAGAGATCTTTCCAACTTTCGTTCTTCAGTCCAAGCCAGGGTCCAATCCTCAAAATCTGGCTTTTGCTGGAATCAATCATGCAAGGCCTCAATTTATAATCCTCAATTTGCTCCTGTAGAACTGAGGATCCTGCTTGAACTACCTTAGGTTTCGCAACGGCATTTTTCTCCTTTTCCTCCACCATTTGTCCTACCAAGGTATATTCCTGTTCCAAGTCCTGAATTATTTCTGTATTGTTGCTTGCTTTTTGATTCCAATTGGTCACTTTCTGTTCCCGGCTGTCAATTTTGGAAATCATGTCATCTGCCTTTTTATGCAGCTGTTCAAGTGAATGGTTTATCTTATATAATACAGTCACAATACCTTCTCTTATCAGCATTTTGAATAGTCCAAGGTCAATCTCTGATTCTCAGAAACTTTATCTTGCAGCTGGAGCTTACCCTGTTACACTCCTGTAACAGTTTCACATGCTCCCTCTAGAGGGACACAGTCTCCACTTGTATCAATTCTTTCAAGCACAGAAACAGTTTCAATTTTTCAGTTATTTTTTTCCTCCCTTTGATAAACTCAGAAGAGATCAATGGAAACAGTATCTTTCCAATTTTAAGTAACTGTCAAATCCGTTCTGTCAATGAACCTTCCCCAAACGTCATCAGGCAGACCGTTCCCAGGTTCAGAGCGGTGGTAGTTTGCTTTTCACTCTCTCCTGCAGGTTCTCACTAGGTTCACAACTTCCCCCCTCTTCTCCTGCTTCCAAGGGGGTTTTGTATTTTTAACCGATGGAATTTTAATCCTTTATCAAAAACTTTCAGAGACTTTAGTTTGTAACGTCTTTGCTTCAGTCTGTTTACAAAAGCGGAAGGCGGACTTCCTGTTTAGAGCCTTCCCGCTTCGTTGCCAAATTAAAATATTTGAAGATCCAAATTTTCCAATCTACTCACGGGTAGTTGTTTAAGGTCCAATTGCCCACAGGAAAAAGTCAGCGCTCTCCGGCAGCAGCAATGCGGCTTCACTCCGTGAAAGAAGCAGTCAATTCAAAGCACCGCGCCACTCACCCCACGTCACTCCGGATCCCCAAAACAGGGTTTCCCCGTGAGTAGGGGAGGCGCAAAAGGTGCCAGCCGAATCCCAAGTTCACAGGCTTCTCCCGCCTGTGATTTCTATGGGTCTCTGCCTTCGCCGTGGAGGTTAGACCCTGCTTTTCACGGATCAAGTCCCTCCCGATCGGAGGAGCTCCGCCATTGCCGGAGGCGCCAACCCGGAAGTCTGCGATAACGGCTGCATTTTTAACCATTAACTATTCGTGTTAATACTTTATCTAACTTTCCAATTTCAAATGAGGTGCTCTAATTATTTTCCTCTTCTCTGCATGTGTTAGTCTGAATATGTTGAATTATAAGGCCCTTGGCCACTAACACCACTTTAAATAATCACGGTTTCCCCAAAATAATTATGGGAACTGCAGATTCTCTAGGATACTTAATTGTTAGGAGACCCCCGTTTGCCTCCCAGATTTATAATTTCCAGAGTTCTTGTGAAGAGGGATTGACTGTTAAACCACTCTGAAAATTGCATCTCCGTGAGGGAAATAAGGGTCTCCTAACAACTCTCAGGGGATGCAGGTAGCGCTGTGCGTTAAACCACAGAGCCTAGGACTTGCCGATCAGAAGGTTGGCGGTTCGAATCCCCGCGACGGGGTGAGCTCCCATTGCTCGGTCCCAGCTCCTGCCCACCTAGCAGTTCGAAAGCACATCAAAGTGCAAGTAGATAAATAGGTACTCCTCCGGCGGGAAGGTAAACGGCGTTTCTATGCGCTGCTCTGGTTCACCATAAGCGGCTTAGTCATGCTGGCCACATGACCCGGAAGCTGTACGCCGGCTCCCTCAGCCAATAAAGCGAGATGAGCGCCGCAACCCCAGAGTCGGTCACGACTGGACGTAATCGTCAGGGGTCCCTTGACCTTTACCTTTAACAACTCTCAGAAACCCCGCGACGGGGTGAGCTCCCATTGCTCAGTCCCAGCTCCTGCCAACCTAGCAGTTCGAAAGCACATCAAAGTACAAGTAGATAAATAGGTGCCACTCCGGCGGGAAGGTAAATGGTGTTTCTGTGCACTGCTCTGATTTGCCAGAAGCGGCTTAGTCATGCTGGCCACATGACCCGGAAAATCTGTCTGCGGACAAACGTTGGCTCCCTCAGCCAGTAAAGAAAGATGAGCGCCGCAACCCTAGTGTCGTTCACGACTGGACTTAACTGTCAGGGGTCCTTTACCTTAGCAGTTTTAACAACTCTCAGAACCAGGGCTTTTTTTCAGCCAGAATTCACCGGAACTCAGATCAGGCAGCTCTCAGGTGGGCACCACTGCCATGATAAGAGAACAAGTGAGGCATTCACAGTTCCAGCACCTCTTTTTCTAGAAAAA
The DNA here is from genome assembly GCF_964270895.1 of Podarcis filfolensis. Taxonomy (NCBI): domain Eukaryota; kingdom Metazoa; phylum Chordata; class Lepidosauria; order Squamata; family Lacertidae; genus Podarcis; species Podarcis filfolensis. The sequence goes on from NC_139606.1 coordinate 96,769,207, forward strand.
ATAGCTCTACTCAGAACCTTTAATAAGCTACAGTTCCCAGAATCCTTTGGGGGAAACCATGACTGCTTGAAGTGGTATGATAATGCTTTAAAGGTATGGTGTGGGTGTGGCTTAAGTTCTACTCAAGAGTAGACCCACTGAAATTAATGGACCTGTCTTACTAGGTTTCTTTCATTTCAATGGATCTATCCCGAGCCCATCTTGGCCAAATGCCACCCCACATATAAACCCATTTAAAATGGATCCCTCCTCCTCCCTCCTTCCCTAGGGGAGACCCTGTTTATGTCGCCTTGACCTGACTCTCAAAAGAGTAGCTGCCTTAAAGAGCGAGGCTGTTGCTTATTCTGCCTAGTGGCATCACTGACGAGGCGTGGAGCGGCTCAGAAGTTATTTAACCTTAAAGAAATCTTCAAGCTGCTTGCTGTTAAAGAGCGCCGGGATGTTGGCAGAGAACTGAAGCAAGTCTTCTGCGCACTGTCTCCTCTCTTCAATCACGCTTTCTTCAAATCGCCCTGAAACATAAAAAGCATCAACATTCTGAGAAACAATTAAGCCTTTTCCTTGCTTTATCAAAAAACAAAAAACAAAACAAAACCCACCACCCTACGAGAAGAAAGCCCCGCATCTATGAAGACGCATGATCGCTTTGGGAGACAGCGACAAGCTTCACACTTCTCAAAATGCCCCCTACAATCCTGCCTTCTGCAATCAAATGATATAATCTGGCAGCGGCTCACAGAACCCAAGATTCCACCCTCTTTAAAAGACGTGCGAAGCAACACTCCAGATTAGCCAAGAGACACAAGCATATGTCCATCAGTTTCCAGAAGCTAAATGTTCTAATCCTCCTTGTCACATTATGGATGGCCACGTTCTGCCTTAGCTACAGGCCTAAGCCTGCGCAGACTGGATCGCCACCTAGCAAGGCTCTAACTGCACGTGTTAAGTCAACGACACGATTGCTAAAATTAAATACCGGGCGCCAATGGGATTCTTTTCTTTTTTTAATTTCCCTTCCCCTAATGGTAATTGCTGCACCAGGATTGGAGTGGGGGGGGGGTGGATTTTACAGAGTTTGCAGCTGGAGAGGGAAAGATTCTATTTCACCTTCCTGAACGCTGCAATCTTGGTACCAGGTGTGGGTCTCCCCCCAGACAGTTATTTAATTTTTAAAGACACACAGCGCGATTACTAATCGCATCATTAACATCACACGTAGTTGGGCCCTCAGCTAACATAAAGGCAGAGGCTTGGATGGATGTTGAGTGGAACTCTGCTTATGGGACGCTCCCATCGAAAGGAAAGGCAATTTTCGCCCGAATTCCCTCTCCCACCTGCAGCCCCTGTGCATCCCAACCCTCCCAACCCGGAAATCTGCTCCGGAGGGCTGGAGGACTGCCCAGAACAGTTGGAGGTACAGGAGCTGCTGGGGGAAATGGGAATAGTCAGAAACTGGCACCTTCTCCCCCCATCAAAGAGAGACCCCACTGGATTAAAAGTTATTGTGTGAATAGGAGTCCTCCCCTCCACAGAAATGTTCTAGTCATTTTTTTGATTTATTATTTTGTTCCCAAAAAGTGTGGTTCATTGCAATATATATGTATTCCGTATCTGTTGTCTGATTTTGACAATTTTGAGATAAGACAGAGTTATGAGATTTGCAGTGGCAGCCCAAAAGCGGAGGGAAAAACTAATGGAGGCTAATATGGCAAAGCACGATAATTTAATTGGATGATTTGATTTAAACATTTATCTGGATGCCTTTAAATGTATCAGCTCTCTTGACCATTTGTACTCCAATGCGTATTTTTGTTTTATTCTTTTGTCATCTTTTGTATGTTGAATATTTAGTAGTAGTATTTTGGTCTGTTTTAATCTAAAGATAATATTAACAGTGCACATTTCATTTCAGTTTTTCTGTGGTTAATATGACCATGATGGCCAAAAGAACAACACAAAACGGTAGTAATATTTATATTCCGAAATGCTCCATAAATACTTTATCTTTCGCATTGGGTGATGAATTCAGCTTTCTGAACCCTGCCAGCCTTCATTGTGGGGGTGAGAGGGTGAGCTTTTAGACCTTGGCTGGATCTACACAGATATAAAAAACACTATGGGGAGTGTCAGGGAACTGCCATCGGAGCCCGAGGGAGAGGGAGGGCTCCAGAGGGGTTCCGGAGAGCGTCCAGGGAGGGAGAGAAGCAGCCCATCTTCTGGGGAAGGAAATCAGCATAGCACCAGTGGAGAAGGGGGGCAGATGGGGGAATCGGCGAGGTGGCTCCATGACTCCTCGCCGGAGACCAGCGGGGAGAGCACGGGTCCTCCGCTGCCCACACCCTCCCTGCGCAGAAGACTAGGCGTCAAAGAGCTTCTTTGCTGGAAGAAGTTCAAGAAACGCCCACTGACGGATTCTGCCAGCGATTGAGACAGCCACGGGTGAGTGGCTGTCCGGACAGAAAGGGTTCACCCAGGTAACCTAGCCAGGTGTGGCGTCGATTTACGCACGAGCAACCCCTAGAACCATTACAGGGAGAAAAGCTATAAAAAAAATACAGCTCCCAATTGATATTTTCACAGACTTTGGATTTCTGCTCTACAGCAGGATCTGGTGTCACATTTTTATGATGCATTTATAACGTTATAAATTCACCTGTGTAGCTAAGATGATTATGATGATGATAGTAATTATGTATTTATTTATTTATTTTCCGCCCATCTGGCTGGGTTTCCCCAGCCACTCTCAGAAGCTTCCAACAAAATATTGAATATACAATAAAACATCAGACATTAAAAACTTCCCTAAACTAGGCTGCCTTTAGATGTCTTCTAAAGGTCAGATAGTTGTTTATTTCCTTGACATCTGATGGGAGGACATTCCACAAGGCAGGCGCCACTACCGAGAAGGCCCTCTGCCTGGTTCCCTGTAACTTGGCTTCTCGCAGTGAGGGAACCACCAGAAGGCCCTTAGAGCTGGATCTCAGTGTCCGAGCTGAACGATGGGGGTGGAAATGCTCCTTCAGCTATACTGGACCAAGGCCATTTAGGGCTTTAAAGGTCAGCACCAACACTTTGAATTGTGCTCGGAAACATACTGGGACCCAACGTAGGGAGCCAATGTCCCTTATCTTTGCAGAAATAGACTTGAAAGGCTCTGGGTAATGCCTGACAAAATCTTACAGGAGTGGCCAAGTTCCAGCCATCATGGAAGCAGTTTGAGGGCTTTGTATTGCTTCTCACACTTCCACATAACTAACAGAAACAGACTTCCCCAACCCTGATGGAAAGACACTTTTATTTATATTGTAGCTGTAATGTTCCTTGGTTATGCTATTTTCCGTGCAATGTATCTCTTTGGGGGAAAATATTAAAAATATAACCTTTAAAAAAGAATGAGACAGATGCAAGGAAGGTAAGCTTCAGGTTGTGTTTTTTCCGGGTTACAGACGCGCCGAAACCTGGAAGTAACCCGTTCTGGTACTTCCGGGTTTCGGCGCGTTTCAGCGGTCACGCATGCGCAGAAGCACCGAATCGCAACCCGCGCTTGCACAGACGCGGCGCTGCGGGTTACAAATGTGCCTCCCATGCGGATCACGTTCACAAGCCAAGCGTCCACTGTACACTGAAACAGCCCTCCAAGGACTTTTCACTGTAGTGTCATAATCGGTGTTCGAAATGAGCCAGGCGTTGGCGCATTTTGCACCTGGTTATCAGCCACTTGTGACCAAGCGAAGATGCCTGGGCGCCAGGGTGGCATCCGACATCTCCACCATCTGGAGGTGCCTGCCTCAAGAATCCTTGGATCTGGACTGTTTTCACACACTAATAACCACACCCTGTAGAATTTTATCCATTATATTTTATCTGCACAATCAGAATGAATTGCAGGAACCAAAGTGCTTCTTCTGTGCAGCCTCAGCAGGAGCACTGAACAATGTCGTGGTTGTCACTTGTCTTCACTTACCCCACCCCACTGCCCCGCTCACAGTTGTGAAGAATGTTCTTACGTTATGAATGGTCCGTGTCACCATTAAAAGAGAGGGGTAGGAATAGGCCAAGATATTTGTGGATTGTCCCTGGGTTAAGTGGCTTTTCTTCATTAAGTTCTCCAAGTTCTCAACCTGTGGGTCCCCAGTTGTTGGACTACAACTCCCACCATCCCTCACCACTGGTCATGCTGGCTAGGAATGATGGGAGTTGTAGTCCAAGAACATCTGGGAACCCACAGGTTGAGAAACACTGTGCCTAGCTCAAGTTTGTCATCTGAACTAGCCAGATGTTTAACTGAGAATCAATCACAGCCAGTCCATCATTTGAAAAATAAGACTTTACAGCCAGCTTGCCCAAAAATGGCAACTAGACATTTAGTTTTGGCGACTGAAACCCTGGTTTTAGGAGCCATTTGGTGCCCGGTTTTTATATCTGACTTTCTAACACGGGTCAGATAGAAAAGACTACACCAGTTACTACGGCCAGTTCACTTCGGCCATTTAGAAAAGTTGCAGAGTCTGGGGTTTTCAAGAGGACTTTTGCCTCTGAGTGAGAGAGATGCATTATTGCTCTGTGCCACATTGACTAGGATCACTGCTTGTCATTGTGTATTAGCTGTCTCTTCAATGAATGAATAAAGCAGGAGCAGCCAATGTGGTATCCTGCAGATGTTGTGACACCACAACTCCCATTATCCCTCAGCATTGGCCATTCTGGCTGGGGCTGGCGTGAGCTGTAGAGACCAAGTTGTAGATGGAAAGGATCTTTCACGTAACATTTGTAATCATTCAAAAGCCACTAGGAGAGAGCCTCACAAGGAAGGGGAACAGGAATTTAAAATACTGATTAAGGCTACCCTCTGACATGCACACTTAGGAGTAACTCAGCGGCACTCACTTTTGAGTAGGTGCGTATGGGGTTGTAAGTTACTTTGCTGGAGCCAGATCTGGGAGCAGGACCGAAGATCAAAGAAAGCTGAGCAGCTGGGTCTATTGTCATTAACTTTTGGTTTCCATGCTCTGTGCCAGCATTGTCTAACCGGTGGAGAAGGTGGAAAACTCCAAGCAAAATTCAGGAAAGCAGCATGAACTCTTTCCTCATCATCAAAGGGTTCTTATAACCCCGTGGTGCACAGGTCTCTATTGTAGCAGCACCAACAGAACAATACATCGGTTTTCCATCTTTGAAACTTTGTGGGAACAGGGGAATTCTTAGCTCTCCACCCATTTTGCAAAGGGGGACAGGGTGCAGAGAGAAAGGAATGTAGCAGCTCTTCCGGACTACAGAAGTATTTAGAAAACATTTATTCAAGCTTCTGTGCTGCTACGGAGGTGAGGAGAGGAGAATGGGCACACTCTGGCTTCCCTCATCACCCAAAAAACTAAGCCTTGCTGGAAGTGGGCTGCCTTTTTGAGATTATTCCCATAAAGGGAAGATCAGCTTGGCCCCTAGTAGTTTTTGAAGGCTTAACAACTTGCCTTGCGACATAAAGACTGGCACTCAGAGAATGTGTTTAGGTTCATGTAAGTGGCCTGCAGATGTTTGGTGGGCTCTGGTCCAGTGGTAACCAGCACTGCCTTCCACGCTACAGCCTTTTCTTTCAACGTGGGGTACTTAGGTTAACTGTTCTGTGGATATTCTGTTCCGTATATACACCAAGACATGGCTAGCCAACACTGTATCCTCTAAATGGATTCCAACCCCCATCATCCCTGACTGGGAAGGTCTACAGAACAAAGGAGCAGGTAACAATAGGTTTTCGTCCCTATTCTGTGTTAGAAAATGTCTTGAAAGCAGGGGAATTAGTTTTTGCTTTTTCAAAAAATAAATGAGAAAACTAACGAGCAATAACTGTCAAGCACATCGCCTTAATTTTACTATTCCAAATGCGCAAAACATTCCAGTCTTACTCTCATCCTTCCAAATATTCGTCCGCCCTTCTATTGGGCTCTCGCTCTTGCCAACTCTTGTTCCCAAAGCAAGCTGTTGTTAAAAACACACACACACACACACACACACACACACACACATCCAAAACCCACAAAACCCAATCATGACGTTGAATATTTTACAACCTCTGCTTGAGCAGAGAAATTAAACAATGCCACTTTCAGAGCACATTTTACCCAGGATTCTAATCTTGCTCATGCAACTCAATAAAAGCATCCAGGGAGGTGAGGAGATGATTGTTTGAAGGGGAGGGGACTGTTTTATTGATCATTGCTTCCTTTTGGAAACTCCTCAGAATTGCTGTATTATTACAAGCATGCTGGAAATTCCATTAGAGAAATGGGACCTGCAACAAAATGTTGCAACGTCAAGTGCTCCTGTTCAGAGCACCAGCCAGCCAGCCATGACCTCTTCTAAGACACCCCATTCCACCCTCCCTGCTTCCACCACCACCAACAGACACCCAATATCCCATGCCCCCTGAGTATGATCAGTCCTCATTGAGCAGATCTGTGCTTCTGCCAACCTTGAAACTCCTCCAAGCCTGCCAGCATCTTCCTCTGGGGTATAGATGGTGCCATTTTGGCTATCTGAGGATCAGCAGCTGGAAAAACAAGCCCACCTTTTTTATTAAAAAAGAAGAGGGCATTCATCCAATTCCCAAGTTCACAAGTTTCTCTGGGGAGAGGGAGCCCTGATACTTCAGATTTGGAAGGCAAATGTAAAATTAACATGGGGGATAAATGGGGTACCTACCATGAGCAATTAGATTTTTCGGAAGGAGAACCAAAAATGAAAAAATTAGAAGAGATGAAAGAATATGTGCCAGACTGGCTAAATTATTATCCAATTAATTCAAAATTTAAGGCAAAAAAACTCACTGGGATTTAGAGAACAACAGTCACTGTCAATGGCATCCTCATATCTTATTCTTATTATTTATTAAATTTGTTAGCTGCTTTGCCTTGCCCAAGGCAACCCAAAGCGACTTACAAACACCTGCCCTTACCAGCCAACTGTACCCAGTAGGATGGAATAATACTTGCCAACTTAGATGTTTTAATACTGCTACCCTCCATGATCAGCACATGCCTCTCACAATGGCTGGCATAATCATATACCGTAAATGGATAAACAACAATATGTTTACACAGTTTGCAAAAAGCAGTAAAAAATAAATAAAAATCACAATCTCACCAGCTAATGCAGCAATCAGAATGCTTTCCTAAGCAGAAAGGTTTTGTCAACCCTCTGAAAGATCAATGATAAAAGGAAGCCAGCCAGATGTCCCTCTCTGGGGAGGGGATTCCCAAGGGAGAGAGTCATTGGGGAAAAGGTTTGGGATCTCCCATCCACACAACAATAAAGGGGGGAGGGTTGGGCAGCGCCTCCTGGGCTGATTTTAATGAACTTTAGGTGAATAAAAGGCAGGAGATGCTCTAGAACTTTTAGTGCATAGTGTAGCTGGCCATCTGAAAAATCATTATTTTCATCGAAAGCCAGGACAAAAAGTATACAGGTGTATATATAATATCTGCACCACCTGAACTATGTGCTACATAACTTCCAACACGTGGCAGAGACCTTTGCCAAATATATATGGGAAAGTGCATACTCTAATATCATCAAACATGTTTTTCGATACATATAATGAAAATCTACGAATGTTATCACACTGCGGTTCACTTGGCCACAGATAGGTGGGGCAGTGAACTGCACCATGAGGACAAACTGGGCTCTCAGGCAAGCTGGGTGGGAGGGTGGGCAAGAAGGGAGGGAACTGGAGATGAAGGCAGGTGAGCAGGCCAATAGGCAGACTGGCAGCCCAGGCCAGTGGGCAGGCTTCTTTCTCAGATTCCCACGGCATTGGCAGGTGGAGAAATGAAGGGGAGAAAGACACTTAGTTCTCTCCTTCATCAACCACCCACCCCACCTCCAGGCTAGCAGGCTTCTTTCCCAGGCACCCCTCGGAGATAGTGGGTGCTTAGGAGAGGTGGGTTGGTGAGGCAAGCAAGTGAGCGGGCGGCCCAGGTGAACTGAGGAAGTTTTGGGTGCTCTAGCAGAAACAGTGTGTGTGTGTGTGTGTGTGTGTGTGTGTGTGGCTTTGGCAAGGGGGGTTTGGTAGGGGGCAGATGGGGTTGGTGAGTAAGAGAGCAAAAGCGTAATCCCTAGTAACAAATATAGTTTGATGGGCGGCATCATTATTTGCACATACGGCACATTTCTAAGTGGGTCCTCAACTTGCTACCTTTAAGCCTCCACTGAGTGTGGCGTAGAGGTGATTCATCTCATTGCTACCTGACAGAAGATTGCAAAGATTGCACCAGGTTCTCTTCTACTGAACTATGGTCCCCACCACAAACATGGCCTTTGCATTCAGCTGGAAGAGGTGCAATTGCAATAAGAAACTGGGGAAGCCCTGGTGCATGTATTTCAAACGTCACAGCTGCCTACCACTTCAGTGATGCAATAATTTCATCGCTAGCTTTTGGACCACTTGCTCAGCAGCTCTGTATACTAACCAGGATGACGTTTAAATTATAGAAATAGGTTGCCCTCCCCCTCTCCTTGCCAAATCTTTTGGGCACATCAGCATCATGTCTTTGAGCTTTTTAAAAACTTAACGCTCTGTGGCAATTCGGTAGCCAAGTGTGGCCCAATCCTGTTCTAGCGACAGCATGAGCCTTGCAAAAAAAAAAAACCCCATTCAGTCTGGGCCAATATGTTATTCTGCAACGGAGAAACCCAGAGAAACTGCAAAGCTCAAAGGAAAGAAAGCCTTTCTGCAGCCTGATACAAGGCTCATTCTTGGTGCTAGCAGAAGTTGTGAGACGAAGCTAGCTCTCTCTATTATGGTTGTTTTGTCCTAGCAATTCCTCTCTCGTTTAATTTAGTACAAGGGTGGCCAACAAAGTGACCTTCAGATTATGTTGGGCTCCAACTCCCATCAGTCCCAGCCAGGGTGACCAATAGGCAGGGAAGATGTGTGTTGAAGTCCAACAACATTTGAAAGGCGCCACGTTTGCCACCTCTAATTCAACAGCAGCTCACCCAGTCGGGCAGAGCCACAATGATAGCTTTCTGGCTGCGGCATTGCTGTCACTTACTGGAAAGAGGAGCTAGCAGAGAGGTCAGTGCAGTGTGTGAGGGCAGTGGTGAAATCAATCCGGCACTCCACAAGTGCATTTGCACCGTGCCACCCTCCCAATCTTCTCTGCCTCCCTGGTAAGCCGCAGGAATCCCGCCGCCAGGAAGCTAGCACTGTGGCTCTGACCCACCAGGTGAGCCCCCTCTGCCATAACTAGGACAAAATACTAAACTTTCTTATTTTTAAGAAGATAATCACACTTGGAAGTATAAAAGCCCTTTCCATGCAATTGTGGTTATAATACCAGGAATGCTTTGCAGCCTCAAGCCCATGAGATTTCCCTTTCCTAATAATTTTTCAGAGCTAACACATGACTAACCATAGTTATCTCAACACACAGATCAGCACAACAGCCAACTGTGGTTTGGAGCTAACCCCGTGGTTATTAAAAAACACATGAAGAAATTATGGTTAACGGCTAACCCTTGGTGCATTTCAAAAATAAAAGGGAAGGGGAATCTGCACAAATGAAGGAAGTAATAAGAAAGGCTTAAGGAACTCCAGGATATGAAAATATGAAATAAAATATTACATATGAAAGAAAATATTAGGTAATGTTGGGTCTATACCGAATTCACAGAAGTGTCCCCCTGCAAAGTTTGCAGATCTGCACTATCATTTATGTCTAAGTTTCTACAATCACTAATAAAACTTAGCACGTGTTATAGACCCAATGTAGGGGGTGAGGAGAGGTTTGTGGGTTTTTGTTTCTTTATGCAATACCAGTCACTAGCATTTAAAAGAGTGGCTGGGGAAACCCAGCCAGATGGGTGGGGTATTATTATTATTATTACTATTATTATTATTATTATTAAACAACTGATCACACACAATATACTTCAGTTACTATGTTGCTTTTGGCAGAATCAAAACAATGCTAGCACAATACAGAACTCTGAAAATCCACAGATTTATTCACCAATCTTTCCCAAATGATTTTAGCAAATTAAAAAAAAAAGTATATATGCTTACCAAATACTATTGCTTTAGCAAAAGGAGGAAACAATTCTGTATGCCTGAATAAGTGTTTATGAATCTGCCAGAGTTCTTTGTGCAATTTCTTAAAGTCACTGTATCTCTTCCAAACGACTATCTGAAGTGAAAACAGAAAACAAACACCCATGAGGCAATCATTCCTGCTAATTGAGCATTTACCAAGAATGGCAGAAACCAACACAGTAGCGTATTATACGTGCCCTATGAGATCTTTTTAAAAGTCACTAAACTCTTTAACTGCAGCTATTAATCAAATCTTGCCCTTGCTGTACACCCACCCACATCCCTGCGAAGTATCGTTCCGCCAATATATTAAGCAACAATTAATCTCCAAGGCAGTCCATAAACTACTTAAACTACGCAAGCAGCTGCTGTGCTTAAACTTAAACAATTTCCACCCCAATGAAAGGGCATTTGTGGATTTGGGTTAACAGAAGAAAGCTACTTTATACTGAGTCAGGCCACTGGTCTATCTACCTTAGTATTGTCTACTACACTGAGTGGCAGCACCTCTGCAGGTTTTCGGGACAGTTTCCCCCCTCCCATTTCAATTTGCTTTGTATTGTGCATTCATGATTATAGCACAGTCAGCACAACATGAAATTTTTAATCACAGGGTCTTGGGTTCGAGCACCATGTTGGGTGAAAGATTCCTGCATTGCAGGGGGTTGGACTAGATGATCAATTCTGTGATTTGTGGTATCAGGGCAGTTATACACAACCTTACTTTCAATACCATTTGCACCTGCAAAGGTTTCAAGGCAGACATGTTGCCTCATTCCCAGTACGTGCACATCTCCTGCAGCTTCCTGCTAAAATCCTGTGACTTTTTTATACCATGAACATTCCCACAGGCGTGTGTCTCGCTTTTGGTGCACTATAATAACTCAAAGGTGCCCCTCCAAACAGCAATAGTAGCAGTAACATTGCGGGAGCATTGCAAAGCAACAAATAAAGCAGAATGATGCATGGACTATCCAGTACAAATCCACCCCAACACTCTATTATTAAATCAGTGACATGCTGCAGAATAAACCCGCAAAACAAAGAAACACAAAAACCAGAAGTCTGGAGGGGCCCAACATTTCTTTCCCAGTCCTACACGAAAATGTCAGGGATTTGAACCTGGGACATTTGGCATGCAAGGAAGGCTCTACCATTGAACTACAGCCCTTCTCTCAGTTCCTCTTCTGCAGCTCAAACATTATGCAACATGTATAAACATGGGCTGCAGAACGCCAGGAAAAGAGACCCCCAGGACACATAAAATGATTTCAGGTTGCCTATATACCGTATTTTCCATCCCATAGGACGCTCCATCCCATAGGACGCACCTAGTTTTTTGGGGGGGAAATAAAGGGGAAATTTTTTTCCTTTATTTCCCCCCCAAAACCAGGTCGGGGAAACCAAACCAGGTTGGGGAACAGCGGGAAGGCAGCGCTGCGCCTCCCCGCTGTCCCCCGAGCTTGTGGGGCTGGCTGATGTCTGCCCGAAGCGCAGGGCGCTCTGCTTCAGCGCGCCCCGCGCTCCGTGCAGCAGGCTGCTATCCGCAGCCTAGGGAGCCCTGCGGGAACTCCCAGGCTTGCTGATAGCTTCCTGAAGCCTGGAGAGCGAGAGGCGTCGGTGCGCACCGACCCCTCTCGCTCTCCAAGCTTCAGCGAAAGCCTGTATTCGCCCCATAGGACGCACACAGATTTCCCCTTCATTTTTGGAGGGGAAAAAGTGCGTCCTATAGGGCGAAAAATACGGTAAATTTTACTTTATACTATCACATGCTCCTCACTTCGCTGGGCAGGAAGAAGTTCCAGGCATAGCACTAACCTGGGGATGAGACTTCCTTTTGAAGAAAAGATCAATGGGGACTTGCAGCATTCTGTAATATCTGTTTTACTTACAAATATAAACACAGCATTCTAAAATCAATCCATTCTAAAATCAATTCAAAATCAGATTAATGGCAACCATTGGGCTAGAGTTCTGTGAGGATTACCAAAGGAGGGGGTCAGATTGTGCCTTGGCCAAAGGCCTGGTGGAACAGCTCCATCTTGCAGGCCCTGCAAAAAGATGTCAAGTCCCGCAGGGCCCTAGTCTCTTGTGACAGAGCGTTCCACCAGATCGGGGCCACATCCAAAAAAGCCCTGGCTCTGGTTGAGGCCAGCCTAACCTCCCTGTGGCCCGGGACCTCCAAGATGTTTTTGTTTGAAGACTGTAAGGTCCTCCATGGGACATACCAGGAGAGGCGGTCCCGTAGGTACGAGGGTCCTACAAATGCTAACTCTACAAACGCTAGAAAACAGTCTTTTTGAAAAACAAAATAAAACCGAAAGCTTGGAATCTGAAGGTTACAGTTAACTGGTGAAGAGGCAACAGCGTGCATTGCCAACCCCCACCCCTACAGTCACCCATAGTTGGAGGGAAACAGTTTGGCACTCTTGGCAGCACAGCCAGTGCCAGCCCTTCCGTTAGGCCAGGCGTGCCCAACAGGTAGATCACGATCTACTGGTAGATCGCGGGGCGTTCCTGGTAAAGCTCAACAACTTTGGCCTCCCCCAAAAAGCACAAGAACTTTGCCTTTCCAAAAAAAGCTCAAGAACTTTGGCTTCCTAAAAAAAGCTCAACTGAGGTCCATCCAACGACAATGGGTAGATCACTGCCAGTTTTTTTATACTGTGAGTGGATCACAGTCTATTGGGAGTTGGACGTCCCTGTGTTAGACAGAGTGAGGCAGCTGCTTCAGGCACCAGGTGGTTGGGCAGTGGTTGCAAGGTATCAAGGGACAGAGAAATAGCCTGCCACACCCACATGTGGCGGGGGCCGCTGTCCTCCACTACTGCTGAAGTAAGATTCAGCTGCCAGTCCAGCTGGATTCTGCGCACATAATTTTGTTTGGAGGAGTGTATCTTGTCCTTTGCCTCAGGTGGCAGAATGCCTTGGGCTGGCCCAGAGGGCAGTGAAGTCACTACCTCTAAATTAGAATCTCAGAGAGGGTCACACGGCATCCCAAAATGCTTCAGTCGTCAGCCAACTTTGTTTCAAAATCTATGTGTGTGCCTATGTCTGCACACCTGTATGACTTGGTCCCATCCACTTTGGGCTTGGGCCCTGTCCATACTGCAGGCCATTAACCCCTAACAAAAATGGTGGCTCGTACAGCTTGACCACTGAAGCATTAAGGAACAACAACCAGCTACTATGGCCCTTTGCTACCCCTTGGTTCAAAACCTCAGCCTCATTTGCAGCAGTTACGTAGCAAAATAACAGACTCCCACAGTGTCTGCAGCATCTTTGAGCGGATGATCCAGCAGAAGAGGATGGTGCTACAAGGAATGCTAAGCATGGCAAAAAGGGTTCTGTCTTATTGTAATTCTTTAACAGCAACCAAAAGGAAAGGGAAAGGGAGAAGAATAATGTCCACCCACAAGAACAGAAACAGAAAATCCACCACTAAAAATAATGATATGCTAAGAATAAGTGGTCTGTGCCTATTCCACCTAGTTACAACATTTTTGCTGAAATGAAAAAATTAAGAAACCGGAGCAGCTCTTTGTTTAAGATTAACATTTGCCAATTCTTATGGTAAAGGGTGGGGGGAGTAGATAAAATTGCTAAGGTGTTGAAGTGAGCAAATAAAATGACCCAAATTCACTGAAAAAGGTGAATCATGAAAGGTTCTTACTCTGAGGGAGGCCATTCACTTCAAAGATTTACATCAAGACTCATCCCTTTAAAGCTCTTACCACTTTACCAGAGAGGGCCAGCCCTACTATAAGGCAGAGTGAGGAAGCTGCCTCAGGTACTGAAGTGTATGAGGAGCATCAGAAAAGCCCCCTTCTGCTGGGGGCAGGCGTATGTGTGCCACACAGCCAGCCCTGCACCCCTTAAGCTAATTTGCCACCCTTAGGTGTGGTGGAAGTGTCAGTGTTTACTGTTTACTGTTTACTGTTTACTGTTTACTGTTTACTGTTTACTGTTTACTGTTTACTGTTTACTGTTTACTGTTACTTCCAGTCCAGTCAGTTTCTGTAGGAGAAATGGAGATGGCCGCCATCTTGTCCTTCCTCTCAAGACGGCCCTGCCACACAGTTCTAAATAGCCATCCACTTAAATTGCCCGTGGTAACAATTTTCTGAAAGCAACTAGACATAGAAGCTGCCGGGCTACTCAAATTGCAACACTATTCAAATTAAGAATAGGCTTTCTGGTGAGAAAGCTCAGTGCTAATTCAGAAGATCTGAAGTGGACTGTTCCTTTTTCTAGAGCAATAATCAGGAGCAGACTGAGCAGGACCCAGCAAACCCCAGAACACACCAACTAAGCATAGCTGAGGGCCTCAATGCCTTGCACATTGTGTTGGCTCTTTCCAGTCGCAATTGGCAATGTGGTTTTTAACTTGCTTTTTCTCTCCAAAGAATTGGAAAAACAGAAAGGGAGATACTGTTCTTTCCAGATCTTGACACTTCTAACCCTAAGAGTAAAATCTGGATGGTCATGGTTCATTTATTATTATTATTGTTGTTGTTGTTGTTATTGTTATTTATTATGTAATATATATTTTAAAATATACTGCACATAATACTAGCTTTAAGCAAAGCCAACTGGCAATCAAACAAAACAATTTAAACACAATTGCACTATCTATTTGCCAGATAATTTCCCTCATCTCCAAGTTTGGAAGTCAGGCATTCCATATGGACAAATGGCAGGTTCTTTTCTGACAACAAACAGCGCATTTCACCCTGTACCTGGGCCAAAGTTTACACGTGAACAACTGTTTGGAAGCAAAAGTCACTAATGGCTCCAAAATTATAAATTATGTGTGCTGTTGTTGCCGCTTTAAGAACATAGAAGAGGCCCTAAGCCAAATGAAGGCCTCTAGGCTTCTCTATCTAGCCCTCAGGACTCTCCCAAGGCCACATCCCTCCCTGGTCATACTTTGCGTCCTTCCTTGAGTGCTTTTGCCAGGCTACAATGTGTATTTGAACTCTGATAAGTGCTTCCTCCTTGCCTACATGGGGGGTTAGAGTGGGATGTGTGAGTAAATTAGCATTTGCTCCTGGCCCCACTTAGCACAGACCCGTGGCCCTCAGAGTGTTACCTAGAAGGGAATGCGGCCCTTGACCTGAAAAAGGTTCACCACCCCTGGAACAGTAGGTCTTGTTTCCATTTCCAACAGATTAATGGGGAGGGGGAATCCCACCGGAATCACATCTCTGTTTAAAACAGAGCCTGTGCAATGAACTGGCTCACACAAGACATTAAGCCAAACCCGTTTGAAAAGTCATTTTATTTCATGCAGAGAAAGGTTTAGGCATCAGTCTGAAATAGTGAATGTCTTACAGTCAACTGCTGCAAACTTTCACATCAGCAGCATTTGCTGCTGCAAACAAATGCTTTTGGTATACCAGCATTATTATCTGCCTTCCGCATCTATATAAATTAAAACTCCCTGGTGATTTACCATGTATGGCACCTTAGTGTTTGCACTTTCAGAAACCATTAAGGCCCAGAAAGGAAATGCATTACTATGCTTTGTTAATAAAGCCCTGGAGAAATGTCAAGGTTTGGGGATGGTAGCACAGCAACAGAAAGTAAACTTACAATGGCTGATAAACTTACAATGGCATATCATAAGAACATAAGAAAAGCCAAAAGCCCTGGTGCATCAGGCCAAAGCCCCATATTATGCAACATCCTGCACTCACAGTGCAGATGCCTATGGGAAGCCCACAAGCAGGACCTGACCTGCTTCTGAAAAGCAACCCAAAGTCAGACTAGTTGTGTCATCCAAACCCAAGCTTGTGGTTTCTTTCCTCCAAATAAGCCACAAGTGGCAAGCCAAAAACAAACTTTATCTTCCGCTTATGGTTTGTCTAGAGAGAAGCAAACCAAGAGCCCAGGTTCAGATGATGTGGCAAGCCAGACCGTGGCTTGTGTATTTTAACTATGGTTTAATGGGATGTGTGAACCAGGCCACGGTGTGCCTCATGAATGTAACACTTATGGCTAGTATGACAAAATGGCGGCTATGCTCTGCCTCCATAGTCGGGGGCAATAACGCATCTGAAACTAGTTGCTGGAAAACGCAGGAGGCAGAGAGTGCTCTTGCCCTCAAGGTCCTGATTCTGGGTTTTCCACAGGCATCTGGTTAGCCACTGTGAGAACAGGATGATGGACTAGATGGGCCATTGGCTTGATCCAGCAGGCTCTTCTTTTTAGGAAGATGATAATGGCAACCTGTTTTCACAGGTTATTTCCAGTTCAGGATCCTCCTTGGAAAAGGTGAACAAGTTACAAACTAGAAGAAGACAAATCTGGAAGAGAGTTCATTTGCTGGTCTACCTTTGTCACAGACGTAAAGGTGAAATAGAAAAGGTCCGAGAAAGATTGTGATCGATGCAGGGATGGGGAACTTGTGGCCCTTCAGATTTTGTTGGGCTCCAACTCCCATCAGGTCAAGCCAGCATGACAACTGGGTCAGGCATTATAGAATTTGGAGTCCAGCAACATCTGTGAAGGCTGCAGGTTCTCCACCCCCCACTGGGCAAACAAGGAAAAGATTTGGCAACTTGGTTTTACCCTTGCACACAGAAAGTAGGAAGCAAACAATTTGACAGTACTGGGATAATGTTTCTGTAATTAATCCATTTTTATATTTGTTCTTACTCAATGATCCATACCCAAGGACTGTCAAAATCAATCGGGTTGTTTCAAGTTCAAATTTCCCTCGTTGATAGATAGATGATAGTTGTTGTTGATGATGATGATAGATTGATAGATATAGATAGATATAGAGAGATAGATATCGATAGATGATAGATGATAGATAGATAGATAGATGATAGAGATAGATGCCAAGGAGTGTGGTGGAGTCTCCTTCTTTGGAGGTCTTTAAGCAGAGGCTTGACAACCATATGTCAGGAGTGCTCTGATGGTGTTTCCTGCTTGGCAGGGGGTTGGACTCGATGGCCCTTGTGGTCTCTTCCAACTCTATGATTCTATGATTCTATGATTCTAAGATAGATGATAGATAGATATTTTACTAAATTTGCTATAAATAGGTGAACCAACTGAGTGTATGAAAAAATGTTTTATTTCTAGATTGTGGGTGAAGTGGGAGTGCATAATGCATCTTTCATTACGGCAAAGATCTTATTTTGAAATATTAAATATACTGTAGAAGCCACAAGGGAGAAGGCTTTGTGATATACCTACCCTGACCATCTTCCCCTTCCCCTTCCACACTTCCATCATTTTAAAATGCCTCTGCTAGAATCCCATCTCACTGAAATCATACCCACTTTATTCTCACTAAGCCTCTACTGCCAGCATACCGCCAGAACCTTGTGTTAAGGACTCCCAACTCTCCTTGACCTTACACACCCTTTCTCACTCACCCCTCTGCCTACAGACCCATCTGCCCTTTTCAGTCCCTCTTGTTTGATTCTGCCTGCACCTTCCTACATGCTGATTTCTTCCATCATGCCCAGAAGTCTACTTCGTGTGCAGAAACAGCTTTCGATCTAAAGAGAATGTGACTTTCTCATGCAAAACACGTCGGACAGAAGCCTTGCATGAGGAATGTGGCAAGAAAGATTGAGAAACATTGGTTCTTCTGTTTCATGCAGCCAGGTTAGCACTTCAGCAGTACAGGGGCTGAGCATCTCCCATCCCAAAACTGCACAAGTGGAATTATATTGCTCTGTTCACAGCCTCAGGCCTCCTGGCCTATGCCTGGAGGATAAAGCTATCAGTGGCTACTAGTCATGATTGCTATGTTCTGCCTTCACTGTCAAAGGCAGCATGCTTCTGTACACCAATTACTGCAGGCAGGACTCAGGTCCTGTTGCAGACTTCACATGTGCAGATGCACATGTGGTCACCATGACAAGAAAATGCTGAACTGCTTTCACATCCACACCATACATGGTTTCTCACAAAGAATCATGGGAAGTGTAGTTTATCCCTCAGAGGACAAACCCAGGACCCTTAAGAAAATACAGTGCCCATGATTCTTTCTGGGGAAGCCATGTGCCCTAACTGCATGGCATGCATGTGACCTGAATGGGCCTTTGGCCTGCTTGTGTTCTCATAAACAGCACTCCTCCACTCATCAAAGCTTTTGCCCAAAGGTTTATGTGAAGACTTTCTCAGTTGCAAGTATTTTAGATTGTTCCGCTTCCCTTGGGAAAGAAGCCATAGCTCAGTGGTAGAGCACATGATGTGAATGAATAAAATCTCAGATTTCATCCCGGAAATGTTCAGACAAAAAGTAGGAAATTATATGACAGACCTCTCTACCTGAGGCTCTAGGGAGCCACTGCCCATCAGAGAAGACAGTTTCCTACCTTCCTACCCTTGTTTCTCCTTTTGTCAACTCTGTTTTGCATCCTGTTAATCTTACATAATCACTTTCACCGTCGAGTGTTCAGATGGTTATGGATCACATCTCTCTCCAATTCTCCATCCATCATTCTGGTATTGGTTGTAGATAGGCTATTGAGTAGTTTCCCTGACTCTTAAGATGTTTTCAGAAAGTGGTGCTGTGCTTATGCTTTGGGCATTGTGTTCTCTCTCTCTCTCTCTCTCTCTCTCTCTCTGTGTGTGTGTGTGTGTGTTTGTACTACATTTGTCATTTTGGGCAAAACTTCATGGCCACCAGGAGTTCACAGTTATGTTGGGTAGGTAACACACCCAAGGTAGGACTGACGACCTCACTAATTTAATTAGAACTGTGCTAATTACACAATGGTAGCTTGAAAGAGAAAAGTGCATTGCTACCCATTTCCTTAACAATCCATTAGGACTCTCTTTCAAATATCTGATAGAAGATGAGGAACGTGTGTGTGTGTACGTGTGGAGGTGTGTGCACACCTGCACAGGAGGTCCCTAGACTTAGCCTGCGAGCAAATGACCAACTGAGGCAGCAGAAACAAGATTAGCCACCAATTGCCAATCTAGTCACTAAAACAGGAACAGAACTTACTTGTTCTATTTTGCATTATAAAAAGACAAAACAGTTTGTGCCATACCTATGCTAGAACCAAAGATGCTTTAAAGGAAAAAAGTTTACCTCTTGAACATCTTCTGGATTTTTTCGAGATACAATCTGAAAAACAAAAGCAAAGGCCCTGTCAGTGCTTGAGTTTGTTAATGAGAGACACAGAGAGAGCACGCAAAAGCGCCCAATGATCTAATATTGATTTTTAAAAACCCTTTCTAAAAACCCAGGCTATGCTTGATTAGGATTACACTCATCCATCCCAGTCTTGATATCCACACATTTCAGCATCATATCTGCAGAGGGGTTTATACACATAGAAACCAATTCATGTGAGTCCCATAGAGTGCAGCTGACACCTATGCAGATTGAATTCAATGCACTTCAGACCGTATGAGAACATCATGATCCAATGCAAGGCAGAGCAAAAGCACCCAATCCTATTACTCTCAGTGTATGTTGTCTTTGCAAACTGTCTTCAAAATAACATGTCATTTACAACACCACATTCAGCGTATTTTTGTACCGTAGGCAAAAATGCAGAAGTGCAAGGGAACAGAAAGGCAAGTCATTAAACAATGGAGTTCAACAGCACGATAAGAAAAGAAACCTCTTTTCCCTCTTCATCAGTAATTTTCAACTTCCCCTCACACCAATCTACTAATAAGCCCCTGTGTGTCTTAACACAGAAGCTCCCTGTACGGTACCATATTCTAGGGAATAGTCTAAGGTGCATCATCAGTTCACAAGACAAGCAGGCCAAGATCTCAGCATTGCCCAGTACAAATGGAAAGTACACCCTAGAAAGCATCCAAAAGTCACCTGCTGAATTACTAAAGTCGGAAATGTC
This sequence comes from Podarcis filfolensis, assembly GCF_964270895.1. Classification (NCBI taxonomy): domain Eukaryota; kingdom Metazoa; phylum Chordata; class Lepidosauria; order Squamata; family Lacertidae; genus Podarcis; species Podarcis filfolensis. The sequence goes on from NC_139606.1 coordinate 96,789,139, forward strand.
TCTGACTGGTCTTTCCCACTTGATGGGAAAACAACCATAATAAAGCTTGCAGGTAAAAGGAGGGATGCACTGTAGGTGAAACAAACCAACAAGTCGGAATGCATACACTGGGACCTACTTACGCTTTTTCTTTTCTTTTCTTTTTTAAAATTTTATATTTTTCAGTGTTACAATTTTTTTTCAAAACCACATTCACATTAAAAGAAACATTTCCCCATTCATATCTTTCTTTAAAATAAACGGATCATTCACGACTTCCCTTCTTCCCCTTCCCTGGTTCCTTTAATATTCCCGCATATTCTTGCATAGCCATTTAACTCCCTTATTCCTTTATTACTCCTTTGTTATGTGCTAAACTGTTGAATTTACTTTAATCCTACTAACATTTTCACATGTTTACAGTTGTTTTCCAGATAGTACACAAAATTTGTCCATTCCTCTTTATATACCTGATCTTCTTGTTGTTTTATTTTACTTGTTAGACCTGCCAGCTCTGCATATTCTTGTCATTTTAAATTGCCAATCCTCCTTACAGTCATACCTTGGATGTCAAACAGAATCTGTTCCGGAAGGCTGTTTGACTTTCAAAACGTTCAGAAACCAAAGTGCGGCTTCTGATTGGCTGCAGGAAGCTCCTGCAGCCAATCAGAAGCTGCGGAAGCCCCGTCGGACATTTGAATTCCAAAGAACCTTCACAAACCAGAACACTCACTTCCGGGTTTGCGGCGTTCGCCGAAATGTTCGACTCGCAAAGAGTTTGGCATCCAAGCTACTACTGTATTTCGGAGCTCACTCAACCGCCATTTCTGGGCTTACAAACCTACTGATGTTTTTTGTTCTGCATGCAGGACAAGCAGCAGCAGCAGCTGGAATCTTAGGCAGCTACTGGGGTCCCAGTGCTCACTGCCAATACCAGGTCTGAGACCCCCATGCAGGCAGTTTGACCTTAGAGCCACAAGCTCTTTAATTAGGTGCCCCAATCCTTAGAAGGCCGCAAACAGGATGCAGGGCTCAAGTGATAGAAAGGCTAGCCCAATATTATGAGGGGAGGGGGCCTTTTTTTAATTCACTTTCTCCACATCAGAGATAATTTTATGAACTTCTAGCATGTTGTCTCTTAAGCAGAGGTTGGATAGCCATCTGTTATAGATGCTTTAGCTGAGATTCCTGCATTGCAGGGGGTTGGGCTAGATGACCCTTGGGGTCCCTTCCAACTCTAAGATTCTATTATTCACCTTTTCTTAAAGCTAAAAAGTCCCAAGCTATTCATTTCTTCATTTTGGCATTTATATTCCACCTTTTTGTGCCAAATCAAGGTGGCATGCAGAATCTTTAAAGATATAATGGCATATAGAGATGGATGCTAAAATGCACAACAACATACTCCAGTAAAATACCACAACAACACACACCAGGAACAGCAGATAAAAATGCATCAGCCCACAGGCTCTAATTAAAAAATGCCTGGTGAAAGGAAGTAGTCTTAAGAGCCCATTTAAAAGAAGACACAAGGGTGGGGGGAGGAACCACAGCCAAACCCAGTAGGGATCTATACAAATCCTCTTCAAGTGTTACTAAAGAGAGTTAACACAAGCGAGGGCTATTTCCACTCCTGTTCTCACCTCCCTCCAATTGTGGAGGTTATCCCTATGAAATGGGGAGCCTTCTGCACTATTAAAGGCTGATTTTCCAGCATTTTAAAACACATAATCCTCCACAAGCACATTAAGATTCACGCTTCAGAAGGTCAGCTTCCACAAGTTGGGAGAAATATCGATTCATATGCTGTCAGTGGGCTCCTGTTGTTGTCTTGTTGGGCTGTGTATGTAGGGAGCCACACCAGGGTGAAGGCTTCATCTTTTGTTTGTCCCCTACTGTTTCCCATATAGTTTGGTACCAGTGGTCCATGTTTACTCCTGACAGGTCCCTCCAGTGCCCAGCTATGATGCGACCTCTGGGATAGCTCAGTCAGTAAAGCATGAGACTCTTAAACTCAGAATTACGGGTTCAAGCCCCACATTGGGCAACATATTTCTGCATTGCAGGATGATCAGTGTGGCCACTTCTTCCAACTCTACAATTCTATGATCCCTGGCTGCTGAGAGAAGGTGGCTTATGAGTTCTTTGTAGCGTGTGTTATTGTCTTGGAAAATATTCAGTAGGGCCAGTTCTGGAGTGGCTTCTAGTACCTTTTTTTGTTATTTTGCATATTTCTTGGAAGACTGGATGATCTGTTAGAAAGAACTCTATGAACTGATAGCAGTGTCGCAGTATGTACTTTTGAAACCCAACAAAATCTTTAATAGAAACAATTTAAATGAAAAGAAAGATGTGGAGCTAGTACCGTACATTCATCAACCCCACTGCCCCACACTCCCAGCTGATAACTTTTGCCACTTTAACAACAACTGAAAGGGGCCATAGACAAACCCAATTCTGCAGGCAGCTTGTATGTGATGGATCAGGGCAATAACCTTTGTACCCTTTAAGGTAACTCCAATTAACTCTTAATGAAAGCGTTCGGTGGTACTTGCAGCGAGTGGTCAGTGGTCATTAAAATGTTCCAATACCACTCAGAGGAGCATAGAAAGTTGCCTTATACAGAGTCAGACCATCCATCCATCTGGATCAGTAATGCCTACACTGATTGGTAGCACCTCTTCAGGGCTTCAGATAGGGCTCTCTCCAAGCTGAACCTGGAGATGCCGGGGATTTTTTTGCATGCAAAGTATATACCACTGAACCACAACCCTTCTCTGCATCCACTCAACCAACCAAGTACCCCACTACATGAAGGCAACACACATAAAAAGTTTAATTCAACAAAGGCTCTGACTTTAGAACTCAAACTGCTAAAGGTCTCTCAATCTGCTTTCATGCTGGGCTGCCTGTCCTATGGCTGCACAGCCCTTCAGTGACATCACAGCAACTCAACCAATGGCAGTCCACAATTCCCAAGACTAAGCAATCCTACCATCACAGGAAGGCTGATTCAGATTATCACTCATTTCACAACCTGAGAAGACTGTGAACATTCTAAGGAAGCTTACCGTCAAAGTTTTAACTCCAATTCCAGCATGTTGACATGTAAGCTCAGTTCATGCCAGCAGCTTCAAGCGCCACCAGCACTAAACTCTGTACTGCTGGCTGGCTCTATTCTGTGACAAAAATGGGGAGACCTTACATAGATGCTTGTTGTTAACATTACTTTAACAAGCACTATCCCCCTGGTATTTGAAGCTTCGGATGCATTTGCTTTGGTTACTCGGGAACCAAATAAAACCAAGGGAGCATGATGCAATGAGCAGGGGGAGGAAAGGAATCCCAGCCTCTTTTGGAGACTGTTATCGTGGGCGTGAGCAGGTGCGCTGGGTCTTTTCTTTAACCTTGCTTGGGCGAGTGCATTTCAAATCCAATTCTCTTAAAGAGCAAGGGCCTGCAGGTTTTAATATATTGATTTAAGAGCATTTATCTATAATTGTGGAACAGTTCTGGCTTTCACTGTTTACCTTTCACATGCCTTGCACAATCTTTACGCCCCTCTTCCTCTTTGTCTCTCTCACACACATATATCCCACTTCACCTCAGGCTTACAATGAAGTAACTGAATTGTCTTGGAAATTTAACAGCCGGGTTTTCTTATCTACCATCCTCCTGGACAAGCCTGTTTTCTTATCTCTTGAGAGAAAGGCGCTGTGGAATTTACCACCAGGAATGGACAACAAAGGGCCCATCGTCTGCACCCTACATTTAAAGTACTACCATACCACTTTTAACGGTTATGGCTTTCCCCCAAGGGATCCTGGGAACTGTATTATTATTACTATTAGTATTTACATGTGTTGCCTCAGGAAGATTTGGGGTATCACATGGCAGGACAGAGTTTCAAGCAAATATGTGCTCTCGCTCTCCTGGGCCCACATTCCCAGCATGTCTGCACTCCTATCTCAGCAACGTTGACACTGGCTTGGTCCCATCCACAGCATAGAAGACAACAGGTTCCCCAAAGGTGTGCTCTATGGGGAGCTGGCTTCTGGCACCAGGTTCACTGGCAGACCAACTCTGTGTTACGAAGATGTTTGCAAAAATGACAGGAAAGAACATCACACCTGCCAGATCCCAGGACAGGTTCCAACAATGAAAACACTGTAGTTGGTTAAGAATGATGGGAATTGTTAGGAGACCCCGATTCCCCTTACAGAGCTACAGTTTCCAGAGTTTTGTGAGGGGAATAAGCAGTGCTATTTTTCTAGAAAAAGAGGTGCCAGAACTCACTATGAATGCCTCCCTTGTTCTCTTATAATGGCAAAGGCAGCCACCTGAGAGGTGCCGGAACTGAGTTCCAGAAAGTTCCAGCTGAAAATAAAAGCCCTGGGAATAAAAGTTTCCTAACAATTCTCAGCACCTTTAACTAACTACAGTTCCTAGGATTGGGATGGAGGGGAGATATGACTGTTTAAAGTGGTATTATACGGCTTTAAATGTAGGGTTTGGGTGTGGCCCAAGAGACTTGTGGTACATTAAAGGCTAACAAACTTCTTGGGACAAACACAATCATGGGCTGAAACCCACATCCTCAGATGCACAAAGCGAAATCTTAGTTGGCAAGTACTGTATACAAAGGAGAAAAATTATAAGGTAGGAGTCAAATGGGCACCAAGATGCAAAAAGTAGAGGCAGTTATAACCAGAGTTTAAATGTTTGTTAAACCAGTGCACCTTTGAAAGTAGCAGGTTGATGAATGTTAGGAGGAGCAGAGCACATAAAAGAAAGTACTTATTCATACAGCACACAGTTAAACTATGGCACTTGTTCCTACAGAAGGCAGTGATGGCTACCAACTTGGATGGCTTTAAAAGAAGAGTAGAGAAAGTCAATGGAGGACAAGGCTATCAATGAATACCTAGCCATGATGGCTATCTCAGCTGTCAATACCAATTGTTGGGAGCTGCAAGTGAGCAGATTGCTGTTGCCATCATGTTCTGCTTGCAGGCTTCCCATGAGTATTTGGCTGGCCTCTATGAGAACAGGATGCTGAGCCATTGGCCTGATTCAGCAGGCTCTTCTTATGTTAACAAAATACAAAAAAATAAAATATATACGAAATAAAAGCAGCAATAGTAATGCAATGTAAATTCGCTATGAATACTTAATGCAGGCATGCCATGGAAGCCTGCGGATCACAGGTTGTCCACAGACCACAATTTGGACACACACACTGTTGTAATAACTACTGAAAGGAAAAGAAAGCAACATCTAATCCAGGCTGTACCAGATTTATTTGACTGCAGTATCTCCATCATCACGATTGGAAACTCACATTTTTTCCAAGGACAGATAGGGAATCAGGTGGATACCATTTTAAAATAATAATAATAATAATAGTATTTTATGGAAACCATTTGGAGGCTGATTTTTGTTAAAAGATATATAAACCTTGCAAAATAAATATATTAAATTAACACCAGTATAGCCTGCATATAATGCTACTTCCTCCCAGCAGTGAGAATGTGGGCTGGATTGCAGGAGAAGAGAGATGAGAGTCCAAGACTCTTAGCAGATGAAGGTTTCTCCCAAGTAATGTCTGAATGAGCCCTTGTCTCCTACCGGGAGCACGGAATTTCAAAAGAGGCTATTCTCTGATAGGTGCCAATCTATTATTTATTGATTACCTATTTGTTGCTTTTATATCCCATGTTTTTTCTCCAAGGAGCTCAAATTCCTGACATAGTTCTCCCCCTTGTCATTTAATCCCAACAACCCTGTGAGGGAGGTGTAGGAGAGAGCCAGTGACTGGCTCAAGGTTACCCATTGAACTTCATAGCCAAGTAAGGATTTGAAACCTCATCTTCCAGGTCCTAGTCGGACATTTTAACCACTATGCCACACTGGGTCTCAAATAAATGTTTTTAAGGCCATGTTAAAATAGGGGTGGGGAGATCCAAGACATAGGAAATATGACTTTTTTTGGCTTTCATTTGAGTTAGGCTGTCATCTGTGCAAAAAAACCAGCTCTTCCTTCATTTTCAGTAGCACAGATGAGAGTACATGGTCTCTTTGCATTGTACTCAAGGACCAGTTCTAGGAAACAAATGAGTGCTACTACACCATCAAAACCTGGCTCTGCCCTTTGAGCTGGAAGCCCAGATCAAACCATAACCTCCTGTTGCCCTTTGGACAACCAGGCCCATCGATAAATCAGGCACAACTACAAACTGCTTCCCATCTCTACACCTATAGTGATGGCTGTGCCTTCTGACCTAGCCTTACTTACATAATGCAGATTTTGGCTCTCTCCCCAAACACATCTCTACTGGGGGAAGCTCACATCCCTGACCCAGTGTGCAAGAAGCCAGTCCCTCCGTGTTCGGCGGTGTTTATCCCAGGTTAAGCATGCAGAGGACTGCAGTGTTATTCCTACATCCCGTCCACTCCTCCCCTCCAGATAAACCCACATGCATGGAAATGAGGGAAGAGGAGGATCTGAGATGGAAGGGAGATGCCATAATCCCTCCTACCCCCCCAAACTAGGTACTTCTGGAGTGGGGTCCGAGTGGAAATGCGACTCCCTTCATCCTATAGAGCAGGGGTCAGCAACCTTTTTCTGCCGTGGGCTGTCCACCATCCCTCAGACCATGTGGTGGGCCAGACTATATGGGGGGGGTGAACAAATTCCTATGCCCCACAAATAACCCAGAGATGCATTTTAAATAAAAGGACACATTCGACTCATGTAAAAACACAGTGATTCCCAGACCCTCCGCGGGCCAGATTGAGAAGGCGATTGGGCCGCATCCGGCCCACGGCCCTTAGGTTGCCTACCCCTGCTATAGAGCGAGGAAAAATGAATAGAGATGTCGGGGAAGAAAGAGAATCGGTCTCTCTCTTGGCCGCCCACTCACTCCTTTCAGCAGATTGGGGGGGGGAGAGAGATTTGGACATCTGCTTGGAGGACGAGCAAAGGCATCCCTGTAGGAGGCCACGGCGCTGTGGCAAAAGCACATGCCCGCCGGGCATTTCCAAAAGAGGCCCTGGGTTCCAATCCTGCCTTTCCGGCTTCGGAAGATGCCGGGAAGCCACTGCCCGCGAGCCGCACGGACAACCTGCCTACTTGTAGGCAGGCAAGCTCCCAGGATCTCCCTGCCCGTGGCGGAGATCAGAAGGGGAAGGATCCCTTTCTCCCGACCCCTCCGACCCTAATCGAAGATTGCACGGAAGACGGCCTTCCCATTTCTCTTTCTGTTTCCCTTTTCTTCCCAAGGCTCACTCACCCGCGCGGTGACCTTATACAGGGTGTATCCCCGAGGATGGCGCTTGGGCTCGGTGACCGTGTAGAACCGGGCCACGTCCCCGCCTCGTCCCTGCGGGGAGATCATCCTTGCTTGCAGCGGGCCGGCAGGAGGTGCGGAGGCCGTGGCTTCCTCGGCGCCGGCCCAGCGCCGCCAGGCTGCTGCAGAGATCCACTCCCGGGTCAGGCCCGAGCCGGCGGCGGAAGCGATGGGAGAGAGGGAGCGGCGGCGGCAGCCGCAAAAGGAGCGCCTCTCCTCTGCTCCGCGTGGATCCGGCGCGCGGTGCAGGCGAGGGCGGCCCCCGCGACGCAGCTCGCCGGCCTGCCTCTCTTTCCTCCCCCACCCGCCCTGCCAGATCCTTCCCGCGGGGGTCTGGATGGAGCCTCCCCACCCACACACGCCTTGGAAGGAGAAGCGCCGGCAGAATCAAGCCGGGTGTGTTGTCCCTCGGGGTGTCCAGGGGCGCATGAAATGACTGCGCGCGCGCGACCCTTTTCAGGATCGAGAGAAAAAAGGTTCCTCTGCTCAGAGTTTTAATTTGAGAGAAAGTAGCACGAAGACGCGGGGTTGTTGTCCTTTCCCACCACCTCTTCCGCTTCTGGGGGCGCTCTTTTCCGCAAGCCTAAACATGTTTATTCGGAAGTAAGTCCTTCTTGCTCCCAAATAAAACGGTGCGTAAAAATGCAGTCTTAATCCTGACTCATGATTTCTAATAATGATGCGTTTTATGCAGCATTTTCTCATGTTCCTGGCATGTCGCATATACACTGTCTTGATGTAGACCTATGCACAACAACCCTGTAAGGAAGATCTGTATTATTATTCCCAGAGGGGGGGATTAAGAGAGAGACTTAAGACCACTTAGTAAATCCAGGACAGATGTCTAGCCAGTAGGCCACATCAGTTCTCTGTATTTATTCAGTGGTGGCGAGTGAAATAGACTCTGCACCTGCTCTGGCAATTTAAATCTATTTTTATTTCCTACGTGCCAGGGTTTAATCTTGCAATTGAAAAAACGATGCCAAGACTGAATTAAGCCCTGTATTTATGCATGGGTGTAGCCGGGGCAGGGGCGGGGAGAGGCAGCTGTCCCCCATCAATAAATTCAATAAAAATACGTAGCAAACTGAGGTTCTGCAGCCCCCTAACAAAAGGTCTGCCCCCCCAGCAAAAATCCTGGCTACGTCCATGCATTTATGACTTCTTACATCTAAGCATAGCTACCAAGGTTATAGAATGTTTAGTATTTATGAGGTTGGATGGCCATCTGTCATGGATGCTTTATGTCCCTGAATAACCAGTTGCTGGGAAAGCACTGTAGGGGTGGAGAGCACTGTTGAACTCAGGTGCTGCTTGCAGGCATCTCATGGGCTTGTGGTTGGCCACTGTGGTCAACCACAGGATGTTGGACTAGGCTGGGCCTTGGCCTGATCCAGCAGAGCTCTTCTGACATTCTTAGGAAGTGCATATCCTTTCCAAAGGATTCCCTAAAAGCTACAGACTACAATTTGTCCTCTGGAAGAAAGGCTTTTGTGGTCTCAGATGTGCTATTTTCTATGCACCTATTATTAATCCTCTTTTCGCATCTCAGTATGTGAACACTGTGAGCAGTATGTTGATTTTAAAGGTGGGGAACGGCTGGAGCATAACTGCTTGGAGGTCACACTTTCAGCACTGGAGAGTATATAACTTGACATCTGTCCCTATTGAAAATCATTTTGTTAGTTTGGGTCCAGTACTTCAATCATGATTTAGGGTGGAAAGAGAAATCTGTATTCAAGAACCGATTAACAAACAATACTTATACTGAAGCTTGATCACTACATGTCAGGTGCATAGCTGTCAACTTTTTCCTTTTCTTGCGAGGAATTCTATTCGGAATAAGGGAATTTCCCTTTAAAAAAGGGAAACGTTGACAGCTATGGTCAGGTGTGAAGCCCACAGCCATACAGACAGGTCTAGTTTAGGAATTATTGGTCTATTTACTGATAAATATACATTGCACTTATACAGTATTTACCTTTTGTGCAATGATTGAAATATACTGTACACTCTATAGTTCTCTCCCTCCTATCCTCACAACTGTATGGCAGGTTGGACTGAGAGATAGTTACTGACCCAAGGTCACCCACTGAGTGAGAATGTGAACCTTGGACTCCCCAGTCCAAGCCCCACATTTTAGCCAGTGTCCTATACATAAAACTATGCTGCAAATTCAGTTAGTTATTGTAACTAGGTGTGTGTTTTTAGATTACTAGGTCACTGTTTATTCACATCCATAGCTTGCCACTTGATTTATTTGCCATTCAGCTAGGTACTCCCTTTTAAAGCAACAGACTTATTTCATTTTAACTCCTTTTCAGCTCAATTTATTATTTTTATTATTTTAAAAATTGTTTCAATACTGTTTTGATACTTGATTTTAATGTACACCATCCAGAAATCCATGTTTTGTATAAAGGCACTGGTTAGAAATTTTCAAAAGAAATAAAAATAAGCAATTACTGATTTCGCTATATTACCCGCCCTTCAACAGGAGGTCCCAGAGGTGGTTACAGCTATTTAAAACTCAGCATTAAAAACAGTTAGAACAGTCATGGGAATAGGGTGGGCCCTGAAACACACACACACATACATACCAGGTACCAAATGTCAGGATAAAGAGATGCATCTTCAGCAGTCATTGAGAACTGCACAGTGAAGATGCCAGACGCTCCTCAGTGGGGAGGGAATTGCACAATTTAGGAGCTGTCACAGAAAATGCCCTCTCCTGGGCTATCACCCCCTCAAACTTCTAAGGGAAGTGGAGCTACAAAGAGACCACTCCCTCTAATCTTAAAGGGGGCAGTCTCCCAAAAATTTGGGACATAAGCCTTTTGGATTTAAACATTAGTGTGAGCACCTTAAATTAGGCCCAGAAAGAACCTGGAAACTAATGCAGCTGTTTTAGGACAGGGGATATGTAAATCCTAAAGGCAACCCCAGCCACTTGACCGCTGCACTTTTGGACTACTTGGAAGTTTCTGAGTTGTCTTCAAGGGTTGTCCCATGTAAAGCACACTGCAATAATCCAATCTGGAAGTTACCAGAGCGTGGAGTACCTTGGTCAAGCCATCTCCAGGTATAGGTAATGAGTTAAAATCTTGATGTCACATGTTAACTGTGAACATACTACCCCCTTGAGTATGCACTTAAGAGTAATTAATGTCAATCAAAGCCACCACTTCATAATCATGCACTGAACAGTGAGGTAAATCACGTTACTCTGATTTTTTAATGTATTTTGCCATAGTTTCATTAGCTGCATAATTTAACATATATAGTAATGTCTTTTTTATTTATTATTTCTCCAAAGACCACTTGTACAGAACTTGTAAGGGTCGTTTAGAGTTCATTTAACAATAATTAGTTATTTATATATTATTTATATTTATTTTCTAATTACCTTTATATCCCACCTTTCCTTTAAGGAGCTCAACAGTTATTAGGTAACCAATTTCAAAGTTGTTTTGTTTAGTAAATACAAACAAAGCAAAAATGATGAATTAGATCACTCTCTCATCAGAAAACTTTCTGATGCAGACTGAAAAAAATCCAGATCCAAATTATCCTAATTTGTTTAGGAAAAATCTCCAGTTCTAAATTTTCCGGAAAACCCACATCACTGATTAAGATTAGTATTTTGTGTGATCACAATAGAACAATGGTTCCAAAGTTCTAGGTCTAGCACTACAGGTTTCCATGGCAATTGTGATTTGGTTCCAAGAGGACCAATTCTGCCCTCACAGTTCGCCAACTATTGTTTCATTTAAAGGTAGAACTAGATGTGGAACCGCATCATGGCCATAAGGTGAGTTTTTTAGCTAGTTAGAACTCATTTGGTTGTTCTGTTACTGGGTTCTGTGTATGTTTATTTAAAAATTAAAGTCATAGAATTGTAGAGTTGGAAGGGACTACGAGGATCATCTAGTCCAGCCTCCTGTAAATCCACAATCCTGTGATTAAGTCTTGTGCTCTACCAACTGAGCTATTCCACTATGCGCCATTGGTTTTTATACTTGCAAACTACTTAGAAGCATATTCTGACGTTAAGCGTTACATAAATAAATATGTTGAACGGGACTCACTCCCAATGTGATTGTGCATAGAGATTGCCACCTGTTCAATTGGGCAAACTCCTAAGTGTGCATAGGACAGCAGCCTCCATCTCTCCCTCAGTTATATTGTCAAGGTGTACAGTTTGCATTCACAATGTCAATACAAAACTGACATTTAATGTTATTTCCTTACCAGTACTAGGTAGATATTTATAGTTTAGATTGTATTTAATTAGCATAATCTATAAAGTGATATTGGCCCCCGGAAAGAATCACATCATATTCTGTTTCGCACTAGAGGCACTGATGCATCTCTTTGGTATAATAAAAGTGACACCTTAAAAAGTTGCCACCCATGGCAAATAGTAATTCATTCTAGAGTGATAGCACATGAACTATGAGCAATTCCCACGAGGGTCTCCTGTGCTAGCCTCACTGAAATGGACTGGAGCACTTAATTCCCATTCATTTCAGTCCAGTTCATATGGGAGCGCACCATGCTCCATGTTACTAAGTAGGATGTGGGTTTATTTATTTATACACCACCCTCCCAATACCTTATTAGGACAGCTTGCTATTAAAAACAGCATAACAATAACTTTTAAGGTAAGTTTCAAACACCAAATCTACAAAAGCAGTATACATATAATCCCCCTAGGGTACCAAATATCTTGAGCCAGCCCTGATGCTCATCCTTTCTGTTTTACTCTTGGAAAAGGCAATAGTAGCTGTCTGTTAAGAATAGCAGAAGTTGTGGTCCTGCAGCACACAGTCCAGCAGTTGATTGTAGTGGGTTTGTGTCCAATCCATGATGAAGAAACTCTCAGGATCACACTCAATTTACATCAGAATCGTCGTCTGACCACAATAGCATCACACTGGGTGGCTTTAGGCTGGCTACTGTTTCTCAAGTCAGAGAACTGTAGTTGGATAGGATTCTGAGAGTCATCTAGTGTCCCTCCAGGGGGCCTAAACCATCAACCTTCTGTTAAAACAACCTGACACACTGACTCATTGTGTCACCAGATACCAGCTCCCTTAGTGTGCTGTACATGAACCATGTACACAACCCTAGAATCGTAGAACTGAAAGGGACCTGGACATCTCCCAAGGGTCATCTAGTCCAACCCCCCCTGCAGCAAGGGAGCGTAACAAAAACGAAAAGAGCAACTTAAAATATAAACAGGTGTGTGACCTGCGGAGAGGAAAAACTCATTTATTTACAATAATCCTGACCCCCTTTTGCCAAGATCGGTTTCGGATCAGTTCGACACACTTAAAATGATAGGCAGGAGGTGCATTCCTCTCTCGGGTTTAGACGGCAAAGTCGACCCAGGGCCAAAAGCTCCAGCAGCAGACAAACTCCCTTCATGGTCGGGGAGGCTCCTTCGGCTCTTGTGTACTGCAGGTGCATAGCGGGCGGGCGCCCCCCCAAATCCCACGGCGCGCCTGCTCCGTCCCCCTCGGGCTTGCTTTCCTTTCGGCTCGGCGGCTTCCAGCCCCTCCTCACTGGAGGTTGCGGCCCAGGTACTGCAGGAACATGCTTCCAAGCTGCGGCAGGTCGCCCTCGCCTTCACCCGGGTGCATCTTGGCGTAGCTGAGGAACTGCCTCCGGAGCCGGCTCAGCTCCGCCAGGCTGATGGGCCGGGTCAGCAGCAGCCCCGGAGGCTCCCCGCCGCCTGCCTGCGACAGCCCGTCCACCGCGAGCGGCACGAACTGGCCCGGCTGGGCTCCGTTCCTCTGGGCGGCCATGAGGGCGGCCAGCACGTCCTGCGTGAGGCGGTCGAGGCGGTGCAGGAAGCCGGCGGCCTGCAGGGGCTGCGAGCGCGTGGACTGGTTGGGCGGCGGCGGGCGGCGCTCGAAGAGGGCGGCGCGGATCTCGGGCCAAGGCAGCGGCTCGGCGGGGTCGGCGGGCGCCACGAAGAGCGGCCAGTCCCAGCGGTGACGCGAGTCGGGCGGCTCCAGGGGAGGCCGGTCCGGGCGGGCGGCGCCTCCCGGGCACAGGAGCACGCAGTGCGGCGTCCCCGCGTGCTTGCTGAGGCAGTACAGCTCGTAGCGGAAGCTCTTCAGCTCGGCGCCCGAGTCCACCAGAACCACGTCGCGGCGGCTCAGCAGGCGCTCGGCCTCCGCCCTCAGAGCAGCCCGGGCGACGCCGTCCCCGCCACCGGCGCCCAAGTCGGCCTCGGCCACCACGAAAACGCGCCGCTCTGAGGCCTCCTCGGCGCTCAGCGCCGCCTTCAGCTCTTCGGCGCGCCGGGTCTTGCCGCTTCCCGGCAGCCCGCAGAGGACGACCAGCGGCATGGCGTCTCTCTCCGCCTCAATCCCAAGCCGGGCCGACTGTCATCATCTTCCCCCTCAGGGCCTTTCTTCCCTGCACAAAAATGGCGGCGGAGGCGTTAATGTTGCCCTTAAGAAAGATGGTTCCCGAGAGAGAGAGAGCGAGAGAGAGAGCTTATTCGCCCCGCCTTCCGCTCTTTGAATTGTTCTACGACGACTTTTATCCACGGACCATAGAGATAGGAAAAGTAGAGTGTGGAGTCCTGTCTAAAGATGCTTCCAAACTCGCCTTTAGAGTAGAACTGGTCCCACGGAAATGGCAACTGATAGAAAACAACGAAGCAAAGTTTTTGGTCTCCGCCAGAGGAGAAATGGAACCTTTCCGTTTTCGCGCAATATTGCCGCAGGTTCTAAAGGGAAGAGTCTAAAGGAACCCGGAAGTCTTTTGTATTCAGTAGGTCTATTTATAAATCTATGAGTCCGCCGGCGAGGGCAGCGTCTGTTGCGGAAGCCGAACTACAAGTCCCATGGGCCCCCACGGAAGCCAAAGCGAGAGCGCCCTTCGTTACGTGAGGAGGGGAGGAGCGACCGCTAAGTCCGGCTTGTTTGGATGCGGCTGCGCGGGCGAAGCCGGACCTGGAGCGCGTGTGGTGAAGGAGCCGCCGGCCACGGCCCTCTGAGATGAGCCCTCTGCGGGGCCGGCGCGGGGAGCAGAGAACCTGCCGGGGCGGCCTGGTAAAGCAGAGGGCAGGTGTCCCCCTGGAGGTAACTGCGGCGGCTCAGCCGGGGTGGGCGGCCTAAGGCTGGAGGGGGCCACCTGTGGCCCTCCGAATCATCCCCGACCACTGGCCGACACTGGCAACATGGGAGGGATTCGACAAGCTCGTGGTGCCTGTATTCCGCCTTCAGTGTCAGAATTATTACGGAATTTGTATATCGCCTTTCATCTGCGGATCATAAGGCGGCTTGCAATATAAAAACACCATCCTTCTGAAGGCTGCCTTTGGGGAGAGCGCTGATTTTCCTGCTCCTGGGCTTCCCACGCTGTTGGCCACTGTGACAACAGGATGCTGGACTCGGTGGGCTTGATCCAGCAGGCTCCTCTTAGGTTCTGAAGATTTGGAGGACCCCAGGTTCCCACCCGTGGCTGAAAGGCAGGTGTTGCCTTTGGCACTCCGGGTGTAGCTGAACTGCCTCTCCTGTCGGACCCAGCTAGTGTGGCAGGGGGTGAAGAGAGTTCAGCAACATCTGGAGGGCCACAGGTTTGCCACCCTGGTTTCAAAGGGTGGCAGTGAGGAGGATTAGGGCCTCCTGTGCTTACCTGTCCCGTGAAAGAAAGAGGGACATTTTTTGATTTCGACACTTTATATACCGCTTGACATCATCGTTTCGTGTAAATGTTGCTCAAATAATTACATTTGCACCCAGCCTTCTTCTGTCATGAAAGGCAGCATACATGTGGTTTTCAGTTACTGTACTTGGCACTGATCAGACCCAGATCTGCATAGCTTCAGCAAAGTGCCTTCAGTCATACCCTGGAACTTAGTACTCTTTGGAATACAAGTCTAAACAGCTATTGATCATGATAGCTAAGTGAAACCTCCATATGCAGAATGTGTACCTCTTGAGTATTAAGATGCTAGGAGCAAACAACAGGAGAGGATTGCTGCCTTCATGTCCTTGTATGTATGTATGTATGTATACATACACACTAACAAATAAACGATCTTAGGATTTCAGTGTTACACATTTTGCTTTGCTGACAAAACATTTAGACAGGAAAACGTCCATTAATGAGGAGTCCAGAGATAAGCCCATTGATATTTCTGTATATATATATGTATAAGATCTAAAATAAACATTGCAGGTAGCTGTGTAATGTGTTAGGAAAAAAATAATCAGAAAGTAAAAATCAGGGTAGGAGTAAAGCTTTCTGGGATCAACTAAAAAGGCACAGGAGCATAGGAAGCTTCAGGGCAAGGTTATTACTAAACTGATATGGTGGCCATGGATGTGTAAACAAGTTAGTAGCTGATTGAACTTGAGCATTAGTGAATATGTTCGGTATCTGCCAGTCATTCTCAAACTATGTGCTTTCTGTTTCACTTCTGCTGCTTCTATATCAGGCTTCCTCAACTTCGGCCCTCCAGATGTCTTGAGACTACAATTCCCATCATCCCTGACCACCGTTCCTGCTAGCTAGGGATCATGGGAGTTGTAGGCCAAAAATATCTGGAGGGCTGAGGTTGAGGAAGCCTGTTCTGTATGACAAAACTGCTCAGCCTTGTGTCATAACCAACCACACCTGGAAACACAAAGCAGCATAAAGCATTTGCCCATTGCAGCCTAATGTGTTTTTGGTAGAGACATCTAAGAGACCAAAGCAAACCTGGATCATAGCTAGTGGACAGAGTTTCTTGTCTCCTGAAGAAAAAGTAATGCCCTTCCTTATTTAATGGGAAAGGTACCCCTGCCCGTACGAGCCAGTCTTGCCAGACTCTAGGGTTGTGCGCTCATCTCACTCTATAGGCCGGGAGCCAGCGCTGTCTGCAGACACTTCCGGGTCACATGGCCAGCGTGACAAGCTGCATCTGGCGAGCCAGCGCAGCACACGGAATGCCGTTTACCTTCCCGCTGGTAAGCGGTCCCTATTTATCTACTTGCACCCTGAGGTGCTTTTGAACTGCTAGGTTGGCAGGTGCTGGGACCGAACGACGGGAGCGCACCCTGCCGCGGGGATTCGAACTGCCGACCGTGCGATCGGCAAGTCCTAGGCGCTGAGGTTTTACCCACAGTGCCACCCGCGTCCCTTGTAATGAGATTAAATATTTGTAATTTGAGGATAAAGCCAATTACAGACTTCAAGTAATGGAGGAGTGTAATGTTGCAGCATCCGAGATCAGCCAGGAGGATGCAGTTTCCAGACAGGAAGCCATGTTAGTGTGTTGCAGTAAGAACAAGGCCGTTGTCTAGTTGTCATGTCTGTATATCTCACAGCAAAGGATCTCTCCTAACACTGCTTTCTTTCCAGATATCCCATGCTGTCCCATCGTGTACAGAGGCTCGGCAGAGATTGGGTTTGCCACTGGAATGTTGCTCAGAGACTCTTCCGGGATGGTCAAGCTTTCCAGCATATGAAGAGAACCGCATCCTGTTTTGGGGCTTGTTGCTCACCCTTGAACCCTTGGGATTTCTCAGGGAGCTGTAGGCTTCCTCTGCTCTGGAGCACACAGTTTCCTAGCCTCGTACAAAACTCTTCCATTCATCTCTGTGCTACAATGAAAGCTGAGGGAGATGAGCCATGTGTAAAGCGAAGACGACATAGTGGGGATCAGGACATTTGTCACAGCCCTAATGAAAAACTGTGTACCTCACCTTCAGATGAAACATCCTGGTCTCCACCTCAACTTCAGTGTAAAGAAGGAAGCACTCCAGAACCAAGAGGTATGGTGGCATCTCACTCCCTTGATCCTTTGCTCTTAATATTTACATGGTTGTGTTACTTATTTAGGAGAGAAGAGAGGCCATGGGGTCTGGGGTGCCTTGGTTCAAGTCCCCACGCGGCCATGGAGCTTACTCAGTGAGCCGGTCAATGTCTCTTGCCTAACCTACCTCATCGGATTCTTGTGGTGCCTTGAATTCCTTGGAAAAAGGATGAGATAAAAGTGTGATATTATCATATATGCTGAATTCAACTTGCTCAGAAAACACACATATTTATGGTTTATGGTCCATAAGCTGTTGACACCTTTCTTTTGCACTGTTGACAACAGCTGATGAAATAAGCCAACAAAATTTACAAGAGTGATATTTTTGGTTGTTGTTGCCTGCACTTCCAGGCCTGCCAGAGAGGAGGTGAAGGCCCCTCCTTCATATCCTGCTTGGGTACACAAGCTACTAGCAGCATGGGGTGCTGCCTTATATTGAGTCAGCAGAGGTTGAATGGCCATCCGTCATGGATGCTTTTGCTGAGATTCCTGCATTGCAGGGGGTTGGACCAGATGACCCTCAGGGTCCGTTCCAGCTCTACAATTCTGTGATTCATTGTCCATCTACTTCAGCGCTTTCCACACAGCAGCTCTCCAGAGGCTGAACCAGGACTCCTTCTCAGTCTTACCTGGAGATGCCAGGGATTGAGCCTGGAATCATCTGCATACAAGGCAGATGATGCTCTGCCACTGAGCTACTAGTCTTTTAGGCTAATAATAATATTTCTACTAAGTGGACTGGTGAATGATGAATGGATCATTCTATCCTATTTTGTGTCCTCCACCACCAGCCTGCTGCATTTTCTTGCTGCCAGTTGACACCTTTATGCTGTTTCTGAAGCACAAAGCCCTGAACAACTTGGAACCTGTATACCTGAAAGTTCACCCCACCCCTTATATCCCCAATTAATCATTGTGCTCTAGAGGTGAGGGCCTCCTTCAGGTACCATCTTATCAAGATGTCCATTCTGCACAGTGCAGGAATCAGGCCTTTAGTATTGTGGCAGCTGCTCTTTGGAAATAACTTCCATTAAATATTAGAGATGCACCATCTCTGTTGTCATTTCAGCGCTTACTGAAGACTTTCCTCTTTCAACAAACCTTTTAAGGAAAGATCATTCCCAGTTTGTGTCGGAATCTTGAATTGTTTTTAGATGTTTTAATTGGCACATTTATGATGTGTTTGCCGCCCTGTGCTCCTCTGGGAGGAAGTTCAGGAAATAAATGGAAGAAGATATTTCCATTTCTTCACAGCTAGTATGGAGACCAAGCAGGCTGGTGAGGGAGGCATTTTTGCAATGTGTCTGTTGTTATTCAGTTTATGTGTCATTTTCAAACATAAAGAAGTGCTGAAGCAACTCAACAGCAATTCAGTACCAAAAATAGAACATACAGGTAACATATCAATTAAATTTCACCAACAAAAATTAATCACAAAATAGAAGAATCCATCCTCCACCAGCCCACTCATTTGCCTGCATCCAGCAAATTGTTTATTACAACTTTTATGTTAAATTCCACTCCTCAACAGGGTCCTGTTTATTGCTATCCCAGGGTTTTCCTGTTGTTATTATTTTCTTCCTACTTTCTGTTATATACTAAAGCTACTTCTAAGAGAGATGGGTCTCTTTTGGTACTATTGTTGTTAAACAATTCAGTAACAGAAGTGTTGTTGTTTAGTCATGTCTGACTCTTCGTGACCCCATGGACCAGAGCATGCTAGGCACTCCTGTCTTCCACTGCCTCCCACAGTTTGGTCAAACTCATGCTGGTAGCTTCGAGAACACTGTCCAGGCATCTTGTCCTCTGTCGTCCCCTTCTCCTTGTGCCCTCCATCTTTCCCAGCATCAGGGTCTTTTCCAGGGAGTCTTCTACTTCCTATTTAAAGAAGTGCCAATGTTATTGCCAAATTACTAGAAGTCCTGATTAACGAAACACTTAAAATTATTTTTCATATTTTAAACATTTATACCCCAACCTTCAGAAAGCTTTCCCAAAAGAGAGATAAAAATACAGCAGTTCAACAAAATTATCAAAAAGAAAAGGCTTTAGCTTGCTACCTCCTAGATTTGTCTGAGCAGAGGAGTACCTAGGCAGAGCTCCACAACTAAGGAGGCTGCCTCGCTGATCAGTACACACCTGATCTCAGAAGGGGAACAGGCCCTAATGCAGAGCTGGACAGTTCATATTTAATTAGTAGGCTCCCCAAAACAGGACTTAAATTGTTTTGTACAGAACTTTAAAAGCTCAAGTCAAAAGTATGAATGCAAACAATCCGCCGCTCCTGGCCTGGTTGTTGTGTTTCAGCAGGTGTGGTCAAGAGACACTGGGAATACTTTTGCCAGCAAAGTAAAAAAATGAAGGTCCTTGAAGAGGATAAGCCGATCAACCAGGATCATCAAGACACACTGGAGAAGTTTGATTTCACCGTGATGTCGTACAACATCCTTTCCCAAGACTTGTTAGAAGACAACTCTCACCTGTATAGACACTGCCAACGGCATGTGCTAGCCTGGAACTATCGTTTTCCCAACATTCTGGCAGACATCAAACGGCTGGATGCAGATGTAAGTGGGAAGCTAACCTCATAGCTGCCAATAAAAAAGCAATCCATAGGAGGACAAATCTTTTACAGACTGTAAGCCAGGCATGAGGATCCTTTGGCCCTACAGATGTTGCTGAATTACAACTCCTATCATCCCTGGCCATTCACCATGCTTGCTGAGGCTGATGGGAATTGTAGTTCATCAACATCCAGAGGCCAAGAAGTTCCCACACCTGCCATAAGTGAGCATGTGGTTATTTCATGCACTTCATGTTTAGGTATAGTGAACATGCACCTGGTGCCATGTCTCTCCATTCAGATTCCTTCTAAAAAAACCAACCCTTTTTAACCTGGTCTTATTTTCTTACAGCCCAGTCCTTTGCATGTTTCTTTGGAAGTAAATCATTTTTAGTTCAAGTGAATATAAAATTGCAGCCTTGGGCTGAATGAAATACAATGGGATTTACTTCCAATAAGACATGCATCGGTTTATAACGTTAATTTTCCTTTTAAAGGCACGTTGATTTCACTGCCAGAGCTAACCATGCTCTTCAGGAATCAGCGTGGCTTGAAAATGCTTGAATTTGCCTGAATCGTACCCAGTTCTTAACAATACATAATTTTACTATTAAATAACCTGAAATTATTTTCAGTTGCAGTATTACCATTATTATCTCTTCTTCGAAATGTTATTGAAAGTTGTAAGCCAGTTTCTAAAATTTTAAAGTCAGCCTAGTCATGTTGGGGAGTATGCTACTTGTTGATCAGCTGTTTTCCTCCCAACAGGTACTTTGTTTGCAAGAGGTGCAAGAAGACCACTACAGAATAGAGATCAAGCCAAGTTTGGAAGCCTTAGGTATAAACTGTCCAGTAATATATGTCAAACCACGACCTACCCACCCCGCTTTCCCCAGCTAACCTCCCTACAGTCCACTGATTTTGGCCATATTAACCCCAGCCCATCTCCATGAGCAAATAGACAGAAAGCAGGAAGGTATGGGGAGAACCAAGGTACAGTCTTGCCAGTAGACCATGTACTTATCTCCCCAACCCTCCATAAGCCAAATCTGACAGGCAGGCAGGGTTGGGACTTCTGTGGATAATCACAGTGCTTTGAGGTGCAGTGAATCAGCAGGCTTGAAGTCACCACCTGTCAGCTGATTGGTGATGACTTCAAGCCTGCTTTCCAAAGGGGTGGGCTGTGCAATCGAGTTCCTCACAATGAATTCAATCACACAGCCAATCCAGTTGCATCTTCACCTGTCGCACACTTGATGTGCAAGTACGGGGCAGGTGTGCGTGGTTTGGTGGAAATAGCCTCGTGTCCCATATTTGGCCTTTGGGCAGGAGATTCCCCATCCCTGCTATAAGAGGTAGACCCACCCCACCCCTGCTGTGTAGCTGAGGGACGGGGAAGCTGTGGCTCTCCAGATGTTGGACTCCAACTCACACCTTCCCTGACCATTGGCTACGCTGGCTGGGGCTGATGGGAGTTTTCATCAAACAATTTGTGGAGGACCACTTGTTCCCCATCCCCGGCATACAGCCCAATGGACCAGAACATATTAAACATGTGTACTTAGAGTTTAGCTCAGAGTATAAAGGAGACACATTTTGAAGCTCCTTTTTTCTCCCTTCCCCAGGCTATCATTGTGAGTACAAGATGAGGACAGGAAGGAAGCCAGATGGCTGCACCATTTGCTTCAAGGCCTCCAAGTTCCATCTCCTCTCTTCAAATCCAGTGGAATTCTTTCGTCGCAACATCCCCCTCTTGGACAGAGATAACGTGGGCCTGGTGGTTCTCTTGCAGCCTCTTTTTTCCTGCAAGGCCCCCTCGGCCGCCATCTGCGTGGCCAACACACACCTGCTGTATAACCCAAGGCGGGGGGACATCAAGCTCACCCAGCTTGCCATGCTGCTGGCGGAAATTACCAGCGTGGCTATGCAGGAAGACGGGCGTTTCTGCCCCCTCGTCATCTGCGGGGACTTCAATTCCGTCCCTCACTCTCCCCTGTACAATTTCTTAAGGGAAGGCAAGCTGAATTACGAAGGACTGGCGATAGGGAAAGTAGGTAGCCATTTGTCAAGTTGGTGTGTAAAGAAAAAAAAATATGGGTAGACAACACGCAAAAGATGATGTCCCTGCCACCCACCCCTATAACATTGTGGGGTTTCCATGATGATAATTTGCATTGCTGTTCTTTCTAAAATATGCTGTGTGGTCCAAAGCCAGTACAGGTATGAGGTTTTCAAACAGTGTTCTTAGGAAGTAGTTGGTTGCATCCATTAATAATCTTCTGGAGCTTTCAGCCCACAGGAGGGTGGAAGACATTCCAAGGCCCACCATGGGACTGTGGTGAGGCCAACGGTTCTAAGACACTGTGAGTGCCTTAGAACATGCTTTTGCTCCTCCTCTTCCTGTGATGAGCAGGGGTTCTGTGTCAGATGATGAAGAGTTCCGCAGTAGACAAGGTGATGCAGATGTAGGATATGTTCACTGAAGAGTAGAACTTTGCAAAGCATTGCTTTGGGCAGGGGTGGTGAACAGTATTCAAAACTCCCATTGTTCTAGGTGCATTTTGCGACAGGGAATTTCATTAGCGCAAGCAGTTTCTGAGCTCTGGGCGCAGTACTGAGCCTAAGATTTCAGATTAAAACTGCCACTGCTGGAAGAAAAGGAGGAGCTTTTTCTGCCTCCCCACTTCCAGCCACTCTCTGAAGACTGGAGAAGGGACCCTCATAAGAATATTAGGAGGGTGGGCAGGGGAAGTATAGCTTTGTTTTTTGCAGTCTTCACATGAGGACTAGACCATGTGAAAAATTAGCATAAGATTTTAGCTGCAGTTCATTCATTTTCAGTTTTGTACTCTTGTTATAAAAAAGGACACCTAAACACTCCATTGTGGTGCCCATAACCTATGTTTAAGGTGCCATTTAGCTCTCAGTTTTTAACACTGGTGGTGAACTGCATTTAACCAGCAGACTGAATCATTCTCTCTCCTGCCCCTTCTGGGCCAGGTCTGACAGGTTGCTAACGGGGCCCCCCACTTGTTTATCACCTTATGTCTCCTGGCATCAGGTGACCCTTTTTTGCCCACATGGGTATTGCAGAGCAATTTGCAAAGTACTCCACATGACCCATCAGTCAACTGATAGTTTGGTCTTGCTGAGCCTCTTTGCAAAGGAAGACACAAGAGTATTGTGGAGTGCTTTTCATAGCGCTTTGCAGGTGCTGCTAATCAGCCGACTGGTAGCACAGTAAATTAAAAATCATCTAGAGCATAGTTGCTTTTGCATGAAATGGGGGTGGTACCAGTGTGTGTGTGTGTGTACGTGCACGTGCGCGCGCGCGCGCACACACACACACACAGGAACATACAGACACATAATAAATGTAAAGTAATTACATTTTTGCCAGCTCTCTCACCAACTAGACTCCAAAACTGAGTACTTGTGGCGCAGGAGTTCTTTTGTGGCTCAAAAAGTGGCTAAATGGGAAGCCAAAAATTAAAAATAAACGCGGCAGCTCTCACAATAGTAGAAATAAACTGTTGGGTCATTGAAAGGATTTGTGTTAAGACAGGTGCTCTATAACATTCAAATCTGATCCAGAGTTGAGAGTGAACAGTAAGGTAATATATCATGCCAGTTTATCTTGAAAGATAAAATCCCAAGCTAACTATGAATTGCCATGAAATAGCTCTGCAAGCTAGATTGCTGAACCTAAGCCTACAATCCTAAAATCATTTATCTAGAAGTCCAATTGAAGTTAATGGGGCTTTCCTCTGAGTTAACATTTTTAGGTTTGTAATGTAAATGACTTCTATGTAGGTGAGTTCTGGGTTACACCAGAAATCACTGTTGGGCATCTTCTAGAAATGCAAATATTTCTCTTTGGTTGTTTTGGTTTGTTTCTTGCTTTTTAAGGTGTCTGGCCAGGAACAGTCCCCACGGGGCAATAGGATACTCACTATCCCCATTTGGCCTCCAAGCCTCGGCATTTCTCAGGACTGTATGTATGAGGAGCAACAGAAGCAGCTAGAAAAAGAAAGAGGTAAATTTCAGAGCAGATAACCCAAGTGTTTTCCCAAAAGGTTACTTCCCCTCAGATGTTTACAGCTGAATTTAACCTAGCAGTTCCCTCGTGTATCATTTCAGCAATTCAGTCACATAATGCTGGCAGTTCAAGTCCTACAGGCGCTGTCTGACCCCAGAGAAGCTAAAAATATAAAGTCACTGGGAATTCATCAGTGGGTGAAAAGTTTTTGTGGATGTTTACAAAAGCCTTAGAAGTGATTTTAGTAGAGTTGACTGGTCACATTGGTTCTTCCCAAGCGCTCATCTGCAGGTCAACTCATGAGCAACTTTTGGCTGAATGGATAAGCAGCAGCTGTAGATCTGTGCGCGCTCTCCCATATAGGGTAGGAGCCATAGCTCATACACAGATCACCTGTTTTGCAGGTTCAATTCCTGCCATCTCCAGTTATAGAAGGATCAGATAACAAAACAGGGGTGGAAGATGTCTTGCTGGTGACTTTGCTATCAAGCAGACTAGATAATACTGGACTCAATGAACAAATGGCCTGATCAGGTATAAGGCAGCTTCCTGTGCTTCTATGATTGCTGTTGTTGGTTTTTTCCAGAGAGAAAAGAGACTAAAGAAGGAAGCTTGGAAAATTCAGAAGAGGTCGTAACAGTGGCAAAACGGTAAATTTTGACATCACTGCGGTTGTCAGCTTGTTTGCAGGCATCAGCTACTACAACTCTGGACCTGTATAAACAGAGAGCTGAAAGTTTTACTCACTAAAATGCTATATGTGCACTCCCTACTTCATCCTCCAACACACCAAGGAAGAAGAAATTGGAAATTTGCAAACTGGCAAGGGTTTGTGAATATCCAACATATGGTGGTTAGGGTTAACCATGGTTTGCAAGACCAACCCCAGTACAAAGTTGGCTTGTTCAAAGAAACCATAGTTACAACCATATTTTGGCCTGGTTTGGATGCAGCAGTAAATGCTTCCGATCTCCTTATGGCCATGCTGATGGGATAAAGGAGAGCACACCATCCAGGTCTTGTGCCCCTGTTACTAAACTGGTTTTGCCTTTGGTCTGAGCAAAGCTGTAGGTTAACCTGGATATAATTCTTGGCAATATAATTGCACCAAAACTTTGCAGATGCTGTCTTAGAGGCTTTGTTCTGTGCGATACGGGAACTGGGTCTTTGGAATTGCTTCTAAGATACTAGATACTATTTCTAAGATATTTTTCATTGTTTGATATCTTGTTGTTTGTTACCCTGGGTTTCTTTGGGAGGAAGGGCAGGATATAAAATTAACAAAGGAATAAAATACAGCATTGTATGAAGGACATGGTTTAGGCTATGTCCACTATGAAGTGGATGAGGAGCAATAGCAGGACAAATGTTTCCATTGTTAAACAATCGTGGCTCACAAATGCGTTGTTCTTGCCCTGCCTTGCTGCAATAGCATTCTCAGTCTGGATTGTCATGTCAAAGTGTGGGGCTTAGGTACAGAAAACAGAGCAGCTCTGGGCCAGATGGACAATTGGGGGTGGAACATCTGAAACATCAGTAGCCTGCAGAAACTCCCTGGTGTACGCGTGGTCTCATCTGTGATCCTTTGTCTCAGCAGACGCTGGTGACTTCTGAAACACTTCTCCCGTTTTAGGTCACTCACATATTTGCACCACAGTTTTCCCTTGTCTTCGGCCTACACTCATTATCTGCCAGACAGCGGAACCCCAGAAGTCACCACTTGCCACTCCAGGAGCGCAGTCACTGTGGATTACATCTTCTATTCTGCGGCAAAGGAGAACACAGCTGCAGAACCAGGCAAGTGACTCTAGAGCAAGATAGGTGACTAATGATTGGCTAGGTGCTCACCCAGTCTGCACAATGAGCAAAAATTTCCAGTACAGTAGAGCCTCTTTAAAGCACCCACACATAAACACACGTGGGTTTGTCGCTTCCAGATGTTCTTTATTCCACATTCATAAAATGCTAATGCTAAGAGTAGGGACTTGATTCGGTCAGAAGACCTCTCTTGATTTTCAGTGCTGACTGAACAAACAGCTCAGTCCACAGCTTAATATAGAAGCTGCCTGGCTAGCTCAGACAAGGCTGTATTCTCTACCAGAAGATTTATCATCACTTAACTACCTGCATTTGTAGCCTGCGCCAACAGATCTTCTTTGCATCATTGTCTTTGTAATGCTGACTTCCCTCCCTACACAGTTCAGTTTCAGGCTTTCCAGTGGATCACAAATAAACCAGCCCAGCCTGTTCCTATGCATTTAACATAAACTGGATCTATAGAGATGAGCAAGTAGAGCTTCTCACTACTAAGAGATACCACATTTCCATTTAATCTCTAAAGATCAAGCTGCTTGAAAAGGCACAGGACCAGTTTGTTTTTTTAAAGTTTACAATTCCAGTGTGGCAAAGCCTGTGCTCACGTTATTACATGCATTTTAGCTGACGACATTGTACCATGTGGAAGGTTACTACTTCTTTAAAAATAAAAATAAAATCAAGCAATAGCAGTTACAGCAAAAGCTCACCAGATGGTGCCATAATGTTAAAAGTGCTTTCAAGCTGATCTCCTTGGTGGATAAGTCAGGACAGAAGCTTGTCTTGGTAGCACATATTCAGCGCTGTGCATCTTTGCAAAATCCAGTAGATGGAATATTAAGTCTGTGTTTGTTTAAACTGGGGTGATTAGGAGAACTAGCAGGACCTAATTGGCCAAGAGGCTGTGATGCGAAGTTCTCACTTCAGATTTCAACCCACTGATGAAACTGACCTTAGGTAAACCATGTTATATTTGGGATAGGATCACACATCCCTTCCCCACACACACACACACCTGGGAGTTAAATGGAGAGCTGGTGTGGCAGAGTGCCTAACACACTGAACTATGAAATAAGTAGATCATGTAGCTTTCCCCAGCCTGATGTTGGAGTACAGTCTCCATAAGCCCCAGCCAGCATGGCCCAATTGTCAGGAATAGGGCATTAAAGTCCATAATATTTGAAGGGGAGCAAGTTGTGGGGAAGTGTGTGTGAAGCGCTTACTTGAAAGCAGCATATAAATGTTCAGTATTGTTTACATTGACTTGAAAGTTCCCCAGAATGCAGTGTCTGTAAAGACCAATAAAGGAACTGTGATTCCCTGATTGCTTATTTCAGAACAGCATGATGATGCATCCAGGCCTTGGTGCCAGCTCAGTTGTGATGTAGTTTACATGCTTATGAACCTCTCTTCAAACCTCTGGATTGTCCACAGGCCCCTGAAAGCCTCTTCTTTCTGTTGCAGGAGCTGAACGTGCCTTTGACGGACGCCTGAACCTTCTTGGCCGATTATCACTGGTGACAGAAAAAGATCTCTGGGCTGTCAATGGGCTTCCCAATGAAACCATCTCCTCTGACCATCTCCCTCTCCTAGCCAAGTTCAGGCTGGAAGAGTAACACCAAAATAACAATGACCCACCTGTCTTTTATCGTTCCACTTTCCTTTTCCTTAATTCCACATCATCAAAAGGGACTGGAGAGTGCATGCCTCCTTGATGGGTTTTAAGTACAGGTATATATATATATTGTAAATTATCACAGCTACTCAGATATAAAAAAAGCAAATTGGAGTTTTACATTGGGATTCCTTTTTTAATAATGGAAAGTATTTGTGCAGTAATTTTTAAAAAATATATATTTACTTTTCATCAAAGAGATGGTATAAAGTGCTTTTTAAAACAGAAATGACGATCAGGTTTTTATTTCTTAATATTTTGATTCTCACCCTTCCTCCCAAAGGAGTCCAGGGCAACAGTCAAGGCAGCAAAAAAATAAAAATAAAACAAGTAAAAACCGTCACACATCCTTGCAGCTATAGCCTTCATGGAGCTCCCTTAATCCTACAGGCAAACATTTCTTCTAGACATTGATTTAATTGTTTTCTTCCAAGGAAACAATTTCATCCTCTGAGTAGCCCAGAGAGGAGTGTATGATGATGAAAGAGAACCCCTTTCTACTATCTGAGCTTTCAGGGCTGTGCCTGGGATTTGAACTTGAGTTTCTGACATCGAAGTCCAGCACTTTGTGGTTGCGGCCATGTTCCTAGAGGGTCTTCACCCCAGTTTGCTTTTATGATATTCCCTAAAGGTCTGACTACCTCTTCTGACTTTGGCAGTGGGTTGGGTGCCTGTTTCTCGAACCTGTGTCCATGGAGCTCATAGTGGCAGTGGTGCAAAATGTATTTTTCTATCATGTAAACAGCCTGAGGCAAAGGGTCAAATATCAGGAAATCCTGCTTCACAAATTGTGCAAGATACAGTTAGGCCTTGAGGGCAGTTGTGTGTGTTTAAAAATGGAAAGGGTGTTTCTGTCCCTGGCACAGAGCCACAGTTCCTGTAAGCAGTTTATTGATCATCACAGGTGAGTGGCTGTTGACAAGTCTGCCCAGTTATGCAACTGTGAGCTGCAGGGAGAGCAAGGAAGAAGATTGCAAGGTTGCACGGGCAGCTTTGCTAATTCAAGGGGAGCACAGTCAAACCCTTTGCTTGGCAGTTCTGCTGTATTCCTCGATTAATTTGGCCCTCGGAAGCTGTTCTTCAGCACTAATGTTCTACAATGTCCCTGCAGGTTTTGCTGACTTTCAGTTTCTTTTTTAAAGGGAGGGAGAGAGCTCAATTAACTGCACACGAAGCAATGAGGAATACACCTGAAATAACCTTTGCATTTGGCAGAAAACCAAACACCAAGACTGCATTTCTCCATAGGTTTGAAACAATCAGATGGAAGCACAGTTCATTAGTTTAATCATCAAAATACAGTCGTAACTTGTTTCTCGAACGAAATCTGTTCCAGAAGTGCATTAGATTTCTGAAAACGTTTGAAAACCAAGGCACGGCTTCCAATTGGCTGCAGGAGCTTCCAGCACTCATATCAGAAGGCGCGCTGGATGTTTGGCTTCCAAAAAACGTTCACAAACTGGAACACTTCCGGGTTTGGGGCATTCAGGAGCCAAAACAGACGAGTACCAAGGCGCTTGAGAACCAAGGTACAACTGTATAGTTATAATTCTGTACTCTGCAGTGCAGCTTAAAAAACAATCCTCATGCTAATGGCTTAATAGAACACACGCAAGACATAGACAGCAGCCATATAGCTAGTCAGACCATTGGCTTGTCTAGCTCAATATTGTCTACATGGCTCTCCAGGGTTTCAGGTGGGATAAGAACGTAAGAAGAGTCTGCTGGATCAGGCCAATGGCCCATCTAGTCTAGCATCCTGTTCTTACCATAGCCAACCAGATGCTTGTGGGACGCCCACGAGCAGGACCCAAGCATAAGAGCATGACACAGTGTAATATGTCATGTACTGTAGTTGTGTTCATCTGAGCTTGTTTTTACCTAATTTTAAGGCACCTGCTAAGGCACAGGTGATTGTTATTATTTCCAAATATGTAAAACCACAGAATTCAAAGAGGGTATACTTTCTTTTCCCCATGACTGTGTTGTTTTGTTGTTGTCGTGTAGTCGTGTCTGACTCTTCGTGACCCCATGGACCAGAGCACGCCAGGCACTCCTGTCTTCCACTGCCTCCCGCAGTTTGGTCAAACCCACAGTTTGGCCAAAGTATTGGAGCCTCAGCTTCAGGATCTGTCCTTCCAGTGAGCACTCAGGACTGATTTCCTTCAGAATGGATAGGTTTGATCTGAAATAAGGATGGAGCTATGTAGAAGCACTGGCTGGCTTCAAGGTTTTTTTCCTGCATCGTGATTTTGGCCGGGGCGCCTGCTCTTGTGATTCACTGTCCCCTGTATGAGGCAGGGGAGAGCTGCATTCATTCATGGTTTTTCCCACATTGCCTGGTCAAAAATTATGAAACAGTTATCACAATATGGGTTTCAAACTAGTTTTGGATGATATATCAATATATTTTCCAGCTCTAATTGCTGGACTACAACTCTCACAATCCCTGATGCACCTGGCCTCTCAGGCTGGACCTAAGGGGAGCTGGAGTCCCAGAACATCTGGAGGGCCAGAGGTTCCCCACACCTTATGTGCAACAAGAGCTACGCATATGTTTTCAATCCTGCTGCTGGGTCTCTGCAAAGCTTGGATAGGACACTGGCCCACTGATCTTGCTAGACTACAACTCCTATCATCCCTGAACATTGGCCTTGCTGGCTGGGGTTGATGGAAGTTGTAGTCCAAACCACAGCTAGAGGGCTTCCCTTTTCTTCTTAAAAAAGAGCCTTTCTTTAAAAAGCAGCAACCCCACTGATCTCCTGGCTGGAGAGCTGGATTTAGTTCCTCTTCCTGTTGTATTGTTTTAATGTTTTTGTGTTTCCAGCTCTGGGCTCCTTTGGGAGGAAGGGCAGGGTAGAAATTCAATAAATAAAATACTTGGCACAATTACTGCATTAAAAAAATGCAGCTCAGCTGCATCAGGACCATTTGGTGTCTCATCAGATTCTGTCACTGTGGGATAAGTTGGGTTTCTTTAAAAAAAAATAAATCACAAGAGGCTATAAAAAACCCAAGACTTCCAAGATATTTTATTAAAGTTCCATGCTGCACTAAACATACAAATGATGAGAAAAACAAAAGAAAAAGAAATCATGCACATTTCTCACCCAGAACAGCATTTGACAAAAAATTATGGCAATAGAGAAACCTAGTCGTTGAAATCACAGTTACTAAGTTTTCAAAATCGCAGGTATGTGTTGTGATAGAATAGGATTCATCTGTACATAAGGAAAATGACGCCTGGATACAAAATAATTCATCCACATTAGAAAAGTTTCATTGGGAGGTTTGGACCAGGGCGGGGGGGGGGGGGGAGGGCCTAAATCCAGATTCACACCATACAAATAAAGCAGTACCAACACACATTTAAAACACATAGCTTCCACCCCACAAATCCTGGGAAACTGGTTTATTAAGGGTTTGGGGAACCAAAGCTCAATGAGAATAAAACTACAGTTCCTAGGATTCTTTGGGGAGGGGGGTCTGTGTGTGCTGAACGTACTTTAAATGGATGGTGCAAACCCTGGATGGTGTGTTCATCTCAAGAACTAATAATGCAAGTAAAGTTCATGATGGATCATGCCCCAAACACTTCACATATATTAGAGACATACATTATAGTACTTTAGAAAAAACAGAGAGGAAATCCAGACTCAGAATGTGACTTGGTTCCCACAGCACAGTAAGCCAGACTGGCTTAGCAAGCCCAGACAAGCATGGGGGTCCCAAGAGAAGCTTGCACCCAATCTGCTTCCTGGTCTTCCACTGCTGTGCTGAGCTAAACCAGGGTTTGTTGCAGCACATCAAACAGGGACCCGTGGTTAAGCTCACTTTGTCCTCGGCGCAGCATGATCGTAAAAAGGACCAGGGAACAGCAAACTCCTCCAGTAGCCCCCACACTCAGGTGGTCTCACTAAGCCATGGCTTGGCTCATTTAATCATATGAACCAGCTCTTCATATGGCACGCAGCCTCTTTTTTATTTTATTTTTAAATCCAAACACTGCATTTCACTGCTAAAAAATCACCGCAATAAGAAAAGTGTCACATTAATCAGCCCTCAGTGGTACTTAACACTTATTGGGGGGGGGGGGGGAATTCTGCCCTTTAGATTTTCTACAGCAGTCCTCTTCAGGCATTTAGGATGAAGGGGTGTGGGCTAAAAAACGAGAATTCAGGCAGGAGGATGAGCACCTATGCCATGCTCCAGCCTTCCCCAAGCTCACAGAGTCCACTTCAGAACTTCTGTGCTGAGATGGAAGATCTGAAAGGATCTTCTAAGCATGCTTGGAGAACGTGGTCAGATCTCATGCGAAGCTCGCCCAGGCCAGCATGTTGGGGGCGGGGCATGCATGAGCATGTGGGGTGGCCAGGGGCGCAGACCCCTGCCCACTCTCCACTTTTAGCCTACACACATTGGTGTGAACGCCCAATGAGGCTAAGGCAGCCCTTATCCATGGATGCTCTCCAGATCTTCCTGGGCTACAATTCCCATCGTCCTTGGTCACAGGCCATGCTGGCTGAGGCTGATGGGAGTTGTAGTCCAAGACATCTGGATGAGGAAGGCTAGGCTTTTCAGGAATACAGTCACAAAGCAGGAAGTCCACTGAGCCTCTCCCTTCCACCCGCTGGCTCTCAGCAGGGGCTACACTGCGGTGAGGCCCTGCGACACACCTGGCCATTTCCTTGAATGTGAGATTCTTCCATGATCACACAGATCTGGTGCAGACACATCACTGCTGATCTCTTAACCTTAGTTAAGAGAGCTGGAGGAGGGTAAAAGCTGGCATGCTTCTTTCCACAGCTTCACCCCTTCTTTAGGTCAATTGCTCTCCCTCCTTTCGCTTGTCACCATGCTCCTGGTTCCACATCAGGGATGGACAAACGCCTCTGTTCTGGTTCTCTCCCTTTCTCATTTTCCCAATCTTAAATTCAGTTCTCTACATTCCTGCAATTTGGATTGTTTTTCAGGGGCGTGGGGAAATCCTCATAAAAATTCACTAGCATTTTGGCGCAGATTTCTGTGTGCTGTTTGGCTAATATACACTTTTTTGCAAGCAGTTTTCCCTTAAATAATGTTGATTCAACAGGATGCAACAGTGCCTTATGCTGGGAAGGCAGGTAGAAATTAAATCAGATAGGGAAGGTGAGAAAGGAAGAGAGTTTGCCAGAGGGTGTCCTGCTCATGGGCTGCAATCCTGTTACATGTGAACAAGTTAGCATGCATAGGGTTTCAGGACAATGCAAATTTAAGATGTGTCGGCTCAGAAGAAAGACCCATGAAATTCCATGGGGCTTATTCCAGGGAAGACTGTATTGGACTGAAGCCACAGATCTCTTAACTGTGTTTAAAAGACCAAGAGTGTTATTCTGCATCAGGCCAAAGAGTCATCCAGCAGCCTGCTCCTCTCCAAACCACAATAAGCAAAAAAAATCATTTGTCCAAATGCAAGGTGCATTCTAAAAGACAATTCCTTGGCCAGGGGTATCTTCCCTCATTCATTTTTCTCTGACTGCACTCCGTACAGATGGCTGTTTTCCCCTAATACTTTGGCCATAACTGCATACAGGATGTCTGATCTTAATATAAGATGCCAAGACATCATCAGCTTGGAAGTGTCCATCCTTTTGAAGACAATTATTATTAATAATTATAGGCATACAAACAGAGGAAGAAGAGTACATTCTTGAGGGAAGCCCATAGATTCTGACATTATTTTTAAGAATGTTCAACACACATACCTGATATGACTGTCACTACAAGGCTCATCTGTACAAAACAGCCATCTATGGTTCTTCGGCATGATCCAAAGGTCCCTAGGGCTCTGTGGCACAAACCGGGCACCCTAGTCTTTTCTCCCTTGGGAATGCTCCCCAAGCATAATGGGGAATGCTCATCGCATGCGCAGAGGACTCACCATTGCACAGAAGACAGTGGGCCAGCACCTGCATGCACAGAGCAAAACGCAAACCTGACAGCTTGCAGATACGCACCAGAACCGCTGGGCCATTCCACTTGTGCTTAAAGACCAAGGGTAGCCAACTTTTGGTGCCCTCCAGGCATCGCTGGACTACAACTCCCATCATCCTTGACCATTGGCTCTGCTGGCTGGGGCTGATGGGCACCGTAGTCCAACAACATCTGGAGGACATGACTACATTGGCTACCCCTGCATAGCCTGACACAAAATATTTTCAAAACATTATTTTAAAAAAACCAAAAAAACCAGGTATCAGTCATTTGTTAGGCAGGTGAAGTCAGCATGATGCTCTCCAGGTGTGTCTGGACTGCAAGTCCCACCAGGCCCAGCCATGCATGGTGAATGGTCAATGAACACCTGAAGATCACCACATTGGCTACCCTTATGGTAGGCAAACAATTGCTTCAACAGTTAGCTGCATCCTTAACAGAATAATTGTAAGACTTCAGAGCTCTTAAGAAAACCCTTGCATATCATGATACTTTCTTTTGTCACACACATGCACATACGGGGAGTAAGGCGGAAGAGGTGGGGTCAGAAAGAGCCCAGTGAATGTTCTGCTACCAGAAAAGCTGGGGACACAGTACAAATCCATTATAAAATCAAAATACTGTCAGCTTTGCATATCTATTGTCAAGATTCTTGAGGTAATATTGATATTCCGAAGAGAGGAAAAACCCACTCGCATAACTTTTCCGGACTGCTGCTCTTGTTGTTTTTATTGCTGAATGTCACATTTAAACACCAGACCGGAGTGACAAATAGCCTGCTGGCCTCTTCCTCTTCCATTGAGCTCCACTGAAATGGGGAGGGGGTTGCTCAGATCCCATTAATTCCAATGGAAGTCGTGCAACGAAAGTTCCCGCTGGACTATGGCTTCCTTTGACTCGCAAGCAACCGACCACACCCCAGCCCTTTCCAACGCCGCGGGGGGAATATACTTTCATCGTCGCCGGTTTCTAAAACCCTACAGACACCACACAACGCTCCGAGCTCCAATGCAAAACAGCCACGACGGAAACAATTATTTCAATCCAGACCGGGGGGGGGGGAGGGGGGACCAAAGCCACACAACCACATCACCTCTCCCCTTTTCAGCTTGATGGAGAGTAACAACATTATTGTAGACAAAAAAAAAAACAGTTTTCCCCGTTCCCCCTTTTCCTTGATTCCCACTTCACGAATTGAAAAATAAAACATAAAAATAAAAAACCCACCACTGTCACTACTAGGACCCCTAATTCCTAGGATCTTAAATAAAATCCTCATGTTCATAATAAATAGTTGCAGCTCCCTCTTTCCACCCCTTTGTCCACAGATCGCAGGGTAAAATTCAGGAAGAAGCACCCTGGAAGCTGTCTTGTTTGGCTTCTGGCTTTGTCAGATGCGGAGCTGGTAGCCAACATCGTTCAGTGTTGAGAGCTCGCTCACTTTCTTATCCAGCGCAGCGGGCCTAGAATCAAGAAGGGGAGAGGAGATGTTCAAAAGCAAATGATTAGATTTC
Organism: Podarcis filfolensis; assembly: GCF_964270895.1. Taxonomy (NCBI): domain Eukaryota; kingdom Metazoa; phylum Chordata; class Lepidosauria; order Squamata; family Lacertidae; genus Podarcis; species Podarcis filfolensis. The sequence goes on from NC_139606.1 coordinate 96,823,869, forward strand.
CCTAGGAGGAGACCACTGCCAACAGCGTTTCAGAGTTGTATCTGAAAGTCATATCCACACCAAACATTTAAAAAAATACTCTTATTCCGTTTTAACAGTTGTGAATTTTTTTTTCAAAGAAGAGGTGACCTCTCAGCTCTACAATTCTCAGCACCCATAATGAACTACAGTTCCCAGGATTCTCCATGACTCCTAAAGTGGTACATGAGTGCTTTAAATGTATGGTGGTGGTGTTTTCAGGTGGTGAGTAATGCACCACCATTCCTAAACAAGCGTCACCAAGTCGTTTATTAATGTGAGAGTGTTCCTGTGGTCTTCCAGTCTATACCACCAGCAGGAGGCTATCGTGTCCGTCTAAATCTGGGGTAGCCAATGTGGTGGCTCTCCAGCTGATTTTGTTGTTGTTAGACTACAACTCCCATCATCCCTGACCAGTCTTAACAGGATGCTCTGCTTCACTACACATCTGTGACATTTCCACCAAACAGCATCTCCCAGTGGGAATGGATTATAATGGCAGCTTTGGATATTAATAAGAACACAAGGGGTCTTCTGTATCAACCCAGTGGCTCATCTTGTGCATGTTTAGCTTGGATAAGAGGAGATATGATAGCCATCTTCAAATGGCTATTATTTTTAAGCAGAGGTTGGATGACCATCTGTCATGGATGCTGTAGCTGAGATTCCTGCATTGCAGGAGGTTGGTCTAAATGCCTCTTGGGTCCCTTCCAACTCTACAATTATATGATCCAGTCCAGCATCCTGTTCTCGCAGTGGCCTAACAAGATGCCTATGGGGAAACAGCAAGCAGGATCTGAGCACAAAGCCCTAGACCAAATGGCACCCCATATGAAGTTTTAAATGCCTTACTTCTACAGTGGTACCTCGGGTTACATACGCTTCAGGTTACAGACTCCGCTAACCCAGAAATAGTACCGGCAGCAGGAGGCCCCATTAGCTAAAGTGGTGCTTCAGGTTAAGAACAGTTTCAGGTTAAGAATGGACCTCCGGAACGAATTAAGTACTTAACCGGAGGTACCACTGTATTGCACTTCCACAACATTGATGCCTGAGTTGCATATGTGATTTATCCTTCTCTTTTTTTTTTTTAAATGAATATTTATTAAGTTTTCCAATTTTAAATAAGGACAAAACGAAAAAGAAAAAGAAAAAAAATTAAAAACAATTCAATATCAGTAACAATTTTCAATCACATATTTCTTTGACTTCCTCATACCTCCCCTTCTTGTTCTCTAGTTCAATTTGTTAGTTCAGCAAATCCTAATCTCTTAACATTCCTTTTAAAATATCACCTTATTTTCCACTCAACTTTTTTAAATTTAGTAACAAAAACAATTATAATCCCCATTATCTTTATCATAACAGCTGGAGACCACCAAAGTTCAAACCAACATCTTTTCAAAGTTCATTAGTTTTATAATATTTCTGTAGGTATTCCTTAAATTTCTTCCAATCTTCTTCTGCTGACTTTTCTCCCTGGTCGCGGATTCTGCCGGTCATTTCTGCTAATCCCATACAGTCAATCAACTTCATCTGCCATTCTTCCAGAGTGGGTAAATCTTGAGTCTTCCAGTGCTTTGCTATGAGTATTCTTGCTGCCGTTGTAGCATACATAAAAAAGATTCTATCCTTCTTTGGCATGTGATTTATCCTTCTCATATGAGATTATAAATAGGTATATATAGTCAAAACAATCACTCACATGCACACAACTTGTCAGATAGGCACTGATGTTGTAAATCAGGAGAGGGGAAGCTGTGGCCCTACAGATGTTGCTGGTTTATGATTCCAGTCATCTCTGACCATTGGCCATGCTGGCTGAGGCCAATGGAAGCTAGAGGGCCAAGGTTCTCCCACCCTGTTTGTAAATTTTTCCATCTGGAAGAACACAGGGTCATCATTCCTAGACATGCAATAGCTTCCAGTCAAATTGCAGCAAAGAAGGTTGGGAGGGGGGAAACATATTTTCCACCTTACGTAACAAACCCAATCTAAGCAGAAGCTCACTTTGCTGTCGCACTCCCAAAGCATGCATTTCCAAAACTTCACTTGGAATCAAATGTGAAGATAATCAATTTTGCTAAGTGACATTCTCCAAGCAGCTGCAGCTGGAGGCTGCTGTTACTTCCAGTTCTCAAGATTAATAACAGAAGAACGTTGCCTGGTTTTATAACCATGAAGTCGAGGAGTTAAATCAGAACACACAGACTGAAAACGGAACGGAAGCCAATAACTCCCAGTTCATGAGAGGTCTCCTGTACCCCCACCTTCAGCTGTTCCTGTTGCTAGTCGACAGGTACACAGGTACCAAGCCTCAAGCAATCAAATTGCTATACTAAATTGACTCACTCCATGTTGGACAAAGTGCCAGCAACCTTTTACAGTGGTACCTCGGGTTACATACGCTTCAGGTTACATACGCTTCAGGTTACAGACTCCACTAACCCAGAAATATTGCTGCAGGTTAAGAACTTTGCTTCAGGATGAGAACAGAAACTGTGTTCCGGCGGCGCAGCAGCAGCGGGAGGCCCCATTAGCTAAAGTGGTGCTTCAGGTTAAGAACAGTTTGAGGTTAAGTACGGACCTCTGGAACGAATTAAGTACTTAACCCAAGGTACCACTGTATTTCCACAACCAAAATACCAGTTGATGGGAACTGCAGGTGGGCAGAGTGCTGCTGCGCTCATGTCCTTGCATGGGCACCTGCTTGGCCACTGTGAAAACAGGATGTTGGACTAGATGGGCCTGATCCAGCAGGCTCCTCTTGTGCTTGGTATATAAGGACCATCAAGCATTAAGAGCTTGCAAATCCAACTTTCAGAATGTGCAGGTGTCTCCTCCCCCACTTATGTGCTATCGACCTGCACATGACCACATACACTTGTGGCACCAGGAAATAAATAAATAGATCAATTCAAAACAGGAAATGGTGGGGGAGAGATGGAGAGTCTTCATGGCTCACAAGGAGACTCTCCCCAGAGCCCAAAAAGGGCAGAGGAAGCCCCAAGGAGACTGGAGGCACAGCAGGGCTCTGTTTAGTCTGCTCAGCCTCCCTGTCTAACAGGCACAGTAAACTAGCAGCTGCAGGCACTTTCATGCATCTTCCTGCTCTTTAGTGCTAAACAGGAGCAAACATCAATCCAGATAAAACCCAAATGGCTGTTTGCTCTGACTGAGCGCTAAAGAACAGTTTTCCGCAGGGGAAAGCAGCGGGACAGGATGAAGTGTAGAGGAGCCCGGAGTTTAGCATCAGAGGTGTTAAAGACCAGTACGTAACTCCAATCTTTACAACTTGGAATTCAATAACAACATTGGTAAAGACCAGGAAGCTGTTGCAGAGCAGAGATACTCTGAGTAAATTATAAAGTATTGGCTGGAATTGCAAGATGTGTTGGTCCAGGATCCTAAGATCTAGTTATTACTTGGGCAACCCTAGGTCCCTCCTTGCATGTGGAGGCAGGGAAGAGGCTGTGGGCTCACAAGGTGGTCTTGGCAACAACTACCAGATAAGGCCAGAAGGTGTAGCTGGCTTCCTGCAGGACTGTCTGGCAGCCAGGGACAAGGAAAGGGCATAAAAGGCTTCCCGATTCCCCTTTGCTAAAGGGGAGTTCACAAAAGTATCTGATAAGAGGCTTACCAAGTTTTGTACAGTACTTGAGTTTTCAAAAAATGGTAAAGTGAATGTTGGCCCCAAAAGAGGCTTACATAATCTAATTGTTGACAAAAGGCATTGACTAATCATAGCTCTCCATTAAGAAGGTGAAGCTTCCCCGTGGGGAATGCCAAGTCTTTTATTCAGACCTTGCCAATGAAATTATGCAGCCCAGGGGAAGGCGGGTAAAGTGCTGACTGAGGGCCTGTTTCCTACCTTGTCACTTGATCAGATTTAATTAGCATGTCCAAGTAAAAAAAAAAAAAAAAACATAAATAAGGAAGCAAAGCAACCTTGGTAGACATTCATTATTTTAGCTGCGTCAGTGAGGGGAACCAGAAGTTGAAACAGCATCCTCCTAATTAATTTTGCTAGAGTAATCCCATTATATTTAAAGGATTTTTTCCTCTGGGTTAAGGGGCCTGAAGGAGGCAGCTTGAAAATGATTACCATCTGATTAGGAATTTGAAGCCACTCTGATATACCAGGTACAGTGGTACCACAGGTTAAGTACTTAATTCGTTCCGGAGGTCCGTACTTAACCTGAAACTGTTCTTAACCTGAACACCACTTTAGCTAATGGGGCCTCCTGCTGCTGCCATGCCGCTGGAGCACGATTTCTGTTCTCATCCTGAAGCAAAGTTCTTAACCTGAAGCACTATTTCTGGGTTAGCGGAGTCTGTAACCTGAAGCGTATGTAACCTGAAGCGTATGTAACCCGAGGTACCACTGTATCCGGAAATTAAAAACTAGCCCCATTATGGGATTTGGCTTATAACGTAAGAACATAAGAGCCTGCTGCAATGGCCCATCTATCTAGCCCAACATCCTGTTCTCACAGTGGTCAACAAGATGCCCACAGGAAATGGGCAAGTAGGACCCAAGCACAAGAAGACTCTCCCTTCCTGCTGCTTCCAGCAACAGGTATTCAGACGCATCGCTGCCTCCAAGAGCACTAGATCCCTGCTCCAAGGAGCTTACACATTTCAAAGGGGAAGGAGAACAGAAAGAGAGAGGATGTGTAAGAGAGGCATGAGATGAAAGTGAGCAAAACCAATCATAGTTGGGTCTACTTTCACTTCCTTTTGGCTGGGGTGTAGACGGAAAATTACAGGCTGTGTTCAGAAGTTTATCATTCGAGTGGTAAGTCCAGTGTACTCAGTACCTTTTGAACACTTGTACAGCTTTCATGCTCAAATTAAAATAGAGAACTATTTTTTCCTAGCTTTCATAGAAGCCGGATTTGCACAGAGCCGATTGGTGGGCCTTTGTGTAAATCACAACACTACTGAACTGCTGCCTTCATATGAAAATGATTTATAGTTGGTACATGACTCCGGTCAAGCTCGCAAAAATTTACCACTTGCCTGATAATAAGTGTTGGAAATGTAAAGAGACTGAAGGTACATTCTTTCACCTTTGGTGGACATGCCCAAGGATCAAGGCTTTCTGGGAAATGATTTATAATGAAATGAAAAAGGTATTTAAATATACCTTCTTGAAGAAACCAGAGGCCTTTCTCCTGGGTATGGTCGGCCAATTGGTGCCAAAGAAGGACAGAACATTTTTTATGTATGCTACAACAGCAGCAAGAATACTCATCGCAAAGTATTGGAAGACACAAGATCTACCCACCGTGGAAGAATGGCAGATGAAAGTGATAGACTATATGGGACTGGCAGAAATGACCGGCAGAATTCGAGACCAGGGAAAAGAGACGGCGGAAGAAGATTGGAAGAAATTTAAGGACTATCTTAAGAAACATTGTAAAATTATTGAAGGCTAGAACGATGTTGATTTAGAAATTAAGGGGTTAAAAGCTGTAATGACTATGTGACTAAGAAAAGAAAGGTTAAAAATTATATAGAAATTAGGGGAAGGATTTGCTGAATTGACTTAATTAGAGAATGGAATACAGAAAGGGGAGGTATGAGGAGGTCGGGAAAGTAAGTTTTATGAACATAAGGGATGGAAATTATACTTGTTCTGTATGTGTTCTGTTTGGATTGTATGTACTTTTATTGTTTTTGTTTTTTATTGTTCTGTTTTTTCTGTTTTATATAAATTCCTAAACCTTAATAAATATATTATTTAAAAAAAAACTGCTGCCTTCAGAGTCCCCTTATGAGTGTCCCAGAGGAATTTTGCTGGCCGCCATCAGAAACAGAATTCTGGGTGAAATGAACCTTTTGACCATCCCAGCAAAGCAATCCTCATGATCAAGGGTGGGGTACCGTCCAGATGTTGGACTCCAGTTCCCACCACCCCTCACCACTGGCCCAACTGGCTAGTGGGACAGATGGGAGCTGAAGTCCCCAACATTTTACAAAGCCACAGGTTCCCCATCCTCACTCATGATCCTCAAGCTCATCCTACTCCAAAACTGTCTTAAAACTTTAAATACGCCATAGGATCCTGTCACGTTTACTTCTAAGAGTTAGAACAGTCTTCACCCTCTAGCCCAGTGTTTCCCAGACTTGGGTCTCCAGCTTTTCAGGGACTACAATTCCCATCATCCCTAACCACTGGTCCTGCTAGCTAGGGATGATGGGAGTTGTAGTTCAAAAAACACCTGGAGACCCAAGTTCGGGAAACACTGCTTTAGCTGTTTTGGACTACAACTACCATCGGCCCCAAACAGTATGCCCAATGGTCAGCAATGATGGGAACTGTAGTCCAGGAACATTTAGAGAGCTGCTGTTGGGAGTTGCACCCCGGGTTCACAAAGGCTGAACTAAGTCACACACTATTCAACTTTCAACTTGAACTTAGCCTAATCTTTTATTCCCCTTCCTTCCCTCCCCCTCCCCTTTTTATGAAGATTACCCGCTCTGGGATCCCACAGCTAATTCTCCCCTGGTCTCCACACTGGCCCAAATAGGACTAATTTAGCCAGCTAGCCCTGGTGATCATCTAATGTTTATTGGATGGATTTTCCCCTAAACTGATTTTTGAATCCTGAATTTATTGTTATTCATGTTTTATACTGTCTTTTATGCTGTTTTTTGTTGTATCACAATTAAGTGTTTTAAATTTGTTGTTAGCCAGCCTGAGCCAGGTTTTTGAACCAGGAAGGGCGAGGTATAAATAAAAAATTACTACTACTACTACTACTACTACTACTATTACTATTATTATTATTCTGGAGTTCTGACCCTGCTGCTGACCAGCAAGACTTAAGCAGCCCCTCAGCCTACCTGTGGCCCATAAGTGCTACAACCCATGAGCGTGCCAAGGGATGGATTTCAATTTCCCTTGCCCCTGTCATGGGAGAAATTTAAAAGCAGGAAAGGAGCTAGCAACAGTGCACCTGGCGTTTGGCTCAGCAGTTGGCACTCCAGAGAGGCCCGCTGAGCTGACACATCTTAGTCAAACACACACCTCCCCCTTGAACACTTGTGCCACCCTAGCAACTGTGGAAACAGCCACAGAAACAGGGAGATTAAAATACTCCCCTAAAGTAGGCGCAATGAGGCAGGAAGAAGGAGCTAGAGATTTGCAACCTCTGACAACTATAATTATCCAGACACTAAATGAGGCCAGGCACTCCTACTGAGAGGCCCCCAAGAATGCTGGTGGTTCAGCGATAGTATGAATTCGCGGGGAAAATAGAAGCGTGTGGTTAATTTAACAGCTGCAAGGAACATTGGGGTATATTTAGAGAGACAGTCTAGTGACACTTTTCGCTGCTAAGAAACTGTGAAGAGACCCCTCCGTAGACTTATTTAAAATGCAACTATCATACACATTATGGACCTAACGGACACATCCAGATGTCATTCTAAACCATCGTTTAACAAGACACGGAAGGGCCAGAACAAACCTCAGTGAGTCCCAGGCTTATACAGTTTCCCTTTCCCTTTTGCCTCCTCCTCCAACATGGCTATTTGCCTTGTGTTCACTTTGCTACAGCTTTGAAACAAACCAACTTGCAAGGAAAGCCTCACCAAACTGGGAGCAGGGCAGAGGAGAGTGGGCAAGGCAGAGGCTTACTGTAGCTCAATCGCATCACAATAAGGCAGCCTTCTGCAACCTGGCGCCCTTCAGGTGTCCCCGGAAATATGACCAGCCCCAGCATTGCTAACATTTCAGTGTAGGTCGAAATATGTCTGTTTCTCCAGGCATTTGGGGATGTTACTCCACTGCTGCTTTGGGTGTGCTGGAAATTCTACTTGCCATTTAATTTATCTAAGAACCAATTCTAAGTGTAGATTGCTGTTTGGTTTAAGGGATGTTGTAGCTCGCCCTGGGATCAGCTGGTTAAAAATATCCTTAATACATAATGGATAAATAAGTTTCGCTCTTGCAAAGCCCCTGTACCCTGACATTGTCCTTGAATTGTAAACTTAAGAGACACATTTTAACTTGCACACAGCATTTTTAAAATGTCTGGATCGCCAAAGCACCACAAAGTGCTTCAGGGTTGCCCGCTTCAACTTGTACAGAACCTGCTTTGGCATGCCCCAAATCCCTCAAAGAATCATTTCAATCCAGTGCCTTAGACCTGAAACATATGGCGTAAAATGTAAGAAGGGAGCCTTTAAGCACGTACAGAATGTCTTCTTTTCACTTCTGCAAAGACCCTATCAAATCCCAAGGATCTGGGTAGGGTTTGAAGGGTTTGAAAGCGTCATCTGAGGCAGGGGCAAAAATAGGCTTTATTTCACCCAGGTCAAAGACCCGGTTTGGCACACACACACTGTGTGCACACAAAGGTTGGGAGCCTCAATGGCGCCCCTCTGGAGGCTTCACCTGGGTCAAATAAAACTGGCTAGCCATCCCCTCCCCTTCCCCTCCCCCCGCGTAGCTATGGCATTGCTCTAAGGGCCCCTCCTTTAACAGCGGGCATACCTGGCTGTGGTGGCAATGCTCTAACCTGTACTAGCCAGCTGGGTCTAGTCACCCTTTCAGTTTACTAGGTCAGGTGCATTGTGGGAAAATGGAACATGGCTATATCTGGCAGCCTGGCGCTGGGCCTGAAAATTAATTCATGGGGGCTCAGGACTGGCATCAGCCACAGGCCCTGGCAGCTAGCCAAGGATGTCAGGTGCTGACTCCAGTTCTCCAGAGAAAGCAGCGATAAGGGTTTTTAAGTCAGAGGGTACAACTTAAAGACAAGGTGCCTGGCATTTTTCGTCTTAGAAATTAAGGCTATATCTGATTTCCTCTTTCTTCCTAACATCTGAACGTTCTCACTCTGAAAACCTGTGATGTCACGTGATACCTGAAGACTCCAGTCCGTTGGATAGGATTCAGTTTCTGCCTAAAAAGATCAAGAAAGCAGAATCTGCTGTGGGATGCATATTTTTGCTTTAAATCCACTACATGTGCTACATTCAGCGTAGTCCCAGGCATGTATACTTAGAAGTAAGGCCCCTTCTTTTCAGTAGGCCTTACTCCCAAGTGATTATGCACAGGGCTGAAATTTCAATCTTCATCTCTTCTCTCTCTCTACAACAATTAAATTAGGTTACGTCTGAAGTGTAACTAAACTCAAGCAGTTTCAACTTCAGGCACCATTTTAAGAAAAGCATTAAGTTGCAACCAAGTTTGGTGTTCAGTCAAGTTTGGTTTTCAGAAGATCTATCTGCTGTGGAACACTGCGGTGTGGGGAACTTTTTGTGTTGCTATTATTGAACAACTAAGAACAGCAACAAAATGGTGGTGTGGAATGCACCCATTCGTTGTTTCAACCATCCAGGAAACTCCATTCCATTTGCCCTCTCACACATCCTCAATTTTCCACCTGCAACAGACGCTTCACATTCTGTGGCCACTGAGTGTTATGTACTGAAGTTCTCACCCTGGGCCAGCAAGGGGATACTGTAGATAGTTATGCAAATAAGGTATCGAAAGTGACGTTCAGTGATTGGGTAGTTTTAGAAAATTGTTACAGTTTCATTGTACTGGAGCTCTATATAAGCAGGCTGACTGAACCCTTCAGTTCAGTTCTGTCCTGGCCTGCGAATAAACAAGAGCTGTTTGAAGAATCACTATGTCGTCTGATATGTTCACCCACAACTTAACACTGAGCATGTCGAGCCCTCACTGGGCTGTTTTGGGAAAGGCACTTGCCTCCTAGGTTTTTCGTATATATGACTCCAGCAAACCTTGGAGTGAACCCAAGCAGGCTGATACCTCCTAATTTGTCAGCAAGCATGCTTTAGCTACATAGTCAGCAGCCAGGCTATGAGGCCACCACCTTGCTGAAGCTAAACATATCCAGGCCTGGTCAGAACCCGCCTTGGGTTCAATGATGGAAGCAAGGTGGGGCAGAAATGCAGGACAATAAATACCTCAGTATCTGAGCTCACTGCTAGTATATGACTGGGACTCAGAAACTCTTCCTGATTTACAGCCAATTCCCTAGAGATCCATCAGCAGAACCAAGTCTAACTTTTGCCCACCTCATTCCTAAAATAGTCTTCCCTGCCCCTCTGGATTTGCATGTTGTAGAGTAGAGGTTTGGTCTGAAGGTACAGGATAAAGCAAACTTGCTGAAGTTCAGCCATTCAGTGCCAGGATGGGAAACCACCTGAGTTTTTCAACATAAATTCCATTACGGAAGGAAGGCAAGCAATGCACTTTAAATCTTAAATAAAAGGCAAGCCATCTTCCAGCAAAGATTTTTCTACCACTACTTCTGTCTGAGGACACCTGAAAAGTTTCCAAGGAGACTCAGGGTTTCCCAGGTCAGAATATAGCCTGAAAAGCATTGGAGGTCATATTCACCACAAATATCTGACCCAGTCAGCAGTGCAAAACTCAACATGACTATACTCACGACTTGTCTCTTCGGCAGGCCCGCCTCTGAGGGCTGGTTTGTCTTCTTCGGGGGGAGAGGGACTTCCCCCGTGTTCTCTGCTTGACTGGAGAATGGGCACTTGCGGGCTTCAAAATCTGAAAGAGGGAAATGGGTGGGTTAAGAAAAGTTTTCCCGTGCAAGTAGTTCATTGTTGGATAGGATAGAAAGTGCACCTTTCATCTATGAAACTGCATTGTGGTTTAACACAGCTGAAGGTTTTCTTCTCCATTCTGTTATAGATTACTCTGACAAAGACAATGGGGTATTTTGGGGTTCTTCTGAATGTATCTGCTGCTGGCTTGTGATTCAGCTTGTCTCCGCAGCCTTCTATGAACTCTGCTTATTTGTTTTAGTTGTGCTCTTTTTGGTGGATCACCTTAATATAAAGACTTGAAGGAGAGCTATCGTTTAGCATTTATACACCATAAAATATGGTATATTTTAGGGGTCTGTTGAAGACCTTCCTGTTTCAAGAAGCCTGCTAAGTGCAGATTGTTGTTCCAGTCAGTATCTGTATTAGATATGAAATTGGTTTTATATACTTCATTGTCGTCAGTGGTTTTTAAAATTGTTTTATATGTAATTGCCTCTCTCTTGCTCCCTTGCACACACGCACACACACAATCTCCAGGCATCGCACAAGTTAGGCACATACCTTCATTCTCATATCTCTGGCATATTTCTCCAGCTCCTTCCTTATCTCTGACCTCACCATCTTTGACACATTGAGCACCAACTGCCTCCATTCGATGGGCTGAAAGCTGTGTGGTTCATGGGGGACATACAATCCAATTTTCACTTTTTTCACAGAGTGTAAATACTTTTTGTAGGACTCTTCAAATTCAAAGATGAGGTCACTCAGAGTTCGGAAAATCAAAGGCTTGTCCATCAGCTCCGATCTTCTGCTCATGCCCAGAGATCCATATCGACCATTGAAATAAATTCCAAGCACCACATGATGAAAATTGTTCCCTGAGAAGTGGGATTTAAAACTGATTGGGAATCGTTCCACTGAAGGCTGCCCATTGGTTAAGTATCTGGCAAGGCTAGCGTCAAGGCAACAAAGACCCTCTGTTGAGAGAAATGTTTTCCATGCTGCATATGATACACATATAACATTTGCCTACACTGTACTGTGTTCAGACATCATGATCAGCTATGGTTTGTTGCAGTAGGAACAAACCTAGGTGAGCCTTGAGCTCATACACTCTCGCTCCTACTGTGACCAAGAGATCAGAAGCCATTTCAGCTAACCACAGTTTAGCATTACATCCAAACGATGGTTCACCTCTTAACTGTGTTTTGTTGAAACAAACCATCTTCATAACCCACAGCTTGTAGCTGGCTTATGTCAGATGACATTACAAACTGTAGTTAGAATAAAACCAGAAGTGAAAGCTTTCAAACTCCTCTGTGTTGTGATGGTGGAGAGAAGGAAAGGAGAGAAGTGTATAATACCAGTGCTTTCCTAGACTTGCTCCTGTCACGATAAGCCATGTTTTATTGTGATATCTGAATTGGTCAGATTGGTCATTCTAGCCCTATATTATCTATTCCAATTAGCAATGCCTCTCCCACCGAGACACAAGGGTTTTCCAAGCACTACTATCAAAGATCCTTTTAAGTGGGTATGTCAGAGATTGAACTTGTAATCTTCTACAATACATGAAATGTGTGTGTAATGGAGCCAATTACGGTACCTTCTACAGGGCAACCAATTTAGGCAGTTTCGCAGCAAATCTTAACCACCATTAAAGAGACGGTATCACTCAATTTATAACTATATGAGGGGTCAGTACTTGGGTTTTATACCTCAGTTGCCAAAACGCCTGAATCAGCCCTAGCCTTCTGCTGAAAGGACTCAAGATCACACCGTACGTAAAGTGAAAATAAGGAAGGAAGTTTATAAAGATGGTGTTTGTTCTATAAAGTACAAAATGTTCAGAGGGGTCTCAAGAGCAACAATCACTCCATCAGTTCTGAGAGATGTATATTCTCCAACCTAATTGGAAACACTTTGGAGCAGCTGGTTAATGGAGTATGGAAAGCAGTTTCAAGAAAAGGATTGTCCCTCACAGGTAGTTCTTTCACCTCTGCTTAAACAGGTTTTATAAAAGTATGAAACAGTATAAATGAAACCTGCAAACACAGTTTTAACAGACGCTGTGGGACAAAAGATTATTTTTAAAAATTATTATTATTTTCTATGTATTTCCTGCCCGAAAGGTCCCGTGGTGCATTACAACCATTTAAAGTAGAATATCACAACAGTCTAAAACAAGACACAGACACAAGCATAGTGTGGGTCCTTTATGTGTATAGTGTGGTTCCATTGTCCTTGCCAAACTACTTTTAAGCCTCAGCTGCACATGGCATATGTTTAAAGCACATTCCACCAGATTCCACAGAATCCTGGGAACTGTAGTTTGTCAAGGATGCTGGGACCTGTGAGGGGTGAACTACAGTTCCCAGGATTCTGTGGGGCACGTGTGCTTTAAATGCATGGTCTGTATGCAACCTCTGTAAACTACTATCTGCCTTTAACCTCAAAGGGGTTTGCAAAGGAACTGTTCCCTTTTGAATGTGGGTTCTATGAGTGCCAAATTCTGATCTGAAGCTCTATTCATCTTTTTAGAACTCAAAGTTATCAAGATGACTGGGCTGCAGTCTTAAATAGATTTTGTAGAGAGCAAGTCCCAGGGAACCCAGAGCCTTTTAACATCCATGTATATTTGCTCAGGAAGGATTGTACTGTTAAAACACTCTGCACAACCTCTTTTCACCCACACAATATTTCCCCAAGTAATTATCCCAGCTGAGGGTCTGGATAATTATGACACTTAGGGTACAACCTAAGGAGACGAAAAAGTGAACTCAGGAGCTAAAGCATTTCCATCACTTCCAACATTGCAAAACGCCTTTGCAAAATGAAAAACAACAACAATAGGCTTTGTCTAACTGAAATGGCATGGAACTCAGCTGCGAGAAACCTGCCCTCCATTGCATTCTCACATAAACATGAACTCCCGAGGTGCCAGGAAAGTGCTTAAAAATGGAAGGACTTTTCAGCAGTCTTTTTTATCCAGATCAACATATGTCATGTGCACACTAATCTTTATGCGCCACTGCTAGCACGATATCATTTTAGGATACGTCAGTACCCATTTATAGGAATCCGCAATGTTTGCAGTCATGGTTTTCCAACATCGCTCCTACTGATCCTTTAAGCAAAGGCTACATTGAATGCAGGATATGCCATAGCTCGACAAACACTCCCTTCCTCCTTATGTCACTTAAGGTTATTGATAGACCTACAAGGCTTGATCCAACATCGAATCAGAAGCAAAAACACGCCCGCTTCCAGGCAGGAGTTTGTTGTGGAATTGATACAGCTCATGCTTGGGTGCTGCTCACATCATCCACATAACATCATCAACATCAAAACGCTAACCTGTCCTTTTTCCTCAGAGGTTCCCCATTGCACAAAGTCCACTAAGTAAAAAGAAGCCGTTATGCAATCCTAGTCACCGCTGATGCGGAAGCTCTTTAGCAAAAAAATTTGGGTGAGCACCACATGTGTGTGTTGATGTTTCAGTGGGTTCTATCGTCACACCTCTCAGTTCAGAATAACTGTTCTCTCAGGATCTCCACACATGTAGTGGATTACCTCAGGTGTCATAAGAAAGCGGCAGAGATAGTGCAGGATAGTACGCACCCCAGAAATGATCTCTTTCAGCTTCTGCCTTCTGGAAGAAGGTACAGGGTTATAAAGACTAGGACTAGCCGCCTGAGAAACAGTTTTTATCCAAATGCAATTTTGGTTTTAGACGCAGTGTAAGGTAGTCTCTGTGGGAGTATATTGTATTTAATTATGGGGTATCAGAGTTTTTAGGGGTTTAACCAGGCTGGGATAGCTGGCTTGTTGGTTTTTGAATGTCTGATGTAGTTTTTTTCAATTTCGTTGTTCTGTATGGGGCAATGACAATAAAGATTATCGTATCGTATCCACCAAGATGGGTGTGCATATATACACACATACACAGACATTTGGAGGTGTTGCACAAAACCTCTATATCAGAATTCCAGAATTTCATTGCTATTGTGTATGTTTTGGATTGGGGGTGGGAGAGAAGCATGACTGTGCTCCTAATAGCTATGGGGGCCTATAGCGTATTCCTAGTTTGAAGGAGGTATAGTGCCAGTCCCCACCAAAGCAAGCAGCAGATCAAGATAGTGAAATTATATCACTCTCTGGACCAAAATATTCATTTTTTTTAAAAAAAACACCAAATGGATATGGGGGGAGGGGAGGCCAAGCCTCCATTTTGTCTGCTGTGAAACATGATAACTAATGGCTGGTAACACCTGCTCTTGTGCTCTTGCACACTTCTGGGGTACAGAAACAGCTGCACACATGCCTAGAACAAAAAAAGGGGGTAGCAGAAGGCAAGGGAGGAGTGATTACGGGAAAAGATAAAGCCGCACAGCACAGGAACATGCCATCATGCTCTGCTCACTTGGTGTGGAAAGCAAATGATTGAACAGCAACACATACCCAAACAGAATATGCTTGGTGTTGTTTCAGGTCAATCTTTTCTGTTGGGGGGAATTAGAGGCTTTGAATCCTGCAGATCCATGAGCAATCTGACACCTTTAAACACACACATACACACACACACTATTGGTAGGACACAACAGATGGGACATTATGCTGGGAGCAATACTTTTTTTCTTAAAAAAATGTTTAGGGGTACTCTAATTTTCCTACTCATATTGAAATACTGCCCCTCAATGAGGCCAAACTTAGATTCACAAAACATTTAGGGGTTTGTGTACCCCTGCATCCCCCCCCCCCGAAAAAAGCAATGGCTGGGAGAGTTCCAGCAATATTAGTTTTGTTCCATTCAAAGACCTCCCTCTCCACTTGTGGAGTGGAACTCAAGCAGCCTCCTAAGGCCTCTCATACAGCTCTCAGCTAGTTTTAGAATCTTAAAAACAAAATGCCTTCTTGCTAATTAGAACTTTAAGTGCTTTGGGGTCACCAGAAGACAAGTAAATGCAGACTTCATCTCAGATAAATTATAAAGCCAGTTGCATTTCTTCTTCAAGATCTGCCCTTTCTTTTGCTAGCATCTGTCAAGTCTTTCAGGCACTGATCTGATCCGTCACAATTGTTCCTTGCATCTCAGAAGAATTTAACTCCATTTGCCTCCAAGCAGATCTTTGTTAAGTCTGAACAGCTGCCCCCTGTCGCCACCTGCCCTTGTGTCAGAGCCATAAAGCCTTCAGGTCCCCAAATCCTTGCTATTTAATCCCATTAAATTCTAACTAGGAGGAGGAGAATCACCTTTGACTTTGCACTCTTGTGTACCACAGAAACAATAGCCAGAGAAGGGGACCTTCAGGCATAGGACGCTTTGTTACCTAGGGCAAGTCAATGGCTGGGGTCAACCTCTTCTTTTGAAATGAAAAGACTCATGGTGAATACAGTACAACCAGACACAGACCAAGCCTACTCCTGAGCCTACTCTGAAACAGAAATGGCAAGAAAGAAAGCTTGCTTCCCCACCGGTGTTGTGTCTGCTTCGATGTATACAAACAGAAGTAAAGTTAACCCTCCACCCATATGGGGCTTGTCTCAGAAACGTACAGAATTTTCAGCTGGTCATAAGTGCAATTCTGTGGCTTTTGCTGGACAGAAGGCATACAACATCTATTCTCATTCACTGTTCATGATTGACAGGTTGCTCCTGATACAAACCACTCAGGGAAGGCGCCAAGGGGTCAGCATAGTTAGGCATCTGCTGAGGACCCATACCCCAAGATGGGCCCCACGGACAAGAGCCCCTTGCACTTGCTGTAGTAAGGGAGTAGATTCAATGAAGAACAGGATGGAGTCCCATTTGACCGTCTTGCCCAAGAATTTGCGGCTGACACCGAAAGCACTGATAGTAACCTTATAAATTTGGACATGTTTTGAGACTGATGCTGTGCGCATCGGGTGATGATTTTATCTGCATGAGCATTCATGAACACTAACTTCAAGATAGGGACATTGTTCTGAGCTTTCTTCAGCCAAGACACAAGATCAGGAAGGACCAAAGAGCAGAGTACTGCTCGTAACTGCTCTACAAATACAGAATTCATTGCCTAGGCCACACACGCCCTGTGTTTTCTGGAAAATAGTGAAGTCTCACCTACACTGCCAGCCTTTTTATCGGCTTACTTTTGGCTCAGTAAATATATTTGCCTGAAATGACTGCATTGGTTGATACTGATTGAACTTCTGGTTGCTTCTTTTCAAAAGTTTGATTTTCAATTAAACTTTAATTTTAGTGACATTTTATCTTGCTTTAGAATGAAAATTGTCTTGCATGTTTGTTTAAAAGGGAAGGATGCATTATATATATGGGGGTGGATTCCCATTCCCCCTGCAGCTCCAACACTGCCTTCCACATGTTTCCAGGATTTGGGAAGCCCCCAAGAACTGAACCGAGAAGCATTCCCAATCTGGTGCTCTCCAGGTTTTTGGAACTGCAACTCCCATCATCCCTGACCACAGGCCATGCGGGTAGTGTGATAGGAATTTTATGGTCTTAGATATATGGCAACGTTCATAACCACACGTACATAGATCAGCACAGGAAAGCCAACCTGGAACCATTTTGATTCCTAAACTGAGTAAATGTTTCTCTGCATGGTCAAAATGGAAAAGCCTCCCCATTGTCTCTTCCTTCACAAATCCTGTCTTAATCTGTGTTTGAATAAGGGTGTGAGCCTTATCATTAAAAAAGACTGCCCAGGCTCCCCAAGAAATCCAATCAAGTAACCTGCCAGACAGGAAATAAACAAAGCGACAGGAGAAAACAACATGCAAATGTTCTGTTTTAGACTGCCTTATCTGAGGGGTGGTCTTAGGTTACACCCCTTCTGTGATGAATGCATAATGTTTCTGGGGGTGGTCTTGATCTAGAGGAGGGGAATTTCAAAAGTCTTTATAAGCCCTTGCACAGCATTTTTGGGGGGTCCTCTTCCTCTCCTGCGTGTGAGGGGAGTACCCTGTTGCAACAGATCAATAAAGATCAAGCTTACTAGCTGCTTTGCTTCTCAAATATTCTCTGGTTGGCCTCTGTTATTTTCTCCTACCAATAGGGAACCTATGTAAGGACTCTATATGGGCTCTTGGATACCCCATAAGGGAAAAGGGCATATTTTTATTTACCACAGTAGCAGGTGCTGATGTGAGTTACAGTCCAAAACATCTGAAGGGCACCTGGTTGGGAAAAGCTGGTGTGGGCAGTAGCACTGGGGGCTACAGGGAGAAGGGGAGATATCAGCAAAAGCCACCTCTCCTCTGCTGGTGAGACCCCTCCATTGGATCAAAAGCCTTTTTTCTACAGAAGTCAAAGGCTGGATCCAAGTTAGTATAAAGAAATCCAAAGATACCAGCTATTGCATGGCTGTTGTTAGATCAGGGCCAGTGCACAACATGGGGAAGACATGGCGGAAGCAATATGCCTCTGGGTACCTGTTGCTAGGATTCAGAAGTGGGGAGAGTGCTATTGGGTTCAGTTTCCACTTGTGTGTTTCCAAAAGGAAACACACCGTGAGGGCAGGGTGTTGGTCTAGAGCTCTTCTTATGTTCTTAAACAAAATTGAGCATGTTTCTTATCTCAGGAGGGCTGTAATTCGGGGAAGATTTTTGCAGGCCAAACAAACAGATGAGGAGAGGAAGCTGTCTGGATTCCTTTGAAAATCTCCAGCCAGGCAACCCATATAATCTCCCCTGCTCTGTTTACTGAGAGCCCCATATAATCTCTCCTGCTCTGTTTACTGAGAGTCTGATATCCTGAGGGGGTGGGGAGGGAGTTTCTGATAAGGACTCATCAGCTGTGCCTTCAACCAATCTTGCAGTGAATTGAGTGCTTCAGCTCACCGCCTCACAAAACTTCAAGAGGCTTCTAAGCAGGAAGAGAGTGCTCCAAAACCTAATTTGACACACAAAGAGATTACAGAAGTGATCTTTTTTTATAAAAAAAAGAAGAAGAAGGAAAATCACTTGTAAAAGCTGACAGTGCAAGCTGTCAAGAGACCTGATTAAAATGACAACTCAGTAATCTGCTTGGTGCTGCGAAGCTCCCGTGTTTTTTTAAGGACTGCTGGTTTGGCGTGATCCTGCCCCGAACGCAAGCAGCAGCGAGGCCTGTCAGCGTAATGAGGTTATTACTGCCTGTATCTTATTTCCACAGAAGGAGAGGGACTCAGGAAGCTCAGTCATGATCTTGACATTCAGAAAGGAGGGGAGTGCTAATTTCTTGCTGACTAAGGGCCCCACCAGACTGATGCGTTTTGGTGGATATATCCTGCAACAAGTTATGGGTGCAATAATAGTGCATTGACCTTGACAAGGAGATAATAGCACTGCCGGCCGACTGGGAAGGGGCCCTCTCAGGGATGCTGTGACACCCAGTACGCGTGATTTTTGTGAGGGCCCCACCCCAGAGACTTCACCCTTGCTGGAGGCCAACTTACCTAACTCCTAGGTATGCTCCTGGCACAGAGTGGTGGATTTATATTGGACCATGCCATATTTTGGGGTGAAATATTTGTGACAAAGTGACTGATGTGAAAAGCCTGAGTTTTCCATCACAATTTCCTACTTTATTTAAAACTGAACCCTTTGCTCCTACGTAATCTAAGTAAACTAGGCCAATGGAGATGTTTCAAAGCATATTGAAAAGGAGTCAAGCTTCCAACAATCCTCTGCCTCACAGATGTGTAGCCCAGATGTTGTTGGACTTCAGTTCCCATCAGCCCCATGGTTAGCTGTGATCCAGTAACATCTGGAAGGAAGCAGGTTCCCCAAAGCAGCTCTGTTTTAACTCACCTTTGGCCGGTGCTGTTACACAGCATCCAAGAAGTGTAGGTTACCATTATATTATTATTATTATTATTATTATTATTATTATTATTATTAACAACAACAACAACAACAACAGATCCGAGCAAAGAACTCGTAGATAAAAGGATACATCCCCAGGATAACTGCTTCAAGGCATTTGATAGGTAAAGATTCCCTGGTCATTTCTTTTGCCGATTCCATTAACCTACGAAAGCAGGGGAGGAAAAAGAAAACAAATCATTTATACAAATGCTGGACCAAGAATCATTGTGCCTGAAATCCACGGCCATGTACTATAGTCACTCAGAGAAAGCAACTAATGTTTTCACACCGGGAAGCTGCACACAGACTTTTTATTTCAGAAGAAAACAATGTTAAGAACTGCTTGATCCAGCACTGATGACTTCACGACTGCACAAACCTAACTGAGTTGTGGAGGAGTCTTGTGGAGCAGGCAGCCTGTTTTATACTGCTTTATTAATTCCTCATCATGACTTAGTTCCACATAAGTAACTGGAGTTGTGAAACTGACCATATTGGCTTGCCAGGGGAAGGGTGGCAGCTCAGTGGCGGAGCATTGCTTTGCGTGCAGAATGCCCCAGTTTCAGTCCCCAACATCTCCCAACAGGGCTGGGAGAGAACCCTGTCTGAAACCCTGCAAGCCAGGGGTGAAGAACCCCCAGGTCTGTGCGGCCCTCCAATCCTCTCTTTTTGGCCCTCTGAACTCTCCCCAGGCAGCCCCTTCACCGGAGCTGCTTTGCACCCTAAGGGCTTTTGCCTGGCTGAGATGTGCCCCTGAATTCCAATGACACCTCTTGCTTGTCTGAATGAATTAGGTGGGATGGGTGGGTGTTTAGAGGCTAGCCTACTGTGCAAAGCTTTAGCCAGTAGTCATTGTGTTATGTACTGAGCTGAATTCTAGAACAACAGGACCCAGAATGCAGCAGTCTGATTGGTCCGCAGGAGCCACCCAATCCAGCTCCAGGTGGAAGTGAATCAGCGACCTGATTGGCCTGCAGGAGCAGCCAGTCAGACTGCTGGATGAAGTGAATCAGCAACCTGATTGGCCTGCAGGAGCAGCCAATTAGGCTTCTGGAGGAGGTGAATCCGCAACCTGATTGGCCTATAGGAGCAGCCCGGAATTAGCCAATCATGCGGGGCCCATTGTGTAAATAATGTATATATAGCAGAGTTTTGGGGAAAGTTTCATTCATTGCTACTATGAGCTGAATAAAGAACATGAAATTCACACTCGACTTTGAGTATATTCCACATTGGCACACTGTCTGGCAATCTTCTGGGCCTTTCTCAGTGTAGCAAGAGCCTTTTCGCAGGGCGCACCCTTGTAGTGCACAAGAGCCTCGCACTTTGCAGCAATAACAAGTTCCCTGTCTTCAAACCAGTTGAGGATCTGTTGATCTCTTTGGCCAAAGGAGGGCATAGCTGTGTTGCAAGGGTTACATTTGCACTCCTTGCTCTGTCCAGGCTGCCCAGAAAGTCATGTAGACCTTGGGCTGCAAAAAACATTCAGGTGTAGACAGTATCCTATGTTTCACCCCTTTCTGGTCTAGTCAGTTTCATTCCTAATAGAGACTTTCTCCTGACTGTTTGTTTGTTAAAGTAGCACACCAGAACTCCTGCAGATAAACAAATTTCAGACACAATAAAAGTTAGAACAATTCCCAAAGTGTTCCAGTTGCTGCATTAGAAGGGCTTTTCCCAGCAAGGTTCTTCTTATACTCATATGTTAATTATAGCCCTGCAATTCTGACTTGACGTCTCTGTGGGTTGCCTGCTGAACCTTGTCTGCTTCCAGATGGGCAGTTTCCTAGCGCTCATAAACATTGCTCTTTCACTGCAAGCTGAATTGCAATTGACTTTCTCCACGTTGCACTTCTGGCGTATGTTCATCCCGCTGGATTCCATTCACACCAGTGGCTGTAGCATAGTTGCTGTAGCGCAGGAACATTCCCATTCACCTGAGTGCCACTTTCCAGGCATAAAATAGCAATTCCCTCTTTTCATAGCATCATAGAACTGTAAAGTTGGAAAGCACCCTGAGGGTCACCCCCTGCAATGCAGGAATCTCAGCTAAAGCATCCATGACAGATGGCCATCCAACCTCTGTTTAAAAACCTCTAGTGAAGGATTGTTCCATTGCAAAACAGGGCTTACTGTCAGAAAGTTCTTCCTGAGGTTTAGCCAAAATCTCCTTTCTTCTAACTTCAAGCCATTGATTTGGGTCCTCCCTCCAGAGCAGTAGAAAACAAGCTTGCTCCATTTTCCAGGTGACCGCCCTTTAGATCATGGGTAGGCAAATTAAGGCCCGGGGGCCAGATCCAGCCCAATCACCTTCTCAATCCGGTCCGCAGACGGTCCGGGAATCAGTGTGTTTTTACATGAGTAGACTGTGTCCTTTTATTTAAAATGCATCTCTGGGTTATTTGTGGGGCATAGGAATTCATTCATTTTTTTCCCCTTCAAAATACAGTCTGGCTACCCCAGAAGGCCTGAGGGGCAGTGGACCGGCCCCCTGCTGAAAAGGTTTGCTGACCCCTGTCTTTAGATATTTGAAGAGGCCTGTCATAGCTGCTCTCTGTTTCCTCTTTAGATATTTGAAGAGGCCTGTCATAGCTGCTCTCTGTTTCCTCTTTACCAGGCTAAACATACCCAATTCCCTCAACCATTCCTCATAAGGCACGCTTTAGGCATATAAGGTAAAGGGTAAAGGGACCCCTGACCATTAGGTCCAGTCCTATACTAACAAAAGTCATGGCAGTAAACAATTGAGTCCCCATACAGGACATCTCAGAAAAGCTGCCTGTAAAAGTAGATGGGTGGAGTTGGAGAATAAGCCTTGTTTTAGTTATCACACTAGCCCAGTCTAGACAGCAATGTCTTTTTTTGTTCACAGAAGCTTCAGATGTCACAAGGATCCATGAGGAACAGGAATCACAAGTACCTGTCCATGTGCTTCTCCAATTCACTCAAAAAAGGCATGTCTGCATCTCCCCTGCAGGGAGACAGAGAAACAACTCTCTCCCCCCCCCCCGCCCCCCACATCCCATCTGTCATCACAGCCAAAGCTGCTTACAGACACAGCTTCAGCGTTTTTCAAGGTCCCCATTCTGAGCATTGCCACAGGCACTGGCTCACCACGTTCACAACAATTCCTATTCATAGATCAGGGATCACACTATGGAAACGCAGCAGCTAAAACACAGACAAGCAGCCTGCTGTGCTGGGAGGAGCTGGCACAAACAGGCCCCCCAAGTAACACTGAACAATATGTCTCCTACAATTGTCTTCCAGCCAGTCCCGTCTGAGACTTATCAAAATGTCAAAATAAGTGGTGGACCCTGCAGAGCTGAGACATCTGCACTGCTGTGTCCTATGGAATGTTCCACCATATAAACAAAATTATTAATTATTATTATTATTACTACTATTATTTGCATTTATTATTTATTTAGCTATTAAATTTGTGTACCACAAATTTCCACAAATCATATCCGAAGATCACAGGGAGGTTCGCAACTTAAAAATACAAAATAAGAACACAAAATACATAAGACGAAAACAAGGACAAGGACAAAACAAACCGCCGCTGCTGCCACCACAATCACATTTAAAAGGCCACTGAATGTTCATTTTAGTCCAACTACATCTGCAGAGACACAGTTTCCCAGTCTCTGTGGTTCTATTTTATATTATACAGTTTTACTATATATTAGTTTGGTGCCCAGGTAGTCCTTTGATCTAACCCAGCTTAGTAGAAATACTATGTACTTAGAAGAAATACTACGAGAGGTGGAAGTTTAAAGCTCTTCTATTACACCAGTTGGGAGGAAGTAGAGGCTAGTTGTCAATCAGCTTCCTGCCTGGGTAAAGACATACGAGGAAGGATAAATAATAGTTGACCTTCTGGGTCTCCACAGGAAGCTTCAGAGCCCCCTGCCTTGAGAACTTCTGACACCAGGCTCAGAAGCAGCAGGCCATGTGCATGCAAAGCCATGTGCAGCAGTCTCCTTGCTAGCTGGGAAAAAGGAGCGCGTCTTGGCAGCTTTTCAATACAGGGTTTTACAAGATGGTAATTATTATCCCCGCTTCCTGAAGCCATCAGGGTGGGCAGAATATTAATGGTTTCAGTGCCTGACAGTCTTCACCAGCTGAGCAGAGCAAACGCAAGCAGCAACTCATCCTCCTCTTATTGTCGAAATACTAAAGTCATGTTTTAATGTATGCTCCATTTCCAATGCAAGACCTCACTTATCAGGATCCTCTGCTCACCAACATACTGAAGGCAGATATTTAAAATCCAAGACGCCGGGCATTTTGCTAGCTTAATTTAAGTAGACACATGTTGTCTGTCAGGCCACACAATACTTGCACAATTATTGATTGATTGATTGATTGATTGATTTGATTTACTTAATTTATATCTCACCCTTCCTCCCCACAAAAAACCCAGGGTGGCACGAAGATCCACAATTTAAAAAGCAAAAGCAAAACCATTCTAAAAAATAGTTAAACACTTTTATATGGTATGATATAATGCCCTGCTGCCACACTTTTGGGTTGTCAGTAATGAAAAGATATATATTTTTAAGTTAAAAGCTTCTGAAAGCAATTGCAGTTAGAAACATTTCAAAGCAATTAGTTAAAAAAGTTGTAAAAGCAATTAGAAGCATTATTCCATCCAGTGATCTGGGGTTGTTACTGAAGTCAGCAGAACAAAAGCTTGCCACTCGTTACACAAGGAAGACTGTTCTGCCCCATTGTGGGACCATTGACTCAGCAACAGAGTTGCATTCTAAGGCCAAAAAACAGCGGCACTGTGGAAGGGATATACAGGGGAGTGCAGCTCTCGACTTTTTTCAAGATAGGAGCAGTGATGTCATTGGCCAGTGCACCAGGGTAATTGATGGACCCTTCTTGCTCTGGCAAATGAATGGGGCCTCCAAGATTATTTGTGACAGATTAGTATAGAGGAGGCCAGAGAGGGAGAAAAATAATCAAGGAAAGGCTGGATTCTTCTTTCTGTTCCTTGATGAGGCTCCCTTTCCTACTTCTCCCTAGCAGTTTAAATGGTAACCCTTCTTTGCAAGATGGTTTGCATTTCCAATCAAAAGCTAAAGAGGTTGCAATTCAGCAGACGGGGATCTTTTGTTTAAACCTTGTCTCGATGTGTTTTTCAAGATGAGCCTACGGGTTGTAGTTACAGCGAACTATTACGCAGAGTAGACCTAGTGAAATTAACGGACCTAAGTAAGTCATGTCGAATGCAATCCTAGGCAAGTAAACACTACTGAGTTCATTGGAGCTTACTCCTAGGAAGTCCTGGATATGATGGCATGTCATGCTGATCTAACAAACAAGGTATTATGCCAGGCATAGGCAAACTCGGCCCTCCAGATGTTTTGAGACTACAGTTCCCATCATCCCTGATCACTGGTCCTGTTAGCTAGGGATGATGGGAGTTGTAGTCCCAAAACATCTGGAGGGCCGAGTTTGCCTAGCTTGTATTATGTTATTATGCTAGTGCTCATTGATAGGTGTGGGTGTGGAACAAAAACCATGTTTTTGTCTCTCCTTGACAGCAGGGCTATGGGGCTATCACGATAAGCTCCTGCACTTCAAAACTTACTAATACAATCATACCTCATGCTACGTTTGCTTCAGGTCGCGCGCTTTCAGGTTGTGTCCTGCAGCAACCCGGAAGTACCGGAAAGGGTTACTTCTGGGTTTCGCCACTCATGCATGCGCAGACACGCAAAACGACATCACGCGCATGCACAGAAGCGGCAACTCGCAAATGCGCAGACATGCAGACGCGGGGAGCGTTCTTTTCAGGTTGCAAACAGGCCTCCGGAACGGATCCTGTTCGCAACCAGAGGTACCACTGTACACCACTAGTCATAACCGACATCTGTCTGTTGCAGCAGATGAGCCATATAATGCAGTCTTTGGGAGGATTCACACAATGACTTATCACATAGTGTTGGTCCACGATGAAGCAACGACAAGCTGGCATTTTTTGGCTAGGCAACTGGCCTTGTCACTGGTACAGACCTGAGCTAAGATTGTAACTTTCCACTTCTGGCCTCTGTTCACACAGCCAAAGTTTCTGAGTTGCTGGAAACAGAGGGCTCTTGTGCTTGCATCCTGCTTGCAGGTTTCCCATAGGAATCTGGTTGGCCATTGTGAGAACAGCATGCTGGACTAGATGGGCCATTGGCTTGGTCCAACAGGCTCGTCTTATGTCGAGCATTCTATCCTGTTTTATCCATGCAGAAAAGTTACCCAACCTTAGGAGCTCTCTTTAAAAATAAAATAACCCAAGCCCACCAGAGCATCCAGCACCCCCAATGAGTCCAATTGATACTTACCCACTTAGAGGTCTTGATTTCCTAATTTCAAAAAATTGAGTCCCTGTGTGATTGTATCTGGGTTTCATTGGTTAAGGCAAAGTAACTGCATAACAGGGAGGAGAAATCAATTGGTTTGAGCAAGTGATATGACCATCATCACTTCTAAAAATGCATACCACCTATTAAAAGTTATTACCTCCATTTTTTAAAAAATGTATTTTTATTAAAGATTTTCTTGATTTACAAAAGTATGTGTAATGTCTCTCTCTCGTATTTTTACCATGTAACATTTTTACAAATCAGTTTCATTTGTTGAGACATTAGGAAGAAAAGGGGGAAAGAGGTGGAGGGAGGGAAAGGTGGGTGGGGGTGGGGTGGGGTGGGATGGCAATGTTTATATTTTACTTAATATATGCAGGGTTTGGTGTCACCATTGCTTGTGCAGGTTCTCTGCTGTTCAATTGTGTTCCTTTGGTGGTGAGAGAGGCTGGGGTTGACCTAGGGTGTGGTTGTTTGTTTGTGATTGGCTGTGGTGATCTTTGTTTTCGTGGGGGGGGGGTATTACCTCCAATTTAATCATAGATTTAAAAACATACACAATGGAGATGTATTTGACAATGGACATGGGGCTATCTTTGAAGGTGACTCAGAAACTGCTATTAATCCAGAACGCAGCTGCTAGACTCGTGACTGGGAGCGGCTGCTGGGACCATATAACGCCAGTCTTAAGAGATCTACACCGGCTCCTGGTATGTTTCTGAGCACAATTCAAAGTGTTGGTGCTGACCTTTAAAGCCCTAAATGGCCTCAGTCCTATATACCTGAAGGAGCGTCTCCATCTTCATTGTTCAGCCCGGACACTGAGGTTCAGCTCTGAGGGCCTTCTGGTGGTTTTAAATCACTTTCTGACTCAGAGTTGCAGCTTAATAGCCAGACACAGGATGGCCGCTTAATAGCCCAATGGGAACATCTGTTTCTAGGATGGAGAGCTGAACTGTAATGGAGTGATGTGTCAAAAAAGGAAGCAAAGCATCAGGTTAATTTGCTGTTTTAGATGCGTGGGAAACTGGAGAAGCGGCTCTGCTTTAGAGTGGCTTTTTTTGTAAGGCAGAGCCTCAGGAGGTTTAGAATGGTCAATTTTTTAAAAGCTGGTCAGGTTCGTTGCAATGTCAAACAAAGTTCAATCAGATTTCAAGACATCCTTAATGCTTTGTATACTTAAAGCACACTTCTCCCCCTCCAATCCATATTGCTAGTCTGAATTGCAGGCAATTATCTGGGAAAGGGCTGTAGCTCAAGAGTAGGGCATCTGCCTTGCATGCAGATCCCTGGCATCTCCAGGTAGAGCTGGGAAAGATGCCCTCCCTGAAAGCCTGGAGAGCTACTGCCAGTCAGGGTAGGCAATACTAAGATAGATTGGGCACATCCACACTGTACATTTAAAGCACATGGCTTCCCCCAAAGAATCCTGGGAACTTCTCACTCAGCTGCAATTCGCCACACCCTTAACAAACTACAGAGCCATGGTCTGTAAATGTATAGTGTGGGTTTCTCCTTAGGTGAAAACTCAGCTTTCTTCTTACAGGACTCCAATTTGCTAAACCATATCATCTCCTCTCTTTCCAGGCTGTGAACCGCTCATGGCACTGCTCATGTACACGAGGATAGCACCAGTAGGCTTGGGGGGAACCCAAAATTTGCAAAACAGCACCTAAGAGAGGGGGAACCCAAGAAGCAGCTCAAGGAGTACTGAGCATGCTCAGTAGTCACAGAATACAGTGGTACCTCAGGTTACAAACGCTTCAGGTTACAGACCCTGCTAACCCAGAAATAGTACCTCAGGTTAAGAACATTGCTTCAGGATGAGAACAGAAATCATGCAGTGGCAGCACAGCAGCAGCGGGAGGCCCCATTAGCTAAAGTGGTACCTCAGGTTAAGAACAGTTTCAGGTTAAGAACGGACCTTCAGAACGAATTAAGTTCTTAACCCGAGGTACCACTGTAGTACTGATTTGGGGTGTAGGGGAATGGCAAAATTTTGTTGCAGATCTCACTTGTTCCATCTAATGATCTACCCCACCAAGCTCCTAAGGCTTCACAGGCCCCTTCAGCAAAATATAGGCCGCTCTGGCATTTCAAAGGTATGGCCGCCACCTTTTCTTCCTCAGCAGCAATTCATCACCACAAAGACGTGAAAATTCTCTTCCCAATGACCTTGGAAGCGGAGTTCACAAAGGACATTTTCAATCGATTGGATGCTAAATCTCCCTCTTCAATTACATCCTCATCAGTGTCAGCACAAGCTAATTGCATGGCCCTCAAGACCAAGCAAAGCAGGCCAAAGCTTAGGTAGCCTCACAAATCTTCCCCAGTGCTGGGGAAAGGCAGCAAAGAGAATTTTACCCCTCCTTCGCTTTCCATTCTCATGTCACATTTTACCCTTTTCCCTCCCTCCATTCATTCACTCACTCAATAGCTCGATGGAAAAGCTTAACATTGCAGATTTGGGTCTCCAGAACATATTTATACATATTAAAAAAGGATACTGCAGCATCTTCATGTAATTCTGTATTGCCTGAAGCCACTCAGGGATGGTCATGGAAGCCCTGTAGCTTGGCAAGGATGGCATTGAAGGCTGTGGACGAGGAGAGAGAGAAATGTTAAGAGGTTGTTGCTTATTCAAGCAGGAAGGGGGCAGAGCTTAAATCACCTCAGGATAACAGTGTTCTGCTCACACCAGAGGTCTGGTTATGGGGTGGCTCAAGCCCTGGGTCTTTTGTGCAGTGGCCCCACATTTCTTGACTCTTCGCTTCCCTGCTTTTTACCATTATTTGTTTTTTATTTATAGTTATATGGATAGATATATGCAAGTACATTGAAAATACAAGTACTGACATGGAAAGAAGCACACAATAATTGCAGAGTTTAGACAGGATACATCAAATTGCAAGTAAACTTTAAATAACAATGATTTGTATAATCCAGAATACCAATAACCATGGACAAAAAATTAAAAGTGGGGGGGGGGCAAAGAAAAAGAAACCAGCATACTTAATAAAGTTAATAGGGGGGAGATATTGGTTGGGCTCTTTGATTTATAAATGTATACATTTATGATATTTTGTTGAAGAAGTATCATACTCGTTTGTTCTCATAAAATTGCAAAAGGTGTCTTGTCTACCTACCCATCTCTCTGACTACTGCTTCAAAGTTCTCTAAACATTTTCCATTCTTCCTCAAATGCTCTCTTTCTTATTTTTTTAAAAAAACGCTTTGCCAACAGGATTACTGGCCTTCATCAATGCTAGGAAGACCCTAGCCATCTACTCTCAAATTTGCACCAAGACACACTTCCATTTATGCAGATACATGGCTCCTGAGCCTCATTTCCCAACTGGCCAGCGGCATCGCTGGTTTACGCTACGGAAGTTCGTGCAGCCTGACCCTATCTAGGCGTCTAGGACAGGCTTCCTCAACCTCAGCCCTCCAGATGTTTTGAGACTACAGTTCCCATCATCCTTGACCACTGGTCCTGCTAGCTAGGGATCATGGGAGTTGTAGGCCAAAAACACCTGGAGGGCCGAGGTTGAGGAAGCCTGGTCTAGGGCCTTGTAGATATTGCAGGACTCCCACCATCCCCAGTCAATATGGCCAACAGATGATAGGAGCTGGAGTCCAACCACATCAGGAGGGCCACAGATTCTTCACCCCTGGCTTATAGCAAGTGCATAAGTGACAGGAGCCAGCCAGCAATAAATCATATGGAATAAGCAAAGTTAGCTCTTTATTAGAAGCATAGTCTGCCAGGCCTAATGAGCACAGCAATTCTTCTTTGGTAGGTCTTGCCCCTATGAGGCAGTTGTGGAGACTGAGGATCCCTACCTTCCTACAACTGTTGAAGTCTCATCCTCTCCCAGGTCCTTCCCAAGCAATCTGAGACTACGCTGGCATGTCTGCTTCTGCTTCTCTCACTTCATGCCTCTCCTGGTCCTGGGAGACCAGGGAGGGGGAAGCTTCTTCACCACCCTGGCTCATCTTTGCCTCTTGGCTTCCCTCATCCCTCTCTCCTGCTGCAGCTTCCAATTCAGAACTTTACCCAAGATTCTCCCTTCTCACTGAGCCCTGTTACCTCTCCAGCTTCCTCCAGTTTGCTCCCTCTTCTCCCTCTGAGCACTCATCGGCATCCCACCACCAATCCCCAGGTCCGGGGCCTTCTTCCCTTTGGGGTTCCCCAGCCTCCCACCATTCCTCTCTCTTTCCAGCCAGTTCATAACAATAGGATTGGGCAGTCTTGGGCAGAATGTACACACATTAAGTGCTACAAAGAGCCAACTTCTCCAGGCTCAGTTTGGTCTTCATTCCAGCATCAGGCCAGCTCTGCCAAATCAACTGTTTTCTTAGTTTGGCCTTGCAATGCACAGAAGACAGTTCCCCATCACTCAGCACTACTCCCTGAGCCATACTTTCCCCAGAATATTCACCACAGCTGTTTGCGGCACTGTCAAAGGGAGCTGGTTATGATGCCACATGTCACTCTTCTGTGCCAGCAATTGACAAACGGACATGGACACATGCCTTCAGCAGCCGGACTGCTGGCATATGTGACAGGAGCCAGTGACCAGATGCTGAAATGTCTGAAACACAAACAAGCTTCCTTTGCCATGAGAATCTCATGCTTGGTTCATGAACAACTTTTTAAAGAAGTTTACCATTTAGAGCTGCATAACAGATTTACAAAAGAATGTTGAACACCCGCTCTTAACTGATGTCGGCAGTCAGGGATTCCAATACTGTCACAGCTCTGGGTCGTGCCTGTTCCTAAAAATGGGACACCGGTTTCCAAAAATGTGAAATATTGCCCCAGCCCTTTGATGCTGCTGTTCTGTTCCCCCAGGGTGCTAAATTTTGTTTAAGGAAGTTATAACTTATTTATTTGTGTTTATTGCATTTTGCATCCCACTTTTTCTACAAGATTAAGGTGATATAGCATAGCTATAGCTCCTCCTCCCCATTTTCCTCTCACAACAACCCTAGGAAATAAGTTAGGCTGAAAGGCAGTGATTGGCCCAGTGAGCTTCATGGCTGAGTCAGGGTTTGAACTCTGGTCTCTCAGGTCCTATTCCGACACTTGTAACCATTACACCACACTGGCTCATTAAGGAAGAGAAGGTCACCTACTAGTCAGAGCAGACTGGGCCCTCCATATTTATTTATGCTGGACTCCAACTCCCATGAGCCCAAGTCAGCAAGGGATGATGGGAGCTGTAGGTGAACAACACCTAGAGGACCACAGGCACTCGACTGAATTCACCAGAGGTGGAGTACTGGATCTTCACAGTGTAACATATTGTTTTTTCTCCCATCCCCCATGGGCCAAGTTTGATGGTGGGAAACTGTGCCCACCTGTCAATCACCTGACATCACAATAAATAATCTGATCCAGGATGTGGCAGATTTCCACGCATGACAACGGAAGTGGTTAATTCCTGGTTTGCACTGGAATTGCCTTGTGCAGATGTGCACAGGATATTTAAAAATTAGTTGCCACCCAGGGATCTACTGTAGGATCAGGCAGTCAGACCAGGTATCAGACCAGGTTTCTGTTTTTTTGTTTTGTTTTTGTATAAAAGAAAAACAAATGGTCAGAGCAACTCTGTGGCACATAACAAAATGTCAACCTGCCCAGACGGACGACATGCTTGCTCACGACTGCTAAAACACAAGGGAGTTTAATAGGAAAGTCGTCTCAGTGCCCCGCAGTATGTAGCCTTGCAGACATAACAGGTGGCTGGAAGGGCAGCTATCTCTGGAGAGTTTCCATCGCAAGTTGTCTCCATCACCAGCTGTTTCATCAATCACCAGGCCAGCCGCAAGTCACATGGTGCAGAATTAGAATTCGGAATGGAAAAAGCTGAGGGAAGGAAGCATCTGCCTTGACCGCCTGCAATAGCAACTGGGGCGCTGGGATGCTCATTGAAACCCAAATCCCAATTCCTTTCTGGCCAAGAGGAAATAGCGTGCCTCTGACACGCTAATAAGAAAATCATCACTAATTACAGATTTAATTTGGGTGGCATATGCCAGATTCCCATACGTTGCAATTTAGCACTTACTTTGAATAAGTCCATTCACAAGGATTTCAATTGGGATCTAGCAGCTGATGAATTAAAATGGAGGGATTGGAAAGAGGGTTGCCAACCATCTTAAAAAACAAAAAAACTAAACCCAGCTCTTTCTTTCAACCCAGTGTTGCTCCTGTGCCTTTAATGCTTTGATTGTCATACATTCATAGCTGGTAACGCTTATCTGCATGATGCTTCACTCAGTGCCCTTCAAGCTGCCATGACAGGTACAGGAGAAAGCCAGGTATGGGGTTTTTTCTGGTCAGTTGGCAACCCTAATTATCACCCTCATTTTTCAAAGCAAAGGGGAATGCTGAAATACACAACAGATTCTGGGCAGAATGGCTAAGGGACTATATTTTCATTTTGTTATTTATGTAAGGCATTTATACGTCGCTTTATATTCAGAATTTCTAAGCTGTGTACATAGAATGTTAAAAAAAAAGATCATACAAAGAATAAGATTAAAATTCATTCTAAAAACAGGGGTGGAAACCACTTTAAAATTCCTGCTGCATTAGGAAAGTCTTTGTCAAGCTCCCCACATTGGGCAAAAAAGATTCCTGCATTGGAGGGGGTTGGATAGATGACCCTAGTTGTTCCTTCCAACTCTACGGTTCTATGATTCTAAGCGTCCCAAACTCATCAGGGATGCATGGCATCTGAGATGTAGGACATTTGCTTTTCTTTGAGGACTAGTAAATATATCCTACTTATTGTTAGAGTTATAATGCAATCATATTATGTAAGCCTGTTGCATTTGATGTTAGCTTACCCCGAATAGACTGAAATGGACAGGACTAACTTAGTCCATTAATTTCAACAGGTCTATTCTGAGGATAACTTAGCTGGATACAGCCATATACGTTTCCGGGCACAATTCAGACTGTTGGTACTGACCTTTAAAGCTCATAAACGGCCTCGGACCAGTATACCTGAAGGAGCATCTCCACCCCCATTGTTCAGCCTGGACACTGAGGTCCAGTTCTGAGGGCCTTCCGGCGGTTCCCTCACTGTGAGAAGTGAGGTTACAGGGAACCAGGCAGAGGGCCTTCTCAGTAAGTGGTGCCCGCCCTGTGGAACACCCTCCCATCAGATGTCAAGGAAATAAACAACTATCTGACTTTTAGAAGACATCTGAAGGCAACCCTGTTCAGGGAAGCTTTTAATATTTGATGAGTTATTGTATTTTAATATTTTGCTAGAAGCCGCCCATCTGGCTGGGGAAACCCAGCCAGATGGGTGGGGTATAAATAAAAAAATTATTATTATTATCATTCGTATTCATTCTTTCCACACACAGCGCTATATAAGGGCCTGTTTTATTTATCCATATGACCAGCCAGCCTCAGTGTCCTGGGATGCAGCTGCTTGGAAAGCTGACAGTGCAATTTGCTGCATATTCATGCACAATAGGGCTTACACCTAATTAAATGTACATAGGATTGCAGCAGTGGCAAATTCAGCCCGCGTGGGTTAGTAGTGTCGGGCTAGAACCTAGGAGACCAGGGTTCGAATGCCCACTCAGCCACGAAGCTCCCTGGGTGACCTTGGGCCCAGTCCCTGCCTCTCAGCCTAACCAACCTCGCAGGGTTGTTCAGGGGATTAAATGAGGAGAGGGAAAACCATGTATGCCACTTTGAGCTCCTGGAAGAAAAAGGTGGGATATAAATGTGATATATAAATAGATAATACCACTTCCCAAATGTTACACAGAGTTCTTAACTAATTCTGAAGGTAACTCCTGGAGGCCATTTGAATGCCCTTCTCCAATCAACTTATATCGTTGGGTATGTGTGGAGGACTTTAATTAGGGCTGAAGAACCATTAATCCATCTTGAAGTGCAGTCCATCATCCTTAGTGTCGCCATGACTGCAAGCAATATCAGGCCTGCCTCTTTGCTCACCAACGGTGCAATTTTGCTTCTCCTTTATATTGAAGGTGTGGGCAGCCTCTGGAGATGACTGTAGCTGAGTAGCAGAGCACATCTGATAGAAAAGGGACCGTAATTCATTGATAGAAGATCCCAGATTCAATCTCCAGCATTTCCTGTTCTAGGTGGTAGGAAAGACTCTGAGATCCTGGAGAGCCACTGCCAGTCAGGGTAGGTAAGACTAGCTAAATGATCTGGCCTAGACAGCTTCATGTAGTACTTGTAAGTGCACAGAAGAAGCTTGGAGCAGCTGGTCAGAGTGAAACAATCCAAACTGCCTGGTTTGAGGGTTTCTACAGACTTCTCTTTGCATCCCATCAAATCCGAAATTCAACGCAATCCTGAGCCAAGTGTCATTTTTCCTGCCAAACTGCAGCTGTTGTGCCACCTGTGATTTCATTTCATCACAAGAGCTGTTAGCAGAGAGCTGCAAACTTTCACAACTGTTCATGGAGGGAAACGACGAGACCCGACATTTCCAAATGCACGGAAAGCAATTCGTTGCTCAAAGTTAAGTGCTTAGCATGGAAATGCCCAGATGACTGTCGCTGTTAACCACCTCTGGCCTCCGCTCTAATGTGCATGGAAAGCATTTCCTCCAGGGATGAAAATGAACAGCTGCTGGGCTGCGTTTACAGATGTCTCAAAGGTCTACTAATGCAAGTATAACCAAGGCTGGGAATACTCTACACTACACCACAGTACTGCACGCATGGATACAAATTGGTACAAGCTTCTTCTTTTAAAGCAACTTACTAGTCCTCATGGTACAGGAAAGGCCTGGAAACATGTGGGCACTTAGGCCAAGTCTCAAAGACCAAAGGAGGCTGAGCAAGGCATGCACTGGTCCCTAGGCAAGTCTTCAGTGCCCTCTTTAGAGCTGGTGGGTTGTGTCTAATGTTAGACCTACTCAGAGCAGACCCATTGGAACGCATGAGCATGCCTAATGTCCATTATTTTAATGGGGGTTTCTTTTTCCCATTGCCATGGCTACCTCACCCAATGCCTGACTTCCTTACAGTTAATCCTTTGCTTGCAAAAGAAAGAGCTACCAACCTTCAGTTAGCCTGCAGGGTAGCTCAGTCGGTAGAACACGAGACTCTTAATCTCAGGGCTGTGGGTTCAAGCCCCACGTTGGACAAAAAGATTCCTGCAATTCAAGGGGTTGGACTAGATGACCCTTGTGGTCCCTTCCAACTCTACCGTTCTTTGAAACCCTCACTGGGGAAAGCAGAAATGATCGTGCAAATGAGTAAATACACCCACACCCACAAGCTTGATTCACACACCTGGCCAGAGCAGAGGTGGTTAACCTTTGGCCCGCCAGGTGCTGCATGGGACTCCATGTCCCATCATCCCTGACCATCTACCATGCTGGCTGGGGCTGACGGGATTTGGAGTCCAACAACATTAGGAGATCCGTAAACTAGCCACCTGTCTGGGCTAGAGAATCTGCAGACCCTTGCCGCAGAATAAGGCCCATGACAAAGGAAGCTGCAGTCATAACTTACTTTTGCAAGGTTGTCAGCATTCCTTATGGTCTCCACCATCTCTTTGCCCGACGGATGCACCTTCGCCACGTGGCCCCACATCCTCTCCCAGGTCTTCCCATCAATAGGGAAGCCACTTTTGTTGACGAGGAAAACCACCCCTCCATCTTTGTCTTCCTCTTCCGAGCCCCCGCTGTTGGCAAGGCCAACCGTCCGGGCGTGCGAGCTCCTCGAACGGCCCCCTTTGTCTCCTTTAGGGTGGCGGGAAGCATTGGAGCTGGACCCCGTCATCACTGAGCCTTCAAAGGGACGAGAGGCACCTCTCCAGGGCAAAGCAGGAAGAGACGGACAGCTCAGTGTCCCAGCCAGGTAGCACTCCCCATCCCCTCTTCCCCCACCCCCCAAGGAATCAGGTTGGCATGAAGTTGCTTGCTAACAGCAGCCAAGCAGATCACCGGCGGGTCTCTCCTCTTGCAGGCAGAATCTATTCGAAAATAACAACAGAAGGTGCAAGACAGCACATGTTAGCATCATGGTCAGACAAAACAGCCCGTTTCCCACTAGGAGAACTAGCGAGCGAGACGCATCAGGCAGAGGCTCTCGTTGTTCTCAGCCAGAAATGGGAAACAATGGAACAGCAGTAATCAAAGCAGACACTTATCGGATACACCTATGAAACAAAAGAGGAGGACCCTCAGATCCCTCTCTTCCTCGGCATCCCGCTCAGGTTCTCTCTCACCGGAGGGCGGCTGAAGGCAAGAGGGACCCTGATCTCTCTCTAAGGACACGCATCTACACATTTATACGCACACCCTGGAATAACCCTCTGGGAACTGTCACACAAAAGGAAGCGGGAGCCTGCTGCTGCAGAGCTGGATCCCTCTCTTCCCGCATAACATTGTCCCGGGTGATCATAAATCTGTCACCCCCACAGCGAGGCTGGATTCCGCCAGATCTCCCTGCTTGTTGTGTCTGGCTACCCGGCTCCGCGCCTGCATGGAGCCTGACTTGGGGCGGGGGGGCGGGGAGGGGGGCGCACCACTAATGCCGTCGGAACGAGGATCCGACCGAGCATCTCGGCGAGCCCCGCCGCCGTTCAGCAGTAGCAGCGGCGCGCTTCGTTCTTCCGGGGCTTGCATGCGGCAAACAGCCTCGGATGCTGCAGGTAGGAAGGCTGGGTGCATGCACGCATGCAGGCGAGCTGGCACCGGTCTCGGGATCCCGACGTGCGGGGAGGAAGGCGGACCTGTCCGCTGTGATTACTGCAAGCCCTTTTTAAAAAAACAGGCGGTTCCTCCCTCTCTCGGCCGCCGCGCGACCCCACCCATCCTCGGGCACCCCTCCCCGCAAAACCCGGCCCGCCTCACCTGCTCGCGCAGCGATTCATTGCACCGGAGCCTCTCCCGGCGGCTGCGGCTGATGCTGCCTCTGCAGCTGCCTCGGCCGCCCCGGCCTCAGCCCATGTTCCATGATCAAGTGTTGCTCTCTGACATGGAACCATGTTACCCGGCAGCCGCCGACGTTCCGAGCGCCCCCATTGGGCGCCGCAACAAAGAAGGGTGGGCCTCGCGGACCCGGGCAGCGGCGCGAGGAAGGCTGGCCGGGCTCCGATTGGCTGCCGCGTCGGGCGCCGAGCGAGGCCAGCCCGGGAAATCTGATCGCTCGTGCTGCGAGTCAGGCCTTGGTGTCATTTTTATAAAAAAAATATTAAGCGGGGTTCTCCCAGCAGCGCCCATTCAAAGTGGGTGTAAGGGTCTATAAAATTTTAATCTGCTTTAATATTTTAACTAAAAATAAAATTGAAATTTTTTTTATTGCTTTCAGGAAGGGTTGTGATTTTCCATTTTTATCTTTTGTAAACCGCTTTGGTGCTTCGTTTTTGTTTTTTAAACAAGCAGTGTATAAATTTGATGAAGCGAATCCATTAAAGGAAAGGGCTGGCGATGGCGTGTCTTCTTGATTCGCTGCTGCGTATTCATAGCGATTCGAACAGATCTGAAGGCATCGCTCCCCGCCCACCACCCTAGGATATTCCACAAGTAACGCTGAGCGTTATTTATGACTCGCCCGTCTGAGCTCATAGCTGATTTCAGTAGCAGATTCATGTACATACTATATATACTAATCACCAGGCAGACGATTAACATAAACAAGAGTCACTGGCTATTCTTTCCTGGTGCCGTTCATGTTGCTGGTGGTTGTTGCCTATAAATCCCTATGCAGCTTAAGACAAAGCCGCTTGAAGGACTGTCTCTTCTTATTGCGGGTAAGAGCCCTGCTCCTTGGAGGAGCATCTGCTATGCCTGCAGGAGGCCCTTCAATTTCTGACATCTCCAAGTAGGTCTAGGAGAGACCCTGGAGAGCTGCTGCCAGTCAGTGTAGACAATACTGAACTAGATGGATGAACCAATGGTCTGATTCCACAGAAGGCAGCTTCTTGTGGTCCTATGCTTCCTACTGGAATCTGTCTATCCTTTAACATCAGCTGTTACGGTCCCTTCTGGTGCCATTGCTTAGTGAGGCGAGACTGGTGGCAATGCATGATGGGGCTTTTTCTGTGGCGGCCTCTTGTCTGTGGAACTGCCTGCCCCAAGGTGTTAAGTTACCTTCCTCTTTACCTGGGTTTCTCTGGCAATTGGAAGTGTTACTTTTTAAACAAGCCATTTTGGCTACCTTAATGCAGAGGCAGCCAGATGTTGTTGAGACTCCAATTCCCATCCGCTACGCTCACCAGGGCCAATAGTCAGGGATTATGGGAACTGTAGTTCAGCAACATCGGGCAAGCACCAGGTTGGCTCCCTCTGCCTTACTGTATTGATTGTGAGCTTTGCTCTTTGTGCTCCTGGTTGGTGTTTTTTCTCTTTCTTTTACTGCTGTTTATAGTTTTTTATCATTTGCGTTTTAATAGCTTATCAGTTTGGTCTTTCTGTTTGCTTTTATATTTTGTGTCACATTGAGCAACTCCTGTGGAGTGGGAAAGCAGAGTAGATTTAAATATATATATATATATATATATTAATGGATAAAAATGATGTATGGAAAGAACAAAAGATAACCCAGGTTCTGAAGAATGAAAGCTCAACCTTTAACCTGACATTACAAGAGTGTACTTTGATCAATAGGAACATAAAGAAATATAACAGAAAGCATATACGTAGCCTCTTGCATGCTACATCTCCCAGGTCTGAGTTCTGGCAGTTTTCATTTTATAAATAAAGAACTGATTTCTAAAATGAAATATGCCAAACTCGAAGGGTTCGTCCACACTTCTGTTTGTCGTGTGCCTAAAAACCTGATTGATGTTTGCTCCGATACAGCAGGAAAGATTGAGCTTCTCTGGGAGCCAAGCAGAAGTCTGGATGAACCCAAAGTCTTTTCCTCCCTCTCACTGAACCCCCCCCCCCCCCAATCCCATCCCATATATGTGGGATCTACTTTATTTTAGAGTCTATGGGTAAAAAAGAAAGTGGTTGTTCTGTCTTCCGACTATAAACTTAAAATGTAACTGCTAAGATGTAAAATGCCTGCAAAGTAGCCCAGTTGGATTTCCTTTCCTTTCACCCTGATGGGCAGTGGCATAATCTGGGGTTTACGAAAGTCCCATTATAGAGATCAGCAGATTTGATCCGTTAGACCTCAGATTCCCTTTTCATCTACCCCAGATGGCAGATGGGGAGGAGGGAGGTGAAAAATGAACATATATGCTAAACTCGATGAGCATGTCAAGAATGAAAGCTATTTGAATGCTGTTTCTATTTTTTATACACCACACAATAGACTTACTCAGGACTGAACAAGATTCGTCCTTGGCCAGGGCACCATCTGCATTCCAGGGGATTTGGGTGTGGGGATGTCATCTTACAAATGTTCTGATATGTGCCCATTTGTATGGGCAGAGCTGGCCTGACCATTAGTCAGAGTGAAGCATCTGCCTCAGGCAGCTCATTTTAGGTGTCATTAAAGGGCAGCAAATGGTAAATCGTGTAAATTATTATGGTGGCATTGTTACCGCCAGAAAGGGAGAAAAGTTCTTGTGAGACTTCCTGCCTCAGGTGCCAAAATCACCTGGGTAGTGTTTGGTACCTTGACAGAGGAAGGGGCGTGCCATTACGGTTCTTCCTCAGGCAGCAAAATGTCTTGGGCCAGCCCTGTGTCCAGAGGTGGCTGGTGGCTCCCTCTGGGACTGGTGGCATCAGGGGCGGATTTAGCAGAACGTGACTGGTTCGCCCCATTGGACACTGAGCCAAGAGGGCACTGCAGGGGGCGTCACAACAAGGACGAACAATGGAAGGCTAGAGGCCAGGGGGCACTGAATTTTGGCGTCACACAGGACGCTGCTGAAATTTTAAAGCCCAAACTCCACCACATAAGCCACAGCCAATGACAGGCGGAGCTGACAGATCTAGCAGGCTCTTCTTATGCCCTTATGACTGGCATCTAATATTCCTAGGGAGCTTGGCCCATCCAGGAACCTCATGCTGTTTGCCAGGACGGATATTGCAGCTCCCTGTTCTCTTGGATGCTTGAAGAGGAGCACTGGGTATCTGAGCATCCATGGTTAGATCAAATAAACTATGCCGGGTTACATGATTGGTTAGGTCCCAGCCTCTGAGCAAGATCTTCGTGGCACAAGCCCTGAAACTGTATTTCTGGAGATGGAATTGACAAGTGTGGGTTGCGGTGGCATTTGTTTGTTTGCAGATCTGCATAATGAAAAGTTTTAGT
This sequence comes from Podarcis filfolensis, assembly GCF_964270895.1. Lineage (NCBI taxonomy): Eukaryota > Metazoa > Chordata > Lepidosauria > Squamata > Lacertidae > Podarcis > Podarcis filfolensis. Next base: position 96,863,891 of record NC_139606.1, read on the forward strand.
GCTACCAACTGCGTTAAGGTAACCCCAGAGCCCTTGCAATGTTGACTTGAAAAGACAATCTGCCTCTTTTGCTTCCAGTGGCTCAGTCAGGACAGGACTGTAGGGCAGAAACGGCAGGAGGCCTTGCCACATTTTGTAGTCAGTGAAGCTATGCACATTAAAGAAGGGCTCCTCTCTTCAGTCTAATATTACGTAACTGTTACAGCTTGCTCTGTAGGTATGAGCACACTTATTTTATGCTAATGCCACTCTGCGGCACTAAGTAATCCCCAGAGGAGCCAGCTCCCCTCCCGACTGTCTCCTTGGCTCGTGTTTCTCTCTCGGTGGAATTGCTGAACTCCATCATTAGCATGAGCAACCGGAAGACCATGGAGGTATTGTTTGAGGAGCTAAAGTAAACCAGCTGTGTGGGTTTGTGATGCCTGCAGAGTGTTTGGTTCCAGGAGAAAGAAGGGCATTCAGGAAGGGAACTGGAACAAAGATGCTTCTCTTTGCTGTGAATTTGCTGCGTGTTAAGGATTTTCGGCCCTGTTAACTCTTGGCTTCTGGGTGTGCTGACAACAAGCGAAATGGGGCTCGTTTCTGACTAGGTTTCCTGGGAAGCTGACTTAATATGTCAGACCACTGACTCCATTGAGCTTAGTATTGTCCATTGAGCTTAGTATTGTCCATTGCCGCTGAAAGCGGCAATGGCAGGTGAAAGATGCTCAGTTCAGCTTTGCTGCTTCTATGGGACTTAAAGAGAAATAGGTACATGCGTGGAGGGAGTAAAAGCACATTTATATCAGCAGCCTTCCTACACTGCAAGGACGCTCTCTATGGAGACATGGCTTCCGGCACCAGGCCTGTTGGCATTCCAACTCTGCATTACAAAGATGTCTACTAACATGGCAGGAAGGCTGGCAACATTAACCCTGCCTTGTGGGAATCCCTTGCTGATGGACCACACTGCCTGGAGACAGGCAGTCAAGTTGTGTATCCAAAGTGGTGACCAGAGGAGAAAAGGCCGCTTGGAGGAGCACAGAGAGAAGAAACACCATGTGCATCTGCAGCAGCACAACTGGACACTTTCATCTTCCCTAGATGCAACAAAACATGTCTCTCCTATATCGTTCTCTACAGCCACAGCAGGCACTGAAACATTCGAACAGCTTGACATCACCCCAAAGGCACACACCTCCATTGTCTCCCGAGACAGACAGTTGCCACGGCTCCTTTTTCCTCAACCTTTGAATCTCCCTCCTTGGCTTGAGTTTTGTTGTTGTTTTTAAACTGTAACATGCATTATTTTTGATTAAATGTCATTGTTTTCAACAACATAGGAAGCATAACACACCAGCCTAATGATAAGATATATACACTCAATAAGTGAAAAGTAGGGTAATGAAAACAGAAGGAACGTGTTTTTTATTAAAAAAAAGATTCTAACATTTTAGTCTTGTTGTTCCAGCAGGTAGGACCCAAGCAAACCAGTTCAGATTGCAAGAAGGGAGATCTTTTGACTGAACATTTGAATATCCTCCTGATAGTACAAGCTGTTCAACAGTAGAACAGATTGTCTTGCAAGTTGGTGAACTCTCCATCATCACTGAGGCTCTTAAGCAGAGGCTGCATGGCCAAACTATCAGTGATTTCCTCCGTTGACTAGATGACCTTGGATGCCTCCCCCAGCTCTACTATTCTATCATTAATCAGCTCATTTTCTTTGTCCCATAGGACAGGCAGAATTCCTCCAACCGGATAAAGTCTTTTCACTGAAGGAAGCACTCCTCACATCAGAGGAAGGGAACATTTAGATCCAACCTAGAGTTACGAACTCTGTGGCAGCCTCACAACAGACCCTTCTTCTCCAATGGAAGCCCTCTGGTCATGTCGTCATCTACCCTGCTGGCATTCCCCATGTTGCGTTGCAGCAGGAACTTGGAATCTTCAGCTTGGCTGAAGGAGGAACCCTTCACCTGGAGGAACCCAAAACGGCTGTCGTTAAGCAGCACACCATGTTTCCAGCCGAAGTCCTATTTTAGGTTCTGGGAGTTGGAAAGAGCAGAGTAGCGCACATACTTTGCACACTCCCTGGTGAGAGAAACAGTCGAGCCAAATGACGCCACTGCAGTGGTACCTCGGGTTAAGTACTTAATTCATTCCGGAGGTCTGTTCTTAACCTGAAACTGTTCTTAACCTGAAGCACCACTTTAGCTAATGGGGCCTCCTGCTGCCGCCGCACCGCTGAAGCACAATTTCTGTTCTCATCTTGAAGCACAGTTCTTAATCCGAGGTAATATTTCTGGGTTAGCGGAGTCTGTAACCTGAAGCATCTGTAACCTGAAGCATATGTAACCCGAGGTACCACTGTATTCACATCGCACCTCACTCTGCGTTTTGTGAGAGGTGATGGTATTACCACCATAGTTTTGTGGTTCCAAGAGAAACAACTTCCTTCTAACTTCTAACTTGTGCCCCTGAGGCTGTTTTCCCAACGCTCCGGCGTGATTTTGTGGTTTCTCCTTCAGTCAGATTCTCCCTGTAGCTTGATTCTCAAGTGCAAGAAAAAACTGTAGTGAAAGTGGTAGCTGGGTGATTTATCATAAGCCCCCTGACTGGCTAGCGCCTGTGATGTCACTGATGCCAAAAGACCCTTTCCCAAGCCCACACAATTCTTGGAATTTTCAAAGGGTTTAAGATATAAAATACGTTTTAATAAGCTCTTCATGGGGCGAACAGTTTCTCTCTGTACAGCTCATGCAGCCCCCAACCTTTAAACACAAGATAGGAGAACTTGCTGGAGTTCCTTGCTAAAGGAGCAATCCTATACACAAGAAGCTGGTGTAAACTGAGCCAGTGTAAAGTTATACCAAATCCAGACCCAGTTCAGCAGTTGGGGCTTCTGCTACTGCTCTGCCTAAGCCTGGCAGAGGGGAATCAAGTCTTTTAAACAGTGCTCTGTGCTGGGTTGCCAGGTCACATGGCCAAGCTGCACATGCTTCAGATCCAGCTCAAGTCCCACTTCTCTGGTCCCACCCATGCCATGCCCCCATAATCTCCCTTTGGGGGGACTTACACTGGCTGAACCAGGAAGCAGCCAGCTGAACTGTCAGGGGCAGACTTTGGTATTTCAAATTTCAGCAGTGCCCTGTGCCAAAATTCAGCACCGTCCTCCCACTTCTTGCCTTCCATTCTGCTCAGCTGTCATAGTTGTAACGCCCTGTGTCGTCCTCTAGGCTCAGCACCCAGTACAGCAGAATCGGTCGCACTGCCCCAAATCCGCCTCTGGAGCTGTGGATCCACATCCTCAACAGCTCGTTCCAATGGTTCTTGCCATAGATTGCCCCCTAAGTGAATAACATTTTTTTGAAAGCCTCCCTTTGCTGGATTTGCCCTTTGTACACATTCCTTGCACTGACAGAACATTAGCACTGCTTTGAATGCAACCCTGAGCATTTCCTAAAGATATGTAGAAGCGAGACGGAGGCAGCGATCCTCATGGTAGCAGGAGAATGCTTTCATGGGATGAAGTGAGCCACATATTCTGCTTCTAGTCTGCAGAGGTGAAATTTCATCTCCTGCCACTTGCTCTTCCCCATTGATGCTCTGCTCTGGCAATTCCTCATTAACAAGGAGGTTTGCTGAAGGAGTGAAAGTGTCAAAGCAGCAGCGGAGCATTTCATTAGTGACTTTCATCTGAGGATCTCAAAGCCCTTCACAAACACCCATTGCCCATCACCCCACTTATTAGTGTGGATGCAGTGGGTGAGTCAGAGATGTGTAAAGCCCCATGGAATATCATTACATTTGCTGAAACTCTTCGTGAAAGTAAAAGGTGTGGGCAGATCACTTCACCATCCATGTAAGTACTTTGGTTTCAATTGCTAGCCTTTTACTGTATGCATATATATCTAGTTTAGTAAACACTTGCTCTGTTTGGGATGCTCTTTTCCATCTGTAAAATGGGTATAACTATGACCTACTTCTCAGGGCTTTTTGTAAATAGATGATAAAGACTGGAAATAACTTTTCCTATTATGAAATACTGGGCTTTCACCTTTGATATGGCTTCAGTCTGAGGGAGGTTTCTTTGGGGGAGCATATTCATATGGGGTGGAGCAGCAGGCTGGGTGCTGAGTGCAAAGGGGTTTCTCTGTACAGTAGCACTTGATCTAGATCTAATCTGTATGTAGAAAGGTCTTTCCCTCTGCAAATAGCCTTGTCTCAATTAATAGCACAAGTCGTCCTAAAGAAATGCTGCCACCTACTGAATAAACTGCCAACATCATTCTGCCTCAGTTTGATTTACTGGAGGAAAGTTGCAACATACAGACCCAGACCAAACACTACAAAAAGTCAAGGTTAGTATGCTCCTTGTGGCATCCTAGGCACCTCTTCATTTGCGCTCCCCCAAGTTTTGCTGTAGCTTGGTCCAGTCTATATCATTTTCTAGTTTACACACACACACACACACACACACACACACACACACACACACACCCCACACAGCCTAATAACCACGAGGATCAGAAAGCTTAGAATCAGCAAAACAGATTTGTCACCTATAAGGTCAGGAACTGATGTGATATCCAGCAGGCGGATGCTGGTGTCTCCCATCAGAGGTGATGGATGCCTCAATGAAGTCCTGAATGGATAAACCCTCTGTACCATACATATATGTGATTTCATGTTTCTATAATAAATTATTATTATTATTTCTACCCCGCCCATCTGGATGGGTTTCTCCAGCCACTCTGGGCTGCTCCCAACAGAATATTAAAAACATGACAAAACATCAAACATTAAAAACTTCCCTAAACAGATGTCTTCTAAAAGTCAAGTAGTTGTTTATTTCCTTGACATCTGATGGGAGGGCCTTCCACAGGGCGGGCACCACTACCAAGAAGGCCCTCTGCCTGGTTCTAGCCTTTCCAACAGACTACACACCGTGTCCCCCACCAGAGGTAATACCGCTCTCCTAACACCCCATAAGCCCTCCACCTAGACCATCTAGGAAAAGGAAAACCCTGGTCCTAAACCTCTGCTGCCTTGCAGGATATCTTTGGAAGAAGAAAAGGCTAAGGAGTAAACCATACACAAATCCAGAGTGGAGTCCCTAAGACTGTTGGATGGCAACTTATATGAGGCAACTCCGGCAACTCCTGCAGCTAAGCTGGCACCAAATGTATTGCTCTGTTTTCCTTTGGACCACATCAGCGAGGCCAAGAAGCTTCTTGTCTGGGCAGCCCAGGACCTCCAAAGACACTGTCTATCGAGACAGGAAGATGCCAGCAACCCTTTCCGAAATTGTTTTCCCAAATGCTTAACTACACTTCTTCTTTTTTTTCTAGGATTCATTTGTATAATTAAGACAACATATGGATAATGGCTTAATAGGTTCTCAAAGAAGAATCCAGATTTCCAGGTTATGTCATGCTGCACTTTTAGTGCATAATTCAAGATGCATGACCCATTAGCAATCCCAGATAAGAGTTTTGAAAAAGGGAATGGAAATCAGCAGGAGAGGAAAGATTGGGGGGGGGACACAGTAGTTGTACACATCTTGACAGTCGTTGCATATCTAAATCGGGCACCCTACATTCTAAGGATTTTGTTGCTAATTTGGTTTAGCAATCCTTCCCAGGATTTTTGAAGCATTTTCTTAGTGCTGAATAGTCTAATCCGATGTATGTCCCACTGAGTTCAATGGGATTTACTCCTGGGTAAGTGTGCACAGGACTATGACCTACAGCAAACTTTTTTTTTTTACATTCACCTATAGGGCACAGGTGACGCTGTGGGTTAAACCACAGAGCCTAGGACTTGCCGATCAGAAGGTCGGCAGTTCAAATCCCCATGACGGGGTGAGCTCCCATTGCTCGGTCCCTGCTCCTGCCAACCTAGCATTTCGAAAGCACATCAAAGTGCAAGTAGATAAATAGGTACCACTCTGGTGGGAAGGTAAACAGCGTTTCCGTGCGGTGCTCTGGTTCGCCAGAAGCGGCTTAGTCATGCTGGCCACATGACCCGGAAGCTGTACACCGTCTCCCTCGGCCAATAAAACAAGATGAGCGCCGCAACCCCAGAGTCGGTCATGACTGGACCTAATAGTCAGGGGTCCCTTTACCTTTACCTATAGTCCACAAAGTGTCAAGTGTGTGAGAGGTTTGAAGTGGCTATGAGAAACGGTCAGGAATCAGGGTGCCCAACCAATGGTCCCCTTTTCCATTGAGGGGACAACCTCCAGAATCCAGAATGCAGCAGCTAGACTTGTGACTGGGAGCGGCCGTCGAGACCACATAACACCGGTCTTGAAAGACCTACATTGGCTCCCAGTATGTTTCTGAGCACCATTCAAAGTGTTGGTGCTGACCTTTAAAGCCCTAAACGGCCTCAGTCCAGTATACCTGAAGGAGCGTCTCCACCCCCGTTGTTCTGCCCAGACACTAAGGTCCAGCGCCGAGAGCCTTCTGGCGGTTCCCTCACTGCGAGAAGCCAAGTTACAGGGAACCAGGCAGAGGGCCTTCTCGGTAGTGGCACCCGCCCTGTGGAACGCCCTCCCACCAGATGTCAAAGAGAACAACAACTACCAGACTTTTAGAAGACATCTGAAGGCATCTTTAGGGAAGCTTTTAATGTTTAACAGACTACTGTATTTTAATACTTTGTTGGAAGCCGCCCAGAGTGGCTGGGGAGGCCTAGCCAGATGGATGGGGTATAAATTTTTTTTATTTTTATTATTATTATTATTATTATTATTATTATTATTATTATTATAATATAACATTAATCAAAGGCCATCCACTTAGTGCTTAACTGTGTAGCATGCTGAGTTTGCTAATATCACAAGGCCTTATACACGCTATATGCCAATCCTTGATCCTTTTATAGGATACGTCCTCATTTCATTATATGTTTTGTGGTTTTACAAGGAGTTGCCAGCCTTGTTCAGCAGCTCAGACCATGTCATGCTGTCTGCACTTGGGCTGCCTTCCAGCTGGGAGAGTGTTTAGAAGCCAGCTAGTAATTTAATTCAGTTACCGCTACGGCAGTCACATATCTTGGGTCTCCAATCCGTTGATTGCTTTTGGAGGCATGGAACCAATGCTCAGAGCTAACAGCAGAGGTCTCCCTCAGCTGAAACTTTAGCAATAGACAGTGATCTTGATGCAAACTCAGCCTTCACTAAAAAGTAAAAAAAAATAAAAAATGGCCAGCTTTTTACTAGAAAAGGGCATTTTTAAAAAACTTTCAGGGATGGAGAAGGAAGGCAAGAAAAGATGAAGAAGAAACCCTACTGGATTGGGACCATTAGTATAAGTAATAATACACACACCCCAATATAGGCAAGTACAAAAATGGATTACAGTATTAATACAATCAAAAAGACAATGATTTTCCCACCTCACTCTTCATTTGCTAGCTTGAAACCACCTCCATTATGAAGGTTATGAATCCAGACTTTAAATGAAAGCCTTGCTAGGATCAGCAACCCTGAAATGACATTGTAATACTTTGGTCTTACAACTCTGTAGAAACAGTTACAACACTTTTTGGAGGTGTGAGGAGGGAGTGGGAAAGCCTATTGGTAGAATGAGCTATATTTACTTTCAGCCATACAAGTTAGTGGGGACCATTTGGTTCTATGCAAGGAAGTAGAGGGTGCTGTAACACTACTGGGGCAAGGGTAAAAATCTTTCCACCCTAGAATCTGCCCGCAATGTTCGGTGTCAGCAATCAGTTACATCTTCAAGGAGGTCCATGTCCTTCAAAAGTCTGACCTGCTTATTATTTAATCTTAGGAGCTATTTATAGCACAGGATTAGGAAATAAGATCATGTGAGAAGACGGTACATCATGTTGATGACTAGCATATAGGAAACAAACCAGGTCGTTGTGTACCTAAAACGTAGCAGTAAGACCTTGCTGAATGATATGCTTAGCTGCAAAAAGAAATTGCATAAGAATGATGACTGTTTATACACAGGGAGAGCTATCAGATGAGGGGAGGAGGTAGATATGCCTAGCAGCCAACAATATTTTTAAAAATCAGTGGATGTTCTCTAATTGTTGCAGAATTGTGCCAAACAGTGCCTGGTAGTTATAACAGCAGCAGTAGCCGGATGGCTGCTCACAAATTCTCTGCACTTGCAGCTGAGTAATTAGTGTAGCACCTATTCACTAGATCTTGTTTATAGTCTCTCATGCTGCCATGCCTGTGCTCACTCAAAACACTGAGAACTGTTAAGCAAGGGAAAAAATCACTTCCACTCTGAAATATTAATGACATGTACAGTTGGCTAGAATATGCAAGGCTTTTTAAAAAAAAAATGTGACTACAGTGGTACCTCGGGTTACATACGCTTCAGGTTACAGACTCCACTAACCCAGAAATAGTACCTTGGGTTAATAATAATAATAATTTATATAAATAATTTTTATTTATAACCCACCCTCCCCAGCCAAGGCCGGGCTCAGGGTGGCTAACAAGCAATAATAAAAACAAATTGAACGAATACAACTTAAAAAACAAGATTAAAATACATTAAAATATTGAAACATTAAAATATTAAAATGCAGCCTCATTAAGAACTTTGCTTCAGGATGAGAACAGAAACTGTGCTCCGGTGGCGTGGCAGCAGCAGGAGGCCCCATTAGCTAGAGTGGTGCTTCAGGTTAAGAACAGTTTCAGGTTAAGAATGGACCTCCGGAACGCATTAAGTACTTAACCCGAGGTACCACTGTATTAAAAAAAACAAAACTGTCAACTACACTGGTAAAGTTCATGGTTCACGTCTGGATGAATCCTTCCTAATAATGACTCAGAATCAAGTTATAGATCAGTTTAAGCCCGGCAGTGGTGTCCAAGCTTTTTTCAAAGAGGGCCAGATTTGATAAAGTGAAGGGCCGTGGGGGCCAACCAAAGTTATTGACCTTTTCTTAGGATTGAAGTTGTTGAGCTTTTTTTAGGGTTGGACTTGCTGAGCTTTTACGATTTTTTAGGATTTTATCCCAGGCAATATATTGCCACAGGGGCCAAATTGGGCCCCCGAAACAGACTTTGGACATGCCTGGAAGGAGTTAATTCTGTCAGAATTCTAACCAACCTGAAGAAGTTGCCATGATCAGACAGCTAAATAGGTCAGCATCCCCAAAGGTCAGGAACACGGGGAGGGTGAACAGCGAGTGACAGCAGGAATAAAGGGAGCCCTGAAGCAAATTAAACCAAGACATAGAAGTGTCTTTGTACTAAGTGTATATCAAGTTTTCTACTCAAACAGCTGTTTAGCCTCAGGGCCAGCTGAAACCCTAGTTGCGAGGTCAACATGACACAGCATAGAATATCAAGATCATTCCCTGGCTTCCTTGATCTCCTGAAGTAGTAGCGAGGCAGAAATGTTTTGTCTACATACCTACAGGACCTGATGTTTGTATCTAGCAATGCCAGTGCTTAACTTACAGATATGTTCCATCTGTTTATATTTACCAAGGGGTGGAGTGGGGAGACAATGTTCATATTCCAAGTACAGAATAAAAAAATACTTGGTGTTAATGACCACACTTTTATGAGGACACAGTCCAAAATGCAAGCATAGCTACTTCGTGGTGTTAAAAGAATACCGAGCCACAAACCACCATTTTCTATTTATTATTATTTATTGAATTGCTACCCCACACTTCCTCCCAAACGACCCCGGGACAGCAAGCACATCAGCATTTCTCCATAGCCTTCACCAACTCAGATGCCTTGAACTACAATTCTCATCCACCTCAGCCAGCACGGCCATGCCAGCTAGAGCTGATGGAAGCTGTATTTTTCTATTTTGTTTATTCATTTGGAGGGCCCCAGATCAGTGAAGGCTGTCTGGACATATTGTCTTTTAACTGTTTGTTGCATATTACCACATCAAAAATGTACACACAATGTAGTAGAGAGGCTTGCTCTGAAGATGGGTTTGCTTGGGTGGAAAATAAGGTTATGGAGACGACGAGAACTGGCAGAGAGCACTAGGGTCAACATCAGGGTCTTTGAGGATACACAACATGAGGGACTTGAACCAACATCTGATACAATGATTGCCATAGTAGATTTCAAGATTATAAATACATTGTGTTAAAGCTGTTCAAATTTATGCAGTAATTCCAGGAAATTCCAGAACATTCCTCCTTTGCCTGTCAGAGCCCAGCTCCACCTTCCATGCTTGTTGTGAAGGGTCCCCCAATCCTCCAAAGCAGATTGGGGGGAGCACAGTGGCTGTGGGGTGAAGGGTTAAAAATATATATCCTGTCTCCCTTTCACCCACAGCAGTGCCCAATAAGCAGAGGTCCACTCCAGCCCCAATGTAGATGAAATTAGAAAAAAAAACTAACGACAAAAATCCACCCACTTATACCTCAATGGATCACTCAGACACTGCACATTTGAGAAGGCTCAAACTTGAGAAAGTATGGATTCCACATAAGATAGTGAAAGCAAAACGAGTCCCTAAGAGGCCGTAATGGAGACCCTCAGTAAGAAGATTTTGGACCCACTATTTGTTGAAAGGGCTTCTGGCATGTTTTAGAGATACCGAGTTTAACTATCCAACAGATACAGGGCCGGCCCAATACATGTTGGCATCTGAGGTGAACCACAAAATGGTGCACCCCTCCCTGCCAGGGAAGAAGGGGTAAGTGAAGAGCTATACCCAGGAACATGGAGGGAATAAAGATCAACATAGGGATCTGCTGCCCCTGTGGATTCTGCCGCCTGAGGCATTTGCCTCACCCTGTCTCACGGGTGGGCCGTCCCTGAACCAATAGCACAACCAAGAATCCTGTCAAGTAATCAAAGTAGAGGGGCCAGGTTTCCAAGAACCCTGAATCTCTAGCCATGTGAGCCATTGTTTTTCTCAAACAGAAGCAACCCAAGCTAGATAACAAAGTGGTTTTGAAATAGAGGGGAGCTTCAAAATTAGTTTGAGATACATTCTGGAGGTAAAAAGAAAAATCCCACTGGGCTAGTACAACCAGCTAAGCAGTTCTTTGGAACCCAGCAAGAGAACTTAAAACGCCAGTTTTTCTAAGCTCAGAGATTTGCCTATAGATTCCCTTGTGAATTGAAATGATGCAAAATTCCACACTGTTCGGTATACATACAAGTAACATGTCGCCAGCTCCCCATTGACCTACAATTATTTAGATAGCAAATAAATTTGCCTATTTAAACTATGCAGCACACTTACCCCTTTTTATTTTTTACTTAATCCAGAACATAATTTGCCAATGTATACCTGAAGTCCCAGGGAAGAACTTGCACAGTCCCAACTGGGAACCATTGTTGTAGCTGCCATTAAGCACTCATTACAAGGAACACTTGGATTTAAAAATCCCCACAGGCATTCTGCCAGGTCAAACTTATTTGGGAGCTTTTCAGAAGGCAGCTCTGCAATTTGGCAAAAGACATAAAACAGGGGATTCAGCAGGATTAAGGTTTTAACGTTAATTCTGGAAGGAAACTAACTTACTTTAAGCTCCAAATGTCATACTAAAGGTATGGTGATTTTTAAAGGTGGCTTTTGGGGGGGGGTGTCAAAAATTGGCCATTTTAAATTTATATAACAAGTTTAGCTATAAAGCTATCTCTCTTATGAAAGATGTTCCAAGGGAAGAGATGGCAGAAAAAGAATGTTTCCTTCAAAAAAACAACCACCCTAGATTTAGGGTGGGATTCACTTAATGAACAGCAGAAGGGCAACACTTCCCCACCAGAAAAAGTTGTCTGGGTGGGGTTGGAAACAGTATGTGGGGGGGAACTTTGCTTGGGCAAACGGAACATTTTAAATGGCGTAACAATTGAATTCCACCTATGGGGGGATTTTTTAATTGATGGATTTCTGCAGCATGTGGAATTACAGCTATAGATAATACCTGCATGTTGGTATGTGTCATGTGACAAAGGTATTTGAGAGCAGAAGCGGTAAAGGAGTCTAGAAATGTTGTGAAATGCTGAAAAGCTGCAGAATCATTTAGCATGCTGGATCACTGTGACTCATATTTAGAAGAAGAGAAGAATTTGGATTTGATATCCCGCTTTATCACTACCCAAAGGAGTCTCAAAGCGGCTAACATTCTCCTTTCCCTTCCTCCCCCACAACAAACACTCTGTGAGGTGAGTGGGGCTGAGAGACTTCAAAGAAGTGTGACTAGCCTAAGGTCACCCAGCAGCTGCATGTGGAGGAGCGGAGACGCGAACCCGGTTCCCCAGATTACGAGACTATCGCTCTTTACCACTACACCACACTGGCTCTCCACTTTCCTCCTTCCTTTAAAGCAGAGAGAGATCTAAAAAGGTAACCATCATTTACTACCAGGCAAGTTGTATTCAAGTGACATGAAGGAAGAACATTTAACAGACAAAATATTTCTCCAATGGACACACAAAAATTTCCACCAAATCAGCAAGCAGCAGAGGCTGAATATGTACTTTCAAGTTTTTCCTTAACTTCACAAGAGGGCATAAAGCACAAATCTGAGGCCTGATTCATTTGCTACACGATTCAGCAGGAAAAGGCACAATATTATAAACCTGCACACGACTCTAACCAGGTGAAGCAGTAGATAAACATTCACTTTGTGCTCTTGCAATACTTTTATTTGCCCATTACTTTTCACTAACAAACATATAGACACACAAATGAAGAATGGCTGCAAGTACATGCCTTTGTACGGTCTGGCAATGCTTTTTTTCACCATTCAAACATTAAGAAAAACACAGCTGCATTTTCAAAATGCAAAGGAAAAAAATCTGGACAGATGAGGATCTGGTTTTGTAGCTCAGAAATCTAGACTCTCTCAAACAAGAAAAAAAAAAGAAAAATATTTCCAGAAAGTATGAGCTTATGAAGCTCCCACATCTGTATTTAAACACAAGAGGTTTCATAAACTATAATCCTTTCAAGGCCAACAGAAATGGCGAACAGAAACTACAGTATAACACATTCAAAATCTGAATTAAGTATACTGCATGTTGTGCTGGAGGAAATGCCACCTCCTGTAGAAGTGGCGGATTAAAATTTCCAATATATTTACAATAAAAAAAGTTTTAAAATGCTCCTTTAATTCATGCTAATCTTAAGAGCACACCTTCATATAAAAGATGTGTGGATTAATTAGTTGTGCAGCTTTTAATTAGAACTTACTCGTACTTGCCACAGTACTCAAGTTCCTTTGCAGCAAAGATCAGGACCTGTGCCCCCCCCAATGACATTGGACTCCAATTCCCAGTAGCCCTAGGCAGTATGACCACTGGCCAGGGACAATGGAAGTTGAAGTGCCACAGTTTCCCCATCCCTAGTTTACATTACAGTACTATGCATCCTAATTTGGAAGTAAGACCGGTTGCATTTGTTCAATGGTGCTTATCCCACACTATGTTTATGATTGCAGTTTTTCTGTCTCTGCTGAAACTGCACAGCTTCCACAAAGGAATGGCAGACTGCTGGAGATCTTAAACTGCACAACTAATAAATAAATAAAAGTTAAGAATCCCACTATAAATAAGTCGCCATAAAATTAACAGGTGCCTTCAGCAGAGTGTATGTGTATCTTGAGTTCATATATAAGCAGTACTGCATGATCATGACTGCAAACACGTTACTTCGAGACAGTTCTTGTTCTCTATCTGTCAGGTTGCTTCTGCTTGGTCTAACTTGAAAATTATTAGTATCTGGCACTTCTTTCTTCCATCCTAAATGTTTAATTCAGACTGGCTTTTCGATGCGGTTTTACTCAGTTCATCTTCTGTAGGACCGTCAACTGACATCTGTGAGAAAAAATAAAATTGATGGCTGATTCAATCCATTCTTGACAGGGTTGCCTGGGCTCTGAGGCTACAATAATCATAATTTTAGAAATCAATAGTGAAAACTAGCTTGAACATAATATGAGTAGGGGGGCTTACAAATTCTGAAGAATGGAGATATAAGGAAAAAGCAAATAAACCTATTGCTTGGGCCACTAATTATTCCAACTCCTAAAACCAGCATTATTAATTCTAGTATCTGGTTCAGCTGGTGATAATGGGTATCAAAGTGAGCCCACAAAGACAGAAGTGCCTTATATTTTTGAGCTTTCTCACTGAATAAGTTTGAGAGTTCTCTTAACTTTACGTGGCTTGTAGCTGATTTGGGATAGGCTATTGGACTGCTTGTTTTGTGTGCAATGTTCTATGATGTTTTGATTACTTTACAGGTGACCATTTCCCTTTGATTAAGATATTACTGAGACGAGTCCATGCAGCTCTCTCTTTTGTAGGTGGATCAAAGCATGGCCGTTAAGAAAGAAGTGCCACTACTCCTTGCTGCCTCTGAGTAACTTGTGACAATAAGCTACCAGTGTCAGAAACATCACGGGCAGAATAATTGCCACACACAGGAAGAACAAGGATATAGTTTGAGTTCCTCACTTGCAGTTTTATATATCATTCAATGTGTCAACATAAATAGAAGTTATTAATATTGCAGTTGTTGTATAAGGGATTATTATTATGACCAGAATGTAATTGAAACGAATTAAGATTTTGGAACACAGAAAAAAAAATAATAATAATCAAGCCATCCAATCTGGCACGCAGGAGGGCCACTTTAACTAAATTATATAATTCGGTATTTGAATGATTGGTATTAATAATTGTATTATAAATTGGTATTGTTATAATGGGGCTTTATTGGACTGTAATTGAAAACTAATGAAAAATTATCATTCGGGGGGGGGGGGAGTACAACCACAAAGCTCTTTTAAATAATGGCAAGCTGAACTTGAAATCTGCTACTCAAAGCAACCAGAACTCTAAAGACATTGTGTTCAACAGTCTACTGCCGAGTGCCAGGTATTAGTGGTCGATTATGCCAGCAAATTAAAAGATTAAAACTACTTACAGATTTAATGTCAACACTTATCCCTGAATTCACATTGTGCCTTCGCAAATCTGATTTGATTAAAGCTAAAAGGAGGAAAGAAAAGAAGCATATGAATACCAGCACATTCACTGCAGTGCATATTTTTGCAGGATAAATTCTGTTGGTTTTTAAGGTGCTATGAGACTATTGCTTTTGCAGCAAAAGACTAACATCATGATTGCTCTGCAGACCACATGATACCTGCTTTATTCCTAGCTGTTGTTTCTCAGTCTACAACAGTGATTTTCAGACAGGTTCCAGGCTGAAACATGCAGCAGTTAACAGCCCTGGATGCTGAAACACATTTATCAAATGTTGACGAGGGTCAAATCTGACAGTGGTGCAGGACTCAGCACTCTGAAAACTTCAGCTTTCATTAAAAAATAAAATAAAATAAAATGTTTAATGTGCTGCAGGCAGGAAGAGGAGGAGCTAGAACATATAATAATTTATATAATAATAATTTATTATTTCTACCCAACCCATCTGGCTGGGTTTCCCAGCCA
The DNA here is from genome assembly GCF_964270895.1 of Podarcis filfolensis. Classification (NCBI taxonomy): domain Eukaryota; kingdom Metazoa; phylum Chordata; class Lepidosauria; order Squamata; family Lacertidae; genus Podarcis; species Podarcis filfolensis. The sequence continues at coordinate 96,879,318 of NC_139606.1, forward strand.
CTCTGGGCGGCTTCCAACAAAAGATAAAAAACACATTAAAACATCAGTCATTAAAAACTTCCCTAAACATATTGTTGTTATCTTTGATATTAAACACTAATATTGCATATTTCTAGTTTCCACCTGGCTAAATTGATCTACCAATTTATACACACCCAAATAATTATGAACCGCTAGCCTATAATGGGGAATGAATGGGAGTCTAGATCAAGCATAGGCAACCTTCGGCCCTCCAGATGTTTTGGACTACAATTCCCATCGTCCCTGACCACTGGTCCTGTTAGCTAGGGATCATGGGAGTTGTAGGCCAAAACATCTGGAGGGCCAAAGGTTGCCTATGCCTGGTCTAGATCCAAACTGTAGAAACACAAAGACCAAAAAGCCCATTTGTTGAATGAACAGAAGATGCATTCAACTTACACAGCAACCCTAAGCATATATACTTAAATGTACTGTGTTTAATAAGGTTTATTTCCAGTTGAACATGCTGGCCATGTTTAAATCAGAATTAAGTTTCACCACTTCCTGAGTGTGTTTAGGGCTGCAGCCTGTGTGAGTTTAGCATCACAGCACAGCCTTCATGCTCTTGCAGCGGTCTTGCTCATTCAACTATTTAATAACCTTGCTCGTATTTTACTTCTTAGTGCAGGGTTCTACTGCTATCAGACAAAGGAAGATTTAGTTTTCTTTGTTGTCACAAATGTCACAATAGTTTGGATGGCAGCCAGTAATCCTAATAAGCTTTCTTTACTCACATCCCGCTCTTAAATCTAACTAGCTCTTTTTTTAAAAAAGCAAGCTACCCACAGGCCACTTCCTCCTCACCTCATTTTTCCTCTTTTAAAGTAGATAAAGCCAGGCAACCAGCTGTTTTTTATCACTTTTATTGATATTCCCCTGCTTTTGAGGACTTATTTTCATCCATCTTACTTTATCATATGGCTGCTTTTATGATACATTGTTGTTCATGTTGTGAGACGTTTTGGGTATGTTTAATAGAAAGTCAGGATAGAAATGTTTCAAATTAATAAAACAGAAATAAAATACGAAGGAATCAGGCCTTTGGGATGGACTGCATACTATTCCAGTAAGAAGAAAATACATTTATACCCTAATTTGAGAAAGAAAGCCAACTCGTTACCTGTTAAAATGATACCTATAAACATCCATACGAAGAGGAAGATGTTTCCTGCACGGGGATTGTAATCTGTTGTGAGCTTTCCTTGAATCAGCGTAAAGATAATCCCAAATATCTGTAAATAGACCATAAGAAGGAATTTCAGATTGCTTCTCGATAAAGAGTATCTTCACTACAATGCTATCACAGTTAAAACTTGCATGGTGTTTGTTCACAGTGGTTGTGTTGCAGCAGAGGGAGAGATAGGAAACAGGGCAAGGTCATCAGCTCTGCTAAGATACTAGCTAAATTTTTCTTCACTTTTGGAAGGTTTTCACTTGAGCTGGTCACTGTAAGAATTTTGTATTCCTACAAACTGGTGCCTAGTTTGCCTTTCTTTCCTTTTCACATATTGCCTGTTGGGTTGTGTCTTTTAGAGTACAAGCCTAAGGGCAAGGGCTGGCTGCCTTGCCTGTTACTGATTTTATGAAAGCTGCACTAGGAGCCTTCTCAGCAGAAGAGCCTGCCAGAAATGAATTTCATAGAATCATATAATTGTTAAATTGGACGGGACCGGACCCCCAAGGGTCATCTAGTCCAACCCTCTCAAATGCAGGAATCTTGCCCCAGCCAACCCTTGCTGGGCTCAAATCACCAAGCTTCTGGTTAGCAGTCAGATGCACTGGCCCACTGTACCACCTAGGGTAGTTTCACTTCTGCATTCTCTAGGTATGCTATTTAGAGACAATGCACCATATTTTTTGCTCTATAAGACACACCAGACCATAAGACGCAGCTAGTTTTTGGAGGAGGAAAACAAGAAAAAAAATAATCTGAATCCCAGAAGCCAGAACAGCAAGAGGGATCTGGCTTCTGGGATAGCCTCTTGCTGTTCTGGCTTATGTGATAGCCGTGCGCAGCCTCTCCCAGGCAGCGGGATGAAGGCTCCTCCTGCCCAGAAGAGGCTGCGTGCAGCTAAGCCAGAAGCCAGGACAGCAAACGGGATCGCTGCGCTGTCCTGGCTTATGGGATAGCCGTGTGCAGCCTCTCCCGGGCAGTGAGAGAAAGGCTCCCCCAAGAGCCGCGCTCCCTTTAAAGAGTGCACGGAGCGTGTGTGCGACTCTTGGGGGCTTTTCCCTGAGGAGGGAGAAGGGCAGCCCTTCTCCCTCCTCGGGGAAAAGCCCCCAAGAGCCGCACACACGCTTCACGCAGCTCTTTAAAGGTAGCGCTGAGCAGAGCCTCCCGCCTGCATTCGCTCCATAAGACGCACACACATTTCCCCTTACTTTTTAGGAGGGGAAAAGTGTGTCTTATAGAGCGAAAAATATGGTATATATACTAGCTATACTATCAATTATGTACCACATTAGCTGTCCACTGATCTTTGTCAATTGTGTTTTCTTCCATTCCACATTTGTGGGTTTTTAATTTACCCAACACTCTCAGAGATGAGCATGGAATAGTCTCCCTGTACAAAAGGGAGCCCAGCGCTTCTCTCATCTCTGCAGAGCTGTGCAACTGTGCAAGGTGGGGGGCACTCTACAATCCTCCCACAATCCTAGTGGGAAGGTGGCTTGCTGAGTAAACAGCCAGCTTGCACTCCCAAGTTGAAAAGGCAGGGACATGAGGACAGGGAAGCTAGAATAAAATGGGGGAGGGCTGCAAGTCAGTGGCAGAGCTTCTGCTTTGCCAAGTGGAAGGTACGATATTCAATCCCTGCCATCACAAGATAGGAATGGAAATATCCCTTGCCTGTCAGTGTGGACAAAACTGGGTGAGGTGAACCAATGATTTCATTCGGTATAAGGCACCTTCCACTGCTTTCATGCATTAGCGTTTCTAAATGCCACCATATTGTGCTCATGCAACACGCAATGTTTTCAGCAGGAATACTACAGACTCGGTGCATCACTGCCTTTTAGGGAAGATGCTGCCATTTTTGAAAGCACTTTAAATATTAGCTACTGCATCATGCATCCATAAGGTTCTGCATAAGTAGGTCTATCACGCCTGATTACAAAACAGAGAGCTATCAGAACTCAAAACAGAGCATTAATTATTGGAGCAGATTAGTTTACAAAGCATCCTGTTGTTACCTGCGCTGAAGCATTCAGAAGCCCTGAGGAGGTGCCTTCTGATTCAGGGTATGTAATTTCCACAGCAAATTCAAAGCCAAGCGGGAGGTAACCAGTCATGAAGAAGCTGCCATAGAAACCCAAAGTTCAAATGAGCAACAGTTGTTATGAAAAAAACCAGCTATTTTTCATCCACAGGAAATACATATTGGCGCCAGAAAGCTCGTAACTCTTTTAAATGAAAAGTTATTAGACCCAGTGAAATCAGTTGGTTTAAGTAACTTAAGTCCACTGCGTGGCTTAGATCAATAACACCCAAGAGATTTAATTTAGCCTGCATTATAATACACCAGTGTATTTTATTAATTTGTAGATCCATACCCTAGCACTCCGCCAGTCACAAACACAACGACGAGGTGTCCACAGTCCAAGGTGAATGTAAATACAACCATCCCAACAAATGAGAGGATGTACACAACCAATGTAGTCTGCCTGTAAACAGAGTAAGAAGAAAACACAACGCTGTCAAGTTCAGATCGCATATTATTTTTGCTACAGTTTAAACCAAGCTACTTTGCAGTTCAAACACACATGCACAGCACTACATTTCAGTGACAACCTGTCACTTCCCTGCTTTGTCTCAGGACAGGCTGTCACAGTCTTGTGCTACTTGGTCAAAAAAATTTAACGTACCTTCTCATCTCTCAGGATACAGACAATATAAAAACCACAATAAACACCAATAATATTAGCAATGCAGGAATGCAGTATAGTTAGACAGGGTCTAGGGACAACTGATTATCTATAGAAATGCATGCCGTCTCAAACAGCTCTCTTAACCTGTCACTTGAACCTATTCTGAGATCACCTTCTGAGGCCCTCCTTCATGTGCCTCTTGAGAGGCCCTGAGGGTGGCAACAGGAGAACAGGCCTTCTATGCAGTGGCTCCCCATCTGTGGAATGCTCGCCCCAGGGAAGTTCACCTGGCACCTTCATTATACACTTTTAGGCACCAGGCAAAAATGTTCCTTTTTAATCAGCCTTTGGTTGACCTGATTGACATCCTATACCAGGCATAGGCAAACTTGGCCCTCCAAATGTTTTGGGACTACAGCTCCCATCATCCTGAGCAGGACCAGTGGTCAGGGATGATGGGAGTTGTAGTCCCAAAACATCTGGAGGGCCGAGTTTGCTTATGCCTGTCCGATATCCTTTTAAAATGTGGCTCTTTTTCAGGGGATGTTATTGGGTTATTGTTCTTATTTTGATTTTATACACTGTGATCTTTTCTGTGAACCACCCTGAGATCTCCGGGTATAGGGCAGTAATGTTATATGTGTGTGTGTATCTCTCAAGGGAGTCTGGCAAGTCCCTCTTGGAAGGGGCTGACACACTTTAGATTATTAGGATGAAATTTATGATATTTAAACCATACAAAAAAGAAGCTTAATAGGGAAAAAGTGTTAGCTACAAGCACATCAAAAACACATTGACCACAAGCCCGCATGCAAATGTTGATCAGCTTGGGTTGCAGTAAGTAAAAAATATTTTTGTACCTTAAAAGTTAACTTGCATGCAGTTATTCAAAGCTTAAAATTGTCCTGCAGCACATAATCTACCCTACTTCCTGACATTCCAAGCTCCCTTTATATGTTGAGTTACTGAATTCCGCTTATTTATTGCTTCAGTACACCTTTCCTCATCATTTAACATCATCGTTAGTTCCCAACAAATAATTCAGTAAACAAAATAGGGGGCCCATAGGAATCTGAAATATTTCACTTAATATTCTCTTTACCATTCTCTGGACCACACTTCAACCACAGGCTTTCTCACAAAGCTGCCGCCCACCAGTGAAACAACAGGGAGATATGAGGGAAGGCCTCAAAAAGTAATGGGGGAGCAGGTTATTTACTAATTTCCCCTTCTCTAATGGTGGGAAGTTCCAGATAGGTTTGGTAGCGTCCATTTACTTTGGTGAAGACAGCAGTCGGCGGTTCGAATCCCCGCATCGGGGTGAGCTCCTGTTGTTCGGTCCCTGCTCCTGCCAATCTAGCAGTTCGAAAGCACGTCAAAGTGCAAGTAGATAAATAGGTGCCGCTCTGCCAGGAAGGTAAACGGCGTTTCTGTGCGCTGCTCTGGTTTGCCAGAAGCGGCTTTGTCATGCTGGCCACATGCTGGCTCCCTCGGCCAATAAAGCGAGATGAGCGCCACAACCCCAGAGTCAGCCATGACTGGACCTAATGGTCAGGGGTCCCTTTACCTTTAAGCCTTATTCTATGGTTTCCCACTCGCACACTTACTTGTATGTTTTGGTGTAATCCAGCCACAAGCCACAAATAACTGAACCCACCATTCCAGCTACCACAAGAGTCAGGCCGATCCTTCCTGCATTCACTTCTTCTCCCTTGGAATAACATTGTTATGTAAGTATCCATAAGCGGCACCCACTTTACTACAGTTAATATGTGCACACAAACTTATTAGAAAAGCCAAAATTTAAGTAAACATCGCTGCTGTAGCTAAATGTAAAAAATAATTGCTAGAGCAGGCTTCCTCAACCTCTGCCCTCCAGATGCTTTGAGACTACAATTCCCATCATCCCTGACCACTGGTCCTGCTAGCTAGGGATCATGGGAGTCGTAGGCCAAAAGCATCTGGAGAGCCGAGGTTGAGGAAGACTGCGCTAGAGCTTTTCACAGATGGGTTAATCCAAACTATAAAGACATTTCAATGTACTCAAATCAATGAAATAACTGTTGGTAACAGGAGACAGCCTGCCAACGTACTGCACAACCATAGTTTTCACTTTGTCATTTTAAAGTTTTTGATTGCTTCCAATTCTAACAGATCCCATGACAGCATTAAAATCAGGCTACTTGCTTATAAGCATAGTGATTTTAAAATGTGTTTAATGGTTTAATTTGAAAAAGCAGTGGAATGGTCCCCCTCCCCATATATTGTTGTTTAGTCGTTTAGTCGTGTCCGACTCTTCATGACCCCATGGACCAGAGCACGCCAGGCACTCCTGTCTTCCACTGCTTCCCACAGAACACAAAAAACACAAAAGGAACAAGCAGGTTCTACTCAAGTATTTAAAATTGCAGCGGATTTGGGAGATGCTCTCAGAGGCCAGAAGATGAACTACTTGTTACTCTTTCAGACTTCCCCAAGAAGCTCAATCCCCTCTTTTGTGGCTACGAATATCACAGAGATTCTACCCTTTCTTCATATGTGCTATTGCACTATCCCTTAGTTTGCAGCCAGGAAACTGCATCAAGGCATGACACACACATATAATCACCAATTTCTTAGGTCAGATCTGTTTCAGCCCTGAGCAAAACAACCCTCTCAACCCTAATTTGACAGTGATAACTGAAACAAGCATGACATGAAATTCTTTAAGAGAATAAATTAATCAACAGACATTCTAGAGAAACTTGCCTCATAGTGAGTTATTATCATTTGGTTTAGTAGAGTTGAGACTGAATAAAATGCCCCAGTCATAATTCCTGCAATGAGAAATAAGACTGCTTAAAGTACTGGTATGGTTACTGAAATGAAATCAAGCAAATTTTTTTTTTTTTTTTAAAGGAGAAAACTTGAATCATTGGTATCTGAAGGCTAAAAAAAACAGCTCTATCACTTCATATTGTTTTAGTTTATTACAAACATAGCATAGTTAATTAATCTGTATAAGGCCATAATCTGATTAGACATGTAAGCTTTATTTGAGTACATGAAAAGTGAAAAAAACACCAGTTTAAAGTAAGAATGACACAGTTCTACTGAACTTTCAAAGAAGAATTTTATATTGAACAATAAATCTTTGCTGCCACATGTAGGCTAAATATATTTGTATACATGTGGTGTGGACTTTACAAAAGTTTTTTAAAAGATGTGTGAATCTACTAAAACATTTTTGGAATAGTTAATGAAAATATCAGATACTACCTAAGTATTCAGCAATATTAATAGACTCTAAATGGAACTGATTGTACAGAAAAATTTTAAATGAAGAAAATCATTGTTGAACAAATGAATAAACTATATAAATACATTGTTATATTGTCATCTGCTTCTTCTCACCCATTTTTATCATTTAAAGTTGATAATGGTTAGATTTTATTGATTTATTTTAAAATGAAAAAGTACATAGTAGCATAAATATTTACCTCCTAATATATGAATCTGTAGTAAGGTACGTGGGGGGGGGCGGCGTTACGCAACTATGTTATACAAGACACATGAAAAAAATATGCTCAAAATACTCACCATAACTGATCAACAAAAGAACAAAAGGAACATTTCTGAACAGGTTGATCATTGATTGCTTGTAGGAGTAATTATCAGGCGAGACATCCAGAAGAACAGCCTGAGACTGACTTGGGGGGTATTTAGGTTTTTCCTTAAACACTAGGAAGAAGGTGACACAGACATAAAAGTTTTGCAAACCAGCTATTGTTATTCAAAATATTAATTAGCACCATGCAAATCATTAGATGAGGATGAGGTCACAGGGTATAGCTTTCCCATCATTTATCTAATCTGGCCTTTCCCAACCTGGCCCCCTCCAGATGTTGTTGGACTACAACTCCCATCAGCCCCAGCCAGCATGAGCAATGGTTAAGCATGACAGGATTGGTAGTCCAGTATAGGGGGCACCAGGTTCAGGAAAACTGATCTACACACACACACACACACACACACACACACACACACATCTGAGAAAGAGACGATGCTTTAAGTGTTTTCCCAACTAGCAGAAGTTCTTTGATTCAAGTTCAATCTGTTCTTTACGCTTCTTCTCATGATTTCCTTCGCTGTCAAGTAGTGCAACTGTTTATTTTCATTGCATCCAAAATGTATACTTTTTTTCCTATTGGAGTTGCTAAGATGTTGCTCCAGGCTCTCAGCTAGTGAAACATTTTATCCGTTTCCCCCAGCTCTCATTTCTAACTACCGCATTGGACTTGTACTCTTTTATGCAGAGCTTTGATTTACTTGCTTCTATTTCTATTCCTCTTCAGTTCAAGCTCCTTCTGTCTGAATGTCCCCTTTATCTATGCCTTATTTCTGAGAGACGCACCCCCCAAAAAAGAAATACATCCAGGTTGCTGGCTTTCAAAGTAGAAGCTGGCAAGATTCTCACTGCAGATACTTTCAAATACCTGGTACAAAATGAATTGACCGGTAGGACTGTTTCACGGCAGCCCAGCATAAACTTTGGAATTTTCTCCATTCCTATTCCCGGAGTTAAGCGAAAAAGATAAGTCAAGCTACACTTTTTTATCTGCAGGTAACCCTAGAAAGGAAAATGGTGAAGCAGCTATAGCCATGAAGGCAAAACTTGTAGGAATGTGTTTTAGAAGGGTGGGGGAGCGGGGGTGGTGGTTAATGGAATCAGGTAATAATTTCGTAACTAGGCAAAAAGCATTCCAAACAGTATTTTTTATGTACTGTGAAAATATTTACTCTCTTGCTATTTTAACTGTTTTCCAATGTAAACATTTTTAATGGATTGGAATGTTTTGTCAAGCATATCCTATCATAGCTGTCAACGTTTCCCTTTTTTTAAAGGGAAATTCCCTTATTCCGAATAGGATTCCTCATAAGAAAAGGGAAAAGTAGACAACTCTGCGCCTCATCTATGATATTTATATAGCCTTTGACTGACTTGGATTTGCTTTGTTTGAAAGCTTTCTTCAGCTTTTACAAAACTGCTTACAGATATGTTTTACTTACCCACTGCTGCTAGTATAAAAAGGAATGTGGATACGGCTGCCGTACCATAGAACATAATGCGGATGTTATGTCCCATGAGGTCCATGTCATCAGGTGTGTTTGGAACTAAAACTGGTGGCAATAAGAAGCCGATTGCTGTGCCCAGCTGTAAAGAAAAAGCAACCTAAATGAGGTTTGGTAATTGAAACATGCATATAACTGCAAGTAAAGCATGTTTGAAACTAAAGTGTTCCTTCATTAACCTGAAGGGGAACAGGTCCTGGTGGATTTATTTACACTTATAGTGTTTAAATAGTGCATCATTATTGAATTAAAATGCAAGGCATTTATCAGTAGTAACAGAGAAATTGTGCGATCCCAATTCTATTGGTATGTTTCATATAGTGCTATCCTATATTAGCATTTCTGTAAGGTGCTGCCTCTCTCTGAATATTGGTGACAATCAAGGCATTGGCTGAAATTTCTTATCTTGAAATATACCAGCGTCTCCATTTTATTGATACTGCAATCACTGGAAGTGTACAGCTGAATTTCTTTACCATTCTCTGTCAGCAGAATTAATTGAAGCACATGGTTTAACTGCAAAAAAAAGCATTAGATACTTCGTGCCTTTAGTTCAGAAATGCTACAGGCAAACATGGAAGCTTTGTAGTCAACACCCTTTTAAAATTGTAAAGCTGTTGTCTGCTTTTACAATGTTTTATCTTTGTATAATTCAGAACAGTTCTACATTAAGCTGCACAGGATACCATTATTGGGGTGGTAGGCAGACTAATGGAAATGAGACTGCTACTGCCTTTCAAAGTCTTTCACAGCTCATGGAGAAATGTTTTAAGTTACAATTATATTGAAACATCATTCTCCATGGACGAAGCTGCTTTGACACACCACTACAGACAGGGCTTTGCTTGTCATCAACCTGCAACTAACTACAGTGGTACCTCGGGTTAAGTACTTAATTTGTTCCGGAGGTCTGTTCTTAACCTGAAGCACCACTTCAGCTAATGGGGCCTCCTGCTGCCACTGCGCCGCCTCTGCACGATTTCTGTTCTCATCCTGAAGCAAAGTTCTTAAGCCAGGGTACTATTTCTGGGTTAGTGGAGTCTGTAACCTGAAGTGTATGTAACCCGAGGTACCACTGTACATGGCACAAACAAAACACACTGCTAGGCCTTCCCACCCCACCCTCATCATAAAAATTCTAGCCCTTTCCATTTAAGATTCCTTCCTCCCTTATAAATGCATGATTTCTCCAGATATTCTCCCGATGAGCATCCCTCCCTGACACACCCCTGTCGCAAGCATCTTGCATTCTACATCCTCTTACCTGGTTGCCCAGAACAGCTACAGCACAAGCAGTGGACACTTCCTTGGGCCCGAACCAGACAGAGGCAATGCGGGAGGGCAGCCCCAGAATAAAGACCTGGGCTATGGAGCACACAATCTGAGCCACCAACGTGACCGCATACAGGTTTGGTTGGACGCTGGTACACTTAATCCAGGCACCCAGGCAGTTGAGTCCAGATCCCAGCAAGGCAGTGATGCGAAGCCCCCGAGTGTCCAGCAGCCAAGTGGCAGGGAAGATCAGGGGGATGTACGTCACCATATAGGTCATGGACAGCCAGTCTATTTGAGAGTTGGAGACGTTGTAATAACGGGTGAAGACATTGGTCAGTATACTGTACTGGATCCACTGGAAGGCGTTCACCAGCGAGTACAAGCTGAAGATGACCAGCACTACCAGCCTGCGCTTGGACAGCCGAGGGATAAGCTTCACTTCCGATGTGGAAGCAGGGAGCATGGCTTCTGCCTCAGGGTGCTCCTCAGATGCAACAGCTCTTCCAACCTCAACATCGCTCACCGACACCAGAGGTGCTGAGCTGCTGCTCCTTTGTGTCTCCCTGCCAGGGAGGCACCCGTTCTGGTGCAGCGGAGGCATCAAGGCTACCTCCACAATCTCCCCACCCTCTCCCTCCTCTCCGCCTTCCCCTGCCTCTGACATGTCAGCACCATCCCCACCCATCCTCAAGCCTGGGTCCGTTTCCTTCAAGCCGGCTTCCCTGAACACACCCACAGGTCACACACAGGTGTGGAGGCCTCCCCTTGCCCACCCAGAAAGCCCCTCCCCTCAGTCACACACCCCAAAACACACTCTCCTATCTTTTGCCCCACAGATACACCCCCAAAACGCCTATCCTTTGCCCCAGACCCCCCAAAACACACTCTCCTATTCTTTGACACACAGACACAAAACACAGATACACCCCCAATACTCCTATCCTTTGCCCCAGACTCACACTCCCAAAACACACTCTCCTATCTTTTGCCCCACAGATAAACCCTTAAAATACAGATACAGCCCCAAAACTCCTATCGTCTGCCCCAGACTCACACTCCCAAAACACACTCTCCTATCCTTTGACGCACAGATATGCACACAAAACACACACACACTCCTATCCCAGACACAGGCAGGATTGTTCCTGGTCCTCCAAGGGACTAGCCCCTTTTATTGCCTCTATTTGTCGTCGCGCGCCCCCCCCCCCCCGCCTCACACGTCAAGGTCGCCTGTCCTGCCTCAGGTTCGCTCCCCTTCCCAGCCTCCAGCACAAAAGAGGATTTGCACGAGCGTCCCTGCCCAGCACACTCGCTCGCTCCTTCGCCCTGGCCCTTCCCCACCCAGCCAGCCCTCTTCTGTCCCGGGGGGCCTCTCGCTGCCACCCCGCCCCGCAGCACGGAAGGGCCAGGAGGGCTAAGCAACGGACGCGGCGCCCACCCTCGCTCCGCAACGCTTTCCGCCCCTCTAGCAACTCGCGGCCGGCTCCCGCATGCGCACACGGCGCTCGCCCCCCTCGGCAGATACGCCGAAGCCGCTTCCGCAGCCAATGGGACGGCCGGGCTCGGGGAAAGGGGGCGGGGCTTAGCCCATCTCTCCATCCGTCCGAGGCTTGTGCGCCTCTTCCATGTCACTGGGGGCCACGTGGAGCTCTCTAGTGACCCCTCCCCGCGGGGGTTGCTGGGATCCTCGCCTTTCTCAGGCCCTCGTCCGGCGCAAGAGAGGTTTCCTCCCCCACGCACCCACCCTTGCCATTCTTCACGCACCCCTTCGTGCCTTGCAAAGGAAGGATGCTACAGAGACACCCGGGCAGCTCCTGGAAATCAGAGGGTGCAGTAAGGCGGATCCAAACACAAAAACAAAATTAAACTGTCCACAGAGAAGATGACTCATTGTTTTTGTATTGCAGTGGGGTAGGTACTGTGTGAAATCTGCATTTGCACTGCACTGTTGTTGTTTTTTCCAGGATGGGTGGATGGAGGAAAGAGACAGAAAGTGGTTCTGTAGGTAGTGTGTCATTTTAGGCGCAAGGAAACACAGGTTCAGAAGGGCCGGATTGAACGTGATGTGAGAGATCCGTGACTGCATTTTCTGGCTTTTTCTTCTCTTGGCTAGAAGCACCCTTGCTTAAGATCACGGCTCAGGCATTTGAGGGTAGGGGGTGTCCCTAACCCTTCTCCATGAAATATCAGGGCAGTAATATAAAAAACCCGTCAAAAGGTGTACAAAACCATCGTTAAGAGGACTGGGTACTCAGTAAGATGTTAAACTGCAAAGGGCTTTGGGCATAAAATGTCTTCAAGAGATGTTCAAAAGTGAATATCTGCTGAATATCTGCTGGTAGTATGTTCTACAGCAGACACTACAGCGACACTAAACTGAGGCCAGTCATGCCTCTGTAACATAGAGGAGGGAATAACAGTCCTCCTCCAGATGATCTCTGCGATTGAGCTGATCTATAAGGGCTCAGGCAGTCCCTAAGGTCTCCTGGACCCAAATGGTTCAGTGCACAAGATACACAACTTATGCCACTCATGCCTGACCTAAATCATTCCTCTAAAGCTACATGTTGCACTAGAGGGGATACTATGCAGAGAGTTGGAAGGTAAAATAGTATCTTATTCAGTTTGTCCTTGTTTTATTGTACAGTATACTGTATCACTAGGTTCAGATAAACCTCACACTCTTATCTGCAAGATCTAGGCTTTGCAGCAACTACAAAGACCTCTTCCTTGCCAAAAAAGTTTTAAGACAAAAAAATTTGGACAAGCAAACGGAAGCCTTATTGCTAATTTAGTCATGATTTGTTTATTTATAAATATTTATATACCACTGTATCATAAAAATATATCACAGCTGCTTACAAGAATATAAAAACATAAAACCAAACAATAACATGACGAAAGTTAAAAATAAGTTTAAAGCAAAAAGAAATTAAAAACAAACATGAATGGACCATTGTGGGGGATGAGCTCATAATTGCCTACATAGGCCTGGCAGCACAGAAAAGTTTTCAGCAAGCTTTTAAAAGCTGGCACAGAAGGCGACTGCTGATTCTTTGAATTGCCAGTTGCTAAGCATCTACGGAACTTCCTGAAGTTCTAAACAGTCCCTGTTTTTCCATCAGGAGATCTAAGTTGGGAGTCCCACTCAATAATCTCTTAGGAAATCAGAGCACTGCAGGGTATGTGTTGCTTAAAGGTTGAGCTGGTATAGGAGGCCTCCGCCTCTAGTTCCAGCATATTGGGAAGAATATAGGAGTACTTTTTGGCAAGACATGTAATCCAAAAAACAACGACCTAATCAAGATTGGCATGCTGACCATGGTTTGCCCAGAACAGCCCTCCCCGGTTTTGATCTACACTTCCCATCATTCTTGGCCGCTGTCTTTGCTGGCAGGGCTGATGGGAAATGCTGTCCAAAACATCTGGAGGGCACCAGCTTGGGAAAGGCTGTTCTGGAGACCTAGGCTGCATCCAAATTATCATTTCTATCAGGAATCAGCTATAAATCAAATGGTGCTTTGAACAAGGAGCATTTCCAGCACCCCTTCATGAGTTGGATGGCCAAGTACCTTCTTTTAAAGAGTTCGTTTCTAGCCTATTTCACAACTTAGATGCATCATCTGTAATAATTATTTATCCCTGTCATATTAGATCTGTGTTTCCCAAAGTGGGTGATGCCGCCCCCTGGGGGGTGTTAGAATGATCCAGGGGAGCAGTAGTAGCCTCAGGTGTAATTGGGGGGCATTGAATAAAAATAAGAGGGCAGTGGAAGCATAAAAAAGTTTGCTGCATAATAATGCTTACCACCAGGTTGGGCACTGTTGCGGGATGGCAGCAACACCTCCCCTGGATCTGATGGTCGTGCTGCAGGTGAGGGGTTTTCCTGGGCTTGGATGAACCCTTTTCAGCTTCCCAGACTTGGGAAGTAGATCACAGCTTGCCTATTTGGCCAATGGCAGGCAGGCTGTGTCACCATCCCTGCCCCTGGGGCAGATCAGACTGAGTTGGGGGGCACTGAGTTTTTTTTTCTCTCTGAAAAGATGGGGGTAGGCCAAATAAGTTTGGGAACCTCTGTATTAGATGATGGATTTAAGCCAAAGGTAGCCAACAGGGTGCCCTACAGACGTTGTGGGCTACAACTCCCATTGGCTAGGCTGTCTGGCCCTAGGGAGTCTCCTCAGGTCATGCCCCTTCCACAAGTACACTCTCCTTGAATGTTTTTGCCTGGCTGATATGGGACCTTAAACTCAGATAATGCCTCTTGCTTGCTTGAACGGAAGACAGAGAGGGGTGTGGGAGTATCATCGCTCCAACCACTTTTTGCCTCTGGTCCCACCCACCTCTAGCATGCTGCCCTCAGAAGGTTGCACACAAGGGAAGGTGGCCCCTGGACACGAGTTTCTTATCCTTGTTTTAAAGCATCCTTATTATTTGATCCCAGAAACAGTAGTACTGATCAGCATGGGGGCGGAGGAAAAGAGCCGATTGTACCATCTTCTGTTGCACAACTGTATCTTAGGTTTCATTCCTGTAGCAACTGAGCAGGGCTAAGGTGTCCTGCTTTCACATGGACTAAACGCATTTGAAGTTACTGAGGCTTGCTTATATTTTTGCTCTGCTTTTAAAAGCAGGACTTCATCTCGGGATAAAGAGAAGTTCCAGTTGACCAGCATGGCCGAAGATGAGAAAAAGCTCTTGGTTGAATATAACAAGTTGAGGGACCCTGGATGCTGGTTGGAAGGAAAGACCGAAACGGCCTGGCTCAGGCCTCAGAGGAGACATTATCCCTTTTCTAACCGCAATTCGGCAGAGATTTTTAAAATAGTGAAGCATGAGTACATCAGTGACAGGGCCTCCTGGATAACAATAGGCCCTCCTGAAAATAAGGAAAAGAGGCATTTCCCGGAAAAAAGTAAGCTAATTTGTAATGTAGTGTGACACACAATATCGCCAATCTCCACAGCAGAGATTATAGGGAGTTCCAGGCACTCTTTACCCCAGGTTTGTGTTTCCTTTTGGACAATGAGGAACAGCAGAGACTGAGGTGTCTTTATGATATATGGTTTATTTAAACATCTATATAATCTGAGCCTATGATGGAGGGGCTTCCAGTGTTACAGTACAAGAGGGTTCCGTTTCTCCCTTGGATTCTGTCTTAGATTCAAACTATCAGCCCACATTGTGCTCTGACTCCCACCTTTCTCCAGCTTGGCACCACTTGCAAGCTGCAATTATCTTTCCTCCAGCTTACACCATGCCCACTGCAATCCTGAAACTCCCTCCCTGAAACTCTGGTGTTGTCTTTGGCTAGCCATCCAGAACCTGGGGTGGAGATCCACCCACTTACTGGCTGGGACATAGTCTCAGCTCAATATACCTGAAGGAGCATCTCCACCCCATTGTTCAGCCCAGACACTGAGGTCCAGCTCCAGGGGCCTTCTGGCGGTTCCCTCACTGCGAGAAGAGAGGTTACAGGGAACCAGACAGAGGGCCTTCTTGGTAGTGGCGCCCGCCCTGTGGAATGCCCTTCCATCGGATGTCAAGGAAATAAGAAACTACCTGACTTTTAGAATACATCTGAAGGCGGCTCTGTTTAGGGAAGTTTTAATGTTTGATGTTTTATCGTGTTTTTAATACAGTGGTACCTCGCTTTACAAACCTAATTCGTTCCAGAAGTCAGTTATTAAACCAAAATGCTTCTTAAACCTAGGCATGCTTTCCCTAATGAGGCCTCTCACCACCAGTGCCCTTTCACCGTTCGATTTCCATTCTTACACCGAGGTAAAGTTCACAAGGTAAAGGTAAAGGACCCCTGACAGTTAAGTCCAGTCGCGAACAACTCTGGGGTTGTGGCACACAACTCACTTTACGGGCCGCGGGAGCCGACTTTTGTCCGCAGACAGTTTTTCCAGGTCATGTGGCCAGCACGACTAAGCCACTTCTGGCAAAACCAGAACAGCACACGGAAATGCCGTTTACATTCCCGCCGGAGTGGTACCTATTTATCTACTTGCACTTTAACATGCCTTCGAACTACTAGGTTCGCAGGAACGGGGACTGAGCAACAGGAGCTCACCCCATCGCAGGTATTCGAACTGTCAACCTTCCAATCGGCAAGCCCTAGGCTCAGTGTAAACCAAATCATTCTTAAACCGAACTGTTCTTAAACCGAGGTACCACTATATTCTGCTGGGAGCCGCCCAGAGTGGCTGGGGAAACTCTGGTGGGCGTGGTATAAATATATTATTATTATTATTAGCCTTCTTAATGGCTTTCTTAATGAGTCATTACCCTTCCCTTTCCCCTCTTTCAATGGCCTATCTCGCCAGGAGATTGCTTCATCAGGAAGACAGCCTGGCTTATAATATTTTAACATTTGCTGGGTACAGGGATTAAAAGGTCTGTCATCTGCAAACACATAACAATATATTACATTGCAAGTAAGTGTTGAACTGTAGGAATCTGTAATTCCACCCCTCTCTACGCATCAGCTTTGGAGGAGTAATGAGGGGCACTTTCGCACAACAGTTTATCATGGATTAGGTCCTGCGCATGGGTGCAATTTTTCATAGCGTCTGTATGGTGACGTCCTTGTCAAAATACCAGCCCATATTTCCCTCCTGTTTTAAGTGATTTATTTGTTTTTTTACTTATGTTTTCTGCGCTCACAGTAATTCCAGATTAAATGGGGAAATAATAAAGGACAGCATTTTTATGTGATTGATGTCATGTGCTTTGCAAAAATTTGTGTGCATGAGTTAGCCCCTTAGTTTGCAATGGGCCTACTGCTCACTCTCTGTCCATCCTGCCTCTTGTGCTCTTAACTCCCATCTCTTCTGTTCCATTCTCCTTTACCCAGCATGAAGCTGCTGAAAAGTATGGCATTATCTTTCTTTCTCCTGAGGTGCAATTCACCTGCATTACTTCCCTATGTTGTAGAGTTATGCTTGCCTCACTCCCCCAAAGTGGTGAAAACTTTCAGGGGTACACACAGTGCTTACCTGGGTTTGGTTTCCTTTGGAAGAAGGGAGTAAATAGAACGAATATACAAACAGTGACAAGGAGGGGTTGGGGGCTGTTCAAGGAAGTATATTCCTCTGAGGACATATTTCTCAAGCCCATCTGCCCACCCCCACTCCATGTGGAGACTGGTTGTTATTGCTCAATAGCATGGAAAAGACAATCAGCTAAGAGACATTGTTGTTTAGAGTGGGTGGGCATATTTCATGACTGAGCTTTGCTAATGCAAACAGGTACTGGGGATTGATCACTGACTCAGCCACCAACTAATTCCTTGTAAAACAAAACAGAAAACTGATGTTGAGTGTGGGCTGAAGCAGCAGAACAGGTGTTACATCATCACCACTGAATTTATTTTAGATGCTGCTTGCAAAACAATGAGGAGAAAGGCAGCGCTTATTTATTTAGCTTTTTGCCTTATCTTGCCTGGCCCACAGTTCCGTGCATGATTAACTATTAAGACTGGGAGAAAGGACACTGAAGCAGAGTTAAAACAATTTGGTCTGAAGGTTTGGAGGTTAGAGATAGATGACTCTTGTCAGTTTTGCTTTCTAGTCTTTCGAAACTTACCTTTGGTTCTCCAAATTTCTGCAGCAACTTCCATGAACAAATAAATAAAATTATCCATGAAAATTCAGCAGCAATTTAGTGCAATTTTCTCCCAATAAGCACATTTCTGTTTGCAGTTTTTACACATTTTTGCAAGCAACTTTCCCTAACTTTTTGTGTAATTTTTCACTTATATGCATTTTTATACACATTTTCACCTAATTCTTATTTTAATTAGTTGGAGAACTAGATCATAACATTTGTAGAAGTGTGAATTTTGAATCATAGTGGCCAGAGTCTGCTGGGATTGGGGAGAATGTTGGTTCAGTTCATTTTCTGAAAAGCAGCTTACCCTGGTCTCCCAGGTCCTAGACCAGCACTTTAACCACTACACCACAATGGCTCTTACCAGTACAGGTTACATCATGATGGGAGCTTCCCACTTCAGACAGTAGCTCTCCAGCTGTTTGACGGGTTGGGGAAGGTGGAGCTGGCAGGCTGCTCTCCCTCACATGTTGCTCTATTCCAGTTCTTGAACATCTGTAGAGAGCTTGTTGATTTAACTCAAAGATGGTGCCCTACAGATATTGTGGACTAAAACTCCTATAATCCCTGATCATTGGCTATGCTGTTTGAGGCTGATGGAGCTTGTAGTCCACAACATCTAGACAGCACCACATCGGCTACTCTTGCTTTAACCAAATGGTTCTAAGAAAGTCATCGTCTCCTACTGATTCTGTATTATGCTTCTTTATTTTGTATCTTGCAGGCCATGCTATCTTTGGATGATGTGCTCCTCAAAGGCTGTTTCTCCTGGAGTGCTGGGCATTTCTCAGGAGCAAATAAACAATTATTATACTGTCCGTGTTTGAATTAAATTGGTTACCAAAAATTTAATAGTTTGAAAATAAGTTATGTAAAATATGCCAGTACATTTTTTTGTTATTTAAAAAATTGTATCTATTTCCTTGGTCCACAGAGCTGCTGCCAAACACTGTTGACAACCTGAGCTTGATGGACCAAGGGTCTGACTCAGGCAACCTTCGGCCCTCCAGATGTTTTGGCCTACAACTCCCATGATCCCTAGCTAACAGGGATGATGGGAATTGTAGTCCAAAACATCTGGGGGCCTGATGGTTGCCTATGCCTGGTCTGACTTGATATAAGGCAGCTTCCTCAGCAAAAAAAGTGTCATTCCTTAACTAAATTGGATAGGGCTGCCGAGGACCAGATGACATTACCTTAGAGCAGACATAGCCCATGAGCTGCTTTTAGACAGATCTGCATGAAAGGAAGCTGAACACATTTTATTCTGCCTTAACTGAGACAGCAGAGCAAAAAATATAAAAAAAGGGAATGAAAATGCAGCTTGGTCCCCAAAGTCAGCAGATGCCACTCTGAATAAAACAGAAGGTGCCCAGATCTGTTATGTAAGAAGATGTTATTTTTCCTATTATTGCTTTCCAGAGTAGATCAGCTGTGCACCATGGCACCTTCAAAGGCTTTCACTGGAACACCTGAGCAGGTGCCCAAGACATTGAGCTTTCATTGAGGGAGGGGAAAGTACATCTCTAGCCTGCCTTGAAAGAAAGTTGTGGGGCAAAATGTGTAGTTGCCTTCTGTCAGGGACTGGCTGGATGAGGAGGAGTGGTAGGAGCCTCCAGCCCAGGAGCTCCCCAGGGAGGACAGGGAAGATGAGGACTTAGACTCCATGTCAGGAGTGCGTGCAGGAGCCAGGCCCTGTGACCAGTAGGACTTTGCAGGACTGGGGCCTTCCTAAGTTTGTTTTGAAGAGGCAAGGTGCGGCCGCACAGGTGCGGCTGCTTGGTAACTCACTGCACCTGGTGGCAAGAGCCGAGAAGGGATATAAGGTCAGCATTTCCCTTCGGCTCTTTGCCACAGCAACACGTTTCCTACCTTGCTGCGTTTGGCTCCTTGACTTTGTGACTCCTTGCTTCTTGATCCTCGGACCCTTGGCTTTTTGACTCCCGGCTCTCTGACCCTTGGACTCTTGGCTTCCTGACTCCTGGCTTCTGAACTCCTGTTCCTGCTCCCTCCCTGCCATTTTGCCCCCAGTCCTGACGTCCCCAGCCGGGACTTCGATTGCCTGTGAACCGGACCATGACACTCCATGGTCCTAGTGGTGGGACGTCAAGGAGGAGACTGGGGGGTGGAGATGAGCTGGGAGGTAATAGAAGCAGGAGGTTGGAGCGATCGGGGTGTGTGTGTGTGTGTGTCAGAAGATGAAGGCCTTTCCAGGGCAGGGCTGGAGGCTGAGCATTTCAGTGTGAGCACAGACACAAGGAGGAATAGGAAGGTACACCTGTCATCGCGCAGGAGCGCAGTCTCAATCCTGCTGCTCTCCTCCTCTCACAACCCAGCTCCAGGAGAGCCCTGCATGTTGCCAAGCAAAGGGCCAGGCAGGCCCATCCTCACGTTGCAGTCTCTGTCTGTTGGGGAGGTCTCCAGAGTGAGAGGCTAGAGGGGAAAGGCAGGGCCAGAGGTCAGTTTTCCAGCAATGTCTCAAGCTGAAGGAGTCGAGCCACAGAGACCCCGCTGTGTTACTTTCTGTGAATAGAAGTCAGTTGCATTTCAAGCCTCCAGCCTTTTCCTAACCTGCGGAAACCCAGCATTTCTCTGTCAGCCTCATGTCACTAACTGGTTTCTATGAAATGAGAGTGGGTGTCATGTGGCCACCTTGTATATTTTTCCTGGTAGTGAGGAATGTTCCCTCCCTAGTAAGACAGCAACAACACCTGTGCTTGTTTGTGTAAAATCAGTGTTGTGCAATCTCTACAATCAGGACCTGGAGAATGTAGCTGACTTATGGTGAGTGTAAAGTTGTTGAGGATGGCTGGCTGTCTAATTTTGGGTTATGCCACATGCCTCCCCAGAGGAGTTATTTTGTGGCTGGTGCCCCTAGCACTCTCCCAAAATTCAAAATGTGGCCACTGGTCGAAAAATGTCGGCATCCCCTGTTCTAAACACAGACCAACTCTTACTTCTTTTCACCCCCCAGAAGACGTTAAAATGCCTGGATCGGGGTGGCCGACTTAATTCCTCCGAGGTGTTGTGGACTACAACTTCCATCATCCCTGATCATTAGTTATGTTTGGATCGATGGGAGTTGTAGTTCATAAAAGCACCAGATCAGCTAAGGCTGCCCTAGATTATTCATTGATGTGACATTCACTTTAGAACCAGTCAAGCACCAGTGGTTAATTTAGTTTCCTTATAAGCTGCTCAGAATAAACATCAGGTAATTATCACAATAAAGCATGTGTTTGGAACAGCAATTCATTACATGTTAAGATAAATATTATGATAAAATTATACTATTGTACTTCATTATTTACTTATTTAATTATATAACACTCAAACAGTAGGCTGCTAAGAGGTTTGCAAAAGACAACCTAAACTATTTATTAAAAAAATACAGATAAAAGCAAACATTAAAAACAAGTTAGATAACATTTGGTTTCATAACAAGTTATCATACATTTTGACATTTGAGATTATGTTTTTAGGAC
This sequence comes from Podarcis filfolensis, assembly GCF_964270895.1. Taxonomy (NCBI): domain Eukaryota; kingdom Metazoa; phylum Chordata; class Lepidosauria; order Squamata; family Lacertidae; genus Podarcis; species Podarcis filfolensis. The sequence continues at coordinate 96,900,695 of NC_139606.1, forward strand.
ACACCTCATTGTCATGGTTGCAAGTTGTTTAAAATTGTTTTTATATTGTCTTTTAATGCTGTAACTCACCCTGGGACCTTAGGGTAAAGGGTGGGTAACAAACAAACAAGCTTGTTAAAAAATATTTAAAAAACAAGTAATTTATAAACCATTATGTTTATTAAAATCACCTGTTAAAACTGCATGCTAACATTACATGCCTGGGTAGGTTTGCTGAAATGTAACAGTGATGGCTCAGTTGGTTAGAGCATGGTGCCAATAGCACCAAGGTTGCAGGTTTGATCCCTGTATGGGACAGCTGAATATTCCTGCATTGCAGGGGTACCTTCCAACAATACAACAAAGGTACCTGCCTAATATCAAGGGGAAGGAGTTCCAAAGAGTGGGCTGAAGGACCAATTTCTTGCAAGTGGGGTGCAAACACTTGTAAAAGTGCCAGTTCCACAGACCTAACTGATTGGATGAGCACATGTTGTTGTTGTTTAGTCATTTAGTCGTGTCCTACTCTTCGTGACCCCCTGAACCAGAGCACGCCAGGCACTCCTGTCTTCCACTGCCTCCCGCAGTTTGGTCAAACTCATGCTGGTAGCTTCGAGAACACTATCCAACCATCTCGTCCTCTGTCGTCCCCTTCTCCTTGTGCCCTCCATCTTTCCCAACATCAGGGACTTTTCCAGGGAGTCTTCTCTTCTCATGAGCACATTTGGAGTTAAAATATATGCAGTACAAAAGCAAGATCAAAATTAATAGTAAATAAAATTACATAGCTGGCTCAGCCATCACATATCTAGTGCTGGTCTACTCTAAGGTGCTACAGCAGCCTGAGGTTGACATAGTTTGAGATCCTTGACTGGGCAAGGGCAGAATCTTTTCAGTAGGTAAATGGTTCTAGCTGCCTCCCTCTCTCTTTTTTTTACTGCAAAGGAGCACTGGCAGCAATATGGTGTCTGTAATAAATGTAAAATTCAGTGCACAGAGAGAGACAGTGAAGGAGAGATAAAGTCTCTCAGCCAAACTGATTCAATTTTGTGATACTTGTCTTTGGTCCATTGCAAGCACAGGCAGGCTTAGTTCAATTTCTACCACACAGATCTGACAGCTGCTTAAAATTCAGTAAGCTAAGATAGTATGGTTACTGGGGTGGGCAGATCTCAGGTTTTTTGGATCTGCTTTGAGGTTTGTTTGTTTTTTTCTAGACCTCCAAGATGGACCAGGTGCAAAAGGCATACAGGTAAAATGAAACAACAGAGTGGCTCTGATCACGTTATGAGTTTCCAGTTTCCAGGATTCTTTGAGGGGAAAATGTGCTACAGGCCTGCTGTGTTGAGGCCTTTCTGCTTAGCCTACAGAGTGGGGCCCTGCATTTCTGCCCTAAAGTGCTGCCTTGACAGTACCACTGATTTCAGCTCCCAAAAACAAAACACATTTGATCTGAACTGAGAGGTGTGTGTGGAACCCAGCCACAAGAAAATGTTGAGTTTCGTTGAAACAATGAAGTTCAGAGGTGCCAACTGTCATTGCTTTTCTTGACAGAAGCCCCATTTATATCCTGCCAGAAAAGCAATTTGAAGATCAAGTTGCTAGTTAAAGTTCCCTTTGTTTTTCTTAAAAGCTGGTCCAACAGGGTAACTTAGGATGGAGAAAGTTAATTCACACAGAGAGATATTTTCCACTGAATAGGTGGTGTCAACGCTAGATGAATGCAAAGTGTTATGTGGCTTAAAATGCAGCAATGTGGGATTTGATTCATATTTTGGAGTGATCATTGGAAACACTTGCGATTCTGCCGTTAATGCTCACGTCAGTTCTCAGAGCAGTAAGATGCTCCAGGGGTGCTGCACTAATTCCGGTTTGGTTTCCTTTGGAAGGAGTCACTGGAAATGTTTTTTTCTGTTTAGCAGCATTGTGTTTATTTACAAAAACAAAGAGGACAATTGACAGACTTGTCCAGGGATTCTATACTGGTTTGACCATTTTAACAGTCCCTCTCTTTTGCAGACCCTCCTCTTACAATGATAAAATTATTGGGCTAGCAGGGATCCTGAGAAGACATTCAGCTCAACCCCAATCCTAAAACACTGGGCAAAGTTCTAGAAAATTATCTGCTAGAGACTTGGTGATAGAGGTGAAGAATCCATGTTTGTATGAGAAAAGAATGTTTCCCTCAGAATGGGATGGCTTAAAAGTTTAGGAGATGTTGTTTCAGAGGGTTAATTTCATGGCATATCATCTCAACAAATATTTTTTTCTTGAAATTCACAAAGACATTAAGGTAAAGAGATGGCATATGTGCCTTGATTAACTGCATGGCAGTTAAGCCAAAAAAATCACAGTAACAAAGAAATCAAAACATTCTTCACTTGCAATAGTGATCAAATTATTATCATGCTTCTCATGTGTGGAGCAGCAAGTTCCAGCCAAGGAAAGCAAAACCTTACTAGACCTCAAAGCCTTAAAAGACCTTTGAAACGGCTATGGTGAAGCTTCTGAAACAGGCAGAAATCCTTATAGCCAATTCTTTATGTATTGTTTGTCACTCACCACAAGCAACAAACCTCCAGAATGTAAAACAAACATTCAAGCATGCAAAATACCAGCAAAATGCAAGCAATTCAAAAGAGCACAGGCGGTAAAAAACAAACAAAACCCCACAGCACCTGAATAATCCTATAAATCTAAGACCCCCAATGGAAGCTAAAACTAATTGCCATCAGATTGAACAAAGACTAATATAAAATCTGTCAACATAACAACATAACATAACATACTTACAACCAGTCCAGGGCTTAGTTTTTAGTTTCTTAGCCACAGTGTTGCCCTTGTAGGGAGGAGGATATGAACAAAACTAGAATGAGTTGGCTCTGGCTCCCCTAAGTGTTGGGTCATCCTGCCCTCTGCCAGTCCCAAATGTCATCAACTACCACTGCCATTTTGTGTGAGGCCACACTTTCCACAACAGCCATATTGTGTTAGGCCTCACCCCCAAAACAGCCATTTTGTGGCTGGCGCCCACGGCACTTTCTCAAAATTATATATGTGCCCACTGCCCCCAAAAGGGGTAGCGATGCATGTTCTCACATAGTAATTAGAATATTTTCCCCTAATTATTAGAATAAACCTCCCTGGAGACAGTGGTGTAGCGTGGGTTGTCAGCACCCGGGGCAAGGCAAGTAATTTGCGCCCCCTAACCTGTGGATTTGCGCCCCCTAACCCGTGGATTTGCGCCCCCTAACCCATGGATTTGCCCTAACCCCAGATGTTGCGCCCGGTGCGGCCCGCCCCCCCTGCACCCCCCACGCTACGCCACTGCCTGGAGAGGAGCTGGAAAAGCAGGTTACTGTACTTGGAACAATAAAAACTCTTTCTACTTTAGCTTTGGCTGTTTGCCAACCCAGCCCCGCTTGTCTCTGCTTTAACATGTCCATTCTTTCAGCATAGCAGACATCTTTTAGCTTCTTTGACCGCTATGTCTTTCTGGAACTGTGATTGATTTGAAAAACAACCTGGAGGTTATTTGTATTCTAAGGCACTGTTAGGGATGCATACACAGGGCACCCAGTTCTGTCTTAGAAAGGAAACGAGCTAGACTTGTTATTCCCCTCTGGGTACCTATAAAGGAATATATATATTGATTTCATACATGCCCATACAGTGGAAAGCAAGGGCATTTTATTAATCGTTTATAAAGTGCCTAAAATTTGACAGGCACCACCCAGAGGCCAGAAGCCCACACAAACCCTTCACTGTACTCTTTCTGGTGCCTACAAAACACATTTTTGTTTAAGAAAACAAAACATGGAAAATGTTGATTTATGTTTCAGTCTGTTTTTAGTTTGTTGCTGGTTTTTTTAATATACAAATGCTTTAAATAGTTGCTTTTAACAGTTTTACCTGATGATTTGGTTGTTTTATTGTCTTTGTAAACTGCTTTGAGGGTGGTTGGTTTTTTAAAAAAAACATAAAGCGGTGTATAGATTTTATGAAATAAGTAAGGCATGTTACTCATGCTAATTGAATAGCCAACAACATTGCCTTATCTCCCAGCAAACAAATCAGGAGGGGAGGCTCAATAAATTAGTTAACATATATTCTTTAAAAAAATTATTTATTGAATTTATATCCCACCCTTGCTCCCTAAGGAGCCCAGGGTGGCAGATCATATATATAAATACAGTATATGCATTAGGTGCACATTAATTTTTTTACCTCAGATTGCCTTTTACCATCTGCTCCCATGTTTTATGGCAGATGCCCCACACCATCTGAGAGCAATCTGTGCTTCAAATCCTTTCCAAACTACCTTAACTTGTTATATTAATGGAGAGGGCTAATGGCACAGCTTCAGGCTGAAGCAAATTACTCTCCAGTATCTGTGTGTGTGCGCGCCTGCGCATACACAAACACACACATGCTGCTTCCCTCTTTTCTTCCTCCCCACAGGAGAGCAGGGAAGCAGGAAGAAGTTGGCTTCCTTACCCCTTTGATCCCACAGCAGCTGCTGAGGTAAAGGGAGGTCAGGGAGTTTGCTGGAAGGAACATGAATCTGGCAGCGTTCTCCTCTCCTCACGCCTGGCCAGCAACAACTCCTGCTTAGCCCCAGGTTGCTAGAAAAACGGTCTCTGCTTCCCCGTCTTATTTAATTTCAGCGCTGCAAGCAAGAGGACGGTTATCACAGGAATTTGGCTCTCACACAAATTCCACAACATGTGGCCCTCCTGATGTTGCAGGACTCCCAGCTCCCATCACCCCCTGAACCAGTGTGGACAGTGGTGAGGGATGATGGGAAATGGACTCCCAACAGCCTTGGGAGGTCCACAATCTCCCCGTTCCTGGATTGGACCATAATCTAGCAGTCACATCGGGTGACGGTCCATTGCTCAGTAGCAGAGCACATGTGTTGCATGCAGAGGGGCTGATGTCCAATTTCTGTCTTCTCCAAGGATCAGGTAGGAGGCATAGACAGGTTCCTGGGAGAACAGCTTGTAGACCTAGCTGGGACTCACTCTTTGGTCTGATCAAGCAGGCCTCTCCTCAGAAAAGGTCACCTTGCCAGTCAGAGTAGACAATATCTGACAAAATGGGCAAGTAGTCTGAAAGGGACACAGGTGGCGCTGTGGTCTAAACCACTGAACCTCTTGGGCTTGCCGATCAGGTTGGCGGTTCGAATCCCCACGACAGGTTGAGCTCCCATTGCTCTGTCCCAGCTCCTGACAACCTAGCAGTTCAAAAGCATGCCAGTGCAAGTAGAGAATAGGTTCCACTGCAGTGGGAAGGAAAACGGTGTTTTCGTGCACTCTGGTTTCCGTCATGGTGTCCCGTTGCACCATAAGCAGTTTAGTCATGTTGTACACAAACATCGGCTCCCTCGGCCTCAAAGCAAGATGAGCGCTGCAACTCCATAGTCGCCTTTGACTGGACATAACTGTCCAGGGCTCCTTTACCTTTTACCTAGTCTGATTGGGTATTCATCATTTTGGGGTTCCAACTGGATACCTGCAAAGCCCCCACATTTTTAGTGGGGTAGCACCGTGGAAGGGTGTGTGTGTAAGAGTCACCACCATTAAAAAGACGAGGTAAAAGCATTATGAGAGCTCACGGACCCATTCCGGCTAGGCAAATGCACAAAAGGTCCAAGACGCAAAGCAGGGCCAGTGAGGGGAGTGGCCTGTAGGGTGTCTCAAGGGCCAGAGAGAGATGCCTCGAGGACCACATTCCACTCCCAAGCATAACATTTATCCCTCCTGTGCTGCAGTCTTCTACTAATTTGTTCTTCACGCATTCCTGTGAGGTAAATAGGACATCAACATTCCCCCTTTATATAGCCAGAACTAAGACATAAAGAACTCCACGGAGAAAGCGAAGACATACAAATAAGATAAATGCCTATAAAAAAATTTAAAAAACAAAACAAGATAAATTTATTTTTATTGTTTTATTGTTTTTTAAGCACAGAGAAAACAAAAGATGTTACATTTTTTAAAACATGCAATGGTTATGGTCCTTTTATTAGGAAAATGCCAATGTCAAAATAAGGAGAGTTTGCACATAGCATCATTCTATATTTGGCTCAATTTACAGACACAATCAATAGGGAACATCATAACATCTTAAAAATTGTGAAGTTATGAATATATTGAAGCCAGGTCACACATATATATTAAGGCACAGCAGAACATTAGTTATATTCAGAGAAAGTTATTCAGTTTGGGAAACAGTTTCTGTGCATTCTGGGTTGTTATGCCTATAACTTCTTCCACTGAAATCCCTTTTATTTTAGCAATGTATTCTGCAGCAATGAAGACGTTCTTTGGTTCATTTCTCACCTGAAATACAAAAAAGTGACATTGGTCTCCAGCGACATCTATGGCCAACTCAGTTTCTGTTTAGGTTCAAATCCTCGTACAATCGTAGAGTTGGAGGGATGATAATAATAATAATAATAATAATAATAATAATAATAATAATTTATTATTTATATCCCGCCCATCTAGCTGAGTTTCCCCAGCCACTCTGGGCGGCTCCTAATTGAGTATTAAAAACAATACAGCATTAAAGGGGCATCTAGACCAACCCCTTAAATGCAGTAATCTTTTGCCCTACGTGGGGCTTGAACCCATGACTCCGATATTAAGAGTCCCATGCTCTACCGACTGGGCTACCTTGTTGTGCTCCGGCTCTTATTAACGGCACCATTCTTTTTATCCACCTTTGAAAATGACCTTTTTATGATATTCATGACTGAGCCCTTTACAGAGGTGGAGGCCCAGTAGGTCGGCCTATTGCACTCAAGCCTCCATTTACTCTACCCACCCCTTTCCCAACACTGTCAAGACCTCTTGAGATCTCCTTCTCCCAACTGTAGTTGTTTTGCCACACCATCACTCGGCATCTCAAGCCACTTCTTCCCAAACGGGATCGTGATCACAAACTGTGTTGCAGACGTTGGCTGGCCATCTGTCATGGGTGCTTAGTTGAGACTCCTGCGTTGTAGGGGTCTGAACTAGATGACCCTCAGGGTCCCTTCCAACTCTACAATTCTATGATACTTTACCTGTTTCTCAGGGCCGAGCGCAGGAGAGTCAGTTTCTAAGCAAATGTTTTCTAGGGGCAACTGTTTCACAAGTTTCTGCTTCTTGAACAAAATAAGGAAAGCAATTAGCATCATCGTTCTCCAAGCAGCCAAAATAAACATTTAAAAAGCTGAACTGTCCACAGATTAAATAACTGTTTAGTTGAGCCTCCTTTACCCAAATAATTAAATATTAATACTGCCAGATCTTGAATACAAATTCTTTTTCTGAAGACAGTGAAAATTTTTTTGTTTATTAAATTGTATATTGCCAATAACTGGAAGCAGTTGTTAATGTCTTCTTTTCCATTCCTTATTTCAGTGGCAGGAGAACCAAAATAGCTTCCAAAAATAAGAGTGTCCTCATCTCCTACTGATTAATCCATCAGAGGTGGGGAATCCTTTTGGCTCCATGCACCAGATTTGAGATATGAACAAAGAACCTTATGGCCAGAAGCCAGGACTTCTTGAATCTCACCTGCTCACTCCTTATAATAGATGGAGGAATGGAGAAAAAATACCCAGCCTTCACCCCTTCCATTGCCACCGACGGCTTGCCATCAAACGCATGGAGCAGCACCCTTTCAGCACCTAAGGAGAACGACAGAAATCAGGAAAAGAACTTTTGCTTCCTGTAGAAACATCAAAGCGCAGACCAGGCAGTGAATGTGATCCAAAGATCCACAGGGCTCTACAAAAAGCTAGAGGTGCACTTGTGGAATGCGGCTCTACAAACGGGTTTATATCCCTTACAATATATTAATGTTGTATTTCATATTTGGCTGTGTGATCTCCTGACTTGCCTGGCATGACTCTGACCCAAACCCCAAAATGCAGCCAGCTGACTGCTGGCAGGCCCAGCTGCACTGGCTGCCATTACGTTTTCGCAGAACAGGTGTTGATCTGCAAAGCCCTGTACGGCCTAGGACTCCGATATCTTTCAGGGCATTGCCCCCAATATAAACCTACCCAAACCCTTCGATCTTCATCTGAGGCCCTCCTCTAGGTGCCCCTTCAGAGGGTGGTGTGGCGTTCGTACGGAGCCCCCAATCGTCTCACAAACTATTGACCCATACACCACTAATCCGCTGCCACCAACCAGGTCCTCCCCAGTAAATCACTTAGTCTCAGTCAGGTTCTTAAGTTAACAACGAATATTGTAGTTTATTGCAAACACAAATAAACTTTAAATGCATTTGAAACGCTGTTACCTTTTATCCTCTTAAGTCTTATTTTATTCTGTAACTCTTCTACCTCCCCTCACACAAGAACCAACTGCACTAACTGTCTCTCTATTTCCATCTGTCTGCCAACTGCTTTCCCAACTTCCTTTTCCCAACCAACCAACTACTAACCAACAGTCTAAACCTTGGGCTAAGCCCTTTTATAAACAGGTAGGCTCCGCCTCGCTTTTCTATTGGTCTACCTATTAACTCTTTCTCTCCCCCTATACAGACATTTTCAAAAGAACGGGCAAACACCACAGGTGGCAATAAGAGAGAGGGCACTTTTAGTTGTGGCTCCCAGCTTGTGGAATGCTTTCGAGGTCTGCCTGCCAACACCATTAGCCCCCTTTCGGCCTGTGGTAAAAATGTATATCCTATCCAAGGCATTTGACCAACTATGTCCTGCTGCTTAGTGATGAACTGTTTTCCGCTGATGACGTTTCTGCTATTTGGTGGGTTGCTTTATGGGTCACTGTGATGGCTTTATTGCATTTCCCCCTGGTTTTATGCTATGTCTTCATCTCTTAAGCCTTTGCCAATTGCTTACAGACCTTATTGGAGTAAGCAACTAGTAAATCAAATAATCGTATTTATAATAATAATAATAATAATTCCATCATCTAAAGATAACTTCCTTCTACAGTACAGTGCCCAGGGCCTTCGAAAACCTACGCTTGTGCCTCTAATTGAGAAGGCTCTAGATCTTATGCTAAAACAGATGTGTAAGATTGGCTGAGCCTGGATAGCTCAGTTGGTTAGAGCATGGTGCTGATAACATCAAGGCTGCAGGTTCGATCCCTGTATGGGACATCTGCATAGTCCTGCATGGACTTCAAACTCTACAATTCTATGATCCTATTTCAGGTCTGCTTCTTGTTTCTGGTCTAACATCCAAAGGGGGGAAAAACTGACTGACTGTCCCCCACAGTGAATAGGCCCTGTGTATTTTGGCAAGAAAACTAAACAAACCGAATGAATGTAAATAAAACAAAACATTATACCTTGTTCCTTTAAGAGGTTAATGGTTGGCCTTCCAGCTGAGCGGGAATGGACATTTCTAGGATAAACAAGAAGAACAAAAGATATCAGCAGGAGTTGTTAGCAAAACTGTGGGCTGGGTTTTCATGGCCGGATAAACCACTTCCCTGGGTGGAGTTTTAGCATTTTTTATGCGATTAAGCTTGAATCAAGTTACATTTTTTAACTCTGTTTTTATCTACCCCAAGCCTTCAGAATAGGGCTATTAAAATTATGTAAACAAATAAATTGCACTTTGATGGTCCACTGAATTGCTGCTTAAAGAAAAATAGGTAGGAAGAGTTATTGCAGAGTGCCTGGAAACATCTCAAAAGAACTATGCAAAGATTATACAGTAACACAGTCTATAACCCTGAAAATACAGCAAAAACACTTCCTCCATTAATACGAGGAATAGATAAAACAATAAATTGCAGTAATAATATAAATTAGACCACTGCATTTTAGACAATGCTCTGGTTTAATTAGAAACTGAATTCCAATCACGTCAAATGACGTTTTCATTCACAAAAATAAAACTAATTGTCTCTCTTGCAACATACACAAGACCTACAAAGGCAAATCGAGTTGTTTTGCCAGCTGAATCTGCTTGATCAAGACTTGTCTTTGCCCTTCCTTCTGCTCATCAGTGCTTGCAAATCTGGGAGTGAAATCCAGACCAACCTGTAGGAAAAATGGGAGGCGGGAATTCAAAAACACTGCTAGAAATTGTTGGTTTACTTTGTCTATCAGCACAAAATGCACTCAGCCAGGAGCAATAATAAAAGCAAACTCGACCCCAAAGTCTCCTATAGCAGTTTACACTTAACAAGAAATGTATTATTGAAGACCTGCTATTTTTGTGAAACACCCAAGGTCCTTAATCAAGCATTAAATCAGCAGTCCAATATGTCGACTATTGTGAAAAAGCCAAGAACTTGCTTAAAGTTTAAAGGGCTATTTCTGACATGACACAATTTCTACATCAAAAATATTTCCCTTGTATGAAAAACTGTGCTACTCACATGCAGATCATCACATGTGACAACTGCATATATGGGTGGTATAAGAAACAACATGTATAACATATGTTTAAAATATTTATTTTCAAGATTTATATCCCACTTTATATCCTTGTATGAAACATAATTATATAGGATGGACACAGATATACATTATTTCAGTGTGTGCACACTTTCTGGAACACTATAGCCCAGGCTACTTCAACCTTGGCCCTCCAGATGTTTTGAGACTACAATTCCCATCATCCCTGACCACTGGTCCTGCTAGCTAGGGATCATGGGAGTTGTAGGCCAAAAACATCTGGAGGGCCAAGGTTGAGGAAGCCTGCTCTAACCCATCACAGCTTCCCAGAACATGTTCTATACTCAGCAAATTACACGTGAGGTTTTTTGTCATGCAAATATCTACACAACAAGCATTTCACATTGTTTTGTGAACCGTCAACACAATCCTCTAAGTGCCTAATTAGAAATAAGTCCCACTGAATTCAATTGGATTTACTCCCAGTTTACATGTGCATAGGAGTGTAGCCTAAGGTTGAAGTCTTATGCACACTTACCTGAGAGTAAGCCGTACGGAGCATAGCGGGACTTACTTTTGGGTAAACATGCAGAGGATTGTGCTATGCAGCTGTAATCCTAGGGATCTGCAAGTAAAAACATTTAGGGTTGTGCTGCCCAGTGCTTTTGGCAGCTGAACACCAAAGGCTTCAAAGATTCTACTTACTTCTCCGATAGCCAACAAGCGGTCCTTATAGAGTTCTATGAGTGGCAATGCTTCGTCCAGATCCTGCACAAAGATCTTGTGTAAGTGTGAAATGAACACTTAGGCCTCAAACAATTACACTAGACTAAGACGTCTGCACCACCTCCCACCACTGTTTCTCTCTCCTATTCCTATTTTATAACCCACTTTTTCTCATACATTCCTGCAACTTGTGTACATTTAACTTGTGTGCATTCAGCTATACGTGTGTGGCAATTAAATAATTTTTTTTAAGGGGGCAGGGTTCTGGGAAAAATGACTTTGGCAATCCCACCCGCCATTGAACCAAATGGTTTTTTGACCATATGTGATTTGGGATTTAGGCGTGATCCCTGGAACGTAACCCCCACACAAGCTGTGGGCCTACAGTATTTAAGTAAGACACCACAGATGTTTTAACACATCTTTCTTGGATCATAGTTTTGTTCTTTGCTAATTGCAATTCTGTATAGCTAAAGCAATGCCATTTGGCTGTACACAGTGCCTTTTCCTTGTCCTGTTTAAGTTAGGTCTGCGACGTCAGCCTGGCAAACCCCGTAATCTGGGTTGTGGCATATAGACTTAAGGCAGGGATAGTCAACGTGGCCCCTCCGGTTGTTGCTGGACTCACAGCCCAAATAGCCAATGGTAAGGGATAATGGGATTTTTAGCTGCGCATTCCAAGCTGAACACATTGTAAGTTTACTTAAGAGCAGGGACAGCGAACCTGTACCCTACACCTACCCACAGATGTGGCTGCACTATAATGCTCAGCACCCTTGGCCACGGACTATGATGGCTGAGGCTGTGGGGAGCTAGAGCCTAACTACACCTGAAAGAGTTACAGGTAGGTAGCCGTGTTGGTCTGCCATAGTCGAAACAAATTGAAAAATTCCTTCCAGTAGCACCTTAGAGACCAACTAAGTTTGTTATTGGTATGAGTTTTCGTGTGGTATCTGAAGAAGTGTGCATGCACATGAAAGCTCATACCAATAAAAAACTTAGCTGGTCTCTAAGGTGCTACTGGAAGGATTAAAAAAAAAAATTGTTACACCTGAAAGACTACAGATTCCCCATCCATGATTAAGAGGCAGGCTATGTGCACCGTTAATCACACCAGTGTGCTTCAGATTGGTTACTTTTATTTTGAAGACACAGGTACAGGCCCCCACCTGGAGCATGCTTTCCTATCTGGACCGTACCCTACACTAGTTTCCCTGATGAAAATTATTATAGGGAACCTGTGCTCCCCTCTCCAGATGCTGCTGAACTATACTCCATCACCTCTAGCCAGACTTTTAAAAAGCATGTCTTAACTGTTTGCTGTCCAAGGTACTGTTGAAAATCACCTCCTGACAACACATCCCTGCTCTGAAGTAAGCTTGTTATGCATCTACCTTGGAATTATGTGAACCTCCTTTGCTCTGGGAGAGCAGGAGACAGGGAAGAAGGGGCTCAGTATACAAAAATAGTGACCACTCTATTGCTGCAAGACCACATGCAATAGGAACAGGTAAGTTTACCTGGCAAACTGAAAAACAGTACAGAAATTGTTAACTGCTGCAATTACAGCTGGTTGCCATTTCACCTTTAACGTAACACTGCGATCATTTCCCGTTGGACTACTTTGAACTGGATGGATGCCCAGACATGGAAAGACAAATCCTGGGTACCTGGATAGAAACATGTGTTAAGTAATGGGAAAGGGCAGACATGTATTATGGTTAAATAAAAAAGAAAGAGGACTGAAAAGGTAACAGCTTTTGCTATTCCAATCAACGCTACAACTAAGATTTTATTGCTCCTATTTTGATTGCTTATGAACAATAGCATTTTCAAATTTTGCACTCTGACCGTGAATGTCTCTTAAAGCACCATTGTTTTATTTACTATAACATTTTTCACATAAAACAATACTGGAATACGTTTATTTTATGAGATAGTGACAAGCTCTGAAGGAGTGTCTCCACCCCCATGGTTCAGCCCAGACACTGAGGTCCAGCTCCGAGGGCCTTCTGGCAGTTCTTTCACTGTGAGAAGTGAAGTTACAGGGAACCAGGCAGGTGGCCTTCTCGGTAGTGGCGCCCACCCTGTGGAACGCCCTCCCATCAATGGCGGAATTCCTCTGACTCAGAGGAACCCGCTCCGTGAAAATTGGGTCTAGCCGCGGCGGCGAAGGCGGAGACCCCTTAAAAATCCCAGGCGGAGGAAGCCTGGGAACGTGGGATTCGGCTGACACCAGGAGCGCCTCCCCTACTCGCAGGGAAACCCCTTTTTCGGGGATCCGAAGCGACGTGGGGTAAGCAGCGCGGTGTCTTGAATCGACCGCTATTCTTACGGAGTGAAGCCGCACAGCCGTTGCCGGAGCGCTGACTTTTTCCTGTGGACAATTGGACTCTAAACAAGTACCCGTGAGTAGAACGGAAAATTGGATTAAGAAACACTTTAATTTGGCATTGAAGCGGGAAGGTCTAAACAGGAAGTCCGCCTCCCGCTTTTTGTATATAGACTGAAGCAAAAATTGTGCAAGCCAAAGTCTGGAGAGTTGTATATAAAGACCTAAATTTCCCTCATTTTTAACCATCAAAACCCCTCTTGGAAGCAGGGGAAAAGAGGGGGAATTTTGATTGTTTAAGCCTGCGGAGAGAGGGTAAAGAAAGATAAATTTCCACTGTCTCAAACCTGGGAACGGGGTGTCAGAGACAGAAACCTTTGGGGAAACCCATCAACTGTGAATGGAATGCTTTTTGACAGATAGTTAAAGAAGAGAAACAAATTGATTCCAGAGTTACCTTTTGCACTTAAAAGAAACAAAATTTGAAAAATGAAAGTAACTTTCTTTTTGCTGGACTTGCCTTCAAAGATGGATACAAATGGAAATTGTTCCCTCTAGAGGGAGCTTGTTAAATTGTTGCTGGAGTCGGTCTGGGGATTTCACAGCTGTGGAGATTAGGATCGTGAGACCAGACTCTGACCTTGAACAAAAATGGATATAGAAGAAGTTTTGGTGCTTGCTTTTTGCAAGACAAACGCCTTGCTGGAGCAGATACATGAGAAGGTGAATCTGATGACTGTTGCAGTTCAAAATTTTGGCCAAACAGTGAATACTTATATAGAAACCACTCAGGACCCAACCCAGGAACCTGTTTTGACAGAGCAAGTGCAAATGCAGAAGACAATGGAGGAGGTTGCTGTTGAACCTCAAGCAACACAAATGGATAGAACCGAGGCCCTGCAGGAGCACAAGCCGCTGTTTTTGAAGATTGAACCTGGAGTGGGCCGGGGGGTCTGGAGTTGTGGGGGTCCTTAATTTTGGAGGGACTTTGAAACATGCATTCAAATATTTTCTGGACTACCCGGTTGACTGTGGGGAATGGGACTGTGGGGAATGGGCTGATCTGATGAGGGGAGAGGGAGATATTTTTGGGTTGGAGTTCCCCCGAGACCTACTCCTCAATGAGAAAGGAAAGAAATTAAGAAAGAGACCAACAAAAGACAAGGCAAAGGGCTGGTATAAACAAGAAGAAGAACTGCAGAAGGGACATGGAAAAGACTTAAGAGCCTCGGACATAAGACTACCAGGTTGATGGACTAGATGGAAAGGACAGTAAGGCCTGACATAACCCGAGACCAGGAAGAAGGGACGTTGGATGAAGATTGGAAGAAAGTTTTAAAAATTTATTTTGGGAATTAGGGTAAAATCTATTTTGGGAATTAGGAAAAATGGTGGAATTAAATTATTTGGCTTTAGTAGAAATGATATTAGGAGATATGTATAAATAAGTATTAAGTTCTAGGATTTAAGGTATTTTATCAAAAGATAAGGTTAAAATAAATTAAGGTAAATTGAATGACAGAATATTCTGAAAGATGAAAAGGATTTGCTGAGTTAATTGATAGGTTAGACTGTTAAGATAAATTATCCAATAAAAATTGAGAAAGATGGAAAGAATTTGCTGAAACAAATAATTAAATTAGAATACAAAAAGGGAGGTGTGAGGAGGTCGATGAAACAAGTAAATGAAAGACAAAGAGATGGAATATTGGATGTGTGTTCTATTTTTTATTGCTGTATTTTTCTTTTTCTTTTTACTTTTTTTCTTTTTTTCTATCTATTTTTTTCTTTTTTAATACATTGTAATGTATATGTTGTTAACCTGTTTGCTGTTTGTTTTTTGTTCTTCTTTTTTTGTAATCTCTAAATTCTCAATAAATATCATTTTTAAAAAAGGAAATAAACAACTATCTGACTTTTAGAAGACATCAGAAGGCAGCCCTGTTTAGGGAAGTTTTTTATGGTTGATGTTTTACTATGTTTTTATATCTGTTGGAAGCTGCCCAGAGTGTCTGGAGAAACCCAGTCAGATGGTTGGGGTACAAATAATAAAATTATCATCTCACAATGTAATTTTGACTTAAACAAAAAACAGTTATCATGCAGCATGACAGAACTGCCATATGAGAAGCAAAATCCAAAGTATCTGGATGTGCTGAACAAGTTGTTCATCTTTTTGGATTCTAGTCTGTAACTATTTTCTACCTTGTGAAACAGACTGAAGAACTAGAAACTTTGTTACCTTTCTGAAAGTTGAATAATTTTTTCAAAATCTTCTCTGTATTCAGCAACTACCACCAGAGCCAAAACTTTACACTGAAACAACATGGAAAAAGGTTAGCTAGAGTTTACAATAACAATGAGAAGTCTTACAATCTGATCATAAACACATCTGTTTGAAATTACTGATTTTGCCATATCTTCCTTCCAAATTAATGTGATTTCTCTTTCTTAGTTTACCTTAAAATGGCTTGGGCCTTTAGGAGAAGTTAACTCAAGGAAGTTCATGGAAGAAAAGTTTTCCATCCCCCTCATAACTGCTACAGGTACCTGAAACCCCTCAAAAAGCCTTTCCAGAAAGGGAGGGGAGCTTCCTGAACAATGTGGGATGGAGTGTGCGGGCTGCTGGGGGGCTCCATGAACTTCCTTACTTATCTTAGGCTCCAAACTCGATTTTGGTAGAATCTTCTTTCCCCAGCAACTCATTCCCTGTTCCTCAGGAGGGGCCCTGATCATTCAGAGATGATTTCAGGGGGTGCAGATGATTGCAGAAGAGAGGTGGGGACAGACAACTTTCCTTCAATTAACTTCCTTAAGTTAATTTACCTTAGTATACAAACTAAGCCCTTGAGCTATCAAAATCTATAGATCTACTACCTATAAAACTTTAACTGCAAAAAATATATAGATATAACTACAAACCTTTTTTGCTTCTTCCAATACAGTTTCAATGTCCTAGAAGATATTAAAAATATAATTATGCTAGCAGAATAATTTGTAAAGAAGGAGACAAAGCAGTAGAAATGGCAAATGTGTCCTTTCTCTTTCAATAACTCTTTGCTCCTAAAAGTTGGCAAACATTACTTATTTAAACCACCACTGTCCCTTCTTTCAAACAGAAGGAAAGCTATTACTACTACAACTACTCATGAAAGTGTTTTTCCTTTTCAATTCATATATTCAGGTACAGATAAAGGCAAACAAATGCACATTCATTTTGCAAAAGTAAAATGAATTTTTTTTCTGGTTTTATGTTATATGGGCCATAGATGAGCTGTTTACATTTTTACTGATCAGTACTGGAGACATCTATCCCCTTTCACACAGGGACTGAAGTAAATTCAGATGTCCCAGACCGAGAGGTCTTGCTGGGATGAATAACTGCGGAAGGAGATGGGGCTTTTCACAGAATCAGAGCTGGAAGGCCTCACGGAGCTCAAAACCATGGCCCTGAGATGAAGAGTGTCTTGTGCTCTACCGACTGAGCTATTTCGCCTGCACATCCTCCCCGGGGAGGAGGCATGTTAATTGTAGCTTTACTTGGTAAACAAATACTGCTTTCAATCTGGAAAAGAAATATGGTTTGTTAATGTAAGACATTAAGTAACTCATACTTAAGGAAGCTAATAGTAGATAGCATGTGACTTTATGCATGTGTATAGGGAAGTTTGTAACATTTGACGTTTTATTATGTTTTTATATTGGTCAA
Source organism: Podarcis filfolensis (assembly GCF_964270895.1). Classification (NCBI taxonomy): domain Eukaryota; kingdom Metazoa; phylum Chordata; class Lepidosauria; order Squamata; family Lacertidae; genus Podarcis; species Podarcis filfolensis. The sequence continues at coordinate 96,917,818 of NC_139606.1, forward strand.
CGAAAGAGCTTTAAAGACTGTCTCAAGGCAAATCTAAAAAAATGTAGTATAAACACCGACAACTGGGAAATACTGGCCTGTGAGCGCTCCAGTTGGAGAACAGCGTTTTCCAAAGGTGTCATGGACTTTGAAGACACTCGAAAGGGAGAAACGTGCTAAGAGGAAGGCACGCTTGGCAAATCCACACCGTGATCAACTCCCGCCAGGGACCCAATGTCCCCACTGTGGAAGGACGTGTGGATCCAGAATTGGCCTCTACAGTCACTTACGGACTCATTGTTAAAACCGTGTTTATGGAAGACAATCTTACTCGGCTACGAGTGATCGCCAAAGATATTCTGAAAGTTTTTGACGTTTTATTATGTTTTTATATTCTGCTGGAAGCCGCCTCGAGTAGCTGGGGAAACCAAGCCAGAGGGGCGGGGTATAAATAATAAAATTATTATTATTATTATTATTATTATTATTATTATTATTATTATTAGGGTTAGCCACCATAGGAAACCGTAGGAAACGGGTCGCTGGACCAGATGGGTCCTCGATCTCACCCAGGGAAACTCTTATGAGATAAGAGGGAGAAGGAATTATAAGCGGCGGCGGCCAACCGCAGGGTGCAAACCGCACCGCGCCGCCCACTCACCCCTCGGAACTCGGGCGCGGCGAGGTGGCAATGGCAGTCCACCGCCCCCATCCCGACGACGCGCGGGGAACCCAACGCCGAGGGGGCCTCGCTTTCCAGCCGGACCTATTTTGCCGAAGCTCCCTCTCTCTCGCGCGCGCGCGCACAGCCAACCCGCCTTTCAATACGGCTCGGCTTAGCACTGCTTCCGGGTGAGGGAGGGAGATAAAAAAAAATCAACGAACGGTTTCTCCGAGAGAGCGGGAAAAAGGCAGGCCGAGATGGAGGAGGCGCCGCCGCCGCCGGCTGCTGCTGCTGCTTCCCCTCGGGACTGCCGGGTGCGGTGCTGCTCGCGGCGCCAGACGGCCGAGTTGCTGGACTACTGCCAGCCTTTCGTGCGGAAGCTCGGGGAGGGCCAGCCGGTGGAGGCCGAGAGCTTGGAGCAGGCCGTGGGCGAAGCGATCTGGGTAAGGGCGGCCGAGCTGAAGGGGGCGGCTGGGAAGGGGGAGGCCCACACGACCCCCCCCCAACAACCGCAGCTTTCTGGGTTTCGGGCGGCGCGGGTTGCTCAGTTTCTAAGGCGTGTCAGATCCAAAATCATTTATCTCCATTGCATCATAGCTGTCAACGTTTCGCTTTTTTTAAGGGAAATTCCCTTATTCCGAATAGGATTCCTCGCAAGAAAAGGGAATAGTTGACAGCTATGGCAAACTGCATGTCATTGAATTGCTTGTGGAGCCTTGTTCTGTGGTGCTGAGATGTTTGGTGCAATAATTTCTTTTAAAAAACCTATTGCTTTTCCATATATAATAATGTATTGTTATTATTCTGCCTTTTTGTCAAGGCGGCTTTAAGATAAAAGAGAAACAGATCATTGCAATGCAAACATCACAGCACCAGCCGTTTCCTTAAATATAATTTTAAATGCAGTAAACCACAACAGCAACTAGCCTTGTCATTTTTAGGTGGGAACAGGGGAAGCATATCCGCAGCTTAAAATTAGAACCATGGCTTAGATGCATGTTAAAGGCTCCCATCCAATACGTCTCTCCAGATGTTTCCTCTGAGGCAGTGCTGTTTTTCTAGAAAAAGAGGTACTGGCACTCGCAATGAACGCCTCCCTTATTCTCCTATAATGGCAATGGTGCCCACCTGAGAGGTGCCGGAACTGAGTTCCAGTGAGTTCTGGCTGAAAGAAAAGCCCTGGTCTGAGGGGGTTGTCTTGATTTCTTGTTTCTCATCTCATAAGGAGATGAATGGATGCCAGGTGTAAAAGTATAGAGGATTCATCTTGACTTTGGCAAGACCATACCTGCGAGTACCAGGAATTTGTTGACAGGCCTGCTGCAGAACACCAGCATTTAGCAATTTCTAAATGAGCAGCGACCAACAAAAACGTCATTATCTCCTGATGAGTTACATGTTGATTTGATTCACCCATTACTCCTAACAAGACTAACAAAGGAGTTGGGTTTATCTTTGTATTTGCAATAATTCCTGACTAGGTTCTTGTATCTTTAATATGGCATTACAGGTTTTTTGCTTTTTTTAAAAGAATCTATTTATTTGTTTTTGGTTCATTTCCCCACACTTTTCTGTAAAGTCAGCCAAAGATATAGATAGGGAGGGAAGTTGATACTGTAAGTGTATATATATTTAAATACATAATTTTGACAATAAACAACCAGTAGTACTGAAACAATATGAACATGGATGAAACTGGAAAACATACAGAAAATGCTTTTTGAATAACAAGGTTCTCAAGAAAGGGAGCCCATCAGATCTCCCCAGGGAGGATATTCCACAGGTAGGGTGCTGCAACTGAGAAGGGACTGAGGTGCTGTCCTTGGTACCTGTCAAATAGATTTCTAAGGCACTAAAAGGCTCATATGGGTGAAGGTGGCCCTTTAAGGTTAACCCAATATATAACATTAATTCTGGAAATTTCCTAGGCATGGTATATGTGCTGAGTCTCAGTAATAGTAATAGTAGCATGATTTGCCTGTACTGTAACTTTATAACACAGTTTAAAATAAACTATGGTTTAATTTGAAAAAGCAGTGGAATGGTCCCCCTCCCCATATATAGACCATACATATAGCACACGCAGTCTCACACATACACATTTTCACACATACAAACATACACATCTCTCTCTCTCTCTCTCTCTCTCTCTCTCTCTCTCACACACACACACACACACACACACACACACACAGGGCACTGTGTCTTTTCACAGCTGGGAGAAATACTGCCTTTTGCTTTTCACAGAATGTTTTGTGAAGATTAAAAGGAAGTGTTTTCTAACCCTCCCCCCCCCATCTAGCTTCAGCTTTAAACAAACAACAGTTTCCCAAGTTTGGATGCAACAATCCAAATGTTACTTCAGCTGAAATAGTCACATATTTTGTCTGTGTTTACTTCTGTCTCCACTTCTCTCTGCTGTTTCCCTAATATTTTTTCCTTACCAACATAAAGGCACTGTTTGCAATTTTTTGGTTCCAAAATGTTTTGGGTCATTCTTCTGAGTCTGCATGAATTGGTTGTAAAAAGGATGTGAAATATATTATCTGTTCAGCCTTATCCGTTTATGAAGGCCTTTTCCTATGGTACGGTTGGCCTATTATGGGGGGGGGGGGTTTCAGTGACAGACATCCTCACTTAGGATGGGTGCTGGATAACGTGCCTGCTATTTATGTGTGTGTTTTGGTTAAATCCCTCTCTGTAGTCCCACAACAGGGGCTTTGATTTAACTGTTTGTGGAAGCATGCTTGTGAAGGGACTCTGTGACCACTCAGTCCTTGTCCAGAAGAACTAAGAAAGAATGAGGCACTTTTAAAACAAAATAGGAAGTTTATTTGTCTACACATAAAGCGGTTATAGCTTAGTGGTTACTTTTGCAAGGCACAATACTTTGTTTCAAATAGACACTCTCAACAGAGATGGTTAATAACTATCTTAACACTTTCATCCTGTAACTGGGCAGAGAAATTCTTTCTAGGATGGTTATTGTTTTACACTATCCATAAAACACTTCCTGCTACTTTTCCTATAGTCCAAACCTTCCCCTCAGGTAGATCTTTGTATGCCCACAGATAATCTTTGTCTGTTTCCACTGACAGATAAAACCTAAGTCCACTCAAATAACCAGAGATTCCTTCTGCCCACCAAAACAGAAAGTCCCTAACCTGAAACCCAGGTCCCTGTCCCTTTCAGACTGTTAAGTGTAAGCATCTATTCCACACACTCTCTCCTGAGTGGCTGAACTACTAGCCATCTCCCACTGGTTGTTGGGTCACCAGGAGGCAGACCCAAGGCCTGTCCATCACAGCCTCTGTCTCCAGAGTGATGTGAGCCAGCTTTTCTCCATTCCTGGCTACTTTATGCTACACAGAAGTAGAAAAAAAAGGTGACAGAATGAGGTAGTTTATAGAGTGTTATATTGCATCAGTAGATTAATTAGCATTTTTAAGAGTTCTGATGTATACATTTTCTACAGAACTTCGAAACAGCTGTACAAGAGAATATTACTGTTAACGGACTCCCATGGCAGGAGTCATCAGATGATCCTCAAAATGGTATGTGAACTTTTAAATATATTTTTCTTATTTCTGTGCTGACTTATTAATTTTTTAGTCTTCTGCCTATGAACCCCAACAAACGTATGAACAGAGGGCATCTGCAGGTGCCTTTTAATATAACAGTACCCTGGCGAATAGACATTTTGTTGTGGCAACCGCAACCCAGGTTTAAGGTGCCATTTGGCACCTAGCTTAAATATCTTGAGTTTCTAACAGTGGTTGGGAACCATATTTTTAGGTGAGGCGAAAGGATATGTGTAAGCTGCCACACTTCAAAAATATTTGAAGCAGTTGTTTTCTAGTCAGATGAAGTAGATAGGCATCTGTTCCAGTTCCCTCACCACCCCAATTAGCAGTTACAGCATTGTGGTAGTTGTGAACTGCGATTGTACCTAAAGTTGCCAACTTGGGATATCCAACAGTTTGCGATTGTATCTAGAGTTGCCAACAGTTCAACAACTTGGGATATCCATCTTCTCTGGTCCTTCTCCGCTTTATACTGTGCTGATCAGATCAAACCTAGAGTACTTTTTCTAGTTCTGGGTACCACAGTTTCAAGGAGGGCATTGACCATTTGGAGTGTTCTCAGTGGAGGGCAACCAAGATGGTGAAGGATCTGGAAACCAAAGCAAATCCTTATGAGGAGCAGTTGAAATTATTCATTATGTTTAGCCTGAAGAGGAGAAGATGAAGGGGTGCAGAGGAGACACGCATGACAGCAGTCTTTCAAACATTTGACAAGTTGTCATACAGAAGGCTATGCTCTGACTCCACAGATGGAGGTAGTAGTGATTCTGAATACCAGTTGCTGAAAGCAGCAGGAGAGGAGGGTGTTCTTGTGTTCAGGTCCAGCTTGTGTGCTTACCACAGGCATCTGGTGAGCCAGTGTGAGAATAGCATGCTGGACTAAATGGACCATTGGCCTAATCCAGCAGGCTCTTTTGATATTCTTTAGATGGAGCAGAATTGCATCTTTGCTCCAAGGCACAGGACTAGAACCAATGGGTGGAAATTTTAGGGAAGCAGATTTCTGCTGCACATTAGTAGAACCTTTCTCAGAGTAGTTCAACAGTGTTCAAAAGCTGTTCAACAGTGGAACAGGCCACCTTGAAAGGTGATGGACTATCCTACTCTGGAGGTATCTGACCTGAGGCTAAAGAGCCAACTGTCAGGGATGCCTCCTGCATTGAGTAAGTAGTTGGACGGTTTGACCTGCATCCCTCCCAACTCTATGATTCATAGTTCCACATATCCCTGATCAAGATGGAGTCAAGTACAGTGGTACCTTGGTTTACGAACTTAATCCGTTCCGGAAGTCCGTTCTTAAACCAAAGCATTCTTAAACCAAGGCGTGCTTTCCCATAGCAACATGGGACTCAATTTACAAATGGAACACATTCAACATACTCTGTTTCCAAGGCAAAGTTCACAAACCAAAACACCTACTTCCGGGTTTGCTGCATTCTTAATCAAAGGTTTTCATAAACTAAGCTGTTCTTAAACCAAGGTACCACTGTATAATACATCTTTCAATTTTTAGTTCTTACCTGGTAACTGAAGATAACCTTGTGTTTCTCAGGGAATGGGGTGGGGTGATAACCTCAGCCATGCATTTCTCAAAGCTCCTTGGGGGATCTTCCACTGCGCTTGGAAGAGGAAACATTTTTTGCAGAGATATTGAAACAAGACTTTCACATAGATTGTTCAAATAATTTTACATACCGTATATTCATATCTATCTTGTGAATTAGATACGGATATCAAACTCCTTGAAGATCAGCTTGATGAGTTAATAGTGGAGGTGGCATCCAAACGCAATCAGTATCCCAGAAAAATTCAAGTGCATGTGGTCCAAGCACTTAAAAGAAAGCAAGAGTTATTGGTGAGTATCCTTAATTCTTAGTTCACTTGATTCATTTCAAAAGAAGAATGTTGTTCATCTGTTGCTTATGAGTAGGCCAGCAGATACTTTTGAATGTTAGAAAGAAAATGTAAATTCTAGCTTTTAGACTACATGAATTCCTCTCCCTTAATTTCGATGTACTCCAATTAGGGAGATCATGTCAACAATTGCTGTGAGGATTGAAGAAGTTTGTGCTGAGTGCACACTTGCCCTACAAATGTATTTTAGAACAATACCTTTAAAACTGGTTTTTCAATGCAAGGTTTTTTTTTGTACCACCAGAATATGTTAAATGCTTCTTGGGGGGAAATGTTCTGCTGATATCAAGTGTGAAGTGACACTTCTTTTGGTAGTGCACATAGGGCCAAAGATATGGTTTAGCATGTCCAGGATATGGTTGCAATTACGGTAATTTCTCTTTCTCTGCATCTTCTTGGGGCACATCAGTCCTTCTATCCTGAGTCTAATTTTTAAAAGTGCAAAGTTTATAAACATTAGTTCCAACTTTGCCATTGAGTGCTGAGTCGAATCCTTAAATTGAAGGTATTGATGACATAAACTACCACAGTATCTGATTCTGCTCCTTGCACCCATCTTGCAGTTTTTCCACTGGTGAGCATATTTGCTAAATGTTGCTCTCAAGAATGTATCTAGTGAAATGCCATCAAATTTAAGTTTACCAGATGGACCTAATAATGAATAGATAGATCCTAGTTGCACTGTGTCTTCTGTTCCTTACTGTTTCCCTGCTGCAGCTATTTTAACCTCTCAGATGCCAGCTGTATGCAAGCTACTTTTCAGTAAAGGAAAGCTTTCCCCGTTTCCACCCTGTATTTTTTATTTTATTTTATCAGCACGTGTTGTAAGCTCAGATTTTGTGTGCCTCTTACACCAGGCTCGTAATCATACTGCTATACTGTAAGCACAAACAGTTTGTATGAGATAATGCACAACTGTGTCGTCAAATCTTGGTGACCAAGAAGTGATCTGTGGGACAGAAAAGATGCCTGCACTGGTTCTTTGATTTTGATTTTAAGAGAGAAGGAGGTGGCATACAATGAAGCTGTCAGTGGTTACTAGTTATGATATTCACCTTCCACTGTTGGAGTCAGAATGCCACTGAATGAATACCACTTGCCAAGAAACACAAGTGGGGAAACTGACCGTGCTCTCAGGTCCTGCTTATGGGCTTCTGTCTGGCATCTGATTGGCCACTGTGAGAACAGGATGCTGGACTATAAGGACTTTTTGCCCTGTTTCAGCAGGCTGCTCTTACATTCACTTAGTTTTTTGTGCCACTTCCAAAGCCTAACAGCAGAGGGCAGTGTTTGGTCACTCTTCTAAATTGCATTAGAATTTGAAAATGCAATTGTTTGATAGCTCAGGTTAAAATTTCAAGTGTATTATCATGGCAGTACAGTGGTACCTCAGGTTGCATATGCTTCAGGTTACATACACTTCAGGTTACAGACTCCGCTAACCCAGAAATAGTACCTCGGGTTAAGAACTTTGCTTCAGGATGAGAACAAAAATCGTGCAGCGGGAGGCCCCATTAGCTAAAGTGGTGCTTCAGGTTAAGAACAGTTTCAGGTTGAGAACGGACCCCTGGAACGAATTAAGTACGTAACCAGAGGTACCACTGTATTTAGGCAGTCTAGATATATGAGGAAAATGGAACTGCTTTTGGTACTTCTTTGTACTGGAACAAGAATGCTGGATGCTACTGGATAATCCTACTGCATGCCTATCAGAATGAATTCAATTCTCCGTTTTCCATCCAAAAGAATCAGACACTCTCCCTTGTGAATGATGTCCTGTTGTAAGCTTAATAAAACTCAAAGCAAACCAAATACTTAGCGATGGAGGTTTTAAATAATATATTTGTTCATACAGGGCTGCTATCGACCTCTTGTGAATCATCAAGAGATAAAAGCAGAGCCTTCTCAAGGTAATGGTTTGAAATGATGAAATTATCGTTTAATGCTAGCCTGAAAATGTCACCATTGCAAAAATAAAAATAAAATGCTGCACTTTTTCATATTCTCAACAGTTACAATTTAAAACACTTACTGCTCTGTTCACTCTTTTCCAGATAGCCATGTTAATCTATTGCTGAAAAAACAGTGCAAATAGCACATTTATTAAGGCATAAGCTTCATGGACTAGAGTCCATATCATTGGATGCATGAAGTGTTATCCTAAACTGGCAGGCATATATACACACAGTTGTAGGGGTTTATTTTTTTCTCTTCACCTGTGTGTGTGTGTGTGTGTGTGTACACCTGCCAGTTTAGCTGGTACACTTGACATGGACTCTAGTCCATGAAGCTAATGCCATAATAAATACGTTAAGTCACTAAAGCCTCTTGTTTATTCTCTGTGGGCAGTAGTGGCTTTGTTTAAATATTTTAATTTATTTAAATGTTTGGGAAACCATCTTTTTGTGGTTTTTACTGTGCTAAGCTCCTTAGAGGCTGTGGTAATTGTTGTTAGTATTATAATAATAATATTTATTTACAGTGGTGCCTCGCAAGACGAAATTAATTCGTTCCGCAAGTTTTTTCTTCTTGCGAGTTTTTCGTCTTGCGAAGCACGGTTTCCCATAGGAATGCATTGAAAATCAATTAATGCGTTCCTATGGAGACCGCCTTCAGACCAGGTCCGGGGACAGTCTGTCCCCGGACCTCTTCTGAAGGCTGGCGGGGGGAGAAGGACTTTTCTCCCCACCGCCAGCCTTCAGAACAGCCTTCTGAAGGCTGGCGGTGGGAAGAAAAGCCCTTCTCCCGCTGCCAGCCTTCAGAAGAGTTCCCCCAGGGCTGCCTAGGCTGCGGATAGCAGCCTGCTGCCCCGCGCGAGGGGCGCTCTGCTTCAGAGCGCCCCTCGCGCGGGGCAGACATTCGCAGCTTGGGGAGCCCTGCAGGAGTTCTCCTCTGTTCCCGGACCTCCCACCACAAGCCTTCAGGACAGGTCCGGGAACAGAGGAGAAGGCGCGCTGCGCTTCCCTGCTGTCCCCGGAGATTTCCCTATGGGCTTTCGTCTTGCGAAGCAAGCCCATAGGGAAATTCGTCTTGTGAAGCCGCTAAAAAATCGGAAAACCCTTTCGTCTTGCGGGTTTTTCGTTTAGCGAGGCATTCGTCTTGCGGGGCACCACTGTATATCCCACCTGTTTCCTTGACAGGGACTCAAGGCAGCTTATAGCTAAAATAGAAACAGCTAAAAACATAGGTAAAAAGCAATCATTAAAAAACAATTAAACATTAATAGAATATATATATATATTCTATATATATATATAGTGTGTGTTTCTGTGTGTGTGTGTGTGCGCGCGCCTGTGTGTGTGTGTAGATAGATGGATGGATGGATATGGATACATAGATATAGATATATGACATACAGATCATTACAATAAAAACATCATAGCACCGGCCCTTTCTGGACACCAACTTTGAATTGTGCCCAGAAACACACTGGTATCCAGTGGAGCAATTGTAACAAGGGAGTTGTATGACACCTAAAACCAGCCCCAGTCAGCAATTCAGCTGCAGCTCTTCAAGCCATTGACATTTCGGAGCACTTTGACTACTGTTCCAGTGCAGTCATTCTGTCCCTTTTTTCTAGCCCGTGTTCCGTTCTTCAGAGGCACGGCTTTTCATTTCAAAACTCTTCAAGTAGGGCACTAAACAGGAACGCAGGCTAGGAGCATAGCAGTCTCTGCCTTATGCCAGGCCAAATTCTTTGCCCACTTACTTGGTCCACTTACTGACAACAGCTGTCCAGAATCTTTGGCAGAGGTCTTTCCCATCACCTACCACTTGTTCTGGGATTCTCAGCATTGAGTCTGGGATGTCCGGACATTGCATGCAAAGCACTGTGGTACCACTGAGCTACAATCTACCTCCTTGGTTAGTAGATTGTGTGTGAATTCTGGTTAGTAGACGGTGAGAATTCTGACACCCCAGCATGTGATTATCATTAACACTTTGTTAAACATGCCCTTAATTTAGACCAGGGGTTCACAAACTTTTTTCTCTGGCCAGAGAATAAAAAATTGCTCGCCCAACACCATTTTTTTTTATTGATAAGGCATGCATTGGAAAACAAAAAGAAACAAGTCCTAGCAGTGCTTGATTTGTAGCATAGAACACAACTACTTTATAACATGATCATGGGGCATCCAGAAAGTATAGGACAATGCAGCTACATAAGAATATGTATAATTATAAACAAGTTTATTACATATGTACCTGAAGTATGTACACAAACTCCATGAGAGGCTTGAGCTGTTTTTTCTGGGTAATCTCATTTAGATTAGGTCTAATTTGAGACAAACTCACTCTCATCTCCTCATCAACACAAAGAAGCCTTTCTCTTTTCTGATCTTTCATATTTGTCAGATTTGAAAATCCCTGTTCACAAAAATAAGTTGTGGAGAACTGTAGAAGAATAGCCAATGCTGTTGAATAAAGGCATAGATACTGCTTCTGGTTGTGTATGCATACTGCACTGAAATGTTTAAATGTTTCTTTGATTGTCCTTGAATCTTCTCGCTACCCTTGCCATCCTCTGCCCTTTGAGAACCTCTGATTTAGACAAATATAAAGTTTTTTCCCCATCAAATTTGGGTTGAGTTCTGGTGACATTTTTTCTGGCTTAGAGGAGCTGCTGCTTCCTGTGCAGCAAAGGATCCCCACCCCCACCCCATATCTGGCTTTGGGTGCATTTGTGCTAGCAAGTTGCACATGTTTCCAGAGGTTGCCTACAAACTGCATTAATCCTGTGGACTCAGTGGGTGACTTGAGGCAAGATACTTTGTCTCTCACCAGTAAAAAGTCAATGTTAATTATTTAACTTGCAAAGTATTGTAAGGATGAGTATTTGGAAGAATTGTAAATACCTTTAAAAATGAAAAGAACTATAAATATGTTTCAGTAACAAGCTTGAGTCCTTTTTTTGCATATCACAGAAAGTGCCCAGCAGTGAGTGCTTCTTAACTTTGTGTCTTAGCAGAGCAGAAATACAAATTACTAACAAAAAATATCATACAGAATTATGCACTGTGTTCAAAGTGTTTATTTGCATAGTTTCTGGGATGTTCATGCATCCCTGTTTAGTAACTGGTGGCCAGAAACCAAAGATATTTAGATTACTCACTACCTCTCATTTCCTTTTTTCATTTCCCTGTGCTTTGAAAGCCATGAACATATTTCTGTTACTAAATATCAAGCACCTTTAATATACTGACAAGTAACAATCTCTCCAGCGTATCATATCATATAGGAACTGTTGGGCTAGATCAGTTCAGATGATTCAGTTCTCTGTGTTCAGAAGAGGCCAGGCAGATGCCTCTGAGAGGTTCACAACCTTTAAAAAGGTAAAGGTAAAGGTACCCCTGCCCGTACGGGCCAGTCGTGACCGACTCTAGGGTTGCGCGCTCATCTCGCTCAAGAGGCCATGAGCCGGCACCGTCCGAAGACACTTCCGGGTCACGTGGCCAGCATGACGAAGCTGCAGCTGGTTAGCCAGCACCAGCGCTGCACACAGAAACGCCGTTTACCTTCCCGCTATAAAGCGGTCCCTATTTATCTACTTGCACTTAGGGGTGCTTTCGAACTGCTAGGTGGGCAGGAGCTGGGACCGAACGACGGGAGCTCACCCCGCCGCAGGGATTCGAACCGCCGACCTTACGATCAGCAAGTCCTAGGCACTGAGGTTTTACCCACAGCGCCACCCGCGTCCCCAACCTTTAGTTGTTTGTAATAAACTTGTACTCCAGTTTCTAGCCAAGATAGGCAGGTACTTCAGTCTCTGCAGTGATGGGCAAGAATGTCCAGCACCCGTTTTAACAATAGTAGCAACAAAATGATCCCTTGCACACTCTGCTGTTACCCTAAGTTGTTGTTGTTTAGTCGTTTAGTCGTGTCCGACTCTTCGTGACCCCATGGACCAGAGCACACCAGGCACTCCTGTCTTCCACTGCCTCCTGCAGTTTGGTCAAACTCATGCTGGTAGCTTCGAGAACACTATCCAACCATCTCGTCCTCTGTCGTCCCCTTCTCCTTGTGCCCTCCATCTTTCCCAACATCAGGGTCTTTTCCAGGGAGTCTTCTCTTCTCATGAGGTGGCCAAAGTATTGGAGCCTCAGCTTCAGGATCTGTCCTTCCAGTGAGCACTCAGGGCTGATTTCCTTCAGAATGGATAGGTTTGATCTTCTTGCAGTCCATGGGACTCTCAAGAGTCTCCTCCAGCACCATAATTCCGAAGTAACCGCTAGGCTAAGCCGGCCCCGGTTCAAAAGCATCAATTCTTCGGCGATCAGCCTTCTTTATGGTCCAGCTCTCACTTCCATACATCACTACTGGGAAAACCATAGCTTTAACTCTAAAATGAAGAAAGCTGGAGATAACAAGGAGTGGATTTCTGTCTGGAATCAGTGGAAGATTTATTCAGTTCTGGTACTGACAACAAATTGTTTTGCTCTACATTATTCAGTTTTGCTCCAGCTTCAAGCATGTGGATCTTGGGATGCTAGAAAAATACCTAGTAGATCTTGTAAGCCTGAAGTCTGCCCACTGCTGCTCTAGCTTGCTGCAGCTCCTATTATTAGTGGTTCCAATTTTCAGATTGAAAACTTAGGAGAAGAAGGAATATTTTTTAATTTTATTTTATTGAATTTACATACTGCCCTATACCTGGAGGTCTCAGGGCGGTTCACAGAATAAAATCAAAATATAAAACCACAAAATACATAATCAAAATAAAAACAACCCAATAACCCCCCCAACCCCACATTTTAAAAGGGCATAGGGTGTCAATCAAATCAACCAAAGGCCTGGTTAAAAAGGAATGTTTTTGCCTGGTGCCTAAAGGTGTATAAGTTCACTCAAGGGGCTCGTGGGTGAGCTGGAGTTTGTAATGTGCAACATGCCTTGAGGATGTTGTGTAAATTACATGGTACAGGAGTAGCTTATTTAGGAGCAGGAGGGACAGAGAAACATAATGGAGATAGAGGCATGGGTAAATGGATGAAGAATGGGTGTATGTTTCAGATGAAGGGTTTGAAGGTGGTAAGAGTAGTGGCGTCATGCAGGTATGTTATATGAGACTGCTGAAGCTGCTGTAACTAGAGCAAAGGTATGAAGATCATAGGCAGGATTGTATTTTCCCACATAAATTATGGGGTGCAAAAACCATGCAATCCTGGCACTCTTTCCCAATTCACAGAGGACTATCAGAAGATGTGAGCTGACCTAGTAGGGTACTCCAACTCTGTGGCAACCTCCCAGACACATGGAGCCAATCCATCAAACTTCTCCAGTAACTGTTGCTGTTTTCTGGCTCAGAACGTGTGGGGGAATTGTGGCACACTTGCCCACAAGGTCACTATGTTGTATTGTCCTATCAAGGCTCCTTATTGGAAAACCATTGTACCTTTGAGCAAGGGTTCACAGGCGAACGCTCCTTAGGGTGGCTTTTATTCCCACATAGATTTTCTTTTTTAAAAAGAATTAATATTTATTAAGTTTTCCATTTTTATAATCCAATAAAAACCACATTAAAACATTCCAAATAACAGTACAAGCCAAATATAAATGCCAAATTATATATCTTTGGGCTCTGAATTTCACGAAGTGCTGATCTTCTAATATCACATTGCATGTCTTAGTTAGTCAATAAACCATTCCGATGTTAATCCTTCATTTAATTTAACTCCCACGTAGATTATGTCCTGTCTGCCTTCTCCACTGCTAGTGGACTGCAGACTGTCTATAAGTTTCCTACTCCTAATATTCTTTCTTGAGTGAAGTGTTACCTTTGTGTCAATTCTTTGTGCATTTGCACTTTTAATGTATGGGAAAGTACTCAAGGAGTCATTTCTAACTAATTTCATTTTCATTTTATTATTACAACAATATCAACTTTTTTAAAAATGCTTTTAACGTAATCATCACATTTCTTATAATTTCTTATTTCTTACTGAGTTTGACCCAACAGTGAAAGTTCTTGTTTTGCAGCAGGTGGGATTTCCACTGCTTTGTTTCTGGCTTAGCTTTTTTTTCACTTGTTAGGTTTCTGTTGACAGGAAAGCATGTAGTTGCAACTTCACAAAGTGAAAACTAGGGCTGAGCTGGAACTTCTTGCATGCTTTTGCTTTTGCTGAGGTCAGCTGAGCGAGCTGTGCAGTCCGCTAGCTAGCTGGGAAACTGCCAAATCGTTTGGGGAGTCTTGAGGCACAAACATTTTTTGTTCATGAGCCTGTTCATGGATTCAGAGAAATGGTCCACCCTGTTGAAAGGGCAAAATTCAGCACAATAATGCACCAAATCCACAAAACGCAGCTGAGGGCCTTTAAGAAAAGAGCCCCTTGCAATTATGGCACTCGTCTTGATTTCTGTTGTGAACAGGGCAGCTGTTATCCAAAAAAACAGCAAGCGCCCAGGCTTACATTTGCCTGCAAAGAAAACTGCAAAGGTTTGCCTTCTCAAGGGGGTTGTGCGAAATCCATTTGTCTACCAGTTGACAGTGCAAATGTTGTTGCTTAGTGTCCTGGGCTGCAGCCGATGGCTGTATTTCGGGGGTTGTTTTGTGATGCTTGCCCCTTCTCTTTACCACAATCTCTGCCACTTGAGGATGCCTCCCCCAGCATTTGCTCACAGAACTGCTCTCGCAAGTTACTCTGCGAATTGGGAAAGGGTATTCATGAGTCAGAGCTGATTCACATTTTGTGCAGCAAACGTGTTTGCAGCATTAACAACGTTAAGTGCAAAGTGTGCATTTGTAAACACTCAGCGGACACGTGCTGAGGAACCTCTGTAGATCAGAGTTCCCAGCACCTGTTCACCTCAAGCTTACAAACATGCGCCTGTGCTTTAGGAGGCCTCCTGATGCAAACACGCTTTCCACATAAAAGGCAAGCTGACCCAATATTGCAAATGGGGCAATCTGATTTGCATAAATTGCATTGCTAGTAGAAATAAGTCTCTTAGCCCTGGCTCATATCTTTAGGAACCAATACCTATTTCCCCAGGGGCCTGATTGCATGACTTCTCTCTGCCTGAGTGAAATCATGTGAGGGGCCTTTTGCAAGAATTGTATTTGCCTTGTTCATACGGTAATTTAACCTGCACAGTAGTAACAGGCCACTTCACAGGGGAATTTGAAACGGTGCTTGGATTGAATGCTCTCTGGGGCACAAGTTATTTTATGCATTACTCAGTTTTCTCCTATGTACATGTTTTGAGTTTAGGTCCTCTGTGCCTGTTATGTGTTGTACACGTAGTAATTATGCACTTATAAATGATCTCTGGTACGCGGGTGGCGCTGTGGGTTAAACCACTGAGCCAAGAGGGCTTGCCAATCAGAAGGTCGGCGGTTTGAATCCCCGTGACGGGGTGAGCTCCCGTTGCTCGGTCCCTGCTCCTGCCAACCTAATAGTTCGAAAGCATGTCAAAGTGCAAGTAGATAAATAGGTACCGCTCCGGCGGGAAGGTAAACGGCGTTTCCGTGCACTGCTCTGGTTCGCCAGAAGCGGCTTAGTCATGCTGGCCACCTGACCTGTACGCCGGCTCCCTCGGCCAATAAAGCGAGATGAGCACCACAACCCCAGAGTCAGCCACGACTGGACCTAATGGTCAGGGATCCCTTTACCTTTACCTTTAAATGATCTCTAGTAATGAAGAAAAACCACAACCATAATTGTGAAGCAGTTTTTACAATTCTGTTCCATCGCAGGTAGACATTGAGTGGAACTCAATTAACATTTCCCCCTTTTCAGTTTTAAAAGCTTTAAATAAATAAATAAATTTATTATTATTATTATTATTATTATTATTATTATTATTATTATTATTTATTTATACCAAGCCCTCCCCGGCCAGGACCGGGCTTAGGAAGGCTAACATCAAAACACACAATACATTAAAAACACAAAAATTGAACAATTGATTAAAACACAGCTTAAAATCAAATTAAGATCAGAATGGCAACCCACGAATTATAACTATAGGGGTTGGGAACATTAAGTGTGCACCAGGCCCCAACTCTTCCCATCTGTGTTATTTGTGTGAGTCTTAGCTATTTGTGCTGATCTTATATGAGCTGGTGGGAAGAGTTAGGGTTGTACTAGATAAATAAAGGTTATACTAGAGTTGGATTAAGCAGCTTTGTGTTTATGGCAAAGAAAGTATGATTTCAGGCAGGAAGTAAGCAACCTAGATTTATAACATGACAGTTTAATATCACAGGCTTGACTCAGAGAATCTTTTCAGAGGGTTTTCAAATAGTAAGCAAGCAAACAAACAAACAAACAACAAACCTAAACTTGTTATTATGCCTAATCTTGTAAACAAACCCACATAATTTACTAACCCATAAAAACTTGAATCAACCCACCTGTCCACATTGTACTTAGGCTAGTCATTTGTGATTTGTGACTGTGAGCAGTCTGTAATGTTTTCTGTCTGGTCAACTGGAAATGATAGTTACTTATCACAGATAGCCATGTACAAGCATGCTTTCATTTTTTTTATATACAGTATATTTTATATCTTACATTTTAAGCCAGCTCTTTATCCAAGGAGCCCGGACTCTCTCTCTCTGTCCATTGTATCCTCACAGCAATCAGGCGAGATACTGTGACCAGCTAAAGGATACATAGTCAACTTCATGGTTCAACTCAAATCCCCCTGGTCTAGTACAACTCTCGAACCACTATATCACATTGTTTCTTAACTTATGTGCTGAGTGAATAGGAGTTTGCTCAATTTCAAGAGCTGCATCCTGTACACGTTCATGGATTTTTTTCCTCTTAAATTGTTCGGTAATCTGGCCAGTGTAGAAAGATCACTGCCGAAACCTATTCGGTACCATTCCTTCAAGCTAAAAACTTTTGATGCTTTCTCAGTGAAATAAAGTATTTTAAAATGATGTGAAATAGTGGAGACTACCTGTAATAGGTAATAGTGCTCTTGTAATCCTTTTTTTTTTGTGTGTGTGTACTTTGTTGTGGGCAAAGGAATTTTCTCTCCCTTTTATAGGATATGAAATCATTTTGTTACTTTGCAGATTCTCGTATGGCCGACTTGAGGCTTTCAACAAAAACTGCATCCAGGGACATTGGAGAGTCGTTTAAGGTAAGATCTGGAAGGGGAAGCAAGAGCTACACAATCAGCTAGGAGCATTTATACTTATTTTCAGATATTGCCATAGAACAGTGCTGAAGCAGAAACCTAGGAAATAAGACTGACCTCTTTAATTATCATATACAAATCTGTCATTTTATTAGGTAAGGTAAGATTGTTCATTTGGACACAACTGAGCTAAGGTGGAAGTCTTCAAAATTCTCTGAGTTTCAGGGAGACTATTTTATTAATTTCCTGCAGTAGTTTCTAGTTCTCCAAAATGGCCCTGTTCTCCCTGCTGCATTTAGCATTTCAGCTACACACTAAAGGTGTCTTAGCTCCTTGGGATTTACTGTCCCCATGTTCATTGCTGGCCTGGTAAGTTTATGAGTGAGCTCATTTGCATGGTAATTATGTCCTCCTGTGGGTCCCCTCTATCATTAGTAAGCCACTAGTCCTATATTTTTACATGGGATAAATTAAAAAGTATGTTCTTTCAGCTTCAGTCTTCTAAATCTAAAATAAGAATCATGTATGCTCTTATGTATTGGACATTTAGTATTGATAACAGATTGGATAACAAATAGAAACTAAATTAACTCCCTTCTGGCTTAGCTCTTTGCCACTAAACAGTAGGTGAAATGGAATTTGTAGGAGGCGAAATGGAATTTACATGTTTTGGGTTGTATCCAACTAAGGTTTTTTCAAAGTAGACACATTGAAATTAAAAAGTCTAAATTAATAGATATCATTAATGTCATTGAGTCTACTTGGAATAGGAATAACATTGGATACAAGCCCTTTGTCTTTAAACATTTGAATGTTTTGAGCAGAGTTTTATAGCAGGGCCTCTGTGCTCTTGTTGTTTGACCATGGTGTAGTGCAGTGTGGGAAATAAGATACATTATTAAGGTAATGGGGTCAAATATAAAAGTAGGCAATCGTTTTTGCAACTCTAGAAGATGTGAAATATCATTCTTTTGAGCCTTGCAAATGAATGCTGAAATTGTGAATCAGTATCAGTGAAGGTTTTGGCATCTATGGTGGGCGCGTTAATCTTTGAATCCGACTGTTGTTGAGTTTGCAGTACTGCAATTTATACTTGTTCCTTTTTCACTAACTTAAAACCTGTTCTGTTCTCCCCACCCCAGTCTCTGTCATCCCTTGTAGAAAAAGCAGAGGGTTTCTCAAAAGCATTGTCTATGCAACCAACTTTGGGATTATACAAACTCCATCAAGAAATCTGTTCTGGCTCAGAAGTGAAAAAGGCGGATAACATTGAAGTCAAAGATCTTTTGTCGCAAGTGGAAGTCACACCCCCAGAAAGTAGTACCAGCAATTCCATTCTACTGAAAAAAAAGAGACGATCTTATTCCCCACAGAAACACTACCCACTTCGAGCAGGGGTAATTAATCTTGATACATGAAAACTTTTTTGTGGGGGACTACTGTGTAGCCTCCCCTGCCCCTGAATCTGTCCACATAAATATAGACTGGTTCGCAAAAGCATCAACATTGATGTCGCCTGGAATCCATACCACCAAACCGATCTTAACTGGAAGTTACAGAGTTTTGTTGTTGGGTCCTCTCATATAGCTCTGAATACTTCGCTGGACCATTTCTTACTAATTTTGAGCATTGTTCTTTGAAACCTGAGGCTGCTATACTTTTGCTGTATTATAGCAGACTGATCCAGCTACAACGTCTTGAGCTGCTTACAACTTCTGAATGGCCAGGGATCTCCAGGGCGTACGTGCAGGAAGCTGTACTCTAGTAAAGCTCAGTTCAAGCCGAAGACTTCATGCCACGGGGAGCAAAGAAGAAAGCTAAAAAAACAAAACCCTGCTGCAAATGTCCATGTCTTTTAGCATAAAAGGGTTGGTGGATCACAGCAACAGTTTGCAATTGTGTGTCAGTATTGCTTCAGCATTTAGTTTATTTGCACAGGTTTGTTGCGAACATCAGGAGATAGGTGCAGGCAGAACTGGATGTTTGGTTGCAGAATCAGTCTCCACTAAACATCTAGGAAGTGATGGAGGAAGGATCCAATTTGGAGGTTAGCAGGAGTGTTCAAGCCATTCCACACTTGCGTCTTCTCCTCTGCATTCCCTTTCCCAACTGCTTTTCTCCTAGTTACAGAACTAATGCATTGAGGATTCCTGCTGGGCAAAGGTTATGTAGGGGACGAATAGCAAGTGAGGAAACAACTAAGGATCTGTTGCATACCCACCATTTCTTCCTTCCAAAACTGTTTAAATGGCAACGCAGGTACCAAAACATAGGTCTGCCACCAGATGTGTTGTTTTGTCCTGAAAAGTAACCTGGAATATATGCAACGTTTGGAATTGTAAGGGAATTCTTGGCTTGCATGTATTGTGACATCTTGAGACAGTGTTCATTATGGTGTGTATATACGTCTGCTGTTAACCTTCTTATGGTCTCTTGAGTACTGCCCTCATCTGTACCTCAAGCGTACAAGGTTTAGGATTACTAATCCATGTAGTAGATTGAAAGTGTTTAGATCACAGTATAAATCTAGAATTCTCATAAATTAATTTTGAGCCATGCTGCTTTTCTGTCAAACTTGCCAGTACATCTATGTTTGCCGTTCTCACAAAAAGTGAAAGAGATGGCCTCTTTTAGGGGTCTCTTTTAAACACAGTGCCTGATCATAGATGGTGCTTGCTTGACAGGCAGTTTGACTGCTGATCTCCTAAAGCCAGAGGGGAATGTACTTTTGAGTTGCATCTGCCTGCTGAAAGGAGTGGAGTGAGCTGAAACAGAATTGTTTGTTCTGAACCTGGCAGCGTATATTCAAGGAAAGCTGTAAAAAAGCTATTTTGAATTTGGGGGTACAGGACTTGTATGCATGCTTGCTTTGCCACAGAATGCTTGGTCAGTGTGTACATTAGTAAATACATTACTACACTTACTTAGCTTCCCCCGCCTGTGAAATTCCCACCATTTCGGAAACAATATATGTACAGTTTAAAACAATACTACATTGGTGAGGCTTATTTATGAGGTACCTAAATCATTGTTATTATCGGGTATTGTTTTGGTTTTTTCCTAGTTGAAATTTACTGAGAATTACATTTTTTTTCTGAAAATGGGGGGGAAAATGCTTGCCTCAATGTTAATTATTGTGGGGTGAATCCATCTAAGTCATATTTGGAGTAGACTCATTAAAATCAATGGATTTAAGCTAATCATGTTTATTTCAGTGGGTTTACTCTAAATATGACCTAGTTGGAGTCCATCCTGTTTCTTTTAAAAAAATTCATTAAACAGTCTGGCCAAAATACTAGGAGTGGTATCTGAATGGTTGGTAGTCATTAGACATGCCCATTAATGTCAATAGGTCTCGTCTTAAGTATGTCTAACATACTTAACATCACCCTAGAAACATATTTAACTAGGCTCTTGACATTCTATTTTTAAAGATTGTGCTTGTGGAATAGGCCTTGCACAGTGAACATGTACACTTGCCTTGTCTCCTTTGTAAAATGTATATTTGTATATAAAATACATTTTTTGTACACCACATTCATCAAAATGAGATTTCTGGATTTTTGGCTTGCTTTACCAGTTTTTTGCAAAGCAGTTCTGAGTCATGTTTTCAAAACAGTTGCAATTCAAGTGCGTCTGAAATGCTATATGCAGTAGGACTTGGTGCTACTTTTTTGCATAAAGAAATTGTCATTATAAATTAGGAAATGGATAGTCAGGATCCAAACAACTGCAAACTAGTTATGCATATACAAGGTGGCTGGCTTGAGTTTCTCTTCCCTCAATACCACATGGAAAATCTCTTTTGAAGTGGAGCTCTGTCCAAAACATTTTTAGAGAATAGGGGTTTGCTGATCAAAGCAAAAGTTACCAAGCATCCCTTAAAGTAGATATTAAAAACCGAGTCATGTTTCAAATCCGCCCATTATGAAGTTTTACATTTTACATTTGGGATGAGCGTTTAAAACATACTTTCAGTACCGACCAGTCCTCTCATTACACAGATAAGAGTAGTAATTTCCCTCCTTGTAGTAATTTCTCTTGTCCATAATTTTATTAATAATACATTGTTTTTTGTGGTTTGCTTTGGGACCTGTATTTGGTAATCTAGGTGCTTTTCTTTGTTCTTGTCTTTCTGCAATTAGGAGAAATAATTACTTATTCTGATTCTGTTTTCAAAATGCCTAAAACAAAACAACTTGGAGTCCAATATAGTTGTGTGCCCATTCATTTTGAAAACGAGCAGTATGACTTGTCAGTATTTCTGACATGATGGAGATGCCCCTCATCTGTGCATAAAATTAGTACTACTGTATAACTTGAACAGTTCCAACTCATGATACCATCTGCACAGCACAAGACTTTTGGTTTCTCTTCCCTCTAGTCCGGGGGCAGCAAACCTTTTCAGCAGGGGGCTGGTCCACTGTCCCTCAGACCTTGTGGGGGGCCGGACTATTTTTTTTGGGGGGGTAAGCGAATTCCTATGTCCCACAAATAACCCAGAGATGCATTTTAAATAAAAGCACACATTCTACTCATGTAAAAACACCAGGCAGGCCCCACAAGTAACCCAGAGATGTATTTTAAATAAAAAGGACACATTCTACTCATGTAAAACTACGCTGATTCCTGGACCGTCTGCAGGCCAGATTGAGAAGGCGATTGGGAGGGTCCGGCCCCTGGGCCTTAGTTTGCCTACCCATGCTCTAGCCCACTGCAAGTATTCAAAATCAGCTCTAAAGGGTTCCCCCAGAACAGATGTGGGATATGTGAGGGGCTGTAGAGGAGAGAAAGGAGAAGCCCTATTGCACAAGCAGACACTCACTTGGATTAATCTTAGATCTCAGCTGTAGTCTCTATAGGTGTCAAATGCCATTGAGAATAATTGTACTAATAATATCGAGTTCCTTTCAAGTGTCAGCACAGTGAACAAGAACTGGTTGAATTACATGTAGGTTTTCCAGCGGGAAACAGCCTACATGTAGGTTGTTTCCAGTACAGTACATGGAGACAATCAGAAACACCCCACCTCAGTGTATCCATTTCTCCAAAACAAACTAATGGAACCTCCACAATGCTTAAACATGTTCAGGCAGTCCAGTGCTATTTTTCTAGAAAAACAGGTGGCAGAACTCACCATGAACACCTTCCTTGTTCTCTTAGAATGGCAATGGTGCCCAGCTGAGAGGTGCTGGAAATGAGTTCCTGTGAGTTCCCTCTGGGGAAAAGAAGCCCTGACACAGTCTATGCTTAAAGCATGGAAAGGAAAAACAGTCCCCATCCTCATCTAATCCCCCTGGCTCACAACGTACTATTCCACCATGCATCCCAAAGCATCCAAGTAAGAATTGGGCAGACCAAAGTCCTACACCACCTAACAGACTTCTACAAGAATGGCAACCTCATACCAGTAAGGGAAAAACAAGACAAGCTAAAGGACACCCTAATGCCTTGGCTGATCCATCACCTTCTTAAACAACCCGGCAGCAGCCACTAGGCCACTGACTAACTTTGGAAAGCTCCTCTTGACAGCAGAGGGACACAGCAAAGGAATGGTATCTACAGTACATTACTCCAAGACACTACAAATTCCTTCACCACAATTAAAGACCCATGGGAGCATGACATAGGATATGAAATAAACTACCCAATGGTCCAAACTGTGGTCTAAGCCACCATTTAAATCCATCTCAGCCAAACGAAGAGAGCTCACCTCAAAAAAATTTTATAGGTGGTACCTAACACCATGGAAGCTAGTGCTGATACACCCAGGAACCTCACCTAAATGCTGGAGAAGCTGCATGTAATGCATGAAATATGTAAGACATATTTCAGAATGAGCATGTTTTGAGGTGGAATCTATTTCACGAAGTTCTTGCCACTTTCCTTAAACACAATATTCCTTCTTTACTGCAGCCTATCCCTCAAAACTGCCGCAGTCTGATTTATGATGCTGAGTAAACAGGGTGGCATTTTAAGACATGTTTTTGTAGACTGAGGCATGGGCATTCTTTCTGACCTGACTCTTAGAATAGAGTGAACTTTTTTTGTTTTCTGGAGAACAAAATATAAAGTTGACAGGTGAAGTAATGCAATGTTTTCTTTGGGGAAAGGATTGTGCTCAGGTTGTTTTTTTAAGCTATCACTCTAGGAGTCCCAGTTTTGATAGGAGTGGCACTGCCTTCCAGGTGATGCTCTTCAGCCAGCCAGTCCTTTACATTTAAGGATCTTGTAAAGAAGGCAAAGAGAGAGTAGTTTTTCCTAGAAGCATTCATGGTAGATTGATCCAGTGGTATAATTCTTGCGTTTTTGAAGTGAATTATATCTATCTCTAAGCTATGTATAATTATTTTGCCTTCTAACTTACAGGAAATCCAATTGTTGTAAAAGGGAAATCTAAAATCTCCTTTTACTTGAAACATTACAACATTCAACATTTTTATTTTTAACTTGGGCATAAACTGGTGTTGCATCAGAAGGCGTCTGGCTGTTTTCTTAATATAGCTCATCAAGTTCTGCGAGGGACACCTAATAAAAAGACGGCTGCGTGATCCTTGTGTGCATCTGGGCTTGATAGTGTGGTACATTGCCGAGACTGAAATAGGCAGGAGGATTGTGCTTTGGAAAGACTAATGAACTGCAGCAGAAAGAAAACAGTGTTGCAGCAATAAATCTAGTATAGAATGGAAAATTATGCCTTTGTTTCATTCATACAGTACGGCATTCTGGAATTACCAAGTTATAGATGGGAAAACAAGAATAGGTGACACTATTTCATCACTTTGGCGAAGGGTCATAGGTCAGTGGTAGGGAGTGAATTTTTCATGTAAAAGTTTCCCAGTTCAATCCCTGGCGTCCCCAAGCTGGGTAAGACCAGCCAGTGTACACAGTACTTGGATAGATGGACAAATGCACTATATTGGTATAAGATGGGTTCCTGCGTTGCATCTTTGCATCAGTTGTAGAGCTGGAGGCAACGCTGAGGGTCATCTAGATCTGTCTCTGCTGTAAGGCAACCTGTGATCTTTGGATGAAGGGAGGCATATAAACTGAACAAACAAACAAAAGGAAGGGGGTGTTAACCATTCAGTGGTCCGCCAAGAACCTTGGCAATTTTTCTTTTTTAATATTTATGTTTTATTGAAATTTTTCCCTTCTTTTTTTTTTTGGAAAGTTTTATGGACACTTTTCAGAATACATTGCAGTAAAAATCTAGGTGAGCTAAACAAATAGAAAAAAGGAAAATGTAAAGTCCTCTCTGATAGGACTCTTATCCCACATAGAGAGAGGTGGACCCTCCTGGCTCTCACCTGGGACCTTCCCTTTCTTATCCCAGCCTCTCACCCTGGGAAATCTTCCTTTCGCTGCCTCTCACACAGGGTCCTGCAACAACCATTCATCCCCTTCATCTGCGAGTCATTTCCTCCTTAACCCAGAGTAGAGGATAAAAGCAAGAGCAAAGCAGGGGAAAAAATAAATTAGCGGGATGAAAAAGAAGAGGGGGAGGGGAATAAAAAAGATAAATGAATGGATGCCTTTTTCTGACTATTTAAAGAAATAGTATGATGAACTCGCTAGCAGGATTCGAGCTATGAGCAACAAAAGTAATTAGATGGTAATATTGTGGTTATGATTTGATAGATAAAAGACAGGGTGCAGCAGAAGTGGAGAAGCAACAACTCCATGGGGAAAGGGGTGGGAAGTCGACAAAAATATGAGAAAAGACAGAACTGTGTTTTTGTTTTAATTGCATATGTTTAAAAAGTTGAAGCTTAATAAGATAATTATATATATATATATTATATATAAACGGAAGACATTAGCAGAAAATACAGAAGAGGAACTTCCAATTTTCCATCTGCTGTTTGCATAAAATACGATTCTTCGTTGAAAGTTTTCGGTGCGAATACAAAGTGAAAGAAAAAAAATATAATCACAAAAAGAATTTTTTTTAAAAAAAAACCAACTTGAATTTATGGTGCAATACGAAATATAAGTCTGTAAGTAATGGAAGCGTGAAATTAATAACAAGGCGATTCTTTTTTCAAGCGGCGCGTGGGCGGCGTGTGGTGGCGAGCTGAGGAACTTCTGGTTTCACACGACCCCTCCGCGCTGATCCGGCCCGGGATGGCAGGCAGGCAGGCGGGGAGCGGTTCTGGCCGGGGCCGCTGCTCTCTTCGAGACACGGCGGCGGGGAAAGGGCGAGGGAAAAGCCCCCGGTGCCTCGCTTCCCCCTCGGGCGGCTCCCTCGCCGCCCCCCGGCCTGTGGTCGCGCAGCCAGTTCCCTGCGAAGTTTCATCCGGGGCGCCACGTGATTTCCACGAAGCCCGCCTCGAAAGGCGCCGCCGCCGCCGCAGCCCGGGCGCCCCAGTCAGGCGAGCGCGGGAGCTGGAGCGGGCGCCTGCCTGCCTCTGCTCTCTTCCCGGCCGGGTTCTGCCCCAGGAAGGCGGCGAGCGGCCGGGGAACCACGCGCGCCTCGCGGTTGCCGGCAGCTGCTGGGATGTCCCTGGCTGGGCTTTCCGCATAGGCTGAGAGGCAAAGCAAGCCAAGCAGGCAGGCAGGCAGGCAGGCAGGCATTCGTCCGGCGCAGCGCGGCGACGAAGACGCTCCACCTCTCCGGGGCTCCCCCGATGCGCTTTGGCCGCCGCCTCCTGCCGGCTGCGCGCACAAGGAGGAGCGACAGCGCCGCCTCGGCGGGATGTCTCAGGGCGCGCCGGCGGCGAGCACTTTGCGAAGGAGCTCCTCTTCGGAGGGGACGCAGCAGGTAAGCCAGGGAGAGGGACCGAGGCCGGGAAGTGGGCTGGAAAGGGGACCCGGGAGGAGGGCTGCGCCGAGTCGTCCTTGCGCGCTCCTTCCCAGCAGTGGCGGACCTACATTGGGGGGGGGCTTGAAGCTTGAGCTGCTATGGGGGCCCCTTCACAACCTGCAACGGGGTCTAACCACGGTTCTCTTCTTCCATGGGGTTGCTCCACGACAGATCACCACAATTTGCGTTTTTGGGTATCCAAAATTCATAGACTCATCAGAATCTTAAGAGTTGGGAAAGACCCCGAGGGTCGTCTAGTGCAGGAATCTCAGCTGAAAGCACCCATGACAGCATGGTCATCTAACCTCTGCTTAAAAACCTCCAAGGAAAGAGAGTCCATCGCCTCTCGTGGGAGTCAAACAGATCTGACTGTCAGAAAGTTTTTCCGAATGTTTAGTGGGAATGGCCTTTCTTGTAACTTTAAGCCATTGCCTCCAGTCCCACCCTCCAGGAGAAAACGAGCATGTTCCCTCTTCCATGTGACAACCGTTAAGATATTTGGAGGTGGCTATCATAGCTCCTCTCAGTCTCCTCTTTTCCAGGCTAAACATACCCTGCTCCTCATAAGACTTAGTTTCCAGACCCTAAGCTTAGTTTCCTCTCTAGGGTCTGTTTTTTCAAAAAAGGGAAGGGGTTATATTAGCCACAGCAGAACAGCCAGCTTACTGTGCTACTAACTCTCAGACTTCGTTGAAATGTACAGTGGTACCTCAGGTTAAGTACTTAATTCGTTCCAGAGGTCTGTACTTAACCTGAAACTGTTCTTAACCTGAAGCACCACTTTAGCTAATGGGGCCTCCTGCTGCTGCCATGCCGCCGGAGCCCGATTTCTGTTCTTATCCTAAAGCAAAGTTCTTAACCTGAAGCACTATTTCTGGGTTAGCGGAGTCTGTAACCTGAAGTGTATGTAACCCGAGGTACCACTGTATGCAGCAAAAAAAAAAAAATCTTATCTGATTTGTGCTATTAGACCCAAAATTTTTAATCAAAGTGGACTGAAGTCGCTTCTGGGGCTCCTCTGGAATTTGAGACCCTGAAGCTTGAGCTTCATTTAGCTTTGTAGTAAATCTGCCCCCTGCTTCTGAGGGATCGGAAATAAAACCACCGTGATCCAAGCAGGGCTGCAGAGGTTTGGTGCTGCTGTGCAGTCTCAAAAAACAAAATCAGATCAAAAAAATATATGGGGGTAGAGGAGCAGGGCAGCCAAAATGACAGAGGTGTGTGTAGAGCAGTTTACTTACCAGGAAAGGCTATGGGGTTTGTCTTTTCCTTGTGTTTATTACATATTTTGTGTTTTTAATCTATTTTGGGGCTGTGAACTGCCCTGAGATCTTCAGGCGAAGGGCAGTATATGAATTTAATAAATAAATGAAATCGCATGGGGTATGTTTTAGAAGAAATCTGTGAAGCGGGTGAGGGCGGAGGAACAGGTGTGCACAGAAATAATTCCAGGTGAAAGTTTCCTGCATGGCAGATGACGCTCGCGGCCGTTCCAACTCTGCAATTCTATGATTCTAAGGTCTATGACTTATAAGTTACAGGTTGTCAACTTGGCTATTCTCAATCTTTATGCGACCAGGACCCCTCTACCCCACTTGGCACCACTGAAAGGAACCCTGGTGGACTGTGTCTGCCAGGGATCTCCTATGGGACTATACATTTCAGAACAAACTTAGAACAAGCTGCTCTGTTTGTCCATTTGACACTAACAGAGCAAAGGCACGCAGCTTGAATTTGCCCATTGAACAACAGCCCTATCTTTCTGTGGCTACAAGCCATGATTGCTCTGCCTCCACAGCTTGGAGGCACCAATGCTTCTGAATGCCAGTTGATGGAAACCACCAGAGGGAAGAGAGAGGGCTCTTTGCACAGGCATCTGGTCGGCCACTGTGGGAAGAGGATGCTAAGCTTAGATGGGCCTGAATTTAAATTGCGTAACAATAACTAACAGATCAGTGACTGAGAGAGTGAGAAGAAATAAACTGACAGCGAGGTGGAAGGAGGGAATGAATCAGAGTGGATGGAAAGAGAAAGGAACAGGGAAGGGCAGAAAGGACAATCTCTTTCTCCAGATAGGCCACATCCTTTTTCATCCTGAAATGCTAATTTTTAAACGTCTCCAGGGAAGGAGGCGAGAATTACCCATAGACATCAATGGGGAAATTAAATAATCTAATATAACTAGGATCAGGCACAAGCATGTCCATTTCGCCCTTCCCAAAGCAGGGAGTAGAAAACCACACTGGAGCGGAGCATCCTCAGTTAGGGTTGGCATACGGCCACAAGCAGTGTCTGTGCGGAAATCGTCAAAATGTCCGGGAAAATCCAGACGTATGGCAGCCCATGTCAGGAGTGTCGATTTCCCTCGGAAATAGCTCGAAAACGTCCTATTTCCTTGCAATTTTGCAACTAAAAAACCAAAAGAACTTTTCTGTCTAGATTTTTGCTTTTTGAAATATGGCAACCCTATCCGTGGTGGGCATGGATTTCTGTCTATTAGGAGTGGATCTTGGGGTAGGGGGATGGCATGGGGAGTGGCTGGAACCCAGAACAAAATTGCACTTCATACTGCAAAATTTTGTTGCAGGACCCACTGTATAATTCTCTAAATCAAAACCCACCAGTGGTCATAAGCGACTCGTTGGTCATGCCTTGCTGGAAGGCAGTAGGTACCCTCAGCGATACCGTCTTGTGTGTGTTTTTTAAAGTTGCTTTTCAAAGAGAAGGAGAAGGAGTGGGGGTGGGGGCAATGGGGGGAGAAGGAGTGAGTTAGATTGGAAATTCGATGCATTCTCAGTGGGGGAACTCCCGTGCACATGCAAAGTGCTTACCATCACAGAAGACAGTGGGAAGCCTCAGCGAGCAGATCATACCCTTAAGGGGAAAGCAGAGAGAAGACCCAGGTCCGCTTCAGTGATTTTGCTGGGATCCAAGCACACCAAAGCCTTCAGGGCCCATTAAGCTAGGGCTTGCTGATCAGAAGGTCGGCGGTTCGAATCCCCGCGATGGGGTGAGCTCCCGTTGCTTGGTAACTGCTCCTGCCAACCTAGCAGTTCGAAAGCACAGCAAAGTGCAAGTAGATAAATAGGTACTGCTCCGGCGGGAAGGTAAACGGTGTTTCCATGCTTCTCTGCTATGCCAGAAGCGGCTTTGTCATGCTGGCCACATGACCCGGAAGCTGTATGCTGGTTCCCTTGGCGCCACAACCCCAGAGATAAGCGCCGCAACCCCAGAGTCGTCCGCAACTGGACCTAACGGTCAGGGGTCCCTTTACCTTTTTTTAAGCACACCAAAGCCTTCCAGGACCCATTAAGCAGAGCGAAGGGGCCATGCCATGCTTCTGAATACCAGCTGCTGGAAACCACCAGAGGGGAGAGTGCTCTTGTTCTCAGGTTGCACTTGCGGTTTCCAACAGGTCTCTGGTTGGCCACTGTGAGAACAGGATGCTGGACTTGATGGGCCACTGGCCTGATCCAGCAGGCTCCTCTTACGTTAAGCTGCAGATGCTACAGCAGCAGCCAATCTACCCTCCATTCCCATTTTTTTGTTTCTTTACCAGTTCACCTTCTTAAAAAAATTAAAAAATAGGACACACACCAGGAAGTGTGCAATAACAAATGTTACTGGCGTACTTCACAATGGTCAAAATAAAGAGTTGTGAATTGGGAAAGGGATTTGAACTAAGAAATAAACAAGATCCTAGTCCATCTAGCCCCCAGTGCTCCGGTGATTCTTCCTTCTTTCCATGTTCTTAGGTTAGTCCTTCACCTTTTAGTGTCCACCTTCCCATCTCCCTTCACTCCCAGTTAATGTTTACAAGTTGTAGTTGAGTGTGTGTGTGTGTGTGTGTGTGTGTGTGTATGGAGGTTTTGCACAAGACTGCTCTTACACAAGCCTCTGTATTAAAATTTAAGAAATATAAAGGTTTAGTTATGTTCGGCAAACGTACCCTCAGCATGCAGTAGTTGGAAGTAGGCATGTTTGGAAATGTGTCGGCAACTGCAAAGGACATCTCTTGTATGTGCCAATTTCTCCTGAAGCGCACTTTTAATTTTATTCTTAATACTGCTGTTTTGCAGAAGAGCAGTTTAAAAATAATAATAATAATATGATTACCTTCAGCCACAGTTGGTGGAAATAGGCATGATACATCCTTTCCTTTTGGCTGATGAAAACAGAATGGCTAGGCTGTGCTCAGGCAAGGAGCAAATGAAAGCAGAAGGTGCAGTAATAGATGGCATGTTGTTGTTGTTTAGTCATTTAGTCGTGTCCGACTCTTCGTGAGCCCATGGACCAGAGCACACCAGGCACTCCTGTCTTCCACTGCCTCCCGCAGTTTGGTCAAACTCATGCTGGTAGCTTCGAAAACGCTGTCCAACCATCTCGTCCTCTGTCATCCCCTTCTCCTTGTGCCCTCCATCTTTCCCAACATCAGGGTCTTTTCCAGGGAGTCTTCTCTTCTCATGAGGAGGCCAAAGACTTGGAGCCTCAGCTTCAGGATCTGTCCTTCCAGTGAGCACTCAGGGCTGCTTTCCTTCAGAATGGAGAGGTTTGATCTTCTTGCAGTCCATGGGACTCTCAAGAGTCTTCTCCAGCACCACACTGCAAAACTTCACTAC
This sequence comes from Podarcis filfolensis, assembly GCF_964270895.1. Taxonomy (NCBI): domain Eukaryota; kingdom Metazoa; phylum Chordata; class Lepidosauria; order Squamata; family Lacertidae; genus Podarcis; species Podarcis filfolensis. The sequence goes on from NC_139606.1 coordinate 96,948,472, forward strand.
ACACACACCTACACAATGTGCTTCATTGCATCCACAGTCAGTGCATGTGATTTTATACTGGAAGCCTCTACAAACTGGATTAGCCATGGATTGGAAAAATCTTAATTAACTTGGGGGCGGGGGAACCAATTTAACTGGCTGCCTGTTGGATGAATTCTGTGAACGCTGCGGGTGGGGGTGGGGAATGGAGGCACAAGGAGCTTCAAATCCACATTAAACTCCTTTGTAGGTGAACCCTAACTAAGTCATCTGATTTTGTTGGCCAGGGTCATGAAGACGATGAAAGGAAAGTACGACGGAGAGAGAAGAACAGAGTTGCGGCCCAGAGGAGCAGAAAGAAACAAACACAGAAAGCAGATAAACTCCACGAGGTGAACATTGCTGTGGATCCCTGAGGGAGGGAAGAGCACTAATACCACTCCTGAGTGCAAATTAAGGCCCTCTTCATACTTGTTTAAGGGCTGAACAAAATGGCAGCATTTGTCAGGGCTGGGGAGCCTGGCTTGTTGTTGAGCAGCTGTAAAGTAGCAAAGGGGAGTGTGTGTTTTGTAGCGGAAAAACAGCTGGTGGGAGGGGGGTGCTTAACCCTTTCTCTGCCTGCTGGTACTACTGTCCTCCCACCCCACGCTGCTGCTTTTTCCTTGGATGCAGCAAACATGAGTCTGGAAGAGAAGCAGCTGGGGGGAGGTGTTGTATGGAGAAGGAACAGGCAGGGGAATCACTTGCCTTGCAGTATCTGAAGGGATGTCAAACCGAAGAGAGAGCTGGTGCGTTCTCTGTTACTTGCAAGGGGTGGCACTAGAACTGATGGGTGGAAATTGCAGGGAAGCGGATTTTGGCTTAAACATTTAGGTGAGACATCCAAATGGTTATGGGTTGTTTGACAGTGGAACAGCCGGCCTTGGGAGGGGCTGGGTTCTCCTTTGCTGGTGGTAGTGTAGCAGAGGTTGTAGACAGCCATCTGTCAGGGCGGCAGCAATTGCATTCTGCACTATAGATCCTGCTTTCAGCAACAGATTGGATGACCTACAAGGTTCCTTCCAGTTCTATGACTTTTAAGATATTCACATGCAAACACCTGTGGAATTCATGGTCCCCTTCTACCATTTTGCATCTGTTCAGTCACTACCGTGTTAGCAGTTTGGCGATGTGGCAAACACTGCCTTGCATGACTGGAGTGGACGACATTTTTAAATTATTATAAATGTTCATACATAAATACATCCTTTTATTTGTATGCCATATTTCTAGTGTTCAAACCATTACATAATTGCAAATATAATAAAAATGGTCTTAAACAATAAATGAAACACATTAAAAAGTACAGAACTAAACTGAACAACTTCCACATTAAATCACAACAAGATCGAAGAGTAAAGATACAAAAATTAACATCAATAGCAGCAACAACCTTTCACTCTCCTCCCCACAACAAAACAATACTCCAGCCCAAGAGTCTGTTCGGCGGCCTCAGCTTTTGTAGCTGGAGTCAGTCAGGGCCCCAGCATCCCAGGCCAGGTGGGAAAAGGCCTGCAAGGCAGGGAGCAGGTCTTCCACGACTCATAACCAATATGGTCTCTGGTCTCTTCAGCAACTTCAGCTTCTGCAGCTGGAGTCAGTAAATCCTGTGACCAGGCAGTCCATAATGTGATGTGCAATGTCTGTCATATGTTATTCCAGAGTGGCCAACCAGGTGCCTATGGGAAACCCAGATGCAGGGCATGAGTGCAGAAACCCTCTTCCATTTTTGTTCCCCAGCAGCTGGCATTCAGAGGCAAACTGCTTCTCATCTTGGAGGTAGCATTTAGCCATTGCCAGTTTTCCTGAAGGAGCTCAGCTTTGGTGTGTCAGAAAACCTCAGGCCCATCTATTTCTGCATTCTGTTTCTGACAGAGAGGCTAGCAGGATGCTCAGAAGGCAAGGTGCAGCGGAGCTGAACACCCCCAGCTGTTTGAACAGGGCATTGGTGATCAGTGGTAGACTGCCTCTGATCACAGATGTTCCATGCTTCACCCTTGAGGCTCCTAGGTGGTTCTTTCCTCTGCAAACACATTTTCAAGGATGCTTAAACTCGTGGTTCTCAATGCAGCCTGGGGCAGTGAATTCTGCATAATAATTACAAACCACATGAAGTACAGTTTTGACTGGCCTGCATCTTACACACCCTGCCAGGTTCAGAAGATCCTGGAGCGTGTCATGTTTTGAGTCAAAATTGGTGTGTTTTTCACTGTTCACTCTCTCTGCAATGTTCATGATATTAGAAGTCTGTGCCACAGCCCTTCTTGCTGTTGCGTGTCTTTCAGGGCTATAAAGCCCCGATTGCCAAAGGCTTTCCCTTTGCTCTTTTCAATGTGTCTTCTATGTAACAAGTAGAGCGGAAGAAGACGGGGTTCCTACACTTTAACTGGTGTACAGAAAAGGAGCTTTCAACAGGTGTAGCTTGTGCGGAAACTATTTTTTACCAGAGTCATGGCAGTTCTCCAACATTTTTTTTTTTACTGGCGTGGGAGTGGCCCCTCAGGAGACCATTTAGTAAATATTTTGTTATTCTAAAAATCAAAACATAGATTTCAGATTTTAATAACATTTCCCCTTCAGTGTTGGCATTGTTGTCAAAATAATTGCTTTGGTATGAAAATGTCCCTTTATCTAGTAACATATAAAGGGGAATAATAATAATAATAATAATAATAATAATAATAATAATAATAATAATGCCACCCTTCATCATAAGATCTCAGAGCAGTTCGCAGAATAAAATACAGGATAAAAACATGTAAATAATTAAATAAAGCAGCAAAACAATAACCGGCCCCCTTCTCACAGACAACATTTAAAAGGCTGTAGGATATAAATCAGCCAAGGGCCTGGTTGAAGAGGAATGTTTTTGCCTGGTGCCTAAAAATATATAATGAAGGTACCAGACGAACCTCCCAGGGGAGAGCATTCCACAGATGGGGAGCCACTGCAGAAAAGGCCCCTTCTTGTGTTGCCACTAGGCCTGGGTGATACATCAATATATCGCCCAGGACCAGTATGAGGAGCAGACTGCAGTGTCTGCTTCACTCAGTGATGTATCGCTGGTGAAACCGCCACCGCTCCTGAGTCCCTCTGCTAAACTTCCTCCAGTCAGCGTTACTTGCAGAGGGACTCAGGAGCGGTGGCCGTTTCACCAGCGATAGATCACTGAGTGAAACCGCCATCCCACTCTGCCCTCATACTGTGCAGAGGAAGAAAACAGATGCATTGGTGAGGCGCCGATACAGCTTGCGCCTCTCTCTGCATCTTTAAACTGCTTGGCTGAAGAGTGTGTGGTTGCCGCTCCCCTCAGCCGAGCAGTTAAAGGATCCCCCAGCCCAACGCTGGCTCCTGCACAAGTTGGAGGGGAGGACCAGGGATGGCTCTTCTGGGATTGGGGAACCCTCCTGCGCCCCAGCTGAGCCAGACAAACAAGCTGCGTTGTCCCAGCCTGCTAGGCACTGGGGTGAAACCGCCTCAGCTTCCGCAGTGAGAGCTGCGACAAATTCTCCCGGCGCCTCGCAGGCTGAGGCCAATGCAGCTTGTTTTTTCAACATCACAGTATATCGCCAGACCACGATGTTTGACTGGTGAGATACCGCGATGTTGAAAAGATGATATTGCCCAACCCTAGATGCTACCCTTTGGACTTCACGTGGAGGAGGCACATGGAAAAGGGCCTCAGATGATGAATGCAGAGTCTGGGATGGTTTATATGGGAAGAGGGGGTCCTTGAGGTACTGCGGTCCTCAGCAGTTTAAGGCTGCATCAGTACTGTATTGTGAAAATCACAGAGAGTAGTCAATAATCTGTCCCTGATCAAAGCAGTCCCAATCTCCTTTAAGTCAATCAATCAAATGTCAGGCCAAGAACATATATTCTTCATTGTTCTACAAACTTCCTGCAGACTACCTGAATTGTCTGTCGTTTGAGAGCCCCTGGCTGGGACCATGTTGCAACTTTAGAGTTGTAGTTTCTTTAGTCTCACATTCCCCTGGAGTACATTTCTGCATTCCTTTTAACTCTCCTTTCCCTTTCACTCCTTTAACTGATTACTGTAAAGCTGATTTTCTTTAGAAGAGAGGCTCAAAACTGGAATAAGAAGGGTGTTGGCCAAGACTGTGTTCAGTGAGGTTGTAACAACTACTGTGAGTTTTATCATTTAGTGCTTCAGCGCTTTCTTATGAGCAATCCTGAATGCATTTTAGGAAATTAGGGGGGAGAACCAGAGAGATTAATGTGACATTTCCGTAGAAGAGAGCAAATTATTCATCCCCTCCATGTGTGGTACGTGGCACGCTTCAAGCAGGTAATGAACTTAGTGACCATAGCAGCTGTTCCGGGCAACTGCTTCTATCTACTTTTCTTTTTTAAGGTGTATTGCTATAAATTCTCCTAGCCACATTCAAATCAGGGGGTGGGGACCAGCAACCTGCTGTACATTTGCATTGGTGCCTAAACCACCTCTCTTTTCCCCACCTGCACTTAAAAAATAATAATTTAAAAAGCAGCTTTGCGTCTATGTTTCATTTGACAAGCACACCGATGAAGAAAGCAGATAATGTTTGATAAAGGAGCAGAGAGGATGGGAGACTACAGGAAGTGCAGATTATTAAGATTGTTTCATTTTAAAAATGGAAGCTGTAATGATCCAGGAAAGGGTTTGCAAATGATGTGGGTTTTGTGGAAGGATTTGAAAGAGGAGAGTGATATATGCAGAGCTCACCAGGGGGCTTAATAAACTTTCCTGCCTCCTGGTTTTCACCTGTTCTTTTTTTAAAACAACAACACAAAAACTGACAGACCACAAGAGATGGATATTGGGTTGTGTTTGGTTTGATTGCAAGCCTCTCCACAGTTATGGGTGTTTCTTTATTTCCAGTTGGTTCCTCTCCTCATAATAGACATGTTTGTGTGCGTCCGTTTCTGATGGCAGCAGATCTAAGTAACTGCTAGGTTTTCAGAACATGGGAGGACAGCAATTGTTGCCTTTCCCCCTCCAGCAGCTGAAAGGGAAGGGTCATAGCTCAGTGAGAGAATATCTGCTTTTGCATACAGAAGGTCCCAGCTATCACTAGGTACTGTAGGGCATGTTCTGAACACCTGGAGTGCTGCTGTCCGCCAGTGTAGGGAACACTGAACTAGATGAGCCAATGGTCTGATTCGGGGTGTGTTCCCATTAGTGCACAACAAAGTTGCATTTTGCGCTGTGCGTCTGTGTTTGTTTCACAGCTCTTCCTCTGACTGTTCACATCAACACAGCTTCATCAGTGTCAGATTCGTTTTTGTTTGAGAATGCACCAGGGTCATTGACTCGAGGCAAAGTAGAAACAGCTTAAGGAATCCAATTGATGTGCGGCTAATTTGAGAAATAGTGCATCAAACTGTATTATTTTATAAGAGGGGACAGGAACTCAACGCTAATGTCTCATAACAAATGCAACTGATCTGTAGAAACGAATGTACAACTTGAAAAAAGAGGAAAGGCGTGTACTTTTGTAAACCAAGAAAATCTATAAAAATAAAAATAAGAGAGGACAGGATCCATATGTGTTTTGATGGCTCTCATGTGTGGGTGTGAATTAAAAACCCAGCACTGGAAATACAGTGTGTGCACAGCTATTTTCATAAGACTATTGTAATATGGACAGATTTAGAGGGGCTGTGTTTTTTGCTTGCAGAGGACAGGCCTCCGTTTGAAGGTGTCCTCTGTCTTAAAGGGCTGCTACCTGGTCCTAGTCCAGTTTCAAGATAAGAAGGGAGAGCAGGAAGGACCTTGAAGTTGCACATCAACAGTTAGCAGCATCTTGGCCGCAGATTGTGCAGGCTCATCTACATGTAAAATGCACATGTACATTTTAATGCAAATCAGTGCCTTCATGCGTCTTCTCTTGCTTGGGTGGTAGATTCCCACTGTATTGTCATTTCTCTGTCATGGCTAATAGTTTGGGGATAGGTCTGTCTGCCATGAATGTGTCTATCCCCTCTGAGCTACTACAAAGGGCCAACGCCTCTGATATGCAAACAGTAGATTTGCATTGGTGAAGGCCGCAGTAATTGAGGGCTGTGTACACACTAATCTTGCTCATAGCACACAAAAAAATGTAGTTTTTCTCAGTCGGGAATTATTCATGCTCATCCTCAACATGGTGGCTTCTGTCAAGATTGATTCTAAATCCTGCCGTCTCCACAACTTTTCCTGTTTACATATACTGTATCCCAGGGGAATGAAGAAGGAAAAGATCATTGTGCCTGCCCACCCACGCATTCATTGCCATTATCGCCTACATCTGTTTTTAAATAGGTACAGTGGTACCTCGGGTTAAGAACTTAATTTGTTCCAGAGGTCCGTTCTTAACCTGAAACTGCCCTTAACCTGAAGCACCACTTTAGCTAATGGGGCCTCCCACTGCCGCCGCACGATTTCTGTTCTCATCCTGAAGCAAAGTTCTTAACCTGAGGTACTATTTCTGGGTTAGTGGAGTCTGTAACCTGAAGCGTATGTAACCCAAGGTACCACTGTACATAGCAATCGTTCCAAAATGGGCTTAATTTTCAGAACAGATTTCTCAAGAAGCACTTTTTGTGGGGCTAAAGATATGCACTAGATTATGTGTGGACTTTGTAGGGAAAGCAAGAACTCATTCTCCATTGGTTGCCGCATAAAATGTCACGTGTGTGCAGCCAAAATCTCAGGTCTGGACCCAGATGTCATGAAGCTTACTCTGTTGCCTCAAGGTGCAGTGATTTACATATCAAACTTGCCTTACTTACCAGTGTGCTTCTGACTGCAAGTTGTTGGAAACCATAGGAGGGGAAAGTGCTGTTGTGTTCAGATCCTGATTACATGCTTCTCATAGGCATGTAATTGGCCACTGGGAATAGGATGCTGGACTAGATTGGCCATTCACCTGATCCACCAGACTTTTTAAATGTTCTTAAACTAACACAGCCCAGACCATGATGTACAAGGAATATCACACGGAGACGCGATCTTCAGAGTAGCTCTTGATAGCTGATACCAAGTCTGCTTTTATCTGATTTCTTCCCCTTGCCTTGTTTTTATTTACTTTGCAATGAGGAAACAGCGAAGTGGGGGAAATGTGCCTGGCAGTGGCTGGCTGGGTTGCATGCTTAACTCATGTGATAATCCGTTTCAGGAATACGAGTGCCTTGAGCAAGAGAATATCTCCCTGAAAAAAGAAATTGGAAAGCTGACCGACGAAATGAAACACTTGAGCGAAGTCTTGAGGAACCACGAAAAAGTCTGCCCTCTGTTACACTGCTCTTTAAACTTTGGCTTGATTCCGAGACACGATGTCCTCAGTGGCCCCTTGCCAAGATGAAGAGGCCACCTTCAGAGGATCTGCAAGTTCTACTGATATGAGAGAGTTTTCGAGAGCCTCTTTCTTTTCCACCATGCTTCATGGACATGACAAGCACTCTTGCAACTTGCACCTGCTTTCCCACCACGAAAGTCTAGTAAATAATCAGGATGCTGTCTCGAGGATGAGAAACATGGATGGGCTGCAACCTTGTGGGAAAATCTTTGGACAAAGTGCTTTCTCCCTCTCTCTCTCTCTCTCTCTCTCTGCATGTTTCCACTGTGTGCTGTTTGTCCAGCAAGGAATCTGAAATGTGGCCTTGAATGCAAATAACATCATCACATTTATTTTTAAAGACACAACTTTCTTGTCCTCATTGTTGCTAAGAAATGTGCTGACGATGATGAGGAAAGGGGAAGAGCCTGTTCTGGAGCTTGAAACCAAAAGGGATAGTGGGCACATCCTGGAGCCAAGGATTGCCACTTCTGCATCTCTTGCCTGCCTACCAGATTCTTTGTTCCCTATGTGCCTTGGGCTTCTCCTCTTCCACTCTCTGTCAAGTTCTGTGAAAATCCAAACATTGCATGTATACTTTTCGGGCTTGTTGTAGTCGTACATAAATTCAGTGATACAAATGCAGCCATCTCCCCTGGTGATTGGGTAGCCCACATCCTAGGCCTATTTTTTTCTTCTTCTTTTTGGTGGCGGGGGGGGGGGGTGTTCCCAGCTTTCAGGAGAGGCCTGAGGGAAGCATGCAGAGGATGGCAGAGGGAAGAAGAGAGGAATATTCCCCTCTCTTGAGCAGTACCGTGGGGTTTCTTAACTGCGAGCACACCATGAATTTAAAGCACATGAGCTCCTCCAAAGATTCCTAAGAACGCTAGTTTATTGTAGCTCTGTGAGGGGCTAACTATGGCTCCTAGGATGCTCTGGGGAAAGCCACATGCTTTAAATATATGGCACGTATGTTCTTTCATTCCTTTAGAAAGTACCAAATAATGAGCCTATGGTTTGGCTACGTTGTTGAACTGTGCCTCCAGCATTGATACCCTTTTATTTCCTCCTTCTTTTGAGCCGCTGTTCTGAACCCCATTCTACAGAGAACATATTGATGCCCCCCCTTTTATTTGCACTGTTCTTCATCTTCATGAGTCCCTTCCATGCCACCCCATAAGGAAAAAAAGCATTTATCTGGCTGGTGAGTTCCTGCTTTATTATGGATCAGAGCCAAAGTCTAAAGCTAATCACATTTTCGGCTTGTTTGCTGAATGACTCCGAGACCTGCATGAAAATATCTGTTTCCCCTTCTTTTATGGAGGGTGAATGTGCATCACCACTCATGCCCATAACTGGCATGTCTTTGAAAACCACAAATCCTCACTGAGTTTCATTTCAGGAACACAGCCTCACCCTTTTCTGCCCATGTTCATAGGACTGGGAACATGGGAAGCTGTCTTGTGCTGAGATGGACCACTGAGCCATCTAGCTCAGCGGTGTCTGCACTGACCCGCATGGGCGCTCCAGGGTTTCAGACACAGCCAGCCCTACCTGGAAATGCTGCAGATTCAACCTGGGACCTTCTGCAATCAAAGCAGATGTCCTACCATGGAGCCATACCCCTTCCTCTGGGATTTCTCTGCTGTTTTCAGAGCAGGAAAAGCTGACAGTGTGATCTGATGAACGTTCAAGCTCAGTGTTCATTGGAGTTTACACTCTAAAACAGAGATGGGAAACATCTCCAGAACTTTTGAGAATCCATCTTGCATCATCCCTGACTATTGGTCAGGAAGAAGAAAGCTGGAGTCACAACATCAGGAGGGAGGCATCTTCCCCACCTGCCTCCTCTCTTCGGTACCTGACATAGCTGTGGGTTAAAATAGTAGAAAGGCCATATTTGTTCACAGTGCATGGAGGGAGGCAAAACTTCTGCGAGATGACTAAAGGAAACTCAAGGACATCTGAAAACAAAGTTCTGATTTATATGGTTTTGCTTCCATTTTCAAGTCCTTGAGCCAGGGAAATATGCGTTCACCACATAGCCACATTTTTCAACGCTTGCAGCAATGAGGATCTGGGATTCTCCAAAAAGGGAAGTTCATGACTTTTTCAAAGAGGACCTTTTGGTTTCTCATCACTTATGCAACAGGATACTTTTAACCCCCTTTTCTAAAGTACACTTTTGGTTCTGAAGTGAGGATACTTAAATAGCCATTCTGTACTTCTGCGAATGGCATGCCCTGACTGGATGAACTAAGAGAGAGCATTTTAAGAATGCTGCTGGTTTTCAACTCTGACAGTTACTTTCTTGACTCACCCTCCTGCATTGCTGTTACTGCTGAAAAGGGAAGGAGGATTGGGGGGGGGGAACACTTAGTTAAGATTAGATTGTGGACTGAAGCACATAGCCCCTCCCCCACCCCTGCCTCTTTAGACCTTTGTGTCCCTTCCAACTCTACAACTCTATGGTTCTATGATCTCTATTACTTCACTTCAAAATATGACAAGTCAGTCCAGAAACAGCTTGCTAGGTGGGGTGGATCTGCTATGTTAGCTTCCTGGCAGCTGGACCACCATTCCTTGGGGTTGTAGAATGGCAGCGATTTCTGTTCTAACATGTATTCGTCACAATCGGTGCTGGTTCTGTTCTGCTGCAGTTCTGTTTCCATGAAATGCGACATTATTCACCTCTCCGCCTGCCATTTAGCATGACTTGAGCAGCTTATGAAACTCTGAACTTACATTCATTTCAATGCAAAGAAAATGTCAAAACAATGTGGAGGGGGGTGGGTCCCATGTCATTAATTACGTTTGTGGACTTGGCAGCAGCAGCAACAACAACATGAATGGATTTCTGTTCCTGACCACAGAAGGAGAGGCAAACTGTTCCTTTCTCATTTTTTTCTCATTCTTTGACACCTTTACTGTTGCTTATTGGAAGGAAGACAGACCCGGGGGGGGGGGTTAGGGGGGAGCAAATGCACCAGCAGAGCCAATCCAGTGTTCCTGCTTGCGTGTTTGCACTGCAACAGCCTCTCTGCCACCTCACCTCTCTCCCTCCCAGTAAGCAACAACAACTCACCTGCTGCAAAAGTAGCATAGCGGCTCCAGTCCACCCTATGAGATACTTTTGAGCCAAGTCTTGTGTTTTGGGGGACCCTGGTGCTCATTCAGCTGAGTAGGCACCAGACCTCACCCCTTATATACCTACCCAATTGCTGTGCTCTGCCAGTGAGGCCTCTTGACAGATGCCGTCTGATAAAGAGGTCCATACCTTACAATATAGGAACTGGGCCTTTAGTTGTGGTGGCACCTGCCCTTTGGAATGCCATCACCTTGAATATTAGACAGGCACCATCTCTGTTTTCTTTGCGGTGTCTACTGGAAACTCTCCCTCTTCCAGCAAGCCATTTAAGTAGAGATCTTTCCTGGTATGCACCTGTACTGGATATGTTTTAAAGATTTTTTTGTTAAATTGTTTTATCATTTGTTATTTGCTACCCTGGGAAGGGAGGAATATAAATTTAATAAATAAAATAAACAAAAAGCTGTGTCCCCGCAGCACTTCTGGGGGAAGTCAAGTGAGAAAGAAGAGGAAGGGAGGCCTGAGGGACACTCAGTCTCTGAAGGGTGCTCAATTATTTGGGAACTGTTACATCATTGGAACGGGGCCTATATAAGCATATAGTACAAAGCACGAAATGCAGGGTGTCAGCTTTCAGCTAAGAATAATGATAGCAAACTTCCTGGGCCTGGGGCCAAGGCAGTTCTGGTCCTCTAGTATTATAACAAGTATGGGGAACCTGTGCTGCCCCCCCCCCCAGGTATTGCTGGACCACAACTCCCATCAGCCCTGACAATTGGCCACAGTGGCTGGGATGGATAATATTGCAATTGATTGCCCACCCTTCACCCTAAGGTCCCAGGGCAGGTTGAACAGCTTTTAAATCACAACCTATAAACCACAGGTAGTGTCCAGCGACATTTGGAGGGTTACATCATCTCTGAGCTAGACCATTCCAGAATCTCTTGCTTTTGTAGCTTTTAAAGGAGAGGAGAAGACAGTTGTGAGGGTAAACATGCCTTGTCTTTTTCTGTTGACCGGTTTCAGGGAAACCATAAATGCATCTGTCTTGTCCTCCTGCTCTAAGCCCAAGGCTCTCATGAACATTCAGATCCCATGTGTTGACAATTGGTGGGACCCAGATTCAAATCCAAGATCACTGCTGTCAGCCAGCATAACCTACTTCACAGGATTGTCGTGAGGGAAATGTGGGGTAGTCCTTTTAGATGCACCTGCCACTGTTCCTTGAAGGAAGGTTGGAATCCAAATGTGAGTAATAGTAAGTAAAGCATGATTTTCAAGAGATGGTACTTCAAATGTTGCATTATTACAATGTATTTTTTTAACATTCCCCTCCACCTGGAAAACAGAGATTGTCCCCTTCTTCTTCACAGCACACCTTGCTAAAGACTCCCCCGCACTTTGAACCCACACCTCAACACCATGGCAACTGCTCTCTGCCCAGGCTCTCAGGTGAGCCACCGGACCCTTTTGTCATGTTAATGCCTCTATTCCAGGTGAGTCCCTGGCTTGGAAAGAAAGCTTAGCCTGTTATTTTCCACTGACCTCCAGTCTTCTCCTCAATAATCCAAATAATCAAAACCCTGCCATTTAATAATTTCTAGGGTTTAGGAGGGTGTTGGAGGAGACTCTTGAGAGTCCCATGGACTGCAAGAAGGTCAAACCTCTCCATTCTTAAGGAAATCAGCCCTGAGTGCTCACTGGAAGGACAGATCCTGAAGCTGAGACTCCAATACTTTGGCCACCTCATGAGAAGAGAAGACTCCCTGGAAAAGACCCTGATGTTGGGAAAGATTGAGGGCACAAGGAGAAGGGGACAACAGAGGATGAGATGGTTGGACAGTGTTCTCGAAGCTACCAGCATGAGTTTGACCAAACTGCAGGAGGCAGTGGAAGACAGGAGTGCCTGGCATTCTCTGGTCCGTGGGGTCATGAAGACTCGGAAACGACTAAATGACTAAACAACAACAAGGGTTTAGGAGAGGATCCCCCCCCCAAATCTATAACAATATCCAGCAGGTCTCCTATGTTCCCACAGTAACTAACCAGATGCCTTTGGGAAGCTCACAGGTAGAGCTGCCCTTTCCAGCTACTGCTCTCAGGAGCTGGTATTCAGTGATATAGTCACCATGACTAGTAGCCATTGATAGTCTTTATCCTCCATGAATTTATCTTATCCCCTCTTAAAGCCAGGGCTTTTTTCAGGAGGAACTCACAGGAACTCAGTTCTGGCACCTCTCAGGTGGGCACCATTACCATTCCAAGAGGGAGGTGTTCATTCCCTCAATAGCACTGCTTAAAGCCACCCAGTTTGGTGGCCACATCCACATACTGCAGTAAGCAAATTTAGCTCTGCTGTCCTTAACATGTACCTCGTATATCTCAATGTCCAAGGGAGATGTTGTACGATGGGAACACTCCCTCAAAGCCAGAATGGCAAGCAAACAAAGTAAACCAAAGTCACCTCGCTTCACTTGAGTAGGGAGTGGTTGTGTGTTCCCACTTTAGCTGCATGGTTAGAAAAGAAGGCGAAGACACATAGCCTTTCATGGGATTTCCTCTTGTGCAATGAACTAGATATGGCACCATCAACAGGACGTGAACCAGGACGGGGAACCTTTTTTTAGGCTGAGGGCTTCATTCCCTTCTGGGTAGTGTCCTCATGCACTCACCCTGTATCCTTGCAGGAGAACAAGAAGGATGATCAGAGTTCAGGGATACATTCCAGCCAGGCATAAACACTCAAGGATGGTTTGGCAAGCTGTGTGCCCTGGGGAGAATCCCAAGGGCCAGGCAGAGAAACTTGGAGGGCTGCATTTGGCCCCCGGGCCTGAGGTCCTCCATCGTATATGTAGACACACGGTTAAAAACATATGCTCCCTACAGCCTGCTGATTGGTCCTCAATGTCTAGGGATGCCCTTTAGATACCCACATTCCCTCATCCCTAAAAGGAATTGGCATGCTCCCAGAATATGAGTCTAAAGTACGTCTTATCTACAACTTCCCCAAGTTCCCCCTCTTTCCTTCTGTTTGTTCAGTGAAAGGACCACTGAAACCTTTGGAAAAAAATTAGAGTCATTGCAATTGCAATCCCTTGTGCAGAAACGAAGGAGCTTTCCAGCTCAAGAAAAGAGTTTCATGGCTTTACTACAGAAGAACCTTACACCTTATATCTTTTAACAGACGCTTCTCCTGGACAGCAAGACTGCGCAAAAAAAAAAAGGTGCTTCTTTGTAAGAAACAATTTCGGGAATATCTAACACTACTTCCTGCATGTTTGCCTGCCTCCTAAAGTGAACATCTCATGGGTTTGCACAATGGAAAATACTAGTGGAGGAAGCACTTTAAAAATTAAAAAGGTTGACTCTCCTGTGCATCACAGACTGTGCCTACTGTGGTCCAAAATACATGCTGATGCCCTAACTCTGACACATCTCATAGTCATTGTTCTCCACATCCTGGATTACTTACATGTGAAACCTGCAAGAATCATTCCTGTTGTTTCAGACCCCAAAAGGCAAATTTCTGCCCCTACACAATCAACATGCACGTCTTTTCAAATTAATTTTCTTCTGAATAGGTGGGTGTAATCTAGGTCTCAAACACTGCTGTGCTCTTAACAGGTTCAATCATGGTCAGTCACACAGCAGCATGGGTTTTTAAAGTATCAGACCTGCATAAGCAGCGGTTCTCAGACACATAGAGCTTGCCTTGCATAACTCTGCATCATGGTATTCCTAGTCTTTTTCTAAAAAACAAAACAAAAAAATAGATGTATAAAACTATTGACAGTACTAGATGATCCCCAAACCATCGCCTTTTAAAATGTATTTACTTACGTAATGAGGAATGTGAAGGTCTACTAGGCTTGTGGGTTGAGCATGCTACTTTACAGAAGTGAGTTGTGGCCAACTTATAGTGGCCAAGAGCGACATCTCAAAGCCTTTCACATGCGTTGCTTCAAGAAGATTTTGGGCATCACATGGTAGGACAGAGTCTCAAACAAAGACGTGTTTTCCCAAGTCCACATTCCTAGCATGTTCACACTTCTGTCTCAGTGAAGTCTACGCTGGCTTGGTCATATCCACAGAATGGAAGATGGCAGAGAGTGGGCTTCAGGCACTAGGCCCTTGAGCAACCAACTCTGCGTTGCAAACATGTCTGCAAACATGATGAGAAGGCAGGCAACATTAACCCCACTGTGTGGAAATCCCTTGCAGACGATTGTAGTGCCTGGAAGCAGACAGGTCATGTATCCACAGCAGAGAACAGAGGAGGAATGGCCGCTGGAAGGAGTGCAGAGAGAAGAAACGCCATGGTGTGCCCGTAGCAGCAAAACAGGATGCCTTCATGTGCCCCAACTGCAACAAAACATGTCTCTCCTGTATCGGTCTCTACAGCCACAGCAGGCACTGTAACTCTCCAGCAGTTTTACTTTAACCCAGGCTTCCTCAACCTCGGCCCTCCAGATGTTTTGAGACTACAGTTCCTATCATCCCTGACCACTGGTCCTGCTAGCTAGGGATCATGGGAGTTGTAGGCCAAAAACATCTGGAGGGCCGAGGTTGAGGAAGCCTGCTTTAACCTGAAGGCACACTCTTCCATTGTCTCCTGAGACAGATTGGACGCCAACAACTTATGCAAAACATTTTTATTCGACCTTTCCCCCCAGAAGCTTTAGAGACTGCTGGCAACAGTTTTGAAGGCAATAAATGTTGAAGTTGACTAAAGTCATATTCAGATTAAACTCACTGAAATGAGTAGTTTTAATTGTTTAAGTCTATTGGCTTCAAAAGGACTGTTACTGAGTTTGTCTAAGGCATCAATCCTTACCCCACTGATCTGGCCCTGCCCACTGGACAGCTGGCTTTGAGGGACGCGTTCACGGCACCCTGTGAGCCCATTGGTCGCTTGGTGAGACTCGCAGAAATGGCGCTTGACTTGCAGGGCACCTGAGCTGCTGTATCCTTCTCAGGCAGGGGGCGGCTTAGAAGGACGCAACAGCTCACGACGCCCTGCCCCTCCCCCACCCAAAAAAAATGTGCCATGGGGCGACGCCCCCCCAGCTCCCCATATTATACCTCTGGCCTGTTGGAGTAATGGTCACATAAATAAACAAGGCTGTGTACACACACCTCTTTGCATCTAGTGCACTCTCCCACAGTCCATATATATCCTGTAATTTCTGAGGAACTACTGCGTTTTGATGCATTTCCCCCCAAACCAGCATTGATCTGAACAGAGAAAAAGAAGAAGCCAGATGTGTTTCGAGCCAGTAGTGTGTGCACAGCCAAAGCCTGTGAGCAGTGTATCACCATCTAGTGAGGAATTGATTTCTGCATGGAACTCTCTTCTTTTAAAAACCACAAGACTTCTGGTCTCCTCAGGCAACCGCTGTGGCATACCGTGTCTGGGGTTTCCGCTGGTGAATCAGCCTAGAGTAGATTGAAGTACCAAAGGAAAACTAGTGCAGAAAGCACTAGTACTTTGAAACTAAAAAACAACAACCAAAAACTACCCTCCTCTCTTCTTCCCATCAGTCTTGAGGCGTCATTTCTCTCACAGGAAGAAGTAGGAAAGAAGATTTACGAAGCTGTTACGGTCTTGAGGGAAATTAAGATGATGCGCAACTTTTTCTTTTAATGCCTGGGATTTAGGAGAAACTGTCCACAGAACTCTGACGAATTGTGGTTTTCTTTATTTATTTAACAAATTTGTATGCCACTTCCAACAGTAAAAAGACACTCTAAGCAGTTTACAAAGGACTGCCCGTCTCAGCTTCCACCGTGCATATAGCTGAGTATGATATGACTTTTTTTTCCCATGCAGAGGGTGGCAGGTTCTGTATCCAGCATTCACTGGTAGAGCTGGAAAAGTCTTCTATATGAAAAGTCACTGCCAGTCAGTGTGTAAGCTGTACAGAGCTAAATGGAGCAGAAATCTGACTTGGTACAAGACAATTTCTCATGCCCTGTGCCTTGCGAGATCAGTCCAAGGTTCATCTACAGCAGTGTTTCCCAAACTTTGGTCTCCAGCTGTTTTTGGACTACAACTCCCATCATCCTTGACCACTGGATCTTGCTAGTTAGGGATGATGAGAGTTGTAGTCTAAAAATCAGCTGGAGACCCAGCTTTGGGAAACACAGGTCTACAGTATTGGAATGGGACTGCCTTAGAAGCACACGATATTGAATCCAAAAGGACAGGTAAATAGATAAAGGACTGATTCCAGCCATATATTTCTGGGAAGTACGCAAGCAGAACATAAAGGCAATTCCCCTCCCCTGCTCTTTGCCTTTGTCAACTGTGCCTCAAATATATACTTGGAGGCTCCATGTGTCCCTAGTCCCTGCCAATAAAGTCTCCATTAATTGTCTGCTCCTTTTCAAAAGCCACACCAGACTACCAGTAGCCTCCAACATGTTCTTGTAACACTGATTTCCACCATCCAGCTTTCCTCAACCTGGTGCTCTTCAGATATGGTGGACTACAACTCCCATCATCCCTGACTGTTGGCCAAACTGGCAGGAAGTGATGGGAGCTAGAGTTCAGCAACATCTGGAGGGGACAATAATTTGCCATAGTTTTGTATGTTGTGCGACATGCTTTCCTGAATATCATAGCAGGTGGATGGAAAGGAAGCTGAAGAGTTTTGGAAGCATTTCAAATTCTTCCTCTATTTTTTTAATTAATAATTTTATTGTTTATTTAACATAATTGTTACAAAATATAAGCAAAATATTGCAAATACATACATACAAATATATTTCAAATAAGCACATATACATGAAAAAAGGAACAAAAGAGGGAAAAAAGAAGAAAAGAAAAAAGAAGGAAAATAATAAAGAGGGGGAAAAGAAGAAGAAAAGTTGGAAGAATTTCTCCCAAGTTTATTCTACAAATATCTCAATATGAAAATAATAATAAAATTTCATTGATTGACTTCCATCGCTTATACTGTTCTTCCTATATACATTTTAAGCAAGATTATATCTGTTATTCTGTATTTTTCCCATACAATCTCACACAAATATTCTAATCAATAAGTTTTCTCAATCTCTCATAAATCTATTCTAAACACAACCAATACCTTACATTTAATCCTTGTCTACATAAATACTTATTTAAACATTTCCATTGTTTCTGGATTATATTTTTTGGTTTTAGTCTTATCAAATCAGTCGACTTTGATAATTCCAAGTATTCGCATAATTTATTCAACCATTCTTCTTTGGTTGGAATATAATTTCCTTCCCAATTATTGGCTATCAACATTCTCGCTGCTGTTGTCACGTATAAGAAAATATTAATTTTGTCATTCGGGATGTCTTCATTCAAAATTCCTAATAAATATGATTCTGCTCTTTTATTATGTGATGTTTTTATTAGCTTTTTAATTTCGTCATGTATAATATTCCAATAATTCTTAATTTCCGGACAGGACCACCACATATGGCATAAGGTTCCAATCATTCTATTACACCTCCAGCACTTGTTATCAGCCAATTTTTTTTTCATTTTTGCCAACCTATCTGATGACATATATCATCTATGATGCATCTTCATGAAGTTTTCTTTCAAATTCTTCCAATAAATTCCACCAAAGCCTACAACCTTTTCCCTATTGCCCCTCGGCACCCCAGTTTGTGGGGAGATATAAGATACCCATGAAATAGAGCAAAATATTTTCTTCATTTTCTCCTCCTCGTACGTCCAGTTCACTTTTTGTCGGTGAGCAGCACAAAGCTTTAACATTTGTGGTGTTCTTTTTAATGTAAAAACCAAAGTGGTCTCACTTTAGCCTTGCAACTTTCAAGTTGGCGTATCAACTCTTTGGGAAATGGTGTCCAGTAATTTCCAAGGGTAACGTGACTCTAGAGTTTAACATCCTTTCACTTTCTATTTACTAGAAATGTCCAGAATAAAGATACCCTTAACTCACACTTGGATTTCAAGTTTTCACACTGTGGTTACTGGGCCTGTGAAAATGTAAAATTCACACGTTTGCCTTGCCCCACAAAGTCCCACCTCACTCGAAAGTTGGAATGCTCTGCCTACAGAATTGTATCCAATGAAGATCTAACTTGACCTGTTTTGAGTCTTCTCATGAGATTTTTTTATTACATATCTATGGGAGTTCTCCAACTTCATTTTTTTTTAACCTAGCATGATGATTCAGCCTCAGCATTGTGCTCACTCTCACATAAGCATTCCACAGAATTCAAACTGCAATGCAGTAAAATTAAGTAAAAGAAATAAACACAGCCAAAATAAAAAATAAAAATCAATATGAATATTTAATATGATAGATGTGCCATTCCAACGTAATGGTGATCGAGTATTTTACAGGAGTGATTCAGTCACATACCAGCAATGTAGGCTTCTACAATTAAAGTGGATAAGAGCAGTTTAAGGGACACGGGTGGCAATGTGGGTTAAACCACAGAGCCTAGGGCTTGCCGATCAGAAGATTGGCAGTTTGAATCCCCGCGACGGGGTGAGCTCCTGTTGCTCGGTCCCAGCTCCTGCCAACCTAGCAGTTTGAAAGCACGTCAAAGTGCAAGTAGATAAATAGGTACTGCTCCAGCGGGAAGGTAAACGGCGTTTCTGTGCACCGCTCTGGTTCGCCAGAAGCGGTTTAGTCATGCTGGCCACTGTTGTGAATTTTCTGCGGCGCTTTAGCAGAAAAGCTCAGAGTTCCAGGTTCTTCAGTGCAGTATATTTATTGTGAGCTAGATATATAAAAATATCTACAGGCTATAATACACCAGCAGTTCATACAGTCAAACAGAGTACCTGGCTGCACCTTAAGGCAAATAGGAAGACTTCTAACTCTCTCTCTCTGGCCACACTCCTCTACACCACCCCTTTGCTGCTGGACAGGTTTCCCTTTTAAACTGATGACAGCCAATCAACTGTCAGCACATTACTGCTGAGTCATTCTGCCCCAGCACTTCCATAGAAAGTATTGTAGGCTAATTGCATCAGCCAGTTGCATCAGCTAGCAACCTCAAGTCTGCAGACTTACTATCTCACACAGCATTCTGTGAATCCCGACAGCCACATGACCCAGAAGCTGTACGACGGCTCCCTCAGCCAATAAAGTGAGATGAGCGCCGCAACCCCAGAGTCGTCTGTGACTGGACCTAACGGTCAGGGGTCCCTTTACCTTTTTAGAGCACTTTAGGGTGACAAATTCACTTTTGCAGTTAGGGAAATGCACTAAAAATGTAGATTTTTTTAAAAAAAATCTCTTACATTTTTCATATATAACAAAAACACGTAAGAAATTACAATATGTAGAAGTCATATTTGGTCTGGTTTGACTGATATACAATACTAACTTTTGAAAGGAGGTTAAGCCTGGGGTCTGGTTTCAGAAAAATATAGACAACTACAAAACTTAAACACCTATCAGAGCTTAAAACTAAGCCCCACATCGATCCTTCCCTAACACTGGCATGGTTAAGTATATCTGTTGAGGAGAATTCAGTTGTGAAATATAAAGAGATGTTACCAATACTATTGTCTGCAGTGAGACAAGTAATAGCAAGAAATTGAAAGGAAAAGATGAAGGAACATTTCAAGAATGGAACGTTTTCCTGGCGCAATATGCTGCAATAGAAAGCTTGACAAAGCAAGTACAAACAGCAAGACAAATGTGGAAGTTGATTTTGTAGGACGGTAGGACAGGTTCACCCTATGGTCAACAACTAGTGAAACTGGGACCTCAACACCAGCTTCCCAAGAGCTTTCCTCTAGAGCAGTGATTTTCAACCAGTGTGCCATGGCACCTTGGGGTGCCTTGAATGATGGTCAGGGGTGCCACACTGGCCTCTGTCCCTCTTTCCTTCCCTCCCTCCTCTGATGCCCTCTTCCGCCTCTGCCTCCCAAAGGCTTTCATGGCTGTTTGTTGCAGTAGCCCTGACTACAAGCTCTCCTGAAGAATGGTGCCTTTGGGGCTGGCTATGAGAGAGGAGAAAGGGAGACTGAGGGAACACTCCACAAGGGAGGGTGTTCGAAAAGGGGCTGCTGGCTCTGCAGGCAAGGGGTGACATAACTGGGCTCCTGAGCCCCACAGGGGTGCTACAGAAAGAATGTAGTTGGTCAAGGGAGCTGTGGACTCAAAAAGGTTGAAAACCTCTGCTTGATGTATTGAACTAAAACAATGCGTTGCTCTTCACATTCTCCTTATGTATTATGAAAATAGGATAAAGCAAAGATTGATGTATATAACCTCTGAGCAGGCAAATCAGGATGGTTACTCAATGTCGTATAGCCTCCCTGCAAACAAATCAGAACAAATTGCAGTTCCACCACTTCCTACACCTGATGTGGCAGCTCTGTTGTCTGTTCCAAAATTTGCAATGCCCTCAGCTTATCAATCAATCAATTACCTGCCCTTCACTCTGAGGTCCCAGAACGGGTCACAACATTAAAACACAATATTCAAAACAGTTTAAAACAATTTGCAATAACTACTTGTGATCCCTGATTTCATGAAGCAAACATGTATGTTCACTTATACCTGCATTTGAGTAGTAACTATGAAGCCAGACACCTTCAATTCTTGTAATCAAACCAGGTACAGAATACCAGTTTATGAAACACTAAAAATAAATAATTAGTAATATTAATATTAATGTTTATAATTACTATTGTTGCTACTGTTACACCTAAAACTGCTAGTGGTTCATCATGACGCAATGCAAGTGAAACATTCATACATGAGAACAGGTATGTGAAAACTTTTCCAAAAGCTATGAATTGATAATATTGAGTAATTAATGTGCAACCCAAATGTTTGAACATTCAAACTGGAAGTGACTTTTGTGGGAATAAAATAAAATAAAATCCTTCCAGTAGCATCTTGGAGACCAACTAAGTTTGTTATTGGCATGAGCTTTCGTGTGCATGCACACTTCTTCAGATACACTGAAACAGAAGTCACCAGACCCTTATATATAGTGAGAGGGTGGGGAGGGGTATTACTCAGAAGGGTGGTGGGAATGGGTGATTGGCTGATAGGTGTGGTAAAGCAGTTGACGACTGTTAATGACTGCAATTGGTCTTACAGGAAAAAGCAAGGGATGAGATGGCCAAAAATAGCTTTATCTTGTATAATGAGATAAGAATCCAATGTCTCCAGTGGCGTAGCGTGGGGGGTGCAGGGGGGGCCGGCCACACCGGGCGCAACATCTGGGGGTTAGGGTTAGGGGGCGCAAATCCATGGGTTAGGGGGCGCAAATCCATGGGTTAGGGGGCGCAAATTACTTGCCTTGCCCCGGGTGCTGACAACCCACGCTACGCCACTGAATGTCTCTATTCAGACCAGGTCTCTCCATGGTTTTAAGTTTGGTAATAAGTTGTAATTCAGCAACTTCTCTTTCCAGTCTATTTCTGAAATTATTTTGTGGGAATGTTCAGGGTGGCAGGAGATGATATATTGTTTATTAATATCCTTCCTAACTTGCACTACCAAGTTCCTTTACTTAGCAGAGTTTACATTCCCCTTCTCACACATGGCAGAAAACTAGTTGCAAACTCGTGTACACAATTCAATCTGGCTTGTCCAGATTGAAATGTGTTTTAATATTTTTTCTGGTAAGACCCCTTGAATCCCTACTAAAAGAATAAACACACCACAGTCTTATTCATAAGCAATAAAAAGAAATTTTACTCACGATCAGGCAGAGCACAGTGTGATCCCTGAAGGCAGGCTTAAGGCTTAAAGTTACACGCATATACAAACAGGTTTACCCAATATGTGGGTTGACCTAATGACTGCAGTTAGCAGTCTGGGAAGTTCGCAGGATGAAAGGAAGATGGAAGAGAGAGTGGCAGCATGCCTTGTTCTTTTACCAGGTCTGGAAAAGTCACACTCACCCACTAGTCACATGCAAGGAAGGATGCGCCAGGCCAGGAGGAACAGGAAGTTTCGACTGGCTGGACCAAACATTCCCTTGCATGTCCACTCTAGGAAAACAAGGAATGTTGTATTTGACTGCTCCCAGTGGATTACATCCCACAACTTTGCTGCAGAAGACCAGTGATTGACATAAGGAAACAGTATTGTAAAACAAATTTTTGCTCTAATGGGAATTGTGCTCGCCCCAAACCAAGCTCCCCCACCACGAATGAATCTGCCCACTGCAACATGAATTTCAATGTACATTCTTTCTGTAGAAGCTTCCTCTAACCTCTACAGTGCACATTTGTACACACTACGCTGCATTCAACTTACAATCCCTGTGAGCAAAGCTACCTTTACCTGTTAGTGTCACTTAGTAATAGCTGAACACTTGGTCACGAAGTTTCTTTGTTGGAAGTGGTAAATTTTCAACCACTGATTTCCTGGGTTCACCACTAGTGTAGATGAAAGAGATAATGCTGATTTCTCAGAATCCTATTTCAGTAGCCATTTGTCTGATACTTGGAAGTAACTTAATTTTCAGGTAAGAGCTCCCCCCATCTTCTTCACCAAGTGCTTTAGAAACTGAAGGAGAAAGAAACAGCATTGAAATAAACCACTCAGTGACATAGCGTGGGTGGCGGCGGCACAGAGGCAGTTGCCCCGGGTGCAAAATTGTTAAGGGGATGCAAAATTTCAACGCCCAGTGCTGCCTCAATACAGCTGCAAACTTCTGTTCCTGGGCTCCATTGAAAACAGCTTCTCTGTGTGAACCAGGAAGCAACCTCTAAGGACAATGGAACAACTCTTCTTTACTTATTTCTGTGACTGCTATCTCCTGAGTGACATGGATGCCGTTAGGCACTTCAAGGTGCATGAGTATTCCATCTGTTTCCCTCTGGCCCTCCCACCCCCTCCACGAAGCCCCGGGCACTGGCAACCCATGCTACATCACTGTATAAGCCACAGGGATGGCACTGGAATTCAACAACATCTGGATGGCTGGATGCCCAGTCCTTCTGCCATCAATTGTAAAAATTACCATGCCCCTAGACCTCACCTCCATCAATGCAAATGTGTGCATTTCAGAAATATAATGGAAAGTTTGGGGGGAAGCACTGAATTCAGATAAGCTCAAAGATTCCCCTTCGGCTTTTCCAGACAAGTATGTTGTTGTGCAATAAATGTGATGTTCCAACTCATTTGTCATTGATGAGATGCCCCTTTCCACGACAAAGCATCTCTCACTGAGACCATACTTCTGTTGTAGAAAATCCACATTTCCACCACTACCCCTTCCAGCGCTGACGTATTGTAACATTTAGTTGCTGGGAAATTGTAGTAGTTTCCCCACCTCTCCCCCACCGCCAGGAGACATAGCTCTTGCCATAGGCAGCCTCCTGTAGATTTTCACAAGTGTCATGTGATTTCCACATCCATGAGTTGGCATTACTGGATGTATGCTCGCAGATTGTCTCATACAGATGGCGAGCATCACGTCCGCATCTAGTCTGGATTTTTCAAGGTTGCTTAAGATGAATGAGAGAAATGACAGGAAAAACATGAAATGATGTTAAGATGGCCTTAGGGGGTTGATTAACAGGTATAACGAAGCAATTAAGGATAAGAGTAAAAGCATCAGCACAAGAGGGGTGGGAAGTCAAAAAGGAAAATATAAGTGAATTATATATTGTATGTAAAGTAAATTTGTTAATTTTTTAAAGGAAAAAAACCCTAATAAAATTAATTTTAAAAAGATGAGTAAGCAAAACAGGGTGTTTTAAACAGGGTGTTTTGTATTGTTTAAAATATGTCAATATTCTGCAAGTGGCTGTGACAGCCTTTGTAAAATAAACACTGCAGTATATATATATATATATATATATATATACACACACAATCTTCTCTGAATCGTTTTTATGCTACCTTATGTTCAATGAAGATTAAGGCAGTTCACCACATATTAAAATGCACTTATAACAAAGACATAAGACATTAAAAAGAGAAATAAATAATATTCAAAAATAGAACACGATGCCACAGTGTTCATTATGCAGGTTATGTCCCATGTATTTGAGGGTGTCTGTGAAATGACATTTGCCCCTTAGTGACCTTTGTCTTTCTCATACTTTCCCACCTTCTGTTGCAGGGGTGAAGGACCTTTTTCAGTCCATGGACCACATTCCTTCATGGGTAACTTTCCAGGGGCCGCATTCTAGCAGCAGGTGGGACCAGGTGAAAAATGCAAGTGGGGCAACTCTTACCTTTGTACAGTATGTTATCTTCATGTCCTGAAAACGTCAGAGATTTCTACACCACCCACCCACCCAGGAAAGCAAGAAGAGTTACCACAGCTCAGGGACAAATGATTTGAGGTTGTCAAGCATGGCTGGTGAGGGGTGTGGCTTCTGGAAGGGGTGTGGCCTGCAGAGATCCTCCTAAGGACCAGATGGGAAGACCTAGAGGGCTATAGTCATCTCACAGGCCTGAAGTTACCCACAGTTTTTTTTTAAGGAGTGCTGTTGTTGTTGTTCGCATTTAGAGTCCACCTTTTTGTTTTAGGAGCTCACGGTGGGGTACCTGGTTGTCCCCTTCCTCATTTAATACCCACAACAACCCTGTGAGGTAGGTTAGGCAGTGACTGGCCCAAGATCACCCAGGGAGCTTCATGGCTGAGTGGGGATTTGAAGCCCATTCTGCCAGGCCCTAGTATGGTACTCCAACCACTACACCACATGGGCTCTCACTGGCTCACAACAGTCAACATGTAGAATGTGCACTCCTAGAGGTGGGGACCTGTCTATCTCATATAGCAAAGTGCCTCTGGTGGGGGACACATGGTGCTCCTTCTGGGTTAGTTTGTCCACCACTGGTCCTCACCCTGCACTCATATCTCACCTGCGACTCCTAGCAGCTGTCAGCATGTGACAGCAGCCACACCCCAGGAATGGCTTCAACTGGCCAGCTAAACCAGGTGAGGGTAGCTGATGGGTGAGTTAGGGACTTGTCTTGCATGAGAAGACAGGCTCTGGCGGACTGAGCGAATGAGACCATTAGTGGGTCCAATGGTCAAGAAGGCGGTTTCTGCTTGTGCTGTAGAGGGATGTGAGGGGCAGATGGGGCTCATCAACCTGGGTAGGTAACACATCTAGGAAAGGGAAAGATCTGATCCTAAACCTCCACTGCCTTGTGGGACATCTTCAGGAGAAGAATAGGCTAAGGAATAAACCCTACACAAATTCAGAGTGGAGTCCGTAAGACGGTTGGACGGCACCTTATACGCCTCTTTCCAGCAACTCCTGCAGCCAAGCTGGTGCCAAATATATTGCTCTGCTTTCCTTTGGACCACATCAGCGAGGCTGAGGGGGGGTCTTGTCGTTTGAGCAGCCCAGGACCCCATACACACTGCCCAGGCTTGCGCCCCAAGAGAGGTCCATTCGATGCTGCTAATGCACCGGTTTGACTTCACCCCCAGAGGCACACTCCATTGTCTCTCGAAGCAGACAGATGCCAACAACAATATATGCATATATAGCATCACTAGGTGGCCAAATAAAGAAGCAAAGAGTCCAAATCATTATAGGACTGCCTTTCCTGAGAACACAAATGGCTGCTAGTCTTTTACTGTGTGAAAGATGAAAGCGGTAGGATTTCAGATAGGCAGCAACTGTGTCAGGGAACAACATATTTTGACTCACACTGTCCTCTAGTGGTATTTGCTCAGTCACATGCTAAATTGTGGACAGATGGGATGAACTTGAATAGATGAAGTGCCTGAGGGTCTGGAGAACAAGAACCATGTTTTCCCTTCAAATTTCTGCTTGGTGAGGCAGCAACAGACGACACACGTGTTTAGGCATGTGCACGCACATGTCCACATTGCCATGTGATCCTCTGTTTCCCCAAAGCGGTCCAGATTGTGGGGTTTGTTTGGATGCTGATTACCACTCTGGAAAAGGAGAGGGTTGCACTTTTCATCTGGTCAACTGGCATTCAGGGTGATCTTTTGCATGTCTGGCCACACAAAACTGCATCATACAAACATCCCCACACTGGTCTGCAATGCAGAGAGCAGTGGGGGTATTGTGACACAACTGAGAGCTGACAGGAGCAGCTGTGGCAGGGAGGGACAGTGGACAAGGGACTTTTTGCAAGGGACCTTTATCAAGGTGGAGTAACAAAGGCCATTCAACTTATTTCTTGACCAGCAGAGGCAGGAAGTTTCAGAGTCAGAGGTGCCTCTGTCCCCTCTCGCATTGTAAATACTACAATAATAAATTAAGTAACTAACCATTTGTTGCCCATTCGTGACTTCCAAAATCAGCTGCCGTGTGAGGCAAGCTGATTCATCTTGCGTAACTGTAGAGATACACTCTGTTTAACTGAAATCGCTTTGCGTGTCGAGGTCCCCAAGACACCCCCCCCAAAGAAAAACACAATTGACACTTAATTTTTGTTTAAGGTTTTTGGCATAATTTTGGCCACAACTTTATTCAAATTACAGCAATGTGAGTGGTTGCTTAGGCACTGGTAGCACTAACTGACCCCGCGAAGTCAGCGAGGGTAAGTCACCTGGGGAGAGAGACGGGACTGGGAACCATGCCTCACCTCTCCCCAGAATGCTCCCAGGGGCTTGTGTGGCCCTAGCCCCTTGCCAGGGGGTTTCGGGCAAAAGCATGGGGAGCCCCTGGGTTCCTTTAACGGAAAACCCTTGAAGCAGCAGCAGCAGCAGCAGCATTTTGGAGGGGCAGGCACAGCCGAATCCATACCCACCAACCAATTCCAAGACCAATGCCTAACCGCAAACCTTACAAGTTGTGATGATTTGCTACGCAGTAGGCAAAAACCAAGTGGCACACACTAATCAGCCAAATGGACAAAATTCCTACCAGGCCCCTGCCCCAAAGCAGACGACCCCATGACAGGCATAGCAAGGTCAAGCAAACAGCCTAAAATTAGGGAAGGGATGGCGGGTGCAGTGGCGTAGCGTGGGGGGTGCAGCGGGGGCCGGCCGCACCGGGCGCAACATCTGGGGTTAGGGCAAATCCACTGGTTAGGGGGCGCAAATCCACGGGTTAGGGGGCGCAAATTACTTGCCTTGCCCCGGGTGCTGACAACCCACGCTACGCCACTGGGCGGGTGATCCGAAGTAAGCAGCGAAAAGAGGAAGTTCCTCGCTGTGAGCATTGTATTTAACAAATAGGGCTGTCAATCAACAAATGGCAACATCTAGATTTCCCCAGTAACAGCCCGCCCCTGCTTAAAGGATGGCCAAACCATTTGCCTAGTAACAGTGAGGTGTCTTGTCAGCCCCACCATGAGGGAGAGGGAGAACACACTTTGAGGGAGAACATGAGGGTTCTCCATGAGGGAGAACACACTTTGTTGGCCTGCCAGTTCTCCTGCTTCAGATGATGCAGTAGTACATAGGCAGTAGTGAAGAGGCTTGATTTAGATGCTTATTATATTGTGAATGTTTCCATGCCATTTCATGCTAGCTCTGTCTCTAGCTCCATCTCTGATGTCTCAGTGGCCAAAACGCTTCCATTTCCTCTCCATGCTGCTTAACTGTGAATATGTATGTGGTGTCTTCTCTCTCATCCTGCAAAGAAGCCACTTCATCTTTTCTCCCAGAAGTCTGTTCAAATATTATAACTGCGTTTTTTCACATTCATCGTTCCGTATTCCTTCCTCTTCTTCTCCTACACAGGTAGATGGGCAAACTGGCAGTTCCGCAGATAGTGTTGGTCTCGATCAGCCCCGGCTAGCATGCCCAATGGTCATGGATGATGGGATATGACATCCCAACAATCTTTGGGGGAGGCACAGGTTCACCACCCCCTACTCAAGTGTCTCCTTCAATAGCAACATTTTAATCAGAAGCTCCTTGCTTATGGAATTCTGTGAATCACGCTGAGATCTACAGGTATAGGGTGGTATACGAACTTATTAAATCATCATCATCATCATCAAGGTATGTGTGTATATATGTGTATACACACACACACACACACACACACACACACACACCATCAAAATTCTGTTTACTTTCTTAGCCTACACTGTAGGGCTAGAAGGCACACCACTTTCTTTCACTGTTTTCGTCTGAAAACCAATGGCTTCCAATGCTGGGGCGATTCTTCTGAAATGATCTAACGTCTTGAATGGATAGTTCGTGCAGGTTTAGCACTCTTAAAAGTGTCATGTCTCTAGCAACAATTCTGTGTTAATTGCAAATAACATTTGTCCCTTGAGAATTATGAATCAAAATTCATCCCTCCCCCCCCCACTTTTTTAATTTACTGATATTGAACTTTCATCTAACTTGACATCATTCGGACCACATGTCCTGTTTTATTCCACAGATGTGGGTTTTTATTAGTGTGAGTCAGAGAAACAGAATTGCATTCTTCTCTCCCTCCCCCCATAAACTTAGGGTAATCTATCTTCCTATATAGGATATTGCCATGGTAACCTTGGTGTTACTAGAATGACCTAATACAATTAACTGGGCCCTGTTCAGGCAAAATTTCCTTCTCACAGACCTTTGGTTTCCCCAGCACCCTTATTTCCTCTTCTCTTAACAGTAGCCAGAATACTTTGTGTTTAACCACTCAGGAATGATTCATACACCAACTACTTTGATGTGATTCTGCAGGCACCAATGAACTTACTTTAGTATAAATGGTCTGTCAGCTGCTCCTATAAATTCAAGATCTTCTAGAGACACAGCACCAACTGATAGGAAGTTAAGTATTACCAGGTTGGATGTACCAAAAATGAACTCAACGGTGCTTACGTTTATTGCATGCATGTATAGGATGCACTGTTAAGAGTCCAATCCTGCATTGTGAGGGCTTCAGTGGGATTTTAGCAACCTAACTGGACTCAGGATTGGATCCTTAGAGCTGGTTCACACTATAGTCATTGTCATGTCTCATCACTTGCTTACTCAGCCTTGATGACTCAGCTGAATGTGAGAACCACCTATCTCCACAGAGGGGGGAAATGTCATGTTTCAGATGATAGGAATATGAAGAGTCTGTCAGTGGTGTTTGGTCTGTGGTGGCTGATACAGCCATGCAAATAGTAATAGTAGTAGTAGTAGTAATAGTAATAATAATAATTTATACCCTGCCCATCTGGCTGGGTTTCCCCAGCCATTCTGGGTAGCTCCCCACAGAATATTAAAAACACGATAAAACATGAAACATTAAAAACTTCCCTAAACAGGGTTGCCTTCAGATGTCTTCTAAAAGTCAGATAGTTGTTTATCTCCTTGACATCTGATGGGAGGGCGTTCCACAGGGTGGGCACCACTACCAAGAAGGCCTTCTGCCTGGTTCCCTGTAACCTCACATCTCACAGTCGGGGAACCACCAGAAGGCCCTCAGAGCTGGACTTCAGTGTCTGGGCTGAACGATGGGGATGGAGAACCGCCTTCAGCTGTACTAGGCCAAGGTCAGTACAGTGGTACCTCAGGTTATGACCAGTCCTGCTTACAAACGCATAGGGTTACGAACTCCACAAACCCAGAAGTATGTGCTACAGGTTGCAAACTCTGCCCTGGGATACAAACACAATCCGCTTCCGGGGCCGTGGGATGCCTATGTAGGGAATGCGCACCTCGGGTTAAGAACGCTTCAGGTTCAGAACGGACTTCTGGAACGAATTAAGTTTGTAATCTGAGGTACCGCTGTATGATGTTATGCTGAGCAAGCAGGTAGCTTTCATTTCCCAGGTCTACTGGTGTGTCAGCACAGTCTCATATTCCTTGAGAAGGATCCAGGAGATGAGGAGACTTAGGCAGCTGTGGGAAAGGCCTTCAGTCTCCACAACTGCCTCAGAGGTCCAAGACCTACCGAGAAGAGTTGTCTTGCTCCTTAGGCCTGGCACTCCTGAGTAGACCTTGTTTATTCTAATCAGTAGTCAACTTCACTTACCCCATGTGATCTATTGTTGGCTCGCTCCTAACAGTGTTCTTCATGGATGTTGGCTGCTCTGTGCTTATATGAAATGAATAGGAGGTTTAAAATGTGATCAAGGCAAATATGGGGGGGGCATGAATGTGAACTGATGGATATTCATGAATAGATGAAATCGGTGGAAGCTGGCAGGCTGAAGTTAGTGGACGAAGTCACCAGGCTGAAGGCAGTCGAGGTGCCTCGGTGATGCTGTCAAATGGTTGCTATTTCCAGGCGTTTCTTGCTCCAGATGAACCTTTTAAAGATTGCAGGTGGCCCTCACAATGAGTGAGAGCCACTAGAAAGGGCCTTCCCAGGCTTCTTAAGCCTTCAGATGACTCTGGTCCTGTGCTAAGACAACATTTTCCAAAACTCAGCCAGCATGGCATCGAGTTTCCCGCATTTGGGGGAAATCGCAAGGGTCGGCACACCTGGAGTGGTGTTTGAGACTCACCCTGAGAAAACCCTCCTCATGCTCAAGATATCTCCCCTGACCAGGGGTTGATACTGGCCTTGCCTTGCCTGAAGCAGCTTTGGTAATGCTTATGATTTCTCCAGAGAGCCCCAATCTCCAGCAGAGCAGAACAAATTGCAAATGGATGCTAGGATTCTACGGACTTTGTATGTACAAACCCAGGATAGTTGGGCAGATGGCTTGTTTGGTTCAGGTATAAGGAACACCTTGCAGCAATATGGCAGGTGAAAGCAACAGCAGATCAGGAAAGGGACAATTGCAGTAATTCAGAGGGAACTGATGACATGATATTGGCATTCGCAATGGCATGGGGTTGAGGGTCATGCAGTGAATATGGAGACCAGGCAGCCTACTGTAGTTAGGACACATTTAAGAACACTACCTGGGGAGGTGTTTTTTTGGGGGTGGGGGGTTGAGTGAGCATCAATCCTTCAAATAAGGTGAAGTAAGTCACACAGGAACAAAAAACACACATGTATTAGTCTTTTTTTATTAAAGTATCAAAACATAAAACTTAATAGAAAACAAATTGCTTCTACTGCATTATTAAATGTTCAGAATAAAACAGATACATAAATCCATGCAGTTCTTTCATTCAACAATTCTCCCACTTGGCTTGGAAGCCAGCATCCAACCTGGCCTGGAAGGAGTTTGCCTGTGCCCTGAAGAACAGGAAGGAGCTCAGCTACTGCTGCTGGCTGCCACTGCAGACAGGCGACGTTTAGGCAGCTGAACTCCTTCCTGCCACAGTGCTATCAGAGTGCCAGTCCCCCAGAAGTCCAGCAATGCAACTCTCAAGCAATGCAAACAGATATATAGGATGTATACTATTGGTATAATCTTGAGGTATGTGCACTGCACACTTACCCACATACGCAACCACACACACACAACCACACACGAGGAAGCAGCCACAGCTGAACCAAGATTATCTTTGAAAAAGTAGCAGTGCCATTGTAAACATTTGGCATGCTCGCTAAAGTCATTTGTGTTTCAACCGAAGCAGCAGCAGCAGCAGCAGCAGCAGCAGCAAGACGCCTGCGTCATTTTAAATAGGCTGTAGAACTGCAATATTAAAACACCTCTCAAAAGGGAAAACATTAATTCTGCGTTGAGAGTTAACAAAGACTCTATGTATGAGAACATCATACATGCAACAGAGTCCATTCTTTTATTATCATTTGCTGAATTGCTTTTGGAAACACGTTAAATACATAGACAAAGCAGGGGGCCTTTGATACAGCACAGGTGATGGGCAGGGACCGTCTCTGGCTAATGTTGGCAGCTCCTCATACAAGCCTAGGGTGTAGATCCCAAGAAGCCCTTCCATGTATGAAAAGTTCATTTGTTCATGGAAGGTCTAGTTGCTACAGAAGGGATAGGGAACCTGTATCTCCCTAGGTATTAACTCACAGCATCCCTGACCATTGGCTGAACTGGCCAGGGAGCTGGTAGGAATTGTGACAACATCTGGAGGGCCACAGGTTCCCCATCCCGGCACTAGCGCATACCAAAGCAAAACCAGATCCAAATATGCTCTTTTGCTTGCAGAGCGGGAAAACAGCCTGACTGTTAGAGGGTGCATTCACATTGCTACCTAAGACTGCAGTGATGTCTTTCCAGCACTCTCCCCACGACCACCCTACCCCCAGCTGTTCACATCAGCACGGCTTCATTGTTTCTGTTTGTGTACATGCCAGGGGTTGATTGTGGTGGGGGTGCCTTTACCCCATGCAAAGGTGTTCACCCCTTGGCCAGAGACAAATTCGGAAAGCCTTAAGGATTCCACTTGGTGTGAAGCTGGTTTGAGCAACAGAACATCAGACGGCAGCATTTCACAAAAAAGTGCAGGGGACATGTGCATTTGGGATAATGCTCTGTGAACATGGATTAAAAACCCAGCACTAAGCACACGCAGGAAATGGGAGTGTGAACACAGCCATAGTTTTCTTCGTTCTTTGGATCTGGCCTGCAATATCCCACAATCAACAGCACCGTATCACTTTTAGGCAGCAACATCATTAGATATTGAAGACGACCAAGTACTGTCTATATTCATAATTACAGGAACCCAATCAATTTCCCCCCCAATAAGGTTCTTGATAGCAGAATTGCACATAGTTAACATAGTAAATAAACTCTCTTCCCCCCTCCCTCCCTCTTCCCACGCATCCCTCCCCAACCCAGTACATTGCATGGTCAACGCAGAGGCCTTGTGGGGGGGGGGGGTGTTCCTGCTGTCCAACATGACTTGAGGAAAAGCTCACAAACAGCAAAGTGAATTTACTCTGCAGGAAGAAAAATCACACTCTGATGAGACAGAATTTGGCCCGCTTCCTTCCATTTTTTGTTACATGAAATATACATTTGAAACACAGCATTGGACATTATAATATATCCAAATTGCTGAAAGTGTATTAAGTACTTCTGTTGCAGAATGTAAAAAACAGAGAGATAAAACAGGCAGCAGGCTCAAGTATACCAGCCACAGATTGACAGGAAAAACCTATGCATGTCTCTACTCGGAAGTCCCATTGCATTCAATGAGCCTTACTCCCAGCTAAGTGTGTACTATATAGGATTATAGCCTTTGAAAACTATTGTTCTGAGGTATGATGTTTATGTGGGTGTGTTTTAACACTGGACAATGGTGGATGAAGGATTTTATCCTGCAAATGCCTTTATCTACTGCATTGAGTACACAATTAAATTTAGATCCCAGCAGACTAAAAATAGAAATAATACTTCATAACAGAACTGCAAAGTGTTTGGGCAAAAATAAGGATTTTTCACCCAAATCTGCATACAGAAATCTGATTTGCAAAATTAAAGTTCCTATTCTTGTGACTCAGGTTCCTAAATTCAGTGTTTGAATACTGAGTGGGGTTTGTCTCAGAGAGTGAAGTGAGCTCTTTTTTTTGGTAAGGTGTTTGTTATTATAGTAAAAAGTTAGAGTTTAACTAAAGCATCTACCTCACAATCTGTGCACTACTTAGGCATATCAGTGATAAATAAAAGGTGATTGAGGAGTCCAGAGATCCTCATAGAAGGAGGGGTGAGAAATGCCAACAGGGGACAAATGGCTTATTGAACAGGAAGGGGCACCTGAAATTAACTCCCCCAGCTACCAAAACGATCTGCACTGTTGGAGTTAATAGCATGAGTACAGGGTGCTTGAGCATTGCTCACACTAGACTTGGGGTTTCTACCCCAGATACCCAGAGTACCATTCTGTGTAAATGGTATGACAATCAGATGAGTAATCTATGCAAAAAGCCTTACAGGGAACAAAGGATGGACCACAACTCAAGTTGCAGAGCACATGCTTTGAATGTATGAGAGTCCCACACCCGACTCTTCGTCTCTCCACTTAAACAAGGATGACAAGTAGCAGAGTCTGGGGTCTTTGAAGAAGCTCTACCAGTCAGAAGACATGGCACCAGACAAGATGAATCAAAGCTATGAAACTCTGTAGAGTGGCTTTGTCTCTTCCAACCCTGGATTACTCTGCTTGAGAACTTTAATGATCATACTTATATAGGTGCAAGTTCTACTATCCATGCAAGGTGCTGTGGGTTGAGACACAGCAACGGGTTCAAGGTCACCCAGTAAGCTTCAGGTATCAATGTGGACCAACACTCTAACCACAAGCTGTCTGCATGACGACAGGGGAAGCTGCACCTCCAAGCCTGCTATTCAGCTGTTGACAGACCTACCTGGCTACTTTTAAGTCTCTTTTCCTAGTACAGCTGCAATTGTCATGGGACAGTTTTGCAAATACATGCAGTTAATGCCTCCACAATCATTCCTTTGTGCAACTTGAGAACCACCAGAATTTCTTGCTCAGAAAAAAAAAAAAAGGTGGTGCCCAGGAAAGATTTGCAAGTTCTGGATTCATGAGGCCCACAAATCAAGAGAGGAGGATTAATTTAACATCTATGTCGATCGTGTCACTGTTTTGTATGTTATGAAGTCCTTCCGAATACTGTACATGATGTGACTCATAAAGTGGATTCTCAAAGGGGAATTCCCCTTTCTTCAAACAAGCCAAGGGAAGGGGTAATGTTCCAGCTTGATACATTCAGACTTTTTTCTATCTTTTTTACAGAAGCTGATGCCTGTCATATCACCCACAAATCACCCCCAATGTGAGTCATCAAAAAACCCACAGAAAGGCTTCCGTGAAAACAACAATACAAAGAGAGCGTAAAGCTCGGTTTAAAAAACATTGCACTAGGATATAGAAACACAGTAATTCCCGTTATATCGCAATGCCTTTCGGAATTGAAAGCAGCATTCTGGAAGTTGCCAACCTCTTTCTTTTGAAAGTACAAAGCAAAAGAAACAAACGAAACGAACAGCCCACACTATCTAACATTTCCTACCCCAATCGAGGACAGATGGGGAGGGTCCATTCAGCTTGGCTGTCCATAAGATGTGCATTACGGCAAGTCCTAGTGTTCTGCTCAAGTGCAAGTACCACATGCCATCAGGGGTTTAGCAAGTCTGTAGCTGTACGGATTCTAGGAACAGCAAGTATGGCAGATACTAAAACCTGAATCACAGCTAAGCTAGCGCAAGTCTTTTCTTCTTAGCAATGTCATCTCCTCTGCCTTCTCTCGACCAATGGGAGACCACAAATACCAAGATACCTTCTCTATGGCTTCTGGCTTGGGGTGATGTGCTGGGGTGTAATTTTTTGGTGTCAGAGGCATGCCCTAAGGGCACCTAGCATTGTCACTTAGCCTTGCAAGGTTCCTTCTTTTATCTGCTGAATGAAGAGGTTCCTTTCGTCCTCCGGCGTCCTCCCGTTCTGGGCCCGGACGATGCAGGTGGGCCTGTGCAGATTAAGCATGTAGATCAAATGCTGCTTCTCGTTCTTCAGCTCCTCAATCTGAGCCTTCAGTTCTGCATTGATGGTTTCCAGCTTCTCCGATTCCTAGCCACAGGAAAAGAGGGTAAATATAAAAGCGGAAGTTCTGAACCATTCTTCTGTTAAACGCACACCTCCTCTTTCGCATCTTCTGTGCCCAGATAGCATCCGACTTACCTTCTGCAGACATTCCGTCTTCTCCTTCTTTTTGTTTCGACACTTGGCTGCTGCAATCTTGTTCCTTTCCCTCCGTCGCCTTTTCCTTTCATCTTCAGGTGCACACTAGAGCAAGATTCAGAGAGAGAGAGAGGTTAAATGGTTGACTTTGGGCACATCCAGATGAGGTATCAATATTGCAAGTGTGCCAAGTTTATGCTTATTTATTTATCAGCATCTCCCCCAAGTGTACCACGGAGCTATGACCCAAGTGCACATGATTCAGAAGTGCATGCAGTGCGCACCAAGGCTCCAGCTTGGCACTCACGCAGTTGCAGCCTTTCACAAAGCCACTTTCATTCAAATACACACAGATCATTGTCTGTGATGGGAGGTATTAGTGCAGACTAGTGCCTTATGTATAATACAGTTTTCCTATTGGAAAGTTCATTGAACAATTATCTACTGGTTTTAGTTTCTTTCCCCCCTTGCTTTCTGTTTTTGTTCTTGTTTAAATAGAACACCATTACTGAATGTGAAAGCAAAACAAGCAATTAAAAAAAGGAGCACCTCTGCTTTCAAAACAGACATTTCCCCAGGTCTGTCCGAAACCATGACTGTGTCCAGCGTGGAGGACATCCTGTGCGACAGGCACTTGTTCTGGATGGCAAATCTCAATTCTTCTTTCACCAGCGGAGTTAGATTTGTGAAGTCTTCAAAACCCAGGGACACCGAAGGAGACAGGCACGGGACAATGGCAGTGGCGCTGACTTCCGAAGCAGACACCTGGCCAGGGTGTTGGAGCATCATTTTGCTGAAAAAGAAGAACAAGAATGACTCTTTCTGAATTTATCAGGACTATATATATGTGTGTGTGTGTGTGTCAGGTGATTGTTTAACTCTCAACTAAGACCTGATTTAGAAAATATGACTTTTGCATGTGGAATAATTCCTGAAACTCTGGGCCGTGACCCGTAATTATATATTGATAGAATGGTTGCACATGAATTGTATCCAAGTAAGTCCTACTCAGAGTAGGTCTGTTGAAATCAATGGGCTTAAGTCAGTCATGCCCATGTGATCATTTCAATGGATCTGCTCTAGGTACAACTTAGTTGGATATATATATATCTTAGTTCAATATACAGTACACATGTTTATTTAATCCTGACATTTCTATCTTGCCCTTCCTGTAAGGAGCTCCAGGAAGCATACATGGCTCCCCCTCCCTGTCTTAACCTCACAACAACCCTATGAAGTAGACTAGGCTGAGAGAAGAGAAGTGGTCCAATGTCACCCAGTAACCACAGAGCCTTGGGCTTGCCGATCAGAAGGTCAGCGGTTCGAATCCCTGCAACGGGGTGAGCTCCCGTTGCTCAGTCTCAGCTCCTGCCCACCTAGCAGTTCGAAAGCACGCCAGAGTGCAAATAGATAAATAGGTACCACTCTGGCGGGAAGGTAAACAGCGTTTCCATGCGCTGCTCTGGTTCACCAGAAGCGGCTTAGTCATGCTGGCCACATGACCCGGAAGCTGTACGCCGGCTTCCTCAGCCAATAAAGTGAGATGAGTGCCGCAACCCCAGAGTCGGCCACAACTGGACCTACTGGTCAGGGGTTCCTTTACCTTTACCTTTAAGTTTCATGACTGAGTGGGGCTTTGAACCCTGGTCTCCCAGGCCCTAGGAGACTCTAACCAGTACACCACATTGGTGCTGTCTCTCCATACACACACACACACACACACACACACACACACACACACTCACACACACACACACACACATTACACAAAGCACGCTTGATAAACAACTTAAATGCAACTATAAACCGACAATATAACTCAATAGGAAGCAATTCAAAACTAACATTGCCAGGTTTTTTGTACCATTTGGTATAATACTGCCACATACTGGCAGCTGGGTGAGCAACTTCTAACCAAACAGGAAATGTGAGAGGCAATATATAAGTTATATAAGTTACATGGGATTTTGTGCAATAATTGCACCACAAGTTGAACTGGGTCACTTGTGCTGATTAATTAATCTCCCAGTCTTATGTTTAGACTGGCAGGGATTCGCCCAGTGTTTGTGCAGTTTAGGTGTGTCAGATACACTAAATCAGTGCACCCAGTGCTCAAGAAATCTCTCGCCTGCAATGTGGCTCATTTGCACATGCAGCTGCACATATATCCAGCCATAGGAATCTATCACAGGAGTCATCCTGAGAAGCTCCATTTTATTAGAGGAAGCAATAAAACGCTGCAAAATCTTATTACCAGCAAAATCTATCACAATTAGCTTCATAATACATAAGCCAATTACTGCCTCTGGGCATTTGTGTACATAAATGAAGCCATCATGCTGTCAAACTAGATTTGATCTATGCAGTATCCATCGTAATTATAGCTTCAGGGAATAGTTGGAGTTCATTATGGTCTCCCACGCCAGTGGAAGTTGCACCCTTTTGCACTGGCAGTAGATAAGTGTGCTTAAGGAAAAAAATAAGATTTGAAGGCACAGCCTCAAGCGGCGAAAGAGGACATACTGCCACTGCTGCTACCTACAAACACATTTCTTCATCCTGCACCGCAACAAGGCAGGAATATTGTCACAGTTCAATGACACGTTCCAATCAGGCAAGAGCACTTGAGGAGAGTGCAGCGCAGGGCTGATCTGGGGAGAAGCTCAAGGGCCAGACAGACTGCTCTGAAGCATCGCATTCAGACCTCAGGCCACAGGTTCTCCAGACCTGATACAGATAGTTAAGTTTGTTGGTCCCACACATGTTTCCCACAGGCATCTGGTTGGCCACTGTGAGAACAGGATTCTGGACTAGATGGGCCATTGACCACACCCAGGAGGCTCTTCTTACATTTTGCTACTTGTATGTAGGCACTGTTTGCATGCATTGGAAATACTCCCAACCATGGCAAAATGCATGCATTTCAGCCATCTACGTAAGGGTTTTATTTTTATTTCAACACAGAAGTAAGGATTTTATGATGTGCAAAGTGAATCCTAGGCATACCCCCTCCAAAAAAGCAACAGCAGTAGAAAACCAAAGTTTCTTGACCTCCTGATTATGAGGGCGAAGATTTCCTGGAATTGTTTGTTATTTCCATAGACCTTGAGAAACTTATGTAATTCTGCAGAAATCCCCCTGGCCATGGTGAGTCACACCTCAGAAATGCTGATCTCCTTCAGTCCTCCATAGAGGTAGAAGATAACTCCAATCAAACCAAGACAGCAAAAGGGCCTTCAGTTTCTAGGTTATCCTTCTGTTTTCAGCTCAGAAGACGGTAATGAAAAGTCTATCAAAGCGGTAAATTAACAAAAGTGGTGTGCCTTAACTGACGTCTTTAATTGATTATAGAGATTGCTTAATTCTTCACAGATTAATCTACCCATTTCCCAGTCATATCTTAATAAGCAGGTCTATGAACTTGTTTTCTAAAAACAAAAACCAGAATGCCAAGATTTTTTTACAATGCCAGTGTTCTGGGTAATTATATGCAGAGTGGGGGGTACACAGAGTCCCCATTTATAGGCTATAAATTATAGCTATGTTTAATAGGCACTTCATGCCAATTCTTGGAGCCCCATTCATTATGTTGGCACTACTGTTGGCATCAACACAAAATTCTGAGGATTTGGGGAATGGCCAAGGTTTCGTTGCACCAGTCCCCTGGCAGAGAAACAGCTGAGAATGCTGGCAGTAACGTGGGACTCCGGAGAGAATTGCTACAGCTTTCCAAAAACCATACTGCTATTAATGTACATTCTCAGCTGTGTTTCAGACAGAATCCTGCAAAGAGGTCTAGGCTGACGGACTCGTCCAAAGATAATGCAACGAGTTCCATACCTGAGAAAGCAGGAACCAGAATCTGGGTTTCGCACAAATTCCCTCCCGTCCCAATGTCTCTCTACTAAATATTATTTGCTGCTGTAGTTTCTGTTTGATGAGCCGTCACGTACAGTCCATCGAACACAGTAGTGCCTGGTGCCCATGTTGACCAATAGGGCAGAAGGCAAGGAGAAAAACAGTAGGGGGAGCCAGGTTACAACAACAGGCAGAGCCAACTAATTCCATTGTCACCATCCTCTTCCTTGCTGAATTTTGCAAGAGCAATACTAAGACTTAAGGAGTAGGAAGCTGACAGGTGCCGTACATAGGAAGTCAGGTAAGTGGGGTTTGCCTCCACCGATGTAACTATGTGGGTCCCAAGCTCAAGGAATGGAGGATGCCTTGTTTGTTAAAGTCACTTGAACACAAAGAACACCTCACATCCAGCAACTGGGCCTCTCTTAAGAGCTGATGCAAGACGATTGCAAGGTCTTTATGTATTCATCTTGTGATCATTCAGTGACACACAGAGGCAGACTGAAACATTCTACAGCCAGATGGAGCCAAATAAAAACATTTCACAGCCAATGTATGCAGTACTGAGCACTGCATTTCCAAATGATTAAAAAGGCAAGATCTGATGGCCTCTCCCCATGAGGTGTTCACATATCAAAGGCTCCCCATTTCTTTGTCAACAATTCTGCCTTTTAAACAGGGTGACAGCTAAGCGCAAAACAAAATCAGCTCTATCACACAACTTAAATGTCAGGAGCTGCCTTATATCAAAGAAGAATAAGAACTGTAGAGTTGGAAGGGACATTATGGGTCACCTAGCCCCCCCCCCCGAAATGCATATATTTAGCATTTAAATAATGAGTGTTTTATCCTGAATTTCAAAAGACAAGTCATTGGTCCATTTAGTTCAGTATTATCTACTCTTCCTCGACAAGTGGAGGTCTTTGCTACCCCCACCCCAAGACCTACAACCAGATATATTTTCTTTTAATCTGAGGGCACTTCCACATAGCAGTTTATTGTAGACGAGATCCTGCACACAAGCTTTGTGCAACAGCCACATAACGTCCTACTCATACAAAATGCCAGTGTATGTTATTTTCTCAATTAATCCAGATTTTCCTCTCCTTCAGAAAATACGATGAGTTTAAAAAAAAACACCACATAAACAGTAAATGTAGGGCTGCTGGATATAGGGATATAGGACGGCATTTTGACGAGAATGCCATCACGTGGACTCTGCGGAAAATGTGTGTGCATTAGCAGCATCAAGTCCGCAATAAAGGCTACATGCACAGCATTCACTTAATGTACAATAATTATAGCCCATTGCCCACCCCAAGAATTCTGGGAAGTATAGTTTTTCCCCACACTTTCCAGCACCCAGAACAAACTACTATTCCCAGAATTCTTTGTGGGTGCTTTAAATTGCTACCCTGGGCTCCTTCAGGAAAGTGAAATACAGATTCAATAAATACAACTTAAGTATATGATGTGTACACAATCCAAGCTACCCAGAGATACTAGAGATTGACTCTGAGACCTTTAAAATATGAGGGATCTGCTCTACTGTATCACTGAGCAAAGGCCACCTGCCAGGGCCGGCCCACCCATGAGGCAAGGTGAGGCAACTGCCTCAGGCAGCAGGATCCACAAGGGCAGCAGATCCTGAGGTAGATCTTTATTCCCCATCTTGTTCCTGAGGTAGATCTTCACTCACACCTTCTTCCCTGAGAAGGAGGGGGTGCCATTTTGTAATTCGCCTCAGGGGCCAAAATGTCTTGAGCAGGTCCTGCCACCCACACCCTATATTTCATGTGGTTCTTCTCTGCATGTTGATCCTTGCTGTGCAACCCTCCGCTGTTCATAGCTTTATTCTAAGCAGCAGGAGAGATTTCAAAAGCTTCCGAGTTCTTTCAACCTGTGCCAATTTGCCCACGCATTGTATAAAAGAAGGGTATTCCTGCCGAGATCCTTCAGAGGCCCGCCCACTTTAAAAAAATGATTGCTGCACACATGCAGGCATCCGTAGGCAAAATAAACACAAGCTATTGTACACCTCCCTGCTTTCTCGGGATTTGTGTTTTAGAACTACCATCAGATAATCCAAGGCTATGGGGCACCCTCTACCTTTAAGGCACATTCGAAACACATTCGTTCCCTCAGAGAATTTTGGGCACTGTAGTTTACCCAACACAGTTACAATTTCCAGCAACCCTTAACAAACTACATTGCCCAGAGTTCTTTGAGGCAGTGTGTACGCAGCCTTATATACTAGTAGCAGACTCCTTCTCCAAGTGTGAAATCTTATAGAAGGAGGAGGAGGAGGAGTTTGGATTTGATATCCCACTTTATCACTACCCGAAGGAGTCTCAAAGCGGCTAACATTCTCCTTTCCCTTCCTCCCCCACAACAAACACTCTGTGAGGTGAGTGGGGCTGAGAGACTTCAAAGAAGTGTGACTGGCCCAAGGTCACCCAGCAGCTGCATGTGGAGGAGCAGAGACGCGAACCCGGTTCCCCAGATTACAAGTCTACCGCTCTTAACCACTACACCACACTGGCTCTCCAAAATGGCACCATCCTCTCACATGGAGAAGGTAGCAATAGCCTGAGGGGAACCCCAAGATTTGCGACAGAAGCACACACATTTTTTTTAGGAAGGGGGGAGGCGAACAGCCCAATGAGGACTCGGCCTGCTCAGTGGCTACAGAATGTTTGCTGGCTGTTGGAGTTGAGGTGGCAGGGAATGGAATACAGTATCCTTGAGAAGGGCAAGTCTGGATGGAAAACTGAATAGGAGCGTTCTGTACAGCCAGGTTGCAATTCTCTGTTGTGTCATAGTTTCCTGTTCATAGCCAGATTTCTGATTCTAATCCCCGAAACCATTTACTCTCAAAGGCTTCTGCTAAAACAAATGACACATCAAAGATCATGAGGGGAGATCCACACAGTACATTTAAAGTGCATTTACCATGCCTGGTGTCCCCACAAAGAATCCTGGGAGCTGTAGTTTGTTAAGGGTGTGCTAAGTGTGGCTCTGTGAGAAGGAAACTACATTTCCCAGTATTCTCTGGGTGCAGTTGTGTGCTTTAAATGTGCACTGAATATCTGTTAGAAGTATGGTGTGGGTCTTTAAAAAACTGGGTCACTTTCAGCTAACTTGGTTGACATTAAAAGATTCGCCTTCACATTAAAAATAGAACAAGGCACACTGACCTGATGCTTCACATGCCTTTCATTTCAGATATTCTCAGAAACCAAAAGTCTTCATTTTATTTTTGACTGATACATTTGCTTCCCCACACACCCTGAATATTTTCCCCATCTTGCTGATGCAGTAACCTGTTAACCATAGAAGTTAATCTCCCACAGCTTCAAAAGCAATTAAAGTCCAGAAGCACCCTGAACCGAACTTGACCTTTTAAGATTTTTGGCATTGCAGTTTGGCCACATATATCTGCTGCTTTCGAAATGGCCAGCTGTTAATAGGATGAAGAAAATCAATAAGGCACCAGAAACTGCTCGCGGTCGCCACTTTTTGTGTGTGGTGTCCTCACAAAGCCCTTGCTTAGACGGCAAGTTGGACAGAAGTATTTGCCATTTTTGCTCACCATCAACCTTATTCAATGCAAAAAGTGTTTCAGAAATTTACATTGATACTCAGCACTCGTAATCCCTTTGTGTGGTTTCTCAGCCATCATCAACATTTCACTTTTCAGTTGTTTTGGATCAGTGGTTCCCTAACTTTTCCCACAAAGAACTGCTTGAAATCGTCTGAGGGTCTTGGTGGACCACTTAATGATTACTCTCTCTCTCTCTCTGGTAGGATTTGTAATGTGCTGTGGTAAATGCTGGACAGTTTTTAATTGTATTTTTATTGCTTCCATTATTTCTTATTATTAAATTTGTATACCGCACTATACCCACAGGTCTCCTACACATTGTATTGTATTGCAATTTGAGTTTTGCAGAATGAAAGCCA
Organism: Podarcis filfolensis; assembly: GCF_964270895.1. Classification (NCBI taxonomy): domain Eukaryota; kingdom Metazoa; phylum Chordata; class Lepidosauria; order Squamata; family Lacertidae; genus Podarcis; species Podarcis filfolensis. The sequence continues at coordinate 96,992,119 of NC_139606.1, forward strand.
TAGAAAATCAGTTAAAAATCAAGATGAATGTTTAATAGGATGAACTTCAGCCACAAATCCACAGACACACCACAGACCACCAGAATGAAGCTTATGGGCCACTGGTGGTCCACAGACTGCAGTTTGGAAGTCTTTGCCTTGAACTACAACTCTTAGCAGCCCCAGCTGAGCAAGCTGGGGCTGGTGGGAATTGTAGTTCCAAATAGCTCAAGGGGACCAGGCTGGCAAAGGCTGCCCTATATCCTTATCACAGATAAATTCGTAAATGCTTTGAATAATCCTAGCTGCATGCTTACTTAAGAGTAGCCCACTTGAATCCAATGGGACTTGCTTCTGAGTAAAAGTGCTTAGGAGGCTATAGCACAGCGAATTTATGCTGTGGGAAATAAAAGTAAGCCTAGAAACCTAGGTACACTTAACTAGGAATTACACACTTATGAGGGAGTAAGTCACATTGAACGCAGTGGAGTTCTGTTGCACTTCGAAGGGTGCACCTGTGCAAGCTTTCTTCTGAGTAAGTTAAGCTGAACTCAGTGGGACTTTCTCCATTTATTTGTTCATTAAATAATTTCTGTATTGCTGTATCGGGGCAGTGTACATGAAAACATAAAGCACTATTTAAAGAATAAAAATTCAGAAATTCCTTAAGGTGACTGGCTAATCAAAAATAAAAATTTAGCAGCTGCAAAGGCTCTTGTTGGCACACAAAAAATGTCTCCAAGAGATGCATGAAAGTCAAAAGTGAGGGTGGGTGCCTGTCAAATATCTACCACAGCACAAGTATTCCACAGCACAAGACCAGCGAAGCTAAATGCCCGACTTCTAGCTGAGGCTGGTCAATCCTCTAACACTGGGGGCTTCCAAATTAAGCAGAAGTAGGACTGGGCTTCATGGTGCCAATGCTACAGACCTCCTTTGGGAGTAAACTCCATATAACTTGCTGAGACTTACTTCCAAGTAAACATGCACAGGCTGCAGCAAGTCCTGCATTCACCCAGCTTCATGCAAATAAACCACGAAAATGTTAACGTTCTGCCTCTATCTGCATGAAGATTACTTCATCTGGAACCAGCCATATTCATCTACACTTAAAGGAAAGGTAGCCGTATTGGCTTATAAGGGAAAAAATCTGTATTAGGACCATTTATTACATTACACCAATCAAAAATGTCACAAAACACTGTGCAAACTTTTAAGTTCTCCAGAACTCCTCATCAGGCTAGATGGCAGAACCATCCCTGCTTTGCTTAATCTAGCCCAGTGAAGAGTTCTGGAGAACTCGAAAGCTTGCACATTATTTTGTGGCATTTTGTTTGGCCTAATAAAGATAGGTCCCTCCTATGGATTCTGGAATTAGCAGTTCCACTAAACAAACGTTTAACACTCCAAAGTCCCAAACATACTGAAGTTTTGAAACAGTCCTATCGATCCCTGCAAGCCTGATCTGCATAAAACCGCCTGCATTCCTATTTTTACAGGTTCCTCTGATAACTCAACGCCGGCGAGTAAAAAACAAAAGCTGACAGATCGAGCAGGAAGCATCCTATACAAAGCGGCGGAGCGCTCTCGCTACCACGCCGTGCGCCACCGACTGGCGGCTGGAGGCATTGCCACATGGTAAAAAAAGTTAAGCTTTCGAATCTTTTCCGCCAACTCTCGCCATCCCACAACTTACCGTAAGTGATCATCATTTGATTATTATCACTTATAAGTTGCTGTTTTTCTCCCGAAAGTGTTCTGGGAAATTAAAAAGCTGGTGATGACCTGGAAAAACCGCCGCAAAAACCTCTCCACGCGTAGTTTTTACGCAGTTGGAAATATACGATCTTGGGATTAAACAGAACTGCCCCCCCCCGCCCCACTTTCCCTTGCCGTTTCTTCCCGTCAAAAGAAACAAACAGCAGCAGCATCAATGAAAACCACTGTGCGGTCGCCCAAACTTTTAAGATTGGAGCGCCCGAGGAGGAAACAGGCAAGTTTCTGTTGCTTACGCGAAAGAGAGCGCTCGAGAGAGATCGGTCAAACACTTGGTTCGGATGAATGAACTTTTACTTTCAGTTAGCCTCACTTTCAAAAAGAAAGAAAAAGAAACGTGAACGATTTCACTTCTGACTCTCTCACCTCTCTAACTCCACGGAAGAAGAAGAAATCTCACCTACTCAATACTCGATTTGAATGAAAAAGTTCCGAGACCTGAAACGGGACGGATACGCACGTACCGAAAGACGCGCGTTCCCCTCGAACCTATTTCCCTACCACAGACCAAACCACCCCCAAACCCCACAGTGAAGACAACACCTGAGTGAGCGGGTGAGAGATCGCAGATCTCCTCGTTCCCGTTTCTCTCCGCGATTGCCTTCCCCTTCCTCCGGTGTCTCGCTCCCTTACCTGTTCCTCACCTCTCCTCCTTCGAGTCGTCTTTTCCTTCCCAGTTTCGAAGAATCGGAGGGTGGAAGAGAAGAGAGGGAAGACTCTCAGGTGAGAGTTTAAGGAATAAAATTAAAATCTCGGGCGGGGTGCGTGGAGCGGGGTTGTCCTTCGAGGCGGGACGGGTGGCGCTGGACAGCAGGAGCGGTGGTAGTAGTAGTAAGTGGCAGCCGCGGCTCCTTCGCTCCGAGCGCCTCTCCGCGTCTCTGGCTCCCCGCGAGGTTGCATCACCCCCTTTATATAGCCCGGCGGGCAGCGCTGGTATTTACTCTGGCCGCCGCTCGCGCGCTGATGTCATGCTATTAATAGATCCTTCAGCAAGATCTGGAGGAGGCAGGGGGCGGGGCCCAGGCTGGCGAGGGGGCGGGGCTCCCCGGTGATGCAAGGACTCCCCCCCTCCCATACACACGAGGAGGGAGGAGGAGGCGGGGCGCGAGGCGACGCTTTCCCGGGCGCGTTCCTTAAGAGGCAGGCGGAGCGCGCGCCTTGCCCGGGCGGCGGGCCAGGTGGGAACACCCTTCGTAGCAGCAGCAGCGGCATGATCCGTCCATGAGCCAATGGTGCCCAAGCCAGTGCATGACTCCAGATCGCTGGCATCCCGCAGCAAAGCGGGGCCGGGCAAAGGAGAGGCGATCAGGGAGGAGGGGCGGTGGGGGGGCGTGTTTTTTTGTTTTCCCCACTTTCCTGTTTAGGGAAGTTTTTAATATTTAATGCTGTACTGTTTTTAACACTTGATTGGGAGCCGCCCAGAGTGGCTGGGGAAACTCAGCCAGATGGGTGGGGTATAAATAAATAAATAATAATAATAATCATAATAATTCCCTTCTCTTTCTAATGAGGATCCGATTGGAACTTTACAGACGATGCCTTGCCATTTTGTGGAGCTATTTTAAGGACGGGGGGGGTCTGTCCCCTCCTTTGAGATTTGTGTCTAGTCTGTGTGTATTTTTTTGTGGGATCGGGTGTATCCGCGCCTACCTCGCGAGATCCGCCGACAACGTCCCCAACCCCCTATTTCTTTTGATTTTTCGGTTTTCTTTATTTAATTAACAGCCGCGTGTGCCCCAATCCCCCGATTTCGCGCCCGCGCAATATATCTCTCGGGAGAGCGTGAAAACCTGAAATCCAGAATCCCCAGGGATCGTTGAAAACTTTTGGGCGACCCGGCCGCTCTTACAAAAGAGCGTTCCTCCCCCTCTCTGAAATGGACCGAAACCGCACGAGAATAGACAGCCGAGAAATTGGGGTCAGTGGGATAACTGAATCGAACATACCACATATACTTAAATTCCGTCTGCCCGCTTTACGGCAAAAAAGAAGACTCTAAAGTCATCGAAGAACATCTCTCCTTCCCCGCCGCCCCCGCACACACACTATTGCCGCCCTGTATTTTCTACTAGAGTTGTTTGTGCTTATCTTAGCATATTGTAGACATCCGTCATTCCCCCTCATTTTATTTTATTTTTTAAATGGTAATGTTCTGTCCCTATCTTATTTGCGATTCCACTTTGGAAGGTTCTGTCGCGATCAACTGGATTTCTGTTCCGAATCCAAATAAACTTGCCTTCGGGGAATGCCGTGAAGGACAATCACGCAGCCTGATCCTGTCCTTATTCGCTCCGAATAAGTTCTAAGCGTGTGTGCTCAGGATTCATTGGAATCCTAGGATCCCGAGGGTTATCTATTCCAACAACCTGCAATGCAGGAAGGTCAATTATTTTGCAAAGGGGAAACCATTTTTCCACGCTTGTGATGGGAGAAGAATAATAAAATAAAAGTTCCTCCTCGAACTCCGCTCCTCTGGGACTGTTTCAAATGACGCTTTGCTATTCTTTGAGCTGGGGGGGGTCTCTCGACTCGGGGCAGATTCGTCTGAATGCAGGCGATGTGGTGATCCCCCCGCCCCATCGCAAATAGCTCCCCACCCGAATTTCTAGGCAAAGGGCGATGCAATCGAGGGCGAAGGAAGAAGGGCTGCTTTTGCATCCTCCTTCCGTCAAGGTTTCTTGCGTGTCCACCACGCTTCCCCGTGCATAAGGAGAATAAAAAGGATGTAGACTGCCGGGAGGCGCCTGCTTTGACGCATTTCCGTCAGGATGCAAAAGAAAAAAGGCGCGCGCACGTGCAGACGTCTAACGTGACTTGTGCCAAATGAAATAAACCCACGATGTCCACTCCGGAAAGGACTGTGGGCGCTGCGTGGCTGAGTATTGCGAGGGAGACATGCTCCAGGCTCTAGGCACCGACTGGCCAGCCTGATCTGTTGACTTCAGCGCAACTTCCGAGTAAGCCTGCTTAGGATCTCTCGAAGCAGAAGATGATGGCTATTTTCTATTTATGAGAGGTTGGAAAACTCATGTTAGACGGAGCACACAAATATTCCCAACTTTAAGAGCATAACACTATACCCCTTAAAACTTAATGTAAAATGCTTCAAGCAGATAAAATCAGTGAGACTTAACTAACCTTACTCCCACTGAATTCACGGGCCTTCTCTAAGCATGGCTAAATCTGGACCCAACTCACCATGTGCAAGTAAATTATATATCTAGTAGATTTCTGCATTGTGGGGATTGGAAAATCAATTCTGTGGTTTTATGAGAACCCCCTGGGGTTTGCTTGCTTATATAGGTTTTTGCACCTGACCCAGAGAGCACTTGGGGACTGAGAACCTTTGTAAGGAGAATTTGAAATCTGCATGACATGGAATTTTAAACAGTAAACACTCCACTAACAACATTTACAGGTGCATACACAGAGAGCGAGACTCAAAGGAGCCTGTAGTATCACATATATGGGGTAGAAAACCCTACTGAAATCTCAGATATGCCTTGACAACTGATTCTAGAACTGTCTGGTGTGGCTGTGCCACATACAGCCTAATCCTCAAATCTAAGGCCATTTTTACAAATAGCACTTAAATCAGTTTTGCATTTTCCGTATTTTATTTTTAAAATATGCTGTGGAATGCATATTAGCTAGAACTGAAGGGGGCAAGGGAGGAAAATAAGCACCAGAATTTTATTTATTTACATGAGCTGCTAGTGTTTTTTTAGCTTTATGGCTGGTTACAGCTCCCATAAATCTAATAAGAGGGTTTGAGAATTTTGGTTTTATTTTTTACATGAACAACTTTTACTTTGGAACAGTTCTGCCTATCAAGAAGCTTAAAAGTGGCTTGGAATAATTGCTTGCAAAGTTCCTTCTAGAAAATAAATAGTAAACAGGAAAGATGGCATATTGTATGTGTCAAATTTTGTACTGACATCAGACAACTAGAACTTTCTTTATCAGGCAGGTAAGACAGAAACATATTTTGTTGTTGTTGCTGCACTTCTCACACGTTTAGTATATTTACCAGCAGGGGTTTTAGCTACTATCGGAAGTGTTTTTTAAAAATCAGAAGGTCGGCGGTTCGAATCCCCGCATCGGAGTGAGCTCCCATTCCTTGGTCCCTGCTCCTGCCCACCAGCAGTTCAAAAGCACTTCAAAGTGCAAGTAGATAAATAGGTACCACTCCGGCAGGAAGGTAAACGGCGTTTCCGTGCGCTGCTCTGGTTCGCCAGAAGCGGCTTAGTCATGCTGGCCACATGACCCGGAAGCTGTACGCCGGCTCCCTCGACCAATAAAGCGAGATGAGCGCCGCAACCCCAGAGTCGTCCATGACTGGACCTAATGGTCAGGGGTCCCTTTACCCTTTACCCTTACCTTTTGCATCAGATAAAGCTGAGAAGTTGTCTTTCAATTCTGTGTGATCTGGGGAAATAAAAAATCTGCACACTCATCTATTAACAGTAAATTAGCCAATGGAAGACAACCAAGATTTGTGTGCCAATTCCCTTTTCTAATATCCCAAATGGAACCTTAACTCCACACTTGAAGAATATATTTCAGCCATGGAAAAATACTCACAGTTTTAAGCTGGATCTAGTTGGAAGTTTCCCATTGATTTTCACAGAACTTGCATGCAAGTAATTGTGCTGCCCAAGGCTGCAGCTCTGTGCATAGCTTATCTAAAACCTATTTCCTACAAACTTCTTTGAGACTTCATTTCAGAATAAACCCATTTGTGGTCAACCTGCAAAAAGTATGATGGTGCCAGAAGCTGAGTTGCACAAAGCTTCTGTCGTTCCTCTTGAGCCAGTATGATTTAAAAAAACCCTAAACAAATATTGTGTATAACAAAGATCTGCTTAAACAATAAACAGTAGATACCATCCATTCTTAAGGAAATTAGCCCTGAGTGCTCACTGGAAGGACAGATCCTGTGGCTGAGGCTCCAATACTTTGGCCACCTCATGAGAAGAGAAGACTCCCTGGAAAAGACCCTGATGTTGGGAAAGATGGAGGGCACAAGGAGAAGGGGACGACAGAGGACGAGATGGTTGGACACTGTTCTCGAAGCTACAAACATGAGTCTGACCAAACTGCGGGAGGCAGTGGAAGACAGAAGTGCCTGGCGTGCTCTGGTCCATGGGGTCACCAAGAGTCAGACACGACTAAATGACTAAACAACAACAACACCTATTTCTCAGACCACAAACCCAAACCGCTGGAGGGAATCAAGTATGGTATATCATGGGTAGAGAGAACATAGAAGGACAGCAGAACTTAAGAAGACCTCAATGCCTTCCATCTTGAAGAGCTGTTGCCAGTCAAAGTAGTAGATTCTCCATACTGGGCTAGACATCATGAATATTGATATAAAACAGTTCTGTATGTTGATATGATACTTTTTATTCCACTTCCTTCTGTTGATTAACGTATGTAAACTTTCCACCAAAGTGTTACTTTCCTTGAAGAGCTCTATGTAGGAACATCCAAGCTGTTTTATAGCAGTGCCTACAGCAGAGCAGAGGTTGGTTTGTGGATCACTGGTGATCCACAAGCTTCATTCAGGCGGTCTGTGGCACATCTGTTGTTTTGTGATGGCAGACAGGATATGGAACATCCATCACGTTACATACTCATATTGGTTTTTAATTGCATTTTTATCGCTTTCATTTCTTGTACTGTGTTTAGCTGTGTTACAATTCGGATTCTACAGAATCCAAATTGCAATACAATATTTAAGGAACAAAATCAGCAATAAAAAGACAATTAAAAACCCATGCTGCGTCTAAGCACAGCATATTACAATTACTACGGCAGGCAGGGAAATCATTAAGTGATCTACCAAGACCCCCAGCGGTTTTCAAGCAGTCCATGGGGAAAATAGGGAACTGCTAGTCTCTCTGGAATTCCAAGCAGGAGTCTTTTACAGCTGAGAAATGCTAGGGGTTTTGTGTATGTAGATGGTATTCTCTTCCACTGAGCTATGGTTGTTTTACCCAAAATGAAGGTGGTTCTAAAAATAAGAACAAAGGCTTTGCTTTCTGTGGTTCTCTTTTCCCCTTTGGACTGACACAGTCCCAGTATTCAAAATGTGAATGACCACTGCAAATCTGCTGCTTCAAAGGACCTTTGAAGAAGCAGATTTATTCCATTGCCTCCCCCTGCAAATGAGTTCATTTGCTCCATACCTGTCAAATTCTTGACGCCAACCTAATTAGGCAGACCCTAACGATCCATAAGGAGATCTGATTGCTGCAACTTCTGGACTCTTGGACTGCAGGAAATTGGCCATTCCTGCTGTAGATTAAATGAAAAGAAAACATATGTAACAGGTACCTACCTAGAGGTAAATAGATACGAAGCATATGAAAATGCAGCACACCAAACGTAAGAACAGCCCAGCTGCATCATGCCAGTAAAACCTGAATTTACTGTGGGAACATTTGGTTGAAGTTTACAATACGACAGCGATAGATTGGGGCAATAGAGTGTGACACTAGCAGCTATACAACAACTATCCATAGTTTCTATAAAAAAATTGGAAATACACTGCAAAAAGAAACGTGATAGAACAGAAACGTACCACAGGAACACTGACAATTTTATTATTTTATTTATTAAATGAAAATTGCCCATCCATTTTTCAAGATAATTAGTAATTAACATACTGTCGGGATGTTTCCCCAGAGGTTCCTAAAATTATATCAAAAGAACTCTTAAGGCAGCACTCCTAAAACTACTTATTGGGGAACAAGCCTCGCTGACTACAGCATACATTCCATTAATATTATTATTAGATGTATCCTTCCTTTATTCCCAAAGGAGCCCAGGGTGGCAAACATGAAAATGTCAAAACAATAGAGCTTGAAGAAAAACATATTTAAAACAAGTAAAACCATCTAGAACATTTAAAAACAAAAACTATCTAAACATGAGTTTTTTGGGGGGTTTTTAAACCACCTCATGGTTGTTAATTTCAAGGTTGCCATGACCAATATCCATCAGCCATCAAATGTCTGGGTAATCGGGAATGTCTCTAAATTTCTCCTGAAAATCAGTAGTGTGGGAGACAGATCTCACCAGGTAGGCATTCGATAGATGGGGATCCACCAGGAAAGTCAACACCAAGCAGACAACAGCCACGTGTGGGACCACTAATAGGGTCTCCTCTGCTAATCACAGGGCCCAGTATAGTTTATTCTGGGGAACTGCATTACATGCATTGGTTTGCACTATAAATGTATAACCACAGAATGCTGTTCTAGGGATTCTACTGTGGTTCTCATTGTATTGTTCTGTTTTCTTCCATTTCCCCTTTTTGATTTTGTGCTTTGTGTTTTCGAAGCTTCTTAAATCGCCCAGAGACTTTTCACGTGGCAAGCCATGAATAAATTGAATAAATAATAACAATTACAACACCCAAATGATCAGCAGCTACATGCTACGAAATGCCACCGTTTAATCATACGGGTAAACCTCATGACATCCTCTCTCCTTTAAATATTGTTGCTAAATGAGTAACAAGAAAACAGAAGCTGAAATTGAAACAGATGTGTTGAGCCAAACAATCTAGTTCCTCCCCTTAAGATTAGAACTAGCCCATAAATGAAAACTGGGTTTAGAACTAACCCAGAAGTAATATTTCTAGTCAACTTCTTGGAGTGGCTATGGGTCTTAAGACTAACATGCCTATCAAGGTAAATGGGTAATGGATTTGAACAATCCTCTCTCAGATGGGCTCTGGAGTTGCCAAAAAGTATAGCTTTGCTTGATGAGATTCAGCGCCATTGGTGTATTATTCTGTAAAGGCTTCAATAAAATATATTTAATCAGTCCTGGGACAATTGCTGGTGGTACAGGAAACAAAGTTACAACCTTCCCCTTGTTGATTCCAGCAAAATGTCAAAATACTGGAAATTATTATTGGATCATTGATAGGATGAACCAATATAGGAGCCCACTAGAATATCCTAGTTTTGTTTAGGTTTTTTGAAAAAAGATGTGGTAGAACCAGAAGACCTAGAAATTATTGTTGTGTTTTTATAGCTACAGAAACAGCAGTTGCACAGAAGTGGGAGAACGATCCAGAGAGCTAGATGTGCTAGTCTGCTGTAGCAAAAACAAAGAGTTTTCAGGATTCTTAAATACTTAGGCTGCAATCCTAACCATGTCTATTCAACAGTAGGTCCTGTTGAATTCAATGTGGCTTAATCCCAGGTAACGGGTTAGGATTGCAGCCTATCACATTTATTTTGGCATAAACTGTCGTGTCCCATCAGAAGTGGAATCTAGTCTGTGAAAGTTTATGTTGTAATAAATGTGTATTTAAGGTGGCTTAAGATTGTTGGTTTGTGGCAAAAAGAATCCACCATCTACAGTGAAATAGTTGCATGGGGTCTGGTAGATACAACTTTGACTTCCATAATACATAGCAAAGAAGGAAGACTAATTAGCCATTGTTTTCAAGGAAACAGGTTTTATTTGTGGTGCATGGGAACAGCAAAGTACAAGATAATGTCCAGGCACATGCCTTTGTCGAAACCGTAATGATTTATTCGTAACCACAATTATTTCCCAAAATACTGTTGTAAGATTTATCTATAATTTATACAATAATGTGAATTTTTTTCCTTTAAAAAATGCCAACTGTTTTAAGATAAGGCCATTGTGACATGTTCAGGAATGCAATTCCTGTAGACAATAGAAGCTGGGGTTCTTGAAATGTTGAAACCACTTTAGCATGAAGCACTCAGACAGATTTGTGGAGGATGAAGCTATCAGTGCCTACTAGCTACAATAGCTATGTTCTACCGCCACCGTTGGTGTACTCCTGAATTCTAGCTACTGGGAATCACATGTGGGGCAAGTGCTGTTGCACCCAAGTCTTGCTTGTGGACCTCCCATAGGTTGGCCACTGGAGAATGCTGGACCTTTGGTTTGATCCAGTACACATTTTCTTATGTTCTTAATCTAGTTGTTGAGATTGGGAGACTTTGGCCAAGTACTGCTGTTGAACGCTCTCCATTGATTTCACTGGGGCTTCTACTGTATCCTTTGACCTTCACCTTCCATTCACATATGCCCCTGCCTTATATTGAGTACAGCCCAGTATTCTCTGCTCTAGTAACAACTTCCTATAACCTCAAGCGGAGACCTGGGACTCAGCTAGATTGGTAAGGAAAAAGTGTTTTATATGTGTTGCATGTGTGATGTAACACTGTGTACAAGACTCCTGACGGCTTTGCTCACGAGGGTCATAGGAACATGCAAGCCCACTCACCACAACAAGGTGATGATCCAGCGAGTGAGCTATTGTACTACCAATCTTGCTGTATGCTTGTGAAACATGGACCACTTATAAACTCCATCTCCAACTCCTCGAAAGATTCCATCAACGTTGTCCCCAAAAATTTTTACACATCACTTGAGAAGACAGGCAAACTAATGCCAGTGTACTGAAAGAAGCAAAGATCACCAATGTCAAAGCAACAATTCTTCAACATCAACTTCGTTGGACTGGTCATGTTGTGCGGATGCCTGATTATCGTCTTCCAAAGCAACTACTCTATTCTAAACTTTAAAATGGGAAGCGTAGTGCTGGTGGTCAACAAAAGAGGTTCAAAGACTCTCTCAAAGCAAATCTAAAAAGATGTAGCATAAACACAGACAACTGGGAAACACTGGTGTGCGAGCGCTCCAATTGGAGAACAGCCTTTACCAAAGGTGTCATCGACTTCGAAGCTGCTCAAACTCAGGATGAAAGGGAAAAACGTGCTAAGAGGAAGGCACGCTTAGCAAACCCTCACTGTGATCAACTCCCACCCGGAAACCAATGTCCCCACTGTGGAAGGACGTGTGGATCCAGAATTGGCCTCCACAGTCACTTACGGACTCACTGTTATGACCATATTTATGGAAGACAATCTTACTCGGCTACGAATGATCACCAAAGAAGAAGAAGATAACATTGTGACACCAGATGGCACTGTGGAGTCCCGTCTTTCCCTACTGGATTTCCCTGTATGAGTTTACAATACGACTAACTGAATCGCTTCTTTGACGTGTCTAGATCCAGCCCTGCTACCTTCAGTTCTTTTAACTGGAAATGTCTGCAATCTTATTATACATGTGAAGCAGAGGCTCTCAGACTCTGGTCTGTGAGCTGCATTCAGGTAATCTATAACAAGGTTGTAGAACATTCTGGAATAGCTGTAGTTGGGCCTGTACTTAATTGCGGTTCCCCACCCCCCATGGAAATCGAGCCCATTTTGAAGCAGGGCTAGATGATGAAACAAGCTAAGAAAGCCGCGGCCTCCATGATTTTCATAATAGTGGTTTTGAGAATTATGCCAGAGCAGAAGGGGGAAAATATTCTATTTGTATTTAAACCAAGAGCACGTCCACTGTATTAGAAATGCAACACTATGGTTATTAAAATTAGAGTTATTTGTCTCCTGAGACAGACAGATGCCAGCAACAATTTAGGTGCTTTATTTTGTAGAACAAAGGAAGTTTATTCAGTGATTCACTGAGACCCTCAGCAATTTTCAAGCATTCCATGGAGTGGGAACCTCTCATGTAAAGATTATACTGTTTCACTGAGCTGTTGCTGCCTCTTCTTCTGGGATAATACAATATAATATGCCTCTCCCAGTATGCCCCACGGAGGACCCTAGAGGTCCCGGGCCCTAAGGAAGTTAGATTAGCCTCAACCAGAGCCAGGGCCTTTTCAACACTGGCTCCGGCCTGGTGGAACGCTCTGTCTCATGAGACCAGCGCCCTGCGGGATCTGATTTCTTTCCGCAGGGCCTGTAAGACAGAGTTGTTCCACCTGGCCTTTGGCTTAGAATCATTTGATTCCCTCCCCCCTCTTTCTTTTTCCTTTCTCCTCCTGTGATGAGGCTGCATCCTAATGTTTTAATGTTGTATTTTAATCTTGTTTTTTAAATTGTATTTTAATCAACTTGTTTTTATTATTGATTGTTAGCCGCCCTGAGCCCGGTCTTGGCTGGGGAGGGCGGGGTATAAATAATTTTTATTATTAATAATAATATGGTGCAGATCCCATTAAAAGCTAATCACTGCTTTAAAAAAGTATGTTAGCTTTGCTCTCAGGCGCAGTGAACTTACATCTGAAGGAGGGCAGGCTAATTTGTGGCCCTCCAGATGTTGCTGAACTACACTCCCATGAACCCCACCCTGCATGGGAGTTGTAGTTCAGCAACAACTGGAGGGCCAGACAGGTTCGCCACCCTGATCTAAGGTTTGTTATTTTCAAAAGCGGTTTAAAGGTTATTGCAAAACTTAAGGACATAATGGGAAATGGTGTAGTTTGTCATTAACTAGGTACTATATAGCTCTGTGTCACAATTTATGTCCGTGTTCAATTCCTGGCATCTCACATTAAAAGGATCAGGTAGCAGCCAATGGGAAAGAGTTAAGCCTGAGGCCCTGACCTGCCAATCACAGTAGACAGTGCTGGACTCGATAGGCCAATGTGTGTTCACATTACCACCTTAGGATGCAGAGAAGCTGATGTTTCTTAGTGAATTTTACATCTCTTTCCCCACTAGCTGTTCACATCAGCACAGCTTCATCAGTGTTAGATTCATTTATGTTTTTGAATCCTCCCCAGCGGGGACACGGGTGGCGCTGTTGGTTAAACCACAGAGCCTAGGACTTGCCAATCAGAAGGTTGGTGGTTCGAATCCCCACGACTGGGTGAGCTCCCGTTGCTCGGTCCCTGCTCCTGCCAACCTAGCAGTTTGAAAGCACGTCAGAGTGCAAGTAGATAAATAGGTACCACTCCAGTGGGAAGGTAAATGGCGTTTCCGTGTGCTGCTCTGCTTCGCCAGAAGCGGCTTAGTCATGCTGGCCACATGACCCGGAAGCTGTACGCTGGCTTCCTCGGCCAATAAAGCAAGATGAGCGCTGCAACCCCAGAGTTGGCCACGACTGGACCTAATGGCCAGGGGTCCCTTTACCTTTTACCTTTTATCCTCCCCAGGAGTGTTGACAGACCAGGGATGTCTTTTTCACACTGTGGCTAGAGACGAATTAGGAGCAGCTTAAGGACTTCAGTCAGTGTGAAGCTGGTTTGAGAAACAACACATCAAACGGTAGTATTTTATAAGAAAGTAAAGGATATCATATGTATTTAGGATAATGTATGCGCACGTGAATTCAGATTAAAAATCCAGCACTGGAAATGCAATGAGTGCACAGTGAATGTGTGAACTCAGTCTTGGTATTACAAGGCTCCTTCGTACGTCCAAAGTTTTGGAGTAGAGCATGGCAAGCTTTGCAGGGATGGGGCACTAGGTATCATCACTGGCATCTTGGATTAAAGGATCAAGGGCTGGGGAAATTTCTCTCCTTGAGACACTACAAGCTGGGCTGGGTCAGATCAATGTTGTGACTCAGTCAAAGGCATCTTCCTATGCACTTTGTACAAAATGTTAGCATTATAATAATCATTACCATTAATGCGTTTTCTGTGGGAATCATCGCATTTCCCCAGGTACAAGATCATTCAGTTTCAGTGCAATAACCCTGCAATAAAACCTTGCAGAATGACATTTGGAACATGGTGTATTTAATGGGAAACAAATGTGCATTTGTTTATTTTTTCATACAAACAAAAGTGATTGAATGGGAAGTAACTTTCTTGTTTGGTCATCTTCTGTGTTGCAATAAATTTCTGTCCCAGGCACACTTTACTAATAGCAAGCAAAGCCCATCAGACACAGTGGGACTTACTGGGCACATAAGATTGTTGTTAACCAAGAAATTATTACAGAAACATAAAATTTATATGGAAATGTTTGAACTGTTATTATCCTCTGGGTTTGGGGAAGAGGCTTTCTGGTTTTCAAGAGGAAGGTGGCAAACTGAACAGGCTTGTTCTTTCCCTGAAACTTTCCAGAGACTTTTTATCACATGGACTTTGGATATCTACATAGCAGTGGGATTAGTAAAATGGACTGCGATTACAGCTTCAGAGCAGTTGTACGCTATTGGGTGATCCAGTCAACAATTGGCTAAAAAGTACTAATGCAATCAGGAGTTTCAGGGTGTGATATGTAAGAAGGTAATATTCTGAAATTCAACACATTTATCTGGGAGTAAACCCTGCTGAGCTGAGTGGGACTTTCTTCTGAGTAGGCATGCATAGGATTGCACTATAAGGGAAGCAAACTGTTTTGTTTTGTTTTTAAAAAAGAAACATTATGAATGAACATAAAAGATGCTATCCTTAAGTATGTGGAGAAAAAAATATTAATGGGCTTGTGAAAGAGGTAGAGTCATATATTTGTGTAACGCAGATTATACTGATATTAATTATACCTGCTAAAGAGATCCAACAAAGAAGCCTATCCAGGAAATAAATAGCATTTAACCTGTTGGGAAATGTAAATGCTAAGCACAGCTTTAAATGATGAATCAAATTGCAAATGCAGATTGAGGACACTTTTTGGGTGGGGAACGTTTAAGGCTAGTTTGATTCTGGTATGTGATTATAACAGGATGTGAAACAAAATACTAAAAATCACTTTTGCTTCTGAGAATGACTACCGCTTATGAAATTGTGAGTTATCATCTACATCAGGCATGGCCAAACATGGCCCTCCAGCTGTTTTGGGACTACAACTCCCATCATCCCTAGCTAACAGGACCAGTGGTCAGGGATGATGGGAATTGTAGTCCCAAAACAGCTGGAGGGCCAAGTTTGGCCATGCCTGATCTACATTGATCAGGATCTCAGAAAACCTGCTATATTTTGGTAATATGCAGATTTATTTGAAAAACTAGTTGAAAAATTAATTGGTTTAATGGAAGGTGATCAGTTCAGGCAGTTGACAGCCCTAATAAATATGCATAAGTATCTTGTATATGTATATACATCAGTTTGACATCTCTGCCATAGATGCTTTCGATAAAGGGTATTCCTGTCCTAGAAGAGGGTGCAACTTGCCCAGTTTGCAGGATGCAAAAAGATTCTGCAGGACAGTTCTAGTTAGCTCTTGGAGAATTCAAAGATAATTTGCTAAAGAAGAGCAGGTTTTAAGAGCATTTGTTACGATTATTTTCTTTCACCATATCCTTCATAAATAACTATAGCAATATTATCAACACAGTGGGGGAGTCTTTCAATAGTGGTTACGTGATAATCTGACACAGAACATAAAAGATGGCAGGAAATTGAGGATCAAGAGTGTCCTGAAATTTCACTTAGCTAAGACTCTTGCCTTTTCCTCCAGTTTCAAAGGCTGGGAGAGGGAAATGGACTGCCTTAACTTTCAGTTTCCTGGGTGTTTTATAGCTTTGCCATGAACATGTCCAGATAGGAATGAAAGAAGTGTGTGTGGAAAATAAAGCAAACACGAGTTGGGTTCTACATCTGAAGATCAAAGATTGAATCGCAAGCTCTTTTCTTCTCCCCCCCCCCCCCGTGTTTTCTACACAGCCCTTTTTTGAGGGGCGTGAATTCCTTCATTTAAATAAATGTGACTTCCATCTGATACGGAAGGGGGGGCATGTCTTCTTCACCTTCTTCTTCGCTACAATATATCAATTTATTTCCAATTGTCAATGTCAAAAGGGACTAAAATCTATAAAATTCATAGAAAATCAACGTGCCAATTTGCTCAATTTCTCTAGGACTCCATCACACCTCCCCTGTCCTCCATAATCCCTCAAGCAAGGTGTCAAGACCCTAATCCTGTCAAATCACTCTGCCAAGCCTTTCCTCCAGGAAATGCCAGTACATGGACCATTGTCTTCTCATCAGGATGTGCTTATCTGCGCATATCTCCAGCTCTGCATATTCCCCCCTCCCTCCTCCATATGTTAATCCTGTGTAACCCAACCTCTTCTTAATGTATTCATGATGTAATCTGTGTAACCCAACCTCTCTTTAATGTATTCATGATGTAACTGGGATGTATTTTGCACTGTATTCTGGGACATGGAGGGAAGTTTCAAAAGTTTATGTCGCCCCTTTCTCGCTGTTCAATCTCGCCTTGAACCTGTTGCGCAATAAACGTGGATCTTCTGCAGCTTGCTCCTGTCTCCGGCTGAGCTCATTTTCCTCCGCAGGGACCCGCGGACTTAGTCCGACGAGCTGGGTGGCTGAGCAGCCTCGCACCCAGATTTTTACCGTAACACATCCAAAAAATACAACAGAGCTAAACGCTTAAGAATGAGGTAATAACACAGATTATTCCCCCCCCCACTAGATTATTAAACAGTTCCTTTTGCTTGTGATGAGACACATATAGAGAGAGGTAGAAAGAAGGGAATGTGTCAGCAGTCGCCACATGACATGTTGGCCTGCATGGCATCACAGCTTCTACAGTTTAATCAGGGAGTAGGAGACATTTGACAGCGGACACAACATAATAAATTTAAACATGAGAATTCATCAAGGGCAATTCATTGTCATGTTTCAAAGATCTCTCAGTTAATTATGTTAATGACTGGGGGGGGGATCATCCACCACAAGGGACGCTACTTTTGTGCATATCTATAAATCCTCAACTGCCCTAGAGCTTCTGTGCCATGGGTTGGGCCGGCCTTCTCATCAGGCAGAGTGAGGCATCTGCCTCAGGTAGAGCATGATGGGGATGGAGACTTGATAGTCATCCTCCTGAGTGACCCCACCCATTCCCTTCTGTCGGAGGACCGCCATGTGGTCTGCTCTGAGCACCCCATGGGAGGACATTGTCCCATTACCAACCTTAAAGCAACCTGGTCCACTTCCTGGTCAAGCAGAGGCTTGACAACCATATGTCAGGAGTGCTCTGATGGTGTTTCCTGCTTGGCAGGGGGTTGGACTCGATGGCCCTTGTGGTCTCTTCCAACTCTATGATTCTATGATTCTATGATTCTAATACGCTGGATTTTTTGTGTGAGGAAAGGGATTTTGTCCTTCCGCAAGCGCAACATCTTGTGCCATCCCTACAGGAGCCTTGCGCTGGTCAGCCTGGAGACATCTCTTGCTTCATTAACAGCCTTGAAACCATGGGGTGCCTCCAAAGAGCAAAAGCTGGGGATGATTTTAATCAGGGAAATTGTGTTGGAAAAGGGATAAGCTGAACCTCCTTCTCATAGCACCATGATCTTAACTAGGGACGGGGGGAGAAATTCAGTTTGGTTTGCATTTAAAGGCAAATATTAAATCTAAACTTTCCGAACCAACCTGAGAACCATACCACAACCTGCCATCCTTCGAAGCTTGCAGTTCCCCGAATTTTGTGACATGTTTTCCTTGTCTCATGCAAATGTCTGAATGACAGAAGCAGCGCTCTTGTTTCTTTTAAAAGTTCTCTGCCAGGGTCTAAAGAAGCTGGTTCTTTGTTTTCAAGGGCGTTTAAGGCTCCTGTTACTCAGACAGTTGTCTCCCCCCCTTGCTTCGAAAACGGGCTTTGAAATTGAAAGGAATTTTGAAAGCAGTTTGTGTTGTGATCATGGCATTGAGGGGGAGCATCCTTTGTTTAAGAGAAAATAGTATTAAAACCCCAGTTGGCACAAACGAATTCTCCTTTTGACTCTACTAGCAGCGCAATCCTACGCATGTTTTACTACAAAGTCAGCTCCACTATGTACAATAGGGCTTGCTCCCTCCCCATCACTTTATTTATTAATCCCCATCACTTTGACCCATATATTTTAAAAGGCAGCTTGGTTGCCCTCCTGCTTACTGCCGTCTTTTATATATTTCTCAGCTGCTGTCATCATCATCATTATTCATTATGAATAATAGTGATTTTTCTAGCACCTGTAATTTGCAGGGAGCCTTTCGACCTTTCTTATCTTTGGCTCGGTTTAATTGTAGCTGCGCATTATTGTATGTGGTGTTTTTGCTTCGTGTGGGAGCAATTAAACCAAAATGAACAAGGTAAAGAAATGCCATAAAATTATTTGCAAATTAAAAGCGTGACAAATGTTTTCCAGTTTATGATAGCATAATAAGCAGAATGGTCACCAAGCACTGGTACCATGAAAGATGATACCCAGTCTTGCTTCTTTTAGTTTAAACCAAGGAACCAGGCAGAGGGCCTTCTCGGTAGTGGCGCCCGCCCTGTGGAATGCCCTCCCACCAGTTGTCAAAGAAATAAACAACTATCTGACTTTTAGAAGACATCTGAAGAGAGCCCTGTTTAGGGAAGTTTTTAATGTTTGATCTTAATATCCTGTTGGAAGCCACCCAGAGTGGCTGGGGAAACCCAGCCAGATGGGTGGGGTATAAATAATATATTACTGTATTACTACTATTATTAACACAAAGATGAAACTGGAATAAAGGATATTAAAATGCATCTGCATATGTGCTGCCTTCAGCCTATAATTTTCCATAGCTATGCAAAGCAGGATGTGTTGTTTTCAGGATCCCACATTTTAGTACTTCCTCGAGTGCCCCAGAATTGTCTCCCATCTGAGGGCTGGAGAGCAGTGGTGGCAGCAATAAGTGGATAATTTAGGGGGATGCAGCTGGCCTACTTTGCAGGCCAGTTGTGCAACAGCTGCACAAGGAAGAGTGTAAGCATGTTCTCGTAGCCTTCCCGCTTCACATGGGTGACTTTTCTCATATGTGAAACAAAATAAAAAATTGCACACGAAAGCTCATACCAATAACAAACTCGGTTAGTCTCTAAGGTGCCTCTGGAAGGGGGGAAATTATTTTGTTTTGACTACAGCAGACCAACACAGCTACCTACCTGTAACTGTTCTCATTTGCGTGAGAGAGGGTTACAGAAGTGCTTCCTCACCCCAAGATCTTGTGGATTAGGAGAGGAGAAAAATGTGAGGCCCAAGGCTATAATTACCATGACTACATCAGGATTCTGGTTCTTGCACTCTAGATTTCAATTCTGTCCATAAGTTTTGAACACAGATAGTTTTACTGTACATCAAGGCTTCCATTCTCCAGCTGCTAAACCAGCAGCTGGTGTTTACTTCGGGCAGCTGATATGTACTTGTCTCTGATACATAGACGCACTCTCTCTCTCTTAGTTTGCGCATTACTCATAGTTTGAAAATCACTTTTGACTCCGGTAACGTAATTATGTTAATGTCAACTGAGTCACACAGAAACAGAAAGCTCTGTATATCAAGACTTGGTGTCGGTTTCTGAATACAGTGCACTCCTGTACACAGGAGGAGGGGACAAAATTGCCGGATTGTGAAAGTCATGCTAAATTACAAGCCGCGGCTCAGAAGGAAGGTTAATTTTAATTCAGGTTCACTGCAATTACCATTTTGAAAGGAAGCTCAAGCAACTTTTTCCCATTGGAGGTAGATCGATTAAACAGCAGGGAAAGTTGGGACGCCTCCACCTTCTTGCCAAGCGATATTTGCAGAATAGGGTTCACAAACTGGCAAAGATAGGTACTGTATGCTTAAGCCCACGGATTTCAACAAGCAGAAGCCTGTCCAACTCTAGACTGCAATGTGGCTACACAGGCAGGACTATTCTTCATAATCAGCTATTGGTGCTGAGCAACACATTTCAATCCTAGGCACACTTACCCGGGAGGAAGTCCCAAATAATGGAGCTTATTTCTGAGTAGACATGTGTAGTAGACATATATTCACTGCACAGCAATATATTAATTTAAACTAAACCTATTAATGTCAAGTAGTAGTTTAATGTCAAGTAGCTGGCTTTGGAAGATCTCTGAAATGTGCTAGACTGATACGTTTTTTGGTTCTGTAGTATAGTAAGCCTGCAACTTACGCAGGGTTCTGGGGATCGTGCCTGAAGGCAAAACCGCCTAAAGTAAACACATACTGGGTGCAGTGGTGGGTGGAATTGTCAAATTCTTTTTTTCCTGGACACCCAACCCCTTTTCCATTTTTGGTTTTTTTATTTTGGGCAAGTGTGGAAAGCTGAATTCATCCATTACAGGGGCACAAGTTGTGGGCTTACTGCACGTTCTCCTCAGAAGGAAAATGAACGTGTAAGGGTTGCTGTGTCTGGAGAAGTGGTGCGTACAAAACCCCATTATTTAAACAACAGTATCCTGTGGAATAGGTTGCTTCAATAAATTGACCTATTTCTGAGTCACACGGTGTCAGTACTTTCTTTTTCTTTTAAATTGGTTTTTATTAAAGATTTTCTGTGACACAAAGAAAACAAATAAACAAGGAAAATTGCATACAGCGTCTCCGCTTTCAATTCCTAGAGTCATACAAATAAAGCATACTGCAACAAAGCTCTGGACCCTCAAATCTCTCACAATATAGAGCTGCCATATGTCAGAAACAGTGTCCGGGTGAAAATCGCTAAAATGTCCAGGAAAATCCAGCCATGTAGATTTTGGTGAATTTCCTTAAATTTCCTTTTATGAGATTTTGGGGAAAACACTCAACAACTTTGGTTTCTGGATTTTCACTTTTTGAAATACAGCAACCCTCTCACAATGCCAATAAAAATAAATAACTATATAAATAAAGGACCTACGCATGAGACGCTGACACAAAAACCCTGCACAGACACTATGCAACAGAATGAAAAGATCATTATCCCATCTCCTGCAACCCTTTCCCTCTCTCTCTCCCCTCTTTCCCCCCAATGTCCATGGCAATACCGAACATAAATGCAGTGTCCATATTTTTAAGGCAAAGACCTTTTCAGACCAATAGTTCCCTTCACAAACACACAGATAAACATGTCATGTTGTTGTTGTTGTTGGCGGTGGTAAGCAAGTACATATTTTCTACATACAGAGATGGGTGTGTGAGTACAGTGGTACCTTGGGTTACAGACGCTTCAGGTTACAGACTCCGCTAACCCAGAAATAGTACCTCAGGTTAAGAACTTTGCTTCAGGATGAGAACAGAAATCGCACGGTGGCAGCGGGAGGCCCCATTAGCTAAAGTGGTATCTCAGGTTAAGAACAGTTTCAGGTTAAGAACGGACCTCCGGAAAAAAATAAGTTCTTAACCCGAGGTACCACTGTACATGTAGGAACTAGCCTCCTGCACAAAAGTAGGATTTACATTCACTGCTCCATCTACTTTTGTTTCCAGCCTTAATCACTATTGGCATGTGGCCCCCAGAAGGCTGACAAGAAAGGAATGTGGCCCTTCAGCTGAAAAAAAAGTTCCTCTCTAAATGTAGCAGCCAGGCAGGATCAAAGCAGCAGAATCAGATTGGGAGATTTCTACCTGGCCCTACCACTCTGATCCCAACTAAAAATCTCTTCCTCTCCCCATCTACTGTTTGCATCAGGAAGGTGTCCTCCATTGGCACCAACGGGTGTGTCCTTCCCTATGCAAACAGCAGGTGGGGGGGAGGGATTTTAAATAGGGCATTGGGAAGGAAAGAGCTAAGCTCCCCCTCCGCACACACCCAGCTGTGCTTCAGTTTCACTTGTCCACGTACGTCAGATCTAAAACAACAGACTGTAACAAGTTGAGTGAGTAGAATTCTCCCTTATTGACAAATTCAGAAGAATAGTCATGTCTGCCAAACGTAAAAGACTTAAAGTATGTTCATTATTGGACGCGGGTGGCGCTGTGGGTTAAACCACAGAGCCTAGGACTTGCCTATCAGAAGGTCGCGGTTTGAATCCCCGCGATGAGGTGAGCTCCCGTTGCTTGGTCCCAGCTCCTGCCCACCTAGCAGTTCGAAAGCACTGCTTTCAAAGTGCAAGTAGATAAATAGGTACTGCTCCGGCGGGAAGGTAAACGACATTTCCGTGCGCTGCTCTGGTTCTCCAGAAGCGGCTTAGTCATGCTGGCCACATGACCCGGAAGCTGTATGCCCTATCCCTCGGCCAATAAAGTGAAATGAGCGCCGCAACCCCAGAGTCGGTCATGACTGGACCTAATGGTCAGGGGTCCCTTTACCTTTACCTTTATGTTCATTATTAGTGGCTTGAAGCAAAATAAGGTCATTCTCTCCCTCTCAAGTCTTGGTCGCCATATATCATGACCATACATCTCAAATTGGTCGCAATTAGACCATGCCAAATCACAAAACGCACCTGGATCCCCAGGAATTTTTAACACTGCAGAGAGGGCAAAGATGCTTTCACCGAAAGCGAGGGACATTTTGGGTTTCCTTGCCCTTGCAACACGCAAACCCCAAACACCTATTCGTTAAGCTGCCACCTGACTTGCATGCTCATCTGTACCTATGTGATGGCCATTGCAGTTTTCCTCATTTATTTTTATCCCACCTTTTTCCAAGGAGCGCAACATGTTGTATATGGATCTCTCCCTGCTCGTTTAACCCCCGCAACAACCCTGCGAAGTAGGTTAGGCTGAGAGGCAGTGATTGGCCCAAGATCACCCAGTGAGCTTCATGGCCAAGTGGGCATTTGAACCCTAGTCTTCTACATCCTGGGATGCGGGTGGCGCTGTGGGTTAAACCACAGAGCCTAGGACTTGCCAATCAGAAAGTCGGCGGTTCAAATCCCCGCGACGGGGTGAGCTCCCGTTGCTCGGTCCCTGCTCCTGCCAACCTAGCAGTTCGAAAGCACTGCTTTCAAAGTGCAAGTAGATAAATAGGTACTGCTCCGGCGGGAAGGTAAACGGCATTTCCGTGCGCTGCTCTGGTTCACCAGAAGCGGCTTAGTCATGCTGGCCACATGACCCGGAAGCTGTACGCCGGCTCCCTCGGCCAATAAAGCGAGATGAGAGCCGCAACCCCAGAGTCGGTCACGACTGGACCTAATGGTCAGGGATCCCTTTACCTTTACCTTCTACGTCCTTGCCTGGCACTTTAACCACTGTACCACACTGCCTCTGTTCACAGTCCTGAGGATTCCTCCACATTGTTTTCTAATCAGATTGAAGCTGGTTTGAGGAAGGAACATGTCCAGCAGCAGTATTTGTCACGGAACCATAGGATCGATATGGATTGTGGCTGTTGTGCGACGGCCGCGTTGAAAATTAGCAGTGGGAACTCACTGGAGGTGGAGTAATTGGAAAGGTGAGCATACCCATACAGAGATTTAAGAATGGGCTTCACTTGCTGCCACCAGAATCAGTGGCCCTTTTCACAAATTTCTGTAGGCTGCAATCCTATACACACTTATTGGAGGGTACACACCATACATTTGAAGCACAGGACTTGCTCCAAAGAATCCTGGGAACCGTAGTTTGCCAAGCGTGCTTGGAATTGTAGCTCTGTGAAGTGTACGCTACAGTTTCCAGGTTTCTCTGGGGAAGCCATGTGCATCAAATGAATGGTGTGTACACAGTCTAAGTTCCATTAGGCATAAGACTGCAAACTAGAAATCTCATTTCTCAGCTGTGACACAGCTCAAATACAGAATATGTCTATTTGGTATCGGTGAAATAGCGGCATGCATATGTTCAGTGATATTTAGTTACCCCCAAAAAGCTCATTGATTTGGAAACTCCCTCCAGAGCATAAATTCCCACCCACCCACAGCAAAATGATTGATGCCCTGACACAAAGAAACATTGAACAAAAGCAAATTAAGCCACTTCAAACAGATATGTGGAAACTGTTGACCTTCACAGGTCCTGGGTGACACCCCCAGATGAATCTTGTGAATACCTCTCCAAAACTCACGAGATTTAACCCTCGTGAATATAGCTTTACAATCTGACCATCAGTGTTCATTTGCTAATTTCAGGAAAGGGGGGCAGGGGGAAATGTCTATTTTCAGGCATTTGCAAAACTAATCTGTGATGGTCAACATTCAGTGTTCACCGTTAACAGTCCCAAGCACTGTTCACTCACTCACACACACACACACACACACACACACGTTTACATGGATGTATATAGTATTACCTGGGAAAGTTGAGAGATGAGCCAATTCCAGACCTGAAGCAGCCCTTGGTCTCTGGGAAAGCTGAGCTTCTCTCTTTTAGCCTGACTCCTCATCTCTCTTTCAAACCTCTCCATCTGCTCCCTTAGCCAGAACCTCAGTTAATGACCTAAATCTCCTTTGCCCCCCAGGCGCCCCCCAAGTAACCAACTGTTGTTACTAAATTAGGTGGGAATATGAAATCATAGCATAGGTGACTAATATGCGCCCTATAATTCTCCACTACCCATGATCTAAATATGAAGCAACCGCATCATCTCGACCTTACCAGTGCGTGAGGGGCTGTATTTCACAGCAATGCCCTTTGCTCAAAAGATAACCTACTAGGGACAACATCTGTCGTTCGAAACCAGTGAGACTGACATGAGTTCTAAATATTTTTGTGTGATCCCCTGCTCCTCTAACTACTTAAGTCATTTTCTGCTTTTTAGTGTGTGGAAATTTACAGCCAGCGGCTCTTCCTTTACAATACAAAGACATGTCAAAAACAGCATTTTTTAAAAAAGTGGGGAAAAGAATCACAATGTTTAGAAAAGAAAAAGCCATGTTCAATTTCAAAACGAGTGATAAGGAAGTTATTCTTAAATAAGTTAGTTATGAAAGAGGTAGTGTGGTGTAGTGGTTAGAATGATGAATCCTTAGGAACAGGAAGGCATGAGTTCAAAGCCCCACAATCATGAGGTTCCCTATGTGATTTTGGACAAGCCCAACTTACTCTGCCTAACCTACCTCTCAGGGTTCTTGTTGTGACGATGGAAGGGTGGGTGGGGAGGAAGAACCATATATGCCTCTCTGAACTCCCTAAAGGAAGGTTGGGATAGAAACAGTAATAAATCATAGAATCATGGAATCGTAGAGTTGAAAGGGGCCCGAGGGTCATCTAGTCCAACCCCCCTGCAATGCAGCAATCTCAGCTAAAGAATCTATGACAGATGGATGCAATACAAACAATTCTGATTGTATTTTTAACACTTAAGTTTCCAGAATCGGGAATGTCAATATTACATGTGGTTGTTGTGGTGTCTTCTTCTTCTGTTGCTCATCAGCATCTGGTATTCAGTGACCTACTGTCTGAACATGTTGCACAGAGTCATCACAACTAGAATTGTCCCTGAATTTGTCTAGCCAGTTTGAAAAGTCCTCTAAGCTTATGACCTGTACAAGAGGGGAGGCTCACCTGGCAGTGGAACGGGAATTGCACACCTTCAGGCACCAGGCAAAAGCATTCTTTGTTAATCAGGCCTTTGGCTTTTAACTACCTATGACATTTTTGCCCCAGTGGGATGTTTCAACCTATTTTGTGTGTATGTGTGTGCCTGGTTTTAATGAATGTGTTTGTTTTTTTGCTTAAAATATTGTAAGTCACTTTGAGTTGCCATGGCAAAACAGTGACTTATTATTCTTATTCTTAATGTGGCAGCCAATCCCATAAAACAGGGATGGGAAACCTGTGGCTCTCGAGATGTCGGATTCCAGTTCCCATCATCCCCAGCCAGCATGACCAATGGTCAGGGATTATGGGAGCTCTAGCTCAAAAACATCTGGAAGGTCACAGTTAATTAATTATATGCTGTGTGAAACAAAGTTTTCTCCTTTTTTAACAGCAGCATATAAACAGAAAAGCATCAGTTTGGCCTGGTCAAGAGGCCTTTGGGTTTTCTACTCATATGCGACAAAGCCATGGCATGCTTATTTATTATGGTTACATCCTACCTTAGTCCAAGGATTTTAGGGAGTATTTTCCCTCAGGCTCAGTCCTCATAACAACCACCCTATGAGGTAGATTAGGCTGAGCAATATGGAGTGGCGGGCCCAAGGCTGTCCAGTAAGCTTCATGGCTGAATAGGGAGTTGATCCCGTGTCTTCCTGGTCCATGTCCACCACACTAACCGCTGCACAAGAGTAACACTGGACTTAGGTGCCCATTGGGATTCTCTACTGCAAACATCTGTGACACATTTGATTTCAACCATATTATATAAGCAAGCCCTTGAGTGGTTACATACACAATCCAGCATGACCAATGTATTCTTGGCATCACTCCCAAAGTCAGTGGAGTTTTTGAGTTATTACGGAATGACGGTTACAACTTCATCTATGTTGGACAATATTGCTTTCCTCTCACACACCACAGTATTACAGTGTAGGATAGGCACACAAATTCCTTTTTAATTCAAATGGCCCTCATAAAATGAGAAGGGAAGGGATGTTTATTTCACATAATATGGATCTTAGGCTGGCTGTTCAGCTACCTCCAACTGGTATGAAGAACACTGTTATCGGAAAATGTAACAGGCTTTTTAGAAGTTAACACTAACCAATGTAGTTTACAGCACAATCCTATACAAGTCTACTCAGAAGTAAGTCCCAAGGAATTCAATGGACCTTACTCCCAAGTAAGTGGATATAGAATTCTAGCCATAGACTACAAACAACAATTTGTGTTCCAGACAAACTATGGTTCCTATCATTTCCCCTTTCTTCTGCCTTCCCCGAGAACTCCCATATACTATCACTTTAACAACTATTTTATATGGTGTCAGACTATTGGTGAATCTGGTTCAGTACTTCGGAAGCAGCTCTCCAAGGTTTCAGGTACAAGCTTTTCCAGGTCCTACCTGAAGACACCAAGGACAGAATCAGAGATCTTCTGTATGCTAGACAGATGTTGGACCACTGAGCTACAGTCCTGCCCTTCTGAGGGTAGCAAGGCAACACCCCAAGCCATGATTTATTGGTTTGGGTTTCACATAAAACCATAGTATGCCCAAAGGGTGGAGTACAAAATAGTTTCAAACCATGCTTTCAGGTCCTAGTTTGATTGCTGCATTTGCGGCCTTATGGTGGAAGGTGCTCAAGAGCTTCTAAGTAGAGCACAGGCCTGGGAGGATGGGGATCTGTGGACTTCCAGATGTTTTTGGACTCCACAACTCTCTCGACATGCCCAGTGGTCAGGGAACTGTAGCCTAGGAACATCTGGAGGGTCACAGGTTCCCACACCAGGCACACAAGGACAGCGTATCCCTGTATTTTTTATCCAACTACCAAACAATGGGGGCAGATAAAAGAGGAAGGCTGTTCACCTCAGGCTTGTATGTTTCCTAGAAGCATACGGCTGCAACCATTGGAAAGAGAATGTGCACTTAAACTGGGGCCTTTGGTCAGATGCACAAGCCACTTGTGCCCATTTTAACCAGGCTCAGATTAGGCCAATAATCTGCTGTAGATTAAGGCTTTATTGTATGATTACATTTCTATCCCACGCTTTCCCCAAAGAACTCAAAGTGGTGCCTAGTATTATCCCCACTCCCCTTTTCATTCTCACAACACCCCTGTGAGGTGGGTTAGAAATGAGGGGCAGTGGCCGACCCAAGGTCAACCGCCGGGTTTCACGGCTTAGTAAGAATTTGAACTCTGCTCTCTCTCAGCTCCTAGGCCACCACTCTAACCACTACACCACACTGTCTCCCAGGAGGTCTCTCATCCAGGCACTGAACAGACCCAAGACCTGTAGTCATATCCTGTTGCTGTTTTTAACAAATTTTAACAAGGCTGCTTTCGTTTTTCGCTTTAAAAAAGAAACTCTTCATTGGGCACGTCGTCTCCTTTAAAGGCTCCCGAGTGCCGCTTCCTTCTGCATTCGGAACCCAGAGCGGAAGGGAAAAGGTCACTGTCCCTTTAAGGGCGCCGCACGCCAGCCAACATTCCAAGCTTTCCCCGTCCCTCTTTAGCGCGTCACCGGCATTCCGGGAAGAGGTCGGCGTCGGCCCCTCTCCGTCCTTGACAAGAGGGGCGGGCGGCGACTCGAAACAAACAAACATTCGCGTCGCGGAACAGGAGGAAAGAGGATTCAGAGCGCCGTCTCCGCACCGTCGCTTGCGCCCGAGCGTTTTCTGAGCGCTACGGCAAGCGACGAGCCCCCTTGCCCATCCGCACTCCTCAGAACTGGCAGGCCCGCCGCCGGGTGATGACTCATGAGGGGGCGTGGCTGCAAAGCCCTGTTTCCTTCTCTCGTGCTATGACTCATCGTTGACCGCGGAAGCCCCCTGCGCACGCGCAGCAGGGCCGTCTATTTATAAACCGGCCCAAGGCGGGTGAGTGATGTCATGCAGGCGGCAGTTGGGCAGCGACCGAGATTCGGTCTCGCCCCGCCTGTTGCCTAGCGCCCTAGCGGTGTTTACTCTGCTGGGGGCCGCAGGTTGGCTGGCAACCGCGCCAGGCCGCATGAGAGCGGGAGGGCTGTGGAGGGGGGGACACCCCTTAATCAAAGGCCGCTCAAGAGGGGGACGAAAAGAAATAGGCCCGTAAAACCCTTTAGGGCTTCTGTTCATGCCCAGGAACACTTCCCTCATGTTGTTGCGTTTTATTTAGAGGGTTTTTTTGTCCTGCTTTTCAGCCCATAAAGAGTCCCAGGGTGGCTTACATATGTCAATAATAAGCATCATCATGCGTATTATATAACACATATATAGTTAGGTGTATTCTCCATGACAACTTTAAAGTTTCTTTTTAAATAGTCCCAGGGAGGAATAGTAAAGAAGGTTCATATAGTTGGGTTGGGATGAGGCACTGCGTTCTAATTTATTGAAAGGCATGAAGCAAAGTTATTTATGCTGGGTCAAAGAGTTTCGCTTCTTTTTGCCTAAAATACAGTGGAATGTTGGATTAATGTGTTTTTTAGTATATTTTAGTATACTATGTTTCTAAAGAAATGTTAATATGAATGAGTTTTGGTATTATGTGTAATGGATAATTATGTGTGATTAAAAACCAATACAAAAATCAAAAAGTTCTGGGCCAATATCATGCCTTTAAACATATCTATGGTGTGACCGCATTTGAAAGACTCTGTATAATTCTGGTTGCCTCAAGGTAGAATTGGAAAGGGTTCAGAGAAGGTTAATCAAAATAATCAAGGGAATGGAGTGACTCTCTTAGCCATCATGGTGGCTATGATCAGCCTCCATGGTTAGAGACAGCAACTCTTCTGAATATTGCTGGAAACCACATGTTCGGATGCTGCTTTTGGGTTTTTTACAGGCAGTTGGATGGCCACTGAGAGAGCAGGATGCTGGACTAGTTGGGCCATTGGCCTGATCAAGCAGGTTCCTCTTACGTTCTTATGACTGATTTGCCTTGAATTAAGCCCTGGCAGCATTCTCTATGGGTGGAAAAACATGGTCATTGCGGCACAAAAATATATATAATAGGTTTGGTTGTACCACGTGATGAATGTTTGAGATGGAATCCCAATAGAATATTAAAATTTATTATTTATTACAACATTTTAAATCAGTATACATCTGTAAAAAGACATGAGAAATGGACCTTTAGGAAGGCAGGAAATGAAATGAAAACCGAGGAACATGGGACCTGGGGTCAGATGAAGCAAGATTAGGAAAGAGGGATGATGAAACTGCAGGAAAAGGGAAAGAGCAGTGGTCCTAGGAAAGGAAGAGTGGAAGAAAAATTGATAGAGAAAAGAGCTAGGATGAATCTGATGAGAGTGAATCTTAGTTCCGTTACTATCTCTGTCATTCAGAAAAGCAGCTGTAAAATATAAGTGGCCTGTGGCTCATACAGATGTGTGAAATTCAAGAGAGAAATGGAGCTATTCATAGATACTGAAGGCATGGACTATATAGAAATGGAGCTATTCATAGATACTGAAGGCATGGACTATATAAATAAACAAATTCAATTTGTCTGTTATTTTTCACTGTCAGTGTGGTGTAGCGGTTAAGAGCAGTAGACTCGTAATCTGGTGAACCGGGTTCGCTTTCCCGCTCCTCCACATGCAGCTGCTGGGTGACCTTGGGCTAGTCACACTTCTCTGGTCTCTCAGCCTCACTCACCTCACAGAGTGTTTATTGTGGGGGAGGAAGGGAAAGGAGATTGTCAGCCGCTTTGAGACTCCTTAGGGTAGTGATAAAGTGGGATATCAAATCCAAACTCTTCTTCTTCTTCCCCAGTGTTCTGTTCATGCTCAGCCATCAAGCATTTTCAGCATTGTTTGGAGCCAATGGAATGGCTTGGTGCCTTGGTGGTGAGCCTTGCTGTTGATTTCACAAGGAGTATTTTTTGTGTATTTGATGTGCCACCTATAGTGACTTGAGACAATTGAATCTGGGCAGCCTCGCCACGCCCTCAAGGAATGGATAGGACATGGGATTGGTATGTAAGTGTTTGGGATAGTGCAGGTCCGTTTGCGTAAAAGACAAGAAAGAAGTAATAAGGTTCCTAGATTTACGTTTTTTATGGCTGTGTCCTGCTCTCTTGATGTCTTAGAGCCAGTTAGATCCTTCAGTATGGGGTTGGTTAATCAATTGTACAAAACATGGAGCTCCGATGTCTTATTTCTATTCCCAGGCTAGACTATAAAAGTAACAAATTATTTCTAACCAGATTGAAAAGATTGATTTTTTTAAGAATTAGAAGTGGGGGGGGGGGGGAATAGTGCTGCCAGTTTTTCCAGTTGCTTTCTTTGGATGTGATTGTTAATTTTGCTTGATATATTGAGCTCTATAAATCTATGTTTGTCGCCATGTCTTTAAATAATACATATTAACCACAGATGAATTGAAAACTGCATCAGAACAGCAAGCTTCTTGGTTAAGGGCTGTTCATTTTGCTTCTGACACTTTGTGGGGGCCTTTATTTGTCAATAAAAAACGCTAATGCTATGTAATAACATGTAAAATAGGTATATAAGAGATTTGTAATTCAGTAATAATAAAAGAGAAGTGCCCCATATTAAGGACATAGGATGAAATCCAGTGTGGTAGTTCCACTAATGGAATGGCTTTTGATCCAATAGAAGTGTCTGGTAACAGAAAAGGAGAGGAGGTGATTCTCATGGATTTCAGCTATCTACATCATTGGGAGGATCCCTCAACTGTCTGGAGCAGGTTTTGTAAAGGGTCTGCAGTGGGAAGGGGGAAATGGAGAAAATTGCCTTCCCGCTTAACATTAGTGAATGGCTCAGTTAGATCAAAAGTTGTTCTGTGAGTGGGACAGCAGCCTTGGATTTCATCCAACAGAGGCTGCTTTATACCCAGACAGACTGTTGATTCATGTAGGCAAAGAATTAAGGCTTCACTCCTTAATGTATGTCCTAGGGCGTGAGTACCATTGGACTTAATACTAAGTAAGACATGCATAGAATTACACTGCCAGTGTTCCCAAATTAGTGATGAAGCCCCTACAAAGTGTGTGACACTATTCAGCCCCTATGATACTGTGTAGCAAATCCCTCTTAAGACACCTGTTCAACCTTCATTCTTTTCTGTTGTCAAGAGCTGCAGTAGGGTTTGGTCCTCCATGAAGAAATAATGTTTTGGGTACATTTTCTTTTGGTTCCTTTATTTATGTGCCTGTGGGCAGGGGCTTGGAAGAGGAGAAGGAAAAGCTTCATTTTTCCATATGTAATATTCTGGGATTGCCAAGTCCTAGGAGCTATTATGTTGATGTAATTGCCTCCTTCCTGTTCCTGGCTACATAAATAGAATGGACATTTGGATCACCCGTGATTCTTCTAATTTTAGTCCCTATTTCTCAATTTTGTGACAAAAGACAGTGCTGATAAGATCTCTGAGAGTTTTCACGTGAGTCTCTCATTTCTTAGTTTCCAAGAGCAGAAAACTGGAGATCCACATGCTCATATCAGGAGCTGAAGTTGAACATTAACTTGAATCTTGCAGGCCAGCTCTTTTCCACTCCAGACAAAATGTGAGTCTACTGAAATCTACTGAGAATGTTTTTATTCCAGTAGCTATTCACGTGACAGAAGGTGAAGGACAGTGCGACAGTGGCCGAAACCAAACTGCAACCACTCAAAATGTAGAAATCTTGGGGTCTTATTAGCAATTTTCTTTTTTAAAAAAATCTGAATGTGTTGTTGTACTTTCACAAAATCATTCTTATCAATTTCACCAGTATGAGTTTTCCTCTAACTTTAAAAGGGCATGCATTTGTATCTGCACTGGAGCTGTTAAAAAGAAGAAAAGGAAACACTGCTAAAATTGATGCTTCACCACAGTCTAAGCAGCAAAAAGAAGGAAGAATTGAATTGGTGAAATTAACAAGGCTTCCCGATTTTCCCAAAGGGAAATCGGAGGGGCAGACCATCAATACAGAAAGGCATTAATGTAACCAGCCATGTCATGATGGGACTATATCCAAGTACACTCATAGGGCAGCATGGGCAAACATCCAGTGTAGGCAATGAGGGCAGGGGAGGACAATGGCTTCTGCAGTAGCTGGAGGAGTGTCATGACCTTTAAAGAGGGGAAAGCTGAAGTTTTTTAAGGCCACATGAACTGAAGTGAGGAAAGATTCCCCAACGATCATCAAAGTACTTCAAAATGTACATGTGATTTCAGTTTAAACTACAGTACTGCCTCTTTAACTCATTGCAACTTCACCTAAGGGCCAGACAATGGCTGCTATTGAATCTGACTGGGAATATAAGGGTTTAGTTGAGCTTTGCACTTTGGCAGAGTGCTGGCAATCCTTCTGAGTTCTCCCAAGTCCTACAGAACTCTACGCTAGCCTGCTTATTCAGAAAGCTTCTGTATTGGATTCCTGCTCCTTGTTTCATGCATCCAGCTACCTGCTGCCAGTCACCCTATGCCAGTCACCTGTTTCCTTTGAGCATTAAGTAGGCTCGTGTAGGATTACAGCTTGTAATATCTACTTCAACATAAGCCCCATTGACTTCAATGAATAGAATTGTGAAGAGAATTTCACTTTAAATTTGCTTAAGCCACAGCACAAACGCATCAGCAAATGACCATCTATCATTGAAGGCAATTGCTGTAAAACGGATGGGGAACCTGTCACCCTCCAGATATTGCTGGACCACAATTCCCACCATCCCTGATCATTGGACATATTGACCGGGCTGGTGGGAGTTGAAGTCTAATATCTGGAGAGCCACAGGTTCACCACCTTGCTATAAAACACTATGCGCTAGTTTGCCTCTCTTACCTACTGCTAATCTTAGTGCATTTGTTTTACAGTCCATGCTTCTTCCTCTAAGCTCTTATATTAAGTTTTACTTTTTAAAAACAAAAAACCAAAACAGTTTCCATTGTTCGATACACATGCACATTTGAAAAAGCTTGCCCAATAGGCAATATGACAAGATATTAGGATGTGTTCAGGGTTGTACATGGTGACTTCTTCTGCACAAGAAATTTTCCAAGCGTAGCGATGACTACCTTTACCTATCTTAAAACGGTTTACAATTAAAATGGGAGCGGCCCTAATAATAGAGGAGATGCTGGACAATGGCCAAAGGTCGAAGATATTTAAGAGTTTTGTGTGTATCAATTGTGGATAAATGTATGATCTCTCACATGCTGGGAAGCTGAGTTGTAACTAGGCACATATCACTGGATGTGGTGTGCAGTGTACATTTTTTCATGCTGTACTTGGTGTAAGATGAAGTGAAAAACACCCATCTGGACAAGCCCTTTGGATCTGATGTTAATGGGTTGATTAAAGTCAGCCCCAGGCAAGAACAAGTCAGAGACAGGTTAATACGTCCTGGGCTTTGAGAGAGTGGAGAAACTAGACTTTGAGAGGGGGTTGGTGGGTTTGATGTCTCCTGATCATTCAGGTTCATAGTCTTAAGGTTCTGCTACATCTATTGCTGAACTCAAATCTTTACACAGGGAAGAAGATCGTGTGGATTTCTGGATGATGCAGGAGTCTATCCTAGTCAACATGGCCAATGCTCAGGGATGATGGGAACTGTAGTCCAACAGTATCTGGAAAGCCACAGGTTTTCCATCTCTGCTTCAGATTGAGGAAGTGGCTATCAGCTTTTCCATCAACCATCAGTGAGAAGAATGCAAATCATTTTAAGAAAGGTTTTATGAGTGTTCGGGAATGCAGACCATTAATATTTTTAGGGACACATATTGTGCACTGCAGTAATGTGCTAAAGGTTCTGTGGGTTGGATCCAAAGATAAGTGCATGGAAGGAAAGTTTCCCAGTTCCTCCTGCTATTACCTGCACCCTTTGAAAACCCCCTGGGAAGGATCTCTGTGAAATGGGTGGAGGTGAGAGAATTGTAGAAAATCATGAAGAGGCTTTCTGATCTTGATAACCCCCCTCCCATTCCTCAGTAGCCCTCTGTGCTACAAACTTCAACATATTATAAAATCCAAGGCTATGACTTGAATTTTAAGTTGAGTGAATTTGGCTTGTGTTTATTACATCTCACCCATCAGGTTACCCCCTGTGAACCATACACAAAAAAGCATGGTTACTCATTTTTTGCCACTATTAATCAGCTTCCAACAAATCTCTAATTTTGCCCCTTCCAAAGAAACATTCATGTCTGTTTTACAGAAAAGAAGAAAGCCTTTATTAAGATGATTGGTAGAAACAATGTTTTCCACACTTAGAACTTTCCCTCCAATCATGACCACGAATCCATGTGACTCGTGGTACAAGAGAGATGCTGAGGTCATCAAATTGTCTGTCTTTTGAGCATGACTCTTGACATGTTGACTTCTGAAGTTTCCTGCTTCTGTAGGTAGGGAAACACAAAGAGCAGTGTGTGACATAGCGAAAATAAGCGGTGACTAAGCATTTGTGCAAAAAGAAACACTCCATTATTTTTGTTCTGCTCCCTCTTGGTTATCAACAACCGAAACTATAATTAACAAGCATTAACACTGGACCCTTTATGGGAACTTGCTAAAAATAGTGAGTCATAGAAAATACTCTTTTCTCTGTAAATTGCATGCATCATATGAATTTTGTATTTTTGTCTACTCGGGCTATGAATACATATTCCTTTTTTTTAAATAATTTTTATTAACTGGCCAATCACATCAAATTAAATCACATCACATAAATTACAAATTACAAAGCCAAATTTTTAAATTTTGTTGGGGGAACCCATACTTCAAGATCCAAAGGGGGATTCAGATCATCTTCTTATTACTGCGTTAATGTCCAAATCAGTCCCAATCAGTCCAAACAAAATTCATAATTCTATCCAGTCTTATCTTGGTGTTTCCACATCATATCTTGTTCATATAATTTCTATTTTTCCTTTACGATCTCTTCTGTTGGTCTCCTTAAGCCGATAAGCAAAATAATAATCCTGTGTGGATTTCCCGTTCCTCCACTAAGTCCAGATGGTTTCCATATATCTCCTTCGTAGATAACATCGCTCTTTCCATCATAAATTTGGCATTTGTCGCTCTTAAGTCCCCCCGAGAAGTTGATCCACTATATGTAAACAACTCTATTTCTCTCTTTCTCCTCCCAGACCCAAGAGCTCCAACAATGCCTCCCAAAATGGCAACGGCATTTTTAACTGCGTCATATGAATACATATTCCAAGTAAATGTGGAGCAAACATACTGGAATGATGCTTTGCATAATATGATGTGGCTTCCTGGGGAAGCACCAGCAGCTGTGTGGGTTCATTGGAGAAGATGGAAACTAAATAGACCATTTGGTATTGCATTTATCATTGCATTATTAATTGACCACCAAAGAGGTATTAGCTGAACACTGGCTTGCCTCTTCAACAGAGAGAGCTGCCACCTGTGGAGCAAAAGGTCATAGAATCATAGACTTGTCGAGTTGATCTTAAGCCCTGTTGTGAAGAAAGTGAGACACTGCAAGTCAGAATACACAGTGCTGAGCTAGGTAGACCAATGACATGTCTAAGTACCGGGCAGCTTCATATGTGTGCCCATATGTACATCTTTTTTGGAAGATACCATTAGGCAGCTACATATTAGCAATGAAAACAGAAACCTGATACACTGAATGTTAATTACAAAATGTAATTTCTATAGCAGAACATAAGAAGGGCTTTGTCGTATCAGGCCAAAGCCCTAACTATCCCAAGTCTGTTCTCACAGTAGCCAGGCAGATGGTTATGGGAAACCCAGAAGTAGAACATGAATGCAGCAGCAGCAGTCTCCCACCTGTGATCTCCAGCAACTTGTACTCAGAGGTAAAGTTATATAGGCATTCATTAATTTATTTCATTTTATTTCATTTTCTATGCTGCTTTCCCAGCAAAGTTGTCCTTAAAAGGGTTTATCATCCTATTGAAATAGCAGAGGTTGCCTTGTCCTCCGTGAATTTGTTGAACCCTTTAAAGCCATCCAAGTTGGTCTTGTGGCAGCAAATCCCATAGTTTTAACTATGTTGTGTAAAAAAAATATGTACCTCCTTGATCCTTCCTCCATCTCCCAATGTTCAGCTTAATGGGATAACACCCAGTTGTATTATTATGGGAGATGGAGAAAACCTTCTTCCTACCAAATTTCTCCATCTATATCCTCCCTTCCTTATTAGTCTTTTTTCTAAACTAAAAAGCCCCAAACGCTATAACCATTATTCATAGGAGTGCTGCTCCAGCT
The DNA here is from genome assembly GCF_964270895.1 of Podarcis filfolensis. NCBI lineage: Eukaryota > Metazoa > Chordata > Lepidosauria > Squamata > Lacertidae > Podarcis > Podarcis filfolensis. The sequence continues at coordinate 97,029,096 of NC_139606.1, forward strand.
CTTTCATCATTTTGGTTGCCATTTTCTGAACCTTTTCCAGCTCCTTTTGAGGTGAGGCAACCAAGTTTCCATGTAAAACAGAGCAAGTATTTGACCTTTATAAAATCTGACATGGCCTCTTGGCAATTCGCCCTTTCCTGACCAAGGCAAATAAAAGCTGGTTTTTAAGCATTCCCCCCCATTTACAACTTCCTTTATGTTTTATATTTTTTGTGGTGGGGGGGGGAGAAGGACACTTTATGACATGCCAGACAAGTTCTGTTAAGATTTGGACTCACGTACTCATGGACTTACGTTCTCAGGAAGTATATAATCAGTTTCCTAGGAATCAGCATAATAGAATTGTAGAATTGGAAGGGAATCCCAAGAGTCATCTATTCCGACCCCTTGTGTTGCAGGAATCTCGGCCAAAACATCCACGACAGATGGCTATTCAACCTCTGCTTAAAAACCTCCAATGAAGGAGAGTCCACAACCTCCCGAGGGAGTCTGTCCCGCATAAATTCCCTGGCTTAGTAAAAGCATATATGATTTGCTGAACAACCAGTTTCCAGCCAGGGATGCAAATGACTGGTTCTACTGTGTTTGCTAATCTACTGAGTCAGACCACTGGTCCATCTAGCCCAGGAATGTCCACACTGGCTGGCAGCAGCTCTCCGGGCTTTCAGGCAGGGAATATTTTCCTGGGGAACCTTGGGTATAGGGTATCTGTGGATCCCTTGTCCTGTCCCTTCCTTTTCCACCTCAGATCTACCCCCTTCTTTAAAGAAAACAACGAGAACCCTGAAAAACTCCCTATTGATGGTGGTGGGGAAGCCAATACAAACTTGAATTTCATGGGTTGCCTTTAAAAAAAAGAAAGAAATTGCAAACAGTATAAGTTTGACTTGTAACTTAGGGTGCAAGCCAAATTCTGGCAACAAGGCATGAATGGAGCCACCACCATATTTGGAGCTCTCTTGTTCCTGCTATCTGGAGGCAGAAGGCTGTTGAGGTTGGACAGCCAACTTTCCCATGCAGCCTTTGGTTTATCAGCTTGACTTCTGCTCTCAGCTGAACATCACTGCTTGACACCAGCTGTCTCAACATTTTCTTCTAAGACCAGCAGAAACAGGGTCTCGGGTAGAGGTCTTTCCCATCACCTATGCTTTAATCCTTTTTTCTACAATTAGAGGTGTTGGGGGTTGAGCTTGTATCTTCTCCAGATAAAGCAAACTCCCCATATCCTATTTCTTTTGCACCCATCTTCCCAAACAAACCGCCCTTCACACAATGCCTGTCTCACCCCACTGGCATGGGATTTCTCCCCAAACCTATCCTCCTCCTCTTCCGATTTTTCCCCATGCTAAGGGCAGCAGGTGGAGGGCAGGGATTCAGGAAAACATTCAGGCCTGCTTGATGACAACAGGTGTGTCTGTATAGTAAGGAGCCTAGATCCCCCTTGAGTAAGTAAACATGATTTCTTATCATTGTTCCATCTTGAAACAGCCATATCCTAATACTTATTACCATGATCTTAATAGATATATTAATTAGGCTTGCTGGACTCCACACACCCATTGTCCCTGACCAGCAGCTGTGCCAGCTGGGGATGATGGGAATTGTAGTCCAAAATTTATGGAGCGCACCAGGTTAGCAAAGTCTGCATCAACAGGTGTAAGATATGCATGGCAATCTGTTAAATGCCTCTGTTGTTTCCTAAACATCTTGTGATAAGGGCTGTTTCCTGCCTAGGGATATAATATCTGGTGTTTCAAACAAGGCATAAGAAAATTTGAGAAATGCAGGGTGGTAATTTGATCCTTGCTGGAAACTCATTTACACCACCAGCCCATAAACAGGGTTTAACACCCTCCAGCTATTTGCTGTGGAAAGATGAGAAGGCCCATTAGGCCTAACAGGCTGTGTTTCATCCATCAGGCTGCCCTAAAGCCAGTGTTTGCCTGTAATATTTTGACCTGGATTGGGAGATAGCAAGTCGATCACTTTGTAAACTGAAAGCAGCACCGTGTTATTCCTGCTTTCCTAAACAAAAACCAATTCCCCTTTCTCACGCCACCCACACACCAGTGATTAACTTATTAATAAACCCGTGGAAGTGAAACCACTGGTTTCAACAAAGGCCTTTTATAACACCTTTCTGTCGCCCTTGTCCCACAATGCCCTGCTCTGCTGTAGGTAATCAGGCTCCAATCAGCCGACAATGACCGGTAATAGAAACTCAGGAGTGACAGAAAACCACAGTTGCTTTGCAGGCTTCATGGGACAGGAATGCTGGCCCTAACTTTTAAGGCAGTTATAAAGCACTGCCCCACAGGCAATAAGCTTTTACCAAGCCTTTACGAGGGGCTGAGCTTTTAGTGTAGCCAGGCCCTGCCCTGTGGAACTCCCTGCCACTGGAAGCTTGGCAGTAATCGTCCCTGCTGGCTTTTTAGATGACTCCTGAAAAATGTGTTACTCAGGCAAGCCTTTGAAACATGAACTTCATTTTCCCAACGGTTATTTTTAATGAAAATGTGGTTTAGAAATATTAGGGCAGAAAGTCGTCCAGTCTGGCATCCTGTTCTCACAGCGGCCAACCAGACTGCAAGCAGGCAGATGGGCACAGAAGCACTCTCCCACCCGTGTTTCCCATGACAGGCATGAAGTAAAGCCATTGCATTAGCAGCATCAAAGTGACAGCTCTGGGGCGCAAGCCTGGGCAGTGGGTATGGAGGTCCTGGGCTGCCCAGATGACAAGACCTTTCTCTTGGCCCCACTGATGTGGTCCAAAGGAAAGCAGAGCAATATGTTTGGCACTAGCTTCCCTGTAGGAGTTGCTGGAAGGAGCTGAACAAGGCACCATCCAACCATCTTAGGGACTCCCCTCTGGATTTGTGTAGGGTTTACTCCTTAGTGTTTTCTTTTCCCGGAGATCTCTCTCAAGACAGCAGAAGGTTAGGATCAGAGTTTTCCTTCTCCTAGATGGGTTGCCTTCCCAGGTTGATGAGCCCCATCTGCCCCTCACGTCCCTCTACAGCACGTGCAGAAAACGCCTTCTTTGACCACTGATGGTCTCATCCACCAGAGCCTATCTTCACATTCAGGGGAAGTCCGTCACTCACTGAGGGTTTGAGACCCGTCGGCTGCCCACACCTGGTTTAGCCAGCCAGTTGAAGCCAGTCCCAGGGTGAAAGACCATATAAATTGAGTTTCATAAGGAAAACACTGCAGCCTTGTTTGCAATCGAGCTCTCTGGATTTTTACCTTGGTATTCTCTTCCCCCTTCCCTCTTCTGATAAATCCTACTTTATATTTTACTTGGGAATTAACTGGAAATGTTAATTCTTAGAACTTCCTTGTTTTTCTGTGCCTAGCCTTTCTGTAAAAGGCTTAGCATGCCGTAAGCGGGGATGACAGTGTTTCATCTTGGAATCGCAAGTCATGTGCCTAATTGGAAATGATTTCAGTTTACTACACTGGAGAGTAATGCCGCGATGTCCTCACTAAAGGAGCACATGACTCTTGTGTAAGCCGGCTGTACCTGGGAGGAGGGAATTTGATAAGGCTCTCTGGGTGTGTATTGTTGTAAGCAGATTAATAGCTCTGATCCAATAAAGGAGGTCTCTGCAGTGGCATCATCGCAGAGAGCCAGTGTGGAGTGATGGCTGCTGCCGGCTTCTTGGATCACGCTAGCCAATGAAAGATTCATGAGGAGATGGTGTTTTATAAGCCAATATCTCATATTGCCGCAGAGTCAGAAGTGTGACGTGAGCCAATCGATATAATTCGCCCTCCCGAAAGGTGGTAATGGGAGTGTGTTTATGGGAGGAGAAATGCTCCACAACAGGTGTGGGAAATCTCAGGTTCAGAGACCAAAACCCAGCCTCCTTTACTCTCCTCAGGCCAAACTCTGAAGGTACTTACCTGGCTGCAATGTGTACTTCAGCTCTCATAATACCCCTTTCTTGTCTGGATGAGGGATAGCTATTGTGGAGTGGCAGTTTTGTATTTTTGTGTTGCTGGGTTTTGTTTTTTCTTTTGTAACGTATACAGCTTTGGATGAGCATTTGCCCAGAAGAGTGTCCTAAAACCACTTTAAATAAAAATCTTGTCTAAATAAAACAAATATTGTTTGCCAGAGAGAAGGGGAGGAGCAATTCCCTGATTTGGGTTAGCAATGGGATTTGGGGTTGGTCGATGGGAAAACGGGGGGAAATTTGCAGTATCATGCCACATCAACACATGGTTACAGTAACTGGACACAGCCTTCCTTTTTTGGGTAAGAAGAGCTCTGTCTCCTAGTCCAGAATGATTGGTAGGCGTCTGTCTATGTGTGTAAAACTGAAAGCGAGAGAGGAGCTGTTTGCAACTCATAGCTCAGCACCCTGTGAAGTGCAGTGCTGTTGAGATCTCAGCTAAAACATCTTGATTTCCCAGAGGCACCTACGTGTACATATAGGTAAACCTGTGTTTGAGGCCTGCACCTTGACCTAGCAACACCTTCGCCAAGAAGACAGCCTGAAGGTTTTTCTTTCAGATTGCAGAGTGAGGGCAGGAAAACCTTTCCAGCCTGAAAGCCACATTGCTTTCTGGGTAGGCATGCCTCTACATCCCCTCCCCCCTCCAAGTCTGCTGGGGTGAGGCTCAGCCTCCCCCCAATCTTTTTTTTAAAAAACCATTTTATTGACTATTTTCACATAACAAATTGTTCAAGCAATTGTATTTTCCCCCATTTCCCACCCTCCCACCCCCACATACCCCCTCCCTCCCCCCTACGACTTCCCTCAGTTCCTCTTTCTGATTTATTAACACACATTGTTCTCTGCATATTATAAAAACGTAAAAATCTCTAAGTTATCTATGTATTATGTTAACAAATAAATTTGTGTATGTTTATTCAAAACCTGCCAAGGAGTCCAACTCATTTTGTTGTTTCTTTAAATACTTTGTAAAAGGTTACCATTCTTTTTTAAAGTCACAGTTGTCCTTATCACGAAGTTTATGCGTCAATTTTGCCAGTTCCGCATAGTCCATCAATTTCTCTTGCCACTGTTCTTTTGTCGGGGTTTCTTCATTCTTCCATCCTTGTGCTATTAAGACTCTTGCCTCCATTGTCGCATACATAAATACGTTCTTCATTTTCCTTGGCAGGTCTTTTCCTACAATCCCTAACGAAAATGCTTCAGGCTTTTTTACAAATGTTAATTTGAAAAATTTCTTCAACTCATTAGATATAATTTCCCAAAAAAAATTAAGCCTCCCCCCCCCCAATCTTGAAGGGGCAGAGGAGGCTTGGTGGGATGTTGTCCCGGACTACACAGCATCTCACGCAGACCAGCACACCTGGCAGGAGAATGTAGCATCGGGAGGAGGCCTGGTCGGCCTATCCCAATGTGACAGTTGTCATGCATGATACTCATGACATCATGCACATAACATCTGCCACCATCACCCCAAATGTCGGACGCAACTCGGAGCCTGTGTTTCTGGGCAACCGTCCAAAGGTCACCTGTTGGCAAGGCCAGAGTGAAGTAAGGCTAGGCTGAGAGGCAGTGACTGGCCCAAAGTCACCCCAAAGTCTTGGGGTCAATTGCCACATACCAGGCTTCATGGCTTTAAAGTGAACCAGTAATAGAGATTTGTGGTTGGATCTCTTGCCATATTTAGTGTTAAACACAGTGGGGGTGGGGGTGGATCTCAGTTGGAATCTAGCTGCTAGGTCAGCCAACTTCCCAGTAAACCCTCCCCTGTGAAGCTGCTCTTTGCCCCACAAGTGAATATTTCCCCTTACAAGGCAAATAGCAACTTGGGAGGTGGCAGATGCAGTGGAAAAACAACGTGAGTGAAAGGATTAATTGCTCCACCCTGATTGGATTTGTGGGTCTTCAGTACTGCAATAATCAGGCTGCAGTCTTGTGTGCATTTACCTGGAAGTCTCATTAAACTCAAAACAAAACAAAAATTTTCCTTCCAGTAGCACCTTAAAGACCAACTAAGTTAGTTCTTGGTATGAGCTTTCGTGTGCATGCACACTTCTTCAGATACTTCTTTCGTGCATGCACACGAAAGCTCATACCAAGAACTAACTTAGTTGGTCTTTAAGGTGCTACTGGAAGGAAATTTTTTTTTTGTTTTGACTATGTCAGACCAACACAGCTACCTATCTGTCATTAAACTCAGTGGGACTTACCGTACTTCTGTGATGAGGCTGCATTTTAATGTTTCAGTGTTTTAATGTTGTATTTTAATCTTGTTTTTAAGTTGTATTCATTCAACTTGTTTTTATTATTGCTTGTTAGCCGCCCTGAGCCCGGCCTTGGCTGGGGAGGGCGGGGTATAAATAAAAATTATTATTATTATTATTATTATTATTATTATTATTATTATTCTGAGTTGGTATGGTTAGGAATCAGATATTCTTGTAGTCACATCCACATAATACATGCTTGGAAAATGTCACTTACCCATCACAGGCTGTGCAACCCACTCTACCTTTAAAGCACATTCCCTACCCCCAAGAATTCTGGGCCCTGTAGTTCGTTAAGGGTTGCTGGAAACTGTAACTCTGTGAGGGGGAAACTACAATGCCCAGAATTCTTTTGAGGGCAAGAATGCAGTTTGAATGCCCTTTACAGGTACAGTGTCGCAATAGAGCTACAGTTCCCAGTAGCCTTTAAAAACTATAGTTCCCGGAATTCTTTTGGGGAGGGGAGCCTTTTGCTCAGATTGCAAGGGCTTTTTGTCCTTGGCCATTTTGGAAAGGGCGATCCGTCGAGAGCAATCTGTACATTGAGTCCCCTTGAGGTTTGCATAAGGAAACGAATTAATATTTGTATGGTCCTGTTCCTGCTGGTGATTTTACATTTACAGTTGGCAAGCACCGAGCAAAGGGAAGCAGCCTTCTTTTCCTTTTGCTTGGAGATCGAAAGCAGCATTCCTAGTTCTGGTAACAGGAGCTCGTAATTTCTCCGGCTTCCCCACTTTGCACAATGACACAGCGCTTGATCACCCCACTGCGCTGCCCATCAGTCTTGTTTTCGCTTATGATTTCTTGTAAGGCTAAAGGGCCATAAAACATTCTTATCTGCCTTTGTGGTAGCACTGGCTGAAGTGTTCTCTGAGATAACAGCTCAGAGAGAGGGAGGAACCTGTTTAGATTGCAAAACCATCTCTCTGCATCTGGAGAAACAGAAACTTGTGCAGTAGAAAGCTGGCCTCTGGAGCTCTGATTGGTTGTACGCAGGAAGGTTTGAATGAAATGCCACCTGTACTCTGTGGCCTGGAAGAGGGCAGGACCACAGAAGGGATGGGGATGTGGCTCAGCAGTAAAGCACGTGGTTTACATGCAAAAAGTCTTGGGGTCAATTGCCACATACCAGGTTTCTAATTAAAGGTACCAGGTATCAGAAGATGGGAGAGATCTCCGTATATGCAAGGGAGCTGATCTGCCACAAATAATTCTGGGCACTGTCGTTTACTCTCAAGAGTCACAATTCCCAGCAACACTTAACAGACAGCAGTGCCCAGAATTCTGGGAAGGAGAGCATGCACTTTGAAAGTGCATTAAAAGTATAGTATTTGTACACAGCCCGGGGGACGGGGGATCATTGTTTAGCTCAAGGTTTGCATTATGGGAAACCTTTCAGTAAGGGGCACTTGTCAGCGGCAGGCAGGGGCTAAAGTGCACAGAGGAGCAGGTGCGACTCTTGACTTTGAACAGTAACAGTTTGAGGTTTCTGCATACAGACATACAGCCCACGCAGCTCTCCGTCTCCTATGCAGGCAAGCAAGAGGGATTATGACAGTTCAAGGACAGGTTCCAGTCTGGTAAAAGCCATCCAGGAGGGTGGAGAGCAGGGCCATTGAGAGGAGGAGCTTGCGAAGGGCCTGATAGAGAGGTGTGGAAGGGCTGTAGGAGTTGGGAACAGGTCAGCAACAACTCACAAGGGGTCAGGGAAGTTAACTACAGTGGTACCTTGGGTTAAGTACTTAATTCGTTCCAGAGGTCCGTTCTTAACCTGAAACTGTTCTTAACCTGAAGCACCACTTTAGCTAATGGGGCCTCCTGCTGCCACCACACCGGCAGAGCACGATTTCTGTTCTCATTCTGAAGCAAAGTTCTTAACCCGAGGTAATATTTTTGGGTTACCGGAGTCTGTAACCTGAAGCGTATGTAACCTGAAGAGTATGTAACCCGAGGTACCACTGTATTCAGAGAAACCAAAGCAGCTCAGGCCTAGTGAGCACAGCACGTCTTCCCAGTGGATCTTGCCAAAATGAGGTGGTTGCAAGGACTAAGACTCCCCACGCCCCCAGGTCCTTCCTAAGCAACCTGGGACTTCTTTGCCTTGTCTGCCTCTGCTCCGTCCTCTTCATACTTCTGTGGGTTCTGGGAGACCAGAGGGAGGGGAGCTGCTCACAGCAGGAGGGAGAGACTCCCTGGCTTCTCAAGGAGCCCACCTCATCTCTGCCTCTTGACCTTCTCTCCAGCCTCTGATTCTGGACTGCCCTCTGCCACAGCCTCTTTCTGCTCACTAAACTCTGTTGCCTCTCCAGCTTCCGACATCTCCTTCTCCTAGTCTGCTCCTTCTTCTCCCTCTGACTGCTCGCCATCATCCCACCACCAATCCCCAGGCTCTGAGCCTCCTTCCCTTGGGGGTTCCCCGGCTGATACCTCCCACCACTCCTCAGCATCTAGCCAGTCCATGACACTAAGGTCCCCAACCTCGGAGATGTGCAATACAGGATGAAATGGTCAGTCAGTCTGGTTTTGTGTGAGTTTGCCATGTTCTTAAAGAAAGAAGATGGGATTGTTTTGGTTTTTATCATTTTGTATTGCTTTATTTTTTTTAAGAAATAAATAAATAGTGATGCAGTGCACAGGAATGGGTATTGAAGCATTTCGAAATTCAGGCAGAATAAGAAAGTTGTATGTCCCTGCCTGAAATCCTTCATTAAAAGGGAAGATGTTCCAGAGTTGGGGTGCCACCACCAAAAAGGCTCTGCACCACATCCTCCTCTGCTATGCTTCTACTGGTGGCATCAGGTGGAGCAAGGCATCTAATCATGAATGTAAAGGACAGGCAAGTTCATGTCGCCTTTTCCCCTATCTGCTGTCTAACAAACTAGTGAAAGCATGATTTCTCACGCCAACAATGCTACTCTGAGGGCTGACATGCAGAAGGTGTGCCTCAAATTAAAATGAAAGATACTTGGATCATGCAACAAAACTGATCTGGAGGTGTATCTGGGCTGCACTCTGAACTAAGTGTTTCCTCAAGGGTAGCAGCCTATTGCCCAGATACACCTTGCTGCAATCCAAGGGGAAGCGGATGAAAGTTTGATGCATAAGCAGGAAGTATAAAACAAATCTCAGGAGGGAAGAAAAACATACAAGCTCTCTTGAGGTTTGGGTACTGGTTATTGACTTACCAGGTGCATCTAAATCCATCTGATATTAACTAGAGAACCAACAACATGACAGTTCATAGTCAATTTTTATGTCACCTATGATCACATTTACACTGCTCCTGGTGATAGGTTTTGATACTTTCTGCAGGTATTATGGCAATACACAGTATAATCACTATCTTATTATGTTTACAGTGTAATCAGATGAATAGCCTAATAAAACTTTGACAGGGCTTCCAACCTCATTGCTTTGCGATCAGAACACTTGTTGTTTTTTCAAATCAATATTAATTGGATTCTCAAGATTGCCTTGGCCAATATATCCGCACTAGACCTCTTCTGTCTGGGGAACTGGCACTGTTACAGGTGCTGCACATTCCTTCCCCTGAAAAGTATCTTGGGAACTGTAGTTTAACCCCTCACAGAACTACAGTTCCCAGCACCCTTCGCAAATTACAGCTCCCAGGATTCTTGTTGGGGAGGTTGCTTTAAATGAACGTTGCGTACATACCATATCAGCCTGAGAATTCCTGAGAATGATATCTTATTGAAGACAGCATCTGGCCACATCCACAATATTCTGCCTTGCCTTCTTGTTACTCGCCTCGGGGAAACCTTTGTTATGCAAAGATGGGTCATAAATCTTGGTTAAGAGACTGAGCTATGTATCAGGAAGTCTCCACTTTGAATCTCACTCCTGTTCTTGTCTCACTAGCTGGCCTTAGGCAATCCAAACTGTCTCGGCCCTATTACAGATGGGGGTTAATAATGTCGATTTACCTTCTAGGCGTGTTGTCAGGATTACAAACAGGGTGCATATGAAGAGCTCTGAACACTTGAAAGCACAGTACAAATGTTATTGTTAAGATAAAGAGGCTGGGGAAAACTTCTGCCTGAGGCTTTGGTTCTCTCCCAGACTGTCTGGGCTGTTGCAGAGAATCTGTTTATTAAGCATTTGTCCCAATCTGTTTGCAATAATAATAATAATCAAAAATGCATGGAGATTGATATGAGGTCACTGTTTGGTTTTTTTGAAGATAATTTTGTTTTGGATATTTTTATTTTAACCTCTGTATCTGTATTCGATCTGAAAATTTTTTAATATATGGATTTTTTTTGTTGCTGATGTTTTTATTGTTAAATCCTTTCAGTATGTTTTTATAAAGTAATGGGGTTCGCGGGTGGAAATGAATGAATAGCACCCCATGATCACATACTTCCCTTTGCATTTTCCCATCGCTTTTCTTAGCACAAAATTTCTGTGTGGGCAGTTGCGTGTGCTAAGTTGGAAGTAGGGTTGTTGTGCAAGAGTGCCAAATTCATTTTAAGTGTGCAAGCCAATTTTGCTGGTATATAAGTGATTCAATACAGTTACAGTCTAGAAGGGACCTGCAGCCCTATAGCATTTCTGAGGCATTGCCATTCCTCTCTTTGCTGTTAGTAGAAATGAAACTGTGCTTCCACATGATACTTGGCTGAGTATAGTAAACGTAAAGGGACCCCTGACCATTAGGTCCAGTCATGGCCGACTCTGGGGTTGCGGTGCTCATCTCGCTTTATTGGCCAAGGTACAGCCTCCGGGTCATGTGGCCAGCATGACTAAGCCACTTCTGGCGAACCAGAGCAGCACACGGAAACACCGTTTACCTTCCCGCCAGAGCGGTACCTATTGATCTACTTGCACTTTGATGTGCTTTCAAACTGCTAGGTTGGCAGGAGCAGGGACTGAACAACGGGAGCTCACCCCATCGCGGGGATTTGAACCGCCGACCTTCTGATTGGCAAGCCCTAGGCTCTGTGGTTTAACCCACAGCGCCACCCGCGTCCCCAGGCTGAGTATACACCAGACATTTAAAGCGCATTGTTTCCCCCAAAGAATCCTGGGAATTGTAGTTTACCCTTCCAGACTCCCTGGCCTTCCGGAAACCTGCCGTTTAATTCACAGTTTCCTTTCTTTCTCATCCACAGCTGTTGCCAAAACAGACCTCAAATTATTCAGTTGTTTCTTCTCTGCAGCCATAGAACCCTCCGCTGTTCGTTCGTCCATTTTAAGAAGTTTAATTTTCATTAGCATGCTTGTGCTTTGGGGTGTAGGGGACATGAATTTAAAAAGTTTTAATCGCACACACACTTTTAAAAGGAGATGAGATCACAAAGGAGGAGCGGAAGGCAAAATGGAGCTATGGGTTGCATAGCGTTACATGGTAATGAACCTAGGAAACTCTGCACAGAAAAAAGCAGGACTTCACCTATTACACGACCAACGTCCTAAAATTGTGCGCTGCACTGAAAGTGCTTTGCAAGTCTGCACTGGGCAGGCTGGCAGCTGCAATTACATTTGAAGTCAGAGAAAATCAGAGCAAACCAAGTATTTAAAAAGGAAGGTGAAAGCGGTGCCGTGATTTTGGAAGTTGCATCACTGGGATCACTGCAATCACTGAGAGAGAGAATGAATGAATGGCGTCTGGAGAAAACGGCTTGTGTGAAATCAGTGAGGAAAGAGGGGAAGGGCTGGTCCTTCAGGGCTAGAGCAGGAAATTTGCCTGCAAAAGTTCCCAGGTTCAGTTCCTGCCATCTCCCTGTAGCACTGGGAAAGCTCCCCTCTTCTTCCTGAAACTGAAGACTCTGTTGAAAATGCAGAGCGAGGTGGACCAGGGATCTGGTTATCAGAGGAGATGGTCCAGATAGACCAGGGGTCTGATTCAACAGGAGGCAGGCTCCTGTTACGTTATAGCCACCCATGACCTTCACTTGTCCCTTCAGGCGAGGATCGGAAGCGTAGAGAACAGAGGAACTTGCAAGATGTGTGCGTAACAGTCCCTTCCTTCTGCAATCTTTGCTTTTCCTTAGCCTACGTTAATACACATGCATACCTTTGCTTCCCCTTCCCTTTCTTATTCCTCATTTGGAAAGAAACTGCCCTGAGGAGAGAAGTCATCCCACAAGGTATTTCAAAGCCCCAAGCACAATTGCCGTCTTGTACAAGTCTAGTTCCTCCCTAGGACTGGGGAAAGCTGCAGAAAACTGATCTATTTGGGCCCCTCCAGGCAGCCTCTCTCATGTGTCGTCCAGCTGATTTGCACTCCTGGTGCTCTCAGGGTGGTCACATGGGCTCCTGCATTGAAATTGGTTTGTACCCTCCTGGGACAAGGCATAAACAGCCATCTGTGCGTGGTCTGTAGCTTCCAGCAAATACAGTCGTACCTTGGAAGTCAAACAGCCTAGTTCTCGAATGTTTTGGCTCCCAAATGATCAAAACCTGGAAGTGACTGTTCGGTTTTTGAACATTCTTTTGGAAGCCGAACGTCTGACAAGACTTCCCGGATTCTGATTGGCTGCAGGAATTTCCTGCAGCCAGTCAGAAGCCACACTTTGGTTTTCAACCATTTTGGAAGCCGAACAGACTTCCGGAACGGATTCCATTTGACTTCCAAGGTACGACTGTATGCCAAAACTTTTCATACAAGAAATGTTCTGTTTGGGTGTGTGTGTTTTCTTTTACTACCACCTCTGATGCGCTAATGGCGCCATGGCAGGGTGACAAACTGAAGTTGCTTCTTTGTGACATAAGCCACTCCCTTCTTGTTGATGCTATTTTTGTGGAACCCAGGGCACAACAATCACAGCCTGAGTGTTAAAAAGGCAAAATGAAAGTATGATGCAGGCACGATGTCATAGCGCAAATTACTTATGCTTAAATAGAGGGGGGTGGGAATATGTATGTGGCACCCACTCTCTTTAGCGGCTTGGCTCTGGATACAGCAGCTTTGCTTGTGTCAGGAGTGTCAAGGCGAGCCTTTGTGGTTGGTTGAGCTTCTTAGGGTTTTCTTTTGCTCTGGAATGGGAGTTTGAATAAAAGGGAGGAAGCGCTTTGGGGCAGCCCAAACAGGATACATGTACACACAGAATGAGGGGACACGGGTGGCGCTGTGGTCTAAACCACTGAGCCTCTTGGGCTTGCTGATCAGAAGGTCAGCGGTTCGAATCCCTGAGATGGGGTGAGCTCCCGTTGCTCTGTCTCAACTCCTGCCAACCTAGCAGTTCAAAAGCACACTAGTGCAAGTAGATAAATAGAAAGCGCTGCAGCAGGAAGTTAAACAGCATTTCCGTGCACTCTGGTTTCTGTCACGGTGTTCTGTTGTGCCATAAGCGGTTTAGTCATGTTGTCCACATGACCTGGAAACCTGTCTGTGGATGAAAGCTGGCTCCCTCGGCCTGAAAGCGAGATGAGTGCCGCAACCCCATAGTCACCTTTGACTGGACTTATTCGTCCATGGGTCCTTTACCTTTACCATTTACCTTTTTACATACAGAATGAGGAAAGGACTCTGTAAGTGTGTATACTGATAGAGAAATTAAGGGGGGGTGCTAGTGTATCAGTGTATTGTTAGCTGCTCTGAGAATGTCAGAGGAGTAAACCCTACACAAATCTGGAGTGGAGTCCTTAAGATGTTTGGATGGCGCCTTGTACGCCTCCTTCCCTCAACTCCTGCAGCCAAGTTGGTGCCAAACATATTGCTCTGCTTTCCTTTGGACCACATTAGCAAGGCTGAGATTGGAGGGGGGATTTTGTCATTGGGGCAGCCCAGGACCCCCATACACACTGCCCAGGCTTGCACCCCAGGGAAGACACTTCGGTGCTGCTAACGAAGTGGTTTGACTTCATCCCAGGAGGCGCATTCAGTTGTCTTTTGACACAAACAGTTGCCAATAACAACGCACTGCTATGGAGTATCAGCACCTGCATTTTTGCTGTCCATGGCAGCCATTTTGTGCTGGCGCTCACAGCACGTTTATCAATATATGAATACTGGCAATTCATTTTAAAAAACAACAACAACCACCCATAAAAGCACTGCCTGAAGGAAGTATTGGAGGTTACCTTTTTAAAATGTTTTCAAAAGTAACCTGAAGGCTGGTTTTTGATACGGCAGATGCCTCTACCAATGGAAGAGAAGGGGGAGAGGGGGAGATTTGCCCTTTTAGCTGAAGCTCCCTATCCGCTCTCTTCTGAAAGGTGCCACTTTGCAAGGGGCAAGGGGAGGTGCTGAAACGCACCAAATCGCTACTAGGAAATGCAGGGGCATTCCTTCTTCTGTCAGCGTCGCCAGCTTTCAGTCGACAGCAGCAAATCACTAGGCGTGTGGTAACATTTGGCTCGCTCTCTTCTCCCCCCCCCCCATATGCTCAAAGCAAAGGAGGCATGCCTGCGCAGATCCTCCCCACATATGAATGACTCTCCATCCAGGTATCATGGTGAGTTTCTGCTGCAAAAGTGTTCTTTTACCTCCTTCGGCACACAGATTATTAGTCATTGTGGTTGTTTCTCCCGTGGTTGCCCCACACAAAGCCGTCATTCTTCCACAGGAATGCTCAAGTGCTTTCATTCTTACATAAGCACTGAGAATACCTGGTGCAATGTCTCATGGGGGGGGGGGGGCTTCATTGAAAATGGATGTAGTTTTCACATTTCCTGCCTTGGGGGAATTCTTCTCTGCACTACCTTGCCTGCTGAAGATGCCCAGGGAAACCGTGTGTCTTGCAAAGGATTCTGGGGGCATGTTCTAAGGCAGAGGTTTTCAACCCTTTTTTTTTAGTCTGCGGCTCCTTTAACCCAACTACATTCTTTCTGCAGCACCCCTGTGGGGCTCAGGAGCCCAGTTATGTCAGCCCTTGCCTGCAGAGCCAACAGCGCCTTACCCCTTTTCAAACACCCTCCCTTGGGGCGTGTTCCCTCAGCCTCCTCTCCTCTCCCCTCTCCTTGCAAGTCCTCTGGGTGGCCGCAGCTGCTGGCCCTGGTCTCTGAGCTACCCCGCTCCTGTCCTAAAGAGAGGTGCCTCCTCACACTGCCCCACAGGGGCCTGGGAAGCACCCCCTGGCCAGCCCCAGAGGCACCATTCGCTTGGGGAGCTTGTAGCCAGAGCTGCTGCAACAAACAGCTGTGCAGGCCTCTGGGAGGCAGAAATGTGAGAGGGCATCAGAGGAAGGAGGGAAGGAAGGAGGGACAGAGGCCAGTGTTGCCCGGGGCACCCCTAACCACCATTCAAGGCACCCCAGGGTGCCAGGGCACACTGGTTGAAAACAACTATTATAGGGGCTCGCGGGCACGGAGGCAGGTAACGAAACAAGTTGAATATCACCACTCTAGGCAGGGCATTACTGCAAGATCAAACCTATCCATTCTTAAGGAAATCAGCCCTGAGTGCTCACTGGAAGGACAGATCGTGAAGCTGAGGCTCCAATACTTTGGCCACCTCATGAGAAGAGAAGACTCCCTGGAAAAGACCCTGATGTTGGGAAAGACGGAGGGCACAAGGAGAAGGGGACGACAGAGGACGAGATGGTTGGACAGTGTTCTCAAAGCTACCAGCATGAGTTTGACCAAACTGCGGGAGGCAGTGGAAGACAGGAGTGCCTGGCGTGCTCTGGTCCATGGGGTCACGAAGAGTCGGACACGACTAAACGACTAAACAACAAGAAGGCAGGGCATCATAAACATGGGATATGTCTTGTTTATCTTTGCAGAATGTCATATAGGTAGAGCAAAGGGGAGTAACAGATCCCCTGTGTTTCAGTCCACAAGCTATCAGACTTTAGGACAGGGGTTTGGCCAGATATTCTTCATGTGAATCCCCTGACAGAGCCCGGAAAATCATGCTAGACATTGTAATAAAGTGGACAGGTTCCTGTGTGTGTGAGTCTGAGATCCAGGCAAGACTTTGCATCAGGAGACCAGGGCCCTGTTCTGTAAAATGCGCAGATGGACCCTCAAATGCAGCTTACTTACCATATTTGAGAGAACTACCCATTACCGCCTGCTCTATAAGACCATTAAATCTAAAATTACCTAACAGCACCACTGTGTGTGATGATGTTAAATATAGTTATGTGCATCTATTCTGTGCAACATGAGGGGGGAAAATCACTATAGTGGTCAGTCTATAAATATGTTAGAAGGAAGCCACTATGAATGAAGGAATTATGGAAGAAGGCTTTATTTGGTCTTCTTAATGCCCACGAACAGATTTAAAACGAGGAAGAAGGGACCGTGTGATGCAGCTATTTCAGGCAAGGGTGGCTGTCATTGTTACAGCACACTGCATGTCATAGGCACAAAAACTGTCAACACAGCCCTTAAGAAATTGTGAACTTAAAGGAAGAAGACAACCCACACAGTTGTTCTAAAGGAAGGCAGGGCCTGAAATGTTCAGAAATTAAAAGAATAGCCTGTTCCCTCTTCCTTTGCCCTTTCCTCTTCTCTTTTCCTAATAAACAGCTACAATAATTACACAGAGGGGATTTTCAATCAAAGTTCAGCTCTTGTAAAAAAGCAATTGCATGTGTATCTCTTTTGAAGCAAGCCCCGCTGAGTTCAATGTGGGGTTTATTCCTGCATAAATGTTGTTGTTATTTATTAGATTTATACAATGCTTTTTTTCCTTTAAAAAATGTTTTGGGGTACTCTCATTTTGACTCAAGAAAATCACCATTTTATAGTTCCAAATCGGAAAAAACAAATACAGTAAATGGAGAAAAGTACAAAGAACATGCATTACACCAGGAAAGGAAATGAAGCTGCCATTGGAGGTGGTAACAATGAAACTGACCAATCACCATGCTAGATTCCAACTCCTACTTCACACGTTAAGTGCTCCGTTCCGTCTGAGACTCAGGAAACACTGTGACAGAAAATGAGGCCGCCATCGGGGGGGGGGGGTAGCGGCGGAACTGACAATTCACTGCTAATTTAAAAAATATTTTTAGTTTCTTCTCCCCGTTAGATTCACAAAATGTTTAGGGCTATGCGTCCCCCTGCATCTTCCCAGGGGAAAAAAGCACTGGATTTATATACCGCCTTTCATCAAAAGATCGCAGGGCGGTTCACAACATGAAAACACGAGACAAATGCACAAATAAATAGTTAAAACGGAAAAAAGCAAAACAATAACCCCTCCATAAGCACATTTAAAATACATTTTTCTTTAATAAAGGGAAAAAGGGAGTTTAAAGGGGGGCTGTGTATACACCATACATTTAAAAGATGTAAAGCAAACCCAGATTGATAGGAACTGTAGTTTACCCCTCACAGTTCTCAGTACCCACGATTCTTTTTTGGGAGGTGGGGAAAGGAAATGTGCTTTAAATGTGTGGTTCCTCCACAGCCAATGATTCATAGGAATCCTGCTCCTTCCATAAGCGTTATTGCTACAGAAGTGTTTTGTAAGGGTGACTGGAATGTGCTTTGCATCATGGGCATTAGGTGGAAGTACCAATTATTCAAAAGCCTTGATAACAGCAAACATAGTCTAGGGAAGTGGAACTGGAGAGTTGGGTTATCTCTGGGCAAAGAGCCATTTCCACTCTGCAAAGCTCCAACCCTTCCCAATAGCTATCTTTGCAACAGCAGGCTGTTTAGGGCAGAGCTTTCCAAACTTTTCATGTTGGTGACACACCTCTTAGACATGCACCATTTTGCGCTCCAGTAATTTGGTTTCACTAGCAAACCGCAGCTTAAACTAATCCCTTTCCAGCTCCAGGAGGGATGCGGGGAGCGTTTGTGCGACACACTAAGGTATCGTGGCACACAATTTGGAAAGCTCTGCTTTAGGGTGACAAGAAGAGGGCAATGGGCAGGCATTGTGGGACTGCCCTCCAGGCCTATACAGTTTTTTGTTTTAAATGAAAATCACCGAAGGGAATGTGGAGAACTGAACTTAAAAGGCTGAAAAAATGAGATACGGAGAGAAGCAAAACTGACAAGATTCTTCCATCCATAATGTTGCCATTCCTGGGAATACAGTGGTACCTCAGGTTACATACGCTTCAGGTTACACACTCCGCTAACCCAGAAATAGTGCTTCAGGTTAAGAACTTTGCTTCAGGATAAGAACAGAAATCGGGCTCAGGCAGTGCGGCGGCAGCAGGAGGTCCCATTAGCTAAAGTGGTGCTTCAGGTTAAGAACAGTTTCAGGTTAAGAACGGACCTCCGGAACAAATTAAGTACTTAACCTGAGGTACCACTGTATGAGCTTTCTGTGCAAACTGATATTTGTAGGGCTAGGCATTCATCAAATCTTTGTTATTTTCAGTCATAGAGAAGAATAAAAGGATACCATTTGTGTGATTATAGATGATGAAATTGGTGTAAACTGTTTTATCTTTTGTGCATTTTGCAGGGTGTATTTCTCACTCACTCACTCACTCACTCTCTCTTTCACACACACACACACACACACACACACACTACACCTGGGAAATCCCCATCGAATGACTCAACACAGTATTCCTATTGCCCGCCTTTTGCTTCAGCCTAAGTATTTCACTGTAGCACGTTTCACACACATTGCAGCATTTCAGAAGAAAGGAAACTTGGCCACTCATCCCTGGTGTTTCAGAATTTGCATCATAGATGATGCGTTTCTTAAGGTTTCACCTGCTCCTGTTCATTAATGTTTAAGCAGCAAGGAAGGTTGACTTGAAAGGTGAGGCTTGCAAGAAGCTGTCAGCGCTCACAAAAGAATCTCGCCCCAAGGGCAGTAAAGAGAGAGTTGAAAACACAGGGCACAAACACACCCTCTCTGCAACAACAAATTGCAAGGGGGAAAAGCATGATTTAAAAAAAAATAAAAATAGGCTGTTTCCAGATGGGCGACTACTACTAACGGTGCTCTTTAGCTGTAAGCGGAATTGCTTTCCCACAATGTAGAGCAGGGGTCAGCAAACCTTTTAAGCAGGGGGCCAGTCCACTGTCCCTCAGACCTTGTGGGGGGCCGGACTATATTTGGGGGGGGGGAGGAGGGAATGAACAAATTCCTATGCCCCACAAATAACCCAGAGATGCATTTTAAATAAAAGGACACATTCTACTCATGTAAGAACACGCTGATTCCCAGACCCTCCGCAGGCTGGATTTAGAAGGCGATTGGGCTGGATCTGGCCCTGGGGCCTTTGTTTGCCTACCCATGATGTAAAGGGTATATTCATCTCGCTACATTCAATCCACACCAAGGGGCAGGACAGTTTTGTTTTATGTGACCCCCTGAATTTATACTGTTCTGCTCCATTTGGAAATGTGTGGGTTCCCTTGGTTCCATAAACGCATCCTCAGTGCCCCCTAACCTATAAAAAAACACGATTCACAATAGTTGTTTGCCCAACCCGCTAACACAATAAAATTCATAACAGGAAGAATTAAGTGCAAAAATCCAGTCAAAACCATTTAGTTTCATTAATTCAACAAAGCTGGTGAACTTGATCCAGCGATACCAGCTTTTCAAAGTTGCATAGTCCTTTATACTTCCAGCATCCTCCTGGGTAACCCCACTAGCCCCCAAGGGGCAGTACCACCCACCCACTTTGAGAACCATTGGTCTGTATGCTGTGCCATTGTAACCAGCCCTACAACCTCATGAGGAAAGTCGGGTAAGAAATTATAATAAATAAATAGCTGTAGGCAAGGAAGGTCTAGTTCACCCATGCAGCCATTTCAAGCTCAGCACACCTTCATGATAACCTTTGAGGTGGACACCACTTTATCAGACTGTTTGGTTGTTTGTTTATGCCAGTCTTTTAATTAATTAATGCCCCAGTGCTTTTCCAGCTGTAGTATTTTAATAAACAAACAAAAATATTAGTGGCATAACAGCACTATAGCACTCATCTACATGGTAACACTATCATGCTCATTATAGCTCAGCTGGTTAGCATGTGGTGCTGATAACAGCAAGGTTGCAGGTTCAATCCCTGTATGGGGCAGCTGCACATTCCTGCATTGCAGGGGGTTGGACTAGATGATCCTCAGGGTCCCTTCCAACTCTATCGAAGTTAAAAAGAGAGAAAAAATAACTTTTTGACCAGGTGGCTAATGGCAGTGACTGGAAAGGCTACCAGGTCCATTTCTAAGCGGAATTCAAGGAGACAGATAATACCTTTTAAAAATATATATATATTACATTTGTATCCTACCATTCCTCCAAAGAGTGATGTACACAGTTCTCCTCATTTCATCCTGGCAACAACCCCTTCAGATCACCTTGGGAAAGCATCTTCAGCAATTTATTTCCTGTATGGCTACACTTTGATTTAAGCTTACATAACAAAGCAGATGTGGGACACGGGTGGCGTTGTGGTCTAAACCACAGAGCCTAGGGCTTGCTGATCAGAAGGTCGACGGTTCGAATCCCCATGACAGGGTGAGCTCCCGTTGCTCGGTCCCAGCTCCTGCCAACCTAGCAGTTCAAAAGCACGTCAAAGTGAAAGTAGATAAATAGGTAAATCCACACTATTGCCTTCCTGGCGGGAAGGTAAATGGTGTTTCTGTGCGCTGCTCTGGTTCGCCAGAAGCGGCTTAGTCATGCTGGCCACATGACCCAGAAGCTGTACACCAGCTCCCTCGGCCAATAAAGCAAGATGAGCGCTGCAACCCCAGTCTCGTTCACGGGGGGTCCCTTTACCTTTAACAAAGCAGATACTTCACTGAACTGTGCAGGCTGTTTACTTAACAAAAGAGCTGGGTCTGACTATGTAAGCAGTCCCCTTTTTCTGCAGATTCCTATTTTGCAGAGGTAAAAATGACAGGATTAGAAGGGACCCCAGAAACCTAAGTCGTCTAACCCCAATTTCATTACATATACACTACCATCGAAAGAGGGAGGACCGCACAAAACCATCACATACGGAGCAATTTGCAGCATTTGTGCGGGTGTAGTTTGAAAAGAAGTTTGCAATTCTGGAAGGAACATAAAGAAAATGTACTGGTATTAGCACAACAAGGAACACAACTGAAATGAAAAGTGGCAATAGTGTGCATTTAAATATGAGGCTTTGCATTGCCCAGAAACCAAATAAGATTTTGAATTCCTCTTCCTCTTTCTCCATCATATCTCCTCTTGACATGTTCCAATACAAGGCTGGCTGGCATGATTCAGCACAATGTGATGGATCATTTGACTCTGTGGGGAACAACATGCGGTAATGAAGGAATGTTTTATTTCCTCATTTTCTTTTTATCTAGAAAGCCTCTTACATAACTTCAAACTGGGTGAAACGTGCCCAGGAGCCACAGAGGCCCTTTCCCTTTGTTTATGGGGCTGCCTCAATCTGGCTAAAATGGTGCTTTGTCTCACTGTGGTCTAAGACAGTCGGAAGCCTGGTATAGTGACATCTGTCATCAGGTTGCTTTAAGGCAGGGGTGGGGAACCTGTGGCCCAAATGTTGCTGGACTCTCAGCTCCCATCAGCCCCAGCGGACATAGCCAGCAGTCAGGGATGATGGGAGTTGTAGTCCAACAACATCTGGAGGACCGGGAGAAGAGGGACCACCTGTCATACAATTCCCATTCAGGTGAGCTGCTTTTCAGCCCTGGTTGGTGCAATCCTATCCCCAACAAGGGGCCACATCTTTTGGAAGGTAACCAAAGGCCTGTAGTTCAGTGGGAGAACACATGCATTCATGCACTAGGCCTCAGGCTCAGTCCGCAGCATCTCTAGGTACAGTCGGAAATGCCCCCTATCTGAAATCCTGAAATCGGTTGCTGGCAGTCAAAATACAGGCATCCCTGCTCTTACAAGTATTTGACTCGCATGCGACCCTGTATACGTGCAGCGCCAACAATTAATTTTTAAAAATGATTTTTTTAAAGGTGAGGAAAGGGCCAAAATGACCCAAAAGAGAGCAGGAAAATTGCAAGAGAGAGAGAGAGAGAGAGAGAGAGAGAGAGCAGGAAAACGGCTAACAATCCCAGGAGCTTTTGCACCGACCTTCGAGGCCTGTGGAGAGTTGGAGTTTGAGAAAGTAGGTTTTCAGGGAGTGATTGTGGGGGAGTTTAGCAGATTTTTGTGGAGTTGGTTTCCATAAGTTTAGAGGGGGTTCACAAGCTTTTTAGATGGTGTTCCCAACTATACGTGAGTTCATGTATATGTGCAGTACCCGGGAGCATATCCCTGCATAGGAGATGACCTGGTCCCTACCGCCCACTAGTGGGTGTTTCAGGATTCTAGGTGGGCAGTAGGGGGTTCTACAGCACAAGTTGAATCCTTCTTCCATCAAGCACTAGTTGGTGGTAAGGAAATTTTACCATCAAGATGCATTAGTGGGCGGTAGGTATAAAAAGGATGACTACCCCTGGTGTAGACAAGAGAGCGGAATGAGAACCATAGCCTGATTGAGCCTGAGGCATCTTCCAGTGCTCCTAACCCATTTAACTCAAGTTCACCTGTCCTTCCTCGATACATTTATCCCTCACACAAATACCACCTCCTTCCTTAGAAGAGTTCAAAGCAGCTCCTGCTGCCTTCTCAGATAGTCTCCCCATGAGGCAACTTATGGGCCCAGACCTGCTTAGCACCAGCTGCAAAACCGAGTAATGCATGTACAGGCTGTCTTCTGGCCCAGTGCAATTATTAGAAATGGCATAGGGAGGTACAGTGGAATATCAGCTCTCCCATCTACTGGGCTTCTGAAATCTCAGGAAATGATGTGTTACAGCAAACCAAACCATGTCTCTTTTGGGACATTTGCTTTGAGGCTTTGCATACTCCCGAGAAATATCAATTTAAATTAATGGGTTTTCATATTTTATATTTGTCACAGGCATGTGTTGAAACTTGCACCTCTCTATACCACCAAGTGCCACAATGCCCACCTTTGCCAACCCTGGGTGGCTGTCCGCTTATTGCTTGAACTACACTGCCCTCTGGTGGCAAAAACATGCATGCACATAGCTGCCAGCAAAAGACGAGGATGGTTCAGATAACCTTCTTCAAGCAGAACACCTTACCTTCTTTGTTACCCTGCTTAAAACATCTGCACCAACGTATCTTTCTGTAACACTAATGTAACACCTGCGTTTCGTGACATAGTCCTTCTGATGCAGAGATTGGTACCCAACATACAACAGGCTTCCTGGGCCATAAATATGTATTT
Source organism: Podarcis filfolensis (assembly GCF_964270895.1). Taxonomy (NCBI): domain Eukaryota; kingdom Metazoa; phylum Chordata; class Lepidosauria; order Squamata; family Lacertidae; genus Podarcis; species Podarcis filfolensis. The sequence goes on from NC_139606.1 coordinate 97,052,412, forward strand.
TTAGGTGGCAGGCAAAACATTTTTCACTATAACCAGGCCTTTGACCTTTAACTATCTGTGGCCTTTTAGAAATGGTTGGGATGTTTCTAATGCAGTTCTCTTTCCCCTGGCAAGAGCCAGTGTGGTATAGTGGTTATGAGCGGTAGTCTCGTAATCTGGGGAACCGGGTTCGCGTCTCCGCTCCTCCACATGCAGCTGCTGGGTGACCTTGGGCTAGTCATACTTCTTTGAAGTCTCCCAGCCCCACTCACCTCACAGAGTGTTTGTTGTGGGGGAGGAAGGGAAAGGAGAATGTTAGCCGCTTTGAGACTCCTTCGGGTAGTGATAAAGCGGGATATCAAATCCAAACTCTTCTTCTTCTTCTAATGTATCTATGTAAGCTTTACTGTCTGCTTGTTAAGTCCCTTTGGGTTGCCCAGGGCAAGATAATAATAAAAAATCAATAGGATTGCTCCTTAAGGCAACAGTGTTTTTACCTATGAATGAAACTCAGAGGAGGAGCATAAAAACCTGAACGTCTGTTACTGAATATAAATTCCACCATAGAAGATTTTTTTACTAGAGCGCACACACCTGAATCAACATCTTGCAATGCACTGACAGGCCTTTGGAGGGGGGTCATTGCACTGTTAAATGCCTTCCCTTTTTGTTATTGTCCAGGACACTAGTTTTCAGCTCTAGAGCATACAGAAGACCTTTTCTTTGCATGAGAAGCCACAGCCTGAAATGAAACAACAGGATTTCCAGGTTGGTTGGAATGGGTTGTAGACAAATGGGAACCCTTTGAATCTGTGGCCCCCGAAATGAATCTTCGTACTTGTCCCACGGAATGCCCCATCAATAGGTTATTCTCGGCTAAACACACACCTGGCACAGCCTTTGTGTTTTGCTTCTGCACCACTACAATACCCATTCGTTTTGTACCTTTGTGAGGACACAGATTATGACAAAGATGTCCCAAAGCTTTCTGTGTGGACATGGATTCAGGTGTGCACACCCAGAGGTTCTTATTTAGTTTCACTGCCCTTTCTAGTAATAAATTGCTTTTATTGATTACCGTATTTTTCGCTCGATAACACGCACCTGACCATAACACGCACATAGTTTTTAGAGGAGGAAAACAAGAAAAAAAAATTCTGAATGAAACAGTGGATGTATCATTTTTGTGCTTCATGCTGCGGCCACAGACATGTGATTTGACGGTGAGTTTGGGGTAGCCCAATGCAAAGATCCCGAGGATCCATGTGGATCCATGCTTTGTAACCACGTTTTTGCACCATTGCAGCCCCAGGCAACAGTGGGTGCGTGATTTTTTTGGTGCAGGCTGTAGCCATGGACATGCTATGTGATCTGAGGGTGAATTTGGGGTGACCCAATGCAAAGATCCTGAGGATCCATGTGGATCCATGCTTTGTAACCACGTTTTTGCACCATTGCAGCCCCAGGAAACAGTGGGTGCATGATTTTTTTGGTGCAGGCTGTAGCCATGGACATGCTATGTGATCTGATGGTGAATTTGGGGTGACCCAATGCAAAGATCCTGAGGATCCATGTGGATCCGTGCTTTGTAACCATGTTTTTGCAGCATTGCAGCCCTGTTTTTGCATCAGATCATTGCTATGTGATCTGATGGTGAATTTGGGGTGACTCAATGCAAAGATCCTGAGGATCCATGTGGATCCGTGATTGGAACCACGTTTTAAGTAGGGAGGGAAGGAAAAACATAGAAGCGACAAGGAGAGGGGTGTGCAGAGAAGCAGCTGGCTAAGAATGCAGGAGAGGGGTTTTACCGGAGGGAGGAAAGGAAGGCAAAAGTCCCCCCCCCCCACAAGCCAACCAGCTCTCTCTCTCCCCCCCCCCCCAACCTGCATGTTGCCTTCGAGTCCCAGACGCACGGAGAGGAATCTGTTTTCCACTCTGCTTGCCTGGAGGGGAGGGGTTTTCTCTGCTCTTTGTTCCGTCTGAGCAAACACAGTAAGGAAACAGAAGCGGGTGGGCAGTAAGACCCTGAGGCAGAATGCAGGAAAGCCGCAGCTTCCTCTTTCCTCCCTTCTCCGGACGATTTGATATTTGCCTGCTTTTTGCCTTCACTCACGCTTCTCAGCTCCAGGGACCACACATTCGCTCTATAACACGCACAGACATTTCCCCTTACTTTTTAGGAGAAAAAATCTGCGTGTAATAGAGGGAAAAATACGGTACTTGTCTAAATTCAGTTTTTCATTATTATTGCAAACTAATATTTAATGGGTGGTTTGTTTTTGCTCATAAGCTGCTTTGAGTAGTTATTGGTAAAAGAAGAGAAATTTAAATTTAGAGAAATGTGGGAATGGGTTATAAGGAACTATTTCTCAGATTTGCCAAGGCATAGCTGCTCATAACACTTCCACAGCTATTATTCTTAGAAATGGGAGCGAAGTGCACTGTTTTCTGTACTATCTCCCGTTTCTGCAAACCGCAAACTGAAAGGGCTTCTGCAGAGTTTCACTTCCACAGTATGACGACAGAACCCTGGAAGAAAATTTCTTCTGCTGACGGATGCTGACCACAATTGAGGTTACGTTCTCTCCCGCTGCTAATTAATGTGACTGGCACAGGTCAAATTGCAACCACATGGAGATTTCTGGACGCCAGATTGGCAACTGGAAAAAGCAAAATGTCACTTAGAGAAGGATCTGATTCTTTTCCCTTGAAGCTCGACTTAGTTTTATTCTGGCTTGTTTTATCTGATATTTTAATATGTTGTAAACCACTTTGAAAGTATAGAAATGAAATTAATAATAAGTTTCATTGCAAAAAGGAAAAAAAGTGCCTAGACATTCCGTTGTAACCACACAACCTAGAATTCAGTTTCCATTTGGCAATTCGCTTATATATTTGAGTTTCTACCAAGCAGCCTGGCCTGGTATAAAACAGCTTCCTATGGCCAAAGTGGTACCTGAGGGCAGGGACTTCCTGAATCAAAACCCAGTTTTAATGCAGGAAGTTGCCTTATAGTGAGTCAGACCATTGGCTTCAACTAGCTCAGTAATGTCTGCAGTGATTGGAAGAGACAGACAGGGATCTCGTCTAGCCCTAACCAAAAGAAATTCGGGACTGAACTCTGAACCGTCTGCATGTAAGGCAACTATTTCTGGTTTATTTTCATTTATTTATTAGTGTGTATGACACACAACCACCCATGAGAGAGATGTGTAATCGTCTGCTCTTTGAAATCAAACAGTGGGGAGCTTAATGCAACAGAACAAATTATCTTTGAAGAATCCTGAGCGGCTGCTCAGTGTCATCTTACTAATTCAGCCTCTCAGGTAAATCAACATAACACGACACAATCTCCTTAGGCTACTGCAGCTCTGTGGTTAGCATCAATTTGTCTAGCATAAGCATGCATGTTCTCCAGGAGCTATGCAAATTAAAGCCCCAGAGATTTCCTAATAGGACTCTGACAGATGGATAAGGGCATGTCTTTCCCTGGTAGAAACTGGAGATGATGTAAATTAGGTTAACTAGGAGGGGAGGGGAACAAAAAAACCACAGCGCAACCTTCTCTCCAGAGGACTGAAGTAAATAAAATATGACCAAGCCGCAGTGAGACAGTTAAAAATTTTTTTGCAGGGGACCCAATTTATATCTAAGATGACAAAACACAGATGCAGTTAATCTCAGGATAAAGAAACTGGAAATATTGAAATTATGAAACAACCATAAAAAGTACGCAGTGCAAGGTTCATATCTGCAGGCATGTTCTGTGTTCTGTCCACAAGCCAAGAAAATCTGGAGCCTACCCAAAAAGCTTTGCCTATTATGCAGTTTAGGAAGGCAGTAAATAAATAAAATGAATATAAAATGAGAGAGGGAGGCCATGAGCAGCCTTGGTTTACTGCAAAGTTTGTAGAAAGAAAAGAACCACAAACACAGCCCACTGAGATGGAGCATGCTCAGTGGGTGCAGAATAATGCCAGTTTACGGTACTGTTGCCGGGGGGGGGGGGTGAGAAAGAACAGAACAGTGGGTGGATGGAATGGAATGGAATGGAATATCCTTCAAGCTGGCATGACTGGCTGGCACCCTGAACCAGGAACGCTCCACGCTGCAGCCTTTTGTTGCAAGCACTGCCCTTCTCATAAAGACTCGTATTTAGTTAGCCAAGTGACAGGTAGATAGAAAGGCATGGAAAATTTCACTGGGCAGGAGAGAATTGGACTAAAATAAATTCCACATTTACCATGATGTTACTGGCTCATCAGCTGCAGAGCCAAGATAGAATAATAAGCATCTGGTACCTAGTTTTACCCTTAAAGATGTCAAAAAATGCATCCTGTCACAGGCATGCTATGCCATTCATTTTTCCGAGGGTTCATCCTGCTATCAGCCATACATCCTGCTTTTGTCTATTTTCTGTTGTAATGCAGGAGAGTATCCCCGGCTTCTTAGAACCGCAATGCCACTGGGTCAAAACTCATCCTTAATGGTGAAGTGTGGCTGATCTTCAGGTTTGAAGTTTGGATTAGGGCTGCCATCTTCATTGAGAATTCTTTGGGCAGTATAGCCGACAATGGGATATTTGGCTTTGTAGACATTTTGGAAGGTTTCCTCCAGAGACTGCAGCTCCTCTTCCGTAAGGCCCACCTAAATGAAATATGAAAATGAGTTAAGGTCTGTGCAAGGGGAGGGAAGGAAGAGAGAGCAAATATATTCACTGTGCCGTATATGACTATTCAAAAGGGAGAGGAAGATATGCAGAGATCGCTTCCACCCACCAGATGTCTTGATCCTGCATGTGCCTGAGGCAACAGCTAGCTGCCAAGAACAATTTAGGCCCAGATGCAAGTAAAGTGATGTGCAGAATTGTGGCTTCAGCTCATGCCACAAATAAGACATCTCTCTTTTTCTTACTGTATCATGCGTGAGATCCACCGGATCAAGCGACATCTTTGCAATCCCTCGTGTGGAATCTTTGCCAGCTAGCGCATTGTACGGTGCTCCTTTCGCATAAAACTCTGTCCAAGGAGGAGAAAATAAAGTCTCAGTGAAATTAAGCTAAAATTCATTACCTTTTTTTAAAAAAGAACCTCTCATGGTACTTCTAATATTTAATTATGTCCGTGGTATTTCAGAAAAAAAGCCTATTTCCTTTTGGAACAAGGAACAAGTTAGAAAACCGTGAGGGTAGAAAAATCCCACAAACATCTGATGGCTCAGGAGCTGAGCGCATCAAATATCTGCTCTCTGGACAACACTTGGAGGTTTGCCTGTTTTATCCTCCTTGTACAGTGCCAGAACCTTAAAAGAATTAGATTCCAACGCAAAAGAACTTTAGCTTCCATTGTACAAGATGAGAAAGATGTCCACTTAATGGCCTCCCTGGCCATGAAAGTGACAAGCAAATTATATTACTAACACAGCACTAACGGAAGACCTGCACATGATCTGAGGGCATCCAGTATTTTAAATGAGGCTCAGTGCACAGAAGATGACGGCAGATGGCAACCAACTAATCACCTAGGAGGCAGCCAAGTGGATTTAAATGGTGATGTGCTGAAAGGGGGCGATGCACGTTTTTGGCTGAGGTAACCAGGCCCAGCATCGGCATCCAGCATGGTTGGGCAAATGTCAGGGCCTACAAACTCCAGCAGGTGCCAACAAGGCTGCTCCAGCATCCTTTGTATGTGTGTGTTGGCTTGCTTTTTATTTATTTTTAAGGCCCAGCACTTTAAGAAGCACCTTTATTTCCCCCGATGCCTCCTTTGTTTCCCTCAAACACAGCAACCTTAAGTCAGACCTGAGAGGCATTGTGGGTAAATGAAGTCAGCGGCAACTGCAGCCACCCGGCTTGGCCCTTCTCTGACTAGCACCAAGCTGTAAAACAATTTTTTTTTATAAATAAAGTCCATTGCTACAGCTCTCCGCCTGGCTAATGTGTGAGAAGAAATAGCCGGCACCATGAAAGAACTGAGGTGAAAGGGGCAGAGCTGTGCAGATGGCTACTGAGAAGATACAGTCATTTCATTTGTATGCTCCTTTTCCACCAAAAAACCCACGCTCAAAGCAGTTTACAGGAACTGGAGGCCTTGGGGGGGGGGGGAACATGCCTTCCTTCCAGAGGTAAGTTTAGCCACAGACAGCAAAGCTGGGAACATTACTAGGTCTGGTCAGGTAAGAAGGAATTCAGAGTTGTGAAGAATCCTTTGAGCACATTTTGATGGAGAGAAAATAACTTTGGAGGTGGGAGAGGGAAGGTACTGGAAGATATTTCAATTGTGATTATATATTACTAATCTTTTGTTCTCCTCTTCCTTTCAAGAATATCCCAGCACAACGCTAGCTGGGGCTGATGGGAGCTGTGGTCTTGAACATCTGGCGGACACCAGGATAGGAAATATAGAGCTTTCTTAAGAATGCCCTACAGTAGCTGAGGCTGCACTGCTGAGATTTCTGCCTCTGAACCTGAGCCAGAGATGGGAAGGGAGGGAGGGAGGGAGCCTCTTGTTAGAAAGTTAACTCACCTTTTCCAGAGGTGACATCAAACACCACGCCCTTCACAGCTATGTAAATAGGCTGATCCTCCTGAAAAGACATCCCCCCCAAAAAAAGACTCATTTTTAAGATATATATATATATATATTTAAAAATCATCCAATATAATTTTGTAAGCTTCTTTTCCCCAGACAATCAAAAAATGGTGTGAATCAAGTTAAGAGAGCCTTGTCTGACAAAACCAGTTAAAATCACTAAAGGAGTATGGGAGTTTTAGGATAAAGCATCTACAGAGCACAAGTTTGGCGGAAGGCTCGCAGCTTTGCTTCCAGTTACTAAACCTGGAAGGAGTCAGGCTTGTCTCCTTTAGGGAGGGCAGAAATCTGCAGATGGGCTGTATGGGGATGGCTATGAACTTGCAGCTCACACACTGTGAGAGAGAGAGAGAAGAAAGGAAGAAATGTGAATTCCTTACAGCATGCTTACTTGGGAGGAGGAGGAAACAAATCCTGCTGAGACTTTGACCCAAGCACTATAAGTGTCATAGCTGTCAACGTTTCCCTTTTTTTAAAAGGGAAATTCCCTTATTCCGAATAGGATTCCTCGCAAGAAAAGGGAAAAGTTGACAGCTATGGTAAGTGTGCACCTAAGCAGCCTGTGCTTCTGTGGGGGCTTGTTTACTCAGAAAACCCACCGCGTTCATTCAATGAGTTCGCACTCGACGCCCTTCCATTCATAGCAACGGGAACCAAACGCGAGGCAAAACGACACCAGTCGCTGTTTTGAGTTCTAATCCGGATCCTACCAAGAGGTGCAAAACTCTTCCGTCTATACTCTTCCGCGCACATTTTAGCCTGCCGCTAGCAGCGTCTGCAAACCAAATATCCCAAGGCAAACCCGATCTCGGCTGGCTTCCCGCGCCGGATCGCTCAAAGCCAGCAAAATCCGCCCTTGCGCCCTAAAATCCTCGGCCAGCAGCCGCTCCTCGCAGCCTCAGCTGGGCCCCGGCCCGCCGCCTTCTCCCGGGAAAGCGCCCTCCCGGCCTCCCTCCGTACCTGCTGCCCGCCGTATCTCGCCAGCTCGGACTCGGTGAAGAGGCGCACGGGTCTCTGGCGGGGCGCGGGCTTGAAGCGCAGCTCCTGCTCGGTCCGCCCCTCGCGGAAGCCCAGGAGGGCCGAGGCGAGCAGGACCAGCGCCGCCGCGAAGCCGCCGGCCATGGCGCTCCTCCTGCGCCGGATGGCGGCCAAGACTTCGAGGGGCGGGGAAAAGGAGCCGCAGGCATCGGGTTTCTCGAAAGCAAACTTCTCCCGCTTGCTTTTCTCCACGCCTTCCTTTCCACGCTGCGACTAGACTGCGCGTCATACATCCAAAGCACGCACGCTCCACCCCCGCGAAGACTCCTGGGAACTGTAGTTTATATTCCTCACAAAGCTACAGTTCCCAGCACCCTGAAACAGAAATACGCTTTAGATGCACGGCCTTCATGAGCCTTTAACACCACCTCTACGTTTTAAAATGAAACCTTGCACCACAGAAAACATGCGTGTAACTTTGCTTTTCAATGCTGCAAACATGTTACCACCCTGGAAAGGCAGGTTACCTCCTGTGTGAGCGCACGATATTTATAAGAACATGTGCTTAAATGCATTCATTTTAAAAAATAATCTGCCCAATTAATCAAGGGAAACTATTTAAACATTTGCATGCTTTGTACTGTAGTTGTTTATCCAACCCATCAACAGACACTGCGTTCCTATGCAGGCAAAGGCCCCATAATCCTGGGAACCCACAATTTAACAGTATGTATGCTGAGAGTTGTTAGGAAACCCCCTATACCCCTCAGAGAGCTACAATTCCCAGAGTTCCCTGAGAAGAGAGATTGATGGTTAAACTACGGAGAACTGTAGTTTTGCAAGAACAAAGGAGTTTCTTAGTTCAGTCAGTGGAGCACGGCTCTTAATTTCAGTGTCCTGGGTTCAAGTCCCACGCTGAGCAATAAGATTCATGCCTTGCAGAGAGTTGAACTAGTTGACCCCCGTGGTCCACCACCCAACTCTACAATTCTATGAACCTAGCCTCTTTCAGCACCCTTACAAACTAGAGTTTCCAGAATAGCTTGGGGGAAGCCACGGCTGTTAGAAGTGGTATTATGCCGTTTTAAACGTCTTAACGCAGGAAACAGCCCTACTAGAAAAATTAACCAATAAACTGAAACTGACATGGGGACATATAGAAGAAGATGCCTTCACCCCGGTATGGCTCCCCTTTATCACATACACAGCCCAACAAGACAATGACAATACTGTAATCTACCAACAGCATACAAATCAATACTGTATGGCTAACCTGATCCAAAACACCCACCCACCCCACTCACACATGAAAACAAAGACCACCATAGCCAACTACAAATGAATAACCACCCCCTAGGCTAACCCCAACCTCTCTCACCACCAAAGGAACACAAGTGAATAGCAAAGAACCTGCACAAGCAACGCTGACACCAAACCCTACATATAGTAAATAAAGTTACAGATAGGTAGCCGTGTTGGTTATTTATAGTAAATAAATTTATTTATAGTAAATAAAATAGAAACATCGCCACCCGACCCCCCCACCTCTTTCCCCCTTTTCTTCCTAATGTCTCAACAAATGAAATTGATTTGTAAAAATGTTACATGGGGGGGGGGACACGAGAGACATTGCACACTTTTGTAAATCAACAAAATCTTTAATAAATAAAAATTAATTTAATACAAAAAATAATGTCTTAACGCAGATATAACTCAGCTTAGGGAGCTCGTAATAAACTACATGGCGCGCACACATCCGCCCTCCTATAGAGGGAAACGGGATTTTGGGGGGAGGGGGGCTCACGAGGATTGCGCGGTGCAGCGTCGTCTACGATGCAAGTCGCAGTCAGTTCCCCGTGCAACGGGCATCTCGGAAGATTGCCGCCTTGCTCGGCACATTTCGAACCGACCGCTTCCCCAGAAGCCCCAGTCCAGCCCAATGCTTCCAGGTCACAAACTACATTTCCCAGCATCCCCTTCTCTACAGCCCCCCCCCCCTCGTGTAAGCAACAAACCGTGCAGACCCAAGGTACGGGGTGCACGCAAGTAACTTTCTGGAGGAAACGGTGGGGTCTCGCGCGCTTGCGCCGTGCGCCTCCCGGCCGGAGAATGTGTGTCCCGTTACGCCCGATGCTCTTTGATCCACTTGTCGCTTCCGCAGCTGCCTCGCCAGATCCCGGCTTCTTTTGCAGCTGCCTGTTGATCGAGTCTCTCCGCTGCCTTTTCTCTTCGCTGGTGCCATGAACAGACAAGAGACTTCGTCGTCTTACCAAGAGGTATTGGGGTCGGGGGTCGGAGCAGTGGCGGCGATCTTGCTCCGAATTCGTCTTCGCGAAGCGCGGTCGACGCGCCGCTTTCCTTTCTTGGCCGACCTGAGCGTTGCGTGCTCCGGAAAGAGCCTTTGCAGTTTCTGCTGCTGTGGCAAACAAACAGGAAAACTTGCAGCCCGGGTATGGGCAGACTTAACACAGCCGGATCCGATGCATGCTTACCGCTCCGTACAGAGGCAACTGCTTCATACCGAGTCAGACCGTTGCCCTATCTAGCTCAGTATAGCCTACACTGGTTGGCAGCAGTTCTGGGCAGGAGTAGCACTCAGCTCTGCACCCGGAGATGCCGAGATTTGAACCTGAGCCCTTCTGCGTGTAAGGCGGGCGCTTTACCACTGCAGTAGTGTTTGCCACTCCGCTTGCAATAGGGCTGCAAAACTACTACACGCTGCCATCCTCTGTGTATGCGTTCAGTACTGTATAATGTATCCCATTGAGGAAAGAAGGGCTTACTTCTCTGTGCATGGGATTGCTCTGTGCAAGCAGCAGTTTATAGACGAAAACTGCTGTTGGTTCCCTGAAGTCAGTAGTAAGACTAATTGAACTCAGTGAGACTTGCTTCTGAGTAAAGCATGCACACTCTTGCACTTACGTTGAGCTCAGTGAGACTAGCCTCCTGTTCTGAGTAGGAAACAAACACGCAATTCTGCACAAAAACCCAGGCACAAGTTTCTTGTTTGCCAGCGAAGGCACTGCAGGAAAAGCGTTTTTTTTGCTGTGCACAGTATTTCCTCATCCCCGCTCCCCCCCCCACCCACAGCACTTTGCTAACTTTTTCTAGTCCAGATGGGAAGAATCAGAAGTGGGAGCTCTGCTTAAAACTTCAGGACTCTAGCAATTGATTCATAATGACGGTAATAATAGTATAATAATCCTCCTGATGAGCTGAGTGCTATCCTAGAAGGCAGTTGGTAATAATGAGCTCTTAATTGTTGTTGTAAGTGATCTTATTATATGCTCAAATGTAATGCCTGCTTAGTTCAGTGGGGCTTAATAATAATTTTTTATTAGTAGTAGTAGTGTTGACAGGACTCTTGCCTTAATTCTCTTCCCAGTTTGCAACCTAGCAGGGTCTCTACATCAACTCCAGCCTTTATTCTTATATTTAAATGTATAACTGCCCTCCGTTAATTCTGATTCTCAGAATTCTGTTTAATGCCACAGAGAAAGATAGCCGGACCACCAAGTTAAGTCCATTTTGTAGTGTCAACAATGGCCTGTTTTTATTCCCCTGAGCAAACTTCTCTCTCTCTCTAACAAAAGGATATCCTGCAGACTGACTCACAAGTTCTGCCCTTGAATCATTTAATCATTTTTCTTTTCTTCTGGAGCCCAGATCTCTTGTGTTCATGCAGTTAATCTGGAAGGAAAGGGAAGGGGGTGGTGATGGCTGTTGGTGTAAACAAACCCTCCCAGATCTCACTTTTTAAAAAGCATTTAAAGCAAATCCAGAAAATTGGTTATCTGTTTGAATGTGCTCTGTTATGGTCCTATCAAAATGGTCTTAGCCATGCAGTGAAACTCCTCCGCTGTCCTGCTGCCAGGCCTTGAAGGTTTCGCCTGCTTTGCATATCAATGTACCAGCTGGTACAACTGTAACTCTGGGCTCATGGCAGTTGCCTTTGCTTCCCCTTCAAAACTGCAGATGTTGAGAGAGCTCAGCTCATTCAAATGCAATTATAGCGTGCCTTACTTTGGGGGGGGGAGGACATTAGCATTATGTGATGCAGCCCCTAATAATAATAATAATAATAATAATAATAATACTATTAACAATAGTAATAGTAATACAATTCCCAGGTTCTCTTCCAAATTCACAGATTCCACAGGGGTTGTCATAGTGAAATCAAGTAAAGATTGATGCTTCAAGACAGGAGCTTGATGTTATACAAGAGTCATAATTTAATAGATTCTTCCCAGAAATCCAAGTGAAATTGGGGGGGGGCAGGAATGTGGGCTGGCATTTTGATGTGTGGATTGGGGGGGGCACAATAAACGCCCACCTAGAAGTATTTACTGTGACAGAAGTTTATATGGGCTAAGTCAGCAAACTTTTTCATCAGGGGGCTGGTCCACTGTCCCTCAGACCTTGTGGGGGGCCGGACTATATTTTGAAAAATAATAATGAACGAATTCCTATGCCTCACAAATAACCCAGAGATACATTTTAAATAAAAGGACACATTCAATTCATGTAAAAACACGCTGATTCCCAGACCGTCCACGGGCCGGATTTAGAAGGCGATAGGGCTGGATCCGGACCCGGGCCTTAGTTTGCCTACCCATGGGCTAAGTAATGCCAGAGATAAAATGTGTTGCTTTTTAAGGTGATACAAGACTCTGGTTTTTGCATTCACTAATGCAGATGAAAAATAATTCTTGTATTTGCTCAGTGCCAAGCGACCTGAGGTCCTCCAAGATGGTGTTAGGCAGTCATCAGCCACAGCCAGTATAGCCAATGGTCGGGTATGATCACAGATGTAGTCCCATGACATATTGAGGGCCATGGATTTCTGCCCTTGCATAAGGTAGTAATAAATAACAATAATATCCTTTATAAACGGGGACTGCAGCAAAATGTTATAACATGGGAGTGCTTCTGTCCAGGATGCCAGCCAGCCAGGGTTTGTGGCCTGGGATTCTAATGAGAATTCTGAGGGCCAAGTAGAGAGGTTTAGGGGGCACTTTTGGCTCCCAGGCCTCCTTCCTCTCATTATAATATAGGCTCCCTGCCATTATAATATATTCTTATATTCTCAAAATGCTTTTCGGTTTTGGAAACTACAGGTTTTATTCATTTTTTCAAAATCTTTTGAAACATCCTTACAATCACATGTTCAGCTGCTTTTGTGATTTTAAACCTTCTGGGTTAAGTGACCTCAAGTGTTAGTGTGAGTGCCATTTTGCTCTTTAAATGGACTTTGAAAGAAATGAAATAAAACACCAAAAGTTCCCTGAAGGAGGTTAATATGTGTTGAAGAACTAACTAATGTATAAAAGATTTCCCTAAACATTCTGTTCGGTCTTTGGCCTCTTCTGGGAATTTTAATTTGTTAAGGGTGACGACTGATGAGAGTTGGCAGGAGACACCTGTTCCCCACTCAGAGCTATATTTCTCAGGGGTGGAGGTTAAGCATCGATGCTTCCCGGTGAACTCTCGATATTGTAGCTCCACACCCTTAACAGACAAACAGCCCCCTAACAGACATGCTAGTGGTGGGCAAAAGCGGAACAACAGATATGACTTATCTTTGTACAGTAGGTTACATTTCAGCTGCGCCAAAGCGCTCCAGGAGGGCGTGGAGCAGGACTGTTAAGCTGGTATGTCTTGAGAAGAAGGGGTTCAGGCTAAGGGAGAGTCCCAAGGGCCACACGGAAAGACCCAAAGTTCTCCAGTTCCAATGTATGGTACTTGCATGTGTGAATCATTCATTCCTTGGGATTTTAGACTTAGCCCCATTGAAGCCAATGTGAGTAAACAGCTTAAGTGGCCTGTAGATCATAGCTTCCCCGCTGTCGCCGCCTTGTCTGATATCTGAGTAAATACCGAAATAGAACACACCTGAAAGCCACCTGATCGCTGTAGCTCACCTGCTCCTAACAGTGTGCCAAGGCTTCTGTGCCAGGTTGATCTGTATTCATTGTGGACTGCAGCCATGCAGTCATGTACACACATAACAGCCGAGAAGCCTGTCGCATGCATTGTCTTCTCAAGGGTGTGGAAAGCATGAGAGACTTATAGTGCCATGTCTTTACTAATGGGACCTGCAACAAAGTGTTGCAGCATGGAGAGCTTCTAGTTAGGGCTCTAGTCAGCTAAGCATTCCATTCCTCCTCTTCTGTTTTCCGTTCATTCCTCACCAGTTAGCATTCCGCGGCCACTGAGCATGCTCAGTTCTCATTGGGCTACTTTGGGCTTCGCTCCTTTATTCCCCAACCTTTTTGTTTGTACTTCTGCAAACCTTTGGGGTTTTCCCAAGAAGAGCTGATAACTTCACTGTTGCTTGCTTTAGTTTTGAGTGCCGTTTATCCGCTTGCAGGGGTGTTGAAGTCTTGTAATAATAGCCTTATCTGTTTAAAGAATACAGTAGATTTAGCCAGCATGGTGCCTGGGTAGCTCAGTTGGTTAGAGCGTGCTGCTGATAACACCAAGGTTGCAGGCAGCTGCATATTCCTGCAGTGCAGGCGGGGGTGGGTGTTGGACTAGATGATGCTCAGGTTCCCTTCCGACTCTACAATTCTATTATTCTGTGGTGTCCCCAAGATGCTGCTGGCCTACAACTCCTGCTGTTTCCTGACCATTGGCCATGTTGGCTGGGGATGATGGGAGCTGACCCACTCTGTGGGTTTCCCCCTTTGATAGAGGCAGATCTTGACAGAGGCTTCAGGGGCTTCTGAAAGCCTTGACCCCACTTCTAACTGGACGAGTGAACCTTTCTCAGGTTGAGGGTTTGGTTGGTGCCCAGTTATATTTCTGGGGCTGTGGTAGTCAACTGAACTGAACTGAGAGCCAGTGTGGTGTAGTGGTTAACAGTGGTGGACTTGTAATCTGGTGAACCGGGTTTGCTTCCCTGCTCCTCCACATGCAGCTGCTGGGTGACCTTGGGCCAGTCACACTCCTCTGAAGTCTCTCAGCCCCACTTACCTCACAGAGTGTTTGTTGTGGGGGAGGAAGGGAAAGGAGAATGTTAGCCGCTTTGAGACTGCTTAAGGGGAGTGAAAGGCAGGATTTCAAGTCCAAACTCCTCCTCCTCCTTCTTCTATGTTTTCATTTGCAAAAACAATGACTTAAATAAATAAATAAAAACAACAGCCAATTTTGTTTGGGAAAGGGAAGAAGTGGAACGCGCCAGCTGCGATCTGCAAGGTTGCTTCGGAACGCCAGGAGACAAAAAGAAAACTGTAGATAGAGGGAAGGAACAAAAGGAAGCAGAATCCTTTGTGCTTTGCCTTCAGTTATTTTCCTTTCAGTTATGGGATTAGATGCTGCGCGGCCTGCAGGGATCACGTCTATCGGATGTGACAAGCCTGTGACATTGACAAAAATGTCCTGGCAGTTTGGGCCTTGCGCTTTGAGTGACGGCTCAAGAAAGCATCTGGTCTGTTTTGCTGCTTTGAAAGGTGTTCAGTTGCCTGTTGTTCTGGTCCGCTGAGCCAAAGGATAACGTAGCAGTGGCCTGAGGATTAGGTTGCTGTTCCTTTTGGTGGCGATGGGAGGAAAGGTGTTCGTGCTGCATTCACACACGTGCTGGAAGCAGTCAGATGCCTCCTTACGTGCCTGGGAAATCCCTCCGCCAGCAATTTCGGGATTTGCATACAGAGGGATAAATCCAGTCTTTTTGGTTGTGAATGCAAGATACAGTGGTGCCTCGCAAGACGAAATTAATTCGTTCCACAAGTTTTTTCTTCTTGCGAGTTTTTCGTCTTGCGAAGCACGGTTTCCCATAGGAATGCATTGAAAATCAATTAATGCGTTCCTATGGAGACCGCTTGCCAGGCTGGCGGTGCGGAGAAGGGCTTTTCTCCCCACCGCAAGCCTTCAGGACAGGTCCGGGAACAGAGGGGAAGGCGCGCAGCGCTTCTCCTCTGTTCCCGGGGCTTGCGGTGGGAGGAGGGTTTTTCCTCCCCACCGCCAACATTCAGAACAGCATTCTGAATGTTGGCGGTGGGAAGGAAAACCCTCCTCCCACCGCAAGTCTTCAGGACAGCCATCCGAAGGCTGGCGCGGGGAGAAGGTCTCTCCGCCCCACCGCCAGCCTTCGGGGGAGCCTTCCGAAGGCTGGCGCGGGGAGGAGGTCTCTCCGCCCCACCGCCAGCCTTCGGAGGAGCCTTCCGAAGGCTGGCGCGGGGACGAGGTCTCTCCACCCCACCGCCAGCCTTCGGAGGAGCCTTCCGAAGGCTGGCGGCGGGAGGAGGTCTCTCCGCCCCACCGCCAGCCTTCGGGGGAGCCTTCCGAAGGCTGGCGCGGGGAGGAGGTCTCTCCGCCCCACCGCCAGCCTTCGGGGGAGCCTTCCGAAGGCTGGCGGCGGGAGGAGGTCTCTCCGCCCCACCGCCAGCCTTCGGAGGAGGTCCGAGGATAGTGGGGAAGACGCGCTGCGCTTCCCCGCTGTCCTGGAGATTTCCCTATGGGCTTTCGTCTTGCGAAGGAAGCCCATAGGGAAATTCGTCTTGCGAAGCGCATCGAAAAACGGAAAACCCTTTCGTCTAGCGGGTTTTTCGTCTTGCGAGGCGTTCGTCTCGTGGGGCACCACTGTAGAAGGCACATTAGAATGGAGAGTCTGGGAGAGGTGTAGATCAGGGGTCAGCAAACTTACCGCATCTTGGGCTGGTGTCTCCAGTGACGATTGCGCGGCGGGCCAGAGGGCGGAGGAGGCCCATGCACATACATGTGCGCACACGCTATTTCCAGCGCACTTTCGGGTCGGAGGAGCACCGGAAATAACTTGTGCACATGTGCACAGGCCTCCTCCAACCCAGATGTGCACCAGAAATAACGCTTGCACATGCGCACAAGCTATTTCCAGTGCTCCTCCGACCCGGAAGTGGGCAACTGTGCAGCACAGTGCCAGTAAGAGTGGGCGGTGGGGGTTTCTGCGGGCCAGATAAACGAGTTCCTCGGGCCTTATCCGGCCCGCGGGCCTTAGTTTGGGGACCCCTGGTGTAGATGCTCCATTGAATACTTTTCAGCCCAAACTGGAGAAGTAACCAATGCCGTTTTAAAGTTTTATCAGAAACTTCCTATTCCATTTTCTCATTTTCTTCCGCAACAGTGAGCACCAGAAATTGGCTTGTTCTTTTTTTAAAAAAACCCAACATCACTGCTTCTCAGCTTTATATAGCAGCCTCTAGATCCAGCCTTAGAAGTTGGATCTGCAAGAAATGTTCCGCTTTCTCCTCTTCAACAGGAGTGCTCTTGTTCAGGGTTCTAGGCAGTCATTTGAGAGAGCAGCTTCTAGTCAACGCAGACAGCACTGAGCTATATGCACTAATGGTCTGACTCGATGTAAGGCAGTTTCCTACGTTCCTTCCACTCTTTTACAGGCGCATGCACAAACACATATTCGGACACTATGGTTTGCCAGAAGGGTTCCCCCGCCCCCGTACTCAATATTCTATGACTACTGAACATGCTCAGTACTCATTGGGCTGTTGGTCTTTTGCCTCCACCGTTTTGTTTTAATTTGTACCTCTCAAAATTCAGGGGGTTCCCCTAGCATTGCTGAGAGCTCCCTTTCGGTTTCTCAGTGGCTCCATTTTGGCTCAGTTTCTGTTCTCATTCACTGCCTGAGGTTGCTGTTGGAGGGAGTGCTCATTCATGCTTCCCAGTCCATTAGCAGCCAGCCATAAGCATTCATGGAGAGGCAATTTAGAGCCGGATTGGCAAACCTCTTTCTGGCTGGCAGTACCAATAATGATTCCCCTGACCCCCGGTGGGCCAAATTTCACAGGTGGGCAGGGCTGTGTGATTAACACTGTGCAGATCAGATGCAGCAGGGAGGCTGTAGCATGAGCGAGTGTAGCCCACTGAGTGTGCAGCTTGTGGTTGAATTTCACCTGCAGGAAGAACAGCTTCTTTGTGATGTCCTGGATCAGCTCCTCAGATACATCTTCAGGGTAGAACTTGGCATGGAATTTGAGCCGCTGTAGAAGCTCAGGGCTGTACCCACTACACAGATCTGATTGTTTCTGTATTTTATATTTGCAGCTGAGTGAAGATGTGGAGCACGCAGATGCAAACTTGGAACCTGCAGAGGAACAAGTAGACAAAGAGGATCTGGATGATGCCAGCTCAACTATCCTTCCAAGTAAGATCTACTGATCCTGTGTAGCTGGATATTACATGTGCTTGCATGAGAATCTTGGGGTCCCAGCCCATATTGTTTTCTGCTGACGAGATATTGCAGTGATGCATGTCGCAGGATAGGGACATTTCCTGTAACAGGTGCAGGAAAGCCTCTCTTGAAGGGAGTTCTCTGTGATAGAACATGTGCTGAGAGCAGCAGTGCCTGGTACAGTTGTACCTCAGAAGTCAAACGACTTGCAAGTTGAATGTTTTGGCTCCCGAATGCCGCAAACCTGGAAGTGAGTGTTCCGGTTTGCAAACATTCTTTTGGAACCCGAATGTCTTCTGTGGCTTCCGATTGGCTGCAGGAGCTTCCTGCAGCCAATTGGAAGTCATGCCTTGGTTTCCGAACGTTTTGGAAGTCGAACGGACTTCTGGAACGGATTCTGGTTGACTTCCACAGTACGACTGTATTATGAAAAAGTGAAGCACCTCCATAAGGCAGCCAACACTTGCCTTTGTCATATCATTGCCATCATTGCCTCCATTGGCCAACCATCGCTTGCCACCAGCAGGTCCCTCTGCAGCCTCCTCTCCTTACATGGGGAGAAATCAGTCTTTGGTTCTTTCCTCCTTAACATGGGGCATATTTAAATTCTGACACCATATGTTCCAGTGTGAGTTAAAAGTCTCAGATTAATGTCTTCTCCAGTCCTAGACAGCAACAGCCCTTCGGTGCGTTTCAGCAAGTCCTGCCTGAAAAACGTCTTCTCGGTCATTCTCCTCTTCATATACCTGCTGCTCATGGCTGTAGCTGTCTTCCTGGTCTACCAAACCATTGCCGACTTCAGGGATAAACTCAAGCACCCCGTGATGTCGGTCTCTTACAAGGAGGTGCCCTCTTACGACGCACCTGGTAAGATTGGAAACTGAACGATGAGTTTTCTGGGGGAATCGGGCAGGGTTTGAAGATGCATTTCAGGCTTCCACAAATCTGCAGCTGGCTGCCCTTTTGCTTACCAGCTCTCAGGCTTGCACATTGTTGGGTTGTGGGACCTAGGCTGCCTTTGTAGATGCTTAAGCCTTACGCAGTTAAGCCAGCAGAAGCTGCTTCTGAGGAACACAAGGAACCCTCATTTTGTGGCTCTGCAGATGTTGGAGGTTGCAGGTACCACTTGTTGAAGCCACAACAATAAGCTGGGTTTTACCTATTCTGTGAAAACATCCCCTTTTATTCAGAGCTCTTAAGTGTTGCACGAGATTAAGGACTACCTTAGAAACAGCAGCCCCATGTAGGGTTCCCCACTTCTTGTCCTGTTAATACTTAGTAGGAGATTAGAAGCTGCTTTTTCACTGAGTTACAATCTTGGTCCATCTAGCTCACTAAGGTCTACTCTTGCCAGCAGTGGCTGTCCATGGTTTGAGTCAGCAGTTCATTTCCAGCACAACTTTCCCCGTGGCCTGACATCGTGGCACTGTGTGCTGTCCTCGCCATCATTGGCTGCTTCTTGTGAGGATGGGAGTGTGCAATGAGGACCAGATGCATGGTAGATTGCAATAAGCATGGCAGAGAAGAGGAAAAACTGGGTGTGGAGCTGTGGCTTTGGGTAGCCATGGACAGACTTTCCCTCCATGAATTTGGGTGACAAATGTTTCTTGTAATTCTTCGTTCACCTAAGCATCTAAGAAGAATCCTGCTGGATCAGGGTGAAGGTTTGCGGAGGAAGGCTCTTAAGTTGGTTAGTGCTAATGGTTCACAAATCACTGAGGGGAGGAGTGGGTCCATATGTTTTAAGAGAAGCAGTTTCAAGACTGTCGCATGAGAGACCTTCCACTGAGCTTCCTGTGCCAGGCAGTTCAATACCTGTTTTGGCCTTTAGCTAAGGCCATCAAGCAACCAGTGACTTATCAACTTCAGGAGTTTGGGGTTGAACTAAATTGTCTAAATTCATATCAGTGCTGCCTTGATTGCCCTGGTGGATGATGTGTATCAGGAGAAAGACTGTGGGAACTGACATACTGATTTCAGTGACTTTTGATCCCCTTGGCCACAATGTCTCTCTGAGTTGCCTGCATGGAATAGGAATGTGTGTGCATGTGTGTGGAAGAAACTGTTTTATGGCATTTCCTTTCTCACCTCTCGGGTTCCAGAAGGTGGTGCTGTGGCATCCTTTTCTCAGCAGCCAACAAAATCAGGGGGGTTGCTTGTGGAAGCTATTGATGCCCACAAGTTAACTCCGGATGTTTTGGGTCTTTTTCTCCCTCCGTAAAAACCAGTCCCCTTTTCCCCAACAATCTCTAACATGACCAAGTAACAGAACGCAAGTTGCGGCGCTGCAGACTTCAGTCTTAATGGATGGTGCCGTCAGCCATCTTTCCCTGCCCCCAGGAGGCCTCTGGGAATGACACCAAGTCACAACACAGTGCTGTTGCCATGGGGCATTCTGTCGCACGAATGCTGTTGAGGGTGCTGAGGACAGGGGGATGCACAGTGCTGCAAAAGTGTAGAAGGAAGGGAAGAATCTCAGCCTAGATTTAATTGTCTTTCAATTGTTCGGGGACTCTGGATGCTGGGGAGAGATTTTTCTCATCCCTATGATCCTTTGTCTGAAGAAGCTCAGGATTGAACTTTGTCTGCATGCAAACTTCGGACTTTCTGCCAATGCGCTATAAGGCTGCTTCCAAAATTTGTGGCTTTTGTGGTCAGTCTGGCCCAACATTCTACCCATCCTGACTCATTCTCACACCACATTCTGTGTGATGTGTAAGCAATGCTGTGTCTGTGATGGTTCCCATTCATTAGAAATGTAACGTTGCTCTTCCAAACAGGTATTGCCCTCTACCCAGGCAAGGCTGAGCTGCTGACCTGCAAGCATCACTTACACAATTACATCCCACCTCTGGTAAACCCTGGCCAGCCAGGAGAAATTGAATGCACTACTCAGAGAATCAACTACACAGATCCTTTTGCTAATGGAACAAAGGTAATCATTAAGAGGAAGGACTCAAGTCAGTTGGGAAACCTTTGAGTGGTTGCAATCCCACCATCAGACAATGTCACTTATCTTGGAATGCCACTGCGTAACAGAGCGGGGAAACTGACTGGCTCCAATTTATGCTTTAGCTGAGATTCCTGCATTGCAGTTGGTTGGACTAGATGACCCTAGTGATAGACCCAACTCTATGATTCTGTTTGAGACAGCTGTCATCATAGCTGCTGCTAGAGAAGGGATGGGGACCATCTGTGGTCCTCCAGATGTCATTGGGCCCTAACTCCCATCATCCCTGGCCATTGATCTTGCTGGCTGGGGCTGATGGGAGTTGTAGTTTGCAGAGTTGGAGGGAGCTTTGTAGGCCACCTATTCCAAACTCCTCCTTGATGTAGGCAGTCCAGAGCTATGGCATCCCCAGCAGATGGCTGTGTCCAGTCTCTGCTTGAAGACCTAAGCAAGTGCCTGTTAATTATAGAGGAGCCCTTTCTGATGTTGGGGCAGGTCTTGGGAGCGACTTCTTTATGCATGGTATTTAACAGAAAACGATAGCACATGTATTGGAAGTGATCTGCTGCAGGGATCCTTCACTTTGTAACTTAAGGGTTGGTTCTGTTGTCATCTAGTCAAGAGGTAGCGGGGTCCTGGTGGAGGTGTTGATGTTTCATTTAGGTTTTGTTTTGAAGTATATTTTTTTATTGCTCCTATAGCTGACATAGAAAAGTGAGGTTGGAGGATGGAGTGGCTTACTCAGTGCCCTCCAGAAGATGAGACTCCAACTCCCATCATCCCTGACCCCTGTCCTAACACCAGAAAATATCTTGATCAATCCAGAGATACTCATATTGACACAGGATGCAAAGGTTCCCCTTTGTTCATCTTACTCCTCTTCCCACGTGTCTCCTCTGACTGATCTTTCTGCTCGTAGAAATTTGCGGTGATTGTCGAAGGACCTCGTGATGTGAAGCAGCAGGAACTGGTGTTCATGCAGTTCTACCTCAATGAAACGGACCAGGATTTCAGCGCAATAGACTACCTTCTCTTTTCTTCATTCCAGGATTTCCTCGAAAGGTACAGCTGCTCTCTTCATAATTTCTGTTCAGTAAAGAGCAGCGTGGTTCGAGTGTTGGACTAAGGCATCCCAGGTTCAGATCCCCATTTGCCCGTGAAGTTCACCGGGTGACATTAGGCCAATTTCTGCCTCTCAGCCTCACCTACCTCACGTGAGTGGAGAAAAGCAGAGAGAAACATGCATGAGCCCATGTTCCCTTTCAGTGATTCTTCCCATCCACTGCTTGCTTTGGAAGGAACTATGGGAGCTGGCTTCACACAGTCATGGGATGAATTTCAGGGGGGTCCCCTGTGGTACCTAAAGACCACCAAGCCCCTACATTTCCTGAACGAAAGAAGGGAAGAAACCAATGGGCAACTTTACAGAATGGATTAAAAACAAGAGCTAGGATTTATTGAGTAAAAGGGAGAGGGAAGGAAACAAAAGGAACAATTCTGGTTGGGTATACAGTGCACAGGTAAGTCTTTAAGCAACCAAGTAGGAAGAGGATGGAGTCCAGTAGTTAAGACTTAAGTGATCCACAGGTGAGCAATCAGTTTCTTCCACTTGCCTCATGAATACCAGAGGCTCTATGCTTTTGAAGACTGCTGTCCATGCAGATGGAAGGCAAGGAATGGGATGGAGCAACCATGCTTGTCCCTGCTGACCCCTCCTCATGTCTGTACAGGGTTTAAGTCAGGCATGGCCAAACTTGGCCCTCCAGCTGTTTTGGGACTACAATTCGCATCATTCCTGACAACTGGTCCTGTTAGCTAGGGATGATGGGAGTTGTAGTCCCAGAACAGCTGGAGGGGCCAGGTTTGGCCATGCCTGGCTGAAGTCAAGCAGGATTTTTCCTCTGTGCTGGGTTGCATGCAAAGATAAATTCATGCTTCTAGGCAACGGAGTAGCGTGCGATCCGTTTAGACAGGCCTTAAACTAGACTTTGAGAGTCTCTCTTTGAGGCCCTGCATCTAAGTGAATTCTGTGTAATTGCCTGCTTAGAAGTGTTCCATGTAAATTAAGCTTAGCGTGAATCATACTTGAGAATCCTGCACTTCCTCTTTTGGGTTCCCCACACAGTGTATTCGGCTGCCTTGGTAACCCACAATTAGCTGGAGAATGTGGAGGCTTCAGAAACTGTAGTGGGTAAGATTGAATAATTAGGAGGCCCAGCCGAGCCTGGTAATGGAGCAAAAGAAGCTCTGCAAGACAGTCGAGGGGAAGCATTTATATTTCCTCCTTGAGTCAATAACTTCCATGGAAACTTAAGTGGGAGAGGAAAGGAACCATCTAGCAGTGATATTAATAAAAGCCCTTTCCTGGCTGCGATTCTATATTTCTGCTTAGTGCCAACCCCCACCCCTCACACACCCTAAAGCACAAACCTTCTTCTGTTGTCTGCAAGGGTTTGAAAGCCTCTCCTCAAGGGAAAAAATTAAAATCCACATTAGGGCCATCCACCTCCATCTTGAGTGAGTCTCATGACAGAGTGAGGGACAAGGCTGAAGACATTCAGAGGGGGGTGGGGGTAGAGGCAGGATTGAAAAGAAAGGGAAAATGAATGATTTTGGCCCAGAACAGGCATTCATCTATATTAACAATGCATTAAGTCTCCAAGGAATACACACAATTTTCGTTGGACCTTTAGTGCTAGATTCAGCTAGCCGCTTCCCTTCTATCTCTAATTTTTTGGTCATTCTTCTGCCTTTTGGGAGGCCGCTGAATATTGACTCCCAACACTCTCAAGCCATAAGGACTAGAAACGTGCTTTATTCTTAAATGAAGGTGGAGATTCCTCAGGATGCTGAATTCTCCTAGATTCACAACAACGTATGGGCTTTGCAAGTATGTGTTCCCTCCCTTGCATCATTAGCCTGCTGCTTATGCCGGCTTGAAGCAGAATTAGTTTAATGATTTCGGTATTACGTTTAGATCCTGTCTCTCTTCTCCAAGGAGCACAAAGTGGCCATGCATCCTTTCTCCTGCCCACTTTCTCCTCACAACAACCCTGTGAGGTAGGTTTTATGCCAAGAGAAAGGTGACTAGCTCAAGGTCATCCAGTGAGCTTCAGTAGTCCCCCAAGTCCTAGTCCAGTCCTCTAACCACCACACCACACTGCCTCTCATACAAAACTGTGTTAAATGAAATATTATTATGTTAAATTGTTCTGAAACAGCCGGCATGATTTCATGCTCATATGAGCTGCATAAGAAATCCTGTTTGAATTCATAGTCTTCTGGTAATGGTCTCTGCTATATTGCAACTCCCCTTTGCCAGTGCAATTCCCTGGGGTGCATCAAGTTTCCTTCCTTTTAAAAAACCATCCTGTTTAAAAACGGTTGACTCCAGGTTCCTACAGGCCTTGGGAGAAGAGATTTACAGTGTGTGTGTGTCCCTCCTAACCCCCATGCCATTGTGTTCCTTCCTGGGCACCTTTGCAGGGGCTGATGCTGGGTCTGTGCACAAGGTGCTGTTAAGGAGGAAGTGGCTCAGTTGGGGGTGGCTCATGGGCCAGTTAAATGGCCTCCGTGGGCCGCTTCTGGCCCATGGGCTTTAGGTTGCCAACCCCTGCCCTACAGCTTCTACAGCATCCAGCCCAAGGAGATTCATGTGGCAGGAAAGGCAGCAAGGACTCTGCTGCCGTTGCTATTTATGAAATATGAGCCTCATGCTGTCGGTGACTATGCAGTGTATTATTACCGAGCTGTGGAAAATATATATATGTATCTGTCAGAATGGCTCTTCGTGCGAGTTAGGCTAAATGCCTTGGAAGAACAGAGAATGGAAAATCGATTTCAGATGTCATGGAAGAGTTGAATGCCGCAACTCTCATCTCCCTGCTGTTGGTGTGCCCATCGCATTTGTCTGCAAATGTATTTCCAGAGGCTGTTGTAGTTGTCTTTCCATACAGGGGCTGGAATCTAGAGGGAACTCGTGCCTCATTGGTAGAGAGGAGGGATGCTGAAGGTCATCTGGGACAACCCTCTGCTCAGTGCAGCATCCCTGACAGATGGTTGTCCAGCCTCTGCTACAGTACATCCAGTGAAGGAGAGCCCAGCATCCCCATCTTTTTCATGTTTTGTACCTACGCGCTTCCAAATTTGAGGTGCTTTAGGCCTGGCTGTGGTTATGTAGCCACCAAGGGAAGCCACTCTGCACATGTTTCAAGGCATTCTCATTGTGAAATCACATCTCACAGCTTCTAGAGACAAGCCTTCAAAATGTGCCTTTTCAGTTTTATCTGACAAGAAAGTGGTCACTGTAGAATTCCACTTAAGTGAATTCAAGACTCAAAGAGTGTGTTAGCTAAAAGACTAAGCTACAAGTCATGAAGTATCCAGATCTGCCTTCTGCGTGAACTCACCGCCTTAGGCAGACTCAGTTTCTCATTCCCACATCTGCAGTATTGGGATAATAGCACTGCCCTACCTTAGGAGGGCTGTTGGGATGCGGGTGGCGCTGTGGTCTAGTTTAGACCTCTGAGTACTGAGCCTCTTGGGCTTGCTGATCAGAAGGTCGGCGGTTCAAATCCTCATGAAGGGCTGAGCTCCCGTTGCTCTGTCCCAGCTCCTGTCAACCCAGCAGTTCAAAAGCATACCAGTACAAGTAAATAGGTACCGCTGCAGCAGGAAGGTAAACACCATTTCCGTGCACTCTGATTTCCATTACGGTGTTCCGTTGCGCCAGAAGCAGTTTAGCCATGCTGGCCACATGACCTGGAAAGCTGTCTGGACAAATGCCGGCCTCAAAGCAAGATGAGCGTTGCAACCCCATAGTCGCCTTTGACTGGATTTAACCATCCAGGGGTCCTTCCACCTTTTTTTACCTAGGAGGGGTATTGTAAGGATAATACGCACCCTGAACACTCAAAAGGACTTAATGTTAAGTATAGTTAATTAGGGGGTCTTCTAGCAAAACCGATAACCAAGGCCTATAAAGCCAACACCACCACTTGCTAAATTTCCTCACCACCAAGGTAACAAGCCCTTACAACAGAACTTGTCAGCTTCTTTTTGTTTCCCAAACTAACACTACCTCCTTCTACCGCAGTCCAAACAAGCCAGGCTTTATGAAGGCCTGTGAGAGTTCCTACTCCAGCTGGAAGTTTTCCAGTGGTTTCCGAACCTGGGTCAAAATGTCTCTGGTGAAAACGAAAGAAGAAGATGGCCGGGAGACGGTTGAATTCAGGCAGGAGGTAAGGAGGCAGCAAAACACAGCTTTCATTGCTGGGGGTGGGGTGTTCACACCATGCAGGTTCTTGATTCCGCAAGCGCTTTCTGCAAGATGTAGCTTGTTCTCCTTCTGCTCCCATAAGGGATGCAGTGCCAGAGACTAATCAGAGTGACAGAGGATGCAGCTCGGCATTTGTGCTTTAGTGACTCTTCATCCTGCATGTTCTCTGTCCTTCTCGTGCACTTCCCACTTCCCAGAGTGTCAAGAAGTTCATGGGCAGCACTTGAGACAGCAAATTTTCCTTTCGGATGATCGTGAGCTCCAAAGATTCCTGGTGCTTTTGTAAGAAATCCAAAATCCACAGCCAGGCAAGGATGAGGACTGACCAAGTGATCAGAAAATAGCAAGCAGGCTTCACCTTAAACTTTTCCTCAGGAAGGATGTTAGCCCAAAGCAGGGAGACGGGGAGTGGCAATGGAAGGAGAGACAAAAAGCCAAGCTGAGTGCTGTAGCCACGAGCTGTGCATTGCAGATTGATTGAATATAAATAGAGCAGATTGGAAGCAAGCAGGGATTGAACACAAGAAGCACACCTATCAGATACTAAGAGCAAATGTTGCACAGAACTCTTGTTTAAATGTCTTGACTCTCTTTCTCTTTAAATTCAACCTGCAACTGTTCCCTCTTTGCTCCCTCTGCTTGCTGAAGGCTATGATGTTTCACAAAGATCAGAAAGAGATTCTCAGCCTTTAGGGAAGGTTAGTCTCTCTTGTTAAGCCTGCCCACCTTTC
Source organism: Podarcis filfolensis (assembly GCF_964270895.1). Lineage (NCBI taxonomy): Eukaryota > Metazoa > Chordata > Lepidosauria > Squamata > Lacertidae > Podarcis > Podarcis filfolensis. The sequence continues at coordinate 97,079,083 of NC_139606.1, forward strand.
CAGTATAACAAGGGCAAAGCGACTGGGCATAACCCCTCTCTCTTCCTCACCACCCGCCACCCCTCAGCTCCTTTGCACTCAGTGCATTTCCGCCAGTGTCTTCGCATTAAGTAATGCATCTGAAAAAACGGATGCAGCAGTTTTTGGGTCTCTCTTGCCACCCACGGTCGAAGGCATCCTGAGTGTAGCCAGGGAGCAGCACATGACAGGAGGAGGGAGTCTTGAGAGTCTTCAGTGATAATCGGTGTTTGGATTTTGTTTCTCAGCAAAACTGTGTGCATGAGTGTGTTATCTCCTTGGGTGGGGAGGACGGCTGCCCTTGGCCTCCAGGTTGTGGACTTCACTCTGCCCTTAAGAGATTCACCTCTCTCTTTCATAGATGGTCTTACGGCACCAGCTCAAGACCTTGTGTTTTGTTCCATTTGATTTCATGCCCCTTCCCTTTGTGCTCTGCTGTTGTTTTCTTTTACTCGGTGGTTTGAACACATTTTCCCCAGGCGGGGGATGGTGGGTGGTGTAGGTATCGTTTTTATAAGACTTGGGTCACCTTAAACTCCTGTATTGGAGTAGAAAAGGTAGGGAAACAAAATCCCAAAAGTAAATAGTTACAAGAGGCAGCCATGAATGCCAGGTAATGGTTTCCTTTGTGAGCCAAATGAATCTGTTTTTTAGAATTTCCCCACATGCTTCTGTCTTGAATCTGTAGCATGCTTGGAAAAAGCTACTTGTCCCTTGAAAGAACGTGATAAAATCAGCACCCCTAATTTCTTACAAAGTACAATGGTACCTCGGGTTAAGAACTTAATTCGTTCTGGAGGTCCGTTCTTAACCTGAAGCACCACTTTAGCTAATGGGGCCTCCCGCTGCCGCTGCGCCGCCACCACACAATTTCTGTTTTCATCCTGAAGCAAAGTTCTTAACCCAAGGTACTATTTCTGGGTTAGCAGAGTCTGTAACCTGAAGCATCTGTAACCCGAGATACCACTGTACATGACAAGAGGCAGAGGATGCTAGAGGATAAAGCTATCAATGGCTATCAGTCATAATGGCTACGTTCTGCCTCCTCTGTCAAAGGCATATGGGGAAGATCTCTGATGCAATCAAGTTCTGCTTGCAAGCTTCCCATGGGCCTCTGCGGATGAAGGGTGGTATACAAACTTAATAAATCACCATCACCATCATCATCTGGTTGGCCATTGTGAGAAAAGGATGCTGGGCTAGATGGATCATTAGCCTGACCCAGCAGTGTTCTTCAGTGGCAACTTCAGAGTGTGATTTTGTTCACTGAAGTCTAGCCTCAAAATGGCCCATCAGTTTGATATCCTTTGTCTTCTTGATGTTCGGCTTTTGGATTTCTAACCCTTTAAACTGGGAATGTGTATTCTGGAGCGGATTATATGACACACTAACGGCAAGACTCTTTCCCCTCTTGCCCTGTCGCCAGATCAGTGTGGTGAACTACATTGAACGAAGAGCAAAAGCAAGCGGCGACCAACTCTTCTTTGTTGTATTTGAATGGAAAGACCCTTTTATTCAGGAAGTTCAAGATGTGAGTAAACTAGATGCAAGGTTTCTGGCTTGTTTCTCTTAAAAAGCCAAACAGTAATGTCCACGACAATTGGAAATTGAGTAAATGGCTTTAATTGGGGTTGTTTAAAGAATGTGGGAATTGGGACATTGTATGGACTAGTCCCGTTCCCATGACAACGTGTGCCATCAGCATCCCTCTCCCCTCCTGTCCAAAACTTGACAGGCATGGGAAGGGGCTCTATGGGAGAGCCAGCATGGTGTAATGGTTAGAGTGTCAGACTAGGACCTGGGGGACCCGGGTTCAAATCCCCACTGAGCCAGAAAGCTCACTGCGTGACCTTGGGTCAGTCACTGCTTCTCAGCCTAATCTACCTCTTAGGGTTGTTCATAGAATTGTAGAGTTGGAAGGGACCGCAAGGGTCGTCCAGTCCAACCCCCTGCCCTACAGGGATCCTTTTCCCAATGGGGGGCTCAAACTCATGACCTTGAGATTAAGAGCATCATGCTCTATCCTAGCTTGGTGTCTCTCAGCTTAAAAGGTATGAGGATTCATCATGGAAGAGGATTGCATTTTGAGGCAAAATGTGAATGCTCACTACTCACTGCTACCTGCACATTCCAAAACAAGGTTGGGATAACTTGTCCTTGACGCTAAATGTTATGTATGTGCAAGTAATGTCATCACTGTTTTTAATATGGAAGGAAATGTGCCACCTTGAACTCCTTGCATGGGGTATAAATAAATACAGATGTGCCCATGTGTGTGTGTAGAAGTTCTCCACACAAGCAGGGGCCCCTAGACCAATTAGCAGCCCCTCCCAAATGTGAATGAGCAGATATTTAATTGCATACAGCAGTGGTAAGCATACAGATCTTCTGCACATGGCATGGGAGAAGAATGGGAGTTGGATTAGCCCACACAACTCCATGACCCCCTTTGTGTGTTCCATCAACACACGGGAGGAAGGAAGTAGGCTCTGTTTCATCTCCAAAAGCGCCCACACTTGGCTTTGGCTTAGCTTGATGTGCAAACTAGATCTGTATGTAGGTTCCTGCCTCAATCACTGATGGTGAAGGGACATCAGACAGCAGGCTTTCAAAGACTGCTTGAAGCCTTGGTGCTTTGGGAAAATGTTCTTCAGAGAAACAGCTCTCTCTGTTTTGCCTCCAGTATTAAGAGGCAGTGTGGCTCTGAATGCCAGTTACTGGGGAACAAGAACAAGAGAGGGCTACGAAACACAGTGGCAACTGGATGCTGGATCAGATAGGTCTTTGATCTGATCTGATCAGTGGGGCTGTTATATTCCCAAGAGGGCCATTTATTCCCAGCCCCTGGACATGGAGGATTGTGCATGGAGGAAAATGGTGTTGGAGTGAGTGCAACTTTTCTCCCTCGGGTGGCTGGGATGCGGTGGGGGAGGCTGAAGCTATGAAGAGCCTTCACTTACAGTAACTACAAATCAAAATATTTGTTAAAAAACCGGCAATGAAGGTCAAAAAAATATAGCTATGAGGAAGAAAACCCTCACTGCAAACTTATCTCTTTCTCAACCATAGTTTTTCTTTCTCTTTCAATAGATTGTCACTGCAAATGCTTGGAACATGATTGCAATTCTATGCGGCATTTTCTTGGCATTGTTCAAAGCAGCCGATTTTGCCAAACTCAGTGTGAAGTGGATGATAAAAATCCGGAAGCGGCACCTTCAGAGAAGAACTCAAGCCTTGAACCACATAAGCTGAGAGCTGAGCGCTACTGAGTTTTCTGTTACACTGGGGAACACGGGTGGCCTGAGACTAAACTAGCCTTCAGGTACCCTGGACAGAAAAGCTGCAATGGCAGGAGGACTTGCTTAACTGGAGTACAATACACTGGACACTTGGAAGTTTCAGAAAACTGTATAAGAAGCTCCTTCTAAATCCATGCTCTTTTCTAGAAACCTGAGCTCCTTTGACTAAGCTCTGAACTTCTAGGAAGATTCCCAAAACTATATTTAACCCTATTTTAACAGAACTCACAAGAAGCATAGACCGACAGGTCCCTTAGTTTGCAGGGAAACAGAACTGGCCTCTTTTAAACACATTTCTGCCTATGTTAAAATGGGATGTCTGCCTCAGAGTTAAGATTAGTAAGTCATGTTGCACGCCCAAGGCACAGTTTTTGTCTCTTGGGTCTTTAGTTAATATCTCAGGGGAAAAGACTCCAGCTTTCAGGGCCTACAGCACTTCTGGTTTAAGATATGCTGTCAGTCAGTGGGTGGTACTGTGCTAGAGGAATGATTATGTGATTGAATCTTAAGGCAGAGAAATCTCCCAAGCATTGCTCTAGCAGAGAGGCACACCTCAAAGGATGAAAGTATATTACTAGTAAAATTCTGGGCACTAGTTGTGTATTGGATCAGTGTTAATGTCTTAACTGACTCACACCCAAATGATGGAAATTAGTATGGTCAACAGTGGCTGACTATATGGTATTAATAGCAGTTTCAGCCATTGGCATTCCCTCCTGAAGGAGTATGAACTCCACAGTGCCTATCTCTAACCCACATTCAACTTGCAGTTGCTTCAGGAGGATAAATAGACTAGATTGGCTTTCACTGAAGTTAACATTGAAAGGGGCTCTCTCCGCAAAACAGAAGCACTGGAATTTCATCAAGCTTTCCTATTGGACTAAAATGTATTTGTGTTCTGAAGATTTTTCAGTAAAATTACATCTGTCTCCTACACTGACCTTTTCAAACTATTCTTGTTGGTCCATTAGACAGGCAGGGCCCTCCAACTTTCAGACTCCTTGTCTTGCCTACATGAGAACAGGGCACAAAGGGCACAATGCTATGTGATAGTAATGAGAGTTGTGCGGCTGCAGAAGCAAAACTGCACACTGAAAAGCTAGTCAATATTAGACTAAGATCTTGCCTTCATTGGTTCTACAACAACATGAGCAGAACCTAGCTAGAGAAATGCCTAGAGAAGCATTGTTGACTATCTCAGTTGCCCACCATCATGAGAAATTCCTAATAGAAAATCCGTGCATATTTATAAACACTGCTGGGTTTTATTATTTTGGTGGTGGGGAGAATAGTCAGAAAAGAATATCCCGCCCCAATATACTACCACCTGACCTACCAGTGGCAGCCCAGCAGGTCTTTGGATTTAGCAGTTCCTCAACCTCAGAATACCCCTCCCTTACATTTCTTATACCTTGTATTTTATTGTTTTGCTATTTGAAGTCCACAGAAATCAAATTGTGATGCAAGAAAGGACAAATCCTGAGCTCAAAAGCAGATGGAACAAGAAGAGAGAAACCAAATCTGCTTTGGGTGAAGGCAGGGACAGACCTGAAGGGGGCAGTCAAGAGGGAGCAAATCGGGTTAATTGCATGTCAGTGGCTTGGAGGTAAAAAAACCCCACAGAACACAGCTTTCCATGTGTATGTATCCCATGCCAAACTGAGAAAGAGATTAGCCAGTGAAGTGAAAGTGAAACTAAGGTTCATATAATGTAGGAGTAGCCTCTCTCGTTTTGTCACCACAAGAATTTCAGTTTGCCATATGGAATGATCCTCCCTTTTTCAAACAGTTCTGGGGGTCCACAATTCGGGGAGGGGGTGGCACATGGGGGAGGGGAAAATGCATTGCACAAGCAGACAGTCCTTGCACAAGGCTACCGCTGATGGGACTCAGTTGAATCCCACCTTGTGTTCTCTGTACAAAGGCTCATTTAGAACTACACCAGAGACTTATGTACATTCATTTCTTTTGCCAACTTCTCTCCTTTTCAGTTTCACAGCCCATATTTTGTTCAGTCCTTTCATTATATTTTACATAAATTTGGATACCTTTCTTGAGAGCCCTCCCCACCCCCAAAAACACAACCAACCTTCTGTCTGGCATGGTAAAACTACAAAGATGGTAATATACAGCACTAATTACAAACATAAAGACTTTATTGATGCTGCTCAATCCCTCAATCTTTCAATACAAAACCATTTTCCGCACAATTGCAATTTAAGAGACTGGAATGGTACTCTGATAGAAAGTTCTGCAAAAAAAAAAAAAAAAGAACAACACACCACCTGATCAAGTAAAAAACAGACAAGACTTCTAGAGTCAGCTTCCCATCTTAAATAAGCACACTGTATTTTTCTTAAAGCAAAACAAGGAACTGTTTTGTCACACAGATGTTTCTATACCCGAATAGGAATTGCACCTTTAATAAGAGACTGGACCATCTTGCAGAGCCAAGCTGAAAGCAAAAACTGCTAGGCTCTCTACAAGGAGTCCTGAGCTAAGTTAGGAGCTCCATTGATTGGCTCCACCCCCAGTTACAGGACCAGACAGATAATGACTGATTTCTCACTAAAGAGAGACATGAGAGCCAAGCACAGCAAAGCAACTGTTGAGTGGAAGCCAATGACAGTTTCTCTTTATCCAATCATAAAGCTCACATGTGCTGTATCATATTTTTAACTTGTGCTTCATTTACACTCCATCCCCATAGTGCTTTGCTCTCTGAACCTCTTTATGTAGGAATAGCTCTGAAATCTGTAATGGACAGATGATGAATATCTCATTCAGATACAGATTGCTATTCAATCCTAGACACATTTACTCAGAAGCAAGCCCTATTAAGTTCAATGGGGCTAGCTCCCATATAAGTAGGAATACAACTACAGCATTAATCTGAGAAAATACAGAAAACCTATAAGTTTCTTCCAGAATCTCAGCCAAAGTCTGGAGTAATGTGAAAGCACACTGGAGGGAAATGTAAATAGCTGACTTCTATGCCTATGTGCAACACAATAAAAAAAGAGAAAAATTCAAGTCATAATTTTCACCACTCCCATAATTAAATCACACACATCATTGATGATAAAATTCATTTCTATGAAATGTCAGAAGTGACAATATAGCAATGATTAGAGACAAATTTACAATATGCTGTGGTAAATAATGTCACATTCAATTATTGTATTTAAGTTCAAAAAATTTCATTTACATTTTGCCAGAGGGGGGGAAAATGGCCATTTCAAATATACTGATGAGGTTTTTCTTTTGCATTTTTACATAGTTTTTAAAAAAATGTGTATAAAACATGCCTCACAAAGAGAGGCTGTCTCTCTCATTTGGCACTTGATCATTTTGTGCATTTGTCACGGAGGACGTGTTGCTCGGCTGGTCAGACACAGCGTTCTTTAGCTTTAGTTCTTCCAGCTTTTGCCACAGTTCTTCGCGTTCCAGCTCTTTCTTCTTCTCTCTGCAGAAAAGTAAAGCAAAGTGAGTCTTTGGTCGCTGTGCACTCAACGAGTTTGATAAAGCAAGCGTATCAGAAGTCTTGTTTATCATAGCGTGAGCTGGTGCCCTTGCCTGTTGGTGGCTAACTGGCAGCTTACAAGCCACATCTGACCCACAGCACCTGCTGGTTCTGAAGTGGACCTCATACACAGCTCCTGGATTGGCCCAACAGCATCATGTGAGGCACTTCTTCCCAGGTCGCTGGACAAGTAGTGAGAGATGCCCAGAGGGCTCTGGGGTGACTTTCCAATCCACTGCAGATAAAGGAGTTTAATAGAGGTGCTGGCAGCAGAAAAGCTGCCCTCTCTGAAATAAGAGAATGCACTAGAGCAATGTCCTTTCCTTTAATGTTGAGAGGACTGGGAAGGGGGAGGAGAGAATAAGTGGCAATGTTATGCCAGGAATACTCAGTGCCCCAGCAACTTGGATGGAAAATTTATCCGTTCCTTGAGTAGATTTATAAGGAATAGTTTAGACCACATTTCTGCCCAAAACACCCTTCAAGGTAGCTTTTCAGTGTAAACTCAAAATCACAAAGCAAATAATAAAACAATATACTGATCAACACAGAAGCAGCAAAACGCCACATATAGGAAATGTCTCAACAGGAAAAACAAAGGATAAAAAAGGAACCGAAGACCCAGCAAAACAAAAAAGGTTTTTAAAGAGTATTGACTGTAGTGGAAGGGGTCACACAGATCTCCTACCTAGTGGAAAGAGTTCCACAGCTTAGGTGCTGCTACTGAAAAGGCCCTGTGTCATGTCATTGTTAGTTGCACATCTGACAGTGCCAGGACACTTTTACAAGGTCTCTACCAGGTGCTGTTGGCATGGCAGGACAAGGCCACAGAGCTGCCTTCCTGACCAGCATCGGGTATGCTTGATGAGGCTAGTGGGGAGAGATTTATTTAGCTACAAATTTACCATAATGTCAAATTAGTATTAATTTAGAGGATGTTTTCAGGCACATTTTGTATAGTCAAAATGGAGGTGGGTGAAAGAAGTAAATACCTTTGTCTTTCTGCTTTATAAGTACTTGTGAGTTCATCAAACAGTTTCCCATTCATCTCCATCAGTGTTTTCAGCACATTATATACTAATGCCACAATGGTCCTAGAAGAAAAGGAAAAGTAGAATGTTAAATTAAGAGAAAAATGTTGTGTTCCAACATTTGTCTTGAATGTCTGACTTTTGTTTCCCTTCTGTATAAAATACAAGGCAGCTTCACGACTCAACTTGTGCACTGGGGATGTTTGCCTTTCAAGTTACAAAACGCTGGGAAGGAGTTCCAGCTAATCCAGCTGAACTGATTGTTACCGTTGTAATATTACATAGTTCAAATATTGGAAGCGTTTGGTACGCATCACAATGTAACATCAAAATAGGGAATGCTATTTTCAACAAATTCCTATGTTCAAATAGTGTTATAAATGCCACAATTGCAAGAAAAAAAGCACTTTCATAATGGCTTCCATTTACAAGGACTCAGTTAGAACTTAAGTTTATCTAAAACCATTTGAAGAAACAAGTTAAATGAACCCAAGTTGCAGGCTGACGGGTACTGCGAGATGTAGTGATGTTTACCAACTTGGACAGCTTTAAAAGCGGATTAAACAAATTCCTGGAACATAAACTATCATAACTAGTAGCCTTTGTTCTACATACAGTATCAGGGGCAGTATGAACACCAGCTGCTATGAAGCAGAAGCGGCAGAGTGCTGTTGTGCTCATGTCCTGCTTGTGTGCTTCCCATAGGGACTTGATTACCCATTGTGTGAACATGATGCTGAACTAGATGGGCCCAACCCCTGCAATGCAGCAATCTTTCACCCAATGTGGGGCTCAAACCCACAACCCTGAAATCATAGAATCACAGAATTGTAGAATGGGAAGGGACCCCAAAGGTCATCCACTCCAAGCCACTGAAATGCAGGAATCTAAACGAAAGCATCCATGACCGATGGGTTAAGAGTCTCATGCTCTACCAACTAAGCTATCCCACAACCACAGCAGTTACTGTATGAATATCTGAAGGAACTTTTGAAAGACTGAATGCTAAAGAATACATACGGATTCCAGTGTTCTTTGGAGATCTTGTATAAACTACCAAACATAATTGGCAGAATTTTATCAATGTTCTCCTCAATCAGACCCAGAATGTATTCATTGTTCCAGAAGTACAAAGCCCTTTCAGCAACCTGAAATATACATACAAGAATTATCAGGACTATGAGGTTGCATAGAGTCTGTTAAAATTTTTGAAAATGCCATGTTATACCTGAAAATGTGAACTTGACACACACTTGGCTATCTGTTTAAAGAGAGGTTCTTGTATTTTTTTGAACTGTGTTGGTTCTATAACATCCAGGATTTCTTCAATTTCACCTAAAAACATGACCTGTTATAAAGAAAAGCATGTGGGCTTGATTCTAGTCACATCACAAGTGGCTACACAACAGATCTGTGACAAACAGTAAGTTATTCTAGAAGGATTTGGTAACCAAACTCTTGAGCACTAGAGGGATACCTCCATATACAGACGCCGACCACAAAGGGATGGACTTAAGTGCTAAGACAATTATTTTTAAAATATGAGTAGAATCCTACTTATTAGCAATATTACAGCTAGAATAAACAGCGTTCAGACATGCTGGCCTGTTAATTATTATTATTTGCAATTCAATATATGGAAATTAATAAGAACTGACCTCTTTCTGGCTGCATGTTTTTGGCCAAAATTTGAGCAATCCTCTGATGACCTAGGTTGTAAAAATAATTTAATAGGAGTCATTACACACCTGTTAAGATTGATTTATACATTTAGCCACTCACAATGCACAGAAAGACTACCTTAATTTTGATTACTATAATTATATAATTTTAGATAAATGCATCTTGACTTTGAGTGAAGTTCTGTTCCAGTCATATCTCAAACTGTTTTAGCTCTGTGTTTTTGAAGGATAATTCATACATTTATTAGTGTTATAGTATCTTCTATTATTCTCTTGCAATTCAACCCACGGCTTTTAAAAGGCTGAATTTATTTTTCTATCTGTACAAAAATGCACATGGTAACTTTAAAAACCATTTACACAGTACACAAGAAACTACAAGGAGTCAGATAAACCATTAGTCCATCTAGCTCACTCTATGTCAGAACCACACTACCAGCAGTGGCATATAGGAGTCTTTCCCACTTCCCAATTATTTGGACAAACACTGATCTTTCAACAAACACTAAAGGAGTACACCATTCCTTAATTTTCAAGCTTAAATTGATTTAACAATACCTTTATTCAGGTTCCATTTTGTTGTCTGTATCGCACATATTAACAGAAATGTGGGATACAAATTTGTGGGACAAGAAATACATGTAATGCTAGAAATGTCTGTACTAAACTCCACTTTTTCATGTAGGTCAAATGTTTATCAATATCAGCTTTGTTAAACAAATCTGGTCCACCATAAACACTGCTTAGTGTAAAATTCCCAGAGGTGAAAAGTATATGTAGTAATTTCAAGATTCTTGCTAATTCAATTATTTTAATTTGTTCAGAATTCAAGCAAAGTCTAGATCTATGACTTAGGCAATTCCTATTAACAAGCCGTCATGCTTGCAAAATTTGGCATGGTTTAGTAGCCAAATCATTATTTGTATTCACCCTGACCCTTCCCTGATTCTAAATCCTCTGGCACATGTGGACAATGAGGCGGGCATGTTTTTATCTCCTACAAATCTTTGGGAGCTGCACAAACATAGTGGAACCAATATTATTATTTTTTAAACCAAATGCACAAAAAATTTTCAAACTGAACATACATCACTTACCGGTTCTGTTAACGTCATATCTTTTTCCAGGAACTGAACAACACAATAGGCCAGCTAAAACACAGATAAAAGGTTTAAATGTTTTGTTGAAAAAGGTAATATTGCACAGGTTTTCACTGTTTTAAAAGGCAATTAAGCATGTGGCCCATACATGATAATTACTAAACCTACAGAAAATGAGACTAATATAAAACTCTGGTTAAACTTTATGATCTGAAATATCTGGATTCAAATTCAGATCTCAAGCACTCCATTCTTCTCTGCTGTGAGGGGAGGAGGAACAACTGGTCCAGGAGAGCTTCAAGTAGAGGATCTCCTGGTTTAGTGAAAGTTGGTTGTCCACTTTCTTCCTAGTCAAGGTAAGACAGCCAGGAGCATGCAACCCAAGTATGGGAAGGGGGGTGGAGAAAGAAACTACGTAGTAAGAGGAGGAATATGAGCATCACTGCTGACATTGTAAGTAGTAGTAGTAGCAGCAGCAGCAGCAGCAGCAGCAGTAGTAGTAGTAATGAATTCATTGATTGCCTTCTAAACCACAGTCTAAAGGCAATTTACAGATAAGAAAATTAAAAACACAAGAACAAATCCATTTAAAACAAGAATAAAACCCTAACAAGAGGACACTTGTGGTAAAGACCCATTTATCCAGCTGTGGCAACCCAGTTGAATGGGTGGCATTTATTATTATTATTATTATTATTATTATTATTATTATTACTACTACTACTACTACTACTACTACTACTACTACTTTAATGGGTGTTATTGTTTCATTTCATCTTTGTTTTTATTATGTATTTTGTGTTTTTATCTTGTATTTTTATGTTGTGAACCGCCCTGAGACCTATGGATGAAGGATGGTATACAAATTTAACAACAACAACAACAACAACAACTTAAAGCCATGTCTCCCAGGTGCATGCTTTCCTTTTCTAAACTGTAATATATAGGTCAACTGTAACAAATCCTGTACATTCCTAGAATCAAACAAGTACATGAGAAAAATATGTATACAAAATAGAGAAAACAATTATAACAGACAAAATATAAGAGGCAAGAAACTATAAGAGAGACACATAAGGTGAGTAGTTGCACATGGGTCCAAGTAAAGATTATCAATTTTATCAGATCGTCAAGTATAGTTTCAGATTTGCCAGGCTTGTGACGAGGGTTGCCTTGAATCTGAAATATTTCTAAAACTTTAAACTAAAGTAAGCTAACTTTTTCAAAAATAACAAATAAAAATCAGAGCATGCGGTCATATCTGCATAGCCTAGAGTATTCCAATCAAGATTAAAATCCAGTAGCATTTACAGATAGACATACCTGTGCATGAAATAAAGCTAAAGCCTTTGCAGTATGCATAGGGATGAGAACCTTCATAAGGAACTGCTTATGTTCTGCCTTCAGTGGCAATGCAAAACCATTGATAATACTGTAGACGGAAAGAAATTAGACAGGAAAGATTATTACTGTACTGTTTGAAGGTAAAAATGTACAGTTAATATTAAAAATGTAGCATAAGATCAATCCATCAATGCACTAAATCCAAAATTTATTTGTCGGGATTTATTGCATTAATCCTGTTGCTGAATATGTTGACTACAGGGCAGCAAATCTCAGGAACTGTTTATCAGACTTGCTCCTTCCTCTTCAGCAATCAGATGCCCATCCTTTCAACCAGGGGCAGCAAGTGCTTTTGATGTTACAAAAAGCAAAATCAATCCAAAGCAGAATCAATGTAGCTAAGTTTGTATCAACTCAGTGCAGCTTCTAAGAACTTTTGATGTTTTGTTCTCCATATGGAACACACTTCAGTACAGAAAAAACATACAAACTGCATGATGATCATTCCATGACAAGGGTGCAGAAGCCTATTCCATGGCATGTGAATATTGCATGTTCAAACATTGAAACAAATCTGTGGTAGGGGGTTAGCTGAGATAAGAGCTCTCCAAACAGGCAATTCATAGCAACTGGGGTGAGCCTCTTTTTAATACTGTACTTTGAAGATGGGCTTCAACTCAAGCACCTTACTTCCCAAATTAGACAATGCTCCAGTTGCCAGTCACCATGAGGAATCCTCTTACTGAATTCTTTTGAAAAAGTGTTCTCTGCTTTAACAATGTTTAGATGGGACAATAGTTGAACTGGCAGAAATGGTTTGGGTGAAAGTCACACAGCTAAGAATTTAACTATAAAACTATTGCTTTGGAGAATGGAAGAGACAGACAGGCTGTCACAGGCATCATATTCAGCCACCCTCGGTTCCTGGCAGTCATCCCATAGTTGTAGCATCACATGGTGTTTCTACAATTTTAGTTTATGGTGTAAATCATTTAACAGAAAGCTAGGGAAAGGATTCACAATGTACCAGGGCAGTGCTGCAGTTATGGGATGCTCCTGAGGCGGGGTTGGAACAATGTGTTAGTACATTAGCTAAATGCAACCTGAGGCATAAAAGCTAACACAAAGGAGAAACATCATCATCATCATCATCATCATCATCATTACGACTACTACTACTAGCCACCATTCTGGGCCATACTAGAAGTGGTTATGGCAGTCCTGATTTACCTAAGGAAGGAGCTTCAAACACACAGAGAAGGGGCAAGTTTAGCAGTAGTATGGATGATGGGTGCTAAACCCTTTCTGTGTCCACTATTTATCACCCCATAGTCCTTTCATCAAGCCTTTTATATCCAACCAAGATCACTTCTGTTATGAGAGTTTGGTTGAGGGGCATTTCATTCAACGAGAAAAGCTACAAAGAGGAAAGTGGCTGGCAGAGGCCAGGGATTTGGTTCTACATTTATCACCAGCAAGCCCCGCTCATGGTTACATTTTCCAACCACCTCTTTCTGTGTTTAACACACATAGAATTGCTGCTCCCACACTCAGGGAGCAAAATCAAGAACAAAATCCATCAAATCTTTTGAATGTTGATCAAATGGCTCTGCCCTGGGACCTTGGGTGAAGGGTGAGTAATAAACTATAACAATAATGATAATGATAATGATAATGATAATAATGATAATACCACCACTTAATTGGCTAACTGGTGAAAGAGTAAACTTACCTTCCTAGTATCTCAAGTAGCTCAGCAACACCATTAAAATGTTCTGTTTCATATATAAACCTGTCAGGATACATTTACACTCAGTCAATATATGAGCAAAATGGAATTCAGAAAATAAAGAAACACACATGCACACCAACAGTTTCTTTTTTCTTTTCCTTTTTTTGCTTAAATTTCCAATCTAAATCTAATAAATAAATAAAAATATTAAATTGCTAAGCTCAGCTTCATTTTAGTCTAGAAATAAGGGAATCCATTTGCAATATTGTACAACAATGCTCTAGCACTAGAGGTAGAGAGGTAGGTTGGGGTGCATCTAAGCCATATTGCATATTCGGTTTCAAGTCACCATCACTAAACATCCATTCATGAATAAAGCTTGCCATATCAGCAACCAGGCCTGATTAATTTCTATAATTTTAGAAAGAGGAAAACCATCAAATTGATTTTTAAAACCACAAAGAAAAGGAGACAAGTTAAATGCCTGTCTGCGCTGGGGGAATGGATATGTTATTACATCCCTGAAAATTCAATGCCACAGACATGGGCAGACACTCCACTCTCTCATACTACTCCCTCAAAAACCCCTTGCATGTTGCATATGAATTACAGACATGTCTCCAGAGCTGATACACTGAAGTAGCAGAAGGTATTTGTGCTGCTGCCAGGAAAAGGAGAAGGGGGAGCCCCCCTTGCACAAGCTCTAGGAGTCTAGTACTAAATCATAGAAGAAAGCACAGGAAGGCTGGAACAAGAATGTGCAATTTCAAGCAGCAAGCACAGTTAAAGTGTTCATAGTGGAGGAGCAGCCCTTCTATACATCGAAATACTACTGGTTTCAGCTGTTTAAAAACACATATAGACACTTTTCTTCATAAACCTGCATGGATAGAAGTTATTTGATCAACTGGTGACTTTTCTAGCATTACTTGATCATTCTCCTTTCTCCTGGCCAGAACTTAAGTGTGACAGAACTTAAAGCCCTGCCTGTTTTATATGTGAATTACCACTTCACTGGACACCTATGGCAAATATAAATGTTCCCCAGGAGCTACGGCTGATCAAGGGAAAGTATACTTATCTTTGAAGTTTGTCCCTTCAAAAGGAAAAGAAATTCCTTGCACATTTACACTTCTCCAAGTGCTAAATAAACTTCCAATGCCCAGATGTTTAAACAGTCCAAACTTATGGTTTCATGCTTGTAGCCTCCAATCTGCAAACAATGGTTGCTGAATCTGCTATTTGTATATAATACTTTATCCCTGAAACTTTCTTGTTGCCAGAGTCAGCTTTATTATCTGCAGTTCACACCTCCTCTGCCATGCAAAGGGTGAGCTGTTTCTTACAGCAGTTTTCAACTTCTGCTTGTGCAGCAGGACTTTCCACCCCTGCCCCCATACCACACCCAAATTTCCTCCAGAGGGTTGGAGAAACTTCCAGGATAGATTATTGGGTGTGCAGGGAGAAGGGGGTGGGAGTTCCTGTTGCACAGCAGAAGTTGTTTTGCTCACGCAAAGCACTACTTAGAGCTACACTGAATACAACACAGTCTTTCAAAGCAGCTGAAGCTACCTATCTTTTAGGAGGAAAACGGACAAAAACCCTATTTTTGGATGCACTTTATTCATATCTTATTCAGAAGTGGGTGAATAATTCACACCCGTCAATGAATTCAATCAGTTTAACTGGAATTAAGTAGGCATAGGATAGCAGCCAGGTTGCACAACATGTCAGTTTGGGATTTATGGAGAAGATAGGAAGAATGTTCTCAAGTTATGGAAAGTTACCTCAAGGGGGAGACAGTCCATATTTCCCTAGTCCTTTAACCCAGCAGCAGCTCTTTTTAAATCCATTGCTTTCAAGTGTATGAGAAGGGTGGGGTTTTTTGTTTTGTTTTTTAAATCCCCATACATGTGGTAAAAACTAGTAAAAAACTGTGGCCAAGTAATTTTATTTTTGTTAAAATGCATTTGCAAGATTAATTTGTATGTTTAGTAAACAAACAAACAAACACTACATATATTATACCTGAGAAAAATATTGTTGATTTGTTTTCTGATGAATGCTCTTAATCCAAGGAATTTGCCATAAATTCGGTGAAGCACTGTTTTTAGGAAGTCTCGTTCTCGTGGATCTTCACTATCAAAAAGCTCCAACAGCTATTAATAAAGCATTGCTTATTACTTCAATACCCAGTAACTGATATAACCCTAATAAAATAATCCCTAATAAAAACAAGTTTGACCCGAATTCCTCCCACTGTCCTCTAAACTATACCAAAATTAAGCACTGGATTGATTCAGTGACATGTCGTCAAAAATTACTTCACACATAAATGCAGGTCAGGGAAGCTCTCAGTGAATTCATTCTTTATAAACAGCGTTACATAAGAAAGAGCAAAAGCATAGATGCTACATCAATCCTTCAGGCAGGTAGGGGAACACACAAAATCTACAGCAAGGAAATACCTTTAATTGGGACCAACCAAACCACAATGTTGTGTCAAATTTCGGTTGGTCCTAATAAAATATTTCCCTATTTTAGAGAACAGGAACAATATTACTGCCATGTAATAAGTTCATAAAACATTTCCTTAAAACTGCTTATAATTATACCTATCTAAGCCCACCTAGGGGACGCGGGTGGCGCTATGGTCTAAACCACTGAGCCTAGGGCTTGCCAATCAGAAGGTCAGCGGTTCGAATCCCCGCAACGGGGTGAGCTCCCATTGCTCAGTCCCTGCTCCTGCCAGCCTAGCAGTTCGAAAGCACAAAGTGGAAGTAGATAAATAGGTACTCTGGCGGGAAGGTAAACAGCGTTTCCGTGTGCTGCTCTGGTTTGCCAGAAGCGGCTTAGTCATGCTGGCCACATGACCCGGAAGCTGTACGTCGGCTCCCTCAGCTAGTAAAGCGAGATGAGCGTCGCAATCCCAGAGCCGGCCACAACTGGACCTAATGGTCAGGGGCCCCCTTTACCTTTACGCCCACCTAAGCCTCTGAAATGAATGAGCACAAACCAGATAGGTTACATAAGCAAATCCTGCTAAAATAAGACTTAGGCATTGTTAAAAAAATTAAAGCACATTATTTCAGTAAGACTCAGGTTTAGGTCAATTTAACCATGAAATGAGCCCCATGTTGCTAAATTAGCTGAAGTATTCAGTGGCAATGTTAAGTAGTTTTCTCCACCAGTTTTGTTTCTTGCTCTACACAATGATACATGCAACACTGACTCAATTCCAGAGTTCCCATAAGCAGAATCAGCTGCTCCTGCTTTAAGTCTTTCTCCCTCTGCTTCCTGAAAATCTACTCCAGATAACTGGGGGTCCCTTCAAGACAACTTGCTTTTCTGCCAGCGGAAGCATCGATTGGATTGAAGCTCTCCTGCAAACTAAAGAAGCCTTTCCATTTGTGGAATAGGTTCTTTAGATTCAACCAATTATCTTTATACAAAATTAGCAAAATTTACAAATATTTCAGATGACTATTTACCTGTTGTACAAATTTCTGGTCAATGTGACGTTTTGCGATGCTAGGTTGAAAATCAGGACTTTCTAAAAACCTTAGTAAAAATTCGTACACCAGCTAGGAAAGAGTAAAACAGACACATTTAGAAAATATACCTGTAAATGCAGTAAATTCACTAATTTAAAAGTAGCAAAAAGCTTATCCACTATATAAAGGGCCAGCAGAAGTGTGTTCCAAATAAAAGTAAATGTGTTGGCTCTTAAAGAGACAGCACCTCATTTCCTGATCTACTGTGATATTTCAGCAGCCAAGTGTAGCCTCTCTCAGGCTTGGTGCAGAGGAATGTTTTCCTGATCCCGTTAACCATTCTTAAGATACCAGGAGTGCTTCTGAGCACACATGTGCCCAGAAGTTTTGGGCCATATGCTGCCAGCAGGGATATACAGAGTATCCAAGCCAAAGCACAGAAGAATCAAACATGAGATGACAGTTAGGTGCATCCAGGGCAGCAAAGAAATCAAGATAAATGAGAACAGAGTAAAGACAAATATAGATTTGACAGTAAGGTAATCAATAATTCTGTGAGGGTCAGGTTCAGTTGAGCTCCCTTCCAAATCTACAATTCTATGATTCTACGAACTTAAAGAATGGAAGCTGTGGGTTCAGAAAGTGACTGAGAAAAGTCAAAGCAGTAGGAGTAAACCTCAAGTTCAAGGAGTTTGGAGGTGAAAGGGAAATCAATATTATATAGTTACTTAGGAATAAAAGGTATATATTACATTTCCAAAACTGCTACCCTAGCATACTAGAGTGGTACCTTGGGTTACAGACGCTTCAGGTTACAGACTCCACTAACCCATAAATAGTACCTTGGGTTAAGAACTTTGCTTCAGGATGAGAACAGAAATTGTGCTCCGGCGGCGCGGCGGCAGCAGCAGCAGCAGCAGCAGGAGGCCCCGTTAGCTAAAGTGATGCTTTAGGTTAAGAACAGTTTCAGGTTAAGAACGGACCTCCAGAACAAATTAAGTACTTAACCCAAGGTACCACTGTACTAGCATACTGCTGCATGAAATGTTCGAAAACTGAAAATCAAAGGGCTATCGGCAAAGTGAATGGTGAAAATGGGGGGGGGGGGAGCGCCACAGAAGCTGTTGAACTTCCAAGGCATGTTTGAAAACGGAAGCATTCACTTCCAGGTTTTTGCCATTCGGCTTCCAAAATGTTTGGCAGCCAAGATGTTAAAAAACCGAGGTTCCACTGTACAGAAACAGCATGAATTGGGAATACAAATAGTTATACAAAGGAACAATATACCTGTATATGGGGCCATGAAGCTTCTAACGTAGGTTCATCTTCTTCTGGATCAAAATCTGGATTTTCACTTGGTGGAAGTGTCCTGAAGATATTAGAACCAATCTGGAAGAATATAGATACATTTTAAGTTAATTTAATTGTGCCCAAAGAAGGACACAAATATTTATTTTAAAGTATTTGTAATTATTTATTTATTGCATTTAGACATATGACATGCAACAGTTACATAAAATGAGAATTCAAAACAGCATATGCTCAGATAAACATTTCTGACTACATTAACAAGTTGTGTTATATTATAAATTGTTACAGATATGAAATGATGTATAATAGTGTATATGTTTAGATTGTTGACCATTAGTAAAAAGGATTTTGAATCCAAAAAATTTAATTTATAGGAATTTATAGGAAGTAAGGGAGAAAAGGGAAAGTTAAAATATATACTTTATGCATACCAAACTGTAAACTATGGGTTCTGTTCTGCCATATGCCTCATTATTCGTATAATCAACAAAATCACAAAATGCATAAACGTTGTGTTTCTTCTGGCCTCTTGCTACTTATAATTTTTGTGTCAGTTTTTCCAATAATGCTGTTTACCAAATTACATTATACCATTGATCCATAGTCAATAATTGTAATGATTTCCATGTCCTGGCAATGGTTGCTCCTACAGTGGTTAATAGATGTGTTATGAATTCTTTATTTCTAATTTGTAACATATCAAGGCTATACAAATTAAGTAGAGCTAGTCCTGAAGTCATGGAAACTGTTTGCCTTGTAATTAAAATACTTATGTAAATACATTTTTCCAAAACCTTTCCGTTTTTGGACATTCCCAACACATGCGCTGATATGTCCCTATAATAGGACATCCTCTCCAATGCATGGGAGATCTGTTTGGTTTTAGATTAGTACCAGTCATGTACAATTTTAAGGGTTCTTTCTCTTGTTGCCAATATAGATTTATATGGCACTTTTACCCCCCACACTGTTCCATGTTTCTTCAGTTTTTAACTTCCAATTCAATAACCAGCACCTTCTCAAATTTTGCTGAGGGCAAAACTGAATCTCTATAATAGATTTATAGGAAAAAATGTATTAATCCTTTTGCCATTATATTTTCTTCAACGATTATTTTCTCATATGTCATTGTCTTGTGGCTCCGTTTTTAACCTGGGAATTTGTTAAAAAGGACCTTAATTGGTAAGTTAATAGCTATGGTATTTCCATAGTTCCCAACTGAATTTGCATCTCTTTGATGGTAAGTGGTCATCCATCTTTGTAAAAATCTTTCAATTAATGCAGGTCCCTCCCCCGCTTTCTGCACATTATATTAATAAAGGAACAAGAAGTAGACGAATCAAGGTCGGGGCAAAAATGTCCCAGTGGAAAACTTATAACAGGAGATTGGTGGAACATAAGTAGGGATGGAAAGCAGGATAAAGGACAAGTCCAGGGGAGGAGGCTAGTAATGAAAAGGGTGTCGAAGCTCCTGTAGCAACAGTCCCATCCAGTATACGCTGAAGTATCCTCTGGAAGATGGGAAGTGAGGGATAAACATAGTGTGACTATAGCATCAAAAATTGACACTTGAAATAAGCATGTGTCAAGAAATTTGTAATAATGAACAGCTAACTGAAGTAAAGGGCAGGGAACAGAAGATATTAAAGATGTATTTTGCTACTTCCATGTGTCTGTGAAGCCCCAGTGACCACTTCTGTCCAGTGATCATACTTCTACTTCTCCTGGTTTTGAAACCTGAAACAAATGCTGCCTGCATGCTCTCTAAACATTAGTTAGAAAGGAGACTATTTGAGATGCTTCTCTTCATAGACTGTGGGGCTGATATTTAGCATATTGTCCACAGGGGAAAAGACAAATAGTGATCAAGAAAAGTGGTAGGTTATGTTGGCATGGATTACTGGTTTGAATCCAGCACTTCAAATCAAGTTCTGTTCAACAGTGGGCACAGATCCAGACAATCAGATTATTCTCTTGACTTAGGCATGGTATTTACACACATTCAGTCTCCTTATCTGCTCAAGATTTGATAAAGAATTCTCATGCTGCCAGTTTCACATTTTCTTCTTATTCTGCAATGCCAGGAGCAAAAACCTTCTAGTTTCTGTTCCAAAACCTTAATAAATCTATGGCTGAAGTGGGCAACTTTCAAATTTCACAGAGGTTTCAAGTGTATAAAGTTTAGCTGCATGTTATATTAAATAAATGTAAATGTTATTCACATGTATAATAAGGGTTGAGCACTTTCAAGGTGAATTTGACAGATGGTGCTAAAAAGAAGCTGATTAATTTATAGCTGAAAAACAAAGGACAATATGATGAACTATTGTTTTAATGGAATACATTCACGGCTGCTGTGAAGGCACAACGTGCCTCTGCTTTACAATTTACAATAATAAATTCCCAGACCTCTCACGGAAATTGTTGTGAAAAGTATCTTTGAAGATAAGGAATGAAAGGTCAAATGTAGAACTACAATTTCAGGAAAATATCTGTTCAGAAAGAGAATCTTACATGTTATTTGTCTGGGGGCATTAGGAATGCAAGTATCGGTTTCGCCTGCCCTAGAAATTTATTGTTGGCTTACTGCTGGATATGCTCCTACCATTGAAGGAGTCTCACTTGGCCATTACTGGCTTTATCTCTGGAACATCCAAGGAAAGCACTGGCAGGGACAGGAGCACAGTTCAGATATCATGCTAGATTAAATGCAAGACCATGGACTGACCAGAGTGAGCACCTCAGAGATTCGCATGCCACTTATACCTCTGTCCACCTTTAATGACAACTACGATTGCATTTATTGCATATCTAATCTACATCTTTGCATTTTCCTTATTCTTCCTCCCCCCGCTTTCCCCCCCTCATTTTCCTTATTCTAAGTACTTGTCAGGTAAGGAAAAGAGGTCAAAGACATTTGGCAGCCACAATCTTTTCTGAGCTATCACTCAGCCAGAAATACATATAATGTCATGGCAACTTGTCCTACCTGGTGCTGCTACTGAATGGCAGATCAGTGCATAAGACCAGTCTCATGAAGCAATTGACATGGTGTGTAATACTGAAGCCTTGGTGGGCAAACTGAGCAGGCCTGACCTGACTCAGTGGTGTCCTCTCCCCTGGCATCAGGGCTGGAAGGTCAATGTTGGTGGTGGGGGAGTCACCATCATCCACAGAAATACTATATTTGCTTAGGAATTTGAGTTGAGTCTTTGCACCTTGTGATAGGCCAGTGAGAGAGAACAAGAGTCCTATTGGTCCAGGGTGGAAAATATCCAACCCATGGGCTAGGCCAGGCCCCAAATTTGGCCTTCAAGGATGTTTCCCCCAAATAACACACTCCTACACTATTTCTGATGTAATATAGTTGTTTAATTGTTGTCCATCTTGTTTATAATATTTTAGAAACAGCTCTGTGATTATTTTGTAATGAAGAGAGGTCTAGGAGTGTTATTAATAAATATATATCTGAACTGGAGTAGTAAATGCTACTAACCATAATTTGCTCTCAAGCCAGATTTTAACATGGAGATCCTTGTTTTGATCTCTCTTAATTTTGAAAAAGTGCACAGTTAAACTGCGGCTTAGCAGTTACTATGGTGATGCAAGTTCAGGTGTCATGGTAAACCATGGCTAAGTGGAGGGGAAACATCCAAGGGGCTAGAATAACAAGGAGAACCCATGAGGCTGCCGGACATTCCAAATATCAGACCATGGTAGCTGCCCACCATAATGTTTACAGGCCACTGTAAAAAGTTGTGAAAAGTGACTTCTAATTTCCTTTACAAAAATAGTTAGGTATTTCCAAGAGATATTCCTCGTGCATTATTCAATGAATTATGGATGAGTTGTGTCTTTCATGTATGTATGGACAAAAAGCGCTGAGGAGCAGCAGCAGTTTTATTCCCACTTAATGAAAGGATCTTACAAATGAAATTACATGGAAGTAGAATAAAGCTGATCCCCACAGCTAACCCTGGTGTGCCCAGTGTAAATGGATGAGTTGTGAGAAGAAAGATGCATGGAACAATGCTGTGCATCAAAAACTGTTTTGTGGATGCAACTCCACATATTGATGGCATTAGTTATTTACAATTAAGTATAGTCAGTGGTGAAATTCCAACCCAAGGTGGTAGGTCCTGGACCCCACAGATGATTCTAGCAATCAACCGTAATCAAGACTAGTACAATGTGGCACAAGCACAAAACAATAACTAGAAGTGTTCTGCAGTTTACTACTTTGTTTTAAAGTACAATTACTAGATGGAAGAACTGAACTTTTTAAAATCTCAAGTTACCTAGCCACTGTTACGCCAATTACAAAAAGGGATTAGTTCTGTTTTTTTAATTTGTGAAGGAGCTGCTTTGCTCTAAAAATGTAATAGGTCTTTTACATATTTTGCAGGTCTTCACTGAATACATATTAATAATCTAACATTGCACTGCATTATAGATCTTTAACTTGTGTATGCTGTGAACACACACACAAACACACCCACCCACCCACCAAGGAGCTGGGACCAGTCCTGCTATAATCTGAATACCTGTCCAGAGGGGTAGCTGTGTCGGTCTGCTGCAACACACACAATAGCTTAAGGCACCTTAAAGACTAACAGATTTACTGTAGGAAAAGCTTTAAGTCTGCTGAAGCAAAAACAACAGCTGGGGCACCTTAAAGACTAAAAGATTTATTATAGAACAAGCTTTAAACCTTCAAGGTGTCACAAGGGTGTTTAAGTTTATTTAATCTAGCAAGAGTATCTAATTCAAAGACCAGGGTTGAACACATGGGAAACTAATTTGGTTTTCAGTCATTTCTAGAATTAATGAAATTCTAATCATAGTATATGCACTATGAAATTGCATATACTCAAATGTTACCAAAACGTTTTCTAAAAAAGTAATAACATGAAACAAAAAGTTTTGGTCCTCAAGTGTACATTTCAGATTGGTATTACATTGATGTATTCTCATGAGAAAAGGAAACATACATGGCTATTATATTTGAGAAGGCTGGCCATTAAAAAAAAGGACCCCTGGATGGTTAAGTTCAGTCAAAGGCAACTATGGGGTGCAGCACTCATCTCGCTTTCAGGCTAAGGGAGCCGGCATTTGTCCACAAGCTATTTAAGGGTACGCTCTACCTCCAATGTTGGAGGCAGAAATGCTTCTGAATGACAGTTGCTGGAAACCATGGAAGGGGAAAGTGCTTGTGCTCATTTTCTGCATATTTCCCACAAGAATCTATCTGGTTGGCCACTGGGCTGATCCAGCAGGCTAATGTTATGTTCTTACGAGATATCCTGAAAAACCATCTACCCGAATTGATTTCATTAATTTTCACAAGATTTTTGAAATCTGGATTACTGTTTAGGAACAAGACATCTTTCTTTGATCATTTTAATTACGGTATGTTTTTACTTGGTAAACAAAGCTTTTTCCAGGATTCCTGGTCAGCAGCTCCTAGTGAGCAACATTGTAGTTTGCCCACTTTCCCACCACTGTATTTTATGGCTGTCATCAGCTGTTATACTTGAACATTTGTTTTCCAGGAACACAGTCAAATATGAATTTGTAGATGATAATGCCAGAGTTACTAAAGATAGAGCAACTGATGATGTGGACTCTAATCCATGAAAGTTTATGCCATGGTGAATGTGTTACTGTTCAAGATGCCAAAGCACTTTCTTTTTTTCCTGCAACAGACTAACTGTGCTACCCATCTGGAAATTGAAGACAAAGATTAAACTTGTAAATTTATATAAACAATGGGTGCAATCCACAGCCAATAAAATCAACAACAGATTTACCATTAACTTCAATAGCCACAAGCAAGATTTCAACAATACATTTACAAGCATTAACAAAAAAAGTTGTGACGTGTCAGATCCTAATTGACATGTTTAATATAAAATATTGTTGGACTCTAAATATTCCTCCCTAAAAGGAAATAAAAGCTGACCATTGCTTGATAATATTAAATTTAAGATAGTTAACCAATATGTGCACTTTTGTGTGCCACTTCTATTCCTTCAACTATGCTGAGGCTAAGGTTGTGGTGTACATACTTCTTTTTACTCTGCATTCAGTGCTCTCCGACTGCTGGTTTGTGAAGATGTGTACACACAACCTTAGCCACATTCCTCATCTGTCCTGTCATTTCTTGAGAAATTCTGCATTTTGTTGCATTTGCCCCCAAACCAGCTTTGATCCAATATGAAAATGCAAGACACAAGAAGACATCCAGGCTCCTTCTCCAGCCATTGGTGTGGAGAGAAAGCAGGTGACTTGAAAACACATCCAACTACTGATGAACACTGTGGAAATGCAATCTGAAATGCAGCTGGGAGGGGGTTTAAGCTGTTAATGTGTGCACAACCTAAGTAACTTTACAGGTGTGACCAACATGCTACAAAGTCCACAGAAAATCTCATATTAAGTAGAAAAGGGGACAAACATTTTTGCAAATCATTAGAAGCCAATATTGGGGAGCTCAGTGGGCAGCCATACACTTATATTATACATGTGCAACCACCCTAGCACTCTAATTCTTGCTATTATTTCTTCCCTACCCTATGCTGTTTTCTTGATTCTTCACCCTCTGCTCTTTCTCTAATCTTCCTTCTGAACCTTCTCCATCATCTTAGTTTTCCCCCTTCCCATCCTCCTTTCCTTCTTCTGCTTCCAACATTATTGCAGTTCCTTTTTCTACTCCTTTGTCACTTTCAACCCAACTAATTCTCTTCACTTCTTTCCCACCCTTCGTCACCCGTTCTTCCTTGCAGTTTTGCTCCTCCTCATGACGAATAAGGAACAAGTGCACATTCAAAAATCAAGCAAACATTTTTTACGCCAGCATTTGTTCCTTTGTGCAGTCTGTTTTGCACTAACAAGTGCAGAGTCAATGCGATGTCAGGAGAAGGAGCTGCAAACTAAATTGCTGTTGTTGGAGGGAGAGAAATGACTTTAAAGCTAAAATTTCTTCTGAGACACAATTCTATGTATAGGAAGAGACTTCTAAAGAGTATGAAATTGCTGGGAGAAAATTGAGGTATAAAAGTAGCTGGAGCAAAAGCAATCTATTGACCAAGCTGTGAACTTTTCCTGCTTCAGCTGCAACTGGAAACATAGGAAGAGGTTTAGCAACTTTCTCTTGGCCTCTTACGGCTTAGGGAGACATGAACAGCCCTAGCCTGGCTCACACACGCCTTTACCTCTCCCACTCATGTGTGGCCAGGAGCAGTAGAAGTTTCTGCTTCTGTGCTTGCTGAATAGAAGCTTTTTGTACAGACTGCGTAAACAAACTGTAGTAATGTAAAATAAGGTTAGCTTCAAACAAGAGAACTCAATCTGTAGTTTTTGAAGCTGTCTTATCTGAAAGTAACCACAATTTAAAATTAACCACAGTTCTATGTCTAGCTAACACAGGAAGCTGTGGTAAAGCAAAAGCTCCCAAACTCCTCCTCCTGGGTGTGGTGCCCGTATCTCACTTAACCATAGTTTAGTGTGACATCCAAATGCAGCCATTGTTCTCTCCATCTATAACCTTTGAACTTTAATCCATCATTCTGCAGTAAAAGAGGGACAAACAATGAGCCCATTCCTATGTCCTTGTCACCTAGGAGTCTATGGTTGTCATGCAACTAAATGTAACCAGTTTTAATCTGTTACAATTTAACAGCAAGTTAACAGGTAGTGTCAGCAAAAATTTTGTTCTGCTATAGAAAAATTAATACAGAACACAGACTATATTTAGCAAAAAATATTGGGTGTCATTTTTAAATGTGTCCAAGAAGAGTATACTTCAGGTGTTTTACTTACCATTTTCACTATATCAGAATATGCTGATTCAACTAACACACCACGATGTGTTGAAACATATTCCACCAATTCATTCAGTGTTGCTCTTTTAATTTCTTTGCTTCTCAAGTCAGAGACAGAGTCCATGAAATCAAACAATACACAACACTGCTGTAGCTTCTGACAGAAGAGGTCTTGCTGTTCATTTGAGGTGGCATCTATAAAGGAAAAAAGGCTGCAGAATTAGAATTTAAATTCTGTAAAATTATAGAAATCAATATAACTTCCATCTCAACAGCAACAAACTAACACCAAGCAGGAAATATCAAATCCAATGTTCTATTAGCAGACATATAATTGTTACCTTATGTATGGAGTCCCTTCTTTCTCCCATCGGTAATGCAGAATATATGTGCTCAGCTGCACTAGCTGAGCTGTAACATATTAATATGTTTAAATTTTTCTAAGTCTGATATGGTCCTCTTTCCATGATCCTGAGGGAAATTGTAAGTCAGCCAGTGCAAATTCGTCGTGCATTTAGTGAGCAAGGGTTCTTTCTTGAAGAGGAATGCAGAACCAGCATTCTACTGGCTAGAGAAACTATTTTCTCTGGGCCCCACTTGCAGAATAACAATTTTCTCATGCCACACTGATTTTTTATTGATAAGAAATACATTGGAAAGCAAAATGAAAGAACTCCTAGCAATGCTTGATTTATAACAGAGAACACAACTATGGTCATGGGCCATTCAGAAAGTATAAAACAATGCAGCTACATATTCTGCAAACATAAATATTAGTGTGATACTATACTATGTTATGTTGTGCTGAAATGTTTAAATATTTCTTTGGTTGTCCTTTAATCTTCTGGCCACATTTGTCATCCTCTCCTGTCACATCAGTGTGGTTCACCACACCCTTTGAGAACCACTGGGCTAGAGTATTGAAATTAGGCTGGAGAAACCCAGTCAAAATTCCCGCCTACCCATAAAATTAACTGGGCAATTTGGGACAGTCACACCCTCTCAGTTTAACCTACAAACAAGATTAAACTGAATCTGAGTATCAGATGCAAAGTATCAAAAATGTCATATTGCATGACATGCTGCTATGCGGTCTCAACTAATTTCACTAGTAACATGCCATTAAAACTTCAAACTGTCCTAAGCAGAGAAAGTACCCTTTCAGTTTATCAATTTACATTTTTACAGTTCTTACACAAATAAAAAATCAACACAGGATCAAATACAGTATAATACTGTTGCTAAAACATATCACAGAGGCAATCATTTTGCAGTTATCTTCCAAAACACTCATAACATGTTTACATATCTGTATCACCACACTTTAAGGAAATTATGAGAGGGGAACTTGTACAAATGTGTCATGAGCTCATCACAAGTTGTAGCACAGTGAGCAATAACTGCCAACAGTCTTTATTGTTAAAATTTGGACCACCATAAATAACCAGCGTTCAAAACTCCCATTGTTCTCAGTGCATTTTGCGATGGGGAATTTCATTAGTGTGAGCAGTTTCTGAGCTCTGGGAGCAGTACTGTGCCTAAGATTTCAGAATAAAATTGCAGAGTGGAAGGAAAGGAGGACCTTTTTCTGCCTCCCCACTTCCAGCTACTCTCTGAAGACTGGAGAAGAGACCCTCTTAAGAATATTAGAAAGGTGGGTGAGGAAAGGACTAGACCATGTGAAAAATGAACATAATATTTTAGCTGCAGTTCATTCATTTTCAGCTTTGTACTCCGGTTATAAAATAAGTGCACCTAGACATTCCGCTGTTGTGCTCATAACCTAGGTTTAAGGTGTCATTTAGCTCCCAGCTTTCATATCTGTTTCTAACGCTGGTTAAAACACCTATCAGCATGCTGAGGAGAACCAAGTCAAGTAAAGCACTCCATGGGGTAAAAAATTCCTATGAGGAGGGCCCCAGTTCCCATCTCTGGCTATAGCCTACTCCTCCCTCCCAAGCAACATAATATAAATTTTCAATGAGTTCACCAATACAGTTGTAGCTTTATTTTTGAACAGCTTAGTTCTTGAATGTTTTGACTCCTAAACACCGCAAACCCGGAAGTGACTGTTCCGGTTTGCAAACTACCGTATTTTTCGCTCTATTGGACGCGCTGGACCATAGGACGCACCCGACCATAGGAGGGGGGGAACAGGTAAAAAAATCTTTTTCTTGTTCTCCCCCCTCTAAAACAAGGTGCGTTCGAGGTGGATTCACCCAAGCTTGTGGGGCTGGCGGTGGGGGGAAGCGCTGCTTTCCCCCACCACCAGCCTCAAAGATCCCTGAAGCCTTTGGAGCGCAGCGCCCCGCTGCCCTGAAGAGGCTTTGCGCGCAGCCGTCCCCAAGCTAGAAGAGCGAGACGGAGCCCTCCGTCTTGCTGTTCTGGCTTGGGAACAGTCTTGCTAGCCTCTGCAGGACAGCGGGGTAAAGGCACCCCGCTGCCCTGCAGAGGCTTTGCGCGCAGCCATCCCCAAGCTAGAACAGCAAGACGGAGCACTCTGCAGCGCTCCGTCCCCTGTTCTTGCTTTGGGCTTAGCCGCGCAGCCTGCATTCGCTCTATAGGACGCACACACATTTCCCCTTAATTTTTGGAGGGGGGAAAGTGCGTCCTATAGAGCGAAAAATACGGTATTTTTGGAAGCCAAGTGTCTGACAGGGCTTCCACAGCTTCCAATTGGCTGCAGGAGCTTTGTAAGTCGAATGGACTTCCAGAACGGATTCCGTTTTACTTCCAAGGTACGACTATACTAACAAGCAGCTTTTCAAGGAGCACAACGTACAAAGACCTCTATATTCTAAATAAATTGGTATACAGTTCATTTCAAGCCTTTTTTTACACTCCTCCTTCTAATTTGTGCCGTAAAGTAAACAGTCACAATTGCACAGAGAGGGTGGGTGCCAATCAGTGCATTTGTGTGGTCCCTCCTTGGCTTCTATTCATCAAGCTTCCATTATTTTTATAATACGTACTAGAAAAGTAGTAGAACCTGAGTAGGCATATATGAAAACTTATGACATGTAATAAAAGTCAGCAGTGGCTGCCTGGAGCCCTGTCTAAATTAATATTTCCAATGTTTTTCTACCAGTACAGATCTGCAAGGTTAGATGTTTCCCTCAAGGAAGAGGATGCAGAGGACAAAGCAATATCAAATCCCGAGTTTCATGTTGTCATTTTGCTTTATTTAGTCATTTTGCTTTATTTAATGAACTGAGTTATAGTCCACCCTTTATCTGAGGGTCATAGGGTGGAACCAGAAACACTAAAATGAAAAGAAATAAACATTACAATAAAATTAAAAAACATAAAACCAAATGCAATGCAAATATTCAAGTACAAATTTAACATTTGTCAAACTGAGCATTGAGACAGCAAGATGATTCCCATGACATAGTAAGCCAAACATTGGCTTAGTGAGGCTGTGCAAAAATGTCAGATCCCAGAGAGGAGCTGGCAGCTACTTCTCTTCAGTCCTCTGAACTAGGCTAAGGTTTGGCTCAAGCCCAGCCTTCCAATGAGGAAAGGTGAGGTGGTCACCTCAGGCAGCAGGTATGGGTCTAAGGAGTAAAAAAGGACCAGAAAGAAAAAAGCGGGTGCCAACTTGTCTCCAGAAACCCGCACATTCATTAAGTCTCATTAAATCATGGTTTGCTTTAACGCTTTGTGTGAACTAGGTCAATAAGAGAAATGTCTCGGTCCAGTATACCTGAAGGAGCGTCTCCACCCCCATCATTCTGCCCGGACCTGCTGAGGTCCAGCGCCGAGGGCCTTCTGGCGGTTCCCTCATTGCGAGAAGCAAAGCTACAGGGAACCAGGCAGAGGGCCTTCTCGGTAGTGGTGCCCGCCCTGTGGAACGCCCTTCCAGCAGATGTCAAAGTGATAAACAACTACCTGACATTCAGAAGACATCTTAAGGCAGCCCTGTTCAGGGAAGTTTTTAACGTGTGATATTTTATTGTATTTTTGGTTTTTATGGAAGCCGCCCAGAGTGGCTGGGGAGGCCCAGCCAGATGGGCGGGGTATAAATAATAAATTATTATTATTATTATTATTATTATTATTATTATTATTATTATTATTAAAATAGTAACCAAACCAAATCTGATTGCCTACTGTGCTTATTTCTTCCTCTAGCTTACATAGCAGCAATCTGTTTAGCTTTTAGTGTTGTTTTTTTAATAAGGGTTCTAAAGGAGATGCAGTAATTTTTCTTTAAAATTTAAAGTCCATCATGTGCCATATCATAATAAACCCCATGAAGGTCTGAAGACGATGGTAATTTTAGTTTTGAAATATCCCAATTCTGGACTGAGCTTTTAAGGTTATTGTGTAATCTGGCAAGGCCAACATTGACACTTTTTAAAATTTCAAACCCTCAAAAATGGGATGAGATAAAAAAATGTAAAACTGAGATCTGGGACCTTCACTTACACTACTTTTAGGACACTGAAAATGGAAGCAATATAAAATGGTAAAGTAAAATCCCTAGATCACTTGACATGGCATGGCCTTCATACAGCAGCCGGGGCACTATTTTGTTTTCAACACATCCAAAGTGATCAAAAGCTTAACTTTAACAATATATGCAAGTACATGCCCCACCAACATTATGCTGCAAGTAGAAATTCAACAACTACTTTTACACTCCTATGAAAACACTGCCACATTCTCTCAAAACGGGGGGAAGGTTTCAAAGATGGAAAGCACATTTCCAAATATGGCTCCCAAGTTGTTAACAGTGGTCAGCAAGGAGTCAATACTGGCTCAGAGAAAAATGTTTAACAACAAACAAACAAACAAACAAACAACAACAATGGGTGGCTTCCAACATATGTAAAAACATAATAATACATTAAACATAAAAATACTTCCCTATATAGTGCTGTCTTCAGATATCTTCTAGAGGTGATATATGGTAGTTACTCATCTCCCTGACATCTGATGGAAGGGCATTTCACAGGGTGGGTGCCGCTACCAAGAAGGCACATTAAAAACAAGCCCTATTTATCAGCGTCCAGAACTCAAACCACAACGCCTTTTTCTTCAGCCCCTCCAGTAAACCTTCATTCTACAGTGGTACCTCTGGTTACGTACTTAATTCGTTCCGGAGGTCCGTTCTTAACCTGAAACTGTTCTTAACGTGAAGACCACTTTAGCTAATGGGGCCTCCAACTGCCACCGCGCAATTTCTGTTCTCATCCTGAAGCAAAGTTCTTAACCTGAGGTAATATTTCTGGGTTAGCAGAGTCTGTAACCTGAAGTGTATGTAACCTGAAGCATATGTAACCCGAGGTACCACTGTATTTTATTCTCAAGTCAATTTCTCTAGAATCCAGGCAAGTTCATATATTTCTCCCAACCTATCCTAAAACCCTCTCCAGCAACACATAAAAAGATAGAGAATTTGTGAAGCAGTTAATTTTCCTTGACATACTGCAGATATTGCCTGCAGGAGTACAATGTGAGGAACTCATTTTCTTCTACTAGCACAACACAAGAAAAACATATAAAACACTCAGAGGACAGCTATTAGCATACTTCCATATCCTATGTAAAGTATCCTCCAAGGATAGCCAGAAAAAATGGAGAAGCACTGAGGTACAAGCAGAGAGGAACTATTTGCAAATTCACAGGCTTTACCCAACTTCAACTTCATGCAAGAATAGGAAGCTATTACATCTTTCTACCAAAGCACTATGATAAACATTGTGATAGCATACATAAGAGGATATATGCTTTTACTGATGATAATTGTGAAGGGAACTACCACTAGTATGGTGCACTGTTACTTTAAAAGAAAAGCAGGAAATGCTTACAAACACAGGTGAAAACACTTAACTAACCAAGTTATATATGCCTGGTAGTGTTGCACTAGGAGTGCATACTTAGCTTTTCTACTTTAGAATTCATACTAATAAATGTGAGTTCTTAGGACAGACTTAAATGTAAGAATCTCTGAATAAATCTAGTCTGCACGTATTTTTTTTAAAATCACTGGCTAAAAACAAAGCCTTTTTTTTCTTTTCTGTGCTCAAATATGCATGATTTCTCCCTGCTAAGATATTAATGTGTGTCTCTTATAACTGAACATCTTCTGCAGATTCAACATGTATCTTCTGAGCATTCAATTTCTTGAGATTGCAACTGCACAGAACATGTTTCTTAAGCCACTGAAATGGAGTTGATTTGCCTCTAAACAACTTTTAATTAAATAACACATTAAGTTATCCCTACCAATCTTGTGCTGCCCTGAGTTTAAATAGACATTTGTCTATTTAAAAATCTGCTTTGATTGATCTGTGTCTTGTCTGCTCCTGCCATCCCTGCAATAGTCTGGTTGTTTAGGTATGCAGTTAGACTGATCTAAAGACATCCAAATCTTCCATAAGAACATTTAAAAATGTAAATTCAGACAAAAAAGCTAAGTGTACGCTCCTAGAGCAGGGCTACCAGGAATACACAACTTGGCTCTTTAAACACATTCAGCTGCACTGGCAATCATTTCCAACATTTCTGTTAAAGGAACAATATACATCTCTGCACTTAGCTCTCACCTGTGACTCCTCAAAGCTGCCAAAAGTGACAGCGGCCATACCCCTCACCTGTGGCTCCTTGAAGCTGTCAACAGTGGCAGTGGACACACCCTGGGGAAACTGCTTTGGCTGGCTGGCCAAACCAGGTGAGGTAGCTGATGGGTCTCAAAACTTCAGTGTCTTAGGGACTTTGTCCCTGCATGCAAAGACAGGATCCAGCAGATTGAGCAAACGAGACCAAGAATGGGTCCAACAGTCAAGAAAGCGGTTTCTGCACTTGCTGTAGAGGGAAGTGAGGGGCAGATGGGGCTTGTCAACCTGGGAAGGTAACCCATCTAAGAGAAGGGAAACGCTGATCCTAAACCCCTGCTGCCTCACAGGATATCATTGGGAGAACAAAAGGATAAGGATTAAACCATACACAAATCCAGAGTAAACTCCTGAAGACACCTGGATGGCACCTTGTATGCCTCTTTCTGGCAGCTCCTGCAACCAAGCTGGTGCCAAACATATTGCTCTGCTTTCCTCTGGACCACATCAGAGAGGCCAAACCCCTGATTGAAATGCTCTAGAAAATCAGAATACCTGGATCTGGTATGCTTATGTCATTAATTCATTTAGGGTGCAACCTTATGGCCCCTGTGAAAATATTCTAGGGGGTCATAGGATTGTAGCTCTCCATCTCTGCCTACAGAGTAGGAAGCCTAATCATGGATGCCTCTTTTTTGTAGCCATGGAAACCAGTGGGAAAGAAGGGGAAAAGCTACTGATGGAAAGCAGAGCAGGTGGAACTAAAATGCCACACCCCTTTTATCCTGCTGATTGATTCAAGGCCAGGAAGGCTTTTGATTTGGTTCTTTGTCTGCCTTTGATTTCCCCCCCTCTACTAACCAGGTAGAGATTGGTGTATTGCGCTCATTAGTATCAGACACCCCTTAGGTAATTGAAGGCTTATAAAAATTATACTAACTCTTGGAAATGTGGTAGGAATTCTTTTTTACACAGTTGGCAGCATTTGGGGCAAGAAATATTTTATAATGAAGGAGATTATACCACAAGTCATACTTTTAGATACAGTACCTATATTGATTTATTTTCTTATTTGGACTGTGCAGTATCAAGGACTGCAGGCTAACCTTAGCATGTAATTGACCTGTGATGCTAACTGGAATTCAATTATAGCAGAAACACTGGACAAGCATTTGAATGGTCTGCAAGTGGGAAGGACAATGAAATTGGAATAACCTTCTCAGTATATACATTTTCCAAATCAGATGAATTACATGAGGATGGATTTCCTCCAGAAATAATTATTCTGCATGGAATATAAAATGCCATGTTCTCAGTCTAATTACCCAGCACAACAGTAGTGCAGAAACGATACAGGAAAGTTGAACATTCTCACTGATGTGGGCATTTTGCCAAGTTATGCCATTTCACACCATTATGGATTCATTGCCAATAAATTTGGCTGACCACCGTTTTATGTCTTTCACCTCTCTGAAAGTTTACTTCTCTCAGTGCTCCAGCTTATTTTCAGTAGTCACAAATAGACCATAAATACATATAGTGTGTGTGAAATGTAAGGTAAGTGACTATTCACAAGCCTACTTCAAAAAAGTGCATTAGGATATTATTAAGATTTTCCCTGGCTGTGCCTACCATTCTTCAGAAAAATGCAAGGTATACAGCAAGTAACTAAAAATGATCAACAAAGATTTGAATATTTCAGTTCCCAAAGTTCTGAAAGTTCTGAAAGTTACAATTGTACAAAAGATAGCACACAAAACCACAGTTTCCTGTTGCCGAGGCAAAATGAATACCTAATGCATCTATGAATAGTTGGGCAAGTTTAAAAGTCCTTATTTGATATGCAGTAGAACCTCAGTATGCGAACGTGATCCATGCAAGAGGCATGTTCACAACCCGCAGTGCCATGTTTGCGCACGTGTGGGTCACGATTCGGTGCTTCTGCGCATGCGCAAGCACAAGCGCCGAAACCCAGACGTAACCCGTTTCGGTACTTCTGGGTTCGGCGCGGTGCGCAACCCGAAAACGCATAACCTGAAGCGTCAATAACCCAAGGTACCACTGTATATCTAAACAATTATCCTATTCAACACACACTGAAATGAGAAGTGCTTGCTTTACAATTTCATACCCACTTCGACATCCTGATAATTTGTCCATTGATGTTGTCAGTAACAAGCTCAAGGTAAGTCCTGCTGAGTTTTGCCTACTGAATTTCCTGAATATAGGCTACATCAGGTAAACCATGGCCTGTTATCCACATATGTCAACTTAGCAATTCAACTTATTGTGAATATGCTACTGATATAATTGGTTTCCCTCAGAGCTTCCAGACATGTGCAAGGCCTAAGAGAACATGACAGATGTTAACTTGAAAGCTAGCATAATCTGCAGGGCACTGGAGGATGGGGATTGGGGAAGGTGGTAAAGATGTGAGAACTGCAGTCTGGCATGAATGCCATGTGCTTTCTCATGTGCAATTAAGCTGCTGAGCAATGAAGCTGGAAGAAGCAGAGCTAGCAGCTGGATAGGGAGAAGAAAGAATAGGTAGCAGTAGCAATCATGCATTTTGTTGCTATTCTTGCAGGAGTGTTTGTACCTCAACATAACTTGTCCCAGTCTCATAGCCTATGTTATGAGGGTTTTAAGGCTTAAGAGCTTTAGTGACCTCTTTACTATTTGAAAGAAAGATACTAAATAACGTTCTCCATTTTTAGACACTGTTGTACAGTGGTACCTTGGTTTTAGAACAGCTTAGCTTACTGTTCCAGCAACTTGGAAACAAAAGGTTGCAAACCCAGAAGTAAGTGTTCCGGTTTGTAAACTTTGCCTTGGAAGCGGAACCCGTTCTGCTTCCTGTTGAGTGTGTTCTGTTTGTGAATTGAGTCCCCCGCTGCTAATCAGAGGCTCCCTGTTGAGTCTGTCGGCTGTTGAGTCCCAAGCACCCATGCAACACAAAGGTGACATTTGGAGCTTTTGTTTTTGCTAATTTTTGTTTTTGTGGCTGTGATAGGAGTTTTATGGTCTTAGATATATGGTAATGTTCATAACCGCACATACAGGACAGGACAGGAAGACCAACCTAGAACCATTTTGATTCCTAAACTGACCAAATGTTTTCTCTGCAAGGTCAAACTGGAAAAGTCTCCCCATTGTCTTTTCCTTCACAAATCCTGTCTTAAGGGTATGTCTGTGTTTGAATAAGGGTGTGAGCCTGTGACCTGGCTCAGGAAATAAGTATTTATCATTACAAAAGACTGGCCAGGCTCCGCAGGCGATCCAATCAAGTAACCTGCCAGACAGGAGATAAACACATATTGAAATTTCTGTTTTAAGACCACCTCTTCTGTGATCTATGTATGATGTTTCTGGGGGGTGGTCTTGATCTACAGGATGGGAATTTCAAAAGTCTTTATAAGCCCTTGCACAGCATTTTTCTGAGTCCTCCTCCTTTCCTGCAAGTGAGGGGAGCACCCTGTTGCAACAGATCAATAAAGATCAAGCTTACTAGCTGCTTAGCTTCTCAATATTCTCTGGTTGGCCTCTGTTATTTTCTCCTACCAATAGGGAACCTATGTAAGGACTCTATATGGGCTCTTGGATACCCCATAAGGGAAAAGGGCATACCGTATTTTTCGCTCGATAACACGCACCTGACCATAACACGCACATAGTTTTTAGAGGAGGAAAACAAGAAAAAAAAATTCTGAATGAAACAGTGGATGTATCATTTTTGTGCTTCATGCTGCGGCCACAGACATGTGATTTGATGGTGAGTTTGGGGTAGCCCAATGCAAAGATCCTGAGAATCCATGTGGATCCATGCTTTGTAACCACGTTTTTGCACCATTGCAGCCCCAGGCAACAGTGGGTGCGTGATTTTTTTGGTGCAGGCTGTAGCCATGGACATGCTATGTGATCTGATGGTGAATTTGGGGTGACCCAATGCAAAGATCCTGAGGATCCATGTGGATCCGTGCTTTGTAACCACGTTTTTGCACCATTGCAGCCCCAGGCAACAGTGGGTGCGTGATTTTTTTGGTGCAGGCTGTAGCCATGGACATGCTATGTGATCTGATGGTGAATTTGGGGTGACCCAATGCAAAGATCCTGAGGATCCATGTGGATCCGTGCTTTGTAACCACGTTTTTGCACCATTGCAGCCCCAGGCAACAGTGGGTGCGTGATTTTTTTGGTGCAGGCTGTAGCCATGGACAAGCTATGTGATCTGATGGTGAATTTGGGGTGACCCAATGCAAAGATCCTGAGGATCCATGCTTTGTAACCACGTTTTTGTACCATTGCAGCCCCAGGCAACAGTGGGTGCGTGATTTTTTTGGTGCAGGCTGTAGCCATGGACATGCTATGTGATCTGATGGTGAATTTGGGGTGACTCAATGCAAAGATCCTGAGGATCCATGTGGATCCGTGATTGGAACCACGTTTTAAGTAGGGAGGGAAGGAAAAACATAGAAGCGACAAGGAGAGGGGTGTGCAGAGAAGCAGCTGGCTAAGAATGCAGGAGAGGGGTTTTACCGGAGGGAGGAAAGGAAGGCAAAAGTCCCCCCCCCCACAAGCCAACCAGCTCTCTCTCTCCCCCCCCCCCCAACCTGCATGTTGCCTTCGAGTCCCAGACGCTTAGAAGGAAGGACGCTCTGCTTGCCTGGAGGGGAGGGGTTTTCTCTGCTCTTTGTTCCGTTTGAGCAAACACAGTAAGGAAACAGAAGCGGGTGGGCAGTAAGACCCTGAGGCAGAATGCAGGAAAGCAGCAGCTTCCTCCTTTCCTCCCTTCTCCGGACGATTTGATATTTGCCTGATTTTTGCCTTCACTCGCGCTTGTCAGCTCCAGGGACCACACATTCGCTCAATAACACGCACAGACATTTCCCCTTACTTTTTAGGAGAAAAAATCTGCGTGTAATAGAGGGAAAAATACGGTATTTTTATTTACAACAGTGGCTTTTTCGGGTTTTTGACTGTGACTGTGGCTTGTGACTTCATTTTTGTGACTCCTTTTTCTGAATGTGGAACCGAGTTCAGCTACTGATTGATTGATTGTATGACTACAGAAATGGATAAAAGCCCCCCATCCAAACAATGACAATCATCACTGCACACAAGAAAAAATGTTCTTAATTTTTATCATCTACAATACTGTCTTATTTATTTTATAGTACAGTACATTGATTATTACTTTCATTTTATGGATCAATAGTCTCATTAGATAGTAAAATTCATTTTAAATTGCTGTTTTAGGGGTTGTTTTTAATCTGGAACGGATTAGTCCATTTTGCATTACTTTCTATGGGAAAGCATGCCTTGGTTTTGGAACACTTTGGTTTTGGAACAGACTTCCGGAACAGATTAAGTTTGGGAACCAAGGTACCACTGTAATGGCACACTGGAATAATTATTTTTCTTGCCTGTTGCTCTCATCCATGTCTACAGAAATAAAATTCAAATATTCTAAAGACCTGAACAAGTCTAAATCAAGCATTAAACTTCTACGTAAGTTAACTGCTTTAAAAACTGAAATAGGTTTGTTATACATAAACTTTCTGTAGCTTTAGCTGTTGTTGTGGAAACATGGGAGCAACCATAGCAAAAATGGCAGCATAATGTGAGGCACATTGACAAACATGATTCACTGATCTTTAGTATCCATCCCTTTACTTCTTTTTTATTTAAGAGTTGTGAGTTGGGACCACCTAACCTTTGGGTTTTGGCACAGGGCATCAGCAGCACCTTCACAGGCATTGTGCAGTGTTCCTGTCTATTTTGCAAAGTAGCTTTTTACAATTTAGAAACAAGAGGCCTGCTGAGTTTTTTATATAAGCCCTTCTCACTTCTACCATACCATCTATCCATATTCATAAGAACTGCCTTCCTGATCAGATTGTTTTGCATCCTGCATCCTAGCAAATATTTTAAGACCAACAATGTGCAAGAAACGCTATCACTCACAACTGATGGTACATAGTTTGCCTTTATCAAAGGTCTAAGGACACCCTGGCTGCAGTGTGACATTTTGTAACTATCTTGGCTGCAAGATTTATCACCAACAGCCTTGTCTACTCTCCTCAAGCATCTTTCCACACATTGCAAACACTTCAAAATATAGCCATAAATTTATTTCAGCCTACATTATTGGTTCCCAGTACCTGCCAACAGTCTTGATTTCTGCAAGGCAGGCCTTGCTTGGGAGACCCTTTGGTGACTACAGTCCATAGGGCAACTACATAAAGCAGAGCACCCTGTTAAACGCCCTCCCTGTAGACATTTGGTTTCCCCCCTCTCACTCTGTTTTCAGTTAGCAATTGGGAACTTTTTTGTTTCTGCATGCCTTCAGTTCATAGTGGAATTGCCCACACATGTGCAACTTTTTAATGGGCATTATACTGTATTTTTATTGTATACTATATTTCACTGTTTTACTGCTTAATGTTTCATTCTTGAAAGCGGCACTGTGCTCTTTCCAAGAGGAACAAGAACTGTGGGGAATAAAAGTAACAATGATAATATATCAGGCACTGCATGAAATCCAAACTCATGTGAGCAGACCTCTACTTGTACATTAAGGATTCCCCTTCCTCTCTTCCCCCTGCAGACCCACACCATCCTCAAAATCTGCTCAGAGTTCTTCAACCCTCCAGAACAGATTTGATGAGCACACAAGACAGCAGAGAGGCACAGAAAGTCTCGCTGTCCTACTAGAAGTCAGTTCTAAGGATGCAACACATTATTTCTAAACTCACCATATTCCTAGAAAGATTATTATAAGTTGGGCTACAATTCATACTTTATGTATTTGTTTAATATGACATATTTACTGAAAGAATAATGTGGCGCTAATTAGACAGCCATACCAGCCAGTTTCACAAGGCTAAAAAAGGTTCTTATGTAAGTTTTAAATACATAGTTAGGGTCTTTCAAGAAGAGAAGAATAACCCACTTCTGGAACAATCCTACTATATTTATATAAGCATACTGACAATTCAAACATGACAATTACTTTGTAGGCTGGATCTAGAAACATCACAGAAGCAGTTCAGTTAAACACGTTCTAAACTTCATACAGGGACATCCCATTGGTGAAAGATAGGACTCTACAGCACCATCAGTGTTATAACACATATAAAGCACTTTATCTTTATAAACGTACCTGAGTCCATAGTCCATAGCATAGGATGGGCAGGGGTAGGCAAGAGATGCTAGCTAATTTCTAAGTGAGGGAACATTCTAAATAGCTTTTGAACACTAAGTTACTACAAATCCAAAAAAGGAAAGAAAAACTGGTTCTAAGGCTTGTGACTATATACACCAACACAGGGATAGCAAGCATAGCCTAGCCAGCAGTCAGGGATGCTGTAGACTCCCAATAGCATCTGGAGGACACCAGGTTGGCTACTCTTGCAGTAACTTCACATTAGCTGTTTCAAGAAAAATAAAATCTCACCCCACAGTGAACTGTTTCATGAGAGACAGTATTAACCAACAATGAAGGGAGTGGGAAACAGTGCTGTGTATTGCCCCGAGTTTAAACCCATGCACTCATTGGGTTGGGCTTTCAACACATCACTCCATCTGTTTGCCACCTGCAACTAAGAAGAGGGATCCCTAGGCAGTGCACTGCTTCAGAAACAAACAAGATCTCTCCCAACTTGTTCAGGTTTCCCCTCTTCTTTTAACATCCCTCCCCTTGTATCTCCCTCTGCCTTTTTCCCCATTGTGAATTGGCAGGCAAAGATCTGGGGTTTTTTTACTTTTGTACAACACCCAGCACATAAATAAAATATAAATATATAAACAATGTGATAGCTATGACAATTATAGTAACAAGTATTACAAATTATTAGAAATAATAAACTGACATTCTGCTGAACTCTCTTAAGTCCTCTTGTACTCTGTTGTGCAAGGGAAGAGGTCACATTATTCTAATACCACACATGCAGCATTTCCCCCTGCTGAATATATGAATTGCAACCAATATCATTAGGTATTTTGTTTAGATTCCTTCTATACTGCAGAAGACTGAACTTCCAAAGATGATGACATGTAAGCCCAGAGGATAAGATCTCCACTTATAATTAACATCTGGAGAGGGATGGAACAGGAACACTCATAGCATGTATAGAAAATGTCAGAACCAATTATTGCTTTAGCCAGCAGGAAGCCTCTATAACATGGAATAGTGTGTGAACTAGGCCTCAAAGATCTGCTGATAAATGGACAACAGATTTGCAAACAAAAACCTTTAAAAATATTATTGCTGCCAGTCAGTAGGTTAGATTGGATTTGCCCCCCCCCCGGTAGGTTTTTATCTATGAAAGGCAGCTTTAAAATATTATAAATAAATAGACTTCAGACCAGATAAAGTCAATTAACCTTCAGCAATATTTAATATTTCCCTCATATTCAAATAAGTAAGTTTATTCAATTTAACACCTGCACAACTAGAATCTGACTCAACTTGAATGCAATAAACATGGAAAAGGAAATTCAATACTATGCTGGCACAAAGATGCTGAAGATTAAAATAGAAAGGTTCTGCATGTGAAGACTGTCAATGGACACTATATTTAGCAATTACTGTTCATGAAAGTGTATTTTTTTAAAATTAGACATTCTAAGGAGGTCACATCTTGAAGAACTTAAGCTATGAATAGTATCTTTGTTTAGAAGACATGGAAACTTTGCAATGCTATGTGAAAGCTGTGTTAATAAAACTGAAAATACCTTAAAAGCCTACATATTAAAAACACAATAGTTGTTGATCCACATTTCTAAAATTTAAGAATGTCTATGTTCCTTCCTTTTCTTAAGAAATCAAGAGGCTAACATTAAAAACAATTAACATAATAACCAATCATTACTGAAACAAAGCAACAGGACACAAATAATGGGACACAGTCTATCAAAATAAAAGCAACATATAGATTGATAGCTCCACTGCAGCAACTAAATCAGCAAAATACACACTGTGTTCAATTTCAAACCCTTGTCTAAAATGCCAAGCATGTCCCATGTTTCTAAAACACTCAATATTGTGGTTAAAAGGACTTACCATAAAACTGTAAAAGGTATAAAGCAACAATTAAGGTGACCCTGGTCCTTATAAACATTTTGTGGAATAGATCTGCAGATGCTGAATGGAACATATGACAGAAGGCGTAGGATGTTACATAACCAGACTACCTTTGGTTGAAATCCTAAGAATACTTATAGGGAAGCTCAGCTGAAATCAACAAACTTCCAATTTTTTTTATTTCTCATGAAATATATCAAAATTATTTAATATTTAAACACATGCAAAACAATTTCATATTAAAAACTATTTTTTGTACTCAAAATTAGGATAAAAGTATGTGCTTAAAAGACTCGTTTAAAAAGGAAAGTCTTGAACAGATACTGAAAAGGCCATGGGGAGAGCACACCCCAAATGCCCAATTCCTACATCATACAAATGGACCTCCTGATAAGATAGTATCTGCAAGAAAACTCTCCCTGCCGAACACCACCCTGGTTGGTTGCATATATAAAGGAGTGAGCTTATCCTTTAGGTATTCCAGTACCAAGATGTATAGCACTCTGTTTACCAGTACAAGCATTTGGCACTTTGCCCAGTAGATAACCAGCAGTGTAACGTGATGGCAAAAGTCTACCCAGGGAGCAGTCAAGCTGCTGTGTTTTACACTAGTTGCACTTCTGCTCAACTCCAGGAGCAGTCCCCACACACAGCACATTGCAGTAGTTTAACCTGGAGGTTACCACATTGACCAGGCTACCCAGGTCCAGAAATGTCTATAGCCATCTTACCAGCACAAGCTGGCAAAACACACTCCTAGCTACTGAGGGCCTCTAGCAGAGATTATCCAGCAGCACCCCCAGACTACAAACCTGGTCCTTCAGGATAAGTATGGCCACATTCAAAGCAGGCAATTGAGGGAACCATGAACCCATGGCACTTTTGTATTGCCAGGTTTGGGGCTCCAGTGAGCCTCCTAGCCATCTGCCAAGTCTAAGCCAGGAGCCCAGGTTCAAATGACATGCTAAGCTAAACCTTGATTTAGCTCACCACAGTGCGGAAATGAAAAAAGACCAGAAACTAAGCGCTCCTCTCTGGGATCCTGCATATTTACGCAGTCCCTACAAGCCACAGTTTGGTTTACCAAGTTATGCAAATGAGGTCACAAGCAGAGATTCAAAGAGTAAGTCTTGCTAGTGAAAGGCCATGTAATGACTTCTGCTAGCACAATGGGGCTTTTCTCCCCCCTCCCTCCTTCCATTCTGCCCCAAAGTGGCTTGGAGTAGTCAGCAGAACCCCCAGAACAATACACGGGGGGGGGGATCGTTCCATCAGGCAAGCTGATATGCTTGTGTTGATGCAATGCTTTCCATAGCACTATACTGGATCCTCTCTGAGTGTCTCATTTTAAGAAATCATTAAACGCCTATCTGGTTAACTAGGTTACACTGAAATTTAGTATAATACTGTACTCATGTTACATTTTAAGTATAATCTAGCCCAGATGGATTTATCGAACTACAGCATTTGATAAGAGTTTTTGAAAAGTTTGCCCACTGTAAAACTATGGTTAAAGTAACTGCTTTGCAATTATATCAGAATTCGCTCCCTTGAGAGTAGAAGAGGTACTTCTGTCACACAAATTCTTGAATCCATATTTGGACACTCAGTTTTTAAATTGGAAAAAACCTGAGCCTCAAAAACCTCTCTCAGATCTTGAAATTCTTTGGCATACTTCCAATCCTTTCACTATAAAGGGCATACGTTTCCACCAGG
The DNA here is from genome assembly GCF_964270895.1 of Podarcis filfolensis. Lineage (NCBI taxonomy): Eukaryota > Metazoa > Chordata > Lepidosauria > Squamata > Lacertidae > Podarcis > Podarcis filfolensis. The sequence continues at coordinate 97,122,804 of NC_139606.1, forward strand.
AGTCAACCTCATTTGGAAACAATCTAAAATAAACAGATTTGATTTCAGTGTTTTAAACAAATTGTTCTTTTTCTTTTCCAGAGTTGAAAATGTGAATGTTTCCACGGTGCTAACTACAGATTTACCACTGGGTGCAGTACTTTATGAAATCAATTCCCTAATTGTATTTAATCTAACATAGGCACCATCATCCTGGAGCCCTGAGTGCCAAGACTCCCACAGTTTTTCCTGTGGGTGCCCAGTCTCTACCCCCTGCCGCCCACTGTCTCTATGGCCGCCTCTGCACAACATGGCCACCATGCATAATTTCCATGGCTGCCTCTGTGCACCACATGCCGGGCACCATGACTGTCACCTTACCTCTGGACCAGCGACTGGACCAGGACCTGCACCTCTACTGCAATGTCCTGGTCCAGTCGACGCCGCAGTGCTGGAGTGCATGCACCACGCCATTACGTGACATCATCATGCCATCACGTGACATCATCATATCATAACGTCAGCACATTGCGGCATGGTGCACATGTGCTTCTATGTTCAATCAGCAACACGCTTTCTTAATTTGATATTCTATAGGTAGCAAACAAGGACCAGAAATAACAGTAACATTTTAAGTCTAAATTATAAGGGTAAACCTAACAAGTGCTGTAAATGGAATCATAATAGTCCCAATTCAGTAAGCCCTGTAATATAAATGTATGAAGCAGTCCCCCCACTTAATTTTACTAGTCCATAGTGCCCACACATCATAGTGCAAATCTGATCACATGACTATAACTAGTATCCCTTGTCCACCACCTGGATGAAGTCCAACAGCGAGTAGTTTTGCCATTTGCTCAGAACTGCAAAAGCAGGGGAAGTTACAAAGCACCTACTGGGCACAATACAAAGCTGCTGGATTAGATTTAGCTAAGTGGGTCATATGTTGCACAGTCCTGTTAAAGAACTTGTTGCAATGTGGCACATAAGTTGCAGATCAGCAAAATAAGGGATAAGTTCTGTTGTGCTTGTGCCTTTCCCATACATATCTGAACAAGGTCCTTCAATTTGCTTTACAATCTATTCCTTATAAACGCTTAGCATAGAAAAAGCATATTTAAGACAATCCATCTATTATTCTTCCTCAAGCCTTCAATTTCCAGAGAATGAAAACTGATAATTTATGCAAGGCACTCCTTAGCAAATAGCTTGTACAAGATAACCAATAACAGCTAACTGTCATGCATCTTAAAGACCACAAACTAGTGTCACCAGCTAAAACAGCACATACTTCAGAATGACAAAAGGGAAGACAACAATGTCACAAGACCTGGAAATATTCCTCAATATGTAGAGCATGATCAGTAGTCTACAAATTTTTGTTAGGCTTAATTGCCAACTACTACTTGAAGTCACCATCAACTACTCTCTTCTCTGTTTTACTGAGGTTTAGGGCACATGCAGAGAACCAAGGAGAAAGGAAAGGTGGTTTATCTCCCTACCAATGGCCTTTTGGAAAAGCTGTGAGCAACACCTTGCTACTTTGGTAGAAGTCTAATGGGAAATGAAGAGAGACCCCCCTTGTCTCTCTGACCTGCAGAAAACAGTGAAATAAAGGCTGCCAGGACCTAAGGTGAAGACAGACTGTCCCATCTTCCTCCCAATTCACAGAAAACCCAGGAAAATGTATCTCTGTGTTGGGTATGTGGAAAATAAATAAGGGTACTTACCATTAGTAACCTATAGAAGACTGAGTACAGTCATACCTCACGTTGTGTCCGCTTCAGGTTACGTCTTTTCAAGTTGCGTCCTGCGGCAACCCGGAAGTACTAGAACAGTTACTTCCGGGTTTCGCTGCTCACACATGTGCAGAAGCGCTAAATCGCGCCGTGCGCAGACAAAGCACTTCTGGATGCGAACGCTTCAAGTTGCGAACGTGCCTCCGGGACAGATTATATCCACAGCTTAAGGTTCCAATGTATGCTACTTTACTTTCTTGCACTTATTTGGGGTATCATGACATAATGTTTCCAAGTATTTGCCACATAATAGACAACTTTAAAGGACTACATCATGACACTCTATTCTTGCTATGGCACTTGCTTCTCTCTTTCCTTCCCTCACTATCTCTCTCCACACCCATTTTCTTACCCACCCTTCACTCAAAAGTCCCCAGTTGGGTTACATACAATTAAAAAATACAATACTTAAATCCACAAAAAATACAGGCAGCCCCCATTTATGTGAATTCAATATGTGTGTGACCTTGTATACATGCCAAACGCAGAAGCGACCCAGAAACATCATAAAGACGTCACTGAAATGTCTCTAAAAGGGTGTGGGGGCAGAGCAGGGTATTTGTAGGCTTTTTCAAAGGGTTTCGATTATATGAGATTTCACTGATGTGTGCAGTGTCGCAGAACGTAACTCCGCATAAATGGGGGCTATCTGTACAATAAAACAGCACCACTCAAAATTAGAGGAATTTGACAAAACACCACCTCACCCCACCAGAAGTCTGGGCAAAGAAGTACACCTTGACATGACAAAAAGTTACAGTGTCAGTGTAAGATGCACCTTAGTGAGAGCACTCCACAATGCATGGGCTACCACTGAAAAGGCCCTACGATGCACCGTTGCCCTCAAACCGTTTTTTGGCAATGTCACCATGAGCAGAACCTCCCTGGGTGATCTTGCTCAAGACACTATTTGAAACACATACTATACTCTGCCAGAATGTGTCACATCTTTGGATGGTCAAATATCCCTTCAAAAGACGTGGTATTTTCTTCATTTTCTAGACATGCTGGTGCAGTGCAAGAGTCTCAGTACTGCTGGTATTAGCAGTATTTAAAAAACAAACAGAACTCATTACACTACACTACAAAAATGTCAGTCCTAACCCCTTTCAGCTCAAACTATCATTTTTTCATCCTCTCCCCCCTTTTTAAAAAAATGTGAAAAACTTTTTTAGACAGCCAAAAAAAAAGTGTTGAGTTGCACGTAAGAATTCCAGTACTTCAAATTAGCATCAGAGTTGGTAAAAATGGAGTTTGGATTGTCATAGGCTTGACAAGCCCAGAAAAGAGGATAAAGAAATTCACAGAAATGCACACTTGCTAAACACTACTACTATGAGCTTCTGGGCGCCTAACTAATCATGTGAGCACTCTTTAATTCCAGGGGGTGAAAGTAACAAAGTACCACAGTTTTAAAGGGAAGGATACTTTTTACACTAATTTAAACAGCAGTAACAGCCCCTGGAGGAGATTACACAAAACCCAGAGAAGAATGAGGAAGGGGAGGACAGGTTAAAATTTATGAAGGCCTTGTTTCTGAGCAAGTTCTGCAGATTATGCCATAAACCTTGGTGCTCCCCGCCGGTGTTGGCCTGGGGGTCCTCTTTTGTCCCTGGTACTACCCACAAATGCATCAAGCCAACATTTTGCACGACCAACTCCTTAAGGCAGGGCAGGAAAGCATGAAATCCCAGCAGCTCAGGGAACAAGGCCCTTAAAAGTGCAAGGTCTTCAAAACAGGAAAGCACCTAATCCCCTGAAAGCTGTTCAAATGCGAACCTGTGGCACTATATTTCACAGGGGAAAGGGATAAGAGGTAGGGTTTTAGCAAGGCTGCGGAGAGGAAGTTTCGGAACAAGAGTTGCGCCTTAACATGGAGTAACAGAGGGCAGGGAAACGGGCTGCCGCGAAATTTAGAGGGTTGGCACAAGGAAGCAAGCAGCACGTAGGCGAGAGGCGGGAGGAAGTCTCTTCCCGCAGCAGGCAGCACCTGTAGCCCGGGGCTAAGTGAGCTGCAGCTCGCTCGATTCCTCCCTAGAAGATACATACGGTATAATTGATACATTACCTTTGAGCTGGGGCAGCGGAAAGAGCTCCACGGGGCTGCTTTGGGTGCGGAACTGCGAAGACCCCTGCGACCGCTTCTGCTTCTGAGCCTTGCGCACCGACCTCCGCGTGAAGCCGTCCACTTTCTCCGCGGCGGAGATCGCCGTCGCCGACATGGCTGGGAAAGGAGGAGGCACGAGGGGGGATCGCCTCTCCCTTGAAGCATATAATCACGCCGGAGGGGCGGGGGGAGGGAGGAAGGCAGAGCAAGCGGCGGCGGGCGAGAAGACACCACCAGCCAAGGAAGGAGGAAGACACTTAATCCAGTGCACCAAGGAATAGGGGCCGCGTGGGGGGGGCGGTTCTTCCAAGTCCAAAAAAAAAACCACACCAAAAAAAAACCCAAGAAAGGGGGAAGAATCCAAACACCTTCCAAAGGGGGAGGGGGGAGAGGCTGTTTATCCAACACCTCAAAGACAGAAGGCTCTTAATCCGACACCCTTGAGAAGGGAGGGGATACACTTAATCCGATACCCCAAAGGAAAAAGGGGTTTCCAAATAATGGATACTTTTCCGAGGAAGAGACCAAATGAGAGTTAAACCAAAGGGGGGGGCCGGCACGCAGCAAAGACCCGCCCCCGCTGCGTCCTCCAAATCAGCCGAGCCGCCGAAGGAGAAAAACAGAAGAGGAAACTTTTATTCTTCCTCCCGCCAGCGACGTCTCTTCGCCGCCCGCCCGCGAGCGGCAAACTTTGGCGGCGCGCGGTCTCGTGAGGAGGAAGGAGGCGCTGTTCTCCCGCCACCCGCCGCCTCAGCCAGGCTCGCTGTCGCCTGGGCCGCCCCGCCAGGCGCTCGCTGTCATGAGCCGGGGTTCCTCGGCGACTCCTGAGGGAAGGACGGCGGCGGAGCGGGAAGGGGAGGGAGGCAGGCCAGGGCCGCGCAGCCTCCTCTTCAGCCACCGTCGGGAGCCCCCGGCGCCTCTTCCGCCAACATCTTGTCACGCCAGCGCCCCCCGCCGCCGCCGCCGCTTCTCCTCTTCCTCCTCCTCAGAGGCCGCGCGCAACGTAACAGCGGGGGAGGGAGGGGCGCGGAGGCGGCGAACCTTCCACTCGAGAAGCGGCGCGCAACTTGCTGCAAGCGAGCGCGCTGTTAAGGGCAGCCGAGTTCCGACTCGGAGGAGGGGGCGGGGCCAGCGGCGAGGGGAGGGGAGGAGGTAGAGTAGCAGGAGCAGGAAGGCGGTTGGAACAGCCGTTGGAGGACGCCGGACGGAGGGTAACTGACAGGAGCGCAGCAGCCAATCGGAGAGGCGGCGGGGCGGGCGGCGGCGGTGGTTAAAGCGAATTGCCTTCTGTTGGGCGGGACGAGCTGGAAGCCAAGCGACTCGACCTCTGGGGGACCGGGCGAGTGACACCAGGATTTGCCCAACGCGAGGGGGTCAAGGGCGGGGTGTGGTGCGGCGGACGCGATTGGGTCTACGGCAGCGAAGGCGGGACGAGCGGGCAGCCAATGACGAGTTGCGATCAGGACTTTTCGTTGGTTTGTTTTGAGGTGGGAGCTTAGAGGGGCGCGAGCAGGGCAAGAATCCCACCCGGCAGCTTTCGGGGGTTGTGACGCTGGGTTGGTCTGCTTCTCGTGTTTTTCTTCCGGGAAAGGTCATCGTTGTTGGCTTTTGGGTCCCTAGTGGCGGGACGGAGAGCGGGGAGTACGCAAGAAACTTCAGCAGCCCAGTCTTGTTCATCTTTACTTGCAAGTAAACCCTGTTCAACCAGTAGAGCTTACTCAGTTACTAACTTTTGTCTTCTCTCTTCCCCACTGCTCCTCTGGAGATGCAACATTTCCAGAAATTTTTTAAGCTGTGTGGAATAAAACCCATTTCCCCTTCTCCTGGCACAGCTTTTTCGTGCATACAAAACAGAAAAATTGAGAAATTGTGTATTTTATATATTTATATACAGTGGTACCTCGGGTTAAGTACTTAATTCTTTCCGGAGGTCTGTTCTTAACCTGAAACTGTTCTTAACCTGAAGCACCACTTTAGCTAATGGGGCATCCTGCTACCGCCATGCCGCCGGAGCCCGATTTCTGGTCTTATCCTGAAGCAAAGTTCTTAACCTGAAGCACTATTTCTGGATTAACGGAGTGTGTAACCTGAAGCGTATGTTACCCGAGGTACCACAGTATAAATATAACCCAGCCAGATAGGTGGGGTATTTTATATATATATATATATATATATATATATATATATATATATATATATATATAAAATATCAGCGAAAGGCCTGGGAAAAGAGGGATGTTTTTGCCTGGCACCTAAAAATATGTAACACAGGCACCAGGTGAGTCTCTCTGGGGAGAGCATTCCACAAACATATATGCAATACTTATCAACCCCAAACGTATGTTACTGCTTTTGCAAAATAAAGTGTATTATTCCAAAGCTAGGGTAGAATAAAATTGTCCCCTTTGGCATATTTATTAAATTTAAGACTATAGAGATGTACCAAGTAAGATTACAATATACCCACACAGTCCACTTCCTTCTGTGGGTCTTGGTTAAAGCTCACACTATTTGCAGTTTCTGCCCCACTGCCTTTTGACCTTTTTTTATCCCCAGTGAAACAAAGCAAGAAGCTGCTTGTTTGTTTCCCATTCTGCAGCAGTGTGTCTGTGTCCTTCAAGGGGCAAGGTGAAAAGGTTGACCACAAAGGAGGGAACAGGTCAGAAGGGCAGCAGAAACAGGATGATTGCTACTAGTATCTACAGACTAAACCAAAGGTGACTAGGAGACAGCAGCCAGCAATTCACAAGCGACAGAGGCCCTGCATGTTCCTCTAACGAAGATTACTGCACCCATAATACAGAAATTCATTTTGAATTGAAGTGTTGTATTTGCCAGTGCACTAATGCTGCACATCTTAAAATAAAACATACTTAATAGAGGTTTTTTCCACTGTCCTTCAAAATATGTCAGTTTTTAAGATGGAAACATTTGCAAAAAGTCCTCTGGAAAAAAACACCTTTTTAAAAATTCCCTGGGTGAGGTGTAATAGGACCTTCACACCTCTCTCCTCAGCCCATTTCTTCTGGCAGGAGGGAGAGGCTTGACCTCTTAAATATTAGCCTGTATGTAATACAACTTTTTTTAAGTGTATTAGCCCTGGAGAGGCATAGCAGTCCAAATTATGAAAAGAGGTTCAGTTTGTGGTGTTGTAACAGTGCCTGGAAACAAGTGTGCAAATAGCAGCTGTTTCAGAAGGGGAAAACAACTTTTTGAAGTTTCATTATTGGTATGTTAGGAATAGCAGCTGTGAGCTTCTCTTTAAAGCCACATACACACAGGATGGGTCTTGTTTACACATTCTGGGAGAGTGTATTTACTAAATGACCATTTATAATGCATGTGTGCGATGTTCTTCACACCTGAGCACCTCTGCATGATGGAAGAGAAAGAGTTGCTATGCCATATTTCAAACAAATGTGTGAAGCGTTCCTAATTCTGCCATTCAAGGAGATGTGATTAAGATCTAATCATAGACACCCTGCAGCTCAAAAGCTTGTGTCGTGGTTTCAAGAGCCTACATTAGTGTTGTGTATGCAGCATCTCATCAAATTATGGAAGCTGTGCAGAGACTTGTTCAACTGTGCTGCAGGCCTGCAGTCTTGTGCAGCCAAACAACTTTAGTCTGTTTTGCTCAACCAATCCTACTTCGGATTCTTTCTTGGATTACTGCAACAATTAAGAACTCTGGAACAGAGACAGGATTCCTTGCTTCTGTCATGTCTGCACCTCAGTGAGGTTCCACCAACAGAACTCTCCTTCCCTCAAAAGTTGTTAATGGAGATGCTGAATCTGACATAACCCCCTAAGGTTTAACATGTCTTTGTTAACCTTGCTATGGCTTTGCATCCGTGGCCTTCTTTTATGCCATATCCTCAATTTTCATCTTGTTAAAAGAAGGGTGGTTCCCAAATTGTTTAGAAAATAAGACCCAGCAAGTAATTATTTAATCCTAAACATAACTGGCATTTAATTTTAGGAATAAATTTTTGTTTTGACCCTTCCGTTCCTTTGAAACCAGTATCCCTGTAATTTGCTGCAGCCTACTGGTTAAGTCCAATTTCCCGTGTGGGTTCTCATGCCTTATGCCTTCTTTAAAGGACAACTCGTGCTCGCTCAAATATGATCACCAATTAATAGCAGTTGACGAGACAGGTAATCTCTGTGAGTGGTGCAGTAGAGATAAACCTCAGCTCCCACTGAGAGAACAAATGAGAAGTCAAAGATAGAGCAGAATTCAGTTTTTCAGCCATAGACATGTAAATCAATACTCTTTCCTTCTCAGTACTAACAGATGCCTTTAAGTGGTGAGAGTGGAGTTTGGAATTTTGCCACACTAGCAAGATTGTGTCAGGAAATCGATGCATTTGTATACTGTGATCTCCATGATGATGGGTAACTGTTTATGAAAAAATAGCCTGAACTGTTCCATTTATACACCACCTTTTTTATTTCCTTTTGGCAGGATTATAGTATTGGCTCCAGGGCTTTTAATAGCTTAGAAGCTATAGTATTTACTGCTGCACTACTTGGACAGGAAATGCTCCACCTGCTGAAAATTTCTCTTCTATACATTTATTAATAAGAACCTGAGGCAGCACCCTCTGCCATTAGCTAAGGACAAGGGCACTGGGAGGCCACTCCCCCTGCTTTCTACCAACAGCATCACAGCAAGATGGAGACCAACCTAGCCCTATCAGTGGGCCAAAGGAGGACTTGTCATAAAAAACACTCCCAACTGCTGGTTGCCCTGCAGAAGCAAGAAGGCCCTCTCTGTTCCCATCCATCAGCTAAAGGAGCAAGAGGCATCAGTTGCCAGTCACAGGGTTTTTTAAAAGCTGATTTTCCAACTGCACAAATTCCCCATCAGTCACACCCTTCACTATATTTTCCTACCTTTCTCTGGAGGCCTAGAATCATAGAACTGTAGAGTTGGAAGGGACCCTGAGGGTTGAATCTCAACTAAAGCAATGGCAGATGGCCATCCAACCTCTGCTTTAAAATCTGCAGTGAAGGACAGTCTGCCTCATCATTCAACAACTGTGAAATCAGGATAGTCTCTTGGATTTCTTGTTCTTAAAAATGTTGATATTGAAGAAAACATTGAATGTTTGTCTATTTTGCCTCAAGTTCTTTAAGATATTTGGGAACATAGGAAGCAGCCTTATGCAGAGTCAGCTCATTGGTCCATCTACCTCTGGATTGTCTACAGTGACTGGAAGCAACTTCCCAGCATATCAGGCAGGAGTCATTCCCTAGCCCTACCTAGAGAATCCTGGGATTGAACTTGGGACCTTCTGCATGCAAAGCAGATCCTCTAACAATAAGCTGCAGCCCCTTTTGGTTTATCAGTTTTAAGAAATTTAAATAAAAGTACATTTACTTTTGTGTGTCAACAAACAATAACAAATTAAACAGCATAAAAAGTTAATAAAATGTTGGTCTACATTTTTGCTACTGTACTTGTTTGGCACTCAGTCTGCTTTCACAAGTGGGACTATCCTATTGCTCAAATGCGTGGCAAGACTCCTGTCTCATTCACTGCAAATTGCACAGACTCAATAAATGAGAGTCCTTAAATAACATTGGAACAAATTGTCCGAGAGACCATCTGTTGTCTCCCCCTTGCATCTTAGGATTTGAGATAGAGGGATTGGAACTGAGATCAGGAGGTACTTAGGAGGAACTTAGGGACTCCTAAGTAAGATCACTCTTCAGCTTAGTTTGTGCTGAAACCTATTTGTAAAGAACAGCTTCAGAAACAAACTACTATGGGGAAGTATTTCAGTTTTAGGAGTGTGCATTTGTCAGTTGCAGTTGTGGCTATTCTCTTTGGGGTTCTTCATTCCATTTTTAAAAATAGTTCTGTGTGGAACGCTCGTATGCCAAATGCCTCATACAGATATAAAACTGAATATGTCACGTACATAAATAGCAAATGTCCCCTGACTATCCTGGCCCTTGACTGTTTACAATTATTTCAAGGTCCCAGGACACCTGCAGCAATGTGGTGTAATTTGGAAACCCATAACAGCACATCAAAGATATAGAATCATTTGACAATCCATTAAATTTAATAAAGGTATACTATTCAATTTAGAATCTAAATAGTGATTTTTCTACAGCCACCTTTAACTACATAGCTGCCTAGACCTTCAGCAGATAAAGCAGGGGCAGCCAAATGGGTTCTCTCCAAGCCTTTTCCTTTCCCTGCCAGGTTTTCTATATGCAGGAAATTCTTTTGTGTGGAGTATTCACTCCTGTCAGCCTCAACAGCAGGCTGAAGCAGGGATGTTACAAACTCTGATGTGCATCTCCTGGACTAATGTGCAGATCATAACATAATTATCCAGTTGCTTTTGCACAAACCAAAAGTTCAAACAATAATGTGTATTTTGAAAGAAAATAGGTACCGACATGTATTTAAATGGGCATTTTGAGCATATTTCGTTATTACAGATTAATGCGAAAGCAGGATAAAATCTACTGATGGGTGGACACAAGCAGAAGTTGTGTGGATCAGAAATAGATTCTTCCCATCCCTAATCTGAACAGGGACAGGGACAGATTTAGTAGTTTACGATCTCTCTAGTTTGTAAAAACAAGACAACAGAAGCCACAACCTAGAGGTGGTTTAGGGACTAGAGAGTGGGGCTTGGCTGTGGGAAGCTGAGAGTCTAATTCTTCCATCTTGCTGTAAAGCTCACTGAATGGCCTCAGGCAAGTCACAGACCTGATGCAGATGCCACAATCACAAAGCACAGTATATTGAGCCATGATTGTAATGGCTGACTTGGATCAATGCTTCTTAGCCTCCTTCACTCAGGGTTGCTCTGAGGAGCTTAGAGGCTGGACCTGAAAGACAGGACTGGAAATAATGATCATTTATTCCACTTGAAAATGGGAAAATACAGCTGAGTCCTTATTGCCTTTTATGGGGGGTGGGGGTGGAATTTGTAGAAAACCAGCAATTTTGTAATGTACAGAAGCCACAAAAGAAAATGATGTATGTCAACTAATCTGTCTCAGAAGGGTTAGGAAGCACAGATATTTCAAGAAACTTGTTAAAGCATAAAAAGGCAACCAGACTAGCAGAAAACTTAATGGTTAGCATCCTGTCAGCTTCTTAGCAGGCTTTTACCATGGGTTTAATACCTGCCTGAAATAATCTCCAGCTGGAAAACAGGCAGTGCTGGTGAACAAAACTAATACAGTCCAAATCAAATGCAGTGGATCTCATGAATAAAGTCTCCATTATTTAGGATACACAGGGACTGTGTATCATTTATGTCAAATTATTGTTCTGTTCAGATTGCACTACTGTTTATGTGAGTATAAGGTAAAAGTAAAGGACCCCTGGACAGTTAAGTCAATCAAAAGCATCTATAGGGTACGGCGCTCATCTCGCTTTTCAGGCCGATATATTGGGAGGGAGTAGTGTGGCTCCAAGGTTTCTGATATTTCATGCCATTACCAGGTTCATTTGGACATTTTTTGACTCGAGATGGGCAGACATCACAAGTGGTTAATTGTTTCTATAGTGTGTTGTTTCAGTGCCCTATATCAAACAGACATACAGAAAAGATTTTAAAATGATTCTGGACATGCGGAAAGAGACATGAACATGTCACATTCCATGCAGGTTGTGTCTCATTTAAACCGTGCCATCAGCTGCCACGTGTTCAGCATTAGTGTAACAGAAGAGTTCCCACATGGGTCATGGAACTCTGGTATGCTGGTGCCACATGACTCAATTTAAATGAGATGATGACTGCATGGAATTAGAGACTCGTGCATCTCTTAATTTCAGATTCTGTTTTACTCATTTTTTGTATCTTATGCTCAGTTTGCCCCATTTTGTTATCAGTTTGTGGTTTTATTTATTGCAAATAGTTTCACACAAAATTTTGTATGTTGTGCACTATTTTCACTAATATACACTCCTTTTTGCACATTTTTACCTATGCTTTTTTCTACACATTTGTTTTGGATGGAGAGCTAGATTGCAAATTCAGAAAAGTGTGACATTCAAACAAAAGCTGCCATTTGGTTTGGGAAGTTTGAATTAGGGAGGTTTTCATTAAAACATGAACAGAACCAATTTCACCTCATTTCTACATGGAACTACTGCCTAATTACATTTTCCCAGCATCAAATGTAAATCAGGCTTCATGATAAATAGATGCCACCAAGTAGCACAGCTTGCCTCAGCTGAACCCATGATAGACTACAGTCAACAGCTTGCTGCAGACATTTTACAGCTGTCACTTTGCATATGCAGGAAAATAATAATATGATGAGCAATGCACACATTTCTACTTATCTTTCCTGCATGTGATGTGATGGAAAACAGGATTTTTCACAACCACTGGAGAAAAAAAATAGCATTCTATATTTATTGTTCTAGCTTCTTGTCATGTGGCTTTCAAAGCAGATTTTGGAATACATTATATAAGGTAAATGTTCACATACATTTCTTTAAACTGGGGCATGGCGAAACATTAGAAAGTTAGGACTAAACAGTAAGAATAAAATAAGCTGGTGAGTCTAAAAGACTAAGCTAAACAGTACCTACAAGTGATTTTTCCTTCCCACTTCCAACACTGACTATGAACCACTCATGAATACAGTGCTTACATAGGCTTACATACTGATGATAATAAATGCAGTATCAGTTGCTACTACCACAGAAAATCTGATCTTACAGAAGAAACTTGGGCTCCCAAGCCCACAAAAAGGAATACTACTATTCCATTCTGCTTTGTGCAGGTGAAACACTAAAGCTGTCTTGATTCAGCTTCCCACAGAGCTGAACACATTCATTAAACACCAGCCATGCAGTGGGCTCAAATACAGAGGACTTCAGTACTCAAGTTATGCCAGATGAGGGGCCTTAGGATACAGTGGAAGCCCCACTATGCCAGCAGAACTCAAGATATGTCATGGGAGATGCGCTACTAGTCATTCACCAGGGTGACTAAGGCCAATGCGGTTCCATGACCAGGCATGAACCCAGGTTGAAATGAGTCCAGATAATCTATATTATCCAAGAATGCCTGAAGATTGCTCCACTACGACTCCACCTTTCTGGGTCAGCAGTTAGTCCAAACCCATGGGTTCAAAGCTGGCTTCTTTAGAAGTGGCTGTACTACCACCTCATACCTTGAAAGGGCGTAGGGACCACCCACTTATGCAGCGAAGCATTAGCCAGACTCCAAACCCAACCATTCAAGCCCCCTCTGCTAGATTTATTAAAGCAAGAAGGGCAGGGGTCAAGAGGAGACATGGTTGAACACAGGGCCACGAATATCAATAGGAGTATAGCATCTAGATCAAGGGAAGTAATAGTGCCACTGTATTCTGCTCTGGTCAGACCTCACCTGGAGTACTGTGTCCAGTTCTGGGCACCACAGTTCAAGAAGGACACTGACAAACTGGAACGTGTCCAGAGGAGGGCAACCAAAATGGTCAAAGGCCTGGAAACGATGCCTTATGAGGAACGGCTAAGGGAGCTGGGCATGTTTAGCCTTGAGAAGAGGAGGTTAAGGGGTGATATGATAGCCATGTTCAAATATATAAAAGGATGTCACATAGAGGAGGGAGAAAGGTTGTTTTCTGCTGCTCCAGAGAAGCGGACACGGAGCAATGGATCCAAACTACAAGAAAGAAGATTCCACCTAAACATTAGGAAGAACTTCCTGACAGTAAGAGCTGTTCGACAGTGGAATTTGCTGCCAAGGAGTGTGGTGGAGTCTCCTTCTTTGGAGGTCTTTAAGCAGAGGCTTGACAACCATATGTCAGGAGTGCTCTGATGGTGTTTCCTGCTTGGCAGGGGGTTGGACTCGATGGCCCTTGTGGTCTCTTCCAACTCTATGATTCTATGATTCTATATCTCACCCGCCTCATCAGTTTGCAGAGGCTGAAAGTGATCCCAAAATACATCACCATCTGAGGCATCAGGCACTTGGGTTAGAAGCGAAACACCGGTGGAATCAAAGTGCCTCCAAAGCCAAACAACTTTATCCACAGCCAGTTGGTCACGGCAGGTCTTGGAATGGCTCCAGAAGTCCTTCCCCCTCAGTGGGGAGTCAACAACCCTTGGACCACCCAAAAGAGCTCCACTGGTCAGTTGTTTGAAGATGCAACGCAGCTGTGAAGTTGTCTTCTTTGCTGCTCACTCGTGAGGTAACACGTGAGGCACAATTATATGCAATAGTCAGCATCAGAGCAAGATCTGTGTCACACTCTAGACTAAGTCCGGCTGCTTTATAGCCTAGGGCTTTCCAGGCTGTCAGAGAGCCAGCTGGTCGCCAGACTCACCACAATGCTGCCTTGGATTGATAGGAATAATAATAATAATAAACCTCTGGAGGGCCACAGGTTCCCCATTGTTGCTTTCAAGGATGGGTTGTTGCTGCCTGTGCCATTGAACTGATGGGTTGGGAGTGCTGTGACATCACATTGTTTGCTGTTATAATAATAATAAATAATAAAATTTTATTTATATCCCGCCCTCCCCAGCCGAAGCCGGGCTCAGAGCAGCTAACAACAATAAAAGTAACACAGCATTCTAAAATCAATTCATTCTAAAATCAATTCAAAATCAAATTAACAGCAACCATTGAGCTAGAGTTCTATGAGGATTACCAAAGGAGGGGGTCAGACTGTGCCTTGGCCAAAGGCCTGGTGGAACAGCTCCATCTTGCAGGCCCTGCAAAAAGATGTCATGTCCCACAGGGCCCTAGTCTCTTGTGACAGAGTGTTCCGCCAGATTGGGGTCACAGCCGAAAAAGCCCTGGCTCTGGTTGAGGCCAGCCTAACCTCCCTGTGGCTGGGACCTCCAAGATGTTTATGTTTGAAGACCGTAAGTTCTTCCATGGGACACACCAGGAGAGGTGGTAGCCTGTATGAGTCTGTGTCCCCACTGACCACAGTTCATTGGCTGTGTGTCATATATATAGGTGTTGTCAATGACACAGTCTTTGTTTCTAGGGATCCTGGGTGTGTGCCTGCCTTTTTGTGCCATTTTTCATTATTTATATTCCCCCCTCCCCTTATGGAATGAAAGGGTATGGCATAGCAGTGGTATCTCTCTTTTGCTTCACCCTGTGCCACGATGTAATTGTGGTATAATATTGCCCAGTTAATCCTCTTAACTGCAACACTTTGCATTTGGGTCTGCAAACTAGTTCTTTTGTTTTGCTGGCTTTACTAGCTGCCATTTGTATTTCATGTGACTGTGCTATTTATGGAGGAGTAAATATCGCCACGGGGGTCTGTTTAAAAAGGCCAATGACCTGGATTTTTTTTTTCCATTTGAATTAACTGCAAAAATCAGACATGTTTAACCACTGATCTTTTCCCTTATAGCTGTGGACTATAAGTCATTTTAACGTTTTTGACACACTATCAGGCAGAAAAGAAGATTCGTTTATACGAGCCTAGTTCAGAAGGGTAATGCCTTTTAACAGCTATTTATTTTTATGGAAATGTAATGAATTACCAAAAGAAAAAGAGAAACTTATTTTTAACAAGGACTGAGATTTAATATGTTTCTATGGTAAATATAGTAAGAACATTTTGTTGTTGCGTAATAACATGAAACCAAAATAGCTCAAATAACAAGGCCAGTGTTCTGTGGCTTCAGCATGTATTTATTTATTTAGTTCTAGTATTTATTCTGCCATTTAACCCAAAGTGTTCTAGTGTACAAATTGCCTATAGGAAATAATAATAAACATGGCTCTTGGGGGAAATGCTTTAAAAACAAACAAACCCAAAAAACCACCAGACATGTCAAATGCATAGCATTATATACTACAATAAGAAATTAAGGAGAGCCCTGTAGGATCAGACCATTTTATTCTCATAGTGGCGAACCAGATGCCTATGGAAATGCACAAGCAGGCCAAACTTTCCTGCTCATCTTCCCCAGTAACTGGTCTTTCCAAGTTAAAAAGCTACAGATATTGTAACTTTTACAGAGGAATTGCTCCAGCCCCTTGGTCATTCTGGTAGCTTTTTCTGCCCTTTTCCTAGTATTATAATATTATTTTCGAGGTGCAGTGGCCAGAATTATATAGCCGACTGTGGTACACTGTAGATTTATATGAATGCATTTCAGCACTGGCAATTTTATTTCCAATACCTTTCCTAAAGACCCCCAGCGTGGAATTTGCCCCTCTCTTTTTCATGGCAGCTGCATGCCATGTATAAAATGTGTCCGTCGCTGTCAAGCAAAAGAGTAGACTTGAAAGTGAGGTCTTTCAGAACATGTGATATGCTTGATGTGGCAGACAGCCTTTCCGCCACAGAGGTCAATTTGTTTATTTTATTTTTTTATGCTCTCAGATTAACGGACATTTTTCGGTCGTCGTCTTCAAATTCATGCAGTTTAAACATGGGGCAGAAAATATAGAGCTGTGACCTAGTCTTTCCAATCACCCACTGCCTAACCCTTTTCTAAAGGGTTAACAGAACCAGGGCTTTTTCCTACCTGGGTTCCTAATTCTGCAAACCCACCTGGATAAAGAGCAGCTTAGGTGCTTTAAGGTGTGTCCCTCTCTGACCCCATTTCTGCCTTTTGCTCATTACAGGTGCAGAAGTCTGTTTGCATTATGTCAAGTGCAGTCCTGGAGCCTAAGGAGATGCTGTAGCCCAGCTTGTAACCCATTTACCACTGTTTATATTCTCCTTGGCATTTAGATGACAAGCCCTAATTAAAGCAAACAGACATTTTTGTTAAGAATATGCAAGATGTATTACCATAACTATTTTTACTGGAGCAGGAGGAGGGCTCTTTGTTAACTCTATCTTTCCTTCCCTATTAATAAATTCGTGCATACGTTGTGTTTATTAAAGACATCGTTGGCTGCAGCTAAACACAGAGCAGGCATTGTGCTTGCTTTTATACACACAGCGCTGTCCCTCATCACCACACAGGAAGCTCATTATTTGCAGATCTTGGGGACTTAACTACATGGGGAGGATGGGACAAGGACATAGTTGCCACCAGCTGAGTTTCCTTTACATGCCTCGCTGGCAATTACTGTATTTTTCCGTCTATAAGACGCCCCCATGTATAAGACACCCCCTATTTTGGGGGACTCCAAATTAAGAAAATGAGGGGAGATTGCCCAGAGTTGCTGAGCTTTTGGGGGGGATGATTGCCCATAGTTGTTGAACTTTATTGGGGGTGGCAGCCCAGAGTGGCTGAGCCTTTTTTTAGGGGGGATTACAGAAAATCGCTCACCCACCTGACCTACACTGCCACTCGCACGCTTCGCAAAAGCCACCTATCATCTGTCCCCTCACTGGCAGAAGCCCAATTGCCGTAGCAACATCCAATCAACACCAGCCCTTGCCGCAGCCACCAATAACACACCCAATAGCCACTGACAATCTCTGACTTGCTATGCACTATCCGTGTATAAGACAACCCCCAATTCTTAACATAATTTTTAAATAAAAAAACCTCGTCTTATACACGGAAAAGTATGGTAATAGTAAAAGAAATGTGTGATATGACATCACATCCAGGATTCACGCTCCTTTATTTGGTGGCTAGTAGAGGATCGAGGAAAAAGTTGAACAGGATGACATTATATCATCTGTTGGCCAAGTAGGGATTTGAACCCGGGTCTCCCAAGTCCTAGTCCGACACTCTAACCCCATTTAGCACAAGGGCTTTTTCCTAATCATTAAAGTGAACTGGAACAAAGCTTACCGAAGCATACATGGACTTAGGACACTGCTTTTGAATCCTCCAACGCAAAATGGGTTAAACAAAAGTAAAGCAGATTACTACAGGAAACATATACCATAACATCAGGCATACAGGCCAACACACACAAAAATAGCATGTTAGATATCAAAGGATACAATATACACAGATTGTCATTGTCCAGGGAGCTTTCTTTGAAACATTTTATGCAGGCAGAAGGGTTCAAACCTAGATAGCGAAACTATCCGCACAGGCTGTGTGCGCTCAGTTTCTTTAAAGAAGAACCACACCCCCCGTTTTGAGTACCAGCCTCTTAATTCCAGTAGTAATGTGGTTCTCTGCCAAGCCAAACAGGCCTGGGTTACATTACAAACTAGACAAAAGAACTTTAGCGAGGTGACTCATCACCCGCAGGAAGAGGGGTAATTGCTAAGTACTTAGGAAGCACCTGCAGGAGTTGTCTTGCTTAGTGGTAAAAGTCAATGGTTATTCATGATGTGAAAGCACATTTGGATATTAAACAAGATAGCTCAGTTTAAAGCTGTTGTGAACAGTTTGGCTAAGGTAATATAAATCAAGCATATCTTTATATATCTGCCATACAGCTGCAAAGAGGAGTACTTTGTTTAATTAAGGCAGAGTATCTTTGCCTGTTGGGTACTATTCAGTCACAAGCGATGATGACTTGATTTAATGTCTGAATATGGGTGTAGCTTGCATTAGATACAGCACTGGATTCCAGAGTTAGTTGGGGCAGGGTGTGACCTGACAGTAAGGCTGACTAACCTACAGTGGTTCCCCCAATTATAATTATGCTCTCATTGCTTTGACTAAAGCAAACTTGCACACACACTTACAGGGCATGCACAGAGTTACAGCTGAATTGAGATTTTCAGTAACTGTGTGTGTCCATGTGTGAATCAGAGGCCTTCCTCTACACACCAATTTGTTCGCAATTCTCAACAATTCCAGATAGTAAGTAAGGGGAAAGCTGTGTGTACCAGTATCTCAATTTGAAAACAACAGTGTTTTGGAAACAAATCTATTTCACAGATTGAAATGTGTATGGATTAGTTGCATCTAAAAGAGATACGTAAATATATGCTTTCTAATTGGAAGAGAGGAATGCTAAGGAATTCTTTGAAATGAAACCTTTCAAAATGGTGGCCTGTCAGTTGCTTTTTCCCCCCAATGTTCACTTTCAGGCCCACTATGGGGAAGTACATTCTCCCACAACGAATCAACATGCCTAATTTTATATGGCAAATGTTGGAGGATGGACTTTTGGCCAGAATTTAACCATACTTTGACTGGGTCTCTCCCCTGCCCCCACCCGTCCCAGTCTCTTTTAATTCCCCATAGGTTGGTATACAGTTACAGATGGCTGCTTGCCCTGAGCCAGAATAAGAATGCTTCACCTCCCTTCAACCTTCATCTCTCAGCAGCCCTCAGTGCCTTCTGAAGCCTCAAATACTAATATTATTTAACTAGGAGTTGCCTCGCACTAGGTTTTGGGGTGAATACCTTTGAGACCTCTCGTTCATATTCCTAAACAAGAATATGCAAGTTGCTTGCTGGCTGCATTATTTTTTTGTTCCAAATGAAACTTAACAGAAGACTTAATAGGCATTCAACTGCTCATAACAGATTGCAGTGACTTTATGTATGCCACTCCCTCCAGCCTCTGCCAACATTCAGAAAAAGCCTAAGGGGAGATATCAAAGCTGGCTGCTGTTGTATTTTAATGTATTGTACTTGAGATTTGTTTGAAGAAAAGAACAGCAAGCGTAGTTCTGCTTCCCGTAAATAATTATAGAGTCCCCCTCCTTTGACATGTTTTCTGACAGTGTATTTACCGAATTAAAACATGAAATGAGCTTAAAAGCAGTAATATTGGCGTTCTGAGGTAAATCTGACAGAACAGACATAATCTTCCCCTATTGCTTCTCTCTAAAGATTAGGGACTCTATTGCCTCACATTTAAACATGTTTTCTTGTGGGTTCCACTGAACTCTAGAATAGGGCTAACTTACTAGGGAAATACATCTATAACAGGCGCATACATGGAGTGAAATCAATTCATGCTTTATTCCCATTTGAAGTTCCTACACAGGACAGGGTGCTGGAACAAGTCTTGAGCTCATCCACACCACAGGAAGAGACTTCAGGGTGATTTGGGTCTTAAGCCAAGGCTAGAAAACCTTTTTGCCATTCATCCCATGGAGACTTTGTGGCAGGACTGGCTGCAAATGGAGGGAGAATGAGCCTGCCTGGAAGCTTCCTCAGCTCATCCCTTTTCAGCCCCCTCCTGGTTCTGGGAGACGGTGGTGAAGCACTTGGTCCTTCACTTGTCTGACTTGCCTCCGCCTCCTCTTCTTCCCATCCATCTTGTGCTCAACCCTCCGGCTCCAAAGCTTCCACTGCCTCTGATTCGTGCCTCCTGGCTGGTACAAGGCCCCACAAACCACTGCCCCCCAGCCTAAGTCAGACTTCAGCTCCCCTGCCCCTAGGGCACACTCCTCAGTGTCCTGCCAGTCCCAAAGATCAAATCTTGAGAGTCACAATTGTTTGCACAATTACCAGCTCCTGCAGAGCAGCAAATGTTGCTTTCTTCCTTTTTAATAAATGGGCATTCGAACAGAAGAGAAATCCCACCTGTTGCAGCCAGTCAGTTAGAAGCTAGGCGGATTTGTTTTGAGATGTATTAGGACATTTTGTTCCAGGTCCAGAATATTTAAGCACAGCTAAAGACTGATTGTCTTTCATTCTGTACTCTGAGCGTCATTTCTCATGTTTTGAACAAGGGGCCGCAGTGTTATCATTGGGTCTGTGTTCAAAACAGAGAAACAAAGTATTTTTTTAAATCTGCAAACAGACAATGCTACTTTTATATTTTGCCTCATAGCTTCGCTATCTCTATTAAAAACAAAAACAAAAACTCCTGTTTTGGCTTTAGGCACTGATCATGCTCACAGATTGGCATAAAGCACTCACATTTTCAACTACCATTCATCTGTCTTTATATTTGCTTTCTAATTCATGGTTGACATTAACTACAGCTGTTTTCCCCTCCACTAGAAAGGCAGATATTCTTTCTGTGGTTTGTTGTCTTGATGCTTACAAGAGATTCATATTAGCTCAAAGACAGAGTAAATAGAACAAGCTTCTTGTGTTGCCCCAGAGCAGGTGGAAAGGGGTCTCTGCCCCCAATGGCTGGCTTTGCTCCCTATTGCATAAGTGGAGTCAAGGAAAAGGCTCTTGAAGAGGGGGAGGGATAGGAAAAGTGTTATTTACCGTAATTATTTACAGTTGTCCTCAGCTTTTCTCTAAGGTGCTCTAATCAACTGAGTTGTCTCCCAAGAACTCCTTAAATAGTAGGTTATCATGAGACCCAAGAACATATATGGAGTTTCACAGCCGATTAGAAATTTGAACTGGTTTCTAATATTCAGAACAAAAAGTTTGGGCTCTCCAAACAAACAATAAGCATTTCTCTTGTACGAGTCTGATGCCTGCCTGTGCTGATCCTTCTAAATTTGCTTTGACTTTCAAAAGTGCATTGAGATTGGAACAGTCCCCACCAGAATCAGCACACCGAACCCAAAAAGGTTACCTTCACCTGGAAGCGCCGTGTGTGTGTGTGTGTGTGTGTTGTGAATGACGGTCTATATGGCATATGCTGTTGCTTCTTGAAGGCACTGCTCAGATACCTTTTGATCACAATCTCTTCAACATACCAACATACCATGGAGGAGAAAGTGGCTTATTCCCATTGTTTCCTTTGGTTTTGCCCATGCTCATGCATTTAGTGTGCATAGAATTGCAGCACTAGCTGCTCCAAATGCTATCATAATTTTATTGAACAAAACGGCACAGTCATCGATCCCAGTTTGCAACACTCTTGCTCACTTCCTGTCCTTCCTTCCTTAGTCCTAACTTCCTATGTGAGCAACCTCCTCTGAAAGTGACAGCTACATATTATAATGTCTCTCCATAGCAGCCTTCTCCATCAGTGTGGTGTATGGTTAGACTATTGGACCCACTCAGCCATGGAGCTCCTTTGTGCCAGACACTGCCTCTCAGCCTAACCTACTCCACAGGGTTGTTGTAATGAAAAAATGGAGAGAGGGGAAGCCATGTATGTATGCCACCTTGAGCTCCTTGGAGGAGAAGGTGTGATACAAATGTCATAAACAAACAAATAAACTTGGTGCCCCATGCTGGCTGGGGACTGATGCTAGTTGGAGGAGAAGGCTCCTCTACACAGATCAGTATGAAGTCTTTTCATTGTGTTGGTCTCAAGAGGTGGTGGTTAAGCAAGGGTTGAGAAGGGTCTGGACTGTTGTATGGAAGTGGGTCCTGGTGCCTAAATCTCTTGATTGCTTCTGACAAAAAATGGACTTTTTTTGCTTTAGCATCTTCTTTGGCAATCACTCGTAGCTGAGTGAGATTGTCTTCCATGAACACGGTCTTAACAGTGTGTCCGTAAGTGACTGCGGAGGCCAATTCTGGATCCACATGTACTTTCACAGTGGGGACATAGGTTTCTGGGCAGGAGCTGATCATGGTGAGGGTTTGCCAAATGTGCCTTCCTCTTACCACATTTCTCCCTTTTGTCCTGAGTTTGAGCATCTTCAGAGTCCGTTAAACCTTTGGTAAAGGCTGTTGGAGCGCTTGCAGGCCAGTGTTTCCCAACTGTCGGTGTTTAAAGATTTTTAAAGATTTGCCTTGAGAGAGTCTTTAAACCTCTTTTGTTGATCACCAGCATTAGAATAGAGTAGTTGCTTTAGAAGACGATAAATAGGCATCCGAACAACATGACCAGTCCAACAAAGTTGATGTTGAAGAATCATTGCTTCAACACTGATAATCTTTGCTTTTCCCAGTACACTGACATTAGTTTGCCTCTCATCCCAAGTGATATGTATTTTTTCCCGGAGACACCACTGATGGAATCTTTTGAGGAGTTGGAGATGTCTTTATAAGTCGTCCATGTTTCACAAGCATACAGTAAGGTTGGTAGTACAATAGCTTTGTAAACAAGCATTTTGGTTTCCCTGTGAATGTCCCGGTCCTCAAACACTCTGCACTTCAATCAGGAGAAAGCTGCACTTGCAGAGCTCAGGCGATGTTGGATTTCCACATCAATATGGGCCCTTGAGGAAAGATAACTGCCCAGGTAGGAGAAGTGATTGACACTTTCCAAGATTACACCATTGAGTTGGATTTGTGGCGCTGTGCTTGTTGGTGCAGCACTTTGTTTTTTTGGGTGTTGAGCGATAGGCCAAGCTTTTCGTAAGCTTCTGTGAAGATATTTAGGATGGTTTAGAGGTCATCCTCTGAGTGTGCACACATACTGAAGCTCTATGACGGAAGTTATAGTAACCTTCCTCTTTGCTTTCAGCCTACTCAGATTAAACAGCTTTCCATCTGTTTGATATATGGTTTCTACCCCAGTGGGGAGTTTAGTGTATTATCTGTAGGAAAGTATCTGTAGGAAGTACTTCCCTCATTTACTCAGTTAGTTAGAGTAAAACTTATGTCTACATTTTCCAAATAGGTCATATGCTTCTGTGATGATTTTAATCTGTTTTTGTGTTCTCTCTATTCCAGTGCCAATAGTTACATTTTAAAAATCGAATACATCTATGATTCTGTTCTTGAGCCTCTTCTGCCGTGTGGATTTATGGATCAGTGAATTTATGAACATTGGACTGCCAACACCTACTCTTTTTTAGACCTGTTTCATTTCATGTGTGATGATCATCTTGGCTTCTCAGATAAGAACATGTGTCCTGTTGTTCATTACACCATTCTTCTGATATACCGTGTTTTGGGGTTTTTTAGGTCCAAAATACTACAAGAATGGTGACTGAGAAGTAATGAATAATTGTTAAGGTGATAATGATGATTGTATTAAACATGGGGAAACACAATAAATTGGCATTGTGATGAGTTGATCAGCCAACGGTAGTCTCAAGACTGAAACTCCATTGAGTACTGAACTGGCATCCTAGGGAATGTGGGGCAGGGATTCAGTTTGTGCCACTGTATTTGGTTGAACCACTGTGTTTGGTTCAGATTTATGTTTAATCAAGGCTTAAGAGCAGGAAGTTATAAGGCAACAAGAGGGTGCCAGACAGGCCACATGTGTCTTGCACAGCTCTAACATGACACCATTACTCTCCACCTTCCAGCATCTGCTGCCTGAGGAGGTTATGTTATGCTGCCTAGTGGGAGTTCTGGCTCTGATATGTGTTGCGGTTAAACAGAAAATGTACAGCCAGCCTTGCCTGAGCCACTAAGGGATGGGTGAAAATAAACTGAATCAGCATTTGATTCACTGGCTGCTGCGTGTGGGAGGAAGCTAGGTTTGTCTCACTGAGGAAATAGGTGCTATAGCTCCCTTGTTTGGGCCAACTACTATATAGCTTATTTTTTGCTACTAGTTTTGGGTTCTAATGGAGGTGCGTTCTCCCCCCCCCCAAAATACAGATAAATAAAAACCTATCTGAACAAGAAAGCCTGAATGTACTCTATGTCTGCCTTTACTTAACACTTCCAAGCCTATTTGGCTTTAAAACAAGCTCTTTTAAACCCGGATGGTTAATCTGAGGGTCAAATCTGGCCCAACAAACCACAGGAAGTTTCTCCGCTAGTCCTGAAGCTTGATCTTCTGATCTCAGTCAGGCCAAGTCCCTCTGCTTGCTCTTTAGTGATTGCTCTGTGAAAGCGAGTCAGAGCACCTCATAACCTGGTCTCAGTGCTGTGGTGGTCAGTATTGAGATTGGGAGATTTAAAATCTCTCTCTAAACAGCAGGCAGGAGGCCCTTATCTCCTGATCTCAGTGCTGAGCATCACCATAGAGAGATGTACAGTGAAAGGCAGTATTTTCCCATACTGCACTGGACAAGTCCTATATGTGATGGGGATGTCTTTATAAGAACTGTCATCCTGCCAAGGAAGAGAGCAAATGCTGTATATATGTATTCACATTCGTATAAGAGAGTAAAAGATGTAGAAAGAGAAGGAGTGTTGTGTGCCTGTATGCTTTGCTTTAAGCTCTGAGTCATGCTAAGAAAACTGAACAACTGCTGCTGGTGGCATAGCTAATAAATTCTGAAACAAAACACACACACACACGTGTGATACATACCATTTCGCTAGATGACACAGCTGTAATGAGTATACTTATAATTATCCCAATATAATTTTAAATTTGGCTACAATTGTGACTATCAAAGCTATTAATAGGGGAGAAAGCCTTGGTAAGCAATGAACAAATATCAGAATCAAATCCCTTCTGTATACATTTATTCAGAATTTTACAAAGCTTCGAAATTGGGAATGAGTCACCTTGCTAGCACTTATTCATGCATAAAGAGGATCGTGCTTCCTTTTTGAGCTCCGCAGTTTTGCGCACAGTTTTGGGGGTACTGCTCTTTCGCACCCAGAACATTTTAAAGTGAAACTGCATGGGAACAGTGGTGTGTATGTGAGAGAGCGAGAGCAAGAGCAAGAGAGAGACAGTAGTGTGACACTTTTTTTCTGCCCATGGCAGGCATTTTGTGCCAGCACCCACAGCATGTTTATCAAGATATGAGTACCAACTCCTCATTCTCCCACTCTCCCAAAAAGCACTGCATAGGAGACACATGCTGTGTGTGTGTGTGTGTGTTTGTGGTGTGTGAAAAACAACCTTGTAGGTTGTAATCAGGAGCAGAACAGTTAGAGAGGGGCTGGTTAACCCTCTTTCTTCCTGCGTTTGGCTCAAAATCACTCCCTCGAGGGGCGGAGGAACAAAGATTTTAAAGACCTAGTTTGAACTTAAATCATTATCAAAGTCTGGGGAAGCACAACATTCGAGATCTCAAGCATTTATTTTGTATCTCCAGCTTGTGCGGAAACATTCCCTCAGGAAGCAGCTAAAGATGATTCATGCTCTAGTCTAGCTAGAATGTGTCTTAAAGCAATAACATTTCAACACCATTGTGGTTAACAGTTTATCATAAAGAATGAAAATTAAATAGAGCTTAATGAGGTAAATAGTTTTGTGCACCTTGTAGGTGATACCTTTAAAAATATGCAATTCGTCATTCTTTCGCCTGCAGAAAAAAGTGGTGGTGGGGAAACTCTAGGACCCTGTCAGAGCCTTGTGCTTCCTTTCTGAAGCACACTTCTTCACTTAACCAACTCTAGGAAGGCAGCGCAAGGGCTGGGGGTGGATGTCAAATTTGGGCCTTGTTTCCTCCACCCTCCTCATGACAATACAATGTGCGGCCTGCTGGTTCCGTGTCAAAGTACTCTTGCAGCCCACTTGTTATGAGAAGTTGGACCACCCTGAACTGGGTCAAGCAATCAGCAGGGGTGCCCTGTCAGTGATGCCTTGTGACAGGGTCTTGTTGGTGGTGGTTCACCATTTGTGGAATTCCCTCCCTGCTGAAGTGTGTCTGTCTCCCTCATGACTGATTTTCAGGAGAATCATAGAATCATAGAATCATAGAGTTGGAAGAGACCACAAGGGCCATCGAGTCCAACCCCCTGCCAAGCAGGAAACACCATCAGAGCACTCCTGACATATGGTTGTCAAGCCTCTGCTTAAAGACCTCCAAAGAAGGAGACTCCACCACACTCCTTGGCAGCAAATTCCACTGTCGAACAGCTCTTACTGTCAGGAAGTTCTTCCTAATGTTTAGGTGGAATCTTCTTTCTTGTAGTTTGGATCCATTGCTCCGTGTCCGCTTCTCTGGAGCAGCAGAAAACAACCTTTCTCCCTCCTCTATGTGACATCCTTTTATATATTTGAACACGGCTATCATATCACCCCTTAACCTCCTCTTCTCCAGGCTAAACATGCCCAGCTCCCTTAGCCATTCCTCATAAGGCATCGTTTCCAGGCCTTTGACCATTTTGGTTGCCCTCCTCTGGACACGTTCCAGTTTGTCAGTGTCCTTCTTGAACTGTGGTGCCCAGAACTGGACACAGTACTCCAGGTGAGGTCTGACCAGAGCAGAATACAGTGGCACTATTACTATTACTATTACTAATACTATTACTATTACTATAGGAGAAATGTAAAAAGAGTACTGCTTGCCCAAGCAGTTGAAGGCTAAAAAATACGGGCCATGGCTACCTTGAACATAGCAACTGGAAGGGTTTTATGTGTTCTTTGATGTTCTAAATATTGGTTTATATTGTTTAAACCTTTAACATAGGCTTTTATTTTGTTTTAACTTGCACTGCTTCACCTTGCTTATGTTTGCCGCCCTGGGTTCCTTTGGGAGAGATGACAGAACTAATAATGACAATAAGAATAACAATAATTGCACTCTTCCCTCCTGCCTGCCAATGCTCCTCTAGAAATGTTTCTTCTGCCCACTGAAAGTGAACATCACTTTCACCAATGCACTTGCGTTACCTCAGTAAATGCAGGTTCCTGGCCATGGGTTTACCAGAATGATGTCTAGTTTGGCTTTCAGTCAGCTTGCAGGATCTGAAAGGTTGGTTTGTGTTATGGAGATGGGCCCATCCCTGAAATACTCATAAATTTATTTGCTGTTTAATACATACATACATACATATAAACAAAGACTTTTTTGTACTTTCAGATAACATTGAGGAAGTAAAGCACGACAAGCCAGCCAGGTTAAAAGTACAGAAAAACAGGCTTTGAATGCAAGTGCTGGATTTGGACAAAGAAGGAATTTGGTTTTTGGGCAGAGACCGAAGTGTTATGAAAATTTTAGGAGGAGGTTTGGAACTCTCCTGTACTCCCATGAGCCATTGGCTCTTGCAACCAGCAGCTGCGTTTCTTCAAGGGAAACACCAAGTGTTGCAGAGGATGACTTGTAGAACAGAACACAGAGCAAGATTGAATAGGGTAACTGCCTAAGGTATGTCATAGATCATCTCCTTTTCAAAGGCCGTTTCCTGAGCAAGGCAAAGGGAAGATTCAACCAAACAGAAAGCTATTAAGTGTTTTCCTTTCTTAAGTGTGGAGCTTTTACAGTTTGTGCACGTTTGGAATGCTTCCCAGTCAGATGCCACGTGCTGTGAAACAGGTTTTGGACTTCAGGTAAGAAGCACCCTGTGCAAGAGAAGGAAAATCACCCCCCACAATCCCTCATTGTGCAAATCTCCATTCCAATCTCATTCAGGGACTGAAGAGATAAGCTTCCCCTATCTGCAGGCTCTCTTCAGAGAGAGGGCTCCGCTGCCCCATAATTCGTTAAGGAGACTCAGGGCTGGCACTGCTTGGAGAGGTTTTCGTTCAAGCAGTTTACATAAAAGATGGTGCAGCCACAATCCCACTCCTCCTCTTTGCTCCTCTCCTGCTACTCCCAGCTTAACTTTCTTCTGTTTCGTTCTTGGTGAAGCGGCAACACCTAAGGATGGGTAACAACAGCAACTGAAACGCCACTTTTTCAAAATTATAACGAACAAGTAAAAGTGGATTCAGTTGTAAGCTGAAGAAGAGGCACTAAAGCACTTGGATGATTTGTTCTACTGTATGCTAAAATAGGCATGGATCCGCTCAGCAACTCACAGTGTTTACGTGCTGTGGGAATGAAGCCTTTCACAGATTAATAATGTTATAAATTGCAGGGGTCAATCTGGATGACACACCTGAGGTTGCTTCCAAATCTGTGACCCTGTAATCAGTGAGGCAAAATGAGTGAGTGGGAACCTGGTGGACCAGCCAAACTAGTCCCTTTGCAAAGGTAATGGATCTATCTAGGATCAATTGGCCTCCAGCCAGATAAGGGGGGGGGGGAGACCTCCCCTCTCATTGGAGAGAACTAGCTCTTTGAGAGGCTGATGGGCAATTAACAGACCAGCTAAAGCCATTACCTTTGAGAAGACATAGAAACAGCCCTACTCAAATATTACAACTTCAACATTTCAAATTATAAGTTACAAATGAAAAATAGGGTATTAAAAGGTAATGTGAATACTCTAATATACTGTAGCCCTCTTACCTACCACAAATGTATACCTATGCAATTTATATTTGGCTTTTCTTCTTATTTAATTTTATTTACTGATGCCTGTCACTACTGCATGGTGTGCACAACCGACATATCACTAATTAACAATACTTATTACTGAATCTCTCACTTTGAATGTCCTTTGTCCTTTTAGAGAATGTACAACTCATTTTTCAGTGTGAAAATTTTCAAAGTGAGAAACACGCACACACAAACACACACTTCCCATATGTCTCTGGCTGCCACAAAGGTCATTCTATTTAAAGTGCCTCCTTATACTTCTCTCAGGTTAAATCAAGAGCTAATTTGCATGGAGAAGTCTCACGCTCCATTGACTTGCTTGCATGTAGTCTGCTTTTACTTTCAAGTTGTCAAAATCCAAATTTAAAATGCCAACACATTCTGCACATAAAGAACAGATCCAAGTTAGAGCAGAGACTACTATCTTGGATGCTAACTTCCTGCTCCAACCCCCTCAACTACAGGCTGAGGTAACTCACGCACAGGAGTGATACATTAACATATGTTCTTGTGGACCCCTGCATGTATGTACTGTTGTGAGTTTGGGTGGGAGGTGGGTCAGGCTGCATGCTTGAGTCCCTTCTAATTTCTGGATCCAGCAAGGATTCAATTGCTGGAATACCTAGGCCAGCTTCCTAGTGAAGCAACGACCTAAGTATGGGTGGTTGTTGTTGTTGTTGTTGTTGTTGTTGTTTAGTCATTTAGTCATGTCCGACTCTTCGTGACCCCATGGACCAGAGCACACCAGACACTCCTGTCTTCCACTGCCTCCCGTAGTTTGGTCAAACTCATGCTGGTAGCTTCAAGAACACTGTCCCACCATATCGTCCTCTGCCGTCCCCTTCTCCTTGTGCCCTCCATCTTTCCCAACATCAGGGTCTTTTCCAGGGAGTCTTCTCTTCTCATGAGGTGGCCAAAGTATTGGCACCTCAGCTTCACAATCTGTCCTTCCAGTGAGCACTCAGGGCTGATTTCCTTAAGAATGGATAGGTTTGATCTTCTTGTAGCCCATGGGACTCTCAAGAGTCTCCTCCAACACCATAATTGAAAAGCATCAATTCTTCGGCGATCAGCCTTCTTTATGGTCCAGCTCTCACTTGCATGCATCACTACTGGGAAAACCATAGCTTTAACTAGTTAAGGTAATAGACCCCTTCCTCAGCTAGCTGTTAGTTAGAAGGGAAAAAGCCAAAATTTTGTGTGAGAGTTAGAAGCAGAGTGCAGGCCAGCCATGCCATCTCCAGGGCGTCCTGGAGGCCTGGGCACCTACAAAATGTTCATTGTGGGTGCCTGGGCCGCCTTCCCTCCTCACCATGGCCGCCTCCTCCTCCTCTGGTGTGTACAGTGACATGCAAATGCAATTTGAAACGGAGCAGAGAAAATAACCTCACCACTAATGTGTTTTTAAGCTGTTAATGTATACGTAGCCTTTGTTATGCCTACAGAATGCTGACTGATAATTGAAGGGAAACTGGACAAGAGGAGCAATGCAATGGAATATTCTGAACAAGAGCACTCCATTTCACACTGCAACACTTTGTTGCAGATTCCAGTTTATCTCTTACATTTCAAGCTCTGTGAATCTGGGTAACTTGGTGAGAAGGAATCTGTCATCTCAGCAGAGCTTTGCAAAGTCGTCGCTATGATTATCTTAACAAAAAGCCTGTTTGATGGAAATGCATCAGAAAAGCGACAGGTCAAAGGGCTGCCTCTTGACACTTGTTTACCTCATGGGCTGTATTCAGCTGAGACACAAGTAGTCACAACTCCTCCTTAAACTGAATCAGAGATTCATTTGCCAGCAGCTGAGGCACAATCTAACCACATATGCTGAGCATCAAAATGACTGTGGTTTCTGTTTGATTCCAAGCCAACTGTAAATAGGATTGCCACCTTATTTTATGAACAAATGGCCGTGTCAGTCTCCCAGAAGAAATACAGAAGTAAAACCAGTATGTGCAAATGAATGCATGTGGCCCCAATATGTTTTAACTCCCACTGGGTTCTTCAAGAAAAACATGAAAATTTTATGATAATATTATCTAATAATACTTCTTTTTTGCCACAGCAAACACTCTCAAAAATAATACTGTTTCCAATTTCTCATTTCAAGTGGTAAACAGTCTCAGGGCAACTTTTTTATTGCAGGGTCAATTGCCTTGCAAGAACAGAGCACTAGAGAATCATGGCATGCTTGTAGCATATCTGTCTAGTTACAAAAACAGAAATTGAACAGAGTGGAGAAACTGCCACACAGGCTGGCAGTATTGAAAAAGCATCAGGTCCTTGCACTCAGCAGGACAACTGTGCAGCTCCTTGACACTCTGAAATATACTCAGAGTTGAGTGTGAATTTCATGCTCTTTATTCAGCTCATAGTAGCAATGAATGAAACTTTCCCCAAAACGTCTAGCTATATATACATTATTTACACAATGGGCCCCACGTGATTGGCTAATTCCGGGCTGCTCCTGCAGGCCAATCAGGTTGCTGATTCACTTCATCCAGGAGCCTGATTGGCTGCTCCTGCAGGCCAATCAAGTCGCTGATTCACTTCCACCTGGAGTTGGATTGGGTGGCTCCTGCGGACCAATCAGACCGCTCCATTCTGAATCCTATTGTTCTAGGATTCAGCTCAGTACATAACACACTCCTTGATAGTCATGTGCAAAAAATTAAGCCCGATCTATATAAAGTGGTGCCTCGGGTTAAGAACTTAATTCATTCTGGAGGTCCATTCTTAACCTGAAACTGTTATTAACCTGAGGTACCACTTTAGCTAATGGCGCCTCCCGCTGCCGCTGTGCCACCGCCACATGATTTCTGTTCTCATCCTGAAGCAAAGTTCTGAACCCGAGGTACTATTTCTGGGTTAGCGGAGTCTGTAACCTGAAGCGTCTGTAACCCGAGGTACCACTGTATAATAATGGCTACATTCAGGTGTTACCAACCAGAAGGTGCCAGTATGGCACTTGTGTCCGAAGAGGCCTCCTGTGGCACCCAATAATGCTTGAAAGAAGCATTATTTTAAGCTCCATACATTCAGTTGCAGAAGGTGCTTGTTTACAGGATAAAGATAGTGCCCACAACAATTTATCTGATTTGCAGATGCCCCCATGATCTCGCAAAGGTTGAAAACCCTTGCTGTGAAGCAGGGTTCCCCAAACTTGGGTCTCCAACTGTTTTTGGGCTACAATTCCCATCATCCTTGACCACTAGTCCTGCGAGCTAGGGATGATGGGAGTTGTAGTTCAAAACAGCTGGAGACCCAAGTTTGGGAAACCCTGCTCTAAAGCACAGTCTAGCCTGACATGAGGGAGCGTTAGCATCAGGAACTGCTGATCGTTGTCCCTGATGTGGTGAACTTCTCAACGGCAACCTCTCAGTAAAGAGCCTTCTGGCTCTGAACTGACTCAGCCTGCGAGGCACTGGCTCCTCCTGGAGAAGAAGGAATGTAAGAAGACTTCCTGCTTTGCTTGAGCAACAAGGCCAACCTGAACTGTGCTATGCCTTTATCTTTCTTTTGGTCCTGTCTCTTCTTGCCCTGATTGCCCTTTTATCCTGACTCTGGTTCCCTTCCTGGTTCCATACTGGTGCCCACGGCTCAACCCTCAGACTAGGTGACCAACAGGCAGGGGCAAAACTAGGCTTTATTTCACCCGGGTCAAAGACCCCGTTTGGCAAAAAACAGAGTGTGGCGATCACACACGGGGCCCCCAGACGTTTGACGGTCTATTGACCCTGTGCCGCCACTGTGATTGCTTTTTCCGCTGCCACCACCCCGTATCTCACAGGGACACACGGAGTCCAGTCAGTTGTTAACATAAACAAATAATCAAGTTTATTTTTAAATGCAGGAACAAGCTTATGATTACAGTTAATTTTACTTGGCAGTTTCTTATTCTTAGTTCCTAACAACTCCAAACTGATTATTCCCAACTATCTATCTGACTCCACCTAATAATTCCTCTCACTCTCTCACAATACAACTCTACCAACCCACGCCTAATCCTCCCTCTTCCTTCTTCACCTCCCAAACCTCAACTCCCAACTCAACTCAACTCAACTGACTTTCAAAATCTCCCACTCTAACTTTTATTCCCCCCTTGCATTCTCACTGGCCAATCACATCACACCTATTTTAACCCTTTCCTTATGACCCATCCTAGGAGGCAAACGTCACACAGAGAAACCCACATTTGCGTACACACATGCAAATGCACACACACACATGCAGAGGCTGGGAGCCTCAATGGTACCCCTCAGGAGGCTTCACTTGGGGCAAAAACCCGAGCTAGCCCCCCAACCCATAGCTACGGCACTGCCATCAGGCATGCACTCTTGCCCCTTTCCCTAGGCTCACTCAGGCCATACTAAACCATGTTTTAGCACGCCATCCAAAAAATGCAGCCGTTGGGTTTCTTCAATTGACTTGCAGGGCAGATCATAAAACTCTTATTATTGTGCTTGCGCTGCTTGGCAAGAGAGGTAATGCTGTTGCAACAAAACAAAACAAAACAAAACAAAACAAAACAAAACAAAACAAAACAAAACAAAGCACCAAAGCAGTTATACTAAATAAAACTATTAATGTCTTCCGTTTTGAAAATAATGTTCATGGCTGTCAAAGTGCAGGGCATTTTATAGTGAAAGAGACTCTGTCTTGAGCAGTATCCGTAATAAGGTGTTGTGAGTCACGTTGTCTTCCTAGGGTGGGACCTGAGCAGAGTGCGGTGGAGCAGTCATTAAGCTGTGCGTTCCCTAAAACCTCCTTTAAAATTCAAGAGGGGTAGCCTTGCTTATTCTGTAGCAACAAAAAGAACAAACAGTGTTCTGGCTTGTTAAAGACCGATAAGTTTATTGTGGCAGAAGCTTGTGTGGGCCAGAGCCATCTCTAATGACTGCATCAAGGGGAGCCTAAGTGCTTGGTATGTATACCTTGAGTGCAGAGAGAAGAGTGCTGTTTCTATTTTGTTTTTGTCGTCCCCCCCAAAAAAAGTAAAAGGTAATAAAGGTCAAGCAATGCAAAAGATAGCTGTAGGTAACCTGGGTCACACCTGCCTCCAAGGTATGCTGCAGATAAAACTGGTTTGCCCAGTCTGGTCGCAGGGAGTGGGGGCAAGGAGAGTTGAACAGAGTAATTTGTTTGGCAGGTCAGAGGAGAATGAATTGGTTCTAGATTTTTGCAGGGAGAGGACAGGCCTTGCTTTGGAGATAACAGTGACCACCTCTATCTGCTTGCTTTTAAACCCCTATACCAGTGGTTTTCAACCAGGGTGCCTTGAATGATGGTCAGGGGTGTTGGAGGCAACACTGGCCTCTGTCCCTCTTTCCTTCCCTCCCTCCTCTGATGCCCTCTTGTGTCTCTGCCTCCAAAAGGCTTGCACGGCTGTTTGTTGCAGCAGCTCTAGCTACAAGCTCCCCAGGTGCGTGGTGCCTCTGGAGCTGGCGGGGGGTGGGGGTGGGGGCTTCCCAGGCCTCTGTGGGGCAGTGTGAGGCGGTACCTCTCCTTGGGGTGGGGGTGGGCCAGTTCAAATCTACTTAGCCATGAAACTCCCTAGGTGAATGAAATATACTCGGAGTCGAGTGTGGATTTCATGCTCTTTATTCAGCTCATAGTAGTGAGGAATGGAAGTTCCCCCGAAATGTCTGCTTTATATACATTATTTACACAATGAGCCCCACGTGATTGGCTAGTTCTGGGATTCTCCTGTAGGCCAATCAGGTTGCGGATTCACTTCCACCTGGAGTTGGATTGGGTGGCTCCTGCGGACCAATCAGACTGCTGCATTCTGAATCCTATTCAACTCAGTACATAACAGTGACTTTGCTTTAGTCATTGCCTGTCAGCCTAACCTACCTCCCAGAGGTGTTGTGGGAATTATATAAGGAGGGGGTGAACAGTGTACACTGCCTTGAGCTCATTGGACGAAAATATATAAATGTAATAAATAACAAACTTCTGTAAATAGATGGTTTCAAAGACAATAGATGTTTCCAGTGTTGCATTATTGAAAGGAAAGGGTTGCTCCAAACTTTCCATAGTCTGGGAAAGGACAAGCACACAGAACAATAGATTATTCCCTAATGCTATTTAATTATGCTGTACCTAAGGATATATATTGGAAAGGAAAGAGGTTTAGAAAGCGCTGTTCAACCCTGGAGGGTAAAAAGGTATTTTACCAACTTAGAGAGCTGTTGACATGAAGCATTTGATAATAATAGATTTCATCATTTCCTTCCTTAAACAGTTCTTTAAGGTGGCTGTGCAGCCGAGAATCTTTGCAAAAGCAATACAGGGTGGGTGGGGGAAGAGTATGAGCAATATTTGCTGTGTTTTACAATGAATCCCACTGAATGAATCCATAGGGTGGCCCAGTTCAGATGCCATGAGAAGACTATGCTTTGGCCCTTTGGAATGTGCTATGGACACAGGTCCTCCTTTCTCCCGTTTTCTCAGCTTCTTCTCCCCTCTTCCTGGTTTCTCCAAACCATAATCATAACAATAGTAATAATAGTAGTAATAATAATAATAATACCGTTTCAAACCATTTCCCCAAATTATGATTTGAAGGCAAACTGAAGCTGTACGCCGGCTCCCTCGGCCTATAGTGCGAGATGAGCACCGCAACCCCAGAGTTGGCCATGACTGGACCTAATGGTCAGGGGTCCCTCTACCTTTATGGTACAGTCCGTAGCAATACATGCCCAGTCTGGACACCAAGGTAATCTATGATGACTGCAAATCAAAAAAGAGAATCAGTGTATGGGAGGAGAGAAGGAGAGACAGCACATGACCCCTGCAGTTCATTTCTAACTATGTTTTGACCATGATGTTGAAACTAAGCTCGAGAATCAGAACCTACCAGCACAGCAACACCATAAAGATATATCTTTCAGGACAGCACTGCCATGCTGAGACCTATGGATAAAGGATGATATACAAAATTAATAAATAATAATAAAAGGCAAGCTGGTTGAGCTCCAGCCAGGGTCACACTGAGATTTTTATTCAACAGAACACACAATCAAACCTGACCATCCAGAATCTGCTTTGCATGTCTGTGGTTAACTCACCAATAAGCAGAGGTTCATCCTTCACAAGTTCTGACCAGTTGCACCTCCAGCCTCTCAGAGGAATCAGTGAACGTTATTTTGGTCATGCTTGACACTGCAATAAAACAGGAGGGAAGTACCTGTCAGGCTATGATACATGGCTGGTGGATGGGATTTGGCTTGGCAAACCACAAGTTACGCAAGTCTGGTTTAAGGCTGTGCACACATTATTTTTTTAGTCCATTGCTAGTGTTTGCTCATGACATTAGCCACACTCCTTATGTATCATGAAGTCCCAGGAGCTGAGAAGGTCAGCAATAAAACACCCAGTGTCAGTGAAGTTAACTCTTTATTCGAATAAACCAAAACAGCACAGGCCTAGTGATCACAGGTGGTCTTGCTCCAATGAGGTCGTTGCAAGGAATGAAGATCCCTGCCTTCCTACAGCTCCCTGTCTCCTTCGCCGGGTCCTTCCCCATCGACCTGAGGCTCCTTTGCCTTGTCTCTCTTTGCTCCACCCTCTTCATTCCTCTTCTGGTTCTGGAAGACCAAGGGGAGGGGAGCTGGTCGCCGCAGGAGGGGATGACTCTCTGGCTTCTTCACCAGCCTGTTTCCACTGTGCCTCTTGCCTCCGCTCCTCTCTAAACCTTGTGTTCAGTTTGTACCTTTCCAACCACATCCATCCCAACAGACCTTTCCACACAACCCTACAAGTCTCTTCTTTCCCTGCTGTCACCATTGTCCCCAAATATTTGTTTTCTCCTTGTGGTGAATGCTGGCATCGCACTCCCAGGCACAGTGCGATCATACAAAGCTGTTCATGCTCAAGCATGTGCAGATGAGCAGTGCTCTTCCGGAACCACATCAGCAGGGATGTATGACAGGCAGTGGCAAGACAAGGGCGGGGTTAGGGCAATGAGCCCCATAATTTAACCAACGACAAATTTAAACCCTTCCTTTGTTAAACCACATTACACCAGTCAGCAATTGGCGAAGCCCCCAAGATGAAAATCAGCGTTGGAAGAAACTCTTATCGGCTGCATACTGCATCATTAAAGGCTTGCCTGCTTTGCAACAGTAGTAATTTTTTAATTCCAGAAAAAGCAGACGGGCTTGCATCACTGTCAAGCGAGCTAGGTCAGGGTATGGTGGTTCAGCGCAGCATCATTATCTTACCGCCTGTGGTTTTGTTTGACATTGCCGTGTAACCTGCTTTGTTTTTACCCAGCTTTTGCACAGGAAGTTCATCCAGTCACGTATGCATTTGCAGATGCCTTCTGCTCATCCCCCAATGTATTTCCTATCAATTAAAAAAATGGGTATGGCATGAGCAAGTTTTCATTCCGAAGGTTTGGCCCAGAGAATTAAATTTTGGAACTACTGGATCAGAGCACACAACAATATGAAGCAGCCCCACCTTCCCACAGAAAAGTTGGGCGCAGAATAAGAGAGTTGTGAGAAAGCGCTGGCAGATCCACTGGCAGAAATTAGAATTATTCTGAGGCAAGAGATTTAAGGCTCCCTGGGCTTCTCAAGAGTTAGCGATGGCATCAGAAATGCATACCACTGCTCAGCTCTGAATACAGTGGTACTTCAGGTTACAGACGCTTCAGGTTACAGACTCCGCTAACCCAGAAATAGTACCTCGGGTTAAGAACTTTGCTTCAGGATGAGAACAGAAATTGCACGGCGGTGGCGCGGCAGCAGCGGGAGGCCCCATTAACTAAAGTGCTACCTCAGGTTAAGAACATTTTCAGGTTAAGAACGGACCTCCAGAATGAATTAAGTTCTTAACCTGAGGTACCACCGTACTGAGGTTTGTTCACCTGTAAGTTGTTGGTTCTGGGCCACTGGTTTCTAGTAGGCGACATCTTTCATACTGTGGCCATCTCATCTGGGGGAAACAAATATACGCAAACTGTAAATGCCAGTGTGAAACTTTTCCATTGCTTAGCTAGGGAGCTATTTAAAAAATAAAAACAAAAAAAAAATCAGAGCAGGAAAACACCACCTCGATATGGCCAAATGGATCAGGTTAGCAAGCTGCCAAAAGTACAAGCTGTCTGGAGGCCATTCCGTCAGCACACAACAAATAATTTGGAATGCTGCCTTCACTGACATCCAACTCAGCAGCCAGGAAGTGTGTGGGATCCTGTTTCACTATCAGACACCTAAGGGACTTCATAGCTCTGCTCTGGTACAAAGCAGCTGGGGACAAAAAATACCTTAGCACCATCAACAAGAGCTTTTTCACACCCACCCACCCACCTATCCCCAAAGTGGATATTTTGCCTACAGAGAGTTACAAAGATTCATTGGCAGACATTTCTTTTAAATTATAATTTGTTTTATGGGTGATCTCAATTTACTGGCTTAATTTCGCTTTTACATTTAAAACAATCAGCCCATCAATGTATAAACAACTAGCAGCCCTGTACATGGTGTTACTTAGGAATTGTAAGAAACCAAAAAATGGATGCAGATTTGAAATCAGTGGTTAAAATCACTGCAGTTTTGAAAGGTTTGGCCTGCCATCTTGACTCAAAATGGCACCCCACTATTTCTAAACGTAGACAGAAACCTGCTCTTTGATCTCAGGAACCACCATGCAAAATTTGGTTATGGTATTTTGAGAAAGATGTCCAAATGCATAGTAGGATGACTTTCCGAAATATATAGTGGTGTAAGGAGTTAAATATGGTATACAGTCATACCTGGGGTTAAATTTGCTTCAGTTGAGCACGTTTGAGTTGCGCTCCGCGGCAACCCGGAAGTAATGGAGCGTGTTACTTCTGGGTTTCGCCGCTTGCGCATGCACAGACGCTCAAAATGATGTCATGCGCATGCGCAGAAGCGGCAAAAAGTGGCGTGTGCGTGCGCAGGCATGCCGTCGCTAGATACGTTTACCTCTAGATGTGAACGGGGCTCCGGAACGGATCCCGTTCGTATCTAGAGGTACCACTGTACAGTGGTACCTCAGGTTACATACGCTTCAGGTTACACACTCCGCTAACCCAGAAATAGTGCTTCAGGTTAAGAACTTTGCTTCAGGATAAGAACAGAAATCAGGCTCCGGTGGCGCGGCAGCAGCAGGAGGCCCCATAGTGGTGCTTCAGGTTAAGAGCAGTTTCAGGTTAAGAACAGACCTCCAGAACGAATTAGGTACTTAACCTGAGGTACCACTGTACATGCTTTCCCCACCAACTGCATTATCACAACAACCCTGTTCAGACTAACTCTCTCTCAGCCTAACTGGCCCAAGGTCACCCAGTGAACTTGATGGCTCAGTGTGGTGCTGAACCTGGTTTTCTCTGCTATTACCTTCAACTCTAACCACTTCACCATACTAGTATACTTGGCTAATGCAATAATGTGCAGAATATGTATATTTGATAGATACACATGTGATTATTTCCCCCCTACGTGCTTCTGAAATTCAGTGAAACTTTTTTTAAAAACCCTACTTGTTACTGTTTGTTTTTTTTAATCCCAGTGGATTACATAACCAATGTCTTTTTTTAAAAATAGAGATGCATGCGTATTAACCTCAAGAGACAAGTAGTCAAATGGGGACAAAGTTACAAATAGACAGTGACTTTGCCAAGACCGAACTTCACACAGTGAAACTGAACCATCCCTAGACCTTATATGCGGAGATGAACTAGCGATTGCTTTGTTTGAAAAGGAGAAAAGTGGGAGGCAAAATTAATTTTCTCTGCAACTTTCTACAGTGTGAATTGAATGCACATTCAAGGTCCATTTTGGACATGGCTCAAAGGCATAGTTTAGCATTATGTCAGGGGTGGGGAACCTTAGGTCCAGGTGTCAAATGTGGCCCTTTAGGTATCTTTACTTGGCCCCTGAGATGATCCCCAGGTCACACCCTCCTTAACTGCTTTTACCTGACTGGAATGTATTTGAGCTATAGTGATGGTTCTTGTATGCCTGGAAGGAGTGTGTGTGTGTGTGTGTGTGTGTGAGAGAGAGAGAGAGAGAGAGAGAGAGAGAGAGAGAGAGAGAGAGAGATTTGTAGAAACTTCTAGCTTCTGCATGGCTGTAATGTAAGGTAAGTGTCACACCATTGCTCCACCTGTTTTGCTTCTGGCCCTGCCTACCACTGCTGGGGTGGGGGGCCTGAAAGGCTGCCCACAAGGAAATGTGACCCGCAGGCTGAAAAAGCTTCCCAGACTGCTGCTTTCCTTTGGTGCGCAGCTCTACCTACCTAGAAGAACAGGAAGCCTTTCTGAAATGTATCCTTGAGAGGACATGCATTGTTAGAAAAGTCACTTAAATAACTCAGGCGATAATAAATCCTGGTACCAAAAGCTGAACAAAAAACACCCAGCATATAATCTGAGGAGAAATAAACAGAGAGATTTTGTCTTTCTTACTTCAGGCCTTGTACATAGCAGGGACACATTCAAGCAAATATACAGACAAAAACTCCTTCAGACCTACACAGCCAATCAGAGCCCTTGCCTCTCTGGGGAGAGCATTCCACAATTGGGGAGCCACCACACAAAAGGCCCGTTCTCTTGTTGCCACCCTCCAAAACTTTCTGGGATGTGGGGAGGGGAGAGACATAGAGAAGTGTCTCAGATGACAAGCGCGGGGTCTGGGTCAGTTTGTACGAGGAGAGACGATCCTTGACGTATTGAGGTCCGTAGCCGTGTAGTAATCGATCACCTTTGTCCTCCAGGAATTTGGTTAATTCTCTTTGAAAGCCACCCAAGTTGGTGTCCATCATGAAGGAAAAGCCTATAAATAAGTCAGGATGGCTATGATCTCCCTCCACGGTTGGAGGCAGTATGCCTGTAAAAACCAGTTTCTGGGAATTACAAGACTCAGCTCCTGAACCAGTTGGGCCTTTGGCCTGAGGCAGCAGGTCTTCTGTTCTTCCTAGTCTATGTTTCCAAGATGTTCCACATAGGAATGATTTTTTCCTTCCAAGTGCTGGGTTTCCTCACCTGTGTACGTCTTGGCTTCTTCAGGTCTCTCCGTGAAAAGATAGAAACAGCCAGAAACACACACTCTCAATTTCATGCCACGGTAACAATTCAGCTGTTTCTTTTGTGTTTTACATTTTGTCACGTCATTCTGATTTGTGAGCATACAGCCTGGCAGTTATACAAATGCCAGCCAGGACACTTCTCTGTTTAAGTGACGGTAGAGGAGAACGGATGTACCACCGAGCGCAAACACTTCAAATAAGCCAACAGGCCCTCCGTGATCCTGGAACCTGATACGCGAAAGCTTTACAATTCAACCGCTTAAGTGTTTTGATTCCATTTTAAAAATATCCCTGGGCTGGGTGCGTTGTCCCCCCCCCCCCCGGGGTCGCCTGAAGAAAGGAAACATTCCATTTTTAGCCAAGGTGCATGTTCTCCTAATAAGAAAAGCAGAACTGTAGAGATTGTGTAACATTTGTTCACCACAGTACGAATGGGGTTGCCTGGCAACCAGCAGGAACTGCGCTGGAGAATGAGACAGGCCTCAGATAAAGGAAAGCCTCTTAGGGGTGGGGGAGAGAAAGAGAACCCTGGCCACAAAATGCATTCCTCATGCCCATGTATGAAACTTTCTGCCTGCTCTATAGTCTCTCATTGCGGTGGGCAGGAGCTGGGCTTCCTGCTGAAGCTGCCTGCTTATCAGAGTGTCATTTTATGGAATGCATATCCAACATTTCTCCGATGAAAATAGGGACGTCCCATTCCATAGTGATAATTTTACTATTTATACCCCTCCACATCTTACTGGGTTGCCCTAGTCACTCTGGGCAGCTTCCAACATATATAAAAGCATAATAAAATATTAAACATTTAAAAAAACCCTTCCCTATACATCTGATTGCCTTCAGATGGTTCGTAGGCTGGATAACTCCAACATTTCTCCATTGAAAATAGGGACATGCTAAGGAAAAGTGGGACATTCTGGGATCAAATCAGAAACCGGGATGGCTTCCCCAAATTTGAGACGTCCTTGGAAAATAGGGACACTTGGAGGGTCTTGGAATGTAGTAATTATAATTTATTTAGGGGAAAAGTTTTGGGGTGGAGAGAGTCCAAGCTTCCTATGATTTTGTAGGAGTTCCAACCATGGAGGCTTCTTTTGAATGCATAGAAAATGAATTAAAAAGTTGTGAAACTCTGGCTTAAGCAAATTAGATCTTCAGCCAGACCTGCTAAACAGATTGGGAAGAGGGCAGCAGAATGCCTGCATAGCAAAGATTCTATCTTTGGTATCTCCAGTTAAAAGGATCAAGTCATGGGGTTGATGATACAATCTTGGCCTAGATGGACAAAATAGTTTGATCTGATGTGAGGGAGCACCCTGTCTGCAGAGATCCAGCAAGTTCTAAACTCATCAAAATGAAGTTTACTTTAACTGCAACACCACTCACCTCCTTAGAAAACATAGCTTTCAAAATAACATATGTGGGTTTATATACTCCTTAAGAAACAGTTGTTTGCTTCAGATAATTTAAGCTACAGGCCAAAAGCAAATGTCCCATTCTTGGGGAAGGTGTTCAAGTGAGATCTTGGTTCTGCTGGATGAAACCAAGATCTGATTAGGTTCAGGCTTGGTTTTGGCACAGATATCACCTTGTATGTAGGAGTGAAAAAAGGGTGTAATGCTTATCTGAACACTTGCATATCACAAGTTCTTTAGGATGACCTATAGACACAGGGGAACTGTTGACATTGCAGGTTCTCCTTGATCTCTCAACTAATGCAGGCACCATTATGGTATTTTTTCTAGGACAGCTGTTGGAGTGAGGGTAGAGGGCAGCACTCTGCGGTTCTGCTGCTACTTGGATACTTGGTCTCAAAAGATTGCTTAGTCCCATGGACCCTCTAAATTTGGGGTTCCACATGGCTCTGTCTTATTCTCCATGAAAATATACATGAAGCCACGGAATGGGATCATCCTGTTCTACCTTAGCATATCAGGGAACTAAGGGCAACCTTTCAACAGTATGCCGAAGATACCCAGCTCTATTTTGCCATAATATCTGGATCAGAAGAGGCTATGCATGCCCTGGACCAGTGCTGAGACTCAGTGGTGGAGTGGATGAGGGCCAAGAAGCAGACTCCAAACACTGGCAAGATCAAGATCATCATCATCATCATGTTATTATTTATACCCCGCCCATCTGGCTGGGCTTCCCCAGCCACTCTGGGCAGCTTCCAACAAAACATTAAAATACAATAATTCCTCAGATATTAAAAGCTTTCCTAAACAGGGTTGCCTTCAGATGTCTTCTAAAAGTTGGATAATTGTTAATTTATTTGACATCTGATGGGAGGGTGTTTCACGGGGCGGGTGCCACTACCGAGAAGGCCCTCTGCCTGGTTCCCTGTAACTTTGCTTCTCACAGTGAGGGAACCACCAGAAGGCCCTCGGAACTGGACCTCAGTCTCCGGGCAGAATGATGGGGGTGGAGATGCTCCTTCAGATCAGAGTGCTGTGGGTGAGCAGTTTCTGAGTCCAGATAATTGGTCAATTGCTTGCTTTGGATAGGGTTTTTTTCCCCTTGAAGGCACAGGCTCATAGTCTAGGCAGTGCTCCTGGATCTATCTGTCACTAGAAAGACAGCTACAGCCATGTCTGGACCAGGATTTAACCTGATAACCGTTGTCCATCCAGGATGGATTGCCATAATGTAGAATTGCCCCTTAGGTTCGTCTGGAAGCTGTGGCTAGTGCAAAATGCAGCAGCCTGAGTGCTACCGTGCAGGCCATTGCCACGTGTTGTTACACAACTGCTGAAAGAAATACACTGCCAGGGAATGGGCTGCATTGAAGATACCAAAGTATACAAGGTATACAAAGCCCTACACACTTTGGGAGCAGGGTACCTAAAAAGATAGCCTTATTCCTTGTTTACTCAACCAATCACAATGCTCTGAAGCAGAGGGCCTCTTGTAGACAAGGAAGGACTCAGGCCTTTAGTGTGGAAACAGCCCCTCTTTGGAACTTCCTCCCTTCATATATCAGATATATTGTCTTTTTAGACTGACGAATGTCTTCGTTTTCCAACAAGGCTTTTAATTAGAGATCTTTATCCCAGTTTGTACTGGATTTGAAACTGTGTTTATTTATGGAATGTTTCAGTTTTGTCGGTGAAGTCATTTTTCATATTGCCGTTTTATTGTTAACCGCTTTGAGATCTTTCATAGGAAGTGATTCATAAATGGAACTGAATAAAGGATATTTTTTCCACTGTTGATACGGCATCGGTGCCATTAATTCCAGTCAGGTGTTCTTTTGTTTCACATATCTAAGCACTACAGCAGTTATTTGAATATAAGCCCCCGTGATGTGCTTCGTTCCTGCGGTGATATTGTGAGGAAAAACTTGA
This sequence comes from Podarcis filfolensis, assembly GCF_964270895.1. Taxonomy (NCBI): domain Eukaryota; kingdom Metazoa; phylum Chordata; class Lepidosauria; order Squamata; family Lacertidae; genus Podarcis; species Podarcis filfolensis. Next base: position 97,166,837 of record NC_139606.1, read on the forward strand.
CTTTAGCATTGTGTCCTCAAGCTTTGCCAATGAAACAATTAGCATTTGGTGCAGTGTGTATTATTCCCCAGTCCCTATTCTTTCCAAGGTTTAGGAGTTTAATCTCCTAAACTTGTACAATTAAAAAAGGTGCTGAAAACCACACTTCTACCTAAATAACAGGGCTTAAATCACTATTGATGACACTTCACTTGAGGGGGGGAAATAGGGCATGATGAACTCACCTACTTTTCCGCTGCCTCATTGTGAAAGAAGGCTTGCTTCCAGGTAAACACAGATAGGACCTGGCTGCAAAGCCCGAAACTATAAAAAGCACCTTGCAGTGAAACTGGATTATGAGAAGTTCCAGAGAAGTGTCTGCATTAAGTGTGCCACAGCAAATACAAGCAAGAAGCCCACAGCACCTGGAAAGGCTCTAATAAACTGCAGCATAAATGTTCATATAGTAGGGCCTATTTCATCAAATAAACGAAGTCATGTCTTAAGTGGGTAGGTATATATACTCCAGAGAAGAAAAACAAACTCAAAAAGGTCTAGCGATGCAAAGCAGGAATAGGTGTGTCACGGTACTAGGCAGTGTGCCAGTGAATCGAGGCTCTGATCACAGGATATTGTAAACAAACACTCTAAAGACGGGCAAATTACTTTCTGCGGTGATCCAGCCATTTGCAGGATTTGCTGAGATCAAGCTCCACTTTGCTAAATAATCCTTTGCATTGCTTGACCCTTTGGACTCCCTTTGCCCAAATAATAATCTCCCCCTTTGTTACTCAGGTGCCTGCTCTGGCTGGCATCCCAGAGCAAGAGCTCTGAGTGTATGCTAATGCTCAACTCGGCACTTGATCTGTTTGCTAGGTGCTGGCTTCCAGCACAAGCATGCGCCTCCATTTGGCCATGAAATTTCCAGCTCTGGCTGGTTCAACCAACTACAGCCACTCTTGTACTCCATGCTCTGGGAACTTCCCAGACTGGATGATTGCAACATGCTCTATGCAGAGCTGTCCTTGAAGACAACTCAAAAACATCAATTGGTTTAAAATGCAGTGGCCAGATTATTGGCTGGGTTCCATTTAGAGCTCACATAACCTGTCTGAAAACAGGTTCAGGGTGCTCATGTTAGTGTTTAAAGCCCTAAATCGCTCAGCTTTGACGACTCAGGCTCCAAATAGCTGAAATGCTGCCTCCTTCCTTACAGACATCCTTGGGTGTTAAGATCGGCAGAAGGGGCCCTCTTGGTTGTTCTACTGCCCTCAGAAGTGGAGGGTGTGGTGGCCTGGAAAAACGCCTTCTCTGTGGCAGCCCCAAAGTTGCAGAATTTCTTCCCCACAGAGGTGTGAATGGCACCTTCACAAAAACATTTCATTGAATGCTGAAGACATACCTCTTTAGCCTGGCATTTGACACGCCGGCTCCCTCGGCCAGTAAAGCGAGATGAGTGCTGCAACCCCAGAGTCGTCCGCAACTGGACCTGTCAGGGGTCCCTTTACCTTTTATATGAGTGTAAGACACCAGAGATTTGTGTAAGTTGTTTTAAATGGATTTTTACATTGTGTCTTAGCTGTTGTAACCTGTCTTGGGACCTAAGGGTGACAGGCAGGTTACTGATATTAATAGCAGCCCTGACAAAAATAAAGTCTTCCTCAATTAGTATTGTCCCTACCAGTCTGTAGTTGTTTGTATCAGTTAAGGATAGATTCACACTCAAGCCAATTCTAATCTCAGCCATTTGATTTGTGTCTCAGCTCTCAGGTGCCTTCTCCTCTCAGAAGCCCAAGTTATTTTAAGTGCTTGTCCATGGAGGACCATGCTGTTCAGCTTTCCTGGGATCTCTCTCCTAAGACAGAAAGCTCCAAATGTCACTAGTTTCCCTCCCCTACCTGTTCCCTTGCCTCCTACCTGTTTTTTCCCTCGTACTATCCAGAGATGCTTGAGAGAATATGAAGGCATGCATTGTCCCCTTAAATCAATTTTCTATTCTAGGAACTGTACTTGGAAGGTTCTGAAAAGAACCATTCAGTGATTAAGATTACCTACAAAGGCATACTTACCTTTGGCCACTCACAACTGACATTTTCCTGGATAAACCAGACTGATTTTCAGTACCTGCAGCCTATGGCTTGTGTTCAGCCACTATAATAGCCTTGGTATCCAGTCTTAGTCCTTGACCCCTTGGTCACAGTGAAAGTTTCTCCTTCTATTATCCTTGGAACAGGAGTTTCAATCCTTCTGTTTTTGTCATTTCTTCCCTTGGGTGGTTCAATTCCCTACCATTTACATTTGAACTTTTTCTGGAATACATAGGCCTCATTATTACAGCCTGGGAGATTCCTCCCAACAGTTCCCATTCCTTATACAGCAACAGTAATATTCCTTATCTCTACCTAGATTTGCCCCTGTCATAGAAACTAGTAGAGTAGAAGATGTTAGGTCCAGGGATGGTGGAGCATTGAAGGCTATGCACACATTTTACTTGAACTAACCATTTTAATCTCTGCAACTATGTCGCTCTAGCAATTGAACTACACAACTATTTCAGTCTTTGACCCCAATTTTGACATCTGTAACAAATGAATTTCTCTTGCATCTAACTGGGACTCAGGGGTTTTTGCTAATTCATCCTAGTAACTTTCTTACGGGACATGACTCTTGAGTTCAGGTTCCTGAAGTTATTTTTGAGATATCCACTCCATGTATTTTGTAAATATCTTAGAGGCTGCTGTTGTGCAACCAAGCAATCTATAAATTTTGTTAAAATAAAAACAGAGGGTTGAGAAAAGAAGTGAGTCTTTCGCATGTCAGGGTGTTAGGCTTTCTGCCTCACTTCTCTGAACTACGGTGACAATAATGCTCTCATTTAGGCATTCCTTCAAATGACGCTTCAAGGCATGGGTGAAGTATTTCCCCCAGTACTGTATTAAATGTTTTCCCCTCCTCCCATTCATATGAACTCCATTAGAAAAGAAGGAAAAAGTAGCCACGGGTGTTAAGAAACTTTGCATTCATATAAAACAAGTCACATTTACACTGTTGCAACAATGGAAGAATGAGCAGCACAAAATATAGATGTTTCTTTCAATGGGAGTCAGAGGCTCAGCTAAATATCTAAGTTTACCATTAATGGCAGGGTGCTAATGTTGTACTTGAAACCTCCTTCCATTGAAAGCAGTATGCCAGACATGGCAATACATATTTCCAACAAAGAAATACAAAGGAATTGAGAAAAAGGTTGTTAGAAACATTGCAATTAAAAACACACACCACAGTTTATATTTTAAAATCTATCTGTTCCTATACATTAACTGAGCAGATATCCCCCCCTTAGCTGGTGTATTAACTAATTAAATGCAATAAATGGATAACAGATTTTATAATTTGTTAAAAAAATAAATCAGGAAGTTAATTTTATTAAAGTCCAAAGACAACAGTGTCTTTCAATGGGTGGTACAAATCCACTCACAGTAATTTCAAGTATGCTACAGCATTACAGAAAGTCTAGAAGAATGTTACTCGTCAGTTTTTCTGTAATTTTCGCTCAAAGTATGTGCAAATCTTCCTCATGGGAACCAAAGTAGCTACGCCCTGTGAGGGGAAAAGAAGGGCAGAGTTATGTATCAGGTCAGACACACTTATACACATTGGATATGTATTTTCTTTTTGAAAATTTTATCCTCTCTAAAGCCATTCTAGTTCAGAAATTCAAATCCTAATAATGAACTTCCTCAGGATCCTCATGTAGCCAAAACAGCACCATTAATGCTGAGGTACAGTGGTACCTCAGGCTAAGTACTTAATTCGTTCCGGAGGTCTGTACTTAACCTGAAACTGTTCTTAACCTGAAGCACCACTTTATCTAATGGGGCCTCCTGCTGCTGCCGCGCCACCGGAGCACAATTTCTGTTCTCATCCTGAAGCAAAGTTCTTAACCTGAAGCAATATTTCTGGGTTAGCGGAGTCTGTAACCTGAAGCGTATGTAACCTGAAGCGTATGTAACCTGAGGTACCACTGTATCAGCAGTCTCTGGGGAACCCCAAGGTTTGCAGAAGTAGCAAAAGGAACCTTATTTTATAATACTTTTGTCGCAATCCTCTCCCCACCACAAAGTTCTCAAACTGGACAATATGGTTTTCCCCCACCGCAGACAACATAGTTGTGCATGGATGTGAACCCAGACGGTATCGAGCATCATGTCAAGTCTTACACCTTACTGGCTCTTGAGAAGACAACAAACCGCAGAATGCAAGCCTTGCAGTCCATAAGTATCAAATTGATGCTGCTGAGCAAGGGCAGAACCCCCTTCTTCTCTCAAGGAAAGGGCAGCCCTGAGTTACCCACTCATCATCTGAGTGAGGTAGTGTCATCCTCACTGCAACTCTCAGAGTGCAGGATCTGCACTATGAAGTACCACTGCCTTTCAGAAAACATAATCAGAGAAATTAAGCAAGGTGAAGTTAGCAACCCATGAAGCAAGAGAGGCCCAATTCTGTCCTGGTCTCCAAAAAATGGCAAATACGTTTCCCATAACCCCAAAGCAAAGTGTCCTTCCTATCACGGAATGGAATGCAGCAGTCCTGTTATAAATGTTTCCATCCCCATTACACAGCTAAGCTCCACTTCCTTGTATCTATTGCTGCAGCTTTGCCTGCTGTGACAGAGCAGGAAAAGAAACTCAGATAACAATGGATGATTTGCTTCCCGGTGCTGTTTCCTGCTGTCAGCAACAACCCTCATCAAAGCCTTTAAATGGAATTGAAGGGAAGGCAGAAAACGTTTAAATTGCTCAAGCCACTCTGAGCAATAGAACAGGGTGGGGTAAACATTCACATAAATGGGCTGCCCTACTTCATCTGTGCCTGGCATGTCCTAGTAAAAGGTAAAGGGACCCCTGACCATTAGGTCCAGTTGTGACCGACTCTGGGGTTGCGGCGCTCATCTCGCTTTATTGGCCGAGGAAGCCGGCGAACAGCTTCCAGGTCATGTGGCCAGCATGACTAAACTGCTTCTGGCAAACCAGAGCAGCGCACGGAAACGCCGTTTACCTTCCCGCTGGAGCGGTACCTATTTATCTACTTGCACTTTGAGGTGCTTTTGAACTGCTAGGTTGGCAGGAGCAGGGACCGAGCAACGGGAGCTCACCCCATCGCAGGGATTTGAACCGCCGACCTTCTGATCGGCAAGTCCTAGGCTCTGTGGTCTTCTCAGGCACCACACACTGGGAACCCCAGATATAAACTCAAACATCAAAGATGTTGTAGCCACGTTAAATGTACTTACAGGCCCTGGTGACACAATTCCTGTCCCAGCTTCCAGTCGCCTTGTGCTCAGATTCCGCAACGGCTGGGAGCTGCAGCCAGACCCATTTGGACAAGTAGGCTTGTTATTCCGCAGCTTGTCCCCTAAAGCAGACAGCCAGTTTCTTTTCTCTGGAGAACCATTCTCCTTGTCAGCCATTTTCCCACAAGGGGCCTTGAGAGGAAGCGAAAGGTTTGAGAAGCTTGCAGAGGAACAAGGATTTCCAGGTGGGGAAGGCCCTTCCAGGCTTTCAGCGGCCTGAGCTTGACCACTGAGAGTCAGGCAGCCTTCCCCTTCTAAGTCTGCTTCCAAAGTGTCCTGCTGTGGCCTGGATTTTTTAGGCACCGGGTGAAGATCAGTCACACAGTTGCAGGTTCTTAGGCACTTGGCAGGTCCTTCCTTGCTGGAGTCTAGCCTCCTTTTGGCTCGCACCTCAAGCCTCAGACGTGGCGATTCAGAAGTGGCGAGGACCTGAGAAATCTCTGCTGCGGCTTTCACATGGGAAGATACATTTGGAGTCTTGGTGACCCACTGCCGAATGGACATAACTGAAGGAGGAGCTGGTTTGGGCATTGTGTCTGTAGCGGTTTCCTTCTGCCTTGTTGGAATGTAGGCCGATGTGGCTGGAGGTTTGACTGATGACGATGTTGGTGTGCTGGAGGGAAGAGGAAGATCTCCGGTGTAAGCTGGAGCGCACGCTGCAGGCTGTGGCGAAGAAACAGGGGGGCTGCCCATCAGAGAGGCTTTAGCAGGAGTCCCTTGGCTGCTGCTTTGAGTTCCTGAAGGTAAAACACAAAGCCCAGATGAGGACAAAGCATCCCAAGTGTGAAGAAAGCAAGGGCACAATCAGGACATACTAGCATTCCACATAGTCAAAGGGTCGCTCATTGCAAACTTCTGAGGATTGCAGCCTAAAATTATGGACATGCATGCAAGTAAAACAAACACTGAAGCAAGACTCATCTTCTTGAAGGTTTCAAAGACTTGTACAGCGCCCTGCCTCACAGCTTATAGCTCTGAAGTGAGAGGGAAGAAGAGCTTGCTCTATATTGCAGTCAGTTTAATAGTCTCTGCACAGCTGCACCTAGTGCCAATCGCTAGCTGGATGCACGTTTTATTCCAATAAAATAGTACCTGGTTAAGGCAACAGTGAATCGGAGTGCAAATAACTATTGTGTGCACATAGCACATGTTTGGTGTTCAAAAAGCCAAAGTATGCAGGAAGTCTGCCTATGTCTGCACGATCCTTGCACTTCCTTTCCCATTCCTGAGCTGAATAAAGAATAAGGTATCCATTTTTTTCCTAACAAGAGCCAACTTTTTGACTGTAAATATCCAGCACGGACATCACTTGCAGTTTTCAAGCTGGGAGATTTAACAACTACTTCAGTATCAATAGGAAGTTGGTTTTTTAAAAGTAGGTTTCCTAAGAGGACAATGACGTATGCGTGTGTACACGAGATACACACAGCACGAAAGAACTGGCACATACCCTCCTATTGTTCTGCAAGTTTCCTGCAAGTGAATTCTATGTTGGCAAAACAATCCCTTTCTTCCATTTCTCTGGGTTGAAAGAAGCCATTTGTGAAGGTGAAAAAAAAACAGCCTCCAGGTCAAAAGCAGTATCTGGGATACCCTCTCTTGTGGGTCTGGCACAGGGGTTCTTACATACCTTTTGGATTTGTTAGGGGTTTTTTTTTAGACAAACTCATGGGATTTGGGATAGAATTGGAAAAACTTCTGGTCCCCAAGATCAAGATATTAGGTCTGGTGCCAATAATTTGCTACACAGCTGTAGACCCATACAAAATTGCTTTAGTACATCAATTGGACCTTCACAAATCGTAGTGGTTATTAATAGTTTGAGGTTCTAGCTCATTTACTTGTAAAACTAATCTGAACAGAAAGGCAAGGACTCCAAAGCCTCTCGATTCAGACAGAAACAGCAGCAACTGCAATTGTTCACGACAAACCCCTACAAGCTCCCTGCTCCTTTGCACATGCCACACCTCCAACTTGCTATTCTGAACCTAGGGCAGGCTAATGTCCTCTTTTATCTTCTCCACTAATGCCCCCTTTTTCTGCAAATAACAAGAAAGGAAGAAGAACACTGTCCTGAATAATTTGCCACACTATTTCTATTTGCTCTGAATGGACTGTAGGGCAGGAAAAGCCAAGTCATAATTTAGTGGCCTGGACTGAATGCATATCCTTCCTGTTACCTCCACAGAGTAGGGATCTGTCTTGCAATCACCCTGTTAAGTGTCAAGCACACTGACAACAGTACAATAAATAGCGTAAACCTGCCTAGTAATTCTGTTCACAGTAGGATTTCTGGATTTGAGATTACAGTTTAGCAACTATGATTGTATCTGCCACTGCAGTCCCATGGATGGGCAGGATACAACCCAAGGAGGTGCTTAGGGCTGTGGACAAAGCCCAGGAGTACTGATTTTACTCAGGAAACTTTTGGGGTGGGGATGGAGGTTGTATAAACCTTAGCTCTGAACCACTAGTTCAGCACTACGTAACTAGAATTCCTCTTAATCCAAATATTTGTATGCCCTACCCAGAGGATTTAGATAAAGATGGTTTTATTATTATTTATACAAGCCAGGTTGAACCAGGAAACTCTATTTGTTTACATTCCTTGTGCTGCATTGTCCTAGAACAGTAATAGACACATGCACACCCCTTCCCAAACATAGCTTGGCCAGGTAAATGAGCTTTAAAGATAACTGTAAACACACAACTGCTGCTGCTGCCACGATTGCATCTCACGGCTGCCCAGAATTTGATGGCTTCCAGATGTTGGACTCCAATTCCCATCAATCCCAGCCAGCATAGCCAACGATCAGGATGATGTGAGTTCAGCAACATCTGGAGGGCCACAGGTTCCCCACCACTATGAAGAATAGCACTGCCATGAAGAATAGCTCTTTAACTTTTAACCATTTCATTAGTCTTGTAAGCTGGTGGTTCTCAATTAGCTAAGTACTGCAGACCCCCTGTTTTTTCAAAAGCCAAGCCATGGACCCCCTACTTTTGAAAAAGTCGATATCTCTGTGGTAGTTTTTGTTATGTGAATTGTGCTACTGTACCCTCCAACATGTTCCAGCACAAAACCGGGCTGTACTCCTGCATGAGTCATGTGACCCACACAAGAGCATAGTACCCCCAAATGGGATGTCCCGGACAGCTGGTGGTTATGTGCCACAGACCCCCTGGGAGGATTACACAGATCCCCAATTGGGAACCACTGCTGTAAGACATTTGCTCCCCAGCAGGGCATCTTTCCCACAACTGTGCATGCATGCATGCATGCATATTTATTTATTTAACTTTACTTTTTCTTTGAACAAAAACCAAACACTACTTTTCCTTCAGAGCAGGTACCTCTTTCAGGAATTTTTTTATTTATGAGTTGCTAAGAGGACTCTAGCCAGCTCCTTCTGTTTCCTGTCTGTAGATATCATCAATCTTTTTAGCAACTGGGGAAACTACTCCAAAAGCTTTTATTTTTATGTGGTGGAATAGAGGGGAAGAGCTCTCTGCCCTCTGGGCAAGAATACAACACAAAAGCAGCCCAGCTGGATTAGACAAAGTGTCCACCTAGCCTGGCATTGTTTCCCTCAGAGATATAGGTCCAAAGAAGACTTCACAGGGCATGAGCATGAGGGTTCCACCCCCCCATCCCTATGTTCCCAGCATCTGACATTCCGAGGTATACTGCTTCCAGACATCAGGCTCCATTAAGGCTTATGGTTAATAGCTATGACCAAAGCTCCTCTATGTATTACTCCAGCCCATTTTAAAGTCCTCTAATCTAGTGGCCATTATGTTTTGTGGCAGTGAATTACACATGGTAATCATGCATTTCTAGTCTCCTGAGCCTAGAGCCCATCAATTTCATCAGCTGACCTTGGAGTTCTCGTTTTATGGAGGCAGAAACTTTTCCCCTTATTGACTCATTCCATTCCTCATTATGCACATGCAGCTTCCAGGTCTCCTCCGCCACTCCAAACACTACCCTTTCCTCAAAGAAAAGATGCCTCATCCCTTTGGCAATCTGGGCTGCCCCTTTTTCAGTGATATCCACAGAGCAAGCATGCATGTGATAGGTGCACTTCACTCTACAGTATGCAGTTGAATTTCTGGTATTTTTGTTTATTGACATCTATTATACAATTCTTATGGAATTAGGGTGTGTGGCTATCTTAGCCACAAGATGGCTGCTAAGTCACTCCTCGGGATGAAAAGCTCTCTAACTACACATTGGGAACAGAGAAAGAATGATCCGAACACCATGAAGAGATCAGCAACACAGGATGCTGCAACTACATCTGAACTGAAGGAAGGAGAATGTCTTGGCACATCTTAAGTGACCTGAACTTTTGCTTTTGTTTCAGTTTACTGACTTTACTTTCTTTGCTTAAAATAGACTGTGTGTGAATGGACTGTATGCTTGTACCTGTAATTGTATGGTTGCAAATGAGACTATGGAGAACATATTATGAGAGAGGCTTTATGCCTCAAGCAGAAAGACAGCCTGTTCCCCTATTACTGTGAAATCCTGGGGAGCACAATCCAGAGAGTATTGATGTTTTAAACTGTACCATAGGATCAGTCTATTGGCAATAATAAATGTTGTGCTAGCAAATGGTCTATGCCACTGTCTTATGCTTTAGCGTGTAAGTGTGAATTGTGTGATTCAATCACAATCCACTGAAACAGACCTATAGTTTTACCACATTGGTGGTTCTTTTTCTTCTTTGTTATTGAGTTGTGGGGAGAAAGGGATAGAGGGAAGAGAGTGTTTCCATGGGTATGCTTCAGCAATTGTGAAGTGACAGATTACTGAATTTTCCACATGATCACAAAACAATAAAACTGTATTTTTTGGAGGAATATTAAATAATCTAGAACCAATTGTTTGTGGGATAACATGCTGAAGTTTATAATTAAAGGTTAAAACCATAGAGCAGTGATGGCCAAACTTGGCCCTCCAGCTGTTTTGCAACTACAATTCCCATCATCCCTAACCACTCGTCCTGTTAGCTAGGTGGGAAGGAAGGCTGCCTGATTATGACTGATGAGCTTCAGTAATTTTCAGCTGTCTCAAGTGGGCCCTTGGAGCACAATGTCTGAGAACCTCTGGACTACGCAATACAACCAATTGTAACTTTTCTTTATTTGCATAATTCACAGAGAATCCTTAAAAGATAGATAAGAAAAATTATCCTTGATTTCAGGGCCAACATAATCAGCTCCAGGTGACCAGCTTACTGCATTAACTTGCAGAGCTGTTTGAATGCTTCCACTTCTTACAAATCTGTGGCAAGATTGGGTTTTACCATGCCTTTAAATGCTGTTTTAAGCTGGTAATCACCGAGCCACAATTTTGCCACATGTCTGCAATGCTTTTTGACATTCAACCTGTTACCTTGAATACACACGTTCATATTCTGTGGCAGCTGTATTCTCTCAGCTGCACATCAAACTGATAACCTGAATTAGGCTTATGTACTTTTAATTACTAGTCTTCCATGAGCTATGCAGAGGGGTGGGAAAAAATCATCTTCCGTCTACACAGGTATTTCACACACTGACAAGACATCAGTTTCATATAGCTGTTGCGAAAACTGTTCTCGAACCTAATTTCTGCCATGCCTCTGCTTTATTAAAGAAATTGCCCCCAAGCTACAAATCTACTGCACAGGAGAGAACATTTGTCAGCGTCTCGGAAGTTCTTACCTGTTCCACTTTGTTCTCCCACTTTCTTCTGGCAGGCCCAACCCACCAAGCTGCTTTTGTCTAGACAGTTCTCTTCTTCGGTTTCTCGCTTTAAGCGCCAAATCTTGACGGTGTTGTCGTCTGAACATGTGGAAATCTGCAAAAGAGCACAGGGAGCCGGCTGAGAAACGCCGCACTTTGCAAACAACTGAAGATGTTGACTCTCTAACAAACAGTGGAAGAGTGGCGAGTTTTGGGAATGGTAAATGTGTCAGAGAAGGGACTTGCAGCTATCCTGCTACATTGAGAACCTCAGGCTCTCTCTTTATTAGCTGAATTTTAAAGGATGTAATGCTATGTCATTTCAGATTAGAGCCCGGTAGAATTATGAGTCAGTAATTTTTTTTTTAACCACCTGTTTTATTAAGTTTAAATCAATAGATTTCTATACCGCCTCTTAAATAAATTTCAGAGCTGTTTATGGAATTAAAATATAATAAAACATAGCAAGAGAAAAAAAGGTATGAGATTGGCCTTTAGGCTATAACATCTGGTTCCAATAATTGCCAAATATGTCTCTATGCTACCAAGATGAGACGCTGGCTGTAGTTTTTGCATTTTCTGCTGCTGCTTTTTATAGATTATGTTTTAGGCTGTTGTTTCATTCTGTAAATCCATTTTTTAAAATGTTTTATTGTTTTAACAGTGATGTTGTTAGCTGTCTTTGACAATCAATTGGAATGGTGAGATATTCAGTTTTGAAGCCTGTAACTTTGTAAATGATGAAATATTAAAAACCTTATTGGGGAAAGAATTCCACAAAGAGGTACTAGCTCTTCAGTTGACAGGATTTTTTAATCCACTCTTGAGCTTACAAATCAAACACACACACAAAACGAACAAGGGAGATAGCCCCTGTCTTTAGGCTTACAATCTTGACAAGACACATCACAAGAGGAAAAGGGATTGGGAGAAATGAAGAACTAAGCAAACACATGTTCCATGTACAAGAACATGTGAGAATAAAAAAAGGGTTTGCCTGGTGCAAAGATAACCTTGCCAGACAAGGCCTTAAAAATAAATAAAATTATTGTTATTAAAAATTTTATTAGTTTACAAAAGTATGTGCATTCTCTCTTTTTTCAAGTTGTGTTTTCTACAGATCAATTACATTTGTTGTGAGACATTAGTGTTGTATATAGTAGAAGGCTGGGGAAGAAAAGAGGGGGTTGGGATGGTAAAACTTGTATTCTTTTACTTAGTGCATGCGTGAGATTTTATGTCAGAGTTACTTGGGTAGGTTCTCTTTCTATTTGTTTATTACATTTCCTTGGTAGTGAGAGGGATGTGGGAGCTGGGGTATGGTTGGTTGTCTTTAGTTGGTTGTAGTGAGATTTTTTTTTTGCTTGTGTGTGTGTGGTGGCGGAGGAATTATTGGGTCAAGCTGGCCATATTGATTCATATGCTATTGGTGGGTTCTTGTTGTTGTCTTGTTGGGCTGTGTATGTGATAAAGGGGAGTTATACCAAAGTGAAGGCGTACTCTTCTATTTGTCCCCATGTCAGTTTCAGTCTATTGATTAGCTTTTCTAGTAAGGCACATAGTTTGATACCAGTGGCCCATGTATACTCCTGACAGGTCTTTCCAGCGGTCCTTCTGAGCTCCACAAATGGTGCTCTACAACTGAAAAAAGGTCCTTTCATCTGCCTCATCTCACAGTGGGAGAGTCTGTTGTATAGCCAAGGGCGTAAGGCTATCTGGGCAGGAGAAGCTACTTTTGCTTTGAAGCAAATGAAAAGAAATTATATTTAGGCTTTTGTTAGTGGAGTTTCTTTCAGAAGGCAGGCATAAGGAGAGACTTTGAAAACGTGGAAGCAAACCATAGTGAAGTCAGATGGACACCAGGCAACAGAGGTGACCTCCTGCAAGTGGCCAATGAGCATCATGGGAGGAAGTTGGGGCTCAGATACCTATAGAAAGGAAGAATTGCAGAGAAAGTCAGAAAAGCGAAGACACCGGAACATCAAAACATCTAAGTATCAGAAGGACAAACATCAGTCTGGGATATTTTCCAGCCTGGTGCTCTCTGAATGTTTTGTACTATAACTCCCGTCAGCCGCAGCCAGCACAGCTGGGGTTGATGGGAGTTGTAGTACAAAACATGTGGAGGGCGCCAAGTTAGCAAAATCTGCTCTGTAATCCACCATTACCAAACAGTGCTGCCTTTCAAACAGTGCAAGTTTAAAAGGAAGTTGAGAAACCAGCGGCATGCCGAGGAAACGTGTGTGTGCGTGCACACACACATACAAAATGTTAAAAGCCATCCAAATTCTGCACCTAAAGAAGCTGTACAAATCATGCAAATTTGCAAGGCCTCACTTATTTTGCTCAGTTTGCGCCAATTGTCTCACTTGTAGCGAGGGGAAAGAACGATGCAGGACACAACCTTCGCTTCCCAACCACTGGAAATGTAACTCAGCTGCCACATCAATTCCTGGCTTCAGAGATATCAGCAGCTGTTGGCTGCACACTTTAAAGCATATCTTATATAGTATCATAGAATTGTAGAGTTGGAAGGGGTCATGAGGGTCATCTAGTCCAACCCCGCCCTCCACAATGCAGGAATCTTTCATGCAATGTGGGGTTCGAACCCACAACCCTGGGATTAAGAGTCTCATGCTCTACCGACTGAGATATCTTGTCAGCCATAAATCCCATGAGCTTCTTTTAAAAATTATATATATTCCCCACCCCACAACCTGTTCAGTGTTTTAAGTAACATGATTTAAAACAAACAAATAAGGTTGTCAGAAGTCTAAATTCTGCACTCAGAACCACTATTCCTGCTTTTTCCTTCCCCATCTTCCCCTAGGACTGATATAGGGAAACCTGTGGCTTTCCAGATGTTGGACTATGACTCCCTTATCCCCGACCTTCGGTCATTCTGGCAGAGGGGCTGGAGGGAGTTGGAGTCCCACAACATCTGGAGTGCCATAACTTCGACATCCTTGCTCTAGAATCACAGCACACACAAACCTGGCCACATACAGAACAGGCATCATAAGCCCAGCTCATCAGCGGCGTTTACAAAATCTCCATTTCTTAACACAGAGTTATATTTTGCAGACAGCCTTGGTATGAATGACGTCTTTCAAAAAAAGACAAGCATTTTTAACCCAGGAAAAGTAATAGGGAATAAATTTAAGTGTGCAGGTACGGAAAGCTAGAAATCCATACATACGTTGGACACATCCTGTATTACATCAGCCTGGGTTGGGAAACCTGCGGTCCTCCAAATATTGCTGGACTCCCAACTCTTATCAGCTCCAACCAGCATGAGAAATGCTCAGGGATGATGGGGGAGTTGGAGGCCAGCAATATTTGAAGGATCACAGCTTCTCTGACGCTGGCATAAAGCCAAAACCCTGTACCCTGTCAAGAACCTGCAAAATTAACAGCTATGTATGAGTCACTTCAAGTGCAATCTTTTCCATTCTCAAATAATGCAGAATATTTTGGAAAAGTCTGGGGTGGCAACAAAGATTATGAGACAGGTGGCGTGGGGAGCAGGGGAGAGTAGAAAGAAGTACTGGTTTTTTTTCAGTCACCCTTGCACAGCCTGCTGTAACTCCAAAAAGCTCAGAGCAGCTTACCTCTGGTTCCCTGGCAGGCTCATACCCAGAGAGCTTATGGGGACGACAGATCTGCTTAGCTTCAGCAGCGTAGCATGTGCCTTCAGACTATCCTCTGGCCCATGTAGGGCACAGCACAAAAATCCCCACCACCTCCCAAACACACACAACTTCAGCATTCCTGCTTTTCTGTTTGAGACTCCTTGGTTGATTTACCAGGACACTTTCAAACGCTTCTGCAAATCCACAAGGCAAAGTAATTTGCTCTGATGAATTAGGCTGAAATCCTTTGGAAGCCTGATTCTGTGTTAGATTCCCTGTTGCAGTATGCAAACAGAACGTCCATATAGGAAGCTATCTGTAAATCAGAATTCTTTTCTTGAAAGGTCAAGGCAACACCCTTCTGCTTCTCATACAGAAACAACCGGTTCTGTTTGACTGCGATGCATTCAGAAACCTCAGTAGGCCTTGTTGCTAGATTTGCTTGCTGTGAGTCAAAGGCGACTATGGGGTGTGGCCTTTATCCACTTTCAGGGGGGCTGAGTGCCACAGCCTACCGGGGGCCTCTTCACTTGCCTGGTCCACCTCTTAGCTATGCCATGGCCTTTTGACAGGACTAATGTCACGACCAGCAGCTCCTTGCACACTGTGTGGCAGAGGAGCTTGTGTGTGTCTGTGTGTGTGTGTGTGTGTGTGTGTGTGTGTGTGAGAGAGAGAGAGAGAGAGAGAGAGAGAGAGGGAAGGCTCAGATGGGATGGAAGGCTCAGATGGGAAAGGGCCAGAGGAGATGTTGAAGAGTATCAGAAAGCAAGATAAAAGGTTAGTGTGTTATTTATTATTATATAAATAAAAAAACTGGGGATATAAAGGAAGGGGATAGGAAATAGGAAAGCTATTAAAAGGAGGAAGACGTGAACTTAAAGAGGCAAGGGAGTATGGATAAAAAGAAACCAGAAACTGGAGAGAGCTCAGTATGAAAGGAGAATGGGAGAAGTTAGAGGGATAAAAGGCATATGGGGGTGTGAAGGGAAAAAAATATAAAAGAATGTCTTCTCTGGCGCAGCAAATACCGCCTAAAATGGGACTTGGGTTGAGGAAAGTCAAGCTTTGGAACTCCTTGCCACACTGTGGTGTTTTAGCTATTTGCAAAGATGGTACTTCCCAGCTGGTTATGACGAACTCTGCCTCCATCCGCTGTCATTTTGTGACTGGCATGGACCCCTGATCACTGTTTTGCGACTGGTGGGACTCAGTAATTTCCAGCTGCCTCAACTGGTCCCTGGGGAGTGGACAGTTTGAGGACCCCTGTTCTACGGTTTCTTTATGGAGAGACACTAAGAGGGACAGAGGCCCTGGGATCTCCACTTTCTGGACCTTGCATGCCCACCACATCCTGAAAGTGCCTTAGATGTAAAAAAATATTTCAGTACGGTCCTCTATGCATAACTCCTCCTGGCTATCTGTACTGACCGAGGCAGAAAACCTCCTAGCCATGCCGCAGGTGAGGAAGCAATTGGGAGAAAATGCCATGCCACCTACTCTGACTCATTAGGCCGCTAATGAATAAGGAGTAACCTAAGCTAACCTCAAGCTGCAGCAGATTCTCAGATGCTCAATTCTATTTTTCAGCCGCTCTCCTTCCCTAAGCTGTGAGTCACCGTCAGCAATGTGATATTTGACGAGGATTTGCACTGATGACTAAGCGAACTTTATTAAATTCTTCACCATGTGGGTAAATGAAGCTTTGCAAGGATGTATGAAAAGCAAAAAAAGGATGCTCTACTTTTCCTGATCTAGTTCCTCTTTATTGTTCTGGCAGCTTGAAAAGCTATCCATAAAGTTCTTAAGTAGAATAGTGAGGATTGGGGTTAAGTCAGGTGGTGCATTTTAAAGGGGTTTTTGCCCCCTCTGAGTTTAGGTCAGCTTCTTGCCTATATATATTTAGAAAATGCCCTGTTCAAAACCCATCCTCTTTGCCAAAGGAGGCAACAACATGGAAACCAGAGCCCTTTTAAGGAGAACAGCTAAAGCTAAAGCTCTTGGTAGAGAGAGAATCTGTGTTTACATTTAGCCATTTCCCCCTTCCACGGTGTGTAGCAATGTCTCACAATCCCTTATTAATGAGAGCAGGCCGAAAAAAGACATACTTCTTGCTGGGTCTGGATTCAACATTCATAAGGAATAATAATAAAAAAGCCCTAAGCAGCTGGTCCCTCTCATGGGGATTGAATTGAGGGGTAACTGACACCTTTGAGCACATCCTTCCTTGCAAATGCTCATCTTTAGAGCAATAATCAATGCATGATGGAGCAATAAATGGATCAGCCCAGCTTTGGCTTAGCTCTACTAATAGTTAGAAAACACTACCCGCCCCCTGCCATAAAGCTTGTGAAATTGCAACTACCCAGACTTTCTGTGGCCCATAAGCTCGAAACCTGTTTTATGATTTTGAATTCCCTGAATACCCATGTTATTTGTTTTTAATATGCTTTTATACTCCTGTTTCATGCTGCACTTCTGTTTTGATGAAAATGGTCATTTTATGTTGCGCAGCACCAAGAGATTTACAAAACTTTAAGCAGCTTATAAATGCTCTTAAACCAAATAAACAAACAGACAATCCCAAATGTCAGCCTACAATTCAAGCCTGGCACGCTGGCAAGACGCTCCTGTCCAGAACAGCCAATCTCTGCATGGAAACAAATCTGCGGTAATGGCAGAGCCAATTCATGTGCAGAAAAGGCAGAGTGGTGGCAGACCCCACAGCAAATACCCAGGCCCTGCATTAGACCTGGATAGGGAACATGCAGCCCTCCAGATCTGGACTACAATTGCTGCCATCTCTGGCCACTAGCTGATGGGAGTTGGAATTCAACTTCTGGAGGGCCAAAGGTCCTTGTCCCTCGTCTAAGACA
Organism: Podarcis filfolensis; assembly: GCF_964270895.1. Taxonomy (NCBI): domain Eukaryota; kingdom Metazoa; phylum Chordata; class Lepidosauria; order Squamata; family Lacertidae; genus Podarcis; species Podarcis filfolensis. Next base: position 97,184,407 of record NC_139606.1, read on the forward strand.
TGACCAATGCTTTCACCTCCAATGGCTGCCTTCTCCCCTACCAGCTCCTGATAAGCACTCAGGCTTCTTAGAATTACAGTGGTACCTCGCAAGACGAATGCCTCGGAAGACGAAAAACTCGCAAGACGAAAGAGTTTTTCGTTTTTTGAGTTGCTTCGCAAGACGATTTTCCCTATGGGCTTGCTTCGCAAGACGAAAACGTCTTGCGAGTTTGTTTCCTTTTTTAAAAAACCGCTTGAAGAGGTGCAGTTGCGACTGACCGTGCTTCGCAAGACGAAAAACCGCGCAAGACGAAAAGACTCGCGGAACGAATTAATTTCGTCTTGCGAGGCACCACTGTAATCACATTTGAAGCGGTGCTGCATGTGGGGTGCCTATAGTGGCCCATAAGGACAATAGATATTCTGCAGCCTCCTCTTGCCCTGGCAAGAGAAAGCCATAGTTTTCAGCCACAACAAGTTGTGTACACAACAAAAGAAACTACCAGGATACTTTTTGTGGAGTACTGCCTAGAGGTATCCCAAATGCTGAGGTAACAATAAAACTTGCTCTTTATTACTAATGCACCTCCTTTCCTTACAGCATATTGTTTACACTGCTTCCGGAGAAGGTTATGGTGCTGAGGGAACTTTACCTCAGGACACTAGGTTGGAACTGGAAGCAATGATTTAACTCCAGTGTGCTCAATGAAGTGACAGACGTCTTAATAAATTTCCCTCCTATTGGACAATCAGGTTGTGGGACAAGGAGTTGGAGGGTTGGGCCAGGCAGCCATGTAATACAAGGAGGATGGCAGGAACGTCTCTTGAGAAGTTAAGCCCATGGGTTCAGCATGCAGTGCAGACAAAAAGTGAGGCAAGTTCACCCAGGGAGTAATGGTTATTATCTCCATGCAGTCTTACACCTGATAGGCCACAATGAAGAACGACTTGTTAGCGTCACGACTGGCTACTTTGCTTGTGTGAACCGGCCTCAACTCTAAGACTTAGCTCAGAGAAATGGCCAATGGCTCAGTGGTAGAATGCATGTTTTGTGTGCACAAGATCCCAGGTCTAATTCCTAGACTGTTCAGGTAAGTTTGGGGGGAAATCCCTACCCTAAAGAGCCACTGCTAGCCTGTGTTGACAGTACCAAGCAACATGGATCACCGTAAGACTTGGTGAGAGGTGGCCCCCTATGCTCCTTTGAAAGTGGAAGAGGCAATTGCTTTGTGCAGAGACAACAGCTAATGAATAATAGTTTTTCAGTATCTAACAAGCAAGGCAATGTATAGTACATAACTTCAGATTAACAGAACACAAAACTGTATCTGCAAGATAATAATTTAAATAAACATATACTTGAAGTAAAGTAAGGAGGAAGGACATAAGGGAAGGACAATTAAAGGACACCAGTTAAAATCTCCGTGGAACAGAGAAGGCTGGTAGATAACAGATTATTTCAACTTTCAAAAAGGCTTTGACAGACGTCTCTCAACCAAAGGTTCCTAAGGAAACTAGCCCATCACGGGGTAAAAGGATAAATCCTCTTATGGGCCAGAAACTAGATAAAAAACAGGAAGCGGAGAACAGAAATAAATTGACAACTCTCACAATGGAGGATGCAAGAAGGGAGGGAGATTCCCCCAAGGATCTCTGTTGGAACTGCTGCTTTTTAACTTGCCAAGAGAGAGACAGACAGAAAAAGTATGAGACAAGAGATCTATTGTTTGGTCCAGCTAAGGATCTGGAATCAGGAGGCATATAAAGAGGGATTAAAGAAGACAAGACAGGAGCAACAGAGCACACACATTTTTTTAAACAACAACAACAATGGAACTTTACAGTGAACTGAAGAGAAAGGGAGCCAGAGCAGAGAGAGAAGACAAGGAGAAATGTGGTCACATTTATGAAAAGCTGCAGAGAGGGTCTCTTCCAACTCAGAAGCTGACAACTTAAGGGCTGGACAGATTTGATCTCTGCATATGGCACAGCGACTTGGAATGCAGTGGGGAAAGGGAGGCACTGGAAGGCAGAGGATCATTCTTTGGGGCAAGGGGGTTTTTTTGGGTGATGGGGGATATATAGCCTTCTGTTCTTTCCAATGCTATGATTTTGGCTTCTCTGCTCAAAATAAGAAAAGGAATCATGTAGATGTCAGTATGGTGTGATTCAATTTCATGCTTTGTTCCTCTCTCAGGATCTGACATGTTCCTGGTGTGGAACAGTGTGGTGGGAAGGAACTTGTATCCAATTTTTGGTAGCCGAGAGATGAATGAATCCGAGCGCTAACATTCCAGAATTTAGGACAGAAGTTTTAAGAATCACACATGAGGAAAGACCGCCCATTACACAGTTTAAAAGTGCAACCACAGATTTGTACCTGCTGTGTCCAAAGTCAACCCAAGTTGACAGGGGAAGAAGTGGCCACTCTAGATTCTTATTCTGGACAGGGACAGCCTAATTTATGTTGTCTATGCTGTGGTAATCTCTAGGTTAGATTACTGCAATGTGTTCTACACAGGGCTGTCTCTGAAGACTGTTCTGAAACTTCAGCTAGTGCAGAATTTGGTGGCCAGGTTGCTCACCAGGGCAAGGTTTGAGCATATAACACTGATCCAGTGGCACTGGCTACCAATTAGCTTCTGGGCCCAAGTGCTGGTGTTCACCTGTAAAGCCTTAAACAGCTGAAGACCGCAATACCTCAAGGACCACCTCTTTCCATATGAATCTACCTGGACCCTAAGATCATCATCCAAGGCCCTTCTTTGTGTGCCTACTCCATGAGAGGTGCAGAAGGTAGCAACAAAAGAATAGGTCCTTCCTGCAGTGGCTTCCCACTTGTGGAATGCTCTAGCCAGGGAGGTTTACCTGGCGCCTTCATTATACACCTTTCGGCGTCTGGCAAAAATGTTCCTCTTTAACCAGAACTTTGGCTGATTGACACCCAATGCCATTTTAAATGTGTTGTGAGAGCAGGGGTGGGTGGGTTATTGGCTTGTTCTTGTTCTTATTTTTATTATGTATTTTTTGTTTTTTTTTTACTTTGCAATTTTACGTTGTGAACTGCCCTGAGATCTATGGACACAGGGCAGTATTGAATATTTAATAAATAAAATTTAGCAGAAGGCATCTCAGTTACTGAGTTTGTTTTACACTGGATGGGGTGGACGAAAAAAAAAAAAGCCTATATAAGTAAGTGCCCTTGGGTGGAGAAATAATAATACAAAAGCCGTTTGCATTCCTCCTCACATCATCTCAGTGTGCCAGCTAAGCTTCTCAGCTGCTTGGGAATTTTGCTGAAAGCTCTGGCTCAGCCACCCTAATAATGCAGAGGCCTTAACTCCTGAATACTAAGCATCTAGGAAGGTGAAAAGTAGAGCAGGAGGAGAGGAAGAAGAGAGACAAACCTGACGAAAGAGCTTGTGAAGTGGGTAAAGTGCTGGGGGGGGGGGGGGAGAATCAAAACAATTGAACCATTAGACTCTGTTAAATATGAAGCAAGAACTTTCAGCTTGTCATAGCTGGCTGAGTAAACAGGACCAAAAGGGATTTTTTAAAGGCCTATTAAAACCAGATTAAGATCAGCAACTTGAAATAAGCAGGAGCCAGGAGCCATGAAAGAAAGTAGAAGCAGGAAGTTAGCTGTTTTCTATCAGCACTTGCATTTGGGCTTGACAGTTGTATACTCTTGGCATAGTAATGCTAGAAGCAGCCCCTGCACCAATGATTCTGTCCCTGCCTCCGCTCCGTGTTCACTGGGTGTGGAAGAGACCAGCCGCAGGGGTTGGGGCTGCTTACCTTCCAGATGTAGGCATTCTGGTCACTTGAGCCGCTAATCAAGAACTGGTCATCTGGGCTGATGCTGGATTTGACATAGAAACTGGAATTTTGATGCCCACTGAAAATGGACGCTGAGATTCAAAAAAGAAAACCAAACTTTCAGGATTAGTCAGTAGTTATAAACGCACAGACCAATAGTGAGTCCATTTCCTGCCAGTTCACATACACCGAGGATCAGGGCCCCTTCCGTACTACACATTTAAAGCAGTATCATGCCACTTTTAAACAGCCATGGCTTCCACAGAAGAATCCTAGGTACTACCGTTCGTTACGGTTGTCAGGAGACCCCTATTCCCCGCCCAGAGCTACAGATGGAAGAGTGGTTTAACAATCGGTCCTGCTTCCCAGGGAACTCTGGGGAATTGTAGCCCTGGATCTGAAGCTCTAGCCGTCCCTGACTATTGGCAGTGCTGGCTGGGGCTGATGGGAGTTCAACATCTGGAGGGCACCAGGTTGGGGAGGCTGCTAGATCCTCTTGTCCGCTGAGGAAGCATCCCTTTGCAATAAAATATGAGAGGTCAAATAATACTCCCAGCAGTCTTTCGTCAACCCTTCATAATACTTCGCACCATTTAGTAAAATTTGAGCGGCCGACTTCAGAAGCAAAAGTATTAGAAGCTGGGCTTGTTTGGAAACAGCTGCGCTCAGTTAAGCAACAAGTGAAATGGTTGGGAAACTTGCTTCACTTGACACAAAGCCTACATGGAAGAAGAGCAAAGTGGAAGTTCAGCCCAAAGCTTTTCAGAAGTCATCTCCAAAAGGCTTTCGTTTCAGGCTGGGAGGGCCTTGGCTGACGGAGGGCAGTGGTGGACACACAATTAAGGGAAAGCTCACACAGTCAACAGAAGCACACTCTGCCCCAAGGAAACACTGCCAGTGCCTTATTAACATTTCAGGGCAAGGGCAAGCAACCACCACAATGCAGTTCCTAACTTTTACCCACAATGAATGCTGGTGGTAACTAAATGTTTATGTATATATGCTGGATTCTGCCTGTAAGTTCAGGCGTCTCATATTATGGTCTACACGCTGATCAAACAGGAATTATGCTGTAAAGTGAACGTGTGTCTGCATGGCAAAAGGTGGGCAAGTTTCAGACTTGTCAGATCCACTTTGCCTTTTACTAGCAACCCCCCCCCCAACTTCTGCCTTCTACCAAGTAGAAGAGGTGCAACAACAAAAAGGTCGCAAGAATTTTAAAAAGAGTGCCTCTGAGCACATTCTGAGTTTAGGGACTTACTGTATTTCCAAAACTGAAACTTTCACACAAAAGTCCCCATTTTTAGGAGGCTTATTTAGGTGGAAAAGGTTGTTTCGTTATTGCTACTACTGCTGAGCAACTAGGAGTCAGAAACCTGGGCCTGTCTGCAGCTCATGACCCAGAGATTGACCATTAGATCCTGTTCTGCCATCTGCTCAACCCTGCTGTACAGCCCAGGAGGCTCTTACTGTAGTCTGGCATTCCAAAACTGACAAGGATTTCACCAGCAGTTTATGATAAAACAAAATGATTTTGGCAAATGATTTATACCCTGATTTTCAAAAGGTTCCTGGTTTGGCTTACGAAAAGATCGCAATAAAACAAATCTGACCCGCTCTTCCCTTCGCCCCAGTCAGTTACCCTATGTACTCCTTGCAGTGCAGTTTTGCTCTGCTTCTCGGTCTTCAAAGCCCCCAGTTATGGCAGCTTCCTTAAACCTCTTAGCATTCAGCACTTCTTGGATAGAGAATGAAGCTCCAGCATCTGTCAGGGAAGCTGCTCCTCTCTCACTTCCTGCCTCTGGTATCCTATTTCTCAAGGAGGATATGCACCGGCTCGGTGACACGGGTCAGTGGGCTATTTTTAAGGGCTCTGTAACAGCTCACCTGATCGATTACGCCTTGGAACTACTGCCCCAAATAGCTGTGACTCTTGGCACGTCAAAAACTGGAAGTGGCTGTCACTAATGGGGAGAGTTACGTGCAGATGCCAAGAGCTCTGGGTTGACTGTGAAGGGGGAAAGGGCGCATTCCTAGCCTTAGCACAGAACGTTACCGAGGCCTCCCTCAGTCTTGAAAGAGAAGCTCATTGCGGCACCCATCATATAGATGGCAATACCATAATCTGCAGCAATAACTGACTTCAGAACAGTAAAGGCGGTAGGAGTTTCTTTGGCATGTGGATTTGACATATTGGGCTATTTGCTTCCTAACATTAAGGGAATACATACACTTGCTAGCTTTGCAGTCTCCTTCCTTTAAGTACACCCAGCTGCCAGCAGCCTCTATGTTTTTCTTATACTGCTATCTCCCACCCCAGTTCCCTGCCAAGAAATAAATAAAAATCCAGGTGCCACTAGAACAATGTTATTACTACAGCCAGAAATGTATATGTTTGCACAACTGCTTAATTAAAAAAATCAAGTATTTGACTATAAATGCAGGGCTTGGGATAAGGTGTTTAAAATTGCCTTTGGCGAAGTCACCCAACACACCCAAACAAGTTCATTGGACCTAGCCAATTTTTATTAAAATTGTACAAAATTAAATTACAGGATATAGTATGAGCTCAGATGCTTGGAATGTAGACAGACGTCCATGAAAAGTTTGTCTCAGACCACATTTCCTCCAAAAGGGGATGGGTGGAGAAGAAAGTTTAAGTAATTATGCTCTATAAACTCTATAGCGAAGAGACTTTAATTAGAGGAAGTACAAAAGGGAAAGCGAGCAGCACCTGCTCTTTTCCAGGCTTTCAGTATTTGCTGCTCTCTGGTGGCCTAAGAACAGATTTTGAAGAGAAGCCACTGGCTAAAGTGGCAGAGTGGAAAAAACAAAAACAAAAAAACAAAAAACAAGAACAACTTCTCTCCATTATAATAGGATATGGAACTGAACATGGTAACAATTCACAACTATATTTCATGGGTATTTATTTAATCACTTATAACCCATTACAAGCAGATCCTCTATGGATGTGTATAGGGTGCATTATAGTAATCAAGCAAATATTTAGATTTTATGAATACAGTGGCCTTACTTCTCGTAGGTGGAGATAACAGCGCAGGTGGAGATAACAGCGCAGCTTTGCCAACCTGGTGCTCCCAGATGTGTTAGACTTAAATTCCCACTAGCCCCAGTCAGCAAGGAGCAAGGCTCATTGAACACTGTAGAGGTTCTTTTACAGGAAATACACATAGGATTTGACGATGTACACACACATGCCATATTTGCCTAAGCTTCATGAGCACCTAGGTTTAAGGATAATCTAGTGTGCGATATTAATCATTCTTACCTGGAGTGGTCTTTGTAGTCGACATACTGAACATGTATATATTGTCATCAGTGCAATTAGCGAATAGGCTGGTACCACTCGAGTCCAAAACAAGACTAGAATAACCTAGACGAGAAAAGCTCTATGTCAAATGTATGATAAACAAGTCGCTGCTTCAGAAATCTATAGAGGGAATAAATAGAAACTGCAGCAAAATGGTGCAGTGTGGAATGCTCCCATCCGGAGTCCCACCCAGCTAGCTCTCTTTTCCATTCTAGGGTCATAGCAATACTGCAAACTTCTATTCAGCGGGCTGATCATTACCAACCCACACCAGCAGTTCCTCCACCTTCTCTGGATTGAGTTCCAGTTGGTTAGCATTCATCCAGCCCTTCTAAACTGAATTATGTGTTAAAGGAGTGGAGTTTGTTGATATCATGCTCCATATTCCCAGATGACCCCACTCAGAGCCTTCATGTTGATGTTGAAAAGCACAGGGCGGCAGCAATATAGATGCTATGGGGCCAAGCATCTACTGGAATCAGTCCTCCAGTAGGAACAGAACCATCAGAGTTCTGTGCCCTTAAACTCTAATCCATAAAGCCTATCCAGAAGGAAACCATGGTCAATAGTACTGAGGGCAACTAGAAGATCCAGGAAAATTAGGACCGCACTCCCCACCTGGAACAGTTCATCGAAGCTGAAGCCAGATGGACAGATCTACATAATGTGTTTCACTGTAAAGTGAGAAAGCAAAGGAAGACCTGCTGTTTTGTTTTTAAGGGACTCTGGTTCCCTTCAGTTCTTCAGCACAATGCTAAGACATACCAAGCTTACGAGTGCTGGTCCCAGGGTAGCTGAAAGACCTGGATGGCACTGGCTCCTGTCGATACGCGGTGTAGTTCTTGCGCAGGTCCCATACCTTGATTACGCTAAAATTCAAGAGACAGGCCCTCTCAGAACTCCACAGTTCTTTCTCATTTGTAACACACATACCAAGGGGAATGGAATGTTGTGGGAGGGCGCGAGATTGGAGGTGATACCTTTTCCTTCGGAGCCCTGTGTCAAGATAAGGCATTCTATGCTCCATTGCCTCCACCTCCCCCACCAATGACTGCATGGGTGGATATTTGCTTAAAAATGTGATCAGCTTGTATGGGCACTCACAACTGAATAGGGCAATACGCTGATCCATAGTTTGCTGTATGTATGTATGTATGTATGTACGTATGTATGCCCCCATTCCAGGACAAGGGTAAGAATCAGCTCAACCGTATGCACGTAACCAAGAGCCACCACCTATTTCCTCCCCATCTCCTTTTATCTCATTAGGTAACTTTTTTCTTTCCTGGTAAAAAAAATTACTTGTGGTAAAATGCATCCCCGCAGGGAAATGAGGGAGTTTTTCCTGAGCGAACTCAAAATTGAGGACACATATAGCAAAGGAGCAGTGTTTATTCCAAATTGGCTTTCCATCTTTGCCCTTCACCTGTAAAATACAGCTATATTTCTTACTTGTTTTTTGTTGTTTTAGTACCAGATGGGCTTGATGTGGGACAGGAGCTAAGGAGGGTTTATTAAAGAATTGCCGCAATTGCTTCCTTACCCATCAACTGCCCCAGCTGAGATTAAGGTGTGTTCATCTTGAAGTAGCACCACTGTCACACTCTGCTGAAAATCCTAGGGAGAAGGAAGAAATTCTGTTTGAAAACCACAGAAAAGTTTTGCGAGGTAGTTTCAGCCTTGATTTACCCTAAACATTCCCTGTAAGCAGCTTCATTAAGCAGCTTCTCCCTGCTCCCCAATTGCTGCCCTAATATTAACAGAAGGTGGAAACCAAGGCGATGAAGTGGCATAGATGGAATATGTGTTCATGCCCTGAAGCCAGTGATATTCCTACTTATTAACTGAAAGGACTAAGTTTAAGATAGGCTGCAGAGAAGCAAGAGAAAAGGGAAGGAAGGCTATTACATCATCTCGGCTGAAAAACCAGCTGCCGTTGGCACTCCTCAATTGCCACTTAGCAGCAGCCATTCCATCAGGCTAGCTGAACTGTTCCAACCTAGCTGGTTGTTATAAGAACTGTAAGAACCTGCATTTGCTTATTGCCCCTCCGCATTCCTTTTTCCTTATGCATCGTATCATTTTGACTGCAAGCCACAGGGCAGTGACTGTATTACTACTTTTTGCTGGAAGCATTTTCTGCTAAAGAGCAACAGAAAGGTAAGGTAAAAGCAGAATGGAAATTAATGTGTGGCAATGGACTGCAGCTCAGTGGTAGAGCATTTGCTTTAAATGCAGACTGTTCGCTCCCTGGAATCGCCAGTTACGAAGGACCAGACACCTGGTGATGTAAAAGACCCCTCTCCAACTGGAGATTCTGGAGAGCTGCTGCCAGCCAGAGTTGGCAATGACAGTCTGGACAAACAAGTAGTCTGACCTGGCATAATGCAGGTTCCTAGTAGGCGCCAAGCAAAAACATTCCTCTTCCCCCAGAGCTTTGGCTGATTAAACAACCTTTTAAAACTGTGTTTGAGGGGGGTATTGTTTTGCTTGTTATTTCTGTTTCGATATTGTAAACCGCCCTGTGATTCCCAGATGAAGGGTCGCAAATAAATTTACTAAATAAACAAACAGCAAAGGGGAGAGTGCTACAAATTCAAGATATACGTATGCATATGTATACAAGTGGTGTGTGATGCTGCCTGCGGGTGAATGTTCTGTAAGGTATACATGTGTGAGAAAGCACTAATACACATGGGAAAAATGAAAGGAGAAAAGTTTGTACACCAGACTGTGTGGGCACTAATTTGGAGAAAAGCCTAACAGAATAGTCTGGTGAAAACAGTGGATTTTTGTTTTTTTTAATCTCTTGCTGGAAGCAAGGCTAGCTATTGATAGAGGCTCATGTGGACCTATTTCATTCAATTTGCTCACTCCTCGCCCCCACTCTCTAGTATTTACAACGTCCACAGTTTATTTTCAAGCCAAGGCAAAGCTCAACCTTATGCAGCAGAACATTCTATAAAGCTAGTCTCTTTTCTTTGCACAAGCGGGCGCTGAATGGCCTTCAGCTTCCAAATCCTTACCACTGAGGGAGCAAGTCCTCTCACATTCTGCTTTTTCTTCTTTAGTTTGGATGGAGTCTGCTTGTCTACTATGTTGTGGGCCCCACTTATTTGCTTCACCTGCCTGTAAAATCCATCTGAAAGGCAATTTCAAGAAACAATATTAAAAGCACCTCCGCTGCATGGCAGTTGCACACAGAGAATGAGCTCGTAAATAAACTAAATTGGAAGGCTACTATCACACCACTACAAAGGGGGAAAAAAAGTCAGCAATCATTATGAATGCTGCACTCAGCCCATATTAAGTGAACAGACCTGAATTATAATAGGATGTACCTTTCTTATTGCACCGTGTGTCCCAAACCATGATGTTTCCATCCCTTCCTCCAGTACAGAACACAGCTGTGGAATATACAGTGCAAAATTATTAATAATAATTATATTTCTATTCTGCCCTTCATTCCAGGATCACAGGGCAGCTGTACATATACAAAAATATGTAACATAGTAAGAAGCAAAAAACAGTATCTCCCTCCTGCTGTTTAAAAGACCATTGACTGAGAAGAGAAATAGAAGAGAAACATTTTTACCAGGCACCTAAAGTTATGTAACAAAGGCATCAGGCAAGGCTCCTTGGGTAGGGCATTCTCCAAGCGAGGAGCCACTGCAAAAAGGGCCCATTCTCGTGTTGCCACCCACCAGACCTCTCACAGGCATACGAAGATGAGCCTCAAATGATTGTGGGGTCCAGGTTGGTTAATATGGAGAGACACAGTGCTTGAGGTATGACAGTCCTGGGCCATTTAATACTCTCAGAGTACAAAATCGTACTCTCAGTTTGAAATACTGAAACATTTTTCATATGCAACCCTGCAATTTAATTTAAACTCGGTAATTATTTAGGAGGTATTCTGCATAACAACTTGAGGTTTAAGAAACTTGCTGTTACAAGGAATCTCTAATTCTTTTAACATCAGGTTTTGGCTCTGGACTCTATGACATCTCTATTTTCTGTTTCTTCACCTGCACCAAGTATGGGGCAGTAGGAGTCCTGTTTAGATGGCTGAGAAAGACTCAAAAAACACCTTGAGGAGCTAAGCTGGAATCACTGCCTTTTCACTCACCGAAGCTCTGAAAAGGACACAATATCACCACAGAAGCAAAGGCATCAAAGGCTGCCAACATACCTAGATGTACCAACATGAGACTTCTACCCCATTTATGCAGGACTAGCCACAATCTTGTCTATTCAAAGGAAAGCCAAGGATTTCCAAACTTTCCTGAACACTGGAGCAGCTTTTTAAAAACCTGTGACAAATCTATAGAAAGACTGTAACTCAGTGGCAGAAAGCAAGCTTTGCATGAAGCAAGTCTCAGGCTCATTTACTGCCATTTCCAGTTAACAGGGTCAATTAGCAGATGACCTCAAAAGTGGTGAGATACACTGAAATATAAAATAGGAATATTTACCCCTTTCAAATTTAGAGAAAGCAACCGACTTGAGGCTGCACTGGTGCCCTTTGCAGACTCCCAGTAGCTCACTAGTCCGTACATCCCAGACTTTTGCAGTTTGGTCTCCTGAAGCGGTAACCTTAAAAGATAAAGAAGTTAGCTAGTTGTAGTAAAAAAAAAAAGAAAGGCAGAATCCTGTTGCCCTCCAAGACTATAGCTTGTATTAGCATGAGCTTTTGAAGGTAAAACATGTTTCCTTTCAGCATAAAAGACACTCTTGACACTCTCAGCGCAAACCTATGGGTGTTTACTCCAGCAAGTTCAAAGGGACTTACTCCCAAGTCTGCATATGATTGCAGCCTTAGAAGGTGGCAGCAACAATATACTCAGATATGAAAGTGGAAGTTTCAAAGGTAACAGAACCACAAATAACCAGGCCCCAATTTTGGGAGTTGTAGCCAGCTAAGTCCTACTCAGAGAAGATCTATTGCAATTACTAGACCTAAGTTAGTTATGTAAATTTCAGCGATTCTGCTCTGAATGGTACTGAATGCACTGTGTAAACCAAACGTACATTATAAAACAAACATACATTATAAGTTGTAAATTTTATATGCAGCTGCTGGGTCAAAGCATGGGATCTAAACTACTGTAAAGGCATTCTGTAAACAGAGAATCAATCATGAATTTTAGGTAAACCGCAAGATACAGAATCGGATTCATTCATGGATACTGTCCATTTACATTTTTTTAAAGAATGGCTAACAAGGTCAGCAGATATCCAAAAGGTTAAAAATGCCCCCTACTAATGGCCATCCTTCTGTACATTTCCATCTTTAAGAATCCACTTGTGGACAATTCTTTAATAGATTGATTGCCTCCTTTGGCCTATGAAACAACAGAACACAATGATTTACCTGCATATCAGGTAAACCAACTTTTGCAAGTATGAGTGAGGTTACTGGGTCTGCTAGTGATCTTATCATAGAAGAGATGGAAAAAACACTGGAATTTGTGACGGAATTTGTAAAGGGCCAAATAAGGAAGGGATAGTTTTAGCTTACTCACAATTTTATGTTCTCCAGGCACCCAAGCAAGATCAAAAACAGCATTTGAGTGAGCCTGCCACTCTATTGGGAAAATAAAAGCCTGTGTTAGTTCCTAACAAACAGCTGTTGAAAAACACTGAAACAACTACAATTTACTGTATTGTGTGCACATAACTTTCATACAAACACAACTTCCTCTGTGGTAGAGCAGTTAGCAGGAAGAAACCCCAAGCACAGAGCAATGCATATACCGTATGAAGGAGGTGGCAAGGAACTAATCATCCTCTCAAGTTTTGACTTGCCATCAACCAAGTAAGAAAGAAGTAATGGAAGCAGACATAAGAATTACAATGAAAGGTATACTATGCTACTTTTTAAATACTGAAGTTCTTGTTCCCAATATCTGCCAATTATTTAATCAGTCAAAACACTTTTTTTGTTTACTGCCTTTATCAACTAATTCAGCTCATAGTTCCCATCAAGGTTTCCCTTTTACCTCTAAAAATCCCCTTGTTACTTTTTCGTGTATGGGTGTCATAGAGCCTAACAAATCCTTCTTCATTTGCAACGGCAAGTACATGCTGCACATCTGGAGCTGTAAAACAAAGCAGTATTTGTACGTTTGAAAACATTTTTAAAAGTGCTTTGGATAACACTCCACTAAAGAGGGTCCAATCTAACAGCACAAAATGTCAGGATAAAAATGTTAAGTAATCACAGAACTAAAGTAAGAACACATATAAAATAACGTATCACAGCCCTGTTATTTTATTACATGGCACCATAGATATACTTCTATAAATAAGCAATCATAATGACTGGTGTGCATCTGAACTGGAATTGTTATAAACCTGTTTTTATTGCTAGTTGTTTTACCACCTTGGGTTCATATGGGAGGTAGAATGGGATATAAGTTTAATAATAAATAAATAATAAATATAGCCCCTGCAGGTTTATATGAAAGGCCCAAACATTACAGTATAACCTTTCTTCACAGAGGAGTTGCTCTAGGCCTTGACCATTTCGGTTGCCCTTTTCTGCCACACTGCAATGTTTACAGATAAAATTCCCCCATACCTGTTGAAAAGGTGCAGCCAAAAGGGGGAACAGGCATTCCTGTTTCTCCATATGAAGCATGTTCATCTCCTTTAGTACACCGATAGCACTCCAAAAGGTGGTTTAAGGAAAACCTTGGTGGAAGACCTGGGAAAAATGATTTTTGTAAAGATAAGCAGTGTTTGAAACTCAGATATACAAGGTAGGAGCCAAATGGCTCCTTAAACCAGGTTACAGTCGCCAAAACGGAATGCCTAGTTACCATTTTTTGGGCCAGGTAGCTTGAAAATTATATTTTTCAATACAATTTGCTGGTTCCTGAAATTAATTCTGCAGATAAAATATAATGGATAGAATTCTACAGCAAAGAATTGAAAACAGTCAAGATCCAAGGATCCCCAGGCAAGCACCCCAGATGGAGGAGATGTCAGATGACATTCTGGCACCTGGGCATCTTCACTTGGTCACAAGTGGCCGACTATTGCTGTTTAGTTGAGTCTGACTCTTCGTGACCCCATGGACCAAAGCATGCCAGGCACTCCTGTCTTCCACTGTCTCCCACATTTTGGTCAAACACATGTTAGTAGCTTGTTAGTAAATAGCTGATAGCCATGTGCAAAATGCCTGACGATTTTGAATGCTTAAGGTAAGTACCAAAAACTCTGCAAACAAGTTTATAAAACTGCAGCTGACATTTATGTTGTCCTCAAATCTACTATTTCACTGGTTCTGAGCATCATTCAGATGGTCCACGGCATGTTGACATTAAATAAGTGTCTTGATTATTAATTGTATTTTATTGCTTCTTTTATTTATTATTTAATATCTCCACTGACTGATTTCTGATACTGGACACCCCAAGATCGGTTAAACTGTTGTCTGGAGTGAAATAGTGGAGGGGGAGGGGAGATGAGGAATCAGGAGCGCTGCATGTTAAGAGCAGATTCCCCTGCTTAGTTTTGACGCTCACTGGGTGATCTTGTGGCAAGGCTTGCCCTGTATGGCATAAAGTATAAGAGTCCTTTGGAGAAAATGTGGAATTAAAAATGGATACAACTTATTTATTAAATTGATACACTGTCCTTCATCCAAAGATCACAGGGTGGTTTACAGCATAAAAAAATACATGAAAACTCATAAAATAAATAAACAAATAACAAGCACATTTAAAAGGCCACTGATTGTTTAATTAGCCAAAGGCCTGGGAGAAAAGGAATGTTTTTGCCTGGTGCCTAAGGACATGTAGTGAAGGCACCAGGCGAGCGTCCCTGGAGAGAGCATTCCACAAATGGGGAGCCACCACAGAAAAGGCCCGTTCTTGTGTTGCCACCCTCAGATCCTCTCGCAGAGGAGGCACCCGAATGATTGTAGGGTCCTGGTTGGTTCATATGGAGAGAGGCAGTCCTGAGGCTTCAGAGTTCAAACCCGCACCTTGAACTGGGCCCCAAAACTGGCAGCCAGTGGCTGTCGGCA
Organism: Podarcis filfolensis; assembly: GCF_964270895.1. Lineage (NCBI taxonomy): Eukaryota > Metazoa > Chordata > Lepidosauria > Squamata > Lacertidae > Podarcis > Podarcis filfolensis. Next base: position 97,199,576 of record NC_139606.1, read on the forward strand.
CAGGCTTGGTGTACAGTGGTACCTCGGGTTACAGGCGCTTCAGGTTACAGACTCCGCTAACCTAGAAATAGTACCTCAGGTTAAGAACTTTGCTTCAGGATGAGAACAGAAATCGCGCAGCAGCGGGAGGCCCCATTAGCTAAAGTGGTACCTCAGGTTAAGAACAGTTTCAGGTTAAGAACAGACCTCCAGAACAAATTAAGTTCTTAACCTGAGGTACCACTGTAATTTGCTCCAGTTGTCTTGCCCTGGTGAGCAACCTGGGATTAAGTTCTTAACCTGAGGTACCACTGTACAGTGGCACCTCGGGTTAAATACTTAATTCGTTCTGGAGGTCCGTTCTTAACCTGAAACTGTTCTTAACCTGAAGCACCACTTTAGCTAATGGGGCCTCCTGCTGCTGCCGCGCCGCCGGAGCACGATTTCTGGTCTTATGCTGAAGCAAATTTCTTAACCTGAAGCACTATTTCTGGCTTAGCGGAGTCTGTAACCTGAAGCGTCTGTAACCCGAGGTACCACTGTAATTTGCTCCAGTTGTCCTGGTGAGCAACCTGGCCGTTGAATTCTGCCCCAACTGACGTTTCCCAACCGTCTTCATGAGGCAGCCCCAATTAAAAGGGGGGCTCAGGGCAGCGCTTGAATTAAAAGGGACGCAGAAGGGGCCTGATCCGCTTTCTGCAAAGGGGAAGCGCGTGGTTTGGCCAAAATTAGGGTGAGGGGTGAAGAAAGGGGCTGTATCTCCCCCCCCTCCGCCATGACTGGAGCGCTGGTGAAGTGGCGCAGAGGGAGACGTTGCCTCAGATACTCACCCTGCGGCCCAGCCTGGCAGCGGCGAACGAGAGAACGGCACAGCATGGTAACGACGGCCGCAGCGCACACTCCTGCCTTTTCCCCGCGCAACGACCACCGGGAGCAATGAGCGGCCGGCCCCCTGCTTCGCGACGCTATCTCCCGCCAGCCCAAAGTACGCGCCAAAGTCGCCTCGCGCGTAGCCATTGGACAGCGCAGAGGAATAGACCCCGCCTCCTGCTCGCCATTGGCTTCTCCTTTCCCACCGGCAAGGGTGAGGCCACGCCTCCCGCCGGCTATGAAATTGTAACAGGCACTTCTTTTCCATCAACACGCATGCGCGACAGCGTCCCGCAAACTCACGTTTCATTCGACCGCAATGGGAGCGCGACTACGACACGCGTGCGCACTAGAATAGCGGAGGGGAGGTTCCACCGCGCAGGCGCAGCTGACAGCCCGGCGTCTGCACATGCGCAGTAAATAGCCGTTAAAGACTGGCAACAGGGAAGATAAGCGCGTGTGCGCGTCTGTGTGGTAGATAAGTGCCCTCCTCCCCGCCCCCTCCGGGCCTTGGCTGCCATGGCCTCTGCTTCCAAATCCTTCCTTGCCGATGCCGGCTACGGGGAGCAGGAGTTGGACGCCAACTCCGCCCTCATGGAGCTGGATAAAGGTAAGTCGAGGAGCGGCGGCCCGGCCGCCGAGAGAGATGTGCGCATGCGTCGATAGCGGCGCGAGGAAGTCCCGCCCCTTTTGATGGACGGTGGGGAGTTTGAAGGCGGGTTTAGGTTGTGTTTAGATGGTGTCACAAGCCATGCATGGGAATCTGTGAGACGATAAAAGCAACAGAGAGGCTTGTTGCTCTCCGTTTAACAGTGTCATCGTATGCACGCCTGTGCAGAAGTAAGGCCCGTGGAGTTCAGTGGGTCAGGCTAGGGATGTGCGAGATTGCAGCTTTGTATTGTGGCACCTTAAGCTGTAACAGCAACAGTTTTATTATAACGTATTCTATGATAGCCCATTACGTGTGGTATAATCAACCTTGGTACACTCCATGGCAAAATTTTACACAGAATTAGATGTGTAGCGGTTGTTTAAGCGGGGCTGCCGCCTGCATGGTAACAATCAAGATTTCAGCCACTTAGCCATCTACAGATAAGGCACCCAAGACGTAATTATCCCAACTGAATCTTGTATTTCTTCATCCCACCTAATGCAATGTATCCACATGCCATGAACAATATGCCTGGTTCTTCCATGGCTGCAGAGCTCCATTTCACAGATAACACAGTCGCCCAGTGGAATTTGTTGTTGTACTGTGTTATGTCTGCGCAGGCATACCTGTGTGCCAGATGGAATGATACCTTCCTCCCCCTGCTCTGTTTTGTGGGTTTCCCAACACCCTCTGGGGTGGGGAAAGCCCTGTTGCTTAAGTGGAAACCCTTGCTCAAGGCTCCCACTGACAATGTTCATTCAGTGAATCCTCCCCCCCCCATCAAAGTACTTCACATGGTAGATTGTTTTGTTAAGCTACAGAATTCACATCCACACAGTATGTTTATGGCCAGCATCTTGGATGGCTTTAAAAGCAGATTAGACAAATTTATGGAGGGTACAGTTTTCAGTGGCTACTAGGCTCTGTTAGGAGGAAGGGTAGGGTTTAAATAAATTTAATTAAGAAGCCATTTTTAATGCTTCTTCAAGCTTAAAAGGCAATTGTGGAACACGACCTTGGAGAGCAATATTGTGCCTGTTTCTTGCTAGTAGGCTTCCAGTAGGTACCGTATCTGGTTGGCCGCTGTGGGAACACGATGCTGGACTAGGTGGGTACTTTGGTCCAGTCTAGGAAAGCTGCTTTTATATTGCATGCCAGTTTGCTTCAATTTTTAAAAGTCCAGAGTTTTTAACTGCTGTGGTGGTATTCTTATTTATCACAGGTCTCCGATCTGGCAAGCTGGGGGAGCAGTGTGAAGCAGTTGTACGTTTTCCCAGACTCTTTCAGAAATACCCATTCCCAATTCTAATTAACTCAGCATTTTTAAAGCTAGCTGATGTTTTCAGAGTGGGGTAAGTAAAATTAGTTTGCTCCCGATTCTTAGTGTTCAAGAAACTGGTGTTTTCAATTCAAAGTACTGGCGATGACTCTTTAAAGCCCTTTTATGGTTTGGTGCTAAGATACCTGAATTACCACTATCTCCCATATGAATGTTGCTTGCTCAGTAAGGGGGTCCTCTTGCATGTCTCAAAGATGCCCGTAGTGGATTTGGTGTTCTTTTCCCCATTCTTCTTGATCTTCTTTCCTGTTGCATGTTTTATTTTGCCGCTTCTGGGCCTTTAAATGTTATGTTGTAAATATTTGATATTGTTACATTGTTTGTATTTATGAACTGCTAACTGCCTTAGACCTTTCTAAGAAAGGTAGGGTTCAAATGTTGTAGGTAAATAAATAAAATTTGTTTTAAAACAGAAACAACTTCCTGCGGCTGTGTGTTCTGAAAGTTACTCAGCAGAGTGAGAAGCATTTGGAAAAAATCCTGAATGTGGATGAGTTTGTGAAGAGAGTTTTCTCGGTTATTCACAGCAATGATCCAGTTGCTCGAGCGATCACACTCAGGTATGCATGTTTAATGAGCAAGAACCTGCCCAAATGCTATATTCTTCAGAGTACTGTAAATGCAGTAAATGCAGGGCCAATGTACATAGGAAGTTGCCTTATACCAAGTGAGGATATTGGTTTGTGTAGCCCAGTACTATTTATTCTGGCTGCTAAAATATCTTTAGGGGTTTTTTCCATCTCTGCTAGGGAGTGAACTAGGGACTTCCTTCACAGATGTGTTCTTTCACTGAGTTCTATCTGCCCAAGTCTTGAATTTATCTTGTTTGTCATGCATAGAATGGAATGTTCACATTTTCTTTCATCTTTACAAAACACTACCTGGGTGACTGCAGATTTATCTTGTAGGCATCCTCCTCCTTTATAGCAGGTTCAGTCCCTCTGTTTTATTTTGCAGGATGTTAGGCAGTATGGCATCCATAATTCCAGAAAGGAAGAATGCACATCACAGTATTCGTCAGAGCTTGGACTCACATGACAATGTAGAGGTTGAAGCTGCTATCTTTGCTGCAGCTAATTTTTCTGCCCAGTCCAAGTAAGTGGAACATCTGGTGTAATTCCATCTTTCCTGAATGTTCAGGCAGTACTTTTCAATTGCATAATGCTTTGCTTTCATTATCTTAGTAATCTTTACAGCAGTCCTATCAGGTAGGTCAGTATTATTTCCCCCATCTTGTTGATGGGAGGGCAGCCAAGTCTGCCTCAGATCACCAATTTAGTGATTTATACATTTTCATGGTTTTAAAAGATTTTTATTTCATTACCCTGAGAGCTAAGATGATGAAGAGGAGTATATATTAAGAAAATTAATAAATAGTGAGTTCAGGAAGGGGCCAAAATATAAACTAGGGGCCTCCTGGTTTGTAGCTCAGGCTGCAATTCTGTGCACATGTAGCTGGAAGCAATCCCTACTGAACTCAGTATAACTTATTTGTGCTGTATAGGTTTGTGCTGCATACGATTATGCTGTTAGTTTTTCAGCCATTGTGCAACTCTAGCTTTCACCTGCAACTTCTCTGTATGTGTACATTTCACATTCATTTTGCTTACCCAGATGTGGGAGTTTGTTTCTGTAGTTTGTTCGGGTTGTATGACTGATTTATCCTGCTTCCCCTTCTTGTTCTTGACAGAGATTTTGCTGGAGGGATTTGTAACAAAATCAGTGAAATGATTCAAGGTATGGACATTTTATCCAACAAATAATGAAAAGCAATAAAAAGATTTTGATTTTGTTAAAGGCTATTGTATCTTAAGTAACCATTCTTTTGAACTAACCGTTCTTTTCTTTTAAAAATGTGAATCTTTTTAGTTGTTGGAAGTTTCCCTGCATTCAGTTGCCCCTGCATTTGATGCTCAATTTCAATACTTGGTGTTAAGAATGCTTTTTCTGTCTTCTTTCCATAGGGTTGGATTTTATTTTGATCTGGCATGCAGTGTTTTTAATGTTATCTGTTGAAAGTGTAGTACTTTATTTTAGAAGGTGGTGCTTTACAATAGAAACTTTCTTTGACATTTTCATTTGTTTTTAAAATGTTGGTTATATTATGTTGGTAGCTATGTGGGAAAGCAGCAAGATGCTAAGCTGATTTGAACTTGAATACTACTAGCATTGGATATTGTCTTTTTTAAATTGACAAGATGAGTCTAGTATTTAATTTCACACTTTAGTATTTGTATTATTTGTTAGCACTATATGAAGTGATATCTGTGTCCATGGTGTGTGGTAGAGTGCCATAAGCAAAAATGACAGGTCTGTACATTGAGGAGCTTATGGTCTAAATTTCAAGTGGAGTAGAAGGGATTTTTTAAAATCATCATCATCATCATCCAGCTGCATGGTCCTTGTTCTGTGACTCTAGTACTGAAATTAGTCATATTATTTTTATTTGCCCCACAGCTCTCAATATTCACATTTTATCATGGGCGCACCACATGTCACCCTGAAAGGTATTTTTCTTTTCATGTACTAGGTTTAGCCACTCCTGTAGACTTGAAGCTGAAGTTGATCCCCATCCTGCAGCATATGCATCATGATGCCAGCCTGGCCTCCAGTGCCCGCCAGTTACTCCAGCAGCTGGTGACATCCTACCCTTCTACCAAGATGGTCATTGTTACTTTACACACCTTTACCTTGCTTGCTGCCTCCTCTTTGGTTGACATTCCCAAGCAGGTAATATTTTCTTTGAAGTGCTTAGTGTACTCAAGTAAAATTGTCATGGTTCAGTTGAAGGGATCTTATTCAGCAAGACTTCATAGGCTTCATCAGGCCTTTCCTAAATATTTCAAGCCTATCTTGGAAGTCGTAAGAACTGGCAAATTGTGTTTTTTAATTTTTAGGGGGGAAATATGTAAACTAAGATTTTTAGGTAACCCAAGGTCTGTACCACATTTTGTGTCCATACTTCATTTATGCAAGATTGCAAAATATCCAGATCCTGTCCGCTTAAATGGTATCATGGTGAGTTAAATCTACAGAGGCATCAAAAGCTGTATGTAATTAAAAATTTCGATTGCTTGTTGAAGTTTCTTAAAGCTTTAAGGTTATATCCATATGTGCCCAGGACAGAAAGCTGTTTGATTCAGCAGAGGCTTCCGTTGGTGGAAAAGTGGAGGTGATTTTCATTTATTTGCCCTTCTTTCTTTTACTCTCCCTTGCTTATGCAAGTCATCTTTTGGAACAATATGTTGATGGTGCAAGGAACTGCAAGAGAGAGGGGGAATTTATGAAAAAATCTCTTCCTTTTGGTTAATTGAAGCCTCTGCTGAATCAAGGAGCTTTCCATCAGTGGAGAGACTCAGAATCAACCCTTCATGTTCAGGCTTCTCTTTTTATTTGCTTGTACTCGCATGCATGTTGAGAAGTACAAGAAAGTAGTCAAAAGCAGTTTCATCTAAAACTCGCTTTCTTACAGATACAGCTCTTATTGCAATACTTGAAGAGTGACCCAAGAGAGGCTGTGAAGAGGCTTGCTATTCAAGATCTAAAGTTACTTGCAAATAAAACCCCACATACATGGAGCAGAGACAATATTCAGGTATCGTAAACACTATCATGGTTGTTTTGGAACTGAACCACTAGGCCTTCTTTCAGATAAAACCTGTTGAACTCATTGTTGTTGACTTCCAAGTAGATCTGCTTAGCATCACGCTCCAGATGTAGGTCTCTGTTCATCATTTTAGATATGTAACTTTTTGTTTAAGAGCTGATTTACCCACCATGTTTTATAAGTAGTAGAAGAAGAAGAGTTTGGATTTGATACCCCGCTTTATCACTTTATCACTACCTGAAGGAGTCTCAAAGCAGCTAACATTCTCCTTTCCCTTCCTCCCCCACAACAAACACTCTGTGAGGTGAGTGGGGCTGAGAGAAGTATGACTTATTTGAAGTGTGACTGGCCCAAGGTCACCCAGTAGCTGCATGTGGCGGAGCAGGGACACGAACCCAGTTCACCAGATTACGAGTCCACCGCTCTTAATCACTACACCACACTGCTGTAGAAGAAGCTTCTCACATTCTGCTTGGAGAAACCTCCCATCACTGCTCCTATACCCTGTAGCATCTCTCATAAAGTGGTGACTCTTCATCACACTCCTCAGGTGCTAAGGTAGAAAAGCTCTGCGAGGATTGAGGAACAAGGTGATGAGGTTTCCAAATGTTGCTGGCCTATGGCTCTCTCCATCCCTGACCATGTTGAGTGGGACTGTTTTGAACCCAAAATAAAAAAAATCCTTCCAGTAGCATGTTAGAGACCAACTAAGTTTGTTATTGGTATGAACTTTCGTGTGCATGCACACTTCTTCAGTTTTGAACCCAGTAACATCTGGAGGGCCACATTCACCAAGGTCATTTTTCAAGCACATAATACGCCAATCTTCCGTAACAGTATATTGAGTTTATGTTACGCTCCAGTTTTTTAAACGTATGGTTTTCATTGTATTGTACTTTGGTATTTGCTCCTCTGTCTGTTGCTTTGTGAGTCATTCAGAGAGCTCCTGTTATGGGGCAGTTATATAAAAGGGGCCAATAAATATTAAATAAAAATAATAAATCAATCATTAGGAATTTGTAGGCAGTCTAGAGTAAGCCACCCACAGATCACCATCCACTTGCCACTCAGCCAACTGTACCTTTATAGCAGATTAAAAACAGCCTTTTAGCCTTAGCCAGCCTTAACTGGTTTCAGGAGTACAAGTGTTACCAGAAATGCACTTTGACTTTGGTGTTAATTTGTGTCCCGCCTTTTGATGGGAGTCCCCACAAGCAGCCCACGGCATTAGTAAAATACAAGAGGAAGACGTGTGATTTGGTGCCTTTGCCCTGCTTCTATCCTTCTTTGTATGTTGATTACCTGTACGTGCCAAAAATATGAACAAGGATGGTCAGATAGCAGTAATAGAAAGAGTAGAGAGATACAGAAACCTGCTAGGATGGAACTTTTTGGAAAACCATTTCTGCCGGGAAAGGTTTACTTGGAAGAAATGAAATGAGAATTTGTGAGGATTCTGGTGATTGGTTGCTTGGACAATAGGGGACTCCAAGCTTGCTTTGTCTTAGGAAACCAGGGCTCCTTTGCATTGTGTGTGTGAGGCAGGGGGCAGAGGCTCAAATCTCCAGGCTATTCATTCTTGTTCAGTTGTGCATCCTTGCCTGCTCTCTGGACCCCTGCCTTCCTTGATACCTTGCCCTTCCTAGAGTGCTGGAACCCAGGACATCAGTGTATTTTCCTGGAGTATTGTTCTATAAAGATTACAAGCTTTCCTTGGGAGCACCAGCCTGTTTGTGTTGTTTTGAGAAAACCTTTGATTCTAGGGCTGGGGCCTGCCAGCAAGCCCTTGACAGAACTGAATTCTGCAAGATAGAGAAGTGCTTTAAAAATGCTTCCCTGGGGCAGTGTCAGAGCCTTCTGATGCGTATTGCTCACACTGAGTCATTAAGACGTTACGTTCCTTAACATTTGCAGGGCTTGTACAGAAAGTGGGCAGGGCAATATGATTTGTGGTGTGTCTGCGCTTGGATTCCTATGTGTGGCTCTGGCAGCCTCGCCTCAAAAAGTTGTACGATTGGGAAAGGTTCAGAAAAGGACAACCAAGATGATCAGGAGGATAACTCCCTTCTTAGGAAAGGTTGCAGCATTTAGAGAAATGACATGATAGAACTTTGAGCATAGCATGGAGGAAGTGGGCAGAGAAAAGTTTTGCTCCTACAAGAAGTAGTGACAGCTTTAGACAAATTCATGGAGGACAAGACATGGAGGCAGTATGCTTCTGAATACCAGTTGTTGGGAGTTGCATGTGGGGAGAGGGCAGTTGCATTTGAGTCCTTCTTGCAGGCTTCTCATGTGTATCTGGTAGGCAACTGAAAATTGAGGGGTAGGTGGGCCCTTGACCTGATCCAACAGAGCTCCTCTTCATTTTGGTGCAGATTTGCTTTGCCCAGTGGTCTCCCATACTATATTCCGGAGTTGCATCACAATGTGCAATGCAGCTAGCCACCTTTTCTTCCTAGGACTTATGCATTCATGGGTGCATCGCTGAATTTGTCACAGGAAAGCAATTGAGCCATTTATTTTTCTCAGAATGGAATTTTCACCCTCCTCTTAACAAATTCACCTTGTCAGTTTCTGTGTAAGTTCTGGTTCCGCCTTTATTCTGATCAGATCTTTAATAAAGAGTTTTGATGGATTGCCTAGTTAACAAATGAATCAATTTTTTTCTTCAAATGCAGCTTTTGATTAAATTTTTACTCCAGATCGACTTTTTCTTATTTGGTAAATTAATGAAAAAATGCAGCGAGCCATGCAAAAACATGTCAGCAGCTTCAGATGGCTTGACACATCATAAATGATAGTGGGGCTTAGACAATTTGAAGCGAGTTTAGTTGTTGTCCAAATTATCCTTTACATGCAGCCAGCTAGAAGTGGCTGTTTCCCACTTACTTGTCTGTGAGCTGCCCCCACCCTACCCCCCAAACTATCTGCTGAGCTGCTGTATTGTCACAGCATGTTCACAACTATTCAGGAAAAAGCTGGAGCTTTGGAGCATCTTCTGTGAAGGAAGTAAAAGGTCAATTTGGCTAGAAAAAATCCCACTTGGAGCTTAGAGACAGAAGGTGTTAAGTGTGTGTTTTGGGGGGAGGGAGAGACTGAGACATGGGTGCTGGGAAGCAGGAAGGCTTGGAAATTGTCTGAAAAAGGCCAAGGACCTGCAGAACAGAGAGTTCAGAGGAAGAGTAGCTGAAGCAAGGGCAGAATAAGAAGTGAGCTGACAAGTAGTGTGGGGCCTACAGATGAAGGAGGCCAAGTCTGAAGTTAAATTAAGAGGGAAATTAAGAAAGGGGAAGCTTAACCTAGGAAGCTGCCTTATGCTGAGTCAGGCCATTGGTCCATCTAGCTCAGTATTGTCTTCACTGACTGACAGCAACACTCCAGGGTTTCAAGGCAGGGGTCTTTCTTAGCTCTACAGTGGTACCTCTGGTTACATACGCTTCAGGTTACATACGCTTCAGGTTACAGACTCCGCTAACCCAGAAATAGTACCTCGGGTTAAGAACTTTGCTTCAGGATGAGAACAGAAATCGTGCTCTGGCGGCGCAGAGGCAGCGAGAGGCCCCATTAGCTAAAGTGGTGCTTCAGGTTAAGAACAGTTTCAGGTTAAGAACGGACCTCTGGAACGAATTAAGTACTTAACCCAAGGTACCACTGTACTTGGAAATGCCAAGCATTGAACTTGGGACCTTCTGCAACCCAAGCAAATGTTGTACTACTGAGCTACCACCCTACTCCTTCAGCTGGAGGCCAACCTTACACAGGACCCAAGGACAAGGAGAGCTTTGTGGTGTTTGCATAAAAGGAATTTGGAAACTGAGGGGGTCATGGCTAGGGATCTGCACAGCAAGTTCAAGAGCTGGAGTGTGTGTTTGAACTAACCGCCCAAGTCTCTATCTGTAGGCCTCTCATCTTGTAAACATTAGAGCATTTGTTGGGACAGACTACCTGTTTAGATGAGCGCTGTTTTCATTTTGTTCTATTCTTCCATGGCTAATGATGTGAAACAAAGGTACATGTCAGCTGCAGTGTTCTTTAATATGGTTTTCTTCCTTTCAGCCATGCTCAGTGATGCGTTGAAACGTTCTAGCAAGAGGTGTTGTGATACAGACAGATGGTGGTATTTTAAATCTCTGCTATTTTCAGTCTAAAGTCAAAGGCTGGAGAGAGAAATAATTGGTGGTGCACCTTTTGCTGACAACCCTGTTTTGCTCTCCCTCACTCCTCACAGTATTGAATTCTGTCAGGTGCTCCTTCTCTATTCTGCAGAACATTTTGATGGCTCCTGATCCCATGAGGAGGACACAGTATAGTGTGACTTGGCTCTTGTTTCAGTTCTCATTGATCAGAAGTGTTCTGCTAATACTGTTTTGCATGTAAGCCATACTAATTCTACTCAAGATCTGTCCAGAAGAACGAGGTGGGGAACAATGTCAAAACATGTGGGCTTTTAGCACTTTGTAGAACTGTATTTGTTTGTTTAAATTTATATCTTGTTCCTTGGTCTCTGTGGTAACTTCTGTCTCTTACATCATGGATGTTGGCAAATTGGATTTTAAAAAAGCAAAATAATATTAGAATTGGAGTTATCAGCAATGCACAAGGGAAGCTGTTTTAGCGCTCTGGAACTTGACAAAGTGTTTTATATTATGGATGGATGTTTTGTATTATTTTATTAATACTATTGCCTAATATGAGTTTGTCCTGGCCTTCAACTGGAACAATAAGCTTAAGAAAGGAACTGAGTGCAACTACTGATGCAAGTCTTGGAAAGCTGGATTTTCATTTTATTTTGGTTAATATGAAGAGTTAACAAGGAAAGAGTCATGAGAAAATGAAAACATACGTGCTGAATATGTGGGATATGACATGCTTTATTATTTGAATGTGCTGCTGAGTGCTGAATTTGAGCTAGGGTTCAAAGCTGAGCAAATATAACCAGCTCCCATAGATCTGGGAAAAAGGTGGGGCCTGGGCAATTTGGTTTTGTATCTGTGACACGGAAAGAGGGATTCCTGCCTTTGGTCACTATTCTGAAGATTACTAAAGATTTATATCACTCTCGCAAAGTGTCAATAATGTGGTTTCCTGATAAAAAACTAGAGGAAGTGGTGGGAAAATGTGAAAGATGACTGCAAGTATTTAACTTTCCTATAAGGAGTATTCTGACTGCTGAGATCAATGTAGTATGGTACTGTATTACCTATTTTAGAAGACAGTGGCAAACTGAGTGATTTATTTAGTTTTAAACACTCTAGGGGCACAATCAAATTTCACTTTCGTTTTCTCTGTAATTTCTGGTTGTTGATGAATGGAACTCTTTTTCTTTGTGTATGGAAGTTCCAAACGGCTAGGAGAATATTGGGTGTTTTTTCTGTCCAGCGTGTTGTGATGAAAGGAACAAATGTAATTTCTTTAGAGAGTTCTGTTAAGCACTGGAGCATTGTGTAGCAATGGCAAGGAAATTCATTAATTAATTGGAGGGGTTCTATTGATGGGTGTAACATACACAGTTCCATTTAAAACAAAAACAAACCTGGTCTTTCCCCCTTGCCTTAGTTGGACACTCGACACTTTGTTTTCTGCATATTGCAAATCTGACTGTCTTCAGAATTCTATTTTGTTCTTAAAGCTTTCCTTTCTTACGGAGGTGGGTGAAACTTTGAAATACACAGGCGCTATCTGCTGAAAAGCCAAAATTAGAACAGATTTGTCTGTGACTTCTTTTGGCCTGCATAGTTTCTTCTCCTTCCCCACACATCTGTCTGTTCCATTAATCTTGCCACTTCCTCCTCCTGCCCTATTTTTCCTTTCTTCCACATCCAATCTCTACTCAAGCATCATTAATTCTGTAAAAATCCAAAAATGACAGCTAGAATAGATTATTCTAATCTGATGCCGAAAAAGATTCTTTGCATGCTTTATTCCATGCAGATGCTGTCTTATCTCGCCCCCCCCTTTTTGTACGGAGGGGAGAAGGTCCTTCCACCATGTCTTGCGTCCCCTTTTATTAGGCCACTAGTAAAAAGACCACTTTTCAGAACAAATAAACAAGTCAGTACTTAGTAAGGACTGTTGCTCTAAAAGGAAACTATTTTTTCTATGCCTATGAAAGTTTGCCAACAGGAAAATAACTTTTGTTGCATATCAGCAGCAGCTGCTGATACTAGTTAAGGACAGATAGAGATGCTCTGTGCTTATTTTTGAGGCTTCTGTATTCCTTAGGTTGTGTGGGCTACCAAGACGTATCAGAGACTTTCTCCCTCCTTTCACTTTTTTACCCCTGGAGGTGTGTTGCTTAAGTGACAAGCATTTTACCTAGAAGGGGGCAGGGGCTATAAATGCATTCAGTTGTACCTGAACTTTAAATGATGATGCCACGTTAGTGAATGTTGCGCATAGGATTTTATTCTTCCTCCTGCAGCAGCACAAAGAAAGCTACCAGTGTACTTCATGGTGACATTTAATCTTTCCCAATTGAGAGACATATACTTTCATGGAATGACACTTCCTTTCCTGGTGTGAATGAATGGGAAATATCAGGCTGGTAATTCAGCTCAAAAATCCTTGACTTAGTGAAGTGCATAGCACACCGATTCTCATGACCGACCTCAGCTTCTATGACTGATTTCATACTGCCATGTTCATCACCCATGGCTCCAGTAACAAATGTTGACTTGCATGTTTGAGGCAGCCATCACTTGTGAGAAAGACCACAGGTAAAGCTTACCTGTCACCTCACATAACCTCAAACAGGACCTGGCATGGTAGTGACTAAGAGCTATTGAGCTGTGAGCCTGGAAGCCTGAAATTCAAGGGTGTTATTCAGCACAGTCACTCCATCAGCTCAAGGACTTTTGGCTGCACAGTGGGACAGCCTCACTCCAGGCACCCCGTAAATCAGTTCTGGGTTTTTCCCCAACCTTCAAGAGTGGATTTGGAGAGGGTGGAGGTACATGCAGGGAGAGGAGGGGGAGACAGTTCTGTTGCGCAAAAAGAAATCCTTGAGCTAATGGAATGTGCATATTGGATACCTCCCCAAATCCCATAGTGTATAATCATAGAATTTAGAGCTGAAATGGCCCTTGGTGGTTATCCCTTACAAGAGAAGACATTGTTCCTGTGCCTAAATTGCTCCAGAAAATGAGAGCTGGTCTTTCCCTCTATCAAACAGCTCTTTGCATTAGGAAGTGTTTTTTCCTCTGATGTTTAGCTGAAATTATGTTCCTTGCCATTTCAAAACCTATTAGTTTAGGTCCTGCCCGCTGGAGCAACAGAGAAGAAATCTGCCTTCTCCTCATTGGGCAGCCTTAGGCAAGATGCTTTCTCTCTTTCTCAGCTCCACAACCTACAATATGCGGATAATATTGAACAGCTTTATAGGGTTATTATAAGGACTGCTGAGATAATGTGTGTGAAGAATTTTGAATACCCAGGCCTTATACAATTGCCAAGTATTTAAGGTTACTAATAATTTCCCCCCACCCCAATGCAGGTACTTTGCATCCTCAACCAGGAATCATAAAGTTGTTATTATTTACTATTATTATACATTACATTTCTGTTATATTAATGTTATGTGTGCGTGTGAATCAAGCATGATGAACACATGTTAATAATTTTTAATTCATTTTCCTTCCTTGTACTAAAATTATCCTATCTCCTGGCTTTTAGGCACTATGTGAATGTGCTCTTCAAACTCCTTATGACAGTATGAAACTAGGCATGCTATCTGTACTTTCCACACTGTCGGGGACAATAGCCATCAAACAGTACTTCAGCATTGCTCCAGGTATGAATAGATTGGATCAGCCAAATTTTGGCACACTTTCAATTTTTCCTCAGTGTTGTTGCAGATATTAGTATAAGTGCTGCTTTTCAGTCTTTTGAACACTGTAAATAATGTTGAAAAGTGTGTTTCCTTGGAAGGCACTGCAGCAGTTCAAAAACTGCAGAGCTAATTTTAATCGCATTGTAAGACTATGATAATGACCGAAATTATAAACCAAGAAACTAGTCCTGCGCTACAGTTGCCTTCCACACTAGTATTCTCTGACACCCTTCTTCTCTGCATATGATCATTTTAAAACCTGCACTTCTCTAACATGAATTAATATGTTAGACAATAAGATAGAATACATTATTTACCTTTTAAAGTTGCTTGAGTTGCCTGGTTTGCTGTTTCGCTACACACAGCATTGCATGAACCGATTGGCACATCTGATCTAAACCATCCTCCGCTCTCCAGCTATGTCTCAGGATGGTCTCTAAGTTAATCAGATTGTTGATGCATTCTGTGTTTTGAGTCCTGATTTGGTTTATGTGAAGGTCTATTGATTTTGGAGAAGTTTAAACCCACTAATCTTTGGTAGCTCTTTGAATCTGAATGAATGATTTGTTGTCTTCATATTCCGCTCCTTCTCCAATGAACTTGGAACAGTCTTTCAACCTTGAAACAAGCCCCCTGAAGCAAGGTAGACTGAGAAACGATGAGGATCCCAAAGCCACCCTGCAGACAATTTTTCTGCAAGGGTGTGGAGTATCTACCATTTCACTTAAAAATAAATAAATGGAGGGGCTGATGGAATCTAGGGTATATTGTAGTGATTGGAACTTGCATAAATTTGAGATAAGATGGATGTGGATAGTGGCCATCTGGCTGTTCTGTGTTTTGGAAGAGCAGTATAGTTCTGTGCAGGTTCTACCATGTTGGCTTAAGAGCCAACATTATTTGTAGTCATCTTTGGGTCCTCCCTTCTCCTGTGCATGCTGTTTCTGAAAAAATGCTCATGATAAAGCAAAAACTCAGCTCTTGGACCCCCAACCCCCAGGACTTGTGTCATGAACAAATCACTTGGGTGGGAGGGACAGAGTCATATTTCACCCTGTGTGAGGCATTGAAGAAGCTGAAAAATGACAGCAGCATCCCCTTCCCCAAAGCCTCTAGAGGTGCTGAGAAATAAGGAAATTTAGAAAGGGACTCGTGCTGCTGCTTCCCTTTCTGGAAGCTTTGCAGCTTGCTCCGACAGATGCACTACACCAGTCTTATTTCTTATTAGAAGACATCTGAAGGCAGGCCTGTATAGGGAGTTTTTAATGTTTGATGTCTTACTGTGTTTTAGATAGATAGATAGATAGATAGATTCTTTATTGTCATTACACACGTGCAACATTGCACAAGTGCAACGAAATTGGATGCCATCCCTTAAAAACAACAAAAGCAAAACAACAACAACAACCCACAAACCACATTCCAGCCACACCCACACCCCCACCCATCAATCTCCCAAGTCACACTATCGAGTTACAGCATTCAAAAGGGCCACAGCTCTCGGGTAGAAACTGTTTTTCAGTCTATTTGTCCTTGACTTGATGTTTCTATATCTCCTGCCAGACGGCAGTAGTGCAAACAGACTGTATCCCGGGTGAGATGAATCCTGCAGGATGTTGTTTGCTTTCCTAAGACAACGGGAACCGTACAATTCTTCCAAGGATGGGAGAGGTTGACCAATAATCCTTTGTGCTGTGGTTATGACCTTCTGGAGCACCTTCCTCTCCCTAGCTGTACAACTGGAGAACCAAGCACAAATACAGTATGTAAGAATGCTCTCTATGGAGCCTCGGTAGAAGGACACCAGCAGTCTCTCACTCAGATTGTTCTTCTTTAAAAGTCTGAGGAAATAAATTCTCTGCTGGGCCTTCTTCACCAGAGCAGTGGTATTTGCGCTCCAAGTCATGCCCTGATCGATAGTTACTCCCAAAAACCTGAATTCCGCCACCCTCTCCACCCGTTCCCCATTGATATACAAGGGCTGAATGTCCGCCTTTTTTTTCCTGTAATCCACCACTAATTCCTTGGTCTTAGCCGTATTAAGAGCCAGATTGTTCTCTCCACACCAAACACAGAGCCGCTCCACCTCGTCCCGATAGGCGGACTCATCCCCTCCTGAAATGAGCCCTACCACCGTAGTGTCATCAGCAAACTTGATGATTTTGTTGCTGGAATAGATGGCTGTACAGTCATACGTATAGAGAGCATAGAGCAGGGGACTCAACACACAACCCTGTGGTGAGCCGGTGTTAAGGCTAAGGGCTGTGGACATATGTGACCCTACTCTAACCCTCTGAGAACGTTCTGACAAAAAATCCAAAACCCAGAGACAGGTGGAGTTGGAGAGTCCAATCGCCTCTAGCTTGGACACCAGTCTATGGGGGAGAATAGTGTTAAAAGCTGAGCTAAAATCCACAAACAGCAGCCTCACATAACTCCCCGGCTGCTCCAGATGGGACAGAGCAGCATGGAGAGTGGTGGTGATAGCGTCCTCTGTGGATCTATTTGCCCTGTATGCAAACTGGTAGTTGTCAAAAGTTGATGGAAGACAGGAAATAATATGACGGCGCACCAGTTTCTCAAAACACTTCATGATGATTGGAGTCAGTGCAACTGGTCTGTAGTCGTTCAAACTACTGATTGTGGATTTTTTGGGCAGAGGGACAATAGTTGACGACTTCAGGCAGGGTGGGACAATAGACTGGTGTAAGGACTTGTTGAAGATCTTAGTAAAGACCCTCGCCAGCTGATCCGCACAGCCCTTCAACACCTTTCCAGTGATGCCATCAGGTCCAGCCGCCTTCCTCGGATTCACCATCCTCAATACCTTTCTCACCTCATGCTCCTCTACCGTGAATGAGGGGCCCCTAAGGGCTGGTGGCTGTAATACCAGCGTCTCAGGTGGCTCCTTCTCGAAGCGAGCAAAGAAGAGGTTAAGCTCCTCCGCCAGCAAAGGGTCACCGTCGACAGCACCAAGGTTAGGTTTGTAGTTGGTAATGTGCTGAATCCCCTGCCACATTTGTTGGAAGCCACCCAGAGTGGCTGGGGTAACCCAGTCCGATGGGTGGCGTTATTGTTATTAAAATAAATACCCCTTTATAGCTTAGTTGGAGGTTAGGCAATGCTTATAACCAGACCATCTTCCTATTTTCCCCTTGCTCTTAAACTGTGGAAAAGAAAATACTGCATGTAATGAACAAGGCTTTGCTGTTTAAAAGTATCCCACTATTTCTCCTTTAGGGGCAACAGCTACGACAACAAGATCATCCGATATAGTCAAACTAGCACAGGAATGCTGTTACCATAATAACCAGGGTATTGCGGCTCATGGAGTCCGAGTTCTGACAAACATAGCTGCTTCATGCCAGGAAAAAGGTAATTCTAAAAGGATGGGTGGGTGGGTGGGTGTCATAGTATATCTCCCCATGTTTGATGTAATGTGCTGTGTTTTCCTTTGGAAACAAGTTGAACTCATGTGGACGTCTACCTTTGATGCTAAACTAGAGAGCTCAAGTAATTGCTGTTTACTTTCACTATTTTTCCATTGCTTATGAAGTATTTTGTTGGAATGAGAGCTAAGCATGGTCATCCTAATGTAAATCAGTGCACTGCTCTTAAGTTGACTGGGTGTGAACTGCAGACATCCTGCTCATTTCTCTGCCAATGTAATGAAAGAGAAATTTTAAGATGGTGTTGCTGCCTTCCAGTTCATAGCCAAATCTAATGGTCATGTGGTTTGTTTTGTTTTTCATTTCACCGTTTTCTCCTCCCTAACACTAAGAAATGCATGCAAGCTAGAACTGACAGCATTTCAGTTCTTGGGGTTTTAAAACTGATGGAATTTATTTGAAACTCATTTGGCTGTGCTGTATTACTGCATCAAGGCATTTCTAGCTCCCAGATTTCCAAAGTATGTTAAAGGGGAAATGTTTTGTTCTCTTTCATGGCCATGAGGACCACAGTGGCTAGTATTAAAACAGTTAGGAATTAAAGTTTAAATATTTGTCCTAGATCTTTTGCCGTTGGAGCAGGATGCTGTCTTTGGCCTTGAATCCCTCCTTGTTCTTTGTAGTCAAGACAGCAGTCCAGGTACTCAAGCAACCTTAAAGGTAAATAATGAATCCACCCCCACCAACCCAGTTGTCTTCCATATTAATCTATGTAAGAGCAATGGAGGTTGTGTTAGTGGGGCCACTTTTTGTGGTCTGGTTAACTACTTAAAGTAGAAATAAATGCCCAAGCACTACCGAATGCACACAGATCAAGGGCAGGACTCAATAAGTTAGCAAGTCCGGAGTAGCCCAACATTTGCCTCACTGTGCTCTTGTGAGCTGGCCACCCCATATAACCAAAGAGGACTGACATGCAAATGAGTTAATGCCTTTTGTGGAGCAGGTAGTCAGGAAAAATACTTGGGATAGGTGAATATGTAGTTTGTCTCATTGTCGTTCCATACAATAAGTAGTAATATTATATGTGTTGACTGTATATCGCATGAGTCTCATCTTTGTAAAAACAGAACGGAGATGGGACTAGAGTGCTATCCTATGTTTAAACCACATAAACCACAGTTTGATTCTGGCTTCTTCCAATGAATCATAGTTTAAGCTAAACACAGTTTATCCTTTTTAGGCAGGATGTAATCAGCCCAGCTTAGTTTTAAGTTTAGAAGCAGCTGATGATTCCCAAAGCTGGAAGGGTCTGCTGTACAGAAGCTTAAAGGCAGTATCCAACAAAACATTTCCATTAGTGCAAGGACTTCTGGCTCTGCAGTGTAACTTCCATTCCCTCTCCTCTCTCTGTGCACTTCCTAAATCTGAATCCTCCCTGCATGTTCTTTAGTTTAGAGGGTTTGGTAGTTTGGCAGAATGCCTTTGTGGTTTTTGGTTTCTCCTTTATTTTGCACCTTCATGGTTACATGAGTGTTGTGACCAAAAGTGAGTAGCGTTTGACAGATTTGTGATGAATGTTGAACAAGCGTTTTTTGTTTTTCCCCAATGCAGATAGCACTCACTTGCATGGTGAAACTGGCCAAGTGCCGCCCCCACCTGAGCCAGTCCATTGTGGAGTCCTTGTTGACACAGCTGCACAGTGCACAAGATGCCGCCAGGATTCTCATGTGCCACTGCTTGGCAGCCATTGCCATGCAGTTACCGGTCTTGGGAGACGGAATGTTGGGGGACCTGATGGATCTCTATAAAGTGATTGGACGATCTGCATCCGATAAACAGCAAGAGCTTTTAGTAAGCAACATTGATTCCAGATATAGCATACTGGACCTGGGTACCACTGGATTGAATAATCATTTTGTAAACATGTAGTATTACATGTTGTATAACAGTCAACTTGCCTCATTGCAGGGAAAACCATGATGCAGTTACAACATTGCTGTGTTTTTTGCTTTCTCTTCTCATCATGGGGTTTCTTTCTCTTTTTTTGTATCCTTGTATCCTTTGCCATGTTTCTTCTATCCCATTCTTTCACGGCGTTAGCATTCACGTTTAAAAGACTTGTTACTTCTCCTTTCATTTTTGGTTATCAAACCTGTTGTAGAGAAATGCAGTGTGGTTTTGGATAACAATTTTACACGAAAGGATTTCATTGCTTCTCGTTTCCTACCTGTGGTACTGGAGGAATGTGTCTATGAACTTGTGAGAGAGTGAAAGCACATTATGACAAACCACTGGTCCAACAAGTTTGAAAGCATATATCTGGGCAGACCTATCCTTCATCTAACCTATGGTTGCCACTAGTCATGATGCTTAAAAAAACCCCCATTATTTTCAAAGCCAAAATGCTTCTGTCTAACAAATACGAGGGATTAGCATCAGAGCACTGTGTTAGATATCAACTGAATGTTCAGGCAGTAGAGAAGCTTGTTTGGCTACTAGATGAGGTGCTAGATAGTTGGCTTTTTAAATTAAATAATGATGTCACTGGACACCTTGGATTTCATGAAGTCAATGTGATTACTGAAAGAGCTGTGTGTGTGTGTGGAGAGAGAGAGAGAGAGGAAGAGAGCATTTTTAATAAAGTAAATGAAAAAAAACACCATTGAACTTGATGGTACAGAGGAGTGGCATGTTAAATAGTTTAACTTCTATTAAGTAAGCATCAAACAGATGTTTTTCAGCAAGTAAAGGAAACTTAAAAGTCTGCATCCCAAACCTGAAACACATCCATTTAGGAGTATATCTGCAGTCTTATTAATCTTAATCCTCCTTCAGTCCAGTAGGTGGCACTTGTTTTACATGGGTGGTCAGCTTGGTCTGGAAATGACAGCACCACTGTAAAAAGTCTTACCCATTTCCACCATGGCTGTAGACACAGGACAGCTCAAAGTGGATTTGATGCATCCCATGTCTGCATGGTTTTTGTATTGCCCACCTTATCCAAGTGGCAGCCCTCATGCACACCCCATTTGATTTGAATCTTGCCAAATCCACGGATAATGTGGGTTGGGGAGTGACTTTACTCAACTGTGGAGGCGTTGAAGCGCATTGTGCGGGTGCAGTTTTTTATACGTGTGGTGATGTTTTGCTGGGTGCCATAATCACCCCTTCTACTGCTTCCGTTGGTAAGGCACTCTTTGGTGGGCTCAGGCAACACAACTGAACATATAATTAAACCTGCTTTGTGAAAGTCTTGTGTATCGGAAAACATGTATCGAGAGCGAGGGCGGGCGTTGCATGCACAAGTGAACAGATATTTCCCCACAACAGAGCTCAGGTTTCTGGACCTCAGGGAGGGTGTGCAGGTATCAGTTGAGGGCAGCAGGCAACAACTCAGCATTTGAACACATCGCCATCAAGTACCACCCACTAGTGTGGGTGGGAAACATTGAAACAGTTCAATTGAAAGTTCTTGTGTGTGGACAAACATGCACAAACTGCCTTGCCAATGCTAGCCAAGGCAGAGAGGAAGTTCCCTCAGCTCTCTTGCTGATGCACAGGGAACAGGCCCCGGGAAGTGGCAGGCTTTGGCAGTGGCGTAGCGTGGGGGGTGCAGGGGGGGCCGGCCGCACCGGGCGCAACATCTGGGGGTTAGGGCAAATCCACGGGTTAGGGGGCGCAAATCTGCGGGTTAGGGGGTGCAAATCCACGGGTTAGGGGGCGCAAATTACTTGCCTTGCCCCGGGTGCTGACAACCCACGCTACGCCACTGGGCTTTGGGCAGAGCTGCCTGATCCCACACACTGCTGTGTGTGAAACTAATAAAGGTGTTTCAGATATAATGGGCAGAGGGCTGAAACACCTTGCTGTTTGCTATACGATATTTTCATGTAATTTTGTTCCAGTTATTTATTGTGACTGTGTTGCTGAATGTTTTTCTACTTTTTAATATCTTTTTAAGCCTCAAAAGCATAACAAATGGGAAAGTGTAGAAAAGGACCACCAAAATCAAGGGGTTAGAATGCCTTCTATACAGAAAAGGCTTTTTTTGTTTAGGAAAGAACACGTCTAAAGGCTGGACATGGTAGAGGCTCGTGAAATTATGTATGGTGTGGAGAAAGCAGGTTTTTTGCCCTCTCATATAAGACTAGAAATTGGATCAGTCGGTGAAATTGATTAGCAGTAGATGCAGGACAGACGAGAAGAAGCACTTCAGACAGCACATAATTTATGGAATTGTGCTCATAAGATGTGAAGGTGACATTAGCTTAGATGGCTTTAAAGGGGGGATTAAGCAAATTCTCACATCAATCATTAGCCATGAGGCAATGCTGAATGCAAGTTGCAAAGCAATAATGCAGAGCTGTTGTTTTAATGCCCTTCTGGTGATACCTGACTGATCACAGGTGCTGGATTCGTAGTTTGATTCAACAGGGCTTTTACGAGGGCATAAAGCCATTTCACTACCATTGGTTGTATCAAGCTAAGTTGTTCTCAGAGTAGACCAGTTGAAATCAGTGGCCTTAAGCTAGACCTACGCATTAATTTCAGTGATCCAGTTGTATATAACCCCATGTTTACTTGCCAAAGCTTGCAATCCTTTTCAGACAGACCCACTTGCAAGCAATTTCCACTGAAATCCTTGAGACTTTACTGGAGGTGAATGTATCCAAGCTCAAGAGTGTTGGACTGGGTCCTAAGCTCTATTGGAAGTGTGTTTGGTATTAGAGTGGTTAACCTTTCAAAAAAAGTAACAAAACTATTCAAATGTAGCACTAAACCGGGGTTTAAGGTGTATGAACCTTGGACTCTGCCTTCCCCTTCTATATTCTTCCTGTTGTGGTGGTCAGAGATTGAATAAAGTACTTACCACTCCTGGTTTAGCAGCAATGCTGTTTTGTCTAAACCTAGCAAACTATGGTTTGTGTAACCTCCCGTTTCCCCACAAACCAGGATTGCATTGTAGTTTGATCCTAATTTGTCATTGTGATTCTGATTGGAAGGCCAATTTACTAGTTTTTTACTAGTAAATTTACTAGTGAACCAGGTACATAACTACAGTCGTAGCTTGGATGTCAAATGGAATCTGTTCCGGAAGTCTGTTCGACTTCCAAAACATTCGGAAACCAAGGTGTGGCTTCTGATTGGCTGCAGGGTTCCAAAGAACGTTCGCAAACTGGAACATTGACTTTTGGGTTTGCAGTGTTCATTTATTTGTGATTTATTTTTTCATTCAGCTTTGCACTATTCCTTCCTTGTTAGGTATCTCTTGCTACTGTGATATTTGTTGCCAGCCAGAAGACTTTATCCTCTGAAGTGAAAACTGTTATCAAACAACAGCTAGAAAATGTCTCCAATGGATGGACAGCTTACAGGATAGCCAGACAAGCTTCCAGAATGGTATGTGTGATCCATAATTTATAATTCAGGTTTCCCCAATAAGCAACAACTAATTGACTGAGTTGAAAGTAACTCTTTGTACTCCTTAAATTCCCCATGAAGACTGTAACCTTTTGGGGAGATAATTGCCCCACCTACGTGATATAAAGTGGCTGCATTTATTTATTTATTTATTTATTTTGCTGTACTAGGGTCTTTTTTAAAGAATAAGGAGTAGAGTTAAAATATGATTCCAGCTATTGATGGATCAATTCCCCTCAGCTAATTTTACAACAACAAAAAAGCCGGCTGATTTCATTGGAGACATGGTAGGGTCTGGATACCATTTTGTAGAGTCCCATTTTGGCAGCTGTTAATTGGAGCACTCATCTTGAGCAGGGGCGCTGTTTTAGATTTCATTGGGAAAGACTAAGGCCTTTCAGTGGGGAGAGCAAGATTCTCAGCAAGGTTCCACTTGTGGGATATATTCAAGCTTTAAATGGCAAGAATGACTTTGAAATGTTTTTGACGATTTCATATTATTCTGATCCTGTTTTATCGTTTGGTTTAAGTTTTGTTTTGTTTTGTTTTGTTTTCGTTCTGTAAATCTCTCTCTTGTTGCCCTGCACAGGGTAACCATGGCATGGCCAGAGAGCTGTATCAAAGCTTGCTGACTCAGGTGGCTTCAGAACACTTCTACTTCTGGCTAAACAGCTTGAAGGAGTTCTCCCATGCAGAGCAGTGCCTGACAGGGCTGCAAAAGGATGATTATAGTTCAGCACTTTCCTGTATTGCTGAGTCACTGAAATCTTACCACAAAGGAATAGCATCCTTAACGGTCAGTGTGAATCCCCCCCCCCTTTACTTGTTGTAGACCTGTAGGTTAAAGCAATTGTCCTTTTTCACTACTGTTTCTAACTAGACTCTTCTTCAGATGTCTTGGAAGAACAAATGTTGCGCTTACACCTACTTTCTTAAGCAGCAGTAGCTTATTCCAGCAAGAACTTTAGCGTTTAAGATCTTCACCTTCTTTCTGTCTACATGGCCTCGTAGTGGATTGGTCGCTACCAAATTGGCATGTTGGCAGTGCAAGACTCCAGCAATAATTTCATCAGTAAGGTAGCTTACTCCTGTAATAATTAAACCAGTAAACTACTGCTGTTTGACAGAGTAGGTATGAACCCACTGCTTTCATGCTCACATTAACATTTATCATCACATGAGTGCACAGGAGGCAGAGATTGAACAATAGCAGTCTTGGCTGCAGTGTGAACGATCTCGGATTCCTTGTGCAATCAGCCAAGAGTCATCAGAGTTCTCTTCCGTAAAACGAAAACCTTTCCTCCCCTTTTGTTTACCTTTGGTTGCATTTGCCGGAATGGAACTGTGTTCTGCATTCTTGAAATGCTTAGCCAGGGAGAGGGACTTGCCCTGCTGCACTGGAAATACACTATGCAGTAGAGAAACAGCGACTAATTTGTATTTTGGTTACATGAACAACGACATCATTTGTGGATTATTTGCATTAATGTGTTGGAGGCTCGGCTTGACCTTATTATGGACCATGTTGCATAAGCTTATTCTGACATAAATAACCAATCCAAGAAATTCTGGATCTACCACTTAAAATGGGTGTGGGAAGCATGAGATGTGGCCAAGTAATGAATATGCATTCTTAAGCTTCTTCATTTTCAAAGCTTTGCTCAGTTCAGTGTGTTGTTGTGGTTAGAACATTGGACTGAATTCAGGCAGGCAGAGATCAATCCAGCCTCACCCCAGAGGTCCAGAGGTAAACTTGGCTTGGTCTCTCCTTAATCTACCTTGCAGGTTTGTAGTGAGGATAGGAATGGCCCTATATCCTCTGTCCTGATTTTTCATTGCCATGGCTATTCAAAGAGCCAGAAAAGCCATTTTCTCCTCAGGGAAGGGGGAGAGCCTGCAGAAAAGCACCTTGAGGGGGATACATGTTGTGGTGAGACACAGTTTGTCCAAACTTGATCTCAAAAATTACAGGATATAAATACATTGTCTTCAAAGTGAGTCCCTTGATGTGGTAGGAAGAAGACAGGCTCAAGGCTTATTTAACTTGCCAGTTCTATTGAATTGCTGCAGTCCTGTGTTGCACAATGTGTGCGTGAACATTTCTGACTCCAGAAGAAGGCAATTTGTCAGCTCAGGCAAGCAGAAATAAGATAGAGCTTGGTTTATATGGAGCAGAAAATGTATTTAATTGCTTATCGTGACAAAAATAGTGCCCGTTTCAATAGAAGAACCACAGTATGAGAAAATTGATGTTTTAGGTTGCCTTCGCAATGTATGTGCCCTAGTTTGAGCCTTTTATTAACCAGTAATTGTTTCTTATGAAGCTTTAAAAATGCAGCTAAGTAGTTTGTTCATCTCTCTGGGCAAATACTGATTTGGTTGTTTCATGTGTCTTTTATTGTGCCCTTTGTATATGGAAATCACAGAGCTTTGTTTATTAGCTTGGACATCCGCAGAACTCTGACAAATATGTTAATTCAGAAAGTATTGCTGCTGAATGCATACAAGCTGTGTGTCTACATGCCATTTACAAATGCATATGCTCTGTCCTTTTCTTTCTCCTCTGTCTCCCTTTACATCTTTGGCCCTTAACTTGGGTTCTCAAGCCAATCTAGGATCAGAATATCTCATGGAACTTTGAAGTGTCAGGCATAGCTCTAATGGCTTAAGCCCAAACGTAGCAGAGTTTTCCTGCACAGCGAAGAAGCTAGTTGAGGTGGAAATGACTAGTCAGCTAGACTCAGAATAACTATTTACAGGATTTATTAAAAGGAAAAATAAAACCAGCAGAGTTTCTGCATACAAAACAAAGCAAAATAAATCCTTTCTTTCTCTCTCTCTCTTAACCATGCACAGCACTCCTACTCCTAACACACCCCTAACACACCAAACTGTGCTAGCAATCCCTAGATAACAGAGTTGAGTGCTGGTCGTTAACCAATCAGAGTAAGTAGTTTCTAGGTCAAGCTGACCTTGGCTTTCTGCCAAGAGTAAATTGACACGGCCTTGAGTTAATTGTGTGAAGCCAGAATCTGTAAGTTTCCCATGAGAACCAATTAACAGAAACTGAACACCCCCTCACAGATTCTGCTGGACAATTAACATCAAATACACCTATGTAGGAGATTATTTTTCCAGCAAACCTAAACCCTTGCACATTCGCTTGTTCTTTACCTTTGCCAATGGTTTAGTTAACACATCTGCTACATTTTCTTCACTTGATACATAAGTACAGGTGATTACATTGTCTTGTACACAGCAACGCACATTTTGGTATTTTACAGAGATATGTTTGGAACGCGATTTGAAACCCTCTGTTTTACTTAAGGTTATACAAGCTTGATTATCAATGTAAACTTGTACTGGTTCTCCACAATTTACATTTAAATCTGTTAACAAATGCTTGAAATAAATCACCTCGTTGCACAATTCACTCAACGCGGCATACTCTGATTCCGTTGATGACACACTTACAACGTCTTGCTTGCGTGACCGCCAGCTGATTAAAGCTCCACCGACCATTATGACTAGTCCTGTGACAGATTTTCTATCCAGCAAATTTCCCCAGTCACTATCACAGTAGCAACTCAACATTTCATCCTCTGAAGAATTTAATTGTAACATATAGCCATTGTCTGTTTGAGGTATCTCAGAACTTGTTTTACCCCTTTCCAGGCATTTAGTGTGGGTTTTGAGACCAATCTACTTAATATGCCTACTGCATAGCTAATATCAGGTCTGGACCACTGTGCTAGATACAATAAACTTCCAATTACAGAATGATATACATCAGGATGTTCAAATTCAGGACTCTCATCTGTATGAAGTGTTTTTATGAAACCTGGATCCATAGGCACCACTGCCCCTTTGCAATCCTGCATCCTGTATGTAGTCAGTAGTTGTTTAACTTTGTTCTGCTGACTAATTAGGCAGCTGCCATCTTGGGCCCAGCACACTTCCAACCCTAGATATGTCCTAACCAGGCCTAAGTCTTTCATTTTGAACTTACTGGACAATTGCTTGGCAAACCTTTTAGTTTGTTTATCTGTTTTGCAAGCATACTGTACACCCACCTGCAGCCTACAATCTTTGCCCCCTCAGGCGCTGCTACTGGTGTAAAGACCTTGTACTCATTAAGAGAGGACATCTCTTCCTCCATTGCCTGTTTCCAGAGCTCTGCCTCCTCTTTTGGTAACTTTAACACCTCCTGAAAACTCTTGGGCTCTGCAATTACACTAAACACATTTGCAGTATCTGGAGAAAAACGCACCGGAGGCACTCCTTTGTTTTGTCTTTTAGATCTTCTGGGAGAAAAATTTTCTTCTGACCCACTTTCCTCCTCAGAACTACGACCTCTCTTTTGTTGCTTAGCAACTGGTCTCTGGCTAATTCCACTTTCTTGAGAGCTCTTATCTGAACTTTCCTCCCCCTCAGACTCTGATTCTCTATGTTTACCTTCAGAGTCATGAAGCTCCTGGGAAGGTTCAAACCAAACCTCAGTATTGGCATGTAGTCTCTCCCAGCCACTATGTTCACAAAAACTGGCATTCCTGGAGATCACAATGCCATTTGTCCCTTCAGCAAAGCGGAAACCTTTTCCCAGCTCCTGGTAACCCACAAACACTAACTGTTTGGTCTTAGGATCTCCCTTCTTTCTCATTTGTTTTGGAATTAATACCCAGGCTTTTGATCCAAACACATGCAAATGGTCAATTTTGGGTTTTTTCTGAAACAATTTAAAGTACGGAGTTGTACCTATTGTTTGATGAAAGAGCCTATTTTGGAGATAACACGCGGTGAGCATGCTCTCCCCCCAATAAGACATGGGCAAATCAGCATCATCAAGCATGGCAAACATCATGTCTTGTAAAGACCTGTTTTTTCGCTCTGCAACGCCGTTCTCCTCTGGGGAAAAAGCGTTCGTTTTTCTATGCCCAATGCCACGCTTTTGTAACCAATCTCTAAAAGCATTTGACATAAATTCGCCACCTCTGTCCGTCTGAATCCTTTTGAGTTTAATGGACAGAAATCTTTCCACAGATGCCACCCAGCCTTTAAACTTAGTGAACACGTCACCCTTATTCTTCATGGGAAAAACCCAAGAATAACGTGTGGCGTCATCCACAATTGTTAATGAAAAACGCGATCCACCCCTGCTTACAGCAAACGGACCAATTACGTCCATGTGAACCAGCTGTAGCGGTGACTCACTAACTCTGTCACTTCTGGGGTAAGAGACTCTGTGGGTTTTAACCTTTTTACAAACATTACAATCAAGGTACTTGTTACAACTCTTTAAATTACCCCCATCAGCCAATTCAGACATTTTTAGTATACTTTTCCAGCCAGCATGCCCCATTTTCCTATGCAATAAGTGCACACAGTTGTCATGTATAGCTTTGTTATTCACTGCAGGCTGAGATTTACTGACTACTGCTGCAACTTGAGATCCTGCTTTAAGCCAAAACAAGCCTCCCTCTGACTTAGCAGTGCCTAAAATCTCACCAGCCTTCTTAATAATGCAACTGTCTCCTTCAAAATACACTTTAAACCCAGCTTTTAGCAAACAATCTACAGACATCAGATTGCTCCTTAATGAAGGCACATAAAGTACATTTTGCAGGCATTCATGAAGACAAGGAACAAAAACTGCACCCCCTGAAATCACTTCGGAAGTACTTCCGTCTGCTAGAGCCACCTGGCTGCGCTGTGCTGAGTTCTTAGAAACAAACAATTCATCTGAATTTACGATGTGCCGAAACGCTCCCGAATCGACCACCCAGACAGCTTGTTTCTCATCAGCAATCTTGACCTCGGCGGTCACCAGCTGAGCCGACTGTTTTTGTTTGAAGAATTTCCTTTTACGCTGCTGCTGCTGCTGATCTCGTCTCTGCTCCTGCACCGGCCACTGAGACTTGACCAACTCAGGACATTGTCGTTTTAGATGCGCTGAAGACCCACATCGGAAACAACGCCTAACAGCAAACGCAGACTCCTCACCGGCACGCTGCTCTTGCTTCACCCCTGGCACGGCATGAGAACTCCTTCCAAACCGCCCACCTGTAGAAGCCTCTGCAGCCAACGACCTTTCTTGCCTCTTCTGCCACTCTTCAATCAAACGCCCAGTAACGTAACTGATTGATAAATCACGCTCCTGTATGCCTTCTAGAGACAAAACTAAATTATCCCAGCTTTCCGGGAGAGAACTCAAAATAATAGCCACCTTCTCCTGCTGGTCTAACGCACAGTCTCTTTCCTGTAGCGCAGCAAACTTTAACTGTAAACTGTGTAGGTGTTCCTGCATTGTAACCCCAGGCTGTAACATTGCCTTGTACAATGCCTTGCGAATGAACAGCTTGGAAACCGCTGTCTCACGCACATGGAGTTCTTTAAGTGCTTGCCACACACCTCTAGCTGTCTTGATTCCCCTCACATACGGCAACTGGGAATCTTCCAGCCCCAAGACAATTGTGGCCCTTGCTCTTTGGTCTTTATCGAGGTCTTCATCATCAGGCTTCGCAGGAAACTTACTCACCACTTGCCAGAGACGATCCCTCTGCAGCACTGCCTGCATGCGTTCCGACCACAGCAAGTAATTGGAGTCATTCAGACGCTCAAAAGCCATCTGAACTGGTTGTGAGGCCATCTTGAGAGCGATGTCCCTGGAACCCGGAACCAGCTACTCACGACCACCGAGAGAGAAAACAGGAACCACAGCACCCAGCACTCACACGCTGCAGCTGTTGTCCTTGTGTCCACTGCGTCACCAGCTCACCACAGTCAGGAACCAGCCAGTGTCCATCTGCTGCACCAACAGGAACAACAACTTCTGGAACTACTGGAACCAACGCTGTTGATGCAGACACCACCACAACTCAGGCTGGCAGCACAATGCTCATAACCTCATGGAACTTTGAAGTGTCAGGCATAGCTCTAATGGCTTAAGCCCAAACGTAGCAGAGTTTTCCTGCACAGCGAAGAAGCTAGTTGAGGTGGAAATGACTAGTCAGCTAGACTCAGAATAACTATTTACAGGATTTATTAAAAGGAAAAATAAAACCAGCAGAGTTTCTGCATACAAAACAAAGCAAAATAAATCCTTTCTTTCTCTCTCTCTCTTAACCATGCACAGCACTCCTACTCCTAACACACCCCTAACACACCAAACTGTGCTAGCAATCCCTAGATAACAGAGTTGAGTGCTGGTCGTTAACCAATCAGAGTAAGTAGTTTCTAGGTCAAGCTGACCTTGGCTTTCTGCCAAGAGTAAATTGACACGGCCTTGAGTTAATTGTGTGAAGCCAGAATCTGTAAGTTTCCCATGAGAACCAATTAACAGAAACTGAACAATATCATCCTTCACAAAGGCTGGACAGATACATATCCTTATATCCTTCCTTATAAATCTGCTGCTATTGTGGCTGCTCATTTTTAAAATTGGCACTGGAAAACACGGCTGCTTCTCCCTTTTCTTCAGCTCTGGCCACACATTATCCTAATGCTTGCGTAATGATAAATTTTTGAAGGTGCCTAGTGCAGAGAGAAAGGAGGT
The DNA here is from genome assembly GCF_964270895.1 of Podarcis filfolensis. NCBI lineage: Eukaryota > Metazoa > Chordata > Lepidosauria > Squamata > Lacertidae > Podarcis > Podarcis filfolensis. The sequence continues at coordinate 97,230,216 of NC_139606.1, forward strand.
ATTGGAAATTAGGACCTTGCTCTACTCGGGAGAGACCTCTACTGGGGTGATTATGAGTTTGAGGGAGATGTGATGGGGTGGAGGGATGGGGTCATTGGTTCTAGCAGGGTTACAGATAGCCCATTTCTGGACTCCCCAATCCTGGGTCTTTTGCGTATGAAGCTGCTCATCTGCCGGACCTTCTGATTTAATTGTGGATGAGGGAACTGGCCTGGCATGCATCTCCATGAGCTGGGTGAGCTAATTGGGTGGAGTGGATCTGAGGACTGACTTAGAAGGCCTGAGACACTGACAGGTTGGGGATTCTGCTGTTTTTTGCATCGGACTTGGTAATTCTTGCGGTACTTGTAAAAAACAAAGTAGATCTCACAGGCCTGAACTCTACCCACTCCTAATCTAAATTACGTTTCCTTATTAATCTAAATCTTGTAAAAGTCTATCCCCCGGCTCCAAGCAGCAGTAGCAACTTCTGAATATCTGTGGGAGCTGTCATCCATAAAGTTCACCCGTGGAATGTTCTTCTGAATACTAATACATAATCCCCCAAATATCCCACATTATCTAAACAAAGTGTTCTTCTAGAGAAATGATTTCTAAAATCGAAAGGGCATTCGTCAATGGCTTTTGGCTTGGGTCACCAGTCTCAAAGTTCTGACTCTGTGTTTTGTTTGTCTTTCAGGCTGCCAGCACACCCCTTAACCCTTTGAGCTTTCAGTGCGGGTTTGTCAAACTCCGGATTGACCTCCTTCAGGCTTTCTCTCAGCTCATCTGCACTTGTAATAGCCTGAAGACTAGTCCTCCACCTGCCATTGCCACAACCATTGTCATGACCTCAGGCAGTGACCTTCAGCGGTGTGGACGCATTTCCAACCAGGCATGTGCTCCAGTTTGTCCCTGTTATGAACGTGCAATTATATTTTTACTTGGCTTGGTGTGCTGAGATGAAAACAATGAACAGTGAACACTGACCAAAAAAGTGACCAGTAGCTACAATTCAACCGATCATTAAAGGATGAGGCTCCTTTTGCAATGGGCAGAAGCCACAGTGTTCTCCTATAAACATGTTGAAAAGGTACAGACCTTCTGCAGAAAGAATATTGTTTAGTGCCTGTGCCCAGGAGCTATGAGCTCCCATCATCCCTGACCACAGGTCACACTGGCAGGGAATTATGGGAGCTGAATCCAACAACATTTAGAGGCCTACATGTTCCCCATCTCTGATTTAGCATAGTAAGATCTGTTTCATGATGCCCTGCTAAAGGTTCCACCTTATATGGAGGCCAGAAACATAGCTTTGTCCGTGAAAGGTGCTCCCAGTGGAAGTACTTAGTTTCCCCTCCTTGCTTGCCTTCTGGGGCATGTTAGCACTTCAACTTCACAGAATTCATATGGCCGTTGATTTGTTAAGATGTTCCTGCCCTGATTTAGTCTTGCTTGCACCAGAGTTAATCCCTTACAGTGAATGCTCCAATCTTGTCCCCTTTGCTCCTCCCTCCTAGTGCACAGAGGAAACTAAACAAAATCTCTGGCTTAGAAGAATGCCAGAACTGGAGGTGGCGGTTTGTTTCAGTTCAACAAACCATGATAAGTAAGCCAAAAACAAACTTCAGTGTGCATAAGATCAGATATACATTGACCCAGTTCAGTCGTCACATCAAGCCATAGTTAGGGGTATTCACAATCACTCATTATGTGGGCTATTTTGACCCATTCCCCAACATACAAACACTCCCCTCATAAGAGAGGGGGAAAATATACCAACTGTGGAGCTTATTTTCCCTCTATCAGCCCCCTTGACCTTCTGCCTGGGCTGGTATGAAACTGGAAAGGTTTTGGATTCTCCCTACCCCACTGAATTGCTTTGTCCCATAAATGAGTACCCTGCATTTTGGCACACAAGAATCCTCCAAAATTGCCACAAAATGCACTTTGAAAATTCATACAGCAAACTAGAGCAAATTAATAATAAAAAAATCTAGTATTGGAGATTTCAACCTTCAGATTCCAAAAGTCTGGCAGAGTGCCGTGGTTTTCATTTGCCTCTTAAAAGCAAGAATTGATTTAGCCAGGCAGGTCTTGCAGAAGAGAATATTCCACAATTGAAAAGGCCCTGCTCCTAATAGAGCCTAACCTAATTTAGATGGGCAGCGTGGGGGAAAGGCAGGAATTGGATTGTGAGGCAGGATCAGGGAGAAATCTGAAGAGCAAATTGGCAGGGAGGAGGGAACTGGACGGTGCAAGAAGTGAGGCAAAGGCAACTTTCAACAGGGCAAAGAGAGAACTGATACGTTTGAGGTGCAAGTTGTAATTGGATTCTGAGCAGCTTGCCAAGAATCACCTGCTGGTTCTATATGTTAGGGGCTGCTAATGGGAGCCAAAGAAAGCAGGGAAGCTCAGTTGGCTTCAGGCGAGCCTGTGTCCCAAGACAGGATGGAGAGAAGGTACAGTCTTGCCAGTTGAGCCAGTGATATGAGGGCTCAGTGCAGGGGTTCTGTGGTGTATTTGTTTGACCTTTTCAATTTATGACCTAATGGAAACAAATGAGAAAAGTGAGCATAGCACAAGGATATACAAAGAAATATAAATATTAGTTCAGTGCAGTGCAATCAATCATGAGTAGTGCTTTGTTTTTGTCCCCACCCCTTTTGCTGCTACAGATGAAACTCTCCATGGAAGAATTCAGGAACCTAGCTGCAAGATACGGAGATCTCTATCAATCGTCTTTTGATGCAGACTCAGCAACTTTGAGGAATGTGGAGCTGTATCCTACTTTTCAAAGCACAGGGCTTGGTTATTTTTCTCTAAGGATATGCCTTGTAAAGATGACTCTTAAGAATTTATTACTGGAGCTGAGGACATGGGGAGAACATAACTTTCTTACAAATTCAGCATGCCAGTTTTCTTTTAAAGCCAACACCAAACACCAGAGTTTGTTTGCCAGAATTTAGCACTTGATATCATTGTGTCAGACCATTACCCAGCTATCAAGCATCATACCTAGAAGGCTCTTCTTCAGCGCCTTCTGGAAAACAATGCAATGTAGAGATTTGGCACAGGTTCAGTGGGAGGGAGCTCTGTAGCTATGATGCCACCATGGGCAAGGATCTCTTCCTCATGGTCAACCTTCTTGCTGACCTGAGGGTTGGGCACAGAAGGTGAGCTTCCGAAACAGGGTGATGATGGCAAATTAGTATGTGTGCAGGCAAACCAGTAAATAGCTTGGGTCCAAACGTTTCAAATCTCCTGTTCATGACCAAAACAGGGTGGGGAGTGCATGAACCTGACGCCTCCCTAGGCACAATTGCATTGGGCTAAACTCTGGTTCAGCATTGTATCCAAGAAGAGTTTGGATTTGATATCCCGCTTTATCACTACCCGAAGGAGTCTCAAAGCGGCTAGCATTCTCCTTTCCCTTCCTCCCCCACAACAAACACTCTGTGAGGTGAGTGAGGCTGAGAGACTTCAGAGAAGTGTGACTGGCCCAAGGTCACCCAGCAGCTGCATGTAGAGGAGCGGAGACGCGAACCCGGTTTCCCAGATTACGAGACTACCACTCTTAACCACTACACCACACTGGCTCTCCAATGTGAAGTGGTCTGTGGAATCAAGTTGCTTAAATTCATGTTGTATTACGATCTCCCCAGAAATGAAGGCCATGCTGATTCTAGTAACTTACGGCCATTATTTTAATGAACCATGTAATATTAATTTGATTTTGCCAATTTTATTTGTTCACCTTTAACATTATGTCAGACAGCAGCAAGGTTGCTTATTGATATCGCATGCAATCGAAGCCCTGATTTTAGATCCTGAATCTGCAAGGTAAATATGATGCAGACTTAATTTCTTAAGCCTCTTGTCATCCAGTCTTGCCATTATTTTCTAATTTAAGTAGCCATTAATCAAGGTGAAAATGTCTAGCAGTAGTTTAGCCAGGGTTCCTGTGAAATAAAGTTGCACAAAGTTAAACATTTTGAGTATATGGAAGAGTCCATTCAAATTTACCTTTAGTTTATTTGTTCGTCTGAAAGAAACTTCAGCTGCATTTCACTGAAATGCACTGTTTCATGGGAAGCAATTCATTAACTATATGTAGTGCATGCTTATTGTCATTCAGAAAGTATTTTTTAAAAACCATATTAGTTCTTTAGCAACTTTGCCTTTTTCCTTGGCTCCAAAATTAAAGCTAAACGTATACTTTTTAAAATTTGACAGTGACTTCATACTTCAATTTTTTGATTTAAACAAAATTTTAATAGAAGTATTAAAATAAAATAAACTGTCGGCACTGTACCGTGCTGATAACGAGGTGCATGAACTAGCGCATGAACTTGTCATGTGGATGAGTAGCAATGTAAAATTCAGCAGATTATTGTTTATACTGGTAGGCATCAGGACAGCAAAAATTAGAAAACTTTTGAAGGGAGTCCTGATTTCCTTAAAGTGGGTTGATGATTGGGCTAAATCAGGGATGGGGGAACCTGTAGCCCTCTAGCTGTTGTTGGACTACAATTCCTATCAACACCGACCATTCGCCATGCCGCCTGCGGCTGATAGGAGTTGGAAGTCAACAGCTAAATGAAGCTGGCTGGGAGTGGCAGAAAATATTTAGAAAAAATAGATTCAAGTAATTTGGTTATAATATTTTAGCTAGGCAATCCTTACTTTAAAAATTATCAGGGCTGTATCCAACTAACATGTCCCATCAGTGTAAAGATTTCAGCTTGCACAACAGGACTTCCTCTTCTCCCTCCACCCTCTCCCAGTCTCCTCTGGGTGGATGGAGAAACCCACAGAACACATTTAGGGGGTGTGCAGGGGAAGGAGGCAGGAAGTCCTGTTGCACAAGTGGAAATTATTGTGTTGTTTGGAGACGTATTACTGCCACTTTGGATACAACCCTTAGTGATTTTTTTTCTCTAGGGATGAAAGCATTGCGGACATTGCACCTTGGTGAAACTGAGATTCTATAGTTTAGTGCTTTTCAGTCTTCCTTCTAGGAAGGATTTTCACATTGACATCTCCTGTGGAAACCTTACATGTCTGCCATGGAACCCCTAATGTTACAGAGGATGTTTTACAGTATTATAACAATAGTAATAATATTTGTTTGCCACCTTTTCCCCAAGGCAGCTTACAGGTAAAACAGAGAAAGCAAAAAAGCATAGAAAAGAGAGTCATTAAATTACACATTCAGTTCCCTGGCTTGGGCCTCCTCATTGACCCATGTGAACTTAAAGCACAGACAAGAGCATGCATCAGTGCATTGCAGTGGAAGATCACTAGTGTTGCACAAGCCATCTTTTAGGAGAGCTTGTCTGTCATTTCTGTTCTCACTGAGAAGCCTCTGTTAAGCTTTAAGAGAACCCCGGCATTCTTAGAAATAGTTCAAGATGAGATGCCACAAGCTCTTGTTGAAGTTAAAAATAAAATAAATGACAAATACTTCTTCCTTGTATTGCTCGTATACCTGGTTCTAAATAAACTTTATTTGATGTAAGCACTAATAATTTAAATGGAACTAATTTCCAAATAAGTTTGCTTAAAAAGCCAGGGCTCCCCCCCCCCCATACCATTGGGCTCTCTTGAATAGTCCCTGTTTTCCTCCTTAGCTTTTGAAATCCCCTAAATTAACCAGATAATTAATCTCTGGTGTAATGCCATTGACTTTGATGAAGTTTCTCAAGGGACAAAGATAGCCATGTAAGCCGCCTTGGTGCTAGTAAAAGGTCTCCCTTTGGGCTGACTCTGATTTCTGTTGATAGAACGTAAGTTGATCAGATCCCGTGAGACTGGAAATCGGAAAGAATTGCTCAGAAGTAGTAATGGCTCATTTAAACATGGGAATTACAGGACTGAACTGATGCCTAGTAGATCTTAATCCACATAGACAGTACACACTTTTTAAAACAATGGCCCAATTCAGAGGTAACGCTAAGCTGTTGTGCACAGCTTTTGGCTCCTGCATTTTTCACTTTCCTCTTCACTGCTGCTGAACAGAAATGATTGGAAGCTGTCACTTCTGTTTTCTATTAGCCGCAGTTTATCATTACATCCAAACCTGAAACATTACCCAAGCGAAAAGGTTTTCAAGCCCTGCACTGCACTTTGACGTCCTGACGATCGGGGCTTCCGAGCGCAGCATCACCTGGCGATAGTGATGCCAGGCAATTGGCAGGCAGCATCTTCGCCCACATGTCAGATTTGGTCCAGAGGAGAAGGAAAAGAAGGATCCAGCCCACTGACCAGAAAAGGTTCCCTGCCCCTGATGCAGAAGGTTATAAGTTGATTGGCAGAACATCTAAACCATGCTTGCCAGACACAACAACCACATCATCATTCTGGTGAACCAGCGCAGAGAATGCATTGTGTGGAGGTGTCAATGCAGGCTGCTTCAGCAAAATCGAGCCGCCTGCCTTTTCAGTTCAGGGGACACTTCCTGTGTATTCAATTCGGCGCTGAATGCACAAGCAACTGTTTTGCAGGAGTGTCACAAATTTATTCCAAGATTTTTTTATTTTTTTTAATTGAGTAAGGAAGAAACGTTTAAGTGAATTGGAGATGTTCAGATTAAGCGTGAAATGCCTATAAAGATGGGGAGGGTACCCATGGAGGACAGCATTTACAAGGACAAAGGAACCTGTCGGAGAGGCTGTGCTATTTCCAGGAAATTATTTGTTTTCCTATGAAATGGTTAAGTATATATAGACAAGATGATGATTTTATAGAATCTTTATCTCACCTTCTTATCCAGCCTAGAGTCCCAAAGCATTGTGTAAAAATACCAAAGACACTTTGGAAAAGTTAGGGAAAGGCACACATTGGGCATCACCGGAATGAATTTCTTTTCTAGTTTACAGGAATATGGCTCTGCTGGAGTGGTACATGCCACAAGTGAATATGAAAGGAGAATGATGTCTGTGTTCAGTCATGTGCTGGAAGAAGTGGAATCACTGAACAGAAAATATGCACCCGTGTCTTACATGGCAAGTAATAGCCACTTTGTTATAGGGACTTTTAAAATAGTATTTCTTTACATTCCTTTGAAACAAGAAGTCAAAAGATAGATGACCCCAGGTTTTGTATTGGTCACAAATAGCATATAACCAGAGAGATGGAATAAAACAGGTTTCTACCATAGAGCAACATTGGAGATTCGTTTTATGCTTTAGAGGGCATAATTTTTAATGACTTACAGTGCCAGATTTGTATTTTTGAGGAGATTGTACTGTTCAGTGGTCAAGGTGGAAGTGACAAGTCAAGACTCGGCTTCAATCTGTAATTTATTAACTAAAGCTATAGGAATGGTGGAAGCAGCATTGATATTTAGGTATAATGAATTAACCAATACAAACATAGGTATAATCCAGAGATTATCATGCATATTAACAAGCTTAAAGAACGTGCAGAAAAGTAAAAAATATTTTTTGTTTGTAATAAGTCTTCACTCATTCTCAAAAATTTTGACCAGCCAAAGCAAAATTTGTCATGCTTTTTAATGAGTAGTATGTTTCTTTATCCACAGCTGTTTAGATTTTGGCCCTTTCCCCTCTCCTAAACTTGAGAATGGAAAGCTTCAACTTGAAAAGCATTATATGCATCTTTGGTATACATCAGTAGCAACAGACGGAAATATTTGTAATTTGAAATAAAGGGATGAAGCTTGTAGTGACATGCAGAGCTATATCATTGTTCTTTGGACTGCTTATAACTTTACTCAGTTTTCTAGGAGCTGTGTTATTTAATACCTTTCTGATTCTGACGCTGTGATGGCTGTCATGCAGAAAGTTCATGTGTGGAACATCCTAGAGGCCACCTGCCATTGCTCCACCTTGGCTTCATTCATTGAAGCTGATTGTGTTTCAGTACAACTTTTCACTGGTGTAGAGTTTCTCTTATCAGGTCAGGTCATCCGAGAACACATGCGCTAGCTGATGTAACTCCAAACACAAGGCGGAGAACAGTTCTAAATGAGCTTAATCTATCGACTAGAACCAGGGTTTCAGATACTAACTTTAGGATATCTCTGATCTCTCTGAGAGCAAGCAATCTGCTGTCCTTCCATGCGTGTATGAATAAAAATGTACGCAGAGTCCCGTATAAAAACTAAAGCAATTATTCAAATAGCAGCAGGGGGCCGCTGTTGCCCTAATTTCTTGCTTGTGGGTTTCCCAGAATCATCTCACTGGCCACTGTGAAAAGCGAGATATTGAACTAGATAGAGCTTTGGCCTGATCCAGCAGGACTCTTCATAGTTAATTTCTCGCTGGCCATATTTTTGCTCTCGTTTTATTGCAGAAAGCACTGTGGGACCAGAATAGAGAACAAGCCGTTTTCCGTAAGACTTCAGAATTTCCCGATATTTAATCTTCAGCTCCATTCATGGCTTCTCTTTCTTTGTTGTAGGGACTCCCCACTGCTACTTAGTTTCTCTCAAGCCAGTACTGCCTTGCCCCATTTGGCTGCATTCTTCCTCCTGGTGGCCTCTGGTCTCTAGGAAGCCCCTGCCTTGAGATCTAATGTGCCAGGCTGCATTGGCCGCCATTTTTTCTTTCCATATAGTCTTGATCAAATGATGCACTTAGGAATAGGGGATGTTGGGGAAAACAACAACTTTTCCCCAAATTCCTTTAGAGCTGCTACAGAGCTATTTTCGGATCTATTCGATGCCTCTCTTGTCCTGATACAGAAAGGAAACTGGATTTGTTTCCACCATCTCTATAGGCTATTCCAGCCTGGTGCCCATCAGACGTTTTGGACTACAACTCTCATCAGGTCATAGAAGCTGTAGTCTAAAACACCTGGAGCCCCCCAGGCTGGTGAGGGCTGCGCTCTTCCATATTCTTGATGATGCATTGTCTTGGCTTCCTAATAAGTGCTAGTGAATGCAACGCTAATGCACAAAGTACATTCTGTTTCCGATCCCTGCTGTAAAAAGGATTAGTTCTGATCTGGCTTGGCATTGTTTTGTTCCAGCACACGGCTTGTCTATGCAATGCAGTCATTGCCTTGCTGAAAGTTCCCTTGTCATTCCAGAGGTATTTTTTCCAGAAGCTGCAGTCGACTAGCATTAAGGTAAGCTTACGGTGTCACCGAATTTTAACTGCAGTTAATGCAGAGAAATGTCTACAATCCCTTCGCTGTCAGGAAGAGGAATGGGAAGGAGGATTGCTGCTAATCCAGCTCTCAGATTTCTCACTGTTTGTAGGTTAAAATGTAATTGGATTTGGACATGCAGATCCCTACGTCTGCTTTGATTCTTTAATTATTGCTATTTTTCAGTGGGAGATTCTGTTCAGATCGCTCACTGCATTCTGTTTGTCCCTGGCTCTTCTATAGGAGAGAGAATGGGAGCCGTTAGTGATTGTATGGCACCCAATACAGCAGTTATTTTTTCCAGAGCTTTTATTTGTTTGTTTATTTAAACAATGCCTACTAGCAACTCCCCATTTACACACAATCTGTTTGCATGAGTGTCCTCCTGGCTCACAAGAAGACCCTCCCCAGAGCCTGAAGAGGACAGAGGCACAGCGGGGCATTGCTGAGGCTTCCCGCCTAACAGCTTCCCCATGCATCAGCTGAGCAGCCTCAGCAAAGCCCCTCTGCCCCTCCGGCTCACGGAGGTCCATAACATAACCCTGTATAAATGGAGAGTCACAGAGGGCCTTCTCAGTAGTGGCACCCGCCCTGTGGAACACCCTCCCATCAGATGTCAAGGAGATAAACAACTATCTGACTTTTAGAAGACATCTGAAGGCAGCCCTGTTTAGGGAAGTTTTTAATGTTTGATCTTTTATCGTGTTTTTAATATTCTGTTGGGAGCTACCCAGAGTGGCTGGGGAAACCCAACCAGATGGGCGGGGTATAAATAAGTTGTAGTAGTAGTAGTAGTAGTAGTAGTAGTAGTAGTAGTATAAATAAGTTGTTGTTGTATCACTTAACTACAACCTTATCTAAGCAGTGTAGAAGAAATAGGTAAAGGTAAATAAAAAATGAAAATAGAAAAGGTAAAAATTGATTAAAACTGTACAGTCAGACTTAAATGCCTGCTGGGATATATTAAAAAAAGTCTTCAGTAGGCACCAGAAGTTCATCAGGAAGGGGCCCTGCATCACCTCAATTGGCAGGCAGTTCTACAAAATGGGTCCATCATCCCACACTCATGGTTTCTGATGGACTCGAGCCATACATCAGAACCATGGAGAGCCACTAACAGTGACTGGGCTAGGGATATAAGGGATTAGGCAGCCCTTGAGCTGTCCTGGACATATGTTGTTCAGGGCCATGTCAATTAAGACAATACTCTAGAACATGGCCCATTAGTATATGGGCAGCCAGTGCAAGCTTTTGAGCACCAGGATTACAGGCTAGTGATTGTCCCCACTGACAATCTAGCTGCCAAAGATCTAAAGAACTGCCCATCAGAGTAGGCAAAACAGAGTTAAGATGGGGACACGGTCTTGCATGTGAGTAAGGCTGCTTTGTATGCCCTGACTACTGGTTCATGTAATTTCATTTTCTAAGGCTTGTACCCTGGCATCTGGAATCATAACTTTTGAGATTTTTAGGCCAGTGGCAAGTTACAGATACTTCAGTTAAGTAAATAATAGTAAAAACAGTAGTGAGATAAAGTTTGTAATTACAATATCAAGCAACAAACAAATTTGCCACAAAGTTTAATTAATACACACACACACACACACACACAGAGAGAGAGAGAGAGAGAGAGGGAGAGAGAGAGACAGGATTGCTCCCCAAAGAGCACATACTTTGCCAGAAAGGAAGGTCTTTGCTAGCTTTCTGAAACTCACCAAGAAGCCTGCCAGAAGTACCTCTCTAGAAGGGATCTCCGCAGCACAGGTACATCGGCTAAGGTTTCTCTTTACAGCAGACTCATGGAACTTCCTTCAGGACTCCTTCGGCTAATCAGTTGCCTGTGTCAACAGCAGTCTACTTAATGTCTATTTGGATTCGTTTAGAGTATGTGTACTTAAGATTGTCAGAGTCAAAAGCTAAGGGCTCTTAACAAGCAAAAAAGCTTACTTGAAAGATTATCAAATGTTGCAGAATCTATGCCCCAGAGCATAAGTCGTCTCTCTGGTTGGGGTAACAGGGCTGTTTGGAATATAAAAACACAAAAATACATAACATAGCAACAAACAAAAACAATACCCTTCTCACAGTTCAAAAGACCATAGATTGTTTAATTAGCCAAAGGCTGATTTCCTGCTTGGTTTCAAACACAGTTTTTAGGCTGTCATCCAGCCTTCCAGCTGCTGCCCAAAGTGCAGAGAAAGCTTTACTGCTTGATTGTACTGAAATATTAAAGCTGCCCTAACATGGAGGTATTAAGGACAGCATCTTCATTGTGTAAAATAACGTTCTAACAGAAAAGTTAGCTGCAATTCAGTTTAGAGAAAATGCATTTCAAGTTTGGAGTGCTTGAAAACGTGTATTTTTTTTCTGACAGTGCACTACTCATGCAATGAATGCCCTGATCATAAATTGTGTTGATTATATCTTGAGCATTGTAATATCCCTCGCCATCTTCCATGTGCTTCTTGTTTCAGTTGCTTTTTTTATTTTATCTGTACTTCAGCTTGCCCTGTCACCATCCCCACGCAACCCTGCTGAGCCCATTGTCGTTCAGAATAACCAGCAAATGGCATTGAAGGTAGAAGGAGTGGTTCAGCACGGCTCCAAACCAGGCCTTTTCCGCAAGATTCAGTCGATCTGTCTAAATGTATCTTCAACACTGCAGACCAAATCTGGGCAAGAGTACAAGGTATGGAGTTGTATACTGTCACCATTTTACAGTGTCTGAAACCTATGAAGAATTTAAATGGAAATATCATTTTCTGCTGTTGGGTGGTGAGGATTTTAATCTCAGCAGGGGAGGGGTGTGTGGGTGTGTAGGCATTTCTGGCAGGTTCTTTGAAGATAAAACCTGTAAGTAAGATCTTGTGGTGGTGTTGTGTTCATATCCCCATGGGAAAAAGCCTGCGCCTTGTGTATTTGCATCTCGGTGGAAAGGGGAAGGTGGAACAGATAATCCTTTTCCACACTTGCTGTCTTGGCAGTAGCACTGAAAAGTCCTAACATTACAATCGACTAAGAACACACAGCTGTCTGGCAGCAGGAAGCAAATCTGCTCAAGTAAGAGAATGCTGATCACTTGGGATGGCTAATCACTTAGAGGTTCCCAAGCCCTGCTATGAACAGCTGAGCAGTTTGCAATAGCTTTAGCAGAGAGCGCTAAATGGCTTCTTATGTTTTGCTTAGACATGCTGAACAAAAGCAAAGGACAACAGTTCTGATATTGTCCTCCGTGAGCCAAACCTTTGCTTATATGGCAGAATTGAAACATTGAACACCCCCTTAGAGAAGCTGTGGAAAATGCCATTCCTACTCCTGTTTTCTTTCCCAGGTGCCCATTGACAGCCTGACAAATGAGATGGAGCAGATGGTTGAGCCTCACAACGATTACTTCAGCACACAGTTCCTCTTGAACTTTATTATTGTTGGCACCCACAGCATCACAGTGGAGTCTTCTGTTAGAGATCTCAATGGTATCATATGGAAGACGGGGCCCAAAACCACTCTGTTGATTAAGTCTCTTGAAGATCCGTACTCCCAGCAAATTCGACTTCAGCAACAGCAAGGACAGCAGCCACCACAACAGCCGCAGCCACAGCAACGAACTGCCTATTCCCGTTTTTAGCACTGTTCTTATCATTCATCAGCCCAAGTGAAAGGCATTCCATTTTATTTGGACATTGTCATTTCCCCCATCTGTTTCCCATGATGCTGTCCTTCCTTCCTTCCTTCCTTCCTTCCTTCCTTCCTTCCTTCTTTCCTTCTTTCCTTCCTTCCTTCCTTCCTTCCTTCCTTCCTCCCTCCCTCCCTCCCTCCCTCCCTTCCTTCCTTCCTTCCTTCCTTGGCAACTGCAATGATCACACCTATAAAATGCAGCTCGGTCACTGAAACCCAACCCTCTTGAGGCACTCCATGTAACAAGCTGGTTGAATGAAGTGGTTCTGCTCGTAGTTCCAGCTGTTTCCACCATGCCACTGAAATTGCTCTAGCAGTGGAGTGCGGAAATTTGCTAAAGCAGAACAAAGCCTTGGTTATGTACTTTAAAGCCTTTTTTCAGGTTCTTATGGCCCTGTTCATGTGACGTGGGTCACTAAGGGCCTGAGGGGGCTAAATCCATGTTTTTATGGCTTCATCACATAACCTTCTTGCCATCATTCAGCACAGATTTTAGGATGGTGTGATGAACTGAAATCTGGCCCCACTACATGATCCATCCAATCACTGTTTTATTGTGCTTTCCGTGTGCCTTGTAACCTGCATTCCACCATACACAATAGAGAAACCACTTTAAAGCCTCAGATAAGAATGGGCCAAGTTGGTTTCCCGTTGCATCGTTGTTGACGGCTTCCAATTGGAAGATAGTGCACAGTGAAAGGTCTGCAAGAATTTCCTGGGTTGCATCCCAACATATTGGCTGTTTGAGTAATCCAGTTGCCACTTCCTGAGGAGCATGACTTTCTATTCTACATTTAGTCTTTCAAATCGCATTGGGTTTTTATGTATGCAAAACTGTGTTCCTCTGTGTTATTCAGTACATCTACAAATGCAAAAAGTTTCAACAAACGTCCAGACATTCTGGATGGTTAAATGTAAATAATCATTTTGAATGCTGCTAAGTTAGAACGAGGTTTGGATATCATTCCAAATATCGGGGTGGTGTTCTTTAATGCCTCTGAATCTTGCAGCTGCTCATATTTGTTGCTTCTCTATATCATAATGCTTGAGCTATGCCATTGTGGGGAAAGGGAGATTGTCTTGCTTTATAGGAAAAGGCATTTCAGATTGGTTGGGATCCTTGCCCCCACCCCCCCCAACACAAAACCCCCCAGAAAGAAATATATTCATCTTCGAAAGGTTAGAAAGTTGAAAGATCAGAAAGAGTTGTGTTATAACTGTTGTTGTTGTTCTTTTAATGACAATGTGAAGGAAATGTGCATTGAAGCTACGTGAGTACTTTTTAAGAGGGTTTTTTTTGTTTTGTTTCTTGGAGGAGGCAACTCATTCTAAAGCAAAATGCTGCTTGAAATGCAACACAAGACCAGGCCCTGTACCCTATTTCCTAAAGAGGGTATATTTTGTATGGTATTATGAGTTACTTCAAGACAACAAGGAGACAAGTAATGATCTTGGAGCCTGCTCCACATGGACTCTTGCCCCTACCACCTCCAGGCCAGCTATCCAGTGGGGAGGATCCTGATGACTTTTTATAACGTATGTTTGCTTTTTAAAAAATAAGTATTTTAACGTTACCAGTAAGGCTTGGAAGCATTTGGTATCCTGAAAGGCAGGATAAAAATAATTCTAGTACTAATAATTCCCTGCTTTATTCTGTACCAGAGTTGTGAATGGAGAGCCTTCTTCCATTAAATACTCTTATGGTTGGTGGAGTGCATGCCATAGCTGTGCAGGAAGAAATTGACTTTGCATTCTCTTACTGAACTTGCAATGTGTCCGTTCCTCTTGCTTTCAGATGTGAGAAGTTCACTCAGCTCTTGATGATACAGGTATGCAGGTTGAGGGTTTCTTTCATTGTCAATACTGGGGTATGGGTTTGGAGGTTACTTGCAACATGCTCCTTTTTTAGAAACTACTCAGATGTAGTTTCTTCCTTCATCTTACATCAAGCAAATGCCTCCTTGTTATGTATAGAATATCCTAATAAACCATTTGTTTCCCATTTGAATCTGATCAACAAAACCAGAACTTCTTGTGACAAAAACAGACATTAGCATTCTTTAAACGCCAATACTTGATTCACTGGCTGCCTTGGTTTTCAAAGTGTCTCTCCAATTTAACGAAGAAACATTTCACCTCTTCTGTCCCCAGCATGTTGATTTTGCAAATTATGAATGATCTCCAGTGTTAGAAACTCAGATATATAAACTAGGTGCCAAATGGCTCCTTAAACCAGGGTTACAGTTGCTGAAACAGAATGCCTAGTTTCCATTTTGGGGCCAGACGACTTGAAAGTCATATTTTTCAATATGACTTTTTTGGGTCCTGAAATTCATTCTGAATGTGCAGATAAAAGATAATGGATAGAATTCTACAGAATGGGGTATTAGCATGTGAAAAGAGTGCAGATCCAATGATCCCCAGGCATGCACCTCCAGATGGTGAACATGTCAGCCGCCAATCCTGGCACCCGGGCATCTTCACTTGGTCGCAAGTGGCCGATAGCCAGCCAAATGCGCCTGGCAAATTTCTAACGCTGCCTCTGACAGCAAGCAGTGAGAAATGTGCTGCTTGACATACGTAGTAGCTGGAGCTTCGTGTTGATCAGCTGGCTAGCTTCACAGTTTGTTCCCCATTTTTATCTTTTAGCCACCTTCGTCTAGCACTGACTTAGATGAAGTCAAACCTATGTAAACCCAATCCAAAGGCTTTTCACCCAAGTTACATAGAGGTCACTGGAGCTAGGTGTGCATACCATCAGCTGACCATGGGGAATCCCTGAATATTTCCACCTTGTGCTGAAAAATCCAATTTCTGATTGAATAAGCTACTTCCCTTCAGGACTCCTCTTTCCCTAAATTTACTTAATTGAAAAAGGAGTTCTGTGCCTATAGATACTGGACTTGTTTAGAAGCCACTTAGCCCACTGCTGGAATACTGAGCATCCCTTTGTTTCTACATGAGACTGCAAGGGGTGATTTGGAGTTGGATATCATCAACGTGTTGATGATACTTAGCTGTCTCTCCACCAACTCTAGGAGGTCTTGGAAGTCTTTAATTGGTCTGAAATCAGTAATGGAATCAATGTGAGCTAGCAAATTTTTGGTTTAATCCTGACAACTGGGAATTGTAGCTCTGTGAGGGGTACAGGGATTGCCTAACAACTCTTAGCACCCATAACAAATTACAGTCCGCAGGAATCTTTGGGGAAATCCATGACTGTTTAAATTGGTATAATTCTGCTTTATGGTGTAGTAAATGGTGCCCAGTTGAAATGGTAAGTGAATGGTTTTGCATAATCTCTAACTTTGCTCAAGAAGAAAAGTTGTCCGTTGTGTTAATAGCCATATATGACAATCCAATTCATGCTCATTTATGACCATGGAAAGCAGAAAAGGAAAGTGTGATACCTGGAGCAAGAAGAAGAAGCTGAAACATGGTTAGACAATACTCTGATGCTGGTTGGCCTTTAGGGACACTGGTGAAATAAACCTGGGAAGTAGGGGGAGCAGAGATGAAACTAGAATTTCTGCATACCAGAACGGAGGTAAATTCTACAAGTTGGAATCATTGGAGGAAGAAAGATATGGAGTGGTAAGCTTTTTTTAAAATATGTGTAATCCATGTGTAAAATATGTGTAAACCTACTGGAAATGTTTCTTTGCATCATATTTCAAGCACCTTGAAGAACTGTTTGTACTGCATAAAATCAGAATTTTACAGAATCTTAGAATTGTGATTTTATTATATAATGCATTTTGAAGGCTATCTTCACAACATGGAAACGAGGTTGCATATTAAAAGAGGCTTGCAAAAATATTTCCCAGTAAGCAGCCATTCAGAATGCAAATGCTGATTGTCCAAAAGACGAACACATAAAAGGGAACATTCGGCATAGAGCAGCTTTCCATTTGCATAGAGAAAAAGGCAAATTATATATAGCCTACTCTGAATCTCTTTCATATCAGTGCTAGAGATTCTCTTCTTCGAGATTACTAATGCCACCATTTCTGTAGCACATCTCATACGAAAATATATTATTTCAGTAATTTTCACAATAGCTCTGTAATGTTGGTTAATGTTACCTCAATCTTTCCAGTGAGGTAGGGGCAAGACTGAGAATTTATTGCCTGTAATTGTCTAGCGAGTTTGTGGCAAAGGAGAGACTCAGAAAGATTTCCTGCTCATACCCATAGACACCATATGTTACAACAGCGTTACGATAGATTATGGATGGGAGTGGACCAAGGGTGGGAAATAAGTGTCCCTCCAGTATCGTGATGCTATCAGTATTGCGATGCTATCTGTCCAGAGGAAAGAATTAACTTTTTATTGTCAAAAGTACACTTAGAAGTCCTATGTCTCTCAGCTACTCCTAGGTCACCCAACAGCAATGGAGAATGAAAATACTAAGAAGGTGTGCACCCAATGAGGCAGTTGCCACAACAGAGAGGTCCCAACCTTGGCTTATGTATCTCCCCTACCCAAGGTGTGTGCATGCAAGAGAAGACTCTGCCTGCATGTCACCTCCTGCTCCTCCCACTTCAGTCCTCTCCTGGTCCTGGAAGACAGAGGAGCAGGAGGAGGTGTGGAAGCCCTTGACTCTCCACCAAAAAATATATTCTTGCTCAGAAATATTATACACTGTAATAACAGCCAATAAAAGTACAGTGGTACCTTGGTAGTCAACAGCTCCTGAACAGCGCAAACCCAGAAGTGAGTGTTCCGGTTTGTGGACATTTTTCGGAAGCCGAACATGCAACGTAGGTTCCGCTTGAGTGCAGGAAGCTCCTGCAGCCAATCAGAAGCCACGCCTTGGTTTTTGAACCGTTTCAGGAGTTGAATGGATTCCCAGAATGGATTCAATTCGAGAACCAAGATACGACTGTAACTGCTAAAAGGAACTGAAGTTTACCTTGTATTTCCTAATGCACTTAAATTACAGCATTTTTGCAAAAAAAAAAAAAAAATGCTGCAAAAATGAGGCCTACTGAAAAAAGTATAAGAGGGTGGTATTGCCGTTCTCAAGGTCAACCCAAGGTTTGCAGAAGACACACACCCCACACACGCATGGATTTCACATTTATGCGGAGTGTGCCTGAAGAAAGCTGAGCCATGGAACTCCTTAGCATGAGGAAAATGCTGTGGCAAAGAATCTAGCAATTTCCAGAAATGGTTTAGATATTGGTAGAAAAATGATGTTGGTAATTACCAGCCGATTGCCGAATTCTGCCTCCATCTGCCACCCTTTTGTGACTGGTGGGCCTCAGCAATAATCTCAAGTGGGACTGAAAGTCTGAGCACCTCTGCCATACAGGAAAGACTTATTAATGAGAAATCAGCAAAGCCTGGATTTCTGCAGTAATAAATTTCTCCCCCCGCCCCCCAATGGATAACCATGCATACATTTGCTAAATTTTCCTAATTTATTTTTGGTAGCAGAACCTGTGTGTTTGCATAATATGAAATCCTCTTACATGACGCAGACCAGCCAAGGAGGTAAGAGCCAGGAAGACGGAAAGCCAGTTCTCAAGGTGGTAATAAGGTCGCTCAGTCTGGAAAAGCTACCTTCCAAACTTCACTCTGTTGCCTGACTAGGGAAGGAGCAAGCTTGACGCTTGGTGAGTTATTTTATAGCTTTGGGGGGGGGTCGTTAGGGGCGATTGTTGACCCCACCCATCAGTGTCCCTTGACTTTTTCCCATGTTAATGAGGGCCATTCCCACCCCCCAAATGAGGAAACATTCATAGGGAAAATATTGAGTAACCTGACTCTCATAGTTCAAAATCCCCTCAATTCTGGGCAATGTGTTTTGGACCTCGCAGGCAGCCCATCGGTTGTGATGACAATCTTGCTTTTCTAAATGAAACCAGTTTCCCAACATTCTGCCACAACTATAGCGCAGAGATCGCCAAAGGGTTGTCCTCTTGATGTTGGGCGCCAACTCCCATCAGCCTCAACCAGAGGCTGGCCTGTGGTCGGGGCAGATGGAAGTTGTAGTTGAACAGCACAAAGCACACAGTGTGTTGTCTCTTATTACTTATGACGTTTATTTGTCACTTACAAAAACATATCAAAGCTGCTTACAATTATAAAAGCAGATGGGATACAGTGGTACCTCGGGTTAAGAACTTAATTTGTTCTGGAGGTCTGTTCTTAACCTGAAACTGTTCTTAACCTGAGGTACCATTTTAGCTAATGGGGCCTCCCACTGCTGCCGCCGCACAATTTCTGTTCTCATCCTGAAGCAAAGTTCTTAACCCGAGGTACTATTTCTGGGTTAGCGGAGTCTGTAACCTGAAGCGTCTGTAACCTGAAGCGTCTGTAACCCGAGGTACCACTGTACAAAGATAAAATATCACAAAGTTAAAAGGAGCATTCATTGCCTAAATGTGCCCATCCTTCAAAAACATAAAAATAACAAATCTTGCCCCATCCTACCATTATGGACTTGGGTATATCATACCCATATCATGACCCCCAATTAAAAGCCAAATTCTAGGGTGAGCAGGAATGTCTTCCTGGCTAAGAAGTTGTTCTTGTGATGGCACCAGGACCTTTATCTGAGGAGAGCATGCCACAATTGGGGAGCTACCACTGAAAAGGTCCGTTCTCGTGTTGCCACCTTCCAAATCTCTTTCAGAGGTGGGACAAGAAGAAGGGCCTCAGGTGACGAACGCAGTCTGGCATAATCAAGATATGGAACCGGTGCCAGGGTTACACCAGGTAGGGGCGGTCGCAATCCTTGGTGGCTCCCCTTCTAAAATATTGTCTGTTGGTGAGATCAAGACCTCCCTGGATTGGAGGGAGAGGAGAACCTCAGTAGAGAGGCAGCGCATGCAGGGGGCTAGATCTTTCCTTGGACAGAGAGTTCATAGTTCAGTGGTAGAGAACATGGTTTGCATGCAGAAAGACCCTAGTTCAAACCCTGGCATCTCTAGTTAAAAGATCAATGTAGTAATATTATTATTTATTAAATTTATATTCCGCCCTATACCCGCAGATCTGAAGGCGGTTGACAGAATAAAATCAAAATATAAAACTATAAAATCCATATTCAAAATAAAAACAACAACCCAATAACTCTCCCCTCAAAAAAAAAAGAAAGAAACATTTTAAAAGGGCATAGGATGTTGAATCAAGTCAACCAAAGGCCTGGTTAAAAAGGAATGTTTTGGCCCGACGTAGGTGTATAATGAAGGCACCAGTCAAACTTCCCTGGGGAGAGCATTCCACAGACAGGGAGCCACTGCAGAGAAGGCCCGTTCTCGTGTTGCGGTCCTGAGCCACTTAATGTACGTGGCTGGTAATGAGGCCGACAAAATAGTCAGGGCTGGCACCAGCCATTTTGCTGCCTGAGGCAAAGCATCAAATGGCAATCCTCAAGTCACAGTACCCAAGATCAAGATATTTTGACATCTGGGGCATCCCACAAACGGTTCTTTCCCCTTCTAGGCAGCAGACGTACATTAAATGATCATAATAATTTGCTGCCCTTTCATGAGGCTTAAATCAGTTGCCCGAGGCAGCCATGTCCTAATAGTTAGGACCAGTCCTGCTGGATTTCTACATTGTTTGAACCAACTCTTCATTTTGGGCTGTATGGGGAAAGTCCCAGGCTCGATCTCCAGTATCTGTAGTTAGAAAAAGGATCAGGTGATGGGAAAGGCCTCTCTTGCCTGAGACCCCGAAAAGCAGGCCTAAATCTGTGGTAACAGTGCTACTCCAAGGCAACTCCCTCCCTCTAGTCCTTTTGCCTGTCAGAATGAGCGTTGGCTTTTCAACACTGCAGGTCAGAAACCTATTCCATCAGAGGATGCCATGGTTTTGGCGTTGCTGCATCTGCCAAGTCCCAAATGACTTCCTTGTGGCATGTCACGATGGCTTCTTGATCCTAGTTAGTGCCATTATATCTCCACCTCTGAAGAAGGATGCCAACTGTCATTCTAAATTTATTTTGCTTTGAGTGCTTGTTATCACTGGCATATTTCCTCATGCATTCTGCTGGCTGCATTTCCCAAGAGGAGAAACTGAAATTGCACCTTTTTGGGGGAAACCAGTAAATTCCTGTGATTGGGTTGTTTTTTTTAATTTGCCGTTTTTTAAAAATAAATAAGTTTCAGAGCTTCCATGACTTGGAGGGTGATGGAGGCACAGTTTAGCATGATCGTTTCCACCTTACATGTAGGTTAAACACATAAGTAGAGGGCCCAAATAGGATTTCTGATGTATATTGATTGCTTTAAAACACTGCTTTTTAGCACTATATTTTGGATCATACAGTTTTATTGGTTTTTTAAAATCATATACTGTACATTTCCCAGAGAATGTTGGTTATTGGATAACTAAAAATGCAATAAATTAGATAGATTTACATTTATCTGTAAATATTAATCATTTATTTATTTCATAAAATATACACTACTTGATTGTTAAAAAAACAGCAACACTCAAAGGGGGCTACAAAAGACAAAACAGTGAAATTGAAAAATCTCAACTATGCTTTAAAACACAAAAAGTTAAAATACTAAAACAGATTAAAATCACCTCAACTTTCTGATTTTCATGTATTTAATCAAATATTGTTTATTTTCTTTCTTGGGCAGGGACTTTGGCTGTTCTGGGGTGGGAAGGAGAGTTAAGTCTCCAGGCTGATTCAGTTAAATCATCAACTTTTATAAGCACAATAAAAATACATACATACAGGCACTCAGTTTGATTGCAGAGTACAGTACAGGGGATAATCATGTTTGGAAATGCATTTTCTTACCACAGTGCCACCGAGTGCCCTTCCCACAACCTCTGTTCAGGTCAAATGCAGGCCTAAAATATGTCCCTACGTATGTCAACCGCTGCAAACCATTTCCTGTGCGAAAAACTGATTTAATTTGCAAGGATGGGTTTGTCCGAGCTTAATGCCAGTCACTACCAAGCTGAACTTGATTTAAGCAGCAGCTGGCTATCGGTGCAAGAGCACTGGAAATTCAGTTTGCACAGTTCAAGTCACAGCTTTTTGAAGAACGGAAAATGTTACCTCCTGAATTTAACCGTATTAAATTTATGGAGTCGCGCATCCGCCTTAATCCCATGGTTGGCCGTTGTAATTGCCATGTGATGGCGAAGCTGGCCTGTCCTTGTACCCTTCCTGCAGCTGCCTCTGTCCATTTTGCCTGCCACAAGAATTGCATATCGGGCAAGCCTGCTCTCTGTGACCTTTCCCCTCCCTTTTAGTACTTCTGATCAGCATCATCTATAAATGCAAAAGTGCTTCAAAGAGAATCTGGCTACTTTAATAGGTTTGCACCCTAATTTTGTTCCAGTCTAACTTGCATTCAGTCCAAATGTTAATTGCATTCACACAGTGGGAATAACCTCCAGCTTAGCCCTGAGCATAACTGACATACAGGTCTCTTTGTGTGCTGTTAGTTGGTGATCCAAATCAAGGTCAGCACAGGCCATGCCAAAGCCAAAGTCAGGCCAACACACTTGCAGCCATTGGATCCCAGTCGAAGTTAGATTTTGCTCAGTAGCAACCTGGGTAAACGGAGGAAAGCTTACATTCCAAGAAAACCCACAGACAATTGCATGTGACTGAAACAAATTACTCCGTTAATATTTATTTATTTTTAATAAAAAATATATACAGTTTAAATATATTGCAGTGGTTTAGGTTAAAAAAAAGTAAAGGTCCCCTGGACGGTTAAGTCCAGTCAAAGGCAACTAGGGGTTTGTGGCGCTCATCTCGCTTTCAGGCCAAGGGAGCCAGTGTTTGTCCACAGAGAGCTTTTCCGGGTTATGCAGCCAGCATGACTAAACCACTTCTGGCACAACGGGACACCATGACAAGTGCCAGAGCACACAAACGCCGTTTATCTTCCCACGACAGTGGTACCTATTTATCTACTTGCACTAGAGTGCTTTCAAACTGCTAGGTTGGCAGGAGCTGAGACAGAACAAAGGGAGCTCACCCCGTCAAAGGGATTTGAACCACCAACCTTCCGACTGGCAAGCCCAAGAGGCTCAGTGGTTTAGAGCACAGCGCCACCCGCGTCCCAACAATAGAACAACAACAACAACAACAACAACAACAACAACAATAGAAAAGCATAAAGGATATACAAAGCTTAATAGATATGGAAAATGACACTGATGTGAAATAGAATTGTGAAAGATACAGAATGCATACAGAAAATGGAAAATATAATATATAAAAAGCAATACAAAATCAGGTAGATTATTAGTTATTGGATATGATTTGCATAAGGATTACCAAATGGCAAGCACTGACAAAGCAATCAATCAAAGTGAATCAGGTTGTGTATCCACAGAGGAGGAGGAATGACTGCTGGAAGGAGCACAGAGAGAAGAAATGCCATGGTGCATCTGCAGCAGCACAACTGGATGCCTTCATCCTCCCCAGATGCCACAAAACGTGTCTCTTCCATATCATTCTTTACAGCCACAGCAGGCTCTATAACTCTCCAATGGTTTGACTTCACCCCCAAAGATGCACTCCTCCATTGTCTCCCGAGATACCAGATACAAGACTCTTAATCACAGGGTCGTGGGTTTGAGCACCACATTGGGCAAAAGATTCCTGCCTGGCAAGATGTTGGACTAGATGACCCTTGTGGTCCCTTACAATTCTATGATTCTAGAGAAGATGGACCTCCTCAAGAAAAGACCTAAAGCAATCTCTAAGCACAGACCTATAGCAGAAACGTTTAGAAGAGACTACAATCTGTGGTGGCTGGCTCATTCTACATTTTTGGTCTTCATCTATTTTTTAGTAAGTCATTGCTAACCTTGGGGCAAGATGAAACCCCAATGGGCAGAGAAATAATTGTACCTGGAAACTGACCTAACTGAATACGTTTGAGCCTCTAGGCAAGGAAATCCAGCCCTTTTCTCTGCAAAAGGTTCATGTGTGTACTTGTTAGCTGGTATGTTCAATCTTCTTGGCAAATGATCTGTCAAACTCAACAGCAAGAACAGATGCAAAGGAATGGGATCGGTGTCATATTTCTAGATAAGAGATAAATTTCCCTTTGCAGTGTTCAGATAGACAAATGATACGCCATGTTCCTGTGTTTTTCGCCACGGTGGCAATAATGGCTCGATGCATTCTGAAACCGGGCTTCTTTGTTTCACTTCAAA
This sequence comes from Podarcis filfolensis, assembly GCF_964270895.1. Taxonomy (NCBI): domain Eukaryota; kingdom Metazoa; phylum Chordata; class Lepidosauria; order Squamata; family Lacertidae; genus Podarcis; species Podarcis filfolensis. The sequence continues at coordinate 97,254,144 of NC_139606.1, forward strand.
ATTCCTCAAAACCAAGTACATAATTTATGCCCCAAGGATGGAGCAGGCTGGGCTTTGAGTCGTGACTCATTTGTACCACGTTGCAATATTAAAGCCTGCGAGAGACATCAATGACAAACCTGGTGTACAGGTTACAGGAACCTGAGACACTCAGTAGCAGTATGGTCACAGAATCAGTGCCTCCTGAAACCAGATAGGAAACTGTATACAGCAATCAAATAGCAGCAACACAATCTGAGCGCAAGCAGGCGACCGTTCTGTTGAACATCCAACTATCCTGGCATCTCCTGGTAGGACAGGGCATGTCTCCTGTCTGAAAACTTGAGAGCCGTTGGTTCACATGTCATGGTAAGCCAAACTATGACTCAGCATGAACGAGCAAGAGTGCTGGTGCAGAACTGCTATGTTATTCCGCTGCTTCTGGGCTACAAGAAACTAAGCAATGGTTTCATTTTGGGGGTTTGTCGCATTCCAAACAATAAGCTGTAATCAAGGTTAGTTATTGGCTTATCACTTATGGTTTGTTTGGGAGAAGACAAACCATGATCCTGGGTTGAATCTAACACTACTGGTCTTGTCTGTTCAATCCGCAGCAGTCTATCTTTGCATGCAGGGGAAATCTGTAACTCACCAAGGGTTTGAGATACATCAGCTAAAAGCCGTTTCCAAGGGTGTGGCTTCTGTTGCATGCTGACAGCTTCTAGGAGCCACAAGGTGAGAGCTGAGTGCAGGATGAGGACCAAAGGCAGACAAACTACCCCATGCATGACTTGTCCCCCGCCAGCGGTAATACCTCTCCCCAGCACCCGACTTGTAGATCAGGAACTGGTTAAGTAACAGAAAGTGGACAGTAGGAATATATGGACAATTCTCCCAGTGGAGGGATGTAGAGAATGGAGTCCTCTATTTTCACAAATGAGTTCACACTCTAGCTCATTCATGAGCCAGTTAACAAGCACAGTCAGGGGAACAGTGATGGCAGCCAAGTTGACAGATGGTACTAAATTGTACCTCATGTCCTGAACTGGCAGGAGTATGGGGAGGAGGAAGGGGCTTCCGGGAGGGTGTAGACAGCACTGGGGCACACCAGGGCAAGCAAGGGATGGGGAAGGAGATGTTGGTGTAGGAAGCACTTAAAGGGGGACCAAGGAGGACGAGGGGATGGGGGTCGATGCGCAGGAGCCGGAGCAACAGTACCCAACCACAGAGCCAGAGGGGCCCCTGTTTCCAGATATATGCAGGCTCTGATGCACAGGGAACAGCGGGTGGAGTGCTCCAAGAGGCAGAGGCAGAGGCAGGCAAGGGCCCACAGCCCAGCTTACTGTTGAGAATTTCCATTCCACCTTAAGGAGCAGACATGTGGAACTGTTACGTGTCATATGTCTGTTTACATTCCAGCACAGCTTGCTGGGAACTTTTGCTGTGTGTATAGTTTTTGCTTTTCCCAGTCTTTCTGAGAAGACAAAGAGAGAGAGAGAGAGGACATGTTTCTTTGTCTTGATTTATGATTAATAAATCTGTAGTTGTAGTATGCTTTCACAAGCCTCACACCTATTCTGTGTGTGCAGTTCAATCTGCTGATAGTGTGCCCTGGCTTTGAAGCCTGGGTTGCTGATTTACGTCAGAGCAGAGGCCGATGGGTCTTCGCAGCGGGACAGCTGGAAGGAGATGGCCCAGCTGGGGCTAGCCAGCTGGCCTCCCGGCCCTCTGCATGTCGACACTTACCAGTGAGCCAGGTGGGGCTCACTAGCTCTGGGAGGAGGTAAGTGATTCCCCAGTTGGAGTAGGCTGGGAGCAGGTGAGGGTCACATGGCTCCTCAAGCCCAGATGCTGAAATCAGCAGGCATCAACAGCACCTTGACTTGGGTGCTCCTGGACCTCCACGGGACTGTACTTTGGGCTTTCTGCTGGACTATATCCTGACTTCAGACTTGGATTGGCCCTGAACCTCATTTCCTGACCTTCAGCCTTTGGATTTCAGACTTTGCCGGTGCTGATCAACCCTTGGCTTTTGAACTTGTGTTTGGCACACTTGAGTGGCTGACAGGTAGGCCAGGGGATCAGGACACCAAACCTCAAAAAGGATAGAGTTGGGAAAGGTTTCTAAAAAGGCAACCAAAATGATGAAGAGGATGGAGCAGCTCCCTATGAGGATAGGGTACAAAATTCAGGCTTTTTGGTTTAGAGAAAAGGCGAGTCAGAGTTGATATGATAGAAGTGTGTAAAACTATATGAGACATGGAGAAAGTGAATGGACAGAGGTTTTTCTTCCCTCTCTCATAGTGCTAGAACTCATGGGCATCTCATGAAGCCAACTGTTGGATGGTTCAGTGCAGACAATAGAAAATACTTCTTCACATATTGCATAAACTGAGGAACTTGCTCTTGCAGGAGGATGTGAGGGTCCCCAACTTTAAAAGAGGACTAGACTGTCAGGCCGAATGCTTCTGGATAGTAGTTGCTGGAAACTGTGATAAGGGAGCTTGTAAGCTTCCTCTAAGTCTCTGGTTGGCCACTGTGAGAATAGGATGCCGGGTTGCTCCAGCAGATTCTTCTTAAGCCTCTTATAATGGGGAGAGTGGAGTGCCTGGGCTAATAGCTTATTTTCATTTTGGACTTGCCCATGCAAATGAAAGGAGAGGATACAGGTCAGTGACCTTTCGCGCATTAGCTTGCATGCAAAAGGTCTCAGGTTCAATGCCTGTCGTCTTCACTTAGGGCTGAGAAAGACTCCTGTCCAAGCTGGAGAGCAGCTGCCAGATAGTGTAGACACTATTAAGCTAGCTAGATCACTTGTGTATGGCAGATTCCTATACTCCTGTTACCAAATCAAACATCCCTTTATTGGAGCAGCAGCAGCAGCAGCAGCAGCATGTCTTAATTGGGTCTTTAGGCAGGAATTGTGTTTCCTGTGGGTGCGGCAGTGTTACACTGATGGCTCCTTGGAAATGCATGAGGTGTAATTGGCAGGTGTGTCTCCAAGTGTGAGAGCCCCGGTTACCATTTGATTTCCCCCAAATAACAATTCTTGCCCTGAGCAGCTTACAATACACATTTCAACATGGGGTGGAGGAGGAAAGGAAATGACAAGGACAACAAGGGATGGATGTGAGAAAAGGACACATCCCATATTGATAACTGCTCTTTTCCAGCTGTTCTGTATCATTTATTTTTCTATCCTGCAGGATGGCTGAGACTTAGAGTCAGCCTCTGTGGATCAGAGTGCACTCCGTCGTTTAAACTTCCAGCAGCAAGTGCCGCAACTGAAGGCATCACAACTTGTTGCCTCATCATTTTCCAATGAAGCTATTTGTTTCAAAAAGGAAGCGACTCAAAGCTGCGTGACCCTATAGGACAGGGGTGCGGAAGATCCTTCTTACAGCCCACATGCTGGTGACGGGAAGGGCAAACAGACCAGGGTGACGATTTCCTCTGTACAGTAATCTCTGCTGCACCCACACAAAAGTCTTGAGGTTTCTACACCCACACACTTGTAAACAACACTTCTCCATTCAGGCAAGCGAGAGATGTGATCACTGTTCTTCAAAGACTCCAGCCAGCCAAAAACAACTGAGAGAGCAGGAGCAAGGACTGGTTAGAGGGGCCTGGAGGATGACATTCAGGCCTCAGGGCTGAGGTTCTTCACCCCTGCACTATATTCGGTCTGAGCATAGCCAAAAGGTTTGGGGCAGTATTCTACTAATTCCTCCTCCAAGCACAAGGATTACCACGAATGTAGTGGAATGCCCTGCATGCTCTGTACCTTCCAGGGGTATCAGGGGAAGCCCTAGAACAGATTTAAGGGGTGCGCAGGGGGGAAAGAGGGGAGAGTCCCATTGCACTAGCCGTAATCCTTGCACTGATGGGACCCCGACGTGGTGCTACCTTGAATGCAACCCTTTGATTCTGAAGCCACCTGAACAAAATGAAACAAGCCTACAGGGCATGAAGGCAATGCCCATTCCCCAGTTTCAATAAGCCTTGCACCTGGCATTAAGAGATACACTGTCCCCAGTACTGGAGGCTCAACTGGCCAAGTGGAGACCTTTCTGCCCTGGTCCCTTCTTTCCTCTTCTCAATCTTCTACACTTTAGACTCTGAAGGCCGGCTCTACCATTAGGAAGTGAAGTGGCAGCCCTAAGCGGCCATTTTGGCGTTTCTTGAAAGGCTGGAAAGTTATTTAATGCATTATTATTTAATGCATTGCTATTGCATTTTTACCACAAGGAAAGGTGAAGGACACTTGTGAGACTTTCTGCTTCAAGTGTCAAAGTAACTTTAACCTGGATTTTTCTTTAAAATCTGCTTGCTTGTTTTTAGAAGCCTGTTGCCAGATTATCTCAACGACTAGTTTACAGTATTAAGCTCTAATCTGGAAGCAGCCTTGGTCATTGTTTTAATTATTTGTTTTCAATTTTTGTTGTTGTTTTATACCTCATTAGCCACCCGAGCAACCTGTTTTGGAGGAGAAAAGCAGGATGCAAACAAATCCTAGTGTACCATTTGCGAGCATCCCATATTATGTATGATGTGTGGAAACAAGGCTGTGGTTCATCGAGCTTTCCAGATGAACAGATTAGAATTTCTTCCAAGTATGCCAAACTAAATCTGTATGCAGTATTTTCAGAAGCCCAGTTGCTGGGTGAGGCCTTTGTGATTTATAATAATTGCAAATAATTGTAGCATCGTGGCATAGCTATTTCCTAGATGCTGACACCACTCCTCTCCCACAAATCCTGCTAGAGAGGAGAAATCAGCAGTGTTGCTTTTGAAAAAGATGCTTCCTCTGTTTGCTGCAGTTCAGAGCCAGCAGTGAACCTTAAGCAGTAGATGCTGACGTGTGGAGAGCCACATCTAAGTATGAAATGGCAAGGGGAAAGTTGCTAGGTTATAATCCAGAGATGCACTGAAGGCCTTGATAAAGTGGGAAAGTCAATATGGTGTTATTGGGCCTTGTACGATCACTTTAAAAAAAGCAACAACAGGTGGATCAGGGCCTCAGTAGCATCAAAGTGTTAAAGTACCCTCTCCCCACACCATGACCTTGAGCCAACAACTACAATCACAACACACAAGGCTAATTTGATACCAATGACATCATGTCTAGTTTGGTCTTTTCAGGAGTGGCCCCCTCTATGGAATGCTCTCTGCAGGGAGGCTTGCCTGCCACTGATCTATTTTTGGCACCAGGCAAAGGCATTTCTCTTCTCCCAGGCATTTATCTGGTGCCCCGAAGACACTGATGGTTAGACCTATGTTAGTGGATGTAGGGACTGCTTATATCAGGCACGTCCAAAATCCATTTCGGGGGCCTAATCCGGCCCACCAGTTGGTTTAATCCAGCCTCTGCAGCAGTTTATTTCCTGGGGGGAAATCCTAAAAAACCTCAACAACTTCAATCCTAAAAAAAGGTTAACAATTTTGGTCAGCCCTTTGGTCGGCCCTCACAGCCCTTCAGTTCATCAAATCTGGCCCTCTTTGAAAAAAGTTTGGACACCACTGGTTTATATGGTTTGGTTACCTTGTATTGTGCGTCATTTTAAATCACCGTGCTTTCAAAGGTTGCATACTGTATTTTTACTATTATTTGTGTCACCTTGAGAGGCTTGTGACAAGAAACTACAAAGCCTTATAAATAATAAACAAGGTGCTAAATGTGTCATTAGAAACTATAAGCACTTCCACACACAAGGCTTAATATTACAAATGGGTCATTCAGGCATTGCAAGTGGGTCATTGGCGCTTTTTTAAAAATTAAAAAAAAACCTCTCTGGATTTCAGTGGCATAGCATGAGGGGGCACAAGGGCAGTTGCCCCGGGTGCAACATTGTTAGGGGCACAAAATTTCAACACTGGTGCTGCCTCAAAGTAGCTGTGTGCGTCTGTCGCTGAGCTCCAATGAAAACAGCTTTTCCATATGAAACAGGAAGTGGCCTCTCCAGACAACAGGACAACTCTTCTTTTCTTATCTCTGTGTCTGCGATCTCCTGGGTGATGCGGACGCCATTAGGCAATTGAATGCGCATGTGTACTCCATCCGTTTCCATCCCTCCCACTCCGTCCACCCTCTGTGTGGCCCTGGGCACAGGCAACCCGGACTATGCCACTGCTGAAAAGAGTAGATCTGGACTGAAGGGGGTGGGGATACAGGCTGTCATTTTGATGACAACATCATTTCTTTTCTCTCTGGCATTTGCATTGGTTGATGCAAAAGACAACAACCTGGCATGTCTGAGCAGCATCGATCCCACAATAAATACAGTGGTACCTCGGGTTAAATACTTAATTCGTTCCAGAGGTCCGTTCTTAACCTGAAACTGTCCTTAACCTGAAGCACCACTTTAGCTAATGGGGCCTCCCGCTGCTGCTGCGCCGCCGGAGCACGATTTCTGTTCTCATCCTGAAGCAAAGTTCTTAACCCAAAGTACTATTTCTAGGTTAGCGGAGTCTGTAACCTGAAGCGTATGTAACCTGAGGTACCACTGTACTGCCTGGAATTGTCCTATGTTAAGTGGTGCTTTTTTAAAGCCAGTTGAGGTGGGGTTAATCAGGACAGCAGCATGCACAGATACAAGATTTGATTCTTGCTTTCCCAGTTCCCATTCCATTCTTCCCAGAGAATGGAATGGTTAAATCTCCCCACTCTTGTGGTCCCAATGAAAATTCCTCCCCCCATCTCCAATGCCTATTATTACATTTTAAAAACCTAATTTAGTTTCTAATGATCCATTTAGCATCACATGTAGTTCGGCTCTCTGAGTGCGCACACACTAATGGCTTAAAATGCAGCAAGGTTGTTTTCCAACGCAGCGTTTCAAGCCACATTTGCACAGTGTTGTGCACATCAGTGAGGGAGCAGGGATGTACTCGCCCGATGTGCATGATCTTTCTTGTTTCCCTGCCCCTGCAACTTCCCTAGAATTCCAATTAACAAAGCTTTTGTCTGTGCATGCACACACATCTGCACATGTGCAGTGACTGTCTCAAATATATGCACCAGGCTTAAGCACAAAGTGAATGCAGCTTAGGTTTTCTAGCTGGATTTAAGCTGGTTTGAGGGAGGCAGAAAATGCATAAAACCGTGGTATTTGTACAGGACTGATACAGATTGTGGCTAATGTCACAGGCACACGGCTTCAAAAACTAGCCATGGGAGCACCCTGCATGCAGAGTAAGCTGAAGCCAGGCAAAACCTTATCATTCTGAAGGGAAGCCCTGATGACAAATGCCTTTCAAAATGTTATTCAGAAATCAGATATGCATTATCCAGGCCCCATCAGCAAACTACGTTGTGGTGTATTCTGGTATTAAATCAGACCATTCACAGACTGTCTTGGGCACTGTGCTGCTGAGAACGAATCACTTGGGGCCGTGGCTCTGTGCCAGCAAGTGGAACAACCGATGATATCACCTTCTCCAAAGTTCTGAATGTGGGCCAAGACCCAACACCTGGAATGCTGCCATTCCAACTTCCCACACCGGAGATTAGCAAAGTCGATGGCTGTTTACAGAGACCTAGAAGGAGTGTGGGCAACGCCAAGATTTGCAAGAAGCCATTCATGAAAATGTCAAGAGATGGTTGTCAGCATTCTGTAGTAAAATGAAGCTGTCCATGCTTCATTTTTCAGTTGGAACTTGCCGGAACTCAGTTCCAGCACTTCTCAGATGGGTGCCGTTGCCATTATAAGTGAACAAGGGAAGTGTTTGTGGTGAGTTCTGGCACCTCTTTTTCTAGAAAAATAGCACTGCATGGAACCCTCAGAGTTTTCTGCTGTACAGTGGTACCTCGGGTTAGGTACTTAATTCGTTCCAGAGGTCCGTTCTTAACCTGAAACTGTTCTTAACCTGAAGCACCACTTTAGCTAATGGGGCCTCTTGCTGCTGCTGCGCCGCTGGAGCATGATTTCTGTTCTTATCCTGCAACAAAGCTCTTAACCTGAAGCACTATTTCTAGGTTAGTGGAGTCTGTAACCTGAAGCGTATGTAACCTGAAGTGTATGTAACCCAAGGTACCACTGTACTACAATAATAAGGCAAATGTTTATGAGATTCCCAGGATAATGATTATTTAGTGGACCCTCAGGCCATGATGACATTATTTTATTAGGGAACAGAGACTGAACTCAAGGCCTCTCCTCCTAAGACTGGGATGGGGGGATCTGTGATCATCTGGATGACCTTGGACTTTGGCTCCCAACACCTCTGACTGCTGGCCATGCTGCCTGGGGCTAATGGGAGTTGTAGTCCAATGTTATCTGTATGGAAACAGATGCCCATTGCTGTCTTGGAAAATGTTGTGAAAGTTCGACAGGTCAGTCCCAATGTGTGGTACGATCACAGAAATGCCTAGAATGGGACACCAGTGCCCCCAGAATTAAAATGTTGTGTTAGCTGGACTTGAACAGTGTTGTGTTCAGAGGGATTATTGGAAGTATGAATCCAGATGTACGTTTAGCTTAATGAATTAAGGCTGCAATCCTGTGTACACTTATCTGAAACTAAGTCCCACTGAACGCAAAGGGACTTAGACCTACTTCTGAGTAGATATGTATAGGATTGCAGTGTAAGGGTTTTTAAGTTTTGTAATTGCTGGCTTTTAAATACTGTGACCTTTGATCTTTTTACCAGTGGAACTTCAAATCATTTTTAGCATTGCTAATTATCGTTGCATATTGATTTGTTGTAAGCTGCTTTGGGAGCCTTGTCTGTACTGTAATACTGAGATCCGCTAGCATGTGAACAAATAACAAACTGAAAAATTGTGCCAAGGTTAATATTTTAATAACTTAAAATAACATCAGCAAATAATTAACTCACTTGCGATGAGTCCTGCTGACCCATTTTGCCTCGAACTTAACAGGTCACTACCGTTCAGCAGATAAGTAGAAACTAGATTAGTCATAAAGCAGTTTTGTCCATGGGAGTTCCACAACATGTGGGTGAGTTTTAGATCTAATCTGCATGCAGATGAACTACTTCAGTTCTTTTTCCTCAAGCTCTTTTCTCTCTCTCCTTTTTAAAATAGATTAGCAAGCTGGAACTTGTCCTTCAGCAGCTGTACAATTAACTTGCAGTAAACACAGCTGATAATTGCTTAGTACTTGTATCTTGGTACCTGCACACAATTCATTGCGTCCTGAATGCTCAGTGTCAACTTTGATTAAAAAAAACCCCTCATTGATAATCAGCCAGAGACTTCCCTATCATAATCAGTGAGTTTGAATACACATATCTGCTGAGTCTGTTGATGACCTTCTAATTGTGGATCAATCCATGTACTCATATGCTTACAGATAGATAGATAGATATATATATATATATATATATATATATATATATATATATATTAGTCTCATCTTCTCATCTTTATATTTTCTCTCACACCACCCCTGCGAGGCAGGTCACCAAGAGACAAGCTATGTTACCCAAAACATGGAGCAGCTGATGAAAACAAGCCTCATGTCAAGTTCCCCTCTTCTGTCCAACAGGATGTTGTAATTAAACTCAAGACATACCATTGCCAGATGATGTGCTCTCCTGCCTCCCCAACTCAAGTTGATGACATGAAGTGATGCCATGATGGAGGGATGCTATGCATTCATTACTGAAATACCCCATCCTTCCCAACATGCCCTCTTGGGTGTTAAGATCAGCAGAGGGAGCCCTCTTAGTAGTTCTCCTGCCCTCAGAGGTTCAGGGTGCTGGCAGGGTGCTGGAGATGGCATTCTCTGTGGCAGCTCCTAGGCTGTGGAATTCTCTCCTCACAGAGGCGAGTCTGTCATTTTCAGTACAGTGGTACCTCGGGTTACAGATGCTTCAGGTTACAGACACTTCAGGTTACAAACTCCACTAACCCAGAAATAGTACCTTGGGTTAAGAACTTTGCTTCAGGATGAGAACAGAAATCGCACAGTGGTGGCGCGGTGGCAGCGGGAGGCCCCATCAGCTAAAGTGGTACCTCAGGTTAAGAACAGTTTCAGGTTAAGAACGGACCTCCAGAACGAATTAAGTTCTTAACCTGAGGTACCACTGTATATAGTTTCCACTATATGCTGAAGACCCACCTCTTTATCCAGGGCTTTTGAAACTCAAGACATGTGTTTTCAGTGCCTGCCCCATTCCTGTGACGGCAATTTGTTTTACACTGTTTTTAACACTGAATTTTAACTTCTTGTAACCCGCCTGATGGGGGAAGGGCAGGTAATGAATTAAATAAATAAGAACAAGAACAAGAACAGCTTTGGGAGCAGAATGCAAAAAAGGGCCCAGGAACCAGGGTCATCTCTGAAAAACCGAACTTCGACAAAGGGCCATGTCTGGAAACTGGATTGCGGCAATGGTTGGGAAGCAGGGTTTCCCTTCCTGTCTGGGGCCTGGAAATTTCGCCAGCTCTTCAGTTTTGCACTTCTCCTTATGGCCATGCAGCTGATGTGTGCAGCTGACTGCTGCCTCTCTGGCACATGTTGACTGTATGCTTAGAAATGTGCATTAGGAGAAGGGCTGCAGCTCAGTGGCTGAGAACATGCTTTGCATGCAAAAGGTTCTAGGTTCAATCCAAGGTCTCCTGGTAGTTTCATGGGCCTCAGACATTCATGGGCTGGCAGCCTGGGAGAGGGCATTTTTTCTGGCAGCCCTTCAATGTACATCTGGCACCTTCATTATTGAAGATGCACCTCTTTCCCTGGCTTTTGACACATGGGAAATATAGGGAGAGAGAGAGAAAGACAGGAGGACAGACTCTGTTCTTTTGACTGTAATTTTAACGCATTTTAATCATCTATTTTCAAATTGCTGTAACCTACCCTGTGATATTACGGTGAAGAGCAGGTAAAAAAGTAACTTAAAAATAAACAGTAATGGTTTCTGCATGTTATATGGGAGAGAAAAGGGAACTTGGTAAGTGTTGCGGGTAACGTTTGCTTCTCATTTGCAGGTAGGGAGAGAAAGCATGACATGTTCCTCCACCATAGGGACAACCCCCCCTAACACCCCATACACATGTAACTGTATTCTTGTAATATTTGGTTTGTCTGCTTTTGCTTCAGTTTTTTGTTCACCACTTGGAGATACTTTTAATATATTGAGTGGTTTAGAAATTTTATAATCAAACTACCGTATTTTTTGCTCTATAAGACTCACTTTTTCCCTCCTAAAAAGTAAGGGGAAATGTGTGTGCGTCTTATGGAGTGAATGCAGGCTGCGCAGCTATCCCAGAAGCCAGAACAGGAAGAGGGATTGCTGCTTTCACTGCGCAGCGATCCTTCTTGCTGTTCTGGCTTCTGAGATTCAGAATATTTTTTTCCTTGTTTTCCTCTTCCAAAAACTAGGTGCGTCTTGTGGTCTGGGGCGTCTTATAGAGCGAAAAATACGGTAGTTAGTCTGGAGAAGACTTGGGAAGGTGGGGGCAGCGATAGTATCCTTCAAATACGATGGGCTGTCACACAGAATAGGGCAAAGATTTGTCTCTTGCTACCCTAGAGGACAGGATTTGATTTATTGGGCTTAAATTACAGAAGGGAAGATTGTAGTTCAACTTTAGGAAAAAGACCTTGATTATGGCTGCCTAATCTCTGGCCCTCCAGAAGTTGTTGGACTCCAACTCACATCTGCCCTAGCCAGCAGGGACTACGGTCAGGGATGATGACAACATCCAAAGGACCACAGATTTGTCATCCCTGTTTGCCGAACAGAAGCTGGGCATCTGTTGTGGATGTTTGTTGGTTGTACTATTAAATGGTGCACTCATGCCACTTCCAACACTATGATCTTCAGACTAATCTCTTAAAAAATTGGTTGCATTCTCTCTCTCTCTTTTTAAAAATTTCTGTAACTCCACAGTAAATAGCTAGGTATTGCAAGTTAAGTTTCTTTCATCACTGCCACAGCGGTATTCAGTATTGCTGTGATGGGACAGCTTGGTCTTTTATTATAATCAAGTGCTCTACCTAAGGTTTTGGCAAGCACTATGTGCTAATGAGCAGACTTCAATATCATGTCTGTTTTAATGCATCTGTAACGTGACCATCTGGATTGGATAGTGCTGCAGCCTTTGTAAGCATGTGGTAAACAGAGCATGACAAAATGCGCAATTGTTAAGATTTGACGACATTTAATTGGGCATATTTAATGTTTGTTAATAATTTATGTCTTTTCCGTGTTTATATGTTTGTGGGGATTATTCACTATGCAATTTAAACTCCTGGTATATATCACCTTTTGAAACTTCTTGGATAAATGATAGGTTAAAAAAAAAAGTCAATTTGCAAATAAAAATGTTTTGCTTTGTTTTAAAAAAGGTAAATTTAATATCCCCAAAGACCTAAATAATTCAACAACCACTACTAGTACGTGAAAAATGTGACACAAGATACAGTGGATGCTTTTTGAAAATGATGGGTGTCTTCAGCTGCTCCGGCTGTTCTGACACAGGAAGAGGAAGAACGTTTTGAAGGGTGCTTTATTACTTCACAAATCAAAGTCTTTGTGTAGTTTACACTGGCATCTGTGAACTGCTCTGATTTTGTATGAAGAGTTGTACGTCAATGGAGAAAGACAATCAGCAGTTCACTGCTTCTACAGCTTGCTAGATCCTGAAATAAGTGTTTTTATCTGGGTATCCTGTATCAGCAGCCTCCAGCCAGCTCCCCAAAGTAGCCGTATTACAGTGCACTGTCTAATAATGAGACTTCCTGCCAGGTAACTGCGTGCAGAATTGCAGCCTAAGGCACACACCTGGAAGAAAGCCCCAGTGAACAGACATGTACAGTGCAGTGTCTCAAAGCACAGGCAACAGGGGAGTCTCATGTTGTACCTTTAACAAATGAACAGTATCATGTAGTTCTGCAGCCAAGATCCTACCTCATGAATCACTGTGCACAATGCTAGCCACATGGATTACTTTTCACAGCTGGCAGTCAAGTGACTCACAGTTGGGACACCGATACAGAACAGCTCTAAAGCTTCAGTTCTATTACACTAACCTTGAATTCAATGGGAATTATTTCTGAGCAAAGTGGCATGCATAGGCTAGTGCTGTGAGTTTGGGAGGGTCAAAATAGCCCTATTACGGTAGTAGGCGGGAAATGGTATGCATTCAGCTGTGTCATTGTTGAGGAGTGCATTAACACCGTCCATGCTTGTGGCTTCATAGACATAATGCTGCTGCTTTTTTCTGTGACAGGAACAGAAGACGTTACTATATATGGAGGCAGACCATTGGTCCAGCTCTGAGCGCCTTCTGGCGGTTCTAGCACTGCAAGTAGTGAAATTACAGCAAGTCAGGTACAGGGACTTCTTGGTGGTGGCTCCTGCCTTGTGGAACATCCTCCTGGCAGATGTTAAGGAAACGAACCACTATCTGTCTTTTAGAATACATCTGAAGGCAGCCCTGCATAAAGAAGTTTTTTAATGTCGATGTTTTCTTGTGCTTTTATATCTGTCAGAAGCCACCCAGAGTGGCTGGGGCAACCCAGTCAGATGGGCGGGATATTATTATTATTATCATTATTCAAGCTCAGTATTGGCAGCAGCTCTCCAAGGTGTCAAATGGGAGTCTTTCCCACCCCTGGAAGTGCCAGGGATTCAGCTGCTTGCATGTAAAGCATGTTATGCTATGCATATGCTATGCTAATGAGCTGTAGCCCTTCCCCAGATTACAGTGGTTCAAGATAAGAAGACCACCTCAAGAAATTCATGTTTCAGATGCAATTTGCTTCAGAGTATTAGTTGTTGAGGGAGTGACAATGGGAGAGTGTGATTGCCTTCAGGTCCCGCTTGTGGACTTCATTCTGGGCCTTTAGCAATGTGGCAGCCATTTTGTTTTCTTCTTTCATTGTACAGATAGATTTTTAACACACTTCCTTATCTTTTCCACTGCCAGATCTTTATGTTAATTGCTCTGCAAAGCAGTGTTCTTGGCCAATTTCAGTGCCTGAGGAGGAGAGCTCACGTCTCAGACTGGCATGACAACCAACATTTCTTCCCAAGACTACATGGAGTTGAAATGTAAATTATTATCTAATATTTAGGGTTACCATGTGTCCTCTTTTTCAGAGGTAAAATTTGAGACAGATTGCATCTATTTGCTTTGAATGGCCATCATAGCGTCCTCTTTTTTGCTCTTCAAAATATGGCAACCCTAATTGGAGGCATTCTCAATGTGCATCTGAAGGCAGCCCTGTTTAGGGAAGCTTTTAATGTTTGATGTATCACAGTATTTTAATATTCTTTTGGAAGCCGCCCAGAGTGGCTGGGGAAACCCAGCCAGATGGGCGGGGTATAAATAAATTATTATTATTATTATTATTATTATTATTATTATTATTATTATTATTATTATTATTATGCTTAGAGACCTAAGGCTGCAAGTCCTAGAAGAACTATTTCCTGCCTTGCAGGCCTTTTCCCACCTGGCCTGGGAGAGCTGGGCCCTGACTTGAGCTACAAAAGCTGAGGCTACTGGGCTGGGGTATTTGGTGGGGGGTGTTGGATGTTGTTGCTGCTGCCGTTATTGAAATTAATTTTTGTACCTTTATTTTATAATTTATTTTTATGAGGAAATTGTTTCAATTTACTTGTGTACTTTTTGATGTTTTGATAGAATCACAAAACTGTCCAGCTGGAAGGGACTGATGAGGGTCCAAACCCCTGCAATGAAGGGATCTTTTATTGCTTATTGCTATGCCTGCTTCTTGGGAGAAAAGCAATGACAAACCTAGACAGCATCTTAAATAGCAGAGACACCACCTTGCCAACAAAGGTCCGTATAGTTAAAGCTATGGTTTTCCCAGTAGCGATGTATGGAAGTGAGAGCTGGACCATAAGAAGGCTGATCCCCGAAGAATTGATGTTTTTGAATTATGGTGCTGGAGGAGACTCTTGAGAGTCCCATGGACTGCAAAAAGAGAAAACCTCTCCATTCTTAAGAAAATCAACCCTGAGTGCTCACTGGAGGGACAGATCGTGAAGCTGAGGCTCCAGTACTTTGGCCACCTCATGAGAAGAGAAGACTCCCTGGAAAAGACCCTGATGTTGGGAAAGATGGAGGGCACAAGGAGAAGGGGACGACAGAGAATGGGGTCACAAAGAGTCGGACACGACTACACGACTAAACAACAAAAATGTTTGTATGTGATTTTATTTCATGTTGTATGCTGCCTGGAGCATAGTTTTAACTACGGAAAGGTGGCATATAAATAAAATGATATATGTATATGTACACACACCGTCAAACGTTTTGAAAGCTGCATTTCCAAATTAACACGCGGTTTTCAGACCCACTCCACTTCCTGGCCCTCCCACATCCACTCCAACCTGGCCTGTCCACCCCATACCCGCCAAAAAACCCCAGTGCTCCTTAAACATTGAACAAGCAAACTCCCCCCCCCGCCTTTGCCGACCCCCCTTGCACCCCAACCCTCGCAGGGCATACATCTGCAGGCCCTTATGTGTGAGGCATGGGCCCCGAACCCAAAACCCATTGCCCGTGCCTTAAATTCCTCTCGAGTCCCCGCCTCCTCTCTGTCCATCTTTCCCCGCGCCCCGTTAGGCAGGAGCATGCACACGAGTCGTGTGCCCGTGTTCGTCGTGCCCGCTTCGAGCCCTTCCACGCGACATTTTTCAAGCCAGGGGTCGCTGGTTAATGACAATGTAAGAGGTGGAGGGAGAGAGAAGGGCAGTGTGGGGTCTTGCATCCATCCAATCCTGCAGCTTTCTCGCTTTGCTCAAGCTCAGTAAGAGGAGGAGGCAGGAGGAAGTGTGTGGGGTGGGCTCCTATTGTACCCCCCCTTTTGCCTCTCTCTCTATATGTGTGTGTGTTTGTGTCCGCGCAAACATATAGCAGCATGTTTTATGTTATATATAGGGCTGCTATTTATAATACTGCATTTCCCCCTTCTGAGTGAGAGAGAGAAGGGGAACCCCCCCACCCCACCCCAGGAGCCTTCCCCCTACTTTCCCCTCCGAGGGAAGGGCGACGCCGAGCGCGCGTTTCCCTTCCGGGCGCGGGGCGGGGGTCGAGCGAAGGAGGCGGCCTGCCGAGGCCCTGCCCGCCGCCGGGGGGATTCTCGGCTCGGCCGCCTGAGCCTGCCAGCTTTCCGAGGCTCGTTAGAGGGAGCTGTCGGCCGGAGGGAGCGGCGCTTGCTGCAGTGAGGGGCCCGCTCCTGCCTTGCTCGCTGCCGCCGCCGCTTCCACCACCACCAGCACCGCCGCCTCCTCCTCCTCCTCCTCGGGAGCCGGAAAGGAAGCGAGCGAGAGGGACCCTTCCGAGCGCCAAGAGGCGAAGAGGCGGCGGCGACGGGCCGTCGCGGCGGAGCCTCTTCCCGGCGCGAGAGGTGGGCGAGGGCTGGCCGGGCCCTGTGGCGGCCGCCGGCCCGCCGCTATGCATCCCGCGCGCTCCTGGGAGCCGGCCTGGGGAAGGCAGCCGGCCGGCCGGAGGTACGGAAACACCCCCGCGGCGTCCGCGCTTACCCGAGAATAAATGGGGCGCTGGTTGGGGGGTGGCGGGAAAAGGGAAAGCAGGAGCGGCGGGCGCGCGCGCACGCGTGTATGTGGGGGGGGGGGGAGTCGCCGTTCATCCGCCTGCTGGGGCTTTTGGAGAGGCAGCTCCCTCCGGAGGAGAAGCGGAGGACGGGTTCCCGCGCCCCTTGGCGCCCTTGAGAGGGTCCCCGCTCCACAGCTACCGCGCGGGCCGGGAGGAGGCTCCCGGTGGGGCTTTCCCGGGGTCCTTCCTCCTCTTCTAGGGGAGGAGGAGGAGGGTCTCCCCCTGTCGCCCTTGAGATGGATTCCCCCTCAGGCTGAAAGGGTATGGGGTCTTCTTGCCCCCCTTCCTCGCTGCTGCTTTTCTACGCCCTTTTTAAGAGAGGGGGTGAACATGCCACCTCCTCGGGCAGATTAAATACGGACACTGGTCCCTCTGAATTCGGATTGAGGGGGCGGGGGGCCATCACCCCAATAGTGCCCTTGAGAGGCCAGCCCTCTCTAGGCAGGAGGGAAAGGGCTTCTCACCAGGGGGGTGTCCTTAAGAGCCTCCTCTTTCCCGACAACCGGGAAACTCGCCCCACTGACGCCCTTGCGAGGTTCCCTTTACACGGAATGCATGGCGGTGGTAGTCATTGCCCTATGGATGCTCTTTTGGAAAGTCCCCTTATTTCGGGTGCCCTTGAGACAATTCCCCGCATGGTGGCGGCGGGAGCGAAGGGAATGGGCAGTTTCAGGCTCTGGAAAAGGTCACTTCCCAAAACCGACAGCTCAAGGCGGGAGTACAAGGGAAGGACTGGACTACTTCTCGGGGGCAGCCTGACCTCATCCCAGCTTCTTTTCGTTGTATGGTGGAGAGACTGAGAGCCCACCTTACTGAGGAGCAGACTGGCACCGTTTCTGCCCTTGAGAGGACCTTCCATCCCGAGTGGCTCACCCCGAGGACCCCCCCCCTTTCCCCACTGGGTGAATACTCGACATGTGGGTCACGCCTGGTGCTCTGATCAGAGCCTGGGTGTTCCCCAGCATTGCCTGGCACCTGCCTCTTGTCGCCCTTGCGACAACCTATGGGATAGGTTGAGGTGGGGCAGCGGATTAATAATAACAATAACAATAATAATCGAAGCTATCCGGCGTGCAACTCCGAGATTCCTTCCGAGAGCTGCCGAGCCCCTCCCTCCCCTCTGTGGGGCGCATGCAGGAAGAGCACCGCCGAGTTCTTCCTACTTCTCCATATTTGAATGGGGCGCAGATGCGTCCCTTTCCCCCCCGGCTCTTCACAGGGTGCCCCCCCACCTTCTGCCCCCAAATACGCTGCAGGAGCAGATAGGTAACGGGGCGGGGAGTTCCCGAGACGCCCTCTATCCTCCCCTTCCTCGCCGCGCCTCTGTACCCCAACAGGTGTCGCGCATGCTTCTTCCTCGTCCTCCGCCCTCTTGCCCTGCCCTCTTGCACCCCACCCACTTCGGTGGGAGATGCGGGGGACACCCGCCCGCCCGCCCGAGGGGCTGCTGGCCGCCAAGCTTAGCCTAGGAGAGCCGGGCGCGTTAGGCCCTGAAAGCCGCGACTGGAGGAGGCGGCGGCGGCGGCGGATTTAGCCGCAACCCCGGGACAAATCCTCTTGCCGGCGACCTCCCTCGCCGGGCTGGCAGCCCCCGGCGTTGGCCCGCTTCTCTCTTCCCTCTCCCTTTCGCTCGCTCGCTCACTCCGCGCCTTTCTTCCCCCCCGCACTCAGGGAGCTGCAGACGGAATAGGGAGCCGGCTCCCAGCCCGTTACTTTGGGGCCAGGCCAGCCACCTCCGTGTCCATGAGCCCGCCGCCCTCCTGTCAGAGCTGCTGCCGCCGCCGCCGCCGCCACCTCCTTCACCAGCAGCCGCTGCCAACTAGGGCGCACATTGCTGCCGCCGCCGCCGCCGCCGGGCCCAGTTCGCTCGGCCCTGCCATCTCCTTCCCTCTGCGCAGCAGAAGGTGAGTGATGATCCGCGGAGTCCCGTTGGTTGGCTTGGCGTTGTGGTTGCCCACTATCCCTTTCCTGCCTTCCACAGGCTGCTGGCGCCCCCCCCTTCCTAGTCCTCTTTAGTCTTCTCCCCCCCTCATTCCTGCTTTCCATTTCCAGCCTGGGATTCTCTGCCCTTCCCTCTCCTGTTTATCTCTGCTTTTACCTACTGGCTGCCCCCTAATATGTTTGGATGTCCATGCTTTCCTGACTAACTTGAAGGCTAGAGAGGCCATTTCAGGTATTCTAATGTCTGGTTTCAATGCTTATTGGTTGTAACTGCTAAAAGGTCCTCTCAGTGCAGCTGGTGGTTGCCTGTTTTCCTTTCAGCCACCTCCCCTTGTTAACTAAAGGGAAGTTGTCACCCTGCTTTTAGTGTAACCCATAATAATTTCCCACTTTGTTTGTTGAGGGGGGCAAACAAATGGACTGCCCCTTAGTGTACAGTTACTGCCTTTGATTGTCTTCTTGCAGCATGGAATGTACAAATGTGCGTTTCCTTTTCATCCGTGCTATAACTTTACAAGACTGAATTATGATTATGAGGTCCATTTACAGTTTATTTATGTGATTATACTCATATGTGTCTGTAAAAGCAAAGTGAAACCCTAGGTCCACGGGGAAGGGTTTTCTGAGATTGCTTTACAACCTCCACAAACATAGTTTAACAACTAACACAAGTGATCCTTTTGTAGCGAGGTAGATTGTGGTGTGTCAGTTTTTAAAAGTAAGCTTGGATATATGCATTCTGTGCGGTAGACCCAAGTAAAAATCCTAAGCTCCTTATCAGGCTGGAAAGATAGTTATGACTCAATAGATGATGTGTGTGCAAACAGGCCAATTAGTGGGGGAAATCTTTGCTATGGTGACTCAATACATACAAAGCACATAACTGTTTCTTTGAAATAAGGCCTTGTTGGACATTGGTAAGCAGGAAGTTGTCTTCTTCGTGTTGAGTAATTTCTCTCTTTCTTATTCTGTAGGAAACGACTACAGACTCCTGTGTGAAGAGAATGGCTGTGACTTTAGAACAGGCCCGAAGGGCGGCCTATATATTTCTGAAAGCACTCTTAAGATTTGGCTTCATGGTTGCCAATAACCTTGTCGCTATTCCGTCCTACATTCTGTATTTAATAGTACTGCAACCTCTCCGATTGTTGGATAGTAAACGGTTCTGGTATATTGAAGGAGTATTATTTAAATGGCTTTTAGCTATGGTGGCTTCCTGGGGCTGGTGTGCAGGATATACAGGTAAGAACAACTTACTACTTGAAATTGATTATGCATGTATACAGAAGTAAACCTATATGTGGAAGTCTCCTAAAGTCATTTTATGTATTAATAGAAATTTATATTCAGTGCTTGTCGAATAGCAGAATTTTGGCTTAAAGACACACTTAGCCAAAGGGAGGAGGGGGTAAGACAGGTTGACTTCTGTGGGGAAGGAGGAAGCCCTTTTGAAATTGGTGAGATTTGTTGCAAAGTAAATACAAACATAATATATACTTATAAGGCTTCCGGAATAGAAGGACACTTCATGCCCTTCCATGGGATCTATATTGGTGAGAACTCTTTAATTCCATCATCAGGAGTGGTAGGTGCATTTTGCCCTCACTTCAAAACAGCAGTACTTGCTGTTTTCCATATGGCTTAATAGTAAACGTTCACAGGTTTTATTCTTCCTGGGCTCTAACCCAGATTGTGTCTTATGATTGTGATAAAGTGTAACAGAATATTGGGAACTGGCTTTTTAAAGTGCAATTATATGTGCACATGTGAGTGAATGATATTAAATGTCCAAACTGGAAAACATGGGCATTCGGTTATGAATGCTGACAGCTCTAGATACATTTTGTGAATACTTATGTACATATTTCTGTGACTCTTACCATTTACCAGATTTTGGACAGTCGAAATTTGTGGGTATGCCAGTGAGCAAAAATCACTTGTCTGTGTTTGTAAAACGGAAATAATACATATATTATAAATTGTTTGACTAGACAGGTTTGCTTTTTCTGAAATTCTTAATAAGTGACTTCCATTTTACTAATGGCTTCCCGAACTATAAAGATGCATGAGGACTGTTCTTGGCTTGCTTTTGTTTGTTAGAACAGTGTGTAATAGTAGCTTTTGGATATTGATATGCTCACAGTTTGAAAAAAGAGGTAGATAACTCAGTATCTACAGAAAGTCCCATGCCTCTATGCTGCAAAATGTTCTCTTATCTACTGATATATATGTATATATTTTGTAGAGCTTAGATACGATCATAGTGCCTTGCAGCAGTAACAGAAACTAATACTGTAGGACTTTTAAAGAACCTGAGCTAAGCGCAGGCAACAACTGATTTAGGTGCGTCTGAATGACATGCGAACGATCACATATGATGCTGAACCCAGAAGTGGACCCCCCCCCCGCAAACGTCATAAAGACGTTACAAAAAGGAAAGGGGTAGGCTTATGCCTCCACTGATGTGTTCGGCGTCCAGAACATAACCCCCATGCGAAAAGAGAATTGCCTGTATGTTTATTGGGGGGGGGATTTCCAGTAGTTCCTAGTCAGTATATTTTAATTAGAGTCTTTGTCAGTATAGCACTAGAATCTAGAAAGAACTTCCTCACTTCTCTGCAAAGTAGGCTTCAAGAACAGCTGTCCTTTTTCATAATATGCCATGTTCTACTCTATCATGGGCTTTTCTGAGTAAAACTTTTTTTAAAAAAAAACACCAGATGCTTTAAGATGAGGTTTTGTCAGTAGTTATCCAATGATTCCAGCTCATGTTCATATTATATAATGTTCTCACTAAAGTTTTAATTGGCCTACAATGTGAATGCGGTGCAAGTTTGTATTTTTGTTAGTCTTTTGTCATTCACGAGCAACATTCACAAAAGGTACAAATAGCTGGAGTGTGGCTCAAAGGTGCTTTTAAGGACCCTTCGCTGTAATGCACCCCACATCTTTGGGGCTTCTTGAGTAGCGCAGTGCTTCAGAAGTGCTCTCCCCGTTATAGAGGTTAATCAGATACTCATTTTCATGCTGTAGATTTTAAAGATGTCTATTCAGAAGAAGTCTACATAGTATTCACAATGGAAAGTTTCCATCTGAGGTCTTCACACACACACACATTGAAGAAAAATTCTTCCAGCAAGGATTGAGGATTTTGATGCTTTATTGTGTTACGTATGTGAGGTTTACTGTAAAAATGATGAGGTTAAAGACCCCATTTATTATCCTGAGGATGTAATATGACAATTTTAGTTAAAATTCAGGCCAATTGTTCTGTGATATTAGATAATGTTAGTGGTTCTGAAAGGCTTTTTTGTTTTTAGTTCATTTCTTCTGACAGCAGGTGAAGGTTTTTTCTTCTGCCTGTTGCGTGAAAGGCATTATCGGCATGAGGTATATTCATAATCTGCCATTGAAATTATGACAGACCTATTAGCTCTTTCTTCCTTTACAAACTTAAGAACTGTATAGGTTTGTTTAGGATTCATATGTGGTCCTTGTTAGCATATCATACTAATAATGCACACCATGACTTAACCACTTTGCTCCTACAGTTGTTCTGCCGATTTAAACCATGGTTTGGCTTAGCATGTCATCCATACCTGAGCTCAAGGTTTAGCGCACTCTAGACAAACCAGAAGCTGTAAACCATAGGACAAACTTTGATTACAGCTTCTTGCAAGCATGGGTTCAGACAACACATTATGCCAAACATGGCTAAAGCAGCAGAATGACCAGAGGAGAAAAAAAAGTAGTTGTAATCGCCTCTCTGGGAGCCCACATATTGTTCGTTCACACTAATGTTTTGGCTCATGCAAACTATACCATTGCCAACACAGTGGTGATATTCTGTTTATGCTATACATGAAGAAATTAGTTGAACATATGAAATTGTAGGAGCCAGTGCATTTTTTCCTGTAGATGTTTGTGTTAAGAAAGGAGAAGTACATTTCTTATTCCCTGTTTCCCTCCCCTCCCCAATTATCATTACCTCAGGCGTTCCATATACCTATAATACTTGTGAATATGTTCTTAAAAGACTTGATGTGCTCCTTAGTGTTTAGAAGGTAAGTGCCAGTGCTTATTTGCATAAGATCACATATTGTGGAAGATTTAGAAAGTGGCCCTAAAAAAGAAAAATTCTTTCAGTTCATTCTTTACATTTGTACCATGTTCTTTACAGTTATGTCATCTGTTAGCGTTTGCTCAAGCATTTGTCTTTAACTCTGCAGGTGTCAACATTTATTTGCATTCTTGTGCTAAAACAGAGTGGAACTGTGATGCAGAGTTCAGATGACTGCTTCTTCGCCTAAATATTCTATTTATGGTGACAAATTGGTTTTGCCACATGTGCAGAAACCCCCCCAGAAATAGTTTTGTGGCCTAGTAATTAGCTGGCTTGTCTACTATTATAAGAGTACTTGAGAGAATTTATGCTTGGTTATATATTTCTGCTTTCAGCTGTTTCTAAACATGTGCTCTTCAATAACACTCAAAAGAAAACACAAATATCTTGTTAACACATTGTTCTTTGTTTTCTGTTTTCAAAATAAGGCTTCAATATTAAGGCCAAACTAGGCATGACAGTGCTTGTTCGCTGTCTGCACCCTTCACAAATAAACTGAAGGGTGGGTGTGTCTATATTTTTAACACCGATAGAGGTGCACATGTGAGGAAAGCTGAACAGGTTCTCAGTATTGTCATAGGAATTTTTATTTCGTCCTTGGTTACTTCTGGTGTTGGAGTTGGGTTTAGAGATAAAGGAATTTGGGCAACAGACTACATAAGAGTAAGGTAGGATGAAGTTCAACTGAGACTTCTTATTTTCTGTGACCAGTTCCTGGGAAGGGTCTTCCCAGAAAACTATATATTGAAACTAACTATGCTCTTTGCTTTGAGCTATTCTTAGTACTAAGTGGATGAAATCATAATAGGAATGGTATTCTCTCACGTCCTCATCTACACATCACTGATTATTCATGAACAGGTAGAACCATATGTCTGGATCTTTAACCAAGAGTCATGGTGTGCCATGGAAAATTGAGTCTCCAATTAAAGAAATTGGTAATGAGATCAAGACTGAGAGATACAAAATGTCTATGTACATGGTTTATTACAAGAAAGGGGAAAAGGTTCACTGAATTACAAAGGCATTATTTAGATTGGGTGGCAACAATCTGGTTAAATCTATAGAGAATAGAAGAGATTGGGGCAGATAGAATGAGAAGGAGGGATGTGCCGATGCTGAGAGAATTTGGAAAAAGACACACCAAATAAGGAAGGGTGACTGGTGCTACGCAGATACAAAGGGATTCATGTTGGAATAAGGAGGAGGAATGAGGAGGTAAATAACAGTTCATTTGGTGACAGAACTTGCTTAAGAGTTTCAAAAGGGGAAAAAGAAAGTAGAATTAGAGAAGGAAAACCCAAGCATAGATACTGAGCCCATTCACCCATCATAGTAAGCCCTAAACTATGACTTAGTACGAACAAGCAGCTCACTAGTGCATACCGTTGAATTGCTCCTGCACTGGGAGGTAGGACCAACAGAACTCAGTGTTGGCTTACTGTGAACTAGTGCTTTTGTTTTGTTTCTCTCCAAACAAGCTGCAGTTGGTAAGCCAAGAGTGTTTTGATGTTTGTTGGGAGGTCACACAAGAACTTGGGGCTTTCTGTTGTCCATCAATAGGTCATAATTTGTTCTCATTGTATTAGGTTACAGATAACTTGGTCTTTTGTGCATCCAATAACCTGAGGCATAAAAGACCAGGCTGCTCTTTTTTCCATATAAATAGAGGGTCACAGCTGGCTTGGCAAACATTCCAGCTAGAGAAGAGACCAAAGTAGGAGTGTGGGGACAAAGTGGAAGTGAATTAGTAGACTCTGGTGACAGGATGTTCATAGGGAAAATAGTGCAAAGTTCAGTGCAGCATGCAACTATAGTTTATAAATTTGCCTCTATCTGGTTGTGGAACAGTGTTGACTGGGTTGTAGTAAAACACCCAAGGGTGAACTTTGTAATTGCCATGGAATAACGCAATATGAAAAAACCTAATACAGCTGGGTTTCTTTTTTAGTCCTTGTTTCTGAGTGTTCAGTATACTGTATTTTCAAAACTCTCATGCGAGGTGGAAACACTCCTTTTCTTCAATAGAATTATTTGATTCTCAGGATTCTAAAGAACTATTTAGGCAGTATAGCTAGCACAAGTGCCTTGGGGAAACACGTTGACTGCCTCCGCTACTGAAGAGACCGAAAAGCAACTTTCCATTATTGACACCATGCATAGAAGATGGAGCTCAAGAACTGTTAACATGGGGAGGATGTGACTATGCACACATGGTATACAGTTTTTCTTTCTGCAGTAGGCTTCCTAGGCTGTACCTAGTTTCTGATAGATTAATTGTGGGTGGGAAATGACACAGTTGGAAAAAGTATAAATTTATAAAAGAAAGTGAATGTGTTTTACAGTTGTGGCCTATGCAAAATATCTCGTGGTAACCTCTGCCTTTTTTAGCTTCACCCACATTTACTTTAACTTATTCATATTGTGTAAGATGTGTGCCTTTGGGCTAGCTGGAAAAGAAGATCAGGAAAGAAATTTGCCTTTTTTTACAGTGCTTTTCTTATTCATATTTATCTCCCTGCTGCTTGCGATCCCAAACCGGAAGTCCCATATTTAAAGCTAGAATCTAATTTAAAAAAATAAATAAATAGAATGTGTTGCAGTAAAATTACCGAAGAATAAATCATCAGAGGATTTTTCTTGCCTGTCTCTGGGATTATAATATTAAAGGGAATTCACGTCTAACAGATGTGATTATGTACCGTATTTTTCGCTCTATAAGACGCACCAGACCACAAGACGCACCTAGTTTTTGGAGGAGAAAAACAAGAAAAAAAAATATTCTGAATCTCAGAAGCAGAACAGCAAGAGAGATTGCTGCGCAGTGAAAGCAGCAATCCCTCTTGCTGTTCTGGCTTCTGGGATAGCTGCGCAGCCTGCATTCGGTCCATAAGACGCACACACATTTCCCCTTACTTTTTAGGAGGGAAAAAGTGAGTCTTATAGAGCAAAAAATACGGTAATTGTCACTTGACAAAGTGTCTTACTGGTGTTGAGTTCTAGAGTAGGTGGGCTGTGCCACTCAGAAGGCTACTTTGGTCCCTGCTGAAATTCAGAAACAGCTCAGGTCTCTCCAGCAGTTTTGGAGGGAGGTTACCATAGCAATCCATACATTATATTTGCCTCCTAGATTTCTAAGAGAAACTCCTTACAGTGGACGCTCGGGTTGCGAACATGATCTGTGTGGAATGCACGTTCGCAACCCGCAGTGTTCGCAACCCGTGTCTGCGCACGTGCGGGTTGTGATTCTGCGCATGCGCAAAGTGTGATTTAGCATTTCTGCACATGCATGACCTCTGAAACCCGGAAGTAATCCGTTCCAGTACTTCCGGGTTTCGGCGGTCTGCAACCTGAAAAGATGCAACCTGAAGCGGCTGTAACCCGAGGTATGTCTATTCTTCTTTCAAACTTTGCTGGAGTTGTGGTGTAGGCAGGCTTCAGGTAGGCTTAGAGCCATGTAACCTATTCATTTGCAGAGAGGTGGCATATACACCTTTCATAAAGTTCTAGAGCTTTAATTGGTCTTAATGTATACAATTGTATTTTGATTACCGTATTTGCTTGGATTTTCCTCATTGTAAACTGCTTTGGAATCTGTTAACAATAAGTGATCTATAAATGGACAAAATAGATAATTATGGGCTATGGAACCCTGGCAGAATTCTGAGAACAAACATTTGAAGTGGTAGACATGAATTAGATGAAGCACTGGAAAATGGAAGTGGAGTTGGGAAAGGCCTTCAGGAGGTGTCCCTGAATGGTTGGGGGTCACATCGATGAGGACTGCATTTGTCTTTAGGCACATCCATTTTTGGCTATACTATTTTTTTTATTTTTTTTTTAAAGAAATATTTATTAAGATTTTACAAAAACAGATATACAAAAACACATAATAAAAAAAGCAAAAAAATAAGAATAAACACACACAAAAATACAAAAAATTAAAAACAATTCTTTTTCATAATTTAAAACTCATTTGCTTGTTTCTTTGACTTCCTCACACCTCCCCTTCTTGTATTCCCATTTAAATAATCAAATCAGCAAATCCTTACCCTCTTTTGTTTATCTTATCTCTATAACTTAACATTTTATAGCTCAGTATTTCCATCCATTATCAATTCATTTTTGCATATTCTTATTAACTTTGTTACAAATACCACTTATTTCCAATCCAACATCATTTTAATTATGTTTTAACCTATTTATACCCTTTTTCCATATTCTTAAAGCATTACAGCTGGAAACCACTTAATTTCTATCCAACATCATTCTAACATTCATTAATAAATTTTTTTTTTTGGCTATACTAGAACCACCTCACTTTGAGGGGAAATAAAATGAAAACCTGTTTTCTATGGAATATCTCATCTCCAAAGAGTAAGGCGTGTCCATACAGAGAAGGATAAGTTTGCACTCGAACCATATTATCCACTGAGGGTGTGGTACATCTAATTTCATGTGTTATCAAAGGGGACAGTGCTGCTGGGATTGTAGAAAGGGTAATAATACACAACAGATCACAACTGAGGCATTTGGTTACTGCACACAGAAAACTCTTCCGCAACAAGTTGATTCCCAAGGAGGAATATCAGGATTTCAGCTATTGATTTTGCTTTTTCTGGCAGGGACCTGCAACTTAAATTTGCTGGCATGCGTTTCGGTTTTTGTGTATGGATTATAGCCTAGGGGAGTTACAATTGAGTTGAATTGGTGAGAAGATAAAAGGGTTTCCGCACAATGATAAGGATGATATTGCTGCAATTCTGAAAGATGTTTACCACAGCATAATTTTGAAGAATTGTCCCTTGTTTCAGAAGCATCCAGCATCCTAGAGCTTGGGGTAGCTATATTTCAGAACGTTGGACTTTCAAATTCTTTCCTAGAATGGATACCACACTCAAGGCTGTGTGTGTAGCTGCCTTGAGTTCCACCAGGGAAAAAGATGTGGGCAAGTTGTTGTCTCTCATCCTTATATTTCCCCATCTGCAAAATAGGAATAATATTGAGCTTATTTTTTAGAGTATTTCCCCCTTAAAAAAAAAAAAAGTTTAACCCGTGAGCTTCAAAATAGGGCAGAATAATAAAGCAAACAAACTGCTGTAGTTGAGGATGTGCATTTCACAGAACCCGGAATGCACAACTTGTCAATTGTTCTCTTCTCACCTGGATTGTAAGGGAACTGCATACCTGTGCCTGCTGTCTGCACCCAGATGTTTGACATCCAAAATGGCTTGGAAAAGAAACAGATTTATTCTTTAGGTCTGTTTCCCCCCCCCCCATCCTCCCCGCTGTCACTTGACTTGCCCCCAGTGAGTCATACTGCTGATTTTTGCTTAGAAGCCTGGGAGAAGAAAGAGAGGGGGGGGCTGGAATAGAAGGGAGTGAATTAGTTGGACATGTTTTCCCTTCTGTTTCTTCTTCCTCTTCTGCTGTCACTTGGCTCACCCAGGGCATGTGTGCACCCTTTTTATTCTACTGGGCGGGGGGGGGGGCTAGCTCTGTACTCAAGAGAAAGATGAATGGTGACAGCACAAGCCTTAGGGAGTTCAAGTGACAACTGAGGAGGGTGGAACAGAAGGAAACACACAGGCCAAATTAATCCACTCCCTTTCCCAGCCATGTCTACCTGTCTCCCCCAGGGTCAGTTGCAGGTTAAGAACACAAAGGATTAACTTTGTTTGACTAGATGATCTCTAGGCCCAAGCAGCTTTCTGTTTGTATCCAAAGGTGCTTTGTGCAAATAGGCACTTCTGCAATTCCACCAGTTTTCCTCTTATCTCGTTGCACATCATAGAGGATCCTTGTCCCTCAAACAGACTTCCAGAGGCTTCAGGTGTGCTTCCGTAGAGAAGAGAGGTGGGAAACTCCTTTTGCATGTACAGAAGTCTGTTTTCACTTCTTTGGATCAAACCCTTCAGGTTGATGCCATGGATGCAAGATCAATACAGAATAAACAGCATGTAATAATAATATAAAATCAAATAATTATTTAAATTGAATAGAAGGTAATGTATGTGAACTTGTATTACTTGGTGTTTGTTTGTTTGTTTGCTTGCTTGATCAGTGGCCTAATCCAGATCTCGCTCCACACATAGAAGTGGAGGGTCTGGATCCATGAAGGGGTGGCTGTTAGTGACAGCTAGAAAGCAAAAGGGTTTCTAGTGCAAGAAATCCCCCCTTCCCCTTATCTTACTCTGATTGCTGTATACATCACATTGAAACTCACAGTTTTCCCATCTTCTGTTGGCTTACATTCCTAATGTCAAGTCTTCCCTTTCTGGCATTCTTTCCCCATCCTCAGCCACCTCTTCATTCCTGGCTTTCCTTCCTACCATACCTTTTTATATAAAGGGAGTGGATGTTGTAGATCATTACTTGGGTTGCATTGTTGATAGCATTTTTCAAAAACTGATCGCAAATATTAAGCTCAATTTAGGTTATGTGAGGCAGGTTGCTACAAGATGCGTATTGGAATGCATGTCGTGTTAAAAGCAATGCAGCGTGAATAGGCAGCTTTCTCTCTTAGATGCATGGATGGTTATTCATCCAGTGTACACTACAGTTGTCAATCTAAGTGATGTATGCATGAAAGCCTGCTTCTGCGTGCAGATTGGGGTTTTTTAAACTAGAGCAGAACAAATCCAGAAAAGCATGGAGTCATCGCTGGCGGTCCTACTGTTGCTCTGCCTCACCGCAGCTACAATACACCATGCCTGCCACAGGAAATGTAAGGGCAATGGTTCTAATGGATTTTATGGGCACCGCTTTAAAACCACAGCTTTTATAGACAGTTGGCAATAACTAAATTATGACTTGTTTGATTCTGTCAGGGTGCGTCCAGACTGGCAGATTTTTAGGATTCCTTTGCACAAACTGCATCTGTATTGTTTTTATGTCTCTCTTGCAGGGGATCCAATTAAATCTGTACTAAACAAAATGATGTGAGCGAATTCATACTGTGATACCAATTAAGCTGTGCTTTCTATAGTCCTGTGGTTAGATGAGCATTTCTTACTGGAAGCAAAGTGTTCTACCATTGCCACTTCTTGCACTATTATATGAATAAACAAGAAGTACTTCAGTTATGACAAGGATTATGATTTTTTCCTTTTCTGGCAATTGGGACCAAACAATTTCTCATGTTATTAATAATGGATTTATTCAGTGCTGTTTTTCTAGAGAAAAGAGGTGCCAGAACTCACCATGAACACCTCCCTCGCTCTCTTGTATGGCGCCCACCTGAGAGGTACCGGAACTGAGTTCTGGCTAAAAAATTGTAATTCCGCATGCTTTTTGGGATGGGAAGTATGTGAGAATGGAGACTAGAAACAACTGAAGGGACTTCTGCTTAAATGACACGAAAGAAGAAAATCTGCAAACAAACCTTTTTATTATTTGCCTCTATGAGTAAAACATACCAGGGTGTTCTTCCTGAGGTGACTCTATGAAGTGTACATCTTGTACACTCTTATCAGAATAATATGGACTGATAAAGTGCAGACTTGCTTAGCAAGCAGGATCACAGGACAGGATGGGTATAGCAGAAATGTACTTGTAAAACTGTATGTTTTGATTGTAGTTTTTTTTTATTTTAAAAAAATCCTATTGAGTTCCATAGAACTTAATAGAATTTTGGTTGTAGATTTAAATAACTAGATCAGCATGAAAGAGCTTCTCATATCCAAGAAAAGTGGAATGTTTTGTAACTTGCATAACGTTATCATTTGCAGCACCATTGCTGACAGGAGTGAGGCCTTGTCAGCATGTAACACCAGTGGTCAGAGACCTGCACTGGTTGCCAATTTGCTATCAGGCCGGGTTCAGGGTGTTACTATTAGTATATAAAGCCCTTAACATCTTAGGGCCAGTTTACCCATGAGATCGCCTTAGCCTGAGAATGTCAACCCAACCACTTTGATTGGCGGAATTGGCACCACTACAGGTGCCACATAATACATGTTCCGCATTTGTAAGGACTTGATCGTTAAGTGTGGCAGAGCCTACACTTTGGAACTCCTTGCCCCTTGAGTACTGTGCCTTCACAGGGCTCTTTTCTGTGCCTGTTAAAAACATACCTGTTTAGACAAGTCTATTTAGAGAGTCAGTGTGGTGTAGTGGTTAAGAGCAGTGGACTCGTAATCTGGTGAACTGGGTTTGCTTCCCTGCTCCTCCACATGCAGCTGCTGGGTGACCTTGGGCTAGTCACACTTCTTTGAAGTCTCTCAGCCTCACTTAGCTCACAGAGTGTTTGTTGTGCAGGAGGAAGGGAAAGGAGATTGTTAGCCGCTTTGAGACTCCTTAGGGCAGGCGGAGGCAAACTCCGGCCCTCCAGATGTTTGGGGCTACAATTCCCATCATCACTGGTCCTTAGCTAGGGATGATGGGAATTGTAGTCCCAAACATCTGGAGGGCCGGAGTTTGCCTATGCCTGCCTTAAGGGGAGTGAAAGTCAGGGTATCAAGTCCAAACTCTTATTTTTCTATCCAGAAGCTTAGAGAGTTGAGGTAATTTTAACCCATTTCAGCATTGTAACTTTTGCATGTTTTAGAGTAGGGTTGTGAATCTTTCTTGATTTTACTGTTTTGTCTTCTGTAGACCGCTTTGCGGTGCATACATTTTATTAAATAAATAAATGACTAACAGTTACAGATTAGAGGTGTTTTGTGCCTTACAGGTGTTATTCAACCAAGTCTCACTCAAAGTAGACCCATTGAAATTAATGAATATGACTAAGGTCCGTTGCTACTAACATGAGTTTGACCAAACTGCGGGAGGCAGTGGAAGACAGGAGTGCCTGGCGTGCTCTGGTCTATGGGGTCACAAAGAGTTGGACACAACTAAACGACTAAACAACAACAAGGTCTGTTAATTTCACTGGGTTTACTCTGAGTAAAACTTAGTTGAGCTCCACCTGTAGTTAAAGGTCAACAGCTTTTAAGCGATTAATTATAGTGGTGCCTTCCTTCATTAGTCCCATGCAGTGTATTAATTTAGTAATAACAGCATAGTAGTGAATGTTCTTCTTCGAACATTTTGCATTAGGGGTCTCCAATATTTGGCAGGTAAAATCCTTGCTGTACTAACCTTGTAGGAGAACAGCCAATGATGATACACTGGCAAATTTTTCATATATAATGAGGAATAGCTTAGGTTTTCAGTTTATTAACATGCCTGTTATTCTGTAGATTATATTTATAATATTTCTGTGAAAATGGAACAGTTGATCACAAGCAGTAGAATATTATACAGTCTCGGGCTCTACCACAGCACATTACAGAAGGCAGGAAAATATTGTAAGTGGTTTGTCAAGAACCTCAGCATTTTTAGTGAGTGGTGGGGAGTTTTGATCCCACAGCTATAAGTTATTGTATGTCATCTAGTCATACCTATTTTGGTCAGATTAGCAAATAATGAAAAAATATCACAGTGGTTCTAAATATATGTTCAAGGCTTAGTTTAGATGATGTCTTACTCTTTAGGGTCATTGGATCATAAATCTCTTTCACTGTTTCATTTTACAGGAGAATTCCATTTTAAAGAATAAATTAGAGACACCAGATGCTTTACCGTTATTTATTATGAACTCAGATTTTAATTTCCTCACCTGAAAGTGCTTACATTACAATTTCCTTATATAGTTAGTGAACTGTAACTATTAAAACCAATACGGCTTTTGATTGCCCAAATATATTTATACCTCAGTGATTTGTTGAGGCTTGAAGATCTTACATATGTGAAGGCATTCTCTTGCCACAGTGTTTATTCATAAACATAACATTTGGTTGAAATCAGTATTGCAGATTATTATTATTTTTTATTAAATTTGCAGGCAATCACACAATTGAGGGATTTAAGCTCGACTTAATTTACTTCTAGATTAAGTATTCTTTTTCAGTCCCACATTCTCTGTAGTGGTTGTAGTAGTAGTAGTAGCAGCAATAATAATAATAATCATAATACTAGGTGTTGATGCCAGTTAAGCTTAGATCTTGAGCTTGATCCTGAAGAAGCTTAAAATTTGGACAAAAGGTTTGTTGTTTGCATAGTTAGTTAGTGTGTTTGGATTTTCTATTCTGATACCCATTGTAAACTATTTCCATGATAGTAAAATTTGAAATCCCTTTTTTTTTTCCCACTGCTGTCATAACTAATTGCCGATATACTGTTTTGCTTTTTCAACTTTATTTCCATTATCCCTGAGACATTGAATGGTGGCGGCGTAACTTCTGAATGTGGCTGTTTGGTTTTTTTTTTGTTTTTTTGTTTTTGTTCTGCAGTACACCTGGCACATTTTGAGGATTACTTTGTTGTAGCAGTCTTCCAGCTATTAGACTTAGATAAAGTAGATAAGTGTGGGACACGGGTGGCGCTGTGGTCTAAACAACTGAGCCTTGGGCTTGCTGATCAAAAGGTTGGCAGTTTCAATCCCCGCGACAGGGTGAGCTCCTGTTGCTCTGTCCCAGCTCTTGTCAACCTAGCAGTTTGAAAGCACGCCAAAAAAAGTGCAAGTAGATAAATAGGTACCGCTCCGGTGGGAAGGTAAACGGCGTTTCTGTGCGCTCCTCTGGTTTCGCCAGAAGCGGCTTAGTCATGCTGGCCACATGACCCGAAGAAACTGTCTGCGGACAAACACCGGCTCCTTTGGCCTGTAAAGTGAGAGGAGCGCTGCAACCCCAAAGTTGTTCACGACTGGACTTAACTGTCAGGGGTGCCTTTACCCTTTACCTTTAAAATAGATAAAATATACCTAACGCCTTTTAATATTGATACTTGTGATTGGCAGTTTATCCTTTTCCCCTGACTCAAGGGGGCTTACAGGATTGGAGGTAATTTCAATTACAGTGGTACCTTGGGTTACAAACACCTCGGATTACAAACACTTCGGGTTACAGACTCCGCTAACCTGGAAGTAGCAGGTTAAGAACTTTACCTCAGGATGAGAACAGAAATCGTGCAGTGGCAGCAGGAGGCCCCATTAGCTAAAGTGGTATCTCGGGTTAAGAACAGTTTCAGGTTAAGAACGGACCTCTGAAACAAATTTAAGTTCGTAACCAGAGTTACCACTGTACATTTTAAAAGCAAGCATAACATTTTCAGGGGAGCTCTTACCAGAAAGATTTCAATAAATTTATTGAAATACTGACGTGGATCATTGTGTTTAGAATAAATTGCTTACTTCTGGAAAGGTCAGGGCT
Organism: Podarcis filfolensis; assembly: GCF_964270895.1. Lineage (NCBI taxonomy): Eukaryota > Metazoa > Chordata > Lepidosauria > Squamata > Lacertidae > Podarcis > Podarcis filfolensis. The sequence goes on from NC_139606.1 coordinate 97,287,943, forward strand.
GAAATGTGCTGTGGAATTAGTTTTGTATTTTGCTGCCTTTTTATAATAGATTGAACTCCTCCTTTGCTGTTCCTCAGTTTTGGTATGATGAGTACATGCCGTGTGTTGAATTAAAACTGGAGATATCTTGAGGCAATTGTAGAAAGAACATGGTTTAGGCTTGGAAGCTTCTTTTATGCAGTCACAATGTTAAAAAGTACATCTTGGATTTGAATGTTGAATGGGCTTACTTGATTTTATCTCATTGTTATTCCGATAGGCGAGTTATTTTAACGGTTACTGTATAAAAAAGTTTTCTTCATCTTTGTTGTGGAAGTTGTCATCGCATTCAGTGGTTTAGCTTTTTATTCAGTAGTGCTTTGTTATTTTCCTTTTTATCTTCATCTCTTGACTATTGGATGAATGGTTTACATTATTGTGATCCGGACCTGTTATCTCCTCTTGCTTGTTCTCTTAATATTACATTGAGGAAAAGACATAATCTCTTCTAGGCTGCCTCTTAAGCCCTTGGATCACACTGCAGTACAGGGCAAATATTACTTAACAGTGTTACATTGCAAATCTGAAAATAGCCCTGAATAATGACGGTCAGTAACCAAACTAGATGTGACAGTGGCAGAACCTTTTGTTTAAACCAGCTCTGAACCCTGCGCTTGCTACTTACATCTCTATAGTGATGAGGTAATCTTTGAGTGATGGGTTTAGTTCCCTTTCCTCTAAAAATCTAATCTGGTCTCTGCTTTATATGTGGTTGAGGCGGGCTTGGGCTTTGAACCCACCATATATTTGAAGCACCTACCCCTCCGAATTCTGGGAACTGTTGTTTATTTCTCTCAGAACTCTATTTCCCAGCACCTTCAACAAACTGCAGTTCTCATTCCTCCCCCCCCCCCCCGGCCGGGTGGAGTCATGCTTTAAATGTATGGTGTGGTTGCAGTTTTAGACTGAAACGAATTAATCTTCTGCTGTTTGCATCCAATCTGGCCATAGACTAAGAAGTTTTTTTAGCATTCTTCAACAGCTGATCAAAAGTTGGTGCTTGCCTTATTCCAGAGTGGAGGTGATTCCATAAACTGTGTGCCACAACTGAAAGGATCATTTCCTGGTTGTTGCAAGATGGGATCTCAGTGTGCTTTGACACAACCAGACGGGTCTCAATATACAGGTTGAGAGAAGGTGTTCTCCCAGGTGTCCAGCTTCCAAGTTGTTTACAGCTTTGTAAGTTGGCAAGAGAACCTTAAACTTGTCTCAGCAGCAACTTGGTGCCCACTGCCCAGTTCAGTTCTTTCAGAAGCGGTGGAAGATGCTCACGGCAGGTAGCCCAATCAGCAGTTTATCTGCTTTATTCTGCACTGGCTTTGGTTTCAGACCAGTGTTAAGGGCAGCCCTACTTAGAGTGAATTCCAGTAGTCTGCATTCCAGTATAGTCTTGGAAGTTACCAGTGTGTGGGTCACTGTGGCCAAAGTACCCAAGTAGACATAACTGGGTCGGGTCAGGATCCCCCCCCCATCCACATTTCGGTAATATACATCAGCCTCTTCATCCATAGTCAAATCATGAATGGGTCTTATTATGGACTGACTTGGGATGTGGCAGTGAACCAGACAAATACAAAATTTAAGGTATCTACATTTTCAGGGGTTTTTTTGGTCTACTAATTGCAAATCAACCAAAGTTCTGCACCCTGGAAAGCCATATCCTGCAAATTACATATTATGTACGTTTTGCTGATTTGGTCTAACCAAATTCATCACACTATTTATCACTGAACAGAAATAGAAACAGCTTATTTAAGATACTGCCACCCACACTAGGAGAGCTGATCTGCCCCATTTGCAAAGTAGAACATTGGGAGAAAGGAATGTGCCTGCATCAGGATAAGCCAACATGGTGCTCTTCTGATGTTGGACTACAACTCCCATCATCCCTGGTGAGTGGCCATGCTTGCTGGAGCTAATGTGAGTTGGAGTACAACAGGATACGGAGGGTACCATGTGGGCTTCCCCTGGCCTATGCAGATGCGGAAGTGAAGAGAACTGTGTAAAGCAGATAGGAAGTGGCTGAAAAAGGAGATTACCGTATTTTTCGCTCCATAAGAAGCACTTTTCCCCTGCTAAAAAGTAAGAGGAAATGTGTGTACGTCTTATGGAGCGAATGCAGGCGGGAGGCAGGCGGGAAAAGCCCCCAAGAGCCGCACACATGCTTTGTGCGGCTCTTGCGGGCTTTTCCCCTGAGGGAGGGAGAAGGGACTGACTGGCCCGCAAGAGTGACGGGCTGCCCTTCTCCCTCCTGGGGAAAAGCCTGCAAGCGCCGCACACACGCTCCACGTGGCTAGTGAAAGGGAGTGCTGAGCAGAGCCTGGGATGCATACAGGCTCTGCTCAGCTCTCCCTTTAAAAATATTTTTTTTCTTGCATTCCCCTTCTAAAAACTAGGTGCGACTTATGGTCAGGTGTGTCTTATGGAGTGAAAAATACGTTATTTTTAAAAATGTCATTGCCCTCTTACATTCCCAGTTATATGTATTTTGCTGCTTCTTTGAAAGTTCATCGTTTACAGTTATATTCAATTAAAAGGCGAATGATTTTGGGAGACTAGAAACTGACCTCTGACCTATTTCGTTCAGGATTTTGTCGGGCAACCCAAGTGTTAATGAGCAGCCAGAACTTGGGCCATGCCAAAGGTTGGTATACCAATAGCAAGATGTGGTTAGAAGCAGTTCAAAGTCAAGGCTAAAGTAAACTTTGTTCTGCAACTAAGCTTTTAAATAACTAGCTGCTTGTATATCACTGAACTTTTCAATTGTTCAAGCCTTTTTTACATGGAACATCTTAATTAAAAAAAAAAATTGGTAGACATCATAGAACAACTTGGATTGAAGCATTTAAAAATGTTCTGCCATAGATCAGGTATAATAAGGTGTACCAGACTGTGTTGATCAAGTTACGCCTACTTGGCTTGTACCTTATATAATTTATGATGTCAGGTGGGGACAGGTAAAGACAGGCTTTGGCCAAAAGGGGTTTGCAGGCACCATTATTCAGCTGTTTGGCATTGCCTGCAAAGCCCTGTGCACTAGATTCTGCAAGCACCGATGATCAGATGATCATTGAGGCTTCCAAAGTTTTTGCCTTTTTGGTTTGATTTCAACCAATACAGCACAGTATTTCTTTCAGAATTTATATACTATGTCTTTATTTTTATTTAAAATTCTTTTCAGAACCGTGTTCATACAGCGTTAAAAACCACAATACGGTAATTATGCCTTGATTACTTTAATTTGCTCTACGCAGGGCTGCCCTTGAAGCTGACCCAGAAACTCCAGCGGGTGCAGAATGCCGCGTTCAGACTCCTTACGGGGTCCTTGCCGCGGGATCACATTCATCCAGTGCTTTACCAGCTGCACTGGCTCCCAGTGAAGTACAGGGTCAGGTTTAAGGTGCTGGTTTTGACCTTTAAAGCCCTGTGTGGCTTAGGACTCTCGTACCTACGGGACCGCCTTTCCTGGTATGCCCCGCGGAGAACCTTAAGGTCCATAAATAACAACACTTTGGAAGTCCCGAGCCCCAAGGAGGTTAGATTGGCCTCAACCAGGGCCAGGGCCTTTTCAGCTCTGGCCCCGGCCTGGTGGAACGCCGTACCGCAAGAGATCAGGGCCCTGCATCTTTCCACAGGGCCTGCAAGACGGAGCTGTTCCACCTGGCTTTTGGGCTGGACTCAGTCTAACCCCATATATATATAAATGGAACCCCTTATATGGGATTTGTATATAAGTTTTCCCTCGGCTCTTTTTGCTGGCCCATGTACGACCAGCATGGATAGTTGGCCCCGGTGAATATTTGACGTTTTCTCCCCTTATGGCTTTGATCTATGGGCTACCACTAAAACGAGGCTGCATTTTAAGCTGCTTTTTAAACTGTATTCTAACTTATATTTTAATCAACTATTGTTGTTTTTTACTGTTTTTACTGTATATTCAGTGTTAGCAGTCCTGAGCCCGGTCTTTGCCGGGGAGGGTGGGGTATAAATAAATTATTATTATTATTATATAAATCTTGGGATCGAATAGAATTTTGCTTGGTCTTTGTTTATAAGTGAACTGATGTAATTCACATCGCCCTCACTAATGCATGAATTGGAACATAATTCTCCTTTAGTCTTCACCTTCTCCAAATTTTGCAATGCAGCTCTCAGATCACATGTAGAGCAAGTCCAGGGAGGCAAAGTCCACTTGAATTAAGGAAATCTTCTCAATTCCTTTGGTTGTGTCATACAAACGTGGACTTCTTGGAGAAGTTGTGAAAGATCTGGTTCGGGTTTTTATTTTGTGTTCTGTATTTTCATTATGTTCTCATTTAGTGTATCTCCATCACAGTGACAAACGTAAACAATGACTTACCATTATTTTGCTCCTCCCTGTTCATGTTAGCTGGGCACTGGTAGAAAACAAGTCATAATCCCTTTGATGTCCACACCAAGGGATCATAAGTATTCTGCTTCCAACGAATCATGATTTCTAGCCAAAGTTTGTTCTAATAAATCACAATCAGTAATCCAAAAATGAAACAAAACCACAATCTCTGGTTCAGATCGGTTTTTTGGGGTTTTTTGTATTTTGTTTTAAATTGAATATGAAGAGAAGACAAACAGGCCAGATACATAGTAATATGTAATAGTAATAGTAATAGTAATAGTAAACTATTAGCTAACTGCTTTGAGGTTTTTTTTACATTCAAGCAGTATATAAATTCTAGTTTAATGTGGAGTGCAAACTGGGTCAGTTTGTATTATGTGCACTGTAATAGGTAGCATGCATTAAGCTGCTCCATTACTCAAACATAAATCCTTTTAAAAGTCAATATATTTTACATACTTCTAATTATATGCTGAATAAGTAATATAACCATTAGCCTTTAAGGTCCCACGAAAGTCTTTGTTGTTCATACAAAGAATTGTAACATTATATTTTACTTTAATGCTTTGGTTTTAAACATGTTGTGACTTTCACTAAGCAATCAGGGTTGTCGGGTAGCTAGTTTTTTTTTTTTAAAAAAAAACTGTTCATTGCAGTTGGATATGAACTCCTGCCTCCATAGCATGTTCAAACTATTGGGCTTCTCTTTTTAAAAAAAGGATTATAAACATTTGCTTGCTGCACAGTGTAATTCATTTTTCAGGACAAAGCAGGAGAAATTTAAACCGATGAATAAGAGCACATTTAATTGAAGAAATTATTTGTTGAAACACATGGTTAAGCGAGGTTCCTCTTGGGAGCTTATTTTTCTGTGTGCACAGTGAATCAGACTCAAGAGCAAGGGAGCGTTGTGGAAGCTGGTTGCAAGCTGTGTTCTTATTTCCTCTCTGCAACAGAGAAGAGACTAAAGATGTCATACATTTCAAGGCAGGTAGGAATGAAAGGCATTCCTCAAACCCTCAGCCTACATTTGTAATAAAATAGGAGGACTTTGACTTATGGAGCTTGAAGGTTGGTGGGAGGAAGAAAGTCAAACTAGGCAGAAATAGCACAAAAATTGCCCAAGGCAGAACCATTAACATTTATAACATGATACAGGGAGGGAGGTTTCAGAAATAGTTACTGATAAAGGCTGGAGTTTGCCCTACCTGGAGCAGAGAGTTACAAATGAGTTGAGTGAATAACTGATTTTCGACTGAGAACTTTAGAAAGATTAGTTTTCAAATGAGGCAAGATGGAGTAATTGTTCCAGGGTTGCTGCACGTAGGAAGGGGGGATTGAATGCCCCCATTGCTATTTACAGTACTGATCCTAGAATCATAAAATTGTAGAGTTGGAAAGGACCCTGAGGATCATCTAGTCCAGCCCCCTGCAATGCAGGAATATGCAGCTGTCCCATACGGGGATCGAACCTGCAGCCTTTGCATTAACAGCACTGCACTCTAACCAGCTGAGCTGTAATGAGATGAGAGGGAGCCCGTAGGTATATGCAGGGGGAATAATTTTAAAAGTTGCTATCCTGCAGCTCCATTTCCCCACTCCAGGGCTGGCCCACCCATGAGGCAACGTGAGGCAACCGCCTCAGGCGGCAGCATCCACAGGGGCAGGAGATCTGGTCTCTAAGGAACGTATCACCTGCCACCGCTGCCACTGCCTTGGCAGCAGTGGAGGCCAGCATCCCTCATGCTGCCTCTACAGGGGCCTCTTGGCAAATAGGAAGCAGTGCTGGTCTCCTCTCAGTCCTTGTTCCTGATGTAGATCCCTTCTTCCCTGGTGGAAGGAAACACCATTTTGTGGTTTGCCTCAGGTGACAAAATGTTTTGAGCCAGCCTCCCTGCCAGCCTCCCTGCTGCTTTGGGGTTTTTTTTGGGGGGGGGGTGAGAACCATGGGAGATCTAATAATGGACCTCCGTTCCTCTCTTCAAGTTTAGCTCTCCACTTTGAGTGCAAGTAACAACCAATAAATTGCAGGAGGGAGAGGAAGGTAGAAGCAGCATTGTTGCACCTGGCAAGGAATGAGAGCGGCCTTCCTCACTTTGCCTATGTGTATTTTAAATCATTAATATCTGAATATGTTCTCATTTCGCTTTTTTGGTTCATGGATCTGTTTATATTACAACTCTGTTGTGAACCATCTAAACTCAGAGCTATAGTTGCCTGCCCTCGGGTCCATGGTTACAAATAAACAGAAACTGAAATACTTTGCCATGCAGTAGACATTACTCCCTCCCTCCCTCTTTGGTGTACTGTAATTTATTACTTGATTGTAGGTGCAGTCTTCAAATGTCCTCAAATGTCCGGCAATAGGAACAATTTGTAATGGAAGTGCTTGTTCTTGTTCAGTAGCCCTTTAAACAGTTTACCTCTGGATGCTCCTTGGCCATTTCACAGGGGAGCACATCAATGTTCTTGTTTAGTTGCTGCACTCCTGGTGATTGATAGATTGAGGGGTTTGTTTGCTTTTTAAGCCTTTATGCATGGAAAGAAGCACAAAACCACCTCCCAAACTATGTTTGTTTTCCTTGCTCCAGCGGTCTGAAGGCTAAAGGGTCGCTTGCGAGCATGACATTGTGGAAGGGAGGGTTTGACCACAGAGCCATGGCAAACTTTAAACCCAGCCAGATTAAATATAATTCATTCGTTTCTGTACAGGTCACAAGCACTATTGAATCTGTCCTGTTGCTTAGGGCCTTATTGCCAGCACTAGGTTTGGATCTGGTGGAGTGGATTCTAGTCCACAAAACTTAACCCACTTTTATCCGACAGTGGGCCAGGACTCCCCACTGGCCACAGGCCACTTTTAACTGGGCCTCAGTGCCATAGCCTGCAAGCCATGCCATAATCTTTGGGTTGATTCCAGAACCTGTTAAGGAAAGCTAAGCTAGTTGGCCACAAGGCAAATGCCGCAGCAAAGAATTGAGCAGTAATCAGATATGGATTAGCTATTGGTAGAAAGTGGTGTCAGTAATTGCCAGCTGATTATGCCAAGCTCTGCCACTGCTTGCCACTGTTTTGCGACTGGCTTCTCCCCTGTATCTCCCATTTTCTGTCTGGTGGGCTTCAGTAAGCATCCCAAGTGGCTTGAGGATAGACCAAGTGGTTTGAGAACCCCTGGCCTGGCCTGCCATCAATGTCTTGGCTTTTAAGGTGCCACAGTAGTGTCTGTAACTTTTGCTGCAACACACACAGCAACCTTCTGGTACTTGCTTTTGGTTTGTTTGTTAAACTACTGTTTTTAAGCCCACCTTTCTAGAACTGCTTAAGGCAACCAACAATCAACATTTACGGGAACATCAGATCTATAAACGCAGAAAAGCAGTGCAGCTGAAAAGTAGTTCAAGCTTTCCTACAGAGAAAAACTCAGGAGTGACTTTTTTAAAAAGCCATCAATTCCTCATGCCCCCAAGCTTTCCTAAATAAATGAGCTTTACATAACAGACAGAAAGCCGAAAGGGAAGTATACAATCAGGATTTCTGTTGGAGGTCATTCCACAGCCCTGAGTCACCACTGGGGCCCCTGCTCCAAACACCACATTCCTTTACTTCACTTAATCTGGTCCTTTGATAATGATGACAATAGGCAGATAGAGGTGCTCGCCAAGCTCCCAGGTTATGAAGTGTTCTCAGGTGTTTTGCAATATTGCTTAAACGTGTTCATCTGCCACAGCATTCTGGACCATCTATGCTTTTCAGGCTAGTTTCAAGGGCAAATATATGCAGAACTTATTTCAGTACTGTAAACCCACAACTAGTAATGTTAAATTCTCGAGAATAATCTTTTTGAGAATATTTTTGAGAATATTCTCGATTAATGAGAATATTAGAGAATTTTCATTTAAAATAGGAGAATTTTCATTTTAATGCATTGAAAATGATATAATTTTAATGCATTGAAAATAATATAATTAGTTAATATACATGTTTATTCATGGGTAAACTTGTTCAGATGGCAACCAAAAACTGTAATAGGCTATCTTGTACTTATAATAGCTCTAAAATTTCATAACTGTTTTGGTGATTAAAACACAGCTTGATAAACAAAACTATATGCATACATATAAAAAAGAAGCCATTAACATTAAATATATTATCATTATATGATAATACATTTCAGTATGTCATTCTCTGGTAAATGGCACCTTGTACCATTGAATGGCGCTGCAAAAACCAGTTACTGGCACTAAATAAAAATATAGAAACATCAGCTGTTTAAATCAAGGCCACCTCACATGCTGTTACTTTGAGTGTATAAAGCATTAAAGCTACTTTGTGTAAAAAAAATCATACTGTATGGCCAAGGGTATAGAATCGCTAAGAATAAGGTCACACCAAAATAGAAAAAAAATGTTATTACATATAGTTGAAATACATACAAATTCAAGTGTTCATCAAATTAAATGAATAGCATTTTTAAAACTAAAAATAAAAAATGTTTTCTGTAACTCACATTTCAGAACTGCCAATGGTGAATGACACAATGCCCAGTAATGTAACTGGATCAAAAAAATAATTATCCATTACTTACACTGGCAATATCATAGCTTGACTTATTATTTACTAGATTTTTTAAAATGTGGGTTGTGCAACTGGTTCTTACATTAGAATTTACAGTTTGTGGAAAATATTCTCCAGAGAATTTTCCAGCAGAGAATATTCTCGAGAATATTCTCATTCTTGAGAATTTTCTCTAGAGAATTTTCTCACCTCATATCACTACCCATAACCTTTGCAGGGGTTGCATTCTGGGAATAGTGCCTAAAACCAAATTCACGTATGCTCAAAACACATTGGGTTCAGTGGCGGGTGAGATTGTCAAAGTCTTTTTTTCACGGATGCCCGTCCCCTTTCTGCCCCACCCCCTTATTTAAATTTATTATTTTTTGCCAAGCTCATAATGCGGAATGTGCACAAGTTAAAGGAGCGTAAGTTGTGGGCTTACTGTATTTTGTTTGTTTGTTTACAGTACTTTAATACTAAATTGATCATTGTGATTACAAAAGAATGGAAAACAATGGTGGGGTCCCACCTTTCCAAGAGTGAGCACAGACTGTGCATTAGATGTAGCTGATAAATTGTGATGCTACTGCTGTCTTGTCCCCAAGAAGTGTGGGAATTATACTATTGAAAGTTTTTTCCCCTCTGCCTGCATTAATAGTTCCTTGGGCGGGGGGACCTTTTATCTGCTGCCCTTTGCTTCTCTGGCACGACTGCAGTGAGCTGCTGGTTTCCATTAAGAACATCCAACACGGCATCCAGACTGGCAAACCAAGACTGGGAAACTTATGGCCTTCCAGATGTTGCAAGACTACAACTTCCATCACTTCTGTCCCTTGGCCACACTGGCTGGAGTGATGTGAGTTGGAGGCCAACAACATCTGGAGAATCATTGTTTCCCCACCTCTGCCTTAAACTATGGTTAACATTAACCACAGTTTGTTTGAACAAATTCGCTTCATAATCCATGGTTTGAAGTTGGCTTGTTTTAAACCAAACATACTTTACATTAACAAGTAGAAACGGAAGTGAAAAGCTTCTGAACTGGTCCACTTTAGAGGAAAAGAGGAGCGCCTACAAGGCTTGGGTCACTGATTTGTTCTCCTCGTGCAACACCAGGCAATGTCTGATATCCTTTCTGCTATCTAGTGCATTTAAAATCTTCAGGTGTCAGAATACAGATTCCTGTTTTTGAATTGACACGTTTAAAGTGCCTGTGTCAATTTCATGACGATTCCCCCCCCCTTAAAGATAGTATGCTCTGTAACCAATATTGTCATCCTTACTTAATTACCAATGTATTGATTAGTGAATGTGTTCTTTCTGATGTTTAATTCGGGAACTGCGATTCAGTTTTATCTTACTGCTGCAGATTTTTGGGTTCTTTATGTTTGTTCTTCTAAGTTTATAGATTAATGTGGTCTGCTAGAATGCCTTTTGAATGAAATTGACTTTCTATTGTGCTGAAGAAAATAATTTTGCTTAACTCACACTCACACACACACACACACACACACACACACACACCAGTTTAACTTTGCTTGTAATGACATTTTTAAAGAATTTTTAACTTTTAAAAATATGTGGTTTTAAATAAGTTTTTCCTTTCCCTTTTTTTTCAAAATAGTCATAGAATGGGGAGATGATATTAAAACCATCTCAGAAGATGAAGCTGTGATGTTGGTGAACCATCAAGCAACAGGAGACATTTGCACCCTAATGATGTGCCTTCAGGACAAAGGCACGGTATGCTATTTTTGTATTTACCGCTGTTTCATACTGGGTAGGCCATATTGAGAATATGCTCTGAATCATAGCACTGGGGACCACTGCCAAGTCTGGTACCTAGCCCTGAGACTCAAATTCACATCCATTTAATGGATCTAGCTGCCCTCCTTCCCCTGCAGAGTGGCCCAGATCCTCCAGATGGCTGTGCTATAGAAGCAGGGCATACAGACACCAGAGTTGTTTGCAGGGCAGGAATCATTTAGCAATCCAAGTGGCCCAGGAAAGCAGATCAAACTAAGTGACTGAGGAAAGGCACAAAGTAAGAGATGCTTCTCTGTGTCCGCTTCTGGAGAGGAAAGGAGTTGAAATTGCACAATGAATGTTACCCAGGAATGGAAAGCAAAGCAGGGGGCATTCAAGGATAGCAAACATCCTTTTAATTTTTCCTTCATGTACTGTAGACAATGCTTGCTGAATAAAAATGCACTGCACTGCATTAGTCTTTCATGATAAAATGCTCATAAACCTTGACTGCTATGTTCAGGTGATAAAATGGGAATTCTGCATTTCCCATTATCATCAGTTCTGAAAATGGGATATGGCCTGCAGACAATATTTGTTTAGAAATATTTGTGGTCTTTACTCCAAGATGGTTGAATTGGGAAGCATTTGATTTAGTGTTTTATTTCTAGTTAGTGCAAGGCTATAAAAGGGAATACATGCCATCCATCCATCTGTTTGTTTGTTTTTTCAATCAAATGAATGTGGGTTGAAATAAATTGTTCTGAACATCAGTCCAAAAATGAAATTGCTTCCAGTAGTTTGCGTGTGTGCATGTAATTGTGAGGATACCAGAATTCTTAATTAGTCCGTTCAAATGGTAAACCTAGCAGGTTTATAATTCCTGTTTGCATAATGAACCCTGACTTGGAGGCAATGAAATTTATTACAAGCTAAACTCTCTTTTCTGTGCCTCTGTCATCTGCACGGAACTCCATCTTATAGCAAGCTCAAATGTTGCCTATTGTAACCCTTTAGTTACCGAAGGAGATGAAAATATCCCATGTTGTACATGTTCAGAGAAATTTTCCTTTTACCACTTTGGTTCTTTTGACAAAGTGTAGCAAAGCAGTTTAAAAGTTTGGATCAGAAACTATACAAACATTAATCACTTTGGAGCATCAGACATGTTGATTTGCACCATTTCTTTCTTGCTCATGGTTGGGCATTCTTTTCTCCTCCAGATAGTTACTACTGATTCCCCCCGCCCCCAGTATCAAATATAAAGTCTCTGTCCCCCCCCCCTCTCTTTGTAAGTAAAGTACGACTTTACTCAGGTTCTGGGTGGCACTGTGAAGGAGATGAGAAAGGCAATGCATTTTCTGTGTGTTCAGCTTTTTGCATTACCTGCATAAATTCCTGCCTGTTGTCCTCCCCAACACCATCTCCACACAAAATTGTAGCATGTGGAATTCAGTTCAGTCTGCATCAAATGCTAGCTAGGAAGCAAACCTGGTAGCCCAGTGACCCCAGGACAGTGGAACTCAATAATTTCACGGGGTTAGATGAGATGACCCTCGTGGTCCCTTCCAACCCTACGGTTCTATGGTCTATGTGGCTTGTAGAGTTAATCACCATGGGAGGGAACCATTATCCCTTCTTGATAAGCTGTATTTTGGAGCATTTATCCATCACTGTGTCCCTCAAGAGAAGTTGTCTGGAAGGAACTATTTTTCAAACAGTTTTTGCACTTTCAGCTGCTGTTACAAGATGCTCTCAGTACAAACTTTGAAGATGGCATTGGTGGGACCGTACATCTCACCATAGATATTTGCAATAGCTAATGAGTACAAGACTACATGTCTTGTTACTACTCATTGGTTTACAGTTGCAGATATGGGCAGTCTGGTGAGACGACAGGTGGTTCTAAACATACCTGGATTTGGCTGTGTACATGCTGCAGTCAGTGTTGCATGCAAACTGACAGCAGTCATTCAGTTGAGTGCTGATTCCCCAGCCTGGATTTCAAAGCAGACAGTGCAACAAACATTATTAAGACACTGTATGATGGTAGGATCCAACATATCTCACTGCTAAAACATGGTTTTGAAGGGCAAACCACACATAAAACTCCAAGGAGTATTAGTGATTACTTCAAGCAAACTGTATCTTCACAAACAAGACTGAAAGATTGAGGCCACCACAACAACTTAGCACTGTGCTGTCTAGTGTAGGATGTCCTTGCAAGTTGGAACAGCAAGCTGCAGTAGTATTGTACCTCTGCAAACAACCCAAATCAATGGTGGGTTGTTGTTGTTTTTTTACAACTTTCACTTCATTCCAAGGCAATAGGAATAATAAAGGACCTTTCTCACAAGCAGCCTTCTGGCCAACAGGCATATCAAGGCAGTTCAGGGGGAGATTATCTGGTGGGCTGCTGGTTACCTTACCCCAAGATTCGTTAACTATTTAGGGAGGAAGGTCCTGTTTAAAATAAGTTAGGTAGGATGAGTGAGTATCAGGTGGGAGAAACTGTGATGGCTTATCTCGAAACGCACTAGGTGTTTGTAAGGTACAGCATATGGTATCTGATGCACTCAGCAGCAATTTTTCAAAGGTTATGGAACAAATCTCAGCAACATCCAGAGACACTGAGACTGATCCCTCATTCGTCTTGCAGAAGTCCCAGGTGGATTGTCTGGGACTTGTAAATGAAAATGATTCTTCACCTTATACCAGACATGAAGCTGCAGCAGCGACAAGGCAGGAACTTGTGAGGGGGAGGGTGTGCCAGAATTTAACAAAGCCCTAAGGACCTATATGCTTTATTGGGAACACAAGTGGCATTTGCAGCGCTCAGCACACACTGTTTCTTTGGGCTCCCTTGCTAGGCCTCCCACCAGTATCCACACTGAGAGTCTGTTCAGCACAGCTGGAAGGATTGTAACAGGCAGCATAAATAATCTGCCAACAGAGAATATTCATGTTTGAACCAGTCACGGATACCAAAGATGCAGCCAGTGGACCCTTAAAAACTCAGTTGGGGCTTCCCAGCACATGTCTCATACAGCAGCAGCAGAAGCAGTAGACGTGGAGCAGGAAGATGAGAAGAAGGAGAAAGGACCGAGCCTTCATCAAAGAGCTGTTTTTGAAGAAGTCCTCATTGGAGTCAATAATGAACTATTTTTCAAAACAAGCATGAAAACCCACAGTGCAATATTCATACCATCATGCTAGTTTAATGCACAATAAAGTAAAGCTGGTTATCTACAGAAACAGTGTTTATTATTTTTAATAATTGCTGGAACATGATGTTTATATTTCCTGACTTTAAATTATTTTAAGTACAAAAAGGCAGGAAAGGAAGTATAACAAAAACCAAACAAACTTCTAATAATGAAGCAAAAATTGGTTATTTCTGTCTTAAAGTTGCTTAATTAGGCACTCTTTTCGAGTTTTTTAAAATAAATAATACATTGGATGAGAATACAAACTTTCCATCCATCCCATTGTCATTGTTACTATTTTAAATAATAAAAATAAGTGAAGGAGTCTAGCACCTCTGCAGTTAACCGTCCCACCCCCCAAAAAAGAAATAAATACACTTTCATTCTGGAATTGGCAGAAGCAGTCTCCACATTGACGACAGCAGTATACTGAGTCTTGCAACAAATAGGAATGGGCATTGTCACTGCTTCTTCCTGTTTGGCTTGTTCCATAGCTGCTGTCTCTGCCTGTGGTCCCATGTTGATCTACTCATTATTGTAAATGAAGCCCACATGAGAAGGATGCCTTGTGATTCGTGGGGTGGAAAAAGAATGCCAAATTCACACTTTTCTTTCCAAGATCTGCTTTGGTGATGTGCACACGCGAAAATTCAGAGATGCTTCAGAAGATTGTAACACAGGAAAGAGTTTGCCTGAGTTTATAACCCTGGACTGGCAACCTGGCTGCCTGATTCTGAATTATAATGGGTCAATTCGCCCATCTGTAGCTATTAATATAACGAATATAATAAACTGGTATGGCAAAGTTTAAACCAAAATAGATGAATCCATTCCTTGATTAAATACTAGCCATTCGCTCAATGCCAATAAAGCATATAGGGTTAGGACCTTTTGTTTCTCTGGCCCACTGGTCTTTGGCTGTTAGTTTGGGGCCCACTTGTGTGTTGCGACTTGACATAAAGTAGGTCACAGCAGCAACACTAACACCTTACAGATATATAGTGTCCCATTAAGTGGGTCCCTGAATGTACATTTGAGTGAAAGATGTGTCCTTGGTATGAAAAGGTTCCAGAATATAGATCTTGCCCAATATTTTCTGCTCTGATTGCCAGCATTCCAGATTAATTTGAGACTGAATGGTTGGATGTTTGTTGGGTAACTGGATTAAGGGGGAACCTGAATTTTCTATCCAGAAGGTTTACAGTCTGAGAACTATGTAAACACTACAAATTTCCTAGATAGAAACTGCCTACATAAAAAGTATCTTCATATAGGAAGAAGTGTGAAAAGTTCCTTGAATGCATCTGTTTTCACTGCATATTTTTATGTTGAGAAGCTGGTGTTCCCTACACTTCCCCACATGTGCAGACAAATAGGTGAATGTGATTAACACATACAACTTACATGGTCTTCATGGCTTTTCTTCTCTTGACCGTGCTTTCTGTGTAGGAAATTTGTAATGTTCAAAGTATGGTGGACGGAATGTATACATAACACTGTTTAAGGAAATAATGGTAGGAAAAATTATATTATTTTCTGCCAGTGTCTTCATATTTCCAAACTCCCTTACCTCATTGTACACCTGCACAGGTCTTTTAAAATTAAATAGTGTAGATATTCTCCTTCTGAAACAGAACAATATAAAGATGACAATAGATAATTCATTGAATAGGTGCTGTTCATGTATAGCTTATCATGAGAAGCCCATCTTAGATTTTTCCTTTATATTCTCTTGCTCTCCCTTGCAAGAAAGCAAGCCCATCTGTTCAATCAAACCAATTCGAGGAATGTATTCAGTTGAAAGTAAGGACTATTTAAACTAATTTTTTAAAAGTGCATATGAAAGTCATTGTAAAAGCTTGTTAATACAGATTAATTGGAAGTGACTGATTTTTTTTTCAAGAATCAAATGATTTACCCAAGATGTTTAACAAATAGAGATCAAATCTGTATTTTTCCCCTCTGTAAAATGAAAACTGTGAAGATGCTGGATTGAGTGGGAGTAGAATTCTGGGAGATTATGTTTTTGCAAATAAGACTTTGTTGAAAGGTAATAGTCCTTTAGTGGTTACATCTGCACAAAGATATTCCCGATGGCATTTATATTCATACTTCTTAGTAAGGAAAATGGTTTTCTGCTAGCTAATGTGTTCTGAAGGGTTACCATGTTTTACTTTGTACATTGGCTTGTTTATTTGTTGTGTTACTTTGGAGTGCACTGACAGGTTCTTGTCTGAACTTCCCCAGGTTGTTCGTAAGATGATGTGGCTGATGGATTATATTTTTAAATATACAAACTTTGGAATTGTATCTCTAATTCATGGAGACTTCTTTATAAGACAGGTAATGGATGTTTGTTTGTTTTGTTTTTATAAACTATATCAGTAGCATCATCTGCTTTCAAAGTGGTCACCCATTTCATCGACTATGCTAGGTAGTCATAGTGTATAAAAACATTTCCACAGTGTACCTTGGCACAAAACCAACTGTTTATCCCCAAATTAATGTTTCAAAGATAATATATTATTTAGGAGTACTTTTATCCTACTTGTTCCCCAAAATTCTTCAGGTGGCTAAAAGAGAACTGGGGAGGAGAGAAGAGAATGCAGGAAACATAATGGCAATACCTAAATATATAGTAGTTGAAATGGAATGTAAAGAAATGTCTTCAGGGCAATTGAGCCTGCCTCTTCATTCCTGGAAACTAGCCAGTACTTTCTATAGAGCATATGTGGGAAACCTGTGACCCTCCACATAGTGGACTCAATTCCCACCCGCCCCAGTCAGCATGGCTAGTGATCAGGGATAATGTGCGTTAGGGTCCAATGACATGTCGAGGGTCACAGGTTTCCTATCTATGCTATAGAGTCTCTGGGGCTATTTAGGCATGGTGTGAGCAGGCATAAGCCTAGCACTTCCTCCTCAGGTACAATATTCTTTCAGATTAATTGCACCTAATTTGGTGGGGGTATTACTGATAGGACCTTTTGACTGACATAAGCTAGAGGTCAGTAAAATTCAGCTGCTTGATCTAGCCATTTGACTAGAATTGGTGGATCTGGGGCTGTTGTATAGCTGGTGAAGAGGGAAGTATGAAGTAAAAGGTTGTGTTGCTTGTGGGATATTGTGGGATACATGTCTGTAAGAAATGGCTAGCATTGACCTCATCATCATCCTCTGAGATGTGATATGAATAAACAAACTTCCATCAATGAAGTACTGATGAGAGAGGAATGGATACAAAAACTTAGGGATTACGCAGAAATTGTGAAACTTATCAGAAGAATAAGAAATCAAGATGACATTTTTTTAAAAATAAAAGAATGGAAATGGTTTATTGAATATCTAACAAACAAATTATAAACAGATAAAGGACATCAGCAGGATTGTTGTAATAACCTGCAATTTATATATTCTTTTAAAATAGATGAATAAAATAATAAGTTAATTTAGAATATGCATGAAATGATAAAATAAATTTAAGGAACTGCAGGAAGAGAAGGAAGGAAGTTGAGATTGAAATGTTAGAACTAATGTTAAACTACTAAAATGTATATAAATGAAAACTATATTAAAAAAAAAACTTCATCAACGCTATATCATGTTTCTCTATATGTTCAGATTTCAATGAAGAAACGACCCTGTAGTTGTGAGTTGGTCAGCCTGAGGGCTCTAGACCAGGCTTCTCCAACCTGGTGTCTTCTGGATGTCCAAAATATCTGGAGGGTACCTCGTTGGGGAAGGCTGTCACAGACTATGTGGAGGGGATCACATTATCTTTCTGATAGTATGTGACAAGAGTATTTACATGGAAATAGGGGTGGGTAGGAATTCTCCCCCACCTCTAAATTCAGCCAAGTGAGATAATTTGTTTTGGGATTATTATTTCTTTAAGTAAACAATAGCATTATGAAAATAAACTTTCTTAGAAAGTTGTACTTATGTGTCCCTATTTGCATTTTAGGGAAAAGCTTATCGTGACCAGCAGCTTTTGCTTCTCCAAGAACATCTAGAAAAACATTATAGGAGCCGCGATCGGAAGTGGATTGTATTGTTTCCAGAAGGTGGTTTTCTTAGAAAAAGAAGAGAGACCAGTCAGGCATTTGCCAAGAAAAACAATTTGCCATTTCTTACACACATTACACTGCCAAGACTGGGGGCCACGCAAGTTATATTGAAAAACCTGATAGCTCAGCAAGAAAATGGAACTCTGGCAGGTGGCGATGCTCCAGAAGCAGGTATGGGTCATTTTAATTTTTTATAGAACCAGTTGCCAGCTGATTGGGATCTCAGAATCAGCGTCAGGTCAAAATGAGTGTCAGGTTTTATGTTTTACATAAAAATATTTTGTAATGTAAAAAAATAGAATTGGATTTTTGGACCATCCAAAAATATATAGCACTTCCAAGCAATAGCAAATTCAAGTCATCCCAGAATTAACAAATGCTTATTTTTTAAATTCGATTATGGACCTCAAAATCGGAACGCGTACTGAAAGCGACCATCAGCCATTATTGTTGTCTATTAACTTAAAGGATGAAACCAAAATAACCAAGCACAATATTATAGAACCCTCTCAATACAAACAAATGACCCAATTAAAATGGTCCCAGGAAATGAGTGCAGTAGTGGGGCAAAAACTTACAGCCAACCTGAGAAAACAAGTATTATCCAACTTAAAGACCACTAATTCCTACAGCGATATTCCGAAAATTTATAATGAAATCTTCCAAATGTTCGTAGAACTTAGTACTCCACCTAAAGTTTGGGTACTTAAACATAGCGCTAGCCCTTGGTTTGATGATGAATGTTTCCAGCTAAAAAGAAAACTGCGCCAAACATTTAAAAATAATCGCACTAAACTAGAGCCCTCTTATCTTGATGAAAAAAGAAAATATCATTACATTCTGGCCGAAAAGAAACAGAATTATGCAACCCAAAAATGGCTACAATTACTCGACTCAATCCAGAGTAAAAATAACAAAGC
Organism: Podarcis filfolensis; assembly: GCF_964270895.1. Taxonomy (NCBI): domain Eukaryota; kingdom Metazoa; phylum Chordata; class Lepidosauria; order Squamata; family Lacertidae; genus Podarcis; species Podarcis filfolensis. The sequence continues at coordinate 97,306,853 of NC_139606.1, forward strand.
GTTCTGGAACCTAGTGTACGGAGGATTGAAAGCCGAAAATCAACTAACTCTACCACCAATTGCAGAATCCAAATGGTCCCAATATTTTACATCTGTATTTAACAATCTACACAGTGAACTTAAAGGAAATGAAACCACTAAAAATAAAATCAATAAACTCCAGGAGTGGCCAAGGGTAGAAGAAGAGGAAATTAGAGAGATAGTTAAAAATTTCAAATCGGGGAAATCTCCTGGGCCAGACGGTCTACCAATAGAATTATTTAAGACCTATATAGATTGGTGGGCAGAACCCTTAGCTCAATTGTTTACTCTCATAGATAAATATGGGATCATACCTGAGATATGGTTAAGATCAATAATTATCCCAATTTTTAAAAATGGCGACCCAAAAGAACCAAGGAATTATAGACCGATAAGCCTATTATCAGTGATAGGGAAAATCTACGCTAAGCACCTTTTATCTAAACTCCTTACCTGGATGAAAAATCTAAATTTACCAGGGAAAGAACAAATAGGTTTCTCCAAAGGTTGCTCTACATTAGACCACTGCCTTATACTTATGCATTTGGTTGAAAAATACAGATCTCAAAGGCAATCTAAGATATTTGCTGCTTTTGTAGATTTTCGTGGTGCATTTGACTCAATTGACCGCCCAAAGCTGTGGAGGAAACTCGCAGAATTAAAAATTGATCAGCGCTTATTGATCCTAATAAAAAATTTATACTCTTCCAATATCTGTCAAGTCAAACTTAACACCAAAGGTCACCTTTCATCAGACATCCCAAACTCGAAAGGGGTAAAACAAGGGTGTATTCTTGCCCCCTTCCTATTTAATTTATTTTTATCAGACTTGCCAGATCACCTTCAAAAAATAGAATCACATGCCCCTAAACTTAATCAGAAACCAGTTTCTCTGTTATTATACGCAGACGATGCTGTTCTACTATCATTAACGAGTTTGGGTCTGAAACGTCTTATATCTTCTCTGATCCTTTACTGCGAATGTAACAAGCTCTCTATAAATTACGAGAAGACAAAAATTTTGGTCTTCTCGAATGGTTGGAAATTAGAGAAATGGAAAATAAGAGGGCAGGAAATCCAACAAGTGAAAATCTATAGGTATCTGGGAATCTTATTCCAGAGCAATTTAGGGTGGGCAAATCATCGCACAAATGCCATAAAACAGGCAAAGTGCACCTCATCAGCAGTTGCCCGTTTTTATTATCAGAAAGGCAATCAATTTATTCCTGCGGCCAATCAGATATTCCAAACAAAAGTGCAATCCCAGATATTCTATGGAATCCCGCTATGGGTCCAAGCATATAATAGTGATTTAAAAAAGATTCACTCCAGCTTTCTGAGACGTATTCTTGGACTCCCAGCTGTGATCAAATATGAAACAATGTGTGCAGAAATAGGCATACACACAATGGAATATTGGGCCTGGTCCACCTCAATAAAGTACTGGTTACGCTGCCATTTTCGCTGCCCTCCATCAAGTCTGCTCGCTGATTTGCTCAAAGACTCCTACAAATCAAGATGGTATCAGTACCTCGAAAAAAAGATTGAATCTTTAGGCATCGAGCTGGAGCCCCTGTACAATTCTAATGAGCAATACATTTTCCATAATATCCTAACTAGACTAAAGGATGTCGAGAGGCAAAATATTATGGCAGCTGTAAACAAAATTTGCTCGCCCATATTCTATGATTTAAATATCTTAGATAGCAGAGCCAATTACGTCACCAAATTAATAATTCCAGCCCAACGTAGGGCTTTTATGCTGGCCCGTTTGAATGTTTTTCCCTCAGCATTTGTCAGGGGAAGATATCAAAACATCCCTAGAAACAAGAGATTCTGCAGATGTTTTATGAATGTCCCGGACACGGTAGAGCACATTCTCTTTCAGTGCCCATTGTACAGTACGCTCCGTCAACGCGTGCTGCCCCCTCTTTTGGGTGGTCTGGAGCCCCAACAAGGTGAATGTGTGGGATTCTGCCTATCCGACGTTGACCAAAGGGTAACGGCGGGGGTAGCCGAGTTTTTGGTAGCAGTCCTCCAAGGAGCAGGTTAACAAGGAAAACCACTGATTTTATATGTATATATATATATATGTATGTAGCCAACTGCTGCCTTTCTGTATATATCTCAAGGCTTTTATATGTTACTTTTTCTTTTATCGTTTTATTTGTATAATGCCTAATAAAGGTTTGAATAATAAATAAATAAATAAGTAAAAAAATAGAATTGGATTTTTGGACCATCCAAAAATATATAGCACTTCCAAGCAATAGCAAATTCAAGTCATCCCAGAATTAACAAATGCTTATTTTTTCCTTTTTAAAAAAATGCCTTAAAATATCTGGTGCTCCTTGGATTACCTAACCACATACATTTAACTGTTCTGGGATCATAAGAGTACTGTATACACCTATTAGTGTAGGAGGGAAAGTTGTGAGTGTGTTAGGAGACTGAAGTGCAAATTATTACTTCTATATTGTTGACTTTCCCCCTGTTGTGCGTCTATTATAAGTCTGATTGCCGGAAAGAGAATATATAGCTCTCACCTGCAGCTCTTCAGAATTCAAAGTTCTTTGCTGTAGGCTGCATTTAAAACACTTCTACTGCAGTCCTTTCCTCCTACCTTACAGGAGTGATCTCCACCATGGAGCCTGTGGGCTAGAAAATGGAAAGCATCGGCTTTTATCTCATGGAAACAACTTATTTAAAAATAAGTTTCTGTTACTCCCCTAAAAAGAGAAATTTCTTTTCCATTGGCTATTGGTTTAATAACACTATCTGGGCATCTTTGTATGAACAAATTAATTCTGGACCCGGGTGAAGAAGATACATGAGCTGAAGGAAAGTTATTTTCTCCCACCCAATTGCAAAGCAACACCCCCCCCCCCAGCCCACTTTGCAGCCAGGCTTCTCTGGACGCAACACATCCGTTAATTAGCTTTGTGTCTTCAGTTATTGTTGCTGTTTCTCCCCCAGCTCCTTTACTGTGTTAAAAACAAAGGAAGTATTTTGGATGTGTTTCTTTGCCACCTCTATTCCATCACTCCTAATCTAGTGCATCTAAAGGACTGCCACCTTATCTTAGATGGATTCTTCATGAACTGGGCCCTTTTGGTTGTGCTGATGCTGTAGTAGAATGTTCTTCCCTAGAGAGGCCTGCGTAATGTCAGCAGCTGATGAAAACTTGGCTCTTTAAAGAAGTATTTGGGGGAAACTGAACTGATCATCTGTTGTGTTTGCTGATTCCATTATTATGATATTTTATCATGCTGTTTGATATTGCCTAGATCATTTGTACCCTTGTGCTGCTACTTATTCTGAATTTCCAGAAGAAAACGGGGGTAGAAATTTAATATACATATGATATATTTCGCTCTTGCTGCGCTTGTACATTATTTGAGTTACAACTATCCACATACTGGCAACGTCCAACTTTCCTTTTTCCACCAATTGAGCATATAATGATTGTGTTTTGGCAATTCCTGTACAGTGCATTATAGTAATGTCGCCTGGATGTTACTTGTGCGTGGCCTTGTCATCGGAAAAAGAATTTCCACATTATTTTTCTACATTACTTGTATCAGGGTGAAGGTGTGTTGAATTTGTAGCATTGTTTTTACGGGGTTTTAGAGGTATGCTTTCCAAAATTCAGCTGTGTTCAAAATTAATATGAGAAACTGGGGAAGCTTTCTCTGTATTTTGCTTTGCAAAACAGTCTCTGACTTTTTGGAGATACAGCAGAATTTAACAAGCAATTTATGTTCACCATGTAAGTGAAATTACTTATTTAAGATCTGAGACTCAGCTGGATTTAGGTATCTGTAGGAATGTGAGTTTACAAGGGAAAAGGCATATTCATTCATTTGCGTGCAGTTCTGTGTTACCTGGCCAGCTTCTGGCACACCAAATGCGATTTCTTCTCTCTTGAGACCTTGACACTGACAGTTGGTCTTGCTCAGTATTTGATGAAGCATATTGTAGTTGCTTGGCAGTTTCATTGGTCTTGCCAGCAGTGTCCTGTCTACAGTCCTTCCTTTCGTTGTTTTATATAACTCTACAGGATATCCTAAATCTTGTCAAGAACGTGGTGCATACATAGCAAATTCTTTGGTATTCCTCAGGGTGAGAGTTTTCTGTTTTTCACCTGGACAGCATTTTACAAGGTTATAGTGTCTGATTATATGTAAGTTTGGTTTTCACACACCACTGCTTCAAGGTTTATCTTGTTTTTTAATGACAATGTGTACTAACAGAAACTTTATCAGAATACTGGACTTCGGCAGTATAAGCAGTTTCCTGTTGTTGTCCATTTTTTAAAGAGATGCCTTTGTGTCACAATATATTTGTGCCCTTTAAAATGATCACATTGCAGAGCCAATTTTCAGGAGCACGTTTCTGCTAAAGATTGTGATTACTGATTGTTGTAAACCTCCTATTGGACTATTGTGTTTATGCATTATTCCTGATGTGTTAGAAAGTCTCATTAGTAACATCCTCATTGGATCAAAATGGGCTTGCAGATACCTTAACATTGAACCTGAGCAATTAAGTGTTCAGTGACAGAGGTATAATGGAATGAAATAGTTGAATCCGCAAAAAAATTGTTGCAATGCACTACTTGCTGATAACTGATGAAAGTTTTTATTAATGTAGATAATGAATAAATCTCATTTACATAGATCGTCATGTGTTATTTATTGAATTATGACCTCATATGATAGAACTCTGATGTCGTTTTAAAGAAGTGTTTTCTTTTGTGTGCAATACCTGATCCAGTTTAAATTTGTGAGTTTGTTATATACTGCACACAGATGGATACATAGATGCCTCCTCACCCTTGAACATGCTGCTTTCTGCCCAATTCTAGTTTTGGCCAGGCTTAATTGATTTAAAATTAATTGTTTATGAACCCAGCCCTAGTTGCTCTGTATAACCATAGTATAGTTGTAATCCTGCAAAGAGCACCAGCCCAATATTTCTAAGTTACTTAGGGCTGGAGTTAACCTATGAAGAGGAACCAGGAGTGAGAAGTAGAGATTGTATAAGAGATGGACAGTACAAGAGGTGAAGGAGTAGGAAATAAGATAAGTTTATGAGTGAGAAGTGGGCACAGTGTTTGAGAAATCTAAATGAATAGGGAAACATTCATGTCACTGCTACAATGTGCTACTGCCACCTGTAGAACAAATGAATGGAATATCCAGTCTAAAACACCTGTATTACCTATTTTGGTCTATAGGCAGCAGCAATATGCTATAACAATGCCTTCCTGAATTGTATCAGATGGGGCTAAGATGTGCTCGGCTATTTGTTTGTTAATACTTTAGAGCTTTCGTTTGAAATGCAGTGTTAAATATTGCTGGCTTTTAATGATAAAAATTGGGTAATGATAGACAAATATTGGATAATCTGCTGGCTTATTTATATTCATCAAATTGATGTTTACCCATTGAATGCAGGTAGAATACCTTTTGTAATCTTTACTGCAGCTCACAACTGAAGGGGTGTCTTGTTTGGTTTATGTGGGAAGATAAATATGCTCTTCGTTTTAGATTTGGAGTTTGCTTTTTCTGGTCTGTCAGCATGCATAAGCAATGAATCCTATCCTGGCTCTAGATATCAAGCACAGCCCACACTGTGTGCTTTTAAGCATTTAGGTCCCAAAAAAGGAGAAACAGAGTTGAGTGAGACCCTATCTTTTTATTTCAACCAACTATTATTATTTTAAAATCTTTTCATCAGGTTGGATAGTCAAAGGGGGAAATGATTTTGAAACGTACTGGATCAGACCATGAATCCATCTTATAGTCCTGCATTAAACCAGACATTCACTTCCACGAAACCCACAAGCAGGGCATGATGCCAGCAGTTCTGTCACTCTGTCAATTCAGTGTTTATCCCACAATATTTTGGCAGATTTTTAATATCAAGACACAGGAATTTATTTAAATCAAATGCTTCCATTTAGATATATAAATCTGAGCTGTACTGTTAAGTGTCAGATGGGCTTCCCTGAGAAAAGCAATATATCTTTTATTCCTATATTTAATAAATACTACATGCGGGTGGCGCTGTGGGTTAAACCACAGAGCCTAGGACTTGCCGATCAGAAGGTCGGCGTTTCGAATCCCCACGATGGGGTGAGCTCCTGTTGCTCGGTCCCTGCTCCTGCCAACCTAGCAGTTTGAAAGCACGTCAGAGTGCAAGTAGATAAATAGGTACCACTCCGGCGTTAAGGTAAACGGCGTTTCCATGTGCTGCTCTGGTTCGCCAGAAGCAGCTTAGTCATGCTGGCCACATGACCCAGAAGCTGTACGCCGGCTTCCTCGGCCAATAAAGCAAGATGAGCGCCGCAACCCCAGAGTCAGTCATGACTGGACCTAATGGTCAGGGGTCCCTTTACCTTTACTATATTTAATAAATACTACATGCGGGTGGCGCTGCAATAAATACTACATGCGGGTGGCGCTACCCTTTTTCTGCTCTCCCTTCCAAAGCTATGACGCCCAATTATATTGGTGGCACAAAGATGCCTTACTTTTCTGGTTGCTAAACTTCTAAATGGAGAATGCGTATGGGTGTTATATATTTGTTTGTTACTTGGCTGGGATTCATGTAGCCCAAAATGTTATCCTCGAACGGGTAGTATTGCTAAAAGACGTTTCTTCCTTTTCTGTTTCTTTGATTGCTCTGAGTGTTGTGAGAATTTGCCTTGGCACTGGATGAAAGCAGCCCTACTGAAGAGCACATTCAGAACTGCTAGGCCAAGCTATTGCACTTGGCAGCCCCTGACTGCAAGGAACCCAGAGGGAAGGAAGGGCCTGTAGAGAGTGATAGATAAATACATGCCGCAGCCTGCGGGGTTTCCATTCAATCCCCGTGGGCTAATTTACTTGCTTCCAGAGGAAGCAAAGACTAAGAGTATTCTCGAGTGGAGCAACACTGTAAAAAAAAAAAAAATTTCTTTTTAGGTATAGTCTCTGAAGTATTTACAAAATTGTATTTCTTCTGGTAGCACAACTGGGATTTCTTCAGAAGCATTAGTCTCTGATCTGCTCTTTACTCTGGCACTTTTGTGGTAAAAGCTGGAGGCCAAGGAGGTGAGCTTGCTCTTTTGTCTCCTTCAGCTCTGATGCCATAGCACAGGTTTGTCTTGGGCTCAGAGGCCTAAGGTCTAAGGACATAATAAGGGGGTCTATTGGTTTGCGTTTGCTTTTGTTTTATTCTGTATTTTGTGTTCTCGTTTTGTTTGTTTATATTATGAACCTCCCTGTGATCTTTGGACAAAGTGCGGTATAGAAATGTTAATAATAATAATAATAATAATAATAATAATAATAATAATATACCCTACAGTGAGTTATGGTGAAGTGGAAGGATTGGGGGGGGTGAGCAGCCTTGGCCCTCCTTTTGCCCCAAATTAATTTTAAGTACTTCTTTGCTGGACTGAGGAGGAATAATTGGTGAACCAGTTCTTTCCATTCATCTCTCCAGATTTTGGGCCTTAGCTGGCCAAGAGTAGCACATACGCCCAAGCCTTGTCCAGGGTTTTTTGGACCCTCCCAGGTATTTTGGGAGGAGGCAGGCAGAGGCAGGAGAAAGGAAAGGCGAGGGCGTTGAGAGCCATGGGGCAGCAGTAGAGTGTGTCTCTGTGCTGCTCGGGACGGGTGTGTACAGGGTGAGGAGTGTGGCAGGGTGAGGGGCAGAGGACAAAAGCAAGTCTAGAGTGAGAGACTAGGATAAAATCCAGTTATCCACAACTTCTCGCGAGCTTTCTATGGGTGAGTTGAGGGTTTGATTGGACCCTGGCTGAGAACCCGAAGGCTGAAAGGGAGAGTGTGTTAGGAGGAAACTGAATTGGTATTGATTTATAAACAACAACAACAACAACAACAACAACAACAACAACAACAACAACAACAACTGTCTTTTTCCAATATTTTATTTTAATTGTTGTTGCTTCAGTTTTGTGTACACCGCTTAGAGGTATTTTTTAATATATTAAACTGCATAGAAATTAAATAATCAAAAAAGTATGCTTTGTAATTGTAAAATAAACTGGTGGGCAATCTGACCTTTTAAGAAGACCTTGCAAGACTGAATTCAGGGCACTCCTGGCCCTCAGAGTATAAGAATTGCCTCATGCAAGCAGATGCAGCCTTTGAGGGAATGGTCATGGCTCAGTGGTGGAGAATCAGCACAAAGAAAGCCCTTGGTTGTGTCTTTAGCATCTTTCAGCCAGGGCACGAAAAAAATCCTCTGTTAGCAACACCAGAGAGCTGCTGTGTAAAGAGCTGCTGCCCATTTGCCCCATGCAGTGAGCCACGTGCAGCACCAGATCAGGGAAGAAGCTCTCAGGCTGGCCCGGGCAGGAAGGGGTATAAAGCACTTTATTTTTCATCTGACCCTTTTTCAAACCACAAGGTCTACCTGACTCTTATCACAACTTGCCTCTGTGGTCTTGTTTGCTGGCCCAGACCCCTGGCTTGTTCTCAGGTACTGATGGTCATGGAGTCCTGACTCTCCAGGCCACTCACTGCCTGTGGTCCAGCCTTGACATGTCACTGGTCTCATAGACAGCACTGAGCTAGATGGACAAATGGTCTGACTCTGTATGAGCCAGCATCTTACGTTTGTGGTCCCCATCACTGCACACTAGGACACAGATATTCCTCTGCTTTCAGAAAAGAGGAAGAGCGTGGAAGATGTGGCAACAGTTCTTTTTGCTTCTCTAGTTGGGGAAGTACAGTAATACAGTGTGGCTGTGGAGCTTGTGCATGTGTGTTCTCTCTCTCTCTCTCTCTTCCCCTTTCGCCTCTGGCAGAGACAGAGTGTGCAGATCAGGTCACTGGTCAGGGCACATCAGCACACTGTAGCTATTGCTTGGGCTAGTCACACATCTTTGAAGTCTCTCAGCCCCACTCACCTCACAGAGTGTTTGTTGTGGGGGAGGAAGGGAAAGGAGAATGTTACCCGCTTTGAGACTCCTGAAGGGGAGTGAAAGGCGGGGTATCAAATCGAAACTCTTCTTCTCCTTCTTCTTCTTCTTCTTCTTCTTCTTCTTCTTCTTCTTCTTCTTCTTCTTCTTCTTCTCCTTCTCCTTCTTCTTCTTCTTCTTCTTCTTCTTCTTCTTCTTCTTCTTCTTCTTCTTCTTCTTGCAACATCTCCTTTTCTATCTTCTGGTTTTAAGAACAGAAATGGAGAGAGCAATGAGAGCTGCTTTCTTCATGCTGTAATTTCTTTCTGCGATGCAAGGTAGCCTATACTGGCTTCCAATGTGTGTAGATGATCCTTGGGGGAATTACGGGTTTAATTTTCCAGGGTTGCTTGAATATCAACATATATAGCATGGAAGAAGTGGAAGCCAGGATGAAACCTGAAACAAAACAAGCAGTCCCTGGAGGGGAAAGTTGATGTAGTTGGCTGCTAAGTCCAGCACACCAGGGTAATTGGACCATTTGCTGAAAAGAAACTCTCAGTGTCTTCTAATGCAGAACAAAAGTATTCTAATTGGAAAGATCAAAATAGCTTGGCTGCTTGAGATCTGTGTGTCAAGAATGTAAGGAAGGGGCTTAGGAACCATCTCTTTTCTGTTGCAACTCTTGTCGCTCTGGGCAGAAATCCTAATGCATTGCACATATTTATTGAAACAAATCAACCAACCTTTTGGCTTAAGGTTTCTCAGCAGTCCATTACAGTGGTACCTCTAGATACGAACGGGATCCGTTCCGGAGCCCCGTTCGCATCTAGAGGTAAACGTAACTAGCGACGGCACGTCTGCGCACGCACGTGTCGCTTTTCACTGCTTCTGCGCATGTGCGTGACGTCATTATGAGCATCTGCACATGGGCAAGCGACGAAACCCGGAAGTAATGCGCTACATTACTTCCGGGTTGCCGAGGAGCGCAACTTGAACACGGTCAACTCGAAGCGTATTTAACTCAAGGTATGACTGTATATGCATAAGAAGTACAGTGGTACCTCGGGTTAAGTACTTAATTCGTTCTGGAGGTCCGTTCTTAACCTGAAACTGTTCTTAACCTGAACACCGCTTTAGCTAATGGGGCCTCCTGCTGCGGCCGTGCCGCCGGAGCACGATTTCTTTTCTCATCCTGAAGCAAAGTTCTTAACCTGAAGCACTATTTCTGGGTTAGTGGAGTCTGTAACTTGAAGCGTATGTAACCTGAGGTACCACTGTATGCCTTTAAAAGGCATACATGTCATAGAGTTACGGGCCAGTGCACTATGTGGAGAATAAAGCATACAGTTTAAATGTGACACATGATTATATTACAGTGGACGCTTGGGTTGCGAACGTGATCTGTGCGGGATGCACGTTCACAACCCGCAGCGGTGCGTCTACGCACGCGTGGGTTGCAATTTGGTGCTTCAGCGCATGCGCAAAGCACGACCAGCAAAACCCAGAAGTAACCCATTCTGGTACTTCCAGGTTTCAGCAGTCCATAACCCAAAAAAACACAACCTGAAGCGTCTGTAACCCGAAGTATGACTGTATTTTAACGGCTACTTTTGTCCGTAATTTTATGTCTGCGCACTACAGGAGGTGACAACTTTGCATGTGTCTAGTTGACACACAACTGCCAGTGAAGGGGTCCTTTTGGATCTGGAAGAGGGCAGAACGGTGGACAGAACAGGGCAGCGAGGGCATTTGTGCGCTCTGCCGACACATGCGGGGGGCAGCAGTGGAAGCCCCCCCACACACAATGGTTGCCACCTGTATTTTATTCTCCTCCTGTTTTGTATTTTTTATGGTGGTTGAGTTATTTTGTGGCTAAGATACCTTGAATGCTATTTAGCTGAGAGGCAACATATAAATCTTTCAAATAAGTTAGCCAATTAATTTGGGTGAAAATAAAACATGCTTACCTTTATCTCAGTTGCTCTCTTTCTCTCTAATATTTTCATGGTAGTTTTGTCATCATAAACCAAGTTGGCATACAGTACTTTGGTTCTTGTTTCTTTGAAGACTTCCTTTCTTAGGTATGATGATGGTTTTTTCCTTGGCATTGAGAATATCCTCTAGTCATTGATTGTGAATATATGGTTTCCTGTGATTTAAAACTTCTACTTAAATAGTAATGAAGTGTTAATGTAAATGGGCTATAAATTAAAATGTGTATCTATATATTGTTGTGTTAAAGAGTTATTAAATAATAGCCGCTATTTTGTTTGCTAAAAAAATATTTTGAAAAGGGCTCTGTGTGCATTGAGAAAGTGTGATGAAGAAGCTTTTGAAAGCCTGAAAGAGAATGAGTAACTAAGAGAAGAAAGGTCTCTAGGCGATGAGAACTTACGCCAAAACAAATATATTAGTAGGTTGCCATGTCTTCTTTGATACTACTTCATACATTCCATGCTGATCCTGGTATTGAAAACAGATTTGTGTACTAAGCCTGTTGAGACCAGAGGTTGCAAGCACTTGCAGGCTTCAGCAGTGTATCAGACGTATGTCATTTCCTCTGCCCAGGGAGAAAGTGCTCCTACACCGAACATGGCACTAGGTTAAGCTTTTTAAGTGCTTGGCTTAATTAGCATCTCACTTGTTGACAAAATGCCAGATATTTAATGGTGTACCTTTAATGCTTATTGATAATTTAAATCATGTTGGTTAGAGCATGGTGCTGATAATGCCAAGGATGCTGGTTTGATCCCTGTATGGACCAGCTGCATATTCCTGCATTGCAGGGGGTTGGACTAGATGATCCTCAGGGTCCCTTCCAACTCTATAATCCTATGATTCTGTGTTGATATTAAAACATCCTCACATTGTATATCTGAATAATCCTACTAATGTGCATAATCCATAGAAACATCAGTATATTTAAATAAGAGAAGTTCTTTAAAGCAAGCAGCAGTGCTAATAATATACCTTGAATTATTCCTTCCTAGGACTATATGGAGGATACACGGTAGATTTTTTTGTGTGAGAACAGGGTGAGAGGGATTGGGGAGGGAGGGAGGGAGGGAGGGGGGAGGGAGATGAAGTAGGGTCTTTGGATAACCAGAATTTAAATAATTGAAATGTATAAAGTCATGATCAAAGATAGCCATTTTTGTATATTATGATTTGGAATATAAGGGAGTTTTCTGCTAATTCTCTAATTTGAGAAGTAAGAGCTGAACATGTTCCTGCCTGCTTTGGCACTGTGTAGTATGGTGGTATTTCATCAAATCATAGAATGCAGATTATTATCAAATGAGTTGGCATGATGTATTGTATTAGAACAGATGTATGATACTAACAATTGAAAATCTTACTCTTTCTGTTTACTTTTTTCTGTTCTATAATCCCCTTTCTTAGAAAGTAAATCAAAAGGTCTTCAGTGGGTGATAGATACAACCATTGCATATCCCAAAGCTGAACCCCTAGACATCCAGACCTGGATTCTTGGCTACAGGCGACCAACAATTACACATGTACATTACAGGTAGGAAAAATATGTTTGTCTTCTGTTAATTTTAAATCGAGACCGGGGGGAAATATATTAGGTACTTGTCTTTTGGAATATGACTGGCTTGAAATAAAATTTTCACATTGCTTTCTTCCTCAAAACTCTTCATTTTTGGACAAGCAAATAATTTTCAGTAAGGTAACTTGGGGTGTATGTTTGTAGATAGAAGATTCTGGGAATAGGTGAGTTTTTTACCTCCCAGTAGCATAAGAAAGTCAGACTATAACAACATACTCCTTGAATTAAAGCCAGTACTTTAGTTATGGTCAAATGTGTCTTTTGAAAACCAAAGCAAAGAAGTTGTTCCTTGCTTGGCTAATAATTGGACTTAGAGACCCTATCCATCTATCCATGGTGATCTTACATAACATCATACAATGTGGCTCTTGCAAATGTAGCAAACATTTACTGGGTCTGCCCATGACATCTGTAATGAAGAATGCTGAATGCCAGGTCAGTCTGCAATAAATCATGCGGATCCATGCTTTGATCATGGATGAGCAGGTGTATCACCAAGACCTGTGTGGGGCAGCTGGGCTGGCCAGATCTGACTTGACTCTGCCCATCAGGTGTGACGTCAGACATCCGTCATACACATTTGCCAAAGAAGTCTGGTTAGTCTTGCGTTCACATGCCATAAGTCCACCATGCGTTTACATGTATTTGCCCTGCAAACAATAGTAGTGTTTACTACAAGACTTGCTTTCAATGTATCTGCCCTGGATTTGCCACACACAACATAAAGTGGTCCTCTGATAATGGCACAAAGCAAGTTGATAGAGGCTTTGGAAAAAATTACGAATAGTGGGGGCCAATTAAATTTAGTTTTAATGCATAAAGCCTACAACTAACAGACCATCGAGTGCAGGCCAGAGAGTGGGGGTTGAGCCCACCTTTCCACAGTGACTTGTCACTAAGTCTGGCTGCTAAGTTGCCTCTCTGTTGAGTTGCCTGAAATAACTTGGGAGAAATATATTTGGAAGAGAAGGGTCAGCATTTACTGTTTTCTTCTCTTCTTTCTTTCTCGGGTCCAGTTTGGACAACCATTCCTGTCTGGTTTATGAACCCAGTAACAAGTGCTCCTCCCTTACCGCTTTGCTCCTTCCATCACACTCTGGCTTCGCCATGAAGATCCTGACCTGCATTAAGCCAGATTCCCCCACTTTTTGTGTAATGCAAAACTCTGCTTTAGAACAAGCCAAGATCTTCATGCTGAAGCTGGCATACAGCGGAAGGAGAGAAGGGTTTAAGGAGGGTTATTATATTCGATACAAAAATAGTCAAGTGGGTTTATTATATTTATTTTAGAAATGTATGTTCCCCTTTTTCTTCAGTCCACTTACCGTTCCAGAGTTCAGTTCCGTAGAAAATGTTCTGCATAATTTCAGCAGAAGCCAGCTGTGCACAGTTTCAGTTGCCTGTGATACTATCAAGGAACATTTTACCCTCCCATGTAACCCCTGGAGCAGTTTTGTACTTTATATGGTGACAGTTGAAAGGCATGCAGCAGTTTTTAACCATTAAAAAGGTGAACCTTCCACTTGAAGCGTTAAGGGAGAGAGGTACGACCAATGGTCAAGTCAGGAATCTACTGGTATGCACGCAGTTGTGAATCCAGGAGACCAGGATGACAGTGGGGGAAATGCTTGGGTCGGAGAGAACATTTGAACAGAGCTGAGACCTGGCACTTCATAATCCTATTCAGTCACCTCCCAGGTCTCCCTTGAGAATGTGTATTGTATAAAACATTGCACACACAGCTGCAGCCTGTTCTTGCAAATCTTTTCAGTGTTGTGAATTAGAGTTTAAATAGCACTCAGAAATCTGCTGAAGGTAATGAAAACATAACAGTGTAGGAAGGGCGAATGAAAGGTGGAATGGCAAACAGAATCCTATTATGAAAGACTTTTTCTTTTGGAGACTAAACTCAACTAGTCATTTCATGCCTTTAACTTGAAGGCCAGTGCACAGCAGTCTTACATAAGAGAAGCCAAAAGGCACTTACGTTAAAGAGCTCGCTAATGAGAGTGGAGAGCAGCTACTTTCTTGACCTTTCGATATCTTCCAGGCTTGTTGAAGCTAAAACGTAATAGCAAGATCCTGGAGAAAAAGATAGGCTGTGATGATGCGAATGGAAATTTATTGGTGAAATGAGTAAGATAAATATTTGGTGGTTGTGAGCGTGAAATTTCCATTCAGTAAATTAACTTTTTGTCATGGGGCAATGAAACGATGTTCCTCTAGCTAGCCATCCTATTCTGATATGTATAATGAATGCTTGGGGGGATGCAATTTGATCTTGTGTTTTTGAATATTTGGGGCATAGGGTTAAGTGCTATGGTGATGGCACTATAGGATGCTCTTCCCTTGAGGACTGACCCTGGCTGTTGTGGCATAAATGATGCTGTTCTGACATTAAGGAAACTCCTGTTTGGTGCAGAATTGCCCCCCAAACGCTCTCATTTGCGGCAGGTAGCAGGGATATAGGGCCATACTTGTCCGTACTTTGCTTACTAGATTGAAATTCTGAATCCAGGGAACTAGAATGAGTTCAGGACCAGAAGGCACTGCATATGTGCAGACATGTTTTATTTACATATGAATAGAATGATAAAGGTTGAAGATGCAATGGGAACTGGCCTTGAGAAAGGAGCAGAGGAAAGTTGGAGAAGAAATGCGCCAGGATAAATATGCTTGATGGACGCTCCTCATTGTGAAATATGAATTGGACTGGTTGGGTACAGGGAACCAAAGTTTGAATATAAGAACTTTCAGAGTTTTGCCAAAAAAACACACAAAAAAACAGGTGTGTTGACAAGGCGGTAGGAGAGCTTCCTTAGTGGCTGCACTGATTGCATCTTCCTTCCTAGGGAGAACTGTTTTGCCTCCTCTTTAATAGTCTTTCTCCAACAGGTGAGGACTTTTTCTTTCTTTTTTCTTTTGCTTAGACACGCCCTCGGATTGATTGTATTTGACTAAGGTATTTGAAAAGAAGTGTATCTGAAGAAGTGTGCGTGCACACGAAAGCTTATACCTAGAACAAACTTTGTTGGTCTCTAAGGTGCTACTGGACAATTTTTTATTTTTTTTATTTCGCCTGCATCAAACCAATGCAGCTACCTACCTGAATCTAAGGTATTTGAAGTGTGCCCCTAAAGATTGTTGCAAGAGATGAGTCCAACAATTGGTCACTTTTTAAAAAAGTGTAATGGGTTATGAAAACAGTTCTTCTGAGAATAGAATAGAATAAATAAATAAATAAATAAATAAATAAATAAATAGTGGAGAATATGCCAGGTCCTGTTCCAGAGTTCACCTGATTCACCTTACGAATGGGAAATTATTTCATATGTCTAGTGTACTGTTCTGTCTGTCTTTGAAATGCAGGATTTTTCCAATTAAAGATGTACCTGTTGAGCCTGCAGCCCTCACCATTTGGTTGTATCAACGGTTCATTGAAAAGGAGGATCTTTTGTCACACTTTTACAAAACAGGTAACACTTTCTTAAGATAAAAAGCAAGCATTTTAAATAGTCATCTCCTTTCAAGCGTGTTTTCACTTAATGGTCAACTAATTAGAAGTCTAGGATTAAGTTGCCCACTATCATTAGAGATGTGAAGGTGGACATTTTCTCCCAATCTTTCTGTTGGTTTGTTTTCCTGTTCTACCTCCCCCCCCCCAAAAAAAATGGAAAAACTGGGAAAGCCCTATGGTTTCTCCCAATTTTCCTGGGTTTTCCCCAAGCCACCCCATCTCTAGTTATCATCTCAAGTCTTGGACATTGCATTTCTAACATACCTGAATTTTGCGGTTTTGTTTTTTTTTTTTTTTGTATTGTTGGCTTTGTTATGTGCCT
Source organism: Podarcis filfolensis (assembly GCF_964270895.1). Taxonomy (NCBI): domain Eukaryota; kingdom Metazoa; phylum Chordata; class Lepidosauria; order Squamata; family Lacertidae; genus Podarcis; species Podarcis filfolensis. Next base: position 97,323,204 of record NC_139606.1, read on the forward strand.
GTTAATAAATAAAATATTGAGAAATGATTCTTTTAAAAAAGTATCGAACGTGCCACTTTCAGCCCAGTCCTCCACATGTCTACTGAGAAGTAAGCCTCATTGAATTCAGTAGAGCTTTTATTGCAGCATGAATTTTAAGATTGCAGGCATGGGATCAGCCATGCGGGTAATGCAAAAGTTGGCGTTACATATTCTCTTACTGTCTTGCTGCACTTCGTGATGCTATTGCATACGAGTCTAGATACAGAGCGGCATGAGCCTTTGGGAAGGGCAACTGGAAAATTCTCCTTCCACAGTAGCTGGAGGGAGTGTTCTGACATGTGAAGAGGGGAAAGCATAACTTGTAAACAGTGGAAGTGCTGAAGTGGAGGAAGATTCCCCAGTGAGCATTGAAGCATTTTAAAATGCACGTGTTATTTTAACTTTATATGCTGCTACCAAGCTGCCCGAGGTAGTTCTTAACAAATGTTTACAATCTCATTCTGAAAGCCTAAACCAGGCTTCCTCAGACTCGGCCCTCCAGATGTTTTGAGACTACAGTTCCCATCGTCCCTGACCACAGGTCCTGCTAGCTGGGGATCATGGGAGTTGTAGGCGAAAAACATCTGGAGGGCCGAGTTTGAGGAAGCCTGGCCTAACCGATTGAGCCCTTTTTCTCTAGGAAGATCCAAGTAATCAGTTCCCCACCCTATGCACATTAGGGAAATCTGATACCATCTGTAGTTGGAGGTTCCTTTACAAATAAATAGTTTAACCTGCCCTTTGGATCCTTTCCAACTCTACAGTTCTATTTTTCTAATTACTACATACGCCACACATCCAGTATATTAATGTGTATACAAATCTGCCAACCCGTTGTCATGCTGTCTCATTGCAGAAATGGCGCAGCCATTGCTTCCTTAATTTCACTTGAAATTCAGGAAAATTAAGGAGGGCCTAAGAAGCTAAACAAATCCGAAATCCTGTAGATCCAATTCTGCCTTTTCTCTTACTGCAGAGAAGAAGAAAACACACTAGCAAAACTTAATTATGTTATGAGAAGGATTTTAAAGTCTGGCTTGTTGAGTAACCCGTATCTTGATGAATAAGAGCCAGTGCTGTGCTACATCTGCATTGCGCTGAGTTCTTGTTCTGTCCATGATGTGGCAACACTCTGAAAAGGCAGCTTGAATGTGCAACTAACAGACTGTTCCTTCTCTTCCTTCTCTTCCAGGAGCGTTCCCCCCTTTGCAGGGACAGACAGAAATTGTTTCCCGGGAGATGACCCTTAGCAATTTGTGGCTAATACTCGTACAGTTGTTTGCGTTTTTGTCAGGTGGTATGTGGTACTGCATTCTTCAGTATTTTTATCAATGCCTATTTTAAAAGGTGAATGAATGGGACCTAAGAACAAGAGGAACTTGGTACTTTACAGAGTGCATCATGTTATGTTCAAATGTGAATATACCAGGATAAAAGAACATTACTGGATGGACTTTCTCCCCCTTCGGGAATTTTAAACTCCGCTAGGAGAGAGAATCAGTAACACAGCAACCTAATGATGTATTTTAAGAACTGTCCATATTTTTAAAGGGTGTGTCTTCCTCGCACATCCACGTCAGCAAATTCGGTGTTTGAACAGGAGATACAATTATACAACCACCACAGGTGAACATCTGCAGCAAGATTGCTTTCACCGCAGGTAGTATTCAGCATTGTAGTAAAAACTCGGAATCTTCAGCAACTTTCTCTCCAGTAGCCTGTACTGCAAGTCTTGTGGTAGAGATCCCTCATCTGCACAAGCTCAAGTTGTATTGTAATTAATCATGCTGGATCTGTTTAATGTACTCTGCAGACCTGGTTATGGTATTGTGACTGCCCCATGTTACCTGTTTAGTAGAGACCTCTCTCTCTTCTTCTTCTTCTTCTGAAAAAAAATATCTCAGTGAGATCTTGTATGGGAAAGCTAGAAAAGGAAAAGCGCTCTGCAAAAGGCATTAACTGTGTCATGAAGTATTGAAGAAATTGTGCATACCTCATTGACCCATCTGTTCTTACCATGTTTTCTGTCTTCAGATCTCTTGAGAGCATCCTCTCTTAAAGGTACTTCACATATGGCACATCACATAACCCGCTTCCCGTTTTGGTTTTACAATGCATTTTGTAAATTGGGATCTTTTCTTTCTTTCTTTCTTTCTTTTTGCAAAACAATTTTGAAAACGCAATACAGTGATAGAAAAGAGCATAGCTTGAAAGGAATTTAGATGCTGCCCATGACAGATTGGATTCTTAATAGCTATTAGCAGTTCAGAAAGGTCTGTGGATTGCCATCCCTAAAGTGTACCTGTTGCCACAGTCTAGCCCAGATGATATGGGTGGGTGTTGTTTTTAACCTTTATAGAGGCCTTTATTTCCATTTGACACAACAGTACCTGGAACATCCATGTGAGGGTTTATGCCAAGCACCACAATTCTTTTTCTTATAGGAAAAATAAATAAAAGGAAGTTAGCAGGGTCATGAAACAGTATATCTAGTCACTGGGTAAACCGTTTGCTTTACCATCCTGAACTAATGTAAAAATTCTCTGAACCATGAAGAGCGTTATGAAATCTGCCATCTTGCTGAAAAATGTCACTGTCATAGAAAGGGAATTTTAATTTAAGAGGCAGACTGGCACTAAAGCAGGATTTCAGGTTACAAATGTTACAGTTTTATAATGGTTTTGAAGGAAAGATATTTGTTACCTATCACTCTTGGAACGTTTGGCATCCTGTCTGTATCACTATATGAAGATATATTTAAAAAGAACCATTCCTAGGAAACAGTTCCTAATTTCCACATACAGACGTGCAAACGAAGCTTGAATGACAGAATGTTGTCTTTTTATGGACTGTAAGTTTTTCTAAGAGCCAAGCCAAGCCAACAGTAGTTGTCTGTGCTAAGTTTGAGGTATATATTCTCCTGGTTTTCCCCTGCCCAAAATCACATGAGAACCAATTTTGGTGAGTAGTATACAAAATAAAAATATAAAACCACAGCATCATCCTTTTTTTCTTTTGCTTTGAGTGGGGAAGAAGGGGAATGGGAAGAGATGAATTTCCCCTAGCTATGGGAATGAAATGTCACCTTACTGAATACAGGCGAATAGTGTTTTTAAATAATGAAATGCATTTTAGCATGGATGATGGCAACATCCGCCCTTCATTCTAGAAGATAACTCCGGTACATTTCACTGGAATGAGACCACCGCAGATACAAGGCAAAAAGTCAGTTTGCCGTTCAGAACTGCTTTTTGAACTTCATGCAAACTTAAGGATAAAACATAGAAATAAAATCCATTTTAAGTAAAGCACTTCTTGCAGAAGGAAGCCTTTGGGGGGGTGGGGGTGGCCAGAGTTCTTTGGTTTTTAATCCTCCTTGCCTTGTTGAGTTATAGCAAGCAGTTTGCTTCATTTGTTACGGATTTCATTTCTGGTAATGATGTATGTAGCTTCGATCCTGAATGACAAACATCTTGAACTGGGATGCAAAGCAGCAGCTGCTGTTTTAGTGTATAATTTATTTGGACATACAACCTATTTTAGGAAGGGCATGATTATACTGAAAACGAAGACTTGCATCCATGGGCATAGATTGGGGGGGGGCAGGACTTTTGTTAGGGGAGGCAGAACCGACATGATTGGTCAGTTAAGTATATCTATTGTTTTACTTGATGGGGGGGCAGCTGCTCCCCCTGCCCCCTCTCGGCTATGCCCATGCTTGCATCTAAATGTAGGCAGTGAAAACTAGGTATGCGTTGTGCTGCTTCATCAGACTTCCTGTTTGTTCTGCTATAGCTGCATTGAATTCAGCAGAACCATAATCCAGAGTACATTTGGGGAATACAGAAGAATGGAAAGCTAGTTAAGAGAACATTTTTTAAATGTGTGTATATATACATGAAATGATGTATATATGCAGTAGGTTGGTTCAGTCTGTTTTGAGTACAGTAGTTCAGTCGAAAACACCCTGTGTTAATGGTGGCTTGAGCCTTCCATTTAATACAGCATTTCATAGTGAGTGAGGCTTCAACATAGGCATCTGGTTGGCCACTCAAGAGGATGCTGCCATTGGCCTGTTCCAGCAGGCTCTTTTGTTCTCATGAGTGGACATTGTCCTGGGTTGTCTGCTTCTTACAAAGAGGAGACAGGGGATTCATTGCCTCTTGGAATATAATGAACTTCCTCAACATCTTTTGCATCACCTAATCCCACATAAGACAGTATCTTACAATTCTGTATCCAAATTGTAGAGTTGGAAGGGACCCAGGGGGTCATCAGTTCCAACCCCCTGTAATGCAGGAATTTCAACTAGATCACACTGACCATCCAACCTCTGCTTAAAAACCTCCAAGTCTACCAACTTCCAAGGGAGTCCGTTCCACTGTTAAACAGCTCTTGCCATCAGAAAGTTCTTCCTAATAATAATAATAATAATTTTGTTATTTAAGTCCCACCCATCTGAGTTGCCCCAGCCACTCTGGGCGGCTTCCAACACATATATAAACATAATAAAACATCGGACATGTTTAGTCAGAATCTCCTTTCTTGCAACTTGAATCCATTGGTTTGAGTTTGATGAGCACCTCGCAGTTCCATCTTTGCAGCAGGTAGCTCACCTTACAATTCATGTTCCTCTATGTAAGCATACAATGAAAGAGGTGCATTTATATAATGGTATCAGAATAGTTGGAAGATTAGAAAGGGGCCACTAATTTGTGTTGAACTACTTCAATAGGCACCCTTTCTTTCTCTCCGAAAACACTGTAGAGTCAGCTCATCCCATGCTGAAGCTTACCATACTTGTATGCCATCTTATGGACATTAGCAGCCATGGGACATATATTGATGCATTGGGGTCATCATGCAAAACTCACCTGGCAATTCAAAACAAAAAAAAAATTTTCCTTCCAGTAGCACCTTAAAGACCAACTAAGTTAGTTCTTGGTATGAGCTTTCGTGTGCATGCACACTTCTTCAGATACCTCGTGCATGCACACGAAAGCTCATACCAAGAACTAACTTAGTTGGTCTTTAAGGTGCTACTGGAAGGGAAAAATTTTTTTTGTTTTGACTATGGCAGACCAACACGGCTACCTATCTGTAACTGGCAATTCAGACATTGTGACACTCTAACACACACACACACGTGCATTTTTCAGCAGCGTGACTGGAGGATGTAATTTTAGAATTGACTCTGAATAATAATTATTTTATTATTTATTAAATTTGTACACTGCCCTTCATCCGTAGAATTACAACATAAAGAACACAAAGTACATGATAAAAATAAGAACAGAAACAAACTATTAATCCCTCCCTCCCACAGCACACTTAAAAGGGCATCAGATGTTAGTTGGCCAAAGGCCTGCTTGAAGAGGAACGCTTTCATCTGGCGCCAAAAGGTGTATAATGAAGGCACCAGCCGAACGTCCCTGGGGAGAGCATTCCACAATAATGAGGGCTGCTTTGGCAAAGCCTGAATGGTGGATGGCTAACACCCACTCACAAAGCTCGATTTACTATGGCCTGCATATTTACTTTCTATCCAGAATAGTTTGTGTAGAATAATATGCCCAAGGAACATTGTTTTAACAAATCTAACGGTTTTACATGAGACAGTTCCATTTAAGCATTATGGAACGGTAGAAAACACAAGGATAAAAATTAGGATGCTTTCTCAGGTTTGGTGTGGGTGTTGGGAGATTCAGCTGAACCTATTCTTAGTCTTGCAAATTTGCATCAGTATGTTAACTAGGTAGTGTAAACCATCAACTGAAGAAGCTTGTAAGTGTTTTGAAGGCTAACCATTTATTAACAAGAAACCATCACAGCCTTAACTGTTTTAAAGTGATGCGTGCCATTCACACAGATCCCTTCCTCCCCACTCTTTGAGTTGATAGTCCCTGTTCTGAAAGCTTTCTTAACGTCTATGCATTATGCTGTTTTTAGCAAGAACTTAAGTTGCAATTGTAAACCTTACTTTAAAGATCCAAAGGTTTTGTGGTGTTCAGGAAGCAAGACCATACTCCTTTCAAATCCAGCCAAAATATGAGAGATGTCAGGTCTGGTCTGCAAGCGTGTGTTTTTGCAACTTGGTTTGTTCAGCATATGACTCACAACTAAATGTGCGAACTGCTTTTATGGAAAAGCATTGCACTGCGAAGTAATGTTAAGTGATGGCTCATTGAGAGATAGAGCATGAGTCTGTGAACTGGGCCAGTCTAATACAATTATGCAAACCATGCCTAACCTACTAACATCTACTCCACAGCTTCTTTTCATTTTAATGGGGACCCCCATATTATATCCTAACGCTGCAGCACTTGGTGTTCTGTGCCCCAAAGCTGCCATCCGTCCTCTTGACTGTTCAGTGCAGAGCATCGTCCCATCTATCCGTAGAAAACAAGGATACCAAACAGCTGTGGGGGGCAGCAGTTAAGGCTTTGAGAATTTCCTCTAGACAAAATGTTACATGCACTTGGGACCAAAGTTAATGAATTTCTTTCTGGACTTCTCAGCGTGCAGGTTGGTATGAAGGAATGGCACTGACACTTGGCCTTTGGCCATGGATTTCTGTTTCTCCCAAAAACAAACACAATGAAGCTTACAGCTGAAGCTACCATACTGGCGAGAGGTGGCGGGGGAGGGGAGCCACATGAAAATGTACGGATGAAATACCATGTTTTGCAGAGTTACACGCTTGGTTTTGTAAGGAGGGAGTTGGAAGATTAAACTGCAAGGTCATCACAATTAGTTGTGAATTACTTTTGTTACTCTTGTACAAAACTTGTAGGTTGTCCTGTTGTATACCTGTCTGCGAAAATTCCTTAAACATACGGTGGCTTTGAGAAAGTCTATGCATTTTATTGTTATACTTCTTAAATGTCCAGTACAACCTTGCATTGAATTTCCTCCTTGATGGTGATGAAGATGATGGGGTTTGGGATGCCATATTCTTTAGTTTGGTCTTTCGTCCTCTCTTTTGTGTAACTGTTTTTCTTCCCCTTCCACATGCCATATGTGATTGGAATGATTACAGGCACCATGGTGTGAGTCTGTTAAAGGACTGGTCACATTTGGATTTTGTGCTTCAAGTTGATTTTTCTTTATCAAAATAAATAACCAATCAACATTCTTCTTTTTTTATACTTCCGCAGATACCAAAAATTCTTTCCTCTTCGCAGCCAAATATATGGCGTTATTGGGTTTGGAGTTTCTGTTTTCAATGTTACAGTTGTTAATAGACAAGAAAGGGAAATAATGTGCCGGGTTCATTTTGTTTCCCATAAAACATTGAATCGGCTGTGTTAATTGTTCTTGCTGCAAGTTTGTATGTGTGTTAGCTAAATATATGGTTTGTTAATTCTGCTTCCAGCTGGAATAGTTCTATTTATAGCTCTCAGGAATAGCATAGAGACTCGTCTTTTTCTGCAAGAAGGGACTGGATTGTCACCTGCCATTTTAACTCAGTCACGGTAATAACTGCATAAATGTTTGCAGAGATCTAGCGACCAATAGAAAGGTATGAACATTTCAGAGTTGCTTAAGGGAAAGGAGGAGGCTGCTGCCATAACGTTTGTTTGTTTGTTTGTTTGTTTGTTTGTTTGTTTGTTTGAAATGTATGCAACCACTTTAAAGAACGTTTAGCTTAAAATAAGCAATACAGGGTGTCATGGTGCCATGGACTTACTGTCCTGCGATGCAGCGCTCTAGTAACACTAAGGCCTGGTTCAGGTTAAAAGCAACCCCACAGGGAGGAGGTGTGGCTTTGTAATCTGGCAGAACTACTGTAGAGACACTAATTTGCAAGCGCAAATGGGGGTTGCCTCTATGGCCATGATTGTGCAATGACACAACCCTTTTTGTGAGTTGCCACTATAGCTCAGATTTCCACATGGCTGGGTAGGGCGTGCTATAAAAATACCATCCGAAGTTGAGTCCTACGCAAACCTGGTGGAAGCCCTGGTTGTTTGCACGGAGGCGCCATTAGTTTGAACCCTTAGTCAAGCGGTGTCAATGTTTTAAGCAAAGCGGCCGTAATAGGAAAGTAGAAACAAATGGAACTCTTAGGAGCGAGCCGAAGCACATTGCTCAGTCCAAAGAACTGTGCATTGTGGTTACTGTCTACCTCTTTGTTTCACCTCTGGATTTTGTTTGGGTTTGGATTTGTGTTCTTTGTGCTGATGATGAAAGTGTTATTTTTTAAATCAAAATCAAAACGAGGGTAGGGGGGAATGAAGTTTAAAGCACTACAAGATCCGGTGCTGACCAGCCCTGTTCTGCACGTCCTTGACAAAAGCCATTGTTTTTAATTCCTAATATAAATAATGTTTGTAAAGTTCCTTCCTGCTAGGGGGAAAATATGTATTTTTAAAAGGGGGGGGGAATCTGTCTTTTGGCTATAAGAATGTCAGCTGTATGAGCAGGTGTGATCATATCATAACATGCTGATTGGATATAAATCAATAAAGTTTATACCTCTCAGGACTCTTTGTGCTTGGTTTTTTGGGTAATCTGTTAGCATGCTCTGTGGATTCCCCAGCTCCAACATGTGGGCAGAGAGAATGTGATGCACTGATTCTGGTAATGTACCTTGGCCAGAAACTAACACAAATTTGTTGACTTGGGTATCAGAATGGCATTGGAAAAATAGCAAAGACCACAGTGGAAATGAGGTTAGAGGTTGCAAAGGAGTATGTTGGAAAGCATTTGCCAGACTTTACAAGCCAGTCTAGATCTAAGTACAGTGGTACCTTGGTTCTCAAACTTAATCCGTTCTGGAAGTCTGTTCCAAAACCAAAGTGTTCCAAAACCAAGGCACACTTTCCCATAGAAAGTAATACAAAATGGATTAATCCATTCCAGACTTTTAAAAACAACTCCTAAAAGAGCAATTTAACGTGAATTTTACTATCTAACGAGACCACTGATCCATAAAATGAAAGCAATAATGTACTGCAGTCACACAATCAATCAATCAGTAGCTGAACTGGGTTCCACACAGTCACAAAAAACCCCCCGCGAAAACAAAAACACAAAATAAACAGCAAAAACAGACAGACCTAAGCATAACCCTCAAAACGGAGCACGTTCAGCTTCCGAAAAAAGTCTGCAAACTGGAACACTTACTTCCGGGTTTGCAGTGTTTTGGTTCCAAGTTGTTTGAGTACCAAGGTGTTTGAGAAGCAAGGTACCACTGTACATCAGAAATGGAGTGAGCTACCAGGAGGGGCATTCACTTTCATTTTTACACCACTGCTGAAAGTTTTGCTGGGTGTGTCTACTCAAACATGTTTGTATATGATCAGTGTTATAAAATTACAGGTTCAGGAAGGGGACAGGGAAACTCACTGTCACTCCTCATGGACTAGAAAGAAGGATTAGCACTCGTGAGTTACCATAATACCAAAACAGCAACAATAAGTCAATGGCAATGCTGCTTAATTTCCTGTTTCCCTTTTACTGCCACCCATTTTTTGAGAGACCCCTGAATAGATGGCCTACTGTAGGTGCAATGCAATTCTGAGTGCATAGATGTGCCAAACGAAACAAAAGAGGGGGAAGCATATTAATTTGTTGACAGACATAAAGTCTAAGAAATTTGTTGTGTTCCTTTGTAGCCAGTTATATCTATCCTTGAGCCATTCCCTCAAAGCTCTGCAAATAGGTGTCCTGGTTGTAACAGAGCAGGGGGGATTCTGCACGGTTGTTATTTTTGGGTGAGATTCAGTCACAACACCAACAAAATCAGGTTGCACAATTAAAGCTGTTTTGGCACACTTGCACAACATACTTGCTCCCCCCCCCCAAAAAAAAAGAATTCAGACACTTTGAAATTAGGAAAGCAATGGGGCATTGCACCTGGAATGTGTGGGATAACACTTACTGGACAGAAGAAGTGTTTATCACTGCCCTAAGGAGTCTCAAAAGGGACTCGGGTGGCGCTGTGGGTTAAACCACAGAGCCTAGGACTTGCCGATCAGAAGGTCGGTGGTTTGAATCCCCGCGACGGGGTGAGCTCCCGTTGCTCGGTCCCTGCTCCTGCCAACCTAGCAGTTCGAAAGCATGTCAAAGTGCAAGTAGATAAATAGGTACCGCTCCTGCGGGAAGGTAAATGGCGTTTCTGTCCACTGCTTTGGTTCGCCAGAAGTGGCTTAGTCATGCTGGCCACATGACCCGGAAGCTTCCTCAGCCACTAAAGCGAGATGAGCGCCGCAACCCCAGAGTTAGTCACGACTGGAGCTAATGGTCAGGGGGCCCTTTACCTTTACCTAAGGAGTGTCAAAGCGGCTAACAATCTCCTTTCCCTTCCTCCCCCACAACAAACACTCCATGAGGTGAGTAAGGCTGAGAGACTTCAAATAAGTGTGACTAGTCCAAGGTCACCCAGCAGCTGCATGTGGAGGAGCAGGGAAGTGAACCCGGTTCACCAGATTACGAGTCCACTGCTCTTAAACACTACACCACACTGGCTCTCAGAACATCATATAATGTCCGCGCCACAGAACATCATATAATCTCCCCACCAGCTAATCCAAAGGCATGCTTAATAAATATCAGGTGCTGCTGAACCTCCCTACAAAGTTTGTCTAAACATATCAGGATTAATGCTCCATAAACTGTATGGAAATGACCAATGTGTCTATTTTGGAGTGGGGCTTCTGGACACAGCTGTCAACTTTTCCCTTTTCTTGCAAGGAATCCTGTTCGGAATAAGGGAATTTCCCTTTAAAAAGGGGGAACGTTGACAGCTATGCTTCTGGGTGTTATTACACTCAAGAAGAGAGGGTGAGATTCTTCTTTAATGAATGATGGCAGCATCCAATGCAAGGTAGAAGAATACATGGAGAATAAGTGGTTGAAATGTTAAATCTTTTAAAGCATTAGGTCTTTTAGCTCAGCCTTTTTGATGTGATAGGAAGGACAAACCTAATGCAAAACCTGAGTGTTTGTTAAAGGTACATACAGCAAAGTCAGGAGACCAGGTGGAATAATTAGCACCAACGCTGACTTAAGAACACAGTCACATGCTTCTTGCTGTTTATGCAAATATGCATTTAAGGAGTTTAGGTAGCACATTCATCTATTTTTATCATCTATGTTTTATTCAGAAGTTAAATGTAAAGCTGCAAACAATAAAGAAGCTCATTTTCAATTAGGCTGCATGTGGTTTCAAAAACGAGATATATGTAGCATGTGAAAATGCCATACAATACTATCAAGTGCCAATTCCAAGACTCAAACTGAGGGTTCCTTTGTTTCTTTCTTTTTAGAATTCTCTTTATTTTTGTAAACTGTGTAACAGTTATCTTAAAAAATATATATATCAAGCAATAGGAAGCATGGAGTCATTGGGGATTACATCCAGATTGCTTGCTTATTTATTTACTAGCAATGTTATACCAGGCATTGCTGATGAAATTCCAGGAAACCAAGCCATCAGGGCAATTTTGAAATCTGTGGTTAAAATCAATGCAGTTTTGAAAGGTCCATTCCATCACCTTGATTCAGAACAACATCCAACTCCATTCAAAGATAGATGAAAATCTGCTCCCTCATCTGATACACAAACAACTTCTCAAAATATAGAGTAGATTATTGTGTTTACACTCCACCTTTCCTCCAATAAAAGGCATTGGATCGAGAGACTGTGTGGCCAAAGTTCACCCAGTGAACTATTTGGCCGAATGGAGAGTTGAACGCTGTGGTCTCCCAAGGCCTATTCAAACACTTTAACCATTACATTACACTGACTCAACACCATGGTTGTCCCAGCGAATGGTGCAAGGTACAAGTTATTCTTTTTCATTATGGATTCAACATTTAAATATTTGTATATTGCCCAATATTGGAGCTGCCGGCTGATTTCCTCACCCTTTTCTGTAAACAGATAAAGGATGGTCAAGCTGTCAAACAGTCTGGAAGCCTCAGTCAGAGGATGGCTTTTTCCTATAGCTGTTTTCTTCCGCTTTTTAAAATCTTCAGAGTGTATGAAAACATGAGTTGACCACAATGTGTGGAATATGGCATGAGGTGTTCTGTTTTTGCTCTGGGCACACCAGCTACAAATATAATGCATAAGAGTATTTCCATATTTTCTATAAGGCCCCCTCTGTACAATGTTAAATGTGACTGCAAAAGAGGATAAACTGCATTTGGCATCAGTGCTACACTTACCATAACAGTATTGGAGTCATATTTGAGCATGCTCAGAAGAGTTGCAGGGAAGAGCCAGGGAATTGGTGGTGGGACCAGGGCTGGATTTAGGTTTGATGAGGCCCTAAGCTAGTGGAGGTAATGGAGCCCTTTATATGGCCAGCTGTCCTTTGTCAACAACAAATTGTCGCTGTTTTTGTTGTTGAATTTATGCTATATGGTAATTTATGGACCTAATAGGTATCAAAAGCCATTTGCACATGCAGAATGTAGGCATGCTATAAACAGAAATGAGCAAACCAGTGATATTTTAGGGAGCAGGCTAGCAGGTGGGGCCCATTACTTACATCATAGGAGCCTACACAGCACAAAACACTGTTGCTATATGTAGGTTTTATTATATTTGTTTTTTATCTTATATTTTGGAAATGTACATCTGGTTTTTTCCCCTTAAATTTTTTTCGGGTCTCCCAAGAGAGTGGGGCCCTAAGCTATAGCTTGTTTAGCTTATACGTAAATTCAGCACTGGGTGGGACAATGATGAATGGTCAGAGGGAAAAGAGAGAGCAGACTGGGAGTTGGTGGTGGTGGAAGATGGAGAGGCAACAGGGTTTAGTGAGCAGGAAGTGGCTGTGGCAGAGAGCAGTTCAGAGTCTGAGGCTGGAGGGGAGAGGGGCCAGGAGACAGAGATGAGGCAGGCTGCTGAAGAATCCAGTGAGTCTCCCCCTCCTGCTGTGACCAGCTCCTCTCCTCTCTGGTCTCCTAGAACTCACAGAGAAATGATACACGCAGAGAGGAGGAGGATGGTTGTGCGCAGACACAGCCTGAGACTGCATGGAAAAGACCCGGAAGAGGAGGCGTCCTAGTGGACACTGGGAAGGCGGGAACCTTCAGTGCTTGCAACTGCTTCATTGGGGCAAGATCGCCTAGAAAGTGTTGCTGAGACTATTAGCTCTGAGCTGTGGTTTGTTTCCTTGAATAAAGATTTGACTGCACAGGGCCTTGGGTGATTTATTGTTTCTGTTGTGGACCTATGCCTGAATCCAGCCCTTCAGGGCTGGCTCCCAAAAGCTGAACAGGAATAGTTATTCATGGTTTAGCCCTGAACAGCTGCCCCCCACTCCAGTATCAGCTGAACTAGAAGAAAAGTCAAAGCAGGGTAACTGACACCAGAAGCTGACATACCCTGTGCTTTGGCAAGAACACTTGGATCTTGAAAACATGGATCCCAGATGGTTTCGGGATATTGAAGCTGACCTTTTATTTTCTGAAGATGAACATGTTAATATCTTTTTTCCTTCTTCAACTGTTACTTGGAAAGGAAATAAAGGAGCAGAAAATGAAGTAGTTGTACTTCCAGGGCCATTTTAATTTAAAAAATGAAGCATCATGCCCTTGCCATAGCTAGTTGGAGAAGAATCAATTATGTGAAGTCAACAGATAGATGCAAATTTGCTTTATTATTTACATTGGGGGTGATGAACTGTGCTCTCCTGGTGTCTCTGGACTCCAAATCCCATCAGCCCCAGAAAGCCTGACCAATGCTTAGAAGTTGCAATACGACATCTGAAATCTTCAATGTGCTCAACTTTGGCTGGCTCATTCTTAGAGAACTGCTTCAGCCGAAGACACCAGAGTGTCTGGATTTGTTCATTTCTGCTGTTTTTATATAATACACGTCAACCTTGAAAACACCAGCCTCTCTCTTGACATAAAGAGGGATGGGGGGAGGGCAAGAAGCATATCACATCTCTAGATAGAGCTAATTAAATAAGAACCTTTTATTACCATGAAACTTCATTACCTGCTGTGGGGAGAGAGGGTGAAATTAGAATGTGGAAGGGATGCGTTCTCCATTTTCATCTTTATGAGACTTCATCTTATGGCCAGCTTCAAACACAATTGTAAACTTGTTCGTTTCATGGCAGATAAGCCCAACTGTGGCTGTTCTGTCTGTCTCATAATCATGTATAATAGAAAGTTCCCAACAGGCTGGATTACTGCCATGCGCTCTCTGTGGGGCTGCCCTTGGGCCTGATTTGGATGCATCAGCTGGTGCAGAATGTGGCAGCTAGACTGTGGCCAATGGGGGCGTCAGAGCATGTGATCCCATTGTTAAAACCGCGTGCTGGCTGCCCATCTATTACCAAAGCAGGTTCAAGGTCCTTGTAGTAATTTACAAAGCACTGAACAACTTAGGTCCAGGGTACCTCAATGGACCACCTGAACCCTTACATTCCAGCTCAGTCACAGAGGAGCACCATGGGTTGTTCCCCAAGTTGGTGAGGCTCATTTGACAACAACCAAAAAACTAAGCATTAGTTTCATTGGCCCGGTATTGTGGAATACTCTGCCAACAGAGATTCAGCAAGCACCTTTCATTCCAACTTTTAAATGCCTGCTGAAAAGTTTTCTATGCCATTGGGCTTATGCAGGTAAGTAAGAATACAACAGTTATCTGATTTCTGATTTTAACATTTTATATAGTTTTATGTACAATGGTTGTAAGCCACTATGATTTGTTTGGTTGTGGTTTTTTTTAAATAATAATAATGATGGGCTTTCAGTATTTTTATAAATAAAATTAATAAATGAACATTGTGTCACATTTGACTGTGTCCAAGTAGCAGGTCCCAGGATGGTGCTGTGCAGCTAGAACATTTAAGTTGCTCTTAGAGATGCATGGGTCAAACAATGTTAAATTTGACTCTTAAAAAGATTGACGAGGATTATAGAGAACTCCCACCACTGCACTGGAGAACAAAATGATAACACTGTACTAGCATTTATTTATTTTTTGCCTTGTAGCCACAGTTCAGCTTTCCTATAGTCAAAGTCCAATATATTGAGCCAATGCATGACCTTGCACCTCTTGCATACCTTGAACATAGTTGGCAGCCAGAAAACCTTTGGAGCCATGCCCACAACACAGCAACACCGAACAGTGGGTGGCATGCTTTCGGTGCACAGACAAGATAATATAATTACTGGATTTTATATAAATGGGACACAGCTGATGACCGTAATAAACCTCTCTGTATATTAGTAGCCCTCAGGGCTGCACTGAACGTTCTCCCATTTCATATTTCAGGTTGGAAGTAGTGCTTTCAGAGTTTCTGTCCCCAACCCTCCAAATTATAACTTTTTATTGAATCTCTCTGCTGCTGTTTTCCAATATCCGCTGCTGTACCAGCAACTTTTCCTCCTTTCCTGTGCTGTAATGAGCGAGTTCCTGCCCTCATCTTAATTTGGAATGTGCTCGGTTAAAATGTCATTTAAAATAAAATAAAAAACCATCAGAAAACATGGTGTCTTTTTGCTAATTAGCATCTTAATTTTTTATGCTTCCCCAGCCATCTGAGGCAGCTGCAGAGGTACCTCATGGTGCCCTAGATTCAGGCCCGTGGGCCAATTCCAAGTTTCCTGGAAAGAGGTATTGCTTGTTAAACCACAGAACCACAGATTGTTAGAGTTGGAAGGGACCACGAGGGTCATCTAGTCCAACCCCCTGCAATGCAGGACTCTTTCGCTCAGTGTGAGGCTCAAACCCACAACCCTGAGATTAAGAGTCTCTTGCTCTACTGACTGAGCTATCCCAGCTCTAAACCACTCCAGGAATTATTGCTCTGGGAGAGGAGTCGTTGTCTCCTAACAACTGTCAGCACCCTTAGCAAACTACTGGTCCCAGAATTATTTGGGTGGAAACCATGACTGTTAAAGCGGTATTGAGATGCTTTCAATATATGGTGTGAAGGGTTTTAACTTATAGCACCTCTTTTGCAAGGTATGACATTACATTGACGCAGGGGTAGGAAATAGCCATAGGCAAGGATAAATTTCACCTCAGCTCTCATCTTCATCTCTGCCCGTTTCTCCCTGCTGCTGTCCTGCCACAATATGGGTTTTTGCTGAAGACAGCCTGCCCTAGTAGCAGTGCAATGGTGTCAAAACACTACTGCAGATTATTGGCATGCCTCTGAGATCCAGGAGGGCGGGGGAATTGAAGAGTTAACCTACCTTCATTCAGTGGGCATAAATCAGAATAGAATTTTTATGCTAGACAGAATCAGGTGCACTAAAATCCTTTATTAAGCTGAATCTGAAACTGCCAATTGATTCCTGGAACTGTATGCATTTTCATTTGAATTTTTGTCTCTGTATGTGTGTTAATTAGGTCATTTGAATCACAAGCTGCTCAATAAATACAAAACTCAAATGCATATTTACTCCCCATCCCTAAGGAAGTATCCACATTGCACAATCTGGCAAAGAATACGCCTGGTGTCCCTGATCCCCAAGGCACAGAACCCCCTAATGCTCACGAGTGTGGAAAGTCCCCAGCTTCGTTAGCATTTGCTAATTCAATTTCCTTGGTGCCCTGCAACTCCTCTATGCAATCTGCTAATCCTGATATCCTGAGAGGTCATGCAGCTAATATGCTCTCTTGCTAAGGGTGATGATTAAATTAATTAGACATACTCCATAGGCTGTGGAATTGACTGAAGAATGTATTAACCCAAAATTGTAACACTGGTTTCAAGCTAAGTTTATTATGGCTCAGGAGATGAGGAATGACTGCTGCTACTTGTCGTTGAGCCCCTGACCTTTGCACTGTACAAGCTAAAGAAGAGATGGAGAACTTGTGGCTCTCCAGATCTTTTGAATTTCAACTCTCATCAGTCTCAGCCAGGGGTGATGGGATTCATACAGCAACTTCTGGAGCTGGGTCCTCGAGACACAGAGACTTATGGCTGAAACCAGGTTGTGCTGTGGCAGGCAGGTAGAATCCAGGCACCCATTTCTTGGCTGTGCTCTAGAGGCATGCAGGCAATAGATCTATCATTCTGCCTGCTTGCTGGTGTCGTCCAGTCTTAGGATTCCATTGTTGCAATCCATCATCAAGCTCTCCTTATGACAAAACAGAATAGCAGCTATAAGATTCTTAAGGCAGCGATCCTATGCCGCTGAAATTTGAGAACCCAAGGTCTGCCACTGCACGAATTTATCCACCAGTTTGTTTGGAACAGTGATGGACAGCAGAGCTAGGCACCCTTTTTTAAAGTGAAGAGCCTGTTTGTACTTTTTAGAGCACTACTAGAACCAGTAGCAGCTGGAGTGAGATGGCTGCAAGCCATCAGTACCAATAACTGCTTTATCTGTCATGGAGTGGCTGGATGCTGAGGAGTGGAGGGAGACACCAGCTGGGGAACCCCCAAGGGAATAAGGCTCAGAGCCAGGGGATTGGTGATGGGGCAATAATGCACGGTCAGAGGGAGATAAGGATGGAGCCACAAGATACAGGACAACAGAACCTTAGCTTTCTGAGGAACTGAGAGAAGAGCCTTAGGGAGCGGTGGAAAGGCGGGGACCTTCAGTCCTCGCAACTGATTCAATGGGGCAAGACCTCCTGGGATGGGTTGCTGTGAGCACTAGGACCGAGCTGGTTTTGTTTCTTTGAATAAAGTGTTAGCATCACTGACATTGGGTGCTTTATTGCTTGACCTATGCCTGACTCCTGACACCGTCCTACCACTTTATTTGTTGCGACAAAAATCTTCTTTGTCTCTCTCTAGCTTAAAAGAAGGTAAGAACTAATCTTTTCCAGAGCACTGTGGTTTAGAACAAGTTCCTCCAACCCACCCTCCATAAATTTGCTGTTGAGTTTTTAAGCGTGTGTGTGTGTGTGCTATGCAGCGCTAAGTGGCCTGGCAACATTCTAATTAGCCTGACTTCATTTGCCTGCCATCCCTTGTAATGATTTTCACAGAAATGTTATGATTAATTTGTGCTCTGCAGACTGGAGGTCACCCTAATCTAATAATGTTTCTTCCTTGTGGCCTCCAGCATTAATGAGAGCAGAGAAGGCTGGCTACCTGGCAGTTTTTCATTGTGTGTTTGTGAACCACCCCATTGTTTCCATTTTTTGAAAAAGTGAGAAATCCATTTTGACGCGTTTTTTCTTCAGTTCCTACAGTTACACTAATATAAACATTGGGAGGGGATGAGACGGTGGAAACTCATGGCAAATACCTCCCATGTGCAGTCTTTTGTATCGATATAGGTTCCCCATGCATTTAGAACCGTGATTTTCCAGGGTTAGTCCTAGTGATGTGTAGCCATTGCACTGCTTGTGCACCAGAACAATGGAGAATTCAACTCTCCCCGCCCCCAACAGCTGATGCACGAGGATGGGGCACCAGTCTGGGTTCACTGCTGCTGTTGGATCTTGTAGCACTTCAAAAATATCATACCTCATAAGTGTCCCCCCAAAAAAGGGACATCCCATTTTTTTTCTTGAGGGAAGATGGCAGCCATTTTTGGTGCCATGATATCAGGCAATTTCGCACCATGATCTCCCTTGAAATGGTGCTTTTTAGGGGGCCAGGATCTTGCGTGGCATCCGAAAATGTGTTACTTTTCCCCAGGGGAAAAACGTTGTGTGAAATTGTGTAAGATCACAGCGCCCAAAATGGCAATTGATGAGAGGAGAGGGTGCAATTCTCCATCCACTCCCTGTAGTGACCTGATTTGTATAGATCCACTGAGGGTGGGTGTGCCCTGCATTTATGTTTATCCTGTACAAGGCATATGAGTATGTTTGTGTGAGAGTGTGGGGTGCACGTGCCCATTTTGTCCATGCTGATTACTGGCATGAGGCCCCTGGAGGGCTGACCAAAGATTAATATGGCCCTCAGACCAAAAAAGGCTTGGCTATTGTTGTTACGATAATAATTATTTTTTTTATATTATTATTATTATTATTATTATTATTATTATTATTATTACTATTACTATTACTACTCCCATCTGGCCGGGTTTCCCCAGCCACTCTGGGCAGCTTACAGCATATATGAAACATAATAAAACATCAAACATTAAAAACTTCCCAATATAGGGCTGCCTTCAACTGTCTTATAAAACTTATGTAGTTCTTAATCTCCTTGACATCTGAAGGGAGGGTGTTCCACAGGGCGGACACGACTACCAAGAAGGCCTTCTGCCTGGTTCCCTGTAACTTCGCTTCTCGCAATGAGGGAACCAGCAGAAGACCCTCAGAGGAGGACCTCAGTGTGTGGGCTGAATGATGTGGGTGGAGACACTCCTTCAGGTATACTGGGCCGAGGCCGTTTAGAACTGTTATAAGAAAAACAACTGCTCCTTTTCCCTTATGGGGTATCCAAGTGCCTGTATAGAGTAGATTCCCTATTGGTAGGAGAAAATGACAGAGGCCAACCAGGGAATATTGAGAAGCAAAGCAGCTAATAGGCCTGATCTTTATCAAACTGTTGCAACAGGATCCCCCTCTAAACCCTTGCAGGAAGGGAGCAGAGGAACCCCAAACAATGGTGTGCAAGCCCTTATATAGACTTTTGAAATTGCCCACCCTGTAGCTCAAGACCCCCCCAAAAAAACATCACAGAAGGAGGCGGTCTCCAACAGAAATACATCAGGGAGGGCAGTCTACCACAGAAATCCTGTTTGTCAGGATACCTGACAATGGTCACTGATTGCTCCACCTGGGCAGCCTGGCCATTCCTTCTGAGATGCTAAATACTTAGTTCCTGAATCCAGGTCACAAGCTCACCCTATTCATACACAAATACGCCCTTTAAAGACAGCAAAGGGAAAATGGGGAGGCTTTCCTATTTCCTTCCTCACTGCAGAGAATATTTGAGGTCACTGGAAGAGTCAAAATGAGACGTTAGAATTCCTAAAACAGGCTTTAAAGGTCAACACCAACACTTTGAATTGTGCTCAGAAATGTACTGAAACTAAAGTCTTAGGGAGACATCCCACCCCACACCCCAGCATTACCAGGGCAAAACAGAAATTTGAGACGTGTGCTTTAACAATGGACGATAGCCCTTGTGGGAGATTATGAAGACGGAAGTGGGTGTAAATGGATCTGAAGCGGTGCATCTTAGAAAATGGAGTTAAGAGGATGGCTGGATCGTGTTATTCAAATAATCATGATGTTGGTTTTAAACAACTCTTTGTCTGGAATCCTTGGGGTGAGGCAGGTGGCTGGGGAAGCCTACTCTACTGGTTTAAATGGGATTGTTATCCTATATGTGTTTTTTGAGATTACTGTACCTGGAAATAATAGAGGATGAAACAAGAAAAACTGGTCAGAGAATAAACAAACAAAAACCTACATGCCGATTGTTAAGAGAAATGTCTCCTTTGTTTGCCTCTGTGTAGGTTTCTAATCTTTTTTTCTCATGCTATTTTTTTTTTTAAAAAACCTGCTTTGTGCTTTTTATCTGTTTCATTTACTTCCTCCTTTGCCCAGTTAAAGTTCTGGTAGGCGGGCTTCAAAGTACTGGGGACAACAGCTCGCATAACTTAATCAACTTCTGAAAGCAAAAAATTTATCTTCCCAGCTCTCTTGACATTTTTGCTCAAATGAGGTGCACAATGCTATCGCTTGATAAATTGGTATGAACCTACATTGTTGGGATAGCTCTTTTGTCTTGCCATTTTTGCAGCTCTACAACCTCTAAAAAATACTCTTGAAAACATTCCCACCCCCACCACCCCCAGAAAATGTCATTAGTATAACTTGCTGTTGGCAAGCCTGTATATTTATTAGGGTTAAATATGCACTGAAGAATCTTGAACAGAAGTCTTATGTACAGACACTAGACGGAGATAACGTTTATTTTCAGGCTGTGAAAAGTTTCGGAGACCAATTTCTACACACTTATAAATGTATCAGAGTAGCCTGGCATCTCTCCCCCCCCCCCCCCGCCAGCCTGTCAGTTGTCAGTCCTAGGCTTTAGAGTAAAGGTAAAGGGACCCCTGACCATTAGGTCCAGTCGTGGACGACGCTGGGGTTGCGGTGCTCATCTCGCTTTATTGGCCAAGGGAGCCGGCGTACAGCTTCTGGGTCATGTGGCCAGCATGACTAAACCGCTTCTGGCGAACCAGAGCAGCACATGGAAACACCATTTGCCTTCCCGCCAGAGTGGTACCTATTCATCTACTTGCACTTTGACATGCTTTCGAAATGCTAGGTTGGCAGGAGCAGGGACCAAGCAACGAGAGCTCACCCCGTTGCGGGGATTCGAACCGCCAACCTTCTGATCAGCAAGCCCTAGGCTCTGTGGTTTAACCCACAGCACCACCCGTGTCCCTCGTCCTAGGCTTTACGCATCAACAAATTCTTATATAAGGGTACTTATTTGCAAGTTACTTCTTCTATGCTAGGTGAATCTGCCTGGTAGGATCTGCAAAGGATAATAAACCAGATTTGTTCCAGCCCAAGGCTGTCTGCTCTATTTGCGTTTCACTAGAAGGAACCTGAGGACAAGAGCACAGCTCATTTTGGGACTTCATGTGGCTTGTTTTGTGCTGCAACTGCTCCCATCAGCCCCAGCAAGCACAGCACAGTGAAGATTTTCACAAGGAAATAAAACATTATTGCCTGTTAAAGTCTGCGCATTAACCTGCAGTTAAAGGCATGGTTACAATGACCATGTTCAAAAAATTCCAACCCCACTGAACCCTCTTCTGCAGTCTAAAAAAGCACATAGATTTCATAGAATCGTAGGGCTGGGAGGGACCACCAGGGTCATCTGATCCAACACTCTGCAACACAATAATATTTCACCCAATGTGAGGCTTGAACCCACAACCCTGAAATTAAGAGTTTCCTGCTCTACCAACTGAGCTAGCAACTACCTTGCAGTTAATAATTACCGGTTTATGAAACTGAAGTTGCAATGTCCAGTGATAAAGGTTTGACTGAAGCATATAAATGGAGAGATACAATCAGAATGACAAAGCAGCTGTGTTTAGACGTTGTGCTAAACTGTGATTTTTTTATGAGCGGGAATTAATCTAAGTGAGCCTTGAGGTTGTGCACCTCCCCACTCTCCTCTCCTCCTCCAGTAAGATCAGAAGCTTTCACTTCACTTATTTTATATCAACGACAGCTTAGCTTTCTGTTCAAATTCTAAATTGTGGTTAATCCTTATGAACAAACTATGGTTAAGGCTAACCACAGTTTGTCTGGTTCAAATAAAAGACAAGCTGTGCTGAATAAAAATGGGACTGAAAGCTTTCAAATATCTACTGGAAGGGTGGGGAGTGTGCGAAGCTAAGACTTGCCATGACTCATTCCCATCAAGATAAATCATGGTTTTTTTGATGAGTTCAGACTGCAATACTAAGCACACCTGCAAGGAAAGAAGTCAGATTGAACTCAGATAGGGCTTACTTTTGAGTAATCACACTTGAGATTCTGTTGCATGGGAGACGTTTAAAGCTATATATTTAAAGTTGAAAATTACAATTTAATCTAACCTGACAGGTATATGTGGTAAAGTTTTGTTTTTGTAATTCCATTGTCTAATGACACTGCCTACTTATGATGCTAATAATGTAAGAGAATCCTCCTTTTCGTAAGGTCACTATAACCAGAATTGTCAATGATTCACCCATTACCCAGCTGCAGCAATGCAACAGTAACCAAGAAACCTTTTAAGTTCTTCCTTTCAAAGACAATCTGAAATGTGCGTTTCACGTTCTCAACATTGTGAAATTGAAAACTATTTTTAACTGAGTGGCAGTTAAGGTCTGAACAAATTGCTATGGCCATGCTCTGGGTCTTGGTGCAATTACTGCTTCAACATGCCACTCCTAAAGGAATTACTTTGAAGCAAATTTCATTTCCTAGTATGTGTATTTAGGATTTCTGCCCAAGCATGTGATCTGTGGTTGGAACAACTTTTGTCTGAAAGCATTTAAACAACAGAATTATAACCTTATATCCCAATCTCTCTCTCTCTCTCTCTCTCTCTCTCTCTCACACACACACACACACTGACATCTCATACAATCATAGAATAGGAAGGGATCCTGAGTCTCATTTTGTCCAACCCGCTGCATTGCAGGAATATACAGCTGTCCCTTACGGGGATCGAACCTCCAACCAGGGTTTTTTCCAGCCAGAACTCAGTTCCGGCGCCTCTCAGCTGGGTGCTATTGCCATTATTAAGAGAACAAGGGAGGCATTCCCGGTGAGTTCTGGCACCTCTTTTCCTAGAAAAATAGCACTGCCTGCAACCTTAATGTTGTCAGCACCACGCTATAGCCAGCTGAGCATGGGTGTGTGGAGGTGCTAACCTATAACAATAATTAACATAAAGGCCTTCATCCAGTAAGAGCTTACTTCCAGGAAAATGTGTTCAGGACCACAGCTGTAGGCAATAATAGCAACGCACAGATAACACAACCTTACGCATGCTTACTTGGAACGTCAATCCCACTGCATTCAGAAGGGCTTGCGACCGAATACCCATGCGTAGAATTACAGCCTTCCTGGCTTCATAAAAATATTGCAAGAGCATCCTTTAGCATAATTGAAGCTGTACTCTGAAGGACCTTATTTTGGAATGCAACTTATTGAACAATAGAACATAGAAACCTGCCTTATACTGAGTCAGACCATTGAGCCATCTAGAGCAAGGGCTCTCCATGGTTTCAGCTGAACCATTCACAGCTCTACCAGAAGATACTGAACCTGGGACTTTCTGCATGCAAAGCAGATGTGCTAGCAGTGAGCTGCAGTCCTTCCCCAGGGGTGAAATTAGGCTTTATTCCACCCAGGTCAAAGACCAAATTTGGCACACTCACCCATGCACATACAGGCTGGGAGCCTCAATGATGCCCCTCTGGAGGCTTCACCCAGGGCAAAAAAACCTCAATATCCCTCCTGTAGTTATGGCTCTGCCTTCCCCAGTGGGATTCAGCATGGGTTTCTGATTCTGCCTGGAGGAAAAGCTCTAATCATGGTTTGCGAATTTTTGTTTTTTAAAAAATACTTCATGGCATGGGTCCAGGCTTTGGGAAATTGTCTGAATCAGGCCATTATGAATTCAAGGCTACATTTCACAAATATTTTCACATAGTTTCTGGGAATGCTGCAACAAGGAGACACACACACCCCATACATAATTCAGGAAGGAGACACAGCAGTATTGTTTGGCTGAGATTGAGATATGTCACTATCTAATTTATTCCAGTATATGTTATTATGAACTTTCATTCTCCTGGAAACTAATCGCAATAAATTTAAACAGCAAATGTGATACAGACATTTTCTGTTTGGAAAAATAATTTTTAAGAGAATCACTGATATTTGTTAGTATATATTTAATTAAATTTGACCACTTAAGATGTATGTTAATAATACAAACACAAAAGTGTTAAAGCTGCAGCATGACAGAAAGTATGCTATGTATTTTTTTTTTACTGTAAAAGCATTTTAACCCAATCAATACACAAAGCTATTCAGCAATGAAATGTGAAGCTTTCATATGTATTTCATCTTGCCTTATGGATCATTTCCAGAAGACAAATAGCTCAGGATCTTATAGCATCTTAAAGACTAAACAGATTTACACTGCAATCCTATGCATGTCTCATTAGTGGTAAGCTTCAAGAGATTCAAAGAAACTTACCCCCAGGTGTGTATAAGATTGCAATCCTGATTGCGGTAGCAGTTTTTGGGGATTAGGACCCTCCCCCACTGCCTTTGGCAGATGTAATATACACATGGATTCAAAGGGGTGAATGGTAATTAGCAAGGAGATGAAAAAGGGTTGTGATATTTCTGTATCATGCCAATGTAGAGGTTTTCAAACTCTGGAGCACGAGTCTCATTCAGGTGGACCACAAAAAGGCTGTGAAGCAGTCAATAATATCCGTACCTAGTTCTCTATTTGATTTTTTAATAGGAAAATATATCAAGGCTGTTTTAGGCAGGTCTGGATTATCAAACAGACCAACGCTGCCTAGAGTCCAGTTAAAAGAGGCCTTTCTCAGTAGCCTGGCCTACCGTCTGCAAATTTGATGCCGGCTTTGATAATGATGCCAGTGCTGAAGGTGGGTAATGGAATGTTGCTGTTTTATTTTTCTCCATCCATTGAATTAGAAAGACTAAAGTATAGTTACTTAAATAAGTTACATACATGCATTGATTTGTAAAACAAAGTTGTGATACACCGAGATCTCAAATGGACCACGGTAAATAAAAGTTTGAAAACTGTTAGATGTAAGCACAGTAACCCATTCACAACTTCAATCAATTGCACAGTGCTAACATGGCCAAAGGTGTTAAAACAGCAAAGCAGTTGAAAAGACAGGTTTTAAGACCCATGACTGCTGTTGTAAATGACTCACTGTGCATTCATCTTTTGTGCTTTTAGCTTTTCCATAGAATGTCACAGATCATCTGCGGATTTTATATTTCATGTCATTCTGACCTCACTTTCCACTCTGTGTAGGTGAGATATTCACACATTGTGTAAGGGCACACAGTACATCTAACAAAATGAGTTCACAAAAATTCATGCCACAATAAATCTGTAAATCCTGCAAGTGCCAATTTTGCTGTTTTCCCTCAATATCAGAAGTGATGGCCAAGTGCCATCTAATGGAAATGTTGTAGCACAGCATCCAATATTAAACCAGCAAAGGTTTCATTAACATTATTTTTCAAGTTTTTCAGATTTTCACCTCAATTCACAATTAATTAAGTCCCAAAATGATTGCATTTACCGTATTTACTCACATCTAATGCTCACCTTTTCTGGCCAAATTATGTTGTGAAAATTAAGGTGTGCATTAGATTCGATGGCACATTTACATTCGCCAGCAAATAATTTTTTTGGTTTCAAGGTTCTGAAAACTGAGATGCACATTAGATTTGATGGCACATTAGACTCGAGTAAATACAGTAAATCTGTTTGACTGAAGTCAGTGTGACCGAACCACCTTACAGACCACTCCCAAATATTCCCCAATAGAACATTCTTTCTGGTAAGAATGCTTAAGATAGGGTTGTAAAACATTTTAAAGTCTGAATCAGTGATATCAACATAATTTCCATGTTTAGAGCCAAGGGGAGAAAATAATTAGATCTGACATGGATCTTGATCCTTCAGAACCTACTCTGGCATTCTTCCTTTTTTTCTTGTGCCCCCTTTGCAGGATATATACAACGGGTTACTTTTGGGATATCAACTTGCAATGATTGAAAACCTACCATAGTATATTAGCAGCAATCCAAGGTTAAGTGGCTAAAATCCCATCCTCTGATGATTGCAATGATACCAAAAAGTGCAAAGTGTCTTCAGAGATGTAACCACTTAGCTGCAAACTGCCAAATTCTTGGTTTGTTTCCCAGTGCATTGTCCCTCTTCTTTCTGCAATTCTAAGCTTTGCATCTAAGCCAGGTCTGCTTAAATGCAAAACTTTAGCTCCTAATTTCTTATGAATTCCCTAAGAAATTAGGAGCTGAAATTGGGAATTAAAAGTCATTTTCAGTCTCATGAACGGTGTTGTGTCTGATTGTGGACAAATCACAAAGCCGTGACACATAGCTCAGTTGGTGGAGCATGAGACTCTCTCCCAGCCTTCATTCCCCTATCTGGAAAATGGGAATATCTCTTTTGGCTAATGCAAGGAAGATCATAAACAATTTAAAAATGGAAAGGAAGTGTGATGGGAAGGAACAATAAACGACAACTCATTATAATTATTTAAGAGCAGTTTATATTCACCCCAAAGGCAAATGAGGGTGGTGGAGGGAGAGGGAGAGAGGGGTGGCAGAATATACTAAGATACAGTGATTCATAAACTTTACCCTGACTCAGTTCTTATTTCTGCTACATGCACTTGATTTTGCCTTTCCATGAGAGGCTAAGGGTGTCATTTAAAAATAAAAGGGTTTCGCCTTCCCCAGGTCTTTAGGGTCCTGCTCAGAGTAGCTCCACTGAAATTAGCTGACATTCTCATTCATTTCAGTGGGTCTACTCGGAGTATGATAAATATATAGTTATATTCCATCCTGTCCCTGGTAGCGACTAGGTCACCTGAAGAGCCGAATGCCTGCGATATGGAACCAGAAGTACTGTAATGACTTCTGTGCAACTCTTGGGTTTGTTCGGTTTGGTAAAAATACATTCTCGTCGCCTGCCTGATGACGTCTTTTGACTGGCAGGGCACGATCAAAGCGCAACTTGGGATCCGCTTCCGCCGCGTGCCCAAGCGGCGTACCCAAAATACCTCAGCCCCAAGTTTTCTCGCGCCGCCCTCGAGCGCCAGCGGCAGCTGCGGTTGCCTAGCGACCGGGCAGAGGAGCAGCCGTTGGGAGGCACGTGACCTCGGCAGCCTCGCGAGCCAATTGGAAAGAGGGCGGGCGGGCGTGGGCGGCGGCAGACCAATCGGCGCCAGGCGCGGCGTCTTTTAAACGTCTTTTGCGCTGGGGGACGGCTGCGTGTTCCCCTGTGTTTGGGTCGTTTGGCCGCCGCGGAGCGCGGAGCGATGCCGAGCCGCCCGGAGGACTACGAGGTGCTTCTCACTATCGGCGCCGGTTCCTACGGCAGGTGCCAGAAGGTGCGGCGGAGGTCGGACGGCAAGGTGAGTAGAGGCTGCGAGCGGGGGGGGGGCGCCCCGGAGGATTGTGGGAAACGCGGAGGATTGTGGGAGCCCTTCTGAAGCCATGCGGAAGGGCAGGGCCTAGGCCAGGGGTGGGAACGCTGTGCTTCCCCAGATGTTGTTGTGTTACAATTTCCATGATTCTCTCCGAGCATGAGAAGAGCCCTACTGGATAAGGCCAAAGGCCATATTATATTATTATTGTTATTATCAGTGCTTTTTTCTTAAAAAATGTTTAGGGGTACTCTCATTTTGACTCAAGAAAATAACCATTTTATAGAAAAATAGATGCAGTAAATGGACAAAAGTACAAAGATTCACAAAATGTTTAGGGGTATGCGTAGCCCTGCATCCCCACAGAAATAAAATACTGATGATGATGATTAATTTATTTAGTTATATGTCATCAGATAGGTCTCTACTTACACCCAGAATTTCAGTGTCAAGGCCAGCTGCTGTAAATTAGAGCAGGGGTATCGTTTTCCAAGAATGTGGTCCAGCAGTTCTCTTAAGCATAGCAGTAGGAGCAGCAAATACAGTGCAGGAAGAAGTTTTATCTGCTCTGCAGTTCCTCCGGCTACTCCTTTTTCTGCTGGGGGTTTCATCCAGCGTCCTTCTCTCATAGTGGCCAGTGG
Source organism: Podarcis filfolensis (assembly GCF_964270895.1). Lineage (NCBI taxonomy): Eukaryota > Metazoa > Chordata > Lepidosauria > Squamata > Lacertidae > Podarcis > Podarcis filfolensis. Next base: position 97,351,463 of record NC_139606.1, read on the forward strand.
GATGCCTCAGGGAAGCCAGTAATCAAGCCCACTGCTATTGTTCCCCAGTGACTAGTATGCAGAGATATGCTGTCTCTGGCACTGAAGGTGGCATGCAGCCATTGTGATGAACTGATAGCCTTATCAATGGTCATGTAGCCTGGAGCTGAAGGCAGCTGGAGTCTAAGGAAAGCTGAAGGCCACAAATTCACTATCCCTGTCTTAAAACATATGCATAGGGATACCACCAAAGAAAGCTTGATGCAAAACAAAGCTTGGAATCAGAAACAGAGCTCAGCCCTGGTGCAAAAAACCATTTCTCTGAGCGCTCTCCCCTCCCCCTTTTTCTGTTTTTACTACTGCACCACAACACAGGCCTTCTATGCAGGCTGTGTTCCTGCTATTTTTCTTTCATGCCTCCCACCCCTAAAAGCCAAATGTGTGGCCCCAGTCTTTGTGGGTGAGGTGAAGTGGGACAAGATGCTGCTTTCTAAGGACACTTCCTGAAGTAGAGGTGGCTCTATAGCTCACTACTTTAGTTTCCTTACTTGATTGTTAGTTGCTAATGTGGGCTTTCTGGCTTTTTCCTTCTATTGGAAACAATGTGGTCTCTGACTTCTAATACTCTTGTTCAGGAACTGAGCTAAGGTCTTAGTTGCTGCATCTCTGCTTCAGAAAGTCTTTTTCTACCTGGACTTCTGGGCATGGGTCCTGAGACACCATATACATATGCTAGCAAAAGTGTCAGATTGGTTCTGGCACATGAAAGGATCCCCAAAAATCATTAGAACATTGTACTGTGTTGTGCTCTTAATTCTGCAGTTGTGCATTAGGTTGGCTAGACGTTTAGAAGGAAGTCGCAGATTTTATTTATTGGTATGTTTGGCATGGGAAGATTTGCCATGAGCAAAATCTCAAATTACAAAGCCACCACAAGTGATCCTTGCACTAATAAAATGAGGTGTGAATCTCTTGTTGTGGAAGCAGTGGAGAGATGAGGTCAGGTTTGCTGCTGTTGGGTGCGGGGGTGAGATTTATATTGGTTTAAAGTAAGATGCTAGTCCACTGAGCTTTTAAAATCATTGTATTGTTCAAGTTTTTTATATGTTTATTGTCTAGAGATGGCTTGCTCCTTTTTTTCAGGTCTTGGTCTGGAAAGAACTTGACTATGGATCTATGACAGAATCTGAAAAACAAATGCTTGTTTCTGAAGTGAACTTGCTTCGTGAACTAAAACATCCAAATATTGTCCGGTATTATGACCGTATAATTGACAGGACAAATACAACACTTTATATTGTGATGGAATACTGTGAAGGTGGAGATCTGGCAACTCTGATTGCAAAATGTACAAAAGAAAGGTATTGAAAACTTCTGGATTATCATGACATTATCTTGTGCTGTAGGTTATTAAATTAGTTATGAGAGGTCACAGGTATTTTAAGCCAGCAACCAGAAATTTTGAGTTTTAATTTTTGAGCCAACTGTCATTGAGGGTGCAAGATTATTGCTGAGCAGAGATGCCAATTTTTACCACACCGATGACATTTTATTTTCCACTTGGCAAGATGTTAACCCATACAGGCAACCAAGTAGTTTGCTTTAAAAAGGTAAAGGGACCCCTGACCGTTAGGTCCAGTCGTGGACAACTCTGGGGTTGCGGCGCTCATCTCACTTTACTGGCCGAGGGAGCCGGCGTACAGCTTCCGGGTCATGTGGCCAGCAGCGCATGGAAACGCCGTTTACCTTCCCTCTGGAGCGGTACCTATTTATCTATTTGCAATTTGACGTGCTTTCGAACTGCTAGATTGGCAGGAGCAGGGACTGAGCAACGGGAGCTCACCCCGTTGTGGGGATTCGAAATAAGATTACTTACTACATAAACTGCCTGCTTGTGGGAAAATGACAGTTTGCTTGGACATGCACACACACATTCCTAAGTAATTACATACTTAGTAAATGTTGTCTTTATTCCCTGTAATCCTCAGGAGGAATATTCCTGTGGATTCTTTTATTTATTTTTTATTACTTCAGTTTGTTTTTTCCCTTTAGAATAGGAAATCTACAAGAGAGTATCAAGAAAATGAGGACAATATCCTGTGCATTTTAAAACATTAACTTGGCTGTTCTAGATAAATGACTTGGCAACTAAAGAAATATACAGTGAGAGAGGCCTTAGCCATGGATATCACCCTTGTCAGTAGTGAACACTACAATACAGGTGTGATAATCCTACACAACATGATATACTAAATTTGAAATGCATCAAAATCTTTGACTCAAGACTTAAAAAATACAATTTACAGTTTGCTCAAAAGGAACCCATGTCCCTCTGTAAAATAGCCTAAAAGTTGGAATGTCTTGCACTTGGCTTTATAAAATTAAATAAATAAAATGTCTAATTTGTTGAGCTGGAATCCTTCTGTTTTGGCGCTGCATTTTCCTGTGTTTAAAAAAACTGGTGAAAAGTTTAGTCTGCTAGCAAGTAATGAAATGATTGTGGGGGCTTTCAAGTAGTTGCCCAGAGATAGAATATCCTTTATACTTAAACTCTTTGAGATAGCTACAGTTTGACATTGGGAAAATAAAAATAAAACCTGCAGTTTTACCCAATCAATGCTTGGATGAGTAATATTAGAAAAAGCTGTCTCCTAAATTCTTTGTCAGAGGGCCTGGAGCAGCAGCCATGCCTCTCTTGGATGCAGGTTTGTAGAAGATAAACAGCAACTTTAGATTCTGATCTACTCTAAACTGCTGTGCAAGTGAGACAAGAGTCTGCCTCTTGGACTTGGGGAAAGAGGCGGGGATTTTTCTCACTTGTGTGGAAGTTTGAATAAGATAATGACTAGCAGGAGAGATTCCTTGTCTGGCATGCATGCAGATTTAGATAAGACTGTCTCTCTTCCAAATGCTCTGTGTACTGGAGGTCTTCAGAGGTTCAGCAATGTGGCAATGAGAAACAAGAGTGTCTCCTTTTCTTAACTGTTAGCATAATTGGGAAATTTCTGCCTCAAAACAGCACAAGGGAACAGGGAGATAATACCAAGGACAAATGGGATTTAGATAATAAGACAAGGTAATATTTGTGGGATTATTTCAGGGGATTATAGTTAGCTTTCAGTTACTTTCATGTATGTTTTTGACCAAAACACATATATCCAAAACACATTATCCAAAGAAATGAATGGCAACCATTCACTTCTACAGTATGGGAAAATTGTTGCACTTGGGGAACACCTGTTGAATGGGGGTGCAGTTTTGGCCCCTGGGGACTCAAGCTACTTAGCTTCAACCCTATTCTATCTGCATAGACCTATGTTTTGAGTTTCTTTACTAAAGTAATGGAATGTTTGAAAATGGGCTGAGAGAGAGAATGGATTTTGGCTTAAAGGTACTCAAAATAACCAGTTGTTTCTTCTTTCAAAAGACATTATGTGGAAGAAAACTTTGTCCTTCGTGTCCTCACCCAGCTGACCTTGGCTTTGAAGGAGTGTCACAGGCGGAGTGATGGAGGCCACACTGTGCTTCATCGGGACCTAAAGCCAGCAAATATCTTCCTTGATGGCAAGAAGAATGTGAAGCTTGGTGACTTTGGCCTGGCCAGGATACTTCACCATGATACCAGTTTTGCAAAAACATTTGTTGGCACACCATATTATATGTCTCCAGTAAGTGTCCCAAGATGAAAGCAACTGCTTTAGATTTTGAGCATTTTTACTTTGTGATTGCCAGATCTAACTTACCTTTCAGCAGCAGTTCTTTAAATTAATTGGTATCTAATATAGCATGTTTTGTTTTGCTTACTAAATACAAGTCAAAGTTTACCATGCTGTATGCTGTATAAAATATCTCCAAAATATCTTTCAGATAGCAGAAATAATAACTGAAATATTTAATAGAGAAGAATTAAATAAATTACACTGGTTTAAATGTTGTGTTTAGCTTGACACAATTGTTTTACAATATTTATATACAGCTTGATCATAAAAAAAACTGTGTAGTTTACAAATAATAGAACAACACTGGAATTGTCCATAAGAAAAGATAAAAGCAGGTAATTTAAAAAAATGCAAAACCTACTTAAAATCAACAGGGGGCTTAAAACATGTCAACTCATAAAGTCATGGAAATTTAATTGCACGTGCTTCCTTAGCAGATTTTGGAGCCTTCAATCTTTTCTTAATATTTAAATGTTAACATACTAATATATGCTTCCTAAGGGGAGTCTTGAGTGAACTGCAGCTTAGAAACTGCTCTGTTTAATTGGTTTCATATCATTCATTCTTATTAATTTTATGAAAGAATGCATTTCTAGTAAAGGGGGAAAATAATGGTAAATTTCACTAAGAAAAGCGAACCACTCTTAACACCAACTGCTGGCGGCAGGTTTGAATTCCAATATGACTTTCCTCTTTCAATGTTATATTGACACAGTCAAGTCAAAAGGTGGACAAATTGACAGTCCTAAAATACAGTAAGCAGCAAGTATGAGTTAGCACTAAAAGTGTTATTGCCATCATGGAATGCTACTTACTATGTGTTTTTTAATGCTTAACACCTAAGTAATACTCCAGAATGCATGCTGGTAACCAATTTTGTGGCCACATTTCATCTAATTTGCAAACTAATTATTAATATATTCTGTACTAATATATTCTGTTTCCCCCCCTGTTAGGAACAAATAAATCGCATGTCCTACAATGAGAAATCTGACATCTGGTCTTTAGGGTGTCTTCTCTACGAGTTGTGTGCGTTGTCGTAAGTATAGTACCAGCCAAAAGTTTCTAGGCAGGCATTTGGCAGCATTTAAACTCATTTCACAGTATAGCCATGCTCTTGAGAAGAAGCAACTAAATCAAAACATGGGCACCAAAACATTCTAGAAAGAACAAATAAATAAGAATTCATTTCAAGTTGATGCTGTGGTGAAGTGGAAGAGCATGTTTGTTCACTCTTTCTAGGCCTCCATTCACAGCCTTTAACCAAAAAGAGTTGGCAGAAAAGATAAGGGAAGGGAAATTCAGACGGATCCCATACCGTTATTCAGATCAGCTGAATGAACTCATCACAAAGATGCTGCACTTAAAGGTAAGGGTGATTTCTCAAGGGTACAACGGGTGGTGTCCAACGAGCTGCTGGTGGAAGCTTCTGCCCTCATTCTTGGCCTATTGCCTATCATATCCCCAAAGAAGGAAGTGTTTATGACTCTTCCATATTAGTTTTTGATGCAGCAGAGGTGGCTGCAGTCAAACCCAATCCAGACAAGTACTGTAGACATAATTTGATCCCCAAATGTGCTGCTGCCTGAAAAAAAACCTGCAGTGGCTTGTTAAATGTAACATTTCTGCACAGTGACTATAATAAGTCTCCCTGATTTCAAGGATTACTGTCGGCCTTCAGTTGAAGAAATTCTGCAGAACCCTCTGATAGCCAGCCTGGTATTGGAGGAGCAAGGGAGAAACTTGGAGAGAAGAGGGCGACGATCAGGAGAGCAAGATAAAGTAGAAAGACTTTCCGGAACTCCAGTGAATGAGCTGAAACTGAAAGAGCAGCAGCTACAAGAGAGGGAGCGAGCCATAAAAGAGAGAGAACACCGGCTAGAACGTAAGAACTAATGCAGCAATGGGATGTGGGGGTTTGGATTCCTGCTCCAGCAGTGCCTTCAATGGGGAGTGGGATGCATTCTTTCGGTGACATGAAGGAAACGTTAATACAGTTCTTGCAAGGTAAAGGACCCCTGGACGGTTAAGTCCAGTCGAATTTGACTGGGATGCAGTGCTCATCTCCGCTTTCAGGCCAAGAGCCAGTGTCCACAGACAGCTTTCCGGGTCATGGCTAAACCACTTCTGGTGCAACAAGACACCACGACAGAAGCCAGAGCGCACGGAAACACTGTTTACCTTCCCACTGCAGCAGTACCTATTTACTTGCACTGGTATGCTTTCGAACTGCTATGTTGGCAGGAGCTGTGACAGAGCAGTGGGAGTTCACCTCGCCTTGCAAATTCAAACTGCTGACCTTGTAATTGGCAAGCCCAAGAGGTTTGGTGGTTTAGACCACAGCACCACCTGCAACCCCCCACATTTCTTGCATGCATGATGTGGCAGCACATTTGGAATGAATGAGGGTCAAGTCATATGTAACTTGGAATGCACCTGAATAGATGATATATTCAACTAATAGTTTCATGGTGCAATCATGGTGCCGAAACATGGATGCCGCGACACTACTGTACTTGCGTGTGTTTTCCCTTATGGATCTTGTTTATCCTTTTATAATAAGCCAAGGACTCTGTTCATAGAAGCAGAGGGACTTCACATACTATGCAGGTTGCATGCTGCTTTCCCCATGGGCCATTTACTGGTCAGAATAAAAAACTGCCATAGGTGCACACTGTCTGCAATTGGATAACATGGCTTGTCTTTTGTTCCAGAGAGAGAGCGGGAACTGTGTGTTCGGGAGAGACTGGCAGAAGAAAAACTGGCTAGGTTGGTTTTAAAATGTCTAAAAGTGTCTTGTTTTGAAAAAGGCTTTTCTTTTATTAACCAGCTCCTTTCTAAACAGGGCTGAGAACATGGTGAAGAATTACAACTTATTCAAGGACCAGAAGCTATTGCAGCCAGCGACATGCCCAGGTAGGAGAAGATGTTGGAAGCTCTTAACGGACTGCTAAACCCGGAATCCCCAGATGCTACCAGCCTTAGTACTAGTGACCTCTCTAGTAGCGCTCCTTCTATGGTGGATATTAAGTCAGCTTTCCTGGCAACTCCAGTATGTTTTAATACTGGTGGCAGCTTAGGGTGGGCTTAATATGTGTATGAAGGGGCTAGATTGGATGCCCACTGTGGGGGTACTTCCCTTTGCCGGTAGTAAATGCTGGATACTTGAACCTGTTGATGCTCCTCATCTGTATGGTAAACCATGACTTTAAGAGGAGGCTTCTGAAATGCTGTATACTGTGAATTCCTTGAAGGTTTGGTCAGGGGCAAAGGTGTTTGACATCTTTGCCACTCAGACAAATGAAGAGTTGGACAACCTAAATCTCTCTGCTTCTCTTTGCCTCTGCTATTTAACTGCTAAGCCTAGTTTAGATACCACTGCTACCCAAGATGGGAGGCATCATGACTTCAATGAATATTTTCTATAATTCAGCTGTCACTTTCTAGTGCCAGATCTATGTGTGTGCATTATACCTCTGTCGTCTTACATGTTTACAATTTGGAGCCAATTTTGGCTTACTTGAACTCTAAAATTAATCCTGAAATAAAATATATTTTAACTTATCATTTTGTAAATGGATGTGCAAAGAGGCTAATTTAGGCTAACTTGGGGTTTATATGATGGTGACTTACTAGTTAGTAGGTTTTTGTTCTTGGAGGCCATTTAGAATGGGCTGTACATCCTAATGCATATTCAAACTAGATGGGGATTTAAGCCTCATTCAAAAGCAGCCAAAATACAGGTAGCTTTTCTTTGATTGTAGTCTAGTCAATTTTTATATATCTTGCTTTAAAACACTGCAATTCTAGGTTCTATGCTGTTTTCTAGGAATATAGCCTGGGATACCATGAACTGATGCAGCTTGATTTTTTATTTTCTTTAAACTTGACTTTTCTTTGGGACCCCACCTCTTCATTTCAAAAGCTGTTTGTCAGGCAGTATGAGTGGCCTCATTTATAATAAACAGAAGCCTAAAACCCCATGTAGCTAGCTGTGTGGACTTCTGGAAGCCTACCAGAGTAACTGCCAAGGGGTGTCTAATCAATGCAAAACCCAAATTCTTGTATGTTGCTGTTTGAGCAATAGTCCTAGTAAAGAAATCCAACAAATAATGTAGCCTCTTTAAAATACTATTTTTCTTTGTGGATAATGGCTTTTGCTTCAAAATCACAGACAAGTCTTCGCTAATCACCACAAACTTAAATGATGATAGAATTCTTATTTATATGACTTATCAAAAAGGAATGGTGTGATATCAAAGCATCTTCAGGAAGTGAACTTCTTTGTAGTCTTCCAATCAAAATGAAGCTTCTGCAAAATATATATATATATTTTTCACTCCATCTCTGTGTTTTAAGGGACCTGCTTCACTGGGCAAACCCACTTGACTTGAGTAATAATTTAACAATTGCATTATCTGGGTGATGCCCCTTTGAAACTAATGGACTTTAAGTAACCAAAGTTCATTGATTTCAGGGAGTACATTCAGAATATTACCTAGCTGGATGCTGTCCTGCAATAATACAGCTCTTGCATATAGTAGCCTTTTATTATTCCATATGCAGGCTGTATTCTATGTTATGTATGGTTTTACTTATCATTAAAATGTGTAATTTTTGGTTGGGGGTATTGAAAGTCCTTGAAAGGTGGGCTTTCTGAATTTGCCCAGTGTTTTCTGGGCCTTCACCTCTCCTGTGGCCAAAGAAATCTGAAAGCATTGCAGTTAAGCTGCATCAAAAAGTTAATCTACAGTGCCTTACAATGAGGTATTAAAGTCTATTCAAAACTATTGTAAAGGAATCCTGACTAGTGGGCTCTTTTAACACAAGAATCCCCCTTACAAAATATCTAATTCTGCATGCCCACTAGTCACCTTTTTAATATACTTTTGATGTGAGAAATTGCTTGGCTAAATTACCACCATTCATGGTAAGCAAAGCTGTATACACACCAGTCCCACTATCCAAACACAATGCGTATTCAGGAAATCATTTGTTAGGTGACTGTTTATGTAATTGGTCAGTGATTGCCATAGATTCTTGGGGGGGGAATTCTAAAGCGTTGCCAACCATGGAATTCTGACCCTAAAATGACAACAAAGCCCTCTGAAACCTTGCAAAAGGCAAACAAGGAAAGAAAAATGCCCTTATTTGTCGAATCTTACCCCCATCCCACCCATGGTTTCTGGCAAACGGCTGCCACAGACTAGCAAAACACAAGCAGCCTTTTTATTTGTTTACAGTTCAACACACAAGTCTGCCTCTTTGAATATCTACTTCTACATTCAGGCAATTCTTTGTGATATTGGTCCAGCTTGTGAATCACAGTAAACCACAGTTAATGGTTTGCTATGAGCAAGCTGCTCTCCACTTGCACTTCCACTATTCCACAATTAGTGTTAGGTTCAAGTCAGGCATCATAGTTTGTTTCACTCCTAGGAAGTCAAGATCTGTAGTTAAGTTTGTTCTTGGCTTACTAATCCTGTGTTTCTTGGAGCTAAGCAGACAACATCTGTCTTAGCATAATGCTAAGCTAAAGAACACGATCTGTTTCTCCTGTTTTCTAGCATCAAGGAGCAAAGTGCCACGGAGCAGCATGCTCATGACAAACCATTAACTATGGTTTACTGTGATGTGCAAAGGCCCAGTGACTCCTCAGAAAAAGAGGCATAGTAAAGACAGCTATATTATTGATCTTTAGCTATTGTCTAGAATATGTACCCAAAATTGAGATATGGTTCCATGACATATAGTGCAGGGATTACTTTCAGGTTTTAGATATATGCTGCAGTTGAAGTGGGCTAACGTACCACGGGTGAATGGGTTTTGAAGCTGAACATTTTGTGGGCTTGTTATATATATATCCCCACACTATCAATGTAAATGGTACATTGTCCAAGGTAGGTCAGAGAAGGGATGGATGAGTGGGAGAAAACAATACAATGGCATGCGCTTGGGGTTTGGTTGGCTGGGGATAAAGACAAATACAATGGTGTAGCCACAGATTGGCAGTGCATTCCCAAGTTCTGGAACAGACATGAGAGCAAGTAGTATTCAGTATCTTCAGAGTTGGGACCTTCTCCTACCTGCTGTTCACTAGGAGTGTTGGACTATAACTTCATCATCTCTGACTATGCTGCTGGCAACTGATAAGTTGTTCAAAACATCTGGAGGGCAATAGATTGGAGAAGACTGCTTTTACCTAACTCAAGGAAAGTTGGGCCGTTTTTCATTTTTAGCTGTGTTCTTTTAGTTGCCCAATTTTCCTCAGTTCTCTCATGACTTGAACAAATAAAAATATTATTGCTGCTGCTTCCAGTAGAATCTTAGGTTATGCCCATCAGTTGATAAGCAGCGTCAGTGCTACTTCCAGGGTCTAGACACTCCTTCAAAACTGCCAAATTACTGACCTCTCCCTCAGTTTCCCAGAAGAGGAGGATGAAGTCAGTGGTTGTTGCATCATTAATAGAAGATGACAGCTGAAGGTGGGCCTGAGGCTTCCACGCATTGGCAGTTGGGTGCTCTCCTTAGACATGGGCATTGGCAGCTGCCCATCATTGCTGACATCTGACACTTCCCTTGACCAATGGAGAAGAAATCTGTTTCCAAATTGAAGACTGAGCTTGGGATACTTATACCATGATTAATCATTGCTCTTAGATCAAGGATGGGGAACCTCCAGATGTTGCTTGACTTCTGGCTCTTGGAACAGGGAGACCTGCATTCAAATCCTTCCTCAGCTACAAAATTTGCCAAGCAATCATGGGCCAATTTCTCTTGGCATAAACTGTCTCCCAAGCTGGCTGTGACCATGGGGGTATTCAGTCTGAGACCATGTCTGCACCATACATTTAAAACACTATGATGCCACTTTAAAAGTCATGGCTTCCTCCAAGCAATCTTAGAAGCTGTAGCTTGTTAAGGATGCTAAGAGTTGTTAGGAGACACGCCCCCCCCCCACTCCCCTTCCATAGCTACAATTTTCAGAGTCCTGTGGGAGGAACAATTGATTGGTCAACCACTTTGAGAATTGGAATTCTGGTAGAGGAATAGGGATCACCTAACAACTCGGCATCCTTAGCAAACTACAGTTCCCAGAATTCTTTGGGGGAAGTCATGACTGTTAAAGTGGTCTGATACTGCTTTAAATGTATTGGTGGATGTGGCCTGAGTTACTATGAAGAACATAAGCATGTAATAAAATCATTCAGTGAAACCACCCTTTTGTATGGAACATGTAGCTTCCTGTGCAGTGTAAAATAATAAAAACACATAACACTAAAACTCAGTAAAGGAGCAGTGTTATATACTGTGGGTGTAAGGAGAATATATGCATGATGAAAAGTGCTCACTTGCCAATTTCCTGTGTATAAACAATTGCCACACATGAAATTTAGCTTCTTCAACTAAGCATGTTTATGCTGCACCCACTTGACATGGTTTTAAACTGGTTCATACTTTCAAATTGCTTCAGTTTTATAAAATAAAAGTGCATTGACCAATATTGTCCTTCAGAGGTGAATTAAAAGTAAGAAACAAGGCTTTTCATCTGTTGGCTCTCCCCCCCTCCCCCCAGACCCTATTCTGAGTTTCCTAAGGCAAACGAGATTTATTTCTGTCTTTCTTTCACACACAGAAGATCTCTATATGATAATCCTTCCCTTCACAATAATGTGTACACAGTCTAGAAGGCACATTTTCCCAGATAAGCCCTATAAGAGCCAGATGTGTGGGGTATAAATACTAGTAATTATTATCATTGTTACTACTACTGAACGCCTTTGCCCATGTAACTAGCATGGTACACACATCCCCCCCCCCAAAGGCAGTGATATTGATGAATTTTTTTCCTACAAGGAGTGTGGCAACTGTGGAACCTTCAGTGTAATCAAAATTTTGCCTTGTAGAGGGGAATGAACACTTGCAACCTTTGCTGAAAACTCAAAATGGAAGGAAGTGAACTAGGAGTGGTTGATCTCCGGCTCACCAGACATTGTCAGACTCCAACTCTATGGAATGGCCATTACGGAATGGCGGGAGTTGGGAGTCCCAACAACATCAGAGAGCCAGAGGTTATCCACCCCCAGAGTAAAGAATAAACTAATATTCAGTGAGTGAGAGTTAAGTATTTGAAAAGCATCTTTCTGTTTTTTTAAAGATGACGAAGCTCTGCCAGTCTTTCCTACGAGAAAAAAGAAGGTTCAGTTTGGTGACGAAAGCAAAGAAAATGCTCAGTCTGAGGACAGCCTGGAGAATTTCCCCCTCTCGAAAGAAAAAGGTTGTAATCTGAAGAAGCGTCTCTACGCTGCCAACCTGCGGGCTCAAGCCCTTTGTGAGCTGGAGAAACACTACCAGCTCAAAAGCCGCCAGCTTCTCGGAATGCGCTGAATATTTGTGTGTATCGTGTACAGAACTGTGATGTTTTCAGTAGTGTCATTTAAGCTGATGTTTCTTGTGGCGTGTATGATGAAAAGCTGCGTAGGATGGTTTTAGAAAAGGTGCTAAAATAGTCTTTTAAACTCTATGTAAATAAATGTAAATAATTGTGTGGTTGTGTGCGAATAACTCTTTTCCTTAGAGTTTGCATTTTTATGCATTTGGCTTGCTAGTGTTGCATTGCTAGGCCAGTTCTAAATATAAATATTCATGGCGTGGTTAGCTAGAATTTTTTTTTAATGATTACGATGTGATTTTAACAAATAGCACAACACTGGATATAAGATTTAAGGAAGTGATTCTGCTGCATCAGAAGAAGAAAAAAACCCTCACTCTGAGTCTCTAATTTAGGTGTGTATAATAGTTGGATTTTTACAAGCATAATGTTGCACCTAGCACAATATCTGTTCCTTCTAATTAGCTGAATTACTCCCCCTGCAAAGTTTTCTGAAATGTTACATTGTTTAATGAAAAATGTTAAAAAAGAGGCAAGTATGTAATGTGTTCCAGGACATCCGCACAGAACGGAGTAGATATCAAAATTTGACTGGAGGAAAAGAATTTACAGGTAGCCTTTTGTTTAAAGACTCATTTCTCATGAGAGGTTTTATACATTAAATATGGTTGTACATGAGTTCTTACGTCTGAAGGAAGGTCATAAATCCCAGGCAGCAAGATCTATGGACTTCAGAGGTCAGGATGCATAAATACTCTTTGGATGAAGCAACATGTTATTAAAAGCAGAAGTGTAAATAATCTTGTATGCCTCTTTGTCTTTTCCACACCTTGTGATGAATGTATGAAGCCACTTTTGATCTCTTTCGTTAATCCAAAACATTGGATAGAATTTAAATAGCTTAATTCTCCAATGGCCTGGAGGTGGTGCCCTTGCTCTGTTGATGTGGTGATCCAGACTTATGCCTCCGCTGCAAGTGCCTATATGTGAAATTAACGCCTGTCTGCTTCAGTAGAGCTTACTGTCAAATAAATTTGGCCCATGAGTTCAGCTTTAACCTATATTCACATACCACATTATTTTAGAAAAGCATGGCCACCCAGCTCCTCTGAAATACATGCATGTTCTGAAGTAATGGGATAGCTGTTGTCTTCATTGCAGCCTGGTCATATGCACATGGCACATGAGCTGCAGGCTTTCTGTCTCCTTAAAAATATCTCTCGCATGCGGACACACAATTTTGCATTACAGCCTAGAAATGGCTTATCTATCTTCAGTGAACACTGTGCCAGATAAGTGCTTGGTTTTCATTGGTTTGTGCCTCCCCTTTGCATACCAGTTTACAAACTACAAAAGTAACTGGAAATGTGAATTTTAAGCTGCTATAGCAACATGTTCCACTGACACTTGAATAGCTAGGTTTTCCAAACCCTTGCAGTACTCTTTACATCTAGTGCTGTTTTTCTAGAAAAAGAGGTGCTGGAACACCCAACAATCCCACTCCTGAGCTGCAGTCATGCTTTCATCACACAGCAGCTCCCCAGCTTTCCACCTTGCTCTTGGTACCTAGGGGAAATAATATCTCACCCTATCCATTCCAGTCTCTCACCTAGGAGCAAGCCTACTCACAAGCAACCCCCCATGAAGCGTGCCTTTAACCTCAGCTCAAAGGGGCAGTGGCAGCTACCCTCCCTTGCACCCCCAGAAACAACCCACAACCAACTGTGGCAGACTTCTTGCTCTTCAGTGACAAGTCTAACCAACCTACCAAACCTGGTTTCTCCAACATGTTGCCGTCCTAAGGTCTAGAGAGGAAAGACCTGGGAGCCTAAGACTAGCATTCACCAGCCTATTGTGGCCTCAGAATAAATAGGCTTTCTGCAGGAAACTCATTACAGCTGTAGCAAAGTTATTGCTCTTCATGGGTGTGGCTAATTGGCCAACAGGAAGCTGTTCTCCAGGTGCAGCAGAAATGGGCTGAGGGAGTCTAAGGTTAGGGTCCTGTCCAAGCCAGCAATGCTACTGCTATCTCCCGCTAAGGATTTGCTTGTCTGCTCAGAAATAAGTCCCATTGAGTTCCAAGCTTACATTTGGAAGCAAACATCCTTGGGCAGCATCCAATGTCTGCCCGCTTTCTGTTTGCACAACAGGACTTCTGGTCCCTGCTGCACCTGGAGATAGCAGGGACCATCTCCCTAGAACTCCCACGTGACCCCAAAATCTGCTCCAGAGATTTCACCCCCACCCAACTGAGGGCAGATTTTGTGGAAGGGGCAGCTGCACTGGGCAGCAGCGGAAGCTGCCTTCTACTGCATCTGACCTTTAGTCCATCTAACTCAGTATTGGGCCTATTGGCTGGCAGTGGCTTCCCAGGGTTTCAGACGTGTGTGTCACAGCCCTACCAGGAGAAGGAGGGGACAGACCATGGGACCTTTTGCATGCAAATCACACAGTCCTGCTGTGAGGAGAAGCCACACTGCCCTAGCCAATGCACACTTGTGTTACGTTGGCTCACACCCATCTTGAAAGAGATTACCTCTGATTAAATTTCCACAGCACCCCTATGCAAATCCCATTCAATTGTTTTCCATGGGACTTGCATCCCACTGCTATGTATGCTTATGCAGGACCAAATCCTACTGCGTTCCTTTCCTAGATTAAGTGTGCATACAATTGTAGCCTCCATCCTAGCAAAATCTTCCCACTAAAAATGAAATCCCATTAAAATGAATTCCCGTTAAAATGAAATGGTTATATTGGATCCTATTGTATTTTTAATCAAAAACAACAAAAATTCATTTGCATAGGTATGCTTAGTCCAGAGAAAGCCTCCTGGTGTTCAGTGGGACTTACTTCCAGGTAAGGCTGCAATCCTATACCCACTTCCCTAGGAGAAAGTCCCACTGAAGTCAATGGGACTTACTTCTGAGCAGACATCTATAGGCTTGCCCTGTATGTATATGTACATATATAGCAGACGTAGGGAACCTTTGGCCCTCCAGATGCTGCTGAACTACAATGTCCATCAGCCCCAGCGAACATGGCCAATAGCTAGGAATGATGGGTGTTTTAGTTCTGCAACTTCTGGCGGGTTATCCCCCTACTGTCATAAACAATTGAAGGCAAGCAATGCAGTCCTATACATGTGTACTTCAAACGCTGTTGAATGAGGTTTATCCTTATATAAGTGCTTATAGGATGGATTATAGCTTTAATTCGTTAAAGGTTATTTCAGATCACTGTTAGAATACAGCCAAAGATTAAATATTAATTTTTACGACTGCGGAACAGTTGATAGGCTGATATTAATACTGCATTAATACTGTGCGTCATTTACACTGCTTTTCCATTTAATCTTTTCAGCCAAACAAGGCTGGAAAGTTAGTATGATAACAGCAAAGATTTGCCTGTATCTGACACAGGATGGTGCAGAAGGATAAAGGCCACGCTTGGGAATTTCTTTGACTTAATCCTGCATATAATCTCTGGGAAGTCGTTTTCTGTGACGATCAGTAACAGGCCCGTGTCACTAAATATTGATTTAGATTTGAAGCTGATGGAATTTAGAGTGCTTGTGATTTTGGGCTTGGTCCACTGTGTATACAGCATCTGCACAGATGCACATCAAGCGTTTGTTTGGCTTCTTCAAGCAAAATGGAACGAGACGTGATTTATGGGACCAGCACTTACAATCGTCTTCCCAGGTTGCTTTCTGTTCATTAAATGATTAGCATGCAAAGTTAATTTGCAGCCCTCGAGCTATTTGGCAAATGGGAAACTTGAGATTTTCTTCCTTGTCATTGCTTGCAGGAAATTCATGTTGATGTCTGCTGTTTTATATGACCCCAAGTAATTGAAATGTTTGTCTGTTAGTTCGGACTTGATTGTTCAGTGTCCTTGATTAATTTGATGACCATATTTTCACTGCAAAGCATATCGGTGCCTAAGTGCTCATGTACTTGTAAATACTTAAAAAATAATAATACTTAATTTAAACAGACTCAAAGTGTGTCACATAACTAGTTTTACTTATTTATTTGCTTGGCTGTCTGCCTCATTCATTATCTGTTGGTTAGGAATCCTGTTCTAGCTGCAGGAAATTTGGCCCTGCCTCATAAATCCCTCCTTACCGCCTAACAGGAGTGGTGGTCAGAATTTGGTAGGGTTTGCAGGAGCCAGAATCTAGTACTAAAAGTGTATTGGAACTGATTCAAGAATTTGGTCAGGTTGCGGGATTTAAGTTGAACAAGTTAAAAACTAAGGTTTTAGAGAAAAATCTAACAGTGACGGAGAGAGAGAGGTTTCAGAAGGAGACAGGATTAACATTGGTTAAGAAAGTGAAATACCTGGGGGTTAATATGACTGCCAAGAATGTGAATTTATTCAAAGATAACTATGAGAAATGTTGGATGGAAGTGAAAAAGGACCTAGAAGTATGGTCAAATTTAAAGCTTTCATTGCTAGGCCGTATTGCTGTGATAAAAATGAATGTATTGCCAAGAATGTTGTTCTTGTTTCAAACATTGCAAATTTTGGATAAAATGGACTGTTTCAAGAAGTGGCAGAGAGATATTTCTAGATTCGTCTGGCAGGGCAAGAAGCCTAGAATAAAATTTAAAATACTAACTGATGCAAAAGAAAGAGGTGGATTTGCCCTGCCAGACCTCAAACTTTACTATGAATCAGCCGCATTTTGCTGGCTGAGAGAATGGCTGTTTCTTGAAAACACAGACATTTTGGATTTAGAAGGTTTCAACAATGTATTTGGGTGGCATGCATATCTGTGGTATGATAAGGTCAAAGCACATAAAGCATTTAAAAACCATATTGTCAGGAAAGCATTGTTTAATGTCTGGACAAGATATAAAGACCTACTTGAAAATAAAACCCCAAGGTGGTTGTCACCATAATATCCTTCTGGACCGTCTTGAGGGACTGGGAGCTGGGGGCACTGTCATACAGTGGTTCCGCTCCTTCCTCCTGGGCCGTGTGTGGTGGGGGGTGAGTGTTCAGACCCCTGGGCTCTCACTTGTGGGGTGCCTCAGGGTTCTGTCCTCTCCCCCATGCTTTTCAACATTTACATGCAGCCGCTGGGAGAGATCATCAGGAGGTTTGGGCTGGGTGTTCATCAGTATGCGGTTGATACCCAGCTCTACCTCTCTTTTAAATCAGAACCAGTGAAGGCGGTGAAGGTCCTGTGTGAGTGTCTGGAGGTGGTTGGAGGATGGATGGCGGCTAACAGATTGAGGTTGAATCCTGACAAGACAGAAGTACTGTTTTTGGGGGACAGGAGACGGGCAGGTGTGGAGGATTCCCTGGTCCTGAATGGGGTAACTGTGCCCCTGAAGGACCAGGTGCGCAGCCTGGGAGTCATTTTGGACTCACAGCTGTCCATGGAGGCACAGGTCAAATCTGTGTCCAGGGCAGCTGTTTACCAGCTCCATCTGGTACATAGGCTGAGACCCTATCTGCCTGTGGACTGTGTCGCCAGAGTGGTGCATGCTCTGGTTATCTCCCGCTCGGACTACTGCAATGCACTCTAAGTGGGGCTACCTTTGAAGGTGACTCGGAAACTACAACTAATCCAGAATGCGGCAGCTAGACTGGTGACTGGGGGCAGCTGCCGAGACCATATAACACCGGTCTTGAAAGACCTACATTGGCTCCCAGTACGTTTCCGAGCACAATTCAAAGTGTTGGTGCTGACCTTTAAAGCCCTAAACAGCCTCGGTCCAGTATACCTGAAGGAGCGTCTCCACCCCCACCATTCTGCCCGGACGCTGAGGTCCAGCGCCGAGGGCCTTCTGGCGGTCCCCTCATTGCGAGAAGCAAAGCTACAGGGAACCAGGCAGAGGGCCTTCTCGGTAGTGGCGCCCGCCCTGTGGAACGCCCTTCCAGCAGATGTCAAAGCGATAAACAACTACCTGACATTCAGAAGACATCTTAAGGCAGCCCTGTTCAGGGAAGTTTTTAACGTGTGATATTTTACTGTATTTTTGGTTTCTATGGAAGCCGCCCAGAGTGGCTGGGGAGGCCCAGCCAGATGGGCGGGGTATAAATAAATTATTATTATTATTATTATTATTATTATTATTATTATTATTATTATCACCGATGGAAGCGAAGGCTCAGAAAAAGCTCAATATGGAGGCCAAATGGCCGAAATATTGGGAAATTTTGGAACAAGAGGGAGACAAATTGAAATTGCAGAGCTTTGAAAAACTAAAAGACAAAGTGTGAGATTGGCTTCATTATTACCAAATAATGGAGGCTTACAATTTGGACAAGAAAATTGGCTTCCAGGTAGAAAAATCAAAATTGGAAACAGAACTGTTAGATCCCAAAACTAAGATTTTATCAAGAATGTATAACTTGCTGTTGAAATGGAACACTCAGGATGAAACGGTGAAATCTGCTATGATTAAATGGGCACAAGATATTGGACATAACATTATGTTGGCTGACTGGGAACAGTTATGGACCACAGGTATGAAATTTACGGCATGTAATGCCTTAAGAGAGAATATTATGAAAATGATATACAGGTGGTACATGACACCAGTCAAGCTTGCAAAAATATATCATTTGCCTGATAATAAATGTTGGAAATGTAAAGAGATTGATGGTACATTCTTTCACCTTTGGTGGACGTGCCCAAGGATTAAGGCTTTCTGGGAGATGATCTATAATGAAATGAAGAAGGTATTTAAATATACCTTTTTGAAGAAACCTGAGGCCTTTCTCCTGGGCATGGTCGGCCAATTGGTGTTAAAGAAGGACAGAACTTTCTTTATGTACGCTACAGCAGCAGCAAGAATACTCATCGCAAAGTATTGGAAGACACAAGATTTACCCACCAAGGAAGAATGGCAGATGAAGGTGATGGATTACATGGAATTGGCGGAAATGACTGGCAGAATCCGAGACCAGGGAGAAGAATCGGTAGAAGAAGGTTGGAAGAAGTTTAAAGACTATCTACAGAAACATTGCAAAATTAAGGAATGTTAGAAGGATGCTGGATTGAAGTTATGTGGTTTTAGCAGTAATGTTATAAAGGAGTATGTAAAAATGGGTTGTCAACAGGTGAGAATGTAAAGTCACAACATCTTAAGATAAATGATTAAGATAAAAACAAAGATGGAAAGGATTTGCTGAATTAACTAATTGAACTAGAATACAAAAAAGGGAGGCGTGAGGAAGTCAAGGAAACAAGTAAATGAAAGATAAGCTATGGAAAAATTGATTTTAATTTTTTATTTTCCAGTTTTTTGTAATTTTTTGTTTTATTATTTTTCTTTTCTTATGTTTGTAATTCTTGAAATGTTAATAAATATTATTATTAAAAAAAAAGAATTTGGTAGGGTTTGTATATGCACAACACATCTAGTTCCCCAAGCACAGGATAGCGGAGGTAACCTTTTAAAGACCTACAATTATCAGATTAAAATCCAAGCCACAAAAGAATGCCTAGATCTTCCCTACACCAATCCCAAAAGCACATTTCCCCTGAAAAAAGTAAAAAAATAAAATCCTTCCCATTAAAGCAGCGGTAGGGCTTTAAAAGAGGATTGGACAAATTCATGAAGGAGAAAGCTATTAATGGCTACTGATGCGGGTGGCGCTGTGGGTTAAACCACAGAAGCTAGGACTTGCCGATCAGAAGGTCGGTGGTTCGAATCCCCGCGACGGGGTGAACTCCCGTTGCTCAGACCCAGCTCCTGCCAACCTAGCATTTCAAAAGCACGAACTGCAAGTAGATAAATAGGTACCGCTCCGGCAGGAAGATAAATGGCGTTTCCATGTGCTACTCTGGTTCACCAGACCACATGACCCGGAAGCTGTACACCGGCTCCCTCGGCCAATAAAGTGAGATGAGTGCTGCAACCCCAGAGTCGGCCACGACTGGACCTAATGGTCAGGGGTCCCTTTACCTTTACCTTTACCTTTTACCCCTGAAGGTTATGTTCCTTCTCCAGAATGCCAGCTACTGGGAAGCACAATTGGGAAGCATCCTGTTCCGCTACTTGAGGTGGAATGGGAAGATGCCCCCCTGCTGTCACTAAAGGCTCCCTTCTCTGGGTTGCACAGCAGCGATGGTGGGTTCTGGTGAGATCTTGCAGGGCTTTTGCAACATCTCACGGCATGCACAAGATCCTGTGAGATTTCAGTGAGAGCTTGTGAGATTTTGGCGAGATCTTGTGAGACCTTGAAGACGCTGCTGCTGCCGCCACCACTTCCCCACCAGCGGCCAAGGAGGTGGGGAGAGACAGGGCCCCTGCTCTTGGTGTTCTGCCGCCCGAGGCGGCTGCCTCAGTCCGCCTCATGGAGCTGCATATTCCTGCAGTGCAGGGGTTTGGACTAGAATAGATGATCCTCAGGGTCCCTTCCAGCTCTTCTATTCTATTATTATTCTATTATCTTACTGGTCACTGTGAGAAAGCCACTTCCGGCCTGCCCAGGAGGTGGGGTTGCAGGCTTCATGCCCACCCCCACATGAGCGGGGGCTGGCTTCAGCCCCCACGAGAGCAGGGGAATCCCGGCCGCATCTCCCCTCCCCAGCCAGCCAATCGGCTGGCTGGGGGTCGTGGCCTGCCCTATTTAGGGCCGGTGCAGAGGGGCCTCGCCCTCTTTTCGCCGGCTAGCCCCCACGTTTAATTGTAAGTATGCGCATGAATGTGAGAAGTGCATAGGTAACCACCCAGCGTCTTCATGTTTTAAAGGTAAACAGCCCTTTCCGGGCAACAGGGGGCATTTCCACCAGGGGTCTTGAAAAGCTCACAGACCCGCCAAAAAGAACAGTCACAAACTGGTATGAATTTGCCCCTTGACTGTGATGTTCTCTTCTGTTAAGCTCTCACCTCTTAGAACCCTTCTCAATAAATACCCTAAAATAGAGGCAGCAAAGTACCCTGGGAAAGAGTTTCTCTTATGGCTTCAAGATCCTCGTTTCATTACCCCCTAACTCAGGGAAATCCCCCCCCCCCCAAACCAAAGAATCAGTTTGGGAAATGCCAGCTATTGCAAAAAAGAAATTAAAGAAATTTCTGGCCAGGAGGGTGGCCGGCCCCTTTCAGGGAGCCACCTATAGCGGGTTTACTCATTTCACCTTTAGGCATTGTCCCCCCATAGACTCCAGAAGAGTATCCTATGATCCACAACCTACCCTACCCTAGAGGTGGCTCAGTCAATGATGCAATACCACAGAAGCCTTGTTCTGTGAAATATGCCTCCTTTGATCAGGCTATAAAGCGTATGCGCAGGTTCAGCAGGGGCGCGCTCTTGGCTAAGTGCGACATTGAGTTGACTTTCTGTCTCCTGCCAATTCACCCTGAGGAATTTCTATGGCTAGGTTTTCAGATTTGAGGGGGCTTATTCCATAGACAAATCTATGCCGATAGGGTGCTCAGTAGCTTGTGCAGCCTTTGAGTCATTTAGTGCAATTTCGGACTGGGCTCTTCGCTTTAGAACTGGTTCTGAAGGGGTGACCCATTACCTCGATAACTCTTCCCCCCCCAATCATTAGTAATAGCCCTGATTGCGCTTCTCCTTTAGAGGCTTTCACCTCCCTGGCTGAGGAGCTTGGGGTACCTTTGGTGGCGGACAAAACAGAGGGTCCAGTTTTGACCATAACCTATTTTGGGTATTGAATTGGACACAATTGCACAGACATCCCGCCTACCTAGGGAGAGGCTAGCAGCACTTAAAAATTAATTCCGCAACTTCTTCCCCTCAAGAAGGTCACCCTTGGCCAGGGTAAATTCACGCTTCGGTCACCTCAACTTTGCATGCTGGGTAGTGTCCCCTGGCCTCCCCTTTTGTGGGCGATTGGCTAAGCTGTCAGCGGGACTGCGCGCTCTGCAACACTGAGTGCGCCTCTCTAAAGTGGTCAACTCGGACCTGAAGGTTGGGTTAAAGTTCATGGAAAAGTACAGTGGCATTTGCGGGCTGAAGAGTTCAGGAATCACCAGGTATGCTTCTGGACCGACAATCAAACGGTTGGCAGTGTCCTGTCTAAACAATTATCGCACTCTCCTAGAGTGGCAAATCTGTCCCGGACCTTTGTCCTTTTGTGCTCAGAATTAAACATCTAATTCTCTACCAAATTTACCCCTGGGGTTAACAAGGGCATCACAGATGCCCAGGCGCAGCAAATTGCCACAGCCATTCCGGGAGCACCTTTGGAGCCTTGGGAACGTGATGTCCTGAAGGGAGTATTAGCTTCGGGAGCCCCGTCCACACTTAGACCTTATAAAAAGGCTTGGGTGGACTTTATGGAGTTTCAAGGCAAATTTATAAATTAATAATAATAATAATAATAATAATAATAATAATAATAAGAAGAAGAAGAAGAAGAAGAAGAAGAAGAAGAAAGCTAGGCTTGACACACCTCAAGGCAAATTAAAAAAATCCTAGGCTTGACACACTTCCTACCAAGGCTGAAGCTCTGCAATACTTGGTACATTGGAGGGTGCTGGGTCGTGCAGCAAAGACTCTTAAACATCCAGTAGGCGGCAATCTCCTTTTTCTGTAAGGTTGTTTAATCCAGAGACCCTGGTGTGGCCTTCTTAGTGTGAAGGGCACTGTAGGGCTGGCGCAGGCTGCAGACTCCTAAAAGTGATGGTAGAAGGCCCTTAACTTACGACATTCTATGCCAATTCCAAAATAAATAAATAAATAAATAAAAGTAAAATGATAATAATAATAATTAATAATAATAATTAATAAAAAATAAAATAAAATAAAATAAAAAATTAAGAAGTATCTGTTGGTCCGAGGACAAGGCCCAGTTATTTACAGCTGCATACTCCATTGCCTTTGGCGCTATGCGCAGTGGCGAAGTGGTTTGTAAGGGCCAACCAGATTCCGCTGCCCGGGGTAGTTTGAGAGACCTGACCTTGTTCAGATCCAATTTAGTCCTGCATGTCCAATGTTCCAAAACCGATCAGCAGTAAAGGACACTAAACATTTCATGTACGTGAGACCAACCGTCTCAGGTCCCATTCCTCAAACATTGGGATGGTTCCGGCCTTGCACGGTATCAGGCCACGCGCGTTATGCGAAGGGCGATTGCTGCCTGCGGTTTACCCTCAGCTGAATTCACGGTTAACTCCTTTAGGATTGGGGCCGCCACCACAGCAGTGCATTTGGGACTCTCAGCTGAAAGGATGAAGGACTTGGGGGCAGTGGAAGTCTGATGCATTAAGGGAAGTCTGATGCATATAAAGGATATATTCGTAAGACCTTGTTCACAGTATACCTGACCTGGCTTTGTTACCTTCTTTTGCTTTCAGGTGACGTTGTGGTGCGTATTTGGAGTATAGGCCCTGCACCGTCCACTGGGATAGAAACCATGCCGTTAACGGGGACCTAGGGTGCAGGAGCTATGAGGGCGCGCATCTGGATAATCAGGCACAGCATTGTGCATTGGGCCAGGGTCCGCGCCATCAATTCCGGTCTCGGGCTGCACCTTAACTACATCAATATACCTTGGATCTCGCGGAGGGGAATGCGCTGGACCGAAATGTTGCCCGCTATTAGGGCCAGAGCAGCAGCGGAGGGCCCCCCAGATGCTTTAGTTATCCAATTAGGTGAAAATGAGTTAGCTTACAGAAAGGCAGTCGACTTGATGTGGCATATCTTTAGTGACTTTGAGGAACTTAAGGCCTCGTACCCAAACGTCACTACTATTTTTATTTGGGCCTCATTGATGGAGAGGCGGGTTTGGAGAGATTGCAGGTGCCCAATAGCCATAAATAGGTCTAGGAAAGCCTTGGATCGGGCGGTGGTGCGTAGAGTGGCAGCCCTGGGTGGGAGGGTCATTGACCACCCGAGCATACGTTTCAACTGTGAGGCCCTCTACCGGCTTGATGGCGTGCATCTTTCGGATGCGGGAAATGATATTTCGCTGATGGCGTGCATCTCTCGGATGCTGGAAATGATATTTGGCTGATGGATATAGCAAAGGGGATAAGGGATTGGTTTCAGGCATGAGAGTATTGGCGGTGAGCGATTGCTCGTGTGGCAGTTAGGCATTGGTAAGAAGGGATTAAGAGGATGTGGGGGGGGGAGGAACGCCATCACCTCCCCCCAGTGAACGAAGGGTGGTCCGATAAAGGACTCCGGGGGGCGTGGCCCTGTCCGAAGCCTATGGAGGTGTGGGCCAAAGGCATGCCCCCGAGCAGTGACCCGGGGGAGCTCCTAGTTGACGTGCCTCAGCAGGAGACTCCCCCTCTATGGTGTTAACCCTTCCCGTGTCTCCAGCAAATGGGCTGGAGCCGGATAGTCGATAGGACCAATGCCTAAGCCAATGCCTCTCATTCCTGAATTCAATAAAGTTGTGGCCTAATTCGCCCATTTAACCTTAAATTATGGTGTCTTGTGTCTTTATTTATCCTGGTGGGGGGCGGGAACTCGCCACGCAATGGGAGGCTCTTCCAGCAGGGAGCATGTAATCTTCTTAATTGCAGGAACTGAACCTGGGATTTCTGCATGCAAGCATGTGCTCTACCGCTGAACTACAGCCCTACAAGGAAAGTTTGAGAAACAGTGACATAAAGAATGGACACACAAAGCTGTCTGAAAAGCCCAGGGCACAAATTTTCACAGCCGTCTAGTGGCTATGGTGGCTCATTTAAATAAGCATTATTATTGCACGCACACACAAAAGTCTGATCTTTTGGGGAAGCTGGTTTGTGGCACAAGGGCTCACAATCCGCTATAATCACACACCTAATTTTGCCAATATGCATTTGTATCCCACCTCAAAATAGCAACAATTACCCTTAGGCTCACTGTGTCAAATGGGCCTTTCTCCCAATTGTTTTCCTCTCCAAACCATGGCCCACCTTCTGAACCCGAAGAGAATTTCAATGAATCACCGAAGTTAACTCCCTTACCATTTTTAGTTACTACCAATAAACAAAATGTGCTACTGTTCCTGTTCAGATCTGTGGACATGGTGCTTAACAGGTTAGCATAACAAAAGATAGCTCTTTGCCTCGAAGAACCTGGGATTTAAGGGAACTTCCAGCTTGATCGTTGATTGAGAGGTCTGATGCAACAGACCTGCTTCCGAAAGGGATCAAACTTTTTGTGATAAGGAAAGTGACAGGAAAACACAGTAGAAAATGTGAGCTACCACTGGCTTTGATGCAGCATCAGCTATCCTCCCTGCAAACAAATCCCAGTGAATGTTCATTAACTAGCCAGCATCTAATCTCCCTCCAAATAAATCAAGATGAATGCTCAATAAACAGGTAATCTGAAAGCGCCTGGAATTAAAGGCACAGAAACTCCTGCCAAGGGTGTCAATCCTATCACTCAGTAGCTTTCCCAGATGTGACCTAATCTTTACCTTTGCTGTAGTTTGATGCTTCCTAGGACCACTTGGATATACAGTGCCTGAAGACCAATAATGTTTTCCATGTCATCCATAGCTGCTCATCACCAGGGATGCAAAAGTCCAGGTGCACAGTGACCACTGATACGTAAATAATTGGGAACAAACTTGAAGAGGCATCGTTCAGAGGCAGAACATCTGTTTTGCATGTAGATGGTCCCATGTTCAATCCTTGGCATCTTCAGATAGAGCTGGCAGAGACCTCTGTCTGTCTTAAATCCCAGGGAACCTCAGTCAGGTCAGAAGAACCTGTGGTCCTCCAGATATTCTTGGGACTCCATCAGTACCAGCCAGCACAGCAAGTAGGCAGGGCCAGGGCCTGCTGTACCATGAGGCAGAGCATCGGCATAGTCAGGATTTTTGTTGGGAGGGGCAAGACTTGGGGGGGGCAGAACGGATATGTTTGGTTAGTTAGTTAGTTAGTTAGTTAAGTATTTCTATTGTTTTACTTGATTGGGTTTTACTTCTATTGTTTTACTTGATCAGCTACGCCCATGAGGCAGCTGCCTTAGGTACCAATTCTGAAGGGACCTGTATATGTGTGAGAATTTTCTGTCCCCTTTCCTTATTGCAAAAGGCCCAGGTTTTGTTTGTTTGGAAAGCAGGTTTGTTGTGCAAGAGTTCCAAATCGACTTGCATTGTGCAACCTGAATTTCCCTGTAAGTGACTGAATCGCATCCAAAAGGAGTAAGCACCTCGAAGTGCCCTCAGGCCCACAAACTAGTTACACGTTTAAAGATCAAATCCAGCACTTTGAATCACTCCCAGGAGATCACAATCAACGTCACAGAGTCATAGAATTGTAGAGTTGGAAGGGACCCCAAGGGTCATCTGGCCCAACCCCCTGAAATGCAGGAATCTCAGCTAAAGCATCCATGACAGACGGCCATCCGACCTCTGCTTAAAAACCTCCAAGGAAGGAGAGTCCACCACCTCCTGAGGGAGTCCGTTCCACTGTCAAACAACTCTTACTGTCAGAAAGTTCTTCCTGAGTTTTAGTTGGAATCTCCTTTCTCATGTAACTTCCTCGTAAGATCATTAAAATTAAAATTCCCATTCCTGACCCATGTGGCGGTTTCCTTTGAACTAAGACAGAGGTGATACTCTCAGGGGAGGGGTGTGGCCCTGAAAGTGCCTTCACTGCCTTCAGTCAAAATCCACTCAACACTCCACCTGTCCCCTTTTAGCTAATTGACCTTAACACTAAGGAAAGTTAACCCTTAAGCTGCATGCAGAATGATCTCTGCTGTTGCACTTCCAACAGAGCTATGGTCAGTCCCCTTGGTTTTAATAGGCTATTTGAGTGCCTCAGAATAAGCAAGAGGCATAGCCCGGCCATGCGCCAACTGATGTTCCCGTGAACTGTCATATAGTAAGTCACTAAACTGCACTGTTTGGAGAATCCAGACACGTTAAAGCTGGTAATATAAACAAGGCAATAAGAAGGGCAATAAATCACGACACAAGATCGTTTGAGATAATGACTTCCGGGGTGGTGGAACAAAGTCATGAAACAATGATACTTGTATAATGAGGTTGACTAGAAAGATGTCAAGTACTTTGTGCTCAACTGAATGCAGTGACATTATCGGAGTTGTCAAGATACACTACATCAGTCATGTTTTTGAGAAAGGATAAAGTGGTATCAGTTCATCAACCCTCTTCAATGAAGGTGAAAAGTTTATTTTCCTCTAACTAGCAGATTAAAATATTTTCACCTTTAACGCTGACTTAAACCAGGGTGGGAAACCTTTTTGGTTCCATAGGTCAGAACTTTTACAGGCTCAGCACTGCAGGACAAATTTGATAGGCTGTTTGGGAGGGTGCCCCTCTGTCATCCCATGATGCCTGCAACACCAAAGGAGACTTGGGGGTCATCAGGGCCAGAGATGACTTGGCCATGATACTCTATGCTTTGAGAACTTCCAGAATGGATTATCTGCAATGTGCTTTATGTGCCTTGAAGATTACTGAGGAACTTCAACCGGTTCAAAATGCAGTGGCCAGGTTGCCTTTCGAACCCCTGTTCTGAAAAAACTGCATTGACTTTGTGGGCCTGATTCAAGGTGCTCGATTCAAGGAACTGTATTCATTTGTGGGCCCGATTCAAGGGGCTCGCACTAGTTTTTAAAGCCCTAAATGACTTACACTCGGAATATCTGAGAGACCACCTGTTTCTCTATAGACCCTCTCATGTGCTAGGTCAGCAAAGCGGACCCTCTTGGTAGTTCCTCCACTCTCAGAAATTCAGGTGTCACGGCCTGAATTTTCTGTGGCAGCCCCACATTGTGGAATTCCCTCCCTACAGAGGTCCATCTGGCACCTTCACTATAAAACCTCCAGCAGATACTGAGGATGTATGTTTTCAAGACCCATCCTATTCCCACGATTGCAAATTATTTTAACTGTTTTTAATTCTGAATTTTAAATTGTTAGGTTTTTTTTCACCTTCCCTGTCACCATCTCAGATTCTGTTTACAAAGTGGCTGGACTCCCACTGTGTTTCCCTTTGTTATACTGCAGAGGACTCTGAATAGTACACTATCCCTCCCCCTCTCAACTTCCTGCCCCTACCTGAATTTTAGTACAAGCAAATCAGTCCCATGCAACAACTGGACCAGAGGAGGAAGTAGTCCTGGAATATTTGGTAGGGAGGGATAGTTGAAGTGGCATTGATAGCATATTCCTCACAAGGATGCGGAGCTGAAACATAGAATGAGAGAACCATAGTGGGAAAGGGTCATTTAAGGGCCATCTAATTAATTCCTTTGCTCTGGCGAGAAATCCAGAGCTAGAAGAGATAGCATGAGCCATTCCACCTTTTAATTCTAAGAATTGTTTGTGAGTAACTTGTCTCTCTATAGATTTCATATAGTTAAGAAACAGGGCAATGGATGCGTTCTCAGGAGATAAGCAGAACTATGTTGCACAACAACCTCACAATAAACTTCTATTATTTCAACAAGTCCACTGAGACATATAATTTAGTTATGTACACTTGTTTTTCATATTTGGAAATTTAATCTATGTATTCAGTAATACTGTTTTATGGACGCTACCGTACTTAAGAGAGGTTATAAAAATTGAAGCAGTTCCTAAATGTTTCTAAATTTATATTGAGGATTAATCCATGCTGTTCTTTGCTTGCTAAAGATTAGACTACCTAAAGAAGAAGAAAATAGATCTCTCGAAAGATTGTGACAATAGCCAGCACATCAAGCACTTTGTAACTAAATCATCAGCAAACACACCTGTTCTGTATCTTCTGAGACATCTTCCTCTGTGAGTCACTTTTACAGGACTTCTTCCTCATTTTTGATACTAAGGATATGGTGAAAGCCAAGAATATAATTAGAGGTAGGTTAACACTAATCCACATTTTGAACACTTCCAGCCAATGGGATAGTTGGGCTCTTAGCCAAATCAGAACTTTGCTCTGTAGTTTGTCAACAAATCCATATAGTCTTCTCAAACGGCCAAGTTGCAGAGCAAGGCGAAGGTTTCGTGATACTGAAACTGGGTTACACCCAGTTCGAAATAAAAACATTGCATAATCTGGAGTTGTCGAATGAGTGGTTGTGAAAAGAGCGAATTGATTCAGCACTTCCTACTAGAAAGCAGGGAGGCTTGTGCTGCATCTGAATACCAGTTGCTGAAAGTGGCAGGAGGGGAGAGTTCTCTGGTGCTCAAATGCTGCTTGCTGGCTTCCCACAAGCACCTGCTTGGCCATTATGAGAACAGGATCCTGGGCTAGATGGGCCATTGGCCTGATCCAGCAGGCTCATCTCATGTTTTTGCCAGACAGAAGTAAAGCACACTATTCTAGTGTTCTTTGGCCTGTTAGTTGCTGCTGCTGATTAGCTGTTGGACAAAGTGTTTGTTTACATTTCTTAGCTTGTCCTTTCTTGTGTCAGGACAATCCGTTTTTGTTCAAATGTGCACTGGAGAGCCAGCATGAATGGGAGGTTGAGACAATGAAGAGAGCCACCTGCTTCTATTGAATGGTATTCCTTGTTTGTAGGTGTTGGGCCGGTGTCACGGGTCGCCAGGATTGGGCACCTGCTGTGAGCCCACAGTCCAGTATGGGGCCATTTGACAAGAATCCCTTGTGGACTTGCTCCTACTCTTCACCATTGCAAACTACTCGCTTGTTCACCCACCTCTTTCTTCTGCCCTGCCAATGGTGGCGGCGGCCAAAGAGGATTTAGGGGAGAAGAAGAGAAGAAGAAGAAGTGTTTGGATTTGATATCCTGCCTTTCACTCCCTTTAAGGAGTCTCAAAGCGGCTAACATTCTCCTTTCCCTTCCTCCCCCACAACAAACACTCTGTGAGGTGAGTGGGGCCGAGAGACTTCAAAGAAGTGTGACTGGCCCAAGGTCACCCAGCAGCTGCATGTGAAGGAGCGGAGACGCGAACCCGATTCCCCAGATTACGAGACTACCGCTCTTAACCACTACACCACACTGGCTCTCAATCAGTTCAGTCGTGCTGGTCACAGAGCCTCGGGGTCGCCACAACTATGATGTAGAATGAAAGATAAGAAAGGGGAGGCACCAAATTTTGGCATTGCACAGAGTGCCACTGAAATCTGAGACTCCAAGGTGGTGGTAAGGAGGAGCAGTAGATGCCACTGCCTGCTTACTCACTGACTAAGCTTTTTGAATTATGCGGCAAATGGGTTGTGCAGTTTTGAATATATTACACATAAAATACTTGGCCACAGCTCCTGCTCCTTGTGACATGTTGCATAAGCAAGAAATAGTGTGGGCTCAGTAGATTGGTGCCATAGTCCAGAAAGCGGGGATATGTTCCTAAACCCAGTTAAGTCATTGGTTTGCAGGGGGGTGCCCACCTCAGTTTTTGGCTGTGGCCCAGAATGTTTGCCTTTTACCTGAGCTCAAGGCATCAAAGCACTGGACAGTATTCCATTAGCACTAGGCTTCCATCTGTAAAATGAGGAGTTGCATAGAACACAGTAGCCTTCTACTTGTGCAACAGAATTTCCTCTTTCCCATCTCTGTTACAGTTTGCATTTCTTAGTACAGAAAGTATTGATCTGATGTGTAGAGATCTTTCCTATTCTAACTAATTCAAGAGGGTTCTGGAAGCTTCTCTGTGTGAAAGAAACAAGCAGAAGGTTCGAGGTGTTTGGGTTATTCCTTCAGAGAAGCTGGGTACAGCTGGTTTAAACTGGTTCTGTTATCTCTTCTGTCAAGATCATGCTGACTATAAAAGTAGGGCCAGAAGGAGCCTGGGTTTCACTTTCTCTTTCTCTTTCTCTTCCTTCTGGTGTGGTGTTCTGTATATAGTGTTAAGGTTTAGACTTATTATAAGTTATTGTAAATTTAGGTCTGCTGCAACTGGATTTCTTATGGACAGTGCCAATCCTGAATGCATTGGATTTGTGACCATTATGCTCATTTGCCTTCAGTAGCAGTAAAGTTCTGCTGGATGTAATATTAATTGCCTCTGGTCTATTTTGGGGGAATCCTACAACATGTTTTTAATCTGCTAACTATATGTCGGAGTTCTGCTCTGAATCAATATTGAGTAGAATTCAGTGACACTCTGCTCTCCAGTCCCCTCCCCACCCCTGCCTCCTTAAAATCCGCTCTAGAGAGGCGAGGAAGGGGAAGACTTGTCATCGGTACAGGTGGCACTTCTTTGCCACAGTCTACCTAGCCTGGCGCATGACGGGAAGTGTGTGCAGGTCCTCTCCACTGACCCACTAAGTGTGCTGTCCCTGCCACTGTACCTAGGGACAGATCAGCCAATGACCACTTAACATGCATGCAACTTGCATGGTTGATTCCTAGTTATATAAAGAAATTTCACAATTTCCATGCATGTAGGTGACAATCGTAGGGACGCGGATGGCGCTGTGGGTTAAACTACAGAGCCTAGGGCTTGCCGATCAGAAGGTCGGCGGTTCGAATCCCTGCAGTGGGGTGAGCTCCCGTTGCTTGGTCCCTGCTCCTGCCAACCTAGCAGTTCGAAAGCACGTCAAAGTGCAAGTAGATAAATAGGTACCGCTCCGGCGGGAAGGTAAACAGCATTTCTGTGCACTGCTCTGGTTCGCCAGAAGTGGCTTAGTCATGCTAGCCACATGACCCGGAACCTGTATGCTGGCTCCCTCGACCAGTAAAGCGAGATGAGCACTGCAACCCCAGAGTCGGTCACGACTGGACCTACTGGTCAGGGGTCCCTTTACCTTTACCTTTTTAGGTGACAATCAGGTGATCTATTCAGGTGGAACAGTGCACTAGGTGGACTGAGAGAAACAGGTGCAGATTTGATCTTTTCATACATTTTTGCAGGGTGTGTGTGTGTGTGTGTGTGCAGGGAGACATGGCATTCAAACCGGCTCACTGTGCAGTTTTGGGGTTAGAAAGAAAGAAAGGGTAACTGCTTTTTCTGTTGAAAAATGTAGTCAAAATAATACTGTTCACATCTCCCCCGTGCCCAGATGTAACATCTCTCTTATGTGTCATCGCAATCATAGCTTATAGTTATCAAGCATCAGGCTTGTGTCACAGCTTGGCAACGTAACCTTTGCTTAAGACAAAAGGCTCTGCTAATAGCATTATTGTTTCTGGGTTAATCAGTGGCTGGCAGTTCACCTTGTACAAAAGACGCATGAGGACATTTATTAAACGGGTGGCTGATACAGAAACCGGACGTGCCGCATCCGTTTTGGAAGACGAGATGAAAAATCAGAATTCAGAAAAGTCTTGACTTGATTCAGCGTCTTATCAGGGAATCAGCGAGATTGTACATAACTAGTTTGGGCTTTTTTGTCTTAGGATCTAATTATTGGTCATGCCCACAGAATGGAAGATGGCAGGATCCCAAAGGACATGCTCTATGGGGAGCGGCTTCCGGCACCAGGCCAATTGGCAGCCCGATTCTGTATTACAAAGATGTCTGCAAACATGACACGAAGGCTGGCAACACCAAGCCAGCCATGTGGGAATCCCTGGCAGACGACCGCAGCCCCTAGAGACAATCAGTGAGGTTGTGTATCCACAGTAGTGACCAGAAGAAAAATGACTGCTGGGAGGAGCACAGAAAGAAGAGACGCCATGGTACTGGAAGCCTTCATCTGCCCCAGCTGCAACAGAACATGTCTCTCCCGTATCAGTCTCTACAGCCACAGCAGGCGCTGTAACTCTCCAACAGTTTGACTTCACCCCCAATGGCATGCTCCTCCATTGTCTCCTGAGACAGGTGCCAACCAACTAATTATTCAGTCATCGGAGCTTCCTTGGTTCCCATTGTATGTCTGCTTGGGCTTTAGAGTGGCACCATACTTTCGAGTAGGCATTTAAAGGATCCGTCCCCCCAAAGAATCCTGGGAATTGTTGTTTGTTAAAGGTGTTTAATTCAGAGTGGACTAATGAACATGACTAAGTTAGGTCCATTTATTTCAGTAGGTATGTTCTGAGTAAAACTTAGTTGACTATCACCCCACACATCTTTCATACATACGGTATATAGGCTGGTATATCAAGAGCACGATGAAGGGTTTGGGTGTGGTGCTATCTGCATACCTTGGTTCCTTCATTGCTCCCGCCCCAGGTTCCTGCTGGCCTAGATGTGTGGCCTTACTCACTGGAAGTCAAGGGTGACTTCAATCCACTTGCTAACCTTCAGTTTCACCTACTTAGAGCTAGGGAGGTTAGACTTCAAAGTCTCCTGAGAAATGCAGGATCCATTTTTAATGAGCTGTTATCAGTTTCCCTGGCACGTAATCCGGATTCATTAGATCTACTTAAGAAAATATGTGTGGACCTTAAAAAAAATATGACAGTTTTATTTAGGATGTCTAGTTTCAGCCGTTACGTGACTGGTATGCCTCTTAAATATGCAAATAAATAAACAGCTTACCAAAGGATTTCCCAATCTTCCATTCGTTTGAAGCAGAGATGGGGAACCTGTAGCCATCGAGAGGTTGCTGGACTTCAGCTGCCCTCTGCCTCAACCAGCATGTCCAATGGTCAGGGACAAAGCAGTCCAGCAACATATGGAGGGCCAAAATTTCCCTGATTTAGAGTCACTGTGCAGTAACACTGTGCATTGACGAACTGCTTGCAACCAGTATCTGAGCTCTGCATAATGATGTGTTGCTTATATTGCAGCTCTGCTCTGCCTGTATTTATAATTTTTTTATTTCAGAATGGATCAATCCTTGGGATAAGGATTGTGTAGATCTACACCAGTCTGAGGGTCATATTCCCTCTGGATCTGCATGCCAGTGGGCAGGCAAGGCCAAGGCAGATGTGGTGTGTGGCCACCCCAAACACAAACCACACACCTGCACAAGCTGCAGCCTAGACCTTTGGGTTTGCATTTCATAGTGCAGAAAGTATTGTTCTGATGTGTAGAGATATTTCCTATTCTAATTAATTCAAGAGGGTTTTGGAAGCTTTTCTGTGTGAAAGAAACAAGCAGAAGGTTCACAATGTTTGGGTTATTCCTTCAGAGAAACTGAGTACAGGTGGCTTAAACTGATTCTGTTATCTTTTCTGTCAAGGTCATGCTGACTATAAAAGTAAGGCCAGAAAGAGCCTGGGTTTCACATTTTCTTTCTGTCTCTCTTCCTTCTGGTGTGGTGTTCTGTACATAATATGCTTAGTGCTAAGGTTTTAGACTTATTATAAGTTATTGTAAATTGAAGTCTGCTGCAACTGGATTTCTTATGGACAGTGCCATTCCTGAATGTATTGGATTTGTGACTATTATGCTGATTTGCCTTCAGTAGCAGTAAAGCTCTGCTGGATGTAATATTAATTGCCTCTGGTCTGTTTTTTTGCGAATCCTGCAATGTGTTTTTAATCTGCTAACTATACGCTGGAATCTGCTCTGGATGAATTTTGAGTAGAATTCCATGACCTAGACCTCTTTTGGTCTCGCACCTACAGAGCAGCATGTGGGGCAGCCCCATGGAAGCTATTCCACCTCTGCTCCCTGAGTTACCTCTGGGACAGGTCTCTGCTGTACTGCTGGATCTGCAGTGTTAAGGGCGGCTAGCACACTCCAAGGCAAAAACTTCCACATATGTCCCAGGAGCACACAGCAACTTATTTTCCCCAGGGTCTCCAGATTGTCTCTCTGTTCCTGCTTCTTCCCGGATAAACTCCACTCTAGGGGACTGCAGAATTGCACGCCGAATGACTATTGTTAGACCCGATGAACAAGGCTTACATAGAGAGGTACAGGAACATATGGCACTGCCTTGTACCCTATGGCACGGACCGGCAGCAGCTCTCCAGGGTTTCCAATGGGTGTCTCTCTCAGCCACTGCCAGTTCCTGGGGGGAACATGGGTGAGAAGAGTGACTATGAGCTCCTGCTTGGGGACATTCCATGTGGTGCAGTGGGTCAGTGCATCTGTCTGTTAACCAGAAGGTTGGTGGTTCAAGCCCACCCACGGGCAGCTGTGGGCAAAAGATTCCTGCCTTGCAGCTAGTTGGACCAGATCACCCTTGGGGTCCCTTCCAGCTCTGCAATTCTATGAGTCTAAGATCATCTGGTTAGCCAGAGGATGCTGGACTTGGTGGATCTTTGGCCTGATCTAGGGGACTCTTCTTATGTACCACAGGGAGTGGAGATTGTAGAAACAAACATCCCATCATATGCTCATCTCTCTCTCTGCTTTAGTCTATTGCTGCGAAAGTTTGTTTTGTTGTGCCAGGTCTCACTGTAACCAGTGGAACAAGTTTGCCCAATTGTCGCTTGCAATAGACTGAAGCTCATCAGCTTCTGTGCACTAAAGATTTCCATGCTATTAACTGCAGTCATCATCATTATTATTTTAAACCATTACTTCTTTTCCATTTTCTGTAAGACACCTTCATCACTGTTGTTATAGTACAATGACCCTTAATGTGCCCAAAAATGCCACTATTTACTAATGTTTTTAATGGTATCCCAATGTATCATGTTTATATTTAACTGGGAATTATGTAGAAACTCCCTCTCCTCATTTCAAATATATACCACCACCATATGGCCTGTTGTGCCCCTTTTATTCCAGACCACCAGTTTTTCTGACATGAGGCCCATTGTTTGAGACTTGCCATCTGCCAAGTTGCATATGCCTGTAGATCACATGCAAATTCTTGGACTATTGTTATCTAAAATCCAGCCCCAACATAACAGCGCCCCCCCCTCTCTGTGTGTGTGACTGAACAAACCTTTCCACAAGACATGTAAGGCTCAGAGAGGGTTGATTAAGAAGGGGGGGGGAAACCACACACCCCTGTATTCATACATTCTTGATCATTTCACCATTCTAAAAGGCAACCCACTGGATACACCAACCAGCATTTCCTAAACATTACTAGAAGAATTTCAGCTTCATCGATCCACGCCCATTAGCATTTAAAGTTTAATTTTCTTCGTTGAGTTGACGATCTATGGGGTGGTGTCGCTGACCACTATATGACAGGGGACAAAGGTCGAGTAAGGATTATAGATCTGCGTGTGTGTTGAATGTGTCACGCTAAGGCCTTCCAATTCCTTTGATACTGGAAATGTTTGATAGACTTGCCATGAAAATTGGCCCACCACCACTCTGAAACAAAACAACGCAAGCTCCCCTATCTCAGTATCAAGGGAGCACCTTTTGAGAGACTTTGAAGCAGCCTCAAAGAGCTACTACTCCTTTTGATGCACCAGCTTCATATTTAGGTCAATAATTTGAGCCAGTTATTCTGGGATTCAGTAGTAATTACTTCAGATTAAGGTAATTTATTGACCACGGTTGCTGCGACTTCAGCCACAATGTGCAGACTGAAGTGGTACTGACCAGAACGCTGCCGCATTCCATGTAATTTACATGCTCCACCCAAATTATGTGTGTTATATAATATTTATTTGTTTGAAATATTTCTCTCCCCATGCTTTCTCAAAACTGCTATTACAGCACACAGGTGTTTACGTACAAATGCGGAACTATTTTTTTCTCCAGGCAGCAGTGCTCCTGCTCAGGTTTCCAGCCAGCCATGACCTCCCTGAGATACTCCATTCCATCCAGCCCTGGGTTTCTTTTCCAAGTGATTCAACATTCCATGGTTACTGAGCACACCCGGTTTTCACTGCACTGTTTCTGAAGCGTTGTGCCTCCTTAGTAGTTACTGTGTTTTTTAAAAAATGTTTTGTACTTCTGCAGACTTCAGGGTTCCTTCCTTCTTGTTCCCCACCAGCCCTCTTCTGGCTGCCATCCTGTTGGTTCTCACTGCTCGTTATTTGAGTGATGAAAATATCAAACCTCCTCCAACATTTTTCTGATGATAATAGGGGCATTCTGGTTCTCAAACTTAATCCGTTCTGGAGGTCCGTTCCAAAACCAAAGCGTTCCAAAACCAAGGCGCCCTTTCCCGTAGAAAGTAATGCAAAACGGTGCATTCCAGACTTTTAAAAACAACCCCTAAAACAGCCATTTAACATGAATTTTACTATCT
This sequence comes from Podarcis filfolensis, assembly GCF_964270895.1. Taxonomy (NCBI): domain Eukaryota; kingdom Metazoa; phylum Chordata; class Lepidosauria; order Squamata; family Lacertidae; genus Podarcis; species Podarcis filfolensis. The sequence goes on from NC_139606.1 coordinate 97,388,416, forward strand.
AACAAGAGTATTGATCCATAAAATGAAAGCAATAATCAATATACTGTACTATAAAACAAATAAGACAGTATTGTAGGTGATAAAAATTAAAATTATTATTATTTTCTTACCTGCACTGATGATAGCCATTGTTTGGATGGGGGGCTTTTATCCATTTCCACAGTCACACAATCAACCAGTCAGTAGCTGAACTGGGTTCCACACAGTCACAAAAATAAATTAATAATAATAATAATAAATTTTATTTATATCCCGCCCTCCCCAGCCGAAGCTGGGCTCAGGGCGGCTAACAACAATAAAACAATACAAAAGTACAACACAAACAACGCTCTAAAATCATTCATTATAAAATTAATTAAGTTCAAGCCACTGGCCACTATTGGGCCAGAGCTCCGCGAAGATTTGCCGAGGGAGGGAGTCAGGCTGTGCCCTGGCCAAAGGCCTGGCGGAACAGCTCTGTCTTGCAGGCCCTGCGGAAAGATGTCAAGTCCTGCAGGGCCCTAGTCTCTTGTGACAGAGTGTTCCACCAGGTCGGAGCCACAGCCGAAAAAGCCCTGGCTCTAGTTGAGGCCAGCCTAACTTCTCTGTGGCCTGGGACCTTCAAGATATTTTTATTTGAAGACCGTAAGTTTCTCTGTGGGGCATACCAGGAGAGGCGGTCCCGTAGGTACGAGGGTCCAAGGCCGTATAGGGCTTTAAAGGTTAAAACCAGCACCTTAAACCTGATCCTGTACTCCACCGGGAGCCAGTGCAGTTGATATAGCACCGGATGAATGTGATCTCGCAGCGAAGACCCCGTAAGGAGTCTCGCTGCAGCATTCTGCACCCGCTGGAGTTTCTGGGTCAGTCTTAAGGGCAGCCCCACGTAGAGCGAGTTACAATAATCCAGTCTGGAGGTGACCGTCGCGTGGATCACAGTGGCTAGGTCAGGGCGAGAGAGGTAAGGAGCCAACTGCTTAGCTTGGCGGAGATGGAAAAATGCCGCCTTTGTTATAGCTGCAATCTGCGCCTCCATGGAAAGGGAGGTGTCGAAGATTACACCCAAACTCTTAACGGACGGTGCTGGCACTAACTGCGCCCCCGCAAGAGATGGGAGTTGCCCCCCCAATCCCATATCGTCCCGTCCCAGCCACAGGACCTCTGTCTTCGAAGGATTTAGCTTCAACCGGCTCCCACGTAACCATCCAGCCACAGCTTCCAGACATCTGGTCAGTGTGTCTGGGGCCGAGTCAGGATGGCCATCCATCAACAGATAGAGTTGGGTGTCATCGGCATACTGATGGCAACCCAGCCCAAAACTCCGGACAAGCTGGGCGAGGGGGCGCATAAAGATGTTGAAAAGCATTGGGGAGAGTATCGCACCCTGAGGTACTCCACACACCAAGGAGTGGCGCGATGACAATTCCCCCCCAAGCGCCACCCTCTGTCCCCGACCAGAGAGAAACGAGCGCAGCCATTGAAGGACTGTGCCCTGGATCCCCACGTCGGCAAGGCGGTGGTCCAGAAGTTCATGATCGACCATGTTGAAAGCTGCTGACAGATCTAGAAGAATCAGCAGCCCCGACCCGCCTCGATCCAGCTGTCTACGAAGATCATCTGTTAGGGCAACCAGAGCTGTCTCGGTCCCATGACCAGCGCGGAAGCCAGACTGGAATGGATCCAGAGCCGATGTTTCATCCAGAAACCCACCAAGCTGTTCAGCAACCGCTCTCTCAATCACCTTACCCAGGAACGGAAGATTCGAAACCGGGCGGTAAATTAACCGAAAAAGCCTCAAAAACAAAAATGCAAAATAAATAGCAAAAACAAAAGTGCCAAACTCAATCCATTCCGGAAGTCTGTTCGACTTATGAAATGTTTGAAAACCAAGGCACAGCTTCTGATTGGTGCAGACACCCTGGAAACAATAGCCAACATCGGACATTTGGCTTCTGAAAAACATTCGAAAACCAGAATACTTACCGTACTTCTGGGTTTTCGGCGTTTGGGAACCAAGGCGTTTGAGTACCAAGGTGTTTGAGAACCAAGATACCACTGTATACCCCACCCATCTGACTGAGTTGTCCCAGTCACTTTGGGCGGCTTCCAACATATATAAAAACATAATAAAATATATACAGGGCTGCCTTCAGATGGATCGGGGTCAGCTAACTATACCCTGCAACTTCTCTCTGATGAAAATAGAGACATCCTAGGGATAAGCAGGACATTCTGGGATCAAATCTGAAACCGAGATGGCTTCTGTAAACCCGGGACTGTCCCTGGAAAACAGGGACACCTGGAGGCTCTGAAATATTCCATCCCCTGACCTTTATGTGTTAACTGAATGTTTGAATAAAGTCCTCACACGTGTGTGGTGTATGTTTGTGTGTGAGCTCTGCTCCAGGTGTACAAATGTGTATCTGTAGCCCACAAGGGGCCGAAGCCCCCATCTCTGTATGTTCCCCAAACATCCTTTGAATGGCAAGCTTCACATAAAAGAGAATTAGAGAATGGATGCATAATATCTGAAAGGAAGAACAGATGCCAGCTGTGGAGTGAGTCTATAATCTGTTCTATTTTTAAAAAGGGAGACACACTAGAATGCAGCAGCGAAAATGCCACCTTGTAGCTTTTGCTAATAAACAAGATGCTGTTTTGAGGCGGTTCCAGGTTAGGGATAACATGCCCTCAGAGGATGCACACAGCACTCTCCACATCCATCTCCCTGCTGTCTTTTTAGCTTTGCCCAAATTTGTTGAGCTTTTCTTGGCAAAATGTAAAGAATAAGAATAAGTTTTTCAGCTATTTTTAAGAAAATTCACCAAAATCTACATGGGTTGCCATACATCTGGATTTTACTAGACATTTCAGCAATTTCCCCTGACACTGCTTCTGACTGCCATCTTCTGTCTATGTCCAGGCAGGAGGTAGGCAGCAAGAGTAAACAGGAGGGGAGCCAAGGCCAAACTGTTGGACAAAACTTTCACTTTTGGTTTCTTTCTATTTCTCATCCCCACCCCCAACTTTCATTCTCCTTATTAAAGCCCTATACGGCCTAGGACCCTCGTACCTATGGGACCGCCTCTCCTGGTATGTCCCACAGAGGAACTTACAGTCTTCAAATAAAAACATCCTGAAGGTCCCAGGCCACAGAGAGGTTAGGCTGGCCTCAACTAGAGCCAGGGCTTTTTCGGCTGTGGCTCCAATCTGGTGGAACGCTCTGTCACAAGAGACTAGGGCTCTGCGGGACTTGACATCTTTCCGCAGGGCCTGCAAGACGGAGCTGTTCTGCCAGGCCTTTGGTCGGGGTTCAGTCTGACTCCCTCTCCCCTTTCATAAGAACTTGCATGAAAGTGGCCTCCCAATTTTTCTCACAGGCCCATATAAGTTCAGCACAAACAGTTGGGCCTGGTGAGCATTTAAGGTCCCCAACCCTAATCTGCGGGTTGCCATCTGATTGGATTTTATTCTGATCCTGATCTGATTTGAGGATGTATTTTAATTGATTGTCTGATTTTATGTTAATGTGTAATACATTTGATGTTAGCCGCTCTGAGCCCGGCTTCGGCTGGGGAGAGCGGGATATAAATAAAATTTTTTATTATTATTATTATTATTATTATTATTATTATTATTATTATGCAATAAATTGTTATTTATTTATTTTAATTCCACAGGAAAAATTACAGGCATTCTAGCACACATTTCTCATAAAATGTCAATGTTTCTGCAAGCAGCCTCTCTAATACCATGCCTTCTTGTAAGCTATTTATTCTTATGCACACTTTCTCCTAATATACACATTTTTGCACACATTATATCACACAAAATTTGGAGAGTTTATATTTCTAAAGGGAGCGATGTCAGGTCCTATATTCCATATCCCGCGCCCCGCCCCCCCGCCCCAGTAACAGTTCAGGTTTGATTGATAATCTTATTATTTTTTCCACCCAGAAACAATCTCTCTCCATTCTGCTGTTTATGCCATTAATTGTAAAAGCAAATGAAGTTTAATGAAGATCGTGCAAATTCAGAAATGATTCTGGGCGTTTGCCTGAAGCTACATGTCACAATGACAGGATGAGAAAAGTCTCATGGACTGAAATCTCACTTTCTACACAACTAGTAAGGACGAAGGATCCCTTTGTCTCTGGTCACCTTTGCAGAAGTTCAGCGAGAGGCGCCTTGGGAATGAGAGACAGTGATGTGTAATTAGAAATACCGGGATCAGCCACACATCGAGGTGGCCCAGTACTGTTCAGAGTATCTACTTCCTGGCTGGGAGCTGAAAGACTACACTACACCAATGTCAGCGGTGAGTTACTGTGGCTGCAAGCAGCTGTCAACATCTGCCCAATTGCTAGATTGGGATGATACTTCACTTTAGAGGCCTGTTATTAAGAGGTGTGCTAATGACATTGAAAAGGATTAACAGTGCAAACTGTGCTACTACCCACAGTGACGTTAGAGACAGAGGTGGCTGAACTCACGTTGCAGGCGTGGTTAAGGAGGGCTCAGTTTTTTTGAAGATCTATTCAAAGAACAAGCAAACTGCCTGCTCATAATTAAACATCAGGGAGAGGGCAATGCTAAAACTTTCTTCTTTATGCATACCACCTCTGTGTCTCTGCTAAATTTCTCTCTCTCTCTCTCTCTCTGAATCACTCCTCTGAATGACTATATGCGGAAATGACAGTTTGGGACACAGTTGCTTTTAAACACTGGGATTTCTGCACATATGATTATCTCTTCTCGTAGTACCTCTAAGTCAGTGATAGAGCAACCAACTGTCCCAGCAACAATAGAGTAGAATGCTTTAGGTCAGTTGGCTTCCACCTTTCTAGACCCAGAAACCACCCTGAAGCCCAAACATGCATTTAGAGACCCATCTCTTAATCCTTGCCTTGTGCTACTGTGGTTGCAGGTAGTATTTACAGTGGTACCTCGGGTTAAGAACTTAATTTGTTCTGGAGGTCCGTTCTTAATCTGAAACTGTTCTTAACCTGAGGTACCACTTCAGCTAGTGGGGCCTTCCACTGCTGCCATGCGATTTCTGTTCTCATCCTGAAGCAAAGTTCTTAACCCGAGGTACTATTTCTGGTTTAGCAGAGTCTGTAACCTGAAGCGTCTGTAACCTGAGGTACCACTGTACTTATTTAAGATGTTTATGAACCACCTTTTGTCACAGATCTCCAATTGATTGTCAACAACGTAAGATCCATAATTACATACCAAACAAATCAAGCAGGAGAGTATTAAACATGACCGGATAAAATCAACATTTCAGAAATGCTTGCTGAAATAAAGATATTTTCACAGTGCACCAAGATTCATGAAATAAAGATGTTTTCACAGTGCACCAAGATTTCACAGTGCACCATGAAATAGTAGGAGGATTTTGACCCAAGGAAAAGAATATAGGGTTATGAAGACATGTGCTGGAGTAGTACTTAAAGTTGCCCATGGTTACTCAGATAAATAGTAAAGACCTGACCAAAAACAATATTAAGCAGCCAGTGTTGTGTAGGATCTGGGAGATCGGGGTTCAAATTCTCACTTGGGCATGAAGTTCACTGGGTGACCTTGTGCCAGTCACTGTCTCTCAACCTAACCTACCCCACAGGATATTTGTGAGGCTAAAGCAAGGAGGAGCAGATAGTTCAGTTGGTAGAGCATGAGACTCTTAATCTCAGGGTTGTGGGTTCGAGGCCCGCATTGGGTGAACTATTCAAGCATTGAAGGGGGTGGACTAGATGACCATTGTGGTCCCTTCCAGCTCTACAATTCTATGATTCTTTCTTGAGATCCTTGGAGGAAAGGTGGGATATAAATGCAGTCGATAAATATATGCTAAACTTTAGTGTGTAAAAAGTGTATTTTTTCCTTGAGTATTTGCTATTTATTTGAGCAGCAGTACTTAAAATCTCGGGTTTAATTATTAGCTGCCCTGATGTCACTAAGGGTTCAACACGCTGTTCATGGACTCTTCGAGATAGTGCTGGCCTGGCACACCCAACAACCTGCATAGAAAGATATCCGCTACAATGGAAAAACTTCATCGAAGGACATGTCTAAAGGAGATAAACAGCTGGGGGAAAGGGCACTGCAGTCCTGTTTTCTTTTCCCACTTTAGCAACTGTGTTGTTTATCTGTTGTTGTTATTATCCTTTATGCTGGAAGTAGCTTTCCTTCAGCATGCTAGCCAAGATTTGATAGGGGGTCTATAACATGTCCCATATATTGGCTTGAAATCCAATGGGATATGTGAATGCCAGACAACACAGACTAAGCACTTTCGGCAGGCAAGGCCAAAATTGAGATGTCAGTATTATTATGGTAGGTGTGTGAGTTTCATGAAATCAGCGGGTCAGAAGGTCTGGTATGTATGTGTTGCCTTATTAGACAGAAAGAACCCAACCTAAGTATATAACCCTTAATAATAGATGCAGTGTTGTGTTACTTAAGCACAGGGAAGGTCAAGGAACCTTAATGAGTTGTCATCTCAGTCCTATTAAAATGTACTCTCAATAGCAGTGACTTGCTCTATTTAATTGAACAAAGGAAGAGCTGTGCTGGATCAGGCCATAAAGGCCATAATTCAGCACCCTTCTCTCACAGTGGCCAGTCAGATACCCATGGGAAGCCTACAAGTAGGTCTTGAGCCGTTGCTGAATTGGACTGTGAAATATACTCAGAGTCGCAAAGTGATTCCATGCTCTTTATTCAGCTCATAGTGGTGAGGAGGAATGAATCAAAGTCCCCTCAAAGTATCTGCTTTATATACATTATTTACACAATGGGCTGCACATGACTGGCTAATTCCGGAATTCTACTGTAAGCCAATCAGGTTGTGGATTCACTTCTATCTGGAGCATGATTGGGTGGTTCCTGCCAACCAATCATACTGCTGCATTGTTCTAGGACCAATCAGACTGCTGCATTCTGAATCCTATTGTTCTAGGACCAATCAGACTGCTGCCTTTTGGATCCTATTGTTCTAGGACCAATCAGACTGCTGCAGTTTGGATCCTATTCAACTCAGTGCATAACAGACTGCAAGGAACTGGAGAAGTAGTTTATTAGAGAATTACTACCTGGATTGTCCTAAGCAGGTATGAGAGCTTAGTTCCCTACAGTGATTTGTAGGGAACATTATGGGCCAGGAGGAAAGAGTCAAAGGCAGGGGAAGCGTCAGAGCTGGAGGGTGGAGCACAGGATGGATGGGAAGAAGACGAGGAAGAGGCAGGTCAGTGGTGCACTCCTGGCATCACTGTCTCACAGAACCAGGAGGGGACCAAAAAGGGATGAGCAGAGGATGCTTCCACACAGGCATAGCCTGCTGGGCAAAGGGACATAAACTGGTGGAGGAGGAGTGGTCCCCTGTTGCAGCATAGCACACAGAGCTGTAGAAGCTGCTGCATTATCTTTGACAATATAGAGTTCACTATCTGCCCTGTGCATTCCTTTGGCTCTGAAGCGCACTTGACACCCTTGCACATCCTGCCAGCCTAAGCATCCCTGGCATGCCGATGCCAAGGGCCAATTAGCCATTCTACTATCTTCCTCATTGTTTACACAAACTACGAAACTGCAGATCCTGAACTCACCAACAACTGCTTGTTAATTTAAACAGACTCTCCTTCCTTGGAGGTTTTCAAGCAGAGGTTGGATGGCAACCTGTCATGGAAGCTTTAGCTGAGATTCCTGCACTGCAGGGGGTTGGATTAGATGACCCTAGGGATCTCTCCCAACTCTACAGCTTTATGAGTCTATGAATGGGTGAGAGGCTGGTACACCAGTAGGGAAGAGAGGGCCTTTTCATTGTTGGGTCCCTGACTGTGGAAGGATCTATTCAGAGACACTTGCCTGGTATCTACAGTGGTTGTCATTTCAGCACCAGATGAAGATCTTTTGATTTGCTCAGGCCTTTTCACCATCCCTCTGAGCTTTATGCCGTTTTTGCTCCCTGTGACTTGTGGTTTGCATGCTGCATTATCCTTGCATTGCTGATAATAATGTTAGGTAAAGGTAAAGGGACCCCTGACCATTAGGTCCAGTCGTGACCGACTCTGGGGTTGCGGCACTCATCTCGCTTTATTGGCTGAGGGAGCCGGTGTACAGCTTCTGGGTCATGTGGCCAGCAGGACTAAGCCGCTTCTAGCGAAGCAGAGCAGCGCACGGAAACGCCATTTACCTTTCCGCCGGAGCGGTACCTATTTATCTACTTGCACTTTGACATGCTTTCGAACTGCTAGGTGGGCAGAAGCAGGGACCGAGCAATGGGAGCTCACCCTGTTGCGGGGATTCGAACTGCCGACCTTCTGATCGGCAAGTCCTAGGCTCTGTGGTTTAACCCACAGCGCCACCCATGTCCCACATTAATGATGTTAGCGAGTCATTTATGCTCGTCCCTTTTATGACAGGCAGGGATATACCCAAGCAAAGTTAACTGTTCGGCCATTGAATACAAAGCGTCAAGGTGAGAACATAGTCAAGGTGGAGTCAACGGGAGGCTGAAACAGGAGCAAAGTCCACATTCCAGGGCCTGTTTCAGCAGAAAGATCAATAGCTATGGCATTGCTCGGACACTTCCAGCTTCCTGCTGTGTCCTTAAAAGTGGTCAAATACATCCAACAATGAGAGCCACAGGGTGTAGTTTGGGGGCTAGGAGAGATTCCCTAGGTATAGCATCCTAAGGCTTGGGAGCAGTTTTGGCACAACAGGAAGTAGCCAGAAGCATAGTCGGCATGAGACTGATGCCTGCTGCATAATCCTTGCTTAAGCATCAATCCTAAGCATTTATTTATTTATAAATAAAGTATTTAGGTTGGCAGAAGCTGGCACAGAGCAACGGGAGCTCATCCTGTCGTGCAGATTTGAACCACCGACCTTCCGATCGGCAAGCCCAAGAGGCTCAGTGGTTTAGACCACAGCGCCACACATGCACATATACATCCCTTTTCCAGGGGAACTGAGTAAAAGTCAGATATAGTAGAATGAATCCGAGTCTTGAAAATCACATAGAGTTGATAGAAAAGAAATGGGGGCAGCGGACATGTGATTATTCCAGCTTTCTCTCTAAACTGTACAAGAGAGAGAGAAAGATAACAGCTGACTGGAGCTGATGGGAACTGTAGTCCAACAATATTTGGAAGACACCAGGTTGTGGAAGGCTGCTCTACAGCTTTCTGAGGTCATGAGGTTCCCCATGAAAAACTTGAGCTAAGCCAATTCATCCCATCCCTACTGCTTCAGTTGTGATCCAAAAACTGAGCTGTGTTTCTGAGAGAGTGCCTTTTAATATTTCAAAACTATCCATAATTATAGTTGGTTTCCCCAAGGGACTCTTACAACTGGTTGAAAACATAAGATCATAAATCTTTTCATGCTCACAAACATTCTCCCCATGTTCTATTATTTTAATTGCCATTTTATAACTGGAGGCTACAATTAACATGGATTTCATAGTCAGAGAAGAAACAGAACCATCTTAATAATATGCAGTAACGTCTCCTTGCAATTCAGCTAATGGTAATTGTCATTTATAGTAGAAGAAGTTTGTTGAGATGAAGGCGGATATATTCAAAACTGTGCAAGCTGGCTCCTAATGGCATGTGAAGCTTCAAGAGAAGTTATAATACGGTTACGCCTACTTGAAACTGCCATTGCAACAGATGTATTAATATGTGGAAAAAAATACTTCTGATGCCTTGCTGCTTGAAAATCGGGAGGTGGGGATGGAATGTTGGGATCCTAACCCCACTTACCAGGGAGTAAGTCACCTTTAATTCAATAGGACTTACCATTGAGAAGACATTGGTTGTTATCAGCTAGCCTGCTTTCTAATGCAAATTATTATTAACAAGTGGGATCTGCAACAAAAAAGTTGCTGTGTGCCAGGGAACCAGCCAGCAATAAATCACACAGAGTAAGTGAAGTTAACTATTTATTAGAAGAAAAACGGCTGCTCAGTAATGCCAGGCCTAACGAGCACAGCAACTATTCCTGGGACTCAGGTATACGGCTGCAAATAAAATGTTCCAAGTGTGTTGTAAAATGCAGTAAACAAATGTGACACTAGATGGCGACAGTGAGCTATGGCAAATTCAATGTATTTTTTTCCAAAGCTTTTTTTAAATATGTGTGTAGATTCCACCCTGGTAGATATAGCCCCTATGAGGTTGTTGTGGGGACTAAAGGACTCTGCCTTCCCATAGTTGCCTATACCTCCTGCTCTCTCGGGTCCTTCCCAAGCAATCTGAGACTCTGCTGGTGAACATTTCTCTATTTCTTCCTCTTCATACCTCTTCTGATTCTGGGAGACCAGGGAGGTGGGGCGTTCGTCAGAGCAGGAGCGGGAGACACCTTGGCTTCTTCACCAGCCTATCTCATCTCTTGTCAGGCTGCTGCCAGCGACTCCCGGCTGGTTGCCCAGGAACGTACAAAGACAAGGAAATGTTTCTTAATGTCTGCCTTTTTATTCAGTATTCAGTGCAAGTAGATAAATAGGTACTGCTCTGGGAGGAAGGTAAACAGCGTTTCCGTGCGCTGCTCTGGTTCGCCAGAAGCGGCTTAGTCATGCTGGCCACATGACCCAGAAGCTGTACACCAGCTCCTTCGGCCAGTAAAGTGAGATGGGCGCCGCAACCCCAGAGTCGTCCGCAACTGGACGTAATGGTCAGGGGTCCATTTACCTTACTACTATGAATGATTAATTTGCTATTACTTATTGCCCTCCTATCCCACCTTGCCTCCAGGAACCTCAAGGCAATATATCTTTATCCTAACAACAACCCTATGAGGTAGGCTAGGCCCAGATAAATAGTGAGTTTCACAGCCAAGTGGAAAATGGATCTGGGTGCTACTAATCCTACAGCCTCAGGAACAAACCAGCAGTGAAGCTAGATGTGTCTTTGCATTTAATGTCCAGGGTTGGGTTTTTTTTTTTAAAAAAAAGATGGATGGAAGGAAGGAAGGAAGGAAGGAAGGAAGGAAGGAAGGAAGGAAGGAAAGAGAGAGAAGAAGGAAAGAGCATTAGCTGGGGTGGCTGGTTTAATTAATTAACCCTTTCCTTCTCTTCCTTTGGACTTCATGAAAATCCTGGCATTTGTATTAGGAGGAAATATCTCATTACCACTAATGAAGACAAGACAATAATGTTGTGTCCTGATACATGCTTCAGCCTGACACCATTTTGAAAGAGATGGATTGCTGTTCATATTCTTCCTTCCTAGATTTTACAAAAAAAATTTACACCTATATCAGAGTATACCTGAAGCTTTCCCTACTGATATCATAGACTTCTGCCCTTCAAACACCATCAGACCAATATACAGTTTAATTTGCAAAGTGTTTAAATTACCAATTTTGTTATGGTTAATGGCCGAAACAAACAGAAATGAAAACAGATAATTAAATATCTGATCACCAAAGTACTTGTGTCCCCACTGCTGACTGAGACTGTCTGTAAACCACCTCCCAGAAATATATTCTTAGCAAGAAAAATACCTCAAATGTACAGTTTACTAATTTACCCCTCACAGGGAAATTCCTGCAATTACAGGAGAGGAAAATATTTACCGTTCTTTTTTCCTTTCTGTTTTGCTTCCACAAATTTATTGTTTTTAGAATTTTTCCTTCTGCTGAATCATTATCACTTGCTTTCCACAGAACAGATGATTATGTGAAAAGAGCAAAGATAAATGCACCTTTTGGATGATTGCCAAAGCCGTTTCTTTTTCCTTCCACAAATATATTTTTATTTTATATGTTGAAGCTGCTATGCTGGTCTGCATAAAACAAAGAAGGTCCCCTAGAGTATCAGAACAAGGTCAAAGGAACCTCCCAAAGTGGAAAAGGTATAAAAGATTATTTATGAACAGAAAAACAAGACTACCTGTACATGTAAGATGGCTAGAGAGAGATGGCTATATCTATATTTACAAACATACATATGCATTAGAAATAGCCACAGCTTTGTGACAATAAATACTATGGAGCCACTCTTCCCTCCAGTATCAGGAATCCCAGGTTTTAAAGCTTTTCTTTTTCAAAAACCAATTATTTTTGAAACCAAGACCAACGCTTTCCCCTCTCCTTTCTCCAAAATAGTTTTAAATCTGATATTTGTCCTTGCCACGTACTGTCTTGCACCAACTTGCAGATGCCAGAATGCAACACCTACAGGCCATCTGCCATTCTTAAGAACAAAGTAAAGGGGGGTGAGTTCTAATTGGATCTGTAATTTCTTTTGAACTTCCCAATGCTTTCCTGTCTCAGTGGGTTCCTATTAGTTGCAATCATTTTTTTTTTAAATGAAAATCTGCAGTTGGTCCCATTTAGTTCAACGGAGCTTACTCCCAGAAAGTTGGGGATAAAGATTGGATCCTGATTATACCACACCATTCAGGACATTATGGCATGAAACAAGGACTGTAAATTGAAGGTGTGCACTACAGCTATGAGTGATTCCATTTGTTACTGGAGTGATGACTAAAAGGATTTCAGGAATGTGTGTGTGTGTGAGTGTGTGTGTGTGTGTGTGTGTGTGTGGTGTGTGTATGTATGTGTATAAATGGCAGGCCATTTCCCTACCTCCATATGCTAGGGATTGAACCTCAGACCATCTGCATTTAAAAGATGTGCTCTAGCACTAAGCAACGGACCCTGTATGCCTTTGTGATTTGTTTTCTGTCAGGGCTGAAGGCCTCTACTGGACAGGAATGCTTGCTGAATGGTGCCCAAGGGGGAAAAAAATCTTCTATACCAGACGGTACTGGCAGACCACTTAATACTTTTCCCCCCTGCTGTGCTAGATCCTGCATGATTTTTAATTGCATTTTTACAGACATGCCACAGATCAACTGAATGAAGCTCAATGACCTTTGGTGGTCTACAGACCAATTTGGGAAGCCCTGCTTTAAATAAAAGTAACTAACTAAATATAACTTGTTTACTATGAGTTTTTCCCCCCTTTTAGAAAAAAGAATCAGACTAAGGAACAGCAAAATATCTCATGTGGAGCTCACTTTTATGGGTGGTGAGGGGCAAACAAGCCTTGCTGAGATCTGCAGAGAAAACAGAAAAACTTTCTGTATTAAATCCCCAGTGAAATACTTCAGTAAGGAGCAGTAATCATGAGTCAGCCCTCCTTCATTCTTCCTCTTCCTTTACTGGCCTCCTAGAGTAATTCAACTACACAGTACTCTGTTCCTCTTCTTAATAAATGTTCTCCCCACCACCACCTTCACAATCCCCAGCAGTGAAAGGATTTGTAAGGAGCCAGATGTTTTGACTAATTTGCCATTCATTTCCATAATTGGGTAATACACTGGCTTATTAACTCATACTGAAGACGTAGTGGGTGGATACTGCTGAAGAAATATGACACTGCAGTCGGCAACTCACTGATTATGTGTTGTACCATAACTTGATACAGGTGGAGTTCAAGGGAGAAGCTGTACAGCAGTATGATACTTTTTTTGTCTCGATGCATTGATACTGTAATTCTGTAATGCTCACCCGGGAGTAAGTCCCACTGAGAGCAGTGGATGTATGTAATTTAACATCTGGGTAGACATGTACTGCTAAATGGATAAATCCATATACTGTTAATGGATAGCTGTAGCTTCCACATGCTATTAAATAGGAGAAGACTGCATCCCTTAAGATAGAAATAAACATCATAATGATGTTCCTCATAATGAGGAAAAGTGGTTGTCAGTGCCTAGACATGCATTGGGAAGCAGTCTGCCCTTTCATATCTGTGTATAAATAGGCTGTGTTTTTTCCTCATTCGGGCAATACTGGAAGCAGTATTTCAGACTGCAAATTTTAGGTGGCAATTTCAGTCTTTTGAGAACCAGCCTTCCACAGAGCTGTAGAATATGGAACTGGCCATCTCTATAACCTAGATCACACCTTTACAAGTTAACCAGAAGCCTTTGGACAAAAAAGTCCTATTGCTTTGACCCAAGGTATGTTGAGCAAACATTATTTATGGTTACTGAAAGGTAGTTCTACTTCGTTGTTGTACCTGACTGAGTCATACTTAGATTGGGCATATTGAAATCAATGGACACAACTGATTGAATCCCATTGATTTCGGTGGTTCTACTCTAAGTAGGGATGGAGGAAAGATCTGATTCATTATGCATTTAAAGCCAAATCTATCAAATTCACACTTTCCAAAACAGTACACAAACCAAAACACAGCCATCCTTTGAAATTCATAATCATCTGTAATTATTTGTAATTATCCAAAGTATTACAGCCTTAAAAGAAATCAATTTCATTGAAAATCCACAACTTACCAATTGTCAGAGAATTAAATTCACATCTGATGATATGGTGGAATTTAATTCCTTGGCAGAGGAGCAGGATACACATGTTTAACTGCAGAATAACAGCATCAGCAATTGCACATGTAAGAATGTAATATATTTTTATATGAACCTAAGGTTGTTGTTTTTTTAAAAAAAGATTGTTCAGGTACACTTGGCTGGAGGGTTGGATTAACAAGTGCATACATCTAGCAAGTGCTTACTCAGTAGCAAAACAATCATAAAATTTGTCACTTTGTATTTGTGAAGAGGCTTTCAGCAGCATGTTTGAACCTGAAGTTCCCACAGCCAAACAAAAACTTTGCAGCAGCCACATCATGCTGGCTCCAAGTGTAAAATTTTGACATTTTGATTCAATAGGCAACACAATCAAACCAGCAGAAGATAGAATTAGCTAGTGTGTCCTTTAATCCAAAGTAACCAGAAGCAATTGTGTTGCTACATTGATAGCAGCCTCAGTAGCAAGAAATATCGCAGAGCAGTTGGCTAAGAATCTGTGCACAAAGGGAAGCCCTGCTGCAGCAGTCTCCAAACAATTTATCCTCTCATTAAGATACACTGGACTACTCAAGAGTAAACTGCTCTAATAGTTCTAACCATTGCAATGTCTCTTCTCAACTGCTGCTTTTTGGAATAGTAATGGCAAAAGTTGGTTTGAGGGACCTTCCATTCCATTATAAAAATAATGGTTGGAATAACTGAATCAGCAGGTTCCACCATCCAGACGACCTTGGAATTAACTGCCACAATTCAAGTGTGGACTATTCACTGAGGAGATTTAATCTACTGAGACTGTCTGAGAAGAATGGCATTTGGGAAACAGGCAACTTTTAATATCCTTAAAATGAAATGATGCAAGACGTTGAAGCACTGGCAGTGTAAACAGGCAGTTAATTTTGGAATTTGATTATTGGCTATGCTGAAATATATTCTCAAGACATCCCTCTTGTGGAGGAACCACAGATCACTAAACAATTGCCGGTTGTCAATCCTTCATAAACCCCCAAATTCATGAAAGTTACCTCTAAAGTCATGAAAGAAAGGAAGTAGTAATAAAATGAAAATTATAAAGTATTGGTGATTCTTGAAAGCATGCTGCAGCAATGCCAACAGCGGTGAGCTAATATAGCATAAAGCTATATTAGGTGTTATGTCAGCTGTGATACTTGGTTTTCGTTAAAACAACAAGTATGACCAAATAAGATTTCACCCATCCCATGTGCCCAGAGGAGATACCCAAAATGGAAAAGAAATGCTTTTTCTGGGCATCACAAGCCCCCAGGCAGAATCACACATCCCAAGGGCCAAATTCCAATAACAGCCTTATGCTGGGGATGGTTTGATTTCTGTTGAGACTTATGGTTAAGATAAAAATGGTCGGCTGGCTGGTTGATTAAATTCTGGTAGAACAATTATTGTATAACCTAGGTTGTTCAGAGCAGGGTGGCAATCTGAATGGTGACTGAATCAATCAGTTTAATACCTAAACTATAAGTGGTGGTTGTGAAATCTGCGAGTCCTACCAGATTCATGGACACTTTACAGATAGCTCCATGTGGAATATAGGATTTCCAGACCTTCACAAACATGTTTCAGAGGAAGATTTTACGGCTGTCACAATATCCGGCACAAGATGGGGTGCCTCATCAGGGCCTGTTAGACTGAGATGGGAGGGCTGGTGTATTTGTTTTAGCATCTGTATTGTCAAAGCCTGGATGTCATGAACCACTTGTGCATCATAAGGCAAGCTGGCCAGAGATGGATGGGCATTGACTGTGCGTACAACGCAAGCCGATATTAATACATTTCGACTCAAGTAGGTGTGGTAGGTGGTGTCCATACGGCTAGGAGAACACGCATTGCTTTGCCAGGAGAGGTGACAACATGGAAATGTGTGGGCATTTTGGATTCTTAGTAGCTTTGGCATTGTTTGTTATTTGGAGGATTCTCCTTATCAACCAAGAGAAGAAAAGCAGGACCCTCAATGCTTTGGGCAGGCTGCTATCTAGGGAGGCCTGAGCACAGGAGAACACAAGCCAAGATCTTTTGTAAGGTCCCAAAGTGGTAAATATGACTAGGAATGGTTTGCCCATCCACCCTGCCATATCCCTTATGGCGAGTCTTGCCCACTTATTTGGATGTTGTGGAGAGGCTGTGAGCGGGTTAAATAACACGAGTGTTTTGTGGCCACCCTAAAGGGCGAGCAAGATCTATTTTTACATAAGGAGCCACAATACTCTTTGGGCGATCTTGGGCCAGTCGTGTTTTTTCCCCGGCACGACCTACATTGCAAGAGGATGATGAGGCAAGAGATATGTAGGCACCCCCGAGGCAGGGGAGCCTAGAAATGTATGGAAATATGTTGTTGTTGCTGCTATTGTTATTGCTTTTGACGCACACGGGGACATCGCTACACGGGAAGCGTTGCCCTTGGGTGTTGCGAAGGGGAAGAGTGCGGTGTATCCCGTGCGCACTGACAGGTTCACACATGCCCCAGCGCCCTCCTCACACTCGTCCCGTGTCCGGGCGCGGCTGCCAAGAGCGGGAGGGTCAACCTGTCAGTATCGCCGAGGCGGAAAGGGGAAGCTCGGGCCGGGTGTAAAAGAGCCGCTGTGAGGTAAATGCCGCGTTCCACTGGTGGGCCGTGTGGAAAACCGGGGCGATGCGCGCGGGTGGGGGGGAGGGAGGGGCGGGGCGAAGGAGGAAGAAGGCTCTTCTGTTCCTTCAGCGCAACCACGTTTTGCACCAGTCCCGAAAAAAAATGACTCTTTCGGAGGCGGAGGCAGAACGAAGCGAGGAGCGGAAAGCGAAGGCTGATAGGCTGCCGCACACCGCGGCTGACCGCGTCCCCCCAATCGAAACCAGCGCCACGCCCCCCGAGGCCGCGCCCCCGCCCCCCCAGACGAGGCCGGAGGTTCGGCGGGCGAATCGCAAAGCCGCCTGTAGGCGTGGCGGTTGGGACTGGTCGCGAGGCCGTCTGGGTGCCAATCAGCTCGCGGGGAGGCGTGACCGGTCCCCGCCCGGTTGCCGGGGCCGCCGCCAATGAGCGAGCCGGCGGTGGGCGGGCCCTGGCGGCGGGCGGCGCGGTTGCCGGGAGCCGTCGCCAATGAGGAGGCCCCGAGTGGGCGGGTCCGCGCGGCGGGCGGCTCTGGGGTTCCGTGTGGAAAGGAGTGCGAGGGGGTTCGGGTGCAAAGTTTAGTTTCAAACCGTCTGCAAAGAACGGCGGTGCCTCTGCTGCTGCTGCTGCTGGTTCTCCTTCGAACAGACGGAGGCGGCGGCCGAGGAGAGCGGAATCAAAGAAGCCGAAGCGTCGACAGCCTGAGGCGCAGTCGAAGAGCCGCCGGCCGCCGCTCCCCCACCTCCCTCGGCGACAGCGGCCGCTTCGTGGGCGCCGCCTGGGTCCCGCCGGGTCCGCTCCGTCTCGGGCGAAGATGGGCGCGGAGGCTCCGGTCCGGCGCCGGCACGGGTGCCGCCGGGCGCGCCTGATGTGCATGCTGGCGCTGACCTTCCTGTTCTTCGTGGTGGAGGTGGCGGTGAGCCGCGTGACGGACTCGCTGGCCATGCTGTCGGACTCCTTCCACATGCTGTCGGACGTGATGGCGCTGGTGGTGGCGCTGGTGGCCGTGCGCTTCGCCGAGCGCACCCGCGCCACCAAGAAGAACACCTTCGGCTGGGTGCGCGCCGAGGTGATGGGCGCGCTGGTCAACGCCGTCTTCCTGACGGCGCTCTGCTTCACCATCCTGCTGGAGGCCATCGAGCGCTTCACCGAGCCCAACGAGATCAAGCAGCCCTGGGTGGTCATCGGCGTCGGCGCCGCGGGGCTCCTGGTCAACGTCCTGGGGCTCTGTCTCTTCCACCAGCACGGCGGCGGCGGAGGAGGTCACGGCCACTCGCACGGGGGAGGAGGAGGGGGCCACCGGCGCCGGGGCAAGGCAGAGCAGCCTCCCGGAGAGCAGCAGAAAGAGGAGGAGACCAACACCCTGGTGGACAATTTCAGCAGCTTCAATGGAGTCAGCCTGGAGAAGCTAGGTGAGCTGGGGTGTGTGTGGGGGCGAGCAGGCCCCCCCTCTGCCCGGGGATGCCTGGCTTCTCCCAGGCACAGCCCCAAATATGAGGGGTACCCGGAAGCGGTCAGAGCCTCCATCAGAATCAGGTTATTGGGCTGAACAGGTCTTTAATATTCCCACTAAGCTGATGGCCTGGCAATATTTCTAGTCTGCACAAGAGCCTGTAAGCAGCACTTCTAAGCAGACATTTGCATTCTGTAGGTTCAAAGGTAAAATGAAACTGCCCTTTCATAAGGAGTTGCACACTTCAGATCTTGTAGTCCTGGTGGTGGTAGTTTTCATCGGTGCATAATCTGCTTCCTATTGTAACTTGATTCCATTTAAAGACCTGGCAAAAGAGGAAGTGCTTCTAGCTACTGGAAACCAATACCATGCAAAGGCTTTGGGTGTAGATCAAGGAATGTCAAGGAGCTCATTCTGCCCATCAGGAATGTTGGGAAGGCAGTTAACAGAAGCTGCTGCAGCACCCATTCGTTCTGTTTTATGGAAGGACCCCTTTGTACAGAACAGGAACACACCTTACTTTATAGAATAAGTACCTTGAATTCCCTACATGAAAGCCACCAACATTTCACAGTCTTTGCTGGTGGCATTAAGCTTTCGCAGAACGCAAGGAAAGGAACTACTGCAGTGCTTTTCAAATTTCTTACCTTTAGAGTCCCCTTCCCAAGATGTCTGCTGAGACAACCCAGCATGTCTACCTTTGAACCTTGCAGAGGAGTCTGATGCAAATTTTAAAGCACATAAGTCAGGTCAGGTATGCCTTCCATCCTACGTTAATGAAAAGTATGACTTTAGGAACCATAAGTTCCTGTGACCATGCATTGCAGGGGAAATTCAGTAGTGGTGGACAAGCTGCTACAGAGGAAGTTACTGCTGTTAATGTTCTTGCCACTGAGAAACCCTTGGACTTCTCAGAACAGTTTTGACAACTGAGGTCCTACAATCAGCCTTCTTTCTTTTACAGCTTGATGAAGGAAACTTTATATCCTATAGCACAATTTGGGCTCATGGAGGAATCTGCAGAATCCACTATGTAAGGGTTAACACGTTGCGTTAAAGTAGACAGAGTGGCAAAGCTCACAGGAAGCTGCAGCTTCTGTTAACTGCCTTCCCAAAATTCCTGATGAGCAGAATGAACTCTACTGACATTCCTGATCTACACCCAAAGCCTTCGCATGGTATTGGTTCCAGTAACTAGAAGCACTTCCTCTTTTGCCAGGTCTTTAAATGGAGGCAAGTTGCAATAGGAAGCATATTATCCATAGATGACAATGATCATGACTATAGATGTGGAATGTAAAATTTCTTATGAAAAAGCAGTTTTGTTTTATTTCTGATCCTACAGAATTCAGTGTCTGTTTATATGTGTTGCTTACATCTCTTCTACAGACTTGAAATATTGCAAAACCATCAGTGTACTCAGAATATTAAAGACCTATTCAGCCCGATATAATTTCCTGGGATAGTACCAAAATAAAAGTGGAGTGGTACAAATGTTTACATTGTTGCTCATTGCTATGTCAGCTGAACTACTTTGCTCTGCTTTGGTATTCTTGCTTAATTTTGTTTTCATTAAAGCTTTTATCATTAGTAATTTGGTTTTTGTAAAAAAATGAAAATAAAGGCCCTATGTATTTGGACAGTCATCTCTTAATTTCAGGCCACTGGAACTCATAATTGATCCTAGCAACATCTCAGATGAAAGCATTTGTTATCTACTGCAGAAATAAATGGGAATATATGGCAATACACTACATTTAATACAATTTTAGTTTATGCCAGTAAATTATTTTACGTCTCTATTTCATGTTTTAATAGGGAGTCAGTGCTAGGATAATAGTCAGGCGGCATATTATGACAGCTGGTAGGATCTGGCCAAGTAGTTGTATGGCAAAGTTCCCTTTCATAGAGAAGTGGACCGGCTTCTCTCTTTCTGTCTCTAGACGGTGCATGTCTTATTTGTACAGCCCACCAGTCATCCTCAGTATTGACACCTAGGTAGCACACTGTTATTCCTCTAGGACTGTATGTGGCCCAGAGTTTTCAACTGAAGCTAGTCCATACAGTTGAAGGATGGTTACCTGTCAACAGACTACACAGCTATATTTTCTTTACTGAACTGCAGGTGAATGGAATTAAATATATTTTTTAAAAGTTATTCCAAGCATGGCAAACCTTGTATGTCCTGCCCCATGTATAGTAAGGATTTTAAGTTGAACGTAAGTTTTGCAAAATACTAGTGGGGCATAAACTTAGTCTGGCAATAGTTGGAGGTGATAAATGTTAGGCCTGGCAGGGTGGGACTATCACAATTAGGCAATATGCTGGCTTATTCACGGAGCTTTATTTCTTGGTGCAAAACAGGAAGGAGGATTTCTTGAGTAGTTCCTATAGCTGCAGGTCATGAAGCCTAATAGTGTTGTATCAGTGTGCTTAGTTCATATCTTAAGCATATACCTGTTAGCAGGCCTTGACTTTCTATTACTTTTAAAAGCTGTCTTTTTTTAGTATGCATGAACATAACTCTTGAACTCACTTGAGGATGCTACTTCTGGGACTTGTAAAGTACATTATATAGGTGGAGTTTACCTGGTGAAACAAGTGTGGGAGTTGTGATGGTTTCCAGTTCTACCGGTTATATTGGTGAAATCACCAGGCAAAATTTTGCTCACAGTCGGTATCCATGCGTGATTATCTCAAAAACTTTTTGCAGTTCACAAAAAGAAAAATCTCCTTTGATGTAATGGCTGGTTTGTATCGGCAAACCCATTTGTATGATATTCTAGTGTGACAACAATTGCTTGTGTCAAAAAGCTGCAGAGAGGTTTCTCAAAACTATTGGTATCTGGGACAGTCTCTTTTATTTGAATCAGAACTGAGGGCACACTTGTAAAGGAAGATGGGTGCATGTTTGTTTCAATAAAATTCAAGGTTGGAATAAATTCCAGTTCAAAATAATACTTGCATAACAAAGGCTGCAGTAATGGCATTTGACTTCATACGGTCTTGACAGATGCCACTCTTTTTTGATAGACATCACCTGCCATTGCTGTGACAGGGCTTCTCTGTCATGACATTGTGGACACGTAGGCATGTATAAGCTGTTTCATATCTGTGATATGATTTTTCATGGTAGTGACATATTTCAACTGATGGTACCTGTTATGCAGACTGGAGCTTTATTTTTTAGAAAATAGGAAATGTCTCACTTCTCTCCCCATTTCTTGCTTCACACAGACTTCATGCTTCTTTAACCTTCCCTCCCTTTCCACCCAATCTTACTGAATCATTACCTAATTTAATAAAACAATACATGAGAGCTAGTGTAGTGTTGTGATTCTGAACTTAGAAGCCTCCATTCAGTTCTTAGCTCTGCCACCATCAAGCCACCCTCTCTCAGCTGGCTCCCTTGTAATACAGATATAATAGTGACCTACTTTAGTGTTATAATAAGGAATACTGAGAATACATGGAATCCTTTGAATGCTCTGAATCAGTGTTTCTAGATTGCAAGTCAGAACCTATAGCTGGGGCATGCACCCAATCTAGACTAGCAGTAATACCACCATTTTGTTGTTTTTATCCTCTTGGGTTAGGATATTCCCCCCCCCCAAATGAGAAGAGCAGAAAGGTGGTTATATTATTAAAATATTAATATTGGGATTCCTTATTACAGGTTGCTGTTAAAAGTGGGTCTGTGATCTGAAAAGACGACTTCTCTCTATAGTGTTTGAAAAACCACTGACTTGGTTGCTGTAACAAGTCATTATTCTGTAATGCGGTGTGTGTATTCTAGTGGTTCCAAAACTCTACAAAGAGAACTGCCTTCTATAACTCCCCTCCTCCAAATATTATATTGTCTCCACTATTGCTAGCGGTCTGTTAACCCACCCCACAAGGCTTCCTATCCATGTAACAATGTTGCTCTTGTGTTTGCAGGTGATGGGGCAAAAGAGAACCAAATGGAACTTCAGCCAAATGGGAATATTGATAATGACACCTCTCTGGACATAGAACCTGACGAAGACACTAGTGGTCAACTCAATATGCGTGGAGTATTTCTTCATGTTCTTGGAGATGCCCTGGGCTCCGTTATTGTTGTGGTGAATGCTTTAGTATTTTACGCTTACTGGACTCCTTGCCCTAAGGATGGGCCTTGTATTAACCCATGTATCAATGACGATTGTGCAGAAAACATTACTCAGTTGTCTAGTAGAATGAATGCAACTGAGTTATGGAAAATTCCTGTAGCTGGTCCCTGCTGGGTTCTATATTTAGATCCTGCATTGTGTCTCATAATGGTTTGCATTCTGCTCTATACAACTTACCCACTTCTTAAAGAATCCGCCCTTATCCTTTTGCAAACTGTTCCGAAACAAATTGATATTCGTTCTTTAAATGCGAAACTCCGCAAACTGGAAGAAGTTGAAGCTGTCCATGAATTGCATGTTTGGCAGCTGGCAGGAAGCAGGATCATTGGCACTGCTCACATTAAATTTAAGGACCCAGAAACGTACCTGAAAGTTGCGAAGGATATTAAAGAGATATTTCATGATGAAGGGATACATGCAACAACCATACAGCCTGAGTTTACTATTGGGGAGGCTGTAACCAAATGTGAACTTCCCTGCAGAACCCAGTGTGCTCTGAAGCAGTGTTGTGGAACTACGGAAAAGACTAGTGCAAAGAAGACCGATAAGTCCCCTTCCGTTTCTATTTCTTTCTCTGAAATAGCCATTGACTCTTCACAACACAAAACCAGGAGGACTAAATCAGAGTGTATACCTGCTGTAAAGCTTGAGGAAGATCCTAACAAACAATTTGAATCGTCTTTGTAATTCCCAAAGTTGTGCTGAGTGAAGTCTGCATTCAACCACAGGTTGATTTTGAGAAGAAAGACTAGCATTAAAGAGACAAGTTGCAAAGTATTGTAATTGTTGAAATCCCTGTTCTGGTCACGATACTTTAGGCTGCCTGTTTGAAAGGATATAATTGTGCCGTCCCAACACAATATGTGCTTGTGTTAACTTTTAGTTGAATTGCACCGAAAAGTTTACAGATGCTTCAACAACTCTGGATAACCAGTATCAACATTTCTGCCAAGATGCTTTTTTTTTTTTGGATTAAAAATTAAAATTGAGTTCTTCAGCAACCCATTTCTCCATTTGGAAATCAGTATGTGTTAGAGAAATCCAGGAAGAAGCCTTTCTACTTATTGTGTGTGTGAATGTGAATGTTTTACAAACCATAAAGAAAGGAAGCCAAAGTTGGCAGAATTATTTTTTTAAGGTAGACTATTTGAGGATTTTTTTCCCTTATACATGAAAAAGTGAACCCTATTTCATGTAGGTTATACTCCATAGTATTAGTAGTAGCATCTTAAAACATATCTAGTACTGGTTTATTAAAAAAACAAACCCTGTTTTTGTGTTGTACTGGGGGCCTAATGAAAAATGGCTGCTTTGAAAATAGGATTTGTAAAAGATATGCATATCCACATGACTGTAAGGATAACTTTTAAGACAGAAATTGACCAGTCCTTTTAAAGGCATCTCAGTTTGTGCATTCCTCAATTGTATAGGTTTAAGAATTTGTTAAGAACACCTTACTTTCAAGTAAATTTATGCCAGAACTAGAAACAGCTGATATTTGTCATTGCGGTGTCATCTATGGCTTGCCGAAATGGAAGGGTAAATATTGTCTGGATTACATCTAGTTTTGAGTTAAAAGAATGTTTTTTACTTTAAAAAAAAACACATGGAATTTAGCAGTGTATAAACATTAATATATTCTCATTTGATGTATTTCATGATGAGCCGTGATGAGCCATTTTACCCAATGTGCAGCTGAAATGCATTCTTTTTAACACAATACAGGCAGCTGCTTCATGAAGCAACTGTTACAACTTACTAAGCTTCTTCAAATCAACCTCCTTAACCTGGTGCCTTCCAGATGCTTTGAACTGCAACTCCCCTCTGCTCCAATCAACATGGCAGTGGCCAGGGGTGATGAGTTTTAGTTCAAAACCACCAGGAGGGCATCAGGTTGGAGAAGGATGTAGCACACCTTGGCTTATTGTGACATGAGTGAGCTTTGAGATTCACCTGTGAAGAGACCAGAAGCTTTTGCATCCACTTTTGATCAATTGCAGCTGTTCAGTTCATCCAAACTCAATAATAATTATTAAATAAGATTTGGTTGAAACAAATCAACTACAAACTATGGGTTATGAAGCAGGCTTTGTTTCAACAAATCATAGTTTATCCACAGTTTAGGTTTTGGATATAATGGTGAATTGTGCTCAATTGAAGCTAATAAAACAAAAACAAAACCAGAAGTGAAAGCTTTTGACCTCCTTGTAGCCACACAGAGGAGCAGCAGGAGCTTGAGACTATTTGGGCCTTCTTCCTATCAATAAACCATGGCTTATTGTGACATCTGAACTCCTCCACCAGTCAATTCTCATAACCTGGAACACATTTTGTGTAGTGAAGGCATGTGTTGGAGCAAATTCTAGCCTACTTCAAACTTTTCTGCTCTTTGGTTTTGAGGAGCAGTTAGTGCTACCTGTTCAGAAATGGAATTGCTGCACAAATTTGTGGATTGCAGTCAAGCCACTTGGCTAATCCTCTTAAAATCAGCCACCTTAGTTCTATTGAAGTTGCAGAGGCTAATCTTATGTTGAATGCAAGGATGCTAGCCAATAGGTTTCTGGATCTCAACTAGCCTTTACCCGTTCTTGATCAATTAAAAATAGAGCTAATTCTTAAATCAGAGGTGGCATTAATGCTGACTTTTCTAAAGCTTTTTTAAGAGCCCTTATTGGAAGTCTTTATGGGATTGCAAAATTTCCTTATATATTTTAGTTATTCCAACAGTTGATTTATGTACAATTGCTGTAGAACCAGGAAAGAGGACTGTTGAGGTCTTCCTTATGCATTGCTACTTTACCTTTTTTGGGGGGGAGTGTAATTTGCATTGTTTAAATGCAGGCTCTTTTATTATATGGCTATTTAGGTTTGTTCCCCAACTTCAATTTGTCATTCTTGACATGGAATTGCAAACAAAGCAAGTGATCAGTAGCTTCCACTCTGCACCTCCTGCTCAGCAGCGTTGCAGTCAAACCTCATTTTTTCAGAACAAAATTATTCTGTTAACAAGCTGTAAATTGTTGGAAAGGTGTATTTGTGAAATGATCAAATACATCTACCTTTGCCTTCTGGGCTCTTTGTTATAAAGGCCACTTGTTTGTTAATACTCTGAGTTTGTCCCCCACATATTATTGCACGCATGTAAAAACTGCTGTAGAATTCTCATGGAGCTGTATTTTAATAAGATTTTTTCAGCTGCTTTTCTTTCACATTGACATGGCTAGATTGGTATAGTTGGGAACGGGCAGGCATATATTGATGGACAGGCAGAAAAGCTACAATAATACTGTAAATTCCGGATCTTGAAGCCAAGGTTTCCTATCTTTTTAGTGCTAGAAGTATGAGCTTGCTCACTCTCTGTCCCTCCCTCCCTCCCTCCCTCTTTTTAAAATGTGTGTGGCCTATATTCCACATAGTAAACATTCTAGTTCAATAGAGTCTCACTTTTAACCTCATCTGTCCCCTGATGGGCCAATTTTTTTTTTTTTAAAATTCTGGGTTAGTATACTTTGCAATATGGTAATAGCTTTTTTCAAAGACTGCTGCGTCTCTCTAAAGCACGAACTTTGACTCTCATATTGAGTTTGCACTGCAGTGGTAAGGGAGAAAAGCAGCTAATTGTGTACCAGGTGTGGTCCTGATTATTATTATTATTACTATTATTATTATGCAATAGCTTGGCTTTTACAACAGAATATGTTGTGTTCATCTCTGCTTTTGCAGGTAAGGTTTCCGGTATGTCAGCTGTCTTAGGTACGTTTGGAAAAAATGGAACAGCTGGAGTACCTCCAAACTACAGGAGGCATTTTTTGTACTTGATTGTATATGAAAATATTGAAGCCAGTTTTGCAAATTCTTGTATAAGATAGTATTTTTCTCCTGAATGCTAGTGGTGTTGAAGGCTGTTCCATGTAGATAAAAGTAATTAACACACTGTGCTCAGGACGTGCATTTGTGGTGAAGTGGCTATGCCAGTTTATTCTGCTGAAGTTTTGCAGCGAAAACTAACCATAGCTTTCTGGGATATTGCAATGAACAGAGTGCTAAGCCACCTCACATTACAAGTTTCATTGTGAAAACACACTGTTGTATTCACTGACTGTTAATATATGAAGCTGCTCAAAGAGATTTGAAATGATTGAACACTTAGGGTCTGTTTACTGCATCTCGAAATATTTGTAGAACCAGCCTCTAATACAAAGGGTGGTATTCAGCCTTTTACTCAAGAGCAGCCCTGTGGAAATTAAAGGACATAGCTTAGCAATGCCCACTAATTTCAGTGGGACTATTCTGAGCAAAACGTCGTTGAATACTACCCAAATAAATTACCTTTACAAAAGAAAACTGAGTGTTTAACAGTGGTACCTAAAGTTCTGGAGAATGTTTCAAAACCACTTAAAGTGCTGGAAGCAAGTAGTGCTGAAGATGTATTTGTTATGTTATAAAATCTACTCCCCACCCCCCACTCTCCCAGCCTCTGAGCACCTCTAACTCTTGCTGTATGCAAATGAAGTTTCTGTTCAGAGACTCATTTAAGAGCACTGAGAGCAGCTCTGGCACTGATTCCACTGAGATAATGGGAAACTGTTTAGACTAGAATGCACTTTCTGACTTTTCTCATTGATGGGGCGGGGAACCACCTTTAACACTACATCCTCTGCTTTTTGACTTTTTAAGTTTCTCGTGAAAGGAGTATTATGTATTTAAGGGTATTAAGTACAATATTTAAATATGCTGCTTTAATTTCATAACAGCATCGATGTAGCCTTCTGGGACTCTGGCTTATGTTTACAAAACAATTATTGAATATTACAGTAAATATTCTATTTTGGTTCTATCTTGCACCATTGCTTCACCTCTTGGTGGACTGAAAGGTACTATAATGCTTCATGTGCCTGAAATAAGAACATATGTGACAGATTATTTTTTTTTGTAAGCCAAATGCAGCCTTACTTATAACAGGAGCTTTCATACCTCTGTGATCCTGGGTTTGTCATTAAAATGCCTGTGTGAAGAACACTTCCATGTCTTACAAATGTGTGAGCCTGATTTTTCCCCCCTCCCCCACTTGCGCTCTCTCTGTGTTAAGTGTTCCTGGGCTTAGTCTCCAAACCCTTACGCTCAGTGGTAGCTAGAGAGGCATCTCTCAAATTCCATGGGTCGTATTCGAAACCAATGCTTCGGAGACATAATTGGCATATCTGTATCTCGCGACATCATGCCAGTGACAACGGGCTTCTGCTAAACCAGTTATGACTCTGTGTTTCCTTGCATAAAACCTGAAAACTGAAAAGGAAATAAATGTTGCTGTATAAAACATGAAACTTGGCACGGTCCTTTGTTTCTCCTCTTTTAAACATCCCTTCACTTACTGAAATTGATTTGGTAACATCAAAAACATTTCTAACTGGAGGTTTGGCTAAATGAATTTGTTCACAGTGGGTGTGTGGGTGTGTCATGCAAGGTTAGTTTAAGTAGAGTTCTGAGACATGAGATCTGGCTAACAAGGGCCCAGTTTTTCACCAAATCTCAAGCTCCAGGCCAGTTAGGCAGCATAGGTCTAGAAATGCTTTCATACCCCGCAACCTAATCTGGCTGCTAGGGCTGTGCACATGTTGCTACAGTCAGAAAATCAAGAAGCAGCAGAATCTAGATCAAATCTTCACCTCCCTGATTCTGAACAGCTTATCAAGTCTACCCACCATGCAATTAGTTCTGTGCATAGTTTTATCAGGGGTGCACTAGCTAGAAAGTCCATAAAAGAAAATTGCGTAGCATTAATATGTAGTTGCTGACATCTCTAGTAGTTGCAGTGCCTATATGCAAATTTCTGCTGGCTCAAAGGTTGCACCAAGCAGCCTTTTGTTACAGAAGAACTAAAAGGAAAAGCAAGTTCTTGTTGTCTGTCACAAAGCCTGTTAAGAGAGAAGCCCATAAACATTTTGTTGAAGTCCTAATTTTGCCAAGGCTAAAATGGGAGGAAGACTTGGGCAGATCAAAGGCAGAAGAGATTAAACACTGCCACACAGCTCTTCAGCGTGTCTTTAAAGTGTCCATAAAGGAAACTATCCAGGGAAGCAAAAACTTTAAAAAATCTCATGGATCACACAGCTGGGTATATGAAAGAGCAATGAAGACATAAACTGCTTTGGGAAAATCTTGTTCTTCCCCTTGGAATTACACATGTTTTTCGCTTGTGATGCAAGAGGTCTAACATTCTTGCTTCAACTTTAAAGCACCTGCTGTTCTTGTTTCTGGAAAATGCAACTACTTTGGTTGATACAAATATAGGCTCGGGTGGGTTTCTTTGTTTAGACCCCAAGCGCTTTGTTTTCGAATGTCTGTAGTCAGACACTAGAAAACCTCTACAAACATTTTATAGACTGACCTCCGGAGCAGAGCATTCATTTGCATATAGGTGGCTAGTAAAAACCTTGACTTGATCCTGCCTTGACGAGTTTAGTGACATGCTTCAGTGCATTCTTCATAGATCCTTCCCTTGTATAGAATTGGCACCTGCATCTTGGAGCAGCTGTCTGGGCAGCATGCATTGTGCACTCCTTCCAAAATGTAGATGCATAAATTAAGTTAAATCCATATGGATTCACTGTATACACATTGGCTTAAAGCATCTGTGTCATTTCACCACAGTGCTCCCTGCTTCTGAAGATTATCCGGGTGGGAGAATCATTTGGTGGGAAATGTGCTATTATTACTAGTTTGGCTGCGGGAGAACTGGGGCCAGCTCTGCCATTAGGCAGAACAAGATTGCTACCTTAGCTCAATTTTTGAGTGCTACGAAAGTGCAGAAAGTTGTATTTTGACTGTGAGGGTGGGGTAAGATGCACGAGGGATTTTCTGCCTCAGGTGCTAAAATAACTTAGAAGAAGAAGAAGAAGAGTTTGGATTTGATATCCCGCCTTTCACTCCCCTTCAGGAGTCTCAAAGCGGCTAACATTCTCCTTTCCCTTCCTCCCCTACAACAAACACTCTTGTGAAGTGAGTGGGGCTGAGAGACTTCAGAGAAGTGTGACTAGCCCAAGGTCACCCAGCAGCTGCATGTGGAGGAGCGGAGACGCGAACCCAGTTCTCCAGATTACGAGACTACCGCTCTTAACCACTACACCACACTGGCTCTTAGCTGGTTTTGGGCACTCTGCAGCTTGACTGGGGGAGGGATGTCATTTATTGCAGTGCCTCAGGCAGCAAAATATATTGGGCTAACCACGAAGGAAACAGAAAAACCTATGAAGTGAATACCAGTTTAACAGTTGGCTTTTACAATGTGCTGTGTGAAAAAACTTTTTTCAAAGGGGGGCAGATTTGATGAAGTGAACATGTGTGAGGGCTGACCAAAGTTGCTGAGTTTTTTTAAGGATTGAAGTTGCTGAGCTTTTTTACCCCATGACATATACTGCCACGGGCGACGGATTTAATCGACTGGCGGGCTGAATTAGGCCCCCTAAACGGACTTTGGGCATGCCTGAACTAGACTCGTGGGCTGAAGGTGCTTTTGCCTCTTGTTTTGGCAGCAGCCCTTCATGCTGTAAGGGAAAACATTTTTCAAAAGGAAAGCAGCTTCTGGTTTAGCACTAAGATCCAATCTTAATTTTTTTAAATAAGAAAGCTCAGAAATCCATTGGCTACCACAGACCGTTTGGTTTGCCTGAACTGGCCGCATGTATCTCAGCCCATGTGTTCAATATGAGCTGCTGTGTGTCCCAATAAGTGAGGACCGGATATTCTTTTCTCACAGTTTATGAAATGCCACTGGGTGAAACTGAGGCCTGGTCTGCTCATGAGGCAGAGGAGCTCAGAGGTGGGAGAACAGAAGGCTCCACTAGATTGCTGGTGCAGAATTCCATATTTGCATGCTCTCTTGTAAGAAACAAAACAACCCTGGAGACAGGGACAGAAAACCAGTATCACAAGGAATAAACTGGGTTTAGAACTGTGCAGGAGTAGACTGTGCAATTCTTAATTGTTTAGGAGGAGTTGTTTTTTACAGAGAGGAGCATCCAAAACTGGTGCCCCTACACGTAGTGTGAAATGGTACACTCCAGACTCTACCATCTCAGGATCACAGCTGTCAACTTTTCCCTTTTTTAAAGGGAAATTCCCTTATTCCGAATAGGATTCCTCACAAGAAACAGGAAAAGTTGACAGCTATGCTCAGAATTCTCTAATCCCCCCCCCCCCCAGCTCCATTCTCCTGTATGTGTAGACCAAGCCTGCTCCTGGCTTCTGTAAAGGGCATTCAAAGGGATGCAATCGATCCAGATTTATATACCACTTAATAAAAAAAGCTCTAAGTGGTTTGCATAAAATGATATAGAACATTCATAAGGAAATAGCAATAAAATGACATTTATCAAAATAACAGAGAAATCAACCGTTTTAAAACTAATGTGTATATAAAAACGATGTGTCTGCATGCTTCTTTGTGTCATTTATGCTGGTTTTTGGAGAATGTCCCAGCATTTTTTGCTCGTTTACAATCTTGTGATATGCATTTCACAGTGCAATCTTATACATGTCTACGGAAAAGTAAGCCCTACTGACTGTCAGGTAAGTCGGCATAGAGTTGCAGTCTCAGATGCATATCCGTGTTCTTTGGTAAGGCTGTGCTAATATATACTGAGTTCTGGAATATAGGAAGCAGCCTTATACTAAGTCTGAACATTGCTCCATTTAGCTCTGTACTGTCTATACAGGCTGGTGGAGGCTTTGACCTTGAATAAGTGTCAACTAAGGGATTGGCTCTCTTGGGTAGAATCCAAAAGGGAACTGCAATTAATCAGAAACTCTTGAGAACAGAGCATTTTAGAGCTAGTTATCTGACCAAACTCTCACCAGTTTCCTTCAGAAATGCCTTTACTGAGCTGCGTTTCCAAGTGATTCCCACTACAACAAGGTCCCATACGCAGACAGCTTTTGTATTTGTGGTGAATCTCAGGTGCAAGACCTCACTCATTATCTGTTAGCCTGCCCTGTATATAGAGACCTGCTTTCTGAAACCTTTCTTCACACAGGCAAGCAGGAACGCCCTGGCAGAAATTGTCTGGTTTCTTTTGAGTGACAATAATAGCTTTGAAACACACAGGGCAGCCCTCTAGACATTGGCTGCGGGGGGGGGGGGGGGAAATAGGAAAATGGAGTTAAATAAAATTGCTATAAATTGTTGTGCTGATTTGTGGAGGTTTAATTTGAAATCAAACTGGATTTGAGTTTGTTGGTGTCTCTGATCACCTCTGTTTTGGATGTTGACTCATACTATGGATGTATTACCGTAAATTGAATTGAATTGACTGGTAGAGGCTTTCCAGGGGTACATGCAGGAGACATTCCCAGTCCTACACAGAGATGCCAGCGACTGAATCTGGGGCTTTGGGCCTTCCCCAGATTCTGAAACTTCAAGTCCAAGTGGGTCTTTGCTGTAGAACCAGTCCATCAGTCAGGCTGCCTTGTTAATTTTACAAAAATATTCCAGGCAGCCTCTTATGGACTTAACCCTACAGCACACCTGTTCATAATTCTGCCAACCTGAATGGCTTAATGGTGAGACTTTGAAATGCACTATGCACCTGAATTGCCTGCTAACTAAGCATCGCAGCAAGGCACCTCTGGAATGATATATGGCTGCAGCCAAAACCACAGCAAAGAGCGAAGAGCCAGATTCAAGTGGTTGCGCTATTAATAGGATTGCATTTGTAAATAATGCTAGCAGTTCACTATGAAAGTCAGGTCCCAGTGCGAATGAATGAAAGACTGCTGTCTGAGTCAATATGTAAGGACTTTGCCAGATAGACAATGAGCCAAGGCTTTGTGCTACTGTCAGCACAGAGGAGCAGCAGGGTGCGTTTGAAGGTGTGTGTGAGAGACATGTGTAAGGCCACCTATGAGTTTATGGGCAAGGCAAGATTTGAACAGGGGATATCCTGACCATATTGGTTGTGAGTCCTGGAAGACCTGCTCCCTGCCTTGCAGGCCTTTTTCACCTGGTTTGGGTGGGTGTTTTATTGCATTTTTAATATTTTGTTGGGAGCCTCCCAGAGTGGCTGAGACAACCCAGTCAGATGGGTAACAAACAAACAAACAAACTTTATTTATACCCTGCCATTTTCCCTGAAAGGGATTCAAGGTGACTTACAGATAAAATAGGGAAAGCTAAAAACAAAAACGAAGATTAAAAAAAAATTAATAGAATTAAACATTAGACATTATTTTACAAGGATCTAAAAACAGCAAAATTGTGCACTGTTTTACTTGCTGCCTTTGGAGCAACTTTTTCCTTGTCTACCATGAATCCCCGCATAACATGTTGAGTGCGAGAGTACAAGGTCTAAAGGCTAGGATATATGCCAGACTCAGCAGTTCTGCTCTTAAGCCTGTAGGACTTTGTCAACAGTGCACAGGATGTCTTTGGAAGCAGAGTTAGGTGGGATCGAAAGAGAGACTCTCATGAACTACAGCCCATGTGCATACAGTGTGTCCAGCTGTGCTAGCTAAACACCAGGTCAATTCATGATAAGCGAATTGTGAATGAGAGACAGTGCAGTGCAGTGGTTAGAGTAAGACTTGAGAGGCCAGGGTTCAAATCCGCACTTAGTCAGGAAGCTCACTGGGTAACCTTGCACCAGTCATTGCCTCTCAGGCAATGGTTTGAAGACTTTAACGCCAGTGTGGTGTAGTGGTTAAGAGCAGTAGCCTCGTAATCTGGTGAACCAGGTTCGCGTCTCCGCTCCTCCACATGCAGCTGCTGGGTGACCTTGGGCTAGTCACACTTCTCTGAAGTCTCTCAGCCCCACTCACCTCACAGAGTGTTTGTTGTGGGGGAGGAAGGGAAAGGAGAATGTTAGCCGCTTTGAGACTCCTTAAAGGGAGTGAAAGGCGGGATATCAAATCCAAATCCAAACTCCTCCTCTTCGCTACATTCGAACGCACTCCCTATAAACACGAGCTTCACGTGGATACATATTTGCACATTTAGACAGCATACGGTGATACCTCATTTTTCCAACGTAATCCGTTCCGGAAGACAGTTCAAGTTCTGAAACGTTCGAAAACCAAAAACTCAATAGCTGTCAGCTAGGCCTCAGGATCTTACACTCAGTGGAAGCTGCGGAACACGTTCAACTTCCGAGGCATGTTCGAAAACCAAAGCATTTACGGTGTTCGAAAACTGAAACATTCGTCAATGCAGACGTTTTAAAACCGAGGTACCACTGTATCTGTATGTGTAGACCAAGATGACTCTATCAATGTTTTAAATGTATTGTTAATGTGAGCTCACATTTCCCCCTCTTTTTCCTTTCTTTGTTTTCCATAACAGATTTGAAATAAAATTAATAATCAATAATGGCAGTGAATAACTGTTAATAATACATAATTTAACAACAAGAAGAAGCAGCAGCAGGAGCTAAGAAGAACTCTTGCTGGCTCAAAATATAGGTCCACCCATTCTAACATCCTCTTTCCTAACAATAACCAATCAGCTGCCACTGAAAAGTTGACACGCAGGACAGGAAGGCAATAGCCCTTTCCTATTTTTTAGTAAGTGATGCATGGAGGTTCTGACAAGCAGCCATTGGCATTTATCCTCCGTGAGTTTGACAAATCCCCCTTTAAAGTCACCATCCCATCTTGTTGCAGGGAGAGGGATCTCTAATATTAATTAACCGTAATTATGAGTAGCCTCCCAGGCACTTGACTCCACATGCAATTAAAGCTCTGCACACACTCCTCCCCTACCCCAAACAAAGAGATCTCACTAGGCTTGGCAGCAGCCACAATATACCATAAGATACTTTTACCATGAGTGCAAGATGTTATGTTCTGAGTTGAATAGGATCCAAACTGCAGCAGTCTGATTGGTCCTAGAACAATAGGATCCAAAAGGCAGCAGTCTGATTGGTCTTAGAACAATAGGATTCAGAATGCAGCAGTCTGATTGGTCCTAGAACAATGCAGCAGTATGATTGGTTGGCAGGAACCACCCAATCATGCTCCAGATAAAAGTGAATCCACAACCTGATCGGCTTACAGTAGAATTCCGGAATTAGCCAATCATGTGCAGCCCATTGTGTAAATAATGTATATAAAGCAGATACTTTGAGGGGACATTCATTCATTCCTCCTCACCACTATGAGCTGAATAAAGAGCATGAAATCACTTTGCGACTCTGAGTATATTTCACAAGATGTCAACACAGATGGGGCCATTATAACTCCAATTCTGCAACAGCACCTCCCACACTGCCAAAACAACGAAATATGCCTTGAGATAATGTACATCGCTCGCCTCCTAGAGTCTTCTGCAAATCTACGTGGAGTTTTGCTGGAGAGGATATTGGATAGGTAGGGTTCCTTATCTATAGAGGTTGTGTTGTGTCGCTGCAGCAGCAGTATAGATGTGATAATTTTGAGGGTTACCCCAGCACAGCAGAGAGTATTTGGACACCAGCCTCAGGATCCAAGGAACTTTGCAACTTCTTGTGCATGTAGAACATCGGGGCCCTGCGGAATAAAAAGAGTTAAGGTGAACAAATGTTCTTTTGTTGGAACTATAATTATACAAGGCAATCCAGCGATTGTCCACAAAGAGCTACATACGCAAGCCAGCCCTTAAACAGCCAAACAATGCATTAGTCCCTCTGACTTCAAAGAGAAAATGAGGCAACTCATGCTTACAAACTTTGTAATCAACCTGTCCAAATTTTCCTTTAATCCTCCGGGGTGCTGGACACTTCAGAGTCGCTTCTTTGCAAAATGCATTAATTCCAAAGCAACAGGACAACCACAGCAAAGGGCAAAAGTATAAATTGCAGCTTGAAGGACATAGCCTCGGAGTCACAATATAAATATTGCTGATTCCCCATTCCCTTGCTAATTAACCATGCATATACATAATTTCAGTTTATCTTATACATAGCTATAAATGCCCAAGTATATTATTTAGCTCTCCAGCAGAACAAGTTTCATTTCCTTTCTTATAGCTCTCTCCTGAGTAACTCTGTCCCACTGGACTAAACCAGTCCATTCATGGGAGCTACACTTATATTGACACACACTGTGGCTTTTGGGGAGCTATTGGTCATAATTCCTCAAACCACATTCAGGGTGGATGCAAACGGGGGGAAATGCTATGAATAAGAAGGGACAAAATCCCTATGGAAAATCACGTTTTAAAATTTCCTGCTCTCTGGCGCCATCTGGTGTTGCATGTTTATAGCACATTCATAACACCGTTTCTTTACTAATGTAGCTGAGTTCTCACTTCATGACCAATCCACCATTCTGGTTCCAATCCTTAAGGTCTGAGACTCCATCTGAAACTATGATATTAAACACAACATCAGCCTCTAAAAGGATGCTCTCCATGAGATTATCAGTCACTTTAGGGTAGAGAATTTGGATTCTTTGAAACAAATCTGAGAGATGGACCTTGGGATTGTGATAGAGCAGGCCGAGTGGTGCAACAGGAGAGCCCCAAAACCTGCATGATCTGTATTCAGGAAAACGCTTTTAAGTTGCTTCACTGTTGGTTCTTAACACTACAAAAGTGCAACCATTGTAAGCAACTTTATTCCCCTCTCTGTTGGCAAGGGTACACAGAGGCTGCTATTGGCAAGGGTACACAGAGGCTGTACTGCTATTTTGCAGTACAGTCATAGCTTTTGTTACGTTTGCTTCAGGTTAAATCTTTTCAGGTTGCGTCCTGCGGCGACCCGGAAGTACCGGAAAGGGTTACTTCCGGGTTTCGCCGCTCACGCATGCGCAGATGCGCAAAATGACGTCATGCGCATGCGCAAAAGTGGGAAATCACGACCCGTGCGTGCGTGGACGTGGGGTGCGTTCCTTTCAGGTTGCGAACGGGGCTCCGGAACGGATCCCGTTTGCAACCAGAGGTACCACTGTACCTCTCTCCCTAAATCCAGAGATTCCCTATGCAATCAATGTAGCTCTCCTATCTGGATTTTCAAAATATAGGGGATCTCCAGATTTACAGAGGAGGAAGTGTGGAACAGCAGTAGTTTGGAGGAGAATACTGCACAGAGGCGGAGGAATGAAAGGAGGTGTAAGGGGTTCACAATGCACATTGAGTCGAGGTAGGGACAGGTTCTAAGACAGGGGAGGTCTAGACCATGGGTAGGCAAACTGAGGCCCGGGAGCTGGATCCGGTCCAATCGGCTTCTCAGTCCTGCCCACGGATGGTCTGGGAATCAGCATGTTTTTATGTGAGTAGAATGTGTCTTTAAAATGCATCTCTGAGTTATTTGTGGGACCTGCTTGGTGTTTTTACATGAGTAGAATGTGTGCCTTTATTTAAAATGCATCTCTGGGTTATTTGTGGGGAATAGGAATTTGTTCTTTTTCTTTTTTTCCAAAATATAGTCCGGCCCCCCACAAGGTCTGAGGGACAGTGGACCGGCCCCCTGCTGAAAAAGTTTGCTGACCCTGGTCTAGGCTCATATCTCCACCCCAGCCATGAAGCTCACTTCATTCCAGTAGTGACCTTGGGCCAGTTGCTGCATGTTTGCCTAACGTACAGGATTTCTGTGAGGATAAAATGGAGAGACAAGAACCATGTATGCTACCTTGAGCAACTTGGAGAAAAAGGTAGGATATAAACAAACAAACAAACATTTTATTCTAGAATCAAAGGAGACCAAGTACTTGTTTTCTAGGCTGCACACAATCTAGATCTATTGCATATTTTTTGTCCCCTGAAAAGACCGCCTTGAGAAACTGATTCCATGCCAAAAATAAAAGCTCATTGCAGTTTGATTCTGCGTTACCTTGCAGTGGGTCTGTCTAAAAACAGAGGTAGGTGATCCTGGCAATGGGTGGAGGTGTATCCACACCTGCCCAATGATGCTGTGGATGGGAATAAACCATGATCCCAACCACCTTTTCCTTCTTCGTTCATCTTGGCAAATGCAGGGAGGAAAAGATGTGAATAGTCCAATCAAGGGGAGGGTTTTCAAATGCATATCAAATAACCACACTCACCCTTGTGGGCTGCAGGATCAAGAATCACATGTGCAAATCATGCACAGACAAAAATTGGATCTCAATTATCTCTTTTGTGATGTAAATGCTCTTGCCTGGAAACAGCCTCACTCTGCAAAAACACTTCCTCCGTTCCATCTTCAGACAGAATTTGCAGTCTTTTCCATCACCTCTGTTGCAATCCTTTCTCTCCCACCACCCTTCTGTTTAATGATCTGGTAAACTTCCACGCTCGCTCGCTGTTTTGTGATGTTTCCGCTGGAATTTTCACAATAGCTTCCTCCCGACCCCCTTTTTGGGGGGACACTGTGCTGTACTCGATTCATTCCAGTAGCTGTTGCTGGTTGTAGCCTATAATTTCTGCCAGAGACGCCTCCTAGAAATGTCGAAACCTTGGCCGACCTCTTTGCTCTCATGAATTAGGCATCTTTCAGCTGTGAGATTGCTCAATGCAAATAAATGCTTTATGAAGTAAAGAGCCCGGTGGCCTCAGCTATCTTAGGCTGTGTACACATTCCTGGTATAAAACGCAGCTAGGCCGTCCTCAGTTCTGACTGAAATTGGTTTGGAGGAAAACACATCAAAACATGAGTGTTTCATTTTTTTAAAATGGCAGGATACAGGACAGGTGTGGATTGTGATTAATGTTGTGTGTGCACAACATTCTCAAACCAGTATTGGGAGCACGCTGGATGCAAAGTATATTTGAGTGTTTATACAGCCTGAGTGAACCCTGTTCTTGTACTTAGGTCAGCTCAGGCTGAAATCCTATCCATGTTTACCTGAGGAGCAAGCCCCATTGAACTAAATGAGACTTATTTCCATTCTATGATTCTATGAGGCATGCATACGACTGCATTGTGAGGGGTGCATATTGACACACATAATTTTAGTGCACACACTGGATTTTGAACTCTTCTTAAGAATGAGTTCAGGGGACCCTGAGCCTGTTTGGAACGAGTTGATGGCTGGCACTTGCAACAGCCAGGCAGTCACCTCTCACATCTTGGAGCAGTTTTTAATAATAATAATAATAATAATAATAATAATAATAATAATAATAATAATAATTTATACCCCGCGCTCCCCAGCCAGAGCCGGGCTCAGGGTGGCTAATACCAATAAAATCACAGTAAAAACATAATAGGGGGAAAAGAGAGGGGGGGAAACCAATTTAAAATACAGATTAAAATGCAATTTAAAATGCAACCTCATTTTAAAGTAGCTGATAAATCAAGACCATAAGGGGAGGGAAACATAAGGGTCAGACTGAGTCCAAACCAAAGGTCAGGCAGAACAGCTCTGTCTTGCAGGCCCTGCAGAAATATGTCAAGTCCCGCAGGGCCCTAGTCTCTTCTGACAGAGTGTTCCACCATGTCGGGTCCAGTGCTGAAAAGGCCCTGGCCCTAGTTGAAACCAATCTAACCTCCTTGAGGCTTGGGACCTCCAAAGTGTTGTTATTTGTGGACCTTAAGGTCCTCCGCGGGAGAGGCGGTCCCGTAGGTACATGGGTCCTAGGCCGCATAGGGCTAGTTTTGAAGGGCCTAGCTAAGCTTTACTGTGACAGAGAATTCCATAGTCTTGGCATCACAACCAAGAAGATCCAGCCATCGCACCTCTGCTGGTGGCGGGTGGAGCCTCCATTGAAGAACTCAATGGCTGTTCCAGGGTCATGTGGGATGAGGCAGTATTTTATCATGACTCCTCCCACCCCTGTGTTTTATCAGTTAGCCATGCTAATGATTTATGCTGTGAGCCATCTTGTGGGTTCGCTGCTGGCTTGAGGGTAGGATATTCACTTAAAATTATTATTATTTAAATAAATAAAATCTGAGCATTTCATATGATGTGTTGATAGCTCAAGGACAGCCAGCTTCTTCAGCGATGAAGCGACCTGAGCCAATGAAATGTATTGTAAACCGAATGATTGCAGGTAATTGTGCGCCTCATTTTAATGAATTTAGCAAGTGTCAAACTCCATTGAATAAGGAAGCTTTTGTTTTGCAGACAATCTAACAGTGTTGCAATTCTCCATTTAAAACACACACACACACACACACACACACACACACACACACACAGCACCATTAATTAGACATCTTATTTGACATCCACATTATGCATACACTGATCATGTGTTTTAACCGGATCCTCTTTTTACCATCACAAGTATAAAAATGTATTTGCAGCTGTGTTGTCTATGAAAGTGTGTGTGTGTTCTGCTGAGAATCCATGGGCTATGGAAAATAGGACACAACTAATTAATGAAAGTGAAGAAGAGGAGGAGTGAGGCTTGAATTAGGGAGAGACTGTCTGGGAAAGTAATAGGAATAGTGGGGTCTGGGAAACATAAGCAGGATAATTGGGTATTTGGCAAATATCCTTTGCTATAATCATCGTTTTAGTGTTCACAGACACAACAGGAGTAATTGCAACAAGCACAGCATTTCTTTCCAGATTAAGAGTGACCATTCACCTCTCAAGGCGAAAAGCTTACTGCAAACTACAATTAGGCTCTTTCCTCCAAATCCCAGTGTAATGGAAGCTGGGAAACACAGACAGCTTTTTCTTACGTGGATCTTTACTGTTTATGTGGCTGTTCACACCACATCTAGATTCCTTAGGAGAAAAGGCTGCAATGGTTGTACACTCCCTTCCATATTAATTTACTGGCTCTTTGAGGTGATCGCAAGAGGCTGTTTTCTACATCCCATCATCAGCTGGAGTGAGACTGGTGGCTACATAGGAAAGGGACTTTTTGGTAGTGGCACCCAAACTTTGGAACTCCCTTCCTCTGGAAGTACATATTTATTCCTCCTCTCATCTTTTTCTAACAGCTTCTGAAAATTACTTTGTTCTGCCCAGCTTTTCGCAGTTCCCCTAAATCCTTGTGGATCCTTTCTGTCTGTATTTGATTCCGCCCTTTATTTGAATTTCAGCTCTGTTTGCATTTCTTGATAGTTGGTTTTTAGCTTTTGACCCTAACCCTAACCCCCAAGTTGGACTTTGTTCTTCTGCATTAACTGCAGAATGTCGGTTAGAGTGCCTTAAGGCAGAAAGGCACTGTAAAACAAACCTATACAAATATATACATAAATAATCCAAATGTATCATTTCATTTGGAGGGATCCAAACTGCGAGTTTTTCAAAACCAGCAAGCAATGGATGATTTAGCCAGTTACAGCGTTAGTGGTTCAGGTTCAAGGCAGGAGTGGGCTTATTGTGACTTTGGTATAGCCATGAGTTTCTAACTAGCCATCTTGTTTTTTAATTATGAAATAGTAAGTTTGAAAATACTGTACGAATGCCATTATAGGCCCTTGTTATCTCACAACCAATTGCAGTTTTCAGAATGGATATGACAACAGATCAATACTGGCTCTGCTCCAATATTGCTTTTATTCATGTGGAGCCTAGGTAGAAAAAGATCAATTATGCTAATAAACTGCTCAGTGGAGAATGAGAATGTGGTTTGTTTAAACCATAAGTGATACAACTGGTGTAGAAGAGCAGGAATGGTTGGGGCTGAAGCACCACCACCAATTATTTCATAGCGGAGTCTTAAAAAAACCCCCAACATACACTGTTCTTATTAGCTTGCATGATTTCCTTTCCTGACCGCCAACAAACACACCAAATGGTGGTAATTTCTGCTCCCTTTTTGGTTTCTGACAGAATTCTCCAACATCCCTATGAAGCCACATTGTCTGCATGCAATGGTCAAAGGTTCATTTTTGTTACAAAGGGTTTAAAAATGGTGGCATCGGGGTGGCTGCACTTCAGAATTTGCTACTACGCCACTCAGTGATATAGCAAAGCTGAATCAGAAGGTGATTACAAAAAAGGAAATGAAAAAGCAAACAGTCATCCACATTTACAGCCAGCGTTTGCTTTTTGGGTAGATTTGCAGCTGCAAAGGAGGCCATCTTTTCACTCTTAACTTCTTTCCATGGGGAGGAGAGAAATGAGAAAGCAGAACTTTGGAACATTAGACTGCCCTGACCTTAAAAATAAAAAGGGCTTTGACAGATCTGCTACAGCTGCAAATCTGTATGACTTCCTGGATTCTAGAAAAAAAAATGAATATAGGAGAAGTGTCAGAAAACGAAAGCTAAAGCATCAGCAATATTTTTGCTGTAAGGTTAACTGGCGTTTACACAAACTCAAACATAAACTTGTGGGAAAGACAGAGAACCCAATCTGAACGGGGGACAAACTCAGTAGACTGCAAGTTTTAGGGCTGTGTTTATCTCTTCTTTGAAAATGGATAAGAGCTCTTCGCACAGTTAAACAACAAAGAGCATTAATGGAATCATTTTTATGATGTCTCTCCTTCAGACTAACAATCTGAATTCTAGACATTTGCTCAGGGGCAAGCTCCACTGAGTTCAGTATGGCTTATTCTCAGGTCAGAGTGCATAAGTTTGTACTTAGTACTTTACTTCTATGCATTATTTACTTTTGAGAACATTAAATTGATTTCAGTGGGAATTTCTTCAAAGTAACTAAGCATAGGATGTGGGCTGCATTGTTGTAATCCTATGCTCACTTCCTAGGGAATGAGCCTCATTGAACTCAGTGTACTTACTCCTGAGGAAAATGTACATCATAGTGTAATCCTACCAACTATTGCTGCAACCAATTTGGGATGACTCAATCTGTCAATTTTGGTTCCTGTAAATTTCTCATTTTTTCTGGGTTTTCCCTCCCCCCAATTAATCACATTTTCACATGTTCATTTGCAATTTTTAAAATAAAAAGTCCTTATGAACATTCACTATCACTTTCGTATGAATCTCTTCAAAGACACATGTTCATATGCACATTTTTGCAAAGCAGTTTCCCGTAATATAATACATTGTTGTATGTTATTTTCACAAATATACTCAGTTTAAGGCATACTTTTTCTTGCATATGCATTTGTTTACATATTACTTGGCTGGATAACTGCACCACAAAATTCAAAGAAGTGCAAATTTTGATGAATGGCTGTGTTTCGGGTCCCACAGTTTTGCAAAGTACAGATTTGGAAAGTTTGCCTTTTATGTGACTGGAATCAGATTTATCCTCCATCCATTCCACTGAATCAATACAAGAGGCCATTTCTAATCTAAGAGAAAAATATCTGAGCCAATTCATCTTATAAATTCCAAGAGCAAATAGTGGAAATCCCTTCGCCAACACCCCATTCACTTTTTAAAGAGCCATATGAAAGAGAAGGTTAGACCCAGGAAAAGGGCGATCTCTCTAGAATCAGCTGAGTGAAGCAACAGCTTCATGTTTAAAGTGACCTTGACCCTGTGACCCTGTGGGTCAAGTGCTCTAGATAAAGTGCTATGCCATGCTCCAATTATTCAGATTGTACTGAACATAGTGTACTTAACTGTAGAACCATAATGTGCCTTAATGCTAGGATTTAGATAGCTATTCTCAACTAAGTTCCTGGGCTAGAGGTGCATCATACAAACTCTTTGGGTGCTCTGATATGGTTATATAAACATTAATTCTGAACCTAGATCTCTTAGAGGTAGTCTGATAGATAAAGTGTGGTAATCAGCAGATCTGTTTGTTTAATGGCAGTGTGCTTAAATATCATAGACATGGACAGTTCAACAGCACCTAATCTTTGCTGCTCTACTTTAGGCAACTCTGCTTCCAGACTTCTGGAATCCATTCAGTATTTTAGTCCCTCTTTCCTTACCCCCAAATTTGCACACACATGAAATACTCCCTTCCCCCAGTTC
Organism: Podarcis filfolensis; assembly: GCF_964270895.1. NCBI lineage: Eukaryota > Metazoa > Chordata > Lepidosauria > Squamata > Lacertidae > Podarcis > Podarcis filfolensis. Next base: position 97,431,717 of record NC_139606.1, read on the forward strand.
ACTCCCAGTCACAGGTTCCACCCCTGGCTGCAGTTTGGAGGAGGAAATAAAGAGCTCAACAACTTTGGCACTTTTCTTTAAAAAGCGCAGCTTTGGGAATTTTCACTTCTTGAAATATAGCGACTCTATGTAATGTTATACAATGTTATACTGGACAGGCAGGGGTTAATGTGATAGAGCTAAGAGTTGTTTCCTTGGGAGGGTAGACAGGCAACAGTGAAGGAAATGGCTGAAGTACAATCTATACAGGCTATTAGTAGCCTCTATAGGCTGGTTTTCCCAGTAGTGATGTATGGAAGTGAGAGCTGGACCATAAAGAAGGCTGATCGCCGAAGAATTGATGCTTTTGAATTATGGTGCTGGAGAAGACTCTTGAGATTCCCATGGACTGCAAGAAGATCAAACCTATCCATTTTTAAGGAAATCAGCCTTGAGTCCTCACTGGAAGGACAGATCGTGAAGCTGAGGCTCCAATACTTTGGCCACCTCATGAGAAGAGAAGACTCCCTGGAAAAGACCCTGATGTTGGGAAAGATGGAGGGCACAAGGAGAAGGGGACGACAGAGGACGAGATGGTTGGACAGTGTTCTCAAAGCTACCAGCATGAGTTTGACCAAACTGCGGGAGGCAGTGGAAGACAGGAGTGCCTGGCGTGCTCTGGTCCATGGGGTCACGAAGAGTCGGACATGACTAAATGACTAAACAACAAACAATAGGCTGGAACAGCTGCATGGTGGGCCATCTTATACCAGTGTTCTTCAAAGTTGGATCCTGGAAATTGTTGGACTACAACTCCCATCATGTCTAGTCAGTTTAGCCAGTCACCACTGTGATAGTCCAACTCAATCTGAGGGCCCTGTGTTGAAGAACACTGGTCTATACTGTCTTATGGAAATTGTACAGCTGTTTCATGGTGCTAAAAAAAAAAGGACAGCAGGAAGTCCTGGGGTAGCTCAGTTGGTAGAGCACAAGACTTTTTAGTCTTAGGGTCATGGGTTTGAGCCCCACATTGGGCAACTGATCCCGACATTGCAGGGGTTGGACTAGATCAGTGTTTCCCAACCTTTGGTCTCCAGCTGTTTTTGGACTACAACTCCCATCATCCCTAGCTAGCAAGACCAGTGGTCAGGGATGATGGGAATTGTAGTCCAAAAACAGCTGGAGACCAAAGGATGGGAAACACTGGACTAGATGACCCTCGTGATCCCTTCCAACTCTACAATTCAATGATTGCAAGTCAGATCCTTTGAAAAAAGGGGGTTGGGGAAGCTAAGCAAGGAGGAGGGTGTTTTGATCCATGTGTCATGCAGGTGCCCCATCAAGGGTGATAAAAACATGTCTGCCTACAGTCTGTGGAAGCAGCCCTGGACAATTCTTACAACTAAAGGGAAAGAGCAGGTATTGATCGACGTCACTTTAATTGGGAAGGGACCACATGTCAGTGGGGGAGCACATGCTTTGTGTGCATTATTGAACCAGCAGTCTCAGCTTTTGCAGCCTCAATCTATAGGGATCTCAGAAAGTGGTGCTAGTGAAATCCTGTTTCCAGAATAGATAATAATGAATGGAGTGGATGCAAGGGTAGTCGGACGCAGTTTAGGCATCTTCATACATTCATCCCATACAGCTCATGCTTAAGTTAACTAAAGTGGCCAAACCTTCACTTCACCTTTTCTAGAGGTCCAGCTTACAGTTAAAACATTCTACTAGTTATGTTAATCTTAGGCTATTTCTGTCATTTTAGTTGCTGGATGTGTTGCTTTAAGAACAGCCTTTGGTATTTCCTGTTATTTTGGTGGAATCATTGTTTTTGCGCTTTTATTTTATTTTATTTTTTGCTCTAAGGGAAATCTCTCAGCCCTTTCCTATATACGACTAAGAGGAACATTGCATCAAAGTTCCGCAAAGGTAATTGTATATAATTCCTATCTATCCATCTCCGACTTTCATGAAATTGCTTCTAAGTGAATGAAAGTCCTGCAAGCAAGCTTCCCTGGCTAGCATGTTGGCACGAAAGCAGAATTCAGACCAGGCTGACCAAAGCAGAAATCTTTTTCTGTGTCAGTGGGTAATTTGTCAGAAAGGAAATTGTGGTTTCAGAATCTTCATAATTTGAGCTCATATGATTTTCTGGCTGTACTTCCTGGTTGGGCTCGGCTGGCTGGCAGCTGTGTTTGTTTTAAGAAAAACAGGCTGGATTGTGCAAGCAGTCATCTGATAATCTGAACCATTCAAAAAGGAGAAATCTGTGTCTTCCGAGGGCACAGAGCGTCAAACTTCAGAGGGCTCAGATACACTTTTTCCTGGTTTAAAATAGGAAGCATTATTTGCTTAAACCTGAAAACGGGCTCCTCTACAGGGGCAGAGGAGCCCATTTGCTGTGTTTTGCATGAGCTGCTGATCTGTGTGTGCACCTCCCAATCTAAAGGAGGCAGTGACTCATGGACAAAGTCCAAAATTTGATCCTCAGCATCTCCAGGTAAAAGGATCAGGTGATGCAAAAGATCTCTGTCTGTGACCTTGGAAAATTTGACCAGTCAGAGTAGGCTGGATGGACAAATATTTGATCTGTTATAAGGCAGTTTTCCTGTGTTCTGTGCAGAGATGCCATGCACACCCTCTACTGAGGGCTGGTAGTTCTGCTCCACTTCTGCTCAGGTCAATAAATGACCCAGTAATACCCATGCAGTTACGGTACTTAGCAGAAGCCAGTCCCTCTAAAAGCATGATTGGAAGTTGCCAAGGCCAGAGGAGTGAATCATTCAGAGACATAACAGGTACCCTACTTGGGACCCCGGTACCTGAGAGCATCCTGCAGTAACCATCTGATCAGGAGGTCCGTTCTGCACAAATGGAGGATTTGGGTTTTTAGTGTTGTGGCACCTACTCTTTGGAATCACTGCACAGGTGCCATCTCTATCGTCCTTTCGGCAATACTACAGGTAGGGATAACTCAGTTGGTTAGAGCATGGTGCTGATCATGCCAAGGTTTGATCCCCGTATGGGGCAACTGCATATTCCTGTATTGCAGACGCTCTACATTTCTATGATTGCATGAAGACCTTCCTCTTCCAGCAGGCCTTCTGAGAAAAGATTTCCCCCAGCTTTCATCTATATAGGAATTATTTTTAAATCAGTGTTTTTAGATGTTTTAATTGTTTTATCACTTGTGTGTTGGCTGCCTTGGGCTTCTTTGGGAGGGAGGGAGGGATATAAGATTTTAAAATACATGGATACTTTGGGCTTGTGCCATTGATAATTTCATTTGTATATCTCTTATAGCACATTATCAGTTCTCTTCAGCACACGTAGCTTAGAAATGAATGGTACTACAGATTGCCAGGGCTTTTTTCCAGCCAGAATGCAAACAAGGAGAAAGTTCATGGTGAGCTCCGGCACCTCTTTTTCTAGACAAATTGCATGGCCGATTGTCATTCTAGAGCTGGTGCTCTGTAGAAGAAGGGTAGAATAGTTTGGATTTGATATCCCGCTTTATCACTACCCTAAGGACTCTCAAAGCGGCTAACATTCTCCTTTCCCTTCCTCCCCCACAACAAACACTCTGTGAGGTGAGTGGGGCTGAGAGACTTCAAAGAAGCTGCGTGTGGAGGAGCGGGGAATCAAACCCGGTTCATGAGATTATGAGTCCACTGCTCTTAACCACTACACCACACTGGCTCTCCAGTATGAAACCCACAGAGCACCACTGCTGACATTCTTGCTGCCCAGAGGTTGCAATGAGCATATTTTGATCCAAAATCAAAACAAGTCACAGACAGGAGGCGGGATGCTGTCTGAGAAATTAAGGTTGGCTGGAGGAACAGGATCGGCAAAGAACTTGTGATGATGCACTGATGCTCAGTATTACCAAAACAATTTGCCAGCTGACTAATGATGCTTAGGATGAAGGAAGTATTCTCTCTGTTCCCATTTTACACAGGATGGACCAGGCACACCTAGAGACTAAGGCTCAGTGCTCACAAACAGCAGATGAGCTGGTCAACTTGCTCCTGGGCTTCAGCACTTCAGTGGAGAGCAAGTGGAGGATCTGTATGACTTCATTCAAAACAATTATTTAAATGGTTTTCGCCTTGCCTTCTCTCTGAGCGTGATTAATTTTCTCCATGCATGGAAATGCATCCCACATCAACCTTCTTTTTTGTTTTTGGTATGGAGGAATATTCAGCCAAAGGACGAAATGTCACCTTCCCCATGCCTCATTTTTGCAATAAATTCTGTGTAACGTGCCACTCGCTTCTGAAAGCATTGGAGATGCAGCAATCCGTAAAGGATTTTTTGCTTATGTCGCCAAAAGCATCTTTGAGCATCTCTTGCGCTGTTTGTGCTTTGAATGTTAACAGAGGTTGGGAAGTGGGAGAGGGAGAGGGAGAGAAAGAAAGACGCTAAAAATCAAGCCTATCATTTAATTGCAGGAAGTTTTGCATTAGCAATATATACTGCGGGGAATGCAGAAACAGATGTAAATGTTATGTGTCACTGAACCGCAGTAGGGATATTGTATACCTGGAAAAGGTGCAGAAAAGTGAAAGTGAAATTTATTATCTGAAGACTGGATAGATTTCCCTAGGACAAATGGTTACCACATAATGGGCTGTTGAGCATAGAAAAATAATCAAGCAATCGGGGTGGGGGTGGGGGTGGGCCATGTACAACAGAAATGTCTGCATGGTGTGTAAAAGTGGATAGAGATTTCATTCGCCCCCAACCACCACCGTTTCTTCCTTTTTTCTAGTACCAACCCCAATTTGGTCATTCAGTGAAGCAGAAGGATGGGAGATACAGGACAGGCAAGAGGAAATAGTTATTTTCATTGCTAAACACCTTAGTCTTTTCTTGGACTACACCTAAGAAAGTTGGATGGTGCCTTGTATGCCTCCTTCCAGCAACTCCTGCAGCCAAGCTGGTGCCAAATGTATTGTTCTGCTTTCCTTTGGACCACATCAGTGAGGCCGAGAGGCGAGGGGTCTTGTCATGTGGGCAGCCCAGGACCTCCATGCATATTGCCCAGGCTTGTGCCCCAGGGGAGGTCCATTTGGTGCTGCTAACGCTGTGGCTTGACTTCACCTCCAGAGGCGCACTCCATTGTCTCTTGAGACAGGCAACAGCCACAGGGGAGCAGAGAGAGCATGCCTCTGGGTACCATTTTCAGTGGGAGACCGACAGCAGGATAAGGTTATTGTCTTCATATATAGCTTATGGGTTTCCCTTCTGGTTGGTCACTGTGAGAGAACAGGATGCTGGACTAGATGGGCCCCTGGCCTGATCCAGCAGGGCTCTTCTCATGTTCTTACTCAAAGGGAGTACCAGGAGCTCAAGATGAAACACATTTTCGTCAAGTTTTTCTCATTACTTCACCTGCTAATTCTTGTTAGGAAAAAACAATACTTTACTCCACACCCAACAGCACATACACAGTGATTGCTACTTCTGCCTGGAATGTGGTTTTGCATATGTCATGGCACTCACTGCAAGCCGTACAACTCCAGCCTCCAAGTATCTGAACTTTTAAAAAAGTTGTATTTTAGTGTTTTACATATTTACTGTTCTAGGGCCTTACAGTTCCTTCAGAAGTGGTTATTTAAAATTGCTTTCCCTTGATTTCCCTATACTGCCAGTCAGGGTAGATGATGCCATGATTTGACTTGGTATGGGGCTATAATGTTATTAAGCACGCTTTCCCTTTGTTTTATTGTTTCAGGTGAGCAAATTTTTAAATTGAATTTTCAATTTATTCCTGTCTTACAACCAACACAGCCTCCTGACAGATTACACAATAATTGCATCATGGGGAAAAAAGCACCCCTGAAAGGTTGGCATTCAACATACTAAAAGAAGAAATGTTCAAACAGCCAGAAAAGACTGAGTAACTTTGGGAGACTGGGGTTGTCTTTCTTGTAAAGGTAAAGGTAAAGGGACCCCTGACCATTAGGTCCAGTCATGACCGACTCTGGGGTTGCGGTGCTCATCTCACTTTATTGGCCGAGGGAGCCGGCGTACAGCTTCCGGGTCATGTGGCCAGCATGACTAAGCCACTTCTGGCGAACCAGAGCAGCGCACGGAAACGCCGTTTACCTTCCTGCCGGAGCGGTGCCTATTTATCTACTTGCACTTTGATGTGCTTTCGAACTGCTAGGTTGGCAGGAGCAGGGACCGAGCAACGGGAGCTCACCCTGTCGTGGGGATTCGAACCGCCCACCTTCTGATTGGCAAGTCCAAGGCTCTGTGGTTTAACCCACAGTGCCACCCAAGTCCCTTTGTCTTTCTTGTACATATAAGCATATAAAATTGCATCAATCTGTTGTGCAATAATCTTTGTAGGAACATTGGAAGCTGCCTTATACGCAATCAGACCATTGGTTCAATGAGCTCAGTATTATGTGCACTGATTGGCTGTGGCTTTCCAGGGTACCAGGCAGTAGTCTCTCCCAGGCCTGCCTGGAGATTCCAGGGATTGAACCTGAGATATTCTGCGTGCAAGGCTGATGCTCTTACCACTGAGCTACGGCCCTTGTCCTTCCACTAGGCACTGTTTATTGGTAAGTTTCTCTGCAGGAGCCAGTTGCCATGTTTCATTGAGCCAAGTTATTACATTAATGGCGGCTGAGTTTCGTAAATACCCTTGGTTTTGTTTTTCTCATTTCTTGGTGGAATTAAAAGGAAGTATCCTCTCTCTAGGCTGAACTGGGGCACACCCAGTATTGGTATGATGAGAGCTGTGTTTAAAGTACTAGCGAAGAGGGAGAGAAAAGAAGTGGCCCTGTGGAAAGTCTCTGCCCTCTGCACATAACAGCTGAGCAGCAAGAATGTTAAGTGATGTGCTGTGGCCAGAGAGAGATTAAAATTCAACCCTCACTTTAAATGAGAATAGTTCTGCTCTCAACTATGAAATCCACAAATGGGGGTAGGAATCTAAAATGGAATGAATTTTCGGAGTGTTACATTCTACCATACTGGCTGAAGCGTAGTTTATCATCATCTTCTTGAATCAATAGCTTTCGCTTTCTCAGCAGTATTGCTCTGGGACACGAAGGCAGGGTAAATTAGAACAGATCAATATTTTATCCCACTGAGATAAACCTCGCATTTTGTGTGTCTCATCGTCTCCTATTTCCAAGGTAAAAAGCTCAGGGATGAGGAGGTGATGAGAAAAACCTTGAAGAGCTGCTGCCAGTCAGAGTACAGAATATTTGGCTAGATGGAGAAATAGGTCTATTCCAGATAGGGATGAGTGAACCTGCCCATTTTGGTTTCTCATTTTTCTAGATGTAAGTTCAGTTCTTCACAATTCCAAAAAAATCACCTTTTTAAAAAATAAAAGGCCTCATGAAAATTCACCAGCATTTTAGAGTGCACTTGTCCTAATGTACACATTTTAATATGCAATTTTGCCTATCACACACACTTCCCCAAATCAATTTCCCCTAATATAGTGGATTTTTGTATGTTATTTTCATGAACATGAGCATCTTATACACACTGTACCCTGTGGGTGGTAAGCTCCACATTTGTGTAAGAAAACTGGATCAAACGTAGGGTTGCCACCCGTCCCTAGAAAAACACGATCGCCCCATTTCTGGACAAAAGTGTCCCCTGTCCTGTTTGGACTTCAAACAGGACTCCTTATTTCCCTGTATTTGAATGCAGCCGGCCCAAAATGGTGGTTGTGTCGCTGTTGGTGCAGCTGATGATGAGCCTGGCCTGGCGCAAGCAACAATAGAGAGAAGGGAGAAGGAGTGACCCCATTTCCCTCCCTCCCTTCTTCTCACTGGCGCTCTTCCTCAGGTGTTGCCCGCAGGTCTAGCATAGTGTGGGTCTGCTGCTGCTTGATCCCCTCTGCCACCCTGACCTGACATCTCCTCCTCTTTCCCTCCTCCTCCTCCTCTTCCTCCATGCCCGAGTCCTTTTCAATGCTAGCATGGGTGAAAAGCTTGGGCTGTGGCTCAACTCACCTGTGGGAGCCAGCTGTCTACCTCTGGCCCCTACCCATAAGTCAAGGGCAAGAACGGGGCCAGGGTGGTGAGGGAGGCAGAAGGCCGATTGCAGGAAATTCCCTTCTACAAAGGGGGGTGGGGGTGGAGTTTGGTGTCCTAAGAGTGTGTTCCCCCCCCAATCCCCACCCTGACCTGTCCTTTATTTTGCCCGACCTGACTTGTATTTTGCCAACCCTAAGCAAGCAACAACTATACCATTATACAGTGGTACCTCGGGTTACAGACGCTTCAGGTTACAGACTCCGCTAACCCAGAAATAGTACCTTGGGTTAAGAACTTTGCTTCAGGATGAGAACAGAAATCATGCAGCAGCAGCACGGTGGCAGCAGGAGGCCCCATTAGGTAAAGTGGTGCTTCAGGTTAAGAACAATTTCAGGTTAAGAACGGACCTCCAGAATGAATTAAGTTCTTAACACGAGATACCACTGTAACAGGTAAGCACAAAAAGGCTCTTACTGGAAGCAGTTTGCCAGGATTTCAGGTAGAAATCTACCTGGAGGTGTCAGAGTTTGAACCTGTTCCTTTTGCACAGAAAGCATGTCCTCTACCACTGAGCCATGATCTCCCTCCAAAGTTCAGGAGACATTGACGTGGGAACCAACTTTTTCAGATTAGCACCTGTCACCCAGTCCAGGAATTGGTTTGGTCCTGTAGCAGCACTTCATCAGAGCCAAGCCATACAAGAGCAGTTCCAATGACAACAGTAATTTACCCCCACACTTCCATTCTAAGACGTATTAACACATGTCCGGTCCATTTAGTCAGTCACACAAACATTAATTCATACATATTTATTTATTAAATTGACATCTTGCCCTTCCTCTCAGAGGCCCTGGGTGGGGAACACTCACTCACTCACTCACTCATTCAATCATTCATTTGTTCATTCTCTAATGCGGAACAGGAATGCAGTTGCTCTGCGAATTTGAGCATGGTAGTCTTGCTGCTTACTGTCTATCTGCTTCCACCATGCTCTGCTGGTATAATTCTAAATAAAATGCATATTACAAAGTCACATGTGGTGTGCTTTAAAGGAAACGAAATACTCCACTGCTACATCTGGATTGCTCACCACTTGGGAAACTGCAGAGTGTTTAACAGTATTGTTCATTTCATTTCTATACCGCTTTATATTTTAAAGAGAGAGAGAAAAATTTTAAATAATAAATTTCTTATGATAAATATTTTTATTGATTTTCCAATATTGTTTCAATAACAGCCTCATTATAACAATGCCAATTTTATCCAATTAATACAATTATTAAAACCAATTATTTATCTACCAAATGATCCAATTTAGTTAAAGTGACTTCCTCATGGGCTAGTTCTGATGGGTTCCTCTTTGATTTTTTTGTTTTGTTTTCTGCATTCCAAAATCTCAATAATTTCAATTACATTCCCTTCAAGATAATTCCTTATACAACAGCTACAATCCTACGGTTTCAATTTGTGTTGATATATTAAGTAATTTATAATGTTTCAAGTGAGGTACTCAGTCTGTAATCATTGTTCTTTCCTGCATGTGGGAAATCCCCCCCCCCCCCGATATTGTTTCAACCATATACGGTGCTGTGGCCTTCATTCTTCCAACTGTTGATATTTCCCATCATGACTCGGGGGAAGCAGTTTCCCAAAAGCCTCTGCGTTGCTTTGTCCCGTGATTCAAGAGCTTGTTAGGGACCCCTCTGTTCCCACAAATAAACTGCCCTCGTCATTTTTTCCAACCTAGAAAGATTCCAAACTGCCAACAATTAATAAGAAAACCTCTGGCCTTGCAGCTGACGGACCCCTCTTGTCCTTTCAGCTGAAAAAATTATAGTTATCTTTCCAATTTGATTACATTCCAAATTGTCTCAGTCTCCTTCGCATTTCTTTGAAAATAACGGAGTACGGGGGTGGTTTTGTTCTATATTCCAGCATAGTTATTTCAAAGTGTGAATTCTCCATTCCATTCCACTCACACATGCAGTTCCAGTTTGATGTTAAATTTCTTATTATTCATCCAGTTTATTCCACCTTCCACTTTTTATACTATATTTTAATCTTCTGGGGAGGGTTTGCCGAATCAGAAATGTAGAAGAAAAACTTTGAAAAACAACCGTGGACTCCCCCCCCCGTCTCTGGCACCGAAAGGAACTTTAACTCAGTTCCAACCTTTAAATCCTTGTAGCCGAGATGTTCCGCAGTTTGTCATCTCATTGCCTGTGGCACGCGCCTGTACTTTATGCCAATTAAAGCCCAATTAGCTGGATATCCTCTGCTTCCAGGAACGAATGGGGGGGGGGGTGTCACGGCATTCAGAGTGCTCCATGCACCCAGTGCCTTTGCCTGCCCTCGCATTCCACAGAGAAGCAAGTGCCAGACCACAGGGCAATCCACAGGTGAAAGCCCGTTCCTCTCCCACCCAGAGAGGAATTCAAAGAATGAATCCCCCCCATCATTCTTTGTTTATGTCCATCCATCTCTCCTTGCAATTTTGAGGGAGACCTCCTTTTCTGGTGCAGGCGGAAACAGGAAGTCTTTAATAATAAATTTCACCTATGTCTAGGCACCTAGACATCCTGTTGTGGTGACTGTAACCTAGGTTTAAGATGCCATTGGGTGATTAGCTTATATAACTGAGATGCTGGAAATGTAACTTAAGACCTTCTGCACACAAAGCAGCGAGCTAGGGCCCTTCCTCATATGTTCTATGGCAGTGGTGGCCAAACTTGGCCCTCCAGCTGTTTTTGGACTACAATTCCCATCATCCCTGGCCACTAGTCTTGTTAGCTAGGGATGATGGGAGTTGTAGTCCAAAAATAACTGGAGGACCAAGTTTGGCCACCACTGTTCTATGGGATATACCGTACTCCCTAGATAGGCAGAAATACAGAGCCGATGATGTATTCTCAAGGAAAAGAAGATGGCAAACAAATAACCTTCTAAATGCTTTTTTATATTGTGGCATTCGGAAGCTGTATTGAGAAATAAACAACAAAGGGAGTGTGGCCACTTTAAGGAGTGTTTTTGTGCTGCTGACTTAATAAACTGAAATTGCTGATATGTGACTATGCAGAATTCAATAACCAGTTTGTGTGGGCTCAGGAAATTATATATTTGCAAATTAGATTGTGTTAAGAAAGCACTGTATGGGCACAGACTGTTGTCCTGTAAAGAACATTAGGCCACTGAGTTTTGACCCTAGCCCCAGAGAGGAAAGGTAGGTTCATTTGGAGACCATGTCTCCCTCCTCAACATGAGCTCATAATGCTCTCCTGAAACAGAGTCCACCCCCTTGTAAGGCAGCATGCTTACCTCACAAAGGTCTAGAACCTTGCAGGTGTAAAAGCAGCTGAGGAAGAAGTTTCAGCAGGAACAGGACTGGCAAGGGAAGGGTTCAGCAACCCACTTCCAATGAAAATTACTCCACTCCAGAAAGCCCCTTTTAAGGGGAGTTTAATCCCTTAAAGGTAAGAGTAAAGGGACCCCTGACCATTAGGTCCAGTTGTGACCAACTCTGGGGTTGCGGCGCTCATCTCGCTTTATTGGCCGAGGGAGCCGGCGTACAGCTTCCGGGTCATGTGGCCAGCATGACTAAGCCGCTTCTGGCGAACCAGAGCAGGGAATGACCGCTCCCCGCTTAAAACGGGGGGCGCCCTTTGCGTGGACGCGTGCAGCCCCTAGATCTGGAGCGGCTCCATCAGCATAGGCTTGGCTTTGCCTTCCCTCAGGTGGGATACCTGGAGGTCTCCGCCTACCTCAGTCAGTTGTCCAATCCCACCTGGGGGAAGCGTTGCCAAGGAGACCAGGCCAGGTAGGGGAGGGATTACCTGCCCACACAATAGAGGGAGGATCTTACCTGGGAATCCTGATCAAAACAGCGATCGCAGACCTGGAAAGCGTACATGCCACTCACCCCAGTATCACGATTTTCTGGTCCGAACTTCTGCCACGCTTGCATTGGCGTGGCAACATCAAACCCACTAGACTGAATTACACTGTGGAAAAAATCAATAGGGCAGTGCGCTCTGCAACCACTCGCATGGGAGGTCGGGTCGTGAAACACCCCAACATTAAAGTTTACATGCAGGAGCTATTTCGGCCCGATGGTGTGCACCTATCGGACCTTGGTAATGAGCGTTGGCTGAGCGACATCAGGCATGGCCTGATTGACTGGTTGGAGGATGGCAAAGGATCTTTGCAGTCTCGGGTGGCGGTATCAGGCCTTGGGCGGAATCCTTTTGTCCATCTTCCTCTTTGCGGTGGCGATACCAGGGTTCCCCGTTAAAGGGGTTTTCTGAAGGGAGGCTTTGACCGTACGCCGAAAGGTCGTCATTGCTCTCCCCTGCGGCGGCGGTGTTACGGGGGCGGCTATCTCTGCTTGAACATATGTTCTCCAGAGCCGGCCCATCCCCCCCCCACACTGGATAACCCTGATGCTCCCTAGGTCCCCGGCGGGGGACTGGGGAGGGAGAACGCCCAATGCCTGAACCAAGGTCTACCCACATTTGAAATTTAATAAAGTTGTGGCCAATTTAATCCCATAGCACGTTGTCTTGAGTCGTTATTCCACATGATGGGGGGACCGCGCGGGATCTGGGGACTCCGCCTGTCCACGCAATGACCGCTCCCTGCTTAAAACGGGGGGCGCCCTTTGCGTGGACGCGTGCAGCCCCTAGATCTGGAGCGGCTCCATCAGCATAGGCTTGGCCTTGCCTTCCCTCAGGTGGGATACCTGGAGGTCTCCGCCTACCTCAGTCAGTTGTCCAATCCCACCTGGGGGAAGCGTTGCCAAGGAGACCAGGCCAGGTAGGGGAGGGATTACCTGCCCACACAATAGAGGGAGGATCTTACCTGGGAATCCTCACTTGGCTCCAGAGCTTCTCCCACCCTACCCACCCTCAGTTAATGTCTTATTTTGCAGGTTAACTTTTCTTCACAGGTTTTGCAGGTTAACTTTTCTTCACAGGTATGCGGGCGCTGCTACGTTAAGGTCGCTGTTAAAGGGCCGGAAAGGAATTTCCCTGCATTGGCAGGTTTCGCCTTTCCCGTAGCAAAACGTCACAACTTTGGCGGTATCAGGCCTTGGGCGGAATCCTTTTGTCCATCTTCCTCTTTGCGGCGGCGATACCAGGGTTCCCCGTTAAAGGGGTTTTCTGAAGGGAGGCTTTGACCGTACGCCGAAAGGTCGTCATTGCTCTCCCCTGCGGCGGCGGCGTTACGGGGGCGGCTATCTCTGCTTGAACATATGTTCTCCAGAGCCGGCCCATCCCCCCCACACACACTGGATAACCCTGATGCTCCCTAGGTCCCCGGCGGGGGACTGGGGAGGGAGAACGCCCAATGCCTGAGCCAAGGTCTACCCACATTTGAAATTTAATAAAGTTGTGGCCAATTAATCCCATAGCACGTTGTCTTGAGTCGTTATTCCACATGACGGGGGGACCGCGCGGGATCTGGGGACTCCGCCTGTCCACGCAATGGAAACGCTGTTTACCTTCCCACTGGAGCAGTACCTATTTATCTACTTGCACTTTGACGTGCTTTCGAACTGCTAGGTGGGCAGGAGTAGGGACCGAGCAACAGGAGCTCACCCCGTCGTGGGGATTCGAACTGCTGACCTTCTGATCGGCAAGTCCTAGGCTCTGTGGTTTAACCCACAGCGCCACCTGCGTCCCTTAATCCCTTAGGTGTTCCTTAAATGCCAGAATGTAACATAGTGGCACAACATATTCTTTGTAAGCAAATAGGTCAAGGTTAAATCTCTAGGTTGGGCTGGGAAGGGCTCCTGGGTGGAGACCCACTGCTGGTCAGTTTAGCACAGTACTGAGTTAGAGGGAGCAGGGATCTGACTCATTCTAAGCAAGCTACGCTCTTAAGGCAGCTTCCTGTCCATGTTTCACTTACACAGTGCCCAAGAAAAGGAAATGTGTCAACAAAAAAAGAGGACGCAGATTTGCATATCATTTGCACAGCCTCACTTATATGTGTAGATGCAAATTTAGAAATAGCTACTGTAATTTAAATAGAATAGTTTCAGGCAGAAGGCTGTAACCAGGTAAGGCTGCAACCAGGTAAGCTTGGTCAATCTGCTGTCCAGGTGTGGTGAACTGTTGATGGGAAGCTTCAAGGTGCTTGCTGGGAAGGTGGGTACGGGCTTTCCATGACAACTTCAGGCTCTTCCCACCTGACCTCACCACCCTTGGGGTTTCCCCTTCTTTCCTGAATTAATATACACTGTTGGGCCTCATGACATCTCCCTGACTTCAGACCCAGAGGTGTGAGTAGAGTGGCAAGGTGTGCCCCCACCAAGGCAGTTTGAATTAAGTTTGTTTGTTTATTCGAACTCTTGTTCGAAACAACAGAGTTTATCATTTGGAGGCATTCCCTTAGTATTAAGAAGTTGGTGATTTGAGGACTTGCCCTAAAGTCACATGGTAGTTCTAAAGATTTAGAGCAGGTACATGCAACCTTTAGCCTCTTCAGATGTTGATGAACTACAACTCCCATCATCCCTGACCACTGGTCGGGCTTGCTGTAGGGCTGACAGGAGTCATAGTTCAGCAACATCTGAAGGGCTAGTGGTTCCCCACACCTGGCCCAGAGGTTGTTGCCAAGCTTGTCTGGAGAATAAAGTTGTTTCAAGTCATTCCTCATTCCTCTAGTCCAGCCTTTGCCAACTTGGCACCTTCCAGATGCTGTGGACTACAGCTCCCATCAGCCCCAGCCAGCTAGGGTTGGCAAAAGCAGCTTGTCTGCCTTGCACCCAGAATCACAATTATTTTCTTACGATTATTTTCTCTTATGGCTCCCTCCTCGTTGGGAGTGCCTCTTACCCAACAGGCACTCACTGCAAGATTTAGATGGGAGGGGATGGCAATGAGAGCCTCTTGCTTAAAGGCCTCTGAATACAAGGAGCCAGTCCTGCTACACACTTGAACTGGTGCTTGCTGGTTGCCAGCGCTATGTCTCTCATCCCTTTCCAAGCCAGCCTTAAGAGGCGGGCAGCGTGCCAGAGTTCTTGTGTCAACTTCCTTTGCATTGCTTTAAATGAGCAAGCATTCATTCTGCCACACCCAACTGGACGTCATGAACACCCTCGTATCTAGGCTATTGATGTCAGCCTTATTCAGGCTGACGTCATACCATGAGAAGCCTGAAGTCATCATTGCAAATAAAGAGGTGTCGGTTGAGCCATTGCGCAGGTATCTTGCACAAGAAGTGTGAACTAGCTTAAGTTGACACCTTTCATGCAGGGAAGTTCAGTTGCATTGTGCCATCCGAAAGGAATTTGTAGACTGCTGCCACCCTACGATGAATAAAATTGACATAAACTGAATCGACTTTTTCCTTCTACTAATTTACCTATTGTTTCATTCTGTTCCTCTCAAACAGTCGTGTCTGGAGACTTGTGGGGGGGAAGGGAGGAGTATTTTTGGACCTGAAAAAAGAGTCAGAAAGAATTAACTGTACTAGAAAAGCATATTGAGATTAAACACAATCGTGATAAGCATTTTAATTTCAACACCAATTTAACAATAGAATCGGCTGTCTACGGAGGCTGTGGAATCTGTTTCACTGGCTGTTTTTGGAAAAAAGAGGGTGAGCACCTGCTTGGGAATGTATAATTTCCTATATGGAGAAAGAACGTTGACTGGCCCAACTGGCTGGGTCCACCGACTTCCACTCAGAACCATGATCTTGCAATATAGATTTTAAAATGCTTTTCTGATGATATAATTTTGAATTGAAAGGCTTGAACGTTATATTCACTTCAAGATGCTGATTTCAAATAGGGATATTCTTGCCTAGTGTCATGTTCATTTTTTTGTGAATGTCAAAAGGCACCTCTGGGCAAATCTATTCCTCCTGGCTGGTTCCCTGGCCGTGGCATTTTCTCAGCACATTTCCACTTCTTTTTCTTAATCCCCATTTGACTTTACTGCCGATTAATCTAATTGACTGTTTTAACTCACACAATTTTGTTGACGATCTTACCATATTACCTCTGGCATTACGTATTACATTTTTACCCAACTCTGTCCACCAAGAAGTTCAGGGCCTTGTATATAGTCTGCCCCCATTTTATCCTCACAACTGCCCTGTGAGGTAGCTCAGTCTTAAGACGGGGTGACTGGGACAAAGTCACCCAATGAGCACATGGCTGAGTGAGGATTTGAACCCAGATCTTTTCCAGTGAGCATTCTAACCATATTCAGGTCTGACTTCTTGTGGACTAAGATAAAAATCCCGTATTAGCTGTCTCTCTCCCCTAAAATCACAAATTCTAAGACAATTTATGTGTAACTTTTATGTTAGTTCTAAACTGTTTTTATTAATATTATTCATTTCATTTCTACACAGCTTTATATTTTCAAGGGGGAAAAACCTCAAAGCGTTTTACAGCCTACATTAAGGCATCAAATAAAACAATCCTGAAGAAAACATTACTGAAGAAAGTCAAATATATAAGTATACAGTCAAAGCAACATCATTAACAGGACACTAAAATATTAAAGATTTCAAAATAAAACATTACTTAGATCAACTGCAGAATGCACATTTAAAACAGCATAATTTCCAAGCATTTTCATGCGCTGCTCTGGTTTGCCAGGAGCGGCTTAGTCATGCTGGCCACATGACCCGGAAGCTGTCTGCGGACAAACGCCGGCTCCCTCGGCCAGTAAAGCGAGATGAGCGCTGCAACCCCAGAGTTGTCCGCAACTGGACCTAACGGTCAGGGGTACCTTTACCTTTAATTTCCAAGAAAATAAAATATTATCATAAGCATAGAACATATCTGCTTCTGTTGCTGCCAATCCTGCGAATGGTGGTTCACGGCAGGTGGTGGCTGTAGAAGCTCAGGCTCAATGACCTGGGTCTGCACTAAGAGACAGCCAAGATCGTCTCTGGCCTTCTCTGGCCAGCAGCCTCAGGTTTTGTAGTTGGAGTCAGTCAGGTCTCCTGGAAAAAGGTCTGCAAGGCAGGGAGCAGGTCTTCTAGGACTCACAGCCAAGATGGCCAATATTTAGGACTGAAGAGCAATGGCATAATTGCCTTCCATTCCTTCTCTATATTTAATAATTGTTGACTCTTGCTACTCAAATCAGAGAGTAAAATTCCTCCTGCTGGCAGACTCTTTAGTTTATCTTAGTTAAGCTCAATGAAGTGATAATTTGGACACTAACATCATAATCCTATGCTTGTTTACTCAGATGTAAGTCCCACTAAATTCAACAGCTCTTATTAAGATTGCAGATCAAAGGGCTTTGTTGAGAGCTCATGTCTGACAGCTGAATGTGCAAATGTGCAATAGAATGGTTTCAGAAGAATCAAAACGTTTAAATAATGCCCAAGGGCATTATGTAGGACATTGATGGCAAGGATGGAAAGATAGACAAATTAGACAGAGAACAGTGAGCATAACAACACCAGGCATGATCTTAGAGAAGGAAGCTCTTACATTATCCTCTATAATAAAAACTCAAAAGGAGTTTAATACATTAATTTAATACATTAATACATTAATTTCTAGTCCCTTGAATACTTATCTGCCAAATCAACACTGAAATTAGTACACTGATGGAATAATACATTGTTGTAAGTTGCTAAGAACTTTTTTTTACCTGTGTATTCCAGCAAGAATGCAGACTATTAGTGAATCTTAAAAAATGGTAATTTATAGTAATGGGGAGGAGGTGGGAATCTTACCTTTCTCCTTGCCTGCTAATTTAGTGTGTCTCAGGATGCTGAAAAACAGTGAGCACAGCTCAATGCACATCAGCCTGTGGAGGTCTCTGGCGGGTTGCCACTCACCAGTTAAACATCTCTGCGGGCTGAAACCTATTTAGTCTCTGAAAAATCCCTGGAAAAGTCCTTTAAATAAAACTTGGCTGAAACACGTTGCATTGCTATGAAAATATAACCCACTTTTTCAGCACCTGGAGACATGTTCTATTTTGTTTGTGGTTTCACTTTGTATACTTTCAGGTTTTTGCATTTCCTGTTTGTCTTAATTTAATACGGCAATATTCCTTCTCTCTCTGCCAAAGCCAAAAACTAAAGGAAGGAGCAACACATTATTTTCAAGTCTCGTGAAGACATAGCTGCCAACTCAATGCTGGAAACATAATACTGGTACACTGCAGCCATCCTCTGTTTGAAACGTCTGTTCAGGAGATGGGACAGTGTTCCCCTTCATTTATCTCAATGCTCTTCAAGGAACAGGATCTTCCCTGGCATGATGCATGATCTACCATTTGGACTCTTGGCTGTACTTTTGACCACCTGCATGGGGAACCAGTGGTCCTTCAGATGTTGCTGGTCTACACCTCTCATCATCCTTCATTGGCTAGGCCAGCCAGGGATAATGGGAACATGACAACATCTGATGGGCCACAGGTACTGGCCATGAGGAACCCATGTCTCCTTCAGAGCCATACTGTCTATAACCATGGAGGTGATACATTACATATTGCCAGAAATCACAAGTGGGCAGAGTGTTGTTGCTTTTAGGTTCTGTTAACGGGCTTCCCATAGGCATTTGGTTGGCTACTGTGAGAATTGGGTGCTGGACTAGATGGGCTTTGGCCATGATCCAGAAAGAGTCTTCTTATACTCTCGAACTTTGTTCTCATTTCTGACCTGCATATCACAAGATTCTGCCCATTCTCTGCCTCTCCTGACCACACCCAGAGGTATAACATTTATTAATTTCAAAAGCTCTTTGATCAGGGAAATCACCCTGAACATAGAAGAGTCATTAGCTTTCCCCATCTACTTGTTTGATGTTATCTTTTTCAGTAGGTTTTTTTTTTTAAATAGGCTTCCAGTTCCTCAGATATCATCCTGGCAGAGAGTGCCGTAACTTGCTGTAACTGCGCTTTGGGAAAACGCCCCTTTCTAGACAGTGGTGCAAGTAGGTGATTTTGGACTTAGAGGTCCTGTTTGGGGAGAAGGGTGCTTTAGATAGCAATGGTCATGTTGTGCGGATGCCTGATTATCATCTTCCAAAGCAACTACTCTATTCCAAACTTAAAAATGGAAAGTGTAATGCTGGTGGTCAACAAAAGAGGTTTAAAGACTGTCTCAAGGCAAATCTTAAAAAATGTAATATAAACACCGACAACTGGGAAACACTGGCCTGTGAGCGCTCCAGTTGGAGAACAGCCTTTACCAAAGGTGTCATGGGCTTTGAAGACACTCAAACTCAGAATGCAGGGGAGAAATGTGCTAAGAGGAAAGCACGCTTGGCAAATCCACACCGTAATCAACTCCCGCCCGGAAACCAATGTCCCCACTGTGGAAGGATGTGTGGGTCCAGAATTGGCCTCCACAGTCACTTACAGATTCATTGTTAAAACTGTGTTTATGGAAGACAATCTTACTCCGCTACAAGTGATTGCCAAAGAAGAAGAATGTGTATTTAAATAGCAATGTGTATCCACCCTGAACGCAATTTATTGAATTTATGGTGTGAGGAATGCCCTCCGCAGAGAAGTGCATCTGTCTCCATCATTATTAATTTCCAGGAGAAATTTGAACATTTTCCTTTTTATCCAGACATATAGTGGTTGAAGAGACTGGCTGTTCCTGCCAATCCTGAGATCGCTGGATGAAACAATGTTTTTAATTGCAACTGTTTAGAAAGTTTTAGCTGAAACTGTTTTCAGATGTAAACTTTTCTAGAATGGTTTTTACTGTGTTTTCCATCATGGGCTCTTTAGGGAGAAAGGGTGCATATCAATTCAATAATATGTGTGTGAGGTCCTTTCCCCCCCCCCCATCAATCTATCTATGAGGAAGAGCAGTACAAAAATTCAGAAAATAAATAGATCTTTTTATATAATGTTGGGGGCCCTTCTAGGTATTGTATTAAATGGGACATCCTATTCCAGCACCACCATCATCATAATCATTTTATTATTTATA
The DNA here is from genome assembly GCF_964270895.1 of Podarcis filfolensis. Taxonomy (NCBI): domain Eukaryota; kingdom Metazoa; phylum Chordata; class Lepidosauria; order Squamata; family Lacertidae; genus Podarcis; species Podarcis filfolensis. The sequence continues at coordinate 97,451,642 of NC_139606.1, forward strand.
CCCCATCCGTCTAACTGGGTTCTGGGTTGCCCCAGCCACTCTGGGTGGCTTCCAACATATATAAAAACATAGCAAAACAGTAAACATTTAAAAACTTCCCTATATCTGATCTGACTTCAGATGTCTTCTAAAGGATGTATGGTTACTTATCTCCTCGGCTCGGGGTTTGCATAACTCCATACCCTCCAACATTTCTCTGATGAAAATACGGACATCCTAAGGAATAGCAGGACATTCTGGAATCAAATCAGAAAACTGTAAATCCGGGACTGTCCTTGGAAAATAGGGAAACTTGGGGGGTCTGTGGGGGTCTTTCTTCCCACCCTAGAGTTGGTGAGGTCTGAATCTGGGACCTGTTGCACGCAAATGCATGTGCCAGCTCTGAGCTATGTTCATGAGGAACTAAAATGTATGTGAGCCTTGACGCACACTATAGCAGAAATTGTCATTCTCTCTGCCTAACAGGATTGTTGTGATGATAACACTGGGAAGATCTGAACCATGCACATCACCTTCGGCATTGTGGATGAAAGGTGGGGTATAAATACAATGAGAATTTTTTTTTTAATCACATACATGAGGTTGTCAGAGGATAGAGATTAACAGCCTTGACCTGTGTTGTGCCATAGTCTGTTCTGGAAATTCACATGGTGATCCTCAAAAGAGAGGCCAGTGTCTATTTTCCCTTGAACCCTTAAGCGGTGCCAAGTACCTTCTTGACTGAAATCCAATATTTAGTCAGCATTTATTCGCTGAATTTCTGGAAGGGTGCCCAGGATATGTGTGCTTAGAGAGAATAGCCCCGGAGGCACAGATCAATGGCATGTTTCCCAAAAGAGAATGAAAAATGAAAAAGGCTTGAGCCTTTCCAAATAAATAGGCAGAAGTCTTTTATTCTCAGTAATACCTTGGATTCTGAGATACGATTGGGTGTGTTTGTCTCCCTGTTGTCCTAGTTACTGCCCAACCAGCAATCTCAATTTATGTAACCACCGTTTGATGAGTAGGCCAAAAGCCTGAATCCGTGGTGGTTCTTGGCAGGCTGGGACTATCAAGGCTTCCTTTGCAATCTCCATCATTCATACCTCGCCAATTTGTCTTGGATTTCGATGGGTTTCGTTAATTCCAAATGTTGCGATCCTTCAAACAAGTGCACATTAAGTTCAGGCGACTTGCCCATATTAGAGAGGTGCCAAGAAATGAGGGAAGCTTTTCGGTTTGATGCTGAAAGGAAGAGCTGCCACTTCAAACTCCATTATTTGAAGGACCAAGAGGCATTTAATACTAGTGGTAGACTTTGGTGCTATGGCACCCTGAGATAGGCCAAAATTTGCCCCCTCCCAGCCCTCGTGTTGTGCCACGCTTTGGGAAGAAGGTGGGAGGACTATAGGACCCTGTCAGAGCCCTCATGCCTCCTTCCCATAGCTGGGCGGGTGCCCCCTCTCGCCTTGGTGCCCAGTGTGGCAGAACCAGTTGCACTGCCCTAAAACCACCTCTATTTAATACCCTACTGTTCTTGATTCCAACATGTTAAACTATGGAACTTATCTTGAGAGCCAGTGTGGTGTAGTGGTTAAGAGCGGTGGACTCGTAATCTGGTGAACCGGGTTCGCTTCCCTGCTCCTCCACATGCAGCTGCTGGGTGACCTTGGGCTAGTCACACTTCTGTGAAGTCTCTCAGCCCCACTCACCTCACAGAGTGTTTGTTGTGGGGGAAGAAGGGAAAGGAGAATGTTAACCACTTTGAGACTCCTTCGGGTAGTGATAAAGTGGGATATCAAATCCAAACTCCTCCTCCTCCTCCTCCTCCTCCTCCTCCTCCTCCTCCTCCTCCTCTTCTTCTTCTTCTTCTTACCTCCCTAGGAGGCAGTGATGGCCACCAACTTCAATGGCTTTAAAAGAGGAATAGTCAAATTCATGGAGGATAAGGTTATCAATGGATACGTGCTATGTTTCCCTCTACAATTGGAGGCATCAAGGCTTATGAATTCTAGCTACTGAAAACCACAGGAGGGGAGAAGACTCTTGTGCTCATGTTCCGCTTGCAGATTTCCCACAGGCAACTGGTTGTCCGCTATCCTGCCCTTCATCTGAGGATCACCGCAGACTCTTCTTATGTTCTGATATGCCAAATGGAACCTCTGTGTATGATGGAAGTATACCTTACGCTCTCAGATCTTGCACATGCTTACAGCTTTTAAAAAACATTTTCTGCCTTTCCTCTCCAGCCTTTCCACTCTTTTTTAATGCAAAGAAATGCAGACAAATGACACTGCAACCCTTTATGTGTGTACTTGGAAGTAAGGCCAGTTTTCAAAAGGGTGCATAGGATCGCAGCTTTAATCTGAGAGCTGGTCTCCTTTAATGTTTCTACCATCACCATTAGAAATGCATCATTTGCATGCAGAATCAATCGCTGGTGTCTCTAGGTGGGGCTGGGGAATTCCTCTGCCTGAAATGTTGGAGAGCTTCTGCCTTCATAGAAGTACTAGATTTGGTTTTGGCCATACAGAGAAATAATGATATGCCCTTTCAAGGTGTTCAGTGAAACGTCCTTTGCTCGCCTCCCTTTGAGGTGAGAGGGGCCAGCTGCTTTAGCCTGCGGAATCAAGCCTTGCCATATTTGATTAACAAACACAAGAGAGCAATGAATGAGTAGATGGAGATGTCAGGTAGATGCCCCGTTAAAAGTGAGTGAACAAGGAGTGGCAATCCCAGAATAAACACCTAGAAATGGATCCAGATGAGAAGCCTTGTTAGCCAAGTTAGATTGACTTTTTCAATTTAATTTTGACAGTCTGTGAGCAATTTGTTTTCTGCCTTCCTTCCCTCCCTTCCTTTCCCCAACTAAACTTTCTTTATCTACTTTGACATTTGGTTTAAAAAGGTATTTCTCACTAAAAGTTTCCCCATGTGCTGGGACTGCAGATTGTGTATCTTCTGTGCTTTGGGGAAATGAAACTGATGTTGCTTTGTTTTTATGTTGTTTCCCGACAGCAGGGGCATTAGGTCCATAAGGCTTAGAAGCAGCTGGGCTTGGGGAGAGATTCAGCCTGATTGGTGGCAGAAAATCAAAATTCTTCTGAGGAGAGAACCCTTACCAAAAAAATATGGGAGTCTGCCAGGGGGAAAAGACTCCATTTCCCCAGATCCATCCCTCTGAATTAGAAGTAGGATAACATTGCCAATGCATGATAGCATTGTTTGCAATGGAAACTGAGCATCACCGCATCGCCTAGGAATTATACAAAAGGCTTCAGTCCTACGTACCCTTCCCTGAGGCTGAATCCCCACCATATTCAGATTGAGTGACTCCTGATAAAACAGACATATGACTGGACTGCACAGAATCCTATATTACACAGAATTCCAAAGTCTGCTGCCACTTGTTGCATTCAGATGGGCAACTACCCAAGTGAAGGACAGTGAAGTCCACTGAAATCAATTGGCCTGGCAGCACTCAAATCTCTATAGGTTTGTGGCTTACTGGAAAGCACATCTTGCAAACACCTCTTTGTGGTCAGCTAGTACTGCAGCAGAATAGGAAACTGCCACCTGCCTGGCCAAACCTTCCCACACCTTGCTCTTGCAGCTTTAGCAGCGGAAAGAAACAGGGGAAGTTTTCCCCAGCATGAAGCTCTGCAGACGCAAGTGATGGTGTTTATTTTCCTGCTATTATAGAGCAGTTATGGGCAGCAGATCGGCCAGGGGTTCTGACTCCTGGTTATTTAACAACAGCAACAAGAACACTACTTTCCCCACCTAAAATAGGCTGCTGGGATTTTTAAAAAGAAGAAGAAGCTGTCCTGGAATGGATTTTTGAGTGCAAAGGCTGTGAGCTCTGAATGTGCTCAGAGGCAAGCTTCTTCTTTAATTCTAATAATCTCTTTTGCACCTGGTTATGGTTGGTAGGTCTTGGGCTATTAAAAAAACACCAAGTAGATTAAAGAAGATTGAAGTTCAACCACTCCTGAAATAGATGGAGCACAATCACTTCCCAATGCCTGCAGGTCAGGCTATTGCAAACTGCAGAGTTACAAGGACTGGTTAATGCACTGAGAACCCTATTATTTATGCTACAACAGCTGTGCGGATGCTACTTGCCCAAAGATGGAAGGAGGACAACCTACCTACAAAAGAAGAATGGCAGATGAAGATGACGGACTATGCCAAATTGGCGAAAACGACCGGGAAAACCAGAGATCAAAGAGGACAATAAATTTAATAAAGAATGGGGAAATTTCTTAAGTTACTTGAAAGAACACTGTACAGTAAACAACTGAAAACATTGGCAGGATTTTGAAAACGCTTGCAATGAAGCGAGAACTATAAATTGAGTTTTAAGAAAATATGGAGAATATGATAAGATGCAGTTTGAAAAGAATATCTGGGGAAACCATGGCGGGGTGGAGGGAAGTTCCAGGATTCTGAGAATCCTATTTGTAAAATGATTATGATTTATGTATGATGATAAAAGTTAAAAGTGAAAATGAATTTTAAAAGTTAGGTTTTTTTAAACACACACACACACACACACACACACACACAGGCAATCCTAGTTTGGACTAGTCCAAAGCTGCTCAGTGAATTGAAGGGTGAGCGGATATCCTGTCTCAAAGTCTCTCCAACACTGGATAAAACAGGCTGGCTAGAGGGGTCCATGACAGATGTGAGTGGAGGTGTTCACAAGTTACCTTCTGTGCTTGTACAGTCTGTCTGCACAAATAGTTGAATTACACACTCATGCAATTACTCGCATGTAACATCCAACAAGCCTGTGCAGTTCATGTACCCTTGTTCACAATAGCTGAGCTGTACGGATCAACAAGTGCACACTCTTTCACATAAACACTTGTACAGTGGTACCTCGGGTTACAGACCCTTCAAGTTACATATGCTTCAGGTTACAGACTCTGAAAACCCAGAAATAGTACCTCAGGTTAAGACCTTTGCTTCAGGGTGAGAACAGAAATCATGCTCCAGTGGCGCAGCGGCAGCAGGAGGCCCCATTAGCTAAAGTGGTGCTTCAGGTTAAGAACAGTTTCAGGTTAAGAACAGACCTCCGGAACGAATTAAGTACTTAACCCGAGGTACCACGGCACACATGTAGAGGCAGCTTGCACTTCTGCCTGGGGTCATGTGTGAGCAAGCCTGATGTTGAATAGAAATGACAGCATTTCCACATGGTATCAAGCAGGGAGAAAGGCAACAGACATGTTCGTTTCCTGGACAGGATTGCACAAGTTGCTGCCAGCCCACGAGCCTTTTTTTCGACAGCTACTGATTCCAAAGCCAGGATCTTCAAAGCAGTATTTGTATGTGCCATCTGGAGAGCGCAGCAAAGAATTCACTCTGCTGTTCTTGATTTCCACAATTGCACAAACAATCGCCGTTGCAACATGGCACGCAGCACCTGCTGGTGCCAGAGGTTTTTGTTTGTTCTCCACGGCGGTGTAATTATCTAACTTCGTTTGTCACAGATTGCTTCAGCGTGTGTGAATAATGGAGCAGCGATGATAAAAAACGATTAGCATTCTGGTTAGAAAGGATGTGCAATGGTGAGCGGTTTTGCTTATCTGCAACAAGGGCAAAGCAAAACCTTTTGGCACTGCAAAGGGACCAACGACCTGTCCTCAAAACCAGACGAGGAGTGCGCTGCCAACAATTGAGCATGCAATCCTTTCTCCCTTGTTGAGTTCCATGTCGAGGAAAGCTCATGCAATGCATTTTTCAGTGGTAGGCTCATCGTTTGAGCCGTTTAGCCCTCCCCCTTTCTGCGCTGTGATGATGAGACACAGCACTTTTTATGCTGATACTTAAGCACGAAGAGGAAAAACCCTGGGGTTTTCCCATCTGGAAAGGCCCTCCCTCCCTTGGCATCAGTTTCAAGGGCTGTGCACCTGTTACTTGCCGCTCTTCATCACTAGATGTCACTCCTGCTTATGCTAAAACCACACACACAAATCACAGCAGATAACTTCCCCAGTGGTGAGGATAAGGATAATGGCAGAGGCAATATTATGCTGGTACAGTGGTACCTCGGATTACATACACTTCAGGTTACGTGCGCTTCAGGTTACAGACTCCGCTAACCCAGAAATAGTACCATGGGTGAAGAACTTTGCTTCAGGATGAGAACAGAAATCGTGCAGTGGCGGCGCAACGGGAGGCCCCATTAGCTAAAGTGGTGCTTCAGGTTAAGAACAGTTTCAGGTTCAGGTTCACAACCTGACTGGAAGAGTCTGCGACCAGAAGGAGGAGGACTACCAGGAAGAATGGATGAAATTTAAAGACTATTTAGTTAAACACGTTAAATTAACTTAATTGGAAAGCTTGCAATTACCAGATAGGCTTAGGATTTAAATATGTAATGTGATGAACTAATATGTTTAAAGTTGAATGGTTAAGAAAGAAAGATGTCAATTGAGTTAAATTTTTAAGAATTTAGGTTTTGGAAAACCGTTAAAATGATATACACTGAAATTGAACCAGGGGGATACGAGGAAGTCACTTAACAATGAAGATCGGGTTAATTACGGAGGAGATGTCAGTCTGTTTGTTTGTTTATTTGTTTGTTTGTTTAAATTTTTTTTCCTGGAAAATTAATAAAAAATAATAATAAAAGAGCCAGCTTGCCTGGCGAAGGACTCCCCCCTCTAAAAAAAAAAAAAAGAACAATTTCAGGTTAAAAATGGATCTCCAGAACGAATTAAGTACTTAACCCGAGGTACCACTGTACTGGGGATGATTGCATAGCATTTATACAAACCACCCCCAACCTGGTGCTCTCCTGATGTGAGACTCCCTTTCTCTGTTTAGGTCAGCCATGCCCAACTTGAGCAGTCCTGATGCTGTGGACTCCAACTCCCACCACCCTCAGTCAGCCCTAAACCAGGTTGGTTTAGGTGAATCTGTGACCGTTGTTGCTGTGGAAGGGGATATATAGAAGGGGGCTTGTGTCATGCAAATGGGAAATCTGGTCAGTGTGGATTTTGCATTAATGCCACAATTTTGCATTCATAATACAGGTACTCTTCTGCTGATCATCGCAAGCCTCTTGTTTAAAACATCCTAGGGACACTAGGACCTGGGAGACCAGGTTTTAACTCATCTATGAAACTCATAGCTCTTCAGACCTTCAGCGTGCACCTGATAAGCGTACAACCATTTGTCGGTTTCGCAAGATGAGGGCTTTCATGGCTGCTGCTTCCCCTCTAAGCACATGAGACTCTGATCTTTTTGTTGTTCTTTCCATGGGTGCATTCCCAGGCTACCTGTCACAATTCTGTTTTGCAAAGGATATGTCTGCTACCAACATCGAACTAGGGAATGAACACGCCATCTACATTTCCTTACAAGAGAAGATCAATTATGAATAATAGAAATACATGGTTAAATGTTGTATTGTGCCCAGGGGAGCCATGGCTGGCAGCTTAAAAGGGCTGAGTTTTTAAAGAGGTTTCTTTTCACAGCAAATAGTTCATCTGGCAAGGAGACAAGCAGTAGATAAATCAAAAATGGGTGGAGAATGGCAGGCCTGGGTGCGTCTCCCCTCAGTTCCTTCAATTGATTAACAACGGGCCCAGGACAGAACTCTGTCCACACCACACATCACTTTTTCCCAGGGTGATGAGGAACCATTAGTGAGCACTTGTTGGGTTCAGTCAGTCAACCAGCTTGAACCAGAAACCTTTTTGCAGTAAGGGAAGTGACAGAACAATGCACACACCACACATATCGCTTGCTCAATGCAATATCATATAACCTCCCTGCAAGCAAATAAGCCCTTGAACCTGCCCACAGACTTTGTGCAAACAAATGAGGCTGCATGCTCAATAAACATGTCATCTGGCGGTGACCAGCACCCCCACAACTGAACTTCTTGACCCATTGGCATAATAACACACCCTACGAAAAAATAATAATTCCTGCCTCTGCTTAACAGACTACTGGAAGCTCAAGTAGTGGCCACCAGGGGGCAAGCTTTTTCTGTGAGGACAAATTCCACCTTCTTGAACTTATCCAAGGGCCATCTCTGACAGTATTCCTCCGTATCCTTAGAACATATTTATTTAACCTGACATTTGAAAATACCATATATAATTCCAGTTTTAGGGTGCTTCCAGGAGATGCATTCATCCTGGTTTGTTTTGGGGGAAATTGGATGACCACCTGATGGATTATGTTGTGCAACCTGAATTTGCTGGTATGTGACTGGATTCCACTTGAAGATAGCAGCAGCCTTTGCTATTTCTGCCCAGTGCAGCGGAATATTATCCTGTTGTGCTTTTAATATGAATGTTGCCTCAATACTTTGAAATGCAGGGATAGGGGAGAAATCTGATTCAATTAAGTTGAACCCTCCCAATTCACGCTTTCCAAAGCAATATGAGAACCCCAAAATTAACCAAGGTTTTACAAAAATTCATATATTAGGGGAAAGCATGACTAAAAATGAAAATACCATACAGAGATGCATCACATTAAAGTAAATTACTTGCAAAAATGTGTGCATTTGTTAAAACAGCATACAAGAATGTATTTATGGGGGGAGGGAGCCATTCCAGAGTGAACGGTATTCAACCAAGTTTTACTTAGAGTAGACCTATTGAAATTAATGGACCTTGCTTAGTCATGTTTATTAATTTCATTGGGTCTACTCTAAGTAAACCTATTGCCACCTAAATTCAGTTCCCCACCCTTGTAGTAAAAGACTTTAATCCTAATACTATGCAAGACACTCTGCTTTGCCAATAGATGATTGACTCACACCTGAAATAGTGACAGCCTGGAAGCGCCCTCTGCTGACAGCTGGATCTTAACAGGGAAGTGAAAATTCCCCATGTTTAATGTGGGGAAGACCAGCACATGCAGAAATGTATCAAAGCGCCGCAAGACCTGCTTTCATATGTTTGAGCAACTACATTTTAAGAGTGATCCTTCTGCTCCACAATAAAGGCAAGAAAACGCTTACAGGGCCAACGACCCCCATTTTTGGAAACCGCATTTGCATCTTGTCCTTTCCTCCGAGGACCTGAGGACGACATGCCAGGGGTTTATTCTACTTTCTTCTCATAACAACCCTGCGAGGTAGGGCAAGGCGGAAGAGAGTGTGTTCCCTCACTGCTTGTGGGTCTGGACCTCGTTTTCGCACTCTAGAATGCACCATTTTCAATAGACATGCACACATACAGGGAGCAGGTGGCACTGTGGTCTAAACCACTGAGCCTCTTGGGCTTGCTGATTGGAAGGTCGGCGGTTCGAATCTGCTTGATAGTGGTGAGCTCCCGTTCCTCTATCCCAGCTTCAGCCAACCTAGTGTGTTCCAAAGTGCACCAGTGCAAGTAGATAAATAGGTACTGCTGTGGCGGAAAGGTAAATGGCATTTCTTTGCGCTCTGGCACTCATCACAGTGTCCCGTTGCGCCAGAAGCGGTTTAGTCATGACCCAGAAAACTGTCTGTGGACAAACACTGGCTCCCTTGGCCTGAAGCAAGATGAGTGCCACACCCCACAGTCGCCTTTGACTGGACTTAACCGTCCAGGAGTCCTTTACCTTTTGCACACATACAGAGGCAGGCTGTCAGTAGCCTCCAAGCATGCATACACAGCAAATGCAGCAATTCCCCTTTCCCGGATCATCGTAATCTGCCTGCCTACACGAACGTGCTCATGCTCTCGTGCTCACTCTCGTTCTGCCTGCCTCCTCCATCTCTCCCGCCTCCTCATGAACTGACATTATGTTAGAGATAATCCACCCCCTTGTTTTAATGCAAGGTGGAGGAGATTTTGCTTCCTGCCTGTTTGTCAGAATGGTTGGAACTCAATAAAGCTAAGAGAAACCTGCTCCTAAATCCCAGACCCTCTTCTTTTTGTCACGTTGATTGTCCCACCTGCAACTAGGATTTAATTCTGCAACTAATTGTCGGCTGGGGATTAGCTATGCATATGGATATGTTTGGTAGGAATGTTTGAGGCTGAGGTTTCTTTGTGGGAAATTCCTAGAGATACGTTTGGGGGTTTTTTACTGGGGCAAGGTGTGTGTGGCTGCAGCTTGTGCCTCAGTTATTTCATTTAGTAACTAATGATATACGGTTCACATAAATGATGATAGTTCCTATGAATGACGATGGTCCATATAAATGTAAAGATAAAGGTAAAGGGACCCCTGACCATTAGGTCCAGTCGTGGCCGACTCTGGGGTTGTGGCGCTCATCTCGCTTTATTGGCCGAGGGAGCCGGCGTACAGCTTCTGGGTCATGTGGCCAGCATGACTAAGCTGCTTCTGGCGAACCAGAGCAGCGCATGGAAACGCCGTTTACCTTCCCGCCAGAGCGGTACCTATTTATTTACTTGCACTTTGAGGTGCTTTCGAACTGCTAGGTTGGCAGGAGCAGGGACCTTGCAATGGGTGCTCACCCTGTTGCTGGGGTTCGAACCGCCGACCTTCTGATCGGCAAGTCCTAGGTTCTGTGGTTTAACCCACAGTGTCACCTGCACCCCTTTTTCCATGTAAATGATGCTGAGAGACTGAGGGGAGATATGATAGCTGTCTTCAAATATCTAAAGAGCTGCCACTGGGAAGCTAGTGCAAGATTGTTCTCTCCTGCTCTGGAGGGTGGGACCTGCACCAAATGGATTCAAGCACTAAATGGATTCAATGTTTAGGGGTACTCTTATTTTCCTACTCATATTGAAATACTGCCCCTCAACAAGGCCAAACTTAGATTCACAAAATGTTTAGGGGTATACGTCCCCCCAGAAAAAAAAGTGCTGGATTCAAGTTACAAGAAAGATTCTGACCATACACCAGGAAGAACTTTCTGAAAGTGAGAGCTGTTTGACAGACTCCCTGGGGAGATGGTGGACTTGCCCTCCTTGGAGGTTTCTAAACAGAGCTTGGGTGTCCACTTGCCTTGGATGCTTTAGCTGAGAATCAAAGACTCATAGAATCATAGAGCTAGAAAGGACTTTGAGGGTCATCTAGTCCAGCCCCTTGCAATGCAGGAATCCCAATGCCTGATTCCCCATCTAGTATGAAAGCATACTGGACCTTGCTTAGCTTTCCAATGGTGCTAGCAGTTTTATTGCTACACCACTAGGATTAGATTCCTGCATTGAAGGACGATTGGACAAGATGACCCACAAAGTCCCTTCCAACTCTATGATTCATCTCACCGTGCTACAATTTAAAGGGCCACACAACCCACACTAACAATGGATTCCTACTCCCCTCACAGAGCTACAGTTCCTGGAGGGTTTAACAATCATTCCCTCTTTGCAGGGAACTCTGGGAACTGTAGTTCTGTGAGGGGAACAGGGACCTCCTCACAACTCTCTGCACCCTTAACAAACTACAGTTCCCAGGATTATTTGGGGGGGAAGTATGACTGTTAACATGGTATAAACGCATGGTATGAATGCGGCCTCAGGTTGCTTCCTTTATAAAAAAATTGCAGTAAGCCATCTATCAATTCCAATAAGTGGATAACAAACCAAATGACGGTATATTGAAATATACTCAGGGCAGAGATGTTCCGCATGTTCTCTCCTAGGAGAAGGGGAGCCGATGAAAGAGAACACCTAACAGAACGACAGAAGATCAAAAGATACCCCAGGAAAAACAGAGCGCTTGGATTTCAGCTACTGCACACTGAGCTACATAGCACCATCACCTAGGGATTATTGCTATAATGATATTCTCTGAAAGGTCATAGCTTGCCATCAAACCTCTCCAGCTCAGAAAGGCATTTGTAAACAGCACCCTTTCATCTTTTGCTGAGGCTGCTGGCTGCATCTCGGAGCTTTCCAACACTTGGTTGTTTGTGTACCTTTGGATGTTGATTTTCCCTTCCCTTTATTTCTCTTTCCTCCCTGCCCCCCCTTTCCTTTTACAATTTCATGACTATACAGCAAAGAGCAAATGAGCAAAGATGATTCCTCAGATATATATCTATATATTATGTCAAGGCTGCTGATTAGGTGCTTGTTGCATTCATGCAGTACAGATGGAACCCACAAACCATGTGGGAATTGTGCTAATCCTCACACTAATTCCCCACCGGTTCTTATATCAAGCCATGCACATAATCTAGGTAAAGCAAAGCACCATATAATCTTAATAATATAAAAGGAACCCTGCAGGATCAAGCCACAGTGGCCAACCAGATGCCCACATGCAGGACATGAGTGCAACAGTCCTTAGAAAAACTAATCAAAATTTAACAGGGAATAGAGTGGTAGCAGTGGAAAAGCAATTAATAAATATGTTGGTGCCAAAGGCTGTAAATAGACCGGACCCAACATACTGGAGCAAAAAGTCGAGCAGGTGTGCTGTGTTTGTATACGCATGGACACTAATGAAGCAAGGTAAAGGTAAAGGGACCCCTGACCATTAGGTCCAGTCGTGACCGACTCTGGGGTTGTGGCACTCATTTCGCTTTATTGGCCGAGGGAGCCGGCGTACAGCTTCCGGGTCATATGGCCAGCATGACTAAGCTGCTTCTGGCGAACCAGAGCAGCACACGGAAACACTGTTTACCTTCCCGCCGGAGTGGTACCTATTTATCTACTTGCACTTTGACATGCTTTCGAACTGCTAGGTTGGCAGGAGCAGGGACCGAGCAACGGGAGCTCACCCCGTCACGAGGATTCGAATCACCGACCTTCTGATCGGCAAGTCCTAGGCTCTGTAGTTTAACCCACAGCGCCAGCAATTACAGGAGGTGGATAACAAACTAGAGGATGACACAGTTAGAAGGGGCAGGGATGTTTTGCATACTCTCTCCTAGAAGGAGGGGGGTTGATGAAAGGGAACACCTAATAATAATAATAACAATAATATTTTTTTATACCCCGCCCTCCCCAGCAGGAGCCGGGCTCAGGGCGGCTAACACCAGTAAAATTACAATAAAAACATAGTAGGGGGGGGGGGAACCAATTTAAAATACAGATTAAAATGCAGCCTCATTTTAATAGTAGCCCATAGATCAACAGCATTACAGAAGGCCAAAGGGTTACCCAGGCAGAACAGTGTACATGCATGGTCACTATGAACATCTCTGCCCAGGAATGCTCCAGATAGCTGCATTAAAGAGAGTGCAGGATTGCTCCCCTTTGAATCCACTGCAGTCTGTTTGAGGTACCACCTCAGAAAACTCAGTCTGTCTTCAGCCAGCTCCTGCCAGCCAGCCTTCTTGATGTCATGGACTGACTGGAAGCAGAGGAGTGGGGTGAGGCCCCTGCTGGCGGACCCCCAAGTGAACCCCCAGGTCAGAGGGAGAAGAGGGAGCAGACTGGGAGGAGGAGGTGTCAGGAGCTGGAGAGGTAACAGGCTTTAGTGAGCAGCAAGAGGCTGTGGTAGAAGGCAGTCCAGACTCAGAGGCAGGAGAGGAGGGAGACCAGGAGACAGAGGAAGAAATCCAAGGAGTCTCTCCCTCCTACTGCAACCAGCTCCCGTCCCACCCTGGTCTCCCAGAGACAAGGTGACAGAGCCTTAGGCTGCTGGGGAAGGAATCGGGGAGAGGAGCCTGAGAGACCGGTGGGAAGACAGGGACCTTCAGTTCCCACAACTGCCTCATAGGGGCAACTTCTATCAGGATGTGGCCTGTCTAGGCCTGAACTATTTTGCTTCTTTGAATGCAGAGTTACCTTTGCTGCCACCTTGTGAGTTATTACTGACCTGGACCTGGCACCTGCCTCTGGCACTTGCTTCCATCCAGCCCAGAGAGTGGTTCTGGCTGTCAGCATTCTCTTCCTTAGGCTCAGTGTTGTCATTATAGAACCCGGTAGGCAGGAGAACGGGGGCAAAACTAGAATTGGCTGGCTTTGCCTGTCATTGGCTCTGGCTCCACCTACTGTTGGCCTCTCTCCCTTCCGCCCCACCAGTCTCAATAGGCACCAGCCACCAATGATCCACCACATTGACTATATGCATCTCTCAGCGTGATGTAGTGGTTATGGGGTTGGACTGGGACTTGAGTTCAAATCCGAGTCTCACATTTCAGTTGGATGACCTTGGGCCGGTCACTGCGTTACCTCATGGAGTAGTTATGGGGATAAAAATGGGGAGCCATTGATGCCACCTTGAGCTGCTTGGAGGAAAGGTGGAATGAAAATGGCATTTATAACAACAACAACAATTGATAACGATTATGAAACTGGTGGCAATTGTGGTCAGCAGTCTGGATAAAGCACACAGGACAAAGAGGAAATATTGACTGTTATAACCTCAGTAAATGTTTTCAGAGTCAAAACGTGTCGTCTCGGCATCAGAAAATCCTCTCTGGTACATCCACGGAGGCGTCCCAGGGAATTCAGGGCAGGCCTGAGATGGGGATGATGACGATAGTTGAAGCCAGGGAACAAACGCGCCACTCCTTTCAGAGCCAGCTGGAAGTGGTGTTGACGTGAAGCTGTAAGCCCTGCTAAGAGGGAATTACAGTATTCAAGACATGTGGTCGTGAGGGCATGAGCTACGCAGAGGTCTTCCGGAGATAAATAAGGCTGCCGTGCCACTTGCACAGAAACAAGGGCTGGAAATAAATCCAGCTTCGAACGACGATGGCACAGACGTGGTGCTTTGCAGGGAAAGTTGAGCAGGCGGCCTGCAAATCCGCCTTGAAACTTCTGAGCCGCCTTCCCTTAAGCGTCAAGGGAGGGCAGGCCATTTATTATCATGGCTCCTTATGTGTCCCAGGCATTCATCTGTTCATATTAAGGCCACCTCTGCGTAGCTGTAGTCCAGCAACATGGAGGAGCTGGCACAGGTTCAAGCACCCCAGATTTAAAAGCATTTATTACAAGTTAAAGATTGGGACCTCTCTGGCATTTCATACAGCCATTTTAGTTTCCAGTGCAGTCTCAGAATCTTCAACTTTTAGCAGTAAAAATGTGGACAGAGTACAACTTTTAAGCCACAGTAAGCCACACATATACACACACAATTTATGTGCTCCACCTTTGCTAAATGTGCCCTATTATCCAGATGTAAGAAACAGCTAAATTTGTTAACTAGCTATTATTCCGCTAACTCAGAATAACGCTGCTAAAAATGAAACATGAAATTAGCCTGCCATTTTTCTGTCGCTCATGAAAGGTATTAAAAACATCATTTTCTCAAGTTCTTAATTTCCATTAAAATACCTTTTCTGACAAATTAATAACATTTCAGGGATTGTTAACAGCTCCTAAACAACAGCAGGTGTGTGATGTTTTCTGCACGTGCTACTTGTACAAAACTGACTCCCTATATATCAGGATGTGTCCCATTTCCCCAACATTGGCGAGAGGAAGTGACCAGCAGTTTGGTGCAGCCGGAAAAATCTAGAAGAGCCCTGCCTTTAGTCGGACATATTTTTGAATTTTTGAATTGTTTACTTATCTCTGCGATTCCATGGTAATTTGAAAACTGTTAAAATAAATTTAAAAAATAAAAGAGCCAGGCTACACAGCAGTGTTTATCTTGTAACCACACATGGGGGATTTTGTGGGAATTTCTTTGGGTATGTGGCCAGAAGGGGGAGAATTAAACATGCCATTCACATGTCAAAGTGACACCTCTCATGGAGAGGTCAACAGTGCTGGTGTAGAGTATGGGTGGCTCCCTAGGGTGGCAAAATTCCCTGAATAAAGCTTTTTTAAAACCAAAAAAGCCAAAAATTATATAAATGTTAATTTTGACACTTTGGGCATAAATCTCAGGCTGCCATTAATATCAGAGGTAGAAAGTTGCCTTTCACTGAGTTAGATCGCTGGTCCATCTTGTCATTGAATTCCACTCAGTATTGATCCAGAGTGTTCGGGACGCAGGTGGCGCTGTGGGTAAAACCCCAGCGCCTACGACTTGCTGATCGCATGGTCGGCGGTTCGAATCCCCGCGGCGGGGTGAGCTCCCGTCGTTCGGTCCCAGCTCCTGCCCACCTAGCAGTTCGAAAGCACCCTTAAGTGCAAGTAGATAAATAGGTACCGCTTTATAGTGGGAAGGTAAACGGTGTTTCCGTGTGCTGCTCTGGTGCCGGTTCGCCAGAGCAGCTTCGTCACGCTGGCCACGTGACCCGGAAGTGTCTGCGGACAGCGCTGGCTCCCGGCCTCTAGAGTGAGATGAGCGCGAAACCCTAGAGTCGGACACGACAGGCCCGTACAGGCAGGGGTACCTTTACCTTTACCTTTATTGATCCAGAGTAGATTCCAGTGTATAGTTAGCAGAGTAAAAACTTAAACACATTGCAGAGTTCGCAAAAATAGACCAGAGGCAATTGTATTTCATCCAGCAGAGCTTTACTGTTACTGAAGGCAAAGGAGCGTAACGGTCACAAATCAAATACATTTCGGATTGGCACACTCCATAATAAATCCAGTTGCAGCAGACTTAACTTAAACTTACAAACTTATAACAAGACTAAAACTTAAAACTAAGCATACTATGTACAGAACACCACACCAGAAGGAAAAGGCATAGAAAGAGAAAGTGAAGCCCTGGCTCCTTCTGGCCTTACTTTTCTAGTCAGCATGACCTTGACAGAAGAGATAAGAGAACTAGTTCAAGCCCATTGTACTCAGCCTATCGGAAGGAATAACCCAAATATTGTGAACCTTCTGTTTGTTTCTTTCACACAGAGAAGCTTCCAGAACCCTCTTGAATTAATTAGAATAGGAAAGATCTCTACACATCAGAACAATACTTTCTGCACTAAGAACTGCAAACTGACACATCTACCTCAGCACTGTCTGTTAATTGTTAAGTTGTGGGTGAACATATCAGACGACACAGCGATTCTTCAAACAGCTCTTGTTTATTCACAGGCCAGACCAGAACTGAACTGAAGGGTTCAGCCAGCCTGCTTACATAAAGCTGCACTACAACGCAACTGTAACACTTTCTGTAACTATCCAATCACTGAACGTCACTTTCAATCCCTTATTTGCATATGTGGACCTGAGTGAAAACTATCTACAGTATCCCCCTGCTGGCCCAGGGTGAGAACTTCAGTACATAACACCAATGACTGGCAGCAGCTCTCCGGAGTTTCAGACAGGGTTCTCTCTTATCCCTCCCTGGAGATACCAGGGATTGAACCTGGAGTCTTCTGTGAGCATAGCAGATGCTCTATACTGAACTATGGCCCTTCCCCATTAGGTACCTTAGACCCTCTGTTTTATTACAGAGACATCCACTATCTCTTTCTACAAACGGCCGATTAGCTTCTAGGGCCCCTTCATGGATCACTGCCTTGCCGTGGCGAAGGGGCTTGAAGAACTCAGAGAAGCTATGAACTATGCCGAGCAGGGCACCCAAGATGAACAGGTCATAGTGGAGAGTTTTGACCAAACGTGATCCACCTGGAGGAGGAACCGGCAAGCCACTTCAGTATCCCTGCCAAGAAAACTCCATGGACAAAGACAACAGGCATATAAAAGTTATGACGCTGGAAGATGAGCCCCTCAGGTCGGAAGGCGTCCAACATGCTACTGGGGAAGAGCGGAGGACAAGTACAAGTAGATCCAGAGCTGATGAAGCGGCTGGGCTAAAGCCGAAAGGACGTTCAGTTGCGGATATGCCTGGAAGCGAAAGGAAAGTCCAATGCTGTAAAGAAAAATATTGCATAGGAACCTGGAATGTAAGAACCATGAACCTGGGTAAGTTGGATGTGGTCAAAAATGAGATGGCAAGAATAAATATTGACATCCTGGGCATCAGTGAACTAAAATGGACAGGAATGGGCGAATTCAGTTCGGATGACCATCATATCTACTACTGTGGGCAAGAAACCCGGAAAAGAAATGGAGTGGCCCTCATAGTCAACAAAAGAGTGGCGAAAGCTGTACTGGGATGCAATCTCAAAAATGATCTCGATACGAATCCAAGGCAGACCTTTTAACATAACAGTAATCCAAGTTTATGCACCAACTACTGGTGCTGAAGAAACTGAAATTGACCAATTCTATGAAGACTTACAACACCTTATAGAAGCGACACCAAAGAAGGATGTTCTTCTCATTATAGGGGATTGGAATGCTAAAGCAGGGAATCAAGAGATAAAAGGAACAACGGGCAAGTTTGGCCTTGGAGAGCAAAATGAAGCAGGGCAAAGGCTAATAGAGTTCTGTCAAGAGAACAAGCTGGTCATCACAAACACGCTTTTCCAACAACACAAGAGACGACTCTACACGTGGACATCACCAGATGGGCAGCATCGAAATCAGATTGATTATATTCTCTGCAGCCAAAGATGGAGAAGCTCAATACAGTCAGCAAAAACAAGACCTGGAGCTGACTGTGGCTCGGATCATCAGCTTCTTATAGCAAAATTCAAGCTTAAACTGAAGAAAGTAGGAAAAACCACTGGGCCGGTAAGATACAATCTAAATCAAATCCCTTATGAATACACAGTGGAAGTGAGGAACAGGTTTAAGGATTTAGATTTGCTAGACAGAGTGCCTGAAGAACTATGGATGGAGGCTCGCAACATTATACAGGAGGCAGCAACGAAAACCATCCCAATGAAAAGGAAATGCAAGAAAGCAAAGTGGCTGTCCAATGAGGCCTTACAAATAGCGGGGGAGAGAAGGCAAGCAAAATGCGAGGGAGATAGAGAAAGATACAGGAAATTGAATGCAGATTTCAAAAAAATAGCAAGGAGAGACAAGAAGGCCTTCTTAAACGAGCAATGCAAAGAAATAGAGGAAAACAACAGAATGGGAAGAACCAGAGATCTGTTCAAGAAAATTGGAGATATGAAAGGAACATTTCGTTCAAAGATTGCCATAATAAAGGGCAAAAGTGGTAAGGACCTAACAGAAGCAGAAGACATCAAGAAGAGGTGGCAAGAATACACAGAGGAATTATACCAGAAAGAAATGGATGCCTCGTACACCCCAGGTAGTGGGGTTGCTGACCTTGAGCCAGACATCCTGGAGAGTGAAGTCAAATGGGCCTTAGAAAGCACTGCAAATAACAAGGCCAGTGGAAGTGATGGTATTCCAGCTGAAGTATTTAAACTTTTAAAAGATGATGCTGTTAAGGTGCTACACTCAATATGCCAGCAAGTTTGGAAAACTCAGCAATGGCCAGAGGATTGGAGAAGATCAGTCTACATCCCAATCCCAAAGAAGGGCAGTGCTAAAGAATGCTCCAACTACCGCACAATTGCACTCATTTCACACGCTAGCAAGGTTATGCTTAAAATTCTACAAGGAAGGCTCAAGCAGTATGTGGACCGAGAACTCCCAGAAGTGCAAGCTGGATTTAGAAGAGGCAGAGGAACCAGAGACCAAATTGCAAACATGCGCTGGATTATGGAGAAAGCCAGAGAGTTCCAGAAAGACATCTACTTCTGCTTCATTGACTATGCAAAAGCCTTTGACTGTGTTGACCACAGCAAACTATGGCAAGTTCTTAAAGAAATGGGAGTGCCTGATCACCTCATCTGTCTCCTGAGAAATCTCTATGTGGGACAAGAAGCTACAGTTAGAACTGGATATGGAACAACTGATTGGTTCAAAATTGGGAAAGGAGTACGACAAGGCTGTATATTGTCTCCCTGGTTATTTAACTTATATGCAGAATTCATCATGCGAAAGGCTGGGCTGGATGAATCCCTAGCCGGAATTAAGATTGCTGGAAGAAATATCAACAACCTCAGATATGCAGATGACACAACCTTGATGGCAGAAAGTGAGGAGGAATTAAAGAACCTTTTATTGAGGGTAAAAGAGGAGAGTGCAAAATATGGTCTGAAGCTCAACATCAAAAAAACGAAGATCATGGCCACTGGTCCCATCACCTCCTGGCAAATAGAAGGAGAAGAAATGGAGGCAGTGAGAGATTTTACTTTCTTGGGTTCCATGATCACTGCAGATGGTGACAGCAGCCGCGAAATTAAGAGACGCCTGCTTCTTGGGAGGAAAGCAATGACAGGCCTAGACAGCATCTTGAGAAGTAGAGACATCACCTTGCCAACAAAGGTTCGTATAGTTAAAGCTATGGTTTTCCCAGTAGTGATGTATGGAAGTGAGAGCTGGACCATAAAGAAGGCTGATCGCCGAAGAATTGATGCTTTTGAATTATGGTGCTGGAGGAGACTCTTGAGAGTCCCATGGACTGCAAGAAGATCAAACCTATCCATTCTTAAGGAAATCAGCCCTGAGTGCTCACTGGAAGGACAGATCGTGAAGCTGAGGCTCCAATACTTTGGCCACCTCATGAGAAGAGAAGACTCCCTGGAAAAGACCCTGATGTTGGGAAAGATGGAGGGCACAAGGAGAAGGGGACGACAGAGGACGAGATGGTTGGATAGTGTCTTCGAAGCTACAAACATGAGTCTGACTAAACTGCGGGAGGCAGTGGAAGACAGAAGTGCCTGGCATGCTCTGGTCCATGGGGTCACGAAGAGTCGGACACGACTAAACGACTAAACAACAACAAAGCTTCTAGGGCCATTTTTAGATTTAGACCAGCCTCACCTTAACAATAGCTGAGGTATCATTCAGCGCAAAATCAGCCACTTCATGTAACCACGTCAGCCAGGAACGTGTCCAGGCATGTTGATGCACAGGTGTGGCCTGACAGTTAATACTGTCTTCTCTTCTCATGAGGTGGCCAAAGTATTGGAGTCTCAGCTTCACAATCTGTCCTTCCAGTGAGCACTCAGGGCTGATTTCCTTCGGAATGGATAGGTTTGATCTTCTTGCAGTGCATGGGACTCTCAAGAGTCTCCTAGTCTTGCCTAAACTGTGGCCCTCCAGATATTGCGTGGAATACTAGTCTGATGGGAGTTGCAGTGCTGGTTGAGACTATGGGAGTTGTAGCTCAAAGCATATGAAGGACACCTGGTTGGGAAGATTAGTGTAGCTTCAGCTATAAGTCCCACAGGGCCTCTGTTACGATTCGATTAGCTTGGACTACAAAACCTGTCCCTATTTCCCCTGTGTCTCTGAATCTGGACCCCAGAGATTAGAAAAGCTTCCACAAACCTGCTAAACACAGGAACATCCAGCTGTACCCTGACTGACAGCAGCTCTTAAGGGTTTCAGGCAGGAGTCATTCCATGTTATTTGCTTTACCAAATAATAGCCAAATACATCCACCAAGAGAAAGTTTGCTCTCCCCCCTCCTCCAATTAGCACTTCTCTTTTGTAAGCTTTCCCCTTGCTGCTCACTTAAAGTCACCAAGTGTGTTTAATCCTTGGTCAAATACCCTTTAAAACAGCTCAACCGTTGTCCAGTGCCGAGGCTATAAACAGCCATCCATGTCTCCTGTGGCTAATCACTGATCTCACTGTGATTTAAGGCTTAAGCGCCACTCCAATTTAACGGGCTGCACTATAGTCCCATCTGTATTAATGGTGTGTGGGAATTACTGCTGCTAGCTTGTTTAACCATTTGCTGCTACTGACAACAGAGATAAAGGAAACATGCTGCGAGTGGAAATTCCCTACAAAAAGAATGAATTTTAGTGGGTGGGGGGATATCAATGTTTAGTGGTATGTTCTCACCGAGTCATTTATATTAAGGACATGGAATGTGTTAAATACTCCAAAGCACTATATAAATGCATCGTGATTAATTTTTTTAGAAATTAAGTAGAGAGGAAAACAGTGGTGCCTGAGTGCTAAATTATAATGCAGTACAAATTTTCACCAGACCCAAATTGTCACTGAGGGTTGCTTTATTCTCCGATTTCATTTGCATTCACAGACCCTTCAACTGCTCAGCTTTAAGCAGGACACCTCGGAATTACAGAAGCCATCCCGACTTCTGAGTCAATCGCAGGATGTCCCTGTTTAGCTCCTGCAAGATCATGGCCCCCAAAGACACCTGTTTTGGGGCCCCGTGCTCTCATTTAAGTCACCCGGCTTCCGTGGCATTGCAGCTCTGAAAGGCATGTTTTTTGGGGGCCTGTGCTGTTGCAAGAGTCATCTGGCTCCTGTGAGATTGCTGCACTGAATGATGCACATTTGGGGGGGGCGTGTTCTCACATGAGTCATGTGACTCACATGGGAGCACAGCCCCAAAAAACGTGCACCCCGGTTTTCCTCTGGGTCAGGTTGGAGGGTATGCATGTGTGTATATGCAGCTTTAACATTCATGGGGGAAATCAGCCAGTGGAACCTTGGTTCAATAACACATTCATGGATAAAAAGATTCAAGGTAACTTGAATCACGAATGGCTGCAGCAAACCCAGGTGCATGCTTTAAGAGAACACCCAGTTTCACTGATCCAGCTTTCCAGGGAGGGAACTCCATAAGTGATGGGTTCCTTTGTATATGCATGTTCTTTAGTATTTGTTCTCCCATTTGTTCTTCCATATTCCATTTTTGTGCTTTACATAGAACTGCAGGTGTGTCTAGATTGTACAGTCTGCTTTTATTTATTTTAAAACATTTATAAACTAAACGGTATTTCAAATAACTCTAAATAGTGTTAAACATAAAACAAAAACTCATTGTCATTGTTCAGCCTTGGGTCCCCAGGTGATGTTGGCCAGACCTACCAAACCCATCATCTCCAACCAGCTTAGCCAATGGTTAGTGATGATGGGAGTCCATCAACGTGTTGTTTGGGGACCCAAGATGGAAGGACACTGTGAAGCAGTGCCTTGAGATCACACCAGGGTGAGAAAGTTGACCACATTCCAAATGCAGTAGACAACCAGAAATGTTAAGTGTGACAAAATCCTTTGCAGGAAAGATCTCTGGAGCCTTCCCTTATAGAAATGTGTTTCTTAGCAACTGTGTAATTCTATAGTTAGCTTCATTAATTTGAGGGAGGGGGGAATTATTCTCTCCTTTTCTCTCCTCTTCTAAAAGCTGACTGAAGTCTGCATTAGGTTGCTCAAAGAAACTGACTGACAGAGAGAAGGAAAAAGTAATTAATGAATTAATGAATGCAATTCATTATCTCAAGATGTGGTGGAGACCTCTAGCTTAAAGGTCTTTTTTAAAACAAGTAGATAGTTTTACAGAGGACAGCTCTATTAACCATGACAGCTAAAAGTAGAGCTTAGATATATCCTTGCTACTTGATGTGGGAGTCTGGAGAGCAATGACAGAAGGCCTTCTCAGTCTGTGACCTTCCCTAGGGCCATCTGCTTGTCCCACGTTGGAGAGAGTGGTAGACTAGTTTGACATGAACTCAAAGGCTACATGTCCCTTCCATGCCAGCACCTCCAGATGCACCCCCCCCCATACACACACTCAATTGCTGATTCTTTCACAAAATAAAGATGCAAATTTTTCTTGTCTGTTCTGGTTAAGCTAATACAATTTCAGTAACTTCTGAAAAAAGCACTTCATAGTTTTCTGGATGGTTTTGCTTAATAAGACTAAAGATCCCATAAGCAATCAGGTGTGTGTGTGTGTGTGTATTCAAAGCATGGGGCTAAACACACTCTCCAACAAGAGAAAGCCCCCAGCAGAGTATTAAAATCACAGAATCATGCAGTACAGGGAAGTGTGTGAATAATAGGCTGTTAGATCTTTTAAATATCTCGTTCTAGTCCACTTACAGTGCTTCCCCACTCTACCCCTCTTGCAGTGATCAGACCACACTGTTTAGTAAGTTTAAATGTTTTACTTACAAACTCCAAAGGTCAGATTCATGCATTATTCTATACAGCAGCAAGTAACACCGGCAGAAATATTGTGGAGGGGGGGATATAGTGAAATAGCTCTAAGCATGCAGTCTGAGCTTGTAGGAAGCAAGCTCAGGCATGTCTTGTCTTGGTGAATTCATATGGTGAAAGAGAGCAGACAAAGGAGGAAACTTTACTTCCTTCCTTGTAGGTGAGGGGTGTGACCCAGCTGAGTCTAGGAATACAATTCTGTGGTCTTAATCCCTTCATGCACTAACTAGCCCTAATCTTACTGGTTATATTTGATAGCAGCTTCTCAAACACAAAATGTGTTATTTCCTTGCAAATACTGTACATCCAGATAATCTGGAGCTCCCCTTGAGTTAGAGTCACAAGTTGTTCTCTAATCATGATTCTTTGTTATTCACTGCAGGGTACTGCTGTGAAATCAGTGCTTCTCAAATAGCTAATTTACCTGGCCCTTGGAGTCTCTCAGCTCCTTGAAGCTTTTTTGTGAGTTTGTCAGAGTTCATAACTTCTGACTGGATGGCAAACGAAGCAATCAGTTAGCCTTTAATTAAAAACCCAGCAAGCCCAGCAAGAAAGGGTTTTAAGCTGGTTACCATTATGAATTGTGATCTACAGGGTGGCAGGGACAGACTGTCGGGCTGAGGCATGACAACTGGAACATAATCCTCCCTGATTAATTAAAAGCAGAAGACTGCTAATCTCTAGGTTAATCTGAACAATTTGTCACAAATATTTTTTTAAAAACCAACTCACATAAGATTGCCAGACAATTTTGGTTACAAGGTCAAACTAGGGGATAACAAGCTGCTTAACTCAACCTCTTATCCCATTTTTATGTTAGTGCATCAATATTCTCATTTTGTTCATGCTGCTGTTTCCAAATACAGCCTGCCAAAGTCTTCTTATGTCCAAACATTGTTGACAACATTTTTGTATTTGCATTTTTAAAAAATACTTCATCCACAAAATCTCAGAGACTGTTACCTAAGTTCAGTATGGTATTTTTATGGTAGCATGGGATGGACTTTGCAGGTGCAGCCCGCCTCACCACAGATCCATTTTTACAATTTTCCTCTTTCTTTCTCCAGGCTTCCTTAGGCTATTACAGTGGGAGTGTGTACATATGCATATGTGTGAAATGGTAGGCTTTTAACATGGAGGTCTGATCTGTAAAAGGTAAAGGACCCCTGGACAGATAAGTCCAGTCAAAGGCGACTATGGGGTTGCGGCGCTCATCTTGCTTTTAGGCCAAGGGAGCCGGCATTTGCCTGCAGACAGCTTTCCGGGTCATGTGGCCAGTATGACTAAACTGCTTTTGGAGCAACGGGACACCATGATGGAAACCAGAGCACATGGAAATGCCATTTACCTTCCCACTGTAGCAGTACATATTTATCTACTTGCACTGGTGTGCCTTCAAACTGCTAGATTGGCAGGAGCTGGCATACAGCTACAGGAGCTCACCCCGTCACAGGGATTCGAACCACTGACCTTCTGATTGGCAAGCCAAGAGGCTCAGTGGTTTAGACCACAGCGCCACCTGCGTTCCTGATCTGTAGGCTCATCTGTAATTTCCTCTTGGCCATGTTCTACAAGGCTGTTCAGGGAAGCATTTAAATGACTTTGATTGAAACGTATTTAGCTGCGAGGTGTGATTTTATGTACAGTACTGTATATGTATTTTAATGGCTTTATTTGGCATTGGTTGTTTTATCAAGTTACTGTTGCCCACCCTGAGATTCTATTCTATTTATTTATTTAACAGGGTTTCTAAACCGCACAAACATCAAACTCTCTAAGTGTTTTCCATAAAATATAAAATACACATGGGAGAATCTAGATGGAGGGTAAGAGATTATATATAAAACACACACACACACACACACAATTTATTTATTTATCCACAATGATCTTATTTATATCACAACGATCTTAAGGTGACTTACCATAAATACAGAGAAGCAAATATATAAATTGCATGGAATAAAATGTGATCATACACTGATTCCCAACAATTAACCCCAAATTCCTTCAACAGACATTCAACGTGTACCTTTGCTATGCAATGTTACCTTCTCTCAACTGCTGTTTAGTTTGCATTGTTTTGACTTACATTATTCTTAAATTTTGTTTGATTGTACTGGAGCACCCCCCCACAGTGATCTCAGTCACTCTGAGTGTCCTGAAGGCAGAAGAATTAGATATTCAGTAATAATAACTGTTTCTTTCCCTTTCCCTTTTATTTTTTACAAGCAGGTGCAGAACATTGTATATGGACCCATACAAACGTACTGTGTATATGCAGTAAATGAGTTTCCAACTGCTTACATCATTAATGTCCAATAATCAAAGACCTTGGATAGGCTTGCTCCGCAGCAGAAAATGATACACTTTGGGGGGGGGGATTGCTTATTTATTTATTTATTGGATTTGTGTGCTGCACCTTCCTCTAAGGAGCACAGGAAGGCAAACTAATCAATCCTAATACAATTACAATCTATTTAGAAAACAGTTTAAAACAAGCTTCTAAAAAGCAATTAATAATGATATATACACAGTTGTATGGAGAAGCCTTAAAACAGAAAAAAACACCACATGGCAAGTGCTGGTCCAGTAAGGATTTGTTTTGAGTACAAATCCATATAAACAATGTGAGTGTCTTTTAGCTAGCAGGCTTAAGCCTCACATAGTCTTGAATTCGAGTCTATGATCTATTCCTGCCATCGACTCCATTATGTAGCTTCATATTATTTCATAACCCTCCAACATTTCTCCGATGAAAATAAGGACGTCCCATTCCATAATGATATGTTTGCTATTTTTACCCCCCACCCAACATATATAAAAACATAATAAAAAACATTAAACTTTTTTTAATCCCTATACAAGATTGCCTTCAGATGGCTTGGAGGATGGATAACCCCATACCCTCCCACATTTCTCCAATGAAAATAGGAACATCCTAAGGAAAAGTGGGACATTCCAGGATCAAATCAGAAACTGGAAATCTGGAGAAAAGGGACACTTGGAGGGTCTGTTATTTATCCACTTCGTTATTGCTCAGCCTGAGTTCCTCCTGTCAGGGGGAAAAAATGGACAAATACAGATGTGGGTTCTTTTGAGGGCATCTTAATTATAAAGCACACATAAACATACTGATAAGTTTTGTGTTTTTTTGGCCAGTATTACACGTGCCATTCATATGGCTAGCACTGCGTGCATCATCTTGAGCAGCGTGAGGGATCGCTTTCTTTGCATTGGGTTTCCCCAGGGCACATTTTTGCTTCACTTGGACGGCCCTCCAGAGCAGAGCGGGCCGGCAGCCTTTGCTCTCCCCGCAAGGCTTTCCTTCTCCGGGGTTGCCATCCCTGTCGCTCCCGCTCGCCCTCGCTCCGGGCCTACTCGACCAAACTCCTCCCTCCTCCTCCCGCCACAAGGGACAAGCGGCTTAGGGCGGTCGGTCGCTATAGCGACGGCCAATCAGGAGCCCGGCGAGGCGGGGCCTGGCCGGGGAAAATCGTTGGGCGCGCCCTGATTATGCGGGCAAAAGGAGCCTGAGGCGGGCGCCGTGAGGGAAGACTCTCGCCGGTTCGGGCGCCAGGGGCGGGAGAAGGCGCTTGAGAGCGCTGAGGGAAGGTTCCCTCTCGCCCCTCATCTCCTCAGCAGAGGGGCTCTTCGGGTCTTCGTCCTCCGTCGGGTTGGATTCTGGGGTGCTTCCTCTCAGCGCCGTCCGCCAGGCACCAGGTGAGGAAGGGCTGCAGCCCAGTCGCGCCTCCTGAGGGGAGAGGCGAAAGTTTGGCAAAGCGTGCGCCTCACTTTTTTGGGGGGGGGCTTCGGGCGCGTTTGCGTCTGCTTAACCCCATTTCGCCCCTGGTGGGAGGCTCACTTTGCCGTGAGTCCGGCTGGAAGTCGGCGGCGCTTGGCTCTGAGTTGCGATGGAGCCGCTCGGTTCCACAGGTAACGATTGGATGGAGCGCTAACAAACGCATCTGGATTTCTGTAGGCATATAGAGAGGCAGGGGCGTAACCGGGGGTGGGATGGAGGGGTTGCAGCTGCCCCATGCCAAATCAAGTAAATAAATAAAAATGCTTAACCTAGTAGAAAGATTTTGACAGGTTTTTTTTTTTCCTGAGCACCCGGGGTCAAAAGAAAGTACAGTGGTACCTCAGGTTACATACACTTCAGGTTACAGACTCCGCTAACCCAGAAATAGTGCTTCAGGTTAAGAACTTTGCTTCAGGATGAGAACAGAAATCGTGCTCTGGCGGCGCGGCAGCAGCAGCAGGAGGCCCCATTAGCTAAAGTGGTGCTTCAGGTTAAGAACAGTTTCAGGTTAAGTACAGACCTCTGGAACGAATTAAGTTCTTAACCCGAGGTACCACTGTAATTTGAAACAACTGTTGTTGAGACATTCCGAATCTGCTAGACCGAGGATGATTGACAGGTGGGTGTCCTGCCCCTCCAAAAAAATCCTGACTACAGCCATGTATAGAGGGTGTTTCTGGCTGCAACTGCCCCCCCCCCCCCCGCTTTGAGGCACATAAGTGGGTATTGCCTACCAGCTGGGGGAAAATGATGTCTTTTTCCTTACTTTCCCCAACAGGTTGTTTTAAACACTGCTAGAGTTCAAAACACCAACCATCTGTTCCAAGGACATATTAATGTCTAGCAGTGCGTGTGCGAATATACAGTGGTACCTCGGGTTAAGTACTTAATTCGTTCTGGAGGTCCGTTCTTAGCCTGAAACTGTTCTTAACCTGAAGCACCACTTTAGCTAATGGGGCCTCACCGGAGCACGATTTCTGTTCTCATCCTGAAGCAAAGTTCTTACCCAAGGTACTATTTCTGGGTTAGCGGAGTCTGTAACCTGAAGCGTATGTAACCCGAGGTACCACTGTACAGGCTATACACCCCATGCCTTGACTCTCTTCTCACCATTCCTGAGGGGCAAGTTTGAAAGATGGGGAATTTAGCCGGAAGTAGAGTTTACCTAAAGTTCCTTAATGGGAATTATGGCAAAATTCTGAAGTCATGATTCACAGACCAAAGCTCATTGTCATCCAACATCCACAATATTGCACCAGTGCTCTCTTAACTTTGATAAGAGCTAGTATTTGGTATTTGAAATAAACATACTGTAGTTTCTTTCTTGAATCGTCAATAAAAAAATGGATAAATATATCTTCAGCTTCTATGAAACTAAAATGTGTTTTTTGTTCATTTGGTAGAAAGTGATAAATCTGTAGATACTGTTAATTCTTGAATTCAGTAACTGCAAATCTAAAATGGGGCTTTTTGATAGGATTTAAATCATGGCTGTTCCCCTGTAAATAGTGCTTAGCTCCAATAGCGTTTTTGTAAAGCTATTTATAGGAATCTCCCAGATCAGCTCATGCTGCCATGAGAATGTTGCAAGGTAGAAATTATTTGTCATGTTGTCAAGAAAAACTGCTCTCTATTACATACTCTCAAAATATTATCTGGATTGAAAATCTGTCATTTTTAAAGGAAAATCCAATGGTAAAACAATGCATTGAAACGCTGATGGGACCGTACTGGCTTGATCTTTTTTTTTTTTTTTTAAGAAAGCTATTTAGTGCAACGGCAACCAACATGGTGTCTTCCAGATGTTGTTAGACTACAGGTCCACCATCCCTATTGACAAAGTAAGAACACAAAATACACAATAAAGCAGAAACAAACCAATAACTCCTTCTCCCACAGGCCACAGAATGTTAATCAGCCAACGTCTTGGTTATAAAGAAATGTTTTCACCCTGGCACCTAAGAATATATAATGAAGGCGCCAGGTGAACCTTCTTGGGGAGAGCATTGCACAAACAGGGAGCCACTGCAGAAAAGGCCCCTTCTCATGTTGCCACCCTCTGGACTTCTCATGGCGGAGGCATCAAATGATTATTGCAGTGTCTGGATTGGTTCATATGGGGAGAGGCGGTACTTGAGATATAGTGGTCCCGAGCGGTTTAAGGCCTCATAGGTAAAAACAAGCACTTTGAATTGAGCCCGGAAACCAATTGGCAGCCAGGGCAGTTGTGCCAGGATTGGTGTAATATCCTCAAACCATCTTGTCCTGGTGAGCAGCCTAGCTGCCGGATTCTGCACCAGCTGAAATTGCCAAGCTGTCTTCAGAGGTGGCCTTGTGTGTAATGTGTTGCAGTAATCTAACCTAGAGGTTACCAGAGCATAGAGGTTGGGTTTCAGGGCCATCATCCTCAGGCAGCATGGCCAATGGTCAGCACTGGTGGGAGCTGTAGTTTTAACAACACCTGGAGGGCCACAGGTTCCCCAGTCCTGGGCTTTCTAGATGGTACTGGAATGGCATGGGTAGTGGCTCGCATGTTTCCATAGGAGCAAATGAATCAGCCCTCTGAAGGATGCCATTTGGGAGATGTGATGGTACTGATCCCAGGCATTCATTCTCCACCCCAGGAGGTGATCAGAAGTATTAAAGCTGTCAGCATCATCTTGTGTCTGCTGCTTGCGTGCAGAGAGATACGTGGACAGCCTGTCCCAGGGTATAGTGATCTTTGGATACTTACTTAGTTAAAACTTTTTTATCCCACTGTTTAGCCAAAGAAAATCTCCCAGAGTAGTTCACAAATATCAGTAATAGGACAGCTCCCACCCTCAGATTTGTAGCCAAAGACATGACACAAAAGGAAAAGGGATTAGGAGGGAAGAAGGAGCAAAAGCAACATTGAGCACTAGTTCTTTGCTTCAGAGTTCTTGTAATCACCAGCTCGAGTAGAAATTTCTAGAAAATTATGACAATCATGTTTATGAGCTGAGCCAGTAGAGAGGCGTTGTACAGGCAACAACTGTTTTGCATGGGGGTTATGTTCCTGACCCCCGTGTGTGTAAGCCTATGCTGCCCCCTTTTCCTGCCACTTCTGGGTTGCAGCAGTGCGTGTGCACACTCATCAATTGGTCATTGCCTGCCGTCTCTTCACTCTCTCTTTCTGTGCTATAGTTTGAGGGAATGATTTCTCCATTAGCTATGTATTTAAATAATTTGCATGCATTCAACAATATATATTTCAAAATAACAATAAAAACTATGTTGCATTTTTTTAAAAAAGGTCAAAGTGTAGCTTTTTTAAAAGTTTCAGTCTGAGATAAGGAGTTTTACTGGTTTCAAAGCTTCTTTGGACAGGTGTAATTTATCTAACATATTGATTATGTCCAAGGTGCATTGAAAAATCATATCACTTTTCTGCAGTGAATTTGCCGCTGCCTTCATACATATTCTTGCATGGTATGATAGTACTGGGGGAGGCACAGGATCCCTGGGAAGTAGGCTAGAACCAGCAGGCCTTATCATCCTCTGAAAAGATAGGATGCAAATGAGTTTAACAATAGCTTAGTGGATCTTTTGCTAAGCAACTTGGAAGCTATGCTGGTTAAGTAGAGAAGCTTGAGCTCTTGTTTAAACCTTTCCCTACCTGACGTTTTCCTACTCCATTTTTTTACTGTTCCAACTGTTTTTATCCCAGTAGGTTTCCAGATGTGTGCAAGGATGAGGGTGCACCTGGACATAGCCACAGGGAGGGTTCTGGAGAGTAGCAAAGCGGATGCAGAAAGGGAATAAATACATATCTATACATAACTACAGCTTTCCCACTCAAAATCACAACCACCAAAGCTGCTTTTCTGAAGCCAAAATAAGTACATTGGATCATTTCCATGTATTGTGTTGTTTGTCCCTTAGCTGAAGGAATTCCAAGTCACTATATATTGTGGCATTGCTGTGGTCCCATCCTTTCTACCAGAGGATTATGGTGTTGGTAGACCATGTGGGTAGTTGATCCGTGGCTCCAAGGGCTATAAGCTTCAATGGAGTGCATTGCTGGAATTCTTCTCAGACCATCATATCCCATGGACTTGGGGGGATAAGCTGATTTAATTTCATTGACTGCAAAGGGATTACATCAGTTTAAACTGGAATACTTTGGC
The DNA here is from genome assembly GCF_964270895.1 of Podarcis filfolensis. Lineage (NCBI taxonomy): Eukaryota > Metazoa > Chordata > Lepidosauria > Squamata > Lacertidae > Podarcis > Podarcis filfolensis. The sequence continues at coordinate 97,483,219 of NC_139606.1, forward strand.
ATAAGTGGGTCATGGAAAGGTCTGAAGATAATTACGAACACTTCTGAGAATGCTTTGCTTCACATTTAAGATCTAATTGATGTATAGTTAAGCTATCTAGAAAAGGGAATTTTGATTTTGACACGTTGGGCATAAATCACGGGTTGGAACACAAGAAACTGCCTTAGTCAGGCTATTGGTCCATCTAACTCAGTGTTGTCTACACTGTTTGAAAGAGAGTTATTAATGATAAAGTGATTTCTAAAATGTATAAATTGTTATTAGAATGGGAAATGAAAGAAAAGCAGGTGAAGTCAGTGATGATTCACTGGGCAAGAGATATAGGCCATAATACTGAAATGGGCGCATGGGAGAAGTTGTGGAATGTAGACCTAAAATTTACAGCATGTTATACACTGAAAGGCAACTGCATGAAAATGATGTATGATTGGTATTTAACTCCTAGTAGATTGGCAAAAATGTATAAATCAAAATCAAACAAATGCTGGAAATGTAAAGAAAAAGAAGGTACTTTCTATCTTATGTGGTGTTGTAAGAGAATAAAAGCTTTTTGAGAAATGATTTATAACAAATTGAAAAAAATGTTTAAGATAACTTTTAATAAATAAACAGAAGCTTTCCTGCTGAGGATCATAGATACTGAGATACCAAAAGACAAAAATAAAAATAAAAATGTTTATGCATGCTACAACTGCAGTTAGAATGGTTTTTGCCCAGAGTTGGAAAGAAGATGTAGTACCAACCAAGGAAGAGTGGCTAATTAAATTAATGATTATGCCAAAATGGCAAGGTCAACGGGTGTAATAAGAAACCAAGAAGAAGAAGAAAATTATTAAAGATTGGGAGAAATTTGTGGAATGTTTGAAAAACTCATGTATGCAAACAAGCAGTTAAATATATTATTAAGAGAAAATAAAGACTAACTTAATGTAGAAAATGCAGTATGAAAATTAAAACTAAAAAGAAACCACAAAAGGAGGGGAGGGAAGTCAAATATATGTGTATTAGAAATGTATGTGATTTGTGTTTTTGTGATTTGTATGTTTGTAAATATTTGAAAAACTGAAAAATAATTTATTTATTTTTTAATAAATGTGTTCCTACACTGACTGACAGTGGCTTTCCAGGGGAATGGAGATGCCAGGGATTGAACCTAGGACTTAGAGCAAGCAAAGCAGATGTTATATCACTGAGCTATGGCTCTTATATTAGAACTACTTTAACAATATACTTTATTAAAAGGGCACATAAGTGGAGACTCTTCTTAATTTATGACCAGCATGACAGACAAACTCCTTATAGTTTGCAAAAAGGTAGTGAAGGGTGCCTAACCTTGCTGCTGGGAGGAAGTGGGAAAGTGCTGGATTCGTCATTTCTCATTTATTTCACACAAAGTGCCAATCCCAGATTGCATGTTATCCCGCAGTGTACCTTTGATAGTTCACACCATGCATGGTATCCCAGGTTGGAAATGGGGAGGGTGCCCCCCCATAATTTATGGTTCTATGCCAAAAAAGATGAGGTGGTTGTTTTTTTAAAAAAGCTCTAGAACTGCAGAGTCAAAAAGAGCACTGTTATGTCGCTCTGTGGTTTCCCAGAAGCACTTTATTGCACAATGCCATGATATTGTGAGCTGAAGTGCATGTTAAGAACATCATGCAGAGTGTGCTGCTTGGTGACACTGGTCATAGCATGTTTCAAAAGGACAGCTAATGTGGTGCCTTCCAGATGTTGCTGGCCTAAAACTCCCATCACCCCGGACTATTGGCAAACATCTGGACTGCACACAGTGGCTACTCCTCCTGTGGCATCAGTCGTGATGTCATTCTAGCACCTGGTGTAGAAAATTACCTCTTCAATGTTGACTGCTTTTGGGAAGTGGTTGCATTGGTGGTAAACTCTCCAAGCTAGTTGCCAAAATGATGTGATATAGGAGGTCTTTGCATTATAGCTGTGATGATGCTATCCCATGGAAGCTGTTGTCAGCAATCTGAGCATGATGATTTGCTGTGCTGAGAATGAGCTCCTGTTTGGTTGTTCTTGACGAAAAGATACCGGTAACACGTGCTGTTTCCCAAGCGGAAGTTGGTCCAGTAGAAAAGATCACCTCCTTAATAATGTTATTAAGTGGAGTGCAGTGGAGACATGCTCTGTGTGAAGAGATCTTACCTGTTCAGCTCTTACAAGCAATTTAAAAAAATGGTTGCAACAATGTTCACCGTGTAGAGGTATGTTAAATCAGGTACTTCAAAGTCAGCTGCTGTTTGAGATCAAAAATTCAAGTTAAAACCATGCTTCTGATAAAAAGGAGCTGCATACCCTGGGGTTTGCTTAATATGTATCTCCTCATGAGTATCATCATTAAATAGTTCTGAAAAAAACTAAGTAACTCTCATTATAAAGAAGCCTGGACAAGTAGTCAAAATACAATATGATATTTTCCACTAACAGCAGAGATACAAATGACACCCCCTCCAAAAAAAAGAACAGAAGGATTTGAGAGCTAAATTTGGATCCTTGACTCACCACTTTGTAACTATGGATTCCAATTAGAATAAGTGAGGATTACAACTGGATGAGTCAATAGTGTATCTTTAGGTTTAACTCCATAATCCCTGGTACTGGAAGCATCACCCCAGATCCTTCAGATTATATCAAAACAGCATTTTGTGATGCAATTAATCTTAACATCTGTTAGTCTTCTTGACTGTCTTTGGATTTCTGCTACAGCAAAAGAATTGTGAAGTCAGTTTTGGGAAGGGCTATAGCTGAATGGGCAGTGCAGACATGCATAAGGTTCCAGGTTAAATCCTTAGCAACCTCGGGCACGGCTGGGAAGGACTCTTGTGTGAAACACACACAAATGTTGGAGACGCTTGCCTGGAACACTGAAAAGCAGATACCGGTAATTTAGAACTAGATGAACCAACTTGGGCAGCTTCCTTTGCTCCTAGCTTTTCCTTTAACCACTCTCCTGTTATCTATATCTTAGCATGTTTCAAGTGTTTAAATCATGCCATATACTTTATCTCAGTAATCTACAATAGTTCTGTGTGGTCTATCGGTAATATCTCCTTATTGTAGGTGGGGGAATGGGAACCGAGAGAATTGTGGCATCTTGTGAGTTAATTGCTGAGATGAGAAACACAATTTTGTGTTTCTGACTTGAAATTTTTGTTTCTATGTAGCACAAGCTTGTACATATAGGTATCTGTTTTTGACATTCCAGTCAGCTTGCACTTAAAGGAAACATTGGTTTATAATTATTTTGGCCGCTGCTGACACCACAGGTACACTGTATAATAAGAGCACTTTGGCTATTTTTCATCGTAAAAAATACCTTTGGAGAGTGGTGGGGAATTTTTAATAGAAAAATGATAAGGAGGAGAATGGTTTAAATCTTTACCTTCCCATAACTTCCCAGCTCCAAATCTACCTCCCAAAGATACTTTTTACAGGGGAAAGTGGGTTTGGGCTTTTGTTGCATCAGACAAATGAAGATTTTTAATGAACACAGTGAAAATACCTTCACTTGCGTAGTAGTAGAAGCTGATTAAGTGTGTGGAGAATCTGCAAGACTGCCTTCTCTCAAGATTTTGAAGAATCAGCTCAGCTGCTATTGAAAGACAGCTAACACCTGTGGGCGTGCCAAGTGGTCATCGGTATAATGCATCGTAACTCAAAGTAACACTTTGGTTCTACTGTGTGGCATATTGAAATCCACCCTTTTCATATTAAGGCGAGCCTTTAATAAAAACTGCACATGAACTTAAACAAAATTAGTAAGATGTTTTTAGTAAGAAGTCTATGAGAGGTTGGCATAAACATAACTCTTGAGTCTGGGCAGATGACTGTATTTTGCTTTAATAAGCATGCAGTGTGCTGAATTTTATCACAAACATTTAGAAACAAAAAGAAAAACACTCCCTTTTCAAAGGTATTGGGCAAAAAGATTTCTTATCACCATTTCTATTCTCAGCTTCTGTTTATTTTTACTGGTATTACCCTCTCCTGAATCCACAGCTAGGGCCATCACTTTATTGGATTACAGCAAATGTCAGTTTGCATCAGCTGAAGGCTGCTTCTGATGTTGCATTTTAAATGTATACATTACACTGGGGAAACCTGGGCTTGTCACTGAGTCATCTGGGCTCCCTGACAAGTTCACAGGAATGATTTGCATGTTTGCAAATCTTTTTGTAATGTGTAGGCTTTCTTGAAGATTTTCCTAGAAAAGTTTCTACTGTCATAAATCCTTTGAGATCTGACCTAGCATGCTTTGCTTAACCTTTATATTTGGAAAACAAAACAAAGAAGTATGTTATGTTAATTCTTATGTTTTGCAAAAATATCTCAACTGTTTCAGAGAGCCAAAAGTAGTTTATTTGATACTTGGTTTGAGTGGGGAGATCAGTAATACATGCTTTCTGTGGCCTAAATGCTAAACCTGGTGCCCTCCAGATGTTTTCAACTCCCAACTCCATTGGTCACAGGATCCAAAACGTCTAGAGAGGACCAGGCTAAAGAACGAAAGCTGCTATATTCAAACAAATCCCATGTTTCACTTAGAAATGATTATTACGCTGTGGGCATAAATATATTTGCTTCCTTGGGGACAACCACAACTTTTGACTGGTATTTTGCCAACTGAAGTTGCCTCAATTTGACTGGTATTCATTAAGTTCCAAATTAACTTTGTGAAACAAATGCATGTCTAAATTGAAACATTTCTGTGGGGGGGGGGGAATTTAACAATGGAAAGCTTGCCACCTCACATCACTGTGTGCTTTTTAAAGGCTATTTTAAACCCACTTTTCAATCATGTTATTTCATTATTCACACTTTTTTACATTCTCTAAAAAGCACCAACCTAAAACCATCAACACACCACCAAGTAGTCTTAGGGCTACTACTTCAGAAGTGAACATGCACAAACTTCTGCCCTGTAACATAAATTCTCTGGCCCCCGGCTCTCCATTGTGTGTTTCTGCTGCCTCCAGAGCGGTAAGGAAGAAAAAGCATGCAATCACATGTATTTTACCATGTGCTTATTACATGGCAGGAAGTTTACACTTGTACCTACTTCTGTTCCTAATGTACCTACTGTGAAATGCCTCCTCTGACATGTATGTTGCTGACCACTTTGGGAAACTGCTGAACACATATCTGTTGTCAGTAGTGTCGTGGACTCAGTTGCAGTGGAAGTGGATTTCTGGAATTGTAGCTGAGAGAAAAGCAGCAAGGAAGAAGACTGGGAAAAGGAGGGTGAATTTCCCCTCTGCCTTGTTCCCACCTAGCTGCAACTTTGTAGTGGGGAAGCGGAGCCTGAGTCTTCTTTATATCATGTGTAGTTTGTTAAGTGCAGTTCCTGACCCGGGTCTGCTTGAGATGGGTGTGCTTAAATCAGTGGCGTAGCGTGGGGGGTGCAGGGGGGGCCGGTCGCACCGGTCGCAACATCTGGGGGTTAGGGTTAGGGGGCGCAAATCCACGGGTTAGGGGGCGCAAATTACTTGCCTTGCCCTGGGTGCTGACAACCCACGCTACGCCACTGGCTTAAATAGCAATTAGAAAGAGCACCAAGGATTGTGCCGTGTTGGTTCCTCATCCTTCAAAACATGTCCTTTCGCACTGCCATGTATCCCACACCACCCACTTAAAGCTATTGTCCTTGCTCTGGTTGTGGACATTGAATATCTCTTATGTGTGACAGTTCTTTCAAGAACCAGCACCTTTTTTAACAAAGGAATGTCTGGAATGGCATTTACCGTAAGTGTGTTTAAAATTGTCTAAGAAAAGCCTTGGACGATGACTCAGCTATAGAAATTGCAGCACAATGAATGGGTGTTATGCAATTCTCGGTGTTTATGATGGCATCCAAATCTGCTTTTATAACATAATAAATGGGGACCCACAACAAAACATTGCAGTGAATCCCAAGCCTTTAATATTAGTGCTCTTCTTCAGGTCTCTAAGCTGTCTGGAGCGTTAGTGCAGTTTGGAACTTGAAGAATGTAGAAAAAGATACATTAGAGGGGATCATGATGAGGGTAATGGGTCTTTACAGTGTTTGAGTAATCTGCCCTTTCTCTGGAAGTCCACTGAGCAGGGAGGGGGTGGGATGAGAGAAGGAAGTGTCTGAAAGAGATGAAGAGGGATGGCTCCTCCACGTTCGCCAAAACCACAACAGAAAAGAGGGTTGCTGCCTAACTTTGAGGCCAACCCCTAACATGAAATAAGCTGCTGAGGCTCTCAAAGAGGAAATGCTCTGGGCTTTTTGACATAAGTCCACCAACCGACCAGTGCAGTCCATTGATATTATGGTTTTTGAAAGTACTGTGTGTCTGGAGACTTCTGTAGATAGGACTTCCAGACAGCTGTAAGCTTTAAGTCTCCCCTGTAGAAATTAACCCCTGTTTACTGGATTAGAAGTTGTGAGTTCTAACATATTATGTTATTAAAAGAGCATACGAGTGTGATTTTTGACACCATCTCTGTCATAGCTGTCAACTTACAGATTTGAAAATAAGGGACCAGCAGCCTTGAAAATAAGGGACCAGCAGCCAAAATAAGGGACCTGCAGCCTCACCTGTTCCAGGCACTCCAGTCTTCCTGTCCTCCTGCAGTCTGGTCAAACTCATGCTGGTAGCTTCGAGAGCACTGTCCAACCAACTTTGTAACCAGAGGTTTAGCTGAATAGAATCTGAATCACATGCACCACAAGGCCTATGCAGCCTCAACTTAAGATGGCTCCCCGGCCTGGCTTTGCACTGGAAAGTTTGCAGCAGCACGTGCAACAAAATGGCGTCCAGCATTCAAAAACCCCCTCAGCTTGCATTAACTAGCCAAACACAAGGCATGCAAGCTCCACCCCCAGTCGTTCTTAGACTTCTTATTGGGTGAGCAACACAACCAAGCAACTCAGTTGGAGCCTCCCTCCTCCCTGGCCGGCAGGGAGGGAGGGAGAGGTGCTGCTTCCTTTGAAATTTAAGGGACATCATTTAAGGGACATTTAAGGGACATCCACCAATAAGGGACAGCAGCAGGACATGGCGCTGGAATAAGGGACTGTCCCTTCAAATAAGGGACACTTGACAGCTATGATCTCTGTGGGAGCAATTGCCGGAAAAGTTAAGCAGTGGCTAAGTCTACAGTCCTATACCTAGTTATTGCATATGAGGTAGTCCTATTGAACTTTGTGTGTTTTGCTTCTTAGCAGATATGCATGGGATTTTGCTGTAAATCCCAAAGCAAAGGAAAAATGCTTAGGTCATGGCAACTAACTCAAGCCCAGGAAAGCCATGGTTGCATTTAGTGTATTGCTTTGAATGATTGAAAAAAGTTCATCATTATTACAGCACCAAGTTGAAAACTGTAAGAAGTTTTTTTAATATAAAAACTGGCTATAAAACATTTTGAATCTAATAAATTGCTTAGATGAAAATGTATTTTCCATCATAGCTTTGGAAACTGTCCTGTAAGCTCTCATTTGTTTTTGTTATTTGGTCCTTACTTACAGAAAAGCCACTGTGTGTAATCTGATGATTAGCCCCACAGTGAATTTTAAATTAAAAACACTAGCAGAGCAGCTCTCATGAAAATCTGTGGCATCCCCCATGAGAGCAAGAGAATGGAAATGGGGCCAGCTCACTAACTTCACTGTGATGAGTTTCCTGGAACTGAAAGGAGCAGAAAAAGGAAGAGGGGACTTTATATTGACACAATTCATCTCTGGTCTATTACTGCTGCCTGTAACTGTTTACAGGGCTCTTGGACTTTAATTGCTTCCTTGGAAAGCAGAGGCAAAACCTGCCTTACATATATCATCTTAACTGAGTATCCAGTCAGTGAAGTTGGCTCTTGAACTGCAGCTCCAATCTGTTGTCTTTTATACTCCAATCTGACATCATCAGCATCATTGACCTAACCTGAATTCAGACAAGGTGGAGGTACTGTGTGTTGCAGGATCTCAAACTTGGGAAGTTGGTAGAAGCCAATTTTGGACAGGGTTGTTCTCCCTTGGAAGGAGCAGGTGCATAGCTTGAGAGTACTCCTTGACTCCACTATGCCCTAGTGGCTAGGAGTGCCTATTTCCAGCTCTGGCTGGTTTGCCAGATATAGTCATTCCTACACAAGGAAAGCTTGGCCACAGGGAGCTGGTAACTTCCATGTTGGACTATTGCAGCATGCTCTGTATGGGGTTGTCACTGAAGATAAGAAGCTGCAATTAATGCAGAATGCAACAGCGAGGCTTCTGGTTGATGTGTCTGACTGAACATGCATTACGCCAGTCTCGAAAGATTTGCATTTGTTACCAGTTAACTACAGAGCCCAATTTAAGGTATTAACACTGAAATATAAAGTCCCAAATGACTTGGGTCTCAAGTAGCTGGTGCTTGCAAGTGCTCCAATGTCATGCCAGCTCCATTGGCTCTGTTAGCTTTTGGATTAAAAGCTGCTTCTAGTCTTTTAAAGTCTTAAATGGCTTAGGACCAGGTTATATTAGAGGCTGCTTGCTATGATATGAGCCTATCTAGGTACTGAGATAAATGTTGAAGGCTTTGCTCTCAGGCCTGTTTTGGGAACCTTCTCTGTCATGATGCCTTGACCCAGAAATACCACCCCAGCTGAAATTTGGTGGGCTTCCTCTTGTTGCATTTTGTGCCAGAAATTGAAGATTTTAAAATTTCATTGGGGTTTGTTCTGACATCTGGTTTTATAGCTGCTAGTTTGAATATATAACATCTTTTACTCTTGGCTTCCAGTGGCATTTAATTTCACTTTGTTTTAAAGTGTTCGCATTTTGCTATTGCTTTTAGAAATTGTTTGCCTGCATTTTTATTGATGATGATGATGATGTCTAAATTCAATCAGGAATAAAATGCTTGTTCCACATGGCAACCTTGTATTAGGATGATTATGTATTGAGATTAACCAGGAGGATTTTCACATGATTGTCGAGGCTTTCTCTGGCTCCCATAACAGAACTGAATGTATCCTGTCGGATATCAGATGGAAAATAATAGGGTTTTTTCCACCACCCCTGTAGCCCTCTGTCTCCCAGCAGATACTCCCAAAGGTCTATACATTTCTTTTATTTAGATCGCTGGCATAATTGTTACCATATTCATATCCTGTGTTTTCTCACACTGAAGGACCACTTATCACTTGCTGTTTGGGGAGTGTCTGGCTGTTGTGGGTCCTAAGATCCTCTTCTTACGCTACCTGAAAGGCAGGGGGAAGAGGGTTGGGAAAAAATGCACTTCCTGCAAAAGGGGCTTCTGTTTTGGTGACACCCCCCCTTTTTTGAGGGGACACTGTTTGGCTCCTTCAGCTTCAGTGCAACAATATTAGGCTCCTTCAATGGCCATTTGAAAGGAAAACACTGCAGCAGCCACATGTGACCTTCCCCTTCTCAGGGATGGACTTTGGTCATCTTTATCTGAGCAAAGCAAAAATTTGCCCCCCCCCCAATGGATCTTCTTAATTATGGATCTTGTCACCCTCTGTGGGGGAACCGCCCGCACCACCCTAAATCCAGCAGGGGAAGAGTTCTGATTTCACATATTTTTTTATTTAGTATTTTATGCTGTTGCTGTTTTGGGGAAGGTTTGTACTTGCCAAAATGTCACATTTCACTGCCAAAAAGTAAGGACCCCCAAGGTGGGAGTTCTATCATGGTAGAGCCCATGCTTTGCATGGCTCCTGGTTCCAAGCCCTGCTTGGAAAGACCCAGGATTGAAAGACTCTGATCTAAAATCCTTAAGAACCGTTAGCAGCCTTCCCCAGCCTGGTCAGATATTCTGGATTACAACTCACATCAGCCCCAGCCAGCATGGGATTTGTAGTCAGAAACATCTGGTAGGGAAAACATCTGGAAGGGACTAGGTTGAGGAAGTTTAGTGAGGACAATACTGAGTTGCCTTTGGTCTAACTCTGTATAAGGCAGTTATACTATGTTGCAGTTACCAGCATGGTGAAGAGCCACACCCTTCATTTTCACATCATTCCCTCTTACTAGAATAAAGTTTTTCCATGTTCTTGGTAGAAACAGAAGAAGAAGAAGAAGAGTTTGGATTTGATATCCCGCCTTTCACTCCCTTTAAGGAGTCTCAAAGCGGCTAACATTCTCCTTTCCCTTCCTCCCCCACAACAAACACTCTGTGAGGTAAGTGGGGCTGAGAGACTTCAAAGAAGTGTGACTGGCCCAAGGTCACCCAGCAGCTGCATGTGGAGGAGCGGAGACGCGAACCCGGTTCCCCAGATTAGGTGACTACCGCTCTTAACCACTACACCACACTGGCTCTCTCACAGCTGAGCAAAAAGCCCCCAAAACAAAAAATTTTGGCCGCAAATGTTTTTATGCTTCATGTCAGAGAAGCATACCTTGTCTGGTGGTGTAGCAATAAAACTAATAGCTATGTGCTAAGCAGGATGCAGTGTGGTTTCAAATGGGATGGTGGACCAATTTGATAGTGTTGACATTCCTGCATTGCAGGGGGTTGGACTAGATGACCCTTGGGGTCCCTTCCAACTTTACAGTTCTATTATTCTATGGCAAAAATGAATGTGTATCATCTTTCTTTTTGCCCTTTTACAGGGTGAGGGGCCAGAGCGAGAGCGAACATGTCGCTGTCTTCCTGGTTCGGGTGGAATGAACCCCCCAGTCGCATTTCTCAGAGGAGCCCAACAGAAATGGTGATGGAAACTCTTATGATGGAACTCAGCTGGCAGATCAAGGAAGCAGAGAAGCAGCATCGGGAACGAGAGAACGAGTACCGCAAGATAAAGACAGGTGTTGACTATGGGTGGCTAGTTAGCTACCCCAAGCACAGCTACGATATCAGTCCAGGGGAGCGTCTGCAGCTGGAAGACATGTGCTCCAAAATACATCCCTCCTACTGTGGGCCCGTCATTATTAGGTATGCTGAAGTCTTATGTCAACCTTCTCTGGCTGTGGCTGTATGCTCACCAACAGAAATGGAAAATATACTGGTTTTCCCACCTTCCACAGTTTGTAAAGTTTCTCAGAAGCATCATAATGCTGTTGCTGTGGGTTAAGAGACTGAAGATCTCAGTTAAGTGGTGCTTGAAAGGGAGTGTCTTGAGCTTTGCTGAAAATACTGGTTCTCATTTTCTCTTAAAATCCAGTTTCACATCCTTATGGCTATGCAGATGAAACTCAAAGTGTACTGGCAATACTTGGTGAAAGATAGCATAGACACTTGCTTTGTTTGAGTAACTGAACTGGAATAAATAAGGGAGAATACCAGTAATCTGTCTTTTACAAACATGGGCGAACAGTACAGAAGCAGTGCAAATGACCTAACATTGATTACCGCATTTTTTGCTCTATAGGACGCACTTTTTCCCCTTCAAAAATGAAGGGGAAATGTGTGTGCATCCTATGGAGCGAAGACGCCATAGCCCCGCGACCCTCTCCCAGCTGGAGAGGTGACGCGCGGCTATGGAAGGAGCCTCTTTAGCCGCGCGTCACCTCTCCAGCTGGGAGAGCGCGCGCGGGGCTAAAGAAGCCATAGCCCCGCGACCCTCTCCCGGCTGGAGAGGTGACGCGTGGCTATGGCAGGAGCCTCTTTAGCCGCGCGTCACCTCTCCAGCCGGGAGAGCATGCGCGGGGCTAAAGAAGCCATAGTCCCATGACCCTCTCCCGGCTGGAGAGGTAACGCGCGGCTGTGGCAGGAGTCTCTATAGCTGCGCGTCACCTCTCCAGCCGGGAGAGCGCGCGGGGGGCAAAAGAAGTCCCCCGTGACCCCCTCCCGGCTGGAGAGGTGACGCGCGGCTATGGCAGGAGCCTCTATAGCCGCGCGTCACCTCTCCAGCCGAGAGAGCGCGCACGGGGCAAAAGAAGCCCCCCGCGACCCTCTCCCAGCTGGAGAGGTGACGCGCGACTATGGCAGCAGCCTCTCCACTGCGCCTTTCCGCTGCTCCCTGACCTGCTCTTTGGGGCTGGCAGTGGGCTTCCCCCCGCCAGCCCCAAAGAGCAGGTCGAAAGGAACCTGAAGCCTGGAGAGCGAGAGGGGTCGGTGCACACCGACCCCTCTCGCTCTCCAGGCTTCCAAGGTAGCCGCCTGAATGCACCTTAAATGGCACCTTGTTTTAGAGTGGAAAAACAAGAGGGGGAAAATTCTCCCCCTCTCTGCGCAGCGCCTCCTGCCACTTCGCTGAAGGGGCGCTGGGCAGAGAGGGGGAGATTTTTTTTTTCTTGTTCTCCACCCTCTAAAACAAGGTGCGTCCTATTGTCCGGTGCGTCCTATGGTGCGAAAAATACGGTATGTTTGTGTGAATGCAGCATACAGCCTGGGTGTCTTGAGCTATTTTGAGAGCCTTCATGTGAATAACTTGAAAGAAGTGCATAATAAATCTTTTCCAAAATCTGTATTAGGAATATAGCTTTTATTAGGCTATCTTGCAAGCTCTCCAGAAATTTGTATCAGATGGTAACCAAAGCAAGGTGGAGCAAAAAATAAAATAAAATAAAAAATTGGTGGTAAAGTCATCAATTTCTGTAATGGATGTAGTAAATCTTTTAGAGGTGATTCTAGTTCTTCATCTCTCCTGCAAAAACATGCATCTACCATACTTGTTCATCTGAATACTTCATTATTTAAATGGCAAAAATTTGATTGGATTAATAGCTGTCTATTATCCATTTGATGAATCCAATAAATTCCGATTTTGGAAAAGTAATCTTATTCTTAAGGGGATTTTTGTTGTTGTAACTATAGATTAAAAGAGCAAATATTTGTGCCTTAGGATTTATACCCCAGGTTATGAATTAGTTTTTTGGCTTCTTTCCTCCCCATAGATTTCGGCAGCTTGTTTCTGAATACGAACCAGAGGTCTCTGAAGTTTCTCGGCTTTTTCGTTCCGTTCTCCAAGAAGCCATGGAGAAGAGCAAAGAGGAAGAAGAGGCAAAGAAGCTTGCAAGGCAATGGAACACAAAGCACAAAACCAGCCTCTCTCTCATGACATTCAAGTCCCGGGCCAGGATTCTGCCCTTCAGTAGTGACATCAAGACCATTTCGGAAGATGTTGAGAGGGGCACCGATCCAGCCAGAAGGGCATGGAGCATGCCTGAATTCAGGAGCACCAAGGACTACTGACTCTATTTATAACACTCAGATTTTGGGAACAGACCATCTTATTTATGTATTTACTTATTTATTCATTTTTGTGTGACTTTTTCCTATGTCCTGTTGTCCCTTCTTTTTGTGTTCTGTGGAGAGTTCACATTGATTGCTTCTTAGGCTTCTTTTAACCCATGTATCTGTGTGTTCCTGTTTTCATATGGACTGGTCTCTTAATATAAACAGCCAGCTTGGTGCACCATGGGATGTGTGACAAACGCCAAACCACTCAACCTATTTTGCTTTAAACCGAAAAAGAAGCCCAGAAAGTAGTTGTGAGAATCAGCCCTGTGTTTCTGTTTTACCATCTTTTATAAACATCTCTCTCTTTCTTTTTCTCTCCTGATGCCCACAGTACTGCAACTGATGTACATACTCTTTGGACCACACACCATATCAACACCAGCCAAACACTGAGCAGCATATCAAAGGGTCCACAAACACAATTGCCAAATAGGATAGAAGGGGATTTCTGACAAAAACTGGAGTGGAAATGGCTGGTATTCGCTTATTTGTCCCTTGTCTGGAAGAAAAATTAGTCCAGTGAATAAAGGTAAAGGTAAAGGTACTCCTGCCCGTACAGGCCAGTCTTGACAGACTCTAGGGTTGTGCGCTCATCTCACTCTAGAGGCCGGGGGCCAGCGCTGTCTGCAGACACTTCCGGGTCACGTGGCCAGCGTGACGAAGCTGCTCTGGCGAACCGGCACCAGAGCAGCACACGGAAACGCCGTTTACCTTCCCGCTATAAAGCGGTACCTATTTATCTACTTGCACTTAAGGGTGCTTTCGAACTGCTAGGTGGGCAGGAGCTGGGACCGAACGACGGGAGCTCACCCCGCCTCGGGGATTCAAACCGCCGACCATGCGATCGGCAAGTCCTAGGCGCTGAGGTTTTACCCACAGCGCCACCCGCGTCCCTAAGTCCAGTGAATATGATTGCTATTGCTACTGCTTTTGGCCCACAAACGTAATTATCCCCTGCCCCAATTTGTATTGTGCTTATTTTACATTGAAATGAAGGGGGGGGGAATTATGTAATGGGAACATAGTTTACGTCTTTATGTATGTAGGTAAGTACTTCTGCCACAATGGACAGTGAGACAAAGTAACATAGCTTTCGGTGGAATACGAATTGCAGTGGAATGGGAAGCTAAGCCTGGCTGGTTATGATGGATTACCAAGACCAGCCAATATCAAGGTGACCCCTAAGCATGTTATTACACTTTTGGAGTGCTGTCCTCCTCAGAAAGCTGTCATTACACGATCCTAACCAGGCATATGCCCCATTTTATAACTGGCCACTTCTGTGTAGACATGAAAAATGGACCCTATTCTTGGGGTGGGTAGGGATTAAGATACCCATGCAGACACTTCAGTGCTGTTGATCATGAGGCTGTACTATGGAGGGCTTGTGCAAGTGCCTCTGTTTCTTGTTGTCGGTAGCTCTTTAAAGCTAGAAAGAGCTACTGGCTGTTATGCTAGAAGGAGAAGCGCTTTGATGTGCTGTTTCCATGGTGCAGCTCTAAAGCAGCTGCTGTCACATTTCAAATCAGAATTGGAAATGTATTTGAGCTTGTGCAGGAGAACTTTTCAGCTGGGTGGTGTTTTTCTTCTCCATGAGAAGGAAATGTGCTTATATTTTCTGAATGTTAGACACTGTTATGCATGAAATATGCCCAGTCTGTCTACCTCTGGATGACAAATTGCAACCCTGGCAAGAAAGGGCTGGAATTATTTGCGAGTAGCTTAAGATAAATCCAGAGGATAACTTTTAAAGATAGGTCCTTAGCTTATAGCAACATATTTGCTTGGGCCTAACTATGTATCTGTACACAAGGCACAATCCAGACAAAGTTGAATTATTTTCAGTTTATTTAGTTTAATGCAGAAATACTTGGAAGCAGGTAAAAAATTTCTATTAGTATGGCATGAACCAGCCAGTCATTCTATCTTGTGTAAATGGTACAATAGGTTAATTGACTAAAGAAGCTGTTTATTTGGTTTGTGTTCCACTGGAAACTAAGACTATTGACTCTTGATATCTGAGCTAGCTGGTTTCTGAGTTGTGATTGCTTTCAGGCAACTCTTGTTAAGTGAATGGGGTACTTAAAGGTTCAGAGGGCTTTGTGTTTCATACGTATGCCACTGCCACCTGGACCCTTTTATTTTTGCTAAGATTTCTCCTGGAGTGATTTTGCCAGCTTTTGGGATCTATCTATCTATCTATCTATCTATCTATCTATCTATCTATCATCTACACACCCACAGACCCACGCAAGATGGAACAATGTGGATGCACCGTACTAAAGAATTCTCACTCTCTCTTACACACAAACTTTCCCGAAGACACCAGCAAACTGCATTATTTTAATATGAAGCAAACTCAGGGTTTCCAAATGCCAGATCCAGTTTGAGCTGGACCATTTAAACTCAGTAGCAGAGAAAGAGACCCAAAATATTTTGACAATTGTACAACTACTATGCCACTTTCTACACCTATGAATATTTATTTGTTTATGGAATTTGTATACTGCTTTTCCTACGTGAAAAAGAAACTATGTTTAAAAAAATACTAATGTAAGGGCTAATGGGATTAGCTCTGT
Organism: Podarcis filfolensis; assembly: GCF_964270895.1. Classification (NCBI taxonomy): domain Eukaryota; kingdom Metazoa; phylum Chordata; class Lepidosauria; order Squamata; family Lacertidae; genus Podarcis; species Podarcis filfolensis. The sequence continues at coordinate 97,498,967 of NC_139606.1, forward strand.
TCCTCCCTGCTTGTGTTCTCCATAGCCCACAAAAGTGCTTAGCACCCTAGGACAGTTGGGGAGATAGTGCCCCAGATGAATTATCTTAGGCTATGGTGATCTATATTTGATAGAGCATTTTTAAAAACTTGTGTGTTCTCATGTGGTATCTGTCCTTTCTACTGTATATGTACATGTTTTTCTTTGTCTTAGGGCCTCGTTCATAAGGGAAATTGACAAAAAAGTATAAAAAGCCATTTTCTAACATTGCCATTTGACCAACTTTTGTATCAACAAGTGAACAATTCTTTGCTGTGTTAAATTCTGAAATACATTCTTTAATTTTAGCTGTCCCATTGTCCTGTGATTTTTATATCCAATGTTCTAGTTATTAGGAACTTCAAGATTATTGCTGCCATTGTGCAATCTGAGTGCTCCTTAAGATGGCTTTCCTCCCTAATTTAAATATAATTTCTTTTTAGTACAATGTAATGTATTTTCATTTATGTCAGAATTTCTAAATCTCTACAATGAAGGAATACCCTAGTAGCTTAAGTGCCCAAGACCTCGGCAGTTACTTTCAGTTTACAGCCTTAAAGATGCATCACCACTGACCCACTGGCTCAGGTCAGATGCAGTGCTAAGCCAAACCATGTCTTGGCATGAACAAAGAAATGTGCAGGTTCCCAGAGAGGAATGTGATTGCTCTGCTCATCTCTTGATGTGAGCTAAGAAATAGTTTGACTTAGCATTACGTCTGAACCAGGCCCATGGTCGATCTTCCCCTAGACAAACCATCGAGTGGTAAACCACAGAACTAAGCTTGGCTACAGCTTGTGAAAGCAGAAGTCTTGATTTGAGTGTAACACTAGGCCTAGGGGTCAGCAAAGTTTTTGTGGCTTGGGCTGCTTCATGGTCCCGCAGACTCCGCGGTGGGCCGGAGTGCACACACGTGCGCATGTGCAAACGCTATTTCTGGCACTCCTTCTGGTGTGGAGGAGGCGTGCACAGCTTCCCATTGGCTGCAGGAAGCTCCTGCAGCCAATGGGAAGCCGGCCAGTGTTGCAGAAGGCGGTCGCCGCTCTACTCCACGCCAGTTTAGCGCGGCGCACGGGAGCTGACCGAGCGGGCAGTGGGGGGCTCCCCAAGCAGGCGGCGGGGTTCCATGGCCCGGTTAAATGACCCTCCCATGGACCACTTCTGGCCCATGGGCCTTAGGTTGCTGACCCTTACACTAAGCTATACCATGCCTTAGTGCAGCAGGAATAATGGGGTGGGGAATGAGGGGGCAAAGCAGGCACAATCAACTTGTTTACACTAAGTCATGGTTTGTCTTAGTATTAAGTGTGGAACGGGTCAGTGGGAGTTACTTCTGAGTGAACGTGCAGAGGGTAGTGGCGTACAGAACTAAAATGTAAAACTGTTGACTTTTAAACTGAAAGATCTAACAAATGCTAAAGTTGGTGAGTGGAAGATAGGGCTGTCCTTGCACATAATGCTAAGCCAAACCATGACTTACTGTGAACACACAAATGCACTGGCTCCTGGGGAAGAGATTGTACCTGCTTTATTCCTTGCTGGTTCTTTTAGGTCAGCTGAGCAGTGAATGTAAGGTTTGGCTTAGCGCGAAACCCAGGAATGTGGTTAAGCTCTCTCCTCAACCATGACCTCTAGCCAATGTTTGCACAATCTCAGGAAGCCATAGTTGGGCACACCTTGATGTGTAAATTAAGCCAGCAAATGCAATACTATTAAAGACAGTGGGAGGAAGGTTTAGGAAACCACAAGCCCAGATTGGTAAAGAGTAGCATTAAAAGTTATACGGAAATCATTACTTTAAAAATATTAGATATCAAAACATACAGAAGCAGCAAGTGTACTGAAAAAGAACCAGCATTGCTTCTGCAAAGGGGAGTCTTGCTGACTTCAATAATTACTGTTATTTTAACACAAAAGAACATCATTGCTCTTTTGTTTCCATGTTTTGATCAGTACTTTCTTGCAAAACATAGTCTTCATACATGGGTTAAGTAAATCCACATGCAAGAAACCATCATTTTAAAAAGTATATACATCCTATTCCTGCATGAGGCTTCTACTCGTTTTCTATCTCAGTTGTTGAAAACAATCCACGCTTGCTTAGCTTAAGTAATATAACTTAATAGCATATTAATATAATTTAATAGTAGTAATATAACAGCAAATGGTGTTCCAGCACCAACGGTGCAAATTCAGAAATAATTGTGTACGGCTCTGAGAATTTAGCAAGCATGGCATATGTTGCAACCAAACACTAATCCAGCAAACTCTATACGCAGATGGAGGCATTGCATCAAAGTGGATAGGGCTTGATGATTATGAAAGCACTAGCAGTGAGTCTGCAGTGACCTCACAGCAGCAGCACTGCAGTTTATCTGGGATGAGGGGGGCAGCAAGACTGGAGCTCTGTAGGCAGATAAGCAGTAATCCCAGAACTGGAGTTTCCGCCGCCAATGTCACTTAAAGGGCAATGATGTTAAAGTTTTGGCGATAGAATGGAATATCTGTAGATTGAGATAAACATCTAGACCAACCAGCCACATTCCAGGAAAGAATATTTAGGGCATTGGCTGATTCTTGGATTTTTGGATTTTGGGCACCCTCAGCAGTAATCCCAGATTGACAGGTGCATTCCCATAGCCCAGTTCCAGTCCTGTTCAGGTCAGTGGGGTAGCTGTGCTTCCGCACACCAGTTGCTACTGCATCAAAGTAGCAGTGGAAGCGACAGCTATGAAAGGAGTTCTTGTTCCACCCCCCCCCCTGAAGGCAAAGAAATGACTTAACTGAGGTTGAACTGTCATTTTGTCATACTAAAAAATCAGTCAGCCTTGCCTTTACCGAACCTGGTCAAATAAGCTGGGAAGAGAAGGACAACAAACAGCAACAGAGGCAGAGTTAAGCAACTATACACTATGTGTATAGCAAGGTTATGCTTAAAATTCTACAAGGCAGGCTTAAGCAGTATGTGGACCGAGAACTCCCAGAAGTGCAAGCTGGATTTCGAAGGGGCAGAGGAACCAGAGACCAAATTGCAAACATGAGCAGGAATATGGAGAAAGCTAGACAGTTCCAGAAAAACATCTACTTCTGCTTCATTGACTACATGAAAGCATTTGACTGTGTCGACCACAGAAAACTATGGCAAGTTCTTAAAGAAATGGGAGTGCCTGACCACCTCATCTGTCTCCTGACAGATCTCTATGTGGGACAAGAAACTACAGTTAGAACCGGATATGGAACAACTGATTGGTTCAAAATTGGGAAAGGAGTACGGCAAAGCTGTATATTGTCTCCCTGTTTATTTAACTTATATGCAGAATTCATCATGTGAAAGGCTGGACTGCATGAATTGCCGGAAGATTGCAGGAAGAAATATCAACAACCTCAGATATGCAGATGACACAACCTTGATGGCAGAAAGTGAGGAGGAATTAAAGAACCTTTTAATGAGGGTGAAAGAGGAGAGCACAAAATATGGTCTGAAGCTCAACATCAAAAAAACGAAGATCATGGCCACTGGTCCCATCACCTCCTGGCAAATAGAAGGGGAAGACATGGAGGCAGTGAGAGATTTTACTTTCTTGGGCTCCATGATCACTGCAGATGGTGACAGTAGTCACGAAATTAAAAGACGCTTGCTTCTTGGAAAAAAAGCAATAACAAACCTAGACAGCATCTTAAAAAGCAGAGAGATCACCTTGCCAACAAAGGTCCGTATAGTTAAAGCTATGGTTTTCCCAGTAGTGATGTATGGAAGTGAGAGCTGGACCATAAAGAAGGCTGATCGCTGAAGAATCGATGCTGTTGAATTATGGTGCTGGAGGAGACTCTTGAGAGTCCCATGGACTGCAAGAAGATCAAACCTATCCATTCTTAAGGAAATCAGCCCTGAGTGCTCACTAGATGGACAGATCCTGAAGCTGAGGCTCCAATACTTTGGCCACCTCATGAGAAGAGAAGACTCCCTGGAAAAGACCCTGATGTTGGGAAAGATGGAGGGCACAAGAAGAAGGGGACGACAGAGGATGAGATGGTTGGACAGTGTTCTTGAAGCTACAAACATGAGTTTGACCAAACTGCGGGAGCCAGTGGAAGACAGGAGTGCCTGGCGTGTTCTGGTTCACGGGGTCACGAAGAATCGGACACGACTAAACACCACCACCACCATGTGTATTCATTTAAATGCTCTATAAAAATAGGATGAACACATAAATGAGCTCATTTTCAAAGCAACTTTGGCAACCAGTTTCATTTACGAAGTATTTCAACAGAATTTATCAGCACCGTACTCTGTACAGATGTTAGAAATGTTTCCTTCTTCACCAGGGCCTGTTATCTAGTCAATTCCACTCTGCCACAAATTTAGAGATGGATAGAGTGCCCTCTGCTGTTACTTCTAGGGATTTTACCAATTGGAATTTGTGGAATATTATACTCTGCAGAGGTTTTCAACCTTTTTGAGTCCATGGCTCCCTTGACCAACTACTTTCTTTCTGCAGCACCCCTGGGGGGCTCAGGATCCCCCTTATGTCGCCTCTTGCCTACAGAGCTGGCAGCCTCTCACCCTTTTTTGAATACCGTCCCTTGGTAAGTGTTCCCTCAGCCTCCTTTCCCCTCTCCTTGGGAGTCCTCAGGGCAGCTGCCACCACCACTCCTAGTCTCTGAGCTGCCCCTCCCTGCCCCCAAAGAGATATGCCTCCTCACACTGCCCCACAGGGGCTTGGGACTTGTCTGTTTATTTCCAGCAGCAAAGGCTGTTGGACTGGCTGGCTGGGCTCCCTGGCCTGCTTGCTTGCTTGCTCCAAGGCCACGTCAGCTCCTGGCAACCAGCACCCCTTGACCACCATTCAAGGCACCCCAGGTGCCACAGCACACTGGTTGGAAAACACTGTTATACTGCATTACAGCAGATCTAACTATCCCTCCCTGCTTAGTTTGGGTGGTAGGAACATCTACACTAAGAAGTACTCTAGTAATTTATGCAAAATAATGAAAACTCTTACATATGCTGCTGCTAAGAGAGTCCAGAGTCCACTTTCCCTTTCTGTTAGTGCTGATCTTATTAAAAGTGTGATATGATATATGCTTCTCTCTCCTCATCTCCCCCAGCCCATGTGGCACCTAATCATGTGGAGTGGTAAGAACGAGCTGCAAGATTTCATCATGCATTTCCTTTAGTAAATGTTCTCGAGAGAGAACAGGTAACGGTTTGGGGCAGGAACCCTGTGACCACTGGCCTGGCCGGTTTTGTTCTGCTCCGAGCTTCCATATCCTGACAAACTAAAACTCTGCTTGTGAGGCAGATAATTCACCAAGTGCTACGTGATTCAAATTCAGAAACAGATTTTATTTGGTTTTCTTTTAAAATAGAAGTCTGTACATTGTGAAGTTACCTTACATGACCACTTGTCTACTGAAGTCTATTGGGCGTACCACTGAACTCTACTGAAGTTGATGTCCCGGTGGGATTCTCATAGTGTGCACCTACATACATATTTCTCTGTAGGTTAGAACATAAACTATGGCAAGCATACAAAAAAGCAAGCAGTGGGGGATCAACACAAAATAATAAATTACACCAGGACGCAAGCTAGTTGCAGAATATTCACATAATGGTTATATTATGCCAGAATATTTTAATTAATAGCCTAGCACCTAGTTAACAAACTGCCGTTTGGCTTGTTAATAACAGGAAAAGGAAATCCTATCAATGAAACAATGTTTTCAAAAGTATACTGCATTAATTCCTCTAGAATACACACTACTTAGAAAGAGGTGATTTTTGTCGGTTACAAACAAATATCTTCAATACTAAAAATTTCTATATATACAGGTACTCTTTTTTTGAAAGAGCTTATTTGCAAATAGTCAGCTTTAACATGAAAAAAGACAAAGGACAGCCAGTGGTAAAGTTGTTTTCTGCATGCAGTTTGGGATATGCGCAGTAGGTCAAAATTCAACCATGTCATCTCCCATTAAAGCATTTTTAAGGAATCGCCCTAGTTTTCTTAGGGTCCCCAGGAGCGGCAATATGGCTGTTCGTTGGCAAGTTGTTGCCATCAGTTCTTTACTGTTGTACAGGAGGATCTTCGCAGCAGGAGAATTTCAGCTCATCGCACATAAAGTGCTTTCACCCCTTCACTCTGAGCTTGCATTTGGTGCTTTGAGGAGCAGGTTGACAGACTTACTGGTCCTTGCTTAGTAGCATATTCACTACAAAGCAGAGTTCAAGAAATCAAGAAGTTCAGCGCGGTTTCGATCTCGCTGGAAATAAAAAAACCAGTGAATTTAAAACTATTTTATAAATGCTTTCAATAGTCAGTTCAAACTATTAGAAACTCATTTTGTAGCCTTTTGTAAGGGGTGGTTCTGTTTTGCTTCCAAACTCCTAGGCTTTCAGTCACCTGAGTTTGTTATATCATTAGGGGGAATGATATAAAATAATTCAATAACAGAAAAATCGCTAGAAAAACTAGAAGGTCTTTAAACATAAAGAGGTGTTTTTTAAACAAACTCAAGGAATGCAGAACATTATGAGAAAAGCTACAGCTTTGATCCAGCTGCCATTTCAAGTAGCAACTGGTCATTACAGATGTGTATATCCATCTGTATGAAAAGATACGTCCAGACAGTTTGACAGGGTTTGGAAAAGCATTGCAATGGAGGTGTACATCTGCATTGGCAGTACAGGACCCCCTGGACAGATAAGTCCAGTCAAAGGCAACTATGGGGTTGCGGCGCTCATCTCGCTTTCAGGCCGAGGGGGAGCCAGTGTTTGTCTGCAGACAGCTTTCTGGGTCATGTGGCCAGCATGACTAAACTGCTTCTGGCGCAATGGCACACCGTGATGAGTGCTAGAGCCCACGGAAATTATTGGCAGTACATACAGATCTAGATCAAGGTGTAGACCAAAAGTGTATTATGAATTTACATAGCTCTGGTGCTACAACCAAAGGGAAAACAAACCAGTTAACACAGGTACCACCTCCCCTTAGGAAGCAATAAAAAAGTTTAAAATGTTACCTCTTTATCCTTTTTACTCTTCTTTACTTTCATCTTAATTTTCTTCCCTGTGATCATACTGTAGTTCTGATTCTTCTTTTTATCTTTCAAGTACTAAAAGAATGTATTTGATACATAAATAAATATGTACCATTTTAAATTATCTATATTGCTGTTGTTGTTGTTAATTTATTAAATTTGTATACCGTCCTTCATCCGAAGGTCACTGGGCGGTTCACAACATAAAAATACAAAACGAACATACAAACTACATAATAAAAACAAGAACAAAAAATCTCAATAACCCCTCCTCCTGCAAATATATTTAAAAGGACCTAGAATGTTAATCAGCCAAAGGCCTGGCTAAAGAGAAACGTTTTTGCCTGGTGCCTGAAGATAGGAAATGAAGGCACCAGGTGAGCCTGCTGAGGAGAGCATTCCACAAATGGGGAGCCACCACAGAAAAAGCCTGTTCTTGTGTTGCCACCCTCCAGAACTCTCGTGGAGGAGGCACATGAAATAGGGCCTCTGAAGATGATCACAGGGGTCAGGGAGAGGGGCTTCTTGAGGTATTGTGGTCCGGAGCCATTTAAGGCTTTATAGGTCAAAACCAGCACTTTGAATTGAGCCCAGAAACTAACTGGCAGCCAGTGCAGTTGGACTTGATTCAAACTGCCTTGCCCTAGTGAGCAACGTGGCTCCTGAATTCTGCACCAGCTCACTTTGTTCAGAGGAAGCCCTACATATAACTTGTTGCAATAATCTAATTTAGATGTTACCAGAGCAACAGAAGTTAGGCTATCCCTGTGTAGATAGGGGCGCAGCTGGGCCATCAGCCAGTGCTGATGGAGGACACTCCATGCCCCTGAGACCACCTGAGTCTCAAGCGACAGCAAAGGACCCAGAAGTACTTCCAAGCTACATGCCCGCTTCTTCAGAATTATGTGCGGTTTACTAAACGTCAGGAAAACAGAAACATGTGCAAATATGTAATGAATTGACCTCTTAAACCAAAACAAACAGGAAATCAAAAATCTTAAACTGATTTAAGTTTGGGGGGGGGGAGGGAAATCTGACCCAATGGAAACAGCCTAAAAACAAAATACTCAGGATTCTTCAGGGTCAGAGACTAAACCAGTAGATTCTATGAATCTGGTGAAAGTAATACTGAAAGAGTTTCACTCTCCTGAAGTTCATTCTGCTCAATCACACCTGTGGTAATGGTGCCAAACTAGGACTGAGGAGACCTGGGTCTCAATTTCTATTCAGCCAAGCTCACCTTGGGGCAATTATACAATGTCAGCCTAAACCTAACTTAAGGGTTGTGAGGATTAAACAGGGGTGGGGAGAATCTGTCTGCCGCGCTGAGCTCCTTGGAGAAAGACCAGATAAAAATGTATAATAAATATGCCACAGTGTTTGTTCTAATAGCAAGATGTAGTTCAACCTTTAGAAAGGTAATCAAAACAGAAAATCTAAGTAATTCTACTGCCCATTTAAATACTTTTAATCAAGACACTTATCAGCTAGTCTAGTTCTGTGGGGGAAAATTGAGACACTGCCTGGCATTCAGTCTTGCACCTACCTTAGAAAGCTGTACAGGACCTGACTTTTCTTTCTTTTTCTTCTTTTCTTTCTTTTTCTTCAACTTATCTTTTTTTCTCTTCTAAAGAGATAAAAACATGCACTGGCATTTCTTTATGCCTGATAGTAGCCACAGAGCACCTATACAGATTCACATTAAATTATGCACTTCCTACAGAGACCTAGCAGACCAATCTCCCTATTTATTTATTTATTGGCAATATTTATAAGTTGCTAACCAGAGTTCACCAACCTTTTGAGGCCAGTGGGCATGTTTGGAATTTTGAGAAAGTCCTGTGGGTGACAGTCAAGAAATGGTTGCTATGGGAATGCAGCATAAAACAAACTGGCTGCTGTAGGGTGATTGATGGTGCTTGTAGAGAGCTGTGCCTTTGTCTACACAACCTGATTTTAAACCACGAGGGCCAAGGAAAACAGGCTCCCAATGTCATTGTGACATCTGGAGACTGACAGGTGCTGCCCATCCAACTTGGCTCACAGGGGATCAGGGAACCATGGATCTGACCTGCTGGCCAGTTCTAGTTCCTCAACCCGGCTCTACAGGTACCTGCTAATCAGCTGTTGAGCTCATTTAGTTCAATCCTTAAATAGAAGTCCAATCTATGAATGAAAATGTCAGTAGCATGCTTCCAATGATACATTTTCTCCAGAACCCACTGTTAGCAGCCATATGACCCACCCACATTATCTGCTAACAGGCATCCAACCCATCATATGAGGATCACTGTTGTAAACTCAAGTCACATCTGCAGTGAGTCGAACCAACAATGAGACATGCATTTCCATGGATATGGAGTTCATAGGTCCATCACCAAAGCAGCTGAAAGACAAGCAATCTTCACATGACACCTCCATAAGAGGTTGTCACATGTCAGCAAGCAATGTAATCTGCTAAAAGGAAGTTAGTCAGAGTAGCATAATTTCTCGTTTGGGTTCAAATCATATTCTGTCTGAATCCACAGAAGAAAATTACAAAATATTTTGTGCTCAAAAACATGACATGTTGAACAAAGCACAAAGAAGAGCTTTTCAGTTGCACTGATTTTTCATCTCTGCTTCATCTGTTAATCTTGGCCTTACCTTTTTGTTCTGTTTTTCCTTTTTCCTTTTCTTTGATTTTGATTTGGGAGAATCTAGGAATTAAAATTAAAACAAACAAACATGTATTATGGCTTGAACGATGTTACATGAATCAGAGTTTTGTTACAAAACAGTTCCTGAGATGGTGGAACTAGTTTTCGTTTATGTTTGGATATACAAGACACCATTTTGAATCAAGATTGCAGATCAAAATGTTCCAAACTGCACTGATTTGGACACCTCTAAAGATGGCACCATCAAATTTAGCACCAATGTTTACATGATCAAGGAGAAGTGTTTTAGTTTATAGATGGAATTCAATGTTGTGCCCCCTCCTTTCCTTGCTGACTTGAGTATCAGGTCTATTAAATTCAAGCATCTCCACCATGCTAAATCAGGTTCTCACAACAACAAAGTCATTAAGACATTGAACAGTTAAGCTCCTACAAAATTCAGGTTATCAATCAATGCTTGATCTAGGTTTGGAAGTTGTCAGTATTTGCTGTCAGTATTTGAAACCATTGTATACTAAACATATTACTTCAATGCAGAGATGAAATCATACCTCTACTACTTGAGCTGCTTCTGCTGTGTGAAGCAGAGGACCTTGAGGAAGAACTTGAAGATGAGGATGTTGAAGAACTAGACGATGTAGTGGAAGAAATTGAGGTGGACCTGCTTCTGCTGCGTTTTCGCTTCCTCTTCTCTCTCTCTTAAAGAAAAAAACAACCCAGAGTACAGGAGCACTGATTAGGATTTAGGTTTTTTGGTACATTACATTAGAAAATCCTGATTTTAAATGGTAATTTTTAAAAAAAAATGCTTCAGTACATTTTTAATGCTTATTAGTTACCATTGAAAGGCAAAACACAGATTAATCAAATTGATAATTAAATAATAAACAGCGAACACATATATTTATTTACTGCATTTCATAGAATCATATAATTGCAGAGTTGCAAAGGATCCTGAGGGTCATTCAGGCCAAACCCCTGCAATGCAGGAGTCTCAACTAGATCGTACAGACAGAATCATTTAAATCCCATCTTCCTTCCATCATGGAATAGTACACAAGACAATACACAAGCAATTCCCAGGTTATCTATCCAGGCACCAACGAAACTCAGAAACGCTTAGCTTCAGCAAGGTGGCTGAATCTTGCACTACAACACTTCCAGAAGATAAGTCTAATTCACATAACAGTATGTTACATACTGAAGATAAAGCAAGTTGACTTTGCAGTGATCAGAGAGTGCTGATTAAATAGTGTGACTAGTTCTAACACAACCCACAATGCCTTCAAAAACTTTCAAGTTGAGTGAACTTAAAAACACTGTGCTGCAGTCTGGAAATGTGCCAAAGCATCTGAAAGTGGTTCAAAACACCCAAATGCAGTATAAAAAAAGGTGTGTAAACCAATAGTTAGCATTTAATTGGCTCTGATACAAGCGATATACATTCAGGGAGTGTAAAACCTGAGAATGCTCTCTATTGAAGCTACTGTCACAGACTCAACAATTACACTTACCTCTTCCTTTTGTTTTCTCTTGCGATGTTGCACACAGCGCCCCACCTTTCTCTTCATGTCTGTTATCCATATCTATGAAACATATATATTTATGTTATCCATATCTATGAAACATATATATTTATATATACACAAACAAAATTGTCAAAAATATTTTCTGTGGAAGAAACTGAAACTACCTGTTGAGATGGAGTTTTTCCACTACCAGGAAAGACTAATGACCATGGTACCACTGAATTTTAAGCATCTGATCTAATCTAAGGAGTTGAAACAGATTTGGGCATATCAGGTTTAGATTAGAGTCTGTTTCAACTGCTTAGAGTGTTAAACTGCAGTTTAAGAATTGTGCACAAGTGGTAACACCAACAGTATGATGTGTGTAAGTAAACAGCCAATGAGCAAAAATGAATTTCTTAAGGACCAGCTTTATAGCTATGCGGTAACTTCAAGCATGATTTGCATGGCTACATGTGAAAAAATATTCATGCCAGTGGCACATCATCAATGCAACTTGTTTGTACAGCCAAGCCTGGGGCTCTCTGAAAAGATTTCATGTTGCATTTAGTCACCTAAAAAACTCTTCATCCAAGAGAAGTTGAAAGTGTCTTGAAATTCTATAAAAGAGTAGCCTTGGAAATGCTACATTATTCACATTTAATCAGTCAGGGTACTTGCAGAAGTTAAATAATGTAACTCCCTAACAAACACACTTAGTTACTCCTTAACAAACACACTTTGGCCAAGCTTTTGGAGCCTGAACAGATTGTCAAACTACAGTGGTACCTCGGGTTACAGACGCTTCAGGTTACAGATGCTTCAGGTTACAGACTCCGCTAACCCAGAAATAGTACCTTGGGTTAAGAACTTTGCTTCAGGATGAGAACAGAAACCGCGCAGTGGCGGCGCAGCAGCAGTGAGAGGCCCCATTAGCTAGAGTGGTGCTTCAGGTTAAGAACAGTTTCAGGTTAAGAACAGACCTCTGGAACGAATTAAGTTCTTAACCCGAGGTACGACTGTACACCAAAATGAGCTCTCTCCCTCTCTCTCTCACCTGGGGAAGTATGGCTGTCTGTATCATTCTACCATGCAATAAGTTCCAGAAGCTTAACTGTGTTAACCTGTTACAGTAAACACAAAATGGAATTTTGGGACACTTACTTTACTCTTTCTGGAATAGGTTTTCATGGTCTAAAGCCCACTTCATCAGATCCAGATAGCTAGCATTATATGTGTTATTTATATACAACCATCCATTTGCAAAGTGCTTGAGAGAGAACAAGAGGCCACATCTCTGCCCTGAGAAACATACAATCTAAAATCTGACACAGAGGGGGTAAAAAGGAAGTGCAGAGCTGTGAAAGCAGGGGAAAAACAGAGGGAGAATGTGTTATTCCCCCACCCCTTCTTCACTGTTACACATACTTAGGCAGTTACACCAGGTTTTGTGCCAACGGCTTTATGAGAAAAGTGGGCATTGAGGAAGGACTTGAGGAAAGAGAAAAAACTGCATCACAAAAGTGATGTGTGAGGTAGTTCCAAATGGGGAAAGACAGTCTTCTGAGGGAGCAGAAGACCTTTGGACAGATGGGGGTGATAGAGCTACAGGAGCAAAGGTCAAAAGCAGGGATGTTTCAGGACATAATAATGGAGAGATAAGGAGGGGCAAAGTCATGGAGGGTTTTGATAGTAAAGATGAGGAACTGTTGGACCAGACAGGGCATCACATCATTAGAGGCAGGAATGATTTTAACAGCAGAAACCAATAGTTTTGTGGCACCTTAACCCTCCTTTGGGAATGGTCATTGTTAATAATGTAGTTGCTACTGTCCTTGCTTTCTGCATTTAATTTCCCTCTGACTTCGCAGATTCACAATTCCACCTCACTGTTGTGTGGGACACACACACACAGAAACACCCCACTCAAGCAACACTTCGTTTGTCTAGTCCAGGGGTCAGCAAACTTTTTCAGCAGGGGGCCGGTCCACTGTCCCTCAGACCTTGTGGGGGGCCGGCCTGTATTTTTTGGGGGGGAAATGAACGAATTCCTATGCCCCACAAATAACCCAGATATGCATTTTAAATAAAAGCACACATTCCACTCATGTAAAAACACCAGGCAGGCCCCACACATAACCCAGATATACATTTTAAATAAAAGGGCACATTCTACTCATGTAAAAACACACTGGTTCCCAGACCGTCCACAGGCCGGATTTAGAAGGCGATTGGGCCTTAGTTTGCCTACCCATGGTCTAGTCCACAGAAGCTTACACTATTAATACATTTGTTAAAATTTAAAGTGCCACTTGACTCTCTGTTGTTTTTGCAAATACCCCTCTGGAGTGTAGCTGGATGGAGATGATGGAACCAAGGTGAGGCAATGGAAGACCAGAGAGGAGAGCATTGCAGCAACCTAGGCCAGGGGGCTCACCGCCGAAGAATTGATGCTTTTGAATTATGGTGCTGGAGGAGACTCTTGAGAGTCCCATGGACTGCAAGAAGATCAAACTTCTCAATTCTTAAGGAAATCAGCCCTGAGTGCTCACTGGAAGGACAGATCGTGAAGCTGAGGCTCCAATACTTTGGCCACCTCATGAGAAGAGAAGACTCCCTGGAAAAGACCCTGATGTTGGGAAAGATGGAGGACACAAGGAGAAGGGGACAACAGAGGACGAGATGGTTGGATAGTGTTCTCAAAGCTACAAACATGAGTTTGACCAAACTGCAGGAGGCAGTGGAAGACAGGAGTGCCTGGTGTGCTCTGGTCCATGGGGTCATGAAGAGTCGGACACGACTAAACAACAACAACAGGCCAGGGGGCAGAGGGACAAGGGTGTTTTCCCAGGGCTCAGAGTGGAAAGCCTCCTGGTGTGTATGGGTGGGTGTTTTTTGCAATGCTCTGAAGTGAGAAGTAACCATGACCTGGCAATGGACTGAATATGGCGAGCAAGGCAGGGAGAAGTCAGTGTGCCTGTCCAACATCAGACAGGCAGAGAGGTATAGAGAAAGCGAAACAGCAAGGGGCTGTCTCTATCAAGGTTTCCATGCAACAGGTCGAAGTCATACCAGATAAGCGCAGTAGCAATCCACAAAACAATGCATTGGTTGGTTTTCAAGGTGCCGCTACAAGGCTCCTTGGTTGTGTTTGGAGGAGATAGTATGGAAAATTTATCCCCCACAGCAGCACATTCGTAATGCGTGCAAAAGATGGTTGTTTGTTTTCACGAGAGGGAAGATTCACAATCCCTCACGCTTCTAGGCGCGGCGGTGACAGTTAGTTACTCCGGATTAAAGCGCTCCTTTTTTTTTTTACGCGGGGCGACCCGCGGAAGCCAAAATACGAATATAACCCCCCACGCCCCCTAACCGGAGCCCCTCGGGCCCGTTTACACGCGTGGGGTGCGACTCCTGCCGTCGACAGTAACAGCAGCAGTTATTCACCACAACAATCCTCTCAGAGCCCCGCCGCGTACGAGGCGCCTCAGGGACCGGGCGGTGCGCAGGGCGGGCGGCTAGCGGGGAGAGGCCGATTATGCCCGGAAAGCGCGCCGGGTCTCTGAGGCAGCAGCTAACAGGCCTTCCGGCCTGCCCAGGACGGCGCTTACCGGCGGCGTCGGCGGCGAAGGCGACCAGCAACCGGCGGCCGTCGTGGCCCCAGGCGCTCCGGGAACCCGGAACCACAACGCGGAGCACCGCCGCCTGCCGGGACAGGGCCAGCGCCGATATCCGGGAAATGGCGGGAGGCGAAAGGCGCTCGGGGTCGGCGCCTCCCTCACGACTCTCGGCTGCTCGGGGCGCCGCGCTGAGGGGGAGCCGGAGGAGCGAAAATAAGTGTGGGGGTGGGGGAGGAGAGGAGAGGAGAGTGAGCCCGGCTTAAGCCTGCGCGCGTTTACTCAGGAGTAAGTCCCTGTGTTCTGTGGGGTCTACTCCCTGGTAAGAGCGCTCCAGGCGGCCCACCTGACAGGGGTGGTTTGGCGGAGGGGAACGGCAAAGCTTGCGACGATAAGCCCGCTGAGCGTTATCGAAGGGAAATGGCTCCTAATTAGCAGCAGCAACGTGGCAGCTTTTCATTTCCTTGCTGAGGGGAAAGGACGCCGTGGGGTGTTTTGTTTGTTTGTTTAAGCGGGGGCGGTGGGGGGCAGCTGCCACCCCTCAAAATCAAGTAAATAAATAAAAATACTCAACTGACCAATTGTATTGCAGGTAACTCAGTTCTGCCCGCCCCAAACCTAAAGCCTGCCCCTCCCCAATAAATCCTGGCTACGCCCGTGTTTTTTAAACCGTTGTCATCATTTATTTTTTTAACCTCAGTCGGTATCTGTATTGAGGCAGGCAGGCAGGCAGGCAGGCAGGCACACACACACTTTTACATGTTTTTATTGTGAATGAATAAAAGCATAACATTCTTTTTATATATAATAATTTTTATTAGCTTTCAATTGCAATCCAATAATAGCCTCATTATAACAATAACAATTTATAATACAGCTATTAATATCAATAGTTCAAATAAAAAAATTTTTTTTCTTTCCAGTAGCACCTTAAAGACCAACTAAGTTAGTTCTTGGTATGAGCTTTCGTGTGCATGCACACTTCGTCAGACACTTCGTGCATGCACACGAAAGCTCATACCAAGAACTAACTTAGTTGGTCTTTAAGGTGCTACTGGAAAGAAATTTTTTTTTTTGTTTTGACTATGGCAGACCAACACGGCTACCTATCTGTAAATAGTTCAAATACTAAGTTATATAATTTAGATAAGGTGCTCCCACCCCCACGTGCTAGAATTGATGGCTTGATTATTTGCTTTATTTCTGTGTTCCAAAATCTTACTAATTTCCATTACATTCCAGTCATAATAATCCTTATACAACAACTGCAATATTAATAACTTCTATCCGTGTTGACACATTAAATGATTTATAAAACTACAAGTGAGGAACTTAAGCTATATCCTTGTTCTTCCAGTGTGTGGCAGTTCTGTCCATGGTGTTTCTTCCTGTCCTTGTAAGATGTTATGTCTTTCTTTCCCCTGGTTGCTGTTGCTATCCACCATGCCTTGGGCGAGACTGCTATCCCATTGTTGTTCCAGAAATTTCTCCATTAAAAGCATAACATTCTTAATTTTCCAAAGCACATCACATTCTGAGCTTGGCTTGAGCAAACCGTTATAGACTTCCCATTTTATATCTTGGAGAGGGAGGATGTTTGCTATATTAAGAAAGATTTGTTTGAAAACTAGTACATTTTCCAGCTGCTTGTGTGTGTGTGTGTGTGTACGCTGTTTTAATGTTCTTTAAGATGCTTGTTTATCTAGTGGTTTGATATAAGCTTACACCCTGAAAAGCAACAACAAATTATTTTGTTTTGAAATAAATGTGGCACTAGTGGGCAACAGGTCCCACCAGTTTTGTAAACTAGTTTTGTTTATTCTTGTAAACAATAATGGATTGAAAAGTTGATTATTCGGGGGGGGGGGGAATCTGGTAGTAACAATAGGCATTATGCACAAAGAGGTTAAAGCCTTTAACACATTTATTGTATCATTCCAAAAGCAGGGGTTTTGAAGAGAGGTTAGAGAGCCCTCTGGCAATGTGGTACAGCGGTTGCTGGCTCCTATGCGGCATGTACGGAGAAAGGCAAATACGAGATTGCTATTCCCTTTTCCTGTGTGAATAGCAACCTTGCCAACGAGCTGCTGAGGTACATAGACTCAAGAGTTGGAAGGGACCATGAGGCCCCCCCCCTAATCCAACGCAGGAATCTTTTGCCCTATGTGAGGCTTGAACCTGCAACCCTGAGATTAAGAGTCTCGTGCTGTACCAACCGAGATAAACAGATGAAGATGATTTTGCCAGTGCCATTGTTACTGTAGCACAATGGGGAGGAGTAAGGCAAGAGTCCTATACCTGCATTTGCCTTATATGGGAGTGAAGCGAGGTCTTCCTGATTGTAACAACTCAGGAATTATGTAAATTGCATTCCTTCGACAAAGTTGCCCTTGAAAATTTTGCAGTACTTGTGAATTGCAGTCTTTTCACTTATTGAGAATAATTTTGGACAGGCTTGTTATGGAAGGACTATTTCAGAACAATAGATACACGTGTAGAAAGGTCGCTAAAATATTCTCTGTCCCACCCACCCCTCTATAGAGAGCCAGTCAGCTCAGTGCATAGCAGCTCAGGTGAGCGATCAGGGAAGACAGTTTTACTACATTTTACTACCTTCCCAATAATAACCTCCCAAATTAGATCAATTTCCAGACTACTTTTCCTTCTTGGAGCTGGAGGATTATGTATACCTAACCTCTTCCCCCAACCCCAAGTTTTGTGTGTTCTCCTGTGTCTACAAAAATTAAGGCGGCAATAAGGAGGCATTGTTTTAGAAGCTGTTTGAGAGCTCAAGAATTCAGCAATACTTCATTCAGGAGAATCATTTAAGAACCATTGGCTTTTTAATATTTATTGAAAAATGTGAACCACTCATAACAAAAGGTTAAAAACTACAGCAATAAATACATCAAACATATCTAAGAACATATCAACAAGTTGGCACAGAAATGTAAACTTTATGGGGCCCAGGTATTAAAATGGAATATTTAAAGCAAATTCCCTCCTGTATTAAAAAAGGGAAGGACTTACAAATTCTCATTAGTAAAAGAATTAGAAAACTGCTTTTCTCTAAAAAAAAAAAAAGGAAAGAAAGCAATTTTAGCTTTACAGCCTCTTTAATAAATGTGGTCAACTTTACAAAAAAATTAACACACAAGGCAGTGATATGGCTGCAAATCCCAGCCTAGAGAATTCCATCCTTCAGAACTTGGAACCCACTAGGTATATGCCACAATGCTTCCTTTGTCACCCTGCTATTCCAGCTGTGGTTGCAAGTCCCATCATAGTAAGGAAACAAGAATTGTAGACAATTCTATTAAAAGCAGTGAGCCAAGAGGCAACACCTTCTGAGAGGATGGGGAAAGAGTATTGCAAAGCGCCTGGTAATGCCTCAGGGCTGGATCTCACATCCCTGAAAAAACTCACAGCCTTACTTGCATTTCAACCTGTCATTAAAAACAGTAAAAATAATTCAGTGCTTGTAAGATGGCAATTCAGTTTAGACAAAAATGAACATGCTTTCCAAGTTGTTTTGAAAATACACCTACACACTCAACATCAAACTCCCTCACACTATATCTATTAAAGCACCACCCTTTCATGCTGAAAAACTACAACATCAATGCAATAAATCCTCACAACACCCTAGTATGGCAAATTACATCAACTAGAAAGAAGGGAGCAGAAAGAGAATTAAAACAACATTCTTGTGGCAACTTCAAAGTATATCTGATTTCAGCCACACACCTATGTATGAAAATAAGTCCAGTGCTCATAATTCTTGCTGATTTCACCCCCAAAACACCCACCATGGACTTTTGTTTTCAATATATTAATCTCTGTGTTTATCAAGACTCTCCTTTGCAGGAAAACATCACATCCATATTTACATAGAAATAATTGGATAGCTTTTGTAAAGTGCTTTTCTGAGTTATTTGCTGTAATCCATCTATGCGGAGAACCCAAATTCCATGCAATTAAAAAAATAAAAGGCAACTGTTCAATCACCCTATTCATTCTGATATCTGAAGTAAGCAGATTAATAAAGTGGGTGGCAGGAGAAGATGCATACCCCTAAACATTTTGTGAATCTTTGTACTTTTGTCCATTTACTGTATTTATTTTTTTCGATCCGAACTATAAAATAGTGATTTTCTTGAGTCAAAACGAGAGTACCCCTAAACTTTTTTTTTTAGGAAAAAAAGCACTGGTTCTTTCTATTCAGCTCCTATCACAATGGGCATTACAGGAGCTATCAAACTGTGGGTGATCAGATTGTTTGTGTTGCGCACACATGCGAACTCACCCTAGAAGTGCCACAGGACTGCTACTTGCAAAACTTTCAACTAACTGAAGTGCTTTAAAATCAGGATCTAGTGATCTTCCTAGATCCTAGATTTTCTTTCAAAAGATGCCAGTCATGCATTTTATGAAATAGGGCCTATTCTACAGTACATAATCACATGTATGTATATATATATATATATATATATAAAAGAAATACTCTCATGTAAGTCCTCTCTATACATGAGAGCAAACCCCAATGAATTCAAAAATACATAGGATCAAGCTGTCAGCGGGGTAGATGGGAAGTGTGTCAATCTGACCTTCAGCCCAAATTAACATTAGAATTCTTTCGTTTGCTGCAAACTTGTGAAATGCCCCAAACTTTCCCTAGTGAATAGCACCTCTAGCAATGCTTGTAACAGAGTGAGCAGAACTGATGGACCTGCATTTGGGTTTTGGAATATTCTGCTGTAGTATTACCTGATAATGTGTCTCCTGAGATATATAATGACTCAGTTAAGAGCTTTTCAGACATAAAAAAACTCTCTCAAATACCAAGTTTTGCTATATGCTTCAAATTCACCTCATTAGAGACTTGACCAGTTTTCTTAATGCAAGTTGAAAAAGTACCAAAGAAGTAGTCAAAACTATCAAAAAAGAATACAAAAGTAGGTCAGCAGAGTGAATAGCAGCTTTTTTCTGTTGTCTGAAAGCAATCCAGTTAAATCACCAAGCCATCACCTTTAACAGTTCTCTTCCAAGTTCTCTCATAATTCCTCGAGGTCAGTTAAATCCACCACTACTTTCAGGAAGAGTGTATCATCTCTGATGTATGTATTCTTTGCATTTTCGAGCACAGTATGTGCAACAAACCGAGGACACCCGGAGGCAACATTCATCTCTCCTTCAGGTCTCTTGAAGCTGCTGCTGTGAGGGTCGGCTTTAAAGGTTTCTGTTATGTGATGTTTCTTCCCACTTTGGTCCAGAAGCATAAGTGTGACCTTTTGCTTGAAAGGCCACGGTAACAACGAATCAAATTCCCCTCTCATCACTACAAAGTACAAGGAAACGTGAGTGCCCTTTCCTGAACCATCCCCATTCAGGTATGCTCTGGCAGACAACCTGTACCCACAGCGGCTGGTGTAAAAAGGCTGGCTGACTACAGAGGGACAGAGTCCTTCCACAGCCTCTTTTTTCTTCATCTTGTAGTCGACAATTTTCCAGATCAGTTTCCCATTGTAACTTGTCCCTTCTAGAAGTTTAAACCGTTCTTCGTTTTTGTTAAGTTGTGCCCTGTGGATACTGAGGTGGACATCATGTTGGTTGGACAAGTCTTCCAGAACAACTAAGAGAAAGAAATGTGGGGAGATAAGAGAGGGTTACATACAGACACTTACAGAGTTTGTATTAGGCATCATTTTTACATATTTAACATCTATCTAGAGCAGTGAGGGCCAAACTTGGCCCTCCAGCTGTTTTGGGACTACAACTCCCATCATCCCTAGCTAACAGGACCAGTGGTCAGGGATGATGGGAATTGTAGTCCCAAAACAGTTGGAGGGCTAAGTTTGGCCATCACTGATCCAGAGCAACTGTTCAGAGTCTGGCACTAACAGCTCCATTCCTTGTGATGCAACCTACTTTTTCTGCAGATTGGGGGCAACGCTGAAGTCAGTGGTCTGTCCGTTTTTAGTAGGATACATGGATTTGGATTCTAAACTCTTTGACATGCAAACCTCTTGTAAAAAAAAACTTAAAAGAGGAAGAGCACAACCCCTTCCATGCTTAACCTCCCCTCCCCAAAAAAGACCAGCAAAATAACCATTCAAGCATTGGCTCTCTAGAACCAAAGGAGAACACATAGGGAAAGCAGGAGATCAGTGTGCCACTAGGTAGCCATGTGGTTTGCTGAGAAAAGTACATGAATGAACTTGTAAAAGCCTCAACTCCCCTCAATGGCATTTTAGAATTTTAGATCTTAAGTAAACTAAACTAGCTTACCACCCCCATAACACCAAAACACTTTAGGAAGAGAAGAATCCCCAATATACCTAAACGCTGCTCGTATGATTCCAGGAAAGCAACCTTTTGCTTTATATTATCAATGGTCTCCAGAAGTGGTCTCAGGCTGAATTTACTCTGCTGCTGATTTGCCATCTGCACCAGCTGTCTCACTTGTGTTTCCAGGCAGGCAGATTTATCAATGTGAATTGCCAAAGTCTTTAGCGATATGGGGATGAGAGAGAAGGGAGAAGACATGCAATTTTAAAATAAAATTGAAGACGACAAACTAGTATTACAAATTGTTTATTAAAGTCTATCACTGACTGCATTTCCCTCCTCCGAGTTTTTCCAAAGGTTTCTTTTCAGTTAGGATCATAAATCGTCTGTCGTCATGATCTCAATTGTGCGAGGCGAAAAAGTCCAATGGCTTTGTCTTGCACAAATAGTTTTCTATCCCCTGGTCCTCTTTGTTTACTCCCACATTTCATGGTTGATGCTACGTCTGCAGCAATGATCTTTGCCAACGGTTTCAGGATATTTCCTTCCTTCCTCACTGCAATCTCAACTGTTGTGACAGTTTTAACCTTCTGCTTTAGTACCATGCCATGGTATAGCTTTAACAAAATGGTTGTTCCTAGTGCCCTTCTTCCACCCCAGTGCTAAAATTTAGATTGAGAGGTTCTTGGAGATTTACACTTTTTTGTTATTTTGTTGGTTTATGGAATTCTCAAGTTACATATACCAAACTGTACTTTTCTGCATTTCATTTCTTTCTGATTTCACTGTTTGCAGTCCATCTCCCCACAGGAAAATGAATATATGCTAATCAGGAAAACATTTCATTGGGTGGACCATAGACTGCAAAACATACGATATAATACATTTGATATATAATACTGCATACAATGTGCAGTAAGTCTCCAATGTTTATGCTCACTTATTGAGCTGCATAAATAATCATTTTTATCAAGAGCATGCAAACTTCCATTTTGTATCCCAGTTATGTGGGTTTCACCCAATGCATGCAGGAGACAGTCACCACACATGTGCAATCTGAAAGCACAGAGGGGTGGGAATCCATTTTTGCTTTCAGCATGTGAATGAACTATGAAAACAAAATGGAAATGATGTCCAGGTTAAGCAGAGCCAGAAAACCTCACATTTTAAGCTGAATCTAGCACAGTGCAGGCAGTATCTCCACATAGATACTGTTGTGTTTTCTTTGAAACAGAAACTCTGTTAGGAAGGAGGGTGGGATTACCTGAGTGCTTGCCAGTAAGTTGCTATTTTTACCGTACAGCTGTGTAAACTGCCTGAAATCTCTCTCACACTTCTTAATCATGTCTGCTAGCTGCTGTATTTTTCTCTCTTTGTGTTCAAGATTGTTATAAAGGTCAGAGATCTACAAAATAAAATGCGAAGTTGTAAATTTAATGTTTTATTTTTAAAAAGACACAAAAACCGATGAAAAAACTGAATTATGAAACAAGGGTTAAATCCAGCTAATGCTCAAAGTAGACCCATGTTAGTCATGTCTAACTCAGAACAGAGCTAACACTGAATACAACCCAGAGGGTTTGCTCAGCTGTTAAGAGATGGACAAGCTAATAGCCCAAGGATAATTCCCACAATCACTTTCGACTGGGTCAGTTTTTATCTTGTGATCCACACAGACCCAACAACCAAGTATGGTAGCCCACCAGAGGCTTAACAATCTCTGTTTTTGTCCACTGCCTAGGACTATGACAGATTGATTTTGCCTCAGCTGCAACAAAACATGTCTGTCCTGCATCGGTTTCTACAGCCACAGCAGGCACTGTAACTCTTCCATAGTTTGACTTCACCCACGAAGGCGCACTCCTCCATTGTCTCCCAAGGTAGACACATGCCAACAAGGACACCCAGGAAAGTTTATAGTGTGTACAATTCCCCCCACCCCCCACTGATGCATGCTATACACATCAACAGCAACAGAAAAAATGGTAGCCAACAATCAAAACCCATTGTTTCTAGGGTGTGATTTAAATATGCATCAATGAGTACCATGCTGCTAGATTCAGAAGGTTTTTCTTTCATAAGAAAAGTGACACCTAACCTCACAGTGACTTTCTGTAGAACACACACTCACGCACACACTCAATAGTTTTAGCATGGCATGAGGAACTGAAACATGCTTTCCTCTTTTCAAGCCGACTTTCTAAAGTTCATCTTATTCAAATGAAGGATCACCACACATTATAAATGTTGGAAGGTACCAAATGGCCCCTAACACATAAACACCCTTCAGAGAACAATAAGGGTGCCAAAAGCACTGCAGAAATAACCTGAAGCAGATACATGGAAGATTAGTGTTACTACTTGCCCTTTCTTCATACAAAAGCTTTCACTGTACCCAGACCTTAACGTAATAACAACAATACTGCAATCATATGGAAATGCAAAGGGAATAAAAAAGATAACTGTCAACCTACAGATTCTTAATTAGCAACATTCCCCCCCCCCCAGGGCTCCAGACTTCTGTCTGCATATATACTTTCGACCAAACGTCATCCTTCCTTCTAGTTTGCTACATGAAAAAGTACTTGAGGCAAATTACCTTCTTGCTAATTTGCATACTCCCTTCTGCAAAGTGCTACTGTGAATCTGTAATGAGGGCATGTATAAGTGGTGTGGATGTGTGGTTCCCTGCCCCCAACTAGCTACTGTGTGTGTGGAAAATTGTCTCCAATAAAGATCTCACAAGCAGTTGTAATTTCTCCAAAATTAGCAAATTGCACAAGTACATGTGTAAGACACTTGTGGAACTAAGGGAAGTTTAGCCTCTTTTCAACCTCTTTGAATTTTTAGAACTGTCGCTTGTTTCCGCTTAGAAGCTGAAGGGTTTGGGAGGAAATGCCATGCTATACCTGATCTTCCAGCTTTGAGTTCTTATCTAAGATTTGAAGCATATGTTCTCTCAAGTACATATTCTCATGTTCTGAAAGTTTTCCTCTTTTAATCTAAAATGAGAATATAAACATGTAGTGAGAACAAAGCTAACCTGACACATTCTAAACTAAACAGATTTAAAATCATTCTAAAGCAAAAAAAATCAAAACAAAACAAAACGTAACAAGGGGGAAATCTCAGCAGGGATATTCTGAAAAAATTAAACCAGAGGAACAAAAAAAGAAGGATGAAGCAGAAAGAGACATTGGTTAGCTAGTGCCCTTTTATGCTTTGGAGAATTAGCATCTACTGTAGGACCATGGATGATTGCATTACAATACCTTTGTAGAACAGCCATACTTTTTATATGGACAATCAATTTTCACCTCCGGACATATTACGACATGCTCTTCTACCTGCAAATATTAACAAGTTTTAAATCACACATTAATTATAGGTGAAGAAGGTTTGTGCGTTATGACCTTTATTTCCTGCAAAAGAAGTACAAAAAGGAACTAGATTACATTCTCTGCATCGTCACCAAATCTAGTCATGTACAATGACAATAACAAAGCGGTCCACAGATGCTACTTTGTGCTCTTACATTATGCATGGATGGCAATGTCACATAATTACTAACACAAAGAAGGGCGGCAACTCGTACTGCCACATGCAGAGGCTAGCAACAACTAGGGACTATTTTGCTCTTCTCTCAACAACACTGTTATCTTGCAATGAAACGAAAATAACATTGTACCTCTTTTGTCAGAATTATCTGTGGGCAGCCATGGGGACAAATCAAGGGATAATCGGGACAATCTGCTCTCTCGTGAGTCTGAAAACACATTGGGAAATCTGTTATTCAAGAGAAATGAAGAGGTTGGCTATACTTAACATAAAACCAAAAGGCAGAAGCAATCGTGTTGACCATCCACTAGGAATCGACAGTGCAAGTCCAACTGAAATGAGCAATAGTGCTTTTTCAAGCACTCCTGCGCACTTTCCATCATTCCAAGGGTGGGGGAGGGGGAAGAGGAGGAATGAACAATGCTCCAGTCGATTGTGGTTTTCATATATAAGATAGGCATTTCTAACCTGTTGCATATTACAGACTTATTGTCGTTACGTCCCTCCCCAATTTTTATTTATTTATTTATTGCTTCTCATCTCTCTCTCTTCTACAGTGGAATAGAAAATAAATGGCCCATGTCTAGAAATATGCATAGACAATTCAGTCTGAGCTTATTGGCCTGCACCCAACACACCACAGCGGCCTGGGACTTGCAATGCTACACCTGACACAGATATAACAGAGAAACAGAAGTGCATGTCATCATCGTAGTTTAAGCTCTTCAAGACCGTGACAGAAACAAGAGGGAGAGCAATATATAAATATATATTTATGAGATTGCTCATATATAGAGAGGGAAGAGTCACATTTAGGGTTTTCCACAGCGTTTTGGAGACATTTTTACGAACATCTTACCTTTAAATCAATTGAAGTCACAGGCTGTTTGCAGTACTGGCACAGTTCCTTCCGATAGCTGCACTGCAAACCTAGGTGTTCTTGCAAATCCTTCCGAATAACTTTTTCACAACATCCTTCATTAGTGCACTGCACGCTTTCGAACAAACACTGTTGTAGGTGATCCTGTAAAGCAGAACCATGTACTACCATATATTACCTGCATCATATACATCACCATAGTATGTACAAGAGGCACATAAAACATGCTGCATTTTGGGATCTGCAAGGAAGGTCAGATGTCTCTCTAAAAACCCCATAGTCTACAACATTGTGCCTATATTCTGTTGGTTTCTTGCACCTTTGGGCGCACAATCATGGGGCAATGCAGTGAGCCACAGCTTCTCAATAAAGCATTTGTTGTGGGACAGTCACATCTCTTTCTTCCTCCATAAGCCTCTGCCTTTTCCTTTCACATTGCCATGCACAAATCCTTCTTCTTCTTCTGTTGTTGTTGGTTTCAGAGTCCTGCTTCCTTCTACTATGCCCTTTTAAAATGTGGGTGTTTTTTGGGGGGGGTTATTGGGTTGTTGTTTTTATTTTGGTTATGTATTTTGTGGTTTAATATTTTGATTTTATTCTGTGAACTGCCTTGAGACCTCCGGGTATAGGGTGGTAGATAAATTCTAATAATAATAACAACAGGAAAAGCTGGGGTAGAGCATCTGTCTTGTGTACAGAAGGTCCTGAGTTCAATCCCTGGGATTTCCTGGTTGGGCTGGGAGGAACCCCTGTCTGAAACCCTGGAGATCTGCTGCCAGCCAGAGTGGACAGTACTGAGCTACATTGACCAATGGACTGACTCAATATAAGGCAGCTTCTGATGTATTCATCTAATTAATTTCCTCCTTCTTCTCCCCCTGTGCTGTCCCCAAATCTGCCCCAGAGGGTTACTGTTCCATTATTCTATAGACTGTATTATTCTAGATCCATTATTCAAAGTTGAGATTCCTATATTGCAGGGGGTTGGACTAGATGACCCTCAGCGTCCCTTCCACCTCTGCCTACAAAACGTTTGCCTTCAGACCACATTAGTTTCTACCTAGGCATGTTCCTAGGCTTTTACACTCTTCTGTAAAGAAGCCCGCCCCCCCTTTTAGATGCCCCAAATGCCAATATAAAACACATCTGGCACAATTAAGACAAGTTTCTTTTCTGTTCTTCCCTTTTGTGAAGAACACACAAATTTAATGCACAAATGGATAAAATGGGATGTGTGTGTGTGAACCATTTACACCACCTTGAGCATCTTGGGGGGTTGGAAGGTGGCTTATAAATGTAATAAATAAATAAGCTGTGGGTGGACAAGCTAAATTACTTGCATCCAATCTTCTTGCTCACTGCTGCCTGATTTATAAATCCATGTGCATAACATCACGTGGTAAGATCACAGAAGCTGCACTATTCACCTTGAACTTGCAGGGATTGGATGGGAGGAATACAGTTGCTTCATGCTCCCCCACCCACCCTCCTATGCCCTCAATACACATTTATTTGGCAGGGTCAAAGCCAATGGCCTGCCTTTTTTCCACAACCACAGGAGATCTATTTAATAGGGAGAGAGAGAGAAAAAAACCCCTGAGGTTCCAGTGAGTAAAACAAGTAGTTTAAGAGCAATGCAATATCAAGTCTTTTATTTGCAGTGCGTTCCCACCCACACAGGCTGACGCGTCTCATACTCATAATGGGAAAATATATATTATGTTTTAAAAAGTATATTAAAAAAGAAAAAAGGGGGGGGAGTAGCTTTAGTAATAAGTGCAATTGCTTCACGAAGGCAGAAAGACATAAAAACTTGGTTCAATTGATATTAAGAGTTGAGGAACGCAAACCTGATATCGCCCCAGAGACGTTTTCGCATTACAGGCTGGTGAATTTCTGCAAAACACTTGCAAATTGAGAACTTCCCTTTTACAGCAATTGTCTTTGAAAACCTAAATAAAAAGAGTATAAAAGCTTATTTCAAAGCACACACAGAAGGTCCATAATTCACTATAATCTTTTAAAACTTAATGAAAAGCCAGTCTTGCTACAGAGGAAATTATGTGATAAACAAGTTTCCAGTGTTGAAGTTTGGGGAGTGAGGTTAATGCTAGTTTCAAATGCTTGAAGGGTCTAGAGGAGAGAGAGTAACTAGGCATCAGATGAGCATAAATTATATCAAACAAACCCCTTGAACAGGAAGGATTACGCTGGTGAAGAAATCTCAGCTCTCCTCCTCCCAACACACAGAATATCCACCCCAAGTTCCATACACAGCTCCATCTTCTCTGTTATTCAGGTTTGTTGTCTTTGAGTTCTCTCCAACCTGCAAGTGCCCTATTGTGGAGGCGGGTCAGAGACAGCAGCCTTCCATTACTCAGACCCCACAATTGGCAGGGGAGGCCTTTTTGGGGGTGCTGCCGGAGGTCAGATGCTGCTGACCTGTGACTGGGCTATTTCAGTGTCAGTTTCCCATTTGTAGAATTGCCCTCCCTGTTCAGGTGTGCTTCTCTCCCCGACTGTTCACTTCGGAGAAGTTTTTAAAACGTTCCTATTTACCCAGGCACCTGTCAATCCTGAAAATCACTGGTTTCCAGAATGTTTTAAGCCGATTTCAAAATTTATGATTACTGATGTGTTTGCTACCATGGATAAAGGGCAGGAAATAAACTGAATGAACGAACAGATAATTTTTCCACCCCTGCAGTAGTTGCTGTTTTATTTTCTGGGCATGAGGTCAAAGTGGTGGCTTTGAGCTACAAACCCTAAATGGCTTGAGATAGTATCTATTTTACAGGAAATGCCTCACCTCATAATACAGATCAGGATCATAAAGATCAGCCCAAAGGCTATTGACTGTGTTAGCATGATGTGAAATCTTAACAGGAAGGGCTGGTAGGAAGCCATAAGCTTGCTTCACAATTGTAAAACTCATTTTCCCCTAAAAACAGGAGTAGGAGGGGAAATAGATCTGGCCATTCCTGAGAGTTCTGGATTTCCAAGTTTGTTCTTCATGTTTTGATGATTAAAATTATTTAAACATTCTTGTATAAAAATCTCATTGGGCTTGAATAGATTCTTCACGTACATTCAAATAATACTGCACACAAAACTGTTGAATCGATCGACTCCCCGCACCCTCCAAAGAATGTAAACAGAAATTATTTTCTTACTTCATGTAGTTTTATTACTTCTTTGTCCACAGGACAGGTGGGTACAGCATTCAGTTCTCTAAAGAGATCAGAGGTTATATTTGGTTTTTTAAAAATCTGCTCTGGGGAAAGGATCAAAATTATATGCCTATTATAGCTGGCCCATTAAATTCCAGTTTTATCTGAACAAAAGAATTATTTTTAAGATCCCTCATCTTGCTGCATATTAGACCGGTGCCGATTTCAGCATACCCTTTTCTCAAAAATGTCCTCCTCACACATTTTAAATGATTCTAGAGTCTGTTGGCTACACTCGCAGCACCTCTTTAAATCGGAGTCCCGCTGTCATGTTACCGTACAGAGAGCTAAAGGGAAATTGCAAGAGGAAATTAAATTAACAAAGCCGGCAACCTAACAAGTAGTTTAACTGAGCATTAAGTAATAACCGTCACATAAATTGAAAGCACATAAAAATGCTAAGAACTGTGCAGAAGAGGAAAAACTGAATAAAAATCAACATAGTATCAAAGCAGTCCTGTTAAACAGGGGAGGGGAGCCTGTGATTCTCTTGATGTTGCTGGATTCTCAACAACCCTAGCCAGCATGGGCAGTGGTCAGGAATGATGGGAATTGTAGGAGAACAACACATGGAAGGCTGTAGGCTCCCCACCCAGTGTTAAAACTAAAATTGCAACTCATTACCAAACTTAAAACCACGGAGAGACCTGGTCTGAACAAAGACATTGGATTCTTATCTCATTATACATGACAAAGCCATTTTTCACCTTCTCACCCCTTGCTTTTTCCTGTAAGACCTATTGCAGTCGTTAAGAGTCGTCAACAGGCTCATCACAGCTATCTGCCAATCACCCATTCCCACCACCCTTCTGAGTAATACCCCTCCCCACCTTCTCACTATATAGAAGGATCTGGTAACTTCTGTTTCAGTGTATCTGAAGAAGTGTGCATGCACACGAAAGCTCATACCAAGAACTAACTTAGTTGGTCTTTAAGGTGCTACTGGAAGGGAAATTTTTTTTTTTGTTAAAACTATGTTATAGATCAGATATAAACAAAGGAAACTAGTAAGTCATTAAGCAAGGGCTGCTTCTTATTTATTTCATTTAAACCTACACCACACTATTGATCCCAGGGCATGGTACGTTAATTATTTCTTTCTCATCAATAAGTCTTAAAACCCACACAACACAATCCTATGCATGTTTATTTAGTGCTCAGAGGTTCTTACTTCCATGTAAATGTGCTCAGTCGTGCAGCATTAGGCTGCCATCCCATACCCTGTTATCTTGGGAGTAAACTTAATGGAAACAAATGGGAATTACTTCCAAGTAGACAAGCATATGATCGAACGGTTAAGTGACACTTTAGAATTACAGCATCTCAATTTCACTCTAGAAAGTAACTGTGCAGGCATTTCAGAAAGGAAGAAACCAGTATGACTCTGAAGTGAAACTTAGTGAATCAAAAGGGTGCTTTTACAAGACAGAGTTAAAGTTTCGTTTTTAAATTTTTCTACATCTCTTCTCTATGGCAAAGTCACACCAAGCCTGTAGCATTTTTATATCACTGCTATAATTTTTCAAGCGTAGGAAAGACAGACTTCCCAGAAAGAAAAACCCACCAGCTTCTATGGGAAGCTGCAATAATAAGCCTTATTTAAGATCACAACGCATCTAACATATGGATGTGAACCAGACAAAAGTGTATCCAATCCCCATTGATTTTACTGAGGAGCGAAGTATGTGTTTAAAGGGCCTCCATTGAAGTTAATGGGATTTCAGAATGTTTTAATATTGCACTGCTCATGCCTCAGATGTCCACAAAAAATTTAAAAAGTTGCCCTGGGAAAATGTGTTGACTAAAGCAAGAGGAAAACTAACACACCTTAGGATTATAGTAATGTGCTGTTCACATTGCTTGTGGAGTTGCATGAATAATTAGGCTTGGCTGGGGTCCTCATGTGGCCCACAAATCTGTTTCCCCAAGCCACATCCATCAACCCACACCCAAGATAATGCTGGGATCCAATTCACTTAGGAATTCCTGAGTGTAGCCGATCCAGAGTTTGTGGCTGCAAACACTGCTTTTGCAGTAAGGGATCTTCCTTTGAAGCACAGCTTGAGTTCAAGCTTTCTGGCAGAGGAAGAATCAGGAGCACATGATTATTTCCTTTGAAGTTGGGTCACCTGACATTATGGTGCTGCCAGGTGACTGACAGGTGGGCAGCACTACTTGCCTGCCAAAATGGTCTCCCAAAATGGGATCCTGTTCCCCAGCCCTCACACAAACACAATTTACATAGTTTTCAGGGATGGAAAGGGAGGGTTTGGATCTGAATGTTAAGAGAAGGAAGGGACATTTCTTACCTCAGAGAGACTATGCAACGCTGGCAAAATCTGTGCCCACATCCCGTCTGGTGAGGATTGTGAAGGACCAGGTGGCAATAGGCACATTTGTATCGTTCTTCTACAATTTCCACAAACTGATAGTCGGCATTAGGCTCAAAGTCTAAGGAAATGGCACTGGTAGAATTCTGCCGAATGTAGAGATTTGCTAAGTTGCCTGCAAGGTCTTCAGCGGCCATGGGCATAGAGCTACAAACACAAGAATGAAGAGAGTGATGCTAGCTGAGAACTTATCATTATACTTTCCTCACATCTCAAGAGTATCAGGCTTGGAGCTACAAACAGCTCAATATGTACAGTCATGAGGGGAAAGGAAGCACACCCTCTTTGATTTCTGTGGTTCTTAATTATTGCCTATATTTGAATGGGTCTAAACTAATTTATTCTCCCAGGGTGTATGTTTTACAGTATCACTCAGACATTAGCAGGGTATATATATATATATATATGCACATTATATATATGTGCACATTTTCTTCAGTTTGTGTTCAAAGGACACAGAGTTCAAACGTTTGAGACAGGAAGCAAATGCTCTACGTTTATATTTTTATATGTTTCCTGCCTCAAACCCAAGTCGTAACATATGACATTTAACTTTCCACACCCAAGTGGTTCTTAAAACCCACCCCAGACATACTGTTCTACATCACTATCTTCTTAAAATGTCATTCAACATTGACAGGGACTGGGCACCTCAGAGATGAGATTTGAATGGGACTGCACAGCTCACGCTCTCAGCTTCTACATTAGCCGGGTTGTAGGTTGCCGGTGTTCCTTAATGAGACTTCCTCATTTAGGGGAAAGGAAGCAAGTCCAGTGGAAGAGCATCTGTTTTGCACTCAGAGGTCCTGAGATCCATCTCCAGCATCTCTAGGTAGGGGTGGAGATTTCCTCTCTGCCCGGAGAGTCACTAGTCTGCATATGTAAACACACACTGAGCAGAGAATCTATTATTCTATGAGATGGACCAACAGACTGACTCAGTGTAACACAGCTTCCTATGCTCCTACTGTGAAGAAATACAGTGGTACCTCGGGTTACATATGCTTCAGGTTACATACGCTACAGGTTACAGACTCTACTAACCCAGAAATAGTGCTTCAGGTTAAGAACTTTGCTTCAGGATGAGAACAAAAATCGTGCTCCAGTGGCACGGCAGCAGCAGGAGGCCCCATTAGCTAAAGCGATGCTTCAGGTTAAGAACAGTTTCAGGTTAAGTACGGACCTCCGGAACGAATTAAGTACCTAACCCGAGGTATAAGGCTGGAAGGGAGTAAGGGACTTTTCCCCTTCAGCAAATAGCAAGCTGACTCCCAAGTAACTCAAATCCCAGACCACTCCTCCTCCTTGCGTTTTCTGCCTGAAGGAAATGAACAGGGGTTTTCCTTTGCAAAAATCCATCTCAGGCTTAACAAACACCTTCAGAAACTAACAAAAAAAAAAAAGCCTAAACATGTTACCTAATTACTCCAGAGAAGTAGCATGGTAGCCTGTGTGTTCAGGTCAATTAAGAAACATTTTATGCTACAAATCAGGTGCAGTTGTGTTTGGGGGTTCAATGGACAGCTTGCCAAGCTTTAGGTACTTGATTGGTTGAGGCTGCTAAATAAACCTGCAGAGGAAAATATTTGGTGCAGTTCAGTTTATATGCTAAATGCCTTTGATTAGCCTTTGCACAGCCCAGGAAGCTAAAAACACCCATAATGTGATCACTATTGCAAAATAAACCACACAGCACTAGACCTACAAACAAAAGTAAAGCTTTTTTTAAAGGGCAAATTTAAATTCTCTTTTTTTTAAGGGTTGAGGAACACTGCTAATTATTCCTTTGAACGCCTCATTAAAAATCCAGAGTCTAATTACCTTTCCCCAATATGAATTAAAACAAACTGCTGTAGGGACACTGCATATTAAGAATGCTTCATGTTTAAAGCACTGCATTGTTTTAACATGATTACGGCTAAATTCAAAACGTGCATTTTTACACAAGCTAAAAAGGAACAAAGAATATAATGTACAGCATTTGCTTTGGCTTTACTGTTTTTTTCCAGCACTCCCTAATTTGCTGCTGTTTTTCTAATGGTTAATACCAATTAGTGCTTCTTTCTTCTTTTCTGCTCCCCATGTCTGTGATTTCCATATTGTAACAAACAAACAAGAAGCGTGTTATTTACAAAAACAGCAGAAGTGGTTCTTGAGTTCTTGCATATTTATAGACATTAGAGACATGGAAATCAAGAGCTCCGCAGCTCCTAAAAAGGAGCTTCACGTTGGAGCTACATTTTTAAATTAATGATGCTATTAAGTATTCCCATAAGAGTTGTGCACAGAGTTTAAGATGAGAGAACATACCAACATAAGAAAACATTTTCTTGCTCCAATTACTGCAGTTTTTGTTTTCTTTTATGTAAGGACTTCTCAGTTTTTGTTATTTCAGTTTTTGTTTCCTTTTGTTATATATACATTAAAAACCTTTTATAGAAATGCAAGGAACTTGCACTTAATTGGGAGTTGAGCATATACAGCATTCAAAAACTTACCATATAATCATATGCACATTTACTCCAAAGTCAACCCCAGTGTGCTTACGGGGTTTTTCTTCCGGGTAAGTGTGCACAGCCTGACAATCTGTGGTGCCTTCCATAACAGCTGAACACACTGAAGATATTTAGGAATGACTCATTCTTGGAAATGTCAAAACTGTTAAGAAACTTGCACAGGCAGAATGCTGAAATTTGGTGTGCCTTTATTCTAAAATAACTTGATTGCTGAGAATCTGAAAACAGGATATTTTTGTCTTTTATGTGAATTCTACTGTGTCAAAAAGGGACAGCACACAGCAAGCGAAACGTGTGGATGACTGGAAGGGTGAGAGCGTTCCTTCCTACACAACTCAAGGGCAGTACAAAGATATAGGGATGCGGGTGACGCTGTGGTCTAAAGCACTGAGCCTCTTGGGCTTGCGACGGAGTGAACTTGAAAGCACGCCAGCGCAAGTAGATAAATAGGTACCGCTGCGGTGAAAAGGTAAACGCCATTTCCGTGCGCTCTGGCTTCTGTCACTGTGTTCTGTTGTGCCAGAAGCGGTTTAGTCCTGCTGGCCACGTGACCCAGAAAGCTGTCTGTGGACAAACGCCGGCTCCCTCAGCCTGAAAGCGAGATGAGTGCTGCAACCCCATAGTCACCTTTGACTGGACTTAACCGTCCACGAGTCCTTTACCTTTATCTTCTTTTTTTTTTTACAAAGATATGAAAGAGAAATGAAAGCGGCAGCTCAACATATTCAAGCTGGCAGAATATAAACTGGGTTTACTATCCTAAGTAAAGGTTTGGACTAACTAATGAAAACCAGGGGACTACGTCTTCATTGCCAATAATTATATATTTCTGAAACCATGTGTCAGGGAATCAGGAGCAGGAGCACTGGGGAGAGAGGATTGGGAGAGCGAAGGGGAAGAATCCGAGGGCAGTGTAGGGGAGTATGACAGTGGCCCGAGAGATTCCATGAGCTTCTCCAGCGAATCAGAAGATTCCCAGAAGGGGGCGCCGATGGTCAGGGCAAGGGGGGTCCCAGGGGGGACGCACCAGAAACAAGGAGCCAGAGGGGAACCCCAAAGCAGCAGTGGAGGATCGGGACCAGTTTCCCCACCAGAGCGTAGTGGGGGGGAAGAGTCACATGTGTCAGGGGCAGTGTCTCCTCCAGAGAGGGAGTCAGGGCTGACCACGCCCCCAACGGAGGGGAGGTCAGTTGCAGCTAGCCCCCCCGAAGGGGGAAGCAGTGACAGCAGCAGTGAAACGGTCAGGAGGAAAGCTGCTGGCTGGGCGTGCGCGCCAAGTTCAAATGTGCAGGCGCACGGAACAGCAGGAGACCCGGATGGGGAACCAGCTCCTAAAGCCCGCCGGAGGGAGGGAGAAGGCTCAGGGGAATCAGCGGGAGAAGAGGCTAGAAAGGGCGGAACCCCGGCGGGCAGGCGGACCCAGAGGAGGAAGGAGCAG
This sequence comes from Podarcis filfolensis, assembly GCF_964270895.1. Classification (NCBI taxonomy): domain Eukaryota; kingdom Metazoa; phylum Chordata; class Lepidosauria; order Squamata; family Lacertidae; genus Podarcis; species Podarcis filfolensis. Next base: position 97,534,111 of record NC_139606.1, read on the forward strand.
CGGAGAAGGTGGAGCAAGGCTAGAATCTTAAATTGGTGTCAAGGGGGAGGAGACTCAGACGGAGCATCAGCGGTCTGACACTTGAGACGTGGGGCTGCGCGCTGCGGCTCTGGAAGTGAAACTGAACTTCAATAAAGACTTTTATACTTAACAACGAAGCAGCGTTGGTCCTTTGTGAGCTGGGACCTAGGGTAGCTCTGACACCATGATTTCCCAAGGGAAGAATAACTGTTGTTTTTTTTAATTGCGTAATCTTTCATATGGCTCAGACACACAAATCAAAATTAGCACCTACTGTACCACTAATCCAGCAAACAGTGATTTGGCAAAGCTGTCATATGAGCAATCTGCCATGCATTTGAATTGCACCTCAGTGCGTGGTGTCATGCATGCAATTGCCCCTTCTACTGCAGGCCAGGTAAATCAGACAAAAGTGTTTTTGTTAATGGGAATCCACATGTTTCTCTGCTGGCTTTAGAGTTATTCTCTAAGTAGGGTAAGAGGACAAACCTGTAAGCAAGTTGCTACATTGAGGTGCCATGATACTTCTGTAAAGGAGGCATTGCATTATTGTATTAAATTGTGTGGGGTTTGGTTTTTTTTAAAAAGGCAACCAACAATTATTTTGATATGCTGGTCACTTTTGTATTATTCTCAGTTACATAACAGTAGTCGTCATTACACTGATTTTAAAACGAATAAATTAATAATCCACTTTCCCCATGCACTCAGAGTAGTAAACAGCATAGTATCATAGAATCATAGAGTTGGAAGAGACTACAAGGGCCATCGAGTCCAACCCCCTGCCAAGCAGGAAACACCATCAGAGCACTCCTGACATATGGTTGTCAAGCCTCTGCTTAAAGACCTCCAAAGAAGGAGACTCCACCACACTCCATGGCAGCAAATTCCACTGTCGAACAGCTCTTACTGTCAGGAAGTTCTTCCTAATGTTTAGGTGGAATCTTCTTTCTTGTAGTTTGGATCCATTGCTCCGTGTCCCCTTCTCTGGAGCAGCAGAAAACAACCTTTCTCCCTCCTCTATGTGACATCCTTTTATATATTTGAACATGGCTATCATATCACCCCTTAACCTCCTCTTCTCCAGGCTAAACATGCCCAGCTCCCTTAGCCGTTCCTCATAAGGCATCGTTTCCAGGCCTTTGACCATTTTGGTTGCCCTCCTCTGGACACGTTCCAGTTTGTCAGTGTCCTTCTTGAACTGTGGTGCCCAGAACTGGACACAGTACTCCAGGTGAGGTCTGACCAGAGCAGAATACAGTGGCACTATTACTTCCCTTGATCTAGATGCTATACTCCTATTGATGCAGCCCAGAATTGCATTGGCTTTTTTAGCTGCCGTGTCACACTGTTGGCTCATGTCAAGTTTGTGGTCAACCAAGACTCCTAGATCCTTTTCACATGTAGTGCTCTCAAGCCAGGTGTCACCCATCTTGTATTTGTGCCTCTCATTTTTTTTGCCCAAGTGCAATACTTTACATTTCTCCCTGTTAAAATTCATCTTGTTTGTTTTGGCCCAGTTCTCTAATCTGTCAAGGTCGTTTTGAAGTGTGATCCTGTCCTCTGGGGTGTTAGCCACCCCTCCCAGTTTGGTGTCATCTGCAAATTTGATCAGGATGCCCTTGAGTCCATCATCCAAGTCGTTGATAAAGATGTTGAATAAGACCGGGCCCAAGACAGAACCCTGTGGCACCCCACTAGTCACTCTTCTCCAGGATGAAGAGGAACCATTGATGAGCACCCTTTGGGTTCGGTCAGTCAGCCAGTTACAAATCCACTGAGTGGTAGCATAGTCAAGACCGCATTTTACCAGCTTCTTTACAAGAATATCATGGGGCACCTTGTCAAATGCCTTGCTGAAATCAAGGTAGGCTACATCCACTGTGTTCCCTTCATCTACCAGGCTTGTAATTCTGTCAAAAAACGAGATCAGGTTAGTCTGACATGACTTATTTTTCAGAAATCCATGCTGACTATTGGTGATCACAGCATTCCTTTCTAGGTGCTCACAGACTGTTTGCTTAATGATCTGCCCCAGAATCTTCCTTGGTATTGATGTCAGACTGACTGGGCGGTAATTATTTGGGTCCTCTCTTTTCCCCTTTTTGAAAATAGGGACAACATTTGCCCTCCTCCAGTCTGCCGGGACTTCGCCTGTTCTCCAGGAATTCTCAAAGATGACTGCCAGTGGTTCTGAAATCACATCTGCCAGTTCTTTTAATACTCTTGGATGCAGTTCATCTGGCCCTGGAGACTTGAATACATCTAAACTAGCCAAGTATTCTTGTACTATCTCCTTAGTTATTCTGGGCTGTGTTTCCTCTGCTGAATCATTTGCTCCAAATTCTTCAGGTCGGGCATTGTTTTCTTTATCGGAGAAGACTGAGGCAAAGAAGGCATTGAGGAGTTCAGCCCTTTCTGTGTCCCCTGTTTGCATTTCACCATCTTCTCCTCTGAGTGACCCCACTGTTTCTTTGTTCTTCCTTTTGCTACGAACATACCCATAAAAGCCTTTTTTGTTGCTTTTAACCTCTCTAGCAAGCCTGAGTTCATTCTGTGCTTTAGCTTTTCTGACTTTGTGTCTACACGTGCTGGCTATTTGTTTGAATTCCTCTTTGGTGGTTTCCCCCCTTTTCCATTTTTTGTACACATCCTTTTTTAATCTTAACTCAGTTAAAAGTTCTTTAGATAGCCACCCTGGCTTCTTTAGGCACCTTCCATGGTATTGCCTGAAGTTGTGCTTTTACTATCTCCCTCTTAACAAACTCCCAGCCATCATGAACTCCCTTTCCTTTTAGTATTACTGTCCATGGGATCTCACCCAGCACTTCCCTAAGTTTTATGAAGTCGGCTTTCTTAAAGTCGAGAAATTGAGTCCTAGTATGCTTGGCTGCTCCTTTCCGCTGTATAGTAAACTTCAGAAGAGCATGATCACTCGCGCCTAATGATCCTTCCACTTCTACCCCACTAACCAGGTCATCAACATTGGTTAGGACCAGATCTAAAATGGCTGTTCCTCTTGTTGCTTCTCCCACTTTCTGGACAATGAAGTTGTCTGCAAGGCCAGTGAGGAATCTGTTTGACCTTATGCTCTTGGCTGAGTTTGACATCCAACAAATATCCGGGTAATTGAAGTCCCCCATTACTACTATCTCCCTTCCTTTTGCATGCTTCGCCATCTGTTCCAGGAAGGCATCATCTATGTCCTCCGTTTGGCTTGGGGATCTATAGTAAACTCCCACAATGAGGTCACTGTTATTCTTCTCTCCCTTAATTTTGACCCAAATGCTCTCACTTTGGCTTTGAGGTTCTAAATCTTGGATCTCTTCACAGGTATACACTGTCCTCCTCAACGTGAGAGGAACACAACCACTCCCCCCTGCCATCCCCAGGGAGGGGAGAGAGACAGACAGAAATGTATTTACATGCCTTTATTTCTGTCTTTCCTCAGTGCAGAGAACAACATGTCTGCACCCTCTTTACAGCCACAGCAGAGAGGGAATAACTCCTCCCATGTACTTCCAGTACAGGGTCATGTGACACTCTGAGCTAACATCCGGTGCTCAGTGCACAGAATAGACTGTCCCTGGTTCCCACGGTACAGTCCCATAACATCAACATCCTGTTTGGCTTTCCAGCCATCTGGAGCACTCAGCAGCATTGCTCCTTTTTCGTAACATCCTCCCCCAAAAGAACCAATGCGTGTTGCGGCAAGCAAAACGTGATCCAGAGAAGAAAACAAACAGTTGTTATACACATAACATTCCCCTGTTGTTTCAGTTCCACCCTTGGAACTACCCGCCACTGGTTTCCCCAGTGTACCTCTCTGGTTGTCTGGCTTCCAAGGAATGAGTGCATCTGCATTCCCTTGGCTAGCAACTCTCTGTTGTGTCTTTGTCTCTGACTTAGACACAGCTCCAACCTGTCCTCGGTTGTTTACAACAGCAACACATGCAACAGCTAAGTTAGCAAACTCTTCTGAGTACCTTTTGGGTGGTTCACCCTTTGTAACCCTCTCAGACCTGCGCAAGAGGTGCGGATCCTCTCTGCTCACTGGTTCAGTCTCAGGACTCTTAGGAGAACCAGTTCCAATGGTAAACAGTGGTTCATCCTTCACCTGTGAAGGTCTATCCATTGTGTGAGATTTCCTCTCAATGACTGTGACAACTGAGCTCTCTGAGCTATCACTGTCACTCTCAGTACCACTGTAATCTGTAAAATCATCATCATCATCTGAATCGTCCTCTGTGGGAAATGTGTGTGCTATCACTCTCTCCTGTTCAGGAGCACTCTCTAGAAATTTTGTGAGAATCACCTGACCAGATTCAGACAAAATTACTCTGTAGAGACCCTTTTCATATCCCACAAAAATGCCTCTGGCATTCTTTACTCCACCTGGAGCTTCTGTCCTCACATGAGACCCAAACACCTTGAAATGGGCAACAGAAGGTTTTCTCTGGAACAGTTTCTCAAAAGGAGAACTTCCCAACTCTTTCGAAACCTTTCTCACCCACGCATAACTAAACGACATGAGTGACTCCGCCCAGTACTCATGTGGCAGATGTGAACTAAGCAATTGCGCATTCAACCCCTTTTGCAATTCTTTGTTCACCCGTACACAGACACCCCTGTTCCACGCTTCCGCTGAAACAGCAACCTTGTGTCTTATCCCTTCCTTCTGCAGGAACCTCTGGAAATCCTGTAAAAGAAAAATCTGCTTCTCATCTGTCAAAAGACAATCAATGTTAGCACCATGCATATCTTTAACTTTGTCACAAAACTCCTGAAACCTTTCCAAGGTTTCCTGTGGCCTCTTTAACACATAAACCCAGACAAAGTTAGAGAAATGATCCACACACACAAGATAAAATCTTGCATTGCCTCTAGATGGTTCTAGAGGACCAATCACATCAGCATACACCCGCTGAAACGTTCTGTCGACCCTGGCCGCCTTCTTGGCGCTTGTTTTGGTCACACCTGCAAGAGAAATCATGTTAGACTCAGAATTACATTCCATGTAATCACTTTGGTCAAAAGTCAACAAATACAGTCCATCTTTCTGTCTGGCAGAAAGATATAACTCTCCATCTTTGAAGATCTTGCAGCTCTTATCATCATAGGACAGTTTCAGTCCTTTCTTTGCAATCTGCGAAACACTCAGCAGATTGAACTTCAATTCAGGAACCAAGTAAACATTGTGTATAGTCAGGTTCAGACTCCTGAGATACACAGTTCCAATCCCGGTCGCTTCCAGCTTCTGACCGTTGGCTTGTTCCACAGCGAAGCTTTGCTTCTTAAACGTTGAAAAGAGCGCCTTGTGTGGGGACATATGAAAATTACAGCCCGTATCAATTACAAATGAATTTCCAACATCTGGCGTGGTTCCTTTCACCATCAGGGCCTTTGCAGGTTTCACCGAAGACGTGGTATGACTTTTGCCTGCTGCCTCAGGCTTTGCTGAGCGGCCCTTCGCTCCTTTCGGCTGGCGTGGCTTCTTGCAGCTCCGCTGAAGATGCCCAGCCTGTCCGCAATTGTAACATCGGACAACGTTCAAAGCTACAGCATCCTCTCCAGTAGCTACATCAGTGGGGGAATTAGAACTCCGTTCTTCCCTCCCCCTGTCCTTGGCATCCATTTTGAATCCAAGTCTCAGCTCTTCACCCTCGAGCTAGTAAAATCCAAAAGCTGCTTTTTGAGCTGTTTTTCTGCCTCTCTCAGGCAGGCAATCTCCAAGCTGTCTCAAAGTCAAAACAACTTTTGCTTTCCCGGCTCTGACTGAGCCAGCCCCAGGTGTCAGTAACCTTCCAAGCCGACTGACCTTCGTTGCTTAGCAACTGTGCATACTTCTCTTTCTTATCTCACCGCAAGTATGCCTGGTATGCAAGCCTAGGCTCTCAGAGCTGTTTTTCCAAACACAGCTCTCGTGAACCAGAGAATAAATCAATCTGCATTCACACTTTTAGCCCGATATTCAGCATACCTTTTTGGGGCTCCGTTGCTTGGAAAACACCCCCTCTTGGTGTCCAGCCGTCTGTTCAGCTTCTGGCTGCAATGCAGACGTTATCTTCTTTCCTTGGTGCAGAGGATGGCACACGATCCATCAACCTCTCACCTCTCATGCTGATTCCCATGGATCAGATAACCACCAGCTACTGCTACCATATGTTAGGATCAAGCCATATCTCAGAGGCATTTGGCCACTCTCCAGGTGCCCGGCTTGATTCCTTGTTGGCCTCCCCCGTCAGCGACTCCCGGCAAGACAAGGCGAGGTCTCTATCGGCCGATCCTCCTCAACGTGAGAAGAACACAACCACTCCCCCCTGCCATCCCCAGGGAGGGGAGAGAGACAGACAGAAATGTATTTACATGCCTTTATTTCTGTCTTTCCTCAGTGCAGAGAACAACATGTCTGCACCCTCTTTACAGCCACAGCAGAGAGGGAATAACTCCACCCATGTACTTCCAGTACAGGGTCATGTGACACTCTGAGCTAACATCCGGTGCTCAGTGCACAGAATAGACTGTCCCTGGTTCCCACGGTACAGTCCCATAACATCAACATCCTGTTTGGCTTTCCAGCCATCTGGAGCACTCAGCAGCATTGCTCCTTTTTCGTAACATACACATCCCTGACATATAACGCCACCCCTCCTCCTTTCTTGTCTGGTCTGTTTCTCTGAAATAGATGGTATCCCTCCATTATTACATTCCAATCGTGGGACTTATCCCACCAGGTTTCAGTGATGCCTATTATGTCATATTTAGTTTGCTGTACCAAGAGCTCAAGCTCATCTTGTTTATTTCCCATGCTTTGCGCATTAGTGTACAGACATTGAAGTCCATTAATCATTCCCCCGTGTCTCTTATTTAAGGATTTTTTCCTCCCACCACTAGGTCTGTGTGCTGTTTGCTCCATTCGGTCTATGACATTTGGATGATCATCTTCATCAATTGATAGACTCCTACCTTCAGGAGCACTGTCTCTCTCCCCCACATTAGTCAGTTTAAAGCCCTCCTGATGAGGTTTCTGAGATTTTTTGCAAAAACATTCCTCCCAACCGTTGTGAGGTGCAGCCCATCGCTTGCCAGAAGTCCATCTTCAAGAAACTGCATTCCGTGATCTAAGAATCCAAACCGTTCCTGTTTACACCATTTGCAAAGCCAGTTGTTCACTTCCACTATTTTTCCCTCTCTCCCTGGGCCACGTCGTTCAACTGGGAGGACAGATGAGATGACAATTTGTGCATTTAATTGCTTCAATTTCCTGCCCAGAGCCTCGTAATCTCTTTTGATCTTCTGGAGGCTATTGCTTGCAGTGTCATTGGTTCCCACATGAACCAAGAGGAACCAAGAGGAAGTGCAAAGCAGTAAGGCTACTTGCAGAATTAAAAAAAATAAAGTTCAAGAAAAGCACCATTAAAAAGTTAGAACGAAAAGATGACGATGGCATGGGAATTCAGAAAAGGTGGACTTGTGCAAAAGTTTGTATTGCTTTAGCAAGCCTCCAAGGACAGGCTTGAATTTTTGTACTAAGCATTTAAAGGTAAAGGAACCCCTGACCATTAGGTCCAGTCGTGGCCGACTCTGGGGTTGCGGTGCTCATCTCGCTTTATTGGCCAAGGGAGTCAGCGTACAGCTTCCGGGTCATGTGGCCAGCATGACTAAGCCGCTTCTGGCGAACCAGAGCAGCACACGGAAACACCGTTTACCTTCCCGCTGGAGCAGTACCTATTTATCTACTTGCACTTTGACGTGCTTTCGAACTGCTAGGTTGGCAGGAGCAGGGACCGAGCAATGGGAGCTCACCCCGTCGATTTAGGCAGGCCCAAAAGAAAATTTGTTTCTGCAAGTCAATCTGCCAAGAACCTTTTCCTTCCAGGTTCAAACGTTTCCCTTGTATTCCTTGTTTTCAAAAGGCACCTCTAGTCACTCTTCTCATATTTTAGGGCAAGGTGCTATAGTGAACAGGGGTCACTATAACTATCAGGTAAATCCATCCTTGGCCCTGCTCTTTTCTTTCCTGACAACGGAGATCTCAGGAAGTTTTGACCACTGCTGGGCTGGATTTATAGAAGAGGCTAGATAGGTCCCATGATCCTTTTTTGCACCATCTGGGGGAGGGGGCGGGCGGTGTCGGCATCGAGAGAGATCATTTTCATAATACAGCAGTAGTGCAGTCTATCAATTTCCTCCTAAATATCTCTTTTCAGCAGCCTGGCCTAGACCCTGCAATTCTCATAATATGTTGCTGGTTTGCTGATGATGCTGGCATTGAAGACAAAAGCTTTAAGTGATTCACCAAGGCACACAGCAATTTCCAAGAGGTCCACGGGGAGAAAAAGATTGAGAACTGCTGTCCCAGTCAATTTCACCCACAGCGAAGCACTTTATGGGAAACCTTTTATAAAAATGCATATCTAGGCACACTGCCAATAAATGTCTCCTCTTCTGAGAAGAGCCCCAGGGAAAGCCCCAGGGATTAAACAGGGTCTGGGTCCAATAAATCTGGACAAATGACAAACAGGTAGTAATCATTTAAGTTGTTTACCTTTCAATGTATCCTACTGCTATCAGTGCCTTGCAGACTTTAATCAAAGGAAATAGGAAGGAAACAGACAAGACTTGGTTTGTACACAGTGTGCTACATCAGTAAGGACGGAGATGGAAATGATTACTGGCACAGATGTGAAATCAAGAACATGTGGATTTCTGAACAACCGTCAGGTGCGAATTACAAAAATAGTATTCAACAATAATCTTTGTTTATAAAGAATGACAAGGGCACACAATCAGCCTGTAAGGGATAATGGAGACCCCAATATCATGGTATGAAGTCTAGAGAGAATGGTGTTTTAACTTTGTAAGAAGTCAAAAAGTAAATGTAGCATTCAGGTAGGAGGGCACTTACGCAGCTTGGTTTTAAAATGTTATTGATCAATACAGTGTAAGAGTACTACTAGGCTGGTAGGGTCTACTTAACAAGGGATAAGACCTGTGTTCAAAAACCCCTATGCTATCTCTCACTCGGAGTTTTGAATATCAGTATCCCCCCATATTTAAAACTTTAGGAAAGTTATTGAGGTGTTTAAAATCAAACAAACTTTCATTCAAGCTTTTAATCTGCACATTTGTCTCCCTTTGCAGATTGCCTGGTGTTTCCATTCTGCATCTTACAGTATTTTTCGCCCTATAGGACGCACTTTTCCCCTTCCAAAAATGAAGGGGAAATCTGTGTGCGTCCTATGGGGTGAATGCAGGCTTTCGCTGAAGCCTGGAGACCGAGGGGGGTCGGTGCGCACCGACCCCTCTCGCTCTCCAGGCTTCAGGAAGCTATCCGCTAGCCGTGGGAGACGCAGCTCTCCCACAGCTAGCGGAGACCTTGCCAGCACCCAGAAGCTTGGGGCGCGCTGAGCTCAGCACGCCCCAAGCTTCGGGCTTCGCGCAGCTCTCCCACGGCTTGCGGATAGCAGCCTGTTCTGGGGGCTGGGGTCGGGGGAAGCTCCGGCTTCCCCCGCCCCAGCCCCGGGGGGGGGGGGAATAATTTTTTTTCTTTATTTCCCCCCAAAAAAACTAGGTGCGTCCTATGGGCCGGTGCGTCCTATGGGGCGAAAAATACGGTAAATAGGTTTATCGTATTTCTCCCTTTTTAGGCAAGCTGCAAGAAGATTGCATAAAGGCACACACCAATTTGATATACAGAACTGCATGTACTCATCTAGCATCCTGACCAAGTATAAACAATTAAAGATAGCTCTTTAACAAGGAAGCCATAAAAATTTGTCAAATATTTTCCAGACTGTAGAAGCATATTGTGCATTTCTAAAAAGGGCTTTCAATTGGATGACTCCATGCTCTGGTATTATGAGGGGGCGACTTCTTCCTACTCGTTTTCTCCACACCATGTGTATAATTTCCCACATCTCTAACATATCCCCCCATCCTCCCCGAAAAAGCTCCAGGCATGGTAACCTTCCCTCATAGGAGAGTTGTCTTTCTCTTCACTTTTCCCAGCTCTGCAATATCTTTTTATAGGTATGGCACAGTATCCCAAGTCTGGACAAACCATAGACTTGTATAGCCGAATTATGATACTAGCTGTTCATTTTCAGCTCCTTTCCTAATCTCTTAACTTTTTCACAGCTGCTGCACACTGGGTTAACAGGTTCATTCTTCATACTTCGGCGTACTTAACCCTGTCTCCTCCTCCTAGACCAGGGGTACGCAACCTAAGTCCAACTGCCTTCTCAATCTGGCCCACGGATGGTCCGGGAATCAGCGTATTTCTACATGAGCAGAATGTCATTTTATTTAAAATGCATCTCTGGGATATTTGTGGGGCATAGGAATTTGTTCATTCCCCCCCCCCACCCCAGACAAAATATAGTCTGGCCCACCACATGGTCTGAGGGACAGTGGACTGGTCCATGGCTGAAAAAGGTTACTGACCCCTGTCCTAGACACACCTTCCTACTTTGCTCCTGCTCTGTTCACCTGACAAGCGAACCAGAAGGGAGACAGAGAGACCCCAGACAAAATCCTCATGCAAAGGAGAAGGCTGTGAAGACTAGCTAAGCCGGACAGGTGAATTATTATTATTATTTATTGGGTTTATATACTTGGAGGTCTTAGGGCGGTTCACAGAAATCACTTTCCTATTGGCAGAAAGCTCTAATCTCGATCATTCCGATTCACTTTACTTTACCTCAAATGAACCCATGGTTGTAATAAATGGATACCAAGATGAGTAAGCTCAAAGAACAAGAAAACCAATTCTGAGTGCACTGAAGTCCGGTTTGATTTCCACGTGAGCAATACAAGCACAGGCGTTACACACACACACACACACACACACCGGTTGCTACTGTGTATACACACGACACTGGGAAATAATTAATTCAGTTCAAACCTGGAAATGGCAGAAGAGTGCTGGAGAGTCCTGATGGAGCCCAATGAGGATGTCAGTGAAGGCAGAGAGGGACATGAAGAGACTGGAGGCGCAGCCTCTCTGCTTAACAGCTGACGTGTATGGTAGCACAGCAACAGCCGCATTTCCAAGTGTCCTCCAACCTGCCCCAGAGGTTCAGTTCTAGTTATGGGTATTTTTGGACACAATATTTTTGGTTCAGATTGTAGGGAGAGCGGCAGAGGTAGCTTTTAAAGGATGCTCAGAGAGTGCTCCTTACTTGCGCAATTTTTGCTTATGTGCCCGGGCATCCAGAACATGTCCCCCACATAATTATTTTTTTTGGGGGGGGGGACACCTGTACACACTTAGTTTGAGCTAGATCAAGCCTGTATTTATGGTGAAAAGATAAAGGAAAAGAGGAACCCTCTACAGGAGAGCTTATATCCTGGAAAACTCTGCATATATGTTAGATCTAAAGCCATTCTATAAGAAAAACCATGAGCTTGAAGATGTGTGCTCTTGAAATATAATCTGGCAATCTACAGGCGTTATATTACAAAACTGAGTTAATATATTTTAGTCATATTCAGAGTGGACTTGAGCAATTGACTTGTTGATTCATTTCAACAGGCCTGCTCCAAGTCTGACTAACACCAAATATCACACATTGTTCCCGAGTAATGGTTAAGCATCCTAAAAAGTCTGAACCTGTTCACACATTATTTTTTGCTTTATTTAACTATCACACCCTGAACTGTAAGCACCTGGAACATCCTAAATCAATCAATATCAGGTCTTTTTCCCAGCCGGAACTCGTCAGAACTCAGTTCCAGCACCTCTCAAGTGGGCGCCATTGCCATTCTAAGAGAACGAGGGAGGTGTTTATGGTGAGCTCCGGGCCTCTTTTTCTAGAAAAATAATACTGATGAATATGATTAAAGGCTATTAAAACACTGGAAAGCAGAAATCAGTCAACCATGCCCCTAGAATGTTTCATACTAAAAACGTTTGAAACAATGCATTTCCCCCCTTTCCTATTCTTGATCAGGAACAATACATCTTTAGTTATTCCCTTCAGGGGTTTGATAGGTACTCACAGTTCTTCCTACAATGAACACAGTTTCCTCCAAAAGACTTACTTGATTCTTTTTTATTCTCTCAAGATTACTCCATTTCATACAATGGTTTTAGTCACAGCACCATAATTATGAGTCTTTATGTTGGTTAAAAAAAAAAAAGCAAGCTGTAAAAGAAACTCTGAAAGAACCACCTCCCTGTAAAGGAACAGTGGAACAGTTCCTGTTTATTACCCCTTGGTCAACTACAAACCATCCATTACTGCTTCATTACTGACTTTCTTCAGAAGTTCGTTTTTAAAATGAACCCACACCCCCAGTTTAGAAGTATTGCTATTTTCAGTTTGTCAGTGGGTGGGCAGGGGGAGGAAAACATCAGAACGAGGCACATTAGCTTAAGTCCCAAATGTTACTACTAGATGCATCAAGCATTAAAATATATTAAAAGGTTATGAGTACCCCAATTGTGGCTTATCTCCTGTATACCTTTATTCTGTTGTTTCATATGAATCTCTCTCTCCCCCCCCCCAATTTTTCGTTACGGTTTTCACAATACAATAAAATAGTACCTAGAACAAACATAATCAAAAAGATGAAAAAGACAGATCAAGAAAAGAAAGAGAAAAAGAACAGAGAGAGATAAGAAACATTAAAAGTAACACCAATAATAATAGTAATAATCATAATAAAGCATATAAAAGGGTAAAGGTAAAGGACCCATGGATGGTTAAGTCCAGTCAAGGGCAACTATGGGGTTGCGACACTCATCTTGCTTTCAGGCCGAGGGAGCAGGCATGTGTCCACAGATAGCTTTCCGGCTCATGTGGCCAGCATGATGAAACCGCTTCTGGTGCAACGGAACACCTTGACGGAAACCAGAGCGCACGAAAACACCGTTTACCTTCCTGCCGCAGCGGTACCTATTTATCTACTTGCACTGGCATGCTTTCGAACAGCTAGGTTGGCAGGAGCTGGGACAGAGCAACGGTTTAGACCACAGAGCCACCAGTGTCAATAAAGCATATAGCCTTCTGTTATAGCTTTCCCCTTAATCTTCAATCCACATACAGTGATACCTCGGGTTAAGAACTTAATTTGTTCTGGAGGTCCGTTCTTAACCTGAAACTGTTCTTAACCTGAGGTACCACTTTAGCTAATGGGGCCTCCCACTGCCGCCGCACGATTTCTGTTCTTATCCTGAAGCAAAGTTCTTAACCCGAGGTACTATTTCTGGGTTAGTGGAGTCTGTAAGCTGAAGCGTCTGTAACCGGAGGTACCACTGTTCAAATAAGTAGTCTTCCCAGCTTCCCCTTCCTTAGCCTCACATCTTAAGGAAAACCCACTCTGGCCTGTCTCTCAACTCAGGTCCCTCTTCATCTATCCATCACCTCTCTTATGTAGCTTCATTTAATTTATATGAATCTCAACTCTATGTGCTCCATGTGTTGTGAAGTTCTCACCATTTTACAGTAATAAGTGGGTAGAGGTCATGACCAAAATAAGCACACAAGCATTATCTTTAAGGTTCTTACTTGATGATCAAGCTTCTCCTACTACTTGGTATGACGGTGTCAATTATCTCAGGCTCACCCACAGGCTTCATTTACAGTTATCTGCTCAGTCCATAAGTGTTAAGCAAGCAGTATTTTTTCAGCGATACTTACTTCAAAGCACGCATGTTCAGGATTTCAGCTCAAAGCTCTATTGCTTCAAGAAACAGTACCAATTACATCACAAAAATACCACCCGTGTACATTTATTGTCTCTCTGACTTCTTTAAATACAAGTGAAGGCAGAAGAAAGAGAGAGAGAGAAAATATTTTTTTCTCCACGATTTCTTGATTTTAATGTTCCTCCCACCAGATTTTGGATCTAGGTTCCTGTAAACTCATCACTTTATCTTAAGCATTTCATACAAGAGATTGGTATTACACAATTTTCTTTTTTAAAATGCTCATCTTGGAAACATTTTATTTACACATACTTCTCCAGTCTTTATTACAAGAAGAATGTATTCTATGAAAATGAGTAAACCTGTCTGAAGCAGAGGAAGGCACATGTTTCAATAAACAGTAAATTAGTAATGATGTGGTAAAAGTAATATAATGCAAAGCTGCAAATGGCAGACAATGTGTAGCAGAATTTACATATTGGACTAAATCTTATGATTACCCAAACTGTACAGCAATGCAGATATTTCACCCACCAATATCTAGGACACTGAAGTAGTTATTAAATAAAAATTTAATACAGGATGGAAGCTCGCAAAAAAGTCAACTATGTTCTCAAGCAGCTGACAATTGAATTATACTGAGCACTGTTTTCTATATGGTGAAAAGTGGTAAAAGGTAAAAAGATAAAGGTAAAGGAATCCTGGATGGTTAAGTCCACTCAAAGGCGACTATGGCGCTGTGGCACTCATCTTGCTTTCAGGCCGAGGGAGCCACCGTTTGTCCACAGACAGCTTTCTGGGTCATGTGGCCAGCATGACTAAACTGCTTCTGGCACAATGGAACACTGTGACGGAAACCAGAGTACACAGAAATGCCGTTAACCTTCCTGCCGCAGCGGTACCTATTTATCTACTTGCACTGTTGTGCTTTCAAACTGCTAGGTTGGCAGGAGCTGGGACAGAGCAATGGGAGCTCACCCCGTCGCGGAATTCGAACTGCCAGCCTTCTGACCAGCAAGCCCAAGAGGCTCAGCAGTTTAGACCACAGCACCACCTGCTCCCTCTTAAAAAAATTATAATTTGCATTTCCATCTCACCTTTCTCTCCAAGGAGCTTTGTGAGTTAGCTTAGTCTGAGAGGCAGCGTCTGGCCCAAGGTCACCCACTGAGCTTAATGGCCAAGTGGGGATTTGAACCCCCGTCCCTCACAGGTTCTAGCCCGGCACTCTAACTATTACACGACACTGGATGCCTCACTAGAGTCCGGAAGCTCTCATCTAACCTGCAACGCCTCACCCCATGAGAGCCACGATCTGCTACTAAGATTACAGACTTTCATTTACCAATGTAGGAGAAAACAACTCAAAGCAAGAGCAGGAAATAGCTTTTTATTGAAACCCTTTAAAGAGCTCCAATGCATTTTGAGCTGCAAACAGCTCCTTATTTGAGGGAGGAGGGTAATGACACACTGAATTTATTTGACTGATAGTGAGCTCCATTTATAAAGAGTCTGTTTACCAAAAGTAGATGTATATATAGCCTTTTCCTACACGAAGTAACATTGCTGCCCAGGGATTCAGAGTGTGTGAACCGCTGGTACTCAGGGACCTTATTTCCCCATCTCAGTGTGCTAACTCCAAACCCTCATATCTATATGCAGTACCACAAGCATCATGATTTGATAAAGAAAATTAAAGATTTTCCGTTACAGCATGATCTATTCTAGACTTGCTTTATTTACAGCTTATGCATTCCCAAAGTAGATGAATTCCTTCATGTACCCTTCTGTCATCAAAAGTTAATACTGATTCTTGTCTCCTGGAAGAAATGCAAATGCTAACCACAGACAGAGACAGCCAATGGCCAATAAAGTCTTTAATATTTTCTGAATGACTATAATCCAGTACAAATACCATATTTAGGTGTACACAAGAAAAGCAACCTAATGGTTTCAGAGATTTTCCCCCATCAGCAACATGAGCCTAATTTGTCAAGAAACATTCACAGCAGCTGTCATTCGCTTCTTGCTCTCTGGGGTTTTTTAATTGATGCCGCTGGTCCTATTCCCCTTGAATCTCACAAAGCCCCATTTGCAATATTCAGTAAATTACAGTGCATTTGGATTTGAAAAAGGAAAAAAATGCAGCATGTGAATTGCACAGACCTTATAACATGATCTGGAAGATTGTGCTAGTTTGACTGTTCAGCTTTATACATAATTAACAGCTTGCCTCAATGCATTTTTCATTTATGTTATTTTATACACTGAGGTGGGCACTTTTCAACAGAACCAAGGTTAGGGCTGCAGCTCTGTGCCTATTTACATGGCCTCAGCAAACCCCAGGGACTTACTACATATATAGTAGGATCACACTGTGAAATTTTAACATTGTTGAGGCCACTGAGAAACGTGTCTACAAAAGCTAAAAAGATAAAGTTATTCCAAGTCCTCCTGCCTACTAGCACAATGCCATCTTTCCCAAGATTTCCTGCATCACCGGGAGAGAACTCATCATACAAGCCTATTCACCACACAGGTGACATTTCACTTTCATAAAGCAATTACTGCCATGTGGAGAAGCAGGACAAGAGCAGATTCTCTCAGAGCCCAAGAACTCCAACCTCAGGTGTACAAAGCAACAACAAACGACACAAATAGTTATGGCTCCACAGAGATTATACAGAGAAATCAAATCTCTGCATAGGGTTCTAGAACACTATTTTAATCTGTCTATGGGCCACAACACCACATAAAGGGATATTCCTTTACTGCAATCTGATATATTCAGTTTGCTGAGGATCAGTCCCACTAAACTCCGGACTTGCTTCTGAGGAGACATGTACAGAATTCCACTGTGCAGCCCAGACTTCTCTCACAGACATGGTGGATAATGATGATGACTTTTTCTCTCCCTTTCTTTTCAGAAAAGCCTCCAAACTTCCTAAAGTGCTTTTGTTCCTTGAGCAGGGTGCCTTCACACCCACCATTTTGAGTAACTGTCAGGTTCCCTTGAACAGAAAAAGAGGGACGGTGCAAACAAACCTGTGTCGGAAACAAGTTTATTTAACTGTTTCTGGCCCAGACCAAAATCTAAGTATACTTACCCGGGAGGAGGTACCACTGAGCCTAAAGGGCTTTTACTTCTGAGTCAGATTAGACTACATGCATGCAATTTTAGCACTATCCCCCCCCCCCTTGAGGGAATAACCCAAGTTCTATAGGGCTTGCTTCTACCTAAACATACAAAATTAGCTATGCCACATAGCTGTCAACCTCCCCTTTTTTTGGTGGGAAATCCCCTTATTCCAGCACCGTTCCCAGCTGCTTCCTGCTGCTGTCCCGGATTGTTAGATATCCCGCAGACTGTTCCCGGAACAGGTGAGGCTGCTGATCCCTTATTTTCAAATCTGAAAGTTGACAGCTATGCATTGACATGAACGCTGTAAAGCATTCAAAGCAAACGGACACTAGCTCATCCGGCAGCAACAGAACACTAAATTAAAAGGCAAGCCACATAGCTGGGTAACAATACCCATTCCCGACCATTCTCTAACTACAGCACCACCCTGACTCACCTGTGGCGCCTCCTCTCAGGTCCTCGTTTGGGGGGCTTCAAAGGCCACACAAGCTCCCGCCCGCTTTCCGTCCCTCCACCGCAGCCTCTCGAGAGAAACCCAAGACTGAGGCATTTACTCACGCAGCGCTCCGGGTCCGCCCAAGCAGCTGTTCTAGTCGACTCCAAGCAAGCCAATAGCAACGGAGGAAAGGCTGAGCTCCGTCTCAGGAGCACGTGGGGAGCAAACCCGGCGGGCCGGGGAGGGGCACGGGGCTGACGTAGGCGCCCACGCGGGGCCGGCCCTACCACTGGGTGGAGCCAGGCAGCTCCCTCAGCTCGGGGCTTTTGCCGCCTACATATCCTTTATTTTGTACCGCCCAGGAAGAACCACTCCCCTCTCCTGCCAGAATGCCTTGGACAGCTTTTGTTATTCCGCCTCAGAGGGCGACTGCCTTCGGGTGCGAGTGGTAGGCGGGGTACACGTGTCCCGGCCCTTCGCACGTTCCTCGCATGCCCGGCTGTTCTTTTGTTCTCCTCCCTACACGCGCGGATGCCTTCAGTGGACAAAGGCGCGCGAGCTCCAGCCAACCCGCCCGCCCGCCCGCCTCCCTTCCCCGGCCGTGTTTACTCGGAAGTAAGTGCCATTAAGTTGCACGGCGCTTACTCCCCTGTGCGCAGAACGGCGGCCGGCTGGACTCGCCTCCTCGCCGCCCTCCGACTTACCGGGGCGGCCGGCCAAGGCAGCTGCGCGCGCGCCTCCGCGTAGTTCCCGGGGAGCAGAGCGCCTTCCTCCCGCAGCCCGGCCGGGCGGAGGGAACTTTTACCTGCTGCCGAGCCGCTTGGGAGACGGAGGTGCATGGAAAGGCCTCGCGGTTTCCCCAGACGAGAGCAGGCCTCCTCTTTCCCCGCCAGCCGCCCCCTCTCGCGCCTCCTCGCCGGGGCTTTCAGTTTCATGGCAACTGAACGAGTCACGCTGCCTTCTGGGAAGAGGAGCGGGGTAGAGTGGAAGGGGCTTTCCTAAGGTAGCCTCCTTCCCCGGCTAACCCCAAAGTGGCGACTCAGCCTGGAAACCGAATCTGTTCTCTTCTTGTTCTTCTCTCAAGCCAGCGCGCTTAGATTTCCGGGGCGATTTGGATGCGCTTTCTTCCCGAGTGTGCCTCTTGAGGAACCGGGGATGGGAATCCCGAGGGAGGAAAACACACCGCGCTCTTGCGCTCGCGTCCTGCTTGCGAGTTGCTCTTTTGCATCAGTTGGGACGCCGGGAGAGCAGAGCGCTGCACTGGCTCTGCGCCAGCAGAAAATAAAACATATACCTATGCACGTTTAAATAGGAACCGACCCACTCGGACTCTGCGATCATCGGAGGCCCTTCTTCGTGTGCCTCCTCCACCAGAGGTCCGGAGGGTGGCAGCACACGAAAAGGGCCTTTTTGGCGTTGGCTCTAGCTTGTGGACGTCTCTCCCTTGACAACGCCGGATTTAAGGGGTGCAAAACAACAAAAAAAACCCTGTTTATACATATGCATTTACATTTAAACCCATATTTGTTGAGAAGATTCATTAAAAAGTAACGAATTATTGTGAAAATAATAAATATTCAGGGTGGGGACCTTGTTCAGGGTGGCATGTTGCCAAAGTCTGCTCCTGCCCAGCAAGGGAGGCACCTTCATTATGCTATATTTAGGCACCAGGCAAAAACATCCATCTTCTCCCAGGCCTTTAGTTAATTAAACCATCTATATAGCCTTTTAAACTGGGATGGGATATTTTTTTGTTTTATTATGGCATGGATTTTTGTATTTATATTGCAAACCACTGTGATCTTCAGATGAAGGGTAGCATAGAAACTAATAACTTCCACCACAGGAAGTGATAACGAGGTCTTGTGCAAAGGGGCACATTCCCTTTGGGGGCAACTTTTCCACCGACAGCCTGCCAAGGCTGCCTGTGGCCAGAGGCAAAAGTGGTAAGATTTGGCTTGTATGTACAGAATAAACATCCTAGGCGCATAAACATCAAGGGGTTTCTATATACATAAATCTCTTCAACCAGGAGACTCTTGTCACAGTTCAAGGACACATTCCAGCTAGACAAAGTACTCCAAGGCGGTGTGGAGCAGGGCTGGTGAGGGGCAAAGCCAGAGTAGTCTTGAGGTGGGGGCCTCACTGAATCCCTGGGCCTGAGGTTCTCTAGCCTGCTGTTCAGGCTTATATTTATTTGTAAGCAAGTCCCACTGTATTTAAGGAAGTTACGTAAAAAGATTGTTCTTTTTAAGTCACGTAGTAGTTCTGGAAATAAAGGCTGCAGTCCTGTG
The DNA here is from genome assembly GCF_964270895.1 of Podarcis filfolensis. Lineage (NCBI taxonomy): Eukaryota > Metazoa > Chordata > Lepidosauria > Squamata > Lacertidae > Podarcis > Podarcis filfolensis. The sequence continues at coordinate 97,553,655 of NC_139606.1, forward strand.
CACATGCACCAGGGAGTAAGTGCCATTGAACTCAATGGAATTTCCTTCTCAGTGTGCATGCATAGGCTAGGGGTCATTAGGAAAGCGGCTGAAAATAAAGTTGCCAAATTTTAATGCATTACAATTACTATGGACTGACTGCAGTTGGAACACTGCAGGTGTCTTCTCACCTCAAAAAAGGATATTGTCGAGCTGGAAAAGGTTTGGGAAAGGGCAACCGAAAAGATCAAGGAGATTGAACGTAGAACATGAGACTCTTAATCTCAGGATCGTGGATTCAAGTCCCACGCTGGGCAATTCCTGAATTGCAGGGAGTTGGACTAGGTGACCCTTGTGGTCCCTTCCAACTCTACAATTCTATCTAAAGAGAAAAGGTTAAAATATTTGGGGCTTTTTAGAGACAAGGTAAGAGGGGACATGATAGAAGTATAAAATTATGGGATTGTGTGGAGAAAGTGGATAGACATACTAGTACAGTGGTACCTCTGGTTACGTACTTAATTCGTTCCAGAGGTACGTTCTTAACCTGAGGTACCGCTTTAGCTAATGGGGCCTCCTGCTGCCGCCGCCGCTGTACAATTTCTGTTCTCATCCTGAGGTTAAGTTCTGGGTTAGCGGAGTCTGTAACCCTAAGTGTTTGTAACCCGAGGTACCACTGTAATTGAGGCCAATCAAGGAAACCGAATGTTGAAAGATTCAGGACAGACAAAAGAAAGTACTTATTCACACAGCACATAGTTGAGCTATGGAATTTGCTCCACGTGGTAGTGATGGCCACCAATTTGGATGGCTTTAAAAGATCAGACCAATTCATGGGGAAGACCATCAATGGCTAGTAGGCGCAATGGATAGGTTCGTCTCCACTGTCCAGTGGCAGTGCCAACTGAATAGCAGTTGCTGGTGGTCACAAGTGAGAGCGCTTTTGCACTCAGGTACTCCTTTGTGAGAATGATGGACTAGATGGGCCTTTGGCCTGATATAGCAGGATTGATTTGTTCTTACGCTCTGCTATTACATACGTTAACTGCATCTGTGTTAAAAGTAGTGTGTCTAGTCTCCAAGCTCCCAGCCACTCTGAATTATGGGATCATGACTCTAAAGCTATATACAGTATGTACTGTCTCTCACATCACAATGTAAAAGGCTCTGGTTCTTTAAAGGTACTGTACTAAAATGGTACTATTACCTATCAAGAATATGATATTTCAGTTTGTTAATTGAAAGGGTACACATTTGCAACCGCAATATAGGGTTGCAACCCAAACCCCCTTTTCCATCCAGTCACTCAAACCCAGAAATAGTTTATATACATGTGGGCCTTTAAAACGGCCATTCATTTAAAAGTTTTTATATTTCTTTATTGTAACTGAAAAACTGTACATAAAAAGGAGCTGTAAAGTTACATTTGTCAAAACCAATGTAAGAAATATTTTCTCTGACCAACTTAAAGGGAGTGCAAACATTTTACATTTCATAAAGTGACAAAAAGTAAACCAAAATGAATAGTTTATGGTTTGTAGCAATGGTACAAAGTTAAGCTGGAGGGTTTGTTTGTTTTTTAAAGATAGTATGGCAAAAAAGAAAATCCTTTTCAAATGAAAAATCATATAGTTTTATTTCTAATCTTTAAAAAAATATAAATGAATTTAGAAGAGAATCACAGTATATGGGCCCTAAACATTTTAAACCATTACAAGGTACATAAAAATAGACACAGATTCCTTGGAAACTTTAATTCTTTGATTAAGCAGCAAGCATATCACTCTTCCAGGCAAAAACACTGCTTAACACAACCCCCTACCCAAAACAGGACGTGCAAGCTGTATGCACATAATCTGGAAAGCACACAATTTTTAAAAAGGACAACATTTTGCTATGTACATATTCAGTACTACAAATGCTAAACATTTCATTACTGTGTGGAATAGCGTATGTAAAGCAATATTACACTACATACCTATCTCACCCACAAGTGCCCAGTTACAGTTTTGATAGTCTAAAATTGCCATATTTGCGGCAGCACCCAACCTGCTTTATACTGAAGTTCTAGCAACAAGAGACAAGACAAAAAGTTAGCAAAAAAGTTAGCAAAAAAAGGACAACACAGTCACTGGGAGACCTGATCTACATACTTAAATACTGAAAATGCATTGTTATAGTAGTTTGATATTAGAGTGTTATGCCAAAATGCACAATGGACAGGTTGGAAGAATTCAGAGGGTTAACATTGACCCCAGAACCAAAGTTGCAATATTGCAAAGTCCCAAGAATTCTGGCAATAGACTGTGCCGCTTTTTTCCTTTGAAAACCTAGTATTTAAAATCAAACACTGTGACTGGGAATACAGATATAATATGAAGAAAAACCCATGGATGGGACATTTGTATTTAATATACAACAAACAAAAGAAAATTCTATTTAAATAAATTCTTCCAAAAAAAAAAAAAAAGACATGAGAAAACAAAGTTAATGGATAAATCCCTTTAGCACCTTAATCATGATTAAGGTGTTAATCTAAAAGTTTTGACACTTGAGCTGTAAAATGCAGTATGCGTAAGAGGCTGGTACAACTTTATTGTACACAGAAACCTTAAACTTTGAATGTTAAATACCACTGCTTCCGTAAGAAGTGGGGAAGTTAGCTGGGAGAGTAAAGAAGAAACACACATCTTTTCATGAAAACAGAAGACTTCAGTAGCTTAGCATTTTTTTTTTTTGCTTCAGAATAAGAGAATCAAATCTACATGGAGCCGCACTGTTTCCTGACTGATTCAGTAAAGCATGATTTGGTATTTGCTTTAATACCAAGTAACATGGGAGAAATACACTGGCAAGGAAAATAGATTAAGTTTGCCTGAGAAGCAATGACAGTTAAATACATTTTAAAATATTTTATTGTTTCACACTGCCCCTATATCTATGGAATTCAGGAGGGCACTCTTTGCTAACTTATTGCCAGAACTGAGATAATAGAATAAAATTTCAGATAAAAAGCAGTTCTACAAAGATTATTTAAAAAGAAGACAACTTTAGTAGCCACATGGCAGCAGAAGTTGTTACTGGTGTTAAGTTTTCCATGTAAGATGCTGTCCCAGCCACTGCCTACCACAGATTTTGCACTAGTAAGTCATACTTCTAGTATCAGAGCACATAGATAGGTTTAACCTAGTTTGTACCTTAGCTTTGCAAATCTTCAATACAACTTTTTTTTTCTGAAGAAAAGCAATTTATAAAGAAATTTAGAAAAATACAAGCCTAAGAAATGTATGAAGTTATGTTATCTGTCAAAATCTAAATGGCAGGATTGTTAGTAATGCTTCTGATCCTAACATAGGAACATGTAAAAATAATTTCCCCAATATATCAGGTTTATAGCCTGCTTCAGAGCTGAAGCTGAAACTCCTGCACTCTCCTTATGGTTTGTTTCTGTGTAGTTGAATATAAAGAATTTTTAAAAATAAATAGAGTAAAAACCAGCTGAAGTCTTAGTGCATTGAATGTCCCCCCCCCAACTCTCCCCCCCGCCCAGAAGTTAGCTGTGTAAAAAGTCTGATTTCATGGACGTGGTCTTGCTGTAACAAGCTACTGCACTGAAGTTTCTTTCATACAGTTGGCCAATCACATATTTCTGTTGTTAAGGTTTCCACCTTGCTCTTTTTGTTCAAGACTGATTCAATACTTTGGAAGGCTTGTTTCCCCCCGCCTTTCCCCCTTCATTATCTGAGGAAAAATAGACACTGATACAATTTTGTCATTTACCATAGTTCTGCCCTATTCCTTTAGTGCAGAGGGGACTGTGATTCTGTCTGGATTCCGATAAGCGATGGTGGCTGCGGGCCGCCAGTGGAGGATAACGCTGGTCTTGGGTTTAGACGAGGAGGCATGGAATTAGCTGGGCGGATGAGTGGTGGAGGGGGCTGGTTTAGGGTTGGCCTTGGCTGAATAAACCGAGCCTGTTGCTGAAGTGGTGGAGGCTGACGATGGAGAGCTGGAGCAGCCGGAAGGGTTGGACGAAGTAATGGAGGAGGCTGGTTCAGAGATGTTACAGGGGTTGCTGGTGTTGGAGTAGACGCCTGGGCAGGCGGAGAAGACCCTACACACTGAGGGGTCTGTGGGATCTGGGCCTATAAACAAAGTGACACAGATATGTAATAGCAGCCATCCTGTCGTATCACGCAGTTCGGGTTGTCATCGCCTCCAGAATATGGGAAGCACAGCTAGTTCATCCATATTGGCAGCTATGAAACCCTCCTTTGAAAACAACCATTTCTAAACAGTTCAATAGGGAAAAAGAGGTATGGCATTCAGTCAAAACGAAAATGAAATAAAAAATAAGCTTAATTCTGCAGTATTTACATTTTCCATTATTAGCATGGTCAAAAGAAAGGTTTGGAAGGGAGGCAGGCGGCCCAGCTCTTAAAATGTTCTAACGCAAGCCCCACTGAACTGAAGTGGGGACATAGTGAGTAGTTTGCTCTAAGTACTAGGAGGCAGTAAGATTCCACAGCAGGTGGTTCAGCATTCCACTTCAAGTTAAAACATTACATTTTAGGATATGAAGTTTAATGCTATTCCTGAACTCATGCTTATTTAAGATCCGGTACACAAAAACACACCTCATCTTCGTCATCAGTGGTCTTTCCTGATGGCACATTAGTATTTTTTGTGTCCTCCCCTAAAGCAGAGGCATCGCCATTAGAAGCCAGCGTTCCTTGTTCTGCTTCCCACTCCTGCAATACCTCCTCTAAGTTAAACCGGCGCCTGTAGTTTACAAAGAAGTTCTTCACTTGACCAACAGTCTTGTTGCCAATTACATCAGCAATAGCTTGAAAATCTTTGCCATACTTGCGGACACCTAAAAAGGCAAAGTAAATACACCTATGAAGGTTCAAGTAAGTAAGCAGAAGTCTGTACGATGTATATATACAGAGATTCCCTCTATGAATGAAAGATAAAGAAAAATTCTGAAAAAAAACTACAATGGAGCTTCTGTAAAGAACTTTTAACATAATGCAAAATACTACTATTGGTTCATTTTATTGATCCAAGTTTTAATATTGTTAAGTATCCTACTTACTACACGTAGAGAACCATGTAACTATTTCCACTTGCCCAGAAGGGCGTTACTCTTCAAACAGAAGCCTGCACGTCACAAGACTGTTTTTGAAAAGGAGAGGACTATGAAAAGCAGTTCACAATACAGCATAAGAAACTCATATTAAATTGGATCAACAGACCATGTCCTTAGCCAAAGAGGGACTGGATCTGAGGCTGGTAACATCTAGCAAATTCTGGTTGTGATCTTATAAGTACCTGGGAATGAATCCCATTGAACATAATGGGACCTACTTCTCAGTAGACATGGATGAGATTGCACTATCAGTCCCTTCAAATGGCTACTCAGCAACTGTTTATAGAACAGTGAATTTTTTGCTGTACTGGTTAAGTGGCATATAGACAAAGATGAGTGAAAGACGTCTAAGGAAATGTTTAATTCTAATTCTAGCTACAGGAATCTTGGTAACAATTGTTTTTACTGCTCTCTGAACAGTGGGAACAGAATATATAAACACTCAAAAACATCTGAGTCTCACTACCGCTGGGAAATAGCTAACTAGGAAGTTTACAAACAGCACAATTCTATGCATGTTTATGCAGAAGTAAGTCCCAATGAATTCAATGTGGCTTAAAGCCAATTGAGTGTGTATAGGGTTCCAGCTCAAAGCAAACATTTATTTAAACAACTGATGCCCCAATTATGTTTACTCAGGAGCAAGCCCCATTACCTTCAGCTAGTTCCAGGTAAACAGGCATAATATTTCAGCCTGAATTGGTGGGTCTGCAAGCAAGACTGATAAAATCGCATTTTCAAAATAATGAATATATGTATCCAGGAACACACAGAAAAGTCCCGACTAATAGATTCTCCCTTTCTTTTTCGGAAGTACACTTATTTTAAGAAATCCAACTGAGTCCTTCTCCTCCACACCCAAAATATGATTTGCTGTTCCTTGTTTTAACTACGGACTCAGTGAGCTAGCATTAAAATAATAAATAAAGCTATGAACGTACCTCCCAGAATCGATGGAAGTAACTGTTGTATTTTAGTAAATGGGGATGGGTGTGTGTACAGTGTGTGTGTGGTGGAATTTTAGCAATGGAAAAGCCAAAAGGAGGATTTAATGTGCCAGCACTGAATTAGGATTAATCCAGAAAGTGATTTTGCTCTTTTTTTGTTTTCTTGCTGAAGATGCACTAAATCAAACAGCATCAAACTGTATTAAAAGTAAGAAAACCAAAGGACTAAAAGGACATTGCCAATCCAAATGTAGTAGACCTTTGCATTTTCAGATAAGAAAGCACAAAAATGTTGAAATGTGGGGAGTAGGGTCTCTTATTTTCCTAGGAGCAAAACACTGCTTTTGTTATGCATAGATTAAGCACAGTTTTGGTGGCACAACTATCCTTACTGCTAACTAGCCTGGAATGCGTAGCATTTGCTGGACCACAGATAAGATGATAAGCTTGCTTACAACAGTTATGCACAAACACATTTTCTGCACACCAATAGACACAACACTACATTAAGCAGCTTCACAATTAAACTGATCCCTCCCCCCTGAAATCTAATACTGATTTTCCTAATAAGAGATGGTCAAATAGCCATCTGCTTGCTTCTTTGATGTGAGAAAGCTACCATTTAGAACTGAGGGTGTGAGCTATCTAGAAGACTTTGAGAGATTAAGTTTATGGGAAAGTTCAAAATGAAATCAGTTGAGAACTTTTCAGCTATAACCAGCTTTATCTAATCTGACTTTGTATGCTAAGTGGTATTGTTCACTGTTCCTCTAGAATACTTGCCAACTTCATCTTCAAATAATTCCTATTAGTGAGACAAAATTCCTTCCATCACATTTTAAACCTGCCATGTGATGGTGCTGGACCCATATCCTTTTAGCTGCGTATCCATCTTTTATGGTACATTCCATATCACAAAGGATTTCACTCTTTAAGGAAAACAGGAGTCAAGCGAACATACCTTGAACTGCAAGAAGTTGTTCTTCTGTTGTCCAACGGGCATTGATTTTTTGATTTGACTGTTAAGGGAGGAAAAAAGAGTAACAGAGCGTATTACAAATTGTTAAGAGGCTGAAAGTATTGACAATTTCAGCCCCAAACACTACCTTTCAACTCTGTAAGCTAGCATTCACACTCCCTAATTCAGTAGTTCTGATGTTTTCACAAGGGAGTTATCAAGAATTAGGAACTAAAAGCTGGCTTATACAGAGTCTGACCATTGGTCCATCAGCTTAGTATTCTTTGCACTTACTGGCAACAGGTATCTAGAGCTTCACAGGAGTTTCCCCGCAACCCTACCAGAAGATGCCAGTGACTGAGCTTAGGACCCTTTGCATGTATGGCATCAAGGCATGGCACTGCCTTTTACTCCTATCTGGGTAGCAGCTTCCCCAGCTTTCAATGAAGAGAACCAGTACAGTCGTACTTCAGAAGTCAAACACCTTGCGACTCAAACGTTTTGGCTCCTGAACGCCGCAAACCCCGAAGTGAGTGTTCCGGTTTGCGAATGTTCTTTGGAACTCGAACGTCCGACATGGTTTCCGATTGGCTGCAGGAGCTTGGAAGCCGTGCCTTGGTTTCTGAACAATTTGGAAGTTGAACGGACTTCCGGAACGGATTCCGTTCGACTTTCGAGGTATGACTGTATATGTATACATGTGAAACCTATGTATGGTGTGTTCTTGTGCTAAACAGAATAAGACCATCCAAATAACATGACATATACATTAGGTTCCCTTGCAATTTTGGATCACAAATTAATGGAATCAGAAGCCATAGTATAATCTAGAGTAATCTTCTAAAAAAGCTGCTACACTTCAGTACATGTGCTACTGATTACAAGTCACGTTTAAGGTGTTTTGTGCATGGCACTAAAACCTGCTTTTGAAACCTTCACACCATTATTTAAATTTTTTAAAATGCATTTCAGCCAATGTAAATTTTAGATAAGCTTTCCTGACCAGTTTAAGCAAATATGTACATTTTTACAGTTGAAAATAAATATGGGATGGATTCTGTTGTTTTGAAAAGCCACATGCAACTTAGCTCCCAGCACAACAAATGCATTTCTGAACATTCATCTGTGCTTTCACAATGACTCACCTCAGGAGGTTTGAATTCTTCTATCCCACCTTCAATTTTCTGCTTAAGTGCACTGTTTACTTGTTTAGCATTCTGAACCTTGTCCAATGAACAACAGAACCAGGAATGAAAATTAGCTGACACAAATTGGTGTACACCCCCCCCATACACACCCACCTGTTGCCAAGTGACCAACTCCCTGAGCAGAGGGAAAAACTTTTGAAGAGATGACATTTGCCTATTGGAGCAAAGTGTTCATCTGCTTCCACATACCAGGCACAAACATGCTCTGCACTATCGCAGAGTTTCAACTTCCCACATCACAGGGCTGAAGGTAGCATCCTAATTTGTTTATCCAAGGCTGAGAATCTGGGCTACATACCTCAACTGGTTGAGGTTTCTGAAAGCCAGCCATCCCATCCGCTAAGCCGCTTATCAGCTGATCCGCTAAGCCCGCTAAGCCGCTAATAGCGCTAATCCGCTAATGGGCTTGCTTCGCAAGACGAAAAAACCGCAAGACGAAGAGACTCGCGGAACGGATTCTTTTCGTCTTGCGAGGCACCACTGTAATAACAATCATCATCATCATTACATCTGTATATTATTGGGTAGACCAATATTTTTGCCAAAGTCTGAGCTTTAAGATATTTCAGAAGTGCTTTAGAAGACAGCTGAAAGAGTAGCTTTTAATAAGCAACGCTACGCATACAGAGGATAAACTTAATCTACAACCTAACTATTATGTAAATATTTTCATAACTGTGTTTTCATCTACCCAAGCACACAGAATGAGGAAAGAGATAAAAACCTAAAAATATGTAAGAAGCAAAGCTGATAATTGATATACCTGTCGCTTCAGTGAGATCAACTCCATGTCTAGCTGCCGAAGAAGAGTGTTGGCAGCATTGGGGCTACATGAAACAGCTACCACATCTTCTTGAGTTAGATACATGCCTTTGGGAGGACGGCATTTGGAACGCTGGGAGTGGTGACGATGTTGTAAGCTCTGATACTCTCTTCTACCCAATCCTATTTTGCTGGACTGAACAGGTTGCTCATTACTTCCCTGCAATATTTTTTTTGAAAAGTTAAAGAAAGTTAAACACCACACAATACCTTTTCCTTTAAGAATCCCTCCTCTGTTCACCTTACAGCATCTGTAACCCTTACCAAAAGCTTCTAAATCCCACGGAAGTCTCAACACCAGTGCACGTCAAATAAATCCACACACATTTGCATGAATTTTATTAGCAATAATGCTTTCTAGGCTTTATACTTAAATTTTATGTTTAAATTGCTCATGTTGCCCTGAATAGCAGCAAATATTGTAAATAAACAAATGAATAGGACCTCTAACTATCCCTCAGGTCAAACTACTTCATAGTGCTCATGGGAATCCCACAACTGTTGCACATTTAATAGTGATGTTACAATTCTCTAAAGCACACATAACGTTTTTTCCTCTCTCCCTTGCATGTGGCTTAGCTTAATTTCTGTGTTTAACTTACTTTTCCAAATGACATTTCGTTCCACCCTTCCTCCAAGCTGCTCAGGATGGCATACACACATCCCTGTTTTAACCTAACAACCTCTATGATGTAAGTTATGCTGAGATATATCGTATTTTTCCATCTATAAGACGCCCCCATGTGTTAGATGCCCCCTATTTTGGGGGCCTCCAAATTAAGAAAAACATCCCTCAGCACTACCCGTGTATAAGACGAGCCCCAATTTTAAACCTATTTTTTTTGGCTAAAAAACCTAGTCTTATACATGGAAAAATACGGTAGTGACTGGTCCAAGTTTTATGAAGGAAGTTTTATTTTGCTTTAGCTGTTTTTTGGAAGCAGGGGATGACTGTGGGCAGGAGGGACTTGCAACCAGGAAGGGAAATGGTTAAGACAGCACCTAGTTACTTTAAATGAATTCAAGGTTCCAAGGCTGAATGGAATCATGTGCCAAGGCACTGAATGAGCTTGTTGGCATTAACCTGGCAGAAATCTTTAGTTTTTTTGCAGTGAGTTTTTTAAAAAAATATTTCTGTAGTCACCCTCCCACCACTTAATGGCTTTATGTTTCACTTCGTATTTTAATTGTGGGTTTTGTTTTTACTTATTTACTGTAAGCCACTCATGTTATGTGGCAGTGTAATAAATAAAGCAAATAGAATCTGTGAAGAGTGGGTGAGGTGCCAGAAGATTTCAGAGTGACAAATATTGTCTCCATCTTAAAGGGGGTGGCAGCAGCGTAGTGTTGGATCTGGGAGCTACAGATGCTGTATGCTTGTGAAACATGGATCACTTATAAAAGCCATCTCCAACTTCTTGAAAGATTCCATCAGTGGTGTCTCGGAAATTTTTTACACATCACTTGGGAAGACAGGTGAACTAATGCCAGTGTACTAGAAGAAGCAAAGATCACCAGTGTTGAAGCGATGATTCTGGTCACAAGGAGTTTGCAATCCTTTCACACAAAAATCCACTCCAGGTTTGCTTCCTTTATTTCAGAAGGCTAATTTTGCTGGTGAAAGTAGTTTTGTCGTCACTGTTGTTAAACATCTGGGGGTTGGAAGCCCTCGCCAATCTATAGCAAATCAGCCAGAGATCCACCAGGCAATCCCACTCTACCTCTTGTCCACCTGGCCATAGAAGACTACAATGAAGAATGAAAATAATCTTGCCAGGCTAGAACACTGAGCCAAAACCAACAAGATGAAATCCAAGAGAGATGAATGTAGAGCATTTAGGTGCCACAACCGAAATGCCAGTGACTAGTACCCACTCACTGTAACTTTAAATTTACATGAATATTATTCACATAGTTTATGTGAATAATATGGTTATTGCAGTTTAACTATTCATTACCTCTTTTTTAGTTTCCTTCTTGGGATCATAATCACTATCATTTCCATCCATTGGGTGAGTTTCTTCCACATCATCATCACTGAGGACACAAACAGATTAGGGAACTTGCTTCCTTTCACCTCCTCCTATATTTGATTTTTACCCTTACAGCAAAGGTTGTTTTTGCAGCTATTCTGCATAATAAAAAGTCATTACTTGATGTCAACATGGAAGTTCATAGCAACAGGCTTAACAAACAGACTCAAATGGAATTAACTATATTTCTGTCTTTAAGCATAGCATCCACTAAACATTAATTTCCATGCTTGAAGAGTACAGTATGGGAATCAGATTTAAAAGCATGAATAGCAGGGAAAGCAGTTTTATGCAATATTCCCATTCACTGAATATATAAAACCATTTCCTCCCCTATATTTAATGCACTTAAAGTATCTGTATAACACCCTTCATAAAATCATACACTGGGTCGGCTTACAGTAAGGTAAAGGTAAAGGTAAAGGTAAAGGGACCCCTGACCATTAGGTCCAGTCGTGGCCGACTCTGGGGTTGCGGTGCTCATCTCGCTTTATTGGCCGAGGGAGCCGGCGTACACCTTCCAGGTCATGTGGCCAGCATGACTAAGCCGCTTCTGGCGAACCAGAGCAGCGCACAGAAACACCCTTTACCTTCCTGCCGGAGCGGTACCTATTTATCTACTTGCACTTTCATGTGCTTTCAAACTGCTAGGTTGGCAGGAGCAGGGACCGAGCAACGGACGCTCACCCCGTCAAGGGGATTCGAACCGCCGACCTTCTGATCAGCAAGTCCTAGGCTCTATGGTTTAACCCACAGCGCCACCCGATTCCCTTTACAGTAAGGTAGTTTTCTACAAAATATATTAATATTAAAACATACTTTGCATATTAAGTTACACAAATAGGTTGCATGCTAGGGCTGCTGCCCTTGCTTGCTTCACTCTTCAACCTCACTTACCTCAACCCTCCCATACGCTCGACATCCCCCTCCTTTTACACCTGACCAAACCCTCTCCCTCCCTCTCTCTCTCTCTGTGTGTGTGTCTCAGAGAGCACTCCAGGTTATACATGCTGCACCTGGCACATATTTATGGTTTCATGAGAACAAGTCAGGCATAGACAAACTCCAGCCCTCCAGATGTTTTGAGACTACAATTCCCATCATCCCTGACCACTGGTCCTGTTAGCTAGGGATGATGGGAGTTGTAGTCCCAAAACATCTGGAGGGCTGCGTTTGCCTAGGCTGGAATAAATGTACAAATTTGACTAGTGCTATATTCCGATAATTCCTGCTATAATTCTGGGAATGCGCTACAAAACAGTAAAGAGGGTATGTGGACTGTTAATGGAAGGTCTCTCCTGGATGCAGTAAATCTGCACTTGATTAGTTGCAACAAAGATGCAATACCATGGAACAACATGCCTTGCGTTAGTAACAAAAAAGCAAAAACAGAAATACAAAAGGATATAAGCAAGTTGTTATTTTCAGAAAGGTGTTGTGCTGCTTACCTGTCGCCTTGATTATTTCTGTTTGCCAGCTTCCTAGCTTGGCGGTCCATTAAACTTGTCCTAGAACGAGTTTTCTTCCAGGAGTAGTAATACTTGACAAGACTTGCAATAGTCTTGTCTGGAAGCTAAAACATGCCAACACAATATGTAGATGCTAGTAATAAATAATGTGAATGAAATATTGTGACACATTGTTTAAGTGGGGGGGGGGGAGGGAGATTACGTTAAGTCGAAGGTTCAAATCACAATGAGTGTGAATTAAAGCTCACTGAAAGCAAACCACTAGGCATTTGAAGAGTCTAGGCTGTTACATTTCCTCATAATCATAAATGCTGATGCTCCTGAGAAATAGGTCCTACCTACCAAGAGGGAAGGGGAGACAGAAACATCCACAACTTTATTGCACTTTAAAATCTGAGTGCATGTGATTATTTATTTATAATAAATGAATAAATATTTAACAGGCCATATTTAGGCCATCCTTTAACAGTGCAATCCTGCACATGCCTACTGATAAGTAAACTCCACTGAGAGTTTCAGGTAAGTGGATATAGGACTGTAGTTAAATGCCTACATTTCCCCGTAAGAATAAATCAAAAGTAAATTCCTTAGTTTTAACTGGATAGTACCAATATTTTGGCTAAAAGGTATCCTCTTTTAAATAATAAAGGACTTCAAAAGGATAATCTTTCTATCAAGTAACACAGTAAATGACCAGTTGATCTGCAGGTCTGGTTTTGACTATTTAAGTTTAAACTGCAGAAAAAGAAAAGCAGTGCAATTAGAGGATTTATTGGGATTACTTTTCCACGTAAAAACTGGTTCTCTGGAAGGGTATTTGCATGTTGGCTGAAACAAACCATACCTTTCTAAACACTAACACTAACTAATTTGTCTATTAATAAAACATGTTCTATGGTAGGGGTGAATATCCTGCAGCCTGCATCTAGCTCACCAAGAGACGTTTTGGGGACCCCCAAAATTTCAGCTGATCACTCCCATAGGTGATAGTAAAAGGTTTTTGTGGCTCCTCTGCATTCGTCCATTTTTTAAATCTGGCTATAATTTTTTTAAGTATTGCTTTTACTGGCCACTCCTGCAAGTCTCCTCCTGTGATGCCAAAGGTTTTTGTCCCAACCCCATTCCCAGGTAGTCCATCTATTACCTTACCATTTGTTGGATTCTGTGAAAGCTTTTCCCATGGAAACTGAAAGCTTGTTCAAACAGGACTTTATCCTCAACTGTCCACTCATCCGGAAAAGGAGTAAAATTTGGGAGATCTGCAAGTGACTTCTCAATGTTGTGCTTATGCCAGAACAACATGCCAAGTGCCTTTAAAAAGAGAGAGAGAGAGAGCCCTTGTTCTTATCATGATGCATCCTACTAGCTCTTGCAGTTTTCTGTCATGCTGATGATGCACAGATGCTCTTTTCGGTTACTCTTCCATGGTGCTCATACAGTACATCTCACGATTCACCATCATACTTAAAGGTGTGGAAGTGCTGGTTTAAATATATATAAAGCCCTGAACAGTCCAGGGCTGTTAGAACTGAAGGATCATCTGTCCTCACGCTCAAGTCATAGTCCAAGGCCTTACGTCTTGTTCTACTTCTGCCAGAAACATGACCTTTTTGCTGGAAGGGAAGCTTCACTGGGCCCGTCCCGATTCTCCTTTCATATACAACTTAGAACTGCTATTTTTCAGAGACCTTTTGGAGGGAATGGCGGCTAAGCTAGCCCTGTGCTTTCCACCAAGCTGTTAAAAGCTTTTTTACAATATTATGTCAAAGTTATGTAGTTTTATTACATTGAGGGTTGCTTTGGACAAAAATGTATATATAAAAGCTCTTTAGAAAACTGTCTTGAATTTATTATATTTATAACACTTACCTGTTCCACATTGTAGCCATGTTTTTCCTTTGCTATTGCAATATATTCATCCACTGTAACAAAAGAATGCTAGAGTTATTTATACTTGGACCAGAGGAGCAGTTTAGGATAACTGATACTAGGTGCCACAAAACACTTTATGCTCCTTTCTAGAAGAGAACTGTTCAGTCTCCATTATGCACAGATTCGTCCACTTAAAATATACAATTTGAGGTCATGTTAATAGTGACCATTATTTTTTTCAAATGGGAAATATTCCAGAGACGCTCTAGTGGGAAAAGGGCCGTTGATCAACGTTTCAATCATTTAGACTACTTAAGTAAATACATTTAAACATCTGATCCATAAACAGGAGAGGCACTGCTTCAAATTTCATCATATTCAGCTGCCAGATTAGCCTCTGAGATGAGCAGGGCCTTCTCAATTGCCTCTCCAAAGCTTTGGGACACTCTTTCACAGGCTGTGTATCCTGCTCTCTAGGATCTTTCAGTCACAAATCTGTATTTTATGTAAGAAATGTGGCATAAAAAGGAGAGGTTGATGGACACGTGGCATGGCTCTTTCTTGGTGAAAATCATCCACGCTCTTGAAGCAAGACTGCAAACTTCACATTACAGGGAGCTGAAATCTACTTCTGATACTTCTCATGGGAGTACTATAAGAATTCTCTCTTGTACTGTACGTCTAAGATTCCTGGCATCTCACTCTCTGAATTAAAACAAAAACAAAACTTTCTACTCACCAACTCCCCTTCCTCTTTCTTTGGCTCTCAACTGATACCACCCTTGAGAAAAGAAAAGTTAAGAATACTCCCTGCCAACTGAGTTGTTGTGTGGTAAGGAGAGAACTTAGGGAAGGGGGCTATATATAGTGGTACCAAAAGAATGCAAGGACTTCAAGTAGACACATGAGCCTCCGGCCAGCAGAATATTCTCTAATTACCTGATAGGGAAAGGAGGACTGACCACTGGGTAGAACTACAGAAGGATTTCAAATGCCCATACTATAGCAGCATTTGAACACATATTAATGGAGAATAGGTATTTAAACGGCTGTTAGTCATGGTGGTATATGTAAGCTTCAGAATCAGAGGTATCTGGTTGTCCGCTGCGGAAAGCAGGATGCCGGATTAAACAGACTCTTGGACTGGTTGAGCAATGCTTCTCCTATGTTCAGTAAGTACAGTGTGCTACAGCACACCTTTTATAGCAGATGCAGAATGTCTGCATGAACTGTAAAAGTATTAATACCTGTCAACCAGGAAAGAGAATTCACTTGTTAAATGCGGGAACACACTTTAACACCTTGCCAGGCTGGACCATTTAACACTAGAAGTTACCAGCCGTGTCCTGAAAGTTTTAAAAAGCGAGTATGAGAATATGCTTGAAAATTAAGCACATACATTATGGGCAGCATACAAGACTTTTTTCAATAAGTACTTTTAAAAGGGTGCTAAAAACAGCCAGCCAGCAAGATCTTTCAGTGGCAATTTGTCTAAATTGGGAAGGTATTAGATACTGGACATGGGAGCAGGAGTGAATGTGACTGATTCGAACTAGAGCATCTTGGGAGCTAAAGCCTACAAGAAACTGCTTGTATGTGTAGCATTTTTATAGCATGTGATGTGATTCTTATACAAAGCAATTGACAGAACACTATTTAATGCATTCCACAGAACTTACACTTGGCATCTGAAATACTATGATATGGAGACCACACAAGCATCCCTCCATTGTCTTTATCTGTGTATTTTGTAGCTCCTAGAAGAGAGATTAAGTTGTTCAATTTTTTAAAGAGAACACTTAATTCACAGACGGTAAAAAGCAGTCATATACAAGTGGATGACATATAGTCTGTTGTTCTTCACTTACACAAAATCCCTCTGTTCTCTGAGTTTTGTAGAAATAGAACAGTTATGGTTAATACACAATCAACATTTAAAGTAGCACAGGCCCTAAGCACTTTTTTGAGAGCTGATGTGAGAAATATTGGGAAACAGTAGACTTTCTTCCCAAAGACAAACAACCTTGGTACAGCTAAAATAATCCTATGTGCCAAGGCCAAAAGAACAGTAGAGAGGTGTCCTTGGGGATAAACATTTCAACGATGTCTGGGCACACAGAGTTAAGTGCACATTGAACATTAAGCATGCACATGCTGGAGCTGGCAAAGCATCTACAGTTCATTCTTGGTGCATTAAAAACATGTAGTTTACAGCACTGGTTAAGCCCAGTGATCCCTGCAAATGTAATTATCAATGAAACAAAATGTAACAGAAAGAACTACTTGAATATGGGTTACAATTGCACACTTCACCCTCCTTTCTGTGTGGAGCTATAGACACTACAGTGGTACCTCAGTTTACAAACTTAATCCATTCCGAAGTCCGTTCTTAAACCAAAACTGTTCTTAAACTGAGCAGCGCTTTCCCAAATGAGGCCTCCCGCCGCCGGTGCCCTTCCACCGTTCAGATTCTGTTCTTAGGCCGAGGTAACGGGACACTATTTCCGGTTTTGCGGAGTTCATAAACCAAATCGTTTGTAAACAGGACTGTTCTTAAACTGAGGTACCACTGTACTGAGCGCCGTTTTGTTAGGTGGTCTTCAACTTAAGTTTTACTCCAAGCAGATCGACTGAAAACAACAAACATGACTAAGTTACTATTAATATTAATGAGCCTATTCTGAGTAAAACTTAGTTGTGTGCCACTCAGGATCCCGCTTCACACCACTGAGTTCTGTGTAAAGTGTTTCTTGAGCAAGCAACGAGGTGAGAATCGCAAGCAGAAAAAGTGAAGCTGGAAGCCAAAGGCAACTAGTCCGGTACTGTTAAAACTGCCTCTGTAAACACTGAAGTCGTGTATCAAGAGAGGACCATCCACACTATCCCTAGGGAAGTACATTTTATTAGATTTTATCATCATTAAAAGACATACTACTGTGTGGGAGAGGTTCAAATTTCCACTAGCCCAAAACCTGTGTCATCATCCGCTGGAAATAAATTTATCCAAGCAGAAATAAGAGAGCCCAGGAAGACACACAGCAATGGGAGGAGCCAGAGTACTGCAACACACCAAACAACTGACAACAAATAGGACACATTACTTGCAAGATGTATGCTTTGCTCCTAGTTAATAGTCATAAGAGGAAGATGGACAAAGAGAAAGCTGAGAGACGCAGCACCTCAACTCTTCATTATGTACCTCCTAAAAGACAGCTACAGTGGAAACCTATGAGACTTTCCATGATAGGCAGGAGATAGTAGCTTAGAGGGGTTTTTGACACTCAAGCAGTATATAAATCAGATATAGATACAGATATAAAACCAACACTAGCATTGGGTTTTCCAGGAAATTTTCAACTGAAAAATATACTGGATTCTGAAAAATATTCAGTTTGCATTTTGGTCTCCATCCAGATCCCATCTGGTTTGATTTTACTCGTGTTTAGTAAACAAACAAATCTTTGAGATGTACTCAAAGATGAAGCATTTCTTCCTTCCCAGAATGCATATATCCCAAGCTTGGACCATAGAAATTAGTTTAGACACCCCCAGCACCTGCTCCTCAATGGAATGAAGGCATATCTCCCAATATTTTTCAGACATATAATAAAAATGCAAGTCCCGCCCCCCCCCGAAAATTGCAAAAAGTCATAATGAGGAAAGAAATTGTTATTTTGAATGTACAGTGATGGTTTAACAAATGTAATTATCAACCTAAAAAGATCAACGCTCTAAAAAAGAAGATAAATGACATTTTTGTTTCTTGGGAGTGTTTCTCCATTAATGCTACCTCAATTTAATGCTTATAGTGTACCTGACTTGTGTCATGACAATACCAGACTTAAATTATTACATTTATTATCAAAATTGGGAAGCAGAGCCTCACAGAAAGATATAATGGGTTGCTCCAAGGCCTGCTACCAATTTTCCCCTATGGAAAGCTTTTCTGAGAAATTTATTAACAAGCACGAGAGCTTAATGCCCTAAACATTTAATCAAATACCTACTTACTCTTTTTGTGATATTAAGGGGATAATTTCTTATATTTGGTAAAATTTTGCTTTGTACACAGCTTATTGCTCTGAAGCTCTGAAGCTTCCTGAGGAAAGGACTGACTAGGACAGCATTGGTTGTTGCTGCTGCAAGATGCTCCATGTTGAAATTCCTACCCCACTCGTGTTTCTGCTCCAGGGCAGAAATCATGACATTATTATTATTGCTGTTTGTTTATGCTGGCTTGGTCCCGGGTGGCCAAGGCTTACCACGTGCCTCAGCCACACAGCTGCCAAACAACCTGCAGCCTTCCTCCCAATCTTGCAGCTGGAGGAGGGACAGGGATCACCACACAACTGCCAGGACGATATCCACTCACCACAGCTGAACTGGGTATGTTTAGCCTGGAAAAAAGAAGACTTGAGAGGAGATACAATAGCCACCTTCAAATATCTAAAGAGCTGTATTACGGAAGATGGAGGAAGTTGTTTGTTTACGTAACTACTGCACAGTCGGCTTGACAATGATACCAGGAAAGGTCCTATAACAGATAATTAAACCAACGGTCTGGAAAAGGATGCTGGGATTCCTATCACCCAGGATGGGTTTCTCAAAAACAAGTCACGGACCGCATTTCTTTTTTTAATGGAGCAACAAGCTTGGTGGATCAGGGGAATGCTGTGGATGTAGTTTATCTTAATTTCAATAAGACTTTTGACAAAGCCTCCCATTATATTCTTGAAGATAGGTTGGTAAAATGTGGGCTAGATGAGGTAAGTGTTAGGTGAATTTAAAGTTGGTTGACTGACCGAATCCAAAGAGTGCTCACTAATGGCTCTTCACCATCCTGGAAAAAAGTGATAAGTGGGATACTGCAGGTTCCGCCCTGGACCCTTTGTTGTTCAATGTCTTTATAAATGACTTAAATGAAGGAATTGAGTAAATGCTCATCAATTTTGTAGAAAACACAAAACTAGGAAGGGTAGCTAATGCTACTAATGTAGAACAGTGGTTCCCAATTAACGAAGTACTGCAGACTCCCTGTTTTTCAAAAGCCATGCAATGGACACCCTACTTTTGAAAATGTTGATATCTCTATGGTAGTTTTTGTTATGTGAATGGTGTCCCGGACCCCCAGGGTGGGTTACACGGACCCCTGGGTTACACATTTCCACTAACTGGGAACCATTGCCATAGAAGAGAAATCAGGATTCAAGAGATTGGAGAGATACAAGAGATCGGAGAACTAATAAATGCATTTCAATAGGGACAAATATAAGGTTCTACAATTAGGCAGAAAGAACCAGTTGCACAAATATAAGATGGGGGACACCTGGCTTGTCAGTAGTACATGTGAAAAAGGATCCAGAGGTCTAAGCAGACCACAAGTTTAATATGAGCCAACACTGTGAAGCAGCAGCAAAAAAGGCTAATGCTATTCTAGTCTGCATCAACAGACCTATAGTGTCCAGATCAAGTGCAGTAATACTACCACTCTATTTTTGCCTTGATCAGACCACACCTGGAGTACTGTGTCCAGTTCTGGGCAACATAATATAAGGAGGAAATTGACAAGCTGGAATGTGTGCAGAGGGTAACCAAGATGATCAAGGGTCTGGAAACCAAGCCTTATGAGGAATGGTTGAGGCAGTTGGGTATGTTTACCCTGGAAAAGAGGAGACTGAGAGGGGATATGAATGCCATCTTCAAATATTTCAAAGGCTGTCACACGAAAGATGGAGCAAGTTTACAGTGGTACCTAGGGTTACAAACACCTCGGTTACAGGCTCCGCTAACCCGGAAGTAGTACTAGGGTTAAGAACTTTGCCCCAGGATGAGAACAGAAATCGTGCGCCAGCGGCACAACGGCAGCGGGAGGCCCCATTAGCTAAAGTGGTACCTCAGATTAAGAACGGATCTCCGAGACGAATTAAGTTTGTAACTAGAGGTACCACTGTACTTTCTCTGGTCCAGAGGCCAGGACCCAAACCAATGGCGCCAAGTTACAAGGACTAAACATCAGTAAGAAATTTCAGATGGTAAGAGCTACGGTAATTGACAGTGGAACAGACTCCCTTGAAAAATGATGGACTCTCCTTCATAGGTTTTTAAGCAGAGGTTTGATGACCACCTGTCATTTATGATTTAGTTCAGATTCCTGCATTGCAGGAAGCTGGACTAGATGATCCTTGAGATACCTTCCAACTCTCCATTCTATGATTCAAGATAGCTCTCAAGTGAGAAAATGCTGCTTTCTCCAACCTTTGTGAGCCTGCAACTTTAAAGTTTTCATTGTACCTATACACAGTTTACAGAAATGGACATACTATTTCATTGATTAGTTCCCTCCCCTCTTCATGCCGTTTGCCTTCACATACTTTGGCAATCCTGTTATCTTGTCCATCTGACACAAATGCCAGGAGTCCTATAGTTCACTGGAAGACAATCTTCCATGTTCCACTGCACCAAACAAAAAGATAACAGAAGTTAAAGGTTACTAAAAGTCTACCATCCACTTGGTCATCCAGGGAAAGGGCCAAATGAGATGTATCTTCAGCCTGATCTAGCAAGACATTCTCAGTGCAGTATTAGCGTCAAATACTAACAAATAGTAATCCATCCCAAGAAATTATCTACCTACCCTTCATTACATGACTCAAGAAAAACCATGCTGGAGCAGGCAGCACAAAACAATATCCTAGCAATAGGTTTTTGAAAGACTGTGAAAAACTTTGGAGGCAATATGGTATACCACTATTTAGGCTGCCTAAAAAGAAGTGCACAGGATGAAGGATGGAGAACAACATTCACTCTACTCTTTTGGCATGGAAAACCTTATCACATTTCTGGAAGAACAGCTGGCGAAAGACAAGGGTATTCAGACAGAGAAGGAAGAAATAGCTAATAGATAGGCTGTCATAATCTGCTGCCGTTATCTTTTTACACAGCCAGTTCTCTCAAGTTATCAATCATTTTCCTCTGAAAAAGTTCCACAGCAGAAAGGATCAAAATTAGGTAATTATGAGCTGTGTACTTGTCACCCTGCAGCCATCATCCATCTATCTGGTGGTGCACATGACCACATATTATACCCAGGGCTTTTTTCCAGCTGGAACTCATAGGAACTCAGTTCTGACACCTCTCCGGTGGGTGCCATTGCCATTATAAGAGACAAGGGAGGCATTCCTGGTGAGTTCCAGCAACTCTTTTTCTAGAAAAATAGCACTGATTATACCTCCCTTATATTTGTATCACTGAATGAGCCGAGAGGAACATATGTGAATAGGTCTGATGTCCCCAGATTATCCAAAAGGATACAGAAGATCAAGAGACTGGGGCCTCCATCATTATGAAAAAGCAACAGCATATGATAAACTGCAACTGGTTGTACATGAGTCATAGCAAGTGCTCAGTGTATCAAGAGAGGACCATCCACACTATCCCTGGGGAAGTACATTTTATTAGATTTTATCATCATTAAAAAACATACTACTGTGTGGGAGAGGTTCAAATTTCCACTAGCCCAAAACCTGTGTCATCATCTGCTGGAAATAAATTTATCCAAGCAGAAATAAGAGAGCCCAGGAAGACACACAGCAATGGGAGGAGCCAGAGTACTGCAACACACCAAACAACTGACAACAAATAGGACACATTACTTGCAAGATGTATGCTTTGCTCCTAGTTAACAGTCATAAGAGGAAGATGGACAAAGAGAAAGCTGAGAGACGCAGCACCTCAACTCTTCATTATGTACCTCCTAACAGACAGCTACAGTGGAAACCTACGAGACTTTCCATGATAGGTAGGAGATAGTAGCTTAGAGGGGTTTTTGACACTCAAGCAGTATATAAATCAGATATAGATACAGATATAAAACCAACACTAGCATTGGGTTTTCTAGGAAATTTTCAACTGAAAAATATACTGGATTCTGAAAAATATTCAGTTTGCATTTTGGTCTCCATCCAGATCCCATCTGGTTTGATTTTACTCATGTTTAGTAAACAAACAAATCTTTGAGATGTACTCAAAGATGAAGCATTTCTTCCTTCCCAGAATGCATATATCCCAAGCTTGGACCATAGAAATTAGTTTAAACACCCCCAGCACCTGCTCCTCAATGGAATGAAGGCATATCTCCCAATATTTTTCAGACATATAATAAAAATGCAAGTCCCGCCCCCCCGAAAATTGCAAAAAGTAATAATGAGGAAAGAAATTGTTATTTTGAATGTACAGTGATGGTTTAACAAATGTAATTATCAACCTAAAAAGATCAACGCTCTAAAAAAGAAGATAAATGACATTTTTGTTTCTTGGGAGTGTTTCTCCATTAATGCTACCTCAATTTAATGCTTATAGTGTACCTGACTTGTGTCATGACAATACCAGACTTAAATTATTACATTTATTATCAAAATTGGGAAGCAGAGCCTCACAGAAAGATATAATGGGTTGCTCCAAGGCCTGCTACCAATTTTCCCCTATGGAAAGCTTTTCTGAGAAATTTATTAACAAGCACGAGAGCTTAATGCCCTAAACATTTAATCAAATACCTACTTACTCTTTTTGTGATATTAAGGGGATAATTTCTTATATTTGGTAAAATTTTGCTTTGTACACAGCTTATTGCTCTGAAGCTCTGAAGCTTCCTGAGGAAAGGACTGACTAGGACAGCATTGGTTGTTGCTGCTGCAAGATGCTCCATGTTGAAATTCCTACCCCACTCGTGTTTCTGCTCCAGGGCAGAAATCATGACATTATTATTATTGCTGTTTGTTTATGCTGGCTTGGTCCCGGGTGGCCAAGGCTTACCACGTGCCTCAGCCACACAGCTGCCAAACAACCTGCAGCCTTCCTCCCAATCTTGCAGCTGGAGGAGGGACAGGGATCACCACACAACTGCCAGGACGATATCCACTCACCACAGCTGAACTGGGTATGTTTAGCCTGGAAAAAAGAAGACTTGAGAGGAGATACAATAGCCACCTTCAAATATCTAAAGAGCTGTATTACGGAAGATGGAGGAAGTTGTTTGTTTACGTAACTACTGCACAGTCGGCTTGACAATGATACCAGGAAAGGTCCTATAACAGATAATTAAACCAACGGTCTGGAAAAGGATGCTGGGATTCCTATCACCCAGGATGGGTTTCTCAAAAACAAGTCACGGACCGCATTTCTTTTTTTAATGGAGCAACAAGCTTGGTGGATCAGGGGAATGCTGTGGATGTAGTTTATCTTAATTTCAATAAGACTTTTGACAAAGCCTCCCATTATATTCTTGAAGATAGGTTGGTAAAATGTGGGCTAGATGAGGTAAGTGTTAGGTGAATTTAAAGTTGGTTGACTGACCGAATCCAAAGAGTGCTCACTAATGGCTCTTCACCATCCTGGAAAAAAGTGATAAGTGGGATACTGCAGGTTCCGCCCTGGACCCTTTGTTGTTCAATGTCTTTATAAATGACTTAAATGAAGGAATTGAGTAAATGCTCATCAATTTTGTAGAAAACACAAAACTAGGAAGGGTAGCTAATGCTACTAATGTAGAACAGTGGTTCCCAATTAACGAAGTACTGCAGACTCCCTGTTTTTCAAAAGCCATGCAATGGACACCCTACTTTTGAAAATGTTGATATCTCTATGGTAGTTTTTGTTATGTGAATGGTGTCCCGGACCCCCAGGGTGGGTTACACGGACCCCTGGGTTACACATTTCCACTAACTGGGAACCATTGCCATAGAAGAGAAATCAGGATTCAAGAGATTGGAGAGATACAAGAGATCGGAGAACTAATAAATGCATTTCAATAGGGACAAATATAAGGTTCTACAATTAGGCAGAAAGAACCAGTTGCACAAATATAAGATGGGGGACACCTGGCTTGTCAGTAGTACATGTGAAAAAGGATCCAGAGGTCTAAGCAGACCACAAGTTTAATATGAGCCAACACTGTGAAGCAGCAGCAAAAAAGGCTAATGCTATTCTAGTCTGCATCAACAGACCTATAGTGTCCAGATCAAGTGCAGTAATACTACCACTCTATTTTTGCCTTGATCAGACCACACCTGGAGTACTGTGTCCAGTTCTGGGCAACATAATATAAGGAGGAAATTGACAAGCTGGAATGTGTGCAGAGGGTAACCAAGATGATCAAGGGTCTGGAAACCAAGCCTTATGAGGAATGGTTGAGGCAGTTGGGTATGTTTACCCTGGAAAAGAGGAGACTGAGAGGGGATATGAATGCCATCTTCAAATATTTCAAAGGCTGTCACACGAAAGATGGAGCAAGTTTACAGTGGTACCTAGGGTTACAAACACCTCGGTTACAGGCTCCGCTAACCCGGAAGTAGTACTAGGGTTAAGAACTTTGCCCCAGGATGAGAACAGAAATCGTGCGCCAGCGGCACAACGGCAGCGGGAGGCCCCATTAGCTAAAGTGGTACCTCAGATTAAGAACGGATCTCCGAGACGAATTAAGTTTGTAACTAGAGGTACCACTGTACTTTCTCTGGTCCAGAGGCCAGGACCCAAACCAATGGCGCCAAGTTACAAGGACTAAACATCAGTAAGAAATTTCAGATGGTAAGAGCTACGGTAATTGACAGTGGAACAGACTCCCTTGAAAAATGATGGACTCTCCTTCATAGGTTTTTAAGCAGAGGTTTGATGACCACCTGTCATTTATGATTTAGTTCAGATTCCTGCATTGCAGGAAGCTGGACTAGATGATCCTTGAGATACCTTCCAACTCTCCATTCTATGATTCAAGATAGCTCTCAAGTGAGAAAATGCTGCTTTCTCCAACCTTTGTGAGCCTGCAACTTTAAAGTTTTCATTGTACCTATACACAGTTTACAGAAATGGACATACTATTTCATTGATTAGTTCCCTCCCCTCTTCATGCCGTTTGCCTTCACATACTTTGGCAATCCTGTTATCTTGTCCATCTGACACAAATGCCAGGAGTCCTATAGTTCACTGAAAGACAATCTTCCAGGTTCCACTGCACCAAACAAAAAGATAACAGAAGTTAAAGGTTACTAAAAGTCTACCATCCACTTGGTCATCCAGGGAAAGGGCCAAATGAGATGTATCTTCAGCCTGATCTAGCAAGACATTCTCAGTGCAGTATTAGCGTCAAATACTAACAAATAGTAATCCATCCCAAGAAATTATCTACCTACCCTTCATTACATGACTCAAGAAAAACCATGCTGGAGCAGGCAGCACAAAACAATATCCTAGCAATAGGTTTTTGAAAGACTGTGAAAAACTTTGGAGGCAATATGGTATACCACTATTTAGGCTGCCTAAAAAGAAGTGCACAGGATGAAGGATGGAGAACAACATTCACTCTACTCTTTTGGCATGGAAAACCTTATCACATTTCTGGAAGAACAGCTGGCGAAAGACAAGGGTATTCAGACAGAGAAGGAAGAAATAGCTAATAGATAGGCTGTCATAATCTGCTGCCGTTATCTTTTTACACAGCCAGTTCTCTCAAGTTATCAATCATTTTCCTCTGAAAAAGTTCCACAGCAGAAAGGATCAAAATTAGGTAATTATGAGCTGTGTACTTGTCACCCTGCAGCCATCATCCATCTATCTGGTGGTGCACATGACCACATATTATACCCAGGGCTTTTTTCCAGCTGGAACTCATAGGAACTCAGTTCTGACACCTCTCCGGTGGGTGCCATTGCCATTATAAGAGACAAGGGAGGCATTCCTGGTGAGTTCCAGCAACTCTTTTTCTAGAAAAATAGCACTGATTATACCTCCCTTATATTTGTATCACTGAATGAGCCGAGAGGAACATATGTGAATAGGTCTGATGTCCCCAGATTATCCAAAAGGATACAGAAGATCAAGAGACTGGGGCCTCCATCATTATGAAAAAGCAACAGCATATGATAAACTGCAACTGGTTGTACATGAGTCATAGCAAGTGCTCAGTGTCCACACTTATCCACGAGACACTTACGTCTCAACAGGAAATTTGTGACCAGTCAAGAGTTAAACCCATCACAAGCAGGGGCAATATTTTACCTGCAGCAGGTCAAGAGCTGTTTCACATTAGCTACTCAGGGTATTTACTATTTACCTTAAATAGATGAAAAGAAAACACAGATTCCTTATTGAGAAAGGGAACAAAAGAAATACAGTGAACTTAAAAGTCATTTTGGGCTAATGACTTCTTAAAGGATCTTAAAAATGATCAATCAAGCTTAAGGTCAACAATTTATTAGCCTATATGACATGTATACATTAGAAGAAGGTCAAGATCCAATGTAGCATGAGTGGGTGTTCACATGTGCAACAAGACTCTCCTTAGTCTCCTCCTTCCTGCAAACCCCGCATCTGCACCAGAGACATGGGGAATCCTCAGCAGGCATAGGCAAACTCCAGCCCTCCAGATGTTTGGGACTACAATTCCCAACATCCCTGACCACTGGTCCTGTTAGCTAGGGATGATGGGGATTGTAGTCCCAAACATCTGGAGGGCCGGAGTTTGCCTGTGCCTGCCTCAGAGTGACAAGAGGGCCACAGGAAACTGGGGGAAGGGGGACAGAAACCCAAAGTCCTGTTGCACAAGTACATTTTGGTTCCACAAGTGAGTGGACGTAACTGGATGCTGCCCAAAACCTAGAATTCTCAGGAGTCATTTATTTTTCAGACCAGTATTGATGCTGTAAAACCACACATTTATGATTCAAATGAGCATTTCTAAAAGCCGAAAAGAAATAGTTTGCTTCCCCCTTAAAAGCCATATAGTTAGCATGTTGTAAAACATCAAAGGCCAGAAAACTGGAATGGCTACTGATGTAAGCTCAAACCTCAAGAGAAGGGAATCACTCTAGTAGCAGGAATCAACAGACATATGGGTACAGGTCTAAAGAACAAGAGAGTTGACAGTGCTTCCTTGTGGCCAAAGCAAGGAATGAGTGTGTGTGTTACAATAATATAAATCCTCTTCTTTGTCCATGCAAATTAAAACCGACTTAAATTAATGTCAACGAGTACAAGTTTGCCTGTACATTAACACATGATTCACCAAAGCATTGGGTACAATCTACATTAGGATTCTACAATCCTATAAACTTCAGTATCAGCCCCTTTTAATTACAATGAAAAATCCACACTATATAAATTACTACGATAAGCAATATTGCTCCCAAACTACTATAGATTCAATATGGGCTGTTTAAAAAGCAAAACATTTTTTTTTACACCCCCTCATTTCCTTCCTATAAGGTAATAGCCACCCTCCTCTCCATATATGAGGCCTGTTCACTTCAGCTTGCACAGAGCAAATGCTGGCCCCGTGAAGCTTCAGTGACCACAAACAAGCAGCACAAAGCTTGGGACAGCAAAGAAAATCCCATACCTTTAACCTTCACAAATGCAAGTCACACATACACACAATATTCAACTGAATGCACACCTATTCAGTCTCCCTCCAACAACCATGCAATAAAACTCCATTTTCGAAAGAGCAAATGATACCAGGTTACAAACATTTTTTTTAAAAAAAAAGAGTATTTACCAGGATCAAAGTCAGGAATGCGAGCTTGATAGTCTGCTCCGACCCTCATTCCTACATCTGCAATGGAAGAGAAAATAAATGCATCACTTAGAGGGGCGGTGGGGGAAAGACGCTGTTCTCTTCAGTCAGGAAGTGTGATCTTTAAACAATATAGATTGTGAGCTAGAAGCATCACAAGCAAGCCAATCCAAGACCACCACTGCAGCCAAACCTTGTTATTTTGATAGCCTCAAACCCTTCACCCTTTGAACAAGTGTGGAGAGAGAGAAAGAAATGGGGGGTGGGGTGCAGATCACCCACCATCACCACCACTACTACTACCTCACACCGGAAAAAGAAAACCCTACTTCCTTTTAACACTCTAGGTAGGCAATAATTTGCAAAAGGTGAATATTTTTTAGAAACAAAACAAAACACCCATACGGTTTGACACAAACATCCCCTCCACTTTTTTTTTTATTGTGCAAATACTGCAAGGTGTTGGCCGACTGTATGCATCAGCGTGCATCTCTAACCCACTCAAGGTACTAATAGTGAAGATTATAAGGCGGTGCACATAAAATAGACCTGCATGCTGGCAATCCCTTCATAATTCGTCCTCGCTTGAAAGGTTTACACTACTAAATCTGCACCATAGTGTACACACAAAACACGCCCGCACGCACCTAAAGAGCAATGCAACGCCGCGCCCGAGGTGCGGCTGCATTACACGCGTGTCCATTGTGAAAATGCACACCCACTCTCAACGGGATACGGACGGATGGATGGATGGAGAAGCGGACAGGCTGGCGCGCGCGCACACACACACACACGAACACACATATTGCGCACGCCCACGGGGAGGCAGGGAGAGCGCGCCCTCGCGCGCACACACATATACCCACAGCAGACACACACACACATACTTGCACTTTTTACCCTCACTCACTCGAGCCCTCCACGCGCGCGCTTCAACCCGCCACTCGCTTTGCACGAACGCGAGGGCGCGTTCACACGTACACACACACCCTGCGCGCGCACACACACACACAAACATATATTTATATATACAGGCTCCGTGGTGCAGCCGCCATGCAGCCAAGCCAGTGCGCAGTGGCGAAGCGACCAGGCCCAACTCGAGTCTAGTCTCGGAGGGAAGGGGCTGGTGGGTTGTTGGTGGAGGGAGGCTGAAGCTCGCACCGTGCTCGTCTCCGCTGTCGCCGCCGCCGCCACCGCCTCCTCCTCCTCCGCTCTCCGCCTCAGAAAAGTGCCCGTTGGAACCGGGGCTGCCGCCGCCGCCTCCGCCGCCGTTCTTGGTGCCGTTGGGGGCCCCCCTACTCTTGCCGCCCCCCAGGAGCTCGGCTCCTTTCTCCATCATGCCCGGCATGACGGCTGCCGAGGCGAGGGGGCGGCGGGCGGTGGCAGCGGCTGCCGAAGGGGGGGAAAGTTAATATGGAGCCGCCATGTTGGTGCCCCTTTCCCCCGCCCCCCCGCGGCTCAGGCCGCCGCGGCGCCGGCGCCTCCTCCCTTCCCTTCTCTCTCTCCCTCTCGCCGTCCCCCCTCCCCACCCCGCTTCTGCTCGCCTCCTCCGCCCACGGGTCGGGGATCCCTCCGCGGCGGCCCAGCCGGATCTAGCCTCGCGCGCTGGAAGCTTGGGAGAGAGGACGAAGGCAGGACGGAGGTGCCTGTCGTCTGCCGCGCGCCGCGCCTCGGAAGGCCGGGGCCTCGCCTCTGAGGGGAGAGGACGGGCCGAAGCGCGGGGCTTACGGGGGGCGGCTATAAGGGTAGGGGGTGGGACGCCTAGTCGGCGTCGGGGCTTTGAGGCCTGCTTCCCCTCAACCGGGAGAAGGGACGCGAGCCGCCGAGCTCAAGCTTCCAGACTCGGATAAGATCCTCCCCGCGTGTCGGTCGCGGTTCCTACACGTGAAGCCTTAGCGTGACTTTTTCTGCATGTGAGAAGCGTGCTGCACGTGTGCTCAAAGGGCTTTGTGCGGCAAGGAACCGCTTTCCAATATACAGGAGTCGTGCGGCCTGTGGGACCGCCCTTGGGCATCCGTCAGTCATCGCGGGACGGCTTGTACGTGTGAAATGGGACACTGCAGAGCAAACTCCAGAAAGGGGAGTATTCAGGTCGCTTGACACGCAAGCAGCTCCACGTTTGGCTTTGCTTTAAACAACCAGCAAAGGATTGGTTGTTGAACCTTCTTCAGGGTCCCAATATATGGCACGCTTTCAGGTTTTCAGGCTCCCCTCAAGGCAAGCGTGCGCCTCCCTATGCAGGGAAACTGGCCTATGATGCATTCAAGGCATACTGTTTTGAATTTCTAGCTAAGGCGTTGGACTTTTTCATATACTGGCGTAGCATATTCTGCATCAGGGATTGGGAACATTTTTGAGTTGGAGGGCCGTATTCCGTTTGGTGTGGGGTGAGAGGCAGAAGTGGGCAGAGCGATTAATGTATTTCTGCGCACACTTTTGTATACCTCTTCTCTATCCAAGCAGGCAGAAGGTGTCAGAATTCAAAGACACATCTCAGGCAGGCGGAAACACTCAAAGAAGGTGCAAAACAGAGCTGGTGAGGTCTGTGTGGCCTGAGGGTGTCACAAATGTCTCCCAAGACTGAGGTTTCCCATTCCAGTTCTACAAGCAATGAAATATCAGAGCCATTCACCCAACCACCCCATGTGTATAATTTGTTGTGTGATTGATGCATATTCATGTATTGCATCTGTTGCCTTTACAACCCATGTGAATATACTCTTACATGTCATTAGAAAGGGCTAAATGTAGGTGAGGTATACATATATACCTGGCTCACTGCCATACACTGCTTCATCTAAATATCACAGTGACTGTAGGTTAGTGTGTCAGATTAAGCCTGGGGAGACCCAGGTTCAAATCCACATTTAGCCTATTTTGTGGCTTTGAGCAAGTCACTGTCTCACACGATAGCTGAGGATAAAATTGTGGGTGTGCAGGAAGATAACTGCACACACCATCTTGAGCTTGGAGGAAACACAGTTGAATGTCAAGTTAATTTTCTCTCTCTGTCTCATTTTCCCATTCTTAAATTCAGTTCTCCGGATTTTCACATCAGTTTGCAATGTTTTCTTTCATTCTTAAAAAAACGAGTTCTCATGAAAATTTAGCAGCATTTTCATGCAAGTTCTTTCTAAA
This sequence comes from Podarcis filfolensis, assembly GCF_964270895.1. Classification (NCBI taxonomy): domain Eukaryota; kingdom Metazoa; phylum Chordata; class Lepidosauria; order Squamata; family Lacertidae; genus Podarcis; species Podarcis filfolensis. Next base: position 97,584,797 of record NC_139606.1, read on the forward strand.
ACAAATCTTGGCATGCACTTTTACCTTATACACATATTTGGCAAAACAATTTCCCCTTATGCAATGTATTTTTGTACGCTATTTTCACTAATACATACATTTTTATCCACACATGGAATTTGCACCTGTTACTTGACTGGAAAGCTATTTTTGTACAGCTTACTGCATTGCAAAATTTATTAAAAGAGGAAATTTTGAAGGATGGCTCTGGTTTGGCTCATGTCTTGTTTTGGAAAGTGTGAATTGTTTTGTTTCACCTTTAAATGCAAGCTAAATCGAATTTCTCCCTCATACCTAGAAGCACATAAGCAGGGCCAGGCCACCCATGAGGTGGGATGAAGCAGCTGCCTCAGGCAGCAGCAGTCCTTGAGGTGGTGCCCTGCTCTGGCAACTTGTTTGGCTTATTCCTCCCTGCCCACCACAGAAATATAAGGGGTGTCTGGAGCTTGCTTATCTCCAGGAAAGGCAAAGGGTTGCAACTGAGGAGGTGGGACTGAGCGGGTGACGCCATGAGCCACATGAGAATATAGGGCAATACTTCTATTAGGACCACTCATTAGTTAAATAAGGTGGGTGTGGGGATGTAAGAAAAAACTGAATAGTGTAGTTAATTCCCAAGTCTGCAACTTCTCACAATATAGAAGACGTTTTGCAGGTACAACTGAGTTAGACTATCAAGGTGCAAGACATATTGTAAGGTGCATCCAATGCTATCGGGACAAAAAAACCCCCCAGCCAAATCAATGCTTCCCCATGTTTGAGAATATAAAATTCAGAAGTTATTGGAGTCTGTCCAAAGTCCTAATCAGAACACACATGACTTGACCCTAGGGAGACGGAGAACAAAAATAAAGAGCAATGTCTTCATATACTGTACTAGGGAATATTTATATACTAGGGAATATTTAGGTGATGCGTAATTTAAAAAATCAATTGGAACCAAATTTTGTAGTATTATGTACAGACCATCTGCAGATCCCTAAAAGACAGGGTATAGGCTCATGAGGCAAATTTGCATAAATGTGCATATGTTAAAGATGGAGAAAATAATAATTTCATAAAACACCATAATCTTGACGATTCCATTTTCTTTTGAGTTTATGGCCTAGCTAAACTGAAAAGACCTGTGCTATGTAATTAATGTTCCAAAACACTGAAAATAATAAATGGTTAGAATCTATGGTGTCCGCTGTATGCACGAAAAGAGAATCAGCTAGGCATGACAATTGTGATTAATCTTGAATTGTTTTGTAGACAGATGAAAGGAGATATTTGGAGACATTCAATGAATAGGAAAATTAGTCAAAGTCTTAATAGAGAAAGACACTGAAAAATGGTTACATGTAATCACATGATATTATAATGAGGGCTGATCTGATGATCCAAATGATTTTAATTGGTTTTAGGATTATGACAGCTATTAAGATTGCTGTGATCCCTTGACCGGTGGATAGAAATCACGTGTGTAATCTGGAAGTGTATAAAAACATTGCTTTGAATGTGGTTCTTTACAGCCTTATTTTTTCGGAGGATAGCTGCACAAATTGCCTCCAGTCTTTGCACCCCTTAGTTGTGTGGGTGGTTTGTGGCACAAATCAGAGCTGTGGGCCTCTTTGGTGCATGTATACCGGCTGGTGCTACAATGTTAATTAGGGGAAGTGTTGAGATGCAACTCAGCTTGCTAAGGGGGTTGCATGAGGAAAGCAGAGAAGGAAACTTTCAAGATTCCTAAACCGTCTCACTGTCCTTTGACCTCTGTGCTGACCTTTTCTCTAATGTTACATGGTTATTCTCAAGTTGTGGCTCTTGCTTCCTGGCTTCCTTCTTTTCAGACCCTCTTGTAGAGAGGAAATCTTTGGAAGTACTGTACCTGTACCGTACTTTTCTGTGTATAGGACTAGGGTTTTTTTTGTTTTTTTTACTTTAAAATAAGGTTAAAAATCTGGGGGCGTCTTATACACAGATAGTGCATACGCCCATTTTCTAAATTTGGGCTCCCCAAAAGTAGGGGGCGTCTTATACACGGGGGCGTCTTACACACAGAAAAATACGGTACCTCTGCTAAGTGCAAACAGCTAGTATGGCTCCCTTTCATCTCTATCTCAGCTAGCTAGAACTAGGAGCTCTTTTCTACCCAAGTATGTACAGTATTTCCTACAATAAACTTAGTGTCTTGTTTTTCCGTACCAAGTTTCCCTGTGTGATTGCAACCAAGGTAAGCCTGCTCTCCTTCAAGGTTTCAGTACAGTCAGCTTCCAAGTGCAGCTAACTCTGCAAAATAATTCAAGATTAATGCTGCTCGTCCAGTCCCCAATGTTCGTGTACCAGGGGCAGAGTCAGCATCATTAGCAGGGCAGAAAGTGACACTACATGCACACCAAACCGGTGTGTATCTCTGCTTAGAGTGGCTTCCATCTAACAGTCATATATGCTGCCCCAGTGGCCCCAGCAGCCTGGCAGGGGAGGTGGTGGCATCCTAGCATTTATCCCACCATATTGGGAACTGGCTCTGGGCCTGATTACCTAACGGTGGGATACCTGACGGCCTTCCAAACTGAAGTCACATTTGCAGGTGGGGGAAAATCGTCTTCGTTTTCTGTATCCCAATATCTTAAACTGTAAGATATTGCGTACTTCCTTCAAACTCCCCAAAGGCTCCTCTATGAAGCAGAAAGCTTCTGTTAACGAGACCGTCAGTGAGATTATTCCCTTGCCAGGGATCTGTTACTACAGAGGAAAGCCAAGTCCAAACAATTAGGCAGTTTTTCCTTGATAGATGTTTTTGAGTTTAAAGCCTACTAGGAAAAGCAGAAGCAAAGTAATAGAAGCGTCCGAAGAAGGTTTATTTTAATTATTCTGCATTCCACTCGCACATTTATATATTTATAAATTGCATTTAAATTGTAAAATATCATGGCGGCATTCAGACTAAAACTGCAGTATTACAAGAAAAATGTCCATTGTTACATAATGTTACATTCATGGCTGCACAGTTACGGTATTAAATATGATACTCCTTAGTAATATTTAATGGAAACATTTAAGCATAATTGTTCAAGGTAGAAAAGGTACAGCCAAGTGCTTACAAAAATCAATAGGTGATCTATAGAAGTTCATTTAATATTACTCACCATAGGAGTGATTAAGAGGAGGAACTGAGAAAATGCTATAAGATCAAACTCTCAGAAGATTAAGAAACTTAAAGAAAGGGGATAGTTTGAATTAAGATACAAACACACACACACAAAGTGTGGAGCAGTGGCGTAGCGTGGGTTGTCAGCACCCGGGGCAAGGCAAGTAATTTCCGCCCCCTAACCCGTGGATTTTAGCACTTGAGCAGAGAGCTGCAAGTGCGAGCGCGCCTGTCAGGGACTCAGGAGCACTGGGGAGAGAGGAAATGGAGAGCGAAGGGGAAGAATCCGAGGGCAGCGTAGGGGAGTATGACAGTGGCCCGAGAGATTCCATGAGCTTCTCCAGCGAATCAGAAGATTCCCAGAAGGGGGCGCCTATGGTCAGGGCAAGGGGGGTCCCAGGGGGGACGCACCAGAAACAAGGAGACAGAGGGGAACCCCAAAGCAGCAGTGGGGGATTGGGACCAGTTTCCCCACCAGAGCGTAGTGGGGGGGAAGAGTCACATGTGTCAGGGCCAGCGTCTCCTCCAGCGGGGAGAGAGAGTGAGTCAGGGCTGACCACGCCTCCAACGGAGGGGAGGTCAGTTGCAGCTAGCCCCCCCAGAGGGGGAAGCAGTGACAGCAGCAGCAGTGAAACGGTCAGGAGGAAAGTTACCGGCTGGGCGCGCGCGCCAAGTTCAAATGTACAGGCGCGGGGAACAGCAGGAAACCCGGATGGGGAACCAGCTCCTAAAGCCCGCCGGAGGGAGGGGGAAGGCTCAGGGGACTCAGCGTCAGAAGAGGCTAGAAAGGGCGAGACCCCAACGGCCAGGCGGAACCAGAGGCGGAAGGAACTGAGAAAGAGGTGGAGTAAGGCTAGAATCTTAAATTGGTGTCAGGGGGGAGGAGACTCAGACGGAGCATCGGCGGTCTAACAGTTGAGACGTAGAGCTGCGCGCTGCGGCTCTGGAAGTGAAACTGAACTTCAATAAAGACTTTGTACCTAACAACGAAGCAGCGTTGGTCCTTTGTGAGCTGGGACCTTGGGCGGCTCTGACAGCGCCCCACCAGATGTTGCGCACGGTGCGGCCAGCCCCCCCTGCACCCCCCACGCTACGCCACTGGTGTGGAGAAAAATATAGTAGCTCAAAATTGTGATAATTGTGGTGAATGTTATAGCTTTAGGTCAAAAGTCTCCAAACCCAGTGCCCTCCACACGCTTTGGATTACAATTTCGATTAGCTCCAGACCAATATGTGTGTCACTGTGGCCAGATCTGACATCTCCAGAAAAGAACACAGTTGGCCAGCTTTCCACAGTTGGCCCAAAACATTGCTTTTTGCTACCAAAACATGGGTATCCAGGTTTAGGATTGAATTAGGATTAAACTCTGAACTTGGGTTTTTAAGGGGAATGCAACCACATCCAAGACACATTGATCTCTTCTGCCTTGTCTGGGCTTCAGGTTGTTTGTTCTCAAAGAGTTCAGTCCTATAACAATATTATTTCCGATGCACAATAATGGCCTAAAAGGAAAACAATGAGTTCTTTTTTGAGAATAACTTTTATTTGATTTTACAAGTGTAAAGTTATAACAATACCAAATAAACATCAACATTTCGAGATTCCTCTGAATCTCTAGACTTCTCTCCATTCCCTCCTTGGGTCTTATTGTCAACGTTTTCAACTGTATATTATTTCATAGTCCATATTTTAAATCTGTCCATATTGTCCATAATACTTGTTACATTACAAGTCCTGCTAATGTATTCATCTGCTTACAGTGGTCTCCTAAATAAATTGTAAATTTCCCCCATTCTGTCTTGGAAGTTTTTGTCTTCCTGGTTCCTGAGCTTTCCAGTCAGCTTTGCCATTTCGGCAAAGTCCATCCGCTTAGTTTGCCATTCCTATCTGGTAGGTACACTTTCTTCTTCCATCTCTGGGCTAGAAGCATCTGTGCAGCTGTTGTTGCATACATAAAAGGTCTTTTCTCTCCTTTGGAATTTCAGTACCTATAATTCCTAATAAACAAGCTTCTGGTTTTTCAACAAAAGTTATTTTAAATATTTTTTTCAGTTCATTATATATCATCTCCTAGAAAGCTTTTATTACCTCACACGACGACCACATATGATAAAAGGCACCTTCTTTCTCTTTACATTTCCAGCAGGTATTTGTACATTTTTGCTAACTTACTAGGAGTCAAATACATCATTTTCATATAATTTTCTTTCAGCGTACAATGTGCCGTAAATTTCAAATCTGCTTTCTATAACTTCTCCCAATCTGCACTCTGAATCTGCAATCCGTTGCCCAGTGTATCATTACAGATTTAACCTGTTCATCTTTTGTATGCCTTTCCAAGAGCAATCTACACATTTTCGAGTAATTTAACATTATTTCCCAACAAACCTTTTTGGAATCTTGATATCTCATAACTAAAACATTTCTTCTTATCTGTCTTAAAAATATCATTTAACTGGTATATCATTTAATTAGTAAATTTAATTTAATTAAAAATATTATTTAAAAGGAAAACAATGACTGAGTCCCCCCTGCCCCGCCCCCATTCTACAAAATCTGTGTCAGGCTGCCTGAAGATGATTCCTGCTCACCAAAGGTGAATAGTCAACTGGCAACTAGAACAGTACAACTGTGTCACTTTGGAGCAAAGGTCTTGGCTAAAGTGAGTTGGACAAAGGACACGCGCAATCCATTTAAAGCACTCTTATACCACTTTGATACTATTTCCCCAAATAAATCCTGGGAACTGTAGTTTGTTAAGGGTGCTGAGGGTTGTTGGGAGACCACACACAGAGCTACAATTCCCAGCCCAGTTAGCAAATGACAGTTCCCCAGCATTTTTTGTGGGAAGCTACGACTGTTAACTTGAGAGTTCCATGGACTGCAAGAAGATCAAACCTCTCCATTCTGAAGGAAATCAGCCCTGAGCGCTCACTGGAAGGACAGATCCTGAAGCTGAGGCTCCAACACTTTGGCCACCTCATGAGAAGAGAAGACTCCCTGGAAAAGACCCTGATGTTGGGAAAGATGGAAGGCACAAGGAGAAGGGGATGACAGAGGACGAGATGGTTGGATGGTGTTCTTGAAGCTACCAGCATGAGTTTGATCAAACTGTGGGAGGCAGTGGAAGACAGAAGTGCCTGGCGTGCTCTGGTCCAGGGGGTCACGAAGAGTCAGACACGACTAAACAACAACAACTGTTAAAGTGGTCTAAGGGTGCTTTAAACTGGAGAGCCTTAGGCTCAATTCTTGGTCTTCCGCAGAGCTTACTGGTTTATTTATTTCATTTATATACTTAAAAAAAACACAACAGTTAAGGCAATTGCCAATATAAAAACAATTTCAAATCCAATGCAGATGCTGACTGGGATAAAAAGCGTCACTTTGAAGGCCCAGTCACCATCACAGCCTAGCCAACTTTGCAGGATTGTTGTGTGGATAAAATGGGGGGGGGGCAGGTGCCAAAATAAAATAATTTTGTGTCCTGTCATACAGGCTACACACAATCCTAACTTTCACTAGCTGGCTTTAAAGTCTTTTAAGATAAGGAAGAAGTGCTAGTACAGCGGTACCTCGGGTTACATACGCTTCAGGTTACAGACTCCGCTAACCCAGAAATAGTACCTCGGGTTAAGAACTTTGCTTCATGATGAGAACAGAAATCATGTGGTGGTGGCGCGGTGACAGCAGGAGGCCCCATTAGCTAAAGTGGTGCTTCAGGTTAAGAACAGTTTCAGGTTAAGTACGGACCTCTGGAATGAATTAAGTATTTAACCTGAGGTACCACTGTACTTAGGGACGCGGGTGGTGCTGTGGGTTAAACCACAGAGCCTAGGACTTGCCGATCAGAAGGTTGGCAGTTCGAATCCCTGCGACGGGGTGAGCTCCCATTGCTCAGTCCCAGCTCCTGCCCAGTGGCGTAGCGTGGGTTGTCAGCACCCGGGGCAAGGCAAGTAATTTGCGCCCCCTAACCCGTGCATTTGCGCCCCCTAACCTGTGGATTTGCGCCCCCTAACCCGTGGATTTGCCCTAACCCCAGATGTTGCGCCCGGTGCGGCCGGCCCCCCCCTGCACCCCCCACGCTACGCCACTGCTCCTGCCAACCTAGCAGTTCGAAAGCACGTCAAAGTGCAAGTAGAGAAATAGGTACCGCTCCGGTGGGAAGGTAAACGGCGTTTCTGTGTGCTGTTTTGGTTTGCCAGAAGCAGCTTAGTCATGCTGGCCACATGACCCAGAAGCTGTCTGTGGACAAACGCTGGCTCCCTCGGCCAATAAAGCGAGATGAGCGCCGCAACCCCAGAATTGGTCACGACTGGACCTAATGGTCAGGGGATCCTTTACCTTTACCTTTACCACTGTACTAGGTTTGGTAATAAGTGTATCCTCTGCAGAAACGTTGCCATGTATCTTCACCTCTGAGGAGTGCTCCAATTCAGGGCTCCGCCAGCCCGCTAGCAATGTACCACTCCGGGGTGGTCCATTCCGTTCCACCTCCACCCACCCTGTTTCCCTACTTTTCTGTACCGATAAGGCACAAAACATTCTGCGGCCATTGAGCATCCTGAGTCCTCTTAGGTCTGTCTTATGTCTCATTGTTTCGCTTGTTTGTTGGTAGAGGGTTTTGTTTTTTTGTTCTTCTAAAAACCAAACATGCTGAGCTGTCTCCCAGGGCCCTATTTTGGCTACGTAGCAATGGGTACTTACTATTTGAATTCACTACCAGAGGGGCTGATTTCTTTCGTGTTAAAGTGGCTATTCTAGGTAGGTTTCAAAGCATTGCCATTCAACCTGAGTTAAGGAGTGGGCCAGATCTAAACTCCTTCCATACAGCAGGGGAAAATGAGGCACCACGAGGGAGATGCTGCTGGTGTCTGAATGGTCAGGGGACTTTTTAAATTGTTAATTTTGGGGTGGTGGTGGTGCCATTGGGGCCCTTAGAATTACAGAATTGTGGAATTGGAAGGGATCCCCATGTTAGAATTCCTGCTCCATGATTGCAGTCATGGGATTGTTGTCTATCACATGACAGCATACGTTTTGACTCCACAGAGTGGGATGTGACAGAGACAGGATGTTTGTGTTACTGTGTTCTGTAGAGTGGGACTATTGTCCTTTGTTCCTTTCCTCTTTGCTGTCTGATGCTAGAGAGAGAGGGAGCCATGTTGCAGTACTCCGTGTGTGTTTATATGTAAATAAAATAGATTAGCCAAAATGCTGAGTTGCACAAACTCTGCGGATCCCTAAGTGTGCCGGTGTCAGTTGGCATTGATCGCTATGATGTTCTGGCAGAAGAAAGCTTTTGAAGCTCCCGATCGATCGACCAGGAGGGAGAGAACATGCCAGTCAGGCATGTGTTTCTGCCAGGGTCCTACTCAAGTGTAGGCTGAACTCCTGACACCCCATGGATTATCTAGTCCACCCCCCTGCAATACGGGAATCTTTTGCCCTACGTGGGGCTGGAACCCAGAACCCTGGGATTAAGAGTCTCATGCTCTGAGCTATCCCAGGTCTTCTGGGATCTTCAAATACTTCAAGGGCTGCTCTGGAGGACAGGACTCAAACCAATGGCTTCAAGTTACAAGAAAGAAGATTCCAACCAACCAGGAAAAACTTTATGGAAGTAAGAGCTGTTTGACAGTGGAATGGACTCCCTTGTGAGCTTGTGGCTCAGGCATAGGCAACCTCGGCCCTTCAGATGTTTTGGGACTACAACTCCCATCAAACAGGGATGCTGGGAATTGTAGTCCCAAAACATCTGGCGGGCCGAGTTTGCCTATGCCTGCTGTGGACTCTCCTTCCTTGGATTTTTCTAAGCAGAGGTCGGGTGGCCATCTGTCATGGATGCTTTAGCTGAGATTCCTGCATTTCTTGGGGTCCTGACTCTCGGGGTCCCTTCCAACCAGTGGTGTAGCATGGGTTGTCAGCACCCGGGGCAAGGCAAGTAATTTGCGCCCCCTAACCCGGTAGGGGCAGAGAGCTGCGAGTGCGAGCGCACCCCCCCAGATGTTGCGCCCGGTGCGGCCAGCCCCCCCTGCACCCCCCACGCTACACCACTGAACTTCCAACTCTACAATTCTATGCTTCTGGGAAAAGAGAGCGAACTCCCTCGGGCCAGCGCCGTCCACCTGGCAGGGAACCTTGGGAGCGAGCCCAACTGAGGTCAGAGAGACTTCCTTTGGAACAAACCAGAGGTCAGCTCGGGATGCGAATCAATGCAACCCGATCAGCCTGTTCAGGGCAGCTGCTCCAAAGAAGCCATCCTGCCAGCGAGCTCTGTTGGGCGACCGGCCGGCAGAGGGCGCTGCCGGACAAGGTCCGGGCGCGGCGGCTGGGAGGCGGCGGCGAGCGGGGATGCAGCGAGCGAGCGAGCGGGCGCGGGAGGAGGGAGCCTGAGTGGCTGGGCGCGAGAGAGGAGCTGATGCTGCAAAGCCGCCCGGAGGGGACCATGAGGAGCTCAGAGCGGGAAGAAGAAGACGAAGACGAGCGCGCAGAGGCAAGCGCCTAGCTTCGCCCGGCCGCGGAGCCCGAGCCAGCGCGCCCGACTATGGCTGGGGGAAGGCGAGGGCTGGTGGCTCCCCAGAATACGTTCCTGGAGAACATCGTCAGGAGATCCAACGGTGAGGAGAGACGGAGATCCCGGCGGCGGTGGGACGGGGAGGGAGCTGGGAGGACCACCCTCCCGGGCAGAATGCACGGAGCGCTGCTGGCGGTGCTCGCATGCACGTGTGAATGCGTTCCCGGGGCTGCTCGGTCGGCCCCAATGCGGGACTCGGCGAATCCGGGCTCGACCCGGAGCTCCTCCTGGCTCAGGTGGGGATGCCTTTGGGTGGGAGCCCGGAGAAGTCTGACAGAAGAAAAAGTGGTCCAGATTCCTCCGTGAGGAGGCAGGTTCAGGTGGGGTGGGAGAGGAAACCCCGCAAAGGCTCCTTGGCCCCATGAAATGCCACTGTTTTGGGGGTTGGGGAGGTGTTGTTGCAGGGCCGGTTTAGGGGGATGCTGCTGTTCAGGGCAATAATCAGCAATAATTCTTCCTGCTCCCGAGCTCTTGGGATGATGTCCTAATGTAGACTCCTTGCAGTGTGTGTGTGTGTGTGTGTGTGTGTGTGTGTGTGCAGGGTGTGTGTGTGTTGGGGAGAGAAAGCTCCTCCGTTCCTTTTCCTGGGGGAGTCCTTTCCCTTTCTCTCGCCTCTCCACTCCCCCGCCTCGCTTGCTCAGGGGCTGTCCCCTCCCTTGTTACTGAGGTTTTTGGTGCTATGCAGACCTGGGAGTCTCTCTTTGCGGAGGCTGTAGTGAGATCCTCAGCTAGAGCGAGCGAGAGGCACTTGGATCTAAATGGGCTTCTTTCCAGACTTCACCTCCCTGCAGGTGGAAGCCGACAGGGAGAACCTGTCTAAAATAACAGCCACACACTTTAAAAGTGCAGCAGGAATGGGGGGGACGGGGACGACACCCTGATGCATATCTCTATGTAGTTGTCGAACGGGTGTGATTTCTACATTTGTTTTGTTTCTTTTTAAAATAGGCTGATACTTCCATAGGGTGGGGGGGGGGTAAAGAAAGAGGTTTTTAGGCTAGAACGCTCTTGAAGGTGAATTCTGACAGTTTAGACTGACTAATATCAATCTCTGGCTGGCTCCCCTCCTATCATTCAAATAAGCCACTGTTATACAAGAAGAATCTTGCAGGTCATTATAATCCGGATTGCTGAATCTGGTGCACAGTGAGAAGTCACATTTGTTTGTTCAGGAGAAGATACTGTTTGGGGGAAGTTGTTGAAATGCCTAAGTATGGCTAAAGGGAATTTTGAAATAGTTCTGGTTGAAAGATCAGCAGCATGGGCTTGAGGTCATTTATTGTTATTATTGTATTTCGTTAATTTATTTATTTTTAATTAAAACCCCAATTGCATGTTTGTACTCCCTAACAAACAGCCTCCACTTGGTAAACAGAGCAGGAAAATTGAGGTGGGAAGGACCTTAGTCTCTGATTTGTGTGTGTGTGGCTTGTCCCTGCCTTATAATTCTCAGGCTAACAGGATGACCCACGAATTTTAAAGCCACATTAGCATTAGTTCCATTGCACTGAACCAATCGAAACAAACATGGTATCAGCTCGAACCCATATAGCGTTAGACGCGCCTGTCTCTGTATAGGTCTGGATTTATTTATTTTATGAAGTGGATCTCTCTTCCACCTTTCTGTTGGCACGAGAGTTCTGGAGGGCTGCTGATTGGAAGTCTGCTGCCTCGCCAGGTTTGTGGTGTGTGAATGCAAAGGAGAGCAGGGATCCTCTCCTTTGAACAGTTACACAGAAGAGAAAATTGCAGCAGATTCAGCTGCTGCCACCCCTACATGACAAGCTGTCCAAATTCCCCTCTTCCGTTGAAAGGCAAATTGCTGGGAACGGGGTGGAAAACAATGCTGTCAATATCACAACACCGTTATCCAAATCTGTGGTGCAAGCCCACTTGGAATACTATGTGCGTTCTGGGCACCGCACCTTAGAAAAAGGATGTCATTGAGCAGGAGAAGGTTCAGAAAACCAAAATGATCAAGGACTGGGTAAACTCCCCTGTGGAAAAAGGTTACAACGTTTGAGTCTTTTCCATTTACAAAGAGAGAGAGAGAGAGATTGGCAATGGGGATATGAGAGCGGTGTATACAATTATGCATAGTGTGTGGAAAGTGAATAGAGGTAAGTTTCTCTCCCGCCCCCCCCCCCCCATCTCATATTTCCAGAACCGAGGGATGTGCTAAATGGTGAGAGATGCAGGACAAGCAAAACCAAGTTCTTAGTCTATGGGAATTACTTCCACAAGATGCAGATGGCTTTAAAAGAGGATTAGAAAATTCATGGGGGATGAAGCTATCCATGGCTATATGATACCTCCAGAATCAGATACACCATGTCTCTGAATACTGAAGAGGCCAGAATATCAGCTAGACAGGGCTCTCGCATGTTGTGATTCTGGGCTTCCCAGAGACACCTGGTTGGCTGCTGTAGGAAAGAGTATTATGCACCAGGTAGGCCTTTGCCCTGATCCAGCAGTGCCCTTAGGTTCAGGCACCTTTTCCTCCTCTCCCAAAGGCTCGTTCCAGTGTTATGTGTTTGCAAAATTATGACCCAGTTCCTTCTTCTCAGTTTGATTAATTGCAGCTACTTGAACAAATAAGAGCTATTGGCACAAGTATTGATGAGCGAGACGCAGGGCTGGAATCCAAATGGGGAAGGCACACTGCCTCTAAAGATGCTGGGGGGGGGGGGATTCAGCTACACAATGATAAGGCAGATATACAACTTTAATAACTTCCAGAAACACTTTGCTGTTTTAAAAGGGTTACACTGTAGAGGAAATCACCTTTTGATTGTTCTCCATGAAACCACGATCACATTAGTGTATACTGATGCGTCACTTCAAAATGTAAATTAGTCCCCTCCAGCCCCAATCCATCATTAAAAGTGAAAGGTTTTACTTGGGAGGAAAGAAGAAATATCACTTGTCATTAACTCAGTAATGGCCAGTGGTTTCTTCTCCTCAAATTATTTCACTGTTGTCAGATGAATACGCCACTCAATCAGCACCAACTTAAAAAAAAAACCCCTCCAACTTCCTAGTGCCTGCCTTCATGTTTGAATAATATTATCATTAAAATGTCATTTTGAAGAAAGCGCTGTGTGGAAATTGACATGTCCTTGACTTTCCTTTTCCTTCCCCCAATAAGAGGCCTGATGCAAAACCCATTGCCTTTAATCAAAGTTCATCAGTGGCTGCCACAAAGTTCCTAAAACAGACTCTCATGGTGGGCAGACTTCTGGCTTTCAACATTTATTTTCTAGAACTCCCAAGATCCACCAACCAGGGGGTTGCAAAAGGACATGCATCTACCTGCAGAAGAGTGCAAGGGACATGCATCTACAATTACAGAATTCTGCTTCCGGGAATTCAAGAATTCTGAGACCTGAATGGAGCCTTCCACACAAAAATCTGCCCCAACTCATATTGGTAATATAGTTTGGAGCTGTGTGTGGGCAGGGGGTCATTTTGTTGCCACAATTGTTCAAGAGCTGGGAGTCAGAAATCCTCCCCAATCTACTGCAAATTATCCAGAGAATGGCCAGTAGGTCAAGATCTCACCTTCTGCCCACCCCTGCTTTCCAGGTCAGCCACACACATGGTGTGTGTGTGTGTGTGTGTAGCCATAGAATCAAGAGCAGTCCAGAAGTTTAGAATGCTTGTTTACCAGCATTTTGTTGTTGCACTAGGGGTAGTTTCTAACTTTATCCAGGTTACTGAGCTAGGGTGGAACGTACTAACTCTAGTATTGGAGATGGTCTGCCTCTGAATGCCAGTTGTTGGGGAGCACAGATTGGGAGAGAGAGATGTTGTGCTCATGTCTTGTTTGTGGTCTTCTGGTTGGCACTGTGAGAACAGGATGCTGGACCAGATGGGACTTTGTTTTGATTTAGCCGGGAACTTCGAAAGTTCTTACTAGAAGCAGGGCACACTTACAGTCACACCTCATGTTACGTTTGATTCATGTTGAGCGTTTTCAGGTTGCGTCCTGCGGCGACCCAGAAGTACTGGAAAGGGTTACTTCTGGGTTTTGCCGCTTGCGCATGCGCAGACGCTCAAAATGAAGTCATGCGCATGCACAGAAGTGGCGAATCAGGTTGCATTCTGCTCATGTTGTGAACGGGGCTCCAGAACGGATCCCGTTCGCAAACAGAGGTACCACTGTATTTCTTGGCGGCCTTTCCTCTCTAGTGGATTCTTTCTAGCTTGCAACTTACTTGAGCCTGGATAGCTCAGTTGCTGAGAGTGTGGTGCTGATAAGGCCAAGGTTGCAGGTTCAATTCCTGTATGGGGCAGCTGCACATTCCTGCATTGCAAGGGCTGCATTAGATCCTCGGATTCCCTTCCAGTTCTGTGATTCTACTTGCAATAGGTTAATGTGGTAGCCATGTCTCGGCATATTAAGCACAGCCTTCCCAGGTCTTCATTTGTGTAGAATAAATGCATCTGTAAATAGTGGTTCTTTCCTCCAACCTACATGTGTGGGGTCCCTGGTTGCATGCATATAGTATACATCCATGGTTGAGCAATTGCCTTGCATGTAGAAAGTTCTTGCTACAATCCCCAGTGTCTCCAGGTTGGGCTGGGTAAAGCTTCTGCCTAAATATCCTGAAGAGCGGCTAGACATTGGGCTAGACAGTATACTCAGTGAAAGACAGCTTCCTGTGTTTCTAGCTTTACATGAGAGGACTTCCTACCAGTGGCGTAGCGTCGGTTGTCAGCACCCGGGGCAAGGCAAGTAATTTGCGCCCCCTAACCCGTGGATTTGCGCCCCCTAACCCATGGATTTGCCCTAACCCCAGATGTTGCGCCCGGTGCGGCCCGCCCCCCTGCACCCCCCACGCTACGCCACTGCTTCCTACAGATGCCCATAGATGGAGGGTGGAAAGGGTGCTTTCAGAATGATGGGATTCAATCACATATCAGCAATTCAGGCTGCACAATTACAGTTGATTGGGAGGTCTTGCACACAGCAGACTCACTTCCCCCAAAGAGAGGACTTTTTGCAAGAAGGAAAGTGAGAGAGAAACGCAGGGATGCGTGTGGGCCACTAGTGGAAGCGCCATGAGGCTATTGCTTCAGTTCTGCCCTCCTGGGACAGCCACTTCTGCTGATCAATATTGTGATTAAATATACCATAACATAAATGACTGCATTATGCAACACAATAAATATTAATATTAATAACACATGACTGTGACCACCCCCTGGGAAATGGCTTTGAATGGCTGGCTAAATCAGGTGAAGTTGAGTTAGGGACTTCCCCTGCATCAAAAGACAGGCTCCAGTGGATTTGAGCAGATGAGACCAACAGTGGGTTCAGCAGTCAAAAAGGCGGATTCTGCAGGTGCTATAGAGGGAAGTGAGGGGCAGATGGGGTTCATCAACCTGGGAAGGGAGCCCATCTAGGAAAAGGAAAACTCTGGTCCTAAACCTTTGCTGCCTTGTGGGGTATCTTTGGGAGAAGAAAAGGCTAAGTAGTAAACCCTACTGAAATCTGGAGTGGAGTCCCTAAGGCAGTTGGATGGCATCTTGTATACCTCCTTCCAGCAACTCCTGCAGCCAAGCTGGTGCCAAACGTATTGCTTTCCTTTCCTTTGGGCCACATCAGTGAAGAAAAGAAGGGGGTCTTGTCGCCTGGGCAGCCCAGGACCTCCATATATATTGCCTAAGTTTTCACCCTAAGGAGGTCACTTTGGGGCTGCTAACTCAGTGGTTTGACTTCACCCCCGGAGGCACACTCCAATGTCTCTTAAGACAGAAGGATGCTAGCAGCAACAGATACAAGCTTCCAACAACTGAATATTGATCTTAATAGTACTATATAATAAATCACATCACAGGCTTCCTTTATATGCACCGGTTTCTTGTTAAATCGCATTCAGTGCTGAAGTGCCAAGCACAGATCACAAACCTATTAATTTCAATAGAACTAGGAGGAACACTTACATATAAACTTCCTGTACTATAAAATATTTTTTCTTAAAATACATTAAATATTAATTTAGGAACTGCTTGCAACTTTTCATGCGATTGTTTTTTGTAAACAAACTCCAGATCCCATCCCAACAGAATATATAAATAGAATCAACATTAACAAGGAACCAAAACAAATACCTGATTCAACATTCACAGTCTTTGCTCGTGTAGTGGGGACGAGATGCAGCGCAGTGGCGTAGCGTGGGGGGTGCAGGGGGGGCCGGCCGCACCGGGCGCAACATCTGGGGTTAGGGCAAATCCACGGGTTAGGGGGCGCAAATCCATGGGTTAGGGGGCGCAAATCCACGGGTTAGGGGGCGCAAATTACTTGCCTTGCCCCGGGTGCTGACAACCCATGCTACGCCACTGATGCAGCGGTAATATTTATTCATTTGTCACATTTATAACCCACCCCTTTCCTCCAAGGAGATCAAGGTGACGAACATAGTTTTCCCTCCCTCCCAGTTTATCCCGGGGATTTGAACCCTGGTCTCCCAGATCATAGTCCAGCACTCTAACCAGTACACCACAGTGGCTCTCAAGAGCCTTGCAGTAGCAGTGTTGCTGCCACTTACTAGGATGGGTGAGGAGGCAGCAAGGTCAGGGCTGTAGAGGTGTGCTTGTGGAGTGAATCTGATGCTCTGCTGATGGTCCACACAGTCCTGGCCACACTGCTATCTTGCTCCTGCTCCTGCATCTCTTGGTGAGCAGTAGTGATGCTGCAGGCAGGAGGCTGTTTCGCTGGGTGTCCACTCTAGCGGGTCCCCTGTTCCCAGTGGTGTGAACACCACTGAAAGCCATCTCTAGCTCATATCACATCTGCTCGTATTGTTTATACATTTTAATCTGTCAATTCTATGGAGGGTCTCCAATAACTGATCAAACCCCCTACCTTTATTTTTCCCATCTCTAATAATGCAAGTTCTCTAACCATCCCAGCCATTTCCCACCTTTTAATTTAGCCAGGCTTTCATAGTTGGTACTTGATTACCCCGACCTTTAGTGGCTATTGGAATTTTGGCTGTTGTTAAAAGATCGCACACTGTCTTCTCCATGTTATTGCAGTTCCTCGTTATTTGGTATTACAGAATCTTTAACGTCGCCTACCAAAAATGCCGCCGAGTCTAAGATAATATTGTAACCTAAATCAATGACATTCTAAATCAGATTATGAAGATGTACTGGTGGAAAGGGAAATCTAGGAGTACAATGAAGTTCAAAGTTGGGCAGTCCATTACTGTACCAGCACTAGTGTCTACAGTTAGAAGTTCTATAGATGACCCTGCCAGGATATGGCAAAGACTGAACCTGGGACCTTCTGCATGCAAAGATGAGAGGTCCGCAGCTGAGGGGCAGCATCTTCCCAGGGTTTCTGAAGGGCTTTCTCCCAACCCTACATGAAGATGCCATTGATCAAAGTTGGAACCTTTTGCACAGCAAGTCTGTATCCTACCACTGACCCTTTCCAGTGAGGTTTGTAGCTCATTGGTGATTTGATCCTTGGTCTCCCTGGTCCTAGTCCAACATTCTAACCAATGTTAGAAACTCAGATGTGTAAGCTAGGTGCCAAATGGCTCCTTAAACCAAGGTTACAGTCGCCAAAACAGAATGTCTAGTTGCCATTGGGGGCAAGACTTTCTATATTAAGTGACTTTTTTTGTAATGCTGGCATCTCTAACAGTGCAATCCTACATGTGTCTACTCCGAAACAAGCCCCACTGCATTCAGTAGGACATTTTTCCAAGTAAGTGTTCACAGAATGTCCAAAACTGTGGACCAGGATATACAAGGGAAAGATGGGGAAATTACTCTGACTTTGCCAGGTCTTGGTCTCTGTGTAGATCAGTGTGTGACCTTCCAAATGTTGCTGGACCCCAACTCCCATGAACCCCAGCTTGTATGGGCAATGGTCAGGGATGCTGGGAGTTAGAGTTCTGCAACATCTGGAGGGCAACAGGTCTCCCAATCCCTGGTACAGTTTCATAGCAGAAAAGAAGTGGAAACAGAGGTATCTGTGACCTCTTGCGTTGATCAGGGGAAAAGTCTGGGGGCTAATCAACCAATTGATGCCGCAACTGCTCCCATATGGACTCTTGAAAACATTAAAAACAAGAACCCCAAAATAATTGTTCCCAGAGCCATTCCACTGTTCTGCAGAATATCAATTTGCAAAGGGACTCCAGGCAATCTTTTGCCAGAGTGATTGTATTAACATTAAAAAAGCTCATGAATCAGCTGGACAAACGAAAGCTGCACATGGCCTTTTCTTTGATTTGGTAAAAGCTGTTTGTAATGGGCCACAAAGAGACCACCTAACAGGGCGGGAAATTAGTCTGATCTGAAAGAGAGAGAATATAAATGGGCTGAATCATAAAGTTTTCATTTTAGTAACGTTTTGCTGTGCTGCAGTTATATCTATCTATCCTTGTGGTATACAGCAGGTTACAGATGCAAGTATTGGTTCTGAGTGCCTGTAATATCTAAGATCTCTCTCACAGCCTTGCCAATACATTTAGAAAGCCCACGTACTTTGAAGATCACAATGCTTTCTGCAGAACGCTGCCATTGCTGCACTTTTTTTTTTGCAAATTCAGTGGGATATGGTAGATGTCTTACTCAGGACGAGTCCAAGACATTTTTGATGCGTGAAGTGGGAGAATATGGTGCCCTCACATTCCACCTACAGAAGCTGACTGGTTTAGGGAGTATGTTTGATGAAGACACACTGCTTTCAGAAATGTCATGTAACGTTAAATAATAATAATAATAATAATAATAATAATAATAATAATAATGGAGCTGCAAGTACTTGGCAATCATTTTTAATGATTCCTATGCAATTTTACACACATTTTACTTACCAAGCAAAACTAAACCATATAAATTTAATCAAAATATCTTTTGAATTCTAAAGTCATGTTGCAACTTTATGGCACCTTTCCTTTTTAGAATTTGCAAGTTGAAAAATTCAGCACACCCTAAATTTTCTGAAGAGGGCAGCTGTTGAGAGCCCATTGGGAAGGGATGCTCTCCACAGTGTCCTTTGGTAGCAGGTTCCTAAATGCCATAGGTATTATTGCTTGTACCACATGCCAAGCATGTTTCAGATTTCTACAACCGCCGGTCAGTTTTTGCAGCCCCAACTGCTATAAAGTTTGGCCTTTGCATTCATTAGGAGTGTTGTCAGTATGAATGTGTTGGAATGGCTCCTGAAAGTTCCTTGTAAAGGAATGGTTTTCAAGGCTTGCCAAAGAGGAGCGTGGTCAAGAAGCAATACGCTCTCTCTCTCTGCACCGTTTTAGGCTGTACAATGATAACAAAAGAAATGGAAAGGCACCAGCCAGCTTTTGCTCTCCACAAAGCACCCTATTATTAGCACAAATTTCTAAATTGTCCCATGTCTTGCATACAATCAAATGGCGCAACCCTAAGAGGAGTGCAGGGTTTATACAATTAACTTAATTGTGTTATGCAAAAAAAACCAAAAAACAAACATTGATCCCTTGTGACCTTGAGCTATTTTTACCACAATCTCCATCCAAAGAACCTTTGCATCTTCCCTTTTCGATCTGCTCTTCCATTAGAGTCATTGTGAGTGGTTTGCATCCTGACACCACAATCCTAAATATAAAATACCTGGTATTCAGTTCCATTGACCTCCATGTTGACAACCAGCAATTTATTCCAAACTTTGATACCCATTCAGTGCATCAGAAGTGAGTTGGAAGAAAGGTGCCATGTACTGTCAAGGATTTTCTTGATTTTCACCACTTAAAATTTTTTTTTTTTAAAGTACCCTTTTCCAGATAATAATTATCTAACCAATAGCTAGTATTTTTCTCTCTAGTTAGTGAATTGTCTGAGCAAGACTGGGCGGGTAATACACCCTAATAAACATTCATTAGAAGGGAAATCTGTGGACAAGAACCACTGAATCTTGATTGTGTATTATAAACAAATCCATAGTTGCCAACAGCAATAAAAGAGATTGCTTTTTGCCATTTTGTATTTCTGCTGTATTTCATCAGTTGCCAGTCTCTCCTTTCTGATTTTCCAGTAAACGTGATGAGTTAGCCTGCTATTGCGTATATATACGTAATTTTAGTTTAGTTAAATATGGGATTTATTTAAATGACTCTTCCCTACCCAACCCCACAAGGCATGCCTGAATTCAGGTCAAAGTGCATTCGGGGTCCAACTAGACAAGAAAAGTAATGGTGGATCAGATAATCTGGTCCAGCATTCTGTTCTCACAGTGGCCAGCGCAGTGGGAAGCCCACAGAAAGGAACTGAGTGCAACAGCACTTTTGCCACTTGTGTTTGTGCTCCGAGCCCCCAAACCCTCATGGAAATAAAGACACAGTGGAGACAGAATTTAGTTTAAATGTTAATGGGCAAATTTTGGCCACAACTTTATTGAATGCACAGATGTGACTGTTATTGACTTAGGCATTGGTATCAAAACTATAATTGGCTCCTGCCCCACCCTGCAGGAAGCCTGGAAGGGTAAACAACCAGTAGGGGGACCTCCGTCAGTGTATATTGACTGGCGCTCAGCCCTGGGGTTCCTGGGGGTCCTGGCATAGCCCTAGCCCTTCTCCGGACTTCGGACGAGATCCAGACCCCCAGATTCCTTTAACGGAATACCCTATTCATTGGAGGGGCAGCTGATGGCCGCACCTCCGCTCCCCACATTCCCCTAAACCAATGCCTAACCGCCAAACCTTACAAAGTTGTGACAATTGCTAAGAGGTAGGCAAAAGCCAAGTGGCCACAGCCAATCTGCCACATTGGGGAAAATTCCCACCCGGCCCCTGTTCCAAAACAGGCGACCAACCAAAGCAAGGCCAAACATGACCTAATTAGCGGGTGTGTGGGCGGGTGTTTGGCAGCGTGAAGCAAAAGGAGGTCCCTACGTCGCGCTGCCAAGTAGATACCCCCAACCTTTGCCACAATGCCGATTGGCTAAAGGCCAGTGGCATAACTGTGGCACCACCAGCTTGGAGCGGGGCAAGCTCCGCCCACAAGCCAGTAGGGGAAGAGTTTCAGGGGCCAAGCACAACATGGACCCTCTGTTAGGAGGATCCAACTTCTCAGAAACTGGGATTCAGAGGTAATGCACAACCATCACGACTAGTAGCTAATTACAACCTTATCATCCATGAATTTTAAAGCTGTTCAAGTTGGAGTTTGCAGTGGGCCATCACCAAATCTTGTGGCAGTGAATTCTGTAGTTTCTGTGCTGTGTGAATCATAGAATCGTAGAGTTGGGATGGTCGTAGTAATGCAGGAATCTCAGCTAAACTATCCCTGACAGATGGCCATCCAACCTCTGCTTAAAAACGGTCAAGAAAGGAGAGTCCGCAGTCCCCTGAGGGAGTCTGTCAAGCAGCTCTTACTGTCAGAAAGTTCTTCCTGATGTTTAAGTCGGAATATGCTTTCTTGTAGCTTGTGGCCTCAAGAGGGTCCTACCTTCCAGAGCAGGAGAAAAGCTTGTTCCCTCTTCCATGTGACAGCTCCTGAGAGATTGAAGATGGCTGTCATATCTCCTCTCAGTCTCCTCTTTCCCAAGCTAAACATACCCAGCTCCTTCAACTGTTCCTCATATGGCTTGGTTTCCAGGCCCTTGATCGTCTTAATTTTGTCTGTCCTGAATTGTCCAACATTCAGCTTCACTAGATGATCCTGGGTCCTATCCAGTATCATAGGAAAAGTATATCTGATATATCAAGCAGCTGCTTTACCATGCTTTAGAAAAGCCAGTCCTCCTAAACTGACAATAGCTCAGATGAATAATCTAGATAAACAATACAGGCTCTATCCGTTTGAAGGCTCTGTTCATCCATGCAAAAAGCAAACAATATTTGGAGTTCACTAGATGTTAGTCCGAGGGGATTGTCTTGTTTCTGGTCCCTTTTACGTATGATTTATGTACAGGAGGAAGAGTATTCCCCACTCTCTTCCCTCACAAAGGGAAAATCAGGGATAATTCTTTTTTCTGCTTTTGCAAAGAGGAAGCAGTAACTCCTTCATCATCTTAGAACAGGGTTGGGGAATCTTCAGATGTTATTGGACTCCAGTTCCCATCAGCCACAGCCAGTACAGTGGTACCTCGGGTTACATACGCTTCAGGTTACATACGCTTCAGGTTACAGACTCCGCTAACCCAGAAATAGTACCTTGGGTTAAGAACTTTGCTTCAGGATGAGAACAGAAATCGTGCTCCGGCGGCGCGGCAGCAGCGGGAGACCCAGTAGCTAAAGTGGTGCTTCAGGTTAAGAACAGTTTCAGGTTAAGAACAGACCTCCGGAACGAATTAAGTACTTAATCCGAGGTACCACTGTATAGTCAGTGGAAGTGCCCGGGACGAGGCAAGCATTGTACCCCCTAACCTCCTTGCAGGCATTGTGCAGAAGGCAACAGGTGGACTTTGCTGTGCCCCTGCGGCAGCCACTCCTCACAGAGGTCGCCTGCTAGTCACCACATTTGCGCTCTCAGCTTGGCAAGCTCCCGGTGGGAGTGGCGGCTGTCCTCTGCTTGGTGGGCTTGGCAGAAAGCGGCTAGCGCAGCCCTTCCCTGGCTGCCTCTTATTGGCTGCACGGTGCGAGGATGGGCGCCCGTGGATCCTGGGCGAGCAGACGACTCTCCTCTCTGCGCTCCTGCTGTAGGGTGTGCACCTCATTCAAGGACACACACCAGGAGTGAGGCCCCAGGGAAGGCCCGGTTTAGGCTGGGAAAAGTCTGGGCTCTGACTGGAGGGATTTCTGCCTGGGGGCGGGTGCCTCATCGCTGGCCGTGAGGAGAAGGTCGCGCTATTTGCCTCCTCGCGGCTCCAGAAGGCGGCAGCCACGTGGGCTTCTCAAGGGAGCCTGTTTTGGGGCACCGGGTTGTGCCCCCTCAGAATTCTGTGCTTGGGGCCATAGCTCCCCTTGCCCCCATGCTGTGCCACTGAGTATGGTCAACAATCAGAGATGGTGGAAGCTGTCATTCAGCAACATCTGAAGGACCACAGGTGACCTGCCACTAATCTAGAAAGATAATTTCCTTGCAGGCAGAGAGAGGGGAAAAGTTTAGAGACACATATTGCTCTATACTTCCTTATGTGGGGAAGAAGCATAATATAGACAGTAGTAGAGACGATATAGATAGGTGGGGCTTCTCTGTTCTCCGTATCTCCGTATCTCCGTATTTCCGTATTTCTCCGTATTTCCGTATTTCCAGCTTCCTCTGCTATGGCACCAAATCACAGACATGTGACCTTGCAATGATTTTGGTGCCAGGTAAAGAATGTTTCTATTTCCCTGTGCGTTTTAAGTTGGTCAGTTTGTCCTGCTGTAGCTTTGCTGCCTTTTGATGTTGTTTCATTCTTTTCATTATGTTGCATGACCATTTTCTGGTTATATTTATTGTTCACCAACCTGATATTTTCTGATGAAGAGTAGCTTATGAACACCTGAATTAAAAAAATAGAACACCTGAATTAAAAATCCTTGCATAGGTTGCCCCTCAACCTTCTGCTGGTGGCCAGTCTGCGGTACTGGAGCCCCATTCATGTGTGAGTCTATCTTTTATGAAAGTCTATTGCCTCTTACTGGGTAAACCTTACCCAGAACAGTTCCCATGATCTGTTGGTGTGTGTAGGCTCACTACTTGGGAACTGGAATACAGCCCTGATGTAGATCTTCAACAGATTTGATTGTGGGTGAAAGAATCTATCTCTGTAACCTCCAGAGTCTGTTTCCTTAAATGGTCTTGTTCCATTTCACAATCAGAAAGCGATATTTTTTTTAAAAAAACAGATTCTGACATATGGTGTATCACTTTTGAACTGGATAATAATTATTTTTTTAAAAAATAGGAAATTTAAATTGTGGCACATACTGTTTTTAAAAAGTAGATCAGATCAGATCACATTCCATATCTTAGGGCTGGGATTTTTATTTTCATTTTCAGGGTAGATCATTAGTTTTTCATGTCACAATAGACATTTCTGTGACTTCAATATTGCAAAGTACTACATGGCCTTAGGTGTATCTTGGGGGTGCAGCAACCCGACACCAAACACTAGAGGGAGCTCTTCCCATACAGCTTTCCTGAGCATGTATTTCTCTTTTCTTTTGTGGTTCACTTTCTGCTTTGCAGTGCAGAAGGAATCAAAGAGGCAAATATTGAATGTTTACAAGGTGCTGCATTTGCACAAACTCGGCAACACATTTTGAAAGCGAGGCCCTCATCCCAACGTTTTGCTTCAGTGAAAAAACACTCCACGGCTTTCCCCTTAACATTATTACATAATTAAATCACCTTCTTTTAACCCTCTGGGACTTTGGGCTATTTCCCAATATACTTAACAATGACTTTTCCTAACAAAGCAAGAAGGGAACTGAACAAATGTAACCAAGACAAATGCATATAGCAAATTTAGAAATAATAAGCGGAAATATAGTAATCTCGCCATAGTAGAGAAGACTGTGATCAGATGATCTTTGTGTCTGTTCCGTCGGTTGATGGACAGCTCCAAGGTTTCTTTCTCTCCCTTCTTAAGCACTTTTAAATATTCTTTCGTAGCTTTAAACGAGGCTTGCAGTAAACAGCCCTTCAGATAGCGGATTGTGCTCTGTAATGTAGGAAATGTGACCACTCCTCATAGCAGAGGTTTATGAAATTATGCAAAAGTAGCGAAGAGAGAGGTTTTTCTTAATAATAAATATAATAATTCCTCTTTTTCTTATTATTATTTATACCCCAGCCACTCTGGACGGCTCCCAACAGAATATTAAAAACATGATAAAACATCAAAGATTAAAAACTCAGCCAGATGTGCGGGGTATAAATAATATATTATTATTATAAATTATAATTATAGTACTCACTCACCCCTATTTCCAAGACCCTGCACTTGCAGTAAGTTATTGTTAAATATTTGGGGTGTGTGGTGAAATATTTGCTACATTCCCATTAACTATCCTGCGTTGGGATGGAGACACGAGCCTGTGGCAGACCTGAGTGTGTTTTCAAGCTGAGTCAGTCAGGGAGGTTTGTTCGTTTAACATGATGGAACATTTTATTTTTAAATGACATTCCCACCTCCTCAGTTTGAAGTGCGTGTGGTGCAGCCCTGACTCTCTTGTCTTGCTGCCTCAACCTGCTTTACTTTGCAGACTTGCTCTAAAAAATAGAAATATCTGCATGCTGCTTCCTTGAGAGAGGTTTTGGGCCCCAAGAAAAGCAGTGCTCATGGGCCTCATTTTCCCTTGGCAGAGCTAGCTCCACCATCATTTATCTGTATTTATTAAATGCATATTTATTATTATTATTATTATTATTATTATTATTATTATTATTATTCTGAATTTATATACAGTGGTACCTTGGGTTACATACACTTCAGGTTACAGACTCCGCTAACTCAGAAATAGTACCTCGGGTTAAGAACTTTGCTTCAGGATGAGAACAGAAATTGTGCTCTGGTGGCGCGGCAGCAGCAGGAGGCCCCATTAGCTAGAGTGGTGCTTCAGGTTGAGAACAGTTTCAGGTTAAGAACGGACCTCTGGAACGAATTAAGTTCTTAACCCGAGGTACCACTGTACCACCCTATACCCGGGGACCCACCCTTCCTCCCGAAGGAGCCCAGAGTGACATACATATCAGCTTCAAAACAATAAAATAAAAACAATCCATCTAAAAACAATCACTTGCGCCCTTAGCTAATCATTTCAAGGTTGCCATGAATGGAAACTTTCAGCTATCAAATGCCTGAATAAACAGGAATTTGGTTTTAAACAATTAATCTGAAAGTTAATAAAGAGCGGGACAGGCTGTACCTCACTGGAGAGAGCTTTCCACAAACAGGGGGCTGTCACCAAAAAGGCCCTGCTATGGTCAATGCCAACAGAAAGCAACAGGCAGAGTAAGGCAACCAGCTCAGGCGGCTTTTGCTAGGGGGCAAGATGCATGTCTGTGCCATGCTGTCTGTGCCATGCCTGAGCTTCCTAAGATAGTCTGCTGCCTTCAGGCGAGGTGAAGGATGCTGCCCCATCACCTGTGTTGAAGTAAGGCTCAAATGCTAGCTTGGCAGGCTTCTGACTGTTCATAGGATGGGTGATGTTGGGGCCACCTTTGACTCAGGTTGCCAAATGTCTTGGGCCATACCTATTCCTTATCTCTAGCTGCCATTCTGCCTCCTGGTTCTTCTGCCTCCTGGTTCTCCCGCCTGCCTGATACAGCTTTGCTTACTCCTTCTGCTGGGTTGAGGCCTGTGAGAAAGTGAGGGGATCGTAATGATTTCTGCTTGCTGCAGTTCTACTTCCTGAAGGGAGCAATCTGGCAAAGGAGAATCAATCCTTCTCATCTCTCTTCCATTGAGCAGTCTGCTTAGCAAAGGAAGCAGGAAAACAATGCCAGCAGGTCTGTAGTCACGGCCTGTGAGGGCTTGGTCCCCTGCTTGAGGCGTATCCCAGGACTCTTCTCAGAACCACGCAGCTTTTTTTTGCTCTTTTCTTTTCTTTTCTTAAAAACCAAATTCTTCATCTTTTCACTGACAAGAGATATAAGGGGATTGTGTTGCCTGTTGAACCTTGACTCCTCGATTCAGGCTTCATGCAGGTTTCCAGATTTATTGGTGCTGTTTTTTATATAGCTCTCTGGCAGCGCTGATAACACGGGCCTAAGGCAGGGTTTCTTCTATTCAAAAGGAAGAGAGGGGACATAGAAGGTGTGGGTTTTTTAAAAAGCAGGTTTTGCAGCTGCCTAAATAATTCCCCATCAGACACCACATGCTAAAGAAAGAGAGCGAAGCAAAGCTGAACGAGTCCTTTGATACGCTTACACCCTGTATCAGTGGTGGTTTCTCAGTCGTTCTTATCTACTCTACAGTAGCTAACAGGACAAACCAATGGCCCTTGCCCCAATGTAAATCCCAACTAAGGCTGCATAGTTAGTTTGTGGCACAAAAATGCAGGTTTTCTGAATCTGGAATCACTCACGATCATCTTCAGTACAGTGGTGCCTCGGGTTACAGACGCTTCAGGTTACATACGCTTCAGGTTGCAAACTCCGCTAACCCAGAAATAGTACCTCGGGTTAAGAACTTTGCTTCAGGATAAGAACAGAAATTGTGCGGTGGCGGCAGCGGGAGGCCCCATTAGCTGAAGTTGTACCTTAGGTTAAGAACAGTTTCAGGTTAAGAAAAGACCTCTAGAACAAATTAAGTTCTTAACCCGAGGTACCACTGTATGTTGATATCAATCTAGATTGATTCTAGATCTTGCCTTCCACAAGTTTGGGTGTGGTTACTTGACAGGCATTTGAAAACCCACATCTTGATTACCGTAGGTGAGTCATGCCTTTTCCTCACTGCACAAGCCCAGGAGAGAGTGGTGATTGTAATTTTGGAATATGATGCTCCCCCACAGCATCACTGGGCAGGTGGTGGCCTTCTCTCATTGTTGGGACTGCCTACACCTGTTTTCAAATGGGCACACTGTGGGATAATGATCCACAATGAGCTTTTATTTTCAGAATGAAACCAGTTTCTCAAGAAGTGCTTTTCAGGAGACAAATGTATGCAAAAGATCTAGATTTTGTGTGGACTGCATGGTGGTGTGTGTGTGTTTGTGTGTTTGTGTAACCTAGTTAGGTCTCCACTGACTCTAGATTAAAATGTTGTGAGTATGCAGTCTTAAGTGACACAGACACTGGCCATTGGCTCATCCTGCAAGCTATCTATTTCTGTTGCCTCATCAAACTGGTGCTTCTAAAACTGGTACCTCTCAGACACTGGGCTTCTTTGGTTTTCAGCAAGATTGCCTGCTAAGTACAAGACAGTTTTTCTGAACTCTGCTTGCTCAAGTAGGCGTTTGTCTTTCATGTGAATCAGCACCTGGTATTTTTTTATGGATACAGGCCCACCCAGACATACCTCTGAGGTCTCTAAACCTTTGCTGCAGAATGTCATTATGTTTTAGTAATAATGCTGTAGAAATAGAGGCTGCCAGGGTTTGTTGTAGCCACACATTTCAGCACACACCTATTTTCAATTCTTTTAGCACTGTGTGGCAAATCATTCCATTTGAAAAGGACCCATTTTTTTTTAAAAAAGGAAAATAAAAATCAATCTCCTTCGAGATGTTTTACCATCAAGAAATACTGTGAAAGGATGTGGACTCTGAGCAACAACCTTTTCCCTTTCTTTTTATCCATTGTTCTCAGTAGAGTGGGTGAGAGCATAGACTGTAACTTTGTTCAGCCTTACAGATATCTTTTCTGCATCCAGAAAAAATAAATAGGTGCTTGTGCGGAAATCTTTAGAATTATCTGACTTTTTCTCTTCACGGGATGGATGCCATAAGAAGTGCCGACTGCATAGATCTCACTTTTGCCTTCATTAATCAGTTTTAACACGGCCTGAAAACTGCAGTGCTATATCAGATTAATGCCCTCCTAAATAGGGTTCCTATATGTCTGGAATTTCCCAGACATACGGTACATAGCCAGCATTTGGCTGTTCAAAACTGTGTCTGGGTGGACATTCCAGACGTATGGTGACTCATGTCAGTATTTACTTAAAATTAGCTCAAAAAGTTGTGGGTTGTTGTTGTTTTTTTGAGATTTTGCTGTTGTGTCCAGATTTTCACCTTTTGAAATATGGGAACCCTACTCCTAAACTCTGTGTAAGTAAGCTAATCTAAGGTTCCTCAGCGAGAAAGTTAGTAATGGCAGAGAAGCTTCCCTGAAACATGGTTTGTTCAACATTTAGTAGATGCTGTTCCATTAGGGTAGATGGGGCACTGTCACACCAAGCTCAGTTAGCCCCCGTACTATTGATTGATTGATTGATTACCCGTCTTTCACCCTTAGTTCCCAGAGTGGGCCACAACATTGAAACACAATGCTAAAGACAGTTTAAAACAACTCACAATTGTGAAAATAAGGTGAGCCCTAAAATATAGGCCTCAAGTGTCAAGAGCCAGGGCAAAGTGGTGCGTATTCAGCATTCTCAGGAAGCTGTACAATTAAGATGCCAGACATGCCTCTGTGGGGAGGGGACACCACAGAGAAGGCCCTCTCCTGGGTCATGACCCACTCCGAGCCTCTGAGGGTGGAGGAACCACCAAGAGGGCCACCTCTGCCGATCTCAGCACCTGAGGGCCTGAGGGCCTTCCTACTTACCACTAGTCTAATGGCTGCTATATCCTGTCAACTCCCTCTTCCTCAGTCTTAATGTTGCCCTTTAAGAACTCAGCAGGGACCACTGTAAGCAGGTTAAAACACTGGCAGGATTTTAACCACACTTGTAAAGTAACAGAAACTATGGATAATTTAGAAGGATAAAAATTTGGATAAGTATTGATATGCAGTTGTAAATATTATCATTAGGACCCATGGAAGGGATAGGGGAAGTCAAGAGATTCAGAGTAATCTCGATATTTGGATTTTGAATTGTTTTGGTTTCCCCCCACTGTATACTTTTAAAAATCAAATAAAAGAACTCAGTAGGGAGGAGAGTGGGGGCCCCAGTGGGCCCCAGCCACCACTGTAAACACTACCCATGTTCCCTTACAGTGCGTAGCCTCTAGGGACTGTTTGGTGTTGTCTAGGCCACACTCTCACATCAGGTGGGATTATAGTGCAGCCCAAAGTCCTGGCCGTTGCCTAGCAATGGATAGATAGAGCCGTCAGTTTCCATTCTTCCTCTTTCTAATTTTTCATATCATACATCCCGTTGTCTACATTTCTGCAGCCACGTGAGAATAATACACACACACACTCACAACCTCTGAAAAATTGCAAGCATTTTAGCATGAATTTTTCCTAATATACTCATTTTTGCAAAGCCTACTGCAATGCATTTTGCAGGTTACTTTCACCAATATAAGCATTTTTTTTTTTACTGTAGTGCATGCAACTTTGTATACATTACTTGTCTGGAACCCTGTTGCAAAATTCAGAGGTGTGCGAATTTCAGAGCTTCTTGGACTTGTGTTCCAGTTTGTGTATTGCTTTAGAAAGGGCAGATTTGGTAGGCTCACTTTTAAATCTAAACATAAATGAAATTTCATCCCTATCGTGTCCCCACTCCAGTGCACTCCAGGACAAGTCCAAGCATCTTTACAATGAAATCAGGTTCACCGGCAAACAGGGCTGCCCCAAGACATTTTTCTGCCTGGGGCTAAGGATAAGATGTTGCCCCCATTCTATATGCAGAAGGCAAAACTTACTTCAACAAAGGGCATGTGTCAACATCGCCCATTGCACCCATGGAACTCTGTCCCCCAACAGAGGAAACTGTAGTGAGAAGGATTTCAAATAAATAGACTGGAGGATGCCCTTATTCTGAAGGCTTGAGGGGAGGGAATATGTCCTTGTTGCCAACACAATCCAGCCAATTGCCTCTGCTTTGATCCTCTGCTGTGGTTTCTTTTGCCACAATGCCTTGCAAGAATGGACAGGCAGGCTGCATCATCCGCTCAACAATATGTTTGTCCCATTGCAAAAATGTGTATTTATTTATTTATAGCACAGCATCTCTTGAAAAACCACTGAATGGGCAGCAGGGTCATCTTGGGGGAAGAGTTAAAATAATAATGAAAATCAGTTCCTCATTTCCCCCAATCTCTGATCTTGCACACTGAGTCACTATTGCTATTAATTAATGGGCCAAATATTAGACGTGGGTACCAAATGCACAGATCCTTCTTTCAAAAAAGAGTAACCAGTGCCAGATTACCAAATACACAGAGTAGGCACCAGCCTATGGGCCCGATGCCTTTTAGTGGTCCTGAGACAATGGATCAAAATAATATTGATTTGATCCTGAAATAAAACTGGTTTATACATATTTACGTATTTGGACATAATTTGAAAGCACCCTCACCCCCGATTTTGACTGCCTAGGAGCCTCCACAGGGTTTAATTGGCCACTGAGAATAACCTGTTTGTTATATTGCTATATAGTTCTTTTGGTATAAAAAGACAGCAACTAACCACAGCAATTTCTCTTAAAATACGCAGTGTTCACAATTTAACCCTGAGTGCACCCAATAGCAGGTCTTTAATGTTGTCCTGGTACTGAAAACTTTTGTTCCTTGCCCCTTAATCTGAAATTATGTCCATAGAAAGATACTGCAAGCTCAGTATTGGACCCCAGTATCCATCAACCTGCTCCTGTTTCGATGTTCTTGACTGGATATTGTGAACATCAAAACCAATAGGACATTCTGACATAGTCATTACAATTAGGACGGAATGCAATTTGAAGTTTACACTGGTTCATATGGGGAGTGAGACAGAGTTAATACGAGAACATAATCTCCAGGAGGGATGGGCTCCTAGAAGGAGAAGTGGTTTGGCTTAATGAATCACAGCAAGTGCTAATGTGCTTTATTGTTTCTGGAAGACCAGCAAAGAGCTAGCGAAAAGCTAAGGGGATTTAACACAGGCTGGGAGAAACAAAGCAGTTAAAATGTCCTGCAGTTATATTGTCACCGTGTTTTACTTCAAAGGGAGTGCAAAGATCACTTTTCCTGTTGTAAATGCAATTGGGCAGTGGGTGTACATCACTAAAGACGTGTTGATTGAATCCCACGTGCCCATTGCGGAGGAAAGCCTTTTACGGAGAAAAAAGGGTGATGGTGGCAGGAAAAGAGGGAAGTTCAGAGGCAGGAATGTTTATGCTTCTTTTATTTGGGTCTCTCACTTGGAGAAATTGCTGTTGATAATAATAAATATGTTGTGAGATGTAATGTGGGCGGCTTTTTAAAAATACAGACATGGAGGCGTAGTGCTATGGAACGGTGCTAAAAGGACATGCTTGTTTCTTTTTCTTCTTCATTCTTTTTCTCTCTTTGCTGTAAACAGGATAAGCTACCCTTGGGAGTAAGAATGATTCGGAGCCTCCGCTTCTTCCTACTTGCTGTAGGCCAGTGATTTCCAAACATTCTGGTTATGCACTCAAACTGCTAGTTTGGGAAGCAGTGCACACAATACAGTAGCCACAATTCATATCTATGCTGTCATTCCTTATGAAATACTGTGTTTTTGATGCATTTCCCCCAAACCAGCTTTGACTCAGATTTAGAAAAGGAACAACTTAGCTGTGTTTTAAGCCAATAGTGTGCACATAGCTTTTAAGCCAATAGTGTGCACACAGCACACATCTTCAAGGAACCCTTTCTACAGTGTACTGTTAAGTAATGGGTGAACATATCAGACGACACAGCGATTCTTCAAACAGCTCTTGTTTATTCACAGGCCAGAACAGAACTGAACTGAAGGGTTCAGCCAGCCTGCTTATATAGAGCTCCACTAGAACGCAACAGTAACCATTTTCTGTAACTATCCAATCACCGAACGTCACTTTCGATCCCTTATTTGCATATGTGGACCTGAACTATCTACAGTATCCCCCTGCTGGCCCAGGGAGAGAACTTCAGTACATAACGCATACGCTGAGCAGCGCACGAGTATCAGAGCTCCTGTGTTACAGAGATTTCTGGAGGACACTTGGGTGCCTATCTAGCTGACAAGGAACGCTACTGGGTCTCATTGCTGCCCCACAGGAACTGAGAGTGCATTCTAGGACATACTCAGCACCTTACCATTAAATGATATCCATGATGGCAAATCTGGGTACAATGTCTCAGTGGATTTTGGCAGTCAGTTGCCCCACTGAACTGGGGCTAAAATTTGCAAAGTTTCCTCTAGTCTTTTTGTAGGATGCATTTAAAGGCAGAAAGTTCAAGCCTAATTTCCACACTTTTTACCTAGGGCTCAAAGTGATTGGAAGATATCTTCAGTGTAATGAAATGATTAGTGAAGGGACCATGCTCACAACAAACTCTTTCTGCTTCCCAGTCAGAGTATAATGCATATAATGTGCCAGAAAAAAGATATTGGTTTTCCAGATTTTACTTACGGATAAAGTAGTTTATGGTGTTTGGAGTTTTAGCCCATCTGCTGCAAAAGTTGTTGCCTGCATGAACATTTCCACCATTTATTCTGCTAATTGCTATTGTGAAATATACAGATACTTCTTTTTTGAGTACTGAAAGCCAAGTTGGGATTCTATCTATCATCTATCTATCATCTATCTATCTATCTATCTATCTATCTATCTATCTATCTATCATCTATCTATCATCTATTTATCTATCACCTATCTATCATCTATCTGTCTATCATCTATCTATCTATCATCTATATCTATCTATCTATATCTATCTATCTATCTATCTATCTATCTATCTATCTATCATCTATCTATCGATCTCTGTGTTAAGATGTACAAGTTTTCACACTAGTCTCCAAAGTTACTATGTTGTTTAGTTTTAGCTTAACATATAAGCCCTGCTTTCCTATTAAAATAATAAATAAGGCGGCTTACAATAAGACATAATGCAATATAACAAAACTATAAAATTACAAATGCAATTGTTCCACCCCCCAAAAGCACTATGCCTTTCTCTCCAGTAACTGAGATTATCACCAACATAGAGGCTAACTATGCAAAAGAAAAACCTTGATAAAGGTTAGATTAAACACTTCAACTTGAATTTTGAACAAGTTGTCTTAGTCTTTGACCAAATAATTATGCGAAGACACATTCTCTCTTCCCTCCCCTTCTCTTTTAAAAGTAGTTTGTACAAGAATTTAGCATCTGCATGCCAGTTTTCAGTTTACTTTGGAAAAGTTTTGAATGTGCTGGGCTTCTTAAATGAGTTGCTCAAGACCAGTGAATAGAATTCTAAATAACCACCATTATAACTGCAGTATGAAAATGTATCTGAGCACACGGTCTCTGAAACTCAAAAGGGTTCCTGAAATTGCAATGGACAGATCAGATCAGTTTCATCTTGAGATAATCAAAAAAGAAAATCAAGCTAGCACACTCCTGATACTCCTTTCCTGACCCGTAATCAAGAATGTGATCATGGACTACAAAGTATTAGTTGAGAGAGAGATCCAAACCTGATTTATAATGTTCTTCCCTCAAAATGATTATCCTTCTTTCTTTTGTCCCAGCAATAGCCTGGCTGGGCTTTGTTTCTTTTAGGTACCGGTATCTATTTCATGGTGCCAGGAGTCTTCTGTTATGATTAAGTCAACTCTAGACCCATTGAGGCAGTTGATCCTTCATGCAATGGCATGTTTCAATAGGGCAGGAGTGGGGTGCCATTGCTTGGTGCTTAGGTTCCTCAGTTCCTGCCGGCCATTTTGACAGGAGGGTGAGGCCGCCTACCTGTCAGTCACCTGGTGTCATCATGATACCAGGTAAAACATTTTCCTTTGCCCTCTTGGTTTGAAATCAAACCATGCTGGAAAAGGTTCAGGACTTTTCCAGTGTTGGCAACCAGCTGAGGCAAAGTTCTTAAACCAAGGTATTACTTCCAGGTTAGCGGAGTCTGTAACCTGAGGTGTTTGTAACCCGAGGTACCACTGTACTTGCAAAGCCTAGTGGCAAGAGCTGATGCTAACTGATTTTTCAGAAAATGATCTTTCATGATTTTTCATATTCTTATGAAATAACTACATGATGTTCCTTCAACATTTGGTGAAGCTGTTTGTTGAACAGGAGTAGGCTTGCGTTTGTGGATCAGTTTGGACTTTGGCACAGATCTGTATCCTGCTGTCCGCAAAAACAATGTAGAATTGTGCAGCTGACCAGCTGGTTCCCAAGCTACTAAAATATTTAGAAAAGAGAAGGGAATCACATCCCGTGGAAAAGATTACTTTCTATTTTTTCCTTCTTCTGGTGGTGAGGATAAAGAAGCATTGCAGAAGCCCTTCTCACACACTCCAAGGAAGGATGAAGGGTTTGCAAGCTATAGATAAGGTTATCACCCTCGACAAAGCTCACAGACTGCCACATTGCATGTGATGGTTCAGTGACAGAAGTAAGATGTGACAATGGTCAGAGGGATACAAGGATTGAAGCGCAACATTTCTGCATGGACAGCATTATACCAAATATTATCAGATGATTCAGAACACTTTTCTTTATAGAAAAGCTTCATTGGTGGATGTCAAGCCATGCTTGATAGAGGCTTTGTAGCCAAGGATCTTCTTCATTTCCTGAGAAAACCATGGCAGCAGCCCATGGTGCTCCATGCCAACATGAACAGGGGGAAAGAAAATATTTCTTGCATTGCAGTGGTTGGACTAGATGACCCTCGGGGTCTCTTCCAACTCTACAATTCTATGATGACCAAAAGTTGTGATAATGATACATTTCTTCCTTTCGTCTGATGAGCACTGCTTTCCATAGTGGTCATGGCAGGCATCTAGGAGAGAAAGCACATTTGCCCCACCAAAAGAAAACCTACACAAAGATTCTAAAATGATGCAGCAGAAGCCAGCTTCCTCAGCAAGGAAGTGCAAAGAAGAGGGAAAGAGACTTGCCTCCCCTCACCCTCAGTCATTCCCAGCTGAGCGACTAGCTTCTCCCAGGCCATGACTTTAATAATAATAATAATAATAATAATAATAATAATAATAATAATAATTTTTATTTATACCCTGTCCTCCCCGGCCAGAGCCGGGCTCAGGGTGGCTAATACCAGTAAAATTACAATAGAAACATAATAGGGAGAAAAAAACACCCGAAACCCCCCAATTTAAAATACAGGTTAAAATGCAATTTAAAAAGCAGCCTCATTTTAAAAGTAGCCCATAAATCAAAACTGTAAGGGGAGGGAAGACGTAAGGGTCAGATTGAGTCCAAACCAAAGGCCAGGCGGAACAGCTGTGTCTTGCAGGCCCTGCGGAAAAATGTCAAGTCCCGCAGGGCCCTAGTCTCTTGTGACAGAGCGTTCCACCAAATCGGGGCCAGTACTGAAAAGGCCCTGGCTTTAGTTGAGACCAATCTAACCACCTTGTGACTTGGGACCTCCAAGGTGTTGTCATTAGTGGACCTTAAGGTCCTCCGCGGGGCATACCAGAGCAGCAGAAGCAGCTGGGAAGGGAGAATAGGAGTTGGGGGGGTAGTTTTATAAGTTGTATGTCTTGGTTTCTCAGTTTACTCCTTTTACATGGTTTTTGTATGTATTGTGGTATTTTATGCATTGTGACTTGCAGTTATTTTTATTGATCATGGTTTAATAATTATTTATTGTAATAGTTAAGAGTGAATTTCTGTTTATTATTTGCTGATGTTTTGGGAGTTAATTTTATCGTGTACTATTGTATTTTAAAAGATGATTGAATATTACTTTATTTAATAGAAGTCATTCCATTTTTAAACTTATGTTTTATTATGACTTTTTGCGTTGGATCAAATTATTATTGGATGTGTGTTCTTTGTTGTATATTTTGTTGCTGTAGATCGCCTTGTGTATAGTAATGCAGAAAAGTCGTGTACAAATTAAAAGTGAAATGAATTGACAATATCTGGAAGATAGGGCACAACAGCAGCCAGCAAATGAGAGGTCAAACACTGAGGCAGTCTTGTACTGTTGTTGAACTGCCCTGGACAGACTTGTGCAGATATGGGAAGTATAAGAACATAGACCAAAAAGCTGCGAGTCCATTCAGGAAGGCCCTGTCCCATGAGACTAGGGCCCTGCAGGATTTAACCTCCTTCCACAGGGCCTGTAAGACAGAGCTATTCTGCCTGGCTTTCAATTTGAATTTAGCCTGATTTTTTATTCCCCTCCCCTCCCTTCCCTCCCCTTTTTATGAAGATTACACGCTCTGGGACCCCATGGCTTGTTCTCCCCTGGCCTCCTCACTGGCCAAAATAGGACTAATTTAACCAGCTAGCCCTGGTGACCATCTAATGTTTATTGGATGGATTTCCCCCTAAATTGATTTTTGAACTTTGAATTTATTGTTATTCATGCCTTTATACTGTATTTTATACTGTTTTTTGTTGTATGACAATTAAGTGTTTTAAATTTGTTGTTAGCTGCCCTGAGCCCGGTTTTCTGAACCGGGAAGGGCGGGGTATAAATAAAAATTTATTATTACTATTATTCACAAGGATGCATATCTGCTGAGACTGACTTCGATTGGATAGTTTGAGTTTGGGGAGGGAAATTTAAAATATACTTTTGTAGATTTGGGGGTGGGGAAGCACTGGGAGCTAGAGCATGGCTGAGCTGGGTGTCAATCTGGTCCTTGAATGGAATAAGGAAGATCCTCAAAGATCTGGGAACTGCTTTGCCCCCAGAGTGAGTGTGTGTGCGTGCATGCGCGCGCATGTATGTGGGGTGGGAGTCTGTGGTCTAGCCCATTACTGTGCCATGCAGCTATTTTATCTAATACTGTAAATGTCTTCTTTTTCAAGCAGATACCAATTTTGTCCTGGGCAATGCCCAGATAGTGGATTGGCCCATTGTGTACAGCAATGATGGATTTTGCAAGCTCTCGGGATACCACAGAGCAGAAGTTATGCAAAAAAGCAGCACCTGCAGGTATTTCAGGGCAGATTTGCTTTCCGTTTGGTAACTTGCAAATGTTGCTTTGTTCTTGCTCGGGTTGAATGAAAACAATCTGATCAGCCCACTGTTCAGTTTAATCTTCCCCAGGCTGTAGAAACCACAGCTGCATTTTGTGGCTGAGAGAGCAGGACTTATTCAGGAGGGAGCTTTTAGGGTAGGGATGAGGAACCTGTAGACCTTTAAATGTTGCTGGGCTCCATCTCCCAGCCACCCCAGCTAGCATGGCCAAAAGCCAGGGGCGATGAGAGTTGTAGTTTAACAGCATCTGGAGGGCCCCAGGTTCCTCATCCCTCTGAGAGTGTTAGATAATGTGCAGAGTCATCATGTTTGGCACCAGTAAACCACACAGGAAGGATTCCAAACATGAAACTAGCAAGATCAAAATGGTCGTGGCACTTCTGTATCCTCTTCTTCTTTTAAGGTACTTAGCCAGAAAATAAAAACATATTCCATTTTGTACTCACAGCAATCTTGTGGGTACGTTAGTTTGAGAGGCCTTGCCTCACCCAAGGTTGCCTAGATAACTAAACTGGAATCTGCACCCAGGTTTCCCTTGTCAAAGTCCAAAATTTCGCTTACTACACTGGTGGCCTTCAAGTCATGACCCATGCTCTTCATGCTCTAAGGTAGTTTGAAACATTGTCACGCTGGCATTTTTTGTGTGCAAACAACTTGGGATGAATAGTCGACAAACTGGCCATCTAGGAACAAGGCTGGCTCCTGTCTGAAAACTACAATTCTCAGGGTTAATAACATCGGAAAAACCATCTAGACCAATGGCTCATCTAGTCCAAGATCCTGATCTCACAGTGGCCAACCAGATGCCTATGGGACATCCTGAACAGCCTATGGAACCTGTGCACTCTTACACCCTGTGGTTTCCAGCATCTGGTGTTCAGGAACATGGCTACTGCCAATGAGTAGGCAGAACATAGTCGTCATGGCTAGTAGCCATTGATAGCCTTTTCCCGGTTTTCTGAGAAGAAAAATGTTTAAAATGTGCAGGTACACACACACGTACAGAGGGAGAGAGAAATGGTGCAACAAAAAGAAGAGAATATAGTGTTGGGGACCGTGCTACACA
This sequence comes from Podarcis filfolensis, assembly GCF_964270895.1. Lineage (NCBI taxonomy): Eukaryota > Metazoa > Chordata > Lepidosauria > Squamata > Lacertidae > Podarcis > Podarcis filfolensis. The sequence continues at coordinate 97,623,005 of NC_139606.1, forward strand.
GATGAGGAATGGTGGGAGCTTCCCCCTCTCCCTGCTCCTGATCAGGATCCTGAACCTTCCCAGGAGTAGTGGGACAGTATAGATTTGGAACTGCGGTTAGCAGAGGGACATAGTTCAGAAGCCAAAAGTTTGGAAGAACTGGGGGGGGGGGGTGAACAGCTAGGAGAAGAAGAACGGGGGGGGGGAGAGAGAGAGTGAGTTAACAGACTCTGGTTCGCTGGAAGGTGTCCAGCTGTCCAGTCCAAGGTCAAGGAGATTAGATAGGGTAGCTGCACAGAAGGCATGGTGGTTGCGAGATCAGGTTGCAAGCAGCGGAAGTGACTAAGGGGGAAATGGGTGGAAACCTTAATTGGGAGCACCTTTACTCCGAGATGGAGTCTTTGTTCTTGAGCTGGATCATTAAAATCTCTTTAAATGGTAGGAGACGATTTTTGCTATGTTCTGCTTATCCACGGCCAAAGGGAGGGAGGAAGCCGCTCTCCCGAAGCCTGACATATAGTAAGCTGATTTTTTTTTTAATAAAAAAAGTCCAAATACTGACATGTTTCAAACAAAAGTCTCTTCTTCATGGGAATAGTTAGTGTCAACAAACAAGCCCCAGGGGCTAGGTATGCAAATCCTGCTGAGAGTACTTTAATAACCATTAATACATTTTTGTAAATGTCTTGTTGTGTCACTATGCCTTGCCTGTGACTGCCTTCTATCTTACTTTGAACGTTTTCCCACTTTCCCTGCAGTTTTATGTACGGAGAGCTGACTGACAAAGACACCATAGATAAAGTTCGACAGACGTTTGAGAACTACGAGATGAACTCCTTTGAAATCTTGATGTACAAGAAGAACAGTAAGTCAGGTTTTTCACTCACCTTTCAACAGGGCCACGTTGAAACCAGAAATGCAGGCAGGAGAGCAGATCACGAGATGTGGTTTAACAAGACGTCATCGCTGCTACAGGAATGGCACTGGGAGTACTATTTCCCCCTGCCCTTTCCTTGGCACTAACAAGTTTTCAGGAGGTGTGAGTGATGAGAATTATACCTTTACTTGGAGTACAGTAACAGGATTGCCAATCATAAATTGTAACTGGAAGCATCAGTGAGTGTAAGTAAGCAATCTTTTTACAGAGATTGGATACCTGACTAATTACAGCAGCCATCACCAACCTGGTGTCCTCAATGCAGACATTGTTGGAATACAACTCCCATCAGCCCCAGGCAATATGCGCTGGTCTTTTACCTCCAGGTATTGCTGGACTACAACTCCCATCATCCTTGACCTCTGGTCTGAGGCTGATCTGGAGGGTTGCAGATTCCCTACCCCTGTTTTAAGGGATGGGTATTAAGCATGGTAGACAAGCTGCCTTTCTGCCATTAGTGATCTTCTTATTGAAGAAATCCTGATATGGTGCCACAGAATCCCAGCATTCTCCAAAACACAGATTTAAAAGCCTAATCCCAAATTTATCCTGGCCTTTGATACCTGAAACACATCCCATTTTTTGTGATTGCATTCTTCCCCCTTTCCCCCTTTTTTCTTTTATTATTCTTATTCTTTTATTTTGACAAAGTAATAATCATAAATAAATAAGAATAAAAATGTGCACCCCACCACTGAGACCATTCCATTGTAACTATTCAACCTCCCAAAATTTCATCACCTCTTGTGATAGTTTGACCCCTTTCCGTTTTAAGTCGTAGCCCACACTGGGACCTTAGGGTGAAGAGGGAGGTAAAAAATCAAAATCATCATCACCATCATCTGAAGGACAGGGGACAATTATTTTATTTGGGTTTCCCAGTTTCCTTCCTCAGGAGGCGTTGATGGCCACCAACTTGGATGGCTTTAGAAGAGGATTAGACAAATTCATGGAGGACAGTGCTATCAGTGGCTACTAGTGATGATTGTTATCCTCTGGCTCCACTGTCAAGAGACATTACGCCTTTGAATGCCAGTTACAGTGGTACCTCGGGTTACATACACTTCAGGTTACATACGCTTCAGGTTACAGACTCCGCTAACCCAGAAATAGTACCGTGGCATGGCAGCAGCAGGAGGCCCCATTAGCTAAAGTGGTGCTTCAGGTTAAGAACAGTTTCAGGTTAAGAACGGACCTCTGGAACGAATTAAGTACTTAACCCGAGGTACCACTGTACTGGGAACTGCAAGTAGAAAGAGTGCCATTGCCCTCAAGTTCTGCTCACGGGTTTCCCATGGGCATCTAGTTGGCCACTGTGAGAACAGAATGCTGGACTAGATGGGCCACTGGTCCGATCTAGCAAGGTTCTTCTTGTGTCCTTCCTGACTGCAAGCCTTAGTGTTGGCAATCTGGTTGCTTGTTAGTTCTCAGAGACTCAGCGTGCTCTTACAAGGACCGAATAATGCCTCCCTAACCGATCATTGCCTCGCTTGTCATCTTTTATTCATGTTCAGCTTGTTCCCTTCCTGCCTATTATAGTACAGCCTGAAGTACTGCTCCTTCTGAGACAGGATTCTGCTCGGGGCAGTTTTGCAGCACAAAGTGGCCAGCGCTAATCTGTAGGAAAGGATAAGAGCACTGGGAGAACCACTCAGATTCGCTGGACTCCTTTTGTTCCGTACAGGGATGCACACCCCACCTGAAGTTTCAGGCCTACCTGGAGGTGCCAGGGATTGAACCTGGGACCTCCTGCAGGCAAAGCAGATGCTCTGCCACTGAGCTGTGTGCCTGGATAGCTCAGTTGGTTAGAGCATAGTGCTCTAACCATAGTGCTCTAACCATAGTTTAGAGGTCCTGGGCCCTAAGGAAGTTAGACTATCCTCCACCAGGGCCAGGGCCTTTTCAGTGATGGCTCCGACCTGGTGGAATGCTCTGTCCCATGAGACTAGGGCCCTTCAGGATTTAACCTCCTTCCGTCGGGCCTGTAAGACAGAGCTATTCTGCCTGGCCTTTAATTTGAATTCAGCCTGATCTTTTATTTCCCTTCTCTTCCTTCCCCCTCCCCTTTTATGAAGATCACCCGCTCTGGGACCCCACAGCTAATTCTCCCCTGGCCTCCTCGCTGGCCCAAGTAGGACCAATTCAGCCAGCTAGCCCTGGGGATTATCTAATTGATTTTTGATTTTTATTGTTATTCATGTTTTTATACTGTAATTTATGCTGCTTTTATAATTAAGTGTTTTAAAGTGTTTAAAATTTGTTGTTAGCCGCCCTGAGCCCGGTTTTTGAACCGGGAAGGGTGGTGTATAAATAAAAAAATATTATTATTTATTATGATAACACCAAGGTTGCAGGTTCGATCCCCACACGGGACAGCTACATATTCCTGCATTGCAGGGGGTTGGACTAGATGATCCACAGGGTCCCTTCCAGCTCTCCAGTTCTATGATTCCCCACAAGTCCTGTTGGTGTTAGATTAAATCTATTGCACCCCCCCCCACCCCCAGGACTCATTTAAAAGCGTACCAAAGAGACAACCAACCGATACATCTTTTCAAAAGAGCTGTTGGGCTGAAGACTTATTTTTCTTCTTTAACCACTTTTCAGATATTTCTAGTTCAACAGAGTAACCTCAGCCCTTTCTGATTCTTCCTCGGGGGAATGAAATAGGATTTCTTCATCTTAACATGTAGCGTTCTGACCTATTGACCCTCTTCTCAGCCAGCCCACGGATGGGTTCGATGGTAGACAAGCGTGAAGGAAGAAGCCTTTTAAGACGCTGGAAACGGCTTTGCTGGGTCTATCAGCATAACCGCACTATGCTTTCCTCCCTGGAAGCTGTGGTGGGCCAGCCCAACCCCCCCCCCCCGCTTCTCACTATGTGTTCTGCTTGCTAGGATGGAGCAGTTAGTACCTCGCCGAATTTCCAGTGCATTAATCTTAAAAGCAGTCGGTCAGATGCAAGAGATATCGCTCGGCTTATGTATCTAAAAACTTCGTTTTCGCCCGCATGGCCTGCCTAACCCATCCCAATCGCAGACACTTGACTTGCTCACTAATGAATCCTGGGCAGAATGCGCAGCTTCCTGCATCATGTACAGCAGCAGCATTAAAAATGAATAGTGTAATATTGATTGAGGGAGTTTCAAAGGTCAGCTGTAACTATTATGTAACCAAAACTCAGCCGTCTGCTTTGCCATAGCCAGTAATTAAAGGAGAGGTGACACATGCCTAGCTTTCGTAGCAGGCCTAGTGTGTAGCTGGTATATCCGGCTGGGGTAGCATTTAGTGCAATCCTATACATTCAGTGGGACTTACTCCCAAGTAAATGTGGGGAGGGTGGGAGGCTTATAGAATTGTTGAGCTGGAAGAGACCCTGAAGACCATCTAGTCCAACCCCCTGCAATGTAGGAATATGCAGCTATCCCACACAGGGATCAAACCTGCAACCTTGGCATTATCAGCATCACGCTCTAACCAACTGAGCTATCCAGGCTTAGGGAAGCAGGGCAGGTGGAAGGTGGGAGGTGGTTTGAGGTGTGTGAACAAGCCAGGAATTCATCTGTTGCTCAGGTGTTAAGCCAAGTCATATAATTATTTTATTATTATATTGTAATTATTAATACTGGCTGGTGGCTTGCCTTCTAAGCCGCTGTCTTAAGGCGTGTTGCATATAAGATAATTGTAAAGGGTTAAAAACAACAAGTATATTTAAAGCAAGACAAAAACCCTAACAAGCAGTAAAGACCCAGCTGGGGAACCCTGTTGGAATAAAGCAGTCTTCATTTATTCCCAGAAAGTGCAGATAGTGGGCACCTCTTGTATTTCGACAGGAACACTGTTCCACAGGACGGGGGCAGCCACACTAAAAAGCCCTGCTCCAAGTTCAGTGGAATGAGCTTCTGAGATCTCTGGAACTCTCCTGCCGACGGCAGTGATCTACTCTGTATGTAAAAGATAAAGCGGTCTCTTATGTAACTCATTCCTGAGCTGCATAGGGCCTTATATGTTAGTTATACAGTCATACCTTGGCTCCCAAACGCCTTGGGAGTTGAACGTTTCGGCTCCTGAATGATCAAAAATCAGAAGTGAGTGTTCTGGTTTTCAAATGTTCTTTTGGAAGCCGAACGTCTGGCGGGGCTTCTGCGGCTTCCAATTGGCTGCAGGAGCTTCCTGCATGCAATCAGAAGCTGTAGTTTGGAAGTCGAATGTTTCGGAAGACGAACGGACCTCCAGAACTGATTCTGTTGACTTCTGAGATACGACTGTATGGGCCTTATATGTCAGCCCCTTGACTTTGGCCCAGTAGCTGATTGGCAGACACCGTAAATCCTTCAGGATCTTATGTGCCTGTGGTAATTCGCTCCCATGAGCAATTTAGCCACCACATTCCACAGCAACTACAGCCTTTGGAGAAACCACAAAGCTGGCCCTACATATTTATTTGCTATTTAAAAAAATAATAATCTTGCTTTTCAGACGATTGCTTTCTCCAAAAGTGGCTAATGCCAAGGAGAAGGGCACTGGAGGGAAAAGGGAAGTCTGTTTTTAAGGCCAGAACAAACTGCTGAGCTATCATTCTGTGAGGAGGCATTTTTATCCAGGCCGATCTCCCCTTGCTGATGTCCTTGCCTGAATAGCAATTGATGGCCCTTGTTCCTCTGAATGATGGATGGGGCCAGAATGCCCTTGCTTCTTGCATCTGCGGTCCCAGGGCAACTGTCAGTCAGAGCAGAGCGTTCTTCTGGTCAAAGAGCAGAGGGAAGTGGTCTCCCTGCAGCTGCTCCTTCTTTGGCTGGTGGAAGTTGGTCTCCATCTTGCTGTGATGTTTGCTTGGGAGGCAGGAGTGGAACCTCATAGTCACCTTGGTGCCCTGGCTGATGGTAGGTGGGGGTAGAGTGTGCTGCCTTCAACTCTGTGGCCCCAGGGAAATTTTAAAGCTTTGAAGCTCACCTTGACTCTGAGGAGAACTTTATGACCCCTCCAAACCTTATATCCAAGCTTCGCGAGTTTTCCCAACGTTCCTCTCTAAAATGAGCAGAAACAGGGTTATGTAATGTGAGACAGGCAGCATAATTTATACATGTTGTGATGATTTTCTTGGGAAGGGAATCTGGATCAACTGCCCTGAGTGGTGTATTTACACTAGAACGGTGGGATATGAATTCTCTAATAAACAAATAAAATAAATTATGTCAATGCAGACTATCTGTTTGTTTCTTGGAGAGTATACACAGTCTGGGCTATGTGATTTCGGTATTCATTGCACCCAAAGACCCCCCCCCCCAACAATTGCATTTCAACAGTGACCTCAATTTCTGCATTTTGTGACTGGTTGCAAACAGATCCATTCTCTCTCCCTCTCTCTCTATATAAAAGAGAGTTGAAAGGAGCAAGAAAGCACCATTATTTCCCTTGATGAACATCCTTCTTTCTTTTGAACTACTCTGACCTCCGTTCAAAGAAGGTTTGCATGCTTTTGAAGCAAAACCAAAATTCTCATTCCTTCTCCTGTAATGTTGGACTTCTTGCAGGTAGTAGAATGCCAGGATTCCAGTGGGAAAAGGTGGGGGCAGGGAGGGGGCTTATTCTTCTTTTATTGCATCCTTGCACTGCTGTTGATCATCAGAAGTACAGGAATGTGCTTCCGCTGACCAACAGAACTAACCAAATATCAATGAAGATAGTTGCATCATTGGAAATCTAATTTACAGATGGGAACTGCAACAAAAAGTTGCAGCATGGAGTGCTTCCTGTTCAGGATTCCAGCCACTCCATTCTCATTTCCCCCAGTTTCCCATTCCCTCTCTCTTACTGACAGTGAGCATTCTGTAGCTGCTTACTATGCTCAGTACTCATTGGATTGGGGTGGTCCACTCCCCCTTTGTGTTCCCCCCTTAATATTTTGCATAGTTCTGCAGATGCCAAGTTTTCCGCAAGCCTGCTTACACCTTCCTCTTGTGCAAAGATTGTGCTGATTTGATGTGGGAGCTGTGGCTGGCTAAGGGTGCCGAGAGTTATTAGAAGACTTCCCCTCCCAGAACTACAGTTCCCAGAGTTTCTTAGGCAGAAAATCTGATTCTTAAACCACTCTGTGAATTGTAACTCTGTGAGGGAAGTAAGGAGGAGGAGTTTGGATTTGATATCCTGCTTTATCACTACCCGAAGGAGTCTCAAAGCGGCTAACATTCTGCTTTCCCTTCCTCTCCCACAACAAACACTCTGTGAGGTGAGTGGAGCTGAGAGACTTCAGAGAAGTGTGACTGGCCCAAGGTCACCCAGCAGCTGCATGTGGAGTTGCAGGGAATCGAACCCAGTTCACCAGATTACCAGTCCACCGCTCTTAACCACTACACCACACTGGCTCTCCCAGTCAATAAGGGTCAATAACTCTCAGTACCCTCAACACACTACAACTCCCAGGATTCTTTGGGGGAAGCCATGGCTGTTAAAGTGGTATAATAGTGATTTAGATGTGTGGTGGGGCTCCCTGGGGCTTGGTGGGCCTCACAGACAGTTGTCAAAGGGTGAATGTGACCTGTGGACCACATGCTGGCCACTGATGCTGTTGTACAAGTTACTGAGAAGTAAGCCCCATTGAATTCAATAGGACACATTCCCAGGTAAGTGGGTATATGTTTGCAGTCAGTTGTTTCTGCTGTTCTGCTGTCACCATATAACCTTTTGTCCTTCTGTTTGTTTGCTGAAGCAATGCCTCTCCCCGTTAAACAATATGGTTGGCATGCTGTACAGCTTTTATGTCATTGACCAGTTTTTTGTGTGTGTTGTTTTTCCCCCAGGGACTCCTGTTTGGTTCTTTGTGAAAATTGCTCCAATTCGAAATGAACAGGACAAAGTTGTTTTGTTTCTTTGCACATTCAGTGACATAACAGCTTTCAAGCAGCCAATAGAGGATGATTCGTGCAAAGGTTTGTTCTTGGCTCTTTATTTTTTTGGGGGGGGAACACAAATGCATATTTAAAATATGTACAGTGGAACCTTGGTTTGCAACCGTTTTGGATTACAACCATTTTGGATTACAACCACGTCAAACCCAAAAGTGCATGTCCCTTTTTTTTAAGATTACAACCCATTTTCTTTGGATTACAACCCTTTTTTTATGGAGGCCCCATTGGCAAAAGTGTGCCTTGGGTTACAACCTATTTTGGTTTCCAACCGTACCTCCAGAACGGATTATGGTTGTAAACCAAGGCACCACTGTATGTATTCTGGTTTTTTAGAATTCAGCGTAACCTAATTTTGCAGAGATTTCTTGGCTCTGTCCATAGAATGATTAAGAATCAGACTGAAGTAGCTACAAATCAATGTATTTGTTAAAAGCCTTTATAATGCTGAGTGTTGTTAGGAGACCCCTAGTTTCCTCCCAAAGCTACAATACCCAGAGTTCCCAGAGAAGAGGGAATGATTGACCTAATAATTCTCAGGAGCCTCAACAAACTTCAGCTCCCATAATCCTTTGGGGGAAGCCGTGACTAATTAAAGTCGTATCACAGTGCTTCAAATGTGTGTTGCAAATGTGGCCTTAAGAGTATAATGGGGAGGGACTATAACACTGCAGGGACGTGGGTAGCGCTGTGGGTTAAACCACGGAGCCTAGGACTTGCCGATCAGAAGGTCGGTGGTTCGAATCCCTGCAACGGGGTGAGATCCCATTGCTCGGTCCCTGCTCCTGCCAACCTAGCAGTTTGAAAGCACGTCAAAGTGCAGGTAGATAAATAGGTACTGCTCCAGCAGGAAGGTAAACGGCGTTTCCGTGTGCTGCTCTGGTTCACCAGAAGCAGCTTAGTCATGCTGGCCACATGACCTGGAAGCTGTCTGCAGACAAACCCCGGCTCCCTTGGCCAATAAAGTGAGATGAGCGCCTCAACCCCAAAGTCGGTCATGACTGGACCTAATGGTCAGGGGTCCCCTTTACCCCCTTTAAGGGTGGGTTTCATTTTTTTTAAATTTAGCAGTCTAGAGAAAGCTGCCCAGCGAGGAGGAGTTGTGCTTGGAATTTGGGAAACTCGAGTTCAGATCCCTGCTCAGCTATGAAGTTGTCTTAGATGGCTTTCAGGAAGCTACTGTTTCTCTGTGTGATGCATACCTCTCAGGATTGCTACTGTTGTTTATTATTATCGATTGCAAAATTAAATCCTAGACAAAGCTCTCAAAGTGGTTTAACGATAAAGTATGATATAAATCAATACAAATGCAATCCTTTAAAACAGGCCTCAATGAAGCTACATTTAAATCAAGACAGGAGATAAAAGCAGCTATCCACTCAATAAGTAACTAGGGAAGGTTAGGATCTCTGGCTCCTTGTGTGACATAGCTGTGATCACTGCTAATGCAACCAAAGACAGAAACTGGCATCACTATTGAGTAGCTTCCTATTAAAAGGTTAGCTATTGATTTGCCCAAGTGATTGTGAGTAACTGAAGCAGATGTGTGCCTAGTTAGTGACTAGGGACAGACAAATTCAGGAAAGTGAAGAGGGGCCTATTATCTTGAGATGACATAGGGGGAGACATATGAAACAGCAGGGAGAAGCTGCTGTTCATTTCGAGCGCAGATGCTAGAAATGCTAATGTTTAAAGAAATTATAGATCTGCTGTACCCCATAAGCTTCTCAATTATAAGCTAATGTTTGGGATGCACATCACAGAGCTGATTCGCTTTCTAAAGCTGCCTATGTTCACCTTGTAAATGAAACAAATGGGAATCTTTAGAAGGACACGTACTAAATGTAGGTTCTTGAAAAAAATGTCCAGAGCAGTTACGAGAGAGGGAGAGAGACTGAGATGTAAGAGTCCTTACTCTGATGCAAATCCCAGCTTTGTGCATATGCCGCTTCTGACCCAACTAGGTGCCCCACAGTAGGTCATAATGAGTCCTGGACTCTTCCATAAAAGTTTTGGGAAGGATTCTGGGCTTACTCCAGCTTTGCATGCTGCATCTGCCTTCCTATTTCCCTTTTTAATTGCTCCTTCTATCCACTTTCATGAGGTCATTGCTCCTTGAGGGAGGGGACAAGTGGTGGCACTATAAGTAGGCATGAGGAACCTCAGGCTGGGGGGCCAAATGTGACCCTGCAAGCCCCTCTATCTGGCCCTTAGGACTCATTCTATGTTCTGCTTCCTCCTCAGTCACACCTCCCCTCTCCAGGTCACCCCCCCTCCCGGCCTTACTTCACAATCTCTATTTGCTTGGCTGGAATATGTCATCAAACTTTGATAATGCCTTTTGGTTGCCTGGATGGAGTGTGTTTGTGTGTGTGTGTGTGTGTGTGAGAGAGAGAGAGAGAGAGAGAAAGAAAGAAAGAAAGAAAGAAAGAAAGAAAGAAAGAAAGAAAGAAAGAAAGAAAGAAAACAGAGGTTTTGCCCTCTTTTGCCTTAGGCCACCAGACGTGCCCCCTCCCCGAAGAATACCCAAGTGGGAATGTGGCCCTCAGTCTGATAACAGTTCCCATCCCATGCACCAGAGTCAAGTTGAGGGTCAAACAAGTTGAGGGTCAAACAATGGCAGGCCTGGGATATGGGCCTCAGTCATCTGCTGTGGGGTCAGACTGGAGAGGAAGTCAGGACCAAAAGGTAAACCAGGAGACAGGATAAAAAAACCCAAGAGTATCCAAGGATGCAGGACCACATCAGGAGCATCTTGTTGCTCAAGCAAGGCTCAGCTGAATCACGAAGTCCTCTTAAAGTATAGGAAGCGCACAAATGGTCAGCCCAGGTTTTGACAATTCTCCCCTGTGGAGCTGCCAAGGGAGTTGCACTCAGGTCATGCAGCAGCTGAGGATGACTGAGCCCTACCTTGAATAAAGTGTGCTAGCTGGACCAGTGGTCTGACTGAGTATAAGAGGCCTTCTTATGTTCTGAGCTGAGTTTAGAATTAATTCATCTTAGTCCAAAGGTTTTGTGTTAACTTGAATGCAGTCTGTGCTGAGTAACAGTGGGTCGTGCTCATGCCTTGGATGAGCTGTTCACTGTCGTAATGAACCAGACTTTGATTGACCGCTGGATGCTCCCAGTGCTTATCGGTCACTCAGGGCAAAAAGCCCTGAATGTGGTGACACTCCTGAACAGCAGATTAGCAAGAGGAATATAGGGATCTGCTTTAAAGCAAATCAGACCATTGGTCCATCTAACTCAGTATTGTCTACACTGACTGGCAGCATCTCTTCAGGGTTTCTGGGCCTGCCTGGAGATGCCGGGGCTTGAACCTGGGACCTTCTCTATGCAAAGCATGTGATCTGTCACTAAGCTAAAGCCCTTCCCCATTGATTAGCCCTGGTCAAGGTGGTGTTGGAAACAGTTGCTTGTGCATGAGGCTTAGTGTTCTGAATGTGAGATTTGGGGATGCATTCTACTAATGGGGAGCTGCTGAGGTTCACACAATAGACTTAGCTCTGCACAATTTTGGACTTTTCAAAAAGTATTTGAACAGCCTCCTCACTATTCCCCATGGCACAGAATGATCTAATGTTGAAATTTCCTCATTTCAAAAGCAGCTTGTAATGTGGCAAAAGGAGGGGGAAGCTGTTGTTTGAAGGGGAAAAAAAAGCAAGTTTAAAACTGTAAACCTACATATACTTCTTTGGGAGTAAGTCCTACTGCACTGAATGGGAATTCAGAGTAAGTATGAATAGGACTGGGCAGCACCAGGTTCGCAGAAAATCTAGTGTCACAGGTCTTTGGATCCTCATGCTGTGCCACGGGGACAGAGCCTGGTTTTGTGTAGCCCCAGCCTTGGAAGTTCTTCTTTCCTTTAATGTCACCCCACTGCTAAAAATAATGAACTGTTTCGCCTGCTATTGGCATTCTGTGCTATAGTCTTAAGTCTGCTGCACTTTCATTTGCCTTCGCTGACTAATGAGAATAATCAGTCCTTGTCTATTTTCTGTGTATGGGAGACAGCCATGCCTCTCCTCGGGCTTCTGTAGTGATGTGTTGTAATGAGATTAAGAGAATGTAAACATGGATTCCTGCATTCTAGGGTGCGAGGGGACATTCTCAGTCCTTGTTCCATTATAGATGTTACTGATTTTAGCCTTCCCTCTGGTTCGCTTCTCTTCATTCTTGCTATTTTACATGCATGATGAGAACTCTTATCCTCTTATTTCTTCTATAATATTCCAGCCTTTCTCTTATCTAAAACCAGGCAGTGCTATACAGGGACTGTAGTGAGATAAAGCACTTAGACGATGTTTTTTTAGAATGGGAGCTCTCATTGCTAGTGTTGTCTTGTGTTTGAAGCCATGCCATTTGAGCAAAAAGCCCCCTTTCTCTTTCAAAAAGCTGCTGCTTGTTTGTATGAATCTAGAACAAATTAAAAACGATATGGCCTGTTGCCTCATCATCACACAAAGGCCCGTAAAGCAAGCCAGTAGGTTCAGCACCACGGACAGCACCAGCGGTTAATACAGTTTATCCACCACATGCATGCATTTAGGTTGCACGTCCAAGCATGCTGATCTAGAAGTAAGTCCCATTGGACTTAATGACTTACTTCTGAGTAGACATGCACAGGATTGCACCTTCAGTGTCAGAGTCAGCAAGCCTTAGTTACAGTATCATGGCAATTGTTCATTCTTCCAATTACTCTTTGCATAAACACAAGAAATCACCTTGTAGCTAGCTGAAAATACAACTGTGTTCTACATGGCAAGCTGCTAATGGGAGTTCCTCTCCATGCAGACAGAGCAATTTTCACACAATTGAAATCTGCAATAAGACTGTAATATTAAGTGAGTTATTCCAGTGCAATCATGCAAAGAGAAGATGCAGTCTACACCATACTCTGTGATCTGGTATCATTCATTCACAGTAAACTCCTAGTCTCTCTCTGTGTGTAACATCTTTCACTACATGGCTGCAAACAGTGCTATGTTCTGGGATGCATGGAACTTTTGTGCCTCCCCTCTTCTTGACCCTAGCCCCACCCACACTCAATTTCTGTAGCTCAATGGTAAAGCAACTGCTTGGCATGAAGAACATCTCAGGTTTAACTCCTGGTGTCTGGGGGAGACTCTTGCCTAAAAGCCTGGCTAGCTGCTGCCGGTCAATGTAGACAATACTGAGCTCCAGCTGCTTTTGGACTACAGCTATCATCATTCCTGAGCACTGGTCTTGCTAGCAAGGGATGTAGTCCAAAAACATATGGAGACCCAAGTCTGGGAAACACTGAGCTAGATGGACCCATGGTCTAATTAGTATATATGTGTCCCATGTCCTTTCCCATGTATTAAGAATGTTACAAAAGCCCTGCTGGATCAGACCAAAGCATTCTGTTCTCACAGTGGCCCTCCAGATGCCCATGGGAAGCCCTCCAGTAGGATACATGCTCTATACTCATGTTTTGGTATACAGATGCATACTGCTTCTGATTCTGGAGGTAAATATGGCCATCAGGTCTACATTGATAGCCATACCCTCCCAAGCCTTATAAACCCAAGTTTATACAGAATTATTGACATTATGCCTCACCTACATACTTCATCAATGAATTCTCATATTCCTTGTATAAACATAAGAGCTAATCCTTCTCAATCCATGGTCCTGGAAAGCAGCAAACTCACAATATAATCCGAGGGTTGAAACTCTACTTTTCACCATTCTGTGTCTCATTTGTTGGAGGAGAAAGGTGGTAAGAGGAGGGCATAGCTGTAGTTGTGCAAATTTTGGCTTACTGTTGGAGGGGAAGAGGGACCGAATCCATATAATTAATATAATATAATATAATATAATATAATATAATATAATATAATATAATATAATACCACATAAGCACCAGGATAGAAACATTGAGGAACAAATAAGAAATGAAATGTGACAGGAGTGGTGATGGTCTGGATGCCATCCAAACACTGATAGTTATTTCCTGTCACTTCAGTGAAATGAATAGAAGTCACAGAATCACTGCTTGGTTGATTACTCCATTGGTTGTTTTTAATGAGCCATTATGCATCACAGTGTTACTTCATTAAAGAGAACCCTTCTTATTGAACACAGCAGAGTAAATGTATTAGAGCAGGGATGGGTAACCTTTTCCTTCTTCCTGTTGAGAACTGTATTTCTTGCAGTGGTTATCTGTCAGTGGACAGAGCCGGTGCTGCTACATACACAGCTGAGCCAGAAGTGTTATCTAATCTGGGATAAAGGCTGACCTGCTTCAATTTTCACCATGGCTACTTCAGATTAGAATTCCCACTCCCAGGCAGGTCTACTCAGAATTAAGCCCCACTAGATTTCACAGATGTAAACTCAAGTATACAGAGGGCTATTTTTTATTTCTTTTTGTACCGCAGACAAATACTGTCCCTCTTTTGGAAAGCAAGGGAATTTTTTTTTATTTCTCAAGGAAATCTGATGGGACAGAACCATGGGGATGATTCAGGATATTCCTAGAATTGCTTTGCACAATATAGCTGGCTGTTTGTAATAACCGTTGTGCAATTTTTTGTATCGCCTTCAGGCTGGGGGAAGTTTGCTCGCTTAACCCGTGCACTCACCAGCAGTCGGGGAGTCCTGCAGCAGCTCGCTCCAAGCGTACAGAAAGGAGAGAACGTCCACAAGCACTCCCGGCTTGCTGAGGTAATGTGTGATTATTAATGCCAGCCCACTTGAATCAATAGTGCCCGACTCTTGGGAACAGCTCACCTGAATTCCAGTGACAAAGGAGGTCTATTTGTGGGATGTTTGCTTGGAGCGAATTGGTGGGAAATCACGGGGATTGATAGGGGGCCACAAACTCCACCTGCTGCAGCTAGTGTCCCATCAGTATCAGCTGAGTGTCGCAAGATGAGTCACTTTGAGGTGTGGAGGGGCAGGGATAATCTCCACAAACACACTGGGCCTCTAGTGCCCTCTGAGTGTTATGATATCATGGTGCCAGAACAACACCCTTTGGAGACAAAGTTTTCAAGCAGCAGCAGCAGCAGTGGCAAGGAGGAAGCAGACTCATTCCCTAGTCTATCCTGAGTTGGGTCTTCTGCCCTAGATCCTTCATCCTGTCCCTTAAACCCTGGGGCCTGAAGCAGGTGCCTCACCTGGCCTCAAGGGTGGGCCACATTTGGAAGCATTGAACTGGTGCAGCTCTTGGAGTGCCTTATAAGAATGCACCTGCCAAATCTGAATGTAGCAGGTCCTAAGATTTGTTGATAAATGCCTGCATATCTTTGACTTTGCTAACACTTGGAAACGTTAAGTAAATGTCCAAGCAGAGAGCCAGCGCATTGACTTTTTCATAGAAAGCAATGCTGCTGCAGTTCAGGATTTTACCTCCACTTTAAGTAGGCCATATACTCTTTGCTAGACAATTCCTTGCTAAATTGGTGCATCGGATTAGACTTCACATAAATTTAAACCAGGACAGCTGGCGAATTCATTGTAAATAATACAGTAAGTTCTGTACAAATGAGTTGTGTATAATTATTTGCCAGTTAAATACTGCATTCATTATTTTATATCGCCGAGCCCACGTCTAAGCTCCAGTGCATTCCAGCACACTGGGAACCAGTAGACGTTGTAGAGGAAAAAAGAGCATAAGGGGACTTTGAAAGGGGTCAGATGTGTTTTGGGTACAGTCTGACCGTGCTGCAGGGCCCATAATGCTTCTGGTCTCCTAATGGTCCTACAAATGTAGGAGCAGCACTTGATTTAAGTCTGCAAGAGCAACTGTAACAGATACCAAGGGCCTTCTGGCGGTTCCCTCACTGTGAGAAGCCAAGTTACAGGGAACCAGGCAGAAGGCCTTCTCGGTAGTGGCACCCGCCCTGTGGAACGCCCTACCGCCAGATGTCAAAGAGAAAAATAACTACCAAACCTTTAGAAGACATCTGAAGGCAGCCCTGTTTAGGGAAGCTTTTAATGTTTAATAGGTTATTGTATTTTAGTGTTTTGTTGGAAGCCGCCCAGAGTGGCTGGGGAAACCCAGCCAGATGGGCGGGGTATAAATATTATTATTATTATTATTATTATTATTATTATTATTATTATTACATCCAGAAAGAAAGCTAGAACATCTGCTGTGCATCAGTCCCAACATCTTCAGGTAGGGCTGGGATTGTCTCCTGCTGGAAACCCCTGGAGAGCCATAGCGCGTCCGTGAAGACAGTGCAGAGCTTAAATGGAACAATGGCTTGATTCAGGAGAAGGCATAGATATGGTTAGGATTGCTCTATGAGTCATCATGAGCCTTTTTATTTTATTTTAAGGAAAGATGGCCCATGTGATAATTGAAAAAAAAAGCATGCTGTTTTGTTTTTTTAATATTGAAAGGCTTTTCCTCTTATTGTTTTCCAAGCAGGTCCTGCAATTGGGCTCTGAAATCCTCCCTCAGTACAAGCAAGAGGCACCAAAGACCCCACCACATATCATTTTACATTACTGTGTTTTCAAGACCACTTGGGATTGGGTCATCCTGATTTTAACCTTCTACACGGCTATTTTGGTCCCGTACAACGTCTCCTTTAAAACGAAACAGAACAATGTGGCCTGGCTGGTAGTGGACAGCATTGTTGACGTCATTTTTCTGGTAGACATTGTGCTTAATTTCCACACCACGTTTGTTGGGCCAGCTGGAGAAGTGATCTCTGACCCAAAACTGATTCGCATGAATTACTTGAAGACATGGTTTGTCATTGACCTTCTGTCCTGTTTGCCGTATGATGTGATCAACGCGTTTGAGAATGTTGATGAGGTGAGTTTTGTTTCCACTTGTCATCTAATCATTTACCAAGATCGGTTGACTGGGGAGAAAAATCGCTTTTTAAACCAAAAGTTGGTTAGTTGCTCTCCATCTGCACATGTGCTTAAATAAATGTCATTCTGCCTTCCTAGGCTGCAACCGCTAATTGATTGCAAATTCTCAAGAAATTGCAATCAATTCACAATAGTACTTCACAAAAGTATTTATAGATTTGTTTGTTTTACAGGCAATGGGAGGTGCAATAAGCTAATACCTCGTGAAACGTTGAGACTGAGATTTATATAATGACCTTTAGTCCTCAGATTCATTAAGCATTTTTGTGCAGCTTTATTTTCTTTATCACTGTAACATATGAATGCAAAAAATATAAAGTCAAAACTGATTGAAAAAGTCACTGTCTGCCCCATGTTTGCTTGATGGCTTCTCCAGTTTCAGCAAGCACTTCATCTGTCTTAAAATATTAGGCTCAAAAGATGCTAGAGATGGCTTGCAATTGAACAGTTGTGTGTCGAGACCCTGCAGCCACCCCCTCGTTGGGAAATAACTCACACAAGGATACAGATATTAGGTTAAGTTATTGGGCAAATTTGGCCACAACTTTATTGAATTACAGAATGTGAGCGGTATTGGCTTATGCATTGATTGGACCCGACTATATCTGACTCCTGCCCGCTGCGCCGGATGTCCGGTAAGGGTAAACCACTGGTAGGGTGAGCCCTGTCGATGCAAACAAACTCGAGCTTCCCCTGGTGTTCCCATAGGGGTCATGTCATGGCCCTAGCCCCTGACCGGGCTTCAGACAAGATCAACACCCCCGGATTCCTTTAACGGAATACCCTTAAGCATGGAGGGGCAGGTGATGGCCACACCTCCCCTCCCCCACACAAGGTCAAACAATGCCTAACCGCAACCCTAACAAAGTTGTGACGATTGCTACAAGGTAGGCGAAAACCAAGTGGCCAGTGCCAATTTGCCAAGTGGAAAAATTCCTACCAGGCCCCTTGGACAACCAAGGCAACCAACCGAAGTCCATAGCAAGGCCAGTGCCTAACCTGCAAATCGGGAGGGGGGGCGGGTGATTGAGGAAGCGAGCCAAAGAGGAAGTCCTCTAGCTCGCTCCTTGGTTTAAACTGTCCCGGCCATGCCCGCCCCCAGCCAGCGGATTGGCCGACTGGGCTCTGACGTGGCCAGTCTCCCCCGGGCAACGGGGGACAAAGTCTCCCGCCCCCGGTGGGGAGTGGGTGGCCACGTGGTCCACCACAACTCCTCCCCACTGGGAAGTGGAGCAGATTAGCCATGCACACACACTCTTCCAGATCACATTTTAACAATTCAGAAAATATAAGACCATGGAAAGTTTCCCATCCAGCATCGAACCAACAGCTATCAAAAGCCAAGGGGCGGGAAAGCAAATGTTTAACCAACTTTTTGAAAAATGCAGCATGGAAAAACTTGACAAACCTTGCTAAGAAACAAATTCTAGAGTTGCCATGCTGCCAGAGCTAGCCTGGGATGTTTTGCCGTTGTAGGCAAAAGGCCTGGATGCCACCCCTCCTTCCTTCCTGGCCTTGCCATTGCACCCACTGCTGCCCGCCCTGCCACTGCCACTGCACCCTCACCTGCAGCTGGGCCCGCACTGTCACTGCAACACATTGGCAGTGGCACTGGTGCTGTGGGAACAGTGAGAGCAATGGCGCAGTGGCAGTGTGGGTGAAGCCTTGGTGGGTTTGGCAGCAGCAGAATGGCAGGGTCGGGTGGTCAGATCTGCCATCGAGGCCAATGGCTTGACCTCGCCTCATTGATGGGCCGCCCCGGATGCTGCAAAGGGAACACCTGGCTCTGACTGCTTGAGAAGTAACTACCGGAAGAAGCAGCAACTAGATAAGGCTTCAGCTCTGGATTCGTCAACAGGCAATTCTACAGGAGAAGGAAATTTCTGCCTTCCCAGGCTACATTGACGTTGCTCAAGTGGTTGCTTGGCTGCTTGGAGTTGTGAGTAGGAGGCGGTGTCTCTGGGTCATGTTAGATTCCATATGCTGGGTGTCTTTTCAGCTCTACTATGTTGATGCCTGGTGTGTGGGTGTGTAAGGGAAGGGGTTGTAGCTCAGTGGCAGAGCATCTGCTTTGCATGCAGAAAGTCCCAGGTTCAATACCTGGCATCTGCGTGTTCAGGGCTGGGAGAAAATACTGCTCCCCCCTTCTTTGGGTCAGTTTTATTCATTTACAGTGGACGCTTGGGTTGCGAACATGATCCGTGCGGGATGCACATTCGCAACCCACAGTGTTTGCAACCCGCAGCGGTGCATCTGCGCACGCGCAGGTTGCAATTTGGTGCTTCTGTGCATGTGCAAAGCGTGATTTTGTGTTTCTGCTCATGCCTGATTGCCGAAACCTGGAAGTAACCCATTCCAGTACTTCCGGGTTTGACGCGGGTGGCGCTGTGGGTTAAACCACAGAGCTTAGGACTTGCTAATCATAAGGTCGGCGGTTCAAATCCCCGTGAGGGGGTGAGCTCCCGTTGCTCAGTCCCTGATCCTGCCAACCTAGCAGTTCGAAAGCACAAAGTGCAAGTAGATAAATAGGTACCGCTCTGGCAGGAAGGTAAACAGCGTTTTTGTGCGCTGCTCTGGTTTGCCAGAAGCAGCATAGTCATGCTGGCCACATGACCCAGAAGCTGTACACTGGCTCCCTCGGCCAATAAAGCGAGATGAGCACCGCAACCCCAGAGTTGGCCACGACTGGACCTAATGGTTGGGGTCCATTTACCTAACTTGAAAAAACACAACTTGAAGTGTCTGTAACCTGAGGTATGACTGTATTTTTAAAATTTAGTTTTTATTAAAGGTTTCCTTGTGAAGCAAAAAAGTACATACAGGCAGCCCCCTGTTTATGTTCCGAGGCATGCATTCGCAGGTGAAATTGTGTAGAAGTGAAACCCATGGGAAAAGCCTGCTAACACCCTCATTCTGCCCTTTTAGTGACGTTTCAATGACACCTGGGTCACTTCTGAGTTCAGCGCGATGCGCATCTACACAGTCATGCACGTATTGAACGTGCGTAAACAGGGGCTGCCTGTATAGCATACCACTTTCAATTCATAGTCTTTTTCACAGTTCATTTGCGTTCGGTATGAGACACTGCTGTCATAGACATGATACGGTAGGGGGAAGAAGAGAGGGGAGAGGGGGTGAAGAGAGATGGGGGGGGGATAATGATATCTCATTCTATTGCATAGTGTTTGCTCAGGGGGTTTTGTGCCAGCATCACACAAATAGGTACCGTATTCATATATTTATAAAAGAATGCTGGTGGAATCCTGGAGAGCCATTGCCAGTCTCTGTAGACCACACTGAGCTAGATGGATAAATGGCCAGACTCAATATAAGGCAGCATCCTAAATTCCCAAGCATATACATTTCACTTGCTTGTGGGCTTCCCCCTTATTCTTAATGCCCCAGAGTTCCCTCAGAAGAAGGATTGATTGTTAAACCCTTCTAGGAGTTGTAGCTCTGGGATGGGAATAGGGGTCTCCTAGCAGCTGTCAGCACTCTTAACTAACGACAGCTCCCAGAGTTCTTGGTGGAAAGCCATGACTTGTTAAAGTGGTGTCTTAGTGCTTTAAATATATGGCATGAATGTGTCCTCAGTAGAATCACAGACTCATAGAATCATAGAGTTGGAAGAGACCACAAGGGCCATCGAGTCCAACCCCCTGCCAAGCAGGAAACACCATCAGAGCACTCCTGACATATGGTTGTCAAGCCTCTGCTTAAAGACCTCCAAAGAAGGAGACTCCACCACACTCCTTGGCAGCAAATTCCACTGTCGAACAGCTCTTACTGTCAGGAAGTTCTTCCTAATGTTTAGCTGGAATCTTCTTTCTTGTAGTTTGGATCCATTGCTCCGTGTCTGCTTAAGTGTGTTGAGTTCAGTTCTGGGACAAATCTGCTACTGCTGCCTGCTTGTTTCCCCCTGCCCAGAAACAAAATCCAGCACAGGCATCTGCTTCCAGCCCCTTTGGCTGAGTCACATGCATCATGGCAACTGACTGACTTTTGGGTGCAGGGATTAAGTGAGCTGTGCTAAAAATGATCAGACTCAGATCTGATTTGTTGGCATGCTCTAGCAAGTAAACGAGTGAAACCTTTACATGACTACGTGACCCATTAGAGACTGATTTTTCACAACACCTCAAACTTAATGTTTCAGATCTGATCCACATATTCATCTATGTTGATACAGCAATGGGCTTCTTCTTTTTTGTGTACTGTCAGGTTTACAGTCCTCTGGAGCCAGTAGGATTCTTGAGTTTATCACTAGCTTTATAGGACTATCCTTCTGTGATTGTGC
The DNA here is from genome assembly GCF_964270895.1 of Podarcis filfolensis. Classification (NCBI taxonomy): domain Eukaryota; kingdom Metazoa; phylum Chordata; class Lepidosauria; order Squamata; family Lacertidae; genus Podarcis; species Podarcis filfolensis. Next base: position 97,643,982 of record NC_139606.1, read on the forward strand.
ATCACTACTTCTTTGATTCATTGCTCTGGCTGTTCTCTTTCCTCACAGAGAACTTTTGTGATGTTGGAGGGTTTCGATTTTTCCCTCTGACACCAGTCAGGGTCTGTTGATCCTCCAAATATTCAGCGCCTTCTGAATGGGGCATTTACTTGGTAATGCGAAGCAACGTTTGCTTAACCAAATAAATTAGAGAAAAGCTTGATGTTAGGCAAGGAAGATGTTCAGCTTCCAATCTAAAGTAATGGAGGAGAAGCACAGAAAACAAAGCACAACCTTCACCTCAGTAGAAACAAATGTCATGTACTCTGAGAAAGGAGAAGTGGTGGAGCTCGAAATCTGAACAGAAAGCAGAAAAGGAGATGGAATGGATCGCGAGTGAAGTATTGCAAAACTACTATGTTCACAGACTACATTGGGTTGGCCCGAAGGCCTTGTTAATAGAGTTATCTCCCATTCCAATACAAGTGGAAACTTGCTTTATATAAGTGTGCCTCATTATTATTATTTCTTCAGGTGAGGGCTACTTTATCATAGTCCAAGCCCAGTGCAGAAAACAACTCCAAAGTTTATGAAACGATGTGTGTTTAGGGGGCATACCATATCTGTTTGATTATTTTGTGGTGTCTGAAAATATCGTATTGCAAGTTGCATTACATTTGGAAGATGCTGGAGCACACAGCTTTTGCTTTGGGCAACCAGACCATCCTTTTTGTAAGCCAGACTCTCTTTTCTTGTTGCCTGAATCAACCATTCCTAAGCAGCCAGCAGAACGCAAAAGTTATCAGTAACCTTGTAAAAAATTAATAAATAAAGCATTGAACCATAGGGCTGGACGACATATCGACATATCATCCAAATCCGGTTTGAAGTCCATATCAGTTTCATAATTTTTGACCTGGCAATCATGATGTGTTTGTGTGTGTGCTATGCAAAAAATCACAATGCGGGAAAAACTGTGAAGCCTCTATATAGCTCCATCCTTATTTCAGGCATTATGATATATTATATCACAATGTTTATCTGGTGATATATTGCGATGATGAAAACTGGATATCGCTCAGCCCTAATGTACAGGGATCGCTGAGCCTTCTTTGAAAGGACGTTCCACCAATTTGGTGGTGCCATCATGGAAAAGATCCAACTTCTGAAGTAACAACTTCAGACTTCTTAAAGCAAAGTACGTGCAGCACAACTTTAAATCTTCCCACAACCCAATCCCCTATTGCAGCAGGAAGAAAAGACGATTTATCTCCGAGTTGCTATTGAAAAGGTGTTATTTCTGCATCAACTGACAACGTTAAACTTTTTTTTTAAAAAAAAAAAACTTGACAAAGCAGAGCAGCCTACATAAGCCTCTCAGTCTATATTAAGCCGAAAGAAATTAAGGTCTCAATTACACCCCAGGGATAATATATGGTGATATCATTTGTCAAAGAAGAGCAAATTGAGCTTGTTATGTTGGCATTGCTTTGGAAAGGGGCTGTCAGAGCAACCCTTTAAACAGCATAGAAAGGAATATTGTTCTTTGTGACCCACTGTGTCGAGGCAGTGAGTGTCTTGGTACATGTTGAACAGCCCAAAGGCAGTTGGACTACCGTATTTTTCGCCCTATAGGATGCACTTTCCCCCCTCCAAAGATGAAGGGGAAATGTGTGTGCGTCCTATGGGGCGAATGCAGGCTTTTGCTGAAGCCTGGAGAGCGAGAGGGGTCGGTGCGCACCGACCCCTCTCGCTCTCCAGGCTTCAGGAAAGTATCCGCAAGCCTTGCAAGCCCGATGGGAGTTCCCGCGGGCTCGCAAGGCTTGCGGGCAGCAGCCTGCAGCCCGAAGCACGGGGCACCCTCCTGCAGCCCACAAGCTCGGGGGACAGCGGGGAGGCGCAGCGCCGCCATCCCACTGTTCCCCGACCTGGTTTGGAGGCTGGCGTCCTATAGGGCGAAAAATACGGTAATTTGACCAAGGCAGTAAGGTCCAATGGCTACCTGAAGAGCAATGGACACAAGCATAAAGCTGTGAAATGGGGAGAGGGATCAGGGAAAGAAAGGAGAGAAATATGTGACTCCTGAGCATCAAGGAGTTAGAACATTAGAACATGGGTAGTCCCAGTTTGTAGCTGGTAAGGGTTTGGTAATTCATTTATTCTCTTTATCCTAATTCCCGCTTTTTAAAAAGAGCATAAAACCATACACAATTCAAGAGAAAGCTGAAATGATTAAGAACTATCTTTTTATGCTCTTAAAATCAAACAAGGTTTTAATTGGGTTGATGTTGTGAATGTCATTTTAAATTTAATTTAATCCTTCTGTAAGGCAGTTTGCAACCCATAGAAATGAAAAAAGCATGCAGCAAAAACTGCATCCCACAAGAATTCAATCCGAATGAACCAGAATGAAAATGGTTAAGAAACAAATATTTTAAACCAATTAACATAAAACACAAACCTCCATTTCACATAACATGAAATATTTTTTTTAAAGATAATCAACCCAGTAAAATGTCAGCAAATAATAAATTGCATCCAACAATGGTAATGAATAGTTTAATAATTATAAATGGTCAAAACAACAGTGGCAAAGACCCAAACGAAAGCTAGTTGGTCCACTGAGCAACCTATAGCAGTTGGACCCAGGAGATTAGCTCAGCCATTTAATTGACCAATTGCGCAGCCTTGGGAATTTTCCTGGAGCTGTGGTGAGAGATGAGAGAAGACGAATGAGACAAGAAGTGTGAAGTATTTCCCCCCATTATATGTGCTCAACAGACAACAAATAAGAATGAGAGTAAAACATAGGCAGTCCCTGGTGCATAGCATTGGAATGGAAAGAACATATTTCTATATTCTGTTTATGGAGGGGGTGGGGGAACTGCTTGAGAATGTGAACTTATGTGAATCTGTCATAGCCTTGCCAGTTTTAATTTGGCTCAGGAAAGATATAAATAGTCTTCTCTTTCCATACTTTCCTAAAATTGCTCATATTCTGTCATGCACTGAGGGGATTAGATAATGCTTTTTGTTGTGGTTTATAAAAATCGGAGGGCTTGCAGTTTTTCTTTTTTAAAAAAACCACACACAATCAAACTGCTTCCCTCAGTTACCATATTGTATTGCAATGATGGTATGCCTACAGTGTGCAAAGGCAGTGCTCCCCCCCCCACAGAAAAATAGGTGCCGCTACTCACCATGAAGTTGTTACAGTAAGGGCCACACTTTTTAACAACAAAAAAGAGGTGCTGGTACTGCATACCCTTGGGTACCCCCTGGGGGAAAAGCACTGTGCATAGAGAATGCAGTTGTAGGTTAACCAGCAGCTGGTCTTGTGGCACATTAAAGACTAAGACTGTACTCAGGTAATTCAATGGGACTTACTTTTGAGTAGACATAGTTAGCATTGTACTGCAATGTTAGTCATACTTGGAGGTCACTTAACTCCTAATATGACTTAGTTGGCTATCATCCCAAACAATTTATTTATTTATTTTTAAATATTTTTATTAACAATTTCAGCAAAACAAAAATTTCAAAACATACAATATTCATTATTCCCCCCCCCCCGAGATTTCCCTCAGCTCCTCTCTCTGATTTCTCAGCACATAATTATTCTCTGCATGTTATAAACTTGTACATATCCTTACATTACCTATCTATCATGTTATCAACCAATAATTTTGTGTATGTTTATTCAAACCCTGCCAAGGAGTCCAGTTCATTTTGTTGTCTTTTTAGATAGTTTGTAAAAAGCTCCCATTCTTCCTTAAAGTCACAGTTGTCCTTGTCTCGCAATTTGTATGTCAATTTAGCCAGTTCTGCATAAGTCATCAATTTTTCTTGCCACTGTTCTTTCGTTGGGATTTCCTCATTCTTCCATCCTTGTGCTATCAAAACTCTTGCCGCTGTTGTAGCATACATAAATAAGTTCTTAATTTTTCTTGGCAGGTCTTGTCCTAGAATCCCTAACAAAAATGCTTCTTTCCTGTCACTCACACTTTTTCAAGCCATGGATTATTTAATAGCCATAGGCCTGGGTAAAGAGTAATGTTTTTACCTGGAGCCTAAAGACATGAAGTGATGGCGCCAGGTGAGCCTCTCTGGGGAGAGCATTCCATAATTGGGGAGCCACCACAGAAAAGCCCCAGCCAGCATAACCAATGATCAGGTATGATGGGAGTGGTAGTCCAGTGACAGCTGCAGGCCTGAAGCTTCCCTGTCCCTGAAGCATGGGATTGGAAGTAACAGTGCTGGGTTAATATTTTTTCTATAGCCCTTGATGAACTGGGTTTGATGCTTGGTCAAGTTAGTGGACTGGCATGTACTGTAGAGTGTACAGCAAGGTAAGAGTGCCTTATCTATGAAAAATCTAGTTAGAAAGCCACTTCCGGCCTGCCCAGGAGGTGGGGTTGCGGGCTTCACGCCCACCCCACGTGAGCGGGGGCTGGTTTCAGCCCCCGCGAGAGCAGGGGAATCCCGGCCGCGTCGTCCACCTAATTGGGTGGCTGGGGGGGGCGTGGCCTGCCCTATTTAGGGCCGGCGCGGCCGGGGCTCGCCCTCTTTTGCCGGCGAGCCCCCACGTTTTCCCACCCTCCCTCCTTTTAGGTAGGTTTCTGACTTTGCTATGGACTTCGGTCTGTCACCGCAAGGGGCATGGTAGGAATTTTTCCCAATTGGCAATTTACAGCCATTTGGTTTTTCGCCTACCTCGTAGCAACTCGTCACAACTTCTCAGCATTGGCGGTTAGGCATTGGTAAGAAGGGGTTAAGAGGATGTGGGGGGGGGGAGGAACGCCATCACCTCCCCCCAGAGAATGAAGGGTGGTCCGATAAAGGACTCCGGGGGGCGTGGCCCTGTCCGAAGCCTATGGAGGTGTGGGCCAAAGGCACGCCCCCGAGCGGTGACCCGGGGGAGCTCCTAGTTGACGTGCCTCAGCAGGAGACTCCCCCTCTGTGGTGTTAACCCTTCCCGTGTCTCCAGCAAATGGGCTGGAGCCGGATAGTCGTTAGGACGAATGCCTAAGCCAATGCCTCTCATTCCTGAATTCAATAAAGTTGTGGCCTAATTCGCCCATTTAACCTTAAATTCTGGTGTCTGGTGTCTTTATTTATCCTTGGTGGGGGGCGGGAACTCGCCACGCAAAATCGACACGGTGGGATTTAAGTCTTCTTCAGTGCTTGCAGGTGTAACCTGAATCAATTTGTTTAGCACATTTGTATCACACATTCATCTGAGGAGCTTAGGGCAAGATGTTTAAAGGTTACCCCAAGTGATCCTCACAACCAACCTGTCTGGCTGAGAGCTTGTGACTTTCCCAAGGTCACCCTAGGAGTTTTATGGCTCACCATATGGGCTCCGTGTTATTCACCCTACAGGCTATTTGGTATTTTGTGCCCTCAGCGATTGTTTTGCTGGTAATCTTGTCTGTATTTCATATGCTACAGTGAGCGTACAAATAGTCTTCTTCAACACTGGAAAGATACAGGGTGAACTCTTGCCTTCTCATGAGTCACTCAGAGTTTTTTAAAAAAACCCAGCAACAACCTTTTTCACACTTTTAGCACCTCCACTCACCACCCAGTGTGCTGTCCAAAGCTTTTAGCGTCTTCCTTAGGTCAGCATAAGTAAAAATTCAAATCCCAAGTGTTTTTATTTATTCAGACTAGGGCTATTGGGAAATGGCTCCCTGGATTTGCCATTTGCAGAAGGTGAATTGGTGGTGGTGATGAGGTATCTCACCAATTTTTCAGAGTGAGGAAAGGCCTCTAAATTTGATTAGTTTAGTGTGGTGAGCGGCTGGTCCTTCTCTCCCTTCCAGCTCCTCCATTCCTAGTCTGTTTGTGTGTGGCGAAATGGGGAAATTGGATATGATTCCTACCAGCCATGATGGTTTCAATTTCTTTCCCTCCAACATTTCTCCGAAGAAAACAAGGCCTTCGCATTCCATAATGATCATTTTACTATTTATACCCCACACATCTTACTGGGTTGCCCCAGCCACTATGGGCAGCTTCCAACATATATAAAAACATAATAAAACATTTTAAAAACTGTGCAGGACTGCCTTCAGAGAGCTTGGGGGTTGGATAACTCCATACCTTCAACATTTCTTCAATGAAACTAGGGACATCCTAAGGAAAAGTGGGACATTCCAGGATCAAATCAGAAACTAGGATGGCTTCTCTAAATCAGGGACGTCCCTGGAAAACAGAGACACTTGGAGGGTCCGTAATTTACCTCCACTGTCAGAATACTGGTTGCTGGGAATCCAAAGTGGGGAGAGTGCTGTTGCGCTCAGGTCCTGTTTGTGGGTTTTTCAGAACAGGGTGCTGGACCAGATGGGCCATTGACCTAATCCAGCAGGTCTCTTCTTATATTGTTAGAACAGAACAATAGCTGAAAATTAAAGAGAAAAGGGTAATTACTTTCCCGGCTTTTAATATACCAGTTTTGCTAACAATGCCTTAGTCTTACGCAGAAGCAGCACACCGTAAATGTACTCTTACAGCACAATCCAATTCATGTTTACTCAGACTAAGTCCTACAATGGAGCTAACTCTGCATGGGGTTTTAGAAATACAGTCATACCCTGAAAGTCGAACAGCTTAGTTCCTGAACGTTTTGGCTCCTGAACGTCGCAAACCCGGAAGTGACTGTTCCGGTTTGTGAACTATTTTTGGAAGCCGAACGTTCAGCGGGGCTCTTGCGACTTCTGATTGGCTGAAGGAGCTTCCTGCAGCCAATCAGAAGCTGCACTTTGATTTTTGAACGTTGTGGAAGTCAAATGGACTTCCGAAACAGATTCCTTCAACTTCCAAGGTAGGACTGTATAGTGGATTTTCTGCTATAATTTCCAGTAGGAATGCACTGCTTTTCAAAAGTAGCATTTGCGCTCATAAATATTTGAATCTTTGCCTCCTTCTTTCTTTTCTGCATGACGGTGTGTCGTACATTTGCCTTTAGTGAATTTCATATTGTTTTAGCCCCAGTCTCTGCTCTATCAGAAACCTAAAGTGTTGTGATCCCTCTTCATTTCATGTCATCTGTCACTTTGATAAGAGAACCTATTCCTTCATTCCAAACAAATAGCAAAAACTGAGCAGCACAAAGGTAAAGCTGGGCTATTTTATTTTTTGACAGTTGTCCATTCATAATCACTGCTATAACTCCATTGGCATTCCATTTGGCTGCCAAAGGGTCACCAGTATTTATAGTTGGCTTTGACCATCCGTAGCAGGTCACTGCATGACAGTGGTTCCATATGGCTCTGAGCCCCACGGAACCATAATGGAAGGAAAGGTTGAATCCTGAGGAGGAATTGGAGGAGCTCAGGGAGTTGGAACTGGGTGACCCTGAGGAACGTGGGGAAGGTGAAATTGGGACATCAAGAAGTGTCTGAGAGCAGGGAGGTCAGTAGTCCATGCCTTCCTTGACCAAGTGCATTCTTTCTGCAGCACCTCTGTGGGTCTCAGGAACCCAGTTATGTCACCCCTTGCCTGCAGAGCTGGCAGCCTCTCACCCTTTTTTGAACACCCTTCTTTGTGGTGTGTTTCCTCAGCCTCCTCTCTTCTTCTCTCTCCTTGGGAGTTCTCTCTCCTCTAGGCAGCTGAAGCCACCACCCCTGGTCTCTGAGCTGCCCCACCTGCCCCCAAAAGAGGTGTCTCCTCACACAGGGGCCTGGGAAGAGGGTGCACCCAGCCTTAGTGGCCTAATGGAGACTGACCAAAGGTGAACATTAGGTCAGTACCTTATCTTAGGAGGCAGCAGTGGGCGCTGCTGGGCCTGCCGGGTGGAAAGGCTCCCCTTCAGCACCAGGCACACCTTGCACATAGGAAGCACAAGAAAGGCCAGTGCAGCACCTGCCCGGTCTCCCACTTGTCTATTCATTCCCAACAGCAAGGGATGGTGGACTGGCTGGCTAGACTCCCTCGCCCGCTTGCTTGCTTGCTTGCTCTGAGGCTGCTTCAGCTCCTGGCAACCAGCACCCCCTGGCCAGCCCCAGAGGCACCATTCTCCTGGGGAGCTTGTAGCCTGGAAGACTTTGAGAGGCAAGAGAGCATCAGAGGAGGGAGGGAAGGAAAGAAGGACAGAGGCCAGTGTTGCCCTCAAGGCACCCCAGGGTGCCACAGCACACTGGTTGAAAACTACTGGTCTAGGGAATGGAGAACAAAATCTGGGGGGAAATGATGGTCAAGCAGGTTGGCAGAGGAGTCAGATACCTCCATCTGCAAGGACATGAAGACATCAGCATGAGCAAACCTTGCAGACTCAGCCCATTCAAAGGAAGGCCCATTTGCAGACCCTCCAAGTGTCCCTATTTTCTAGGGATTTCCCTGATTTAGAGAAGCCATCCTGGTTTCTGATTTGATCCTGGAATGTCCCGTAGGTTGTCCCTGTTTTCATCGGAGAAATGTTGGAGGATATGCATTGGCTTGCCCAGTCCTGGGACCCCTGCGACTTCAGAAGGAAAGCACAGGGTGTGTGCTGCTTGTTGGATCAATACCTTAGCTTGCACTTAGCCATGTATCTATGCTTCTTCTGTACCGGCTGCTCCTTGAAACCAAGCTGGGAGTTCTTGGTCTGGCAGTGAGAGCCATGGCAGTAGATGGCTTTGCAGAGAATCACCTCTCAGCTGGCAAATATCCCCTTTCTACTGCCCTGGGCTACTGTTGGGGGAAGCTTTAGCCCAATATTGGTGGATGGAGTACATTCTTAGAATGCATGAGATCCTAGTTTCAATCTTGGTGTCTCCAGGAGCTAAAAGGATCACCTAGCAAGTGACAGGAGAGACTTCTCCCCAAGACCCCAGAGAGCCCCTGCCACTCAGTGCAGATAGAACTGGGTTATTTGGATGATGCCTGGAGTAATTCTGATTCCTATGTGTTTGTAAGGATATTCACTCTTTATTTTCTTTTAGCGTTAAGGCACACGCTTCTTTCTGTAGTCACATGCTTGGCCGACATCCAGAATGCGGTTATTTCACCAATGGGACTCGCGTAATGGGAAGTAGGTGATTTCAGGAGTAGAGCCAAGAATTTAAAATGGGAAGCTAAAATAAAAGCTGAGCATTATCTCTGCAGTTTGGAAAGTTGCTTCATGTTTAATGCACATTTTTATTTGCTTCATAGTTAACACTAGTAAAGCACAAAGGACTGCATGGTTGTAGGCCATTTTTCTAAATATCTACAAATTACTTTGCTTTACTGACTCGTTGGCCCCCGCCCCCACTTTGTGCTCAATTAACCAAGACCCCAGAGGTTTAATGGTTTGTTTAAGCATTCAGCAAAAGCTGCATATGTGTTTTTCATGAAAGAAAAACAACAATGGAAGAAATGTAATTATTACAAATTCATGAATTAAAAACGAAACAGCAGTATTTCTGTTTTCCCAGAAACATATGTTAATATGAAAAACGTATATTAATGGGCAAAAGAAATGAGATTTTCCACTGCATTAAGCAAGCCTAAACAAAAATGTTGGCGCAAATGATATTTAAGCATGACTGAACAAACTTTTCCATAAATGCCTGATGACCAGAATTAAGCAATAATTTATTTCCAAAAATATTCATTAACACGGGACACTTTAAATAAAAGCAATTTGAAGGGAGAAACATGTCTCCTACAAGGCATAAGTTTCTTGCTTTGAGATGTGCTCTGTTATTTTTTGTTCTCTTATAACAAACTATTACTCAAACCTTGCCAGTAATCAGAATACCTATTAAGACTGTTCCTTAACCCTCCAGCGACACCTATTCAGTATTCAGACTTGATCCAAGGTTGTGTTGTTGTTGTTGTTTTGTTTGTTTAAATCCCTTTTCTACTATAAAGGTAGTAAGGTTAGATACCATTGGATGCCATTTTGAATCAAGATGGTGGACCAAAATGTCCCAAACTGTTCAATTTGGAACATCTCTGAAGATGACATCACCAAATCTGGCACAATAACATGTGCAGAGGGGAGTGACCAAGATTATCAAGGGTCTGGAAACCAAGCCTTATAAGGAACAGTTGAGATAGTTAGGTATGTTTAGCCTGGGAAAGAGGCAACTGAGAGGAGATATGATAGCCATCTTCAAATATCTCAAGGGCTGTCACATGGAGGATGGAGCAAGCTTGTTTTCTGCTGCTCCAGATGGTAGGGCCGAAACGCATTATTATTATTCAGATAATAATAATAATAATAATAATAATAATAATAATAATAATTTATTTATACCCCGCCTATCTGGCTGGGCTTCCCCAGCCACTCTGGGCAGCTTCCAAAAAAATAAAAATAAAAAATAAATAAAATAAAATACTGTAGTACATCAAACATTAAAAGCTTCCCTAAACAGGGCTGCCTTCAGATGTCTTCTAAAAGTCTGGTAGTTGTTGTTCTCTTTGACATCTGGTGGGAGGGCGTTCCACAGGGAGGGCGCCACTACTGAGAAGGCCCTCTGCCTGGTTGCCTGTAACTTGGCTTCTCGCAGTGAGGGAATCGCCAGAAGGCCCTTGGTGTTGGACCTCAGTGTCTGGGTAGAACGATGGGTGTGGAGACGCTCCTTCAGATATACTGGACCGAGGCCATTTAGGGCTTTAAAGGTCAGCACCAACACTTTGAATTGTGCTCGGAAACGTACTGGGAGCCAATGTAGGTCTTTCAAGACCGGTGTTATATGGTCTTAGTGGCCACTCCCAGTCACCAGTTTAGCTGCCGCGTTCTGGATTAGTCGTAGTTTCCGGGTCACCTTCAAAGGTAGCCCCACGTAGAGCGCATTGCAGTAGTCCAAGCGGGAGATAACCAGAGCATGCACCACTCTGGCGAGACAGTCTGCAGGCAGATAGGGTCTCAGCCTGCGTACCAGATGGAGCTGGTAAACAGCTGCCCTGGACACAGATTTGACATTCCAACTAAACATCAGGAAGAACTTTCTGACAGTGAGAGCTGTTTACCTGTAGAATAGACTCCCTTGGAAGGTGATGGATTCTCCTTCATTGGAGGTTTTTAAACAGAGGTTGGATGGCCACCTGTCAGGGATTCTTTAGCCATGATTCCTGCATTATAGGGGGTTGGACTAGATGGCCCTTGGTGTCCCTTCCAACTCCAGAACTCTATGATTATCCAGAGGGTCACAGGTTCCCAGCCCCTGCTTTAAAGAGGTAAGAGTCATGCCAAAACATCTCATCAGCAACAGCCAAGACTGGAGCTGCTGGCTGACCTTTCAAAATACAGAGAAACATTACGTATGAATCACAGTGCACAATCTATCCCATGCAATAGAAAAGATGCCGGGAAAGTAGTTACATGGGCAAGATCGAAGTATGTTAAGAATTGTAAAACAGCCCACATCTCTCTCTCTCTCTCTTTTTATAATAATTTTTATAAGTTTTCCATATTTAACATAATCACATTCTGTTACATAATTCTATAACCTAAAACATTGCTCTAGCTGAGCATCAACCTCCTTCCCTCCCTCTTTCTGACTTCCGAACATCTTTACTAAATTCTTAGCATTTCTATAACCACTTTTTTACCTTCTATCTTCTTTTTATATTTCACCTCATTATATGTAAATCAGTCTCTTATATTCACATTACAAAACATTTCAACTCAAACCTACAAACGTTTTCAGATGTTTACAATGTTCTTTCATATAAAAGATAAATTTGCTCCAGTCCTTTTGACACAGTTCGTCGCGCTGATTCCGGATCTTCCCTGTCAACTTTGCCAACTCTATGTATTCCACCATCTTGATCTGCCATTCTTCCAAAACGGCCCACAAAACAGCCCACGTCTCAGCATGTTCATGGGCAAAAAGATTGCCCACCACCCACAGGAGACCACTTTAACCACTATTTCCTCTCAAGCTTTTCTGTTTTAGCCTTAAAAGTAATGCTGCCTCTGGTGTTCAGAAAGTGTGCCTGGGAATTAAAATTCTTCACTGCACTAGGCAAAGCTTTGAAGAAAGATCCAGCTTGAGTGCTTCCATTTCTCAGCCTCTACAACTGTCTCCAGTACCTTCATTGCAAATACAAAACGCTTGCAAAATGACTGTTATCAGCTGTGCAAATGCCACCTGTAAATTGCTGAAAGCTCATTCTCAACAGTGCATGTTTTTTTTTTCAACTCTTCAATTTCAATCACTTGAATCCTGGTGTGCTCCTATATGTACATCTGAAATGTTGCTCTCTTTTTATGCTGCTGGATGGAAAGTTCTCTGAAATAGGAGAGCTTGCGGATTGCCTGAAAGCTGAGTTACATGGGGATATTGCTAAAACAGCAGCAACCCAGTATTCTCTGGTGAGCCTTCTTCCTTGCTAATGGACCAGGCTCTGCTTGCTAGAGACACAAATACAACTGGATGGTCTGGTTGCATGGAGCCCAGATACTCAAGCAGTTATTCTTGCATAGGTGGTCCTTTGCAGAAAAACGTGCTCAGTGCACCGATATCAGAAGGCAGGACTAGCACTGTGGTATGACAAACGTGGTCCCATTCAAATCATGAGTGGCCAAAATATTTCTGATGCTTTGGTGTATGTACAGTGGTACCTCAGGTTAAGTACCTACTAAATTCGTTCCGGAGGTCCGTTCTTAACCTGAAACTGTTCGTAACCTGAAGCACCACTTTAGCTAATGGGGCCTCCTGCTGCTGCCGCACCGCCGGAGCATGATTTCTGTTCTTATCCTGAAGCAAAGTTCTTAACCTGAAGCGCTATTTCTGGGTTAGCGGAGTGTGTAACCTGAAGCGTATGTAACCTGAAGCGTATGTAACCTGAGGTACCACTGTATTTCTTAAGGCATTGGATTGTGTTGTATATGCTGTATGTCACCATGAGCGGGGATCTTATTGTGGTACACAGATTTTAAAATATAAATAGCTCCAAAAAGATACCTTTTTTAAAAAAAACACAACAAACCCCCGAACACTCACCTTTTCTGTTGTTGCCTGTCAGACCCCACCTTGTGTGAATAAGAAGGGGCTTAATGGAAAAGTCTGAAAGGGATTTTGCTCAAGTGTCTGTTGGTATTGCTGATCCTAGTTGTATAATTAGTGCGATGTTTTTGTTAATCTTGCTTTAATGTTTTAATTAGAGTTAGGGTGTTGTTTGTTTCCCAGAGGTGCATCACATTTTGGAGCAAGGTGGAGAAGAATCAGAGGAGCAGTCAAATTGCAACGTCTGCACAGCTCTTAATTAATTTCTTGTTTTTAATGGGGATTACAAGAAATGCCATACTTTCAGAGCATAGGCGTTAGCCAATTTCAGTGTGAAATAAAAAAAATGTGTACCTCAAAGGGTTGGAAACGGGATGTTTTGTAATGGCAAACCAATGGAATGTATAAACATTTAAAGAGTGAATAGGAAAAGAAAATGCCAGAGGGAGGAGGTTTATATGCCATGTCCCATATGTTTCTTGGGATAAGCTTATAACCAGGAGGTACCCAGGGTAACCTAATACAGGAAAACCATGAGCAGGTAGGTCATCCGGGGTCTTGAATTTGCAGCAATCTGGTGATGACATGTATGTTTTTAAAATTATGGAGCCATTTTTTACCATTTGCATAATACCTGTGCCGCAATCCAGAGACAGTATTAATTCCTAAATCCTATTTAGATCATGGCCGATTAATGGATTTCAGCACAACCTTCTTTCAACTGGGCCCATGGAGCCATATCCAACTTCCTTCTTTCACAATCGCCAAGAGCCCTTGCGCTAAACGGAAGTTGCACTAGTGAAAGTTTGTATGTGCAACAACTGGTTCATGTTGCACAGCAATCTTTGAAAATGCATTTGTGTTTTCCCTTGCACAGTAGCTGATTCTTGCTGTGCAATCTGTTGCACGGCAGTCTTCGACAATGTATTTCTGTTCTTCCTTGTGCAACAACATTCCCCCAGTGTAGCAAATATACCACTAGGTGACTTTAACTTAGCTCTACATGGGATACAAACCCCAGTCTCCAACCTTCTGCCTGTTTATAGAACACATCATATTTATAGAATGCCATGTCTTTGGTCTGCCCAGGCTTCACCTTGGACGTCTAAAGCTCAAGGTTATGGTTGACAAAAGACATGAAATAATTTAATGCCGAATGCTAATCAGCTTGTTTTGTTTTGCTTCGTTCTTCTAGGGCATCAGCAGTCTGTTCAGCTCCCTTAAAGTAGTCAGGCTGCTCCGGCTTGGTCGCGTGGCTCGGAAACTGGACCACTATATTGAGTATGGAGCAGCTGTCTTGGTTCTGCTGGTGTGCGTCTTTGGTCTTGCAGCCCACTGGCTGGCCTGCATTTGGTACAGTATCGGGGACTACGAAGTTATCAATGAGGATAAAAACACAATACGGAACGAAAGTTGGCTCTACCAGCTGGGCGAATCCATAGGATCACCGTATCAGTTTAACAGGTCAGGAAGTGGAAAATGGGAAGGAGGGCCAAGCAAGGATTCTGTTTATATCTCATCGTTATACTTTACAATGACTAGTCTCACCAGTGTTGGATTTGGGAACATTGCACCAACCACGGATGGAGAGAAGATCTTTGCTGTTGCTATGATGATGATCGGCTGTAAGTATTACTGGATTAATTTCTACTATACAGTGTTTCAGACTGCAATATTCAATATGCTTGAAATAATGAGCAAGTCAAATGATTTCTTAAGGATGCAGAGATTGACTTTGTGATGGATTGAGTCTATTGGTTAGAGCGTGGTGCTGATAATGCCAAGGTTGCAAGTTTTATGCCTGTATTGGACGGATGCATATTCCTGCATGGCAGGGGGTTGGACTAGATGATCCTTGGGGTCCCTTCCAATGCTATGATTCTATCATCACCTTCATAGATCCAGCTCCCAACTTTTTGTCATTAGTAACATTTCGTCCTCCTTATTGGTTCTTTAGGGTGAAGGGAACAGCCAGTGTGGTATAGTGTAGGGTTGTCATATTTCAAAAAGTAAAAGTCCCAACACCCACTTTTTTAAGGAAGACCCCCAAATTGTTTGAGCTTTTTTTTTTTTAAAGGAAACCACTAAAATTGTTCTTCTCGGGGTTGTTGTGAGGGTAAAATGGCAAGAAGGAGAAGTCTGTCGGCCACCTCAAGCTCCTCAGAGGAAAGGCAGGATATAAATGTAATGAAGGAATAAATATATACCTCACTACATGGTGAATGTACCAGCAATCAAAATCAGTACTCATCTAAGTCATTGTCAAGTAAAAAAAGGTTATGTGGCTTGGCCCTAACATGCATATTTTAGAGGAGAACATTTTTGTTGGTAAAATCATTGTAGACACATAATCAAGCCAAAGGTAAACTCTTTACCATACCATAGATTTCAGCTGTTGAACACATGTTTAAATCTAATTGAAATCAGTGGAGCATCAAAGTGCTTGAAAAGCGACCTATTGTTTAGTGCGGAATAAGGAGAAATCACAACGGGAGGAATTCAAAGTCATGTTTTTTCTGATCATTCTAGGAGTGCAAGCGTTTCTGCTTGCCAGGTGGAAGCAGTCCCCTTTCCCCTCCTCTCTGTTTTATGGGTGAGGCAGGGGCATGCTGGAGGAGGAGGGGGGAGAAGCCCTATTGCACTCACGAGAGCCCTGGTGCTGGCTTCTGATGGCCCAGAGGATTAGTTGAATCTGACACAATTCAATCAAAATGTTGGGTTTTTGTTGTATCTAGTGATATCAGGTTGCAGAGTTTTCAGTGCAATCCCATACACATTTTGCTCAGAATAATCTCACTGAGTTCAGTGGGGTTTACTCAGTGTATAGGATTGCTTAGAAACAACAGTACTTTAATTAAACTACTTACTGTAGGCACTATATAAACTTTAGAGCTCCTAGTTATCTGGTTTGATTGTTTCTCTCCCATATATAACCCTATGGAAATACACGGAAAAGTGGCAGGTTGGTTTCCTCATTTTATGGACGGAGATGATTTGTATTTTTTTAAAGTATGGAAGGAACGCAACATCTCGCTAAGGCTGTGGTTTTCAAAGGTAGTGTGCTACACTGGTGTGGCAGGAGAGTATGGCTGGAAGATTCGAGGACAATGAATGAAACATTTAAATATTCCAGTGTAGTACAGTGTAGTATCGTTTATTTATTTTTAATTTGTGGAATAAACTTGGTGTGGCATGAGCAAATTTTTATTCTGAAAGTGTGGCCCAGAGAAAAAAGTTTGAGAGCCACTATGCTAAGGTGATCACTCCGGCAGGGGAAGCATTTTGGCTTACCAAAAATAACAATACCTCCTCTCCTCCCCATATGCCGTTCTGGGGCATTCTCCTGACAACTTTGTGTGTGCACAGAAGGTGCTGGGGCAGGAGAGGGGAGGAAGCCCCGTTGTGCAAGCGGAAGTCCTCGCGCATGGCTTCTGTTGATGGGATTCATTCATTGAAATGCGTCCTAAATTTCAACCTCAGTCTTTGAATGTGTTAAGTTGTGGGCGAACATATCAGACGACACAGCGATTCTTCCAAAGAAGCTCTTTATTTGTAAGCTGGAACAGAACTGAACTGAGGAGCTCAGTCAGCCTGCTTATATAGAGCTCCACTAGAATGCAACAGTAACCATTTTCTGTAACTAGCCAATCACTGAACGTCACTTTCGATCCTTCATTTGCATACAAACTATCCAATCACTGAACATCACTTTCGATCCTTCATTTGAATAACTATCTACAGTATCCCCCTGCTGGCTCGGGGTGAGAACTTCAGTACATAACAGAATGTCAAAACAATGATGGTAGAAGTTAGGGCTTACATACTACAAATGGGTTTCTGTAGTGCTCCCTTGAGAACACACCTTTGCTCAACAAACAGTGTCGTAGAAAACAACCAGGAACACATGCGTCTCAATCAATAAATGTGCTTGTTTTAATACGTAATCATTGTGCCCTTTTGATTCTCTGTTTCCAACGTTCCGTGTCTGACAACCCTATACTGTATAAAACCCAGACTTTAAATGGGAGTAGTCAAGAGCAACAGCACAATTTCAATTACTTCACTGGAGTCAAGAAGATGCAAAATGCTGGCATGGTTAGATTTATTCGAGAAGGAGTTACTGCTTCTAACTTAAGAAGGAGATTTGAAGGGCTCCATATAATGAAATGCGGACAGTAAAAGACTGTAATGTCACATAAGATGTTCTCAGTGGAATCAAGGCAGACAAAGAATAAAAATTCAATTTTTTCCCCTTTTTGCTTGCCTGTGTTTGAGGAATACTTGAGTTTAGAACTGAAATGAAAGGTACATGACTGAACCAGAGACTATGAAACATTAAGAGAAATGGTTTGGTTGAGATGCATGTACTCAAAGCATTATGACATTTCTGGCTTGAAAAAAAAAGACTTCTTTATTGAGAGGGCTAAACAATGGATGTACCGTGTTGATAAAACAGCATAAAAGCATTTGGCAAATTACCTATAGTAAATACAGCAAATGGCTTTCTGCTGCAAACTGATTTGGATCATCAAGCCTATGACTCACTAAGAAAGAGAAGGGAGGGGCATTAGCAGATAATACCAGAGACCTCTTGAAAGAGATTACATTGAGAATTAACTTGATGCTTGAGATGCTTTGAGAGTGGAGCAGAGGAAAGAAGTTTCTTGACTGCTGAAGGGAAATAATGTTTGCTGAAAGGAAAGTTGACAGTTACTTTCTGTAGAGTGAAGGGTATTTTTTGTGTGTGTGTACCTAAGCTTGTGCTCCCATGGGAGTTCCCATAAGCAATTCATGTGGCAAATATTGTGGGTTAAGAAAGGATAAGCCAGGCACCCTCACATGGAGAACGCTTATTTGCTGGTTATGTGCCTGATAGGAATGGTCCCTTGTTGTTTCGTCACTGGTCACCAGGTTTGTTTGTCCAGCGAATGCACAACTCCATTTGTGAGTAAGTGTAATGCTGAAAAGATTTTTAATCTGCTCTCAAGTGAAGACATTTGTCCATTTGCTTTGGTCTGATTCTCTGGAAGTCATGCTGTGCTGATGAGGATGCACCTTATGATGAAACATTTCAAGTAAATTAGACTATGGGCCTCATCCAAAGCCGGCCCACTCATGAGGCAAGGTGAGGCAAACGCCTCAGGTGGCAGGATCAGCAGGGCAGCAGAACCCGATGTAGATCTAATAATAATAAATAATAATAATAATAATTTATTTATACCCCACTCATCTGGCTGGGTTTCCCCAGTCACGCTTGTTCCTGATATAGATCTCCATTCACCTCTTCCTCCCTGGCAAGGAAGGGGATGCCGTTTTGTGGTTTGCCTCAGGTGCCAAAATGTCTTGGGCCAGCCCTGGGCTCATCTGATGTGCTGCAGTTGCTCATGTCAAATAAATGGAAAGAAGAACTTTGTCACCTAGAATGTGAGCCCATCAACACACCAGGTTTGTATGAGGGATGAAACTGCAATGGGAAGAACAAACAAACAAACATTTGAATGGAAGCTGTGAGTAGCCAACACGGTACACTCCAGATGTTTTGTACCAGAAGTACTGTTAGCCATAGCAGGCTAGATCTGTTCCAGAGTTTCCATTAACTTTTATCCAACATGATCCTCAGGGTTCCTCAGGGTTCTGTCCAGCTCTACATTTCTGTGATGGGGAGCCGGCCATACTTTAAGTTGATTATGCTGTACTGAATTGCACTTCTCTTAAAACTTTAGTGCTAAATTTAGAATGAATACAATAGGCATCATTTCTATTCAGTTTTACTGTTTAGTGTGTGCTAATAAGGCTTTTGATTTGCCATTTTTCTAACAGACTTCAGCAAAGTGCATGGCATGTGATCTGAGATGAAACTGACATAAGATGTTAGGCGGTAATTGTACAATCCTTTTTGATGTTAATTCCTTATATTGCTTCACCGAAAGGGCTGGAGATAATCAGCAAACTGTATTTGCTGACGTTGATTGAGCTGATTTTTGTGAAATTGGTAAAAGGCGAAAGATTTATATGATCTGAGGAGAAACCAGAGTATTGAGCTCAGAAAAATAGTTGTTTTCTCTGCTTTTAAATGTGAGTTTCCTCAAATACCCTCTAGTCTGCATGCATTCTACTTGAAATAAGAACAGTAAATTTGGCTGCAATCCTGCGCACATTGACATGGAAGGGGCACATGGAAGCACAAGAGTGTAAGCCTAATCATAACTACTAGAAGTCCTATTGAATTGAAGCAAGTGTCATTGGAATCATAGTCTAAAACACACAGTATAATGCATTTCACCCATATATTCAAATGCATGGGACTGTGTTGTCAATATTTATTAAGGGTGATTATGGTGATTATAGAGACTAGGGCCCTGCAGGACTTGACATCTTTCGGCAGGGCCTGCAAGACAGAGCTGTTCCACTTGGCCTTTGGCCGAGGCACAGTCTGACCCCCTCCTTTGGTAATCCTCATAGAACTCTAGCCCAATGGTTGCCATTAATTTGATTCTGAATTGATTTTAGAATGAATCGATTTTAGAATGTATTTCTATTAATTGATTGTGATTTTATGTAAACTGTGTTACTTTTACTGTTGTTAGCCGCTCTGAGCCTGGCTTCGGCTGGGGAGGGCGGGATATAAATAAAAAAAATTATTATTATTATTATTATTATTATTATTATTATTATTCACAATAATTTCAGACATATTATAGGGTTCCCTCACATAGTTTGTCTGTTACTAGAGCACCACTTTAGGGCTTCAGTAGGAACAGCAGCAAAGGGAGATCAGTAGAAGGACGCAAGACTTCTAGCAATGTACAAATATGTGCTCACTGACATTAAACAGTGAGCCCCAATGTTAAAATACTCAGTCCTGATAAAGTCAGCCATGACTGTGTGCCATTAAAACCAGTGGAACAATCAGCTTAGATCCACAATATTTAATGAGAACTAGTCATGACTAACTTCATCTGGATCTGGGCCAGATTATTTAAAGAACGTCTGTTGTAGTTGTTTCCTTCTGATAACAGCAGAGATATAGAAACTCCTGTGACCTGAAGAGAGGACCTCCCTGGTTTCTCTTAAGGCAGAGCTTTCCAAACTGTGTGTTGTGACACATTAGTGTGTTGTTTGCAGTGGGAAGGTGTGTCATGCGATATGTGTCCATATCTCTTATAAGGGGTTAGTTTAACCTCCAGTTTGCTAGTAAAACTGAGTTAAAAAGGTAAAGGGACCCCTGACCATTAGGTCCAGTCGTGGCCAACTCTGGGGTTGCGGTGCTCATCTCGCTTTATTGGCAGAGGGAGCCGGCGTACAGCTTCCGGGTCATGTGGTCAGCATGACTAAGCTGCTTCTGGCGAACCAGAGCAGCACACGGAAACGCCGTTTACCTTCCCACCAGAGCGGTACCTATTTATCTACTTGCACTTTGACATGCTTTTGAACTGCTAGGTTGGCAGGAGCAGGGACCGAGCAATGGGAGCTCACCCCGTCGTGGGGATTCGAACCGCCGACCTTCTGATCGGCAAGTCCTAGGCTCGGTGGTTTAACCCACAGCGCCACTGTGTTGCAAAATGACACATGTCTAAAAAGTATCTTACCAACATGAAAAGTTTGGAAAGCTCTGCTCTAAGGAGTGCCCTTGCATGCAGTCAAGCCCCTGCAAAGTCCCCTGACACGTGTCCTAATGTGATATAGGCATAGCTGAGTGCCACATTTACCCATTTCTTATTCCCTTCTCTTGCAAAAGTGTGATGGTTTCAGTCCAGTGCTGAAGCTAAAAACAACGGGATGAATTGAGTGATTATTTTTATTTTATTTTACTGTAATTTTATGTTGTGAACTGCCCTGAGATCTACAAAGGGTGTTAATAATAATAATAATAATAATAATAATAATAATAATAATAATGGACCAGAGATAGGTGAGTCTTCCTTGGCTGTACTTGGATTGACTCAGAATTCTCCTGGGAATTCTTGTGGAAAGCTAGGAAACCTTGGGAAAAATTATTCAGCTAAGCCAAGGACTTAGACAGGTACTCCCACCCCCCCCAAACACACTTTCCCCTTCCCTTCTATCCAGTGCCATTTTTCTAGAAAAAGTGGTGCTGGAACTCACCATAAATGCCTCCCTTGTTCTCTTATTATGGCAATGGTGCCCACCTAAGAGGTGCGGAACTGAGTTCCTGTGAGTTCCAGCTGAAAAAAGCCCTGTTTTTTTAAATCAGCAATGATGGTTCATGAGCAGCAAGGACAGGAGAGGTCAAACAGATGGGATTTTCCCTCCTTCCACCCATCTCTCCTCACCATTATTGTGTCTAACAAGGTGTGAGGGACTACGGGAGCTGTAGTTCTGAGAACTACCACAGTCCACGGCAGTGTTCTGACCTGTTTAAATAAGGTAGTCACTACTCGTGAGGTCAAGGCAGGCTAGTGGCTGAAATACCTCAAATAGGTTTGAGTGAGCAACTTGTTAACTGAACCATTATGAATCTCTTCTTCCAGCCTGTTCCTTCTCAAGCTCCGCCCCTTTGGTCTGAAGCCTGTGGATCTTAAAGGTCCAGCCCCCATGGGAACCTGATATATATTGGCAAAACCTATTGGTATTTCGCAACTTTCAGACTAGTTGCAGGACCTTAGCCAGACCTAGCAGAGTACACGCAGAATCCACAGAAGCAATTGGCGACTTGGCTGCAGACAGGATAGACAAAGCAGGAACCAGGAACTTGTAGTTAGGTGTTTATTATATACAGTGGACTATATACAGGAACAGAACACGGATCTTTTGCTAGCTCTCTCTGATACGACTCACAACTCCTACACTCACTGACACACAGAACTCTGAACCTCTGAACTCCTGAACTAACACATTCTAGTTAGTAGGCCATTAATTATCACTCCCTTGAGAGAGCTTGACCAATCAGGGAGCAGTCTCCATGCCTCTGTTATCACCAGGCAGACTTACTCCTTCAGATTGCCTTCTGGCTGTCTGCCAAACCTTAATTGACTGTGTGAGTAGCTGCAAGTACACAGTTTCCCAACAATATAGGCAGTCAGAACTACTGACGGTAGTTCTCAGGATTACGGTTTCCATGGTCCCTCATGCTGTTTTCATCAGAAGCGTCTTCTAAATTTGCCACCTTTATGCCAATGTATAAGATACCAAATGAACAGCAGGACTGGATGTTTTAAATAATTGGCTTTCTCTTCAAGTAATTTGTCATGTATTTCACATTGCATGTGCAATAGGGAATGTCACTGCTTGAAGTCAAACTGCTGGTTTCTAGAAGGATCTGCTTTTGAGTCAATTTAGTTATATTGCACTCAACACAGTTCTGGATCTGTCAGCTAGTCCCCCATTTTCTTCACTGAGGTATGAATTCCATGAGGGTAAAAAATAAAAAATAAATCCGTGCCAGGAAGACCAGAGCGAGGCTTCCAAGCAATAAATAAATAGATAATAACTTCAAATTTCAGATCAGTCAGAATAATGTGTTCCGATAGTGAGAAAAAGGTTATAAACAGTAGAAATGGAGGTCTGAAAGGTCAGAATCATGGAAATGCATGCATATCGGCTGGAATAATAATGGTTAAGCAATGGAATCCGTGAATCAAAGCAAACACACACCAAGAATGACTATTTCCCCACCTAATCGATTTCATTAAATGTTAGCATTAGTGCAGTCATCGCAGTGTCGTGGAGGGAGGCTGAAAGCAAAGGTTGTGATGATGCGTGAGAGAGAAATCAAGAGCAACACCAATTATTGCATTGGTTTGCCTTGTTTTAAATAGGGTGCAGAGGTTGAGAAACACTGACATGCTTTCGGGGTGTGTGTGACAAAGATATTGGGGAGGGGGAAAAGGGAGGGGAGAAGACCAGAGGGAAGGGATATTTAGCAATCTTTGCTGTTGAATCTGTTGTAGGTGAAATGGCAGTAGAACTTAACAGCATTTGTTGTGACTGTGTGTTTGTGTGTGTACAGTGGTGCCCATTGGGACTGGTGGGGTGGAAGACAGAGAACCCAAACAGTAGATTGATCCCGAGCCAATGAGAGGTGGTGTAACAGCCAGTGAGAGGCAGAGGCAACTAATTCTAGTGTAGTCCCATTCTCTTCCCTGCTGAGTTCTACAAGGGCAACAATGAGATCATGGACTGGCTAGAAGGCAGGCAGCTGGAGTTTGGACAGCGGCAGACTGAGTATGTGCTGTTCATGTGTGCATTTATAAATGACAAGAGAAAAACAATAAGCACTACCATCAAAGCAAAACTGCATCACAAAAGCATATTAAACCAAATAAAAAAAGAGAATTCAAACAAATAAGATCAGGATCCAATCTTATGGGTCAGGGAAAGCCTGAGCAAAAAGATATGTATCTGAAATATACTCGGAGTCCTGTAGTGATTTCATGCTCTTTATTGCAGCTTGTAAAACAGTGATTGAATTGCCCCCCAAACCTCAGGCTTTTATATACATTATTTACACAACGAGTCCCGTTTGATTGGCTGATTCTGCTTCCCTCCTGGAGCCTGATTGGTTTTTTCCTGCAGGCCAATCAGTTGTTGCATTCTACAATCCCACCAGCCTAATAGGCTGATTAACTTCCTCTTGGAGCCTGATTGGTCTTTTCCTGCAAGCCAATCAGTTGTTGCATTCTAGGATCCTACTTGCCTATTGTTCTAGGATCCAAGCTTAGTACACAACAGTATCTGAAAGATTTCTGGAGCAACCAATGTTTGTATCGCATACGGCAGAGGGAAGGGCATTTCATAGGACAGGGGCAATGGTGGAAAATGCCCGTTTTGGGGTAATTGCCTTTTGATAAGATACAGTACTTTGAGTAGAATTTCCCTAGAGGAAGGCCATAGCATTCTGCTCCATCTACAGCTTCTGGACCAATCCCAAGGGAAACCCAATAAAGGGTGCAATGCAGTAGTCCAGTCATGAGGTTATCAACACATGAGTCATGGTGACCAAGCTATCTCTATCTAAGGAAGTGTCTAGTTGGCCAACCAGCCTAGGCTGATACTTGGTGCTTCTCACCACAAAGGTCAAATTACAGAAATACCTGGAGAGCACACCCTTTTAAGCAAAGGGATTTGTAAATTGTACACAGGACCTTTTATATTGCCCACTCATGATATGGATCTTGTGAGCGAGACACAATCTAGTTAATGTGCATTCACGATGGTTTGTTTGTGGAAGTTCCAAGTCAGCTTTCATTGTGCAACCTGAATTTGCTGAATCCTGCCCCAAAAACAGTGCCCTTAAGTCTCCTAGCCACTATGTTACATCGCCTCTTGTCATCTCTGCATTGTCTCTGCTAATATGCCAGAATCCATATGCTGAGTAGCAATTACATAGATGTGAGTGACAGCTGTTTCCCTTTGATCATGACAGAGGGTGCCCAGCCAACAACATTACTAGCGCATGCATGGTTCCGATGCATGCTTCCCCCCCCTTTAGCATTGTATGAATCAGCCACTAGAGGGCTGATATGGGAAGGCAGAAACCTGGTTTTCGCAACTGGAAATGGCAAATGACATCTTTACTGTCCCGTGAATTCTATTCATTTGATATGCTCAGCAGTTCAGCCCTTTCTTGCTTGTAAAGTTTAATGGAGAAGTATACTAGGCCCATGTAATTTTCTTTCTGCATGAGGTATTGTACAGAGCCTATTTGATCATCTGCCAGCTACAGAAACGACCAAGCTCCCTATTGCAAAACTGAGTGAAAGGAATAAAGGGAATGAAAAAGCATGAGAGAAAATGCTGCTGGTAGGTTTTTAAAAAAATATATATTAAAAAATCTGATCTATTTTTGTTACTGTTGAAATCAGGTTTTGTCCCAAACTATCAACTGGAGCAACTCACCCCCACATCGTTTCATTGTCATAGATTCTTGCTCCCTTTCTCCTTCATGTTTCTTCACTGCTCCCTATTCTTTAGTGAAAATGTATATGCTTGGGATGCGGTCCAGTTTGTATTTAAAGGAGAACCTATCTAATTCTTATTTTCCAGAACAGTACGTGAACCCAAAGCACAGCCATGCTTCAAAATTCACACTTCTCTGAATTTTGCAGTGCAGTTCTCTCCAGCCAAGCAATTTTTTTTAAAAAATGCATATAGTAAGGTAAAACATGCAAAATGTTTTGCATATTAGTGAAAGTAATATAGAAACATGCATGATATCAGGAAAAGTTGCTTTGCATACATATATATGAGGATAAATTTGCACTAACATGCTCATGGCTTTTCATTAAGACTTCTTTTAAAAAGTGGCAAACTGATGTGGAAATGTAGAGAATCAAATATAAGACTGGAAAAACCAGAAACTAACAGAAACTAAAATTGACAGATTTGCCCATCCCTAGCACACACTTACACCCCCCAGCCCCGATACCTTGCCTTGTTATATAATTTTATGATCATGTTTATTTTATTTAACAGAATAATTTATTCACTACTTAATTTAAATATATAACCTCTAAACGCACGGTCAGAGCTTGAGAACTCAGGTATTTGAATCCATAGCCTGTCCATGCTGAAGAATCAGGGCAAGTCAGTGGGTGACGAAACGTAAGTTCCTTAGTAAAATATCCAGGACAATTCAAAATCTCTCATAATCCTGCTCCCCTCCCCCAATATTTCTATTGCAATTTGCCTAAATTCAGTTTGCCTTGATCAGAAGAGATGCTAAAAACTGTCTCCTCCCCAGACAGGCCAAACAGGCCCATGAATCTGCAGAAAGTGGAGGGAACCCTCAGCACAATGTTATTTAATCAAGATGATCGCAGCTGATGAGCTTCCTCTATAGATCTAATGCGAGAATGAATGTGAGTGGTTGTGCTTAGCAGAATGGGTTCATTTCAGTCCATATGAAAGAAATATTTGACACATTATTAAACTGATCAATAACCCCAAAGAGGATTTAGACGCTGTTCTGGTATGTGTGCAGCTCCTTCTCGCTGCCCGCGTTCAGTTTACTTCTGCAGAGTTTATCCTCTGTCGGCTTCTTAAAAATCCTATCACTGCGGTTTTGCCAGCATCAAAAGTAATATCTTTCCCTGAGCCTGAGAATAGAAACTCGCATCCCTTGAGGATGTATGGGGAAAGTACTCTGAAATGACCAAATAGAGCAGCTTGCTTTTCATTAAAATTCACACAAGTTTTTACAGTTTTCTCTTTGGAAAACCTGTAGGAAGACAAGCGACTTAGAAGTGCTTCACCTACTCAGACTGAAGTGGAAATAAGGGGAAGAGTTTCCCCCTTGCTTCACAGTGAAATACAGGATAGCTGGTCTTTGCTCTAGAATGCACTGGTGGAGCCCATCCAGTGTTTCTGCCAGCGCATTTACACCATGCTGACCTTGCCACCACCTCCCCCTTCCCCTGTACCTCTCAGTAAGCAGCAGGGAGACCAGGGCAATGGGAGGCCAGGTGAGACCCACCAACCATTACTGGATGCAGGAAAACATGCATGTATGATTTTGCAACTGGTATGGACAATGGTTAGGAATATGGGAGTGGAAGTCTTACAAGATCTGGAGGTTCCCCATTCCTGACACAGAGCCAACCAGTTGAATTCCAGAGTCTCCAAGTGTCCCTATTTTCCAGAGACAGTCCCGGATTTACAAGAGACGTCCCGGTTTCTGATGTGATCCTGGAATGTCCTGTTTTTCCTTAGGATGTCCCTGTTTTCATTGGAGAAATGCTGGAGGGTATGGAGTTATGTCAAACACCCCCACGCCAAGGTTTGACATAACTGTACATCCTTTAGAAGACATCTGAAGGCAGTCCTGTATAGGGAAGTTCTTTAAGGTTTAATGTCTTATTATTTTTTTATACACAGTGGTACCTCGGTTGTTAGACGTGACCCGTTCTGGAAGACCGTTTGACTTCTGAAATGTTTGACATTCGAGGTGCAAAGGGTGGTTGGCAAAGTCAATGGAGAAAAAAGAAAAACATGCAGTGGAAGCCGTTTGACTTCCGAAGTGCATTCGAAAATGGAAGCAATTACCGTATTTTTCGCTCTATAAGACGCACCAGACCACAAGACGCACCTAGTTTTTGGAGGAGGAAAACAAGAAAAAAAATATTCTGAATCTCAGAAGCCAGAACAGCAAGAGGGATCGCTGTGCAGTGAAAGCAGCAATCCCTCTTGCTGTTCTGGCTTCTGGGATAGCTGCGCAGCCTGCATTCGCTCCATAAGACGCACACACATTTCCCCTTACTTTTTAGGAGGGGGAAAGTGAGTCTTATAGAGCAAATAATACGGTACTTCCGGGTTTTTAGCATTCAAGTTCCGAAACATTCGACTTCCGAGACACTTGAAAACCGACGTACCACTGTATGTTGGAAGCCACCCAGAGTGGCTGGGGAAACCCAGTCAGATGGGCAGGGTATTGATGATGATGATGGAATAAGACAACCCTGTTTCCATCTGAGAAACGTTGGAGGCTATGAAATCATTTCAATGGTGAGAAGGTTGTAGAGCAGCCTTTGTTTCATTACTAGAAGTTCACTTTGGAGCTTTGTTGTACAAGGAGGGGGGACCTACAGTTTTGCTTTCAATGCACACGCACTTTCTTGTGCTATTATAAGCAGTGGTGCAATGGAGGGGGAAGCACAGGTCTGGCACTTTTTTCTCAACAGGAGGGATGACTTCAATTGCCAGAGTGCTAGTCCTCTTTGCTCTGACTAGTAAATGAGGCGACAACAAGGCTTTAAAGTTCTAGGGTTGTTTGTATAGGATTAGTAAGGTTCTATGGCTATAGGACCTTATTTAAAATTTAAAATTCTACTGCTACTCTACTTGTTACAATAACTTTCTAATCCATGCACACAAGGAGCTATCTGCCTTAAGTGAGGACACAGGTATGAGTTACTCTTTCACTAGGCTTATTGTGGGACTGTTATTTCCTTGATATTAGTAGGAGTTGAATGAGAACTGGGCAAATTTAACTTTCTTTTCTACAGCTGTCTTCCTATATTTTTGATTTCTGTCCCACATTTGTACTCACACTTTCCCGCCCTGTTGCCTGCGGAAATGTTGAAATCAATAAAGACAGTAATTAAGAATGCCAAACTGCATTTCTAAAAAGGGCTCTTTCTTAACAATGTTTGCAGATAATAGACTCTACCTTCAGAAGCTATTTTACTCTAACAGTGACAGAATGGAGAAAGGAATGACAGTGGCGGCTTAAGAAGATAAAAACTGCAACCGTGTAGAAACTGATCTGAGAGTAACAGTGTGATCCTAATGCCCCAGATCTGTGTTGCTGGGTGTGTGCGTGTTTGGATATGGTGGAGTGTTGCCTCTCAACTAGGAATGGATCTGTCAATTTTGTCTCTCTCTCGTTTTCCATTTTTTCATTCATCAATTCAGTTCTCCATTTTTTCATTCATCAATTCAGTTTCAGCAGCTATTTGAGATATATATATATATATATATATATATATCCCGTTTCCTTTAGCTTTTCACTTTCCACTTTGCCATCATTTCTCTCCTTTTTGAACCCTGCTTAATTATTGGAAAATACCACTCCAACCTCTTACATTCCTGCCACAATCTGAGTTGCAGGAGCGAAGATGGTGTACTGCTAATTGCAGGTACTGTCACAGCTGGATGCAAGGGGCTGGCAGTTCTGAGCTAATTGGTGATGCTGGCATGCTGCAATTAACCTCATTAGGGCTTGAATTACATCTAATTAAACCCTTGTCTCGGACAGGAGCCGTGTAATCCCTTCTTTCTGCTGGGCTGTCCCTCAGTGGGGGTCACACTGAAGCCTGCTGGGTTTTGAGTCCGAAGCCAGAGTGGGAGGACAGGAGCCGTCAAAGCGTCATGTTGTCATGTACCTACAAGTGCCACTGACAGCTTAGTCCTTTCAAATATTTCAAACTTTCGGTTGGAAAGTATTGTGGTAGTTCAGCTGGTGTTGTTGAACACTTTTTAAAAAATATATTTTTATTAAAGATTTCTTAGTTTTCAAAAGTATGTGCAATGTCTCTTTTTTCAAGCTGCGTTTTCCACAGATCAGTTTCATTTGCTGTGAGACATTAGTGTTACATTAGGAAGAAAAGGGGGAAAGAAGTGGAGGGGCGGAATGGTGAGTGGGGTGGGGCCGGGTGGCAATACTTAGTGTATGTGTGGGGTTTTGTGTCAGCATCACTTGTGTGGGTTCTTTACTATTTGTTTGTATTTCTTTGGAGGTGAGAGAGGTTTGGGGGTGGCCTAGGGTGTGGTTGGTTATCTTTGATTGGCGGTAGTAAAATTTGTTTTCATGTGTGAGTGGGGTGAGTGGGTGTTTTTGGATGAGGTTAGCCAGATTGATTCGTATGTTCTTGGTGGGTTCTTGCTGTTGTCGTGTTGGGCTGTGTATGTGATAAAGGGGAGCCATACCGGGAAGAAGGCGTCCTCTATTTGTCCCGTGTCAGTTTTAGTTTGTTGCTTAGTTTTTCTAATAAGGCTGTTTCCCATACTATTTGATACCATTGGTCCATGCTTACTTCTGACAGGTCTCTCCAGCGTCTAGCTATGATGTTTCTAGCTGCTGAGAGTAGGTGGGTTATGAGCTCTTTGTGATGGGAGTGGGCATTATTTTATTTTTTTTTAAATAGTATTTATTAAAGTTTTAAGGGTTACAAAAAGAGAGAGTAAAAAACACCATTCTAAACAGAAAACAATACAACACATCACAACAAGCAAAGAAAAAAAAGGTGAAATAAAAAAAGAAAAAACGGAAAAATAAAATCCATTAAACAACAAAAAAAACCAACAACAACAGAGAAAAATACAACAAATCTTCCTATTACTTATCTTTCATTGGCTTATTTCCTTGACCTCCTCACACCTCCCTTTTTTGTATTCTAGTTCAATTATTTCAGCAAATCCTTTCCATCTTTTCAAGTTTTAGTCCTGTAATTTATCTTAATATAATGTAGCTTTACTTTCCCTCCTTTCACCAATTAACAGTCAGTGTTTCCCAATTCCTTTATATCATTTCTGCTAAAGCCACATAACATTCCTCTAACATTCATTAATTTTACAATGTTTCTGTAAATAATCTTTAAATTTCTTCCAATCTTCCTCCACCAACTCTTCGCCCTGGTCTCGGATTCTGCCAGTCATTTCCGCCAGTTTCATGTAGTCCATCACCTTCATCTGCCATTCTTCCCGGGTGGGTAGATCTTGTGTCTTCCAGTACTTTGCAATAAGTATTCTTGCTGCTGTTGTGGCATACATAAAGAAATTCTATCCTTCTTTGGCACCAATTGGCCGACCATGCCCAGGAGAAAGGCCTCTGGTTTCTTCAGGAAGGTATATTTAAATACCTTTTTCATTTCATTATAAATCATCTCCCAGAAAGTCTTAATCCTTGGGCATGTCCACCAAAGGTGAAAGAATGTACCTTCAGTCTCTTTACATTTCCAACATTTGTTATCGGGCAAATGGTAGATTTTTGCAAGCTTGACTGGTGTCATGTACCACCTGTAGATCATTTTAATTATATTCTCTCTTAAGGCATTGCATGCTGTGAACTTCATACCTGTGGTCCATAACTGTTCCCAGTCAGCCATCATAATATTATGTCCAACATCTTGTGCCCATTTAATCATAGCAGTTTTTACCATTTCATCCTGAGTATTCCATTTTAACAGCAAGTTATACATTCTTGACAAGTTCTTAATTTTAGGATCTAGCAGTTCTGTTTCCAATTTTGATTTTTCCACCTGGAAGCCAATTTTTTTGTCCAAGTTATATGCCTCCATTATCTGGTAATAATGAAGCCAATCTCGCACTCTATTTTTCAATTTTTCAAAACTCTGCAGTTTTAATCCCTCTTGTTCCAAAATTTCCCAATATTTTGGCCATTTGGCCTCCATATTGAGCTTTTTCTGAGCCTTCGCTTCCATTGGTGACAACCACCTTGGGGTTTTATTTTCAAGCAGGTCCTTATATCTTATCCAAACATTAAACAGTGCTTTTCTGACAATATGGTTTTTAAACGCTTTATGTGCTTTGACCTTTGCATATACCACAAATATGCATGCCACCCAAAAACATTGTTAAAGCCTTCTAGATCCAGCACGTCAGTGTTCTCAAGAAGCATCCATTCTCTCAGCCAGCAAAAAGCGGCTGATTCATAATAAAGTTTTAAGTCTGGCAGGGCAAATCCACCTCTTTCTTTAGCATCAGTTAATATCTTGAATTTTATTCGAGGCTTCTTGCCCTGCCAGACAAATCTAGAGATATCTCTCTGCCACTTCTTGAAACACTCCATTTTATCCAAAATTTGCAATGTTTGAAACAAAAACAGCATCCTTGGCAATACATTCATTTTTATCGCAGCAATTCGGCCTAGCAATGATAGCTTCAGGTTTGACCATATTTCTAAATCCTTTTTCACTTCCATCCAACATTTTTCATCGTTATCCTTAAATAAATTCACATTCTTAGCAGTCATATGAACCCCTAGGTATTTCACTTTCTTAACCAGTGTTAGTCCTGTCTCCTTCTGAAACCTCTCTCTCTCCGTCACTGTTAGATTTTTCTCTAAAACCTTAGTTTTCATCTTATTCAACTTAAATCCCGCTACTTGTCCAAATTCTTGGATCAGTTCCAGTACTCTTTTAGTACTAAATTCTGGCTCCTGTAGTGTCAATACCAAATCATCAACAAATGCTTTCAGTTTGTACGGATTAGCTCCGACTTGTATACCTTTAACCATTTGGTCCCTTCTAATCATGTTTAAAAGAACCTCCAGGACCGATATAAAAAGCAATGGAGAGATTGGGCAACCTTGTCGTGTTCCTTTCTCTATCTTAAATTCTTCTGTCACTACATTATTCACAATTAATTTAGCCTTTTGTTCTGAATAAATTGCACCTATACCATTTTCAAAACCTTGACCAACCCCCATCCCCTGTAGATTCTTCTTCATAAAACTCCAAGAAATATTGTCAAAGGCTTTCTCCGCGTCCACAAATATCAAAACTGCTTTAGTATTAATATTCACTTGTAATTTTTCTAGAATGTTAATTATGTTCCTCGTATTGTCAGACAAGTGTCTGTCCGGGAGAAAGCCGGCTTGATCTTTATGAATTTCTTCTACTAATACCTTTTTTAATCTTTTAGCCAAAATGTCTGCAAAAATTTTGTAATCCACATTAAGCAAAGATATGGGGCGGTAATTCTTAAGCTGTGTCTTCTCAGACTCTGTTTTCGGTATAAGTGTAATATAAGCTTCCTTCCACGACTCTGGTGCCCTTTCCCCTTCCAATATTCCATTACAAACTTCCTTTAATGGCTGTACTAACCATTCTTTCAGGGATCTATAGTATCTTGAATTCAGACCATCCGGTCCTGGAGATTTACCCAATTGCATGTTCTGGATGGCCCCTTCTACCTCCTGCTCCGTTATTTTGTAGTTCAACATTAGCTTATTTTCTTGAGAGATTTTTTGTAATCCATTTGCTTTCAAAAAGCGATCAATGTCCATTTCTTTCTGGGTCTCCTGTGTATATAGTTGTTTAAAATACCTCTGGAAGCACTTTCTAATCTCCACTGGATTCTGTATATTTTTTCCTTCTACTTCCAAGTTTGTAATAGTGTTGAGTTTTTGTCTTTTTTTCATCTGCCAAGCCAGCAGTTTTCCGCATTTATTTGCCGATTCAAATGTTCAATTTCTTCTCTTCTTCCTTTATTTTCTCCAATATCTTATCTTTTTTCTCATTTTGGACTCTCTTTTGAATCGCATTCTGTTGTATCAAAAATCCTCTCATAACCGCTTTGCTTGCGTCCCAAATTACTCTTTTTTCTACAGTGGTGTTCATATTTATCTCAAAATAGTCTCTCAGAGTTTTTTGGGCCTTCTTAGTCACTTCTTCATTCTTAAACAATGTGTCATTCATGCTCCATCTGAAGGAACCAGTTGGTATTAGTTTCATTTCCATCTTCACAGCATTATGGTCGGAGCAGGTTTTAGGGCATATTTCCACCTTTCTAGTCTTTGGAGCCAGCCCTCTAGTTACCCAAATTTGGTCAATTCTTGTCCATGTCATTTTGGCCTCAGAGAAGAAGGTTCCCTCTCTTCCCAGAGGGTTTTTTATTCTCCAAATGTCAACTAAATCCATATTGTCAGTCATATCAAAGAAAGTCTTTGGTAGTCTACCATCCTTAGTGACTACCTCTCTGTGCCTTGTCCATATTTGTAGACACTACTCCATTCATATCCCCCATCAAAATCATATTATAGTCCATATAGTCCATCAGAGTCTCATGTAACTTCTTGAAGAATTCCGATTTCCCCTCATTTGGTGCGTAGATGCCTAATATCAAAATTTTCTCTCCTTGTGATTGAATTTCAATTGCCACAAATCGGGAGTGGGCATTATTGTCTTGGAAGATGTTTAGTAGGGCCAGTTCTGGGGTGACTTCTAACATTTGCTTAGTTATTTTGTATATATCTTGTATGATTGATGTGAACAGTTGTATTTTAGGACATCCCCGCCACATGTGGAGGTATGTATTGTGGTTGCAACACTTTGTTTAGTATGTAGGAGAGTGATTTCTTTCTACCAGCTGCTGCGGTATTGTGGCTAAGAAGTCCCTTGTTCATAGGGAGCTGGGTTGTTCTAAGTCATACTGGGCTAGTTTAGCATTTATTCTGGCTGGAATAAAGGCCTTTCTCGTTACCAACTACAGAACCCCTGACCCTCCAAGTGTCCCTGTTTTCCAGGGACAGCCCCAAATTTACAGAAGCTGCCCTGGTTTCTGATTTGATCCCAGAATGTCCCACTTTTTCTTAGGAGGTCCCTATTTTCATTAGAGAAATGTTGGAGGGTATGGAGTCATGCAACTCCCGAGCCAAGGAGATAACTAACTATATAGGGTTAGTTTTGTTGTTGTTTAATGCTTTATTATGTTTACATATATGTTGGAAGCTGCCCAGAGTGGTTGGGGCAACCTAGTCAGATGGGCAGGCAATTGTTTGTTTGTTTGTTATTGAATAGGCCATCCCTGTTTTCTTTGGAGAAATGTTGGAGAGTATGGAATCCTCCTTTTTAACTGGATACACCAGAGGTGTGTGTGTGTGTGTGTGTGTGTGTGTGTGTGTGAAATATATGGGATATGTGACCCTACAGATGTTGTTGGGCTACCTTTATCATCCCTTGAAGAAGGCACCAATGTGCCCACTCCTGGAAAAAAACCCACCCAGGGCTTGACAGTATAATTATTCTAGTGATACATCCATGTGTGTATCTGGAGGTATATAACTTTATCTATATCTGTGCAAATGCAATAATAATATGGCACAAATATGGTGCCAGTCCTTGGCATATTGCAGGATGAGGATTGGATTTTGCTGGTACACCATATCAGATAGTTTTAGAAGCCCTGATCTAATCCAAAACCTTGCTTAATGCAATATGGTAGGATTCCACCCTACATCTCCCACATAGGGTTTTGCTTAGCTTTCCCGGTGTACTGTAAGCACAGGATAGGATACAATCCCATATCAATAGGGCATAAATAATGTGGCTGTTAAGGGTGTGGCCCTTAGTAGCTGTAATTTCCTGGACTTTTGGAGCTTCTGAAGACGGAAAGCTCTTAGCCCAACCTGGTAAACCAAAAATGATTTGGTTTAATTGAATTGATATTCAAACATATTGGGTGGAATTCAACTCTGCGCTATGACAAATGTCCCACCTGCGCAAGCATTTCAGCTTCCAAAGACTTCTCCTTCCCCTATGTGCTGTTCTGGGGGTCCCTCCAAAACCAACTGTGGGGAGTGTGGTGGGCACACAGGGGAATGAGAAGGGGGAAAGCCCTGTTGCATATGCAAGGAAGTCCTTGCAGGGGCTTCCACTCAGGGGCATAGAAGGGGGGTGCGGTGGGGGCAGTCCGCCCCGGGTGTCATCCCGGGGAGGGGTGACAAAATCCCCACCGGGAGGATCGCCAACGCGCCAATCGGCCCCCCTGGGTGTGTCACTGATGTGCCTATTGGCCCCCCGAGAGGGTCACCGGCACACCAATTGGCCCCCGGGTGGATCGCCGACACGCCAATCGCCCCTGTGGATGTATCACTCTACTCCCTGGGCAAATTGCACCGCCCCATGGATGGATCACCCCACCCCCGGGTGCACGACATGTGTGCTGTTCCGGGTGCCGGAGCAGCTAGCTCTGCCGCTGCTTCCACTAATAAGGCTTCTTAGGTGATTTCCACAAATTATATATATACAGTGGTACCTCGGGTTACATATTTCTGGGTTAGCGGAGTCTGTAACCTGACTTCAGGTTACATACGCTTCAGATTACAGACTCCGCTAACCCAGAAATAGTACCTCGGGTTAAGAACTTTGCTTCAGGATGAGAACAGAAATCGTGCTCCGGTGGCGCGGCAGCAGCAGGAGGTCCCATTAGCTAAAGTGGTGCTTCAGGTTACAAACAGTTTCAAGTTAAGAACGGACCTCCGGAACGAATTAAGTTCTTAACCTGAGGTACCACTGTATTCAAGAGAGAGTTTTTCCACTCAGTATTTTTATATATGGACATGTTCATACATACAACAGTGATCCTCAATGCCCTTGCAGCATCATCCTCCATCATAACATGTGCATACTCATCACTGGTGTGTAGAGCCCTGCATGAATCTATACATAAGCTAGTTAGCTCAGTTGGTTAGAACATGGTGCTGATAACGCCAAGGTTGTGGTTTCAATCCCCATACAGGCCAGCTGCATATTCCTGCATTGCAGGGGGTTGAGCTAGATGACCCTCTGGGTCCCTTCTAGCTCTACAGTTCTGTGCTTCTATTCCACTCAGCAAAAGTCCTGAACTTGGTAGCGCTTGGTGGATCTGCTTGGTTTGTTGTCTGCTGAAGCTCACAACCATGTGTGTCATTCAGATTGTGTCTTTTCCTCTCTCCCCTCCCTTCTGCTGGGCTTGCAGTGGGATGGCTGTTGATTCATTGGCTGACATTACATGAGTAACTGCTCTGCCGCAGTTCCTCACCTTCAAAACTGACATAACAATTCGGAGCTGCCTGACTCAGGAGAAGCAGGTGGGGCTGGCTGAGGTAATGCTGGGAAAGCATGTCACCTTTGAGCAAATGGTTAGGTAGCATCCATATCAGCTTCGAATCCTCCTTGCCGTCCTGAGGAAAGTTGAAATGGCAAACCTATATTTAAAAGCTGCTAAATATAATATTCCAAATCGTTCAGTGTGAATATCACTTGGACTACTCTGCGTGGGGCTACCTTTGAAGGTGACTTGGAAACTACCACTAATCCAGAATGCGGCAGCTAGACTGGTGACTGGGAGTGGCCGCCAGGACCATATAACACCGGTCCTAAAGGATCTTCATCAGCTCCCGATGTGTTTCCGAGCACAATTCAAAGTGTTGGTGCTGACCTTTAAAGCCCTAAACGGCCTCGGCCAAGTATACCTGAAGGAGCGTCTCCACCCCCATCGTTCAGCCCGGACACTGAAGTCCAGCGCTGAGGGCCTTCTGGAGGTTCCCTCAGTGCGAGAAGCAAAGTTACAGGGAACCAGACAGAGGGCCTTCTTGGTAGTGGCACCCACCCTGTGGAACACCTTCCTTTCAGATGTCAAGGAAATATACAACTCTCTGACTTTTAGAAGACATCTGAAGGCAGCCCTGTTTAGGGAAGTTTTTAGTGTTTGATGATTTATCGTGTTTTTAATGTTCTGTTGGGAGCTGCCCAGAGTGTCTGGGGAAACCCAGCCAGATGGGTGGGGTATAAATAATAAAAGAAGTATTATTATTATTATTATTATTATTATTATTATTATTATTATTTATTTCCCATGACTTAATCTTTATTATTATTTTAAAGGAATTCCCCTTCCCCATTCTTCAGCTGAAAAGGCCAGTGCACCAGCAACATATTTGGGCACATATAATGAGCCTGCAGGATCAGGCCAATGGCCCATCTAGTCCAGCATCCTGTTCTTACTGTGATCAACCAGATGTCTGAGCATGCAAGCAGCACCTGAGTGAAACAGCACTCTGCCCAGCTGTGATTCCCAGTAACTGGTAATCACAGGTAGAATGTAGCCATTGAGATCCCTGAATTTGTCTAATCCTCCCTGAATTTGTCTAATCCTCCCTGAATTTGTCTAATCCTCTTTTAAAGCCAGTCCAGTTCATGGCCATCACTGCCTCCTGTGGGAGAGAGTTCCATAGTTTAACTGTGCACTGGGGTTTTGTCTGTGCTGAATCTTCCAGCATTTGGCTTCACTGGATGACCATGAGCTCTAGGGCATGGGTAGGCAAACTAAGGCCCAAGGGCCAGATCTGACCCGATCGCCTTCTCAATCCAGCCCGCGGACCGTCTGGGAATCAGCATGTTTTTACATGAGTCGAATGTGTCCTTTTATTTAAAATGCATCTCTGGGTTATTTGTGGGGCATAGGAATTCATTCATTATTATTTTTCCAAAATATAGTTCGGCCCCCCACAAGGTCTGAGGGACAGTGGATCAGCCCCCTGTTGAAAAAGTTTGCTGACCCCTGCTCTAGAGCTATGAGAGAAGAATAAAAATGTTTCTCTGTCCACTTTCCTCATTCCGTGCATGATTTTATAATGTCACCTCTAACTTAAAGGTAAAGGGACCCCCTGACCATTAGGTCCAGTCGTGGCCGACTCTGGGGTTGCGGCGCTCATCTCGCTTTACTGGCTGAGGGAGCTGGTGTACAGCTTCCAGGTCATGTGGCCAGCATGACTAAGCCACTTCTGGCGAACCAGAGCAGCGCATGGAAACGCCGTTTACCTTCCCGCTGGAGCGGTACCTATTTATCTACTTGCACTTTGACGTGCTCTAGAATTGCTAGGTTGGCAGGAGCAGGGACCAAGCAACGGGAGCTCACCCCGTCACGGGGATTCGAACTGCTGACCTTCTGATCAGCAAGTCCTAGGCTCGGTGGTTTAACCCACAGCGCCACTGTGTTGCAAAATGATGCATGTCTAAAAAGTATCTTACCAACATGAAAAGTTAACTTACCCTTTCTCTAAACTAAAAAGTCTCAAATGCTACTACCTTTTCTCCTAGGGGACTTGTTCTACCCACTTGCCCCTTTCTGAAGCTTTTCCAATTCTATAACACCTGTTTTGAGGTGAGGTGTCCAGAAACTGTACACAGTATTTCAAATGCGATAGCACCATAGGTTTGTATAACGGCATTATGATATTGTGAGTGTTAGTTTCGATTGCTTCCAATAATGATCGCTAGCATGGAATTTGCCTTTTTTACTGCTGTTGCACACTGGATCAACATCTTTGAAGTGTAGGTGGGTTCCCACGAGGCACTACACAGTAATAACAGCAAGAACTTTTATTGAGCTAACAGAACAAGACAACAGGGGCAAAGCAACTGCTTATATACGTTTCTGAAGGCCTGGGCCACTCCCACTCCCAACGTGATTGGCTGTCCAAACTTCCAAGCTGCGAATCATAACTCAGAATTTAAAAGTCAATGGCAGAGGCTCAAATCCTGAAATGTTCTGTGATTGGATCTCATGTATTGAATCAGAATACAGAGGTCAGAATTCTTAGTCCAGACTCAAGCTCAGGCAAACACAGACCACTGAATACATAACAATCTTCATTGAGCTATCCACTACAAGTTCCTGGTCAGTCACTGCCAGTTCAGATCCCATGAGTGTATATGTGAAATTAAGACTTTTTGCCCTGACATGCATCACTTTACATTTGTTTACACTGACTTGCATTTGCCATTTTACCACCCATTCAGTTTGGAGAGTTCTTTTTGGAGCTCCTCACAATCCCTTTTAAAAACACACATATTGGACTGATCAAAGTGGAAACTGTGTACATGCTCTGATTATTGTTACTTGATAAATAATAATACTTTTTAAAAAAGTGAATGTCTCGATACTGATCTCATCCTGTTTGGCACTAGCTACAAAATGTCTTGCAAGAATCAGCGATGAAGAGTAAGAGCGGACCTTGCAGTGCTTCCCTTTCCCTTTCCCTTTCCCTTTCCTTCAGTATATTCAGTACAGCTGCACTGGAGTGTAGAAGGCATTTTCAATTTAGAAGCCAATCACTGAGTCTTCCGTGTGGGAATTGTGCATGGTCTGCAAAGAACAAGCATACTGGAATAAACATCTTTATCACAATGAAGCCTGGAAGTCCGTGCAGTAAACTTAACTGTGCTTGCACAATCCTTAGCAAAGTAGAGTTCAGGTCTTCTGATATGCTGATTTTTACCGGGTGCCATTCCTAGTGACCTCAAATGAATTTTCCATACAAGATTAAGGATGTCATGCGAAGGTTTTCTGCAGGCGGTTGCCAAAATCATTCTGAATGTACAGAATCAACAACAATGTGGACTTGTTATTGTTTTTTGCTTCAGTTGATTTGCCTCTAA
Source organism: Podarcis filfolensis (assembly GCF_964270895.1). Classification (NCBI taxonomy): domain Eukaryota; kingdom Metazoa; phylum Chordata; class Lepidosauria; order Squamata; family Lacertidae; genus Podarcis; species Podarcis filfolensis. The sequence continues at coordinate 97,683,286 of NC_139606.1, forward strand.
CAGCTAAGAATATTCCGATACTGAGCTATCCTGGCTGTGAGCCCTTTTGATCTTCAATGACACTTCAAGGGTGTGAGGTGATGCTGGATTGTAAACAGAGAACTAAATAGCTTGTGGCTAACAGTTCACAGAACAGCAAGGCAATAAATCTGGAAGCAGTGCTGCTAACAATAAGAAACAGGTGATCTGAAAATAATAACCTCCAGACTCAAAAAGGTTTGTTGTGCCCCAGATAGATGGTGGCATTTGTCCTTCTGAGAAAGATGAAAGTTTATTAAGGGTCAATTAAGAATCCTTGCATTAAGACTTCTGTGTCTGAGTGTTCTAAAACGATCTATTATATTGACATCGATGGCACAGCCATCATTTGTTTTAGCTTAAAATTTGCTTCAAAGGAGAATGAAAGGGGCTGGTGAATCATGGATAAGTCTCATGGATAACAATGAGATTAACACCTACTTTGCCCCTGTCTTTGCCCAAAAGGAAAACAGTGCCCAAACTGGTGATAACAGAATAAACAATAATGCAGTGAGGGAGCTGCAGCCCAATATAGGAAAAGAGGTAGTAAAGGAACACCTAGCTACTTTAAACAAATTCACATTTTGAGGGTCTGATGAGCAGCACACAAGGGTACCAAAGGAGCTTGTGGATATAATTTCAGAACTTCCGTCTATAACCTTTGAGAAATCTTGGAGAACAGGTGAGGTCCCTGCAGACTGGAGGCAGACAAATGTTGCACCTATCTTCAAAAAGGGAGAAAGGAAGATCTAGGTAATTGTCAACTGTTCAACTTGAGGTCAATGCCAGGGAAGGTTCTAGAACAGATAAACAATTGGTCTGTGAGCACTTAGAAAAGGATGCTTTTATTGCTAAGACTCAGGTGAATTTCATTTATTTTTTTGGTAGAATTACAAGCTTGGTGGATCAGGGGAATTGACAAAGTCCCCCTGCCCCCAAGGTCACCCCCAATATTTGTGCAGAGAAGATGGAGACAGAGAGATGATAAAAACAAAGAGTAAAAGTAGTGGAAAATTAAAGGACATGTTGCAAATTGAGATTAACATTGGGTTCAGAATTTGAAAAAGGTCGAGGGTTATCATTCAGAAAATGTTTTTGGGTTGATCTGGCAATTTCAATTCACTTTGAACAAATTTCAGCAGTGATTACACATTCACACATCACAGAAATTGTGGCATAATGACCATAATCTGTGTGTCAAGAGCATTTATTTTCACCAGAAGGAACATACTCTTCCTCTGTGGCAAAAAAAGTGAAGAACCACCACTAAGTGTTTCTGGAGTCAAAAGTGCATGGTGATCATAAATAAAAAGCAATAATGGTTAGTCATGTCCATTCATTTCAAGGGGTCTACTCTTGAGTATGACTTAAGACACAGCCCACTGAAAGGAGAATCAGTCCTGGAAGGTGCACAGCATTAAGAACGGCTATTGCATTAATAAAGTCTGATTTGCTTCTGATCAGTTTGGCTCACTTTGGAGAATTCTAGCTGGGAAAATGATCCAAATATTGTTGTGGGGGAAGAGGAGGGTGTCTTCCTTTATATTCTCCCTTTGGCAACTGAGGCTTGTTGAGTGCTCTGTGGAATCAAACTTTCATGTTAAGTTTGACTCCTTTTCAAAATCGAGCATAGAGAGCTTGTTTCTCTTCAGCGTCTTGGAAACATAGCCTGGGCCGTGATTATGTTTCCAAAATGCTGAAGAGAAACAAGCTACCAGACGTCTATTCTTTCAGACAGGCAGCTCGATCCCTTGTGACTGAAAATGACGATTAGAGCCAAACGAAGTTGAATAGCATTTGCCCTGAGCATTCTCCTGCAGAGCTTTCTCTAATGAGCTCCTACACTTACAGCATACAGCTTCTAGCATTTAAAACTGTGTTGTTATTATTATTTTTAAGGCTATATTGGTGGTGGAAGGGAATTCACCTACTGATCAGTGCCTGTCCTGATATTTTGATAGCTGTCTTTGATAAACGACTGTCCTCGAGATGCTTTTTGTTGATGTGAGTTGCTAGAAAGATCAATTCTTCAGATTTGTGTGGGCTTTTCTTTACCCCACACCCTCCAACATTTCTCTGATGAAAATAGGGTTGTCCTAGTCCATTCTTCTTCTTCTTCTTCTTCTTCTTCTTCTTCTTCTTCTTCTTCTTCTTCTTCTTCCCATCTGACTGAGTTGCCCCAGCTACTCTGGGAGGCTTCAAGCATATACAAAACATTAAACATTAAAAAAACTTCCCTATACAAGGCTGCCTTCTAGAAGTTACTCATCTCCTTAGCTCAGGGGTCACTTCATGCTCTCCAACATTTCTCCATTGAAAATAGGGACATCCTAAGGATAAGTGGGACTTTCCAGGATCAAATCAGAAACTGGGATGGCTTCTGTAAATCCGGGACGATCCCTGGAAAATAGGGACATGGAGGGTTTGCTACCCCCACTTTGGGATCTATTGAAGTTCCAAAAGGCATCTTTCTCCCCTGTAAACAGGGCTGGTCCATGGCATTTTGCTGCCTGGGGCAAAGGGCCATCATGCTTCCATTCCATGAATCCAAGTGGACCAGCATTTGAATCTTACTTTTACACCAATGACAGGACAGTATCTCCCACTGCACTTGGGGGCAGTATCTGCTGTCTGAGACAGCTGCCTCATTCTGCCTAGTGATAGGGCCAGCCCTGGATGTAAAGGCATGCACAGGAACACTAAGCCATTGTGTATATTTAGCATGCTAAAGCTGGTGAGGACGGTTTTGAACTGCTGAGAATATATTGTTGGATAATTATGCATTTATTGCATCTCTAGACAAACCAACAAGTGGTGTGCTTTTAAAACAGTGAAGGGCAGGCTATTTGAGGTTAAAGGAATACAACAGGAAGAAACTGTGAGAAATGTATATATTCAGGAGTGCTAATTCAAGTTTTAGTTCTGTTGGGGGAGGCAAGAATATTTTGACCCATCATGTAATCACAGGAGTCTTTTAAGTACACAAGACTGTACTTGTTCTCATTTGTAAGACCTTGAAGATTATGCACTGTTGCAAAATGGCCTAGTTCAGGGGTGGAGAACCTTTGGCCCTCCTAATGTTGTTGGACTCTGAGTAATCAGGGAAGACTCAACTTATTACGGAAAGTCAACATGTAAGGAGAAGGGATGCTGCCATTCCTTCACAAGCACTATCCCTCTTGTTATCAGCCTTCTCCAACCATCCAGATGTTTTGCACTCTAATTCAAATCCGCCCCAGTTAGCATGGCCAATGGTCTGATGTAATGGGAGTTGTAGTCCACTGATATCTACTTGGACAAAGGTCCCCCATCTTTGGCTTAGATTATTTTGCCTGCCTTCCTTGGCATTTTTATGTCTGACTCCTGCACTTACCGTAGGTCCCTTAGTGTGTGAAACATGAGGTCAAGGCAGAGTGAAGTTTTATAGTAATTCAAAATGAGCTTCATTTCCCCACATTAGGTCAATTATCCAGCTGATTTTACCAAGATAATGTAGTGCAGAATCCCATTAATTACACAGAATTGAATCACTAAAGTGTTTTGCATGCTTGAGCTTGTAAATCTGTCTTTAGCTTCCATGGTAATGATAGCAGGCAGAATGGATAGCTTGCCATTTAATGGAGTCAACGGTATTTTGCCTTTTAATGGAGTCAACATGAAATTATTTTTTCACCGCGTTTTTGACCCACGTAACTGAAAGTGGAGCAAAGTGCCTATTAAGTATGGCTTTTAATGCTGATATGCATTTTGGGGACTGTTTATATTAGGGAAACTCAATAGCCACATTATCTGTACTGGTTGATTGATACATTTTCCAATTTAACAGTATCTTCCTAAAGGAAGGAATATTTAATGATAGGGGCACCGACCCCGCAACTCCCATTGATGGGTTCATCACATGACCCACCACGGCCAATTTTATGTAAATTTGTCATTTTAAAAATAAAAATCATGAAAATTCAGTATTTTTAGTGCTACTTTCCCCCAACAAACACATTTTTAATGTAGTTTTGACCAATACACACACGTTACAAGCCATTTTACCTCATAATATTGCATTTTTGTATGTCATGTTGACTAATTTATGTGTTTTTCCTTTAATATCGGCAGCGATTCATTTTGCGTATACATCCCAACCAACTTCTTTCCTGTTAAAACAAATATTTGAGTCTGTTAAAACCCTAAATCCACATGCGCTGAAAATACGAGTGCATGTTATTACAGCGAACATTTAAGACATCCCCTCAATCAAGTGATATTTTGTTTAAGTGCCAATGTTAGAAAAAATACATCTGTGTATATTTTTGAAGGTGAATGTTCCGATTAAGAGTGCATTGTACCCCTTCTCCCTACATGGATGGCTGGATGATGGGGGTTGGATGGTGCGAGTATGCTTTTCCAAGATGATGGAGTTCCATTGCTGCTGTGGCGGCTCCCCATGTGTGGGAGAGCTGCTGATGGGAGAGGGAGAGTCTGTATGGAGCCAGTGTGGTGTAGTAGTTAAGAGTGGTAGTCTTGTTAGCTGGGGAACCGGGTTCATGTCTCCGCTCCTCCACATGCAGCTGCTGGGTGACCTTGGGCTAGTCACACTTCTTTAAAGTCTCTCAGTCCCACTCACCTCACAGAGTGTTTGTTGTGGGGGAGGAAGGGAAAGGAGAATGTTAGCCGCTTTGAGACTCCTTAGGGTAATGATAAAGCGGGATATCAAATCCAAACTCTTCTTCTTCTCTTCTTCTCATCTGTGGAAGGACTGGGGAGGAAGAATGTAGAGGAGAACTGGATCGTCCTCTAACGTAGTTGACTAGGAAGTGCTTGAGCAAACAGATATCTAAGAAAAATAACCAGAAATAGAACTTTAATTACAAATGTATTTAAGGAAACTTTTCTAAAATAGAGTTCCTTATTTTTTTCACTGGAAAGATCTCTGTGATTCTTTGGTGGCATGCAAATTAATGACAGAACAGAACAAGATGTGTTTCAAATGGGAGAATAGCCACCAGAATAACAAGAGAGTGTGATAGGAAAATATTTTTAATAACTCCATGCGTGCCTGCTGTTTGATTACAATAGCAGATTAGGGCTAAGTATGCTATCCTGACTCATTATTTTCTGGCAGCAAACATTAATTAGAAGGGGAAATGTCTTAGGAGCAGGCTTGGATTTTCTCTCTGTCAAACTTCTTTCTAAAATTGAAAAAAAGAAAAAGACAAATTTAGGATGCATGATCTGTAAAGATTTATAACCACTTCAGCCCTTGAGCTGCAAACAGATATATTTATTACTGGCAGCTGTTATGTGCTGGAGTGCATTCATGTCTTCATATCACTTCATAATTTGTTAAGCTCAGATCCAGGAAAATATGTTTACTAGTGTGTTTTGCCCTCCTCACAGTGCTGCACTGGTAAACGACTCTTGTATTGGTAAATCACACATTAGTTGCATGCTGTTGACACTGCTTTTAATGACTATGGGAAATCTAGAGCAATACTCCAATATTGTATGTGGGAGATGATGTGTGTGGCAGAGGAGGATAGCAGTGGCAACAAACAGTTCCGCTGTTAGATCTAATGTGGAAGTAAACCTGAGAGACTTGATAAGTTAGGAACATTTTAATTTTGTGTTGATGCATCGCTTCTGTTTTCCCTAACCAATTACCAGCCATTTATCAGTCAGCTGAGTAGGGGAGGATTCAAGCCACAAGAAAGAGCCAGTATTATCATAGCAAGATGACAAGATAAGTGGCACCTTTTTGAAAGGTTCTGCAGTTAAATGGGAAGGGAAAGGAAGATGCAATGGGCTTAAAGCACCAGCCATTAGAAGACTGGAGGTTTTGTGTTAGCATTTTGTACAGATTTTATGGGGGAGAGTTTACTAATGTATTTTTGATTTGCATGAGGATGTTGAGGCATTTTGATAAGGGCAGAACACAAAAGACTTAAGGTAAGAAAGCAGGCAGAGGCTACCAGTTTCGAGGATCTGGTTTACACAGTTTGCGTACACAGCATGCCCTATTCTTGAGAGTCCCATGTGTTTGCTGATTGGGTAGAAGCCACCTGGTATTTGCCAACCCAGCCTCTCAGTGGATGACTGTGACTTATTTCTTATCTCACACCCCTTGTGAGATAGGAGCTCACACACCCATGTGAGATAATGAGACAGCCGTAAGCTGTATGAACCAGGGAGTGACAAATCTCTCCATTTTGGCTCTCTTGTTTTCTCATTTTTCCAATCTGTAATTCAGTTCTCTACATATCTGAGGCAATTTGGGATTTTAATAGCCCCAAACTAATGAAAATTCACCAGCCCTGTTTAGGGAAGCTTTTAATGTTTAATAGACTATTGTATTTTAATATTCTGTTGGAAGCTGGCCAGAGTGGCTGGGGAAACCCAGCCAGATGGGCGGGAAATAAATAAATAAATAAATAAATAAATAAATAAATAAATAAATAAATATTATAGCACATTTTTGTATGCAGTTTTGACTAATGTGCAGTTTTGACTAATGTGCAAGGAATTCCCCCCACAAGGGTCCATGTTATTATTTCCACTACTATATTCATTTGTGTACACATTTCCTTAATCTATGTTTCCCCCCCATATATTACTTAGTTGGAAAACTGCATTGGAAAATCTGGATACATGTGAATTTCAAATGTTAGCTGTGTTTCTGTTTGTTTATTGTTAGGTAGTTTTGCATGAAAATGCAAACCTAACCAAATTCTTCCTCCATCCCTAGTTGTGGACCTGTGATTAGTAGATTCCATACAGGTGTGGTGAGAACATTTAAATAGGGGAACACCAGCAACTACCCCCCCTTCTAGAGATCCTATCTGTACTCCTGCACTTAGGGGTTGATCACCCCTTTAGGCTTCCCAGAGTGCTATCGAATTCTGGAGTCAAAGATAACGTTGACAGTCTGCATCACACTCTCCCATCCACCGACTTGCTGCCTCCCATGACAGGGAAGCTCAGGCAGCTTCATAGAAGAAGTCATCAAGTACATATGTCTGACCTTAGCTGGCCGGCGATTGCTCTGTTTGGTCCCTGTTCTATGCCTATCCCTATTCTATTCCTGGCTCTGAGCCACACTCCATGGTAACATCAAATCACTCTGCTTTCTAGCAATTCCTTTCCTAAAGAGCTCCAGTGGCCAACAAGAGCCTTGTCTATTTTCAGACATTTCAGTGGGTTTGGGACTCTGGTTTTGCTTAGCATGGTAATAAGACCACAACAAAAGTACAATTCTCTGTATTTCTTACTTAAAGAATCATGACTGCTTGACAGAAGTGTAACTGATTTAGGCTGCTAATAACTTATTTCCAAGCAAAACTTGAAAATTAATCTCATCTCACGCAGTTCTGACTCTCAGTTTAGATGCTTTTAATAATATAATTTCCAGCCTCTTCTTAAATGGTCTTTCCCTTTGTCTCATAAAAGAGAACTGATTATACAAATAGTCTATCACTGCCTTAACACATGGGTAAACTTGGTCAAGGGTAATATTTTAAAATATCGGAACAAATCCAGGTTTGAACTCAGACTAGCCCTTTAATTTAGCCACTCGGGGAAAGTGACAAACCTTAAAGCACAAGCCAGACTCTTTGGCACAAATAATCAAAACAGCAGCTCTCACTGGAGATTTAATTTCAGCTCTGTAATTGAAAATGGCCCATGCATTACTCTCTATAAATTGCAGAACGAAAATGATACCCTTAAATGACTCTGCCTTCATTTAAGTAGTGACCTGTTCATTAGCACTGTGAAATGAAATAGAAATCCATTTTAGTTTTCGAGACTATTTAATTTTGTTGTAGATAAAAGTCAGCAAAACAGGACATCAACATTATTTCCCTCCCTAAATTGTACAAAATTCCCTCAGTCTTTCTTCATCTTCTTCACCCCAGTGGAAAGCATTGCATCTATTAATATACTGGCCAACTTTATCCCTGGTTTCAGCTAAAGTCAGGTGTAAATGCCCCCAAAATTGGCTGAGCAGCAGGGCCTCTATGTTTATAAACTGTGCTGAGGGCAAGATCACGACTGCTTGGCATCAGACCTGAAGAAACGAAACAGCACAGAGGAAAAAAGCTTTAGCATTAATTTTGAAAGTGAAATACCGATTGTGCAGTCTCTCAGAGAGACTGGAAGATTTACTTACACATTACATTATTCAAAACTGCTCTATAAAAATTTCAAGGTGACTTAACCGAAGATGAATTATAATGCAGTTTGAAATCTCGAAACAAACTGATAAGAGCAATGAACTAGTCCCTATTAAAATATCACAACAGATTTAAATATGCATTAACCAAACTAGAAATGCTTCTAACACAAGAAAGTCTTTACCTGGCAACCATCAACATTAGCTTTTTCATCCCATGACTGTAAAGTGTTGCTTAGTTTGCATTCTCACAGTGCAATAGCAAACCTGTTGTATTCCCACAATTTCTGCTTCTGACATTTTTTCCTGACTCTGCTCCTGTTTCTTGTGCTGCTGCTGCACAAATGTTTCTAGGGTGGACAAGAGGCACATTATTGTTACACCTGAATGGTGGGAATGGTTTCCTCTGCAGCACCGATTTTGGGCACTTTCACACTGTCACCATTTTGGGGTGGTATTCTGTCTCATGCTGGCACTTTCAGGTTATACAATTTTAGTTTATTGGAAGGTCTTGGGCAACAAATTCTCTCCCCACTCAATGGACATTTTTACAATTAGTTGTTACATCTGTAGTGATGAGGTGGAGAAAAAGGCTGCAAGGACTGAGGTCAGGGTGATCTTTAGGGTCACTATGGGGGTGTGGTGTGAAGCTGGAAGTTTGCTTTTGTGCCTGTGACCATATTTGTCTATGCCTGTTCCTTTCATGGTTGTTACCAGTGTTGATGTTGATTATTTGTCATGGGGTTATTGGGCATTACTGGAGGGAAATAGTTTTATGCTTTGCAGTATGAGATCCAGCACTCTGGTATAAAACTGGGTCCCTCACAGGTGAGAGGGAAGTATCTGATCGTTCAAAGGGCATTTGGTGTTCACTGATATGAACAGTCCATTTTTTTTTTGTATTCTTGTCGGTGATCAGTTGTAGGAACAATATAGGTGTGTAGTCAGTTATATATTGGGTTATAAGGTTGTGAATAGTTGTAGTCATTGTGTAAACGGATGGTGATAGTGACATGGTGTGAGTGTTGTGTGAATATTGTGTTTTATTTTGGTTCGGAGTTTGTATCATGCTGCCTAGTATTTTTCTCTGGAGCTTATTCAGATAGATAAGCATATGGTATATTTATGTATTTGGATTTTTCTTAAAGCAAATCAAATGCAATTGTGCTGATTGTATATTTATGTACAGTGGAACCTCGGTTGTCGAACGCTTCCGTAGTCGAACATTTTGGCTTTCGAATGCCAAAAAACTGGAAGTAACTGCTCTGGTTTTCGAACGATTTTCAGAAGCCGAACGTGCTACATGGCTTCCATTTTGAGTTCCCCTGTTGTATTGATGATCCTGTATTGAGTTTTCAAACGTTTTGGAAGTCGAAAGGTCTTCCTGAATGGATTACGTTTGAAAACCGAGGTTCCACTGTATTTTGCTTTTACTTATTGTTAACTGCTTTGAGATCTGTGTATAATAAACTGGCTGGCTAAACAAACGAACAGATAGTAGCCCCACAATATCAGTGGTAAATTTGTAAATCTTGATGAATGTGGTTCTAATGTGTTAGTTAACATCGGTCATAATGCAACTTTAGTTAAGCACTTTGAAATCCCATTGCTTTCAAGGAGGTGAGGCTCTATCAATGGCTAGTCACTGTGAAGGCTAAGCTGTGTTTCCATAGTAGAGGCAGCAGTGCTTGTGAATACGAGTCTCAGAAAGTCACAGGAGGGGAGAGGGTTCTTGTGCTTGAATTTTGCTTGTGGATTTCCCCCAGGTATCTGGTTGGCCACTGTGGAACCAGGATGCTGAACAAGATAGTCCATTAATTAGCCGATCCAGCAGACTCTTCTTATGTTCTTAAGGGATTTGAAGCATATCCTTATCCTATGGAGAGTTCAACTTCATGATTTTTTCTTCTTCAGCTGAATTGCACCCATAGTTGTAAAAATATATTGTGAGTAATTTGACTCTGGTTTGACAATTGCAGAATTCCTGATTCCATTATGAGATTTGAGCAAGTATAATATGTATTGGTTGAGCAATTTTAATGAACCAGCTAAGTCATGCTATGTTTTTCACAGTAATGCATATGTTTCAGAGAGCTTAGATGGAGAACCAAATTTGGAACTGTATAACTTTAATTATTATTTGAAAGTTATAATCATAAGTTACTAAAAGAAAAAGCAACAGACTCAATATCGAAGCGCTGTTGCAGCAAGTCATTATAGTTACATGGAGTTAGATGGATTCTAAATTTGTCTTATTTCTATGGTGGTGATACTGCTACCGAAATTAGAACTATACAGATTGAGTGATCTCTTGGAATTGTCAATCAAGCTTTCTATTAATAAGTAGTAATGGAATTATGAATGACAGGTCTGAAATTGGATATTTAACATTTTGTTAATTGATTTTTAACATTCTAGCACCATGGAAGTTCATGCACCAATATTTTCATTTTGCAGAGGTTAGTATCCATGATGTTGTGTGTTAAATGTAGATTATTTCATTGTAATGCTGCACTTATTAGTGCAACAAGCCTTGGTTCAGATCCTAATTTGGCGCTTTAGAAAAACAGTCTGCCTTGATCCAGGGTGCTTTGTAGGCTGCCTGATTCAGCTTAAGGTCTGCCCATGTATACTTTGCTCCCCTTTATTTTCAGGGTTTTAATTTTTTTTAAAGGCTTTTGTATTTTCCCTTTTGGCAGAAGCTGATGAAGCTCTTTAGCGAATAGCCCAGTGTTGACTACTTCCCAGCCAGAGCCTTTGGTTGGTTGTGAGGAAAATCCCATCTACACTATCCTGAGGCTTGGATACCGTTGTGAATAACAGCGGCAGCCTTGTGTTGATGCTGATTTGTCTTATTTCTAAATCTAGTTTCAGGATATTCTAAAATGAGAAGCAGTCCAAGGACTAGCATGTTTATAAAATTAGTACATGGCATTCAGGAGGCCTCTCCGGTCACTGCTTTTTAGAAGAGTTTGGATTTGATATCCCGCTTTATCACTACCCAAAGGAGTCTCAAAGCGCCTAACATTCTCCTTTCCCTTCCTCCCCCACAACAAACACTCTGTGAGGTGAGTGAGGCTGAGAGACTTCAGAGAAGTGTGACTAGCCCAAGGTCACCCAGCAGCTGCATGTGGAGGAGCAGAGACGTGAACCCAGTTCACCAGATTACGAATCTACCGCTCTTAACCACTACACCACACTGGCTCTCTCTTTTAGCCCTTGTTTGTCATATTAGCCACCCTGTCTCTTGACTAGCTACCCTAAACCCCTCCCTCCTCCTCCCTAAAGCTGCTTCTGATCTGAAGCACCATGAACATTTCTTAGGGTCCCTTCTGTGATGATCATCTCTGCCGCATTTCCTCTAACTTTTCTTGAGGTTCGTCTTCACCCTTCCTTCTGGACCCTTCATTCAACTCTCATGCCTTTGGAGTCCCTGTCTCTTAGGGTTCCCTGAGTCCTGGGACCACTTCTTAACCCTTAACCTGCATCATGTGAGATTTTAATTCCAGCCAACCAAACTGACAGCTCTCCCTTGCCACACAGAAGCTGGATTACAAACTTCATTGTTTCTTGAATATTTGAACTTTCCGTGCCGCCATACCAGCTTAGGCAATCAGTGTCAGAGGCATCACCACCACAAGCACACACTCGCGTTGGTTGATCTTACTCGGAAGAAACAAGAGGGCGCTCCTTAAGAGAGCACATTTTAAATCAGTCCAATTAAATGCGATGATTCATACTGGGAACATGAGACACTATTGCAACACTTATAACCCCCAGTTACAAGGTTTGAGTGTTTTGCAACTACTCCAGGCAGGAATTCTTAAAAAAAACCAACAAAACTTTTAAAAAAGCTGTATTCTATTGTGACAATCAAGTACATACTTTTTTTTTATTTGTGTGAGTTTTAACTAACTTAAAAGTAGCAAATTGTTTGGTAGCCTCTCCAACCTGATAGTGACCTTCACAACTTGGCTGTAAGAGTAACTCCCTGTAGCAATTATGCAGCTTTTATCTGTAGTGTTATTAAAAAAACAACTCCACCACAATGTTTTAAATGAGGTGGCAGCGCAGAGTGCATTGTTAATGAGTTGCCACATTGTCGCAGACAAGACACTGTACTTTAACTCTGAACAGAGAAGACGTAATTGGGAAGAGAGAATAATGCGAAGACGCTCGGCTCTGTCTGAGGGTTCTGTACATTAAATGACATCTGCTGAAAAGATTTCTTTCTGGGCTGGTGCTGTGGCAGGTGTTGCCACAGAAGAACAATACTAGCTGTGAATGGAATTTGCTCATGCTCAGTAAGAATGCTTTCTTTGCCTGTTCTCTTTGTGGCAATAGCCCTGACTGAAAGCATTGGCTGAAAAAAAAATGTGCGAGGCTTAGGATGAGATTGTACAGTAAATTTTGATGGGCAAATGTTCCCTTGCTATCGACTTCCTCTCATAGTTCTTCTGTGGTTAATCACTAGCTTCCCATATTGAGGAAATTGAGTATAAATATTCTTCTCATATTGATGAAACTAAGAATTACCCTTGTAAATGTGTTTGTTACCTCAGCCTGCTGCATGAAAAGCAGGTGTTTGTGCTGTAACTTGGGCCTTTTCTCAGGTGCAGTTTTTTTAATGTTTCCAGAGATTTACTGAACTCAGCTGCATGGTGGGAGGACTCTGTGAGCCCAACATGCACATGCAGGAAGGACTGTAGTCTGGTGGTAGAGTATCTGTTTTCCATACAAAATGTCTCAGGTTCAGTTCCCAGCTTTTCCATTTAGGGTTGGGAGAGACCTGTTACGTATTCTGTGTTTGCCTGAGCTTGAGTCTGGACTAAGGATTCTGAGCCTCTGTGTTCTGATTCGATACATGATATCCAATCACAGAACATTTCAAGCTTTGGGCCTATGCCATTGGCCCTTAAACTCTGAGTTATGATTCGCAGCTTGGAAGTTTAGACAGCCAATCACATTGGGAGTGGGAGTGGCCCAGACCTTCAGAAATGTATATAAGCAGTTGCTTTGCCCCTGTTGTCCAGTTCTGTTAGCTCAATAAAGGTTCTTGCTGTTATCACTGTGTCTTGCCTGGTGGGAACCCACCTACACTTCAAGACCCTTGCCTAGAACCCCAGAGAGCTGCTGCCAGTCAGTGTATGCAGTCCTGAGCTAGATGGAACAATATAAATCAGTTTCCCTTATTTCATGCAGGCTTGTGGAGGCTGCCTCACGTAGCACTAAGCCATAATTTCACATTCCCTTAAAAACTGGGCCATTTTGTAATGTGACACCCGATCTTCTTTTTCTTCTTAATTTGTCTTACTTACTCAGTGGGCCAAATCCAGCATTTCACAAGTAGAATTCTGCTCATGCACTGGGGCGTCTTCCTCTGAACATCCCCACGTGCACAGACAGTGCTGGATACAACCAGCTAGGTGATATCCGACTACATTATATTCACAGTGGGACCCAGTGAAATCAGTGGGTTAACTAATATAAATTCATTTATTTCAAAGGGTCTGCTTTCAGTAAGACTTAGTTGAATTCAACCCACGTATTGAAAGTACAGTATGCATTGCAAGTATAGTAACCCATTGTACTGCTGGTGGAGAATGTGGTGGCTAGGATGCTTGTGGGGGCAAGTTACTACCAGCCTATAACACTTTGCTTGAGGTATTTTCACTGGCCAGTTTGCTACTGGGCCTAGTTCAAGGTGTTGGTACTAACATATATGTCCCTATAAAGCTCAGAAAAGATTACTTGAGAGACCACCTTATACACCCAGTAAATTGATGCAGTCTGCAGGATAATTTCTCTTCAAGTTCCAAAGTTCTAAGAAGCCTGGTCCACAATAACTCAGAGCAGAGCTTTTAATGTGGCTGCCCCTGTTCTGCCGCTGCCAAGATGCAAACAGCTCCCACTTTTTGTTCCAGCAGGCTTTTTCAGCTGGATAAAATGAGGCCTTACTGCAAATATCTACTTGTTAGAGTTTTAGTGTTGTTTTAAATATATCTGTTGCTTTCGTGTTTTTAACTTTTTAAAATTATGTGCAAATTGCATCAAGACGGTGGTTTAGAAAGCAAATAATAAAGCAACAACAATGCATTTGACAGGATTCAGAATATTTGGGCTTGGTGTGCCCCTCACCCCTCACCCCTGCTCGTTCGTTCGTTCGTTCTTTCTTTCTTTCTTTCTTTCTTTCTTTCTTTCCTATTGTGTGTGTGTGTGTGTGTGTATCTATCTATCTATCTATCTATCTATCTATCTATCTATCATCTATAATCAAAAGTTTTTAAAAAGAGTTCCTCTATTTTAAAGAAGAAAAGAAAATGCGGATCTTGAGGGCCTTCTCGGTAGTGGCACCATTCCTGTAGAATACCCTCCCATCAGATGTCAATGAGATAAAGTATTGCATAACTTTTAGAAGGCATCTGAAGGCAGCCCTGTATCGGGAGGTTTTTTTTTAAGGTTTCTTGTTTTTATTATGTTTTTAGATATGCTGTAAGCTGCTATAGAGTGGCTGGGGAAACCCAGCCAGATGGGCGGGCTAATAATAATAATAATAATAATAATAATAATAATAGTTATTATTAAGTTCCCAATGCTATGAAAGCATATAACCTACAACCTTGTTCAGAAACCCTGTGGGTGAAATGTTGTTTGTTTGTTTTTCTTTAAAAAATATTTTGATGAATCTCCTGCACTAATACTGTATTTCACTGGCTAACTAATGGCAAATTAAAGCTAATAAGGTTTGAGATAGATTAATCAGATGGAGTAGAATGCCTTTTGGCAAGGGTAATTATAATACACAATTTGTAATTAACAGTCAGAATGGTTATTTGCAGCATCCTGATTATGAAGAATTAGAGGTGTGTGGGGACTCAATTAAGCATGGTGTGGCTGGATTATAATTCAGGGATAGTAGCTCTCACCCAGAACAGAATTAAACTCAAGAAGCTTCAACCTTAGTGGCATGCCTTGTTCATGTTTAGTTGGCTGCCCCACTGCAGAAATGTTCTCAAACCCTGGACAGCCTTAGACAGGGCATGACAGCAAGTGTGGTCTAGTGAGCGTGGTTCCACTCCTTTTCCTCCTACCAGTATCAGTGCTTGATTTTGTACACCTTAGTAAGGCTTTAGTTATTGTTGTTGTTGTTTAGTCGTTTAGTCGTGTCCGACTCTTCGTGACCCCATGGACCAGAGCACGCCAGGCACTCCTGTCTTCCACTGCCTCCCGCAGTTTGGTCAAACTCATGCTGGTAGCTTCGCGAACACTGTCCAACCATCTCGTCCCCTTCTCCTTGTGCCCTCAATCTTTCCCAGCATCAGAGTCTTTTCCAGGGAGTCTTTTCTTCTCATGAGGTGGCCAAAGTATTGTAGCCTCAGCTTCACGATCTGTCCTTCCAGTGAGCACTCAGGGCTGATTTCCTTAAGAATGGAGAGGTTTGATCTTCTTGCAGTCCATGGGATTCTCAAGAGTCTCCTCCAGCACCATAATTCAAAAGCATCAATTCTTCGGCGATCAGCCTTTATGGCTTCTATATTCTTTAGTCATAAACCCTGTTAAAACTAAGTGTCCTTAGAGTGTTTGAAAGTGACTGCAGAACCAACATCTTACCTGTATATACCTACACATCATTTGTTGCATTTTAATGAGGAGTCACAAGCACTTTGAAGGCATTCCCCTGGGTACAAATATCACACAAAAGCTTGTTTATAAATTTAGAGTGTCCCTACCTCTTTCCTCCATGATTATTCTTTCACTGCCAAGACCCATTATTGATCCACACATTAACAATTGACCATGCCCCTTTCAGTCCCTGCCAAGTAAGCCTGAAAACTATTTGATACTGCCTTGTTTTCAACCAGAATTGTATGTGACGAGCCAATTAGTGCATTTCAAAACATTTAGAATTTGTTGTTGCTTAAGGCACTAACCCTCGCCCACAATTAATGTTGATATATGTAGTTAGCGATATTTTGATTTTGGGTATACTTATTCAGAGGAGAGATTCCCACTCAGTTGTGGAGCACATTCTCTGTCTGAAGAAAGCCCTAACCTCAAACTTGGGCATCTTCAGGATGATAGAAATGGAAAGATCACTGTCCAAAACCTGAGAGAACCACAGCCAATCAGTTTAGATCAGCCTTTCCCAACCTGCTGCCCTCCAGCTGTCTTGGACTGAAATTCCCATTAGCCCTAGTCAATATAGCCCAATGGTCAAGGATGATGGGAGTTGTAGTTCAAAATTTTGGGGAGGGCACCAGGGATTCAGGTATGCAGCTGCAAATATGTTTTAAGTTTATTAAATGTCACATTCTACAAATGTAACAGTAGATGATGATGAGCTAATGGGAAATTCAATACAGTATATATTTTTAAACATTTTCTTTAAAAAGCATTTTCACAGGGGTTTTTATAGATGTCTAGATTCAGCCCAGGTTGGAGAAGATGACTACAGAGAATACTGAGCTGGATGGACTAATTATCTTCTATTATTCTTTAGAAGACATCTGAAGGCAGTCCTGTATAGAGAAATTTTTAATGTTTAATTATGTTTTAGTATATGCTGGAAGCCTCCCAGAGTGGCTGGGGCAATCCAGTCAGATGGGTGGAGTACAAATAAAATTATTATTATTATTATTATTATTATTATTATTATTATTATTATTATTATTAACTTTGTATAAGGCAGCTTGATATGACCATCTAATTGACAGCAGTATTTCGAAGTCTCGAGGGGAGGTCTTTCCTAGCATTACCACGTGAGACTTTTCCAAGCTGAGATTCAGCTTGGAACATTTTACATGGGGGGCAGGGAATCTACATTAAAATCACAAGCTGAGGTCATCCTCCAGCTGTACCCATCTGCTGAGATTCACAGGGACATGGACTTTTCTGTTGTGGCTCCCTGGTTGTGGAATGCATTTTATATGCTGGGAAAAAGAATTGCATATATTAAAGCCTTTTCATTGTGGATGGCTGTTGGTTCTTATTTGAGTAAAGTAAAGGTAAAGGTAAAGGGACCCCTGACCCTTAGGTCCAGTTGTGACCGACTCTGGGGTTGCGGCGCTCATCTCGCTTTATTGGCCGAGGGAGCCGGCGTACAGCTTCCGGGTCATGTGGCCAGCATGACTAAGCCGCTTCTGGCGAACCAGAGCAGCGCACAGAAACGCTGTTTACCTTCCCGCCGGAGCGGTACCTATTTATCTACTTGCACTTTGACGTGCTTTTGAACTGCTAGGTTGGCAGGAGCAGGGACCGAGGAACATCATTTATTTGAGTAGTGTGACTTAAATAATAATAATAATAATAATAATAATAATAATAATAATAATATCTGTCTTGTATGTTAATTTGCTGCTGTTGTTAGCCTTTGTACTGGTTTTTAATGTTTGTTAAAATACCTTGATGGAAAAGCACGGTTACAAAAAAAACAACAACCCCTAATAAATAAATAAATATTCTTTATAATGGAGCTGCTATGCCAGATACGCATTCCTCTGGTATTTGCCAGCAATGTTGGTAACCACCAGCAGTATTAAAAGGAGCAAATACACTTGGATTCTGCAACGAATGGGATTCTGTACCTGCTTATGGTTAGTTGAACTGGAGGAAGTTGATTAGTGAGAACAAGCAAGGCTTCAATAAGCAGCCTTCAGGGGTGTAAGGCGAGTTCCCTAATAACTAGGAGTTCTCCAATAAAGTCACTGAACACAAGCTAAACTGACATGGGCATTCTTTAATTGAAACAAGAGAATTTGTGCTGAGGGGATGCTCCTCTAACAAGATTCAGAATTACTTGAGAAGCACTTGAGTGCCAACAGCAACCATCCAATAAGTGGCATCTTCATGTCAGTTTGTAACAATTAGGATAATTAATGCTGTATTTTGCATTACTTTCTCCTACAGAGAACACACTGTATCGACATTGATCTCAAACGTCCTGCTTAAAAATTGTTCGGAAAATATTCACCTGTATTTCCTCCTCCTCTTCTTCTTCTTCTTCTATTTCCAGCTCTCCTATATGCAACAATTTTTGGTAATGTAACAACGATATTCCAGCAAATGTATGCTAATACAAATAGATACCACGAAATGCTAAACAGTGTCCGGGACTTCCTGAAACTCTATCAAGTGCCCAAAGGTCTGAGTGAACGTGTGATGGATTACATTGTTTCTACCTGGTCCATGTCCAGAGGCATCGATACAGAAAAGGTGAGCTGTCTTGATATTGGAAAGCTACCATCAAATAAATGCTTTCTCACTGTTCCTTTCTTGTAGCTGCTATTCTTGATGACTGTTTATTGGGTTGATTTTTTAAAAACTCAGTTTTCCTTATATCAAATTCATCTTTGTCAAATGTAGAGACGTCTGAGTTCTCTGAAGTTTTCTCCACATAGTGGCTTTGTAAGTTTCAAATTTTCATTTAGAAAAATATGGGGAAATTTGAAGAATGTTGCAATGCAACCCAGCAGTGCAGATTTCTTTCCCTCCTCCCCTCCTTCTCTGTTTGTCCATTGCCCATTGTGGTAGCTAATACAGCCAGGAGAATTTGGGAGATGTAGTTATCTAAGGGGTTTCTGTATTTGGGAAGGACATGATATATCAGCCGTGATGAAACTTAGCAGGTCTTTATATGGATGTGATGTTACTGCTGCAGACCACAATTCCTCTGGATGTTACAGCCACAGAGTTCTCCTCTGACAGCAGCCCTGAGAAGAAAATGAACCCACTCCCTCAATTGTCCCATGAAAAGGTGCAATCAGCTTCCTCTCCTTCCCTGAATGTTGAGGAGAGACCTCTGCCACAGACTATCTAGAGCAGCCTTTCTCAACCTGTGGGTCCCAGATGTTGTTGAACTACAACTCCCATCACCCCTAGCTAGCAAGGCCAGAGCTCAGGAATGATGGGAGTTGTAGTCCAACAACATCTGGGGACCCCCAGGTTGAGAATCGCTGATCTAGAGGATCAGGAGAGTCCAGAGGAGATATCACCACAGGCTGGAACCCCAAGCCCTAGAGGAAGCCAACTGTAGAAGATCTAACTGACCAGATTCACAACGGAGGGGGAGGGATTCTAGTCAATTAATACCTATAGCCCAGGCTATAAAGATCTGCCAGTTGTTCCAAGACACAGCAGAGGCAATTCGCATGTCTCAGCATGTTCTGTCCTGAAACCCACATTTATGTAGGTCCCTCTCCAAGGTGCTGATTCTGCTTTGCCTAGCCTTCCATTACTATGCCTGCTACTATTAATATACAGTACTGTCCTTCGTTTGAAGATCTCAGGGCTCACAAGATAAAAGCAAAAATACCTTACTTGCAGTAGTGGGCATCCCCATGGAATTGGACACCCGTGAACCCTACGAATGGTGCCTTGAGTGCATTCTGTGTGTACTAAATAAACAAATCCACAAATCCAGGAAATCCAGCTTCTCTGGCTCAAAATTGTTGGTGAATTTTAGTAAATATGAATGCTGTTTCTTCAACAGGCACCTGCTTCCACACCCTAACTCCTTGTAAGAGAGGGCAAGTCCCTGGGTCCAGTGGCGGAGCTTCATGCTCCAGCACCGGGGGGCAGAGAGCAGACCCGCCTGACCGTGGCGTGCATCCTTGGGGCGTGGCACCCAGCACGGATGGGGGGGACAGCCGCGATGGCACCCCACTGGGATCGTGCTGCCGGGGGCGGCGCACTCCGCTTCCTCTGGTCCGTTGCATATTCCGTGTGTAGAATTATTGAACTATGGAACTCACTGCTGCAGCAGGCAGTAAAGGCCACCAACTCGGATGGCTTTGAAAGAGGGTTAGACAAATTCATGGATGTCAGGGAATCAGGAGCAGGAGCACTGGGGAGAGAGGAATTGGAGAGCGAAGGGGAAGAATCCGAGGGCAGCGTAGGGGAGTATGACAGTGGCCCGAGAGATTCCATGAGCTTCTCCAGCGAATCAGAAGATTCCCAGAAGGGGGCTCCGATGGTCAGGGCAAGGGGGGTCCCAGGGGGGACGCACCAGAAACAAGGAGCCAGAGGGGAACCCCAAAGCAGCAGTGGAGGATCGGGACCAGTTTCCCCACCAGAGCGTAGTGGGGGGGAAGAGTCACATGTGTCAGGGCCAGCGTCTCCTCCGGAGGGGAGGGAGAGGGAGTCAGGGCTGACCACGCCTCCATCGGAGAGTGGGGGAATGGAGGGGAGGTCAGTTGCAGCTAGCCCACCCGAAGGGGGAAGCAGTGACAGCAGCAGTGAAACGGTTAGGAGGAAAACTGCTGGCTGGGCGCGCGCGCCAAGTTCAAATGTACAGGCGCGCGGGACAGCAGGAGACCCGGATGGGGAACCAGCTGCTAAAGCCCGCCGGAGGGAGGGAGAAGGCTCAGGGGAATCAGCGTCAGAAGAGGCTAGGAAGGGCGAGACCCCGGCGGGCAGGCGGACCCAGAGGAGGAAGGAGCAGCGGAAAAGGTGGAGCAAGGCGAGGGTCTTAAATTGGTGTACAGGGGGAGGAGATTCAGAAGGGTCATCAGCGGTCTAAAGCTTGAGACGTGGGGCTGCGCGCTGCGGCTCTGGAAGTGAAACTGAACTTCAATAAAGACTTTTGTATTTAACAACAAAGCAGCGTTGGTCCTTTGTGAGCTGGGACCTTGGGCAGCTCTGACAATAGAAGATAAAGCTATCAACAGCTTCTGACTGGGATGGCTATGTGCTGCCTCCACGGTCGGAGGCAGTCATGCTTTGGAATACCAGTTGCTAGAAACAGCTGGGTGGGTGAGGACTCTTGTGCTTGAGTCCTGCTTCTGGGTTTCCTACAGGCATTTTGTTGGCCACTGTGAGAACAGGATGCTAGGCTGCACGGCCCATTGCTTGATCCAACAGGCTCTTCTTACATTCTCATGCAACATTTCTATTCAGTCATGACTTGAACAGCATCCTCAGTTTCCTCTATTTAACATATTTTCTTTTCTTTATTATTATTTTTTAACTTCATTCGCTGTCCTGAGGGTTGGGTATCTTGACCTTGGCCACAAAAGGTGGGCTAATTTTAAAACAAACTTCTGCCCTCTTGCACCAAAGGCATTTTCATGAGAAGATTGCAAAGGTTATTGAATCACAGCTATCCATTTTCACCTTGAAGAATTGCCTTAATAAATATAAAGAAATATTCAATTCTTCGACTATTATAAGAGATATATTCTGATAGATTTCTGTAATTGACATATTCATATCATAGGCAGTGCAGTTTAGCATCTTTTTTTTAT
This sequence comes from Podarcis filfolensis, assembly GCF_964270895.1. Lineage (NCBI taxonomy): Eukaryota > Metazoa > Chordata > Lepidosauria > Squamata > Lacertidae > Podarcis > Podarcis filfolensis. The sequence goes on from NC_139606.1 coordinate 97,704,706, forward strand.
AAAAAAAGCCTATGTTGATAGCAGAGGCTAACAAATTTAAGACTTGAGTAATGACAATACCAGTCCATAAATTCTAAAGTCCAATTCTCAAGCTCCACTGAATTTGCATACAAACACAACTTCAAGAACATTGTGGAATGAATAAATCATAATTTGATTTCTACACTCCTGCATTGCTGTCACTACTGATGTGTGTCATGTAATACATCCCTCTAAGCAAATATTTTGAAGGTGAATTTATCCCCTGAATCACTATGCTTTTATTTTACCTGCTTGGTGAGGTACAGAAGGTATAGAAGAACTAAAACAGTAAAAGCTAATTTAAGCATTATTGATTTATTTTGCAAATGTAAGGTAAGGTAAAGGTAAAGGACACCTGGATGGTTAAGTCCAGTCAAATTCAACTATGGGTTGCGGCACTCATCTCCGATTTCAGGCCAAGGGAGCCGGCGTTTGTCTGCAGACAGCCTTCTGGGTCATGTGGCCAGCATGACTAAACCACTTTTCGTGCAACAGAATGCCGTGATGAGTACCAGAGCGCACAGAAACACCATTTACCTTCCCACCGGAGCAGTACCTATTTATCTACTTGCGTTGGTATGCTTTTGAATTGCTAGGTTGGCAGGAGCTGGGACAGAGCAACAGGAGCTCACCCCTTCATGTGGATTCAAACTGCTGACCTTCTGATCAGCAAGCATAAGAGGCTCAGTGTTTAAACCACAGTGCCACCTTAATGGGCTCAACAATTGAAACAAGCCACCACAACAGTTTTTGTTACATTTTAACATGTATGTTGATGAAAGGCAACAATGCTAGTATTTTATTGTTTTGTTGTAGATTTATAAATGATTTTTAGTTTTATGTTTTGTAAGCCACTTACGGTATAATTTGTCGCAGAGGCAAGTGGTGGTGGTTGTGTAAATTTGAAAGATTTGGCAGGTACCTTGCTTTTGATTTTCAGACATTTTCTTTTAGATGTTTTATGCTGAAAGGCCTATGTAGCTGTTTAATTTTTTTTTTGCCTTAGCCAGACACTTTAACAATTGTTTTGTACCGTTTTTATATTTCATTGTATATATTGCTATACATTACCATTGTATGAATTGGCGGTATACAAATACTTTTATAAATAATGATAAAATAACCCAGGAATCCTGTGTTTCCCAAATAAGTTCTAATTCTGCCCTTACCATTAAGCAAAGGTACGTTAGACAAGCATATTAGTAAAACAAGTTTATTCTAAGGATATTTGCCATAGTGGTAGCTAGTTGCCCCAAGGCAATGGCAGAGGCCAGGACTTGTTAGGAAATTCCACATCTGAGTGTATTTTGAGAAAAATGTTCTTCTTTTCTAGTGGAATAAAAATCATCAGCAATAAGCAAACTTTTTTTCCTAGGCATGTGAATGCTAGCAACTGCTTTAAGATGCTATTATGTTTGTCCACTGATGCAATGATACCACTCTTCTGCGCTGGTTTGACCATGAATGGAAATTGGAGGTTTCAATTAAATGAGTTTTAACAAAATGCAAACAAAGCATAAACAGAATCCAACCAAAGTTAACCTAATTTGAGAGATTTAAGCATGTGTCAGGTCTTGAATGTGCTAGGAAAATGCAGCCGGTGCTGCTGATAGAAGTAGTGCGACTCATGCAACACGTGGGCAATTAATATACACAGAACAATAATTATACATACTTTATAAACCTTCTGAGAAAAATACAAAACATTAAACAAAGCCAAAAAGACTTGCAAACTACCCAGCCTAAAATGAACTTATAATGTCTGGTTTCAATAGATTTTTCAAATGCTAAGCAAATCAGTCTCTTAAGCTTAAGACAAGAAAGAGTATTCTCTATAAGATTGAATATCAGTATACGTATCAAGACTTTAGACCACTGAAGAAGCCCGGAAAACTATCTTGGGAGTGTGCTACCTGCAAGCCCCAGTTAAAGGGCCCCATCGGGGGCAAACAGTGGCCTTTTGATTACTTAGACTGCCAGGGTGAAACAGATGGAGAACGCCGGCGCCCTGTCGTCTACAACTTCATTGTCTACAACTTTATTAACATCTATCTACAACTCTACTAGCATCTCTTGGTATTGTGAATATCACTGAACCTACCTTTTGTTGGTATCTTTATGAAGTTATCTAAAAGACTGAGTTAAGCATTTGAAAAATCTATTGAAACCAGACATTATAAGGTCTTGGATGTGAGCTACAATTTTGGGGGGTTGGGGGTTGGGAGATGTAATCTTAGCAAGGCAGCCAAGGTGTGTTTGGCCACATATCTCTCTCCTCCTGCCAGGTATGTGATGATGATTTGCTACTGTAGGTTAATTGGTTTTCTCATGACAAAGGAATTTGAAAGCCCCCAATCATATATACATTCCAAAAAGTTTAAGCATTTGTGTGCTGCTTCAATTGCATGCCCTATTTAAGTATGTGATATGTATTCTGTTCTATTGATTTCACTGTCTTAAAAAAACAAAAAACCTTTGACTATTATCTTGGTAGCTCAATAGCTACCAAAGAATGTGTTTGGCCTAAATAACTGTTTTATTCTTGGTCTTGTACAGATATCTTCTGCCTTAATATCAAAGAGCTTTTTAATTTAATGTTGAGGCTGGTGCGGGAATTTCAGGGTCAATGAGGGCTGCACTTTTAAAACTAATTTTCTAACTTTGCGTTCCCTGACAGATTCCTGTTTAACATTTGCAATTATAACTTCAGCAGCTGCCACCATTCCCAATGAGATTTAATGATTACTATTAATTATTTTCTGTCTGCTATCTTGGCAGTCGGAGATGTTTCAGTTTATTTTATAAAAACAAACATCTGCTGAGCAGTGTCACAGCTTCCATGCAGATAGGTAGATGCAGAGGATTCCAAATTCAAAGGCAAATAGCTAAAAACAGGCTTGTTATTAGGGATTCACATCACTTAAGAGATGGGTGGCTAGATTCCATTGCTGCAGCCACTTGTCCAAAAGAGCAAAGAAGCAGGGACAGGGATTTAGCCAATTATAAGTTGGCTAGCCAACAGGAAGCCAAAATGAATCTCCTGCACAAGCACACGATGCTTTTTAAAGAAAAAAAAATTGTCATAATGACAGCACACAGTGGATGTAGCACACTCGAATCTCTTGCAGAGGTTGATTCTTGTAATGTTGTCCCAGGTTCTGCAGATTTGCCCTAAGGACATGCGAGCGGACATCTGCGTTCATCTGAATCGAAAAGTTTTTAAAGAGCACCCTGCGTTTAGGCTGGCCAGCGATGGGTGCCTGCGAGCTCTTGCCATGGAATTTCAGACGGTGCACTGTGCTCCGGGGGATCTCATATATCATGCTGGAGAGAGCGTGGACAATCTTTGCTTTGTGGTTTCGGGATCCTTGGAAGTTATCCAGGATGATGAAGTTGTTGCAATTTTGGGTAGGTTCTCCCATTACAGTCTGTCTTCGTGTTCACATTTGTGTACCAAATGACAATGTTTATTCTGAAAGTGAATTCCTGTGTAGCTTCTTTCTTTCCTTTTTCCCTTTTTTTTAATCAGCTGTTTTGTTTGAGTTTCTCTTAGGATTGTTTTTATTGTGAATATTGTTTCGCTATTGAGATTTGTTACTAGGGGTGTCGGAAGCTGAACTGCAGTGGAACAGAAACACAGAAACAAATACAGGGTAAAGTGGAAAATTGTTAGCCACCTTGAGTTCCTCTGAAAAAGAGGGAATGTGTTTTCCCCCAATAGAATAATAATAATAATAATAATAATAATAATAATAATAATAATAATAATAATATACACTATAGCTGGGGAGAAGCATACAGCTAGTGGTGGTCATCCATAACTTTATAATTCATTGGAAGTAAGGGACCCATCCAGCCCTCTCCCTCCCCATCCCGTCTTGGATATATTTATTGCAATGCTGTTGTTTAACACAGTATTTCCAGGCATCATTAACAGCATAGAAGCATTAAAGAACATTACAACCTGTTCTGTCAACCAAAGCCCAAAGCATTTTGAAATGTAGATTTGCTCTATTTTTAGCCAGAAAGTTCAACCACACAGTGAGGGCACTAAGCACATAAAAAAGGTTTTGCACTTCAACACAGTGGAAGCAAAGCAAGGAGGGAAAGACCATGTGATAACCCATAAGATGTAGATAAGTAACAAGGCTGATCCAGCCTTCAGGTGGTGATGCGATTCTGTCACACCTTTCTAATGGTAAAGTAAAATCTCACAGAGATGTGGTGCAACGTCTGTTGCTCACATTAGCCTTGCAGAAAAAACAGCAGCCTAGCAACCTTAAATCTTTCAGAACAAATGTAGCTATCACTTAGAAGGAAATATACAGTCAGGAAAGAGAGAAGACAGAGCAATATACTATAGAGCAAACCCCTTAGATGTTGTTTCTCTCTCCCCCCCCCCCTATTTCTTACTTGGGGAAGCTGCCTTGCATTTGTATCTGAATTTGTCTCTCTGTCTCAACTAGGTACCCAAAAGAATGCTTGTATTCTGGTTCAGCCAATTTTTATTTTATTTATTTATTTGCAGGGTGGGGGCAGCAAATTCTTTGAAAGGCATATATAAATAGTCTCAGTCACAGTTTGGAGTCCTCCAGCATGCTGATGTCTCCCTCTTCCAAGCCTTTTGTTGCCAACAGTCCCCTTTCATGTTGTCATCCCCTCCCTCCCTGGTTCTCTATCTGCCCTTTGGGGCTCTGTCCAGGCCCCATTCCTTCCCTCACATCAGACCTCGCATTCTCTCCCTTCCTGGGTTTTGTTGCTTGGCTGGAATGTAATTCTGTAAGAGCTCCTCTTTCTTGCCTGGATTGACTATGCAGCCCCCAGAAGGTGGCCCAAGAGGGAATCATAGAATGGCAGGTGGCGCTGTGGGTTAAACCACAGAGCCTAGGACTTGCCGATCAGAAGGTTGGCGGTTCAAATCCCTGCGACGTGGTGAGCTCCCGTTGTTCGGTCCCTGCTCCTGCCAACCTAGCAGTTCTAAAGCGAGTCAAAGTGCAAGTAGATAAATAGGTACCGCTCCAGCGGGAAGGTAAACGGCGTTTCTGTGCACTGTTCTGGTTTGCCAGAAGCGGCCTAGTCATGCTGGCCACATGACCCGGAAGCTGTATGCTGGCTCCTTCGGCCAATAAAGCGAGATGAGCGCCACAACCCCCGAGTCAGTCATGACTGGACCTAATGGTCAGGGGTCCCTTTACCCTTTACCTAGAATTGGAAAGGACCCTGCGGATCATCTAGGAATCTCAACTGAGGCATCCATGACAGATGGCCATCCAGTCTCTGCTTAAAATCCTCCAAGGAAGGAGGGTCCACAACCTCCTGAGGGAGACTGTTCCACTGTTGAACAGCTCTTAGTGTCAGAAATTTCTTCCTGATGTTTAGCTGGAATCTCCTTCCTTGTAACTTGAAGCCATTGGCTTGGGTCCTAGCCTCTGGAACTGGAGAAAGTAAGCTTGCTCCATCTTCCATGTGACAGCCCTTTAGACATTTGAAGATGACTATCATATCTCCTCTTTGTATCCTCTTTTCCATTCTAAACAGACCCAGTTCCTTCAGCTGTTTGTCATAAGGCTTGGTTTCCATACCCTTGGTCATCTTAGCTGTGCTCCTCTACACATAATGCCTTTGGGCTGAAAAAGATTCCTTGCTTAGACACAGGGCCAGCCCATCCTGTTCCTACCCCCACTGAAGCCTCACTTACCAGAGCTGTGTGGCTGCAGTTTATGGGTTCCAGTTTGGGTGGCAGAATCCAAGGGGTGACAGAGCCCCCACCACCATTACTGGAGAAGCAAGGAGAAGCAGCTGTGGCAGCAGCTTCCAATGAGATTTTGCAGGGCTCTCACAAGATCTCACCGGAACCTGGAAGCCGCCACCAATGCTTCTTGCTTATCCAGCAGCAGTGGCACCTGCCGTGGTGCAACCTCTTGGATTCTGTCGCCCAAGGCAGCTGCCTCAGTATGTCTCATGGGCGGGCCGGTTCTGCTTACAGGATTGTACTCAAGACCGGCTGGACGGAGGAGACCACACTTTAGGGCTGCTGAAGGATCCCTCTGTGGTTATGACTGTCATTAACAAAGACAGTGGCTCTACTGTTAATTGGTCAATTAAGAACACAGGTCAATAGTCTTAATATTAATTAACCTGTTCCACAAATTTTGAATTCTGATTATTCAGCAGTACCCCTCAGGATTTTGAATAGCAATCATCGTGAAAATTGTACTTGAAAGTGTGTGTGGGGGGGATGTGTTCACTAAACTATAATCTCTCAGTTTCTCTTTTAATGGAATGTGATTTTCTGTTAGGAGTTATGCTCTTATCCCACCTTGCAACTGAGAAATAAACTGCATTTTTTATTATTATTTTGTGACTGAATGATCTATGTAACTTAGGAGCAAAATGTCCTTTGTGCCTTAAAAAGATATGAATGAATTTACAGGCAATATTTTTTTTAATGCCATTAGAGCCAACTTTACGCTGAAATTAGGAGGCTGAGCCTCCTACAACAATATTTCATTTGGTGAGCTTATTGCTCTTGGCTTATTGAATACGCTGTGTTCTGTTGCATAATAACGTTACTATAAATCAGGTTTACTCAGTTCCTAAGAGGAAAGCGTGATCTCAGTTCCAAATGATATTCATCGTGCTAGAAGGATATCTTTTGAGAACCAGTCTGGCGTAGTGGATAGGATCTTGGAGTTAGGCCAAGCAAATCTGTGTTCAGTTCCCTGCCTAGTCATAAATTTGTAGAATGGAAGGGAGATCTCATCCAGCCTCCTGCTCCAAGTTAGAAATCCAGAGCAAGAGTATTTACATCGGGTGACTGCCCAGTCTCTTCTTGAAGATCTCCTGTAAGATCTCCATCCACCCAGGAAATTCGCTGGGTGACCTTGGACCAGTTAGACTTTCTTACCCTAACCTACCTTTATGTTGATAAATGGAGGCACATATGACCCCATGTGACCCATGGCAGGCCCCAAAAAGGTCAGTCTTCAGGCCTGGGGGCTGGCCCCTTAAGATTCACTCCAGACAAAGGTGTAGAGCTTTGATAACTTCAGGGATAGCTGTTGAGATGTTAGACTACAATAACTTTACCAATCCTGGCTGGGACCCATTGGACTTGTAGTCCAGCAATATCTGGAGGGCACCATGTTGACTACCCTTGATCAAAGCCCTGCTTTACAAAACCAAAACATATCTCTATTGTTAGAATGTAAACATATGCAGAAGTATTTCTACACTAATACTGGAAAAGTGCAAATGCTATCTTTGTTGACTAAACATTGTTTCTCCCTTGCTGTGCTGAAGTTTTTGCTGGAAATGATGTGGCGAAGCACATTAGGACCTGCCTCTTTTAAGTAGGAAACATTGTGTACAAAGGGGAGTGGGGTATTCGATTTAAAGCATTTAAATAAAATACATTTAAAAAACCTGATCCTTTTAGGATTCCAGTTTGGTATGGAATAATTTCCACCTCAATACAAATAGCTATAATAAAGCAGATAAAATCAATAAACCATCTAAAGTTATGATTGTAGTGTGACCATGCATGCATTTGTTATGCAAACCCAGCTATTTTAATTTGTTTACTGCCACCAGGGATTGGGGTGGTTTCATTTGTTTACTCTGATTAAGAGAGCACATTGCACAGGCGGATGGCATGGATTGCGTGTCCTCAGATTTCCAGAGTAAGTTATTATGCACAAAGTCATCATCCCCGAGGAATTTTTCTTTCTTTCAAAAAAACTATGTTACCCCTGTGGAAATGTGTGTGTGTTCCATTCTGTAGAAGAAAGGTGTTAAATGGCCCATTTGCTCTAGAAGGAGAAAACCCTGCTGGTTTAATTTTATCTAATTGCAATCTTAAAGCATACAGACATAATTGTTCTTGTAATGCTTCTCTGAAATGGCTTTGGTTTATTACTTTACCCGCAAGGACATCTATTACACAGAAGTGCCAAAGGTGATAGTCCCAACTCAATGGGATAGACTCATAATGTGGCATAAAAATATTTAAACCTTGCCCCCACCCCCATACAAGAGAGTTGGATTTTATTTGATGTATTATTTCCGTTTAGCAACCGCTTACTTTATGAAGATCTCAAAGGGGTTCACAGTCTGTCTGTCTATCTATCTATCTATCTATCTATCTATCTATCTATACGCACATATCTATCTGTCTGTCTAGCATCTCTACACAATAAGTACAATAAAGACTAGAATGATTTCTGTAAAACAACAACACTCAAATACCCTACTTAAACAATATCCATGTTCATATGAATAATCAGAGATGAGTACAAGACAGTATAATGCAAAATTACAACCAACATAACACACATTAGTCATGTAGTCACTCATCCAATCTCACTCACCATCCATTGCGCAGAATCACAACAGTCATTTAATACTTTGAATATTATCTCCGTCAACCAACCACTCATACTCAACAATGTAACAACCTGCATTACATACAAAGGATGACTGCCAACCATACACATGTGACATAGTCTCCCCATCTTCAAAGCTCTAAAGAGCTCATACCCCACACCTACTGGACCATGCTAGGATATCTTACCTGAGGGGGAGGGGGCAGTTCTATACCAGAGCAAACATTGTCTGCACAAACATTTCAGTTTGCCAAATGGAATGATTCCCCCTCTCCTCTCCCTGTGTGCTGTTCTAGGGGCTTTGCAGCTGCCCAGAGCCAATTTCAGAGGCACATGGGGGCAAGAGGGGGCAAGAGGGGGTAGAGCTTCGTTGTGCTTGCTGCTGGTGATTAAGTTGTATCCCACACATAAGGTTGTATCCCCCTAAGTTATACTCAGAGTAGACCTATTGAAATAAATAAGTTAGTCATGGCCATTATTTTCATTGAGTCTGTCCTGATTAGGGAGATACAACCCAAATACAGGCAGCCCCCTGTTTACTCGGAGGTTACGAGGCACCGCCAGCAAAATCATGTATAATTGAAACCCATTGAAAGAGTCTGCAGTCACCCCACTCTGCCCATTTAGTGACATTTCAGTGATGCCTTTATGACGTTTCCATGTCCCTTCTGGGTTCAGCGTGATGTGCATATACATAGCTGCACACATATTGAACGCATGTAGTGGGTGACTGCCTATATAGCAAACTCCTACCTTGCAATTTGCTTATTGCTCTATTAGCACAATGTGCTTTATTATATGACATGAGGAAAATATTTTTGAGTCGTAAGTGTTTGCGTTGGACCCACTGGTCATTTGGCATCTACCCAATGGACAAGGTATCTACTAAATGAATACAGACTCTTTATCTTGTTATTATATCTTTATAGAATATGGCCACATGACAACAGGGCTGTTCTTTCAGATTCTGAGGAGAAAATATTTCTGTTTATCAGATTTTTAAAAAAGATTTCTTAGGCCATACAATATTTTTTCAAGTGAACTTGGAAGAGTAATTGTGGTTAGTTTTCAAATAAATGAAAGAAGTAAATTATTCACACACTTTTAGGGGACAGTGCTCTTCTTCTGTTAGAATAGATCAAGCAGCACCATTGAATTCAGGTTAAATCATATATGAAGAAACTGTGTGGGAGATCAAAAGCTCAGGGTGGCTTTTATCAACTCTGCCAGTTACACTGTTTAGCCACCGAGTAAAGAACAAGGAGCAAAGAGAGACTGACAGCTTTTAAGTTGTTAGCCATTTTTGAAGGATTAACAGCAGGCTGACACTCAACATTCTTTTTATGCTATTAACTGTCTTACTTTGCACAAATTACTCTAATTAATTAATTGGCAAATTAAATATCAGTGCCTTAGTACAGTTAGAATTTTTACAAAGTTTAATAAAGGTACATTTTCTTGACTGAACAGCACAGGAGAAATTACTTTTATTAGGAATCTTACATGGGATGGATCTTTATAGATTATTGGAAGCAATCCACATTTTAAATTGAACGGGTTAATCGCTGTTACCAGAGTTGTTTAACTAAATATTTTGCAAGCTTGAGAATTCTGAATCCAGTGCTAAGACTGGATAAATGGATTTATGCTAATCCACCGGATAGTTTTAAGCACAGAACTCTATGGAGCAATTCAGCTGATTGACTGCTGGCCTTTGAAAAACACTGCATTCTGCTTGTCTAGAATACGCATAACTCTGAATACATAGTAGCTGTGACCATATATAACACCAAACTGCCTGGCGCCAACATTTGTGGATTTTCAGCGCCAGCTAAAGTATGCTTCTCTTTAATGATGTGGGTTCTTGATGTATTAGGCTCAAGGACGATCCTACCATTAGACATAATGAGGCAGCTACCACAGATGGCAAGTGCTGGGGGCAGCTCCCCCTTCCCTAAGCAGTACCTAAAGGTAGCCTGTTGCCTTCAGGTGCAGTCAAGGTCCCTCTCCTGTTGCCAGTTCACTTGGTTCTATATATAGAATGAGAGAGCACCATCTTGTCCTTTGCCTCAGGCAGCAAAATGTCTTGAGCCCACCCTGACTAGGCCACTGATGTTTGCAGTGAGCGGTGTAGTTGTTGAACTGGTTTATATTGTTTTAATGCTCTTACTGGACTTCTTGTAGGGTTCATTTGATTTTTATATTTGATACATGCCACTTTGGAGTGACTTGAAGGGTGGGGTAAAAATCAATTGAGCGTCAACAATTCATGGCTTGGCATTATGTGAATGAGCTGCAGGAAGCCTTGAAATCATACACTCTATCCTCTTTTCTTGCCACATGGCTGGAAAGAGGATTTTGGTGTATTTTCCCTGAATCTCAGCTTATTGCTGTATCCGAATGGAATCTCAGCTTTTTGCTGTATCCAAACTGGGGATCAGGGCTTGCACAATTACTGTGGTTAAACAAGCCAGCTTCAGAAACCATGGTTTGAAATTGGCTTGTTTTGACACTGAGAAGGATTAGTTGATTCCCACTTTGGCTTCAACGAGCTGAGATGCAGAAAAACTGAAAATAAATGCTGTTGGGGTTCTTCTTCTGGCTTTACATGAGAGGGGGGAGAACATAGGTTTGTTGCTTGCTGTGGCCCATTGACTCAGTGCTAAGCCATGGTTTAGTGTTACACCTCAACACTGCCAGTTGCCTATGTAGCATCCAGCATCCACCTCTCCAGACTGCGTGTCATATTTTAGATACAGCATACAAAAAGAATACAAGCCCAGGAAGTTAATTGTCTCAAACGTCTATCTTGAAGAATGCTGCCTGCTTCCTTTCCTCAGCATGATAGTTTTCTTCCTTATGTATTCTGAAGCACTATGAGTTTGCATTGAATTTGTTTGTTTTATCAGCCTTATTTTTTTCCTTGCTATTGTGTTTTTGATAGGATTATAGGGACTGTAATGTTTGCACATTTTAAAAATGATGATGATGATGATTGTGAGCCGCTTTGAACCCAACATTGTTGTTGGAAAAGTGGAATACAAATATCAAATAAAAAAAATCAACTCTACCAAGTGTACTACAACTTGCATGCTTACACAGAACCAGCACCAGCTGGTGGGTTGATTTAAATGAGAGAGTGACCACATGGGAAATGTTTCCTTGTGTCCTTGGCTTCTCATTTAAATCTGGCCTGACAGCGCCAACTGGGGAAGAAGGTTGTTGGCAGCAAGTCACCGTGTACAGGGATATTTGGATCTTGTCCCTGGACTCCAACCAGAGGGCCCTGTTAAAAGTGTGTGTTCAGAACGTGGAATGAAATGAGAAATGCACTTTCAGTAAAAAAGAAAGAAAGAAAGAAAGAAACCTCTTGTGGAAATGTTCTGCTCTTGCTGTTTGAGTCTCGGCGCTGAGGCAGTCCTTTGATCGTGGATATTATTGCTGTTGTCTTTTCCTAGGCAAAGGAGATGTTTTTGGGGATGTCTTCTGGAAAGAAACCACCCTTGCCCAGTCTTGTGCTAACGTAAGGGCTCTGACATACTGTGACCTTCACGTGATCAAGAGAGATGCCTTACAGAAGGTGCTGGAGTTCTACACGGCCTTCTCACACTCTTTCTCCAGGAACCTCATCTTGACCTACAACCTGAGGAAAAGGGTAAGGAGTTATTGTGTGCTTATTGGGTTGGCTCTTTTCCTTTTTGATTGATTCTGTCAGGATTTTTTTTTTAAAAAAATGGAAAATGTGGGTATACAAGAATCCTCACTGGTAAACAACTCACCTACAGGCATATTTGCACTACAGTGGGGTATAACTTGGGCAACAGTCTGCTCCTCTGTTTCCTCACTTTGCACGCTCCCTGCATTCCTCCCCTCCCCCAATTCCGGAATTTGCACTGGGGATTCCTTTTTTTAAAACAGAATAAGACTTTATTTAGAGTTCAACAATAACAAAGGGGGGGGGAACCACAGTAGTTGTAACATTAAATCATTACAATTAACCAATTTTAACATTTTATAAATACTAAGAAAGAAATTATACACTGGGGATTCCATGGATTTTGTTGGATTCAGCCCATATACAGTGGTACCTTGGTTTAAGAACAGCTTAGTTTACGAACAACTTGGATTAAGAACGCTGCAAACCCGGAAGTAGGTGTTTTGGTTTGTGAACTTTTCCTTGGAAGCAGAACATGTTGAGTGTGTTCCATTTGTAAATTGAGTCTCCCGCTGCTATGGGAAAGCACACCTTGGATTAAGAATGCTTTGGTTTAAGAACGGATTTCTGGAACGAATTAAGTTTGTAAACCAAGGTACCACTGTATTGATTCACACCAGTTTACCAGAGAATTTTCTGCACCCCAGCAAACTAATATAAAATTACCGTGGAGTCAATTACAATGAAGCATGATATAAAAAATGTGTCAAATTGGTGGGTAAGGTGGGGATGTAAAAAATCCAATGTCTGTTGATATGCCAGTGTTCCTAGGAGACCCTGAGAACTGTAGCACTGCTCAAATAAATTCTCAACACCCTTTCTATGCTACAATTCCCAGGATTGAGAATCCTTGGCCTTGCACAAATAACCATAGATTCCAGAGTTTCCTAGCAAGAGGGAATGACCGTTAAAATCTGTAATGGAGATAGTTTCTGCTTCTTCACAACTTCGGTATCCAGCAAATGTGCCTCAAACCTTCTTCCTTATACCTCTCTTTTTGTATATGCTCAGAAATTTGTGAAGACGGGGGTGGGGTGGACTGTGCATATATTTACTGCATTCTTCCCTCACCCACAAACATTCGCTCAGCACTAAGAAGAGTCCGCTATTGCAAAAAGAGAAATGCAAACAGCAACATCAGCACTTTGAAGGATAGAATTAAAGAATTGCCATAAGAGGTTTTGTGGGAAGCATATTCTAAAATAAAGAAGTCTCCAAACTGAAGTTTGTGTTAGTGTATAAGAGTAAAGAAAATCATATAGTAGAAATATGATTGTGAATGTAACATGGAGAAATCCTGAAGTATGACATGAAATGAGGCCTCAGACAAAAGGGAGGCTACTCAGAGGTGAAGATTGAGGCCTGTTCTCTTCTCTGCGTTTGGCTCCTCTGAGTTATTCTCTACAACCCTTGAAAGTGGCAAGTAGCTGTCACTTCATCCAGCCAGTCAGATTTATTAACAAGAAACCATTGCTGATCACAAAAATAGCACCAGCATGTTTTAACATAGGCAATTCCCAGTCTACAAGGCCCCATGTTGCACTGTGAAATCTTGTCTGAACTGTGAGGGCAAATGTTAAAACCTTATATGTAGTGTAATTATCCCAACCCATCAAGAAATAACAGATTTTCTACCTACATTTTTTTTAAAAAAAGGAATCTTCCTGGTAGAATTAGACAGGGAGCAATGCAGTACATAATGAGCAGCATTTTCCACACCTCCTGGACTGCAGGTACATAAATGATGGCTTAAAGGTATTCTGGCACATCCGCTGTGCTGTGTTGTGGAATGGTTGCGTGGGCAGTTAGTATGTGTATTTATTTACTTGAAGATAGATATAATTGAGCTCCCAGGTCTGTGGCAGAAAATTGGCACAAGGCAATTGGTGTACAATGTTTGCCATGGTTTGCACGATATGGTTGCATTCTGCTAATGCTTTGAAATAATCTCTCAGACGAAAGAATCAAATACACTTTCTGGTTGTGGGGTTTTGTTTTAGCTCTGCATCATTTCTGGTGAGACGGTATGGGCTGCTTTCTGTGGTAATATATTTTAACTGTGTTGGAACTGTTGCTTCAGATACAAGGAAGATAGGAGAAAGCCATGAAATCTGATTAAAAGCCAGAAAAAGGCTTTACAAGGGTATAGCTTTGCAACTATAATTGGCACCGTGCAATGAGCGTAACCTATTTTGTCGAGACATTCCTTTATTATAGCTTCAAATACAGCATGGAATTCTTTGGCCTAATTAATTAACCTGTTTGTTAGTATGTTTTGACGGAGACGTGTGAGAATCACCACAGCGTTACGTGCCATTTTTTATACCTGCCAGTGGAAAGACTACTTATTTGTTTTCAAAATCATGTTGGCAGCAAACAGAGTTAATCATTTCATTATGCCCTGTTGAATTGAAGTACGCACTCAATTAGGTGCAAGCAGAATAAATTAGAGTAGGAAAACTTCAATACAAAGTGGATATTTCCTTCAGATTAAGGCTCAAGATCCCTTTATGAAGGACCACTGGACAGTTAAGTCCAGTCAAAGCCAACTATGGGGTGTGGTGCTCATCTCGCTTTCCAGGCTGAGGGAGCCAGCGTTTTGTCCACAGACAGCTTTCCAGGTCATGTGGCCAGCATGACTAACCGCTTCTGGTGCAACGGGACACCGTGACGAGTGCCAGAGCGCACGGAAATGCCGTTTACCTTCCCGCCACAGCAGTACGTGTTTATCTACTTGCACTGGTGTGCTTTCGAACTGCTAGGTTGGCAGAAGCTGTGACAAAGCAATGGGAGCTCACCCCTTCATGCGGATTTGAACTACCAGCCTTCTGATCAGCAAGCCCAAGAGGCTCAGTGGTTTAGACCACAGCACCACTTGCTCTCAATGAAGAGATGCATGGTGCAGCAACCCCGTATATCACCTTCTCCAGTGATGTGCAGTTGAAAGGCTGCCTGATGTCACATCAGCATGAAAACCAGCACATTTTTTTTATGGGCACACCTCTGCAGCTGCCGCCCCAACTGGAGGCACGCCCTGCCCCCCCACCTCACCTGAGAAGCACACTAAGCAGGAGCTGGGAGAGGACGGGTCCTTGCATCCCTTGGCCACGCAGCATCACCCGCCGGTGGGGGAAGCAGGCAGACAGTGAGAGTGGTGGCAGTGGCAGTGCCCAAGGTGGAGGAAGCAAGCACACATGTCCCGCTGCAGCTCTGGCCAGCGCCAGCAGTGCTGCATGGAGGCACCAGTTGGGGGAGCAATGCTTGCCTTAGGAGGCATAATGCTTTCCTTGCCCTGGGCTTTGGCAACCCACGCTATGCCACTGTTTGTAAGCAATTTCCCCTAATGAAATGCATCTTTGCATATTTCCTTCACAAACATGTATATTGTCATGCAACTTTATTCTTTTTATACACATTACTTGGCTGGAGAACTGTACTGCAAAATTTTGAAAGGTGGCTGCGTTTTGGCTCACTTATTATTTTGGGTATTGTGAGCTAGTTAACTTTGTTTTCAAATACACACTGAGACAACTTTCTCATTCCATCCCAGCTTAAGGTAAAGGTAAAGTGACCTCTGACCATTAGGTCCAGTCGTGGCCGACTGGGGTTGCGGTACTCATCTCGCTTTATTGGCCGAGGGAGCCGGTGTACAGCTTCTGGGTCATGTGGTCAGCATGACTACACGGAAACGCCATTTACCTTCCCACCGGAGCAGTACCTATTTATCTACTTGCACTTTGATGAGCTTTCAAACTGCTAGGTTGGCAGGAGCAGGGACCGAGCAATGGGAGCTCACCCTGTCACGGGGATTCAAACCGCTGACCTTCTGATCAGCAAGTCCTAGGCTCTGGGATTTAACCCACAGCGCCACCCGCATCCCCCACCCCAGCTCAAGAAACTGCTATCCAAGGCTACTACTCTTTTTAAACCAGAGCTTTCTTTATGCTAGGCTTAGAAGGGCTATCTGCGGATTGATTTGGAAAGACATATTCAGGCAAAGGAACTTCATTCTTTCCCTTTCATGTTATTCTATGAAACATTTATTATAGAAAGCACATTCCATCATAGCAATTTCCATCTGATTATTGAGATAATGGTATTTTAATTGGATTGCAGTCAGTGATAAAACTGATGCTGATTGATGGTGAGAATGGTTAAACTTGATTAGTATTAAGTAAGTGAACTGCATTCTTTTTCTTTTATTTGCAAGAAGCTGATTGCAAATTAGAATTGGCTACCCTAAGTTACCCAGCACACTTATTTTGCAGGCTGCAGAAGATGTAAACATTGTGTTAAGAATATGGATAAGGTATACCAAATGGGAAATGTTGAAGAAAAAATACGATCTGTTTTGAGCAAAGTGCTTCATTCATTACCCATAGGTTGCATTCCTGTTTGTGCTACAAATACCGTATTTTACGTCCCATAGGACGCTCCGTCCCATAGGACGCACCTAGTTTTTTGGGGGGAAATAAAGGAATTTCCCCCCCTTTATTTCCCCCCAAAAAGCAGGTCTGGGAAACTGAACCAGGTCGAGGAACAGCGGGATGGCGGCGCTGCGCCTCCCTGCTGTCCCCCGAGCTTGTGGGGCTGGCTGATGTCTGCCCGGCGCGAGGGGTGCTCTGCTTCAGGGTGCCCTGCCCGCCGGGCGGCAGGCTGCTATCCGCAGCGGGGGGAGCCCTGCGGGAAACTCCTGCAGGGCTCCCCACGCTGCGGATGTATGCCCGGCGCGAGGGGCGCTCTGCTTCAGGGCGCCCCTCGCGCCGGGCGGCAGGCTGCTATCCGCAGCGTGAGGAGCCCTGCGGGGAACTCCCGCAGGGCTGCCTAGGCTGCGGATGTGTTCCCCAAGCGCCGGGCGCTCTGCTTTCAGGGCGCCCGACGCTCCGGGAAGCAGGCTGCTATCTGCAGCGTAGGGAGCCCTGCAGGGCTGCCTAGGCTACGGATGTCTTCCTGAAGCCTGGAGAGCGAGAGGGGTCGGTGCGCACCGACCCCTCTCGCTCTCCAAGCTTCAGCGAAAGCCTGCATTTGCCCCATAGGACGCACCCAGATTTCCCCTTCATTTTTGGAGGGGAAAAAGTGCGTTCTATAGGGCGAAAAATACGGTATTTCGGTTTCTCATGCTTTGAATCTTTAAGGATGTTGTGTGACTGTGAGGGAGGAAGAGCTAGAATCTAGGTTTTAGGTGAGTATAATTCTATCAGTGTAACTTGCATGGGAATCATACACAGCAAGACATTGAAGAATGGAACAGTTAACAATCGTGTCCTTGTGAATCAGGTCATCTGTCTGATAGCTTAACTTTTTTTTTAAAAAAAGAACTGTATGCCCATTTATCCTTTTGATAAAGGAAGGCATGTTGAGTGCATAGTTAGACTATGGAACTCACTCCCACATGGGGCAGTGATTGCCATCAACTTAGATGGCTTTAAAAGAGGATTAGGCCAAACCATGGAGGAGAGGGGTATTGATGGCTGTTAGCTGCAATGGCAATGTTCTATCTTCACTGTCAGAGGCATTATGTCTCTGATCACTAGTTTATGGGAACCACAGGTGGGTAGGTGCTGTTGTGTTAATGTCCTGTTTGCAGGCTTCCCACAGTCATCAGGATGCTGTCTTAGATGGGTGATTGGCCTGATTTAGCAAGCTTGTTGTATGTTCCATTTATAACTGAGATACATTCCACAGTGACTTGTAGCAGGGCCTTCTCAGTGATGGCATCCCAGTTATGAAACTCCCTTCCATTGGAGATAACGTTTGCCCCCCCTTCACTGACACCTTTTAAAGGTCTGTGAAAGACCTTTTTTGTCTGGACTTTGGGGACAGAAGGGGTGGCTAGCCTGCTTCTATTTTCCGTGACTTCTGCATTGTTTCTGTTTCGTAATTGAATTGTAAATTGTATAATTTTGCAGTATTATGTTATATTTTACTGTATTCTTTGAATACTGCCTTGAAAACATAGGTTGGAGGATGGTCTAAGAATACAAAAGAATAACCATAAAAGTTATTTCCTGTTAAAATTGTATCCCTTCATGCAAGTTGCAAATCTGAATTGCAGAGGAAAGCTTCTGATAGCACAATTACTAGACAATAGACACTTTCGGCAGAGAAACCTTCCTCACTGAAACTCTTCTGTGCTGAAAACCTGCAGAACCAGGTTTATTGTAGACTGGAACAAACTTTTGCCACTCATTTGATGGAATAATTGGGTGCACTCTTCCCACCTTAGATCAAATCTATGCTGTCAGGTGCCATAAGAAAGCGGCAGAGATAGCGCAGGATAGTACGCACCCTGGAAATGCTCTCTTTCAGCTTCTGCCTTCTGGAAAAAGGTATAGGGTTATAAAGGCCAGGACTAGCAGCCTGAAAAACAGTTTCTACGTAAATCCAATTCTGGTTCTAAACGCAGCATAAGGGGTCTCTATAGTGTAGTGTATTTTAAAATGGGGTTTCAGAGTTTTTAGGGGTTTTTGAATGTTTTATGTAGTTTTTCAATTTCATTGTTCTGCATGGGACAATGACAATAAAGATATCATATATCGTATATCGTATACACCCCGCCACTCCGTTATTATACATGAGAACCTTTTCCAACTTTAAGTTTTTTTGTCCATCGTACAATCTGAAGTTGCCACAGGTACAGTCAATATTGTAACTGAATTAATTTCCAGGACACTAGGTTGAATGAAAAATTGTTGGCCTCAAAATAACTGTCCTACCAAGGGGATGTGAGAGCACACTGAACACATTTAGGATGGTTAGACATTTTTACCTACATCAATCCATCAATTCTACTGGGGATTCCAGGTTATACTTCTTTCCACTGGGAGATCTCTTTGAAGAATAGAAAGATTCCTATGGAAGAAGAAGTTTCCCATCATCCTTAGTAATGACGATTGGCTTAGTAGCTTCCCCCCTTTCTTCCCTCTGGTTTGAAACTCCACGCCTTTTAGCCTCTTTAATACTCATCAGTGGAGTGCCCCTAATTGGTACATTGGCAGAATGCTTCCTGTCTTTTCTGTTTCAGCAAATATTTGCTTTAGTTATGTGTACACTACTTCTTCTTGATTGCTCTTAGTTTACTTTCACTCACTCGGGGATGGGTGTGTTTGCTTTCCCTTGCACAGATGCATGTGGTAGTTTGCATGATGGGATATAGATGATTGCTCATGCCCTACCAGAGAGAGCTGGCTGGCTGGCAGTACCCTCAATTCAGGTCTCTCTAGTGCTCTCCATGACTTGAATATTTCATGATGCCATTTAGCCATTAGGTCTTTTAGATGGTGTGAGAGATGATTAAACAACTGGCTGCGAATACTACAGAAAGACCTTTTTCGCAGGTGGAATGCTCTAGCATTTCATTATGCTTGCTCTGCTCAGGAAGTCTAGACAGGCAGGCAAGCACATGTTTCCTTTAGGACTGTGGATTTGTCTTCTGAAATACAAGATGCAATCAGCACAATTATTTTATAAAGCTATATGTGAAATGATTACCCCGTGAAATAACTTGAACAATGTAAAATAATGGCTTTGGATTTCCGTGGCTCTACTCATTACATTTTAGGTGCGCACTTAAACTTGTGCCTATTAGTAGCATAATATCTGAACGCTGAAAGAAGTGTAATCTTTGGCAGAAGGCAAACCCTTCGGAAATAAATTGCAATTCTCGTTTAGTAGTTAGGTTCTCTTCTTAGTATAAGAAATGTTGGTTTTCAAAGATGCAAGGGCAATCCTTTAATTGTAACATCACATGACATTTGTGCCCCAGTTTGCATGTAAGGCTATATGTCAAACTATGGCTTTGTGCAAATGAGTGGGTTCCCAAAGTGAAGGTCACAGCTGTTGCATGCTTTCCACAATTGTGCTGCTCCTGCAGTACTACCCAGGATTAATCCTTGGTTTATCTTAAGAGTTATGTCCAAATCCACATTTATGGTCTGCCTCCCCTCAGACTATGAATGTATAAACCAAGACTAAACCTTGGTTACACCATGTGTTTTGTATAGAGCAGTGTTTCCCAAACTTGGGTCTCCAACTATTTTTTGGACTACAGCTCCCATCATCCCTAGCTAGCAGTGGCCAGGGATGATGGAAATTGTAGTCCAAAAACAGCTGGAGACCTGTGTTTGGGAAACACTGCTCTAGAGTGAGAAAAACCAATAGCCTGGGTTTAGATTCAACGCTAAGCCCAAACCATACCTTAGCCTGGGTTGGCCACAACCTCTACTTTGGAAACCTGCATGTTTTCTCATTCATGCTAAGTCTTGGTTTGGCTTTGTGTTATGTGTGAATCTAGTATAAAGGTAAAGGTAAAGGGACCCCTGACCATTAGGTCCAGTCGTGGCCGACTCTGGGGTTGTGGCGCTCATCTCGCTTTATTGGCCAAGGGAGCCGGTGTACAGCTTCCGGGTCATGTGGCCAGCATGACTAAGCCGCTTCTGGCGAACCAGAGCAGGGCACGGAAACGGCGTTTACCTTCCCGCCGGAGTGGTACCTATTTATCTACTTGCACTTTGATGTGCTTTCGAACTGCTAGGTTGGCAGGAGCAGGGACCGAGCAACAGGAGTTCACCCTGTTGCAGGGATTTGAACCACCAACCTTCTGATCGGCAAGTCCTAGGCTCTGTGGTTTAACCCACCGCGTCCCTTGAATCTGGTATATAATTGTATAAATTTGATGTCACACTTTTAAGCATCTCTCTGCTTGACTGATGGTCAGCTGTTTCCTGTTTTGTCTTTTGGGTGTTTTTTATCCATAGAAGTAAAAGATCAAGAAAAGCTTGTAGCATGTCAATTCTGATGCAATGACATAAACTGCATTCTTTGCACTTACCATATAAAAGTACATTTGCTTTTAAGATTAATGTATCCTTGCCTTCAGAAAATCTTAAAGGGAGTAGTTCTGCCAAAAAAAAGAGAATCTGGCCATTGTTCCTGTCTGTCTGTGATAGGGACACTAATAGTTTATATTGCAGGTAACATTATTCAATACTCTTTGCAAATTACTGCAAGATTTTGAGCAAAGCAGAATTAATATCTGACCATTTGCTGAAAGAGCTTGTGCATCTCAAAGACATGCATGATTCAGAAGCAGATGTTAGATCGATACGAGATGAGAATCTACACCCTATCTTTGTCAAGGTGTTCTTTTCTTTTCTTGCTTTGCAGAAATGTTATATTTCCACATCCCCAATTGAGGCTGCTGTCGTAAGGGAAATGCGACACCATTTTTGTATGCACAATTCATTAAGTACTGCTCAGGGCTTTACTGCCACTCGAGACGCGCATTGGGATATTGTTTATGCTGACCTGTTTTCTAAATTAAATAAGATAAACTCACTTGTCACATTCCATCACACACTGGTTCAAATGGCTGGAGCAGAGGAAGGAAATGGTGACAGTGCTGCCAATCGTTACAGATTAATCTGGAGTTGGTCTTGTGGTTACATAATTCAAGCATTTTTCTGAAGCTAAGTGGAGGTAGGTTCGGCCAGAGTTTAGATGAGAGACTGGGAACCCTACATACACTGCCTTGAGTTGCACCCTGGAAGTCTCCTATGCCCTTTCACCGATTTGAAAAGCGATTTGTTGCATATTGGAAATCAGTGCCTGAAATAAAAATATAGCTTAAAATATAATGAATAACCTTAAGGAATAAGAAGAAGTGGAGAGTCCCAGGCCTGGAACAGATGAGACTCTGGAAATGAAATCAAGCCTCTCATATTCTCTCTTAGTAGCTTTGAGGGAAGGGGTGGTTATAGTGGCAAAGGTAGAAGGGGTGACCTTAGCCTCAGCCTAGTATACCTGAAGGAGCGTCTCCACCCCCATCGTTCTGCCCGGACATTGAGGTCCAGTGCCAAGGGCCTTCTGGCGGTTCCCTCACTGCAAGAAGTATATGTCAATTACTTTTGCATTTAGACTGTCTCAGTATCCACATAGTTCAAGGAACCAGGGCCTTCTCAGCAGTAGTGCCCACCCCCGTGGAACACCCTCCTACCAGATGTCAAGGAAATAAACAACTACAGTCATACCTCTGCTTGCGAACATGATCCGTGTGGGAAGCATGTTCGCAAACTGCAGTGTTCGTAGCCTGAAGCGCCATGTCTGCGCACGCGTGTGGAGCAATTCAGTGCTTCTGCACATGCATGTGACGTCATTTTGCATTTCTGCGCATGCGCGAGAGCTGAAACCCGGAAGTAACCCGTTCCGGTACTTCCGGGTTTGGCACAGTCCGCAACCCGAAAACGCGCAACCCGCAGTGTTCGTAACCTATGACTTTAACTGACTTTTAGAAGACACCTGAAGGCAGCCCTGTTTAGGGAAGTTTTAATATTTGATCTTTTACAATGGTACCTTGTTTTGAATCTGGGATCCGTTCCAGAGCCCCGGACGCTTCACGAAAGGAATGCTCGACAAAGTGCCGCTCTATGCACACGCGCAGAGCAGTTTGTGATTCTGCGCATGCGCAATTTGGGGCTTCTGTGCATGTGTGAGCGGCAAACCTGGAAGTAACCCATTCCGGTACTTCCGTGTTTGCTGTGGACATTCGGCAAATTGGATGGTCGACAGTGCGGACGTTCGCGGAGGTATTACTGTATTGTGTTTTTAATATTTTTTGGGAAGCCGCCCAGAGTGGCTGGGGAGGCCCAGCCAGAAGGGCAGGGTATAAGTAATAAATAACAACAACAACAACAACAACAACAACAACAACAACAACAACAACAAACAAAATATCTCCCTCCACCATTTTTCCCATCTACAATTCCCCCCTCCAATATGCCATTTGTATAGCAGCTTCGGGAGGTGGTGGGATTTAGACTGGGGAAATAACTAGCACAGAAAGAGTTAAGCCGCTTCCCCAAACTAGTCGCACCTCAGCTACTCTTAAAATAAATTCTGATCACAGATTTCCAGCATCTTTTCTGGTTCTCTTCCCTACACTGCCTAAGTTATTGAGTGCAGTTATGCTGGCTTTCCTACTAGAAACCGTTGTACAGTACAGCTGAACGATCCCTAATTTGTCCACGATTTCCACTGTCTGCTTTGATTTTAAGTCATTTCAACAGCAACCCATATGTGGCATTTTTTGCCAGTGAAAAATAAGATTGCTTCAAACAATTTATTAGTTTGCAGAGTTTCAGTGTCTTCTGCCCTTGTATGAAATGTAAAGAGCTTCATTTTATGTTAGTCTAATGGAATCTATGTAAGGATCTGTAGACATGGTCGAAAATTATTTGGGATAAAGTTTCGGCATTATCATCTCCAGTCAATATAGAAAGCTTTTCTGGCGTTCTTTGACACACACATTCAGTGCAGCAATTCTCTTCTGACAATCGGGACATGATTTAGAAATGACCCTTCCATCTCCATGCCTACTTCTAGTCTAGCCTTGCTGCACTGAAGGGTAGATTGAAATGCTGATGAATTGTGTCCAATTTTGCATTTCATAAAGACAGCTACATTTCTCACTTTCAGCACCAGCCATACACCTTCTCACGGTGTTTTCAGGTGCCTTTCTTCTTTTCTAAAGTTGGTAGATAACATAATGGTAGATTAGATGAATTGCTAACGTTCTGGCATTCCTTGATCTTGCGGCATTCGCTCTGAAAATATCTACAGGACTTTCAAAACATTCTTCTCCACTTAAGTAATCACTGAAGGTTACTCTATCTGGATGAGTGTCTTGAATATACTATGGGTAAGCAGTTATATTGTATGACAAATCATGCAGTTCTTAGGAGACTTAGGAAGTGTAATATGGAAATTCATGGGAACACCAAATGCAACATGATATGTCCATCCAATTGAAATCTGGGCAGCTAAAATAATGTCGCAGGACTTTAAAGGTAATAGCAGCAAAACCAATTGCCTTTGTCTGTCCCACCTGCAATAAAATATGTCTCTCCCTTATTGGTCTCTCCAGTTTTAGCTAATTTTTCCTTATCCAGCCCTCCATGTTATAGAGAAACTGGGTGTCAACAACATATTGGTAACTTCTAATCTCTAATTCTCCAGCAACCACTCCCAACACCTTCATATAGATGCTAAACTGCAGGGCGGGCGGGCAGAGACCTTAACATTGTGTGCCAAATCCAGTTAGGGCACAGATAACACCTAATTTACAATATATCACAACAGACTCTTGCAGAACATTAAAAACACAGAAGAGCAAATATTTTTTAGCTCTGTCAAAGCTTTTATGAATATAATTAACAATAGAAATGCCTAATATTGTACTCATTAAACCTCCACCTTCAAATTTAAACGTTTCCTTTCAAAACATACCTTTGTCAAAACTATGCCAATCCAGAACCATATAAAAAGCTAGCCTTTTGGCAATTTATTTGCATTAAAAAAGACAAAATAGAACATCAAAAGACAAATGAACAGAATAAGTTAATAAACAGCACAAAATGAAGATAAGAGAGAAAGTCAGAGACAGAAATGTTTCCCTTTTTAATTTCTCTGCAGCATTTTCCCCATCCTAAGGTCCTAGCTCACTCAGATGTGTCAATGTCTCTGTTGTCAGCAACAGACTGGACAAGATGCTGCTGGCATCTGTATAAAATCTGGGTCAAACAGAGAAAAGCATCCAGATGGAATATAGTTGAATCACTGATGGGTTATAGGAGCTCACAGGAAACCATTGCAAAACAACTTATCTTTAGCAGCACAGAGCTAACTTTCAGAAATGGCAACTGCTAGAGTTTGCATCCAGCCTCCCTTCAGTAAGCAGCAGGTTAGGAAATGACAGCCAGGTGCCTTCTAATGGCCATCTCAGACCATGACCCCATCCATCTCAAAGGCCACCAGCAGCCTGACATCTAGAAGACGGAGGGTTACACTGGGGCCAGCTGTATTTATGGCTGTTGGTTTGCCTTTCTCTTTTGGTTTTTAGGCGGCAGGATATAAAATGCTGCTAAGCTGGGTATTTGTAGGATGCACTCCACAGAAAAAGAAGCTTAGCCCCATGATTGCCTTTTTAAAAGGACAATTCTTATGACATTTACATTTTGATCTGCATTTTATTAATTGCTCTGCTGTGGATTAATTGTTCTCGAGGTGTAATTTGATGGTTTTGTAATTTTGCTATGGCGTTTTGTGCACTGTCTTTTGAGGGCAATGTGACCTACACTGAAAGGTGGCTCAGAAATCTTGAAATAAGGACTAGATCCTTACACTGATGTAAATTCATTATTTTCCCACTAGCACTAGTAGAATTGGACTATGACAGCAATCACAATAGAATGAGAGCCAACGTGGAGTGAGGAGACGTCTGCTCACACAACAGGGCTTCTTCTTCCTCGTTCCCAGGCTGTCCCTTACATCCCCCTGAAAATTCTGGTGGATTGGGGGACCCTCCACAGCAGCTTTTGGGGATATATGGGGTGCTGGAGGAGGAAGAAGAGAAACTAGAAGCCTGGTTGTATCAGATCTCTATTGCATAAGCAGGTGGACGTTATTAATGTCACCCATTGAGTTTAAGGCTGGAATCCTATGTATAATTTCCTGAGAGTAAGCCCAATTGAACAAAGTGAAGGGACCGTAAATATACCTAGGACTATACTGCAAGAAAGCTTCCTTTGATTTGATGCTGCTTTGTGGTTTTAAGCAGCAAAGGCAATGCACTCATACAGATAGGAAACATTCAGTTCATTTAGCAGAGTTTAACATATTCTTTGTCAAACTCTGTCCCACATCCTGAGGTTTGCGGAATAAATTGTGAATCATTTACCAGAGGGATAGATACAATACTTGGTTTTCCTTGTGTGGAGTTGCTTTGAAACAAATGCGTTCTCTCCTGTTGAAACTTCTAAAGTGCACTTCTGGTCTTCTTTTGTGTTTGCTTCATTTTGTTTATTTAGAACACAGATGCTTTTCAGATCTTTCATTTTGGCTCACCTGTCTCTGTGGATGCAAGTTCAGAGTAAGATAAAGGAGCATCTAAGGAGATGTTTATTGTTAGCAGCAGGCTTAATTTTTATATATTGGAACCTCGAT
This sequence comes from Podarcis filfolensis, assembly GCF_964270895.1. NCBI lineage: Eukaryota > Metazoa > Chordata > Lepidosauria > Squamata > Lacertidae > Podarcis > Podarcis filfolensis. The sequence goes on from NC_139606.1 coordinate 97,730,824, forward strand.
GAAATAAATCTTTTGATGATGGAGCACAGTGCTGTGAACTATCCTAAGTTTTCTTTAAAAAACCCCACCCCATTTGCATCTCCCCAAAACTGGCAATCAGCAACTTTAACTGGGTGTAGCATTAACCTAGATACATCCAAGTGTCGTTTTTCTCACTTTTAAGGCTCTGTTGTTAGTAAGAGGGAAGAAAATGAACTTTTGCCACTCTTAGACTACACCCAGACTTCAGTTTCCTGTGAGCTGCATCAGAAAACTATGTAAGCAGGTTGGCAATTCCATACCAAATGTATCTGTCACATGCTCCTTTTAATGAGCGTCTTCCTGCTTTTTATGTACTTCTTACTTTTTTATTTCCATTTATATGCTTATTATCTGTAGATCTTGAAGCAGTTTATAGACAAAATGCATGCACATGCACACACAATAAAAACAATGTCCAATGATTTACATTAAGAGATAAACAATATTCATATCCATATCAGCAATATCAATATAACAAAAGCAAAACGCAGGATCCTAATTAGCATAAAATGCACCCATTCATACAACCATTGATACCTTGTGGGGTGGGGGGTCAGGACCTTGCCACACAACCACTCACCCAATCTCACTCCCACCATAAGGGGACACCTGCAATTTCCTTTTCTGTTTTCATCAGAATTTCCCAGCGTCCCTATTCTTGGCTTCAGCTGGTGGTTAGCGAGGAGAGCACTTAACTGCAAACCCAGGTCTAGATGACATGCTAAGCCAAACATTGTCTTAGTTCCATGCGGTTTGGGAGTAAAAAAGAGGGGGAAGGAATGAAGTGGCTCTCTCTCTCCAAGAGTCTACAAACTAGTCCGATCCCAGTAAACCATAGTTTGACTTTCTGAGTTGCGTGGACACTGCCTGTAAGGAGTTGATTGCCCCTGGGGAAGCAAACACTAGTTTCTGAAACATGCCTGGTTTGGAACATTTTGAGAACTTCATCTTTTTGGTTTATTCGTGCATTCAGTGCCTCCACCCCTCTTTAATCACCCCCCCAAGACATTGAGGCCTGCTTATCTCATTGACCAGATTTCTTGGTCAAAGTTTGCTTTCATTCCACTCTATAGCGTCCTAGAATGCAGGCAGATTTACCCTCCAAATGACTTGAGCAACACCCACCAGAAAATTGTGAAGTCTATAACTGTGGCTGTACTCATTCAGCAGCCAGGGTGTGGGGAAGAGAAAGGAAGCCCACAATTACGGGGAAACTATATGCAGAAAACATGGGGAAATGAATTCCAGGCAGCAAGAGGCAGAAAGTAAAATGAAATGTGACAACAGTGGTGGTACAAACATAATCTTAAATCCTAAAGCATTGGCTACAATCCATTGTCAGCTAAGCTGTTTCTGAAGTTTTTCTCCAGGCACTGCAAGTGTGGGAGTACAATTGTGCTCCAGAAATATTTTATTGTTGGTTTGCTTTTTGCTTAGGTTAAGATCCGTAGCCTATAAATTCTTAGTGCTGTTTAATCTTTTTTCCAAAGCACAGTGTTTTTAAACTTTATTTTCAAGTGTGGGTTGAACATGAAATCATGTTCTTAAAAAATTCTCCCAGAATCCAGTAAGGGAAACATGCATTTCAGATAAGCCTCCAGAGCTGGTGATATCAGACAGTCTCAGAATTAATGTACTGAAAGAGGGAGTACAAGGGTATGTAAAAAAAACCCTGAATTCAGCGTCGCCCCATCTTCTATGTAAGTAAAGGCATTTTCTCACATAATATTAAGCATGCCTTTGAGCTCCTGTTGTGGTTTTTTGGGGTGGGATTCTCCCCACACGCCTAATAATGATAGTAATTTTTTTATTTATACCCCACCCATCTGGCTCCTCTTGTTGCCACCTGATGTCCCCTTGGGAAGACAGTGGGGATCAGTGACTGGATAGCCTAGTCAGTAGAGCATTGGACTCTTAAGCTCAGGGTTGTGAGTTTGAGCTCCATGTTGGGCAAAAGATTCCTGCATTGCCGGGGGTTGGACTAGATGACCCTTGTGGTCTATTCTTGGACAAAGACTCAATTTGTCCATCTGGAAAGCCGCAAGGCTTGTGCAGATAGAACATGTATAAGAGTGCAACGTTGAACACCACCCTCAGTATGTGCAAGTGTGAGTGGCATTAATGCAGAGCAGAAAACAGAAGGATGCTCTTTTCAGTCTAGTCCTTTTCGTTCTGCATTTGCTTTTCAAACCCATAAAATGCAAACCATGGTGACAGTGTCATTCATGAAAACATAGGAACCAACTCATAGGGGCTGAGGGGTCATCGGCCCCACCAATAAAATATATGAGAGGGCCGCCTCCCCTCTCCCAGTTGACAGTTGTTGCCATTCTAATGGTGTGTATGCGCTGTGTCATGTGATCGATGGGGCAGGGCTTATCTGCATCCCTCATCCCCCAATATTTTATTCAAGTTGGCAATCCTACATGAAATTGCCTCGAGATGTGAAGGTCTATACCTTGATAATGGAATATTAAACCAATTCATTATGTTAAGTTTTGAGACAGGAGAAAGGCCTGGAGAGGGTGTCGGCACTCTCGACATATTCACACGCTTGAATGTGAGAGCAGTGAGCTGAGGAAGGGTGTCACACATTACAACATTTGTGAACTTGCTTGTGCTTGCACATTCGCTCACATCCCCAAAAAGAACTCTTGCATCTTGTCCATGGGAAATAGAAGCCCTGCAACTAAGCATATATAAATTACGTGTATCTCTGCAAGGGGAGAGATTAAGTACGAGAATTCTCCCGCTTCCAGTATTCATTGTGTTTTTTTTAACATGCAGAGAGCCACACACTGGGTGATGCCTCATTTGACCAATTTGTTGTTGACATTGTAGAAAAATCTGAGATGACAAAGTAGAAAAATGAGACTAATAGAAAAATCCAAATAGATCCCTATGTTATCGTGCTTGGGATTCTCGGTCTTCACATCAGACCTCACAGATGTGCCTTTAGAGGTCACAGTCTCTGAGGAACTTCAAGGAGTTGAGCTATTTAGTGTGTTAAACTGATTGCTGTGGCATTACAAAGCACCTGCCTTCAGCCTTTTTCTCCCCCGCTTTTCTGCCTTGTTTAACAGTGAAACTAAAGAAAAGTAGCAGTAGAGCCGTCTCTGAGGAATATGCTAAAGGCTACCCGAAGCCATGATATTTGGAGATGATTCTACATGGGATTGATATGGGGCAATTTCACACATTATGCAACAGAAAACCCTGGTTTGCTCTTCCACAAACCAATGCTTGGGGCGACTCTACTTTCTACATATCTCCATTTGGAGAATTCTCCATTTATTCCTGCTCCCTGCTTCCTGCCACTTAACTAATTCATGATCCGCAGGAGGACCTCCACTCTTTCTTCATGGCTGCTAAGCTTACTCAGGAGCTACCTTGTCAGGAGCATGCGCCATATCAACCTAACCAGTTCTACCTATTTTATCTTTAACAATACAGTGGTACCTCGGGTTACAGACGCTTCAGGTTATAGACTCCGCTAACCCAGAAATATTACCTCAGGTTAAGAACTTTGCTTCAGGATGAGAACAGAAATCATGCTCCAGTGGCACAGCAGCAGCAGGAGGCCCCATTAGCTAAAGTGGTGCTTCAGGTTAAGAACAGTTTCAGGTTAAGAACAGACCTGCAGAACGAATTAAGTACTTAACCCGAGGTACCACTGTACCTTTGTGGGACACACTATAACATGGGTAGGCAAACTAAGGCCCGAGGGCCAGATCTGGCCCAATCGCCTTCTAAATCCGGCCTGCGGACAGTCCGGGAATCAGCGTGTTTTTACATGAGTAGAATGTGTCCTTTTATTTAAAATGCATCTCAGGGTTATTTGTGGGGCATAGGAATTTGTTCATTTTTTTCTCTCAGAATATTGTCCGCCCCCCCCCCCCCAGGTCTGAGGGACAGTGGACCAGCCCCTTGCTGAAAAAGTTTGCTGACCCCTGCACTATAAGCTCACTGGCCTGTGTTTTCCAGGATCCCCTTTCAACCAGTAGCGTTGTTGCATGGGCTGCTTTCCAGTTCTCAAGTATGGAGGCTGATCTGAGGGATTCTAAATGCTACCAACCTAATGTTTTCATCAATGAATCCCTCAGTTTTATTTTATTTTTTAAGCACCCCTTGCTTTCTAGGCTGCCAAATTATAAGGATGAGGGACTGAAGTCCAACTGTTTTTTGTCATTTAACTGTTCTTCATGGTTACTCACCTTTTTTGACAAACAAAAACCAGTCAGAAACCTGGTTGAAGTGGCATGTTTGTTTCTTTTTCAACAAAAGAGTGTGTTGCAGGGGAGGGTGAGCAGATACACTTGAATATAAAAAGCCTCCTGGTGATTTATAACAAGCATGTGTGGGCTGCTTTCATAGCTGAATGATAGCGTTAATATTTTTGCTCCTTGGTGATACCTTCTCAGAAATTGTCACATACAGCCACAAACAATGGAAATGCATGAATGTGAAAGAGGATTGTCCTTATCACTCTTTCAGTGCTAAGATTTTTAAAAATTCTAATTATACAATGGAATACACCACTGAAACCTGTGCGGTGTTGGGCCAAGGCAGAGGGCAGCTGCCACAACACTAGAGGCCCAACTGCTGCATTGTTTGCAATGGACTTCCTGGTGAGATGGTATCTTAAGGAACCCCTCAATTCAGTATATTAGGGGCAAAATGATCATTCAGGTATCCTGGTCCCAAGTTGTACAGGGCTTTATACAGTCATACCTCGGGTTACAGACGCTTCGGGTTGCGCGATTTTGGGTTGCGCACCGCGCCAAACCTGGAAGTACTAGAACAGGTTACTTCTGGGTTTCAGTGCTTGCGTATATGCAGAAGTCTTAAATCGCGCTTTGCACATGCGCAGAAGCGCCAAATCACGACCTGCGCATGCGCAGCGCTGTGGGTTGCGGACGCTGCGGGTTGCAAACATGCTTCCCACACAAATCACGTTTGCAACCCGAGTGTCCACTGTACACTGAAAGCAGCACCTTGAAATTAGCGCAGCAGCTAATTGGAACCAGTACATTTATGGGGGAAATTTACACTGCAATCCTAACCCCTGGGAGTTAAGTGCCATTGAATTCTATTGAATTCTACTCAGACTTACTTCTTTGTAAATGTGGTTAGTGTTGTGCTGTTAGTATTATCTAAGACTTTGGGCAGGTCCTGGTCCCGCCCTTCCCCGGAACATTGTCAAAAATCTTTTTGAAGCTGTGCTTCCCTGCATACCACAGCTGGTATTGTGGAATGATCCAAGATGTTGCAAACTAAAACAAACGATGCTGGTGACACAGAGATATTAATAGCAAATATTGGAGGAACGATTGGAAGCCAAGAATAGATAGATGACTTTCAAAAGTTTGAAATATTATGATTATAAGTAAATTAACTGTGATAATTGCATTCAGGCAAGGAAGAAACAAGGTTATGTCAGGCATTTGTGGAAGACTTGCCAACGTTTATACACTATTGGAATATAAATAAACTTCCAGCAAACATGGATTAAGTTATTGTCTATGAAATAATGGGATATGGCATTTTGTTTTCTTTTTACTCCCCTTTTTAACTGTATGAGAAACAGTATGTGTTTTCAATGAACGTATGCCCATTTGTATTCTTATATATACACATTTGATAAATTGTGGGGGAAAGGTCAGATTTATATATTAGATGGAAACTGTACATATTCTAAGATACTTTGTCAAAAGCTTTTTGAAAGTGCAAATACAATGTGTCAACTGAACTGCTTCTATCTATATACATGTTGACATTCTCAAATAATTCTAATAGGACTTTCCTTTGCAAAAGCCATGCTGACTTTGCTTCAGTATGGCTTATTCTTCTGTATGCTTTGTTATGCTTTCTATATGCTTGTTTATCTTTAACAAGCCTTCCCACAAGATTTCCTGGGACAGATGTTAAGCTAACTGTCCTGTAATTTCAGGGACACCCGCCCCCAATCTTTTTTCTAAAATTGGTGTTACATTGGCTACTCTCTAGTCCTGAGGCTGGAGTCTGATCTGAGGGAACTGTTAGAGTTACATATTTGGCAGTCTCCCCCATTATTGCAAGATAGTAATTATGTTTAAATCAGCATCTATATGTATAAATCAGCCTATGCAATCCTGTATCCTCTATTCTGCTGATTTATTTCTTCCATTTGGCGAGTGCGTAAGTAGCCGCCCTAAAGAAAACATTTCCGTAGGATTCACCAAGCATCCAGATTCCAAGGGTCATGGAACATCTGAGTGGTTTAAAGGCTTTTCATAAACAGTTTCATTACAAGATGAAGGTGACTGTGGCTGCTTTCTCTGGGATAAAACAATTGGGAACAATGGCTAAGTGAAGCTGTCATTTTTCCTATTGCTTAAGAGTTTTTTCTAGGCATTAAAGGATAAAAATCCAGCAAAAGATCAAAGTTAAGATCAAAGAGACCCAAGGTATGCTTAACACTTGAATTGTCTAATGTGAGGCACCAATTATATTTAAACCAGAGATTCTCAGCCTACTTAAAATCACAGTCTCTGTCTCTCTCTCTCTCTCTCTCTCTCTCTCTCTCTGTGTGTGTGTGTGTGCAGAGAGAGTTTGAACTTCTGTGAACAAACCTTTTCAGCCAACAATACCTAGTCTGATCACAACAATGTGTCATAAATTGTATGAAGGGCAGGAGGGATAGAAAGCATGGCATTGTCACAAACAGCCTTCTGAATCATAAATTGCTTCTAAACCTATAAAAGCAATAGACTATATACATAAAACATCAAGGAAATCCGTAAAAATAATTAGGCATACCAAACTATGAACTTCTCTGCCTGCTACCTTATTAAGGAAAATTTACAAAAAGATGATGTACCGGTGGTACTTGACACCCAGCAAACTGGTGAAAATGTACAGAAAAGGGTCAAATCTATGCTGGAAGTGCCAAGAGGTAGATGGTGGTTGTGTAAATATGCTAGAGAATACTGGGAGATGATTCATACAGAATTAAAAAAGATCCTTAAGGTCTCATTTTCCCAAAGACCTGAGGCATTTCTATTAGAGATAACAAGTGATGATATTCCGAAAGAGGCGCTCAGTCTCTTTTTATATGCGACTGCTGCAGCTAGAGTGATACACAGTGGCGTAGCGTGGGGGGTGCAGGGGGGGCGGGCCGCACCGGGCGCAACATCTGGGGTTAGGGCAAATCCATGGGTTAGGGGGCGCAAATCCACGGGTTAGGGGGCGCAAATTACTTGCCTTGCCCCGGGTGCTGACAACCCACGCTACACCACTGGTGATACATGCGAAAAAATGGAAAGGAAAAGAGAAACCCACGAAAGAAATTGGCAGAATAAATTGATAGAATACACAGAATTAGTAACTTTGACTGCGAAACTAAGAAATTAGAATGAGTCATGGATAAGAGATGAGTGGAAATGTTTTGAAGAGTATCCTAGAGGGAATAATAATAATAATAATAATAATAATAATAATAATTTATATCCCACTCTCCCCAGCCAAAGTAAGGCTCAGAGCAGCTAACAACAAGTAAAAATAGCACAGTGTACATAAAATCACACAGTCAATTAATTAAAATACATTATAAAATCAATTCAGAATCATATTAATGGCAACCATTGGGCTAGAGTTCTATGGGGATTACAGAAGGAGAGAGGGGGTCAGACTGTGCCTTGGCCAAAGGCCTGGTGGAACAGCTCCATCTTGCAGGCCCTGCAGAAAGATGTCAAGTTCCACAAGCCCTAGTCTCTTAGGACAGAGCATTCCACCAGATCGGGGCCACGACTGAAAAAGCCCTGGCTCTGGTCAAGGCCAGCCTAACCTCCCTGTGGCCCGAGATCTCCAATATGTTTTTATCTGAAGACCATAAGGTCCTCTGTGTGACATACCAGGAGAGGTGTTCCTGTAGGTGCAAGGGTCCTGGGCCGTATAGGGCTTTAAAGGTTAAAACCAGCATCTTAAACCTGATCCCGTACTCCACCGGGAGCCAGTGAAGCTGGTATAGCAGTCAGTTTAACCTACAAGTAGGAGTGAACATATAAGCAGCAGAGAACATTCAATAAAGGAAGATTCAAGATGAAAATGGATGGAATAATAAATTATGCAGACGACAAAAGACTACGTAGAATGCCATGGGGAGATGGCGTGAGAAATCTGAGGGTAAGAAACAATGATGAATATTGAAACAAAATAAAAATAAAAATTCCTTCCAGTAGCACCTTAGAGACCAACTAAGTTTATTATTGGCATGAGCTTTTGTGTGCATGCACACTTCTTCAGATAGTGCATGCGCACAAAAGCTCATACCAATAACAAACTTAGTTGGTCTCTAAGGTGCTACTGGAAGAATTTATTTTATTTTATTTTGTGTTGACTACGGCAGACCAACATGGCTACCTACCTGTAACTAGAATGATGAATATTGTATGGTGAAGGTCGGCGGTTCGAATCCCTGCAACGGGGTGAGCTCCCGTTGCTCGGTCCTTCCTCCTGCCAACCTAGCAGTTTAAAAGCACGTCAAAGTGCAAGTAGATAAATAGGTACCGCTCCAGCGGGAAGGTAAATGGCGTTTCCGTGCACTGCTCTGGTTCGCCAGAAGCGGCTTAGTCATGCTGGCCACATGACCCGGAAACTGTACACCGGCTCCCTCCGCCAATAAAGCGAGATGAGCGCTGCAACCCCAGAGTCAGACATGACTGGACCTATTGGTCAGGGGTCCCTTTACCTTTTTATATATAAGTTGTAAAAATGCATAAACAAAATAAAAATGATAATAACTAGGCATACCTTAGAGTAGTGATAAGGGATTTCTGAATTGTCACAAACAGCACCCAGCGTTATAAGTTGCCTCAAATGTGATGGGTTTCATCACACACCCTTTCAGAGTCAGATTCTTTTGGCCAGCAAGGCCACAGCTGACCTGAAGCAGATGAGACAGCAAGGAATGGAGCTCATAAGCCAGGTGGGAAGCCATACTGTATATCTAAGGCTACACAATTTGTGGAACTGATGCTAAGATACAGGTCAGGGAAATCATTGTCAAATGGGTGTGGGATACAGAAAGCAGAAGCAGGAGAGAGAGAGGAACAGTATGATAGTGCAGAAGGGCAGCCTCGCAGGTGTTGGCCTCAGCAGTTTGTGGCCCATTCTGAAGGAGAGCAGCTAGCAAGGAGCGAAGTGGGGCTGGTTCTTCTGGGCTACTTGATGCCCAAGCTCAAGAGTGCCTGTTGTCTGGCCCAAAATGCTTGCATTTCCTTCCTGGTCCTGGAAGGCCAATGAGCCAGGGAATTGGTGTCTGGGACCATAGGGGGTCTCTGTTTGCTCCTGCAGTGCTTGACCATGCTCAGCTGACAGAGACAAGGTGCTCATGGGCCACACTGTGCTTCCTATGTCAATCAAAATACTTGCTAAGGCAGGAGTAGGAAAGTATTGCTAGACCACAGCTCCCATCTCTGACCACTGGCTATGCTGGTTGAGGCGGATAGGAGTTGGAGTCCAACAGTATCTGGCAGCCCATAGTTCCCCTACCTCTGCTCTGTGGCATGTTGAATTCTAGTTACATCTAACTGATACTGGGCTTGATCCAGATTTCAACTTCCATTTCGCTGTTCTGAAGGGGCCCCTAATCTGCCAGAACAGGGTGGAAAGTTGTGCTGGAGGCAATTGGCAAAAGCCACCTGCTCCAAGAGGAGCGTTCTCTGTGCAGAACTCCATGCAGGAGATGCTCCCACTTGTATGAGATACAGTCCACTGGCACGGTCAACATTTTCATACAGTAAAATTAATTGGCGGGACGTTCAGGGCAGAAGTGAGAGGATCTGAATCTGCTGAATTTCATCTTGTCATGTTCCTATTAAAGGCACAAGGTCCTCTGTCAGGGAAGGAATGAGTAACATAAAGCAAACTGTGCCTCTCCGTTTGAAAAAAGCGCATTGCTTCTCCAGCCATCCTCTATCTGAACAGTGAAATAGGAACGAGAAGACAAATTTCCTGTATCCAATGGTATGCAAGGGAAATGAAGACACAAAATAAACTTAACAAACCCCCATCAGGGTCTGCATGCATTCCTTTGCATGAGTTAAGTGTTTAGCTTTTGTGGTCCAATTATGTGCTTTCAAGAGGAGGAGGAATGTGCGCTAATGGAAAGGTGTGGCAGCCTAATGGGGTCTGGACAATCAGAGTTATTTGTCAGAGTCACAGGTATCCAGCCCATGCTTGTGTTCCAGAGGAGGACTTCACAGTCCCACTCTCGGGAAACTGCACGAGGACTACAAATTGAGTTATGTAGCAATAACTGAAGACAAAGGTGTGGGAAAATGTAACAGGCAGTTGGTTTCTGTGTCAGTTTCTCACCCAATGGATATAGTAGACATTAAGCCAGGCGTGGAAGAAAGATTCAACATCAAATGAAAGCTATGCCACTTAGAAGCTGTGTCAAAATGCATAATGTTCCCAATACAGTCTTACCTCGTGTTGCGTTCCGCTCTTCTTACAGACTTTCAGCTTACAAACGCGGCAAACCCAGAAGTGTTTACTTCCAGCTTCGCCACCCACGCATGCGCAGAAGTGATCTGCGCGCTTTGCGCACGCACAGAAGCACATCACGCTGTGCACATGCGCAGAAGAGGTGCTCTAGTTGCGGACTTTTTGGGGTGCAAACGGCACCCAGAAAAAGATTAAGTCCGCAACTAGAGGTAAAACTGTACTTAAGAAATGCCCAAATAATTGGCTTGCTGTTAAAAAAGATTTGCTGGTATCCTAAGGTTTTCCCAGTGTGCCTTGTCAAAGGCTCCTAAGGAAAATGTTTTGATGGAGTTGGAGGAAACCTCTTATGGCCTCCAACCACAAAATGATAGTTGATCTGTAAGAGAACCTATGGATTAAGCAGAGGAAGCAAAGTGCAGGAATAAACCGACTCCCCCCCCCCCTTTTCCCCTTTTCACACTGGAGGGAGTATTAACCCATAATAACTGAATAGAAACAAGCGGTTGGATCCAAAGGTACAAGATACAAGCAGAAAGATCCTTCTCCACCCCACCCATCCCAGCAATTAGCTGCTCTTGACAGTATCAGGAGGCATGGCTCCCTTTCCATAGTTGGCAATAGTGGGCATGGAGCCACTAACTCAAGAGGCTCAGTGTCTTTGTGTGGAATGGCTCCTTGGCTTAGATTCGACAATTTTGGAATGACAGTTTTGTCAACCGATAATAAGCTTAATTAGGATGGCCACTTATGCATAGCCAAAGAGAGAAAGAGAGGAAATAGAGCTTACAGATGGGATGCAGATTTCCAGACATTGTGCACCTGCTAATTTAGATGTATAGGTGCACATTTATAAATAACTGCTTTAACTTAATTTCAGTAGAAGTACAGTACAAATCACCACAGTGGAGAAGACTGTTGTTGGGTGATCTGTGTGCCTATTACCTAAGTGATTCTTTCAAGGCCTCCGCTCTCCCATCTTATAGTGTTGTATCTTTACACAGGACTTGGGCCACAGAGCATTTCAAATACAAGATTGTCCTCTGTAAAATAGTATACATGGCCACAATAGCCAGTCGTGTCCTGTGTGTTGTAGTGTAGGGCTGGGTGATGTATCAATACATTGTCCAAAACCGGTTAGAAGTCCATATCATGATATCGGTTGCGTAATTTTTGGCTGGGCAATATATTGCAAAACATGATGTATACGTGTGTGTTTGTGTGCTATGCAAAAACCACAATGCTTCTCCTGATTCTTGCAGCCCCTGTTAACACTTGCTGGCTCAGCTTTCCCCGCCTCGTGCAGGGAGCAGCAAATTGCCTGAGAAGGAGCAGGCAAAAATTGCGATGCAGGAAAAACTCTGAAGGCAGCCGTTGCCTCTACATGGCTCCATCCTTATATCAGATATCATGATATTGCAATGTTTCGCTGGGGGATATACCATGATGTTGAAAACCAGAGATTGCCCAGCCTTAGTGTGGTGGAGCCTCCCTCCCAACACTGGCATTTTATGGGGCTGGGATAGGGGAGCATAATGGTGGGGTGAATGTGGTGCAGATGCACTGGCGGAGCCAATACATGCATTCCTGCCCTTGCAGCAGCTCAACTCCAGGTAAGCTGCAGCGATGCTCTCCAACACCACTCCATCACTCAAGCTACTACCTGCCCATAGCCTTCACAATTAAAGGCACCATGCAAGAGGAGGAGCTTCTGTCTTATGAGCATTTGGAACCTTTTGGTTTTCTGCTGTACAGTGGTACCTCGGGTTAAGAACTTAATTTGTTCTGGAGGTCCGTTCTTAACCTGAAACTGTTCTTAACCTGAGGTACCACTTTAGCTAATGGGGCCTCCTGCTGCCTCCACGCCGCCGGAGCACGATTTCTGTTCTCATCCTGAAGCAAAGTTCTTAACCCGAGGTACTATTTCTGGGTTAGCGAAGTCTGTAACTTGAAGCGTCTGTAACCTGAGGTACCACTGTATTGAACTAGATTCCAAACTAAGCAACTGTATGAATGAAATGATTTCGACTTGCACAATGAGATTTTCCCTCCTCTGCCCCCCCCCCGTGCATGCTATGCACCATACCCAGATCTGCCCCGGGGGTTAGGGGAACCCCAGAACAGATTGCGGTGTGTTTGCCTTGGGAGTCTCATTGCACAAGCAGAAGTTGTTGGTTAGGCATTGGAATAGGTGTGCTGTGTTGGAGGATCGGGTATGAGCCATCATCTACCCCTCCCCTTTGGGGTATTCTGTTAAAGGAATCCGGTGGTCGTGGATCCTGTCCGATGCCCTGCTGGTGGCTAGGGCCATGGCACGACCCCCGGTGACGTCATGGGGAAGCTTCCAGTTGTATTTGCATCAACAAGCTCCTCCCACTGGTTGTTAACCCTGAAATGACTCCCTGCTGAGCGGGGTGGAGTCATGTATTGCTGTTTTATCCAATGCCTAAGCCAATACTACTCACATGCTGTAACCAATAAAGTTGTGGCCTTAGTTTGCCCCTTAACCTAAAATAATGTGTCTTTGTGTCTTAGTATAATCCTTTGCGGGTGGCGGGTCCTCAACTCACAAGCTGAATTTGCTTCATGTGACTTTGGATTCAACCCTCATGGCTCTCATGTGAAAAGCGGGACAACAGACCTGAATGGTCTGCACAGCTGCCTTGTGTTAATTAGCATGCTGGTCACATTGGAAAACTCCAGTCTTAATCATTCATTTACGGACATTTCAGGAAACCTGTTCAGCAATTCGATCTTATGGAGCATCATGTTCAAATGGCCCATTTTAGCTTTGAAAGGAAGCTTTCTGCCTAATATAGGGCAATAAGAATGATTATGTTCCTCCCTGATTAAAGGTACAATCACAGATCAAGGAAGAACTATTTTGGTGAGAACTGACAAAGCAAAGACTTCAAAGTGATTTCTTTGCCGTTTCTAACGTTGTTAATAGGGTCGATATAGGCAAATGTATACAGAGAAAAATAGAGATGAAGGGTATTGAAGATGAAAGAGAAGCATTTAGGTGAATTAAGGGTGAAAAGGGGATATGTTTTAAGAGTAATTTATGCAATTAAAGATGCCAAAATACCAAGTTTGGTCAAAGAAGAAGGGGGTGTCTGAATAAAACAGTTGAGAAGAGAACATGAAACTTGTGCTAGATTGATGGAAAGAAAAAAATAATTTAATTTTTTGGCAGTTCTAATTTCCTTGCCAGTAGGTGGCAGACTAGTCAATGCTATTGTTATATGCAAAATTTGTCAGGTCACACAGGGGATTCCCCCCCCTCCCCCCCGTACAACAATTCTTTAACAACCAACTCTCTCCCTCTCCCTCTCTGTGTATGTGTTTTTCATATGGCTTTTGTGTAATGGAGTTTCAAGTATCCTTGAAACTTACAGAACAAACAGTTTTCCAAACATAATTTCAGAGCAGCAAACAGAAGAAGTACTTCAAATCTGAACTTTCATCATATCAGGCATTTAACAAACTAATCAGGCCAAGGCTAATGAAACAGAGAGGAGGAGGAGGGAGACAGAGAGAAAAGCAGCTTATTATCCAGCCCCCTGGTTTAAACTAATGAAAACCTAATTGGTCCTCTAGAATGTGGCCATTGTTATCAGAAGCTGGAAGGTTTTGCCAATTGTAGAGGAACATTTTCACAGTAAAGTCCCAGAAAATGAGATTTCAGAAACCCAAATGTTAAGTCACACACACACACACCCCACTTTGGAAAGGAAAATACAATATTTTTAAAGAATTCATTCAACTTGAATCCATTGCCATTTTTTATTCACAGCACTTAGTAAATGGATAATCCCTATGCAATATCTGAACACTATAGAGTTTTCAGCTAAATATGGAACAGTTCCTATTGTTTTTATTGAAAAGCATTGTGTTTGCTATAACGCTGAATAGTATTTCTGCAGATTAATCTGCTGTGAGTCATTTAAACAAGAGAGAGCCATCACCTGAAACTATAGTCAACAAATGCTGAACATTTGTAAACCTGCCCTTCCATAAACGCATTTGTTCTCTAGTCTAATTTATGATCAGAACAAATAAACAAATAGTCAGGCTTTAAGACTGATGCCCCCTCTCCCACCAATAGTCAGTTCTGAGTTTCAACTTTTGCCATTTATCTATGGTGCCATCTGAGTGTCTACTTTCTAGCCTGCTATTTCTGGAAGTGTTCAATGTTCTGCTTAGAACCAATCTGCCATTCAAGCTGTCAGCAGGTGTTTTTGCTGAATACATCCGCAGGAGCCTTATGATCTAGCTCCCTTGTGAATACCAAAAACAAAATTTGAATGCATCATGATGACTGGCAGCCATAGAACATCAAGAGTATCATTTTGATCGGACCAGGGAGCACTTCCTGAATAAAAGTCTGCAGAAGATGACTATATAAGTGATGGCTGGGAAGGAACCAGGCCATGGCTCCAGGCATGTAGAATTTGGTCTTTACAAAGCAAAGGACACCCTGCCCCAAAGTACTCTTTGGGATTGTGTTAAGCCAACCTTGTTGATGCTGGTTGTTCTCCCTCTCAAAATACTAGGGACATCCAGTGAAGCTGAATGTGGGAAGATTTGGGGTGGGCATAAGGAAGTAATTCACATAGCACATAGGTAAACCATAGAATTCACTCTCACCAGACGTAGCAATGAGCACTGCCTTGGCTGGCTTTGAAAGAGGATCAGATAAATTCATGGAGGGTACAGCTCTACCTGCCACAATGCCTTTGTTTTGCCATCACTGTTGGAGGCATTGTGCCTCTGAATACCAGTTACTGGAAATCATAAGCGGGGAAATGAATCATAGAATCATAGAATCATAGAATCATAGAATCATAGAATCATAGAATCATAGAATCATAGAGTTGGAAGAGACCACAAGGGCCATCGAGTCCAACCCCCTGCCAAGCAGGAAAATGAAAGGTCTTGATTGCAGGCTTCCCACAAGCATCTGGCTGGCCACTGTGAGAACAAAATGGTGGACTAGATGGACCTTTGGTCAGATCCAGCAGGGCTCTTCATATGTTTTTCTGGCTGTTTAAAGGTGTTGGCCATAGTAAAGAGATACTGTTTGGACTCCATCTCAGGAAGCCAAATGTGCTGGGCCAGCACTAATCACCCAAAAGCATGCACTACTATGTTTGGGGTTGCCTTGATGTTTTGCGCATGGGACAGGTTTATAAGAGTGGCTTGACAACGGGTTCCTATAAAAAGGTATTCATCTAATATTGTATTCTTGACCATCCATTCTGGACAAATAATTGGGACCAAATTTTTCAGAATAGATGTCTAATCTTCTGAGTCTAGGGCTGGATCGACACTGACCTTTTTAATATTATTAGAACGATATTAGATATATCGTTCTAAAATGTCACAGGGCATACTGGTAAATTAAAAAAAGTTTCTTACTTTGTCTTGTCCGTAACAATGCCCTTCCCGTTTTGCCAGTTCCTGGTTGTTCTGCATTACCCTCTGGTGTCACATTTTAGTAACGCATTATTAACGTTACAAGCAAAACGTAATTTGTCCATCTGTGTTACGAAAATAATTCCTTAACCCTTCCTTAACATGATAAACCATGAGTGTAGATCCGTCCTAGGTTAAATCAGCAAATAGTGCAGTTCAGGGTGAACAGCGGTTTCCAGATTAGGTAAGCATTAAAAAATGGCATGCAAAGAACTCTGGCCTAATGGTGCTGATTCAGTCCATATCTCCTTGTCAGAGCTCTGCACTCTTATCTTGGATGGATTTCAGATGAGGCCACAAGGAATACTCCAGGAATCTATGTACAGTGGTGCCTTGGGTTACAGACGCTTCAGGTTACATACGCTTCAGGTTACAGACTCCGCTAACCCAGAAATAGTGCTTAAGGTTAAGAACTTTGCTTCAGGATGAGAACAGAAATTGTGCTCCGGCAGCACGGCGGCGGCAGCAGCAGGAGGCCCCATTAGCTAAAGTGGTGCTTCAGGTTAAGAACAGTTTCAGGTTAAGAACGGACCTCCGGAACGAATTAAGTACTTAACCCGAGGTACCACTGTACACCATACTGGTCCAGGAATAAACAGGTCCAGGAATCCATGTACACCATACTGCTTCACAAAAACTCCATATCAGGAGTTGGGAAGGTTAGACCCAGAGGCCTATGCTCCATCCTTAGCCACACCCTTTCTCTCCAGGCCACACCCCTCACTGGCCTTGCTCCACACCTTACTTGAATGTTTTTGCCTGGCTGGAATGTATTATTGAAGAATCTTACTAGTCTGGATGGGGCATAGAGTGATATGCATGTAGAAACTAGCTTACTGTGCAGGCAAAATTTGCATTCATTGGTCTGCTTGCTTCGGTCTTTGGCTCTGCCCGCTCCTGGCATGTGGCCCCTGAAAGATTGTCCAGGAGGGAATGTGACCCTGGGCTGAAAAGGGTTTCTCATCCCTGCTCTGTATCATGTGCCCCATTGTCCTTACATTTGGACCACAGCTGTCTCTGATGCATCCATGGAAGGAGTGTATATATTTATGGGAGGAAAGAGCCATTTCACACCTCTGCAGGTGACTGAAAGATCCAGTTAGGCAGAAGTAATTAGGCAACAGGAGAACCAAATAAATCTCTGTATTAGTTGGAAGGCAGATAATTACTTCTGCAACCTGCAGTGATCTGAGGAGTTACACTTCTATCTTTATTTTTAACCAGCAGCTTCAAAACAAAAATAAAGCAAATTCCAAGTTGGAAAGAAGGCATAATGTCATTTTGCAGTGATGTCTTTGAAATCATTAGATGATGGGAGAGGGATTATTTTAGCTTGCTAATTATGTTGCAAAACTAATCTAGACAGTCTTACTTTCCCCCAAGTTCAATTGTAAGGACATTGTAGCTGTAGATAATTGGTGAGTGGGCATGTCGTAGCAATGATGGATGGGCTTTTTGAATTAAATGAATATTTCCTCTCTTCTTTCTAATGATAGGGAATTTTACTGCAGTTAAGGGGGGGGAGGCTCTCTTTTTTCTGTTGCCGCTCCATCAGCTTTTATCATTTGCTGCTTCCAGCCATCATGAACATCAAACACATCTGAGAGCAACAGCCGGCTCTACCATGTGGCAGGGTGAAATAAGTTGCTTCAGGTGAATTTGGGAGGGATAATTGAAGGCATGGAGGACTGCTTGAGTGAGGTTTGAATGGTGTAGTGAGACTTTGTAAAGTATTTCCCCCAACAAAGGAAGAGGGAAGGTCATTTGGGGCTGTGGTCCACACAACTAAATGTCTTGAACAAGCACTTTTGAGAGCAGAATTATATGTCTGGAAGGTGTTTTCTCCCTCTATCGTTACCATCTTCTTCTTCTTTGGCGATCACTCGTAGCCAAGTAAGATTGTCTTCCATGAACACAGTCTTAACCGTGAGTCCACAAGTGACTGTGGAGGCCAATTCTGGATCCACGCGTCCTTCCAAAGTAGGCACATAGGTTTCTGGGCGGAAGTTGAATCTCAGTGAGGGTTTGCCAAATGTGCCTTCCTCTTAGCGTGTTTCTCCCTTTCGTTCTGAGTTTCACCCTCCCTTCAGATGTGAAGGAAATAAGCAGCTATCCTATCTTTAAAAGACATCTGAAGGCAGCCCTGTTCAGGGAAGTTTTTAGTATTTAATGCTGTACTGTTTTTAACACTTGATTGGGAGCCGCCCAGTGTGGCTGGGGAAACTCAGCCAGATGGGTGGGGTATAAATAATAAATTATTATTATTATTATTATTATTATTATTATTATTATTATTATTAATTATCAGCATCTTCAAAATCCATGACACCTTTGGTAAAGGCTGTTCTCTGATTGGAGCAGTTGCAGGCCAGTATTTCCCAATTGCCAGTGTTTATGCTACATTTTTTTAGATTTGTCTTGAGAGAGTCTTTAAGCCTCTTTTGTTGACCACCAGCATTACACAAAATTTATAACGGAGAGTGACTCATTCCCTGATCAAGCAGTTATCTGTTGCATCCTGTCCTGGTGAATGAATTGTGCACTCTCCCCTTAAGCACAGCCCAACTTCCAGATTCCCAGGCTGATTCAATAAGGACAAGCATTATTTCCATTCAGCCGCCCAGCCATGAGCACAAGTAGAAGCATAATGCGCTCCAGATATGGGAGGCAGTTCAGGCCTAAAGAATGAAAGGGCTTTGACACATCGTGATGGGAGAGCGCGTAGAGCCATTGCCACTGAAGCCCTAGCCTTTTCTCCTGCCTGGCATGCAGCTTTTGGACTGCACAGAAGGTGCACTATCCAGCCTGTTGTGATAAACTATTAGAGAGTAATGGCAATTTCCAAATTCTATAAATAGGAAGGCAGAATGCCATCTTTGCATTCGTTGCCAACAGACCTAAAACTGGGAAATAGGTAGTGAAGACAGCCGAAAATCCTAAAGGATACGTTTGGTTACATAGTTCATGTCATATATATATAAGAGCTGACTAGTTATCTTTTGAAGGAGCAATTTGACAGAAACTTTGGGGGAGGAGAACTCACCGCCAGAGGAGTTGGTGATTCAACAGACTGGATATTTCTTGCAAATTATTTTTAGGGGCCAAGATTCTGACTTCCAAAGGTTACATTAAAAAAAAACCAACAGGTTAAAAAAAAATCTTTTTAATCCAGTGGGATTTTTTCATTTCTGACTTCAACCAAGATTACTCTATACTTAAATATACAGGGACTATAAGTTAATTCCCCCTGAGAGATTTTTCTCATTATTCAGGCTTCAATTAATGCTATCTGCTGTCTTAGATGACAGATTTGTAGAGACACTTTATGATCTGTGGCATTGTGTTTGCGGCACAGGTGACACTGATGTTTTACAGGAGGTTTTAGCTGGTTTGCTGCTGAATAACTAAGGTTGTACGGATGAGACAGACTGAAACTACAGAGTTTTGAAAAATTAAAAGACAAAGTGCGAGATTGGCTTCATTATTACCAAATAAGAGAGGCCTATAATTTGGATAGAAAAATTGGCTTCCAGGTGGATAAATCGAAATTGGAAACAGAATTGTTAGAACCAAAAACTAAGATTTTGTCAAAGATGTATAACTTGCTGTTGAAATGGAATACGCAGGATGAAACGGTCAAATCAGCAATGATCAAATGGGCGCAGGATCTAGGTCATAATATTATGTTTGCTGATTGGGAACAGTTGTGGACCACCGGTATGAAATTTACGGCATGTATTGCCTTAAAGGAGAACATTATGAAAATGATTTACAGGTGGTACATGACCCCAGTCAAGCTTGCTAAAATTTATCACCTGCCTGACAATAAATGTTGGAAATGTAAAGAAGCTGAGGGAACATTCTTTCACCTCTGGTGGACTTGCCCAAGAGTTAAGGCTTACTGGGAAATGATATATAATGAACTTAAGAAAGTATTTAAAAGTACTTTCCCCAAGAAACCAGAGGCCTTTCTCCTGGGCATAGTTGGCCAATGGGTGCCAAAGAAAGATAGAACACTCTTTATGTATGCAACAACAGCAGCAAGAATACTTTTAGCTAAATTTTGGAAGACACAGGATCTACCCACCGTGGAGGAATGGCAGACGCAAGTGATAGACTACATGGAGATGGCTGAAATGACTGGCAGAATCCGTGACCAGGGAGAAGAATCGATGGAACAGGACTGGAAAAAGTTTAAGGACTATCTACAAAAATACTGCAAAATCTTTGAGTGTCAATAGGATGTGGGAAGTAAAAGTAACAGGGTTTGTGTGACTTTGGTCAAAGGTATGTGAAAAGAAGAATCTAAGAAAAAAAGGATAAGGGGTTTTGAACAGAACAATATTATGTCATATTTTATAAGAGGAGGTACGGATTAAAAAAAAAATGGAAAATGGGGACATAATAATTAGAATATAACATTAAGTACGGCTGAAACAAGGTTTTGAATTTGCTGAATTTGATTGGAGTAAAGTGGAACACAAAAAAGGGGGATGTGAGGAGGTCAAGACAGAGGGGTATGGAACTTTATAAATTTAAGAAAGAGTGTTTTTTCTTTCTCTGCTTTTCTATTTTCCTTTTTCTCTTTTTTATTTTCTGTCATATATTTTTGTTTTTTTGAGCTTTATGTATGGAAATGATGCATTTTGAAATGATGAAATTCTTTGTTTTGTAAAACCTTAATAAATATGTATTTAAAAAAAATAAAAAAAAAATAAGGTTGTACGGATGAGTTTCTGCATCAGTTACTGTGAGTAGAGTGACCATGTATCATATCCCACCTCCTTGCAAAGGGAAAGTGTGTTGTTGTCCAAAAAGAGAAGAAAGGAGCTAGAGAACTAGAGAGCAGGGCAAAATAATAATAATAATAAAAATAATAGTAATAGTAGTAGTAGTAGTAGTAATAATAATAATAATATAATAATAATAATAATAATAATAATTTATTATTTATACCCCGCCCATCTGGCTGAGTTTCCCCAGCCACTCTGGGCGGCTTCCAATCAAGTGTTAAAAACAATACAGTGTTACATATTAAAAACTTCCCTGAACAGGGCTGCCTTAAGATGTCTTCTGAATGTCAGGTAGTTGTTTATCTCTTTGACATCTGAAGGGAGGGCGTTCCACAGGGCGGGCGCCACTACCGAGAAGGCCCTCTGTCTGGTTCCCTGTAGCCTCACTTCTCACAATGAGGGAACCGCCAGAAGGCCCTCGGCGCTGGATCTCAGTGTCCGGGCTGAACGATGGGGGTGGAGACGCTCCTTCAGGTATACAGGACCGAGGCCGTTTAGGGCTTTAAAGGTCAGCACCAACACTTTGAATTGTGCTCGGAAACGTACTGGGAGCCAATGCAGATCTCTCAGAACCGGTGTTATGTGGTCCCGGCGGCCACTCCCAGTCACCAGTCTAGCTGCCGCATTCTGGATTAATTGCAGTTTCCGGGTCACCTTCAAAGGTAGCCCCACGTAGAGCGCGTTGCAGTAATCCAAGCGGGAGATAACTAGAGCATGCACCACTCTGGCGAGACAGTCCGCGGGCAGGTAGGGTCTTAGGCTGCGTACCAGGTGGAGCTGGTAGACAGCTGCCCTGGACAAAGAGTTAACCTGTGCCTCCATGGACAGCTGTGAGTCCAAAATGACTCCCAGGCTGCGCACCTGGTCCTTCAGGGGCACAGTTACCCCATTCAGGACCAGGGAATCCCCCACACCCACCCGCTCCCTGTCCCCCAAAAACAGTACTTCTGTCTTGTCAGGATTCAACCTCAATCTGTTAGCCGCCATCCATCCTCCAGAAGCAGAACAGATCAATTTATAAAGCAGAACAGATCAATTTATACATTTTACACCCTTAAGAACTGGGTTCATAAAGTACAAGAGTTGCAACTGTGACCCACTGAACCCCCATGATAAATAATGGTGATGTTGGTAGGTTTAGAATTAGGATTATTGGGGCATTCTTTAAGAAGGCTTTTCTGATGTGGGTGGTGCTGTTAGTCATGCCACGCTCGGCCTCATTAAAAACAGAAGCTGACATCTATCACCACTCAGAGCCAAGACCTTGGCAAATGCAAGTGTTATAGCAAAGGAGCAGCAGGTGTTTTGCTTACAGCCATTGCCACCTGTCTGTTTGATACAGAGGACAGGTAGGGTTGAAAGCTGCCACTTGATTCTGGTTCAGCGCCGGAGAACTGGCTTTTCTGTTGACCTTTCCTTGTTGTCAGGTGTAGTCATTAGACTTGTTAGAAAGCTTGTCAGTCTGTCTCTTTGCTGCTACTTATCATCTGCTGTCAATTGAATCAGCAGTGCTGTGGCACGGCATCACGAAGGGCTGGAAGACACGAAGAGCCTAGGCCCATGACATTGATTTGAGGTACAGCTCCTGGAAGGAAGCAAATTTTGATAGATCGCACAGGGTGCCTTAGCTATGAGAAGTCTCGTGGCATTTTCCTCCACACAATTATTGTGCCCTGCTGATTAGCACCCCAAAGTGTGAAAAGTGTGAAAATTCGTGTATAATGAGTACTTCATAAAAGTTGTGGCAAGGTAACATGATGTAGGTTCCTGGTACAATGACACTAGCATGATAATAATGGGAGGTATTCGATCTATGTTATTGTAGCCTAAATCTTTGCCATTGTCTTTCTTGCGGACTACAACGCTGGGATAATTGAGTTCTTAGCTCAGTAACCTTGAGGCTTGTTGGATCAATAGGCTGTTAGTGCTAGTTTGAGCAATATCATACAGGGCAACCAAAGCAGTTTCTGTGCCAAAACTTGGCCTAAACCCCAATTGAAATGGATCCAGAAAACCACTTTCTTCCAAAAGCACCTGAATCTGATCTGCGACCACTCGCTCCAGAACCTTGCTCAGGAACAGGAGATTAGCAACTGGCTGGTAGTTAGTTAGGTTCTCTGAATCCAAGAAAGGTTTCTTAAGGAGTGGTTTGACCACTGCCTCCTTCAAACAGTTGCATAGGCATTAAAATCTGGTTAAGTTCCAAAGATGAAAGTTCTTAAATTATTGGTAGAGGAACTTGAGTGGCTTGTTAGAGCCATGAGGCAAAGCTGGAGCAAACAGCTTCACATGCTGAGTGAATCAGGTAGACTGGAGGTTGAACAATCAGTTCCTCCCAAGGTAAGGGGAAATGACCTCACTAAGCCTGGCAGGACAGCTTACTCCATGGTATTAACTCCTTTATGCATCGATTAGACTTAAGCATGTTGGTTATATGAGGCTGGTTATCCCACACTCAGCATCACCATCAATTCTGTTGCCTCTCTGCTCTGCCTGGGCTAGTGGCTCCAAGCAAGATAAAGGTAAAGCTAAAGGTACCCCTGCCCATACGGGCCAGTTGTGTCCGACTCTAGGGTTGTGCGCCCATCTCACTTAAGAGGCCGGGAGCCAGCGCTGTCTGCAGACACTTCCGGGTCACATGGCCAGCGTGACGAAGCTGCTCTGGCGAGCCAGCACCAGCGCAGCACACGGAAATGGCGTTTACCTTCCCGCTATAAAGCGGTACCTATTTATCTACTTGCACTTAGGGGTGCTTTCGAACTGCTAGGTGGGCAGGAGCTGGGACCAAAAGACGGGAGCTCACCCCGCCGCGGGGATTCGAACCGCCGACCATGCGATCGGCAAGTCCTAGGCACTGAGGTTTTACCCACAGCGCCACCCGCGTCCCTCCTTCCAAGCAAGATGGATGGTAGAATAGGACAATCCATTTCCATAAGCTATTCAGATCTCATCCTTGGTGCTGCAGTTGCCAATGATGCTTATGCTGGGGTTATATTCCCCTAAAAAATAATAATAAACACTCTCTCTGGTTAATTAAAAACCAGATGAAGATGTCAGGTCTTCCAACTGTGTGAAAGAGTATTTTCTTTTGCCTCTCCTGATTCTTCCAACATACAGCTTCACTGAATGAAGCTGAGTTTAGTATTAAGAAAGACAGAAAGAACTTCTCCCTATTCAATTGTACGTTTGTGAATGAAACAGGTATTCCCAAGATAAAATAAGTAATAGCATTAACTCACCCTCCCAAAATCAAGTGTAGATATGTTTTATGCTGTGAACTGCCCTAAGATCTATTGATGAAAGGCAGTATACAAATTTAATAAATAAATAAAATTTAAGAATAACATTTCCCTGGAACTTCTCGCCTTCAGGGAGTTTGCTCTGTTAACAACAAAGAACTCTGAATACCTGGTGATGACTAAAATTGGTTTTTTTCCTCTTGATTTTTTCCTGCAAATGTTGATGTTAGGATGTGCTATATCTCTTAACCTCTTTAAAATATCCTGATTTGGATTCTGAAGAACCAAGAAGCTCTTTTACGCAGAATAAACTGAGCAGATGTTCTGCCATCCAACTCCAATTTATCTCAAATACCCATATCTGCATCTATTCGTGGGTCATCTTGTTCTGTGTTGCAAGCATCAGATGATGTTATGACCTTGCATATATCATGATTATCTTGCATATTAATGGCTCTTTATGCTGGTTCGTGCACAGCTTGCTTATGGATGATATGCAGGTTGAACTTTGCCCATCAGAAATCTTTAAATGAGAATTAGTGCAGAATGCAGAACAGTGAAGTGATTAAGCCACAGAGACTGAAATTAAGGGCCAGGTTTTTAAGGCTGCCCGCTGTACACGTTTCACAGTAATGTTAGATAACAGGAGTCATGTTCAATTTGCTTCCCTACAAGGGAAATGTGATGCTCATAATAAAGCCATTTCATACATTTTCACGGATGTTGCTTAAGTACCTATTATAGGGTGTATAACTTTTTCTAATGTTAAATGCTCAAACTAATGTTTAATAAATACTTAATAGAAAAACACTAGCCGGGGACCAGCTTCTCTCTCACAAATCTACTTATCCCCTTAGGTCAACTGAACAGGTTCAAGTGCAGCCTCCCTTCTTTTCATGCAGGAGGATAATTTTGGCCCAGGCGCAAATGAGCCCAAGGGTCGTTATCACAAGTGCTCACTTGTTAGGTTTTGAGTCTTGCTTTCAATGTATCTGTTGCTTCTATGTTTTTAACTATGTGAATCCCACCATGTGAATCACCTTGAGACAGTGTTTTAAAACACTGTATTTTAAAACACTGTATTATTATTATTATTATTATTATTATTATTATTATTCCCTGCCCATCTGGTTGGGTTTCCCAAGCCACTCTGGGCAGCTTCCAGCAGAATATAAAAAACATAATAAAACGTCGAACGTTAAAAACTTCCCAATACAGGGCTGCCTTCAGATGCCTTCTAAAAATTGTGTAGTTCTTTATCTCCTTGACATCTGATGGGATGGCATTCCACAGGGAGGGTGCTACCGCTGAGAAGGCCCTCTGCTTGGTTCCCTGTAACTTTACTTCTCGCAGTGAGGGAACCACCAGAAGACCCTCAGAGCTGGACCTCAGTGTCCAGGCTGAATGATGGGGGTGGAGACGCTCCTTCAGGTATACTGGACCTCAGTGGTGGTGGTGGTGATGATATTTAAACAGCCACGACTTGCAAACCCCATGGGAATGCCAACGCTGTGAGTCTCATACCACAAAATGTAAAGTGGAAAGAGACCCTGGTTTTAAGTTCTGGCACTTTTATATATAGTGCAAGATGGATTTGTCTAGTCTAGGCGGCACGCCGAATATTTCAAACGGGAGCAGTGATTAATGTATGATTTGTCAGGGGCTCAGATTGTTGTTTTGCCAGAGACGCCTCATAATTACTAGCTTTCTTCAAGAGATGCTTGGCTACCAGACAATGCTGGCGGCCCTGGAAATGGAAGACGGTGCGAAATTGACATTGCAGTTAATATTGACAGAAAACACTGGGCAAGAACAGTCCGCATGGGATTGTCATAGGAGAGGACTTCATAATGGTAAAGCACGTTGCAAAGTGCTGCAAGTCCAATAAAGGGGCTGGGGAGAGATTTAGCAGATTAACTTTTTGGTGGTGGTTGGTATTACAATTCTTCCCCTGCTCTTAAAATCCCCACTTCAAATATACATCTCCTTGACATTAAAAAAAATCTTTACTACACTCCTTTTATTTTTAATTCATTTAACTCATTTTGCAGTTTTAATATGGAAACTTAATGTTTGCAATCAATTTCCAGGTTCTAAATTGCCTTCATTTATCCTGACATTGAAGCTGGCAATATTTGCTTTCTTTACAGCGCTCGTTCATCATGGCTTCTGCCACAATTTTAAGGGAAGGTGCAGGGAAACTCTTGTTAATTAAAAAAACGAAGCCTGTGAAATGGTTGGGTCATGCGGACTTACTTGAAAGAAGCATGGGGAGAGTTAAAACAGAAAGGTGAACCCACAGAGCAGTCTTCCCCAAGCTGATGCCCTCCAAATGTTGGATTTTATTTCCCACCATCCAGGTGCTAGCAAAATCACTTCAAAAGCAGAGGGGGGGGGGAATTATGGCAACACTTTACTGAACAAAGTTTAAACAAAAAAATATTTTTTTCTTCCAGTAGCACCTTAAAGACCAACTAAGTTAGTTCTTGGTATGAGCTTTCGTGTGCATGCACACTTCTTCAGATATGTGTATCTGAAGAAGTGTGCATGCACACGAAAGCTCATACCAAGAACTAACTTAGTTGGTCTTTAAGGTGCTACTGGAAGAAAAAAATATTTTTTTGTTTTGACTATGGCAGACCAACACGGCTACCTATCTGTAACTGAACAAAGTTTATAATTTGTGGGAAAAGGAACAGAGAGGTTTTCTCCCCCCGCCCCCCGCCTTGCACATAGCAGGGAAGCATTCAACCAAACATACAGAGGAAAATTCCCTCAGAACCACACAGCCAATCAGAGCACATGCTGGATCAGGAAACATCATGCCAGCCTGTCCAACCTCCCCTCATCTCTCTCTTGGCTGCTTGACTTCAATTCTTGAAGTCAATACATATTTGATCCTTAATCTGTACCCTGAATGATCTCTGTTGTTGCACTCCCAACACCCTCAACACTGATCATGCTGCATGGGGTTGACAGAGGGTGCAGTCCAACAAACAAATACTTCGGGGGGGGGACTTCAGACATACGAGGTACAAACAAGAGAGAGAGAGAGAGCGCAACTCACTGAGCGCAGGAATTTGTCAAAACAATATTTGCAATAGAAACGAACCTTCTAGAATCTTCTAGAATTTTCCAGCACTTTCCAGTTTCTGCCCTTAAAGACTTTAGCCATGACATGGTGGGCAACATGAGGATTACGTTGTGTGCCAAGACTTGAGTACCTAGTGCTTGGGAGAGAAGTGGTTGGGGAAGTCTGGCGCTGAGGAGGGAAAAGATCTTTTCTCTCCGGGTCTGCCCTAAGCATAGCTGTCAATGTTTCCCTTTTTTAAAGGGAAATTCCCTTAATCCGAATAGGATTCCTCGCAAGAAAAGGGAAAAGTTGACAGCTATGGCCCTAAGCTTTCGAAGCTCCTGGTTTGATGTCAAAATGCCTCCTTGTCTTCGGCTTTCCCTTATTATTGCCAGGTTGGCTGGTTGCCACTAAAAACAAATATTATCTGCGACATGATCTTGGATAAGGCCACTCTCAAGGTTTGTGTTGCCAAGGCCTGGCTGGGTGATGCCAGAAGGCCTCCTTTTGCCTCAGATGGTTCCAGCCAAATTCTCAGGATTAGGTCAGCTACAGGCCGGGAGACAGAAACCCTTACAATCAAATCATGTAGCCTGAACATGCATTGGAAGCCCCCTCCCCAATCTCAAGTACACTCATTCCACTGTCAGTGATGCCCCTATCTGTAGTAGTAGTTGTATGAGTAGGTAATAATAATAATGTGCTATGCAGTGTTTTGGTGAATTGGTTTTATTCCTCTGTTTACTTAGACTAGGGACCTGTCCACACTTTGGCGTAATGTGGCTCATGAACCCCTCACACCTCCTTTAATTCCCCCTCCTCCTTTCAGTGTCCCTCCTCCAACAACTGCTGTCCCATGCTTCCCTAAATCCAGAGATTCCCTGTGCTTTGAAAATCTGAATGGGAGAGAAGAAGAAGAAGAGTTTGGATTTGATATCCCGCTTTATCACTACCCTAAGGTGAGGTGAGTGGGGCTGAGAGACTTCAGAGAAGTGTGACTAGCCCAAGGTCACCCAGCAGCTGCATGTGGAGGAGCAGGGAAGCGAACCCGGGTCACCAGATTACAAGTCCACTGCTCTTAACCACTACACCACGCTGGCTCTACACTACACTACGCCGAGGCCCTGGAAGTTGCTTTCTGGTGTTCTTTTTCAAAAATTGCATTGCGTTTTATGCTTGTGAGTGTCCCGAACCACCAGGGGTACCCGGTGGCAAGCCCTGCCGACGTACACAATCCCACAGCTGATGCTAGCACATAGTCCAGCAGCCCAATAAGCCCAACGTCAAAAGTTCAGCTGGGTTCCCACCTCTGCAGCCAATCCAGGTGTCAAGGCAGCTGGAGGTCAATCCTGCACAAGCACAGCCCCAAAGAGAATCCACACCTCCTCCCAGAGCTAGCTTGCCCCACCTGGCCAGCTAGTGAGCTGGGCTGTGGGCCCTTGCCTGCCTCCACCTCCTAGAGCGTACCTCCCACTACTCCTTTTGCCACAGAGCCCACTGTGTTCAGGGAGACGGGGACCCCTCTGGCTCTGGTGACAGTCCTGCTGCTCTCGTTCCTGCGCACTGGCCCCCACCCCTTCAGCATCCTCCATCATCCTACGAGTGCTTTTTTTTAATAATAATTTTTATTAGTTTTCAGTTACAATAATCCAATAACAGTCTCATAACAATGCCAAATTACAATCACTAATACCAATCATTCAGATGCCAAATTATATAGTTGAGGTGGCCCCCAAAATGCTAGAATTGATGGTTTGAGGATTTACTTTATTTCTGCATTCCAAAATCTTATTAATTTCAATTACCCTCCTGACAAAATAACAATCCCTTATACAACAACTGCAATTTTAACAACTTTCATTCATATCAACACATTAAATGATTTATAAAGCTACAGGTGAAGCATTCAAACTATATCCTTGTTCTTCCTGTGTGTGGAAATTATTCTGTCCATGATGTTTCTTCCTGTCCTTGTAAAATATTATGTCTATCTTTTCCCGGTTGTTGCTGTTCTCCATCATGCCATGGGCGGAGCTAATGTCCCATTGTTGTTTCAGAAGTTCTCCTTTGCTCCCTCCCATGCTTCATTGTTTTGCAACTTTACCAGCAGCTGAAAAAATCACACTGTCCCAATAAATATCCTGTTTTCACCATTTTACTCTCAGCCATGAGTGCTTTCTACACCAACCTCTCCTTCTCCATCCCCGGCTTGTCCCAGTGTGTCCAGTCACGGCTAAACCCCTCGCTGGGATCCTCTTCCTTATCCCAGCTGTCCTGCCAGCTCATGACAGTGAGTTACCTAGAGGCCAATGGTAATGGGCAGCCATATGTAAATGTTTATGATGATGCAAACAGCACACTCACATCTGTACATTCAGTAACTCTGCAAGGTGCCCAACTGCTCATATGAATCCTATATGATCTGCAAATAAGGACTGGTACAGGCAGTCTAATGATTGCACTGGTATCAGGAGGCCCACCTCTCTTAATTTTGAACAGGGCTAAGGAGGGAGATCCGAAGTTGCGTGTTGAAATTCCACCTCCTTTGCCGCACCAACCAGTGGTTAATAAAACCAATTATTTGCTTGTGCATACCTAGTGCTAGGAACAAATGTTAGGACTAGGAACAGTCTACGTAACAGATTTATTTGAGTGGTGTTTGGTTCCTTTTGAGCATGTTGTCATAGAAGACCCGAACATCAAGACTTCACCTTACCAGATCTACCTTAGATATTCATGGGTATGCTACTGTGGTGTTGGATCTGCAATGTGGGCTTGTAAGGATATCGGTTTGTTTTGTTTGTTTGTTTAATATGCCCAAGTGGCTTCTAAGTGGTTTAGCTTCAGATTTGCCTTGGGGAAAATACAAAATTGCTCTTTGCTATGAAGCTTAGCCTTTCTACAGGCCCTAGTTGACACTGCTTTCAGGGGATTTAGGCAGCTGTGTCGAACAGTCCCTGTTTTAGCGAAACTAAACCTCTTGGATGGTAGAACCCGTAAGTTGCTATAACAACTAAAATAGCAGCAATCTCTCCAAAGCACACCGCATCTCCCACAAGGGTCATCCAGGTCTTTCTGAGCTGTATAAGTCATGGGGAGCAATCTAAAAACCAGCCGGGTGCCTCCCCTGGCTGGCAAACCTAGCAATTTTCATCCTGTTTCCTTGCCAGCAAGAGGTATGATCAAGGACAGTCTACCTTCTCTCAATATTTTTCCATGATAACACCTGCGTTTAAAGAGCTGGCATCCCTCAAAGGCTTCCCAGAGTAGATTGGGTCGCATCTGGCCCCCGGGCCTTAGGTTGCTTACCCCTGGCCTAAGCTTTCTCACGCCCTTCCTTATAATTTCTGAGCCCAGCTTTGGTTCTTGAGCCAAGACTGTAACATACTGTATTTATGGAGCAAGATGTCCTTCCTTCATTCGCCCTCCATCAGTCCTGAATTATTACACACAGTCCATTTACAAATTGCCTGATTCTGCTAAGGGTTGTAATTGCTTTCACAAATAATAATCAATCTGAGCAGGAGTCAGTACGTCTTTTTCTCTCTCTTATTATGCAATCGCGGGTTTTGTGCAAATCGACGAAATGATATTGAGTCTCAGGCATCGCCTTTCCAAATGAGATCTCTCGCCTGGGCAACAGTGATACAACAGAACAATTGCTTTGTTTATTTGTCTTTCTTGTAAGCTGCCACACTGCACAGATGCATTATGCTACGATGAGGGGGTGGGTTGGAAACAAAACATATTTGGATTGTAGTTCTATCAAAAGCAGTATGTTTTGAAACATATTGTAGAGCAGGCATGTCCAACTTGAAGTAGGCTGTAATCTACAATCCAGTATAAAAACTGGCAGTGATCTACCACCCAGGGTTGGGTGCAGGGTGGGTGGGCGCGTGCTGCCTGCTTCCCCCCACATGGCAGGGATGGATGATGGGCACCGACAGGGTAGGGGTGGGTGCGTGTGCAGCGTCAAAACAGCCCCTCCTGCTGAGAGGAGCTCAGGACGAGGCGGTGGCTGCTCAGGTATGTCTTCAGTAGAGGGCAGGTGGTGTTCAACCAGAATTCGTCCCAGGATCAACTGGTCGATCGTGATTGACGCGCTGGACATGTCTGTTGTAGAGAAAGCCCAACCTATTTCCCCCATACGTAGGGCTGGAAACTTCAGCTGGTGCAGAATGCGGTTTGCTTGGTGCTTTCTGAACAGAAATGAGTGTCCAGGGCTCAGGCAACAAGGAGATGATAGCAAAGGTTATATGATGCAGATGTCCTGGAGGCGGGAAACTATTTGCCCCTTCGGTGTTCCCAACAGATGCTCATAATTGACTTCACCTGAACCCTCACTAAAGATGCATAGCATCACATGCCCCCAAGTCCCCCTTGAGTGAAACCAACAGGGCAGTTCTTTCAGACTGCGAATCTCCATGTGTGAATCAAAGGAACCGCAGAAGTACATTCAAACCCCCGCTCCTATGACAAATTGCTGGATCAGAATGATATTAATGCTTTTGCAAAGTATGAAAAGTTTTGGGATGAAATGCTGTGGGCAGTGACACTTAACAGTGAATTGAAACACAATGGCATTTTGGGTTTTGGGTTTTGTTTAAAACATCATTGAATACAGTGACTCACAGTCAGTAAATCCTATCCAGCTGTTAAACATCCATTAACGTCACAGGTTTTTTCAAGTTTGGCCAAAGACTACCACTATAACCCGTTGAGAACTGTCAGCAGTCAGGCAAGCCATGTGGAGCGAGTCTGGATGCCGACTGCATTCAGATCTGACTTCTGAAGGTTAGAAATGGCAAAAAGAGGTTGGCGTTCGCATGCTCCGCTTCACTGAAACAGCAACGTGAAGACAGCTGCAGGCAAGGAGCTTTCGAGAAGAAGCAGCTCTATAAAACATCTCCCGATTTCAAGGCTTGATGCCTTGTACAGTATGTCTCCAAGGCTAACGTCTCGAAGTGCAGATAAACAGTATCTGCACCGAGGAGCAAGTTTCTTTACAGTAGAATGACAGGTGGAGACCTGCAACAAAATGTTGCAGCGTATTAGCAGCTGCCAAAAGGAGCGCTCCAATTCTCATAGGGGAGAGGGATGTTTTAGGAGGAGACTTTTCCCCAGCTGTGCTATGAAGCGCTGGCAGTGAACTCAAAGCTGAGTATCGGGATAAGGGAGGGATTTGATTTATTTTGCATTTAAATACAAACATAACCAAATCTGTTCTTTCTGAAACAATAGACAAACCAAAACATAGCTTTAAAATATGCCTTCAAATTTCACACCTCCAAAATTTTCTGATTTGATTCTCCAACCAACAAATGTGCACACAAATGCAAGTACTACGTGGAAGTTGTGTGCATGAACATGCATGTATTAGTGAAAAATAATATGCAAAAATGCATTATGTTGAGGAAAGTTGTTTGTAAAAATATGAACACTGGGCAAAATTGAATATCAAAATGGATACAGTGGTACCTCAGGTTACATACGCTTCAGGTTACAGACTCCGCTAACCCAGAAATAGTACCTCGGGTTAAGAACTTTGCTTCAGGATGAGAACTGAAATTGTGCTCCGGCGGCGCAGCAGCAGCAGGAGGCCCCATTAGCTAAAGTGGTGCTTCAGGTTAAGAACAGTTTTGGGTTAAGAATGGACCTCTGGAACGAATTAAGTACTTAACCCGAGATACCACTGTATGTTAGAAGAAATGCAAACTAAAATGTTGATTTTCACAAGGACTTTTTTTAAAAAAAGCAAACGAATGTATTTGCACATCCATAATTTGATTTACTGGGCAGAGCATTTAAGTTCACCATTGGTCTTGGTAGCTTTTGGTTAGGAGCCAGAACACTTCCTGGAAAGAAAATCACCAGCCTCTGATTTGGCATAATTCAAGCAGCTTTCTATTGATTATGCAGGTTTACAGCAAGTCGTTGAAACTGACTATCGAGCTGGTGAAAGGTCAGGGGAGGAAGTAAAGGAATGTTTGTCAGCAGTTTCAAGTACAGAGAACGATGCATTCTTAAATCCCACTGAAATCAGCAGGGATTGCTGGCAGATTATCTTTGATGGTTAATATGTCAGGGTGAAGTTTCTTAAAGAATATTTTTAATACCAGTTGCTGATATCCTGGTTAGCACCATGACCACAGTGCACAGAAAGGGAATTTTAACCTTTCCCACCTCCCCTGCTCCATCCCAATCTCATGATCACAATGAAAATCACTTCTCTCAGGAGAGAAGCTGCCATTAACATAAATTAGAGTTTCTAAGCCAGAGAGTAGCTAGGGACGATTTTTTTATTATTATTTATTTTTTGCTAGAATAATGGAAAGAGTTAACACTTACCCACCAAACCATGGTCCTGTTCCTGTCAGAACCCCAGGCCACTGGCATTTAAAGTATAGAGGAAAATATACATGAAACTTGATGTGGTGCATTTAGTGCTGTGCTTAGTTTGGGCCTTAGGCCTTGTCTACATTTCCACTGGGTCTGAGAGGTTTTCTGCTTGTCCCTTACTTTCTAGTCATGGATCTGAGAAGTTTTTTGTTTGTCCTGCCATTTCCCTCAGAAAAAAAAACACCACTGTTTACTGCTGAATCAGAACAAATGTCAATCCACAGAAAAACCAATTAACGTTTGTTCCAGTTCAGCAGCAAACAGCAGATTTTCCTGAGGGAAAGTGATGGGACAAGTAGAAGTGTGGCCTTAGTCTGCCATCTTAGTTTCTGATATGACCAAGGACTGGGCTACATGTTTCAACTAGGATCCAAAGAAACACACAGTTCCACACTCATAAAGGGGCTTGTGGTTCTGGGAGGGGTGGGCAAATATCCAGCTTTCCTGTCTTAAATTCAGTTCCTCCATTTTCCAACAAAGTCTTCATGCCATTTACTGTGAATTTCTCCTCTTATACCTGCTTTTGTATGCAATGCTGCCTAATATACACATTTTTTTTGCAAAGCAGTTTCCTCTCAAATAATGCATTTTTAATGTTATTTTAATTAATATAAGTGTTTTATTACTTTAATATGTCCATGTGGATTTGCCTAGTTGTAGAGAGGGCATGTCTTTTCATGGAAGTACTTCCCATGAGTTAAGGTAAAATGTTGATTTCCTATATATTACACATTCATGATGATTTGTGCTCATGATGCTATTGGGGCAGTCATACGTGGTATCACTTTTATTACTGTTTGCACCTGCAAATGGTTTGGAAACAGTCATACTGCTTTATTTCCAATTGGTGTGGGTTTAAAAAAGAGGTACAGCAGCAGCTAAAAGCCAAGGAAGCATCACTTCCTTATCTTGCAGTGTCTCAATGCTACTGCTGTCATACAATATCAGGGAGGGAAGGTTCATGATGCCAAACATCTCTTATGCCAGATGCAGCATCTCCTAAGCAGTTAACCTCTGTAGTGGGGTTTCTTGCGTGAGTGCAAGTTGTCAGATATATTTTTGCTTCATTGTTGTCACCCTTCAGTCTTGGGATTTATAGCTGTCACTGACCAGAGTGGGTAGCGATTGCCCTTCTAGTCAGATGTTAAAAGGATGCTGGATGATTAGATTTCCTTTGAGATTGCCTGGGGCGCATCATATATGCATAGCAAGATGTCTGATACTCTTCAAATAAGAAAAGAATGTTCTGTTCTTGCTGCTCTTTATCGCCAACGACACTCATTGTAGCATCAAAAGAAGGGGGGGGCATTTTTATGAGCTTGGAGGGAAGGGAGTGCCTCTCAGTGGTTAGAGCATCTACTTTGCATGCAGAAGGTCCCAGGTTTACCCCCCTGTGTCTCCATGTGTGGCTGGGAGGAAACCCTGCCTGAAACCCTGGACAGCCTCTGCCAGTGTAGACAGGAGTGAGCAAGATGGACCAATGCAGCATAAGGCAGCATATTCCTATGTTCCTATCTATAGCATTCCTTCAATTCTGAAGCAGATCAGTGGTAACAGAATAGCATACCAGCTACTTCTGTGTATGCTCACTTACAAGGATAACATCAGGCATATGTGGGAAGAGCAGGGAATACCTGAAGCCACAGTCAGTCTGGCATGAACTATAGTTCTGCACTTCAACTGCAGGGTAGTGATCTTCACTACAGGAATAGTCTTTCAATGGTATGTCAATAAAATCATAACAACACTTGCGATATTTTGCAATGGGATTTGCCATGCTCCACAAGCAGTGGGGGGGGGCTAGGGGGGCTGTGGCTCCAGGTGCAAATTTATGAGGGGGTGCAACCAGGTGCCCCCCCAGGCTCCCTCATTGAGGCTGGAACAGCAAGGAGGCAAGCTGCATGGGGCCATTGGGATTGGGGTAGCGATAGCGCTTCCTTCTTGTGGTCAACACGTGCGCCCTTCCCCTGGGAGGGAAAGAGGAGAGCGCTGCTGCCGCCGCCACCACTACCCACCAAGGACAGAGGGAGAGGAAAGTGGGAAGGCACTGCTGGAGCCACGTGTGTTGCCCAGAGCACATCGCTGCAAGGATAGGAGGGTGAGGTGACACAGTGGTGTTCCTGGCTTCACATTTCTCTGCCTTAGCTCTGCTCTCAGGTTGGGGCTAATTTGCAAGGAGAGACTCCATTGATTAGACACTGGCTGGTAAAGGGCTGACCCCTGCCCAGTCCACCAGGGGGTGCAACACTTGTCCTGCCCCAGGCACCGGCAACCCATACTACCTGATGTTAGAATTCCTGCTCCATGATTGCAGTCATGGGATTGTTGTCTTTAACATATGGTATATGTTTTGACTCCACAGAGGGGGAAGTGACAGAGACAGGATGTTTGTGTTACTGTGTTCCGTGAAGTGGGACTATTGTCCTTTGTTCTTTTTCTCTTTGCTGTCTGATGCTAGAGAGAGAGGGAGCCATGTTGCAGTGCTCCGTGTGTGTTTATATGTAAATAAAGTGTTGTTGTTGTTGTTTAGTCGTTTAGTTGTGTCCGACTCATTGTGACCCCATGGACCAGAGCACGAAAGGCACTCCTGTCTTCCACTGCCTCCCGCAGTTTGGTCAAACTCATGCTGGGAGCTTTGAGAACACTGTCCAACCATCTTGTCCTCTGTCATCCCCTTCTCCTTGTGCCCTCAATCTTTCCCAACATCAGGGTCTTTTCCAGGGAGTCTTCTCTTCTCATGAGGTGGCCAAAGTATTGGAGCCTCAGCTTCAGGATCTTTTCAGGATTCTTTCCAGTGAGCACTCAGGGCTGATCTTCTTGCAGTCCATGGGATTCTCAAGAGTCTCCTCTAGCACCCAATTCTTCGGCGATCAGCCTGCTTTATGGTCCAGCTCTCACTTCCATACATCACTACTGGGAAAACCATAGCTTTAACTATACGGGCCTTTGTCGGCAAGGTGATGTCTCTGCTTTTTAAGATGCTGTCTAGGTTTGTCATTGCATAAATAAAGTAGATTAACCAAAATGCTGAGTTGCTGAGGTCTGTTATGCAACTGCGCAAACTCTGCGGATCCCTAAGTGTGCCAGTGTCGGTTGGCATTGGTCGCTGTGATGTTCTGGCAGAAGAAAGCTTTTGAAGCTCCCGAATGAAAGACCAGGAGAGAGAGAACATGCCAGTTGGGCATGTGTCTCTGCCAGGGTCCTACTCGAGTGTAGGCTGAACTCCTGACACCTGTCCACATGTACCCTTCTGACATACCCCAGGCATAAAAGTTTGACATGGAAAAGAGGGCAGTGAGACTATGCCACTGCCCATTGAGGCTGGCATTGGAAAGATCTAGCCTACACATGAGCAACTGCTCACACAGAGGTGACCCTTTGCAAACACAGCTTTTTATGCAGACATTGGGGAAAAGATGGGGAGACAAGCCCAAGGGATATGACAGATTGCAGCACTCTTAATATCATGGATCAATTGCATTTCCCTGCATTGACTGAAATCATGTCCTGCCCAAGTACCCTGAGATAGCAGTGTCAATGTTCGGTTACGGTTACTAGGAATCAAACGACACCTTTTCAGATTAATGTTGATGCAGCAGCAACTCTCATAGGTTCCAGGCTTCTTCTTCAGAGGGAGAAGTGAGGCAGCCGACAGAAAGCAATATGAGGCAGTTATCATGTCAAAGGAACTCAGGGTTTAATACACAAGAGCTTGTTTTGTAATGGAGAAACCTGTAATCTCAAAACTCAGAAAAGGAAAGGAGAAAGGTCATCTCCTGCACCTTGAAACACTCAAATGGGGTTAGCAATTAGGAAGAGACTAATGCTTGGCTTTCAAAGTGCACATCGTTCAGAGTGCTGATTCAGCAAATGAGATCCACTGAGGTGCCCTGAGCAAATATCAATAGGAGCCCAGTTACGGTTACAATATTCAGTTCTTTTAAAAGCTGTCTGTCTGGGGTTCTCCCATTTCATCCCTAGAAAGCCCACCATGTGCAAAGAAAATGAGCACTGGAGATCTTGCAAACAGAGGAAGGCTTCCTGCAGTGGTTTACTGTAGGAAGTGGTTTGCTGTATCAAAGCAACTGGGAAATGGGTGTGTGAAGGTTAAATGACAAGATTGACGGCTCTATTAAGGCAACTGCACACACCACGATTGTGGCAGGAAACACCAATACTATATTACAGCAAACATGCAACGTGGGCATTATATATACTTGGATTCTATATGCATCTTTACACACCCATATGCACCCATTTAGGGAAAACACTAATGTAATTCTTGCTTCAGGAAACAGTGGTATTGTAACAGCACTTCCAGCAGCAAACACATAAGATGTGGCCATTGCAAATTCATGTGTGTGTCTGGAAAACCTGGCCCAATTAGATTTTTGATTCATTTGTGTATTGCTTAAAGGTAAAGGGACCCCTGACCATTAGGTCCAGTCGTGGCCGACTCTGGGGTTGCGGTGCTCATCTCACTTTATTGGCTGAGGGAGCCGGCATACAGCTTCCGGGTCATATGGCCAGCATGACTAAGCCGCTTCTGGCAAACCAGAGCAGCGCATGGAAACACTGTTTACCTTCCCGCCGGAGCGGTACTGATTTATCTACTTGCACTTTGACGTGCTTTCGAAGGTTGGCACAACTGCTAGGTTGTGTATTGCTTACAGATATATTTATATTGTGTGTGCTGCCCACACATTCTCACACATGAGTGATTCTCATAGCAATCAAAATTTGTGGAGCTTTCTGCATAATACTGTGGGTGTATGGTGGATGAAAGCATCCTTGAGCGGGTGCTCAGAGTTGTTAGGAGACCCTATCCCCCTGTTCTGAAAGTGCATTGGGAAGATGGATTGGTGGTTAAACTACTCTAGAAACTGTAGCTCTTTGAGGGGCATAGGGTTCTCCTAACATCTTTCAGTACCCTTAACAAACTACAGCTCCCATGATTCTTTGGGGGAAGACATGACTATTAAAATGGTATAGTACTGTCTTACATGTACAGTGCAGATTCATGCAAGATTCATGCTTGATAGTTTTTTTATTATTATTAGTTTTCATTATAACAAACATAACAAAAAACATTAAGAAAAAATGATTTAAAATCAACTTTATCATTTTACATACTGTTTATAAAATCAATACAATAGCGAAAGGTAGGATTTCTACAGTCCAGGACGATCCAGGAATCAGCGTGTTTTCACATGAGTACACTGTGTCCTTTTATTTAAAATGCATCTCTGGGTTATTTGTCGGGCATAGGAATTGGTTCATCCCCCCCAAAATAAATATACTCTGGCCCACCACAAGGTCTGAGGGACAGTGGACCGGCCCCCTGCTGAATAAGTTTGCTGACCCCTGTTGTATACAATGCTTTGACATATATGCAATAAAAAAATTCCCATTCATTTTTAAATTTGTTATTGTCCTGATTTCTAAGTCTTCCATTAACTTAATTTGCCAATCTTTTTTTGTGGGAATTTTTTCTTTCTTCCAGCATTGGGCTATCAATATTCGTAATAAAGAGATTTTTATATTTTGTTGGTATTTCCTTCCTATGATTCCTAATAAGAAAGCTTCTGGTTTTTTGATGAAAGTTATTTTAAACATTTTCTTCAATTCATTATATATCATTTTCCTTTCTTTTAATAACTTTACATTGCCACCACATATGATAAAATGTGCCTTCTACTGCTTTACATTTCCAGCATTTCTTTTCATCTGATTTGTACATCTGCGATAACTCAACTGGTGTTAGATACCACCTATAAACCATTTTCATATAATTTTCTTTCATCAATGAACAGGCCGTAAATTTCAAATTATTTTTCCACAATTTTTTCCAATCTGACATTTGGATATTATGTCCCATGTCTTTAGCCCACTTTATCATCACACATTTGACCTCTTCACTCTTAAGTTTCCCATTCCAACAACAAATTGTACATTCTCTCTTTTTTTTATAATAAATTTTTATTGATTTTACAACATATATTAAAACACAATACAACTAACAATTGACGACACATAAACAGACAAACATGTAAACACGTATAATTTCTTAACCTCTCTTTCTTGAACCTTGTTTCCACGACTTCCCCATACCTCCCTTTTCTGCATCCCTGTTTTAAACTTTTCCAGCAACCCCTAATTTCAGTACTTGCAATTCAGTTTCTAATCTTTTTCCTCTTACCCAATTATTTATCACTGCAATTCTGTTTTACATTACCCATGACATTTTAGCACTCATTAATTTTACAACAATTCTTAAGATAAACTTTAAATTTCTTCCAATCTTCTTCCACTGTCTCTTTCCCTTGGTCACAGATTCTGCCAGTCATCTCAGCCAGTCCCATATAATCAATCACTTTCATCTGCCACTCTTCCAGCGTGGGTAGTTCTTGTGTCTTCCAATACTTTGCTAGAAGAACTCTTGCTGCTGTTGTAGCATACATCAAATTGTACATTCTCGATAATACGTTGATATCACATTCTATTATTTCTCTCTGGAATTTTGAAATTTTATGAGCAAATCCTTTCATTTTGTCATTTTTAAATCATTCATTTATCTGGAAGTGTTGTAACCAATCACTTACTTCTCCTTTTTCTTCGTTATAATCTCTCAACTTTAATTTGTTCTCTACTTCAATTAATAATTCTCTATATGTTATCCATTTTTATCTCATTTTTTGTTTTTTTACTGAGATTACCTCCATTGGTAAAATCCACCAAGGTGCTTTTTTGTTCTAATAAGTCCTTATATTTCTCCCAGACTTTAAATATTGCATTTCTTATAATATGCTTATGAAAACTCTTATGTACTTTAGCCTTTTGGTACCATAGATATGCTTGCCATCCAAATCTGTTGTTGTGTCCTTCCAGATACAATAGATCTGTGTTTTTTAGACATATCCATTCCCGGATCCAACAAATACAAGATGCTTCATAATATAGTTTTAGATTTGGAAGGGAGAAACCTCCTCTGTCTTTGGTAACTGTTAGCAATTTATGTTTTATTCTTGGCTTCTTCCCTCTCCAGATAAATCTTGAAATATCTCTTTGCCATTCTTTGAAGCATTTCATATTGTTGATCACTGGTATTGATTGAAATAAAAATAACATTTTTGGCAATATATTCATTTTAATAACTGATATTCTTCCTATTAATGACATATTCATTATTTCCCAAATTTCTAGGTTCCTCTTTATGTCCTTCCATGTTTTTTCATAATTGTCTTTAATTATATTTATATTTTTAGCTGTTAACCAAAATCCCTAAATATTTCACTTTTTTGTGACTACTTATACCTGTCTTCTCTTCTATCTGTATTTTATCTTGTTCGGTAACATTTTTAACTATAAGTTTGGTTTTGTTGTTGTTGTTTAGTTGTTTAGTCATGTCCGACTCTTCGTGACCCCATGGACCAGAGCGCGCCAGGCACTCCTGTCTTCCACTGCCTCCTGCAGTTTGGTCAAACTCATGTTTGTAGCTTCGAGAACACTGTCCAACCATCTCGTCCTCTGTCGTCCCCAAGTGGATGCCCCAATTTGCCTTAAAAGCATTAAAAATCTAAACTTGGGGCGATGGCCAGTTCGTGCACAAAGAAGCAAAAATAGATGGCAAACACACGTTCACCAGCAGAAAGAAAACTCTCGAGCCACTGTTAAAATATCCACAGGGAAAAGCAGCCTGTTTCAGAACTTGAGGGTTATTTCTTGACAGTCCCTTTAAGGATTGCCATCTAAATGCTGCATCCGTACAGCAGAATACATTAGCAGTCTCCCACAGTAACCTGAAGGAAACAGGCTGGCATTGGCAGTAGGGGCTCCCATTTTGCAGGCTCTGGAAGGTGGAGTGCAGTCTTGTCACATCCATGATAATCTGACTGGCCACTGAACTGCTGCATTAAGTGGCCAAGATAGTAGGCGTACAATTTTCTCACCTTGCTGCCCATTACATTTATAAAATGCTTGGGAGAGGAATTTTGGGGAACAGAGCTAATAGGG
This sequence comes from Podarcis filfolensis, assembly GCF_964270895.1. Classification (NCBI taxonomy): domain Eukaryota; kingdom Metazoa; phylum Chordata; class Lepidosauria; order Squamata; family Lacertidae; genus Podarcis; species Podarcis filfolensis. The sequence continues at coordinate 97,772,325 of NC_139606.1, forward strand.
TTTATTGACATTCTAAACAGCAGTTTGGAAGAGCATCAGGGAAAGGTGGTATAATTCTCCCCGCCTGCCGCTCATGTTGCTTACTTTCAGTAATTGCTTGCTGTAGCCTTGTCCTTGAACAGTTGTTGAATATACAATCTGGGCTCCTGTAGAAAGTCCCTTTTACAGAAAGGCTGTGTAAATGCTCTGAATATATATGCAGGCAATCCTAATGTCTTCTGCTCTGCGGCTGATTCTTTTTCTTTACAAATTGGCTAGTGACTAGTTAGCACATGGAGAGAACCCAAAGATAAAAAGGGAAAAGAACTGATTAGGCATAGCAAATGTAGATGCATTCGGTCAACAGACAATGCCAGGACCTCCTTTGCCTCTTAGAGGCGCTTGGCTTGGCACTGTTGTTTTTTAAAAGTGCATCCCAGATCCTGCCTTTTTCACAGGCCATTAAAGCCATTTGCAGCTCCCAGCCTTCGGCCTAAAAGCATCTCATCATTTCAAAGGGGAGCATCTTGTCATCTCCAATGCTGTCACATCGAACCTGCTGTGATGCATGTACCTGCATCCAGATGAATTTGGGGAGTTAATTAGATCTAACAGGATGCAACAGAATATTAAATCAAAGCAGTGGATTCCTCCAAGTCCTCGCCCCTCCCCACCTGTGATGTGAGAGTTTCATAATCCCCCAACTAAAAGCTTCACCTTTACATATCTAAAGTTCACCAAAGAGGCAAGCTACAAAAAGCAATGATAGGCGTTTGGCACATCTCCTGTTCCTTTATAATTGCAATCACTTTGCTGACCTTTTCTTTCCAAGGCTGAGATGGGGAGTGCGGGTGGTAGTAAATGGAACTGCAGGTTTGCAGCAAAAAACAGTTGCGTGGCGAGTTCCCGCCCCCCACCAGGATAAATGGGGGGGGGGAGCCAGTGTGGTGTAGTGGTTAAGAGCGGTAGTCTCGTAATCTGGTGAACCGGGTTCGCTTCCCTGCTGCTCCACATGCAGCTGCTGGGTGACCTTGGGCCAGTCACACTTCTTTGAAGTCTCTCAGCCCCACTCACCTCACAGAGTGTTTGTTGTGGGGGAGGAAGGGAAAGGAGAATGTTAGCCGCTTTGAGACTCCTTAAAGGGAGTGAAAGGCGGGATATCAAATCCAAACTCTTCTTCTTCTTCTTCTAAATAAAGACACAAGAACCATAATTTAAGGTTAAATGGGCGAATTAGGCCACAACTTTATTGAATTCAGGAATGAGAGGCATTGGCTTAGGCATTGGTCCTATCGACTATCCGGCTCCAGCCCATTTGCTGGAGACACGGGAAGGGTTAACACCATAGAGGGGGAGTCTCCTGCTTAGGCACGTCAACTAGGAGCTCCCCCGGGTCACTGCTTGGGGGCGTGCCTTTGGCCCACACCTCCATAGGCTTCGGACAGGGCCACGCCCCCCGGAGTCCTTTATCGGACCACCCTTCGTCCACTGGGGGGAGGTGATGGCGTTCCTCCCCCCCCCATCCTCTTAATCCCTTCTTACCAATGCCTAACCGCCAATGCCGAGGAGTTGTGACGAGTTGCTATGAGGTAGGCGAAAAACCAAATGGCTGTAAATTGCCAATTGGGAAAAATTCCTACCATGCCCCTTGCGGCGACAGACCGAAGTCCATAGCAAAGTCAGAGACCTACCTAAAGCCTACCCAAAGGGAGGGAGGGTGGGAAAACGTGGGGGCTAGCCGGCGAAAAGAGGGAGAGTCCCCTCTGCACCGGCCCTAAATAGGGCAGGCCACGCCCCCCCCAGCCAGCCGATTGGCTGGCTGGGGGGGGGGAGATGCGGCCGGGATTCCCCTGCTCTCGCGGGGGCTGAAACCAGCCCCCGCTCATGTGGGTGCGGGCGTGAAGCCCGCAATCCCACCTCCTGGGCAGGCCGGAAGTGGCTTTGTGGGTGGCACCGAATGGCCAGTCTCCACCAATACTCCTCTCCGCTCAAAACACACATACGCCAAAGCAGTTTTTCAATGATGTTTCTGAATACACATACAGATAAATTTAAGAGGTGGACAATCTGTTTGAAGAGGAACGAGGGCCAATGTCCATCATGATAGAATGCACATCCGCCATGCAAACTGTGAAGCCAAGAGGAACCCAGTCTCATTCCATGGTGTGAATGACTGCCTTCCTCCTGTGTTTAACAAGCAATGTGAAGCGGAAAAGAACCAATGTGTACTGGATAGAGAAGTGGATTTGGATTAGGTGACTGAGGTTCAAATCCCTGCTCAGCCATGTGTGGCCTTGGGCAAGTCACTGACCGTACTCAGATATCACATTCTCTTGTTTTCCAAACAAGGGGCCGGATTTACGTAGGTTTGATGAGGCCCTAAGCTACTGAAGGTAATGGGGCCCTTTATATGTCCAGCTGTCCTTTGTCAACAACAAATTGTCACTGTTTTTTGTGTTGAATATATGCCATATGGTAATTTATGGACCTAATAGGTATCAAAAGCCATTAGCACATGCAGAATGTAGGCACCCTATATATAGAAATGAGCAAACCAGTGATATTTTACAGAGCAGGCTAGCCGGGGGGGCGGGCGTTACTTACATCATAGGAGCTAACACAACACAAAACACTGTTGCTGCATGTAGGGTTTGTTTATTTGTTTTTTATCTTATATTCTGGAAATGTACATCCAGTTTTTTCCCCTTTGCATTTTTGGGGGGCCCCCAAGAGAGTGGGACCCTAAGCTATAGCTTGTTTAGCTTATATGTAAATCCAGCACTGGCTATGCTAGCTGGGGCTGATGGGAGTTGGAGTCCAGCAACTTCACAAGTTCCCCATCTAACCATGGATGAAGGATTGGGAATAAGGCATGTGTGTGTACGCACCTTCCCCCCTTTTCCCATCCCCTTCCCCTTGCCTGCCCTGCTCAATAGAGCAATGCCTGATCAAAACACAATTTGCATCCTGTTTCAGAAGGATCACTCGTATCAAATTTTCCCAGTCACAGCAAACAAAGTGGGAAGTATTCTGCTCTACTTCGAGTGTGCCGGGAGAAGGAGTTGCATCTCAAATAATCCAGACTATAGATTGGAGGATCAGAGAACATGATCCTTGAGCACAGCCACAATCTCTCAACTAATCTACCTCATGGGTCCATTGCGATAAAGTGGGATCAGCCTTGAACTCCACAGAAGATTGGCATGATACCAATGTGTCAGAAATAATATGTGAGACGCCCACAGTCCAGTTTGATAAGGCGTACTCTTCTTGCAAACAGTTCCATGGAGATAATGGATTTACCTGCCATTATGCGCGGCTCATACGCCATCACAGTGTTCTGGACGGCAGCCCATATAACTCCAATCCCCAACCATTAAAACCAATTAGAGATGTGTCATTCATCTCAGTGGGATCTCAACGCTATACATGGAATATCTGCAATAATAGCGAACAGTCAGCATAGCCAAGTTTGCTGCTGCCAAAAACATTTCTTTTTTTTTTTTTTCTTTTTTTTTTTTTTTTTTTTTTTTAGATTTTAAATTCCAGTTTATTTACAAAGAATACACAATTTACATAGTACAATTAAATACATGTGCAAAAATAAAGACCTATACAAAAAACAAGAAAAAAGAAAAAGAAAAAAAGGGGAAAAAAAACAAGAGAAGGAGAAAAGAAATAAAAAAAAACAAAAAAAATAAACAGTAATAAATACAAATACACATAACAGAACTTCCGTTCGACTCGGTCTCAGAATAACTAATTCTTATATTTTTTTCTACAGTATTACTAAAACCTACTACATCGATGACTTTAATTATCGTCTACTGATAAGTTACTAATTCCCTGGGTATTCTCAAAATAAATTAAAAATTTGTTCCATTCATCTTTATATCTGGCTGTGTTGTTAAATCTTAATTTCTCTGATAACCTCGCTAATTCAATATATTGATATAACCTTATTTGCCACTCTTCAACCGTAGGTAAATTAGGGGATTTCCATTTTTGGGCAATTAGGATCCTTGCCGCAGTCATAGCATATTGGACAAAGGTTTGGTCTGTTTTCTTTATTTCTTTACCAATCATTCCTAGGAGGAACAGCTCTGGAATTTTGGGGAAATTGTACTTCAATATTTTTTTCAATTCGTCATGAATTCGTGTCCAAAATTCCTTCACTACATCGCAGGTCCACCAAATATGAAAAAAAGTCCCAACCTTATCCTTACATCTCCAGCATGTATTATCCACAGTTTTATATATCTTTCCTAACTTTGCCGGAGTTAGGTACCAGCGGTAAACCATTTTCTCTAGATTTTCACGAAGCGCTACACAAGCTGTAAATTTTACACCTTTCACCCAGAGTGTCTGCCATTTATTATAATCTATATTATAACCAAGATCTTTCTCCCATTTTAACGTCGCTCCCTTCACCAGATCTTCTTTGGTGTCCCATTCCAGTAATTGTTTGTACATTTTAGAGAGGATTTTATCATTATTTTCTAGAATTTCTACCTGGAACCTTGATTTTTTCTCGCTCATCCCCACTCTCTTATGCTCGCCCCATAAGGCATTAATCTGGTGGAAACGCAGCCATTCCTTTATTTTATCTTTCAGCTCCTCATAGGGCTTCACCTTCCATCCTTCTTCTGTCTTTACCAAAAGGTCTTCATATGTACACCTTTCCTCAGTCATGTTAATTTTTTTGATTTCAATTATATTGGTTGGTGAAAGCCACCATGGGGTGCCTTTTTCAATCATTTTTCTATACCTCTTCCATACCTCTAGTAATGGTCCTCTGATTATATGACTGGAGAAACCTCTGTGAATCTCCCCTTTTTCTTGCCAAAGGTAGGCGTGCCACCCGAATCTAATATTAAATCCCTCCAAATCTAAAAGGTCTGTATTTCTGAGGGTGGCCCACTCCCTTAGCCAACATAAACTGGCTGCTTCAAAATAAAGTCTGAGATTCGGAACTGCGAATCCACATCTTTCTCTTGAATCTGTTAAATATTTGAGCTTTATTCTGGCTTTCTTCCCCTGCCAGATAAACCTGGTCAGGGCTTTTTGCCAGTTCTTAAAAAGGGACGTACCTTTAACTATCGGAATGTTTTGAAACAGGAATAGTAATCTCGGGAGGATGCACATCTTAATTGCAGACATCCTCCCTGTCCAAGAGAGTTTCAATCTATGCCAGGTATCTATATCTTTTCTAATGTCCTGCCAAACCTTATTATAATTATCCTCGACCAGGTTTATATTTTTTGGTGAGAGCCAAATTCCAAGATATTTAACTTTATTCACAATTTGGATACCGGTCTTTTCTTCCAAATTTGTTTTATCCTGTTCAGTCATATTTTTTACTAGGCTTTTTGTTTTCTTCCTGTTTAATCTGAAACCCGACAATCTGCCAAAGTCCTCCAGAAGTTCTATCACCCTGCCTGCGCTGTCCACTGGGTTCTCCACAGTCAGGACCAGATCATCGGCATAGGCCTTAAGCTTGAATTCTTTCTTCCCAATTCTTATCCCCCTCACATTATCTGCTTCTCTTATTCTGTTCGCAATTACTTCTAAGACCATTATAAATAATAAGGGGGATAATGGACAGCCCTGCCTAGTGCCTTTCTCTATCTTAAAAGACTTTGTCAGATTGTCGTTTATAATCAACCTAGCCTGTTGTTCCAAATATATTGCCCTGATCCCTTTCATATAGGCGCCTTCAATGCCTGCTTTTTCCAGACATTGTGATAAAAATTCCCATGAAACATTGTCAAATGCCTTTTCGGCATCTATAAAGATCAAAGCTGCAGGGACGTCTATTCTCAAATCTAGGTATTCGATAATATTTAGAATGTGACGAACATTTTCTCTCTGGTGTCTGTTGGGAAGAAATCCAACTTGGTCTTTGTGTAGATACTTCATTAAAAGTCTCTTAAGTCTACCTGCCATGATGTTAGCAAAGATCTTATAATCATTATTAAGGAGAGAGATAGGTCTATAGTTTTTTATATCTGTTTTATCCTTCTCTGTTTTTGGAATCAAAGTTATATAAGCCGTTTTCCATGAGGCTGGGGCCTTCCCTCCCTGAAAGATGTTATTAAACACATCTTTGAGCACTGGAGCTAGATACTCCTCTAATATTTTGTAATATTTTATGGACAGGCCATCCGGCCCGGGGGCTTTCCCAATCTTCATCCTGCTAATGGCCTCCTTTATCTCATTTACCGTGATCTCTTCGTTCAGTTGTAGTCTATCCTCCTCTGATATATATTTCACTTCGTTTCTATCCAAATAATTCTTAATTTCTGCACTGTTTTCACTACCTTTTTCATACAGCTTTTCAAAAAATTGAATAAATCTATTTTCTATTTCCTCTGGGTCTTCTATGATGTTATCTTCCATTATTATTTTATTTATCACATTTTGTTTCTTCCTTTTTCTTAGCTGCCAGGCAAGTAACTTCCCCATTTTATTAGCCGATTCGAAATATCTTTGTTTTGTGAATTTAATTTTCCACTCTATCTCCTGATTTAATATTGCTGAGTATTGGGACTGGAGCACCCTGGAGGCTCGGGTGGCATCAACATCTGTTGGGTTTATAACCAGCTTTCTTTCATATTTTCTCAATTGGGCTAGAATGTCCTCTTTCTTACGTTCCCTTACCTTTCTTCTATAATTATTTTGTTGTATTAAGTGGCCCCTCAGTACCGCCTTACTGGCGTCCCAGACCACATCTATGGGAGTTTCTTTGTTCAAATTTATATCTAGATATTCTTTTAAGGTACCTTTAATTCGTTCCTTCACCTCTTCATTATCAACTAGGTACTCGCACATCCTCCACCTATATTGTCCCTTCGATACACTTTTTATTTCTATATCTAAGGCACAGTGATCAGATATTGTCCTGGGGAGGATCTCACATTTCTTTACCCTTAACGTAAGTATTCTTGTTAACCAAATCTGGTCGATCCTACCCCAACTCTGATGGGGTTCGGAGTAGTGCGTGAACTGTTTAGAGGTGGGATTTTTGTATCTCCATATATCGATTAGGTCTAAATTTCCTTCCATATCACTAAATGATTTCGGCAATTTCCCCCTGTCCAGTTTCCCCTTCTTCTCACTCCTATCCCACTCCGGCACTGGAACACCATTCATATCCCCGAGCAGGATTAACTTATAAGCTCCCAACTCCAGTAGCATACTTTCAAGTTTCTCAAAAAACTCCGCTCTATTTGTGTTCGGGGCGTAAACCGTCACAACATTAATTTTTTCCCCCCTGAAATTTAATTGAATCCCTAGAATTCTCCCTTCTTCATCTTTACAGACCAGAGTTGGTTCCCACTTTTCTTTAACATATATTACTACTCCTCTCTTTTTTTTAACGTCCGAATTAATAAAATCTAATCCTAGCTTTTTATTCACCAGAATGTGTTTATGTTTCTTAGCAATATGGGTCTCCTGGAAACAAATTACATCATACCTCTTATTTTTCACAACTTTCTCAATTTTATTCCTCTTAACCTTCTCGTTCAACCCATTTACATTCCACGATAAAAGTTTTAGTGTCTGAGTTATTATTTACCTTTATCTACTTTTAAACCTATAACCGGAGTCACCGACTATGAGCTTTCGCCTTTGTTTCCTGGGAGCTCCCCCTCTTCTGCCGTTCCCCTTCCCACTACGGCCTCCTCCTCATCTTCATCTAAATCAGATGTCTCCTCCCCTCCTCCCCTCTCCTCTTCCTGCTGGGTCCTCATCTCTCCTTCCTCTTCTTCCTCTCTACTCCTTAATCTGTTCTTTACTTTTCCCAATTCTTTTTCATATCTTCTCAAAAACTTATCCGCCTCTTGAGCCTCCAGCAATCTAAACTTTTTCTCTTTATAGAAGAAGCTGATCCCTTCCGGGAACTCCCATCGAAATGGGACCCCAGTTCTCCTTAGGGCTGCTGCCACTTGTTTATATCCCTCTCTTTTGCGAAGTAGCCTAACTGGTATTTCCTTGTAGATAATAATAGGCCTTCCGTCAATTCTTAATCTATTATTATAGCTCTTTCTCAGGACTAAATTTTTCATTTCCAAGGAGTTAAAGATCACCAAACAATCCCCCAGGAATTTACTCGCGTTCATATGTTTGGGCCTGGTCATTCTATATACATTAACTATGGTGGCCGCCGTCTCTTCTTCCCTTATACCTAGCCAGTTAGAAAGTTCCTTTATCATCTTCCCTCTTATATCTTCATTCCTATCCTCTGCTACTCCCCTGAATTTTAGATGTAACTGTTTTAACCGCATGTCTGCCATGGCTAGGTTATCCCAGATCTTGTCTTGAGAGATGCAAAGCTCCCCTAACTCTTCTTTTACCTTCAATGTCTCCTTTTTTTGTTCCCTCATCTCCTTCTGTAACTTTTTGTTGGATTCCTCAATCCTATTAGACTTAGCGGTAAGATCTTGAATTTTAATTGAGAGTTCACCAACTGCTCCTTCTATTTTCTTATCAATCAGGTCCTGGACCTCCCCTAGTTTATTTTCCATATATAATGTATTTTGCCTAAATTCCTCCTTTATTTTAGCCCACAGATTGTCTAAATCCTTGATTTCCTCTTGCCGCGACAGCTTTCTTTCTCCCGGTGTCCCTCCCCCTTTCTTCCCATCTCTTCCATCCCTTCCCGCCATCTCCTGATCTTTCCTCCTGTGCCCCAGCCTTAATTTCCTTCCCTTTTCACCCCTCCAAATAAGCACAGTTATAAACAGGGAGCGACAGTAATCAATAATCAGTAGTCAGTAATCAGCAATCAATCGTAACCCTCAGAAATGAACCAGAGAGATCAGTTTCCTGGCAGATTTAAACAGCCCCCTCAAGGCAGACTCTTCGTTATAAACTTCAGACGTCCCCGGAGTAAAAGTCCTATATTCAGTCCCGTAGGAGAGGTTGAGAAGGGGGTACGGAACTTCCTCCCGGCTCCCGACGAACTCTTTCCTTATCCGACTCCGGATCCGGTCCACTTAACCTGCCCGCCCTGCAGCACTTGGGCAGTCGATTGATAATCCAGTCGTCAAGTCTTAAAGATGTAGTCCCGGTTAAATCCAGTGAGTCCACTTTAATCCCATAAGATCAGCGTTCAACGTTCAAATTATAATAATAACCCAAATAATATTCAAAGTCCAGATTCCAAAAACCACAGTCGGCAACCAGGTCAGGATATAGCAGCCTTCTATCTCAGCTGCATAAAACTCCTGTCCCCCAGCAGTGTCCCGGCCCTGGGGGGGAGGGGGCTGGCAAGCACGGGGGTTTTAACGTCCTTCCCCCCTAAAGTCTGCTGCCGTCCCACCTCTAAGCAGTCCTTAAAACTCTTTCCGAAGTGGCTTAAACGCTCCAAGTCTAAATTATTAAATCAAAATTAAGTTATTAAGTTGTTAACTTGTCGGCGTTAAACACCGGAGACCTGCGTAACAACCAATATAACCAAAGCAGCCACCAAAGACGAACAGTGAAACTCACCGGGAACCAAGTAGTCCTTAAAGTCTATAAAGTCCAGTTCTATCCAGTTTTAAGTCCTCAAAACTAATTGTTCTTACTCAAGCAGATTCTTCCACATCCCCGTATATCATCGAGTTTCCATCTGCGCCATTTTATATCCTCCACCGGGCGAACTCCCGAGCACAATTCAAAAACCACCAGGCGCCTCCCAGCTTCACTATTAGTTTGCCTTGCCCATTGCGTTTTATACTTATAAAAAATAAAACACGCAGAGAAAAAAGGAAAGACGCTGGGGGTACCGTTCCTCTCTTAAGGCGGTTCGGCGCCAATCCCGGCTGAAGCTTGAGGCGTCGCCCCGCGGAGTCGGCAATACCCCCGATTTGCGCTCGCGGTCCTTCGTTCACCTCCCGAAACAGCTCCGGAGGACGGCGCGACCGCTTCCACGCTGCTGGGGTGCCTTGCCCCTAAGGGTACCCCCCTTAGAGTTTGGGGTTTGCTGCGCCCTCGCGCCCCCCCAGACCTCCACAGAGCCCAGAAAACCGAGAGCTGGTTTTCCGCGCTTCAACACAGGCTGCGACCGGAACCGGAAGCCTCGCTCTGGTTTCTCTTCAGATCGTATAAATCTTTCGCCAAAAACATTTCAAAGTGTTTTGTAATTAGAACTTCATTATTTATCTTTCTGGGTGCTTTTAGATCGGCAGCGGCGATGCCGGTCTCTCGTCTGACAGCAAAATCAAAAGGTACAGGGAGTGGGGTGCTGGGACCGACAGCTACAAAAGATGAATACCCATTTTCCAAACACGTTCGCTTGAAGGGAAAGCAAGTGCAAAAAGAAAGAGAACATAGGCACTGTTGCCATCCTGTCATAATACGCACACCCCTAGCCAAAAGGTATCATGAAGCCATTTCACATCTGACTGCCTTTGATTTCCCAGCCTAATGGACCAGATTCTGGGATATAAGGGAGGATTGTAAGCCCTTAATGATGTGAGTTCAAGTCTCATTCATTCTCTTCTACAGAAAGGCTCCCTCCTGTTTGCCAATCATCTGTCATCTGCCTCATCGACCCCTTGCATTGTAGGCCACAGAAACTGGTGTTTCCTAGCTAATAGGCTGGCCATCCATCTCTTGAAGACCTTCGGATTTGCTAGTTATTTAAAAACTGAAAGAAAGTGAACAAATACTATTGGGAACATTCCCATACTGAAGCAGTGCTACGTCTAATCAGGATCAGGATTATGTGAGGCTTCTGTTAAGGTGTACACAAAGCTCTCACTTAAAATAGGGAGTGGAAGTGAAATGAATAGTGTGAGTCTAATAGGAGGGTGGTGTATTCCTGTTGTGTTTTATGATTTTCCTGATATTGTAAGTGAGCCGGAACTGGTCTGTGACCGTAATAATAAAATTCAATTCAAGTATGATGGGAATCAGGGAGCGCAGAAGCAGGTACAGGAAAACATGAGCTTTTAAGAAATTCCAAAGGAAGAAATTGCAGGAGTTGGCAATTGCAAAGACCTGTAGGGCAGTTTAGAAAATTCTGGGTTAAAACGCTATTAATGCAAGAAAGGGGGAGAAACAATAGACTTGCCATTCATAATAGAAAATAAAGTTGTTGTTGTTTTAATAAAGATATTAGGATGAGGTTAGATTTTAATTTTATTCTGTTTCTAGGAGTGTGTTATATATCAGATGCAACCACAAATATGAAGAAAGCGTCATAATCTGGGGGAAATCACTTGGGAGATAATATACAAACTTGGTGAAAATGAGAGGGGGAGAATGTGTTAGGATATGGAGGTCAAACTCTGGATCAGGCCCATCTAGTCCAGCATCCTGTTCTCACAGTGGCCAACCAAATGCCTGTGGGAAGCCTGCAAGCAGGACTTCAAGTACAAGAGGACTCTCCCCTCCTTTGGTTTCCAGCAACTGGTATTCAGAAGCATTGCTGTCTCCAACTGTGGAGACAGAGCATAGGCATCATGGCTAGCAGCCATCGATTGATCTCTCCTCCATGAATTTGTCTAATCCTCTTTTAAAGCCATCCAACTTGGAGGCCACCGCTGTCTTCTGTGAGAGCGAGTTCCAAGGGTTAACTATGCCCTGTGTGAAGAAGTACTTCATTTCATCTCTCTTGAATCTTCCAGTGTTCAGCTTCCTTCAACCTCCATGAGTTCTAGTATCGTGAGAGAGAGAGAGAGAGGAAAACTAAAAAGGAAGGGGAATAGAGCTTGAGAGAATGGAAGGGACAGGGAGGAGCTGGGAAGTGTGTCCCCAAGGATTCAGGAGAGGGTTGAGGGAACTCAGGGACAGACGTTGGTCTTTCAAATTTCAGTAGTGCCCTGTGCGAGGCCAAATTGTGGGGTCTCCCGCCCCTCACCTTCCGTTTGCTCAATTCACTACGTCATAGTTGTGATGCCCTGCAGCGTCCCCTAGGCCCAGTGCAAGGGAACTGGTCGCGTTGTCCTATATCCACAGGGAGAAGAAAGTCTGGCAGAGAAGTCTGGGAAACTAATTACAATAAGAGAAGATGACCTTTAAAAAGATAGGAGCATCAATTTAGGATCCTGAGAAGAGGGTTAAGATTCATAAGAGCTCCACATGGATAAAGGAGAAATTAAACTGAAAAAAGCCCTCAATGAATTCATATTTTTAGAGTGGCTTTTATTATTTTTAGTTTTATTAACAAGCCGTGACTGCATAATAAAGTTTGGTTTTTGGTTGTTGTTTTTTTAAAAAAGAAAACTTTGTAATAACTGTTCTGTGATGCTCTTAACAAAGGGATATGTGACTTGAGCATAGATATCTAATCTATAGGACCCCTTGATGTTTATACATGCACATATCCTTCCTCAGTTACCTTGGCAACCACTCACAGGGAACTAGCAGGGTTATTCTTTATGGCTTTTTTATCCTTCCCTTCCTCTGTGGAGCTCAGGGGAGTCACTGTGGCCTCCTCGCCCTTAACACAACATTCTTGCAAGAATGGAGGCCGTCAGGCTGCTGCCAGCGACACCCAGCACAGGAACCTACAAAGACAAGGAAATGTTTCTTACCTTCCACTTTTTATTCAGTATTTACAGATAGAGGCTATAGAACCCAGGCTCTTGGATAACGGCATTGTCCCAAGTGAATCTCCACCTCCCCCCAGTCTCTCTCACTTCCTCGTTTGTCAATCTCATCGTCTCTCCTACGGGGGCTGCTATGTCCCCTCTGTCTTTGAGCTCTTTGCTCTCCTACTTTCAAGGCTCGTCGGGTTCTTGGGAGGGGTGTGTGATCTGGAATGCTTTCTAAAGACACAGTGTCCGCCATCTGTCACCCCCCATGGTGCTTCTTCCTCCTCCTCCTCCTCTCCCATTATTTCCCAACTTTCCCCCGTCATCTGCCTCTGAGCTGTGACCTCCCTCAAACCCCTTGTTGTAATTCTGAACCATCTTCTTTTTCCTCCTCCCTGGAAGGGTCAAGCTGGGGAGGTGGTCTCCACCGTTCCTCCTCTGCCCAATCCCTGACAGTGGTTGGCTCAAAGTCAGCCAATGAGCTTCAAGAGGAGTGGAAATTTGAATTGAGGTCTTGCCCAGCCTCTGTCAGGAATGACCCCTCCCAGAGTGACAGCGAGGACTCTGAGAGGGAGGGGTGGCAGACTGGGGAAAATACAGTGGTACCTCGGGTTACATACACTTCAGGTTACAGACTCCGCTAACCCAGAACTATTACCTCGGGTTAAGAACTTTACTTTAGGATGAGAACAGAAATCGTGCTCCGGCGGCGCGGCAGCAGGAGGCCCCATTAGCTAAAGTGGTGCTTCAGGTTAAGAACAGTTTCAGGTTAAGAACGGACCTCCAGAACTAATTAAGTACTTAACCTGAGGTACCACTGTAGTGGCTTGGTTCCTTCCTATCCCATCCAGGAATGGAGGCTGTAAAGTCCCAAGATAGCTGAGGTCAGACGGAGTCAGGCGAGGCTTCCGAGGAACTGCAGCCTTTAGACATCACTCTGAGGAGGGTGGAGGGTGGAGACTGATTCGGGGGTGGAGGGAGTCCCCACAGGCTTGCAGAAGGGGCAGAGCCCAGGCTTGGCATCAGGCTAATAGGAGGCGGGATAGCCGATGGAGGATATCCTGTTGGCAAAGAGCCCGCCCTTCAGTCGGGTCAACTTCTTCCCAAGAGGACTAGAACTGTGTGCTTGGCATGTAACTACTGCGTAAATACTAATAAATCTAAGTGCAATTAAACCGTCAGCTTGCCTCATTCTTGGCAGGGGAAAGACATCTGGAATACTGACAGCCTCATTGGAAGGAAAGAACTTTTAAAAAGAAAAGAAATTAAATATATAACTTAAGAAACTCATTGCCACCAGATGTTATCATGGCCACAGATCCTTGAAGAGGATTACATACATTCATGGAGTCATAGGAAAGAGATCATCTGCTGTTATCCATTATAGGAAAGATCAGGTGTTTGTCGCATTTATAGGATTTCTTATCGGAGGGGGTTATAACAGTTTGACAGTTCAAAAACGCAAAGTTACAAATGGTATTGGTGTATATCAGGTATTGGGATATAAGAAGACACTTTATTCTGTTTTGCCCTTTGTTCATTGAATGCAGCACTGATTCCGTTCTGCTGCAATTTGTCTTCTGCCTAAAACATGATTTTTTGTCTTGCTGTCCTGTGTGGCAGCTGCATAATTTCTGTAATTAATTGTTTAAATTATGTAATGGCATTGTCATTATGTTACTCCACCCCATTCAAAGGAAACCCAGTACAAATGAGGGGGGTAATAATTAGTTGTGTATCGTTTGCTGACTGAAAGCAGCAACAACAGTAAATACTCGTTGCATTGAGTGGATTGATTTCCATTCCAGACAGAGGATAAATAAGGAAATATTATTGGTAATTTTTGCCCCCATTTCTGTGGTCATTGGAATTCTCCAACATACCTATTGAAGTACCAAAAGCAAAATTGTGGATAAGCACAGGGGAAGACTACAGCCATCACCCCTGCCTCAAAAAAGCAAGCAGCTGGTCATTGTGGGAAACACAATACTAGACAAGATGAACTCTTGGTCAGATCTAGCTAGACTCTTTTGTTCTTATAAGAGGGCTCAGCCAGCCACAGCCCACCACAGAAAAGTAATTTTTCTTTGCCACCATTATCAGCACACAGTCACAGGCTGCTTCCAACAGCCTTTGTATTGAAATCCCTTCACTGCGCAACAGAAAAATTCAAATTGTAAGATATAAATATTGGCTGTAGAACAATAGCTCTGGAAAATGTTGCTACTTGCAGTAATCTGCAATTAGCGACTGGAACCATTTCTTTTGTTGGCTAACTGGAAGAGATTTGTGTGCACGACAATGGATTTGGCGTCAAACTCAAAGCACGCCTTGCTAATTTATACTTTTAGGTGAAGTGTATCTCTGGGCCAGCACAATGTCAAAAAATGGTTGGAGAATGAGCATTTGATTCCATCAAGTACTGTCTGTTGCAGACTCCTTTAATGAATGTATCCAGGAGCCATCATCACTGAGCAGCAAAAGAAGGATTTACAGATATTACATAGTGCTCCCATCCCTTTTGTTCAACTCTGGTTTGGCATTGAGAAGGTAGATAACATTATGGAAAACAAAAGGAGTTTTACATCATTTATCAAGCAAGAAAGCTTTAAGCCATTTGTTCTCCACTTGAATATGTGCCTCATCTGGCATTGTTGCTACAGGTGAATTATTTGTGTATTACCCGTTCCTGCTTTCTTTATTTGGGTTGGGGGAGGTGAGAAGGCTTATCCCCCCCCCCAAAAAAAGAAACATGTCTTTCTTTTGAGCATACCACACTTTGAGGAGCTGGTAAACTGGTAAATTGATCAGACACATACAGCCAGTGGCCTGGTTTGCACATCACATTAAACTGTAGCTAAAATAAACTATGGTTTGATGTGAAATTGTGGGTGCTTTGCTCCTCTCCAACTCCTGCAGCTGCTGCTGTGCTGTCCTGCAAACCATGGTCTGGCTGCTTACCTTGCCTGAACCTGAACAAAGCACAAGATGTGAAAGAGGAAAAAATAAACCACAAGACCAGGTTTGGATGACAAAGCAAGGTAGACCATAGCTTGTTTCCTTGCAGGGGGCAACAGCAGAAGTGGGCAAGGATTTCAGCAGTGCACATTAGCATACTGCCCATTCTACGGGAAGACAACATCTGCCCGTAAAACTCCCTTTGTCACCCTTTGCAGTTTTCTTCACAGCACCAATGTACCATACCCTCCACATTTCTGTGATGAAAATAGGGACACCCTAGTCAATAATAATAATAATAATAATTTTATTATTTATACCCTACCCATCTGACTGTCGCGAATTCCTTGCGGCGCTTTTAGCAGAAACGCTCAGAGTCCCAGGTTTTTCCAGTGCAGTCTTTTTAATGTGAGCTATATACAGGTATTTACAAAAACAGTCCGTACAGAGTACCTGCTCCTTAAGGCAAACGAATACTCTCCACCACAGCACCACCACACCACAGCACAACCACCACGATTACTGTTGAATAGGCTTTCCTTTTAAAACAGGTGATAGCCAATCACATTCCTGCTGAGTCACTCTGACCCAGCACTTCACAGAGTATTGCATCAGCCTGTTGAAGCCTGCAGACTTACTCAGTATCCTGCGAATCCCAACACTGACTGGGTTGCCCCAGCCCCTCTGGGAGGCTTCCAACATATACAAATAATAATAAACATTAAACATTAAAAAACCCTTCCCTGTACAGGGCTGCCTTCAGATGTCTTCTAAAGGTTGTCTAGTTACTTATTTCCTTGCATCACATAACTCTGTACCCTCCGATGAAAATAGGGACATCCTAAGGAAAGTGGGACATTCTGGGATCAAATCAGAAACCGCGACAGCTTTTGTAAGTCCGGGACTGTCCCTGGAAAATAGGGACACTTGGAGGGTCTGATGTACAGTTTGTGTGGCGAGTTCCTGCCCCCCACCAGGATAAATAAAGACACAAGACTAATTAACTAACTATTAATTAACTATTTTCAACTCTTTGTTACACTGAGGTACTGATAAAACACCTGCCCTGTTAAAGCGTCCCATCTTACAAAGCAAAGGTATGTGAAAGTGGTCCTAAAATTACTTCTGCTTTAAAAGATGGAAAATGTGTTTGTGAGAGAAAGGGGGGCAACCTCCAATTCCTCTCATCTAATTATGTCACTGATACATGAGTCCTCACAGAGACAGCTGTCACTTTTTAAAAGATGCTTTAAGTTCAGCACTGATAGCCACCCGGTCTGCTTTTATTTATTTAACTTGTTTCATGAAACTTGCATGCTGCCTGATGGTAAAATAATAATAATAATTAATAATAATAATAATAATAATAATAATATCCCAAACAGGTCTGCAAAAGGAATGAAGCAATAAAATTATCTGTCAAAACAGTTAAAAGCCACTATTTAAAACATCTAAGAAATAACTAAAACCAACAATAAACTAAAAGCAGATTGAAATGCACACTTCGTTAATGCAGCTCTTGTTTAAGACAGAGAGATGAAGAAGTGTTTGGGTCATATCAAGTACAGTGGTACCTCGGGTTAAGAACTTAATTTGTTCAGGAGCTCCATTCTTAACCTGAAACTGTTCTTAACCTGAGGTACCACTTTAGCTAATGGGGCCTCCCGCTGCTGCCGTCGCATGATTTCTGTTCTCATCCTGAAGCAAAGTTCTTAACCTGAGGTACTATTTCTCGGTTAGCGGATTCTGTAACCTGAAGCGTATGTAACCTGAAGCGTCTGTAACCCGAGGTACCACTGTACTACTTTGTGGCGACTATCATCTGATTCAAGCAGGGAGAAAGTCAGATTCTGGAAATGGCTGCAGCTGAGGGATGCTCCTTCAGCTCCATGTTGCCTGACCATTGGGCAACTCCCATCTTCCCTGACCATTGGGCACACTGAACAGGACTACTAGGGGTTGGACTGCAACAACATCTGAAAGACCACAGGTCCTCCCCACCCCCTCTGTAGCTACCCAAAAGGTAGCTGGCTCTTAGAGAACTGTGTGCATTTGGATTTCCAGTATAGAGATCTTTTGACTTTGTTATTGTCTACGCCATAACATGACACAAAGAAATCATGATAGAAGAGTTAGATAAGCCCCTGCCATTCATTCCTCTGAGTTTGGGTCATTTTTTAACTATTATCATAGAAAAATTATTATTATTGACTTGTTGGAGAGAATTAATTGACTGTGAATCCAGGCAAGTTCTTTTGAAATACAACAGGTTCATAATATGCCAAAAAAATAAATCAAATTATTAATTATAGATCAATAAAATAATGATTTGTGGATTGATTACATTTCTTCAGGAAGTGCAGCAAGAGAGAAATGGTTGAACAGAATAACAGCAAAACATAGACCCAGAAATCCTGAGGGGAAAATAAACCCTGAGGTAAATTAAACTACTGTTGAGGAAGATAAAAGAGGAGCCCCACTAGGGAAAAATAAGACAGCAGTGGCATGTCTGTGTGTACCCAAAATGACATTTAGATGTTTATAATGCTCTACTGTACTATTAATTTGCTTCCCACAAAAAAAAAAATCTAATTTTCATTTTGACACTGCCATGAGAAACAGCTTTGATTGAAAATGACTGTCCATTTCCCCGCCACTTGGGCCATGTAATATAACTTGACATTTGGCTACAAAAGTGAAAATACTGTGTCCCAATTCAAAGGTTAACATACTTGCCACTCAAAACCCACTACTAAACAATCAGAGCTCCATAACACATGTAAAGAGAAAACTGCATGGGTCACTTAGATTGTGCAACTTCCACTTGTACACTTGACAAGCGGCAATAGAGTGGCTACTTCAGCGCTGCTTAAAAGGAGAAAAGGCACCAATGGAAAAGGATAGAAGAAGACACTGATTTGCATACAGTGTGTATATGTATATATCAGGGGTGGTGCCTCCTGATTTATTCTGCTAACTTCCCCCCACGGCATGCGCATCCCCTCTCATCATGCCATAGTTCACAGTGCCATCTGTGACCACTGAAACTACAGATTGATGGCATTTAGAGCAAATATATATATAGCAGGATATATACACAAATTTAGAAATCAATAAATAGAAATACAATTTACCTTATCAAAGCGGGGAACAAGACTGTGTGCCTGCTCAGTCTGCTCTCCATGTGTCAATCCTGAAGGCCCTTGCTCTCCCTTTTTATGGTTCTTAATCTTTAAACCAGACTTGGATCAGACAGCTCCTCAAATAGAGGACTATCCTCTATAAAGCATGAGACATGGCCACTCTATGCTGCACTGTAAAAGTCTAAGACTGGAGCTGAGCTTTCAGGCAGTAGCTGTGTCCATTAATTTCAGGGAGTCTACTCTGAATACGACTTCATTGTATAAAGAAGCTTTAGTTTTCTCTCTCTTGTTTTGTCTTCATATCCAGTGTTCCTACCATCTGCCCCTCAGACTTAAATGCCCTACCTTGGCAAATTCTTTTTCAGTGGAATGGACTGTGATCTCCTTTCAAAGGGATTACATAAGGAAACATGCTTTTGTAAGAAGCGACATTCCTGGTGATGGATGGTAGCATATCACAGCAAAATTGGAAAGATACTCAGGATGAACTGATCCATTAAATCACCATTTTCTGTAAATACATTTCGCCTATCAGATGGCTTTCTGCTACCCAGATTATATTTTACTAACCAACAGGTGTCAGCAATCATACTTGTCTATAACCCTGAAGCTAGGTGGAAGGTTGGAAATAAAACTGAAATCAGAGCTGCTCCTAGGGGTTGGCAAAGTAGGCCCCCGCTGTGGGCACAGCTCAGGGAGCGGCCACAAAAAGCACCTGTCAGACTATGGAGAATATGATGTATATGTTTGTGGTGCTGTGCCACTGCTGTCATGGCCAGGGCAAATGCAGGAGAAACTTCCAGTCCTTCTCGTACCATGGCACAAAGGGGTGCAGTAAAGTGATTTTTTCCCCCAGGATGTGTGTGCTGATATGGCTCCTTGCCTCTGAGCCTAATCTTATATGTATTTAGTGAAATGTAGGTTCATTGGGACATAAATGAGCACAGGGTTTTAACCATAACAAAGTGCTTTCTGAAGACACATCATTGCCCAAACTATTGTATAACATATACTTGAGATGCGGGTGGTGCTGTGGTCTAAACCGCTGAGCCTCTTGGGCTTACCGATCAGAAGGTTGGAGTTTCAAATCCCTGTGATGGGGTGAGCTCCTGTTGCTCTAGCCGAGCTCCTGCCAACCTAGCAGTTTGAAAGTATACCAGTGTGAGTAGATGAATAGGTACTGCTGCAGTGGGAAGGTAAACAGCATTTCCGTGTGCTCTGGTTTGCATCACAGTGTTCCGTTGCACCAGAAGTGTTTTAGTCCTGCTGGCCACATGACCCGGAAAGCTGTCTGCGGACAATCACCGGCTCCCTCGGCCTGAAAGTGAGATGAGCGCCACAACCCCATAATTCCCTTTGACTCGACTTAACCATTCAGGGGTCCTTTACCTTTTTTTACCTTTACCTTTTATAACACATAGCACTTTAGAGTATGTTTGCTTCAGAGGTAGAACAATATTCTGGTTCTGATAGCCAATGTACATTTACTTTGAAAGATGCTCCTGCGGGTTATTTCAATTTGGTCCATTGCCTTCCCCTCCCCCATCTCCCCACGCTCCATGCAACATTTGTCACCAGACACCTTCATCCATGATGTGGGATGTCATTTATTCCATCTCTTTATTAAAAGCAAGCTTTCAGCTAGCATACTTTATTTTTTATCAGCCTAACTTAATGTTTTTATTTGTGTAGCCAAATAAAGGGAAATGAACAAGAAGAGCACGTTTCTCACGCCACAGAATACCCATTCCGCATTTGCAAGAGCTTGAGGGTTTATTGGGTATTTTGTGTTTTTATATTGTGATTTTATGTTGTAACTGCCCTGAGACCTGCGGGGATAGGGTGGTATTCAAATTTAATAAATAATAAGAATAATTGATAATTTAGTATGGAACCCCCTCACCTTGGAATCCCTGCCTCTTGAGACCAAGCAGGCACCTTCACTGCACTTTTTTCAGCGCCTACTAAAAACATTCCTCTTTAGACAAGCCTACCCAGATGCTTAGAATGTCAAGGCCATTTTTCTCTGTTTTGTATGCTTTACAGTACAGTTGTGGATTTTTCATGATTTTATTCTTTTATCTTTTTGTAAACTCTTTTGAGGGTTGGTTGGTTTTTAACACTCAAGCAGTGTATAAATTTTATGAAACAAATAAATAAATTCTGAGGGTTTGCTTATTTCATATAATAATTAGTGGCTAAAATTTTACAACTAGCTGACAATATAATTAGTTGAATACTTGATGTTGGGCAGAAAGAACCTTATCCTTTTCACCTTGTGATTGTGTGGGAATATTGTGGATAGTAGGAGAGGATATATTGATTTATTATTATCCTTCCTCACTCACGCTAGTGAGTCAGTAGCAGAGTACGGAGAAGAAGTAGACTCCACCGTGGGAGCAGGGCGGGGGCGGGAGAGTGCTAGAGTTCTGTCTAGTCAAGTTGAGTGGGATCAATTCCAATCTGTTACCTCCGAGGATGTGGACAGGCTGCTTGGACGAGTGAAACCAACCACCTGTCTCCTGGATCCTTGCCCATCCTGGCTTATAAAAGCTAGCCGGGAAGGACTTGGCGATGGGCTTCGTGGGGTGGTGAATGCTTCCCTCCGTGAGGGAGTCTTCCCAGACGCGCTGAAAGAGGCGGTTATTAAACCGCTTCTTAAAAAACCATCTTTAGATGCGGCCACGATGGCCAACTATTGCCCAGTCTCAAATCTTCCATTCTTGGGCAAGGTGATTGCGCGAGCGGTTCCTGAACAACTCCAGGCACGCCTGGAAGAAGCGGACCATTTGGATCCCTTCCAGTCGGGATTCAGGCCTCATCATGGGACTGAAACTGCCTTGGTCGCACTGGTTGATGATCTCTGGCGGGCTAGGGACAAAGGTGAGAGCTGTTTCCTTGTTCTGCTGGATCTCTCAGCGGCGTTTGATACCATCGACCATAACATCCTTCTGGACCGTCTTGAGGGGCTGGGAGCTGGGGGCACTGTCATACAGTGGTTCCGCTCCTTCCTCCTGGGCCGTGTTCAGAAAGTGGTGGTGGGGGATGAGTGTTCAGACCCCTGGGCTCTCACTTGTGGGGTGCCTCAGGGTTCTGTCCTCTCCCCCATGCTTTTCAACATTTACATGCAGCCGCTGGGAGAGATCATCAGGAGGTTTAGGCTGGGTGTTCATCAATATGCGGATGATACCCAGCTCTACCTCTCTTTTAAATCAGAACTAGTGAAGGTGGTGAAGGTCCTGTGTGAGTGTCTGGAGGCGGTTGGAGGATGGATGGCGGCTAACAGATTGAGGTTGAATCCTGACAAGACAGAAGTACTGTTTTTGGGGGACAGGAGGCGGGCAGGTGTGGAGGATTCCCTGGTCCTGAATGGGGTAACTGTGCCCCTGAAGGACCAGGGGCGCAGCCTGGGAGTCATTTTGGACTCACAGCTGTCCATGGAGGCACAGGTCAAATCTGTGTCCAGGGCAGCTGTTTACCAGCTCCATCCGGTACGTAGGCTGAGACCCTATCTGCCTGCGGACTGTCTCGCCAGAGTGGTGCATGCTCTGGTTATCTCCCGCTTGGACTACTGCAATGCACTCTACGTGGGGCTACCTTTGAAGGTGACTTGGAAACTACAACTAATCCAGAATGCGGCAGCTAGACTGGTGACTGGGAGCGGCCGCCGAGACCATATAACACCGGTCTTGAAAGACCTACACTGGCTCTCGGTACGTTTCCGAGCACAATTCAAAGTGTTGGTGCTGACCTTTAAAAAGCCCTAAACGGCCTCGGTCCAGTATACCTGAAGGAGCATCTCCACCCCCATCATTCAGCCCGGACGCTGAGGTCCAGTGCCGAGGGCCTTCTGGCGGTTCCCTCATTGCGAGAAGCAAAGCTACAGGGAACCAGGCAGAAGGCCTTCTCGGTAGTGGCGCCCGCCCTGTGGAACGCCCTTCCAGCAGATGTCAAAGTGATAAACAACTACCTGACATTCAAAAGACATCTTAAGGCAGCCCTGTTCAGGGAAGTTTTTAACGTGTGATATTTTACTGTATTTTTTGTTTCTATGGAAGCCGCCCAGAGTGGCTGGGGAGGCCCAGCCAGATGGGCGGGGTATAAATAAATTATTATTATTATTATTATTATTATTATTATTATTATTATTATTATTATTATTATTATTACATTCCCCTGTATATTGCAGGAAGCTACTAGTTGGTAGATTCGTTTGAATCGCTTGAGTTAAGTGATCCAGTCTGGCTTGTCCAGACTGGATTGTTCCTGGTAAATTCCCCTTTATTCCCTCTTAAAACAATAGACACAACAGGCTTCTTTAAAATAATGATAAGAAGTTTACTTACATTCAGTTCACAGTATGATCCTGAAGGCAGGCTTTAGCTTGTACTTACAGAAGAGAGTGTGAGTTAATCCCATATGAGGATTAAGCCCATGTGCCACTGGCTGAGAGCCAGCAGACAGCAAAATATATCAAGATCAGAAGAGAGCAGCAAAAGAGAGGAAGATAGCTGTGTGACTGGCCCCTTTACAGGGTCTCACCCATCACCCTGGTCACAAGCAGGGGGAGAATGCTCCAGACAGGTGTGACAGGAAGTCCTCCTGCCTGGAGTAACATCCCCCTGTGTGTCCACTCTGGGCAAACAGGAAATGTTGTACTTGACTGCTACCTATACTTTCTAGGTAGCCTGCAAAATAAATTTTCACAAAATAGATGCTTACAACTACGGATGGATCAGTCTATTTATGGGCTGTGCAAATTTCACATGTGTTCATGCATATGTTCAATCCCATTTCTGAAATAATCTGTGATGGTGATAATTAAATAAAATCCAAGCCAAAAAAACCCATATTTAAATGCACATTTAAATAAACATGTATAATATTTACATGTTCATTTTATCACAAAATGCTGTAGTTTTGGATTTAATTTCACTTAGGCATTTCTAAACATATTTTATCCTAAAATATACATTTCAGTGTATTTTTTTTAGTCAGTATCTGTATTGCAAAATTCACAGATGTGTGAAGTTTGAAGAATAGTTATGCTCTTAAGAGTTTATTAAAATCATTCAAGTCATGGCAAGTAGATTAATTATTGTCAGTGCTTTATTTTGGGGGGAAACCCTGAAGGAACTCGGCTAATAAGGTATTGGGTAAACAGGCAGGATCGCAATGGCTCTTATCAGTACTTGA
The DNA here is from genome assembly GCF_964270895.1 of Podarcis filfolensis. Classification (NCBI taxonomy): domain Eukaryota; kingdom Metazoa; phylum Chordata; class Lepidosauria; order Squamata; family Lacertidae; genus Podarcis; species Podarcis filfolensis. Next base: position 97,796,128 of record NC_139606.1, read on the forward strand.
CCTAAAGAAGGAATAACATGCATGGAACTGTGACAGATTTAGCAGGCCCTTATAATTGCATCTGCTGAATTTGTTTTGTTATCCAATTGCCGCAAAGTCTTTTATTTCATCACTTCCCATCTGCAACTAAGTAGAACAGCTGCCATTGTAATGGTGTTCACCATTTTAAATCATGCAAAAATGCAGGGGGGAAATAGAACTCATGGGTTTATAATGGCTTTGGAAGTAATTTAGATGAATGTTGAACCTGTTCTTGAGTTTGTGAGGCTCTGCTAAGCTTGGGGGTGTTTTTCTTCTGTGGCTGCTATGATATTTAACTCCAAGAGCGTGCTATACTTGAAAATTCAGAAATCTTATATTCCTATTCTGTTTCAGGCAGACCCCTGTTCCCCTCACAGAGATACAATTCCCAGAGTTTCCTATGGAGGAAGATTGATTGCTAAACAGCTCTGGGAACTGCAGTTCCGTGAGGGGAATAGGGGTCTCCTAACTACTCTCAGCGTGCTTAACAAACTACACCTCCCATAATTCTTTGGGGAAGTCATGAAAAGTGGTGGTATAACATTTTCAATGTATGGTGTGAATGTGGCCTTAGTCTGCTGTCCAGTCTGTCAGCTGCTGATGGGCAATGTCAAGTCGTCTTCTGCTCTCTCCCTTCTTATAGTTCTTTATCTTTAAATTTGACTTGGACTGGACATCCCTTCAAATAGAGAATTCCTTCAAACAGAGGACCTCCCTCCACAAAGTGGGGCACAAGACCATCTTAGGAGGCACTGAGAGAAACGAAAACTGGCAAGGAAACAAATGGCATTACTAGGTTACATTTTAGAAAGAAAACTTAAAAGGTTTGGACTGCCTTGTTATTGCACTCGGGCTAACACTTTCATTAATCATAAATAGAATATAAAATGAAGATTGGAGGAGACATAAAAATGGAACATAAAATCATAAAATGATTCAAATGTGTCCTTAGCAGGAAGTTAAACTGGCAGGCTGAGGCTGAAGGGGCCTTGGAGCTTATATAATACTAATGGAGAGTTATTGCAAAGGTGTAACATGAAGGTATTCCTAAAGTTAGTGGAATAATGGGCATGTTGAAAGCTAGAAATAAGCAGTTAATGCTAATGTACTGATGCTTTCACATAGTTAAACTTGTGCATCCATTGATTCCAAGATCCAGTATGAGAGATTTAGGGCTGCATCCAATGTTAGCCCTACTCAGGGTCACCCATTTCAATGAGTGGACATAAGAATCTGCTGGATCAGAACAATGGCCAGCATCCTGTTCTCACAGTAGCTAGCCAGATGGCTGTGGGAAGCCTGCAAACTAGACATGATCACAACAGCACTCTGCCTACCTGTGATATCCAGCAAATAGTATTCAGGGACATCGTGGTTTAGCTCGGTTCAATGATTTCAGTGGGTCTCTTCTGAATAGGACTTAGTTGGATGCAACCCTTCAGCTGCAATTCAGGGAACAAACTCTGTTGTATATAGTGAGACTTAAAGGTAAAGGTAAAGGGACTCCTGACCATTAGGTCCAGTTGTGACTGACTCTGGCATTGCGACGCTCATCTCGCTTTATTGGCCGAGGGAGCTGGCATACAGCTTCTGGGTCATGTGGCCAGCATGACTAAGTCGCTTCTGGCGAACCAGAGCAGCGCACGGAAACGCCGTTTACCTTCTTGCCGGAGCGGTACCTATTTATCTACTTGCACTTTGACGTGCTTTCGAACTGCTGGGTGGGCAGGAGCTGGGACCGAACAAAGGGAGCTCACCCCATCACGGGGATTCAAACTGCCGACCTTCTGATCGGCAAGTCCTAGGTTCTGTGGTTTAACCCACAGCGCCAGCCGTGTGGGACTTACCTCTCAGTCCACAAAGGATCAGTCAGGTCATAATGATAACAATTGAATGACACTCAATACAACCAACAGAAGCATGCCCCTTGAACAGCAGGCTTGTTCCTTGAACTATGTGGATACTGAACAAGTACCAGGATGGTCTGAGGCAGTCTAAACGCAAAAGTAACTGGTATGCATGCTGAGATTGGCAAAGTGGCTGTCTCCATGAATTCCCACAGTGAATTCTCTGTTAACTCTCTAATGAATAGGCTGAATATCACTTGAATTAAAGGTAATTTTATGACGTCACTCACGGATTACCTTCATACACTGAAATGGAAATTGGGAGCCTGCCGAACATGTTTTTCACAGCACCACAAGAGTCTGAAATATAAGTAACAAAACAACATGTAATATCAATCAAAAGTGATTCTACAAACATCTGGAGAAAGAAGCGGGGTGTGTGTGTGTGTGTGTGTGTGTGGTGTTACTCCGACTGCAAAAGTAAGAAATCAGAACCTAATGGAAGTATATCTAAGCAAGATTGCTGACTCGTAACAAACATGGGTATGATTTCATCTCATAAGAAGGCAACACTGGAAAACTTCTGGACTATGTGAAACACAGAATTATTCATGGAAAGATAAAGGTATACTGTACTTCAGGCATATTTGCTAGAGTTTAGGCAGCGTTGTTCTCACAGTCGTGGCCAACCTGTACCCGGGTTGTGCAACTTAAGATTGCATCTTAAAGGCAAGAATATTTCTCAGTATCACAAAATTCTGTGCACATCTGAATGTAGGTCTCTGGGAAAGGGCTAGGTTAGAACCAGGGGGAATTTCTGAATCGAGTTTGGTCTTACTTCTGCCTTTATTCATTATGTGGCTCTAGCATTACTTCCTAATGCAGTAACATAGAAAGGAAATTATAAATTTGCAGCTCTTATGCATGGAACACTGCATTATTCATGGATAAGCCAAAAATTCTCTTTAGACTTCAGTTCAAAAATGGATTTTGTTGTGTCTACCATTTTTATTTTACCCAGCAATTTCCTTGAGTGAGGAAAGGAAGCATTTCCCTCTGTCTTAGCTGTTTTCAGAGCAGTGAGAGGGAACATTATTCATTTCATTATGAAGCCAGTCCGATAAGGACATTTCTTCTTGATTTCACCCTAGGGACTGGTAGTTAAAACTTAATCGTTCATTTATTATGAATTAGCCATGTGGCATACATGGTTCTCTTCTTCCACATTTTATCCTCACAACAACCCTGTGAGGTAGGTTAGGCTGAGAGGCAATGACTGGCCCAGGGTCACCCAAGGAGTTTCATGGCAGCTGCCAGCTCCCCAGGACTGCAAGGATCATTAGCGCCAGTAAATTCAGCCAGATTTCACCCCCTGAAAGTTAGTGAAAGACACACACACACACACACACACACACACCCCAATTTGCTGCCTGGAAACTGGGTAATGACATTGGAGGGCCATTTTGGGTAAGTCCTAAAATGTTTTGGGAAATCCTCAACTGACTTGACTGTCTCACAAATGGTCTGGGAATACTAATCCTTCAGTGAGTGCAAAACTAAGGATTAGTGACTGAATAAAAGACCACTGGGAGCCCTCTTTAAACTTGCCTGTGTTTTCTAGCAGGAATGTGAGACATCAATAACAAAGTATAAAAATGCAAGTTGCTTGTGAAAAATGTGCCATTCTTCTAGAGATAAGAAAAACTCCCTGTCCATCTCAATTAAGAATGGGCTAGATTTTTCTGAGTCTTTGTGGGGGATTTCTCAGGGGATATCTGAAATTAAAAATAACTACATTTCCCAGATACCTCTCCCGTCACAGAGCTACAAATCCCAGCACCCTTAACAACATACATGTTCCATGATTCTTTGGGGCAGGGGGAAAGGGGAGATGAAGTCATGTGCTTTAAATGTATGGTGTGCGCACAGCTAAGAAACGAAGACCCCATCTGCACCACACATTTAATGCAGGTGCATCCCACTTTAGCCAGCCATTGCTTCTCCAAATGCGTGCGCAGCCATAGGAAAACAAATAGGACACGGGTGGTGCTGTGGTCTAAACCATTGAGCCTCTTGGGTTTGCCAATCTGGAGGTTGGTGGTTCAAATCCCCGTGACGGGGTGAGCTCCCGTTGCTCTGTCCCAGCTCCTGCCCATCTAGCAGTTTGAAAGCACACCAAAGTGCAAGTAGATAAATAGGTACTGCTGTACAGTGGTACCTTGGGTTAAGAACTTAATTCGTTCCGGAGGTCCGTTCTTAACCTGAAACTGTTCTTATCCTGAGGTTCCACTTTAGCCGATGGGGCCTCCCGCTGCTGCCGCACTGCCAGCGTGTGATTTCTGTTCTCATCCTGAAGCAAAGTTCTTAACCCAAGGTACTATTTCTGGGTTAGCGGAGTCTGTAACCTGAAGCGCCTGTAACCCGAGGTACCACTGTAGTGGGAAGGTAAATGGCATTTCCGTGTGCTCTGGCTTCCATCACAATGTTCCATTGCACCAGAAGCAGCTTAGTCATGCTGGCCACATGACCCAGAAAGCTGTCTGTGGACAAACGCCGGCTCCCTCGGCCTGAAAAGCGAGATGAGCGCCGCAACCCCATAGTCCCCTTTGACTGGACTTAACCACCCAGGGGTCCTTTACCTTTTTTATAGGCTTAAGCTGCAGAAAAGTACTGAAGTGAGGGGGGTTGGGGGTGGAGAGAGAAAGAGAACAAAACAATTGTCCACAAAGGAATGAGTAAATGAGCTTAGAAATTAGATGAATGTAGTTTTCTCAGCTAGACCAGTCTTAAGTGCACCAGGTAAATTGCTCAACGACACACCCACCTCTTTTTCCTCCTTGGAGCTCAAGAGTTCTGAGGTGTTAAATAGCTCTTGCTCCAGGCTGCCTTCCCACAGTCCATTATGCGCTTGCAGCCTGAGGGGGAGGCCGGGTTGGAAGCGGAGCATAATACATACTTTAAAGTGAAAGGCATAAATAATACATATGGTGTAGCTATTTGCGACCTTATAATGGCTTCAGTCTTTGACTACAATGTGGAACTACTGCCAGGAAATTGTGTCAGAGAGTGGATGGGAGCTAAGTGATATCCCCGCGGAGGAATAAATGTTTTGTGACAGGGAGGAGCTAATGAAACCCGAACCTCCTGAGTCCTTGCGCTTCCCCTCCCCAAAACATTTTAATTTTAAGGCTGTAAAGTGCAATGAATGTTCACAATTGGGATCTGCAGCCAAAAAAGAAGAAGAAGCTGGTAATAAAATGCGAGCAATAAAGGTTCAGACATTTCTGGCTGGTAAAGAAAACTGTGAGGAAGCACAGATCCAGGTGCATGAGTAGGTTATACAAAAAACACCATAAAAACATTGAGCAGAGATATTCACGATAAACAAATATATAAAGATATATAAAGTGATGTGTGACCAAATGTGTGACTCTCATCCAGATGCGTGTTTATTTTTTGGTGACGAACAAAACCAATAATTAAATGTTTAAATCAAAAAGTTTTCCATTTCTGTCTTCTCCTGCTGCTCTGATTATCAAAGCATAATATAAGAGTAGCTGAAGAAAGAGGAAGCAAAAATGTGTTGTGGGTCACTGGAATAAACATATTGTTGTTGTTTAGTCGTTTAGTCATGTCCGACTCTTCATGACCCCATGGACCAGAGCACGCCAGGCACTCCTGTCTTCCACTGCCTCCTGCAGTTTGGTCTAACTCATGCTGGTAGCTTCAAGAACACTGTCCAACCATCTCTTCCTCTGCCGTCCCCTTCTCCTTGTGCCCTCCATCTTTCCCAACATCAGGGTCTTTTCCAGGGAGTCTTCTCTTCTCATCAGGTGGCCAAAGTATTGGAGCCTCAGCTTCAGGATCTGTCCTTCCAGGGAGCACTCAGGGCTGATTTCCTTCAGAATGGATAGGTTTGATCTTCTTGCAGTCCATGGGACTCTCAAGAGTCTCCTCTAGCACCATAATTCAAAAGCATCAATTCTTCGGTGATCAGCCTTCTTGATGGTCCAGCTCTCACTTCCATACATCACTACTGGAATAAACATATAGTTTTAGTGATTAGCTGCATTCATTCTTCTAGGATCCAGAGCAAACTTCTCTGAAATGCTGTTTGAATGCTTTAAAAATCCTCTCTCTCAATAATTTCACAGTAAATCACAGATCACTTAATAATTTTTTATGGCTCTTGTGTGTTCATGTGCACACACAGACACATGCCAGTTATTAAAAACATAGTCAAAAAATACCCCCCCCCCCAATATATGGCAATCTTTTATAACTGATGTATCCTTTTAAGATTATATCAGGCTGGCATAGATGTAGTGGTTAATGAACTGGACTAAAAAAAAACCCCACCTGTATTAAGCTGTTGTTGACAGGCTCAGCTCTGAACATTGTATAAGGTTGTTGTTATCAAGCTGGGCTCTGAGGACAGCTATAACAATCTGAACTCCTGTAGGAGGAAAAAAGTGAGCTCTAGTTTCTCATTCAAACATGTGACGGTTGCAGTATTCAGTGTATGAAAGTAGAAAAACTTGTATCGGAGAAATGGCAGACCCAAATCCACATGATTATACCTGGGGGACTGTGCTTTTTCTCTCATAAAACTTTGGAAATCAGTTTCTGAATGCTTGTGCTACAGGAGTTCTTACATTTAATTCCTAACCTTCTTTTGCACTTTACTATTTTTACCCTAATTGGTCCATTAGGACAAAACTGTACATTACATGCTGCCAAGCAGATCTTTTCTTTGTATACCTGTCCGCTGAGGTGAGCATTTCATGCATCTGATGAAGTGGACTCTAGTCCACACACACACACACGCACAAAAACCGATCTCATAATAAAATGTGCTTGTCTTTAAGGTGCCACACAGGCATATTGCTTCTTCCTGGCCAGATCCATTTCCCAAGCCATTTGAAACAACTATTTTATATGTTTCCTTGTTTTATTCCTCTAATATCCAACCAGTCCTCCAGGAAACTCAAGACAGAATACAGTAGTACCTTGGCTCTCAAACGCCTTGGTACTTAAACACCTTGGAACCCAAATACTGCAAACCCGGAAGTAGGTGTTCTGCTTTGTGAACTTTTTCCAGAAGCCGACCGTGCTCTGTTTTGAGTGTTACACTTCCAATTTGAGTGCCACACTTCTGTTTTGAGTGTTACGCTGAGGTCTGTCTGTTTTTGCTATTTATTTTGCATTTTCATTTTTGCGGCTCTTTTTTGTGTGTGACTGTGTGGAACCCTGTTCAGCTACCAATTGATTGATTGATTGTGTGACTGCAGTACATTGTTTATTGCTTTCATTTTATGGATCAATGGCCTCGTTAGATAGTAAAATTCATGTTAAATTGCTGTTTTAGGGGTTGTTTTTAAAAGTCTGGGACAGGTTACTCCATTTTGCATTACTTTCTATGGGAAAGCACACCTTGGTATTGGAACGCTTTGGTTTTGGAATGGACTTCCAGAACGGATTAAGTTTGAGAGCCAAGGTACCACTGTATATATAATAATAATAATAATTTATTATTTATACCCCGCCCACCTGGCTGGGTTTCCCCTGCCACTCTGGGTGGCTTCCAACAAAATATTAAAATACAATATTCTGTTAAACATTAAAAACTTCCCTAATCAGGGCGCCTTCAGATGTCTTCTAAAAGTCTGGTAGGTGTTTTTCTCTTTGACATCTGGTGGGAGGGCGTTCCACAGGGCGGGTGCCACTACCGAGAAGGCCCTCTGCCTGGTTCCCTGTAACTTGGTTTCTCGCAGGGAGGGAACCACCAGAAGGCCCTCAGCATTGGACCTCAGTGTCCGGGCAGAACGATGGGGGTGGAGACGCTTCTTCAGGTATACTGGACCAAGGCCGTTTAGGGCTTTAAAGGTCAGCACCACCACTTTGAATTGTGCTCAGAAACGTACTGGGAGCCAATGTAGGTTTTTCAAGACCGGTGTTATGTAGTCTCGGCGGCCGCTCCGTCAGCAGTCTAGCTGCCGCATTCTGGATTAGTTGTAGTTTCTGGGTCACCTTCAAAGGTAGCCCCACATAGAGCGCATTGCAGTAGTCCAAGCGAGAGATAACTAGAGCATGCACCACGCTGGCAAGACAGTCCGCAGGCAGATAGGGTCTCAGCCTGCGTACCAGATGGAGCTGGTAAACAGCTGCCCTGGACACAGAATTGACCTGCGCCTCCATAGACAGCTGTGAGTCCAAAATGACTGCCAGGCTGCACACGTGGTCCTTCAGGGACACAGTTACCCCATTCAGGACCAGGGAGTACTCCACACCCACCCGCCTCCTGTTCCCCCCAAAACAGTACTCCTGTCTTGTCAGGTTTCAACCTCAATTTGTTAGCTGCCATCCATCCTCCAACCACCTCCGGACACTCACACAAGACCTTCACCGCCTTCACTGGTTCTGATTTGAAAGAGAGGTAGAGCTGGGTATCGTCCTCATACTGATGAACACCCAGCCCAAACCCCCTTATGATCTCTCCCAGCAGCTGCATGTAGATGTTGAAAAGCATGGGGGAGAGGACAGAACCCTGAGAGCCCAGGGGTCTGAACACTCATCCCCCACCACCACTTTCTGAACACGGCCCAGGAGGAAGGAGCAGAACCACTGTATGACAGTGCCCCCAGCTCCCAGCCCCTCTAGACGGTCCAGAAGGATGTTATGGTCGATAGTGACGATCCAGCAGAACTAGGAAACAGCTCTCACCTTCATCCCTAGCCCACCGGAGATCATCAACCAGTGCGCCCAAGGCTGTTTCAGTCCCATGACGAGGCCTGAATCCCGACTGGAAGGGATCCAAATGGTCCACTTCTTCCAGGCGTGACTGGAGTTGTTCAGCAACCACTCACTCAATCACCTTGCCCAAGAATGGAAGATTTGAGACTGGGCAATAAATAGTTGGCCATACTGGCCGCATCTAAAGATGGTTTTTAAAGAAGCGGTTTGATAACCGCCTCTTTCAGCAGGTCTGGGAAGTCTCCCTCACAGAGAGAAGCATTCACCATCCTGCAAAGCCCATCACCCAGCCCTTCCCTGCTACCTTTTATAAGCCAGGATGGGCAAGGATCAAGGGAACAGGTGGTTGGTTTCACTCGTTCAAGCAGCCTGCCCACATCCTCAGAGGTAACAGATTGGAATTGATCCCATGCAACATGGTTCTCTGCTGTTTTATCCTCCTATCACTCAGCCAGGCTGAGAAATACTGACTGTCCTGACAGTGGAATCTTCTCCCTCGGGAGGTTTTTAAGCAGAGGTTGGATGGCCATCTGTCATGGATACTTTAGCTGAGATTCCTACATTGCAGGGGGAGTTTTATACTGGACCTTTTAATTTTCTTTTTTAGAGGAACTATTGCACTGTTTTTCCACAGACACTGAATTGCCAGTAGTCCGTGATTTAGGATAACTAATGCATATTCACTTCTTAGCTCCCCTGCCTATGACTTTCATGTCCTATTGTCTTTATTAGCTAGCATGTTTCATCTTGTTTATGTCCTCCCCAATTCAAAATGTATCAGGAGACATTGCATTCACTCCTGTGGAGCTTGGCTTCCTGGCTTTAGCAACGTTTGTTGCCCAAGACAGTGCTGTTCATCAATTCATTAGAGTTGATGCTTGACACAAAGTAATATTTTACATAACTACCGCTGATGAATAAACAATTTTTTTGGTATTAAATTTCCTTGCCTTCATCATGAGCAGTTAATTGGCACCTCAGAGAGAAACAGCATAAGGAGTTTTTGCTAACTGAAACATTATATACAAATACTGCAGTTGAGTTTCAGCATATTAGATGAGTCATGTCGAAAATCAGGAAGCTGATATGCATGCAGGATCATGTCCACTGATCCACCTAGATCAGGTTTTTTCCCATTCCAAGGGTCACAGGCGAGTTAATAGTGATTATTTGTTCTCAAAAAAGTCTGCATAATACGTTAATGGTAGTGGATAAAGACTAGAGACACATACTTAGAGTGGGTTCAGACTCCCACTCCAACCATGTAGCTCAATGGGTAACCTTCAGACATAGAATTATAGAATTGTAGAGTTGGAAGGGACCCTGAGGGTCATCTAGTCCAACCCCCTGCAATGCAGGACTCTTGCCTGCATCTATCCCTGGGTGGGCTCAAGCCACCAAACTTTTGGTGAACACACTGACCCATTGAGCCGCAAAGGTGTTTCATGCTAAGTGTTTAGGAATTGGGCCCCACTGAACCTAAATGGACTTACCATTTGATTTGATTCCCTCCCTCTCTTTCTTTTTTCTTTTCCTTCTCCTCCTACGATGAGGCTACATTTTAATATTTTAATGTTTCAATATTTTAATCTTGTATTTTAATTTTGTTTTTAAGTTGTAATCATTCAACTTGTTTTTATTATTGCTTGTAAGCCGCTCTGAGCCCGGCCTTGGCTGGGGAGGGCGGGGTATAAATAAAAATAATAATTATTATTATTATTATTATTATTATTATTATTATTAATTACCTCTGAGTAGACGTGTATAACATAGGATTGGAAAGTTAACCTTTGGCAGCAAACACAACAAAGATGGCAACTCCCCTGAAATGTTTCACACAATGCAGAACTAAGTAATCTGTGGAGCTAGCCATGTTGCCAAGGCATTTCTTGATAACATTGGCCCTGGTACTCAAGTGAGTGGGGGTGAAGGCACATTCATTCAGGAGCTTGCAATGCTGTCTTTCTGTGGGCACAGGATTCTTACCACATGCTAAATATGGTTGACTTGCCCTTTGCTAGGTTTTGTAGCTGCTTTCTTCGGCCATCTTGCTTTCTAATGTCTGGATTTAAAATAGAGTAATAAAAATGCAGATGAGCTTCTTGAATAGAGGCCTGTGACAGTGAGACTAATGGACTTTGGGGTATGTTATAAACTCTTCCTTCTGGTAACGCTAACATCAAATGATGGAAAGGGGAGCTTTTTGAATGCAGCAGACATTCTGTTCATTATCATGAGCTGCTATATGAAATAGACTGAGTATCTTATTTATCGGCATATAAAAGGGGTCTGAGAAATTCCCAGAAATGGGAAATTATGGCAGGATTAACCAACAATTCCTTTTCTAATAGGAAGACTAAAGCACTTGAGGCATTTTGGTTTAGAAGAAAGATAAACGAGGGTTCATCTGCACTTTTGTTTGTCTCGTGATTTCAAGTCATGGGGTCTAAGAGGTTTTCCTTTTGTCTTGCTACTTTCTCTGGGAAAACCCACTGTTTATTGTCAAATTGGAATCAGTCTTTCGGAGGTGTGGCTGACACCATAGTGGGACGTGAAATAGAGATATAAAACGAAAAATGGTGTGGCGAGGGGGAAAGATAGGCTTTTATTCAGTGCTAGTACCACACAGAGTAGACAAACTGAAATTAATTGACAGGACTAAGGGTGGCTTTAAAGGAGGATTTCACCAACTGGAGGCAGAAATGATGGGAAAGGAGAGAGGAAGAATGCTCTTGTGCTCAGATCTGGCTTGTGGATTTCCCCCAGGCATATGGGTGGCCACTGCAAGAACAGGATGCTGGACTAGGTGGGCCACTGGCCTGATCCAGCAAGCTCTTATTGTGTTCTTATCTACGGTCACGTCCATGCCATACATTTCAAAAACAGACGTTTTGAACATAGCTCAGAATCTCACACTTTGCATGCAGAAGGATCGAAGTTCAGTCCCTGGCATCTTTGGGTGAAAGGAAAGTAGGAGGTCAGGGGAAAGACCTTGCCAGACACTTTGGGTGCCAAAGACCAATCAGATTTGGAAGCAGTGGTGAGTCTGACCCTGGGGGCCTGGATGGCTTAGTTGATTGGAGTGTGGTGCTGATAATGCCAAGGTTGCAGGTTTGATCCCCGTATGGGGCAGCTGCACATTCCTGCATTGCAGGGGGTTGGACGAGATGATTCCCAGAGTCCCTTCTAACTCTACAGTTCTATGATTCTATGACCCAGTAAGGCAGCCATGCTGTCCTTTAGCTCATTATCAATACTAGAGACATGAGAAATCCCACTGAGATATTTCATTAGGCTTATAAGTCTCTCTTGGCTTCCCTTACAATGACTCTGATATTTCACCTGAGCAGGAGCCTCCAAATTCTCTCTGAACTTCTGCTGATGCAGAATTGTGATGCCAGCTTTAATATGCATACCTGGTGGCTCACAGTGTTTCTGATTTCTTAGCTACTGCCACCTCTGCACAAGAAAGCTGAATACACATTCATTTTGCACCAGGCACCCCAGTGCAATGTGTGTGTTTTTAAAAAAAATTGAAAGAGCTCAACTGAAATCATCTCATTTGCTCAGTTTTTACTTTTTCTTCTTCCTTGTGCCCTCTTCGCAGTATTGGGGGTGGGGTAGGAAGGACAGTCATTTCAAACTCTCTTTCACAGGAAACACTTAAATCACTTCTTTTGAAGATATAAACATTAGGAGCAGAGGGGGAAAAGAGAAAACCCATAATTCAGAAATTTTCCGCAGTAAATGTACATCTGGATTAAATTGGGAAGGGTAGAGATATGGAATGTGTGGATGCTGGAAATAGTGGCATACAACAGCAGCATCAGTCCCACGATAAACACTCTTCTGGAAGCACGTTTGGTTTCTAAAACTTCCACCACCCTCAGGCATTTAACAGTCTCCCACTCCCATGATTTTTGTTGTTGGTAAAAGCATTTGTAATTTTACCATCCTTCATCCCTAAAATATCAGAGGTTGCTATATGGGGCTTTATAAAATAACCAACCATGCAATAAAACAATATCAGACTCCAAAACACATCAACAAGATAAACTATGAAACAATTCTACCCTTACATGCAATGCAATTCTGTTTATCTCTCTTCCTTCCAAGCCACCTTTTCTCCGTGACTTAACCTCTTAGTCCTCCAGACCTCTGAAAAGCATGCCTGTTCTTCCCATTACCATTTTTCTCACATTCCCTTGTGCTGAATTTTCAATTGTAGGCACCTCAGGGCAACAGCTTGACATTTTGCTCGTTATTCTGTAAGGCAATGGTCACACCGATGGTGTTCACGTAAGTGAATATAAATCATCATTGGGACACAACAGCATAACCGATTTGGAAAGGCGAGTTGAGATAATGCGTCATTGGATCTAGGAAGCTCCATTGCCCACGCAAGGACTTCCCAAGTTCAGAAACAAGGCTATAAATAGGGTAATTATTAAATGGAGGTTTATTTGCTTATTTAGGTAGGCTATGTTTAGACCACCTTATCCTAGGATCTCTGGGCAGGCCACAAAGAAAATCAATAAAATGATGAAGTCTCCATTTAAAACACATATTCCAAAGAAAATGCAATTAAAAACAACATATCTGCAGTATCAAATAACAAAGGCCTGGACAACAAAGGCATCTGAATTTCAGTGATGAATTTGCCTTCTATGTGTCCCACCATAGAAAATGTCTATCCATGTGGCACTGCCAAGCATACAGTTCCCAGTGATGGTACATTAAGGAGAACTTCCTTGGAAGATCTCAACTCATGGGCAGGAACATAGAGAGAGGGGCTCTCCTTCAAGTATAGAGGTCCTAAGTCATTTGGGGCTGAATATGTTATTTGTAAAAGGCTGGATTAGAGTCACTGGGCTACCTCTGCTGGAGGGAGTGGTTGAGGCAATTTTCACAATTTCCTGTGCCCTTGAATACTGCTCTGCCATGTTGGGGCACCCTCTGGGAAAATGTAACAGTCAGTGTAGCAAGCAGGAGAGGGAATGGGCAAAATTGGACCACCAACTCCTTCTTCCAGTGGGAGACTTAGTTGGATCTCAATCCTTTCTGTCAGTAGGAACATAGGAAGCTGCCTTTTACTGAGTCAGACCATTGGTCCACCCAGCTCAGTACTGTCTACACTGACTAGCAGAGGTTCTCCAGGATTTGGGGCAGGAGCCTCTCCCAGCCCTACCTGGAGAGGCCAGGGATTGAACCCTGGACCTTCTGCTTGCAAGGCAGATGCCCTGCCACTGAGCTATGGCCCTTTCTTAAGCAGAATGAGCTATTCCATCTGGATTAGAGAGGGATGAATCTGTCACATGTCTCATTTTACCAAAGCTGAGTTCAGCTCGCCCACATCTCTGTGTGAAGTTGTCTTTTAAAAGCCTGAACACACAAAACTATTCATTTTATGAGCATTTCTCATCCATATGTAATTTTGCATGCAATTTGCCTACTGTGTGCATTTTGTAATTTTCCATCATAGAATGCCATTTTGTACATTATTTCCACTAATAGGTGCATTTTTGTGCACCATTTTGACTGGAAAACTGTGTTTTCACAAAATTCAGTTCGCTTACTGGCTTAGGAAGCATACACTTCTCCCCCATCCTCACCTAGAAAATGCTCTAAATTAGAGTGATGTGAATCTTTATCCTTTCTGTACCGTGGTGGAGAGGGAAACCGTCAGATCCCGACCGCACGTACAAAGTCACCCAGCAGCTTCCAGCAGAACTGGCGCTGGATCTTCTTATGCCATTGCTACTTTATGCATGGCTTTTGCGTTGAGATGTGTACGAAGTGTTTGTAAAGATGAAAAACTCTCATTTCCCATTTGGCAGCTCTAACTGCCAAGTTCACCTGCCTCTCTAAACGGCAGAAATTAGCAAAGCTATTTGTTTGTGTGTTTGCCCAGCATTGAGGAGAATACCAAGTAGGATTAGCATTATCAGGGAAACATAACGTCTCATTATTTTGTGTGCCTGTTATAACTCTCTTAATATAAATATACCTCTTTGACATGTGTTTATTTATTTGTTTAGCTGCTTGTTGTTGTTTTTAATTAACATCTATAACACAAAAGTTATTTCTTACTGGTACTAATGTTTTGTTAGCTAAAATTATGAGGAACTAGTAATCATAACTCGGCTCATAACTCCTGAGGGGCAGAGTTCAATTACCGTATTTTTCGCTCTATAACACGCACCTGACCATAACACGCACGTAGTTTTTAGAGGAAGAAAACAAGAAAAAAATATTCTAAACAAAACAGTGGATGTATGATTTTTGTGGTTCATGCTGTGGCCACAGACGTGATCTGACGGTGAGTTTGGGGTAGCCCAATGCAAAAATCCTGAGGATCCATGTGGATCCATGCTTTGTAACCACGTTTTTGCGCCATTGCAGCCCCATGAAACAGTGGGTGCGTGTGTGTTTTTTGGTGCAGGCTGTAGCCATGGATATGCTATGTGATCTGATGGTGAACTTGGGGTGACCCAGTGCAAAAATCCTGAGGATCCATCTGGATCCGTGCTTTGTAACCACACTTTAAGTGGGGAGGGAAGGAAAAGCATTCAAGGGACAAGGAGCACGTGTGGGATGTGTGGAGAAGGATGCTGCTAATAATGCAGAAGAGGGGTTTAAGGGAAGAAGGAACACGCGTGGGGTGTGTGGAGAAGGATGCTGCTAATGATGCAGAAGAGGGGTTTAAGGGGAGAAGGAACACACGTGGGGTGTGTGGAGAAGGATGCGGCTAATAATGCAGGCGAGGGGTCTAAGGGGAGAAGGAACACGAATGGGGTGTGTAGAGAACGATGCTGCTAATAATGCAGGAGAGGGGTTTAAGGGGAGAAGGAACACGCATGGGGTGTGTAGAGAAGGATGCTGCTAATGATGCAGGAGAGGGGTTTAAGGGGAGAAGGAACACGCGTGGGGTGGGTGGAGAAGGATGCTGCTAATGATGCAGGAGAGGGGTTTAAGGGGAGAAGGAACACGCGTGGGGTGGGTGGAGAAGGATGCTGCTAATGATGCAGGAGAGGGGTTTAAGGGGAGAAAGAGCTCGAGTGGGGTGTGTGGAAAAGGAGCTTTTCGGCGAGCTGAGCGGGGAGGGGGGAGGGAAAGAGCACTGTTGCTTTAAAGGAGCCAACCGGACAGCAGCCACTTACAGCAGTGTAAGCAGCTCCTTTTCTCTCCCGCTTTGCTCCTTCTCTCCCTCTTTGCTGCTTTACGCAGCTAATGGCGAATCCCCTGCAACCCAAGTCCTGCTCAGCAGATCAGCTGAGACGCTGGGAGAATCGTAATTTCCCCCTCTCCCTCATCCCGTGCCCTCCTGTCCCCAGCAGCCTTTTTAAAAAGTTTTTTACTGGTTTTCACTGCGCTCGTGGCTCAGAGCCCTCCTGTGCCCTGCCGTCCCTCTGCAGCCTCATTGCTCCGTTTAGAGAGCACACGGACCTTTGCTAGCTGAGGCTGCAGCAGCTGTTGCTGGCTACGGGGCGCTTTTTCCAGCTCGCTATGGCTCCCGTCTGTCCCTCCTCGCGTGTAAGCGGCTGCTGCCCGCTTTGCTGCCATGGCTCTCCTTCCCTCTCTCCTCCTTGGCTCCCCCCCTCCTCCTGGCTGTAAAGCAAGCAAAGCTAGAGCCGTGCAAAGCCCTGCAAGTGGCTCCCGCTTTGCTTGACTGACGGCAGCCATGGCTCCGGTCAAGTGCATTCGCTCTGTAACACGCACAGGCATTTTCCCTTACTTTCTAGGAGCAAAAAAGTGCGTGTTTTGGAGCGAAAATTACGGTATGTGCCTGATAAGTGGCTGCATTATCACTTGTTGACTTGGATGTATTTAAAGGAGGATGAGGGGGATCATGGAGGATAAAGCTATCAATGGCTACTAGCCATTAATCAGGACGCAGGTGGCGCTGTGATCTAAACCACTGAGCCTCTTGGGCTGCTGATTGGAAGGTCGGCGGTTCGAATCCCCGCGATGGGGTGAGCTCCCGTTGCTTCTGCCAACCTAGCAGTTTGAAAGCACGCCAGTGCAAATAGATAAATAGGTACAGCTGTGGCGGGAAGGTAAACAGTGTTTCCATGTGTTCTGGTTTCCGTCACGGTGTTCCATTGCGCCAGAAGTGGTTTAGCCATGCTGGCCACATGACCTGGAAAGCTGTCTTTGGACAAACGTCAGCTCCCTCGGCCTGAAAGTGAGATGAGCACCGCAACCCCATAGTCACCTTTGACTGGGGTCCTTTACCTTTACCTTACCTTACTAGCCATGATGACTGGGTTCTGCCCCCACTCTCAGAGGCACTCTGGATACAAGTTGCTGAGCATTGCAGTTGGGAAGAACGCTGTTGCTAGCTTTCCAAGGGTATCTGGTTGGCCACTGCAAGAACGGGATGCTCGGCTAGATGAGCCATTGACCTGATCCAAAAAGGCTCTCCTGGTGGTCTTATGCCCCAGGTGACTGCCAAGGGTAGCCCTTTCAAAGAGGCTTTCCTTCAACAACAACAGATCTCAATAGCCTTTTTACCTCAGTGCAGAAACCTTGGTTAACCAACTCCTTGAGCTCAGAAATGGTGATGAGGTTTCAGGAGGAAATTGAGGGAAAGCCGTGCTACAAATTAAGGGGGTTTAGTAGCAGAAGGAAAGGGAACAGGTGAGAAGGGGAGCAAGTCCACAGTGATGAGTAAAGTAAGGGTGGCAGAACTGCAGCTGTGTGGCCTGAGGGACATGAAGTTGTGAGCCATATGTGAGCCATATGAAGGCTGTTTCCCTGGTGGGCCTTGCCCAGATCATGTGATGATTGTTCATACTAGGGCCAATTGTCCCTGTGAAGCAGGGTGTGTCTGTCTCTCTCTGTGTGTGTACAGATTGAAAGCAGTGGTGCAACTCAGATGACTCACCATCGGCACCTGCTGATGACTCACGCCATCCGCACCTGCTGATGATGTCACTGCTCAAATAGGAAATAGAGAGCCCCGCCATAATGGATTTGTTTTTTTATGGTCGCTATCTACATTAGTAGCAAATAAACTGGACCTGAACAGTGAATAACCTTGTGTGGCCTGGATTAATGAAGGAGTCACACCTGGTCAAGGGCAACATCTGTAAAGATCTTGCTGCAATATTCAGTCCCTGATTTTTGTCATCACTGCTATCACAGGTAGGGCTGTTCATAGAGCCAGATGCAGCAGCAAATGTGAATTTAACTTTGGTTTCTACACACACCCTTCCATCCTCCATCCAGGCAACAAGAGGCATTAGTAGAGTTCACAGACTCATTGCTCCCATGCAAAAACACTCAGGGAAGGTGCAAAGCAGGTGAGGGATGTGGCCTGAGTGAGCCCCAGGAGCCAGGCAGAGAGGCCTGGCATTTGGCCCTGAGTCTGAAGTTCCCAACCCCTGATCTAGAACTGATGTTCCCATTGAAATGGAAATCTGAGTGCACAGGGTGGGTTTCCTTGTGACATTAGGAATGAATGAAGCGGACACACACACACACCGCCACCACCACTTTTCTTGCTCAGCGCAAGCCTTTTCGTGGAGTACTAGAGTGTGGAAAGCTGGCTAAGAGCCAGCCACTCCCCCCGACTGCTCTTATCTAAGAAACGCACAAACCTTCTAAGCGAGGGTTGTGTTCAAAGAGAGGCCTGGCTGCTATTTGAAGGCCTCTGGGGATTTATGTGGCTCCACCCATACAATCAGCCTAGAGAAACTGGTGTTTAAGTCTATTAATTCTCACCTCTATCCACAATCCTTGCATTGACTTTGAGTTTGTATAAGAGATGGCGTAAACTGAAAGGTAACAAGCAGCTCAATGCAATAGCACTACTGTCTTGTAGAGTGATTATATTGTTTTGTAATACTGCATTTAGGGATGTGCTAGATAGTGTCCACATGTTGAATGCTAGGCACATCTGAATAACAACAAAAATCCCTCTTTGAATCATACGTCAGCTGCCTGGGACAATGTGCTCATGTATATTTATGGGAAAGGTCCATAGCTCAGGAGCGGAGCATCTGCTAT
Source organism: Podarcis filfolensis (assembly GCF_964270895.1). Classification (NCBI taxonomy): domain Eukaryota; kingdom Metazoa; phylum Chordata; class Lepidosauria; order Squamata; family Lacertidae; genus Podarcis; species Podarcis filfolensis. The sequence continues at coordinate 97,814,760 of NC_139606.1, forward strand.
GCATGCAGGAGGTCCCAGGTTCAAATTCCTGGCCTCTCTCGGCAGGGCTGGGATTGTCCCCTGCCTGAACCCTTGGAGATCAGCTGCCAGTCAATGTAGACGAAATTAAGAAAGATGGATCAATGGTCTAGCTTAGTATTAGGCAGAGTCCTACGCTCCTGTATCATCAGCTATTGAGCATGCAGAGTTATCAATTCAAATAATGAAAATGGATATCCTTTCCCACTCTGGTTCTCTAACACTTAGTGTGATATATTTTTTCCCATTGCAGATTGTATTCCGGAAGATTAGTGACGTCAAGCGAGAAGAAGAAGAGCGGATGAAAAGGAAGAACGAAGCCCCTTTAGTCTTGCCACCTGACCATCCAGTCCGTCGGCTTTTTCAAAGATTTAGGCAGCAGAAGGAGGCCCGGTTGGCTGCAGAAAGAGGCCGAGACGACTTGGATGTGGAGAAAGGCAACATTCTGGGAGACCACCCTTCGCGCACTGTGGTTAAAGCTAGCATCGTCACCGTCAGGGAAAGCCCCGCAACGCCGATCACCTACCAGTCTGCTTCAACATCTGGGGTATCCGACCAGGCCAAGCTTCAAGCCCCGGCCTCAGACTACGTAGGGGCGAAGGTGGCAGGAGACTTTCCGAAGCGCAAAGGCTGGGCAAAGTTCAAAGATGCCTGTGCGAAGGGAGAAGACTGGAACAAAGTCTCCAAGGCGGAATCCATGGAGACGCTGCCAGAGAGGACGAAAGTGGTAGGGGAAGCCACTCTGAAGAAGACCGACTCTTGCGACAGCGGCATCACGAAAAGTGACCTGCGCTTGGACAACGTGGGGGAGACGAGGAGTCCTCAGGACCGAAGTCCCGTCCTGGCAGAAGTCAAGCACTCGTTTTACCCCATCCCCGAACAGACTCTTCAGGCCACGATGCTGGAAGTGAAGCATGAGCTGAAGGAGGACATCAAAGCTTTAAACACAAAAATAACGAACATAGAAAAACAGCTTGCTGAGATACTAAGGATATTAGCCTCTAGAAGAAGCTCGCAATCACCACAGGAGTTGTACGAAATATCAAGGCCACAGTCTCCAGAATCAGAAAAAGACCTTTTTGGAGCAAGCTGAGGTGGTTCTTTTAAGTAGACGTCAACCGGATATCCCCTGCAAAAACAACAAAACACCCACTTCAACATGTTTTAAGCGAAACATTTACTCTTTTCTTGATGAACTCCATTGAGGGGCCAATCCTTTAACCATGTTCTCCCCTCTCTCTAAATGGTATAGTAACAGGAATTGCAACCTCATGTCGAGATGGCAGCTGACTCTGAAGTCTTTTTGACAGCAAGGGTACAGTTTATAATGTTTATTTTCCCCCTCCTCCTTTGTCAGTGCATCCTTTACCCCTCAAATTTTGTTATATAAAAAAAGAAAGAAAGAAAAAAGACATTAATAGAAAACTAAGTCATATGTTAAGCCCAGTTCATATACTTACCTGCCTGTTGGAACTTTTTTACATGGTGTTTATTCCTGGGCAAATTCTCCCTCCACATGTCAAATAGTATCTGACACAGGGGCTTCACGTGTGAATGAACAAGCGAAGGCCCCCTTTTGAAGGGGAAGAATCATGTCAATCAGGTGTTCACGTGAATGAACCTGCATGTTAACATTACACTGACTGCATTCATACCATACGTTGAGCTTTGAAGAGTTATGACTTCCCCCAAATAATTCTGGGAGTAAGGGTGCCTGAGAGTTTTCAGAGACCCCTATTTCCTTCACAGAACTGCAATTCTCAGAGGGGTTTAGCCAGCAATCCCTTTTCACAGGTAATACTGGGGATTATAGCTCTGTTAGGCGGCTCCTAACAGATCTTAACAAACAGCTCCCAGAATCCTTTGGGGGAAAGCCATGACTGCTTAAAGTGGTCTCATAGTGCTTTCAATGTGTGGTGTGATTGTGGTCCATATGCATGTGTGGTGGTGTGGAAATCAGGGAGAGAAAGAGTTCCAACATTTTTATTACAAGAGGACCCACAACCGTAGGAAACACTTCAGGTTTCCACAGCCTGGTGCCCTCCAGGTGTCTTAGACTACAACTCCCGTCAGCCCCAGCCAGCAACATTGTACTGACTGGGGCTCATGGGAGTTGTAGTCCAAAATATCTGGAGGACACCAGAGTACAGAAAGTGGAAGTACATGAACTGGGCTCCTTTCAAGCTTTGGATCTTGAACATGACTTTACATTGCCAGCTTGCTGAGTAAGATCTCATCTTTGTGAAATGGTTTAGCAAGTCCCTTCACCTTCCTCCTTTTATGTCTGTATAGCCTTTATAGATCATGTGAAATGGCGAGGTTTCACATGGTGGTGATAATGAGGTGGTCCAGAAAAGGGAGCAAAAGGTGGACTTCCTTATCAAAGTATGCAGTGTGTATTTTCACATATGATTCGTAGGTGCCATAATTTATTGCCACCTGGTGGTAGAAAAATCTCAGATTTGGGTTGATATCATCTAACGGCAAAGAAACATGAAACTGCGAGGTGGAGTATCCCTGTCATCAAAAATATTTGGAGTTTTTAAAAAAGAGGCCTTCCACACTAACGTGTGTTTGTGATTTTATAAACAAACTTCTGCCCCCACCCCAATGAAAAATTTATATTTTGTGCTCATGACGTTGTTTTGAACTCTCCACTTTGCCTTTTGAGTTTCCTTTAAACAAGAGATATGCCAAAGGATGCTGAACTATGTATACATTAAGACCAATGATGCACACCAACCATTCCGATGTATTTTCTCATTGTAATGGTCCCCGGTACCTTAGGGAGATAGATTGTGCTGTTCTGTTTCTTATCTCATATTCTAAGCTAATGCTGTCTCCCTTGAAATGTATTTGTCTTGAGGAAGACTAACTAGGGCACCTGTAGAAGTAAAAGCAGGTGGAGAAAGAAATTGCTTGTATTAAGGAAAACTCTATTGTACCAAAGGATGCTGCACCAAGGAGACAGTGAAAATTGCTTAACAGAGAAAGACTGTGTTGCTAGTGGGCTAGTGGACTTGGGGAACCCTCCACATGTTAACAGCCTCCCACAATCCTTGGCCATTGGCCATATTTGCTAGGGCTGATGGGATCTGTTTCAGTCACATCAGAGCGGGGAAGTGGTACCACGTCCTCATGATCACAACTGCCAGCAAAGTGCTGAATCTAAACTGACCTGCAGTTTAACGTTCAGAGATATATTGTTTGGACTATTTTTAATTGAAAGAGCTGTTCATCAGCGATGCAGACTCCCTTTCCAAGATGTGGACTGGATCCAGAGAACTGTGGATGGTGCCCGGCTCATGGAAATCAAATTAGTCCCAACAAATTACTTACATCCACTGATTTCAATGAGTCTGAGTATTAGTCTCTGTCTGCGCTACCCATTTAAAGCGCTTTGATACCACTTTACAGAGCCATAGCTTTCCCCCAAAGAATCCTGGGAAGTAAAGTTTGTTAAGGGCATTGAGAGTTCCCCTCACAGAGCTACAATTTTCAGAGTGGCTTAACAATCAGTCACAGGGAACTCTGGGCACTTTGGCTCTGTGGTGGAAATAGAGGTTCTGCTAACAACTCTCAGCACATTTAACCAACTACATTTCCCAGGATTCTTTGGGTTGGGCCATGATTGTTTAAAGTGATATGATACTGCTTTAAAGGTAGAGTGCAGGTGGGGTCAGTGCAGTGAGTCAGACTACACTCTCTGTGCTCAACTCCCTTTCCCACAGTAGCACCTCCCTGTGCCATTTACCAGATTTTGTGCCCCCATCAAAAGCACAGCAGTATTGCAGATATCCTCGAGTGCAATGCTGCTTCTGAGGAACAGCAGCAGGAGAATCTGCTGGGGCTTGAAAAGAAAAAAGTCCTGCGCACCAAAACGGGTGCTTTGAATCCCAGCCGCGGTCTTTGCATATGGTTTTGATTGCCGTTAAACTGCAGGGATGCAGAGAGAGCATTTGCTCTCATCTTCATAATTATTAGGGACAAAAATAGAAAACGATTCCAATAATACACAGTACATAAAGCTCAGCAGTTAGTAACTCTGCTGCAGTGCTGAGAAGCAGCTCTGGAGGACGTTAGTTCCTTAAGATTAATTTCTTTCAGACAAAGGCAATCACGGACTGCTGTGTGGGGAAGCTGGTGCCATTTTGCTTAGTTTATCCCACAGGATGTTTATAGCTTGCACCAAGTCATAAATTCCAGGGCCGCAGTGTTTACTTGACTAATCAGTTAGGTGGATTGATTAAAAACCTTTAAATTAATTAACCTTTCCATGAATTGGCAGTGGTTTGTCAAAAAAGGAAGGAAGGAAGGAAGGAAGGAAGGAAGGAAGGAAGGAAGGAAGGAAGAAGCAAGCTTGGAGCAGATTTCTGTTCATGGATTGAGGTGGCCCCACCAATTTACTTCTTGCTGTAGTCTTGTGTGCTTTTCTTCTGAGCCCCTTCTGAAGGTCTGTGATTCTATGAGGTGATGTGGCATTCAGGGCTGTAGCTGGAAGGAAGAGTCAAGGAACACACACACACACACACCGGTTCACATGGGAGTGCCTTCGGCTTGCACAAGAAGCACTTTTGAGTCCAGCAAATGGATTTATTTTGAACCCTGGCATTTGCAAAAACCACAAAGGCAGGTCCAGTTTGGGAAGAACACATGCCTCGTTCTGTGATGCTACTTATGTGACACATCTAAGCACCGTTCCAAAATTGAAGAAAGCAGGGTTTATTTTCCTCCCTTCAAATCTATTGTTTATCAATATGAAAATGTCTGCAGATTTATTTCATTACTCCCTCAATGAAAAGCCATATGTTTGAACAGGGTGACAGGATTAATAAGTTTGTCAGATTTTGTGTACCAAAGGTTATTAAGTGAAAGGCTTTAAGTGGATAACCAACAAATAGTTTTCTTTGCTTGATGCTTGGACTTAATACATCTATATATAGGTGTGTGCAAGAAGGTGTGAGAGAAGGGGAGGGAGAAACTCTATAGGCTTATAATATAGGGTAGTGGCTATATCCCAGTGGTAGAGAAGATGCTTCGCATGTAAAAGGTTCCAGATTCAGTCCCCAGCATCTCCAGGTAAAAGATCTCCATTAGAACTATGTGGACCTGCTGCCAATCAGTGTAGACTATACTGAGCTAGATGGACCAATGGTCTGATTTTGTGTAAAGCAGTGTCCCATGTTCCACTTTGCAGTGCCAGAATTTCAGGATTTAAGATTCCAAGGGCATCCACTCCAGAATGATATGAAAAACTGATTTCCTATTCTGCAAAGGTATGCAGTGGATAGAATAGCCGAGGAAGCAGAAAGCACTTTCTGTTGAATTAAGCTTATTTTTCCAAATGAGTACATCATTAGATTCTAATGTTTCCTTCGTGCCAACCTGATGTGCTTGCAAGATCTTGGCTGCAAGGCCCCACCATTGCCAGAGAGTCTTGCTTTTGCAATAGCCCTTCCTCACATTGCTATCCTTTATTCACTTACACTAGAGACTAAATCATTGCAGTCCAGTGTCGTTTCTTCAGCAGCACCAAGCGGTTAAAGGCTGCTGTTGTCTTTCATTAAAAGCTGCCCCTTGCACCTCTTGCAGCTTTTACTGCTTTGTGTCCAGCTGGTAGAGCATGAGACTCTTCATCTCGGGGTCATGGCCTTGAGCCCCATGTTGGGCAAAAGAATCATGCATTGTGGGGGTTGGATTATATGACTCTCATGGTCCCTTCCAACTCTGCAATTTGGTGATTCTATGAATGCCCTATCTGTCTGTCTACTTGTCAAGTTATTTACATTTAGCAACACATGTGGGAACACCGCTCACCTCCTCTAGTACTGCCACGAGAAGGAAAACGGAACCATAGTTTATTGTTCTGCCCAACCTAGGAACTTTGGTTATTGCTTCTTGTGCGAAACAAGCTAGGGATCATTAACCACAATCTGATGTTAGCTTGCATCTGTAAAACATAGTTAATGCTAATAACAATGAGATATAACTGAGAAAGTCCTATGGGTGTGCCGGAGGAGGAGGAGGAGCTCCTAAACCCGAGGCCCATGCATGTAATGCTAAACTATGCATACCATAAAGAGACGCAGTATCTCACTGAGGGGAAACAACACCCAACCAATAAAGGAGGCAGAAGCTGCAAGATGGAAGCTATTAATTAACCTTACAGGGGACCTTTGCAGAATGGGACTTACTTGAGAATAAGCTCTTGGCCATGGCAAAGGACGTGACTGGATAATATCACGTTATATTAAGTACCTCTTGAACCCATTTTAATTACACTTCCAGCTCCTTGCAGAAAAGCAGTGTCTCAGCAATGCTAAAGATCCCCAATGTAGAATCAAGCAACTACAGGTTAACTTTCAATGCAAATTAAAGAACCAACCAATTAACACAGACCAATACAACATGTGCCCTGCCTAGCCGAATACAGTCCACCAGCCATAAAATGTGTTCTGCCAGGGGCTTAATAAACACGTTGCAATCTCTCAGATTCTTGACAAGCCACACAGGGGCTGAGAGAAAATGGCTCCTCAGAATTCTCCATGCCTTTTTTGCAGCAAAAGGCAGGGAATTTCATTGAATATTCTTCAGGCCAGGGCTGAAATTATTTCAACAGTTTAAAAGGAACTTGAAAAAGATTGTACAAATAATAACAACAATAATAATCAGAAAATTATTTCCTGTGAAATTTCAGCTCACTTGAAAGTTCATTTATTTTGCTGGGGGGTGGAAGCAATCAGCTAGGGACCAAATTGTTTCCTGCTACACTAAAAAAAATTACATCACGTTAAAACAAAATTTACAGTTGCACCCACAATCATGGAGGGCAAAACTGGGGAGGTCATTATGCAGAATATTATTCAGCGGAGGACTGGAATTCTTTGATAAATCAGGAGAAGCTCAGAAGAGAAATTTTTCAAAATTTGGTCAAGAAAGTTAGGCTCAGATCTACTTCCCCACCCCAATTTCTGCACTCCTAGACAAGAGCAAAAGGAGTCTATTGAACATGGAATGCTGCCTTTGGCTTGATGTCTCAAGTTGTGTAGGACTTCCTTGGATTATTGTGCTCTTATTCTCCCCCCCCCCATGCATTCTGATCCCCTTTATTCTTCCATTCATGGTATCAGTAAGATAGCTACAATTCAGAGAACCAGGAAGAATCTTGCAGCATAGGTCACCCACAGCTAAACGCAAAGGAAGTTATTTGCAAGCTGTATAGTTGCTGATGAATTGTAGCACACGTAAAGAGCAGAAGGAAGAGGAAAATATAAGCAAAGCATGCTACGTTTAAATATGCCCTTGGAAATAGGCAAAATGTGTAAAAGAAATATCCTTTTCACCATAGATGCTGAAAACTGCTATCCCATTGTGGTACAATGTAACACTTTTCCACAGTCAGGGGAAAAATCTTAGTACAGTGGTACCTCAGGTTAAGTACTTAATTCGTTCCAGAGGTCCATTCTTAACCTGAAACTGTTCTTAACCTGAAGCACCACTTTAGCTAATGGGGCCTCCTCCTGCTGCTGTGCCGCCAGAGCACGATTTCTGTTCTCATCCTGAAGCAAAGTTCTTAACCCGAGGTACTATTTCTGGGTTAGTTGAGTCTGTAACCTGAAGCGTATGTAACCCGAGGTACCACTGTAGAAGACACTCAACTGTTGATCTTTATCACGGTGAAATGACTTTGGAGGTTTCCAGATAAATCAAATTTAATTTGTACTCAATTTCAGGGCTTTAAAAAAGAGGTGGGGGGTGGGGAGCAAATCTCTGAAATGATGCAAATTCTTCTCAGAATCCGACACCCATATTTTTAAACGTTCTGTGTCTTCAGATACATGTGTTTCTGTTGGAGATTTCCTGTGCAATATTAAAAACACCCTTCTTGCTTTAAATTTCATTTACAGCGGTGTCCCGATTTCCCCGAGAACATCCAGTTTAACAGCTCCGAAGGTGATGTTCTGCATCTACACTCCTTCACTTAATGAATCGAAAGAGCTATTTGCTGTGAACATCCTGGTGATTTTTGTTTCTTTGTTTCGACTCAGTATAGAGTTGGCGTGGACCCATTTAAAACACGATTTTATTATTATTTTTAAAAAAGCAATCTTTATTAATAAATGTGTATGTGATTATGCAGCCACACAATACGTGTGTCTGCATTAGTTCCGACTATAATTAGTGTTATTGGACAATTCACAGCATATCCTTCACTCTGCGATCAAGATATCAAAACAATAACAGAAGTCTTCCCCCAGTGGACAAATGTATTCTGTTGGTCCAGTTCAGCAATGAGGATCATGTTAATCTGCAGTGGGGCGGGGGTGTTTAATTTCCTTGTTCTGCTTAATATTTCTATAGTATACTTTGATTGAATTGTAACTGTGCCGCTGGGATATGGTCTAACAAATGTCAGAGCAGCCAGGACTCTTATGCAGAAATCTCAGAGCTGTATTAGAAGTCTTTCTGTGTAAATAAGGAGGCGATTAATATTTAACCCTTGAGGGAAACACGAGCATAATCTTAAGGCCAGAATTGCAGTCTCTGCCTTGGATGAGATTTCAATGTGCATGAAACGTGCGGCACATAGACCACATCAGCATGGCCACTTCATTCAGCCATGAAGATACAAGACTAAAGATGGGTTTTTACAGCCACAGCTAATGTAGATGGTGGACTCCCAAGTCCCTTTTGAACCCCACACTAGCTAGATGCATCTCTTGGCGCGTAAGGGGATGTGGGTGTGTTCGCACAAGGTCACTGGCTGTTGCGTGTGCTTGGCTGCATGTAAAGTGAGCTGGTTTTCCTTTGTTTCAATACCTATGGCTTTTTAATTTTAAAAGTGAAGATCTTCCAGGCTGGCTGGCACAAACCTTCCAGTGCCAGGCTTGTATGAGAAATTGCAGGCAAGGAGGGCAGAAATAAATAAATACATTAATTGTGCCACAGGGTGGTGGGAAAAATATGTTGCCCCGACCTTGACACAAATTTCAAGAGGTGGGGAATCAGATCTTGCACTGATTCCTCCCTTCTGCTGTTGAGGAGTAGCTCCTCTCATCCAGGCCTTTCATCGTGCAACAAGTGTGCAGAAAGCTGCAAAAAAATTGTGATGCTGCCACAGCGTGTGTGTGTGCCTGCCCTACTTTGTGCTGCAGAAAGTGCCTGCTTTTGTTCACGGAGCCCTTTGTTGTTGCATGGATGGCATTGTTGTGGTACAAAATTGTAGTTCCAGGAATTTCAGGAGTTGTGCTCATCGCACATCAGGGCCTGCAGTGCAGCACCCTTTGCCACTTTTCTTATTGTCATGGCTGTATTTGCTAGAAGGACTTGTCTTCCCTGCACCCCACCCTCTCACATTGTTTAGCTCGTGTGCTTCCTTTGGACTCCCCAGATGAGCCAGCGAAATCTGTAGCTCTCCTCCTTTGCAGCGATAAGGTGGCGGCGAAGAAGAGGGCTGAGGATTCAAGGGCCTAGAGTCGGGATGGTGAACGGTGACCCATCCAATAGGCAATGCCAGATGGGGCTGGAATGGAGCTCAGTGACACCTGAAGGGCCAAAGGTCCCAATTCATGACCTAGGAAACCCAGTAGGCACAAACTACTTATGCCGCTCAACGACATGATGGAAGCAAAACTGTATTCACCTGGGAAGGGCCATAGCTCAGTGGCAGATCAGCTGCTTTGCATGCAGAAGGTCCCAGGTTCAATTCCCAGCATTTCCAGATAAGATGTGAGAGACCCTCAGTCTGAAACTGGAGAGCCACTGGCTATCAGGGCTGGGCAAGATGGGCCAATGGTCTGATGGGAACTTTCCTATCTTCCTATGTTTCTATATAGCAGTAGTTCTGAAGCAAGTCCAGTGGCAACATATTAGGATACTAGCTTCTCCTGGATATGGGGGTTCTGAACCAGGATCTGGTCAGCATTTACTGAGTTTTGGCACTGACCACGGTTTTAGTATATATTCCCATATTACATTAAATTGCATTTGGGTCTCGAATGTGCTTGAATATCTGACTATTGGTTGTGTGTGGAAGACTGACATCTGCCATAGCTTTCCATCTGCATTACAGACCAACTGAAGCAAGGCCCAGTTTTATTCTCATGGGTGAAAAAACCCCTTGGGAATGGCCGTGCCCTGTTTCCTTTATGGGAAGCGTATGCGAAGTATAGTATATATATGATTCCTGTTTTTCCATGCCTAGATCCAGTAGTCTAAAATGTAGAAAATGTAGGATATTTAGATAGCTACTATATTTCTTACAGGACAGTGGTAGCTGGCCTTTTCTGACCCAAGGGTCGTATTGGCAGACACCCCTGCACGGACCACCTGTCAATGGTGGGCAAGGTCAAAATATAATTTGTGTGTTTGTGTAAGAGTGCGTTCATGCACGCGCATGCACACACACACACACACCACAATTACGAATACAAATACAAATTGCATGTAAACATGCAGGCATACACACACATACACAACTATTTCTCTATCTCTCCCTCCCTTAAGGCACAATGAGGGTCTCTTAAAAAATCATCCCCACCCAAGCACGAAGATGGGGGAGCACAATATGTGATGAGCAAAAGGCTGTGCTTCAAGGACCAGCACCATGGAGAGAGCTTTTGCCTTTTACTTTTTGCCGATACAGCACTTAACCTCCCAGTCTCAGTACTCCGAGGCTCAGTGCTGCGACTGAGAGACAAAACTCCTCTGCCTGCTCTTCAGAGGAGTATAATCGCTACTGGGCAGGCAGAGGGATTCAATCTTTTGATCTGCACACTGAGCACTACAACACTGAGATTTGGAGGCAAAACTGCGGTGGGTTGGCAGGCCACTCCTCGCAGCTTCCCCAATCTGGCCTGAGGACTGCGGTTTAGCCTCCCCTGCTTTGGAGCAAGGTTTGGCATGCGAGTGAAGTGAAATATATACCCACTGGTGGTGCTTTCTCGCCACTGCCACAGGTCACCTGCAGGTGCTTCTTAAGCTGCCCTTATCGCAAAGCTGACCCTCTCTGAGCGCCATGGTTTGCAGGCGCCCCTCCATGCTGCGTTTCCCAACTTGGGGCGACTGCGCTTGCGCCATGGGTAGCTGTTGTCTCCTTGGCTTCCGACTCTGTGGAAGACAGTCAGGCAACGCAGCCTCTAGGGGCGTAGGAGGGAATAACCAATCATCTGCATTTCAAAGTAATAATAAGCATTTCAAAGACAGGGATCCTCACTGGGAGGCTTCCCAGAATGCAGTTATATAAGAAACACTGTCATTAGTACAGTATCTTTGATCTGAGTTGTTTTCCCCCACCGCAACCTCACGCCACACACTGCTGTGGCAAGGATGGATTTGCGCTAAGTACGAAAACAAAGCTTCTTGCAATAAGTTGTTTTTAACATTTAGCCTTAAGACCCCTTTCCGTCAGTGATAAAGAGTTGAAACTATGATGCTGTCATGGACTCCCTTTCTACCCTTCTGTATAGTGTTCACTACAGTGTTGCCTCAAGATATAAAGCACTTTGATTAGATTTCTTAAGTCTAATGGAAATCGTGCATCGGTAATTCGATTTATTTCTCCACATATTGCCTTCTGACTAGTTTTTCTGTAGCCTTTCCCCCCGTTCGTCTGCAAGGACACTTCATCGCCATTGCCACAGACACTTTTATATATCAGGGAGCTGATACCTCATGCTGCTGAAAGTGTTTTGTGTATTGATCGAAGTCTCTCTCACACCCATTCTTCTTGACCAAGGTAGTGTGCTTCTTCTGCCGCCATTGTATATCTCCACATGACACCCGAGTGTCGTAGGACCCGGTGTGACAAATCCCACAATGTTATTGTAACTGTAATTAGAACTACCAATGCTGGAGGTGTCTGGGATTTTTAAAAGGAATAAATGCTCATTTTTATTTTTATTTTGAAAGAGATTTTCAAAGGGCAATGATTTCCCTCCCCACCCCCATTGGTCTTATTCCTATTTAATGTCCTCTGTTTTGAAAGGAATCATTTGAATAATAGAAAGATTCAATAATCTTGTATCAGGATGAACTGCTAAACGAAGTAATATGACTTTTCATAATGAATGTGTTATATTATTGTACCTTCATACGCTCCATATTTTTCCATCACCTGAAAACATGCTGAAACCTTCCTTTTCCACGTCTGCATGGACACTTTATGACTATCCAGTAATGCAGTTTTTCTGGCACTTTAAAAGAAAATGTACTCCACTTGTTTTTCTCCTTTCCAGAATCCACCAAATACTATCTCTTTTTTTATTATTTCTTTGCATTTGTCACTTTGTCTTACTGAGCATGAATAAAACAAAGATGAATAAGTAGATACTATTTTTGTGGTCAGCTGAAAAAGCTGCCAGTAGAGAGAGTATATATCTCCTGTTTTGGAATGTCCTGATAAAGTTGCTGTCACAAGACATGAATAAATACCCCCTTACTGACATTTTTAAACAAGCACAAATAATATTTGTAAAGACAAATTTTAATTTTATTTATTATAGTAATAAACTATTTTATACATTACAGTGTCTTGCCTCTGCAGTGTGTGATTTTCTGCTTGGACAAATGACTGTAATTTTAAGTTTCCTTTCAAAGGCTGCCTGATTATTTCTGAATGCATGTGAAATTATTGATTGCTCTGCCATTTTTTTTTAAAAAAACTTTTGAGTTCTCTCTCATGGGAGGCATTGCCCATGTGGTCTCTGTGGTTTTGTAAACATGGACAGCTCTGAATTCCATAATTGGGGATTCCAGAAATTAATTGCCACAGTTCAGGATTCCAGAGTTCATGACAAGCAGGCCTTGGTTCTAAAGTTTTAATTTATTTACCACCCTTAGGATTCCAGGGCAGTGCTCAATAACACTGGGCAACAATTTTTTACTTTTTGAATGTTGTCTAGATTTCTACAACTGATTTAGGGTATTTTTGCACTGCTGAATCAGGAAATGGCATCCGTTTCTCCCCATCAGGTCAGGTTTTTGTGCTATGTTCCTCCTGCACAGGCCAGTCCTTCTTCGTGTAATGCTGAGCACGGTCCCTACTATCCCACATGCACAGAAAACATGGGTACTTGGTGAAGCCAGACTGTTGTCCCAACAAAAAGTTCACCTTCTTCAGGTCAACACAAATAAACCACTTATGCTGATCATAACCAATTTTCTCCAGCACATACTTCACCCCTTCATAGTTCTCCTTCAGTGTACTCGAGTGAGCCAGGGGTTTTGATCCCCCAACTTTATGCTTTGCCGCACCAATTTGTGGAAGATTTTGAGGTTTTATGGCTTCAAACTGATCCCTTTTCGACATAATCACCCAGAACTATCGAACCTGAATACTTCTTGTCATTAAAATAATCATTTCCAATCAAAACAATTATTCAACATGGCATTTTACCCCCACCAACTTCTTCTAAAATGCTCCACACAAGCGTACATGTGAATAAAAATGTAAAAAAATGACATGTGGCCATAACTCAAAAACTTGACCTGACTGAGCAAAACCAATGTGATTTTTGGATTCAGCGCATCAGATTCGTCCTAAATCAGCTGAAAAAACGCAGACAACAAATTTGTTGTTGACCAGTGTAATCTACGGGTGTAATTCCTTTAGTCCTCTTAAGATTGTTGCTCCAGGAGAGGCTTCTCCTTTAAAAAAAAAAAGGGCGGGGAGCAGCCAATTTTTGCTGTTTCTCTTCCTCCCATCCAGAGCTCTCCCCTAAGCAAAAACTGTTCTGGGCCTTGGGGAATCAGTGAAAATCACCGCCTTCTCTGCTAGCGGACACCTCTCCTGGGTCAAAAGCCCTTGGCATCACTGGGACATAACCCTGTATTCCAGCACAAAAAGCGGGGGGGGGGGGGGATCAATAATCTAACAATAAGTTAAAATAGGACCATTTTCTGAGGTGGCTTCCCATTTGTGGAATACTCTCCCCAGGGAGGCTCCACTGGTGCCTTCATTACATATCTTTAGGTGCCAGGCAAAAACTTCTCATAGGCTGTCATTTTCTGTCACGGTGTTTCCTGAGTCTCAGGCAGAAGCGAGCTTTTAATGTGTGAAGTAGGAGTTGGAATCTAGCACGGTGATTGGTCAGTTTCGTTGCTACCACCTCCAATGGTGGCTTCCTTTCCTTTCCTCGTGTTTCCTGAATCTCAACCTCATGCCATCGTGGAAGTTACTGTGAGCTGTCAGCTGTGTAATATGAGGTAATGCATGTTCTTTGCACTTTTGTCCATTTACTGTATTTATTCCCCCCCCCCCCCGATTTGAACTATAAAAAGGTGATTTTCTTGAGTCAAAATGAGAGTACCCCTAAACATTTTTTTAAGAAAAAAAGCACTGGATTAAACAATTGATTGTCAGGGGGTATTGTTGGTTATTGGTTGTTGTTGTTATGTTATGTGTCTTGTGTTTTTACACTGCAAATAACCCGTGACCTTCAAATGAAGGGCAGTATATAATTTTAATAAATAGCAGCAGCAGCAGCATTTTTGCCTGGCACTAAAAAAAATTGCAACGCAGGTATCAGGTAAACCTGTTTGGGGACAGTCCACCACAACTGGGGCACCACTGCTGAGAAGGTCCTTTTCTGTTTGCCAAACCAGCATCCTTTTGCTGATGGATCCATCCGGAGAAGGCCTTCAGCAAATCTCAAAGCACAAATCAATTACTGTGAGAAGAGACACTTGTTCCAAGCACTTGGGCCCAAGCCCTTTTTGTGCTTTGAAGGTAAGAACCAGCATCTTGACCAGGTCTTAGAGCCTAAGATGTAATGCTCTTAGCACCAGTCCCTTCAATAACTCTTTCTGCTGCAGCCTCACTTTCCTAGTCAAATATACCTGCTAGTAGCAGCCACAGAGATGATAATAACAGGAGCCAGACCCTGTTATGCTCAAGAATGCTGTGCTAGCCATTTTCCAGCAGCCAGACTGCTGAAAAAACACACACTATTGATCAGGACTCCTAGCATCTCAGCATTCTTGGGCAAATAGAAACTTTGTCAGTAGCCCTTGTGGCAAAGCACCTGCTAGTTCAGCTGCCATCATTCTCAATGAATGAATCCTGAGGTTTCTGCCATTCAGACCCTGTCATTCAGTCACAATTCCCCTGTTCTTCAATGGATGATGAACTAGAAAACTTGATTTTGTGTAGATGTCTTATTCAGCACCAGGGGAAGTATTTGACTGGGGCTTATTTTCTATAGTTTTTGTTTTTTTAAAAAATGTCTCCATCCAGATGAGCTGTACTGCTTTCTTAAAAAACAAACACCCCACCCCAAACCTTTAGTGTTTGCACATGCCTGCTATGCCACAGGAACCTTTCCTTCAGCGAGAAGAGGCACAAATCCACAGCTCAGCATACAGCAACACATTAATTCTCTGTCCAGGGCAGCTGTCTACCAGCTCCACCTGGTACGCAGGCTAAGACCCTACCTGCCCGCGGACTGTCTCACCAGAGTGTTGCATGCTCTGGTTATCTCCCGCTTGGACTACTGCAACGTGCTCTACGTGGGGCTACCTTTGAAGGTGACCCGGAAACTGCAATTAATCCAGAATGCGGCAGCTAGACTGGTGACTGGGAGTGGCCGCCGGGACCACATAACACCGGTCCTGAGAGATCTGCATTGGCGATGTGTCACCAAGGGATAGTCTGAGTCACTGTGGTCCCTGCGTTGGCAACCTCAAGACTGAGCTACTGAAAGCTGTAGCTAGGAGGGTATGCCGCAGCCTCGCTGCCGAGTAGGACGCCAAGCATGTGATGCCACTTCTGAAAGAACCACACCGGCTGGCAATTTGCTAAGAAACCAAAGGCAGGGTTCTTTTGTTGGCTTACAAAGGCTTTATACATCGACAAAAGGACATTAAAATTGGCTTCTTAGCAAATTCGTACATCAATAAAACGGAGCAAAAGGCAAAGAGAATAAATTGATGGAAGGAAGGCAGAGAGCAAAGGTAGAGGGAGGGGAAGTGAGGCAGCAGATCTGACCCCACATGGCTGCATCAAAAGTCATTGCAGGGGTGTAAAAGGTAAAAAGCAACACTACTTTGAATTTCTGGTCCATGGCAGCCTTGGAAAAGTATCTCTCACCAGGGCATTGTGAGATCACACACACTGATGTCCACAAATCTCCTTGCAATTTTTTTTTAAAGCTGTAAGTAGCATCAGTGCATGGAAAAATAGACTCTCCTCTTCATTAGCGTTTTTGTTTTTCCTTTAAAAAATGTTTTTATTGATTTTCAGCAATAATAAAACAAACGACCACACATGTGGATACTTCCTTCACGAATGATTCAGATGCATTGGCTCAAAACAGGAGACTTTCAATTACAAAGAAGCAGATGTTCTTCTTGGGGATGTGGAATTCAGAAAGCAAAGACCAACCGCATGAGAAAGATAAAAATATAAAGCAACACTTTAGCAAACTGATAAATCGAATCATGTGAAGCCCTCTGAGTTCTCTCAATTTCTCACCTAATGTGATGATGGGCTCTGGACTATTGTCTTTTAAATTTACAAAAGCAGTAAAATAATACCTTGTGTTAATAAATGAATCATTTTTGTGACAACATGGTATTGTTTTTAATTTACTTGTCAATTTTTCATTTAGCCAAAAACCACACTTACCAATAGTGGCTGGAAACCCAGCCAGATGGGCGGGGTATAAATAATAAATTATTGTTATAATTATTTTATCAATACCACTAGTCAACAGTTGCTAATTCGAAGCACCTCCAGGATTCAACTTTTGTTAACCAAGCTGCCATGAGAAGATGATCAATCAAGGACTTGCTCTTAATGTCCCTGTCCAGAAAGAGATCTACATCCTTACAGGTTCTTGTTAGCAAAGGTTGAATGGATTTCCTGCATTGGCTGGGGGTTGGGCTAGATGGCATTTGAGGTTCTCCTCTTTCCACAGGGCAGGTGAAAGTACAAGTGATATGAAAACAACGTCATTCTACAGCTTGGCCCCAACGGGTGTCTCTCGTACTATGATCAGAGCGCATTCCTCGTCTCGCTCCTCTTCTCCTGGGTCTCGAAGTGACATCTCCGAGAAGCTTGCTTGCTGGGAGCTGTCACGGCCTGCCCCAAGGCAGGGAGCACACCAGTTTTGATGATCCGTCCATAATAAGCTCCAGTTGTAGGTGATTCATCCCTGCGTTCAGGTGGGGACACATCTTGTTAGGCAGCCTGATGTAACACAGTCCGCAGGCAAAGGGTTATGGGAGGCAAATGCACCTAACCGGCAGTATTTTTATTTCAGTGTTTGTTTTAAAAAAAAAAAAAACCAGCAAGAAGAAAAGATGGCAGCCTCATTACCCTAAGAGTGTAGGCTGTTTACAGGTAGGTAGCCGTGTTGGTCTGCCATAGTCGAAACAAAATAAAAAATTCCTTTCAGTAGCACCTTAGAGACCAACTAAGTTTGTTATTGGTATGAGCTTTCGTGTACATGCACACTTCTTCAGTGTAGGATGTGTTATTTTACAGAAACATAGGTCCTGTTTTCCATAGGGTGCCTTCTAATTCTTTACCCAGCACAAATATTTTCTGTAATGCAAATCCTCTCACATATTAATATGTGCTGGATTTCTTGCTTTGCTGAGTTAACACAGGGAGTAGGCCTCCTTTTGCGATGTATCGACACATAACTTTTCACTGAGGAAATCGGCTAATGGACATTCACCCCTTTTGGGGGGGGGGTTATCCTCCCACTGTTGCTCCTCCCCACTTTTGCCGTGGCCCCACCCATTGGCATGTGGCCCTCAGAAGGTTGAGAACAAGGGAATGCGGCCCTTGGTCTGAGAAGGGTTCTCTTCCTTTGATCTAGGTTTCCTAGTCCTTGCTCAGCACTCTTATCTACTGCCATACGGACTCCTTTAAATAGGTGGGCTTTAATGGCAAACTTGTCGGTTTTGTAAAAAGCACTGCTCCAAAGTTCTGGGGGGAAATTGCGTAATCAAGTGACCTACAGGACAAATCAGAAACAGCAAGTTCAGGGCATATGTAAATCGATGTATACTAAAGCAAAAAGGACGTCATGATGCTATTGTTATAATTGACTATTTCATGGATTTTTCTTTTTTAAAGAAGTTAAGCTCCCGCCCTGCTTTGACCTGCTTTGAGCAGATTAGTCAAACTAAGAAGCTTTTCATTCTCTGATGTGAAACCGATATGGGAGCAAAGCTTAGTGCACAATTTGTAATCAAGGCAGAATGAGAGAGAGCACCAATTAGTCTGATTGTACCAATAGAACTGTTGCAAAATGGCAATCGCCTTATGCTAGCTTGTTGCATCTCACATATCTCACATATATAATTTTGATGTCCCTGCCAGCCCTCATGCTGCCAAAATTTGATGTGCCCTGCCCTTTGTTGGTTTGCAAGCCCCCTCCATAGAGGCTGGCCCCTCTCACTGTCCTCGGAGCTTGCTTACCGGTAACCTCCTCTGGCCGATATCCAGACAGACCAGGGAGATTTTGATAGGCGACATTTTCCCAAGCGTGGGTAAAATGCACAACCCCTCCCTCCTGCTTCCGCAGGGGAAAGAAAATAAGTCAGAAATCTATTTACATGATGTTTATTTCTGACATTACAGCACTAGAGAAAAACACGTCCTTTCAGTTCAGTTCTTCTAGCAGGTCTGACAAACTTCCTGAACATGCGCACACAGAAGGTTTCAAGTTACACGCTTCACAAAGACTTATCCAGCCTGTGAACGTCCTGGGAAATTCTTCTTTCCCACAGATAGGCGCATCATGTGATGTCAACAAACTGGCTGTCTGCAGCGGTGATGTTTCCATATACTGACACCCTTGTGCTGCCTCCCCAAGCCGGCTAAGAGAGGCACTGGGCTTTGTGAAGGAGGTGCAAGGCTCTGGCAGGTTCTTAGAGCCAGCGGCGTAGCGTGGGTTGTCAGCACCCGGGGCAAGGCAAGTAATTTGCGCCCCCTAACCCGGGGCAAGGCAAGTAATTTGCGCCCCCTAACCCCTAACCTGCCGCCGCTGCCAGCTTCTTCTTGCTGCTGCCTGGTCTGGTCTGGTGTGGTTCTCTCCCGTGCTCAGTGCTGCGCTGGGCGGCCGCTGCACTGTCCCTCCCCCAGATAGTCCCTCGCTCTCTCTCCGCACCGCACGCCTGGCACCCACCCCCTCCACAGTGGGCAGCGACTCGGCGGCTCGGATCGGATTCGCACAGCCAGCACTGCAGTGAGAGAGAGTGAGTGAGCCAGGTAGGGGCAGAGAGCTGCGAGTGCGAGCGCCCCCCCCAGATGTTGCGCCCGGCCCCCCCTGCACCCCCCACGCTACGCCACTGCTTAGAGCCCTCCCACATCCTTCCCAAAGATGGGAAAGTGCTAACAAAGCTTTGGGAAGGAGGGTGGAGGACCTGAGGACCCTATCAGAGCCCTCACGCCACCTTCCCAAAGACCGCCTCCTTATGCAGCTTTGGGAAGGCAGTGCTAGGGCTGTGGGTAGAGTTGTCAAATGCTGCTGATGGCTGCCAAGAAAGGCCTTGAGGGCATGTTGGACCACCCTGCTCTATCTGAAGGGCTATGAGGCGACAGGCCTCTCCTCTATTCAAGGGACTTTCTGCTCCAACTGCCTGTCAGACTTCAGGGAATCCAATCCCTCCCACGGTGGCAGCCAAGAAGCAGACAAACAATAAACGTTCTTCCCAAGCAATTTATTCAATACAGTGGAACCTCGGGTGGCGAATGTGATCCATGCGGGAGGCACGTTCGCAACCCACAGCATTTGCAACCCGCAGTGCCGTGTCTGTGCACGTGCGGGTTGCGATTCGGCGCATGCACGAGCACCGAAACCCGAAGTAACCCGTTCCGGTACTTCCAGGTTTGGCACGGTGCGCAACCCAAAAATGCATAACCTGAAGCATCTGTAACCTGAGGTACCACTGTAATTCACAGAGAGCAATGAAGGAATGCAGTCTTCCTATGATAATGGCATTGCTCTGAGTAAGGTCCCACCCCCTCTGTCTCTCCTATTCTACGTCATGGCTGCATCAGCTAATCTGAGCTTTCTGCCTCTGAGCTTTCTGTCTGACTACCCTCAATGCTTGCCTGGTCCTGGGAGCGGGGTCAGGAATGCTTTCCAAAGACACTGAGTCTGTCAGCTGTCTCTCCCCTGGTGCTTCTTCTTCCTGCTGCTCCTCTTCCAAGGTTTTCCAGCTTCTCCCCTCTGCAGCCCCTGAACTATGACCTTCTATAAACCACTATTCTAAATCTATACTGGCCTCCTGTTCTCGGGAAGGTTCAGGAGGAGGGGCGGTCCCCAGCATTCCTCTTCAGTCCAGTCCCTGACACTGCCATTTAAAGATAAAGAATTCTAGGAAGGGCATGAGGGCCTCAAAGCTGCCCATCAACTGTGAGCAACACCTCAACTGCACACTGAGCAAACAGGGAGGTCACGGTCTTCCCTTCTATGGTGAGATGTATTTCTGTTTTGATTAGAGCCAGTGTGGTGTAGAGGTTAAGAGCGGTAGACTCTTAATCTGGTGAACCAGGTTCGCGTCTCCGCTCCTCCACATGCAGCTGCTGGGTGACCTTGGGCTAGTCACACTTCTCTGAAGTCTCTCAGCCCAACTCACCTCACAGAGTGTTTGTTGTGGGGGAGGAAGGGAAAGGAGATTGTGAGCCGCTTTGAGACTCCTTAGGGTTGTGTTAATGTGGGATATCAAATCCAAACTCTCTCTTCTTATTATTTCTAAATTTGCATTTTTGCAGATGAGTCAGGCAAATTATATGCAAAACTGTGTTCCTTTTTTTTGGGGGGGGGGTGGCAATGCGGAAGTGACCACCCTATTCCCAAGACCAGTTTGCTGACACACATATTTACTGGATTGGAATTCAGATGTGCCCCTCTAGGAATTTCATAAATGCTTTTTTTGTGAAATGATATTGCCACTCTAATTCCTGGGTACACAACAGCCAGATGGAGATGTCACATGGAGACAAGAGAGGTGACGCAGGCCAGAGGTTCACATGCCAAAAGAACAAATTATCTCCTCTAGAACCACAACCTTGGCCTCAAAGGAGTAGCTGTCAGTGAAGTAAGCAGTAGGCCAGAATAGAGCCCAATTAGCATGCCATTTTGGGCCAAGATTCTGTCATTTTTATTCCATGGCCTAAGAGCAGATGGACTGATGGTGTAAATACTTAAAGGTATGGGCTTGCTTTCAAACTAAGTCTTGTGGTAGGTTTTAAACATTTATGTTGCATCCATTTTGATACAACAGTGTCAATCAATTAAAAAACAATTTGAGACTGTTTACTGTACCAACCTTTTATTCATCCCTAATCCTTTCTCAAAACTCTTCTCTTTCATTTCACTTTTGTACTCAAATTTTCAACCTTCTTCTGTGAATGTGATTCCAAATTAACGATTCTGGATTTAGTTGAAAGCCTTGTTTGGATGACATGCTAAGCCAAACTATGGTTTAGCGCAGCCTGGTGCAGCAGTGAAAAGGATCAGAGAAGGAGAAATGGCTGTCAGCAGCTCTCCAGGAGATCACACTAAGCCAGGGGTTGGCTTAACATGTCATGAGAAATGTCTTACAGTGAGCCAAGACACTCGGTAGTTCACACCTTCCAACATGCAACAACCAGGGGAAAAAGACCAAATCAGTACAATATGTTATCAAAATAGAATCTGTAAACATTTTTTCCTCCTAAAAACATGCGGAATAATGAGTAACAAAAGATAATAGTATCCAAAAATCGTCTTCTCTTCAAAATTTCTAAAATCGAAGGATCCTGCTTCCAGGTAATCGACTCCTGGAATTCTGAGGGTGAGGGATGTAAAAATGGTACTAGAATACTGTTTGGAGGTGTTTTGTATTTTTATTTTTGCCAATATTACCTTCCTGGCAATCCCAAAAAATGGTGGGAGGAGAATGAAGGTGGATAAAGTGCTTTTTCCTACCCCCTGCTAGGACCAAAGGATTCCAATCTCAAATTTTTATTTATTTATTGAATTTATATACCGCCCTATACCTGGGGGTCTCAGGGCGGTTCACATCCTTAACTTTGGCTGGGTCTCGTGAACTTACCAGATTATATAGTCATACATATCCACATTAGATAAAGGTAAAGGACCCCGGGATGGTTAAGTCCAGTTGAATTCGTAAAATGCTAGTCAAATATGGGGTGCAACGCTCATCTCTGCTTTCAGGCCGAGGGAGCCAGCATTTGTCCGCAAACAGTTTTCTGGGTCATGTGGCCAGCATGACTGAACTGGTTCTGGTGCAATGAAACACCGTGACGGAGGTCAGAGTGCACGGAAACGAAGTTTACCGTCCTGCTGCAGCGGTACCTATTTATCAACTTGCACTGGTGTGCTTTTGAACTGCTAGGTTGGCAGGAGCTGGGACAGAGCAATGGGAGCTCACCACCATTGTGTGGATTTGAACTGCCGACCTTATGATTAGCAAGCTCGAGAGGCTTGGTCGTTTAGATCACAGCGACACCCACATCCCCATACCTACATATATATATATTTTTAAAAAACCCACATTAAAAACATATCTTCAAATAGTTATGATCTATAAATAACATCTTGAGAGACAAATACATTTTTAAAACATTTGCATTGATTTAATGCCCCCCCCAATGTATCTTACAATGACTTCCAGAGTTTCAAAGGCTTTGGCAAATGCATACAGATGAGAAATTCCTACACCTCTTGATGGGCAGCATGTCAGGATACACTGGTATACTGGCATGGCATTGTACATCGAGAGACACAAGATGGGGTTCATAGGTCAAAGGTCCCTTCTTGAGAGGTCTAGAGGGCATCCCTTCCAATAACTGCTAATGCCTGCTGTAAGTCTGTTGCCATTCAATCCCAACATGAGAGTAGCAATAGAGGAATCCCCAAACAGAGAGTGTCACCCATGGCCAGCCTGTGAATAGAAGAAACAAGAGATTAGGCAGATGCAGAGCACTAGAATCCAGTGAATGAGTCAGAGATGCAAAGCTCCTGCAACCCTAAAACACTTTAAAACTAATACTCATTTGAGGAAAGAAGGGAGGGAACACACTCATTTGCAAATAATATTTTCCCTTGATCTTTTGTTGTCCTAATCGCTCCTTATCCCCAGGCTATGGCCTCGTGTAGAAGGCTAGTCCGGGTTTAATTTGCTTTTGACAACATTGGAGGCTTTTCGGTTTAGAGAAAAGGCAAGTAAGAGGCTTAAGAGAAGCGTTTAGAACTATGCAAGATGTGGAGAAGGTGGAAAGAGGTAAGTTCCACCCCTCCACACACACCTCATTGTTGAATGGTTTCTTTAAATGTAAAGGTTCATCATTGTTCCACCCGATGTGTATGTCTTTAAGGGGCCAGAGCAAGATAACGAGACCCAGCTTTGCAGCTGTGAAGCATAGCAGGTGCTGCTGAGTTGTATTTGATTAAGGTGTGTCAGCATTTGGGTGTAGTATATAAGGAGCAGCACCTAGCTCTCCCATTACCCTGGGGGATGGGTTGGTGGTTGGGTCTGGTTTGGTTGTTAATGTATTTAGTGTAAAAGGAGTTTTTGCTTTTCTTATTAAAACCTTGTTTAAGTTATTTTTGAGTCCTTTTTTTTAATGCATGGTCTCCCCAGCAAGCTCTCTGCAGCGCTACCATACTGCAAACAGCCAACACTCATGACACTAGAACACTAGATGTACAATGAAGCTGAACGCTGGAAGATTCAGGGCAGACGAAGAAGAGTTTGGATTTGATATCCCGCTTTCTCACGACCCTAAGGAGTCTCAAAGCGGCTAACATTCTCCTTTCCCTTCCTCCCCCACAACAAACACTCTGTGAGGTGAGTGAGGCCGAGAGATTTCAGAGAACTGTGACTAGCCCAAGGTCACCCAGCAGCTGCATGTGGAGGAGCAGGGAAGCGAACCCGGTTCACCAGATTACGAGTCTACTGCTCTTAACCACTACACCACACAAACAAGAAACAACTTTTTCACATAGCCTGGAAACTTGCTCCCACAAGTGGCAGTGATGCCACCAACTTGGACGACTTTAAAAGAGGATTGGACAGATTTATAGAGGAGAAGGGTATCGAGCTGGCTATGTTCCACCTCCACTGTCAGAGGCTATATGCCTCTGAATGCCAGTCACTGTGAATGAGCTACTGCCTTGGGGCTTCCCTTTGGCATCTGGTTGGCCACTGTGAGAACAGGATGCTGGACTATGATGGACCATTGGCCCGATCTAGGAGGGCTCCTCTGAAGAATAAGGATGCCTGGAGCAGATCTGATGCTACCTGGCATCATCTCAGCAGATGCTCAAGGTAGCCCTCCAGGCCTATTCATGTAATTGAACTGATATGAGCTCAGTCCACCAGGCCCTGCTGCCTCATACCTTTGATTCATTTCAAGCTCTCTCTTTTATCTTTGTCTGAATGGAGAACTAAAAAGAAAAAGGAAGGTTAAGCACAGATGACTTTCTTTTCGGTCTTGGCAGAATGCTCCAGGCTTTGGAAGGAAGTGAAGCAAAATAAGGCGTCCTTTCATTTAAGCCATCTCTGGAGAGTGGGCATCAGGGTGAGTAGGAAAGAGAGGAAGACGGAAAGAACACAGCTCTCCAGAAACACTAAGGGGAAATTTCATTCCACTTAGACTTGATATCAAATGCATCATTACAGGTTTTTGTTGCCGAGATGTGCAAGGACTCTGTGATTTAGGTAAGGCCAAAGCACCCTTGAAATGACTGCTGTAAATGAATGGTTCGTGTGTTCTTATTATTTGATTATAGAGAAGTGTACGAGATGACATGCAGGTCATCACAGAGAAGCTGAATTCTTCGGTGACATCATTGGAGTCTGCTTGTCACATTCTCTCCTCCTCACATTCTCAGCTCTTCTTGAAGCACTTGCCTCTACCTGGATTTCTACAAACATTTCAATTTGCAAAAATAGAACAAGTGTTCAGAAGTTAGGGGAAAGTGTAGAAAAGTAGACTTTTCTTTTTTCCTTTTAAAAGTGATGTTAGTTGCCTTGTGTGCTTCGTAAGTGAGCTAGAAAGACAGGTCATAAAATATTGTAAAAAATCAGATATTAATGTCCTTGAACGAACAAGAGTTGCTAGCTTAACACTGTGAGTTAAATGAGTGATTGTGGATGTTGACAAAAGATGAGCAACGTTTCTTAACTTGAATATCTGTGCATAGACTTCTGAATGGGCAACAGGACTTTTTTTCAGCCGGAACTTGCTTTCGCAGCGATGCTGGTGGTGGAGCAATCAGGTGGAGAAGCGTTTCCCCCCCAAAAAGTGTTGCTTGTTTGCCTCCCCGTCCCCCCCCCCAAAAGCCAGGAGTTCCTGTACCTCTTTTTCTAGAAAAAAAACACTGTTGGGCAATATACATGCACTGGTGTAGGTCTCAAAAATATGTGCTTTGCTGGACACGTAGTTGAGAAAGAAGAGTTTGGGATTAATAAAGGTTGAACAAATGAGAACCCTTTGAACTTCTAGCTGGAGTTAGCTGAGACTGGAGGCAAAGCCTTGGGGCATGTGTGTGCTCTAGTAGCTGCAGGTAAGGAGTGCCTGTTTCCTTCCATTATGCTCTGCTGGTATATTGCACAACTTTCCCCTTCCAAAGGAAACTAACCCTGGGAATGCTGCTCATGGGAATTCCTAATGTTCAGGGAAGCAAGGAATGTAAAACGAGAGGAAAGAAAGCATTTCTGATCACTGCTGCTCAAAGCAAAACCAACAAGAATGTGCCGATTTTGTACAGCACCAATTTCCTTTGGAAATCATAAAACTGGAATGCAGGTTCTGCTTTAGAGTTGCAACACCTGCATTACAAGCAGCAAGGAACTGCATGTGGGCCAGTTGCGTGGAGTTGCATGCAGGCAAGTCAGGAGCTGGAGTCAGGAGATGGTTAGCAATAAAAACACCAATGCCAGTGAAGTTAACTCTACATTCATAGAAACCCAAACAGCTCAGGTGATCACAGAAACTCTTCCCAGCAGGTCTTGCCCCAATGAGCCAGTTGCGAGGACTCAAGGTCCCTGCCTCCCCACAGCTGCCTGTCTCCTCCTCTCCAGAGTTTTCCCCAAACAGCCAAAGACTGTATCTGCATGCAACTAATCTCCCCTCTGTGTGTTCTGGGAGCTCAGGGGGGGATGGGAGCTGGTCGCAGCAGCAGGGGGAGACTCTCTGGGTTCTTTTTCTACATATAATTTTTATTAAATTTTCTGTTTTACAATTTAGAATACTCATTTAAACATCCGTAAAATATCAGTGACTTCCCTTCTTCTCTTTCCATGCATCATTTTGCATATCACAAATCCCTGCATTTACATAAACTAAACCCATTCAGTATTCCATTATTGCATCCATCAAAACTTATTTACACTGCTGAATTTATCTTAATGCTGCCAACGTTTTCAAGAGTACAAAATCCGCCCCCACCATATATTCAATAAACATTTCCCAAACTTCTCTAAACGTACAGTGGACATTCGGGTTGCGAACGTGATCTGTGTGGCGCGTGGGTTGCGATTTGGCGCTTCTGCGCATGAGCAAAGCGCAATTTAGCACTTTTTCACATGCGCGACCCCCAAAACCCGGAAGTAACCCGTTCCAGTACTTCCGGGTTTCAGTGGGTCTGTAACCCGAAAAAAACACAACCTGAAGCATCTTTAACCCAAGGTATGACTGTATGTTCTTCTTGTTTTCTTATTCTATATGTTAAGTCCGCAAGTTGCACATATCCCATCAGCTTAAGTTGCCATTCTTCTTTTGTTGGGACCTCACTCATTTTCCATAGAGACTCTCTGGATTCTTCAGCAGCCTGCCTCATCTCTGTCTCCTGCCTGCCCCCTACTCTCCTGCCTCTGAGTCTAGACTGCTCTCTGTCACAGCCTCTTCCTGCTCACTAAACCCTGCTGCCTCTTCATCTTCCAACACCTCCTCCCCCTAGTCTTCTACCTCTGACCATGCATCGTCATCCCCCACCAATCCCCTAGCTCTGAGCCTTCTCCCCCTACCCCAGGATTCCCTGGGGGGGGGTTTCCCCAGCTGGGGCCTCTCACCACTCCTCTGCATCCAGCCAGTCCATGCCACCACCCCAGAAAACAGTAGGAACATTCTGAGGTTCTTCTTTTCCTTCTAAGGTAAAGGTAAAGGGACCCCTGACCATTAGGTCCAGTCGTGACCGACTCTGGGGTTGCGGTGCTCATCTCATTTTATTGGCTGAGGGAGCCGGCGTTTGTCCGCAGACAGCTTCCGGGACATGTGGCCAGCATGACTAAGCTGCTTCTGGTGAACCAGAGCAGCGCACGGAAACGCCGTTTACCTTCCCGCCAGAGTGGTACCTATTTATCTACTTGCACTTTGACGTGCTTTTGAACTGCTAGGTGGGCAGGAACAGGGACCGAGCAACGGGAGCTCACCCCGTCGCGGGGATTTGAACTGCCGACGTTCTGATCGGCAAGTCCTACCCTCTGTGGTTTAACCCACAGCGCCACCTACGTCCCTTCTTTTCCTTCTAGGGGGAAAGAATCTCAAGGAACTTTCTCGGGAAAATGTCTTGAGAAACTTTGGCTCAGCTCAAGGAAGAAGCACTAGCATTGCTGCAAGGGAGAGCCTCAGCTTTCATTAGGATACAGCGGGCAATGGGGAAAAGGACCCGACAGCATTCTAATGAGGGCTCTGAATTTCTCTGCACTGCAGCATCTGTGGAGCAAACCTGAGCAATTGCATGCAACTTCAATTGTTCTGAATAGAACTTTTCCTGCGTTAGAGACTTCTGGGCTATTCAATAAAAGCTGGGAGAAAAATCAAGCTGTGCTCCTTTGGCCCAATAGTAGCAGCACTTGGTAGGATTGTTTTGCAACGTTGTCCCCACCCCCACCCCCCACACAAACAAAAGGCAGAGTGTCCAAATGGTTGGTGCAGCTTGATTCTATTGCAAGCCCAAAAGGAACAAATAGATGTTGGCTCTCTCAGCACCTTCCAGTTATTTATTGCATTGCATTGCAGGAAAATAGGACTCTGCTTTAGGTGAAGGTCAGGCCATTTCTTCATCTAACCCGGCATTGTCTACTCTGACTGGAAGCAGCTCTCTGGGCCAGTAAAAAAAAAAAGGTTGCAGGTGATGGGAACACATGGTTCCTTCCAATTTAATTGCTGGATTAAATACCTATAGTGGTATTCAGGACACGGGTGATGCTGTGGTCTAAACCACTGAGCCTCTTGGGCTTGCCGATCAGAAGGTCGGCGGTTCAAATCCCCGCAACGGGGTGAGCTCCCATTGCTCAGTCTCAGCTCCTGCCAACCTAGAAGTTCGAAAGCACGCCAAAAAAAGTGCAAGTAGATAAATAGGTACTGCTCCAGCGGGAATGTAAACGCCGTTTCTGTGTGCTCTGGTTCCCTTACCCTTTTTTTTTTTTTTTAGTGTTATACAACACTAGTCCTACTCAGAGTAGACCCATTAAAATTAAAGGACACGACTAAGTTATGACCCATTTGAATGGGTCTGTTCTGAGTAGGTCTTATTCCACCCCTACATTTTGAGTTTTATTAACTGGTTGGGGGCCAAATTTATTTACTGGGACCTTAAAAGCCAGGAGACACTTGTTTACATTTTGAAACTATTTTGGTTCTGGTTTGTTACAGCAATAGGACCTGGAAAAACGGGAGAGCCAAAGTATGCAGGGGTGCTATTGAAGTCGTATTTGTTTAGAATTCTTCTTTATCTACTGATGTATCCACTGAGTGCTGTGTCCTGCTTATGAATAGATAATGGTTGTCTTTGACCAGGAACAATAAGGGTGGTGTTTTTTTGGGGGGGTACATTAGGAATCACCTTTTCCCCCAACCTGATCCTGTTCTTGGGAGGGGGGAAATCCACCCAGAAAAGTGAGTTTTGGTCAGGATATGCAAAACCTAGCTCAAAATCCTAAACTCTCTGGGTGTGGGTGGGTGTGCATGCATACATGCACATGTGTGTGATGCTACCTTTATGTGTATGAACAAGAATTTATTCCCTACTCAAAGCAGCATAATTAAATTTAATTTTATAAATGGGTTCAATTTATATTTCACCTTTCCTCCAAGGAGCTCAAGGCCATAGGTGTGGTTCTGCCCACCTCATTTAACCCCCACAGCAACCCTCTAATGCAGGCTAGGTTGAGAGGCCCAAGATCACCTAGTAAACTTCGTGGCTGAGTAGGTATTCGAACCCTGGTCTCCCAGACCCATCACCCTGACCACAACACACTGACTCTCACATATATATATCTGCATGGTGCATAGAAGATGCCTCTTTGCCAAACACCTTCTCCCCAGCATCTATTTATGCTGCCAAGGACTAAAGATGGCATTTGGCTCCCAAGTCCCTTTTCTAATTTGAATCCTCTGCACAATGCAGGCGGCAACTGTGCATCAAACCATACATGTGATCAAAGGGGCGGCTGCCGTTGCCAGAGCTAAAAGTAGCGCAGTAATTGAAAACAACCATTTCCTGCAGT
Source organism: Podarcis filfolensis (assembly GCF_964270895.1). Classification (NCBI taxonomy): domain Eukaryota; kingdom Metazoa; phylum Chordata; class Lepidosauria; order Squamata; family Lacertidae; genus Podarcis; species Podarcis filfolensis. Next base: position 97,844,259 of record NC_139606.1, read on the forward strand.
GAATCGATGTTGCAAAACTTGGAGTGGGATATTCTGCCCCCCCGTCCCTCCCCCACCCCCATTCTTTGTGGCAGGCAATAGATCTTCAGCAGTGTATAAAGCAGCAAGCCCTTTTTAAAAAAAGCACAAAACCAGGCTGCATGAAATCCAGCACTCAGCTTGCCCCCAAATCGTTTTTGGGCTTTTTTTGTGCTTTGTCAGATGGCTATGCTGCCAGGAGGAGATTTCTTGAAAGAACAATGCCTTGCTGTCATTATTTTCTTTTCCCAGCTCGAGAGGTACGTGCAAATTAATGCAGGGAGGACTGCGGCGCAAGTGAAACGCAGAGTGCAGGGCTCAGAGGTTTCCATTAAATTTTCCACAGCTTTTTGAGAAAGCTCAGCTTTAAACAACTGCTTCGGTAATTGATTTACGCAGGGAGAGAAGAGCCCAAATCCTAACCAATCTGTGATCAATAATGGTTTTTTCTGCAGGCTGAAAAGGACGCTGGGGGCTGGGGAGTTAACAGTAGGTGGCATGTAGCTGACTTTGATGCCTTATTTTCTCTTTTCTATTTGTACTTACTGTAATAGTCAATTGAAAACGTAGATCTAACTCTGACCTCCTCTGTCAGCAACACTGATTACCAGCCAGGAGCCTGTTTGTTTTTCAGTTGCCAAAAAAAAATGGGGGCGGTGGGGGGCAGAATCAGTAATTTTCATCTGCTCCACTTGCTTCTGACATTTTAAATCTTAATTTGAGTTTAAACATCATCTAAAGCTAGGGCCAGGGTAGATAAGATTTGCAAGACTGCACAGTCAAGAGCCCGCATTGTGTACACCACAGGAAGGCACCGATAAAATTTGAATGTTGCAGATAGAAATAAAATTGGGGGGGGGGGATACAGCCCTGCAGCAATGAGTCAAAAAAAGAAGTACAAACAAAACCAGCCCTTGACCGGTGTAGTTCCAGAATCACGAAGGCTATGGAAACAAGGCAAACTCAAATGCTAAAGAGGAATGTGCCAGCCATGTTTCTGAGAAAATGAACTTTCAAGTCCTCGTTTTATCTTACTTCCTGACAAATGAATTCACAGCAGAAGCGTATTAGCTTCTAGGGCAGTGAATGAAGTGGAAGAAGAGAAAGCTTTTACAGTAAGTACCCAGGAACAAAGCAAGATCGTCGTGGCCCCATCTGCATGACACGTACAGTGGGAGAGCATCTCTTTCGCATACCTAAGTTCCCAGGCTCAATCTTCCTCAACATCTATGTGGCGTTTGCCCCCCTAGGTGGGTCATAAGGAAAGGTTTAAATGCATGTGAAGTGATTGGCCAGTGGGAACCCAAGGGGAGGAGTTAGAGTTAGAGTTGGAGTTGTGTGGAAGTCGGTCGGGTGTTAGAGAAGGGAGAGTGAGGATACGTCTGTGGGTTGGGATAGTTTGATGTGAGGGAGATAGAGAATCTGTTGAGAGGAGTCAGATAGACAGTTGGGGTAATCAGTTAGAGGAAATACGAAGGTATAGGCCGGTAAGAACCTAAGATTAAGAAACTGACAAGAAAAAATATCTGAAACCATAAACTTGTTAAGGCTTATAAAATAAACTTGTTTATTTGCTTTAATGTTAACAACTGTCTGGACTCTGTGTGTACCCAAGAGAAACAGGTTGGTGGCAGTGGGGAAGCAATCACAGTGGTGGCACAGGGATCAATAGACCGTCAAATGTCTGGGGACCCTGTGTGATCGCCACAATCTACAACTAGGGGTGGGAGAGACTCCTGCCTGAAGCTCTGGAGAGCCACAGCCAATCATTGCAGATGATACTGAACTAAATGGACCAATGGTCTGACGTGGCCTAAGGCAGCTTGCAGGGTGTTCCGAAGACAAGCTCTTCCACACAGCAATGAGAGTTTCAGGAGCCTTGTTCTCTTCTGTATCTGGCCACCCTGATAAATAATCAGTGACAATGTTGTGCTGCTCTACCCCACACTTAGCAGTAATAGTTGGCATGTTTGTTTGGCAGCATGTTCACACTTCTGTCTTGGTGGCATCTATGCTGGCTCTGTCACATGCAGAGAATGGAAGACGTCAGGATCCTCAAATAATGTGCTCTGTGGGGAGCTGTCCTCAGGCACCAGGCCTATGGGCAGACCAAGTCTGAGCCACAAAGATGTCTGTAAACATGACACGAAGGCTGGCAACATCAACTCTGCCATGAGTGCCTGGAGACACTCGACAGTCAGGTCATGTACCCGCAGCAGTGATCAGAGGAGGAACGACTGCTGGGAGAAGTGCAGAGAGAAGAAATACCACTGTGTATCTCAGCAGTGAATCCAGACGGCTTCATCTGCCCCAGCTGCAATAAAACATGTCTCTTTCACATGTGGTTTCTACAGCCACAGCAGGCACTGTAACTCACCAATGGTTTGACTTTACCCCCTCTGGTACGCTCCTCCATTGTCTCCCAAGACAGGCAGATGCCAACAGAAGACTACCTAACACTATACAGTGGTACCTCGGGTTAAGTACTTAATTCATTCTGGAGGTCCGTTCTTAACCTGAGACTGTTCTTAACCTGAAGCACCACTTTAGCTAATGGGGCCTCCTGCTGCTGCTGCTGCACTGCCAGAGCACTATTTCTGTTCTCATCCTGAAGCAAAGTTCTTAACCTGAGGTACTATTTCTGGGTTAGTGGAGTCTGTAATCTGAAGCGTATGTAACCTGAGGTACCACTGTACATTATTTTGTGTCATACAATCTTTGCAGGAAACGAGGCCAGTGCAAATTGCATTAACCCTCTTCAATATTGCATTGTTTTGGTGCAGGGCATGCAAGGAATCTTATACACAAACAATAGCTTTATGAGGGGGACTAATTAGGAGCTGCTACTCCATTTTAAGAACCAATCTGGATAGCTCCCCAGGAATGCCAGCAGCATGGATCGCTGCCCATGGGCAAGGGCTACGTAACAAGGCTTAGGAGCACATCCTACTTAGGAGCGGACCCCATTCTGAACTTCTTCAGGTGTCCAGGAAATTAACCCGGTCACTCTGGGCTTTCCAGAGTGGATGTGGATTATTTCACCCAGTGCCACATTCAAATGGTCTCTCGTCCAATGCATGTTTGCATGTTAGATATATAAGCAGATAGACCAACTGTGCAACAACCAGAACGTATAGATATTCTCATTGATTTAGACTGCAAACCTGCAACAGTTTCCTGTCAAATTAATAATTCCATTTACCATCTGCTTCAGTTTTTTGGGGGGGTGGGGGTGGCACACACATTATCACTGACAAAACAAAAAATTTTTTTTTCTTTCCAGTAGCACCTTAAAGACCAACTAAGTTAGTTCTTGGTATGAGCTTTCGTGTGCATGCACACTTCGTCAGATACACTGAAACAGAAGTTGCCAGATCCTTCTATATAGTGAGAAGGTGGGGAGGGGTATTACTCAGAAGGGTGGTGGGAATGGGTGGTTGGTAGATAACCACCCATTCCCACCACCCTTCTGAGTAATACCCCTCCCCACCTTCTCACTATATAGAAGGATCTGGCAACTTCTGTTTCAGTGTATCTGACGAAGTGTGCATGCACACGAAAGCTCATACCAAGAACTAACTTAGTTGGTCTTTAAGGTGCTACTGGAAAGAAAAAATTTTTTTTTGTTTTGACTATGGCAGACCAACACGGCTACCTATCTGTAACATTATCACTGAGGTAGACTACCTGCTATAAAAATTCAGCACAAAACCCATTTGCATTTTTAAAAGACCCTGAGAACACCTTTTAATCCATTTGGGGTGGGGATAACAGTCCATCCAATTATTTCTTGCAGTGTTTATACTCAAGTGTGGACCAGTGTCATCCAAGGCACACCATCAATCATTCCTCATAAATTATAATGGCCTTAAATGTAAAATGCTTTGCACCATTTACCGTGTAAATACAAAATCAATGTAATTTTCCCTGATAATGACAGGATCTCTCTCTTTCTGCAATCAGCATTGTTCATTTGACTGAAGTCCTGATAATTTAATGTACTGCCATGCATGAAACTGGATTGTCACAACAGATTTAGAGAGAATGCCGAGTTTTAGCATTTCATTATGGCGAGTCTGAGCTCCCAGAGTATCTTTCATGTCTGAAAGGAGATCCTGAGAACAAGCAGGCCTCAAGAATTTTGATCATAACACATTCTGGCAACCAGTAAATATTAAATAAAAACTGCAACTCGCCAATTTTATGACTGGAATGTCAAATTTCAGGGAATGCTTCGTGAAACCAGTTCACATAGATGTTGATGCGGCAGGACTATACTGTGATAAAAGAACAGAAACCGACTCGAACGTATTAGAAGCCTTCCTGTACTAACAGGTGATCTGAGAAGAAGTTCTTTTACTGCACCCAAGTTATAGAAATGCTTGTCTGCTCCCAATGAAAGTGTTTCCGTTATTAATTACATGCATTTTTGCAACATAGCAATAAAAGCTGTCAAGCTACTGTTCTGTTCCTCTGCTTCCTGCTTCCCTGAGCACAGTATAAAATTCCAAGCAAGCTTTTACATGATCAACTCCTTTGCATGGACAGGGCTGGCTCAAGGTATTTTGCTGCCTGAAGTAAAACAAGATGGTGCTCCCCTCCCCCCAGTTCCACACCCAGAAGCCAATTGGACGGGCAGTTGAATTTTGCTTTGACACTAGCAACAGGACAGTGTCATCCACTGCACCACAGAGGAGCAGGCTAACGCAGGCGCATGACAGGCCACGAGGCACACCGCACACTATCTTCCATCAGAGAACAACAGCCACCTCATGCCACCTGCCACCTGTAGCAATTGCTCCCCTCTTGTCTGATGGTAGGGTTGGGCCTGTGCATGGAGGAAGGACTGGAGACAAAGGCCACACCCACACCATACAAATAAAGCACTATGATAACACTTTAACAGTTGTGGTTCCCCCCAAGGAATCCTGGGAGCTGCAGTTTATTATACCGAAGATTGTTGGGAAAGCTCTATTTCCCTCCCAGAGATACCACTCCCACAGTTCTGTGGAAAGAGGGATTGATGATTAAACTCCGTATTTGCAGCCAGCGTCTTTGAAGATAGTATCCCAGGTACCAACTGATCCTTGGCATGAATACCTGAGACCTAAGGACACACACGGCTAATGCAAAGCAATGACTGTAAAAGCAAGCATGGACTACAGCTTGCTCCAAGAACTAAATTTGGGGAAACCTCCTGCATTTCTTAGCTCTTCTCTTCTTGCTTGCTGCCCTGGCATACAAATTGAAATCACCACATCATCTCCCAACATGTTGTTTATACACTGGGATAAATTCAATAGGTTTTGGTTATGTTGCAAGCATATCCAATATGGGGCTGTGCCAGCTTAGAAATATACACAGAGAGGCGCCATGGTGGAATCAGGGAGGCAGCCCTTTGTGTGTGTCATTCTAGAAGCCTTTTAGCCATCCACAGAATCAGCGACATCAATGCTATTGTATGCTCTTGACAGACCCTTTCTAGTAAGCACAGGTGGTGCTGTGGTATAAACCACTGAGCCTCTTAGGCTTGCCGATCGGAAGGTCAGTAGTTTGAATCCCTGTGATGGGCAGCATTGCTGTCCTAGCTCCTGCCAACCTAGCAGTTCGAAAGCACACCAGTGCAAGTAGATAAATAGGTACCACTGTGGCAGGAAGGTGAATGGCATTGTTCTGTGTGCTCTGGTTTCCATCATGGTGTCCCGTGGCACCAGAAGCAGTTTAGTCCTGCTGGCCACATGAACCAGAAAGCTGTCTGTGGACAAACATCAGCTCCCTCGGCCTGAAAGTGAGATGAGCGCCACAACCTCATAGTCACCTTTGGATGTACTTAACCATCTAGGGGTCCTTTACCTCCCCCCCTTTTTTTTAGTAAGCGGCTATAATGAGACTGTAGCTAACAAGCAGGCTGGACTTACACAAGGGATGGGCCACCAGATGTCACTGGACTTCAACTCCCATCAGCCCCAGCCAGCATGGCCAATGGCCGGAGATGATGGGAATCGTAGTCCAACAACATCAGGAAGGTCACAAGTTCCCCATCCCTGACTTACCCTGTTGGATTTGCACTGGGTGAGACTGTAGCGACAACGGAGCCAAACAACACATGTGTTGTCTCAGCTTTGTGTATCTACTAGGCTGGTGTGCAGAAAGACACCATAGCAGCTGGTGAATGTACAAACATTTCCAAAGGCACGGTAATTTGTTTTCAAAAGACCATGTTTCATAATGCAAAGCGTACAGATGCCCTGTGTATCTAGAATACCTGAAGTGCTCAGCGCTGGGAGGGGGGCAGGCAGAATACTCACAAGCACCACATGGAAGACCAGAGAAAATATCTGCTTTGCTTTTCCCCTGTCATATTAATGGTGCTGATTCAAGAGGGTTTTTAATACGTGCGAAACCAAAAAGAAATATCTTATAATTACTTTAATTAGTTTCCCTTCCAAACTACCTATAAAAATGATAAATGAAGTTGATGAAGCTGATTTGCATATATCTGCCTCTTGGTGGCTTCTCTTTCCACTTCCCTTTTTAAATCCATGGCATGAAACAGACAGATTGTGCTCCATAAAACTCTCATCTTTCTATGTCACTGACAGGGATATTATGTTTATGGCAAACTGGCAAGATTAATTAGGGATGGGCTATTTTCATTTTGGCATCTATTGCTCTTGTACACATGCTAATAACTTAATGGGTGGTGGGGTAGGAATACTACTTTATTTTTTTACCACGATGGTGAGGTCCCTTGGAAAGTCCCTTTGCAAATAAAGCGGCGGCGTCACTTATATACAGTCCAACAGCTAGACTGACTTTTATTAAGTTGGTGGCGTTGGAAGTTAAATCAGGCCTAAAGTTACGAGAAAGGCTGGAACGGTTTCTGTCATGTTCATGGGCTTAGGTCTACCGTGTGACAGACATGTGTTTGGTAAAAGTATCCTTAGAAATATTTGTTAGGGTAACAAGCACATATTCCAAAATTAGGGCAACTGCAATTTCTAACTGTTTTATTAGAAGCAGTAATGGAAGCAATTGAAATTATTATTGGGCTAAAGCAACCCTTGACCTTATGGTAAGCAATGAAGAGGAAGGGGGCAAGACTTGTTTGCTCAGGTCTGCTTCCTTCCCACCCCACCTTTCATGCTTGTTAACTAAGATCCTGAACATGGAATGGAGCAATAATCATTTTTTTAAAAAAGGTTGTTTGACAACTAGGAATGGCCACATATGCAGATTTCTGTTTTTCTTGGCTTCTTAGTTTTTTCAATCTTGACTTCACTTCTCCAATATATTCAATATCAGTCTGGCATTTCCCCTGCAATGAAAATTCACTAGCATTTTGGGGCAATTTCCCCTCCCAGCCCCACAGTATAGACATTTTCTGGATGCTATTTTGCTCAATACTTTTGCCAAGCAATTCCCCACAATATAATGCATTTTTTTTTTATATTGCACTAATATACACATTTGTTGGATAAATGCACTAATATATGCATTTTTGCACACTTTACCCTGGTATGTGCATTTTTGCAAACACCACTTGACGGGGGAGCTGCACTGCAAAATTCAGAGAAGTGCAACACAGATTAAAGTTTTTAAATGTTTCGGTTTGCTGCTTGTAGTTTCAGAAAGTGCATATTTGGTAGATCTGCCTTTAAATCCAGGTGGAATAAAATGTCTCCCCTGACCCTAGCAACAGTGCTATGATCCCGAATGCCTCCTGCCTGGTCGTTGGGCTGCCCCCATCCCACTTTGAAAACTGAGCTTGGTGCTGCAAATAATTTGAAAAGACTGGATTGTTCCCATATCTTGTGGATATGCAGTTCAGGAAGGAGACCACCGTTTCCTCAGTAGGATGCGTACTTGTCTGTAGCCAAGCATATAATATCTGCTCCCCCTTATTGCTCCCTAATGAAATGCTTCATCTGGAAAAGATAGCCGGGAAGGAAGCGAGATCCGAGGTGCTCAGCACACACAGCCAGAGGCGCAGAGAGGCTTCTGCAAGCAGCTTTCCTCGCAGCCAGCTGCTCAGTGCATCGTGATCCCTGCCAAGGCATCGCTCTGGTTCATCAATTGACAGCACCTGCTCCCCTCTCAGCTTACTGGATCAGAAACGTCGGAGAACCTGGCTGAGTAATGGCACCAGTGACTCAGCGTTGCCTCCCACAACCTCAGCCCACGGCAGCCGAGTGCGGGAGCCTGATTCCTCCCTTCTCTTTTTGCAACCAGAGAAGCAGACGCATAAAAGTCAGGCTGCACAGTGGCTCTCGCCGTCACATCCTCAAACTGTACACTGGAGCTGTCATCAGATAGTCTCGTATTTGGGTGAAACCACCCAGGGAAACCAGGGCTGGAGTTTCCAACATGGATTCAGCAGAGGGTGAAGTTTAGAGCAGCCTTTGTCAACATGGTGCCAGCCAGGTGTTTTTTTAAAAATACAACTCCCAAAAGCCTCAACCAGGTGTTTAGGAGTACAGTGGTACCTCGGGTTACAGACCCTTCAGGTTACAGACTCTGCTAACCCAGAAATAGCACCTCGGGTTAAGAACTTTGCTTCAGGATGAGAACAGAAATCATGCGGCGGTGGCGCGGTGGCAGCAGGAGGCCCGTTAGCTAAAGTGGTACCTCAGGTTAAGAACGTTTTTAGGTTAAGAACGGACCTCCAGAACGAATTAAGTTCTTAACCCGAGGTACCACTGTACTACTCCATGGGTAGGCAAACTAAGGCCCGGGGGCCGGATCCGGCCCAATCGCCTTCTAAATCTGGCCTGTGGATGGTCCGGGAATCAGCGTGTTTTTACATGAGTAGAATGTGTCCTTTTATTTAAAATGCATCTCTGGGTTATTTGTGGGGCATGGGAATTCGTTCATCCCCCCCAAAAAAAAATATAGAAAAAGTTTGCTGACCCCAGTACTACTCTCATTAATGCCCCCCAACCCTAATATCTGGAGGGCACCAAGGTCAAGAAGGCTACTTTACAAAAGCAGGTAGTACCTTTTTTTACAAGCCAAAAAGAGGGAAAATATGACAAAGTAGTTTGTCAGATTACCGTGTGCCAGAAGTGAGAAAAGATTCACCCACCAAAATTACCTCTCATGCACAACTATGGAGAGGACATGAGTCAGATCCTCAACTGTATCTCATCACTCCAGCGCAGTGCCTTCTCAGTAGTATCAAATGACCTCTTGTGCCAATATGATGGTTTCTTTTATATAATGGGTAGCCCAGACACTGCAGAACAGAGGGGAAGAAGTCTCTGGTTCCATCTCTCAGCCAAGGGGCTGCTGGTGGGTGGGTGTGTGTGTCCGTGTTCTCAGCAGCAGGGAGAATCTGTCCAGATTGTGATGACTCTGGCATCAGACTCTAAAGGATGAGGTGAGGACTCGGAGTCAGAAAGGGAGCTGCATACAAGGCCAGCCCTGAAGTGCGTCTGCAAGAAAAGCCTGTGGTGCCAATGCCCCTTTGGCGAGAGGATGTCATACTGCTGTCCTCAGGACTCCTTTGCAGAAGCTCTGGTTCAATCAGAGTCTGCCCCACTATTTTTTTGGGGGGGGCTGTTGGAGCCCCTATAACTGAAACAGCATCTGTCTGTGAAGGGGGAGCATGCAAGCTGAGAAAACTATTCTCCCCCCTCCTCTCTAATACAAAAGAATCAATACAATTTATGCACTGCTTGATTGTAAAAAAACAAACTCAAAGCAGTTTACAAAAAAGACGAAACCATAAAATCGAGAAAAATTCACGACCCTAATTTTAAACATACAAATGTTAAAATATTAAAACCTATTAACATTACTTCAACTTTCTCAGCATCTGGGTAGGCTTGTATAAACAGGAATGTTTTTAGCAGGTGCCAAAAAGAGTGAAGGGACCTGCTTGATCTCAACAGGCAGGAAGTTCCAAAGTTGCTGCCACACTAAACAAGCAAGTTCTTAAAAATGTGGAACAGGCATTATATAGTACCTGTAGTTGTAAACTTCTGCTCCTATACAGGGCTCAGCCTAAGGAAGACTGTTGCTGAAGTAACATTACAGCCTTGGTCTCTTACAACAGCAAGACCAGCGCTTGCTGGCTACACATAAGCAGTCTTTACACATGCATAGTGCTTCTAAATATGGTTTCTAAATAAAGATGCATATGATAGCAGAAAGAGTATACAAAAATACATTATACTATAGAAAGTAACTTTGCAAAAATGAGTATATTAAGGAAAATTGCATACGAAGATTTGTATATTTGGAGAAATGCTGCTGAAAGTTCATGAGGACTTGTTTTTTTAAAAAAATTGCAAGCTGGCCTGGAAGTCTGGAGAACTGAAGAGCAGAAAAAGAGAAAACAAGAGAAACTTAACTTGTCAGATTCATCCATCCCTAAAACTGAGAGCTGAACAGAAATACCATGGAGCTTACTAAGTTTCCAATAAAAATCTTCCTTCTTTTGCCTTGCACTGTAACTAGTTTCTCAAATTCTACTGCCTCTCTAAGGATATTATGGCTCCCCTTCTGTGTTTACAAAAATAAAAAATCAAAAAATCTTTGGAGGCCAGTTGCAAGATGTATAACGAACCAACTCTCAGTATCAGGGGAAATTTTTGCATGAATGAATCTGATTTGACTTTAATTACTGCTGTGAATAAAGAAACCTCTCTCTATTTAGCAAATGTTATGCACTTGTAATTGTCATGTAAGTGGAAAATCAATGTTCTCTTACTCTCCTTCCCCCCCTCCATCTGTAAACATAGCCATGTATTCTAAAAATCAGTTGAAACAGTCACAACAGGAAAAGGGATCCCTTAATTTATAAAAGTTGAAAACCACTGCTGTAGGATAAGACACTCTCTCACTTTTTGTGCACTTGGATGAACAAGCACCAAGCAGAGATGCTCAGCGACTGTAATGTGCTTAAACACAGCCACAAATTCTCAAGGCCTAGAGCCTGCCCATGGAGAAGGGGGCCGTGGGACTATACTGCTGGTCCTGCCCTGGTGTACTCAATGAAACTTGTGCAGATGTCTCTGTAGAGAGACTGTGCCCTGGATTCTCAAAATATTAGGACCTGGGCCTATTCAATGAAGACGAATGTTGAAAGGATGGACAAAATAAAGTACTTCTTCACACAGCGCATAGTTCAGGGGTCAGCAAACTTATTCAGCAGAGGGCCGGTCCACTGTCCCTCAGACTTTGTGGGGGGCTGGACTATATTTTGAAGGGGGGAAATGAACGAATTCCTTTGCCCGACAAAGAACCCAGAGATGCATTTTATTTATTTTTTATTTATTTTCCATTTCTTTTTATTGAATTTCACTTAGATAACCAAAAGGGAAAACAAATCAACAATTACAAAAGAAATATCCAAACATAACATAAAAATAACATCAGTTTCCGTTACAGTTCTTTGTCTTCACACTTGAATCTTTATATCTTTAAATGTTTAAATCATTCCTCTACACACCTATTGACCTCCATCCCTCCCAATTTCAGGCTTCTTAGTGTAAATAATTTCTTTCTCCTGCAGCCGATAATTGTTGATGGTTTACACATCGTAAGATCTATATCAAACCTGCTATAGTTTTTAAGTTTCTATAATTCCCTTCAATGTATATCATAAATTTATTCCAGTCGCTAATAAACTTTGTATTTTTTTTGGTTTCTGATTTTTTGTGTCATTTTTGCTAATTCAACAAATTCAAATAATTTTATTTGCCAATCTCTAATCGCTGGGGTGTTTGGATTTTTCCAGTTTTGGGCAATTAATATTCTAGCGGCAACTGTAGCATACTGGAATAATGTCTTATCTTCTTTTTTGATTTCGTCCCCAATTATTCCTAGTAGGAAGGCCTCTGGCCTTTTGGGAAAAGTGTATTTAAATATTTTTTTTAACTCATTATAAATAAGTTCCCAATATTTCTTCATTTCTTCGCATGTCCACCACATATGGTAGAAATTGCCTTCTTTGATTTTACACTTCCAGCAAACCTTATTTCCTGTTTTATACATTTTCCCTAGTTTTGCCGGTGTGATGTACCACCTATACATCATCTTTTCCAAATTTTCCCTGAGTGTGACACATGCCGTGAATTTCATTCCACTAGTCCATAATTTCAACCACTTATCATATTCTATATTATATCCCAGATCCATTGCCCATCTTGTCATGACCTCCTTTATTTCTTCATCTTTGGTGTCCCATTCTAATAATATATTATACATTTTGGATAATAATTTGGATTTGCCTTCAATTATTTCTATCTGAAATTTAGATTTCTTCTCGTTCATCCCTACTTTTTTATCTTCTATCCATGCTGCATTTATTTGATGGAATTGTAGCCAGCCTGTTAATTTATCTTTCAACACCTCATATGTTCTCATCTTCCATCCGCTTTCTGATCTTATCAGTAGGTCTTCATAGGTCAGTCTTTCTCCTTCCATATTTGCTTTTTTAGTTATTAAAATATCAATTGGTGATAACCACCAGGGTGTTTTCCATTCTAAAAGTTTTTTCTCCCACACTTCATATAGAGGCCCTCTAATAATATGACTTGAAAACCCTTTATGTACCTTTTCTTTGTTTTGCCATAAATAGGCGTGCCAACCAAACCTATTGTCGAACCCCTCTAGGTCTAACAAATTGGTGTTTTCCAAATTAATCCAATCTTTGATCCAACAGAGGCAGGCGGCCTCGAAATATAATTTCAGATTAGGTACCGAGAATCCCCCTCTTTCTTTCCGATCTGTAAGAAGTTTAAATCTAATTCTCTTTTCCCTTGCCATATAAATTTCGAAAGAGTTTTTTGCCGATCTGTAAACATTTTAGAGCCTCTAATCACTGGGATATTTTGAAACAAAAATAACATTCTTGGGAGTATGTTCATTTTTATTGCCGCCATCCTGCCCGTCCACGAAAGCTTCACTCTGTTCTGCGTATCTAGATCTTTTTTAATCTCCTTCCATGTTGTAAGATAGTTATCTTGAATCAGATTTATGTTTTTTGTAGTTAGCCAAATTCCCAGATACTTTATTTTTTTTACCACCTTAATTCCATTCTGTATCTCCAATTTTTCTCTTTCATCTTTTCCCAAAATTTTAGTCAGCATTTTTGTCTTTAATTTATTTAATTTGAAACCAGATAGCTTGCCAAATTCTTCTAATATCTCCAAGGCCTTACCAACACTTTTTTGCGGATTTTCTAGGGATAGCATCAAATCATCCGCATACGCTTTTAGTTTATATTCTTTCGTTCCTATTTTGATCCCTCGGATCTCTGGTGTTACTCTTATTTTATTTGTGATTACCTCTAGTACCATAATGAATAAAAGCGGGGACAGAGGGCATCCCTGTCTTGTTCCTTTTTCAATTTTAAATGAATTTGTTAGATTGTTGTTTATAATCAGTTTAGCAGATTGGTTCGAATAGATTGCTTTTATTCCTTCCATAAACTCGCCCTCTAGCCCTGCTTTCTCCATACTCTTTAATAGGAACTGCCATGAAACATTGTCGAATGCCTTTTCGGCATCGATGAAAATCAGCGCCGCAGGTATTTCGTTCTTACATTCCAGATATTCAATAATGTTTATGGTATGCCTTACGTTATCTTTAAGTAACTTATTTGGAAGGAATCCTGCTTGATCCTTATGTATTAGATTTACTAGACATTTTTTTAAGTCTGCTTGCCATCACCTCCACGAAGATTTTATAATCGTTATTTAATAGTGATATGGGTCTGTAGTTTTTAATATTTAATTTATCCGTGTCTGGTTTAGGGATCATCGTAATGTGAGCCTCTTTCCATGTCTCTGGTGCCCTTCCTCCTCTTAATATGTTGTTCATGATGTCACATAGCACTGGCGCTAATTGGTTTTCTAATACTTTATAATATTTGGCTGATAATCTGTCTGGTCCTGGGGCTTTCCCTAGTTTCATCTTCCTTATCGCATCTTGGATCTCTTCTGCTTTTATGGGGTTATTTAGTTGAATTCTTTCTTCCTCTGTTATGGTCCTCCCGCAGTAATCTTCTAGATATTTTTCTATTCGGGTTGTTTCTTCCTCTTCTTTTTTGTACAACTTCTCGTAGAATTTGAGGAAATTTTCCTTTATTTCTTTTGGATCTTCTATCAATTGCTCCTCTATTTTTATCTTGTTTATCACGTTTTGTTTTTGCCTTCTTCGCAATTGCCAAGCTAATAATTTACCCGTTTTGTTAGCTGACTCGAAATATTTTTGTTTCATTGATTTAATTTTCCATTCAATTTCTTGACTTGTTAACATTGAGTACTGTGATTGTAACATTTTTATTATTTGCATGTTTTGTTCATCTTTCGGATTTGTTGTTAATTTTTTCTCACATTCTCTTAGCTGGTTAAGAATTTCCTCTTTCTTTTGTTCTCTTACTTTCCTCTTGTAACTATTTTGCTGAATATAAAACCCTCTTAAAACCGCCTTACTGGCGCCCCAGACTATGTCCATACTTGTTTCTTTATTAAGATTCAGGCTGAAATAATCTTTTAAGGTGGCTTTGGCTTTTTCAACCACATCTTCGCTCTCCAATAGATATTCATTCATTCTCCATCTGAACCCGCCCTGTGTTTTGCCTTTTATTTCTAAAACTACCGGGTTATGATCAGAGTGTTCTAGGTTGGATTTCACACTTTATAGTTCTTAATGTAAGTTCCCTTGAGACCCAGATTAGATCAATTCTACCCCAGCTCTTATGTGGCTCTGAAAAGAAAGTGAATTGCTTCTCTATTGGATGTTTGTATCTCCAGATGTCTATTAAATCTAAGTTTTCTTCCAAATTATTAAAGGATCTTGGCATTTTCCCTTGTTTACTTTTTTTCTTTCCTGATTGTCTGTCTATTTCTGGTTTCGGCACTCCATTGAAATCTCCCAATAATATCGTCTTGTTACACTCTAACTCCAGTAAAATTTGTTCCAGTTTCCTAAAAAATTCCGGTTTATTCAGATTTGGGGCATATATGTTTATCACATTAAGTTTTTCACCCTGGAAGTTAATTTGTACCCCCAAAATCCTTCTTTCATCATCTTTACAAATCACTTTGGGTTCCCATTTTTCTTTAACGTATATCGCTACCCCTCTTTTCTTTTCCGCAATACAATTTATAAACTCAACCCCCAACTTTTTGTGTATCAGGATATGTTTATGCTTTTTAGTCACGTGTGTCTCCTGTATGCAAATTAAATCGAGATTCTTTCTTTTCAGCACATTTACAATTTTATTCCTTTTGGTTTTTTCATTCAAACCGTTCACATTCCACGACAAAACTTTCAAATTCATTATAATGACTACTTTCCAGTTTACAGATAACTAATAATTTAAATTCGAGTGGTTTTGTTTTCTCTATTCTCTTCCTCTTCTTCTTCTTCCTCTTCCACTGCTACCTCTTCCTCTTCTTCTTCGTCTACTCCTTCTTCTCTTCCTTTATCTTCTTGATCTTTTCCTTTCTCTTTTTTCCTTCTTCTCTCCTCTGGGTCCTCATTTCTTCCTTCATATCTCTCCTCTACTTTTCCTAGATCTTTCTCGTATCTACGCAAAAATTTCTTCACTTCTTGGGTCTCGGCAATCCTAAATCTTTTATCTTTATAAAAAAAGGAAATCCCTTCAGGGAACTCCCATCTATATTGTATACCATTCTTTTTTAGGACGCTTGCCAGCTGTTTATAACCTTCCCTTTTGCGCAGGAGTCTGGTTGGTATCTCTTTAAAGATGATGATTGGTCTGCCATCAATGATTAATTTTTTTTGATAGCTTATTCTTAATATCATATTTTTCATCTCTATCAAATTGAATATAACTAAGCAGTCTCCTGCGACTTTTTTTGATTTTACTTGTTTGGTCTTTGTTTTTATTCTGAAAGCGTTTTCCATCGTATATGCAACCTCTTCTTCTTTCAGTTCTAACCATTTCGCTAATTCTTTAGTCATTTTTTCTTTAATGTTTTCATTTATTTCTTCTACTCCTCTAAATTTCAAATTTAACTGTTTTTGTTTCATTTCAATCATCGCTAAATTGTCCAAAACTTGATCTTGATTTCTATTTAGTTCTCCTATCTCATCCTTTATCCTATCTGTCTCCTTTCTTTGTTCTTTCATTTCTTTTTGTATTTTTGTATTTGTTTCTTCCATAGTCTTTGACCAAACTGTCAAGTCTTTAATTTTACTTGACAATTCTCCTACTGCTCCCTCTATTTTCTTATCTATCAACTCATGCATCTCTCCTAGTTTTTTCTCCATATGTATTTCACTCTGTTTGAACTCCTCTTTTATTTTTAACCATAGAATATCTAGGTCCTTAATCTCTTCTTGTCGGGATGTTTTCCTTTCCGATGGTGTTCCTCCTATCTTTTTTCCATTTTCCCCCGACATTTTCTCCTTCTCTAATTTTTTAATTAAATCTCTTGCAATATTTGTTCTCTCCCCTAGAGGGCGCACAATCTAAACCAAATCTAATTAATTATCAAACAATATATTCAAAAGCACTTTCTTAAACACTCAAATTGCAATTTTTTACCATTTAGAGTAAAAAAATGTATGTATAGGATGACTCTATAAGTGTAGTAAATCAGATTATTCTCAGTCACTTTAGGTTCCTACAAATACACTAAGATGTTAATCCTGCAAAATTAGCTTATATTATTTCCAGCTTCAATTCTAGGATCCCAGATATCAGTTAATTTCCAAAATTAAAGACCCAGTTGGTAAACTTACAGTCTATAAACTCCAAATTTGGATAGGGTCTAACATAACCTCACAACTAATACAAGTTAGTTCAAATTATTTCAATAATAAACTTATTAGGAGATTGTTAATTATGTAGAGATAAAGGCCTTATAAGAAGACCATTAATAATCTATTAATCTTACAGGGAAGCCTTTATAATGAAAGAAAGAGCGAAACAAACAAACAAACAAAACAAGAAGAACAACAAGCAAACAGTAAGAGCAGCAACGTAAATTTAACATATATCTAATTTTTGTTTTATATAAAGGCTCCCTTTTCTTCCTTCTATTTGAACTTCAGCCACTTGGTCGGCTTAGTCCGGTTCCAATATTTCACCAGGAGAGTGCGTTAGTGTTTAAGGGTTGGTCTCAATAGATAAATCTCTAAGGCCAAAGAGAGAGCGGAGAGCATCGAAGCAGTTCGTAGAGAGAGAAAATATGGATAGATAAAAAAATAAGAAATAAACCCAATCTCTACTATACAATTTGATAGGCTCCACACAGTTAGGCCTCCACAAATAAGGAAAAGAGGGGGAGAGAGTTATTTACTTAGCTTCTAAATTCTGTGCTCTTCAGCCACTTGCTGGCTTAATCCAATATTGGGCTATAATTAGAGAAGATCCAGAGGTCCAAAAATCCAAAAATCAAATCCAGTCCATCAAATGAGTAGGAATATATCCCCCAATGATCTTAAGTACACTCCTCTCTGACTCAGTTCGAGTATATTTCAGTTCCAAAAAGATCCAAATTTCCAAACCTTTAAGAGTCCGGGGTATTCAAATTTTAATCCAGTCATTCAAAAGGAGGAAGTAGGTGTTCAAGTAAAAATTGGTCTATGTCCCTGTGAGCTCAGTTCATGAAGAATTCCAAACAACTCAGAGAAAAGAAGTAAAAAAAAAAAAAAAAAAGGGTCAAAAATCCAAGTTCTTTGGGGGGGGAGGGGGTTAGTGTCCAAATTTAAAGTTTAAAAGAGGAGGGAAAACAAATTACACTCTTGCTTAATCAATTGCCCAAGCTGTACTAGAGATTTCAGTATTTCAGTATTTAAGACAAAAATGGCAATGAGTGGAAGTTATTATTTTGTTTTAAAGCCTTTATTTTATTTCATCCTTTCTCTTCTCCCCTCCTTCCCCCTTGTGCTTCAGTATTGGCGTTTAAGGCTTCAGAATATTTGTCTCTTTATAACCACTCTGTTCAGTTCATTCTCTTGTTTTTAGTGTCTTCCCCCCAAAAAGGATACAAAGTCTCTAAAGGTCTATTCAATTACTTTTATATTACTTAGTTTCCTTCGCCTCGCTTAAAAGATTGCTGAGGACTTTCACTTTTCTGTTTTCTACAGCGGGTGAATAGCCACTTCCTTTCTTCACTCTTACAACTACGTATCCTGCGCCATTTTCACTCTGAAAAAACAGGTCGGGTTCCTCATTTGAATCCTTTTACATCCAGATCTCACTTAGTGTTTAATCAAAAGTTTTTGCACAGAATTACTCCAAAAACACTAAGGGTTCTGTTCTTAAAGTTACGGAGGTTTGTCGCTTTTTCAGTAGGAGCTAGAGGCATCGCTACACGGGGTCCGCAGAGCTTACCATTCGCGTTTCTCAGTTCCGTCGCTCTCGAGTCCTTAAGAGAAAAAACCCAAAAAAACTTCGGAACCACTCCAACGCTGCTGGATAGCTTATCCCTCAAGGGTATCCCCCTTGAGATTTTGGGGGGTCGCAGTGCCTTTGCATCGCCCCCAAGTCCCCGTGAAGCTCGGAAAAGCTCTCAGCGGCTTCTCCGCGCTCCCTGCTGCTTGCGATCCCAAACCGGAAGTCATTTTAAATAAAAAGACACATTCTACTCATGTAAAAACACGCTGATTCCTGGACCGTCCATGGGCCAGATTTAGAAGGCGATTGTGCTGGATCCGGCCCCCAGGCCTCAGTTTGCCTACCCATGGCATAGTTCAACTATGGAGTTTCCTCCCACAACAGGTAGTGACAACTTTAAAAGAGGATTACACAAGTTCTTGGAAAAGAAGGCTATCAACAGATTCTAGACACAATCAGGGACACAATGCGGGAGCCAGGCCATCTCAAAATTATGCAGCGTCTGTGCCAGGGATTGAGCCAGAGTCAATACATGCAAAGCAAATCTTCTCCCACTGAAGTGTGGCTCTTCCCCAGTATACTTCTGAAGTTGATGTCACACTCAGATCCTACTTGTGGACTTCATGCAGGCGTCTGTTTGGCCACTTTGAGAACAGGTTGTTGGGGCAGAAGGCCCTTTGGTCTGAGCTAAGCACTCTTAAGTTGGAGGATGCATGGCGGCTAATGGATTGAAGTTGAATCCTGACAAGACAGAAGTACTGTTTTGGGGGGACAGGGGGCGGGCTGGTGTGGAGGACTCCCTGGTCCTGAATAGGGTAACTGTGCCCCTGAAGGACCAGGTGCGCAGCCTGGGAGTCATTTTGGACTCACAGCTGTCCATGGAGGTGCAGGTCAATTCTGTATCCAGGGCAGCTGTCTACCAACTCCACCTGGTACGCAGGCTGAGACCCTACCTGCCCGCGGACTGTCTCGCCAGAGTGGTGCACGCTCTGGTTATCTCCCGCTTGGACTACTGCAAGGTGCTCTATGTGGGGCTACCTTTGAAGGTGACTCAGCAACTACAACTAATCCAGAATGCGGCAGCTAGACTGGTGACTGGGGGCGGCCGCCGAGACCACATAACACCGGTCTTGAAAGACCTACATTGGCTCCCAGCACGTTTCCGAGCACAATTCAAAGTGCTGGTGTTGACCTTTAAAGCCCTAAACGGCCTCTGCCCAGTATACCTGAAGGAGTGTCTCCACCCCCATCGTTTTGCCCGGACGCTGAGGTCCAGCGCCGAGGGCCTTCTGGCGGTTCCCTCATTGCGAGAAGCAAAGCTACAGGGAACCAGGCAGAGGGCCTTCTCGGTAGTGGCACCCACCCTGTGGAACGCCCTCCCATCAGATGTCAAAGAGAAGAACAACTACCTGACATTCAGAAGACATCTTAAGGCAGCCCTGTTCAGGGAAGTTTTTAATGTGTCATATTTTAGTGTATTTTTGGTTTCTATGGAAGCCGCCCAGAGTGGCTGGGGAAACCCAGCAAGATGGACGGAGTACAAATAATAAATTATTATTATTATTATTATTATTATTGTTGTTGTTGTTGTTATTGTTATTGTTATTGTTATTATTATTCCTTTGCTCACTTCTCATGAAGAAGAGGACGATTGGTTTGGCAAAGTGGTGAGTTGTGAACAGGCCACGACAAATCCAGCGGCTCTTGTTCTTCCAGATGGCAGCAGAGGCCAGAGTGTGCCTCCCCTTGCTTCTGTGGACCAAGGGCAGCTGACCATTGTAGCACAGTCCTCTTCCTGGTGGCGAGACAGAACTCCTTGCAGTTACTCCTCCTCTAGCTGATGGATGGGAACAGGTTGGTCCTCCTCCTGCTGTGATGTTCTTCAAGGGAGGAAGGTGTGAACCTCACAGCAACCCTTGGCTGCCTGGCCAGTGGCAGAGGGCAGAGTGTGCCTGCCTTCAGCTCTGCAGTCCCAGAGCAACTGCAGTTGGAGCTGAGAACTTGACATCCACACCAAAACATACATATACACTCATGAGCAGAGCTGTGGTTATGCTTCTGTGGGTTCGTTTCACCTTTCCTTGGAGGGTTAGAAAAACTACCCAACCCCGGCTGGTCATGATGGGTATTAAGAACAACAGCCATATACTGTGAGCAACGATGGCTATGCAATGCCTAATCCAAATGGCTAGAAAGCTATTGTCAGGACACAGCCTGTGTTCATCCATCCCTGCTGGTGCTTGAGAGATGGAGGAGCAGAAGGGTGGCAGGTGAGAGGCCACTATGAATAGACAGTTCTTGGCTAAACAGAGATGGCCAGGATACATGCACACTATCTAAAGCATTTAGAGCTTTGCAGAAGAAAGCCAGCAAGCTGGATTTAATACAGGATCTTTGCGCTGTGTAGGCGCTGGAAATAAAAGTACAATTACAAGGTGCTGTGACAGCTGCAAAACAGTGTTGGAGGCAGCCTCAAACTGTTATGCAAACACTGCTGTGTGTTTAGCATCATATTTGCCCCTCAGAGAGAGAGGAGCCTGAAATAAACAGCATTTGCGGCAGTATTTCTCCCCAGATCATTTCTTGTGATTTATTATATATGCTTATCTTTCTAATTCTAGCATTTTAAAAAACACACCATCATCATCACCACCAGTGTGCACTTGACCTTTTCCTTCAAAGAGCTGCATTACCAGAAGTCGCCTGCGTAATAAATGAAAGTGTCTGTCTGATAAGAAAGTCTGTGGAGGCCAGCCCTCACATTTCCATAAAATGCATTTTATACAGTTGAATTATGCCATCCTCTTAAATTTTTTCTCCTTTGTTTTAAGAGCGGCAGTGTTATTTTAACTCACCCTTTCTCCAAATATCTTAGCATGTCTGCAATGCATAAGCAACTTTTTAAGACTAGCCTACTCCATGCTGAGGGGGCGCGGGTGGCGCTGTGGGTTAAACCACAGAGCCTAGGACTTGCCAATCAGAAGGTCGTTGGTTCAAATCCCCGCAACGGGGTGAGCTCCCGTTGCTCGGTCCCTGCTCCTGCCAACCTAGCAGTTTGAAAGCACGTCAAAGTGCAAGTAGATAAATAGGTACCGCTCCGGTGGGAAGGTAAACGGCGTTTCCGTGTGCTGCTCTGGTTCACCAGAAGCGGCTTAGTCATGCTGGCCACATGACCCGGAAGCTGTACACCGGCTCCCTCGGCCAATAAAGCGAGATGAGCGCTGCAACCCCAGAGTCAGCCATGACTGGACCTAATGGTCAGGGGTCCCTTTACCTTTTACTCTATGCTGGGGGCAGTTAGGCTTGGCCTCCAAGGCGGAGAGCAGAAGAGTATGCTAGCCCTCCTTCCTGTCCTCCTTTGGAAGAGACCCTGGAGGTTAATATGAGCAGGGGTTGAGACCCCGGAACTTTATTTTGTATAATGAAAACGTGTGAAGTAAGAGTTCAAGTCTCCCACACGTGAAATTAGGTGGCAAGGGCATTAGGTTTCCTCAACCTGCTTTCTCATTTCGCCGCCACAATGAGAGTCATGTGCCCCACCTCCCTCTCTGGTCCCACTTCCCTCTCCACAGCTGTTGGAGCCAGTGTGGTGTTGTGGTTAAGAGCGGTGGACTCGTAATCTGGGGAACCGGGTTCGCATCCCCGCTCCTCCACATTCAGCTGCTGGGTGACCTTGGGCTAGTCACACTTCTCACAGAGTGTTTGTTGTGGGGGAGGAAGGGAAAGGAGAATGTTAGCTGCTTTGAGACTCCTTTGGGTAGTGATAAAGCAGGATATCAAATCCAAACTCTTCTTCTTCTTTTTCTTCTCTGACACTTCCATGATACCTGTCCCACTACCCACCCCGACAACCTCAGATACTAGGAGTAGCTCTGCCTTTCCATAGGGGGATGTTGCCTCAGCCTCAGCCACCTCTCAGGAGGCAGACACCTGCCCCGTCCCCTAGATGTAGGAGGAGCCAAAGGCACAGTGAGAGACTGCAGAAATGCCTACTGCACTAAGTTGGGCCAACTCCAATGCTATATATAGGATAGCAAGGGGTGCGTGGTAGTATTCGATCAACCCCTGCAGCTTTGACAGTTAGAGCACCTGACTTTGTTGCAGCTGTATTTTGGGTTAATTATGTGTATTGGCTGAAGTGCCTCAAACCAGCGATTTGCATATCTAAACATTAAAGCCTTTGAAAAGAATCCTCCTTTGAGTCTTTGTTCTTCATCAGCTACGAGTCAAGACACTAAGTCAGATTAAAGTCCAAAAATCCAGAGGTGTTTCGCATTTCCAGAGGGAGCCACAGCTATACCTATATCTGTACAGTGGTACCTTGGGTTACAGACGCTTCAGGTTACAGACTCTGCTAACCCAGAAATAGTATCTTGGGTTAAGAACTTTGCTTCAGGATGAGAACAGAAATTGCCCGGCGGCAGCAGGAGGCCCCATTAGCTAAAGTGGTACCTCAGGTTAAGAACAGTTTCAGCTTAAGAACGGACCTCCAGAACGAATTAAGTTCTTAACCAGAGGTACCACTGTATCTATATACATGTATCCATATATCATATGAAGGACACCCCTCTATAACACCTTGTCCATTGCTATGATAGACAGGCATTTCTCTAGTCAGCCAATCAGGGAAGAATTTTAGCTGTCAAGGACAGAGCTTGGATGTGTTTGTAAAGTAGGGTGGGGGCAGAGGGTTCAAGCCAGTAGTGGATGGCATGGTGGGGTAGAAGCTCTTCCCTGATCTTGCTGGTGCTGACCAGGAGGGAGAAGGGCAAGGCGGCAGTGCAGTGCAATTGTACCGGTAGGGGTGTCAGATTGACTCTGCTGCTGCATTTGCACTGCACCAAACTCACGGCCTCATTGCCCCTCACCTTTCAGGTAAGGAGCAGTAGCACGTCTACCAGGAGTTTGGGTAAGTTCCTCTGCCCCACCAACTACTTGCTAAAGGAGGAGACGAATGCTGCCTACTTGCCAAGCACCTTTTTATATCCACTTAATGAGCGGGCAAATAATAAATACATGAAATCTAACAAACAACTTGGCCGAAGTAAACATTATGGAACCATAAAGTCAGCCCCAACTACAATGCTAGTTTTTTTGTCTGATCATTTTGGAGGGTGGGGCTGACCCTCTGCCTCCCATTCTAACGGGAGGGGCTTCAGTCCCCCTTCCCCCCTCATTTCCAGGGACCTGTGCTGACAAGGGAGTCCTTTTACAAGGGAGAATTACCAATTCAGCTCATCTTTAGCCTTTTTTCCTCTTTCCACGCATTTGGGCTTAATGTGTCCAAACTGTGATCAGTTTCCTATCCCATTCGAGATGATATTTCAATGCTAATTTTAATTTTGAAAGTAACTGCATACTTCAAACGAAGGTGATTTAGAAAACAGAAAGCCTTTTTAGCAGAGGCTCTGAGCATTTTCCAAGGCCATCGTTCCAGCACCTGGCCACCCAACACTAATCTTATTTAAAACCAGGGAAGAGAGAAAGAGAAATATTACCATTTTGTTCCCCAGCACATCACATTTCTTGAAGCTTTTGTAATTAGCCGTGATTTATTTAAATTTGGCCTTGCTTGCATTTACTAAACTGTGATGTTCCCTACCATTCCCCAGTCTAATAGGGATGTCTGGCCTTGAATTAATGAGGGACAGCAGGAATTTCATACAGAAGCCAGCAGGCAAAACTCATGTGTGTATTTGCAGGATTAAGTGGTAAAAATGGTTCCACTTCCCTCTCTTCAATTTGTGTAATTAAAGTGGGGGGAGGGACACCTTATCTGACAATTGCTCCCACTAAAAAGGTCCCCATACCCTGAATTAAGTGTGTTCTGCACTGCCAGCAGAATCCTCCCTCACAAACAGTACAGGAGTATATAAAGGAGAGCAACATGTTTTGCTGTATTATTAGAAACTAGCTTCTGGGCATACACCTCCTGTGTCTAGAGAGGACACTTCTCAAGAGGTTGCCAGTAAACGAGAATATTCAAACTAGCAAGCAGAGGGAACAGCAGCAAGCATCACTCAGTTCTCGTTTTGTAATGTGGCAGACCCACCTGCCCAACAAATATGGCAGCAAAGGCTACAGGATATACAAGCTACAGAAGAGATCAAAGGGGAAGAAAAGTGGAAGTAGGACTTAGTCTAAAAAAAGCAACAGGTAGCCATAAATAATACAGTACTTTCAGATTTGCAAAATTGAGTGGTAAATAAGCTGGCAAAAGCTACTAGTCCTTGCTGTGGGCTGTCCTAGGATGGATGGTGTGATGGCCTGGGATTCGGACTCAGATGCTGAACCTGAGGGATCCCAGCCTGCACAGGATTCCCGCATCCAGAACCAGCTGAGCCGGGGTTGGGGCATGGGCCTGAAGGGTCCTCACCTGTGCTGGATCCTCAGGTGCAGGCACCAGCTGAGTCTGCTCTGGCTCCTGAGGTGATGGAGGACCCATTGCCTGCAGGTGCTCCACTCAGCCCCGTCAGAGGAAGCTGAGGTTGCCTCTGGGTCTGGTAACCCTCCAGCCTCTCCTGAGCTGCAGAGGCTCAGGCCAGAGAGGCGGAGCGAACTAAGTTCTCGCAGGAGGAGTGCTGGCCTCTAGGCCAAGAGAGGCGAGTCACCTGAGGATCGGGGCTGCCCTATGCCTCGGGGCAGATAAAAGCCGGCCAGCTCCAGTCCCAAGTTGTGGGAGCAACATTGTTGGTTGCTAGTTCCTGCCTGAGCTTCTGACCTGCCCTGGCTCCCTGCTTGCTTGCCTGTTCCTGACTTCACCCGACACCCTGCCCTGCACTTCAGCTACTATGGACTGCCTCCACGTTGCACCTTTGACCACGGACTGGACTTGGACCTTGCCTTTCAGGTAACCCACAGGACCAGCACAGATGGAGACCTCTGTCCCTTCCTCCAGAAGCCCACTCCAGCCACTTCATCATGGTTCCTGCACTGCAAAGGGTTGGACTTCAAGACCCTTGGGGTCCCTCTATAATTCTATGGTTTGTTTGTGGGGAGGTTTGATGAGGTCCAATCAAGTGTTATCCCACACTTCCCAATGCAAGCTCCCAGTCACTTTCCTTATCTCAGAAATGCCAACCTTTTGGGGAAGTGGGGAACCTCCCAACCAACTATAACAGCATAACCTGAATTTGCTGTTATGTGACTGAATCCCATCTGAAAACAGAGGTGCAGAAAGCACCCTGCATTCCCACGCTGGATGCTGCAGAAGAGGCCATTTTCTTCTTTTGGCTTGCTGTTGATGCTGGACAGAGTGCTCCACTCCTCCGCTGCTAGTCCACTCACCTAGCAGCCTATTGCTCTCTGTTGCCTACGGCTACCAGCTGTGTGCTTAAATACAGCACTGTGCCAATTCACAACAGCCAGCGCTGCATGAATATTTATGTCTGCAAAATAAACCAATGAATAAAGCAATAAGCCACCAGAGCTCAAGTATACCCAGATGTGCAGTGCCTGGCTACGTTTACTTAGTCGTGAGTCAAAGCACTGACACACATGTTCCTGATGTGGTGTGGCATAATGTTCTGGTCTTCAGCTGGTGGGATTTCCAATGGCATAATAAACTTCAAAGCCTCCGTTCCTCCCTACGGATTTTAATTTACAAAGGACGTTAAAATCGGCACCAAAAAAACCCCCTTCATCTTACAGTGACTCATCAAGAAGAGGCAAGCTTTTAATCTCCTCTGGACAGCATGGGAAGAATAAGCAACAAGCTCTCGCGCGTCCCATGAATGGACACAAAATGTCATCTGCCACAGGTTGCAATAAGACAGTTGAATCCCTGAACTAAATCCCTGTCCGGGGCAACGGAAATCCATCCAGGCCTAGGATCTTAATCTGGCCATGCAAAATCCAAAGCAAAAACAGAGACGATGAAAAATATTTCAGCTTTCAACCTTCTCAGGTGCCCCCTCCCACCCCATTTCAGTTCCAACCCCTGTCTAGGGGGCAAGAGAAGGTAGCTGTGCATCAATTTTAGGCTTGGGAGGACAGAAATCTAGAGAAAGAGGATGGTGGAAATTTGGGTTCCAGAGATAATGACATCCTCAGGCGCCAACATTTCCTTTCATGATCGCCATCACTTTTGAAATCAAGTGTTCTCAAACTCCACCCTCCATGGTTGAAAACTGCTGAGGGTCTTGGCAAACCACTCAGTGATTTTTCAGCCCATCATAGCAAATGTAATGTGCTGTGCTAGGTGCTGCATTATCTTTAATTGCATTTTTACAGAAAAGCTGTGGTCCACCAGCTTGGGGAGCGCTGGTGGTCTGTGAATCACATGTTTGGGAACCCCTGCTCTAATCTCTCGTGGTCCCTTGCACACTGCCAAAACAGATCATGAAAGTGGGCACAGATCTGTGTAAAATTCGCATATGCTAATTGATATGAAAATGCAAATATAACACAAACACTTAAACAGAGTCATTGGTCTATCTGGCTCAGTGTTGTCTACACTGACTGGCAGTGGGTCTCCAAGGTGTCAGGCAGGGTTCTCTACCTGGAGTTGCCAGGTATTGAACCTGGGACCTTCTGCATGCAAAGCAGATGCTCTGCCCCTGAGCTATGGACCTTTCCCATAAATATACATGAGGAGATTATCCCAGGAAGCTGAAGTATTATTCAAAGAGGGTTTTCCCTTTGTGTTATTCATAAGTGCCAAGCGTTCCACATATCTAGCATATCTCTAAAGTCAAGATTACAAAATAATATAATCGCTTTTTAATTGGACTATATAATTTAAATAGAAACCCAATCCACCTCACCACCTGCTAATCAAGGTACTAACTGCTGAGGAGCAACTTCTTTTTGTATAATTTTTTATTAAATTTTCTGTTTTACAATCTAGAATACTCATTTAAACATCCTTAAAATATCAATGACTTCCCTTCTTCTCTTCCCATGCTTCATTTTGCATATCATAAATGCCTGCATATTTTACAAAAAAACTAAACCATTCAGTATTCCATTATTACATCCATCAAAACTTATTTACACTGTTGAATTAATGCTGCCAACGTTTTCATGGGTACACAATTTCCGCCCATATATTCAACAAACGTTTTCCAATTTTCTCTAAACGTATGTTCTCCTTGTTCTCTTATTCTATATATTAAGTCTGCAAGCTGATGGGCAACTTCGAAAGCCCTGCTCTCTCTCCTTTCTTAGGGTTGAAAACCTTGCTTCCACAGGACAGGCCTTGAAATACGAGAAATAGATTACTGTCCACTGTCAAGCAAGATGCATGGCCACCCAACCCTAATCTGAACCCTGTGTAGCTGTGAGTCTTATGTGTCTTCCCCAATATCCTCTCGTTACTAGAGTATCCATTGGGACTGGTAGGCAGAGGGACTAATAGTAGCTGAAGCCAGAGCCAGTGGCAGGAAGAGCCTTCTCATGACTGGTTATAGGTCAAAAGGCAGGCAGCTTGAAGCTGGTCAGCGTGCCCCCAAATAGACCAGCTCAATGAAGTAGGAAAGAAGTGGACACATTTCAGTCTTGAGGGATCTACTCTGTTTATTACCAGAACCCAAGAGACAGATAGAAAACAGTGGCATGGATACAAACTGGCATCTAAGGAACTGGGAGGTCGCTCTGCCCAGGGATTTTTCAGTATCAGAATTGAACTCTTGGTGCTTTTATAGAAAAATCTACTCCTGATTTCCCCCCAGTCTATCTTAATTTAGAAAAAAATGGGGTTTTTTTAAATGCTGCTTCTAAACAATTATGGGTTTGCTTATCTACTGCAAATCGCCCAGAGATCTACCAGTAGATCTTGATCTTTTTTACTTTTTTTTTTTTTTTTTGCATAACCCTGGTTTAGAAAACTGCAAGGCAAAGATCATCAACATAGCCAAGAGGAAATTACTTTTGAGGTTGTTTTGAATTTGCTAGCTGTCTTCACTTTTTCCAAAAGAAAAAGAGCCAAAGCTAACATTGATTTTCTGCTTCTCAGTAAACCCCCAAACAGACAGTTGTTCAAAAGAACTGACAGAGATGTTGCTGGTGATCTTCAAGGAAGCTCCCTAGATACGGTGCCCTGGGAGACCTCAACGTCACGTTGACAAGAACTCAGAAATTGGGCCTGATATTTGGGCAGACAGTGGAGAAATCTGTTTGTTACCTATCTCCAGCTAAATATGACCAGAGCATGGATTGTTCCACGCTGAGCTGGTATCTACAATGCAAGCTGCACAAAAAAGAAAAAAAGAAAGAAAGCAAGGAAGTTGAAATACTGAGGAGAGAGGGGGAAAACAGTGTGAAGCTCCTCTTTCCTGTCTTGCTTCCCATTTTAATGAAAGCCTATATTAAAACCAAACTCCCTGTTCATAGGTCTGATTATGTTATTTTAGAATCCAATGCTTTGTAAAGGTTGATTATGGAAATTGTTTTCATGTAAATAACTTCTCTTGTAGTGACATGAAACAAGCCTTTTTCAGTGGTGGCCCCCTGTTTATGGAATGCTGTCCCCAGTACTAGCTGTTTTTAGGCACCAGAAAAAAACATTATTTTTCACCCAGGCCTTTGGACCTTAATTTTAGCAGAGTAGGGTAGAGTTGTATCCCACCTTCTCTCTCTCATTTGTGTATTTTAGGATGTTTTTTATACTTGTTTTCAACGTTAATTTTTTGTAAGTTGCTTCGAGTTTCATTTTTTGTACAGAAGCGGCTAATATGTATGAAATTATTATTATTATTATTTCAACAAATAGCTTCCTATGAGGCACCTCTATTCTCAAATTAGAAAGAGACACTGAAACAAGCATTACCCAAACAACTTTCCTAAGTGTATCTCATGTGGCTTTTTAAACTCAGGTGTACAGGGGCGCTCCTCAGGAAAATACGTAAAATGCCCTTGCGTGAATGCACATTTCCCCATGCACATAAGGCCAACATTTATTTCCCCCTCGAGCTGGTCACTCATAATGGCCCAAACTGATTCTGTCAGAAGAAAGACTAACAGATAACTTTTGTTACTATCCTGTCAGGGGTCCCTTTACCTTTTTAAGTACTAATCGTGAATTCATTCACCGTGTGGACGCTTATGAAACCAAAATGGCAACATCCTTTCACAAGGTGAGTGTATCAGTATGCTTGGTGGAACTTCAATATTTGTCGGAGGGGGGTGAGGGATAGAGAATGAGGTGGGGTGGAATGGAGTATCCTGTACAGTAAATAGGCATGGCTGTCTAGATTCCCTGATCAGGAACATTCACAATACCTGCTCAGACTAGCAGAATAGGACAATTATAACAGTATATACTGTAGATATGATTTTTAAACAAGTATGTGAAAAGGCTGGAACAGGTCAACCTTGAAACAGGCTTGTAAAATTAACCCAAACCCAAAACATATGCATCAAACTTGTTCAAGAGCCAACCTTCACAAAGTGGAGGTGAATGTAAAGCATTCATTGACTACACATGCATTAGTCAAAACTATTTCCCATATCTCTTCCCAGAATCCTGACCGCACCAACGCCTGTGTATTTCCATTTCTTATTCCTTTAGCTTTACCTTATCAGTCAGACAACAAACTTGATGATAAAGCTGAAGACCCTGTATTTTCATTTGGCCTATCAGCAAGGAAAAGAAGGATGAGAATTAAAAACCTTTCCGACAGAGTCAACAGACGCGACTCTACAGCTTCATTTTTATGGAAATTTAGAGAAGCAGAGATGTTATGTCCAAAGCAATAAAACTTCATCCTAAAGTGTGTGGTTTTTTTCTTGCTAAGGCAGGATGCAGGGCCTGAGCTGAGGTGGGGAAAGGCATGATCACATCTTACTCTACCGGAAGCCCACCTCCTCAGTAAATATATTTTCTCAACTATGCCAGAAATTGCATCTCACTCTTCCTGCATCTAAATAAACTCCTGGCTTCATTTGAATGCATTATTGTCTGGTGAGAATAAAGCAATAATTATTGAGTGCCGGTGTGATTTCTATTCTTTTCTGAATGAAACAGAGTCAAGGAAACAGTGGTTTGCAGTTAAGAAGCTATTTTGGTGCAACAAAATACATCTCCTGGAAGAGGAAAGACCACGCAGGAATAACTGTATGCTACTGCACACATTCTTCTGGCGCCGTGGTCTAAACCATTGAGCCTAGGGCATGCCGATCGGAAGGTCAGAGGTTCGAATCCCTGCGACGGGTGAGCTCTCATTGCTCGGTCCCAGCTCCTGCCAACCTAGCAGTTCGAAAGCACATCAAAGTGCAAGTAGATAAATAGGTACCACTCCGGTGGGACGGTAAACGGCGTTTCGATGCGCTGCTCTGGTTTCGCCAGAAGTGGCTTAGTCATGCTGGCCACATGACCCGGGAAAACTGTCTGCGGACAAACGACGGCTCCCTCGGCCAGTAAAACGAGATGAGCGCCGCAACCCCAGAGTCGTACGTGACTGGACTTAACTGTCAGGGGTCCTTTACCTTTTTACTGCACACATTCTTCCCCTGCAGTAAGTTCCCATCTGTAGTCTACAGTTAAAGCAGTATCATTCCATATTAAACAAAAATGGCTTCCTTCAAAGAATCCTGAGAACTGTTATTTAAGGGTGCTGACATTAGGAGACCCCCATTCCCCTCAAGGAGCTACTTCAATAGTGTTATTATTGTCTTGTTTGCTGCCCTGGTCTCCTTCGGAAGCAAGGGTGGGATAACAATCCAGTAACTCATCATTATTATCCTCCTCACCATCTGGCCCTTTGCCCCACACAGAATATGTCTTAGGCTACCCCTGACATTTCCCTTTTGTTATCACAGCGCAAGATTTGAGCAGGCTACCGCTGAGCGTTCCTCATATGCTATTTCTTTTCTAAACATTCATTATCTTTGTTGATTGCTTCTGAATCCCTTCATTTTTTTGACACTCAGTAAAGCAATCATCAAGAATGATGCAACGTTGGAAAGATAATGTGTGTTTCTGAATACAGTGCTTTTAAAGCAAATAAAAGTGGCACATGCCTAGTCACTCCTCTTCTTTGAACATGGGGTGCTAACTATGTTTTGCATAGGAGATACCTGTCGGCTGCGATAAAACATTACCAATCACATTGGCCTGGAATTAAACCCAAACTGTAGCTCTTTAAATCCACTGTGTTTTCTGGTCTTGTGTTTCCTTTCCGCACCACAGAAGTTGGTTTCAACAGGGATCACCAGTAGGCATATTTTGAATTTTGAGAATTTTGAAAGTCTTGGGGAACCAGTAAAAAATAAAAAAGACAGCGCACTAATAGCAAAAGCAACCTCAACACGGTTTATGCAGCTATGGAGTTTTCCACTAAAAAATCCCAAACCTCGCCCAACACGAACAAGACAGAGCTCATATGAATTGCGCATTCATTTCATGACATTAAAGAAGCAAACCTCTTTCCACATTTCCCTCTCCGGTACAATTAGTTTCCAGTCTCTGATATGCCATATTACAATGCATGTCAGGAGAGACACGCCAGGATGTTCAGACCTGTCGTCTCCCAAGTGGTCTCTGGTGCTGCAGGGGGCAGCTGCCACTACAGTGAAGTCAAGCGGTTGTCTTCTCTGTGATGTTTGAAGGCTCCCCCTCCCTTCCTCCTTCTTCTCTCATTTGTTCTCACTTACTAAGCTCACAGATCCAAGGACAGCCACTTACCGGTACATACTTTCTCCAGCTTTGCTATCTTAGTATTAAGTATAGAGTAAGGTAACGTGTTTGCATATCATTAAGGCGTATTTGAAAAACAAATATCACACACGAAATAGCATGCACACGAAAGCTCATACCAAGAACTAACTTAGTTGGTCTTTAAGGTGCTACTGGAAGAATTTTTTTAAATTATTTTTTTTTACTATGGCAGACCAACACGGCTACCTATCTGAAGCTGATAAAAGTTAGATTGGGCTAAAGTTGTAGATTTTGTCGGCCTAGTTCTATTAATGGGAGCTATCCCACAACCCAGTGGCAATTTTTGCTTTTGGCTGGCATCTGTCTGTCTCGGGAGACAATGGAAATGGCTTGACCTTTCTTTCTTTCTTTCTTTTTTGCAATTGGGTGGGGAAAGCCAATCTGTGTTGATTTCAGCCAGACCAACATGGTTGAAGTCAGCAGAGGCTGACTGCAAAACACAGCTGCTATATAATGCATTGCAAAGAGAAAATGCATCAGTCCCAAAAAAGGACATATATTTGCATAAAATTTGTATATGCTAGTTTACATGCATACACACAGAGAGAAATACTTAAGATACTTTAGACAGAAATGTACTCAATATAGTAGGGAAAATTGTGACCCGTGGCTGCTCCAATGGATGGGCAGTTTCCCGCACCCTGGTTCTTTGTCCTTCAGCTGGAAGTGGTTTAAACAGCTGATCACACAGAGGACTATTTCAAAAGGAAGACTGCCATCTGCAGATGGACATATTGATGAAGCTACAGGCTGAACACAATGTATAAAACTGCCTTTACTACCCTCCAGAAGTGACGCAAACTTCTTTTCTTGTTAAAGGAGACCAGTGCTGTATTTTCTTGGGTAAGTTCATTTCCAAGATGGTTAACATTTTACAAAATTGTTTTAAACAATGCAGGCACCTCACTTTTAACCTTTAAGGATGTCTTGGATTAAAAGCCTAAATAAACAAGCAGATTGAGCTGCCATAACACCGCTTAAGAATCTGTCCCATTGATCGTGCCTCGAATTACACTTGCTTTATTCTTGCGTGATTTGAAGAAACCTCACTCGTAGTGTTAAGGAAAATCCTATTTGTGAATAATCTCTCTCACTAGAGACATTGTTTGCAAATCTTTCATCCCCTTGTGTGGATTAGCTTGGTAATGCTACCCAAGGTCAGTTTGCCTACGCTGGCTATCTCAGCCAGCCATGTAGCTTGCCTGCTGCTGCCCAGGAGACTTTAATTTGTACAGTCTGATTTATAAATTCCCTTCCCCCACCCCACCATTTTAATTCTTGCTTCATGCAGGTGAGGGATATTTATTTTAGCTCGACACACTGTGTGCAATCAGATCTGTTTTGAACTTTGCACTCTTCATAGCATCCCAGCTGAATTTCCCTCTGCCTTTGCAGAGAGAATTACTCTTTCAAATTAAGGAACTTAAAATGGAATAGATGTGCATCAGGGGCCATTAATCCTCATGTGAGGGGGCAGCAGTCATAAACCACACGGGAACCTGTTTTTCAGGCTGTTGACAGCTAGGCCTGAACACAGTAGCTTGCATTCATATTTCGAGCGCTTCCTGCTTAGATTCCCCCCTGCCCCCCAAAATGAGGAGCGTTCTTTGAGCAGTTGCATCCTGGTAATTTTCAAAAGCCAAAGCCAACTGGTGCCCTCAAGCAGTCTTCTTTTTAAAAGAAAAGAAAACAAAACCATAACTTTCATAACAGACAAATTGTTTCCGCTTTATCTGTCCCCTGAGGCAGCTGCCACATTCTGCCTAACGGCAGGGCCAACCCAAGACAGAGTCACTTTCACTATGACAAGCCTTAGAGTGATCTACTCAATCTTCATGGCTGATTGAGAGTTGAAACTGAATTAGCCCGTGCTTTTTAAAAAATAGGTACCAGTGGGTGGGGGGGACATGGAGGCTGGACAAACTAGTTCTATTGCTGGGGCAGACACTGAAGACTAGGTCTTATAGATATTAGTAAAATTTTGAAAGCCTGTGTCTCTGTTGTAACCAATAAAGGTCATGGCCACTTTAAACTCCATTTCCAGTTGAAGTGTCACTCTTACTCTCTAGTTGGCCACTGCCCCACACTGCAGGTACTGGGAGAAGGGAATGACTAAAGACTGCTACTCCCCAAAAAGTGTAGCATTAAGATTAGTAGTGAAACTTTTACCTCTGGAAAGAATCCAACTGGAAAGAGTTGCACTCTGCACTATGTCCCTTCATCAACCTTATTCTCCACAATAATAATGCTTTCTGTATAAATACTAGAATGGGAGCCATTTTCATCTTCAGAAGAAACAGAAACCAGTATTTTTTTTTTGGGGGGGGGAGCCATTTTTCACATTTAGAATGTCTTTCAAAATGATTTTTTAAAAATGCGTGATTTCTGCACACCCAGTGGGTTAACGTACCCACATTCTTCTGCTCCCCACGAGAGCAGAGTTTCCTACCGGAAGGATAATCACTGTTCTTTACTGCAGCTGGGAAAAGGCGATAAGTAACAAAAGTAAATATATGTAGAATTTCCGTCAAAGTCTAGCTTCAAGAATAATGATGCTTACAGTTAAGGAATGTGTGTTTTTCTTTAAAAAAAAAATACCAAAGATATGTAATTTACAATAAGACAAAAACACTTTTTGCAAATGATTTTTTTGTGCAAATATGTGGAAGACAGACTTTGCAAAGAAATTGCTACATTTTAAACAAGTTTCAGCCTTAGTCTAATAAAATATTTAAGGCGATGGGGATTAGGCTGGAGTGTAGGGGAAGACATCAGGAGTCAGTTTAATATTATTCTGCTGCCTTCGTCACCACAATGGTGCCCTTGAGGTCTTTCCTGGGTGCTCACAAAGCCTCTGTGCCCCCCCCCATTGCTCCCTTGGTCATGAGGTGGGGAGAGCAATTATCTTTCTCTCCACTTAAGAGCACATTATGTGTATACTACCCTTCATCTGTAGATCTCAGGGCAGTTCGCAGCATAAAAATACAAGATAAAAACACAAAATGCATAGCAGAAACAAGAACAAACCAGTAACCCCATTCCTCAACCCCATGGAGCAGAAGGAGGAAGATAGAAGAGTGACACTCTTTCCCGCTTTATCTTTCAGCTCTATGGTGCTTTCCAAGGTTCGGATTAAGGGCTCTTCCAGGCTTCCACTTGTCCCACCACTCCCCGCCCCTGGGGAAACCCAACCTTTGCTGCTGAACCACAGCAAAAGTCTGTTGGATTTTCCACGGATTGATGTTTGTTCTGATTCAGTGCCAAAGAGCGAGTTTTCTCAGGGAAAGCCATGGGACAAACAGAAAACCGCTCAGACCTGCGCTTTCTAGACATGGGACAAGTGGAAGTGTAGACAAGCCCTAATTCTGCTGGATCCAACTTTTATCCAGATACATTGGGAAAGGGAATTGTGTGCACATGTGCTTTCCTTCTGTCTCTTGGGGGAAGTGATGGGGGGAAGAAAAGTGAGCAAAGGGTTGGAGCCCAGGGAACCAGCTCAAAAATCCAAATTCTAGCAGGAGCAACTAATATAACATATCCTTGTTGTTCACAGGTACGTCCAGAATATGTTGTTATTGTTTAGTCGTGTCCAACTCTTCGTGACCCCATGGACCAGAGTACGCCAGGCACTCCTGTCTTCCACTGAGTTTGGTCAAACTCATGTTGGTAGCTTTGAGAACACTGTCCAACCATCTCGTCCTCTGTCATCCCCTTCTCCTTGTGCCCTCAGTCTTTCCCAACATCAGGGTCTTTTCCAGGGAGTCTTCTCTTCTCATGAGGTGGCCAAAGTATTGGAGCTTCAGCTTCACAATCTGTCCTTCCAGTGAGCACTCAGGGCTGATTTCCTTAAGAATGGATAGGTTTGATCTTCTTGCAGTCCATGGGACTCTCAAGAGTCTCCTCCAGCACCATAATTCAAAAGCGTCAATTCTTCGGTGATCAGCCTTCTTTATGGTCCAGCTCTCACTTCCATACATCACTACTGGGAAAACCATAGCTTTAACTATACGGTCCAGAATATGTGGCAATACAAACAGCAAGAGCATCCTTTTAAACAGTACAAGCATAATTGGGCTGCACATAGTATTGCTCCTCTTTGCCCGAGCATCATCGCACCTACTCATCCAGGAATCAAAGCCCATGGCAAGAGGCTACCATGTCTGGATCCCAACTGCATGGGGGAATTGCACACAGAGATGAATGGGAAGGGAATAAAATGTCCTGCATGCTGGATACACCTTATCCCAAGTGTCTGTGTTTGACAATAAGACACTGTGGATGGCCACAGCATAAAAATGTTTTAAATAAATAAAGCTTGCTTGGTGGTGACTGGGGTAGCTGGAAATTGCACACCTCCAGGTGGAAGATTAACCTTTCAACAATTTTTGTAGTTCAGGAGAGCTGGTGAATGGAGTAGAGGCCTTGCCATGCATATTTTTTCTCCACTCTGACCCAATAGCTGGGTTGCATGTATGGACGGGGAAATCTCATAACTATAAGGCATGGATGGAGAAATCTCTCAGTGTTGGTTTCTCTCAGTTAAATGCAGTCCCCCACATTTCCACATCAGTTTGCAACGGTGATGATGTTGGGAATGATTTTAAGAAGTCCTCATAAAAATTCACCAGCAGATTTTGGTGTGAGTTTCTCCACCTATATCTGTATGGAGTCTTGCATACAAAAAGGCTGAAATCGTTCCACTTAGCATCAGAGGAACATTACAGTCTGGAGCCTGTACTAGAGCACCCAAAGAAGATCGCGGTTCACCAGATTACGAGTCCACTGCTCTTAACCACTACACCAAAGAGCTGATTAGTGAAAAGCCTGCTGTGTAAAATAGGACAACACGCAAAGCACAATCCCAATGGTGAACTCTTTCGGATCAGCACTCTGTTTTTAATTTGTGTAAAATAAAAACACCAACCAATAAATTATTGGAAGTAGGGAGCTAAGTAACATGTGTATGCAGGGAAATAAGTGTTTATTGCCTTGCGTCGTTATTTCCTTTTTCAATCCGTAATTTGTCTTTTGGCTCAAGCAGGTCCTTAAGGCAGCTGACAATCATTTATCAGAAAACAAACCACAACAGCCCATATAACAAAATAGGAAAAGAACATTAATATCTCAGCAGAACAGAGCAACAGGCCTGGCATCTCAATTATTAAATTTCCTGAGGCACGTCAGCTCACTACTCCAAGCTAACTATTGCTCATTTAATGTTTCTTGAGTCCATACTCAATATTTTATATACAGTTACTTCTCAACAACTATGCTTCTCTCTTATGTTATGTTTCACCTTGCAATATCAAGCAGAATGCTGCAGGCCAGGATGCCAAAGTCCTCTACAAAAAGTAAAGAGGCACACTGAATACTATGAGCTCACGTAAAATAAAGAATGAAGAAAATTTAGAGATCATACGGTAGTTTTGGGGTACCCAGAAACTACAAGCATTTGCAATCACTCTGACCTAAGGTGGCAACTTATGCGCATTACCAAAAATGTGGGCCAAAGAGGGCACAGATTTGCATAGCAGTTGCGTATACCAATTTATGTGTTGTATCCAGCTCTGTTGTCCTGCTCCCACAGGGGACCTCTGCTTGTACAACTGAACTTCCCCCTCCTCTTCCCCACAGGTCTGGAGGACTCTCTGGAACAAATATGGGGGGCACATGGGGGAGGAGAGGAAAGAGGGGTCCTGTTTCACATGCGGACGTCCAGTTGCATAGAACTGGAATACAACCCTACATGTACAGATGTAAGTTCAGAAATAATTACTGCAATTATTAGAAATGCAGTTGTTGCCCCACAAGGGGACAACTGGGACAAGGGGGCTTGTGGGCCTGCTCCGCCTGCTACCCACATGCTGCTACTGATGGGCAACTTCAAGGACCTTGTTTTCCCATTAGATGGCTCTTTTATCTTTAAACTGTTCTTGGACCCTCCTAACAGAGGATGATCATCTGACAGCCCTTCAAACAGAGGACAGTCCTCTGCAAAGAAGAGAACAGGGCCACCCTAATCTGATCGCAGGTCCAGGGCCTGTGAGAGTAGATTAAGTTGTACACTTACAAGTCCAAGTAGCTTTCTTTGGTTTAAAATTGCAATGTTCCAGTTCATTATTAAATACAATGCCTGCCCAAAGTCATTTGATTCAACAGAACCCTGAGCAGTCAAGACAATCGGGTAATCTGGGAGAAAATCATGCTTTCGTCTCTTGCCTCTAAAAATAGTGTGTACATCTTCTTCTTTTTAAAATGCTGTTTTACCTTCCCTATGACAATGACTGGTTTTTCAGCTCTATGCAAACAGACAGAACAAATACCAGGTTATATTTGGCTACGTGCCAGGTGGCTGAAACAAGAACAGACCTTCATACTATGAGCCTGTTCACCCAGTTCTTCATTCACACATGTAAAGGATCCTGACAGCTGAAGGACAAGACCCTTTCAGACTACTGTAATGTGTGAACTCAGCAATTCTGGATATAGGATCCAACCATTCCTGTGACCAAGCCAGCTTTTGCTATAATGAGAATTATTATTGCCGAGTTTACAAGCTACATTTGCCCTGCATTTTGCTCACAGTGAAATTTCTGAGCCGAGAGGGTTGTGGTTGGTACACGTCAGAAGACATTGGAGGGGACTCAAGGAAGTTTTGATGTAGCTGAAACGCTTCTCAAGAAGAGTGATGGTGATGGTTCCATAAACCCTTATCTGGGATGTCCAAATAACATTGATTCTTTCAACTGGGCTATGTACCTAGCAGAGGTTGGCGCAGAGAGTGGTGTTGCTCTCTTGGCTTCCCAATGCCCTGAATTGCTGCCGGTCACTGCGAGGGGAGGACAAGGCATAGGGAGCTCAACATGCTGTATGAACAGTGCCACCCTGCCTGTACCACCCTGCTCAGGCTAGCTATGTCATTTGCCTCCCGATGACATTGGATGTCCAGCTGAAGACTGCTGTTGATACGGTGTTGGTTCATGTCTGATCTGCTTTGTACATAATCTGTAACAATGCAGCCAGCACCTAATTCATAAAGATGGGCCTGATTATATAGAAACAAAACATAAAATGTCCATTCTGCTGTACTTCAGATTTAAGCTACTCTTGCAAATGGCAAGGCAGAACATTTGAAGACAAAACAAAGAAGTTCCCATCCAAGAGAAAAGTCACCTTTCTTCTGCCGGGTTCAAAGATGCAATTTTACATATTTCAACCACGATCAGGAAGGATCTTACACTTTTCACAAAAACACCAAATTCACATCATTTGTGGACTAAAACACAATGACAATTTTCAGATATTGAGGCACGTGGTTTCTACTTGCAATAACATTTCTACTTGAGCATGATATAACACAAAGTTACGTATCTCTCTAAAAACATGATATGGTCCCAAAGCTATCCTAGTGTGTTCAATCATGCAACTGTATTGTTTAATGTGTTTTATATAATATACATGTGCAAATGCACAAATGGGAGAACTGTGAAAAGTTCAGATCTGGACCTGCACTATAAGAGGCCAGCCGAGGAGTAGCAAACGGATGCTCACACATTTTAACTCAGAATTACAGCATAGTGTGCTGCAATCCCAATGCTCCCTGCTCTCTATTTATAGAGCTGCTTGGCCTTTAATGTCAGGGTTGCCACACGTTGGGAATTTCCTGGACATAGACGGTATTCAGCCCTCGTAAACAGCGTCCAGGCAGAAATTGCTTAAATGTCTGGGACGTATGAAAGCCCATGTATGGCAACCCTATATAATGTGGAAGACAAACAGCAAAGAACAGTGTCCACAGCACTATGGTGCTGCTCTGTGTTTCTGGGATGGGAAAGTACAGAGTTTTTCCTGATGCTAGTGGTGATTCCTTGCTAGTTGAAGCAATGGGTAATTAGGTGGCTGTGAATGAGGGAAGGAACCGCACAATAAAGAATTGTCGGTGGTAGACTGCCTTCTCACAAACTATTATTTACAAAGTTCTTCTTCCTCTCACATAAATGGAACAGAGGAAAGAGAGAGTCATAGAAAGATTATTTTTAACACTCTGTAATTTAATGTCTCTTACTTCTCAACAAGGAAGATGTAGTACCATTGCCCTGAGCAGTTTTGAAATTGAGTTATTCACTTTTCAGTACTATGGGTCTGACCAGCAAATTGCTTAAAAGTGATATTTCATATCCTATTTACTGCACAATGGGGGCAGTACAGAAAAACAATTATTGCTGAGGCACCTAAAAAGTCTGTATGATGCATACAGATGCAGCGAGTGCCTTCGATGAGGAGAGGAAACATTTCGGGCATCCTAGACATTCTCTGCATCTGGTGACATAGTCCCCTGCCTATGAAAGTTCATGCTACAATAAAAGTACAACAAAGGTGCAAAATGTTGTGTGAAATGAAAATACATGAGAGCTGGTCCAACTGTGATGCCTACTGGTGTAACGGCACGTTTGAGAACTCCTGGCACCGACAGAATCTCTGAGCCACCCCATACACACTCACTGCCCCCTTCATTACAAGGCAGCAAGGCTGGGTACCTTTTTCTCCCTCGAAAAACACAGCGAGCTGAAAGAGGAAGCAGGAAGTGCGACACTCTCTCCCACTTCCTCTTTCATCTCTATATGCTTTTACATAGGAACACTGGAAGCTGCCTTATACTGAGCCAGACCATTGGGTCCATCTAATTCAGTATTACTGGCATTGACTGGCAGTGGCACCGAACCCTACCTGGAGATGTCACAGGTTGAACATAGGACTTTCTGCATGCAGAGTAGAACTTAGTTGGATGCAACCCAATATTTTTTTTAATGCTGCTGCTTAGTTTATCCAACTTTGGTTTTAATGCTTGTTGTCCACTTTTAGGGATTTTATATTATTATTTTTTGTACTGGTCCATTGTGCTAAAGGACACGCCAAGTACCAGCAGGAAATGCTTCTAAAAAGTGCCTGAAATAAAAATAAATAACAAAGGTTCAGGCTGAAAGCCAACAAGCCCTGGGGAAATGCTACAATGACTACTGCTGAGATGATGTCAAGGACAAGGAGGACTAGCTGAACAAAAAGCATGTAGTGCAAGACACAGGGAATGGCGTCTGAGAAAGCTGCTCATGTGTTTTGCAATGCTGAATCAAATTCGAGGGAAGGCATGAATAATAATAATAATAATAATAATAATAATAATAATAATTTTAAAAATCAGATTGCTATAGCTTGCCTTCTATGAAGATCCTGTTCCAGTAGATTCTGCCAACATGATTCCCTCCGAGAAAGATAAGGTTGGAGAAAATCAACCACATGGTAGACACAGATGCCAGAGCTGCATGGAGTCGCCGACAGCCTCTTGGGGACAAAAAATGGTTCTGAAAAGAAGGTAAGTTGCATTTAATATACAAGTTAGGAAGGGATAATTGCTGGGCATGTGGAGAAGTAAAAGCAGATTACAGCCACATTTTCTGGAACTGTCCCCAAATACAGGGGTGTGTTTTTCCTTGGAAATAATATCAGAATCGTTAGGAACACAAATCCCTATGGAACCTAAGACATTTCTGCTTGGATACATAAAAGGTGTTTTCATAGACAGTGATCAAGAGATGGCAATCAATTTGATTACTTTAGCTCCTCTCACTACTTTAAAGAGATTGAAAAGATCTGGACCATGGTGAAAATGGTCAAACTAACCTACTACCGGAGAATACAAGCAAATAAATTCATGGAGAAACGGGTATTTTTCTTGATATATTGGAATAGCAAGTATAATAACGTAGACATTATGTTGCTTTCAGTTTATTGTTAAGTTTTCAGGTGAAAATTTTGTTACTGCGTTGTAACCTTTTTGTTTATTGCAAACCATAAAAATATCAATAAAGTGGTTCTGAAAAGCAAATTTTAAACAGGCAGCTAACAATAAAATCTTAATACTGGAAGGTTAGAAATAAATCATGGTGGTGTTAGGGTGACCGCTATAGGTATAGTGAAGTCATCAGAGTGGGGAGAAGCCCTTGCTCTCCTGTAAATGTTAATATTTTTTAAAAAGAGATGGGGAACCTGTGACTCTCCAGCTGTTGCCAGACTACAAATCCCATTACCCTGCTCCTGGCCATGCTGGCAGAGGGTGGTGGGAGTGGGAGTTCAACAAATCTGGAGTGTGGCAAGTTCCCTATCCTTGGTTTACAGCAATAGGGCATCATTCTAGGAAGAATTATCCGCTGCATTGAAAGTAATGCTGGAAAGCACCTTGGCTTAGTGCACCACATTTAAAGGAAGTGTCCTGGGATTTATATAGGTTTTTAAAAAAACACACCCCAACAGAGTCAATAGTTGTCTTCCAGGGGTACTACACAGAAAGTTTCATAGCACATACAATTAGAAGCAGCTATATTTCCAGACAACTCACTGGTTTTGCAAACTGTATGGTTATTGTGCAAACCAATTAACAGGGAACTCCAAACCCAAGATCTGCTGAGATGAGAAGGTTTGGATTCAGCAGATCTTGGGCTTTCCCAACTGAGATGTGTACTCAGCCAGGGCTATGGCAGCCTAAGTCGCTCACCCCACTTTAGCTTGGACTCAGCTGACAGAACTTGACTTACACCACAGTTAGTTCCTAAAAGGGGTTGTTCCAGCAGCTGGACAATGAGAGACTTTCATGTATTCCAACCCCGCTCTCAGCTCAGTCATGCAACTGTGCAACCCAGCAGAACATAGCTCATGAAAAGGGTGGCGTAAGTCAAATTCATCCAAGTTCCTTGTGAACAGTCTGGAACGGGGGAACTTACAATGGCGTTAACTTTCGCCATTGTAACAGTAATGCACGTGTGTAGTTATCATATAACTATGATAATTATGCATGGTGATAGTGTTACAAGATGTGGAGAAAATGGAAAGGGAGAAGTTTCTCTCTTTTTTTATAAATAATATTTATTCAGAATTTTGAAGATTACAAAGAGAAAAAAGAAAAAAGACAGAAAAAGTACAATCATTTTTTAAAAAAAGAAAAACAACAACAACAACAAAAAACAGATTAAACCTTTACATAACTTTCTTCCTTTACTTCTTTCCTTGACCTCCTCACACCTCCCATTTTTGTATTCTAAT
Source organism: Podarcis filfolensis (assembly GCF_964270895.1). Lineage (NCBI taxonomy): Eukaryota > Metazoa > Chordata > Lepidosauria > Squamata > Lacertidae > Podarcis > Podarcis filfolensis. The sequence continues at coordinate 97,887,353 of NC_139606.1, forward strand.
TCAAATTGTTATTTCAGCAAATCTTTCCAACCTTGTTTTTATCTTAATAATTTGATTTAATATATTGTAGTTTTACGTTCACTCTTTCATCAATTCATTTTTACTTATTCCTTATATATCATTACTACCAAAGCCATATAATTTTCTTTTTCCAACATCTTTCTAACAATCCTTAATTTTACAATATTTTTGAAGATATACTTTAAATTTTTTCCACTCTTCTTCCACCAACTCTTCTCCTTGGTCCCGGAAAGGGAGAAGTTTCTCTTTCATAATAGCAGAATTTGGGGTCATCCAGTGAAACTGAATGCTGAAACATTTAAAGCTTTCAGTGGCTGCTAGCCATGTTGGCGACATTCTTTTTTCCACTGCCAAAGGCTATGTGCCTCTGAATACCAGTTGCTGGGAATCACTCAAGTCCTGCTAGAAGGCTTTTGACAGGCATCTGCACTGCAGGGGGTTGGACCTTGGGTCCCTTCCAACTCTACAATGCTATGATCTGGTTGGCCACTGTGAGCCCAGAATCCTGGACAAGATGGATCTTTGGCCTGATCTAGCAGGCCTCGTCTTATGTTCTTGCTTTTTTCATGAGCAGGGAGTCTGGATTGTGCTTTACAGCTTGAATGTTCAATATGCATTTCAAAAACAGCAACACAGAAGTCATTATAGGCTAAGAGACGTGAGTAGGAAAAATTAAATTCACATAGCAAATTAAGCACAGGGAAGTTAACTCAAAATATAAATACCTTTCCTGTCTCCACAATTTAGCTTTATGATTATTCTTCTACCATAATTGCTTTTATTGAAGGATCCAATTAATATTACTATATACCTTCCTCTATTAAAGCTGCTAAGAATTCATATCACTGGGTTAGCAGATTGTTTTCCAAAAAATCAAATCAAATAACTTTGGAAACACAGGTTTTATGTTCAAACTTAACAACAGAGAACTAGACACATCTGCTCAGATGTTCAAGGGAACTCACTCTCAGGTAAGCAAGTATAGGTTTGCAGCCATTTAAAATGTGCAAGCAACAGTATTCCTACTTCTGTTTGTTTCAAAGATAGCAATCCATAATTTATTACATTTTTTACATACCCTTGGCCATGTTTGTGAAGCTTTCAATGTTATGCATGTATAAAACATTCAGAGCTTTCTTATTACAAGGTTGACACCAACCACAGAGTACATTAATATTAGAGTGAACAGTCTGGAAACACATTTAGCCCTTTGTTGCACTTGCAGTATTTTTATTTGAAATTTTTAAAACTAGCCTTGCAGTGAACTGGGTTAAACTAGCCATAGTTTACTGCTAAGTTACATGTTTCAAAAAAGTGAGAAATGCCATTCATTTGATCGGTTTAATTGCTGCTTTGAGTCCTCTTCTCATGTTATCCATATGAAGGGTTCTCTGTGTGTAGAAGGGTGAATGGGGGCTGACTCTGACCCCAAAGTTGCACAGATCCCAGGTACACCATCCATACGTTGATGTCTGCATAAGAGAATCCCACATTCACAGAGGAAAACGTTGTGATGGGTAACTGAAGCCGTGCTCAAGTGTTACTTTGTGACAGAAATTAATAATAGTGTAGGCAGTGCTATTTTTCTAGAAAAAGAGGTGCCAGAACTCACCATGAACACCTCCCTCGTTCTCTTAGAATGGCAATGGCACCCACCTGAGAGGTGCTAGAATGGAGTTCCAGTGTGTTCCGGCTGAAAAAAGCCCTGAGTTTAAGTCCACCCTTTTACAAAACCAGCTAATTCAGTTCAAGTTCATCCAAATAAACTTTTTCTTTATAAAAAGTTCATCCACAGCCATTTTCTTTCAGCTTTTGGTATGTTGCAAGCCGCTGGGCTGACGTATAGAGTCCGAACCAAATCAGAGTTCATACACAAGTAAAAAGATGTCTGACAGAGAAAATGTCAACAGGTGAAGCTTTCCTTGTAATTGTATTTTTATACAGGAAAAAATTTACCCTTGTTTACTTTGTGCCAGCCACACAGCTGTAAAAGGCACAAGGCACCATTTGCAGTGTTCCTGTTATCCTCACTGAAAACAGGTCCTGTTTGAAGAGAGTAAATCTCTTCAGCAGAAAAAGATACAGAAAATGCCTAACATTCATTCCCTGAATCCTGAGTTGTACTCTGGTTCCTACCTACACTCAAGCAAACACAGTAAAAACAATCCAATCAAGCTTGGAGGCTGAGTGACCAAGGCTGGGAACACTGGAGGATGGGGCCAGCATGTGCTATTTACATGAATTATTTGTTAGTAATATCACACCTTGGGGTGTCATGAGAGTTCAAGCAGGGGTGTTTGAATAGGTGAGAAATCCTGCTCAGCCAAACATCAGTTCAAATCTTGCCAAGCAGAATCAGGGCTTTGTTTCTACTCAAGCCACCTTCCGTTGCCTGAAGGACCCCAAACTTGTCTTGTGGCAAGTCAGTGGGGCAACATGAATTCCAATCCTAATGTATTGTTATAGAAAGTTCATAAAAATACAGTGGATACCAACTTAATTCGTCCCGGGGGTCCGTACTTACCACGAAAAGTCCGTATCCAGAGGCACCGCTTCTGCACACATGCATGGCGCGATAGAGCACTTCTGCGCATGTGCAAAGCGTGCAGAGTGCTTCTGTGCATGTGCATGTGGCAAAACCCAGAAGTATAAACTTCTGGGTTTGCCACGTTCGTAACTCAAAATTTCATTACCCAAAGGTAATATAATCCTGTAACTGGGATATCAAATGACTTACTTCAAGCACAGTAGGGTAACTATCGTGTGTGTGTATAACTTTTAAATATAGATTTGAAAAGCACATTTTTATTATTTCATGGACATTATCATCTTATGTATCAATTTTCTGACTGGCTATGAGAAACAGCACTAATAACAAATATGCATTATATTTTTACAAAGTGACTTATCCTTGTTAGCTCATCTATACCTATATATATCTATATCTACATCTATACATCACCAGTCAAATACAGCTTCAAAACTGAAGGCAGGAATGACTGATATCTGTACACAGACATTTATTCCGTCAATCCAAAACATTTTCAACATATTTTCTTAATATTTACAGTTGCCAAAGCTCCCGACCTATGAACAATCCATAAACATTCCAAACACGATAGGAAAGAAGCTAAATGTGGTTATTAAATATTCTACCGACAGATGTATAGATACTGATAGGATCAAACAGTGGTTCTGTATGCGGAGACAAATCATTTGTCCATATTCAAACATAAACCAAGATCATCAATCTAGGCCTATCTTCAATGGTTTTCCAGGGTATCATTAATTCATATATGACACGGGTAACTTTGGGATATGCCCAAAGTACTTAAAATGCTACAAGTCGATGTAAGCATAAAAATTTGGCAGTCTGGAATATGATGAAAACGGAAGGGTTAAGCTGCCATATGAATGGAAGGCGTGGGTATAAAAATACCATGATAATTTGCTTTTCTTTGCTTGAAATATGGTGTAAATTGATCGTCTGCCACTCCTGGTACTCAATCTAGAGTGTGTGAGTCAGCACTGTCCAGGCGAGAAGTGTTGGTGAATATTTTGCAGTAGACTCACATCACAAAAACAAACAAGATAATAACAGAAAGCAACATATAATTTCAGCAGTGGCTTTGACTCTGTGGAAGGAAGATATTGCACGCAATTCCCCGCAGGGCCAAAAATCCTATCCCTTGCAAGAGGGGCACCAGGGAGCCATCCTGGAAGGTGCTCTAGGAATTCAAACTCATTTTGCAGATTTCTGTGACAATATAAGCCACAGAAGAAATATCTTACTGCAGAAGTTGTAAATGTGTGTACATGTCATTTTCATGCCGTGATAAAAATGCCATCAGTCAACAGCATTAATCCTAGGGTGAATGTGATCTGCTCATTCAGCAAACAAATAAATCACCCAGTGGAATGTCCTCCAACCTTGAAGGCTCTATGGATTATGATCATTGTCTGCTAGTGGTTCATCTGCAAATGTCCTAATCACCAGCTGCGACTACATGAAGCAGTTTGCCACTGTTGAGAAGTAGTCACTGAAAACTAACCGGGCATGGTTTCATCACACTGCAATGCTGGCCTCCTGAAGGTGATGCCATCAGTTCATGCAAGGACACACAGCAGCAGTCTTTGGTTGGAGATACAAGAGGGATGGACCCATTCATTTACAAGGTTACTGCTGGCTATTAACCAGAAATGGGGAGAGAGACCAGCTCATGAAAAGCCAGTGTCTCCATGCTGCTGCAATTGCCTACTTATCGAGTGATGTCCTCAGTTCGTGCCAAGGCACAAAACTACAGATTTCTGTGGGAGGTACAGCACGGGACCGTATCTGCATTGCATGATATGCCTTCTTCCTTGGTCATCACTTGCCATATTTTCTTCTTGGCAACCAACTGCAACAAGAGCATAAGAACACAAGAAGAGTGCTGTTGCATCGGGCCGAAAGCCCAACTAATCCAGCCTCTTCTACGTGCATTGGTCAGCCAGATGCCCATAGGACAGCCTTTCTCAACCTGTGGGTCCCCAGATGTTGTTGAACTACAACTCCCATCACCCCTAGCTAGCAAGGCCAGAGCTCAGGGATGATGGGAGTTGTAGTCCAACAACATCTGGGGACCCACAGGTTGAGAACCACTGCCATAAGAAGTTCCACAGGCAGTGCCCTCCCCACTTGCTATTAGCAGCAGTTTCCTTAGAAGAGGACAGCAACTCATAGCCAAAGCTGACTGTGGAATTACCCATACAAAATCATCCCATCAATGAGAAACAGGCATGCAGCTCCACCTATGGAATCATGAAAAAGCTGCCCATCCATTAACCCTTTCCATACCAGATCAGGTGAGGCTTCCTGTGCTCACTGAGTGTCCATTGAGGGACAGAATTTGAAGGCATAAAAATCAAAAGCAGCAATTTAGAAAGTATTAAATCATATGTTTTAGTCAAAAACAACTTAATTGCATAAAAAGTGCATCATCTGTTGATTTCTCCCCCATCAAAAAAATGGTAAATATCTTAACATCTTTAATAGGACTAATTTTTAAAATGGGTATCCAACATTTAAACGTTACCCCCCCCCATTGAAATAATATCTTTATTGTGCCTTGTGTCATCTAAATACACCTTTCAAATTAAACAGATGGAATTTTTATGGACGTTCACATATGACTTCCGCTGGCATCTTTAGCTTCTTATCATGACCTAACTTTCAAATATCCTTCACATGTCAAGCAGAAAAAGAAAATATGGGAGTGCCTGGGCATTTATTCTGCTGGAGCTGGCACAGAGGAAGCAGTAATTTACTGGTGAAAGGAGAAGGGTGGACAATCAAGAGAGAAGGCAAAACTATTTGTGCTTCAAGTGCCTATAAATCAATCTGTTCATTTGATCAGACAGTTGAAATCCTTGCACATTCTTGTCTGCTGGATGATATTTCCTAATGCAGTAAGAACACTACAAAGTACAGACAGCTGCGGAGCATCTTGATAATCCAGTACCACTTAATAAATTCTATTAAAGCGTGTTGCGTTGAATTTTCATGAGCTCTGATTGCTGCTGTGAAAGTTGCCCTTTTGGAAAGCATGAATATTTGTGAGAGGGGATGGGTGCGTGAGGTGTAGGGTCAACGTCCATCCATAAATATAAACAAATGTGCCAAATAGACTTATCACTGCTTGACTCATCTGCCTGACACAGCAATTACAGGCAATGATTTTTGATCAACAAACCTGTGATGAGAGAGCTGTTATGAAATGTGGCCCTAGGACTGAAACACAAGCAAGATCTGCATTTGTGTGTTTGTTAGGGCTGTTGTATAGTCACTTGTAGATGATAAAAGTGTGAGTGTTAATCTACTGCAGTCTCAGGCATTCATTAAACAATAGTGGCAGCCTCAAATTTTACTTTTCAACCATCACATCACTAACCGAACAGATACAGTAATTAATATATTCCTTAGGGTCAGGGATAGGTGATTTTTTTTTTTAGCCTGAGGCTGTGCTGCCTCACAGGTAATAATAATAATTAACAACAATAATAAAAAATTGTTATTTATACCCCGCCCTTCCCGGTTCAGAAACCCGGGCTCAGGGCAGCTAACAACAAATTTAAAACACTTAATACAACATAAAAGCAGCATAGAATACAGTATAAAAGCATGAATAACAATAAAATTCAAAGTTCAAAAATCAATTTGGGGAAAATCCATCCAATAAACATTAGATAGTCACCAGAGCTAGCTGGTTAAATTAGTCCTACTTGGGCCAGAGAGGAGGCATGGGGAGAATTAGCTGTGGGGTCCCAGAGCGGGTAATCTTCATAAAAAAAGGGGGGAGAGAAGGGAAATAAAAGATCAGGCTGAGTTCAAATTAAAGGCCAGGCGGAATAGCTCTGTCTTACAGGCCCGGTGGAAGGCGGTTAAATCCTGTAGGGCCCTAGTCTCATGGGACAGAGCATTCCACCAGATCGGAACCATCACTGAAAAGGCCCTGGCCCTGGTGGAGGATAGTCTGACTTCCTTAGGGCCCGGGACCTCTAAACTATGGTTATAACCATGCCAGTGGTGGGTGGAACCAAAATGAGCTGTGCCCACACTACACACATGCACGTAAGTGGGGGGCCCGTTGCAATACAAACAGTTTCACGCCCTACAGTTGTTGAGCTCGCTCACACCATTTTGGAGCCCTTGAAATCCGTTTCCCCCCTGGACCTTTGACTCAGTGACAAGGACTTTCCACCACTCTCCCACCATTTCAGGTTAGAATAAGATTATTTATTTATTTTCCCGGCATCACACATATATACGGTCATGAGTGAGTCAATCGCGCCTAAGAGGTGTTGGTGGGGATGCCTGTCTAAAGAGAAAGCCTGGATTTATTTGTATGTTTACAAGGTAAGCTCTCCGTAGCTTTCCCCCAGAACTTATTTTCACTGATTCAGAAATGGGCTAAATAGTTAAGAGGAGAATGACTAACCTTGTTCTCCAAAGACTAAATCATAAAGCTGGCTTTTTGGTTGTTGTTGTTGTGGTTTTTTAAAAAAACTTGAGATGGATTTTTCAGTCACCCCTTAAGATGAGTCATCTGCACGTAGTTTCATTTGATGCTTGCTTTTTGCATCACTCAGTGCAGGAATGTTACTGCTGTAAAAGTGGTATGTGTCCTGGTTCTTTTTATTTCTGGTCTGCTGGGGATTGCTCTTCCGGCACGAAGATTTATTTAATTATATTTTTACTCATTTAAAATAAATTACAGATTGATTTTCAAACCCATTGCTACCCAGAGTGCTTTATAAAAAGAATAACACACACACACACGAACATATAAAGCACAGCACAGTTTTAAAACAAAGTTAAATGCAGACATTTCAAAACAGTGCAAAATGTTACTAAAGCCAGCATGAACGAACATGATTATAAAATCATAGAATCTTAAGAGTAGGAAGGGAACCAAGGGTCATCTAGTCCAACCCCCAGCAATGCAGGAATCTTAGCTAAAGCCGTGACAGATGACCATTTTTCCCCCAATAGGAAAAAACAACCCACAGCCACAACCAGATTAGCGATCGTAAAAAATCGTAAAGGTAAAGGGACCCCTGACCATTAGGTCCAGTCGTGACCGACTCTGGGGTTGCGGCGCTCATCTCGCTTTATTGGCCTAGGGAGCCAGCTTACAGCTTCCGGGTCATGTGGCCAGCATGACTAAGCCGCTTCTGGTGAATCAGAGCAGCGCACGGAAATGCCGTTTACCTTCCTGCTGGAGCGGTACCTATTTATCTACTTGCACTTTGACGTGCTTTCGAACTGCTAGGTTGGCAGGAGCAGGGACCGAGCAACGGGATTCGAACCGGCAACCTTCTGATTGGCTAGTCCTAGGCTCTGTGGTTTAACCCACAGCGCCACCTGCATCCCACTATGGTTGTTAAGAGCTGTTTAAATGCTGTCAAGGGGTGGAGCCTGCTGAACTTCACACAGAATTGAGTTCCAGTCCCCATGACTGAAAGAGCATGTGCAATGTACCTACACTGGGTATCTTCTTAAGTCTAGATCATGGATAGGCAAACCAAGGCCCGGGGGCCGGATCCGGCCCCATCGCCTTCTAAATCCGGCCCGCCAACAGTCCAGGAATCAGCGGGTTTTTACATGAGTAGAATGTGTGCTTTTATTAAAATGCATCTCCTGGTTATTTGTGGGGCATAGGAATTCGTTCTTTCCGCCCCAAAATATAGTCCAGCCCCCCACAAGGTCTGAGGGACAGTGCACTGGCCCCCTGCTGAAAAAGTTTGCTGACCCCTGGTCTAGATGCTTGCATGGGGAATCTAATGTACAGTGGTACCTTGGGTTACATACGCTTCAGGTTACAGACTCCGCTAACCCAGAAATATTACCACGGGTTAAGAACTTTGCTTCAGGATAAGAACAGTAATCGTGCTCTGGCGGCGCGGCAGCAGGAGGAGGCCACATTAGCTAAAGTGGTGCTTCAGGTTAAGAGCAGTTTCAGGTTAAGAACAGACCTCCGGAATGAATGAAGTACTTAACCCGAGGTACTACTGTATATGGAAGTCTCCAAATGGGCTTACCCAGAAGAAAAAAAGTATATGTATTGATACAGACCTTCTAACCTGCAGTGTACACACAAGGGCTGCTGATGTGGTCATGTACCCCTGTGTAAGCAGGGACTGCCCATTTGTTTCATTGTCCAGTTACACTCTGCATGCACCATTATGTTTTCTGAGTGATAAGCCTACTGGATTACACCAAAGTCACATCCAGTCCAGTATTCTATTTCCACAATGGCCAACCGGATAGCTTTGAGAAGCCCACCACCAGGACATAACTGAAATGGCTCTCCCCTACTCATGATCCCCAGTAAGGAACTGGCATGTTCTCTCTGATCCAGGAGGTAATAATATACAGATATCACGATTAGACAAATCACAGGCACAACTAGAGTGGGCCCTAAAAATGTATCTCAAAGCAAAGACCACTTGATCATTTGAAGTTTCTAAGTCGTTTTCAAGGGCAACCCCATGTAGGGTGCACTGCAATAGTCCAATCTGGAAGTTACCAAACATGAAATATCAACACTTCTGCCCAAAATGGGCTGACAAACCAGTTTTGGCCACCAAGGCCACCTGAGACTCCAGTAACAATGTTAAATCCAGGAGCACTCCCAAGCTATAGACTTGCTCCTTCTAGCATTAGTACAACCCCATCCAAAACAGGTTGTCTCTCTACCTCTCAGACTCGAGAACTCGGTACACGTAACACCTCTGTCTTTTCAGGATTGAGCTTTGATTTATTGGCCCACATGCAAGCCATCACTGCCTTAAAACACCTCAGCCACCTCTCCCAATTCAGATGGAACAGAGAGATAAAGCTGGGTGTTGTCTGCATATCAACAACACCTTGCTCTAAATCCTCTGATGACAGATTCCAGAGGCGTCATAGAGATGTCAAATAGTATGGGGGACAAGATGGAACCCTATGGGACGACACAGGACAACTTCCATGGTGCTGAACAGTGCTGCCACCCCCTTCACTACTTGCTGGAAATGGTCCTGGAGGTAGGATTAATAATAATAATAATAATAATAATAATAATAATAATAATAATAATTTGTTATTTATACCCCGCCCATCTGGCTGGGCTTCCCCAGCCACTCTTTGCGGCTTCCAACACAATATTAAAATACAGTAATGCCTCAAACATGAAAAGCTTCCCTAAACAGGGCTGCCTTCAGATGTCGTCTAAAAGTCTGGTAGTTGTTGTTTTATTTGACATCTGATGGGAGGGCGTTCCACAGGGCGGGTGCCACTACCGAGACTGAAACCACTGAAGTAGAGAGCCTCCAACCCCCACCTTATATTTCACGATTTTGTTTCATCCATTTTTCAAAGGTGTTCAAGTTGGCTTTAAAATGGTCTGTGATGACATCAACGTTCAATAATATCTGACTCATAATGCAAATGAGTTTTTGACGCAAGCTCTCTCGTTCCTCTGCAAATGGTTTCCTGCGTATCATTTAAATGGAGCACTTTGAACTTGTGTACCTACTTTGCGCCTGTACTTTCTGCATTCAGACTAAGTGCTCAAGAAAGGAAGCTGCTGTGCTGGCAGTTGGTTGACACACATTTCGTTGCTTGAATGGACATGAACTTCTCAAAACGGAATGCAATTTACGGAAGAAAATCCAGGTGCATACCAAGAGAAGAGCATTCGTTATGCAAATGCGACTTTTACAAATGCAAACCACCCTTGTGTGTTGGGGTGGATTGTGTGTGGTAGGGTAGCTTTCGCATCAGCTTCCGGTATGCTCTTCAGTGGGGAAGGTTGGATATTATGCCTGGATGCCTCTCACTTCTGCCTGAGACCCAATACCAGGAAGATTCTTGGTTGTCTCATAGCTGAATTGCCTTGCTGGTGCTTTTCTGGAAAGCAGGCAGGCGGACAGATTATATCCTTCCCTAAGTTGCCCCAGAACCAGCTTGAAGCACAAAACACAACTCTGGGTGGGGTGATGATGCTTACTTGACCTCCCAGCAGCAGAGGAGTCTCAAAGCGGCTAACATTCTCCTTTCCCTTCCTCCCCCACAACAAACACTCTGTGAGGTGAGTGAGGCTGAGAGACTTCAGAGAAGTGTGACTGGCTCAAGGTCACCCAGCAGCTGCATGTGGAGGAGCAGGGAAGCAAACCCAGTTCACCAGATTACGAGTCCACCGCTCTTAACCACTACACCATGCTGGCTCCAGGAGAAAGAGTGGAAGGGGGCAAGGTGGTGGGGAGGTTAGAACTATGTTCAATACACTGGTGGGAACATGGCTGTACAAATGCACTGGAAAGTGTGCAATAACAAGTTCCTTTGATGCAACTTCACCTAATCTCCCCACAAACAAATCAAAACGAATGCTCATTAAATAGCTGATGTCATCTAATCTTCTCGCAAACAAATGAGGATGAATATTCAATAAGCAGGCCGCCTAGAAGCACCCAGTGAGAGAAGATGGGATTTGCACAAAAGGATTTGATACTCACACAGCAAGAATATATATTGAATTGCACTTGTGGGGGCGAAGCTTCACAACCAACACTGATGAGGTGGAGCTGTTGAGCATGTGTACACTTCTGTCTCACTAGCAGGGCTTCTAGCACAGATCTCTTTCAAGATGCTTGCCTTTTAGGTTCCTCCCTTGAACTTCCCAAGCTATGAGATACAGGTAGACAGGAGACCCAAAGAACTTCCTTTGCACTAAATCAGGGGTAGCCAACATAGTGCCCTTCAGATGTTGTTGTACTACAAAATCTAATATCCGTTACAATTGGCCATGCTAGCTGGGAGTGATGGGAATTGAAGTCTAGCAACTTCAGATATATGAACAAACAGCTGCACTAAATTTCTGATGCCATAAATTATTTAGCAGAAATCTATGATTTTTAAGGGACGCAGGTGGCGCTGTGGGTTAAACCACAGAGCCTAGGACTTGCCAATCAGAAGGTCGGTGGTTCGAATCCCCGCAACAGGGTGAGCTCCCGTTGCTCGGTCCCTGCTCCTGCCAACATAGCAGTTCGAAAGAACGTTAAAGTGTAAGTAGATAAATAGGTACCGCTCCAGCGGAAAGGTAAATGGCGTTTCCGTGCGCTGCTCTGGTTCGACAGAAGTGGCTTAGTCATGCTGGCCACATGACCCGGAAGCTGTACGCCAGCTCCCTCGGCCAATAAAACGAGATGAGCGCCACAACCCCAGAGTCAGTCACAACTGGACCTAATGGTCAGGGGTCCCTTTACCTTTACCTTTATGATTTTTAAACAAAGTAAAATCCCCTGTTAGATGACCTTCAGGACTTTTAATTACCTTTTGTTGTCACTGTATTTCACAGCACACCCACTTTCTGTATTATGTAGCTCTAGAAAGTTGCCAATCCCAAAACTCGAGTCCAGCAGGTGGCCGTGTTCTGATAGCACTGAACCACCTGAAGTCTCTAGTAGAGGGAGTCTAGTCCTAAACACAGTTCTGAGCATTACAACATGAAAACCAATGAACTTACAATTAAGTCAAGGACAGCTGGAAGAGAAACCAGCCTCTTCACTCCATTTTCGGCTGCTACTCCAAGCCAATTAAGTATCGCCCAGGACCAAAGGTAGCTATAGCCGCCGTGCCAATAGCTTACAAAAGCGAACGTGATTGCTGTGGAGAACAGCATCTTCAAGATGCTGCAGCGGGATCCTCCCATCGGGATGTAAATGTACCTGCCAGGGAAATTATAAGCAGAAGTAATTAAGACTTCATTGAAATCACAGCAATACAACTACTGCAATATAAATTTGTTTTCACCAGCAGCTCTAAAGTGCTGCCTTGACTAATTACCTGACATTTTCTTTCTGAAACCTCTATAGTTTCTTAAAGACAGTGGATGAGTTCGTGTGTGTGTGTGTGTGTGTGTGTGTGTGTGTGTGTTTTTAATAATAATTCATGCTTTTTGGCAAGATGAGGCATCTCCCTCCCCCTGCCCCCACCTGGAAGATGCCAAAACTGAATACACAGGCTATGCCACATTCCCAGTGAGGTTAAACTTAAATAATAATAATAATAATAATAATAATAATAATAATAATAATAATTTATTACTTATACCCCATCCATCTGGCTGGGCTTCCCCAGCAACTCTGGGTGGCTTCCAACAGAGTATTAAAAACACGATTAAAAAATAGACATTGAGGTGGAACAGGATATTAACCAGGACCAAGCAGTCATCTACACAGCAAATAAATAATTCCATACTTACTTGCATGGTTTCTTAAATCTTTCCACAATAGGTTTCGTGAAACACTATTGTTGGATGAAATGCTTTGTTTGAAAAGTTTTGGTAAAATCTTGTTTGGTAATTTTAAGTAAATTTTAGTAATGTCTTTGCCTTCGTTCACATTGTTTCTTTTTTACTTTCTGTTTTATTTGCAATAAGTATCTATACAGAAGTATTACACAATGTTCAGAGCTGCTGCTGAGAATGGAAGCATGCAGTTCTTCCTCTCACACCTACAATTTACCTGACATCATTGCATCGTATGTGACGATGTCAAACTCAGAGTAGGCACACTGAAATCAACTGACTTAAGTGCATGGATTTCACTGGGTCTCCTCTGAGTTTGATACTGGCTCTTCTCCACATTGGCAGGGATGCTGGTGGAGTGGGGAGGATCAGGCCATGTAATGGAACCCGGAGCGAGGGTAAGTTGTAATGCATGTCACACAGAGTGGGGAACCCAACCCAAGACTTCCATATTTGTAATATGGTCCCAACTTAGGTTTTCCTTTTGAGGTAGGAAATGCAATCAGTCATTTGATCCATAATGTTTACATTTATAGTTATTATTACAGCTCCACTGGTTCTGAGGGGAAATGAAGTCCCCTTCCCAAGCGATTTCAAAGAAATAGAAACAAATTGTACAGGATTAAGGAGATATAGATCTAACTGAAGAATGCAATTAGAAGTAGCAACATTTAATTCTCAAATGCTTACGACATTTCAGAATCACTATTCATCTCTCTGTATGATGGTCAACACCAGCCTTTGAGGTCTTTCTGTTCCATAAATCAGGCTTCAATCCTCAGCATACATCTTCTTAGTGAATAAACCTCATTGTATGAGGTGGCATCTACTTCTGAGTAAACTGGCACAGGGATGCATTGTTAATTAGTGCCATTTCCCCCAGGGAATATTTGATTATTAGATCCTGGTCTCAAACACACAACAAAACTAGGGAATTGGGGAATGGGAAGTGTAGTAAGAGCACTCTACTCTTCGTGTAGTGGCTCTGCAAGTGTTATCGTAGCTGGAGGTTATGCAAGCAGCCCAGAAGTGCTTTCTAAGTGCTATCCGTCCTTGCAATTTAGACATTCCAACTGAGAGACTGCCAGGCTTTCGTCAGTAGTTCTGCGCTGGCAGAAAACTCCATCTGGGGAAACAAACCAGGACTCCTTTGAAGAACTGGACATGATCTATCCTGTGTGGTTTAGATTCTCTCATGTTATTCTTGCATACCTTCAGTATGGAATACATACAAGCCCCCCCCCCCCAATGTAAAAATCAGTTCTAATGATAGCTAAAACATGGGACATAAAAATTTCCAATTGACAGTTCAACAGGGTGCATCTTGGGTTCTTTTAAAGGGATAGGTCTCCCTTCCTCAACCTGCAGTTCCTATTGGGCCCAGCAAACACAGTCAATGGCCAAGGATTATGGTAGTTGTGGTCTAAAACATCTGGATTGCACCAGGTTAAGGAAGGAAGCTCTGTCTGGCCATATATCTGTCAGAATCAGGGTTTGGAAATCAGAAAAAGCAGCGCACTGTGTGTTTCCGCATCAGTAATATGCTGTTGTGTTTGTTAAGCTCATCTGAAGTTTTTTTAACAGCCCTAGCCAGCAAGGTGAACATCGCAGGACACAAGCTGGTCCCTGAAAGGATAATTCAAGAATGTTTTCCACGAAAGCATCCTCTAACTATAGCAGATTCAGGCTGCTTCTCATCAGGAAACTCCTCTGTTTGTGCAAATGATCTCAATTGGCACTAATGTGACCATCACTAGGAACAGCCTTAGATATGACAACTTTAATTTAAAAGCGTCCTTTCAATTACAGTTCAGTTTACACGGTGTCAATTGGCTCTCCTTAGGTGACTGCTCAGGCAGCTGTACAGGAGGGAAAGAGATTCAATTATCTGACTTTTACAATCTAGTGCCAGCAGTTGGTTAATTGAGCATTAATTCCGTTTTGCTTATGAAAAGTCTTGGATGTGAATCCTTGAGGGGGGTGGGATCTAGGTATAGTTTTAGTGTAGACAGTGGAACCATTAAGAGCTAGATGGTAACACATTGCACAAGCGGTGGTGTCCGGCTGTGACTTAAAATTGATGAAAGATTGGACTCAAGCTATACTACCAGGTTAAGTTCAAGGTGCTGGTTTTGGTGTATACAGACCTATACAGATGGAGACCTGGAGACCTGAAATGTCCCTGGGGAAACTGGATACCTGATGGATACCTCATCAATCCCTGCACTCTGCAGGTGAGGGCCTCTAGCAGACAGCATCTTATCAGGAGGTCAATTCCACCCAATGTAGGAACTGGGCTTTTAAAGTTGTGACATCCACACTTCGGAATTCAGTCAGCTTGAATATTAGCCAGGCACTCTCTCTGCTGTCTTTCCAGCACCCGCTGAAGATCTTCCTTTTCCAACAAGCCTTGTATATAAAGGTCTTTCCCAGTCTGCATTGGACTTGTTTCTAAATGTTTCATATGTTTTATTGTTTGTGTGTTTGAGGTCCTGAACACAAGAAGGAGGAAGAAGGGCAGGATATAAATTTAATAAATAATAATGATAGTGGCAGTTAGTTCCCAATGAAATCATAGGAGACTTAATTCACAGCTGATTTGTCCCACCAGCTTCACGGGAAACTGTGTAATTATAGTCCTGGTCTATCCTTCCAATCACATTTATGTAGATAATGAAGTATTTGAGTAGTACATTGCCTTGAGTAATAAAATCTGGAGAACTCAACCGTTTGCCATTAATGTGTGACATTTTGTTTGGTTCTAACAAAAGTATTGCCCAGTCATGGATTGTGAAGTCTTTTCTCTAAGTTATAGAATTTTTACCTACCTAATGAAAAAAGCCTGACAATTTAAAGTACAATAAAAAATTGTCTAGTAAGCTTTCATGTGCATGCACACCTCTTCAGATACGTTGTGTATCTGAAGAAATGGGCATGCACATGAAAGCGTATACCAGAACAAACTTAGTTGGTCTATAACATGGGTCAGCAAACTTCTTCAGCAGGTGGCCAGTCCACTGCCCCTCAGACCTTGTGGAGGGCCAGACTATTTTTTTTTGGGGGGGGGGTGAATGAATGAATTCCTATGCCCCACAAATAACCCAGAGATGCATTTTAAATA
Source organism: Podarcis filfolensis (assembly GCF_964270895.1). Lineage (NCBI taxonomy): Eukaryota > Metazoa > Chordata > Lepidosauria > Squamata > Lacertidae > Podarcis > Podarcis filfolensis. The sequence goes on from NC_139606.1 coordinate 97,903,325, forward strand.
AAAGCACACATTCTACTCATGTAAAAACACACTGATCCGTGGGCTGGATTTAGAAGGTGATTGGGCCAGATCGGGCCCCCAGACCTTAGTTTGCCTACCCCTGGTCTACAAGGTGCTACTAGACAATTTATTTTCATTTTCATTTCGACTGCATCAGACCAACACGGCTACCTACCTGAATTTAAAGTATTTCTTACTGAAAAGTAGCCCACCTTGTATTGGTGGTGATTGTGCAAAGCACTCCTCCTACAACTGCACAGCATCCTTTTTCAAGTAACTGGGCAGCTTCTTAAAGTCAGCTTATCTCTTGCAGGCAAGCTGTTCCATTTAAGCAGCACATCATAATTTTAACTCACAAGATGCCCATTAGTGAATTGGACAGATTATGTAAATACTACCCTTCAAATCCCTATTGCATCACAAACATAATTACTGAAATATTTAAGAATGACATTTCTTGAAGACGTAAAACTTTCAAACCCAATTACCACTTCCTTAGTTTCTTACAACTGTTAGCTGCAGCATAGTGAGACAGCCTTTTGCAAGCATTTGTTTGTGCTTGCAAACTTTGCTGCTTAATAGCTTCAGTATTAGACTTCCCAAATCCATCATGCTTTCAATGAATCTGCTTACAAGCTGCCCCTGGATGAATAAGCACTCTGAATTCCTGCAAGATCTGCATTTCTGTGGCATTTTCACCTTATTTGCATCAAGCCATCTGGTTTTGGGTTGCTGTTTTTTTTAAAATATTTTAACACTTTCACACCAAATCTTCTTATTTCTTATTAATTAAACTTGTATGTGCCAGAGAACTGCAATGTGCAATATGAAAACATCATACATATGAAGGTGCAGTGGGCCCACGCTCCAGCTACATGCAAGATGAGAGAGAAAGGTGGGTGTATGAGCAAAATGCTGCAAGAATCGGAGTGGGGATGTAGAAGCAAATTAACATGCCTACCCCCATCTCAAATGTTACATTGCATGTGCATTGTGACTGTATGAGTAGTCTCTCTGTTCAATCGTGCACATAGGATTTTCAGTTTGGAGACTGCAAGGATACTACGAAGTCAATGATGCAGGGCGACCGCAAGGAACACTTTCACACACAAAAATTGAGGGCTTTTAATTACAAGGAGAACCAGGGCTACAAAAATATGACTATGCAAATTTGTTTCCCCCCAGAGAGGTCTTGATCAGGGTCAAGAAAACAGAATTAAAAATGGAATTCCACCTGAGCTTTGCATGCACTTTATGGAAATCAGAGAAGGTATTTATGACTCTTAATATGATTATCTACTTAAAGTCATCCAACAGTGATTTAAAGGACACACTGTCCATTATGGAACTGTAAAAATCTATGACAGCCCTCTCTACCATCCATGATTGCTTTTCCTTGGTTGACATTTGTGTCTTTGAGACATGCTACATGGATGTATTTCAAACGAAGGTAGGAATGGCTGAAATGGCTTTTGGAGAACAAGGAGCTACAAAATGGCTATACCCAAGTTTCAGAGAAGGACAACTAATTTTTTGAGGCAGAGGAACAACTGCTCCTAAGTGCATTACAATCTATCCAGTATTTAAATTCTTAAACACCTTCCTTACTAATTTAACAAGCTTGCCTAAGTGCTTGCTAGATTTTAATATTTTAATGGGCAAGAAGATGGAGAGACTAAAGCCATGAACCGTAGAAACTTTGCTAATGACCAAATGGAAGAAGACCAGAAGTTGGAAGAAGACGAGGGAAAATAACTAATGAGCATCTCCCCCCCGCCCCCCCAGGATTCACATTCTACTTTGCACTTCATTTGAAATAATACACCAAAAATCTCAGGGGTCATCATAATAATATACGGGGCTTCAATTTCTTTCACTCTTCTGTGGTCAAAGTAGGAATGGACAAATTTGTCCTTCTATTTCTTTCTCTATCTAAATGTTTCCAATCCCTCATTTTTTAATCAGTTTGCAATGTTTTTTTAAAAAATCAAATCAAATCTTCACGATTAATAATAATTATACTTCATTGTGAAGTAATTAATACTGATCTACAGCTGATTACTACACTGCAAACAACGGCAAAACAGAGTATTACAAGAATAAAGACAACCCCCCTACAACTAATTGGTTGAGGAAATCTTGTCTGATTATCTTAATGATAAAACATACAGATGAGATAAAAACAATACATGATAATCAGGAGAACAAAGTTATTGAGAGGTGGGCTTTGTTTTTACATTTTTGAAATGGCAATCAAAATGCTGATATTTATCCTTTTAATCTATTCACCGCATTTTAAAGTTTTTTTGTGGGCTGGGTTTATGTTTTTTTAATCTGCTCCCCTTTTTCTCTTCACATGTCATTTTTATTCTATTTTCTTCTTTCCCTCACTACTTGTTTTCTTTCTTCCTGACAAGCAAGCTTGTTTGATGTGTAACGATCTTGGCTACAAAGTGTAATGATACAATATTAATAAAATTATTTTTTTTTAAAGAAGAATATAAAAATTCAATGATATATTCAACTAAAGGCAATGGCATAGAAAACTTAAATTTATTAAATAATAACATCCTTTCTAAAACCATGACAACCATATTTCTCTAGAAAACGTAGGGGGAGATACCTGTAAATCTGAAACCAAGCTATATGAAATATAATCCCACCATACTGAATAAAAATGATCAGGATCTTCCTGTCCCTTAGAAATCTGTAACTTATGTGTTATTCTTTTCTGAAATAACTGAATTCCAGACAGGAATTCCATCATGCAGGCTCCATGATGCCCACACTGGTGCCCTTAGGCAGGTGCCCCAGACTCTGAGTTATGCGGCAAAATGTGCAAGTATTTTCTAGGCAATTTCTGTGAAATGAGAGTGAGTGCCGTGTGGCCATCTTGTATATTTTTCCTGGTACTTAGGAATGCTCCCTGTTGCCATTAGATGCAGTGTGTGGATGTGGGTGTGTATATAAAATCATTATTGTGTGATCCCCACAACCGGGAACAGCAGGCCATAAATGACCTCCTATGGTAAGCGTGAAATTGCTGTCTCTCTGATTTTGAGTAATACCACACTCCCCATGGCAGCCATCTTGTGTTCTGCCGTGCCCTACATAGCAGCTATTTTGCCACTGGAACCCCCAGCACTCTTGAAAATTTGCAATGTGTCCACAAGTCCAAAAAAGTTGGCGACCCCCGCTCTTAATACTCTTGTGCATACGTGGTGCTGTTTTGGCTCTGTAGGCAATGGGTCTCACAGCCTGAACATCAGAAAGATAACATCAGAAATCCTTGTCTAATATTCCAAAATGGCACAAAAGGCCCTGTCCAACATTTTACAGTCTAAACACAGAAGTATTCTGTTTAGACTGCAAAATGGTGGGCAGGGCCTTTTATGCCGCTTCAGAATGTTAGACAACGATTTGAAAACACTTCCTTCAGTGCTTTCTCAGAGTTTCTTCTGACACCAGTTAGACACATTTAATCAACGAAGTGCAATTTAATTAAGGGTGTGGAGGGAAAGAAAACCCAATAATGTGGCACTGATTACAAAAATAGATATCTTCAAAGTAATATACTTCAAAGATGATTGCTGTGTGTGTGTGTGAGAGAGAGAGAGAGAGAGAGAGAGAGGGAGGGAGGGAGAGAGAGAAGAAACTGGAATTAAGTAATGCATGCTTCCTAATGAGCAGCTGCTCTTCCATGCAATAAAATGGGTTAGAATCCACCCCCCCAGTCTTGGGATCCACTCTGGAATCCATCAGGTGATGTGCAAACGTTCCCCACGTTTCAAATGCACAGATGGTTTTGCATTAAGTTGGATGTTCATTTTTATGACCTGTGTTTGATGCTTTAAAAAACCCAACTACTGTGAAGATGGTACTGGCCTCAAGCCAAGTTCTTCTAAGTCTAAGCACATAGCTCCATTGTTTCAAAGTCCTTTTAAAAAATAAAAAAGAAGCTTTAAAAATTGTGGCTTATAGTAGATTTGTGCTGCAGGAAGGGGTGATAAAGTTGACACCTTTTTGCTCAATGTCCTTTGTAAGAATTCAGAGCCACGTCTACTTTTTTCCATGACAAAAATAAGGTTGTTTTCGGCTGCTTTCTTTTCCTGTGTGCTCTACAGAGAAATCACAGCTGCTTAAATGGAATGGATTTTTCTTTTCCTTCAGCCCATCAAGTGAATTGGTTTAAACCTGTGTAAACCCTTGCAAGATGCTTTGCAAAGATGTAAGGAATAATTTGAAGGCAATAAGACAGCAAAGTGTTTTATCTCTTGTGATCAAGCATAGAGGGAAATCTCACATTATTGTATCTGGGCTGTGCCTGTTAGTTCATTCCTTCTTTCTTTCTTTTGACCTCAATATCTGACATCCATATAATTCTACTAAGAAATCTGGTATCATGAGACAGGATTACTTAATTGTAACTAAACCTAATGCTTTTTTAAGCTGACTCCCTATGTGTACATGCATTTGTGTCTATATTGGTTCTCACATAAGGCATGCATTTGCAAAAATCACTTGGGAAATGAAAACTTTTATATGTAATTTTCAATGCACAACTCTGTGTTCCTTCACCTTCAAAGAAGACAACTGTTTGGGACCAGGAGACTGAAAGGGTCACCTTCATCCTCAAGAGCCTGACTGTCCACTGTGCCTCATCAAAGGCCATGCTCTGTGTCCTGCCTGTGATCAGAGGTTCAGCTAGCTGGGATGTATGACAGAGCCTTTTTCGTTATGGCACCCATGCTTAGAAGCTCACCTGGGCCTCTCTTTATTGGCTCACCAGCATCTAGTAATTTCTGTTCCAGCAAGCTTTTGGGTTGCCCTGAGCTTATATATGTACCTTGCTGTTGTAGAACTGGCATCCTATTCCCAGATCACTGACACATGGCTTAGACAACTACCAGTGCACCCGAGTCCATAGATACCTGCCTTGGGGACCACAAGGTCCTCTCTCTAATGCTGCTGAAATGATACTTGAAAGAAGCATTATACTGTAGTCAATGGAATAACTTGCAGTGTGTGTGTTGTATCGACAGCAGTTGGCAACTGTGCCTGAGGCTCCAAAAAGGTTGGTTATCCCAGGCTTGGCTTAATCCCCAGCTTCTCCAGCTAAGGCCATGAAGGATCAGCCCACTTTGTAGGTAGCCAATGTGGTGTCCTCCAGATGTTGTTAGACTACAGCTAGGGACTGCCGATCAGAAGGTTGGCGGTTCAAATCCCAGCGACGGTGTGAGCTCCTGTTGCTCGGTCCCTGCTCCTGCCAACATAGCAGTTCGAAAGCACGAAGTGCAAGTAGATAAATAGGTACCGCTCCGGCGGGAAGGTAAACGGCATTTCCGTGCGCTGCTCTGGTTTGCCAGAAGCGGCTTAGTCATGCTGGCCACATGACCCGGAAGCTGTACGCCGGCTCCCTCGGCCAGTAAATCGAGATGAGCGCTGCAACCCCAGAGTCGTCCGCGACTGGACCTAATGGTCAGGGGTCCCTTTACCTTTACCTTTTACCATCAGCCCTAATCACTGGCTATGCTTTCTGTGACTGATGGGAGTTGGAGTTGCAGTTAACCATCACTGCTGAAGAAAGAAGGAACTATCTGGGTCAGCGATCTGACTCAGTGCAAGGAAGTTTCATATCTTCCTTTGCACCCTGGCAGAGTGCAGCAGGGTTTTGCCAGATGGTTCAGTGCCTCCTTCATTTTGGTCTTCAGGGGGATGTGAGCAAACCCTCTGGGGTGGACTGAGATTTGTCTGCAAAGCATTTGAGTATTTAAAAAGATTGTTTGCACCTGCAGTAATCTTGGCCATACTAGTTCTGCACTTCAGTTTAGGAATGTATTCGGACCTCAACTTTCATTCACTTTTCTTTGTTCCAAAGCTCTGTCACCATTATCGTCAGTGATACTAGCTGCAAAAGTGGAGAGGGAAACATTTGGAGCCACCATGTTGAAGTATACCTGAAGGAGAGTCTCCACCCCCATCGTTCTGCCTGGACACTGAGGTCCAGTGCCGAGGCCTTCTGGCGTTTCCCTCACTGCGAGAAGTGAGGTTACAGGAAACCAGGCAGAGGGCCTTCTCGGTAGTGGCACCCGCCCTGTGGAACACCCTCCTATCAGAGGTCAAGGAAATAAACAACTATCTGACTTTTAGAAGACATCTGAAGGCAGCCCTGTTTAGGGAAGTTTTTAATGTTTGAAGTTTCATTCTGTTTTTAGTGTTCTGTTGGGAGCTGCCCAGATTGGCTGGGGAAACCAATCTGGGTAGCAGGGTATAAATAAAATTATTATTATTATTATTATTATTATTATTATTATTATTATTATTATTATTACCAGCCTCATGCAATCAGACCATGTGGTAAACCCAATGACATTGTTGAGCAATGTGGGAACCCGTAAAACATGGCATGGAAAAAAGCAGCCCTGGTGTAATTTCTGAACACAGCTTCTGTGCTTCCCCTGTATGAAATGCATCCTGCAACTACAGAACACAGAAACTAGACAAACTTTTGTTAAGTGTTTGCATAGTCCCGTCCCCCCCCACCTACTTTCCTTCAAAAAAGCTTTTTGCTGCAAAAAGCAGGAAAAGAAATTATTGGTGAGGAATAAAATGCAGCGATAGAACATTTAATTAAGATAGTGCCTTTTTTTCTGCCTCAGCAAAGTTATATAGAAGCTATTGAATAATTCAACATGCAGGGATCCTATTGCGCCTACCCAAGTCACTGGAATGTGTCCAACAAACTGAAGTCAATGGCCCAGAGACCAGACCGACAGAAGAAATGGAGCGTCCTTAAAGATGGGCAATGTTGAGAAGCAGAGGGAAACACCATAACGCTAGGCTTAAGTATTACCTCCGTTTACATTTACCAACAGAGATTTAAAGTTTACAGAAACCTCAACCATTTCCAGATAAAGTCAATGAATGAAATCCACATAGGGATCGTAGAGCAGGGATTCTAGGCCAGCCTTTTCGAGAGCAGACACACACACTGGGAACATTCCTTGAGTGTACTCTGACTTAACTGGAGATGCCAGGGCTTGGATCTGGGACCCTCCACACACTAAGCATGTGGTCCACCACTGAATTATGCCCCATATGGACCCTCCAAATAACTTTAAGCCATAAAAGGAAGATGTCTGCTGGAATCTGCTCGGGGTTTCTAATGTTTGAACCACAAGCTTTTTCCACCTGGTCTGGGAGGGCAGGGCCCTGACTGACTCCAGCTACAAAAGCTGAAGCTGCAGAGGAGATTCTTGGGCTGAAGTGCTGTTTGGGTTGTTGTTGCTGCTGCTGTTGTTGTTGTGAAAGTGTTATTGATTTTTGCATCTTTATTTTAGCTCTTATAATTATTGGTGTGGACGTTGTCCAAATTGGCTGTGTATATTTTGATGTTTTGTTTACTGCTTATGACGACTTTTGGGACAAACATGGTTCAAACTATGGAAAGGTGGCATACAAATAAAATTATCTATGTATGCAAACCTCAGAGTCTTGGGCTGGGCTTAAGCAGCTGAGCAGCCACGGAGCATGTAGGCAAAAGCTTCAAATTTTTGTTTGCAAATCAAAAGAGACAGGAACATGCATCATGAGCAGGCTGTTATTCATATGGCAAGTATTAGGAGCTTCATGTTTGCACAAGGAATCCAAACCAGAGTGTTAAGTGTAGGGGTAATGTCTGAGATTGATTTTAATGAAGAGTGATTTGTAAGTTACCCGAATAAATAAACCACTGGAACTTAACAAAGATATTTCTGATTCAGTCACCCTGAAACACCATATTGTTGAAACACTCAATTGTTGAGTTGTTATTTGGTTTAAAAATTCATGTTTGATTATATTTTATATATATATATATATATATATATATATATATATATATATATATAAAGACAGACAGAAAAACTCTTTTATAAACACTGAGATGAGTCTCCAACCAGACTGAAAAATGTTCTCCTGTGGACCTACATCCTCTTAATCTTCATTTCTAGGGGCTCAGGCTAATGGATACAGGGAAAGGAAATGCAGGCCATTTCAAGGAGTAAAAAGGAATCATGACATCCTAAAGGGCAAAACAAAAAAACCTAATATTGAAAACACAAGGGAGATGATCTTTTAAGGTGGAAGAGTAAAAGCTTTGAAGATTTACAAGTAATACTGCAGATAGACTGGAAGGTTAGATGGTAAAATAGAAAACAGGAAAGGGAGGAGTGGCATTTTAACTTCGAAAATTGTTCAACGCTGGGGCAGATATCAACAGAAACATTTATACTGGTATTGATGTTTCGAGCGAGTAATTCCACACATTTTTCCCCCACCTGCAAATATGACAAAGCATGTTTTCTATGCCGTGTCCAATGAAAATGTCAAGCGTAACTGGGTTATAGGTACCACCTCCTTTAAGTGGGCAGTTCCCAAATACATTTCTATCCAACTTTACAAGGTAACCATCTTGTAATCTTCATTTCTTTTGTTAACTGATGAAAATATTGCACATGACTCAAGTCAAGGCATTTGCCTTTAGTTGCCAAAAGAATTTCTTCAAAAGCAAAGCGAGCAGATTGGGTTAGTGCATTTCTCAGACAAGCCAGGAGGTTGCATCTAAAGCTTGGGAAAGCAGAAGGCAGCTTTGAAAAACCACTGTCTTTCTCTCCCTGCAACCACCAGAAAACTTCTCCAGAGGATTAGGGCCCCACTTCTGATTGGTGTGCACCATGTTGAACTGAGCTGCAATTTGGAGCATTGCCCCAAACCAGACAGAGGGACCCTCCATGGAACAGTGCTTGGCTGGTGCACCCATTGAGTATTTGCTCCCATGCACTACAGTGGTACTTAATTCGTTCCGGAAGTCCGTACTTAACCTGAAACTGTTCTTAACCTAAAGCACCACTTTAGCTAATGGGGCCTCCTGCTGCTGCCACGCCACTGGAGCACAATTTCTGTTCTCATCCTGAAGCAAAGTTCTTAACCTGAAGCAATACTTCTGGGTTGGCGGAGTCTGTAACCTGAAGTGTATGTAACCTGAAGCGTATGTAACCTGAGGTACCACTGTACTGTCCTGTGTAACATAAATCATGCTGGCTGAAAGGGCCTTCTAACCCTCTGGAGAAGCCATATTGAAGATTAAAAAGGTAAAGGTAAAGGGACCCCTGACCATTAGGTCCAGTCGTGGCTGACTCTGGGGTTGCGGCGCTCATCTCGCTTTATTGGCCGAGGGAGCCGGCGTACAGCTTCTGGGTCATGTGGCCAGCATGACTAAGCTGCTTCTGGCGAACCAGAGCAGTGCACGGAAACGCCGTTTACCTTTCTGCCGGAGTGGTAGCTATTTATTTACTTGCACTTTGACGTACTTTCGAACTGCTAGGTTGGCAGGAGCAGGGACCGAGCAACGGGAGCTTACCCCATCGCAGGGATTCGAACTGCCAACCTTCTGATTGGCAAGTCCTAGGCTCTGTGGTTTAACCCAAAGCGCCACCTGCGTCCCATATTGAAGGTTATAGGTGACTAAAACAGAAAGAGAAGAGAAAGGCTGGTTGTGCAAGTGGCTTTTGCTTGTACTGCCACTAAATTCAGCCCATAGTGTCAATATGAGCAGCAATCTCCCCACATTCTCACAATACACAGCCAAAACTTTAAGCGAGGCAGTGGTGGACTTTCAAATTTCAGTGGCGCCCTGTGCAGCAACAAAATTTAGTGTACATCATTGTTGTGGCCCCCCTCTCAGCTCAGCACCCAGTACTGATGAACTGGTAGGGCTCTCCTAAATCCACCACTGGACCAGGTTTTACTTCAGAGACAATTCACTGGAACTAGCTATCAGGTGGTGGCGTTTTTGACCCAGAATAGTTGCTCCCTGGGAAACAGCTAAAGAGGAATAAGCTGGGTGTGCTATGTAGCTTTCAGTACCCTTTTGGTAATATATGACAGACTGATATACCTAGCCAGTGTGACTGTGGGCCAAGCACAGCACATCTTGCAGTGACAACCATGTACCGTAAATATCCCTTTTATTAGCTAAGAAGATTAGGGGTTGTATCTGACTAAGTCAAACTCAGAGCAGATAAATAGACATGAGTAACTTAAGTGCACTGATTTCAATGGATCTGTTTTGAGTATTTCTGACACATACTATACTATGCCTGAGCTTAGACACAAATCTAAGATAGGAGAGGGCACCCAATAAGGAACTTACAGGAGTCATCTACAAGTAACCACAATAAATAGCCATTAAATGTTGAAAGAGCCACCATCAACTAGGAGGGAAGAATTAGAGGTTTTTAACCTCTATTTGCCTGACAGGCCTCTGATGTAGGAATGGCAATAAGATTCCATTTGTGGAATAAGCATTTCAGCTGAAAAGGCTCTTCCCTGTCAGAAACAGGTCAAAAGAGTGAAGGAAAGATCTTTATATCTAATCATATAAAGTGCTATTTTTCTAGAAAAAAGAGGTGCCGGAACTCACTATGAATGCCTCCTTTGTTCTCTTATACCTTGGTTGTCAAACGTAATCCGTTCTGGAAGACCGTTCGACTTCTGAAACGAGGCACAAAGAGTGGTTGGCAAAGTCAATGGAGAAAAAAGAAAAAAACTCCTTGGAAGCCATTCGACACCTGAAAAGCGTTTGAAAACAGATGCAATTACTCCCACGTTTTCGGTGTTCGAAAACCGAAATATTCGGCTTCTGAGACGCTCGAAAACCAAGGTTGCACTGTAATGGCAATGGTGCCCACCTGAGAGGTGCCGGAACCGAGTGCCGGTGAGTTCTGTCTGTAGAAAAGCCCTGATCATAGAATTGTAGAGTCGGAAGGGACACTGAGGGTCTTTTAGTCCAACCCTTTGCAATGCAGAAATCCTGCCCACACCCCTCCCTGGGCGGGCTCAAATCACCAACCTTCTGATTAACAGCTAAATGCACTGACCCATGGTGCCACTGGTTATAACAGCTACCCTTTGTGCACAAGTTAACAAAAAATACAGAATACGTATTTTTACTTACCTTTATGCAATTTAATAAAGATCTGCAGGGGAAGTTCTGCTGGTGGTTTCCACACCTAATGCAATTCTAAGTCAGGGGCCCATGGGTGGACTCTCTCTACATGGCCTCTCACCTTTGTGAGGACCTCCCCTCTGAGGTGGTATCTCACCAGTATCCTTGGTGTTCTTTTGTTGGCAAATGAAGAGGATTAGAGGGATGAGGTTTATTGGGCATTTGAATTTCTGTCACTACTGCTAGTTTTAGTTATTATCTCAGGGGTTTTTTTCAAGTAACATTCCATTAGTGCAAGGATTATCACTAGTACAATAGGATTTTCCTTCCTTCACTCCCAAATCTGCTTTGGAAGACTGGAGGAAGCCCTAGAATATATTTAGGAGGCACAGGGAGAAGGGGGGGGGAAATGCCATCACACTAGCAGTGTTTTATGCTGTTTTAATCTTATTGGTGAATTTTTTTGGTTTGGATTGTGAATAGTTGTATCCTGGGGCCTTTGGGTGAAGAGTGGATTGTTGTTGATGATGATGTTATTTTACAAACGATTGTGAGAGTCTATAGTTTGCAGTGTTTAGCAAAATGAGAACATATTCGCAATGAAATTAAAATGGTCAGAAACCTGGAGCAAAGTAGGGGGTCAAGGTCCTCTTAATTGCACACTACAGTGGTACCTCAGGTTAAGAACTTAATTCGTTCTGTAGGTCCGTTCTTAACCTGAAACTGTTCTTAACCTGAAGCAGCACTTTAGCTAATGGGGCCTCCCGCTGCCACTGCGCTGCCACTGCACAATTTCTGTTCTCATCCTGAAGCAAAATTCTTAACCCAAGGTACTATTTCTGGGTTAGCGGAGTCTGTAACCTGAAGCGTCTGTAACCCGAGGTACCACTGTACTTGTTTCACTACATTCTAGAAAGTGATGAACCTGCAGCTCTGGAGACCTTTGACTGCAGATCAAATAACAGACTTGCCTTTTGTCAAATGACTTGTTTTAAAAAGTAACTTATTAGCATTCTCTCTAGGATCCACCTTTGGTCACCAAAGTCATATCCACATTTTATTTAAACTTGAAGCATGTACATTACCATAAACAAATTACCTACTAAATAAGAAAATCTCTTCTACTACATTTTCTGTTATTGATTTAAAGCTAACCACATAATATAGTAGATGAGTGAGCTTGAAATTAAGTTGACAAGACAGTAATGTGATGATGGAAACAAATGTCCGCACACATTTGAGAGACTCTCTGTCTCCATCCCTTGCTGAAGTGGTGCTTTTAGTAAGAAGCAAGATGAATGACTGCCGTCGGGGAGGATTTACTGCTTAAGATCTGACCATCTGGATGGAATGCAGACTACTCACATCCAGGATTTGCTCCAGTGTAAGAACACCTTAGACTGTTTGTAAAGTAATACCTATTAATTATATTGCTGTCAGATCCAGCTCCTGTGCTATTGAGAGAAAGGCATCAAAACAAAGAGAAAGACTTTGAGTGCTGAGAAAGTAAGAGAAGTCTGCTGAGTTGGGCCAACAGAGCATTTAGTCCAGTATCCTTTCAGTAACCAGACAGGTGCCTGTGGGAAACCTGCAAGCAGGACCTGAGGGCAACAGCATTCTGCCAACATGTGATTCCCAGTAACTGCCCCAGTGACTAGTAGCTCCTGGTAGCCTTGTCTTCCATGAATTTGTCTTTGCATCATATAATTTTAGAGTTGAAAAGGACCACAAGTGTCCAACCCCCTGCAATGCAGGAATCTCTTTGCCCAATGTGGGGCTCGAACCCACAACCCTGAGGTTAAGAGTCATGCTTTTACTGACTGAGCTATCCTATCTATTCCTCTTTTAAAGTCACCCACCTCTGCCTCCTATAGGAGTGAGCTCCATAGTTCAACTATGTCCACAAGTTCCAGTGTTATTTGAGGGGAGGGACTTTCTGTTAGAATTCCTGCTCCATGATTGCAGTCATGGGATTGTTGTCTTTCACATGACGGTATATGTTTTGACTCCACAGAGTGGGAAGTGACAAAGACAGGATGTTTGTGTTACTGTGTTCCGTGAAGTGGGACTATTGTCCTTTGTCCTTTTTCTCTTTGCTGTCTGATGCTAGAGAGGGAGCCATGTTGCAGTGCTCCATGTGTGTTTATATGTAAATAAAGCAGATTAGCCAAAATGCTGAGTTGCTGAGGTCTGTCATCCAACATGCACAAACTCTGCGGATCCCTAAGTGTGTTGATATCTGTTGGCATCAATTGCTGTGATGTTCGGGCAGAAGAAAGCTTTTGAAGCTCCCGAATGAACGGCCAGGAGGGAGGGAGGGAACATGCCAGTCGGGCATGTGTCTCTACCAGGGTCCTACTCGAGTGTAGGCTGAACTCCTGACACTTTTGCTCATCCACTTCCTCTATGCTATGCATAGTTATGAACTTCTAACATGTCACCTCGTCCTAACCTTTTCTATAAACTAAGAAGTGTCATTTGCAGTAACTTTTCTTGACTGGGGTGGTGTGTGTGTGTGTGTGTGTGCGCTCTAGCCCCTTTATTATTTTGGTTGCACTTTTCTGAAACTTTTCCAATGCTACAATATCCTTTTTGAGGTGAGGCAACCTGGATTACACACTAAAATAATGTGATAGAAGATGTAGATAAATATATATGATTGTCTAATCAATTTCACTATGTAAACTCATTTGGCTTTAAATTAAGCATAGCAGAACCTTTTCCTTGAATGTATCTTTATTGGCATCTGGATGGATTTGTGAATTTGGGATATGTCTCTGCTCATTTCTCATGTGAATGACACCTTTGCCTTTTCCATACAAAAAAAGAAAGCTGTAACTTCCAGTTGTGCATGGCTGGTGCTGGTGCACACTGTAAAGGGGACACAAAAGTCCTGTGATCCTGAGACTTTCACCCCACTCCAGTTTACTCTGACCTCAATAGCAGCATTTTGATGCATTAGATAAGACTGCACTCCTACCTAGGAATAAACCTTGTTGAACACAGTGGCTTACATTTAACCAAGAACTGAGAACTTTCAGAAAATACCATTCTGTTCTGGAAGCCAACAGGGCAAGGTGTCAAGGCAGGTTAGGAGTTTCAGGACCATGGAGAGCTCCAAGTGAGCAACTTGCTCCAACAAAGGCTAGAGATTTACTGTGACCTTTTGGGTCTCCTGTCCACCTCTCCTAGGCTCCAACTCCTTTGTGAGAGGAGTTTTGCCTGCTGATGAGCACTCCTCTTGAAGGGAAGCTGCCTACAAGGGTTCAAACTCCATGGGTTTGGTGCTGTGGAATCTTGTCCCAGGAGCTCCTGCCCACCGGCCTTGGATTTAGCGGCGCCCTGGTCACTAGCATCAGGCTCAAAGTTGGATACTTGGTCAGACTCCTTAGTCAATGCTAATGCAGCCTTTGACTTTGTGTCCTGATCGCTGCTGAACTCTGGGGTCATGACAACTTCGCCTTATTTTTCTTATGCTAATGATGAACAAGTGCAACCGAGGAATGAACCTTATCCTATGTATCTTTAACAATTTGACGTATTAATTCCTTCTGGAATTACCTTCATGAATATGCCCTTAAGGCTCTGCACAAAAAACTCATCTTGCTAACTGATCGTGTAAAAAAGAAGAAGAAGATAGCCTTGGCTCAATATTGGATATGTAAGTGTAATTGGACAGGAGCTTAGTTGTGGCTTTTGTTCTGCTGAATAGGTGAAAGCTCAGCCTATGCAAGTGCAAACTCTGCTCTTTTCAAAACCTCATTGCATTCTCTCACCCCACACTCTGTCTCCTAGATCTGCAGTGTTTTTGCCAGAGAAATGACAGCTATTACTGTTTCTCAAATGCGAATCTAAAAGGGGGGGGGACCCCTTAGATTTAGATGCTGATTTCAAGGACCTCCAAACTGTCCAGCAAGCACTAATGCATGTGAGTAACCCAGAACCTGCCAGATGCATGCACCCCTCAAAGGCCTGTAGCGAGGCCCACAAGAGTGCCCAAGCCACCCCACCCCACTCTCCAGTTCCTGTCTACCAAATTTTGCTTCCTTCTCCTCCAGGCTCCCCCGCCCCCCATCCTGCCCATGAAAATAATGCTTCCACCAGTAAGCCAAACAGTTGTTTTACATCAAGGTGGAGAAGACTTTTCAGCATGAGCGACAGGGAGAGGCTGGCACTGCAGCAAAAGGCTGCTGAACACGCCCCCTCCATGGCACCTGGTTGGGTGGCCATCGGGGGGGCGTGAGTGCCAGCCAGGTGAGCTGGAGGCAGGGGGCAACGCCCCCTGCTGGGCGGTGCTCGGGCTCCCGCCCACAACCACTCCCCTCTCTTTCAGGGAGGAGAGTCTTTGTCCCTTCTGGAGCACGCAAGCCAGTGGGCAGAAGTGAATAGAGTAATCAATAAAAATAAAAATACTTCTGTACTATAGACTAGTTTCTTCACACTCATACACCCCTCTCTATCTTCCACCTAGGCTACCATTGTCAGGATTCAAGGGCAAAGACTCCCAAAGAGGGTACAAAGTCAGACTGTGAGGGATGTGGCTTGTGAAGATTGTGGGCTGGGGAAGATTGGTGGGATTTGATTTTCTAGGTGGTTAGTAGTTTTACTGACATGTTACATGTTTTGAATGGCTCTTACAGATGTGTTACTGTTTTAACTGTTGGTGCACTGTGGGTCAGTAATTTCTTATTGTGTTTTTTGTAAATAATAATAATAATAATAATTGTAAGCTATGCTGCCCTTAAAGGATTTTATTGAAAGGTGTGGTTAAAATTAATTTAAATGACTGTTGCACGGCTGGTACAATCTGCTTTTAGAGCAGGTTGTGATTTCACTGCCACTCCCTTTTGCTACCTTGGCATCTTGAGACATTTGGATTGTAGAGCAAAAAGTATTTGATGATTCAAAGCAGTGACAAATCCTGGCTAATAAATTATGCCCAAACTCGGCAAACACCCACTTTCCTGTCACCTTTCATGTTTTTCAAAGTCCAAAATAGAACGTATAATAAATGTAAAATATAAAAGGGCAAGAAATATGAGCAAAATGATAGGAAAATGGCACGCAGGTAGATGTGAGTTCTTTGTTTTCAACAGGTATCACCTTCTGCAAAACTGACACAACATCAAAACAGCAGAGACAGCAACTGGAAAGAACGGGAACACAGAGGGAGACAGACAGACAGATTAGTTGCACAAATTAGCTATGACAGATAAGCCCAACTGGATCCAGCAGTTGATGGTAATTAAGGCTCCAGAGTTTAGAAGTGAAAAGTTTGTTGATGGCTCTGCGTGCAACAGAACAAATGTGTTATGTCAATTAAGGCACGCAAATGAAGGCAAGGGAGAGCTAATTGACAGAGGTCTATGCAATTACTGGCGATATGAGCCATTATTACAAGATTAGTATTGTAAAGAATGGTAATGGTAAGACCTTCTCGGTGGCTGCTCCTAAAGTTTGGAACTTCCTCCCCAGAGGAATCTGACTGGCTCCCTCCTTGTTGTCGTTCTGCCAGCAGGTGAAGACTTTTTTTGCTCCCACATAGGATTTTGGGGACTGCTTTGAATGAAAGGGCTGGTGCCATGCTATTCTTATTGTGATTATTTCTATGGTTTTAATAGATTTTATATATGTACATAGTTGTTAGCTCTGACAACGTTTAATGATTTTTAATTATAGTTCTTTTTCTATGTTTTTAGCAGCTCTCATGTTTACATGTAAGCCACCTTGAGTCTCCACAGGGGAAAAGGGAAATAAAACGATGATGATGATGATGGTTAGAAATTTAAAGAAGGCAGATTTATAGTTAAATGCCAGATGGGTGAATGTCTAATGGCAAGCACGGCTCAGCAGTGGAACAAAACTGCTAAAAGAGGATATGGAATTTCCACCCATGGAGGTTTTCTTCAAGCAAAATCTGTATGGGGATCTGTTAGAAACACTTTGAGGTATATATATCTTGCCTTGGGGCATCAGCTTTATAATTCCCTTCCACTTCTCAGATTCTGTAAACATGATGATCCCGAAGACTAAAAGCAAATATTGCTTCCCTGGCTGGCTTTGGAAAGCCAAAGCACTGTAAACCCAGGCTTGAGAGCCTTTCTACAGCTGACAAGAGTGAGAATGCAAGCAGAGGTGCTTGAAACATGTAAAAATTAGACAGATGATTCTCTCCCCCCCCCTCAACTGCTTTATCTTATTGGGAGGAAAAGCTACAGCTGTGAAATTTTGGTATGTCAGCCTGATGTTAAAGTACAGGAACAGTGTCAATTAAGGAGCTGGCAAAACGAGTTACAAGCAGTGACCTTCTGGATCACAGAACACTGACAGCTTATCTCATCTCTAAGAATTACATGGAGACAATATCCTCCTTGATATTAACTTGGCAAGGGTTATAGTTCTACACTAGTCTCTGGTGGACCATAGATTATAAAGTCCACTTTGATCTATTTAAGAGAGGGAAGGAAAGAAGTTCAAGAAGGCACCTTGGCAATTAATCTGTATATTGATTTATTAATTGGGACTTGATTATTGGTGACACAACACATTCCGCCTCTCATTTTGTTCTTAGGCTGATGCATTGTTTTAGAGGGCATGTGGGAGGCGCTGTGGTCTGAACAACTGAGCCTCTTGGGCTTGCCGATCGGAAGGTCGGCGGTTCAAATCTGCCCAATGGAGTGAGCTGCTGTTGCTCTGTCCCTAGCAGTTCAAAAGCACACCAGTGCAAGTAGATAAATAGGTACCACTGTATATAAATTCAAACAACAACAACTGGCGTTTCTGTGCGCTCTGGCTTCCGTCATGGTGTCCCATTGCACCAGAAGCAGTTTAGTCATGCTGGCCACATGACCTGGAAAGCTGTCTGTGGAAAAATGCCGGGTCCCTTGGCCTGAAAAGCGAGATGAGCGCCACACCCCAGTGTTGCCTTTGACTGGACTTAACCGTCCAGGGGTCCTTTCCTTTATCCTGAGAGTACCTGCTTCTCTTGGCTACAATTATCACAGTGTGCTCTGCATTCAAACCATCCCTATTACCCCCAGAACATGCCTTGCTGCAAAGCAAACCTAGTGGGAATCCATTACCTCCAAAGATCAGGGAAGGTCTGGAGTTGAACATTGGTGTGATGGCCTGGGAATCGGATTCAGAGGCTGAACCTGAGGAATCCCAGCCTGCACAGGAGTCCCCGCCTCCAGGGCCAGCTGGGGCTTGAACCTGAAGGGCCCTCACCTGTGCCGGATCCTCAGGAGCAGACACCAGCTGAATCTGCTCTGGCTCCAGAGGTGATTGAGGACCCATTGCCTGCAGGTGCTCCTCTCCCAGCCCTGGCAGGGGAAGGTGAGGTTGCCTCTGGGTCCAGTAACCCTCCAGCCTCTCCTGAGCTGCAGAGGCTCAGGGCAGAGAGGCGGAGGGAACTAAGTTCTCTCAGGAGGAGTGCTCGCCTTAAGGCCAGGAGAGGTGAGTCACCTGTGGGCCGGGACCGCCCTAGGCCCCAGAGGAGATAAAGGCCAGTCAGCCCAGTTCCAGGTTGCGGGAGCAACATTGTTGGTTACCTGTTTCCTGCCGGCACCCTGACCTGCTCTCCTGAGTTCCTGACCACGCCTGACTCCTCGCTTTGGACCTCGCTTCACCCCTGACGGACAGCCTCCTTACCCTCGACCTAGAACCGGACTTAGACCATGCCGCACGGTAACACCCCCCCCCCCCCCGGGACCAGCACAATTGCCAACACACCGGGGAATAAATTACTTTTTTTTGGCAGATGTTTATAAATAGAAGTATTTGATGGCTGAAGCTGCTGCCGGGGTCAATTATTGCTGTTTGAGAGGGTGAGTGCAAATGCTACCAGAGTAAAGAGTTTTGAAACATTAGAATTCAAACTTTGCTTTGGGGCCTTATCCCAGAGATGGATAGGTTTTTAGGGCAACCACTGGCAATGTGGTACCTGGCATTAACGGAGAAAGTAGGGAGGAAGTTAAGAAAAAGTGCACCAATCCCAAGAAAAAAAGATGCAACTCTCTCTCTCCATATACAGCTGCCCACAGATAAATACAGCTATTTCACAGAATCATAGCGTTGGAAGGGACCACAAGGATCACATAGGTCAAAGCTTTGAGTTTCTTCTCTGGGAATTTAGCCTACGACATCTACAGGTAAACATTAAAGGAATAATCTAATGTTTCATTAGGGAGATCTTAGGGTGTGAGCCAGCATCAGTTACACACAGAGCAGACCCGCTGAAATCAATGTGTATTACTGACATTGGATATCACCCACAATCTTTTCTTTATACAGGGAGAGTATAAGGAAAGTTCTCTAAATAACATCTCCCACAGGAATGAAGTGGTGCAATGTGCCTCCCTCTGGGCTTCAGATAACCTAAGAAATTATTTGGACATTTGGACAGAGTGTTCTATTATGCTTCCTTTTTATTTCCCTCTTGATTTCTTAATGTTGGCCATTGACCATAACAATAAAGATGTGACTTGATGCTAAGAAATTGTAAAATTGCAACATCTAACAAGAAGCTGGTTTCCCACGAACAAAAGTTGCTCCAATAATAAACTATATCCCCTAACTCAAGTTCATTTTATTTTTTTTTGGTCCCCCTTCCTTTATCCTGCCTTGGCCTTCTCGTCGACAGCAAGAGAACTGAGGAACTGATGAGTTCTGCCCTCAAAAGGTTCGTCAGGAGGTCTTTGCAATCACTAAGAGAGAAGCCCTACACTCAAACATATTGTATGTCCTGGAGGCCAACCATAAGAAAATATAATGGAGAGGTTTGCAATAAAAGAGCACAAGCTGAATAGCAATATCGAAGGCCTTTATTTCAAAGTAGCTGCTGCCTGACTCCTGGGTGTACATGCTTTCTGCTCTAAAATGGGTTGGCCTTGAAAATTACTTGGACTGAGCTGTAGAAATGGATCTTTGGCCTAGCCACATGGTCAGCTAACTCTATTAAGGAGCAAGAAGGCTGCCCGAGGCAACGGGTGGGGGGATAGTGGCAGGTGCCAGGAGTGACGACTGCCTCATTTGTGGGGGTGAAGAGATACCTAAAAATTGATAGGGAAACTCTTCCTCTCAAGGAAGATAGAGGATCTACTTCTTGACAACCCAACTAGATTCTGTAACTCTCCTGTGCCACATCTTTTCTCAGGACCATGAGGGGGAGCTGCAGTGGGGTGGAATGTGAGGCAAGAATCAGGTGCTCCACCTTGTGTGAGCTTTCCGCTAGCTCAAATCCACCACTGAATACAATTCATGAATCAAGGAACTGACTAAGACTACAATCCCGAACACACTTTCAAGGGAATAAGGTCCACTGAACACAACAGGAATTGCTTCCACGTGAAGAAATGTGTAGAGGATTGTGTTGCAGAACTCTTATGTGCTGTAAAACTAACATGATAACTGGGGGGGGGGGGAGAGGTTTCTTAAACTGAATGACAGCCCTATTCATCATTCCTCTCCATGAATCCTCACACTTTTGAAACTGTTATAATATATACAGCATTTTACAGAGGTTATTTGCTTTGTTCTCAGAAAGTCATGTGAAGTTGATCGCAATCATACACATTCTATGGATGAGAAACTGAGGCTGTAACTTTCAGTGTAAGTCACCCAGCAAGCCCATGTCAGGAGACTGCTGTGAATCCCAAATACCAAGTCAAACCCAAAAGTTTTATTTACTGGATCCCACTGGGTTTCAAAAAGTTATCTGAGTATTATCAGGAAACACCCAGAGTCCATTACAGGCAAAACATTTACTTTTCCAGTAAGAATCTTACACAATCCAACCACAGCTAATTACAGATGGGCAAAGATATGTCAATAATGTCCATGCCTTATGTTAAAATGAAATATACACTGAAAATGATCTTTCTGTCATAAAAAATTGCTATAGCAAACAGAAGACAGCTATGAAAAAGTTTCCTTGTTATGTTCTGATGCTACCAAAGGGACCAAAATCTGGTTGACTAGGACTAAAAAATAACAGTAGCTTTGTCAACAGAAAGTTTTCAGCAGAACTGCTGACACCTCACTCCTTTTGTTACAGGGGGAATTCAAGGTCAAGGAAATAGGGGAGAAAATCTGGCGAATGTCCACAAGTAAGATTGGCATGGAACTGCAAGACACAGAAGACACTTGGGAGATGTTCCTGTCCTAGGCTTCATTTGAACTATTGACGTCAAGATGAAAAGCCATGCATCCTATTACCAGCAGCTGCATCCTATTATTAATTCGTGGGGTGGGGATTGCCAAGGCACACTTCCCTATAATGGGATTTCATTAATTTCCACAGAGGTCATCATCTTTAGGTTGTTACCAACCAAGCTAATAAGCATGCTTGACAGCTTAAAAAAAGAGAGAACATGTACTTTATTTATGTTCTCATTACGCTATAATAGCTCAGAGCATTGCTAACTGCATAAAGCTCACAAGTTGAGAAATGGAAGCCCATGTCATGATATCAGTCTGATAAACCATGACGTACCAGTTGGAGAACAAGTTATGTGGCTATGGACTCCCTCCCCGCTTTTCCACTCACATGTCCTACTTTGATCTTCATTGTGGTTTCTTACGTCACAGTTTCCTGTGATGCTCAAAGCAAGAAACTGTGGTTTAATCAGTTGCATGGCTGCCATAGGAATTTCATCCAGGTGATCAGTTCTGAGTAAGCAGGTGATCAGGAAAAGTATGGTGCTCTTGGCCCCTCTCTAGTAGCCCATCATGTTTTTATATCCGGCCAGAGGGAAGTGGAAGCTCCTTCTCCATGCCTGGTGTAAGAACCAAGCAGGCTTCCAGCAGAGGCATAAAAAGCTGTATCTCTCCTCCAGTAACCTACTGCAGGTTCATACCCAACCCCAGGTGATGATGCAGCATACAAACTAAGGATGTGTTCACACTCCTGCTTACTGTGCATTCACTGCATTTCCAGTGCTGGGTTTTTGATCCATGTTCACATGGTGTTATCCAAAATGCATGTGTACCCTACACTTCATTATAAGATATGAGATAAGAAAGCCAGCGTGGTGTAGTGGTTAAGAGCAGTGGACTCGTAATCTGGTGAACCGGGTTCGCTTCCCTGCTCCTCCACATGCAGCTGCTGGGTGACCTTGGGCCAGTCACACTTCTCTGAAGTCTCTTAGCCTCACTTAGCTCACAGAGTGTTTGTTGTGGGGCAGGAAGGGAAAGGAGATTGTTGGTCGCTTTGAGACTCCTTAAGGGGAGTCAAAGGTGGGATATCAAGTCCAAACTACTACTCCTCCTCCCCTTCTTCTTCTTCTTCTTCTTCTTCTTCTTCTTCTTCTTCTTCTTCTTCTGTTTTATGCCAGTTGGAGTCTTTAAGCCATTCCTAAATCATCTCTCGCCAAGGTGTGAATACCTTTGCATAGGGTAATGAGATTCCCCACCCTGCTGATGCTCCCCTGTCCATCCATCAGCAGAAAGCTTGAAATGGGGAATTCTGGGGAAAGAGAAGGATTGGGCTGGCCCAGGATTATGAACTGGCCCCACTGCATGCACATTCATTCATTCATTCATTCATTTAAATATACACTGCTTGGTTGTTTAAAAAAAAATCCTCAAAGCAGTTTACAAAGTGAATTAAGCAACAAAATTGTCTGTAAAAACAGTAAAAAAAACCCCTATTTTTAAAAATTAAAACCAGCAATGAACTAAAACAGATAAAATACACATCAAATTTCTACATATCGGGGGGGGGTGTTGCCTAACCAAAAAGATTTTTAGCCGGCGTCAAAAAGGGTACACTAAAATATTGATTTCTTACAAATGTGAAATGGGTATTATGAGGCACCTGTAATAGGGCCAGTGTCAACACACACCCAGCCAAGGAGGACAAACAGACAAAATCCTTTATTGACAAAAGCAAGCACTTACAGCAGCTTCTAAGTTGCACAGAATACACACAGAATAGCATGTTCTTCAGGCACCAATGTCGACATTTTAAATAAAAAACTGGGAAGACGCAAGGATGTGTATGTTCAAAAGCGTGAAACATTTTAAAACAACAATCTGGCCCTAGAACGCCCATTGTTCCACCTATTCTTTCCGTTCCTCATTTACAAGCCAATAGCTTATACTTGCTGCCAAATCCCACGGAAGCCAAAGCCAAACTGAAGTGAGGGCCAAAGCTAACCAGGGGCAAAAGCCAAGCAATAGCTCTCTGGGCCTGTCAAATTAAACACTTTCTAAACTAAAAATGATTGCAAGGACATCAGAATTACCTTGCTGGATCAGACCAAGGCCCACCTAGTCCAAAAAGAGTGATCAGATGATGAATAAGTAAACCAAACCAGGGGGGATTTTTCAGCTGAATTATGGAACCTCATAGGTGGGCACCATTGTCATTATAAAAGAACAAGGGAGGTGTTCATGGTGAGTTTCGGCACCTCTTTTTCTAGAAAAAAAAGCACTGAACCAAACTGAATTTCTCTCCCATTCCCAGCTTAGTCAAAACAGAGGCTGCGGTTAAAAAAACAGTGGATTATCACCATGCTTTGACATCATTTTGAAAATCTTTATTTTTAAACAATGTTTAATATTTCAAGGTCAGTTTTTAGTGCTCCAATTTCAGAGCATTGGAAGCATCCCTCACCTCCTCAAAGATGTCCATAACATACAAAATTAATCTGCTTCTTCTATGAGACAAACATGCATTCTTTCTTTCCCTTCCTTTTCTTGAACCGATAAAATAATATTGATTGTCATTTCGAGAAAGAAAACTCTGAAGCGCTTTAGAATTACAACTGAACCTGGAAATACAAAACATCACTCAAGGAAAGTGTCGTCTCTGCAACCACACAAGGAACGGCCTAACCCACCCAACGTCCTCAAAAACCTGCTTCCTAAAAATAACCTTTTTGTGTGGAGCATTTTCTCAACATTCTCGTCCCCAACATGCATATTTTAACTTTGACATTTCAGTGCCATCTGCCACTTAAAAAGTCCAATCTGCTAAACTGTCAACATTTTCCCAAATCCCATGTAGATCAGCCAAGTCACTTGATTATCCAGCCATGAATAGGGACTCTAATTTCTCCTCTGCCTCAGACCCCATGTAATAGCTTACACCTGTCTGATATGGGTGTGAAAGTCAGCTAATGAGAATGGCAGTCGTTTACACCCACATTGTTCACACGCTAATGATTGCAAATGGCAAAAGCCACACACACAAAAAGCTGGAGCGTCGGGCGCATGAGGATTGGCACATGAGGATTGCCACATTCCACTTTTACAACGCTGCATCCAGTCAATAATGTGCAATGGAACTCAGCAACCCGTTCACACTTTCCACCAAGGGCAAGGGAAACAGGTGACTTTCCAGATGTGGTTGGAATTATGATTTCCATCAGCCCCAGTCAGCATGGACAAATGCTGGAGGTGATGGAGTTGTAGTCCCAAACATCTGGTGGGCCACGGGTTCCCCACTTCTGCTTTACACAATGAGAACATTTGCTTACATACACAATGGAAGAACAAATATCATAAAGTGTGAAGCAGAAAGTGGCATTTGGCCACAGCTCCCCACCATACATCAACTTATGGGTGTGCAACCAGGGCTTCTCAGTCTGCATCTACAGAGCTTTGTTCCTGCACCACAGTTCACAGAATAGATCTTTCACAAGCATATGAATCAGCCCCACCCATGATTTCCCCCTCAACAAATTGAGATTCCCCCCCCCCCCATTGGTATCTGCATTGGCCATAAATGAATAGAATATCATTTATTACGGCCATAGGCCCATACAGGTAAAAACAACACATAAATAACAGTTTGTGCCGTAAGGAGGAAAAAAAAACGATCGCTAAAACACCACTATAACAATAAAATACTATAAAATGGAAAGGCATGCTACGCCTTAATTAGCTTGTAGAGCTCCTTGGCGTCGCTTTTGGGAAAGGACAGCAACTAGGAACCTAGCCACCTTCAGGGTCGTGTGGGTATCCTTGTCCTGCAAGATTTGGGCAAGGTGGAATTTTGGTGGGGTACCCTCTAGTTTCTGTATGATTGATCCCAACAAATTTGCCCGTGGCACATTAAACAAGGGGCAAGTGAACATAATGTGCTGGAGCGACTCCGGCGTCACCTTATCACATTCGCACACAGCGGGGGCTTGGCCCTTTGAGAACCTATGTCTCAGGACATTAGAGGGGAAAACATTAAACCTCGCTTTGGTGAAGGCCAGTCTATGGGCAACAGTCGAAAGGGAGGAGAGGTATGATGGAACGCAGTAAGTTAAAGTGATACCAATGTTCTGGGGCGAACAAACACCTCCCCCCAGCGTATAATTTCGCTGTAAATCGATGTCATCCAGTCTTTGGCGGATCAGTCTCTGAGCAGTGATTTGGTCTAGTTTTAGGGAATCTGAGGGAGAGATTCCATAACTCAGGAGTTTGGCATGAATTCTACTAGTCCAAAGGCTAGAGAATTCATCTCGCCATAAGCATTGGGCAAGGTAATGGTTTGGTAATCTATGCCACAATGATAGCCAGTAATTGAAGACTTGCTTCCACAGGCAAGTTTCTATGGATGCGACCTTCAATTCTAGTCGCATGGCTGTGTTGCTTACGCACAGGGGGAGCATTAGGAGCCGACGTAGGAATTGGCTTTGCAGAGTCTCAAGGGGAGCGAGATCTGTCATCACGGCCCAGAGCGGGGCAGCATAAGCAAGCACGGCAACCACTTTTGCCTTGAACACCTTTAGGGCCGAGGGAACATGCAAAGCTCCGTCCGAAAAGAAGAATCGGAGGAGCGCATATGACAAGGTTTTGGCCTTATTAAGTAGGTGTTGAATGTGAGCTTTCCACCCCAAATTGTATTGAAAAATAACTCCTAGGTATTGAAATTTTAGGACTTGCTCTATTTTTGCCCCACCAAGCTTCCATTTGTATAATCTCCGGCTTCTGGAGAAGATCAGGATCTTGGACTTGGCATGGTTGATGGTTAATTGATTGAGTTGACAATACGTGGCAAAGATCTTCAGAGCTCTGTTTAGTCCAACACGTGTATAAGATAGAATTACCGCATCGTCCGCATATAAAAGGAGTGGGCAGCGGTAATCCGCTAGTCTAGGCGCGTGTGTACTTGGAGATGAATTGACTAGGGGTGCTCGCATGTCGCTGATGAATAGGTTGAATAGGCAGGGAGCCAATATACATCCTTGGCGCACTCCCTTGTTTATTGGTATCGAATTTGTAAGGTCGCCCGCTGGAGTGAATCTCACTCTGGCAAGGGTACCTTCGTGGAGCTGGCTTATGAGCCATAAGAGTCTTCTGTCAATGCCCTGTTTCGCAAGTTTCTCCCAAAGAATATTTCTAGGAACGCTGTCAAAGGCTGCCTTTAGATCTAAGAAGGCAGCACAGAGGTAGCCCCGGGGGGGGGAGGAGTACTTCCGAGCCAGATGATAAAGAACTATCGCATGATCGGTTGTGGAGCGTTTAGTTCTGAACCCTGCTTGTTCATGGCCAATCTGGTTAGTCTCATCTACCCATCGCAATAATTTAGTCATCAAAAAGCTGGCATAAATTTTCCCTATGATCGAAAGGAGGCTGATGTTACGGTAGTTTTCCGGCTCCGTTGGAGAACCTTTTTTATGAATTGGTACAATAATGGCCTCCTTCCATGTTTTGGGGATGAGACCGGAAGCGTTGATTGCATCGAAGGTTTTGGCCAAGATGCCGGCCCACCATTGTGGGTGTAGTTTGATGGCTTCAGCAGGGATCAGGTCGGGCCCAGGGGCTTTGCCCGGTTTCAGCTGAGCTATTAACTTGGCTATTTCGTCAGGATCGGTGGGAGGCCAAATAGGTAGGTGGGTAAACAGGTGCATCAGATGGTCGGAGGGAGCATCTGCCTGTGAGAAGCATTTCTTCAGGAACCGTTCCCATGTCGGTGCAGAGATGACTGCCCTTGGGGAATTCCTCCCCCTTCTGTTAATCAAAGACCAGAATTCCCTGGAACTGTGTGGTTTTGAAGCAGTAATCAAAGCCTGCCAACGATTATGTTGCCACTCACGCTTGGCAATTTTCTGCGTGCGTTTGTAAACTTGCTTGGCTTGTGCATAGCTAGCTGGCAGGGTAGATGCATCAGAGGTCTTGTATGCATTATATATAGCACGGAGGCGCTGTCTTGCTTGTTTGCACTGGGAATTATACCAGGGAGCACCGTGAGTATACTCGTTTCGATTTAAATTTTTGGGTGGTAACCTGAAGAAGGACGTAAGATCAGTCATATGATGGTAGAAGCGCTTCAATACTATGCTATGCTCGTCTGAGGGAGAGCCTATGTTGGGATAGGGCCCGAGGATTTCTTTTTGAAAGAATTCCAGGTACCTTTGAGCCTGTGTCTCCGACCATTTGATTCCTCTTACTTGGAAAGATTCGTTGGTTACCACCTGAGTCACATGTCTATGAGCCTCCGGCTGCCAGTTCAGGGAAAGCTTAGCAACAAGGGGAAGGTGATCACTAAATTGTACATTCTCGATCTTAAAAGTGGAAATACACTTAAATAGATCCCTAGAGACCAACAGGTAATCGAGGACGCTGTTTGATTTAACGCTCAGGTGAGTGAAATCCCCTGGAATATCGGGGAGGCATGTGCCATTTAAGGGGACCAAATTCAAACGGATGGCCATTTGATAGAGGAGTACTCCAGCCTCATTTGCTCTGTGGTCCTTAGAAGTTCTCTTCACGATGTGTTCCAGGTCATAATTATCAAGGTTTGGGGTAACCCACCATTTGGCTTTGGTCAACGAGTCCCAATTTGCTGCCGTACGGGCATTAAAATCGCCACCAATTATGGCCGGGGTGTTAGGAAACTTAACATAGCATGAGAGCAAATGCTCTTCTAGCGAGCCCCATTTAGAGCCCAATTCAAGGGAAGAACCCCCGGGTGGCAAGTAAACATTTGTAACTAGGAGCGAGATCTTTTCCCCCGCAATCAGCCCGGTGAGGGCGTAGGGAGGCAAGGCCTGTACTAGAGTAAATTTGGAATGTAGGTTGAGGGAGATGCCTATTATTAGGCCCCCTTTAGGGCGGCCTCCTTTCAGGGAGGGGCAGGCAGGGAGTTCTAGAAGCTCAAAGCCATTTAGAACAATTTTTTCTACTTCCCACGATTCTTGGAACAAGATGATATGAAACCGATTGATATACTCCAAGAATTCTGGCTCATGTTTTTTTCCCCTCCAGCCCGCAATGTTCCAGCTGAGGACTGATAGGGGGGAGTTCCTGTTGTGTTCAATTCGCTGTCATTTCAGGGAGAGAAGTGGGTCCTTTGGAGGCAGGGCAGACCCCACAAAAAAGTCAGTTATTTTACTTTGCATGGCAGGCACCTGCTGGAGGAACCTAATCTTGGAGTTGGTAGTGGGGTGTTTAGACTGGGACAACAGAGCGGGTCTCCCGCTGGCTAACCCTAGGGTGGCCACTTCAGTAGGAGGCTCCACAGGATTTGCAGAGACTGCCCCACCGCGAGGTCTGAAGGTCGCCAATGAAACCATTTGATTTATATGTCCGGCCGGGTCTTCAGACAAATCCGGATCATTTTTTGATTTAGGTGGAACGCTCCCCTGACCTGATGCTAGCGAAGGTACTGGGGGTGCTCGACGTACAGATACCGTTTGTATGTCGTGTCTGTGCCGCTCAGGAGAATATGAGGACTCCAATTCCGGCATTGATGGATTAGATGGTAAAGAATTGTTTTGGTGGAGGGGACTCTGAATTACACTCTTCAGCGGGGGACTCTTGGAGGGCGAGTCGAAATTTATCAGGAGTTGAGATGAAAGGCCAACTTGTGAGGCAAAACCTGGGTCTGCCAAGCGTCGATGGGCTTTGCCCACAGGTGAGGGAGGCATGGGTTTAGGAGCCGGACTGAGGTGTGGAAGTCTTCCTGCTTCCTTAGAACACGACTCTGAAAAGCTGGCATGGTTATCCTGAGAAGTGGGCAGGACTTTTCCGTTCTTCTGGACATATATGAGCTGATGATTAAGTACTTCTAATCTATCAATTATTTCTTGTTGTTCCCTCGGTGGAAGGTTGCCAAAGGTGGCTAAGAGCTCTCTTTCCTCCGGCGGGGTCAGAGAATTACATGCACCAGTGGATTCCTTTAGAGCTCGTGGGGACGTAGGGTAAGTCCAGTTTCGGTACGGATGGGTATCCTCCGGAAGAGGAGGCTCAATATCCCGAGATGCTCCCGACCTCTCCGACAGGGTCCGCTCCGTGCCGTAGTCGGCAAGTAGAAGGGGATGGCTCATGCTATCCATAAAAACTCTTGTTGGGGTGATATCGTACCTAGCCAAGAGTGATTTCTGCCTGATGATAGCTGAAGGGATCCTTGGAGAGTAAAACGCAAGCATCACTCTCTGTTGCCTGAGGTGCTGGTTCAAAGGTAATACTGCAATAAGATCGCATTGTGTGATTTCTATGTTTAGGAGGTTGCTTAGTTGTTTTTTAACCCCTCCCAAGGTGAGCCACCTTGCTGACCCTACCCCGATATTTAGGCAGATTTTCTTAGGTTGCAGGGACAATGCTTGATGTTTCAGTGCAGTATTTAGTTTATATGTAGGGATCTCACTTCCTTTTTTGGTTGAGTGTAAGGTCCTCTGGCACTTCATTTCCCCTGAATCTACAGTTGGTTTAGACATTGACCCGAGGTTGTCAATTTTCTGTTCAAGGCTAGATAACTGGGAGGATAGCGCATCAATCTTCTTGAATATGCAATTAAGGGTTCTGACCACAAGATGGAGATGTTCATGTTGTTCTAGTCTAGCGCAGTCCTCGGCTCCGGCGTCCTGCACCACCCCCAGTGGGGGGCTCCCTCTTCCTCCGAGCTTGCCGTCCGCAGTTTTAGTCTGGGGTAAAAATAATTCCTCTGGAGTTGACGTTGTTTCTGGAGACGTTAGAGGGTAGAAACGGTTCTGAGTTTTCACCCTATAGCAGTGATCAGTGGGGATACTCCATTTGCCAGACACGGGGGGGTCGGTTTTTGATTGTTTAGTTCTTGGGGAGGGCGAAACCTCGTCACAATCCCTTCGGCGTTTGCCTTGGCCCATCGTTGTGAGTCTTTTAAAATAGCAGTACTTAGAAGGTAATAAAAGTGGTAAAAATAGAAATACAGCTGGGTGTGGGCCGGCGCAAAGCCAGTGAGACAAAGGTTGCTTCCAAGACTGCCGGAGAACACAGTTATCTGCTCGTTAAAGCTAATTTACGATGCAGGCTTTACAGTTATCAGTTATCAGTAATGTGAGCTCCTGGCATGGGCTCCAACACCCTGGTACAATCTTCAGCAAGAGCTTGAAGGGCTGGGAGCCGCAACACAAAGTTTAGGGCGGATTCGAAATGAACTCCGGCAAATGCGTCTTACCTCGTCGCCTCCTTGCTTCTGCCTCGCCCGGCCATAAATGAATTTTATGTATGTGCTGTATGGTGGTGATGTTTTAAACAGGTTTCTTTTTTCATTCTTTTTTTTAAAAAATGTTTTTATATGTGAAATTTTAAAACTGTTTTCATATATAGCTTTCAGAGAAAGTAACCCCTCATTTTATGTGCATTTGACTTGCACGATTTCAACCATACGCAGCTGAAGATCGGTTGATTGAAATTGAGGAAGTCAAGTCTAGCTTGGGATGCTCTCGCAAGATATTGTGGGGCAATTTGCATTCCTGTGAGATCTCGCTGAGAGCCAGTGTGGTGTAGTGGTTAAGAGTGGTAGACTCGTAATCTGGGGAACCGGGTTCGCGTCTCCGCTCCTCCACATGCAGCTGCTGGGTGACCTTGGGCCAGTCACACTTCTTAGAAGTCTCTCAGCCCCACTCACCTCACAGAGCGTTTGTTGTGGGGGAGGAAGGGAAAGGAGAATGTTAGCCGCTTTGAGACTCCTTCGGGTAGTGATAAAGCGGGATATCAAATCTAAACTCCTCTTCTTCTCCTCGCTTGAGCATGTCTAGACTTCTGGAGTCTGTGCGCTCTTTTCACACCAGGTAACCCCAAGCAGACTTGATGCAAAAAGAGCTTTCAAGATCTTGGTCTTGCTTCGAGGGCAAGGCCCACTCAGCCCAACAGCTCTGGAGGAGCTGATGATGATATCTCTCCACCCACCCCTCTCACCTGCTAGCCATGGGCTGGCTCAAGGGTTTGGGTGTATGAGATTTTTGTGTATATGCAGAACCCTTGGAACCAAACCCCCATGCAAGATGAGGGATTACCGTATAATAAATTGCTTTGGAGTCCCTCATGGGAAGTGATTAATAAACGAAACAACAATACAAACAGAGTTAAAACACCAAGAGGAAACTGCTTCTGATGAATTGGAAAGAAAACCTTCGAACTTATTGTAGGCCAATCCAACATACTTATACTGCAAAGCAATGTTAGCACTTGACACTAATTTATCACAGGGCACCGCACATTTATAAATGCACGCTGACAAACGTTATCTTAAGCATTGTTGCCAATTCTGAAGGTGAACAGCACTCTGAATTAAACGACTCTTGCATTTCTGCGTACTGGGACAAGCTAATTAAACCCTCGGTGTTCGGAGCAGACACCTGGAAATTAAGATCGGAACCACAGACAACCTTCATGCTCAAGAACACAGAGTTGGTAACAGCAAAGGGCTGGCGCACATGCTGGCTTTCCACAATTCACTGTTTTTAGGTGCATTCGTGGGCAGGTAGGACTAAGGGAGGCCTGTAAAGGCCACTTCTATTATCAAAAGGGCCCAGGGCAGGTATTTAACAAATTGTTCCACGTCTAGCTTAAAGTAATTCCAGCTCATCTTATTTCATTTCATTGGGGGTGGGGCACGGAATGCAGGTAGCAATAGCCTAGGACAGCCTTGAACATACAAGCCATAGAAAAATGGTTGTTAGAAGCTTTCCCCCAGGTGGAAAGCCAAAGGGTGGCATGTAACTAACCCATTCTGTCAGCAAAAGGATTTCCACATGCACAATGGAACTTCCTCCCTTTCTTCTCCTCCCACCAAACCTGCTCCTTCTAGGCGAGTACAACCCCTCTCAGAACAGGCCGTCTCCTCTCCTCCTGGAATTAAGAACTTTGAACACATAACATCTCTGCCTTGTCTTAATCATGATTCAGCTTCAGTTTATTGGGCTGAGGGTTTTTTTTTTATGGGGGGGTGCTTCTTGAGGAGGTTGTTGCTGTTGCTGCTGGTGGTGTTTTTGTATCTTTAGATCTTGTGATTTCTATGAAAATTGTTCCATTTGGTTGTGGGTTGTTTTTAAAAGTGTTTTATTTATTGTTTAGGATTCCTTTTGTTATGTGGCAGTTAGGTGCTTTTTCATGTTGTAAGCCACATCGAAGCATGGTTTGAACATTAGAAAGGCAGCAAACAATAAAATTATTTATGTATGTAGGTATGTATGTACTGCCACACACCCAGGTCATCTCTGCCTCCAAGGACCAGTCTACCATTTCAGCCTCCTCTCCTGATTCAGATGGAACAGAGAAATAGAGCTTGGTGTTCATCTGTATATTGATGGCACCTCACTCCAAATCTCTTGATGAGAGCTCCTAGCTGTGTTGTTAAACAGCATGGGGGAGAAGATGAAACCCTGCAGGACACCACAGGACAATTCCCATGGCACTCAACTGTAGTACCACATAACTACTTTCTGGAAACAATTCTGGAGGTAGGAGCAAGAACCACTTAAGTACAATACCTACAACCTCACTGGGCTGCCTTCAGAAAAATACCATGGTCAATAGTATCCTAAGCCACCAAGAGCTAAAGGAGAATGAGCAGGACTATATTCTTTCTATCTCCCGCAACAAGAATCATCAACTAGGGTGACCCAGGTGGTTTCAATGCCATGTTTGGACATGAAATCATACTGAAGATCCAGATTGTTCTTGTTTAGTCATTTAGTCATGTCTGACTCTTCGTGACCCCATGGACCAGAGCATGTCAGGCACTCCTGTCTTCCACTGCCTCCCGCAGTTTGGTCAGACTCATGTTGGTAGCTTGGAGAACATTGTCCAACCATCTTTTCCTCTGTCGTCCCCTTCTCCTTGTGCCCTCAATCTTTCCCAACATCAGGGTCTTTTCCAGGGAGTCTTCTCTTCTCATGAGGTGGCCAAAGTATTGGAGCCTCAGCTTCAGGATAGGTATAATTAGGTAATCAGGTAGATTATGATTATTTGACACAGGTAGTATTAACTGAAGGACTGTTGCTTATTCAAACCCTCTCTGATACTTGAAAAGTATGTGTCCAGTAAAACAAAAGTGCACTGTAATGAGCAAGGAGTGATGGTTAAAACATGCACTGTCCTGTTGTGTGTTTCTCCAAATGATTTAACTCGGTCAGCCTTCTTATTTGCAATCAAATAAGTAATGTTAATGAGATTGCTTGTTGAGTCAGCACTTCATTTTATTATACATATTAGATCTCGTTGTGTTAGACCTTCCAAAGGAAGTAGGATTAATTTCTATTGACATGTCTTCCAAAGGAAGTAGGATTAATTTCTATTGATGTGTCTCCTTTTTAGAGCCTTGATAATATTATTGGCACGTCATAGCAGCTAGAGGAAATTAAGCCTTTCCGGCTTTACATTCTAAGGTCCAGTACCTTCCATAGATTTTCATCCTAATCATATATATCTTGGGTAGGTAGCCTGTTTTCTTTTGAGGGCTGTGTGCATTGGGGGAAATTTGCTGGGAGGGCTGAAACCAGCAGTGGGCGGGGCCTGTTCTAAAGGTGGGCCAAACCACACCTTTTTCCCTTTCCAGAGACTGCTGTCTTGTGGTACCAGAATGAGAAAGCTGGATACCACCCAGCGATTACACATGTAGCACATTAATGGCAAGTTTAACACATAATTTTAAAAGCCGGAAATCCCATACATTTCTTTACTAAAGGTATTTTGCACAAAAAAATGTATTTCTTCATCTGCATTTCTTTCTGATGTGAAACTCATTTTTCATGTGCTTTGAAATTCAAATAATGTATTATTTTCTATAAAACATTTTTTAAAAAACAAACAAAACCCTAACACTATAAAGCATTAAGTGCATTGTCCTGTGTAGAAATGCAATTTGTGACTCATATATACATCTGTAGAGGATTCTTAAATGAAATTATTCTTATTTTGAAAGTGAAAAATAATTTGCCTTTAAGATGCAATCTCTGTCCCATTTTTGAAAGAAAGTATAATGAAGTTGCCTCCAATTTTAGTAATTTTTTAAGCCTTTCTAAATCATTCTCAAAGCGCTGTGATTTTTAACGCATTCATTTTCTTCATGAGATTTCTGGAGTGTCTTTATTCCTTAATAATGGGGATGTGAAAATCAGGCCAGTTGATTGGCGTAAGGTCACACCTGGAGTTTTCAGGTGCCAAGGAACAACCTGAATAACACAATAATTATGACTGGTTTGGATCAGGACAATCATTAACTATTGTTAAGGAAGCAACTCCATTGTCCGCATAGAAGTGCACAGCTGACACAGGAAAAGAGCTGCCTCTTAGTTTACCCGCCCCCCAAAACCCCCATCATCTACAATTTTTATCAAACCATATGATTTTGGGGAAACTGTCTTGATTATTGCCACACATTTTCATGCCTTGAGCCTTTAAACAAATGAATGGGGACAGGAAATAGAGCTGTAGAAAAGGTGTTGCATCCCTGTATTCATTTAAAAAAATAAATGATTGCAGTCTTGTGTGTATCATCTCTCTCTCTCTCTTTCTCTCTCTCTCTCTCTCTCTCTTTCTCTCTCTCTCTCTCCTTCCTTCCTACATAAAACATTTATTTATAATTGAGTTTCAGTTCATTCCATCTGCGCCTTTTTGGGCTATTGCCGCAAAACAAAAAGGTACCAATTAAATATTTATACACAGGCACCTGGCATTTTGGAACTGTGCACTTGTGGGAAGCCGTGCCAACTTTCGGAGTGGGCTCACACTTTTTGCAGCTGGAGCTAACGGCAGGCAGCTAGTGGGAGCAGCCTCCTTGCCCTGTTGGGAATGAATAATGTTGCTTGTCGTTCAATGCTGTTAGTGGAGGGGGAAGTTATTTTCATAGGGATTTAATAGTTAGGGGGAACAGTAGATTGAGGACACTTTCCCTCTCCTACATCAAAGAGGTGGCACAGCTCAATCTTTTCCAGCAAGCTATTTCTGTGTTTTCACTGACAAGTGACCTAAATGATCAAATTTGCCGTTGAAATGCACATTATTTAGATGCTGCTTAAATATTTGGCATTGTGACATGCACATGGTGAATGCTGAAGCTCTCCTAAAATGCTAAAAATAAAAGTATTGTATATTTATTTGAAACAGAAAAGAGCAATGGAAAAATAGGCCACTGCAATCCCAACGAGCAGTCATATAAAAAGGGTGTAGGAGACAATTAACACGAGCAATTAATATTAATGTTGAAAGAGCAAAACATTTTTCATTAGGAGGAGACATAATTACTTTACATGGTTCTAGTTACAGGTAGGTAGCCATGTTGGTCTGCCGTAGTTGAAACAAAATAAAAAAATTCCTTCCAGTAGCATCTTAGAGACCAACTAAATTTGTCATTGGTATGAGCTTTCGTGTGCATGCATGTGTGTGTATCTGAAGACGTGTGCATGCACACGAAAGCTCATACCAATAACAAACTTAGATGGTTTCTAAGGTGCTACTGGAAGGAACTTTTTAATTTACAGTAGTACCTCGGATTACAAACACTTCAGGTTACAGACGCTTCAGGTTACAGACTCCACTAACCCAGAAATAGTACCTCAGGTTAAGAACTTTGCTTCAGGACGAGAACAGAAATTGTGCTCCGGCAGCGCGGCGGCAGCAAGAGGCCCCATTAGCTAAAGTGGTGCCTCAGGTTAAGAACAGTTTCAGGTTAAGAATGGACCTCCAGAACGAATTAAGTTCTTAACCCGAGGTACATGTTTATTTGTAGAGGAAGGCATCATGCTAACTTTTTCATATGTCCAGGAGGGACTGAAACAAGTTAATAATTCTTATGAAAACTCTTAGACTTGCCTGACAGATCTTCATAAATGTAGGATGGGAGTACAATCTAAAATATCAGAGTTCTCTGAACAGTATGGGGTTTAAAAGTAGAGTAGAACTAAGGAATGGAAAAAAGTCCATGTTGCATTCCCTTAAGGGGATAATCTTAGAAGCTACAAAATGAAAACTATCAGGATATCTCTGCATTAATTCACAACAGAGTGCTTTTCATTTTAAATCAATTCATGGTAGCTTCTTGTCTAAGGGATCAATAATATTTGATCAGATCCAGACGTCCTCGGTATCTGCTTTAGATACTCCTACGTCCATTTGCTGCCCTCTCAAATACAACTGCCCATCAGACTGAGAATGTCAGGAGTGCGTGCAGGAGCCAGGCCCTGTGACCAGTAGGGCTTCGCAGGACTGGGGCCTTCCTAAGTTTGTTCTGGAGAGGCAAGGCGCAGCCGCACAGGTGAGGCCGCTTGGTAACTCACTGCACCTGGTGGCAAGAGCCGAGAAGGGATATAAGGTCAGCATTTCCCTTTGGTTCTTTGCCACAGCAACATGCTTCCTGCCTTGCTGCGTTTGGCTTCTTGACTCCTTGCTTCTCAACCCTCGGACCCTTGACTTTGTGACTCATTGCTTCCTGACCCTCAGACCCCTGGCTTCTGGACTCTCGTTCCTGCTCCCACCCCGCCATCTTGCCCCTGGTCCCGACGTCCTCAGCCGGGGCTTCGATTGCCCGTAGACCAGACCATGACAGAGAATCTTTCTTCCAACACTGAGATATTGTCGTCCACTATATCAGAGGGTAGCAGGCTGGTTTAGGGGGTGCAGGACAGGCTACATGAACTCACAACACTGTCTCCCTGTCCACTGTTTCTTTGCCACTTTCTGCTCCCACCCCAGCATGTGCCATTTGAAGAAGCCCCCACACTCTGCCTAATGGCATGGCCAGCCCTGCCGAGATTAGATCCCTATTGAATACTCTAAATCAGTGTTTCCCAAACTTGGGTCTCCAGCTGTTTTTTGACTACAATTTCCATCATCCCTGACCACTGGTCTTGATAGCTAGGGATGATGGGAGTTGTAGTCCAAAAACAGCTGGGGACCCAAGTTTGGAAAACACTACTCTGAATTAAAAGACTGAGTTGTTTGCAACTAACTCATTCCATCAGTGGAAGGATTTTCACTTGCACAACAGAAGTTCCCCCGCTCTCCTCTCTCTGTGCGTGCCCCATGTCCTCCCATGGATTGGCTCATGGGCAGGAGGCTCCCCAGATAATAAGACAGACCACTGGGCTGACATTCATTCTGACATAAAGCAATTTCCTGTGTTTCTATGCTGAGGGAGAAACAACAGAGCTAAGGAACAAAAGCTCCATTTCTACAAGTCACTACAAACACGAGAGAAAGATCTTGATTTACTTTTGGATGTTTGTTTGAAAACCAGGGTTTGGATTATCAGAAAACCCAATTTAGCCTCAGGTTCACACTGCATAGGCTGGGAACTAACACATTGACTGTCCACCCGCTTGAAATACGGCTGCTATGGAACCATAAGAAAAGGCAAAGTGACCCAGATAGTAGATGTACATGTAAATAATGTCAGGAGTAACTATATTTGGACATGACAGCATGCTTTTAAATAACATACTTGGAACGGAATGTGCCAAAACGTTGCACTAGAAGTAAAGGAAGGTGACACAAATGGGTTTTTTTTAATAAGGGCACTCGTCTTCTACAATTAGTTGTTCTAGTCATTTAAATGATAAAAGCTAAAAGGGACAATGTCTCCTATGCATGTTATATAACCCATGACACCCAGAGATATACAGTACTTAAATTAAGGAATTAAAAAAATGGGGGAAGGGGAAGCCCAATATAAATAGTAGAGATTTTGAGTTGCTTATTTATTCTTTTTTATTATTTCCATGCTTATTACATACAAAAAAGGGAACAATACTGAAAAGGGGGTACAACTTAAGAGAGGAGGGAAAAGGAAAGAAAATGAAATTTACACAATCTGTTATTTAGATAAAAATTATGACAAAAAATTATGATTACAATTTCATGTTACAATAAAAGTAAAAAATCTCATTATCTTTTACACCCGACTTCCCATTTATTCCTTAATTCTTTTTACATAAATTTACTGCCATTATTTATTCATTCAACCAGCCACCTGAATTCTTTCCTGATGTTGTCTATTAACTACTTAATAGTTAATTTTTAATAGTAAAAAGTGCCCTAAGATACTTTGGACTGCAACCATGATCCAGCCCAGACAGTACAGGAATTGTAGTCAGGAGCATCTATAGCAGAGGTTCCCAAACTGTGGTCCACTTCATTTCTTTCTTATATTGTATTTTATTTTATTGTATTGAGAACTGAATTCTATGGAAAGCAAGCCTAAACATAACAAAATACTATTAAAAATCAATACAGCCTCCAGCACAATGCAATACAATTGCTACAATAGGCAGAAAAATCATTACGGGACCCACCAAGACCATCCACAATTCTCAAGCAGGCAATGGTTGGGGGAGGGGGGTGTAGAGTGTACCAGCTTGGTGAAGGCTGGAAGAGACTATGTCACATTTCTGTAACAGCAGAATTTTTGGAACAACAGAACTTCTGGAACAATTTCGCTAATGGTCTGTGGTAAACTAATGGAATAAAACTTGTTTAAGGTCATAGGAATTTAACCATATTAACTCCCATGAAGCCATTTTGTTGCTATTTTCTACTTCTCCCATCCAGGAGCTCATTCACATTGGAGTTTAATGTGGATTAGAAGCTGCCCGTGTCTCTTTTTTATTACTTTTTTCCCCCAGCATCCATCCGGTGGGGGGAGGGGAATGTATGAATTCCTGTGACTCACGTGTGTGAGGTAAAGGACAAAAGAACTGGCTTGGTGCCTGGATTCACAATGTGCGGCTTTGCACACTCCCCAGCAAGAGAGAGCCCCCAATAGCAGAGTTGAAACTCACAAAAGTAGAAGAGAAGAAGAAGAAGAGTTTGGATTTGATATCCCGCTTTATCACTATCCAAAGGAGTCTCAAAGCGGCTAACAATCTCCTTTCCCTTCCTCCCCCACAACAAACACTCTGTGAGGTGAGTGAGGCCGAGAGATTTCAGAGAAGTGTGACTGGCCCAAGGTCACCCAGCAGCTGCATGTGGAGGGGCGGAGACACGAACCCGGTTCACCAGATTACGAATCTACTGCTCTTAACCACTACACCACACTGGCACTTTGAGGTTGTTGTTGTTGTTGTTTTACAATCAAGCCATGCATAAATTTTATGAATGAAAGCAGTCTTGCCGAACTTGATGCATTTTTGTATTTTTTATTCTATGCTGGATGTGGTTATGGCCACTTTATGGCACTTTCTGGATGAGACCTGAGTTGACCTTTGCATAGAGCGCTCCAGCTACATGCAGTATACTTGAATATTTATTTTATTTGTCCACATGCAGATCCTCCCCCAGAACGCTAAAGGCTGCTTGAGAAAAATGACTTGGAAAGAGTCGTCTCAACTTGCTACCCTACAAAGTTTTGATTCGGTTATCCAGTGGAACTGATTGGCAATAGGTACAGGACAAACAAAACGAAACAATCCTTCTCAGAACGCAATAATTAACTTATGAAACCCATCATCCCAAGATGTTGCAATGGGCACTGGCACAGATGGATTTTTAAAAACAGATTAGACAG
Source organism: Podarcis filfolensis (assembly GCF_964270895.1). Taxonomy (NCBI): domain Eukaryota; kingdom Metazoa; phylum Chordata; class Lepidosauria; order Squamata; family Lacertidae; genus Podarcis; species Podarcis filfolensis. Next base: position 97,943,014 of record NC_139606.1, read on the forward strand.
GTGTGCCAATGGCTATTAGTTACCATCAGGAAGATTGGAAACTTATGTTCGGAGGAACTACTGCTCTAATTATCAGATACTGGGGGATAAGCAACACAAAATCCATCCTTCATGCTACATTTGTGAATATCCCAAGTCCATATGGCTGGTCCCACTGAAGACAAAGTGCTGAACTAGTTGGACCTGATCCAGCTGAACAAGTCTTCCATTCTTATATTTCCATTTGGCAGAACAGAAAAGTTGATGGGCTACAACTCCCATGATCCCCCAAGCTTGGCTGTACTGGGGAGTCCAACTAGAACTTGAGTGGCTCTCCATAGAAACAAACATGGCGGGTCAGACTCAACTAACTGGTCCTGCTAGCAGATGTCTGCTCAATGACTTTTGCTAGTACAACAGGCATTTACCCATCTCCTTGCCCTCGCTCCTCTAAATTGGTTGGTGGGAGGTCAGGAGAAACACCCCCCCTCACACACAAAAACCAACCATGTGGTGACAGAGGAGGGAAGATCATTCCAACAGGCACACAAAATGCTTGCACTCCTGAGGCAATCTCCTTAGCACTATGTTGAATCCCTCCCATCAGGCTGTATTCAACTACAGTGGTACCTCTAGTTGCGAACACCTCTGGATACATATCCTTCGGGTTACGCATGCGGCAAACCCGGAAGTAACAGAAAGGTTTCCGCCCCGCACACGTGTGCAGAAGTGGCGCCTCTGGATGCAAATGTTTCAGGGTAAGAACGGACCCCTGGAATGAATTAAATTCGTATCCAGAGGTACCACCGTAAGTCCAACTCGAAGTAGACCCACTGAAATGACTGCACCCAAATGAGTCGTGGTGATTAACTTCAAGGGGGTCTACTCTGAACAGGGCCAGCATTAAATACAGTGGTACCTTAGTTGCTGAACTTAATCTGCTCTTGGAGTCTGTTCGACTCCTGGAACTGTTCGAAAACCAAGGCGTGGCTTCCGATTGGCTGCAAGAGCTTCCTGCACTCAATCGGAAGCCGTGGAAGCTGTGTTGGATGTTTGGCTTCTGAAAAACGTACGCAAACTGGAACACTCACTTCCAGGTTTTCGGCGTTCAGGAGCCGATTTGTTCAGGAGCCAAGCCGTTTGAGAACCAAGGTACCACTGTACTACCCAATGGGCTGTATCCAACTTAGTTCCACTCAGAGCCAACCCCTTGAAAGATAGTCATGCACATTTATTTTAATGGGTCTACTCTGAGTAAGTAGATAGATCACAAGATCTTCCATTTCTTCCTCCATGCCACCAAATAATCCCCCACTCCACTTGACTGGCCCATGCTCTCTTCAAGAAGAGCCCCGTTCTTTTATTTATCAGTGCTGTCTTCCATTTTGCTCCTCACCCTTTGATTCCTCAGGCAAAAATGATATTGTGAAGATATTGTGGTTGAAGGGCCAACCTATGATTGTGTAGGACCTCAAACCTAAGCATCCCTGCTACAACATTCTATCCTAGCTAATATTTATTATGAAAAGTTATATAACCATCTAGCTACAGAACAATTTTTGATATTCAGTAGGTTTTCAGACTATTGCCAACATAGCTGTCATGCAGACAAATACTGATTATGACATAATCACCAAATGGTGATAAACAACGTTTAGCAATATACCACGTAAAAATAGTTATGGGAGGGTATTCATGATGTTGTAAATGAAGTATATAAATACTTCAAGAATTTAAAGTTCATTCTTGCATTATAATAAACTACATTAAAAATAAATAGCTTTGGGGGAAAGATAAGTATAACTGAAATATCTATGTTTTGCATGCAATATATTTATATTACTGCTGTATCTTTAACATTTATATTATCTTATTTTTCTGTTAATATGCATATGGGTATTCCATAATTATAAACCAGTCTTTGTACACCCATTTACCATGCAATCCTTTGTGCCCAAGAGACTCACTAAAACACAGTAAGAATTGAGGCAACAGTTTTACCACATCATATATTTCTCTTCATTTTCAAAAAGACTACTATGACTCAGCACCGCAGCAAACAGAGAAGGGCAGATGCCTGGCCTACTGAATTGCTACAGCACAGAAAACTGGACCAGCTGAGCTTCTGCCTGCCACATGCTACAAATTATCTTGTCTGAATTCACAAAGGGGAGGGGGATTCTGTTCCTATCATGGTCCTGTAATTTCATGCAAGTTCACATAATCAAGTGAAGACTCTTACTTGTACAGAGTGGAGTGAAAGTACGGGTTCATTTAAGATGCTCAGTTGATTTCTACATCTGATAAGTTTTCTCACCATCCAGTTCCAGAGAACTTAGAAGAAACTGTTATGGTGCAAATCAAAGCCAACTCTGATTTATGTCAGAGTACACTGTGGGCGGCAGGAGGGGGAAAAATAAGGCTTTGAGTTAGGGGGGTTTCCCTAACTGCTGTCTCCAGTGCAACTGAGAGTGTTGTTTGACACCACCAAGCATCAGGCCAAGGATTAAGTAGGTCCCTAAAATATTAATGCAAGGTTTCCCTCTAGTGGCAGCAATACTTGTAATAGCAAGTCAAAGTTACCTCACACATACTGCATTAAGATAATATGGCAGCCTCCCAAATTTACCAAGCTCTTGTACACAACTTTCAAAATTCACTATTGCTGCCCAAAGCAGAGACATCTATTGATTCTGATGCACAGTAATATCTGCCCAGGACCTCCATCTTTCGGTTTAGGAAGAGGGTTGGAGTAGTTAGTTTACTTCACAGATTCTGAAAGGATGATAGACTCTTGACCTCAGTTGACCATATGTGTTTGGTGACTGAAAAGCTTAACTGTACCCCATTAACATTTCAGAAACTTTCAATACTGTTGATAGCAGCAGTTAAGAGAAGACATGGAGGCTGACAGACATCTGCACTGGACATTTGAAGCACTGTGATAACACTTTAACAGACCCCTTATTCCCCTCACAGAGCTTGTCAAACCACTCTGGAAGTTTTGCTCTGTGAGGGCAATGGGGGTCTCCTGACAACTCTTTGTACCCTTAACAAGCTACATCTCCCAGGATTCTTTGAAGGAAGCCATGACTGTTAAAGTGGTACTATGGCATTTTAAACATACAGTGTGGATGCGTTCATAGAAGATATGTTTGCCCTCTACAGGCCACAAATCTGGTGGTTCCAGGTTTCTAGTCTCCTGTGGGTTTTCTGAGCACATTCCATAAGCCAGTTTTGTCCTGAAAACTGAAATCTTTATGAGAAGAGCTCAGCTTAACACTGGAAGGAAGCTATAGCAGTAAGTTCTTCCTCTGAAGAATCAGAAACAAGCAATGTATTGCCAAAGGGGGATGATTCTGCAGTCAAACGTGATCCGACCTTTGAGTAAATACCTTCACATTCGGATAGTGCGGCTGGTCAGAGTTTTGTGCCAACAATGCCATTGACCTTATTGACCCCTGGGAGGAGCACAGAGAGAAGAAATGCAGCAACACAACTGGATGCCTTCATCTGCCCCAGCTACAACAAAATATGTCTCTCCTGCATCGGTCCCTACAGCCACAGCAGCAAACGTCCAACAGTTTGACCTCACCAGATGGGCGGGGTATAAATAATAAATTATTATAATATTTTTATTATTCACCCCCAAAGGCACACTCCTCCATTGTCTCCCGAGACAGATAACCAGAACAGAAAACCAATAACCAAAGATCATAAATAAAACATGGAAGTGGAGTTTGATGGTTAGATAAGAAAACCTCAATGCAACTGTTACTTAAGAGCAAATGGGGGGGTACCAATTTTATCATCATCATCATATTCTCAATATCCCTTATTTCAAAGTAAATTTACATAAACCGCTATCAGTGCAAAGGTCCAAATATACAATACAAGCCTCATTTACCAGAACTAGCGAGATGCATGTAACTCTTGTTTTCCCCCCACTTTCTGCACAATTTTCTTTCTGCTCATGTCCACGTCCAACCCTCACCAACAGATGATTGCGCAAGTCTGACAAGCTGCTTTTTAAAGCGTGCTGAAAATGTACAAGTCCACGCTTATGAAATAATTGTGAAACCAATTGGCTGGCTTGACAGCATAGTAATGAGCTCTACGTCAATTGAATCCTAATCACCTGGAAGCATAAGCTGTCTTCCCGTCTGCCAAAGTCCAAATGAGAGACAAAGAGTATGAAACTAAAATGAGAGAGACAAAAGGCACTTTACAGACAACCAATTGAAAATAACTAATTTGGGAACCGATATCACTTTTAGACAGCACACAGCTAACTGCATGCAAAACAGGAGCCAGAAAGCAGCAAAAGAAAAAACTCTACACTTCACTAGCATAAAATACAGGGAACTTTTATTGACACAGATTCCATGCTAATAAATATCAAATTCTGCAACCCATGTTTGTTATAATATATAACACAAATCAGACACATTTCTATATTATTTAGTTTGGGGTTTTGTTTTGTTTTGTTACGCTCAATGCAACATTTGGGTTGGGTTGTTTTTCAAAATATTTTAAAAATGAGAGTTTGGGAGAAATGTTCCATATGGACCATATGTATGTAAAGATGCTGACAGCAACCAAAGGCCACGTGTGATGATTTTAAAGGGAGTTTTCTCCCGTCTTTAAAAGGAATTAGAAATTCCTATAAGAAAACAAAAACCAAGGCATTCAGGAATCTGAATGAACGACCAAGTTACAAAAGAAATGTTTTCAAGACCAGATACACACAGAACATAATTTCATCACAACCGCAGGGCATCTTTAGAAAATTCACACATATAGAGTAACAGCCATGTTTTTCAGATTTCAAGTCTTCTTCACTTGAATAGCTTGCATGATGTTATGATGTGCCATAGTATAGTACCGGTAATTTATTTAATATTTCACAAATATGGCACAATAAAAAAGCAGCCATCTGGTTTGCAGTTGTCCCTTGGTACTTGCCTGCAAATGGCTAGGTAATTTCCCCCTCCCCCATTGGAATATTCCTACATTCAAACTAGAAATTCATTCATGCAGATTGGACACCCTGCACTGCTCTAGTATGAGAATCAATGAGACATTAGGGGTGGAAGGAATAGTGCAGGTTAAAGTGTCTCAAATATCTAGACTATGGAAATACTGAAAGTATCCTTCTGATTCACCAGTTAGGACCAGCAGATGCGACTAAAGAACAATTTTGCTAGCAGGGTTTAGCTAACCTACACTAACAGCTTTGCCTCGGGTGGCGCAACAGGAAGTGTCGTGGATTTGCAAGCCTTTCCCTAACCATGTACCCCACCACTCCAGGAGCATCAATGGCACATTGCCATGCAGTCTATGGTGGCACCAGATTGCCCACGCCCTGCTTTGCGGAAGTTCTTCCTTAGAACAAAGTGTCCAGTGATATGAGAAATAAAGATTCAGGTAGGTAGTCATGTTGGTCAGACGCAGTCGAAATAAATTAAAAAATTGTCCAGTAGCACCTTAGAGACCAACTAAGTTTGTTCTGGGTATAAGCTTTTGTGTGCATGCACACTTCTTCAGTTACAGAAGTGTATCTGAAGAAGTGTGCATGCACATGAAAGCTTATAACCAGAACAAACTTAGTTGGTCTCTAAGGTGCTACTGGGCAATTTTTTAATATTTTTAATTATATGAGAAATAAAGATCCACATGGAGTTAGTTGGAAGTCAACTTTTTCTTTCTTTCTTTTCCTTTTTTTCTTTCTTTCTATTTTATTTTCTTTCTTTTTTTAAGGAGAATATAATGTTTATATTTTTGATTGAATTTACATTACTATGTTGGTATTTTTGTATTTTTGCTTTTGTATTTTTTCAGTTTCGGTAATGTTTGTTTTATTTGGCGTTTGTTTGTATGATGCATAAGTATAAATAAAATATTTTTTAAAAAGAAGAACAAAGTGTCCTGGGTAAAGCCTCAGAGATCATATGGCCCACTGCTACACTGCCATAGCAAACACTATTTAAAGTTTAGCATTAAACTTCAAACACTATTTGCTCCCACTGTGGCGAAACCACAGCAGCCCAGGCATTCTTCAGGGCTGCCTCACCCACAATGCCTCACTCTAGAAGGACATTCCGTAGGGGCATTTATAAAAACAATGCTTTGGATGGGAGGCCCTGGAGAGCCTTGACATACCCAGGCAGCTGTCAAAACAAAAAAAAAAAAGGATGGAGGTCAGCGTGCAGGGTAGTGACATGGCTCTGTCTCTGTGGCAGAATGTCTTATGGCAGATCTGTTTGCTGGGACGCAAGTTCCCATAAACTCCTGCAGGCCATCAGAGTTCCCCTGATTTCCATTTCAGCTCCAGTGTTGAACTGCAAAAATTCCAATAGATACACATGGCCCTTTGGATTTCAGCCACTATTATTACAAAATTACCAGGAATGCTTCAAGCTGTATACTTTCTCTTATTAATAACGGGGGGGGGGTGGATTGGATCTCTTAAAGCACCTTTAATTCACAAGCCAAGGAGATGACACAAGCATGACTATATCTACAGCTTTCTTAATCTTGACTTTGCCACTCCATCAGTTTTCAAAAGTTAAAATGCTGCATTTACATAAATATGTGCTTATGTTGATGCAAGAACGTTACATTTATTTTCGCAACATGCTCATCAGCTAATTCACTATATAGCAAACAGATTGCAGTTGGTTTTTCTAAAACTGTGGCTTAGATTTCATTCTCTTGAGGCTATAAAGGGAAACTATAACAGAAGGAGTTTTTATGGTGTCCTTTTGTTGTTTCCTAGATAACAAAAAAATCATTTCTATTTAAACTCAACATTCCTGCAGTATGTGGAAATTTCACTTTAGGATATTTGTAATAATGTGATACTTATAGAGCAGGAAGGACCAAATATCTTCCAGTCCAATTTTCTATAATCAGGATGATCTCAGATGATGCATTCTAACACAGTAGAACTGTTCCGCTTATCTATGATCATTCACAGATAGAGGAAGAGTAAAACATAATTGCACTGCTAGTAATTCAAATATTTCTCAGTTTCATTTATACTTTTATTTCACTTCCACCCCACTCTTTATTTTTCAGATAACTCAGAGCAACTCCTAGTGGGTCTCTCATCCGGGTTCTGATCAAGTTTACATGGACTTTGCTTTCACATTCACTTTGCTTCAAGAATACCACAACAGAACCTTCACTGAGCAAATCTCCGCTATTGTTAACGAACACAGACACAGTGCCAAATCATAGTTTAGCACCACATAAACCAGCCATCAACGAGTCTTGGGTCACACACTCGGTCTTCCCAATATACACAGAGGTCCCCTTCTTTTCCTGGATCTAAAGTAAACTGAATGCTTTGTGTTTGCCCTTCAGGCCAGGACTGGAAACAAGAATCAAGCTGTGGCTGTCAATCAAGTTTGCTTTATGTCTGAAACTGGCAAAGGTAAAGGAGGAGTCTGATCCCATCCAGGACAGGTTGACTGCCCAATTCCTGGACTCCAGAACCACTCACCCGCAACCCAAACACTACTTCCTCCTCCTGTCTTGATTTCCTCTTTTAATCAAACCACAGTTTGCCATTACTTCTGAACCATGGTTTGAGCAAGTCCTCCAAACCAGGGTTTCAAACCAAGAAGTAACCATGCATGGGAAGAGAAGAAGAAAGGAGAGCAAAGAGAGATGAAGACTGTGCCTCATTTCCAATTGTCTCAGTTCAGCCAATTCAATTCAGAGTCTATAGAGAAGCCTTCTACATAGTGAAGGAAGAGAAAAAGCATGTACACTTTCTCCTTAAAATCAAGCAGAAATAAATATACTGTACACTATACTCACTGACTATGCTGCACAATGCCACTTTTCTGATGCAACGGGGGTAGACAGTGTTGACTAACCAGCAGTTTCCTCCTCCTTACCTTTGCCAATTTCAGGCACAAAGCACTTAGCAAACCAACAGATGGTTCATTATCCAAATTCTGTTAGTCTTTGGGCAGCACTGGAATAGGCTGGACCCTGTGGGAGTGCCAATCCCAAACACAAAGAATGACAACAAAGGATAACTAGGCTGGAACACACTTCCCTTTGTATCTTCTGGCCTGAGTGCAGTTGCGGGGAGGAGAAGGAGAAAATGCACCTAAAACTCTACACAGACTCTTTTTTGCAGGACAAATTCTGCTTTCACACACAGGTGCTGCATTCGAATGGGACAAACAGAGGATGGTGCTGCATCGAAACAGTTTTCCATAATTTTTTCTTTTCTTTTGATGTTGAAAGAGAGAACAAGAAAATAGACATGAAAGCTCACTCCCTTCTATGCCATGATCCTTAAACTAAAACTAAACATAGTAACAAGTAGCAACTAGATCCAGAGAATGGACTGGGATCACCAGATACTATATCACTGCAGAAGCTAAGTGGATGTGGACCTCATAAGGAACTGGAATGGTTATGGCACAATCAAGCAATTCACTAAAATATTAAATACCATCTCAAAAACGGTATGTACTGTCAGTCCTGATCAGCGGGACTGATGAATCGCATGTGAGAGCATGGTAGTATTAACTGCAAAATGTCTTCAAGTTGGCTCGTCTGAAACAAACCATAATTAACACTAACCCGTTTGTACGTCTGGAAAATAACAAACTGAAGTTGAGCAAAAAGAGGAAATGACTCCTCCTGAACTCTTTCTCCCAGCCATGAGGGAGGAATACAGGGAAGGAAAATGTGAGCACTGAAGGCTCCCTGTGGTGTGGTGTATCCCTGGTCATTCACATAGCACTTAACTATGGTTCACTGTGATACGAAAACATGGCTGCAGGTTTGTGGAAGAGCATGTGTATTGTATCCACCACCATCGTTTTGCCCAGACACTGAGGTCCAGCTCTGAGGGCCTTCTGGTGGTTCCCTCACTGAGAGAAGTGAAGCTACAGGGAACCAGGCAGAGGGCCTTCTCGGAAGTGGCGCCTACCCTATGGAACACCCTTCAGATGTCAAGGAAATAAACTACTATCTGGCTTTTAGAAGACATCTGAAGGCAACCCTGTTTAGGGAAGTTTTTAATGTTTGATGTTTTATAGCTTTATTATTAATAATAATATTCGGTTGGGAGCTGCCCAGAGTGGCTGGGGAAACCCAGCCAGATGGGTGGGATATAAATAATGTAGTTGTAGTAGTAGTAGTAGTAGTAGTAGTAGTAGTAGTAGTAGAAGGCTTCAGGTTTAATCCCAGGCATCTCCAAGTAGAGCAGGGAAAGATTCCTCGTTTGACATTCTGAAGGGCTGCTGCCAGTCAGTTTAGAAAAATCCTGAGCTAGATGGACCAATAGTTTGATTCAGTACAAGGCAGTTTCCTGTGTTCCTATTGCCATTGTGTTTAGAGCTAGAAGTCATAAGCAGGTTTGCCTGAGTAAGAAAGAGCATGTCATCCACTTCAAACCAAAGAGAAGGCTACCCACTGGTACTTCTTCTGTTGTCTGTGAAAGGTCTCAGTAAATAGCCCACCAAAAGCATTATATTTATTGTTATTTGAATTTCATATCAATCTCTTGATAGATGATAGATTGATTTTCAGTGCATGAGGCTATTTTCTCTTGCTGCTTAGTTTCCACTGCCTTGGTGTCTCCTACACACACCATTAAATATGGCCACATTTTACTGGATACCAGGATCAGACACCCACCACACCTCCCTTTCTGAACAAATAAAAATACTACCTGTCACCCCAAACACATAACATCCCCTGGCACTAGTTGTTTTTTTCTTCCTCAGCCATAGCACGCTGAAACCTCAGAGGAGGCAGACTTTTGCATCACAGGAGCAAATAATCTCACATATTCAAGAACTCATTTCTAGTGGATTTATTAAAAAAAAGACGCAGAAGCTTATGAATTTCCAAAAAAGCACAGCAGTCACACCGACATCATAAACTGGCTTTGCAAAACCTGGAAAGAATGAAGTAGCTTCTCTTTTCTGATGAAAATATTCCCACAAATCCCATTATCATGCATGTCTAATCTTAATAAAGCACAGAGAAGCAAGACTGCAAATCACCTATCTATTTTTCCATTAGCAGAAAGCAAAAATATATACCCTCTTCACCTCAGTCAAGTGAGGATCCTAAATAGTTGCAGAACAAAAAATAACAGAGTAACAGCCTATGATATCTTTCTGCCAGGTACCTGCCACAGGTACACACACACAAACACATTTTTGTTTACGTTTTTTTCAGCTGGATGGGATTCTTTTTCTTTTAGGTATCTGCATTCATCCATATTGTTTTCAAAATGTATCTTTTGTTGTTTTCTGTATTTTTGGTTGTAGGGTGAGAAAGGCAATTCATTAAATGACTGAATGAATGAATGAATGAATAAACTTACTGTATTATAATAATAAAAATTATTTCCATTATTCCAAAATTTGATAAACTATGGTGAGTCTTTGGTCATGGTTGTAGGATTTTTCTGCCTACTTTTTGAAAAACTAACAAGATATTTCACTGTTGGTTTTCCAAATTTTATTTAAACATTCTGCCTCTGAAAGGAAATCATTCTCTCTGCCAAGATCTTCAAATAAATAAACAAACCTTACTGTGAGAATCATTAGGAGACCTTTCAATTTAATTTGCTCTCTGGTAGTTGAAGTTGTAGGTTATAATCAGGTCCTGTTTTCAAACAGCACTGAGAAATCACCTGCATGTTTCTTGATGTGATGTCCTAATTTGTTAAGGGAGGAAACTGACAAACACACACACACACACACACACACACACACACACACATTGTTGGATCACTTTAGAATGCATAACTATGAACAATAAACCATCAGAGGTGGTATGATGAAGCCATACCACCAATGGCAGCTGCTTGTTTAAAGTCACATAATCTAAGGTGATCCAACAGTGTATAACTGTTGTCAGGTGGCGGACTTCCTCAGAAGGTTTGCCAACACAGAGTTTGGAAAATTATCTTGAAATGACTTTGATATACAACAGAATCCAGAGGCAAATAATAAATATTGACTTACCTTACAAGAAATGTGTGCAGTCCAACATCAAAACTTCTGTAAAAAAAGAAGAAAGAAAATATTTTAATATGCAAGTGTACTATATTAGAAAGCGGAATCAAAAGCTTTTTAGGGAATAAGCAAATTGGGGGGGGGGGATTCAGTCCAATAAATGCAGAAGACCACAGAAGCAATATTTTCATAGGAGAGGCGGGTGGGCACTTTCTGAGAAGAGTCCTACGAGTTCCACTTCCATCAACAAGAGGCGTTGCAGGTCTAATCAAGCACACAATCCTGTATCCACTTCTGTACACTTCTGTGCAGAAAGAAGGATGGATTCAAATCAGGGGAAAGCGCAAAAAAGAACAATTGCAATGATTGCGATAAAGCAAATATTACAAGAGGAAGCTGAAAAAACCCTATTTTTGTACCCTATAGGTGTGAAAGGCCCTACAATAGGCTCCTGCCAGTGGGAGGGGTTTTTATCTCCCCCATATGCTGTGGGTCAAGTTTGACATACAATCGGGGCAATCACCTGATGTCATAGTGACAACAGGTGACCTGTTTTGACGTACACAGCTTGAAATCCAACTGAGCTCTGGGCCTTCTACCAGGAAGAAGAAGAAGAGTTTGGATTTGATATCCCGCCTTTCACTCCCCTTCAGGAGTCTCAAAGCGGCTAACATTCTCCTTTCCCTTCCTCCCCCACAACAAACACTCTGTGAGGTGAGTGGGGCTGAGAGACTTCAGAGAAGTGTGACTGGCCCAAGGTCACCCAGCAGCTGCATGTGGAGGAGCGGGGAATAGAAGCCTCAGAATGGCTTCCCCCTCTCCAAATCTCTAACACTGGGCTGCGTCTTTTCGTTTTCAAAGAGGCCATCCTCTGGGTGAAACTCTTTGGATTAGGGAGCAGGGCCTTCCAGCAGTGATTTAAAACTATCCATCAGGGATTCTTTACCTGTGATTCCTGCATTGAAGGGGTGGCCCTTGGGGTATGGTTACCAGATGTCCCCGCTTCCTGGGGACAGTCCCTGGATTTACAAATCTGTCCCCGGACAAAATCCGTCCCCGGAAAGTCCCCAGATTTAATTTAATGTCCCTGGATTTATATTTTAAGTGTTGTAGATTTATTAGTAGGGTGTGAATGTTGTGTGATTGGTTCAACAGCACAAGATACATCATATGGGGACTTCTGGCAAGGCAAAATGGCGGGTGCCACAGCAGCGAGCAGCTCCTGAAGCCAGCCAGAGCCAACTGTGCTACCAGGCTGGCTCCGGGCTGCTGAGACTGCCGAGGGGGAACCAGGGATGCCCGGCACGTTAACTGGGGGAACCGCTGACACAAATCCCCCATGACCCAAACCGAGCCAGGAGCGAGAGCGCCCGACCACCTGACAGATGCCCATCGGCGCTCCAGGGCCAGTAAAAACCCTGGAGCCAACGCAGGGAGAAGGAGGAAAGGAGAAGGAGAAGGATGAGAGAAAAAGAGGAAGGAGAAAAAAGAGGGGACCTTGCCGCGCCACTGCCACCACTGAGGAGAGGTAAGAGAGCACTGGGAGGGCAAGGACATGTGGCCGAGCCCAGGCCTACTCCATGGCAGATAGCGCTCCAAGAGATCAGAGGAAGGCCGCATGACAGAGGAGACCCAGAAGAGAAGATATTCTTATTTTAAAAAAAAAATAAAATGATTTTTTAAAAATAACTTTTTTCTCTTTTTTTTTAAAAAAAGATCCCCAGATTCTTTGAAAAAAATCTGGTAACCTTACCTTAGGGGTCCCTTTATGATTCTGTGATTTTATTATCTAGTGCCCTGTTTTGGACTATAGTTCCCATCAGCCTGAGCCAACACAGCTGCAGTCCAAAACATCTGGAGGGCACCAGATTGGCAAAGCCTGCCCGAGAGGATACTTCACTCTTCTTGAGGGCTGTTGGCAGTTATTTCAAAAGCCTGCTGTTTCTCCTTAGCTTGTCACTTCCGCATTGGTATTCAGCACACAGTCGTACACAAATCCCCACATACAAAAAAAACCCCCAAACCTGGGGGAGACTCAAACGCCCTCATGCAAAATGTCCACGCTCTACTGGTAGCAATAACCCATTTGATTAAAAAAACCACACACACACACACAGACACAGACACACACACACACACACACACACACACTGCCAAACAGCAAATAATAAAAAAACAGCCCTCTCCACCCTACTCTGAAATAGCAATAACATACACATCTGAAAGTCAAATCATGTGCAAAACTGTGATTAGTTTGCATTTATGAGATGGCCGTAGGAAATGATGAGTCAGCTCCAACTGTGTCGCAGGTGCCCTCAAGCCATTTCCCAACAGTTGCATTTCATCCATGCAACTCCTTATCACCACAGCCCCTTTGAAAGTAGGCTTAGCAGCATTATTGCTGTATCGTGCAGCTCGTTAAATGTAAGGTATAAACTATATTATGTTTATGATAGGCCAACTTGTTAACTGGGAAACAAAACTGGCTTAGCCTCCACCAGGTCAAATGTGCCCTTCTTCAAATTCTGCGATGCAGTTCTCCACTCAGAAAATATATACAAAAATGTATTAATTAGGAGGGAAGTCTGTATAAAAATGAACATGAAAAAACAAGCAAAAATGCATTATACCAGGGTAAATTGCTTGCAGAAATGTGTATGTTATTCCAAACTGCATATTTAAAAAAATGTGTTTCTTAGGATAAATTCACCCTTAAATAACAACTTTTCATAAGGCCGAAAATTTTAAAAATGCACATTGCTGCAGAAATGTGGAGATCAGAATTTAAGATTAGAAAATGAGAAACAGAGAGAAATAAGATGGCTAGATCTAAGTAGCACACAAAACATCACCATGTTGCAGAAGATGCCACTGTCACACACAAAAACCAAACACACTAGTCTTTCAGCTAGGCATATTCCTAAAATTGAAGAGTTGTGCACCACCACATAAACCAAGTGAGGTGACCTGAAATTTATGCCCTGCCACTCCTTCAAGCAGTTCAAGGTAGTATATATGGTCCTGCCCTTTTTATCCTCAGAACAATTCTGAGAGATATGTTAGTCTGAGAGCTACAGTGACTGGGCTAAAGCCCAGTGAGCTTCACAGTTGACTGGGGATTTTAATGTAAGTCCTTCAAATCCCACTCCAACACTTTAACCAGTAAAACACACTGGCACTATTTGTAAAAGAAAAAACAAAACTGCCCTGAATGGAATAAAGATTGAGAAATCTCATTCAGCCAAACACTTCCTATTATGAGACTTGCAAGATCTCCATAATGCCACTTTAATGGGTAAGTAATCAAGTGTTACAGACTAGCCATGAAATTCTGGCATAAGTGAAGTCTGCGGGATCCTTGCCCATTCATTCCAACGGGGCCAGAAACTCACGCCGTGGTTTTATTTGTTTTGGAAGGAAGGAGCAGTCAGTCCTAATACCACTCAAATAGTACTAATGCAGATGGAATTCAACTGCTGGAACTTCAAAGAGGCCAACAGTACTCAGTCAATCAATCAGTGAGCAGTGTTGGCCAACAATATTTTTTAAAAGTTAAGCATAATCCCAGATACCGTATAAGAAAAGCGGTAACAAACAAAACACAAAAGTGGTAACAAAAAACAACAACAATGCACCAGTTATCCACACACATGCACCTCAGATAAATAAGAAGAGCTCAAAGCCATTAGCACAGCAGGCAACAGCGCAAGCTATTAGCCACCAGCAGAAGCTGACATTAAAATGCCATATTTTTAGGAGCAGCCAGAAAGCAACTCCTTCTTCTATCAGTAGGGCATCCCAGGAAACTGATGCCGCAACTCTGCAACTCCCCGTTTGGCATGGCCACCAGTTGAACTTCAGTTGGCAGGGGAACGTGGAGTAAAAGGGTACAGAATGGATGAGGAACATCAGGTATGGGGGTCAGATTCGGTTCTCCAGGCCTCACTACCTGATCCTCGAAACTCTGCCCAGGTCACACTCCTTTTTCCAGGTTGTGCCCACTAACTGGTCCTGCTTCACCCCCTGTGTGCTTTTGTGTGGCTGAAATGTGTCCCTGAACTCTAACAAATGCCTGCAGGGAAACCAGCAAGCAGGATTCGCACACAAGAGCCTTCTCTCCTGCTGTGGTTTCCCGAAACTGGTATTCAGAAGCCTTGCTGCCTCAAAGCCATCATGGCTAGTAGCTCTCAACAGCCTTCTCCTTTATGAATTTGTCTAATCCTCTAGTACAACCATCCAAGTTGGTGGCCATCACTGCCTCCTGTGGGAGCAAGTGCCATAGTTATGCACTACATAAAAAGGTACAGTGGTACCTCGGAAGTCGAACAGAATCTATTCCGGTTTGCTGTTCGACTTCCAAAACATTCGGAAACCAAAGCGTGGCTTCTGACTGGCTGCAGGAAGCTCCTGCAGCCAATCGGAAGACACCGACGTTGTGGCAGACGTTCAGATTCCAAAGAACATTCACAAACAGGACGAAGAAGAAGAAGAAGAAGAAGAAGAAGAAGAAGAAGAGGAGGAGGAGGAGGAGGAGTTTGGATTTGATATCCCGCCTTTCACTCCCCTTCAGGAGTCTCAAAGCGGCTAACATTCTCCTTTCCCTTCCTCCCCCACAACAAACACTCTGTGAGGTGAGTGGGGCTGAGAGACTTCAAAGAAGTGTGACTGGCCCAAGGTCACTCAGCAGCTGCATGTGGAGGAGCGGAGACGCGAACCTGGTTCCCCAGATTACGAGACTACCGCTCTTAACCACTACACCACACTGGCTCTCCGAACACTCACTTCCGGGTTTGCGGCATTCGGGAGCCAAAACATTTGACTCACAAGGCATTCGGGATCCAAGATACGACTGTACTTTCTTTTATCTCCCAACTTTCAGCTGCACTGGACGTCCCCAAATTCTAGTGTTATGAGAGACATGATAAAAGCTTTTCTCTTAGCATTTTTGACATGCCATGCATAATTTTATAAACTCTTATCATGTCACTTTTACTTGCATTTTCAGTGGATTTCCAAGGAAGTTTGCCTTAGTTCACAGTCGGATCTTTGGTTCATGTACTTCAGTGCTGAATATACTGACCAGCAGTTGTTCTGTGGGGTTTCAGACACAGAACATACACAACCCTACCTAGAGATGCCAAAGGCTCAACGTGGAACATTCTGCATGCAAAGCAGATACGCTACCACTGAGCTACAGCCCTTCCATCTATTTATCTACTTGCACTGGTATGCTTTCAAACTGCTAGGTTGGCAGAAGCTGGGGGTTCCTTTACCTTACCTTTACCTACCTTCCATCACTAGATGGATCAGGTACAATGATCAGGTAGTCACTCAGTCCACTAACTGTTGATGAGCAAAGGCCCACCTTTCCCCTTCTTCTGATACTTTTATCATTGAACTGAACTTAGAAAATATTGAATCACAGAATGGCGGAGTGAGAAGGGACCCAGACTTAGGGACTTCCCCTGCATTTGAAGAAAGGCTCCAGCAGATTGAGTGGACAAGACCAGAAGTGGGTCTAACGGTCAAGGAGGAGGTTTCTGCATGTGCTGTAGAGGGAAGTGAGGAGCAGAGGGGGCTTGTCAACCTGGGAAGAAGGAAAACTCCGATCCAAAACATCAGCTGCCTTGCGGGATATTGTTGCAACAAGAAAAGACTAAGGAGTAAGCCTGTGATGGCCTGGGACTTGGGCTCGGAACCGGAGGAGTCTCAGTCCGCACCAGATCCTTTGCCTCAGGCGGCATCTGAACCAAGTCTGGGGCCTGATTCTGAAGAGCCCCAGTCTGCACAGGTTCCCCTGCAACAAGCACCACCTGGGCCGAGTCAGGGGCCTGAGCCTGCCCTGGCTCCAGATGCGGGATTACCTCATTGCCCTCTGCTGGACAATCACGTACAGCTGCTCCACTACCAGTTGTGTCAGGAGAGGCTGAGGCGGCCTCTGGGTCTAGTAACCCACCGACATCTCCCAAGCTGCAGAGAATCAGGTCTGAGAGAAGGAGAGACCTGAGTACTCGCAGGAGGAGTGCTTGCCTTTGGGCGAGACAGGGAGGTGAGTCACCGGGGGATCAGGACCGGCCATTACCCTGTCAGAGATAAAAGGCTGCCGGACCCTACCCCTGGTTGCGGGAGCAACGTTGCTGCTTGCTGGAACCTGCCTGACACCTTGTGCCCGACCTAGCCCAGTTTCCTGCCTTGGACCTGTTGGACTGACTCCTCGTGGAATCCTTGGAATTGGGACTGGATCTGGACCGTGTGGCTCGGGTTAACCCCCGGGCCCAGCACAAAGCCCTACACAAATCCAGAGTGGAGTCCCTAAGGCGGCTAGGTGTTGCAACTCCTGCAACCAAGTTGGTGTCAAACATATTGCCCTGTTTTCCTTTGGACCACACCAGTGAGGCCAAGAGGGAGGGTCTTGTCGTCTGGGCAACGGAGAGATCACTTCGGCTGCTAATGCTGTGGTTTGACTTCATCCCTGGAGGTGCACCCTATTGTCTCTCAAGACAGAGGGATGCTAACAACAACAGAACTTGGACCAGGCAGTCCTTCAAAGAGAGGACACGTGACTATTGTACATATAAGGAGTTTGGGAGACTGGATTTGGACCACAAGGATAGGCACATGAGATGCAGATGCACCATCAGAACTAGGCAGCAAAGCCAAAACATATGAGAGAATCTGCTTAGCGAGGACTGATAGATGTTTTATGTAGGGTTGCAAGAATATGCATGCCATTTCCGAGGCTGTTTAAACTGATAGTTCATTCAGTTCCCCCAAGTAGGGACCATCTAGGCTTTTAGGTTTGGATTTCAAAAGCAGCCACTTACTCACTGATGGACTGAGCCCCTGAAACTAGAATATCTCAGCACCACGGGTGTCTCTTTCAAACCCAGGCCTGCTTGACAAAAGGAACCTTCAGGGACCATCCACTCTTTGAAGTGGAACGGGATGTGGAACAGCTAGGTTTGGAAGAGCTTTGCAACATTAAAACTGGCTTTAATGAGAAGCCTGCTCCTATGGGGAGGAGTCAGCAGGATTCTAATGCCCTCAATTAGTTTGAAATATTTACTTGATTCAGCTGCTTAGATTCCTTCCTTTAATTTAAAGACAGTGCGAGGGGTGGGGTGGTGGAATATTCCCATCACACAGAAAATCAAAAGACGGGGAAACGTCACAGTGGTGCCTTTCTGAAACCGGCGCACAGAGGAAGGGAGAAGGAAGTGTCAGCTCGTCTTTGCCCTTCCTTTCCTTTTAAGCTTCAGCTGCTGAATAACTCCCAGGGGGGGTAAAGAAATGGCTGTTTGGTTAGCTATCAGGGAACGAAGAGGGCTGCAGATGGGATGCAAGTCAGAATTAGGTGTGCTGTGGAAAGCAAATCATGCCAGGCACTGCAACCCTCACATTAGCAGAACGTTAGAAGGGTTAAGGTGCTTATTTTCCACCTTTTGCAAAGCATTCTTAAAATAGATCTAGAGCAACACAGCCCCAGTGCTGATGCAGCAAAACAAAATCCTCTGCTACTTTCCACAGGATTAGCAATTATTCCTTTACTATGGGGTGGTGGGATCATTTGCCATGGTATGGGGACGCTGAGGCCTGTCTGCACTCAGCTATACAGCTGCACATATTACGTTTTAAGTGCAATTGAAGCACATTATACAAATGTGACACTAGATGGTGATGGTGAGCTTATGGCAAATTCAATATATTTTTCAAAACTTTTCTTTTTTTAAAAAAAGCATTTTTTTAATATGTGTCTACATTCCACTTCTATCTGGTTTTTGGAAATACACCTTCAATGTTGCTACCTAAATCATGGTTCAGTCAGTTGTGCATAAGACTTAATCTTAGGGTCGTGGGTTTGTGACCCTCATTGGGCAAAAGATTCCTGCATTGCAGAGGGTTGGACTAGATAGCCGTTGTGGTCCCTTCCAACTCTACAATTTTATGATACTACGCAGTGCTTTTTTTCTAGAAAAAAAGGTGCTAGTACTCACCATGAATTTGTTCCAGTAAGTGCCAGACTTTTTAACAACAACAAAAAAGAGGTGCTGTTGATACTGCGTACCCTGGAGTACCCCTTGGGGGGAACACCACTGATTCTATTAATGTCCCTGCTTTGCACCGCCAGGGTGAAGCAGCAGCAGGAACAGGTAATTTTTTTGCCATTTCTTCTTGCTTTGTATTTCCTGCTGCTATATTTGCAAGAGTTCTCAGACCATCTGACTTACAGCACAGCTGGCCTTGATGCTGGACTTCTTGGAGGAGAAGGTGAAGAGACGGAAAGAGTTAAATTGTTTTGTTAAGTTGTCTTGAAGAGAAACTGCTAAAGTTAAAGGTAAAGGACCCCCGACAGTTAAGTCCAGTTGCAAACAACTCTGGGGTCGCGATGCTCATCTCGCTTTACTGGCTGAGGGAGCCAACGTTTGTCCGCTGACAGTTTTTCCAAGTCATGTGGCTAGCAGGACTAAGCCACTTCTGGCAAAACCAGAGCAGCGCACGGAAACACCGTTTACCTTCCCGCCAGAGTGGTACCTATTTATCTACTTGCACTTTGACATGCTTTCAAACTGCTAGGTTGGCAGGAGCTGGGACTGAACAAC
The DNA here is from genome assembly GCF_964270895.1 of Podarcis filfolensis. NCBI lineage: Eukaryota > Metazoa > Chordata > Lepidosauria > Squamata > Lacertidae > Podarcis > Podarcis filfolensis. The sequence goes on from NC_139606.1 coordinate 97,962,596, forward strand.
AGGAGCTCACCCCGTCATGGGGATTCGAACCTCCGACCTTGTAATCGACAAGCCCAAGGCTCAGTGGTTTAGAACACAGAGCCACCCGTGTCCTAGAAACTGCTAGGTGGGAAGAAAACAATGCCATGTTTGATATGATTGAAAGGGAGCGAGCAAGCTATGTTACTGATAAGAGAACATTGGAGACATCGGGAGAAGGAGAAGGAGAAGGCAACAAGTCATGCTGTAGGCAGGGTCTTCAAGAAGAGCTGCAGATTAACCACTGTGCATAGCTGATGCCTGAAAATAAGGTAGCAACACAGGGGATTGACTGTGCATGTGAAAAAGTGTAAACTGCTAATTGGTTAGTGGCTGAAACGAGGCTTTACGGCTGTGTAACAAAGGGGTGAGTATGATAAAGTTTACACTGCTGTATCTATGCTTGTATTGCCTTTGTATCCTTTGTAGTGACTTCCGCATTGGGGTCGCCACTTTGCACATGCAAAATAAATGTTTACTTATATATTACCATATTGTTATTGACCTCCAGCAAGGGAACCACTGCAGAGGAAGCTACAAACAAAAACTGGGTTGATGTGGCTGACTTTTTTGGGTTAAGGATTTCTGAGCTAGGGAGGGGTATGTGATGGTGCTCAAGTTCTTATTTTTCTCCACTGGCTAGAGGGTGGGGGTATAAGGAGTTTTTTTTGCTATCGTGCTGCCAATATTGTTATTGCTGTTGGCAGGGTACGGTTTTACACACACACACACACACACGAGTATGCTATGTTAACATTTCTACTACTTTCCTTTTCTATTCTATAATGCAATTATGTATACGTTCCTCAGTGTAAGTCACCTGAAGACCTACAACTAATAAGTTCAATAAATAAATAAATAAATGTTTTTGCCTAGCTTGAGTGTACCACTGAAATCTGAAATTGCCTGTCAAGATGTGTCTGACAGGGATTTTGTTGTTGGGGGCACCCATACTTCAAGATCCAAAGGGGGATTCAAATCATCTTCTTATTACTGCGTTAATGTCCAAATCAGTCCCAATCAGTCCAGACAAAGTTCATAATTCTATTCAGTCTTATCTTGGTGTTTCCACATCATATCTTGTTCATATAATTTCTATTTTTCCTTTACGATCTCTTCTGTTAGTCTCCTTAAGCCGATAAGCAAAATAATAATCCTGTGTGGATTTCCCGTTCCTCCACTAAGTCCAGATGGTTTCCATATATCTCCTTCGTAGATAGCATCGCTCTTTCCATCATGAATTTGGCATTTGTCGCTCTTAAGTCCCACCAATCCAACAAAATTTAAAAATTTGTCTTTGTAATTTGGAATTATGTGATGTGATTTAATTTGATGTGATTGGCCAGTTAATAAAAATTATTTTTAAAAAAATGACAGGGAGAGGAGAAACTAGACTACTGTACAGACATTTGCCACTGGTTCTTTCCACCACTGACATGTGGCCCTTGGAAGATTGCCCAGAGGGGAATATGGCTCTTAGGCCATTGCACTAGATATACTCTACCTGCTTCAGTTCAAACCCAAGCACCACCACAACTACCAACTTCCATCAGTTCCCCTTTTGTTTATATTCAGAATCAGTGACAAAGGTCCCCACATACCTGCTAGAATTGCAATCCCAACATGCTCTGCACTCCCGTGAAGAGGATCCCTGTCCAAACTGATTGCAGTTGAGTAGCGAAATGTGAAGCTACTCAGAGCCAAAACAGCAATGCAAATGCCTTCCAATTTATTAAACACTTCTGCCTCCAGCCGGATAATCTCTTAATCGCCATGAGCCTGGAGGGAGCTGTCTTTAGGGATTTCGAAAACTTCAACAATGCCAGTTTTCGCGCTATATAGGATTAACAACTTTGATGTTCTAATACACTTGTGAGTACTTCAGAACAGAATAAAAAATTATACTCTCCAAGTAAAAGGTTGTGTGTATTTTGGGGTGGGAGGAACAAGACTCATTAGGTCAGCTCAGGCTCAGACTACAAGGAACTCCATATTAGTGATTTGTTCATGGTGTTTCTGGAAATCCGCCCAAGCAGACTAAAAGCCAGAACAGAGGAAGGGTGGGTGGAGAGAGGAGGCTTATTTATTTCCCTCTGTCCCCCCCCCCCACACCTCTGAGTTGCTTTCTCTCCCATGGGGAAAACCACAGAAAAAAATATAAGGATCTCATATATCATTTCTCCCATAAGTGGAAAAGGATGCTTGAGGAAAGAGAGTTTGACTCAGAAAACGCCCAGAGGCAAAAGTGTTAAATAGCACTTCTCCTGCTGTGCTTCTTTTCCCCTGATTTACAGCTAAAGATGGGTGAATTTGTCAATTTTGTTTTCTATCAGTTTCTCTTCCCCCCCCCCCCTAGAAACTCCCTTCAGGTCTTTGCAACAGACACACACAGGTAACAGAAGCAGGTGGGTTGTCCAATGTACAGTACAGGAGCTGGTGGAGCTGGTGTGTGTGTGCGTGCATGGATGCATGGATACATGGATGTATAGATGCATGCCTGGCCTTCATGCATGTTTAGCATCCCACCCCCAATCAGGCTGAATGCCCAAACAGGACTATTGTCCTCCGTTTGTGGCATTCCAGTCTGAATCCCAGGCAGTGCAATCCCTTGCCACCTCCAAAGCTTTCTGATATTGAAGTAAGTTCCATTTCAAATTGAAGTAAGTTCCACTGAGCAATGTTTGACCTGCACCTGCAATAGCCCAGACTACGCTCTCATTGTGAAATCTCTGTTTCTGCCTTCCATCACTGACGACCAAATTCCTATAAAAGGCAGCGGACAAATAAAATATCTCTCTACCCTGTGGGTAGCCGTGATCCATTATTTTAACTGTAAGGGCATGAAGGAGTCATAATTCAAGAGAAGCAGAGGGCAAGCTGGGTAGGTTTTCTTAGATAATTGAAATTGACCCATAATTCACCGGTAGCCATGGGAGATGTTGCTCCTCGCGTAACTCTTCATAACACCGTTCGGCATGAACTGATTTTCAAACACACACAGACACACACAAAATCCCATCTGTGAAAAGATCACATTTAATTTTTTTGGACAGGCGTTGCTTGCTATGCATAACGGGACAAAACAGCAATAAAAAAATATGTCTGCTGAATGAAAAATAAGGACAGAAGAGGCTGCTGGATCAGGACAATGGCCAATCTAGTCCAGAATCCTGTTCTCATAGTGGCTAACCAGATGTGTGTGAGAATCCCACAAGCACCTGAGAACAAACGTACTCTCCCTTCCTGTGGCTTTTAGCCTCCAACTATGGAGGCAGAACATACCCATCATGGGTGGTAGCCACTAATAGCCTTTGAACAATCCCTTTTAAACCCACCCTTTGGTGGTCCAACAGTCAATCTCTCTTCCCAAGTAACTCTGGGACTTGCAACTCTGTGAGGGGACGAGAGGTCTTCTCAACACACTTAAACTACAGTTCCTGAGATTCTCTGTGGGGAGCCAAGACTGATTAAAGTGGTACGACACTGCTTTAAACATATTGTTCCTTCCTGTGATTATTTTTTTCTGGGCACTCCTGTGATTTAGGGTTAACATTTGAACTAGCTACCTCAACATTTATGCTAGAACATACATAATTTCAAGATGCTTGTTCAGACATTTCATCCCCTTCACACCAACATGGCAACACCTGAAAGTTTCTTCAAAACCAAAGAATTGCCCACAGAACAGCTCAGAATGCAACTGTGGTGTACATATGGAGGTGGTTGCAAAATTCAACCAGTTCAAAGATTGAAGATTGGCAAGTGATTGAGTCATCAGGAGGAAGGTTGTCAAAAATTTCCTTTCAGTTGGAATAATTAAACAAGAGCAATTGAGGAGTCTCAAAACAGCAAATTTAATTCAAATGGGTCCATTGTTAGCCACTCTAATGATTCTCTTTCTTCCAGAATTCATTACTTTCTTTCTTTCCTTAAAACCACAGAAGGCAAACACAGAAGCGCTTCGGTAAAGAGTTTTTACCCTTTATTAGTCTTTCCTACAATATCTCATCAAAATCAATGGAGACAACACTGCATTGTTTGAGGTTATTGCTATTTAAACACTAAGAACCAGAGAACGTTGTTTCTCTATTACAAGGAGAGGTGCATAGAGTCTCATGGAAGGAGACTTACTAATGCACCTTAAGACATAATAACTATAACCTGTTTATTGGAGAAGCACAGGCAGTTTGCTTTCTAATAAGGGGATTTACTGAAACAGAAGTCATAATTCCCAAATTTCCATAGCTAGAATTGTACTAAGCACAGTTAAAAACAATTTTCAAGATGAATACCTTAAGGCCAAATTAGACTTTATATGCAAGGTGTGTGTGAGAGAGAGACACTTTCAATTATTTTTGTTTTTAAAAATAATAATAATCTGGTTTGAGAGATTGCAAGCAAGAGCAGAAATGTTACTTTCATCACACATTTTTCTCAATCAAAACACACACAAACAAACACACACAGAGAGACAGAGACTTTTATTCCTGCTATGAAATATTTTCACCCATGGAGGGTGAAAACAGCCTGAAAGAGCTGGGTTTGATCAGCAGCCGAAACGAAATCCTTTGCAGAAATAACAGCTCCTATCACCACACACACATAACACAGATTCATATACAAATTTAATAACTAATTAAGAATAAGAATAAGAACCTAGGCTGCATTTCTGATCTACAAAGATTGTAATCTCACCCCTTTCAGGTAAACCTTGCTTCAAAAGCTGCCAAGGACCATTAGATTTCTAATAAAAACCCAACTGGAGGTGCAAAACCAGATAAAAGCCTATGGAAATCAGCAAAATTTTGAGGCATCTCTAAAAGTTACTTTTTTTCTGAAGCAAACCCATTACCTTCCAAAAAGCACAGTGAAAATGATCATCCTCAACACTTTTGCTGCAGGGTCACCTAATCAAATATTACTTATCCTTCCCTGCATGAATTTTCCACACAAAGTGTCTTTTTCAGGGGGGACAATAATGAAAAATGAATCGTATTTCATAAAGATGTGGGGAGAAAATAATTATCCGATCAGTGGAGCTAAGCGGTTTAGATCCAATTCTAATCATTAAGATGATGAACATCCCAAAGGCAGCCTTCTCCTCACCTCTGTGGCAGGAGAAAAGTAATTATTAGATGGAAGGGCGTTTTTCAAAAGATTAGAAAGAGAAGCAGTTGGGAATGGAAACGCAATGCTGCTTATCAATTTGCAAGTTCTCCTGTAGGTGCAATGTGTCATGTGGCACACAGGTGGAAGGCCACACAGCCCATACACGCCAGGCAGCCATTTTGTGAAAATTCAATCTGCAATAAACCTTTGCAATAAAAAGCAAAACTAACCTCCACATTCCGGAAAAACTGTACATGGTGCTCACACAGCGTGGCAAGTCGGGAGACTTCAGCCCATCCAGTCGGATAACAAGTGCAGGAACACCGAAAAGGACGAGGTATTTCACATAAAAGAAGAGGACCTGAGCCAACGCCAGCCCACCTGAGAAGAATGCAAGGCGGGAATATTCAAGTCATTATTTTAATACTCATCGTCCTTCCCTCTCCCCGTAAATAAGGTCATATCGTCCAAATATACATCATTAAGGTGGTCAGTGTCTATTATCTCTTTCTGCCTCAATCAGTTGCAGATGTGCGTGCTGCTGGGGTTGGCCTAGTTGACACCCTGAGTCCCTTCCAACTCTACAATTCCATGATTCTGATGCATGGAACACGTACACCAACTGTGCCTATTAAACAGGTCAAAGCAAAACTTTTCCTTTGGCACTCCTTTCTTGTGGCTTGAAGCCATTGGTTCAAGTCGTACCCTCCAGAGCAGGAGAAAACAAGCTTGCTCCATCTTCCATGTGGCAGCTTTGTAGATATTTGAAGATGGCTGCCATATCTCCTCAGATTCTCCTAATAATAATAATAATAATAATAATAATAATAATAATAATAATAATAATTTATTATTTATACCCCGCCCATCTGGCTGGGTTTCCCCAGCCACCCCAACAAAATATTAAAATACAGTAATCCATCAAACATTAAAAACTTCTCTAAACAGGGCTGCCTTCAGATGTCTTCTAAAACTCTGGTAGTTGTTCTCTTTGACATCTGGTGGGAGGGCGTTCCACAGGGCGGGTGCCACTACCAAGAAGGCCCTCTGCCTGGTTCCCTGTAACTTGGCTTCTCGCAGTGAGGGAACATCTTGTGTGCAGTTGTATGCAATGAAGTTGTCCCATTCAAGCAAGGAAGTCTGCTTGCATAACAGAACTTCCCTTCCCTCTCCTCCACCCTATGCTTCGCAAATAGATACCTTCCACATCAAATGGGACAGGCATGAGGAGAGAGGAAAGGGGCCGGGGAGTTCCATTGTACAAGTAGAAGTTCTTGTGCAAATAGGACAAACTTCGTTGGATATAATCCAATGTTTTCAGAACTCTGTCTTAAGGATTCCATCATTTTCTGGATGGATATTCCAGCCCTCTGTGCTTCCACAGCTAAACCACTCCCTGATCTCTTGAAGGACTGTTTCAGGAAAAGCTAAGTTTGGAACAGAACAAACTGTTTCAGTGATTCTGATCACAAGCTCAACCTGGGTGGAATCTACACACATATAAAAAAACGTTGTGAAAATGCTTTTTTTTTTAAAAAAATTGAATTTGCCATAGCTCACCATCGCCATCTAGTGTCACGTTTGTATAATGCACTTTACAACACACTTAAAACGTTTTATTTGCAGCTGTACAGCTGATTCCCCAGTGGCCACAGTGCTAAACATGGATCTTAAGATGATTTTGTCAAGAATCAGCTGGAAAGCAAAATTTCTTCATGGTTCATTAGCATAACTGGCAGTCATCTCTGGACCTGCAGTAAGCCACCCAGGACAGGATCCCTGACACATTCCCACACAGAAAGATTGATTGCAACCACACTGGAGTCTGCTTAACGTAAAGCAATGTTCCCTTTTCAAGTCGTGTTCTTCAAGGAGTAAAACATGGACCTGAAATCTCAGGTGCATCTCATATATACACATAGAGCATCAATATGTTAAAACCTCTTCCTTCACTCATTCTAGTTTATGAACCACAGCAGGTGTAAGAAAACATCAGAAATGTCACACTTCCTTCCAGAATCTCAGCTGGGACCTCCAGGTTTGGATTGGTATAATAAGCAAATATTGATTTTCAGCTCAGCGGAAATCAAGAACTATTGATCTGGGAGATAAATATTTACCCTCAAAGGGCTATAAATCTTCATGTGCCCTAAATATAAAGTCAATAGCTGGTGTGTTCAGTGTTATTACAGACATTGCTCTACTTGTCCGTCCAGAATTCTCTTGGTCTTTTATAGCGGGTGTTCCAAAAAAATGTGCTTTAAGCTGCCCACACCCCACCACACTAGAAAAAAAGCCTGCCAACTGGCTTTCATTCTGTGGAAATTTCTGAGCTCCTAAAGACAATCTTCCCAACATTCAGTTCTGAACATTTGCTTTTCTGTGAATTCCTACAATTCCCAGAGCAGTTTAAAAACTAGTTCTTCTTCCCAGGGAACTCTAGGGACTGTACCTCTGTGAGGGAAATGGAGGCGGGGGTCTTTTGGCAAACTACAGCTCCCAGGATCCCTTGTGACTGTTTAAAGGGGTATCACAGTATTTTCAATGTATTGGATAATGTAGTGGGTTTGGGACAGAGAGGGAGAAACACACTTTGCACATTTCAAAGGCACTAAATAAATATTATTGTTGGTTTTGAAAAGTATCACACAGTTAGAAATATTTTAGCATGCAATCCTGAGCATACACACTCACTGACCTTGGTGAGCTTTACTTGAGGAACGGTGGTAGCCTAGTGGTACCTGCTTAGCATGGAAATGATTCCAGATTCTCCAGTAGGGGGTGGGAATGTCCCCAGTCTGAGACACTGGAGAGTCACTGCCAGCCAGCGTTGACAGTACTAAATTTGATGTGCCAACGGTCTGACTTCGCATACGCCAGCTTCCCACATCCCTACGTTCTTCACAAATGAGGCTTCTGCATGCACGTTGGCACCCATGAAGGCCACCAAAAAGAAGCGGGAAAATTGTGACTCTTAACTCTGCCCGCTTTGCCTCACACAAAATATTGCTGTAGTGGTTGCTGGGCAACACCACTCACTACAGGAGACAGGAATTGCAGGCTTGCTTTTTCAGCAATGGTGGTGGCTAAGCCAAATAGTCGAGTCACCAACCCACCACTGCCACCGCTGTCTCCCGAGGGAAAGGCCAGAAGGAACACGCACAGTTGGATGCTCCTTTCCAAAGATGCAGAGTGCACCCAAGTAGCAATAGCCAATGCTTCTCCCTCACCCAACTGTTGTGCTCTGGAATAGGAAACGGCAGCATGGCTAAGGGTCTTGGGGTGTTTTTTCCACTCTGCTATCAAAGAACCCCCTAGCCTTTCTCCCAAATCTGGAGCTGTGGAGCACCAAACAACTGCTTACCCTTTCCTCCACACATCTCACTCGCTGGAGGGTGATGCTGTCAGTTTGCATTTCTTAGTGCGCAAAGTATTGATCTGATGTACAGAGATCTTTCCTTTTCTATTCTATCCTATTCAGGAGGGTTCTGGAAGCTTCTCTGTGTGAAAGCAGAAGGTTCACAATGTTTGGGTTATTCCTTCAGAGAAGCTGAGTACAGTTGGTTTAAACTGCTTCTGTTCTCTCTTCTGTCGAGGTCATGATGACTATAAATGTAGGGCCAGAAGGAGCCTGGGTTTCACTTTCTCCTTCTATCACTTTTCCTTCTGGTGTGGTGTTCTATACATAGTACAGTGGTACCTCAGGTTAAGTACTTAATTCGTTCCGGAGGTCCGTTCTTAACCTCAAACTGTTTTTAACCTGAAGCACCACTTTAGCTAATGGGGCCTCCTGCTGCCGCCGCGCTGCCGGAGCACAATTTCTGTTCTCATCCTGAAGCAAAGTTCTTAACCTGAGGTACTATTTCTGGGTTAGCAGAGTCTGTAACCTGAAGCGTATGTAACCTGAAGCTTATGTAACCCGAGGTACCACTGTATGCTTAGTGTTAAGGTTTAGACTTATTATACGTTTAAGTTAAGTCTGCTGCAACTGGATTTCTTATGGACAGTGCAAATCCTGAATGTATTGTGACCATTATGCTCATTTGCTTTCAGTAGCAGTAAATAATTTACTTCAGTAAATATCACACACTGATAAAAACGAAAGTTATTGCGCTAACTGTTTCCCATCATTCACTTTCTGGGCATGAAAAGGTCACTAAAAAAATTCAAACCACAATTCTAGTTTATCCAGGGCTGGTCCTGGACTTAGGCAAAGTGAGCTCATGACCTTGGGCAGGAAATCTGTGGCAAGAAATAGTTAATCGTTAATTATTTACCAAATGATCCTATTTTTTTACTTTGAGGTCATCCCTTTGGATTTTCTGCCTCAAGCACCAAACCGCCTTGGGCCAGTTCTGCATTTAGCATCAAGGCCAATAACCAAACTACCTTGGAAAACATACATCTCCTTATGTGTAGGTGTGTATAGATAACTATTCTGAAGTTTTCCATGTGAATGTTTTCTCTCCAGAGAGTTCTCCTGCAATACATGCAGCAGCAGCCACCATAACAAGCACTGTTAAAAACAAGAGCGTTGGCCCTTAAATAATTTACTTACAATTCCAACCATCCTTATTTAGCAAGTGGCTGTTGGCACACCTGCTTGAGTCATCTTTGTGTTAGTACCAGAGATGCTCCTCTCAAAAGAGAATATTCTATGCGCTGCTTCAATCGATCGGCAGAAGCGAGTAAAAGATTATGAGCCAGGGATTAACAAGCTGCTTCGTTTCCAATATAACGGGGTGTCTGGAAACCATATCGTTTTTGATGTAGTTAGGCTAGCCCTGCAAAACTGCCAGCTGAAAACAGCTGCTTCTGCCCCTAAAACAGTACTGATATGTCCAGGAAATGGGACGCGGGTGGCGCTGTGGGTTAAACCACAGAGCCTAGGACTTGCTGATCAGCAGGTCGGCGGTTCGAATCCCCACGACGGGGTGAGATCCCATTGCTCGGTCCCTGCTCCTGCCAACCTAGCAGTTCGAAAGCACGTAAAAGTGCAAGTAGATAAATAGGTACCGCTCCGGCGGGAAGGTAAACAGTGTTTCTGTGCGCTGCTCTGGTTTGCCAGAAGCGGCTTAGACATGCTGGCCACATGACCCGGAAGCTGTACACTGGCTCTCTCGGCCAATAAAGCGAGATGAGCGCCGCAACCCCAGAGTCGGTCACAACTGGACCTAAGGGTCAGGGGTCCCTTTACCTTTACCTTATGTCCAGGAAAACATATGGGGCAGATGTTTACTGTGAACAAAACTTTGCCGTATTTCCCTTCCCTGGACAAATCCAATCCCTCTCACCACAAGGTATCTTTCTATTTGTTCATTTGAAAGAGTGTTTCCCCCCTTTTTGTAGGAAAGCCAAGACGGCTGATGTCACTTTTGCAAGATGCAATCAGAACAATTATGAAAAGAAATGAAAGTCTAAAGAGCAAAATAATCACGAAGCACCGCACTTTAATACAGTCAAACGAGTAAACTTGCAGAGAAGCTCCACTGTGTTCAGCGAAGCTTATCCCAGGTGCAGAGGATGGAGACCTAAATAGAGTAGTGTTTCCAGTTCCTTCCAGAGGCCGGTAACTGTCAAGCTCAGGCAGGTTTGCTGGGGAAGGAATTTCACTGACTGATTTCACACAATTGATAGATGGTATCTGAAAGCAGGGCCTCCTCAGGGGAGCTAAATGGATGGGAAGCGTTTGTATAGCGAAAGACGCATCCTCAGATATCCTTTCAACTTTAAACAGCCTTGATAAGCGTTATCTAGATGCCCCTGGTAAGAAAAGCGACCTGACATTAGAAAGAGACTTACTGGGATAAAAACTGCTGTTGAGAGTTCTCCTCTTGCAACTGGGAAAGAAAGAAAGGGAGCTCCACGGCCAAGTGCATGAGGTAGAATTGGGCCTGCTTCAAGCAACCAGTCATGAGGCCCTCTGGGCTCCAGCAGGAAGGGAACTAAGCAGCCTAGCCAGTGCTCAAACTGCTAAAATGCAGTAGCTGGATCAAGATTCAAATCCCCACGCAGCCCTTAAGCTCACTGGGTAACCTTGATCTAGTCTCAGCCTCACCTGTCTCACACGGCTGTTTGCGGGAGTTGCATGGCAAACAGGATGTACATCACCTTGAGCTCCTTGGATAGGTGGGATAGAAATGCAATAAATAAGTAAATAAATAAGCGAGCTCCCATTGTGTTCACAAGCAAGCTGCACAGAAATGCATTCACTAGTCAAAGTGTGCACATATGAGCGGAAATATCATACAAAAATACACTGTATTAAGGGAATTTGCTTGCAGGAATGTGTGAGGAAAATTTTGCACTAAAATGCTGACAGATTTTCATGAGGAAGAATGAATTTGCATGATTATTCGTTTATTAATAAAATCTAGACACACACACACTCCTCACAAAAGACCACAGGGTAGCAATGTAAAAAGTGTCAAGCTGAACTTAAGCCTGAAAAAATGAGTAACTGGGAAAAACTGGAATCGTCTGATTCACCCCCTCCCTAGTTTATAGTGCTGTGAGCCTCTTTGTCATGTATCTTCTTTTGAAAAGTGGGTATAGAGTTGAGATTTTATGAGTGAGTTTTCCTTTATCGCTCTGGGTCGCTCTTCCAAATCCAACCTTGAAAGAAAAAAGGAAGGAGTAATTTTTGCTGTGTGTCTTTCACAGCTAATTTTCTCCTTTCAAAAAACACATACTGGAAGCGCCTTCAAATTTCCCTCAAATGCAGGAGGAGAGAGGGAAAAACATTTTGATAAACAATGAAAAGCAAAGTTGTTTAAAAGCAAGTAAATTATCTTTAAATCATGGGTCAGTGTTTGGGGTGGGGTCCAATGTTTCCTTTTGCGATTACCTCACAAAAGAAGATGGGAGGCACCAAGCCCTATTCGTGGAAGAATCTAGAAAGTGCATGGAAAAATATATCAAGCCCAACACGCTTCAGGCTAGAGCCCTTTTTCAAGAGGGAAACTAAATACAAGTACATTTTAAAAAAACCAGTTCACAGTGCCTAATTGTCTGAAACTCAGGGAAAGTTTTCTGCCCACAGCATCCCAGGAAGCTGTTGCCAGATCCAACTATTAAAGGCAGAATGGGTTACGGGGTTTCTGAATCCCTGAACATACATCCTACATAATAAACCACCAATCTGAATTGGCTTCAAAGAGTGAGGAAAGTCTTGAAAGAAGTATCATCAAGATATGCAATTTTCTTTCCTACTGCCTCCGCAGTGCTAGCACTCCTTCGCATCATGACAAATACACCCTCAGCAACCTTCCACTTATTTAGAGGGTACAGACTAGACAAAAGATGAGAAACATAGCTTGTAGCAGCATTCTTTATATGGATCTTCAGTCTTGAAATCTGTCGCATCAGAAACAGAATGCAACATAGCTAAAGACAGTTTATTGATGCCTCCCCTTGATCTATCCTCTGGGCTTCAGCTGCTTAGTATTGATATTATTACATCTTTGTAATAATGGGCATTCCAGATATCCTTTGAACGCTTCTTGGAAAGTTAATCTGGTTGTAGTGGAAGGGTTTCTGAATTTGGCATAGAAAAAACAACAACACTTTTTGTAGTTATTTCAGGAAAACAACTTTGTTCACCAAGCCCATTCCTGAACTGAGTCCAAGGATGAGAGCCGTCTGCCAGTAATGAGGAGCTTAAACCAAGAGCACAGAAAACACTGCAGTTTTTTTCTCTCCAGTCAAGATAATCTCAAAAGGCTTGAGAAAAACAAGCACCAAGCCGTGAACTATTCAACAGTTGTTACAGACTTTAAAATGTTCTGCATGGATAGCTACTTTTCACCTGCTGGAGGGCTTTATATATATATATATATATATATATATATATATATATATATATATATATTCCTATTAATACTTTTTATGAAGTCCTCACTTGTCCCTTGTTTCCTTGTTTGGGGAGGAACATCTCATTAAGCACCCTAAATTATATTTTGTATTGTCTGTTTTCAAATGCAAGATGCCAAATATTTCGCTTCCTCCTCCTTATCTCGTGGAATAATAATATCACACCAAAAAGCCCAAAACAGCAGCGAAACAGATTCCTTTGTTGACTTTCCATTAGTATGTAGATGAATGCACAGACACTAATATGTTCAAAAACAAAACACTGGAAGCTTTAAACCTGAACTCACCCAATTCTCACTTTATCTTCTGGATTATTAGACAACAAATTAAAAGACACCAGCTACAGATAGTATTCTTAGACACAATCAGAATCAAGCTCCACTTTTAATTTGACAATAATAAATTAAACAGCAATAAAATTTAGCAATTATAGAGCACATGACAGTGTGCAAAGCAGTTCACATACATCAGCTCAATTATTCCTTAGCACAATCCTGTGCACCCGCCCCTGTATTATTAAACACTATGCTGAAAAGGCTGAGGACCACACAAGATGGAATGTAAAATGAGTCTTTTAATGTTATGTGAAGGTGTTTTAAAATGCAAATAGCATCAACTGGGCATGTTCATCAATATCAGGATTGCAGCAGGCAGAGTGGCCTATCCTGAATAATCACAGTGGCTTCCAGGAGTCCTGTAAATTGAAGGGATTTAATGCATTGCTTCTGTGGTCCTGAGGAAACTTCCACCTCTGAAGGTGCTCCCTGCATTAAAAGGAGACCCATCAGTGGTGCAAATGAAAATAACAGATCAGAGGAAGTACCTTCCTCAAGACCACAGCACAGAAAGAAAGGGTTAAGTTTCCCCTTCCCTCCAGTTCCAATCCCAATAGTAATCACACACCCTTGATTGATGCCATTTGCATTTTTAAAATATCGGGATGACCCTCGGGATCACTTCCATTTCTAAGATTCTATGAAACTGATGAACACACAGGCTTCACATGAAAAATAGATACTGCTCTCACCACAAAGAAACCCTCTAGATTCCACGTGGTTGCTTTCAATTTATTATCTTTTGAAGAAGAAAAAAAGGACCCCTGAACAATTAAGTCCAGTCAAAGGCAACTATGGGGTTGTGGCGCTCAGATAGCTTTCCAGGTCATGTGGCCAGCATGACTAAACTACATCTGGCGCAATGGGACACCGTGACGAGTGCACAGAAACGCCGTTTACCTTCCCGTCACAGCACTGCTGTGCTTTCAAACTGCTAGGTTGGCAGGAGCTGGGGCACAGCAATGGGGGCTCACCCCGTGATGTGGATTTGAACAGCCGACTTTCCGATCAGCAAGACCAAGAGGCTCAGTGGTTTAGACCACAGTGCCACCAACTCCCATCTCGTAAAAGACCTAGTTTTAACATATGCAGTTTCAGTCCTCCAAAAATAACAGATTAAGCAGAGGTCTGAACCATTACAAAAGTATACAACCCTCCTTAATCCTCAATTGCCTCACAGATTGGGGTTTTTTTGTATTTATTTTTGTGTTTTTTTACTAATGATGTTATCCATCTCCACTGCCTTCAGGTTTACATTGCTAATTGGCCATTGCTTCTTTTCATACTAGATGAGGCTGAGTAGTCTCCCGCTTCATCCTGCCTAAAGAAGGTTCTATACATTTCAAACCTTCCCAGAATCCAGGGACACCAACTATAGGGGCCAGAAGGGGCTTCAGCCCCCTCAATATTTATGGGCAGGGGGCCAAGCCCCCACAATATTGAGGGGGCCACCATTCCCCACCACCAACAGGTGGGGCAGGAGGCATGGAGGACGATTTTCACCCTCTGCGCCCCCCACTGCCGATGGGCGAGTGCTGGCCTGCCGGGTGAGGAGGGACAGGTCACATGACACCAGGCCCCCTCAATGTGGGGGGCAAGTTGGCACCCCTGCCAGAATCTCAGTAAGAATCACATTTAGCGTTAGGGACCACCTGAGCTAGAACCAGGGATCACTGACTCTGTGTACAGGTGCAAGTCCTCATGATCAACTGAACGTCGGCATGGACAAAATATGGGTCACCTGACATCTTTGTGACATCAGGTTATTGACAAGTGGGTGGCTCTGCCCAAATGTCAAACTTTGCCCATGGGGATGAGATGATGAGGAAGGAAAGGATCCAGCGCACCAGCTAGAACCAGTTCCTCACACCTAGTCTATATAAAGAGCTTTGTGTAAGTTGGGTATGACCAACAATAGCATTCCTTGTTCTGTTCTGTTACTTGCAGTTTGAGGCTCAGGGAAAGCCTGGGCAGAAAGGTAAGCATTCACAGTTGTGCATTACTACCACATTTAATTAACATTAGACTTGTTTTAGAATGCCCTACTTTCCCTTCCCCTTTCTTTCTTTCTTTCTTTCCTTCTTTCTTTCTAACAACAAAAAAGCAAGCTCAAGCTTACATTATCAAATGATCACCTGATTGATCACCTGATTCACCATCAATTTCAAAAATCCACCATATGACCATGCATCTCATTTCCAAACACCTGGTCAAGATTAACTTGCGGTTATCGAGATCTGAGACCGATTGCATTAAACGAACTTGGCGGCAATCGATTTCACAACGCTGCTTGTTCCACGTCGTATCAATTTCTTCTTTATTGTATTGAGCCCAGATGTGTGGAACTCACAAGAGAACGGGTTCCCTATATTTGGTCTCTTAATTTACCAGTAAAAGGATAAGGCTGAGGAATATGTTCCATCAGTTATTAATTTTCTGTCATTTAAACATGAAATGTGCCAGCAACTAGACCTTATTTCGCTTACTGAATGGTATCCTTATTTGAACATTAATCATCAGTTCTGAATTTCCATGAACTACTAATAAAGCTGTAGAGAAAAACATGTCTCTTTGTGTGGGCAACGTTCTAGGACTTGTTATTCCTGCCTGAGGTGCAAGATGAACTGGAGCTTCCTCGGCTTATGTATGTCACAGTGTTGGTAGAGTTGCCAGCAAAACCCTCCAAACCAGCAAATTCTCTCCTTTCGGGTATTTTCAAAAGGATTAAAACTGCCCAAACAGCGTAAAGAACTATTTCAAAAAACACAGCGTCCCCATGCCATTTGTGACTGTTTCACCTGCCAGCACCCAAGACCATGGGTCAGGCTGGCCAAAATGGATATAACACACTGGCAGGGGGAGAGCAGGTTTGGGCCAAAGTTATTATCAAATGGCTGTAAGCCACAGTTCCATGCTGCTCCAATCTGCACATGGCGCAAGGAAGGCCAGCTTTTTCCCAGGACTGAAGATAATAAGGTAGCCCCGCGCACTAAGAAAGCTCCATGGGCCTACAACAGCCTCAAATCATTCATTTATTATTATTTAAGTCATCGTTTCCCACCCAAATATCTTGAAGCAGAATGAAATTCAACACAAAAATGTCAATATAACATATATATGTGTGTGTGAGGGTAGCCAATAGATCTCAAGCCATCGGTGAATTATGGACAGATTGAGTGAATGAGACCAACAGTGGGTCTAATGGTCAAGAGGGCAGTTTCTGCATGTGCTGTAGAGGGAAGTGAGGGGCAGATGGGGCTTGTCAACCTGGGAAGGTAGCTCATCTAGGTAAAGGGAAACTCTGATCCTAAGATGGTTGGATGGTGCCTTCTATGCCTCCTTTCAGCAGGTCTTGCAGCCAAGCTGGTGCCAAACATATTGCTCTGCTTCCCTTTGGACCACATCTGCAAGGCTGAGAGGGGGGCTTTATCATCTGGGCAGCCCAAGACCTCCATACACACAGTGGCGTAGCGTGGGGGGTGCAGGGGGGGCCGGCCGCACCGGGCGCAACATCTGGGGGTTAGGGTTAGGGGGCGCAAATCCACGGGTTAGGGGGCGCAAATTACTTGCCTTGCCCCGGGTGCTGACAACCCACACTACGCCACTGCATACACACTGACCAGGCTTGCACCCTGGGAAGTCACTTCGGTGCTGCAGCAGTTTGGCTTCACCCTTGGAGGCACAACTCCATGTTTCTTGAGACAGATGGATGTCATCAACAGCAGTGGTGTGTGTGTGTGTTTGTGTGTGTGTGTGTATTTGGGTTTTATGTATATGTTAATACATATCATACACATGTATGATATGTATTAACATATACATAAAACCTAAATAAATTCAGCAACAACCAATGAACATTGTCACAATATCTAAAATGGGCTAATAACCAAGCTGGGGAAAGCCTGAGCAAACAGGCTTTGTTTTTAACAGCCTTTGGAAGCACCCGTACATTAAAAACAAAACACGAGTCCTGCTGGATCAGGCCAAAGGACATTTGCTGAACCTTTGCTGCTTACAGGCTGCCTGTAGGCATCTGGTTGGCCACTGCAAGAACAGGATATTGCCTACATGGAGCCTGCAAGCAGCAGCAACCTTAAACTGGTGCACTTCTCTTAGGAGGAACAATACACTGCAGATCTCACTGGTTTACTGCATAAAACCAATAGACAGGCACTAACCTAAGGTCCAGTAGGTCACTGCTTCCAGATGAGAAGGACTGCTGCAGATGGCATGTATATACATAAAGTGAATCATCGACTCTGCCAGCCACCACCAAAGCAAAATACGAACGGAGCCCCTGATGAAAACCCAGAGGCTGAACTTCAAACTGCAGGTTTCTTGTTTATTCATCTGTATTAGAAACAATAACGACAACGATGATGATGATAATGAATGGTGATGATAACAATACTGTATAGAAAAGATGGGAAACTTAGGCTGCAATCCTATATACACACTTACCCGGGAGTGAGTCCTACTGAACTCAGTGGGAATTACAGTGGTACCTCAGGTTAAGAACTTAATTCATTCTGGAGGTCCATTCTTAACCTGAAACTGTTCTTAACCTGAGGTACCACTTTAGCTAATGGGACCTCCCACTGCCGCCGCGCGATTTCTGTTCTCATCCTGAAGCAAAGTTCTTAACCTGAGGTACTATTTCTGGGTTAGCGGAGTGTGTAACCTGAAGCGTCTGTAACCTGAAGCGTCTGTAACCTGAGGTACCACTGTACTTCTGAGCATTCGGGAGCCGATTTGTTCGGGAGCCAAGCTGTTTGACTACCAAGGTACCACTGTATATGTATTTGAAGTGTAATATTAAGGCCATTATTGAAGTGTGGAGTAATTAAAAACCTGAGACATGTGGATAGCACTTCTGTAAATAAATGGGCACAAAGACCAGACTTTCCCAACCTGGTGCCCTTCTGATGCTTTGAACTACAACTTCCATCAGCCCCTGCTGTAGTATAAAGTACCTGGAGAACACCAGGTTGGGTGTAGACCAAACGTGGGGAACCTAGATGTTTCAAACTACAACTCCCAGCAGCCCCACCAAGCATGCCAATGGTTGGAAGTGTAGTTCAGCAACAACTGGAAGGTTAAAGGTTCCCCACACCTGATATAAATCATGGTGTGTGATGGGGGACTCACACGTGGCATTTTGCTGTTTGTACCCATATAATTATGACACACTGTGGGCTCTACTTTGTGTAACCAATTTCCAAACAGAATAAGCAGGAATCCATCACATTTGAAGTGCTTCTGACATGCTCCTGATCCTAAAACATAAATACTTCAAAGTAAACCAATTTCAACTGAATTTTCCTATGGCCCTTTCTTGTGTGAAGTCTACTGCAGGAATGCAATTTTAAAGTCCCTTTTCCAGTGCTTTGTTCTAGAAAAAGAGGTGCCAGAACTCACTACGAACGCATCCTTTGTTCTCTTATAATGGCAATGGTGCCCAACTGAGAGAAGCTGGAACTGATTTCCTGTGAGTTCCGACTGAAAAGAAGCCCTGCCCTTTCCTGATCTTGCACACCAGGTTTCCTCAGAGAATCCAATCATATATCGAAGGAGGACCAACCAAGATATTTGTCTAACATTATCAAATCCCCACTTTAAACTCTCAATGTTTTTTTATAAGTGCCTCATCGACTCACACTAACTCTGGATCACGTACGTCAACCAACGCACTTGTTCTGTTAGCGAAAGGATTTCTGTTTCCACACCTTGTGCCCTACTCCACAGAGTTGGGGCAAGCCCTGGATCAGGTTCAGGGGGGATATGGGGAGAGAAGTTCTGTTGTATGGCAAGAAGTCATTGCACTGATTGAATGAGTGTGCTCTCTTTACATTGTCATATTTTCTAGCATTTTGTTCATTAAATGGTTTAAATAGAGTAAGTCTATCAGGATTTCCACGCTTCACCCTTTATGACGATCTTTGTGTAGTAGTTATGAGTCTGGTTGTGTGGATATGACTTTATTTAAAAAAAAAAAAAACCTGACCACATTTTTATTCCTTAGTAAATTACTAACACATAACAAAAGCTTAAAAGATTTAGGCTTTCTTCCCCCTTCACTTTTATCCATCTCGCTAATGTCTGCTCACATCATGCAGAGATGACTCACTTCTCTGAGCATCATGCTTAATCATTCTGCAAAGTTCCCTTCAACCCATAATGGCCGGTAGAATTCGCCTCCCCCACCCCCAAAAGGCATGTGGGATTAGAATAGCCTCAACATCTAGTCTTTATCACCTGTTGGGATAATTGTTTCTGAAAAAGCATTTTGTTCCCTGACCTCTCAGGAAAGAGATTCTGAATGAATAAAGGCAATTAACCAAAGAGAAATGTGTTTATTTCCCTTTACACCCAGGATTTGCATTCAGGATTTCAAGCAGGAATAATTAAAATGTTGTTTTGAAATATTAAATTTGGAAAAAGTTGCCTTTATAGGAAGATATTCAGGCAACCCAATAAAGGAGGAAAATGATTCATTCAGAAGTATACTCATGTGTTAACTCATTTTTTGTTCAATGTACGAATACCACTTTCTATTATTATTATTATTATTATTAAGCACGCCCTCAGTTAACACTGCCCAGCTTACACAAAATATTTTTAAAACACAGTAATAATTAACACCCCCCCAAAAAAAAACCCACCTTCCTTGCATAGAGGCAGCCTAAAATAATTTTCAGCCCAGATGTAGGACACAGTTAGAACACCTGGGTTAACAAAAAAGCATTTGAAAGGCCTTAATTTGTTTTAACTGATTTTAACAGTGTATATCTTAAATCTACCCTGGGACCTCACGGTGAAGATAAGGTAAGAAATCTAATTACAATGACTAATAACAGAAAAGGCAAAAAAAGTGAGCTTCTTTGAGGAGGCTATTTCCCACGACACAATGAACTATGTATTTTTGCACTCAAGACAATTTTGTCCTCCACAACAAACTCATTTGATGAGCCCTGATGTGAAGATAGCCAGAACCTACTTAGAGAGCATACACTAAAAGGGGGGGGGGGGCACTTTCAAACTACGGTAGGCCAGAAGGTCAAAAACAAGAACCTCAGGTTGGACACCATTCTCTTTCTTGCCCCCCACCCCTGACTTCTGGATGTTATATTCTCTTTTCAGAACTTTGTTGCTGAGAATGGCTTCTCAGGGGTTTGACAGACTGCAAAATGTTTCTCATAGGGATGCTTTCAAGTTAGTAGGACCTTAACACTAAGAGCTAAGGTAGCTAACATTTCCTTTATTCTGTGCGATTGAGTAATGGTTATTAGTTTTTCCTCAACTATGAGACCTAACCTTTAATGCAGTATGCATCTCTCGCTCTCTCTTCACAGATTCATGGAAGATACATACTCTTTTAAGGAAGCATTACATGCAGAACAGAAGTATAAAACATAAATGGAGTTGCCAGAATAGTTCAGAAGTACCTAACTGATATATATCTACACAGTGGATTTAGCCCAGCATAGGCAAACTCGGCCCTCCAGATGTTTTGAGACTACAACTCCCATTATCCCTGACCACTTGTCCTGTTAGCTAAGGATGATGGGAGTTGTAGTCCCAAAACATCTGGAGGGCCGAGTTTGCCTATGAATGATTCAGCCTAAATCTCAAATCATCTGAAATTCCGCTATTCATCCCAAAGTTTCCAAGATCTTTCAGGTTTCCCAGTTTTCTTTCTTTCCTTCGGAAAAAATCCAAATGTCCTTCATCCAAAGATATCAGGGGTGGGAACAATAATGAAAAGCCATAGAAGCAAAATGTAGCCCACCATAAAAGTATAAAAACCAAAAGGCAAGGTAAAATCACACAAATGTGGTGCCTTTAAAATGCCTGAGCAAACAAGGAAGTCTTACAGCACAATCCAAGCCCAACATCTGCTGTTTGGATTCAACGGATTTTGGGCTTCCTCAGCTGAGCCATGAATCAGCAATAGCTATATTCTACAGCAGTGATGGCCAAACTTGGCCCCCCAGCTGTTTTGGGACTACAACTCCCATCATCCCTAGCTAACAGGACCAGTGGTCAGGGATGATGGGAATTGTAGTCTCAAAACATCTGGAGGGCCAAGTTTGGCCATCACTGCTCTACAGCATCAAATGTTGCTATCCTGGCATAACTCTTTCACCTCAGCTCAACTGGCACAATTTACGCCAGCTTCCTACAGTTAGTACTGTTCTTTTAACCAGGCACTGAAAAGATAGTAATGTTGACACCCACTGAGCTTCTCTGGAAAGGGCAACTGTAAGTTGTGGCACCACCACAGAAAAGCTCCTCTCCTATATGCAAGCATTAACACACTCCAGAAAGTGACAACACCTGTAGAAGGCCCTCAGAGTGGTTCTGAATACAGGGGTGGAAATACTATAAATAAGTCAGAATTTAAATCGTTATAACAAAATGTTTTAAAAGCTATGTATAAATCGCTTAGAATTTTTTTGTTTGCTCTCTGGCACCATCTAGTGTTGCATGTTTATAATGAATTCAAAACGGTTTTTGACTAATGTAGCTGAGTTGAGATTCTTAATTCACAGATAAAATGATATAGGAAGAGGCATTCTTCCCAGTGTTTAGGTCCCAAGCCATTTAAGGCTTGAAAGGTAAGCGTCTTCACAGTGAATTGGGCTGTGCAGTGAATATGACGCCACCTTCTCGCATCTCCCTTTTGCAGGAAATTCTGGACTATGATTATGAGATGACATGGATATTTAGAACCTAACGAAATAGATTATTTCATGATAAAGCACATCAGTCCAGGCAGTCAATTTTTGCGGTCCTTCTCTACCACAACAGCTGTAAATCCTTATCATCTTTCATGCAATAATCCATAAAGAACCTTGGAAGTTAATGCAATTTTCTGGAAGCTTCCCATACCACTAACACAGCCCCCGAAAACTGGAAAATAAATTCTACAACATCGCACATGCTTAATATTCAACACATAATTCTGCTTAATTAAAAAGAAACTAAGATAATGTTGTCCAGCTAAAAAAATGAAATCACATTTGCTCATCTTTCAGCTCTGGGTAAGGCCTCTTAAATGTTTACTTAATTATGGATTATTAGGCTATTGTGAAGAAACCCGAAAGAAAGAATTTGACTTTGTATTATTTATGATGATTAATTGATAATTTTCATTGCTCATTTATATTACAGATCTTTAAATCATGTTATATGTATATTTGTACATTAAAACGTGGTGGTGGTGGTGGTGGTGGTGTGTGTGTGTGTGTGTGTGTTGCTCTCCCAAGTTAGATTCAAGGCAGCTTCTAACATTTAAAAATAACATTATAAAATACAAAATAATAAAAAGAAACTAGTTAAAAACAGCAACTAAATTACACAGAATTATAGAATCACAGAACCGTAGAGTTGAAAGTGACCCTTGTCCAACCCCCTGCAATGAAGGAGTCTCAACGAGATCATACATGACAGATGTGTTAGAATTCCTGCTCCATGATTGCAGTCATGGGATTCTTGTCTTTCACATGACGGTATATGTTTTGACTCCACAAAGTGGGAAGTGATGAAGACAGGATGTTTGTGTTACTGTGTTCCGTGAAGTGGGACTATTGTCCTTTGTTCTTTTCCTCTTTGCTGTCTGATGCTAGAGAGAGAGGGAGCTATGTTGCAGTGCTCCATGTGTGTTTATATGTAAATAAAGTAGATTAGCCAAGATGCTGAGTTGCTGAAGTCTGTAACACAAGGTCCACAAACTCTGCGGATCCCTGAGTGTGCCGGTGTCGGTTGGAATCAGTCGCTGTGATGTTTGGGCTGAAGAAAGCTTATGAAGCTCCCGAACGATCGACCAGGAGGGAGGGAACATGCCAGTCGGGCATGTGTCTCTGCCAGGGTCCTACTCGGGTGTAGGCTGAACTCCTGACAAGATGACCATCCAACCTCTGGTCAAAAACCTCCAAGGAAGGAGAGTCCACTACCTCTTGTGTCTGTTCCACTGTTAAACAGCTCTGAAGGTCAGAAAGTACTTCCTGGTGTTCCGTCAGAATCTCCTTTCTTCTAACTTGAAGCCATTGATATGGGCCCTACACTCCAGAACAGAAGAAAACAAGCTAGCTCCATCTTCCCTGTGACAATCCTTTAGATAGTTGAAGATTGCTTTCATATCTCCTCTCAGTCTCCAGGTTAAACATACCCAACTCCATTAATCCCTCCTCCCAGATGTCAAAGAGAACAACAACTACCAGACTTTTAGAAGACATCTGAAGGCAGCCCTGTTTAGGGAAGCTTTTAATGTTTGATGGATTACTGTACAGTGGTACCTCAGGTTAAGAACTTAATTCATTCCGGAGGTCCGTTCTTAACCTGAAACTGTTCTTAACCTGAGACACCACTTTACCTAATGGGGCCTGCCGCTGCACCACCGCCGCGCGATTTCTGTTCTTATCCTGAAGCAAAGTTCTTAACCCGAGGTACTATTTCTGGGTTAGCAGAGTCTGTAACCTGAAGCGTCTGTAACCCGAGGTACCACTATATTTCAATATTTTGTTGGAAGCCACCCAGAGTGGCTGGGGAAGCCCAGCAGGATGGGCAGGGTATAAATAATAAATTATTATGATTATTCATTGTTCCACATAAGATTTTCCAGAACCAGCAATTAAAATACAGTTTGCCCAGTGATCAGCGTCAACAACTTTTCTAAGATTTGGGTTCAACAAAACAGGGGTCTTCTTATACAAGGGGGCATCTTATACACAGAAAAATGTGGTAAATTTCCCACATTCGCCATTGACAAGCAGGCAGGAAGGCTTATGCACCAAGGGCACAGAGTCCACAAAGGAGCCTTTCTGGAAGACCAAGTCAGCCTCCAGCACAGCCAAGTCCTTCACCTGGCAAAACTCAGCAGCAGCCTCCTCAAGACTGTCGGTGATCTACGATTCTGATTATTTAGTAAGAAACTGTAAACACAGCAGATATTAGACTATAATGTCCAGCATGTCACTTGTATAATATGTTTGTTTGCCTGCGTGTTTGTTATCTAAAAATTAAGCATTTACCTTCATTCATGCCAGGACACCTGGAATGCCCACATATCTTTTAGCTGGTGTGTGTGTGTGTGTGTGTGTGTGTGTGTGTGTGTGTGTGGTGGTTTATACTTCTGAAGTAAATTAAGTATTTGTGGGGAAATAGGGAAAAAAATTCCTCAGTTGTTAAGGGTAAGGGAATGAGGAAACACCTCATTCAGCTAACTTCCCATTTCTTTATTTTATTCTTTCCCCTTTCTTTCCTTGCTCTGTTCATCGCTGGCAAATGATTACACAGATGATTGGCTTATTCTCCATAAAGAATGGAAGATTACTTAATAACTCTTATTACATCTTTCAGGGAGCTTGCCGGATGCTTTCACTATTCTGACTCATCTTTAATGACATCTCACTAGCAGCGAATACTTTGAAGAAACTACCATTCTTCAGAGTGCTTGGTGGGGGAGTCTGGAAATTTCTGGGCTGCTGCCAATTCAGTGGTGATGCATGCCAATCAGACTTCTATAGGCATGTTGACACATCTGCTTCCTGTTCGTGCACCAAATCATAAAATAAAATATTCATTTAGGCACATCAGCAGAGATCTATCGAGGCTGTAGAGTGTTTCCTTTTAGTGGGAACCGGGTATCGACATTCCTTCAGCAGCTTTGAAAATCTTTCGTTTGGAGGTAATTTTCCTTTCGTTTTATGGAACTGGTAGAAAGGTGCTTACAGCAGCTGATGTTCCTGCTATAGACTTGCCGATACAGCAGCTGCAAATTCAAGATGAAATGGAATCTCACTAATGCAAGCACACAGGTCTCCACCTTCTCTCGTTTATTTCCTGAGCTGCCGGTTCTTTATTCTATATTGCAGAGATGGAAACCTCAGGCCTGGGGGACCAAATGCAGGTCTCGCTCTCGCTCTCTGGCCCTCAGGCCTCTTCCTAGGCTACACACCCTTTAGAGACACATCCCTCAGCAGCCCTTGTCTTTCACCCTCTTGGAGTGCTTTTGCCTGGCTGGAATAATACTACTACTAATAATAATAATTTATTATTTGTACCCCGCCCATCTGGCTGGGTTTCCCCAGCCACTCTGGGCGGCTTCCAACAAAGATTAAAAATACATCAAAATATTGCACATTAAAAACTTCTCTGAACAGGGCTGCCTTCAGATGTTTTCTAAATGTCAGGTAGTTGTTTATATCTTCGACATCTGATGGGAGGGTGTTCCACAGGGCGGGCACCACTACTAAGAAGGCCCTCTGCCTGGTTCCCTGTAGCTTTGCTTCTCGCAGTAAGGGAACTGCCAGAAGGCCCTCAGAGCTGGACCTCAGTGTCCAGGCTGAACAATAGGGGTGGAGACACTCCTTCAGGTATACAGGACCGAGGCCGTTTAGGGCTTTAAATGTCAACACCAACACTTTGAATTGTGCTTGGAAATGTACTGGGAGCCAATGTAGGTCTTTCAAGACCGGTTTTATGTGGTCTCGGCGGCTGCTCCCAGTCACCAGTCTAGCTGAACTCTGTGTCACTGAACTCTGATAATGTTTCCTGTTGGCTTGGACGGAGCATAGAGAGATTGAAGAATCTAGGCTACCATAGAATGGTAACACGGGCATTTATTGCTCCCCACAACGGACCCAAATGGCAAGTGAGCCACAGAATGTTGCCCAGAAGGGATTATGGCCTGTTGACTCATGTGGTCTACTAAGACAAGAGATTGCTTTTAATTGCTTAATAGATAGAAATTTAATTGTCCCCAAATTTAATCCTCAATATCTCCAGGCAGGGCTGAGGAAAGCTTTGTCTGAAACCCTCGAGGGCTGCACAAACAGCCTAATAGCAACACCTGTTAGCACCTAATAACAACAAATATTATCAGTGAAGCACATAAATTTTAATGCACCTTCCCCCAAAATTCAAGATTTGTCTACACCTGTTGCAGAAACAGGACCGTCAGGCTGTGTCCCACTCTCCCCAGCTTCCATCCTGTAGAGAGCGCTGTCATGTAAAATTATGTAAATACGCCAATGCTTAAAACATTTATCCACTTAAAATCTCATCAGCGAGAATTTTTGAAGTAAGGAAACATGCATTTTTAAGGAGATAATGAGAACAGGAGTTCAGCATGATCTGAAAAGAGCTTTCTGGCTTTGCTTCCCAAAAGGCTAAAAAATCCTTATGATTAAATGACAATCTCTTTCAAGGCATGCAAGAAAATCTTATCGCCTCCTATTTGGAACACACGCAACCAGCTCCCACGACATCTCCAAGACGTCCCAAAAATTCAAAGCTATATTCCATCGAAATTGGCCTAGATCTGATGGCCAAGAAAAGAGGTACCGTATTTTTCGCCCTATTGGACGCACCGGCCCATAGGACGCACCTAGTTTTCAGGGGGGGAAGTCAAGGAAAAAAATATGATTTCCCCCCCGCAGCTCTGGGAGCAGCGGACAGGCTGCACGCAGCCTGTGCGCTACTCCAAGACCTTCTCCCTGCTTTTGCGGGAGGTGGCGGAATTCCCCCACCTCCCGCAAAAGCCCACAGGAGGGAGAAGGGACGGACTCGGCCAGTCAGTCCCTTCTCCCTCCTCGTGGAAAAGCCCCCAAGAGCGGTGCACTCTTCAAAGGCTGCGCGGCTCCTACGGGCTTTTCTACGAGGTGGGGGAATTCCCCCACCTCCTAGAAAAGCCAGCAGAAGCCGCGGAGCTCCTTTAAAGAGCGTGCGGCTTTTGCCCACAGGAGGGTTGGAGAGTAGCGGGAAGGCGTCACTCGCCTTCCTGCTGCCCCCCAATCTCTGGGGCAGGCGATGGGGGAAGCGCTGCTTTCCCCACCGCCAGCCTCCAACCCGGGTTGGAGAGTAGCGGGAAGGCATCGCTCGCCTTCCTGCTGCCCCCCAATCTCTGGGGCTGGCGATGGGGGAAGCGCTGCTTTCCCCACCGCCAGCCTCAAACCCGGGTTGGAGAGTAGCGGGAAGGCGTCGCTCGCCTTCCCGCTGCTCCCCAATCTCTGGGGCAGGCGATGGGGGAAGCGCTGCTTTCCCCACCGCCAGCCTCAAAGCCTGGTCGGAGAGTAGCCGAAAGGCGTCGCGTGCCTTCCCCCTGCCCCCAATCCTCTGGGGCTGGCGATGAAGGAGGCGCTGCTTTCCCCCACCGCCAGCCTCAAAGAGCAGACTCTCCTGGCTTCAGCAGAAGCAACGCAAAGCCTCCGGAGCGCAGGCTTCGGAGGCTTCGCGTTGCTATCTCTGAAGCCAAGGAGCCTGCATTCGCCCCATAAGACGCACACACATTTTCCCTTCATTTTTGGAGGGGAAAAAGTGCGTCTTATAGGGCGAAAAATACGGTACGCTTTCCTGGATCTGATGGACGATTCTAAAAATGAGCATTATGAATTCTCACAGTTGAACTAACTTAGTCATTTGCAACCTGCACACTTGGGGAGGAATTCACCATTGCACGGTGCAAGATTTTCAGTTTGCCAGACAGAACAATTCGCCTCCCCCCACCCCCACACACATGCTGTTCTGGGGGTTCTCTCAACCCTCCCAAGCCAATTTCAGGGGGTGCACAGGGGGAGGAGGAAAAGTCCCATTGCATAAGCAGAAGCCCTTGCACGGAGCTGCCACTGACCAGACACATTAGGTGAATCCTGCCCTTAGGGGTTGGGGACCTGACATTTTGCCTGTAGACTTTTCCTAATTATAGAGCTGGGCGGGATCTTGTAGGTCACCCAATCCACCCGCTGCTCAGTGCAGGGAATCAAGAGCTACAGCAGGGATGGGGAACCCTTTTGGCCGGGCAGGGCAGATCGTTATCTCCCCTCCCCCCCATCCCACAGACCAACTCTGACAAGTGGGTGGGGCCCATCAATCATCCCGTGCCATGAGGGCTCCACCCTGCTCTCTGCAGGGGTCTGCTTCATGACAGAGAAAGTGCTGGTGAACATAATAAATAAATAAATGAATAAATAAATAAATAAATAAATAAATGTGAATTGAATACAGTTGTGCCGCGGGTTAAGAACTTAATTCGTTCTGGAGGTCCGTTCTTAACCTGAAACTGTTCCTAACCTGAGGTACCGCTTTAGCTAATGGGGCCTCCCACTGCTGCTGCGTCGCCAGCGCACGATTTCTGTTCTCATCCTGAGGTAAAGTTCTTAACCCGAGGTACTATTTCTGGGTTAGCGGAGTCTGTAACCTGAAGCATATGTAACCCGAGGTACCACTGTATAATGAATGACATGTGAATTACAGTGGTACCTCGGGTTACATATGCTTCAGGTTACAGACTCCACTAACCCAGAAATAGTACCTCGGGTTAAGAACTTTGCTTCAGGATGAGAACAGAAATCGCGCTCCGGCGGCGCGGCAGCAGTAGGAGGCCCCATTAGCTAAGTGCTCTTCGGGTTAAGAACAGTTTCAGGTTAAGAACAGACCTCCAGAAGGAATTAAATACTTAACCCGAGGTACCACTGTAGAGAAAAATATGTAATATCAAGCAGCAATGGGAGGAAGTAGGGAAGCATCTAATACAAAGAGCAGGAAGTCAACTTTTTTTGGGAAATTGTATTAAATTTGATGTAGTTTGACACTGATTTGTTAAAATTTTTGAAAACCAAAAAATATTTATTGCGGGGGGAGTGCTGGAGAAGCAGCACCCAGCAGGAACAAACTCTTCACTCATCAGCTGAGGAGCAGAGGGTTCAATCCTGCTCTCTGCAGGGGTCACCCACAGTTGACTGGCAGGTGTGAGGGATGTTGAGGAAATGCCCCCCTGGGCCAAACCTCCACCCTGTGGGTCATCTACACCCAGCCCCCTGCTCCATGCATGTAAGGTCTACAACCATCTGTTTTACATGCAGAAGGTCCTAGATTCAACGCTGGCGTCTCCAGGTAGGGTTGGTAAAGATTCCCTGTCTGAAATCCTGGAGAGCTGCTGTCCATCATTTTGAACAATAATGAGCTAGACGGACCAACAGCCTGACTCGGCATAAGGCAGCTTCCTATGTTCCTAACCCAGGACAAGAGCATCTCCAACAGATTGCTGTCCAATCTGTTCTTGAGAACTTGCAGTGAGGAGAAGCCACCAACCCTCTAGATAGCTGGTTCCTTTGTCAAACTGCTGTTAAAACATTTCTCCTAATACTCAACTGACATTTCTGCTGTAGCTCTGAAGCCCATTAGATGTAGTCCTGCAGCAGTAAACAAGTCTTTGTCCTCTTTTCATGTGGCATCCCTTCCACGACACTCGCCATCTTTGCTGCCACCTCTCAAAATTTGATAATGATTCCCCAAACGCTTCCCCTACGTCCCAGAACAGAGTCTATGCAGTGCCACACTAAAACAAACACCCTCGCTCTAGCTGCTGAGGAACCACCGATGATCACTCGGTTGAGTATTTCTTCCCAACCGGCTGTTAATCAACACTTAAGCAGTTTGTTAACCAGATTATCCTGGGGAGCTTTGTCAATGCTTTGCTGAAATCAAGATGAATTGCATCCACAGTATTCCCAAAACCCATTAAGCTAGTAAAGTGGGGGGGAAATAGATGAGTCTGGATTTATTCTTGTGGCTGCCTTCAGCTCTTTTTGCGCCTTGATCTTGCAAAGACAATTTTGAATCACAGGATTCTTTGATCCAGCCAGCAGGCCCTGCCAGTGGCTACACTGGTCTGAGGCCATGCCAAAGCTCCTACTTGCATGGATCCACAGTCAGTGTGTTTAGCATGCCACAAAAGCAACACAACTCCCAAGAGGCTGGGCATCACATAAGTGGTAAGATCAATATGGTGTCAGAAAACCATGTGGCCAGAGGCCTTCTGGTGAGTCCTGACTGGCATAGGCATGAGAGAAAGCTATGGCAACAAAGCAGGTATATATGTTGTTATGAAGTAGGGTTTTGCCAAAATTGGGTCCCCAGCTATTGCTGGACTACAACTCCCTGTCAACACGCAGAGAGCCGGGAGGCCAGCTGGCTAGCCCCAGCTGGGCCGTCTCCTTCCAGTCCTCCCTCTGTGAAGACCATCGGCCTCTGCTCTGACGTAAATCAGCGACCCGGGCTTCAAAGCCAGGGCACACTATCAGCAGATCGAACTGTGCACACAGAATAGGTGTGAGGCTTGTGAAAGCATACTACAACTATAGATTTATTAATCATAAATCAGGACAAAGAAACATGTCATCTCATTCTCTCTCTCTCTTTGTCTTCTCAGAGAGAACAGGAAAAACAAAACCTATACACACAACGGAAGTTCCCAGCAAGCTGTGCTGGAATGTGAACAGACATGTGACACGCAACAGTTCCACACGTCAGCTCCTTAAGGTGGAATGGAAACCTCAACACTCCCATCATCCCTAGCTAGCAGGACCAGTGGTCAGGGATCATGAGAATTGTAATCCAAAAAGAGTTGGAGACCCAAGTCTGGGAAACCCTGTTATAAAGGGACTTAAGAACCAGCAGCTGTGAGCAGTACAGAAATCGCTATTCTGCCAGGATCAAATAATAATAATCATCATCATCATCATCATCATCACCATTATATCAATCACCTTCTAAAC
Source organism: Podarcis filfolensis (assembly GCF_964270895.1). Classification (NCBI taxonomy): domain Eukaryota; kingdom Metazoa; phylum Chordata; class Lepidosauria; order Squamata; family Lacertidae; genus Podarcis; species Podarcis filfolensis. The sequence continues at coordinate 97,993,488 of NC_139606.1, forward strand.
CACCATTTGCATATAAGATACCCAAAAGTGCTGTCACCTGTTTATAAAATCCATCGAAGGTAATAATGGGTCCGTTGTGAAAGACAGGATAATAGAACACATACGCCAGCATCCAAAGGAATGGGTGGTGAGTCATTTCGGCAGACCTGTACCAGCAGTACTCTAGACCAAAGCTTGTGTAATAGAGGCAGCGGACAGTCAGGGTGAAAAGAAGCAAGTAGTATTCACTTTCACTGGCATACCAGCCTCTCTGTAGAATAAAAGCAGATCAAAACTTATGTGAAATATCACCCACACATATAAGGAGATAAAGAACATTGTGGATTCAATGCCACACAACCACAAACTAATCATTTTTACAATACTCGGTGTTTATATAACTTTGGCTCTAGTGCTCAGTGTATTAGGTACCACTATCTAAAATGCTACTTTGCTACTTTATTGAATATACCAAACACTGGTGCCATCTGGGTGCCCACTCGCTGCCTTACTGCTTTCTGGTACCCTGGTGGGGACTAGACAAGGGCCTTTGTCTCCGCCACAGGGCCTCTGTTGGGACCTTCCTGTGGTTGCAACGGGCCTCGCTGGGCTTCTCCATGGCCACAGCGGGTCCTGTTGGACCGCCTTCTGCCGCATGATGTCACACCCAGGCACCCACAAAGTTGGGCAGAACCCAGCATGTATGATACCAAAACCTACATGGTATATAGCAAAATCCATATGAATCACCAGAGTAGATACCGCCTCGGGCAGATTTGAGCTACCATCAAATGTTGGCGAGTTGTTGGGTATTTAACCAGGGAACACAATTTGAATCTTCTGTGTTAAACACCCAAAGGTCTTGAGATGGCCTGCTCTTGGAGAGACTGACAGCTTCCGGAGTGCTGCTATGCCTCCCCATCTGAACAGAGCAGAGCACAAGCTCATATACTATACGTATAAAGTTGTATAGGAGCCGTTGCATGCTCTGGAACAGCACCGAAAATCATTCTCTACTCAGAGAGAGAAATCAATATTGAGATAAGGCCTGAGGAGGATGAAAATTAAGGCAGAAATAATAAACCCAGCGGCACAAGACCCACATGCACAAAGGTCTGTAACATTATTCAGACACTTTCTGTATCCTGCTGTGGGCTGTAGACCTCTGGGGAAAGAATCCACAAAAAAGCAAAAGAAGAGCTGCATTATCGTGCACTTTGGGCCTAAAACTCCTGTCTGCCTTTTTTAAAAAAAGAAAAACCCAAAAACCCTCCAGTCTGCTGTGCAATTAAGACAAACTCTGCCCAGGACTGTAAAAGGAAGATCAGAGATCTGATGCTGTTGGAGATAAGAGCTTTAACAGGGGAAGTGAAAATTTCAATGGCACAGAGAGGGCTCATTTGGGCAAAACGCATAACCACTTCCATCTGTACAGGCAGCAACCATTTTGTGTGGGGGTTCTGTTCCCATCCCCCGCATGCCTCCACAGAGCATGCATAAACCTGCCCTGCCCCATTATGCCCCTGCTACACCCCATTCTGCCTCCCATTCTGCCCCCGTTCTTCCCCCTCCTTGGTCCAAAAGGACCTGCGCATCAGCGGTGACACGTCAATTGGATGCACGCAAAACCGTCGCTGCCTGTAGTTTCACGGGTACAGCTTCCAGAAAGGTTTGTACCAGAAATCTAGCATAATATCTTATATGATAAGAACATAAAGTGAAAGTTTAGACTTCCTCCTCAAGGCAGACTTTCTCAGGCAAAGAACACAACATAAAGAATTGATTTCATTATGACCAACTTGACCTACTCTTAGACCTGGCCAAGATTTGCTCACAGACTACTGGTTACCCACTCCTGTGATAAAGGGTACCAGACGAATGGTATCTGCGCAGAAGAGCAGAGAACAAGTCGAAGAGCAGGGAAATGCTCTTTGGATGACCCCAGAGGTTGATAACGCACATTGGTGTTGGCCCCGAGCAAGGTAATACAAAACAACTCTTGGTGTCTATAGAGAGACAGATTTCATATTATAGTGGAAAAGCTGGAGGCACAGGTCATTGAAAGCAGTGTTAACAGCAGAAATTAGTCCCAGTGGGTTGCATGGGAAACACTCCACCAGTACAGTACTAATGTTAAAATAGCAAAAATCACTGCTTCATTATGAGAAACCCTCATTTCCTCGCCCATTTTCAAACGTGGGATAGGTAGGTAACAGGAACAAAGGCGTTAGCCAGCAGCTGTAAGCTTAAAGTCAGAGGGGATTTCACTGGTACAATGAAAGTTCTGAGTCAGAGAAAACCAAAAAACTTATCTAGAAAAAGTATCAGGTTGGCAATGGGAGTCACGACAGATTGACATTTCCTTAATTGTTTCCCATTGAAACTTAAGAAAAATGATCCCAATAAGACTAGAAAGCAGTCCACCAACCACAGACCATCGCTGACGACATTGAAAGGAGCAGGAGAATGCAGAGACCTCATAAAAACAGAGTGGTACTAGGTTTGTGGGGCCGATTAGTGGATGAGAGAACACTCAGGCACTTATTATCTCCATTATCCTGCTGATTCGAAAGGTCAGCACGACCACAGAATATGGAACCTTGCAGAAATATAAAAAGGAGACATGGATCTGCAACTGAATACTTCTACAAGTCTTGTCTTCATTTTATGAAATCATGAATCACACTATGAAAGGCCCAGCTTGACAAAGAAAATGATGATTAGGGTATTTAAAAGAAAAGTCTACTAACAGAGCTAATATGTGAAGCATAAAAAAGCCAAAGTTCGGAAACCAACGAACCATGGCTTCAAACTGTGGTTTGTTGGCAGTAAGCAAATCATAGTTAAGCCATTAGGCAGAATTCAGGCAGCAGAGTTTGCCTGTCCAAGGTGGAGTCCATCCCTAGCATGAGTTACTGTTCTAGACATAAGCTTCACCCTCTCCCACACTGCTATAAAACCCCTCAAAGAAGTCCTGCTCTTTTTGGAGATAGCAGCAGCTTGGTCATAAATTTATTGTTCAGTTTGTTGCGCTAGTTCCTCTGCTGGTTGTTTGGGACACTGGTTTTTGTTTTATTAGATGATGTTTTCAGTCATTTTTGAAATCACCAAGAGATTTTATGGACAGCAGCATAAAAATCTGAATAAATAACAGCAACAATGCTGATAACACTTCTTCCTAAAATGCACCTGATGCAGAGAAACAGGGAGGACTGCATAAAACAGCAGCAGAGGCAAAACCAGAACAGTACATCATGCAGAGAGACAGTGACTAACCCCTCCTCCGAGGATGGGTACTTTGTGCTAGTTCGCCCTAGCACACATGTTGGAAATTCCTGAAATGAGAGGGGTAACTATTCTTTAAACCTTAAGCTTTCTTATAAAAGAAGATTCCTCAAAATGCACATTTTCAGAACCAAATTGAAAAGTGGTTATTTCAACAATAAAGCGCTCGGTATGAATGAATTTAAACAAATTAATCACAGTATTATTTTTATTTTTAAAAAACCAACCAGTTACCTTTATTTCTTCCAGGGCAGACACACGCAAAGTTGACAACAGAAGCAATGAGCCCAGCCACATCAGAAAGGGGTTCTTAAATTGAGCCACTCCGTACGAGAAAGTTACATGTAGAAAAATCACTGCCAAACCATTGGTACCAAGCAGAAACCAACAGGCTGCCATGCCATACACCATCAGAAACCAAGGTTTGTACTAAAAAGACAGGGAGGACAATAATGAACAAAAACACTCGCTTTCGGTTCAATGGATGACTCAAGACTCAGCTCCGGATTCAACTCAGTTTTGCATCAGTTTGTACAAAGAATGGGATAGGAGTACAATTTGATCCCCTACTAAATTTGCCCATTTGCCCTCTGACAAAGAAATGACCAGTCCATAATTTTAATGGTAGGTTTACTGTAGCTGTGAGAGACAGAATAACAACAGGAAAAACCCCAGAAACCCAGAAGACCAACGTCAGAGATTGATGTGCATTATAATGAGTGAAATAAGTGTTTGATCCCCATTAACCAGCCAGATGTCAGGCTACCTGGTATCTTCACTGTATGTAACAAGCACCTGCTGCAAGGGAGAGGTCTTACCTGTAATCCTAGTTCGTTAACAGTACCTGTACAAAAGACACCTGTCGAGAGAAGCAATCAATCCAGCAGATTCCAAAGTAGCCACCATGACCAAGACCAAGACCAAAGAGCTGTCCAAGGATGTCAGGGACAAGATTGTAGACCTACACAAGGCTGGACTGGGCAAATTTAGCAGGGGATCAAATACCTTTTTTCCCTCACTGTAGATTTGGAACCAACCCATTAGTCACACTTAGGCTGCGGCGCTTGGAAAAATGTCAGCGCCTGCCTTTATTACAAAAACACAGTGTCGACCTGTAGCATATAACAGAGACATCTGTGGAAAGTGTGTGATATTTAATTTCAAGCTACTGTACAACCACTCCCCCTCAAATATTTAAAATAGGAAGAATTCTTGAAGGAATAATTGAAAATAAAAGTGGCTCACTTCTAATGAATTCCATGCTGAGCAGTGTTGCAGGCTCTCTGTTCTGTAAGATTATTAAAACTAGAGGAGAAAGAGAGGAAGAACCCACTGAACTATGGCACTGAAACAGGCGAGCAAAGGGAATCCGTGCATTTCTACAAGGACTGGGGAAGAAATGGGTTCATGTGGCCCGAGGGGGAACTAATTTCCCCACCAACATAAATAAGAGAGTTTTTCTTCTTCTTTTCTTTGCCTTTGCAAATGTGGTTGTTCCTGAAAGACTAAGCGCTTCTTCTTCTTTTTTGGTTAATCTTTCAAACATGCATCCAATAAAGATATATTTATGCCTCTTGTCTGCTTAGATTTTGAAGCCCTTACAAAAATTGGCGGTTGCAAGAGGATAGTTTTCTTCGCAGTTGGAATTGCTACAGTGGTTCTTTCTTAGCTTCAAAGAGTGGCTAAGAAACCAGCAGACACCTAGACAGGCCTCTTGAAGACTTCCAAAGAACAGCTGAAAAACACTGAATATTATCTGAAATGCTGTTCCCCTCCGCTGGGTCACACGATGTCCCTTGACTCTACTTAGAGCAGCACTGGAACATTATGTGCAGCTCTTAACCATGTCTTTCTACTGACTGAGTTGTAATTTTTGATTTTTGATTTTTTTAAAAAAAACCATTTCACATTTCAGAATGTGTGGTTGATGTAGCACTTGCTATCCATCCCCCGCCATGCTTTGTTCTAGACCAGGCATAGGCAGACTCGGCCCTCCAGATGTTTTGGGACAACAATTCCCATCATCCCTGACCACTGGTCCTGTTAGCTAGGGGTGATGGGAGTTGTAGTCCCAAAACATCTGAAGGGCCGAGTTTGCCTATGCCTGTTCTAGACCCTTCACACATTAGCCATGAGAAATGGGAGGGGCCCGTGCAGAAGTGGGGCAGCTAGGTACACTTATCCCAGGCCTCAGAGGGCTAAATTGGTGGGGGCAACCCGCTAGGGACCGGCAGCATTTTAGTTTGAGTTTATAACTTTATTCTCCCACCTCCAACATCAGACAAACTCTACCCAGGACTGGAAAGGGCACCACATATTTAAAGGGTACTACAGCTGTGCCCCTTGATCCAGCTTCCGATGTTGAGTGAAGCTCTGTACCCCTAGAGGTCACAGGAGATCCCATTGGGCAGGCATATATCCCACCTTTTAGGGTTGCTACCAGGATTGAATGGCACTTTGTGCTACCTATGGGAAGGGAGGCCACAGAGGCAACAAAACACGTCTACGCTACTAGTACTGTAAACCTAGAGCTTTCTTATTCTTAGAGATAATGTCAATATATTTGATCCAAAGCAATTTCCAAATTAGAGCAGGTCAGCTCAAAGTCGCCTACCTTCTCCATGTAAAGGCTGGACAGCTGTGATACCGTGAGGTGACCGAAAAGAAGCCACAGGATATATCCTTTACCCCATTCCATCCAAAAATTCCATTCAAAATCCATGGGATCCTAGGCATAAATTGAATCCATCATAAAATGGGTTTAAAGCGTGAGGAGGAGACTGGAAGTACATGATCACTGCTTGCATTTCGATTTAGGTCACAAACCTGGAGAAACCATGGCTGAAGAAGGTATCCAACATAACACATGAGGGCTTTTTCTATCACTGTTTATTGAGTTATAACTCATTATTTTAAAATTGTAAACCACCTTTGAGTGCATTGGAAGAAAGACAGTATATAAATTTAAGTACTATACTTCCTCCCTGCTCTCTCTCTCTCTCTCTCTCTCTCTCTCTCTCTCTCTCTCTCTCTCTCTCTTCCTCCCCTGGCAATGTATCCATCACAATCTGTATGGCCACATTCACTTTCTGAAGATATTCCCAGGACGCCTGCCAAGAACAATGCCATCCTTTGCACAATGTTGATCAAAAGGAATTTCCAAATTAGAACAGAAAGCAGACGGCAATCACTGTCTGGGTGTCTGTATGAATTCATGCTGTTAAAAGCGTGGCACAGTTTTCAAGTAGGTGCTGAAGGAATTTTTCCTCCCCTTTGCTTTAGCTTGAAGCCTATGAAACGACCACGAAATCTTTAGCGCCAACAAAGCAGCCGTATAACATTTCGCTGTCTGCGATCCTCGTGAGAGGACAATAGAAAAGGTGTGTGAGGCTAAATTAATATGTTATGCACCATATCCTTCTCTTACAAATATATATGCACACACAATAGGCATACTTAACACACACCGTTATATATAGGGGCATACACATATGCACACATCCGTATAAATTAACCCAGTAATATGCTAAAGGATTTGGGTTGTCACAGTAGCAATGACGCCTTCAGGAGTGGCTGGCTAAGCTGCCCATCATGAGGGTGGGAAGACTAGGTAGTCACACAGGTCACAGGCAGTGCTTTTTTTCTATTAAAAAAAATTGTTTGGGGTACTCTCACTTTCCTACTCATATTGAAATACTGCTCCTCAATGAGGCCAAACTCAGATTCACAAAATGTTTAGGGGTATGCGTACCCCTATGCGTACCCCTGCAAAGGTAAAGGTAAAGAGCCAGTGTGGTGTAGTGGTTAAGAGCAGTGGACTCGTAATCTGGTGAACCGGGTTCGCTTCCCTGCTCCTCCACGTGCAGCTGCTGGGTGACCTTGGGCTAGTTACACTTCTTTGAAGTCTCTCAGCCCCACTCACCTCACAGAGTGTTTGTTGTGGGGGAGGAAGGGAAAGGAGAATGTTAGCCGCTTTGAGACTCCTTAAAGGGAGTGAAAGGCGGGATATCAAATCCAAACTCCTCTTCTTCTTCTTCTTCTTCTTCTTCAAGGGACCCCAGACCATTAGGTCCAGTCACAGACGACTTGGGGGTTGCGGCGCTCATCTTGCTTTAATTGTCGAGGAAGCCGGTGTACAGCTTCCAGGTCATGTGGCCAGCATGACTAAGCCGCTTCTGGCAAACCAGAGCAGCGCACAGAAACGCCGTTTACCTTCCCACCGGAGCAGTACCTATTTATTTACTTGCACTTTGTGCTTTCGAACTGCTAGGTTGGCAGGAGCAGGGACCGAGCAATGGGAGCTCACCCCATCGCGGGGATTCGAACCGCCAACCTTCTGATTGGCAAGCCCTAGGCTCTGTGGTTTAACCCACAGCACCACCTGCGTCCCACTGCATACCCCCCCCAAAAAAGCACTGGTCGTAGGCTTAGCTGCTCTGCTGCTAAGGTTCATTGCTTGCAATTTGCTGAGCTACTCTAATCCTTAAGAATCTCTATCGCCAACTGCTGAGCTCCTTAGAAGCTAGGCGGGGCAGGCACTGTTGCCAAAGCATGAGGAACAGACCCATTCTAGGAAAAGAGCAAGCGGGGGCTGAGTCAGCAGCAAGGCATGGGACGCAAGGAGGCCTAGGAAGAGAGACTGGGGGGTCGGATGGGGCAGAGAGATAGAATGGTCCAGAGACTTCCGGGTTGGTGCCACTGTTTAATGGCGGATTCCCTCCGAGCTCCGGAGGGAATCGGCTCCGTAGTGTCTGGGTCTGGCCGCTGCGGCGAAGCGGGGACCCTTAAAATCACAGGCGCGGATGCCTGTGAACACAGAGACTCGGCGGGCACCATTTGCGCCCCCCCAATCCGCGACGGAGCCTTTTTAAAGGCTTCGGAACGGAGGCAGGGTAAGGCGTGGTGCTGAGAGTACTCCCTCGTCTACGGAGTGAAGCCGCAAGCCATTGACAGAGAGCGCCAACTTCTTCTAAGAGTGATTGGATCCTAAAACATCAACCCGTGAGTAATACGGAGATTGAAACTTTAAAAAATTTCTTATCTTGGATTTGGAACGAGCGGGAAGGGGCTAAAAAGGAAGTCCACCCCCCCCTCTTTGTAAACAACTTAAAGCAAAGGACTGGGCAGCTAAGGTCGAGAGAATCTGTTTCTTGTTTTTTTTAACAAAAGATCCTGACCTCACGGTTTGGACATTATAAGAAGATATTCTGGAGGATAAAAAGAATTTTGGGAGCTGAAACTACACCCCCCCCTAGACCCGGGAACGTCCGATGAGAAAGCCTGTTGCATGGAAGATTTTGACAGCTGTCAAGTGAGCTGCTAGTCAGCTAGTTGTCAGCTGGAAAAAGAGAACATTGTTTCTGCTGTTTTTGCTGGTTTATTCGGGATAACTTGTTGAAAATAAGGTTGATACAAAATAACTGGACTTTTGGTTTTTGAGCTGAAAGGAAGATCAAGGAATTAAATCCCCCTAGAGGGGTAACAAGGATACTACATTACAAAAATGGCTGGAGTGTCTAAATTCCAAGCAGAATTGGACAGAGCACTGGTTCTCTTGGGAAACTTACAAGATGAGTACGATGCTTTGTCTACAGAGGTATCGCTATTACACTGGACAGTAAACAACAGCTTGGAGTCTGATAAGGATTTGAAACAGGAAGCCTATTCAACTGAACAAATAAATGAAACCGAAAGCGTAGACACGATGGAGCAATATGTTCTTTTTGAAGAAAACGAAGGAGGAGATGGAGGTTTGCAGGAGTCAAAGGAGAGCTACAATATGAGGCCTGACATGATGATAAAAAAGGACAATAAAAACTGGATGCGGAAAGCCTGGTTTGATTGGGAATTTGGAAAATGGAGAGATCCTCTTTTGAGGAGATCTGAAGACCTGAGGATTATAAATTTGTTGAAGGTGGAAGCTGGAGCTGTGGGGACATTTGGATTTGAAAGAAATTTGAAACAAGAGTTGGAATACCCCATAGGCTTTGCTTTTGCTTCTAAGTATGGAAGACTGGCTAGAAGCAACACCGATTCTGTTGGGCCGGAGCCCCTCCGAGACCTGGGGCTTAACATCAAGGTCTATCAAAGAGACCGGCAGAAAGGAACTGAGAGAGACATAAGGGCCTCGGACCTGAGATCTCCAGGCTAAATAAATAATATAAAGACTGATGGATATTGGTTGGGGACTGGAACCGGGAGAAGGGTGGGTGGAGGTTGGGAATCCAAAGGGTACATAAGGATAATTTGCATTGCTTTGTTTGCTTTATATTTTGTTAGTGGTAAGGAAATTGGGTAAACCGTGGAAGGGAAATTTTGGTCGATCTTAGGAAAAAGGTTTAAGAATAAATTAATGAGGTATAAGTATTGATGTGTAATTTTAATAAGGTGAAATTGGTTTTTTTTTTCTTTTTTTTAAATTAAGTGAAAATAAGGCTGTTAAAAATAAATGGAGGAAATGGAAAAAAGAAGTAAAGTAAAATAACAGTATGTTAGAATAAATGTTTAAGTTAAGGTGAAGAAATAAGTTAAGGACTTGCTGAATTGACAATTTAAATTGGAATACAAGAAGGGGAGGTGTGAGGAGGTCTGAGAAACAAGGTTGAGGAAAATAAGTATCAGAAACTGTATGTGTTTTTTCTATTTTTCTGTTTAGTTTTGAATATGCTTTTTTGTGTTGTTTTTATTTTGTTTATTTTTTTGTTTTTGTTTGTTGTGTGTTTTTTGAAAATACCAATAAATATTTAAAAAAAAAAAAAGAGATAGAATGGTCCAAAAAAAAAAATTATGGGAGGAATAGAAGGCCGATCTGAAAGAGGAAGGAATATTGGGTGGTCAGGGAGGCCACCCAGTTGGTGGAGAGATTGGTGGGGCTCACCCGACCTCCTCCTGCTGCCTGTGTCACTTTTTCATCTTGGGAGTAAGATGGGGAGGCGAGGCAGCGCCAAAGTTAGTACAGTGGAAGCACCAGATTAGTTCTGCGGCTATGTTTGGCCCACTAGCCTTACCCCTCCCTCTGTACTTCCCAGTAAGCCGCAGGGATGAGGAATGAAGCTCCCATATTGATTTAAAGGAAGCGGTGTGGGGAGGGACCGTGGCTCAGTGGTAGAGAAGAAACACACAGAGGTCCCAGATTCAATCCCTGGCATCTCCAAGTAGAGCTTCCTGTCTGAAACCCTGGTGATATGCTGCCAGTTAGAGTAGGCAATACTGACCTAGATGGGCCATAACATAAAGGCGACTTCCATGTTTTCAAACCTTTGGCCTAAGTGAAATACCACCAGTTCCTGCGATTATTTATGAACAGACATGGCATATAAGAGGCAAGTAAAAGAAGCCAACTAGTTAAAGCATTCCCTCTCCGAGTATCTGAGCATACTGTCACAGCTCTTTACATTTCCAGGTGCAACAGATCCAGAATAGATAGATATCTCATTAGAATAGGCTTACAAAATATGTAATCAGGCCTGTCCCATCCCTTATTGCTATTCCTGCAGAAGCTGAGAAAGAATACAGTCAACAGCAGCGATATATTGCAGCAACCTGGTGCCCTTCAGATGTTTTGGACTACAACTCCCATCGGCTCCAGCTAGCAAGGCCAATGGTCAGGGATTCTGGTAGTTGTAGTCCAACAAAATCTGGAGGGCACCAAGTTGGCAAAGCCTGCATTAAGGCTGGAGATGGGGCAGACCCTTTGTGAAACACTGTTTTGTTTGAGGAGGAATTTCCAGATTTGCTTCAAATTTCACCAGAGGTAGAAATCTAGAGATAACCAAACCCCAGCCCCACGGATTTTCATTATAAAATACAGACAACGCAGCAATCCAATCTTATGCATGTTTACTCAGAAGAATGCTTCACTGAATTCAATGGCAAGTCTGCGTAAAACTGCAGACTAATTCTCTTTTGTCTCCTCTTAAAATTCTGCAGATGTTTCAGCTCTAGAAAAAAGCTACCCAAATTTGTTTCACGTTTTTGCTTTAGGCTGAACATAGGTGGCATAACTAGTTAAGGGGAATTGTCAACAATATCTTCATCGTCATGTCAAAAGCTTTGGGTAGGCTGGCCTAAATAATAAGTTTTATTGTTATAGCAGACATCAAAAACAGGAAAACAAAGATGCCTGACTAGTATTAATAATGATTGTATATACTGAATAATGCTGCGTGGTTTTTTAACTGTTGAGTTTTTAGTGTTTGTTCCACTAAATATGAAAAAAGGGAGAGGAAATCTTGTTGTTGCTTTTCCTAATAGTTTTATTTAGCTCATATGATGATAGTAGTAACAGGTGCTTGCGACATTGACTCCTGAAAGACGAGTGTGCAAGCAAATCTGAATTTGTTTGCACACTAAAGTCCACACAGCTGCACAGATCAGATCTGTAAAGTTTAATGCAGCACTTAGTTCAATTTCTCCGCCAAGCAACACAAGCCATATTAATTGGCAAGCCTAACCATGCCAACCTGACAAGCCATATGGCACAGGATAGCATTGGGGCTCCATCACAATTTGTGCCAAACTGCTCCTTCTTCATCCAGAGCGCAATTTAACATACCAGTCATCAAAGCCAATTACAGTTCACTGAAAGGCAATTCAAGCTGCTTATTCCCATGCTTATTCAAATTAAAAGTAATATCTCCGCAATATTCATTGACCTTACCTTTCTAAATCCTCCAAACAGTGAATCAGTTTCCAGCTCAAATTCTCTATCAAGTTCCTCTTCATACTCTGCCAGGAATAACAGATCATTAAATAAGAAGTTATTATCAGGAAGTAACAGAAGTTGGTTGTTTCTTATAAACACCTCAACATGTACATCAGTTTCTGTTACACAACAACTGCAACCTAACCCAAATTATTAAACATGAAATCCCACTAAGCCCAGTAGGGCTTATTTCCAAGTAAGCATATATCCTTTCCTAGCAAAAAACAACAACCAAACAAAGCCATGGCTGACTTAGAAGGGCAAAAATCCATCAAGCTGTTTTGGAATAGAATGAAAGAAATGGACTGGGTTTCAGCAGGGCTAAAATGTCTGAAGGTGAGAAGTTAAGAGCAGGTCTTTCAGGACCCTGGACAGAGTCTAGGAAGCATAGGACTTCTTTCAGTGAATGCATCTTCCCAGCCGAGTCATGTGCTCCTTGAAACTGTCCACTCCAGCTCCACCTCTTTGTTGAGAATTGTGGAGCCTTAAAAGGAGTAGCCTTTTGGAGCAGAATCTAGCATGTTCCAGGCATTCATGCAAGGCACCCGAGCTCAAAGGATGCAGCCTTTGATCCAGTCTCAGGGGGTCTCGGGATCAGTGGGAGTGTTCAGGCCCAATGGCCTGCTCCTCAGACAGCCTCTGTGTCATTGCTGGGTTTCAGGAGCATGGCAACATGTTTAGGCTGAAAATGGAGTTATTACAGATTGTGTTTCTATGTCAGAGGGGGCCAGCTGTCAGATTCAGTCATCACCAGCAACTCCATCTTAGTCACCCACAGCCCTACCAAATTTTAAAGCAAGATATGGTGTAGAAAACCTTGTGTTGACTTTCCTAAAGGTGAGGATGGGCACAACATTTCATATCCCTGCCACAACCTGACGAGTTCCACTTGCTGAAATACTTAGTGCTATTTAAAAGAGTCAAGGAGTCAAAATGTTAACAGGCCAGTGCCGCCAAGCCTTCATTCTCTAGGCATTTCCCCTTACTAAATAGTGAAAAGGTGCAAAATGAAACCAAGATCTTTCACCAGAAGTGGCCACTCACTGTGTGACCATTAGACCCGGAAAGGACTAACAATCAGTTTGATCAGGGCTTTAAATTCATTGCACATCTTTTAAAAATAAATAAATGCTATTTTCGTTCTACCGCATAGCATCACAGAAAACACATGTTTAAAAGCATTGAAGTAAGTGGTTCCTTTCTAAAGATGCATGTCTATTTTGGTTTATTGCATTATCACTTAAATTTACACATAAAAGCCAGAATAATTAGATTTTTGTAATATTCAGCAGCATTCATATTCCATCCTTCTACTGTAAAACCAATGTTCAGGGTGGCCCACAGCATACTAGCAATAGTCAAAAAAGCATGTGAGCACTGTGCTAGATAGTCAATGTCTTTAATTTCACAGAATGTGCAACAGTGACCTACTGAATTGATCAGATAGCTTATTCACAGACAAAGTAACAAATATAGGCAAAAGGAGCATCAATAATAAATACAAGTGGTAGGTAGCAGTGAAGCAATAGTTGAGAGTTCAGTCTGTAAGGTTATCAAAAGCAGAATTCCCTTCCAACTTGTCCACCCACGGGCTTTCCAATTAATTTCCTCTCTCCCTTGCATGCCCAGCAACTTCTGTTACAGCTCCACATCCATTTCCTGGGCTTCCTTCACAGCTTGTTGGTGTTTCAAATAAATACAGATTTAACCTGAATTTAATCAGTCAATTAATTAATCTGTTAAAAGCCAGATCTGCTAACAATTAACAACAGCCTTAAGACATATAGGGGTGTGTGTGTGCGTTGGTATTGCCCTTGAACAGCTATTGCCTACTCAGAGCAAAATTTTCAACATGTATAATCCACTGAATATCAAATGCACTCTTGCCCACAATTTATCCCCAACAAAAGCCTGTCAAGTCCTATTTTGGAGTCACACGGAAAAGAAACTGCCTCAGAGGTTCAAACAGTTAACTTTGCTTAGCTGAAGGGGGAAGAAAAAAGCTCTTCGAGTGAGGAGCCAAACACTTGATTTATCACCTTTGCTTTTCTGAGGGGGATTCTTAATTTCTACCTGAAGAAATTCATCTCTCAACAGAATGAGTTTTTGCTCTCACTTTGTGACACCCAAGATAAATCTCAAGGGAAAGCGTCATCTTCTCTGAGGGATTTTTGCTGCTTCTTTTTCCTTTTTTCCCTGGTCAACCTGCAGACCCTCTTAATCCGGCACCACTGACCTTGCAGAGAGCAACCCAAAAAATGTAGATTAAGAAGTATTTTATTCAATAGACGCAGAACTTTAATGAGTTACTTTGGAGATTCTTTAATGGCATGGCACGTGAGGCTTTATCCCTGGCTGCCTCCAAAGCATGATTAAAAGGTGCTTCTGCAAGGCACAGATAGGGCAGCGCAGGCAGAAATCAAAGGTTTAAAAGAGGAGTGAGGAACCTTTGGCGCTGCAGATATTACTCAACTACAACTCCCATCAGCCCTAGCGCTAATGTGAACATGCCCATAATTCACTTTCAAAGCATCACTTCTCCAACATTATGCTATCAACTGCTAGGGTCAGAACAGCCTGCAGATTAGTGGGAGAAATGAGTGTGCACAAATGCTTACTGACAAAGATGGTGCCATGATTGAACTGTACAACAGACATAGATAACTGTATCGACTATTTGTGGGCAGAAGGCAGGGGGGGAGCGGGGGGAACAAACTCACAATCAGAGTTATTTGGAGTTCCCAGGTCCATCCTCAGCCTATGGGACAGTTAGGGCAGGCAAAAGAAAGAAACATCAGGGAAATATCAGGTGGATTAGCCATTCTTCTCCCAACTCCTTCTGAGTTTCAAAGCGAGTATTAATAACAACAACAGCAGCAACATGTGTTTATCACCCTATACCCACAGGTCTCAGGGTGGTTCACAAGAGAAAATCACAATATAAGAATGTAAAATACACAATAAAAACAAAAACAAGAAGAACCCAACTATCCCCCACCCTCCTCAGAATCTCCTGTTCTCAGGATAACCAGCAAATGTCTGCTCACACTGTCCTTCATGAACGGTGTGTGCTTTGTCCCATCTTATTTTACATCCCCTGCATAACATTTTCTTCCTGCTTTACTCTGGCAGATTCTACTGCATGCTCATCCACTTAAATATGGCTATTTGCTGATTCTAAACCTGCCTATTAAGCACAGTTATCAAGTCTGCTGCTCAAGATTGCCCTACAGCAGACACACTCTTCAACCCTCTACCTGGTCTATCCTTCCTGCAAATGCCCAATCAGCATCCTCCAGTCTCTGGGACCAAAGTGACAAAATGCTGCCACAGCACTGGAGGACTTGGATCAGCCAAGGGAGGATGTGGCAGTGCCCGAACAAGAGCCTGAGGGTGTAGTCTTGCCATCCTAGAGCCATGTGCCACTTTTGCAGATGGGAGCAGCAGACTGACGTGGCCAGAGAGAGCACACATTTGCAATCCCATCATTCCTGCAAGGTGAGCAAGTGTCATGAGTGAACATGCCACACCTTGTCATTAAAAGCTCGGCAGGTGCGGCAAGGAAGCCTGTTGGGACATCTTCCTTACTTCTATCAAGCTGCAATCTTAACCTGCTCATGAACCATGACTTGTGAGCCTTGTATCTGCTGCTGAGTCTGTACCATTACATACTTTACTTCCAAGTAAGAATCTCTCTCCGCATGTGTCGGGCAGAAACCTGGACACAATGAATGTTTTTTATATAAGCATGTATCTTAAGCAAACCTTGCTTTATTTTTATAGTTATTTTTGGTATATAATGACAGAATGCAGCACAGGAAAAAAATGAGTGCAAAAGTTGAAGAATCTATGTCTGCTTGCCCTAATCACAACATGCAAGATAGGGATTGCATTTCCAACATTTGCAAAGACTGTTTTGCTATCTCCCCCTAGTGGGGAAAAAATAAGCATGGCAATTTACGTCGAGACAAAAGTAAAAATGTTTCGCCACAAACAAAGGTTGCGTATTCTTTTTATAGATACATTAAAATATCCAAGGCACATCTGAATTAAGCCATCAAATTGCCAGATTCAGAAAGCTCAACAAGGAAGAGGAACACTTAATATATTGAGCATATACATGAATGATTCACACGCGGAATGCTCATATCTCATGTGCATGTGTGCTCCTGCACCACACAAAGAGGATATGTGGACAAGAGAAGAGTGTTAGCCAACCCACTGAAATTGGTAGGAACGTAGTTATATGTGTTTATGGAACAGCAGCAGCTATGCATTGCTAGCCTCATTGGAAATAAAAGGAGAATTATGTTGTTAGTGACTTGTTCCCAATAATGGAAACTGCCTTTAAAAAGAGATCAGTCACCCAATAGAGCTCTTCGTTGGCATCCATCTGCCTCAAGAGACAATGGAGTGTGCCTCCGGGGGTGAAGTCAAACTACCGCATTAGCAGAACCAAAGTGACCTCCCTAGGATGCAAGTCTAGGCAGTGTGACTGGGCTGCCCAGACAAGACCACCACCCTCCATCAGCCTCACTGATGTCGCCCAAAGGAAAGCAGAGTGATACGTTTGGCACCAGCTTGGCTGCAGGAGTTGCCAGAAGGGGGCACCATCCAACTGTCTTAGGGACTCTACTCCCAATTTGTGTAGGGTTTTACTTCTTAGACTTTTCTTCTCCCGAAGATGTCCCACAAGGCAATGGAGGTTTAGATCAGAGTTTTCTTCTCCTTCCCAAATTGACAAGCCCCGTCTGCCCCTCACTTCCCTCCACAGCACATGCAGAAACTGCATTCTTGACCACTGGACCCACTATTAGTCTCGTCCACTCAATCCACCAGAGCCTGTCTTCTGATGCACGGGAAGTCCCTAACTCACTAAGGGTTTGAGGCCCATCGGATACCCTCACCTGGTTTAGCCGGTCAGGTGAAGCCGTTTCCCAGGGTGTAGCCACAATTGCATCTTGGCAGCTTCTAGGACCAGTAGTGATGTATGGATGTGAGAGCTGGACCATAAAGAAGGCTGATCGCCAAAGAATTGATGCTTTTGAATTATGGTGTTGGAGGAGGCTCTTGAGAGTCCCATGGACTGCAAGAAGATCAAACCTATCCATTCTGAAGGAAATCAGCCCTGAGTGCTCACTGGAAGGACAGATCGTGAAGCTGAGGCTCCAATACTTTGGCCACCTCATGAGAAGAGAAGACTCCCTGGAAAGATTGAGGGCACAAGGAGAAGGGGATGACAGAGGATGAGATGGTTGGACAGTGTTCTCGAAGCTACCAGCATGAGTTTGACCAAACTGCGAGAGGCAGTGGAAGACAGGAGTGCCTGGCGTGCTCTGGTCCATGGGGTCATGAAGAGTCGGACACGACTAAACAACTAAACAGCAACAACAACAAAGCTTCTAGGAGTCACCCACAATTCAGAACAGACAACACGCAAAAAGGCCTGTGACACACTTGAGAACCATGGACACAGCAGCAAGACATGTTCAACAGGAACAGAAACACCACAAGACAAACACCTGTGTCTTCCCCCTAAGTACATACCGATGGGTAGGAACTCCACGCCCAACTGATAAATTGAGACAGCAAAGCATCCTTTCTTCAGTTCTTAAGCAACATATCCCATGAGAGGGAGAAAAGGTCCACAACTCCAATAAAATGTGCTATCAAAGCATTCTCTGACAACTGTGACTTTCAACAGGTATGCATTTTAATGCTATGAGAGAATCAGGAAAAACTGATGTACTTATGCCAGAAGCATGAGGAAGAGAAAGGATTTGGTTGCATTACAGTGGTACCTCGGGTTGCATACACTTCAGGTTACAGGCGCTTCAGGTTACAGACTCCGCTAACCCAGAAATAGTGCTTCAGGTTAAGAACTTTGCTTCAGGATGAGAACAGAAATCGTGCTCCGGCAGCGCGGCGGCAGCAGGAGGCCCCATTAGCTAAAGTGGTGCTTCAGGTTAAGAACAGTTTCAGGTTAAGTACGGACCTCCGGAACGAATTAAGTACTTAACCCGAGGTGCCACTGTAATTTCAAAGGTGATATCCAATTGCAGCAGTCCATTACTGCCACAGCCATTCTGCAAGCGGGGGACCTTGTTCTTAACATAATGCAATAGCCAAATTCAAAAGCTGTGTTGCCCTTGGGAAAGATGCCGAGCAACACCGAGCGCAACTGCTGTTATTGCACTCAGCAACACTCCTGTTCTGCAGCTGCCAGCGCAACAGCTATTGTTATGCCTGTGCAACGTCAGCTCTCAAAATTATTGTGCTGAATTATGTTCAGCACAAGTCTGCTTGTGCTGCTTCAAAGCACCAAGTCTGCTTTGAAGACTATTCTTAAAATATATTTATAGAAACCTAACATTCAACAGGTATCAGCAAGGTGGGTTCTATGCTCAAGGTGTAAACATTAACATAGATAAAGCACATACACCGTGCAACTGAGGCACACAGAGTACACAAGACCAACCTTTTCACAGGGTGTGCAATTTACCAGTGGAATTCACTGGCACACAATGAGTATAACTATGGATAACTGTGCTGAAGCAACGGCTGCAAAATTAATGGGAAACCAGACATCAAACTGGAAATTGACAAAAACAGAAATGATCAACAAGGACTGCTAGTGTCACATGCTGTTAAATACTCTTGCTGAAATAGCAGGAACAGACAACTTCCTCTGAAAATGGAAATGGCTACACACCCATGAGAAACTCATCACTCTGAGTTTCTAATAATCCAATCGCTTTAACTGCTAGGAGACCACCCCAACCTCAGACGCACAAGCTGATATCAATGTGGCCCCTAAGGAATGGCCTTCATCTTTTACTTCTTCCTTGGATGGCTCCCTCCTTCCTTAAGACCTTCACTTTCCATTAAAGGAGTTATCATCCTGAGAGTGGGGTGCATCCCCAAATCCCAGAACTCTCTTAAACTCTTAGCTTCTGCAGGTAAGCTACCTTGGCCAAAAGGTGCTCAACATGCCTGAGCTATTGTGAAAATACAGTGGTACCTTGGTTCTCAAACTTAATCCATTCTGAAACCGTTCGAAAACCAAGGCGTGGCTTCTGATTGGCTGCAGGAGGTTCCTGCAGTCAAGTGGAAGCCATGTCTGACATTCGGCTTCCGAAAAATGTTCGCAAACCAGAACACTTACTTCTGGGTTTAGTGCATTCGGAGCAGAAATGTACAAGTATGAAGGCGTTTGAGAACCAAGGTACGACAGTACAAATCAACCAAGTGGTAAAGTATGTGATAGGCAATAAAAAAAGGACTTAACCAGACCAGAAACTATACACAGTGGCATATTATGATCCAAGTAAACAGTTTCGTACAAAATTTTAGTGCCACTTCTCAAGAGTTAAGCAAATGAATTTAAGTCACAAACATCCAGAGCTCTTCATCACGCAAGAAAAATACTCTTGTTAGGAAAATGAAAACAAATTTCCATTGTTACCCATTTGAAAACACATTAGTAGGCTAACCTTCAGATTTACGTCATCTTTTCCTTTTACAAAGTAAATGTCAACTGACTGCTTCTAGTGGTCCCTGACTAGCTGAAGTACAAACCTTGAATTACACTTTCATTAAAAGGAGATGCACAGCTTGTGTACCTTCCACCTGGCTCTGCTGCCGCTCTCGGCTCACACAAAGGAAGGGTACCCGCAAGCTCTGGGCAAAAAGCCTTTGTAGGGTGCCCTGCTGGGAGCTGTTACAAAGTACTCCATTAAGACATACTATTTAAGTCAATACATTGTGAACTACAAAAGCAAAAAATAATAATAATAAGTACCTAACGAGAATGAGCCTGAAATAGAGCCTTACCTCGAGAGGCTTGGAAGACTTCATAAAAGGAATAAAAATGAAAGCCGAAGGAAACGAACAGGTAAAGAGACAGCTCCCATACCGGCAGCAGTCCTAATTGTAACGGCATTTTTCAGGGTTCCCAAAACCTAGGACGACAACATCCTGGTAGATAGCGCCTGCAAAACAAGAAGATAATTTTATGAATTTTTTTAACTAGATTCAGTTGAGTCTCCAGGATAGGGCAGAACATTTCTATGTGGAAGATAATATTCATCTGAACTGTCATTCATGAGCAATGGTGACTGCATTATTATAGAACAGTCCAGTTCAGGACCAAATGCACATAGAACATGACTTGCCAGTGTGGCACTCACAGCTGTGCATGTTGCCCTCAGAGGCCTTTCCAGGCACCCACAGAGTCCCATCCACCTACCCCTCCCGCTGCTGAAAGAAGCCTTCTTCAGCCTAGTTGAAGCATGGAGAATGATTTCGAGGGGAGCATGGTGCTACCAGCACACGATGGCCTTTCCTCTAAAGGAGAGAAGCCTGTTAGCATCTCTGCTGCTGTTTGCACCAGGGAAGATGGGGCTAGTGGGTTCTTTGCTTGTGTCTCAGGGCTTGCAAAGGAGCATGGTCAGCATGGCAGGCAGGCACTTCAGCCATTGTTCACCATGAATAGAATCCTGCACTGAAAATTATTTTCAGGTCAGTGTTCTGTAGAACGAAATAATGAACGGACAAGCAGAAAAATGTATCATTCTCAGCATTGTTTTTCTAGGGAAAAGGTGCCAGAACTCACCATGAACACCTCCCTCTTGCAGTACCAGCAAGTTCTGGCTAAAAAAGGGCCCTGATTCATTCCCATTTTATACCATCCCCACCCCCCTGGCAGGACACAAAGCTGAATGGATATGTTTCCATAAGCGATGGGCTGTAGCTCAGTGGGAGAGCACCTGCCTTGAATGCAAAAGGTCCCAGGTTCAATCCCCAGTATCTCCAGGTAAGGCTGGAGGGAAAGTCCCTTGCCTAAAACCCTGGAAAGCCACTGCCAGTCAGTATAGACCAGGAATGGCCAGGGATGATAGGAGTTGCAGTGCAGCAACATCTGGAGTAGACACTACTGAGCTAGATGAACCACCTATGTTATCCCTATGAGTAGTTTCTCTTCCAGGCACGGACCACCTCCAGGCCCAGCTAACTTCACCAAAGTTGCTACATGATACACCTTGAAACTATGCCCTTGGAGTCAGGCCAACCATGACAAATTCCATCTGCTATTCTTAAAATCCATGGCTGCTTGGTTTACTACAGCTCTTGCGGGAGCAAGGAGGGGGCAGGTGATGTTCTTTCACCACACTGCTGCCCTGTGGCATTTTTGGGAAATGATGCAATGGGAAGGGAAAAGGCCATGGGGAGAGACTTTTTGTTGCTGTCCCAGCCCCCCCGTTTTCCTACAGGATTAGTTCACCTCCTCAGATATTCCCAGAATGTTTCTGACCCATAGATTGTTAGTTGTGGGACTGAGAAGTTAAACTGGACACCGACCGAAAATACTAATTTTATTTTATTTTTATATGTCATCCCGGAAAGGTTTGCCAACTTTTCTGTTCAAACCATTCTGGAACCTCAAGTTGAGTAGCTCTGAGCATGTGCAGAGTGTCCTCCATCTATGGAAGGTATCTTCAACCATTACGGAACCAGGACCCACTTTTAACCTAAACATGCATGTGGGGACCCATCTGTTAATCTTTTGCCTTCTATTTGCCAGGTGGCAGTGCGTCTTGGAGCAGCCTGCAATCCACTAGCGGGAGCTGACCCAACAGATAAGAAAAGCTACAAAAAGCTTTCTAAAAAGTGTACGTAACATCTTCAAACAGAACGAAGTGCTCCTCCTCAAAAAAAAAACATGGTGTTTTCGAAACCACACTGTAGAGGAAGAGCTACAAACACCAACCGCATGAATTCCTTTGGGATTCTTATCATTTTCTGACAACTAGGAATGAGAGTGAAATTCTGGCCAGCTGATAAACCTCATCTCAGATCCGTAAGACTGGAAGCCACTCAGCAGGCACTCAGGAGCTTTATCAAACTTTTGCAAAGTACTGTACTACAGGAAAGTCCACTGTTTTTGGTTGCACAACAACCTTACAGCGCAAACTTAAGCCTCACTTGAGTTCAACGCTACTTATTCCCAGGTGAGTATGTAATATAATTGCGGCCCATAGCTGTCAACTTTTCCCTTTTCTTGCGAGGGAAACGTTGGCAGCTATGTTGCGGCCCCACACGTTTATTTTAGTCGGGACTTTTGAGGCTCGCGCGCGCCTGCTCGGACCTCTAGGTGCTGAACTGTGCTGACTCCTCTGCCCATGCCCAGAAGCAACATGTCCTTGCGCATCTTTGCGCGCGCAGCCCTCCTGCGACCGTCAAGCGGAGCTCCGGGGCATGACGCTTTCAGAGTCCCCTCCCGCTCCCAGGGTCCTCAGACAAAGTTTTCCGCGACAGGAATTTCCTTCCCGCTTGGAACGAGCATGCATTGGTCTTCTGCGCCCGGAGCGAGACGCTCCTCGACTTGCTCGGCTCCTCGGCGCCTCCCTCCCGCCCAGCTCCCGGCGCAGGAGGCGGACCTCCACTCCCCGCCTTGACGGTTGGTAGCAACGAGTGGCTCGCGGAGCTGCGCGGAACAAATCATAAGCACCGACCTGCGGCGGAGCGCGGCTCCATGCGCGGCCCGGGCGTCCCTCCCCGTTTCCGGCTCCGGCCCCGGCG
Organism: Podarcis filfolensis; assembly: GCF_964270895.1. NCBI lineage: Eukaryota > Metazoa > Chordata > Lepidosauria > Squamata > Lacertidae > Podarcis > Podarcis filfolensis. The sequence goes on from NC_139606.1 coordinate 98,016,037, forward strand.
AGGCGCGCACTCGCTCCGCCCCTTCTGCGGAGAGCGGCGGGGCGCGCGCGGTCTGGGCCCGGCGCGGGTGGCTTGCAACAGCTTGCGAGACCGTGGGGCTGTTTACTCGAGTGTAAGCCTCGCGGAGCGCAATAGGGTTGGTTGGTTTCCTTCCTTCCCTGCGCACAGATCAACTTTGCAATGGCGAGGCAAGCTGACCTTTTTGCGAGCGTTTCTTTAGCAGGCTGGTGTTTTTTAATGAAACGGGGAAGAAGCTAAAAGCTGGCTGCAGCAAATTTTTAAAATGGATCCTCCAAGATACCCCTACAAGGCCAACAACAGATCACAGTTCCGGCGTTTTCCAGTGCCACCGTGGCACGAAAATAGGGATCTGCAGCTTGCACAGTTTTTGCATGGGAGGCTCCTAAAATGAGTGCCAAAAGTACACTTCTCATCTAGCCCGGTGGACTGGATCTTACAAATAGGGATCTGAATCTGATTTGATGGTGGTTTGGGTGGTGCCCTATGTAAACATGCACTTTCAGTAAGATCTCGTTTTATTTGCTGGAACCAGCTTTTGCCCATGTCCATAAAAGCTTGTTTTCTCTCTCTTCCATCCTTCCCCTGAAAAATCCCACACGCAGACGTCGCTCATCATCTAGCCCAATATTTTTTCGGTATATACAATCTCTTAAATAAAATAAATACATCAATTCTGAGAGAGGGGTGGTTTTGGTTTAAGAAGCACCACATTAAAATGTGAGGTGCATGTGTCCCCATCATTATTGACTTTCATGAGCAATTTTAAAACGTTCCTGTTTACCCAGTTATTTGATGACTGAAGAGCACTGTGCCTGACAGCCCTAAGATCACTGGATGAGAAAATAGTTTTGGAATGTTTTAACTGTTTTGGGAAATCTTTTTTAAATAAATAATCGTTTTGTTGTGGAAATGTTTGCTACCCTGGGTTCTTTCAGGAGGCAGGGTGGGATATTAATTTAATTTAATTTAATTAATTAATTGAACATGCAATAGCATGCAATAAAAATAAAATTATTCCCCATTCCTAGTGACCAAGCAGCTCAGGGTGTCTGAATCTTGGGCGGGGGGGGGGGGGGAGATGCAAGAATTTCTTCCCTTCTTCTCTAACCCCACTGTAGGGACACCAGAACCTTAGCTGGGACAAACAAGCATACACTGAGAAACATGAGGTACCAATAGTTACCCTGGTATTAGTTTTAGTAAAATAGTACAACTCCTACAGCAGGGGTCAGCAAACTTCTTCAGCAGGGGGCTGGTCCACTGTCCCTCAGACCTTGTGGGGGGGCAGACTATATTGGGGGGCAGGATGAACGAATTCCTATGACCACAAATAACCCAGAGATGCATTTTAAATAAAAGGGCACATTGTACTCATGTAAAAACACACTGATTCCCAGACCATCTGCGGGCCGGATTGAGAAGGCGATTGGGCTGGATCCGGCCCCCGGGCATTAGTTTGCCTACCCATGTGCTACAGAGTCAGAACAGCCACCAAATGATATACAGTGGTACCTCGTGTTAAGTACTTGATTCGTTTCGGAGGTCTGTTCTTAACCTGAAACTGTTCTTAACCTGAATCACTACTTTAGCTAATGGGGCCTCCTGCTGCTGCCGCGCCACCGGAGCACAATTTCTGTTCTTAACCTGAAGCACTATTTCTGGGTTAGCGGAGTCTGTAACCTGAAGCGTATGTAACCTGAAGCGTATGTAACCCGAAGTACCACTGTACTGTATACAGTGGTACCTTGAGTTACATACGCTTCAGGTTACAGACTTCACTAACCCAGAAATATTACCTTGGGTTAAGAACTTTGCTTCAGGATGAGAACAGAAATCGTGCTCCGGTGGTACGGCGGCAGCAGGAGGCCCCATTAGCTAAAGTGGTCTTCAGGTTAAGAACAGTTTCAGGTTAAGAACGGACTTCCAGAACGAATTAAGTATGTAACCGAGGTACCACTGTAACTTCTATTGTGCTGCTTTTTCCTTTACTTAGAAGAGGACAGCAGTTATTGAACAAGGAGCCCACTGGATGGCAGCAGACTACAACGAGTATTATGTGCAAAAGTCCTGTTCTTTCCCAGATTAAGCAGCGCTGCTGTAATAACAGGGACACGCCGTCAGCTGATATGTTTGGGAAGGAATCGCTGGGAGGGAAAACCATGCATATTTATTATACTGATGTCAGCCACCATTCTGCTATAGGTAAAAAGGCACTGTCAAGTTAAGTAGGTCAGTACATTGATCAACCCTGACAGTGATCGCATCTGGAAGAGCTTACTGTCTTGGTCTCTCAAGGTGGAATACGTCTTCCGTCTCTGCTCAGCCTGGGTTCGCCCCCCCCCCCCACCTCTGGAAGAAAGAGAAAACAAGTGACAAGTTTCCTGGAGCCTTCGTTTATTAGGCTACCTCTAAGTCAGTTTGCATACATCATGCCATGTCTGACACACACACACACGCGCACACACACACATTTTTCTATGCATCCAAGCTGCAGTATTTACAATTTGGGCAAATGCTGTGCTTCTCCCACAGGGATGCTTTGAGGGATTTGTTCTTTGCAAATTATGATTATGAACTGACCTGATCCGAATCTCCCAGGCTAAGGTGTGAACCGGAATGCCATTGTCCTTCAGATTTCACACTTGGGATGTGGTTCCTGACTCAAAAAAACAACAACACAAAAGGTACAAATATGTTCACAAGCATGCATATTTTAGGACAAAGTATGTTCAGCAATGCGAATTTAGTGAGAAAATACTTTCTCGAGAATACATATTTAAATCTGAATTTTAATACAAGCAATTTTTATTATTATAAAAAAATGCAGATTAATGGAGAAACAAGATGTAACAGATTTCTGACTGGACAGATGTGAAACTGACCGGACCAGAAATAAACAGAGTCACTGCTTTTTTCAGGGGGTACTCGGATACACAGTAACTGCACCTCTTTTTTGTTGTTGTTAAAAAGTGTGGCACTTACTGTAACAACTCCATGGTGAGTACTGGCACCAATTTTTCTAGGGAAAAAAGCACTGAACAGAGCCATCCATTTTCTATACCCGGACACTGCATGTATTGCTATTAGAGGTTTGTAGCCCAAGATGTGTCTATTTCAAATCAATATGCAACAGGAGCCTTTTATTATGTCCAAAATTATTGGTAATGTACAGGCTTTTCTGTACTTAGTATCTCTTTTAGCTACTTTTGATTCATTTGGCTTCCTCCTCCCTCCCTAGGTCTTTGCCTTTTCCGCCTGTTATCTGTAGGTCAGGGCCGAGGCTTTTCCTGGACTACAACTTTAAGAACTGTATGAAATGCAGGAATTCAACACAAGAAGTTTTTCTGGGCACAGAAGCACAGCAATAGGGAACGCCTCAAGGGATGGTTTTTCTGCCTCTTGTTAATGCTTCAAAGGTGTAGAGCCCTGCAAGTGCGGTGGGTGGGAACCCGACAAATCAAAAACATACCTGCGCATAGGCGAATATTGCAGAGAAACTAGAAAAACTAGTTCTGTCTATATCTGTAAGCAAATTATGTTGTGTATTTTTAGTAACTTATAGGGTAAGAGCATTGTTGTTACTCGTGAGAAACTAGGCTAGGGGGAATGAAATGGGGAAGGGCGTTCCTCTCCCCCCCCCCAGTTTAAACTCTGCTCAGAATCTTGAAAATCGCTAAAGAACAAGTTAAAGGTGGGAGAACAGAACATAAAAAAGGTGTGGTATTTGCCGAAAGAGCCAAGTGAGCGATTTCAACAGCCAAGTTAAATATGATGCAGTCAAGGCTGACATGCACTTCCTTTCAGAGCTCCCAAGTGTAGGGCTGTGAATTCCGAGAGGAAAATACGCAACCTCATCCCACTCGGAGCCTCCCCAGCCAACCGTTCCTTGTTTGCCTTGGCCGAGTCTGGGGCTAGCCTTTCACTCACTGGTCTGGTTTCGAGGACAATTGCCTCTCTGCAACGGATATCATTCTCCAGCTCTCAGCTTGGTTGCCTGTGAATGGAGCATTTATTTTCATTGACTCACAGGACTGAACGGATGCCGAGAATATATTTGAGGACTTCTACAAACGAGTGGAAAAGCACACAGCCTTTACCGGGCACAGAACCCACTGGCCTGCGTTCTCTTTCGAGCCAGCAGTGTTCCTCCTCTTTTGCAGCTAATGCAGAGCTCGGGGATGGGTGGGTAATGTAAGCTGGGTAAGGGTCTTATTACGTGCAGGGCTCCCGAGGATTTAGAAAATGAGCTGAAGACAAAAGTGAAACATCTGGTTAGCATCATTGTGTAGCTGAGCAGCTGATTTGGGGAGGCTTGCTAAAAACCGTGGCTGTTTCATCTTACACATGCCATGTAATCAGGCTGCACAAAGGACTCTGAAAATATATGGATCTGAACATCTGGGGCTGTTTTCCTTGCGCTGCTCCCTTCCCTAGCAAAAACCCATTTTGTCTTTCATTAAAGGGGAGCTGCCTGTTCACGAGACATAGGAACCTGCCTTTTACCAGGCTAGACTATAATTGCCAATCCAGTCCAGGATGGTCAGGGGTCAGCAAACTTACCGCGCCTCGGGCCGGTGTCTCCAGCGCCAATCACGCGGTGGGCCGGAGGGCGGGGGAGCGCATGCCCATACGTGTGTGCACACACTATTTCCAGCGCACTTCCGGGTCGGAGGAGCACCGAAAATAGCTTGTGTGCATGTGCACGGGCCTCTTCCAACCCGGATGTGCACTGGAAACAACGCTTGCGCATGCGCAAATAATGCTTGCGCATGCGCAAATAATGCTTGTGCATGTGCAAATAATGCTTGTGCATGCACACAAGCTATTTCCAGTGCTACTCCGACCTGGGAATGGGCAGCCAAGCAGTGCAGTGCCGGTATGAGTGGGCGGTGGCAGCAGGTGGTGGGGGTCACCACCGGCCGGATAAATGAGTCCCTCGGGCCTTATACAGCCCGCGGGCCTTAGTTTGGGGACCGCTGGTCTACCCTGACTGGCAGTGGCTCGCTCTCCTGGGTCTCAGGCAGTCCTGGGATAGCTCAGTCAGTAGAGCAAGAGACTCTTAATCTCAGGGTTGTGGGTTCACGCCCCACATTGGGTGAAAGATTCCTGCATTGCAGGGAGTTGGAGTAGATGACCCCTGTGGCCCCTTCCAACTCTACAATTCTATGACTTTCCCATCTCCTGCTACCCAGTCCTATTGTTTAACTGGAGATGTCTAGTCTGAATCCAGGGCCTTCTGCAAAGCATGTCCTCTGCTTCTGAGCTATGGTCCTTTCTTCTTTAGTTGCAGCAAAAAGTAAAGATGTGTCATAAATTAAATAGCACCAATAGACACACACACGTATTCTCTCTGTCTCTGAATATTCCACCCTATTGTGGTTTCTAATGAAGTGCAATGTGCACAGGGTAGATGGAGGGTGGAGGGAGGATGTTTGGTGATGTCAGGAGCTGCTGGAATGTGTGTGTGTGTGTGTGTGTGTGTGTGTGTTGCAGTCTTCTTGGGACTTCGCCCACCCAGGCTCTCCTAATCTTTCTAGGGAGGGAGGAGAGAGGTATCAAAGACTAACTTTGCCAGATAAGCCTTGCTTCAGCAACATGGTCTCCCTGAGCTCTTGCATGTTTTGAGTTTCTGGTGTTCCTCCTTGGGCCTGACTCCTGGCCTGTTCTTCTCTGGTCCTGATTGTTCACTGGTTCTCTTTCAGTGTTCTTGGCTGCTGGGGGTCACAGCCACACCCAGTGCTGAGTGGTTTGCTAGGGTTCCTGGGACACAGCCCTCCCAAGGAGAATGCCATGCAATTCTTTAAAAAAATAAATCTTGGAGTGGGACACTTTCTGTCCCCACATATGTTATACTTCTACTTGAACTCAGAGAAGTTCTGCAAACATTTCTGTTCTCTGATGGAGCAGGTCTCTGCAACACTTAAAAGGTAAAGGTACCCCTGACCGTTAGGTCCAGTCGCAGATGACTCTGGGGTTGCGGTGCTCATCTCACTCTATAGGCCGAGGGAGCTGGCGTTTGTCCGCAGACAGCTTCCAGGTCATGTGGACAGCATGACTAAGCTGCTTCTGGCGAACCAGAGCAGCGCATGGAAACACTGTTTACCTTCCCTCTGGAGCGGTACCTATTTACCTAGTTGCACTTTGACGTGCTTTCGAACTGCTAGGTTGGCAGGAGCTGGGACTGAACAACGGGAGCTCACCGCGTAGCGGGGATTCGAACTGCCAACCTTCTGATCAGCAAGCCCTAGGCTCTGTGGTTTAGACCACAGCACCACCCGCGTCACTTAGTTCATCCTAATCCAGGCACAGGCAAACTCGGCCCTCCAGATGTTTTGGGACTACAACTCCCATCATCCCTGACCACTGGTCCTGTTAGCTAGGGATAGTCCCAAAACATCTGGAAGGCCAAGTTTGTCTATGCCTGTCTTAATCCAAACTCACTGAGGGTTTGAGACCCATTGGCTACCCTCACCTGGTTTAGCTGGCCAGTTGAAGCTGCTTCCCGGGGCCCGGCCCCTGTCACATGCTGACAGTCTCTAGGAGCCACAGGTGAGTGCTGAGTGCAGGGTGGGGACCAAAGATGGACAACCTACCTCAGAAGAAACACAATGTGCCCCCCACCAGAGGTCCTACCCCTTCCCTAACACCCCATACACCCAATGGGAGTTGCAGCTGAACAACATCTGGAGGGGGGCACAGATTCCCCACTCTTATAGGATCCAGTTTTTTGTTGAAAGGTCCTGAAGGACCTCAGTGTCCACACAGCAGGGACCAGTCACTCGATAAGTAACTCCAATATTTGCCAAAAGAACAAATTCAAAACTAGATTTGGACCAAGTTCTTGGACCAAGTTTTATATATAAAAAACACATAGAAAGGACAGCATGTTGCACACACGCTTCCAGAGAAGCTTGTACGTGATTTGGAGGAAACCTCTCATTGCTATGTGGAGCAGCGAAACAGAAGGGTGGGAGGGAATGCACAGCACATCAAAGCTGTCCTGATGGGAATGATTCCAGACAAAACAAAAAGGCTGCCATTTTACACACACGCAGAGGTCCCCGCTATGTGGGACGGGGATAGATGCATGATGAGTGGGCACTTTCGGTTCCTTAGCGCATTGCTTAGAAACTGGATGGTCTAATAGCTAGATCAAGGATTTTGAGTTGGGTTATATATCCTGCCCGAACCACAAGTCTTACAGGGCGAGTCACAGCCTCTCAACTTGACAAAACACCGCAGTCAGCTGGCCAGCTACCTTAGGGGAGTGAAGCGAAATGAATACCTCCTTCATTTAGCACACACTGAGTGCCAGATCAAGAACAGGGAAATGGGGAATTTCACAAGTTGCACTGCTATATTCATATGAGAGGCGGCATATTAGAATCATAGAACCATAGAACTGCAGAGCTGGAAGAGACCCCAAGGGTCACTGAGTCCAACCCCCTGGGATACAAGAATCTCAAGCAGATCATACATGACAGATGGCCATCCAACCTCTGGTCAAAAACCTCCAAGGAAGGAGAGTCCACCACTTCCCAAGGGAGTCCATTCCACTGTCAAACAACTTTTACTGATTTTTTTTTTTTTAAGAAGTCCTCATGGAAATTCACCATCATTTTAGGGCAAATTTCTCCACTTTGTGGAGTACAATTTTTCATTGTTGCAAAGCAATTTCCCCCAACACAATACATTTTGCATATTTCCTCTCCCACTAATAAATGCATTTATATGCACAAATTGCCCTAGTATATGCATTTGCTTGGTTGGAGAACTCAGAGGAGTGTGTATTTTGAAGGAGGGTTGCGTTCTGGTTTGCACGTTATTTTGGAATGTGCAAATTAGGCATACGTCTAACTGCAAACTTGAATCACATTTCTCTGCAGTCCGTAACAGCATATACAGGACTGTGAATGTGCAAGGTTGCTTCTGACTACTTTTCCCTCTAGAAAGATGTAACGGAGAATAAAACACTGGAAATGAAACATGATAATCAGTATGAAAGTGTGTGTGTGTGATCCAGGTGTTCCTCCCTGTACAAAGCCAACTGCATGAGAGGCCAGACTGGAAGAATAATCCCTGACCTCATCCTCTCTGTTGTGTCACCACCTCTGACTTTGTGTATTTGAATAGAACAGAGATGCCCAACACCCCCAATGCAGCAAGAGCGCAGAGAGCTAGTGTTTATTTTAAATCAGATTATCGATTTGTCATGGGATATGCTTTTTATCTTAGGGTCTTTGAATTTCTAAGCACTTGCATATAGTGACAAAATAAAAGTCAACAATGCTCCAGTGCGATCAATCAATGGTCCCTGGAAGAGTGTCCCTGGGGACACAGGCAGCAGCATCAGATCTCCTTCTCTAAGGATAGAGAGGGAAGACTGACCTTGGAGAGGAAGGTCTGGTGCCAGATTCCCTTTCTCCGTGACCACAGAGGCTTCCACTTCCCTTGCCTTACCCGCAACAGAACAGCCCAAATGGGGCCTGGCTGGGTAGACCAGGGACCATGTCACCAGCCTAAAACACAGCTAGGTTAGAGACTTCTCCTGCATGTGAAGAAAGGCTCTGGCAGATTGAGCAGATGAGACTGATAGTGAGTCCAACAGTCAAGAAAGCAGTTACAGTGGTACCTCTGGTTGAGAACTTAATTCGTTCTGGAGGTCCGTTCTTAACCTGAAACTGTTTTTAACCTGAGGTACCACTTTAGCTAATGGGGCCTCCCACTGCCACTGCACAATTTCTGTTCTCATCCTGAAGTAAAGTTATTAACTCAAGGTACTACTTCCGGGTTAGCGGAGTCTGTGACCTGAAGCGTTTGTAACCCGAGATACCACTGTACTGCATGTGTTATAGAGGGAAGTGAGGGGCAGTTGGGGCTCATCTTCCTGGGAAGGTAGCCCATCTAGGAAAAGGAAATCTTTGGTCCTAAACTCCCACTGCCTTGTGGGATATCTTTGGGAGTAGAAAAGGCTAGGGAGTCAAACCCTACACAAATTGGGAGTAGAGTCCCTAAGAGAGTTGGATGGCGCCTCCTTCCAGCAACTCCTGCAGCCAAGCTGGTGCCAAACGTATGGCTCTGCTTTCCTTTGGAGCACATCAGTTAGGCCGAGAGAGGGGTCTTGTTGTCTGGGCAGCCCAGTATCTCCATACACACTTCCCAGGCTTGCGCCCCAGAGAGATCACTTCGGTGCTGCTAACACAGAGGTTTGACTTCACTGACCTGGAGGTGCACCCCATTGTCTCTCGAGACAGATGGATGCCAACATCAACTCTCATCATCCCTGACCACTGGAAATGCTGGCTGAGGCTAATGGGAGTTGGAGTTCTACATCATCTGGAACGGAACACAGGTTCCGTTCTCCTGCTACAGTGTTTTGGAATCATGGCACACGTTATGCTAAACCATGGCTTGCAGTGACCCTGAACAAAACCTCAGGTTTGTGTTCTCCCTCCTCTCCCCCCACAGGGCCAGGAGACCCGCCCTATTTTTTGGTTGTAGATTGTTTTAACCTTGTATTTTTATATTGCTGCAACCTGCCCCCGGGACATTGCTGTGAAGGTCAGGTCAGATACCCGACAATATTAACAATACTCCTCACACCTTGTTCCCACTGAGTTACTGTGCTTTAACACACAGCGTTCCTAATGCGATGCATGCCTTCTTCTTGAATCTTAATATCTATGCAAGTAAAGAAATTCTTGGGAGTATTATTTTGCATAACAATAGCATTTTATTACCCTTCCCATCTAAAATAATGCAGGGTAATAAGTACTGGGAATTTGAGGCATTATCCCTTGAAAATAAGTGCTTCAGGCATTTGATCTTTAGACATGATTACATAATACGATGCAGAATGAGTGTTCGGAACAACTATTAATATTAATCTTAGCGCCTACACAGTGTTGTTCTCACATCTTCAAAGTGCTTTCCTTCCATTAGCTATAAGCCTTACAATACTTTGGGGACAGTCCCTGGTAAATAAGTAAATATTATTGCCATTATATTGATGAGACAACAGAGCCAGTAAGGCTGCACGATGTGCCCAAAGCCAGCAAACAGAGACACCACTAACTTGAAGCGAGGTTGGTAGGGTGGGGTGGGTTAGGGGGAGAAATTGGGCTCAAAACAATATTAAGGAAAGAGCCATAAAGAGACTTGGTAGCAAGTGGGGATGCTCCACATTGTGTACCATACAATATGCTGGAAATGTTTTGCATCTCAGGAACCCATGAGAACAGAGTAGGTGCATCACAAAAAAATGCACATGTGCTTTAGCTAATTAATATGTGCATATGCAAATTTGGAAGTAGCGGCTGTTCTATAAATAGAAATACACTACACTTCACTGCCATAGGGAAGACTGTGTCCAGGTTACCTGTTGACCTGCTCAGTCTACTGTCAAGAAGCTAACTGCACGCCCTCCAACATGCTCCAGAATAAAACCAGGATGCGTGTCTTTGGGGGCCATGCTCCTGTGTGAGTTCACATGACTCGCACGAGAGAACGGCCCCCGCAAATGTGCATCTTTCAGGGCCATGACCTTGTGGGAGCCAGGTGACTCGCGAGAGAGCATGCCCCCCCCCCGCCAAAAAAACAGGAGGTCCCATTTAAATCGGGACAGTTGAGGGCATATGTAACTGTTGATGGGCAACTCCTTCCACTGGTTCTTTAGCCTTAAACTGGACTCAGACCACACAGTCCTTCAAATAAGGGAGTATCCTTTGCTATAAAGTGACAGATGGCCACCCAGCAATGGATGTGCCCCTGAAGTCAACAGATACTGTTTTTGACCATTCCTACATGGGGGAGGGGGGAACTCTCTGCAAAGAGAAAACTTAGCACATCTGGAAGAGATGTTCAAGGGGAGCACTGCATTGCTGGCTTTCTGTTTGCATGGCATTTGAAACCTAGGAGACTTCCCTCACCCACAGTCTGAAGTGGTGCAGTCCGCGTTAGGACTTTGGTGTGTTTCCATCTCATTCCATTGCATTTGGATGCCAAGTCCCACAAGACTGTGCCCCAGTTCCATTCCCTTCAGGGTTTTGTTTTGTTTTTTCCTCCCTGCCATCCAGGTCAATAGATGTCATTTACATTGGGGGTGGGGCGGGGGAGAGTAATCAAAGGGCTGCAGTCAAAGGCATCTCTGAGGAGAAACCAAAAGCTGGCCTGCAGCCCCCAACCTGGGATTGATGCTGCAGGGGCTTTGCAATTCAAAACCCCAAAGTTTTCTTGATGACTGCGAGCTTATTTTTAAAAATGTGAGCCAAGAGCCATGTAAACCAGAGAAATCATAACTCAGGAGTTGCTATGTGGATGCAGATTTAGGTCAGTTAAGTGGCTTCATGCAGAGAAGCCTCAGGTCTCACATGAAAGCAAGGGTGTGTGTGTGTGTGTGTGTGTAAAATTGACATTTTTCAAAGGCTCATAGAAACATGACAGCCCATGCATATGTTGCATATAGAGGGGCGATTGCTTGCTTATTTATTTTATTTCCAGGATTGCTAGACTGTGTCCTCCACTGCCAGAAGGAAGACAGTGGAGAGCCTTGAAGTTGCCCCTTCACAGGGAACACCTGGGCAGCGGACTGAGCAGGCTTGGCCTTGGCCTTCCCTGCTATGGTGAGCCATTTGAGGTATCCTTTTAAAGTATAGCCATTATAAATTTATATAAATATACACTATATATGTAAATGTTATGCAAATGTATCTCCTGTTTTTGTCTCTTGGAAACGCACTTCCTCATTTTTGGCGATTTGTAAGTGACCACCTCCTCAGCATTAGTTACCCAACTCTCCTTCCGGCACAACCAGGCTCCGTTTACACAAATAAGGCCAATCAACAGAAAATAAAGAAATAATTCACAATTTTTTGGGTGGGAGTTGCAGGGAGGGATGGAAAAAGAGAGATGGAGGGAGAGAGAGAGGGAGAGGAGATAAACTTACCATAACTTGAAAGTGGGTAATTTTAAGTGGCGGGTTTTTTTTCCTCCCCCAAGAAAGCAAGTGAAATAGACACAAAAATGAAACATTACTGTAAAAATTGCCTTAAAAGGGGGTACTTATGCACATTTGGAAGAGAAACTAGTAACATAGTGCACATTAACAATTTGGGGCTTAAAGAGATTCAGCACCACTTCAGGAAAATTCTCAAATTTTATGAGGAATTTCACAAGTGGAAAATACATTATAGTCGGTGAAAATACTTTACTAGAATAGCTTTGCAAAAGATCTGAGCTATTCAAGGCATTTATTTTCTGCCACATCTTAAAAGAGCAACCAACCTTTCCAACTGGAGCATACAGATATTCCTATACAAGACAAAAAAAAACTGCAAGGGATTATATCAGCAAGGCCTGTTCATGTGAACCTCTCAGGAATTGGACAACTTAGCAAATCTGGTCATCTTTTTCGTTGATTTATTTAAAATGTTTATATCCTGCCTTTCCCAAAGAGTTTGAGGCAGCTAAAAAAGCAGAACAAAAAATAAAAATAAAACAAACATATCCCCCTCAATATTTTTTTTACAAATTATTATTAAAAAGAAAGAAGCAAGGGATCACCAGGTAAAACAAGAAGAACAGCTGAAACTAGATAAGCAGGTTTAAATGAAGCCACTAAAAGCCCAAAGCTCACATTAGCAACGGAAGGTGATCAAGGAAGGGGTAAGGCAGGCCTCCTTGGGCAGGGAATTGCAAGCCTGGGCCTAGCCACCAAAAAGGCCCTCTCGCTTGTCCCAATCAGCCATAACTTTGGGATGCCGATCATAGCCCTACTGTGATCCACAACCCACATAAAGCCAAGAAATTCTCACTAGAATCGGTTTAGGTGCCTGAAAACCAATGGCAGTAATAGCCGAAACTCACAGGTCTGTTTTAAAACAGTGGTGTACTTGGATTAAAGAGGGTGATGATGATTACTGCAATTATCATTAGTTGCCTCTAATGTTTTGAAACGGCCAGTGAAGTCTGCCCCACTGGTGAAGGAAGAGGAGTGTGGGGGGAGCGCACCGCCCCTGGCAGCAAGATCCTGGTGGGGTGCCATCACGCATGAAGCTCCGCCACTGGTCTGCCCTGGATCCAATGGTTCCCAGTTGCTTAAAAAACAACAACCCCTTTTGGGTGAAGGTGATCAAATTTATTTTATTTATTTGGGAGTTGAGAGGGGGTGTAACTGCTTGCACTCTTGGCATATCTGGTCACTCTGATAGATGATATGTGGACCGCAACATTGCTGTTAAACCTAAACCATAATATACTACTGCAGGCATAGGCAAACTGGGCCCTCCAGATGTTTTGGGACTACAGCTCCCATCATCCCTAGCTAACAGGACCAGTGGTCAGGGATGATGGGAATTGTAGTCTCAAAACATCTGGAGGGCCGAGTTTGCCTATGCCTGTACTACTGGCTTGGCTCTCAGAGTGGAGAGCCCTGTGAGGCCCTTCTTCATGTGCCTCCTACACAAGAGGTCTGGAAGGTGACAACATGAGAACGGGTCTTTTTTGCTGTGGCTCCCTGTTTGAGGAATGCTGTCCCCAGGGAGGTTTGCTTGGCACCTTCATCTTTAGCCACCAGGTGAAAACATCCCTCTTCAACCAGGTCTTTGGCTGATTAAACAATCCTAAGTCCTTTTCAATGTGTTTGTGGGAGGAGGCTATTTTATTATGTACTTTGTGGTTGTATTCTGTATTTGTATGCCGTGAACCACCCTGAGATCCTCAGTTGAAGGGCAGTATGCAAATTGAATAAATAATAATACCTACAGGGAAGATTCCAGATAGTCGCAATGGATGGTTGTTTGGGGTCTCCTGGGAGCTGTCCTGCCTAGTGCCACAGGACAATATATTGTTCCCAGTACTATTCAGCATGTATATAAGGCCCCTGGGTTCGGTCATTCGAAGCTCATTGTCTCCTTACCCATGTCTGCATGCTGCTCAGCCGTCCCAATTTAAGCAGGACATCCTAGAATTAAAGAAGCCATCTCGACTTCTGATCGGATCCTGGAATGTCCCGTTTTTTGGTCCAATGCTATGGTGTGAGTCAGCGGGCTCGCTCCAGAGCAGCAGACAAAAATACATTGGGGTTTTTTTTATCTCACATTCTCACACAAGTCAGTGGGCTCCTATGAGAGCTAAGGTCCAAAAAAAAAAAAATGAGTGTTCCGATTTGGATCAGCTGGATGTTGGAGGGTATGTTTCTGTCTGCCTGTCTGCATATCACCTGTGGATATCACCTTGCTCCATGCAACTGAGCAAGTGAGCTCTAGTCCATTAAAGCTTATGCCACAAAGGATGTACATGTGCACATATGCTACATTAGATATCACTTCTTTGTCATGGCTGAATCCATGGGAAACCTGAGGCAACTCCCCGTTGAAGAAGCAGCAAAACCTCCAAACCAGAACTTAGGCAATGGCAATCTTGCCTGGTTGTGTTTGCAGAGAAATTTTGACCACTTGTTCCCATCCCAGCAACATGTTTTATATTCCACAGAAGCAGATTCTTTAGGTGTGCATGGCAAAATAATAATAATGCAACATCTGTTGGCAAGAAGGGAAATGAGTATTTATTTATCCAAGACATCCAACACGAACATGTCCGGGCTCATTAAAGTGTGAGAATTAGGCAGATTTTGTTAGTTCCTTTTCTTTGAACTGGCATAGCCCATCATTATTAGGCATTTAGAATATATAAAAGAGCAGATTAAATTACTTGTAAAATGTGATTGCATGAATAAAACTATTGTGACAGACCTCCCGAGGAATGGGTGTTTCTCCACCCCCACTCTTTATTTGTGTAGGTCTGTAAAGGATTTTTGGCAGAATAATAAAATGCCGATTGAGGGGTTTATTCATCATCAAGCATCTGACAGGGAAGCTAGGTGCAAATCAAATGGCTAAATGAAAAAAGGGAAGAACCACCCCCCTCTGGCTCTGTCTCGGAGGCCTGTCAGCACTCTGCCTTTACTGCCTACTTCTCTTGAAGTCATGTGAATGTAATATATCTGACCTGCAAAATCTGCACAATGCGAAAGCACTGAGCCCAAATCAATGCAAGCCTTTCAGGTATTTATAGCTGCCTTTCCATTTAACCCCCACATCCCCCCACCCCAAATAAACTGAAAGGTAGCTTCCAAAGGATGAAAACACAGCGGAATGTAAGAGAGGAAAACAATAAACCATTATTGCAAAAACAGGGTGGGGAGAAGGAAGCTGCATAAAACCAAGGTGAAGCCACAATGAAGCTCTGCTACTGCATAACTCTTTGGCGGTAGCAATAAAAAATATTACCATCCCTGTCCAATTAAAAAGCTCAGGTAAAAAGAATCGTTTTTGACCTGGTGGCCGGAGGATGTGGTTAAGGAGACGGATGAATCTATCAGTTTTGGGTTCTCTCTCTTTCTCATTTTGCTGTTCTTAAGTTCAGTTGTCTACATTTCCACATCAGTTTGTGACTTCTTTAAAAGTCACATGAAAATTCCGTATCATCTTAGTGCAATTTTCTCCTGATATATATATATGTTTGTATGCAATTTCCCCTAATATAATATTTTTTGCTAAGTAATTTCCTTTAATATAATATATATATTGGTTCTGGAGAGGAACAATCCTGAAGTTGTTGGGAACTGTCACCAGGACATTTGCAGGCTGCCACTTGCCTTTATTACTCATTTAACTGGTTGTCCTGTTTTTGATGTTGCATTGGAGGGGGAAAACTCTCAGTGATGCATCCCAGTGTTGCCTCTGCTTTCTCCTAGACAATGGTGGCCTGGGTGCAGGGAGGACAATGACATTCCTGCACGCTACAAAGAGGATGAGGAGGGGGTACAAGTGACTTGGGGGGCATCAGCGGCAAGGTGGCCGATTGCCCAGACTATGCTGAGGACCCCTGAATATGTTGTTTGCAGAGGATGCAGCCTTGACAGCACACTCCGAGGACGCTCTACAGAGACTAATCAACCGTTTTGCCCAAGCCTGTGGGGAATTTGGCCTTTACCATCAGCCTGACGAAGACCAATGTCACCAGCACTCCATGCATCAGCATTGGTCTACCTGGGTTCCACCATAACCAGCAACCTCTCCATTGACGCTGAGCTGGACAAGTGTTGGCAAGGCGGCTACGGCAATGGCCCGCCTCTCCGAAAGTGTATGGGAGAATGTGATCCTAACTCCCAAGACCAAGATGGAGGTCTACCAGGCTTGTGTGTTGAGCATGCTGCTTTGTGGAAATGGTTCATGGGCAACGTCAGAAGGATCTGAAGCGCTGCGTCAGAAGGATTTGGGGTGTCACATGGCAGGACAGAATTCCAAACAAAGATGTGATATCTCAACCCCACATTTCCAGCATATTCACACTCATGTCTAAGCGACGTGTATACTGGTTTGGTCATGTCCACAGAATGAAAGATGGCAGGATCCCCAAGGATGTGCTGTATGGGGAGGTGGCTTCAGGGGCCAGGCCCATTGGCAGACCAGTTCTGTGCAACAAAGATACCTGCAAACGTCATGCGAAGGCTGACAACATCAGCCCTGCTCTGTGGGAATCCCTTGCAGACAACCGCAGTACCTGGAGAGAGGCAGTCAAGTCATGTATCCATAGCAGTGACCAGAGGAGAAATGAGGCCACAGGGCAGAGCAGAGACAGAAGAAACCCCATGACACATCTGCAGCAGCGCTGTGAGTTAACCCACAGAGCCTAGGACTTGCCGATCAGAAGGTCTGGGTTTGAATCCCTGCAACGGGGTGAGCTCCTGTTGCCCCATCCCTGCTCCTGCCAACCTAGCAGTTCGAAAGCACGTCAAAGTGCAAGTAGATAAATAGGTACCGCTCTGGCGGGAAGGTAAACGGCATTTCCATGCGCTGCTCTGGTTTGCCAGAAGCAGCTTAGTCATGCTGGCCACATGACCTGGAAGCTGTACGCCGGCTCCCTCGGCCAGTAAAGCTAGATGAACGCCGCAACCCCAGAGTCGGTCACGACTGGACCTAATGGTCAGGGGTCCCTTTACCTTTACCTTTAACCTTCATCTGCCCCAGTGCAACAAAACATGTGTCTCCCATATCACTCTCTACAGCAGGCTCTACAACCTCCAACAATTTGATCTCATCCCCCCCCCCCACAAAGGCATGCTCCTCCGTTGTCTCTCAAGACAGACAGATGCCAGCCACAGGTTTGTTCAAAACAAGTCGTGAGGGCCTGAAAGCGGCAAATTCCAGAATCCTCCTCGTGGTGATGTTGGATGAGGAGTGGGGAACCAGAAGTATTCGGCTCATGGCAACTCATCCTCGTAGTTCTGAATAGTGACTTCAACATGACATCAGAACTAGGCCAGAAAGAGCAGAGAGCAATTCTAATGGTCGGTCTGTTAATTCAAGGGTCGGTCATAAACATTTGAAAAGCACCTCTTCTCATTTCAGCCCTCTATATTTATGACTGCACAGATTTATCCCCCCCCCCCCGCCGCCTGTTAATATGGAGATTTCTGGTGAGAACACTTTTCTGTGAAACTCTCCAGAGAGAGTTCCCTTTGGAAATAAGGCTTTTTGCTCTTTTCCTTGAGCTGCTGAAAAGTTATTCATAGCACAAAGATTGTTTCCCCTCCCCACCCCTGTTGCCTGCATAATGGCTTTTGTCTCCAAGATGGGAAGAGAGGGCAGCGGTTTATTTGATTGCTCAAATGAATAGCCAAACAGACATGGAAACATTTAAACTTTTGTGTGTGTGCTTTGTGCCTGAATATTCAACGTAATGGAATAACATAAAATTATTAGTAGTAAGTGAGCAGGCTGCTATATGCCCTTATATTCTCTCCTGGCTAAAACTCTGAAAACATTATACATTCTATCTACCAAATAAAACATCTTCCAGTCTTTAACTTTTCACTACAAATGTTCAAAGGGGGAGGGGTGGAGGAGGAGGAGGGAGATGTAAAACAGATGCATGATGCTGGCACACTTTTCAAGACATCTTGACTTGAACAGATCCCGTGCATTAATAATGTGCAGTTGTGATAGGTAACATGGTTTTAATTCCTGGAAAAAAACCCATAAAATTCCACAACTTCCTTTCATGGTACCCATTTCTTTCGAAATGTTAAATTGGTATTAGAGTAACCCGCAACAGGGATAACGATTTGGCAAGCACAGGAACAACAGAGCTGCCTTATGCCAAATTTATTTAATAAATAAAAATAATATGTGTTTGTCAGAGGAGGGTTATTGGCTTGTTTATCTTTTGCTTTTGTTGGGTATTTTGTGTTCTCATTTTGTATTTTTATGTGGTGAACCACCCTGTGATTTTCAGACGAAAGGCGGTATTCAAATTTAATAAATATGTAATATTTTTTAAAAGTCATACCACTAATCTTTCTTACCCAGTATTATCTATATTGACTAGCAGTGACTCAGTTTTAAATCCCTTCTCCTTTAGTGTATCTTAGCTCAAGAAAATATTGTTTTGTCACTGAATAGGAAATAATTATGCATTATTTGATCATGTTTTCCTTGGGATTTTTGTTGTACTGTTTTTTAAACCTTCATACAGTTTGACCAGTAGTGATGTATGGAAGTGAGAGCTGGACCATAAAGAAGGCTGAGTGCTGAACAATTGATGCTTTTGAATTATGGTGCTGGAGGAGACTCTTGAGAGTCCCATGGACTGCAAGAAGATCAAACCTCTCCATTCTGAAGGAAATCAGCCCCGAGTGCTCACCGGAAGGACAGTTCCTGAAGCTGAGGCTCCAATACTTTGGCCACCTCGTGAGAAGAGAAGACTCCCTGGAAAAGACCCTGATGTTGGGAAAGATGGAGGGCACAAGGAGAAGGGGACGACAGAGGACGAGATGGTTGGACAGTTTTCTCGAAGCTATCAGCATGAGTTTGACCAAACTGCGGGAGGCAGTGGAAGACAGGAGTGCCTGGCGTGCTCTGGTCCATGGGGTCATGAAGAGCCGGACACGACTAAACGACCAAACAACAACACAGTTTGACCAATATATACTATGGATATTTATCAACGGTGGCCTGCCTAGCAGCCTCAACCATAGTATTTCCTTTGCGCAACTCCAAAATCTCTTCTCAGTTGCCTGCCACTTAGGTAAGCAAAGTTGGCAGGTATTAAGTTTTTTTCTGTGGTGGCCCCACAACTCTGGCACTCATTAGCACCTGACTTCCAAAGGCTACTACACTCCAGTCCTTTTGAAAGGCCTTGAACAGCTCCCTGTTTCAGGTCACCTTTGCATGGCCAATACCAATGAAGGCCGAGAGGTGCTTCGTTTAATTGTTGTGGTGTGGCATTCTGTCTTGTATCTTGGGCTGGTTGTGTGTTTTCATTACTACTGGCCAGTGGCGTAGCGTGGGGGGTGCAGGGGGGGCGGGCCGCACCAGGCGCAACTTCTGGGGTTAGGGCAAATCCACGGGTTAGGGGGCGCAAATCCACGGGTTAGGGGGCGCAAATCCACGGGTTAGGGGGCGCAAATTACTTGCCTTGCCCCGGGTGCTGACAACCCACGCTACACCACTGCTACTGGCTTAGTAATTTAGGGGATATTGTAGGATTATATTGTGTTTTCATAGCTTGTATTACAAATATTGAATTTGGGTGAGTTCTACTGCAAATATTTGAAAATGAAAATAAAAAATAAAGGTTGCTCTTTTTCGTCTCAAAGTCACATTTATCTTTAGCATCTTGAAGTACTCTCCACAAAGATCAGGTTGTTTTTTCCGAGTTCATTTCCTAATTTCTAGATACTGTTATACTGATAACCAATTCTTCATATTCTCAATGTCCATATCCACTTCTTTATCCCATATTTGAACATTGCCATAAATAGTATGTTTTGTCACCAATGATTTTTTATTTGTTCTTTCTCATTGATCACAAAATCCTGTTTGTTTATCAATAAGTTGAAGCTCTTCTTGGACCACAAAACTTGCACGCCTACAAGAATTGAGATAGACTGAGATAAATCGCTTTCGTTGCAGTCAGATCTATAGCATATCTTTACCATTTGATCAAAACTGAAAGCCATTGTTCCCAGTATTTAGCATATGTCAATAATGCTTTCACCAAAAAGGATTGCAATATTGGCTGAAATCCCACTAAGTCAGAGTTGGAAGGGACCACAAGAGTCACCTGCAATGCATCCCCTGCAATGCAGAAATGATTTTGCCCAATGTGGACAAACAAAAGTTTATTGCTCTACTGACTGAGCTATAGGCCCATTGAAATCAACAGGTTTATATTCATTGTTATGGGCTTCTTATTAAGTTCTTTATTTCAGTGGGCTTTCTCAGAGTATGACTAATGCTGTATATCACCCATTGTTCCGAGACATCATATTTTATCTATTTTTTAAAAAAAAGATTTGAAGATGGCAAACTGATTTCATTAATATTAATATGCCTAAATCTGTAATATGATATTCTAAACAGTTCCGCTGGCCCAACTGGAATTGTTTAATATATAATCAGAAAGATTATTTATCTCTGATCTAATGATTCAGTATTTTGTTCTCAGTTTAACAGACGAGGTTCTTTTAAAAATAAAAAAAATCCAGACTATAGTATAGCCACTAAATAAATCTGGGTAATTGATCTCTAGAGGGAGTTTATTAAAAGCCTAAGCCACAATGCTTTCCAGAGCATAGTTGTAGTAATCATGAACTTAAACAAATGTTCAGTGTGCTATCTGTATTTCATCACTTGATACTTTCTGACAACTGGCTTGATAATGGCTTTAATCCAGGAGGAGCGAAATACATCCTGGTGGATTACTAAAATAGCTGCAAAGAATTCGCTGCACTGTTTTACGTAGTTATAGCTCTTTGCCAAAAGAAGACAGAGAGATTTTACCTGAGCATAAACAGAATACTGGGAGTTTTTCAACTACTACAGAATGAGCACATGTTTTTCGAAAGGTTCTCCCTCACACAAGGCATGCCTACATCCTTACTCCACCAGCAAACTACACCAGTGTTTATGTCTGAATTCAACAGGTTTTAATAAATATGCAATCCAGTTAAGTCCTTGGGCTTATTCAGACTTAGCTTCGTTTTCATTCTGCAGTGCTTTGTTTACCTGCAATAATAATAATAAAATTTTATTTATATCCTGCCCTCCCCAGCCAAAGCTGGACTCAGAGCAGCCAACAACAAAAAAAGTTACACAGGATCTGCTCACATATTAAGTCGCCCTGTGCCTGATTCTATTGGGCTTGTTCTCAGTCTGCCATTAGAGGAAGGAATACGACGGTCTCATGAAGGAAGCTATCATGTGAAGGAAAACATTCAAATGGATGAAGATGATGTGCTGTGGTGATGGCTTTGGATTCACACACATAAATACCCCTTTTCGGAGATCACTTCTTTTCTTTTCTGACAAGGACAGGGGGCATGAACTGTTGGAGCAGTCTTTCCACACCATTTGGTAACGCATGAGCTATATGGATAGCTATATTTTTTTATAATCTGCTTTATATTTGTTATGGTTATTTTCATATTCATTGTCATTTTGCTACGGACTTGTGATTTGTTTTTGTGAATCGCCTTGGTATCTCTTCTGAAAATGAAAGGTGGCATACACATTATTTTATAATTAATAATAATATAAATAAAGACAAGAACATTTAGGTAACAGAATGCAGAGTAATAAGATTATACAAACAAGACCAACAAAATAGTTATTTCTGATACCGTGGTTATTTTTGTCCTTCAGCCTGTCTATCACCAGGCCAACTCACTCGCATGAGAGACTAGGTACACAATTGAGGCTTAAAACACAGTGATTTTGTTCTCCCCTCCCCCACCCTTGTATTTTAAGTCACATTTGTACATCACTGTACCCACCAGAGATGGTGCAGGGAAGTCTTCGCCTGATGTGCATTAGCTGTTTGGTTTCCCTATGCCTGAGCATTGTCATCTGAAGACCTGAGGGAGCGTCCTCACCCCCATTGTTCTGCCCGGACACTGAGGTCCAGCGCCGAGGGCCTTCTGGGGGTTCCCTCACTGCGAGAAGCCAGGTTACAAGGAACCAGGCAGAGGGCCTTCTCAGTAGTGGTGACCAGATGTCAAAGAGAACAACAACTACCAGACTTTTAGAAGACATCTGAAGGCAGCCCTGTTTAGGGAAGCTTTTAATGTTTAACAGACCACTGTATTTTAATACTTTGTTGGAAGCTGCCCAGAGTGGCTGGGGAAACCCAGCCAGATGGGTGGGGTATAAATAATAAAATTATTATTATTATTATTATTATTATTATTATTATTATTACTATCAGTACGGGTGCCAACTTGCATAAAATATGGGGGGGCAGGTAAACCCAGCCCTGCATAATTGGTCACATGTACCTCGGGTTAAGTACTTAATTCGTTCCGGAGGTCTGTTCTTAACCTGAAGCTGTTCTTAACCTGAAGCACCACTTTAGCTAATGGGGCCTCCTGCTGCCACTGCACCGCCAAAGCACAATTTCTGTTCTCATCCTGAAGCAAAGTTCTTAACCTGAAGCACTAATTCTGGGTTAGCGGAGTCTGTAACCTGAAGCGTATGTAACCTGAAGCGTATGTAACCTGAGGTACCACTGTATTGTAGTTCTGTACTGCCCAGCCATGGCAGAGCTCAATGGCAGGAGAGGCCGGCTGGCCAGCAAAGTCTCAGAGACGTACTTGCCTGGAGGCGGAATCCTTATGCAAGGTTCAGTCCAGTCCTAAGGTCAAGAGTATCTCCGTTCATGTAGTCAAGACGATCCGGAGGTCAAGAAAGCCAAGAGTCCAGGGTCATGAGAAGCAAGAAGCAGTTGTTTCCAGCAACTGACTGAGGCCGGAATCCCTGGTTACGAAAGCTGAAGCCAGCTGGGTCACATCAGGAGCAAGAAGGCTGACCAGCAGCAGGTGGAGTCACTCTGCCTTCTGCTGCTTCAGGTTGCTGCTCAGCAAGTGAAGCCAATTTCCTGACCCATGAGAACATGATGCAGGGCGCACACACCATTTGAATGGCAATGCCCAACAAACTGGGGGGAGGCAGCCCCTTCAAATATTTTATTTGGGGGGCCAAAGCCCCCTTGGCCCCTAGGAGTTAGCTCCTATGACTTGTGCAATGGCTTTCTTGAATGCGCGCAGCTCAGCTTAACTGCAAACTGAATGTCATAGGGTTTTTTAATTAGATGGCAGCTGGTTTCAGGGGAAATGCATCCAACAGTAGTATTTCTCAGAAAATTACAGGATACGTATAGGTAAAGGTAAAGGAATCCCTGAACATTAGGTCTAGTCGCGGACGTCTCTGGGGTTGCGGCGCTCATCTCACTTTATTGGCCAAGGGAGTCAGCGTACAGCTTCTGGGTCATGTGGCCACCATGACAAAGCCACTTCTGGTGAACCAGAGCAACGCACGGAAACGCCGTTTACCTTCCCGCCAGAGTGGTACCTATTTATCTACTTGCACTGCATGCTTTTGAACTGCTAGGTTGGCAGCAGCAGGGTCTGAGCAATAGGAGCTCACCCCGTCACGGGGATTTGAACCGCCGACCTTCTGATCAGCAAGCCCTAGGCTCTGTGGTTTAACCCACAGCGCCACCCGTGTACCACAGGATATGTATAGATAGTGGCTAATGTTATGTGTACACAGCTTCAAACACCAGTGGTGGGAGTGCACTGGAACAAGAGTAAATGGTAGCGTGTACACAGCCTACTTCTCTTCTGCTCTATGCATCCTGAGCTGATTTTATATGGAACAGCAAACAGCAGGTGCAAGAAATGGTGTCCTCTGTTGACGGATAACATGGGAAGTTGATTGTACCCAATAAACGTTTGACTAACTTTTTGTTATTCCTTTAATAATTTGTCTTCACCTTGAAAAATTACTTTCCAAAACAGAAAGGACAGTTTTGAGATTATCGGGTTTTTCTGCCCTACTATAGGTGTTTAACTTAGCAAAGCAAAACTATTGTGCTGTTGCCATTTGTGAATGATACCTTTGAATCGTTCACGCATATGGTTTTACAGGTCCTAGTCTAAAAACATGTATGCCACAGTACATTCTTCAACATGCAAACAATTTACCTGTATGGTATTAGCTGAAAGTGTGTCAGCTGCATTAACTCTTCCTAGTATCTAGGGCTGTAAGCAAGACCAAGTTTGTAGATTTATCATAACTTTTCCCACACTGGTTCATAATTATTTTTAAACAAAGCTGGACTATTAGTTGTCCTAATCCCAAGCACCTTGTTGTTTGATTCATCCAGGTGAAATTCACATAAAAGCCTTAATGGATTGTTTTTAAGAGACTCTCGGCCACAGAGGTTGTAATGAAGAGGCCTCCATTGAAAAAGCTCTCACACCAACATTTACTCTTCTGTGGAAGGGAACTCTTGATCTCCACTTGATCTTTACTGATTGCAGAACTCATGTAGAAAACTCATGTATCTTCTTCTTCTTTGTCAATCACTCGTAGCCGAGTAAGATTGTCTTCCATGAATATGGTCTTAACAGTTAGTCCATAAGTGACTGTGAAGGCCAATTCTGGATCCATGCATCCTTCCACTGTGGGGACATAGGTTTCCGGGTTGGAGTTGATCACGGTGAGGATTTGCCAAACATGCCTTCCTCTTTGCTCGTTTCTCCCTTTCGTCCTGAGTTCCTACTACTTCAAAGTCCATGGTGCCTTTGGTAGAGGCTATTCTCCAATTGGAGTGCTCACAGGCCAGTCATTCCCAGTTGTCAGTGTTTATACTACATTTTTAAAGACTTGCCTTGAGAGCATTTTTAAACCCTTTTTGTCGCCCACCAGCATTACGCTTTCGATTCTTAAGTTGGGAATAGAGTCGTTGCTTTGGAAGACAATAATCAGGCATCCTAACAACACAACCAGTCCAACGAAGTTGATGTTGAAGAATCATCACTTCGACACTGATGATCTTTGCTACTTCCAATACACTGACATTAGTTTGCCTGTCTTCTCAAGTGATATGTAAACATTTTTCAGTGACACTCTGACCACGCTGGGCTCCATAGTCCCAAATCTGCACATAACCTGCCTTTTAATGCAGATAGTGCAGTTGACACATAGGAAAACCTGTAGCCATTTGTCTTTTTACATATACATTTATTTGTTCCTGTGTTTCAGACCAGGCTTGTTTATCTATTCACTACATTTCTTTCACAGGTCTCCTCCAAGGAGTTCAAGGCAGCTTATATGGATCTTCCCCCATTTTATCCTCACAATACCTTTATGAGATGGTCAAGACTGAAAGCTGTGTGATTGGCTGGTCCAAGGTCATCCTTGGGGATGGCTGAGTGGGGATTTGAATCTTGGTCACCCCAATCCTACTCCAACCCCCGAACTGTTTCACCACTCTGGCTTTCTTAGAAACTCAAGAAATAAGTAGGCCAAAGTTGAGGCAAGATTTGGAAGAAATTCTGTTCCTTTTTGCATTTCGCTGAAGAAATCTTAGAACTGCATTAGGAGCTTTGTACATTTGGGGATCATAGAATATGACCCTTTGCTGTCTGCATACATATTTGATTATTTGTTCGGCAGAAAGCAGGCTTTAAAATTTAATATCTTCCTAAGAGTTTTCTTTCTGGAGACAGGTTGATCACTTTAAATTTTAAATATCCTCTCTCTTACCAGTGGAACCTCAAAAGCCTGTCCAAATAGAAATTACTTGTGCTGCCTTAGAAACGTGTTCAGAGAAGCTGGTGTTCTAGTGGATTTCCAGAAGGCAAGTCCATGTCTTTGCTGCATTTTTAAGGTGGCACTTTTGCTCATCTTTCAGATTGCAACGGAATTTTTTTTTAAGAAGCTGAAACAAAGGTTTATTGAGCACATGACAACAAAGGACTTGCTTTCCAACCCTGAGAGGACACTGCCATCTCCACAAGTGGCCTTTGACAGCTGAGGTATGTGTTTTCAGGACACACCCTATTCCTATGACAACAATTTGTTTTAAATGTTTTAAATAATGAATTTTAAATTGCTGTAACCCTCCCTGGGACCTCCTGGTAAAGGGCATGTAGTAATATATAAAATATAAAATATAAAAGTACAACAGCATTTAATACCATTTCCAAAGAATGACATTGAAACAAAATGCAACTATGTTTTATGAATAAAACAGAGCAGTGTGCAAAATAAAACAAAATTTAAATTAAGAACCAGAATCTAGGAAAACCTGGGTAAATGTGAATTTTTATGAGGTCATTACAGCCTCTGCCTCACAAATTACGCAAGGGAGGGTGTTCCAGGCAGTGGGTGATATTACCAAGAATAACCACTTCCACATTATCACCAGCTGACAAGCTGCTGACCACCTGAGACTCTGTTGACAGTGATGGCTTTAGGAGAAGCCCCAAACTATGTACTTGTTCCTTCAGAGGGTGCCCTCCCTCCAGAGCTAGCACACAACTCAATTCCTGGACCTAGGAACTGATCTTTCTTGGAGGTCTCCATCTTGTCAACATGAAGACAAAGCCTTCTTCCAGCCCATGACTGCACCCAGGCATCACTTTTCGATGTGCATGGCCTCTCCTGATTTGGCCATTATAGGTTGCTGGGTAGCATCAGCATCCTGGTGACATGTGTACCAAATCTCCAGTGGCTTCATTTTTGTATTAAATTACACTGGGGACAAAATCATGCCCTGTGAAACCCACAAATCAACTGCAAGGGGCCTAGGAATTGTCACCCAGTACTACTTTCTGGAGCTGACTTTGTAAATTGGGTTGAAACAGGGGTAAATACTGGCCACAATCCACAACTCATGGGAATGGTGTAGAGGATAACATGGTCAATAGTATTAAAGCTGCTGAGAGAGCCAGGAGAAGCAACAGAGTTGCGCTCTTCTTGTTCCTCTCCAAACGAAGGTCATCCATCTGTCCTGATCTGTCCCCAAACTGGATCTAAACCCAAGCTAGATTTCTGTATGCTCGGGGGGATTTTCCAGTAGCCCCTGCTGGGAATTCTGTTAAGGCCCTAGTCTTTTATGGAATGGTGAGGCACAGTGGGACAACACCACAATTGCCCCTAAGTGCCTTCTAAGTGGAGATTCCATATAGCTCTGCACAATGAAACAGGTCAAGAGAGAGCCGGAACGCAAGGGGCACAAGTGTTCTTCTTCTTTCTTCTTTGGCGATCACTCGTAGCCAAGTAAAATTGTCTTCCATGAAAACACGGTCTTAACAGTGAGTCCGTAAGTGACTGTGGAGGCCAGTTCTGGATCCACACGTCCTTCCACAGTGTGGACATAGGTTTCCGGGTGAGAGTTGGTCACAGTGAGGGTTTGCCAAACATGCCTTCCTCTTTGCACATTTCTCCCTTCTGTCCTGAGTTCGAGCATCTTCAAAGTCCATGACACCTTTAGTAAAGGCTGTTCTTCAGTTGGCGCGCTTGCAAGCCAGTGGACAAGCAAACACACATGAGAGCACATAATCACGATGTGTTTGGAGACAACAGATGACAAGTAGCTGATTATGTCACACGTGGAAAACTAGCGAAAGAAAGCTACCCTGGCTAGCAAAGGACTGCATTCAACTAAATGGTTGCACTAGTGGAAGCTAGTCGAAGAATTCCATTTATCACAATGGAAATTTTCCTCCCTCACCTCTCCTTGCACAGTCCACAACTCTGGAGACCAAGAGTGTGTGCAGAGGGGGGAGAAGGCTCTGTCACAAAAGAAAAATCCTTGCACTGACGGAACCTTATCCTTAGCGCTACATTGAAAGCAACTTATGTACTTTGGCTCACAAAGTTCACTCCACCTTCCTCTGATGTCTGGCAGAGAAGTGTGCGCAAGGCCCGAATGATTAGCGCATGAAAAGCATTACTGAAAAAGCGAGTGCCTGCCGAACGCTCCTCGCTACACACTGTGTTTACAGAATGAGGCTTAAATGTAAAACAGGCAGCTTGCTATTCAAAGCAACACAAATGTAATCTAAGATCAGATAGCGTTGTTAGATAAATGTCTGAAAGGGCCGAGCCCGGTAAAGAATAAGCTCTTGACATCGTTCTTAATGAACTGTGACATCTAAAATAAAAACTGCCTATTTACTATTCCAGCCCTTGCCAGAATAAGCTATCGCAGTGCAACATCGTGTTATGCACGAGGAGGCAGGGAGAGCAGGGTACATATGTGCATCGCAATGTAAAACCAAGAGACGGGAAAGGAAAACAAGCACTGCTAGGCTTGAGGATGTGGTTCTTAATAAGGCAGCGCATTGCTCTCCCATCTGCTGTGCTCTTCTGCAGCTCACAGTCATTTCAAGGCGGCTGTGCAGATCAGCCCCTCGACATCGGCTTCTACTGGCACAAGAAAAACATTGCTAGTACTACTGAAATGTTCATTTAGCACTAAAGGAAAATGACTAAATTGGTGGTACATATGATGTCAAGCCCGAACGGATCCTCACACAACCTTTAGAAGGAAGGAATGGCAGGTGTAGGTGTAGGTGTGGAGCTCACAATCTGTATCTGTACTGTGTTTTGGTTCTCATCTCATTTTGGAAAGTGCCAGTATTATAAATCCGTCTCTAAATGTGAATTTCCAACCAACCCTACTTGAAGCTGGCCTAATAAAGGTACTGCCCTAATGTGACAGTGGGTGGCGCTGTGGTCTAAACCACTGAGCCTCTTGGGCTTGCCGATCAGAAAGTCGGCGGTTCAAATCCATGTGACGGGGTGAGCTCCCATTGCTCTATCCCAGCTCCTGTCAACCTAGCAATTCGAAAGCACACCAGTGCAAGTAGATAAATAGGTACCATCATGGCGGGAAGGTAAACGGCGTTTTCGTGCGCTCTGGTTACTGTCATGCTGTTCTGTTGCACCAGAAGTGGTTTAGTCATTCTGGCCACATGACCCAGACACCTGTCTGTGGACAAACACCAGCTCCCTCAGCCTGAAAAGCAAGATGAGCGTCGCACCCCATAGTTGCCTTTGACTGGACTTAACTGTCCAGGGGTCCTTTACCTTTACTGCCCTAATATGGGTTTTGGAATCTGTCTCAAGGGACAACCTTTGCTGCCACAGATGCAGTGGCGTAGCGTGGGTTGTCAGCACCCGGGGCAAGGCAAGTAATTTGCGCCCCCTAACCCGTGGATTTGCGCCCCCTAACCCGTGGATTTGCCCTAACCCCAGATGTTGCGCCCGGTGCGGCCGGCCCCCCCTGCACCCCCCACGCTACGCCACTGCACAGATGCATGATGTCTGCAGCCAGTGCAGGAAATGCACACAGGGGATTGGTATTGGGTTGAACTAGACCACAACTTTATTGATTACAGGTAAGAATAGGTTTGGCTGATGCACTGGGCATGCATGCAGCACCAGGCAGCTTGCATGCTCCCCAATAGGAACCAAGTGGAGTCAACCGTGTGCTGCAGAGTCACCCCCAACACTGATCAGGTGCTGTGATCCTGCACAGGCCACCATTTGGAGAGGTGTTTTGGCCCATCGGTCCCTGTGTGGACTCCCAGACAGAGTCACCTCTCCTGGGCTAAAGATCCAGTCCAATCCCTTATCCACCAATGTTGCCATTAGGTAGGCGGAAACCTGCAAGCTGGCCAATTAGCTTGCAGGAGAAAATTCATCCCTGGCCCCAAATATGGTGACCGAGTACACCATAGCAAGGTCCTTACATCAACTTGCCCACTCCCCCAATGAGAGGGCCCCAAACAGACTGGGTGGGTGGGTGAAAAGTCCCATAACAGTCAGCAAAGAGGATGGCCTGCACATGATCACCCTCTTAAGCATAGCAGGAGCAGGCAGCACCCATCCCCCATGCCCCTGCCCTGAGTGGCCTTCCAGGCAAGGCCCACCCCAGAGAGGAGGTCTGGCACAGCCAAAGGAGGTTGCTTCCAAGTGACCATCCTTTTGCCCATCTGTGCAGGCAGATAGCAGCCCTCTGGAACCAGCCATTTTTGGGTAGGAGAACCGCATTGCAAAATTTGGAGAACTGTCCCATTTGATGTATAGCTGTCTTTCAGTTTCTTTCTTTTTCAGGAAGTACAAAAATTCAGAAATTCTGTGTGAAAGGCAATGGTGGGGAGAGAGAGGAAGGGAAAGGTTTCTTCAAGCTCCTTTGTGTAGCATCTTGTGTGCTATTTTGACTCCTAACAGCATAAGAACTGCTTTGCTAGCTCAGACTAAAGTTTCAAACTACCCCAACCTTCTGTTCTTTCAACACTAACCAACCAGACGCCCCCTGGGAGATTGCACTCTTAGAAGCAGAGTGTGGGAGGCTGGCACAAACAGGCCCGGACCATATTTAATAGCATTAAGGTTAATTTATTGGCAATCAGAAGGGAAAAAATTCACTGACTCTGCCTGCCTTGCTGACTGGAAAAGGCTCAGGTTTAACATTCAGGCATGCAAATCTCTGCATACTTCTGCAACTGATTCCTAGGACCAGATTGCCCAATGCCCTTTATAAAAGCGCTCTCTCTCTCTCTCTCTCTCTCTCTCTCTCTCTCTCTCTCTCTCTCTCTCTGTGTGTGTGTGTGTGTGTGTACCACTCCACAAGTGCAATATGATACACTCGCTATGCCTCAACTTAAACAGAATGCGATACTCATTTTTAATATTATACAGCTCGATGGTTCCTCTACTTTCACGCCACCTTTTCAAGCCATTTGAAACCCAGCTTCTGTTTTACTAGACTTTTTGCAAAGTATTTGCACTTGGGGAAATTTCTGTTTTGCTAAATGGTATGTAATTCCAGCATGTTTGCACCAAGATAAATTAACTCAAAATCCCCAAATCCCTGGTATTTTCACACCAAGTTGCAGGAGGGGAACCACCCCAGCAGGCATTTCTGAAGGTTTTGTTGTGTCTGTTGCTTGCATAACTGGCAGTGGCAGGTGAGGAGGGTCTGTGGAGAACAATAAAAAAGTAATTTGTAAAAACTTGAATTCTACTGCTGCCAGTTATAACAACATATCTGAGTGCATTCCAGCCCTCTAAAGAATTTTCCCCACTTCTGCAAAAACAAAACCCCTGCAAATTTATGAAAGTAAGCATATTAAGCCCTTACAAAATATATTCACATGGTAGGAAAGGGGTAATCATAGAGAAAATTAAAATACTTAGTAGACTACCTCTTACCACTCATCTAGATAACAGTAAGAACACAATTCTTTCTTACTTGGACCACACAAATTACTTTAAAGTCATTGGAAATTCTGGCTCTCACCAAAGACATTTACCTCGTGCCAGGAAAAATACAATAAAACAGCAGACAGGGAATCACTGAGCAGGAAAAAATAAAGATCTGGCAAATGCTCAGGGAAACAATGTTTTTAACTGCCAGCGAAAGCAAACTACTGAGGATGCTTGACAGATGCCTGGGAGGGAGACTGTTCCATTACGTAGGTGCCACCACTGAGAATGCCCTGTTTCTCATAGTTGCCTGGTGGACCAAAACAGACTATGACTTCATCCAAAGCTCTTAGTGAACAGGCAGTTTCATATTGAAGAAGATGCTCTCTTTCAGGTAAGCAGGTCCCAAGTTGTTTAGGGCCTTATCAGTCAAAAATAAAATCTTAAAGTGGGCTCCAAAGAAATCAAGAATCAGCACAGCTCCTGTGGGAGAAGTGTCACATTTGTGCAGCAACCTAGCTATCAGGCATAGTAATAGTTTACCATATAGACTTTAGAGGTATTCCCTAATTTGGCACACTAGTCACCCTATTATTGAAAGCTGGCAATTTGTGGGTGTGCCCTAATGTCACATGGGGCCAAGGAAAACCATGGACTGACTCAGAACAGTAAAATTCTCTTTTGTGCTTATTGTGCTTGTTTTTGTGCTGACCTTTAAAGCCCTAAACAGCCACAGTCCAGTATACCTGAAGGAGTGTCTCCAGCCCCATTGTTCAGCCCAGACACCGAGGTCCAGTGCCAAGGGTCTTCTGCTAGTTCCCTCACTGTGAGAAGTGAGGTTACAGAGAACCAGACAGAGAGCCTTCTCAGTAGTGGTGCCTGCCCTGTGGAATGCCCTCCCATCAGATGTCAAGGAAATAAACAACTATCTGCCCATTTAGAAGACATCTGAAGGCAGCCTGTTTGGGGAAGTTTTTAATGTTTGATGTTTTATTGTGTTTTTAATATTCTGTTGGGAGCCACCCCGAGTGGCTGGGGAAACCCAGCCAGATGGGCGGGGTATAAATAATAAATTGTTGTTGTTGTTGTTGCTGCTGCTGCTGCTGCTGTTATAAATTTTTGTGGGCCCAAAACCAGGCAGCCCACAG
The DNA here is from genome assembly GCF_964270895.1 of Podarcis filfolensis. Taxonomy (NCBI): domain Eukaryota; kingdom Metazoa; phylum Chordata; class Lepidosauria; order Squamata; family Lacertidae; genus Podarcis; species Podarcis filfolensis. The sequence goes on from NC_139606.1 coordinate 98,048,276, forward strand.
TTAACAGATGCGTGCAAATTATGGGCCACCAGGATGCCTCCTCCAGAGGCCAAATTTAATCTACAATAAGCATGATATTGTTACTGAGTTACTGCTATTAATTGTTGTTTTCCCTCAGAATAATTTTATGGGTGAACACATTAATCCTGTGTCTTTCATGGCCCCTAATTTGTTGCTTGTGGATCTCTTTTGTCACTCTCCTTTGCACCCCTTTTTCTGCCGTGCATTATTTGAGAGGAGTGAAACAGTTAACCAGGGCCATGCTAATCTAAAGAGCTGGCATCTGAGTTAGCATGCATTAAAATTAATGGGACAATTCACACCTCAGAGGCAGTGCCTCAGGGTCTCTGCCAATTCAGGCAGCCACTTCCTTCCACATCACTTCATTTGGATAATATTGTGGTAGTTTCCTTTCCTGCAACCCCCAACAGCTAGTACAGTGGTAAACTATGCCTGCAATAGCACCTGCTAGGTGTTACCTCCATCCCAGGCCTCCACTAGCAAGGGCCGATGACCAATCACAGAAGGAACTGGGCAGCACCATCAAAAATCATGTGACGTCATATTATCTGTAGCAGTGAGACATGTCCTCATCAAGGGAAGTAATAGCACAGCTCTGTTCTGCCTTGGTCAGACCACACCTGGAATACTGTGTCCAATTCTGGGTGCCACAAATTAAGAGGAATGTTGACAAGCTGGAACGTGTGCGGAGGAGGGCAACCAAGGTGATCGAGGGACTGGAAACCAAGCCTTATGAGGAACGGTTGAGGGAGCTAGGTATGTTTAGCTTGGAAAAGAGGAGACTGAGAGGAGATATGATAGCCATCTTCAAATATCTGTCAAAGGGCTGTCACATGGAGGAGGGAGCAGGCTTGTTTTATCCTGCCCTGGAGGGTCGGACTCAAACCAATGGCTTCAAGTTGCAAGAAAGGAGATTCCATCAGGAACAACGTTCTGACAGTAAGAGCTGTTTGACAGTAGAACGGTCTCCCTTGGGAGGTTTTTAAGCAGAGGTTGGATGGTCATCTGTCATAGATGCTTTAGCTGAGATTCCTGCATTTCAGGGGGTTGGACTAGATGACTCTTGGGGTCCCTTCCAACTCTACAATTCTATGATTGTTCTCCTCACAGAAGCCCACTATTACACAAACAAACACACACACACACACACACACACACACACACTTCTGTTCATAAGATTAAATTACAGCTCCCATTATCACCAGTCCAAAACATCTGGAGGGCACCAGGTTGGGGAAGACTGGCTTAAGCAAAGGCCCATAGTAAATAACTGATTCCTGTTCCTTAAAATACCACTTCAGTTTTAGAAATGGGGCAGGAGAGACAAAAAATGTGTGGTACAATATACTTTTTACCTGTATTATTGTATCGGTTTTGTTGTATCTATAACTGTTACCAAGCTTGGGAATAGAAGTGTGATTTCTTCTTCTTCTAAACCTTCTTTACTAATGTAAAATTAAATGTTCCTGAACTATATGGCAACATCACAGACCATGAACATTCCATGAACAGAACAGAGCCTCTTCTGTTTGTTGTTTCTTTTTGCTCACAAGTCACTTTTGGAAATCAAAACATTGACAGCAAAAGTACAGCCCTATGCCCGTTTACCTGGAAGCAAGTCCCGTATAGTTCAATGGGGCTTGCACTTAGGAAAACGTGCCTAGGACTGCAGACTAAGTTTACTAGTCCTTTGTTCCATTTGTATGGTTCGTACCGCCCTTTTAGCATCTTGGATTTCACATTAATAGATTTAACATGCTGCTTAACAGAGCAGTCAGTGAAGCAAGCAACATAGTTTCTGTTCTTTTCATCTGCCTCAGTAATTAAAATGTGTCTTTTAAAATACAAAGGAGGAGGGGGAAAAGCAATTTCTGCAAACATATTGAGGTGTATTGTGCTTAGCACATTTATTCTTTTGTAGCATTTGATCTTACAGTGTTACAGCAAAAAAGGAGAAAAAAGAAAAAAAGGTAACTGAAGTCTAGCCTGGGATTTCCCAAGCCGAAAGAGCCAAAATGGAATCCTGAGCATTCTGTAAATTGCTGAGGATATTAAACGCTAAGTATAAGGTTACCGGGAAACAATAGCAGCCATTTTGAGCTGCGCTTTCCCACAGCTTAAAGTTCTGTTAGAGGTCCAAATAATTTTGGCTTCAGACACTAACTCAGGGGCTGGAAAGTTGGATATCACGGATAAAGAAGCAATTAGGCAAGCAGTAGAGAACACATTAACCTTCTTGCTTACTACAAGTGTGAGTCCTAACAGGGGGTTGAACTGGCCTCCGTTAAAGGTGTTTTTAATATCACTTCCATTCTTCTGGGAAACTTCCATGCTGTTGTGTCCCATACCTTCATATATAGTGGCATTTTCCCAAAATGTTTGCCATGGGGAGGGTCGGAGAAGGAGAAGGACCCTACACAGAAAGCATGAGGCAGTGATCCTCACTGAGAGAGTGTGTGGAGAGAGAGAGAGAGAGAGAGAGAGAGAGAGAGAGAGAGAGAGAGAGGCCAGAGTTTCTGTTCTGTTATTATAGCATGCCATCCTGAATCATCTGACAGAAGACTGAATACGCTTCTGAGGCTGGTAGGCCAGTTGCTTCTTGATTTGAACAGAGGATCTCCCAGACCCTGAGGGATATATTTAAATGTGTGCATTTAGATATTTAATTGGAGGCAAGACTGTGTGCAGAGTTTTTAAACCCTGGATAACTGTCTAAAATGCAACAGATGTTCGTCTGTCGCAAGTTCAGTCCCTGAATGCGTATGCATTGTCCAGGCAGTCCCCCTTCAGACGTTGCAAAGTTGGAGATGGAGGAGGCAGGGGTTGGTGGATACTCTCTTGTGCCTCTTACGTGCTTAGAATTCTATAACACCTGAAAAGAGACTTGAGGATGGTTACCCATCGTGCAAGTGGTAAACCCTTGCACAGAGGGGATGGTTACTGAGCACTACGTTGGATACAGGCCTGAGCGTATTAAGAAGAATGCATGCTAAAATGCTGGTGTGGAAATGTGGCTAACTGAATTTAAGATTGGGAAAATGAGAAACCAAAAGAAATAGAGATTGGTATCATGTCCCTCCAACATTTCTCCAATAGGGACATCCTATTCCGTCATCATCATTTTATTATTTATGCCCCGCCCATCTGACTGCATTTCTCTGGGCGGTTCCCAACATATATAAAAGCATAATAAAACATCAAGCATTAAAAAAAACAAAACTTCCCTCTACAGGGGTGCCTTCAGGTGTCTTCTAAAGGTTGCATAGTTACTTATCTCCTTGGCTCAGGGGCTGCATAACTCCATACCCACCAACATTTTTCTGAGGAGAATAAGGACATCCTAAGGAAAAGTGGGACATTCAGGGATCAAATGAAACCAGGATAGTTTCTGTAAATCCGGGACTGTCCCTGGAAAATAGGGATGCTTGGAGGGTCTGTGGTATGTGTGCCTATCCTCCCTCTCGCTCTTAGCCCCCTTTCCTTTGAAAAACAATTCTAGCATAGACAGAATTGTGAAAGTTACGAGAAAATTCAAATGTAAATGAGTTAGGTTTACAAACACCCTTCCTGTCTCCACCGTTCTGTCCCACTCCCTATCTCTGAGAGTGGTTCTTTTCCTGTCACGGAACAGTTATTTCAGTTTAGGAAACCCCTTAATAGGCCTTTAATCTACAAGTCAGCAGTAAATGTGGGCAAAAGCTTGTGTTGTGGAGGCTACTTTAAATCACTCCACGCCGCAGCTGTCCAAACACGCTCGCGTGCAGCAGCTCACCACATGGATCGGGCAATTTCCTCCCTACCACCACAATTGGTGCCCTCCATAATAAAATAAAAAAGTGGCTTGGAGAGAGTTTCATCTAGACTTCATCCACATGGTCAGTCTCTGGGTACACGCACGCGCACACACACACACACACACACACACAACCTGCTCACCATGTGGTCACAGTCCCCACATAGAGCAATTTAAAATGGTTTCCATGTGGTGGATTTAAAGTGTGCCCCAGCCCTGAGGCTGCATTTACCCAGACAACAGCAAACAGCATCGGGACCTTTACTGGAGTTGATTCCAGAAGTCTCATTATACTTCCACGCTGCTCACCCCAGCTGGCGCCACAGGATGGCATCTGCTGAGGCCTATTTCTGAGGTCCATCATCAGAGCCTCCTGTCCCTCCTTGCTGCTGCTGCTCTACCTCATCATCATCACTCTCTGTTCACCCTCACTCTTCCTCCAAGAGCTCATCAACTGCTGATCTCAAAGCATATTTAAACCTCTTTTAAAAATATTTGCACGGATTGATGCAACCACCTCAGGAGGCAAATGCTAGGAAGCAGGGGTGAGAGAATATTGGGCAGCAGAGAATATTGCCTTCAGAGAGTAGGCTACAGAGCATGTAGTCAGCCTTCATGAGATAGCTTTCCTTACAAACAGCTGGTGGTAACTTTCTAATTAGACCCTGAACAATTTTTAATAAGGTAGCGTTGAGAAATGTTACGAGAGAGTGACTATTCATTATGGATTTTTAGAAGGAGAGACTATTACCAACAATTTGTTAAATAGCAGAAAACTGGATTTGTCCTTAAGATCTTTAGTTGTAGATTCCTACTACTTTATGCACTTTTAAATTATGGTGATCATGATAATAATAAAATTTTTATTGTTATTATTATTAGTAGTAGTATATAAAAATGGCTGCAGAAAAGATCTTTATTTCTTTCCTAACTATTCTCCTAACGCCGTTCTATTGAAAATCATACAGCTCTGGCTTACTTTGCCTTCGCTGTCATTATACACTGCTAATATTTCATGTTTCAAACATAGCTTATCTATTTTCCACAGCTAAAATATTATGGGCAGCCAGTTAGGGGCAGCCTCAACAGTGTTGTTTGCACTAAATCCACTCATAATCGTTTCCCCATATTGTGAGGTGCTTGAAATTTCTGGCGCTCCCCACTCAGAAGTTAGTGAATACTGACAGCTATTATCAACACATTTTAAAAGAGAATAATATTCTGTCTCCAGGCCCTCTTTCCTTCCTCCTTTCTTTCTTTCTTTTGCACTGTCAAGCATTCTGCACTAGACAGCCAAAGATGAAGAAAGCCAAGTAGGGGGAAAGAAGGAACACTTCCAAGTATAACATTAAAAGGTCTTGCCTTAAGACCATGGATTTCCTTTTTGGTACTTTCAAAGAATGTCTCTTTAGTTCTCTTTGGCTGTGTGACCAGCAGTTGTGGGGTGTGTCTGTGGTTTTTCTCCTCTTCACAGTGACTCTATTGTTCAGAAACTGGAGCCAATTTATGGAAAGAAATGGAATGTTTATGTAACTTACTGTGCTTTAGACACGAAATGAAAAAAAGACTGATGGAGGAAGGCCAGTAAAAACAGGATTTTTCTTCCTTTCTGGACACAGATGTTGGAAAAACACAGCTCCATCTTCATATTAAATCAAACAGCATTTCCATTTTTAGAAACTGCTTTTTTAATTAAGTAGGTCAGTGAAACAAAACCATCCACTATTTGATCAGCGTTCCAACTTGTTTGTTTGTTGGTTTTTTAAAAAAAATAATGTGCCAGTGATTGAGTGCTACTCTGTTGTCAGACTTACAACTCTGGAGACTGGGGAAATGGGCACATTGTGATTGGGCGACGCTGGGCTTCATCTGGATGTACATTGCCAGGCCCCAAATACACAGTTGGCAGACCTCTGCTAGGCTGCAGATGTCAAGCATCCCATTAACCAAAATGTAGTTTCCTGGAAGATGCTGTTTTCAGATTAACTGGGCCATGCGGAAGACTCTTAAAATTAAAGTCACAAGGAGAAATTCCTCACATAATCACACCTTTTGGTTCATGCAAGGGAACAAAGGAACACAATGGCTGTTGAAGCAAATGGAATGTAGGAAGCTGCCCTATACCAAGTGAGACCAATGTACCATACTGGTTCTCAGTTTGGAGAAAAGCTATTGATGGCTACTCACCATGATGGCTAAGCTGTGCCTCCACAGTTGGGGGCAGTAATGCTTCTGAATGGCAGCTGCTGGAAACCAGAGGAGGCAAGAATGCTATTGCACCCGGGTCCTGCTTGCCAGCTTCCCACTGGCATCTGGTTGTCTGCTGTGAGAACAGGCTGATGGGCTCAATGGTCCATTCAGATGGGCACTTTCCTAAGAAAGAACGTCTAGGATTGCAGCCTAAATAATAGGCACTATAGGTTATATGCATGGCAAGTAAGAATATGAGAGACTAGCACTGACTGTTTCCATTCAGGCACCTCTGGGGTACAATGGGTTAGTGTGTCTGGTGTTAACCAGAAAGCTGGTGGATTGAGTCCACATAGGGCAGGATTCCAATTCTACAGTTCTCTGATTCTAAGCCGATGTCAGTTTGGCAGGTGTTTGTTCAAAAGTCTCTTCCAACTAATTCCCACACTAATCTTTAAAACTTCAAATTTAAGTACGTATTTTGGATCTCAAAATACCAACATTGAATACATATCTCTCCCCCCCCCTCAGTTTTTCTTAGAATTCCATCACAAAATCCAGAGAAGTGAAATATCCGACAAACGATTACACTCCGATCTATTTGTGGAAAGTTCGGCTATTTGTGGAAGCTTCGGCTGGTACCTTCGTTATACACCTTTAAGTGTCAAGCAAAAACCTTTGTCTTCAACCAGGCCTTGGCCTGATTAACATCCAATGCCCTTTTAAATGTGTTGTGGGAAGGTGGATTATTGTTTTATTGTTATGATTTTTATTATGTATTTTGTGCTTTTTATATTGTGTTTTTATGTTATGAACTGCCCTGAGACCTGCGGATGGAGGGCAGTATAGAAATTTAATAAATCAGTAAGTGTTTAGGTGCTGCAACCAAACCACCTTTAACCCAGCTTGCAAGAAAGGGGCCACCTTTTAATTGCAATTCCTATTTAACAGATATGAAACCAAAGCTGAGAAAAAGCAACTTGTTGGATCCTTTCAGTGGGGCCGTGCTGGATCGGAGATCTTAACCGAAGGCTGCTAGGTCAAAGTCCAGCCTTGGAAGAAAACCTGGTTCCAGGGGAAATACTTCAGCTTGGTAACAGAATCTGGCTTAATAAAGCATTGATTTGCCACATGGGCCATCAGTCAGACATCTGCTGGGCTTTTGAAAAGCCTCCCTCTTTGTTTTGAGTGTGCGCAGCCCTCACTTCTACAGCCCTCTATTCCGCAGAGACGCTCTTTGCAGAGGGAGAGCAGCGCAGCGCTATGTGGGGCTTGGGTTTCTTGGCCTTTGCAAGCAAAACCTGAAAGCAATTAAAGCCCAGTGCCATGCCAAATCAGTTATGCAGTCAGTGCTGGATTTTCCCATGGAATTATTACACAAGGATCAGGCTGCATTCGAGGCAAACGAGAACGCACAAGGCATAGCACTGCTCCAGAAGAGGCTGGGGCAGCTTGCGGGCAGATTTCATGAGATTTATTTTAAACTAAAAATGCTTTCATACTAATCAAATATGAGCAGCACATAGCTGGCACTGAGGCAATGGTTTGTTCGGTAAAGAATCTATCACAGGCCGCAAAGCACCATTTCTTAAAATGTGAGGTTGTGGGACTCAAGCTTGCTTGGAAATGGCTACCCTGAAATCCTCCTGTAATTTCAGATGTGCAGGGACTGGCCATTATTATTCAGGTCTAAGGGAAAGGCACTCTGCACATATGAACATTGGCACTCTGTCATACCCGCCAACATTTCTCCGAAGAAAATATGAGTGACCTATTCAATTATTATTATTATTATTATTATTATTATTATTATTATACGCCACCCATCTGACTGGGTTGCCCCAGCCGCTCTGGGCACCTTCCAACATATATAAAAACATAATAAAACATTAAACATTAAAAATAAAATTCCCTATAGCTCAGGTACCTCGGGTTAAGAACTTAATTCGTTCTGGAGGTCCGTTCTAAACCTGAAACTGTTCTTAACCTGAAGCACCACTTTAGCTAATAGGGCCTCCTGCTGCCGCCACCGCGCAATTTCTGTTCTCATCCTGAAGCAAAGTTCTTAACCCAAGGTACTATTTCTGGGTTAGCGGAGTCTGTAACCTGAAGCGTCTGTAGCCTGAAGCGTATGTAACCCGAGGTACCACTGTACAGAGCTGCCTTCAGATGTCTTCTAAAGGTTGTATAGTTACTTATCTCCTTGGCAGCTGGGGGGGGGGGTGTGCCACACAACAAATATAATTAAAATGAATGTGCCACCCCAAACCAATAAAGCAGCAGCATCAACACATATAAACAGGAATCCTGTAGCATTTGTAAAACAGGCATAGATTCAACTGGTAAAGCTTTTCCCAGAATGGAGCTAACGTGATATGGAAAGTTTCAGCTGCTAAATTTCTACTTGTCTTAAAGACACAGAAGCCCTGCCGCTGGGGGTGGGTTGAGAGACTGAGGTATCCTCCAAAAATTTAGGAAATGACATATGAAAGCAATTAAAAGAAAACTCTTTGGGATTAATTATGGGAATACAGTGGTACCTCAGGTTAAGAACTTAATTCATTCTGGAGGTCTGTTCTTAACCTGAAACTGTTCTTAACCTGAGGTACCACTTCAGGTAATGGAGCCTCCCGCTGCTGCCGTGTGATTCTGTTCTCATCCTGAAGCAAAGTTCTTAATCCAAGGTACTATTTCTAGGTTAGTGGAGTCTGTAACCTGAAGCGTCTGTAACCCGAGGTACTACTGTAACTCTGCTCTCCTATAGCCATCCATTCAGAAGTCCCTTTAAGTATCATAGGAAGTTACTCCCAGGTGAGCGGGGATCAGGAAGAGGGTGTTTTGCTCCTCCATTTTCCAGGAGAGCTGCTGGAGCTTCTAAGCTCTACTGGAGTTAAAACAGCAGCCTTGCCAACTCTGCAACTCCAGGAGGACTCAGGCTCTTTCATAAATCCCGAAGCCTGTAAATCTGAAAGGGCCCACACCCTACACATTCCTATGCCACAGACTAACAGCCTCTCTAATTACGAGGTGTGCCGTTTCTGGACAAGAGACAACTAATCCTCCAGACATGTGTGTTATTTTACATTTACCCTACATTTCTTGCTCTGCTTTGGATCTGAAGTTGCCCAAAAAAAAAACAACCCTAAACAAAAGCACACACCAAATACAAAGCCCAACAACAATATTTAGCTTGTGGTGAGGCCTGGTGGGGTTGTTATGGGTCATTAACAGTAAAGTTGTTACTGAGAAAAGCAACACTCGAAGTGCAGAGTTCAAATCCTGCTTCGATTGCTGCACCTACATTTGTTAAATTTCACTTATTTTTTACAAATGGGTCGCTTGCAGCCTGGATCACATTAACTGGTCGTTTCACATACCCCCTCCCCCCATTAACACACATTATCTTCTTCAATAAAATTTGCCATGTGGAATCAGTCTTGTCAGTGCTATTACTAATTTGAGAGACTTGACTCACCAAAGGCTGCTTGAATTTAGTATCCAAGTTGCAGCCCAGTTTTAATTGCCAAAGACCAGTGTATATGTTTAACAGAATACAGTAATAAAGATTTTTTTCCCTTCCTGGTCAAAACCATTTCAGATTGCAGTGTAACAGGATCTCTGAAAAAGTCATTTTCATACAGTTTTAAAACAGTTGTGATGTGAATTTTTCTAATGGCAGAATATGGCCTGGGTCTCTTTCAGAGAAGAATGTAAAAGTTCTGGCATATTTCATTAATTCGTCAAACTTCCACATATAAAAGCATCTCTTAAGATGAAGAAGAAAGAAACTGGGAGGTGCTCCAAGGTGGGTGCAAATCAAGAATAAGACAGCGCAGATTTACTTCAGAGGCGCTCACAGTGGTTTCGGCATTGTTCAGAAACACCCAGGCTTTTGTTTTTTGTTGTTGAATGTTCAGATCCTCTCATGAGACAAAGATTTAACAAATGTTTTGGCCACAGGAGAAATTATCTCATTCCCTCAGAGCAAGGATTTCACAGGTGATGATTAACTGCGAGATCACAGAGATTAAAGTTAGAAAAGAGCTATTAGGTCAGGTCGTCCCTCCCTGAGGGCAGGTGCGGAAGTGTTCGTTAGAGTAGATTTCTCCACTTTCTTGTCCAGTCTCGTTTAAATGGCTCAAACAAAACAGCTTTCACAAATTCCATCAAACTGCCACTCTTCTGCAGTCTTGAGGTGTGTGGGGTTTTGGTTTTTTAAAAATCCATGAGTTGACTCAGGTTATTGTTGCTGAATAGTGGCTAGCCTTGATGCTTGAAATTCTTCACTCGGGCCACCTGTCAGAGGCAGCTCCTGTCCGAGTTAGGGGGGATTATGTGGAGAGGCCCAACTGAAGCAAAGCATGGATGGGTGAGAGACAGAACACTTTAAGTATTGACAATGGCTGGGTAGGGTCAAGCACAAGAGAGCAATTGTTTGCAAGGCTATATACAGGTGAAACTCGGAAAATTAGAATATCATGGAAAAGTTCATTTATTTCAGTAATTCAACTTAAAAGGTGAAACTAATATATGAGATAGACTCATGACATGCAAAGCGAGATATGTCAAGCCTTTATTTGTTATAACTGTGATGATCATGGCATACAGCTGATGAAAACCCCAAATTAACAATCTCAGAAAATTAGAATATTAAATGAAACCAGCAAAACAAGGATTGCAAATAGAGCAATATTGGACCTCTGAGAAGTAGAGCCATGCATATGTACTCAGTACTTGGTTTGGGCCCCTTTTGTATCAGTTACTGCCTCAATGCAGCGTGACATGGATGCTATTAGCCTGTGGCACTGCTGAGGTGTCATGGAAGACCAGGATGCTTCAATAGAAGCCTTCAGCTCTTCTGCATTGCTCGGTCTCATGTCTCTCATCTGTCTCTTGGCAATGCCCCATAGATTCTCTATGGGGGTTCAGGTCAGGCGAGTTTGTTGGCCAATCAAGCACAGTAATCCCATGGGCATTGAACCAGGTTTTGGTACTTTTGGCAGTGTGGGGAGGTGCCAAAGTCTTGCTGGAAAATGAAGTCAGCATCCCCATAAAGCTCGTCTGCGGAAGGAAGCATGAAGTGGTCCAAAATCTCCTGGTAGACGGTTGTGTTGACCCTGGACTTAATGAAGCACAGTGGACCAACACCAGCTGATGACATGGCTCCCCAAATCTCTTTTCCGATGAGAGCAGCTTTTGCATCTCTTTTGGAAACCAAGGACCCAGAGTCTGGAGGAAGAATGGGGAGGCACACAATGCCAGATGCTTGAAGTCCAGTGTGAAGTTTCCACAGTCTGTGCTGATTTGGGGAGCCATGTCATCATAATAATCAGCCTTCACAAATGCGCATTGTGCACATCTTCTGTTATTTCTGTGTATGTAACTGGAAGATTACAGATGAACCAACTTGGCACAGCTGCCTTTGGGTACAAACTCACATCCTGAGAATATATACAGTTTCCCCCATTTTAATTTTGATTGGATATAACTGGGGGCCTGCAACAAAAGCTTGCAGTGTGGAGTGCTCCTGTTCAGGCTTCGTACCCTTTCCCAGGATACTCCATTCCATTGCTCCCACCTCCCCAACAACAGTCAGCCAGCATTCTGTGGCTACTAAGCTCAGCCGTCAGTGGGCTGTTTGAGGGTTACACCCCGCTTAGCTTTCTTTTCTTTTTAAAAAAGTGTTCTGCAAACCTTGGGATTCCCCTAAGCTTGCTATTAGCTACCTCTCATGTGTTTTGGCTACACAAGGATCACCTATCAGTCAGAGAATGTGTGTGTAAGTGTGTCCGTAGGATTTTTTTACTCTGCTTTTCTAACATGTAAACAAAGGGGCACCCAAAGACATCTGGGGGGGGGGTGAAATACATCAAATTACACCAATGAGAAAGTAAAATCAGATCAATAACCAAAATTGCATTTTACTGTCTTCAGCACAGAAACTGACTAACAGAATCGGAGCTTCGAAGATGACTGAATATGTGGGTGGCTTTCTCGGGAATGACTGATGATGAGGATGCAGCTGATTAGTCCGCTTTTATCCAATGAGCTAACAGACATGGTGGGCAAGGGATTCCACCATCAGCACATGGGACTTCTGCTGGAATTAATAAAATACATTACTTTTCTACTCAGGAAATGGAGCTAAGATTGTTCTCCACCTACATGTGCATTATGAAAATGATGTGCCACGCATTCTGTTTTTTTAAAATATATAGATATAAATGAATGGTGGGTGTTTATGTGTAGGGACAACCTGATTGCTTAGGCTCCACCTCAGTTGCTGACATCCCCTGATATAGCACTGATATGGTGCCATATTTGACATGGTGGCTCTGATATGGTGGCTCCCCATTGGCTTGGCTTTGGTTGTTTGTCCTTCAACAGAGACTTCAGTGTGTCCTTCTGTGTGGCAGGCCCTGCCCTGTGAGACTCCCTAGGAGTAGAGGTTCATCAAGAAGGATCCCTCCCTTATGCCAGGCATCTTTTGAAAACTATATTGTTTAGGCAGGCCTTTGCAATGTGAATTTTCTCTTTTTAACCGATCAGTATTCATTGATGTTTTTAACAACGTGTTAATGGATCTTCTGTTGATGCAGCACTCTGCCGTGCTATAATTTTATGAAAGTGTGGATTATACATTCAGGAATAAATTAATAAGGTATGTATATATGTGTGTGTGTGTTTTGCAAAGGGGAGGTTGTGCCTCTTGCGCTACGAACTCAAGCATGCCTGCGTGTTGCCCTTCCGCGGGGACCATTTTGGCTAGGCATCTTTCAGCTTGACAAGAATAACTAATATGAGGGGGTGACAAGGCTGAGGCATCCTCCTTCCCCCGCCACCCCCGCTGCCACACGCACATCCTAGGGGGGCTGACAGAACTTGTCGCCTAATCTGGGATTTACTTTTTTCCTGCCCTGTCAGGGACTCTTGATCTGGGGCAGGAGAGAAAAGTCTCCGACGAGGGTTTAACTTTTAAATCCCTCATTCTGAAAGCATGAAGCATCTGTGTGCAGCAAACATATCTGACAGGCGTTGGACCCAGGGGAGGATCAGCTTCGCGAAGCTGTGCCATTGATCGCTCTGCTTCTCTCACTTCATTTCCTGCAGCGTCTCTAAATCCTGGTAGATGTAATTTCCCTTAGCAGCTGTCTTGACAGAGAATAACCTAGATTCCCATTACCTAGCAATTCCCATAGGCAAGTCTGATAGGTAGCCTCATACACTGCCAGGCCTTCGACGGTACCTGCTTTAGGCTTGGCTCCATGCCCAACTTTGGCTGATAGGGGTGGGTAAATCCGTCAGTCTGGGTTTCTCATTTCTCCACTCTTAGGTTTGGTTCTCCACATTTCCACGTGCTGGTTTGTGAGTTTTTACGGGGGGGAAATCCTCATGAAAATTAGGAGACCGTTTTGGTGCGAATTTGTCCTACTATGCTCACCTTGTACACAGTTCTACCAAATATAAACATTTTTGCAAGACATTTGACCCTGTATATGATGCATTTTCATATGCTATTTGCACTAATATATGCATATATCCTGCACACTTTGCTATATGCATTTGGAGAAAGCAGTATAGGCAAGATTTGGAGAAGTGCAATATTCAAATGCTGATTATTGTTTTGTACAAATTGGGCGAACTGAATCAAATGTGAACTGAATCAAATTTCTTTCCTATACCTAATAGCCAAGTACCAAAGCAGAGGCCTGCATCACCCTAACCACCAACCGGGCTTTGTTTCATGATGCTCTGTGTTTGCTGCTGCTGAGGTTTTCTTCCTGGCAGTGCTTTTGTGCATCAAAAAGCTTCATGACTGGCAAAAGCATAGCAAGTGCAGCTTTTTCTCTCTTTTCCTATCACTGCCTATCACTGTTGAGAAAAGGCACTCATGGTGTCAGCTCAGGATTTTGTGGACACACACACACACTGACCTGAGAACATAAAGGTGTTCCTCCATCAGAACTTCTGGACCATATGTTAACCCATGGGTAGGCAAACTAAGGCCCGGGGGCCGGATCCGGCCCAATTGTCTTCTCAATCCAGCCCGGATTGTGTTTTTACGTGAGTAGAATGTGTGCTTTTATTTAAAATGCATCTCTGGGTTATTTGTGGGGCATAGGAATTCATTCATTTCCCCCCAAAAAAATACAGGCCGGCCCCCCACAAGGTCTGAGGGACAGTGGACCGGACCCCTGCTGAAAAGGTTTCATGATCCCTGTGTTAACAAGGGAGGCCCTGCTCACAGTGCCAACAGTAGGTGAAGATGGTGGCCTGGTGGCATGAGGCAGGGACATCTCAGGGGCAACTTACAATCTTATAACCTTATGAAGCCTAAAATTAGGAACTCCCTCCAACAACCATCCAGCAGGTATCTCAATAGGACCACAGGATAATCCGTAAGGAGTTCAGAAATGGCTACACATTTCTGCAAGTATTTCAACTTCCCTTGATAGTGGTGGAAAGCATAGCCTTAACGCTGGTGAAAATGGTGACTCAGATTGTCACACTCCTGCTAAAACTTACACATATATGAAACTTAACGTAGATTTGAGGTCTCCTTTCCAGGAAGTTTTCTGAACATCTGAAAGTAATATTTGCCTGTGGGTAGGGGAGCTTGCTCAAGAAGAGCTTACAATCATGCAAATAGATTATCCGGATTCACTCTTTGAGCTTGGCTGAATTTAAACCAGGTTCAACCTTCAAAACTGCTCTGAATGTCTGGCCTGAGCCTCAAAATGTGTAAATACACACACACACACACACACACACACACACACACACACACACCAGGCAGGAGTTCCAAATCTGAGTGTGTAACTCTTAGGTTTAGTGCCAGCACCGATACTTCCTTTTAGAACAGTAAAGAAGTATTGAAATTTGACGTATGGAGAAAGTATCTGTTCAGATGCATATGTCACTCGTGTGTGTGTGTCTAACAATGGTCTGAAGATATGTGCAGAAGAATCTCTCACTGCCAGACTGTGGCAATGTGGCAAAGCTATAATTTTCATTCCACGAATGTCCAAAAGCGCACTTTAACTTTGCCCAGTTCTAAATGGAACTCAACTGTGTGTAAAAACGCACACATCAGATTCAAGATATTTTGAAAGCTTGCAAGTGCATAGAACAATGCTGTTATACAGTTCTTTGTTATGCTAATAATCGCTTGCCAGCTGCTTCAAGCTGCCCTGCAATCATAGCCAAGAGCCAGCCAGCCCATTAAAAAGGAGCGAAGCGGGTTGGGAGGAGGGGAAGAGGGCAGCCTTCTTCACCTTCTCTGAAAGATTCTGCTACTTCTAAAATTGCAGGTCCTCCGACTGGATTCAAACAATTAATTCCCCACATGTGCAGTGATTTCTGCAATCCGAGAGTGGCATGGATCCAGTGGAACCAGACTGATTAAAGGGGACCAAAGCATGATGGACTATGCAGCTGCTGCTACTACGAGGGAGACAGGCCATCCCTGAAAGTGAAAGCAGTAACAAATTTGCATCTGTTTACATTTACATCCATTTCTGTGCTCAAAATTCCCTCTGGCCCCACCTACCACTGTCACGTGCCTCCTCCAGCTGTCTGCCCAGAGGGGCTTATTCTGAGAAAGACCCAGTGTGGCGTAATGGTTAGAGTGTCGGACTCGGACTGGGAGAGCAGGGTTCGAATCCCCGCTCAGCCATGAAGCTCACTGGGTGACCTTGGACTGGTCACCGTCTCTCAGCCTAACCTACCCCACAGGGTTGCTGTGGGGGTGAAATGGGGAGAAGGGGGGGAGGCACCATGTGTGCCACCTTGAGATCCTTGGAAGGTAAAGGTGGGATAATAAATATAATGAATAAATATGTGCATAAAGTTTAGGGTGGACCAAACTTCAGGAGATCTGACTGACTGGCAGGAGCTTTGCAGAATTCTGAATGGGAAGCTTTCCATCCCTACCTAAAGATGCCAGGGATTTAATTTAGAACTATTTATGTGCCAAGTAATAGTAATAGTAATAATAATAATAATAATAATAATAATAATAATAATAATTTATTTGTACCCCACCCATCTGGCTGGGTTTCCCCAGCCACTCTGGGCGGCTTCCACAAAGACCAAAAATACACTAATATGTTATACATTAAAAACTTCCCTGAACAGGGCTGCCTTAAGATGTCTTCTGAATGTCAGGTAGTTGTTTATCTCTTTGACATCTGGTGAGAGGGCGTTCCACAGGGTGGGCGCCACTACCGACAAGGCCCTCTGCCTGGTTCTCTGTAGCTTTGCTTCTCGCAATGAGGGAACCGCCAGAAGGCCCTCAGAGCTGGACCTCAGTGTCCAGGCTGAACAATGGGAGTGGAGACACTCCTTCAGGTATACTGGGCCGAGGCCATTTAGAGCTTTAAAGGTCAACACCAACACTTTGAATTGTGCCCGGAAACGTACTGGGAGCCAATGTAGGTCTTTCAAGTATGTCCACTATAACACAGCTATGGCCCTTCCTTCTTCCCTACAGCAGCTATATAGAATACCGTTCGGAAAAGGAGATTTGTCCATGAAAGCACGAACTAGCAGCACGTAACATCCTTTCTTTACCTTCACACAGATGAAATTTCCAACAGCATTATTGGCATCAAGACAGCAAGACAGTTCTGAACAAGAACTTATGTTCAGAAACCCCTGTGAAGATTTCACACATGCATACACGCACACACACTAAACTGCATCTATCAATAAACACGCCATAATATGATGATTTGCAGCCGTTCCAGATCAAATGGTGCTTTCATACTATGCCAAACACAAAACTTTTCAATGGAAGCAATTTGCACATTCGACGATGAATGAAGCGGTGTGTGTCAGCTGAGATATCAAGTGATACGCATAACATGTGTGAATTGGCCCTAAGTGCATCTAATAGCTCCGAGTAGCTGAGAAAAAAACATTTTCTGATGAAGAGGAACAACCAAAAAGAATGAAACAAGCAATGCTTGTAAAGTTGTTTTTTAAAAAATAAAAATAAACAAAAAAGCAAAGGTAGTTAAGGCAGTTCATAAAGAAAATACTCAAAATCCACAGTTGGGCAATCACTTTCTTAGGACCAACCAAATCATCTTTATCAGGGCTGCCCAAATACTAGCTAGGCACTTAAGCATAAGAATAGAAGAAGAGGCTACTGGATCAGGCCAATGGCTCATCTAGTGTAGCATCCTGTTCCCACCAGATGCCTGTGGGAAACTCACAAGCAGCACCAAAGCACAAGAACACTCTTCCCTCCCACAGTTACCAGAGCGTAGAATCCAGCAACATTACAGCTTCCAGCTATGGAGGCAGAGCACAACCAACATGGTAGTAGCTGTTGATAGCCTTATCCTCCATGAATTTGCCCAATCCCATAGTTTCACTATGCGCTGCATGAAGAATAGCTCTCTTTCATGTCCCCTGCAGATTCCAACATCCAGCTTCATTGGACATCCAGGAGTTTCAGTGTAATATTGGGCTTTTCTATCCCCTTTCCCCATACTATGCACTAAGAGAATCATTTGCTACCAGCACATATAGCCGGGGTGGGGAACCTTTTTAGGTTCACCCAGTGCTTTTCCAGCTGCACTAGCTCCCGGTGGAGTACAGGATCAGATTTAAGGTGCTGTTTTTGACCTTTAAAGCCCTTCATGGGCAGGACCCTCATACCTATGGGACCACCTCTCCCAGTATGCCCCGTGGAGGACCTTAAGGTCCATAAATAGCAGCACCCTAGAGGTCCCAGGCCCTAAGGAAGTTAGATTAGCCTCAACCAGAGCCAGGGCCTTTTCAATACTGGCTCTGTCTCATGAGACCAGGAACACTCTGCCTCATGAGACCAGGGCCCTGCAGGATCTGATTTCTTTCTGCAGGGCCTGTAAGACAGAGTTGTTCTGCCTGGCCTTTGGCTTGGAATCAACTTGATCCCCTCCCCCTCTTTCCTTTTTCCTTCTGTGATGGAACTCCTATTTGGGGACTTCCCTGGCTTTTTCTGGCCCACGTAGGACGAATCTGAATAGTTAGCCTTGGTGAAGATTTGACGTTTTCATCCCCAAAAAGTTTCTGATTTGAGTTTCTATTGAAATGAGGCTGCATTTTAATGTTGTATTTTAATCTTGTTTTTAAGTTGTATCTTAATCAGTTGTTTTATATCTGGTGTTAGCCGCCCTGAGCCCGGTCTTGGCTGGGGAGGACGTGGTATAAATAAATAAAAAATTATTATTTATTAGTATTGTTATTACTCTGCACGCCAGAAACTAGCCTCATGGGCCAACACTTGGCACCCAAAGTCTACTTCCCCTTGCCAACACACAATCAGGAGCACACTTTAAGTCTCCTTGTTCTGCGTCTGCTGTCAAGCCTCTGGCTGCTCCATGCCTGGCATCACAAATTACGTTTTGAGGGAAACAGCTTCATGGGCCAAATTTGACCCCCATAGGCTAGAGGTTCTCCTCCCCTGATCTCTTAGTCCCTTTGCAGCCTAGCTATATTCCCTTACCTCGGATTTTTGTGCATCATTTTGTACAATGGCCTTGAACAACCAACATGCAGTGGCAGATGGGTCCAAAGCCTTGCTTAATCATAGAATTGTAGAATTGAAAGGGACCCCCAACAGTCTTCTCCCCCAACCCCCTGTAATGCCCGGATCTCAACTTGATCATATATGTGGGAAGGAGCTGTTGTGCTAGCTTCCTGACAGGTGGGTCGCTGTTGCTTTCCAGTAAGGAAAAAGGGCGAGGGGTGAAGCAGTGGGGAGTTTGTTACAGTGCAAAGGTACCAGTGGACTGAATCTGGGGTTCCTGCCAGTGCATTTGCACTGCACCAGCCTCTCCACTGCCTCGCCCCTCCTGGTAAGCCTCAGTGACCCACCTGCTGGAGGGCTAGCTGCTTCTGGTTCTGAGGTTTCTGGTCCACGGAGTCCCTGTGAAAGGAACGTGCCATAGACCTCGAGATCAGTGTTGTGAATGATCAATTAGAGCAGCATCCTGGAAAGGAGGAATAGTAGTGTATGGCTACTCCTAAACCAAGATGTGACTGCATGATGAGCTGGCTGGGCCTGGAAATCTGATCTGAGACATTGCAAATCTTACCAGAGGCTGCTTATGTGACAATTAGTTCATCCAGGCCTTCTGTCACAGCATTATCTATTCTTTGGAAAGCCTTGGAGATCCCATCTTGACATCCTAATGAGCTTCCGCATGCCCAGCATTTATAGCTGTTCAGTTCACAGGGGCCAATACCAAGCCTTAGATGGTCTTGGATGCATCTCTCACATTCTCAGAATTAATCTGAGCTGGATTAACTGCTTCAGAAGATCTGGGCAGACTGCCAGGGGTGTGTTTACATTAAAATAAAACTGGACCTCAGAGAGATAGTTTGCAACATCACAAGGGAATCTCTGTGTACTATAGTACAGTCAATTCTTTCCATCTGCCTCAGCAACAGAAGTGATACTCTATTTTTATAAAAGGATGACTGGAAATGGTGTATGTCTGAAATATTTCTGATCTGATTAATTATAGATGATGGCTTGTAAAACCTTCACATTTTTATAGCTTCGTGGAAGAGTTTGTCTAGATGCCTCTTTGATTCAACCTCTTCACAACATATATCAGCCTTCCCCACCCTGGTGCAGTCCAGATGTTTGGGACTACAGATGCCATCCACCTGGCCTGTAGATACTGCAAGCATACTTCTAGAAAATCATTGCAACAAGCTAATAATTGTGTCATTTTTGAATAATTTTGCAGAATGATTTTGCAGTCTTACTGGCTTTTACATTTATGTGTTAACTGCTGACCCATTTCTCAGTTGCAGAACTATCTGAAGCAAAGTGAATCCATCAGGGGCCCTCCATTTTTATTTAAAGTTTACATTTGCTACAACAAACAAAAGGGAATACTCTGAGTTGGCGTGTCTAATGCCTACTGTGATAGAGTTTTCAGTTTAATGCCACAACTGTGGACCGAGGACAGAAAAAAGCCCAAGCAGCATCATTGTGAGAGTTAACTTGCAGATGAAATGAAATTAACAAGAGCTGTACAGAGCTTCTAAGCTTCTTTAAAAGAAAAGAAAAACAGCAAGCAGCCAACTCAAATACAAATTCAAAAGGAAGCAAGCCGAGGGCAAGCCAATGCAACTTTAAGGTAAAATCATCAGATTTAATTTCAAGTATGTCAGAAAGAAGTTGTCATGCTGGCCAAAGAGCTGCAGGGAAGGGGTCCACAAGCTTAGGGAGATGACAGAAATGGCTTCAGAGAGTGATTGTTTGAGGAGACCCGCTACTGTCCCTGGAATTTACTATTTGAAGGTGAATATTGAAGGGGTGAAATTGGGTCTGTGAATTGTAACCAATGCACTCATTTGAAAGTTCCAAATTCCATTTGGTAAGCTTGCAAAGCCGTCTGTTGTAATAGATACAGGCATGGGTCTTTCCTTCCCCCGGCCTCCATTCTTGCCCCCCCCCCCCCCGCGCAGTATCGCCTTGTTTCCCTGACATGCTAGAAGGCAAGTCTGAGTACTCTTGTCAGGCGTACTCCATTCTGGGATTGTAAATATAACAATTAATGGGCTTTGTGTTACTTGGAGGAGGTCTGTATACTAAGCAAGGTTGGCCCAACAAATTTTGGCACCTGAAGCAACCCCAAAATGGTGTCCCCTACCCACCACCACAGAAGAACGGGTGAAAAAGTATCTACATCAGGAATAAAGGGGAAAGGAAGATCAACATCAGGATCTGCTGTCCCTGGGGATCCTGCAGCATGAGGCGGTCACCTCACCTTGCCTCATGGGTAGGTGGCCCTCATGCTGCGCTCCTGGGATAGATGTCATTCATTACTTCCCCAACTCAAAGTGGTATGTGGCCTTGGAAATGTAAAGGTTCTACCTCGTTAGGCTTCAAGAAATGGCAGGACCCATTAACAATATGCTTATCCTTGATTTAACCTGCTGCCTGCATAAACTGTTGAATGCTGCCTTGTGTCTTTGGGGAAAAGGTAGGCTATCCATCCATCCATCCATCCATCCATAATGCTAGCTAGCGCCCACTTTCTTTGAAGCAGCTTTGGACAATCTTGTCCTATAATCCTTTCCCCTTAGGCACATATTATTTTATTAAATGTTCTATTTTTAGTTTCCCCCCAGTAAAAATATTAGGGGAGGGGAACCAATCAACTTTACATATAGGGATTAATTTCTGCCCAGCAGGACATCCTTCACAGCCTTTCTAGTTGCCTGCACACTCTTTTTTCTTGAAAACCTCCAAGGATATAAGACACCACTGTACCCCTGTGCTACATACTGTGTTGCTGATATGCTCAGACATTTAAAAAGTATTCCCCAATGTTTAATTTTAACACACATCTCAGAATTAGAACCTAGAGCTTGTTGTCCTACCCTCAGTGAATACAGCGAACTCCCTTCCCTCCTTTCTTCCCTTTCTTTAAATTTCTAAAAATCAAAAATTAATCTGTTTTTGTTAACCCACTTTCTTCCACCTTTCCCCATAAGATTTGCTGCTTAGGCCCAGCTCTCCTTTGTAATTTTTCCAGCAGGATTTACATCAGAGTAAGCAAGAATAGGGTTGCATTGAGAATTCTTCAAGTGAGGATTTTGTCGTACATCAGTAATTTGCAAGTCAGAATTTAGGGGGACCCCACACACCTTTGGATGTTCTTCCAATTATTTGAATGAATGAAATGTCTGTCTGTCTGTCTGTCTGTCTGTCTGTCTGTCTGTGTTCATCTTTCTATATAAAGATGTGTTGGCTTCACTTACTAAAGAAGATATCAGAATCTTTAAGGTTCTTCTACATCAGTGTGGAAAGCTGAACACCACAGTCCAACCCTGGTCAAAAGTAATAATTGGTTTTATCATAAAATCATAGAGTTGTAAGGGACCCCAAGGGTCATGAGTGATGAGATATTCCAGGATAGAATTGAGGACACATTTATCAATGCTTATCCTTGAACACATCTCACTGAAAGTACTGAAGTGGATGTAGATGGTACCTGCCTTGGGATGCATATCTGG
The DNA here is from genome assembly GCF_964270895.1 of Podarcis filfolensis. NCBI lineage: Eukaryota > Metazoa > Chordata > Lepidosauria > Squamata > Lacertidae > Podarcis > Podarcis filfolensis. The sequence continues at coordinate 98,070,309 of NC_139606.1, forward strand.
CCTACGCTTGAAGTTCTTGATTTAGCTGGTGATATGTATGTGGATGCCTGTTGTGGATGAGTGCTCACTGGAAGGACAGATCCTGAAGCTGAGGCTCAAATACTTTGGCCACCTCATGAGAAGAGAAGACTCTCTGGAAAAAAAACTCTGGTGTTTGGTAAGATTGAGGGCACAAGGAGAAGGGGACTACAGAGGATGAGATGGTTGGACAGTGTTATAGAAGCAACCAACAAGAATTTGACAAAACTCTGGGAGGCGGTGGAAGACAGGAGTGCCTGGCTTGCTCTGGTCCACGGGGTCATGAAGAGTCGGACACGACTAATTGACTAAGCAACAACAATGTATGAGGAAGTCTTTTTCCATATGAAAGGAGGAGGCATAGGGCAGCAGCTAAGAGACTGGGCTACAAATTAGAAACTCCCTTGTTGGAATCTTCCATCTCTGCCATGAACACACAGAGGAGTCCTAGCCTTCTGCCCTCCAATTCTACAATAGGGAGATAAAAATCAACCTTACAGGGTTGTTGTAAGAATAACAAGGTGATGAGCCTATTAACATATACAAATGCATTATAATACAAAGTTGTTATAATTGGCTTGGATCCATAATGGCACTTTCCTCAATCAATCTATTGGTATATAGACAAAATTCCGAAAGGTTTGGTATGGTAAAATCACTCAAAAACATCTGCATCTAACAAATTAAAATACTCTTGTATAACATTCACGAATCCTCGTGGCATGTTGCAGAAACCTGGCTACTATCTCCATCTGCATAAACTGCACCACTGCTTGATGAACTTAGATTGAATTGTCTGATACAAGGGGCAGTGCAAAAGAACATGCACGACTGATTCTATAGGATTCTGTTCAGAGAGGCATAGTCTCTCTGCAAGTGGTATTTTATGGAATCTACTCTGCAGTACTGCCAATGGCAGCAAATTCAGTCTCACTAGCATGTACGCCTTGGCACTTTCCTGGATGTCTTTTTTATGCTTTATTGGTTTTAAAAACAAAACAACACAAAACAGTTAACAAAAACAATCCAAAATCAATACTAATTACAAAAAAAATTAGATTCATACATAACTAATTCCAACATGATTTCCAATCCCCCCATTGTAGTTCCTAAATTACATTTTTGACTACTCACTTAACTTTCTCTCTCCTAAGTTGTTTTGGTTGTATTGGTTTTTTAAAATTCTCTTATTTCATGCAGTAGTCAATCCAGGCCTGCCAAAGAATTTAGATTTTTACAATGTTCTTTTAGGTATACTCTGTCCCACTCTCTGTTAAATATTTGGTCTGTATAATCTCTGAATCTTGCTGTCAATCTTGCTAATTCTGCATATTATAACGTTTTGTTCTGCCAATCCAATTCAGAGGGAATGGAGTCTCCTTTCCTGAATGTCAGAGGATCTTAGTTTATAAAAAGGTTGCTAATCCAGTGGAGGCTGCCACCTGCAGAAATGGATTCGCCTCCCCCCTCTTCCATGAACAGGAGATTCCATGAGTTCAAAACCACTCATGAGCCATCTAGAACCATCCCAATTTGTGTGGATTTCCTCATCCGGGCAGAAGCTCGGTACCCATAATCATGTAGTCCAAGATAATTTAGCCCTGTTCCAGCAAACTACTCACACCTTCTGTTGAAGTGTAAGCTGTGGAATGGGGCTTTGCCAGCTAGTTCTGCCCCTAATATCACAAAATCTGGCTGGCCCCGACTCTGCTATCTGTGCACAGTTGGGGCCAGGCAGAGTATGTGTGATCAGGGGTAGGCCTCGCTGGTTTAGCCCCATTAATGAAGTGAGTAGTTCATCAGAATGAGGCTTCCAGTTACAGTACTGGAAATGTCTGACATCTTCCCCATGAAATTTAAAGAAACAACAGCATTAATTCTGCTTTGTAAGAGTGGCAGAGGTGGATTTAGGGGAGCACAACCAGTTCAAAGGGGTGCTGAATTTTGGTGTTGCACAGGGTGCCACTGAAATTTGAAACCCCAAGATGCACCACTGATTTTGGCCTTCATTCCCACATGGGAAAAAGCAAAATAGGGACACATTGTTGAGCTGTGGGAATTGCAAAGCAGCCTCACATTAGAAGAAGGGAATTTGCTGTCCAAATCCAGGGCAATTTCCATGTACACATGTTGTCAACAATTATCAGATTAAGGAAAAGGGAAAGAGGGATTATCCGTTTTAGCAGGAAAGTCTCAGCGCTTGCAAACTGCAAGAGGCATTTATCAATATATAAAGTGGGCATAATAGATTGACATACCAAAGTGATCTGAAATTTAATCCTTGGGTTGATCTAGCCAAAAGGAACAGAATCAGCCATATATTTTGCCCACAGAAACATTTCACTTAAATGCGGTTTCTCGATGGCGAAATAAACAACCACCACATTTAAAGGTTTTAAATCAAAATGATTTTTTAATCATTTTAATAAATATATATCAAGAAAAAAAACTCACTTTACTACAACACCACTTAGTATACAAGTACCTAAATATCTAAGCTTAAAACATCAGATGTTTGACATATACTGGAAAAGAACAGATTTTTCTATTCTCAACTGAATATAAACACAAGAAAAATCAGCAATTTTAAAAAAATGGTCCATGTGGACAAATGACTAAATGAGCCTACTCATACACTGTATGAATGAGACCTATATTTAATATTGATAGCAATTTTTAAAAATGCTTTTGTCTTGGAGAAATAAGGTAGGATAATTTTTATAAAACATTAGAATTGATCATCCTTGCAAATTTCTGACTTTTGGCATAGATAAAGGTTATATTTAATTCTCTGCAGAATTTTGTCTTTGTATTTCCAAGAAATACACCCAAGAAAGGTAGAAATATCTTCAACACAATCATACCTTATGCAAATGACAAGCTGTTAACGATGACAACAGAATGTGTTGGTCTACTGTGCAACCTCACCTAGGTGTTTTAAAAAGAATGCAGGAGGGTGAGTGGAATAGAACAAAAGAAAACACTGAAATCCGTAATGAAGTTGTCCCTGGTCAAGGACTTGGTTCTTCATGGCTGGCTCCTAAGATCTTGAGCTTTCTGCTTTGCATCCCTTCCCAGCTGTTGGAGTGTCCCTCACCTGCCCCATCTGCTTGCTTGTGTAGTTCTATGACTGGTCCCACGTTCTCAGATTTGGAACCCCTGTTAAAATCCACCCATGTTATCCTCCTTCCCCTGCTCAGCTCTGGCTTGCAGCAGATGTGGAAGCATAACAGCTTAGCTAACCTGGTGGCCCATGGGTGTCACAAACAGATAAGGTCACAGCAAGGTCACTCGCTCCACTGCCACATTCCTGAACCCTACATATTTCAAATTGGTTTAAAATCCCTACCACATTTTCAGCTTTGTCCATACAGTGAGCTCCCAGTTCCATTGTTAAAATAAAACAAGGAGAAATTCTCACTGGTTGCTAGTTGCAGGTACCTAGGCCACGACCATACAGATAATCCCTGGGATCTATTTTGAGTAGCTACAACGGACCTTCTATATCTGCAATTAGGTCGAATGGTTCTCGGGTCAAACCTGAGCATAGGAAGTGCCTTATACCGTGCCAGACACTGTATCCATCTTGCCAAATATTGTATGCACTGGCTGGCAGCAGCCCTCTGGCAGAAGTCCTTCCCATCACATCCTGGCTGAGAACTGCATCAAAAGTGTGCCCATAGGGGAACAGGAGCTGCTAAATAGTTAGTTAGCCTCACTTGGCCCTTTTGTCTGCAACCTGTAGACAGTAGGGTGAGGAATGAGAGATTTGAGAGATACTATGGAAGTCACTTTCCAGTGACCTATTTATTGTGCCTTCATCCCAGTTTGTTTACGGGTAGGTTAGACGTTTTCCAGCACATTTGCTCATCACTTTCCATATCACAAAAAGTCTGAATTTGCAGGTGGGGGATTTGTAGGTTAAATCAACTTTAACAGCACAACCTGAATTTGCTGGTACATGATTGAATCCCACTTGAAAATAGCACAATCTGGAAGTGCCCATAGCTATTTGCGTAATCCATGTGGCTATTGCACTGGGAATAAAATATAGAGGTTTAAGGGAACAGCAAACAGGCCTTGCAGATCAAACACACCCACCCTTTCTTTGTGTGGGGTGTGTGGCGGGAGGTTACAATTGAATACACCCTGCTGATAATTTGGAATTCTGTGGTGACTGAAACATAGATTAAGTCTCAGTTAAAGGAAGCTCTTCATTTGCCCCTAAACAAAAACAAGGGCAAGATTCAGTCACAGTTAAGCGTTGTGCTAAAATGAAGATTGCTCTTAATTCAGGTCTTGCTCTCCCGTGGGGAGGATAAATGTAAAGAGTTGGGTGTTTTTCCCCCATCTGGTTGGTTGGTTCTTTCAGCAATCAAAATATCTTGGCGATTTCAGTGGGGCAAAATTCATGGTGTGCCTAACCCTCCCCCTGTTACATGTGGGATTCAAACAGGCTGAACTTCAGCCTGATCCTGCTCAAAATGTGAGTTTTAAATTGAAGACACCTGAAAATGAACAAAATGTGCTTCTTACAATTGAAGATTATCCCCCCTGTTTCTCCAAGATAATCTTTAAAAAATAAAAATAAAACCCTTACATTCATTTCAGATAAAATCTTATATCACCACATCATTTAGTAACATTGTGCTTTTCTTCCCCAAAATAAAAAAAAAACCCTAAAGTTATATGAAACCCCAGTACATGCTCTTTACAATTTTAAAGAGAGAAAATGATGTGAAACAGAATAAAGTATAAAGCATGCCACTGGTTCATGAACTTCATTATACCAGGAAAAAAAGGGAAAAATCACAGCAACAGACAGTTGCCATAGAAATGTTCAAGCAGCTAATGCTTGTTTACAAGAGACATCTCTCTATTGTTTCTTCTTCTTCTTCAATCCTTCCTAACTATGGCAAATCAAAAAGCAATTGAGCAAAAACGAAGAATAGATGCATTTGAATAGGAAATCAAACACAGTATTTCAAAGGATACAGGTTTCTAATAATATTCGATCCACCCTGTTATTATTATTTTATTTCCTGTTTAGGTTACATCCCTGCTGTAGCTGTTTTTGTTTTCGTTTGTTTGTTTGTTTTTTAAAAAACAACAACAACAACAACTTAATTTTCACCCTGGAAAAATTAAGATTAAAAAGTAAGGCACCAAAGAAATTCTGCCCTTTATAGCAACAAACCACCATAAGGCTCGCTCATTTCTTGCAGCTTAGCTGAAAACTGTGCATGTGCTGGAACTGTTTGCTTCTGATTAAGATTCCATAAAAGGTCTTATTGCAACCAGTTTGGTCAGTTGAACCAGACACATAAATACATCTGAATGGTATCAATACTAGATAACCATATGGGTGTTTTCCTCTTCAACTCTCCCTAGTCTTTCTCACGGCCATTATTCTTGGGCAAGAAGTAGACCTCCCCCTTTGCTGGTAATAATTTGTTTATCAGATATATAATTAATTGATACGCAGAAAGGAGATTCCTCTTAATACATGTCAGACTCCACAGGGGGCTAGGTGAAAAGGGTTGTGTGTTTTCTCCATCTGGTTTATTGGTTTTCCTCAGCGACAAAAGCTAAAATACACATTGCAATTCAACTGAGCTCTTTATGAAGATTCCATATATGTATCAATAGCTCTGCGATGCAGACCATACATACATACACTCCAACGCACTCTGCTGCCAAGTCCTTTAAACTATCCATGAAGCTTGTGATATGATTGTATTGGCTGTATAAAACTATCAGAAAAATTCATCCGGAATGAAATATTGTTCGATAAATTCAACATGCTTGTGCGTGCTTTAGAACTGCAGTTTTATAGGAAGGTGGTTCATATTTTACTTCCTTTACTGCAACATATTTTGCCACCTGGTAAGCATTCCCTTTTTCGTAAGGATTTCTTCCAAGATTCGTTCATGTTGCTCTTGTCAGCACGCCCCGTCTCAAAATAATCATAACATTTGCTTTTACATGCAATGCCATGGTCGCTTTTCATAGGCTCCCAATCTGAGGCACGGTCTCGTTCTATATCGTGGCTTCCTTTCTCATTGGTTAATACGGTCTTGTCCTGGTTCCCATGCAGCCCAGCATTAGTAATGAAAATTTCATTGATGTGTATCTGATCATCGCTCCGGTAAACTGGGGTGCTGCCAACACCATATTCCACCTGTTGGGAACAACTTGGCATAGATATCGAAGAGGAGGAGGAGGATGAAGAGGAGGAGGAGGAAGAAGAAGAGGAGGAGGAAGAAGAAGGAGAGGAATTTCCCATTGCAGAATTAGCAGACAATGGCAAACTTAAATAGTGGCTGCTGCATTCTTGATAAAAACAGCAGGTGTGGATCTTTTCGCAGTCCTCCCTTGCCATCCGAAGGCGTTTTCTATAAGGACAGTCATGAGAAACAAACCACTCCTGGGCAGAGGCCCCCCCAAAGGAGCAAGCAGGGAAGCACCAGTTGTTTTGCATGATAATTTCCCCATGAATTCTCTTCATTAAATTGTTTATGAGGACGGATCTCCTTAAGTAGACTTCGGGGTCGTCAATGTACTTCAGTTTTTCCAAAGACATGTAAAGGATATGCGCCCGCTCCTCAAAGACGGATATCGTCTACAGATGAAAGAGAGAGGGGATAACAACAACAAATTATTAATATTCTGTTGGGAGCCGCCCAGAGTGGCTGGGGAAACCCAGCCAGATCAGTGGGGTATAAATAAATTATTATTATTATTATTATTATTATTATTATTATGATGATGATGATGATGGGTGTAATGCAGGTCAGCTGAAACATGTTGTTGAGATTCTACCTGTCTGACCATCATTTACCACTTAGGGCAGTCATATTTATTTTAAGACAGGGGTGCCCCAACTTTTTTCAAAGAGGGCCAGATTTAATGAAGTGAACATGCATGAGGGCCGACCATCGTTATTGACCTTTTTTTTAGGATTGAAGTTTTACAATTTTACCCCAAAGTTGTTGAGTCTTTTTTTACAAATTTACCCCAAAGTTGTTGAGCTTCTTTGAGGATTGAAGTTGTTGAGCTTTTTGGGGGGATTTCCCCCCAGGAAATAAACTGCCACAGGGGCAGAGATTGCACCAGCAGGCCGGATTAGGTCCCTGAAATGGACTTTGAACATGCCTGTTTTAAGACCTCTCTGCCCTGCCCTCTAGCACATTCAACTCCCCCAAACCAGTAGCTGATTAGTGGGCTTGTCATTACCAAAGTGCAGCCCAGGAAAGCTAGTTAGTCAATAGCCAAGATCTGAAGGAATCGAGACCATATGGTCCCAGGAGAAGGGCTGTAGCCTAGTGGTAGAGCATCTGTTTTGCATGCAGAAGGTCCCAGGTTCAATCCCAGGCATCTCCAGGTAGGACTGGGAAAAGACCTCTGTCTGAAACCCTGGAGAGCTGCTGCCAGGCAGTGTACTGAGCTAGATGAACCAACAGTCTGAATTATAATAAGGCAGCTTCCTATGTTCCTGTGTTCCGGTGCTGGGATATTGACATTTTCCAATGTTAGTTCAGCTGTGAGGAATCTTCTTGAGCCAACTGTGTCCTGGTGGAGAATAGTATATATGCAGAAAGGGGAAAAACTGAAACAAACCAAAAATTATCTGTACTTTTGAGCAGTACCATACTTCCTCCAACAATCATTAGCTTCCATGGCAGGGAAAAAATATTTCTAATGAAGAAATGACTCAAATGATATTTGCAGGAATGTGAATTAACCAAAGGGATAATTTAACCAGAGATGTTTTTATCTGGAAAAAAGCTTCTTTCCTTAATACACAGGCTAATTTCATATCCATTACAGACTCTCAAGAGACTCTCCTTCCTTGGAGTTTTTTAAGCAGAGGTTAAGCAGAGGCTGTCTGTTGTGTATGGTCTAGTTCAGATTCCTGCATTGCAGAGGGATGAACTAGCTGGTCCTTGGGGTCTCATCCAGCACTACAATTCTGATACTATGAACTCAGCAACCCTTAGGTATCTATATGTTCCTATCATAAGGCATAGAGCTGTCCTTCTGTTTGCCAAAGGGACTGCAATCCCGCAGGAATTCATGCTGGAAAAGTGGGAAGATTACTTTCGCCATGTTCCCCTTTTCGCTGCAGTCCCTTCCCCAATGGTTTTCTAGATGGATCCAAGAAGCATTCCAGGGAAAGGATAGTGATGGATATGCCTGGAATCTCCATTGGTGCTTCACTGAGCAGCATACCCAACCTCCTTAACCCACAAAAAACAAATTGTATTAAAAAAAGAAAGAAAAAGTACTGCGGCAACTGGTGTCAGCTGTGAGAGGCAGCATGGTGTAGTGGTTAAGAGCGGTGGACTCGTAATCTGGTGAACTGGGTTCACGTCCCCGCTCCTCCACATGCAACTGCTAGGTGACCTTAGGCTAGTCACACTTCTCTGAAGTCTCTCAGCCCCACTCACCTCACAGAGTGTTTGTTGTGGGGGAGGAAGGGAAAGGAGATTGTTAGCCGCTTTGAGACTCCTTCGGATAGTGATAAAGAGGGATATCAAATCCAAAACTCTGTGACAGGTGCTGTCACTGTGCCTGTTTCCTGCTGCAACCTTCTGCCCCATCATCTGCTGCTGTTGTCTCTGGTGGTCATTAGCCCCTGCCCCGGTCTGTGGGTTCCTCGATTTACACCACGAAGTCTGGTCCTAATGGCGCCACTGTTTTCTTCCTGCCACCTGAAGGTACACTGTCACTTCCTGTTTTGTGAAGCGGCTTCTTGCTGTTTGCATATGAGCAGAAGCAGATACAGAAAACAGGAAGTGATGTCATCTATTTCTTTATGCAGCAGGCTAGAGTGGGGAAAGCTCCAGAGAATTTCTTCAAGTTCAGAAGCCATGGTGAAGGAAGTGTGGGCTACCAGCCCATAGATTTGCTCTTGGCACAATTGCCTCCTTTCTTCCTCTCTTGGTAGATTAAGATAAGCCAAAACATACGCAAATATTGTATGAGAAGGAAAAGATATTCCTCTCTGTGTCTTGTTTTTCTTGTTCCGATTTTCCCTTGTGGCCAAAGAATTTTGGCAGAGAGGAAAAATCTTTCCTATGGAGATAATAAGGTCCATTTTTCTCATAGCCTCTCTCAAAACAATGCAGCATCCTTTCCCTTTGAGCAAAACCTTCTGTGCATCTTGACAACACTTCTGGTGCTTTAGAAACTAGTTCCAGGCTTTGCACTATCCCACTTTGAAACGGAATTCATTATTAACGTCTAACAAACAGCTATTTCTAGGGGAAACATGCAATGCAAAAAAGCATGCTATAAGTGAAAAAAAGATGAAGTAATTAGTTACCCTGCTTCAGAAATATTGTTTCTGAAATAAACACAGTTTTATACAAGAAGTTCATTGTATGCACTCAGTGGTGGTTTTTTTTGTTTTTGGTTTTTGGTTTTTTTAAAAGACTTCTCATAGCCCCTGGCTCAATTGCAGTCACTATTGCCATGACTAGAAACCAACAAATATCTGGCAGGCTGCAAAGCTTTCTGTGAAACTATCTGCTGGTCTCTGTCCAGTTCCCAATGGAAAACTATCTGCTTTACAAAAATCACCATCACATTTGGCAACCTTACTTAGCAAAAAGGTCATGATGCACATGAAGCATAGAATCCAACATTCCCCTGAGCTTAAAGCTTAATTTTCCAGATGTCTGGGCAATATGGCAAGCTTGCAATGCTCTTATACATTAATTTGCTCTCCGTAGTATATTTTCAGTAGGCTGAAAAGAAAGATCTAAGTTGCAAGGTCTGCAAAATTGCTACCTGATCTCATGAGGAGTGGGAGCAAACAATGAATTAGGTAAGAACTGTGTATCTAAACAGTGGGTATTCTGCAAAACACTGCTTTCCTAATACTGACACCTACTATGATTCAGAAACTAGAAAGTTTGATATCAACTGGGAGTGATCTTCAGGACTATTCCTTTCCAGTGGCACTTTTAGCTATACAGTATTCCATTTTTTTTCATTCACTATGATGAGCTATTCTGTAAATCTGCTTTTGGGGAACAAAGTCACATGTTTTTGTTTCAGTTTTTTAGCCCATTGTCTCTCAAACATTTCGTATTTCAGCTAATGCCATCAGGAACAGGAAACAGGTATCTGTGGTGGTGGTTTGTTGTTTTTTTCTTGCTCTGGAGTTTTATGAGTATGGTGAAGCAAAGCTACATATTACATTAAAACTTCCCTTTGCAGCCATTTTGCCTCTGTTTGGAATTTGTGGGATATAGTAACAAGGACCGCAACAACAGTAGCTTTTGCTACGTGTCCCAATGAAAAATAGCATGTGAATGGAAAACAAAGTTGCTTTTTAATGTTATTGTGGCTATCTGAATCGCTGAGCCTTCAGCAGAGTAAAATGTAAAGCAATGGCCTGTCACAATAAATAAACACCTAACCCTTGAACAATAGCAGAAGGGGCACAACTGGATGCTATGGAAGGAGAATTATTATCATTATCAATATCAATTAAATTTGTATACCACCCTTTGTCCATAGATCTCAGGGCAGTTCGCAGCGTAAAAAAGACAAAATATATACTAAAAGTCATAGAAGCTGGCTCTACTCTGATCAGTTATGGGTGAATTCTGCTCCCTCCTCAGCATGGTCTGCAAACCCTATTCCTATTTTTCAAGAGGATTCACTGACCCTCAAGAAAAGCTTTCAAGGGGCTCAGAGCAGGACACTGGGGAGAAAGTGATGGGAAAACCCCTTTTGTAAACTTCCTTCCGTCTGTGGTTCTCAAAATCCAAGTCATAGTATACTGTGATTTTCTCAGGGGTCCAAAGAGATTTGTATACATTACAGGGACAGAATAGAAATTCCACTTCAACATGCAGGATGATGAAAAGCCATCACATGTAGGTGACAATACCAAAAACAAAGCAAAAAATAAAATAAAAATCACGCTTACAGTTGACTAATTAATGGCTCAAAGTGGCTAACCAAATCGAAAACCAAAACACATCCTGCAACAATAAGATGAACATTTTTATTATTTTTAATGGTATGGGGGTTTTTTGGTTTTGTTTTGTTTTTTGCAAACCCCACATTAACAACACCATCCTATATGTGTTTGTGCAAAAGCAAGCCTTGGTATCTCAGCGAGGCATATTCCCTAGTCAATGTGTTTAGGACTGCAGCCCAAAATGGCACAAGAGGCTTTAGCAGGACATCCATGCAGTACACTTTCTGAGACTGATCTAAGCCAGTTCTGCAGAGGGACATGAGGGACGAGCAACTTTGTACCACAATTAGAAGAGGGTAGCCTTGGAGCTACTGCCCAAAACCCATCTGCTTGCTGCAGGGCTTATGCCAGGGAAAGTGTGCTCAGGGGTATGTGAGCCTCAGGCAATGAAGGCAAATGGCAGCACTTTTAATTCAGTCCAGCAGCAAGCTGGCAAAAGGCTCCTTGGCACATGTATCATACTATTGTTGTGTAGACCGTGGAGTGTGACAGCAAGGACCAGCATTGTATCAATGCATATAGGAAAGAATCCTTAAATGCAATTGCTTCCTGTCCACCAATGCACAGCCATTCTAAGATTTAAACTGGCCCTCATGATTCTTACAACAACCCCTTAAGGTGGGCTCTAGTTAGGTGCAAGGAGCTGCAGCTGAAGGTTAAGGCTGTCCAATGTGTTTTTGGCTGAGCTGAGATTTAGCTTGGACGTCTGGCTCATGATTCAGGATCTTCCCATGCTTCCATCCCATTCCTTCCCTCACCATCAGTAAAATCTGGACCAGGCGTTTCCCAGATTTATCTAAATGGGATCAGTCAGTCCTTACCCAGGATATTTTGCCCAAGTTTCTTGTTTTGTTGGCTATATATATATATATATATATATATATATATATATACACATATATATATATATTGCCACTGAACAAGGTGACATTTGTATGCTTTGCCCCAGCCCAGCCTCCAAAATGTCTTTAGCTACCACCATCTTTATCTGCCAGGTAATGGGGATTCAATATTGTGGGGGAGGAAGATCATGCAATGTAGCAGAATTGGGAGTGGTAGCAGTGGTGGATTGCAAAGGTGGGAAGCCAGGGACACATCTGTTTGCTCTGTTTTACTCCTGGTGTTTCCCTGGGACACCAAGGGCATTTGCCATCCAGCAGATTGGGAGCAGCAAGAAGAATGCCAGGAGTGTCCCACTGAGGGCCAACCCAGGTTTCATCTGCCTCATCCAGCATGAACCCAAGAGCATGGAAGTTTAGAGCACATGGCTGGAAGGCTATTCAGATGCATTGTTCAGAGACATGGGATCATCCCACAGAGAAGTAGCTCCCATCTGTGTACACTAAGTATGGTGACATGAAGGAGGAACCTTATTATAGAATTAATTTGTATGGATTTAATAGGTTTGCTGTACTATTGTTTAGAGATGTATGTGACTTTAATTTGTGTTATATTTTTACATGTGCTATGTTTTAATATATTGATTATTCTGATATGTTGTCTTAACAGAGGTGCTTGCTATGGACCACTTTGGGTTCTTCCCAGGAATGGGAAAATGAAATATAGGCAATGAATGAAACGAAATGCATTACAACAACCAGTTTAGGTACTCACTGAGGAGCAAAAAGGAAATGTGCTCCAAGACTTATTGGGTATACAGTCGTACCTCGGAAGTCGAACAGAATCGATTCCAGAAGTCCGTTCTACTTCCAAAACATTCGGAAGCCAAGGTGTGCCTTCCAATTGGCTGCAGAAAGCTCCTGCAGCCAATCAGAAGCTGCATCAGATGTTTGGGTTCTAAAGAACGTTCGCAAACTGGAACACTCACTTCCGGGTTTGCGGCATTTGGGAGCCAAAACGTTCAACTCGCAAGGCATTCGTCAACCAAGATACAGTGGTACCTCGGGATGTGAACGGGATCCATTCCGGAGCCCCGTTCACATCCCGAATGGAACGCAAGACGCGATGGCGTTTCGCCGCTTCCGCGCATGCGCGTGACGTCATTTTAGTTGAGTGCAAGTGGGGGGAAAGCAGATGCAGATTAAAACAAAAACGAAACAGGAACTGAAATATGGACGTAACCCAGGTGGAATATTTTCAGATACAAGCAGTGGAACACAGTAGAGTCTGATGGCACACAAGGGTGCCACTCTGCTAAAGCTAAGTCGTGTCTGGGTTGATTGCTAGCTGGGATCCACATGTATGTTGCATTTGGCTGCAAGTCAGATGGCTTCCTAAAGATTGCTCTCTGAAACTTACTTTAGGTGTACAGCTGCTGAGTGGGGGGTGAAAGTCCTCTTCTTCCACATATTTCCTTTTAAAGTACGTGATCTTGGATGTTGTTACAGGATTTGAAATTCCTCTGTGGTGAGATCCTGTGAGAAAATAAATAGCATGTAGCAATCTGTCTGAGGTCCCCCCACTCCAAAAAACAAAAAGCAGAAGAAAAGCCTTATCCGTTTCTTCCCCAGTGCACCAGAACTCTACTACATATTTCTTTATATGCTTATATAGCATTAACAAAACAGAAATTCAGTTTAATAATAGTTTTTGTGAGAAAATGCTGTAGGCAATGAAGGGTTGTGCTGCAAGACCGTTTAGGAAACAAGTCTGTTTATTTAAGCACAGTTGTCACATGAGCTTAAGCACCCTCTGCATACTTGACTTCAAGGAAACATTCATTCTGTCTGTTCAAGCCATTTGAAAAACTGCAACGTTCATGACTACACTCTGTAGTAGTTCGAGGAATTAGACAGGGCTGATTAAGTTTAATGCATTGGTAGCATAAGTATTAGTTGCTAAAGATTTATAAGTTTGGCTTAACTTTCTTGGAAAAAGCTGAGACAACTCTCCAAATTATTGGGAAGGGGAATTATTAATGGATGTAGTTAAGTGGGCTGCTACCTGTGAAAATTAATGCTACGTTAATCAAGAATTTGATTTTAATAACTAAAGTGCCAGAGCTTTTTTTAGTCACCCCTACCCCCCAAAAAATTCAATTCTTAACAACAGTACACTTACATCACCCTCCTCTGGCAAGAAAAAAATGCTGGGCTCATGGGAAGACAAATCCAATTTGTAATTTATTTATCAAATAAGCATAATTTGCTGTAATAACCAACTTGGGATGGTGCCCTTTAAGCCCAATAGAAAGGAAGTTATTTGGAACAGGTAGCCAAAAATGTAATTACTTTGAGCTCTTTTGAGACCAATGGATACTGTAATCTAGCCTGGGTCACAATACTCCAATCAAACCATATGCTACCATTGAGAGTGAAATTTTAATTACTGCCTAGCACTTAATATGGCCACCTGTTTGGGGTTTATTGCATTTTCCTCCTAGTGTTAATTTCAACCTCCAATAAATGATGTGCAAGACAAACCGGGTGGCATCTAGTTTCCTTTGCAGCAGAACACCCCCAAGTCTACATGTGGCATGTTAGTTAGTGACTTAGTTAGTTAGTTAGTTAGTTTATTAAAAAAGACTGTACTGACAGTTAGCCAACAAGCTCATGCAATGGCTGCAGGCAAAATATAAAAACATTTAAGCAATCACCAGTATTGAAAACTAGCTAGTCTACAGTTACTGTTATCAATTTAGAATTTTAATCTTAACCTCCCCCCCCGGGCTTTTTCTCAAATATATTTAGAACCAGGCCTTTTTAGATAGCCAAAGAATGGCATTTCAAAGCAAAGCAGACTAAGGCTGCATACGCACCATATATTAAAAGTGCACACACCCACACCAAGAATCCTGGAAACTATAGTATGTTAAGGGTGCTGGGAATTGTAGCTCTGTGAGGGGTAAATTTCAGTTCCCAGGATCCTTTTGAGGGTGGGTGTGCTTTAACTGTATGGTGCATATGCAGGCTCAGTGTCTCTAAACACGCTGAAGGAAACACAATTTGCCCTTCCACATCCATAGTTACTTGTAAGTAAGGCCTAGCAGAGTGTTTCTCAAACTTGAGTCTCTAGCTGTTGTTGGACTACAGCTCCCATCATCCCTGACCTGCTAGCTAGGGATGATGGGAGTCGTAGTCCAACAACAGTTGGAGACTCAAGTTTGAGAAACACTAGCCTAGTGTATCCAAGTTTAGATGATCATCTAAACCATGGCTAAGTGATCAGGAACGATCTCTTTGGGTAATTTTGGGCTCATGCACTCCCCTCTCCTTGCAACCTTCTTTGTATTCAAGAGGTGGTGCCTTAAAAGCTTCCGATTTTATTTCATAACTATCCACAGCTCCACATTTACATCAACATCTGGGGAGTTTTAATTTTAAGCAGAATTATTCAACAAAACTGGATCTGTCTGACCCTGATTTGTTTTAAGTAACTTTGGCTAGAATAAACCACAGTTCCACAAGCAGTTCCATACTTCTCTTGTTGTGTGCATAAGAATAGAACGAGAGGGGATTATCTAGACCAACTTCTCATCTAGACCAACTTCTGACAACTGGATGGGGCTGGGGGGGTTGTAGTCCAAAACATCTGGAGGGCACCAGGTTAGCAAAGGCTGGTCTAGACCATGGGACCATGATGTATTCAAATCTTCCTATAAATCATAGTGTTGTCCCTGAAATCCACAAAGTTTTGTCCTGAACTCAGACTGCAGATAGGATGTTGTGGAAACCTAGGGCCTACATGTTACATGTTATATTAATTGTGCAGCTTGCAGGCATATGGGGGGTGGCAATTTAATCCTAGGTATGTAGGAGCAGGGACTGGATTTTCATGTGCATCAATGGAAACTTTTTTCTATGTCTTTTTGCAGTGAAGGGATTTTCCCTCCTCCAGGAGTGCACTTGGGGAGAAAAAGGTTAGACCTCCCCTGCCCTGTGCACTGTAGCCTCAGTGGAAATCTCCCACAAGCCATGCCTAGGTCTACATTTTAAAATAATATATATTGACAGCCACCCAATTGACATAATGTGTAAGGCCTTCAGCGATGTGGAAAGGATACTCTGTGTGCACTAAGAGACTGCAAATACAGAAGACTGGTTCTCAGATGCATGATGAGGTAGTAAAATCATCTCTAGACCATCTCACTTCAGGCTGCAGGTAGGAGCTCTTGTGATTAAGTTCATGTCCATTCGCCACTCCCTGGGGCCAAAAAATAAAGTCCTACCAAAAAGAGGCATGTCAGGGAGAGCAATGACCTACAGTTGATCTGAATGGCATCCCAGATTATCTACCTGGAGTCTCTGTGTGTGTGTGTGTGTGTGTGTGTGTGTGCGCGCGCGCGTGTTACCTTGTATAGAGGAACATCAATCATGTTAATTCCTACCCATAGCCTGAAGTAGCATCATCTAGACACAGATTTGTCGCTTCATCTTCTCTCTGTGAGGACTATGCCCCAAAGACACTCTTTTGTCTTTATTATTCCCTCTTATGCTCTGGGACTCCTCTGTACCACCAAAAGCAAGCTCTGGGATTTGGTGAGTCTCTTTGATTTTTTCTTTTCTTTTCAAAGCCAGCCACTGCAAAGCATCTATTTCCTCTGGTTTGAGTCAGGGCACCTTCAGTCTTTGTCCCACACTTATCTCCCGCACCGGAGGGGCTCAGAGTGAGATCTTAACACCTGCAAAAGTGCATTGGAGCAGGTGGTGCAAAACTAGCCTCCCCAGATAACTAAAATGCTAATCCTTTAAGGCAGTTCTAAGTGGCCGCAAAAGATTCCTGCACAAATGCCTTTGCCCTGACACTTCTCCTTACAGAGCAGAGCGGCAGGAGCAGCCCTGATAACTGAACAAAGCCTTCAAGTGCAGAGATAGAGTCCTTCTTGTGTACCAGAGGAGGACAACAACAATGGGAGGTTCTTATCTTCAGACCTGGCCACCAGCTTTCCAGGAACATCTTGTTTGCCCCTGTTGGAAAGAGGATACTGGACAAGGTGGGCATTTAGACCCTTATTCAGCACAGGATTCACTGGGTGACCTTGAGCCCTCAGTCCCTCCCTGACCTACCTCGGGGGGTTGTTAGGAGGATAACACGGCGCGCGCTCAGGGGGGAGGCCATATATTGCCCACATCTCTTTCGAGTAAGCATCCAAGGATGACTACTGACTTACACACACACACACCACTGTTGTGATTTTGGAGAAAGAAGCCGGAGATGGTGGTTTGATGCTGATGCAACCGACTGCAAGCCCTGAGCCACCTTCTTACCTGGCGCCGGGGGCTGCCCAGCCGCTGCCCTGCTGTCGTTGCTCGGCGGCGGCGGCGGCAGCGGCTGCGCTTGGCCCGGGTTGCTGCTGCTGCTGGCGGTGGCGGCGGCGGCGGCTGCATCCGAGGCGGGGCTGCTCTTGCTGCAACAGCGCGACTCCCACAGCGGCTGGAACTCGGCGGCTCCTTCGGAGGAGACAATGGGCTCGCAGAAGCTGCTCAGGGGCAGCACCAGAGTCATCGCGGCGCCTCCGATCTGCAAGTGGAGACAAAGGTAGAGCGCGACCCGTCAGGTCAGGCAGGCAAGCAGCCGCCCGCCCCTTGCCCTGCCCTGCCCTGCCTTGCCCGAGCGGCAGCAGCGGCCATTGCGTGCCTGCGCCCCGCAGTCTGCCTGGCATCTGCCGCTGCCACCGAGGGATCCTCTCTCTCTCTCCACCCCAGCCTCTGGCTTTGCCTTTTCTCACCCAGGTTTTGCCCTCTCGCACTCACGCGCTCCAGGTTTCAGGCGCTCGGGAGCATTCCCCCTTCGCCTTCCTTGTCTTCGCTTGGCACGGATTCTGGCTCACACTCCCAGCTGCCCTGGGACCACACACGCTCCTGCTGAAGGAGCGCGCGCGGGGGGCACCAGACCCAAGAGCTGACCTTCTCCGCGCGCCCCTCTCCAAACGCACTTGCTTGGAAGTAAGTGCCGCGGATTCCGGGGGCCCTTACTTCCAGGTAAGTGAGCTCGGAGCACCGCCGCAGCCCCTTCCACTCGGAAAGGCAAGTCTTCTCCCCACCCCACCCCTCCCCGCCGCCTCTTGCTTGCTTGCTGACTGGCTGCCCCCAAAATCCCTTCGCCGCTGCTCTCTGCGCTCCGGCTCAGCGGCGATCCTCTCTTCCTTTCCCGAAAGAAGAAAGTGCCAACAAACCGATCCGAGGGATGCTCGCAGATTGCCAGGCGATCACTTTATTCTCTCCGCATACTCTGCCGGTCTCACTCGCGCAAACACAGCGACCTCGCCAACGACATTGCCTGCATGTGTTTCTTATGTGTGGCAGGCAAGCAGGCTGGCTTTTCTTTTTCCCCCTTCCTTTATTTTTCCCCCCTTTCTTTCCCTACTCCTCCTACTCCTCCTCCCTTCTTTTTTCCTTCCCCAAGCGAAACAGAGCGAGACTCTTAGGTAGTTGTTTCCACCAGCCCCGATTGGGCTGAACTGGATCTGCCTCCAGTCAAAACA
This sequence comes from Podarcis filfolensis, assembly GCF_964270895.1. NCBI lineage: Eukaryota > Metazoa > Chordata > Lepidosauria > Squamata > Lacertidae > Podarcis > Podarcis filfolensis. The sequence continues at coordinate 98,088,710 of NC_139606.1, forward strand.
CGGAGATTAAGACAGAAAATTGGCTCCGGTTTCAAGCCGTGAGTTGCAGTCCCACAGGAGCCAAGCACAACATCAGTGGAGCAAGCAGAATATTAAACAGGAGCAGGGACTCCGGGGCCGGAGCCAGGCTGTGTGAGCTCTCCATCCAGTCCCATAGCAGCGAGAGAGAGAACTTTCTGAAAGAGGCAGGCAAACCGCATCACAATGCACTTTCTACACTAATTCACCTACTCTTTGGCACAAAAACCAGGCTCCTCCCCCATCTTCCCCTGCGCTCTCCTAGAAACAATAATTTTTGTTTTCTTTCCATATATTTCTCAAGTCAGGACCGCTGCAGGAAGACAACAGGGTCCTCCAAATTCGGGGGGGGGGGGGAGAGGCAGAAGTTGGAAAGGGAATGGATAGCCAGCAGCATGTTACAAATTAAAGTCTGTCTGGACAAGATTGATGAAGCAGGAGGTCAAGACTTAGAACAATAAGAAACAAGAAATATTCGAGACTGGTTGGAGAAGCCCCTTGCTGTTTCAACTGAGTGAGAGGAGGAATTGCAGTTGCACATAGCGCTGGGGCCAAAAGCGAAGGACCACCTTTTTGAAATTCCCAGATACAAATGGTTAACAGATCAAGCCTTGCAATATTTCCACCGGCTTCTGGATGAAAAATGTGGAAAGGCTACTTAAGTGCTCCGGATTTAGCAGCGGGGCTCCTAAACCTATTCTGTTGTCTAGCAGACTGCAAAATTGTCATTTATCCATGGATTCTGTTGCATAACTCTGCATTTGGAAGCTATGCGTCTGAAATATATTCATTTCTTTCTTAGGGAAGTCCATCCTCACTCTAACTACCCCCAGCAAATTAGTCACAGTTAAGCCCCTTTGAAATTGATGGGGCTTAAGCTACTCACCACTAACTTGATCCACACTGATTTCAATAGGACTTAAGTATCACTAAATTTCCTGCAAGAGAGATCCACATTTTGGGGGGTTTACTATTTGTCTTACATAAATTTTAAATAAAGTCATACAAGGGAGCCAATTCATTAATGGTGAAAACAGAGGCAACCACATTTGAAGCTGCTGTATCTCCCTCACTGAACCAATTATTGCTATGTGACCCCATTTGTGAAGTGGCTAGATCCACACACACTCTCTAAAACACTGCTGTTGAATGCAAAGGTTTTTTCATGATGGTCAGTCTTCAAAGCTGACACTGACAATATAAAAGCAGTATACCTTTTCAAACACAAACCACAGAATCACAGAATTGTAGAGTTGGAAGGGACCATGAGGATCATCTAGTCCAACCCCATGGCAATGCAGGAATCTTTCACCCAATGTGAGGCTTGAACTCACAACCCCGAGATTAAGAGTCTCATGCTCTACCGACTGAGCTATAGTGAACATCATAAAGAAGAGTGGAGTCCAGATGGATAAATGCATAGAGACCTATTTTACTTCATACATGCGTTGCCCTTGCTGCATCAGGCCTAATAAAGATCTTATGCCTTGCATTACAGCTCTCTAGCACAAAGGGCATGAATGGCACTATAGTCTAAACCACTGAGGCTCTTGGGCTTGCTGATCGTAAGGTCAGCAGTTCAAATCCAAGTGACAGGCTGCCAACCAAGCAGTTTGAAAGCATACCAGCACAAGTGGATAAATAGGTAAATTGCAGCGGGAAGGTAAATTGTGTTTCCATGTGCTCTGGCACTCATCACGGTGCTCCGTGCACCAGAAGCAGTTCAGTCATGCTGGCCACATGACCCAGAAAAGCTGTCCCTTGGCCTGAGAGTAGAGGTGAGTGCTACATTCCATAGTTGAATTTGACTGGACTTAACCATCCAGGGGTCCTTTTTTACCTCTCAAGCACACACATTTTGTAGGCAACACACCGAGATTCCATTCCTCTAAATTGTTTGATTGCTTCTGTAACTTGGCACACTCCTACTGAATTCAATGGGACTTCTTCCCAGTAAATGTGCATGGTACTGCAGCCTTAGTGAGGAGGTGAAAGAGAAATATTATGGAAGATTGCAAAAGGTGGTATTCAGAAATACCGGGGGTGGGTGTTACAATAACTTTTTGCATACAGTAGCTTTTTGCACACATAGATTAATCCAAAACAGTGGAGAGTTTCGGAATCTATACATGTTAGAACACCTCTGCTGCTCCAATGCTTCCGGCTTTTTAGTTCTTTGCTAAGTAAACACTGAGAAATCTTCAGTGCCAAACTTTGCTCAATTCGTTACATTTATCTTCGTTGTGATTTTTTTGCAGCCTGCAGATTGTTGTCACATATCAACTTGTTGTTGTGCACACTGTCCCACTTTATCATACTAACTTACACAGAGTGCCATGTTGTTCCTAAGGAAGAGTTTTTAGAGCCAGCATGAACTACTTAAATTTCTACTAGGTAGAAAATTCACATCGCAATCAATGCATGCTCACTCATAAGCAAGCAAGGCCTTTTCATTTCACTGGGACTTCCTCCCAATTAAGGGTACAATGTTGTGCATCCAATAAACCAATTCTTATTTCCAGGAGTGTCTACAACCACTACTGATTTCACACACAAAAACCACCAGAAAATATTATTTTAATTGCCCACTGCTAAAGGCTGCTGCATAAACAAATGCAGAAGATTGAGCACTAGATTCCCAGGGTAACTCCACACGTTTTTCTAACCTGTCTTCTGAGCAGTGAAACAGCAGCAGCTCTTTGCGTGGCTGATTAGCAAAAACCCCAACTTAACATACTTCAGTTGCACTGCACAAATTCTCTTGCTTTGTTTGGCTAGTGCCAGAAAGGGAGAGGTCCCAGAGACTGTCCATAGATCAGCTATTCCAAAAAGCTTTTCAGCAACAAGTGCTGGCGTGCCAAACCAGTGAGCAGAACCTGATCTTAGATCCTTATGTCAAACTTACCTAAAAATAAGCCTGCAAGGGGTTTTGCCCAGGAAACATGGCAGAGCTTGAAGGCCCAGTCCCATTTGCAAATACATTGCAATTTTGGAAGCGCAAGTTACTGCTTGCGCCATTCAAGTTACCAAGGTGTCATGGAATCAGAAGGCAACCTGAACCACCATATTGCAACACATTTAATACATTATTGCAAATAAGTCTTCTCAAGACTGTGCCTGGTGGATCAAATTCTATATTTATGAAATAATTGTAGTAAAGTGTCATGATTTGTTAAACCCCACACGGAACCCTTCTGGATCAGATGAAGAGCTTACTTGGTCCAGGACCAGGTTGCCACAATGGTCCACCAGGTATTTCCAGGAAGCAGAATCTAAACTAAGAAATTGACCAGATTATAGAATCATAGAGTTGGAAGGTATCATGGGGGTCATGTAGACCAACCCCTGCAATGCAGGCATATTTCTGCTCAACTTGAGGCTCAAACCCACGACCCTCAAATTAAGAGTCTCACGCTCTACCAACTAAGCTATAGAGATGTTTTTCAGCCATAAGATTCACAGTAATTATTATATACTGCCAAAACATCTATTATTATGATTAAGTGTATTTGAACACAGCACCTGTATACTGAGAAAGTAAAGGGGTGCATTGAAAAATACTGTTGGGCAACTGGGGTGCAGCTTTTTCCTCTTAGCCATGCCTAGGGACAATCACAGGCCACATACTTTGTTCTGTAGAATTCAGCAGACACCTTTGAAGACTAAGCCAATCCCTTCATCTGCCAATCAGTGGCCCACATTCTGTCTCTTGTTGGGATGCAGCATGGGATTAAATTTTAGGCTTTTAGACATGTGACAAAGAAAGAGAATGATGGAAGCTACTTATTGCTCCTAAAGATTTCCATTAGTGTGTCATATAGAAAGTTGTTATAAGACATCAGCTCCATAGTTCTTGACATTTAGTTATTTACTGGTAATGCACCGCTATCCTTATTTGTAATGAAGGGGTGGGAAGTCAGTGCACTACATATTTTCTGCAAAGAAGTGTAACATAAAGCCTTGATTTGTGGCTAGATCCAGGCTTCAAAAATCTGTTTGCAAAGCTTTGTGTGGTATAGAAACCAGACCATTTTTATTTTTTTATTTGTTATTAAATCCAGCTCTTAATCCTTAGGCTACCACAGATTTTCCCTGTTGCCAGCCGAATGCATGCATTAAGAGAACACCCTGAGGCATCCAAAGCAGCCTGAAGGTTAAAATGTCAGACTCCTCTTGCATTTATGCAGCTCTGCTCTGTAAGAGGCTACTATGCAGTGCTATACTGTTCCATTTGCTCACTATTCCTTCAGCAACTACTCCATTTTCACTCACTATTCCTTTGGAGTCATTATGATGCTAATGAGAGAACTGTAATGATGCCATTCACAATGTCAATGAAAAAGGGTCTTTATGCATTTCCAGAATGCCACTAAAACAGAAGTTAAATTTAAAATGCTTCTTACAATAATGCTGCAAATCTGACTAAAATCCCTAAAGGCCAAAAAGTAAAGGTGGAAGCAATGCCTGGTATTGGCAGGGCCTCATTAGTTACCCTATATTCTGTGGAAACAGCATGTGGTATTGCTAATTCTGAAACTCTTTGATTTCTTAGTTGTATGAAGCCATTATGCTTACCTGTGCTTATAAGAAAATGCAATGAGATTTACATAGCTGGATGGAAGAATATTTATTTGTAACAGTTTGACAGTTCTAGCCATTAATTTATTTTATTTTAAATGTATAATCTTCCTCCCAGCCCACTAGGACCCTAAAGCCAGCTGCAGACTCAAATGCATTAAAATATGATCAACAAAACATCATGGTGATGCATCATTTTATTAGGTGACATACAGTTGGGTACCATGTGAGATAGTGTCTTCACAAAATAAGAAGCTGGTGAGAGAAAGGCAGAGATGGACAGCATTCGAAACTCCCATTGTTCTAGGCGCATTTTGCGACAGGGAGTTTCATTAGCGTGAGCAGTTTCTGAGTTCTGGGCACAGTACTGTGCCTAAGATTTCAGAATAAAATTGAAGAGTGGAAGGAAAGGAGGACCTTTTTCTGCCTCTCCACTTCCAGCTACTCTCTGAAGACTGGAGAAGAGACTCTCTTAAGAATATTAGGGGGGTGGGCAGGGGACGGACTGGACCATGTGAAAAATGTACATAATATTTTAGCTGCAGTTCATTCATTTTCAGCTTTGTATTCTTGTTATTTAAAAAAAGCACGCCTAGACATTCCATTGTTGCGTCCGTAACCTAGGTTTAAGGTGCCATTCAGCTCCTGGCTTGAATATCTCAGTTTCTAACACTGAGGATGGATTATAACCTTACTCATCCAAGTGGTCTGGAAACGATCCACAATGTCTGGATAATTAGAAATGTGGGTTTGTGGGATTAGTCACTGAATAATCAAAGATAATTGTGCTGAATTCTGAAAACTATGTATTACTATGGATATGTCAAGAGCACCAGTAGGTGTTGTTGTTTTTTAAGCAGGGAGGGTCTTCTCAATTCATTTAGAGTTGGGGGGGGGTTGGGTATCACATCCACACTATATATTTAAAACACATGGCTTCCCCAAAAGAATGCTGGGAACAGTAGTTTATTCCCCACAGAGCTATAATTCCAGGCATTCTTAACTACAGTTCCCTGTATTCTTTGAGAGATGCCAATTGCGTTAAGCATGTGGTGCGGATGTGACCTCTCATTTTTTGCATGTTTACAGTACACACCATGACTAATGAGGAGCACTATAAGGTACAAAACTGTGATGCTGCACAAAACGGTACATTCTGCAGCAATGGGAAAGTGTATCTATCTATGTGCCTTTGTCCATCTACATGGGGGCACTCCAGACTGCCACTTAAATTGACACTGGGCCTGTACTGAATGGATTCAAACTGAAACTAGTTACTAGTAGGTGCTTCAGCCTTCTATTTTAGGCATAAAGGAAAGGAGACAATTGTCTTGCATCACCCAGTCCACCAGACACACGCTTACACACTCTATCACCCTGAAGACTAGCAGAATTTATTATGGCATACCACTGTGGGTTAAACCACAGAGCCTAGGGCTTGCCAGTCAGAAGGTCAGCGGTTTGAATCCTCGCGATGGGGTGAGCTCCTGTTGCTCTGTCCCTGCTCCTGCCAACCTAGCAGTTTGAAAGCATGAAGTGCAAGTAGATAAATAGGTACTGCTCCAGTGGGAAGGTAAATGGCATTTCCATGTGCTGCTCTGGTTTGCCAGCAGCAGCTTAGTCATGCTGGCCACATGACCCAGAAGCTGTACGCTGACTCCCTCGGCCAGTAAAGCAAGATGAGCGCCACAACCCCAGAGTCGTCCGTGACTGGACCTAACGGTCAAGGGTACCTTACTTTTACCTTGCATGTGGTAAAGTTGGCTTTTATCCAAAAAGTGTATACCGGGCATTTGCCATAATAAATCTGTTAGTCTTTAAAGTGTCACAAGAGTCCAGGGATGCTTATATCTTACATGTTAGTTTGTTCTTGGTACCTTGATTTCCTTTTAGCAGGTACTTGAGCTCACATTCCTGGGTTGCCATTTCTACTTGTGCACCACTGTACCATCACAACGGAAGAAGCTGTGTCTGATGTAACTATTTACAATCTGTATGAAATCTGAGAACCCTGGTATTATTATATTTCCTCCTGAATTCAGGCACTTCAGGAATGGTGTGGCATCCACTATGAATAATAAAAAGACATGATCAATTTGGCTATTCATTGCAGGAAACTGCTTTCAGGCAAGGGTTTTACTTGATCTCACATCCAATGTATTATGCGATTCAACATGAATGTAGAATTTTGCAGTGATTTCAGAACCACACCTTCTGAGGATCTCAGTTTTTGTTTTGTTTTTTAAATCTGCCATTTATATCTTTGGAGATAGGATGAAGAACGTGGGGTCAATGCATGGTTCATTGTCAGAAGAAGCCAATGTGAGGAGGGGTAATCAGAACCACTGAAGTTCTGTGCCCCAAATCCTCTTCCCAGACACAGCCCAGAAGCCTATTCAGGAGAATTAGCAAGATCAAACTTTGCCTGTACTCCTGGCATAGATTAGCCACCAGAGAGACCAAGGCTGTTTTGATGAAGAATGTGGGCCCAAAGCCAGACTGAAATGGATCCAGATAATCAGTCTCATCTGAGTGCCTGGATTGTATGGCAACTCAAGCACATTGCCTGAGAAAAGAAGATTTGCTAACAGCCAAAAGTCACTCAAATCCTTGAGGTCCAAAGTAGGGGTATTTAGAAGTGGTCTCATCACTAATCACTTCAAGGTAGCCAGGTAACCCCCTCTTTCAAGGAGACACAAGTCATTAATTACCTCCTAAACTTAGCCAGTGATCTCTCCTGCTACATGTTAGCTAGCTGTGGTCTAAACCATGGAGCCTCTTGGGCTTTCCGATCAGAAGGTCAGCGGTTTGAATCCCCAGAACAGAGTGAGCTCATGTTGCTCTGTCGCAGCTCCTGCCAACCTAGCAGTTCAAAAGCACGCCAGTGCAAGTAGATAAATAGGTACCACTGCGGTGGGAAGGTAAACGGCATTTCTGTGTGCTCTGGCTTCTGTCACAGTGTTCCATTGACCCGAAAGCAGTTTAGTCATTCTGGCCACATGACCCGGCCTGAAAGCGAGATGAGTGCCGCAACCCCATAGTCTCCTTTGACTGGACTTAACCGTCCAGGGGTCCTTTACCTTTTTTTACCTAGTCAGTAAGGGAAAGGTTGAGAACACAAGTGATTGGCCAAGTACCTCTCCCCCCCCCCCCCCGCCATCTTCAGGCCTAAACAATAAGTTCATCCAACAAATCAGGACTATACACTGTATTGGAGATGTCCATAGGATGGATTACAGGAAAGTAGCATCCAAGTCAAGATGAACATGAGCAACTTTTACCTTTGAAGTCACAGAGGGACCACTTACATCACTTTGCAATACAAAGTGGAAAAAGCCCTGAACCACTTGGAAAACTCAACTGGATGGCACTGCAATGGAGGTTGAAAGGTGTTGCTTCTTGGCTTTCATCATCACCATAGAACAAGCTCCAAAATGAGCTCTTACCTGTGTTTGGTCAGATTCCAGTTCATATTTTCTGTCACTGGCATTCAAGCCACCCCCCACCCCAAACTGCTTTGTAATAAATAATAAATTGGGATGAATAAATCAGGAAGATGAACAGGCTCTGTTTAACAGGAAATATTGCTTAGGAAAGATTGTGTCAATTGCCTGGGTCACCTCCATATCCCACAGAGAGAGTTAGGCTTTGACAGTACCAGCCATGCTAACTGGGAACTCCCTGGTGGTTTTAAGCAATTGTTCTGAATCCATCAATCTCTGGGGGCAGACCCTCCTAATAGGTCTATCCATGTATAAGAGAATGGTCAGCAGGAAGTGAACTGACAATTACATCTTCCATTTTCAGATCACCAGTCTTCCTAACCAGTTGAGAACACCATGTCTAGAGTGTCACCCACAAGAAACATTAAGCCAATGACACATTAGAACAGCCCCATGGTTGTCGAGTGGCAGTAACAAAAGCATGGTAAGGGAGGGAAAATAGTGGATATGAAATGTTTGTCAAATCCTTGTGTTTACAGTAGTTATAAAACAATAATTAAAAAATGCAGGTTGCCCCTCCAAGTGCATTTTGCAACCGAAATGTGTTTCATACGAGAAAGGTGGAAAATTAAAAGCTCTAGGTACAGTATTATTATGCACTAGCCCAAGTTTTAAAAAGTGAGAGGTGACTTCATTGTCTAGGCCAGCCTGAAGAAGAGCAAGCTCACCCTTTAGTTAGATTAAAGGCAGATGGTCCAATAGGAGGTGATAAAAGAACAAAGAGATGGAGGATATGGTAAAGTGAAAGACGAAAGAAAGCAAGGCAAATGTAGACATATGTGAAAGATAAGTTACACAGGTTCTTTAGTTCTCCCATGTCAGTGCTGATCTGACTGGCAACATAATTATTACTCAATTCATTCCTGTTAAGTACTACTCTGGAAATGTAGATAACGACTGGATTACACTTGTATTATGTTCCAAAACCAGCATGAGGGTTAAAATCTAGTTCGAACATTGAATCACCAATCTAGTTGCCAACAGCTTCATGCTTCAATATCCTGGAGAAGAAGAAGAAAATAAACTACTGATCTTCTAAAGAAGTCCAGTGTGTCATTGTCTTGGTTCCCCGCCCCCCCCCCCCCGGCTGTTCATTTCCCCCACCCCAAAAAAAGAAATACAAACGATTCACTGGTTCCGTTGATGGTTTTAGTACAAGAAAAAAATATGAAGCCAGTGAGTGAGCTGTATGAGCATATAAACCTCTCTGGGAGAGAAGTGTTTAACACCATCTTTCGCTATTTATGAAATTATGTTACTTAATATTTTAAATTTACAAGTACTGTGCTAGCATTCATTCAGATAAAGCAGCTATGCTTTCCCCAAAACAACAACAACAACAACCAAAAATACATTTCTGGCTAAATATTGTTCTATTTTGAATATATGCATATCTCAGATCCCCTACCCCCCACCTCACCCCATATATGGAACTGCATTATATGAGTCCAGCCAATGTTGCTTTTACCTTCAGTGTTCTCCAGGCTCAAATACAAGCCCTTACATATTTTTTTCTGGACATCAAAGGAACTGGATCTGAGGGGTCACACATGTGAAACATACACTACTACTTTTTTCATCTTATACCATAGATGCCTTGAAACTATTTTCTTGAGGCTATCATTTTGTTTCATAGAGAAAACAAATCATTCTGGGGTGTTTTTTGGTTTTCTTTTTTAAAAGAACCTGCATTTTGTGTTTCTAGTATTCCAAAGTATGGCCTCAGGATCTCATTACTACTCTTCTGGGATCCCTAGAAACAGCTGTTTTAAATAGCTTGATTTCCTGCACTTTCTTTTTAAAATGTTGGGGGGTTAATTAAGTGATAATTAAGCAATGGGCTGAACTAATTGGCATCACTCCCATTCAGTTTTCTTAGAAACTACCATTAGGAAACGATATAACATCAATAATCATAAGAAATAGATTTGGGGTGTGTGTGTGTGTGTGTGTGTGTGTGTGTGTGTGTGTTACATCAGGAAAGAGAGACAGGGCAAGCATTAAGAAGATTGCTCTTTATAAATCACTCTAGTTTTTCAATACAACATTGGTATCTAGTATTTACTTCCTTGCTGAAGGTGGAATAGAAAAGTCACCTCTTTATGATAGTTTGGAACATGAATTAATTTACATTATGAAGATTTTTGCAAATGCATTGTATCTAGGAAGCTGGGCTCCATTTGGTTTATGGTATGGTGAGATATTAGCCAAGAGCCTGTCAGTACTTTGAGAACAGTAAGTTGCTTATAGATCTCTAAGACTGTTAACAAAGCCTCAAGTGCTGACTGCCTCACTTTAACAGCCATACTAATGGCAATGCTGATATTTTTTAGATTCAGTATGCTCTTTTGAGTTCAGATTTTTAAAAGCATTCTGTTTACCACTTACATGTTCTTGGATTAATTTGTGACCAGATAATCCTAGATTCCCCCTGCCTCTACACTTCATGGACCCAAAGTTGCATGGATGACTAATCTTCATGTAACATTTTCACGTGGAGGTATTTCTAGCAATGTGCTTGAAGTCTATAAAAACACAGAACATTTATGTGGGAAACAGTCCTAAGATAACCTAACCTGCAAAACAACTGCATATCAAGTGGGAGAAAAGTTCTAGCCATTATATAGTGCATCTTAAGTTTTCACATCGCTGTAATTAATACGTATTGTTATTGTGCTGGAATGGTATAAAACTTAAAGAAATTGGGTCAAGGAACTCTGAGTGGGTTGACAAAGCAAACCACTCCTCTTAACAAAGACCTCTAAAATCACAAGATGGTTCTCTTGATTCTTTAATTATTCTTTTAAAAAGAACTACCAATTAAGGTTGCCTTTCCAACTGACTCTGAACCCTAATGCAGCAGTACACAAATGTCACTGGTACAATAAATTAGATGTTTTATGGGTTAATTACATTGCCGCCTTCTCTTCTGTCCACTGAATAATGCAAACAAAACCAAAATAAGTGTTTTGAAGCAAAAGCAAGTTGTCTTCACTGTAGCCTGTGCTACTTTCCATGAAGTTTAAGAGCTATTATTATACTTTTACAAGAATCCTTCTAAGGGAAATAAACACCAAAGGTAGGATTCCAAGGAAATGACTCACAAATATTGGCAACAGGCTTCCAAAATTGAATCCAGTCTTTGCAAAAGTCTGCAGCAGCTCACTAACCCTTCCTAGTTCAAAGTAGGCACTGCAAATGAAAATAGGAGCCGCTGAAGTGACTTTTTAATGTTCCCACTTCTGTATTCCCCACCCTCCAACTCCCCACCTCAGGGGCTTTGCTTAAGTTGCCGTTTTCAGCTCCAAGTTGGGAATTTTTTAAAATGATTGAGTCATTGTGGCAACCGGGGAAAATGGGGATCGTTTATCTTCCTGCGCTGAAGCACTGCAGCAAAATATTGCCGATAAACACCTCCTCAAATTGGCGAGGACGAAAGGTGGACAGGGGAGGGGGGCTCAAGTAAAAAACCAGGTAAACACCCATAACCCTTGCATAGCTGCGCATGGGATGAATTAAGAAAAGTGATGCTTCCGAGTTTTCTTCCGCTCCGAATTTATTTACACGGCACAGTATTGGAGCTCCTTGCATTAGAGGAGGGGAAAACGGGGAAGGGATCGGGCAGCTGATAAAGTCCACATTTTTGCAAGTGGACCAAATGAGCTCAGCGCCTTTCGCCTCCGGTACGCTGCCTTGCTTGTTTTTCCGTCGTCTGCTTCAGAAATCCGCCTCTGAATGCAAACATCCAGCCCCTTGGCGCGTTTGCATTGGCCAGCTATTCTCCCCCCTATGGGTTTCCTGCACAAACGGCGCATTCCAGCTGCAGATTTCTACCAGACCACCATTCCCCACACCTGGCCACGACTGTTACCCACCCCCCAAACCCCATTGAAGGCTGTGGACACCCCCCCAAGAGTTTTACCCAGCACATAAAATGGGTTCGCCTCCATACATCCCTGCTGGAGGAATTCAGTTTGTGGTATTGGTGTGTGTTCACACGTGCATCGGGGAGGCGAGATACACGTGTATCTTAATCACTGCACACAGACACACACACCTCTAGCCATGAGAGGTTCTGCCAGCCAGTCACAGAGAGCCTGAGGGGAGCAACTCCTCGGCAGCTCTCTCTCCACCCCCCCCCCAAGGGATCCTGCTCATTGTATCCGCCCTGGAGCATAAAGAGCCATCAGGAGGAGGATGCTTCAAGGGAGGGCTGGCGAAGGGGCGCCTTGTCATTACAACTCAAGTGGCCCGGTTATTTATAACCCCGCGGAAAGAGTCGGGAGCTTCTCCCTAATGGAGAGCTTGGCACGGCGCGCGCGCGCGCTCTGGCGAAGGAGGGAGAGAGGGCGGGAGGCGGGAGGGAGCGGCGAGGGCAGAGGAGGAGGAGGAGAGCGGCTGGTTTCCCGCTACTTTCACCCTTCCTCAAAAGACGAGAGGTTGCCAGCTCCCGCCGCCTCCACCACCACCACCATCATCACCCCTTTCTCCCCGCCCTCACCCCCCGGGCAGAAGCTGGGGAAGAGGTCGCCACGGCGCCGGCTGCAGGGAAGAGGCAGCTCGCCTCCCAAGGTGGAGACCCCACACAAACACACGCCGGTCACCTCAGTATCTGCCTCCCCCCCCCCCGGCCGCCCCACCTTCCCCTCAGGAAAAGGGCGCCAGAGCCACAGCCGCTGCGTCATGTCCCTCCTTCAGGCGGTCACTTTTGAGCCTCAGCTTATTCCTCTTCCTCAAGCGGCTTGGAGGGTCTCTCCCTCCCTCTCCCCCTTTCTCTCACACACAGCCTTCCCCGCCTCAGCTGCCTCCTCCTCCTCCTCCATCTCCTTCCCCCCTGTCCAAGGCAGCGCCTGAAGAGCCATCCCTGCGCTGGGAGAGAGAGCGCCAGCGCCGCCGGAGCGAAAGCGGAGTCCATCTCGGGGGCGCCCTTTTAACCCTGGGCGGCAGTAGCAGCGTCCCCCGCCGCCCCAGCCCCTTCCCCCCTCCTCGCCAGACGCGCTTCGGGGGCCACGCCGGCCGCTTCACCCCTCGACCCAGACCGCAACACCTTCTCCTTACCCCGCGGCTCTTTGCGTGGCTTGGGAGCAGCGGCTGCGGCTGCGCTTGCCTCGCTCCAGGTCCCGCCGGCGGCCTCTCTCAGGCTTTGCCCTCAGTGCCCGCTGCTGCTCCTGAGGGTGCGAGGGCTGCCTCCTCCCTCCCGCCCTCGCTATAGTGTGTGCAGGCGGCTGTTGTGGTGGATGATAATGAAGAGAGAGAGAGAGAGAGAGGCTCGCTCCCAAAGCGAAGGAGCGCGTGAAACCAGTCAGTCCTGTTTCTGCACATTCATGCCCCCCTGAATGAATAGTAAAAGATTATGTGTGTGTGTGTGTACACGCTTATACTGTATGTTGTGCGCGCGCGCGCGTATATATATCTATATTATGTGCTCTCCTCAGGATGCCCCCAGGGTTAGAAGAGGAATAGGAGAGACGCGAGAGAGGCGCTGGAACTGGCTGGCTAAGCAAAGCGGGGAGAGAGAGAGAGAGTGAGGAAACCTTTCCCCGCCTCAAGAAAACCTTTAATAAAAATTATATAATATAAAACCCTCTTTCTCTTTCTCTCTCCTTCCTCCGCTCCGTGTCCAGCTAAGGCGAAAGGGCAGCCACCTTTCCCTCCCCCCCCGCCACGCCATCCCCCCTCAGGTTAAGACCCCCTCAGTCAGCCTCTGTCGCCCCCTTATCCCTCTGAATGGCTTCTCCTGCCACACATGGGCTGAGGCTTAATTTGCTCTCTCCTCAAGGAGGCCATTGTTGTTTAGGGGGAGAGCCTGGCGTTTCCCGCCCTGCCGCCCTTTCATCCTCCCCGAGCCAGCGCGCCATTGATAGGAAACAGATGAGGCGCTGCTGCGAGGCCAGGCAGGAGGAGGCCAGGTGCCGCGATCTGGAGGAGGAGGAGGAGGAGGAGGAGAGCTCGAGGCTGCCGTTGCGTCTGCCTGTGAGGCAGCAGGAGACCTTTCAACGCCAGATGCTGAGGGAGACCCTTCATTCCCTGCTTTGTACCTTCCTGCACCATTGCCACTGCTCCCTGCTGGAGACTGGGCACTGGGTTAGGCGGTAGAAGAAGGACGGCGTCTGGTCCAACCCAACGTGGGTCCTTTTGGTTTTCTGGCGGGAAGGCGACTAGGTAGGGCTGAATTATTATCAGAAAGTAGTCCGCCCATTAGAGCAAACTAGGGTGAAGGGCAACTGGTGAAGTTCACTCTGGTTATTTATAGGGTGAACTTCACAGATTGCCTGCTGTTTAATTGCCCTCGTTGATACATGCTGCATCTATAATGAACGCACGATGAGGCAAAATGTGCTCCGAGTCTGGGGAATCTACCGGCATTTTCCCGCAGTGTAGGTTGTACTAATTTAAAATTCTTATCCTGGGGGCTTTGGGCAGGTTAAAACATATTTCCAGCCAAAACCGTTCCAAAAAAAATATGGAAGATCAACAAATCTCCAAAATATTCGGCCCCCAAAGGAAGGTTTCACTGGGGTTTGTCAGTGAACTGTTCTGTCACTGAACTGTTTGATTTCTGAGCTACCTTTGTTTTCTCAAGTCTAAATCATCCAGGAGTCCACAAAACAAGAAGCATGAAGCACTGCAGCTAATACAATAGTGATTATGACTCACAGACCATTTATTTCATTACTTTAAACCAGTGTTTCCCAAACTTGGGTCTCCAGCTGTTTTTAGACTACAGTCCCCATCATCCCTGACCACTGGCCTTGCTAGCTATGGATGATGGGAGTTGAAGTCCAAAAACAGCTGGAGACCCAAGTTTGGGAAACACTGCTTTAAATCAAAGGGTAAATTATATTAAAATTGTGAACTGCCCTGAGATCTTTTGATGAAAGGTAGTGTATAAATTTAATTTGATGATGATGATGATGACATCACAACCACATTACAAAAATCTGTAGATTAGCACATTAAGGATTCCTGCACATTAAGGATTAGGAGTCATTTTCTTAGATGCATTGAACTATGATAGCATCAGATGTATCATAACATCATGCAACAGAGTAGGTGAGTTTTCAGTCTGTTTTACCAACAGTATAGGGCTAGACTGCATTATAAGGAGAAAGGAGACACAATGATCTAGTATCTTTAAATGTGGTCTTTAAATGTGGTTATACTATGCTTTTCAAGCATGAAGACAAACCAATAACAAAAGAATAAGAAAATTAATATAAAAAAGGCAAATATTGACTAGCTTGCCAAAGTCCACTATAGCATTCTGGCATAGATGGGTTCCTAGAGTTGCTAAACGTAAGGGATTTTTCCAAGGTCACAATTAAAGTTTTGAAATATTTAGCAACAATGCATTTTTATATAGTGCCTCAAGTGTACTGCTCAGTCAGGCACTGGAGGGGTCTGAAACACAGGATGGAAAAATCAGACAGCAGAGCAAATATCAAGTTTGGGGAATTAGCATCTGCAAATATGCCCATCTCATTTGTACATTGATTTTATAGAATTATAAAAGTTTACATCAGGCATTAGTTTCACCACTTGGTCTTACTCTCTATGAATTTGTCTAAACCTCTTTTAAAGCAGGGCTGGCCCACCCATGAGACAAGGTGAGGTGACCATAGCATCCATAGAGTCAGCAAAGGAATGTATTGTCCACTGCTGCCGCCAAGGTGGCAACAATGGCTGCAGCTCACTCCTTAGAGGCGCTTCCCTGGCAGCCCCCCCCCATGCCACCTCTATTGCAGCCCCTCAGTGAATAGGAGACATTGCTGGTCTCCTCCCACACTTAAGAGAGAAAATAGTGGGGGCTGCTCTGTGGGGTCTCCTGGGCTCTGCACCCACCCAGTGTTCTTCAGAGCAGGTCCCTCTCCCCCCACCTGACAGCCTTTGATTCCCCACTTCATTTGTCTGGTAAGGATAATAATAATAATAATAATAATAATAATAATAATAATAATAATAATAATTAATAATAATAATATTTTATTTATACCCCACCCATCTGGCTGGGCTTCCCCAGCGACTCTGGGCGGCTTCCAAAAAAAATTAAAATACTGGAATACATCAAACATTAAAAGCTTCCCTAAACAGGGCTGCCTTCAGATGTCTTCTAAAAGTCTGGTAGTTGTTGTTCTCTTTGACATCTGGTGGGAGGGCGTTCCACAAGGAGGGCGCCACTACCAAGAAGGCCCTCTGCCTGGTTCTCTGTAACTTGGCTTCTCGCAGCGAGGGAACCGCCAGAAGGCCCTTGGTGCTAGACCTCAGTGTCCAGGTAGAATGATGGGGGTGGAGACGCTCCTTCAGATATACTGGACCGAGGCTGTTTAGGGCATTAAAGGTCAGCACCAACACTTTGAATTGTGCTCGGAAACGTACAGGGAGCCAGTGTAGGTCTTTCAAGACCGGTGTTATGTGGTCTTGGCGGCTGTTCCCAGTCACCAGTCTAGCTGCCGCATTCTGGATTAGTTGTAGTTTCCGGGTCACCTTCAAAGGTAGCCCCACGTAGAGCGCATTGCAGTAGTCCAAGCGGGATGATTTTATTCCCCCTCCCTTGCTCCTGATAAAGATCTTTATCCTCCCACACACAGCTTGTTCCTGATGTAGAGCTTCACCCACTTCTTCTACCGTAGCAGGAGGGGGTGCCATTTTGTGCTTCTCCTCAGGTGCCAAAATGTCTTGGGCCAGCCATGTTTTAAAGCCATCCAAGATGGCAGCCATCACTGGCTCCTGTGGGAGTGAGTTCCATTGTTTAACTATGCGCTGTGTAGTACTTTGTTTTGTCTGCCCTGAATCTCTCAACATATGTTATTTCAAAAGAAGCTCCCCTTAGTGTTAGACAGTTGTCTTCGTAAAATGGAAAATGTATTGCCGTTCAGTTGCATATTTATGCTCAGAGTTATAATTGCACAACTGAAATGGACATGTTGTGTATGTCCTCATACAGATACAAGTCCAAAATTGCACTACTGTAACAAGTTACAATCTTTAATAATGCAATTTTCCTCTAAGTGAGAAGCATGACTAAGTGTTTCTTCTCAGAACTGTACACTTGGGATAGACTAAACACCATTTAGTCTATCCCCCCTTCCCCAGAGCAGAGCCATCGAGCCACCAGCTTCTAGAGAACAACCTACGTAATCCAGTGTAATTCACACAGAGAGCAACCACATTAAAGTAAGTTGCCTGCAGAGCAAATAGCTCCAGATGTCTCAAGTAAAAGATCTTTTGCAACACAATCCCTTTAAAGAACAGAAATTTCGTCTTACTGCTCACCTATAAAAACAAAACAAAACACTGAATGCGAGGAAACAGGCTGATGATTATTCAAAACAGCTGCACTATATCGGGATGACGAGTATTCTGGACATGGTCAGGACGACTGAAACAGTGAGGCAAATACACAAATCAGCTTATATACTTTCCATGCAGATTAAGGAATCTGCAGCAGGGCATTGCTCTTCTACCTGGAGAAAAGGGGAAATAAATGAGGCTGACCACCTGAGTCAAGAAAGATGAGAGTAGAGCAACAAAAGAACCCTGATGGGTGAGGCCAATAGGCCATTTAGTCTAGCATCCTTTCCCCCCAAAGTGACCAAGCAGATGCTTCCAGGAATTCAAGACAAGAGCATCCTCTGCCTCTCCTGGTAACTGCTATGCTGCATCTGAACCTGGAGGTTGTATTTAGCAGTTCTGGCTAATAGGCATTAAATTTGTCCAATCACATTTTAAAGCCTTCTATACGCCAGTGCCCATTGCTAACTCCAACGGCAGTGAATTCCGTACACTGTATTGGACAGCTAAGTTGGCAGAGCAGGAGACTCTTAACTGCAGGGTTGTGTGTTTGAGCCCCATGCTGGACAGAAAGATTTCTGCGTTTAAGGGGGTTGGACTTAGATGGCCCTTGTGGTCCCTTCCAACACTACAGTTCTATGATTCTATGTTTTATTTTGTCTATCCTAAATATATTCCTTTGCCTGTCCTAAATCTAATTTTTACTGAGATGCAGTAAGATTCCATTGATATAGCAGAGAAACGAAGAAATAAATTAACTTTCTCCATATGATGTGTAATAAATCTGTCTTAGATACTCCCTCAGATACTCCCCCATCCCTGCCAAGCCAAACAGGCCCAGACACTTAACCTTGCATCACAGGAAAGAGGCTGCAACCCTTTGATCATTGGGGATTCCCTTTTCTGCACATTTCACAACCCTGTGATGTGCATTTTGAGATGGAATGATCAGAGTTGCACATAGTATTTCAGTGTGGTCACACTATGGTTATAAGCATGCATAGGGGTACTGTTGTGCTTGCTGTTTTGCCGTACAGTTTATCAATGTCTACTCAGAAGTAAGTCCTGTTAGATTTGCTGGGACCCACTCCCAAGTGTGTACAGTTTAGCAGCCGTATTTTCAGTCCCTTGCCTTTTTTCAAGACCAGCATGGAGTTTGTCTTATGTGACACTGCTACCCATTGGGTCACGGGGTTTCATCTACCACAATCCCAATTTCCTGCAGCCACCCACTTGGGAAGGGCCCTTCCAGAGCTCTACACAGCTCACTGGTTTCCGTCATCCTCAATCATTTGATGTCATTCACAGACTTGGCCACCGCAATGCTTATCCCTGACCCCTATAAATTAAATAACACGGGTCCCACCACAGATCCTCGGGGTTACTGCTGCATGCCCTCATTTACACGTGCTGGGGAAATGTGTATGTATGAGAGAAACATACGTTGGGTCTTCAGCTCAAAGTCATGGGGTAAATTACACATACCAGTAACTGGACAACAGGCCAAACCTTAAAAGACAAAGATTGAATAATATGCAGGTTCTTACTGAAATAAAAGATGGACCATATAGGCAGTGGCGTAGCGTGGGGGGTGCAGGGGGGGGGCGGCCGCACCGGGCGCAACATCTGGGGTTAGGGCAAATCCACGGGTTAGGGGGCGCAAATCCACGGGTTAGGGGGCGCAAATCCACGGGTTAGGGGGCGCAAATTACTTGCCTTGCCCCGGGTGCTGACAACCCACGCTACGCCACTGCATATAGGCACTATAATTTAAGATGGACTGGCAATTCTTTGGTTAAAACTACTAAGAAATAGAGAGGCAGGGCAAATATGGAGAAGAAAAGTAGCAGGTGCCAGAAGGACATGTGGGGAACTGAACTGGGATGAAGAGGCAAGTTAGAACACAAACACATCTTGCTGCAAAGCAGCGTGGGCACTTGCAAGAGAGCTGGAGAGAGGGAGGCAGGGAAAGAGAGAGAAACTGGAGTGCAAATATTACTAATTCCAAGGCGGGAGGCATAGGGAGAAGCTCTTCAGGATGTTGCAGTAAATCAGGAGGCTGTCCTCAGCACCAGGACACTGAGAATTATTTGAGGAGTTCTTTATGAATTCCAATTCCTGGGCGGGGTGTGTGTAAGGCACCCTGGTTATTAGATAATAATACACCTCTTACTATTTATTAACATTCAGAGACGACAAGGCAGTGACTGGAGATGATGGGTGAATTAAGCACTTGCCAGTTTCCTTTAGCAGTTTCCTGTATTTCACAGCACTGTTCTTGCGATGATGGGAGATGCAACACATGCCTTTCTCCAGAACCTTATCCATGTGCATTACAAAACTAATAAAGACAGAAAGAAGGTAGGGAACCAATAAGCGTGGTTTTTGATCTTTTTAATGTTTTAATTGTTTTAACTAAAAATCAACAACAACAAAGCTCCCCCCTACTTTATGGGGTGTGATGTATTCATTACACCCCATAAACTGATTTTAATGACAAATTTTATTTTCAAAAACCCACTATTTCACATTTGACCTCTTTTGAAACTCTTGTGTACTATCTAGACCTGGTGACTTCTTAATTTTTTAATTAATTTTTGCAACTTTCAATTGGCTTAAGACTTCCTGCACTTTTCGAGAAAAAAGCAGTTCATACAAGATACGTAGCAAAAGGGGAATTAAGATTTTTCTTGCAGCAATCGTGTTTCATAATTTGGAACAGTGGGAGTAATATAACGTCACTTGAACAAAGCTGAATAGCCAACTTAAAACTGATTGCTGTGTGGCTGTTAGATACCAAAGTATATCACACACTACTTCCAAGATTTTCAGTACCTGGAAACCTGCACATTTCTGAGTAACAACTGGTTCACAGCAACATATAATGAGAATACTGCATCTGCAGTGCAACTGCCAAGCTGATAGTTAGTGTTACTTTGTCATAGGAGCTCCTATAATAAATAGTGATGGGGAGAACTGAGCTGGAGTTGTTGTTCAATGGAAGTGAGCTTAGACAGCCATGGTGTGAGTTGTTTAGCAGGGAAAAAATACTGTTCATAATAACTAATGCATTTGGAATGTGACCCTGCGAAATAAAATGTTTCTTGGCCATGTTGCACTGTTGGCAATAATCAAATCATTCGATTGTATGCATTTGCCAGGGGCAAAGATGATCTACTCTGATATGTTGACTGTTGTCTGACAGAAAAGGTTGGAAAGAGAGGACTGGGCTAGATATCCACATATTTCATGCATTATCTTTTCAAATGGCATCCTTTCTGCACTTGAAAATAATGATTGCAAAAATGATGAATGATATCTAGAGAAATGAGTTATCTGGCAAAAGTAATGTTTCCTAGAAATAAGTGGAACAGCTGGGTTAAGAGTACATACCCTTTCTTCTCTAACTATCCTTGGCTAAGTCCCATGCGCTGCTGAGAGAATTTATTGAATCTTATGAAGACATACTGTTAATGTAAGTGATATCTTCTGTAAGCTCCATGAAGGTAGCTTGCATAGGGTTTACATTTGGTGCTGTAAACGCTGACGACGCTAACTCCGTGGTTGCCTGTTTGCAGTTTTAGTGCCCCTAGTATGGGAGGAGTGGTAAGGAAAAGTTGACTTTCTGGAGATGCCATCTGCTGGATAAGATGTAAAGGAGAGATGATAATTACTTCAGTTAATTAAAGACCCCAGGCCATATTTTCTCCATGTAGGTAGTTAATCCAAATGTTCTGGCAGAGTTCCAGCTCCAGTTATTACATACTGATGGCCTACATTCGCTTTCAAGAGCAATATGGAATGTGTCCTTCCTTGCCATAATGCAGATTCTGCACTAGAGAAGCTAGAAGAAACAGCACAGTTAATATTAGAGCTTAAACACAATCTGCTGCTCAATGGACAGCAAGAACAGTAGACGGAGGGTTCATAGCATCATAGAAGGATACAATTTTAGAGTTGGAGGGGATACAATGCCCTGCAATGCAGGAATCTCAACTAAAGCATCCACGACAGAGCATGATGTACAGGTGTACCTACTCAGGAAGAGGAACTGGCCAGACAGCAGCACTTCTGAAAATATAAATTTTGTATTGTAAAGGTTACTGTACTTTACTACTAGCAAGCTGAAAAGGAGGTGGGAAATAGGTATGTCCTGCCCATTTGATTGCTTCATTTGCATCCCCAGAACAGCATGGGAACACCCGTTATTACTCATGGGGTTGCTGGATGGGCAAGTGTCGCCCACACTATTGCCAGTGTACATGAAAATCTCAAATGAGAATCATTTATGTGAGGGGAAAGCACAACATCTAAAGAAGCCAGGGCTATTGTTATCCATAAGAGTTTATTTTAAATGTTTTATTCCCGATACGGGAGTCACTCAAAAGCCTATCCTGTGACACCACAGTACATAAACGAACATTTCAAAGTTCTTTAGCCCATGTGCCATCCCAATCAGATGCAGCTATCTGCATGCTAGCACTACCTTCAGAACAGGGGTGCCAACTTGAATGAAATATTGTGGGGGCCCAGGTAAGCCCTGCCCCACATAATCAAACACATGACACAATGCGCACATATCTACTTTGCGGGGGCCCAGCTAGCTTCAAATATTTTATTGTGGGGGCTGAAGACCCCATGGCCCCTAGGAGTTGGCTCCTATGCTTCAGAGGAATATGCAGTTCTGGTAGCCAAATACTAAACATGAGAGCGGAGGTGGGGGCAAGCTGCACAAATGTCACTTGGAATGCCATAATTTTTACATTTGGCCTAAGAGAAATTTAGTATCCGAGACAATCTGGGCAAGTCCAAGGTTGTGTACAGATAACTTTTCTGATATGTGGAAGTGGCACTTATTACTGCCTGTAGCACACATACCTGTATTTCTCTCAAGTCATGGTGTTTGTCATGTCACATCAGTACTACAGTTGTCTAAAAATGTTCAAAAGGTGCCTGGAGAAAACATAAGATGGCTCACAGCAGCCCAAGCCAGTGCGGCGTTACAAATATGAATGAATGCTGCCGGCACTTGTTCAATAGTGTCTATGAGATTACTTGTGATGAGCAATCCCTACCCCAGGCTTATTTAGTACAACAAAGGATGCATGTGTATCTACTATTTAGCATGTAGTCCTAGAAAGAAAGAAAAAACAATGAACCAGGTTACATTCTTCCAACTTAGCAGTGTTCTGCCATGTCAAGAATGTTTCCTTGCTTTAATTAAAAAAAACAACACATATATTTTTAAAGGGTCCACTTGAAAGGACAAACTTTCTGACAGTAAGAGCTGTTTGTTGTAGACTCTCCTGTCTTGTATATTTTCAAGTAGAGGTTGGATGGCCATCAGTCATTGATGCTTTAGCTGAGATTCCTGCATTTCAGGAGTTTGAACCACAAGACCCTCAATGCCCCTTCCAACTCTACAATTCTATGATTCTCATATTCAACAACATTTTTTTCAAAGGTTTCTGTGGAAGTGTACTTGACTAGGCCAGAAGCCTTTTGAGGGAGAAATTTTTCTCCCAGAGATGAAAACTGTTTGAAGGAGGGATCACTCACTGCCTGTAGAGTTTTTGTCTTGGAGAAACAACCTTTGCAGGTACAGATAGGTAGCCGTGTTGGTCTGCCATAGTCAAAACAAAAAAATTTTTTCCTTCCAGTAGCACCTTAAAGACCAACTAAGTTAGTTCTTGGTATGAGCTTTCGTATGCATGCACACTTCTTCAGATACACCGTGTATCTGAAGAAGTGTGCATGCACACGAAAGCTCATACCGAGAACTAACTTAGTTGTTCTTTAAGGTGCTACTGGAAGGAAAAAAATTTTTTGTTTTAACCTTTGCAGGATTTTATTTAGTTCCCCAAACCCTGAAAGTCCTGTGTGGTATACATGCAAACCGTGAGAAGCAAAACCTCTCTCAAACCACTTTCAACTCTGTTAGAAATGCCACCTTCCTTAATTTCACACCACTGCAGTTAGAAATTAAGAACAAGGGTCTCCCTCTGCAGCAAGATTCTTGCTGCCCTTGATAGTGATCAAGCTGTCAGCTCAGGGTTAGCTTCACCACCACAGCTGGGACAGATGCTTCAATTAAAAAATAAATAAATTTATTATTAATTTTCAAATATTACTGTAGTTTTGCCAATTGTACAGATTGGAGACAAGCTTCCATTGGTCGGCTGGAATTGTTGTCTGTATATAGCCTTTGGTGATATTTGAATAGCGTTCCTTTTTTTATATAACCCATTCGCTGTTTATATAAATGCTTACTTCCTTTCCCCTCAAAGCAACTCTTTCTGCTTGTATTCCTGGATATGTGCTTTCTAATTGCCACTGCTTCACTTTACAGCTTTTGTTCTTTTAGATTGCAGCATTTACGCATCACATCTAATTTAGATTGCCTAGAATGACAACCAATTGTTTAAATGTATTCTGCACTTCACACTCTTGTTACAGATCTCATGTAGTATGTGCATTCTTCTGAAAAAAAAAAAGTTCCAGAAGTACATTCCATATAATTAAGGAAGGATGGGATTTACGCACAGAGAAAATGATCCTTATGCTAGCTAAGATCAGGCTTGTAAATAGGCACTTGCCTATGGCAAGTAAGTTTTGCCTCTGGGTACCAAAACACACAGATTTTTTTATTTAAAAAATAAATAAATGAAAGAATATGTTCATCCTTCTTCCAGGCTATTTATGTGCCGAAAATGCACGGGCAGGTGTACCAATACAAAGATTAGTGGCCTAATATTTTTGAAGACTGATTTGTTTATCATGTCTATACCACCAAAATGAATTCAATATGGGACATGAAAATAACTGGGTGGTGGAAGGCCAGTGGAAATTTTGGCAGTTAACTGTGTTATATCACAGGAAAGCAATTTGCAGTTCAAGGGCCTCATATACCCCTCAGCACTTCCTGAAATTTCCATCTTCTTTTCCATTCAAGTTCTTTCTTTCCTGTGTGTCTCCCACCCTCTGGTTTTGAAGTGTCCCCCTTCTTTCTATGTAATCTCAGAACAACTGGAAGAGGCAGTATTAAGTTTAAAAAATAAATTTATTTGTTTATTTTACTTTTTCTGGGTTGCATGGTTTGGGGTAGCTTCTGTATAGCTTCTGCCATGTGTGTGCATAGCACACTGAAGCCAGAGACATTATAGTTCACTAGCCAAAGTTGGGCATCAGATGGAACTGTGGTTAAAGAAGGAAACTTTTAAGCTCTTCTTTGGCATGAAAGAAGGGGAGGGGATGGAGGCAAGCCATAGGCTCACCATGACAATTTCTTGTAGCAAGAAATCATGGTTTCTCAGCTGAACTGAACCACTGTGCTAATGCAACATGTGCAGCCCAGTTCCACACATTCTTAGTCAAAAGTCCCGTTGAGTTTTGTGGGGAATTCTGCTTTTAAAAAGTGTGAATAACATTGCTGCCTTAATTACGAATCCATCTTAATATTAGATAACAGTCCACATTTTGAGCAATGATTTCAAGAACTGCTACTAGAATTATCACTTGTGTCAACATCCATCTAAATGGTCAGACCACAATACATTTAGCTCAACAACAGTGACATTGAAAAAGATTCATACTGGACAATAAATTAGGTAAACGAATGAAAAGGAGTATTAAAAATAGAGAACAGTTTATTTATAGAAAATGCTGATTATTCAACTGAAAGTACAGTAACAGCAAAAGGGAAAAGTTAGCTAGGAGAAGCAGTAAGAATGCATTAAATCAACAGCAGGAATCAGTTACGAGATCCATGCTTTCTAAAGGATATCAAAGTGTTAAAAGGAGAGTTCCTTATATTTCCATTCTAAGCATCATCAGAAAAAAGTACATTAACTGGACATTGATGTTTCAGGTCAACCAAGTTAATTCAGGAAGGATTCTGGTCCACTCATGGATATTTTATGGACTTAAAGGCTGTTGGTGACTTGGTCATAACTTCAGTGTTTTAATTTCCAGGTACTTTACAGTTCAAATTACATATTTTAAATGTGCAGCATACCATTTTGCAGAATAGTATCCTCTTTTTAACCGCTATTCTGTTAACACAATTTTTCATTAAAGATTCCTAAACAAGTTGCAGTGATAGTAGAAAAACAGAAGATGAAAACAAAACCTTAGTTTTTTAAAAATTAACATTTTCCAGTGAACATTTTTTTAATGTAAAGAAATAAAACAAAATGTAGAGCTGTTCTAAAGAAACATTATTATCCATAAGATATGTACAGTAAATAAAATATCCATTCTTCACTGTAAATGTAAACAGTGCTCAATCCAGTCCACTGTAGGCACAGCAACTATGAATAGAGAGATTCTCATAAAGTTTAGGTATCATGTAGTCATGGCTAAATCTCTCTGCTCTTTTTTCCAGTCTTAAGTTCAGTTTTCCACATCATCTAATTGGGTTTTTTTAAGTCCCCATCATCATTTTAGTGTGAGTATCTCCTAATATGCATACTTTTGCAAATACTTTTGATTATATGCATTTTTATGCACACATCACTCAAGTAAATTTCTAACACATTTTGTGACCTTGCAAAATTCAGAGCTGTGTGTGAATTGTGAAGGATGGCTGCTTTTTGGAAGTATGAAATTAGGAAGGAGAACAAAAATGGGAGGTCTGTGAAAAAGGCCATTTACATTTTCAACCAGTTCATCTGGTTAAGAACCATATGGAGGGCATCTTTGTATAGAGAATGGGGGCAGGAGGCTGCTGAATGGCAAAAACAGAGACACACAGGTCTTTAATTCCCTGCGATGCCCTTGCATGCAGAGGGGATAGGTGCAAGCGAGTGGAGTCTCTCTTCTTCTATGCATGTCCTCTCTCATGGTAACCTGGATAGCTCAGGAATAGGCAAACATGGCCCTCCAGATGTTTTGGGACTACAGCTCCCATCATCCCTGACCACTGGTCCTGTTAGCTAGGGATGATGGGAGTTGTAGTCGCAAAACATCTGGAGGGCCGAGTTTCCTATGCCTGGGATAGCTCATACAGATAAATCAGTACATACTAATATGCTTCTAAAAATAATAAATTTGTGTAGTTCTAATGTATGGATGAATAAGGAATATAATGTAAAGCAGATTTCACTTTTCATTTAGATTTTTGTCTTGTGGGCAGATCTGACCAATGAAATCGAAAAAATTAACATTCTTGCTCTTAACATAGTATTACACAACTTGTTAAGATACTTTCCAACATACTTCAACATGTCAAATTCATAATTGTAAAATCTGATCACATGGAAACAACATTGCCTTTCTATAAAACTGAGAAATGGGGCTTGTTCTTTGGCTCCCATCATATGACAATCATAAATAGGCAAAATACAACCAATCATATTAGGGCGGACAACTCCACGGGAAAGCAAACCAGCAAAAAAGAGGCCTTCCAACAAAATTGCCCTTTATATTATGTGAAAAAGAACACAATGTGTAAAACCTGTGGCCAGAATAATCACAATTACAGTGACACTAAGGAGTAGGATAGCATCAGTTGTCCTCCATATTACTTTTCTACAAAGAAACAAGGCACCGAGTGTATCGGTGGTATGTAAGAAGTAGAAAATTATGTGAATAATATGTAATATAGTAAGTCTTTAATACGCACATTTAAAAATCTGGCGGACATGTGCTTTCTTCACATAACCTACAGCATCACAGGGCCAGGTTTATCTCTCAATACAATAAAAATTTGCAACAAAGTGAAAGGAACACATAAACACACTTTGTTTATAATGCCACAACAGCTTACGTGAATGCTCTAAGATCACTTATTAGTTTATCATCACCAATAAATATGTTTGAAATAGTTCAAGGATCATAAATCTAAGAGCTAATATAGGAATTCAGAAAAACCACATTGTACAGATCTCCTGATTTCCAATGAAAGCAGAGAAAATTCACATTCAGCCATCCAAGTCCCTATATATAGAAAACTTGCACATCAGAAATATGGCTAGATGAAAATCCTGTCTGATGTGCAATGTTTCTATAGGCAGAAAGTTTTGGGCATTTAGATGAACCCTCTTCTGAATTCTAACATTTCTGAATTCTAACCATGTACCACATGGTTTTTCTGAATGTATAGATATGTGCCTTCTTGGTCATATTAATACTACATTTTGAGATCCCTTTGACTTGAAGTGGGAAATGGATTTGGTCCTGAGTGGTGCTGTTCTACCACAGTTTTTGCGTGGTAGTATATATTCTGTGAATGGGTTCTCACTGAAATCAGCTGAATCACATAATGTATAGGGAGTGGTTCAGCATGAATAAACCCTGCAGAATCAGTCTCTGAGTAAGGACAGTGGGTCAGGACCATTATGATACAGTATTGCTCATGGAGCATCTAATCTTATATTATTTGATCCAAGTTATAAAAATAGTTAAGAAAGCTCTGTAGGAAAGTTCATAAACTCAGTAAGGGGGAATCTTGCCTTAATTTAAAAAAAGGAAAGGAAATAACATTTCATTTATCACACATTGTTATTAAAATGATATTTTTAAAGCATTATTGGATGTCGCCCTCAAAAGCGTCCTTGTAGCCTGTGACTTGCATTGTTAATAAATATTTTCTTAAATGTCCAAAGTTACAAGATAGTTGCTTAAAATGTTACAAAGACGTACCAAGTACATTAACCTGGGCTGCCTGAACCTGATGTCTGCATTTATCAGCTGGGCGAGGAGAGGCAAGGTAGGAAGAGCAGGCAAGTTGCCCATGGCGCTGATGCTGGGGGCACATGCTGTGGTGCTATGTGAATGGGACTGGACCCATAAGCTGTTTTGTAGCCATGGAGGTTGTCAGGCCATGGATATAAGTGGGGTAAGGATTGGGCTGTGCAGCATACAGAAGAACAAAGGAGGGAGGCATCAGGTACTCAGTGCAAGATTAGGGCAGTGGTTCCCAACCTGTGGCCTGTAGATCACCAGCAGTTTTTTATTGCTTCTTTTATTTCTTATGGAATTCAAATTCAAACACAACGTAATATATGTACAACATATAAGAAATAAAACAAGCAATAAAATACAACTGAAAAGATACAGCCTCTAGCACAGTGCATTACAATTGCTGAAACAGGCAGACAAATAATTGCATGGTCTGTCAATTTTGGGAACCACTGCATTAGGGGACCTTGGGTAGGACGTTGGCAGCTACAGTCTAAGAACAAAGTTGTTCTGCATTGTCGTACAATCTGCCACAGTATCCAAAAGAATTTGATTGTGCCATTTCTAAATGTGGAGTTATACAAACTCTGATTTTACATCAAAGGGGAGATTTTGTTACTATTTGCTTAGAGCCCCTGCGTTACAGAGAAACTGACCGGATTTGCTGATCGAAACAATGTTCATGCAAACTGAAAAGTTGCTGCTTACTTTTTCTTCGCTAGTTTTTTTAAAAAACAAAAACCGCAGCTAAAACTGCAAACAATACATTTCATATAAAAACCTCACCAAATAACAACAACTCCCAGCTCCTTTCCACCCCTCTGATGAATGTTAAAACGTTAACGCGAGCGTTAAAGAGATACATGCCAAATCTTGTTGCTGCTACAGGGAATTTCAGGGTTGTTTTTTAAAAAACAAAGAATCTTCATACAAGTAAATATGCATGGGTAGTACTGAGTAACGTTTTATTAAATGTTAAGGTACAACTTTAAAATATAGGGAAATTTGAAAAGGCAAATACTAGAGTTCAACCAAATTTTTGCAAGCTTCAATTTTTGTGTTTAAATGTGCCTACTTGATAGGGAAGATTTTAAAATTTGTGGAGCAGGTATGCATATCATGAAAAAGAATGAAAAACTCTGCACTGCTCAGAGAAAGCTGTGCAGAAAACATCATCGTGTTTTTTTCCTTTTCTTTTTTTAAGCTCTAGGAAGCTGTGCATTTCCTGCGCTAGTCCACAGGACTATCCAACCTACCAATTCTATTATTGTGGGGAAGCAGAGGGATGCTATTCTCATGCTGATGTGTGAGAAATGTTGTGCTCACGAGAAGTATGTCTAGCAGTTACTGGGGTAACAAGGCTTGCAACTGACAAGATTAAATCTTTAGGCAGGACATAAAGCTCCAGGATCGACTGAGACAATAATCTGTTCACTCCATGGTGAGTGTTCACAATCACTCTGTGGTGGATCCCTTGTGCAGCATCATGGTAGAAAAGGGTTCTAGCATTACACTGAGTCTCCAGCCACCATGTTTTGTTTTTTTAATCGCTATTTGATTTTAATGAGAGTCTGGTGGCCATGGAGGTGGTCTCATGCCAGAGCCTTTCATGCAGCTCATTCCCCAAGGGTTCCCATAGTAAGGGAGGCTAAATAAATACATAAATCACCACAGTATCTAATTAATCCACACCTAGAATTTCTGTCTGTGGTTGAAAACCCTCTTGCAATTAATAAGAGTTCTCTATTTGGTTTAAAATAGCAGCAGGCCAAAAGATAAGCAGTGATGCCAGCGTCAAACAGATAAATTATCTTAATGCAACAGGTCCCAGCCCAGTTCTAGTCATAAGCAACTAGGTGTGCACAACATCCAGAGTCCTGAAGGGATGTACCCAAACCTATCAGAATGCGAGTTTTAAATTTGTCATTCAGAAATATGAACTCTGCTAAAGATCAGATAAAACACTTTCCCTCCCACGTGCATTCTCCATTGCAGCAGGAAAATGAAAGGACTGCCACATGGAAATCACAAAAAGTGGGAGAACAACACACAGTCAACATAGAACCAAAAGCAAGTGCTCTCAGTGGTTTGTTCAGGAGTTAAGGCTGCCACCCTAACCTCACAATGTTGTTGGCAGGGGGAGAGGCTAGGGTGGCACATACTTGTGTCTGCTGGTTGGGAGGGTCTACCACGAAGATGCCTGGGCAAGAGGTTATGGGGCATTTTGGGGCACCACAGATTATGGACTGATGGAATCCAAATCCCCATGGATCCCCCAAGGGCCCAATCCTGTGCCAGCCCTGGAGCTGGAGCAGCAGTAAGGGCAGGAGGAAATATTCCTCCTTTCCCTGTGTCCAGCAGCAGCAGGTAGGGCTGAAGATGCAGCAGTGAATCTGCTGCTTCCTACCTTCCCAGTCCTGGTAAGTGCCTTACAGACTTTGAACAGAGCAATTTGCCAAAAAAGAGAATCTATAATTAATCTCTCTTTTCACGAGGACAGATATTCTATAACTGCTATTTGAATGAAGTGTTCCTCAAACGATTCCCTTTCTTTTTAGCTTTAAAGTAGACAAATTCCAAGCTGCTAAAGGATGAACAGGATATTAAAATGAAGACAGGGGATTTTTAATCATACTCATCCATGTTAAAAGGGGTACTATACTTTACATGTCATTCACATAGCATCCGTAGTTGCCTAATGTCACTTGCCTTTAGTGGCATCATTTATTCATTTATTTTAAAAACTAATATCCTGTCCAGGTTTTGTTTTTTTTTTGGTAAAACACCCAAGATGGCTGTGCATAACAAAAATGAAAAATCATCACGATTTAAAACAATGTAAGAGAATCCAAACATGAACAGTGAGTAAAATCAACAGCAGAAAAAGAACCAGGCACCACACTACTTCCCCCCGCCCATAGGATGCAATTTCTGTTCTTCTAAAATCAAGAGCAAAAACAAAAGCCCCAATGAGTTTGATCACATGAGGCTGATTCCCACTTCTGAGTCAAACCACCGGTCTGCCTATCCCACTACTTCAGTGGCATTCAAGGTTTTGGACAAGAGATCTTCACCAACGTTGCAACCCGAGTTCCTTTCAACTACATATGCCACAGACTGAACCGGGGATCTTCTGCAGGCAAGATCCTGCCATAAAAGCCATAGCCCTCCCATAAAAGGCTTGCTGGCATTCAGCAATAATCCACAGATTGGCAAGAAAGCAGTTGGAACAGTTGGAAACGATACAGAGAATATGCCAAGTCAGAGTTTGAAAAGCATGACGGCCCCTTTGCCAACAGCAATCAAGCAAGAATATTTCCAAGACACCCAAAATGAGTACATTAAAATGCCTCGCTCTCAAGCGGTGCAGAGCTCTGCTAATCACTGGGTGACTTGCTAGACAGGAACTTGAAGCAACACAGTCCCTTGCGAGAGTCCTCAACACCACAAGGCCCTTTCCCTAAACATACAAATCAAGATATAATTTCTGCACTCAAAGAAAAAGAGGGTTGTAGCCAATTAAGTTCTACTCAGGATAGACCCATTACATTAATGAAAGTAAGTCAGCCATGTCTATTAACTTCAATGGGTCAGTTTTGAGTAGAACTAGACTGGGATACAACCCACAGTACTTTCATGTGAAAAATTGCAATGTTTGGGTGAAAAAAAAATGGGGGCAATCCATATGGTATTTTGGGTGCAACTGCTGTCACAAAGTTGCTTGTGTCTGCCCCAGATAATATTTTGTATTTATATCCTGTTGTTAGGGCAGACTAGCCTTTGCCAACCTGCTGCCCTCCAGAAATTTTGGACTACAGCTCTTATCATCGCTAGCCAGCACAAAACATCTGGAAAGTATCAGGCTGGTGAAGGCTGGATCAGACCATGTAGATACTCCCCACACTAAAGTCAGGTAGCATGGGAAATGCCTCTGTGATCTAGTACAACATGGGAACTAGCTTTAGAGAGGCAGTGTTATGGCAGCAACTACACCGAAACGGCTATACATCTGTTGGCCCTAGCTCACACTATATTCTGGTATCATGGTGGTGGAAAAGCTAGCCACATACTGCTTTCCTAAGCATGTTACTCCACCATATAGGAAGAAACTGTTAACTCACATGTACTAGCCTCTATTTTGTTGTGTGCACAAAACTGGAAACTGCACATACACTGTCTTTTAAAACATGGTACCTGTGTTACTACATGTACATGCCATTTCCAGTTTGTGTACACATTATGCAGTTATTGCACGTGACAATTTACACAGACTTTATACGATTTTTTCCGACATCAAATTGCTATGCATTTAGGACATTTCTTGCACTAAAAGGAGTCACTGAACATATTAATTATTAACCCTAGGGCACCATTTATGCAAAGTGTTCTACTACGGAGATATGACCCCACTCAGTTGAAAATGACATTAATCTGTTGCCTTGAGCTAGTTGGAGAATAATACAGTAATGATAACCCCAAACAACAAAATAAAAATAAGAACCACCAAAAGGAGTGTTCTATTAATACGTTCTTATGTTAACGTGACTTGCTGAATTCCCTTTAGGCCTTTCTAAATACATACCCAAATATGTTTGTTGTTGTTTTTAAAAAGTGTTACGGTACAAAAGTTGAATTTTCAGTTAATACCTGTACAATAATCCTGTAGAAAGATGGAAGAAGATTTGAATGTTTCTTACCCATCAAATGCTTTATGTGTACAAGGTAATTTCCAAACAAGGCAACCAATGTGAAAATTAGGGCAAAGGTGTTAATATGACAAACAACGTTCATAAAAAAATAATACTCTGCTCACTTCTATCTTGCCTTTTAGCAGAATTACCGGTACTCAATAGCTGTATCTATACTGCACTTTAAAAAGCAAAGAATATGCAGAGGTACAATCCTGATTAGACAACTTTGTGAATTAGGAATCTCTTAGGTCATAATCACCAACCAACCAATACATTTTTAAAATTAGGAATATTGTTATGAAGCCACAGTTTATGTGTCTGCTCCTTCTCTGTATGAATGCATAATCCAATCTTCAAGGCACTATGACAGTGCAAGTCTTACAGAGCAATCCTAAATATGCTTACTCAGAAGTTTAAATGAGTTCAATAGTACTTATTTTCTGGTAAGCCTTATTGGAACTGGAGGCTTAGATCTACAAGTAGATCCCAAGTGTCTCCATTTTAACAAAAAGGTTGTAAAGTGAGGACTTCTGAAACAAAAAATCTTGTAATAAGGCTTGTATAAGGATGCACTGCGAAATCAGTAAGAAACAAAACTGGAAAGTTTATACTATACTGAACAACTATTAACATTATTTATGTTCGCAAAAGTTCCTGAATGGTTTTCTTTTAACAAATTATATTTTGTGTGCCATACTCTTCATGCAACACAGGAAGGAAAATTCATTTGGTAAATCTTTAAATCAATCAAGACTTAAATCATCCAGTTCAGCATCGCATTACAGTTACAAATTTAAGTGGTGAAACATGAAAGGCACTGAATAACAATTTCAAGACAACAGCTGGGAATTTTTAAGGAGGTTCTTAAGAATTTTGAGACTGGGAACATTGCACATATTTCATATGATGCACTTGTATCCATTCATGCAAAAACTGGATCTCAAACTTAGCGGCATTCAAAAATATTGTGAAGAAAATGGTGATAAATATGCACTTTCTCAATCAGCTCACTCTAAATAAATAAAGGAAACATGAATCTTTTTTCACAGACTCACCTCATCCAGAAATCTTAACTGAATCTGGCACTTAACTAGGAATTCATGAGCTCTGACAACACTTGCAACAGATAGAGATTCCATCCTCAGATATGAATGCTAGAAGTTCTAGGTGCTTATTTAAACTGTACTAATTTTTAATCATGATGCCAACCTCATCCTCAAGGAAAGCTTCAGTATCACACAGAATCCCTGAAATTTACCAGCAGTTGAAACAGAAAGTGGTGAAACAATTTATTGCAAGAACTTTAAAACTAGCAGACTCTAGTCATACTTTCCTTTGTGCTTCAAATCTCATAATGCATGAAGCTGCCTTTCCAAGATTTATATTATGATTAACACATTGCTGAGGTTAAATAAATTGACAGATGTCATAGAAGTTTATTTCCCTTATTTATTATCTAAGATTACCCAAGTCCTTATTCCCAGCTGTTTTAATCCTTAGATTTTATCACCTTTGAATTTTCAAAGGTTTGTAATATAAGGTTCATATAAAGACCAACTGATTTAATGACAAAGAAATTTTAGTAAAGTTATCAGCTGTAGTCCTGCAGTCTGCTACCTAAACAAAAATACCACTGGTATCAGTGAGACTTGCCAGAAACTGCATACAGGATTTCAACCATGCTCTACTACTGGGGGAAATAGGGTGACTTTAGTTGTGTCCTGGTGCTTCTGTTCATGCAGTGAAACTTTTTTTTTTTTAAACTCGACCTCCATACTGTGAAAATTCCTCTCAGTTTCAAAGCATGGAGGGCTGCTATTTGAGAAACACATGTCTAAAGCTCCTTTAGGCACATTGAATTAGTTGTGCAGCTCTTTAGATCCTGTGTTTTCAACCTGTCTAAATAGGCCTGTGAGGGATCCGTAAAACAAAAAATGATCGCTGCATGACATAAAGCGGAGATTATTCCTGAGGTGGACTCAAAGACAATTTGATCAATGCCAAAAATATTGAGACCTGATTTGACAGATCCAAGGAAACGACACGCAAGAGGATCCTGCATGGTAAATTGGCACTCTCACAATAGTTCAAGACAGCAGAAAGTTTTTTGAGAGAGGCTTCCCTTCCCATGGTGTACACACACATTTTTCTTTTCTCTCACTGCTGCCACCGGTCAAACAAGTCTGTAAGCTCCTGAAACAACACAAAAAGGTGTTTGCTAGGGATGAACTGTGATGGGTTTATGCACACCATTAGCAGTGATTCATCATTCGAACAACTTCCGCTCTTGGGAGCGAATAGGGAGTTACAACCCCCAGCCTAAAGCAGGCACCACAGAGGAGCTGTTTGTGTATCTGATAAGCAGTCAACATGCAGGAGTGCTCTTGCATGTTGTTCTTCAAAATTAAACTCCGTTAAGGAAATGTTAAGTTCCTAAGGGGGTGGGGAAGCAATGTTCCAACTACTGTGTGCCAACATTCTAATTTTTGTGTTCCACTATTTAACTACTCCCCCAGCTCTCTAAATCTGCTTCTTGACAAGTCATATATAACACAGCATAGCACCTCTAAGAAAACAAACACAATCAGAGAATTTTGCAATAGTAGATGATTTACACAAAATACCTATTAGTGAAATGGAAAACTGAGATGTGAACCAAAACAATCCTGAAAGCGTCAAAATAAGGACTTGGGATTGCTCTTTCTTTTGCGTCCAGTGCATGTCACCTGAACTCAGTGGTGTCAACTGAAGATGCAAAAGTAAATTCTGCTCCACGGCATTTTGTGCATCTGTAAAAGTGGAATGTTGAATTGTAACTTCTGCAACACTTTCTCTTGGTTGCACCTGCGGGGCAGCCTCGTGGAATCCTGACATTACGTGGAGCCGCAACTACTCATTAAGATTCTAACAACGAGTGCCACCTACATACTTGTTGTCCTTTGGATTCCTTCATCTCAGTCCAGTGATTTAGTTCCTCTTCGCCAGAACTGTTCAAACCTAAAGAAATCCAGCCTATCATTTCCTTTCGTTTCATGCTGCGTTTATTGTACACAGACAATATGAGTGTAACGTCAGAAAGCTGAAACAGTGCCACCTGGAAAATAAAGGTCTCTTTGTAGACTGGATTCGGTTGCCCTCTTCGGATAGATGTCTTGCATTTGGACATCTCTTGGCCCATAGAATTCAGCAACGTCAGCTTAACAAACGTATCTACAAAATAAACAATGTCATGCATAAGATGCTTTAGACAAAGGATTTCTCCTACGAAAATACACCAGTCTATCTTTAAGGTTATGGCGTATACCATGTTGGATTTTGAGTAGTTGACTAAACTTAAGCCATGTTTAAAAAAGGAAGTAAACATTGACGTTCAACTTTTACTTAATTGCATTATCCTTACATAACAAGTTTACTTAAAGGTATACCTCATAATCCTTCTATCCATTCACCCCCTGCTCACTTGCATAAAGCAGACATGTGTAGCATTAACACTCAGCAAGCTACAACTGGCCACAACACTGTAAAGCATTTCAGAGTTTTCAGATAATGTAAACAGGTGGATAAAAAGAGAAATGAAATAAACAAATAATTTACAAGTAAAAATATATGTATGAGGTGGAGTGCACTGATGACGTCATGGGTGCTCAGAATGAAATGTTTACTAGGGAAAAATTCTCTGCATGGATGTGGTTCAAGGGTTGTCAGGTTTTTCTTTCATTTGTGAATATTTAAAATGCCAAAAAACAAAATGCATTGACAAGCTGATGTTTACTCATCTGAGTAATGCTCTCTCTTCATGTCTAATTTTTAATATTCAATGTGTTGTTTTGTTAAATTATTTGGGCACAGTTGCTTTATAGTGCTTTTAAGAAGTACTATGCTATAACAATAGCTCAGATATTCAGGCCACGATCCAAAATCCTATCTGCACAGGGTGATATATTCCAATGTTGATAGAAGAGAACAGGAAAGCCTCTATCTGTGCACCAGAGCTACTGAATCGTGGACATGAATTCATTAATACAACATTTGACACCAAAAACTATCAGTTTCATTATAGTGTTTTCCACTTTGTCTGGGAAAATACACTCACGGCCACTGAATGCAGCATGCTGCATCCCTATCTGTATTTCACGGTATTTAGAAACAGACAGTTTTTGTGTCTTCTTTT
Source organism: Podarcis filfolensis (assembly GCF_964270895.1). Lineage (NCBI taxonomy): Eukaryota > Metazoa > Chordata > Lepidosauria > Squamata > Lacertidae > Podarcis > Podarcis filfolensis. The sequence goes on from NC_139606.1 coordinate 98,125,642, forward strand.
TTGGCTTACCCGTTAGACTTCACATTTTAATTTTCAGATCTTTGAAATACCATCATCCAGTCAGAGATTTGGTCTATCTCCATTATAAGAGTGAAATAGTTAATTAAGGTAAATTGTCAGAAACCAACATGGTGGCGAGTGGTGGAGAGCTTTGCTGCTGGCAACTTTCTTTTGCATGAAAAAGACAACATCCAATTAGTCTCTACAGGAACTCACCTCGTATTATATAAACCTGTCCACCTATCAAGTGTTTTAGACAACAGAACAGTCCGTCTGACAACAGGGGGTGGAAAGCAGTAAAAGAAATAATGACCAGATGTCAATAGTTGGGTGAGAGAGGATCAAAGGTTAAAGTTTAAGAGGAAACACTATTCACTAGAGTGGAAGAAAATGAAACCTTAACAAATCCGTTTAGAGAGAGGGACCAAACAAAAGGATTGGCAGGTACAATTAAATGAAATGAATTCTGTAAGGTCACTGTGTAATCTTTAACATGGAAAAAAATTACACCGTTTCAAGTAATGGGATATTTTAGTATTAATTTCTATTGTGTTTCTAACACAGAACATACAGATTCATGCAAAAGATTACGCTACAAAACTACAGAAATCATAGTGTCACCTTTACCGGACCATCCTCTTTTTCATGCAAACTCCAGCTTTTTGAGTAAGGGTCAGTTCAATGACCTCAAACTAGTGGAGCCTCATTTGAGGTCAATGGGATTACAAAAGGGTAAGCGGTCACTGAATTGAATCCTGTATATATTACAAACAATAAGGTGAAAGCTAATTGGATTAAACATTAGTTTGATCAATACACTGGTTGTTGGGTGTTTTGTTTTTTTAAAAAAACAACAACCACAACACTAATTTGTACATTTAATGCTACTTTACATCATCATTCATCTGAAATAAATTATTACACCAAAGTGCAAAATCTTGTGATCACAGACCATCTAAAGCTTAATGGCTGCTTCAATGCACCCATAAAGCTCTCCTGTAAGCATAGGCTTTCTACTCAAACTACAGTGTCAGGGAAGCCTGAGTGAAAAACACAGTGGAGATTAGTGCCTAGATCTGTTCCTAACACTGCAATGAACAGACAGAAAAATTTGGTGTGTGGATCACAACACCTGCATGTGCAAGGAGATTCTGGATCAGGGCACCAGATTCCTAAACTCATGACTGTAATATGGGTCCATTTCAAACAAAATGGAAGAAGATACAGTGGTACCTCGGGTTAAGAACTTAATTTGTTCTAGAGGTCTTTTCTTAACCTGAAACTGTTCTTAACCTGAGGTACCACTTTAGCTAATGGGGCCTCCTGCTGCCGCCACCACACGATTTCTGTTCTCATCCTGAAGCAAAGTTCTTAACCCGAGGCACTATTTCTGGGTTAGCGGAGTCTGTAACCTGAAGCGTCTGTAACCCGAGGTACCACTGTATAGGGCAGAACACGTATAACTTTTTTCTTGTCTTGGATGTTCAAGACTGTTAAAAATGTTTTTTTAAAAAATAATGCTTGCAGCAACCCAAACGGATAGATAGAAGTGTATACAATTATGAATGGCATGGAAGAAGTGGATAGAGAAAAGTTTTTCTCCCTCTCTCATAACACTAGAACTCCAGGACATTAAGCCAAATGCTGGAAGATTCAGGACAGATAAAAGAAAGTATTTCTTCACACAGCACATAGTTAAACTACGGAACTCACTCCCCCATCAGCAGAGATAGCCACCAACCTAGATAGCTTTAAAAGAGGATTAGACAAACTCATGGAGGAGAAGCCAATTGATGGCTATTAGCCACAACGACTATCTCCATGGCAGTAATACTTCTGAGTACCAGTTGCTGGAAACAGCAGGAGGGGAGATTGCTGTTGCACTCAGGTCCTGCTCGCAGGCTTCCAACAGACATCTGGCTGGCCACTGTGCGAACGGGATGCTGGACTAGATGGGCTATTGGCCTGATCCAGCAAGCTCTTCTTATGTTCTTACGACTTAACATCTTGGTAGCAATGGTTGTTGAGTATCGTACCTAGTTTGTCTTTTCTCCTCCCTAGGTTCCGACTACCACTGTGGTTTTCTACTGCTTACTTTTTTCTTTACTGATTTATATATGCATGGCTCCCAGGGGCTAAATTTGGGTGCTAGCACAATGCACATCTGATTCCTGGGCCCGCTTGCACATTCTGGTCCCGACAAGTGAACAAAAGGAACTCAATTATGCCCTGTTCAAACACATTCCTAGCTCCATCTGAGGCTACGGAGTGGAGCAGTCTAGTGGGGGCAGGAAAGGAAGAATTCACAGCGGAAGAACAGAGCCTTGACAGTCTAGTGATGACTAGGCTGGTAGGTGGGTGCCAGACCACTGCAGGGAAAATATGTGGAAGTTCCAAGATATCCTTTTCATCTATTGTTGGGGGCATGCCAGGGGCATGGGAGAGCTTTAGATCGTGTGGATCCAATGTCTCTTTCATTTCCCCCTGACATGCCCCCTTTCCCTTACCAACACAGCAGAAGCACTTCCAGTTACAGAAGTTCCCTCTGGGGTAGATCTCCTCTGCCTGCAAATCTACCTCTCCACCCATGGAGTGGGAGGTCTGCAATTTCTAAGACTGCACCCTTATTTGCCCAGTTTATCCATAAGGGCAAGCCAAACCATGGCTCAGCATGACTGTTCAAGTGCAGCAGAAATCACAGCCACTTTGCTCCTTCCTGGTCTTGCTACTGCTGTCCAACCCAATGCTACCCCATGGTTTGGCTTAGCATTATGTCTGAACTCAGTTTTGTTGTTTGAGTACCGCATACAAAGAAGAAGCAGGAAGCCAAGAACAAACCGTATGACTGTCTTCCTATCTGTCTATCTCTAGAGTGTGCAACATTTCTTCATATCTGGTATCAGGAATAAATATAATATAAATCATATTATACTATGAGAATATAAAATCTAAATTATACATGTCGGTATCAGTTAAACTCTCACAGACTGATAAACTCTTACAAGAGGATCCTTAACCGCAGTAGCATCAACACATTTACATAAACATTCATTGGCACACACTTTTAAAATACATTATAACTTTTTATATTGGCTCTGTGATGTGAGGCATTAATAGTTTAGCAATTAATCATTATGATAAAGGCAATTTATTAGTCAGCCAGTCATGAAAAATTAAAAGGATCTTGTCAAATCACAACTAATATTTTGAATTTTAGATTTCTGCCATTTCCCCAATGACTGGAAATATAAAACATGAAACAGATTAACTGATGATTGCAGTATTTCAGTTTGACTGGATAAAGCTAAATGATAGGATTGAAGTCCCCACCAGTGAAATCCCCCCAAGTGCAGAAGTATTAGGATAAAAAAAATATATTCCACTCACTGGGTGGTCTGTTTGCTGCCAGGTTTTTGAAGTGGCTGCCTTTTATCACTTCTGCTGCTAGTCTTCCAGTTGTGGCATTATAAAGCAGTCCAATGAGGATTTCTGGAGCTGAGCCATGTGCCAGAGACTGACAGGAGGAGGTACTTTCACTGCAGGACATTTCTGACATGCTCATTTGGGAGTCGCAGCCCTAGAAGCAAAAGCAAAGCGTTTGCAAGCATTTTATGCAGCCAAGATACTGAAGAACCCATTCCCAGTATTTATATCTCCCTAGATTTTGACTCTAACTTGATCTTAACAGCACATGACAGCTTAATGAAAATAAAAAATGGGGGTGTGGATCTGAAAGAACAATACATATAAGAGTGAAATATAACCTTCCTCAAAATATAAAGAAGGCCACCTTCTATGCCAACAGAACCAGTATCACAAATAGGAATAACAAGTTCTCAAAGTGCTGGAAAATGCTCAGTTTTGCACTTCGAACAGAGCTACATGTGATAAACTATGGGTCAGGAGGGAAAATCCATGCACAGAAAGGTTTTCACTACCCTCTTGGTCTAAGAATGAATTCCCATGCTCAACGCCTGCAGAGAGACACACAGTGTCCCTGCACCATTCATACAACATTAAACCAAGGACCAGCCCCGATCACTTTCTACCAGAGAGATCAATGTCAGGAAGCTGTTTCCTCTATTTTTCTATAACAGCTGTAGGAGAATGCAGCAAGGCAAGATTCCAGGGGCCCCCAATGTTCAGAGCAAAGCCGAGGCAAAACATCAAGCTGTGAAATTCGATGCTCAATTCACCCACCCCAGAAAACAATTAAATCTCATCACATACATTCTAAGCCAGGATTACATTACCATCCCAGCCCAAAGAACCGGAATTACCTTGCCTTAAGTCAGAAACGCAGTATGATAAATCTGGTTGCTGGAAATCAAAGGTATGTTTCTGCAGGTTTCCCATAACTGCAGGCAAGGGTCTATCACCGACACTCAGTGTGGTGCAAAGCCAAGTGCAACCTTCTACAAATCAGTTGGGTGCAACAAAGCAGCAAGCAATTCAAATGACTCGGCAAGATACCGGCAAATGTTCTCCAATAACCCCACATTGTGTAAACGAAATATCGCTGCAAGCACAAATCTAACACTCAAGGAAGCAAGCACAGACACAAATGTAAAATCATGTTTTTGAAATGTGTATGTAGGTGTATTGCATCTCAACTGAAGAGACAACTCTCCACCAGGGACCTGCCTTTTCAAAACCCTGGTTCATGTTCTTATAAATTAGGAATCTTTTCCAGAAAGCAATTGCAAGCATGTGTTTGCTGCTGCTAAGAAGAAGAAGAAGAAGAGGAGGAGGAGGAGGAGGAGGAGTTTGGATTTAATATCCCACTTTATCACTACCCGAAGGATTCTCAAAGCGGCTAACATTCTCCTTTCCCTTCCTCCCCAACAAACACTCTGTGAGGTGAGTGGGGCTGAGAGACTTCAGAGAAGTGTGACTGGCCCAAGGTCACCCAGCAGCTGCATGTGGAGGAGCGGAGACGCGAACCTGGTTCACCAGATTACGAATCTACTGCTCTTAACCACTACACCACACTGGCTACTCAAAATGGCTGCCCTGTATTTGCCTTTGTTTGGGACAGTAAATAATGTAGTGGACAGTAAACAATGTAGCCAGGATGTAAGATATCAGATGTCGGTCCATCTTTGCTATGTGGTAGACATTTGTAGGCACCTCTTCTGGCAGCAACAACATTCCATGCATGAAAACTAGGAAATCTGAGACCTCTCTTCCCACTTGGATTTCTCTCCTAACAGACACCTCTGCTTTTGAGAAAATTCACTAAACAACTCTTTTTCAATCAATAGTAAGGGCCCTGGAGACCTGCAACTCCTGTTAAGCTGGACCTCTGACAAGAAGGGTAAGGTTGTTATAGCCTGACCTCCATCTCCTTGTGCCTTCTCTTGGCTACCAAGAAACACACCTGTGTCCCATGTAAATATACTTTCTTATTTCTCACTTCATTCCAGATGCCACTTTTGTCTTCTACACTCTGTCACCTCTACTTCAGGTGCAACTGGGTATCAGAGGATGTGTGAAGCAGATGTTCTCTTCCAGGGTTAATACCAAGGTGAGGGTAACTACCCAAGATAGCAAGAATCTATTTGGACCAGATTGTTCAAGGATCTTTTCTACTTTTTGGAAACGTCAGCATGGGGCTTCTTGGTGACTCAGGATATCCTCTTTTCAACACTGGTGCAAGGCTTTAATGGGGTGGAGAAGTGCTACAATGAGGTGTCCTCCTGCCTTCTCAGGAATCAGGTATCAAGTGAATGTGCCTCAAGCTAGGATTGTCTTATATGCAACTATCATCTCTGGCACACATTTAGAACATCTCCATTTTTTCCAGTGGAAGAAGTAGGTATGCACAATATGTTAAAGAATCTACTAGCCATTCTTTCTTGGTAGGGGTTGTATTTTCTTTCCACCTCTGACCTAACAAAGTCCGGGCAGCTGTAGTCACATACATAAATAGTCTCTTCTGGTCATTTGGAATCTTTGCACCTAGGATTCCTAAAAGAAAAGCTTCTGGCTTCTTAGAAAAGATTATCTTGAATAGGAATGTTCCTGTTTTTGCACTGAAAGGGTAACTTACTTTATTTCTACAATTCTACATGCTTCCCAGGTTGACTCATGGTTAGAGACAGAAAAGCAAGTTGCTAAATTAAGATTAAAGGTCTCCTGTCTCATACCGGAGCAAGAGCCAGATACCGAGTCAAACTAAGAGTGAAGCCCATTCCCCCTGTCCCTGGAGGGAATTTGCAAGGGTGATTTACCCTCTGTTATCCTTGTTTTTCATTTGCTGGCGATCCCCCGCTGTCGTGGGGGCTGCGTCCATTAAGGCAGGTGGGACCGAAAGCCCCATTGGACCATATTTGTAATCGGAATATTTGTGATTATTATTTTAATCACAGTATAGCTTCTATTTAAGATGAGGGGGTGAGATCTAGTTTGAATAAAATTTAGAGCCAAGCTCTTTTATTGATTTATGAAAAATCTTGCCATTCTAGTGGTACAGTAAAAAACACATGCCATTCTAGTGGTACAGTAAAAAATGATAAAAGAGACTGTTGTTTTATTAAGGGAACAATCCAAACTCTTGGAGGGTACAACTGGAAATCATGACAATCAGAGCAGAAGGTGGGTGGCACGAAAATACCATTCTGGACCAGCTCCAGGTTGACACAGCAGAGAGACCTGGATTGGGCCTGTCAATGGACTGGCTTAGGATCAGTGGTTCCTTTGCCAACCCAAAACTCTCCACTCCTCACCCCTAAAAAGCCTTGTTTGTGAGGCACACACAAGCTGCAGCTGACACTGACACTGCCAGTGGTAGCTTCCACATGCCTATAGTTCAGTCACATGCAGTTGGAAGCCTCGTCTGAATTCACTCCAGTGCAGAGGATTGCTCTGCTCATCTACAATCCTATATCCATTTATCTAGGAGAAAGCCACACAGAACTCATTGGTTTTTAATTCTGCATAGACCATGGATAGGTAGACTAAGGCCTCGGGGCTGGATCCGGCCCAATTGCCTTCTCAATCCGGCCTGTGGTCCAGGAATCAGCGTGTTTTTACATGAGTAGAATGTGTCCTTTTATTTAAAATGCATCTCTGGGTTATTTGTGGGGCATAGGAATTTGTTCATTTCCCCCCCCCCCATATAGTCCGGCCCCTCACAAGTTCTGCTGAAAAAGTTTGCTGACCCCTGGCATAGACTCTATAGAATTGCATGAAGCACCTAATCACAGTTTTAGAAGAATTGGTTAAAAGACAACTTCTCAAAGCCCTTTGCTTCTAATTTGTTTTTTTCAATCTCAAGAGGGCAAACTGGTAGATGCACTATTAAAAATCTCCTTCTGTCTTGGGCAAAAAACACTGATTAAAGTAAAATCAAATGAAAAACATAATTCCTTCACTGGGTATAATCAAGAGACTCAAATCTTTAAAAATTATTACATACAGCTGTAATTTATTACTACAGAGTCTATAAAGTTATATCAAATTTCCTTCTGCAAATCATAAATAACATGTGAAATATATGCATAGGCAAATTATTCTGAGAACAAAAGTATCACACTATTCACAGATCAGCTTTGTTCCCAAACTTAAGCTACTGTGAATAATATACTCTCAAAATGAAATGACAAAACAGAATTTATATGTTTTGGCAAATCAGTGTTCCAACTTCCTCAACAGACATTTGGCAAGGTAAGAATGGCACCCTTGTGCCACTTTTCTCATTTGATGCACAATGCAGTGTCTTTATAAGTTTTCTAATAAAAATTATGCAGTACATCTTAGTGGGTAAAAATGAGAAGATAGATTATTTAATTTGTTTGGAATGTGCTGTGACAGAGCATTAAAATTATTGCCTAGATACCCTTTTTATAGTCTACATTAGGGTCTAATAGTGTCATATGCAAGGCATCTTTCACTGACAAACATACTTCACAGCTATGTAAGAATGTAGCCATAAAAACTTTTCAAACATTTGATTAAAGGGTAAGCAGGCACATATCAGTCTATTTCTGGTTTATGCCTCTTTCAAGCAATGTTCTTTCATAAATCCATTTAATTGTGTTTCTGCGTTAGTCTACAAGATTTTAAAAAACTCACAAAAGTCAAATTTAAATAAATACTTTTTGAACATACTTTATCTCTAAATATGCATTTATAAATGTATTTCAGATACGTTACATATTTTGGAGTGAAAAACTGCAGCAGAAAATTCAGAGGAGTGCTAAATCTAAAGAATCACTAGGTTCCAATCTGCATAATAGCTTGGGAGGTGTGTGTGGGTCAGCTCAGTTTCTATCAGAATTCACAAAGAGCAACTTCCTCAGGCATCCCCGATAAAGGGATCCCAAGTCAAAAATCACAACCTAGCATAGAGGTAACCACACATAAGGTCAGTAGTAGCATGACACTGGCATCACTGTTGCTTACTTGGACAGGGGTGGGAACAGGCCACAGTCCCACCAATGCAACCATGTAGCCCTAACCTCACTGTTGCCCTGCCTTGTCCAGGTAAGCCACAGAAATGCCAGTCACAGGAGGCCCCAACACACACTGCTACTGATTAAGCCCACTAAAATTCATGGTCTTAAATGTTAATTCATGGCTGTGAGTACTCTGAAAGAACAGCCCATTAGCAAAATAATGGTAGCCACCTCATGATTTTTTTTTGCAAGTTTTATAGAAAATCCCTCAGAGAATATTGCATGTGTGGGTATGTGTGTGTTTGTGTGTAGATCCACTATTCTTTGAGGAATCCATTCTGTAAAGAAAGCATGTGACCTGTAAAGGTAAAGGGACCCCTGACCATTAGGTCCAGTCGTGGCCGACTCTGGGGTTGCGGCGCTCATCTTGCTTTACTGGCTGAGGGAGCCGGCGTACAGCTTCCAGGTCATGTGGCCAGCATGACTAAGCCGCTTCTGGCGAACCAGAGCAGCGCATGGAAACGCCGTTTACCTTCCCGCCGGAACGGTACCTATTTATCTACTTGCACTTTGACGTGCTTTCGAACTGCTAGGTTGGCAGGAGCAGGGACCGAGCAACGGGAGCTCACCCCGTCGCAGGGATTCGAACCGCAACCTTCTGATCAGTAAGTCCTAGGCTCTGTGGTTTAACCCACAGCGCCACCCGCGTCCCTATATGACCTGTAAGCGATAGATAGCTCCATTGTCCTTCAAGTCTTTTGACGGCAGACAGATGTTTCTTGAATGTAGCATATGATGCTCCCCTGTCTCATTGCAAATTCAGTTGGGAAAGATTTGGTTTAGTGCTGCCTACAACTGATGCAAGGTGATTCAAGCCATTTGGCAGAATCCTGCCATACTTCTCACAAGGTGATACAATAAACACGTATCTGAGGAACCCAGAGGAAACTCTGTAGTAAATGCAGGGAAAACTAACTGGAGCTTAGGTAGCCAAATCATTCTGTTTCTTCTTTTTTCACCCCTCTGTCCCCCTACCCATGTTTATCTCTAGTACCACCAGATTTTCAAACCTAGACTTGAGCAACAGTTGTTCATTGTGGACCTGTTCAGACAGGCCACTTACATTATTTCAGAGAGCTCACACATTCCCCAACTTAGTAATACTCATCTTGTATTACACAAATGAGACCCATGTTGTTTATGTTACATTGTAGGATAAAATGATGCGTACACATTGAGCTGGATTAATTACCTCAGATTTAACGTTTCCTGAAAACACCCCCTCAGATGATAATTATTACAGAAACAACTATCAGAGATCTCACATTTCTTTCTGTCTTGGTCTCCAATGGAGTAAACCTTCCAGTATTTCTGCTAGCATCCTGTTACAGAGGAATCTTGGCTGACACGCAACAGCAAAAGCAATACAGTTCAAAGCACAATTAATAGCATCCATCTTTTTTTAAAAAAATTAATTAATTTACTATTTTCAGGTAGTTTACACACACACACACACACACACACACACACACCTCAAAGGCCAAGATAAAGAGGTGTGTCTTTAGCATATGACAAAAACTGAATAATGGTAATGCTACATGGACCTTTGCTGGGAGGGTATTACAAAGTTTTAGGGCTACTACCAGGGCCAGTCCAAGACATTTCGGCTCCTGAGGTGAACTCCAAAATGGATGCTCTCCTTCCCCACCAGAAAAGAAGGGGTGAGTGAATTTCATTAAATAAACCAACTACTCATCGCCCCGCTGTAATGATTTTCCTGCTGTAGAGAAGTATATTTCTTTGTGGCACAAATAACTGTTCTAATCAGAATCCTTGGTTGTACACTTTTCTGCATGATTTAATACTCACGGAAATAGGGTACGCTGGCTCCAATGTCACTGGTACCGACATCTTCCCTTGAAGATTTAATTTGGTTAAGTAAAATATCTTTTCTCCCAAAATCCTCTCTCTTTTTACACGGCGTATACTGTACAGTCTAAAGCGCACTGCATAATTCCCAATCATCTCAGACTCAATATGATTAAATTTAAATGTCTCAGTGAAGACAGGGCATGGACCCCGCTGGATGCTGGTCTTTGCTCTCTGCTTCTTGATAGGAAGAAGAACCAGGTGTACTTGCCATAAACTTCCACTTGTCCTGCTATAATTTGGAATGTCTGTGACAGCTGTCACTGTTATCAGAAGCCTCTGTTCCTGCGAGTCGTAATCAAAAGTCACATCCAGGGTGCCATACTTAGCTTCTGGTTCAGGATCAAAAGATTTAGGGAGCTGTGATGATGATCCTCGAGCTGACAGATCCTAAATGAAACGGAGCAGAGGTTTTACATACATTCACGCCCATGTAGACATCTATAACTGTATCGATACACTCTGTGATACACTTTGTTAAAAGTGATTTCGCGAGTATGTGTCTTTACATAAATTGTTAAAATTAAAATCCTTGTCCTCAGTGACTGAGTATGATGTTTTCGTTCATTTCACACACAAGGTGTTTGAATATTCAAGGAAGGACAGCATGCTGTCAGGCAGTCAAACAAAAAATGAGAGGGCTTCTTTTACTGCTTGTGAAAAGAGCCAATCAGAAGAAAGAAAAGCAAGAATAAAAGGTTCATAGCAAGAAGGTCAAAGTGTTTGGAAACAGCTGGGAGAACTGGCTAGGACAATGCTGAAGGGGTCGGGAGGAGCTGGAGAATTAAATGACGATTTAATTCATCAATGACATAATAAACCATTTTGAAATGTTTGCATAAAAATGAATAAAACAGAAATAAAACATAGAAATAAGTGACAATTTTTGGATTGTGCAGCCTGATACATAGAAGCAGGGGCTGTAGAAATTGTGCTTTTAAAGGTAAGACTAGGAGATGCCGTTCATGACATTATCAATTGCGGGCATGGCATTTTAAAAGTTAAAAGCATGTGCAGGTCTGATCTGGATCAGGGTGGGTAAGCTAACTCCTTTCCCCCTACTATAGTCACTTTCAGGATTAGGCCTTCTGCACCTGCTATGTCTACTGGGGGAAAGAACTTCCATTGGTGATTAATAATAATAATAATAATAATAATAATAATAATAATAATAATAGCTGTTTCAAAACACCTGGTGATTCTTCAAAGTGCCAGATTTATTTTAAGGAAGGAGCAAATAAGTAATCCCTGCATGAGGGTGCTAATATGCTGACACCACAGCCTTTTCCCACCTATTTCACCCTGTGCTTTACTAAAAAGAAAACCAAAACCACCAAAACCCTGCAACCAGACTGGTCAAATGACCAGTCAAAGTGACATTTGGTATGTGAGAAGAAAGACTCAATTAAAAATAAAACACCTTCCTAATTGCATTCTGTACATTTAAACTATCCAAGCACATTATTAATTATAAGTAAGAATGAGATTCACATGTGTAGCCAAATCTGCTAATAATTATGGTTGTGGTGGATGATGGTGGTGTTATCTGTGTACCAAACATTAAGATTCCAGTCAAAGAATTCCACTGAAAAGTTAGCAAGTCTAACTATAATAGACTTACATTTATATATTTATTTGTTGCAATTACTTCTTTCCCACCTTTCAGGATACAAATCCTTCCACAGAGGCTTATTAGTGACATTAAATTACTTTTTTAAAGTACGTAATATTTTACTGAGGATAGTAAAAAGTCATGGCTATTCTTCCCACAGGGTACTTGGTGGAAGAACGGCTCAGGGGCAGGGATGGGGAAGGAGAAGTTAACTTCAGGCCCTGAGGTAGTCTTCTCATATATCAGAATTGGGGAGTGTTTTTCAGCCTGGGGGCCACCTTTTCTTCTGGGCAAGTTTCCGGGGGCCACAGGGAAGTGATGAGTGGGACCAGAGGGAAAGGTGGTTTTTACCTTCTTACAGTAGGCTAGTTTCCACATACTCTCTCACACACACTCCTTGATCCTCTGTCCAGGCAAACAAGAAGCATTACCACATCGTCTCAGTTTTCATGCTCAGTAGGTAAAAGTGGCCAACTCTGGGGTTGCGGCACTCATCTCGAGGGAGCTACCGTACAGCTTCTGGGTCATGTGGCCAGCATGACTAAACCGCTTCCGGCGAATCAGAGCAGCACATGGAAACGCCGTTTACCTTCCCGCCGGAGTGGTACCTATTTATCTACTTGCACTTTGATGTGCTTTCGAACTGCTAGGTTGGCAGGAGCAGGGACCGAGCAACGGAAGCTCACCCCATCGTGGGGATTCGAACCGCCGACCTTCTGATCGGCAAGTCCTAGGCTCTGTGGTTTAACCCACAGCGCCACCTGGAGGAGCTTAAAGAGTTCTCTGCCTGTGTCTCAGGTGGTGCATGTATGGGTCAATGGGGAAAGCCATCTTTCAAGGCCCGACTGATCTGTAATGTACCGGACCAATGCTGCTTCATTATATCCTCAATAATTTTAGTACAATTGGGAGAGCGTGTGTTTACCTCTGGGCTAAGGACTGCAGTGCTGTCACTGGGTACATCTTCTTCATATCCTTTGTTATGGAAGCTTTCTATTTCATGCCCAGTGCTCCCTTCGCTTGGGCATTTATATGAGCATCTCGGACTGTTGCTACACTGAGAGAATTCACATTTGCTGTCACCAACTTCGGAGGGCGTGCATGAGAGATGCGGGGAGCCGCTATCATCTTGGTACGGTGGGGGCTGCAATTCATCAAGAGGAGGTGTTTGTCTCATTCTCTGAATGCAGTTTGCTAGGAATAAATAACAGTTATCATAGGCTTTCATTCTGTAAGAAATGTGGCTGGAAGAGAAAAACATCATTTGTTTAGCAAGGTGGTGCTTTACGAGGAATTCAAACATGGTGGCCCGGATCCAAAGAGTTATGTGCTGAGCTTGGTGCATTTAGAAGGGACTGCATCCCTTATCTCTAGGTATGCTCCCTTACCACTCCTGCCCCACAGCAGGATCCAGATACTCTTTTGCCCTGCCCTGGTTATCCTGAACTTCCAAAACGACCCAACTTCAATATCCTCACAGCTTTTGCCTCATCTGCTATCCAACAATGCAGCACTGGATTGCACCGGGTTGAATTCTAACTCAAATTGCCACCTGTGCCTTCTCATAAAAAGTACTTCCTAGGTGTGATCATCTGTCCTTGATAAGATTCTGACAATTCTTGCGGCTTCTTTCCTTGCCTAACTTTCCTAGCTTGATACTTGAATCATAACCATGAGTCTGTCACTATGAGGCATGTGCTTGCTTGACTGCTATAGCTGAGTTCATCTCCTGGTTCTGAGTCTAAGAGCTCACCTACAGTTCTGATTCTGTATTCAGTCCCAGTCCAGATCCTGCAAAGACCATCAAGCGTGTCAAATGCTGCAGCTACGTTTTCCAAAACATACAGCCAAGTTCTTTTAAATGGATCTTTATTTTAACTTTGCAAGTACTGTAGTATAATTTAAGTATTATTAGGGAGCTGCACCATTGAGCTGATTAAACAGTTATCAGTTTAAAAACATTTTAATTGATCAAAAGGTGCCCCCAATTAATAGGGAAATACATTGTGTTAAATATAATACATATAAAACGGGCACAGGGTCAACTGCATGTTAGAATCGGGTTGCCATATTTTAAAAAGTGAAAGCCCAGACTCAACAGTGGCAAAGTTGTTGAGTTCTTTAAAAGAAAATTCACCATAATCTACCCTTCTGGACATATGGCACCTCTTGAAAGAAGATTCCAACTTCTTTTTCTATGACACAGGAGGGAATACATCTAAGACTGTGTGTTCTGTGGCACATATATGCCTTTTCTGAAAACAAGGAGGCACTCCCCCCCCCAAAAAAAACCCAAGTGTCTTATTCATATGCAACTTTAAAATTTGATTAATTACTTAATGAAGGCTGCAATCTTATACCCACTTACCTGGTAGTAAGTCCCATTGAAGTCAGTAGGGATTACTTCTGAACAGATATGTATAAGATTGCACTGTAAACCTCAAACAATTAATTAAATAACTTTAAGAAATGAAGAAGAATGACAGCCCTAATATATTTCAAGACAGATGGAAAGTACATACAGAAGAAATAGTCAAGTAGAACCTATGAACACACTGTGTTTGCAAAAGACAAAACAAAAACAAATTAGTGTTTTCCATTAACAAGGATTTATATGAAGTAAAGTTTGAAGTAAAGTGTATGAGTATATGGGATGCTTCTAAAAGCTGGATAAGATAATGAAGAAAAGAAAGGTGCATTTTGGAGTCAGGAAAGAAGCAGAGAAGTGATTAATGCTACTAACCAATTTAAGTGGGTTGCAAATTTCCTGTAGAAGGAAACAAATTGAATCCATATTAACTGCAACCATTACTGTTTCAGCTGTAAGCTCCAACTTATTCCTTCTTTTTTTCTCTCCTTTGAAATGTTCAACTTTTTCGTTTCAGTTGCAAGTTTGGTCCCTTGCCTTACATGCTACTTACTCACAAAAATACAGCATTTGCTAGTAAAGTTCTTTTGCATTGCGTGCCTTGCAGTTTCCCACAGGTCTTCATCATCTCAACTCTTCTTGTTCTATATTTGGTTTCCCCGAACCATGCCTACACTGTCTGCCTCATTAACATCTGGAAACTGCTGCCTTATCTCTGAGGTTCAAAATCCCTAGCCAGAGAACTGCTCTACCAAAATCTGGTTTTGCACATTAGCTTTGAGCTTCTCATGAGCTCCTTTAAATATTCATAATATTCAGAAAAAGGCCTATTGTTATCAATGAGCAACCCAATTCCGGCTTCCTTGTATAGCTTGATAATTTTTGCAAGTAATGCTTTGTAATCATCATGGCTGGTTTCTTTCTCAGCAGCATACTTGCATCTCTCTCTCTCTCTCTCTCTCTCTCTCTCTCTCTCCCTTCCTCTCTCCTGTCATTCCTCCACATGCAGGATTATTCATGTTTATTTTTAAGCTAACCTAAGTTTCAAAAGTTTTAGTACTTCAGGGGCTTCTCAGCAAATGTTAAAACAATTTAAATAAAACATAAAATGAAATACATGTTTAAAAATTAAAGAAAACCCTTTATTTTGAATGATTAAATACCCACAGAGGTTTCTGCTATGCTACTCCGATGAGCGCAAATGGAATTTTCATGTTTTAATATTTTTGAGCTGGGAAAAGTTCATCTCGCCAAATAACCCTGCACCGCAAAGAGAGTATAGAAGATAAATAATAAATGTTTAATGAAGACCTGGGGCGCTTTCCCCCCCTTTTAAAACAGAAAGATTACACGAGCGTACGCAAACATTGTTATTTCACAATGAAGTGGGTTGTCTCAGCATCCTGCTACAGAGGAATCTCGGCTTATACCACCTGCCTACCAAAATGGAAACAACATATATTAAACATGAAGGGTAACTTGTGCAGCGAGAAAATAAATATACCTTACGAGTAGATTACTGGGTTGTTTGGGAGGAAGACAAATCATTTTGATTTCATTTCCAAATAAATTGCTACTTTGGACATTCCTAAATTCTGAAAGCAAGCTGAACTCAGGGAACGCGCATTCAAACGCATTATAATGCAGTGAAAATTCACAGCTGCCATTCGCATCCTCCTCTCCCTTGGGTTTTCATCTACTGCTGAAACCCTTTGGTGCTACTAAGGTTGAGAAAGGAGAGGCTCACCCCATCAGCTCATCTGAGAAATGAACTTCTCTTTGGCTCAGGCTTCCTCAACCTCAGCCCTCCAGATGTTTTCAGACTACAATTCCCATCATCCCTGACCACTGGTCCTGCTAGCTAGGGATCATGGGAGTTGTAGGCCAAAAATATCTGGAGGGCCAAGGTTGAGGAAGCCTGCTTTGGCTCCTCCTCTCCCTGGACTGTCTCCATTCTAGCTGGTCATCATAAGAAAAATTAAGTAACTCCAAAAACTAGGGCCCAAGTGGGCTTGCTTCCCTCTTTTCTCCCCAATCTTATTTCCTTTTGCATCACGTTGATTAGACAATACGTTTGCACGCAGGAACTCTGGTTGTTGTTGTTGTTGTTGTTTAAAAAAACTTTTGAGAGTGGTTAAAAAGCTGCAGGTGCTTTATAAATTATTATTACTGTTGTCAGTAATGGCAACAATAGTAAATTTGTTAATCATGCTATGTACGTGTAGTTAGTGCTGGAGATGGCACTTGTGGGTTGCTCCGCTAGATGTGTAGGAAAAACATGGGGTGGTTTCATCAGACCATAAAATCACAGAATTGTAGAGTTGGAAGAAATCCCAAAGGTCATCTGGTCCAACCTCCTGCAATGCAGGAATCTCAGCTAAAGCATCCATGACAGATGGCCACCCAACCTCTGCATGAATACTGCAGTTATGGCACCAGGCAGCTTTGATGAGAGCAGGGAGCTGTAAAACAAGCACTAACCCTGAGCTGGCTGGGTCCGGGAGTTATGCTGAATGCAAGCATAATGCACACCCATGCTGGGCACCATTGACTATTTGGCTAGCACATACCTGCACTGTGTCCTTTTGGCCGGCCCCTGCCTCCACTAAGTTACTATACTTTGTCACCATACCACACAAATGCCACCATATTTTGGTGAACCATGCTGACATTGGAGCCCAAAAGCAATGAATAGCACAGCAAGTTTTGTTTCTCTTGTGCTTAACGAAATAAACTAAAATTCAGTTTAGAAAATAACACCCCCAGAATCCCACTGAAAAGCGAGAAACTCCTATTAAAGAACCTATTAAAGAAATGTGTCATAACAAGATTTTCGATCGGTAATCAGCTCTGTACTAGAAAGGAGCAGAAGAAAAAGGCAGCCTGACAGAATGAATGAACAAGGAGGGAAGAAAAAAGGAGCGGGGAGTGGCACTTACATTCACTTGAAGACAGCTCAGCTGTCTTGCTCAAAAGCTGAAACAAGCATCAATCAGACAACCCAGTTCTCGTTTGCTACCTACACAACCTATTCCCTTTAACTGATTGCTGGGCAGAACAATCCAAAAGGAAAGGAGAATCGAAGGCAAGCAAACCACCTAATCCAAAGCCCCATTGGGCTTGTGTCAGTATGGCAGAAAGCAGTGGTTTGGGTTCTTCCTCCTTTTCATTGGTTCCCTGCTACATTTTTAAAAATTAAATCCATGCCATTGCTTCCATGCAGCACACCTGGGGTATCTGTTCCCCCTGTTCTAGGATTGGAGACACAGGAGTGCCTAGACCCAATGTTTCCAAAGCCTCCTTTAACATGCCTGTCCCCCCCCCCACCGAACATCCCCCCCCCATTGTTTTCTCTGCTGTCACTCCATGGCAAGCAACATGTTACAACCAATCCCATGATTCTTTTCTCTCTTTCTAAGAAATGTGGGGAGGCGGGAGAAGTAGTGAAATGGGGAGAAGGGAAACTTCCTAGTACCAGCTCTCTTCCCTGCGACTACCATTTTATTTCCCCAGAATCTCTCCTTGGAACAACACAATTTAATCATTATGTGAGAGGCTTCTGTCAAAACAAAAAGGCGTCAAACATTGCTGAAGCTAACTTTCAGCTGAGCACTATTTATTTTAACCCAATGTAGCCTGGGCAGGCTGTGCGTCTAAGTCAGGGTTTGGGAACCAGTGGACCTCCAGACATTGCTGGACTACAACTCCCATCATCCTGATCTTTGGCCATGCTGGTTGGGGCTGATGGGGGTTGGGAATTCCACAACAACTGGAAGGCCATAGGTTCCTCACTGCTTGTGGATGAAGGAGATGTGGGCAGAGATTTAACCTTCTCCCGATCCTGCAGGAAGACGCTTCCGCTCAGAATTGCTCGACCCGAATTGCTCGACCCAAACTGCTTTATCACCAACATGGGAAAACATACAAGGTTATTATGCCAATTCAAGAACCAGAATGAGTTCCTTCCTAATGGAAAGCTAATCATCAGAAGACAATCTGACTGTGGGGAGACACAAGTACTGAACAATCTACTCTCAAGTGCTGGTTTTACCACCTTACAGTCAATAGCGTCACAATGGAAGTTGTAAAAACATATTTCAAAAGAATGCTGATGTATTTACTATTTACAGTTATTAGTTTACACACTCAACATTTTCATGGGCATAAAATGTAACATTTTAGATACCTAATTTGAAATTACTGTTTTATACAGCTTGTTAAACAACCCATTTGAAGGTAGCAGATAAGTAGCTAATTACTAACAAATCTGACAGCTACAGCTGCAAAATGTTTGTATGATAATTCCAAAACTGAAAATGGTTTATTGAAGATCCATTCAGAAGCTAAATGACTTATCTGGAAAAAAACACACGATTAAAACATTCCAATGTTACAAAGACCACTTTGATTTCTTCTACGCGGGAAAAATCGTTGCATGTTGGGACGGCTTAGTCAATAAAAAGCAAGTAAGAAAATAATAATTCTAGCCCTCGATGCCAGCACAGTAGAATAGGGAAAAAAGTGTACAGCCAATCCTTTAAAACCATGTATTAACTGGGCACTGTTTTGAAGGTGTGGAAATTATTTAATAGCAAATCAGAAAAAAAGATATTAGGGGGTTTATATATTACAAGACCTATGTATTGGTGCTTTTAAGTGTAGGATTTTAAAACATATAAATAGGGAGATTTGCATTTAACTCCTTCACTTTGGTCCCGATTCAGATTTACGATTTGCACAGCAGAGGGGTGGAGGACAGTCATTTGCTTTTCTACGAGTGGGGGCATAGTGGAGGACAAATGGTTAAGCCCCTTCTCCCAAGCTACACTTTATTTATTTGTTACATTTATATATGATATTTCCTGCAAGGAGCTCAAGGTGACATACAAAGCTCTCCCGCTGCCCATCATTCATTCATTCATTCATTCATTCGTTCAGTTAACTCATATCCCACTCTTCCTCCTGAAGTAGACCAAGCTGGCAAAGATGTCAATAATAGTAGTAATAGTAGTAGTAGTAGTAAAAGCATTATTAAAATAGTAAAAAGCATTATAGAAACTGTGAAAAGCGTTCTCTCAGCTAGTGATCTAAGAGTTATATCAGACCCTCCAACTTTCCCTATTTTCCAGGGATGTAGATGATTTAGAAAAGCCACCCTGGTTTCTATTTTCATTGGAGAAATGTTGGCAGGTATGGAATTATTCGACACATCCCCCCCCCCAGCTGTCTGAAGGCAATCCTGTTCAGGGAAGTTTTTTTTAAAAAAAAATGTTTTTATATATGTTGGAAGCTGCCCAGAGTGGCTAGGGCAGCAGAGTAAGATGTGTGGTGTATAAATAGTAAAATTATCATTATGGAATGGGGTGTCCCTATTTTCATCGGAGAAATGTTGAAGCATATGCTATTTCCTCACAACAACCCTGTGCGAGAGCCAAGAGATTATGACCAGCCCAAAATTACACAGCCTCATGGCTGAACAGGGATTTCCAAGATGGAAAACAAGGTACTTAAATGCAAAGATATGTAGCTAACATCTTATTATTATTATAATAGTATATTTATTTATACCCCGCCTATTTTCCCGACGGGACTCAAGGCAGTTTATGGTTAAGAACAAGAAATGTAGCATCTAGTCCATGGGTAGGCAAACTAAGGCCTGGGGGCCGGATCCAGCCCAATCGCCTTCTAAATCCAGCCCGCGGATGGTCCGGGAATCAGCGTGTTTTTACGTGAGTAGAATGTGTGCTTTTATTTAAAATGCATCTCTGGGTTATTTGTGGGGCATAAGAATTCGTTAATTTTCCCTCCCCAAAATATAGTCCAGCCACCACAAGGTCTGAGGGACAGTGGCCTGGCCCCCTGCTGAAAAAGTTTGCTGACCCCTGATCTAGTCTCTGAGCCATTTCATCTCAGCAAAACTGTTTTATTTTACACCCAACCTCCCACGTATGCCCACCTTAAGATTATGGGGAACAAAGAGCTATGCATGCCTCCCATATCTCCATCCAGTGTTTTATCATGGCTGTATGCAACCTACACATGTCTCATAGACGAAAAAACTCACACAAGGGAAGACTGGATGGGGATAAGGGAGGAAAGGCCCCATAATATTCCCATGCACTGCCTAGAGGAGGAGAAATGGAGCTTGACTGAGCCCTGTGGGGACTGCTCCGTGAACAGATGCTGCACCTGCACCAGAAAAGAATTATCATTTAGTTTCGTTTTTCATCTCTTTCCCCTACCCAATCAAAACATTAGTAATATGGATTTTGCATGAATTAAGCACGAATTGGCTAGGTACCAGTGGGAGTTTTTCCCTATTGTGAATCACTGTGCTTGGGAGGGGATTTTTTTACCAAGATCACAGCTGGCGAGGGAAGGTTTGAAACCTTCCCTACCCACTTGGAATGTTATGATCAACAGTTGATAACAACAATGATATGGAAGGGGGTAAAAATAGAATGGATAAATTAATGGATATGTAGCTAAATCAGATGCATCTGAACTGCCACGGAAACCTGGGTGGGGAACTCTATGAGAATTATTGAATAAGGATGAAAATATGATCTGTAAATATAAAACTTTGGGGGGGGGGACCATTAACCATTTTTTAAAAAAAACACCTTCCCTACCCACATGCTGACCACCACCTCTCTGTGCCCAGTAGTATATGTTTAAAAAAACTCACAATATGATGGCTAGTAACATTTTAAATGCAATATGCAGTTAGCCCTTAAGCACATGCAATTGAAATAATCGCATATTCTTTTCCTATTTGCCCATGCTTCCCTTCCTTCTGCTTCCTATCATCATAAGATAGGTTGCATCAGAAGGTAAATAACTTTTTGCAAATCTCATTGGACTTCCATGAATTCAACAGCCAACCCTGCTATAAAGTTCCCTTGCCTGGAATTATTTTTTTTATTAAGGTTTCAATAACAGGAATAAATTTTTTTCATGGCTCTATGCAAAATCCACTTATCTTAAAATGTTTATCAGAGGACGTCGGTAGGGACTGCTGACTGCACCCTACCTTAAAAGCAGTGATTCCTGCAATGCAGGGGGTTGGACTAGATGACCTTTGGTGTATCTTCCAACTCTCCAGCTCTAAGATTCTAAAAGAAAATGGTTTGAATATAATGCTCACAGTAAGATTATTTTGTTTCAAGTTTTCATAGCATGTATACCACTGTTATGGTACTTGTCCCACTTCACCAAAGCAGCTGTTTTAAACTGTTATCATAGAAGACTGGCTTGTTTATAGAATTATAAACCAGAATAGAAGTCGCAGCATAATCAAATACTTTCAAATTAACTCCTATTAGAAACAATTGTGGCTGAACAATGTATGACCATGAAATGAAACAAAGATTGGGCTCGCAAAGTGTCATGTGCTTCCCCAAGCTGCCTGAATTTCAGTTAAAAACAACCATAAGTGAGCACTCTTGTTTTCTTGTACAAAGTTGCAAAAAAAAGTAGGCAGGGACAGTTTTCAGAAACATAATTGCATTATCATTTTGGCCATTCAACAATTCTTGAATGATGAAGTACATGGTTTAACCAGACACCATATTGCAATTTACTTTGAAGTAAGAAATGTGTATTGCAACATAGGGTAATGTTAGAATTTTGATAGGCGATCACAGCTGCACCAGAATTAGTTTCTATAGCAACCAAGAAGAAATAATGTGGTGAATTGCATTGTAATACACAAAGATGGGTTCCTTGCAAACAGGATTATTTTGCTAAAAGTTTAGCCTCCCCCCCTTCAAATTAAAACATTTTCTCTAAATAATTATTCTGTTTTTCCTATCTAAATATGTTGCTTGTTGAATCCCCCTGCACCCTCGTGCTTGGACAAATATTACATTGCAATTGCTGTTCCTATAAATAAATTCAAGACATGTCCTTAAAAAAAAAAAAGGATTTCTAGTCTAACCTGAAGTATCATTTTCAACAATGTCTGTTGCATTATTCCCTTGGAAAGAAAGGCATATATTAAACATACCTTTGAGTAATTCCTTACACAATGCACCATATGGGCAATGCTTTACAGTCCAAAGTCATCGTAAGAAATTGCATGATGGACTGGGGAATTAAAACTGAAATGCACCATCTAAAACCTTTGGACATATGAGATTTATAGAAGCTTTTATCAGCATGTACTCTCTCATGGCTGGCACATGATTTCACAAATATATTAGTATTCAAGGTACCATGCACTTTTTAAGGACAACAAGGTTTTTTTTTATTAAAAAAAATCCGTTCAAACATATCTTTAAAATCTCAAAGGTTAGTGATTTCTACCAGCAAAACAAACCATTACGTTTTGTTTTAAGCTATTTATGGCAATTAATTACAAGCATATGTCTGAGCCTTTTATGCATTTTGCCCTCATAATGCGACCCATTACTGTGGCACAGTCTATCCCCCAGAGTTCCAAAGTATCTTTGGCGTTGCCATGGATACCAACGACATGCTTTCTCTTGCAACTGCTTTGTGTGTCTTATCAAACACCAGAAAACTGACACAGTAGGAATCTGAGCCATCTATATAGGATGAATTTCTAATCTCTTGGTACTGTTCCTTGAGGTTTCCACCCCCACCCTTAGAAACAAGCTGCACAATACTGTATACACTTGAGTTCTAAATGAAATGAATTCGTAGATTAATTTTCAGGGGGGGAAAGGAGTTCTTTAACCCAGCTGACTGCATTCCAAGAAAAAGAAAAAAGTGTCCAAAAAAAAAGGTTAGGGTTTCAGTTTCTAACGCTGCTGCAATGAGTAGCGATGACATGAGAGTTTCAGAAATAACACTGAAGTTCTCAAGCAAAGAACAGCTGACATTCAGCTTTGGCCCTGAGCTCATGTGGCATTGTGAGACATTTCGAAAATTATTCAGTGGACCAAATTTAGGGACTCTTTTCTTATATTTATAACTATATCCTGCCTTTCTTTTAACTCAAGGGAGCATATTCGAGGTTCCTGAGCAATCTTAGAGCCTGGGCATTGGTGGTGGGACAACAATGAGTGGTCGGAGGGAGAAGAGGGAGCCGAATGAGAGGAGGTGGTGCTGGAAGCTGAAGAGGTAACAGGATTTAGTGAGCAGGAAGAGACTGTGGCAGAGAGCAGTGCAGACTCAGAGGCGGGAGAGGAGGGGGGTAGGGTTGGGCGATATCTAATTTTCAACATCACGATATCACCAGCTGAATATCATGATATCTTGATATATCACAATATATACCTACGGCAGCCGAGAGCCTTGCCAGGCCTCCCTCCGATGGCAAAGGGTCCCACCATAACTCCCCACAGCAGCAGAGGGCCTTGAAGACCCCCTCATGACAGCAGAGGATCCCGCCGTACCACCCCACAGTGGCAGTGGGTGTGCCACGCTTCCCCACAGCAACTGAGGGCCTTGACGAGGCTCCCTGTGGCGGTGGAGGGCCTTAAAATGTAAACTAGTAAATTTAATAAAAATATTAAATAACTTCCATATAATATATTTAATATATTTTCAACTAACTTAAGAGTTGTGATTTACTAGTCAAGTTGCATCTGCTTCCCCACTCAGAGGTCTAAGCGGATTCTATGCATGCATAAGCCCCACTGAGTTCAACTAAACTTACTTCTACTTTCCTGGGAGTAAGCCTCATTGAATTCAGGAGGGCTTGCTTGTGAGTAGACATACATTTGCTTGCACTGCTTACTGCAAAACACCAAACCTCCCATTTCAGCATAAGGCAGGCAGCTAAATCTTCTCCCCTCCATGTCCCCCCAGAAGGGCCCCCACAAAGGCCCCGTCCCACTAATCTCTCCCTTTTTATCAAAGGGAGGGAGGGCAAGCAAGCAATTAAGCAAAAAGATAAGTCTCCTTTAAATAAATAAACAAAACCTTCCCTTTTTAGATGGAGGGAAACTATTTATGGGGGGAAAACAGCACAAACACTTTCAGAAAATAAAAATAAAAACTCTTCCCCCTCTTTTTTCTAAAAGAAAAAAGAAATAAGTGCTTTCCAGTTCTTTGTTTACGTTCTTTCTTGTCCAGTCATGGGGGCGCTCTTTCTGGATTGTTAGCAGGCTCTGCATAATTAGCTGAGCTCTAAATGGAAAGATACTTGTGAAGCTGAAAGAGTTTGCTGGTTTGTGTGAGGGTTTATCTTGATATTATTATTATTATTATTATTATTATTATTATTATTATTAATACCCCACCCATCTGGCTGGGCCTCCCCATCCACTCTGGGCGGCCTCCAACCGAATATTAAAAACAATACAGCGTCAGACATTAAAAACTTCCCTAAACAGGACCACCTTCAGTTGTCTTTTGAAAGTAAAATAGTTGTTTATTGCCTTGACATCTGCTGGGAGGGCCTTCCACAGGGCAGGCGCCACTACCGAGAAGGCCCTATGCCTGATTCCCTATAACCTCACTTCTCGCAGCGAGGGAACCGCCAGAAGGCCCTCGGTGCTGGACCTCAGTGTCCAGTCTGGATGGTGGGGGTGGAGACGCTCCTTCAAGTATACAGGACCGAGGCCGTTTAGAGCTTTAAAGGTCACCACCAACACTATCTTAATTTCTTATCGTTAGGAGGGAGAGAGCATACAAAGCTGGCAACACCAGGCCTGCAAATTATCTGCAAAGCAACTAAAGTATCAGTTCAGCTGAGCTACTCCCAGGAAGCTGTTAAGTGTCCACCTGCCTTGTTGAAACACTTATCAAAATGATATTTCAATATTCAAGGGTGTGGTGATTTATTGCACAGCCCTAGAGGGGGCCCAGGAGACAAGAGATAAGGCAGGCTGCAGAAGAATCCAGGGAGTTTCCCCCTCCTGCTGTGACCAGCTCCCCCTCCTCTCCCCTTTCCCAGAACAAAGAAATGAAGAGAATGCAGAAATGAGAAACAAGATGATGGCTGCTGGGGAAGGAACTGGGGAAGAAGCTTTAGAGAGCAGTGGAAAGGCAGAGACCTTCAGTCCTCACAACTGCTTCATTGGGGCAAGGGTTGCTGTGACCACTAGGACTGAGCTGTTTTGTTTCCTTGAATAAAAAGTTAACTTCACTGACATCGGGTGCTCTATTATTCTATTGCTGACCTACGCCTGACTCCAGCTCCTGACACTCTCTATGGAAGTCATATCCCCTTATTAAAAATTGCTAGTCAACCTTGAAACCAACTACATACATCTACAAAATCAGTGTAACTGGACATCATACAAGGGCACAGGTTGATACACATATATATAATTGTGATGCTGGGTCTCAATTCAACACACTTGAGGCAAAAAAAAAAATAATCCCATCAATATCATCTGGTGTAACAAGTGAAACATGCAACAAAATGTTGCAGTGTGTCCTCTTCATCCCTTAACAGAAGTGCTCCTGTTCAAAGTTAATCAGATGGACTAGGTATTATAAACTGTAAGCTGTCCAGGCATGAAAATTCATCCCACCCCCATTTTCTGTTTTCCCTTCCAGCTGACACTCAACGTTCGGTGGCTCCTGGAAGTCACTAAGCATGCTCAGTCCTCACTGGGTTGTGGTTCATTCAAGCACTCCAATACAGCCCTCTCATTTCTCAGTGGCCATTTGGGCTCCAATCCTGTTGGCATCACTCAACAACCTGGGTTTGCTATTAGATGCAACAAGTGGCACCTTGTAGTAGTAATATATCGCCACACTCCGGCGAGCCTGCCATGCCTTCTTCCAGGATTTTATTAGCTGTAAGGAGCTCAAGAAAAGCAATCCATTCTTCTTTTCCCCTAAGTCTTTCACTTTCCTTTAACAACTGACCCTCAGTCAGTCTTTAGTCTTTAAGCAGGGGGCACCTCCTTAGGTATTTTTTGTATTTTTGCAAACTTTGGGATTCCCTACTCTGCCTCAGTGTCTCCATTTCAGATTCTTTCCTGTTTGCACTGATACCTGAGCTTGCTATTATACAAACTAAGAAGTCTGAGAAATAGGTTGCACAGTTGTAACTGATGACACAGTGATGTTTTTTGTTGTCAGCCTTTCTTTTCTCCTGTCATCACGCTAACTTAGGTAAATTCAATCAGATAACCAAATCCAGGTTCGAGGCAAAAGTATGGCAAATTATACCTCAGTGAAAGCCCATTGTTTATATTAATCCAGCTCATAAAAAATCAGCACTAGAAAAAATTATAGACTACCAAAAAAAATCTAAATTCACATTTGAAGTGTGGCCTGCTAATCAAAATAAATTTGTAGGCGTGTCCTTAGCACCTGAGTAGCAAGTCCAATTGGTCCCAGGTGAGTATTTATAGAATTGCCATCTATGGCTGCAATGCTAACCCTTAACAGGACTTCAATAGATCTGGCTATGGTTGCACCATGAAGTATTTATGACAAATTTCAGCAAATAAATCACCCCCCCCCCATGTATATGGATACACATTCTCTCCATCTGAGGCCTTGGGTAGTAAGTCTATCCTCACTATAATGGCTATTCAGCAACAGATCAATTATTGAATCCCTTTGGCCTTTTGACTTGATTATTTACAAATATAATTGTCCAGGAGATAGTCCATTTAAAAGTTGTCCCAAATGTTGGGAGATAGTCCATTTAAAAGTTGTAGGTAGTGAGTGGTGTTCTCTCACTTTCACTTTCTGTTCTCAGGCCCAGAACCATGACTACCTGTAGTCTCAAACTATGTGATAAGTTTAGCTTTCCATACCTCTGGCAGTATTAACAAGCTCCATCAGTGTATTTCCAGTAGTGATTATGTTAGCTTACCACATGGCAAAAGGCCACAGATGGTCATCTCCCCTTGTTGTTAGCATCACCATGCTGCAGGTCATATGTTTCCATCCTAATTCAAGTTGCTGGGAGTGATCAGCCTTCTGTTCTGAGGTTCACATCTTCCAAATATGTACTCTTATTAGCTCTATTTTTAACCTGCCACTCATATAGTATACTTAAAATTCAGAGCATGTTTACATTATCCAAACAGCAGGCTAATGGAACTGCAAACCAGACAGTCATGCATAATTCAAATAAGTATCCTAAGGCTTGCAACTTCTAGTCAAAGATGCCTCTAAATTAGATAGGGTGTGACTTTTAACATGAAGAAAGTGTAGCTAATTTCTTCCTTTATCTGACAAATTGATGCATTTTGCAAAGGAATGCTATTAATGTGCGGCATCCATATAATAGTGCATTTGTAAACTACTGGTAGAAGGATGAACTACTACAAAATAAAATTAACCTGAAGACTGTAAAACCAAGTCAATAAACTCTAAATACTAAAAATATAAACTAGCTCACAAATTGGAAATGAAAAACAGGTTTTAGAAGGTTTCTGAAAACATTTCTATACAAGCCATGGAAAAAGGCAACATGCTGGAACTGCTGAGAAAGGCCTTTGCAAAGACAAGAGGAAGATGGCCCAGAAACTATTGTATCAATCTCAGAAAGATATTTCTGTGTCCCCAAGGGTAAATTAGACAAGATGCCATTAGCTACTGTGTCAGTGTTGCTGTTTTAAATACAGATAGGTAGCCGTGTTGGTCTGCCATAGTCAAAACAAAAAAAAAATTTTCCTTCCAGTAGCACCTTAAAGACCAACTAAGTTAGTTCTTGGTATGAGCTTTCGTGTGCATGCACACTTCTTCAGATACACTCCAGTGTATCTGAAGAAGTGTGCATGCACACGAAAGCTCATACCAAGAACTAACTTAGTTGGTCTTTAAGGTGCTACTGGAAGGAAAAATTTTTTTTTTGCTGTTTTAAATAGTTAGCACAAGAGGGGTCGGATTTGGACCAGGACCCTGGGTAACAAGGGGATAGGATGCAGGGCTTTAGCATTTGCTGTGGTCCCAGTCTTGATCATGCCTGTTATTTCTATTGGATTTCTATTTGTGGGGGGAATGGTTAAAGGCTCAAAGGCTGCCTTTCCCCATATGGACTGACCCAAATCCCACATTCATCCTCTGAGGCCCTTCTTTGTATGTCTCCTCCACGAGAGGTCTGGAGGGTGGCAACACGGGAACAGGCCTTTTCTGCAGTGGCTCCCCTTTTGCAGAATACTCTCCACAGGGAAGTTCAGCTGTTGTCTTCATTATACACATTACAGTGGTACCTCGGGTTACAGATGCTTTGGGTTATGCGTTTTCAGGTTACGGACACACCGAAACCCGGAAGTACCAGAACAGGTTACTTCCTGTTTTGGCATTCACACATGCGCAGAACTGCTAGGTCGCGCTTTGTGCATGCACAGAAGCGCCGAATCGCATCACGCGTGTGCACAGACGCAGCACTGCGGGTTGCGAACCTGCCTCCCACACGGATCACGTTCGCAACCCAAGGTTCTACTGTATACATCTTTAGGCACCAGACGAAAATGTTCCCCTTCAACCTTTTGGCTGAAATGTGTTTGTGGAAGGGGGAGGGGGTTATTGGTTTGTTTGTTTTGGTTTTTGTTATGCATTTTGTGTTTTTTATATTGTAATTTTATGTTGTGAATAGCCCTGAATCTACAGATGAAGGGCAGTATACAAATTTAATACAACAACATCCACACATTTGTTAATTGCACAAATGGCATGTCACTTAGTTGAACCCTGAGTCTGAATATCTGTGAGAAAACAGGATATAAATGCCAAACATGGTGTGTAAAGCCATGACACTAAGTAAATTTAGAATTAAAGTCTCAGTACTGTGAATTATTTCTAAATATGTATCTGATCATGTAACAATAAAGCAAATGCTTCCAGATAATACTTTCTGTTCTGTTAGCAGAAAACAACCTGTTGGTTTTCAAAGCAGATGAGCAAGCTAGCTAAAGACAACAATCAAATAACTTTGAGCTGAAGGAAGAAGGTACTGATCCACGTAAAAAACCTGTTCTGAGAATGTACAATTCTAATGCTTCATCTACAAGTAAAATCAGGTCAAAGTAGTAGATGACAATATATATGAGCACAAACTCACAGACCAACTGTA
Source organism: Podarcis filfolensis (assembly GCF_964270895.1). Classification (NCBI taxonomy): domain Eukaryota; kingdom Metazoa; phylum Chordata; class Lepidosauria; order Squamata; family Lacertidae; genus Podarcis; species Podarcis filfolensis. The sequence continues at coordinate 98,154,909 of NC_139606.1, forward strand.
AAGTGAGAATCCACAATTCTGAAAATATGTAAACCAGATACGCGAGAAAAAAATATTTACATAATTACTTTGATATAGAATGAGAAAGGTCACGTGATGCATCTAAAACTTCAGGCAGCCATGTAAGTCCATTGGGGTGGGGGGAGTTAATCCAAGAGCAACAGTAGTGTAATACCTTCTATTACGACAAAATTTAGTGAGCAAGATTTTAAGTTCCTCAGAAATTATTTTTCATACTGAATTCTCTTTCCAGCAAAGAAGGGAGGAATAAGAAAAATGAATTGTTTTAGGGCCTGAACTTTTGGGAACCAATCTTTGGATAGGCTAATTACATGATTCCTCCCTAGGCCAATGCTGCTCTCCCCAGGTAATGTATGCATGTGACCCCAGACACACTTATTTACTCTTTAATGAGCATAGAGTAATTGCAACTTTAAGTGTTCAGTACCTATGGGTACGAAACACATGAAGGGACTAGCAGGAACATAACTCTGCCCCCTCAAAGACGGCACATGCACCAGTCAGACTTTTCCATCCAAAGTGTGATTGGCATCAGTTTGAAGGAGTCCCCTTCTACATGCGTAAGGTTTCCATTGTGTGGATGAGAACTCAGATTAAGAAGGTGGGGTAGCCCTGTGTGATCAGTTCCAATTGGCCCTGAATGCCTAAATAAGGCTTTCAGCAGTCCTCCCAGTTTTGATCCCCTCAACACAACTCTGTAAGTGGCAGAAAAAACTACACTCATTTATCTTCTCATACAAAAAGCGACGAACAAACTCCAAGTTTCTGCATCTCCCCTCCTCAGAAGGAGTTGGAGAATTCTCAATACACCGCCAACCATCTGTGCCACATAATCCCATACATCTTAGAAGACGAAACAAAACAATGGGTGCAAGTGGAGATAGAGATAATTGGAAACATCCCCACCTCAGTGTACCCATTAAACCCCGGCATCATCTTGGAAGCAAACATGACACAGAGGGAAGGTTTGGTAACCTACTCCCACATAATCATCTTTGTGTTAGTTCAATTCCTGCTAAGCCAAAAACCTTTCACAGGCCCCAAGGCTAGCACCTGCAAGCCATCTTCTGCTGGGGATATATGAGTGAAATGCACATGGGTAACAGCTGTTGAGATTTGAAAGACTGAATGGGTGTTATTCTGGTTCCCTGGCTTTTTTTTTTTTTTTTAAAGGGTTGGATATCTCTACCATTACTACCAATATAGTGGTATATCTCCTCTATAGAAATAGATATAAAGACAGATGAAGGATCAGACAGTTTCCTACTTATTGAATATCACTTATTGGAAATGTTTGTGTCTCTGATATTTTCCAAGTACATAAACTCAAGGTCATCTTAAGGACTTTATTTTCCTTTCCTTCTTAGACTTCAAGCCACAGACTGGTGGGTTGGCAGGGTAGGGGGATTGAATGAAGCAGTCCTAGCTACATACAAGCTTTGCTCCGTTCTCCCAATACTGTCTTCATGCTTTCTACAATATGGCATTCTATACCTGGAAGACTTCCCACCCATTCTGCATCCTGCAAACTGCCTTTTCCTTCAAATCACCCTCAAAAGACTTCTACACCTACAATACGTCTTTTTCACCACAACAAACTCCACCGCCTCTTTATTATTGATTGATTGATTTTAGGGATTTATAACCCACTCTTTAACAGTTCCCAGGGCAGCTTACATAAGTTTAAGTGACAACAAAACAAATTAAAACAACAACCAAACCCATTATATGCTCATCACATGTATCATAAAGGTCAAGGGACCCCTGACCATTAGGTCCAGTCGTGGACGACTCTGTGGTTATGACGCTCATCTTGCTTTATTGGCCGAGGGAGCCAGCGTACAGCTTCCGGGTCATGTGGCCAGCATGACTAAGCCGCTTCTGGCAAACCAGAGCAGCACACGGAAACGCCGTTTACCTTCCCACTGGAGCAGTACCTATTTATCTACCTGCACTTTGACATGCTTTCGAACTGCTAGGTTGGCAGGAGCACACGTATCATACCAAAATCCTATTTTTTGATAATTCTGTGCAAGGCAAAAAGTGTATCAAGTTAGTTAAAAGGATAAACTTGGGTAAAAAAGAATTTTTTATGACAGGGGTAGGAAATCTGTAATCTTGGGTTGGAGCTCCCACCATCTCTGGCCAAGGATCATGCTGACTGGGGCTGATGGAAGTTGGTTTCCATATTTATCTGGAAGGTACCAGGTCCCCATCACTACTTAGTGCATCATGCCTTGAGTATTTTAGAATTATATTTTATGTAAAAGCGCTGACAATTCTGTTCCTCTTTATGATAATTATATCAAAACAGCAATGTTCTTTTATTATGCTTATGTATGCCCATTGATATGCAAGTTTGTTGTGCTAAATGTTTATTCTTTGTATTTTCTTATTTTTAATATGTGCATTTTTTTCAACAATGCAATTTTTAAAATTTCTTCTTATTTGAGATGTTTTGTTTGTAGCTCACACTTGTTAACCCCAAAGGGTTCTGGAGCAGAGAACAATTAAAACAATAAATTAAAACAACTGTGCATCAAAACCAAAATATTAAAACAGTAGAACATTCTTCAAAATCGCATAATAGCAGAACTAGTAAAATTAATTTCTCTACCTATGAGGGGGAATCCTGCCCTTGGAAACCTTCTCCCAACCTCCATAAAAAAGGTTCACCATCAATACCTCCTTAGAAGACAAGGCAAAAAATGTGGCATTCTGTTGTTGCATCTTGATCAGATGTCATTTCAACACATTCTGGAATGTGGGTAGTATGCCAATCTGGGGTGGGATACTTGTTTTCTATTACATTGAAACATTTTTTAAAGGCCACATACAGGGAAAAGTTACAGATAGGTAGCCGTGTTGGTCTGCCATAGTCAAAACAAAAAAAATTTTTTTCCTTCCAGTAGCACCTTAAAGACCAACTAAGTTAGTTCTTGGTATGAGCTTTCGTGTGCATGCACACTTCTTCAGATACACTGAAACAGAAGTTGCCAGATGTTTCAGTGTATCTGAAGAAGTGTGCATGCACACGAAAGCTCATACCAAGAACTAACTTAGTTGGTCTTTAAGGTGCTACTGGAAGGAAAAAAAAATTTTTTTGTTTTGAATACAGGGAAAAGATAAGGGGAGGACACTCCTTCTGCTCCAACAGTGCCCTGGATCTGGCAGTTGCTGAACCTCAAATTCTCTCTTCCTCAACCCTGTTTTTCTCTGCTTGATAAAAACTGGCTACAGCAAAGCCTCTCTAGGAGGCTGCATATGCTCTACTACTGGGCTACAGTCTTTCCTTAAATAGGTACCACAACATGGATCTTATGGTTATGGAGGAGTACTGTGCCTCACAAGGCCAGCATCCATGACAAATCCAGTAAAAGTTGTGGGTGTGAAATCAGGTTTTCTAGATGTTTGGCAGCCATTCCTCCTTTAGAAGAATGTTCTTTGAGTAATTGTACTTGATAAACTACACAGACACACACCATGTTTTACTTGCAAATCCTTGCCAATAAACAACTGGGATCATGCCTCATCACTAGGGTACACCTGATCCTGTGAACAGCTAAATCACTGCAAAACACTACAACACTAGCCGATAAACCTAAAATTATTTCTGGTATCTTAAGGATTTAACGGGCACGTGTCCTCTTCTCCTTGAATAAGTAGTATTAGGCAGCAACATGCAGAGTTAAACAGAAGTATTAACTCCAGTCGTGTTGTTCACTTAATAGTAAAAGAGAAAGGAGGGGAAATGATTTCAGACATAACCATCCTTCACCACAGAATGCATGCAAGCTGATGCAGTCTTTAATCTCCCCACAACAGCATACATTATGACAAACCGCTTGGACGCAGCACAATTCAACATGTAACCCTATCTTCAAAACCTTCAGATCAATTACAATCAATGGGATTTTTGCCAGTGACTTGGATAGAAGGTGGGTTTGCACCCACAGTGTGGTAGGAAAATTTTAATGTTCACTAACTATAAACACATTACAAACATCAGCCTTTTCCAGGAGCCTACAGTCTGTTATTGCTTTTAACTTGGCAGCTTGTAGCTGGAAGAATCCGATGCTGAATTGTTTGGAGGGAGAAAGGCATCTGGAAAGAAACAAGACACTAGGTTATCAAAAATGCTTCAGTTTGTTCCTTTTTGTCAGCCTGCTTTAAAAAAATAAAATAAAACTGTCATGAAAGCAGCTTTAAAAAGCATTTCACATCTTCCCCTGCACTCTTTTATTTTCACTATTAAAAATAAAATCTTTTCTAAGCAGGCCCACTTCTATGTTAGACTCTATGTAATACTGATACGGCTGAAAGGGCTGTTGCTGAAAAGGCAAAGATGTTATTTAATTGCCATTATTGTTGTTGTTATTTCTACCACCCTCAAAAAAGCTAATTCAAAAAAGGCTATACTAAGGGCTAATCCAGCCTTCCTTTTGTGCCACATTTCTAGGCACAGGTCTGGGCTTTAAAGCTCTGTGTCACAGCAGGGTGGAATTTTTTGTCCCAGTGCATTCCCTGAGAAAACCTGTATTTTACTGCTGAACTGGAGCAAACAGCAAACAGGTTTTCCATGCAAAGCATGGTGCAGAAGGAAGTGTGGATGAGCACTAATGTACCCTTTGAGAAAGGCTATAGAAGATATGTACTAATGATTTCCCTTAAGAGTTCCAAAGAAAACTAACCAAAACATCATGTGCAAATTCACCTAAATAGTAAATTTGCTAATTTGCTTGTAAATTAGTTTGTTGAACACTTAGCTAGATCCACAGCAGCAAGCTATAGTCAAGCCATGATTATGTCTGGAACAGTTATGCTTATGTGAAATTAAATGAGAATTGTATTTAGACTACCTACACCCATATGAATCTGCATGGGTCCTGCTCTCTGGCCTGCAATGAAAGTTAATTAGATTAGGAGATATCAGAGAAAGTGATGGCTCTACATTTTTGGAAGTCTCTCCCTAAAATACATATGGCTTTGTCTGTCTACCTATCAAAATATTATCATCCTTGTTTTAATTGTTTGAAAACTACCTTAGGAGCATTTTTGCCCTAAAAAGTGAGTCATAAAATTATTAAATAAATAAATGAACTCAAAATGAAAACTCGAGAATCTAATTAACTAGATTACTGGTTGATGAGATAGCCTCTTGGGATGGTAGGGACAACACAGATTGCAAGACAAGAGCAGTGAATTGCAAACTGTGTTCTAGTGGCCCGTGATACTCCTCAGAAGCTTATTAAGAGGATGTCAATGAGAACATAAGTAGCAGAAGAGAAAATTCCTGAAATATAGCTTTCCCGCATTACTACTGATCTTCCAACACACCATGGGTCATAGATTTTTAAGTTCCAGGATGCACCATCAGGTTACACAAGCAGTGCTGGATTTATGTATAGGCCAAGTAGGCTGAAACCTAGGGCCTCTAAATCTAGAGGGGCTCCCCAGCCCCCCCCAGGGGGCAGACTCCCCTCTCCCAAAATTGCAAACCCAATACTTCTTGCGAGGGCAGGGTAACTCGGGCCCAGCAACTATGAGACTCGGGGCCAGCCAGTGGGTCCCAATTTGAAACTCTAGGGACCAACTTGAAAAATATTTGTGGGGCCCTAGTTCACAGCCAAAATCTGCAGAATCTTAGAGATATAAATCCATGTGCTAGGTCATTTTCACAAGGTCAGCAAAGCCCTTCAGACATCAGACCTGTTATTGAGTTCTTGTGCAAGTTTGTACAGTTTACTTCTGGATTTTTTAAAGAGAGGATTTTGATGAGCTTGAGAAACAAACAAAAGCCACCTTGCCAAATATTAACTACAAAACAAGGTGACAAAGAGTGAGGGGACAGCAAAGAAATGGCAGAAGTGAACCTGATGCCTTAAGCAGCACTTTCTTCAAGAGATAAGTTTAGGATAAAATCCTTTATTCCTATATTAGATGCACTTGAAGCCAATTTTAAAAGAAGTCCTGTATACAGTGATGTTGCACAATTGTTTTTCCATTCTTGCTATTGTGATAGCATCTAAGCAAGAAATTCAGTAAGGTGTTGAACTGTTGATGGAAGCATACCCAGAAGATATTGACCTGAAACTTATTGATGAACTTCTGCACTTTCACCTGTGAGACAAAGCCATAGGCTTACAGCAGAGCACTCTCTGTCTCATACAGACCTTTATCAAATTATATACAAGGAAAAAATTCAGATGCGACTATTTCTTAGCTTTATGGTCACTAACTGCTCGGGAGAGACGAGTTTTTCAAGACTCAGACGAATTGAAAATGAATTAAGGGCCTCGATGTCTCCAGAGAGATTGTCCACACTGAGCATTCTGTACACTGAAAGTGACAAACTTAGACAAACAAATTTTGATGAAGTTTTCTGATGTCCTTTAGAGCAGAAATTGTGAATTGCAGAACTGTAAATACCCATCATCATCCTTGGCTTCAATTTTGTTTATAACACTCTTCTATTTTCTTGTAGGAGTGAGGGTGAGGAATTGCAAAGGGCCTCACAAGTGGAGTAGCCTAAGGCCTCTCTTCATCTAAATCTGGCCCTTTCTATTCGCTTGTTATATGTGGCTGATCATCTTTGGCTGGCTGCAGTGGGATTTGCTTGTGCGTGGGTGAGGGGGTTGTCAGATTAACTTAGCCATATCGAATCATATGCTGTCAGTGGGTTATGAGCTCTTTATAGTGTGAGTGGGCATTGTTATCATGGAAGATGTTCAGTAGGGCCAGTTCTGGGGTAACTTCTAGTACCTGCTTAGTTATTTTGCTTCTGGTATGACTGTGCACACTCCTTTTCTGACTGGGTCCTTGATTACTTGGTTTGGTGGGATCTGCTGGTTCAGACACAGCATATGTCTGAGAAGGCCTCACATGGGATCATGGGGAGGAGGTGCGAGGAAAAAACTGTTGTGACATTGATTTCTTTGGCAACTTGGAAGGGCTGCGGTGGGATCCAGAAATGGCAACCTGGAGCCCCCCTGAGCACTTAACTGCTCTCTTCTCCATCAGCTTGGGAGCTTTTTCTGAGACGCTTGTGGGGTATGATAGCATCCTTTGTTGTTTGAACAGCTTTATCAAGATGCTAACAGATCTGCCTGCCTTTGATCAGTTGTGCTTCAAGGGAAGCTCACCAGACCTCTGATTCTTTAATATTTTCCAGCCCAGATAGATGTTAACCAAAGGATCTCATAATAGTCATCTCCTTGCAGGTGCAAGGAAGCATAGGAGAATCAGATGCACCACAAGAGCATCTTGGATGGAATGGCTTTCAAAAAAAGGCTAGACAATTGCATGGAGGCCTATCAAAGCAACTAGCCATGATGGTTATGCTCAGCCTCACCTGTTGGAGAGAGCAATGCTTCTGAAAAGCACTTGCTGGAAGCCACAGACTCCCCAAATGTGTTCCACAAGGACCCCTTCCTTCCCTCTGCCCCAGTACCTGAGGGTCATCACGTCTCTCCAGGGATTTGGCCAGAACAAAGTATATGTTGGGGAAAGGCTCCCTCCCTGCAAAGAAAATGGAGGAATCAGCAGTGCCTGGCTCCCAGCCATGCTAGCACCAGTCTGGCGCATGAGGGTTGGGGACACGGGAAGGAAGCATTCCTATAGTATAGGGCACTCAATTGGCATTTCCACCTACCTGAACTCGGAGCCTTTCCCATCTTGTTCTGGACTGCCTCTCTCCTAAGAAAGATGCAAGCTCTTGCTGGAAGCCACTGGTAGGGAGAGTGTCCTATGATTCCCAAATGTTTCAGAAGCCTCTTTCTGTTCCTTTAGCTGCTTGATATAATCATAGCATGGCAGGGTTGGAAGAGATTCCAAGGGTCATCTAGTCCAACCCCGGGCAATGCAAGGATCCTGCCCACAGCCAGCCCTGGCTGGGCTCCAAACTCCAGCCTTCTGGTTACCATTGCAATTCTGCATGGTGTGGGGATAGGGGAGAGAGAAATGTGTTGCTTACACACTCATAACACTGATATGAAATCCACACCATGCAGCCCTTTCAATAACTAAAGTCCAAAGGGCTGTCACATGGAGGATGGAACAAGTTTGTTTTCACCTGTTCCAGAGGCGCTTAGGGCCTGAAGCAGTGACTCCCCTTCCTTGGATATTTTTAAGCAACGCTTGGATGGCCATCGGCCATGGATCATCTAGTTGAGATTCCTTCATTGTAGGGATTGGACCCTCGGGGTCCCTTCCAATTCTATAATTCTATGATGCTATGTTTTAAAGAGCATCCAATGTGCCTTTAAAGCACATGACTTCCCCCGAAAGGATTCGTGCCTTTGTGGCTTCCTTCTCACAGACCTACAATCCCCATAACAAAGTACAATTCCCAGGATTATTTGGGGGAAGACACCTGCTTTTTAGAACAGGGATAAAGAACCTGCAGTTTGCTCACCCCCATTTCCTAGGAACCTGGAATGGGAAGCTCAAGTGCTTCTAACAGTATGGTTATAGGGAGCAGTGTGTATAAAATATTGAATGTAATAGGGTTATTAAGGTAATTGTATCAGAATTATTATGGGAAGGTTAAGGAGGGAGGGAAGGGGAAAGAGAGATTGTGGAATTCTGGTGGTGAGTGATGCCTGGATGAGGATGTGAAAGGAGTTTGAATGCGAGGCAGTTGAGAGTCAGTTGAGAGCGGTGGGTTCTGGAGGGTTCTTTTCTAGTGTCATAGGTTTATGTTCTGGTTCTAATGATGTAAAAGGAGTGGGGGCTTTTTAAATACTGGGAGCTGCTACACACTCCTTTTCTTCTTTAAAAATATAATAATTTCCCCTCGTTTTCAAAAGCACACACACTGTCTCTTTCTTCAGTTACATTTGTTGTGAGACATTGGTGTTATATGCAGTAGAGGGTTGGGGGGAAAAGAGAACACAAGGCATTTAAATGCTATGACCAAACACTTCTAAATTATGTGTACATCCTAGAATAAAACCCAGAATCCTCTGCAGTGCACCAGGTCCCTCAACAGACAAACTGACATACCCTGAAAGCATAACATTTGAAAACCACTAGCTCATGAAAACTGAAAGACAAAGCACTATAACAACGAAGGGAATTTCTTCCAGAAGATTCAGCAGGCATTCACGCTTTTGACTTTCAGGTGGCTCTTGAAGACTGGTTTTATGCCAACAGGCCTATGCAGTTGTTTAATTTTTCTTGAGTAGCCAGTAGCGATGCACAAATATGTCCATTTCTGTTTCTTTCAGTTATTCCAACCTTAAACTCAGTTCTTCACATATGCACATCTGTTTGCAAATTATTTTTTTAAAGTCCTCATTAAAATTCATCAGCATTTGAGTGCGAATTTCTCCTAATATACATGTTTGTATGCAATTTTCCTGAACAACATGCATTTTTGTATTTGTTTTCAGTAATATATACATTTATATGCATATCTTATACTAGTTTATGTATTTTTCTACATGTTACTTGGCTGGAGAACTGCGTTGCATAGGAGTGCAAATTTATTAGATTCAGAGCTATTTATTCTAAAAGGAGAATAATAGTATCTTGAAGTGCCATATCTGCTTGAAGCAACTGTCATTCTTATAATATTTTAAGTTTTATATATGTACTTCATTATTTATATAAAATGTAAAATGAGAAATAAGAGAAAAATTATAGGAAATATTACATGTTGAAACATGTTTAATCATAGCTTGATCTTCCCATATTGGTAAGTCATCTTTTCAAAATATTCCCATGCTAAAAAAAGAAAAGAAAAAAGATTAATATGGCCACCTAGAGGTGAAAAGAATAATCCTAAAGCAGCCCATATTTGTTTCTGAGTATTTTAAACTAATAATCATGAAACAAGTATATCTTGAGCTGGTATGCCTGCCAGGGAACACCAGAAAAATATCAGTACAATGCACTGGTACATAGTACTTTGTTTTACTAGCATAACTATTACTATAGTTCAACCTAGTATAACGACGCAAGCTTTCTGATTGGTTTGGCCAGCTAAACTTGTAGTCCTTTTTTCAGACTATGGTAAAATATGAGTTTACAAAACTGTGCTTTTTACAGTATTCAATGAGGTAGGAATTTACTAGTCTGCTCTTCAATACAAAGATTCCCATAATTTTAATTTAAATCAGCAGCAATGAAGTTTAAAAAATTAATACAATAATTCTTCAAAAGAACTGCATATTATTTTGGGAAGTGTGAATTAGATAACTTGCATTCTATGTGCTGTAAGTGAGTAGTTAAATTCAATCAATCAATCAATCAATCAATCGTCAGGGAGAGGGTACAAACCTATGATATGCATCTAGTTACCACACAGACCATTAAGGCATGATATTACACACCCACACCCTTATCTATCTATCCATATACACACAGCTATTTGTGTGTATCATATCCACCTTGTACTATAATGTATATTTTTTGTATTATGCACACATCTGTTCCTAATGAAATTATCCTGGGAGTGGTAACTCTGTTTCTATCAAAGGAATCTTTTTTTCTCCACACAGTATATGTATGTGCCAAATGTTAAGGCACTGAATGGCAGTGATTGATGTGTAAAATTCATTTCAGATGGAAAGTGCTCCATAAAATTTCATTCCTTAAAATCCATTATTTAGCAGATATCCTTAGGAAAGGACAAAGCTCAGTGGCAGAGCACACACTTTGCATGCAAAATTTTTAAAAACTCCAAAACAATATCCCTAGGTGCCCCAATATAAAATACAGAAAGGTTCAATCCCTGAGGTTTAGAGAAAATCCCAGTGAGCTTGCTGTAGCCGCAGTGAGGTTAGGCTACTCAGCTTGTAGAAGATAAGCTCAATAATATAGTGAAACAATCCAGATCTGTGTTCAGGGTAGGCATTCATTACATAGCAGTGAATCTTTATCTTTAGTTGGGGTTTGTTGGGCACTTTTCTTCCTGCACCAATTTTCCAAAGCATGCAAGTTACCCCAGCAGAGACAGATCAAGCCCAACTTAACTATTTTCTATAATAAAATTTAAATAGGTTGCATTCACAGTTGAATATATAAAATTGAACATTTGCGGTATTGAAATCTCATCATACTTTCTAAAACAGAAATCTTCGCAGGTCCCTCTGAATCCTGCCACTAGAGTAACAAAAATTATAGATACAGATTTCATATCTGTAGGTCATATGCCCTTAAAAAAAAGCTGCAAGTAGAAAACACAATAACATATCAGTTATTGTGACACTACTACATATGTAACACTACAGTTATATGTAACACTACTACATATCAGTTATGGTTATACTGACCTTGCATGGGAGTTGAAGCAGAATCTATAGATAGCAGTGTATCCTAAAGAGGTCATCTTTAGGCTGTATGACAGAGCAGTGGAGTCTAGGGTGGGAACAGAAAACCTCTGGCGTTCTAGATGTTGGACTCCACTTGCCATTGTCAGGGATGAAGGAAGGTATAGTAGAATCTGGTGACTGAAGTTGAGTGTGTTTCTCCCTATCTCAGAGGCAATGAGTACCATAAAGGGTCTAGTGTACTCCTTCCTCCAAAGCTGTGATTCTGCCAGTGGGTCAGATCCTATCAATCATGTTAATGGTGCAGTTAGGAAAATATTCCTTTCATTCCTCAAGGTGACTTCAAACAATTCAGTGTGGTTTAGATATAATTCTCATAGGTATAAAACTATATATATAAACTCACAATGAATAATAATCTTCCTAATTCTTTCTATTAGCTAAAAATACTATTTAAATAACTATTAAGTACTATTTTGGGATATGAGAACTTACCACAGTGGTACCTTGGGTTAAGAACTTAATTTGTTCTGGAGGTCCGTTCTTAACCTGAAACTGTTCTTAACCTGAGGTACCACTTTAGCTAATGGGGCCTCCCGCTGCCGCCATGCCGCCACCTAGCAATTTCTGATCTCATCCTGAAGCAAAGTTCTTAACCCGAGGTACTATTTCTGGGTCAGCGGAGTCTGTAACCTGAAGTGTCTGTAACCCGAGGTACCACTGTATATATTTTGAAAGACGGCTTTTCCATTTCTTTGGCCACCTCATGAGATACTGTTGTCAAACTTGGAACAAGGGCTTCTGAGACTGGGGCACTGGTTTTCATTGGTGTTGGGCATCCAGCCACCATTTTGAATCAAGATGTTGGTCTGAAATGTGACTTTTGTGTGACTTCATCTGGTTTTTGGTGCGATGGGTACAACTGTGCTGATTTCAAACTCAGCACAAGGGTTTCCAAGGTGGGAACTGCAGTTTTCATCAACACTGGGATGCTAGCTACCAATGGGACATTGTGCATATGGAGAAATCAATCATTTCACAAATGGAGTATTGATTGGTGGGGAAAGACTCACACCATCTATACAACATTGTATCCTTTTAAGTACTTTTAAGACAATCAAATCTGCTTTTCACCCTCCATTGACTCATGGAACCTTATGGAGAGACACTTTAATTTGATTGCCTTTCTTGGAACATCTAAAACTACAACCAGCATCCACTATTTTCTTTTCTTTTCTGTGCAAATACTATGCTCTGTTTTCTTTGTATGAGTATGTTTGTTACTTGAAATTAAAAAACAAATTTAAAAATAATAAACTGATACAAAAAAGTAGAAGTCTGATGCTCCTGACAGGAAGTAGTATGAAATGACAAAATAGGAGCAGGGCTGTGAACTGCTGCTGCCCCATGCACTTTAGCAGATGTGAATGCAATTCACCACATCTTGTCTTATTTTCACAATGCAAGCATATCCCCTTTTTTATTTCTGTTGAACGTTTAAAATGTCCCTTGATGTCCATCACTTCTAATTTGAGAGAGAAACTTTTTTTAAAAGTTCTTTAAAAGTTATACAGGCTGGTAGTGCTTGTTAGCCTCCTTTATGGCCTGCTGGTTCCTGCTTTCTCAGCCACTATAGTCCTATGCTGCGCAGATTTTTCTCCATGACGAATCTGATGCAACTGTGAACGTCATTCATTATGTTTTCCTGCATTCAAAGTAAATTTATTTGTGATATTGTAGTAATATTTCAAAAGTTTCTTAAACGGAAATAATTTAGAAATAGCCTAAATATGTTCATACATTTTAGGAGAATATGTACTGATGCTTCTAGTATAAGAGTCAGTTCTAACAATACCCTGACAGACAACTTGTGTTTAAATGGTCCATGTACTTTAGCATTGTTAACATTAAAGCTGCAAAGTCATGTAAGATCATGACTTCTTTTTTGACTGAAACGCTGAGATCACATATGAGTTCAGATTTCTGAAGTTACATTGCACAAGTAATAGACTGATAGTGTGAGCCAATTTTTAGTGAGAGTTCCAGAAAAACATCTACTTCTGCTTCATTGACTATACAAAACCCTTTGACTGTGTCAACCACAGCAAACTATGGCAAGTTCTTAAAGAAATGGGAGTGCCTCATCACCTCATCTGTCTCCTGAGAAATCTCTATGTGGGACAAGAAGCTACAGTTAGAACTGGATATGGAACAACTGATTGGTTCAAAATTGGGAAAGGAGTACAACAAGGCTGTATATTGTCTCCCTGTTTATTTAACTTATATGCAGAATTCATCATGTGAAAGGCCGGGCTGGATGAACCCCAAGCCGGAATTAAGATTGCCGGAAGAAATATCAAAAACCTCAGATATGCAGATGACACAACCTTGATGGCAGAAAGTGAGGAGGAATTAAAGAACATTTTAATGAGGGTGAAAGAGGAGAGCGCAAAATATGGTCTGAAGCTCAACATCAAAAAAACTAAGATCATGGCCACTAGTCCCATCACCTCCTGGCAAATAGAAGGGAAAGAAATGGAGGTAGTGAGGGATTTTACTTTCTCGGGCTCCATTATCACTGCAGATGGTGACAGCAGCCACGAAATTAAAAGACGCCTGCTTCTTGGGAGAAAAGCAATGACAAACCTATACAGCATCTTAAAAAACAGAGACATCACCTTGCCAACAAAGGTCCACATAGTTAAAGCTATGGTTTTCCCAGTAGTGATGTATGGATGTGAGAGATGGAGCATAAAGAAGGCTGATCGCCGAAGATTCAATGTTTTTGAATTATGGTGCTGGAGGAGTCTCTTGAGAGTCCCATGGACTGCAAGAAGATCAAACCTAGCCATTCTTAAGGAGATCAGCCCTGAGTGCTCACTGGAAGGACAGATCCTGAAGCTGAGACTGCAATACTTTGGCCACCTCATGAGAAGAGAAGACTCCCTGGAAAAGACCCTGATGTTGGGAAAGATGGAGAGCACAAGGAGAAGGGGACGACAGAGGACGAGATGGTTGGGCAGTGTTCTCGAAGCTACGAACATGTGTTTGACCAAGCTGTGGGAGGCAGTGGAAGACAGGAGTGCCTGGCATGCTCTGGTCCATGGGGTCATGAAGAGTCGGACACAACTAAACAACAACAATCAAGAGTTATGTTGCTAGAACCATAAAGAGTGGGGAAGATAACAGGGATGAGAAACTCCTGGCCCTCCAGATGTTATGCTATGTTGCAACTCCCATCATCCCTGTCATTTGGCTATGCTGGCTGGGACTGGTGGGAGTTGGAGTACACAAAATATCTGGAGGCCACAGGTTCCCCTTCCCTGTCCTAGAGAGCCACCTCCATTTCTATTAGCAAAAGTTGTCCTACTTGGTCACCTAGAGCAGGTGTCTTCAAACCTTTCAGACTAAGGATCGACTTGTAACCCAAACATGCATTTAAGGACCCATTTCTTAATATTTTACCATATATTTGTATGGTGGTAGTACTCCTGTTGCGATCTACTTTGAATCAGGCTGCAACCCATTAGGCTGCACCCTAACGGATGAAGACCTATGGCAATTCTGACTCACTCCTATTGAGAAAGTGACTGGCTATTTACAAGCCTAGTGCTGTGTTGTTTCCAGTAACACAAATGTAAATCTTAATTTACTCTACCTGACAAACTAATACTTAGAGTAAACCTACTGAAATGAATGACACAGTCATTATGAAATCAGTCCATTGGTTTCAGTGTCTACTTGGAGTATGACTTAGACGGATACAATCGTATGACTTCAGTTTGATTTATGCATGAATAGCTACATAGAGTTGAATCAGAAATGTTTTCATTCAGTACATTTGATGCTACAGAAGAAAGATCAGAGTGGTGGATTGTCAGAAGAAGGGCATGGCAGGTTGTATTGTCCCCCTGAGCCAACACTTTGATTATTATTTTAGAGAGTTTCCTGGTCTCTCACCAGTATTCCTGCACTATGCCTTACACAATCTAATGTGCAAATATACCAACAGATCTAGAAAGAACTACAAATCCCTCCCACACACATTTACTAGACACAAAGCCTGCTGATCGTAATTACATCAGTCTTGCATGTTTCACGTCCAGTTTTTGCAATAGTCAAGCATCAGGTAAGCATAGAATCTTACACAGATGAGAAGGATAGGTGATAGTCATTTGCATATCAATTACTTCTAACTGCAAATTGCCATATATTTCAATACAGCCTCTATATCATGGGTAGGCAAACTAAGGCCCAGGGGCCGGATCCAGCCCAATCACCTTCTAAATCCGGCCTGTGGACGGTCCAGGAATCAGTGTGTTTTTACATGAGTAGAATGTGTCATTTTATTTAAAATGCATCTCTGGGTTATTTGTGGGGCATAAGAATTCGTTAATTTTCCCTCCCCAAAATATAGTCCAGCCACCACAAGGTCTGAGGGACAGTGGACCAGCCCCCTGCTGAAAAAGTTTGCTGACCCCGGCTCTATATAGTGAATAGGCAAGTGTGAGGGGAAGAGGAAATACTATAAAACCTTAGAGAACTTCACATGAAGCCAGAGAGGTAATGAGTAGGCATTCATCCTTGCTCTTCCAGGAATGAGCAGATCAACTCAGCAATGTCCTATTTCACTGCCTTATGAAAAATCATAAGGATTCCAGCCATAGCACCAACACTGCATCATGTCAAAATCTGCTAAAGTTCTAATAGGATCAATGATAGTCATAACATCATTAAAGCATGCTAGGAACTTGACTGAACATAAGACAATGATCTACCTAAAAGTGAGGCTACATCAAAGGGAGATGAGGGAAGCAGTGTCTCACCATCAGTCTGTAGAGAAATAACCAGGCTCTTCCCCCAATCAACTGTCAATGGGCAGCAGCCATTACATCAGGTGACAGCAGAAAGAAGCAAGTCACTCCATTGGCTTGGCTGAGAGACCAGCAACTTTGGATCCCTCTTTTCCTTGAACTCTTTGTAATTAAACATTAGTGCCTGGGTTTGCTTTCCCCCCTCTTCTATCTCAATCCATTTTTTATTTTTTATTGTATCTTTTAGACTGGAAGCCTGAGGACATGGACTGTATGGTTACCTATAAGAACGTAAGACTAGGATGTTGATCATTTCCAAAGACTCCTTTCAAGCTGACTAAAGACTTTCCATTATTTTACTATGAGGAAAAATGAGTCTAAACTTATTTGCCACTTTAGAAAGGGAAGAAGTAATGCCTGCCCCAAAGGGTCGCAAAACACTTAAGTTACCTTAAGAAAAAGCAGAAGGAACTATCTCAAAGGTGGAAAGAAAACGCATTTCGTTAACATCACGCAAACATTTTCTAATTTTTGGCAAGGCCAAAGTTGGTAAGACACTTTGTTAGGGAAATGTGATTTACAAAAAATATCTTATGAAAACACTTCATTAATTAGTAGTTAACACAATATGCCCTAAATGAAGCAGGAAATATTAATTAATATAAGAAAAAGCCTTTTGGATCAGCCAGTGACCCATCTGATCCATCCTGTTCTCACAGTGGCCAACCAGATGCCTATGGGAAGCCTGCAAGAAACACCTGAGGACAACCGCACTATCCCTACTAGTGATTCTCAGCAAACGGCAGTCAAATACATATTTCATCCAACAGTGGATGTACAACATAATTGGTTGAGAAGCTGAGACTTTCAGATGAAAGACAAAACAACAGACTATTCAAATAAGCTTATGCCCTACTTTTATTATCTCAGAGACAGATTCTATCTCCCTTTTAACTAGTCCCCAATCCAAAATTATATGTCTGTTGTTGATGATGAATCACTTGATGATGATTCCCTGACCCAAACTCTGAGCACACACCAGAATTCCATGACCTTATTAGAAGTCATCTAAGACAGAAAAGATAAGCGTCACACATGGTATGGTACCTTAGACTCTGGGCATTCCCTTGGACATTACAGTATGGTAATGATGATGAATACATTTATGAATAATCTTCCAAGGTGATTTACAGACATTATGTGCCAACAGGTCATCAGTATTATGTGTTTCTTCCTAATTCATGCAACTAACTTTTTTTCTGACTCAGAATAGGTCCTTAAATAAACTGACACATATATGTAAAACTCTAAATAAATTCTGTTATGGTTACACAACTGAACCAGATCATCACCAGAGTTCTCAAAATGTGAGTTTTCTATCATCCAGCTGGTATAGAAGTCTCAGAGGATGTCTTATCTGGTATTCCAGTAAGAATATAATAGGGCTAGAACATGTACCTTTAGGAATATAATAGGGCTAGAACATGTACCTTTAGCTCACAACAACAGTGATTTCTTAACAATCTCATTTATAAACAGAGTCAGTGCAAACCAGGGTGACCAGATGAAAAAGAGGAGCGCACCTTTAAGACCTGCATAGAGGAGGTAAATTTGGAATGGTGTTGCTTGTATGACAAGTAACACATGCTGAAAACTCCTCTTTTACATAGCTATTAAAGGCACAGAGCCCTGTCTTTTTCATCTAGTCACCCTAAAACCACCATATACCAAAGGCAATTTATTATCAGGAAATGTTTACAAACTTTCCCATACATAACAATAAATTGTAAACTGCTATGCTTTTCGTTAAACATTTCCCATATGAATATAGGTGAAATGCTTGGAAAGCACTAAGCACTCAGAAGGTAAAAAGATCAATAAAAGAAACCCAGTCTTTCCCCCTAAATCCCTAACTATTTCAGTAGGGTTTTAGATTTTACTGGCACCTTTACAGATAATATCTTGCAACCGCTGTATCTTTATCTTATGGTGTTTTTTGATGAATGTGAAATAAGATGAAGTAAAAACTATTGTAAATAATGTCATACCTTCATCTATTGAGGCTTCACTACTGTACCCATCATACTCTGCAGACAGAGGGCTATATTTTTGTCTGGTTTCCCAAATATAGTTTTTCTGTTGTCTGTTATCGCCTGCTGGTGGCCTTGAACTTTGTGTTCTGGATAAGGCTTCGTGATATTTACCCAGTGCCTCATCTTCACTTTCAGATGATGAACCATGCTGATCTTTATTTATGTATGAGTTGTCTATTTTGGAAAAAAAGGAGGGGGGAATGATAACAGATGGCACCATAAAGGAGAGTGCTAAAATTATAATGTGTAAACATTTAACTGTTAATGCAATTTTTTCCCTAAACAGAAGGTAATATAGTTCACATTTTAACCCAGTTTAGGCAAGAGCTCAAACTTCACAATAAATGTATTATCCCTAACATAATTATTTTTTGTTTCTGTTATTCCTGGAAATATTTATTTTAGCCTGAAATAATCAAGCTTTTAAAGGGATGAACCAAGGTTGTTTCCTAAGTACATGCCTTTTACTGCAGCCCATGGGGAAGATTCCCCCCCGCCCCATGCATTTCATTTTGTTTTGTCTTCCCTCTTTGCCCTATCACCCTTAGTGGATTCAGAAAGCTCTTCTGTAACTTGATATAGGGGGTTTATCCTTCTTGTTAGATAGATACATTTATGTCAGCATTTGTTTTCGTGTATAACTGCAAAGTTTGGGATACCTTCATGGTTTCGCTAGCAATAGCTTTAGATGTTTGTTTTCCTTCAATTATAAGAGATGTGAAATAGCCTATTTTATCATTTATGTATTGACTGATTTTAGAGAAAATATATTTTCAATTATATTTATTTATTTTAGATATATATATTTTAGACTTGTTGCATTACCACTTCATGATTTGTATGTTAGTTTTCTCTCTTTTAGTATTACTCCTCATGAAAAGCTATATGTAGCTTATGTTAGGTTCCCAGATATTATTTCTTATAATAAAACATCTGCACACTATGTCCTGAAGCACCAAGTACGGTAAACAAACGCATATAAATATAGAATTCAAGAATCATGTACAAAATATTCTTGTTATCCAGTGAAATCCGTTGAAAGATGTAGCAAAATTTAAGGGAACAGAAAGATATTTTTTTTAAAGTTGATTAATCACTATTCAAAAGTTAGTAGCATTAATCAGGAAAGAAAATATGTAACCAGTTTTCAAGGAGTATGAATAAAATTAGATAAAGCAAATTTCAGAGAAAGTAATATACATATCACAAAGAGTTTCTACTAAGGAGACTGTTTTAAAGATCATTATGAATGAAATCTAAAAAACAGTTGGGAAAAGAAGTATGTAGTAAAAGATCCAGGAAAGGCCACATGGATAAAGTATGATATAAGACACCTCACCTTTTTCTGGTGTCTTCTTACTACTCACTTCTTTTGAAAAACATTCTGATTGCTTAGCCTTTTCCTTTTTACTTTCTTTTGAAAGAATAGATGGTGCATTTTCTTCCTGCTTTGTTACACACTGTCTGTGGCCATCCGAAAATGGTTTGCATTTCTTTTCTTTTACATCATGAACCCCATGAGCTTTTTTAGACTTTAACTTCTGCAATTTTGGAGTTTGCTCTTCATTTTTTTCTGAATTCCTGGAATCAAAACTGTGCACTTCTTTGGTGTTTTTGAAGTCAAGTCCTGGTGATCTTTGTTTTGCTTTTTTATGTAACGGGCCCTCATTTTGTTCTACTACAGCATGCAATTCTTGATTTAGTTCTTTATTAAGGGACGCATCTGTTCTATATGTATTGCAGTTCTGCCTAGTATCTTTTGGAAAGGTAACATTTTTCAAGTCTTCTTTCTCTTTATTTTCCTCTTTATCTACTATAGATTTATCTTCTTGGGCAGTAGCAGTATCATCTGTCCGAAGGCTGTTGATCATACTTGTTACCTGTTCTGTAACTGAGTCAGCTACTGTATAGCTGACATCTCCAACAGCACTGGTTAGATCATCTACAGCATTACTGAGTGTGTCAACCAGAGAAGACATAGAAGGAAGACTCAGATTTTGTTGAAAATTTTTGAAAAATGCCATGTTTTGATTGTTAGTACATTATTGCTTTGAAAATATGTTATTCCTCAAATGCATTGCTATTGTATTTTTTTCAAGTATCCTAAACCCTATCCTTTAAATTGTGGACTCTGCAGATTAGTCATCCTCTGAATTCTGTTACCTTAAAAGCAATAAATAGGAGCAAGTGTTTTCTACTACACGAAGCCAAAATCAACTGATAAAAATCTATTCTGTTTTTTATGTTGCGTTGTATGTTGTATTGTATAACATAACCAGACATTTTAAATATTATATGTAAATTGTTGAATTTACTCTACACCTGCAAAGAAAAAGTTTAAATGTATTTAAATAATATATTATAAAGACAGATATACTACATTGTTTCAAAACACTAGCATATACCCCCACATTGTATCGGTTATTAAGAAACCATAAAACATAATTCTTAACATTGGACTACATTCTTAACATTGTATTCACCCAGACCACAATAATTCTGCACCCATGGCCAACAGTCTGTACAAATTCTGTACAAATATAAGCATACAACCCCAGTAAAATCAACAAGTTTATGCAGTCTAAATTCTGTGTTGAACTGCGGTCATGGAATATAATTCAGTTGAAATATGATTATTGTGTGTTTTCCCTCTAACTTTTAATGAATGATACACTGCAAATAAAAGAGGTTCGTCCTACCACTTTTGAGATTCAGAAATATCTAAGATTTTGTCCCTCGTAATTGAGAAAATATGGTTTCCTAGTATATAAACACTGTGATCTAATTATTCTTATTAAGCATATTTGGGAAATATAATACCATTTGTTTCTTTCCACTATCTAAAACGTCAACCCCTTACACAACATTCAACAGACCCCAAAGCTATTGAATTCTGACTAAGCACTACAGATGGATTAGTAAAAGCATTTTGGACTATATAAGATATTTATTTTATTCAAGTCAAACTTTTATGCCTACATAACATTATTCATATGATATTACACCAGGGGTTTGCTGTCTTTCAAAGCCATAGACCATAGAATTTGATACTTACAAAGTTTGTCCTGTGAATTTTTTCTGGCATTGTATCGTGAATTGAGGTCTGGGAAACCTCCAACATTCTCAAAACACATCTTCTTGTTAATATATAGAAAAAGAATCAACAACAGGATAATAAACAGTCCAACTGCTGACAGAAATCCAACTGCCTCAGGAGATACTAGAAAAAACACAAACAATGACCAGAATGGAAAGCCAACACATTTCATTAAACTAGATTGTTAGTAAATCACACCCAGACCCAAACTTCCATGCAAGTACATAATAGGGAGAAGATGAAACACGAGGCCTAGTTTCATACTCCCCTTCATTCAAGTGGTTACATGGGCACACTGCCTTTTCAGTGGTGGTAACAAGTCTGTAGAACTCCATACCCAGGGAAGTTGCTTTGCTTCTTTTTTGTTAGTTTTTAGGCATCAGGCCAACATGGTTTTATTTTAGGCTCAACAGAGTTTATAGAATAGAATTCAACTGCTGGTGCTTTGAATGTTTTATTTAACTCTTTTACCTTGTTTCATTTATTTGTTCTTTAAGTTATTTACTAACATTTATTATATTATCATACTGTTTATATATTTGCCTTGTAGAGTTAAAAGAATAAAATAAAAACCCTTAATAAATAAATATTAATTGTTATCATTTTCATTACAATATAATTTTTCAGCCTACTTTCAATCAAGTCATCAATCACAGATCTACTGTCAAGACCAATGTGTGTATATCGTGCTGCCAATTGTGAAATCTATGTGGCTTTGGCTGAATACGACAGCAATTTTATGTCTACTTTTATGAACTGTGTTTACTTTTGTATTTCATAAAAGCAACGTGACCCATTAATGAACATAATGTTTAAATCAAAGTTTAAAATCACATCCTTTTGGATTATAACTAGGGGGTTTTTTTGCTGCAAATAAACAGTTACCACACATGGAGAGCTATGTGGAACCTGTCATTGTGAATGAATTCAACACATGCTTTCTCATGTCCACTACAGATATATAGTAAAATCTTTGACTTGGTCAGGTAACAAATTGACAGCCATGTTTAATGTGTTGATTGGATCCCACACCTGTCAGTAATCTGGACCTGGTTTTGAAGCCACTGCTTTCTCACTCCAGCTTCCTGTTCTCTTTGCTTGCCTCCAGATTGACTAGTGGCCATCCAACACCCTCTGAAGTTCTAACATTTAGTCTTCCAAGGGTCTAGACACACATTTCTAATTTTATTGTATGAAGTTTCGTTAAGGATTAGTGCTTGTAGTACAGAGCAACCACTATAGTGGGATTTGCCTGCATTTCTGTATGTCTGCAAGTCTGTGACTGTAAGAGACTGTGAATCTGGGGTTGCCGCACCATCTTGAGTACTTCCGCATTCACTTTAGCTATGCCTGCCACTGGCATGCAGCCCTGTTTTCATCTCTAAATTGTTAACAATGCCTTGCTTTAATGCTGCATCAAATTTATGAAAAATACTTGCTGTTTCAATAGACTTTTTATCAAGTTGTGGCCAATGCCTTCAAGCATGCAGTGTTTCATTTGCCCCCATTTACTTTGACAGACTATAATGCCACAGCACAGAAAACAACAACATCATCAGATGAACAGCGCTGAAAGATCGCAGAACAATTGAATTCAAACCCTTTTATTGTAAAAGGGTACATATTTCAAAATCTTTGGAGTCTGTTAGAACCCAAATGCATAAAATAGTTATTAGGGTTTTTAAAAAGTAAAAAGGTAAGTGATTAACTACATATTCTTGAATTTGTGACTAGCCCCATTTTATTGCAGAAGTTACTCCTGCCTATACAGTTCTTCTGCAAGGGCACTGTCCCAATAGGATAACACATTTTTCAGCCACAGAGCATAGCTGGTTTGCTTATTAGCGTAATGTTAAATTTAGTGTTTAATATGATAATATCAATTATAGATCTAAGGTCATTTTCTGAGGTTAAGAGAATACAGCAATTAATACCTTACGAAAGAATGATACCTTAGCTTCAGCTAGACTAATTAATTATTCATCTACCTTAACACCAAATGCAAGTATTTGGAATTATCTATCTTGTATCAATTTGCATACATGAACCCATCTTTAGGACTATAAGCAGCCTGATTTTATCACATGTGAAAGACATGACTATTCTGATAGTTTTCTTAAACCTGTAACCAGTATTTCTATAACCCCATGAGGGATTATGTACAGTACAGTATACTATGTTGTTTGCATTCCACTGTTTAACATTAAGCATTTAATTCTCTTAAATTAATTATTAAGCACAATTATTTTATGGACAGATAGTAATAGTAATAGTAACTCTCATAAAATTAAATATAAGGAATGTAACACAATTATGCAGAGGATAAAAATATTGCTAAAGTTATATCCTAATTAATGACCCACAATAATATTAATTGCTTCTTGAAAAGTATTACAACTTTCAAAATACAACAGATTTTGTAAAGACTATCCTAGAACTGTTTTTATGAGGCTGAACAGTTTTATTCAACATAGCCGATGCACAATGACAAAAAGAATGTAAGTTCTATCTAATGAACTAAAGTAATTCAAGGAACATTATTATATTTCAATACCAGGTGAAAGAAATTCACTGAAATTAATATCGTAATGTACTGTAAATACTAGCAATGAATTCAAAGGTTATAAATTACGCTAACAAAATTAGTATTTGGCAGCTTACCATAAATTAAATGTCATTATATTAGGACTTTTGATTTCTATGTCACAAAAATCAACATATGTTGTATATTAAAATTTGTTTTTATCTCTTTCCAAAAGTAATTTCAAACATACTGGAAAAGTATTTTTGAAGAGTAGCAGTATCACAAGCATTAAACCAAAACAAATAACTTTAATTTTAAGGAAGGGTAATTGCTTTAAAAAAGCATTTATAAATTTCTTTTTTTACTTACATAAAGTGTTGACTGTTCAATTGCTCCAATAGTGTATGAAACTATATATTTATCTTACTGCATGTCAAGACAGTTTAATTATTAATGTGGTCAATGCAATAGTATCTGCCTTGTGTACAAGCCAAACTGGTACTTGATCTGAAACCCCATGATGGTCAATGAACATACTCTTATTTTTAAAAACACAATTCAATGGGTTGTATTCAAAGTAGCACTAAGGGGAGTGTTCCATTAGAGCAAGGATTTCTCCTTGCACAAGGGAATGTTCACCCTCTCTCTTCTCACCTGCGTGTTCCCTAAATCTGTTTTGGGGGTTACCCCAGAACTCGAGAGCAGATTTGGGAATGGCATGGGATGTAAGGAGGAATTAAGTCCCTTTGCACAAATGGAACTCATTCTGCTTGTGGAATTATTTAGTTGAATACTGCTTAGTATTAAACGTTTTGCTGTTTTTACAGTGTTAAGGTATCAAATACAGTATTGGTATTTAATTTGTATAATAATTAATTCACTATAACTACTGTAATTACATTTCTTTCACAATAGTATAGAATTTAAAAAGTTTAAAATAGGCATATAACAAAGGAGTACTAAAAAGTTCTTATCTTAGCTGTTTCTAAAGATCCTCATTAAACAAAGGGTATTTAACCAACCTTTGCTCCATTTACCCACTGGATACATGCCGCAACAAAAAAACAAAGTCACTATTGGCAATACAGTGGTACCTCTGGTTAAGTACTTAATTTGTTCCAGAGGTCCGTTCTTAACCTGAAACTGTTCTTAACCTGAAGCACCACTTTAGCTAATGGGGCCTCCTGCTGCCGCCGGGCCGCCAGAGCACAATTTCTGTTCTTATCCTGAAGCACTATTTCTGGGTTAGCAAAGTGTGTAACCTGAAGCATATGTAACCTGAAACGTATGTAACTCGAGGTACCACTGTATGTGTACCTCTTTATTTGCTTTCTTGGCTTAATAGGCTAGTGACCATTTAAGACAGAGACAGAATCATTATCTGCCGTAATGTTATCCCAGAGACCAGCCCCAGTGTTAAAGGGGTAGCACTGATATCACTGAAACTATGGCACAAGAAAGCAGTCCGTTTCAATGGAAGAGGCATATTCCTAGAAGCTAATGTTACTTGCTCACAGCAAGCAGACAAACAGAAGTCCACAGCAGAGATGTGCAAGTGGGCCACTGCCTTAACTGATTCAGAAATAAACCAAGGCTCAGAAAATATTCCTCCTTCTAGTCAGCCCTCTTTGGTCCCCAAAGAACCCTCCCCATCAACTCCCCACTTCAGCTCCTTTCTCTTCTTTTTATGAAGTCCTTAACTGACCAGGCAGTGGTGACAGCAAGTGAAGGCACATAAGCCAGCTATCCTAGTACGCTGGCTTACTGACACACTGTATATCAGCCCACACCTCAACCTGTGAGAGATGAGTATGGGGCTACTACAATTTCTGCAGCCTTCTGAGCTCATGGGTAATCTGGGCTTCTACGTTTAAAACACATGTTAAAAAACACATGTTTAAAAACATGACAGGGAGATCTTCTTTATGACAACCATAGTTTAGTAGTTCACATTAGCAGTGACATCCACTGTCCCATATAAAAAAATAAAGTTTTTAATAATTAAAAACTTCAGATTATTGTCAATTAATACTGCTCACTTTAAAAAGACTATTCCCAAATTCTTACAAGTATTAGTTCTGAGACAGCAGGTGAAAACTCCAAACATTACACTGCAATTGTAATTTCAGTGTACACACAGCCAAAAGTATTTTTCACTTCTGTGCTCACTCAGGCTCAGGGAACCAGATGTGAAAATCTATTAAATATACGTAATTTGCAATGAAAAATAGGCTTTATCTGGTTAACTCATCCTCAGAACAGCCATCCCAGAATCAACAGAAATAAGCTTGTCTTTACTAACTTAAGTTCACTGATCTAAATGGTTTCTATGATGGCCAAAAACAACCCATATAGAGTACAGTGGTACCTCGGGTTAAGTACTTAATTCGTTCCGGAGGTCCGTTCTTAACCTGAAAATGTTCTTAACCTGATTTACCACTTTAGCTAATGAGGCCTCCCGCTGCTGCCACCACGCAATTTCTGTTCTCATCCTGAAGCAAAGTTCTTAACCCGAGGTAATATTTCTGGGTTAGCAGAGTCTGTAACCTGAAGCGTATGTAACCTGAAGCGTATGTAACCCGAGGTACCACTGTATTATTTTGCACAGTATTCATTAGACCATGGTTTTCATGGGAATTTTTTTAATGTATTTCATAAATTAGCCATTAGATGGCACTATAGGTCAACTAGATTACAAAGTGCAAAACCTACACTTTGAATGTTCTGTTCCCACTAAATAAGTATCACAGATAGTAACTTTGATTGCTTACTCAAATATTGGGTAGAATCCAGATACAGCTCAACATATTTAAATCCTATTAATTTCAAAGGGAGGGAACTGAGCAAGTGCTTAACTCCAACTGAAATGAACAGGCCTTCAAAGTGCTTCATTTAAGATGGATTATACTTTCCTGTTTTATGAAGATAAACATAATTTTAGATTTATAAAAAGTAATGAGCACTGACCCATGCAACAAGCTCATCTAATGGCTCATCATTTCTAAATTTAGGATTTGTCCTTTTTTGTTATTATTATCCTTATTTATGATCAATGGATTACAATAAATAGTAAATTATCTCTCTAGAAATCAGCAAGCTGATGCAATTACATGAATTTATTGTATTTATTTTAGTGAGATGCAAATGCACATAATTGCGTCACATAAATTAAGTAAAATAACTTTAATGACAGATTGATTACGTCCAACCTAAATCTCTAGCTAAACAAATAAACTGTGACCACAAGACAATGAAAATATTTAAAGAAACATTTAATTGCTACTGCTTAACCACAGAACCCTGGGGAATGGAATACCTGCATTGAGCAGGATCAGTCGTGCTCTACATTATTCAACATCTCTAAGGTATTCGTCTGATGCATTCTAGATTACATTCAGCCTCATTCATAACTCAGGACCAATTTATATGTAACCAACCACTGAAATGTGAGAGAGGTTCTGCATAGATGACTCACATGCCACACCAGTAGTGTCTATTTCTAGGAACCACATGGGACAGTTTGATTATATGATTACACCTACATCAACACCACAATACTAGTGCTAGTGTGAGAAGTAACCACATTATCCACTGATTTTAGAAGACTCCTGTAAACAAATGTTACTTGTATTCAATGTGACCCAACGAAGCAATTCCCATACCACATTAGCAGGACAAATTACAGGTTTTACGAAAATAGCTGCAAAATGGAAGCAAACAAGCCACACCACAAATTATGACAGGCTTAAAGGGATTCTCCAAGTTGAAATGCTGTTACAATGGTACCTTGGTTGTCAAATGGCTTAGTTGTCGAACATATCAGCTCCCGAATATCGCAAACCCGGAAGTGAGTGTTCCAGTTTGCAAACGTTTTTTGGAAGCTGAACATCCAACGCAGTTTTCGTAGCTTCCAATTGGGTGCAGGAAGCTCCTGCAGCCAATCAGAAGCTGCACCTTGGTTTTCAAACCGTTTCGGGAGTCAAAAGGACTCCCGGAACAGATTAAGTTCAACAACCAAGGTACTACTGTACTAAAGTGTATCTGACATATTCCTTAACCTTCAAGAAAGGAGCAAGCTTTTTTTCCACTGTTGAACTTTTTATATATTGAGCTCCGTGAAGTTCAATGCTTTCAAAAACATTACCCTCAAATTTTGCTGAAGCACTAAATATTGTAATTATTCATTATATTTCCAAAAACAGAATTTTTATATTATAGTTATACACATATTGGTCCTCTTTGCACATAAGACACAGATCATTCCAAATCTGATCCTGCTCTAGTACAAACAAAAGCAATAAACCGCTATCCCTGGCTTAGCATTACATCCAACCCAAAGATGGCGGTTTGTTTTTCTTGAACAAGTCATGTTCAGAAAGCCAAAAATGAATTTTGGTTTTAGATTGTAATTCATGTGAAGCAAATCAAACCACAGTTGCTAGCTCAGACATAACTCTAATCCAGGGACTGTGGTTTGTTGCTCCTATTTGTGCTAGGGAAACAGCAGGTATACTGCAATATTCCGATACAGTCAATATCTAACTTACTTTACGCTATATAATTTTGGTTTCACAGAAAAGATTTTATCCATAGTTTAAAACTAAGAAATCCTAGTCATCTTTACTCTTTTAATATATCTGAACCACAAATTCAATGGGAAATGTTGATTACTTTGCTTTTTTTCTTTTGAGACATGTTACCTATGTCAAAGCTGCTTGTCTCGTTCTCTACCATCCTTCGCACTTTCATGTGCTCTAACTACACCCAGCAGATGGTCTATAAACTAGATGAAAAGGGGGAGGGGAAGAAATTGAATTACTTTTTTGCTTCAAAGTCTGTAAGTTTAACAAAGACTTAGACAAAAATTAGCCCTTTTTGTAATATAAAATTTGAGTCCATCAAGCAATTAAGACTTTCACAAAACCTTAATATACATTTTGAAATATGTATTATAAAGTATATGATATAGTGATGGGATAAAAACTAAAAATATAATTCAATGAAAATAAATTAGGAGTTCATATTATTTTTTAAAATTAATAAGGTTACTGTTAAATAAACACAAAACAAGCGGAAGTCTGAATTTACAGCACAATCTTATGCATTTTTACCTCAAAGTAAGTTTTATTGTATTCAGTGAGGCTTACTTAGGCTAAGTGTGCACTGCAATCAAGACTGCCTTCACGCAGCACAATTCTCTACATGTCTACTCAGTTCTGAGTAAACCCACTGATTTCCTTGGTATTGGCTTACTGGTGAGAGTTACAGGATTGTGGTTATAATCATTTTCTCTAGTCCATATAAAATTCATTTGATGTACACAAACTATAAAGTAAGGCTTTTTAGGCTTGGAGAAGGGGGAGAGGAAGGAAACATTGAGAGGGCGTAAGCGCCAATTTAAGGAATGGTCTATTTCAGGAAGGAACTGTGCCAGTGGTGCAGCTAGGTAATTTTAGACCCTGAACTTAGTGGTCTTATTGGGAGGACTCATATATGTTACTTCAGTTATGATGTCATCGAGTTCGGTGGGACTTACTCCCAGGTAAGTTGGTCTAAGACCCAAGTGGACCCACAATAATTTGCCAGAGGTGGCATGTATATTTAGCACTTCCGCACGTACAAGGAGGAAACACATGGGGAGCGGTCACTGCATGAGCCTTACCAAATTTTCTCCCACTTCTGAATCACCACCTCAGAAGGAACAGCAGTTATTCCAGCCCTAACTAGAACATAGCCATGGCAATAACTAGTACACAAATCTGACCTCTTTTAGCCCCTTAATTATAGGTGCCTCCAAGCTGTATTCCAGGTGCACTGACCTACTATCCCCAAATTATTTAATTCTGTAACCTCAAACTTTCTATGGGCATGGCTGATCTGCTGAAGAGTTTAGATCAAGGACAGCTAGCCATTATGATTACACTGGACCTTACAGCTGCATCCCATCAGAAATGACTGAACATGAACTGCCTCTTCAAGATGAGCCAACTTGAATAAAATATACCTACAAAATTTATATCCACAAGATGAGATTGAATCACTAATGAAGAACGTGTTGTTCCAAAGAGATTTAAATGTGTTCCTCTATGTGCTGTTCTACACCCATGTGATTCAGTAGCAGACACTTAAGAGTGCCATAGGTAAACATAACGCATCTCTTACCCCTTTGCATCATAGTACTTTTTTCTCTGATCTGGAGAAATCCTGAATATGGCCTGCTGGGAAGACTGGTGGGGAATGTATGAAGGGTGCAATATGAGGGTCTGAAGGGCACAATATTAATGTCCTCAACTGACAAGTTCAGATCAAGGAAGTGGGTCGTCATCATAGTCAAATTTTGAATACTGAGTTTGAGATTGATGTGCTAATTGTGATTTTATTTGTCCTGTGGTGGTTTTGCCCCAATGGTCCCTGGTGGTCACAAAGCTCAGTTTCTGCTATTTCCTCCTATGTGGGCCTCCAGTAATGCTGCTTTGTCACTAAATTGTTCATAACGGAATAGCATAGTTACTTACTGCTCTAAGCAACTGTGATCAGATCATATCTGTCCTACATTCCTTACATTTAGTGCCTTTAGATTGGAAGGTAATTTAAAATTGTACTGCTAGTTTTCAAAGCCTTGACAACTTAAAAAATTAGCAGATTCTAATGGTATCCCATCCACGAGTTCTTTAAAAACACAAATGTGAAATTGCTGATCTTGAAATAAAATCTGTCTCCATACTTGAGAACTGGAAAGCGCCCAGTATAATAACTTTTTTAAAAAGGATGTGGGGGCGCCAAAAAATTACACACTTGTTAGCTTAAAGTATATTCTAAATACACTGAAAATATTGTTAAAGATAAAATTACCAAGTGCTGAGAAGAACAAGTTTTACTGGAAAAACTTCATGTGCTTTCTGCAGAAATAAGTCTGCCTCGCTATTCTGTTCAGAGTTCCTTGATAGTGACAACAAGCACATTTTATCCTTCTGCTTTCAAAAAGTGTTTGACTAATTCCTTCACCAAAGTAAACTTAGAAGCTAGTGGATAAGAGGTCAGAGCACAAATGGATGGTTTTCACAATGAGGGAGGTAAGGAACTGTATTGGAACAAGAACTTTTTAAATTATTCATTAATTATCTGGAGCTAGGCATAAGCAATAAGATGGTAGTTTGCTGATGACACCAAATTATTCAGAATGGTAAAAAAAGCAAAAAAAACCTCCAAAAAGAGCTCTCCTAACTGGCTAAATAGGCAATAAAAAGGCGAAATTATCTTACCCACTCAAATGCTTCAATCTGCAAAGCTGGCACTTTGACAAGTGCCATCTAATGATGAAAACCTCACTGTAGTTTCTGGTAACTGCTAAAAACTTTTTTGCTTAGGTAAACCTACTAGACATATAATTTTATTACATCTATTTGTTGTAAAACTACAGACTTTTACTTATATTTTGATACATTTTACTTTGCCTACTGTTTTTATTGGTGTTTTAATGAATTTTTGTACCGCTTTATGTAAAACTTAAAAACAAAAGAGGTTTTTGTTGTTTAAACAGGAAAAAACTTGTTAAATAAATAACATAAAGTTCAGTGTAAGTAACAGCAAAGTGATACATTTCATGGTAAAAAAAATCCTAACTTTACAAGGCAACTTTGGAGTCTGAGCTGGCACTGACTGACCAACAAATAGCTCGAGGTTGTGGTGGACAGCTCAATGAAAACAATTGACCAGGATGCTGCAGCTGTGAAAAAAGTAAATCGCATGATAGCTATTGTTAGGGAAGGAATCAAAAATAAAACTTCCAGCATCACATAATTAAAATACAAATATATGGTGTGTCCATGCTTTGAGGTACAGTACTGTGTACAGTGGTTCCTTGGTTCTCAAATGCCTTGGTTCCCAAACGCCGAAAACCCAGAAGTAAGTGTTCCAGTTTTCTAACGTTTTTCGGAAGCAAAACGTCCGATGCGGCTGTTGGCTATTGTTTCCGGGGCATCTGCACTAATCAGAAGCTGTGCCTTGGTTTTCAAACATTTTGGAAGTCAAACGGACTTCCGAAGCAGATTAAGTTTGGAGCTTTTGTTTTTGCTATTTATTTTGTGTTTTTGTTTTTGCGGCTTATTCAGTTAATTTGTTTTTATATCTGTGTGGAACCCAATTCAGCTACTTATTGGTTGATTGTGTGACTGTGGAAATGGATAAAAGTCCCCCATCCAAACAATGACTATCATCAGTGCAGGTAAGGAAAAAAAATAATTTTAATTTTTATTATCTACAATGCTGTCTTATTTATTTTATAGTACAGTACATTGATACCATGTGCTGCTCTGGTTTGCCAGAAGCGGCTTAGTCATGCTGGCCACATGACCCAGAAGCTGTACGCCGGCTACCTCGGCCAATAAAGTGAAATGAGCACCACAACCCCAGAGTCATCCACGACTGTACCTAATGGTCAGGGGTCCCTTTACCTTTACCTTTACCTTACATTGATTATTGCTTTCATTTTATGGACCAATAGTCTCATTAGATAGTAAAACTCATGTTAAATTGCTGTTTCAGGGGTTGTTTTTAAAAGTCTGGAAGAGGTGAATCCGTTTTGCATTACTTTCTATGGGAAAGCGTGCCTTGGTTTTGGAACACTTTGGTTTTGGAACGGACTTCTGGAACAGATTAAGTTTGAGGACCAAGGTACCACTGTATTGTTCTGGGCATGCCATCTCAAAAAGTTATGTAGGACTAGGGGCGGGCAGGGAGAGATTAAAAAGGGGGTAACCTAAATTTTCAAGCGGGTAGAGCAATTCCCAGTTTATGCCATAAGGTTACAACCGTGTTTTGGGGTTTGATTGTTTGTTTGTTTGTTTTAAGAGCATTTTAGCAGGGACATGACAGACATGAAAGGTTAGAAGTGTGACCCTACTTTCATTTGTTAAGATACTTTGGAGGATATGGCATTTTTGCTATTAATACATAACAAAATTAGTTCTGTATTTATGTATAGTTGTGTTTTTATTCTATGTTGGAAACTGTCCAGAGTAGTTGGGGCAACTCAGTCAGATGGGCAGGATAGAATTATTATTATTATTATTATTATTATTATTATTATTATTATTATTACGACTACTACTTCTACTACTACTTCTTTAAGAGTTGTCTAATAAACAATATGTCATATGGAAATGAGTGGACAAAGCTACACTATGCAACATTTTTAAGCTGGAAATCACCAGACAATATTTCAGTTGATTGTTACCAATGGAAATTCAATCTACCATAGCCAAGTACCTATCTAGTTTCATTGGGTTATATAATCTTGATTTATTAAAGAGCTAGTAAATGGCTTTCAAAACACAAGCATTATGATAATAACAGACTAAAGGAAAAAAACGTATCTAGTTTCATACCTTCTAAAAAACAAACTGGTGATGACAAAGTTATTTTGCTAATGCTTAAAATATTTATTTAACCATTTTACTTCCTATTCTCAATGCTCAAGGCAACTTACAACAATGATAAAAATATGTTTCCTCACATTCATTCAGTCTTAATTATTTAAACAGGGGCAGGAGTGTCTGGATTCGTTTCAAAACTCTCTCTATATCCCACAGGTTATTGGAATTTAGGCCTCTTTGCAGATTAGCTTTACCCCTTTCAAGTGTCAGAGGTGGTGATAGACCAACAAAAGGAACAATGTTTCCAGTGCAGTGGAGCATTGGGTTATCTCTACAAAACATTTTGCAAAACAGACCCCATAAGCACACTTCTGTTGCTAAGAAAAACAGAAAACTAAAAGGCCTGAACCTGAGATAGGCATAAGATGCCATCTGAATGCTTGTGGCCCACAAATAGTATCATGGTGTAAATTAATTAGCAGCCAAGGTGGAAGGGTTCAGTCCTAATAAATTCCTCTTTGCAAAGTTTTGTGATGATTCCATGTTTGTCTGATACTACTCTGACATAGCACTTTGGTGCTGAGATAAACCTGTATTTATCCAGGCATTTATGGGATGTTACTATGCTGCTCTTACTGATATGCCAGACTTATATTCAAATAGTTAGCTGTAAAATGTATTCTACCAAAATCAATCATGTATTTTGAATAGGTTATATTTTCCAAGCACTTTAATTTAAACTTGAAAGGAGAATGGGCTTACTGAATACGTATGTACTTGGACTTTTTAAATGTAAACCACTTTGAGATCTATTGACAGTAAGCGGTCTATAAATGACTTAAATAAGTAAAATAAATAACTTTCAGTACATTTAAGATTTGACACATATAGCCTATAGCCTGGATCCAAAGAACCATACAACTATGGCTATGCATTAAAATAAACTTTTGACTTGTGTTTCTGGAACAGCAATTTTCCATGCTGCATTGCAAGCCTCTTTTGAAACTGAAAATTTCAAATGCAGATTGTGATACTGAATGGGAGTTTGCCATGCAAGAAGAAGAAGAAGAAAAGAATAAAATAATTTCCACTGGACAACTTTAGTGCTTTGGCTTGCTTAAAAGAGCTTAATTAAGGTTTCATTCATTCATTGAGATTCCTGCATTGCAGGGGGTTGGACTAGATGACCCTACAATTCGTAATTCAATTATTTTATTATTCTATCACATTTTTTATTATGTCCTTCCTTAAAGGGAGGTGTGACAAACTGTCCATCTCTGGACCAGGTCTTGCCTTTCAATTCTTTTGAAATGGCCCACCAGTCATCTTTCACCCAAATTTTTGCCAGCAGCACTTCACGCTGAAGGAGATTTGAACAAAGGTCTTCCCAGGCCAAATCTAAGATTCTGTCCACTACACTACAGTGGCTATACAAATTGCTCTGTAGCAAGCATTTCTCACATGAAGACAGCAGGAGAATAGTTGGCCTGAAACAGGCTTTACTACATGCAAAAATATAGAAATGATTCTTAAGCACAACTAGATTGAATTTGAAGCAACTTCCTGGAAATCTGATTGCAGAGTAAAGGAACAACCACTGCATCCATAGTCCTAACACTCATGGCAGTAACAGCAGAGTAAGAGACAGACAAATGGGCCCAATTCAGACCTGATTGCTATGCCACCTACCAGCTAGCACAACAGCTAGGTCCAATGCTGACATACAACAGTCATGAGGCA
Source organism: Podarcis filfolensis (assembly GCF_964270895.1). Taxonomy (NCBI): domain Eukaryota; kingdom Metazoa; phylum Chordata; class Lepidosauria; order Squamata; family Lacertidae; genus Podarcis; species Podarcis filfolensis. Next base: position 98,189,845 of record NC_139606.1, read on the forward strand.
GCAGGTCTTGGGCCAGCTCAGCATCAGCCTCTTCACAACCTTGGAATGCCCCATTCCAGGGCTGTGTGCTGCCCCCACTGGTGGGGACATTCAGCAGCCAGTGGGAGACCAGCTGAGCTGAAGAGAGCTGAACGTAAGGGTCTGGATTGCTCTTTCCTTAACTCTTCTAGGCTGTTCCACTATTTAAAAAAATGTTTACATAATTAAAAGTATTCAAAGAAGTTGCTTACCTTTTCTAATGCAAATTAGTTCATGTACGCCACATGGTCTTTCACCACCTGTCCATAGAAAGAGAGTTAAGTGGGGAAACAATGCAATATATTTCAGTATTCATAAACTTATCTTAGGCATGCTTAATAATCATCCAATGGTATTTTTAATTATTTGAAAGAGCTTCAAACTTACTTACAGTATCAAATGGGGGTTATTAGTTTTTTATTCTATCCTCTATAGACAACAGTAGATTCAAAATATCTAAATTATAATTATAACTCATATTGGAGCAATTTACCTTGGTACTTAAGTATGTAAGCTTTGCAGTTATACAGAGTACTTTACTGGACAGAATGAAATTTCAAGCTAATGAAAATGAGTTGTTCGCCAGAGCAAGTAACCCAGTCAAAAGCCATCTGTACATTTACAATACTTAAGTGTCCAAAAATGTTGGTTTGGCTTACTAGCCAGCCCTTACTAGTGCCTGACACAAGTCACTTCCCATTTCTTGAGATGCAGGGTCATCTCACATTTTGGCAGCATATGGGTAAAATAAGAAACAGCAGCAGTCTTTCTTATGCTGATGGGAAGGGACTCCGGCTATTTCTTACCTGCTTAAAAATTGCAATGGAAAACGAGCCTGTGGGCTGCTGTGTGTACTCGTCCCTGGCAAGTAGATTTGTGGATACCTGTAATACTATACTATGCAAGACTATATTGCTAGGAGTTTGTGGTGTTGAGATATGTGCCAGAACCTTCTAATCCTTGGATCCACCAAGTGTTAAAAGCTAACCAAGCCAAGTTAGCTGTCTGATGAGGTGATTAAGGAGCTTGGTGTGAGATGGCAAATGGGTAGGGGGCCCTCACTCAAGAGACAAGCCAGAGTTTGGAAGAGAGTTGAGAGGGCAATGTGATCTAGAAATAAAGCAGCAAGCTGGAGAGAGAGGCAGAGATACATTTGAGAGCAATGTTTGATTTCTATTTGAATCTAAGGCTGTGGCTATGGGAGAAACAAGATCCTTTTGGGGTATTAATGCAGGGAACCCCTACATTGTAGGCTCAGGTTGTATATACAGTGGTACCTTGGTTTACAACCAAAATCCGTTCCAGAGGTCCGTTTGTAAACCAAAACAGGTTGTAACCCAAGGCGTGCTTTCGCCAATGGGGCCTCCAAAATTTGTTCGTAATCCAAAAAAATGGGTTGTAATCCAAAAAAAAAGGTTGCAAACTGGGACACGCATTTACGGGTTTGACGTGTTTGTAATCCAAAACATATGCGAACCAAGGTACCACTGTATGTGTAAATGAACCATATATCATAAAGACACCACAGTCTCCACTGTGCCTCATTTCCAAAAGGAAACATAAACCCTGGGAAAGTGCCCAGAACCCCTGGAATATTGCACAGCTTGGAGACTGGGGTGGCATGCAACAATATTATACTATATAATTCCTACAAAATGTGATCCTCAGTCCCACCAGTCAGGTTTATTCATTAAGTCTTTAGCAGTCAGAGATTCAACAATATTTCAAGAAATTGTGTAAGAAAGTTTTTTCACTGTATGTAAAGTAAATCCCTTCATCCATGTACGGTGAACGAACCTACAGCATATACTTCTGAATTTCTGAATTTCGGAGACTGGGGTAGTTATATTTATAGTATCTCACTATTTCCACTACTATTCAATCAAATTTGCACCAAGGACCTTTTTTTTTATTGCTCTGGATTATGACAAGCATAATTACAAAACCACACCAAGGTTAAGCAGCAATATTATGCTGCTAAAAGCAGTATTGACCCAGGCAATTGTGCTGGGTTATAGAGGGTGTGGGACTTGCTCTCACTGGACCAACTGCATCCTTTTGGATTGTAAGGGAGATAGCACAAGAGCCACAAACAAAATGCCTTTCCGATAACTTTGGAAGCAAGACCTGCAAAAGCTCTGTGCTTGAAGGCACTCGCATCACAGGGATTGCTTGGTAGATAACAGCAACCCCAGGGCTAACAAAACATATCCCTCAATGAAAACTATGTGTAACTCGCCCTCCAAAGATAGAGGGGGAGGGAGATGAAGTGGAAAAAATGAGATTTCAACCAACAAAATGCAAACACTGACAATAAAACAGAAAGCAACATGGAGACAGAAGACCAGGGAAAAAGATTTAGAAGCAACAGAAGGTGAAAGGAAAGACAAACCCCAAAACACCCATAGCAACTTGAAAGTATTTCTGACAGAACTCTTCAGAGCTTAGATCAGACCCAACCTAATCAAAGCTCTGGTCTGGAGGGCATGATGGCTCCTCCCTACAAGGAAGAGGCAGAAGACTTACAAGGACCCTGCCTATTCCACAATGAAGGAGTTACCATCCCATGTGTTAGGAATGTATCCCAGCATCATCTGGCAAACAATGCTTTAAAAAGCTTAACTATAGTTTGACATGATGTCTGAAATGATGAACCATGTTTTGTAAAGCAGAATCGCAATCCATGTTTTGAATTGACGGACCATAGTAATAACCACTGCTCCATCTGCAGAGGCTACTGTACCATGAAAACAGGAGAAAAAGTGCCAAGAAGAACTCTTAAGTCTCAGTTCAGGCATAGAATGGTTGGGCCCAGGGACTCAGAAGGGCCCATCACTGATATTTCTCTTGTATTCTACGTAACAAAATTAACATCTAGAACCATTCTCTACCATTACAGGATCTTCTCAACACTTTAAGAATGCATTTTCCATTTAGGAGTTTTAACAAATATCCTATATTTAGTAATTGGCTCTGAAAAGTGCACTTTTATGAAGGCAAGATGTATATCAATAAAAAGCAACAACAAAACACCCAATAATTTTAAGTGTTAGGCACCTCTGGAAGAAGATGCAGGATATAAATTTAACACATAATATATGTGTTCTCTTGTTATTAAATGTGGTGAACTGGAGAAATAATTAAAACAGTTTCAGATATAAGACATATTCAGATATTTGCATGATAATCTCCCTCATTTTTTCTTAAAAAAAGAAAATCAATGTCTACAAGATAAACAAACAAGGATAATAAAGATGGCAATGACGACTAATTAATTTGATCAAGACAAATAACTGTCTTCTAAGACAGGCCAAAACACCAGACAGCATAGTTGGAAATGATCAACAAAGATTGCACTACTCTATTAATGTCATGTGTTGTTACACACTTTTCAAGACTATAAAACAGACACAAGCTAGTTGGCTAGGTAGAAAATTACTCTGTCCATTCAGATGCAAATAAAATGTTTTAAATGAAGTGTAAGGTACAATATACAAATGTAATACTAGATGACGACACTGAGCTATGCAAAATTCAATGTATTTTTCAAAACGTTTTTTAAAACAGCATTTTCACAGCTTTTTTATATTTGTGTAGATTCCACCTTAGTATGTAATTCAACTGAGTAACTGTGAAATATTGTTTCCCAATGTGCACTTCCAAGAACATAATCACACCTTCTATGCCCACTTGCAATGCTTAAAGCTTAAAGGGAACAAATCTTGCCATAAATGATGACATATGGATTATTTTACTGCCATAATTGTCTGCATTTATATACCTTACATGGGAAAGAACTGATTCAGACTAAGATCCTATGCATAATGACAGTGTTCTCGAGGCTACCAGCATGAGTTTGGCCAAACTGCGGGAGGCAGTGAAAGACAGGAGTGCCTGGCATGCTCTGGTCCATGGGGTCATGAAGAGTCGGACACGACTAAACTACTAAACAACAACAACAAAACTTGCTAAAGCAACTGTGACTTATTTTCAAGGAAGCATGCATTGGATCAGACTGCCAATACACAAACTAGATAAATGTGCATGTCAAATGCATGAAACCAACTATTCTCAAAGAATAGAAGTAAGGAAAACGGGAAAAGAAGACAAGATTTTCAGACAAACTTTAGTTTTATGTAGAGAGTACAAGTAAATGGGCATCAACAGTGTTAAATCCGTACCTCTCTCTAAGAATTGAACATGATATTAATAAGAACATTTTCCATCCCATCAGCGGCAATGAATTCTCCCCCCCCACAAACTTCCTGCAGTGTCAACCAAATGCACTGAATACTCCCACACTCTATAAAAATTAAAAGGTATATTTGAAAAGAATGGAGTTCAGAAAGACCAATGACTGCCTTCCTTGGGAAGTGGGGAAAGAGAAGCTCCTCTTTCCCTCTCTCTTTTTTGTTTGCAGACTTTTAGTTGTGAAGCAGCTGATTAAAAAGTCTGCCTGAAGTCTACCCAAGTCTGTTGCTCTTTCTGCATCATTTGAATATATATATATATATATATATATATATATATATATATATACACACCCTCCTCTTATTCAAATGATGCAGAAAGCGCAACAGACTTGGAAACACTCCACGCAACCAGCTGTATCCAAGGCTGAGGGCAGCATCTCTAGGAGATGGGTCAGGCGGCGGGAAAGGGGGGGGGCGTTGAACCCTGCTTGTTTGCTGCCCCCCTGAAACCCAGCTGCGTGACGGCAGCCTTTGCGAGGCTGTTTTTATTTCTCTCAGGCACTTATTAAAGGCTTGCCAGAAGGCGTTTGGCGAAGTGAGAAAAAGAAAGCGGGTTTCTTCCGCCCCACTTCTTCTTGAGGCACCTTTTCGCCTTCCAGGAGCTGCTGCTGCTGCCTGTGGCACAGGGCGGGGGGGGGGGTAAAACAGACAGAACTTCTAAGTAAAACGGGTCAATAACGGTGTGGTAACTACTATTCCTGAGGGGGACAATTTTTACACGTCAGCGAAGAGAGTCAGCCACCTACACCATGTAAACAGACTATTCAGGACCCCCACCATTATATCGGCGTGGGTTTGCGGAGGCGGCTGCCTCTCGTCTTCGGCGCCCACAAAAAATGCCTCGACTCCACGGGGAGCAAACGGCCGCTGCTGCCGGGGGTCGAGCTGAGGCAGCGCCTGGCACCACAGGGCGGGGGGAGAGCCGCCCCGAGCGCCCCTTCGCCCCCGCCGCTCACTTTGGGGAAAAGACCACTCATCATTCCCCCGCGCCCGCTACCCTGGTTTGGATTTTGTTTTTTTTTTAATTCTCATTCTTTTAATTTATGCGTTTGTTTATTCCGCCGCCTCTCCTCAGGGGCAGGCAGCCCGCGCGCGCCCCCCCGACCACCACCCACCGGCCCCACAGTGCCGTTGCTCGCCCCTCCCCCTCGCTCCCCGCGCCCGCTGCCCAGGTAGGGGGAAGGAGGGGGGGTTATTCGAGAGGAGAGGAGCCCGTTATTGGCCTACTTACCATCAATCGCCATGATCTTCCAGGTGGGCCGTACCAAGTGGAACGCACGTAGGAGGCACACGCTGTCGGGTAGAGCCGGGAAGGAACAGCGGCGATGGGGAAGGGAAGCGCCCGAGGGTGGGGGGGAAGGAGGAGGCAGCGGCAAGAGGAGGGAGGGGGGGGCTGTTAAACAGAGCGGAGCGTGCCAGGGCTGTGGACCTGCGCGTGACTCCTCCTCCCCCCCTCCAACTCCTCCTCCCTCCCAGCTCCGCGCGCCCAGATTCGAAAGTGCGGCGGTGGCTTTTTCTTCGTCTTCTGTTTCTGCCGGCGCGCGGCGCGGCAGTTGACACCATCTCGCGGACCAACGGTCGTCCCACATTCTCCCGCTGTCAGTCAAACCGCGCGGCGAGGCCGCTGCCCGCCGCTGCTGCTGCAGCCTCCCAACGCGAGCCAAGCCTCGCTGTTCAGCCTCTCGGAGGCCGGGCGTGGGTGTGAAGGAGGAGGTGGGGTGCTTGGGTGTTGTTTCCCTGCCTCACCCGCCGCGGGCGTCGCCGGATAAAAAGGCTTTATGTGAAAAGAGACGCGCTTGAGGCAGTCTATCTAAGGAGAGTCGCGCGCATCCAGCTTCCTGAGGGGGTTGCTGCATTAGTTCAGCGTCGCAAGCGGAGCCAGGGCCGGCAAGGTGAGGCGACTGCCTCAGGTAGCAGGATCCACCCGAGCAGCAGATCCCCATGTCGATCTATCTTTCCCCACCACCCCCACCACCCTGCCTTGTTTCTGGTATAGATATTCCCGTACTCCAGAGCATGTGCGTAGCCGGGGGGGCAGTAGCCCCCCCCCCCCAATCAATACAAATCTGAGGTCTGATCCCCATAAAAAGCCTCCCCCCCCAACAAAAATCCTGGCTTCACCCATGGGCTCCAACAGGTAGCACAACTGGTTTGGCTGTACTGGATGCCTGAGAGGGTGCTGCAACAATGATGTAGAACAGAGCGCCAGGGGTGGGTGGGTGCCAAATTTTCGTGCCACACAGGGTGCTGCTGATATTTGAGAGCCCGAAGTCTGCTACTGCTCACTCTTCCTGGGTGGGGAGAAGAGCGCCATTTCGAGGTCTGCCTCAGGTGCCAAAATGGCTTGGGCCGACCCTGAGCAGAGCAAGGGCACTTGTGGCAAACGCAAAGCAGTGGCAGGTCTTGTTGTGTTAGATCTCAGTGGCACCCGATGCAACACCATCAGGGCCCCTTTGCCTCTCATGCTCCATTGTGAATCATAGTGGTGGCGCCCACAAGGCTCTGCATCCAGTGTGACCAAACCGGTCACAGCCCCCTAAATTTGCCTCTTCATGAAGACTTAACAGATTTCTTACACCACAGGTTTTGGTGGTGTAGTGGTTAGAGTGTCACACTAGGACCTGGGAGACACTGGGCTTCATATCGCCACTCAGCTTTGAAGCGCACTGGGTGACGTTGGGCCAGCCACTGCCTTCCAGCCTCACCTACCTCACAGGGTTGTTGTGGAGATTATGTGAAGATTCAGGAGAACCATGTACATGAGCTGCCTGGAGAAAAGGGCAGGATATAAATGCAATAAATAAATAAGTCTTCAAGTGTATGAAATGTTATCCTGAGCTACAGGAACATATACAGAGGTGCAGAAATTGTACATTCAAATACATATATGCCTTCATATTACTTTCAAATACAGTGGACACTTGGGTTGTGAACGTGATCCATGCGGGATGCATGTTCACAACCCGCAGCGTTCGCAACTCGCGCCTGCGCACGCGCGGGTTGCAATTTGGCACTTCTGCGCATGTGCAAAGCGTGATTTAGCGCTTCTGCGCATGCGCGACCACCAAAACGTGGAAGTAACCCATTCTGGTACTTCCGGGTTTCAGCGGTCTGTAACCTGAAAAAACGCAACCTGAAGCGTCTGTAACCCAAGGTATGGTGTATAGACTTACACCATGGCTTATTCAGAAGTAAGTCCTATGGATGGCACTAACTCCTAGAGAAGTAGGGTTAGGGTTACAGCCCAATAAATTCAATAGGACTAAAGTCAGTCATGATGTAAATTTGTTACAACTAACTTTAATCCCATTTAAGATCTGGGTTACAAGCCAGTCTTTATTTAGGGCACAGCCATTGCTGCTTCATCCCAGAATCCTTGCTGTGTAAAATGAAAAATTGATGACCAATTTAAATCCCATCTAATTCAATGTAAGCTTCTATAACATGAGAGAAATGTGCCGGAGGCTATACAAAGATGGTGGGTTGGTGTTTGTCCTCTGATCTTTTGTTAGTGTCATTAATCTGCATGGCACTTTACAAGTATAGGTGCATTTCCTGGGATTGACAACCTTATTTTATTAAATTCAATGCAGAACTGAATACCTAAATAGTGGAAAGATGGAATATAAGCCTTTATTTACACAAAGCAAGAGTGGGTGTTTACAATTAAGGCAAAGTTAATCTATGTTATATGATACAAGTAGGCAGTACTTATATTAAGGGGGGGAAATTGCCAGATTTACTCCACCGTTATTTGGAAGAATCCCAACAACCAGCAGGTGCTAGGGGTCTACCAGAGACTAACAGCAAGCTATCTTCTGCCAACGTTTGGTTTCTGCTGAACCTATTTTTTGCCCACCTTGTCATCAGAATGTATGACTGATACCTGGAGGGTTTAAAATGAATTTATGTTAGCTCAACAAAATTGATGGAGGGGATTTCAATCATATATATAAGAATTGTTGAGAATACTTATTTTTCTTTTTAGAGGCTGGTGTGCTTTTTAATGTTATGCTATTTGTGTGTTTTGCATGTTTTAGATTTGTTCTATGGCTCATAGAGACTGTCAGTATTAGACAACTAACAAATTAATAAATAATAATAATAATGAGCCACCCTAGAGGTAGATAAGTTAACATTTCTATGACTTGTAAGACAAATGGGAGACTGAAAATGTTATCCCTGTGCCCGTTTTCCTGTGCCACTTAATTCCAATTAGCAGGCTGCTTAGTCACGAAAGTGTTCCAGTGTTAGAATTAAAGGGGTGGCTTCAGGTCAAGAAGAGTGTAAGTTGGCAGAGATATTCAGATGAAGCAGGTACTCAGTGTGCCAGTACTATGGCTGGCTGTAGTTAATGCTTCCTATCAGCTCCTTTCATCTATACCTTTTTAAAAATCCAGATTCTCTGTAATCTGTTTTTTTCCTTGTTTTGAATATGTCTGATTTTCTATGTCTTTTCCTCTGTCTTCTGAAAACTAATTTCTGGACCAGTTTTCATTAGTATATATATATTTGTACTAAACATTTATAGGCCATTATAAAAGAACAGTGAGGCGTACAACAATTAATACACATAAAAAGATTGAAGACAATGCATAATAAAATGAAATTCACAATTTATTATGTCAAGGTCAAATAACATTTTACTTCATCAGGATATTAAAAATGTTTTAGCTTGACTCCAAAAAGCAAGCAATGGAAGCTTCTATAACAAGAGAGCTCCGCAGAACTTGAACTGCATTGTCTACACTTCATTTATGTTGTCTTTCACCTATAGAAAGCCCAAAAGAGCAAAAGGTTTTAGGATAAATATGTAATGGCATTACCATGACAGTGGCAGGGCTATCAGAAGGAGCCATAGCACCATTATAAGAATATATAGGAATGAAGGTGCTGAGCTAAAACTCAAGTACAGTTCTGTACAGTGGTACCTCAGGTTACATACGCTTCAGGTTACAGACTCCGTTAACCCAGAAATATTGCTTCAGGTTAAGAACTTTGCTTCAGGATGAGAGCAGAAATTGTGCTCCGGCAGCGCAGCAGCAGCAGGAGGCCCCATTAGCTAAAGTGGTGCTTCAGGTTAAGAACAGTCTCAGGTTAAGTACGGACCTCTGGAACGAATTAAGTACTTAACCCGAGGTACCACTGTATTCACTTATTAAAGCTCAGGATGTTGACTGATTCCCGCCCCCCCCCCCATGCTTGGTGGCTGCTTACTCATAGCTTGTTTTGCATCAAATGCCCTTCAGCAACATTCTTCTTCAAGTCTCTTATTTGATTTCCTTACCATCCCTTCCCTTTTGCTGCTCCCTTTCATTTTGTCATTTCTTTATTCTTCCTGCTCTTTTACTTCTATGTACACCAAACATTTGAAAGTGAAAGTGGTCCCAACACACATTCTCTGCATTTTAGTGATTTGTGTTCAAACCTCTCTTCCAACATTTAAAATCATATGTTTGTCTTCACCTGTATTTTATATTCACCTGACAGACACAACAAAATAATAAAGCAGAAAAAGACAGTAATAATAAACCAAATTTGGGAGCTAATTTGTTGGTCCTTTTGCGTGCTCTCTCTCTCACACACACACATTCACAGCTGGATTAAAAATAAAGGGTAAAGGGACCCCTGACCGTTAGGTCCAGTCGTGGAAGACTGGGGTTGCGGCGCTCATCTTGCTTTACTGACCGAGGGAGCCGGCGTACAGCTTCCAGGTCATGTGGCCAGCATAACAAAGCCACTTCTGGCAAACCAGAGCAGTGCACGGAAACGCTGTTTACCTTCCCGCCAGAGTGGTACCTATTTATCTACTTGCACTTTGACATGCTTTCGAACTGCTAGGTTGACAGGAGCTGGGACCGAGCAACGGGAGCTCACCCTGTCGCAGGGATTCGAACCACCGACCTTCTGATCAGCAAGCCCTAGGCTCTGTGGTTTACACCACAGTGCCAAATTGATATAAAATACTGGTTAATGGGAATGTTAACAATCCCATTCACTATATAGTTATTTCATAAAGTTTATACATTGCTTAGTTGTAAAACAAAAAACAAAACCCACAAAAAACACCCTCAATGCAATTTACAAAAAAGATTCATTAGTAATAGTAGCAAATACTGATAAAGATACTCAGAGGGTGTTCAAGCAAAAGTCTGTGATTTTCTTCTCAGGGATTTTCTTAATCCAGCAGATGAAGGGCAAGTTGAGATAATTATAAAGCAGTACGATGACCTTAATTGATTTGAGAACTATGTTTACATCTTTGCAAAATTTTGGCACCAATACCATATGCTTTCTGTTGCAATGAAGGTAATCTCCACCTTAATTAGTATATCATGCAAAATGTTTCTCATTTGATGGATTTGCATCTTTTGTTGATACAAAAGGAACTTATCACTACCTGAAGGCCAACTACATTTTAAATGGCATATGTGTCTGCTAGGTTTACACAGATAACTGGTTGACACTTCTAGTCTACATAGCAATTGGCATTTCCGTGCACTCTGATGTCCGTCACAGTGTTCCGCTGCGCCAGAAGCGGTTTAGTCATGCTGGCCACATGACCCGGAAAGCTGTCTGTGGACAAACACCGGCTCCCTTGGCCTGAAGCGTGATAAGCACCGCACCCCATAGTCAGTCGTCTTTGACTGGATTTAACTGTCCAGGGGTCCTTTTCCTTTTCCTTTACCTTACAAAGCAATAAATATGAACTTGATATATTCAGTTAGAAAAGTAAGAACTGGCCAGAAATATAGATGCTAGACATAGTCCTGACTTGGATTAGCTAGACTGAGAGCCTGTGGAGCAGCTCCTGCTGGAGCATGAATCATCTCACTCCAGAGACCTGGTAGAAAGCAACAGATTTAAGATCCCAGAAGTCAGAATTCAAACAGCAGGTTGAGGTTGAGTCTTTCAGGACCTGGGAGAGCTCCCAGCAAATTTAGCAACCAAGACAGGTTGCTTAGACAATAATCTGAATTTAGCTGAGAGCAAAGGCTACTGAGGCAGATGTCAGGCCTGCAGGATTTTGGTTTTTTTACTAGATCCTAAGGACCACCAACCAGAGCCAGGTGCAAAATCATGGCTCAGGATGTAGATATACACAGAAGTTAGGAACGGGCTGCTTCTGAGCACATGCTTAGCCCAGTAATTTGCTTTCAGTCCCAGGTTTGAGCTCAGTTCTCTCATGTTCACTCCTGACTCATACCCACTAGCTTTCTTTATTTCAGCAGTCTTATTTTGGAGAGTAAGAGCCTTTTGCTAAACAATTGGTACTTCGAGACCCTTTCTGCTGTACTGCAAATCACTCTGAGATCTACCAATTCCTAATGTACCTTCAGGCTACGCCTGCCTCTGGAGAAAGCTGGTAAGAATGCTAAAGGTCAGAACCCTACTTTAGAGACATGTGCCTGCTGTGCTTGGCTTAGAGCTGTTTATGGCTCCCCATATTGGCCATTGGTCTGATCAAGCAAGCTCTTCTTATGCACTGTCTCCCTTTGTGGCCTCTAGGTGTGTTTTTGCCCTCTGCTCTGAATTTATATGGGAGTGAAGGCCACTGGGCACTTACTGTGGTTGTGGGACTCCTTAAGGTTATACTTAACTTTAGTAATTTGAACCCCTGGCCTCAAAGGCACACACTGATATCAAATCCTCTTCTGTGTGGTGTGTGCTGTCCCTCAGACTGTCATATGTGATCCCCAAGTCAGAGCCCTGTTGACCTGCATTTGGAGAGGACACCTTCGTGTTCCAAGGGGACCGGGCACTGGGATATTAAAAGTATCATTGGAAATTACATCATTCCAGTGAGCTGAAAATACCATCTGATTTTGATGGAGAAGGGGCTAGGATCATTTCTTTGTACATAAATCACAGAAAGAGGGGAGTTATTATTGATTGTTCCCACTCCTATAAAGGTAAACTGAAATAATATTTTGATACATTGATTTTTTAAATTCAAGAATCCTCTTTTAAACAACTGGATATACTAGCTTGTTCAATAAAAATCTGAATACCATTTAAGATTCAAAAGTTGTTTTAGCAAGCTCGAAATCAGCACATCATGGCTATTCATTACTATTCCAAAATGATCCTCACTGAAACTCAGCACAGAATTCAGTTACATTGAACACACATTTCATTCATCTGCTTCCATTTTATAAACTGAGAAATTTCATCCACATATTGAATTTATTGTATCCATCATAACAAAACAGTGCAGTATCATAATGCTGAGTGCAAAAATGAAATGAGTGGGTGGATGAACCTATAGGATTCAGTTACATAAGTTTAAAAGGGAAAGCAGTAAAAAAAAGAGGGCTGGTAAGCGGTACTGTTGAGAGAGACTTTGTGTTCCCTGTCCCCACGAACAGAATATTTTGTAATATATGAGTGGTGTTGTGAGTATTGTCCTAATATTGGAGAAAAGATATAAAGCAAGCCAGAAAGAGAGAAGCCCCATGCACATGATCCCATACCATCAATGAAAAGGGAACAGTAGCATTTGTGTACACACTTCCATAGAAGTCGGCTGCAGTGGCAGTTAAATAAGCAAAGGGAAAGGGCACAAGCCTCTCACAACATCTGTCCTTCTGTTTTCCATAAGTATTATTGCAGCCTTCTGCTTTGCTTCAGAAGGAATAAGGAATGTTAACTGAAATTAAATTCAATAAAGATTTTTTTTCTAAAAGAAAGAAATAGTGTCTCCTATTTGCCTCTCTTCAGTCTTACAAAAGTCCCCATAATTGATATGGGGTTAAATGAGCAGAACTTGCTAAAGCACTACCCTTTATTCCTGAATATATCTATAGCATCTTGGATTCAGGGTATGCTTTGCTATTTTCATCCCTTGAGCCAAAGACCAGCTACACGATGGTCTCAGGGTTGAAGGAGGGTAAGAAAGCACCCATACCCTCAAATCCATGCTGAGGCCAACTTCCCCGTGTTCTCTTACCCAATGGGTGAGAAATACATGAAGGAAAAGGAGGGGGGAATATAAACTGTCTGAACTCCCTCACCCCTATGGATTTCGCAGAACACCTTCTTTGTAGGGCTAAAGGAATTGGCTTTCTTAATCCCATTATCCTTATCTTTGTGCACAATTCTTTATACATGATTTTTAAAAAACAAATATTTTAGTCTCATTTCTTTCGTACCATTAGATATATGTGGCAGAGCCTTGAATCTGTACCCATTGTACTTAAAACTGCCTCCCCAATATTGTTAAGCACTCCTCATTTAGTTAAGTTGGATCCGTCTTTAAATAGCAGTCTCAACAGAAGAAGCAATATTAAATTTAATAAATAAATAAATGCTTGTGTCTTCATTTTGTATTTTTGTGTTGTGAACCACACTGTGATCATGTAAGGGCAGTATATAGATTTAATAAATACATAATATAAAAACAAACAAAGATAGTTTCACTGAGAATTATTTTATCAAAGGTCAACAGGTGTGAAATGAATCTGCTGTTAACAGTTGTGGCAAAACTTGCTTTTAAGATGTGATTATTTGCCCTTCCAAAAGCTCACAGAGGAGTCATCAGTCTAATGGTACATGGGCATAATTTAGGCATTAAGATTTATGACAGAATTGGATTAACAAATGTGTATTGATTTCTTTAAAGAAGTTTTATTTCCATAGCTCTTTGAAACCCCTGATGTTTGAGAGCTTGCCCTTTTATAAAAAAAGGTTTTAAAAACTAATTTCATCTGCTGAATTCCTGATAAGGAACTCCTACACTACAATAGTTGCCCGGAAACAGAAAAATCTTTTCCACTCTTTCTGTTCCTTTCTGTTCTGTGTTATTTTCAAGGATGCAACTAGAGTGGCATTAACAATTGTGTTCACAATGAGAATAGATTATTTTCAGTGAGTACTGTTTTCTGTCACTTCAAAAGTGCTCGTGTTTGGGAGCTTGCCCTTTAAAATATATTTCTTTATACTTAAAAAATCCATAAGATGATCCTTTTCACTAAATAACATTTCCTATGTTTTATTATTGAGCACAGCTGAAACCAAAGCTCTCCCAATTTTTAAGTTATATTTATATACAGTTCCCAAAAGTTCATTGTGTACACTTGAAACTGAGAAATTCTCACGACTGTTGAACGCAGTACAGATGTTGTAGGAGGAAGGATATTGTAGTAGCTCTATAGGAGAGTGAATGGTGCTTAAAAGTAAAGGCTTCCCATTGGGCTCCATTTCCATCTCATTTCAACTCTATTTCAGCATGAAAAGGAAAAATATCAAAACCTTGGATGGTGGGAATACTGTGGGTGAGTGTCCCACTGAGCATATAACAAAGATGCAGAAACTTTGCATGTTTTCTAGAGGCATTTTTCCATTAACAAGGACATTCCATCTCCCCCCCCCCCCCGAACAGTGGTGGCCAAAACAGCAATCAAGTAATTATTACACCTGCAGAATTATTGTTAAGAAACACCTTAGCCACACAATTTTCCAGAAAACAGTTCTGTTCATTGTTGTCCTTGTGTTTTATTTCAAGCATTCTGTTCTTAAGGGTGAAGTTAGTAGTAATTAGTTTAAAACCACTGAGTCTCACATGATCATATCAAACATTATTATTTGTAAAATCACCACATCTTTTTAATTGATTTGAAGATGTAACTGGAAATCACATTAAGTATCTAGACTGTACTTTGGATAATGAGAATGCCTCCATCATAATTTCATCAAACTAAATATATTTTGGGAGCTGTTGTTATATCAACAACTTTGTAAGAATATCAACAGTGAGTCTTTCGTTGGTCATTCTACCTCCTTTATTTATAAAAGTGCGGAAGGAAACTAACTGAGCTGGATTATTTCAATGTCCACCAATCCAGCCCCCTATTTCCAACAGTGGCAAAGACTCTGGAACACCCAGCGAGACCGCATGCTGAGAAAACACCTCTCCTGATATTTGCCTCTTTGTGACTACTATTCAGAGATACACTGTTTTAAAACATGAGGTTTCCATTTAGGCAACATTATTAATACATGCTGTTAGAAGTATCCCTTTGGATTTTTTCTTATGTTTTTCAAAAACCATCTCAGGTGGTTACCATCACCTCATTTTGTGGTAGCAAATTCCATAAGTGAATTATGTATAGTATAAAGAACTGCCATCTATTGACAATCAGTTTGGGGTAGTGTATGATCCTGATTCTAGTATTATAAGAGGATGGAAGAAATTACGCCATTTTCACATATCTTTCATCTACCCTATATTTTGGGGAATGGTTTGTCCATTTGTCTGCTTGTACTCTGTGTAAGAGAGGGAGCAGGGTTAAGAGGAGAATTGGCAGGGTTTGGAGGTGACAGGGGCATCAGTCAGACTATGCCAAGGGCTGCCTGAAGTCAGCCCCCAGCCCCAGAGAGAGAGCAAAAGGCAGCTGGTGTCTCAGCAGAGCCAGTGGAATATCTTTGCTTCCCTTCTATGTAGATCAACACACACACTTCCCTTTCAATATATTTTATATCCAAGGCTCACCATAGACTCCTTGGGGAGGAAGGGTGGGGTATCAGTTCAATAAATAAATGTCTCACCATTTATATTCATCCCACCAAGATTCTGATATTCCCATTATATCTACGTTCACTTTGAGTACCAAGCACTCCAAGATCCCACATCTTGGCTTTTGAGACTTCTGGCATTAGGGCATAAACGCCTAAACATTGTGTCCTTTCTCTTCCTTCTTTTTCTTTTTGCATGACATATGGAATGCCAGCAAAGTCATTAGATAGATTAATGTTTTTGTAGGGGGAACACAGAACAGACCTTCTCATTTTTTATATATATACAAGAGGCAAACCTGGAGTAAACAGAAAACAAGCGGGACTTGCGACGAAACACAGGGCTCCTGCTCTTCAGGGTTCCAGCCAACCAACCATACCTTCTTCCAGAATATTTCGTTTTATGCCCTCCCTTCCTGGCATATCCCCCCCCCTGAAATCTGAAATATTCATGCAAACCCTGGGGCTTCCTTGAGCCTACTGTTTCCTCCCTGTTAATGTAAGAACATTAATGGCCCATCTAGTCCAGTATCCTGTTCTCACAGTGACCAACCAGGTGCCTGTGGGAAACCAGGGAACAGAGCATGTGCTCAAGAGCACTCTTCCCTCCCATTATTCCCAACAACTGGTATTTTGAAACATTACTGCTTCCAATTGTGGAGGTAGAGCATAGCCATCATAGCTAGCAGCCTTGATAGCCCTCTGCTGCATGAATGTTGTAGCTTGTGCCATTGGGCTGGCACTGGGAGAACTGAAATCGTTATAGGGTTTAGTTTTTCATGCATATAGCAGGACTTAGAGAGACAAGCAACACATTCCTTAATATACTTGGAAGCAAGTGTACTAAATGGAGCTGATTCCCAGGTCAGTAGTTATTGCTAATCTGTAAGAAAGAAAAAGTACCAGGGCTTGTTTTTTGCTTTGTGAACAATTGCCAGAAAACCAAAGGACAAGGATTTTGTTCTTTTCAGCTGTGTGTGTACTGTTGTGCCAGCAGTAGACTACCGCTGATGGAACCCTTTATGCCAGTGTGACTTGCCAGTACTGTACAAGAGAACTGAGTGAAGCTGGGGAACAGCTCCAGTAAGGTTGTAATGATAAATCTGCAAAATAAGTGGTGTAAGTGAAAACAGTCCCATTTCAGTCAATGGACACACCAAAAACTTAAACAACTGTTATTTTTATATATATATATATATATATATATATATATATATATATATATATATATATTTTTCAACAATAAATAAAGAAAGAAAAGAAAGAAAAAGAAAAGAGAGAGAGAGAAGGATAAACTTACATCATAAGATAATACAAATTCCACATGTTGTGAGTTCGTAAGGGTATTATCAGTAAGAGTAGGATGATACAATGGGCGAAAGATGTGGGGCATAATACACAAATGACGGCTTGGGAGAGGCTATGAAAAACAGATCTGAAATTTATGGCATGTTCTTCATTGAAAGAAAACTATATATGAAAATGATGTATTGGTGGTACTTAACCCCAGTAAAAATAGCAAAAATGTATAGAACAAGTACCAATATATGCTGGAAATGCAAAGAAAAAAAGGGTTCCTTTTATCCTAAGTGGTGGAATTGAAATGTAATAAAAAAATGGAAATGATACACAATGAAATGGGAAAAAAAGTTTAAATTAACCTTTCCTTAAAAACCAGAAGCTTTTTTATTAGGAATTATAGGTACCAAGATCCCAAAAGATCAAAAGAACCCTGTTCATGTATGCTACAATGGCCGCTTGGATGCTGCTAGCCCAGAGATGGAAGAAACAACCCCGACCAAAGAAGAATGGCAAATCAAGTTGATGGACTATGCCAAAATGGCAAAATTAACTGGGAAGCTCAGGGACGAAGAAGACAACTAATACATTTTGTGTGTATATACCGATATGTGTGTGTCTGTGTGTGCTACAATCAATATTGATTAATAAAGCAAGTGACTGGAAGTTCAACCTATAGAACTGTGACCAAACCCTCTTCCATTTACATGGAGAAATTCACTCCTTTTCATGTAGGCTAACTTTATCTTATTTTGTATAAACTTCACTGTCCTTTCAGTGCTGCATCTTTTCTTCTTTGTTCATGGGAAAGCAAGAGCCAAAAGTGTAATAAAATTTACTAACCTAACTGTAGATGATGGGACATTCCAACATTTTCTTACTGTTTGCTTTCTGTGGTTACCTTTCCTTCACCTTGTTGTCAGTTTACTAGGTCTAGCTGCTGGTTCACAACTAGAAACTATGGTTTCTCAATGTGCAAAAAGCTGCACAGTCCAAGGCTTATGCCACACATTCCAAAGTATTTTCCCTGTACCAAAAAAAAAAACAAAAAACTTTGTGTGCATTTCCAATCCACACTTCAGACTTAAAGAAGCTTGCCTCACCTCTGGTAACCATGGTTTCTCTCCTTCAAGATTATTCACCTGATGCTAAATCTCTATCAGATGCCCCACAATCCATATTCAATTATGTTACGTATCTTTAAAATATTCTGTTGGCTAACTGATCTTTTAAAGTACCAGACAACTTTATGTATTTGCAATTTTTCCAACTGTGGTTTAAAATAATTCTAAAATGGTTCTGTTTTAATATTCCTCATAGTTTCAGCTTTCAACCATTCTGCATGAATTTTCCACGTCTTTAAAGATTCATACACATCTGAAATAATCGAGCCATTGTACTTTAGTACTTATGTACGTACTAAACAGATCTTACTCTTTCCACCACTTAACTGCCCACTCTTTTCCTGTACAACTCAGTTCGAAAATTGCCCAAACTGCTTTCTTGGATCCCTTTCTCTGCAACTTGAGCCCACTTACCAAAATTATAACTCGGAAATGTTCCCAAACATTTCAGCCCCAAAGCTGGAAAATCCAAGTCTCTTTTTGCTCATTTTTTCCCTAAAAGCTACTGCTCTTACCAATGGAAAATGACAAGTATATCTTGGCAACTGTGATTCATGTGTCCATAATCTCACAAATGGACAGCAATAATGCACTATCATGGTGGTTCCCTTGAGATTGATCCAGAAATTATTGATGGTGCAGAACACTGCAACCAGGTTGCTGAGTTCACTACCTGGGTGTGCACATATTACACCTGTGTTGAGGGAACTACGCTGTCTGCCGATTGGCTACTTATTTCTACTATATAAAGCCCTGGAAACTCAGGACTAGGTTATCTGAAATACCACCTGTCCCTGTATAGATCTGTAAGATAACAACAACAACAACAACAACAACAACAACAACAACAACAACAACAACAACAATTTTATTTATACCCTGCCCTCCCCGGCCAAGACCGGGCTCAGGGCGGCTAACACCAATTACATAAAATACATTAAAAACACAAAATCAAACAATTAGCTCAAAATACAGTTTGAATCACATTTAAAATCAAATCAAGTTCACATAGGGACCCTCCAAATATTCTTTTTATTGTGCATTAATAATGATTTGTGTTCATGACGCTATCTCGACATTTACATGCAATCCCACTTTCAATACTGTTTGCACCTGCAAAAGATTTTGGGGTGGTTACACTGCTGTATTTCCAATGAGTGCATATCTCATAGCTTCCTGCTGAAATCCCACAACTTTCTATTTTTGTTCTACTTCTGTTGCTCTATGGCTCCTATTATTGTGAAGAATATGTTGCAGAATACACCTTAAATAAAACACCAATCACAAGAGGCCCTTGGATCATCTGTGGACATTTTACTCATGGCATCACACCTGTGACATTCTGGGGGGAAACTAGCATTTGCAGTTGGGAAAAGTCAGTGAAAAAATAGTAATGAGACAGAAAAGAAACTTACTATGTACCAAAAAGCAGTATTTCTTAATACGTATCTCATGCCAATAGCAAAAGCCACGGCTGCAGAGTTTCCGCCCCTAGGAACTATTATAAAGGTAGTAGATCAAATGCTTTTTTGTGCAAGGAATTGTAATTGCATTTGTTTATTGTTATTTTTAACTTATCTAAGTGATATACAACATAAAATAATTAAACAATATCATAAAAAGAGATGCAAGCATAAGAATATTAAAACAATCTCATCAAAACAGATAAGATCAGTAATAACAGGGTCCAATCTTATAAGTCAAGAAAAACCTGGGCAAAAAGATATGTTTTTACGAGATGTCTGAAGCAACTGATGGTTGATGCTTCATGTATGGCAGAGGGAAGGGTAAAGGGGCAATGATGAAAACTTTGGAGGCAGAGCATAGCCATCATGGCTTGTAGACTTCAATAGCCTTATCCTCCACCAACTTCTCCAATCCTCTTTTAAAGCCATCCAAGTTGGTGTCCATCACTGCCTCTGGGGGAGGGGGTGGGTTGGGGTCAGGTTCCATAGTTCAATTATGCATTGCATGAAGCAAGTCTTTCTTTTACCTGTCCTGAATTTTCCAGCATTCGGTTTCATTGGGTATGCATGAGTTCTAGTGTTATGCAAAGGGGAGAAACACTTGTCTCTACCCAATTTCTCCATGTTATGTGTTGTTGTTGTTTAGTCGTTTAGTCGTGTCTGACTCTTCATGACCCCATGAGCACGCCAGGCACTCCTGTCTTCCACTGCCTCCCGCAGTTTGGTCAAACTCATGCTGGTAGCTTCAAGAACACTATCCAACCATCTCGTCCTCTGTCGTCCCCTTCTCCTTGTGCCCTCCATCTTTACCAACATCAGGGTCTTTTCCAGGGAGTCTTCTCTTCTCATGAGGTGGCCAAAGTATTGGAGCCTCAGCTTTAGGATCTGTCCTTCCAGTGAGCACTCAGGGCTGATTTCCTTAAGAATGGATAGGTTTGATCTTCTTGCAGTCCATGGGACTCTCAAGAGTCTCCTCCAACACCATAATTCAAAAGCATGAATTCTTCGACGATCAACCTTCTTTATGGTTCAGTTCTCACTTCCATACACCACTACTGGGAAAACCATAGCTTTAACTATACGGACCTTTGTTGGTAGAGTTCTGTAAACTTCTACCATATCACCCCTTACTCACCTTTTCTGTACAACAAAGTCCCAAATGCACTCACACTCATTAGCCCAGGCCCTTCAGTGTTACATTTCATGAAAAACTGAAAGACGAAGAAACAGGAATTCTATTTGCTTCATCACAATCAGTGATGAAAACAATACCAGTTTTGAGATTTGTTGACAATATCTCCCATGGTTCTGTTTAGTCTGTTTGAGTATAAGGCATATTTTCATTTTCTCACATTCATTTTTTTTTGCTGTCATCTCCAGCTGGAATATTTCCAGCCCTGATATCATTCTGCATGGCTGCTCTGGCTTGACAGTCACCATCTGTCTCCTTTACTTACGATTATAAATCTAAGAAATGGCCCAGGTAAAATGGCATGCCAGCCAGTCAACATGCCCTACAGAGAAATCTTATCATGCACAATCACAGTAATGTATTCTCCTTCTGCATTTTTGTTAGTTTAAGAATTTAATTTCCGTTAATTTCGTGGTCTTCTTTATATGCATGGGAAACAAATTTTGCACTAGAAAGATAATTGAAAGCAACAATGAACTTGTCCTACTTTATCTTTTTTGAGGGAGAGGAGAAAGAGAGGGAATTGACTAAAAACATGGAGCATGGGAAGGGATCAGAACACAAGTCAACAGTGTGACAAGCTGGATAGTGTCCATATCAAGGGTTGTGCCCTCTCCTTGCATTAACTGCAAGATCAGAACAGAACCAACAGATGTACAAATCAACATGAATACAATCCATTATTCAGGGAACCTGCATGTTGCAGAGTTCACTTCCCAGCCACACAGAGGGCTGATGTGCATACATATTTGTACACACACTAACTCTCTTCTGACCTTTAGGTGAGCAGGTGAAGGTGAGGGGATGCACAGCAGGTATGATCCCTCTCTCCATGCATTTCTCTCCATAGGTATGATTTCTTGAATGGGGTTTAGTTTGGCCTTCACATCAATATGTTTCAAGAGATCACTTATATAGTGCACCCTAAGTGTGAAATCTTATACTTACTCAAGAGTAATCCCCATTGAACATAGTGGAACTTATGACCAAGGAAACATGCATCGTATTGCACAGTTAGATTCAGGAAGGGTACTGTATCAACTGTATATTGGCATCCAATATTAAAATAATATGCAAATTGTGCAGTTACAGGCTCTGTTCTCTGTCCTGCTTATTTGTGCTGAACAATTTACACAGCTCTGCCCTAAGGTTTCTAAGCAGATCTCATCTTCAATTGTATTTCTTTGGTTAATTAAGCTTTGAAGTTATTCATATTTCCTAATTTTGGTATAACAGCTGATTTGCTTCAGCTGCTGGAACACAATTTCCAAAACTAGGAGGATGCAGAGTACAAATGGAATAGGTTAGATATGTGTGGCAGTTTTAAATAAAAGAAACATATTGGATTCAAGCCATGGATGGCCATATTAATAGCAAAGTTTCTGGAGGAATTATAATATATTGAAACTACTTGTTTTGTGCACACATTCTATTATCCAGCTACATTGCAGCAATTTTTTATGGGGGGGAGCCACAATTTACAAATAAACAACCCAGTAGGATTCATAACAGCTCACTGTTCTCTTTGACACAGACAGAAAACTATTCCCTTAGATGAGGCTAATATGGGGAAGTCTAGACAGAAAACATTAAAACTGAACTTTTCACTGCAGTTACATTATTCTATAGCAAGGTCATAGCTTGCATTCTGGCAAAATGATAGAAGACAACACAGTAGATGCAATGTTTTTCAGAAGTAGTGCACACACTCTCTTCCTATACATCTGTATATTTATTTTTTTAAAAAAGATGTTTATTCAGACACCCTGAACAATTCTGATATAACTAATTAGCTACTGAAAATTCAAAAATTCACAGTGGTCCTGGAGCAGAGGATAGGTATTGCCTTTTATAAAATCTACTTCTCCTAGTCTAATGACTATTGACTTTTATGGAGTTATTCTCTTGTTTTGGTGATCTGAACAATTTTTGCAAATGAAAAGTTGTATAGAGATATTTTAAATGGACAAAAATAGTGTGGGGTGTGCAGGTTTTGGATTTGCTCAGATCTGTCCATGGGGCAAAATGGAGTGCTAGCTAATCCTTCCTGCCCAGAGAAGCAGCCCACCCCATCCTAGACCCCCTTAGCCACGAGGAGTTAATGTCAGGGTGAAATTCCCAGCCATGCCGCTTGCCTTGGCTGTTGGATGCCAGTCAAGCAGAATGTTTTAATGGTTTATGAGCAAGTGTTTCACACTGCTTGGTACATTCTGCCTCAGTTACAGCCAGGCAACTTGGCAATGTCAGGATACAGGCAGAATGCAGTAGGTGGTGCATCTTGCTACACTTCTCTGAAAGAGGGAGGGAGGAAAAGAAGCACAGACAAGTTTAGGCAAGAAGGAAGAAGCAGGTTTATGCTCCAAAAATGGAACGGCTGTGTTCAAAGGCTCCAGTAAACAGACATTATTCAGCAAATAATTGGGCTAATGGTGTGTGGGAGCCTCCCCCTCCCCCTGCTCCTGATCTGGACCCTGAATCTTCCCAGGAGGAGGAGGACAGTATAGATTTGGAACAGTGGTTTGCAGAGGGACATAGTTCAGAAGGCAGAAGCTGGGACATACTGGATGGGGAACAGCTAGGAGAAGAAACACTGGAAGAGAGAGGGTTAACAGATTCACAGTCTCTGGACAGCATCCACCCCGCTTCTCCAAAGTCACGGAGAGCTCAGAAAGTGGCAGAACAGAAAGCACAGCGGGTACAAACTCAGATTACAAGACATAGAAGTGATGTAGATTAATAGGGACGTAAGGGGGTGGGATCCTTAATTGGGAGTACAGGCCATTTCTAGGAGGTGGGTTGTTTGTTCTCTCACTGTGATTATTAAAGTTTCTAACTAGTAAGAAGACTCCTTTTCCTTTGTTCTGCTTATCTACTGCCACGGGGGAGGAAACCGATTCCCTGAGGCCTGATATGGTGCATCCTCAAGGTCTGATACTTCTCCAGAACATGACAGATCTAAACAGCTAGTTTATTAATTCTAAACCTGGAATAAAGGCACAAGTGGGGTTTCTTTGGCTACCCTGATTCAAGGTCTCCCAGTCATTCCTGCAAAAGCAGAAAGTCTGTCTGAACTAACTTAAAACCAGTATTTGCTTGTGTGAATTACCCTCAAAAGCAGCCCTGTCTAAATCTCATGGGATGTAATGTATGACCTTGAAGGATTGCAGCATTTATGAAGAAGACTTGTGTTGATTGGTCAGTCAATATCTCAGGATTCCTGTCTCTGATATACTACTACATAGCTTTGTTTACAGCATGGGTTTGTGACTATGGGACAGATGAGCTGTAGGGACACCAGGTGCCATTCTGAGTCAATATGGCAGACCAAAGTGTGGCCTTTGCATGACTTCACCCCATTATTGGCATGATATGTCCAAACAGCACTGGTATGGATGCCTCTGAAGATCTCATCACCCCCATTTGGTGGGACTTCACTCAATTTGGCATCATAGGTTCAATCTGCACCAATTTTGATGGCTCTGAAGGTAAGGTCACCCAATTTGGCATGTTGGGTTGCAACTGTGTCAGTTTGGATGTCTCTTAATATATTGTCACTGAACTTGGTACAAGGGTTCCTGAGGAGTAGGCAGAGATCTTCCTCTGTGTTTGGATGCCAGGTGCCATTTTGAATTAAGATGGCAGACCGAAACATGAATTTGGCATGAGGTCACCCAGTTTGGCATGATGGTTACAAATGAGGTCTCCCAAGGTGGAGGAGGTGGTTTTCATCTACATTTCGATGCCATGAGATGCACTGAATAATGTGTGTGTGTGTGTGTGTGTGTCTGTGTGTGCAGTCCAAAAACACACAATACTTTTTGGTTCATAATATCTTCTGAGCAGTGCTGAACACTTTCTGCTAGTAAATATATGGAGAAGAATTTCAAGAAGCTGTTGGCACATAGATCTAGTGCAATTCCACATTTCTGTCACAGTTTTCAGACTTCCAGCCGCCACATAAAGTAATCCTAGAGCAAATGTAGCTTGGTAACCCTTGGAAGCTCAGACAGCAGAGCATGAAACTCTTAATCTAGGGTCATGGGTTCGAGTCCCATTTGGGGCAAAAGATTCCTGCATTGCAGTGGGTTGGACTGGATGACTCTTGTGGTCTCTTCCAACTCTACAATTCTATGATTCTGTGAAAACAGCTAGCATATTGCAATCAGATTATTAGGCTTTTATGGAATACTTTTATGTCACTGTCCCAGGGTCCCAGACCCCTCCGAACTTAGATAGCAGTCCTTTCTTCTTTGAGGCACAGATCTCCTCATCTGCTCTCAGCCTTCTTGTCAGACCATTGAAACCCTGCTGGTGAGGTGCTAAACAAGCCCACTTAACATACAAACTCCATTACAGTCATACCTCTTGCTACATTTGCTTCAGGTTAAATCTTTTCAGGTTGTGTCCCATGATGACCTGGAAGTACCAGAAAGGGTTATTTCCAGGTTTCGTCGCTTGCGCATGTGCAGACGCTCAAAATGACGTCACGCGCATGCGCAGAAGCAGCAAATCGCGACCCGCACAGGCGCTGGTTGCGTTCTGCTCCTGTTGCGAATGGGGCTCCGCAACAGATCCCGTTCGCAACCAGAGGTACCACTGTATAGATTACATTATCCTCCTAGTGCCTTCCAGCTTGCTAGCCCTTACTCAGCTCTGAACTATCCTGGCTGATTGCTAGTTGGGCTACTCGTGAGAAAACAGCCAGTTTAATTGCTTCTTCCTCACATCTTAAAAAACAATCAAACTGTAGATATTGGCTATTTCAGATTGTACTGGTAGTGGGTTTGGGAACTGGAGGAAAGCACTTAAATCTGTGAACTAGCAATAAAACCAGCAGCAGCAGCAGTTGAGGCAGTGAGACCACATCATATTACAATCCCACTGGGTACACCTTCTTTTCTAAATGATTAAATTTCTAGGAGTTGTAACAAGTTTAAGGTTATAACATTGTGTTATAGGTAGGAAAGGAAACAGGGTGTACTGCTGCATGAAATAATCATGAGTACGATGGACATTTCAAAAACAGCATTACATACTATGACTGGAGGTGAAGGGCCTGTATTCTGGTTTAATGCAGCACTATGAAAGCGGTATCTTTCTAGCACTGCCCTATAGTCTAGTATCATAGCAAGTGTGCCGATATCAGCTGCTGTTCATTGTAAAGACATATCTGTGAGGTGTTACACATCAGTGGTTCAACAGAGCAGAAAGGCAATTTCAGAATCGAAACAAGACAGACACTCAAAACCATTTATCACAATGCTAGCAACCCTTTCATTCAAAATCTAGCAAAACTGAAACTGAGCAAGGGAAGGGCTCCATAGCAGACAGGATCTCCCTATGATTGTTCAAGTGGAGCTGTGCACCTCACAGCTCAAGACCATATATCTATATTGATTTCCCCTGTAGGTTGTTTGGAGAGGAGTGGGAGGTGGGAATAAGCTACTAAAAAAGTTAGATTAAATTCTATGTAAATTGAATCATTTTTATAAATTTTTTAAAGCATTTTGCAAAATTGTAGGCATTAACACTAATTTCCTCAATATTATTTATGCAGGTATGAGGCTGCCATATTCTGAGAGACCTTTGGTCTAATGAGCCCAGGATTTTTCTCCTGGGCCTCAGGCAGAGTGGCCTTTTCTGTCATTTGCTACTTGACCATTTTAACTGAAGATGCCAGGGATCGCTAGGGACAGATTCTACCAACTTGGGGAATCAGGTTAAGTCATCTCCTTCATCACTTAGGTTTCATTGCTGCCTTGGGATTGCATCACTAGAGCATCATAGGCTATCAACACTCTTTTGTCAAGTCCAATACACTGGTCAGGTATTACCGGTATTACCTCGGCCAGTGAAAGGACTCCCACTAAAACAATAAGGTTCCCCCTCCTCTCCTTAATCCACTCTGGAGGGTTGGGTAGGGGGCGGGGGAGATTGTCCCATCAGACAAGCAGAAATGCTTGTGCTGGTGGAATGATCTCCTTAGCACTATATTGAATTCCACCCCGTGGGTTCCTAAAAATAATTGGTGGTAGTATTGAATAAATGAGATCGTTGATTTTTCCCCCAACATTTTGTGATTATTCCATGAAGGCAGCTGAATGCTGTTGAAATGGCAGCTTGGGAGCAGCTGCTACTGTTTTATATTCTGTTCTGCAGCCAGCAAAAAATACACAAAGAAAGAAAGAAAAATGTATTATGAATGTCTTAACTATTTCTGGACTAGCCTTGCTTCTTGCTTTAAAACTGGATCATTTGCTTACTTATTAACTCATAAATCATGGCCAAACCATGGTTTGATGGTTGCAAAACAGGCTTAAGCCTTTCACACTCCCTTTTCTCTTTTCCTATTATCTATGTGTGCTCTGATTGCCTGACTTCTTGTGTGACATCTTGACTGGACAAGCTTCCATAGTTTTACCCTCATGATTTCAGGGTCTGGTTTCCCGGAGAAAACTCTGGTTTGTGGTAACAATAATTTGTTCCCTTTGGATGTCACTGTGTGTGGTGTGACTTCTTCAAAATTTGAGGCACCATTAAGAGGGAGAACTGTATGAGAAGTAAGTTTATTCAGAAAATTGGCACCGTTCGGATGCCAAAAGCTGATTGCTAGCTCTGCTTCCTCAGTGTACCACATTTTGCTTGAGGGAGTTGAACATCACTTTGTAGGATAACGTCTTATGTTCAAAGGCAAGGCTTTCCCCACAAGCAAACATGCTAAGCATGCTTGTTTCTTGAAACACCTGCTACTTTAGATTACTAATCCATGCACGGATGGATGACACAATAAGCCAAACGCTGATCATCAGCCTGTCCTGCATAGCAGCTAAGAATCCCTGGTTTTATTGCCTGAGAGTGATCAAAACAAGAGAATTGGGAAGCAGCCTGCAGGCTAATGAATACACTGCTGGGACTAGAAGGATGTGCATTTGGCTTTGCAGATTGTGCAAGCTCACATTAAGCTCTGTACAGTGGTACCTTGGGTTACAGACGCTTCAGGTTACAGACTCCGCTAACCCAGAAATAGTACCCCGGGTTAAGAACTTTGCTTCAGGATGAGAACAGAAATTATGCGGCGGCGGCGCAGCAGCAGCGGGAAGCCCCATTAGCTAAAGTGGTACCTCAGGTTAAGAACAGTTTCAGATTAAGAACGGACCTCCGGAACGAATTAAGTTCTTAACCCGAGGTACCACTGTATATATAATCATGAAAAAGGGTACTTGTATTGGAAAACATGCCTTTCTCTTCCCGGCCCCCACCTCATTTTTCTCACTAGTGGGTGTCATTCCAGGGCTGTGGAATGAGAAACACATGAGTCAAGTAAGATCTTTCTCTTCCACTGCTCCTGATATGTTCCACACTTCAGAGTGTCACCTCGCTGCTATAGCCCTGCTGCCAAGGACATCTGTTTATAAACCCAGACTTGCTCCCTTATTTAGAGAATTCTGTTTCCTCTAAAGCTAATTTGGTCTCTCTGAGCAGGAAGCCAGGTAGGCTCCTTTTCATATGCTAGGCAGACTAGGCAGTGCAGTTGATCGATTCACAATGGGCACGTAGTGGAAGAAGGAGAAATAAATGGCAGTTCCAGGAATACAATGGAGGAAAGGAGTTAATAATAATTAAAAAGCAAGTATTGCTTCGCTATTGACTGGTTCTCGCCGAATCTACTCCCTGACACTGTTTTCCATGCACAAGGTAGTTTTTCATTTCAATTTCAACCCAGTCAATGAGAGGTACCGTAACTTCTGAAGTGCAAGAGCTCATCATGACAGGCCCCATCACAACACCCCAAACAGAGTCCAAAGTGTTGATCCCTTACATATAATGCAGCAACATAGCTTATCTTATCTTAAGACCTGGTTTGCTTTAGCAAGTTGTTACCTTAGTAGAACGTACCCTGGGGTCACCACAAAGCTATTTAAGAAGAAGAAAATGGATTCTTTGACAATCCTAAAATGATGTCATCTGACATGATGCAGGTACTTTTCATTCTTCCTCTTCACAGCAAATAACTGAACTGGAAGTGTGTGATCAAATTTAACATAACAGAACATTAAACACACTTTTTTCCAGCATGCACATAATGCAATTAGTGACCTAGCTAATTCCCTGACAGCACATTTAGTGAAGCTATTGCAAACAATATTTCTTGGGTAATTGTCTAAAATCTAGAGAATGTTAGAATTGGTGGGGCGGGGGTAATTTTTAAACAGAAAAGATGGTTGGGCAATCATTTTGGCTCCATAGAGTTAGAATAATAAAATAGGTGACCTAAGATATTTTATTGATCCTATTTTGTGAGCTTTCCAGCTCCAATGTTTGAGTTTGAAGACTGTAGGACTAGATGTTCACAGCATGAAATTGATTTTGCTGTAATTTGCCTGACTATGCTGTTCTGAGAACAAAGGAAACCGTGAGAAGTCTGACTCCCAGTTGGTACATTAATGGACAGCCAAACATTTTCCCATGGTGAAGGACTTAGTGAACAACTCAACTTTCCATAGTGCTCCTCATTCAACCTATGGCGTGAGGGATTTTTGCATTAGACCAGTGTTTCTCAAACAGTGGACCTTTCAGATGGGTCTGAGTACCACAGTCTGTCCGGTGCATCCTCAGCCACCTGGTCTACTCGCTAGCCAAGCAATAGCCTTTGGGTAGCCTTTGGTAGCCTTATAAAAAGAAAAATTATAAATTGGTGCAGAAATGGGGAGAGCTGAAATTAAGATTGAAAAAAATGAGAATCTGCGAGAAACAAAAATTGACAGATTGCACCATGCCAGTGTGGTGCCCTGCAGATGTCAAAGGGCTGATGGGAGTTGTAGTCCAGCACACATTCAGGGCACCGCATTCGCTATCTCTGATGGAGAGTATACAGCAATAGTAAGGACTGTTCTATAAAGACAGTGGCCCCAAAGAAAAGGGTTTGGGTGCTAGTGTCATAGACATGGCTGAAAATGTACATTTGCAATGGAACAAAAGACCCCAGGATATATTTTAGAAGGGATGGGCATCTGTAACCTTGACCAGGGATTCTAAACCCCAGCAAGTGGGTGGATATCTATATTGCATCCTGGTCCAAAGGTCTATGGACTATCAACATTTCAGCTTTCTCCATGTATGTTTGGCTTTTTCAGGAGATACTTTAATTTTTTTATTTTTTTTATTTACATCCCGCCCATCTGGCGGGGTTTCCCTAGCCACTCTGGGTGACTTACAACATACCTAAAAACAAAATAAAAAGTCAGATAGTTGTTTATTTCCTTGACATCTGAAGGGAGGGCATTCCACAGGGAAGGTGCCACTACCAAGAAGGCCCTCTTCCTGGTTGCCTGTAACTTTGATTATTGCAGTGAGGGAACCAGCAGAAGACCCTTGGCACTGGATCTCAGTGTCTGGGCTGAGCAATGCAGGTGGAGACGCTCCTTCAGGTATACTGGGCATAGGCTGTTTAGGGCTTTAAAGGTCAGCACCAACACTTTGAATTGTGCTGGGAAATGTACTGGAAGCCAATGAAGATCCTTTAGGACCAGTGTTATATGGTCCCAGGAAGATCTTCAAGCCTGGGGTCCAATGAACACATTTCAATTAAATGTGATTCTGCAGCTGAGATGAAGACTTATACACTCTGCTCCTAAAACAGTGACCATGTTGTTTCAGCAGGCCTCTTATATATCCATGTCCTCTCTTGTCATTCTCTGTAGCTCTTTGTTTGCTTCTCTAGCAACAGGTATCTTCTCCTGGCATTGTATTTGCCACTATAATTCTGAGATTTTATGTGACTTCAGGTTGAGTATGTATATACCAGTTCTCTTATAATCATCTGCTTTCGATAAGGTGTTTTTTCTTGGATAGCAAACTTTTCCCCATGGGTGTCAGCAGCCTCCTGGCTCTCAATTATGGATAATTAAGAATATCTTATGAATAATATGTTACCAACAGGTATAATAAAAGGCCTCTATCATAGGAGAGAAGTGTACACAAGGCTTATTCTCCTATGCTTCCATATATATAGAACAACTGGTTTCTAATTATAATGGTGAACTGATATCTGGGCAGTGCTGGTGCCAGGCTAGTTTATGCCCTGGGCAAGGCTAACTACTTGCACCCCTGTCAAAAAATTGTTAACATCAATTTTCAAAAGCTGTAGAAAAATAAAAAGCACAAAACTTGAAACTGCTAAATTTATTTTAAAGCGCAACATTCTTTGAATGTCTTTCCCAAATGCAAAAGAAAATATTTTAGCTGCACACAAAGCTTATTGAATGATCTTGCGAAATGTGATGTTAAAATTCAAGTCTCTTAAAAGTTTCAATTTCAGGCACATCAAAATCTCACTTTGCGTGCCTTTGCAGATTTTGTCACCAATTCCTTCAGATCAAGGGCTGGTGCTTGGCCATGTTCAAATGATACAGTTTCCAAGCCAACCAGCCTCTTTTGCAACATTGCTGAGTGCATGTAAGTTTTTATAAGTCTGAGCTTTGAGAAACTGCAGTCACCACTTGCCACTGACACCAGAAGCATGAGAAGGATCTTCACATGAGAGTGAAGGAAACATTAGGCACATTATCCAAGAGGTTTTGTTGTGGAATGAAGAGAAGTACTCTTTGAAAGTCTTTGAGCTACTGCTATAAGTTCACACCACAGATCTTCAGCATTGTTATCTTTGTTTCCGCTGTGCATCAATTATTTTTCCAAGTGCTTGCAGGCCTTAAGTACATCTGAAGTAGATTTTTTTTTTGTATATATCATACAGAAAGACAAATAAGGAATTACCGTATTTTTCGCCCTATAGGACGCACTTTTCCCCCTCCAAAAATGAAGGGGAAATGTGTGTGTGTCCTATGGGGCGAATGCAGGCTTTCGCTGAAGCCTGGAGAGCGAGGGGGGTCGGTGCGCACTGACCCCTCTCGCTCTCCAGGCTTCAGGAAGCTATCCGCAAGCCGTGGGAGAGCTGCGCTAAGTCGCGCAGCTCTCCCACGGCTAGCGGAGAGCTTGCCTGCACCCAGAAACGTCTGTTCTCATCCTGAAGCAAAGTTCTTAATCCAAGGTACTATTTCTGGGTTAGTGGAGTCTGTAACCTGAAGCGTCTGTAACCTGAAGTGTCTGTAACCCAAGGCACCACTGTACATATGCAAGAAGGGTCTGTTATGTGGGCCTTGTCTTTGTTTTGCAAAATGTAATATAAAGTTCTTCCCTTAGTGTTCCTTTACTGTTTTTCATTTTTCATTATATAGTGATTCATTTCCCTTGGTCCATGGGGCTTGTGAAGACAAAGGGACCTTGGCCCGCAAGGCTGAAAAAAGTTCCCCACCCCTGATTTATATGATTGCACCATAAGTGGAAATGTGGGTTTTGAAGAGTTGAGGCACCAAAGAACTGTTCAAGAAAGAGCTATAGCTCTAATAATTCATGCACACTGGGTATGTTGTATACAGCTTCCTGGTTTATTTACTTTTTTAAACAGAAGTTGATTTGGTTGCCAAGAGAAGATGAACAATTGAAATGGGAGTAGCATTGGGAAAATGTGTAGGAAGTGACTGGGGAACAACAAAAATAACACTGCTCACATGCAGTGGTCTAAACCAATGAGCCTCTTGGGCTCGCTGATCAGAAGGTCAGTGGTTCAAATCCACATGATGGGGTGGGTTCCCACTGCTCTCTCCCTGCTCCTGCCAACCTAGCAGTTCGAAAGCATGCAGGTGCCAGTAGATAAATTGGTACCACTGTGGCAGGAAGGTAAACGGCATTTCCGTGCACTCTGGCTTCCGTCACGGCCCTCCATGCACCAGCAGTGGTTTAGTCATGCTGGCCACATGACCCGAAAAGCTGTCTGTGGACAAACGCCGGCTCCCTTGGCCTGAAAAGTGAGATGAGCACCATATCCCATAGTTCTAGATTCAGGTAGGTAGCCATGTTGGTCTGACACAGAAAATAGGGGTTGCTGGGAAAATTTAAAACAGGGATGCAGAAAAGGGAGGTATGGGGAAGTCGTTGAAACAAGGTTCAAGAAAGAGAGGTTAAGAAATTATATGTGTTTGCATGTTTGTTTGTTTATGTGTTATGTCGTTAATTGTTAGTTGTTTTGTGTTTTAATATATGTTGTAAAACCAATAAAAATTTATTATAAAAAATAAACATGTTGGTCTGACACAGTCAAAATATATAAAAAAAAATAAAAAAATTGTCCAGTAGCACCTTAGAGACCAACTAAGTTTGTTCTTGGTATAAGCTTTCGTGTGTGTGCTTATATCAAGAACAAACTTAGTTGGTCTCTAAGGTGCTACTGGACAATTTTTTTTATTTTTTTATATATTTCGACCATACCCCATAGTCACCTTTGACTGGACCTTTGACTGCCCAGGGGTCCTTTACCTTTACCTTACCTAATTTAGTCACACATGGTCCAGCATATAGAAGACGAAATAAAGATCGGTTTGTTTTTACCATTCTTTATCACAAATTCATCACTGGCTGGTTTATTTAACCACATGTCTATGGTTTAATATACCATTATGTGTACCTGCCCCCCTTGCATTAAAGTCTTCTTAGTGGTTCATTACATTATTTAACGTGCTTATTTATGTAGCAGACTGAATAATGCCTGGCAAAGGACTCTCTTCCATTTGTTGGTCATTCATCTTACTATTCAAAATTTATCACAGCGGTAAATCAATACTGCTAATGGTAATGCCAGATCATCGAATCATAGAACTGTAGAGTTAGAAGGAACCGTGAGGATCATCTAGTTCAACCCCCTGCAATGCAGGAACATGTGGCTATTGACCTTGGCATTATCAGCACCATGCTATACCCAATTGAGCATGCATCCTAGTTGAAGTTTGGTCTTATGAGAAATCAATAAATGGTCAAGTTATGCAGGAGGAGTGTCAGATAAAAAAAATACTGTGGGCAGATTTCTCCTATGGGATCTAGTGTCAGCACCCCACGTTGACCGGATTCAGGTTTGTCTGAGCCTCTATAGTGCTTGCTGTTTATTGATTGCTCCAAGGAATTACAGACAGAAATAAATGCTTTAGAGGAATGTTATGCAGTCAGCCCACAACTTGCACACATTTAACTTGTGCGCATTCAGCTTTATGCACTTGGCAGAACAATAATAAAAAATAAATAAGGGAGCAGGAAACAGCATGCATCCAGGAATAAATACACTGGCAATCCCACGTGCCACTGAACCCAATGTGTTTTGACTATAGACAATTTTGGTTTTAGGCAATCTTACTGTATTGCCACTAAGATTCTTAAGTTACAGGTTTTTTTAAATGGTTGCTTAAGATTCTTAAGTAGGTTTTTAACAACTCAGAAGGCATTCAAACCAGTAATGTGAAGGTGGTTTTGGTTTATGTCTGTTATTTATTCATTTATTCTGCTGCATTACACCCTACGTTTCAGCCAAAATTGGCTCCCAAAGCCGCTTACGAGTAAAATGCACATGAATGTACAGATATAATAAGAATAAATTGGGATGTGTTCCACAGAATCGTCTGTTCCCTAGCCGTTGATGACAGCCCATGTTCCAGTTTATTTATTTTTTAACGACTTGTAAGTAGGATAGCTGCAGAAAGAGATATTTTATTAATGCGAGGAGGGTTTACAGGTTTGCGGATGGAGTCAAAACATTGCAAAACCTCTTGGAACAGAATTATTGTTTGAGAGAAAAAATGGTGAGTATACTGTAGCAACTATGTTACAGGTAGGTAGCCGTGCTGGTCTGCTGAAGTTGAAATAAAAAATTCCTTCCAGTAGCACCTTAGAGACCAGCAAAGTTTGTTATTGGTCTTAGAAGTGTGCATGCACATGAAAGCTCATGCCAATAACAAACTTGGTCTCTAAGGTGCTACTGGAAGGATTTATTTTTTTTTGTAGCAACTATGGTTTGCTACCTTCAAGTCCCTGAAAAACTCTTCTGACCACAGATTGCTGACCCAAATGCAAGTCATTTAAAAAGCTAACAGCAAGGTCATGGGGTTCTAATGAACAAAACAGACAAAACAATCAAGCTTCAAGGATGTGAGCGCAGAGTCAACATAACAAGACATTGTCCTGGTTTGGATGACATGCTGAGCCAAGGATGAGGAAGTTGTGGACTGTTAGCCAAGTTTGTTTGAGCATGGATTCCTCTTTGGCCCACAAGGCTGTTTTCCCCAAACCATGGCCACTTGCTCCATACCTGACATCATATGTGATAGCAGGTGCAGAGACATGGCTCAACCAGCTATTCAGCTCTGTTCCCTATGGGGAACTCGATCACACAGCCGATCTCTGCAGAAAGCAGGTTTAAAATCACTCCAAGTAAGCTTGAACTTTGATAATGCTGCTTGCTTATCTGGATGGAGGTTGTGTGTGAGCGTGTGTAAGAGGCTAGCCTATAGTACAGACATAAATTTTACATGGGCTTCTGGCCGATCCCTGGCATGTGGCCCTTAGAATGCTTCCCAGGAACAAATGTGGCCCTTCCTCATCCCAGCTATTTACTGGGGAGGAAGCTAGATTGAACTCAGTAGGATTTACTTCAGAGCAGACATGCAAAGGATCACACTGTTAATGAAGGTAAATGCTGAAATGGAAAAGAACAACACAGGTGGTTTAAATTAGTCTCCTGTGATTTGGAGAGATAAATAAAAATTATCCTTGGAGTCAGCCTCTCACTATTCAGCACTTTTGGTCATGGATGGTATCTCAGCAGTAGCACTTTGCATCTTCTATACATCTTCTATAGCTTTTACTGTCTCCATAAATCAGAAAAACAGTTACTTGGAGCCAAATGCAAGTATTCAAAAATATGTCCCTAACAACTGAGGGGACCAATGAACTGTGTAAGGGTGTTAGCTTCCTCTGTTCCAGTCAATAGAGAGATAAATGGATGTTCCGTTGGGAAGAGGCTGCAGTAGTTCAGCTCTGACAACATTCCTTTGCCTTATCTCTGTTAGGATATTCATGGCTTCTATGTACAAGTAGAAAAATAATACCAAGAGTAGAATAATTTCATTTATCCATTTCCCTCTCTGATTTTTGTAACACTTTTCAATATATGCTTTAATCCTAGAAGCAAGGGTCATGCAATAAAGCCAAGGGTTGGAAGATTCTGGCCAGACAACAAAAGGTGCTCATTTTCCCAAGTAAACTATTTGCAACTACAAGATGTGGCCATGGCCACCAACAAGGATGGCTTTAAAAGTGAGGTGCATTAAATTAATTAAGAATAAGGCTAGCTGTGATGGTTCTGGGCTAGAGGGGCCTATGGTCAGATCCAGCAGAGCTCTTATTATGTTCTTAGGTTGTTGAGGTAAAGAAAATGCAATAAAAAAACATAAAAACGGCAGGAGAAAAGATCCCACTGGGGTGCCAACTTGAATAAAATATTGGCGTCATTGGCTCCCAGTACGTTTCTGAGCACAATTCAAAGTGTTGGTGCTGACCTTTAAAGCCCTAAACGGCCTTGGTCCTGTATACCTGAAGGAGCATCTCCACCCCCATCGTTCAGCCCGGACACTGAGATCCAGCGCTGAGGGCCTTCTGGCGGTTCCCTTCCTGTGAGAAGTGAGGTTACAGGGAACCAGGCAGAGGGCCTTCTCGGTATTGGTGCCCGCCCTGTGGAACATCCTCCCATCAGGTGTCAAGGCAATAAACAACTATTTTACTTTTAAAAGACACCTGAAGGCGGCCCTGTTTAGGGAAGTTTTTAATGTCTGACGCTGTAGTTTTTGATATTTGGTTGGAAGCTGCCCAGAGTGGCTGGGGAGACCCAGCCAGATGGGTGGGGTATAAATAATAAATATTATTATTATTATTATTATTATTATTATTATTATTATTATTATTGGAGCCCAGGTAAGCCCTGATCCACATAATCAGTCACATGATGCAGTGCACACACACCATTTGAATGGGAATGTCCCTCAACTTTGTGGGGGCCCAGCCCTCTCAAATATTTTATTGTGGGGACCAAAGCTCGCATGGCCCCTAGGAGTTGGCACCGATGTTGGCCATTGTGAGAAGAAGATGCTGGACTAAATGAGCCATTAGCCTGATCCAACAGGCTCTTCTTATGCAAAGCATGAGAAAAAATAATAATGGTTACTTCTTCAGGAATGGGTAAAAAAAATGGTATTTGTTTGGACCTGAAAAGACATCAAGGTACTAGACTAGCCTTCCTAGGAGTTCTATAAATGGGGTACCACATTTATTGGCCCTCCTTCCAGGGGGCGGGTGCTGGAGGGGACAGGAAGAGGAAGTTCCATTGTTTGCACAGAAATCCTTTGCACCAGCAGAGCTGCAATATTTTCCTCTGTTTCTCATTTTTTCAATCTTAAATTTAGTTTTCCACATTTTTGCAGGAATTTGTGAATTTTCTTTTGAAATAATCCTCATGAAAATTCTTCAGCTTTTTCTCTAAATAAAACACATTTTTGTATCTGGTTTTGATTATTGAACATATGTTTGCCAGCAATTTCTCCCAATAGAATGCATTTTTGTCTGTGATTTTCACTAATATATTCATTCTTATGCACATTCTTACCTAATATATGCATTATTCCAATCATTGTTAGGTTAGACAACTACATTTCAAAATTTGGATAAGTGCAGTTTGGGGAGGATGGCTGGGTTTCAGTTCTCCTATTGTATCAGAAAGCGTTAATTTGATAAATCTGGCTTTAAATGCGAACTGAATCAAATCCCCCCCCCCCCATCCCTAGGTGAGGGTTGAGCAAGTGTTTTCCATCCTGTTGAATATTCATAGAGTACAGAAAAACAATCATAAAGAGATTTATTGTAAATCTAATCCTGGCAAGGTGAGGAGAAAGTTCAGTTCCTTCAAGACCGCTTGGCATTTTTATGAGTCAGGTCTAAAAATCAATGTGCCCTTTGCAAGCCCAATCTATATCAAGTCTAGATCTCGAAGAGTTTGTTAACCTTTGGGACTGGACTTAAATTATGAAAATATAATTGACTTTCAAATAGACATGGGGGGAATTATGGCTGTCAGCTAATCCGAAAACTTTTTAGTTCTGCTGAAAAGCTATGACTTGCCTCAGCAGTTATTCATTAGTACCTTAGATCCTTAAAGTCTTTCACTTTTGAGAAATCCCACTGAATTCAATATTTGTACTAAGCGGCTTCTGCCAGGTGTGTCCCTCAATAATTCTGAAATAGGATTGTCATATGTCCTGGATTTCCCAGACATATCTGGAATACTGCACTTGGTAGCGGCAGTGTCGTGTGGAAATAGCAGCCCACGTCGACAATGCAGTTCTTGTCGATTTTCCATAAAAATAGGCATTTTTTTGTGATTTTGCCGAAAAGCTCAACAACTTTGCTTGAAATATGGCAACCCTACTATTGATAGATGCAGTTGTGTGTGTGTGTGTGTGTGTGTGTGTGTGTGTATGCATGTGTGAAATCTTCACAGGGGTTTCTGAACATAAGTTCTTGTTCAGAACTGTCTTGCTGCCAATAATGCTGTTGGATATATTCTATGAACTTTCATCTGTGTGAAGGCAAAGAAAGGATGTTACCTGCTGATAGTTCGAGCTTTGATGGACAAATCTCCTTTTCTGAACGGTATTCTACTGATGTATGGAAGTGAGAGCTGGACCATAAAGAAGGCTGATCGCCGAAGAATTGATGCTTTTGAATTATGGTGCTGGAGGAGACTCTTGAGAATCCCATGGACTGCAAGAAGATCAAACATATCCATTCTTAAGGAAATCAGCCCTGAACACTCACTGGAAGGACAGATCGTGAAGCTGAGGCTCCAATACTTTGGCCACTTCATGAAAAGAGAAGACTCCCTGGAAAAGACCCTGATGTTGGGAAAGACTGAGGGCACAAGGAGAAGGGGACGACAGAGGACGAGATGGTTGGACAGTGCTCTCAAAGCTACCAGCATGAGTTTGACCAAACTGCAGGAGGCAGTGGAAGACAGGAGTGCCTGGCATACTCTGGTCCATGGGGTCACGAAGAGTTGGACATGACTAAACGACTAGACAACAAGTTAAGCAATCCAACCTGGCTTGCCCAGATTGGATTATTCCTGGTAGGTACCCTATGATCCCTCTGAAAAGAATAAAGACACAAGAGTCTTTCTTTAAAAGTGACAAGAAGTTTACTCACATTCAGTTCACAGCATGATCCCTGAAGGCAGGCTTTAGCTTGTAATTACACAACAAAGTGTGAGTTCATCCCATATGAGGACTGAGCCCGTGTGCTGCTGGCTGAGAGCCAGCAGACAGCAAAATACATTAAGAGAACAACACCAAGAAAACAAAATGGCTGCAGGAGAGCAGCATGGCATCAAGAGAAAGATGGCTGCGTGACTTGGCTCTTTTATGGAGTCAGTCAGGGTCACGCCCATCTGCCTGGTCACATGCAGGCGAGGACGCTCCAGACCAGTGGAACAGGAAGTTATACTGGCTGGAGTAACTGTTAGAATTCCTGCTTCATGATTGCAGTCATGGGATTTTTGTTTTTCACATGATGGTATATGTTTTGACTCCACAGAGTGGGAAGTGATGGAGACAGGATGTTTGTGTTACTGTGTTCCATGAAGTGGGACTATTGTCCTTTGTTCTTTTTGCTGTCTGATGCTAGAGAGAGAGAGAGCCATGTTGCAGTGCTCTGTGTGTGTTTATATGTAAATAAAGTAGATTAGCCAATATGCTGAGTTGCTGAGGTCTGTCACGCAAGTTGCGCAAACTCTACAGATCCCTAAGTGTGCTGGTGTCAGTTGGCATTGGTCAAATCAAATATCTTTAATACGGTCAGTGACTAGGAAGCAATTTATAAAAATATGACATTAAAAGTAGTATTGTGCTACAAATAACAGTAGAAATATGGCCAATTCACAGAATTGGTGCTTATATTTATAACCAGGTTTTGACTTTTAAAGTTTTAAAAATTCAATTCAGGTGTCGCTACTGTTTATTATTGTTCCTTCGATGTTTACAATTTGAACTCCGTTGTTGACATCATTGCTCGTCTTATTCTTGTTGCAATGTAACAGTACTTTGCCACGGACCTGTTAATTTCGGGCTCTTTGTCAGCTAAGAGGTGTCTGATATAGGTGTCGTCTGTACTGCGAGGTATTTTCCTCAGAATCGGTTCGATCAGCTCTTTTCTTGAGTCTCGATATAATGGGCAGAATAAGATGACATGCCCAATGGTTTCGATTTCATTGCTGTTACAGGGACATAATCTTTGTTCGATCGGTATTTTATTGTATCTTCCCTCTAGAAGAGCTGAAGGGAGCATTGGCATTGGTCTCTGTGATGTTCAGGCTGAAGAAAGCTTTTTTTTTTTTAATAATATTTTATTAGATTTTACAGGAAAAGAGAAAAAAGCCATACAAAAAAGAACAATACATATTAAAACACCAACAAATACCAACAATTAAAAAGAAAAAGGATATTAAAAAATTTAACAAAAAAGAAAGAAGAAAAAAAGGGAAAAAAAGAAAAAGACCCCTTTTCAAATTCTTATCATTCATTACCTTATTTTCCTGACTTCCACCCGCCTCCCTTTCTTGTATTCCACTTTGAAATTGATCAGCAAATTCATTCTTATTAGTTTTATCCTTAAACAATTTCCCTCACGTATTATACTTTCCCAATCCTTATTTACTAGAACCCCTTCATTTCATTTCAATGTCATCAGCATTCAAAGATTTTACAGTGTTTTTGTAAATAGATTTTAAACTTCATCCAGTCCTCCTCCATCCGCTCTTCTCCTTGATCTCGTATTCTGCCGGTCATTTCTGCCATTTCCATGTAGTCCATTACTTGCATCTGCCATTCTTCCAGGGTGGGTAGATCTTGTGTCTTCCAATGCTTTGCAATAAGTATTCTTGCTGCTGCTGTGGCGTACATAAAGAAAGTCCTATCCTTCTTTAACACCAAT
The DNA here is from genome assembly GCF_964270895.1 of Podarcis filfolensis. Taxonomy (NCBI): domain Eukaryota; kingdom Metazoa; phylum Chordata; class Lepidosauria; order Squamata; family Lacertidae; genus Podarcis; species Podarcis filfolensis. The sequence continues at coordinate 98,230,625 of NC_139606.1, forward strand.
TGGTCGACCATGCCCAGGAGGAAAGCCTCTGGTTTCTTCAGGAAGGTATACTTAAATACCTTTTTCATTTCATTATAAATCATCTCCCAGAAGGCCTTAATCCTTGGGCACGTCCACCAAAGGTGAAAAAATGTACCTTCAGTTTCTTTACATTTCCAACATTTATTATCGGGCAAATGATAAATTTTTGCAAGCTTGACTGGGGTCATGTACCACCTGTACATCATTTTCATAATATTCTCTCTTAAGGCATTACATGCCGTAAATTTAATTCCAGTGGTCCATAACTGTTCCCAGTCAGCAAACATAATGTTATGTCCGACATCTTGTGCCCATTTTATCATAGCAGATTTTACCGTTTCATCCTCAGTATTCCATTTCAACAACAAGTTATACATTCTTGAAAGTATCTTAGTTTTGGGATCTAACAGTTCTGTTTCCAATTTTGATTTTTCCACCTGGAAGCCAATTTTTTTATCCAAATTATAGGCCTCTCTTATTTGATAATAATGAAGCCAGTCTCGCACTTTATCTTTAAGTTTCTCATAACTCTGCAGTTTCAATTTATCACCCTCCTGCTCCAAAATTTCCCAATATTTTGGCCAGTTGGTCTGAAGAAAGCTTTTGAAGCTCCAGAACAAAAGACCAGGAGGCAGAGAACATGCCAGTTGGGCGTGTGTCTCTGCCAGAGTCCTACTTGAGTGTAGGCTGAACTCCTGACAGTAACATCCCCCTGCCTGAGTCCACTCTAGGGAAACAAGGAATGTTGTATGTGACTGCTCCAATGGATTTCATCCCACACTGAGAAATTCCACTGAATTCAATGAGACTTACTTCCAAGTAAGTGCATGTAAGATTGCAGCATTAGGGGGCAATTCTAAGGCTGGATGGGGCAGAATCCAAAGGTGTATTTCGGTACATATCAGACTGGCACCATCCCTAGTGTATTTGTAGTGCCTGTTGAAGTTCCTTTCTTACAAGCCTTCTATGTTGATATCTTTATCTCAAACAGTACGTGTGTTGGATCTGAAATTGCATTTTACATCCCCCCCCCATTGTTATAATTGTTTTTGTATATATGACATTGTGTTAGCAGTTCTGTTGCTGCTGTTTTTATTGTGAAATCACTTTAAGGTATTTTATGGGCAGCAATTAATAAATGGAATTAAATAAACAAACAAGCAATAGACCAGGACTGAACTACAGTTTCCCAGTTCAAGTGCAACAGGAAACTGTGGTTTAAACGTTAAACAGACCATGACAGAAACACAGAAGTTGATGCACAGGGTTAGGAAGAGAGGGGATATGACTGATGATTGTACAGTATTGATTTAATAAACTGGGGTTTAGAAACCAAGACAGAACTGGCTCACAACTCTGCAGCATAACGTATGCTACAGATAGCTGTAAGGATGAAATTGGAGTAATGAGGAAATTATCCACACCTTCCTGAATTCTGCATAAAATGTCTAAAATGTTGCACATTTTTTTAAAAAAACTCTACTGTAACACAGCCGCTTCACATGGCAAGTTAAGACTTCAGGTAATATATTATAGGTGGGCTATTTTGAAATCTATGTGGCAATCACTTGTCATAACATATAAGTTTCCATCCGAGGGAAATTCAGCCCCCTGGGCTTCCTCATTAATTATTATTTTAAAAAATCCTCTGAGTATTATAAAATAATGACATGTGAAATTTAAATTGTGTGGAAATTAATGAGCCGCCTCAATAGCATCTTGCATTAAAAAATTGTGACAGGTTATAACAAATCTGCCCCAATTGTAACATTTTACCTGATAGATTAATGGCCACTGCTGCTTCCCACCCAACCTTTGAAAGAGAATAGGAAGCTGTCAGCTTTATTAAGGCAAAACTCCAAGTAATTTCTGTGAGACATTGTCAAATGGTGCCTTGCTCTTTCATCTTCCATTTCGCACTCTAGTTATTCTTCTCATTAGCTTTAACAAGGTGCTATTTATTAAGTTGTCACAGCACTGTGGAAGAGCGCAAGATAAGTTGAACTTGGTCTTGTGACACCGAGCTGCAGTCAGAATTGCTAGGTTACTGAACCTGAATTATCACTGCGAAGATGGCAAATGCAGGGACATCTAGAAATATCTGTGGACATAAAAAAAATAATAAGCTAATGAGGCATCAAGTTTAGCTTTACATATGGGAAAATATGGGTTGTATCCAATGAGGTCATTGCACAAGCAGAACAACTTCCTTTGTGCAATGGAATTTCCCCTCCCTCTGTCCCTGGTGCACCCCCAGAATCTGTTTTGGGGGTCTCCCCCCAAGCAGATTTGTGAAGGTGCAGGGGGATGTGCAGTTGGAGAAAAGGAAGGGGGGCACTTGCACAGTTACATAGTTGGACTCAAGCCTATCTCAGTTATTAATTTTGATATTTGTACTCATTTCCTAGCCAAGATAGCTTATAATTAATATACACAAAAAGCACAATATTGGTAAAAAAAGGTAAAGGTAAAGGACCCCTGTCAGTTAAGTCCATTCGCGAACATCTCTGGGGTTGCGGCGCTCATCTCGCTTTACTGGCCAAGGCAGCCGACATTTGTCCACAGACAGTTTTTCAGGGTCATGTGGCCAGCATGACTAAGCCACTTCTGGCGAACCAGAGCAGCACACGGAATCGCTGTTTACCTTCCTGCTGGAGCGGTACCTATTTATCTACTTGCACTTTGACGTGCTTTCGAATTGCTAGGTTGGCAGGAGCAGGGACCGAACAATGGGAGCTCACCCCGTCGCAGGGATTTGAACTGCCAACCTTCTGATCGGCAAGCCCTAGGCTCTGTGATTTAGACTACAGCGCCACCCACCACATACCCCAATCTTCTAAAGGTGAGAGATTTCAGGGACTCCAGTGTGTGCCCCAAGGAAGGTTTCTTTTGAAGCTCGCTGGAGACTTGTGGCATTACTGTAGGCATTACCTATAGGCTGCCTCCTGAATAAGCTTAGTAGTCATGTAATAAGAGACATCTGCTTGTGGATCTGGTTAAGAAACAGGAAGCAGAGATACACAAAGATTGGTACTGGGAACCGTACTTCTCAACTTGTTCATAAGTGGTTTAGATCTAGGGGTGAGTAGTCAGGTAGCCAAATTTGCTGATGATGGTGAATTGTCAGGGCGGTTGAAACAAAAAGGAATTAGCATAAGACTACCAATGGCTACTAGGCTAAAATGACTGGGAGAATAAGAGGAAACTCAAATCAGAGAGTGTGCAAAGACTGGATAATATTTAAAGAATACTTAAAACAATATTGTGCCGGTGATGTTTAGATTGAATCCTGAAGATTAAAAGGAAAGTGACAAATGTAGATAATTTTAGATATGTGATAGATACAATAGAAAGTGCGTATAAGTTAAGAATACGTTGAAAGCACAAGGAGGTGAATGGGAAGTCAAAAGAGTGTGCGATGTTAGTTGATGTGTTGTTAGTTAATGTCTAGTGGTGGTGTTGTGTTTTTGTTTTGTTTTGTTTTGTTTTGTTGTCCCAACTGTTTTCTTTCTTATTTGTTGTTCTTTTATGTAAACTTTTTTGCAAATAAAATTTAAAAAAGAAAGACATTGCAAGTGTGGAGCGTGCTTTTGTGCTTGGTTCCTTCTTGCGGGTTTCCCACACGCATCTTGTTGGCCACTCTGAGGAGAGGAGTCTGGCCTAGATGGGTCATTGGCCTGAACCAGCAGGCTCTTAGGTTTTTTATGTCTAAGAAACAACATCCTTTTGCACAGAATGCTGTGAAAAGTGCACACTTTAAGCCATGGAAAAATAGTCCCTTGTTTTTGAAACAGAACAAAAACGGGGAGCTTACAGACAATGTGAGGTTTATAACAAACTATTAACTGCGTTGACTCAGAAGTCAGTCCTATTTCATTCAATAGGACTCACTGCCAGGTAAGTGGGGTTAGGGTTGCAGCCTTAGTCACCAACTATAGTCCTCGCAAAATGTATGGTAAGACAGGTAATAAGGGTACATAGAGAGGGTAGACATTTAAGGAGTCCTCCCACAGCCAATCTTATAGCAGAAGGATGGAGTAAATGTACTGAGCACTTTACATATATTGTCACTCCTTCGACTGAGGCGTTTTACAATGCAAAGAAAAATGTTGCACAGGCACCCCACTCACAATATTTGTTCTGTGAAATGGACAGTTCCTCTGTGCACAGCACCATCAGGTCTCTTTCGAAGTAGCCCCTGCTGTTGCTTAGGGCGCCATCTAGTGCTTGTGGCTCTCCTAAGCACATCCGGAAATGCTACTCATTGGTGACTCCTGCCGCGATCACATAAAGTGAAGTTGGGGAGAAATGCTTGTGGACAGCTGATACATATGTGGATACACACGTCTGGGATGCCTGGCTGGGCAAAGCATCCCCGAAACATTTCCACATAAAGATGCATACATTTTTATTATTTGCTTATTAAATTTCTGCTCCACCTGCTTTTGGAAAGGCTCCTCCCACTCCAAGGCAGCCTGGATTTTCTGCAGAAAAACCAATCATATTGTATAGCCTTTGTTCTCATCTGATGCAATAATTATTCATGGGGGGGGCATACTATTTCTGTTTCTGTTTTATTAGAATCCCTGTTCACACATCATATTGGCAAATACAAATTCCTAGATGATGAGCAAAATCATCCCAAATTTTGGCCTCCCTTTTTATTTTATTCCCTCCCTCTTTTTCATTTCATCCCTTGTTTTGTTTTTTATTGCTCCCCTCCTTTGACAATGTAAATATTCTCCAGAGTCAGATGATCTGTTCCTTGCTGGAAGTCTTCAAGCGGACAGCCATCTGTTGGGGCATCTGGGTTACTTGCTTGAGCAAGAGGTGGACTTGATGGCCTGCAAAGACTTCCTCAGCTCTGTGATTCTATGAATAAGAGTTGTAATGCAATCCTGAAAATATTACACGTGCCCTAAAATATTAATAGTCACCAGGGAACTGTGCCTGTCTCTAGCACCAGATCTGTTTGTCTCCCAGGAACTGCAGCCAAGCAATATAAAAATGGCTCGCCTTTGCTTTTCATCATCTGCTAACTTCCCTATAATTAATAGATCCCGTGTACTTTGAAACCAAAATGAAAGCATCTGGAATGTCTTCCCTTTTTGGCTGCCTAGCAAGTGAGCAGCTGGCAGAGACCAAATAGAAGGGAGCAGTCTTGATCAGATTGCAGCCTTGCGCAGGAAAACTGAACAGAAACATCACGGAATAAAAGCAAACTGGGTCAGATTTATTTCTGGCACCGCTCCACAAAAATCGGTGATGGATTGATCTGTCAATGTTTGTTAGTGGCGGACAAGCCATCGCCCTAAGGGAAACCACACTGTGTATACTGACAGGTGAGAAATGTGTGTGTGTGTGTGTGTTTTAACAGCCACATCATGTTTTATTTCAATGACCGGCACTTGTTGCAGCAACATAGTTGGACAGGTTAATCTTTCTCAGGTGATATGCATACAGATGAGAGCTGATAGCATCCATCTGCATGTGGAACGGACACTATCAGCGGAACAGATTTCTCTTCCCCATGCAACCTCCTGCACATACCCCAAATCTGCTCCAGAAGGTTGGGGACTCTCTAGAGCCTCCCGGGGGGGTGGGGCTGCCTGGGAAAGAGAGGATGAGGAAGTACATGAGCCAGTGTCTATTTGCATAGTGTTGGATGTCATCCAATGCCATTAATGTTTCATTATAGCTTGTGTAAGTTTCAGTCTCTTAAGAGACACTTAAGGCAGTTAACATGAGTTGAAATAAAACAATCCAGAACGATGAAACCATTGAAATGTCAGGGTTTGGAGAGGGGCAGAGAGAACAGCAGGTTTTAAATAAACTTTATAAAACCATCAGATCATAATAAAACACCTGCAAACTGAAAGGTTAAATACCTGTTGAAATAAAAAGGTTTTTCTGAAGTAGTGAAATACTATGCAGGAAAGGGATAGGCAGCTGTTCCTAGGGAGGGGGGACTCCTTTGAGACCTGGCCAGATGTACCACCTGATGAGAAACAGGGAAGAGACTCCCCAGCTGATCTTAATATCATGAGATCTTAAGATCATAAAGCTTTTTCAGCTTTAAAAGTAGCAGGACAGGAAAGCAAGGGAGACACAGATTATTAAGAAGGCCAAAGTTTATTGAAACCCAACACATTTTGCAAAGATATTTCCCTTTTTCGGGCGCAATCACAGTAATCATAAGGGGGGGTGTTCAGTGTAGGAATATGTCTTCCATGAATATGGTCTTAACCAGTACTTTTGTTCTTTAAAAATGTTTAGGGGTAATCTCATTTTGACTCAAGAAAATCACCCTTTTATAGTTCAAATCGGGGGAAATAAATGGACAAAAGTACAAAGAACATGCATCACCTCATCAGTAAAAGACAACACACCCACATTCCACACTGCTTCATACGTTAAACACTCACTTCCATCTGAGACTCAGGAAACACCGTGACGGGAAATGAGGCCGCCATCAGGGGTAGCAACAGAACTGATGATTCATCCCGTTAGATTCACAAAATGTTTAGGGGTATGCGTACCCCCAGAAAAGCACTGGTCTTAACTGTGTGTCTGTAAGTGATTATGTGAACACAAGTCAGTGTACACATGTCAGAAGCAAAGATCAACAGTGTGAAAGCAATGATTCTTCAGCATCAACTTTGTTGGACTGGTCATGTCGTTCAGAGGAGAGACCAAGCCAATGCAAACAGGAACTGAGCAGGAAGAGCTAACAGTCTCTCAGGCTCCCTGGAGTTCTGAAGGGATACTTACAGAGACATTTTGCAATGCCACTGAAAGTACAGTGGTACCTCAGGTTACATACGCTTCAGGTTACATACGCTTCAGGTTACAGACTCCGATAACCCAGAAATTGTGCTTCACGTTAAGAACTTTGCTTCAGGATGAGAACAGAAATTGTGCTCCGGTGGCGCCGCAGCAGCAGGAAGCCCCATTAGCTAAATTGGTGCTTCAGGTTAAGAACAGTTTCAGGTTAAGAACTGACCTCTGGAATAAATTAAGTACTTAACCTGAGGTACCACTGTACATGGAGGACACACTATGGTGCCCATGAGTGCCATGGAGTTACTGCTGCTATAAGACCAAGCAAGACTGCTATTAAGACCAAACAAGATCTTAGCTGGTTGGCAATCCTAACTCAGAGTGAGCTCTAGAGCAATGGGTTTTATTCCTTCACCATGTGGGATGGAGTAATAATAATAATAATAATAATAATAATAATAATAACAACAACAATAATAATAATAATAATAATAATAATAATAATAATAATAATTTATTATTTATACCCCGCCCATCTGGCTGGGTTTCCCCAGCCACTCTGGGTGGCTTCCAAAAGAATATTAAAATACTGTGATACATCAAACATTAAAAGCTTCCCTAAACAGGGCTGCCTTCAGATGTCTTCTAAAAGTCTGGTAGTTGTTGTTTTGGGAGGGCGTTCCACAGGGAGGGTGCCACTACTGAGAAGGCCCTCTGCCTGGTTCCCTGTAACTTGGCTTCTCGCAGTGAGGGAACCGCCAGAAGGCCCTCAGTGCTGGACCTCAGTGTCCGGGTAGAACGATGGGGGTGGAGACGCTCCTTCAGGTATACTGGACCGAGGCCGTTTAGGGCTTTAAAGGTCAGCACCAACACTTTGAATTGTGCTCGGAAACGTACTGGGAGCCAATGTAGGTCTTTCAAGACCGGTGTTATATGGTCTCGGCGGCCGCTCCCAGTCACCAGTCTGGCTGCTGCATTCTGGATTAGTTGTAGTTTCCGGGTCACCTTCAAAGGTAGCCCCACGTAGAGCGCATTGTCCTGGCCCTATATATCTTTTCTCCCTCCTCAACAGCTCTGGGATGCAAGATAAGACAAAGAAAAGAGAATGAAGGGATTCACATTATAACTCTTCCAGTTTTGTCAATTTCCTGGAAGAAAAGATGAAAAAGTTTAAAAAGATGAATCTGCGTTCTGTGGTAAAATGGTACAATTGAGAATTTGGTTATTTATGATATGTGAGTTTAAATTGTATTCAAAGCTCTTATCATTTCTTCTCCAAAGTGCTGTAAATAAATGTAAAAGTTTCCGTAAAATATATATAAAGTGACAAACTGGTAATTTATCTACCCACTTACTCAAAAATGGCTGTCAAGCACCAGAACTGAGAGATCCATTTGGCAAAACATTAAGTTACTGCAGTGCATAAACCTGGCACGCTCATGAATAATCTCAAGAGTCACCATCCAATTTCTTTCCTATGCCAAGTCAAAAGCGGGTGGAAAGACAACTAGCAATGCTTCTTTGCTTTAAATTATTAAGTGAAATTTGTCTGAGGAACGATACAGATTTCTCCTTAGCCCTCGTCTATTGACAAGCTGTTGCCGCTTACTGGCAAATGGAGCCACATGACATGAGAAGAGCCATATTGGATCAGGCCAACAGCGCATCTAATCTAGCACCCTGCTCTCACAGTGGACAAACAGTCCTGAGCATGACAGTGCTCTTCCCACGCATGATTTCCAACAACTGGTATTCAGAGGCAACGTTGTCTCTTGACAGTCGATATGCTTTGGGCTTTGCTCATCAGAGAGGCTCCACAGACACCATCCATTCTCAAAGCACGCCAAGATTATGCCTAGCAGGCTAAAGGGTCTCAGTTGTGTTTTTAGAAATTATTTTTATTTTTAGCAAACCTGTGTGTCCCTGGTTCATGGCACTGGGGCAGTTAGGTGTCTCTTTGGGAAGTTTCGCACATATAGGGCTGGCAAAGCCAGGGCTTTTCTTCAGTGGGAACTTACCAGAACTCAGTTCCAGCACTTCTCAGGTGGGTGCCATTGCCATTATAAGAGAACCAGGGGGGTGTTCATGGTGAGTTCCGGCACCTCTTTTTCTAGAAAAATAGCACTGGGAAAAGCACTTCCTTCTCCTGCCCCCATCAAGGGACAGGCAGTGGGGAAGGAAAGCATCAGTTGCTAGTGGGACTGGGAGAGAAATATGTGCTTCTCAATAATAATAATAATACAGTGGTACCTCGGGTTAAGTACTTAATTCATTCTGTTCTTAATCTGAAACTGTTCTTAACCTGAAGCACCACTTTAGCTAGTGGGGCCTCCTGCTGCCTCTGCGCCGCCGGAGCCAGATTTCTGTTCTTTTCCTGAAGCAAAGTTCTTAACCTGAAGCACTATTTCTGGGTTAGCAGAGTGTGTAATCTGAAGCATATGTAACCTGAAGCATATGCAACCTGAGGTACCAATGTAATTAATTAATTAATTAATTAATTAATTAATAATTTATACCCTGCCCATCTGGCTGGGTTTACCCAGCCACTCTGGGCAGCTTCCAACAGAATATTAAAACACAATAGTCTATTAAACATTAAAAGCTTCCCTAAACAAGGCTGCCTTCAGATGTCTTCTAAAAGTCTGGTGGTTGTTTTTCTCTTTGACAGCTGGTGGGAGGGCGTTCCACAGGACAGGTGCCACTACCGAGAAGGCCCTCTGCCTGGTTCCCTGTAACTTGGCTTCTCGCAGCGAGGGAACTGCCAGAAGGCCCTCGGCGCTGGACCTCAGTGTCCGGGCAGAACGATGAGGGTGAGGATGAGACGTTCCTTCAGGTATACTGGACCGAGGCCGTTTAGGGTTTTAAAGCACCAAACATTGGGCTGATGGAAAGCAGGGAAAGGAGCCTGGTAAAAGCCATGCACAACAAGAGAGGGAGAGAGGGAGGGAGGTAAGTATGCCGGTAAGTACCATTACAAAAATAACTGAAGCAGCAGCAGCAACTTTAGTCTAAGCCTTTTGTCCCAGAATCCGTAAGAACTCTGGGAAACGGGCAAGTACTACACCAGATCTTGATTGAGTTATCACAGCCTATCCCTCTGGCCAACTGCTTCAAAACCAATTGTCATGTGGAACAGGTGGTCCCTGGTTGGGATAACTTCCTTGTTCTCTGGATCAGGCCAATGGTATCGTCAAGCAAGCGTTGTTTGTCACAGATACGGTACATATAATAAAGATCTGTCACAATTACTAAGACTTTGCTCCACACTTTAGAAAAGACGACCACTTGTAAATTCCTCTTCGCTACATTCCCTCACTGTTCCCAGCACGCTTGATATCATCTGGGTGAACAGATGGGCTTTACGGTTCATTTCAAACTGTTCAGTCAGTCAACCAGCACAAATTGCATTAATTCCCTCACAGTTTGAGAACAAAGAGCCAAATATTCTGTGAACGGCACACTGTAGGTGGGAATCAGAGATTCCCTGCCATTAATTCAAAGCTGTTTTAAACAAACACACACCTATATCTATATCTATGATCACCAGGGCATCACAGAAATATTATCTACCACAGGGGTGAGGTTTTTTTTTTAAAAAAAGACTAAGTGCCACATTCCCTTGTGGGCAGCCCTATGGGAGCTGAAATGGATGTGACTCTTAAGATTATATTCTAGCCATGCAATAAAGTCAGGTTTCTAGACAGAGACAGACCGACAAACAGACAGACAGACATAGACAAGGGTGGGGGAGAAAGTTGATTCAGTTCACTTTTAAAGATGAGCCAAAACCACCCTTTCTGAAACAATGTGCAACGCCAGCCTTTCAAATTCATACTTCTTCAAGTTTTGCAGTGCATTTCTTCAGCCACCTAATATATATACCAGGGTAAAGTGCACATGAAAGTGCATATATTTGTGAAACTATCTTACAAAAATGGACATTAGGGAAAACTGCTTGCAAAAATGCTATTAGTCAAAACCGTATACAAAAAAGTGTTTATTAGTAAAATGTGCACTAAAAGGCTGGTGGATTTTCATGGGGATCACAAAAATAATAATCACAAATTGTGGAAATGTTGAGAAGTGAAGTTAAGATTAAAAAATTAAAATAGAAACTTGGAGAACTGAAATTGACAGATATGTCTGTTACTTATCCAGGCAAGCAAGAGACATTACCATGGGGAGGTGTGTGTGTGTCACAAGAAGTGTGCCAGTCCAGGGCCAAAAGGAGTGGCCCCTGGCCCTGAGGCCCCCCGTGCCTGATCTACCAAGACTGTGTGTGCAAAAATGAAGTGATTACATCAGCCTTTCCAAACTGTCCTTGTAGTGCCTAATTGTTTTCAAGCCTAACAGATCCCAAACTTCTTGGGAGTGGGACAGAAATAATGAGATGAGGTTCCTGACTAACTGCCACAGTGGAGCGATTCCCAGTGGATGAGAGATACTGGATAGCCCATGGAAATAGACAGTATGGCAGCGTAAGAGTGTTCTCATGGGCAATTTGGGTGCAAATGACTATTCAGTCACCCTGGGAACCTTAAATACTTTTTTTTTTACCATTTGTTTTATTATCTGAGAAGCATTTCCCCTATCACACACCTGAGGCATATCCCGCTTGCTCAGATCTGAATGCCATATATATTCCCTTGGGTGCCATCTGGGCAGAAACTCTCTAATTTGTCTCCTTTGCTGTAGAGTTGACTATTCAGAGAAAGGAGCATTAATATAGGCAAGGGATGGGGAACCTGTGGCCCACCAGATGTAGCGAGACTTCATATCCCATCATCCCTAATCACCAGCTATCCTGGCTAGGGCTGATGACGGCTGTGGTCCAGCAATACCTGGAGAGTCACAGGTTACCCAGTGCTGGCACAAATCACGCTCCTTCCTCTGAATGGCTGTGTTACATTGTCATTGCTTAATGCTTCACAAACATTTAATTCCAATAATGTGTGCTCTCATTCCAGGGATGAGGGATAATTTCTTGGTGGTTTCCCATTAAGTGTTTTGGACCACAATTTATCTGGCTTTCAACAACCAAGAAATTAGCACACAGCCCTTAACGCTGAAAGCTTTTTACACAGGGCATCATCAGCGCTCTAAGAGGAGACAGTTAATATGGTATTACTTAGCTTAATAGGCTCTCAGGAAACAGAGTAAGGTCAAATCAGCTAAGTCAAAGGGGCAGTCCCATTCCAGCTCAAGCAGAACAGTGGCATGAGAAGATACAGGGAAGAGGGATTAACCTTTTGACATTTTATATGCAGGGATCTCTCTGAGAGTAAAATGGCTCTAGGCCAGTTCCACTCCTCTGCAACTATAAAATGGTATCCGAGGCCTGTTTGAGGCGCCACCAATTTACAGCCGACAGTAATGTATTTTGTGTGGTGGGGATCCAGACCTAAGCAGTGCTGGTTCCCAGCACAATACAAATGACACAGTGTGTGAGCAAGGCAAATGAATTTGCTCTGCTCACACAAGGTGTCAGTCAAACAGTAACACAGGCACAATTCCAGAACTCAGCTCAGAGGCCGCCCACTCCTCTGACCTGGGCCCATCACTTGGGTGATGTAGTGGTTACGTAGCTACCATTTCTCAAGTTTTCATTTTAAAACCAAAAGTTATGATCTTTTCAAAAAAATAAAATAAAAAATCAGCCTTTGTGAACAGGGTGACTTCAATGACATCCCTGTTGTTGCCAAGAAACTACAAAGCAACATGCTTTATCTTTCATTGCTCCCTAACTTTGTTATCCTGCTTTAGGTTGCTCAGGCACTCATCTCTAATAAATACATCCTGAAGAGAGGGACAGAAGACCTTTAATCTTAATTTAGCAGCTTGCTTTTCTGTCTCTAACCATGAGTCAGCCTGGGAAGCATGTAGAATTTTAGAAATAAAGTAAGTTAGCCTCTCAGTACAAAAACAGGAACATTCCTGTTAAAGATAACCTTTTCTAAGAAACCAGAAGCTTTTCTTTTAGGAGTCTTAGGTACAGAGATTCCAAATGACCAGAAGAGACTATTTATGTATGTGACTACAGCTGCCCAGACTTTGTTAGGTCAGAGATGGGAAAGAAAATTGTGATGGTCCTGGGGGCTACTGAGAGGCGAGGCCCAAGTCCAGTCCGAGGTCAATGGTGCGGTATGGAGGCTGTCCATCAAAGCTGTAGCTGGGTCCAAGGCAGGGAGTCGGGTGGGGTCAGGAACTCTGGCAGAAGAGCAGGACAGGGTGCAGGCAGGAACAGGCTAGCAACAACGTTGCTCCCGCAACCTGGGTTGGGGCTGACTGGCTTTTATCTGCCCTGAGGCTGGAGGCGAGCACTCCTCCTGTGGGAACTTAGTTCCCTCCGCCTCTGTGCCCTGAGCCTCTGCAGCTCAGGAGAGGCTGGAGGGTTACCGGACCCAGAGGCAACCTCAGCTTCCTCTGACGGGGCTGAGAGTGGAGCACCTGCAGGCAATGGGTCCTCCATCACCTCAGGGGCCAGAGCAGACTCAGCTGTTGCCTGCACCTGAGGATCCAGCACAGGTGAGGACCCTTCAGGCTCATGCCCCAGCCCCGGCTCAGCTGGTTCTGGAGGCGGGGACTCCTGTGCAGGCTGGGATTCCTCAGGTTCAGCCTCTGAGTCCGAACCCCAGGCCATCACAAAAATACAACCCCTACCAAGGAAGAATGGCAGATAAAACTGATGGACCACACTGAAATGGCAAAAGTGACCAGAAGAATTAGGAACCAGGAAGAATAAATACCTGTAGTTGAAAGTTGAATTATGGTCTGTTTAAAGATTTGATAAAATTGGAGTAATAGAAGAGAAGCAGGAGAAAAATGTTGGCATAAGGATCCACAAAAGGGAGTAGGGAAGTCAAAGGGGATTTACTGATTATGTTTTAAATGTTTTCTTTGTTGTTGCTTGTAAACCTGAAAATGCTAAAATAAACTCTCTCTCTTTTTAAAGGAACATTCCTATATCAATGCTGGCTAATTCAGGGATTGAAATGGAATTGCTTCTTTATTGGTGTTTAGTTCCTGCACTAGAGGAATTAGACACAGTTAATCAGCTTAAAACTAAAATAGACAACAATGCAATGGCGGAGACTAGTGAACCACAGCTCTGCAGGCCTATTTTGACATTTAAAGGACACAATCATTATACAAATATTTTAAAAAGTTTGACAAATTTTTTTTTAATAAATGCAATGACAAAACACAAATAGACCACAATTTTTTTTTAACAAGACATCTCTCACATGTTTGATGTTTATAGTTATCCAAAGGGTGAGTGACTGGCTGGCTGTGTTTTTCTGGTCACCGTAGTGTCCTGGTCAGCATCTAGCTTTACTGAAGGTCACTTCAAGGAACAGGTGGAGAATGATGGACCAGACCCTAAAGAACAGCTGGCAACCACTGGCCATTGGAGGGCTAAAGGGTGCTTGCTAGAGGGGTGGACTGGAGCCAGGGTCTGCTAGTTGCTGATCCCTACTGTAGCTGTACTGTATTAGACAGTGTATTCAAAACAGTTAAAAGCAAATGTGGGGGGAAGAACTCTCAGCACCCTTAACTACAGCTCCCAGGATTGTTTTGGGGTGTGGGGAGCCATAACTGCTCATGTGGTATAATCACATTTTAAATGCATGGTGTGGACATGGCCTTTCCCCCCCTAACATTTGTTCTGGAAGAAGCACAAGCCCCAAATAATAGGCTGAACAGGTCAAGGAGTCCATTCGAAATCTCAGTCCACTGCTTATTTCACTCTGTTTCTCCGGTGACAAAAAGGTGCACATTTTTGGAAGACTGGAGCATTTGGGCCGCCCGGTCGACACCCACCACCGCAGCCACCTTTTGAGCATCGTATTTTGAGTACAGCACTGTGCAGGTCAAGGTGGCCTCTTCTTCGCTGCCTGCCAGCTTCATCATATTGCAGACCTCACTATAGAAATGGGGATAGGTGGGCAGTTCGTAAAAAATAAGGTTCCGGATGCCTCTAATTGAGTACCTGAATAAAGCAAACAAACAAGAGGGCACAAAATGATTAATATGCAACCGGGCAACACAGAAATTCCTTTTTGAAACTTTAACCATTTATAGATGAAACAGAATACAGTGGTACCTCAGGATACAGACGCTTCAGGTTACAGATGCTTAGGTTACAGACTCCACTAACCCAGAAATAGTACCTCAGGTTAAGAACAGTTTCAGGTTAAGAACGGACCTCCAGAACAAATTAAGTTCTTAACCCGAGGTACCACTGTACAGCCCCTTTTAAATTTAACGGACCCCTGGGATTTCAACAAGGGAAATGAGACTTCCTGACCCCCCCCCACTCTGCAGTGAAGCAAGATTAAAAGTTACAATGCAGAGAGGTAGAATAGATTCTGTAGACTGCTAGCCACCAAAAAAACAGGGTCTCTGGATGCCTGAAACCTTCCCGCAGCTATCTGTTGAACCTCCTCCCTCCCCACCTTATTTCTTTATGTTTGGCATTTGTTGGACACCCTATTTCATAAAGGTATCTGGTCGACTTTCAGTGAATAAGTAAAAAACAATGCAATACAAAAAAAACTATCAAACTGATATCTACATAAATGCAAACAAAAGCAAACCTCACTGTACCCCCCACCCCCATTAAAATGCAGATATAAATGCTGAGAGGCCCAGCCTTCAAAATTTAAAAGGTTTGGGTGAATCAAAAGGGCTTCAGTTGGTGCCCCAAAGATCACAAAGGTGGCATCATTTTTATAAGGAAGGGCTGCGGATTCCTATTCAAACATCACTCCTCTAGTGGACCAGCAAAGTAACATCCCCTAGGTCCCTTCTCCTCTTGTCAAACTGGATCATCTCTATCCACCTTTGTTCTTACCACTTAATCCAGACTTCTGGAACAAGGGAAACTTCCTCATACCAAGTCAGACCTTTGGTCCATCTAGCTCGGCCCTGTCTACACAAGGGGTTGCCAACCTGGTCCCTACTGCCCACTAGTGGGTGTTTCAGGGTTCTAGGTGGGCGGTAGGGGGTTCTAAGGCACTAGCTGAATCTTCCTTCCATCGAGCAATGGTGGGCGGTAAGGAAATTTTACCATCAAGAAAGATGCATTAGTGGGCAGTAGGTATAAAAAAGGTTGACTACCCCTGTTCTACACTGACTAACAGCAGCTCTCGGGGATGTCAGACAGAGGTCTCTTCCAGCCACATCTGGAGCTGTCAGGGCTTAAACCTGAGACTTGCACTCAAAGTACATTCTCTACCAGTGAGCTATGGCCCTTCCTTGTTATTAAATAAATACGTACAGCTTTGGTTCAAACGGAAGTATACACAGCATCACATTATGATCAGCTGGCAATGATTTTCAAGACACATTTTACCTTTCTATGGGAGAAATATGAGCCCAAGAAACATCAGTTATTAACACATTCAGAAATCAAACCAGAAGTGTACTGTCTTTTAGTCTATATTTATGATCTGTGGAGGAGCATCTACATTGATGGTGCTGCATAGGTGATGAAAATAATACACATTTAAGAAATCTTCCAGTGCTGTTTGAAAAATTCCACATTTTTAGCCTAATTATGAAGCATTATTAATTTTGGGGGGGAGCAAGTATGACCTCATGCACCCTCTTCTATTAAAGACTTGGACTTTAGCGACCACCCCAGCCTACCTTTTATAAAAGTGGAAACGCTCCGTGAAAATCAGAAATTGCTTCACTCCCTTTAGGAAGAATTGCCTCGCTCTGGAAATGCCAGATTTACTGGTGTATTCACAGATGTGCACAAAACTCAACTCTTCCTTCTTGAAGTAGTTCCGAAGGCGTACATAATCAAAATATGACGGGACGTAGATGAGTGTGTGCGACATGACGGCATCGCGATACTCAGGCAACACTTTCTCAATGAAAAAATGAAACCTGATTAAGGAAACATAAGCACGTTATTCTGCTCCAAAAATAAAAATTCCCAGCATCTCACTTAATGCAAATGTAGAATATATATCACACACAAACATTCTCTTTACGTTGTAAATACACGTCTTACTCAACACACTGCAAAAGGGACCATTTTGAAGGAGCCGAGTTCCAATTTATTTCCTACATAAGCAGAATAAGGGAAAGATGTCACCCTCCTCTCACTTGGGAGAGGTTTTATTAATGCTGCTTAATACAAAAGGAGGGTCTCCCCCTTAACTGATATGCACAAATGTGTCTTTATGACTATTTTTTACATGCACCACAGGCTATCTTATTCTTGATCGTATTTTCTAGCGAAAGCAATAACAATTCTTATTAAAAACATCGTAAATGCATATAAAAGTGATTTATAGACAGATCACTAGAGTCTTCATAGTAAAAACACTGCAGACAGACCACTAACTGCATCTAACATTGTGTGGAGTCTCCGCATTTTTACTATTATTCATATCCCACTTTTCCTTCAAGGACCGCAGGGTGACATATATGGTTTCTCCTGTCCCATTTATCTACGCAACATCCCTGTGAGGTTGGTTAGGCGGAGAGATGGTGATGAGTCAAAGGACACTCCACGATATTTTGGAGACTGAGTGGGCACTTGGCTCTCAAACTTTCTTGGTGAGCTTTAGTGGGAGCATGGGGAATTTCCACTATGGCAGTGATTACATTGTTCAAGTGATGGGAGATGCAGTCCAAAGCACTTGGGAGGGCATCAGACTGGGGAGGGCTGTTGCAGCTGCAACGCAGAGCACTTAACCACAAGGAAACGTTTAGGAGTCCTCCACAAGGCAAGTGTCTAATGCCCAAGGAAAATAATTGGGACCGGCAACAGAGTGTTTCAGTGCAGAGTTGTTCAGGGTTGCCATCTTCCAGAGTTCCATCCTCTGGTTTTCTATTCTCTCCTGATATGCCCCGCGGAGGACCTTAAGGTCCATAAATAGCAACACCCTAGTGGTCCCAGGTCCTAAGGAAGTCAGATTAGCCTCAACCAGAGCCAGGGCCTTTTCAACACTGGCTCTGGCCTGGTGGAACGCCCTGTCTCATGAGACCAGGGCCCTGCAGGATCTGATTTCTTTCCGCAGGGCCTGTAAGACAGAGTTGTTCCACCTGGCCTTTGGCTTGGAACCAGCCTGATCCCCTTCCCCTCTTTCCTTTTCCTTCTGTGATGGAACCCCTATTTGGGGACTTCCCTGGCTTTTTTCTGGCCCACGTAGGACCAGTCTGGATAGTTGGCCTTGGTAAAGATTTGATGTTTTCATCCCCAAAAAGTATTTGATTTGAGTTTCTACTGAAATGAGGCTGCATTTTAATGTTGTATTTTAATCTTGTTTTTAAGTTGTATTTTAATCCATTGTTTTTATATCTGGTGTTAGCCGCACTGAGCCCGGTCTTGGCTAGGGAGGGCAGGGTATAAATAATAAAAATTATTATTATCATCATCATCATCATCATCATCTCCCCACAGCCCTGGTAGGTAGCAATCTTTGCCTACAGAGTGTGCCCAGTCCTCATTGTGCTGTTTCTGGGGTCTGCCCGCTAGGCTTCCCTGCCTGCCCCCTGGCTAAAGATTCATTGCACTTTGGCAAGGCTTGAGGTCCCCTGCTGACACCTCCTCCTTGTCTGCAGATGGTGCCGTTTTGCCTGCATAAAGATCAGTGCTTGGAGAAGGAGTTTGCTATTAGTATATAGGATTGAGGTTTCTATAGCACCGCAGGAGGTTAGCCGAAGATTCTGGTGTGCATAATGTTGCCATTCAGCAGGCTGTGTTGGTTTCCTTGGATTTTTAAAATTTATTCCCCCGCCCACTGCCTGCACACACACACACACACACACACACACACACACACACTCTTTCCACAATGCTACACTCTACTGAGCACCAAATCTGAACCTGATGTCAGAAGAGCACAGCTGAAACGACCACATTACCTGGCATCTATTGCAGAAATGGAATTTTCTGCTTCCAGCTTGCGAAAAACATGAGGAAGCTGTACTACAACGTGGCTTATAGAGCCCTTCAGAGGTATGTTCCTTACCGCTACCTGCAAGAAGCAAACACAACAGGCAAATGAAGGCAATGTTAGAACAGACAGGTTACATCTGAGATCAACTCTCATGGAAAGGCTAAGAGTTGGCTTGCCGGCTTGGAACAGTTTGGTTCTTCATTCCCTCTATAACCAGCACTCAGGCATGAGTGCCATTTGCTTATGTAACCCAAACGCTCCCTCTGCCCAAGGTTTGCAAATATATAAACAATATTTTCCTTGCTCAGGGGACTAAGAGACGCAAAACAGCTTAATGAGGACTGAGGGTGCTTCGCATACCCAGAACACTGGCTGCCTCTTGGGGTGGAAAAATGGAAAACTACACAGGAGGGGGAAACAGAATGGAACATCCTATTGAGAAAGGGGACACTGAACTGGAGCTGCACCATGTTCCAACCAAAAAATTTACAAAGAGTGGGAGTGCATAAAGGAATACATGGAAACATTTGGTTTTGGAGCTTAAATTTAACATGCAATAGGTAAAATGCGCAAGGATACAAGACGATGTCATGACATATATGGAACAACAAATACAAACTTTTGTTAACACAACGAGAAAAAATATTAGGTTGAGAAGATCACACATGGGTGAAGGGAAGTAACGGGAACGGGGGGAGGGAGGTACAGGGCAGCATTTGGAAAATTGTTAATGATATATATGTGATTTAAGAGGTTAAGAACAAGGAGTTAAAAGAAGGAGATTAACATGAATGAAAAGCAAAGTCATGTTCCTGTTTGTATTATGATTTATTTTGGTTGTAAAATCCTCTGGTGTAAAGAGTGTACAATTATTTTAAAAAATAAAAACTTAAAACTTAAAAAAATAAAAACAAACAACTGCAATTCCCAGGATTCACTGAAGGATGCCATTGCCCTTAAAGCAGAATAAAACCAATATAGAATTGGAACTGCAACATTTTATTGTACGTCCCCCTTGTCTACTTTAGAATCCTGTTCTCAACAGCAACGGACAGCCGGATGCTCTTAGAAACAAGTAGGGCATGGCGATGACAGCTACCTTCATTATTTAGCTTTAGCAACTGGTAAGTTGCCTGTGAAAAAGGACTCTTCATTCAGCTGTCAAGGTTAGCAGTACTTAATAAGGCCATTTGTCTATCCTCCATGAACTGGCTTAATCCTTTTTTTAAAAACCCTCTAACTAGTAGCCATCAACTCGTCAAGGAGAGTGGTGAATTCGACAAGTAAATCAAGAATTGTGGGGAAAGGAGACACTTCCTTCTTCCTGTCATGAATCCAGTGCCAAAGAAACACTTCCTTTTACAGGAAAGTCTCCTGCACGCTATGCTTTCTCTTTGTACCTATAAATTACCATTTAAGGGAGGAAGAGAGACAGAGGGTACTCATCATAGGGTTGTGCTTGGCCCCAGGGATACTAGTTGCCAACCCTTATTTTACATGAACAAAGAAGATTTGTGTTGGTGCAAGGAAGATAGAAATAGGACATTACTGTTGGGGACGATGCCTGTCAAGGTTCATATCTTTAACGGGACAATGCGGGTGGTGGGATATTTTAACAAACAAGCTTCAATATCAGCTTGGCAGCAGGAGACAAATGTAATAACTGGAGGCAGCAATAATCTGAGGTCAGCTTGTCTTGAGACATTAAAACACATTAGGAATGGGAAGATTTATTATCTGTAAGTCCATAAGCACACACCCTCCCATTGCCCTTTGCTGCAAGGTCATGTTGGAAGGCCAATAAGCCTTCTTCACTTCTATACAAGGGCTACAGACACATGTGAACACTAACCTGCCCCCTGTAATTGAAGCAGTGCTTATTGAAGATGGAGTTGATCTGTGGATCCTGGAGGGCGCTGAACAGCAGTGTCTGCCGATAATACTTGGACCAGTTGTTCAGATTGAACATTCGCACCCGCGAGAAATCCACCCCATGAGACTCCAAAGGCAATAGGTTAATGTGGTTCGTCAGGTGCTGTGAGCAGATTTTAAAAAGAAAAGGAAGATGTCCGTCAATCTGGATTGGTTTGCAGGAAGAGGAAAATCAAGGAGAGAGAACCCTGAAAAGTTCATGCATTATACTAAAATGAGGCACGTGAATGGAAATCTGAACTATTAAACTCCTTTCCTGGCTGAAACTGAGCAGCGGATTTGGCTCACTGGTAGAACACCAGTCTGAATAGAGAAGGTCGTAGGTTCAACCCTTGGCATCTCCAGGGAGAGGAAAGTCACCCGTCTGAAAATTTGGGAGAGCCATTGCCAGCCAGTACAGAATTGTTTGTATACTGCCCTTCATCCAAAGACCACAAGGCAGTTCACAACATAAAAATACAACACAAAATAGGTAACAAAACAAACAAACAAATCAATAACACACACCCCCCATGAGCACATTTTAAAGGCCATAGATTGTTTAATCAGCCAAAGGCCTGGTTATAGAGAAACATTCTCGCCTGGCGCCAAGACAATACTGAGCTAGACAGACCAAAAGGTCCGACTCGGTATTTGGCAGCTTCCTTATGTTCCTAACAGCTCTTTGGCTGTTGTTGCTAGGAGGCTTTTGTTGCCTCTCAAGCTCATTTCTGGAAAATCATTCTGCAGCATCCAAGAGACTGTCAATGATCACTGCAGCATGTGTTTAGTGAAACGAGGGTCATTCGACACCTGGCTTGCTCTAAGTGTTGTTTGAACCATCCAGTGTTAGAAACCATACAAAATGAAATCTTTTAGTTGGTTCTAGTGTTCTCAACTGGCCCACAGGAAATAATATGGTACAAGAAGAGATCACAGGAGCTGCTTAGGCTGCTTTTCATAGTTTCCATGTCTTTGCAACTGATTTGCCCTTAGAAAGAACTCCCCACTATTTTCTAGCATGACATCAGAAGAGCTGGCTGGATCAGGCCAGTGGCCCATTGAGTCCAGCATCCTGTTATCACAGTGCTCAACCAGATGTCCTGCTGGCAGGCTTCTCACAGACATCAGTACAGCTGAACTCTACCAATCTGAAATTCCCAGAAACCGGTACTCAGGGCATAATGCCTCTGACGGTGGAAGTAGAGAATAGCCTTATCCTCCACAGATATGACTACAGTGGCACTTCAGGTTAAGAACTTAATTCGTTCTGGAGGTCAGTTCTTAACCTGAAACTGTTCTTAACCTGAAGCACTTTAGCTAATGGGGCCTCCCGCTGCTGCCACGCGATTTCTGTTCTCATCCTGAAGCAAAGTTCTTAACCTGAGGTACTATTTCTGGGTTAGTGGAGTCTGTAACATGAAGCGTCTGTAACCCGAGGCACCACTGTAATCCTATTTTTAAAGCTGGTGGCCATTGCTACTTGTGGAAGCCTTGCCAGGAGAATTTCTAAGCAATGTGCTACTTCTAGAGGGAAGCCTTGCCTGTTGAAGGCAGTCCCAAAAGGAGAATCGGCTTCGCTAAATTTTAAGAATGCATCCGCACTCAGAAACCCAGAACACATGTCTCCATCCCATGAGTTCAAATTAAACACCCGCATTAAAATTTGCTGGCTGTTTACTGCATTACCTATCTTGTGAACCCTGTTTGTGAGGCATGATACATGAGTGAAAAGGGTAAGAAGGGGTAAGGAGATGCATTACCAAAACATGCTCCCAGTTCTGCATTAGGTAGATGTCGGCCTCATCGATGATAAGAATTTCTATGGACGAGAGGAAATCATAGTCTCTCTTGTTCTCTCCATCAGCTCCAATAACAGTCCTCAGGCCAAGGGGAGATGCAATGATAATATCGGAGGAGTAAAAAGGCGCGTACAGCCGTATGCTCTTCTGAAGAACAGAAACACCTGCCCAAACACAGACAGGCAAGTCAGTCACCAGTCAGTCATTTCAACAGTCATTATTTCACAGAATCCCAGAATGGTTGTGTATAGTTGTTCCTTTCTCTCTGAACCATCACAACCTTCACACCTGATCACAATGGCTGTGATCTGGGTGAGTTGGGTGAGCATGCAAGTGTGCATAGAAACCTCTGAGTGGATGCAGCTTACTCTACAAAAGGCAATGATCACATGTGTCACTCTGCCCAATTTTGTCTCTGAGAGCCAGTGTGGTGTAGTGGTTAAGAGTGGTGGACTCGTAATCTGGGGAACGGGGTTCGCGTCTCCGCTCCTCCACATGCAGCTGCTGGGTGACCTTGGGCCAGTCACACTTCTCTGAAGTCTCTCAGCCCCACTCACCTCACAGAGTGTTTGTTGTGGGGGAGGAAGGGAAAGGAGATTGTTGATCGCTTTGAGACTCCTTCGGGTAGTGATAAAGCGGGATATCAAATCCAAACTCTTCTTCATCTTCTTCTTTGGTCCTACCCATTGCTAGCTAGGGTTGCCCATGAGGGAATGCTGCCCTTGGGATAGGCCCCAAGTCAGGGATGGGGAACATCCAGCCCATGAGCATATCTTGGCCTGCCAGGCCATCTTCCCCAAACCTATGACCATCCACCCATCAGCTGACATCACTGGTGACACCAGCTGACAGGCAGGGTTTAATCCTGCACTGGTTGCATTATCTTGTTCCCAGCAAAAAATGCACAGCCTAGGCAGCAGAACAAGATCAGCATGAGACTAGAGACTTGAAGGGGAAGGGTGAGGGAAACTCACAAAGGCTCCTCTCTCACTCCCATCAGAGTGAAAGGCATTTTGACAGGTGGGCAGCCCTGCCCACTCGTCAAATTAAGTCTGCAAGGCAGATCCTGATAAAGACCTGGCACATGGAGTAAAAAATGTTCCCCATCCTAAATGGAGGCACAACCCATTTCCATGCAACCACCGCCATGGTGTAAAGCCCACTGGTGGTTCCAAATACATGGAACCAATGACATGAACTGGATAGTAGACCTTCCTCCAATTCCCTTGTTTGAATTGGGATCAGCTGTTTCCCTGATTCCAAACACACCTACAGGGTCAACATTAAGTGACAATGCAGCAACCAGTATCACAAAAATGAACGCACGCCATGTTTGTCACTACGGTGAAGAGAACTTCTCTGCTTCTTTCAGCATACCTAGTAAGTAGGTAAGACACATTCGTACAGGGAAGGGAAATCCTGAAGGGAACCATTTGGCAACTGGACTTAATCAAAAGGAAACCATCAGCGGCAGTCATGACGCACTACTTGCATCTCTTGGCTGTATTATTAAGCAATATCTTTCATGAGACAATACCTTCAAGTAACATTAGGTTTTAAAGCAGCCTTCTCATAGCAAGAGTCCTAGACATCAAGCCACAGGGAAAGACTCTGCATAATGCACCAATAAACCAGCATGAAATTGCAATTTCTGGAAGAGTCTTGACGCTTTCTGTTTAGCCAACATTTGGACTCACTTCACCTGGGGAGAGTACAGCAGGGCTCAGCTGGAAGCCGCAGGCATTCTAGCTGCACAATCACCATTTTGCAGATGAACACAACATCTAGATCATTTACTGAATTTCTGCTTTCTCCAGTCCTCAAGGGCAACAAAGAAGAGTGACGGTTACAACACTGCCATCAGATTCGATTTCGGTTTTCTAGTTTCAGCGCAGTGCAGGGCTCGTTAGGGGTTCAACAACTCCAGAATAAGGGCTGCCTCCACCTATGCCTCCACAACGATTATTGCAGCTTCCACACCTTGGCATCCCCAATGTTTATTGCACACCATTGCAGCTGGGGTGTGCTTGTGCTGGTGGTAGATTAGCAGGCTGCATGTTCCATACAAAAGCATACAGCTTTGCTCTATGCTTACCGAAGTGTAGAGTTAGAAGGGACCTGGGAATTCACCTAGTCCAACGCGCTGCTCAGTGAAGAATCTGCAGTGCAGGGTGCACTCCTGATAAATGGCTGCCCAGCTTCTGTTTAAACACCTCCAGCAAAATAAAAGTCCACCACCGCCACACAAGGCAATCTGTTCCATCCTCAGATAGCTCTTTTATCATCTGGAAGCTTCTCCGAATGTTTCAAAGTCCTGGCTTCAGCAGCAACGGAGAACCCGTCTTCTCCATTTTCTGTGTGATCACTCTTCAGATATTTAAAGACTGCTGTCAACCGTGTCTGGAGAAGGAACTGGCAAACCACTCCAGTATTTTGCCAAGAAAACTCCATGGACATAAAAAAGGAGAAGCTCTGAGAAGAAAGTGAGTTTCCAAGGCATGCTCTGGTTCATGGGGTCATGGAGAGTAGAACATGACTAAGACGACTAAACAACAACAAAACCCCTTAATCTTCTCTCCTCTGGGCTTTACATTTCCAACTCTTTCAACTGTTCCTCATAGGTAATGAATTCCAGACCCTTCACTATCCTAGTTTCTCTCTTCCCTGGACACTTTCCAGTTTGTAAGGAGAAGGCATGGCACAAATTATTATTAATATTATTAATTTTTTTTATTATTAGAATTTGTATACCACCCTATACCTAGGGGTCTCATTTTAAAAGGGCATAGGATATCAATCAGATCAACCAAAGGCCTGGTTAAAAAGGAACGTTTTTGCCTGGTGCCTCAAGGTGTATAATGAAGGCGCCAGGCGAACTTCCCTGGGGAGAGCATTCCACAGACAGGGAGCCACTGCAGAGAAGGCCCGTTCTCGTGTTGCCACCCTGCGGACCTCTCAAGGAGGAGGCACATAAAGGAGGACCTCAGAAGATGATCTCAAGCGTATTCCAAAGATCACAGCACTGCCACAGAGGACCAGTGGACATATTTCCTGTTTTGCACAGAGCAACAACCAGCTGATTGAGAAGAGGGGGACACACTCTCTGTGTCTAAGATTTTGACTCCTGAAATACCAGGGCACGGTCCAACTTTGTGCAGGGTAAAGGCACAACTGGACCAAAAGCAGCACAAGACACAGCCACATACTGCTTCTGTCCCAGCCAATTTCTCCATATTGACTGTGTCTTCCCATGGTTGTGCAAAGCGTTTTCTTGTGCGCTCCAAATTAGTCCACATCCACCTCTTCTTCACTTTTGAGGAGGAAGGACAAGTGATGCAGTTGCTAGGCAGCAGTAGGTGGCAGCGAGGAAATACACCAAGGCATCTACTTTTCAACCCTGCACAATGTGGTTGGGCCCGTAGCTGCTGGAGCTATATATCCAGTACAGCTCTCAATGCTGATGCTCAGTGAGATTCCGAATTAGCCTGCATCTCCCTGCCATCCTTTGTTACCTTAAGTCAATCTTGCTGTAGAGAGACAAGGGAGATCAGAGCAGTTTTAAAGAAACAAAAAGGAGCAGAATATAAGGTCCTCCACTGAGCTGAGTTATAGCCGAATGAGACCACTGGCCCATCTCAGCCAGTACTGTCTACTCCGCTTGGCAGCAATGTCTCAAGCAGAGGAAGGAGAGCATGAAAGACAATTAAGTAGCAGCAGCTTCATCCATAATTTTGAAGCACCAATTGTTTTGAATCACATCCAACCCGCACAATGTGGTCCAGCTTGTGCATTTGCCTCAATGTTACAAGCAGGGCCAAGCTTGAGCCCTTTGTTGTTGTTTTTAAAAAATGGTTCTGCAATCAAATTTTCCATGCAAACTGTTTCCAATGCAATGGAATTTTCCATGGAAAAAGAGTGTCCATTTCTGAAAATGCCTTGTTCCTCAAAATTACGTAGTAACAAGATGAACAAATACGCTATTAGTGAAACTGGGGAAGTTTAAAGGTTGCAATGTACGTTTTTCAGAGTACTGTTCATTAAAAAGCATAAATGCATGCACGCACATACAATATAATTGTACAACTCTCTCGGCATGCTGAAATTAGCATGCTAACAGCTTTTGGTGTCGTCATTATAATGTCTTAAATATTTTCAAGTATTTCAATAATATCTGTAAGGCTTCAAATGAAACATCTAAGCTGCATAAATTGCACTTGACTATTTTTTTCCCACTAAGGAAAAACATTATTACCGCATACTAACTAATCAGAAAGCAAACATGCTAAACCACATTTAAATTATTTTTGGGCACTGGAATTGTTTTCCCAGCAAACCCACATCACTGGCGACTGGTAAAAATATTGCAGGTGTGTGTATGGTTTGTGGAAGATTATAAACAAAGAGATCTAAAGCAAATGAGATACACAAAGCAGTGGGGTTAGCACTTTGTGCTATCTTTTTCTTCTGAAATCACTGTTTGCAGCACTACACACCAAACCATACCTGCAACTCCTGCATCTGATGAAATGGACTGTACTCCACAAAATGTCATAATAAATTTGGTGCCAAGTGACACCTTGTTGTTTTTCCTATAAATGAAGCAGCCCTAAGGAGTCTAAATGGTAAGAGGGAGAATTACATAAAAAAACCCGCAAAAAATCGAATACTATTTTGGAGATATGGTGGGCTTCCACTGGGCATTCAAAAAAACAACCCTAAACTTGTAAAACATGCTTAATGCTTTGAACTATTTTTTAGAACAAAAAAGGACTGATCTTAAAATGTCAGTACCTAGCCTGAAGTGGTCATCAATGTTCCCAGCAAAGACAGCTTCATAATCTTCTGGCCTTTTCAGATTGGGCGGTTTCTCTTCTGGATCTGAGCCAAACTCCCCCTTGAACCGCTTTTTGTTACTAACATCAATTTTCTTTTGACTTGTCGATTCAAGGAGGCTGATGAAAATCTGCACCACACGTAAAGCAGATTCCCGGAAGGGCACCACTATCAACACCTATGCAGGGAAATGCAGAAGCAAATATATTTTGAGCAAGAAATATTTTTCAAAAGAAGACACACAGAGAGTGAGATGCTATATTGTAGGTATTTAGGGCTAGCTATTAAAAAAAAATTATGTGCCCCTCATCTAGTTTTAGCTGACTGAACACTCCTTAAAATACGTATTTATTTGCAGAATTTATATCCTACCAAATGTACAACATAAATTTATCTTTGTACCCAGGGTAGCTAACAAAGTAGAAAGATAGAAAAAAATATTGTAATGAGAATAACTAGCACAACAAACTAAAACAGCAATTGTCTGCTCAAACAGTCCAGTGAAAATCAGAGCTGCTCAAAGTTGTAAGTGTTAAAATTTACCATTCTAAGAAGAATGGGAAAACAGTAGGAAAAAAATGCCTGGTGCCTAAATCACAGTAATAAGGGCATTAGGTGGGTCTCCCTGTGGATGGCATTCCAAAGGTGAGGAGCCACCAATGAAATGGAATTTTATCTTCATTTGACACCCAGACCAGTGGTGTTGGGTGGGATAATGGTTTCAGATGATCATCTCAGTGAGCAGGCAGATTGCTGCTGGAGAAGGCAGTTCAGTGAATACCTGGGTCCATGTATATGAAGGAGAGAGTTCTAGATAACTATACAGAAATAAGGAGCATTCTCCATGGGATATACTGAACAATGTTTGTCATTCTTTATCAAACTTCCTATCCCTGGCATTTGAGCATTAAAATGAAGATCTAACCAAAAAACCCCAAACATACCCAGTGTTATGATACAAGATTTAAACAGCCCCCAAGGAATAGATCCTGGAGATTCCAATAACATTTTCTACTCAAGTCCAAAAAGAAAATTGGTCCATCGTTTGCTATACAAGAGAAGCAAATATTGGATGCAATCAATTGAAGTCTTATTGCATGATGATTATGGAATCATGGACAGTTGGCCAAACATGGGCACCTTACAGTTTCCAAGTTGTAAGAGATTTAATAATTCCCCTACTGGGTCAGGGATTCATAGGCTGATTTGAAGGGACGCCTTTACTGTACAATGGCAGCTCTGTTTAGGGAATACCACATACACCAAGGCATGTTTTCCATGCAATGATGACAAATTAAGGAAATCCTTTCACCTTTGGTCTTGTGAGTCCTTGATCTCTGAAGCTATCATCGTCAGTCCCAGGTTTTTGGTCCCTTCGCTTGGCATTATTGCCAAGCACTTGGGCATTTGCCTTCAAGACGTGGTTCAGGGCATGCAGGCAGTAGACTTGACGGACTTCTTCCCCATTGCTTAAAGCAGTCCTCTCAGGGTAGAACAAGTCCTTGTATGAATTCATGATGCAGAAAAGCTCTTTCTGCAGCGGAGTAAATGGCTGATCTTTCGATTTCACCTGCGTGGAAAGGAATGGGCTGTTGACTTTAGGCCAAGCAGATCCTAAAGGCTTGCGAAGATGAAGCCGTTTCAAATCAACTTCTTTGTCTGGCTTAACCATTCCAAACTTCTCCAATTTTGAAGAAAAAACTAACTGACCCAGTGCTGGCCACTAGAAAGGAGAAACAAACACAACACAAGGTTACACAACTCCTGTTAATAATATTAACAGCACAACACAACACAACTCCTGTTAATAATATTAGATACGCTGTAAAAGACCCTATTTCTCTTTTTTTTACAGAGGATGAGCACAACGCATTCAGAGATGAGTTAGCAAGTTTTGAACCAAATAAGGAATAGAAACCAACCACAGTGAATATGAAATAAATGTACGTTATTACCTTGACTTGGCTGATAGATTTTGAACATGAAAGAATTTTATCTATTTGTTTTTCTTCCAGTTCTTCTTCGACATGACACTTAAATGGATCTGTGTGGAGAGATAAAAACAATGTTATGAAAACTAGACTCTGCTCTACGCATTTTTAAAAGAAAACTGATCAGGAGGAGGAAATTGTTATCGCTGAATTATGAATTGTTAGAGATCTATCAGAGATCTCAAATGCTGCATCTAACAGGAAAATAGAAGAAGAAGAAGAAGAAGAAGAAGAAGAAGAAGAAGAAGAAGAAGAAGAATGTAATCATAAAAGAATCTTGCATGACAAGGCAATTCTACAGTACAGAAAACAACATCATAGCTAAAGGGGAACATCTGCCTCACCCCAATGTGGTCGGACTCCAGTTCCCATCTGCCTCAGTCAGTGCAGTCCACCTCTGTTCTACAATGAGCATACACATAAGCCTTGTCATTCCCCCCAAAAGGAACACCCATTCTCAAGAGGTTTGGCAAACCCAAGCAGGCGTTGGAAGGAATGGAAGACCCACATTTAGCAAAATATTTTTTCCACCACCAAAGAACTGAACTTATTGACAATAAAAAACAAATTAGCTATTAGTGTTCAAGTCTGATTTGCACAACTGATGACTTAAGTTAAATGCAGCTTGCTACGTGTTGTTTGCCAGATGCAATGGAAATCTCTCCTTTGTGTAGTTTTAATCAGGCAGCACAAAGAGGAGGTTCATCTGACTTCAGGTGGAAGGTAACAGGTTCTATGGCTCATCAGCTGCTCAGATCTGCTTTAAATCAATTTCTCAAGGTTCTTAGGCTACCTTAAGGAATAATGTCCTCCCCTAGGCAGCAACATATGAACCTATAACCAAGACCACCACAGTTCTAATTATATAATACAATACAATAATATATATTACATATTAAATATCAATAATCCAGCAAGCAGTAACCAGGATTAATAAACCTTTTGAAACATAAAAGAATAAAAATGACCAAAATTTCAATTAGCAATCGAAACAAGACTCTAAAAAACAGTAACAACTATAATAAAAATCCTCTTAATTTAAAGCCATTGGAAACAGGTACAGATGAGGCCAATCACACATTCCTTGGGTGTTCCATTGGGCAGGGGCCACCTCTGAAAAGGACCTGTTTCTAGTGTCTGCCAGTTTAATTGGCCTTAGTGGCATGCCAATGAAAAGGGCCTCCAAATTCAACCATAGGGCTCAGACTGGTCCAAAGAGGTGAAGGCAGTCCTTCGAGATGTCAAGAAGCTTGTATGTAGGTACTCTCCCCCACCCAACAAACATTTAATATAAAGACCATGCATTTTACCTTTTGCAATATCTGCAGAACCACTGCTTTCTTTTCCATCTGCAGAAGGATCACTGCACTCTTCTTCTATGAAATTGGTTTCCAGGCTAAACTCAGATTCGTGCTGCACGTCTGTGAATTCTTCAGTAGCTTCATGTTTTAGGTCGCTAGAAGCCTCTGGATCTCCAGGTTCCTCTTGGCTGTTTTTCTGCAGTGGTGCTTCTTGATCTATACCAGATCAAAAAGAAGAAGAGTCATAGGTTGTATTCGTATGAGAGCTGTGGTTCACAGAATTTGAGATGCACTGGATTACCTGATTCTGGGGGGTCAGGCGCATTGCTGTCATTGTCTTCGTCCTCCATTTCTCCCTCATCTTCTTCGTACTCATCATCACTGCCCACTTCTGCATCACCTTTGTTGCTTCCTCCTTCTGATTCATCTTCATCATCCTCACTGTCCGAATACGGAGCAGTTTTTAAGGTGGCCAGTAACTTGTGATATACTGAGGCTTGTTCAGAATCATTCTCTGTGTCACTTTCTGAGCTTGACTGCTCAGAAGTGTCTGACTAGAAATGGGGAAAAAATAACCCAGGACATATAATACAAACATACTGATACAGATTCTGATCACTGGATGCTGAGCCTAGTATTACCTTCTATACTATTCTATCCAAATCCAGCTTTTATATGTCAGCAACCCTCCAAAGTTCACAGGCTGAGGGGTTTCCTTCTTAACAGGTAATGCCAGTGATTAAACTTAGGATCTCATGCATGTAGACTGTCCTTCTACAAGATGGTGCCCTCAAGATGGGCAACTCCTGGCTGTGTTCAGCTGTAGCCTGAAACATCTGGAAAGCAACAGGTTGGAGAAGACTGATGCGGACCACTTGCATTCCTTCCAATAGGGATTCAGGCCTCATCATGGGACTTAAACTGGTAATAAATATTTCAAGTTTTGTGTT
This sequence comes from Podarcis filfolensis, assembly GCF_964270895.1. NCBI lineage: Eukaryota > Metazoa > Chordata > Lepidosauria > Squamata > Lacertidae > Podarcis > Podarcis filfolensis. The sequence continues at coordinate 98,262,135 of NC_139606.1, forward strand.
AAGAAATCCAAATTATGGGTGAGATCCAATGGCACGTCAGGGGCCATGACGGTACTTCTCTTCTTCCCCTGCACCCCTATCTGCTCTAGAGTATCCCTCAACTCATTGGAGCAGATGTTTGGGGCTTGTGGGGAGCTGCAGGAAGGAGGGAAAGGAATTCCCATTTGCAACAGCAAAAATGTGTTGTGCAAGCGGGATGGGTTGGGGCAGGGATAGAGAATGAGCTGGAGCCAGAGGATGGGACTGCTGAAGTCCTACTCTGTTATTACTGCAAGCTTCCACAAACCTTCCCCAGCTTTTTCAGATTTGCAAGCTTTCCTCTGAAGTAACAAGTGCTAGGACAGGAATAGAGAACCTGTGGCCTTTCAAATGTTGTTGGATTACAATCCCTACAATGCTCGACCACTGGCTGTGCTTGGCTGAGGGTGATGTGAGTGGAGTCCAATAAGATATGCTGAAGCCTAAATTCTGGGTAAAATACCAGGCGCTAAAGCAGACACATAAAATCATAGAATTGTGGAGTTGGAAGGGACCCTGAGGATCGTCCAGCCGGAACCCCTGCAATACAATGCAGCTGCCCTATACAGGGATCGAACCTGCAACATTGCCACTATTAGCACCACACTGAGCTATCGAATTACACTGCAACCAGGGATGGAAACAGCAAAGGCAGTGAGGAGGGATGTGCTATAGAATTTGAACTAACTGTGTTAATACAATTAGTCAGTTTTCATGCATTAGCATTTGCCATTAATTTATCCAAATAAAAAGAGGCATGCTTTAAAAAAGGTAGGGTCACTCTTACCAGTTCACAGATTTGAGTTGGTTTTTCTTTCCCAGAAACCCTAAAAGGAAACCATTTGAATTTAATTTATCTTTAGCGACTGATACATAGATTGAAAAAAAAAATTAAAAATAATCAAAATGGTGTGTAGCTTTTAATATTTGGAGAGTTTAGCACAAGAAGATGTGAGCATTACTGCACATAGATGCCCATCACAACTTATAATGTCCTGATTGGAACCAGAACAACAAGAGATTTCCAAAAGACAATAATATTTTAAGGGTTCCTTAATGCTTGCATCACTCTACTGTGTGCAGTCTTTGCACACCTGTGTGGACACCACCTGGGAGCTGGAAGGAGATCACTGATGGCTCAAAGCTGAACTGCACCTTTCGAAAAAGAGAAAACTTTACAGAAAGCTGTGATCAAACCATCCCAAGTGAGTTGTCCTTTCTGGGCCCCAAATGACTGAAGGAAAAAAAGCATCAATCCCAGATTATTATTGCTGCTGCATCACCTAATACATTGTAGAGAATCTGGCATTGAATAATTGGAAAGGAAAGGAGGAGCCCAAAGATACAGTTATACTGGGTACAAGCAATAGCTTTTAATAGGCATGTTTAGTCAGATGTAAGCCCCACTGAACTCTATGGGGCTTGGCCCCTGGTAAGTGTGCATACAACGGCAGTCTAAAAGACGTGTGGTGGATCGCACAACTCTTTTGTCCCAGTGCTCACTCCTGTCAAACTGTAGTGTTTGCGGGGTTTTGAAGCACTACAGGACCATGCAAAAACAGTGAACAGAGGTTGAGTGTGGGATAAGTGTGCACACTATGAGCAGCAGGGCCTTGATCATAACCAGATGCCCATGGGAAACCAGCAAGTGGTGGTATCTGTCCACAACAGCACTCCCCTCCTGCGGTTCCCAGAGAGAAGAAACACAATGGTGCATCTGCAGCAGCACAATCGGACGCCTTCATCTGCCCCAGCTGCAACAAAACTTATCTCTCCAGTAGCGGTTTCTACAGCCGCAGCAGGCTCTGTAACCTTCCAACAGTTTGCTGTCAGCCCCATAGGTGCATTCTTCTATTATCTCCCGATACAGATGGATGCCGACTGGACTGCCTTTGAGTGGGGAGATGATATCCTCTGCATTCTGGGACAGATAAGTAAAAACTTTCTGCTCTCTATCAGTTGTGAGAGATGGAGACACAGGAAGAAAGGAGGCAAAGGCCATTGAAAAATGAAAATGATGATATAGTCAGCTATGGATCACTGAAAATGCTGCAGGAGTGGGGAGAAAGGCATTTAGGGCAGCCAAAATCCTGGGAGCAGTCAGCCTTAGCAATTCAGTCGATGAGAGGAATGGGGAAATTGTGGCTTTCCAGACGTTGTTGGACTCCAACCCCCATCAGCCTTGGCCGACACGGCCAGTTACCAGGGACGATGGGAGTCGTAGTCCGACAACACTAGGAGGGCGCCGACTCAGGGAAGGCTACTGTAGGGAAATCGTTGCAGGCAAGAAGACTCATCAGCAAACAGATCCTTCACCTTTCACCTTAGACGCTATTCAAACAAGCCCCGCTCACCGATCATAGAAGGGGTGCTCCTCCCCGAAATCCTTGAGGTGCTTCTTCTGCTTCTTACTCAAGCTGCTGATCAGCTGCTGCTGCCGGCGAGCTTTTCTCTTCCCCATGTTGTCGAACTTCCTGCTCCGCTTCCCACGTGGATTTCCTCCCCTGTCGCTTTACGGCCCCCCAAGTCCGCCGCTTACGACAGTGGGCTGGGCTGAATCTGCTGTGGGTTCCTTGGCTCCTCCTGGAGGAGGAATGACTGGTACCTGGCGTGTAAGGGCTTATAGTTAGGGGGTTTTTTCCACCTTTACGCAGAAGTTCCATTGGGTCCCAGTGAGCTTGCTGGCAAGTAAATGTGTTTAGAATTGCAGCCCATATCGGTTATCCCCCCCAACCCCGGTTCGTTGAATGCTCTCTTTAATGCACGTGTTATTGAGACAGTTCTAGGGTTCCTTGAGCCTCGCTGGGGATTGTAACTCTGTGAGGGGCGGACTACAGTGCCCAGAATCCTTTGCGGCAATCGCAGCCCGGCCGCTGACGCAACTTGGACGGAGAAGGCGGGGCTTAGCTGCGGCAGCTGCTTCCCGAAACGAAGCCCCGCCCTGCTCCCTGGGCTCCTCCTCCTGCTGCGGGGGGCGTGGCTTCGCGGCTCTCCCTCTCCTGAGACTTTGCCGAGGCGCCATTTTGAAAAGCGTTTTGTTTGTGGGCTGAACCCGAGAGAGACGAGAGGAGGAGAGGCGGCTTTCTCCTCCCACCCCTTTCGGCGCGGCCGCGACGTTGTTTCTGTCAGCCGTTTGGCAAAGCGTCGAGCCGGGTAAGTCCTCCCTCGCTCCGCGGCTTCTGCTCCGTCCTCGTTTTCTCCTCCGCGCGCCTGGAGCATATATTGTATAACCGTCGCCTCGCTGGGTCAGGCATAAAAGGCCTGATCCTGCTGCGTCTTTTCCCTCAGGAGAACCGGCCAGAATTTTTGGACACTACTATAAAAATACAAGATGGGCGTAGAGACACCACCTTATACCGTAAACCAAAACTGACCGACAAACATACTTCTAGCTCCAGTTACAGATAGGTAGCCGTGTTGGTCTGCCATAGTCAAAACAAAAAAAAATTTTTTTTCCTTTCCAGTAGCACCTTAAAGACCAACTAAGTTAGTTCTTGGTATGAGCTTTCGTGTGTATCTGAAGAAGTGTGCATGCACACGAAAGCTCATACCAAGAACTAACTTAGTTGGTCTTTAAGGTGCTACTGGAAAGAAAAAAAAAATACTTCTAGCTACCATTCCAATCATACCAAACAATCCATTGTATATAGCCAGGCCCTACGTTACAGCCGCATCTGTTCCAACTCTACAGACAGGGACTCTCACCTAAGAGATCTACAGCAAACCTTTTTAGAACTAAAATATCCGCCTAATAAACAATAGATCACCAGAGCCAGACTGATGGGGGGGATTAGTTTGAAACATCAGTCAGAGGTTTACAGCAAGTTATACAAAAAAGGTCATATAATATAAAATACAGCAAAATATGTAACATAGTTTATTTAAAACCCTTTGGCCAGCTCTTCAGCTGAAAAAAGGCTTCCAGAGCAGCTTAGAAATGTCAGACTTTTAATTGAAAATAAATGGCACCAAAAAAAAGGGATGCTGAGGGATGAGGAAACCACAAACTTGTTCTTGGTTAGAGAATTCTTGTACTGACCACTGGAGTGGAAAATTTTAGGGTAACCAAAAGTGCCGACCTCTGCTAATAGGAACCCTGCAAGCCCATTTTTTCTGCTATATCCTTAACAACAAGAAATTTAAGTAATCTGTTTTAAACTTTGCTAAACAACAACAAAATACCTTTAAAGTGTCTTGAACAAAACATAAAGCTTTATTGTTTTAATGCATAATGAGTAAACTCCATTTTCCACCTTCCTACCCTCTTGTACTGCTACTGTTCTAGTCAGTTTCATAACACATGCAATCTTTGAGCAATACTTAATAGAACGCAAAGAATAATTTCTTAAAAGAGAGATGTGTGGTTCATGTTCCCCTCTTCTCTTATAGGGGACTATTGTTCTCTTATTCTGTGTTACCCATAGTAGTGCCTACACAGTACATTTCCATGTGTTCACTGAGAGTGGTGGTGGAATTTTCCTGTTGGCCAATGTAAAGTGGCGCATGAGTCTCATTACGTCTCCCTAGCCTCAGGGTTGACCAGGCTAGTCACATCCAGCTTCCTTGCATCTGAGGTCATATATGGTATCAGATTTAGGAAAGTTCAAGTAGCAGATGTTGCGATGTTTGTGTTCCTGATTCTTCCTTTATAAGAAAAAACTCGAGCTGTTTTGCCTGTCTGCACTGCAGTTGATTTCAAGCTGTGGCTGCAAGGGAAGATCTGATTGAATCTACAGATAGAATCACCTGACATCATACAACGTCCTGTGATTGATAGGTGGGCAGGGTGCCCACCAATTAAAGTTGCCTGTGGAGGGCTGGCCCTCTGGCTGGCTGGATCCAGTTCCCCACTCCTGCTGTTGGCCCAGCAGCCTTGCATTTGCCTATTTGTGACATCTTCGTTTTGAAACTGTATTCATAGTTGCATTGTATGTTACAAGGCACAGACTTGGGTAAGATTATCTAGAAGACTTGCTTTGATATTTCTCTTTGTATCAATAAGATGGTGTATAATTGTTGATAACTATTTTTAACAGACGCGGGTGGCGCTGTGGGTAAAAGCCTCAGCGCCTAGGACTTGCCGATTGAAAGGTCGGCGGTTCGAATCCCCACGGCGGGGTGCGCTCCCGTTACTCGGTCCCAGTGCCTGCCAACCTAGCAGTTCGAAAGCACCCCCAGGTGCAAGTAGATAAATAGGGACCGCTTACTGGCGGGAAGGTAAACGGTGTTTCCATGTGCTGCGCTGGCTCGCCAGATGCAGCTTGTCACGCTGGCCACGTGACCCGGAAGTGTCTCCGGACAGCGCTGGCCCCCAGCCTCTTAAGTGAGATGGGCGCACAACCCTAGAGTCGGACACGACTGGCCCGTACGGGCAGGGGTACCTTTACCTTTACCTATTTTTAACAGACTCTCCTGGAAACCTCCAAAATTACATTAGGGGAAATTTGATTCTTAAACTTTTATGTTGAAACATGACTTTATTTTCCGTTCCAGTATTTCTAATAGATGGAAGAAGGAGCTGAAGACCTAATGGATCAGCCTGAATCTGCTCCAGAAAACATACAAGTGACTGAAACAAAAAAAAGGTGAGATATAATTCCTAAGTTGCAGCTGTTGTTAAATGTCATATTTAAACAATGAAAAATGTTTTATAAAAACTAGAAAGAGTCTTATGGCATCTTGAAGGGTGGTATTCAGCTAAGTTTTTCTTAGAGTAGTTCCAATGAAATTCATGGAAATAACTTGGTTGTGTTCATTAATTTCAGTGGGTCTACTCTGAATAAATGTGGTTGAATACCACCTTAACATATATGTATATTTTCATGTTCATCAGCTGCATTAAGTGTTATCCTGAGTTGTAAGTACATATGTACTGGGATTGTAAGCAGTCATCCCCCCCTTCCATTGGGTTTGTGTATATTTTTACATATATGTAATCTGAAACTAAGTGTCCTAGGTCATGTACTAACATAGTGGGTTGTATCCAACTAAATTTTACTTTTGAGTAGACCGATAGAAATTAATTCACTGAAGTTAACTCTGACTATTACTGTCAGTGGATCTACTCTGAGCATGACTGGTACTAGGCACAATGCAGCATTCCCAGGTAAGATCAATTGATGAAAGATTTTGAGTGACCCAGGGTTGCCATATTTTGAATTGAAAATCCGGAAAGAAAAGTTGTTGAGCTTTTTTCTTTTTGGGGAGGGTGGGGGGCATTTTTCAGCTAGTTTTATGGAAAAACTGCACTGCCAACATGGGCTGCCATACTTCCAGGTTTTCCATATATTTGCAGTATTCCATATACAGTATGTTTGGGAAATTCCGGACATATGGCAACCCTAGGTTGACAGCCCATGAAACTCTGCTTCTGTGCATGGTTTAGGAAGGGAGAGCAGGCTCATGTACCACAGCTATGAGGAAATCACAAATTCAGTGGGTTAAGACTTCTAGTATGGAAATGCAATTCTGCAAAGAACTTCATCCATCTTGTTAGTTAGTTCTGTGTGGCCCACAGGTTATTTTTGACCCTTGCTAAAGGAGGATATCTGCAAGTTTGATGCAAATTTGTGTTCTCTTTTATGGGTGGGGCAGAGGGCCTAATCTACATACAGTGTGGACCTGCAAAATCCTGTTGGCACCCCTAGCCATAGTAATTGGTCTGTGGTTCTTAGAACAAAAAAAAGTGGTCAGAATTTCATATGTTCTCCTTTATTGTGCTCAGAGGCTCAAGAGGTCGGGGAAGAGGCCGAGGTGGCAGAGGCTACACTAGAGGGAAAATGCGAGGCAGATCACTGAATGGCTTTGGGCCGATAAGGTAATCTTTCATTTTTTTACCTAATGTACATTATTAACTTATTGTATAATGTTGTACACATTAACTTCAGGGTGCAAACTTCCTAAGCTTTAATACACAGTTGCAGTTTGAATTGTGATGGTTTTGTAGGCTTAAAGGGATGTGCATGCAGGTACGTTTCCCCTACTGAAATGAGTGTTGCACTTGCTTGCAGATGGTCACAGGTCCAACTTCCAGCATTTCCAAGTAGGGCTTGGGAAAGGCTCCTTCTGAAACTCCTGAATGTGACTGCCATTCAGGGTGTAGCCAAAATGGTGTCATCCAGATGTCATTGGACTGTAGCCCCTCTTATTCCTGACCCTTGGTTATGGAATAAGGCAGCTTCATATGTTGAGCTGTAACTAAGAATGTGGTTAGAACTTAATCATGAGCTTGTGTTCAGAAGATCAGCTAAGCCAAACCTTGACTTACCTCACACATGGCTTAGGAGCAAAAGGGACCGGAAAGGACCAAAATGGCTGCAAGCTCTTTTCCAGGAGTCTGCACATTTGCAAACCTGGACTTTTGTCTCTTTATTAAGATTTGCTGAGTTGCTCATGCTTTTAGATTGGTGCTGAAAAGTTCTTGTTTTTGTAGACGTGGAATGGGAAGAATGCGCCCATATTCAGATGTAAGAGGGCGAAGAGGAGGACGAGGCGGACCTCTCTTCTCGCCATCTCTGCCTCGGAGAGGAATGATGAGAGTGCCTTTTCTGCCACCCCCACCATGGTTAGTATTGAGGTTGACAGTGCAAATATATTTAAAAACAGTGACTGTAGTTTTGGGTTAGTTAGGGCTGTGCTTGGGGTTGATTCACCTAGCCATATGTTTTATATATGGAATTTGCATTAGTTGCAGAATTTGGGGCTTTCTGCAAGCAAAGTTCACAAGACCCTGTTTTCTTGTCAAATTCCATAGAATTGGTTGTGTGAGGGTCCACAAAGGAAAAAAAAAAGTGTCAAGAGCTGGAGATCAGTTTTGGGGGTTTTCCACTGAGGAGATGACACTGCAATTGATGGGGGGTTTTTTTGAATCTAAGTTATGCAACCGAAAGGTTGTATGTGACTCAATATCAGGAGTGCTTCTTTGGAAAGATTTGGGGTTGTAAAATATACCTCAAGATAGCTGATGCTAATCAGACAGTGAAAGTTTAGGATTGAGAGCTACTGAGTTAGATCAAGCACTCCTGTACATACAAGGAGAAATTACCTTCCATATATATATATATATATATATATATATATATATATATATATATCCCCCACTCATCTGAAATTTGGAGAAAATCTTTTAAAACAGGCAACTATTCCTGGCAACTCTGAAAGCACAATTTTTAGATTAAAAAACATGTTTTATTATCAATATGATTGCTGTCCTGGGCACCTTTGGGAAGAATGGCAGAACGTAAACTGAATGAATGAGCAAATTCTAATAAAAATTACCGTATTTTTCTATGTATAAGACTAGGTTTCCCCCCTAATAAATAATGTCCAAAATTGGGGGGGGGGGCATCTTATACACGGGGGCCATCTCCCCCCGTTTTCTTATACATTGGGGCGTCTTATAGACAGAGAAATACGGTATGTTTTTTTATTATTTGAAGAAAATGCCTGTCTGAAGCAGGGAAAACAAAACTAATAGTTACATGATATATAACTGGGTTAGTAGTCATATGATGATGGTCAGTTGGGTCTGTCTCTGCAGTTTTGAGCTTCCTCCCCCACCTCCCCCTCCCCCACCACCTGGACCAATGGGCTTCAGAGGAATACCTCCTCCTCCCCCCAGAGGCAGAGGGATGCCGCCATGGCCACGAGGCCGTTTCCCACCTCCAAGCAGGTAAGATTCCTTTCCCACTCCCCTTTTTAGCTCATTTTACTTTACACTTAAAGAATTTTATGTAACAGTGTTTAAAACTTAAGGAAGGTTAAGTATTCAGAACGAGGCATATCACGTAGAGACTTAAAAAATCAGAACTTATTGTTAGCATAATACTTAACCACACTGGAAGCTTTCTAAATATGCATGTTGAAAGCATACTCCCAAATTGTAATGTAGGGTTTTAAGTCTGTTGTTTTTAAAAAGTAACTCTTTTGAGAAGGGAAAAAACAACAATTATGATTTTATCCTTTTATACAGCTTTCCCAGTGGACCCGGTGCACCACCTCTTCCGCCACCTGGGCGGGGCCAGAGATGGCCTGGGCCGCCAGGTGGCAGATACTATTAAAGAGGCTTATTCTTTAAATTCAGTAACTGGGATACATCCTTTTTACCTTAAGACCATTTGAAATGGCTGGACTAAGAATTGCCTATAAAGCATTAAAGAAGGCAAAGAAAATAACAGAGTGCTTGATATTCCATATTTTTCCAGCAGCCCTTATGCACCAAGTTGGTAAAAGCCATATATTTTTTAAAAATATCCTAAAGACCTGTGACTCCTTGGACACTTTCAAGAATATCCTTTTGAAGCCTGTTTTTTGTGGACCTTGGCATCTGCACACTAAAAGTTAAAAGAAAGATATCTTAAGAATAGGTCAAGCTTTAACTTAATATTCACAATTAAGTTGTGTGCAGCTCTTTTTTTGGAAATACATCTTGATTTGTTTCAGTAACATGTATTTGTTTGTTCTAAATCTTGTGAACTCTGGTTTCAAATGCACTTACATGTGGTAACAATAAATTCATCAAGATGCTTCTTACTTCAAAGGGGCAATTATTCTGTATCATGTGGGGAAATATAAGCAATGCACAAAATGTAATGGATAAAAGAAACTGTGGATGTTAATTTAAGAAAAAGAAAAAAATTACAAATGAACAGAAGTTTATGGACTTTGTTTAAATTTTTAATTACTGTTTCTGTTACTCAGCTTGACCTTGGTGTTTAAATTTCTAGCATGTAATAACTACGTGTAGTACATGGCTAAGCATTTGACCTATTGTATAATTACAACTGGTGATGTTATCAAAAACATAAAATGAAAGGCTATATTAAAATCCGCAGTGTGCATATTGTTTTAAATGACAGATTTCTGTACATTACACAATCACTTTAGATTTGATTTTGTTGTGCACTAGAAAAACTTAACAAAAATGGAACATGTAAATCTTTTTTTGCTTGTTAAAATAACAGATAAAATTGTAAAATTCTGAAACAGTGCTGTTTAATGTCAAGGATGATCACAGTCAGTAAATTTACATTCATTAATACGGTCTGTGTTCTTCTGTGCTGAGGGCTGAATAGAAACTTTTTTTACCAGTCTGGTGCAGTTTGGGACTTTTTAACTTAAGCAGTTCCTACACTGGGTCCAAAGTCTACAAGCAAAGTTTAAAAAAAATGAAGAAAAGCAATAAATTGAGGTATGAAAGCATATATAGATGTCTATATTCTACTCTTAACACTTGGCTTCCAGTTAATTGGTATCTTAACAAAATGTATTAACCTTAGCTTTGATAAAACAAAACAAAAACCCGACTTAGATTGATACTTGATCAGAACCTCAGCGTTCCCAATAAATCACGAAAGCTAATATTTAGCCTTCACAACTTATTCTTTAAAAGTGAAAAAATTCAGTTGTGTATAACATATTAGAAAATACTTTATTCTGTTCATTTGGTTAAATTGTTATACTGCAACGATGCTTTGTTTTGACTTTGTGTTGGTTCATTATGTTGGTTTAAAAACACAGTATTGACTGCAACTTTTAAAAAAGTAATCTAATGTTGCCCAATGGTGAAAGAATGATGCTATTGTTATCTTCTGAAGGGTAACATAGTCACCCTTTGAGGCCAGTGGGAGATGGCATGCAGACCTTTGGGAGAGCTTTCATCAAGGCCTTGAGGTGAGACAGTATTTAAACATTTTCCCCACTCACTTTCTTTTTCTTTGAGTGAAGTGCACATTCATCCGAGTTTGATTCATGTCTGAAGTGGGGCACATACACAACACACAGTCTCGATTCTGTTTCACTCAGAACATTAGCGGCCAATATACAGAGTTACCTCTTAGTGGAACCCAGTCATACAAAAGGGATTCATCAGGTTCAGTTGGAGAAACTGAGTTGCCGAGCACATGGTGGTGGGTCAACCAGGCGTGTGTCCAATGAAGCTGGGCTTTATGCAGATCTTTACCGAAAAGGTTACTGTCAGAAATTACTAAGCAATACACAAATTCTGTTACTTGGAATAACATCTGAACATATAAAGCCATGTTTACACTGAATTGGAACATTCCTCCGTCTAGTCCAGGGGTGGGGAATGATCTAGCTACCAGGCTATATCCTTATCTCTGCAACACAGAGACACATAATAGATCCACTTTGTGAGGTGGGTGGGGTTGGCCATCTGTCAGTCACCTGACCTCATGATGTCAGATGACCCGTTTTTGGCTGTGTGGTTCAAGCGCCATGCTTATTATTGGGGCTTGCAAAAGGTTGGCTGTGCACTGGGCTTTGCAGGCGCTTGCAAACCCACTTTTGGCACAGATGCATCTTTACCTAACCCACAGTTGAGACTGCATGTAGGGCAGGCTCGTGTGGCTTAGCCCAAAGGGCCTCATAGGTTTCCTGCTGATCCAGCCTAGTAATGTCTGTTCTTACTGACCATTGATCTCCTAAGATTTTCCCCAGCCTTGTTTTCTGAGATAGCTGTAACTTGGTGCTTCCAGAAATTGAAGCTGGCCTTCTGCTTGCAGATACCACTGAGTGTGGCCCATCTTGTTAAAGGAACCACATGCCCTTGATTTCCCCCTTAAACTGAACTAGTATTTGCTGTTCTTCATTCAATGTGTTTGAAAATGCAAGGAGAAAAGGATTAGTATGTTCAGTCTTCTATATTATTCTATACCAACTGCTGACAAGAGTAATGAACAAGCAAAGCAAAGCTGCTTTGGTAATAGTAAATCAGTACTAGCCTGTACATTTAGTAGCAGGAATATATTGCTGAATTTTATCTGTTGATATGGAGAGAAATTGAACCCACGCATGAGAGAGAACGCAAACACTTTTAGTGCTCTAGTACAGCAATTCACCTACATGATGGGCAGAGCAATCAAAAATGATAAGGTAGCATGGTATGGCATATCTACCACTACATCCCAAGTCCTGCTAGCTCATGCCAACCAGGGTAGGTGGTGTGGGTGTTCTCTGTCGGTACACCAGTTCAGGCTGGCGTAGCTGAGGGATGGAAGGGGAATGTAAAAGCTTTGATGCTGTTACATAGTCACCTTGGCTTTGCCCTCTGCTTGCACCCCATTTCAAAGGTGTAGTACCTCAGTTGTCTCTTAATCCCATTCAGCACTAAAGATCTGGGGCTTGGAATTCCTCTTTTCTTTTTCCTTTCTTTTACTATAAGCTGCATGAGATTACTGTTCAGAAATTTAAAATACAGTAGCAGGCTGACTTAACATATTTCTGATTTCTAATGTTCATGGAGAAGCAATCAGTTTGGAAGCTTGCAATCGCACAAATGTTTGTATAGACTGAGAATTAATTGTCCTTTCTAGTGTATTAAAGTTGCTGCAGCCATCTGAACTGTGTATAAGCATACTACTCTGCAGGAAGATTTCAAGTCTATTGTTAAGGTAACACTTGCTTTCATTATTGCCTTCTTTTAAAAAAATGGTGATGATGCTGCTTTGACAGTGAAACTGTTTTTCTGACCTTCTATATTTCTGTGGGGAACATCCATTGCAGATGTGGACTTAAGTTAACAGCCTGCGAAGCAGTGTGTATCGGTGCAGCTATTTTAACTTTTCAGGAAGATTAGGTTGAGGTCCCGTCTCCCTTTCCCGTGAGACTGCAAGGTCTCTGGAATGTAAACAGAGTCCTGTGGCTCCCAGCAGCTGCTCAGTGGGAAACAGAAACTAACACTCTCCTCCTTTTGATAAAATTCTACTTGCACTGAATTGCAACTGAGTGCAGAAAGAGCTAGTGTCTAGTGCCTGTATAAACTGTAATAATGCTCTGATGCAAAGTGAAATGATGGAAACATGGTCCTAATATGAGCAACACATGCCTTCATCATTGGCCAAGCAAGTTCAACCTGCTTGGCTCTCCTTCCTTAACTTAAGAAGTCCTCAGTGGGAATTGTTGGTCATGATGTTGTACAGGATGATCAAAGGCTGACACTAGTAAAGACAAAGCAAGGATGAGGGCAAAACACGCTACTTTAATTATCTTAGCATCATTTGCTGAATCCAGACTTACCTGAGAGTAAGGCCAATTGACAACATTTCAATGTTTGAACACATAATTTATAATCAACTTCCCCCCACCCCAATTTGTTGTATCACTTAAAAAAAAACAACCAGCCTGAATAGACATGTATAAGATTATTCAGACTTACTCATTACTAAATTAAGCTAACACTAATCTTACACCTGTTTATTCAGAGGTTAGTCCCACTGGGTTTATATAGGATTGCAGAATTAGTCCAGATTCAATTCCATGGTATTTATGTTTCTGATACTATACTTGAACTGTATTGTGAGAAGCTTTTGTAAGTTGCTCTGAGAGTCTATTGCCCTATTTAGAAAGGTCATTGTATTGTTATTTTAGCCACAGTCTGGATGTTTTAAGAACCATAAGCAGAGCATGAATGTGGTAGGTTGCCCCAGGGACCCAGCGTTCAGAAATACTGTTTCTGTTACCAGGAAGAATAGTCATTGATAGATCTCTCATCTTTGGTATTTTTGCACTGATCCTGTTAATTTCAATGTGGTCTCTGCAGAGGAAATTCCTGCTGAATTATTCCCCTTGTCAGTAACTCTGCAAGTACATTTAACTCATTTTTTTTCCATAGGGACCATTTCACAGACCTTGAGAGAAACACGGTAGATAAATCTTTCACAGTAGCCTGATCTTGATTCTAGCTTGAGCCAAGCAGTGTGTGTAATATATTAGGAATGTTTTGTCTATTGCAATAAATTACATCCCAAGATCAACTCATTTTAATGACAAAAATGTATTTTGTGGTCAATGAATGAGAAACTAATAAAGTATCTAAGCACTGTGATTGTTGTGTGATGGAAGTATTTACAAGGTGTATACAGTACATCAACACTACTCTTCTGTGTAGCATCATTGGGAGGAAGGAAATGGCTCATATGAATATATACATTATTCACTGCACGCTTTCTTCCATGCTGCAACTCACAGTGGTGGATATGAAGTTTCCTGTTTGACCTGAGATTATTCTGTAGACATATTCATCCAATTAATCCTAGTTGTATTTGAATAAAATCCAGCATCTATTCCTACCGCACAAACCCCTTTAAATGAACAACTGCTACTCAAGAGGACATTATGCTCTTGTCTATGGCCCTATTCATCTTCTGTTGCACTCAAGCTGCTTATATCAGATGGTTTGCTTAGGTCCAATGGAGCTCCTGTTAAACTGGCACAAGATACATAGCTGGCTTATTTTGCCCTGACACTATTATTGCTGCTGAGAAGATATGTAGCACTTTTAACTTTCTGGCTAAAGTCATCAACATGGGGTGGAGTAACAGTAACCCCACCATTAACTAAACATGACTGGTAATTCAGTCTCCCTGCTGTAGTTTCTTGAGAGCCAAACCACATGGGGAGCTCTCAATACAAATAGATACCTAGCTAGACACTCATTGCCTTTACAGCAGTAGGATCATGTACTGACCAGTCCCTGTATCAGGCATCTTTTTTGTGCTCTGGCAGAGTAGAAACCTTTTTCCCTTTGTATTTTCTGTATCCTAGCTACCTTGAGTCTAGTTGCTAAGAGACAGCCTATACCTAGGATAGCATTGGCTATTTGTGATTTTTTCTTAGGAAGACAACTTTCTTTGAAACACTGTTTCAGTAAAGAAAGAATACTATTCAAATGTTGCTCAAAGCAATAATGAAAAAAAGAACTTGATTCCCTGAACTAAATAGAAAAAGGGGAGAGATGCAGTTTTAAAAATTATCCATTTTGCGTATTTAAAAAAAAACACAAAAATTTTAATTTAAAAAAAAACCCTGAGTGAGACGTAACAATGCAGTCCTTTATGGAAATTGGTATGTTAAATGGAGCTTGTTCATAGGTTGGTGAATATCTTTTCCAGGAATGCCAATAACTACTACGGGGTTAGAGCATTCTGGGTTTGGTTCCAAGAGATCAAAATGCTTTAGCAAACTGAGTGATGTCACTGATTTGTGAAACAAGAATATGGTTGCTGGGCAATTGAGATATTTGGGGTGGGGGTGCAGATTAACATATCAAATTATTAAGTATGTTTATGGGAGAAACAGATTGGCTTGTGCCCCAGTTAAAAATATTTCTGTAGGCTTTTGATTGTTTCCTAAACATCCTGTGGTTATTAGTAAGCTCTATGTGGGAGAATAGCATCTGCTCAGGGCTGGCCTAATTAAGACAAGCTCTTTGGCACAGCTTGGTCTTACACTTCCTCTTTAGCAACAACAACAAAAAAGCTAAGAAGGAAAAATCAGCTTAAGATTACTGTTCCAGCAGTATGCCCAGTTCTCCAAGAATAGCTGACACTATGGATCAGAACTAACAGCAATTGGGGAAAGTCATAAATCCTGCAAAATCATCCTTGGCCGTGTGAAATCGAAGCTCTGTCTCAAGCAATTAGACATTTTGCATTTCAAGCTGACTAGTTCTCATCTCGTTTTCAAAAAAGCAGTCACTTTTCTTTTTAGAAGCGGTTATTACACATTAAGTACTTGGGAATTTGGTGCCTATTAAGTAACAGGTTAACAGGGTAATTTTTTATCCACTACAATTAATGTCCATTTGGTAATAAAGAGAATGAAGATAAAAGAAGCACCTTTGCACTGAAATTGAGGGGATTTTTTTTCTTCAGTCGAAGCAACTGAACCATGTCTCTAGCACTGCAACCTTGATTTAATCATCTTAGAGTAAGCCGCACTGAACTCTGTCTTCTGAGTAAACACAGGATTTCACTATACATCTACAGTTGCCCAGTGTTTTTTTGCAGAGAAGCAGGACAATTTCTATGATTGTTTAAACACTAACATGAGGCTGCTTCAGGCTTCTTGCATGAATCATAGTGCCCGTCCACAGTTAATTTCGTGTGTTGTGAATGTAGCAGCAAACATCCATACGTCAGTGGGGGTAGAGGGGAAGCTGTGGCAAACATGGTCCTCAGCTGTATTTGGCACTAAGAACTATGGATATCTGGCACCACACACCTGCTCCTTCTAGCTGATGTTACCTTCCATTTCTTATCAGTGGTACACATAAAAGATTCATATGTAGAACACAGTGACTCTTATAATAAAATTCCTATTGTGAACAAAATACAGTCGTACCTTGAATCCCAAACGCCTTGTGAGTTGAACATTTTGGCTCCTGAACGCCGCAAACCTGGACGTGAGTGTTCCGGTTTGCGAACGTTCTTTGGAACCTGAACATCCAACGCTGGTTCCGTGGCTTCCGATTGGCTGTAGGAGCTTCCTGCAGCCAACCGGAAGCTGCGCCTTGCTTTCCAAACGTTTTGGAAGTCAAACGGACTTTTGGAACGGATTCTGTTAACACCATTGTATTCTGTTAACACCTTTTCTAAGAGTTATATAGAAGGAAGTACAGGTTATTAATACAGTTGGTTGCAGATGGTTTACAAATTCAACAGTACTCTGCTAAGGGTCTCTTTATATTATGCTGTTCATATTGAAGTAAATATTCTGATTATAAGCAACAGTGTCAGTAGCATAATTTAAAACCTTTTTTCCATGTACAGTGATACCTCGGGTTGCAGATGCTTCAGGTTGCGTTTTTTCGGGTTACAGACCCGCCAAAACCTGGAAGTACTGGAACGAGTTACTTCTGGGTTTTGGCGGTCGTGCATGCACAGAAGTGCCAAATCGCAACCCGCGTGTGTGCAGACGCAGCGCTGCGGGTTGCGAACGTGCCTCTCGCACAGATCACGTTCGCAACCCAAGCGTCCACTGTACAGCAAGACATGATACACAAACAACAGATAACACAACTTCTGTCAAGTGTCTGTTGTCCACAATCTCTTCCGAAACATCAGTGTTTTTTTGAGAATTAATCTGGTCGAAAAGCAGGCTCATTAAAAACTAGTTCATTACAGGTCCATTTAAGAAACAGTATATTTCTCTCTAACAGAATGACATTGTTACATTTAATTTCAACTCTAGGGGGTGGGATCTTCAGACCAGGCATTTAGGATTTACTTGTTGATTCTTCTACGTGAGGCAGTGTGTCCCAGACAGGTCTCTGGATATGTTCAGGAAGTCTTTCTAGTCTTGTCTAAAAAGAAAGTATCAAAAATGAGGTTAAAAAAATAATGCATGTGCAATAGCCATTTTTATACTAGAACAATCCTAGCATGTTTCTGTGATACTTATATGATTTTTGTGTTTCTATAAGTTTCTGTGATACTTATATTCCTAAAATTCAACACATGTATGACGTGCAGATAGGCTACCAAGTGGCAAAAATCCCATTTTGTCCGATAAATGATAAAACTACAGAACAGTTTATACTACAGAAGCAAGAACAAAGTTAACTAATACCTTTTTTACTTCCATAGCAACCCCTTCAGGTAGGTTTCGTTGAATGTATTCCAAGTAAACATTGGCTGTGCTGCCGGTTAAATGCTTTAACTGAAACAAAAACAGTATTTTAGTTCTCACATAGCAATGAATAAGACATGTGCTAAAGGAAACCAATCTGTAGGCTGTATCTGGCTTACTTTTCCCCAGCTTTTGCAGCCCTACTTGGACCAATATAGATACCACTGTTATGACCATTCTAGGTCAAGCATTAGAGGCTTGAATATGGCTCTCAAGCTATTCACCACCTATTACGTTTAATGTTTTGCACACAAGTATGTATGTGCATGTGTATGATGAAAGAGGGGGTAGACAGCTGTTATTTCCTGAATAATAATAAAAATGTTAATCTGTTTGCTAAGCACGCCTCTTATTTAAACATACAGCTCTTCACTCACCTGCACGTGGCGGTAATGCGTCCTCATTTCATACTGAACTCTGTGCTTCTTGAATATGTGCACTGATTTTAGAAGTGTGAATCGTTCTATCTTCTTTGGAGGTTCTTCTCTAAGAGATACAGTAGTTTTCATAGAATCATTGGTTATTTTAGTATATTCATTTATTTCTGAAATTACAGCCACTCCACTGACAGCTTTCAATAATGAAGCTGCCTGGCAAGCAGTGGGGAGCAGGGAGAGAAACAACTGAGCCTCCAACTCAACTGATTGGCCTTTGTGGCTGTATGCAAAGAGATGCACGTAACCTAAGGTTTGGGGGGGGGGGGAATCATGGAAATGGGCAAGGGAAAACCTCATTAAACTAAAGCCAGTAGCAAAACCCTTGCTGACTTCAAGAACTTTTGTCAACAATTTAAATATGACAAACTTTTTTTTATATAAAAAATCTTAACAGTAATACTGCTAGTTAAAATCATACTTTTGAGTAATTATGCATTGCCTAAAACACAAGGTTACTTCTACCTTCAGAAACATTGAACTGTTGTTCAATATGATAGATTTCTTAGCAACAGCAGCCACAAGATGTTGTACTTCTGGATTGTAAATTTGCAAGAAAGTGTCTTGCATAATTTACTAGTCCTTAAGCAGATTGTCTAATAGTCCATATTCCAAAGTTAGAATCAATGAGCTCAACTGTCTGTTTATGACTACAGTTATATCCCATCTTAACTCCAATGAGTTCAAACTGTCATATGTGGTTCAGCCCTCCATATTTTATCCTTACAACAACCCTGTGATGTGGTTGGCTGAAGGTCAACCAGTGAACTTTGCAGCTGAATGAGGATTTTGAACTTTAATCTCACAGACCCTTGTCTCTAACCACTGCACCACACTTGCCCTCAAAATTATATAAGGGTAGTAATTTGATATCCTGGATTCTTTCCGATCAATAAAACGGTTTTAGTGTGCTTTATGCATTCTCTCTTGTTTTTCAAATGTCAATGAAACCATTAGATTTGAAAGCATTAAGCTAAGATGCAATTTTGCTAAGTCTTTTATCTACAATTATCCAGCTATAGTTGGATAATTGGTTGGACCAATTAGAAAATGAGATTTTAGAATTACTAACTACAATGGATAATTGTATTTACACTTTTTCTATGGAGAGACCAAGTTCTTTAGCTGCAAGCACCATGAAATACTCATAACTGTCCAACACCATTCTGTCATGACCTTTCACCAAAACAGCCAGTTTCTTATATAACACGTCTGGTTCATCTGAAACAGATACCTGGATGTAAAAACAATGAGAAATAAGCAAAGAAGCACTCATATTTTAAGGCTTGGCAGCCTTAATGCATGGTTCATTAAAGTCTTGTTTTAAATAATTGAGTTCAAATTAAGTTGTTATATGCATTTTTTGTGCCCCAACATTGTTTAAACCTTATCAATATACAGTGGTACCTTGGTTCTTCCAGGAGTCCATTCGACTCATGAAACCATTCGAAAACCAAGGTGTGGCTTCCGATTGGCTGCCGGAGCTTCCTGCACTCAAGCGGAAGCCGCGTCTGATGTTCAGCTTCCAAAAAATGTTTGCAAACCGGAACACTTCCAGGTTTGCGGCGTTCAGGAGCCAATTTGTTTGGGAGCCCAGCCATTCAAGTACCAAGGTACAACTGTATAAAAATGACTTTGAACTTACATGGGGGTTACATTCTGGGGATAGCGCATAAAGCCAAAATTGCACATAGCCAAAACACAGGAATAAATGGCAGGTGGGAAAACCAATGTATTTTGTTTTCAGGATGCCCGCCCCCTTTCCATCCCCTTTTATTTATTTATTTTTAATTTGCCAAGTACGTAAAGCTGAATGTGCACAAGTTCAATATGCATAAGTTGTAAAGTACCTGTACTCCCAATCTCAAAGTTAATATTTTTCAGAACATTTTATTAGTTACTGGCAAGATATAAAAAGTTCAAAACTCAAGACTTACCAGGGATTTTTCCTTGGGTTGCTGAATATTGGTGTGCACGCCTGAAAACTGAAACCACATCAAGTGATTGTTGCTGAAATAGGAAAAAGGGATGTGTGTGATAATATCATGACAGGAGCAATATAAGAAAATGAGTGTTTTAAGAATTTAGCTGGAAGTGATAAACTTACTGAAGAAAGCTACATTGCTTTAGTGGAACTCTTCTTGTTAAAAGGCAAGCCTCTGGTCCCTAAGAACATAATATAGGATTGGTATGTTAAGATAGCAATGTTGCTACATTGTTGGCCAGCTACTTCAGCTTTCCAGATTTATTTAGTCAAATAAGAAAATAAATACCTAGATGCCCACCCCAATCTAAAATACATTAGAAAAAGTGGGCAGTTGATGAGAAAGGAGACTTTATTTAGAACATTATTCATACAAAAGGCAGTCCACAATTACAAACTATCACATCAGTTCTTTCTAGATTCCTCACGTATTCTGTAACTGTCATAACTGGATCTTCTACACACAATCCCCTTCAAGGCCTTCATGTTTAAATGGGCTGCTGCTCATCCATTGAGGCCAAACCTGCCCCCTCATAAGCACAGCATTTCCCACTCATTGCCCCCTGGCTGCTTTTGGGGTTTCTTAGCAGTAGATTCCGAACCTGATGTAGTAAAAGCTGTAAAGGGCAGCAGTGCAACAGGAGGGGGAAAGGGCAATAGCATAGCTACCCTTACCAGGCTGCAATGACATGGAAGCATCTATGTCCCATGCTTCTCTATGAGATACGCACATCAGTCCATAAGCAGCCACCAATAAAGTTTGCCGCTGGGATTCTGGGAGTGCTATGCATTCTAAAACATATGAGAAAAGCCAGGCAAAACCACAGCAAATAGGTATTTTTCCAGTGTGAAGGTGGTCACCGGGAAAACGTCTTTGAATGTTGCCTGATAAAAGACAGATAAAGGTGCTGGAGACTTACTAACGCGAAAGTGACAATGACTATTTTTCTCTTTTGTTTACTATGTCAACTGAGATGAATAGCAAAGCTACTCAAAGGGTTTTAGAGATCACCATTTAAGCAACAGACCGTTGCTTTAGTGTTGAATAATTCCAATAACATAGAGCCATTGCCAGTAAAAGCTTTTAACAATTTTCCATTGCAAAGACTCGAATGCAACCCTGCAAAGTGGGCTAGGTTGGCAGTGTCTGGCCCAAGGTCACTGTGTGAATTTTGTGGCTCAGTAGGCATTTGAACCCGGGTCTCCTAGTTTGCACATACGTATTTACAGTATGCATTGCCAGTTATTACAGCTGCAGTAACCTCGGAATGCTAATCTTTCCAGTGCAGCTTACAGAAAAACCATCACACCACAGCAAACGATATCAATGTATGACGCTTTCTCACGGGGCCCTGTGGTGGGGAAGGGATAAAATCCTGCGGGAGCAGACCCGTCGCTGAGGTGGTCCTTCCCACATAAAAGCCCAGCTCTGAGGTGACCATCTTCGCCAGCCTCCCTCTCCTGGCACATCCCTCCCGCTCAGATATAATCCAAAAAGCCGACGTCGGCTTTTTAAGATTATCACCCTATATTTAGCGGCTTAGACATTAACTTATACCGCCCCGGGGAGCCTCATCGCTGCTCAGCCGAACCCTGCCCCTAGGGACGCCACAATCACCTTCCACAGCCGGCACAAGAAGCTCATTCCCCTCCGCGCCGCCATCTTGCCCTTCCTCAAGCAACTTCCTACGGTCATGACATCATAGAGCTCAACTTCCTGTAGGGTCTGAGCGGCGGCGTCGATCTCTATGGCCCTGGGATACAGCTCATCGTAGAGTTCTCTAGCCAAAGAAACCATAGAGGCGTAAACAACAAAAGTTCCTCCTCTGGTCGTGCGACTTTCTCGCTAGAGCGGCAAAAGCTGCAGCTGCTCATTGCTGCAGTGCCTTTGGCAGCAATGTAACAAAAAACTACCAGGGCTACAAGCAGATCTTCCAGTGTGGGGAAAAATTTGATTATTACTATTTTATTTTAAGAACTGCGGCATTTTATTATTAATCATCATCATCATCTTAATGACCTGCAAATTCTCCCTGCTCCAGGAAGGAAAAAACAATCTAAAATTTCCCTTAATATTACGAAAGAATGGTTAAGGCCCATATTCCAGAGTCTTGAGGATGAATTGGGTTTTGGAACTACAATTCCCATCAACCTCAGCATCAAGGATGATGGGAGTTGTAGTCCAACAGAAGATGGGAAAGACGCAGGTTGCCATCCCTGCTCGCAAAAACCCTACCGGCACAGTCAGTGGTTCATAAATGACTTGTAAATGGCATTCGGAGAGCAACCTTGCGCTGCAGCTCTGGGTTCTAGCTACAATGCTGAGCTGGGAGGGGGGGATGGGGATGCTGAAGAATTTGTTACTATTAGTCATTAAATTTCTATACCACCTTTCATCCGCGGATCACAGGACGGCTTACTGTATAAACACACAACGCCACATAACACAATAAACAAAACAATAACTCCTCCTCTTGCCCGTTTAAAAGGCCACAGATTTTTAAAATTTAGCCAAAGGTCTGGGAGAAGGGGAATGTTTTTGCCTGGCGCCTAAGAATATGTACAGCTATGTAATGTTACTCCAGGATTTAACTTCTGTCTGGTTGCAGATTGGGGTGGAGTTAAGTTTATTACGGCTTATTATGATCTCCATCTTTCAGAACAGTTGCTACTTAAGGCCGCTTTGATAAAGGCTTTAATAAAGAAACATTTTCTTTATCAAACAAAACCACCCCCACCCCACCCTTTTGTACACACAAGCAGGATTGTTAAATAGTACTTTAAAAGGCTGCTAAAGACATGAGTTTTGTAGCATTGATTAATGTTGTATGCTTTAGTCACACCCACTGAAATTAACGGACATGACGGAGGCCAGTTAATTTCAGCAGGTCTAATCTGCACAGAACCACACTATGGTTTGCAGCTCCTTGCATTTGTGTTGTCAACACGATGTTACCCTCAAATAACACATTATTATTATTATTATTATTATTATTATTATTATTATTATTATTATTACAGTGGTACCTCAGGTTACATACGCTTCAGGTTCCAGACTCCGCTAACCCAGAAATAGTACCTCGGGTTAAGAACTTTGCTTCAGGATGAGAACAGAAATCGTGCGCAGCGGCAGCAGGAGGCCCCATTAGCTAAAGTGGTGCTTCAGGTTAAGAACAGTTTCAGGTTAAGAACGCACCTCCGGAACGAATTAAGTACGTAACCAGAGGTACCACTGTATTATTTTTAAAGCAGAAACAACACTGATCTTGATCCTTCCCCCAAGGTCAAAGACAAAAAGCAACACCTACTTGGATGACCAGTAAAGACTGAAGTTGCTCCACAAATACCTATGGGTGTGGATCAGGTAAAGATAAAGGGACCCCTGACCATTAGGGCTGCGGCACTCATCTCGCTTTATTGGCCGAGGGAGCCGGCGTACAGCTTCCAGGTCATGTGGCCAGCATGACTATGCCACTTCTGGCGAACCAGAGCAGCGCACGGAAATGCCGTTTACCTTCCTGCAGGAGTGGTACCTATTTATCTACTTGCACTTTGATGTGCTTTCAAACTGCTAGGTGGGCAGGAGCAGGGACCGAGCAACGGGAGCTCACCCCGTTGGGGGGATTCGAACCGCCAACCTTCTGATCAGCAAGTCTTAGGCTCTGTGGTTTAACCCACATCATGGGTGTCAACTACTCTGCTCTAATTCAAATGTGTGCTGGGGTGGTGGTGAGGCAGCCGAACAACTAAATAATGCTCAAATGTGGACACAGCATTAGCTGGATGCAACCGTCAATAAATTTAATATGAACTTCAGGCATCTGATGAAGTGGGCTATAGCCCACAAAACTTCATGCCACAATAAATGTGTCAAATCTTTACAGCGTCACAAGTCTCTTGTTTTTGGTACATGAAACAAGCACAGATAATACTCTGGAAATGAATGAAACGCTAGTGTGGCGGTTATGCACACGCCTATTATTTCTCACATATCTAGTGGAGCACTACCTCTAAGTTTGGGGGCCCATTTTGGTACAGGCAACTCAGATAAACATCCCAACTTTTAAAAAATACTACATATTTCAAATGAAGATTAATTTATTTAAAAGAATTCTTTTGTCACGTGAACAAGGAAAAAAATCAGCAAAGTACATCTTATCAAAAGTATAAAATACTGTTCTGTGGCAGCGTTATGTTGGATCCCTTTGATTTTACAAATACAATATTCTGTCGATTTAAGAAAAAGCTGAAATATTTCTATATAGTACATAGTGCTCTCATGAACTAACTGGGATTCGTGCCCCCTCCAAAGAAACAAAAAGGAAAGGGGCAAAAGAAAGAAAGAAAAAAACACCATGGCACATCATCGTATGAAATTAAACATTTTAGTGCAAACCTGAATAAAATTACACCCTGAAGTTAAACCACATGCAGTTCAGGTGCAATTAAGCCGTAACAGGCAAAGTTTTCTTTACAAAAATAAAAAGAACTACATTAAAATGTTTATTATTTTATCCCCAAAGAACATTCTTTACACTACACTGTAACTCTGAAATTATTTACAGCTTTTCTGTAACAATATAACAGCAGTTAAATATGCCTGAAAATAAGATTTCCTCCCCCATAAAATAGATTTTTTCTTTTGTTATGTACAATTTTTCTCTAATTCTCTACTGGAATTATACCACAATAAACATGAAACATTAACAAAAAGGGAAATAAAAGGTCAGATTTTCCAGCAAAATGTTGACCATATTTAGATGTTATTTATCACTGCAATTGTCTTAGAAATACAGAACCTATGTATAGAAGTTAAACAAGGATCAATATTTCTTCCAGGAATTATTTTGAGATTCTCTTTGGTTATTTTAAGCCACATCATTTGCTCCACAATACTTTTTCAAGATGGCAATTTTCCCTGTAACACCTTCCAGTGTGATGTAAGACTACTACTAAAGGACAACTTTGTGGTTATAAATCTGAAGGAAAGGCCTATTTCTCACATTGGAGAAATCATTGCTCGCTGACAAGAATATGTATCACCCCAAACCTTCCATGTTTTAACAAGTCCTGACCTAGAACAGACATTTGTTACATGGGCTTGTTGGTGTAATGCTGCATCATATAGTCAAATATAAACTCAATGAATCTGTTTGGAAGGAACTATTGTTATATACGCATTAGCCTCCTCTCCTTATTTATTGGTTACAGATCATGCATATGTCATAATAGGCTTCCAAACACTTGCAACCCGATTGCCTAGGACTGTCCAACTGGTTTCAAAGAATAGCTCAGCCGGTCTTTCCTGCGTATTACATTTAGATTCTGTGTTACCCTGTTAAACTGGAAATACAAGAAATCTTCGTCCATGTAATTGTACTTTAATGGCAAATGAATTAGTTAAACTGATTGGTCTAGATTTGCACTACAGGAAAGAATATACATTGGTAAGATTTCAGCTGATGCCCTCTGCTGTGTTAGCCAGGCAATACCACAGCATTATTGCATTTGTGATGAGGAAGCAATGGAAGACAGTCTGTGGCACCTATTTAGTTTGTTCTTGTTTTATCCTAAAGGTACAATGATTCCTTTACCTACTGAAGGAGTATGTCAACTGGTAAAATCAGCAGAAATAATATTTTTTCCATTGCAAACAGGATAGAGATCTCTGTGGCTATGTTTGCCTTGGCTGCTACAAAACTTTTGACAAAAAAATCTGGATGCTTGTGTAATTAGTTGCCTATAGGCTGGATATATTTTGTTTTAGGATGCTCCCCTATTTTTTCTTTTTGATGCATTTTTTTTACTGCAACCACATGTAACTGTTATGGCCAATGGCTAAAACAAATAATCAGCGAGCTGATCAGATACTGACCTACACAACAACACCATTATGCCAGTCCCCTGCCAAGCTGCTAACGACAGAATCTGATTAGATTACAGATGGAAAATACACAATCCCTGGCTACTGAGAATTCCTAAGGGTCTGTCCCAGTAGATGCCAGTCAATGAAAACTGGGAGGGACATTACATTCCTTTTGAAAATAATAGCGAGAGAGAGAAAATATTCTGCTCAGACATGCAGGTACTAGCATCTCACTAAGAACACTGCAAATGTCACTTGCCAGCAAACATTTCATTTCAAATGCAGGCATGCTTATAGGTGTCACGTTAACTCCCTACATTAGCTAACCCCTGGAAATGGGTCAACCATGCAAGGCTGTCAGTAATCAGCTGGACATATGAGAAGCATCTCACATAGCATGCAAGTTGCCAGTTCTCTCCATCAGCTATGTCGGGCGACAGTGACAGGTGAAGGCAAATCACACCCCTTGACTGAGATGGGCAGACACACTCAAGAACCATATCCAATTCTCTAAAGACAACCTGGGTGACACTAGCTATTCCCTGATAAGAACAGATTCTCAGGGAGAAAGCTTGGGGAAAAGAGAGGAGTAGCTTGCAAGGAACACCCAAATAGTTCCTCTGCATTTATCAAAATGCTTTCAATGATTATTAAATTGGTCCGCTCATACTGAAAGCCAGTTCATCTTCTCTGAGATTGTCTCCGTGCAGATCCTCAGGGGAACGGCCACAAAGAGGATGTGATTCCAACTGGAGATGCAATTTACCTGGAAAACTAGTATCTGACCACGGTTTTCTGGCAGCAATTTAAGTGAACAAAGCAACACATTTCTTTTCAACCCTGAATCACCACTGAAAACTATTGGGTGTAAACAGGGAACACCCTGGGTCAGGTGCTACTTTTTTTCTGAAATGCTTGGGGGATGTGCCAAGTGGAGACCATTTCAGTTGTCTAAAGTGGCCCTGGCTTAAGAGGGTCAATCTTCATCTGATTTGGGGGCATCCAAGAGCCACGTCTCACCAGTGTCACCCATGACTGCAGCAGCTTTTGAACCAAGTGGGAGCATGGCTATGAACGGTTTGGCTTTGATTGAGAGAAATAAAGATGTTTCTGACACTTAGCGTTTTCTAGGGCTCTGGTCTACGTAAGATATAGTAACTGTCTATTTTCCCATCATACTTTGCAACTTTTCCCATCATACTTTGCAACTTCTATAAGCAATAGAGGTGATGCACAAGAAGACCGTGCCTGGGGAATGATCCCACTCCTAGCTCTGGGAAGGAGAAAGGTGCAAGCTGCCTAGCCAAATCATTCCAAAGTTGAACATGCTGACTTCCCTGAACAGGAATGAGGAAGCTGTGGCCTGATAACAATTTCATATAGAAGAGGTGTGTGTGCTTATTTATTGCGTTTCCATACCCGCCACCCCCTGACCCAAACTGCTGAATGTTTGCTGGGCTTTATCGCTTCCAAGAGCAAACCTATGGCTCCATAA
Organism: Podarcis filfolensis; assembly: GCF_964270895.1. Classification (NCBI taxonomy): domain Eukaryota; kingdom Metazoa; phylum Chordata; class Lepidosauria; order Squamata; family Lacertidae; genus Podarcis; species Podarcis filfolensis. The sequence continues at coordinate 98,289,359 of NC_139606.1, forward strand.
GAGAGTCCTGGCAGGCATAAAACTCCCACTGTGTATATTTATGCTAACGTTATCAGCCAAGCTATGTAATTTTTATTTATTTCTTACATACATACATAAACGGCCTCCGGCCACAATGAAAATCTTAACACGCTTAGAAAAAAGGACCGATTTACCTCAAAGTGGAAATCTCCCCCCCTCTTCTTTTGGTGAGGAAAAGTCTTGATAAGTACCACTGCCTCTAGGCAGCAAATTATAATAATAATTAATAATAATAATAAATCCCTGCATACTCTCAAGGATAACCTTTTTAAAACAAAAAAGTGATAAAACTTTTGCAAATGGAGGTATTTCAGTGCATTCCTATCACTAATGCACATCCAAGTCCAAGTATCCAAGCCAGTAGTCTCCAGTCAAAAGACTTTTGAGATGTGCCTCAGCAGCATCTCCCATGGTGAAGCTTGCGGACTTCTGATTTCACTGACTCTGTCTCTCCCTCAATCCTGCTTAACTGGGAGCTCTGAAGTGCACAACGCGAGTAGAGCCCTCAAAGAAACAGATTGCCTCATAAAAGGGAAAGAAGGAAGAGAATGCAGATTCGCAGAGGGCTAATCTAGCTGTTCTCGCTCGTTTCAGGGCCGCTTGAATTTCTTCTGGGTCAAAGTAAAGAGGAATAGGCCACCGAGCCCATCCATTTCTACAGAGCCAAGTACAAAGCCAGTCTTCTTGTTAAGAAGGAAATCCAAAGGCATCTTGGAAGCCTCCATCCACCACAGAACATTCTGTGTAATGGGAAGGAACTTGCCACAGCTACTTGTCCTATCAGCAGAGAGACCCTCTAACAGCCCCAGCGACATGTTAGAGCAAAACTTTCAGATGCCAACAATCCAAGTCTCAGCTTCTGTTTATTGCAGAGACAGCATTCTTTGTTGTGGCAGATGTTTTGAGGCCAGAGCTGAAGGCACAAAATGAAACACGTTATGAAAAGAAAAAGAAACCAAAATCTACTCGTATAGGGGGCATGGTGGGAGGGAAAACAAAAACCCTGAGGTGTTGCAAATGAATTTGGGGACTTGTCACGTAAATGCCTGAAAGGAAACAGTAAGGAAATAAGACTTCTCAGAACCAACTAGTTTGCAAGGTATTTGACAAAAAATACCTTTCGAATGAGGGGAAAAATGAATCTTTTTGCAATCATAGTTGCAAAAAGTAAAAGGACCAACAGCAATAACCAGATTTATCTCACCCTCCTCCACCCCCGAGTTACAAACAAAACAAAACAAAAACAAAACATTCAAACTATTCAGATAGTTTAAAATAAAAGGGAAGTAAACACTTAACCCTCCCAGCTGAAGAAAAATAATTCCAACAGGCGTCCATAATTTTACAGAATGGCTTTTTCTCTCTCTACAGCTCCACATCATCCTGAAGCAAATCTGTGTCTTCTTCATCCAGTAAGAGGTCAGGGTCTATCACTTCAGTATCGTCCATGACCTCTCCCAATTCCTGAACAACATCGCTGCTGAGGTCATCGGCTTCCTCAACCTGCTTTATCAAGTCCAAATGATCCAAGGGTATCAAGCTATGCCCAGAGGGCCCCGTGGTCCTTGCAATCGTAGCCGCCATTTCAGCTGCAACAGCCGCCTTCTGGGCTTTCTGTCGTTGCTGCTCTTCCTGTTGCCGGTGTGTTTTCATGTGAGCATTCCGGCTTTTGATTTTGAAAAACATCCTAGTGGGGGGGGGGGAGGGAGAGGAAGAGAAAGGAATGCAGAGAGAGAGAGCAGATTTCAGAAACAATTATTTTGAGTACATGGGGACCTGTGTGCTACTGTGAACATCCAAAAAGTGTAGGGGTTAGTTGAATATACAGTTAAATGCATTTTCAAGCAGGCAGACTTTGGCAATATAATAAAATTTATTATTATTATTATTATTATTATTATTATTATTATTATTATTATTATTATAATATTTATATCCTGCCTATCTGGCTAGTAGTAGTAGCAGCAGTAGTAGTAGTAGCGCTAGTACAGTCATACCTCATGTTACGTCTGCTTCATGTTACATTCTTTCAGGTTACGTCCTGCAGCGACCCAGAAGTACCGGAAAGGGTTACTTCCGGGTTTTGCCGCTCGCGCATGTATAGAAGCGCAAAATGACGTCATGCGCATGTGCAGAAGCGGCAAATCGCAACCTGCGCATGAGCAAACACATCGCTGCAGGTTGCATTCTTTTCATGTTGTGAATGGGCCTCCAGAATGGATCCCGTTCGCAACCAGAGGTACCACTGTATTACTATTATTATTACTACTATTATTTTGCACCCTGTCAGCTCAGCCGCCTGTCTGGGGTAACTGCCCGCACTGCCCTAAATCCAGCACTGTTTCCAAGCATTCACAAGAAGGGAACCAGAATAAACTTAAGGTGTTAGTTAAGCCCTTGAATGATCATTTCAAGGGGGGAGGGAGGTGTTACGAAAAAGGAGCAATGCTGCTGAGTGCTCCAGATGGCTGGAAAGCCAAACAGGATGTTTATGTTATGGGACTGTACCGTGGGAACCAGGGACAGTCTATTATGTGCTCTGAGCACCGGATGTTAGCTCAGAGTGTCACATGACCCTGTACTGGAAGTACATGGGTGGAGTTATTCTCTCTCTGCTGTGGCTGTAAAGAGGGTGCAGACATGTTGTTCTCTGCACTGAGGAAAGACAGAAATAAAGGCATGTAAATACATTTCTGTCTGTCTCTTTCCCCTCCCTGGGGATGGCAGGGAGTGAGGGAGGAGGAGTGGTTGTGTTCTTCTCACGTTTGAGGAGAATCGGCCGATAAAGACCTCGCCTTGTCCTGCCGGGAGTCGCTGACGGGGAGGTCAAGGAATCAAAGCCGGGCACCTGGAGAGTGCCAAATTCCTCTGATTGATGGGCTTGATTCAACATATGGTAGCAGACGCTGCTGGTTATCTGATCCATGGGAATCAGCATGAGAGGTGAGAGGTTGATGGATCGTGTGCCATCCTCTGCACCAAGGAAAGAAGATAACGTCTGCATTGCAGCCAGAAGCTGAACAGACGGAAGGACACCAAGAGGGGGTGTTTTCAAAGCAACGGAGCCCCAAAAAGGTATGCTGAATATCGGGCTAAAAGTGTGAATGCAGATTGATTTATTCTCTGGTTCACGAGAGAGCTGCGTTTGGCAAAACAAGCTCTGAAAGAAAGGCTTGCATACCAGAAATTCCTGTGGTGAGATAAGGATTCCCGTCCCGGGGAAGGTTGCTAAGCAACGACAGTCGGACAGTGGAAAACTACTGACACCTGGGGCTGGCTCAGTCAGAGCCGGGAAAGCGAAAGTTGTTTTGACTTTGAGACAGCTTGGAGATTGCCTGCCTGAGAGACAGGCAGAAAAACAGCTCAAAGGAGCTTTTGGATTTTAACTGGCTCGAGAGTGAAGAGCTGAGACTTGGATTCAAAATGGATGCCAAGAAGGGGGGAGTGCCCCTGAGTGCCGTGGTTCAGGATGAACACAGCCGGCATGCTGTACTGGACGTAAAGGACAGGGGGAGGGAAGAACGGAGTTCTAATTCCCCCACTGATGAGGCTACTGGAAAGGATGCTGTAGCTTTGAACGTTGTCCGATGCTACAATTGCGGACAGGCTGGGCATCTTCAGCGGAGCTGCAAGAAGCCACGCCAGCCGAAAGGAGCGAAGGGCCGCTCAGCAAAACCTGAGGCGTCAGGCAAAGGTCATACCAAGCCTATGGTGGAACCTGCAAGGGCTTTGATGGCGAAAGGAACCACGCCAGATGTTGGGAACGCGTTTATTATCGACACTGCAGCGACGGTTCATATGTCCCCACACAGAGGACTCTTTTCATCGTTTAAGAAGCAAAGCTTCGCTGTGACACAGGCCAACGGTCAGGAGCTGGAAGCGACCGGAAAAGGGACTGTCTATCTTAAGAGTCTGAACTTGACAATAAACAATGTTTACTTGGTTCCTGAACTGAAGTTCAATCTGCTGAGTGTTTCGCAGATTGCAAAGAAAGGACTGAAACTGTCCTATGATGATAAGAGCTGCAAGATCTTCAAAGATGGAGAGTTATATCTTTCTGCCAGACAGAAAGGTGGACTGTATTTGTTGGACTTTGCGCAAAGTGATTACATGGAATGTAATTCTGAGTCTAACATGATTTCTCTTGCAGGTGTGACCAAAACAAGCGCCAAGAAGGTGGCCAGGGTCGACAGAGCGTTTCAGCGGGTGTATGCTGATGTGATTGGTCCTCTAGAACCATCTAGAGGCAATGCAAGATTTTATCTTGTGTGTGTGGATCATTTCTCTAACTTTGTCTGGGTTTATGTGTTAAAGAAACCACAGGAAGCCTTGGAAAGGTTTCAAGAGTTTTGTGACAAGGTTAAAGACATGCATGATGCTAACATTGATTGTCTTTTGACAGATGAGAAGCAGATTTTTCTTTTACAGGATTTCCAGAGGTTCCTGCAGAAGAAGGGGATTAGACACAAGGTTGCTGTTTCAGCGGAAGCGTGGAACAGGGGTGTCTGTGTAACAGTGGACAAAGAATTGCAAAAGGGAATGAATGCGCAATTGCTTAGTTCACATCTGCCACATGAGTTCTGGGCGGAGTCACTCATGTCGTTTTGTCATGCATGGGTGAGAAAGGTTTCGAAAGAGTTGGGAAGTTCTCCTTTTGAGAAGCTGTTCCAGAGAAAACCTTCTGTTGCCCATTTCAAGGTTTTTGGGTCTCATGTGAGAACAGAAGCTCCAGGTGGGGTAAAGAATGCCAGAGGCATTTTTGTGGGATATGAAAAGGGTCTCTACAGGGTAATTTTGTCTGAATCTGGTCAGGTGATTCTCACAAAATTTCTAGAGAGTGCTCCTGAAAAGGAGAGAGTGATAGCACACACATTTCCCACAGAGGACGATTCTGATGATGATGATTTCACAGAGTACAGTGGTACTGAGAGCGACAGTGATAGCTCAGAGAGCTCTGTTGTCACAGTCATTGAGAGGAAATCTCACACAATGGATAGACCTTCACAGGTGAAGGATGAACCACTGTTTACTGTTGGAACTGGTTCTCCTAAGAGTCCTGAGACAGAACCAGTGAGCAGAGAGGATCAGCACCTCATACGCAGGTCTGAGAGAGTCACAAAGGGTGAACCACCCAAAAGGTACTCAGAAGAGTATGCTAATTTAGCTGTTGCGTGTGTTGCTGTTGTACACAACCGAGGACAGGTTGGAGCTGTGTCTAAGTCAGAGACAAAGACACAACAGAGAGTTGCTAGCCAAGGTAATGCAGATGCACTCATTCCTTGGAAGCCAGACAACCAGAGAGGTACACTGGGGAAACCAGTGGCGGGTAGTTCCAAGGGTGGAACTGAAACAACAGGGGAGTGTTATGTGTATAACAACTGTTTGTTTTCTTCTCTGGATCACGCTATGCATGCCGCAACATGCATTGATTCTTTTGGGGGAGGTTGTTACGAAAAAGGAGCAATGCTGCTGAGTGCTCCAGATGGCTGGAAAGCCAAACAGGATGTTTATGTTATGGGACTGTACCGTGGGAACCAGGGACAGTCTATTATGTGCTCTGAGCACCGGATGTTAGCTCAGAGTGTCACATGACCCTGTACTGGAAGTACATGGGTGGAGTTATTCTCTCTCTGCTGTGGCTGTAAAGAGGGTGCAGACATGTTGTTCTCTGCACTGAGGAAAGACAGAAATAAAGGCATGTAAATACATTTCTGTCTGTCTCTTTCCCCTCCCTGGGGATGGCAGGGAGTGAGGGAGGAGGAGTGGTTGTGTTCTTCTCACGTTTGAGGAGAATCGGCCGATAAAGACCTCGCCTTGTCCTGCCGGGAGTCGCTGACGGGGAGGTCAAGGAATCAAAGCCGGGCACCTGGAGAGTGCCAAATTCCTCTGATTGATGGGCTTGATTCAACAGGAGGCTGCCTTGTTACCAATGGAAGGATACTGGAAGGCAAGGGGAGAACTGGGCTCCAAGGATGGGTGCCCTCTGCTCTCCCAACACCCCTCCGGTCATCAAGGGATGGAGGCAGACCAGGCCCTTTTGCTGCTAGAAGTTCCTTTGTAGAAAAGAACTTGGGTTGAAATAATGAGCAGCAGAGGGTATGCATCCTCAGACACCAATTGCCTCATTCTCCAGGATCCTTTGGGCCAAGCATGTCTCACTGCTGAAAGGGTGGTTGTTACAAGAAGTCCCAAGGGGAACTGACAGCAAAGCCTCGCAGGGATCAGCAGCAGGGAACCATCTGGCCTTCATCAGACCTGCCAGGCCTCCAGATTTGGACTGTGAGGCTCTTTTGGCCACACCACACACTCACCTGTCCAACCCTTGACATTATATACGATGCCAGGTGTGGGACGGGTAAAAGATGCGGCTGTGTCAAAGGCACAACTTACCAGCTGATCAGCAGTACCTGCAAAACACAGCTGCTCTATACTGATTCAGACCACTGGTCCATCTAGCTCAGGACTGTCTACACTACCTGGAAGCAGCACTCCGGGAATTCAGGCAGGGAATGTTTCCAGCCCTCCCAGGAGATGATGGGTTTGAACCTGGGACGTCCTGCAAGCACAGCCAATTTTCTGCCGCTATGATGCAGACCACCCGAAGATTCATAGTCCAGTGGTACACCATACAAAGTACTTCACAAACAACCACAATCACCTGCTTGTCAGTTCCTGCAAAAAGGCCGGCATGCCACGCGTTACTTTGAAATAGCCAGTTGGTTGATGAAGCTTGCACATTTCAAGCCCCAGGTGGTTCCATCCACCTCTCAAACTTGGTCTACAGCAAGTGGGGGAGATGGGGATCCAGTCCAGTGGCCAGATCTAGTTCCCCACCCTGAAGACATAGAACCCCCTGGTGCAGCCAAGAGGTCTTGCTGTCAGTGCCTATCAGCTGATTGGTGCTGGCAGCAAACTACCCTGGGATTGGCTACATTAAGAAGTTTCCCATCTTCTGTTTAGGTGTCAAAACACTGTAGGTAACCCAAGGGGGAATCGCAGCAGGACCAGCCAGGGGTGTGGTCTGGGAAGGGTGTGTGGCCTCAGGCACATCCCAAAGGCCGGACAGGGAGGCCTGGTGGGGCACATTTTGAACCTGGGCCAAAGGTTCCCTACCCCTGGTTTATACAGTGGTTTATACCATTCTAGGGAGCCCCATTCCTAAAATCTCAGTTTATTTCCCCCCGATGAAACAACTAAGTTCTCTCTGTGTTTCCCACATCTACTCACTTGCCACATTCTTTACAAGGGAAAAGTGTAGTTGGGTCTGTCTCGCCACTTGTCGTGCTGTGAGCTGGGGAGCTTTTGGCAGCGCTGTAATCATTCTGGGAGCTGGATTTCTGCTTTGAACCGTGGCTCCCGCCACGGGTTTTCGTCACAGGGTTTGTACCGCCATGAATGCGAACGTGGCCATTCAGAGCTGGTCTGGAGTTGAACATCTAGGGGGCAAAAGGATAGCTCAGTTGGTAGAGCCTGAGACTCTTAATCTCAAGGTTGTGGGTTCAAGGCCCATGTTGGGCAAAAGAATCAGGCATTGCAGGGGGTTGGGCAAGAGGGCCCTCGCGGTCCCTTGCAACGCTACAGTTCTAAGTCACAAAAGTGAAGTGCAATCAAGAGTTTCCCACAGGCCACTGTGACAACTGGATGTTGCGCTACGACGGACCTCTGGCCTGATTCAGCAGGCTCTTCATATGTAATATCAAAGCATTTCTAAACAGGGACTTGTTTTGCTCTCATTCTGGTTGCTTGCTTAAAAACATAAGGAGAATCCTGCTGGACCAGTTAAAAACTTCCATCTAGCCCAACTTTGCTTTTCTTGAGCACCGTCTTAAACAGAAAGGGGAAGGAAGAAAAAGGGAAGAGACCTCTAGGCACCTAGGAAGAGACTTCTCAGGCCTCATGTGTTTTGGAATAAATCCTACTTCAGGGGGACTTGAATAACAGTTTGTGACCCAGTCTGTAAAGCACAGCTGCAGCTTGGTTCCTAGAGCACTCAAAGAGGAGGATTTTCTCCAAAATGTGTTGGGCTTAATAAACCTTTTCTTGTGTACTTGGGAGACCTCCAGCCTTTTTCTTCCTATGATGGCGGTCAGCCACTTCAACAAGCCCTCCCCAAATGTTTTACCCTTTCATCATAGGCGAGTTGATCCATCTCCCTGACGGTTTTGGGTTGCCCTCTTCTGACCTTTTTCCAGCTCTACAATATCCCTTTCTGAGGTGGGGCAATCCAAACTGGACGTAACAATCCAAGCACAGCTGTACCATAGAATTAAAATGTTTCCAAGTCCACTTACCGCTCCGCAGTCCGGCATTTCACATGTAAATGAGGTCGCCGGAAGGGTGGGGCTTTGCAAGGAAGGCAGGTTAATAGGTTCAGCAGCAATAATTGAAGGTGGCTCAGGAGAATTCTGAATTTCGGCTTCCTCTTTGACTGACTTCTTGTCCTCCTCTGCCTGCTCCTCTTCTTCTAATTCATCATCTTCGCCGCTGGTCTGAAATTCAAAAGGGATTTTAGGGGAGGTGGGGTGGAGAGCAAGCATGCCTTAAATAAATGGGAGACAGGAAAGCTCTTCTCTCAGCTCTGAAGGTGGGAGGGGTCTTTCCCCAAGCTGGCTGACCTCCTCCCAGCTTGAAAAATCAAGTTGAACAGCTGGTAAAAGCTGCTTTCACCAACTTGGAGCACTCTGGCTAGCAGTGGCTCTCCAGGTAAGAGGTCTTTCCTATTCCTTGCTATCTGATCCTTTAAACTGGAGATGCCAGGGAATTTCTGAACCTTGGAACAATGTCAGAAATAAATATGTGGAGAGCACAAGTTCACTAGCTAGAAAAATAAAAAGGAGGGTGGCTCTTACCAGGCATTCATTTTTCACTTCTGCTAAGCGTGTTCTGTGCTTTCTTCCTAAATGCATGATTTTCTTCCAGGTGTAATAGTATTCCACACACTGGGCCACTGTCTTCGACTTCACCTACAGTCAAACAGTAATTCAGATGTTGCAACATTGATCTACGATTGTGTAGCATTCAGCACAACACCAAAAACACCACTCACTCGTGTCTTGATCACAAAGAGTGGAAGAAGGCTTGAAAGCATGAATTGGGCTACAGATCTTATGGAAGTATGTTTACCTATGCTCCCAGTCACATGCTCATTTTTATCCTGCCAGTCCATTATGGAGCACTGGGTGGCAGTCCTGTTTAGACTGGGAGCATAGCTGTCAACTTTCAGATTTTAAAATAAGGGATCAGCAGCCTCACCTGTCCCGGGGACAGTCTACAGGATATCTAACAATCCGGGAAAGCAGCGGGAAGCAGTGGGAAACTGGAATAAGGGAATTTCCCTCAAAAAAAGGGAAGGTTGACACTATGACTGGGAGAGGGGCTGGGCTGAGAGGAGGGGCTGGGCTCTTTGTCACCATTGAGATTCATTTACGGAGTAGGGAATATGAACTTGGGTCTCTCCACTTCAACGCAGATGCTCTCTGCCCCACCCACCCACCCTTCAACATTCCCTCTCCCCTGCTCTAATTTCAGAAACAAATTCTTGCTCGGTATCACAGACACGGTAAAATAAACCGAATGCTTAGAGGAGTCTCTCATAAGCTAAAATGTATGAATTCCCCCCAACCTGGATGAATGAGCAATGCTTGGTGGGAGAGTGTCGAAGGAAAGTTAATGTCTACCATGTGGATAAGAGCACATGATAATGGTGAGCATTAAGGCCCCTCTGGGTGAGAGCCAGGGAGGCGGGGTCTGTGTGGGAGATGGGGTTAGGGTCCTTGGAACGGAGACTGAGTTTCGGAACCAAACAATCAGATACAGGTGCACTGCGTGTAACAGGGTGATGTTTTGCATCCTACTATTCTATTTGTGTGTTGACGTTATTGCTTAAATTGAAATACTAAATCTGTTTCACTTTTTTGTATTGTTTTATACGATGCTGTGTGGACCTCTCTTTTTCTTTTTATACTCATATTTTCCAGTCATTATATTTATTGTTCATTTGCTACGTTGTGAATCACTTTGGGCCTGGTTTTTGCAGGAAAGTGGCAAAGAAAAGCAACAGGGGATGATGTTGATGATAATGTTCTACTTTCATATGGTAAAACTAACTTAGTGGCTGAAAACCACAAGATCAGGAATGTCAACAAAGCACGAACAAGGACAACAAGCCTTACCATTTTCTGTACCAAAATAAAATCTTTGCCGTATGTGTATAATGCTTTGCTGAACAGCTTTCTTTCAACGGGTGCCCACTGGTCTGAACCTGAAAGAAACAAACAGATAATAATCGAGCGTGGGGGTTTGCCTGAACCATGGTACAAAAATAAAACTGCTGTCACATTTGCGAAGCTAAGCAGGTTCTGGTATGGTTTCCAATTGGATGGGGAACCGCATGTTGAGATTCCTGCATTGCAGGGGTCACTTCCAACTCTACAGTTTGAAGATTCTATGATTTCTGCAAGTAGGTGTGTATGTATACTGTCAATGGAATAACTATTTTCTCTGAACTTCATCAATGACGCTAAGCAGCTGCATTCCTTCCACGAGCAAAGGACTCACACACAGAACTAGCCTTTATTAGGTAATCCTTTTAACTCATCCATTCAGGAACTTACCAGCATAGTGATAACTTGCCAGAGGATGCGATTTTGCTCTTGCTGGCTTCAACAAAAGCAGCATCTCCAGAGCAACCTGCAGGACAAAAAGAGGCAAGCAGAATTGTATACAACTTTTTCTTAATTATTATGACTCTATCTTCTTTTAAGACTCTGTGACACTTAATTGCTATGACTCGTTTGCTTCTTTTAATAACGTAATAAAATAATATTTACATACCATTTGTTCTATGTGCACTAAGAGCTCCTTATACATTTTCTCAACAATCCTTTTTCTTAAAATTTATTTATGCTTTTCAGATTTATACATTTCACTATAATTTTACAATATACAATTTTAACATTTCAAAATTTGACTTCCTTCCCCCTCTTTCTGGTGTTCCTTAAATTTATTTTTGATACCTTCTGAATATCCAAATTAACTTAATTTGCTCATTTATTCATCTGCTTTAAATATATACTCTTATAAAACTGCAGGTTATTGCAATTATCCTGCCAATGTTCTTATCTGTTTACAATTTATCTGTAAATATTCAATAAACCATCTCTATTCTTTTATAAAACGTTTGTTGCCTGGTTTCTTATTTTTCCAGTAAGTTCCACCATTTCTGCATATTCCATAAGTTTCTGCATCCATTCTTCCTTTGCTGGGACCTCAACAATCCTTAAAACAGCCCTGTGAGCAGGCCAGTCTTATTATTCCCATGTTACGGATGGGAGAGCCCATCCAACCTTTTGCACGAGATATACCTGTCTCATTCTCTGACCATTTTAAATGGGCCTTAGACCCAGGATGTTCTGTGTGATTTTAGTTGATGCTGGTTTTGCATTTTGTATTCCACGAGTATGATTTTAACTACTGTTGATTTGGAGTATTACTGTAATTCTGCCATTTTAGTTAACTGTATTTTAAACGAGCATCATCCAGGGTTTTGTTTTTTGTTTTTTTAACAATCAAACAGTGTATAAACATTATGAAATAAACAAGTCAACTGGCGGTCTTGAATGTTTTTCTAAAGAAAGGCAAGGTATGTGTTTTTTAATGAACAAATAAAAACTAGGAATAATAAAATAAAAGGTTTCTTTTGAGAAAGAATCCATTCTTTTGCAATGGATCCAAACTACAAGAAAGAAGATTCCACCTAAACATTAGGAAGAACTTCCTGACAGTAAGAGCTGTTTGACAGTGGAATTTGCTGCCAAGGAGTGTGGTGGAGTCTCCTTCTTTGGAGGTCTTTAAGCAGAGGCTTGACAACCATATGTCAGGAGTGCTCTGATGATGTTTCCTGCTTGGCAGGGGGTTGGACTCGATGGCCCTTGTGGTCTCTTCCAACTCTATGATTCTATGATTCTATGAAAAGTAGTGGGTGCCAGAGTGAGGCTAAACTCTCCCAGTTAGTCACTGGAAAAAGCTTGCTTGTGCCCGGTTTCCTCATGAAGCCTGTTACACATATCTTAACACATATTTGGGAGAGGATAAACAAGCTGCTCTTACCATAACGTCTCCTTTAGCCTCAAAGAGAGAATGCAAGCCATATTCAAGGTTGGTTCCCCCACCAGTCAATACACTTGAACAACACAGATTTAAAAGGCTGGTCACTGTAAGAAAACAATCCAAAACAGTATTGTCAAACCTGTCCAATATTAAGCCTGTAAGCAAAAACATAAATCTGAAAGGGTCATAAAGTCAGCACAAATCTTCTAATTCTTACAAGCTCAGATTCTCATTTTGAGAAAGTTGGAACAGAAAACCATTGGTACCTTGATTCTCGAACTTAATCTGTTCCGGGAGTCTGTTCAACTCCCGAAATGGTTCGAAAACCAAGGCGCGGCTTCCGATTGGCTGCAGGGGCTTCCTGCACTCAAGCGGAAGCCGCGTCGGATGTTCGGCTTCCGAAAAATGTTCGCAAACAGGAACACTTACTTCTGGGTTTGTGGCGTTTGGGAGCCAAAACGAGGGAGTACCAAGGCATTTGAGTACCAAGATACGAGTGTACCAGACAAGTCCTTCAGAGGGGGTGGCCGAACGCATATATAAGTTGAAATGCACCTACCAGCATTATTTTAAACACTGAGGAAAATAATATTGCTTTTACCTGTTTTACGGGTTTTTATATTGTATTTTGTACAGCACTTAGACACTCTTAAATATTAATTAAGCTATTTATAACAGCTAATAAAATAAAATAAAATAAAAACAGGTGGCAACAGTTTTGCGTGAGGGTTCTGTTCTGAGCCCCCCCCCCCCACCGTGTTGGCAGTCATATGTTGCTTGGATGAATGTAAAATGGTCTCGCTGCCTGTATCAGTAATAATTTTTATCAGATTTATAAGTTGTCCTACAACCCGCAAGGTTCTCAGGGTCATACGTGACAAAATAAATGTTCAAATAAATATGAAAACTATATAAACCAGGCATAAGGAAAACAGAAGCATTAAAATAATACCCAACAAAGATTATGAACAGTCCAGCAGCCAGGCGAAAAACTCCCATGGCTTAAGGAAAAAGGCACATTTTGAGCTGTGTCAAAGTGGTGATCAGGCTAAAGGACAGCAAGAGGTGTTATTCTGCACAGATACACGGCAAGTCATGTGAAGGTCAGTACCCATTTAATGAAGCGATGACTTTTACGCCATAAGACACAGAGGTGGAACGATAAACCGGGATAGGACACTTGGCAGAGATGCTTAGATCAGTTGCAAAGGGGGTTAGAAAACACAGTACCTCTTTGCTGAATATCTTCATCTTCCAGTTCTGGCCCTGGTTTCCAAACTAAAGTTGCCATGTGGTCCTCTTCCCCCACCAACGCTCTGTCTTCAAGTTCAGGAATATCGGCTTGGAATCTCGATCCAATATTGATATGCCTGAAAGCATATAAAGAAATTTCATCTCCTCCCCATTTCACTCACTCACCAAAATTTGCCGTTGAGGTTTGGTGGGCAAACTACTGTGGTTAAAGCGTTGGACTAGGGCCTGGAAGACTAGGGTTCAAATCCTCACTCAGCCAGGAAACTCACAGGGTGACCTTGGGCCAGCCACTAACTCTCAGCCAAACCTACCTCACAGGGTTGTTGTGAGGATAAAGAGGAGGAGGGAGAACCACGTATGTCACTGTGAGCTCCTTGGAGGAAAGATGGAATATTCCCATGCAATACTGGTCTGAAAACAGGATACACTCCGCCCTGCTCAACCTGACTTGTATAAAACCTGAGTGGGGTCTATTGTTGCACTCTTAAAAGTACCATGATTTAAGAAATCTGCTTTTAGCGGTGTGGACTATATTTGGGGGCGGCTTACATTCAGGCCAATACAGTAATAAACAAACAAACAGGCCCAGACATAGCGTAAAATGCACAATCTGTGAGGAAAAGCAAGGGACCTCTCAAAATGAAACTTCATATTAACCTAAGTCTTTAAAACTGTACCCTTGCCACAATAGAACTGGGTGATTAAATAGCCATGGAATTCAACGGCAAAACTCTGTCTTGAGAGAAGAGTTAAGGAACAGAGTTAGGACAATTAAAATGCTAGCTTTAAAAACTGAGCTGTTCCAGTTCTTCACTCTCCAGCCCCCATGTGGACTTTTTAAACAGATATAATTGTAACGAAAAACAATATGAATAAAATGCAATTGTGATGTGAGGCGGAAAGGAATTCCCATCTTGGCTATTATCTGCCAAGCAACCAGTTGAAAATGGTTATGTATGCTTAGTTTAGCTGAACGTCGTTCCATTAATAGTTAAGCTGAGTGAGACAGGGATTTTATTAATGGTTTGAAAAGCTTAAACATGGTGCCCAATGAGTGCAAGGTTTTAGGAGCCCCCAAGGAAAAATCTGGGTCTTTGACTACATCAGTTTGCCACACAGAGGGATGGGAAGTGCAAGGGTCACTAAACATAGGAAAGAATACATTCCTCCCGGGTATTTAAAGTGTCAATTCCATATGCTTCATTTTGCGCTTAAAGATACCTCCTTCCCCATCACCTCTGATTGAGCTATTTACAGTGGTACCTCGGGTTACAAACACCTCAGGTTACAAATCACATTCAGTTTATAAAACTACAGTGGATGCCGAGTGTTGTCTGAATAAATGAGACTAGTTCTTACGGTTCTACGTCAATGGTCTGTTCTCCAGGACCTGGGGTGATCGGGACACTGACTCCATCAACACTATCTGTAAGAAAAACAAGAATATGTCATTCTGCGTGCAGGCAGGCACTCCCTTCACTAGTACAGATTTGCATCTTTCTGGGAAAACCTAACAGAAAACAAAACTAACAAAAAATACAGATTTTCGTACAGATAGTCCTAGGTTCAATCTCTGGCCTTTCCAATTAAATGGATAAAGATAGCAGGGGATGGGAAAAAGCCTCTCTCTGAGATCCATCAAAGTAGACAGGGATGGCAAATCTGAGACCTTCAAAAAGTTACTGGACTAAAACTCCCATCATCCCTGGCTATTGGCCATGCTGGCTGCGGCCGATGGGAGTTGGAGTCCAACAAAATCTGGATGGCCACAGGTTCTTAAGAAAGATTCGTATGTTCGGCGGCATCTGTATGTATTACTAGCATGAACTTCACACTTGAGACTATTTTGTAAAAAAATTTTGAGTTAAAACTGCTAAAGAGATTATTCAAGGCCACAAGCAAGTAAAATTCTGCACTGATGAAATCGGGGGGGGGGGGATTGTTAAACCATCGTGTAACCATGGTGAAAACTGTCCCACTGCAAACTAGTGGAGGTTCTACAAATGGAACAATGTATGTCCATCCCCTTTGAACATTATCTGCTATCTTCATCTCTTGAGGTGCTCCAGAACCCAAGATCTGAGAACATACACCTTTTTTTTGCACACACCTTTCATCCAGACAGTTCTCATGACAAGAACCTAAGCAGAAATGACATCATGGCCCCCTATGCTCAAGAAGCCCCACCTGGTCCACAGGGCTGATAAGAAACCAGTGCAAAACCAGACCAGGATGGGGAGTTTGAAGAGGCCAAACGCAACCATCAACAATTGTACACAATGCATCTTTGTTGCTGGACTATACCACATGAGGTTGCAAGTGAAGGGGCTGGGGTTCAAAAGTTTGAAGGCTCCTTTGTGTAAAAACCTCCCTAGCAGGTCAGAGAGAAGACGAGGCTAGAACCCTTTTTTCTAGAGAAATAGGTGCCAGTACTCATCATGAAGTTGTTACAGGAAGTGCCACACCTTTTAACAACAACAAAAAGAGGTGGTGCTGCTGGGTACCCTTGAGTACCCCTTGAGGGAATGCACTGGCTTTGACTAGAAATTCTAGTTTTGTATATGCAAGCTATTTGCTGTTGTTGTTTTTTAATATGAGTGACCATTTATACATTCTACCTCACACCTGCAGCCTCAAGTGGTACAGTTCATCAACAGATATACAGTGGTACCTCGGGTTTAGTACTTAATTCGTTCTGGAGGTCCGTTCTTAACCTGAAACTGTTCTTAACCTGAAGCACCACTTTAGCTAATGGGGCCTCCCACTGCCACTGTGCCGCTGGAGCACGATTTCTGTTCTCATCCTGCAAAGTTCTTAACCCGAGGTACTATTTCTGGGTTAGCGGAGTCTGTAACCTGAAGCGTATGTAACCCGAGGTACCACTGTATTATGTGGGGCAAATGATCATGTAGCCCAATCCTAAAATGGATTGGATGGATTCCAGGGGCAAATGGAGGAGTCTTTCAGGGTGGCATGTTCCTGGGGATATTCTACAATCGCTCCTCTTCGGACACGTGTGAGCAAGAGAGAAACTGCTATCCAAGTGACCGCAAAATAAAATGCCGTGTGATGTAAAAACCAGCAGTGTGCTATACAGAAGTGAGGCAAGTCGTCAGCATGGAAACTGGTTCAGTTTCCAGCAGTAGTTCCTAAACTTTCTCCCCCGTGGACCACTTAAAACTTGCTGGACCACTTGAAAAAATGGCCTTGGCAGAACACTTAATTTCTGCCTGTTGCGGCAACTGTAATGCACTGGGTCTAGATACCGTATGATTTCTAATTGTCCTTTAATGGCTTGGGTTGCATTTAATTGCATTCTACAGAATCTGCATCGCGATACAGTAAAATGAAATGCAAGAAATAAAACACACAACAAAACACAACTAAAAATCAATATGTGTATTCGATATGGACATGTCATGAACCACCTGTAAGAAGCTCACATACCACAGGTGGTCCATGGACCACAGTTTGGGACCCCCTGGTTTACAGTGCATCATCATACTTACTAGATCGACAGAGAAGCATCCGGGGTGTGGGTGTCAAAGGTGTGAGCGGCAGCTGGGGGTGAGACGCACCATGAGCGGATGTGATAACGCTGCTGAAGAGGCCAGATCCATGACGTACCGGGCTGAGCATGGGAGGTGGGGTGTAAGGAGGGGGGTCGTGAATGCTGTCAAGCAGGTGGTCTCCCAGGATGCGGGGAGAGCGAAGCTGGCTTTGGTACAGTGTCGCGCCCAGGTGGGATGCAGCGAGGTTGTAAGAAGGTGGTGGTATGAACAGAGGCTCAGGTCTGTGGCGGTATTTTTTCTTGTCTTGAAACGGTTTGAAGCTTTCTTCAGAGTTGGCCGTGCTTTGGTGCTGTTTTCTGTTGAGGTCCTGAATGGAAGGTTTTCAGCATTCAGACAACTTAAGACGTAACATGGGCAAATTGCATCATATACTTGGGAGTCTCAGGCGGACACGAAAACCTGAACCAACTCATGAGCCTCTATGAACCAGCCTATATTTTGACATCAATGAGGTGACACCCCAAAACAACCTCCACCATTTTTTTTCTTTGGTTGATAGCTAAGAAGTGGGCTTTCACCCACCTTCCCTCAGTTCTTCAATGGTCTGGCAAAGTGTGGGATTTTCCCAGTGGTGAAATGATTAGCAAATTTAAGTTAAAATGGGCCAAGCTAAACCAGAGACCTCCCTATGTACATTGGCAGCCTGACAGGGATCTTGACAGATCCGCAGAACAGCCCCAAAATATAGAGCTATGTATGTATACTCAAAGTCTTGCAATTTCAGCCGCCAGCTTATCTTTGATATTTATCTCCACTATCAAATGTGTTCATGAAACCATGCTTCAGCTCATCATTAGCCTTTAACTTGCTTTATTGGCATGTATGACACTGATTTTATGATCTCTGCTGCAGACCTCGTTTGCTGCTTATTTTACGTATAGGCTCCAGTTGTTCTAATTGATACCATCTTCATTTATTTGCACATATTTCATTATTTAGAGAGAAAAAAATGATGAACTACTAAATCAAAGAGCTCTCTAAGCAGCGTAGAAATAAAACAATTAACCAAAGCATATCTAAGATCCATAAAAACTGAAAGACAAATATACACACAATAATCATCTTTAAAACATGGATTAAAAGAATCAATTTTAAAATAAATCAATACAGGAAACTAAACTGCATTTGGCTGGCTTGTTGATATGAAAAAGCTTTCAGCAAGCACCAAAGTGGTACACTGCTTATGCTATAAGTTTGCTTTCCTGAAGACATATATGTGAGGGCTTTTGTTGTTGTTGTTGTTGTTGTTGTTGTTAAAACTTTCCATTTTCAGAAAAAAAGTAAGAGTGGAATCCTAACCTCTGCCTGCCCCTAAAACCAATGGAGTTAGGATGGTGTCCTGATGCATCTCTGCTGACCTCCACATGTGGAGAGAAGCATCAACATCTGAGAAACCCCCAGCTATGCAGAGGAGGAAGAGGAGTTTGGAATTGATATCCCGCTTTATCACTACCCAAAGGAGTCTCAAAGCGGCTAACATTCTCCTTTCCCTTCCTCCCCCACAACAAACACTCTGTGAGCTAAGTGAGGCTGAGAGACTTCAAAGAAGTGTGACTAGCCCAAGGTCACCCAGCAGCTGCCTGTGGAGGAGCTTAACCACTACACCACACTGGCCACACTGCCAACCATACCCAGGCAGGCAGAAAATCTATTGCCAGTGGTTTTCTTGCTGGTTTCTGCAGGCAGAAAGCTTCACAGGATTGTTCTGAGGGTAAAATATATAGGGCGGGAGAACCATGTATGTCACTTTGATCTCTTTTGGAGGAAAGGATGGATAAAAATGTGGAAATAAATGAATCCCTCCCACAAGAAGCATTACGCAGGGCAAAATGGGGACGAGAACACTAAGCTCCCTACCCCTCAACTGCTAGCCCCCTGCACGAGTTGGAGGTCAAATATCTGAAGCAGGGAGCTTACAGGACTCAGGGGGGCTCCCTCTGCGATTCAGACAATGCCACGAACTCACAGAGGTTGACACTGGGGAGTCGACTCCCTGAAGGTGATTTGTGTCCTTGAGAATTCACACAAAGATATCTATAATCTGCTCGGGGGGGGGGGGGTTGTATGTATAGGGAGGAAAGGAAGGAGGAGACTAATTAAGTCCTTCACAATACCTGCCAGAGTATATTATTCTTACAATAATAATTAGGCGATAAAGGCTATTTATCTGCAGGAGACAATATTAGGCAAAATCCCACTCAGCCCTGCTCCCACATTATTAAAGAAGAAAATGGTTTCGAGCAACATTAAAAACAAACAAGCACAAATAACACTGATAGGCAATAAATCCCTCTGCCTTTTTTTGGTGGAGGGAAGTAAAGCTTCCCATTTAGGAATATTGGGACAATTCAGAAAGAAAAGGCTGCTTCTGCCTGAACTGGAAGAGACCAGGGTACCTGTTAGGGCTGGGCCATTTAACAATGTATCATCCAAAACTGAAGTCCATATTGTGATATTGGTTTCATAATTTTTGACCAGGCAATATATCGCGAATCATGATATGTGTGTGTGTGTGTGTGTGTGTGTGTGTCTAGGTCTAGGGAATGAGTAATTATATCAGGCATAGGCAAACTCGGCCTTCCAGATGTTTTGGGACTACAATTCCCATCATCCCTGACCACTGGTCCTGTTAGCTAGGGATATAGGAGTTGTAGTCCCAAAACATCTGGAGGGCTGAGTTATATATATATTAGGAGACATCTGAAGGCAGCCCCTTTTAAGGAAGCTTTTTACTGTTTGATGTTTTTCTATATTTTAATATATGCTGGGGCAACCCAGTTGGATGGGCAGGGTACAAATAATTATATTATTACTATTATTATTGTTGTTGATGATGATGAACGTCATCATCATCATAAATCACAACGTGGAAAAAACTGTGAAGCCAGCCAATACCTCTACATAGCTCCATACTTATTTCAGACACTGTAATATATCAGTAAGGGACGCGGGTGGCGCGGTGGGTAAAACCTCAGCGCCTGGGACTTGCCGATCGCATGGTCGGCGGTTCGAATCCCCACGGCGGGGTGAGCTCCCGTCGTTCGGTCCCAGCTCCTGCCCACCTAGCAGTTCGAAAGCACCCTTAAGTGCAAGAAGATAAATAGGTACCGCTTTATAGCGGGAAGGTAAATGGCATTTCCGTGTGCTGCTCTGGTGCCGGTTCGCTGGAGCAGCGTCGTCACGCTGGCCACGTGACCCGGAAGTGTCTGCGGACAGCGCTGGCTCCCGGCCTCTAGAGTGAGATGAGCGCACAACCCTAGAGTCTGTCAAGACTGGCCCGTACGGGCAGGGGTACCTTTACCTTTACCTTTAATATATCAGTATATCGCGACGTTTAGCTGGTGATATATCACAATGTTGAAATCCAGGAATCGCCGAGTCCTAGTACCCTGTATTGCATATGTCCAAACAGGGATGATGTTTAACAGGAAGCACTTTTTAAAAAAAAAATGCAGAGGGATTCACGAGGCACCCCTAGCACAGTTAGTAGCAAGAGAACACTCACAGAGGACAGGCAGGGGCTGGCCACGTTAGGGGAGCATGGCGGAGAGCAAGTCATCCTCACAAGAACGGGCATCTCATCATCTGAGACAGGCTTATCTTTAAGCACGGCGCTGCTGTCAGCGGCCTGCTTGCCGGGATCGGGTGACGGCAGCTTAACGGGCACCGACACAGGCATGACGATGGGGACGAAGCTCTCCGCCTCGGAGGGCAGCTGCTCCTGCTGGTGTTGGCGCTGGGGCTGCGGCAGGCTCTCCCCTTCGTCCTGTGCAGACAACCAAAGGCATTCAGCCTCAACCGTGGACTGCTCCCAACTAGAACACTAAAAGGCAGCACAGACAACAAATAAAAGAGTCTTCTGGTACTCTCAAGGTTAGCCAGCTTACGGAGGCATTGGCCACTGTGGGCTGGAGCCCACTATGTAGCAGATCTGTCAAGTATCAGTATGCGGTAGGGGGTCAACACCGCTACTTCTCTGGAAAACACAGCATGAAATGTGGCACGTGCACATCCCAGGCAGAAGAAACGCCCCAGGGCAGAACAGAAAGTAAACTCAGGTGAGGTGAGTGGAGAAAATCCCTGTTTTGGGGGCAGGGATTATTGGTTTGTCGTCATTCTTATTTTTGTTATGTATTTTGTGGGTTTTACATTGTAATTTTATGTTGTGAGCTCTACAAATGAAGGGTGGTATACAAATTTAATAAATAATAATAATGGTGTCATAAGGAGGCGTTGAGGTGTGTTCACAGCAAGGAGCCCCTTTCACTTGGAGGCTAGCCAAATCTTGCGCCTCAGAATAGCTCTCAGGTCTACATGACATCAGACATTGACAGATCTCCATCGATGGAGAATGAACATACTAGAAAACGAAACTGGAGAAAGACACATTTCCTTGACAATAGCAGGATCAGATTGAGAATCACTGTATTTTTTTAAAAAAGGAAAATTGCAAAGCAAAGCAAGCAGCGAACTTTAGTAAAAAAGGGTGAAGGCCATACAGCAAAACACCACAGTGTTACCTGTCTGAGGGCAGGAGATGCCCGTATCCCTCCATGAGACCTCATGTGGCCATTTAGGGCTGGCAAACTCTTAAATTCCTTCAAGCATACAGTGCATGTGAGTTTGCTCTTTGTTTCAGATCTCTCACTATGAGTTTCTTTATCGTGAATGCTGCTGCAGAAAGGAAGGAGAGACACATTTTGATGAGAATGTTCCCAAATACATTTTAATCCAGCCACATACATGTACTCTTAAAAAATAATAATCACAGATTCTCTCTCTGACAGGGCCAGCTCAAGACATTTTGCTGCCTGAAGTGAAGGACCAGGTCTACTCTAGAGCAGGGGCAGGCAGAAAATAGATGGGGAACTGCTGGCAGATCTTCAGTAGACTGGCATGGGGTTCTGACTCCCAAATGTCTAAACAGAAACCTTCTCTGCTGAGTCCTGACCATAAGTTAGGCTGCTGAGAAAAAGAGAGATTGGTGGGGAAACAGGTGTACATTTATTAACCTGGGCTGAAGGTGTGCTTGTATTTAATTCTTACTATGCATCCACCCTTCAGAACCATTATTTTGCACCTAGCTTTGAATAGTTCTAGTAAGCAAAATAAAAAGCAGATCCTGCGAGTCTGCCCACCCCTAATCTAAGGAGATCGTGAGCCATTTTTTCCTCAGGAAAACATCCACTGTCAGAATCAATTCTGTGAGCAAGTGCTTTTTTTTCTTTTTTTAAGCAATCTTCTCACAAAAAAACTATTTTTGAGTGAGCATTAATGAAATTTGTCCTTCAAATGCTGAAAGTGCTTGCTGTTTATTACCATTGTGAGGTTTTAACAGGTTGGCCCTGATCCAATTCACGGCTAGTGAAAAGGTGGAGAGCAGACAAGTGTTAACTCAAGGGTCACTTTTATGCTTTTATGCAAAAGGTTCCATCCAGTGCCATTTTCCTAGAAAAAGAGGTGCCAGAATTTACAATGAACAACTCCATTGTTCTCTTAGAATGGCAATGACGCCCACCTGAGAGGTGCCAGAAATGAGTTCCGGAGAGTTCTGGCTGGTTCCATCACTAAATTAGTCCCATGGGCCACAGACTGAGGAAGCAACAGGCACCAAAACCATTAAGTCAAAGATTGGTAGAATAAGTACCTGATGCTTCAGAGCTCTAGAAGATTCCACTACATGGCCAATAAACACACAGGTGGACTTGCATGAGGCTACTATTTGAGGACTTTTGAAAAAACGAAAGTTAAGAATACATATGTAGCTATAGCACAAATATACCTTTGCTCGGGGGAAACTGACTGGAGTCTTCCATCAGGCAGATGGACCTGCTGCTAAAGGAAGAGATGAAAATACTGGTATATATCAGCATGCTGAAGAATCATCTATCTAGACTCACACACATGTAATGACTCATTCAAATAATCATTTAAAGAGTTTCCTGCAACCTCCCCTGCCCATTCACAGATGTGTGAAGGTGAACGATGCTGTTACGCTAACTGGTCTTATCTAGGGAGATCAGAAGGTTCCAACAGCTATGAAAGTGGAAGTTGCCATTGTGTTTCCTTATTTGCCCCAGGTCCAATGGAAATCAGTCTAGCAAATATGATCAGTACTCACTGTTGCTGTTGCTTTCAGCCCACAAATTACACATAAATGATCACGCCTGCATTGTGTTTCCTTTGCACTGAAATATTTGGGCTGGAATAATTTAGTGACATCCTAATTAATGATGTGAACTGTGTAAGCTATGCTTAATTCCACCACATCAGACAGCAAGACAAGCTGCAGCAGAATGGAAACAGCGCTGCATGCAGTAAGTATAGGGCAGAATGGGGGGGGGGGGATGCCATCTTACCTCCCTAGTTATGTCCCATCCGCAATGACGTGTATATTTGTGAAGCCCCTGACCAGCTTCACATTTGGTGCTAGTGTGAAGGAGCTGTACGCACACACAAATGTACATGAATAGAGAGAACATCCAGGGGGAATCATGTGAAGCATACAGCCGCTTGCCTTGGCTTGGCTTGCAGAGACAGACTGTAGCTGGTGCATGTATTGATGGCGGACTGACCCTGTTCCCCCTTCAACACGTGAGGGGTGCTCATTTGAATATGTATACCTGAAGGAGCGTCTCCATCCCCATCATCCAGCCCGGACACTGAGGTCCAGCGCTGAGGGCCTTCTGGTGGTTCCCTTGCTGCGAGAAGTGAGGTTACAGGGAACCAGACAGAGGGCCTTTTTGGTAGTGGCACTTGCCCTGTGGAATGCCCTCCCAGCAGATGTCAAGGCAATAAACAACTATTTTACTTTTAAAAGACAACTGAAGGCGGCCCTGTTTAGGGAAGTTTTTAATGTCTGACGCTGTATTGTTTTTAATATTCGGTTGGAAGCCGCCCAGAGTGGCTGGGGAAACCCAGCCAGATGGGTGGGGTATAAATATTATTATTATTACTATTATTATTATTATTAAAAGTTTTTCTAGCATTGCACAAAGAAGCCAGAACCTTTGTAGAAAATTGTTTTTCCTTTTGCTGCCTGCACAAACCAGGTCTAAATGGGATGCAGTCTGGGACTTGTGAGAGGGGACAAAGCCTATCTCACACCCCAGACACTGGGTTTACAGGGGCTGCACGGGGAATATTACTGTGGGAGCAAAATGTTCCCCCTTCCACCTGTGGTCGGCTTGGCTTCCACTAACAGAGACCCCATGGTGATAATTAATCTTTGAATGCAGAATGCTGCTGAATTCTCCACTTGGGGATCTCTGTAATATAATATATGGACCCTCCACTAATTCATATCCCAGCCATCAGAACTATGGGCATTTTTTCTAGTTTAGCAACATGTTGCCTATTTGGGAGAGGGGTAGGTATACAGTGCTAATGAATGCTAAGTAGTTACCTGACTGACCGCTTCTCCTGAAAAGAACATGCCTGGACCTTGCAAGTGTAATCTGAAGCCCTTCCTTACATGCTACCGCCAAGAGAGGCTCAGAGGGTGGAAACGATGGACAGAGCCTTTTCAGTTGTAGCCCCTCTGCCTGTGGGAATGTCCTCCCAAGTGAGGCCTGCTAGCACTGACACCAGGTAAAGACTACCCTCTCTTCACCAGGGCGTTTAATGGAATTTGACACAGCCAGGTCAAGGTTTTTCTGTCAGTGCCTTTGGCATGGAAGCTGGCATTTTATGCTATGTATTGGGTTTTTCTTTTGAAGAAAAACAACTGCCACCATTAGAATTTAAACAAGCACAAACTTTTATGGTTTTAAACTATGCCGCCTTCAAGATTGCCCTGTATTAGGAGGCCAACAAATTACCGTATTTTTCCATGTATAAGACTACACTTTTTCCTAATTTTTTAAAGTTTAAAATAAGGGGTCATCTTATACATGGATAGTGCATAGTGCATTTTCTTAATTTTGGGTTAAAAAAAATAGGGGTCGTCTTATACATGGGGGTGTCTTATACACAGAAAAATATGGTAATTAATTAATAAATAATAATAATTTAGTTTTTATTTATTTGCTGCCCATCTGACTGGATTGCCCCAGTTATTCTGGGCAGCTCCCAACAAAAAACAACAACCCAATAAAAATCAAGCATTAAAAACCTTCCTAAACAAGGCTGCCTTCAGGTGTCTTCTAAAAGTCAAATACAGTGTACCTTGGTTTTCAAACAGCTTAGTTCCCGAATGTTTTTGCTCCCAAATGTCACAAACCCAGAAGTGACTGTTCTGGTTTGCAAACTATTTTTGGAAGCCGAACATCCGACGGGACTTCTGATTGGCTGCAGGAGCTTCCTGCAGCCAATCAGAAGCTGCAATTTGGTTTTCAAACATTTTGGAAGTCAAATGGACTTCTGGAACGGATTCCGTTCGACTTCCAAGGTACGACTGTAGTTGTTTATTTCCTTGACATCTGATGGGATGTTCCACAGGCAGGTGTCACTACCGAGAAGGCCCTCTGCCTGGTTCCCTGTAGCTTTACTTCTCGCAGTAAGGAAACCGCCAGAAGGCCCTCGTAGCCGGACCTCAGTGGCCAGGCTAATAAGTTGTGGATTCACCAAACTGTTGTGCCAATGGGAGCCTAAAACTTCTGAGGGAATTCCACTTCACACGGCAGAGGCGAATTTGGTTTCTGCTTCTTCCCAAACTCAGATACAGGAAAGAAAGTATTACATACCTGAGGCCACATTGGACCAGGGGACAATGGCTGTGGCCCTTTGCTATCCACGTGGATACCTTCTGGGGGCATCAGAGGTTGCTGAGGGACGCCACCAGCGACAGAATTCATGTCCTGCTGAACTGGGCCCTCCGTCCCTTCTGCCAAGGGGAATCCAAGGTGCGAATCCATCAGTGCCTGAGCCTTGTTGTTGCTCTGGTAATGGTTTGGCTGACTGGCATCTCCTGGTGGCGGCTGCTGCTGCTGCAATAAGCTTTGTGGATACAAATGTCTGAAGGGTTGCTGCTGATCTTGATAGAAGTACTGCGGCACTGCTCCCAGCTGAATGAGCTGCACAGAATGACCCCGATCCTGAGAGTACTGATGAGTCTCGTGCAGAGGCTTCTGGTCAGGATCTCTGTGAAAGGCAGGAAGTTGCATTTGCATCTGCTGCTGCTGCTGCTGCAACTGTTGCATCATAGGCTGTATTGAATAATACTGAGCTGTTTGCACTGGGCATTGCCTCTGCTGCTGCTGCTGCTGCTGCTGCAACTCATGTATTAAAAGCCTATGTTGTCCTTGGTGGGATTGCTGCTGCTGCTGCTGCAGATAGTATTGATCCTGCTGTAGCTGCTGCGGCATCAGGTGCTGAGAGTGCATTTGCTGGAAGTGGGCCTGCCCTTGATGCATGGCAGGGTGCATCTGCAGATGGGCTAAATGCTGCTGTTCGTCGTAATAGAGGGGTTGCTGGTGCGCCATCATGTGCATGTGCTGCTTCTGCGACGTGCCGACAAAACCCTGGTGGACTTGCTGCGGCAGCTGTTGGTATCTCTGCACGGCAGGCTGCTGCTCCACCGCAGGCTTCTGAGACAGCAGCTGCCGAAGGGCGCTGTCGCCAGTGCCGCCCATCGCCGAAGGCTGGATGACCTGAGATACGTTGTTGACTTGGATCCTTAAGTTCTGGTTTGCAAACACTTGGGCGAAGGAGTCCAGCTTATGCAAAACACCACTCGTCATCTTCTGCGGCCTGACCTCGTTGGCTTGGGAACACAGATGCTCATATCCGTCAGTTACTTCGCCTTGCCCCACTGAGCCCCACATGACGTTTTGGTTGTTCCTCACTGGGGCGTGGTTCCCAGAACCCAAATGCGCCCAACTGGATTGCCTAGGAGAATCCATCAACCCAAGGGTTTTGGACCCAGCATTCAAAGCTATGTTTTCCCTGGTGTCTTGGGGGAACGATGGGGAGAGCGGAGATTCCTGAGTTGCATCCATGGCTGATGTTCCATAGCTGTGGTTTAACGGTGCAAGGGAATTTAGGTGTTGTTGTTGCTGCTGCTGGTAATACAAGCTTTCGTTGTTGTTGACAACATGGCTCGTTTTGTACATTTGCTGATCTCCCATTTTCTCTCAACAAAAACCATTTAATTTTTAAATTTTTAATTTTTTTAAGAAACCACACACCAAGATCTGTAATCCCTGAGAAATCGTCTGTGAAATTATTTATTTTTTTGGCTCTTCCATCTGCACTACGGAACTAAATTCTTTCTGGATGGCTGTTCCCCTTTCAAGCAGAGAATGTTTCATTCCTTCATTAAACGGGCCGAAAAAGCATCAGTCTTCATTCTAAGAATATACTCGGCATACTCTGGACACCTGGGAAGGGAAAGGAAAAAGGTGTAATTGTATTTATTCTGTTCTGCATAGCCTTATCAACTTTCCTTGGGACAAGAGTACACCTAGCATAGTTAAAACAGAAAAAGGAAGGAAAGAAAGAACACTTGACCCTACGCAAAAGTGCAGGGTTTTTTAAAGAAAAGGTAATTAAATCTGTTATCATTGAGAAAAACATTTTTCTGCTCTTCATTTCTATGCTCTAAATACAACTCCAATGCCACACCCCTAGGATTTCAAATACAATGAATTAGTGGGGTGAGTAGCTGGAATGCAGATGAAGAATTCCACTCTCCAGTCTGCCCCAGATTCTGGCTTCCTTCTTCCACCCCCCCCCCCCATTGTATATGAAGGTCAGAGTAGAGAAGTCTAACATTGCGAAGGCAGTAAGAATGCAAAGGCAGAGTGAGTTAGTGGGGGTGATGTAACATAAAACCTAGAGGTGGCTACCAACATCAGAAGCTGTCTCATACAGGGTCCACCTAGTTGGTTATCATCTACACTGATTTGCAGTGGCTCTCCTGGGTTTCAGACTGGGGTCTCTCCCAGTCCTACCTGGAGATGACAATGATTCACATTCTGCATGGCAGAGAAGAAACACATTGAAGGTCTACTGGTTAGCCACAGTGTGCAATCTCCAAAAAACCCATCTGAAGGTTTATTCTTCAAGGAACATTTGGTCTACCAACTGGCAGACCTTCTTCTGTTGCCCCTGGAAGATATCCAGAACAGACACCAGGTCTATCAGCTGGTCACATGGATAGACTTGGTGTCCAAGAAGACCTTACTAAAGTCTGAGTCCAGCTTAGAAACTACACCTATCAATGTGCCCAAAGTTGGCTTTTGGGAAAACCTCTTGCTGCTGTATGGAGCAGACAACTCTCAAATTGTACTGGGCTTACCCTTCTCTCCTTTGAGAAGTTCTCTGTTGCTGTTGAAGGCCAGAGCTGAAACCAACCTATTCACTAGTGGGTAAAGAATGGCCTACAAGAAGCTCTCTGGAAATTTTCCAGATGGGAGACCCACTGAGCCTTATTCTGTAAGCATCAAAGAGCAATGTGTTGAGCCTCTTTCCCTTGTGCCCCAACACCACCACATTTTAACAGGTGCATGCGTGCTAGGCCTCAGCCTGGGATGATCTACTGAAGTCTCCATCACTATCCAGGCCACAGCCCTCTTCTGAAGATACACCCCTCACACAGTGAGGTGGAGAACAGGAATGAGGCCTTTGGTCCTACTCTCTCTTGCCATACCCACCAAGGGGGTTCAACTCCTGCAGTTCTCTACTTGTGAAGATTCCTTGCTGTGGATGTTCAGCTCTCACTTTGCAGAGGATGATGGGGACTAGTGATGAGAGACTAACAGAGTGGGAGGGGTCAATGGGCTTCTTCTGCTAATGCATGTCTAATCCTGTGTGTGCAGAAGACTGCAGAGGGCTTGAATGATTCACCAGCACAAACACATTTATTTATTTATCCTGCTTATATCCCACCTTCCCTCCAGGAAAGTAGAACACATGGTTCTCCCTCTCCCCGTTTTACCCTCAAAATAACCCAGAGAGGTAGGTTAGGCTAAAAGGGTGTGACTGGCCCATGGCCACCCAGTGAGCTTCATGGTTAAGGTAGGATTTGAACCCAGTTCCCAGCCCATAACAGAACCACACCACCACAGTGGCTTGCTTAGCAAATCTCAATGTCAAATTTCAGCCCTGAAGCTGTTTTTTTTTGGGGGGGGGTGGAGATTAAATTTAATGTCAGAAGTATTTCCTCTCTTTTAAAGGACCATAGACTACTTCTGACCTCTTCCTTGAAATCAGGCAGAGAGGAAGACGGAAAAGCACAGAGGCTCAGATATTTTCTTGTCTAAGGAATGCCCACTGCAAGAATCTTGAAAACATTTGATTTAGAACAGTTACAGCACTGCAAATGTGATTAAGCTGAGGGTCTGAGAAAGGAGGGGATGGAAAAAATGCAGTTCTTAATATCTTCTTTATTAAAATTTGTGGGGGGAAATATTGCTCATCTTCTTTAAAGAACCATTGTGGAAACCACAATAAAAGCCCCTCCTCCTACATAAAGGGATAACAGTGTCTATATATATATATATATATATATATATATATATATATCCCAATGAAATGGGAGGACTATATTAACTTCTCATTAATTGCATTTATTCAATTTAATGCAAAAGAGATAATTTCTTATGGACACAATTATTCCCAAAGCAGCCAAGCAATTCTCTTCCATAAATGTCAGCTATTATCTTTTGGCTAAATTGCTTTATTAATTTTTTTTCAAGATACTTCAAATATTTCTCACTGCTGGGAGTCATGCATTAGAGGGGAGAGAAAACTCGGTGCCTGCTTCAAAATGCAAAATGGATTTCGAAAAATGAGGCAAGGTTCAAATTTTAATAGATGCGCAAGATATCGAAACATATCGAAAAGGGTATCACAGAGCTGGGAAAGGTGCAGCAACGGGTGACCAAAAGTTATGAAGGAGTTGCAATACCTTCCCTTCTAATACTAACAGGGAATACTAATGGGAAGGTTAATACTACTAGTAGCAGTAGTATTTGAATTTATATATTCACCCACCAAATAAATATTCCCTGGCAGCCTATGAACACTATAATGCTCTGTGTGTATGACAGAGCGAAAGAGCGCTTGTCAGACGAAAGTTTCCCTTGTCTGTCCCCTGCACGCTATTTAGGGGTTCCCCAAGCCAATTTTGGGGGCTTGCAGAGGGAAGAGAAGTGGGGGAAGCCCTGCTAGGCAAGCAGAAGTCCTTAACACAAGCTTCTGCTGCTAATAAGACTCATTAGCTGAATCCTGCTCAATAAAAGACGGCCAGGGGTTGGTTTGTTTTTTAATGCTGTTTCTCTTGTAATAAAAAACAGGCTAGATTTCAAAGAAAGGAAAAGAAAAGAAGAACAAATTAAAAGGCCCGAATGATCAAAAAAGTCTTCATCTGGTGCTGAAAGGACACTGGAGAAAGTACTAGGTAACCCTCCCCCTGGGAGATCATTCCATAGCCATGGTACCACTACTGAATCCATCCTCTCCTTGGCTGGCCTCAGGAACAGTGATTCTGCAGAGGAGCCTAAGACCTACACGGGAGGAGGCAATGTTCCAAGTAACCTGGTCCCAACCTACTTAGGGATTTATGGGTTAAAACCAGAAAAACCACAGCTTCAAGTCTTGTTATGGCGAAACAAACCACCCGGTTCAGGCATAATGGAAAGCCAGTGTTTCTTGGTTTGCTTATCCCGCACGTGCCATGGAAGGAGCAAATTGTACAGCGTGCACAAGCATGCTGCTCATTCTTGACAAACCACAATAAGCCAGAAAGTGTGGCTCATCGTTACGTGTGAGCAGAAGAGGTATGCCACTAAATACCAGTTTTTGAAGGAAACAGCGGGACAGGCCACTGCCTTCGTGCTTGTGGCTTGTGGGCTTCCTGAACGCATCTGGTTAGCCCACGTGGGAAGCAGGAGGCTAGCCAAGATGGGCCTTCAGCAAGGCTATTCCTATGGTTGAAAAAGGAAGTTCGGCATGTTTGATAAAGTGCTTAAAGGATGGGTAGGGAGAGCCTGGCTGATTTTTTATTTTTTATTTTTATGTACTCTGTTAGCTGATTTTCATTTAATGAATACAGATGAGTTCAGATTGTCTTTTGGCTTATGTGCCACCTTCCCCTCCATAATATCTAGGCCAATCTCATTACATAGTGTGTTTCTCCACCACTACCATCAACATTAGTGATATGGAGCAAAATCCCCACCATTGTGTGTTCTGGATGCTGAGGAATGGCAAAACCAAGCAGGATGCTAAATACTGTCTTTGAATTCAACATGGGTGTTTTTTAACCATGTTTCAACATGGGTGCCGCGAGGAACTGATAGTTATTGGAACTGCAGCAGATGAAAATGGTGTTGTTTTTAACAAAATAAAACATCTCCCCCTGCCCCACGCCCCTAGTCCTGACAAAAACTGCTCATCAAAAGTTGCCATTTGCCACTGACAATGGTGATGGATTTCCTCCCAATGCAAATAGCTGCTTCAGATGAGAGATTTTCGTTGGGACCATAGCCAGGGTCAAAAGGCTTAAACTCCACCATCATTGTCAGGTGAGATCCCAATAATCACCAGCCCCATCCCTTACAAGTGGCTGGTTGTGAGCTTCCGGGGGAACTGACTGACCATAGCTGGAAAGTAAGGTCATTGTTGTTTCTTTGTCCATGTAGCCCATCTTGCAATCTGTCTTACAGCTGGTGAAGCTAATCTAATTTTGTCCTCATAACTCTTTCTGCATCCTGTAGATTGTTGTATAAACTGTCGGCTTTGAGCTAACATCATCACACCTAGTTTCTTCTCCCCTGATGGAAGAGTTCTGGTCAAATCAAAAGCTTGATTGTGATTTTGAGACATTTTGGCTGGTCCTAATAAAGCCATGTGGTTTTTGGATTCTACGTCCACTTCCTGTGGACCAACAATGCCACCTACATTTTTTGTAGGCTAAGGCTGCAATCATTATCACACTTATTAGGGAATAAGCCTCACTGAATACTGCAGAACTTACTTCTAAGCGAACTGGTACTTGTCCTTTTGCTCTGATCCATCAAGTCCGTTTTGATGTTCTTATATTCCATTGTTATTTCTAACCATAAGGTGAGAGAACATACCATCTTGTCAAACGAACATTTGCTTAATAGACTCCTTAAACGTGCCATGCTTCATACTCCAATTATAAATCTGATAAACAACACATAAATCTGTGAAGCAACTCCTGTTTTCAGAAATCTCAATTACTCTGAGGCAATTTGTTCTTTGTAGCATTTTATGTTGTATTCATATGCCCCAAAACGATTCATCTAAGGCACACACAAAAAGCAATTAAATTAAGGTCGTGAGCCTAAGTACATATCGTAAGGAAATAAGGACACCAAATAGGACTTATTGGAAAGAATGACATCAATTGGCCTTATACCCAAGTAGATGCCTTAAGGAATGGTATATAAAATAAATAAAGAAGTAATAAACAATGATAGTTTCACACATTCAAAGGGTAATGCAACCACTATCCAGACTTACCAGTTCCAAAGAATCTTAATAGTATATGTTCCTTTACTGTGATGGAAATGCATGAACACTGCGGCATGGCACTCTTATATTTCATTGTACTAGACCAGGTTAACACATCACTTTAAAGTAAACCATGGGTAGGTAAACTAAGGCCCGGGGGCCAGATCCGGCCCGCGAACGGTCAGGGAATCAGCATGTTTTTACATGAGTAGAATGTGTGCTTTTATTTAAAATGCATCTCTGGGTTATTTGTGGGGCATGCCTGGTGTTTTTACATGAGCAGAATGTGTGCTTTTATTTAAAATGCATCTCTGGGTTATTTGTGGGGCACAGGAATCCGTTCATTTTTTATTTATTTTTTTCAAAATATAGTCCGGCTCCCAACAAGGTCTGAGGGACAGTGGACCGGTCCCCTGCTGAAACAGTTTGCTGACCCCTGCTTTAAACCATACTTAAACTAATGTCTGAAGGCGAATGCACAATGTGCCGGTTCACACAGCTGAAATCACATGCACTGCCCCTCCCTTGTTCCCACTGCCCTGCTACATCCCCATTATCCCCAGCTGTAACCAAAAAAAATGGGCTACAGTCCCCCAAAAGCTTATGCCATAATAAATTTGTTAGTCTTTAAAGTGCCACAAGGGCTCAGTATTGTTTCTGCTGCAAGAGACTAAACCAGCCATCCCTCTGGAAAGTTTTGTAACTAGATTCCAATATCCAAAAACCACACAGACACACACACACACACACACTTCCATCAGATATCACAGATGCAATATGTAAGCATCTGCAACAGTCCTGTTTAAAATACATGCCTCTGGAAAAGAACTGGATCTCTGTTTATGCATACTTTATAAAGGAAATGCCCAAATAAAACCAGGAGTGTTTCCTATAGGAAAAGGGGCTTTATCAGCCTTCTCAAATTGTGGCATAGTGGTTAAACGAAGTGTCACACTTCCTACAGGCAAGACCCAGGTTTAAATCTCAATTATGAAGCTCACTGGGTGACTTTGGGACAAACTCTCAGCATATTCTACCTTGCAGGTTTGCTGTGAGAAGGGGAAAACAATGCACACTAACTACCTTGAGTTCCATGGAAGGGGGGAGTACTTATAAATTGTAACAAATAATGAAAACAAATAAATTAATAAAAGTAATAAAACTGCTGCCACTTAATTTCTCTCATCCAGTCCATTGGGCCCTTTGTCACACAGGGCAGAAAGTAAATATTGCTCGTTAGTACACTACCATCACTAAGAATTTATAGAGAGCTTTTTCTATATATTTAAAGACCTGGGAGTATTAAAAGAAATAACTTATTCTGGCCACAAGTGATTCAAGTACATACCATATTTGGTTCAGACTAGGTCCCCTGAAAACCCAACTGCACGCTTTCATACACAGAGTTCATTGCTATATTTTGTTCTGTTTTGAAAGGCATTCTATTGGAGGAGTTAGTGGGCAGACAAAGGGCATTTCTGCCTATGTCCCAGTTTTCAGAGTTTGAAATTGCATCTGTCATAAAAAAAACCAGCTTCATTATCAGATCTGCAGGCATCCTGGCACAGAAGCGGAGAAGGCCATTTTAAAATAACAATCCTGATGCACAATTCTTAAGGTCTAAAGCCAAGCAATTTCTGTAACGTTTTCCTGGAAAGAAGGCACGCTAAGAGTGCATGCACATTTCCCCCACTATCAGTTTAATGCTGCAATTAGAAAATGTCTATACTGCTGATATCTGGAAGGCTGCCTTCTTCATTACAAACCTGCCTAGGTTTTAAGATCTTCACAAGATGCCCTTCTTTATTATCCTGCCAACATGTGAGGCACGTTGTGGACAGACAAGAGGAAGCGCCTTCCTAGTAGATGAAAACCGCAGGAGGGGGACAGTGCTTTTCTGCTCAAATCCTGCTGGCTGGCTGACCACTGGCAACTTGTTCAGCCACTGTGAGTAGAGGATGCTGGACTAGATGGGCCACCGGTCTGATCCAGCACACTCTTGTTATGCTCTTACATTCCCTAGGCTCTAAAGCAGGGCTGAGGAACCTCTCCATTTTGAAGTGAATTCCCTTCGGAGTCTTGTTCCTCGTGGCACAGCAAAGAAGCCATGCTGAGGAAAGGGAGCCCATTTCTTGGCACACAGATCCTGCACTGCCAGCTCCTCTTTCTCAGTGAGAAAGCCAAGAGCGCCAGCAGTGCAGGAAGGGAGCAACTGCTTCCTGCTCAGCCCCACATCTTCTACTGCCCTGGGTCCCTCAGTATTTTCAATGCCATGTAAATGACCATTGATGCTGGGATGACCACGAAGGGAGCGCAACACGGCCAGTATGTCTGAAAGGAACAAAGGGCTGTTGCCTGCTGATTCTGCCTACAGGCAGAAGGTTCCTAATTCATGCTCCAGAACCTGCTCACTAGGGAAGTCCATCTAGACCAGCCTTTCTCAACCTGTGGGTCCCCAAATGTTCTTGAACTACAACTCCCATCACCTCTAGCCAGCAAGGCCAGAGCTCAGGGATGATGGGAGTTGTAGTCCAACAACATCTGGGAACCCACAGGTTGAGAACCGCTGATTGAGACTGTCTAACATTGTCAGGCTTCCTGTTCCAAACTTCCTGTATGGAAAGGCTTTTTGGCTATTAAGCGATTTGTTTCCTCTGTTGCTCATTTTCAGTTGACTGCTTTTTTTTTTTTTTAATGCTCTATTTTCATCTGTTCTTGTTTTCCAAATCTGATTTTATTCTGCAACTATTTAGCTTTGTCATTTGCCATCTTGGATGTTTAATATGAAAAGGCGAGGCTCAGAGCTAACACAACAAACAAACAAACATTTATAGGGTTGATATAACCAGTTGTTCATGTAAAGTAAGTTGTTCTGTTCGCACCACGGGACAAATGAGGGTAGTATAACAAATTTGCCATCACTTTCCAGCCCATGCTCAGCTTGCACCAACCCTGACACTCTCACCAGTCGGTCTTGCCTTGATAACCAAATTGCTATTTCACCCTTCCAGCCACAGAGAAGCAACAAGTGGCTTATATCCACTCAACAAGTCTGTGAGGTAGGTGGCTCGAGCGTGATGTCAAAGGTCACCAGGAAAGTTCATAGAATCATAGAGTTGGAAGAGACCACAAGGGCCATCGAGTCCAACCCCCTGCCAAGCAGGAAACACCATCAGAGCACTCCTGACATATGGTTGTCAAGCCTCTGCTTAAAGACCTCCAAAGAAGGAGACTCCACCACACTCCTTGGCAGCAAATTCCACTGTCGAACAGCTCTTACTGTCAGGAAGTTCTTCCTAATGTTTAGGTGGAATCTTCTTCATCCCAAGTAGGAATTTGATATTTGATCTCACTATGCAACCTACCAAGCTGCTACTGTTTAAGCTGCCTGTTGGGATCGCAAAAAAAAAAAAAAAAGATTGTTGAGCATCGCTAAATCATAATATAGAGATCGGGAACCTGTTGCCCTTCAGAAGTTGCTGGACTCCCAACTCCCAGCAGCCCCAGTCAGCATAGCCAGCAGTCAGGAATGGTGGGAGCTGCTACTCAACCAGAAAAAATATTACAGTGGTACCTCAGGTTAGATGCTTCAGGATACAGACACTTCAGGTTACAGACTCCGCTAACCCAGAAATAGTACCTCAGGTTATGAACTTTGCTTCAGGATGAGAACACAAATCGCGCAGCGGCAGCTGGGGGCCCCATTAGCTAACGTGGTACCTCATGTTAAGAACAGTTTCAGGTTAAGAATGGACCTCCAGAACAAATTAAGTTCTTAACCCGAGGTACCACTGTATTCACAGAGTTCTTAATGGGCTTTTCTGGCAATAGTCAAATTAGGTAGGCTGCTGTTATCCCCATTTTACAAATGAGGAACTGAGGCTGATAAAATTATGACCCCTTGAAGAGCGAGTGCCAGGGCCATGTCCACATACAACATTATATCCCACCTGCATCACCTTGTCCAGGTGCTGAATTGCTGGCAGGCATAGGTTGTATGGAGGTGTGTCTCCTCACGGGGGTTCATATTTAGCCACTGCAATTTATGCAACCATGGAAGGCCTTTTAAAGATGCTCCAATGAGACAAATCCCAAGAGGCATGATGAGAGGCTGCTACATGCAACTCCGCAAGATCCCAGCCAGATTTGAAGCCTAATTTTGGGACGGCGGGGTGGGGAGAAGCATCTGAACCACTATAACAGCTTTTCTTCATGGAACAACACACACACAGAGAAGCCACTCCAAATTGCTCCTTCCAACGGATGCCTTCACACATCAGACGGTTCACGTGCAGCTGTTCATCACACTAATTGGGCTATTTTCTCCATGTCGTGAGATTGGAGGCACGGGAATGTGGTGTGGAGAAAATAATCAGATCCACATGGCGCTT
The DNA here is from genome assembly GCF_964270895.1 of Podarcis filfolensis. Lineage (NCBI taxonomy): Eukaryota > Metazoa > Chordata > Lepidosauria > Squamata > Lacertidae > Podarcis > Podarcis filfolensis. Next base: position 98,326,128 of record NC_139606.1, read on the forward strand.
CAACTGCAATTAGTTATGAACAGGCTTAAAGTCTTAATTAATGAATTAATCAGATTGAAAATGTGTATTTTTAGTTGAGGCTGTACCCTGCCAAATGCTTCATGATTAGAGTACAGGCATAAACAATCTGTGTGCATCCTGTGATCTTGGCAACATCTTTTTAAATGCTGTTCCAAGTGATAAATTATTTGTCTGAATTGTTTAGCAAAAGAACTGATGTTGCCATCATTACATATCCTCAAAATGGCCCCTGCCATAATTTGTCTGTGTTGTTTTAGCTAGGAGGCTGTTGCTGTCATTAAATATGCTCAAAATGGCCCACATCAGAAAGGGATCATAGTATCTCTTCTACATTTTTATTATTATTCAAACATGGAGGTCAGGCCCTTAGATTATGATCCAGCAGAGAGTTCTGGAGCGTTTAAGCAACAATGACTTCACTGGGATATACTGGATTCTGGCACATGGATTAATTCAGGCTTGTGAAGTGTCTATTTACCTGGTCACTAGTAAGGGAAGCTTTACAAAAACTGCTTCCAGGCCACAATTGACTAACGAGTAATTTGTTTGCACAGTTGAGTTAAAAACTGGAGCTTCTTGCTCGCTTACTCAAAGATGTTCATCAAAAAAACAAGAATTCCATTGCAAGGATTCTTCAACAGATCTTATGATTTATATGTAAATTGTTCAGTTTGGTTGTGTATTTTTTATGTTTTATTTATTCTTTATGACTATTTTTGTTATGCTGTAATTATGCATTTTTTTCATGTTGCGAACCTCCTTGAGCATGGTGTTAACTGTGGGAAAGTGGCACACAAGTAAAACAATGTGTATGCATTGCATGTGTGCATGTATGTGGAAGGCCCGCTCGAGTAACACTGGCCTTGGCTTCAATTACTGCACCTAAGGTAGTTCACAACTGTTCTGATGCAACAACATGAAACATAAGCTCATGACTAAAGATGAGCAATGCAATTCTATATGCATCTACTCAGAACTATGTCCACTAGTTTCAGTGGAACTTAGTCCCAGCAAAACAGGTATAGTGGTTGTACCTCTAAACAGCAAAACAGAGACCAGCGTGTTTCTTCTCCTGCAAGCCTTGTGCACCGATTTCTAGCCTTCGACGATGCCACCTAGGTTGTAGTACGTGTGTGCCTCTGCATCAAGTCATATTGAGCTCACAATGCAAGCTGTTGCTGTCTGCTTAGGACTAGTGAAACAGTTTCCTAGCAAGCCATCAAACATGGCTGGTGGCCTCTGTGTGGTTAGCAGGTCACAAATTTCACAGGCACGGTCTACTTAGAAGTTTTGCCACATATCCGATAAGGACCCACTTTGTGCAGTGATCTGACATGGCTCCTCAGGGTAGCAACAAATAAATACTCTTAAATTAAATAAATAAAATTACCAAGGCACAAATGCCAATTAATACAAGAGAAAACTGGTTCTCTGGTGTCATGGCAACCATAACAACATTGTGAATGCGCGCGTAAACACACACACAGTCCTTGCGTATGGATTATAAACTCACTATGAGTTGTTAATGCATTACGGACTTCATCAAGCCCTGAAAAAGAACATCTTCAGTAGCATGAACAAAACCACTGCAGCTGATGTGAGGAGCTTCCACACACAAAATGTCACATCCCGTGGAGGTATATTCATATGAATGTATGAGAAGCAGCTACAATCATACATAAGTAGCTGAAGATTACCCATTGCTGCTAGTTAAGTACCAAAGGGATGAGGAAGGTATGGCCCTGAAGATGTTGGGAGTACAATTCACATCATCCCTGACCACTGGTCATGGTGGCTTGAAACTGATGGGAGTTACAGTCCACAACATCTGGAGGACCACAGGTTCCCCATCCCTAACTTAAGATATTTACTGGAGACCTGACTCTGCATGCTCCCAACTTCATAGACATTTGGGTTAGAGACTCTTCTGTGGCAGTGCCACACAGGGCCCAGCCCAACGGAGGCAGCAAATCCACACAAACACCCAAGTCATGGGTCAAATGAAAGAAAAACCAAATTTGCTAAACCCTTATGGGTCACTGAAAGTCTCTGCAGCTGACAGATTCTACAGTGGTACCTTGGTTCTCAAACTTAATCCATTCCAGAAGTCCATTCCAAAACCAAAGCGTTCCAAAACTAAGGCGTGCTTTCCCATAGAAAGTAAAATGCAAAATGGATTGATCCATTCCAGACTTTTAAAAACAACCACTAAAACAGCAATTTAACATGAATTTTACTATCTATCGAGACCATTGATCCATAAAATGAAAGCAATAAACAATGCACTGCAGTCACACAATCAATCAATCAGTAGCTGAACTGGGTTCCACACAGTCACAAAAACAAAACAAAAATAGCCGCAAAAATGAAAACACAAAATAATTAGTAAAAACAGACAGACCTCAGCGTAACACTCAAAACAGAAGTGTGGCACTCAAATTGTCAGTGTAACATTCAAAACAGAAGTGTGGCACTCAAATCGGAAGCGTAACACTCAAATCAGAGCACATTCGGCTTCCCAAAAAAGTTTGCAAACCAGAACACTTACTTCCGGGTTTTCAGTGTTTGGGTTCCAAGTTGTTTGAGTTCCAAGGCATTTGAGAACAAAGGTACCACTGTATTCCTCTACGGCTGGTTTCATCCTTTGCCATCAAGCACTCAAGGGGAAAAAAGGGGAAATAGCCACTATGATCCTAAGTCCAGTATTTTAAGAGGGTAACTTAGGGAAGATGTTTCTTCAGATCACTTTAAGTTCTCTCTTTATTTCACTTTATTTGACAAAGTGCTAGGTGCACCACCCACAAAATAGCTACTATGGTGGGGATCATGACATAACACAAAAACAACTGCCATGGGAAGCGCAGCATAACATAGAATTAGAGAGACAGCCACCTTTGACACTTTTATTCTTACCATAGAAAGTCCTGCTGGTCCTGATTGTGGAAATCACATAATCATGTTTCACACACACACACACACACACACACACACACACACACACACAGATGTTCCTGCTTTCTAACTTGATGCTTTCCTCAGTACCAGGAAAAATACACAAAGTACAAAATACCTTACTCTGAAATGACAGAAAACATTTATAAAGTACCTATACATGTTGCTCACTAGGATGTCTAGGGATCTACTTTTTAAAAAGAAAGGAAGTGCAGAGTCTGTTTTACAACCCCTGGCTTAAGTGACTGCAGAGTGGTTGTGATCATGAAAAATCCACCCTCAGTTAGGGAAAGTCTTGAGTAAGCAGACTTTGGGGGGCTCTTCCAGATGAGACTTCTGAGACATTGCCTGAATTTTTTAGAGGGTCCTATTCTTAAATTTCTCCTGTACTTATAACAAGCTGTTATTCTGTAAATGGAGGCTGCCATAGGCTGTCACGCCACAAATTAAGACAACTTTCCGAAAATTCTGGAGAGACAGGTGGATGAAGCACAAATCTAGGGGGGTTGTGAACCCATTTGCCCTACCCTGGTTACAGAGCTGGCGCCTTATGTTTCTGTCTCTTAGATAAAAGGCGATCTCATTTTGCCACCTTTCCACCTAGCTGGAATTTTTTTCTGCTGCCACTGCTTTCTGGTGTGAATTGGTTTGTTTTCCTTGTTTGAATTTAATCATGGTTTGAATCATTCTTTTCGTTGGTTTTTAACAACGTTGTTATGACCAAGTGCATGAAAAGCACGACTGCTTTTAAAAGAAATAAATAATTAACACACACATCTGAACACAAATACGACTAAAAATGTTTTGGTACACATCTAACTACCTTAAATCTGTACCTGAGCAACAAACCTACTGAGGCCATCTGCAAGTCTTTAATTAAAAAACACAGTTCTGTAATCTCTGGAAAGCTGCAGGAGCAAACATCTTGTAAATCAGAAACTGTAGACCAGAAAGTGAAATCTAGTAATTTTTTTGTAAGCATAAAGAACATTCAGAAATTACACCTACAGAAAATCACCTCCAGTAAATCACTAGCAATATACTTAGAATCCTGGTTCTAAAAATTGTAATAAGCATGAACTGTAAGTAGTAAAAGAGTAAAGAACATAATAACAACACAGCTACCCCACTGGAAATTGGTGCAGTTCAGAACTTTTCCTCGGTAAGAAAATATTGGATGGTCAAAGAGCAGAGTTTTATGACTTGATGTGTCACCTTAAATCTCATTAATGATTAAATGGACATAAATAATGGTTGTGGTTCCTGACAGTAAGCAATTTACAGCAGGCTACTTATAGTCCACAGAAGGTCATCTATTGTATAAAAACATTTCCACCAATCCACCTAGATCCTGATTATGGTATTTTACAGTACTATGGGGAGGGGACTTACACAACTTTGCCCACCAGCAGCCATACAATCAGGTACTTGGAAATCCCCCCGTTTTTGTCGACCCTGGAAGACAGTAAAACAGCCTCCCTCAGTCCAGATGTGGTTGTAATCCAATCCCCATTATCTCTAACCAGCATGATCATCGGTCAGGGATGATGGGAGTAGCAGTCCCACAAGATTTGAGATATCACCATACATGGCTGGTGAATTGCATTCTGCTCAGAAGCTCACAAACTTAGCAGGCTTTATTTTATAAACCAACGTTTTTAGGGAAAAAAGCTGTTTCTGCTTGTACAGCAATCACACAATTTCCTTCCCTCCTCTTTTATCTCCAATTATCCTCCCGGGCAACTCAGCGACACACAATAGGCTGAGGCTGGAATAACTAGTAACAAGCCATGCCCTGACAGATGTCGCATTCCAGGATCTGATCCTTGCTTGATATCCTAGTTTGGAGAGAGCTCTTAAACCAGTTTCCCGATTCAGACATCTCGGGAAACTGATTTCAGAAACCCAGACAGCCATTGCTAAAGGTGGGTGCATGAGGAGAGAATGGAGTAAAACACACAAGGAAGAAGTATGTGGGCGCCAGCTCACGGCTATGATTTGCTCATAGCCAACCATGAAATTCCATTGCTATAGAGAGATCTAAATAGCCCCCCCCCCGGGTGGCGGGGGGAATTGGGTTTTCTTTGCAGGGAACTGGGGGGTGGAAGGAAACAACTCACTGCCGGAGGAAGAGAAGTGGGGGGGGGGAGCGCACCGGTGCCGGCAACACAATCCTGGTGGGGTGCCATCAAGGCTGGCCTGCCGCCCATGCCGGGCACCACGCTTCCACAGGTGGTATGCCACGCCCCTGCCTGCTCTCCACCCCCCGGGGCTGGAGTATGAAGCTCCGCCACCGAAACAACTGCCCTGAGACCTGCGGGCAAAGGGCAGTACAGTGGTACCTCTAGTTATGAACTCAATTCGTTCCGGAGGTCCGTTCTTAACCTGAAACTGTTCTTAACTAGAGGCATGCTTTCACTAATGGGGCCTCTTGCTGCCGCTGTGCTGATGGCACACAATTTCCATTCTCATCCTGGGGCAAAGTTCTCAACTCAAGGTAACTCTTCCAGGTTAGTGGAGTCTGTAACCTGAAGCGTTTGTAACCTGAGGCGTTTGTAACTCAAGGTACCACTGTATACAAATTTAATAAATAAGAAATAGAGTAACAGAAAAGAATGTGGGGCAGGGCACCCTTTTCCACCATTCCCACTCCCCAGGACTTTACATCTCTGAACTGGAAGCAGGGGTGCCCATATCCAATACTGCTCCAAAACTCTGGAAAGAGGTTTTTAAAAGGCAAGGAAGAACAGAAAGGATTTTGCACTGAGATCAGGTTTAAAGGCTGAAAATTATTGGGGGCAAATACCATTACACTGCCAGCCTATTCTCTAAACCAATGTTTTGCTCTGCTCTGAACATACAAAGAAGAGCAGGAGCATATAAGAGTTCCAGAAAGTCTAGATATATCCCCGACCCTGCCAAGACATATTCATTTTGCTTCAGCTTTCTGGCATCAGTTTACACAGCCAGCCTTCATTTCAATCAGCAGAGCCTGGTTACAATCCAATGATTCCATGGCCTGTCCACCTCCTCCTGTCTATGCTAGGAGCAGGGTGGCATGCATGTTCTGTAGTGAACATGGAACAACGTGCATGCTTTGCTTCCTCAGATCTCCTGGAGGTCCAAGGAGCTTTACGCGTCTGTCACAAAGCAATACAGGCGTAATGGGAGCCCATGAAGGCTTACAGATTATTTTTTAAAGCATTGTCATTGCTGGCTTGCATAATACATTTAAATGTATGCAAATTTTTTAATTGTCTGCTGCCTAGCATTAAAGTCGAGCTAAAAATAGAGGTATTCAATTAAAGGAAGGAAAATAATGTCAGGGCAGTCAAGTTCTAACGATATTTCAATTTTCCGAGTGCCAATAATTTTAGGGTGCTTCCACATTAGATTGTTACTGCGTGTAATGGTTTTAGGGGTTGCTCGTGCGTAAGTGACCGCCACTCTAGGCTAGGTTGCCTGGTTAAACGTTTTCTGTCTGGACAGCCATTCACTTCGTGGCTGTTTCAGTCGCTAGCAGAATCCGTCAGTGGGCGTTTCTTGAACTTCTTCAAGCAAAGAAGTTCTTTGACGCCAAGTCTACGCCTACTTTCCCTGCGCGGAAGTCTTCTGCGCAGGGTGGGTGTGGGTAGCGGAGGACCCGTGCTCTCCCCGCTAGTCTCCGGCGAGGAGTCCTGGAGCCCCCTCACCGATTCCCCCATCTGCCCTCCTTTATCCCTGGTGTTACGTTGATTTCCTTCCCCAGCCCATGAGTTGCCTCTCTCCCTGCTGGGCCCTTCTCCAGCATCGCTTGGGAGCCTTGCCTCCGCCTCTCGCTCCGATGTCAGTTCCCTGACATCCACCCCCCCCCAGGACCCCCTCCACCCCCGGCCCGACCTTTTGACCCAACTTCGTCCCTTTCCTCGGCCGACGATGCGGGGAATCCCCGGAAGGAGCTGTCGCCATCCTCTGAGGATTCAAAACCCGCTTCCCACCCGCTCCGATCTCTTCCCGCGGGGTGGGCCTCCCAGTCTGATTCTTCTTCTCTGACGCCTCTCCTCCCTCCTCTTCGGAGGCAGGAAAACCCACAAAGTCATCTTCGTCGTCTGTGGTTCCAAATTGCTCCTCCCAGAATCTAGCTAGTGGGAACAGGCTGTGGAACTCCTCCACAAGATACCTGTCACTGATAGCCTCCGCAGGAACCCACGTGTTTTCTGACCCGGGTTCTCCCTCCCAAGCTACCAAGTACTCCACCTGGCGCCCTCGCCACCTTGAATCGAGTATTTCCGTGGCTTGGTTGTGGTGTTCCCTCTCCTCTACCTGCGGGTGTGTGGTGACTTCTCCCTCTCGCCCCGGGAATTCCCGCCCCTCCCTGTACGGTGAGAGTAGGGACCTATGGAACACCGGGTGTATCTTCATGCTGTCCGGCAACTTGAGCTTGAATGCCACGGGGTTCACCTGCTGTGTTACCTCAAAAGGTCCCAGCCGCCTTGGCTGCAACTTCTTGCACCCTCCCTTAAAGGGTAACCCTTGGGTTGACAACCACACCCGGTCTCCCACCCGTATGGTCTCCCCTTCCCGACGGTGCTTGTCTGCCTGCCTCTTGTAAATTTCCTTGGCCCGTTCCAAGTTCATCTTAAGTTGTTGGTGCAAGGCCTCCATTTCTTCTACAAACTGCTCTGCCGCAGGTACGCTCCACCCTTCCTCCCCACTCCCCGGGAAGGCCCTGGGGTGACACCCATAATTGGCCATGAACGGGCTCATTCCCGTGGACACATGTTCAGCGTTATTGTACCCAATCGTTCTGTCCCTCGCTGACGCAGCAGCGTAGGTATTGCTGGAGTATACTGTTCGCTCTTTCTGCTTGCCCGTTGGTTTCCGGGTGTCTCGCCATCGAGAAGCCCACCTCGACCTGCAGCAAGCTCATGAGCTTCCTCCAGAACCGGGAAGTAAATTGTTTCCCGCGATCTGAGATGACCCTCGAGGGATCCCCATGCAGCCTGAAGATGTGATCCACAAACAACCTGGCTGTTTCCTCTGCCGTCACTGCATGTGAGCAAGCTATGAAATGGCACATTTTTGTCAGTAGATTGACTACTACCATGACTGCTGTCTTCCCCCTTGACTTGGGCAAATCTGTCATAAAATCGATGGATACCACCTCCCAGGGTCTTCCCGGCATGGGTAAGGGTTCCAGTAACCCTGAGGGGGCAGCCCTCTCCCCCTTTGCCCTCTGGCAGCGGTCGCACCCCCGTACATATTCCCGTACATCTTCCCTTACCCTTGGCCACTGCGGAACTGCTCTGCTTTTGTGAAACTGCTTTTTGCAGGGCCTCTTACACAATGTTGTTGTTGTCCTTATTGTTATTGTATTTGTACTCTGCCCACCTGACTCGGTTGCCCCAGCCACTCTGGGCAGCTTCCAGCAAATATAAAAGCATAATAAAACATCAAATTGTCATTATTAAATTAGGGAGGTTTGGAGCTGAGGCTCTACTTGGCCATTTCCCCTGCGCAACAGCTAAGAGGAACGGGAGGCACAAGGTGGAAGCTGCAGCAGAAATCAGATCCGTCAGCACCACATAGGTGCATAGCTACTGACTGGCCAGATGCATACTTGGATGATACATTGACATCAATGGGCTGTTGTAGGATGCTGCTAGTTATTTAGCAGCAATGCATCTGCAAGGTGCTGATGCATCCCAAACCTGCCTCAGCTGCTGCCTTGAATCTCCTTCCAGGTATGAGGAACCAGTGGCCTTTCTAATTTTGCTGGACCACAACTCACATTAGCCCCAGTTAGTGTGGCCAAAGGTTGGGATGATGGAGACTGGAGTGCAGAAATATTTGGAGGGCCACAGGTTTCCTATCGTTGCAGTGAGGGAATGAGACCTCTCCTCCCTCAGTGCCCACTCAGGGCTTGTACACATTTCCACTTGTCCCGCCGATTTCCCCTGGGGAAACCCGCTCCTTAACAGTTGAATTGGAGCAAACATCTATCAGGTTTTCAGTGGATTGACATTTGCTTCCACAAGAGGTAGTAGACTCTCTTTCCTTTGAGGTTTTTAAACAGAGGTCGGATGGCCATCTGTCATGGATGCTTTAGCTGGGATTCCTGCATTGCAGGGGGTTGGACTAGATGACCTGTGGGGTCCCTTCCAACTCTAAGATTCTATATTTCTATGATCAACAAAATAAATAGGGATGAATGAGTTGCCGCATTGGCTATTAGGACTCAAATCCGATCATATTGTGCATTACCCACTGACAATCGTTTTGGGATCTAATGTTATCTTTCCTTTCACGGGTTAAATATTGACTGCCAGAAAGAACATGAAACATGCCAAGGAGTGATTGTAAACAAGTTTGTTTCATTTCAGTAAAAATATGGTTGCACTTTTGGAAAAAACTAATCCCAATTTGTAACCCTCCCTCTCAGAGGACAGTCCTTGAAAGACAAATTTAAACATTTCAAAGTCATGCATTTAGACTGTTCACACGCTTTTAGTTCCAGGGAACACCCTCAATTTATAGTCTGATTCAGCAAATTGCACTGAACAAACAAAGCAGCTGGTAGACAAATATTTGAGCAAAATGCTTGAAGGTATAGCTGATTCGTGTTAAGGAGTCAATCACTGTAATGTGAGAAAATAAATGAAAACATAAAAATAAAAGAAACAAAGGAGCACAACCTATATTTACGTTTAAAAACAAAAAGTTAATGAGACACAGGTAAGTATGGTGACAGAATACGTATTAAATATATGCAGTCCCTCTAAAGCCTTTGGATTTTATTTTTAAAATACAGCAACGGATTCCATGACAAGTTCTTCCTTCCACCATGAACCTATCTGTGTACCTTAAGGCGCTTTGGAAGTTCAGTGAAGCCCCCCTAACATAGGATGGGTATTGGAGGGGATTTTCTCCTGTGAGCATTAAGTTACCTTAAGTTGGGATTCAAGCCTGATTTTGGAAGAATCCTCCACCCTTTCTATATTCACATACTACCCATTGTTTTGTCAGTTACCAGTACATTATAAAGAACACCAATCTAGAATATCCAAACCTTTCAGGAGCAAAGGCCAGTTTCTGCAAACAGAACCAGCTCTCTATGCCTGGCCTAACATAAACCATCAAAACACATAGGATTAATATTTCAAGATTCACGTTTTATAAAACGAAAGGCTGCTGAGTCAGCAGGCGAGTTGATCTGAAAATGCAGAAAGAGTCACCGGAGAGGAAGTATTGTTTGGTAACGAATAAAAACAAAGAGTGTAGCAGCTTCAGTCGAAGGCTCGAAGAACATCACATGAAACTAGAGAATCGGGACTTTGCTCCATTTGACGAAAGCTTCAGAAAGTAGTTCTCATTGAAAGCAATGTTGTTTTCAATATGACAGCTGTTTTATGGAACCTACTCCTAACTTGACACTATCTAGTTGTTGCTGGACTACAACTCCCATCAGCCCCACCCTTTGTGCAGCCAGTGGTGAGGGAGAATAGGAGGCACAGTGCAACAACAGCTGGACAATACCAGGGTCTCCACCCCGGTGTATATATAACCACTGCTTCCTGGGTTCCCTCTCATTGTCACAGACTAGCACAGGAGTGAGGAACTCCTCTATGTGGCCCCTGAGAATCTCCCTCATCAGTCACAGGCTTCTTGGGTGCTTTTGCCTAGCTGCAATGTGACCTTGAACTCTGGTGATTACTCTTGCTTGCCCAGATGGAGCCAGACAGGAGTGTTTAAGGGTCTTGTCTATAAAATAGCCTACTGTACAAATGTAAACTCTACATTCACTGTTGTTCACAAGTGGTGTGTTGTCCCGGCCCACAAGGCCCTGATAAATACCCTTGGGCTGAAAAATATTCTGCACCCGTGTTCTAGTGTAACTAAGAAAGGGAACCCAGGATATATGGCTACTGATGTCGGTGAGGACTTAGTTCTTAGTGGCTCCCAGTGGAGACGCTAAATTCGACTGGAGCTTGCAATCTGGGACATAGTTGAAACACCGTCCCCTTGCTCTCAGGCATTGCTGATGTTCAGGCTCTTTCTAATTTTGCTTCTCTTCAAGCACATCATAGCGACAGGCATTTTGCTAGTATTTACAGGATGAAAAGGATTTGTGGTATTCACACTGACCTGTTTTAACAACTAAATGACTTAATTTGCTTTGCCTCTGTAACTACACAGACCTCACATTTTTCATGTTAAAAACATGCATAATTCTATAAATACAGACAGATGGAAAACAGGCTTTAAGCCAGATACTCACTTCTGATTTGTTTTTTTTAACAAGGCCTAGTAAAATTTGTAGCCTATTAAATTATAAGGCAGTTCGAATGATGTGTAAAATGAGATTTATGCCTTGCTGAATAAATATTGCCGCATCCTAATTTAGAACTTGGCAAATCTAGATTCATGGGCTAAAATAAGAAGTGGGCACTTTGTCATTTCAAAGGAATAGTTGGAATTATTATATTCCTTGATTTCCCTGAACCCCTTTCTATTTACTCTGACAGCATTACTTTACACAAGATTTCATCCTAAAACTCCTTTTTCCAGTAGCTTATGAGCCAAAAGAAACTTGTCAATGATACTAGCTAGAATGGATGGTAGTTCTATATGGCACTCTGATTCTCCAGCGGTTTGACTTCACCCCTGGAGGCACACTCCATTGTCTTTCGAGACAGATGGATCCCAACAAAATAACACACACAGGCAACACTTTTCTGCATAAAGCAGAAAATTAAGACTGGTCCAGTGCCCCAGTCTTTAAAAAGGGGGGGGGGGTAAAGGACCCCTGACAGTTAAGTCCAGTCGTGAACGACTCTGGGGTTGCGGCGCTCATCTCACTTTACTGGCCAAGGGAGCCGATGTTTGTCCGCAGACAGTTTTTCCGGGTCATGTGGCCAGCAGGACTAAGCCGCTTATTTATCTACTTGCACTTTGAAGTGCTTTCGAACTGCTAGGTTGGCAGGAGCTGGGACTGAGGAACGGGAGCTTACCCCATCACAGGGATTCGAACTACTGACCTTCCGATCGGCAAGCCCTAGGCTCAGTGGTTTAGACCACAGCGCCACCTGCATCCCCTTTAAAAGGGTGAAGATTATGTACATGAAGCTCCTTGAATATTTAAAAGGGTGAAGATTACGCCAAATATTCAAGGAGCTTCATGTACATAAATAATGTCAGTACAGTGGTACCTCGGGTTACATACGCTTCAGGTTACAGACTCCGCTAACCCAGAAATAGTGCTTCAGGTTAAGAACTTTGCTTCAGGATGAGAACAGAAATCGTGCTCTGGCGGTGTGGCAGCAGCGGGAGACCCCATTAGCTAAAGTGGTGCTTCAGGTTAAGAACAGTTTCAGGTTAAGTATGGACCTCCGGAACAAATTAAGTACTTAACCTGAGGTACCACTGTACCCCTATAATGAACTGTAATATTAGTCCTGTCTTGTGGATGGGAGAGAGAGAGAGAGAGAGAGAGAGAGAGAGAGAGAGGAGTTTTCCTAAAGTCACCTAGTTAATTCATTGTAAAATTTTATCTGGTGCCTGCCCAGTGCCTGCCCTTAGGATTGCTTTAAATGTGACACTGGTCATGTTAAAAACCAAACACACCTGTCAAGCACATGGAATCAGCACAGATGCCATGCACGAACCAGGTTGCTAGCACTCACACATACAATATGAGGACACTAACAACATCTTGTTAAAAATATTATAACTCATTTTCCGTTCAGCATAAAGGTAAAGGGACCCCCGACCAGTGCAACAAATAAAATGACCATGCAGGGGGGTGGGGGTGGGAATCCAACATAACAAATTAAGGCAGCAAAAGCAATCAATAGCAGAGTGTATTAAACAATCAAGAATACAGCTCATAAAAATGCCTGTGCATCATGTACTCCTAGGCCAGAGCCTCTTGACAGGCTAATGTTATATGTTCATGCCCCACTGCCAGGTTCATGTGTGACGCAATGTGCACTCAGCCCAAAGTTTTGTTCCTTTCAAACATGCCCAGCATCACCTTGAAACCAGACATCACCCACTACGCTAAACTAGCCATCTTTTTCACAATATACGAATCACAGAGAAACCAAGTTGGTGAGTAAGCAATTTGGTGTGTTTGCTGGTGTACATTGCTGCAAACGAGAGAGAGAAAGAGAGGACAGATTATGTAGAACAAAATGGCTCTTTGGGACCGAGAGTAAAACAGAGAGTCTTTCACCTTCAACATGCTGATATGAATCTGGATAGCTGTAGGTGGAGACTAGGCTGCGAGCACATTCTGTTTCATCACTTCTCATTTTCCTCACTGGCCTCAAAATAATCTTTTCGCATTTCCAATGCATGCATGCTAACTCACTCTCACAATTGCAGACTTTGAGGTTTTAAACATTAAACAAGTGTGCAATATTTTACATTGCTTTTAACTCTACATTTAATAGCATACTTAACGTATTTTATTGTTTTATGTGCTCTGTATTCTTATCTTCTTCTCTACTGGTTACCTACAGATTTTATTTATACATACACACACACACAAATTTGTGCCTTCCAAAATCATTTTATGTCATGGTGAGAAATGGGATTGTACAGGGGTCAGAACAGGAAACAACATGTAAAAGCCACAGGTAACACATGCCTCCACATGTGAATGTCAACGGCAGAAGCTTCAGGCCTGGCAGCCAAACAAGAAAACTCCAGGCGTCTCTAACCAGCCCTCAGAAATCTTCCCAGGTCACAACTCTCACTGACTCCTGCCCATCTCACTGGGTGACCCCAGCCACTCTAGGAAGCTTCCCACAAAATACAGAGGGGGGAAAGGGGGGGAACAAATATTAAATGCTTCCCAAAACAAGAAAAACATCTTCAAATATTTGAAGGACGGTTGTAAATTTGGTTTGTGCTGCTCCACAACTTACCTGAACCAATGTGTTCAAACTACAAAGGGGAGAAGGACTCAAGTATAAACATTAGGAGGAACTTCATAGTGGTAATGGACAGAGAAAGAGACTGCCTCAGAAGGCAGTGGACGGTCCCTCACTAGAAGTTTTTAAGTGGAGGCTGGATGGTTACCTATTAGCAATGCCGTAGTAGCGGATGTCCTGAAACACTCGATGACTTTTGAGACACCTTCCAGCATTTATTCCACCATGCTTCCACTGTGAGCTATGCCCTCCACCCTTTCCTTCAAATAATGAGAGTTGGGGAACTTGAAAGAGAAGGAGTAGTATGGACCCGGAGATGCTCACATTGAGTGCCAAGTTCATACATGTTTCCACCTCTCCCCTTCCATGTTTTTCCCTCCCTTTGATTCCCAATAGCCTCTTACGACATGGAAGGGCGCATTAATTTTTGGTGCAGTGCTGTTACACACAGTAGCAGTACTTCCTCTTATTTTCCTTGGGGTGCTGCAAGCTACAAGCCTTACTGAAGTCAGCCTTACTTCTCCAATTCCTTTCCACAGAAAGTATATACACACATTTAGAATTACTGTCAAAAACAACAACAAAAGCGACAAATCTTTATCATAACAGAAACCAAATAGGTGCATCACAAAAAGCTTCCTGGAGTACCAGTCTTTTTTCTTTTTCTTTTAATTCATCCAATCACATAAAAAGAACTATCCGATGTTTGTGTTTTCTTAGTTTAGAGTTTGTATTAAACCAGTCTCTCTTCTTAATATTTGATAAATCATTGTATTTTGATATTCTGCTGGAAGCCGTCCAGAGTGGCTGGGGAGTCCCAGCCAGACAGGCGGGGTATAAATAATAAAACCATTATTATTATTATTATTATTATTATTATTATTATTATTATTAGTTTTTATTATATATCCTACCCTTACTCATACAGAGCCCAGGGCAGCTAACAACTTACAGGTGCCAGATGGCTCTGTAAACCAGGTTTATAGTTGCCAAAACAGAAAATCTAGTTGCCATTTCCGCAGGCCAGACAGCTCCAAAGTCGTAAAAGTGCACTTTTAGTTCCAAATAAGTACCTGAACTGCCCAGGCCACAGAACAGGTAAATGGAGAGAACCATTTGTAACAGGTTAGGGCCGCGTTCAACCCCACCCCCAGACCTAAGGTTCCCCACCTCTAGCTTATAAATGACCCAATAAGCAACGGATTTTGATCTGGGATTTTCATATGCTGTTTTCAAAGTGTTATGAAACAGATTTCGCACCGAAAACCAGACACCTATTCCCTGCCTGTGCTCTCAGCTTAGATATGCGTGGCCAAGTCAAAGAACCCAGATAGCACTTTCTATATTGCAGCTATGTAGAGATTAAACAAACAGTAGCGCTACACGACCGCCGTGACTTTTCTTCTGCTCTCTTTTGTCTTCAAAATCTGTACATATCAAAGTACTTCCAATTTTGAGTCACTGTGGGGACAACACTTACAGTAAATTACTTCCCAGCATGCATCACTGTGTAGCTCAATCAAGCCGTGCGTCTGCCAAGCATCGTGAAGATTTACAGTAAGTGATGACCAATATTTACATCATTCGTTGTGAATATGCCAGAAGCTCAGACAAAAAAAAAAGTGTACTTCATTCACACCAAACTTAAGCGTGTCATAAACAAGCCCGGCTCTAAACTTCTGCCTTTTTACATTAAAACCAAAACTGTGTTAATTTCAGTAACTTACATAAAATTAAATACAGTGGTACCTTCAGGTTACACACTCCGCTAACCCAGAAATAGTGCTTCAGGTTAAGAACTTTGCTTCAGCATAAGAACAGAAATCGGGCTCTGGCGGCGCAGAGGCCCCATTAGCTAAAGTGGTGCTTCAGGTTAAGAACAGTTTCAGGTTAAGAACGGACCTCCGGAACGAATTAAGTACTTAACCCAAGGTACCACTGTACTTGAAAACAGAAGTCCATCCAATCTACTAGAAAATGTTACTGATTTTTAGTCCTTGTTCCACTGAAAAACAGAAGGTCTTATGGTCCACCGGGACCATATAACACCAGTCTCCACTGGCTCCCAGTATGTTTCCGAGCACAATTCAAAGTGTTGGTGCTGACCTTTAAAGCCATAAATGGCCCTGGCCCAGTATACCTGAAGGAGTGTCTCCACCCCCTTTGTTCAGCCCAGACACTGAAGTCCTCCTCCGAGGATCTTCTGGCAGTTCCTTCACTGAGAGAAGTGAAGTCACAGGGAACCAAGAAGAGGGCATTCTCGGTAGTGGCAACCGCCCTGTGGAATGCCCTCCCATCAGATGTCAAGGAGATAAATATACAACTTTTAGAAGGCATCTGAAGGCAGCCCTGTATAGGAAAGTTTTCAATAGTGTTTTATTATGCTTCTATATTTTTTGGAAGCTGCCCAGAGTGGCTGGGGCAAGCCAATGAGATGGGTGGGGTAAAGATAATAAAATGCACCCTCTTGAGCACATTGCTCAGTGGAAAACCTAGGACAGGAATATAAGAAACTGTTTATACTAAGTCAGACCACTGTACCATTTACAGGCTCTCTCCCAGTCCTAACTGGAGGTGCTGGGGGTTGAAGTTGAGACCTTTAGCATGGAAGGCTTGTGATCTACCACCGAACTGTGGCCTGCTTGAGTTTCCCTGAGCAGGTTCATTGCTGCGTAATGCATGAACTTGCCTTACATTTCACACCTCCTTTGAAAGCTCTGCAAGGCTCACACAGCCCCGCAAGCTCCCATACTGATACCCGTCACATCCACTTCAACTGTTCTATAATATTGGGTGCTCCTAAGCCATGAGTCTGCACTCACAGATATTTCTGCTGTTCAAGAAAGGTCAGGTCATTTCACATATTTTGTTACACGAGGTTAAGAGTTTAGAGGATTGCTCAACGTTTGTCAGGCACAAGAATGCTGCCCAGGACAGAGAAGGTTTGGCTTTCCTCTTCTAAGCGGAGCTTTGCTTTACAGCTAACCCAGGGCTTCTAATAGAAATAGTCTATGGCAAATGAATTAGCAGCTATTAAAGCATGCAGATACAGATTTGCATTCCACATTGCCTAAAATAAATTGCATGTGTTCTTTTGTTCTGTTTTTCATTTCTCTTGACTTAAAGGATTAGAACTGGAAGGCTCCCCAAAAGAATATAGAAATTTAATTTGACACGCAACAAAAGCTACTATGGTTAAGTGAGGCAAGAGGCTTACCGCTGACAATTGTACTTTTGCAAATTACAATGTGTGCGCATGCATAATTACAAAGCGGGTGATTTTTTCTCCAGATAAAGAAACCACAATTGTAATTATTTTCTTACATAACGGCAGATCTACAATATGAGGACCATCCTGAAACATTTTAGCCTGTGTCCGCAGAGCATCTTCTTCCCACATGCTGACTTAGCACTGCGGTACTGTACTAAACCGAGAGTGGTAGAAAAGCGTACACTAAGGAAGGCACACAAACTATGTTCCTGTTTTGAATCATGCAGGTAGCACCTGCCCTGCTTGTGCTAGTCCCACGTCTGCAACTCAATTCAGTAGAAGTTCACATGTGGCTTGTATCCAATACACTGAATTAGAACACCCAGTGTTCAAAAACGCCCTCTGTCTGAAATTAACATCCCTAAGCCGGCGAGAATCATATCCAATGAAGAACATTTTCCAGAAATAAAAATAAAAAAGATTTTGCAAAAGGTTTAAATCTTCTGAAGCGAGGAGAAGCAATTTCAAGAATGTAGAACAATATTCACACACACCAGGAAATATCTTCTTTAAACAGCAAACATTTTACAGTCATTTTTAATATTGCCACATACCCAATAAAAGCAAATTAGAGCACAAAACATTTTTCTACTATGCACCAAGTTAAAATATATAATCCTTATATAAACGAAGCATAGGAACACACCAAGACACAAAATAAAATTGATAAAACATTTTAACAAACATTTCACTTGTGCTTTGTCAAATGCAAGTAATAAGTTGAATATGTTCCCTGGACCTATCTTCAATGCACAAGTAGTCCAAAAGCAAAATATCTACTTGACAATCGTAGTTGTTTTTAATAAATCCTCAATAGCTTTTGTTCCTGCTAATTTCCTGTCTAGCCATCAACACAACTCCCACTCCTACCTTCTAGAAAACACAGCTTCTTCACCGCTCCTAATATTAAGGTTCCAAAAGCGTAAGGTTTTTTTTATAAAAAAAACATTAGCCACACAAACAGAAAATACTGCTGCTTTTTTATTATTTAAAAAAGTCTACAAGCAGAATCATAGTTTTGTTTGATTGGGAACTAGGAAACAGAGAATTTGCATCACAATGAACAATAAAGAGTTTTGTCATTTGCGGCACAGCTGAAAATCTTTTTCCAGTGACAAAATATTGCAATCTGAACAGTAAGAAAATGTGCTATCCTGCAATGGAGGGTGTGGGTGTGGGTGAGGGGGCTAGATCTACAGACAGATCACAGTGCATTTATCATACAGGGAGGAAAATGCCTGGAAAGACTGAAATGAATCCTTCCTTTGCCCATGCAGCCAACCTGCAGATTAAAGAACAGCTTCTCAAATCCAGGTGTCCCCGTTGCCCCAAATTCACAATGCTTATGTGTTTTCACTTCATGCAACTGAATCTCTGACTCACTGAGTTGGTTTGGATAACCTAAACCAAGAAGCCACTAATTAATTATAGTTTCCTGTTTCATCAACCAAACCATGGTTATCAGGTTTGGAACAAGCCAGGATATCAAACCAACTTTAAACCAAGCCTGGTAACTATAGCTTAAAATTTCAGACAAAACAAGAAACTATGGTGAATTCAAGGTTCAGCTTCTGGGTTTCCTTGCAGCAAAAGTAAAATCAAAATGGCCATGTGAATGGGCAGAAGTTTGCTGCATATATCCACTTAGTAAGTCATTACTTAATATGGTCCCCACACAGCACTTGAAAAGGAACATGAATGAATGCTTTGGCAGACATGAAAGGAAGGAGGTGGAGGAAAGCAAATCATAGCAGAGAGTTAAAGCTACTTTAGATAGAGAACCCAAAAGAGTAAGGGCTGCTTCACATATTATGCAGTTGTAAACCCACATTTGACACCAAATACATACACAAAAGTAAGACACAGCTAATTCTAGCTCCTTGGAATGTGTGCCTGAATGATACACATTTGCAAATGTATAAAGCTAAGTTACAAAACATTTTAACCCTTATAGAATTCATTTGCATTATAAATGTATTAAAAGTATTCACCCTAAGCTACCAGGACAGAAACACAGAAACCAGGTTGATGACTTTGCACAAAAGAAATCAATAACTCTGAAGCGGCTTTAACTCAGACCTTTAAAAACCAACCTGATGTAATAGATCTAAAATGAACACAGGCATTAAAAAAAGAAAAAGCTATAAAGCAGGAAAGTGTTTTTAAAAAAAGAAAAAAAGAAAAAAGAAAAAGAGTATTGAGTAATGTTTGTATAAAAGTTTCATTTTCTTCAAAGTTTTCACATAAAGATCCTAAAATGAAAAGGTAAATAAAAGCTTAGTAAGAAGTTATGGATAAAATAAGATATAATTTTACACTTTAAAAAAGTTTTTAGATTCTATTTAGATGATAGCCAAGTATAGTAAACATATAAAAAGGCTAAGAAATAATAAGAAGTAGTTTTTAAAAGTTATGTTGTTAATAAGCTGAAGAAAAAGAGAATGTATATCCTAATAAAAGTTTAAAAGCAACATTTACAATAAAAACACTGCTTTCTTTTGGGGGGGGGGGGAATTAACAGGAAAGAATTAAACAAAAAGCACTTCACACCATAAAAAGCCTTGAAATATTTTCACAAGCCTCACTTGATTTATCTATTTTCAGAGTACGCAACAGAGGGCTTTGATCTAACCCAACACCAAGAAGCCAAATGAAACAACTGAAATCTTAAAATAGGAAGACTATAGAGATAAACTTGAAAGGATAGAACAAGTAGCATGACATGCCGAGATAGTAAGCTTCTCCGGAAGCACAGAAAAGGACAGAAAATAAAATTCTCACCGTTTCCCGATACCTATTCAATGACGGAGAAAAGTTGGCCTTCCGAGGGAGCAAATCTCAACGATGCTACAGCAGGAGGTGCTATTCTGGCAGATGAGCAGAAGATCTGTCCTACTCCTTATTTTCCTCATCCCTGTACAGCAATTAGGCTTGCTTAGATTCTAAACCAGGGATAGAGGCCTAACTCCAATGGCCGTTGCGCTACTAAGTCCCATCAACCTCGTCAATTAATCTTGATGGATGAGTCTGATGAAAGCTAGAGTCCAACAACACACGGAGAGCCACAGAATCCCCACTACTGTTCTGCACTGTCTGGTCTGAAGACTCAAGTCTTCTTGTTGTTGCTTAGTTGTTTAGTCGTGTCCGACTCTTTGTGTCCGACTCCCATGGACCAGAGCACGCCAGGCGCTCCTGTCTTCCACTGCCGCCCGCAGCTTGGTCAAAACTCAGTCTTAGACTAATTAAAAAAAGGTGGGGTGAGCACCGAAAAGGAAGGAGGGCAAAATAAACGTGGCAATCACAGAATTGTTATGTCTGCTAGCTGGGCTAAATCCCAGACGGGGGAGACAAGGGATGACCTTCAAGTGAAGATTGCAAGCCAGCTTTGGAGCGAAGTTCCTTTCAGCATGAAATCAGCTGCGGTTGCTTTGTGGGCAACTGTCTTTCTACAACAAGAGATGGGGAACCGTTTTCAGGGCAAGGGACTACATGCCAGTGCACAGTGAAGCAAAAGTAGATGGAGCATCAAATGTCAAGGTTACCTTTGTATTGTACGTAGGCCAGTGTCTACACTCACACCCCCTCCGTTTCCACCACCCAGCCAAGCAAGAGGCATTAAGAGAGTTCAAGACCACAGAGTGGAAGAGTGCCCTATTTGCTCTCTGTTTTACACACAACACAGGAAACTCACCAAACTAAACCCGCTGCAGCTTGGGATTGTGTGTGTGTGTGTGCCATGCAGCAAAAAAGGTGCTGAGCAGGGACACAGCTATGGACAACCCGAGAAAGCTCCATCCATCATGGTGCCTTTCCATAAAAGCAAGCTTAGTGTGAGAGACTAGGGTGATGTCAGAAGGTTCCAGGAATTCTCTTCGTTGTGAGATTATTTTGTGTGTGTGAGGGGCATGATTCTGTGAGTTTGTTTGGGTCATGGATGAGAGCCAAGAGGCTGGGTGATTGGGAAATTGTGCCAGAAGGAAAAGGAACAGATATCAGTATACATTTATTAGTAATTTGTATTTATCTTTTGTGTGTGTGGTTTTGGTCAGATTTCTGGTTGCTGTTTTAGATTTCTGTGCACTGCTCTCTCTCTAGCAGTACAGTAGTGGTCTAAATAAATTAATAAACATAGATTCCACTCAGACAAGAACAACTGGGGCAAGATGCAGTGACAGTGCGGGGTTTAGCCTGGGGAGAGTTCAGAGGGGTCCCACCCAGTTCAAATGGCCTTTCTTACTTGACTTACTTTATAATGACTTACTTGTGTGCTAAATGCACAGTAGTTACTGAAGAACTTACTGATGCTTAAAAGGAAGACACCAACACTCACACTTAAATTATAGCATTTTATCAATGGGAAAATGCATATCCACATACAATCAGAAGGTAGTCAGTTGATGCAATGGTTGGCATGCTGCACTGGGCCCTGGGAGGTCAGGATTCAAATCTGCACTCTGCCATGAAGCTCCCTGGGTGACGTTGGCCCAGTCACTGGTCTCGTAGTCTAACCTACCTCACAGGGCTGTTGCTATTGTTTTTGTAAGTATATTACAAAACAACATAGATGCAGAAATTGAAAAGAGAAGTGATTAATTTAACCCTCACCGAGAGATTAAGTCTGCATCCAAATCTGAAGTCCACACCATAAATCCTTATTCACAGATTCCTCGAAGGATAACCCCCAAAAATGATCAAAGCAACCTAGAATGCTGATATAAAGTCCTGTATAGTCATTCTTCACTGTATGCTTAATGAAGCAATTTCATTGTACCGCAAAGAAGTACTTTTGTTTTAAACCTTGTGCCCTTCTAAGTTTATTGGTGAGCTTCTAAACAAGGGCCAATTTCCAGACTTTATTATAACAATCCGTCAGAGGCTCCTTCCATATATCTCCAATACCTAGTTGCAATAAGTCTTGCTGTTAATAATAATACCCAACTATTGGTTTAAAGCATACACTTGCATCTTGATCACATCTTCTTTTAAAAAAGCCAATTCCAGACATTTAACAAACCTTCCTCCAGTAATTTAGTGGATTTTCATCAAACGCTTCATCCCAAGGAGGCCAGTTGGGGAAGTGGTTCGAGTGCTGGACTAGGACCTGGGACTAATTCCTTCTGTTTATGCCATGAGGACGATGACATGCTAGTGCCTGTGCTGAATGCTGGTAAATAAGCAACGCAACTCCCCAACACCATCTTGTGAATTTGATGGTTTGTTTTTTAACCAAGCTCTCACAAAGCTCTTTTCTCCAAATCAGAAGCCGCTGTGGTACTGGGGTTACAGCAGCAATGGGCAGACTTTAGGTTTCTTGGATCTCCTTTGCTATTTTCTGGAACCCCAATATTTACCAACAGGAGTCAGGAGCTGAATACTGTACATGCAAAGATTCAAAAACAAGGGTCCTTCTGAGCATATTCTGAGCCTAAAATTATGCTTTCAGTACCAGAACTGAAGTCAGTTCATGGCCCTCTTGCAGCACCTCTGGTTAGCTCTCATCATTTCAGCAGCTGCATTTAGGTGAGGGAAATGTTTTATTCCTATTTGTGAGTCAGAAACCCTTTCTGGTCTACCCAGGTTCCCTTACTAGCCTACCCAGATCCCTGTCTACCTTCTGCTTGACACTGCAAGTGTCAGACAAGCATTACGGAGACCAAAGTTCAAATCCTCATTCAGCCACAAAGCCCCCCCAGGTGACCTGAGACCAGCCACACAATCTCACAGCCTAACTCACCTCACAGGGATGTTGTGAGAGGATAGAATAGTGGGGGGGGGGCAACTGCGGAAGAACCATGAACATGAACATCACCTCAAGTTCTTTGGAGGAAAGGTGAACAATTTGTTGGTTTGCTACATTTATATCTCGCCGTTTCAATTTCTGCCCCCTTGCATTCTTTGCAATGAATTATTGGATGTTAGGTCTGCTCTGTTTCCACAGCAGACATGTACCCCTTTCAAGGTTAAAAGCTCTTATTCCACAGAAATTTATTCCTCTGCTTTACGCAGTGGGTAAGATATCATCTCAGTGGCACTGGTTATTCAATACTAAGAATAATATAGGCTTTAAGACCAACACAAGAAATACCAGAGATTGGGTAATGTTTAAAGCTTGGCCCTAACCACACTTATGTACCTAGGAACAAGCCCCTTGAGATTCAGTAAGTGCTGACTTCTCAGTAAACATGCTTAGGACTTGACTGCACATCGTTTCTGTAGTATTTTAGTCTATAATCGAGTCCAGCAGTAGTAAGTTTTAATAAAAACCGATTAAATAGTTTAAGCTGCATAGCTAACACTTTGGGTTGTTTTCAGCTTGTGTGCATGCACTTTGCCTCTGCATTATTTTAACGATGCCAACCGCCAAAACTGCACAAGTCCCAACTTGATTTTCTGCAAGCACATTTCAAGCCCTGAACCATATTTGACTTCAAATTGCTACATTAAAGGTATAAAAAGAAATAACATCGTTTGGATTTGGCTTTTCAATTAGCTCTCATTGCATTGTTTATGTTTTGAACCGACGTGTGAATTTGAAAGGAGCCTAGAAATTTAACCTAACAGACAAATTCTTTTTTTAAAAAAATTACAATTTTATTACTTTGCTATAACTGGAAATCTTAGATCCCTTTCTGGAGGGATTTTGCATATTCAGTTAAGTTTGAAGCAAAACCAAGCCAATCCTTTTTTTAAAACCTTCATCACTCAAAAACAACTTTTTTGAGGTAGCGCTGCTTTTGTACTTTTCTCGTACATTTTTGGTATTCAGCCAAAACATGGGATGTCAACACTTCAGAGGTGACAAAATAGAACAGTGCTTTCTTTTCTATGTCATTAGCAGCTATGTACCACAATATTTATTTTGCTTCCCTATCTTTTCTGCAGTTTGAAGTAAACTTTTAGACCCAGCTCCAGAAGGGAGAGCTGGGTGGTATGAACTTGGGACTCCAACTCCCATCAGCCCCAGTTAAAATTACCAAAAAAATCATATTAAGAGAAGCTGCTTGCAGAAATGTGTACATCAGTCAAAACTACATACAGAAATGCATATAATAATTTGCATGTGGATTTTTAAAAAGAAAATGCACAAACTGCATTTTGTGCGGGGGGGGGGATTAATATTGGCAGAATGACAGATCTTTCCGTCCCTACTCAGTATAAAGGCAGCTTAAGTTCATCACATTTCATTTTTACCTGCAACACTCAAACTATCCCTCACATCTCTTAAGACAGCATTTCACACCTACTCTAGTGAGTTGTCCTACTTTAGTTCTGTGTTGCCAAGTACAGATGCCCTTACTTTACCAAAATAAAACCCTGGTGCAAGTAAAAGCCTATGAGTTCATTTCTCCTTTCCCGATAACAACCTTTGGAATTCCTTCCCTTCCAAGCTATAATACTGATTATTTTTTATGAGTTGATTTGAATCTAAATAGCAAATCATTAATCAGCTTGGGGAGTCTTAGTCAATAGTAGCTTACGATGCCACAACTGCACAGGGTAACTTCCTAACTTTCATTTTAGTTATTAGCCATTGGACTTACAAACTGAACACTTTGGCTAAACAACCAACCACCAAATTTATTTTATATGCCCACTCATCCGTTCCAAAAAGGGTGTTCAATCTTGCCAGTAATTATTGCAAGGGAAATGTACACTCTATATAGAAAAACATCAGATCAGTCAGAAATAAACCAAAGTGGAATATATGCAGTAAAAGTCAGAGAGTCTAATCATGTAACTGGCTTTCCTTTTACAGTCAACAGTCAATATACATGTGGAGACTGGCAAAATCCCAACCACTGTTCAACTAGAATGGAGCACTCTGCTGTTGTCCACGCACATTTTAAGTTTTTGTGTTCCACCACAAAACTCTGCCTCTCATCATACATAACTTTCAATAAACAGAAACTTCCCTTCGTTAAAACACGAAGCATAATGAAAATTCCCAACAGCACCAGGGTGGAAAACAAGATTGTAGCAGCAGAACTGCACATCATCTGCAGCATAATCTTAAACATTCGAACAGACACTTCAAATGCTCACCAGAACACTGAAGTCTTCACCTCGCTCCTGATATCCAATCAAGAGTAGGGCCTGACAAACTTCCCTCAGGAGGTAGTTTCACAACTTCTCTCACTTATGCCAAACAGCCTGACAACAAACAGCCCTAGTAATACAAGTTAGTGATGCCTTCAATTCTTAAATAGAGGCTGTACCTGCAACTTTAAAACCTTTTTGTGTGAATGTCAGCTGAGGTGTTTCAAGGTCCCACATCAGACAAAGCAATAAGGAAGCCATCAGGAATTTTGAAAATAACTACCCTAAGGGGACCATCAATCGCATATGTTATCTCAGTTTGGAGCCTTCTGACAACCTCTTGTGTATCGCTGTTTTTAATACCCATTGCCAAACAATCCACCACCAACAATGTGTGGTGGAATTTTTCCCCTCAGTGATTTATTTTCCCCCATAGAAAATCTTCTGTTTCCTAAGTTCATGAGTAATCATGAACGGGTGCCAACTGCAAATACAACAAAAGGTAAGCTTAGCAGTTTCAAAGTTTTTAGCTTTGATTACTAAATGCAAGTAAAATAGAAATACTAACTTTTTTGTTACTTGTTGAAGACAAACCAGTCAGTCAGTGAACACTCAACATAAACATAAAACATACCTATAACCATCTGTATTACAGAGCAAGCACATCATAAAGATGCTAAATTAAATCCCTCTCTAAGACATCACAAAATTTTCTGATGCAAAATGGTTTTTTCCCAAGGCAGCTTACCCTAACATACAGAGGGAATTTTCCAGAAAAACCCGCAATACTTCAACTCGCCAAGAGTTGCTGCCAAGCTCTTGGAGTTTTCATATCAGTACAAGCTAATTTTGTTCATTTAATTTATAAATTACTTCCTAGAAAACATCCCAAAGTGATTCAAAAATGTGTGTGTTTGTAAAACACACTATTTCTAATCCAATGTAGATGAAAGAGGACAAAAATCTTCACTTAAAAGGTTTGCTGGAAAAGGACAATCTTCAATATGCACCAAAAGACAACAGAGATGGCACCTGTCTGATACACAATTGGAGGAAATTCCAAGAGGTAGATGCCACAACACCAAAGGTCCAATTTCTGCATCAAATGGAATGGACCTCCTGATGAAATGGTATCTGCAGGAGTCCCTCTATCTGCAGAGCACCAAGATGGAAGTTACCAGGGCATGGAATAACAATGCACACATTCAGCTATGAGTCAATGTCATAAACCAAGTAACATATGCGCACCTTTCCAATGTGGCCACACGCAGCGTAGAAACAGGGGTGGAAAACGCAAACAGCAGGTAAGAACATATGAACTGCCCATGGTACCTTAGACCAGGCATAGGCAAACTCGGCCCTCCAGATGTTTTGGGACTACAACTCCCATCATCCCTAGCTAACAGGACCAGTGGTCAAGGATGATGGGAATTGTAGTCTCAAAACATCTGGAGGGCCGAGTTTGCCTATGCCTGCCTTAGACTAAAGGTCTATGCAGGGAAGGGTTGGCAAACCAAATGTGGCCCTCTGGACTTCTCTATCTGGCCCTTGGCACTTTCTCCAAGCCACACCTCCTCTCCCCAGGCCACACCCCTCTCTTTTTTTTTTTTTTATAATATATTTATTAAAGTTTTCAAATAAAGCATATATTAGATAAGCACTTATCATTGTTCATTTAACATCTCTCAATTGTTACATGGGACTCCCCCACACCTCCCGCATACACTTACATCATTATTAAATTAGTTTCAAACAAATTATCATTTAATTCATCTTAATTAGTAATCTTAATTTGGTTTGACATATAATTCAACCTTAAATCTAATTTAATGGTAGACAATTGTCTGCACTGGCATCCAATTCAGCACTCAGCCAAATTACAATATTTTTGTAAATAAATCTTAAATTTCCTCCAGTCTTCTTCCATCCTTTCTTCTCCCTGGTCTCGAATTCTGCCGGTCATCTCGGCTAATTGCATATAGTCCATCAGTTGCATCTGCCATTCTTCCACAGTGGGTAGCTCCTGAGTTTTCCAATTCTTGGCAATTAATATTCTTGCTGCTGTTGTTGCGTACAAAAAGAATGTTCTGTCCTCTTTTAACACACTCTGGCCGACAATACCCAGGAGAAAGGCCTCTGATTTCTTAGTGAAGGTGTATTTAAACACCTTTTTTAATTCATTATATATCTTCTCCCAAAAGGCCTTCACTCTAGGGCAGGTCCACCAGAGGTGAAAAAATGTTCCTTCATTTTCCTTACATTTCCAACATTTGCTATCAGACGAATGGTATATTTTAGCCAGTTTAACAGGGGTCATGTACCATCTATACATCATTTTCATCACATTTTCCTTCAACGCATTACATGCAGTGAAGTTCAGCCCAGAGGTCCACAACCTTTCCCAATCTTCAAACATAATATTATACCCAATATCCTGCGCCCATTTTATCATTGTTGATTTTACCATTTCGTCATGTGTGTTCCATTTCAGCAGCAAGTTATACATTCTTGAAAGTACCTTAGTCTTAGGTTCTAACAGTTCAGTTTCTAACTTTGACTTTTCCACTTGGAATCCTAGCTTTTTGTCATTTTTAAACACTTCTTTAATCTGAGCATAGTGTAACCAGTCTCGCACTTTGTCTCTCATCTTTTCTAAACTCTGCAATTTCCAGTTGTCACCATCCTTTTCTATTATCTCCCAATATTTTGGCCAGTTGGCCTCCATATTGGCTCTTTTCCGAGCCTTAGCCTCCAGGGGTGACAGCCACCTCGGAGTTTTATTCTCCAGTAAGTCTTTATATTTTGTCCAGACATTAAAGACTGATTTTCTGACAATATGGTTCTTGAAGGCCTTATTTATCTTAGCTTTATCATACCATAAATATGCATGCCATCCAAACGCATTATTAAAACCTTCCAAATCCAAAACATCCGTATCTTCAAGAAGTAACCAATCTTTTAACCAGCAGAAAGCTGCAGCTTCATAATACAACTTTAAATCTGGCAGGGCAAAGCCCCCTCTTTCTTTCGCATCTGTTAATATTTTAAATTTGATTCTGGGCTTTTTGCCCTGCCAGACAAATTTAGAAATATCTTTCTGCCACTTCCGGAAGCACTCTGTCTTGTCTACAATCTGCAGTGTCTGAAACAAAAATAACATTTTTGGCAATACATTCATCTTGATGGCAGCTATTCGGCCTAACAAAGAAAGTTTTAGTCTTGACCAACTATCCAAGTCTCTCTTAATCTCTGACCAACA
Source organism: Podarcis filfolensis (assembly GCF_964270895.1). Taxonomy (NCBI): domain Eukaryota; kingdom Metazoa; phylum Chordata; class Lepidosauria; order Squamata; family Lacertidae; genus Podarcis; species Podarcis filfolensis. The sequence goes on from NC_139606.1 coordinate 98,354,584, forward strand.
TTTTTCATAATTATCTTTAAATAAACTCAGATTTTTTGCTGTTATATTTACCCCTAGGTATTTAACTTTTTTAACCACATTTAGTTCTGTCTCTTTCTGAAGCTGTTCCAACTCAATATCTGTCACGTTTTTCCCCAAAACTTTAGTTTTTTGCTTATTTAACTTAAATCCTGCCACTCGACCAAAGTTTTGAATCAGTTGTAGTACTCTTTTCAAACTAGACTCCGGCTCCTGTAATGTCAGAACTAGGTCATCTGCAAAAGCTTTAAGTTTATATTGTTTCGCTCCGACCTGAATCCCTTCCACCAACCGGTCCCCCCTAATCATATTCAGGAGCACTTCCAGAACCGAAATAAACAGTAATGGGGAAATCGGGCAGCCTTGTCGTGTACCTTTTTCAATTTTAAACTCTTCTGTAACCACATTGTTAACTATCAGTTTAGCCTTTTGTTCTGAATATATTGCCTCAATCCCGTTCTCAAACCCCCGTCCCACTCCCATTTCTTTTAAATTCCCCTTCATAAATTTCCAAGAAATGTTGTCAAAGGCTTTCTCCGCGTCTATAAAAATTAAAACTGCTTTAGTGTTTATGTTTGTTTGTAAAAGTTCCAATATGTCTATGATGTTCCTTGTGTTAGTAAACATATGTCTGCCCGGGAGAAAGCCTGCCTGGTCTTTATGGATTATCTCACTTAAAACTTTCTTAAATCTTCGTGCCAAAACATCTGCAAATATTTTGTAATCCACATTTAAAAGGGAGATGGGACGGTAATTCTTGAGTTGTGTCTTTTCAGTTTCTGACTTTGGAATCAATGTGATAAATGCTTCTTTCCACGATTCAGGCGCCTTCTTCCCCTCCATTATTTCATTACTGACCTCCAACAAAGGTTGTATCAAATAATCCTTCAATGTCTTGTAGTAGTTAGAGGTCAGTCCATCTGGCCCTGGTGATTTGCCCTGTTTCAGACTCAGGATGGCCTGTTCAATCTCTTGTCGTGTTATTTTGCCATTTAAAATTGTTCTATTTTCTTCTGACAGCTTTGCTAATCCATTTCTCTCCAAAAATTGTGTAATCTCTATTTCATCTTGTGGCCCTTGAGTATATAACTTTTTAAAATACCTCTGGAAGCACTTTCTAATCTCTCCCGGGTTCTGAATGTTCCTTCCTTCAACCTCTAAGTTTGTTACTGTGTTTAATCTTTGTCTCCTTTTCAACTGCCAAGCTAGCAGTTTCCCACATTTATTTGCCGATTCAAAAGTTTTTTGTTTCATTATTTTAATCTTCCATTCTATTTCCTGATTTATCAGCTTGGAATATTGCGCCTGATAAAGTTTAATTTCTCTCAGAATCGGTTGGGACTTCGGGTTAGATCTTAACTTCTTCTCCAACTCTTTGATACTTTCCAGAATTTTATCTTTCTTTTCATTTTGCAGTCTTTTCTTTAAGGAATTCTGTTGAATCAAGAACCCTCTCATCACAGCTTTACTTGCATCCCAGATAGTTCTTTTTTCCACCGTAGTGTTCAAATTAATCTCAAAATAGTCCTTTAAGGTTTTTTGGGCCTTCTTTACAATTCTTTGATCTCTAAACAGGCCATCATTCATCTTCCATCTAAAGGAGCCGATTGGGATCAATGTCATATCCATTCTCAAGGCGTTATGGTCGGAGCATGTTTTGGGGCAGATTTCCACCTTCCTCACCTTAGGTGCCAGACTTCTAGTTATCCATATTTGGTCGATTCGTGTCCAAGTCAGTTGAGCTTCAGAAAAGAATGTTCCTTCTCTTCCCAGGGGGTTTCTAACTCTCCAGATGTCAACCCAGTCCATATTGTCAGTCATTTCAAAAAAGGTCTTAGGTAGTCTTCCCTCTTTAGTAATGTTCTGGTTCTGTGACTTATCCATATTTGTTGATACGACCCCGTTCATGTCCCCCATCATGATGACGTTGTTGTAATCCAGATAATCCAGCATGATCTCGTGCAACTTCTTATAAAAATCCGATTTTCCTTCATTTGGAGCATAAATTCCTAATATCAAAATTTTTTCTCCTTGATACTGTACTTCTATTGCGAGGATTCTTCCACTTTCATCTTTAAAGAGAAATTTTGGTGAAAGGCTCTCTTTTGCATAGATCACTACACCTCTCTTTTTAACTGTATCCGATGATATAAATTCTTGACCAAGCCTTTTATTTATTAACACCTTTCTATGGAGCCTAATCACATGTGTTTCTTGTAAGCATATAATGTCCAATTGTTCCTTTTTTAGAATATGAAAAATTTTAGACCTTTTTTCGGGACTGTTACAGCCATTTATGTTCCAACTCAAAAGCTGCAGAGACATCCTGGATAGATCTGGTTATTCTTTCTGGGGTGGTACCTTGTTCTCCGGTCCTTGAGGATCCGAGGGGGCGGGCTCCCCTGGAAGTTCTGGCGTTGGCAATCCAAGTCCTTTGTGGAGGTCTTCTCCGTGTGCTCCCAAAAACTTGTCTCTATCTTCCACTGTTTTGATTTTGATCTTTCTCCCTCTGTAGGTAAAGGATAATCCTTGTGGAAACTCCCACCTGAAGATAATTGCGTTGCTTCTCAACAGTCTTGCCAATTCCGTGTAGTTAGATCTAAGGTCCAGCAACTGCTTAGGAATGTCCTTGTAGATTTCAATTCTCTTGCCCAAAATGTCTAGTGACTTTTCGTAGTGCAGGCCCAAAATCTTGTCCCTTTCCTCCTTTGATCTCAGTGTTATCAAACAATCTCTGGGCTTCTCTGTCCTTCTGACTCTGCCAAGCCTGAAAGCAGATACAATTTTAAAGTCTTTTTCCTCTAACTTCCAAAACTTGGCAAATTCCTTAGTTAGAAATTCAATAAAATTATCTTCTTCCACCTCTGGTATTGACCGTATCCTCAAGTTGGTCTCCCTGTTTCGCAGTTCTGTCATCAAAAAGTAAATCTGATGTTCTCCAACTTGTTTGCTGAGTGGTCTTACTTCTTTCTCAAGTTCTTCCAATCTTTGACTAGTATCTTCAGCCAGTTTACGATTTTCACCTACAGCCTCCTTTAATTCTCCAATAGACTGGGCATTCTGTGCAACTTGTCCAGTCAGCTTATTCAAGCTTTCTGTGTTCTGTTCAATTTTAGCTGTATGCAAATCAGCCTTCTTGTCCAGAGCCTCCAGTTTCTCCAAAATTTTCTCCAAGACAGAGCTACTTGTCCCTGAAGCCATATCTCCCAGGTGCAGCTCCTCTGTCTCACCCTCCCCTGCCTGTATTAGGGAGGCCGCCTCTATGTCTGGAGGCAAAGTGGAAGGCAAGGCCGGCACAGAAGATCTACGCTGTGAGGCTGCAGATAAAGTTAGAGTTGTTTGTTTAGTCCTTCCTCTTCTCCTTGCGCCACTCATTCCAAAGTTATCTGTAATCCAAGGTCAATCCAAGTTGTTCCCATGAGAAAGCAGAGTCCCAGATACAATAGTCAATCAGAGGCCGGGAAAGGGAAAGTAAAACAAAGTCACTGCTGTAAGTCCAAAATCCTCTAGAGGGAGCTTAATACGTCTTCAGGGAAAAGATCAAATCCAAGTTAAACTTATAAATTTAAATCCATGTCTATCGCCTCCACATGTATTATTTTTAGCAGAGTAAAACTTAAAGCAAAACAGTGTTTCTTACAGTGCCTTGACTGCAACAGTTTCAAAGTATCCAGTTCCAACTCAGAATGTTTCAAAATCTGAATTCAATGTATCCAAAGTTGCAAACTGGTGCTCATCCAGGCAGCTCCAGCATCAGAGATTCTTATTTATTTTATAATCCACTGGTGCCACAGAAGAAGAATATCAGTGCACCCCGAATATAACCAGCAAAAGTCAATAGCTCAAAGTCTTTCACTCAGAAAACTGCTTTAACAGGGTGCCAGCATTTAGTTAACGCATAACTTTTTGTCTCCACTCCTCCTGCTCTTTGCTTAAAGTTCAGTATAGCGGGAGATGGGCTTCCTGCTTATCCTCACTCCGTTTTCAGCCAGATTTCAACTTTTTTAAAAAAGTTTTAAAAGTTTCATAAAGTTCTCAAAAAGTTTCAGAAAGTTGACAAAAGTTTCAGAAAGTTTTCAATGTCCAAATTTACTCACGGGTTGTAGTTTCCAAAGTTCAGAAAAGTTGCAGGAAGAAAGGACAGCGCTGACCGGCAACAGCAATGCGGCTTCACTTCGCTGTTTGCGCAACGACCCACAGCGCCGCTACCCCCTCCGCGATCCGGAGCCCCTTACGGGGTCCCTTCAACGTTTTGGGGGCTGCTTCTGGCGCCCGCCGGGTCCCGAGACCACAGGCTTCTGCCACCTGTGGTTTTCCTGAGTGGGTCTCCGCTTCGCCGTAGCGGACGACCCGTTTACAGCGGAGCTCCCTTCTCCTTACTCGGAGAAGGCAGCCATTACCGGTCGCGCCGCCTCCGGAAGTCACACCCCTCTCTGGCCTTGATTGCCTAGATTGTGTCCTTCAACTCTTGGTGTTTGCCTCTTGCTTGCCTGAATGGAGAATTGGAGATAGGAGTGCCCACTACATGAAAGCAAAATTTAGAGGCACTGCTCTGCCTGCTTTTGCCTCCGGCTCCACCTACAATTGGCATGTTGCCCTGAGAAGGTTGCTCAGAATAGAATGTCAAAAAAAAAGGTTCCCCAGTCCTGACGGAGAGCACTGATCCAGCATGAACGATCCATATATTCGTGCCTGCCCACATTCTTCTACATTCCACACTGCAGACTTCCTCAAACGCACACACGTAGTCGCATTCCACATTGCAGACTTCCTCAAACGCACACACGTAGTCGCATTCTCAAGCATACTACAACGAAGCAGCAAACTATGTTTAACTTGTGACGCTACATGACATGCCCCTAGCTTGCATGTTCCTGACTTCCAGTTTTGTGGCAAATTATAGGTTGCCATTACATCTGAACTAAGCAAAAACTATGGGGTGTTTTTTTAAAAAAATCAAAAACAATCATCATCACTATCACATTTAGATTCCACCTTTCCTCCACAAAGTTCAAGGTGAAGCACATGGTTCTTCCTCTCCCCATCCAAGCTGGTGGACAGGCCATCACTATATCTTACAAGCAGACAAAAATACTGAATTTTTTACAAGACACAAAGTCATAAAATTGTAGCGTTTGAAGACACCGTGAGGATCATCTAGTATTACAGCTGTCAATGCAGCTGTCAAATATGGGGATCGATCTTGCACATGCCAATGCGAACTCTACAAATACAGTTCTTTAAAGACACTCTCTTGAGAATTATATATAGATAAAATCATTTTTGTTAAGGCTGAAATCCTAACCCCACTTCTTGAATTCAATAGCGCTTGTTTCTGACTATACATTTTTGGATTCCACTACAAACTTTTTCCTCATCTAATTAGCTCCTTTACTATTGATTTTCTTAGTATAATGAGGTCTCTTGGGCAAATGTATGTTAAATGTCATTATATGGTGTATATTTCTTACATATTTTTAAAGCACGTAACACTACAATGGTACCTCGGGTTACAAACAGCTCGGGTTACAAACACTTAGGGTTACAGACTCCGCTAACCTGGAAGTAGTACCTCGGGTTAAGAACTTTACCTCAGGATGAGAACGGAAATCGGAAGGCGGCGGCAGGAAGCCCCATTAGCTAAGTGGTACCTCAGGTTAAGAACAGACATCCAGAACAAAGGTACCACTATATGGCACAATGAAGGAATACTGTAGACCTAGCCTGAGAAGCAACCCCCAATACAGCATCATGCAAGACTTTGTAGGCCAGGGATGGGGAATCTGTAAGCCTCTTGATGTTGCTGGACTACAACGCCCATCATCCTTGACCACTGCCTGTGCGGACTAGGGCTGATGGGAGCTGGGAGTCTAACAACATCAAGAGGGGCAACTGGTTCCCCAATGCAAGCTATCTAGCATAGCCTGCTTCATGCAGGAAATCCAAAGCAACAGCTAGAGGAGCAAGGACAATTGCAGACCTCAGAATATACCAAGGTGGCTGGGGAAGGCACACTGCAGAGAACCCTACCCTGCCACTACCCAGAGAAGGAAGAGACCTTAAGAGATCGGAAACCTAGGCCCAAGCTAACAAAATGAATTTCAATAGGGACAAATGAAAGGTTTTGCACTTGGGCAGGAAGAACCAGATGCACCAACGTAAGATGGGGGCACCTGGCTTACTGGAAGCACATGTGAAAAGGACGTTGGGGTCTTAGTGGACTCCAAGCTGAACCTGAGTCAACAGTGTGATGCAACAACAAAAAAAGCTAATGCTATTCTAGGCTGCATCAACAGATGTCTATAATCTTTGACAGGCTTCCTCAACCTCGGCTCTCCAGATGTTTTGGGCCTACAATTCCCATGATCCCTAGCTAGCAGGACCAGTGGTCAGGGACGATGGGAATTGTAGTCTCAAAACATCTGAAGGGCCGAGGTTGAGGAAGCCTGATCTTTGAGAATTCTTGGAGACAGGTGAGATCCCTGCAGACTAGAAGTGGGCTAAAAGATGACCCTTGTGGTCCCTTTCCATCACTACAATTCCATAATTCTACCCAGTTGGGAACATAGGAAATTGCCAAACTGAGTCAGTTCATTGGTCCATCTAGCTCCATACAGTCTAATTTGACTGGCAATGACTCTCCAGGGTTTCAACCCGACCTGGAGATACACAGGATTTAAGATGGCATACTCTGCACGCAAGGCAGATGCTCTGCTACTGAGCTGCAGGCTTCCTTCCTCTTAGGACATGTATTTCCTACCCCTGACCATCTTTGCTGCCCTCAGTGAACTCATTCCAATTGGTCAACACCAGTGGTTCCTAAAGTGAATGATACCACCCCTAGAAGAGGGAAGTGGGATTACCTAGAGGTGTAAATGACTCTCAGACTTTTGAAAGCTGGTATCACTGGACCAAACTCATCACTTTTGCTGAACTGATTATGCTAAATAGTTTCAATTGGATTTTGAATAAATGTGCAATTAAGTGAATTTTATTTTGCTATTATCTTCCTTAATGGGTCCTACAAACCTGAATAATGCCTTTTTACCAGGTAAGGTGGGGGGCACTGGAGATGCGTTTATGGAACCAAGGGGTGGTGGCCCCCCAAAATTTAGGAATCACTGGTCTACACCTGGATGTGGTGCCCAGAACGGAACACAGGACTCACAATGTCTTCTAATCTTTTCAGCTACAGAACAAGTGAATGTGGAAGCCACCCACAACCTGCCTTATTTCAAAGCGAATTAAAATTGCAGAGATGTGCTGAAAAACTACAGTGAACGATTCATTTTGTCAGACACACATGGATCTCACAAAATCAAGCGCATCGTTCAGTTTTGCTTTAAATGCAAAATTGAGGGTTTACAAGCAAACGCCTTTGAAATGCACAGTGTCGTTGCTATTATTTTATGTATAAGCTTTTCTTATCATAAACCAGAGACATATGCTGGGGGAAGACAAAACAACATACAGATAATTCTTCATGAAAACACCACAAACACGGAAAATAAAAAAGCATTAACCTTTGCACAGGAAAAGCTTTCTCCAAAAAGGGGGAAATGTGGTTCTGCATATATAGGACCTGCATGTGCCATAAGAAGGCTAGGGAATGAAGCAGCCACATCCTTTGCTTACAGTGTGGTTGTGTGTAATGCACAGCAAACACAGTGCCAATGAGACCCCATCCACCATCTTTATCTGCCCAGAGGCACACCAAGCATTTTAAGCACTAAGCATTTTAAGTAGCCTGCAGTGCCCCTAACGTCCGACGCTAACACAACACAAGGCCTGGGTGTATTACCGAAAACGTTTCCCCCTGAAAACTCAACAATTAAATGAATTTCAAACCAACCAAGTGGCTGGCAATCCATTCCCACACGAGGAAGTGTGTCAAACTTTCAGGTCCTTCAAAGTCTTGGAAGCTTGAGAGAGGCTACTTGGTGGTACCTCCTACACATTCCACCATGTTTTTCTTAAATCTTTACAGAACCTAGAAAGAAGTACACAACTTGAGGTGGTTTCCAATATGGATACCACCTACAGTCAAATAAACAGTTTGTTTAATCAGCTAAACAACATTTAATAAACTTAAAAGGTATCACAGATCAATCACGCAAAACATATTCTTTTAGCAAGCATTGATCATTGTTGCTAGAAGTACTTACGCAAAGGAGAAAATGCCACTTTTAATCTATTAAAAACTCAACTGATTTATCGACTTCCTTTGATCAGATAAGCGCCCTAGATTCCAGTGGTTCAATTCCAAAGAAACAGGTGCAGAAACAGATATTTCTAGAAACAATGCTCTGTCTCCTAAACTCAAGTCTGTGAGACACTGCACATGCGCAGGGACACTCTTAGTAAGAAAGCTTTTAAGGGTTCACAGTGCTTCAAGCGCACATCCTCAATAACTATCTCAATATTATGATTGTTTATGAACCGTGCTTATGAAGTATTATCACCACTGTATTGCAAAAGTGGAGACGGACAGAAAAACAGCAGCTTACCCAACAGGGTGGCTGAGAGATAGGAGCTTAGCTTAGGCCATACAACAAGTTTGTGGGTAAGCTACCGTTTGAACCAAAAACTTCCTGCTCATAACTCACTCTTTGCTATCAGTGGTACAGCAGCTCTCATCATTGTTATTTAATTTATTTTTACATTTACAACTCCCCATTTCCTCTAAAGACCTCGAGGTGGCATACATGATTCTCATTTTATGTCTGCCTTTCATAGTAGACAGGGGATTTGAACCTTCATCTCCCAAGTCCTAGTCCAACACTCTAACCACTACACTACACCACCACACTTATTACTTCTCACACTCATACATACACACTCTTTCCAAAGAGGAGTAGTACTCGGATCAAAGCATGGTGAAGCCTGGCAATTTTCTTACATCCACCCATGCACACAAAAGCAGACCCCTAAAAAGGTGTAGTTGGGCTCATGCCTCAACTGTTAACATCAACACCTTACATTTAAAACAACCTTATACCCTCTTTGACACTAAAGGAAAGTTGGGGGCTGTATATCCTTAACAAACTATAGTTACCAGGACACTTTCCCGGGACTCTGATTTATATAGCAACTCTGAACATGTTCAGAACATATACCTTCACCGACTTCTAAATCGCTTCCCAGCCAGATTCAAAATGCTGATTTTGACCTAGAAAACCTTAAGGCGGCTTGGGACATGAAGAACGCCCCCCCCCCCGTATGCGCCTGTACCCATGCCCCAAGGTCCTCTACAAAGACGCTTCGCCAAGCACCCTCTCAAAGAGGGGCTACAAAGCGGCTGGACCACTGTGTCTGGCAGCAATAGAGAAACATGGAGACCAGAGAAGAGACACATTGCATCCGAACTAATGCTTACCATACATTATGTGAACAAACCTTGCAATACCTCTGCAACAAAACAGTCAGAGCTTGTACTTTTTGCAGTTCTTATTATTATTAATTAGTTAAATCTGTATACCACTCTATACCCACAATTCTAAGGGCAGTTACAACATAAAATCACAAAATACATAATAAAAATAAAAGCAACCCAATAAACAACCTACAGTGGTACCTCGGGTTAAGTACTTAATTCATTCCGGAGGTCCGTTCTTAACCTGAAACTGTTCTTAACCTGAAGCACCACTTTAGCTAATGGGGCCTCCCACTGCTGCCTCACCGCCGGAGCACAATTTCTGTTCTCATCCTGAAGCAAAGTTCTTAACCCGAGGTAATATTTCTGGGTTAGCAGAGTCTGTAACCTGAAGCATCTGTAACCTGAAGCGTATGTAACCCGAGGTACCACTGTACTTCCCACTACCTTTTAAAAGGGCGTTGGATGTCAATCAGCCAAAGGCCTTCTTAACGAGAAATGTTTACATCTGGCACCTAAAGGTGTGTAACGAAAGCACCAGCAGAACCTCCCTAGGAAAAGCATTCCTTAAACAGGGAGCCACTGCAGAAAAGGCCGATTCTTGTGTTGCCACCCTCCGGACCTCTCATGGAGAAGGCACACGACGAAGGGCCTCAGAAGATGATCTCAGGGTCTGGGTAGGTTCATATGGAAAGCATTTCGTTTCCCTCTAAAACTCAATGCTTAAAATGTCACTCCCTGAAAAGAAAAATGCCCCACCCCAATCACCGGTGCACGTGTCTGCTAACTTACCCTGACGATTCATGCAGCTGATGAAAATAGACTAGTTCCACCAAGACTCAGGCTAGGATGAGGAACCTACCAGGGCAACATTCCCTTCCAGGCTTCCTTTCAGTAGTCCAGAAGCAAAAATGGAAGGGGCAGCAAACACAAGTTCTACCTCCTTGGTACAGTAGGCTAGTTTCTCTACACCCAAATCTAGCTTCCATTCAGGCCAGTATGAGGCAGGAGTTGAAGGACATAATATTCCAGCCACGCAAAAATATCTTTGTTTCCTACCTCTGGTTCAGGCCATAATAAATATGTTAGTCTTTAAGGTTAGTCTTGAAGGTGCCACAAGAGAGTGGGTTGGTCTTGGTCTTCTAAAAGTGGAGATCTAGCTCCACGCTCCAATCCTAAACACACTAAGCAGTTAAGTCCTATTGATCACAGTGGGACTAACTTCTGAGCAGGGATGCAGGTTTGCTGTTGACCACGATGCTCCACCAGCTTTTTGGTAAACACTGCAGATTATATCACATTAAAAAACTACTAGACAGCTGGCAAGAGATTCCAAACCAATTAGGCACATGGTTTCCCCCACATTAATATACTTTAATCTCATAGCCAAGGACCACATTCACACTATACATCTGGAAACCTACAAACTGACTCTGGAGAATTTTAAACCAGGGTTGACATATGATTAAATACACCTTAGATGATTAATTAAAAAAACTGCTTATGAATTAAAACAAAAGAAAAACAGGCATATTTTGCTTTTAAGCTTAATGCTCATAGGCACAATTCAGGGATGAATATGCAAGAAAAGGACTAGTGGCTCTTCTAACATGGAACCCAGTTGCCTACAATTTCATACATATTTGGTTTAAAAATAATTAAACATTCTATTTAAAATAAACTGCTACCAGGTTAACCCGGACAACTTTTGTGGGTGGTCAAAGGGTATTTTTTTAAACTGACTAATCAATGAAAAGTTGCAGATCTCATTTTAACCTCTTGGGTGAAGCATGTGAATCCTGCATTAACCCAAATTACACAAGCAGATATGGATTCTGTTCATGCAACGCTCTCGTAGTCAGACTCTGGAAACAAGGAAAAATATATATGGTCTCAGTACCGGCCTTGCATATTCCCCTTCTCCAGTTGCTATATTTTTATATGAAACACAACCGCAACACACAACCGTATTCATTTATGGGTTTTTTCAGGCACTGACTCATCTCTGTTTTTTTTAAAAAATTGCATCCATCTTACTTTAAGTGCCTCTTTCCTTTTGATGAATGCTAAGCGAACGCTACGGGGAAAGAAAGCATGGGTGTACGGGCTTAGGGAGTGGCCAAGATGCAAATCTCTCGCTTTCTAATTTCCCACCGACTGGGAGCAGGTAGGTAAGGCAGCGTGTGCGATCCGCCGTTGCCAGATCCTCGCATATGGTTCTCTTGCCACACCGCGGGCAGCTCCCTGTACACGCACTCGATTTAAAAGATCACGCTGCCCTCTTCCCGCCCCACCCCCCGCAGTGCGAGGACTCGCCTCGATCCGATTTAAAAAAACACTCACGGCCTTGCACCTTACTTAAGGAAGCACGCAGCCAGGGGGACATTTATTTATAATAAAATAATAATCATAATAATAGCCAGGCTTAATGATCTCTCTCCTCCTGCTGGGATATCTTGCAGGAAGGAGCAGGAGGCAGGGAGGGCCTCGCCCACTCAGTCCTACATACCGAAAGTGAGTGAACTTACAAACTTAAAAAGAAAAAAAGAAAAAGTTGAGTTTGCAAGCTCCGTGCAAGAATGGAAGTTGTTAAGCGTTTTGCCTACCTGGTGCAAGTCTGCAACAAGTGCATGCAGGGTCCGTGTGGGCGCAGTTTTTAATACATATAATGGATCTATATTGTGCAGCGACGGGGCAATTGCAATTTTAATTTATTACTGAGCTGCTATTTACTCGGGTCCTACTTTGCTTACAGTACGAGCTCTTGCTGTAAACAAATATCGCTCCGCCAGGAAATATATACTTGCATATCTACACGCAACCCCGCCGCCTCCGCCCCCTCTTCTCCCCCCCCCCCACCCCCTGTGCAATGCACCCTCCTCCCCTCCGCGACTGTACAGGGGGGAGACGGAGAGAGAGAGGTGGAAATAACTAATCTTCGCTCTTTCCCAAGCCCACGCCAGGAGGAGAAGCTCAAGGGAGCTGGACTTACCTTGTGCATGAAATTCCTTGCATGCCACTTTAGGGTGGGGGCTCTGCCCCCCCTCTCTTAATCTCTGGTGCAAAATCCCCGTGTCAGCAAAACGCTGTCAAATTATTTTCGTGCAAAAGAAGGGGGGGAGAGAAAGCAGAAGCAAAAAGGGGAGGCGGCTAGGAGAGAAAATCGAATCACTCCGCCGAGATGGGTCTGGTCCTGAGTTTGCAAACCAGGAAGTAAGGTGTCAGTGGCGGCAGTTAGTAGCAGAGCGCGGAGCCCTTCGCCGGGGTCTCCTGTCTTAAGGAGTGACCTGCGGGCTGGGAGCAAACTCCGGCAATTTAGCGGCGTGTCTTCCTGGGGTTTTCAGTAGGGAGGGTGTTTTCTCTCTTTTTTTTTTTTTGCACTGCCCCACTCGTTTCCCTTTTCTAAGGGCTGCAGTTCCCATGCAGCAGGTACGGAGGACAAACCCACCTCCCCATGCGCTGCTGCCTGTCCGAGCTGTCGGCGGCGCCCCGGGCCAGATTCCCGGGTGGTGAGCAGCAATTGCACTCGGGGGCCAGGAGATCCCCGGTGACGCTCCAGGCTCGGGGTGTGCAAACATACACACACACCCTGCGTGCATGGCGCGCCGTTTCCTCGTTCTCTGCTTCGTAACTCGGATCTTTCTTGAATCCGAGCAGAGTTGGGCGGAGGGCGGGTTCCATTTCTGCAAAGGAGCCGAGGAGGAGGAGGGTGCGTTTGAAACACATCCTGGAGGAGGCACGCGGCCCGATCCGACGCGTGTTTGCTCGGAAATGAAGCCTGCAGTATTTATCGGGCTTATAAGACTGTGCCCCCCCCCCCAACAAACACAAACACACCCGAAGCCCTATATATGGATGGCTTGAGACTGTAATCCTGGCAGCAAGCCCCATTCACACGGGGACTCGCGAGGAAACGTCCACAGGATCGCGCTGCAAGAAAGCGCCCTGGGGAGTTTGGCTTTGTGCCCGCCCCCTCCCTTGTCGGGGAGACGCAGGAAGACAGTGCCGCTTCGCAGCAGGGTGTGGGCTCCTCGTACTGTACGCTTCCCCGCCGCCCTCCCACCCCTAACGCCATGACTGCAAAACGTGGGGAGGTGGGTGGGGGGGACGCCTCCTGGGAGCGCCCCCCACTGGCTTGTGATTGGCGCAGCGCTCCGACGTGAGCCCGCGGGCGGTGCTCGCTCCCCGCCTCCCTTCCCCAGCACTTCTCAGAAAAGAAACTTGCAGTATTCGTCGCAGTCAGATGCCTCTCCATTTTCATTTTTATTTTTTTTTTGCAAGCCGTCGCGGGTTAAAAAGAGCGCCTGTATGCGCAAGACGTTTATTACTGCCTAAGCTTGCCAGCGTCTTCTTTCCCCCCTGTTTAAAGCTCTTGTGCCTTTTGCAGCAGAGTGGCCAGCAGCGCTTTTTTTTTTAAGTGGGGGGAGGGGGAGCTTTGCCTATATGTATTGACATCAGCATGCTGGGGAAAGCTTAGTTCTTGGTTGTCAAGCCTGCCGTTAACGGCACAGGAGCCAAGTTGCGAGGGGAAGTTGGCAACCTTGCGATGTGTTTGCATGACTTAGCCGCCGTTGGATGTGCTTCTGGCTAGTAACTTAGATCTGAGTTCCATGCATGTGTGTTCATTACTTCATGATCTTCCTGTTTGAATGAACCTTTGCAGGTATAAGCTCAGCTCAGATAGCATCAAATGCAATACGTTACAGGGGACTTGATTTGCTACATCCAGCACATTCATGAAACGTCCACTATTAAACTGTAAACGTGGCACTAGTAGTATATTTGTGATGAAAGATCCAAGAAAGTGTTTGAATCCTTTCCCTGCTAGCATACCTGAAGCTGTCAGTTCCGGAATGGGTTGTGTGACCAGTTTTGATGCAAGGAAGGAAGAGTTGGGACGAATGAGCTAAGCAAATGCAATGTCACTGTTTGGTGGCAGGAGTGGGATCCATCACTAAACATTGCAGGGTGAGGGGTCCTCTCTCCCTAAATAGGCGCACTCATAGCTGTCAACCGTCCCTTATTTGGCGGGAAACTTCCTTATCCCAGCGCCATGTCCCGCTGTTGTCCCTTATTGATGATGTCCCTTAAATTTCCCGGGTTTCAAAGGAAGCAGCTCCTCTCCCTCCCTCCCTGCCGGCCAGGGAGGAGGGAGGCTCTAGCTGTGTTGCTTGGCTGCGTTGCTCGCCCAATAAGGAGTCTAAGAACGACTGGGGGGTGGAGCTTGCATGCCTTGTGCCGATCAAATCGGCCGCATCGCCTGGGGACTCGCCTTTGCTCAGCGCTTCCCAGCGGAGAGGTGACAGTGGTTTCCTTTCTGCATCCCCTTTGCCGGGTTGCTGCGCTGTGGGAACCACCGCTTGAGGCTTCGTTTGGCTGCTGGCTGGGCTTTCTGCCTTTGGCTCAGAAGTTGAATATACCAGTGCCCGGAAAATCCCTTATTTTGGCTGCTGATCCCTTATTTTCGAGGCTGCTGGTCCCTTATTTTCAAATCTGTAAGTTGACAGCTATGGGTGCACTCATGTTCAGCCAGCCATTTCCTCCAAGCGGAGTAAGGCCATTCCCCCCCCCAACTGATGCTCAGCTTTCCAGGGCTACTTAGCTTGGACAATCTGGTGGAGGGGTTGTCTCATTAGGCTTCCTTTCTTTTTCATTGTACATACTTCTGAAAACTTCTGATGCTTTCCTCTTGTGGGCTCATTTTGGCTCCCCTTCAGTCAGCAACCCAGTGAAAGGGAGGGTTGTTTTTTATCCCAAACCTTGCTCTGGATAATCATCTCAAGAATCGCTGTTATTATTGATCTAAAACATTTTAAACTTCACTCTTGAGCCAAAAAAAGCTCCTGGAGTGTTTACACAAAAGAAAGAGATATGGAATCAAGTCTTACTGAGTTAATTAGGGCTTTCTTGCAGGTAAGTAGGTAGAAGATTGCAACCTTGGTCTCATAGCAGCCCTGTGAAATAGGTCAGTCTGACATGCCCAAAACCACAACATGATCTCATTTGAAGACTATTTCACTCAGACAAAAACTAAGCAGGGTTTTGTCAGCAAGCAGACTCTGGTAGGTGTACCCGTGTGATCTACACCTTTGCCGCATTCACACTACAGGGGGCCCAAGTGGGAATTCAAACCCGGCTTCCTTGTATCCAGAGCCAACATGGAAGTTAATATAGCCCTATTCTGTTGTTATCCATCCAGCCTGGTCTCACCCCTAGCATCCCTGCTTGCTCAGTCCCAGGCCTTCCCAGGCGGCTTCTACCTATATTTGCTTGAACACAAGTAGAAGCTTCCATGCAATTGGGAGACCCGCTTCAGAAGGCTCCCTGCCTAACACTGCAACAGAGAGGGCAGGGCCAGCATGCAGCTGCTGGGGTGTGGGGCTTGAAACATGTGAGGGGAAATCTTGTTTAGGTGTGAGGGCTGTGACCTTCATTCCCTACTATCAGGTTCCCAGAAGCAGCTGGCTGGTTACTATTGGAAACAGGAAAGTGGATTAAGTAAATCTCGAACTGAAAAGCTAGTATCTCTTGATCAAGTTCTCAGTTTTGTTGAATTAATGAACCTAAGTAGTTTGGGTTGGATCTTGAATGAATGCGCAATTAATTGTTAATGTTTTTAAATTTATTGTGCATTATCTTCTTTAGTGGGCTGTGCAAACCGCTATTCTGGGGCTGGGAAAACCCAGCCAGATGGGCAGGGTATAAATAATAAATTACAGTCATACCTTGGAAGTCAAACGCCTTGCGAGTCAAATGTTTTGGCTCCCAAACGCCCCAAACCTGGAAGTGAGTGTTCTGGTTTCCAAACGTTCTTTGGAACCCAAACGTCTTACGCGGGTTCTGTGGCTTCTTGCAGCCAATTGGAAACTGCACCTTGGTTTGCAAACGTTTTGGAAGTTGACCAGACTTCCAGAACGGATTCTGTTTGAAAAACACTGGGAACTACTGGAGTAGACACTCAATGTAGGATTTCAGTGAAGCTTCAGTTAAACTTCTCTCAGTTGTGTTGCTGTTGTTAATCAAATATGTATACAGTGGTACCTTGGATTACATACGCTTCAGGTTACAGACTCCACTAACCCAGAAATAGTACCTCGGGTTAAGAACTTTGCTTCAGGATGAGAACAGAAATCGTGCTCCAGCGGCGCGGCAGCAGCAGGAGGTCCCATTAGCTAAAGTAGTGCTTCAGGTTAAGAACAGTTTCAGGTTAAGTACGGAAGCTCCGGAACGAATTAAGTACTTAACCCAAGGTGCCACTGTACCACCCGTTATCTGAAGATCCCAGGGTGGTGCATGACAGGAAAAATACAAAATGAGAACATAAAATATGTAATAAAAGAGAAACAAACCAATATCCCCCCCTCCGACAAGCACATTTGGAACGTTCGTCGTCCGAATGCCTGGTTGAAGAGAAATATCACCTGGCGCCAGGCAAGCTTCCCTTAGGAGAGTATTCCACAAGCAGAAAGCCTCCTCAGAAAAGACCTATTCTTGTGTTGCCACTCTCTGCACCTCTTGTGGAAGAAGCACACAAAGAAGGGCCTCAGGTGATGATTGAAGGATCTGGGTTGGTCCATATGAAAAGTAGCGTTCCTTGAGGTATTGCAGTCCTCAGCTGTTTAAGGCTTTATAGGTCAAAAGCAGCACTTGCGGGGGGGGGGGGGGGGGCGGGGACAGCACTTTGAATTGGGCCTGGAAACTAATCGGCAGCCTGTGCAGTCAGGCCAGATTTGGTGTTATATGCTCAAATGGTCTTACCCCAGTGAGCAATCGGGCTGCTGAATTTTACACCAGCCGAAGTTTCCGAAAGAGGTAGCTTTATGTTTGATGTGTTGCAGTAATCCAACCTAGAGATTGCTGCCCTATAATGATAGGCGTTCCAATGAATCATGTAGAATACAACTGAGGGGCAAAGTTTGTTTAATCTTGACTAAAATCAATTCATTTGGGGGCATCGCCATCTAAAGAATAAGGTTGGGGAACAACATCATCTTCATTAGTATTAGAAGTATTCCTAACCTGCTCTTTATTGAATATTTTCAACCCCAGAGCAGGGAAGAGTAAAGCAAAGTAATAAAGATAATGTCGAGGGCCACATTCCCTTCTAGGCAACCGCCTGAGGGCCATCTGGCAAGGGTGAGGAGAGCATTAAATGTGAATTTTTACCTTTTTGTGAAGTAGGCTTGTTTCTTCACTCCTTTCCATCCATCCATCCAGGCTGGTTGGTTGTTGGCTTCCATCTGTCTCGGGAGACAACAGAGGAGTGCGCTCAGACAAGCAGGAAGTATTTTCAGAGTTCAAGGACGCATTACTACTTGGAAAGATACCAAGTGGGGGCTGGAAAGGGGTGTAGTGGAGGAGGAAGCAGATAGAGAGGCCTCGAGGGCCCCCATCCGACCGCTTAAGAAAGATGTTCACAGGTTAAGTTAAATTAAGATAAAATGAATGCTGAAAATAAATTTTGAGGGTTTTCTGGAAACACGTTCAGCCCCAGGCATATTATGAAAGAATATAATGCAGCAACATAGTTTGAAGAGTATGCAGGTGACCTTGTTGACAGTTTCCCTATATTTAGGGGGCTGTTGATAGCTATTGCACACTCTGTCCTTGGAGGACTGAAAAGGCAGAATTGGTACGGATTAAGTGTGGGATGTGGATGAACAGCCCACTTCCTTTGAACGCTGTCTTCAATGGACACACACCCCTTTCTAGAGCTCGTCATCATTTTAACACTGGGACTTCTCCCTGTAGCTTACTATCTTGCATTATGGTTGTTTTTATTATAAAATGTGATTTCTTTCAGCATTTTAAATGCAGGGCCTTTGGGATGCTTGCTGGCTGAAAAGCACTAGGGCATGTAATACACCTTCCTGTTTAACAATGCAATGCCTAAAAACATTTGCCTCGTTTTTTAAATCTTGAGGCTAAATTTGTAGCCTACTACTACTATTACTACTATTTATTTATACCCCACCCATCTGGCTGGGTTTCCCCAGGCACTCTGGGCGGCTCCCAACAGAATATTAAAAACACGATAAAACATCAAACATTAAAAACTTCCCTAAATAGGGCTGCCTTCAAATGTCTTCTAAAAGTCAGATAGTTGTTTATTTCTTTGACATCTGATGGGAGGGCATTCCACAGGGCGGGCGCCACTACCGAGAAGGCCCTCTGCCTGGTTCCCTGTAGCTTCACTTGTCGCAGTGAGGGAACCGCCAGAAGGCCCTTGGAGCTGGACCTCAGTGTCCGGGCTGAACGACGGGGGTGGAGACACTCCTTCAGGTATACAGTGGATGCTCGGGTTGCGAATGTGATCTGTGCGGGAGGCACGTTTGCAACCCGCAGCGTTCGCAACCCGTGTCTGCACACGCACGGGTTGCGATTCGGTGCTTCTGCGCATGTGCAACCGCTGAAACCCGGAAGTAACCCGTTCCAGTACTTCTGGGTTTCAGCGGTATGTAACCTGAAAAAAACGCAACCTGAAGCCTCTATAACCCGAGGTATGACTGTACTGGGCCAAGGCCGTTTAGAGCTTTAAAGGTCAGCACCAACACTTTGAATTGTGCTCAAAAAGGTACCAGGGCCCAATGTAGGTCTTTCAGGACCGGTATTATATGGTCTCAGTTGCCACTCCCAGTCACCAGTCTAGCTTTTCTTCCATCATGGCATCTAGGGATTCCAGGAGTCTCCTATTCAGGCTCTGAACAAACATGTAGGAAGCTGCCTTTTCCTGAATCAGATCCTTCCTCCATCTAGCTCAGTATACTCTACACTGGCAGGCAGCAACTCTCTAGGGTTAAAGACATGAGTCTCCCAGCCCTACCTGGGAATTGTAAACTTGGGACCTTCTGTATGCAAAGCAGATGATCTACCCACTGAGCTGCTGCCTTTCCCAAGCAGTCCAGACTTGCTCAGCTTCAACAAGGTGACTGTGTCACATATCCTCATGTCAAAACAGATAGGAGAAAAAAATCCATGTATAAAGTAACAGGCAAGTACAGATGCTCCCATTCATTGTAGCCCTTAACCTGTTTTTCTCTCTAGGTGTTCCCCTATCCCCGCTCCAGCAGAGGTTCTGATACCAGAAGCATCTCTGACCACAGACTGATTAAAATCTCTAGTTAGCTGCCCCTCCACATATTCAAGGCCCTGTACAAAGAGCTAAAACAAAACCATTGCAATAAGGCTTTCACGAAACGGCAGAAAACAAGTAAACCAACCGGCTGAACTGAAGGCCAAAGAGATGTTTTGCACCCTCTCTGGAAAGTCAAGAGACAAGTCCATTCCACAGCCTCTAGGCAGGTGTGCAGTGTCCCTGCTTCTCACTGCAGTTATCCTTACAACAACCCTGCGGAGGCTAGTCTAACATTTTGCAGCCACACCAAAGAATTCTTAGCTCTCATCGAATTGAACCAGAGATTCAAAAAAGGACTGAAGCTGATTAGTTGAAACAGAAAGTTGCTTGGACAGCTGGGCTGATGGGATATAAGCCAAGCGTTGGGGGAAATTTGGCTTTTGTTCCTGGCTGGGTTTTTTCAACAGGATCCTCTGCATTCCCCTTCTATGTGACAGGGTAGTTGTGTGTTTAAATACATACATGAAGCTGACTCTGTCATGCCTACTTTGTCCCTCATCTCAGCTCCTGCTTGTGAATGAAATAAATATATTTGCAAAGTGTAAAAATAAAATTTAAAACATCATCTGGAGTGTCACGGAAGATGCATAATTTTGCTTTAGTGTTTACGGGCAGAATGGATCTAGCATTGAAGAGCCTTCATTTTGAAAAATGCACAGTCACGTTAACCATACATCTGTGCGAAAGTTCACAGGCTGAGAGATTATAAAGGGGGGGAAATATATCCCTCCCATTGTGCTTGAAGCTTCGTGTGCGGTGAGATAGCATAGGATCAAGGTCACCAGAGGCTTTTGTTTGCAAGGAGCTGGGACGACAGGCAGGGAGAGAATTAGTGCCTATAATGGGCACACGTACCAATTCTGATGTAACTATTTGCAGTTAAAACCCACAAGGGAAGTGGTTGCATAAACAGGGTAAAGTATTTCTGTATGGCTGTGCGGTTCAGTGTTCTTTTCTTGGAGGTTTGGTTTTCTAAAGTGAGTCTTTGTACTGTTAGTAGATTGACTCACAAAACCACCTCTTCTACGTCTATCCAAGATAATATCGGCAAGCTTTGATGACAATTTTGAATCATCAGGGTCCTAGTGGCCTCACAGGACTAAGAACTCACAAAGGCAACTGCAAGCTGGAAGAAAAATGGTCCAATGAGTCATCACTGAGTATGGTCAATTGGTCACAACGGTGCCTGCTGTCTCTTGGAGACTGGCAGGGCGGAAAGCAGGAAGACCAAAGTAGGTGGAGCCAGTGACAGCCAATGACAAGCAGAGCCAACAAATTCTAATTTTGTCCTCTCTGGTGACTTCCACAAGGGGCAACATTGAGAACATGGATGAGGATGCTAACAGGTAATACTACCCCCTGGACTGGTGGTAAGTCAGAAGGAAGGCAGGTGGTGGCTGGCTAAGGGCAGACTGAGGTTGGGTCTCCTTTGGGAGGAAGGTTGGGATATAAATTTAATGGATAATAAAATAATAATATCGGAGCAGTGTCTCATTTGCCCAAGTGAACCAGCCTCCACAAAGGGTATCTATGATGAGGAGATTGTAATACTTATTTCTGCATGGGTTTAGTAGACAACACTGGCTGTGCTCTGCCGTTCTCTTGCCTACCGATTATTTATTTACTTGTTTCTTTTACCTTTCCTCCACCTGTGGTTGGACATACCCTCAGTCTGGTTTTTGCCACAGAGTGGAATGGTAATACTCTGTGGGACTCGTTGTGAGTCATTTGTCAAGGAGGGACCAATTCCTAGTGAGCTTTGGGTCAAATGTGGCTATTGCACTCTGCAGGGGTGGACGACCTGTTAGGATGGTCTGCCCTTGGAGCATAGAAGCCAACTCCGAGGGGCCAATGTCCCTTCGGCCCCTCCATAAATGATTTGCAGGCCCCCCCAAGTAGATGGGGATTGCCATTCAGTGGTGTGTGTGTGCAGTATCATGTGATCAGTTATGTGGGGCGGGGGCTTACCTGCCCCCCCATATATTTTATTCAAGTTGGTACCCCTGTCTTGGAGATTTATGGACACAAAAATCATCACTGATTTTTGCCATATGCTGGTCACACCTCTTTACCTTGGTCTTTGACGCTTGAGATATATACCTTAGGGCCCACTCTAACTGTGACTGTAATTTGTTTTAAACTGTTTTAAATACTACTGTATTTTGTATTGCTGTAAACCTCCCTGGGTGAAGGGCAAGTAATAATATTACTTACTTACTTACTTACTTACTTACTTACTTACAATAATCTATTTCAGGTCTGTGCTTTTCAATGACCAAAGCAACAGTAAATGTATAAGGAATTTGTTGCCATTTATTTAGCTCAAGGTCAGTGGGACTATTGTCGACCTAAATCCACTGAGAGAAAATAAGTCCCTGACATTGGAAGAAAACAACATAATAATCTTCCATCCCATTATTGCTGCTTATTGTCTTGTATTATGGCTGTTTTTACTGCAATTGTGATTTCTTTCAGTACTTGGTGGGCCTCGTAGTCTTAGGTAAACCATTATTGCTCAGCCATAAACACCCATCTGCAATACAAAGGTGATAATATTAGTCTCTGCCATACAAGGCTATTATGACGAACTTTTATAGAAAAGAGCTACAAAATAGAGATAATAAATATGACCACCCTACTCTCAACAGGAGAATTAGAAATTACTAAATGCTATCACTGTCAAGGTGCTACTGGAAGGAAATTTTTTAAATTTGATACAGTGTGATCCTACACAGGTCTACGCAGAACAGGGCTGGGCTAGGATGTTTTGCTGTTTGAGGCAGAACACCCTGGCACCGTCTGAGGTGATTGCCTCACCTCGCCTCACGTATGGGCTGGCCCTGATTTAGAAGTAAGTCCCTGGTAAGTGCAGTGCATATAGCAGGTACCCCCAAACTCGGCCCTCCAGATGTTTTGGGACTACAACTCCCATCATCCCTAGCTAACAGGATCAGTGGTCAGGGATGATGGGAACTGTAGTCCCAAAACATCTGGAGGGCCTAGTTTGGGGGTGCCTGACATATAGGATTTAAGCCCTAAGGACTCAGCTACGTTGACAAAGAAAAAATGCTTTACATGAGTTGTTTATGCATTCTAACACTGTGACACCAGACAGCGCTGTGGAGTTCATTTTTTGCTTACCCAATTTCTCATACAAAGTTTGTAACACATTTAACTGAAACACATTTTTGATGTGTCTAGATCCAGCCCTAGTCTGAATGGTGCCACAAAGCACTGGCTTGTTTTTTGTTTGTTTGTTTGTTGCTGTAGTAGTTGCTGGTTAACACAGCAACCGCCTTGGAATTTGTGACCATGAAATACAACCATGTTTTATCTCCTTTAGATATTTTTTTTGTTTTTTGTTTACCACAGTTTGGACCACTGCCGGAACGAAAAAGCAGATAGGAAAGGGTAAAGCAGTTCTTTGATGGTATCAGTAAGCAGGAAAGAGACTAGATTTTTTTTAGTTGCTGTTTACAGCAACTATTTTGACTGACATCTGGTATAATAAATCAGCTTCTATTTGCGCTTTATTTGGAAATCTAAAATAGATTATTGTGAGTGCATTCCTCTTACATTCATCACAATAATACATTTTGAACATGCTATAAACATGCAACACCAGATGGCGCCAGAGAGCAAAAAGGAGGTTATAAGGATTTTTAAACAGGCTTTTTTTTTCTTGTAACGATTTCATTCCTGACTTATTTATAGCATTTTTAACCTGTGTCTAGATCCACCCACAAACCGTTTGTATTCAGGCTATTGAAGGTCTAGATTTTGGAATCAATTCCAGTCTGAAGGCGTTAAGAAAAGGAATCTTTAAAACAAAAAACGAACAACGTGAGCATCTCTAAGAATTATTAAATAATTTGAACTAAGTGCAATATGCAACAGATTAACATTGTTACAGTAATCATAGGGGATTGGCTCCAGAGTGCCCCAGCTAGCAGAAGAAAGGGAGGCAATTTTTACCAGTTTCTCCCACAGTCCTTCGAGACCCCCTGAAAATCTGCTTCAGAGGGTTGGGGAACCTTTTGGAACAATGTGAGGTGGGATGCAACATGGCACGATATAACTAGAGGAAAAGGGAATTGTCTGAAATCCTGTCTTTTTGTGTTATGAAATTATGTTGACTATTGGTTTAAGTTAAAAGGTAAAGGACCCCTGGGCGGTTAAGTCCAGTCAAAGGCAACTTTGGGGTTGTGGCGCTCATCTTGCTTTCAGGCCAAGGGAGCCGGCGTTTGTCCACAGACAGCTTTCCGGGTCATGTGGCCAGCAGGACTAAACTGCTTCTGATGCAACAGGATACCGTGACGGAAACCAGAGCGCATGGAAACACCGTTTATCTTCCTGCCGCAGTGGTACCTATTTATCTACTTGCACTGGCATGCTTTCAAACTGCTAGGTTGGCAGGAGATGGGACAGAGCAACAGGAGCTCAGCCTGTCACGGGGATTTGAACCGCCAACCTTCTGATCGGCAGTGGTTTAGACCACAGTGCCACTAGCACACCCAATTGGTTTAAATAGTGGGTCACATTGTAGGTCGATAGAATCACATCATTTGAAAAGCGAAGTATGCAGAATGCCTCTGAATGCTGGGAATCCCAGGAGGAGAGAATGATGATGAAGAAGAAGAAGAAGAAGAAGAAGAAGAAGAAGAAGAAGAAGAAGAGTTTGGATTTGATATCCCGCCTTTCACTCCCCTTCAGGAGTCTCAAAGCGGCTAACATTCTCCTTTCCCTTCCTCCCCCACAACAAACACTCTGTGAGGTGAGTGGGGCTGAGAGACTTCAGAGAAGTGTGACTGGCCCAAGGTCACCCAGCAGCTGCATGTGGAGGAGCGGAGACGCGAACCCCGTTCCCCAGATTACGAGTCTACCGCTCTTAACCACTACACCACACTGGCTCTCACTCTCTGCTCAGATCCTATTTGAACTTTTGAAGGCTTCCTATAGTCATCTGGTTGGCCATTATGAGAGCAGGATACTGGACTAGATGGGCCATTCACCCAAACCTCCAGACTCTTCTTATATTCAATTCAGTGTCCTCCAGATATCTTGACATTTGTATCCAATCCACCTGTAATATGATTTGTAAACAGGTGTTTTTAAAAAAATTCTCCCCAACAGGATTTGACTTCTCAGAAATGTAGCATTGTCATACATGTATTTTCAATTGGTTTACTGATTACCTTAAAAAACATAAATGGAGGAATTCATCTTATATAATCACCAATCTAGAAAACAAATAATCTTTTTTTAAAAAAAAAGATATTTATTGAAATTTTCAAAAAATAAAGAAAAAAATATAAAAATAAAAATAAAAAACACACATATAATTACATTCCTTTCTTTCAATAACATATTTCCTTGACTTCCCCACACCTCCCCTTCCTGTATTCCAATTCAATTTTTAGTTCAGCAAGTTCTTATCCCCAAATTTTACCTTATTATATTTAAATCCTTTTGATTAACCAATTTTAACATAAACCTCATTCTTTATGCATCAATACTTATTCTTAATATCTTTTTCTAAGATCGACCCCAATTCCCTTTCACGAGTTCCCCATTTTAATATAAGTAACAAAACAAAAATATAGAAAAACAAAGTATAATTGTACAGCCTTTGGATACCCAAAACCCCACTCCCCACCTTTCCCGGTTTCAAGCTCCAACAAAAGTCCATCAGTCTATCTGGTGTCAGCCTGGTGACCTCACATCCGAGGCTCTTAAGTCTCTCTCATTTCCTCTCTGCCGGTTTTTTTGGTAGTGCTTTATATTAAACACCAAATCTCGGAGAAGCTCTGTCCCAATAAGGTCCATGTTTCTTCCAGCCAGACCTCCATATTTAAAATTATAGTCCAAATCTTGTTTCTTACTTCTTTTAAGTCCAAATATCCCAGAAACTCCAACTTCCACTTTAGTCAGGTTTGTAATCCATAAGTCTTCAGATCTCCACATGAGGAGATCTCTCCATTCCTCATTCTTCCATTCAAACCAGATTTTCATAATCTCATTCTTCTTTAGAAAACAAATAATCAGCAACCTGAAGGGAACTGCAGCTGAGGTCCTTTGCTTGACTTTGCAGTTTACAAACTGAAATGTTTGGAGCGAAGGAAGTCTTCCAGCTAGTGTAATTGTTTTAGACAAAGATTCTGACCCTTTTTAGTAATAACTGTGTGAGTTTCACTGCGGTCTCTGAAGGCACAGGGATGATGGAATGCATGTTTGCCGCTGGGCTTAAACATGAAGGAAACGTGAGTCGTGTTTAGGGAAACTTTTAATGTTTGATGCATTACTGTATTTTAATTGTTAAGTTATGGGTGAACATATCAGACGACACAGTGATTCTTCAAACAGCTCTTCTTTATTCAGAGGCCAGAACAGAACTGAACTGAAGGGCTCAGTCAGCCTGCTTATATAGAGCTCCAGTACAACGTAACTGTAGCAACTTTCTAAAACTATCCAATCACTGAACGTCACTTTCGATCCTTCATTTGCATAACTATCTACAGTATCCCCCTGCTGGCCCAGGGTGAGAACTTCAGTACATAACATTAATATTTTGTTGAAAGCCGCCTAGAGTGGCTGAGGAAGCGCAGCCAGATGGGCGGGGTATAAATAATAAATTTTTATTTTTATTTTTATTTTTATTATTCATATGACTCACAGATGCGAATCCATGGCGGATCCTGCCACCTGGTGTGACTCTGCTCTGTCTGTGCTCAGTCAAAGTTCCAAATTTGTCCCTACATGCAATCAGCACAATCATCATAACTCTTGGTTAACTTGGGAACCCTGCAAAATGTACCATCCCAAATGCTTGGGCATGCATAGGCCTTTTTCAGATCTTTGGCAAAATGTGCACAGGCCATAAGACAGGGCAAATGGGTGTGATCCCACTCTCTCCATGCAGTCATACCAGCAATTATGTTCTGGGAATATCCCAGTTTCTTCTCCTTCTCCTTCTTCTTCTCACTTAATAATAAATAATGGTATTTATCTTAATGTAACAGTATGGTCAAAGGTGACTAATCATTACTTATATATAAAAAAGAAGCATATGGTTTTGAATAGAGACCATTTTTTATTTTTAAATTTGCTTTTGCCTTTCCAAATAGTGATGAGTGCACCTTAAGTAGCTCTTTAATTACCTCTAATCACTTTGGATTAGAGAGTGGGATAATTACAGAATGTTTAAAGTCAATTTTACTTAAAAAAAATAATAACCCATTGATAAAGATAACAAGGCAGGGTACAGAAGATAAAATAAAATGAACCAAGCATATAATAAAATAAGCACTTATGTGCTATAAATAAATAATTAATATTAACCAAATGAGGCAGCTAAAAACAGCCACCAATTAAATATAATACAGGAACTCAACTCCATGAAACCGTAAGATTGTGCCACAAAATAAAATGTCATCCAAGTTGTCCATTTTAAACGCTTTAAGTTGACACAGAATGAAATAAGGGTTGTGTGGTTAAAACAGAGGGCGGAACCATTTTTTAAAGGGCCATATTCTCCTGATAGAAAGAATAAATGAATGACTAAAATACACAACTACCAGATCCAGTGATATTTCAGGAGAGCTTTCAGTTTTCTAGTTAAGCAAAAGTCATGAGAAAGCACCTCTACAGTGGTACCTCAGGTTAAGTACTTAATTTGTTCCAGAGGTCCGTACTTAACCTGAAGCACCACTTTAGCTAATGGGGCCTCCTGCTGCCGCTGCGCCACCAGAGCACGATTTCTGTTCTCATCCTGAAGCAAAGTTCTTAACCTGAAGCACCATTTCTGGGTTAGCGGAGTCTGTAACCTGAAGCGTACGTAACCTGAAGCATATGTAACCTGAGGTACCACTGTATATTGTTCAGCTTGTGCATTGCTAACTGCCAAGTATGCCATGGGGCTCCTCCCATCGCAATGAGGAACTAGAACTCACAACAGGTTTTGCCAAAGGCTTTTATTTTCAGGTCGGAGTGGTACATAAGGCAGCCACAGATTGCAAGGGTCAGCAACTACATGAGAGATCAAAGGTATGGATAAATCATTCAATCAAAGTTATGCAAATAGTTATGTAGATAGTTATGCAAATAAGGGATCGAAAGTGACGTTCAGTGATTGGATAGTTTTAGAAAATTGTTACAGTTACGTTGTACAGGAGCTCTATATAAGCAGGCTGACTGAACCCTTCAGTTCAGTTCTGTTCTGGCCTGTGAATAAACAAGAGCTGTTTGAAGAATCGCTGTGTCGTCTGATATGTTCACCCACAACTTAACACGAAGTTTTCTTTTTTTAAAAAATAAATTTTTATTGATTTTCCAACATATATTAAGACACAATACAACTAACAACACATAAACAAACAAACATATAAACACGTATAATTTCATAACCTCTTTTTCTTAAACCTTGTTTCAACGACTTCCCCATACCTCCCTTTTCTGCATCCCTGTTTTAAGCTTTTCCAGCAACCCCTAATTTCAATTACTTATAAGTCACTTTCTTTAATCCTTTTTCTCTTACCCAGTTATTTGTCACTGCAATTCTGTTTTACCTTACCCATGACATTTTAGCACTCATTAATTTTACAACAGTTCTTAAGATAAACTTTAAATTTATTCCAATCTTCTTCCACCGTCTCTTTCCCTTGGTCACGGATTCTGCCAGTCATCTCAGCCAGTCCCATATAGTCTATCACCTTCGTCTGCCACTCTGGTTTCTCTTCAGATCGTATAAATCTTTCGCCTTTTACTTAACAAGAAGTTTTCAGGGGTTTCCCCACCCCCACCCTCGCACAGGAAGGGTCATTTATTCTTACACACTTTGTCCAAAAAATAAAAAAAATAAAAATTGTGCCCAGCCACTCTAGGCACTTACAGCACAAAAAATTGCAAAACATCACACACGAAAAATTTCTGGATACAGGGCTGCCTTCAGATGTCTTCTAAAAGTCAGATAGTTGTTTCTTTCCTTGACATCTGATGGGAGGGCATTCCAGACGGCAGGCGCTAAGGTTTATGACGTAGGGAAATAAAGGTACACATTCTAAATAGTCCAAAAAAAGAAGAGTATGTCAGGAGGGGGCACTTCCTTGAGCACCCAAAAGGCTCGATAGGAGGCCTATTCAGGGGCGCTGACTTGGGCCCCACATTATGGGTGCCCAGCGGAACGCATAACATAACAGACATCATGACGTCACATTGCTCCGTGACATCATGACGTTATGTTGCATGTGCCACAGCAGTGCCTGGGAGCCCCAGAAATCGAGTCGGAAGCCCCACAAGGCCTTGGGTGTTACCTGTGAGGCCTTGGATGCAACTTCTGGGGCTTTGTGAGGCCCCACAAATTGTTTTGGAGTCCCCACAGTGTGAGTGCCGGGCACCCGCAACAATTTTTTGTGGGTGCCCGGCACCTCAGGGCCCCCTATAGTTGGCACCAGTGGGCCTATTTATAGTCCATTCTCTTCTAGAGAATAATTTCAAAGCCTGCCCTGCCCACACTAGCTTCTGTAGTATACTTCCATACCACATAGATATTTGAAATCCCACAAGCGCCTCTGCCCCGTCAGTTAAAATAAAAGAATAATGCAACTCAGTTGATTTTGAGTGCCATAAGAGGAAGGTAAATTGCAGCAATTTACTGCCCTTTTGTGGCACTCAAAATCGGCTGAGCTGGCTTTCTCACTCTGCCTAATGTTAGAGCTGGCCTGGGGTACAGAAAGTAATGTGTTGTTCTTACTGATTTGTTTGGCTGTCTCCATTTGTTATTCTGATAGCTGTATGTGTGTGTTCCTTTATTGTTTATTGGTTTTTTCTTAAGGTATATTGTTAGCCAACTTGAGGCCATTCAACAGAAAGGCAGGATAGAAATGTTTTAGTAAATCAATCAATAGACGCCCCATTGATTCCGGTGGGGTTGTTCCAACATTGTGCTTAGAAACAGACGTTTAGACTTTTCTGACAGAAATAAAAAATGTATCAGACTGTCCGAGACATTTGTCTTTTCTTTCTTTACAAAAGACAGATAACTCTATCAGTCATTGCAAGTTTAAATTGCCTCCGGTATTAATATATTGTGCATGCATATGCACACAGTTTCAGAGACTAAAACTTTCAGTGTGCTGTGTATATGTAATGCACGCACACATAAAAAACATACATATTGGTACACTGCTGCTCCCTACAGGACAAAGTGTTAAACAAGCCTCTCCCGTTCTCATCCATTACGTTTTAAATATTTTTATTTTATTTTATAATTACTAGAAATACCAAACTGGGTAAGCTTAAGGGTGTGATACAAGCTAAGTCTTGCAAAATGGCTGGAGCTTCATTTATAGTTGTCTGTGTTCAAGCTAGCAGATAAATATTGGAAACAAAAAGAAGTACAGTCCTAACGCTGGATGAATGGATAGTTTTAATAATCCTATTTTATCTAGACGAGCAAATTCCGCTGCGGTACCTTCCATGCACCGCGCTGAAATCCCAGCGATGTGCACGCTAAAGAGCGCTCAAACCCACTCTGTACATGCCCAATGGCATGCTCAAATATTTACTACTAGTCACGCTTGGGCTGAGCCAACAAAGCCTTTGGGGAGCCTAAGCTTTGCACAAATTAAGCCAAATTGAGCCGCCTTCCTTGTTTACTAGCCAATAGCAAGCTGGGCAGCTGCGCCCACAACAAACAGGCTCGGCAGATCACAGCAGGTGGGGAAGCTTCGCCCCTGCGAAGGGCTCCCCCCACCGCCCCTCTGCTTCAGAACTACAACTCCCATGATGCCTCGCGGGACCCTGAAATGGCGTCCCTTCCGCCCGGGAAGGGAAGGCAGAGCAGGGCCCGGGCCGCCTGGGGAGAGGCGGGGTTGGCCTCGGAACGGAAGCGGGTTCCCCTGGCAGGCAGGTACTACAGGTCAGGCCGGCCGGCCGGGCCCGGTTCCGGGTGCCACTGACTTGGCGACGGAGGAGGCGGATGAGGAGGAGGGGGAGGAGGAGGAGCAGCAGCAGCAGCAGCGCGGGAGGAGAGAAGATGGCGGCGGACCGGGAGACCGAGGTCCCGGCTATTGACAGGAGCTTGCTGGAGTGCTCCGCTGAGGAGACTGCCCTGGTGAGAGGCCTCGGGGGGAAGGGACGCCGAGGGAGGGGAGACCCGAGGCGCTTGGCCGGCCGGCCCGGGGGTGGGCGTCCGACCCGGGCGTTATGAGGCCCGGCAAGGCTGACAGGTGTGTGGGTTGGGACGAGGATAGGAGGAGGGAGGCTGTGAGGGGATGCTCGGGGCTGTGGCCGGAGAAAGAGGCGAGGGGCCGGAGAGGGTGGGTTGGGGTTTTTTTGGGGGGAGGGGGTGTTAGAGTTGAGGGGTGGGCAGCCACTCGTTCCCCAGCGATGGGGGTGGGGGGAGCCACGTCCAGTGAAGGGGACACGCAGGTTGACACGCAAAAGAAGAAGGAGGGAGTTGAGAAGACAAAGCTCGGCGAGCAAAAAAAAGAAAGGGGGTGTTGCGCGTGACAAAAGGTTTTATTGCCTATCGGGGAAGGCGGGAGGGTCTTCGCTGCTTGGCGTCGGAGAAACGGGGAGGGGGGGAGTGGGAAAGCAAGTTTCCCAAACAAATAAAAATGGTCTGCGAAGTTAGGCAAGGAGTTGTGCCGCAGTGCTACTACCGAACATGAATCGAGAGAGCCCTGGGGTTGATTCCCCCCCCCCCTTGATGCTCCAGAGAGCAACGCGGCGGGTCTTCTGGGTCTGGGGGTGGGGGGAAAGGGTCGTGTGAAAGAGTCCCTGACAGGTTGTCGCGGCGAAAGGGTGCAAGAGAGGTGACCCCTCTGCAAGCAGGATCGGTTGCATGCTGTCCCCGAATTAGCAGAGAAACGAGTCCGTGGTAAGTTACGGACTTCATTCGAGGGAGCACAAGTCAGCGGGGTGAACCAAACTGCGATCTGAAGTGCGCTCCTTTTTTATTTTTATTTTTATTTTTTGGCTGCTTTTTCTTCTCCAAGGCTATTGGGAATGGATTCCTTCCTGCAATAAATTTTGGGATTGATCTCTTTGACTTGTATTTAATTTGTAAACAGAGCTTCTGGTACCAGTAATAAATAGGCTATGGTGGTTGATATTAAAACATTGCATATTCAGTGGCGTCTCTAAGTTTAAAGTCATCATGGGAAATGGCAGGTGTTCTTCCATCTAAACCACTTCGTCACAAGCCTCTGTGTCTGTAAGTCACTGCTAGTGAGCGTTGCTGAGGGTATAATTGAAGAGTCTTAAGGGCAGGTCGCTTCTGTCTCTTTGGGGAATATTCTTTCTAGTTGCCCCTTAAACAGAACTCGTGGGGTTTTTTTAAATAGCTCTGAAATTGTTCATCTGACCCATCTTTTAGTTCATATGAGCAGCTCTGGGAAGCAGAGAACAATTCCTTCCAGTGAAATAAGTTGCCAGACTTTAAAACTTTTAACACTCCAGTAATACATGAGCAGCCTAGTAAAAAATTGTAGTTCCCTGCAAGGTTGGAGAATGTATAGTTTGATGGAGTGTCATGGTGTAACTTTGTATAGATGGATATGGAGTTATGTTGTTTTTTTTTAAAAGATATTTATTGAAGTTTTACAAAAACATAAGTTTACAAAATGAAAAAAGTCATATAAAAAGAAAAAAATACAAAAAAGAAAACATAAAAAATACATGAAAAAGAAAAAAGAGAATAAAAATACAAAATACAAAAGACAAATAGCTAAAAAAGAATTAAAAACAAATCCGTTTTTTGTAACTTTGAACTCATTAGCTTATTTCCTTGGCCTCTTCACACCTCCCCTTTTTGTATTCCCATTTAAATAATCAAATCAGCAAATCCTTACCCTCTTTCAATATATTATAACTCTATATTTTCATCCATTATCAATTCATTTTTGCATATTCTTATTAACTTTGTTGCTAATGCCACTTATTTTCAATCCAACATCATTTTAACATTCATTAATTTTACAGTATTTCTGAAGATAGTCTTAAAATTTCTTCCAGTCTTCTTCCACCAACTCTTCTCCCAGGTCTCGGTTCTGCCAGTCATTTCCGCCAATTCCATATAATCCGTCACCTTCATCTGCCACTCTTCCAGGGTGGGTAGCTCTTGTGTCTTCCAATACTTTGCAATAAGTATTCTTGCTGCTGTTGTTGCATACATAAAGAAAGTTCTATCCTTCTTTGGCACCAATTGGCCGACTATGCCCAGGAGAAAGGCCTCTGGTTTCTTCAGGAAGGTATATTTAAATACCTTTTTCATTTCATTATATATCATCTCCCAGAAAGCCTTAATCTTTGGGCACGTCCACCAAAGGTGAAAGAATGTACCTTCATTTTCTTTACATTTCCAAAATTTATTATCGGGCAAATGATATATTTTTGCAAGCTTGACTGGGGTCATGTACCACCTGTATATCATTTTCATAATATTCTCTCTTAAGGCATTACATGCCGTAAATTTCATACCGGTGGTCCACAACTGTTCCCAGTCAGCAAACATAATGTTGTGACCAATATCTTGTGCCCATTTAATCATAGCAGATTTAACCGTTTCATCCTGCGTATTCCATTTTAACAGCAAGTTATACATTCTTGAAAGTATCTTAGTTTTGGGGTCTAACAGTTCTGTTTCCAATTTTGATTTTTCCACCTGGAAGCCAATTTTTTTATCCAAATTATAGGCCTCTCTTATTTGATAATAATGAAGCCAGTCTCGCACTTTGTCTTTTAATTTCTCAAAACTCTGCAATTTCAATTTGTCTCCTTCTTGTTCCAATATTTCCCAATATTTCGGCCATTTGACCTCCATATTGAGCTTTTTCTGAGCCTTCGCTTCCATTGGTGACAACCACCTTGGGGTTTTATTTTCCAGTAAATCTTTGTATCTTATCCAGACATTGAACAATGCTTTTCTGACAATATGGTTTTTAAATGCTTTATGTGCTTTAACCTTGTCGTACCACAAATATGCATGCCATCCAAAAACGTTGTTTAAACCTTCTAAGTCCAAAATGTCTGTGTTCTCAAGAAGCAGCCAGTCTTTCAACCAGCAGAATGCTGCTGATTCATAGTAAAGTTTAAGGTCTGGCAGGGCAAATCCACCTCTTTCCTTTGCGTCAGTTAATATTTTAAATTTTATTCTAGGCTTCTTGCCCTGCCAGACAAATCTGGAAATGTCTCTCTGCCACTTCTTGAAACAGTCCATCCTGTCCAATATGATATGGAGTTATGTTTTGACATTCTGTTCCTTTTGTGTGTTTTGTAAAATATAAGATGAATTAGATGTCACAAGTCAAAAATGTTCTAACAGCCTGTTCATTTTAGCACCTCATATTACCAGAATTCTCTTATAACATGTTAATATTTATAATTTTATAACTGAGCTCCTGACTTCTCTTACCAAGTAAAAAACTTTCCTCCCAGGAGTGAATTTTAGCTTTTTTTGTTGAAGTCTTGATACCTTTTCATGGTACTTTTTTGACTCCCAGAAATGTATTATCATAATTTTTGTTACTTTATATGTTAAGCTCAATAAATTCACAATTGAGCTCAGTAGCATCCTGTGTAATTGATATTCTTTATATTTAGACATTTTGAATCTAGTGCTTGCAGATTTGGTTCTTCCCATACCCACAACCGTTTGCAGGATTGACACATAGAATTGTGGAATTGGAATATGTTGCCCACTGTGGGGCTTTTAGCAATATGGAGTGTTTTATAGTCCTCATAGTAGCTATCAGTAACATGTTAAATAAAAATTTTTAATTATTTAATAGATTGGTATAGAAAATTGAATCTTGTTTGTATGTGAAGCTCTCTTTTTCTCCTGTGGAGATTTGAATTTTTGTAGGGAACTTATGGTAACTTACAGTTGCCTTTTCTTTTTCTGTGAACAAACAATGTTGTTATCTTTTGTATCTTGCACCCTATTTTTAAAACAAAGGAAAGTATATCTTGTACAGTAGAAGGCAAACTTGTAGCCGAGACACTCCTGTGTAGTCACCAAAGACGTCTAATATTAAGTTGTGTTTAACTTTTCTAATGTTATCACAAACTATGCTTATGGAATTGTTAAAATTAAATGCTTTATATCTTTTAAAAATACATATTTTATGTGACTAGTTTATTATGATTAAATGTTCTCTGAGTATACTGTACATAGAATTAAAACCTAGAAAGAATATAATTACAATGTGGCTTTAATTTTTATTTGAAATTATAAATTATTTGCACTTAAAAATACAAGTATTTTATCTATGTGTAAAAAGTATCATATTTGAATCTGTAAGCATGGTTATAGGATTTTTGCAGGTACAGTATGTTTAAATATCATAGATAAACATTATTATGGCAGTAATCCTTTTGAAATAAATAGTAACAACTAATTGGTACATTTGTTTATAGATAATTTGCTGCTGTTGTAAAAGCAATATGTGGTTCACATGTTTTCAGCCCACTGATTAGTGATGACAAAAATAGCACTTTTAACCATTAATGACATTGACAACCTTATTTACATATTCTGTGTATTTACTGTAAATGATACTTTAAATCTACTTCATTTAAGGTTATTTCTTAATCAAAGTGATTGTTTTTTAAAAATCTAAAATCAATGGAAGTTGAAGTTCTTGAAGGTGATTAACACTGTTGGGTATAGAGGTTAACAATAATTGCACTGTTGCATTTTTAGTAGTACTTTTATGTTGGTTTTTCCACTAAGAGGAATTAGAAAGTAGACAAGGTTCTACCAAGAAGACATTGGCTTGGATTCAGTTTAGCACTAAGTAACCAAGATTAACTTGAGCTGTTACTTGGCACTATATTAGATGAAAGCCATGATTCAAATTGTTTAATTCAGACTCTTTAATTCTGGCAAAAATAATTTACATGCAAAAGTTGATAATTTGGTATCATTCCAGCCTGAATCCATAAGCACATTTATACAAATTATATGGCAATTCCTTGGCTTCTGCTTTGAGTTTACTTAAAAGTGCTATACAACTTCATCAGTAAATACATCAGATGATCTGATTGACGTATCAAGCTTTCTAAGCTAGAGTTTCCCCCCTTATAATTAATTTGTGTACTTTATGCACTATAATAATAATAAAAATATAAATATAAATATAAATATAAAAAAAATATTTATACCTTGCCCTCCCTGGCCAGAACTGGGTTCTGCATTCTGAATAGGTTATCAAGTCAAAATATTTCCAGAAAATAACTGAAGTATTGGATGGAGCTGTGAAAACCCATGTTCTTTATTATTATATTTGTTAGTCGCTTTATGCAAAAAAAGTCTCAAAGCTAGATAAAATACAAATAGATAAAATCAAATAGAAACCAGAATGTTTAAAATGACATATAGTATAAAATTCCTAAAATGCTCATCCAGCATTACAATAAAAAGGACGAGTCCTAGCCCATTCCTTTGCCAAAAATGAGCCCCAAAGAAGAAGCTAGTTTTGCTACCAGCATGTCTAAATATTAGTTTAAATTTTGGAAATGGCAAGGTTCACTCTGTATAATGTTTGGTAATTCCAGGATGAAAGTAATAGGAATTGCCCATCACCTTTGTGCCCTGGGCTTGTGAAGTTTGAGAAGAATTTGGATGGTTTCTGTTAAGAAAGAGATGCTAGACTAGCTGGATCTTGTTTTGATCCAGCAAAACAATTCTGACGCTCTCTTTGTTAAGGCTCAGTGGTGGGTGTACCAAATTATTTCATTCCTTTACCGCTGAAAAATACCAGAGCTAATCAGGAAGAGCTTTCAGAATAACTTTCATACATTTCTGTCAGAAGACAGTTGGATCCTTCCTGCATTGGTATGGTTGCTTGTTGGGGAATACTCCCTTGAACCTCCTCCCCTATTTCAGGTTGAGCACAGTTGTGCGGTGCCACTTAACATTTTTTTTTCCTCATGCAGGCACAGCATAAATGTCAAGTGTGGCAAGTGAGGTTACTTCAGGCCAGGCATACTGAAGTTGAATCACTTTGTGTTCCTGGCATGCCTTGAAAACCCACTTGCTTATTCTTTGTTTTTTAATGACTGTAGTTTTAAAAGAAAAGCAGTGATATAATGGGCTTTGAAGCCATGTCTTCTGATTAACACTTAAAAAAAAAAATTCAAAGGCTTCCATTCCTTCACCTTGGCTCACTTCCACTCCACCCCATACTAAATGTAACACCGTCAGCAGAATTCCATTGAAGAAAACTTTAAAAGCAGTAAAACTTTTAGAGTAAACAGGATTAATACTACAGATTGTGAAACTGCGACAAAAAGAACTTCATTGACTTCTCGTGGCTGTTGCCAAATGCAGGTTTTTTCCTGGGCAGCGCTCTTATCCAAAATGAGGTTGTTTACAAAGGTTTATGGGTTTATTTGTATGTAGTTGCACCTTTCTTTGAAAGGTTTTTAAAACTACCAATTTTGAGGCAACAGCCACTTTTCAAAGGGTCCTCCAGCTAGTTGTGCAGTTTGACTTTAGACTTGTATTTATTGTACATCTCCGTGTACGCGTTGCCACATGGTAAACTCCTTTGAAACTTGCAGCTTTTAAAAGGAAAAAAGTTGACAACTGATTGGTCTTGGATATGCTCAAAGTATCTCTCTGGACTGTAGACATTAAAATTGACTGAATTTTATATTGATAGTTGTAGAGATGTTATACTTCATAGGAAAGTTCTACCACCACTGTAGTATTTTCATAAAGAAATATGCTGGAAAGCTATGAAATATTTTTTAGTTTGAGATGTTTGCTGATGACCTGAATGTTGGGTATTGTCTCTTATCATGTGACAGAGGCAAGAGAGCAAAGAACTTTGGGAGGCAGTGCTAATGTGTATTAACTTTTTCCCCTTTATAGAAATGGCTGCAAACACCTGATCTTCCGAAAGAAATATACAAGCACCTTGCCTACTATGTACCCAAAATTTACTGTAGGGGTCCTAATCCAGCCCCACAAAGCGAAGATTTGCTTGCGCAACAGGTTTTGCTGGGACCAATGGAATGGTACCTATGCGGTGAAGACCCTGCATTTGGCTTTCAGAAACTTGAGCAATCCAACAAACCTTCACATCTTTGTGGCCGGGTGTTTAAAGTTGGCGAGCCTACATACTCTTGCAGGTAACTAGTCACTTCTTTTAAACTGTCAAGCCCCTTAACAGTTGAATGATTTGAACTCTATTTATTTATTTATTTATTTATTTATTTAAAACATTTTTAATACCACCACTCATTAAAAATTGAGGGCAGTTTACAATAAAAGCAGTCCAGTAAATCCAATGAAAGCAGGTTCCCTGCCCAGGAGCTATCGTAGTTGGCATACCAGTTAGAGTTGAAGAAAGGCAGCTACATGCTGCAGACGGTTGGGGCTGCGTGGAAGGTGGTGTAGGAGGTTGTAACTGGATGTAGGATTTTGGCAAAAAACGCCTCCTCCCCTTTTTCCGTTAGGTCCCAACTAGATCAGGCTACATACTCGCGAGGGCACAATTTGATACCCTTCTTATATCTGATCTTTGGTTCCAAAGAACAGCAAAAACCCAACCTGTTTGGGTTATTTGTGGCTGCCATTTAGTACTTTTTAATTCTTTGCTTTCTGGGCAGGTAGTGGTTTTGAACTGCAGTTTTTGTTTCTCCGTAGTTTTAGTCCTCATAGTTTCAAGTGTCACGAATCTTTGGAATTTCAGCAGCTCTTTCTCATAATTGGGTGTCAGGATTGCAGAAGTTGTGGTGGGTTGTCCATACTTAAACACTATTTCCCCTCTCTCCCTCTCACATAAATGTGTAGGCTTGGATCCCAACATACATACAGAACTTCCAGATTTAGCAACTTGTCAGCCTCCCCAGAGAAATATAGGGTTGTGTTCAACTAATTTTTACTGAAGAGTAGATTCATATAAATTAATGAACACAACTAAGTTGGGGCCATTAATTTGAATGGGTCTAACTGTGGGGGGACTTCAACATAGCACTATGGGAGTTGTTACATCAGTGCAAACATTTCAGCTTGTCAGAAGGAACAATCTCCCCTCTCCTCCCAATCACACACTGTTATAGCAGTTCTCCTCTAAGCCACCCATAATGAGCACCATTATAAAATTAAATCCTAATTTCTGTAGTTTTAAAAAAGCAATCAGAAAGACACACCCACATGCAAAAACATGACTTTTCACCACGGGTATAGGGC
Source organism: Podarcis filfolensis (assembly GCF_964270895.1). Lineage (NCBI taxonomy): Eukaryota > Metazoa > Chordata > Lepidosauria > Squamata > Lacertidae > Podarcis > Podarcis filfolensis. The sequence continues at coordinate 98,393,311 of NC_139606.1, forward strand.
GATATATGATTTCAATAAATAACGACAACAACAACAACATAATATAATATTTCCATCTGCATAGAAGGTCCTAGGTTGTGTCCAATATACATTACAGGCTTTTTCTCAAGCAGTTGACAGTTCAGTCCTATACAGATCTTCTCAGAAGTGTCCTATTGAATTCAGTGGAGCTTGTTTTTAGTTAAATATGTATAGAAGTTCATCCTAAACATTGTGTAGTTGGCCCTTTTATTAACATGTTTTTCTACTCTCTTTTTTTGTCAGAGATTGTGCAGTTGATCCAACTTGCGTGCTTTGCATGGAATGTTTCCTGGGAAGTGTTCACAGAGAGCATCGATACAGGGTTAGTAGGCCTATATGTGATTTTAGTGATGTCTCATTCAGTATCAAATTTGTGACTTGGTCAAATCAAATGAGTGTATATTTTATCACACTTTCCCCCCTGTTGCCTTTTCCTCTCCTCCCTCTCTCTTCCTCGGCTCCCCAGTGCAAATGTAGCATTACAAAAGCTATGAAATTCAGTATGTAGGAAGTACTCCCACTTGCCTAGGCAGCCCTGATGTTTTCACACAGATCAGTACTTTGAGTAACATTAAATGTTGCAGCTTTCAGAAACTAAAAGTTTGACTTTGAAGTTCATATCCTTAGATTATAGGTGTAAGTGTAGGTAGAAAGACTTAATGAGAGTAATCACAGGCAATAAATGAATGCGTCAACCAGTTATAACACAGCAGCTGCCTTATTGCTCACAAATAACTCAGCACTGTTATTTAAAAGAAGAAAACAGCATCTCTAGTATATCCCTTTATCACTGAACATATGATGCACTAAAGGCTGAAATTAACAAATAAATAGGTATTTTGGCTGCAGTCCTATGGTCCCAGACAGTGCATCCTAGGGACCATAAGATGTTTCAGTTCCCCCTGTGAGGGTGGAGGCAGTGGTCCAAACTCATGGGAGATCTGACCTAGTTTGCCCCCCTCCAAGCTGTCACAGTTTATGCTACAGAGATGGGTCAGTGTTCCCACTCCCTTGACACTCCTTACACACACACACACACACACACACACACACCAAAAGCAGAGGGGATTAATACGACAACCCTGGAGCCGGCTCGTGTTCCTTCCTATTGGAAACAATAGGAGGTAAATCATTTTTGGAAAAACAGAAATGGGACAGGTAATATGGTGCTTCTCTCTCTCTCAGCCTGAGGTCAAGTGCCCAGTAGGGCTCTGGATTTGGTGGTTTGTTGATCTTCAGTCCCCCCGGCCCAACTTTTGGATTTCTTTCCCTTTTACAGAAATTATCAGGGGTCTGCAAATGTTAATTCCTACTAATCAGCTTTGATAATCCAGTTTTGATGGCACAACAATGCCGATACGTTATTTATGTTATCATGTTTGTTTTTCTAAGGATGGTTTATGCCCTTTGCCCATGCCCCAGGGCAGCTTACAACAAAATCAAATGAGGTAAAAAAAAAAAAAATCTATGGAACAACACAAGTCCTTAAAACACCACACCACTGATAGTCTGAAGTTATGTAGTTCAGTCTTTGTTTGTATACTGTAGGTTGCATTATTATCATTATTATTTACTTTGAACCTGAGATTAATCCCATAGCTTTCGTCAGGCATTTTACCCCTTTCAGATTTTGCTTCTCTACACTGCCATCCCATAATATGCTTCATACAAGTTCACATATTAAACATAATAAATTGCAGACTTAAAGTAAGGGAAAGGCTTCACTCTCCATTCCCCTGGCCTTATCTTTAAGTTGGATCTATTTTTGCTCTGATTTCTTAACATAGATTATAGACTCATAGAATCGGCATTGGAAAGGATCCCAAGGGTCATCTAGTCCAACCCGCTGCAATGCAGGAATCCTGCCCACAGCCGACCCTGGGTGGGCTTGAACTACCAACCTTCTGGTTAGCAGCCAGATGCACTGTCACATTAGAATAGCTGCTAACTGAAGAAGAATGAGATAGTCCTTATCTTGTTATCGCCTAATTCACTTGCTGGAGCAGAGAGAAACTTCCTGTAATTTATTTGGGAAGTACATTTCTTGAAGTATGTAAGTTAGCAGAACTAATAATCATAAGGCCAACCAGTCAGTATTTTCCATAACCTAACCTAAAATTGGAACTGGTATAAGTGAGTCATGCAATAAACTCAAGGGATTCTTGTTCTTTTATTCTATACAATAATTCCTATAATGTATGATTCCAAGATCATGTCTGCTGATTTGTCTGTATGACCTCATATTTTAGTACAATAGTAGGATCTTCTTCTGTAGGCATTTTATCACGAGTAGAGGCTTGAGCTGGAACAGAATCTATTGAATCCTTGTTCATAGAAAAGCAGGCAGGACAGACCTGGAGAATATGCCCTGCTTAGCTCTAAAAGCAAGGAGAATTCTGCTTGCTATAGCTCATATCATTGATTTACCCTTAGTTTGAAAGTTAATAATGACTTTCCTTCCCCTCTGCCCTTTCATAAGACTTGCTGATCCTTTGGCACTGGGAGCAGCCAGCTGTCAGGGCTATTACTGGAAGATGGAGCCTTATTCTGGTGGTGAGCCCAAAGGACATTCCTGTAGTCTCTGCTCCATTGAGTATAGGATTTGTTATACAAAACTTTAAAGCAGCCATTTAACTTAACATCACAAGGATTGAAAAACCACCACGAATCTCTAAATTGTCTCTCAGGTCTTCTTCACTGTGTCCCAGATTGCCAGTCAGTTTTGGATAGAAAGTTTACCAGCCTGGGTTTTCATTTATGAAGCATACTTTCTTGTTCATATTTATTTTAAAATAATGCTGTAGATGACAACATCTGGTGGAGGAGGTTTCTGTGACTGTGGCGATACTGAAGCTTGGAAAGAAGGTCCCTACTGCCAGAAACATGAACATAACACTTCAGAAACAGAAGAAGAGGAGGTAAGGATACACAGGTTTTGAAAATTATTTTGTGCTGTTGCTCAGGTTTGGACAGAGAGCAAAATTTGAGAGCCTACTCTCTGGCCTAACTCTAGGCCACCCACGCCACCCACATGACATCTTTGCTTCCTCCTGTACAAAGCAGGAGGGAATAGATCAAGATTGTTATTTCAGTCAGGTGTGCTTTATTATGTTTTCTGTATTTAAGTATCTTGTTCTTCACTTCAGGAGCTTTTAACACTAAAATGATTTTTCTAGTCTTTCTAGCAGCCAGATCTCATAGACTAGGGCAAGCATAGGCAAACTCGCCCCTCCAGATGTTTTGAAACTACAATTCCCATCATTCCTGACCACTGGTCTTGTTAGCTAGAGTTGATGGGAGTTGTAGTCCCAAAACATCTGGAGGACCAAGTTTGCCTATGCCTGGACTAGGGTATAAGAATTTTCAATAATTAACTTTGATGTGTTAAGCTTCTTTTAGCTGTAGGGGAAACGTTAGAAATTATTACCTTGATGTTAACACTTTCCTCCTTTTTTCATTTTAGGATCCTCTTGTGCATTTGACAGAAGATATGATAGCAAAAGTTTACAATATTTTTGCTATCATGTTTCAGTATGCTGTAGATATTTTAACATGGGAAAAAGAAAATGATTTACCACCTGGTTTAGAGACAGTGTAAGTAAAATTGCTGTTTGAACTTCCAAGACTGGCACAGTTTTTAATGGGAAAATGTTAATTCATAAATGACATTGTGTGCAGCCTAAAAAGAGTTGCCAATGCTTTAGTCCCATTGAAATAAGTGTGACACACATTTACATCAAATCAGTTTCAGCGGGTCTTCAATGTGATCAGTTTTCTCGGGATTGCGCTTAGTGGATATATCTTACTTGAGAGTAAATGCTATTGTGCTCAGTGGGACATAGCTTTAACTAAACATGCTTAAAATAGCTGTTCCTTGAGGCTAAAAGGGAAATGTTTTTAATACACTTCTCTAATGAATTATATTGATTTTTTCTTATTGAAAAGTCTGTTCTCTCTCCCACTTCTCCTTTATTTACCAAAGAAATTAGTGGTTGGTTTTTTTGTAGAATAATGCTTCTTGCCAATAGTATCTAATGCAATTTGCCACTGCTATAGTAAGCTAATGTCATTGAAAATAGTGATAGGATCCAGCATATCCCGTAGGATAATATAATAACTTGGATCCAGAGAACATAAAACAGAACTCCACCTGTGCAGTAGGATGTTCCTCACTACAACTCCCTCTACCCCTCCCCAGGTTGCTCCTGAAGCTTGGTAGTCCCTGCGGGATGGTCCACAGAGGGTCAGTTGGATTGGGAAATTAGAGGAATTTGGCAAGGCTGTCATGTACAAGCAGAAGTAGTTTTCCACTCACGCAAGGCATGGTAGTAAAATTAATCACAAGAGCCCTCAGTCTTCCTATTGCTGATTCAGTATGTTTCCTTAATAGAGATTCCAGTAAATAGAAGTATTGAAATGCCAGAGAAAATACCTTGATTGATTTAAATTAATTATATTCCTTATTCGTAATACTGTCTTTACAGTGAGAAGACGGATACTTACTTCTGCATGCTTTTTAATGATGAAGTTCACACATATGAACAGGTTATTTACACTCTTCAAAAAGCTGTCAATTGCACACAAAAGGAAGCCATTGGTTTCGCAACAACTGTAGACAGAGATGTAAGTAAGCTCTTTAGACTTCCATTGAAATATTGGATAAAAATGATTAAGCTTGGTCAGTTTAAGAGGATTTAGTCCTGTAGTTCCTTCCATTCTTCCTTCCTGCTAGCTGATCAACCATTTACCTTATTTGGAGGAATAGAAGGAGCTAGGCAATTTCCAAAGCAACACTGGAGCATAGTTCATTAGTTCATTCCTTGATTATATTTGCTGCAATTGGCCCTCTTGGCAGCTGCATACTTGATAACATACAGTTTTGCTCCCCCACCTCCACTTTGTAAATCATGCTGTGAAAGTTGGGACACTTCCTTCCTGGATGCCTTCCCAGCCTGAGATTCTTTGGCAATGCTTTAGCAAGTTAACTTCACAGTGAGTCTCTGGGAAAGCACTTTTTAAAATTTGAGAAAACCTCCTCTCTTCTTACACCATCCACCAAGAAAATATATTTTAGCCAGTCTTTTCTAATGTAACATAGAGGCAAAACCTATAAAAAATGAAGTGAGGCTCTCTCCAATCTTTGTAGCACTGAATATTTTGCAAGCAACATGCTCACTTTGAGGCTGAAAGTTCATTATGGAGGGTGTGTGGTTGCTGCAGAAATCTGAAAAAAATAAAAATAAAAAAAGACCGGCCAGAGGGAAAGGACTAGCACAGGACACAAAAAAAGAGCAAATCTCAAAATTATGCACAAGAATCAGTGAGTTTATTGCTCACCAATGTGTTTTGGATCAATAAACTCTTTCTTAAGGGTTATTCAACCATTTCCCTCTCATGCAGTAATCAGACTGCACGTAAGATGGCTTAATCAGTTTTTTTGAAGGGTGGGGGAAAACACACCCTATGGTTGTATCTTAAATATGTCCCTGCATTCACAGAGGCTCTTGGCTCCGATGAAAACAACTCCTCTCTCCCCCTTCCAGTTATGGAAGCCTCTGCTGGAGTGTAATTTAGGCTAAGTATTTAACACATGAAGCTCAACTAAAACCAAAATGGGCCTCAGTCTAATTCAGGGGCAGGAAACTGGATTTGCCTGTCTATAACCCTGGTTAGCCTTAACCACCCAGAGTGATGTGATATCATAGCGCGTATGTTTCTTTCTCTTAAAAAAAACACCCTTTTATTTATTTTTTTGTTTAAATAAATGCCAGCTCAAAACATAATTTAAGGTATATATTTATCATAAGATCGTGCATCTTTCAGAATTGCTGAGGAATTTAATAGTTTTGTTCACTTTTTCATAGGTGATATTTGCTATATCAGCAATAAATGCAATTTACATGAAGCATATATGTGAAGCATATATACATACTGCTTACTTAAACTGAACATAAAAGATTTTAATTTATGTTAAATATATTTAACACAAGCTTAATTGTGTTAATATGTGCTAATTAGCAGAAGTCATTGTTGGTATAGGGTTGATTTAATTCAAGCAGTCTAATTCAAGGGTGAGAAACGTAGGTGACTTCAATGTGCAATCAAAACATATTATTTAAAGTTTTAGTTATATCTTTAATTAGCTGTTAATAGCCATGTAACTGTTTAACAGGGACGCAGGTCAGTTCGCTATGGAGACTTTCAGTACTGTGACCAAGCCAAATCAGTGATAGTGGTAAGTGACATTGCTTCATTTCCCTTAACTGAATGGTATATATCCTTACTTCATTATAATCAATTCACTGTTATAGCATATCTGCCCATTAACATTTTAAAACTGTATGTGACATTTTAAGAACGTTAAGGAAATGTTAAATGTGTCTGATGGAAGTGGCAGCATGCCTTGTAAGTCACTTGCTTGATGTTTCTATCATTCTTCAAAAACTAAAAATTGGCACATTCTACTTTAAAATTGTGGTAACCTCCAGATTAGATTACTGCAATGTATTGTACATGGAGTTGCCTTTGAAGACTGGAAACTAAATATAATTCAGAGTATAATTGCTGGACTGTTAAGTGGGTATTGGGATGACAAGTGCTCACAAGTGCTTAAAGTGTTGAATTGGCTCCCAGTCTTATTTCCAGGCAAAGTTCAAAGTGCTGATGTTTTCCTTCAAATTGCTATACTGTTTGTGAGTAAAGATGCATAGGATTGAAAGGGAAAATGTATATTTTCAGCTCAAGTCTTCCCTAAGATTCTGGGGGGTCTAATGAAGAAACCCCCAGTCCAACATGTATGACTCATGCTAAGAAGCAGAGTTCAGCAGATACATCTACTGGATCAAAAAATGTGTATTCAAAAGAGCGTAGCCATAATGTTTCTCTGCAATCATCACTGAATTACATGCACAGTGTCCAAAACTAGACTGGGACCTGCATTGTGGTGAATAGATACTTGGCACTTTTGGCCTTGACTGTGTCATTTAATTGCATGATGGGATTGAAGACTGAAATCTTTTGTTGGGAAAGAAGCCTTGAACTCATGGCCTCCCCATGCCTCTCAGACAAGTGATGTGCTCTCCATCTGCAGTTACAGATAGTTGGAAGCCCTTTGCTGTAGTCATATCTGTCAGAGCCAGAAAGGGTAAGGGAAGTTGAACCTACATGTGGTGATGGACTAATTTCAATTGTTCCTAAGGCTGTTTGCCTTCAGTATTAGAAACAGAATTCAAGTTTTACCATTCTTGCATTACAAAGTGTAGACATATAGTACTAGATATTGGGAAAGCTTGTAAAAACCATGAAAATCCAATTGCCTGGGATTGTTCTATGTCTTAACTGAACAAACTTGAAAAGAAAAGTGCTGTGTTTGGAGCAAAACCTGTTAATGGCTTCTCTTTTCCCTGCCCTTTTTCCTTTCCTTAAGAGAAGTACCAGTCGCCAGACTAAGCCACTGAAGGTTCAAGTTATGCATTCATCTATTGTTGCCCATCAGAGTTTTGGTTTGAAGCTTCTAACTTGGCTTGGCAATATTATTGGATATTCAGGTACTGAAATTTGAAACACTTATGATATAGCTGGAAGAGAAAAGTCATGATTGAAAAGCAGAAAATTCCACTTTCTAGGGACAGAATGATAGACTGACATGGTCTTGTGGACATGGTGCAAACATAACAAAAATATATTTGTTCAGGCTTATTGGTCCAGTTTACTTAAAGCATGAAGACGAAGCTACTTGTTATGTGGAAAGTCCCTGAAAGAATCTCCCAACATTCTTTTCCTTTCCTAAAATCAGCCACAAGGGCACCTGAAGTAGGGAGAGTTTTATATTTCTCCCATGCCATTTCCTGACTGCAAATCATCCCTATCCCTGAGCAATTTCAGGTCCCACTTGTCTGCTTTCTAAATATGATTCTCCTCTAATGACCTTACATCACTTAAGCTTTCTATGTTGGAGACAGCCTATTCTGCAAGATCATGCATATCTGTAGTAAATACAAAATAAAGATGAATGCCTTCTATTTTAAGAATGTGCATGTTGGAGATTTAAATGTCTTACGTACAACTGAGTTTTATGCACAAAACGGATGATTAAAGCAAACCAGTTAATCCTTTTGGTTCACGTATTACTGTTTCTCCTTAATTAGATGGCCTTCGAAGAATATTGTGTCAAGTTGGCTTACAGGAGGGGCCAGAAGGAGAAAACTCTTCTCTTGTAGATAAGCTAATGCTGTCCGATTCTAAACTCTGGAAAGGTGGGCTATTCCTTCTTGTTTTAAGAATCTACCTGCACCACAGTCCGGTTGCTAGGAACGCATCTTCTTTCACACAGCTAGAGCAGCCTAGATAAATCAGAGCAAAAAGCAGCTGTAATGAGAGGGATGGGCACAGACTTTAGGTACTCAGATACGAATTCATATATCTTAGTTTACTCCTGGTTTACTGCAGTCTTGGTGGAAGGCACTGTCAAGAGGAAAGAGCTGCTCAGGATATCATAAGAAGCAAGGCTAGAAGTAGTGAGGCATTGATCTCTGCCAAGCTCAGATCTAAGCCAAACAAGCACCTCCACCTCCACATTTCTGGAGCAGCAGAGATGTAGACTGTGGGTGCTTCTTAATGCTATGCCACGTCTTGCTATGCTTCCTGTGCTCTACAGTGCAAGGCTTCCCCCTTTTGGACACCTTCCTTACATGGCTGATGTAAGATGCTGCTGCTGCATAACAACAACAACAAATTGATTGATTGATTATTATTTATAACCCGCCCATCTGGCTGGGTTTCTCCAACCACTCTGGGCGGCTCCCAACAGAATATTAAAAACAAGATAACTTGTTATTTTGATATCTGAAGAAGTGTGTATGCACACGAAAGCTTATACCAAGAACAAACTTAGTTGGTCTCTAATGTGCTACTGGACAATTATATATATATATATAGACTGCGTCAGACCAACACGGCTACCTACCTGAATCTAAAACAAGATAAAACATCAATCCTTAAAAACTTCCCTAAACAGGGCTGCCTTCAGATGTCTTCTAAAAGTCAGATAGTTGTTTATTTCCTTGACATCTGGTGGGAGGGCGTTCCACAGGGCGGGTGCCACTACCAAGAAGGCCCTCTGCTTGGTTCCCTGTAACCTCACTTCTCACAGCGAGGGAACCACCAGAAGGCCCCCGGAGTTGCTTTTTTGGTAAAACAATTCTCTTAAGGCTGAAATCCTAAACACACTTAATAGGGAGTGAGCCCCACTCAAGTTGTTAGGACACCTTATCTTCATGACAACTTAACAAAATGATTTAACTATTTCAGTCTCTACATCAGCACATTGTCACAACTTGATGATTGCTCTAAAGTTATTTGGATGATGCTGTCATATAATAGTCCTCCACATTGATATATATCTTTCTTTTTTTAAACAACAACAACAGGAGCTAGAAGTGTGTATCATCAGTTATTCATGAGCAGCCTACTTATGGATTTAAAGTACAAGAAGCTCTTTGCTATCCGATTTGCAAGGGTGAGTAACTTTCTTAATGAAAAATACTTTAAGATGCAAAGTCTGACTTTTCAAGTATTATTATTATTATTATTTATCATTTATACCCTGCCCACCTGGCTGGGTTTCCCAACAGAAAATTAAAAGCACAATACATCAAACATTAAAAGCTTCCCTAAACAGGGCTGCCTTCAGATGTCTTCTAAAAGTCAGATAGTTGTTTATTTCCTTGACATCTGATGGGAGGGCGTTCCACAGGGAAGGTGCCACTACCGAGAAGACCCTCTGCCTGGTTCCCTGTAACCTCACTTCTCACAGTGAGGGAACCACCAGAAGACCACATAGTGGAACACATAGAATGTTACACCAAATCAGGCATGGCCAAACTTTGCCCTCCAGCTGTTTTGGGACTACAACTCCCATCATCCCAACTAACAAGACCAGTGGTCAGGGATGATGGGAACTGTAGTCCCAAAACAGCTGGAGGGCCAATTTGGCCATGCCTGCACTAAATAGTAATTGCTGGTGCCAAAGGCTCCTTATGCCTTTTGGAGTTCTGGGTTGTACATGGTATTCCTGCATAAAAAAGGACTGCCTGAAGACTTGATGTTTGGGAAGATCTGCATGTACTGTTTAGATGCGTGCACAAAGCTGGCCTCAATATTAAAGTCAATGTGGAAGCTTTGGATCACAGCCTAAATGTGGAAATGTATATTCCTATGCGATTTGGATGGCACATGTTACCACTTTCGCTGGATGTGCCTAACAATCCAAATAAAAAAGCAGTTAACCAAGGTTAAATCAGGCGTAATGGTGAACTCTGGCTTAATACAAGCGAGAATCATTGTGCTGAAACTGGCAAATGGCTTGGGGAGGGGGAGGGAGGAGCTCTCATTCCTACCTAACTGTGGTTTATGATGCCTGAAAGATCGTCTGAAGAGGGCTGTTGTGTTGTGGAATGAAGTCAGGCGTCATTTTCGAATAACTTGGGAGTAGTCAACCATGTAATCTGAAAAATAAAAATTATTCTCACATATTGCCCTGCTTCCCAAATATGACCTCTAAATATTGGCTAAACCCAATAGCATTTCCTTGTGACACTTCTAACTGACTTCCTTTTGCTTGACACAAGTAACCGTTGCTATAACTGTGCTTATTAATGGTCTGGTAAATTGTAATGATACTGCAAGTTTGTTTGCACTGTTTCTGCACAAATGCAGTTTTCAGTACAAAATCTTCCCATCGCCAGCTTTAAATTTAGTTAGAACATCTGGTCAGTGCAGATTAGAGGTGAATTTCCCCCTTGTTGTTTAGAATTATCGGCAGTTGCAGAGAGATTTTATGGAGGATGATCATGAGCGGCCAGTGTCGGTGACTGCTCTCTCTGTTCAGCTCTTCACTGTGCCTACTCTGGTGAGTAGCGGTTCCTTTTTTAAACTGATAGTTGGCACCCTTTGCCTTTTTTGCCTCCTTCTTTAATAGAATTATGAGCGATTGCAGAATGATTATGTGAAAGATGACCACGACAGAGAGTACTCAATTGCTGACCTTTCGGTACAGATATTCACAGTGCCTTCACTTGTAAGTACTTAAATGCTGACTGAAACTCTCTTTGCCCCAACTCCCACTCAGATCTATCATTAATAATTTGTTATTGTTTTATACACAGGCAATCAGTCTTGCATAGTTTCATGGATAAAATACAGATCTCTACCCACAAGGAGATTACAGTCCAAAATAGGCAATGGAGGAAAAAACAGAGGGGAGGGGAAAGAGATTCCCTACTAGTACTTTTGTGATAGTATTAGATCACAAGACTCATTTATGTTAAATTAGTAGCTAGAGTATAATAGTTTCAGAGATGAATTCCTGCCCCCAGAGGATCCGTGCTTTAAGGAATGGGCAAGACATTAGGTTGGTGCATTAGTATACTTTTAATTCATGCAAATATTTTCGGTTGAGAACTTCAGTGACAGGTATGGCTGCAACAGTTTCTCCTTTTAGTAATGTACCGAGCAATCAGAAACATTAACATAATGAAGGAATATACATGAAACATGCTTGTGTTGGAGGCATTTGGCAATAATAGGGAATATGATCTGACACTCTTTGAGACACATGTTAATGTCCTTTTTATATTTCAATTCTGTATCTCAGTCCAGTGAGGGGGTGGAATTGAATGAGGCAAAATTAGTTGTGCAAAGATCTCTGTATACCTGTAGGGCTCCAGTGCTATGCTTTTGAAATTGGATTAGGGTTACAGTGCCATAGAAATGACATAATTATGGGTGTAGCTATTTAAGGTGACTGCTTGAAAATTTCCAGTGAAGATTATAAAGTGCTAAACATAGTATGAAGAAAATGTACTCCTTTTAATGAGAAAAGTACCAAATTATGGTTGTTAACTGATTCAGATATGTTAGACAGAATAAATACGGGTAATGTTTTGGTGTAAGGTTAAAGCCAACAGTTTATTTTACCTCAGTTACTGAACCTTTTTTTTCTCGGAAAAGATCCTGTGTACATCTTGGTTGAGATGTAAATAGATTGTTATATTGCCCAAATTGGGTACCTTTTTAGAGATCTGATTAAAACCAAGTGATGAAAAGTGGGTTATAGAGATTTAGAACAAAAAATCATGCCAATTAGTACTTTTATGACTCATGAGCGATAGACAAAGCCCTGTCAGTCATTCAAAGTACAATTCCTAGCTATAGACATGGAGTTGTAACTCTTTATTTTATCCTTCAAGGATCAGAGGATTCTTAGGTGATCTCCCACCTAGTAGCTGGCTTTCCTGCCCAGACTGCTTTTGCTACAGAAATAGGACTACCTTATATACACAGAAAAACCATACACCTGAGCCTTCTTCTGTTAGTTGAGTCTCTTATCCCTGTCATTAGCAGACATGATTGAAACAAACCTTTAAATATCTATTTTGACATAGGCTCGAATGTTAATAATAGAGGAGAACCTCATGACTACTATCATCTCAACATTTATGGACCACTTAAGACACCGAGATATACAGGGCAGATTTCAGTTCGAACGGTACACTGCGCTACAGGCTTTCAAATTCAGACGAGTCCAAAGCCTGATTCTGGATTTAAAGTGAGTGTTTTATACCTAATCAGACAAAAATATTTTTACATGTATAGCCCAAAATCAGATTGAAAACTTATTTCTTCTGTACTTCAGGTACGTGTTGATAAGCAAACCAGTTGAGTGGTCTGATGATCTGAGGCAAAAATTTTTAGATGGTTTTGACGTCTTCTTGGAGTTACTGAAGTGTATGCAGGTAGGTGATTTTCTTATTCTTAAGGTACTTATATTTATCAAGGAGTAACAACTGAGGTGGTATAGGTGACTCTTCATATTACTGTTAAAATATTGCTAAGCTTTGGAAATCTATTTTTTACAGTTGCCCCAATTTCAGTAGAGCTAAATATTTCTACAGTTCCCTCTGTAGGCAATCACTAGGCAAGATTTGCTGAGTCGCAGCACTGACCCTACCCTGTTGCTTTGATGCTTCTCTTCTAAATGATTTGGCTTTTTCCTATTTCTGAAGGGCATGGATCCAATAACCCGCCAAGTTGGGCAGCATATCGAAATGGAACCAGAGTGGGAAGCAGCATTCACGTTGCAGATGAAATTGACCCATGTCATCTCAATGATGCAGGACTGGTGTGCTTTAGATGTAAGTTGCATCTCCTTCAGATGTGTTCAGATTAATCTGAATGAATAAAATAGCTACATTTTCTTAAGGTTCTCATATATAAACAAACAACATAGTGTACATCAGTGAAATCAAACTGCTTTAACAATTGGGATCTCCAACATTGTGCACATTTTTCAGGTAATGATTATTGGAATAAACTAGATTGTAGACTTCGTGTTGCAAAAGGAACTGAGGATTGGACTAGTACTTTATATCTCAAGGGGTAGAAGGAAAGGGGATATATATATATAAATGTGAGAAGAATTATCTGTTGCCATCTTGGTTTGAACCATTTTTTCCCTGTCCTTAATCTAAAAAGGAGGACGGATCATAACAGTGCCCATAATTTTGCAGCTTCTCCGGTGAATAAGAAACGATAAAATACTTTGAATCTAGTTGCCTTTCTCTTTGGTCAGGACTTCCCACGCTCCACCTGACAAGATGAGGGCATAGGTGGCAAATACCCATATCTTGCAGATAGTTCCCCTTTTTGGGCTCAGAGCCCAGCACTTCAAGGATAACATCAAAGCGAGCCAGTTAGCTTATATCAAAGCAAGTGAAAATAAACATATATGATCTCATTGCTACAACCACTACCAATTAATTGTGGGGTTATCTTGACTACCAAGATGGCGTCTGCAGAGCTTCTGGAACAGTTCGTCTTTGGTTCAACACAATTACTTTTTTTTTTAAGTGCACTGAGTATTGGTGTAAAGATGCATGCTAATGAAAGCTTTAATTTTAAGATCTATTTAGGACCTTTCTTTTCTCACTCTTTAGACTGAAGATTCTCTGAGTGGCTAATAGTTTAAATACTGAATAACTGAACTGTAACAACAGAAATAAACAGAGCAGTTGAGGTATCTCAGAACCATGCCATACAATTTTCAAAGCATAAAAATTGAAATGGCCTGGGGGAATAAAAAAGGGAGCATTCCAAAGTTAGGGTACCACAACTGAAAGGATTCTGTCTCGGGTTGCAACCTTCCTTAGCTTCTGAGGGTGGGGAACAAGAAGGGCTTCTGAGGAGGATCTTAATATCAATTGCCCTAGTCCAAAACCATTTCGGGTTTTAAATTGGTGGTACGGAAAGGAAAATTGATAAAATACAAGATTCCCTTCTGCAAGCAAAACGCCTCTTTCGCATGTGGAAAGGCTTCTTTAAAACTTAGTGGAAGAGCATTTTATGCACGAAATGAACTGAAATACACAGATGTTTTTCTGCTTGCAACGGTTTACACAATACCCCATGTTTGAAATGTAGTTCCATAATCCCTTTGCTTACTATTACACAGCTCCAGATACCTTTTCATGTAACATCTTCACAGAATTATTATGAGTAAAGTCATTCCACACATCATACTTTTTTGTATTCAACCAAATAAGCTGGGGCTAGGTTTTATCTTGGTACATCTTTAACGTGTATATTTTAATAATAAATAATGCTGTAACTTTATGTAGATGAGCCGTGTTTTCTTTGAATAGATTCAGTCTTTTTTATAGGAGAAAGTGCTGATCGAAGCATATAAGAAAAGTTTGACCACATTGATGCAATGCCACAGCGGTTTTACTGATGGAGAGCAACCGATTGACCTCAACATGTGTGGACACTCAGTTGAGACTATCAGATACTGTGTTTCTCAGGAAAAAGTTAGCATTCATCTCCCTGTTTCTCGTTTACTTGCAGGTAAGGACTACATATTTGGTTGGTTTTGTGCTGGATTGTTTTAAAGCAGTTTATACAAGCGCACTCGAAGATTAGATATTTTCCTAAACTCTCCCCTTTCATAAGAACTTGCATGAAAGTGGCCTCCCAATTTTTCTCACAGGCCCATATAAGTTCAGCACAAACAGTTGGGCCTGGTGAGCATTTAAGGTCCCCAACCCTAATCTGCGGGTTGACATCTGATTGGATTTTATTCTGATCCTGATCTGATTTGAGGATGTATTTTAATTGATTGTCTGATTTTAAGTTAATGTGTTATACATTTGATGTTAGTCGCTCTGAGCCCGGCTTTCGCTGGGGAGGGCGAGATATAAATAAAAATTATTATTATTATTATTATTATTATTATTATTATTATTATTATTATTATTTGTTTGCTGACTCCTGTCATCATGATTTATCCATAGTCATATGAACTCTAGACCCCTGCTTTATTTATTTTTTTATATGCACTACAGAATTATGATATAAACCTGCAATCTGCATGAAACAACTTCATGATTGTGGATATTGCCAAACTTGACTATCACTAATATCTGCACAAGGTTATTTTTCATTTGGTGCATACTATCTTTGGAAATGAACCAGATCATGACAAATAAGTTAACTTGTATTATACCATTGGATTTGTTTGTTTGTTTGTTTGTTTGTTTCATTAATTAACAGGACTTGTATACTGCTCAACCAGCAAAGCCTCTAACCAGTTTATATAAAGTATAAAGATACTGATAAAACCAGATGTTAAATATAAACTGACCTAAAAAAATCAATAATATAAATAAAGTATGACACACATATACAGTTACATATTAAAAGACATGTCAAATGTACAAATGTCAAAAGTTTTTAGCACAGGGTTGCCGTTCATCTGGAATTTCCCAGACATAGCTGGAATACGACAATTGGAAGCAGTGTCAGGGCAGAAATTGTTGAAATGCCCTGGGAAATCCGGACATATGGCAAACCATGTCAGAAGTCTAGATTTTGGTGAATTTCCTTAAAAATAGCTCAAAAACATCATTTTTGTCCCGATTTCCACTTTTTGAAATATGGCAACCCTATTTTAGCAGGCAGCAAAAACAGAACCATGAAGTTGCCTGCCCTATATCAATGGGCAGGGGTCTCCAGAACGTCGGTTCTGCCACACTGAGATTGATTTCTTTCATGTGTGGAATAAACATTATATGACACATGTAAGAGGCTGTGACTTTGAAGTCCTAGATGTCAGAGTTAGAAACTGCATTTCCTAGTAAAGCTCTAGTTCTTTTCAGCTTTGCTTGACAATCTTAGTAGGTCCCAGAGTGGCAAAAATTGCAAAAATATTCTTCCCTTTTTTGTCTTTTGTCAATGTAGGTTTGCATGTGCTTCTGAGCAAAAGTGAAGTGGCATACAAATTTCCAGAACAGCTTCCAATGGTGAGTAATATTTAGATAAATGTATCTCTAAGGTTCAGATTTTCAAAATAAATTGATTTGAGTACAAAAAAAAAGTGTTGCTGGTAATAGTGGAGAAATGGAGCAGTATTTGAGAAAAGTTGCTTTAGCTGTTGGTTAAATACTTACTTCCGGAACCACAACTGCCAGAATGCCTTTGGAGTAGCCTAGCATTCAGTGCACTGGTGGAGGGTTATATGGAGATCAGAATTGTTATTTGGGAGACTGGAGTGATCTACAGCAAACGGTAGGTAAGGCCTGGTGAAACGAGATAGTGTTAAAGCATGTTTTGTTTCCTTAAATCTGGTTAAGATCCCAAGGATACAGTGAATATATGGTTCTGAGTTCCGCCTCTGGAGCAGTTTATAGGGTGGTTTCAGTGAGTGATACCCTCCAGAGAGCTGGAGGGGATGACTATGACTGTGTTTTCACATAACACAAAACCAGGGGTAGTCAACATGGTTCCCGGTGTTGCTGAGCCCCTCTTCCTGTCAACTCTCATCCTTAACCCATATTAGCTGTTGTTGATGGAAGTTGTAGTCCAACAGCATGTGGAGGCCCACAGGTTTAGTGCTATATGCCTGAGCTGGTATAAGCTCAAGCCAGGCTTGTACTCTTACACTCCCGCTTCCATTTGCATGACTGGGAGGATAAATTCGGCAGTGTTCAGTTTCTTCTAAGCTCTGCTTGTGATTTTGTGTGACCCAGAGATTGCAGTTCGTAATAAAACTTTGAATTCGGCTTATTGGGAAAATAATTGGGAAAATAATTTGTCACAATCTGTGGTTCACTTGAAATGACAAGCCATCCCTTCATTGCCGGGGGGGGGGGGGGAGGTTGCACCAGATGAGCCTTGGGGTCCCTTCCAACTCTTCAATTCTATGATTCTAAGATTAGGGAGAAATGAAGCTAAATGCTGCAAATTGTACAAACTGTACAAACATTGTACAAACTGGTTCAGAACACCTGCAGTTTTTTTTCAAGAGGTAGAATAGGCTTTCTTTCCATTTATAAATATATTTCAGGGCCCTCACCAAACATGATGAATGTCTAAAGCTTTTTCTCTTGTTTTATGTTCACTTAATGCAGAGTGAACTTAGTCCACCTATGCTAATAGAACATCCCCTGCGATGTCTCGTTCTGTGTGCTCAAGTACATGCTGGGATGTGGAGGCGGAATGGGTTCTCACTTGTTAACCAAGTAAGTATCGAACATTTATTTGCCCCTCTTTCTGTATATATCTGAGAGTCATGGGACAATCTGAAATACTATTGCATAAGGAGTTAATTGTCCTAGATCAGTAGCTCACAGCATAGCTGTGTGTTATGCTTCCTAGAGAGATAATAACATGGGGGGGGGGACTGTGTGCTCCCATTTTTTTCCTGGGTCTTCAAATATTTCTGTCCTTGTTTGGTTGCTAAACATGTTTACCAAGAAGCAAGTCAATCTGAACTCGTGATTTCTTGTTCCACCCTGTATGTACAGTGAACAAGAAAGTTAAAGTTCTCTGTTCCTGTAAACTGTCATGCAAGATCTGTTTATGTATATAAACATTGTAAATAGATATAATCATTTTTCATCCTAAGGGGTTTTTTTTATATAAAAAAAATAGTAGTAAAATACTAAATAAGCTGCAGGCAACTTATGCTAGACCCACAAGTTCCTGATCAGCAAGTTGGGAATGCAGCAAGCATTAGCATGTCCAGACACAATTTCTGGTATCTGCGCATGCGCAGACGCAATTTCCAGCGCCACTCAGCAAGTTGCCGGACTGCACCGGTTTAGCGCAGCACGCGGGGGACTTGCCAAGCGGGTGGCTCGGTTCAGGGGCGGCTTGTGGGCCGGTAAAACGGTCTTTGTGGGCTTCATCCGGCCCATGGGCCGCACATTGCCGACCTTCTTTAAACCATGGCTTGTATGTAATTACAAGATGAGATTTACGAAAATCGGAAGTAAACCCAGCAGAAGTTCTTCTCCCAGCTGTGTGGCAGAAAGAGAGGGGAGGTTGGGGTGAGCAGGAAAGGCTTTATTCAGGTTCATTCTGGTTATGCAAATCTCTTTCTGATCTGTATCTTGTATTTCATATGAATTACCTATTCAATTATGAAAAACTTATCTTTGCTCCTCCACAGATATACTACTATCATAATGTGAAATGCAGAAGAGAGATGTTTGACAAAGATATAGTAATGCTTCAGGTAACATTAATGTCATTTTGATGTATGTGTGCTCTTTCCTGTTGCCTAAATATGGTTGTTAAAGGACCCTGAGACGTCACTACTCTGATTGCTTTCTTTAGAAAGGTGGTTTCTTAGGATGCTTTCTCACATTTTCGTATTTGTTTTGAGATGTTTAGAAAATAATTTATTATTTAGGTTCTGTTTAGGTGGCTGAAGGATCCCCAGTATCGTAGTATTTTATGCCTAGATGCATATTTTGCTTCTCTACTTGGTTTCAAACTCAGCGTGTCCTGAACCTGAGGCATGATGCTTCAGTAAAAATCCTCACATACCTGTATGTAAGAGGTGTATGGTTTTCTGTGACTTGTCCTCTTGCATGCACCTACATCTAAAATCCGTGTTCACACTTTGGAGAAGTCTCTCATTGTATTTTCAGCTAAGGGAGCTGCCATGTTTGGGTTATGAACATGTTGTATATGAAAAAATTATAAACAGAACCAGTAATAAGCACAACTACAAAATTTTGAAAAGGCATCTGTCAATGTTGCTACTTATTCTTAAAATGGACAAAAATAAAAAGGGCTGTTTTGTTAAGTCCTGTGTTGCTTCCTAGGCAAAGTCTAATGAAGATTTGCGTTCATAAATTAAGGAATATTTCCAGCATTGCATAGTTTGTCGCACTATAGTATCCATGTTTCCAAAACAAGCATGGAACGCTTATTTTTAAAAGGCAGAAACTTTTCTTATTTTCACCTAGTCAGTGTAATAAATACATTTAAAATTTCATTAGACAGGTGCATCCATGATGGATCCAAATCACTTCCTGATGATTATGCTGAGTCGCTTTGAACTTTATCAGATATTTAGTACTCCGGATTATGGCAAAAGATTCAGTTCTGAAAACTCCAATAAGGTAAGCTATGAGCTGTTGAAAGTTATGCATCATTTTTAAAAAAATGCTGCAAATGGATTACTGTACATTAGACTTATTTTATAATAAGAAATCTATAGCATATTTGTAAAAGTTTTCCTCATACAATGACTGCATTCACACGTAATGCTATACTATGCTTTGTTAAACAAACCGCAAGTTCTGCTATAGACAAGCAAACCAGCTGTGACTGGTTTCTCCAAAGCTTGGTTTGTTTTCCATCTCTTCTTGCCTCGTGCTTCTATAGCTTGACACACGTCTGGAGTGGTATAACCAAGTGAAGTTTGGTTAAGCAAGACTGTTCCATTCAGACATAGAGTCAAACCATGGTTCGTATGGTTTTGTGTCATGCTTACCAGAAAATGAACCATGGTTAGTCTGCTGGCCTGGGTTTGGATGTTCAGACGAACTATACTTTGCCTATACAGTCACGGCTGAACGTTCTGTGTAAACTAGGCCACTGAATATATTTTTCCTTTTCTTTCAGGATGTGGTTCAACAAAATAATACACTTATTGAAGAAATGTTGTACCTAATTATAATTATTGTTGGTAAGTTTGTTGTCTATTTCAGTTTATGTGTTATGGATTGAATGGGTTTGGAAACCAGGAGTGTGCACTGACCACAAAATAATGGTTTGGATCCCAATTCAGCACTTCAGAAATCAGTTTGCCTTAACCTGAATCAATTTGTAGCTGGCCAGTTCAGCTAAGTTCCACCTGAGACCTGCTCCATTCCTCTGCTGTTCACTAGTGGGAAATGAAAAAATGCCTTTAAATTCTTTCTTTTTGACAGAACTAGGTGAAATTTACAGGCACCCTCCAGAGAATATGATACCCACTGTATTACAGAAAATAAGTTTAGGAGCTTTCATGTTGGGTACTATAAAAAAAAATATTTTGAAAATGTCTTAACTGTTTTTGGGTGGAATTGAAAGAAATTTGTAGACACGTCACCCATTTAGAAGGCAAATATTATGCCAAACTTCAGAAGCTCAGCTGAAGGGGTAGCCATTACAGTTTTAGGGTATGCAAAAAACCCCACACCCCTAACTTAACCTTCCCTAGTGGTTTGTGGGCAATTGCTCTAAAAATTGGAGACTCAGGGGAAGTGTCCTTTGGTAAGATGAATGTCAAATTGGAGACAACTAGGTCCAAGGACTTCCGTGCTAGGCATCTTTTTAAAAGTTGATTTGGCAATTGGTGTTCTTCACCGCTCTGGTGTTTGCTCTCTCATCAGCCCACCCTGTCAGTATGGTAAGCTTAGATACATTGCTTTTAACTTCAGCAAGCCCTTGTCTGCAGCATTTTTCAATGTCTGGATCGCCATGGCACACCAGCCATGCTTTCTTTTCTTCTGTGTATAATCTGCATAGTGGCTTAATGTGTCTTTATCTAGCCAGGCAGAAAACATAACACATGAATGGTTAATAAAAGGAATTGATCCCTGTTTGCTGTAATTATGGATTTATTTTGCAGGAGAGAGATTTATCCCTGGTGTTGGACAAGTCACTGCTACAGATGAAATCAAGAGGGAGATCATCCATCAACTGAGCATCAGGCCCATGGCACACAGTGAATTAGTAAAAGCATTGCCTGAAGATGTGAGAATCACTAAAAATACATTCAATGCAGTGGATGAAAGAACTTTTGGAATTGTGATTGGCTTCTGTGGAGACGGGAGGAGAGGTTCAGTTTTCATGGCGGGCGTAGAGAAAATTGTTCCTATGGGACACAGTGTCTTTCTAGCCAATAGGCTTTTGTGTTCTTCTTTGACTCTTTCCTATAATTTAATGCTGCCTAGAAATCTGTCAATACCGTATGTTAAACTTTCTTAGCAACTTGAAGTCATTTTGCTGCCGTTGGGAGTGAAGACGTGGTGAGAGAGCTTGCAGTACTGTGAGGGGAAAATGGATGTTTGGTGAGGGGTGTGTGCAGAAGCATGGCTAGAGCTAGTCGTCAAATTGTTTTGTATCTGCATTGCTGCATCCTAACGGGGTAATATATATAGCGGTGAGCTATGGCCGCTGTGGAAGGTCAAACAACAGGAAAGTGGCCAACCGCTTTCTGCCAAGAGCAGAAATTGTGGTATCCCACCACATTTGCAAGGTAGGATAGAGAGCATGATCCTGAGATAGGACCAAAGTATCCTTTCAGATTTTTAAATTTTGATGGTGATTATAGATATACCAGTGTTCTAGTGGAAATATTTGGGAAGTAGTTGCTAGTCATAGGCATATCCAGTGATTTTCTGTTCCTTTTTAAAATTATGCAGGAGAACAAGGAGACTGGAATGGAAAGTGTGATCGAAGCAGTTGCCTGTTTCAAGTAATGTCCTTTCTGCAATCGTCTTTCTAAATGTGTAAAATAACAACAAAGCATAGCCTTCTTGTTTGTTTGTTTTTTCAGTTTCTTCATAATGAGTTACCAGGATGGGTTACACAATTTAAAAATACATCATGCAACAGATTGCTTAAGGCTATTCTTAACTGCATTCATAAGACAGTAAATGCTTTGAATGAACAGTTTGCAACATACATACTGGCAAATCTGACAAGGTGTATAGGAACACTGTTTGCCAAAAGTAGTTGTTGACAAACAAACCCTTCTTTTTTTAAAAAAAAATGTATATACAAATTTGTGAAAGAAGGGTAACATCCAACATAGCCAGAGATACCATCCCACCTCAGGGTTTCTCCTTCTGGCAGGTTGGGGTTTCCCTTGAACATATTTTGGGGGTGAATGAAGGCTGGGGAAGGGAGAGGAGAAACCAACAGCAGAAGCAGATTTTAATTATACAAGCAAGTGGGCATCACTGGATTTTGCTTAAAAAAATACATACAAAAAACTTCAAAAGGGTGTGCCATGTTAGCCTTTTGCAGGAAAAATTAAAATTAAAAGCTAACCAATTAATTATGGTCTAAACTTTTGTGCATTAAAATCCATGTCATCACATGTACTATTCTTCTGATGAAGAGGACCTCTAACCCTCAAAGGTTTCTGCCATAATAAGTTTGTTCATTTTTAAGATGCTACAGGACTCTTTGTTATATAGAAGGAAATAAAAAGCAATAAGGAAGGAAGGAAGGAGTACTGTAAAGGGAAACAATAGCTGTCTCTCTTCCTGCCTACACACCTACCAGAAAGAAACTGTATATGAATCCCTTAAGAGAGTACTACTGGTGCTTCTAGTGCAGTAGTTAAAAGGATAAAACAAGGCCTGAATAGGCTAGTATCCCTCGTTCTTGAGTTTTCAAAGGGCTTGCTATTTCATATACATGGAACCTTTTTAGAAGCAATGTTCAGTTATTAAGGTGTGAATTCTAAGTGTTCTGTTTGTGTTTTAGGAAACCAGGACTAACAGGCAGAGGATTGTATGAGCTGAAACCAGAATGTGCTAAATACTTCAATTTATATTTCTATCATTTTTCAAGGGCAGAGCAATCCAAGGTAACAATGAAATATAAATAAATTGTATTTTCAAGGGCAGAGCGATCCAAGGTAACAATGAAATATAAATAAATTCTCTGCCTGAGCTTTTCAACCAGCTGTATTGCCCTCTTTCTCATTCAATTCCTCCTCATTCAATTCCCCCCAACCTGAACTCAAGATGCTAACACTCTATCCTAACTGCACTGTTCGTACAGTAAAGGGAGTGCTCTCTGCAGCCACTGCAGGAAGAAACACACTAAAATTATGCAGAGACTTCTCTGCTGTTAAGTAGCCTCAGGTCCTTTCATTTTGCATTAAATTCCAAAATATAAGTTTACAGCAATAAATCAAACTTAATGAAATTCCTAACTTGTAATGTTGACTGGAAGGTCTCGTTTTCAGAACTAGAGATCTTCCGTCAAAGGTTTGAATGGGTTGCTCAAATCAGTATGCAGAATTAAGCTTTGTTGCCCACTTAAGTCCCTGGTCTCAAGCCTTTGAAGGTTCCTCATTTGTCTACCTGTTACTTGCCATCAGCACATAACAGTTCCTTTGCCTATGTGAAGCTTTTGCCCAGTCCTCCTTTGTTTTTCTTATTGCCCCTTCTGTCCCATTTCCTTCAGACTTCTGCATTTAACTGGAAAAGGGAATTGAAAATATAAAGGTGTGGGTTGGAAAACCTAGCCCATACGAGCACTTTGAGATTCCTGTTGATCCATCTGATATGACCAAATAATCTGCTATTGTTTGATCTGCCAGTGGCCTGGCATTGAGTTTTTGCTGAACCACATTTCTGTTACCAGGAAAACATTGAAAGTAATACTGGGAAATATCAAAAAATAAAGCTTCTTGCATTACCTAAAGCTACTTCTTGGAATTCATGCCAGGCAACAAAATGTAAAAACCCAGATGTAAACAGGAATTGTGTTTTGGCTGAACCACATTTCTGTTACCAGGAAAACCTTGAAAGTAATACTGGGAAATATCAAAAAATAAAGCTTCTTGCATTACCTAAAGCTACTTCTTGGAATTCATGCCGGGCAACAAAATGTAAAAACCCAGATGTAAACAGGCCTGCTACGAAAATAAACAAAACTGCTAACAAATCAGTCTTTTATAACAATGAAGCCTGAGTCAGAGTAGCACTCAATGTAATGCAGAAAAATAGAAGAGGAAAGTAAATGGCAGTGTCTGTTAATTTTGCAGAAATAATATTGTTGCCTTCAGCGTTTGGAAAATTTAAAATATACGTATTTCTTTTTTTTATAAGGCGGAGGAAGCCCAAAGGAAAATAAGGCGACAAAACCGGGAAGATACAGGTACCTGTCTTGCTAGTGTATGAGGGTATCCTCAGTTGTCTCTGCTTTTTAAAATGTCATCAAAAATCAAGTTGGCACTGAGCTTGATTCAGGATTTAAGAAATTTGCAACAATGTGTACATTCTTGCAAAAAAAAAAAAGTTTGAAATTTTCTTGCTGCCTGTAGGATTATAGAAAATGAAGGCTATGGAAAGACTTCCCTTGAGATTTGCAAAAACAAATACTGCACATCAGAATGGTGTGGCTGCTCCTTCATACTTGGATCCTTTGCTGTCCAGTATTGTTTGGATAGTTGAAATCCCATGAAGTTCCTGTGTTAGTTCCGCCAGCCCTTATAAGAAATGGAGAGGTGACATGGAAACATTGCATGTGATCTGTGCCGCATGATTTCATTCATCGGCAGTTCTTAGGAACAGCATAGGATCCGGATATGGGAGAATGACAACAGAACTGCTTTGATTCTCTAAGATCAGGAAATAGGTTGCAGTCTTATACCCACTTACCTGAGAGTAAACCCCACTAAACTCAGTGAGTAGATGTTCTTGAAAGAACAAAAACTCCCGATGTCTTTTTGTCATCTTGAAAGGCTCCATGACATATTCTTAAATATTTCATACACATTTCAAAGTTTGCTGCAGCAGGGCTATACCATATTTCATTCATTTATTTCTATTTCAGCTCTCCCACCTCCTGTTCTACCTCCATTCTGCCCTCTGTTTGAAAGCCTGATCAATATTCTGCAGTGTGACGTCATGTTGTGCATTATGAGGACGATACTGCAATGGGCAGTAGAGCATAATGGCTATGCCTGGTCGGAGTCCATGCTTCAAAGGGTGTGTTTCAGCTTTAAACTCCAGCTGTTGTTAATTCACTTATAAATATTAGCAAATTGTATCAAAAGCTTTTCCTAGAAATATAAACTCTAAGCATGTTAATTTTTTGCTTAGGTTCTGCACTTGACTGGAATGGCCCTTCAAGAAGAAAAACAACACATTGAGAATGCTGATGAAGATAATGTAATAACATTTACCTTCAGTCAGAAGATCTCAAGTAGGTTGATAGTTGTATACGCATTGCAAACTTTGATTTTTCCCATAGTACCTCTGTTTATGCTCTTCTAAAATAACTGCATGTGAAAAGCTATTTATTAAACACGATACTGGAACTAACTTCAATGCTGCATTTATTTAAGAAAATACATACTTACTATTTCACTAGTAAAAAAGTGAACAAGAATAATATGTCTGTTTTTTCATGTGTTGTGACAGAAGCATTGGCTGTGTTTGTAGGCAACAATGAGCCAGATTTTCTGGCTTATCATGGTTTTCTGTACATGAACAGTGGGCTCCTGTGGGCTGCCCAATTGCTTCACTTGTCCCCTGATGTGAGCAAGGTAAACAAACCAGAGTTTTCCATTTCATCCATACTGGGATGTAATGCCAGGCAACCTTGAATCATGGTTTGTTGGCCTGCTGATTGTAATTTGCTAGGGAACAACAAACCATTATTTCCTCTGGCATAATGGGAAGCCAAGGCTTCCAGGTTTGTTTATCTTGCTCTTATAGGAAGAAATGAAGCAGGAATGATCAGGCCACAGGCACCAACAGGCCACTCATTGACAGCAAACCACAATATTATGCAAATAGGGCCCTTATGTTTATTACCATCCTTAATTTGCCATTCTGCCAGTTTGACATCAAAGGCAACTTGCAGGTACCAGACCTGTAAAACTAAAACACAAGAATAAAATTATACAAAGCACAGCATCTTATTGTATACAGTGGTACCTTGGTTTACGAACTTAATCGATTCCGGAAGTCCATTCTTAAACCAAAACCATTCTTAAACTGAGGCATGCTTTCTGTAATGCAGCCTCCCGCTGCTGGTGCCCTTCCACCGTTCGGATACCGTTCTTAGACCAAGGTAAAGTTCTCAAACCAAGACACTATTTCCGGTTTTGTGGAGTTTGTAAACCAAATCGTTCTTAAGCTGGACTGTTCTTAAACCAAGGTACCACTGTATATGAATTCTTATTTCCTTTTGGGTAAAATTTAGTGTAATGTGAGCAGAAAATCTGTTTAGGAGGGATCCCTATCCTTCCAGAGCAAATTTTGAGGGCACATGGGAGGCGAGGGAAGGTGAAGTCCCATTGTGTAAGAGGAAATCCATTCTGCTCACAAATGGACAAATTTGGATACACCCCTTCGTCTTTATGCCCAAGGGGTGCTTTACACACTGTTGGTTTTTAATAAGGAAACCTATTTTTTGTATGCTTCTGATAAATATGGCACTGTATTTGACTCAGGCACATAAACCAGGGAACAGATTGTCTGTGGCTCCCTGTGTAAAATGTACATTTGCCTCTGTGTAATGTTTGGACACTGTTCTCGAAGCTATGAACATGAGTTTGACCACGCTGCGGGAGGCAGTGGAAGACAGGAGTGCCTGGCGTGCTCTAGTCCATGGGGTCACGAAGAGTCGGACATGACTAAACAACAATGTTTGAAATGGTCTTCAGTTCCTCTGCTCTAATAATAATTTAAACTATTGATAAATTTCGCAATTCAGTGGGGGAAGCTTGAATGAAGGGGAAATGCACCACTTTGCTGGGATAGGATTTAAAAACAACATGTATCCTGTAAGTAAATACAGTTCCGCTATACTGAATTTAAGCTAACACGATGGAGTCAAACAAATAGAGCAAATGTGTATAGTAATAGTGTTGTTTCCTCTTACCTTTGTTTGAAACAGGGCCTGGTGAGACACCCCGCAATTCCCCAAGTATATTAGCAATGCTAGAAACTTTGCAAAATGCACCGCACCTGGAAGTCCACAAGGATATGATCAGATGGATACTAAAGGTAAATTGTGCTCCATCTTTTCTACATCTTTATGGGTAACAGAGGAATGTTACAATATTTAAATTGCAAACAATATGCATTTCCTCGTTCCAGACTTTTAATGCTGTTAAGAAGCTCAGAGAGAGATCTTCTGCAAGTCCTGTATCGGAGACAGAGGGAAATATTATGGAAGAGGTAAAAATAAAACCATTGAGTACTTAACCTAGTATTGACCATTCATTAAACACACATATCTTAATGGGCAGATTGAGGGGAATTTGTAGTGGGGGAGGAGTTTATGTTACCCATGTTGATGGGGAACCTGTGCCCTAAGGGCCTAAATTGGCAGTAGTAGTCAGTGGGGCAACTGTTGCCTAGCAGGAGGGAAAGAGGGAGGGAAAGGTCAGCTTGGTGTATACGCACCAGTGGAGCCATTCCGATACTCCTGGTGCATTAACACCACACCAACCTTGCCACTGCCTTGCCTCTACACCTCCTGATAAGCAGAAGCAACACAGGCAACAGGGTCAAATGAACACCACCACCCTGCCAACTGTAACTGCTAGTTAGGCCTGGCACAGATACATATTTGTCTCATGAGGCCATTTCTCATAAACCACATCCACATATCCCACAGCTGGCATAATATTTGACGTCAGGTGTGGGGCAAGTACAGAAAATTTGGCTTATTTTGCGCTGGGTTTTTTTTAATGTCAAGACACTCGTAAATTGTGGAATCTGCGCATAAACGAAGATCAGTTAAAATCTGCTGTGTTTGTTAACGTAACAACTTTGTAGAGCACACGAGATAAAGAAAAGGCCGAGAGAAAGAGAAAAGCCGAGATTGCCAGACTGCGCAGAGAGAAGATCATGGCACAGATGTCTGAGATGCAGCGACACTTCATTGATGAGAACAAAGAGCTCTTCCAGCAGACTATGGATGAACTTGAAACTTCTACCTCCAGAGTGCATGATAATAGGTAAGATGAAAGGGACAAGCAGTGTCTCTCCCTTTGTAGTAGACACTTCACTTTGTCATTGTGCAACGGCATTTTCACTCCAGCCAGTGTTCTTAAGCTTGGATCCTAAGAGTGTCATGTGCAAACAGAAGAGTTTCCAAACCAGTGGAGGATGCTGCTGGAAGAAGGACAGGAGAGGAGGGAGCCCTTAAACATCCACAATGACTTCTGCCAAAATAATATGGGATGTGCTTATGTATGCTTTGTGCTTTGAATTCTGGCACATCTAAACACTTTCAAAAGTGCTGCTTTTAACTGTGACGCTATGGAGAGCTCCTTAGATTATTTTTTTTTAAAAAAAAGTAGGACTCTTCTTAAAGTTTTCTTAAGGCATATGCTGCATCAAATTAAAATGTTTGCATTGGCAGCTGCATACAATGAACTGAACTATTGCCTTAGTTTGGAAAACATTCCAGTGAAATACTTACTAATATCATTTGATTCTAGTCCTTCAGTTTCAGATACCAAGCTTACAGCTTTGGGTCCTGAGCAAACTAAAGTGACTGCACAGAGGCAAGTTGTTACCTGTATCTTATGCCAAGAAGAACAGGAGGTTAAGGTGGATAACAGAGCCATGGTGCTGGCAGCATTTGTTCAAAGATCGACAGTCTTGTCTAAAAACAGAAGTAAAGTGATTCCAGATCCTGGTAAGTAGAGGCAATATTGTGATACTGGATATCCATCTATGTCGTTGTGTGTGATTTCGGTAGGTCTCCTAGATTGGAATAATAACTAGGAAGATTCCGTTCAACGTATGTATTTATATACTGTAGTTTTAATTCTATTAATGTTTAATTGTTTTTAATGGATGTTTTTTCTATGCTTTTGGTGATTCTTGCTTTTATCTGTAAGCCACCTTCAGCCACATCAGGGGAAAAGACCGTGTGTAAATAAATATATCATCATCATCATCATCAAATATTTAGAATCACCCTGGTTCTAGCTTAATGCAGAGGCCTTGGGCCACCAGGATTTTCCCAGTGGCTGAGTCTAGTGCATGTGTATTAGCCATGAGCTACATGGGAAATAAATTTTAAATAATTCTTTGATTTAAGATGTTAATTCCTTAATAATGTAAAAGTATTTTCAAAATCGATGTGAGTAAAATGTGCAGTTTTTCCTTCTAACGTTTTTCTTAAAATGTCTTTACATGCAGAAAAATATGATCCATTGTTCATGCACCCGGACCTGTCCTGTGGAACATACACTGGTAGCTGTGGACACATTATGCATGCCCACTGCTGGCAAAGGTAACTTTCATTTTAAACCTTTAAGAGATGTCAATTTAGCGCAGTTTTCCTCTGTGGTCTGATGCACTTGGACTAAGTATTCATGTACAGCCACTAGAAGTAATTCATGATGTCCCTGCCTGAGAAGTTGATCCCCCTTTTGATCATCTTCGAGTCCATGGCTGCATGTTACAGGCCTCATAACGTTTTGGCTCTACGTATAGTGCATATCTGCAGACTGATCAGAAGGTCAGGTGAAGATTAGGGTCACTTTGGGCAGCAGACTGCCTACCTGTTAATGGGGCAGAGAAGAATTTTTGAGACAGTGGTTTTATTTTGTAACAAATCTCTAACAGGAACAAAGCTTAGGAGCAAGACTTGGATGAAGGGAAGAAAAGGAAACTGACTGACCAATCCGAGAGCAAATAAAAGCATTTTACCTATAACCACCCCTACACCAGAAGAATGCTTAAATTTTCTTCGTACAAAAAAGTTTCTGTAGTAAACTCCATTTTGTCTCTATATATTTTAACATTTTGAAGACAAATGTAAAGTATGGCTGAGAGAACACTACATCTTTAAAAAAAATGCTGCAACTTCACTGTTCATTAGCCTGAAATAAATTGAGTTGCTGCAGTCTTGCATAAGAAAAATTAAATTAGGTAAAGAACATTTGCACTCCATGTCTCACTATTTCCTTTATTCCTCTAACCTTGGTGAAAGGAAACTCGTGTGTTTTATCATCATTCTTCCCAAGTATGCATGCATTCCCCAAGCATATACTAATGTTAGGTTATGTATGTCCAGCTGTTTTTGACCTTGCTCATTGAGCTTATTTCTAAAGGTGTGCCCAAATGGAAAGGTTTCATCGCAGTGAATTCCCATTTTGAGACATGCTTCCTGCTGGTGATACTATTCTTGTATTGAAGTGTCCCATAATTGAGAGGTTCTGTGTGCTGCATTTGGCTGGCCAGTACTGCAAACCTTCTAACAAGGACTTGACACTCTGGAGAAGATGTCTTTTGTGTTGATGAAGGCAGCAAAGTAGCGTTCAGTGGTATCTTGTGGAATTCATTTTGCAAAGCTTTAACTTATGCTTCTCCCCAAAGGTATTTTGACGCTGTACAAGCAAAAGAGCAAAGGCGACAACAAAGATTACGTGTGCACACAAGTTACGATGTAGAAAATGGTGAATTCCTTTGTCCCCTTTGTGAATGTTTAAGCAACACGGTCATCCCTCTACTTCCTCCTCCAAGGAGTTTGTTTAACAGGTCAGTTACCCTTTCTTAGCTACTCTGTTGGTTTGATTAAAAAAACCTAGTACTTCTTTCCTGAAGGATGGGGGGGACCACCCAGAACTGATTTTGAGGATTGGTCCCAAGAGCTGCAGGAAAGGGGGGGGGCGTAATAGAGGGAAAAATCACCTCTGTTAGTGGATGCCGCTTGTTTGTTCAAAAGATCTGGTGCAAGGGCACAAATTGGATGCAACTCTGGAGAGTTTATTGTTTTTGTCTGTGTTATAGTAGCCTTGTATTTTTAACGTATTACCTTCTGGGCTGTGTTACATTTTAACGTGTAGTGGGAGAAAACAGACTGTATTGATTGCCGACTAGATGGGTAGATTGAAGCCTGCTGACACATTCGGGTTCAAGAGTTTTATGATGAAGTGCTGCTGCAATTGTCAGAACTATTAAGCCATGAAGTTGTATCAGTGTTGCCAGCAGAATACTTCTGCTCCAACAACTGGACTTCCCCTTCCTTTCCTCTCCCCAGGATTCCCCACTCCATGCACTCTCAAAACCTGCCCCAGAGGGTTGGGGAAGACTGTGAAGCAGATCCTGGCAACACACAGGGACTGCAGCAGGGAGGAGAGGGAGGAGAAGTCCCATTGCATTAGCACAACTCCCTTTTCACATTTTTAGGATACAACCATATATATTTAGAAGCCTATTTTATTTTAAAAGCATTTTATCTTAATGTTTAAAAAATGTTGTCCATTAAGGGCAACATTAATGCTTTATGTTGTCACAGATTACTGAGATATCTCTTAACATACGTAGTCCTAACGTATGACTGGTGCTCTGTTGTAAAAGTTGTGCATGCTTTCAGCTTGTTTTGGTTTGCCCTAGCAAAAGCTGCAAAAGATTGGCAAAGCAAAGTCGCACGTGGCAAAATCTTAGCGCTGATAGGTAAACATCAGTAATCATATGCTTAATAGGTCAGAGAGCTGCATTAAAAGATTTGCTGTGCCAGAGTAGAATCCGTCACACTCGCCCTCTAATCCTCAT
Organism: Podarcis filfolensis; assembly: GCF_964270895.1. Taxonomy (NCBI): domain Eukaryota; kingdom Metazoa; phylum Chordata; class Lepidosauria; order Squamata; family Lacertidae; genus Podarcis; species Podarcis filfolensis. The sequence continues at coordinate 98,424,942 of NC_139606.1, forward strand.
GACATAGTTGTTGTTTTTCTTCTTATGTTGAATGCTGGCTTCTGCATGATGGCCACAGGAAATGACAAATACTTTTGGAGAAACTGAGACTAATTCTCCTGAGGAAACAGCTCTTAACATAATCCATTTGATTTCTGATAGTAATTGTGGCGATCACATAGGGTCCCCGGATGTTTAACGGTCTATTGATCCCTGTGCCACCACTGTGCTTGCTTCTCCGCTGCCACCAACCCGTTACTCTCTGGTAAAACACTGAGTCCAGACAGTTCTTAAAAGTGAACCAAAAAACAAGTTTATTTTACAAACATTAACAAGTTTATGGTTTCTCAGATAATATTCCTGTCAGTATCTTAACTTTAGTTTTTTTACCGGCCTATACCTTCTTAATACCTTCTGCCTGGTTATCTCAACTGTTTGACTGACTCCTCTTAACAAATTCTCTCACTCTCTCATACCAGACTAGCCCAAGCCACAGACTTATCTTCTCTGTCTCTTCTAACTCCAGACTGTCTTCTCAACCACCCTAACTCTAACTCTCTCTCCAAAAAAACCCTCTGTGCTTAAACCTTATACACAGTTAACTCTGCCCCTTGGGTTCTCATTGGTTAGTCATTTTACAATTAGTTAACCCTTTCCTTATGAACCCAGTATGATGTCACACACCTAGGAGGGCAAACACCACAGTAATCCATTGTGTTTGCTGCCTCCGAGTCTGAGATACAACATGTTTAACATCTAGTAGTGGTGGTTCAGAGAAAAAAAAAATGTATTAGATTCAGACCTGCTGTGACTTGGATCTAGCAGATACACTCACTGGAGAAAGGAGAGGAGCATTTTATTTTATTTTTGCTATTCCCTTTCCTGCACCACCTTCCATCTTGTTCCATAGTATGGGACCCATCTGCAGGAAGCATGGGGGTCTTCAGGGCAAAGGGGGGATTGGCAAAAATCAACCTCTCTCTCTCTCTCTTCTGCCCATGGAAGCATCCCTTTAGCAGACTTCTTCTTCGTGCAACTATAGATCCAACCCAAGATATTTATAAATGCTAGTATTAATTTATACAAGTATATGAAAGCCTGGAGTATCTTTGGTCGTTTCACAGAATCATAGTTGGAAGGGACCCGAAGGGTCTTCTAGTCCAACCCTCTCCAATGCAGGCATGTCAGCTAAACCACCCGTGGCTGATGGCCAGCCAACCTGTGCTTAAAAACCTCCAAGGAAGGAAAGTCCACAACCTCCTGAGAGAGTCTGTTGCATCGGCAAGTTCTTCCTGATGTTTAGTCAGAATCTCCTTTCTTGTAACTTGAATACTCCATTGATTCGGGTCCTACCCTCCAGAGCAGGAGAAAACAAGCTTGCTCAGTCTCCTCTTCTCGAGGCTAAAAACATACCCAATTCCATCAGCTGTTTCTCATAATGCTTGGTTTCCTACCACTGGTTGCATTGCTGGGTCTTAGCATTGTGTCTCTTGTTCACCCTCTAGCAGAGTTATGTAAGAGCATGATAGAAAAACAATTCAGGAAACTGACTTTGGTAGGGAATGGGATGGAAGTGCATTGCCCCTCTCTTCTTGTCCAAGAGTTCTTGAATTGGTGAAGAAATCACCCGTGCTGCACAAGGCCTGCATTCCTGATAGAATAGAATCATAGAATCATAGAGTTGGAAGAGACCACAAGGGCCATCGAGTCCAAACCCCTGCCAAGCAGGAAACACCATCAGAGCACTCCTGACATATGGTTGTCAAGCCTCTGCTTAAAGACCTCCAAAGAAGGAGACTCCACCACACTCCTTGGCAGCAAATTCCACTGTCGAACAGCTCTTACTGTCAGGAAGTTCTTCCTAATGTTTAGGTGGAATCTTCTTTCTTGTAGTTTGGATCCATTGCTCCGTGTCCGCTTCTCTGGAGCAGCAGAAAACAACCTTTCTCCCTCCTCTATGCGACATCCTTTTATATATTTGAACATGGCTATCATATCACCCCTTAACCTCCTCTTCTCCAGGCTAAACATGCCCAGCTCCCTTAGCCGTTCCTCATAAGGCATTGTTTCCAGGCCTTTGACCATTTTGGTTGCCCTCCTCTGGACACATTCCAGTTTGTCAGTGTCCTTCTTGAACTGTGGTGCCCAGAACTGGACACAGTACTCCAGGTGAGGTCTGACCAGAGCAGAATACAGTGGCACTATTACTTCCCTTGATCTAGATGCTATACTCCTATTGATGCAGCCCAGAATTGCATTGGCTTTTTTAGCTGCCGCGTCACACTGTTGTGCTCATGTCAAGTTTGTGGTCAACCAAGATGTTGGACCTGGGGGATTGTTGTATCGTTTATGTAAAAATATGACTTGAAAACACATATGTATATGTTTGTTCTTGACAGGTTAGATTTTTCAAGTCAACAAAATCTTGCTCAGTGGATAAGAACAATATCTCAGCAAATCAAAGCATTGTGTATGCTTCGAGATCAGGAAAGTGCTAGTAAGTGAATTCTTCTTACATTATCACACTTCTCAGGAAAAGGTGGTGAAAAATAGTGTGTTTGCTGTTCAGGTTCAAGGGATTTTTCCTTTTGGGTATCTAATTGGCAATGAGACTGTTCTGATGGTCTCTCTGTTGGCAAGAGTGCTTTTTTCTACAGTTTGTAGAGTGCAGACATCATGAACAATAGTATTAACATGCCAGTAAAGTAATGTATCATTTGCTTACCTTTCAGATAAACCCTCTTGTAGTAGCTCAGAAAAAATGGATGAACTGCAACTACCTGAAGGGTTTAGACCAGAGTTCCAACCAAAGTATGTATCTGTTTATTAATAATGAACTTCAAATTGTCCTGCTACCAATTTAAATACAGTTTGTTCAGCACTAGCAGGCCAGGGGCATGTAAGAACTCTTTTATAAGCTACAAGACAAAATATACACATTTTGGCATTTTTAATTATAAAATGCATGTGGTGTTCATAACATTTACAGAAGCCAAATGGATATGATGTGAGTTTCTTGACTTGTCTTTTATTTTAGGATGAGCAACTGTGGTTGGAAAAAAAGCAAAACATCCAGACACTGGGTGATATCCAGTGTTAGTCATACTCAGAGTAGATTATTTTATTTTCAGTGGGTATATTCTGTGTATGACTGACATGGGATATCACCCAATGTTGTGTGTATGCAGAAGGAGACTCAGTTCAAAATCCTGATACTTAGATTTGCAATAAATCTAAATATTGATTTAAGTTCAGGCAAAAAATAGTGTGCAGTGGAGAGTGATAAAAGCACTCTGGAATACTTTGCAAAGGTTTTCAGTTGGTTGGAAACCTAGGTCCAACAACTGAGGATAAGTTATCATTAAGGATGTTTAGTTTTACCTTACATAAAGCTAACAACAACAACAAAAATTAGCAAAAAGAGCATAGCCAAGATTACTCCAGATTATAAATTAATTGTCCTCATCCCTTTCGGCACAACAGTATCACCAAATCAATGGACTTTTGCAGTATTTATTCACAGAAGTGAATACAGTGAGCAAAAGGTGTTCTGAAAAATGCGGTTTAAAACCTTCCTAAACTATGAGATCCAAATAAACAAGGATGACAGATAATGTAAAGAGCACATTAGCTGGGACAGACTCTGTGTCTAGGGCATGCTTGGTCTTTTAGACTAGGAATGTATTCCAGCCAACGTGTAGCTTCTCAAAATCATGCTTTAAACCTGTAGTTAATAGTATGTGTTCTTCACATATTTAAGGAATCCGTATTCTGAAAGCATTAAGGAAATGCTGAAAACATTTGGCACTGCAACATACAAAGTGGGCCTGAAGGTTCACCCCAATGAAGACGATCTACGTGTACCTATAATGTGCTGGGGCAGTTGTGCATATACAATACAAACAATAGGTAACAAATTTACCATTCGTTAAAATGTCGGAGCTCAGGGGAGCAAGATCCATTTAGGTGTTCTGCTACTCTCACTTAACTTATTATTTTTGCCCTCCACAGAACGGATTTTAGCAGATGAAGAGAAACCATTATTTGGACACTTATCTTGCAGACAGGTACGATGTGCCGACCAGCTAAGGCTAAAGCACTGAGGGATAAGTAGAGATAGTGAAGTGATAACTTTAACTTATTTTGGGTCCCCTGTAGTTTTAGAAAAATAGCCATCTATTACAAAATAATCACCTATTATAGATTATTAATATGTGTCACCTCCACAATTTCAGCAAAGCAAGGAATTTTCCAAAGGGCTTAATTTTCATTAAACAGCGTGAAGGAATGAGGTTTGCTTTTGTCTGCTCCTTTGTTTGCCGTACTTGCTTGCAACTGTGGTTATGTCCTCTTCCAGGATGACTGCCTTACTTCGTTGACTAGATTTGCAGCTGCACACTGGGCAGTTTCTTCGCTCTCGGCAGTACAGGGTCACTTTGGCAGGCTTTTATCATGTAAGTTCAAGTTCACGATAATTCTTCTCAATTTCAGAATTATGACAGAGCAACCAAACTTGAAGAAAAGCTTGTGCGTTCTTAAATAACATTTTGGATCCATAGTTATGAAATTTTACTCAATATTGATCCAGAGTAGATTCCAGTGTATAGTTAGCAGAGTAAAAACTTAAACTCGTTGCAAGAGTCCCAAAAAGTAGACCAGAGGCAATTATATTTCATCCAGCAGAGCTTTACTGCTACTGAAGGCAAATGAGCTTAATGGTCACAAATCCAATATGTTCAGGATTGGCACTGTCCATAAGAAATCCAGTTGCAGCAGACTTAACTTAAACTTACAATAACTTATAATAAGTGTAAAGCTTAACACTATATACAGAACACCACACCAGAAGGAAGAGAGAAAGAGAAAGGGAAGCCCAGGCTCCTTCTGGCCTTACTTTATAAAAGTGAATTCTGCTTACATTATCACACTTCTCAGCATGACCCTTGACAGAAGAGATAACAAAACCAGTTTAAGCCGTCTGTACTCAGTTTCTCTGAAGGAATAACCCAAACGTCATGAACCTTCTGTTTGTTTCTTTCACACAGAGAAGCTTCCAGAACCCTCTTGAATTAATTAGAATAGGAAAGATCTCTACACATCAGATCAATACTTTCTGCACTAAGAAATGCAAACTGACAAGTTAGGCTTCCCCTCAATCAGCATGTTGCTGATTTAAATTGCATCAGACCATTAGTCCACCTAGCCAAGGACAGTGTCTAACCCACCTGGCTGATAGTCTTCCAAGTGGATGTGCTGTGTCTTCCTGAGACAAAGCATTATTGTCCATAGCTGAGTGTTTCTTCATGGTAACTGTGGTCCATATTTTGAAAGTTTCATCCACCGAAGGTAATACTGGGGACTCGAGTAATAGCCATTGATTTCTGAGTGTGACTTAGGTGTATTATCACCCACTAAATCTACTTCAGACTCAGCAATGCTACTCTGAAGCTCAGGTGCCATTAAATAGGTTAGAAAACAGTCTACAGTTTCAGAAATTAAATGTAGAATAATAAAATTCTGACATCAGTAACCATTTTGTATTTTAAATATCCAGCGCTGGTGCCTAATGAAAAAAGTGGGAATCTTGCTTGCATTCTTGATATTGACATGTTTCATTTATTGGTAAGTACCTTTATAAATTCTGACAGTGCTGCAATCCCATATGCCATATATCATTAGCTTAACTTTTGGAAAGAAAGTCCGGCGCACTGGAAATAATGTCTAGCAAAATATTTTTATGAAATATAGCAGAAGAGAAAGGTTGCAGGTCAGAGTCCCGCAACAGGAAGTAAATACTTGATGTATGAGTGACTTTTCCTTTGGTTTACTGAAGTAGTGGCTCAGTAGTTAACATTCAAGGTCAGCCCTGTTTGTTGCTTTATGTAAGGATGCTGAAAAGATGGCATTGCGGGATTTGGCTAAGCAGACGTAAATGGGGAGTGGATGAGAGAATTCAATCGTTCTGTCTCTTACAGATTTTCCCCTTGTCTACAGGTGTGCTTGGTGCTCTCTTTCCCTGCTGTACACAGTCAGGATTTTTCAGGAGTTAGTCTTGGTACTGGAGATATTCATATCTTCCACCTTGTTACTATGGCACATATTGTACAAATAATGCTTACCTCATCCACAGGTAATGTGTTCTGTTTAAAGTTATGCTGATTTGTGCATGAAGGGAAACTAGAGAAGGGAAGAGAAATAATTATGGCTTCCTGGGCAAAATAATGGTTAACCGTGATGCAGGTGTATATTGTGATAGCTGCAGTTATGCTTTATGAAACGAAAAGCATTGCTCCAGTGCAACTTTTTGTTAATGCTGCTATGTTCTTGGTATATAGATTTAGCAAGTTTTCAAATTGCACAAGCATCCACAACTGTGGTCACTACAATTAGGTTTAGACTTACTTTGTTCACTTTTCAGAAGAAAATGGCATGGACCAAGAAAATCCTACTGGTGAAGAAGAAGCAGTTCTTGCTTTGCATAAATGTCTTGGCCGGTATGCAGGAAGGTAAAATCATAATTTTTGGTGCAGCCTTTCCATACATTGTTCTACTTCACTTGCCTTCTCCAAGCTTAATATACAGTGGTACCTCGGGTTAAGTACTTAATTCGTTCTGGAGGTCTGTACTTAACCTGAAAGTGTTCTTAACCTAAAGCACCACTTTAGCTAATGGGGCCTCCCGCTGCTGCCGCACCGCCAGAGCATGATTTGTGTTTTCATCCTGAAGCAAAGTTCTTAACCTGAAGCACTATTTCTGGGTTAGCGGAGTCTGTAACCTGAAGTGTATGTAACCCGAGGTACCACTGTATGTGGAAGCTCATTTCTTACTCTTCAGAGGTGGAGCCACATGGAGAAAACTCTCTGCTGACTATTTCAGATAAGCTCTGATGAGCAGGCAGTCTTTCAGGTGTTCTGGTCTTTCAGGTGTTCTGGTTTAGGGCTTGAAAGAACCCAATGTGGGGCACAAACCCATGACCCCGAGATGAAGAGTCTCATGTTCTACCGAATGAGCTCAGGGCTAGCTCAGTGACAAGATACTGCTTTACATGTATAATGTAGATGGGGCCTTAGTTACTGTGGGGTTGTTAAAGATGTGGGGTTAGCCCTGGGACTGAATAGTGTTTTGACTTCGAATCTACTTTAAAAAACAATGAAGTCAGAAGATTTGGGGTGGACTCCAATTGGTGCCCTTGCACTCTTTTCAGCCAGTGAAAGCTTTCACTAATGGAAAATAAAGGAATATTATTATTATATTGCTGATTTTCCTGTATCACCTCGACTCCACAGCACCCCTAAAACAGCTCTACAGAATTTGGAGACATTCCAGAACAGGGCCCTGCTATCCCATCCGCTGGATAAATAGTCGTTCTGTGAACACAAGGGCACCAGTTGGATCACACCCATTATTTCACTGCCTGGGCACTTAATTGATGAAATGCAAAATCAATTAAATGTTTGTGGCATTTTGTGTAACTTTTAAGATTGATTTTACCAAAATTCTATATCTGTTTTTATTCTTAGTGCCTTCAAAGAAATGTCCTCTGGATGGCATCTATGGAGAAGTATAAAAGCTGGGATCATGCCTTTTCTGAGGTGCTCTGCTATGTTCTTCCACTATTTAAATGGTGTTCCAGTACCACCAGAACTGCAAGGTATAAAATCAGTTAGCCACTTTGAAGCAATAATGTGAATGGCTGGTGAAGTGTAATTTTAAACACTAAAGAATGAATTGCAGCTTTTTATATTCAGTATTATAACTAATTTGTCTTGAAAATGGAAGTGAGGTGTAATGTGATTTTATAGACAGTGCAGTAGTGGATAATTAAATTTTAGATAGCTTGCATTTGTGAACAAAATATGCATTAAATAAGGAACAAAAATGAAAAACAATAACCTTGCAGAATTACCATACCAGGTGTAAAGAGCTAAATATAAACTAAAGTGGCCCAAATCCAGAGAACATTAATTGTGCTTAAGTGCCATTAAAATAAATAGCTTGTCATGACTAATTTTATGTCCCATTAATTTCAAGGGGACTTCAGTTGGGCTTTGCATGTGGGCCTATTAGTTTTCCCTTGGTTGTTACTATATTTCGCTAATTCAGTTCATCTCATTGGAAATATGGGTTCTTTTACCTGCACACCTTACAGTGTGATACATATCCTCTACCAACAATCCCCTTGCACATTCTACATAGGACAGACAGGTCAGCTTCTGCACAGAGACTTTACGCAAACCATTGGAGGGAATTTTCAACATCACAGAATAGTCTGTAACCAACCTTAAGGTGATCATGCTGGAAAAGGGGAACGTCAAAAGGAAACTGCAATATGAAACCGCTGAATCACAACAATGTATATACCTGTAACTCAGGATGTCATTTAATGCATCTCTTTGAGGTCCCCCCCTCCAGCAGTATATAAATTTTATGAAATAAATAAAAGCATCTAGCGAAGCAAACTGTAGTCCATGAAAGCTTATTCCCTCTTAAATGTTAGTCTATTGCAGCACAAAACATAACTTTTTTTGTGGAACCTTAAAGACTGCAAAATGGCTACTTCTCTGGAAATTATACACATGTGTACATGTGTGTTTGGGGAGTTCCTTACAGATGATTGATTCATCTAACCATCATCATAATATATCTTTCTTTTTTCTCTCTCCCATTGCAGTCAGTGGGGCAAACCAGTTTGAACATTTATGTAGCTATCTCTCTTTGCCAAACAACCTCGTTTGCCTTTTTCAAGAAAACAGCAAAATTACAGATACGCTAGTTGAAAGGTAGGAATGATATTTATTATTTCAATTTAAATAAATATACAGTGGAAAAACACCTTTTTTTTGTAGACCGTTTATATCAGATGACAGAACTAGCAGTGTGTGCATTTGGAGACAGTCTGATCATTAAACATTATAAATCACTGTGCCAGCAGACAACATGCTTATTTAAAATAGTGCAGTACACATTTGCATTGTCCTGTGCTGTTACAGGCAAATGTGAGTATTTTGCATCACACAGCTATAAGGATTGGTACTACCTGATTGCATTGAAGTATAGTTCCCAAATGCAAGATCCTGGAGTGGAGATAGCTATCATTCTAATGGTGGCATACAGCTGTTGCAAGATTTTGTGATGGGATTGCAATAGACAGCCTATACCACAGTAGATCTCCTCCCCACCCCCCAAAAATATGTGAAATCTGATTCTGCTGTTGGAATGCTGAAAGCTGTTTTTGAGAAATTTCACAGCATTAAGAGTATTTAAATTACAACGGGTTTGATCCAGAGATGCTCTTTCGCAAATGGAAATTCTGGATGCAGGATCTGGAATATGTACTTCTCAGTTGGCTCCTACAAGAATGAACCCTAACCTTCCCCCCCCCCTTTCCATTAACAGCTGGTGTAATAATGATGAAGTAAAAAGATACCTGCAAGGTCAGAGACAAGCCATAAGGTAAGTAAGAGAAAACCAGCAGGAGGGAAAGATTCAGGGGTGTGTAAGACACGCTGCTCACCCCTGTTTTATCTGTGAATGGGGCAGACTTGCAAGCGGTGGCTCCGCCACATCCCTTTTGGCCTTTAGTTGGAGTTTGTTCATAGGCTGTGTGGGTACCCCATCCTCCCCCTACCCTGCTTCTTACATTGTAGGTCCAGTTAGCCTAATTAGCTGTTTTCTTAAAAAGGAGTGTATAAATCCATGATGGAGTTTCTAGTGATAGAGTAAGGGGATTGCATACAGCGATGCTGTCCTTGAAAGAAGCCTACCAATGTGGGAACATGGTTGAATGAGCAGACAAGTATGCATCCCATTGCGGCTTCCCTCTTCCTAAGAGTTACCATACCTTCCTATTGCTCTTTTTTACTGCTTACCTCTCCTCAGCTTGCATGCCTCTGTTTGCTATCTCATTTACATCTTTCCAGTGTTTTTGTTGCCTGTCCTGATGCAGGTAATGACAGGTTGAAATTGAAGCCCGATTGAAATAAGGCCAGGTCATTCATTTCTGCCAAGCATGTTTGAATGTGGGTAGCCACCACCTTCTCAAGCCCCTTGCCCAGGAAGGAGATATTTGTGACTGGGCAGTAGTTGTCACATACCCTTGGGTCTAGGGAAAGTAGTCATCAGGCGTGGCTGCATCACTGCCTCCTTCAGAGCAGCAGGAACTGCCCCCTCCCACAAAAAGGCAAGGGTCACCCAAGCTGATCTCACTAAGCCTGCAGTTAAAGGTCTTTCAGTAATAAAAAAGTCAATACTACATTATAGCTTAACAGTGAATCCAAATGTACAGTAATAGATCAAACTGTTTACATACCGAAGCCAAGTTTGAAATGTATTAATGTGTATTATTGGTTCGTTTCATTTTAGCTACCCGCGAGAATCTAACAAATTAATAGACCTTCCCGATGATTACAGTAGCCTCATCAATCAAGCTTCTAACTTTTCGTAAGTCTTATGCAATTCCTTATGACCACCTTGATTTTTATTGAAATAATTCTGAAACCAGGCTGCAGCTCAGCGACAGGGTATATAACCTTTGCAGTCCATGGCATCTTCAGTTGAAGGGGGTCTTAAAGTTTTGAAAAAGTTTATTAAAACTTTCATGAATGCTTTGTTCAGCTCCTCACTTTCTGTATCCTTAAAAATACTAAACACATTCTACAAGTTTTTTAAACTTTCAAAATATAGGCTTGAGCCCAAATGTGCTCTCCATGGGCAAAAGGGGATTTCTCGATTTAGTGTGAAAGAGGTATCAAATAGTGCTTTATCTTCTGCTCTTGTTTATGTGAGGTGCATTGTTGCTTAGCTCCTCCCCTCTCCATGAGCAAAAAGGCATTTCGGCTCACAAAAGGCATCTCCCTGTGCCCCAACTCCAGTCTTTTCCCATTCTCCCTCCCTGCTGCATCCTGTCCTGTTTCACAGGCTCTTCCATACTCAAGGATCAGCTTTTGGGAGGGAGGGGAAAGTGATGACAGCAGGAAGCAGCTAGGAGAAGGGAGTTAGAAAATCTCATTGCCTGAGTGAAGTTCCACTCACCCTTCTTTGGATCCAAGACATGAACTAAATGGAGGATATTATAATAGTCACAGTGAAACTTACCCTAGTAGATAAGGTAACGTGATATTAAATATAAATGTCACATCTTTTTGTTTCTTACAAAGGTGTCCGAAGTCAGGTGGTGATAAAAGTAGAGCACCAACGTTGTGCCTTGTATGTGGGACCATGTTGTGTTCTCAGAGCTACTGTTGTCAAACAGAGTTGGAAGGAGAAGACGTAGGAGCCTGTACTGCACATACGTTTATCTGTGGCTCTGGAGTAGGAATTTTTCTCAGGTAAGAGGGTGGTTGCGCTTGAATAGCTCTAATGGACAGTCACACCTCTCCCACAGCAAGAGAAGACTTAAGTTGTAGGATTTGTTTTTAATAATAATAAGGTAATATATTAAATATATCCCGCCCATCTGCCTGGGTTTCCCCAGCCACTCTGGGGGGCTCCTAACAGAGTATTATAATTAATAATAATAAAACCAATGAAATATCAAACATAAAAAACTTTCCTAAACAGGGCTGCCTTCAGATGTCTTCTAAAAGTCAAAGAGTTGTTTATTTCCTTGACATCTGATGGGAGGGCGTTCCACAGGGCGGGCGCCACTACCGAGAAGGCCCTCTGCTTGGTTCCCTGTAACTTGGCTTCTCACAGTGAGGGAACCACGAGAAGGCCCTCGGCGCTGGACCTCAGCAGAACAATGGGGGTGGAGACGCTCCTTCAGGTATACTTGGCCGAGGCCATTTCGGGCTTTAAAGGTCAGCACCAACACTTCGAATTGTGCTTGGAAACGTACTGGGAGCCAATGTAGGTCTTTCAGGACTGGTGTAGTAGTAGTAATAATTTATTTGTATCCCACCCTCTCTGGCCGAGGCTGGGCTCAGAGTGGATAACATCATAAAAACAACACAATAGGCATAAAAACAGACATCAGTTAATTAAAATACATCTTAAAATTAATTCAGACAAGTTAAAATCTGGGCAGGTGGCAATTATCAGGTTGGAATTGAGAGAGGTTGATACTTGCCAGGGCCAACTGTTTCCACTGATCATACACCTCCTTCAGGCTTGTTTTATACAAAGGAAAGTAAATCAAACTGCATCCTGCCCAAAGGCCTGGCGGAACAGCTCCGTCTTGCAGGCCCTGCGGAAAGATGTCCAATCCCGCAGGGCCCTGGTCTCTTGTGGGAAAGCGTTCCACCAGGCTGGGGCCACAGCCGAAAGGCCCTGGCTCTAGTCAAAGCCAGTCTAATTTCCCTGGGTCCCTGGATCTTCAAGGTGTTGTTAGCAGTTGTTATGTGGTCTTGGCGGCCGCTCCCAGTCACCAGTCTAGCTGCCGCATTCTGGATTAGTTGCAGTTTCTGTGTCACCTTCAAAGGTAGCCCCACGTAGAGCGCATTGCAGTAGTCCAAGTGGGAGATAACCAGAGCATGCACCACTCTGGTGAGACAGTGCGCAGGCAGGTATAGTCCCAGCTGGTGTACCAGTTGGAGCTGGTAGGCAGCTGCCCTGGACACAGAATTGACCTGCGCATTCACTCTGCACTCATCTCACGCAGCTGCTCATTGAGGAGGCACAGGCTGTGGTTCTGTGAAAATGCCTCATTTCTTCTGCTTGTGATGAACTTTAACCTCTAATTGCTGGTGGGACTATTGATTTAAGAGACATATGGAGTTAACATTAACCAGGACGTCCTCTTTTGTGTGATCTTTTCAGAGTACGGGAGTGTCAAGTGCTATTCTTAGCTGGAAAAACAAAGGGCTGCTTCTATGCTCCTCCTTACCTTGATGACTATGGAGAAACGGATCAGGGACTCAGGTAGCTTTCCGTACTCTGTGTTGTATTTGTTTTGTTTGTTTCCAAAAAACAAAACAAACAACCTATGTTGCCAGAACTAAGGAAAAGCATCGTAATGGTGAACTGCATGAAACCATCAATAGAGTTATATTAATAATAATAATAATAAATTTTATTTATATCCCGCCCTCCCCAGCTGAAGCTGGGCTCGGGGCGGCTAACAACACTAAAATAGTGCAACATTATAAAAACATTATAAAAATTAATTAAAATCAAAATTGATGGCTACCATAAACTAAAGTTTTGTAAAGATTGCCAAAGGAGGGAGTCAGGCTGCGTCCTGACCAAAGGCCTGGTGGAACAGCTCTGTCTTGCAGGCCCTGCGGAAAGATGTCAAGTCCTGCAGGGCCCTTGTCTCTTGTGACAGAGCATTCCACCAGGTTGGAGCCGCTGCCGAGAAGGCCCTGGCTCTAGTTGAGGCCAGCCTAACCTCTCTGTGGCCTGGGACCTTCAGGATGTTTTTATTTGAAGACCGTAAGTTCCTCTGTGGGCCATACCAGGAGAGGCGGTCCCGTAGGTTTCAAAGTTAATCGCAGTTCTGTGAAATAGACCCATTTGACAAAAATGGACTTCCATGAGGTCATTTAAATTGTTACTAATTAATAAGGATGGCCACTGTTGCCGTGGCTTCTAGATAACAGGTGCATATGGAAATATAATTTCTAGAGTTGAATCCGGTAGTGTGAAGTCACTGCAAGTTTTGAACAAAAAGTTAATCAGTGAATCCTGTTGCAGGATGCCCTTCAAACTGAAGCTTGAGGGCACTGCTTAATGTGCAGATGTTGTTAATATCACATGGGAGCATCATGGAAACCCTACGCTGGCTAAACTCTACAGCAAGGGTAGCCAACATGGTGCCCTCCAGATGTTGTTGGACTACAGTTCCCATGATCCACGCCCATTGACCATACTGGCTGGGGCTGGTGCAAGCTTCAATCTACCCGTGCTCTACATTATTATTATTATTATTATTATTATTATTATTATTATTATATGTACCAGAACCTTTTGTCTTATGGTGCCAGCCTCGTGGAAACTGGGCAAGTCTTATTTGGTGTTTGGCCCGCTACATGTGTATTTTGGGGAATAACAAAAGTCTGGGGAAGCATAGATTTCACCAAGGATTAAGTACCAATTGCATATGAGCAGCTAATTGGAATTAGGAAAAAAGCATCAATCTCTGCCTGCCTCATCTAGTTAGGATAAAGAAGACTTAACATTCTATATACCATGTCTCGAGTATTCAAACTGCTTCATGTACGTTATCTAATTCAGGTGCGGACAGACCTCTGGCTTGTGGGATCTACTTTGGGGTTTGTTTTGTTTTTTGAAACCCCAAGATCCACCAGCCAGAGCCAAGTGCAAAAGACATACACTTAAATATTTCTGGGCCCTTCTGATCACTCGGAGATCTACCTTTTGCTGACCCCTGAACTAAGTAATCTTTACAATCAGCCTTGTAAGGTCGAGCAATACTTCAGATGGTCATGGGCATATGAGGGAATAGACGATACCCCAAGGTGTCAGCAAGGTGATGCTTAATGGATGTGGATATGATGAGGAATGCCTGGCTGGTGACTTGCATTTCTGGCCTCTTAGTGACATCAACTTTCAGCATGTGTCCAGGCCATTGGGAGGAGGTGAGCTTTACCGAGCTTTGCTGTTATGAGCCTTTTTCTCTGATAGCTTTTAGTCACCTGCTTCCATACAGTGCTGCTGCTGGTGGTTTTCATTATTTTTTTTAAAAAAATATGTTTATTTTTCTTGGATTTATTGTTTGCCTAATTGTTTCAGCCCTGAGACCAGGGCATGCTTATAAACGTTGCAAACAAATGGTTTTATTTATTTATGTTTACATGCAAGATAGCATTTGGAACTTGGGTTATTTCATGTTCTTATAGTTTCTTTTTCATGGACTTTTCTACCCTAGACGAGGGAATCCTTTACATCTGTGCAGAGAGCGATTTAAAAAGATCCAAAAACTCTGGCAGCAACACAGCATTACGGAGGAAATAGGACACGCACAAGAAGCAAATCAAACGTTAGTAGGAATCGACTGGCAACATTTATAACTAATTCCTTTCTGAAGACTGGAACTTCATGGTCATCCTTTTATAATCCAGCAAAATTTGTCAGCCGGAAGGTGGAATAGGAAACAAAGGATTGAAGTAATAAAGAGAAGAGTCTAGTTCTTTTATTGACTTTTCCATGTTTGTATATTTCCTGGTTTCCATAACCATGTAAACTTTTCTGTTTAGCAGATTTGATCAATAGTATTATTTGCACTGCTTCTTTCGTACACAACCTTTTGATTTCTATAACTTGGGCTACTGAATTTAACATTTCTATTACAAAAGTAGCCATCTCCTTGGAGTATGAAACTTTTTGAATAAGAGGAGGAAAAACTGCTGAAATGGCAACTTAGCACAATGTTGAAGTGGTGTGTTCACCCTTTTGTAGTAAATCTGAGCCATTTTGCATTTTAGTACTTAAAACTTGTAATGGAATGAAATAGGGGTGCAAAAAAATGTAGCAATGGGTTTATCTATAGGAGTGCAGAAGAACACTCATTGTATCTAAAATGACTTTGTAATCTGAAGCCTTGAAGGGCTATTTTGCCTTTGTCTTTCTTCTTCTTAAAAGAGAACACTTTAATAAGGAAAACTAACTTAAAGATCTTCTTTTTTTGAACTATTGCACTCTTTAGAATTATTGTGTGGATTGTGATATTGACATAGTGGGCAAGAACCGAACGCTGTTGTCCATGCTGTGATTGATAACCTCCTATGTTTAGAAGGTTGACATTCTGCTTAGTTGATTTGAGATATTGCGTAACATCACCCATCAGAGAAGTCATGCGAAAATTAATTTGATGTCAGATTGAATAGGAAGAGAATAAGAATTTTATTTCATTTCATTTACATTTGTTGATTACCAGCCTTCAAGGTTCAGGATCCTTTCCCCTTTTTAAAGTTCCAAGATAAAAACATAGAAGGCAAAGTGAGAACCAAGGACAGGCCCCCTCCCACCACATGAATTTCCTTTAATTTGCACCGCCATCTACATCTATTTGTACTTGGCTGGCGTTCTGTAAAGAAGTTTGTCTATAGTATATTTTGTAAGTATATTGAAATAACGGCACAGATTTTGCACATGGGTGCCTGAAGGCAGTGAATTTTCTAAATATACATTGGGGCCTCAAAACCATATAAAATAACGTTATACTTTCTCTAGAGGTTTCATTCTCTCTGTCCCTTCCAAATAGCATCCTTTTAAAATAAATAGCTATAATCTGTAATCTTAGTTAGTTCTGATAACTCTTGGGATTTTTCCTGGCTTTCATCTTCAGTTCAGAGATGGCATCCCACAAACAGCCAGTATACTAGCAATTAGTCTAAGTTTGGTTTTTTTCAGTGATCTAACGCATCAAATAGTGTTTACAGCAGTCTTCTATAGGCTCAGAATAGTTGCAATGAATACATAGGACACAAATTCAAAGCTATACCAGTTCGGCTTCCTTTTCTTAGGGAGAATAACTTTTGACAGGACAGGCGTCCATCTGATCAGTCTTCCTACACGTGTTTGCTAGTAGTTCCTGAGCCTCTCCTTCTTTGCTGAGTGTTATGTAACTAGCAAGAAAATATTCAGTCTTCATTTTCCCTTTGATTAGGTTGTGAATAAAGCTATTTGCTCTGCATGTTACACTTAATGTACTAGTTCTGCTCTGATATTGTTTCTTTGGGATTTTAAAAAAACAAACTTGCTTTAAGAGGCATTTAGTAACAATGCATTTAGATTCTCAGTCTCCCCTGCTCCCCTTTTATGGGTGCATAAAACAGAAAAATAGGATCTGCTGCCATTTAACTGACAAGTTTCTATGTAAAGTAAATACTGAGAGAATAAGGTCTTTTCCCCTCAGGTACTCTAGTCCAAGATGGCAGTCAAATGGGTTGATGGAATTATGACTATATGACATAGGAAAAGTGTATAAATTTATCCTGGATTTTGTAGGATTGCTCATCCTTCAACAACCCATTTTCTTCTCTGACTTTTTTTCCTTTTGCATGTATTTATGTTCATTGTAGAAATGTTTATATAACAAGCTTTCAGTATCAGGGAATTAATACCTGTAATAACTTTCATATCTGTGGACAACTTGTAAAAATTCAAATGTATCATATGTATAAAAAGTATAAAAATAAATGCTTTAGGTGTTGACATTCGATTGATGTGTAAACCTGTTGATTTATTTATTTTTTAAGGTGTGCCGAATGTTTTGAGTTACTAGCTTTTGTGTTTTAAGATTAATAGCCTGGATCAGCAACATCTCTTTCTGCATTCAAACATCTGAGTTCAATCATCTTGTCACCATTTTAGTAAATTAGTATTACACAGCAAAGCACAGAAGAAAGCCTCCACACAATTCAGGACTACTTCTCAGGAGAAGTGAAGACTCCTTTCCCAAGATCATTAAAGGGTCTGGAAACCAAGCCTTATGAGGAATGCTTGAAGGACCTGGGTTGTTTAACAAGCAGTGTTAAAAATGAGTCATGACTTAGTTCCCAGTTCAATGGGCCAAGTGCACCTGAGTGGTGACTTAACCCATTGTTTTAAGTACATCTTGCTTATCACACTGGGAAGGGGGTGGGGTTAGGAAAAGAAGCAAAAACAAAACAAAACCCCACAAGGTACGAAAATGAGAATTTTATCCAAAGTCCTTCATGCTGGCAATTCAGATGTATAGAAGTTCATTATTATTATTTTGGCTCATGTCCTTAAAACAGGACTTGTTTCAACAAAACATTGAGCTTCTATATATCTACTTCTGTATATCTGAATTTCCCTGATGGAAGACTGCAGTTTTCCACAAAAATAAATCATTCTCTTTTCCCTACTCCATGTTCTTCACTCCTTTCCCCTCCCATCTTACCACACACAATTATTTTTATTCTTGAAAATGCAAACTCTAAAACCAACAAATAACAGTACGGTCAAAACTGGAAGGGTAACCTTGAGTCTGGACTTGAAAATAGATCTCTGCATCGCCTAACCTGTCGCCTTGCTGGAAACAAACTTATCCAGGCATTTATCTCTCAGTGGGGAGCTGTTAGCATGTGACATTGTTCTATTTCTCTGGCCTTATCTCTTAATCAATTAACCTCTAATGCTCTTCTTTTTAAATAGCATTTTAAAAATACCACATCACCTCTAAATTTATTTAGCTGAGGTCGGCGTTAGCTTTAGCATAAGCAAAGTTAACAATAATATTTTTTCCCTTTCTCTGAAATGCTTAAAAAAAAAATTCTACTCGCATCATTGTAAACTCTGCCAGTTACCAGTTCAGCAGAGGTTATCCTTAGCCGGAGGAGCCTGATATAGCCGTCTCCTGCTCCTGCTAAGCGGCACATGCTCACAGAAGCCATCACTGTCCAGCATTACGTGTGCAGGATAGAGGAGTGCATGGTGGCTAATCTTATAAAATGTATTAAGGTTACTTAGAAACGATTAGCTCTGGAGCAGCTGTGTGTATACTTTTCTCCCTCTTAGGATGTTTCGCCAAGTGTTCTGTGTCTTGGAGGAACGGGGGAATTTTAAAGTAACACTCGCATTTCTAAACTTGAGCAGAAAAGATGGGCTGTTGTAACTTCCTTGTAAATTCAGTTGGGTGTATTAGGCATTTATAGAACACGGAACGTAACTGCACACCAGCCCAACAGCCCTGTGTTGTTCCCAAGGTGGCTACATGAGAGCCACATGCCTGAATGAACATTTTTGTCTCTGGATTTTGGATATTTTTCACTTGATCTCAAATGAGCCAGCAACCTTGAGACCCTTCTGCTGTAAATCAGTTACACAATGCACTTTATTAGTCTGAGGATTAATGATTACATGCCTTCAAGGAAGCCCAGATCTTGAATCAGTGTCTGAGGCAGTAATGGACTGGATGGGGAACCAACAAATTGAAACTGAATCCAAATAAAGCAGATGTGCTGAGGGAGGATGGTTCCTGGTTCAGCAGTTACTGAAATGGCCTGTTCTGAACAGAATCGCACTTTCCTTAAAGGAGGAGAGGTGCACTTTCGTGATGAATATGGTTCCAGTAGTACCCCCCAAAGTCCCAACTCAGCAGCCAGCAGCAGCAGCTATGCTTCGCTTTGGCTGATGCACTAACTTTCCTGGATAGGGTTAGCCAGGCCATAGTTTTCCATACTGTAATAATGCACTCGACATGGAAGTCGTTTTTAAAGCAGTACAAAACACAGTGGTCCAAGTCTTATGGGAGCAGCAGGGAACTCACATATTACTCCCATTTTAAAACAGCTGTACTGGTTACCAATTGTCTTCCCATTCCTGCTTAAGGTGCTTATTCTGACATTTAAATTTTTGAACTCTCTGGGACCAAAATACCTTGTTGCATACCAACCGGCCCAATATTTAAGATCAGCCAATGAAGCCCACATGGTGGTCCTGATCAGCAATATGGAGACCATTTGGGCATCTCCAAGGCACTGAAACAATCTCCTCGCTGAGTTGCTCCTTGCCTTGCCTTTATCCTTTATTTTAGAAGGAAGGTGAACAAGTACCTCTTTTGCCAACGAAGAGGTGAAGTCGGTCCACAGTTAGTTTTGTAGTGTGCACCTGTAGTTTTGTTTCTGTTGCTATTTCAGTTCATGCTGTGCTTGTTTTATATTGTTGCTGAAACTACTTATAGAATATATAGTGATTTGTTGTTTATTGCCCTTTGAATTTTTGCTAAAGGGTGGTATAGAAATATAGGACGTAATTCAATGCAGCGCTCAGGGGAAGGTTCCATCAGCACAAATATCTCTCTTTCTGTGCACGAGAACATTCTCTTCACTCTTCCTTCTGCAAGTCCCCTAAATCAGTTCTAGGGGCTCCCCCACTCTTCTGGGGCATATTTGGGGAATGGGGGGCATGTGTGAGGGGAGTAGAGATGGGACAGTCCCACTGACCAAGTGGAAATACTTGCACTGATGGAACTCATTACTAGAATACCTCCCAAATGTTCTGTCCCATCTTCCTTCCATCAAGGAACACCAAGCAGTATTGCAGGACTCCCATTGCAGGACTCACCAAACTCAGAGGTGCTTAGCTATTAGTTAGCTAGGTCCAGAAAGGTTATTGCATCATGAGCTTCCACCCCAGCATTCCCCAACCCGGTGCCCTCTAACTGACGGTGGATTACAATTTCCATAATTTCTGCTGGTTCTGGCTAATGCAAATTGTCATCCAAACCATCTGGAGGGTACCAAATTGGTGAAGGCTGTTCATAAATTTGCCAATCCTCCCCCAACCCCAGTTACCGTTCTGTCAAGTGTCCATTTGTGGGGGAGCATGTTTTGTCACTACTTAATATGTCAAATGGCCCTTTGAGTCTTAAGCTGAAAAAAAGTGGAGCAAATGTTTCCTTTCTAGAGTGTTGGACAGTGAATTACAAATCCTTACAGCAAAAAAAATATTTACAAAGAAACAAAATCCACATAATACCTTAAAATATATATAAGGTATACACTCTTAAAATATAGATAATTTTAATATCTACATTCACATTTGCAAAAATAGCACCTACAAACATATGTTAAATGGCATTTACAATATCAGAGAACCTCTTTCTTGATAGGATAAATATATATTACAAATTAATACAAAACAGCCATGTCAAAAGACCCACATGAACTGGAATATCTTATCTTGCAGGATAGTGCATTTTTTGTTTCATTTCTCAACCACCAATTCCTTCCTTCCTTCTTAATGAGTAACCTTCACCACTAGGTTGGATTGCTGCCAAAGGGGTGTGACAGCCAAGTCAGTTGGGTGTCAGTTCCAATTTTTTGCTTGTTCTAAAAGAATCTGCTCAACCTAGTGGTGGAGATTATCCACCTTCAGCAAAAGAAGAAAAAGCATTCAGAAGAACGGATCCCTCCCATTTCTGTAAAAACAACAAAAATGTCTATGTCTCCTGTGTCCTTACTAGGAATGGGTGAATCTTTCAGTGTTGGTTTCTCCCAGTATCTTATTATCACAGTCTCTTATTATTCCAATCTTAAGTTTCGTTTTCCACATTTCCACCTCTGTTTGAAAATCCTTTCTTTAGAAAAAATCCTCATGAATATTCACACACAATTTAAGTGCAAATTTTGTGTGCAATTTTGATGACTATATACATTCTTGCAGTGCATTTTTTGTAACATGCATTTTTGTAAGTTATTTTCACGAATACTGTATGTCTATTTTCATGCACAATTCCCCCTAAAACATGCATTTTTGAACACATTTCTTGGCTGGAGAATTTTACTGCAAAATTCATATAAGTACAAATTTTATAAAATGGTTGTGTTTCTGTTTGTGTATTGTTTCAGAAAGTATAAATTAGGTAGGTTCAGTTTAAAATGTGACTTCAAATGAAATTGTTCACTAGTCCTTAAACAAAAACTGATTCTATAACCTAATATAATACAATATAATGAGGTAACTCTTGAGATTAGCTGTCAAATGTGGTGATTTTGTAAGTGAACCCATATATTCTGATATCACAGTAAATAATGTGTTAAATAAAAACCCACACACAAATTAGAGGGAGATAACCCAACTCTGTATGAAGTGATGGTTGCAGTCAAATACTTCTAGGGTTGCATTAAGCTTAGGTGCAATACAATAAACTCTTTGGAACATTTCATGACTACTACTCATATGTCAGATACAGAACATAGCACACTAAAATCTCCCCGGAGAGCATTTTGAAATTTTCATAATTAAACTCTTTTCCAGCTGCCTGTTCTTTGGAAAATGTCTCATGTTGACCTAACTAGCACCATTATAGACCTATATACAACAGATTTTGTATATTTAGCTTTAGTTACTGTATTCCCTAATCTTCAATTGTTTTGTTGCTTACTGGTTCTGCCATCCATATTTCACTGTTTCAAAAACTGCATTTCGAAAGCTGAAGCGCAGAATTCTTTTAAGAGGTTTGTACTAAGGTTCATGATAATGTTCTAAACATTTGTCTGCAAATATCAAGAATGGATTTGGAAACTGGGAATATGCTGCATTTAACTAACTTCTTCATTTGGAAAAAGAGTAAAAACTGTACATGCGACCTTGCTGATGATGAACCTGTGTGCGACAATGGCATACTACTAAAACCACACACACACACACACACACACACACACACACACGCCAATTTGCCTAGAATTTCATGAAGGGTACCATTGAACCCTTCCTTTTGTCCTCTTCTGGAACCTAAGCAGTCTGTAAACCCTTAATCATCGCCAAGTTCTTCTTCTTCTTCTTCTTCTTCTTCTTCTTCTTCTTCTTCTTCATAATAATAATAATAATAATAATAATAATAATACCTTTACTGCCATTGTACAACCTGTATACAATGAAATTAAAGGAGCCTCACTCCCCCCCAACACTCAATCTCTTATCAAACAACACACCACCTCGCAAGTCAATTTCGCTATGTTATTTTTTGTTCTTCTTTTTGATACCTGCTGCTAAAAACCATGGCTGTACTCCCGTCATGACTTAAGGATACTACTGTAACCTACTCCTTGTTGACATTCCCCACTTGCTGTATCTCTCCCGTATGATTCCATTACGTTGGTTCTCCTTTCTCTGTGATCATATTCACTCCTGTGCTTCAGTTTCTACCCTGGCCTCCTTTTTCACTTCAGTCTCATGGTCCTTATTTCAGAGGTCTCCCCCTTCTGCGGCTTGTGGCCATACCTAGCAGAGGTCAGCTTCTCTTAGGGCCCCTTGCACTCTCTCTTGTCAAGTGTCCATGCACACAGAAGATCCCCATTGGTCCTCAGCATGTCCAGTTAAAAGGAGCACAGATAACAAAAGCTGGGAAAGGCCTTAGAGAGCTGTCGCCAGCACCAGCCTAGATGGACCGTTTGGTCTGACTTGGGCTAAGGCAGCTTCATATGCTATCTATGCATTCTTCTGCAAGTCCCTCCTGGCCTTCTCTTTTTCCAGAACGACCTTCCTTGAACTACCTTACCCCACAAGTTCACACACATGTACACTACTCAAAATCTCTTCTCAATCACCCATCCCTTTCTTCTGTCACTTACTGAAGATGGTCAAGTCTTTTGGACAAAGTACCAGGTCCAACCGTGTTTGTTCACAGCACCTAGGAATCTGCTGAAGCTAGCTAACTGCTTTTTGCTTTCACTCAGGAAAGGCTTGCCTGGCAAATACATGCATGTATGTACAAATAATTAAAGAAAACTTCATATAGAACAAAGATAAAAATCTCTTTACGCAGCAAGCTCTTTCCCATGCTTCATTCCAGCTTCTAAAATTTAAAAAGTATTTGCTATCTGATCACCACTTTTAGAGTCACAGTAAAAGTAATATACAGTCATGCAGAAAAACGTGTTTGGATTCACAGTGCACTGAGCCAACAAGGTCATTGAGCCAATGATGTCTTCCGTAAGCTGCAGAAAATCCAACTTTTTCTGCATTGGTTCCAATTTGTTGAATAAAAATGTTGAACTTGCTTCGATTATTAGCTTGTGCCTATTAATAGGAGGGGGAAAGGCTCACTCCCAAGTGCTGATTTGCAGCAATATTTTTCCTTTGACAACCAAACCGCTACAAGTTGGTTGCCATGATTACTTCCCAGGAAACAGCAGAATTCTCATGTCCGATTTATTGTAGTTGGTGTGTATGTTAAAACAAAGTGAGCCTAAAACTCTGAAG
Source organism: Podarcis filfolensis (assembly GCF_964270895.1). Lineage (NCBI taxonomy): Eukaryota > Metazoa > Chordata > Lepidosauria > Squamata > Lacertidae > Podarcis > Podarcis filfolensis. The sequence goes on from NC_139606.1 coordinate 98,448,555, forward strand.
TAGTTGAAATACAGAAATACCTACCAAATGAATGAATGACGTATTGGCATCACAGCACCTGAGCAATCGCTGGCAGCTTGGGCTATAGCTTATCTGCTGTTCAAACCAGTGTGATCTTATTTTTATCAAATGACAAATTGGTGTTCAGTGCACAGAAATCCAGTACAATTTTACTCTCTGTTTTTGCGCATCATGTGAACATGGCAGAAGGTAGTCCTTTCAGTAACAACTTCAAACAACACCTGCGTTTATCCAAAAAATTAGAGGCTATTATGAACTCATACCATTCTCTATGTCTTTCCATTACTTGGACAACTGAATATTCTTTTGCTTTAGCAAGAACATTCAGAGCAGTGCTTTGACTACCCCCCAGAAAAGTATACTATTGTTGTTGTTTTTACAAATATATTTGTAAACTTAAGTACAAAAATAATTAGCTTTAAACTTCCCCATTCGGTTTCTGGTGATGGGAGGCGAAACACAAGATAGTGTTGACCACTTATTCACACCGAATTTCTTATGAAATATCACTTGCCTCAAAAATACAATTACCCTAGAAAGTATCTGCTTTAAACTTCACGTTATAGCATTTCCCATAGAGGTGGTTTTGGCTGTCTACTGTAAGGATGCTTTTATTATCCACAAAGTGCTTTATACTGTTCTCTCCGTATGTAAAAAGTGTATGTTTTGTGCATGCATATATATATATATAGCTGCGACAGCTTGTACCTTTTAAAAAACCGAATATTCACAAATCTCAGTCTTTGGTAACAGTCTTTTTAGCCAATAAACTCAACTGACGGTTGAGACAGCTTGGGTTTTTGCGCCGTCGCCTTCTGCCCCTTCTGCGCCTGCATCCACTTGGTTCATCTTACCAATATTTTTCAAATTTTCCAGGGTGGATTTGAAAGTGTCTTTCAGGCTCTTCTCCAACACCCATCCTTCGCTCTCACATTCAGGATCTTCTGGATTGGCAATGCTCTCCAGGGAAGTATGCAACAGCCGCAACCCTATCATCACCGACATCTGGTTGGGAAACAGAATTTAAATGCCTTTATTTAAAGAATGCGTAAATCCCTTCATGTCCAAGTATGTCAAAGTGATAAGCAAAAGGCCATTCAGACAACGAAACAGTATAAAATGTGCCTTTCAAAACCTGGAAACAGCCGAAATCCAGGAAGTCTTGTCTAAATAAAAAGGTTTTCAAATTGGGGTTTAAACTGGTGTAAGTAAAATGGGGGGGGTCATTCCAGGACCACAGTGGGGGCAGGGTGGGGCAATGGGAGAAGGGCCTTCTGGTGGTTCCCTCACTGCGAGAAGTGAGGTTACAGGGAACCAGGCAGAGGGCCTTCTTGGTAGTGGCGCCCGCCCTGTGGAACACCTTCCCAGATCTCAAGGAAATAAACAACTATCTGACTTTTAGAAGACATCTGAAGGCAGCCCTGTTTAGGGAAGCTTTTAATGTTTGATGTTTTGTTGCTTTTTAAAAAATATTATTAATATTATGTTGGGAGCCACCCAGAGTGGCTGGGGAAACCCGGTATAAATAATAAATTATTATTATTATTACATATTCCAAATCTCTTTCAGCTCAGTCACATAACCTGGCAGCCCAGCAGCAGGGTAAGTCAAACACTATTTAAAAGGATTGTTTCCCCTCTGCAGTAGGCCTTCTCCTGAATGGATTTTAAAACAGGGGTAAGCTTATGCAAGTTTAACTTAAGCTGGTGTAAATTCTGCAAGTTTCCTATATTTAGGATTTATCTGGACCCGTGACCATCCCAGATGTTGCTGGACTCCAATTCCCATCAGCCCCAGTGAGACCCAACAACATCTGGAGATCCACAGGTTCCCCATCCCTGATCTTAACCCTGGATCCAAAGAACCACAGGATGGACAGAGCAATCCTAAGTAGTGGAAGCTGGCAGAACTTACGCTGGCAAGTTCAATTGGCACGTTCCCCATCCCTGTTTAGATCCTGGTAAAAGTGTGGCATATCTGGTGCTTGAATTGTTCAACCATATGCAGGGAAGAAACATGTTTTTGCCTTCAATAACTTCCAAGTCCTGCAGCGATAATTTTACTCTAGTAGATGTTTGTGGTTATAAACTTCCTCCGAACTGGCAGAGGAGATCTCAATAGCAAGTTTCAGGTACGTTGAAAGCTTTTTGTGGGCAGGGTGGTGGTTAGTCTAGATAGTAGACATTTTGGCACCTGAGGTGGACCCGGAAATGGCACCCCATGCCCCACCAGAAAAGAAGGCTTGAGGGGGGATCTACAGCATGTAGAAGAGGGGAACAAAGATTGACTTTGGAATCAGCTGCCCCTGTGGACCATGCTGCCTGAGGCGGTTGCTCCACCTTGCCTCATAGGTGGGCCTGTCCTGCTAGATGTCACCTGAGGAGTCTCCTACAGCCCTTGCACTGTAAAATCTCAGAATGCAAGTGGTAGAAGTTCAGTGAAAATGTTATACTTCTGCCACTTGCATCAACCAGAAGTCTTGACATTTTACATTCAAGTGTCTGGTTATCTGCTCAAGGACAGGAGTTGGGGACCTGTAGGCTTTCAGATCCTGTAGCGTTATAACTCCCCTCAAGGGATGGCGGGAGTTGGAAATGGTGCCCGCCCTGTGGAACACCCTCCCATCAGATGTCAAAGAGATAAACAACTACCTGACATTCAGAAGACATTTGAAGTTCAGGGAAGTTTTTAATGTGTGACATTTTAATGTATTTTTAATCTTTGTTGGAAGCCGCCCAGAGTGACTGGGGAAACCCAGCCAGATGGGTGGGGTACAAATAAATAATAATAATAATAATAATAATAATAATAATAATAATAATAATAAATAATAATAATAATAATAATAATTGGAGTTTCAATTCTAGAATACCCCCACTCCTCTCCCAGACCAACTAGATTGTAAAATATAAGCATTTACATTAAGCTATGCGGCAGATTACTATTATTATTAAAATGTAATGGATGTGTGTTAGAGTTACCAGGTGGGGTGGGGCAGTTCTATGGTTGGATTTGACCAATACAAAGCAAAATGCAAACATTAAACATTTAAAATGGCCACTCGCAGTCCAGAGTGGCCATTTTAAGAACACAGCCGGATTTGCTTGCAAGCCTGAGAGAAACCAGGTCTCTCTTGCACGTCCTGGCTGGCCTGCTTGTGTCTCCTGCAATTATGTCACCTGGCTGCAAAGCCCTCAACTCTGAATTTCAAAAATAAGAAGTGGAACCTGAGAGAATGGTGCCACTGGGTAAGAGGAGTGCTTCTTGCAGTTCTATTTTGACTTCTCGTGTAGTTTTTAGGTGTGTGTAGAGTGGGGAAAGAATGAAGAGCACTTTCTTCTTCTTCACCCAATTCCAATGCCTTCTCCTGCTGTGTTATACAGCTGTCAGCCATGAATACGAGCATTTTACAGCAGTGAGGTGAATGGATGAATGAGAAATAAAGTTCTGGAGAATATTCATTTCCCTTTTTATGCTAATAGCACAGCGTGGCGCTGTCAGGGGTGGGGGGAGGTTAACCTCATAGCACTCATCCAAACCTAATCCCCTGCTGCAAGATACTTACTATATCCTGCCAAGGACTTAAGTAGGCCAATGTCCTTTCTCCTAGGGCCAACCCTGGCGTCAGGCAGAGTTGGAGGGGCGGGGGAATGGCAGACCACTGATGGTTCTTTCTGAGTCCTGAACTGTTCCCCTCTGTCACTGTCAGCATCAATCCTCTGTAAATCCTAGAAGCTCACAGTTCCGGTCAGGGCACTTTGAGGTTTTTTGTTTTTTTAAATGTCACTTAATGTGCATACCTAGAGACCTAGGTATATAGAAACCTCTGCCTTATTTTGGGATGCCCCCATTTCTGTTCCAGACTGATAGGCAGTCAGTCACCCAAGTCGACCATCAGAGAGGAGGATGGCTGCTTCAGAACAATAGTGTCTGGGCAGTTAAGAGTGTTCTGAAAAGGCTTATTCTGTTAGACCAGGATTTCCCAAACTTGGTTATCCAGCCATCTTTCTGGACTACAGTTCCCATCATCCACGACTACTGGTCTGGCGAGCTAGGGATGATGGGACTTGTAGTCCAAAAACAGCTGGAGACCCAAGTTTGGGGAACCCTGCATTAATGCGAAACTGATGCTAAAGAAGTAAACTAACCTGAGATAAATTAATAGAGTGAGGAAATAATGTTGAGTTTGGTTCTGCTTTATGTTAGGCAGGATACGGCTCTTGACCCCAATCTGAGAATATGGTCTCAAGGCTTCTACTTACCACCACCCCTCATCCTGAGACTAGATCTGCAATGTTCCTAGCATCTGAATCTAGTCTGTATGTGTATGTTAACTCCTCCTGCCATACCACAGTCTTATGGCCCTCCTGCCATGGTGGGCTGTGACTTGAGGGGCCAGTCCACAGTGGAGTGCCTCTGTCATCTTCCACCCTGCCCACGCACATGTAAAAGACTTCATCATGCCTGATCATCCCTATGGCAGGGATGGGGAACCTTTTTTGCGACTGAGGACCACATTCCCTTCTGGGCATGCCAGAGTGGGTGGAGACATAGGCAAAAATGGCAAAGCAATAAATGTGGTTTTTTTCCTTTGTACAGCAAACTAGCTATCCTGAATTAAAGCAAGCAAGTGTCGTTATCTGAGGTCAAAGGCACACTCCGGTCAGGAAAAACACTACTGAGGGTTTTAAAAGCAGCAACAACCCTGCAGTGACCACCATCAGATCACCCTTTAGCACCATCTAGCCTGATGAACACCTCTGGATTAACTTGAAAGCTTTTGCACTATTTTCTGACCTTTTCATGCTGCCCTATGAATTTGGATATTTTCTTATGGGTTGTTGCAGCTGTGATAGGAATTTTGAGGTCTTAGATATATGGTAATGTTCATAAGCATACCAACCAAGCACATACATAGATCAGCACAGGAAGACCAACCTGGAACCATTTTGATTCCTAAACTGAGCAAATGTTTTCTCTGCAAAGTCAAAGTGGGAAACCTCCCATTGTCTCTTTCCTCACAAATCCTGTCTTAAGGGCACATTTAAGATATGAATAGGGTGTGAGCCTGTGACCTGGCCCAGGGACTAAGTATTTATCATTTCAAAAGACTAGCCAGGCTCCCCAGGCAATCCAATCAAGTAACCTGCCAGACAGGAGAAAAACAACATTCAAAGTTCTGTTTTAAGACCGCCTTTTCTGTGATGTAGATAAGATGTATCTGAGGGGTGGTCTTAGGTTATACCCCTTCTGTGATGTATGTATGATGTTTCTGGGGGTGGTCTTGATCTACAGGGTGGCAATTTCAAAAGTCTTTATAAGGCCTTGCACACCATTTTTCTGGGTTCCTCTTCTCTCCTGCGGGTGAGGGGAGCACCCTGTTGCAACAGTTCAATAAAGATCAAGCTTACTAGCTGCTTTGCTCCTCAGTATTCTCTGGTTGGCTAACTCCTCCTGCCATACCACAGTCTTATCACAAATGTCCCTACTGGGATGCCCTCCTGCCATGGTGGGCTGTGACTTGAGGAGCCAGTCCACAGTGGAGTGCCTCTGTCTTCTTCCACCCTGCCCACTCACATGTAAAAGACTTGATCATGCCTGACCATCCCTATAGCAGGGATGGGGAACCTTTTTTTGCGACTGAGGACCACATTCCCTTCTGGGCATGCCAGAGTGGGTGGAGCCAGAGGCAAAAATGGGCAAAGCAACGAATGCGGTTTTTTTCCTTTGTACAGCAAACTAGCTATCCTGAATTAAAGCAAGCAAGTGTCATTATCTGAGGTCAAAGGCACACTCCGGTCAGGAAAAACACTACTGAGGGTTTTAAAAGCAGCAACAACCCTGCAGTGACCACCATCAGACCACCCTTTATCTTCTCCTACCAATAGGGAACCTATGTAAGGACTCTATATGGGCTCTTGGATACCCCATAAGGGAAAAGGGCAATTTTTGTTTACAACACAGCTCATTTACTTTCCGTGTTTTTCCATTGACTACCCTTGAAATGGGTTTAAAGCAGCCTTTGCCAGCCTGGTGCACTCAAGATATTTTGGACTACAACCTCCATAAGCCCAGGACAACACATCCAAGGTAGGGATGATGGGAGTTGTAGTCCAAAATGTCTAGAGATTAGCTAATGGGGCCTCCCGCTGCCACTGTGCCGCTGGAGCACGATTTCTGTTCTCATCCTGAAGCAAAGTTCTTAACCTGAGGTACTATTTCTGGGTTAGCCGAGTCTGTAACCTGAAGCGTCTGTAACCTGAAGCGTCTGTAACCCGAGGTACCACTGTATAGAAATTTAAGCTAAGAACATTGTCCTTTTTTATTTACATCATAAACTATTAAGTCAGAAATTGAAGAAAGTTAAAAATGAAGGCAAAGAGTGTGGGCATAGCCAGAATTTATGTTGTTGGGGCAAGGATGGGGGGGACGTGATTGGTCAGTTAAGTATTTTTATTTACTTACTTGATTATGGGGGGCAGAAAGGAAATGAAAAAATAGGATGGGATCATAGCATTAAAGGCCTCTCTCTCCCACTCTCAGGAAGTGTTCCTCCCTACTTGCAGAATATAACAGTAAAGCACTCAGGATGGGGCTAGCAGCCAGCCCAAAACCTGAGCTCTTTAGTACTATTGGGAATGTTTTGTGTGGGGTCAGGGGAAGATTTCCTTGTCTCCCCTCCCCTGCAGGCCCTGAACAGCATGGAGCTCAGAATAGAAGGCCCTCCTTTTACAGTGTAATGCAGACCCTCCAAGTGTACCTATTTTCCAGGGATGTCCCTGATTTAGAGAAGCTGTCCCAGTTTCTGATTTGATCCTGGAATGTCCAGCTTTTCCTTAAGGTAAATTTAAAGGGACCCCTGACCATTAGGACCAGTTGTGGCCGACTCTGGAGTTGTGGCACACATCTTGCTTTATTGGCCGAGGGAGCCGGTGTACAGCTTCCGGGTCATGTGGCCAGCATGACTAAGCCGCTTCTGGCGAACCAGAGCAGTGCATGGAAACGCCGTTTACCTTCCCACCGGAGCGGTACCTATTTATCTACTTGCACTCTGACGTGCTTTCGAACTGCTAGGTTGGCAGGAGCAGGGATCAAGCAATGGGAGCTCACCCCGTCACAGGGATTCGAACTGCCGACCTTCTGATAGGCAAGCCCTAGGCTCTGTGGTTTAACCCACAGCACCACCCGCATCCCTAGCTTTTCCTTAGGATGTCCCTATTTTCATTGGAGAAATGTTGGAGGGTATGGGATTATCTGACCCCCCCCCCCAAGCTGTCTGAAGGCAATCCTGGGAATATTTTATTTTTTTAGGGAAGGCTTTAAAAAAAATGTTTTATTATGTTTTCATATATGTTGGAAGCCACCTCGAGGGGCTGGGGCAACCTCATAAGATGTGGGGGTATAAATAGTAAAATAGGACGTCCCTATTTTCATCAGAGAAATGTTGGAGGGTTTTGTACCGCACCATTTTGTTGTGGGTCCCCCCGCTTGGTACCATCACCCGTTCTTGCTCTTCTGTGTGGAGGGCTGGCCTTTCACTGTGGTTCTATGCAAGACACCGAAACTACTATGCCGATATATTACCTCAAAGAGCCAGACAAAGAGGACGATGACTCCCATGGAGCTCATCATGCCGCTGTAGTATTTAAGCAGAGCCTCCCTGCAGCCGCGGTTCCATAGATTGAGCTCTTCGGTTTGAAAGTCATAGCTGTAGTGAGCTGAGTTGTTAGAGACCTGGTACTGGATGCAAGGTCGTGGCGAACTCGGGTTGCAGCAGCTGAAGGGGACGCCATCCACCAAGTATCTGCCGTCCACGTTGCTTTTAATGCGGCTGTAAACAGGCAAAGCACAGCAAGTTACAAATATAAAAGCATTTGGATCCAAATGCATTCCTACTGCTATTCAGTGCACCGTTTCTCGGCCACAGAGCGCCGCATCCAAACTCAGGGTGTGCCCCCTGCATGCAACTTTTCCCCCAGAGTCCACATCATGTTGTTGGTATTGAAATGCCAGCCCATATTTTCCCTCCCTCGTTGAAATCTAGATCTACTCTTTCTGGGCAAAATCTGCTAAGTTAAACTCTTGTTTCCAAAGGCTCAGATGTGCTCTTTGAGCAACCTGTGCACCTGCTGGAAGCATCCTTAGACAGGTGTAGACCATTGCAATCATTGGGTAAAGTTGGGCATTCTTAACTAATAGTGCTCGTTGATTTCCGTGTGTTCAAACCTGGACCCAGCCCTGCATGATCATCCTGCTTTCCCTTCCAAAATAATACCCACATCTGATAGCTCTTCGTTACCTGAAATCAGTAGTGATACCTGGAGTAGGATGAAACTGCAATGTTGGCCTCCAACACTGGTGTCACTGCTGCTTAATTGGATGGGACTGGGGTGGAGTGGGCTGTGTAGCTGCACCACTAGTGGAATGTGGCTGGCACAACCACACACCCCTGATCTCTTTACCGTCCTGCCCCAACCTCGCTCAGGTAAGCAGCAATGATGCTGGGTGAGGGGGGTAAGTGGTCCCACCGTATGTCCTGCTCAGAACCTTACTCTGTTCCTTCAGGTGATCAGTCGAGAACAGCCCATTGTTTCCACCCACTCACCAGTTAGGGGAAAATGCCACTCAAATTCCACAACGCTTAATCAGCTAGTTTGATAATTTAATAATGGGCCAGAAGAATGCTCCAATTTACTATAATCTGTGTAAGCACTCATATTATGTGTTTGTGTAATATCTGGGAAGTGCCATCTCAGAAGAGGCAGTCTCCCTTTTCTCATACATGGGAGGGAAAGCCGCTTCCTACGTCACATGCATGTATCATGGGAAGCAGGGATGGGAAACTCATGGTCCTCCAGATGTTGTTGGACTACAACACCCATCATGCATGAACCCTGAGCATGCTGTCTGGGCCACACTTCCCTCAAACCTGATCTAAAACCAAAGGACATCCAGAACCATCGTTTTTACTCCTGTACAAATTTAACTAATGGTTTGACTAAAACCTGATGGCTGCATCCTGAGAAGTGCTGGCAGAAGGGGGTCTACAGAAGATGACGGCCCCACCATTATTATTTTTTTGCCACAGCAGCCTCCTGAGCTCCCTGGAAATTCCCCGATGGTTGAGGAACTTCCCAAAATTATAGTGCAACAGTGGAGAGAGGGAATTGCTGAAGATCCGGCAGAGGCACCATCCATGAGAGGGGAGAGAAATTGAGCCTGTGATATTAACCTCAATTACCTGGGAGCACACCTGACTGAATTCAATAGGAGTTGAATATTCTGAATAGATTTGATTAGATTTCTGCTGTAAGTGATTAAAAGAGAGAGAGAAATTGTGTGTGTGCATGCCTTTGTCTGCTAAAGGTGATAAGTCCTTGATAAGCTCAGTGACTCTATGAGGAGTTCAGGGTATGCATCATATTTCAGAGGGGTGGAGCTGAATGAAAGTAAATGACAAAAATACTGTCAGTGAATGTGTCCAGTGAACGTGGATAAAACATGCAACAAACCCGGGGCATGACTAATCAAATATCTTTATATTCTGAACAGTGCCCAAACTTTAGTAGAACCTTGTCAGATCCTTACCAGTAAATCCTGATGAACTCTGATGAAACTTAATTGTTTTCTTCGCAAGAAGAAAATGTACCTTCAGCTTATTTTTGGTGATCCTTGTGCTCCTCAGCATGCACCAGGGATTGGCCAACCTGGCGGGACCTCCTTCCTTCCTTATTTATTTTAAAGTAATTATCTAGCCTTCCTGGAAATAAAACTATGGCGCAAAATGTGCAGGTGCCTTTCTAAGCAATTGATGTGAAATGAGATGGCCTGGCTGCTCCTGTCTGTCAGTGTTTTTAGCCTATGAGTGAAGTCAGAACAGTAATTGATAAGTTAGTTGTTTGGACACCAAGCTATAGGACTCCATGCGGTCTTAAAGAGCTGCTGTTTCCCCCTCCTCTTTTCCTGATTTTGTCTTGTTTTTCTAGACCCACGTGCTGCTCTGTTTGTTTTGCTGCTTGCCAGTCACATGAAGCAGCTGGCAGCCAGGTACAACAGAGGCTTTTTAGAAACGTGTGTGTTGGCGTAAGAGTAGGAGCGTGCCACTTGCCTGATGGCCACATAGAACAGAAAGCAGGCAGCTGCTTGAGAAATGTTATTAAAATGTGGGTGTGATGGAAGAAACGCAGGAATCCTCCAATTGCTGCTTTGATTTACTGCTTGCTGGCACATGGACAGGCTGCTAATTGAGAGGAGGCTCAGCTGAACATTGTGATGGTCAGGGTATGACAACCCTTTTCTTGTTTGTGCTGCATACTCCACAGCAGGGATTGTTTCATTTTCATTTTTTTGGGGGGGGGAGATCCCAGAACAGATACATCACAATGAAGATCACCTTTCCCCTGGTTGTTCCCAAGTTGTTGTTTTGAGAGGAGAGCACGGTGCACAGGCAAAAACACTGGGTGGCATTCAGATGCACTGAAATCAATTAATAGAACCAAGCTAAGTCCTTTAACTTCAATGGGTTTATTCTGAGTAAGAGTTAATTGACTACCACCCACTATTATCACCTTCTCTTCATACACCCTTAATTTTGAGCTTGCAGATGACATTAAGCCTCAGCCATTACAGTAGTCTACACCACTAGTTCAACTGCTGTTCTGGTGAGTTTTACTTTATTATCTGTGTATTCTGCTTGTATTTCTATTCTTTCCTATTTCATGAAGATAAGAGGGGGGGATACTTGTTGGTCAGCATTAAGTGTCTCTTTATTTGTGATTATGGCTCAAGTTTTAATGGCTCAAGAAGAAGTATAATCATAAGCTATTCACGGCTGGCCCTACCATTAGGCAGAGTGAGGCAACTGCCTCTGGCAGCAGTTTTGGGGGTATTGTGAAAGGGCAGCAAATAGCTAGTTATTAAATTTATTATTATTGTATTTTCACTCCCAGGAAAAAGGTCCCATTAGGATTTTCTCCATCAGATGTCGCCAAAATACCTGGGCCAGGCTTGGTACTTTGCAACTTGACCAGGTAGTGATGGATGGGCACCATTGACATTTCAACCAAGGCAGCCTTGGGACAGCCCTTAATCTATTGCCAAGGCTCCCAAACATTCAAGCGTAAGAATGTGCATTGGGGAACAGGGAGGAAATGGAGGAGTTCTTGGACTTTATATATTGTACTCATGCTCTCATCTTTCCTGAATGGTACTGTGAGATGTTGAACCGATGGATTCCCATTGTGAGTGGTACAAACACAAAGGTAAAGTGAAAGCCAGGTGCAGATTCGAATTTGGGAAGCACACTTTGTACAATCTTAAAGCCCCTAACTAAAGAGGAAACCCTACTGAACATAGTGGAATCTGTTTCAAGCCAAAATGGACTTAGAATTACATTATCCTACTTATGTCCCTATTTACCCGGGCAATGTCTCTGGTTAATCACTGTCCTATTTTGTCCCATTTTTGCACTTTTATCCGACTTGTTTAAAACTGTTAGTGCAACTTGCTGTGAGTATGTGCAACATCAAAACCCCTACTCCCTTGGTTCCTTATAAACCCAATTTGGACACTTCAAATAGACAACTAAAGGACTGCTCCCCCTTAAGTAGAACACACGACCACCCTAGTTTTCATCTGTGAATTTTGGGAGATATTGAGGCATGGCCTCATTTCATCTGAAATAGCCCTGAATCCATTTACAGTCCCTGACATATTGCACACTTAACAGCCTAGTTGTGACCTCTGCTCTCATCATCACAAACAAAACACCCATGGTTTTCTAGGCAGCTGATACAGTTTTAAAGGGTTCGCTTCCAAACTTAAATGTGGAACTTCATTTTATTCATTTATTCTACAGTTGCCAGACTCTTTCTTAGGGGTCTGAATGTAGCCTTCTGTGAACTCCCACGAGGGTGGGGTGAGGAGCTTCTATGTCACCTAACTTCACCATTGGGATTGAGGGCCAAACCTGTGTCTAAGGAGGCCCAGCATTCAATATTTCTCAGCACACCCATGTTTTTAAGCACAGCATAATCTTGTTTTCCCCCTCCTGCCCTGCCTTTCTGCTATGCATGGATTAAGAGCAAGCTCACAAATCTTCAGCTAATGCTGGCAAGGGTGAACATCTCATTAGGTTCTCTCAAGTAGTTATTTATATCAAAGGGTATTTCAACTTAAACTGTCCCCACACTTTTTCAACAAGTATAACTTCTGACATAGCATGCATCAAAGTTCAGAAAATGCTAATAACAGTATTCTATAGCTAGTGGCTTAAAGATAATAAAATTCTGGCCATAACCATCGCAGCCAAAGAAACAAATTTAAGAAACTCCAGGGCAACTTGCCAAAAACCAAGCAAAACAACCTCAGTATGCTATCTGAGTATAATATTTTACATTTATATATATTTGTCATCATTTAAGATAAACAGTTACAATTATTTAAATATACAATTACTTAAATGGAATTGCTTAGCCATTAGCATATAACTAATACGAACATATCCAATACAATGGTACCTCGAGTTAAGAACTTAATTCGTTCCGGAGGTCCATTCTTAACCTGAAACTGTTCTTAACCTGAAGCACCAGTTTAGCTAATGGGGCCTCCTGCTGCCGCCACGCCGCCGGAACACGATTTCTGTTCTCACCCTGAAGCAAAGTTCTTAACCCGAGGTAATGTTTCTGGGTTAGCGGAGTCTATAACCTGAAGCGTATGTAACCCGAGGTACCACTGTACTGTATATGTAACTTCACCATCCATCTACCACTTTCACTTGTATTTAGGGACCAATTCAAAGAAAATTAGCCATGCTTAAATTCCACCGAAAGTAATGGGATTAATTTAATTGCAGTGGGCTTGTCCCATTGATTTCAGTGTGATTTAGGCCACACTTACCAAGGATCAGGCCCCTCTGAAACCAATGGGACTTACTTCCAAGTAGACATAGACTGAACTGTATTGTAACACATTAACTTTGCCTGGATTGGTACCTTAGTGCCTATCATATTCCAGGGCTCTTTTCCTCAAAGGAATTCATGTGTGTTCACTGATTGCTTTGGGAAATACCTAATTGAGTTGGAAATGAATTCCTTCCTTACTGTCATCTTATAGTATTTAATGGTGTTCCTGAGCAACACGATACAGCATCCCAGAAAGATCCTTGTTTAATGAAAAGCTAACAAGAATTGCGGCAGCCATAAAATTCGTATAAATTCTGTTTTAATTTGTGGTTGATTCGTTAAAATTTGGAAAAGCAATAAAAATGATTTGGAAAAAAGAGAAAGTATTGTGGCAGCCATGGTTTACAAAGTCTTGTCAGGCGCAATGCACAAGGCGTTTCTTCTCTAGGACTTCCATTGAAATGAATGGAGCTTGTGTGCCTAGTGAGCTATGCCCAACAATGTTAGAAAAGAAACATTAATATTTGGTTATTAAATGGAAACCAGAGTTTGATATAGGCACATAAAATTTCACAGAAGAAAAGGGCTGTTAACTCTGGTCACTGCAGGTGAAAAAGAACCCAGCCCATTATTTTTAATGGGGCGTTTCTAGGAAGCACCACAGCAAATGATGCCTTTTCACGGTTTGCAACAATAGAGGCTTCTCATGTGATGAGCTGCACTCCTCTGCCACAGGCCGGAAAGCTTAGGAGCTGGAAGAGCTTTATAAAATCCTGAATTTTTCAGCAATTCACTGATTAGCCTTTGACAACTCTTTTAACCTCCCCAGTTGCCAGAGGCCATGCTAATTGATAACCTGGGGGGTGTTTGTCTCTTTTTTTCTGCTGATTGCAGTGTATAACAGTGGGGAGAAGTGTTGCTATATCCATATATTCTGGCAGGTTGAGAGGAGTTCCCTACCAGGACAGACTTTGCTCGTGTGCTCAAGACATCGATTCCATAAAACATATTTTGCTGCACTGTGTGAAATATGAGCAAGCCAGGGCTGAACTGATATTACCCTTGCTGGTACCTTTCCCGGGAAAATCAGAGGCTCACTATGTCAGGTTCCTATTGGAAGACCGGACAAACGCTAGAACATTAGCAGTGGCGAAGTTTTTGTCGGTGGTTGCCAGAACCAATGATCCCTATCTTTAAGTCTGAACAAAATGCTTGTTTAACCTGGAGGTAGACTGTCTGAATTGTGCATTGCTTTGTAACGATTTGTTGGGTCTCTGGACTGTAATAAAGATTGATTGATATATTCACATTCTATCCCTGCATGAAAGTGGTGTGGGACGGTGACTGCAACTCTCATGTTTTCCTTTAGTGCCAAACTATAACTTGAGTAAGCTTTTCTTTAAAAGGAGTGGGGGGGAAGCAAAGCAAACATGTGGTGCCCTGATCCACATTACGAAGTGCAGTGAGTGGGAGGAGGAATTTAATGCCAGGAAATCCCACCAGTCTATTTACCTCCAAATGGGCTGTGTGCCGTAAATGTGCGACACTTATTTTGTGACATTCAGAAGCACTGAAAGTACTTGCCGCTATGTTGTTGAGTTTCTTTTGCAAAATTACCTTGGCTATAATTTTACCCGGTGTGTGTTTTCCCACCAGTAAATTACCCAGACCTCTTCATAGCATGTACAGTGATTATGCGGTACTTGAAAAACATCGCTAGCAAAACATACTATCTGAAGCAAGACCCATGAAGCATTTCAATGTCCAGGCATGCTGTAAGGGAGCAACAACAAGGACTGCGAGATCTGCAAAACCATCAAAGACAATCTGCCCAGCTGGTTTGATAAAATCAACTGAGACAGGGTCTGCGTCTCTCTGAATGCATGCCCGTTTTGCACAGCCCTACGATTCCATCTGTTCAATAAGCCAAGAAAGCCAATAATAGCCACAGAGCGACTTAACAGAGGTCAAGACAAACGTTAGAGCTCAGTGCAAGCAGGAAGCTTTCCTGCACAGCCCCTGCTGAAATGAACAAGAGCCACGTTAATCGCTTCGTTTCAGTGGGGCTTGTGCTGGAGAACCTCCTTACTCCCTCTCCCGTTTAAGGGCAAAACTGGCACAATTACTTTATTACAGCACCAGGTCTGAAAGATATGAATGAACCTAGGAGATTTAATCAGCCAGCGAAGCAATATATTTGGCATCTTGAAATGCCAGTCTCCTTCCTTTGAGGGATAAAACACCCTAATTCCATGTGTTTTTTTTAGTTGAGCCTCTAGCCATTCACAATAAAACTTTTAAAACAAAACAAACTAAAAACTAAATGACCTAGAAAACATTGGGAAAACACACATTACACTGGAATGTTGAAGAATGCTTTTTGTATTGGAACATAGGAAACTGCCTTATACTGTGTCAGACCCTTCATCCATCTAGCTCCATATAGTCTACACTGACTGGCAGCTTTCTAGGGTTTTAGGCAGCGGCCTCTCCTAGCTGTACCTTGGGGTGCCAGGTATGGAACCTGGGACCTTCTGCATGCAGAGCTACAGCCCTTGCAAAGGAAGAAACACAAAAGACAAGAGGCGCCAAACGGATTCAGATGACAATGACTTGAGGTTCCGATAGTAGAACTTGGAATGCAAACATGGGTTAAAGCATAAGTTATACTTAACTACTTACTCTTTCACTTCCTTTGAGCCAAAATCCAAGTATCGGTTGCTGATCCACTGAATCTCAAACCAGTCTCTAAAACCATTGTTTCCACAACATTTGAACTCAATCTGGAGCATGTCGATGGTCTTCTTCATGAAGCACCTTCCTGGAGTATCTGTATCTCGATAGAACTTCATGCCATTTTTTAGACCATGTTCTAATGTACTATCCAGAGAACCCCTCAGCAGAAAGCAAATGAGAACCACGAAGAGAATGAAGAGGTTAAAGAGCACACACAACACTAGGTACACTTTCAAGATAGGCTTCCACTTTGCAAATTTAGCAGGATCCAGAGAATCGTAACAGATCTTGCCCGCAAGACCATTGAACACAGAGGCTAGGAGACCCACCAAGATCAAGGAATTCGGCACAAAGTGGCTTTCAGAGTTGTCCATCACTTCACTTCGTTTCCTGAGCTCAATTTTCAGGAACAATCCCATAGAGAAGACAACGATCCCAGCAAACAAGGAGAACCAGTTCATGAGCCATAGTCCTTGCGCTAGTTTTACTCTTTTCTTCTGGTTGAACTTGACTTTCATCACAGCCATCTTTGCGGTGTTAGGCTCACCAAGACTTCACAAAAATTAATCCTGTTTTGGAAAAGAGGACAATTTCAGGAAGATCTGCCACCATTCAGGCCTTGAAGATTCCAAATGGCGTCGCTCTAACTGAGCCATGGTTTGGCCCCTCCATCTTGCCGAGCCTGAAGGAGGAGAAACGTGGGTGGGTTTTCCAAGGGGCAAGAATCAACAAATTTCACAATGAATAAAAAAAGGATTATTGGCAAATAGCACATGCAACTATTTCTAGTGGTCCCTTCCATGCAAAGGAGAAACAGCTTCAAGGTTTCAAATGATTAAAGCTGGATCTACAATGCGTCATTCTAATACTAATCAGCGTGATCCAATTTAGAGAAATCTCTGCCAGCAGATGAGCAATGGAAATAATCCCTCATTTTACTAGTTAGTGGATTTGTGCTTTCACATGATGTGTTACAGCACACTGCAGTTGAAAACCAAGTTATTTCAAGGATGTCCCATTCCTAGGCTCTTCTTGGGAGAAAAGCCGACGCTCTCTGAATTCAAAACTGGATCAGAGACATTGCTATTTTTTTAGATTATGCCAAGCCAGTAAGACCATGTTGCTGCTTATCCTGTCCTGCCACTCACCTTTAATGACATCCCTCTGGTTTACATGGGGTTTTTTTTGGTGGAATTAAGGTCACCTTTTAAGATAACTAAAATTTTTGTTTTAGGAAGCGTGGATGACAAGTTATACCCATCCTCTAACCTTTCACAGCTGGAAGTGTTCAAAAGCATGGGAGAAACTGTCTCGATCCTCACCAAAAACAATTCCCAAAGATATTGTGAGCAGCTTATAGGCTAATCGGGCTGGGCCAACAGTGGAGTAGAACTTGAGGCTTTAAGAAAGAAAACCTTTTGTGCAGTGTGACACCAGGGATGTAGTTGCCCCACAGATTAAGCAGGGAATCTCTGCTCCAACGTCACTGCTTAAGGAAGAAGACTGTCTTTTATGGACCTTGAGAATCTCGACAGGGTGTTCCGGTGGTGGAAATAGAACTCAGAATACAGTATGGCAGTAGCTGTAAAGACTCTCATTTGTGGATGAGTATGATTATGAACTGTGTGCCAGCTATAGGTAATTTCTTAGTAGCGTACATGCCAATACAAGGGAAGTCCTTATTTTCTTTATTTTCAGTGCAAGAATTTGTAAGTCATGTTGACTCTCTCATCTTTGTTCTTGCATTCATCCTAGTAGATAAGAAATACTTATCAGAAAGACGTATGTGGGCTACCAGTAGACCCTAACCCATGCTTTTGGAAATCTTTGCAATCCACCTAACATACACAAAATGAAAATGATAGGAAAATGAAAATGTAACTGTTTAAACAGCAGGAGAAAGCATCAAATTCTGTACAGCAAACTATTGCAAGAAGAACTATCCTTCTGACTGATCGCAGATCTTCATGGAAAGAGGGAGAAAACAGAAGCTGTGGAACATGCCTCTGTACAATCTAGTGGCTAATAATAACATTACCAAGAAACATAACATCAGTAAGATTTATGTGATCAACTCATGCTAAAAAGTTGGCTACAAACTTTTAAGTTCTCTTAGTACAGATATTCAATAAAAAAGATGTTTCTAAATTACAGTATTTTCCCAGTTACTGTCACGTCTTCAGATTTTTAATTCCAAAATGGAATTAGAGAGTTGCAACACCCATTTGTACATTGTGTTCTAAGCACACACAGAGAAAGGGAATAGCTGGAGGAAGGTGGTCCCAGAAGGAAAGACAGGGTAGAAAGGTTCTCCCAGGGTGGGAGACTGGAAGAAGTAGGCTCCCAGGTGGGAGCTGGGAGGGCCTACCTTTCTTTGTGTGGATAAATGATATGATATATATGATATAAATGTGATAAAGGGCCCTCATAGTTATTTCCCCCCTCCTTTTCTCTTTCTCCCTTTTCATTTCTCTCTTCTCATTTCTTGGTTTCTTACCATTTTTGTAATTTAGATTAGTTTTAGGTTGAAAACTTTCAATAAAAACACTTTTAAAAAATACATTGTGTCCTAAGCTACATTGGTAGATTTCCAGTTATGTGTACTTTTAAAATTATTGCCTTCATTATGACAGTGAGCAAGAGAAACAGAAGTGCACCGAGCCATCTTGGTATAAAACCATACAGGAAGGAGCCCGGATAAACGATGACAAAAGCCATCACTGTAGATGCCACAGTCCCTGTTCAGTTGAACAATTATGGCTAACATTTATGGTTACTTTTAACTGATTTAACTACTGTATTTTTCGCTCTATAAGACGCACCAGACCACAAGACGCACCTAGTTTTTGGAGGAGGAAAACAAGAAAAAAAATATTCTGAATCTCAGAAGCCAGAACAGCAAGAGGGATCGCTGCGCAGTGAAAGCAGCAATCCCTCTTGCTGTTCTGGCTTCTGGGATAGCTGCACAGCCTGCATTTGCTCCATAAGACGCACACACATTTCCCCTTACTTTTTAGGAGGGAAAAAGTGAGTCTTATAGAGCAAAAAATACAGTATGTACAATGTATCCCTCTCGTGCACTGCTTAGAGGTATAGGAGTATTAAAATAAGTAACATTTTGTATGTGATATGGCTCTAGGTGGGAGCTTCCTCTTAAATGAAGGTTTAATTACAGACAACCACTTTCGCACTGGAGAGAAACATTACTATTTTTAGTGGAAAATCAACTTGCTTTTAAAAAACGAAACAAAACATGCTTTTTACATTGCCCTGACAATGGCATTGTAGCCCACCATTCTGCAAGAGGTCATTCCACCCCCACTTATAAATCTCTTAATGGAAAGTCCTTTCCCCTTCCAAAGCCATCTGCTCAGTTACTGATCAGCTTGTTTCGTCAGGAAGTACTTCCTGAAGTTTAGTCTTCCTAAGTTCAAGGCATTGTCATACCTCTTTGAGCTGCCATGGTTTCCCCCAGAATCCTAAGTGCTGCGGCTTGCTGGGGGCTGCTAGAAGCCCCTGCTCTTCTTGCAGAGCTACATTTTCCAAAATTCCCTGGGGAGAGGGATTGACTGTGAAACTATTCTGGTAATGTTAGTTCTGTGAGGGGAAATTGGGGGCTCCTGACTGCCCTATGCAGCCTTACCGGGCTGCAGTTTCCAGGGTGTTTGGGGGTGGGGAAAAGTCATGACTGTTCACGTTGTATAATAGTGCTTTAAATGTAGAGTGCAGATGGGACCTAAATTTTTCAAAAATCTCTACTTAAAAGGCTAGATGGAAAAGAAAGATCTTCAACAGGTCTTTTAAATGTGTTCATGGGGAGGGGGTTATTGTGGGTTTTTTTGTTATCATGTTATGCATGTTGTGTTTTCATTTTGTATTCTTGTGTTGTTAACTGCCCTGTGATCTTCAAATGAAGGGTGGTATATAAATTTAATAATTAACAATAGTTCTGATGTAGGAGGCAAGGACTGGACTGCTGCTCAGCTTGCCTGTGTCAGTTGTCTAGCTACAGTGCCTTTCTAACCTATGAAAGGCCTTCTACTTGCACAACAGAGCTTTCCCTGGTTCCTCCCCCATTCACACACCACAGCCCTCTTTGCCCCTTCTGAAAGCTGCTTCAAGAGTCTAGGGATCTTCTGGAATGGTAGTCATTTCACAGCAGGATAAAGAAATTAGAATCATTTGGCAGGGCTGTCTTGTACAAGCACATTTCTGCTCACACAATATATTCCTGGATCCAAGCTGCACAACAGGGATCAACAACACTATCCCTTCTCACCTATAACAGCTTGCTAGGGTGTGTGTGGTACTAGGAGCCATACATCCAGTTAATTATTGGAATTCACAGTGCTACCAGCACTGTGATATGCCCTCAAGATATGCCACCTCTGGTTTCTCCCCCTGCTTGTGGGAGAGTGAGAAGTGGCCTGTGAATTATGTAACCTTCTCCCAGTGTCACAGAGATATTAAGAGGTAAAGTACCACTTGTAAAACAAAATTCACAAGAAACCAGTCACTTATGACTTTTTAATCCGAGCATCCTGTAAACACGGAAAAGCCATCAATATTTTATAAAACCAGTAAGTTCTTAACTACTTTCATATAAATACTAAAATAACACAAGGAACGGAAATGATTTTTGTTACAGTCAAACAGTAATGAAGACCAATTTTGCAGAGTTTATAGACAGGCCAACAATACTGAACTCAAAGGCATTACCTCTAACAGTGACTAGTTTGTTTTAATGCAAGATGACATTTGCGGAAATAACATGGACAGTACATCAAGACTTTGAAATGTCCAGACCATTTCATATTTGTACAGAAACATGCAAAATGCTATATGAAGTTTCGTATGGTTACTGTCAAAGTAGTTTTCTTGCATACAGCACAATAAACGTGTGGGCACACTATAGCCAGAGTTCAGCACTTTTAATTTCACAATGATTTTTGTGGGAGAATTAAGCATGTGCTTTAGTTGTTTAATGCATGTATACATTTTTGGCTGGTCACAGACCTTTTAAAAACTTGCAGGTACAGCGTTAATTGAAACCAAAACCAATTATATGCACTTGTTCGGGATTAGAGTATTTGTCAGCTCTATGTGCAAAGGTGAGCTAAAGCTTACAAACACCGTAATTCAGCAACATGTTTTGGTGACATTTTGCAGGTGGTGCAGGTAATCCCTCAATGTCTTCTAGCAGACGAAAGTATATTCTATTATGGACATTTGAAACTGAAATGGAAGTCCATCCAAAGTTTGCTTCTGGAAATAAAGCATAATTTGAATTGTTTAAAAGGTTAGGCAGCCACTTGAAGGGATGGTTTGACACCCCTATTCTGACTTGTAGTATCTCTGTTATACATGTGCCACATTCCTAAATAAGCTTATTTGGCAGACATGTGGTATACTAATTGTTGTTAACGTTTTTTTCAGCTTTAACTACAAGTATCAATTTAGCCATTAGATAAGGTTATACTTTCCTCAACACTTGCACTGGTTCTAATGTGTTACAGAGCTGAAGCACTTCACCATCCAAAGCACTATCTTTTTTTAAACCTGCACAATGGGCAGATAACCAAGAGTATTTTAGTGGTATGGCACATCTTAGCATCTTAAAAGCGGGGGCAGAGATGAGAAAGCACCACCATAACAGAATTTGGAGAAATATTAAGGCAGCCACAGCATAACACAGAGTGCGCACAACAGAAGGCGTCAGCACCATTCATTAGGTAGCAAGAGCCACCAGGCTGTGTTTGGCCCCTGATTATTACACTGCCTAAACCAATACCCGGAACAAGAAAAGGACATCAATCTGGTATCTCTAACTGCATCCTTTGGTAAGCCGTTTCCAGAATGCAGCAGGCACTATCTAGTCCCCTCTGCGGAGGCGAAGGGGCTACAATCACGGGTTCAATCCCAGTCCGTGATCCTCTCATTTTCGGGGATCACGCTCCAGTTCGGTGAGGGCTCGTTCCTAGCCAGCCAGTTGAAGTCGTCCACCTGGTTCCAGTTGTCCCTGCTCCTGTCAAGCCGGGAAGTCTGGAAGTCGGCGTCGATGCCCTCGTAAGTCCACGTGTAGGGCGCGAAGCGGACCTCGCTGCAGTCCTCCAGCATGGCCCGGCAGGTCACCTGCACGTAGAAGCTGCTCCGGGTGGCCAGGTGCGTGCGGAGCTGCTGGCAGGCCAGGGCCACGACGCAGCCGTCGCAGCCGTCCACCATCACCGACGTGGACACGGGCCCGCAGAGCACCGTGCAGTCCCGGCAGCCGCGCACCGACAGCGTGTTGGGGTTGCCCCGCAGCCGCACCCGGCAGCGGCTCAGCTGCGAAAGCGCCACGTCCCGCTGCAGCAGCTCGGCCGGCCCCATTTCCAACTCCAGTCCTTCGGCCCGGCTGAAGCCGCACCCGGGTTCCTCCTCCTCCTTCTCCTCCTCCGCCCGGCTTGGCTGACCCTCCTGCGTCGAAGGCACTGGCGGCGGCGGGGGCGCCTCCTGGGCCTCCTTCCTGAGGCCCTTCTTGAAGGCGAAGCGCTTCTTGGGCTGCAACTGGAGGCGCCGCTCGGCCAGCGCGTCCTGGAGCCTCCCCAGCGCCGCCTGCGCCTGGCGCACCTCGTAGGGGGGCAGGAAGCGCACCGAGTCCGTCAGCAGCCGCTGCAGCTCCTGCAGCCGCCGCGCCGCCTCCGACACGGCCTCGGCGTCCCGCTCCGGCTCCAGCAAGGCCTCGGCGGCCGCCCGCTCCCGAGCAAAGGCGGCGGCGAAGTAGTCGCTCTGCTCCTCCCGCACCGCCAGAGACTCTTTCTCGCGGCGCCGCCGCCCGGCCTCCTCCTTCCGCTCCGCTTCCCGCTGCTGGAGCCTCTCGGGGACCTCGGGGGCGAAGCCGGCGGCGGCGAGAGACACCCCGTTCCTCTCAGGAGCAGCCTCCATTTTGCTTCCTCCGCCTCAGGGACCGGCTTCGAGCGCCTCGCACTAAAGGCGGCGCCGATTGGGCCCCTAAGCCCGGCCTTGCTCGCGATTGGTTGGGGAGGCCTCAAGGGATGGGCGTGGCCAGCTTCGTTTCTTAAAGGCGCCGCGCCGGCGGTGCTAGGAAAAGTAGGCCGAGGAGGATGTAGCAATAATGAATGCTCAGCGCCCGGCGCACCCGGCTGCTCCTCAGGGAGGGTGGAAGGAGCGAAACAAAACACCGCTGGGTGTGGCCGGGGCTGGAGGAAGTCGAGCGCTCTTCGGACGGAAGAGGAGAGAGGGATTTGCGGGGAAAGGGGTCTTTAAAACTTCGGCTCGTGCAGTGTTTGCTAGTCTTTAAGGGACTCTTCGGTGTTGCAATTGCAACCAAAGAAAATCGCGTGCCTGCCCCGCTGCAAATTATTTAGCCTATCTTTAAGCTCCAACGATTTATCAGGCGCTGCTGTGTTCAGAAATGGATTCTAGAGTAATACATGTTGCCGCAAAAGCCCTCGAAAGGTCCATACATTTTGTAGTTCGCTCTTTGTCCGGAAACAAAAGGTTGCGTTCCCTCACGCATTTAATTATCACGTCTGAATAAAGATGCAGAGGGTTGTGGAGGAATGCAATACATTTTTTAAAAAGAAGGAAGAAGAAACAGCTGTTTTCCTTCAATATAATTAAAACACTAGGTGAGATTTTGGTGCAAATAATTCACTAGATGTCCAAAGTCCGCCCCATGGCAGCATATGTCCTGGGGTAAAATCCTAAAAAAAGCTCAGCAACTTCAATCCTAAAAACAACTCATCAAGCATCATCAAATCTGGCCCTCTTTGAAAAAAGTTTAGGCACCCCTTTAAACGATTGAAAGATGATACTGCCCTCATCCACTGGTTTTGTGTTAGAGCATATGCTTTGATGCAGAAGGTCCCATGTTCCATTTTTGGCATTTCCAGGTCCAGTAGGGGAAATCCTTTTTCTGAAACCCCAGAGAACAGCTGACAAACACTAGGCCAGCCTTGTCCAACTGCTGCCCGGCACCAATAGAACCTATAGTGCAATACACCTGAAGTGTACCAGTTTGGCAAAGACTCAGCTAGATGGACCCAAGATCTGTTGTCTTGGTACAAGACAACTCCCTAGGTTCTTAACCCATAGCAATGGGAGGTGATGGAAAGTCCCAGGAAAGTTACATCCTAATTTTCTTAAGGTTACCAGACTTTCCCCCAAAGAATCCGGGGACACTTTTTAAAAAAAAAAAAAAAAGAGCAAAAAAATTTATATATTTTTTTAAAAAAGAAAAGAAGTAATCTCTTCTGTGGTCTCCTCTGTCGCGCGACCTTCCTCTGGGCCCTGGTCTGCTCTCTTGGAGCACTAGCTGCCTTCGAGTAGGCTCAGGTCGGGCCTGGACTCGGCCACGTGTCCTTGCCCTCCTGGTGCTCTCCTACTTCTCCTCAGTGGTGGCAGCGGCGTCGCAAGGTTGGGCCTCCCCTCTTTTTTCTCCTTCCTCTTTCTCTCTCTTCCTTATCTTTCTCCTCTCCTCCTCCTCCCTGTGTTGGCTCCGGGGTTTTACTGGCCCTGGAGCGCCGCTGGGCAGTCGGCTGGGTGGCCAGACGCTCTCGCACCTGGCTTGATTTGGGTCGCAGGGGAGGGGTCAGTGGTTCCCCCAGTTGACGTGCTGGGCGTTCCCAGTTCCCCCTCAGCAGCGGCGGCGGCAGCAGCGGCAGTCTCAACAGCCCAGAGCCAGCCTGGTAGCACAGTTGGCTCTGGCTGGCTTCAGGAGCTGCTCGCAGCCGTGGTGCCCGCCATTTTGCCTCTCCAGAAGTCCCCATATGATGTGTCTTGTGCCATTGAACCAATCACGCAACATTCATTGCCTACTAATAAAACTACAACACTTAAAATATAAATCCGGGGACATTAAATGAAATCCGGGGACATTCCAGCGATAAATTTGGGGACTGTCCCTGGGAAACGGGGACTTTTGGTAACCATATCTTAAACGCATTCATGTAAAAATTACTACTCATTCCTCACAATCTGTGCCTGCCATGGAAGGTGTTGGAAATAGGTTTTCACTCAAGTTTATGCTGAAAAAAGGGCTCTCAAAGAAGCTTGCAAATGCAAACACCATTATAAGATAGTCCTTGTTTTTGGGCTTAGAAAAGGAAAAGGGATTTAGAGAAGAAAATAATTACAGGCATCCCATGACTAGTTAGCATGCTAATACTGTAGTAGTAGTAGTAGTAGTAGTAGTAGTAATAATAATAATAATAATAATAATAATAATAATAATAATAATTTACTATTGATATGCCACCCATCTGACTGGATTGCCTCAGCCACTCTGGGCGTCTTCCAACAATTATAAAATCACAGTCTCATTCCTCTACTAGCTAAGAAGAACGACCATGCACCACCACCTGCTGTGTTTGATTTTCTATAACTTGATTACAGTACTTCCTTAAGAATTCACTGTTGAATGTGTTAACTACACTGAAAAACAATTGTGTGCGAGGTGATTTGAAAGCTTCTGTACTGTTGAATCTATGATGCCTGGTTCAGACATGCAGGGTCCTTTGTGTGATAAGTGTGCATGTGTGAACCATGCTTTGCTGTTTGGAGACACATTCTAAGTCTGCTGCTTGAATAAAGCTCCAGCGTTGCTTCTTATGTATGGGAGTTACTGATGCAGAATGATGCCTAAGCAATCCTTTGGAAGAAGAAGTGCCTGACCAAAGCATTATTGGTTACAATTGCCACTTTGTGGCAACAGTTTGTATGAATCTGTGGTCATACTTACAAAGATCATTATTGGGAACCATTATTTAGAATC
The DNA here is from genome assembly GCF_964270895.1 of Podarcis filfolensis. Taxonomy (NCBI): domain Eukaryota; kingdom Metazoa; phylum Chordata; class Lepidosauria; order Squamata; family Lacertidae; genus Podarcis; species Podarcis filfolensis. Next base: position 98,473,989 of record NC_139606.1, read on the forward strand.
GGATGGGTCATCAACTGGTACTCTATAAACACAACTGCCTATCTTGAAGCTGCTCGGTTTGGAGGAATTTGCAAACCTTGGGGGCAGATTATAGACTAGAGATGGGAAACCTATCTTCCTCCAGTTGTTGTAGGACTCCCATCTCTCATCTCGGGCCATATGCTATACCAACTGCAACTAATGGGAGTTTGAGTCCAACAATATCTTGAGGGCCACTGATAAGCCAGGGAACCAGTCAAAAGGGATAGCTGATCAAAAATCCAATTTAAAAACTTAATCAACACAGTCCTATGCATGTTTGTTTAGCAGTCCCAATACGTTCAATGGCTTTAATTCTCAGGTAAGTGTGCACAGGATTGCAGTGTGAGTAGCTTAATTTTTAGAATAAATAAATAAATATACCAATATGCACTAGCTTAATGTTAAGTATAAACTAATCAATTAAAGCTTTTGGTTTTATTTCAAAATTTTAGATGCCATCCATGAATTTCAGGGTGTGATATACCCTGGGTGTGTGTGTGATGGGCTTTATGTATTTCCCCCCATCATATTTTTAGTCAGAGGTAAGTCCCATTGAGTTCAATATACTCCCAGACAAATGTGAATAGGATTGAAGCCTTAGCAGAAAAATACCAGTTTTCCTCCACTCTGCTATAATGGATCACATGCGTAGAAACGTGGCTCAGCCTTATACTCACAGTGAGGAGTGACTGTCTGAATTTGACTGAACTGTTGTAAGCTATAATCTTCTGTCTAGAGATAGTCTCTGTTTGGCTTTTATGTCAGATGTAAAATTACAGTATTAGACGTTAGGGAGTTTTCCAGCCCCACATGTAGTAATACCAACCTTTGGAAATCCTAAGAGGAAAGGATTGTAAAGGAGGGAAAGCTAGCAAGGGAATTGCATTGTACCTGGATGGCTTGTTTTGCAATATTTCACCAGGGTTTAAGTATTCTGGGGCCTGCAAGTAAGAGGAGCTGTTGGACTAGTTACTGCTATAGATGTTAAGCTGTACAAAACTGACAAAAGCTTGTAAGTGCATTTTATTTTGCAAGAGATTTGCAATCATCATGGAGCAAAAGTGATAGGCACACAATAACTAAAATGATTTCAATTTCCATCTTGTAATTGATTTCCAGCATATAAGAAGTAATAGCTTTTTCTTCTTTTTTTTGGATGGGTTGTAGAAGGGCAATGTAGTGTTTAGTGTATTATATAGCACTTAGCCGGCTCAGTGCTCACAACTTAATGGGTTTGTGTGTCCGCTTTCAAAAGAACATGAAAAGATTGTGATTTTTATCAGGAGAGTTTCTTATGCCTGGGAAGCATGCTGAATCCTGAAAATGTGAAAGAAACACAGAGATTTGACTTTTTGTCAATGCATTTGAAAGAAAACTATTGCAAGACATTGCATGAATGGTATTTGATGCCTTGCAAATAATAATTTGATGCCTGTCTAATAATAATTGCTGGAGGTGTAGCTTCCCTTGCAGATTGTCTACACATGTATCGAGGAGATTATAAAATCCATGGTTTCTGGTGGCAAGCCTTAGAAAATAATAAGCAAATTGTTGGATACTCAATTCCAAGAAATCCAGTAAATTGACTTTTAAAATGTTTGGAAGGATACATGGATATATGTGAATGTGGAAATAGTTACCAATATTTTGATAGGAGTGAAAATGTTGATTGCAATGTATTGGACTACTACCTCTAGTCAGAATATTTTAAAAATATTGCACATGACAATAAATTAACATATTCCATCCAGGCAAGAGATAATGTATTGATTGGGCAATTTTAATTTCCTTTTGGAATGAAACTTTTGATGGTTATGTTGTCAGGTGGTATTGTTTTCTTTTGCTTGAATACTGATGGTAATATTTGCAATAACTCATGTCTTTTGTTTGTTATTTTAAGAACTAATAAAAATAAGCATGTAAAGTGTGAATATTATTATTTATTTATTCACTCCATTTATATCTCTCCTCTTCTTCACAGAGCTCAAGGTGGCATCATAGTTCTTTCACTTCCCAATTTGTCCTCAACACATCGCTGTGAGATAGCTGAGAGACAGAGACTGGCCCAAGGTCACCCAGTGAGCTTCATGGCTGATTTGGGATTTAATGCATATTTTATACGCACTTGCAAGTTTTATTTGGACTTAAGAGGTATACAAATTTTGTTGAAATAAAAATTGAACCTTGATCTCCCAGGTTGGTCTCCAACACTGTAACCATCAAACCACACTGGCTCCTCCAGGGATAAACACATATTTGCAATGACATGTATCATTCAGATACCACTTTGTAAAGTCACAGAAGATGTCCTGCATAATGTTGGCTGTGGCCAAAAATGTCAACATTTCTGTTTATATTGTCTTACCTTTAACTATGAGTGAATAGTCTTCAACATCTGGAGACCTGGGATTTAGCACAACCTATTTTATGGGATCCACTTTTATTTATTTATTTTTAAATAAGGTTTTTTTAAAAGGTTTGTTTTTCTGCTTCTCTCTTTCCCTACCTAGTTTCCACTTATTACTCTCCATTAATCTTCCCACATGTTGTTGCTTCGTCTTCTTTTTCTCCCCATGACCCTTCCTATCTACACATTCCTTTCAAAGTAATTTTACCCTTCTCCTGAATTCCTCCCCCCCATTCTCCTTGCACATACAACTTGTCCCTTATCTCCACCCCCCTAACTTTCTCATTCATTCTTCTTCCCTGGCCCCTTTACATTCACCTCTTCCTCCTACAACAGTTTCCCTCTATTCTCACTTAGTTAATTAATTAATTAATTGGTTGGTATGGTGCTGGAGGAGACTCTTGAGAGTCCCATGGACTGCAAGAAGATCAAACCTATCCATTCTGAAGGAAATCAGCCCTGAATGCTCACTGGAAGGACAGATACTTGGCCACCTCATGAGAAGAGAAGACTCCCTGGAAAAGACCCTGATGTTGGGAAAGATTGAGAGCACAAAGAGAAGGGGACAACAGAGGACGAGATGGTTGGACAGTGTTCTCGAAACTACCAGCATGAGTTTGACCAAACTGCGGGAGGCAGTGGAAGTGCCTGGCGTGCTCTGGTCCATGGGGTCATGAAGAGTCAGACATGACTAAATGACTAAACAACAGCAACAATTAACTATTAACCTTTTATTTCTTATTTCTGTCAACACCACCTAGGGTCCTTTCTCCTCAGAGTGGGGAGACATATCTTCCTGAATGTCCCCCTGAATTTCTCTGTCCGCCACCTTTACTCATAGAATCTTAGAGTTGGAAGGGACCCCAGGGTCATCTAGTCCAACCCCCTGCAATGCAGGAAACTCAGCTACAGCATCCATGACAGATGGCCATCCAACCTCTGTTTAAAAACTTCCAAGGAAGGAGAGTCCAGTCTGTTCCACTGCTGAACAGCTCACTGTCAGAAAGTTTCCCCCTGAATGTTTAGTTGGAATCTCCTTTTTTGTAACTTGAAGCCATTGGTTTGAGTCCTACCCTCCAGAGCAGGATAAAACAAGCATGCTCCCTCCTCCATGTGATAGCCCTTAAGATATTTGAAGATGGCTATCATACCTTCTATAAGTCTCCTGTTTTCCAGGCTAAACATACCCAGCTCCTTCAAGCACTCCTCATAAGCCTTAGTTTCCAGACCCTTGATCATCTTGGTTGTCCTCCTCTGCACACGCTCCAGCTTGTCAACATCCTTCTTAAATTGTGGAGCCCAGAATTGGACAAAGTATTCCAAGTGTAGTCTGACTAAGGCAGAATAGAGCGGTACTATTATTTCCCTTGATCTGGACACTATACTTTTGGTGATGCAGCCTAGAATAGCATTAGCTTTTTTTTGCTGCAGCATCACACTGTTTGTTGACTCATGTTAAGCTTGTAGTCCACCAAGACCCCTAGATCTTTTTCACAAGTACTGCTAGTAAGCCAGGTGTCCCCTATCCTATGTTTGTGCATCTGGTTCTTCCTGCCTAAGTGCAGAACCTTACATTTGTCCCTATTGAAATTAATTTTGTTAGCTTGCAGCCAGTTCTCCAATCCATTAAGGTCATTTTGAATTGTGATTCTGTCTTCTGTGGCATTAGCTACCTCTCCCAGTTTGGTGTCATCTGCATATTTGATGAGCATCCCCTCAGTTCCCTTATCCAAGTCATTTTTAATGCTGTCGAACAACAACGAACCCAGGACACAGAACCCTGTGGCACCCCACTGGTCACATTTTTCCAGGATGATGAAGAACCATGAATGAGTACTCTTTGGGTTCGGTCAGTCAACCAGCTACAAATACACCTAACAGTTACTGTACTTCATTCAACCCACATTTTACTAGCTTCCTTGCGAGAATATCATGGGGGACTTTGTCAAAAGCCTTACTCAGTATGTAAATAAGTTGCTGGTACTGGCATGGATCTAACCAAACAGTTAGAGCACAGCTAGGGCATAGGGCCAGCAAGCAGGGAGACAGTGGGCAGACTGTAACACTGTTTGAGGCCCACTGTTTGATAAATGTTGATGTAGACAACGATGAAGTGGAAATTATGGTATCTAGAAAATTATCATTGTGTCCAGTTTAGTTGGAAAGCATATTGAGAATGATGCTGCCACCGTAGTGTTCTGACCAATGGGTGGCTTTCAAGAAGCTGCTGTCTCTGAAATCTTTTTTTAAAAATAATAATAATAACAAATTCGAGTGTGATTGTAGTAACTAATTAGTGCAGAAACTTTCCTGACCTCTTCCCAGAGAGTGGTTCCAAAGTTTTGTAACAGCTTCAGGAAGACTTAGCTGTAGCTAATGCCATCTAAACCTGTTATATAGGTCATATAGTCAGCAGGACTGACTGTCTAACTAGAGCACAGTTGGTGGGTGGGCTTACATGGGGAGAAGTGGCTATGTGACAGGAAAACAATTTGTAGCTAGCAGCAAGAGTTCTGACGCAGATTCCTCCACTGAATGTGTGTGTTCTGGACTAATGCCAGATTCCACAGTGAAAAAGGCAAGTTTGGAGGACTTACTCCAGCAAATGTTGAGAGCAGACTACAGTGGTACCTCGGGTTACATACACTTCAGGTTACACACTCTGCTAACCCAGAAATAGTGCTTCAGGTTAAGAACTTTGCTTCAGGATGAGAACAGAAATCGTGCTCCGGCGGCGCGGCAGCAGCAGGAGGCCCCATTAGCTAAAGTGGTGCTTCAGGTTAAGAACAGTTTCAGGTTAAGTAGGCACCTCCTGAACGAATTAGGTACTTAACCCGAGGTACCACTGTATTGCTTTTTAGCCCCTGTCTGCAGATTGCCTCCTCCAGACTCTATCTCCCACAGATAATTTCAGAGCCTTAAAAGGCCAACCATCTGGCCTGAAAACAGGTGCCATTCTTCTTCCATAGCTTCTACTTGGTGCACTCCTGGACTGGTGATGTGTGAAGAGACACATCTGGTTCTCCGGGCTCAGGGGAAAATGCCCATGAGGGTCTGGGCTGTGGCTTTGTTGGCCCTAGAGGGCGGTTTCTCTGGGGGTTCCTGTCCAACGGCCTCAGGCACATTGGCCTTCAGTAGTCAGGTCTGAGCTCTGAACCTGTGTCCTGATCACTGTTAAATTCAGGAAACATTGTCTTAATGGCAATATAATCTCTTCCAACTGGTGACACCACACAAGATGCAGATCCCAGGGGGCCTAAGATCTGAGATCACATTTATTGGTCAGGGAGCCTAGCTGACACATGGGGAATGGCAAGACACCTCAGTGCTGGCATCCTTTCCTAATCATTTATTTTCATCATGTGGCCATTCACAGGTAACTTTGGTTGCAGCTGCTACCCTTAGTGCATTATTATCTGTATGTTGTCCTTATCTTTCCCCAGGCAACCAGTCAGCCATTGAGAATTTGAAGAGGCAAGAAAACTCTCTATCTTTTGTCATTCCAACCACAAGGGAAGCCTGCAACAGCAATAGTGACAGATGAGTACCTCTGTTGGGTTGCCACTTTTGTCCTAGGGTTCCTAGGCTATTCTAGAGTGCATGGAAGACAATCATGTAAAGAAGAGGGGCATCTGTGCAACATACAAGGTCATATCCAACTAAGTACTACTCATACTAGACTCATTCAGATTAATAGTCCTAAATTAGTCGGGTCCATTAATTTCAGTGGGTCTACTCTGAGTAGGATGGCCCAGAGTCACCGTAACACCATGCTCCCAATTCCCATTCCAAAAATGCAAGCCAGAATAAAACTATAATCACTGGTATGAAAAGCAGTGGAGACTTCCAGGAAAACCAACAGGATGGCTGATGAAGAAAGTGTCAGGAAGGATTTTTATAAGCCCTTCCACAAGGAGAGGAAACAATATAGACTAAACATGTTTGTTTGTAGCATTTAGTCTACTCTTTTAAAAAAATAATTAACCTTTATTAATTTTGTAAAAGATGAGACTTCACATAGTAAAAAACCCACATGGTAGAAATCCCCAGAATTTATAACAAAGGTAAGTAAAATTAAATGGGATACAAAACACAAGTCTGTATTTCACCTTATTATTCTGTCTTTCTTCAAAGCCTCTTTAGTGGGCAGCAATGTTGTTGTTTAGTCGTTTAGTCGTGTCCGACTCTTCGTGACCCCATGGACCAAAGCACGCCAGGCACTCCTGTCTTCCACTGCCTCCCACAGTTTGGTCAGGCTCATGTTTGTAGCTTCGAGAACACTATCCAACCATCTCGTCCTCTGTTGTCCCCTTCTCCTTGTGCCCTCCATCTTTCCCAACATCAGGGTCTTTTCCAGGGAGTCTTCTCTTCTCATGAGGTGGCCAAAGTATTGGAGCAGCAATAGTGGGCAGCAATAGAGGGTTTTTATTCACTGTTACTCTTATTCAGAGTAGACCCATTGAAAAGAATATGACAAACTCTGGATTGGATTTAACTAAATGAGGCTCATCAGTGGAAGCCCTGCACAAAGACTTTGCTTGCATATTGGGGTTTTTCCTCTCTCCATCCTGTGTGGCTCCATGAAATGGATTGTAGAAGGAGTCAGGAGAACAGTGTGCTGAGGGAGAAGAGTGAGGGATCAGGATAATTGTTCTGTCTGGCAAGCCAAAATGCTCATTCTGACCGGTGATGTTGAATCAACAGCCTTGGCATGTTGTTGAATTCTTCCTTCCAGTTTAGGGTTGACATACAGTATTTCAAAAAGTGAAATACACTCAAAATTGTCTAGCTTTTAAACTGATTTCTGAAAATTCTGCCCAGATGCTATTTTCGGAGGACGAATCCTGGATATGTCCAGGAAATTCCAGATGTATGGCAGCCCTATTCCAGTTCATTAAATTCAGTGGGTCTCCTCTGAGTATAACTTGGTTGGATACAACCCCAAGTTCCAAAGAAAGCAGCCATGCATCTCCAATGTAAAGTATTTATTGGTGTTAGGAGTACCACAAGCTCATATACCTTGCATCCCTACCTTCAGAGGCTCTGCTCTCTCTATCGAAGAGATGCTCTTCACAGATGATGCGGCCTTGACAGCACACTCCAAGGAAACTCTAGAAGCTCATCAACCATTTTGTCCAAGCCTGAAGAGAGTTTGGCCATCAGCCTGATGAAGACAAGCCTCCTGGTCAGGATGTTGCTAGCACTCCAAGCATCACTGGTGAGGTGGTAGACGATTTTGTCTACTTGGGTTTCATCAGCACTGAGCTGGACAAGCGTATTGGCAAGGCAACCATATCAATGGCTCACCTCTCCAAATGGGTTTGGGGGAGTGTGATGCTAATCGCCAAGATTACCAGGCTTGTGTGTTGAGCACACTGCTTTATAACTCATGGGCAACACCTCACTTCAGAAAATTGCCACTTGAGGGCAATTCCGCCACAGCTGGAAGTATGTGCCTTATTCTTGCCCATATCCAGCATATCTGAGAAATTGACTGGGAGATGTAGCATCATTTAACCTATGTGAGATGCCTGCAAAATATGATTTTAATTACCATTTCATTTACTTGTGCTGACATCAAGCAAAATGATTTGCCATTCCATGGTTTTTTCCAAAGCTGTATCACTCAACTCTGACTAGGTCTCAATCTCAACATATCTTGTAAGTTTTCCATGTCCAGAGTCATTAACAGATGGTAAATTTTGGAAATTTGTCTTTGCTACTAACATAATTCCTTCAAAGTTCTCATGGCCTGTTTTTTTATGCTTTGTCTTTGTGGTAAAGGAACTTACCGTATTTTTCGCTCTATAACACGCACCCGACCATAGCACACACGTAGTTTTTAGAGGAGGAAAATCCGTAGGCATGCCACCCGTAGGCATTCCCTCCATAACACGCACAGACATTTCCCCTTACTTTCTAGGAGGAAAAAAGTGAGTGTTATGGTGCAAAAAATACGGTATTTGCTTCATATCGAGCCAGTTGTTACCTAACATATCCAGTGCCTCCTGCAAAGTTCTTTCACTCTTGGGACCTACACTTGTATAGAACTCACATGGTCTGTACTGTTCCTTGCCTTTTCGGCCCTTAAACTGTTGCACTCCATGAAGGAATGAACTATTAGATTGGTAAAGCAAAGGCTGGGTTGGTGCCAAGCCTTTCATCCAAACCTTAAGTGTTACTCTGAAATATGGATTGGAGACCCATGACAGAATTTTTGGACATTTGCCTAAACAGGGGAACTGCATTTACTCTTCAGCACAAGAGGTTTCTGGAGTGTCTTACAAAAATCCGTAACGGGACACTCCCTGCCCTCAGTTTTGTAGACACAATTTGAGAGGACAAGAGATTGCAGGGAGGGGGAAAAAAATCAAGACACTAGTTCTTAGTTACAAAGTTCTTACAGACCAATGGAAATAGGTCAAGGAAAAGAAAAGCCAAAAGTTGCAGATCTCTTAGTTGCTTCTCACCATAACCAAAACAAGGAAGAGATAGCACTGGATGCAAGAAAAGAAAAGAAAAGAAAAGGGAAGAAAAGGGGGAAAAGGGGGGGGGAGAAAAGAAATGTTTTTCCAAAGTGCCCTAAAATGTGTATTATAGTTGTTCATTCCCAATGCATTTTGGAAAAAGTTTTAATTCTGCTGGGAAATCTAAAACATATAAAAAGGAATACATGATGTATCATTTTTTTTTTAAAACTGGAACATCTTGAAAACTTTTAAACACATCTTAACAAAGAAATGCACTTCAGAATAACTAGTTGAATATCACACCTCTCAAACTCACATATGTAAACAGAAAACCGGTGCTAGTATAAAACAAACCTATTAACTTAAAATACAAAATCATACTGAAGTCATACTGAACCCACTTGTACCAAGAACAGCAAATACGCTTTATACAAATTTAGTTGGGCATGAACAAGTATTCACTGACAGCAGGCTATCTTTGGGGCGTAGGGTAGACACCTTGGCACACTACACCCTCCAAGGTTTTGCTGTCATCCCTCAGCATCTGCTGCCTCAAGTGGCTGCCTCACTCTGTCCAGTGACTGGACCAGCACTATTCGCATCTCTCCCTGTCCTGCAACCTGATGGAATGGTGGCTGCCAGGTGACAGTTGATGGAGGGAGGAACCTGACAGAGTGGGCAAAGATAAGATGGGAATCTACCTTCCTACATATCTATAAATTGATTTAAGTGCATTCAGACACTGAATGTCTTTCATGCATGCACACCAACAGTAGGAGAAAGGTTCCACTCTTAGGCAGAGTAACCCATGGGTGCAGAAGCCATGGTATCCATTGTCCTGCCATTTCACTATGGCCAGGATGGGAAGGTATGGGGTCCCTTCCTCCTCCCCCACTGATGACAGCGGGATGCAATTAACACTGATTCCACTGATTGTGTGGGCATGTCAGAATTAGGTGGTTTTAGATTTGATGGATCCATGATTGCACCCAACACACTCAATTTTCCTCTGCCATCCGCCACAGGAAAAGCTATGCTGCCAAAACTTTTGGCTGGTGGGCCAGGGAAGCTTTGGCAATATGCCGTTCCATCAGACAACCTTACTCTCTGCTGGCTGAGTGGGACCTTCTAAGGCTTGTTTACAAAGCTATTGTACTACCAACCTTACTATATGCTTGTGAAACAAGGACCACTTATAAACGCCATCTCCAACTCCTTGAAAGATTCCATCAACCGTGTCTCCAAAATTTTTTACACATCACTTGGGAAGACAGGTGAACTAATATCAGTGTACTGGAAGAAGCAAAGATCACCAGTGTTGAAGCAATGATTCTTCAACATCAGCTTTGTTGGACTGGTCATGTTGTGCGAATGTCTGATGATTGTCTTCCAAAGCAACTACTCTATTCCGAACTTAAAAATGGAAAGCATAATGCTGGTGGTCAACAAAAGAGGTTCAAAGACTTTCTCAAGGCAAATCTTAAAAAATGCAGTATAAACACTGACAACTGGGAAACACGGGCCTGAGAGCGCTCCAGTTGGAGAATAGCCTTTACCAAAGGTGTCATGGGCTTTGAAGACACTCGAACTCAGGACGCAAGGGAGAAACGTGCCAAGAGGAAGGTACGCTTGGCAAATCCACTCTGTGATCAACTCCCGCCTGGAAGCCAATGTCCCCACTGTGGAAGGACGTGTGGATCCAGAATTGGCCTCCACAGTCACTTACGGACTCATTGTTAAAACCATGTTCCTGGAAGACAATCTTACTCGCCAAAGAAGAAGAAAGAAGAAGATAGTCTACATTGCCTCTTCAACTATTGAAACATACTCGAAGAACAAGATACTGTATATGAGTTTGCCCATTGTAATGTACTCTATCTATCTCCCAATGAGAAATAATCTGTAAGCCATTTTTTTTACTCACCAGAAAAGGTTTTGTGCATGTTTTCAAAGGCAGTTAACAAAAGGTTTTGTAATGTTAAAACAAGGTGGGATTGTTATGTTTCTCAACAGGAAATCAAGTCTTTCTTAATTATTTTAAAAGTTTTTAGCATGGGTTTTTTTTAAGAAGGTGGGCATTGCTGAACAATAGCATTTTTTTTGCACAAATAGAACAGTGAATATGGACATTGTTAAGAATTCTGGTCTATTTTAAACGAACTTTAAAATAATCCCCCCCCCCCCAGAACAGAAAATGTGAAATCTCATGGCCACTAATTTAATCTTTTATGAACTTATAATAGGCTCTTGTCAATAGCATGTCAAAGTATGGTAACCATCACAAAGTGACAATACTCAGGTCAATCCCTAAGAAAGTTAGGAACTGTGTACGGACAGATTTTTTTTTAAAATAAAAAGCTTATCATTCAGTTCCTTTGAAACATTTCAAACCTCAATTTCCTTTGTGTGTGTCATTTTGGGTGTGCATGTAAAAAAGAGTGAAAAATTAAAAGCGGCGTTTTGCTCTTTCCAAAACGCGCAACTGTGTCACACACTGAACTGGTTGGGGCGGACTGCAAAACGTTCTATTAGACCGGGCGACTTAGTCACTCACTGCACCATTAACTAAGAGCAAACTTAAGTTTTGCAAAGGGTCAGCAGATGACAGCTCGGAAGCGATCAAGGGGGCTTGATTTTCTTTGCGACCAAGAAACAAACAAACAAGCAAGCGAGCGAGCGAGCTCTTTTAAAGGGGACCCTCCTTTCACGCCGCGTTTTGCAAATGGCAAAAGGCAGCTCGCTCAAGTTCGCCGAAGCGCCGTTCCTTAATAATGCTCTGTGAATGCGGCTCGAGCTGCGGTGTTTCATTTTCTTCCCCCAGCCTGGTGCGCCGATCGCCTCTCCTTGTGGCTGGCTGGGTACTCCCGCACTGTGTGCTTGTTGTACTCTCTCTCTCTCTCTCTCTCTCTCTCTCCCTTTCTCTCTCTCTCCCCCCTCCCTTTCTCTCTCTCTCTCTCTCTCTCTTACACTGCCAGCCCCTGATGTGATGGCGAAGAAACCCCGTTGACAAGGCACTGCTTTTTCATGACGGTGAGTTTCCCTTTGAGTGTATTATAATTTTGTGATAAAAATTTCAAGGAAGAAAAAAAAAAACACACAACCTCCTTCCTCCCTTCCTTCGGGGAGGGAAAAGAGAGAGAGAGAGAGAGCGGGGGTGGTGGTGGTGGTGGGGGGAAGAAGAAGAGAAAGAGAGAGAGAGAGAAATCTATCTCCAGACCAGACAGAAAAGAAAAAAAGAGGAGCAAATTAACAACCAGGAGTTGCCAAAACCAGGATATTAGGTTTCAGCCCAGAGAGCTATTGGCTCCGGGGCTATGTATATAAATATATATCTAGAGAGAGAGGAGAGAGAGCGGGGGGGACGCGGGGAGGAAGATGAAGGAGAAGGCGATTTGGCGCGGGTGGGCAGGCTGCTAATTCGCAGGGAAATGAAATATTTATTTCTTTTTTGCAGCGAGAGGCCGCGGCGGCGGCGGCTACTGAGGGCACTTCCCAAAAATGCTGTTTCTTAAAGGGGGAGAGACAGGCAAGGAGAGAGAGAGAGAGAGAGAGAGGAAGAGGGAGAGGACAGATAAGGTTTCAGGTCTAGGCTGATAGCTGAGAGAGAGAGAGAGAGAGAGACGGGGGGGCGGCTGGGAGAGAGAGAGAGAGGACTGGGGTGGGTTTTTCTCTCTCCCCCCCCCTTCTCTCTCTCGCTGATGCCATGCAAATTTAGGAGAGGAGGGAGAGAGGGGAAGGCGAAAGAAGGAGGAAAAAAAACAACCTCGTTTTAATGACTCATTGATTGAGCCGGTTTAAAATTAGTTGTTGTTGTGTTTGGGGTGGGTTTTGTGTGCTTTTTCCTGGCCGCCCCCTTGGTGGCCATCAAGAGGGAGGAAGAGGGGTGTGTGTGTGTCTGTGTCTGTCTGTCTGTCTCTCTCTCTCTCTCTCTGTGTGTGTGTGTGTGTGAGGAAGAGGGGGATCGAGAGTGTGTGTGTGCGAGGGAGAAAGAAAAATAATCTTTTCAAATCTCCTCCCTCTTTTCTTCCCCCCTCGTTTCTTTGCTTTTCTCTAAAGCTCTCTGGTCTGTGAAGCACTTTTTCCCTTTCCTCCTCCTCGGGAAAATGGAGACGCTCCGTCTTCTCTCTCTCCTGGGCGTGAGGCTGCCAAGGATTTTTCTTTTTCTTTTGCGTTCCTCGTTGGATTTGCTCTCATCGACCACCTCTTATCATCTTGTCATAATTTTCCGCTATATCTTTTTAGCATGGGCTGCGCTTTTTTGGTTTTTTTACGGGGATTCCCAATTCGTTTCGTTTATATGGTTTCCCCCCCTTCTTTTGTTATTCGGTGTTTTTCTTTTTCTTGTCTCCTCCGGTATCGCGTTTAAAGGAATGGAAATGGTGATTGTTTCTGTGTATGTGATTCTACGTCGGTAGCATTAAAGAGGGTGGGGAGGGGGAAGAAAAAAGAAACCTTAATAGTAGGCTGTAATATACGTTTTTTAAAACGGCAAGAATAATAAATATTCTACATCTGTAATAACGCCTTCGTTTTTGTCTTTCGATGAACGTGAGTTTGTTAACTGCCGCCGGATTAGTCTTCCAACAAAGTACTTTTTGTGGTTAATTGATTTTCAGTTATGGTTACATTATAATAGCGGGGGATGGGGGAAGAGAAAGCCTTAGTTAAAAGACTGGCTTGAAAAAGCTCTGAAATGTTGGATCATTTTTGAGGTGGGTCGCCGATTTTCTTCCCTCCCTTTAAAACCGAAATGGGTTTCCCGAGGGTTGGGGTGTAAACGTCGGTAACGTTAAAACAGCTTGTTATATGTATCTTGTTCTGAGAGCGGAAACAGGTTTAGCATTCGTAAAAATAAATAAATCGCCTATTGCTGGGCGAAGGAAGGACAATGAGGCCTTTACTTTTCCCGGGGTTAGGATGTTGTTGTTTTTTAAAACCCTTAAACATGCATGGCTTTTGAATATCTTAAGCACTGATCGTGCTTTTCCAAAACTCAGTCGAGGAGGGTGTTTTCTCTCTCTCCGTATATGCGTTTACATGGCGGGGTTCGGTCTGGTTTGTGCCCCGCTTTGGAGGGACCAGGAGGAGAGAAGATGGCGCTGCCTGGCTACCGGCCAGGATTTGTGGCGCAGTTTCTCTCCGTTCTCTCTCGTCCCCTTCAAGCCGCCATTTTGAGAGACTCCTGACATTTCTAACCGGGCCGGGGCGTTGCCCTCCGTTGCTTCCCGCGGTCTGGTCTCGTTACCTCAGAACAGACTCCAAAATGCTCCCTCACGAGCAAAATAATAACTCCTTACCCCACGCACTGAGGAAATTTATTTTTTATTTTTTATTATTATTTCCTAGAGTAATCGCTTTCCTAACACCCCACCTCAAAATTTATGTGGAATGCGAATCGAAAGGTGTGTGTGTGTGAGAGTATATATATATTTTTAAAATGGCTACTCTTATTTTAAATTATCCAGTCCTAAGCACGCAGTTTACCCATTCAGTGCAATGGGTAGCTGTTAAAACGCTGCTGCTCCCTTTTGCCAGATTCTCCTACACTATAGTATAGTGGATATGGAAATCACTTAATCCCACGTTATGTCTGCCAAACAACAAAGGGGCTGCTGGAAAATAAGCGATATGTAAAATTTAAAAATGGAGGAGCAGCACTTTCTGAATTGGCCTTCTAGATTTCATTCGTCGCTGTAGGTGGGCATTTTTACACGGTGTACCAAGGAGGTCCTGTTTGCTAAAAATCGAATAAGTGAGCAAAATACGCCTTCTTGGGTACAGGCATCCCTGTTGCTAAAGTAATAAGGGAATAAAGTATGTGGAAAGCAATAGTCTGTGTTGATTGGATTGAATTAACTAAAAATGCTTCCAAAGTTTAGAAATGGTTTGGCTTAGAAAGCCCAGTAATGTGGCTTTAAGGCAACACATCATAGCATTGTGCTTTCCTGTGAGATTTAAATCCTGGGCATTTAAATATCATTTTTTGCCAGTCATATCTTGCCAGCAACAGACTGTTATAAGACATACCTTTCTTTAAGCATTTTAGAATTAAGACCTTTTATGGTGGGGGGGGGGATTAGGTTTGAGATTCCCTACTCTCCCCTCCCCCAAATATCAAGGGGAGTCCCTTGATGAGATACAAATTTATGTTTCACTGCTTACTGCAGTAATGTTTATCTCATGATTTTACAAAATGGCCTGGATGTTGTTTATTTTAGTTTCTAATGAGTAGATAAGATATACAGGAAAAAAAGATGGAAGAATGTTGCTTTATAGTGGAATATCAAGTTATCACATGAACTGTTATATGGACTTTCTGCAGTTTAAGCTGAACTGAACTCTTGCAGCCACTGGGGTTGCCTTATTTCAAAAAGTAAAAACCAGGACACCCCAAAAATTGTTAACCAAACCGGAAAGTTTTTTAGACAAACCCCCAAAGTTGTTGAGCCAAAAAAGCATGATTTTTCAATTGACTTGCCTAAGATCCAGAACAAAGCACCGCCTTTCGGACAGCCCCCCTCCCCGATGTGAATTCCGCATTTGAAATCCCGGTAATGTCTGGGAAAATCCGGACATATGGCAGCCCTACCATTAACACCAAGGCAACTGAGAAGTTCCTGATCACATAAGCAAAGTCATTTTCTTAATGTTTCTAGTGTACAGTACTCCAGGACCAAGGATGTAGCTTATAGAACAGTTTCTGACAAATAATACTTTTTGGTGAATGACAGTTAGAACTGACATACTACTGTATTAATTACTTAATAGGATTATAGTGTTCCTTTCAATAGATACGTAGGCAAAAATTAATTTAAAACAGTTACTTTATAGCATAGTGAATTAAATAAAATTGCTTTCTTCACCTTGTTATCATGAGAGAGAGAAAGCAGAAAGTTCACTGGGAACAGGATTGAGTGGATCCAAAACAAGTCAAGTTTCAAACTGAAGCCAAAAATAGTGTTCTCGTATGGGGAAGGGACTTTTCTGAAACAGAGGCATTTCTAGTTTCACATAACATTCCTATTCCTCTCCACCCACCCAAATTAAAATGCCAGGCTGCTGAATGTGTTCATTCCCGCCCCCCCCAGACAGGAATGGGTTCTGTGTAAATTTCTTCAGGCGCAGAGAGATAACCTAAAATACTAACTAGATTGTACCTCAGATACATGGAACAGGGCAGATGTTCCAGAAAACAGATTGCCCTGTGGTATATAATATATGTGAAATGAGGATAGAAATCTAGCTGGTAGATTAATGGGAGGAACACTCAAAAGATTTCTTGGCCAAAATAAATAAATAAAATTAGTAATTCTTTTCCAAGTTAAGAAGAAAACATGATAGGGTTTGCCTTTGTACTTAAGCTCTTCCTTCTGAGGGTACACATACAGGCCAAATTTTGCCAATCTGGGAGGTTCATCCTTGATTACAAGTATTGCTTGCACTTTCAACCATATACTCTTATGCTGTGATTCATATAAGCACTGGTAGACTATAAAGTCAATTCCATATTTTTCTGCCATTTTTATAGAATTGAAACAAGGCAAAAGAAAGAGCCATTCATAGTGATTGAGACAGAGATTCTAATTTCAGGTTTATTCAGATCTTTGCTTTAACAGAGAGTATATATTACCTATTTTTGTTGAACTGAACATTTGCAATCAGGACCAGTTTATACATACTAACTTGTAGCAATGTGCTAACTGCCCCCAAATTAAACAAATTTGCAAATCAGATTTGCTAGGATTTTAAATAGGCCAAATTGCAAGCCTGTGTATACACTGCTATGATGTCATGATTTCCTGCACACCCATTTTGAGCATTTAACTGGAATTGAAAACATAATTCCTTTCTTAACTTGAACTGTGCGGCTCCGGACAGGCTTTCATTAGTTCTGTTACTGTGGCCTTTCAGATGAGTGCTAGAGTAAAGTGCTGTGTAGTGGGCGGTTGCCAGTCTACACTGGTATGCATGAACTGACCTTAAAATCATAATTTGAGGCCCTTTGTGTGCCTCTCCCACAGGAAGTTTGGAGGGTGACAACACAAGATGGGACTTCTTCTGTGGTGTCCCCTGGCTTGTGGAATGCTCTCCCCAGGAAGGGCTGCCTGGTGCCACCTTTTTAGGATTCAGGCAAAGACTTGCCTTTTTATCTAGGATTTTTGGCCCTGAATTGAAGGGTGGCATCTAGCCAGGATGGGAACTTTTAAGTCTCGTCTTTTATCAATATAGCTGTATAACCTTTATCTGTATTTTTAGAATTTTATTGAATATTCTTAAATGGTTTTAATATAAGCTGCTTTGGGTCACTCTGAGAAAAGTGACTAAGGAATATAATTAATAGCAATAATAACAAAAATAAATCAAAAGGATTTAAACAGCATTTTAAGTATATAAAGGGTGTGATCCTTTCCTACATGGGCAGAGTGTCAATGTATGGAGGCACCCTGCATTTGGTCAAGGAATGTGAATTCAGAGCTCTGTTGGAGGGATCACATGTGGACATTGGAACTGTTCACAGACTTTCATTCCCCATAATGCGCTGACTGCATATGTATCTATTTGCACGGACACAGTATACCCAGATTGTCATGGATGGGACATAAAGTGTTTTGTAATGCTTCTTCCTACAATACCACTGTGTAGTAGGTACTGACTTGCCCATAGCTACCTGGAGGTTCCAAGTATAATATGTTCTTGAATGGCTTTTAGTGTCATTCTGTAAAAATATTATATTTGAAACTGATCATTTTACTTTACATAAAATAATAACCTTGTGAAATGGTATCCATTATATGAAAGTATGACAGATACATTACATGGTACTGTACTGTGGCCTGTGCGGAAGAGTCACACAGAAAGAGAAGTTCACTTCTTGATATGTGCAGAAAATCTTCACATAGGCCTATGGACAATGCAATTTTATATTGAAAGGATTGCACACAGGGTGAAAAACAAGTGCTGGAGTCCAGCAAAGGAATTTGACTGGAAGCCATATGGAATGAGGAAATCGGAGTAAAACAAGAATGTGAGGCATGGAGTTCAAGAAAGGGTGGGAGAATACACCTTCCTCCTTGGGGCGAACTTCATGCAGAGATAGAGTTTCCATGGTTTTTTTTTTTCTTGACAGGGTTTTTTACTTTTAAAGGTTGCTTGATGAGAAAACAATATCGGCAATAAAAAACAGCAGATGCAGATTTCCCTAAAACTACATTTGGGGAAAAACTGTAACAGTTAAGTTCCTACCAGTCATGCAGCTTTTAAAGGCATAGAAGTGGTTCCTGAACATGATGTCAGTCCTCTTAGTATCTTTATCTGACTATCCTCAATATGGCATACAAGAACTAGCAGGTCAAGTGTGGGAAAAGCTTCATCTGCTTGTATTCTTCATATTAAAAGCCGATTAATGCTGCTAGGAAAATGAGGTGCCAGATTTATAGATGAGATCTGTGGAAACTGTAGGATGTCAAGGGTGTGTAAGTCATACCCAAATCTCAGGGCTGTAGATCATTTGTAGAGCATCTGTTCAGCATGTAGACAGTCACAGATTCAATCACTGGCATCTCCAGGTTGGACCAAAAAAGACCCCTACCTGAAATCCTAGAGAGCTGCTGCCGTTAGTGTACATGATGCTAAGCTCCAGTTGTGTGACTTGGAAAAAGACAGCTTCCTTTGTTCCTAAGGCTTTTGTACTGTTAAGAGATGGATCTTTGGGTGAGCTCCCATCAGGTGTAGCTGTCGCCATTACTGCAACTCTATGATGAGAAAAGTATTGCCTGGTGAAATTCTTGATTCTGTTCTAATCCAAATACAGGACACTTATTGTTTAGAAATCTTAATGATGTGGGGCCCAAGAAGCAATAAAAATAAAAATTTCATAAACTAATATGAATTAACTAGCCATTTGTACTGTACGAATTAAATAGCCATTTGTACTTGGGCCAGGCTAGGCCTGGGTATGTTTCTCAATCGGGGGTAGATTTAGGGGCAGGTGATTTAAGCAACTACCCAGGGTGTCAGGTTTGGGGATGCCTGCCGTGGACGATCTTCTCAGCTATTAATGGTTGAAGCAAATAGTATAATTTGTTCATCTTCACATGAAAAGCTGGCAATGGTGCCCTACATGGCTAAATCATGCAATAAGAAGTTGTGAACTGGACTGGAAATGCAATAAAAAACAAAGTATTCCAAAGCCGAACAAATGAAAGGGAGTGCCAAAAACTCTATGCCTGAGTGTTAATTGGTCTGGGGGTACATCTGCAGGGTGCTGGGCTGCAGCATGTTAGAGACCCACACTGTACTTTGGCTGCCTCCCTTTGTTCATTGCAGGAACTCAGAGACAGAAGTGTCACCCATTGCTGAGGGACATGGCAATGTGGGGCCCAGCCTGATCCCAGCCTTCCTTTACCCCCTTCCCCCTTCTAAGCTACAGTCTAGAGTGGGCCACTAGTTTTCTGTGGTAATGTATGCATATAGTTGTAGATCATTTATATATTTAACAGATTTCTATACCGCTTTCTGCAAAATGTATCAAAGCAGTGTGTAGCAATTTAAAACAATAAAACTACATAAATATACAGCTGGCCAAGAATAAATAGCAAAACATAACTAAGGGGGTCTATAAATGCTTTGGCAAGAAATAATGTTTCCAGTTGCTTGTGGAAGCACATCACGGAAGGTGCCTACCAGATCTCTTAGGGGAGACTTCCCTAATGAGGGAAACAGACTTCAACTTGACAGCTGTGGCACTGCCAAGAGGGCTCCTCTAAAGACATCAAACAAGCAGGTTCAGATGGGAAAATATATTTTCTCAGATATCCATTTCTCAAGTTGTTCAGGGTCTTGTAAGTAAATAGTAAAACCTTAAAACTGGGGTCCTTTAGGATAGGTGTTATATGCATGCAGTAGAGAGCAGCAGTGAGCAGCTTAGCTGCAGCATTCTGTACCTGTTACAGCTTTTGAACTCCACAAAGAGGATGTTACTGTTATTTAATTTCAAGGTTACCAGTGTGTGAGTCACTGTTGTCTATATGTGTATGGCTATAACTTGGTGGTATGCAGAATGTTACAGACTGAATCTCCTAAGTGAGGGAAAATCCAACTGCAGAAAGACAATACTCAGCTGTCACTGGTTAGAACACTCAGCTGATCAAAAGTTACTGTAAATAGAGGGAAAACAGTGCTGAGTATGAAATGCTGATTTAGAAGACTTTTACAAACAATATTTGCATGGAAGCAATATTGGTAGGCATAATTTTTTACCCACTTATTTCAGTTATGCCACTGGATTTTCCAAATCACAGATCATCAAAGTCAAATCATATCATGTTCCCACTGTTTTCCAGGAACCACATATATACTTTGGAGAATAAATGCAAAAATGAGCACAGATGTGTAATACAAGTATATACTATGCCTCAGAGTACCATTTTACTCCTATATTCAAAGCAGCATGCAATAACGTGTGCCCTGTTGTAAAAATATGCTGTTGCTCGTCTACGTAATTTGCAGGTTAGTGAACAATGGGAGCATTTTATAAATAAACAATACATGTTAGGAAGAAACATGTTGAAAAGCATCCTCTATTTTTAATTGTCGTGTTCTGGAAAGAAATAGAAAATCTTTATGATACAATATTATTTTTCCTTAGTTGTCATGGATGATGACGATGATGAATCCTGTCTCTTTGATCTTATTGGGTAAGATTTTTTTTAAAAAAAAATTATGCAGAGAAATAATACAAAGTTCACTTTGCAAAAAGAAAATTTGCACAAATTTGTGTCTGTTAGAAAAGGGGCATAATCCCCAGATCTGCTGGCTGGAGAAGGTTAGAATTTCATGAAGGTTCCTCCCTGCTGGTGTAGAAGATGTCCTACTCTGTGGGTGGGGCAGGCATCTCTGCAGTGAAGTCCCCCACTTTGCCCAAGTAAAGTGCTGCATGTTTATTTCTACCACTGGTGTTGCTGCTGCTTACAGTAGCAAGTGTTAGGCCACAAAATGGGGTGGGATGGATACAAAGCACCTTCATTCTCAAAGAGGCTCCAGGTTTGGGCCTCCTATTTGTGCTAACATGAAGCTGGCATAAATAATTCACCTCCTTGAAACCAATGGGGAGATTTTGTTTTAAAAGTGCAGAATTTAAACACTGGGTAAGACCATCTCTCTGTCTCCCTGCTTGGTTGGCAGAACCCAATCCCTATTAGGATAGCACTCTAGGGCTGAAATCAGGTGCACACTTACTTAGGAGTAAATCCCATTAATCTCAGTGGAACAATTCTCAATGAAGTTTTATTGAGTTCTTTTTTTGACAAAAGGTGGTATAAGTTTTTTTCAACAAACAAATATGCTTTGGATGCATGTTATGATATGGTTGAGTAAATGAAAGAAATGTTTATCATTTATTTACAGTTATTTATTCACGAGTATATAAGGCACCTTTGTAAACCACTTCGAGGTTGTTGTTTTTAACAAGCAATGTATAAGTTTTAATGAAATTAATAAATAATTCAATAAAAATTATCCCAAAGGCATACAAGATATTTAAAATTTACAGTAAAAGAAGTAATGACAAATATTACCTTAATATATATTAAGGGCCACTTGGACAAACTTGAATTTCCTCATAGGAGGAGTGTCCCTGAAAGTAGTGATTGAATGTAGTTCTCTGATGCTCCATTTGGCACCTCCAGCACCAACCTTTTTACTTAAAAGGTCAGTACCAGAGAGTACCAGAGAGTGGCACTTTGCCTCCTTTCTTCCCATCAGCTTGATCGCTGCCTTCTTAGCCTTGGTCATTTTCCCCAGGTGGGATAGGGACTTAACAGTGGTGAGCAGCAGCAGAGGAGTGGGAAATGGCAGCAGGAAATGGCATGAACAATGGTGGCAGTGGTTTGGGAGCTAGTGACAAAGTATGTAGATAGCAAAAAGTGTGCCCACCGTAGATAGGTCTCTTGCCAAAGGCCCCAGCATTTGGAGCTGGTCCTTCACAAAACGACATACAATGATGTAGGGAATAAACAGAGTTATAGCCAGCTAAGTCAGTGGACTAGTCATTAATTTCAGTGGTTCACCTCTGAATATGTCTTATTTGGTTCAATCCATAGCTGAGAGCTATTTTAAAAACAATGGAACAGTTAAATATATTGCTTTATAAATATATATTTACACTATTGATAGGGTTTGTTGCAAACAAGCTAGGGTTGTTGCTTTGAGATGCATGCTCTAAAATAGTTGGGGATCACAGCCTCAGTATTCAGATGGTGTGATTCAGAAAGATTCTTCCTGCTTGTGCCATTTTAGTATATTTTAAACAGATGCAAGATTCTCAGACTGATCCATCTTACTTTCCTTGTTTGTATTTTTAAAGAGATGCACAGGCACTGAATTATTTCCTCCATGGAGCAGGCAGTAAACCTGTAAGTATCATATATTCTGGTATGTTAATTTTCTAATTTTGCAAATTGTGCTGCTCTTATTGTAATGCTTTTTCTGTATTACAGAACAGTGAAGACTTGACTAATGCAGGATATTCTGCAGCCAACTCAAATTCCATATTCGCCAATATCAGTGTAAGTTTATAGGAAAAAGTGTAATTTTAGTGCATGTTAGTGTGTGCCTAAGTTCTCCATTCTTATAATACTCCTATCTGGTGAGGTAAATGCCAAAAATAACATGCAGGCAATTGCTATTTAAACCAAAGGATTGAATATGGGTGAAGAAGGAGAATTCTGAGCCTGTGCACTTGTGCACTAAGCTTTATAACTGCTTCAAACTTCTTGCTCAGTCTTAATTTGGGTTGATGCTGCATGCCACTCATGGTCATTAATCTAATGATACCTGACTTAGTAGTATTCTTGAGAGATGTTCTGAAAGGAGGGGGGAAGAGAAACCTATAATGAGCAACACTGTACTACTACTAATAATTTGTTTTAAAATAGTGTTTTATTGTTATTGTTATTACATTTACATCCCACCTTTCCTCCAATGAACTATATGGTTCTCCCCCTCTCCATTTTATCCTCACAATGCTTTTGTGAGGTAGGTTAGGCTGAGAGACAATGACAGGCTCATCCATTGAACTTCATGGTTGAGTGAGGATTTGAACCCTGATGGTGTGTATTACAATTTTTCTTTCAGAGTTCTGATCCTAAGTCATCAATCAAAGGTGTCGGTAGTCAGCTTGGAGAAGGGCCTAGTGATGGACTACAGTTGCCAAGTAGCCTTCAGTTTCTTGATGATGAACTTGAATCTTCTTCCTTGCCTGATCTTAGTGAAGATCAGCCTTTTGATATCCTCCAGAAATCTTTGCAGGAAGCTAATATTACCGAACAGACTTTGGCAGAAGAGGCTTATCTGGATGCCAACATAGGCCCTAACCAACAGTTTGCACAAGCTCAGCTTCATCCTTCCTCATCAGCATCTTTTACTCAGGCTTCTAATGTTTCTAATTACTCAGGTCAGACGCTGCAACCTATAGGAGTTACTCAAGTGGTACAGCAACCAGTTGGAGCATCTTTTGCAAGCAATACAGTTGGTGTGCAACATGGCTTTATGCAACATGTGGGGATCAGTGTTCCTAGCCAGCATTTGTCAAACAGTAGTCAAGTTGGTGGTTCAGGACAGATACAATTAATTGGTTCATTTAGTAATCAACCTTCCATGATGACCATCAATAATCTTGAAGGGTCTCATATTATTTTGAAGGGTGGTGGGCAGCAAGCACCTGGAAACATGAGTGGTGGTCTCTTGGTTCATAGACAAACACCTAATGGTAACTCATTGTTTGGCAACTCAAATTCCAGTCCAGTAGCACAACCTGTAACTGTTCCATTTAATAGTACAAATTTTCAGACATCTTTGCCTGTGCATAACATCATTATACAGAGAGGTCTTGCTCCAAATTCTAACAAGGTTCCCATCAATATCCAGCCAAAGCCTATTCAGATGGGCCAGCAAACTACCTACAATGTGAATAGCTTGGGAATACAGCAGCATCATGTGCAACAAGGGATTCCTTTTGCTTCGTCAAACTCCCCTCAGAATTCAGTAGTTGGTCCACATATGTCTGTTAATATTGTTAGTCATCAAAATGCAAGAAAAGCAGTTACCTCTCAAGCCGTAAGTAACGCCGGTGGTAGTATTGTGATCCATTCTCCTATGGGACAGCCTCATGCACCTCAGAATCAGTTTCTTATACCCACAAGTCTGTCGGTAAATCCTAATTCGGTTCACCATGTCCAGACCATAAATGGACAACTTCTTCAAAATCAGCCTTCCCAGCTTGTTTCTGGCCAAGTATCCACTGAGCATGTTATGCTAAACAGGAATTCTACGAACATGCTTAGAACTAACCAGTCATATTCAGGACAGATGCTGAATAATCAGAATGCTTCTGTACAGCTAGTTTCTGGTCAGACATTTGCAGCTCCTGGAAGCCAAGTTATAGTGAACCATGGGACTTCTCAAATTGTTAGTGGCCAGGTTCCACTACAACAGGGATCGTCTGCTGTGTTGCATTTATCCCCCAGCCAAGGAAACATTTCCCAAGGTAGAACAGGCTTTACCACAATGTCTCCTGGACAGTCAACAGGTTCGAGTATCTCATCAAGCAACCGGTTTACAGTTGTAAGTTCTGCTGCTACAGTGCATCCCAACATTGGTCCATCAGCCCAGACTGTTGCTTCCGGAGGAAATTTTGCTGGAGATCAACTTACACAGCAAAACAGAACACAATTGTCAGTTACTGTCTCACATCGTCTTCCAGTTTCTTCTTCCAAATCAGTCAACACCTTTAGTCACACATCGGCATCCCAGCCCCAGTTTTCCTTTGGCCAGGTATGGATTGATGCAAGTTCAAAATCTTTAGCATCTTTAAAATCTTTGCGGCTGCTAAATGTACATATCTATGATTTTATTGTTTTACAGCAAACAATGCAAACAACTAACACCCTAAGAACCTTTAGAATCTGTGTCAATGGATCAATACTTCTTGGTTGGAACTATTGGGTTGTATCCATTGTTGTGCATGGAAAAGATGGCTCTTTTGCTTCCCCTGTAGCCTCCTGTACCCTCTGAAAAGCTTATTTAGAAGGTTGAAGGGGAGGCCATGGGCTGTGTCATACGGGGCAGCAGTGAGAGGTTGAAGGATTGCTGAAATTGGGCAGAGGAATCTTGTTTTAGTAGAGTTAAATTCTTGACATTAGAAGACCTTCCTCCTCACTGCACCAACATGTGACAGAACCCACACATAGGAAACTGCTTTATGCTGAATCCATCTAGCTCAGTATTGTGCACACTGACAGGTAGTGGCTCTCCAGGGTTTCAGACTGGCAACATTCCCAGTCCTAACTGGAGATACAAGGGATTAAAGCTGGGACCTTCTGCATGCAGAACAGGTGATCCGTTACTGAGCTACATCTCTTTTCTCCAGGAAGACACCTGGAGAAGCTTTTGGTGTAGGGGGAAAACGGGAAAGGAAAGATCCATTGTTTGAACTTGCTTTCTACTTGTGCAACGTTTAGTACAACCCATTATTTCTGTTCCTTCAATAAGTCTTGTTTAGTTGCTAAAAGTGAGGTTTTCAGAATTCTCAGTAGTGATTTAGATATTCATTTAAAAGTATTGAAGTCACATTGTAGCTGATTCCTGAATACTATTTATTGTAATTTGCACGTTGAGACTGCATGAGAGATAGGAAGGAGAGCTCTTGAGGTCAGACCATACTCAAGTGAGTGAGAAATGATTCCATTTAATATATATTTGTACTACTTGTTCTCTGTATCTTTAAAGATCTGGAACAATTTAGAATTTGATGATGAAGGGTATTGATTGAAAGTCCAGCAATGGAAAACCACGCCTTAACAAATTTCAGTTACAATCCAACATGGCTCAAGAAATTTGGGAAGTCTTTAATTCTTATGTGCAAGCAAAAGGTGAAGGTAGAGCCTACTGGCATAGTGCTTCTTGGTCTAATAAACCAGAGATGTTATATCTGAACTGTACAAGATGCCACAGATGTTTGTACTGATTGCTAAGATCATATGAGCCCTAAAAAACCCATATCTAGCCTTGCATCCTGTTTTGCACAATGGCCAACCATTGAAAAAAAGGCAGTGATTTTGTTTGCCAACCTTTCAGATAAACAAATTCAAATTCTCTACCTATCAGAGCTCATTTTATTTGTAGTGCAAGGTAATAAAACTGGAACTGCAGATAGAGTTTATATGTTTTCTTTTGTATATAGGATATTGGCTTTTCCCTATCTTTTACCTTTAATAATCTGCATGGTATTTATGTGTGGTGTCTTTTTTCAGACTCAAAAAAAAGTTACCAATTTGGTGTCTTCAGTTTCAACGTCAAAGTCACAGGATAATCTAAGACCACCTCAACTAACAAGTCTTTTAGGTAATAAATTGCTAAGGCAGATAAAGTTTTTGTTTTTTAAATACCTTTATTCAACTCCTTAGCTGTGAAGTGGATTCTTAACTACACCAAAGGGTTGTCTTGAATATTACTTGAAAATTTGAACTTTCAGGTTGATGTTAAGCTGTGCTACTGAGAGTTAACACATATGTGTCAGATTCTGTTTGTTTATTTATATGCCACTTTTAAAACAGTTTTCTCAAGGCGGCTTCCAATTAATGCAATAAGAGCTTTTAAAATCAATCTCTAGAAAAAAAATTAGCTTAAAAGGGCAGCATACAACAATTTCCAGTCAGACTGGTAAAAAGCTACATTACACTTTAAAACAGAGAGAAAATCCAGTTAAAATATGTATAGATAGAAATTTAGTTTTACGTTCAGTAGGGTGGAAATTTAGAAAATGCACTTTACAAATTGCTAAAAGTCATCTGCAAATTTAGTTGATTCCCCACATGGCTTTTACAAGTCATAAATGCTTTACAGAGAACCAACAATTTACCGAAATACATGAAAATGTAATGTTAGAAGGATGTTTTTATTGGTTGCAAAGAGAAGATGCATGAGCAACGGAGCTGTTTCCTGAAGTTAGCTCTGCACTAATTTCTCAATGCATGTATGGCCTTCCAGTATTGTCATTGTGCATCTCAGAACATGGGTGAACTTCAGGGACTGTGCCTGTGGCCTAAGGCATTTAGTAGTATGTTAGTAGTAAACATAAACTTGGGAGCTGTGATTGGAGCACACATTTATTGTGGAACACACACGTGCCCTTTAGATGCTACAACAAAAGTGTAGCTGACCTGTAGTGGAAGTGCAGGAAGCTATCTTTTGTTTAACCTTGAAGTGACCCTAAGATTTGAGACAAGCTGCATTAAGATTGCCTGAGTAATTGAGCACATTAGTTCTTTGGGAACCAAAACGAGAAAACTCACGTACTCATTGGAACTTGCTCTTGAAAATGTGTACTTGGGAGCACAACTTAAAGAAGTCTCTACAAATAACAGCAGAAGATATTTCAAACAGAATATATATGTCAATATAGTAAAAAAAGAGCATGATGCTTTGATTAATTTGCCTGATTGAAACAAGAGACCGAAGTGTGGGGGTGGGGGGAGACTAGACAGTACTTTAGTATGTGTGCTATTTACGTTATGAAGACAGGGATTAGCTGGGCTCCCCATGCCTTTTTCATTGATTCCTGTATACAGCTTTGGCATTCTGAAGTTCCATGAAATGGCAAGTGGTTAAATGCTGGCTTAAACCTCACAGGCTCATAAGATAGTTTTTATAAATATTTGTGTTTTGTATGGGCCTGCAGTAGTTTTGTGAAAGCATTGCTATTTAAATACGTTTGGCAACATGCAAATTAATTTTAAATCATTCAGTGACATAACTAGACAAGATTCCAAATATTGTATAGGGGATTGTTAAAGAATCTTCATAATATATCTTCTTATAGGACAAGATACCGGGGGTAAAATCATACAGCAGCCTATAGGCACAGCACTGACACACCAGGAAAAAGCAGTAGGATCATCTTCTGCCCAAACAAATGTACAGGTAGGAGGCCCTTGAATGTTCCTGAAAAGGCTAATAGTGCACCAGTCATTTCTTGTTTGTACTATTTTCTACATAGAATATAATAACCTTTCCATTGGTCATTTGTGAGAGGAAATCCATGATAGTATATACTAAACATCCCATCACTTTTAAATATTAAATGAATATGTGCTGGCTAAGCTTGATGGTAGCTGGAGTCCAAATAAGATGGAGGGCACAAGGTTGGAGAAGGCTGTGTTAGCATATCTGTTGGCACTGTAAGCTCTAGTCATGTGCTGTCCTTGGATCAGGCTGCAAAATATGCAGTCCAATCCTGTTCTTATTTCCTTGGAGATAAATGCTTCTGAGTTTAATGGGGCTTATTCATGAAAGTGTGCATTGGATTATTGCCTTTGTATCTGTCAGATGCATATATTCAGGCATATATAGCCATGCTGTTTATTTATTATCTTAGTATCTCAAAAGATAAAAAAACGCCTTTTTGAAAATCCAAAAATCTGGTCATATTGGTAATGCAGTCTATACAAAATGCATTTAAGAGATTTTTTTTTTAAAAAAAACCCCATAATTTTATTATCTTAAAGAGATTTTGCGGCCATTTTTATTTCTGTTGGATGATATGCACAACTGTATAATTGATTATTATAAAAGAAATTTAGCCCAGTGTATTTGATGCACGTTTTGAATCTAGGTCGATGGCCATACAATTGGACAAAAGAGGCCTGCTGCTAAACAACTAACAAAAGGAGCCTTGTAAGTTGTTTCCTTTTATGCATCCTTTTGCTTTAGACATTTCTTCCTCTCCTTCCCTCCCTCAAATTTTGTCAAGTTGTTACACACATGTGGTGCTATTGTAAACAACTGACAATAGCAATCTTCCCATTAGTATTCTACAGCAGCTACAGAAGGACCAGGCACATGCTGTGACTCCTGATAAAACTCAGTTCAGATCTTTAAATGATGCAGTCCAGAGACTCCTCTCATATCATGTGTGCCAGGGATCACTGCCAACAGAAGAGGATTTAAGAAAAGGTACTTTTTCGCTCTCCAAATGCTTATGAAAATGCTATGCTTCTGGGGTTTTATACCAGTTAAATGTTATATATTGTACTAGCCAAAAAGTAAGAATCATATGCTTTAAATGACTATTTTAGTTGTTAAGAACTACTATTCTAAATGTATTTTCTTCACCTTTCCAGTGGATAATGAATTTGAATCTGTAGCCACACAGCTCCTGAAAAGAACACAGGCAATGTTAAATAAATACAGATGTCTGCTCTTGGAAGATGCTATGGTAAGACTAATAAAAAAAAATACGTGTGCATGTGTGTATATTATGGATTTGTGCATCTTATCCCACATGGCTTAATTTATTGTAACACAGCAATGTGCAGCTTTCATCTAATTCCATGGCCCGTATCTCTCAACATGTGGTACTTAGGAATGTTTAACACTAACAGTAGATTTCACTAAACAGATAATGTTATCATTCTGTGTTGACAAGTTCACTGGGTGAGAGCGTTTTGACTTCTACCATGTTCCCCCCTCCCCAGAACTCTTAATGAATTTCAAAAAATGTGAGCGGGGGTTGGGGTCGGTCTGCCTTCACAAGGTAAGCTTGCTCAGAAGAACTCTCCTAGCCCATCAGGGATAAATGTACCGGAACAGAAAGGTCTGAGCAGGCATATCTGCAGGATAATTTAGTCCTTTCAACTATTTGTTGATAATAGCCTGGCCACAATGATTCATGCATTGGTAAGCTCAATATTCTATTATTGCAATACGTTCTATGTGAGGTGGCCGGTGGGTCTGGTCCAGAAGCATCAGCTTCTGCAAAATGCTGCATCTAGACAGTTGGTAGGGACAAACTATTGCCATAACCTAAATGATGCTTAAAAGCTTCTATTGGGAGCTCATACACTACTGAGCCAAGTTCAAGATTCCGGTATTAATTTACAAGGCCTGTAACAACTTAGATCTTGGGTACCTAAAGGACCACTTGATGTCTTTTATCGCTGCTTGATCACTGATGCCTCTGGGAGAGTCACTGTTACTGATGCATACAGTGACCCGGAATGCAGCGCCCATGCAAACAGAGATTTGCTTGTAGCAATTACATACACGAACACTGATGTTGCTATCTCATCACAACAGAGAACATTAATCAGTACCAGGAAAAATACACAATTTGGCCACATCACACTCACTTGCATTTCACAGAAATTGCTTAGAAAGTATAATAATAATAATAATAATAATAATAATAATAATAATAATAATAATAATAATAATTTATTATTTATATCCCGCCCTCCCCAGCCAAAGCCGGGCTCAGAGCAGCTAACAACAATAAAAGTAACACAGCATTCTAAATCAATTCATTTTAAAATCAATTCAAAGTACCTGCACATTTGCCCCATAACTTCAATTCTAGGTGGGATAGAGAAGTGCTTCTTTTTTCAAAATGAAAGTTATGAGTCTGGGGGACTTTCCAGAGGCAGCAGTGAAAGCCTTCATGGGGCACCATGGTGCCCATGGGTGCTGGGTTGGTAATCCGTGATTTAGTGTTACTTGTGTACCGGCCCACAGTCTTCATTTTTTATAGAGGCCTCTTTAAAAAGACAACATCACATCATGGCTTTTGCATCCACCTGTTTTACAAAACATGCACACACTTTCAGATCTGGCATATTTAAGCAAAGTTATTACCTGCAAAGTTAGGGCTGCAATCCTGTGTGCACTTTGGAGTAAAGCCCCATTGAATTCAGAATGAAATCACTTCCAATTCAAAATACATAAAGCTGTGCTGTACAAACACTTTGATATGGAGCAATAATATTATAAAAATAGGTTTTCTCCTATGTTAGATGACTTTTCCTAACAAACCAATTTCCCAAAACAAATGTGTGTATTCATAATATGCAAAAACACCAGTTTTTCTTTAAAAATAACCCCCATTATGAACTTGCCACCTCAATTTGCCCGTTGAACTTAGCATTCTGTTTTATAGTATTGTTAGGAAACTTCATGTTGTTCCTTGCAAGTAAAAGTTAAAGTTGTTAATTATAGAAATTATTTTGTTTGTTTCTTTTCCAGAGGATAAATCCTTCTGCAGAAATGGTCATGATTGACAGGATGTTTAACCAGGAAGAAAGGCAAACTCTTTCCCGGGATAAACGCCTTGCAATAGTAGATCCTGGTAGGTAACGTAACCATTTTAAATGAAAGCCTCTTCGGCTGCAGTCCTATACAAATAAACCTGGGCGTAAATTCTATTGAACTCATTAGGTCTTACTTCTGAGTAGACATGTATAGACTAGCACCGTACCATACAGAGAAATGATTTTAATATTTATAACAGTGGGTTTTTTGCCATAAGTAAAATTAGAACGCAGGAAGGATTTATATTTGTGAGTCAGACATAGAGATGCAACATCTGTGGAAACTTGGGTGCTGCAGGAAAAATATAGCTTTTTTGGATGGGGGGAGGGGAAACCCAATCATTTTGACATCCTTGCCAAACCTAAAATTTATTTATTTATTTATTTATTTATTTAAGAACTTTAAATACATTCTGCATGATTAAAGCTGCAATGTTATACCAACCTATCTGAGAGGAAGCCCAATTAAACTCAATAGGACTTGCTTCTAAGTTGATATGAGTAGGACCACATTGTTAGCAGTTAATATACAAAACAGTGTTACATTTATAAAGTGAAAATGTATATATTAATTCATTAGCATTCAAATGAGCAATTCTGTCCAGAGAGATGGAACTCCAGTCTGTTACACTTTACATTGACTACACATACTTTTTTGCCAGTTTGCCAACAGAAATAAATAAAGTTGAAAACAAACCTAATCAACAGTGGGTTGGTGCACATATAATCCTGGTTACCTGTAACCCCATGTGTCAGCGCATGCTTCCTCTCTCTGGAGCAAATTCCCTTTTTCTGGTCTTAATTGTAGTTAAGGGAAACAGTGGCCCAAGCCTTAACCATGGTTAACACTAACCTGAATTCCCCTTAGCTCAGGACCTGAAACCCACTAAAACCACATTTTAGTACACATACTTTAGTTATTCTATTCAATGGTCTTCAGCTAGTGGGCTGGGACCACAGCTGGGTCACAGCCAGACCTTGATAAGTGGGTCCCAACAGCAATACCATACCATATGGTAACAAAATTCAGAAGGGTCTGAAAGTGTGTGGGTCCTAATTCTGAAAAGATTGAAAGCTACTCCATTCCTTGTTTTTCTGTCCATGATATGTCACAATTCTTTACTAAAATGCTTGCTTTCAAATTTCAGATGGTTTTCTAGCAGACTTTTGTTGTCCATCCACACAAATTGACAAGATCGCTGATGAAACACAGCCAGCTGAAAGTGATCATCAATCTAACAAATCTTCAACGTCTCAAAACCAGACTGCTAATACCCAAATCAAAGACAGATCAAGTTCAAGCACAGCAGAGTCTTTAAATCACAGCAAACTTCAAGTAGTGCCTAACAATATTATGAGTTCACAACAAGGAAACAGTTCTGTTAAAAAATCAGAAAGCCTTGCAAAAGCTTTAAAATTTGAGAAAACAAGCTCCTCTCCTGAAAGCCAACATATGGCTGATTCAGAACAAAAAATCGCTGGCAAAAATCCAGGAAAGTCAAATGAAAACTCTTTAGGTTCTGAAGATCATTCGTCAAAAACCTTATCAAGTGTAGATCATGGTACGCATAATAAAACATGTCGGAACACAGTTGATTCTCACTCAGAGACAACATATAATCATTCCCTCCAAGACAAAACTCCTCGGAGTTCTCCAAAGAATGAGGATTTGCATCCAGACAATTTGAAAGGTTCTGGGGAACCCCAAAAGGATTTGCTGCTCAATAAGAGTTTAGAGACTACATTCAAAAACATATTGGAACTGAAAAAGACTGGGAGGCAGCCACAGAGCGAAGCAACCGGCAGTGGCTCCCTAGAATTAGAATATCCAAACTTTTCGCTTATTTCTTCACAAGAAAACTGCCTGGAGAAATTTATTCCAGACCACAGTGAAGGTGTTGTAGAAACAGACTCTCTTTTAGAAGCTGCTGTAAATAGTATCTTAGAGTGTTAATAGTTACAGTACCATGGACATATTTCTCTTAGAAGTAAATGTGAATGACACCACAAGAACAGCCTGACAAATGTCAAAGGTTACCCTTTCTAAAGTAGATTCTGTTTTGTGTTTGAAAGCAATACTCATTGTGGTTACAGTGAGGTGTCCAGTAATGTAAAACCTTGAGAGAAAGCTGTCTGGTAGGGCCTACACATTATGATACAGCTTTGCTGATCGTTTTAACATTGCAGTTTAATGAAACTGCAGTTCACTAGGCCCTAAGTTAACAAGGTAATATGCTGACAATCACAGTCTAGTAACAGGTTTCTTAAATAAAATGTTAGGAATGTTGCATTTAATAGGAAAATATCCATTGCCTCCGCCCACTATCACTTGATTTTGAGATTTAATATTTGGGGCTAAAAAAAATCCCCAGTACCTCTGTTTAGAAATGCCTATCTCTTGAGGTTTGGAACAGAGAGAGAGGAATTGGAAGGAGAGAAAATGGCGCCAGTGTTTACAGGGCTTTAAACTTTTAAAGTGCTTTTCTATGCTCAGTGAGCAGAAACAAGTATCTTACATAGGAATTTGCTGTATTGAATTACACTGTATAGTTTTTGTCACTTTCAGCACTGCGTAAAACGATACATGCTAGTCTAAGAAGCTAGTAGATGGAAAATTGTATACAAAGAGGCTATAATATAGCCATAAAATTCTGTATACACACACACAAATGTATATATATAAACACACACACACACACTAGTTTCATCAAGAAAAGCTTTTTCATTTTCTAATTGGATATAGTCAAACTTAATCTTTCTGATGTGGTATAATTTTTTCTAGACCAAGTGTCAAAAGCACTTTTATTTGGAAATCATTGTAGTAGTTTATACTTTAAGGAGATAATAGCCTTAACCTGAACAATTTAAAGGCCAGTGTTTGCTATTTGCTTATTTCTGCTTCTTGCTGTTCAAGAATGTCTGTCATCTGTAGCAGCAGTTATAGTTACCAAAATATGTACAAACCAAAGTTAATTTTCTATCCCATTAAAAAATTATAGGTTGAATTTAGAATTTGCCGTCCGCAAATTTGGACTTTGCCTTCTGTTCATGGAGGGCTTTTAATCCAGTGGAGGAGCCTGATGGCGGAGGAGGCTGCAACTTTTGCAGATTCTTCCTTCCTCCTACAATGCTCAGTACCATTTCACAAATTGTTCAAACGGGTTTCCCAACCCGCATCTGGAGTGGATTTTCATAGGGCTGCAGGGGAAGGGATAATTAGGAAATGTCACTTCTTCTTCCTCATCAACCAACGGGAGAGTCCCTGAATCCAAGCCTATCTCTAAAGGCATTTAATACATAATCTAGAGCCAAAGGAACCCCTTGCATGTTTGCATTTGGCTAGTTGTCATCATGACAATATAATTATTTATTATTTTAACCCATGGCATTTCCCCATTCTTCCTGTGTGTTTTAGAAATTATTCTACCACCATCACCGGTGCTGCTAGGTAAATTGCTTTTGTGCCACTAGTAAGAGGGATGTGGCATGTATGCCTACTAAAAAAAAAAAAAAAACTCCCAAGAGGTGTGTTTTTTGTAAAGCAATCTCTGCAGCTTCCCTTTATAAACATATTCAAAAGCTTCCTTATGGATATCGTCATAGCCTTAGAGCCCTGAGGTGCAGCAGCCTCGACCCAGTGATAACTGTGTGCATACAGAGGTTTGGAATTCAAGCATTCCCGGTACTGCTTTTGGGGAGCTTCCTCTTCCATGCTTGTGTGGAGCTCCATGGAGCTGTGCGACACAGAAGGAGTAGCTAACTGTGGTTGTCAGTTGGATTGCCAGAGCGCCCAGATAAAGGGCGGAATTTTGCTTTCTTCGCTCTGATTTTATTGTAGCGTTAGAACCATGTTCTGCTCTTTAAGTAAACACAAAACACTACCACCGACCTTGTGTTGAAACAGAATAACTATAGAATAATAAAAGATAAACAAATTCAGCAAAATAGTAATGCAACTTAATGTTCTGTTGACTTTTAATAGGATTAGAAAGATGGGGGCTTTAAAAATTAGTTTTTATTACCACTTTTTTTTAAGTGCCAGTTTTAAAATTAAATATTTGTGAAACCCCACATTCCACGAAGACAGCATTGCCACTTTGGTTCATTTTTGTAGGCATGGATCCTGTACTTGCTTTCTTGTCAATGATAGTGCAGCAGCTACCTTTCTATCAAAGATGCTGCAAAGAATAATTCATTGAACTGTAACCATAATGAGATGTCTAAGAAAGCAGGGTGTATATTGCACCAGTCACAGAAATCAATTGATCAAGAATCTGATTGGAAGAATGATAAATTTGACACATACTTGTAAATTTGTCTTCTTTTGGTTTTATCTCACAGAATAAAGTTTCTTATCAGCTGTACAGAGTATTCTGAACCTAAATACCAAAACAAAGCTTACACATTTTGAATATTATGTGAGAGTTTACTTTTAGATAAAGGTTTAGCTGAGACATCTGAAATGCACTTCCATCATATGTGGATTAAATTCCACCTATATTGATTCCAACATTTATGCTGGGTACCCACTGAACAAAGTTCACCTAAATTAACCTATGGTAGCTAATGTATTTTATTTATTGAACTTGGTTTTAGAGCTCTGAATATTTTAATTGGTAATGCAGTAAAAATATTTTTGTTGTAAAAAAAAAAGTGTGAATTTGTTACGCAGCACATGGTCCTGAATCCAGTGAAGACCATTTATTTGTGCATAACTGCTTTGTAGGATTGGTCTCTTTACTTCCTGGATGTCTTTCCATGTTGTCTAAGGTTAAAAGAAAATTTTAGTTGGCAACTATGAAAAAAAACCTGATTCAACAATGTCAGCATAATTGAGCTGTTAGATTTGGGAGGCCTTACAGACTGACTTTACTGAAAGAGGATGTGTCACTTGTTGTCAGTGTGGTATGGATTTTATTTGCTTAAATACTTTCATTTGTATAGTATGTCTCACTTGAAATTGCTTTGTATACATTTTGTAAAAATATTTATAAAATGTTTTGTAAAAAAAAGTATAACAAATTGCAGTTTATTTTGTTATGTTGGATAAATACTGTTAAAAGACAACACGTTGGTAAAATATATTGTTAACCCATGGATAGGAAATGTTTAGCTGGAGACTACGAATTGAAACAACAATTGCAATACAGCCAAAGATTTGGGAAAAATGTGTTATCTGTGATTGTCTTGATTTACCCAAGATTAATAACTAGGTTTTGAAAAGGATTTCTTTTTTAGTTTCAAGTATCACAGTGGCAGTATATTTTTATTACGTTTATATCCTGGTTTTCTCCCAAAATGGTATTAAAAACAAATATATATGGATTTCTAAGTGGATTCCCAGCTAGACACCGATCAGACCAAGACCTGTGTAACTTAATTCATAGGCTTTAGCTATTCTCCAACAGAGCTGGAACAGGTTCAGAAAGGGACAGCAAAATTGATCCCAGGACTGGAGCAGCTCTCCTGTGAGGAAAGGTTACAACATTTTGTACTTCAGGAAAAAGAAGAGATTAGGTGGAGACAAGACAGGTCTATAAGATTATATACACAGTACAGAGAAAGAAAGGTTTTCTTTCTGTCTGTTAATTCAAGCCATCTGATGAAGCCGAATGTTGAAAAATTCAAGACAGAAAATGTACGTTTTCACTGCATAATTTGTTGAATTTGTGGAAGATGCAGTAATGACCACTACTTTGGATGGCATTAAAAGAGGATTAGACAAATTCATGGGATAAGGATATGTTTTGCTTCTAACGTTGGAGGCAGCATACTGCAGTATAGCAGCGGGACTTGCAAGTAAGAACCTAAGAATGCAACCAAAGTTCTGTGTCAGGCTAAAGACCCATCTAGTCCAATGTCCTGCTTTCATGACGCCAACCCAAGGACGGGAGAGTGCTGTTTCACTTGGTTCCTGCTTGTGGGCTTCTCATTGGCAAGTGGTTAGCCAGTGTGATGACAGGATGGTGGACTAGAAAGGCCTTTGGCCGCCAGATCCAGTAGGGCTCTTTAGTCTTAGCATTTCTCATAAGCGCTGGAGAAATACACAAGAGTGGCTGGGGAAACCCAGTTGGATGGATGGGATATAAATATGATGATGATGACGACCCTTACTATTCTCATACAAAGGATTTCTGTCCACCTTGCAGCATTACATGCTGCTGAATAGACCTTCCTGATCTGCTATATGCTGTATTCATTTATTCTACAGCAGTCAGCCCTTCACTGGTCTTAAAAGGTGAGATAATATAGTTCTTTAGGCCAAAGAACTACTTGTCTGACAACATTTCACCAACTGTTTAAAAATTAACCTCACCAGCTGGGGTATGTGGAACGGCAGCTTGTGCAGTGCTCAAGGCCTCGTTCACCCACCATCGCCCAGGTCTTCTTAATTTTAATATTATTAACTTATTTCTTAGCCGTCCTTCACCAAGAAGCTGCAGGGCTGCAAAACATTGTGTACAAAAACACAACATTTTAAAACTGAAGCAAGCGGCAGTCACTGTGAAGGACTAGGAGGGGCAGAATGGGGGCAGAGTGCTGTTGCGATCAGATCCTCCTTGCAGGTGTGTGCATGGCCGTCTTAAGCATATCCGGCACTGTGGTGCAAAGCTCCCTCCTGTGCCCCTCCTGTTTCCCAGAGTTATTTAGGGAGGACGGCACTGCCGGCGGGGCTGGAGGAGGCGGGCAGCGGCTGGAGGGCGGCTCCTCCGGCAGGGAAAAGGCGGAGGATGGACGTGGCGCCTCGTGGCTCAGCTGGCCGCTTTGTGCCGCGGTGGCCACGGCAGACAGAGGCTTCGGGCGTGGCGCTGCTTCGGCGTGGCATGGCAGAGGCGGGCGAGGGCAGCGAGCTGATGCCAAGAGGCGCTGCGTCCAGCCTCCACCTCTACCCTGGCGCCCTGCAGAACTTGTGCCACTAGTCTCTATGGGTAAGACACTCCTGGGTGTGTGATCGGTCACTGTGAGAACAGGATGCCATTGGCCTGATCTGGCCGGCTCTTCTTATATTATGTCAACAGGAGTTGTTGACAGACGAGACAGGCAGCTTCTCCCTGTGGAGCAGCTGGAGAAGGCAGATAGATAATAAACAGCTGGGAAGGAGCTATTAGACTTGAAATTTCACAGCTCCTTATAATTCAGGAGGGAAGGTGGAGAGGGGTTGGCTGGCATACTGTTGGAGCAACAAGAAAGCAGGGAGAAAATGCCTGGGGAAGTCTGGAGCACCCAGCTGGATGTGGAGAGAGGTGTCCTTCTGCAGGCTATGCTTCACTACTGGGAAGCCGACTGGGAGGAGGACAGAGGAACTTGGGGGCCTAGTGAGCTACAGGCCAGGCCTGAAGAAGTTAGCTCTTCTCTCTCTTTTTAATATATATATTTTATTAATTTTGTAACATGTAAATTCCAACAATCATTTGACATAACTTCTTATCTCATACAATATTTTGGACTTCCGTCAACAACCTCCGAAGATGTTCCGTTCTTTATCACTTGTTCTGCATTTCTTAATTTCTCTATTACTTTTCATTGTCCTTAACTAATAATTATTTTCAAAGTCTTCCTTGCAATATTTCACAAAGTCCTCCTTACGGAACTTCTTGCAGTCCTACTAGCGTAATCTGGTTATCATAATTGCTTTTCAAACAGTTCAAATATTTATTCCAGTCCTCTAAGAATCTCTGATCCCGCAGGTTTCGAATCCTTCCAGTTAATTTATCTACTTCTGCATAGTCCAGAAGTTAGCCCTTCTCAATCCACAAAGCAGGAAAGCTAGAGTTGCCATATGTCTGGAATTTTCCGTACATATCCAGAATATTGCAGTTGGAAGCAGTGTCCGGGCAAAAATCACTAAGATGTCCGGGAAAATCTGGACATATGGCAACCCATGTCGGCAATGTCGTTTGAGGCAATTTCCCTTAAAAATACCGTATTTTTCGCACGATTAGACGCACCGGACCATAGGACGCACGTAGTTTTCAGGGGGGAAATCAAGGAAAAAATATGATTCCCCCCCCCAGCTCTGGGAGCAGTGGACAGGCTGCACGCAGCCTGTGCGCTACTCCAAGACCTTCTCCCTGCTTTTGCGGGAGGTGGCGGAATTCCCCCACCTCCCGCAAAAGCCCACAGGAGCCCCGCGTGACTCCTGCGGGCTTTTCGACCAGGAGGGAGAAGGGACTGAAACGGCCCGTCAGTCCCTTCTCCCTCCTTGGGGAAAAGCCCCCAAGAACCGCTCGCTCTTTAAAGGCTGTGCGGCTCCTGCGGGCTTTTCTAGGAGGTGGGGGAATTCCTAGAAAAGCCAGCAAAGCCGCGGAGCTCCTTTAAAGAGCGCATGGCTTTTGCCTGCTTTTGCGGGAGGTGGGGGAATTCCCCCATCTCCCGCAAAAGCCCACAGGAGGGAGAAGGGACGGACTCGGCCAGTCAGTCCCTTCTCCCTCCTTGGGGAAAAGCCCCCAAGAGCTGCGCGCTCTTTAAAGGCTGCACGGCTCTTGCAGGCTTTTCTGCGAGGTGGGGGAATTCCCCCACCTCCTAGAAAAGCCAGCAGAAGCCACGGAGCCCCTTTAAAGAGCGCGCGGCTTTTGCCTGCTTTTGCGGGAGGTGGGGGAATTCCCCCATCTCCCCCAAAAGCCCACAGGAGGGTTGGAGAGTAGCGGGAAGGCGTCGCTGCCTTCCCGCTGCCCCCCAATCTCTGGGGCTGGCGATGGGGGAAGCGCTGCTTTCCCCACCACCAGCCTCAAACCCGGGTTGGAGAGTAGCGGGAAGGCGTCGCACGCCTTTCTGCTGCCCCCCAATCTCTGGGGCTGGCGATGGGGGAAGCGCTGCTTTCCCCACCGCCAGCCTCAAACCCGGGTTGGAGAGTAGCGGGAAGGCATCGCTGCTTTCCCGCTGCCCCCCAATCTCTGGGGCTGGCGATGGGGAAAGCGCTGCTTTCCCCACCGCCAGCCTCAAACCCGGGTTGGAGAGTAGCGGGAAGGCATCGCTGCCTTCCCGCTGCCCCCCAATCTCTGGGGCTGGCGATGGGGGAAGCGCTGCTTTCCCCACCGCCAGCCTCAAACCCGGGTTGGAGAGTAGCGGGAAGGCATCGCTGCCTTCCCGCTGCCCCCCAATCTCTGGGGCTGGCGATGGGGGAAGCGCTGCTTTCCCCACCGCCAGCCTCAAACCCGGGTTGGAGAGTAGCGGGAAGGCATCGCTGCCTTCCCGCTGCCCCCCAATCTCTGGGGCTGGCGATGGGGGAAGCGCTGCTTTCCCCACCGCCAGCCTCAAAGAGCAGACTCTCCTGGCTTCAGCGGAAGCAACGCAAAGCCTCCGGAGCGCAGGCTTCGGAGGCTTTGCCTTGCTATCGCTGAAGCCAGGGAGCCTGCATTCGCTCCATAGGACGCACACACATTTCCCCTTCATTTTTGGAGGGGAAAAAGTGCGTCCTATAGAGCGAAAAATACGGTAGCTGGAAAACGTCTTTTTGAAGATGCCTGCCTAATATCAATAGGCAGGGAGTTCCAGAGAATAAGTCCTGCCACACTAAAAGATTTATTGTAAGGCTGAATGAACCTCTTGTGGGGCATGCAACTGTTAAAGCTTCAGGGGCTGTCTCTTCTGTTGCAATCCCTGAATGGGGTAACTGTGCCCCTGAAGGACCAGGTGCGCAGCCTGGGAGTCATTTTGAACTCACAGCTGTCCATGGAGGTGCAGGTCAATTCTGTGTCCAGGGCAGCTGTTTACCAGCTCCGTCTGGTATGCAGGCTGAGACCCTATCTGCCTGCAGACTGTCTCGCCAGAGTGGTGCATGCTCTAGTTATCTCTCGCTTGGACTACTGCAATGCGCTCTATGTGGGGCTACCTTTGAAGGTGACCTAGAAACTACAACTAATCCAGTTACATGGGTGTAAAGGAATCTTATTATGGGACTCTGTGCCAAGATTTGGATTTGGATTTGATATCCCGCCTTTCACTCCCTTTAAGGAGTCTCAAAGCGGCTAACATTCTCCTTTCCCTTCCTCCCCCACAACAAACACTCTGTGAGGTGAGTGGGGCTGAGAGACTTCAAAGAAGTGTGACTGGCCCAAGGTCACCCAGCAGCTGCATGTGGAGGAGCGGAGACGCGAACCCGGTTCCTCAGATTACGAGACTACCGCTCTTAACCAATACACCACACTGGTATCTAGCTCGCGTGCTACCACATCTTTGGGAAGATCCACTGAATTGCATCTACTGACTGATCAGTATCCTACTTGCAGCAAATTAAGTACAATAATCAAGGAAACAGCCATTCACATGAGGAAGCCTCAGATAAATAAACTGCTTTATAGGGAGAGGTGGGGGAAGGAAATTCCGTACAGGACCTGCAGTTGATGAAGCATTTTCAATGAATTCAGCATCACTCTATTGCCATCTGCTGGCAAGTGGCAGGTTGAACATCGTTCATTCTCTTTAAGAATGTTGAGTCACTTTTCCAGACTGTCAATATTTTGCTGAAGGATTTCAGCACACTTTAATGTTTGCACAAGTCAAGCGGATCAAAGTGCCGTGTTGCCTGCAGCAACCAAGCCACATTAAAAAACAAAAAACCTGACTTTTGTGGGTTTGAAATGTGATGGGGAAATGAGGAAGTGTGGGATGAACGAAGGACTAATGGTAAGGTGTGTAAACAGCACACAGTCAAATCAGGATGAATGCTCCTTGTATAATAAGCAGAAAATCCTTGGAAATTTCACTTTCCCAATTTTTGCAATGCAGTTCTCCAGCCAAATAATGTGTGTAAGAATGTATATGCTAAGGTAAAATGTGCCTATAAGTACGTATATTAGTGAAAATACCATAAAAAATGGATTGAATTAGGGGAAATTGCTTTGCAAAAAAAGCACATATCAGCAAAATTGCATACAAACTAATGTATAGTAGGAGAAATCTGACTAAAATTCTGATTAATTTTTAGCAGGAAGATTTTTTTAAAAAAACATTGCAAACCGATGTGGAAATATGGAGAACTGAACTTAAATTTGGAAAAATGAGAAACGGAGAGAAAGCGAAAAGATAAATGCTACTGGTGGCCAGTTGGATTACTGGTAAATAGGTAAAGGTAAAGGGACCCCTGACCATTAGGTCCAGTCGTGACCGACTCTGGGGTTCCGACGCTCATCTCGCTTTACTGGCCGTGGCAGCTGGCATACAGCTTCCGGGTCATGTGGCCAGCATGACTAAGCCGCTTCTGGCGAACCAGAGCAGCGTAGGGAAACGCTGTTTACCTTCCCGCCAGAGCAGTACCTATTTATCTACTTGCACTTTGACATGGTTTCGAACTGTTAGGTTGGCAGGAGCAGGGACTGAGCAACGGGAGCTCACCCTGTCGCGGGGATTCGAACTGCCGACCTTCTGATCAGCAAGCCCTAGGCTCTGTGGTTTAACCCACAGCGCCTGGTTGTTTATTTGCACTCTCTGCTGCCTTTCTGAACTAAAAATCAGGAAACAATTTGCTGTGAACTCTATAAAAACTAGGTTGGCCTCGCTATTAGAAATAATGATACATAAGTTTTTTGTCTGTTGAACAAAGAAAAGATTATCTATCCATCCACAATTGATGCAGGTTTATTTGAGTTTTCAATTCTGCCGCTAGAGGGAGAAACTATATTACCTTTTGACAAGCTGTATACTGTAGATATAAAAATGTTTATACCAATCTTTGCCTGTTTTGAATTTTTAGAATCAGAGCCAGTTAATATGCATTATATGTATTTGTTGTCCACTACAAAAAATGTTGCATTCAATACCTAATTGAAAAACATCAAAAGATTAAAGAATATATATTAACTGAACGTGCTCAGTCTGCAATAGCATAAAAAGGGCACACCCGACTTCACTCAACTAAAAGATGAACACCAATTAAGAGCAAAAATAAGAATGTTTTCACCTGGCACTAAAGTGATGGTACAGGTGCATCTCTCTGAGAAGAGCATTTAACAGTTGGGGAGCCACCACTAAAAAGGCCTATCTTGTGTTGCTTGCTTTCGCATCTCTCTCTAAGGGGGCACACAAAGAGGGGTCTCCGATGATGAATGCAGGGTCCAGGTATTGGAGTCCTGATATAAGGCTGTAAGGTTTTATAGGTCAAAACCAGCACTTTGAATTGAGTCACTTTACTAATCTAGACATTCTTGAGCCCTATTCAGGTGTTGGTTTCATGTAGCGCATAAATGCATAGACTTTGGAGCGAGGCTGAGCTTTTAGCCCTCCTTCCCCTGATCTCATATCTTCTTCCTGTGTCAAGTGCCTGTTGGGGATGATAGCCAATAATGAAAGCTAAATGGGTGATTGTGTAGGTTCATTTTTTTTAAAAAAATATATATTTATTTTATTAAAATAATTCAACATTAATACATACATATTACGAATATACAAACAAACATACATTTCATACAGTCCTTAAAAATATTCATACATACCCACACTCAATCCCACACATGCTTCATTTCCCACCACCATCCCTCACCCCTCACCCCACCCTTGTGTTAGACTTCCAATCTACACAATTGCAATTTCTTTCCACTTCTATTACTTTCTTTCACACACTTTTAAACGAACTTTTTGCTTCCTTTTCTGTTACACATTGTTATCTATCTTATTTAGTATTTCAGTATTTATAACAGAACTTGTAATGGTTCTAGGGGTTTCTCGTGCGTAAATCGGCGCCACACCTGGCTGGGTTACCTTGGTGAACCCTTTCTGTCCGGACAGCCACTCACCCGTGGCTGTCTCAATCGCTGGCAGAATCCGTCAGTGGGCGTTTCTTGAACTTCTTCCAGCAAAGAAGCTCTTTGACGCCTAGTCGCCGCCTACTCTCCCTGTGTGGAAGCCT
Organism: Podarcis filfolensis; assembly: GCF_964270895.1. Classification (NCBI taxonomy): domain Eukaryota; kingdom Metazoa; phylum Chordata; class Lepidosauria; order Squamata; family Lacertidae; genus Podarcis; species Podarcis filfolensis. The sequence continues at coordinate 98,517,870 of NC_139606.1, forward strand.
TCTGCGCAGGGAGGGCGTGGGCAGCGGAGGACCCGTGCTCTCCCCGCTGGTCTCCGGCGAGGAGTCATGGAGCCCCCTCGCCGATTCCCCCATCTGCCCCCCCTTCTCCACTGGTGCTACGCTGAATTCCTTCCCCAGAAGGTGGGCTGCTTCTCTCCCTCCCGGGACGCTCTCCGGAATCCCTCTGGAGCCCTCCCTCTCCCTCGGGCTCCGATGGCAGTTCCCTGACAGAACTTATTTATTCTAATAGGAGTTCTGATTTTTCAATATGATTTTGCAAATATCCTTTAAACACCTTCCAGTCCTTGTCTATCTTCTCTTTTGGTATCCTTCCGATTTCTCCCATTGTTTTGGATATATTGTAATACTTCAATAATTTGGAAAGCCACTCTATTTTTGTTGGTATTATACCACTTTTCCATTTTTTTGCAATCACTAGCCTTGCGGTTACTGATGCGTATAAATATAATGTCTTGTCTTCTTCCTTTAGACTTCCTGGCACTATTCCCAATAGAAAACCTTCTGATGTTTTCCTAAATGAATATCGTGTAGGTTCAAACTGTGCTTGTAAATGGAGAACTTCAAAACCATCACCCATCACTGTAAGCCCCACTTGCTGAGGAACAACTGGGATCATATAGTAAACTCCCATACAATGTGAGAATAAGTTTTAGCGGTTAGCTAAATACACCCTGGGATGCGGGTGGCACTGTGGGTTAAACCACAGAGCCTAGGACTTGCTGATCAGAAGGTCGGCGGTTCGAATCCCCGCGACGGGGTGAGCTCCCATTGCTCGGTCCTTGCTCCTGCCAACCTAGCAGTTTGAAAGCACGTCAAAGTGCAAGTAGATAAATAGGTACCATTCTGGCAGGAAGGTAAACAGCGTTTCCGTGCACTGCTCTGGTTTGCCAGAAGCGGCTTAGTCATGCTGGCCACATGACCCGGAAGCTGTACACCGGCTCCCTTGGCCAATAAAGCGAGATGAGCGCCGCAACCCCAGAGTCGGTCACGACTGGACCTAATGGTCAGGGATCCCTTTACCTTTAAATACACCCTGCCACACCTGGACATGCATTACTGGAGGCTGCATGTCTGAATTGTTTCCTGTAAATATGTTATAAAGGCATGCCACATTTCTATAAAGTCATTTTTCATTCAGTGTTTCTATTGTCCTGACATTTTGTCTCCAAACAGATAACTGCAAATTATCCAAACCCTTCCAATTTTCAGCAATCATTTAACAATCTGCAACCAGCAGCAATGCAATCTATTCTTTTTGTAGACGGTTCTTCGGCTCAGCCTTGACAATTGTTAACAAAGCGAACTGAGGTATACACTGAACAGTCTGTTTCCTTATCAAGGTTAAGGAAGAAGCACATGGTTCAGTTCAAATAGCCTTGTGAGCACTTTCCCCTGTGACTATCATTTCACTCCTATGTGTAAAAAACATGTTGTGTTTGGAACCCAATTCTTGGCACAGAACTTCTATCATGAGTACTAATTTTGAATGAAATCAACAATTTTCACATGATTTCCTAGAATGGAATGTGGGACTTCGGTCATATATTTGGAAGCTAGTGCAGAAAGCAATGAATCCAAGTTGCATTTGGAGTGGCTTTGTGAACAAGCTAGGTCAGCCCATTCTTCCTTTCTGTCATAGGTACAGCAAAGTTTTCTTGCTCTTCAAAAACTGTTTGTCCATCCATGTTTTGAAAAATAATGATCAAGTGGCTGTTTTTTTTTAAAAAAACTGGCACACATTGTTTCTAAATACCTCAACACCTATGATGGTTCCAAACGTAAATTTGCTAGCATCTTGCCACATTTCACACACTGAAGTATTTTTTCGGTGCAAGTGAAATTTTCCACGTATTTTTTTTACATAATTTATGTTTTTATTAAGAATAACATGAAAGAATACAAACAACAATAAAAGGTGCAGTCATGGTGTCTATAAGGCATAAAATAATAGCAGCATGTTACATTAAATAACCAAGCCGAAAAGACGTATGAGTTACTCGGGGTTGAGGTTCCTCTGGGGGACAGTTAATAAAAGAAATAAACATAAACCAATCAGCAGTGAAAGTATCTTATTTTAATTTTCCATGCAACACTCTACAGTGTTGTGCAAGTTTATCAGCCAAAGCCAAGTACCATCGCCTTTCTTACAGTTGAATCTTACCTGAGCAGTTGTGGTGCCCACCACTGCAACCAGGGCCGTCTTACCCATAGGCGCTAGGGGTGTGGGGCACCCAGGCGCCAGGCTCTCAGGCCAAGAGTCTGGGGCCCGAGAGTTGAGTCCGGGGAAGAGCCCACCCATCGGTTGGAGCACTGCGACAAGCTTGTCTGCTGTGGGCTGCTCTGCGCCGCAAGTTCGGGGGCAACTGAGCCAGCAAGATGCTGAGGTGGCCAGCTAGCTCTGTCCTCCTGCACGCCTGGTACTGGGCAACCGGGGGGGGGGGGGGGCGCCAGGCGAATCTTTGCACCCCGGCACCGCATATGCTCAAAGGCTTAATTCAGCAAATTAACAAAAGGCAATTACTGATACAAGCTACTAGAGTTATTCTGGATTTATTCTAGAGTTATTTTGGAATGAAAATACATAGGGTCATATTGCATTTTTATGGTCACAAATGTAATTTTTCTGCTTTAATGCATACCTTGCTCAAAAGATTGCTTAGGAAAATCATAAACTAAATGGACAATCATGTAAATCATGTAAAGTTACTATTTTCTTGTTCACGTCTATCTAATTCTTTGACAAATACTATGTTGATTAACCAGGCGTTTGGCCAAGACACAGTCTGACCCCCTCCTTTGGTAATCCTCATAGAACTCTAGCCCAATGGTTGCCATTGATTTGATTCTGAATTGATTTTAGAATGAATTGATTTTAGAATGTATTTCAATTAATTGATTGTGATTTTATGTAAACTGTGTTACTTTTACTGTTGCTAGCCGCTCTGAGCCCGGCTTCGGATGGGGAGGGCGGGATAAAATAAAATAAAATATTATTATTATTATGATTAAGACAGCTCTGACTGCAACCGAGGGCAGCAGACCAGTTTTGGCGGGCGGGCACAGGCCAAGTCACGTGGCACACAGAATCATGTCCCCCAGCACCCCCAATACTTCTCCACTGCTCGCCAGCAGATGGCTCACTGTCTAATGGCTGATCCAGCCCACTGAGCTGGGAAATCTGTGATTTTCCTCTCAACTTTGTTTGAAAGCTAAATGCAGCTCATGCTACAGAGAGAGGCCGCTAATGTGACTGGGGGAGTTGGGGGTGGGGGGAATGGGAGCATTTAAGCCTTTCCCCCTGCATGCTTCCCCAGTCTAAATTGCTCTGCTGAAGCAATTTGCTCCAGAGGGAAAAAAATATATACAAACATCTATACTATGCCTGTATTTTCACCCTACAGAGAATATGGTTTGTGTGTGTGAGAGAGAGAAGGCAGGGAAGTTAAATCAGGAAAATGGTGTCCCTGTGACTGTATTTAGTAAACAAAAAAACCCTGGAAAATCGTCCCTAGCTTTTCCATCATAAGATGTAGTTTGCTCTGAGTATGGAAGTAGGAGCCGTGACTCAGTTTCATCTGCTTTCAGCGTGCTCATTTTCGCCCTACGTCTGTATCCAAGCGGCTCGTCAGTAACAGCAAATGTGCAAATAAACAGTAGACTTCAATTATCTGTTGCTAATTATCACTCAAATCTGATTTGCACACACTTCAAAAGAGCCCATATCGTTCCATTTAGTTATTTGCTTCAGTCTGATGGGTCTGTAATTCAAACCAAACCTGGGTCAACTGCCAGCCGGCAATGAAAGGAATGTGTTTATCCATAATCGTATCTTTTGAACATGTATCTGTGGTTCATGAAGTCACTGGGGAGGCAAATTTACCTCGTTTCTCAAATTGACATTGCTTGCTTGGGTCAGTTGTTAAAATGGTTTAAGCAACTTTGCAGAGTGGAAGCTTTTTTTTTTTTTTTTTTGGACAGGCACCAGGAGAAGCAGTGGAAAGAAAAGCAAGAAAACCAGATCAGCCTTGGGCTTCCCCACAATAGGACTCAGAAGAGGACAAGGGATAGAGATTGGTGTGTGTGGCAGGTTCCAGTTGGGATGTCCACAGTGATTTCTGGAATGATCAGAGGACTTTCTGCACAGATTTGGATCCCTTCCAGATACAGCACATGAACTACACTTTGTTATGAAGTTTAGGGGGAGGCAGACACCCCATAATCCTAAATTTAGTAAAGGGTAGAACTTAGCTAATACAGTGGTACCTTGGTTTTCGAACATCTCTGTTGATGAACATTTCAGTTTTCGAACACTGTAAACCCAGAAGTAAATGCTTCGGTTTTCAAACACGCCTCGGAAGTTGAATGTGTTTCACGGCTTCTGCTGAGTGTAAGATCCTGAGGCCTAGCTGTCGGCTATTGAGTTTTCGGTTTTCGAACGTTTCAGAACTTGAACGGTCTTCCGGAACGGATTACGTTCAAAAACCGAGGTACCACTGTATTTGGAGTATGGAGGGAAGATATTTATGACGCTCTTAAAAAAGCAACAGTCTCTGAGTTGTATCTACTCTGACCTTGGAGTAGAGAACTGCAGGCCACAAACTGCTTGTAGAAAATGCATTCTTCCCCAGTTCTCTGGGAAGGAGGAGATGGCAAACCGCTAAAATGTTGACGAACCTCAAGCAAATCATTTGCAAAATGCAGAATGTTCATTGCAACCTTGGTCTTTTAACATCAGAAAATTATCCAATAGCTGACATACGCTATAATTTGTGGCCGTGAATACCATTCCTTAGGAATATTCCTCTCATTTTTGGGTCACTGCCTGATAGCCAACTGCACTGTTTCAAAAGTCATAACTATTATTGTACACACATACTAACCAACAATGTAGCTCATGCCCCCCTTTGAATTCTAGTCTGTTGTCAGTGGAATGAGTCGCAAGGGGCCAGAAATAAGGATAGCAGGCAAATATGTCAGTTTTCTCAGTTTCTCATTTTTCCTGTGTTAAGTACAGTTCCCCACATTCCCACATCAGTCTGTATTTTTTTTAATTAAGTAAAAAATGCCTCATGAGGATTCACCGGCATTTTAGTGTGAATTTCTCCTAATATACATAAATCTGTATGCGATTTTGCCTAATACTCATGTTTATACAAAGCAATTTCCCTTAATATTGTTGCATGCCAACTCAATCTCTGAGCAGTGTGAGATTCTAGGGATTCCAGGCACTTATCCAGAGTTTGGTTTCCTCAGAATGAGGAACAACGGAGACTGTGGTGTCTTTATGATATATGGTTTATTTACACATATATCCAACTGGAGCCTACAACGGAGGGGCCTCCAGTATTAACACTCCAAGAAAGTCTTACTTAGTCACAACCTTGGATTCCAGCAGAAACCAGGCATGACTCTGCCTCTCCCAGCTGCCCAGCCTGCAGCTTCCAGCTTCTAGCTCACATAACTCAACTCTCAACCCTGGCCTTTGTCTTTCTGTCTACCAGTGTTGAGGAAGGGAGGTCCACCCATTTTCTGTCTGGCACAGAGCCACTTTCTTTGTTACCTTAATGGCACATACTTAGAGAGCCATTATCTCACCAGGAAGCTAGCCTGGCTATTCCATGTTGGATTCAGGAATTAGAAGGGGACTCAGGCATACAGCCTACCCCCCAACTCATAAGAGTTAAATGCATTTTTTTGGTATATTAGTCACATTAATATATGCATTTATATTCATGCTTTATCCTAGTGTCTGTATTTCTCTGCACATTACTTGGCTGAAGAAGTGCACCACAAATTTCAGAGAAAGGTGAATTTCCAAGGCCATGCTTTAGTTTGCATAATGTAATGTGTGTAATTTATACCCCACCCATCTGACTGGGTTGCCCCAGCCACTCTGGGTGGCTTCCAACATATCTATCTGTCTGTCTGTCTGTCTGTCTATCTATCTATCTATCTATCTAAACATAATAAAACATTAAACATTAAAAAAAGCCTTCTCTATGCAGGGCTGCCTTCAGATGTCTTCAAGGTTGTAATTTATTTATCTCCTTGGCTCAGGGCATGTTGGATAACTCCATACCCTCCAATATTTCTCCGATGAAAATAGGGACGTCCTAAGGAAAAGTGGGACATTCCACATTCACATCAGACACCCCGACAGCTTCTGTAAATCCAGGACTGTCCCTGGGAAATAGGGACACTTGGAGGGTCTGGTATTGTAGGTCATATGGCTACCCTAAGAGACACAAGGAGGAAGGGAAAATGAGCCATGCGATTTACCTTCCTCTCTCCCATTCAAGTGAAATAGGTTCTTAATTATAAACAGTGAGGCCCCAAGCAAGGGACTGAAATGAAGGGCAACTGCAGTGACCTGCAGGCAGAACCAATCAATGTGGACAGATTTAACAACATAAGCACCAAGGGCGACATGCCAGTCTTCTCCTAGACAAAGAGCAGGGATGGTGGCGGGAGAAGCTGTTACGTACATCTTGGAACACATGATGCATTTGGAATGAAAACATTTGCTTATCAGTGGAGGCACTGTAATGTCAAACATACGGTGGCCGCTTGATATTTTAACCTTATGTCTGAGCGACGAGAAAATTAGATAGCTGGTTTTATTTAGGGCCTTCAGAGTCTGTGAACATGAAAGGTCGGGCTTAGTTAAAGCGGGACATAAGCTGCCTGACAAAGCTGAGGGAGCTGGAGAAACATGTCCGTGTTCTCTGGCTCTCTCACTATTTATTTAGAGGAGCACCATTGGTGCAACATGGTGTTTCCCAAATTTGGGTCTTGGACTACAGTTCCCATCATCCCTGATCATGGTGCATTGTGGATGATGGGAGTTGGAGACCCAAGTTTAGGAAACACTGGAACATTTTGTAGTGGTTTTTAAAATATCCAAGGTTAAACACAGAAGAAGGGGACAGGAAGAACAATGACAATGCTTCTTGCTTGCCTGGACAGAGGATAAAGAGGGATGTGTGAGGGTGAAGAAATTGCCCAAATGTACAAAGGTAAAATTCACTTTGGCCTCACCCACCAGTGGAGCCTGGCCTTGGAAAGTTACCTAGAAGGGATTGTGGGCCTCAGGCTTGAAAGGGTTCCCTACCCCTGAGATAGAAGATAGATTCAGATGTAACACCAAAGCATGATTTGGCACCACACCAACAAGTCCTGTCCCTGTGCAGTCCCAATCCAATCTTGGATTCCAGTCCTGGATTACAGAGTTTGGACAAACCATAGTTTACCACTTCTGGCCTATGGTGTATTGCAAACCAGGAAGCCTGAAAGCTGATTGCTGGAGAAAAGCTGACAGACATTGATGAGTGTCGAAGCTGGAATAAATCATTGCTCAGGGATGAAGGTGAAGATGTCCATGGTTATGTAAATGGGACAGGAGAAGGATTAAGGAACGCGGAAGTAAACGGAGACATGATAAAATGCACAGAAGCCAAAGACAGCGGTGGAGGGATCCTGCGGCCTCCGTACAGAGCTTGAGCAGCACTGCGCATGTGCCGTCCATACGAGCATCGTATGAGTGGCGGCAGAGGGTGCAGCCGCGAGCCAAGGATCCTCTGCATGAGGCTGGGGCAGTGTGATGGTGGCAGAGCGAGCCCCCCCCACGGGGTGCCTTCTTGTCACCCCCTCAAAGATGGCACCCGGGGCGCTCTGCTCCCCTTTCTCCGCCACTGGCCAAAGAGTTGTAGGTAAAACGTGCATGCCAGAGACACTGAGAGAGAGAAACCACGTAAAGGTGTTTGTGGCCAATGCTAGAAGCCTCCAGGCCAAGGTTGGAGTCCTAAAGGACAGCAAAGCTATCCTAGAGACACTGACTGGAAAATAGGAATTGTTCCCTGCAAATAGGGGCAATTGGAGAATATATCAGTCATAAGGTAAAGGTAAAGGGACCCCTGACCATTAGGTCCAGTCATGACCGACTCTGGGGTTATGGCGCTCATCTCACTTTACTGGCCAAGGGAGCCGGCGTACAGCTTCCAGGTCATGTGACCAGCATGACTAAGCCGCTTCTGGTGAACCAGAGCAGTGCACGGAAATGTCGTTTACCTTCCTGCCGGAGCGGTACCTATTTATCTACTTGCACTTTGATGTGCTTTCGAACTGCTAGGTTGGCAGGAGCAGGGACCGAGCAACGGGAGCTCACCCCGTCGCGGGGATTCGAACCACCGACCTTCTGATCAGCAAGTCCTAGGCTCTGTGGTTTAACCCACAGCGCCACCCGCGTCCCTGGCAGTCATAATATGATCCTAAACAAAGATGGAACTTAAAAGAGGTGTCCCACGACAAAGTCCAAGTATATCAGTATAATTGTGTTAGGAGAAAGACTTGAACGATGCTTAGGAATTTCTGCCTTTGCCATCCACTTCTATAGAAAATGATCCAGGCTATGCATTACTCTAGCCATGGCACTAGTATCCATTGCTTAATACTCATAATAGAAAATTAATGCTGGAAAACTCCATGTAACAAGCTCTAGCGTTACTAAGCCCTGTCTTAAGCTGAAATTCCTCCTGCCTAGGGATGAACTATTGAACTCTTCTAACATTTCTGGAAACTCAGATTTAGAAAAACTGGCTTTGTCCCAAGATGTTTATACCTGCATGCAGATAGGTACGTTAAGATGGTACATGGTGCCTATATTTGGAGGATAAGTTCAATGGCTTTGCGGTAGGCACCAGGGATGAGGGATTTCTCCAGCAGGATCCCTTGCTGGAGGGAGTAAAACAGGGGTGGAGAGCCTCTGGTTTCTTGGGTGCTATAAGCCGAGACTTGCTGGATCCTGTCAATGGGAAAACAAGAGAACTTGCTTCACTTGCGATTCCCAGTAACTGGTATTCAGAGGCTTATTAGGGCTGATGAAAATTCTAATTCCCATGGCCAGCATGGGATAATGGGCATTGTAGTCTAACAACGACGGGAGGGCTCCATGCCTGAGTGAAGATTAGATTAGATTGATTTGATTGATTATATTTCTGTGCCGCTTTTCATTTGAACGAATCTCAAAGCAGCTTGCAAATGATAAATAACAGTAACATAACAAAACATGGTAAAGGTAAAGGTAAAAGACCCCTGGACGGTTAAGTCCAGTCAAAGGCGACTGTGGGGTTGTGGCACTCATCTCACTTTCAGGCTGAGGGAGCCGGTGTTTGTCCACAGACAGCTTTCCGGGTCATGTGGCCAGCATGACTAAACCACTTCTGGTGCAACAGAACACCGTGACAGAAACCAGAGCACACGGAAACGCTGTTTACCTTCCCTCCACAGCGGTACCTATTTATCTACTTGCACTGGTGTGCTTTCGAACTGCTAGGTTGGCAGGAGCTGGGACATAGCAACTGGAACTTACTTCATTGTGGGGATTCAAACCGCTGACCTTCCGATCAGCAAGCCCAAGAGGCTCAGTGGTTTAGACCACAGCGCCACCCGCTGTCCCCTTATAAAACACGACATCACAAGTACAGCATAGATTGTATAAAATAATTGACAAATCATCAACAAAACAAACATAATCTATTAATATGACACTGTTCACAAAACAGCAAATAAAAATTAAGATAAACATCATAATTGCAGCAAAATGTTTAACAACATTAACAAAATAGCAACTAACAAAAAAGCTACACACTGTTTAGTTCATACACACATTCTCTACACCCCCATGACTCATAATCCTTCACTCCATTAGTTTATACAAATACATATAAGGTACTATATTGTCCGTTGTTAAGCCAGCTGGGGTCCATTGCTGAGATGGTGGGGTTCTTGGGCCTTCCACCAGTGGTAAGGTGAAGGTTGACTCTGGTAGCCTGCTCAGGCATTGTTGATGAGGAACTCGCCCACATCCCTCTCCTGATTGTCAAGGTCCATTCCTACTTGAAGAAGTCTGAGATGAGCCTTTCCCTCCAGAGTGGTGAGTCATGGCTACACTCAGTGCAGAGGCTGACCAGAAGGTCCAGCAGTGTCTCAGGACGCTCTTGCTAAACCATGGCCTGTCCACCAGCAGCTGTTTTGCAGATGCACCTTGGCTGACATGGTGGCAGAGAAGGCTGATGGGAGTGAGAGGGGAAGCTAGTTGAGTCCACTAGGCAGGAAGGAGAGGCTATGATAAAGATGCTGAGGGAACCTCAACAGGGCCCCGGCGGCCTAGATGAGCTCGCAGCCAGGTGTCCAGGCTGCTGCCCGTGGAAGTCGTGAAGCAGAGGGCATCGGTCGGTGGGGGGTGGAGGATGAGATGCAAGAAGCAAAAACATACCTGTGTTCCTGGACAGCTCCCTATATTTTCAGAGATTTATTATACAAGAAAAGTTGTTAGTGGATTTTTGCCCCCAAATCTCTGATTTCCTCCCCGCAAAGGTGATGCCTTGTTAAAAGGCCAGGGCTTATTGATTTCAAAGCCAGAAGGTAGAGTTGAATGAATAATGAACAGCAGCTGCTGGAAACACTTTGTGGCAGGCTTGGGACTGTCTTTCCCTATGTTGCAATTACACTTTGACTGACCTCCAAGAATAACGAACAAGAGTACCCAACTGGATCATAAGCTCCGTGTCTGTGTTGTCCAGAGTAGGTGTAGCGTTTCACATCCACGGGGTCCTCTGTGTCAGTTGAACATTATACCACTGTACACCCGTCAGGCTTGCAAAGCTAACTCTCAATCCTTTATTTTTATGTTCTGATTCAGCATTACTTTGCAAGCTGTGCTGAAAGTGCAGATAAGATTTTCCATTTCCGAAGAAGAAGAATGATCTCTCTTATTTTCTGAAGGCAACAGCGTGTGTGTTAGTTGTTTATGGCCTGACTAAGAGCAGGTGCTTTCTAGTTTACAGCAAGCGGGGAAATCACGTTACTTGGGGATTGCGAGGAGATTGTGGATGGTGGTGGTGGGAAATCTCTGTTTTATAAATTATTGTCGTGGAGTGCCAAAGTAAGCTCAAGCACTCAGGATTTCATCCATAACTCCTGTCGATCTGAATGGCAATTTGATCTGTCTGCTTTTAATGGGGCATGAAATGCAATGTCTCCAGGTTTATATGTGGAGCTGAAGCAAACCTAGCAACTTAGACAACCGCTGCTTTGGTGTTTGCATTCCCTCTATCTCTCCCACTTATGTGCATTTGTGCATATCTGCCCATCTGATGAATGGGCTCCAATCTACCAAAGCTTTACAAAAAAGAAAGGTAAAGGACCCCTGACAGTTAAGTCCAGTCGCAGATGACTCTGGGGTTGAGGTGCTCATCTCGCTTTACAGGCCAAGGGAGTCAACTTTTGTCCGCAGACAGTTTTTCCGGGTCATGTGGCCAGCATGACTAAGCCGCTTCTGGCGCAATGGAACACCAAAACCAGAGCAGCGCATGGAAACGCCATGCCACAAAGCTTATGACACAAAAAATCTATGAGTTCATGGTGATGCAAAGCTCCTTTTTGTCTGGTGTCAGGAAAGCCAATGACTTGAGGCCCCCCGGTCATGAAACTTCCCCAGGGGTCAATGGTAAGCTGGAGCCAGACCTCTTCTACACCTTCCCCTTTTAAAGGGAGGAACTACATAGGAATTAAATCCAGAATGCACCTGCCAGACTGGTGACTGGGAGTGGCTGCCAGGACCATATAACACTGATTCCAAATGAACTACATAGGCTCCCAGTACGTTTCCAAGCACAATCCAAAGTGTTGGTGTTAAAGCCCTAAACGGCTCCAGCCCTGTATACCTGAAGGAGCGTCTCTACCCCTTTGGTTCAGCCCGGACACTGAGGTCCAACTCTGAGGGCCTTCTGGTGGTTCCCTCACTGTGAGATGTTACAGGCAACGAGGCAGAGGTTCCCAAGTTTTCCTGAGGGAAGCCATGGCAGCTCAACTGGGATCAAATAGATAAAACTGTACAGAAACCTGCATGGTTTGGAAACATTTCCAGATATTGACTCTGATCTTGGAGCTTGGACTCAACAAAGGCTTTGCAGTGAGTGACCGACTTGAGTGGTTTCAGGACTGGAGCGAGAGGGTCTTAAGCGCTGGTATCGGCAAAGGGGAATGAATGACACACCTCATTTCTGCCGTTGCAGCACTTTAAACAGCAAGAGGCAATTTCTCAAATAAGCAGATTTCAAGTCCTTCAGGGCCTTATAAGTTACGGCCAAGTAACAACACAGAGCATTCCATCCAGAAACCTACTGGCAGTCGCAGCAGATCCCCGGGTACTTTTGCAAAATATTCTTTGCACACAGGGTCATTTAATGAGCGGGAGGCTGCCTTTTTTTTTTTTTTTTTTGCGCCAGATCCGATTTCTTCCAGGTTTCGGTTCCTAGCTTCTTGCACAGGCCATCGCGTTAATCCAACCACAAGGTGCCAAAGGCATGGTTAGCTGAAGCTACGCTTCTCCACTAGCAAAGGAAAGATCTTAATTGCAGATGTCTGGAGCAGCCTGCCTTCCCTTTGAGGCCTTGGAGCTCATTCTCAAAGCCATTCCAGCCCATAGCAGTTGTAGTTATTCTTCAGTTCATGCTAATATCCTGCTATTGCAAGGGTGGGAAACATTTTTCGGCCCAAAGGCCACATTCCCACCTGGGCATCCTTCTAGGGACCATGTTCCAGGGTGGGCAGGGCCAGAGGCAAACGTAGGCAGGGCAATGCATGCAAATTTTACCTTGTACAATAGGCCCACACCTCTTTCCATAGGTGCCAAGTCCCTGGGGCCCTGGGTGCCTGAGCACCCACAAAATTCTCCATGAAGGGGCCGGGCATCCACAAATTTTGGTGCTAGGGCTATGCACGCTGCATGGTACCCACAGTCTCAGGCACCCACAGTCGCAGGGCCAAGCTGGCACTCCTGCCTCTCTCTGTGCTCCTTCCAGGGAAGCAGACAGTCATTCAAGGTCATTCAAGGTTACATCGCAGCAAGGCAACTAGGAGGGTACTTACTATGGTATATTCACAAACATATGCATTTTAAATGCACCACTTTCCCATAATGTACACATTTCGGGTTCGAGAACAGCATTACAAAAATCAAATAAGCATGAATTTTGGAGAAAAGCTACATTTCAGTCCTTGTGCTTTTTCGAGAAGTGCAATTGACACAGCTTCATGTTAAATGTGATCTGAACTGAATTCTTCCTCCTCCTCCTCCTCCTCCTCCTCCTCCCCCTCCTCCTCCTCCTCCTCTTCTTCTTCTTCTTCTTCTTCTTCTTCTTCTTCTTCTTCTTCTTCTTCTTCTTCTTCCAGAATGCTATCTGTCTTGGTTGTTGTCTGCCTATTATAGTGTGAACCATGCCTATTTTATTTCAAACTACACCCAAAGCTGCGTTTAAAGAACCCACATTAATTTCCTCTGGAGCCTTATGGAAAAAAAAATCAAAATCAAGGGTAAGGCAGAGTTGTGGTGACAGACCTTTTCAACATGTTGGGAGAAAAAACTTCTGGTCACACATGGCAGGCAGATCCTGCGTGTACACACAGGGGTGTACAGAGCTGAGCTTGTTCATTAATTTTCCCTTTGTGAATGTGCCGGCCAGATAACTTTGCTGGTCACACTTAATGTACCATCACATGTCTGGTGGGGAGGGGGGGTGTCAAATATTAGCAATATCCAGCTGCAGTTCAGGCTGGATTTCAATAAGGCTTCAAACCTGACCATGAAATCCTAATATTTTGGGGTGTTATAAATCTTTGCTGTCTCACATGCCGCATGAAGCACTCATAAAAGGGAAAGGCTGGTTCTGTTGGCTGGTGTACGACACAGCTAGGAGTTTTGGAGATCATTCCCAGCTTCTCAGCGTTAGCCTTAATAACGCAATCCTAAAGCAACTGTTTGAGACAAAAACAAGCAAGCCATTTTATGTCAGGGCTAAGATAAGATCACAGACAGATCCTGCTCAGCAGGATCTAAGAAAACTCAGATAGCCAGGAAAAGTCTAGAAAACAGCTCTCAGCTTGAGATGATTATGGAATCATGCAAGTGCCCATGTAAAGGAAAGGTTCCCTAGGTCAGCAGATGATTCGAGAATATTAGGTGCATGAAATGCTAGGAGCCTAGTTTCCCGAGGTTAGCAGATGATTTTAGAATATTGGGTACATGAAACTAGTGAAAAATGAATGGCATGCACTATGCTATTCCAGAGGGATCGTATTACAGTGGTACCTCAGGTTACATACGCTTCAGGTTACATACACTTCAGGTTACAGACTCCGCTAACCCAGAAATAGTACCTTGGGTTAAGAACTTTGCTTCAGGATGAGAACAGAAATCGTGCAGTGGCGGTGCAGCGGCAGCAGGAAGCCCCATTAGCTAAAGTGGTGCTTCAGGTTAAGAACAGACCTCCAGAACAAATTAAGTTCTTAACCCGAGGTACCACTGTATAGGGCTCTCCCATGCTACCCAAGGCGGGTAATAAACAAGAAAGCACCGAGCTCAGTCTATGAAGCTCTCATGCCTTTGTGTCCTCATAGTCAATCAAAAACAGTAGCTGTTTCCAGACATTCTCATGAATACATGTCATGAGAGCGGCTTTCGGGTATAGATAATAGGGCTGGTTCCAAGTTACTGTCTCCCCCTAAAGTGCTCTGTGGGAGATTCCTCCTATGTCAGTGGGTTCCCCCATTCACACTAGGGCCCCCTTCCATTCATTTGCTTACACATCTGCACTGGGACATTGTGCTCACTTAAAATAGTGGACAGCTGACAGAGGCTGGGTCTGAGAAACCACCCACCATTTAAAGTGCCCATAATGCCCTGGTCACTACTACATTGGTCATATTGTGGGAAATTCAAAATGGCGGCAGATTAGCTGTCACAGCGAGGGAACAAACCCAGGGTATGTGGACCCTGAAGGATGCTCTAAGATGCAAAATATTGCTGCTGGCCCAGAATATTGGTTGTTATTATTATTCTTACTTATTAAATTTGCATACCGCCCTTCATTTGTGGATCTCAGGGCAGTTCACAACATAAAAATACAATATAAAAAAGTGAAGTATGTCATGGAAGCAACAAGCAAAAAAACCCCCCACAAACCCACTCGCTTCCACAAACACATTTAAAAGAGTATAGGATCTTATTCAGTCAAAGGCCTGATTGAAGAGGGACATTTTCACCTGGGGCCTAAAGGTGTATAATGAAGGTGCCAGCCGAACGTCCCTGGAGAGAGCATTCCACAAGTAAGGGGCCACTGCAGTAAAGACCCATTATCGTGTTGTCACCCTCTAGACATCTTGTGGAGGAGGCACACAAAGATGTGTGAAGAAAGCCTTCCTTGCACACAGTTGTACATACATATAAGAAGAGCCCCAATGGATCAGGGCAATCACCCATTTAGCCCATCATCCTGTTGTCCCATTGGCCAACTGGATGCCTATGGGAAGCCAAGAAGCAGGAACCGAGCACAACAACACTGTCTTGAGATTCTCAGCAGCTGGTATTTAGAGACATACAGCTTCTGACTGTGAAAGCAGAACCAGGGGATCTCTGTACACACTAATAGTAAACACAGCTAGGTTGAGGGTAGAGACTAACTTCTGCAATGTTGTTCTGCATTATTCATTATCCTCACTGAATACCTGAATAGGGTTAGGGCAAAGCAAGAAGAGGAATGTTTGGGTTGATCCAGGGATGTGTGGGTTTTTGTGTGACAAAATTCAAAAATCGCTCTCAGGTTATTTAGCAGCTTTAAAACAAGGCATGCTCAATCCACCCAACGTGCTAGTTAGCATAATGATCCTGTTCTCGGAAGCACTGAGGAATCATAACAGGCCAAACTCCACTGCTTTCTAAATGTTTTAGAAGATTACATCTGGCTTTGCTGCCAGCTGAAAGACGGATTCGGTTTTCAACCAATTAGAAGAATGGATCGGTTGACCAATTAAATCATTCATTTTATTTTGTAGTAATAATCATTGCCATTTGAGATCTCTGAAATGTGTAGAGGAAAATTGGATTAAAAGGGTCAAATGGCAAGCTGTCGTCAGCCAGTTCTTTCCCCTTGTATGCGTAGATATTCCCAGCACTGAATTTAGAACAAAACATGATTTCTTTTTATTACTTTCCTCCACTTTACAGATAAAACTTAAAAACAGAAAACAACAAGAGAAAGCAGGAATCTCACATATTGATAACTTATGCTTTTCTTCTTCCTGCGACTGTAAGCAGCTGTCTTGACTCTACTCACACTGCTTTTGGCAACTGAAAGTCTTCTTCCAAATTCATTAGCAACAATAATAAATGAATAAACCGTATATTGCTGTGCTTTTAAAGTTTTCTGCAGGTTGTATGCCACTGAGAGGTGCTAATGAATCAAACTGGGAGGGAAGGAACAAAAGCAGTTACGTGCAAGTGTACTCACAATCGAAACCGTGGTTGTTTTACTCTCCCCAATCTTGATGCTGCAGGAACCAGCAAAACAACATCAAACCTAGTGTTACGTAAAATATATTCAACAAACACACAAAACATAACCGGCTGTGTACTCACAATCAAAACTGTGGTTGTTTTACTCTCCCCTGACAATCTTGCTGCTGTAGGAACCAGAGCAAAGCCATGGTTTGTCTTAGTGTCACATCTGAACTTGGGTTGTCCATTTTCCTCCCCCGGACAAACTGCCACAAATGGTAAATCAAGAACAAAACTTGGTTGCAATTCATGGTTTGTTTGGAGGGATGCAAACCATGAGCTTGGGTTTGGACATAATGAGCCTAACCATGCCTTACACCTGGGTTGAGTGGAAGCATCTGTACCTGGGGAGCAGTGAAGTAGCTTGGCCATCTTTTGGCTTAGCGTTATGTGTGAACTGGGTGAGTATAGAGGAAATTTGCAATTGCCCACCGCTGGCCAACAAATGAAAGCCCATTCTCCTTGCCTAACATGGAGGGGTGCACTGGAGCTGGTTCATTTCGGTCAATGGAACAATGGCCACCAATCTCAGTCTGCCCTCCTTAAAGTTATAAGTTTAATGTACATAAAATCTTAAGATTTCTCAGTACATTCAAATATATTTCAAAAAGCTGGTATTGCCTGGTCTCCTGACTCAGCTTGTGAGTTTGAAACATGAGAAGGTGTTTATGTATAATCAAGGGAAATTATAGCAGCTAGTTATGCCTGCCTGCTTGGTCTGTCTTAAAACTGCAGGCTTTTACAATAATCCTGCCAATGTCTTGATCTGTTTACAGTTTGTTTGTAAATACTCAATAAACCATTTCCATTCCTTTCTAAAAAGTTTGTTATCTTGATTTCGTATTCTTCCAGTAAGTTTCGCCATTTCTGCATACTCCATTAGTTTCTGTATCCATTATTCTTTTGTCAGGACCTCTTCATCCTTCCACTTTGGGGCAAATAACATTATTGCAGCTGTAGTTGCATACATAAATAAATTTCTATACTGTTTAGGTAGTTATAATTCCATAATTCCCAAGAGAAAAGCTTCTGGTGTTTTTTAATGAATGTTATTTTAAACATCTTTTTCAATTCATTATATATCATTTCCCAGTAAGCTTTAACCTTATTATAAGACCACCACATGTGGAAAAAGGAGCCTTCTTTCTCTTTACATTTCCAACACTCATTTGACTTCGATTTATACATTTTTGCCA
Source organism: Podarcis filfolensis (assembly GCF_964270895.1). Lineage (NCBI taxonomy): Eukaryota > Metazoa > Chordata > Lepidosauria > Squamata > Lacertidae > Podarcis > Podarcis filfolensis. The sequence continues at coordinate 98,535,480 of NC_139606.1, forward strand.
ATCTACTAGGTGTTTAGGTACCATCTATATAGCATTTTCATATAATTTTCTCTTAAACCATAACATGCTGTAAATTTTATATCTGTATTCCATAATTGTTCCCATGCTTCCATTTCTATATTATGACCAGTATCAATTGCCCATTGTATCCTTGAAGATTTCACTTGTTCATCTTTTGACTCCCATTCCAATAACATCTTGTACATCTTAGACCAGGGGTCAGCAACCTTTTTCAGCCACTGTCCCTCAGACCATGTGGTGGGCTGGACTATATTTTTTGGGGAAAAAATAATGAATGGATTCCTATGCCCCACAAATAACCCAGAGATGCATTTTAAATAAAAGAACACATTCTACTCATGTAAAAACACCAGGCAGGCCCCACAAATAGATGCATTTTAAATAAAAGGACACATTCTACTCATGTAAAAACACGCTGATTCCCAGACCGTCTGTGGGCCAGATTGAGAAAGTGATTGGGCCACATCCGGCCCCTGGGCCTTGGGTTGCCTACCCCTGCCTTAGACATTACTTTAAAATTACAATTTAACAGGTTTCGCTCTAATTGTGATAGTTGTTCCCCAAACCCCCGCGTCCTTTCTTTTTTAAATATTTCATTCAAATGATAATATTGTAACCATGTTGTTAACATTCCTGGTAAATCCTTAAACTCTTTTAATTTAAATTCTCCACCCTCCCCTCTCAGCAAATTTCTGTAAGTCACCCAACTTTCTGTCAAATATTTCTTTTTCATCTCTATGGCTTCTAAAGGTGAAAGCCAAAGAGGTGTTTTAATTTCCAATTTTTTTTTATATTTGCCCCATAATCTATACATTTCCCCCCTAATTATATGGTTTGTGAAACTTTTATGTACTTTCAACTTTACATAAGCATGCCAACCAAAAATATGACCTTCCAAATCTAAAATATACGGATTCTTCAATAGCAACCATTCCTTCAACCAGCACAGACAAGATGCTTCATAGTATAACCTCATATCCGGCAGGGGGAAACAACCTATCTCTTTCATGTCTATCAGTATTTTACATTTTATTCTCGGTTTCCCCCCTTGCCAGATATATAGAAGGAGGAGGGATTCAACATAGGTTCAGTGCTGGGAGTCCTCTCCAGCCTGAATGCGTTTCAAAGCATTTCACAGACCAACAGAAGGAAGCTTATAAAGTCAGCATAATATATTGCAGAATCACCAAACCCCTGTGTGCAACAAACCTTCATAGACATTTGTTTCAACGGTAGTTTTAGAATCCTAAGTAGATCGAAAAAGCTGTATAAACAATGTTAATCTATTTCCACTCTTAGCTCTTGCTTAAGTGTTTTATAGGAGCTGGATAATTTTTTATTTTTTATTTTTGGCATGGAAAAGCACCAACCTTTTTTTTCTTTCTTCCAAAAGTGGGATCTAGACCTTGGCGGTTTTCTGTTTCTGTGTGTGCTCCGTGCCTCGGAACGACATCTGCTAGCAGTTAATTTGCAAAACGGGGATAATGTCACCGCAAAACGTAGGCTTTATTTTAAAATAAACACTAGAAAAATATTACTTGGGCAAAGAATAAATGTGTATCAGAAAAAGAAGGTGGGTGGCGGCTGCCCACAAACTGGATGGTCTTCATAACAGTTCAAAGCAATCGGCGTATATTGGTGGAGACCGCCGCTCTGGCCCTTGTGGAGAAAAGAGGCTGCCAGAGCCAGCAGCCTCTAAACCAGGAGTTGTTCTCTCTGCACCATCAGCTTTCTTTAAAGAATGTCCTGATCACCTGACTGCTTTCCTGGGCAGAAATGCTGAAGGAAAAACATACCCCACTGCCAATCCCCGTCTCACCCCAAGTGCTTGTCAGCAGGAAAAGTCAGGTTTTTTCCCTTTGCTAATGGTCGCAGAAACATGGCCGGCACAGCCTGCCAGTAATAGAGAGAGTGAAGGGAGAATTCTGCAAATAAGTCTCATCTTCCTGCTGTGGGTTGGCTGGGTTTGCCAGCAGAAAGGAAAGAGCGGATGAAATGGCTGGCTGTTTTGGTGGGTGTTTGGCACTCTCATCCGACATCCCTGTGGGTAGATTAGTTTATTTTATTTATAACACCTATATCCCATTTTATATGCCTGTTGTCTTTGTCCATGGAGTTTTCTTGGCAGGGATACTGGAGTGGCTTGCTGGTTCCTGCTCCAGGTGGATCACGTTTGGTCAAAACTCTCCATTATGACCTGTCCATCTTGGGTGCCCTGTTCGGCATAGTTCATAGCTTCTCCGAGTTATTCAAGCCCCTTCGCCACGGCAAGGCAGTGATCCATGAAGGGGATCAAACCTATCCATTCTTAAGGAAATCGGCCCTGAGTGCTCACTGGAAGGACAGATCCTGAAGCTGAGACTCCAGTACTTTGGCCACCTCACAAGAAGAGAAGACTCCCTGGAAAAGAACCTGATGTTGGGAAAGATGGAGGGCACAAGGAGAAGGGGAGACGACAGAGGACGAGATGGTTGGACAGTGTTCTCGAAGCTACAAACATGAGTTTGACCAAACTGCGGGAGGCAGTGGAAGACAGGAGTGCCTGGCGTGCTCTGGTCCATGGGGTCACGAAGAGTCGGACACGACTAAACGACTAAACAGCAACAACAAATATCCCAATTTTCCTCTGAGGAGCGCAAGGTGACATACATAGTTCTCCTCAGCAATGGGTGATATTTAACTAAGGTTCCCTCAGAGTAGAACCTTTGAAATTAATGCATCTAGCTTAGCCATGTTCATTAATTTCAGTGGGTTGACTTGAGTGCAACTTACAGTGGTACCTTGGGTTAAGTACTTAATTCGTTTCAGAGGTCCGTTCTTAACCTGAAACTGTTCTTAACCTGAAGCACCACTTTAGCTAATGGGGCCTCCAGCTGCTGCCGTGCCTCCGGAGCACGATTTCTGTTCTCATCCTGAAGCAAAGTTCTTAACCCGAGGTACTATTTCTGGGTTAGCGGAGTCTGTAACCTGAAGCGTCTGTAACCTGAAGTGTCTGTAACCCGAGGTACCACTGTAGTTGAATATTGCCCCATGGTTACGAATGCTGATGCCCTGACCCAGGAAATGTTTATATAGGACTGCTAGCCAAACAAAGGCCTACAGGATAGGGAATTTCACATATTGTCAAGTCTTCCAGTTAACTGGTTAAAGGTCTTGGCAAATGACCAGGCTTCTGGTCCTGTTGATGCCAGCACCTATTCCATTGCATACTAGTTAATCAAGTCCTTCCTTTTGTTTGATTTTTTTTCTTTTTACAAAAGGAAAATGAAATGAAAGAGAAATCTGGTGTTTTTGTACAAGGCCACCCATTTTGCATTGCTCTCAGTGCCACATTTTTAAGCTACTTGTCTTGACCACATTAATCTCTTTTAAATATTATAAAATATGATCTAATATATTGTATAACTTAACTGCCAATGTGTTTCCACGGCAGACAAATAGAACTATTCTGGCTTCTTGGGGGTGGGGGAATGCAACAAATAGCTAGTAAAATTTGAAGGTAACATTCTTGCTCAAACCTTAAGAGGATTTGGCAGAAGCAGAAATCCAAAGAAATGCAGCTCTCTGTTGGAAACCATTGGGAATTTTGCCACTGACCCCAAAGGAGCCAGGATTTCATTCCAAGAATACATGTATAAAAATTCTATTTCCAGTTTCTCAGGGGCCTCAAGAGGCTTTATGATAGTTCTTGTGGTTCAAGTCAAGAGAGATCCTCAAACACTGATGAAAGGGGATTTGACAAATGCTTGCTAAGCTTGCTTAATATCAATGTGATAATCCCTTTGGTCCTGTTTTGGAGGAAAACAAACTCTTATTTCCCACAATTGCACAACATCACTATGTGCGGGGGCGGGGGGGGGGAGCCACAACACCGAGCAAACTTAGAAAGGATTTTGCTTAGAATCCATAAGGAAATAAGAAACACATGACTGGATTTGACCAAAGGACCACCTTATCCAGCCCTTTGCCTACAACTCCCACCAGCCCAAGCCAGCATATTGCCTGGAGGTGATGGGAATTGGAGGCCATGCAACACATTACTGGCTTATAACTCAGCTAGGCCATCCATCTTTTCAGTTAAAGCCAAAGCTGTTTTGGGAAAGAAAGTCATCAAAACACAATGTGTGACAGGATAGAAACAGGATAGGCATTGATGGTGGCTTATGCTGTGTTTATACAAAAACACATTATATTAATTTTGCAAATGATTTGCAATATTGCAGTTTTCAACAACAAAACAATTATTGGATTGCACGCGTTGTCATTTTTTTTGATCATCTTGACACTATATGTACTTTTCCTTGTTTATTTGTTTTTGTAACACAGAAAAATCTTCAATAGAAGTTTGAAGTTATAGTGTGCACACAGTTTTATACTGTGTCAGGCATATCTTTCTCATTTTCTGCCACATGATCCTCTAAACTGGAGCTTTCAGAGACTGAACCCAAGTTCTTCCACGTAGAAAGCACCTGCTGTATGACTGAGCTATCCCTTCAGCTGAGTTTCTGATGCTGTAATTAAATCAAAAAGTCTCCTGCATTGACTATCATGTTCCCCAGGGTTTCCCCCCCAGCTGGATCACACTGGAACTTAGTTCTGGCACCTCTCAGTTGGGCTCCATTGCCATTCTAAGATAAGGTTACCAGACATCCCCCTTTCCTGGGGACAGTCCCTGGATTTACAAATCCGTCCTCATGCAAAATCCATTGAAGTTAAAAGTGTCCCTGGATTCATTGAAAAAAAAATCTGGTAACCTTATTCTAACAGACCAAGGGAGATGTTCATGGTGAGTTCTGGCACCTCTTTTTCTAGAAAAATTTTCCCTTCTTCCTCTGAAGAATTCAAGAGTGATTTACATATGGCTCCTGGACAAATCTGCAAGCTGCTTACAAAACAGAACTATCAGTTGGACAGAACAACAGAAGTTCATCTAAAAACTCCCACCCCCCAGTGTTTATAGAATAAATATATTACCAGAGTTTTTAAAATGTTGCTTTGAAATTCCCAAACAATTATTTGCCTGATATAACCGTATTTTACCATAATCCAGGAATTCCCTCTTTTGCCTCATATCGTTGGGGCATATTTTCCCTGGCCTTCTGGCTAAGCCTCACCATCCTGGCCCAGATGGAAGCCTTCCTCTCAACATCAGCAAGGCGTGATTTTCATCGGGATTGTCGGAGGACCGGCAGCTAAACTCCCCTTTCCACGCCTGACGTTGTCTAGATCCTGCTCCACTATCCCTCAATGGCTATTTCTATCTGCACATTAAATTCATAACCGTATTTTATGACAAAATGGGCACTAGATGGCACTATCAGTACACAGAAATACAATTCTCCAGGCCTGGAGGGTCAAAGCAGGATTAAACGGGCAATTTCATTTAAGGTGATTTTCTCTTCTATGGGCCCAACTAGATAACGTGATGTTCAGTGCCCCCCATGAATTTAATGTGCAGATAGAAATAGCCATTGAGGGATAGTGGAGCAGGATCTAGACAACGTCAGGCGTGGAAAGGGGAGTTTAGCTGCCGGTCCTCCGACAATCCCGATGAAAATCACGCCTTGCTGATGTTGAGAGGAAGGCTTCCATCTGGGCCAGGATGGTGAGGCTTAGCCAGAAGGCCAGGGAAAATATGCCCCAACGATATGAGGCAAAAGAGGGAATTCCTGGATTATGGTAAAGATCAACAACTGGAGTCGGCTCCACCGTTAGGCAGAGTGAGGCTGCTGCCTCAGGCAACAGATGCTGAGAGGCAGACAGCGGAAAGTGTTGTGTGAGCCATGCAGCCTACCTGGAGGGCTCTGTCCATTGCTAGTGTTGAAGCAAGAGTCAGCTGCCAGTTTGGCTGGTTTTTGCACATGGAATGGGGGAAGTGCCATCGGGGAAGAGAGCCGGTGTGGTGTAGTGGTTAAGAGTGGTAGTCTTGTAATCTGGTGAACTGGGTTTGCTTCCCCGCTCCTCCATATGCAGCTGCTGGGTGACCTTGGGCTAGTCACACTTCCCTGAAGTCTCTCAGCCCCACTCAGCTCACAGAGTGTATAAGACGACCTGTAATTTATGCCAATTATTTCTAAGGAAAAAATATAGTCTTATACATGGAAAAATACGGCACTTGTTCTCTAGGAACAAGTTGCTAAAGAAGGAATGCTTGCCAAAAGGGAGGATGTCGTGTGCAGGGTTTTTTTTTTAATTGCAGGCCACCACTAGGGATAAAGGAGAAATGTGATAATAATAAAATTATTATTCCCATTGTGGAACGCGCTTGGAAGTCGAGGAGATAAATAACTATACAGCTTTTAGAAGACATCCGAAGGCAGCTCTGTATTGGAAAGTTTTCAATGTTTGATCTTTATTATGTTTTTATATGTGTTGTAAGTTGCCCAGAGTGGGTTGGGCAACCCAGTCAGATGGGCGGGGTACAAATAAAATATTAATAATAATAATACAGTTTGCATTTAAAGGCAAATTTACCTGATTCTTTCCAAAACAGTGCATGGGCTGAAACATAAACTCGCACTTCTCCAAATTTAGCCATGCACAAATATATAGATGCATATATTTGTGAAAGAACATGCAAAAATGTATTTTCTTAGAGGAAATTGCTTTGCAGAAGAGGTGTACATTAGGAAAGAAATGCAGTAAAATGCTGGTGGGTTTTACTGAAGACTTAAAAAAAATATCAAACTGATGTGGAAATTTGAAGAAATAATTGAAACAGACAGATTTGCCCATCCTTAGAGATGCCCCTTGCAAAATAATAAAGAAAAGTGGTTGTAAAGAAAAGTGTCCCTCTGAAATTTGAGTGCTTCCACTTTTTAGGATACAACACAGAAATGGCTTTTCCGTAGGATGCTTCAGATTGCATGGAGCAACCCTGTTTAACCTTGATCTCCTTACAGACCATATTGACTGATTTCCATAACGTTTATATATCACACTTTTCTCCTATCCGGGAGCTTTGTGCAGAAGGCACAGGATTCCTCAGCAGCACTGACCAGACACAGCCCTCTTTCCTCAAATTTCTACGCACACTTAGCTATATTTATTTATTTGGAAGGTTTTTCTCCTGCCTTTCCTCAAACAGAGTTCAAGGCAGCTGGCAAACTGATAACAAAAGCCTCCCTAATATTAGAATAAAAGAGCAAAGCAACAAAACTAGAGCAGAAGACATAAAGATGACATGAAAAGAAATCCCTTTAAAATAAAAGCCAGCAGAGCCTAAAACACACAAGACCCAAAACCGTTTTTTAAAAGGGAAGGTTTTGACCGTGTGCTGAAATATCAGTACTTGGTGGGTGGGTACAAGATGGGCCTCAAGACATAAAATTATCTAATTGGGAGAGGCTGAGATGTCTTCCCTGAGATGTCTATTCTACCACCAAACAGCTCTAAACACCAGGTACTTTATATCTGAATGCTTTTCTAGCAAGCTACAGCAAAGTTTTTGCAACGTGTACCCCCCAGACCATGGGCTCTTCCAGACGGCAGTTTACTTTGGATGCAGTACTGATCACACGTGCAATTTTTGCACAGTATCTGTACAGCACCATCCTTATCAAAATGCCATCCCATAAGAAGAGCCCTGCTGGATCAGGCCCAAGGCTTCTCTTGTCCTGTAGAAATGGTAAAACTGGATTAAATTGGTACTGGGGTGGGGGGGTATGTGAATGCATTTTGTTGAGGATGACATCACGTGGATGCTGAGAAAGACTTGCATGCGTGAGTAGTACCCAATCCACAACAAACAGCTGTATAGAAGTTGAAACTGGTGTGCAAAAAAAAAAGCCCAAACCCTTTTCAAAGCCTAGTTGCAGGTAGGTAGCCGTGTTGGTCTGCCGTAGTCGAAACAAAACAAAACAAAACAAAACAAATTCCTTCCAGTAGTACTTTACAGACCAACTAAGTTAGTTATTGGTATGAGCTTTCGTGTGCATACACACTTCTTATAAGTTAGCTCATACCAATAACTAACTTAGTTAGTCTCTAAGGTGCTACTGGAAGGAATTTATTTATTTTATTTTGTTTCGACTATGGCAGACCAACGCGGCTACCTACCTGTAACTAGAACTATGGAAGGCACCACATTGAACCGCGTGAAATTGAAGTCCATCAACCTCACCAAGAAACTTGCACAGGTACAGACTGACATCTTCTGGACTTCCGGGTTGGTGCCACTGCTTAATGGCGGATTCCCTCCGAGCTCCGGAGGGAATCGGCTCCGTAGCGTCTGGGTCTGGCCGCTGCGGCGAAGCGGGGACCCTTAAAATCACAGGCGCGGATGCCTGTGAACACAGAGACTCGGCGGGCACCATTTGCGCCCCCCCCAATCCGCGACGGAGCCTTTTTAAAGGCTTCGGAACGGAGGCAGGGTAAGGCGTGGTGCTGAGAGTACTCCCTCGTCTACGGAGTGAAGCCGCAAGCCATTGACAGAGAGCGCCAACTTCTTCTAAGAGTGATTGGATCCTAAAACATCAACCCGTGAGTAATACGGAGATTGGAACTTTAAAAAATTTCATATCTTGGATTTGGAACGAGCGGGAAGGGGCTAAAAAGGAAGTCCACCCCCCCCCTCTTTGTAAACAACTTAAAGCAAAGGACTGGGCAGCTAAGGTCGAGAGAATCTGTTTTTTGCTTTTTTTTTAACTAAAGATCCTGACCTCACGGTTTGGACATTATAAGAGGATATTCTGGAGGATAAAAAGAATTTTGGGAGCTGAAACTACACCCCCCCCTAGACCCGGGAACGTCCGATGAGAAAGCCTGTTGCATGGAAGATTTTGACAGCTGTCAAGTGAGCTGCTAGTCAGCTAGTTGTCAGCTGGAAAAAGAGAACATTGTTTCTGCTGTTTTTGCTGGTTTATTCGGGATAACTTGTTGAAAATAAGGTTGATACAAAATAACTGGACTTTTGGTTTTTGAGCTGAAAGGAAGATCAAGGAATTAAATCCCCCTAGAGGGGTAACAAGGATACTACATTACAAAAATGGCTGGAGTGTCTAAATTCCAAGCAGAATTGGACAGAGCACTGGTTCTCTTGGGAAACTTACAAGATGAGTACGATGCTTTGTCTACAGAGGTAGCGCTATTACACTGGACAGTAAACAACAGCTTGGAGTCTGATAAGGATTTGAAACAGGAAGCCTATTCAACTGAACAAATAAATGAAACCGAAAGCGTAGACACGATGGAGCAATATGTTCTTTTTGAAGAAAACGAAGGAGGAGATGGAGGTTTGCAGGAGTCAAAGGAGAGCTACAATATGAGGCCTGACATGATGATAAAAAAGGACAATAAAAACTGGATGCGGAAAGCCTGGTTTGATTGGGAATTTGGAAAATGGAGAGATCCTCTTTTGAGGAGATCTGAAGACCTGAGGATTATAAATTTGTTGAAGGTGGAAGCTGGAGCTGTGGGGACATTTGGATTTGAAAGAAATTTGAAACAAGAGTTGGAATACCCCATAGGCTTTGCTTTTGCTTTTAAGTATGGAGGACTGGCTAGAAGCAACACCGATTCTGTTGGGCCGGAGCCCCTCCGAGACCTGGGGCTTAACATCAAGGTCTATCAAAGAGACCGGCAGAAAGGAACTGAGAGAGACATAAGGGCCTCGGACCTGAGATCTCCAGGCTAAATAAATAATATAAAGACTGATGGATATTGGTTGGGGACTGGAACCGGGAGAAGGGTGGGTGGAGGTTGGGATTCCAAAGGGTACATAAGGATAATTTGCATGGCTTTGTTTGTTTTATATTTTGTTAGTGGTAAGGAAATTGGGTAAACCGTGGAAGGGAAATTTTGGTCGACCTTAGGAAAAAGGTTCAAGAATAAATTAATGAGGTATAAGTATTGATGTGTAATTTTAATAAGGTGAAATTGGTTTTTTTTCTTTCTTTTTTTTTCTTTAAACTAAGTGAGAATAAGGCTGTTAAAAATAAATGGAGGAAATGGAAAAAAGAAGTAAAGTAAAATAACAGTATGTTAGAATAAATGTTTAAGTTAAGGTGAAGAAATAAGTTAAGGACTTGCTGAATTGACAATTTAAATTGGAATACAAGAAGGGGAGGTGTGAGGAGGTCTGAGAAATAAGGTTGAGGAAAATAAGTATCAGAAACTGTATGTGTTTTTTCTATTTTTTTTGTTTAGTTTCGAATATTTTGTTTATTCTTTTTTGCTTTTGTTATTTGTGTGTTTTTTGAAAATACCAATAAATATTTAATAAAAAAAAAAAAACAGACTGACATCTTCTTTCTGACTAAATGCAAGAACCTGGACATTATACCTAAGGGTCTTAGAATTAAAGAACCTTTTAATGAGGGTGAAAGAGGAGAGTGCAAAATATGGTCTGAAGCTCAACGTTAAAAAACCCAAGATCATGGCCACTGGTCCCATCACTTCCTGGCAAATAGAAGGGGAAGAAATGGAGGCAGTGAGAGATTTTACTTTCTTGGGCTCCATGATCACTGCAGATGGTGACAGCGGGCACGAAATTAAAAGATGCCTGCTTCTTGGGAGGAAAGCAATGACAAACCTAGACAGCATCTTAAAAAGCAGAGACATCACCTTGCCAACAAAGGTCCGTATAGTTAAAGCTATGGTTTTCCCAGTAGTGATGTATGGAAGTGAGAGCTGGACCATAAAGAAGGCTGATCGCCGAAGAATTGATGCTTTTGAATTATGGTGCTGGAGGAGACTCTTGAGAGTCCCATGGACTGCAAGAAGATCAAACCTATCCATTCTTAAGGAAATCAGCCCTGAGTGCTCACTGGAAGGACAGATCATGAAGCTGAGGCTCCAATACTTTGGCCACCTCATGAAAAGAGAAGACTCCCTGGAAAAGACCCTGATGTTGGGAAAGATTGAGGGCACAAGGAGAAGGGGATGACAGAGGACGAGATGGCTGGACAGTGTTCTCGAAGCTACCAGCATGAGTTTGACCAAACTGTGGGAGGCAGTGGAAGACAGGAGTGCTTGGCGTGCTCTGGTCCATGGGGTCACGAAGAGTCGGACACAACTAAATGACTAAACAACAACAACACAATCCACTTATCCTAGGTAACTGAAGACGTGTGCATGCACACGAAAGCTCATACCAATAACTAACTTAGTTGGTCTCTAAGGTGCTACTGGAAGGATTTTTTAAAATTTAATTTAATTTAATTTAATTTGTTCCTTTTCAAAGCCAGCATTTCAGATGGAGCAGAAGCTTAATAGTGGAATGACCTTTTTTGGTTCAATTAATGAAGAAACATTTGGTTTCTTTCTTTTTGTAGTCTGTCAAACCCATTGAGGTTCATGTTCACTGGGCTGTTGTTTTGTTGTTGACACATTTGGCTCATTGCTTGGTGCTGCAGCACTAGCAACAGGGTGGAAATTTGGTTCTCACCGAAAGGCAAATCTACCTAATCTGCAATTTCTGAAATGATATGTGAACCTCTGAAAGCCACCAGTCTCTGAATTTTGCAATGCGATTCTCCGGTCAAGTAATGTGTCAAAAATGCATATAACCTGGTCAAGCGTGCATAGAAATGAATATGATAGTGAAAATAATATATCAAAGTGCATTATAGTAGGGGAACATTGCCTGGTAAAAAAAGGTGTACATTATACAAGGATGCGTATATTAGGAGAAATTCACACAGTGATTTGGAAATGTTGTGAACTGAACTTAATACTGGAAAAAGGAGAAACTGAGCAAAACCAAAACTGACAAATTTGTCCTTCTTGACACAACACTCATGCTTTTCAAAGGCAATGAGGAATATTTAAGCCATGTTTTCTGTTGGAAAGTAAATTTTATGTTGGGGGTAGGTGGGTGGGAAAGAGAGAGCACATTGATTTCTGGGAAAAAGCATAGCAGGTTAAAGAAAGGGACAGTTGTTTCTTTATAAGGTAGACTCAGGGGCTGCCTCACCCCAGCACGTTAACATATGATCAAAATCTAATGCTGACAGTTTTAAACACCTGCAATTGGCCTATGGTTGACCTCCCCCCACCACTTGTTTAATCATTTGCCTTGTCTCCAGGACAGCCTGTCGAAATGGAAGATTGGGACTTTTCACTGAAAGGCTCCTGTCATGAGCTGCTAAGACTTACGCATGACAGTCTGCCCATCACATAATATGCAGACAGATGACAGCCACTTAGCTCTTTTATGTCATGATAGAAGCCCAAAATTGCCCATAAATGAGGAAGAAAGCCATTATTTAATCAATCAAAATTGTGTCAATTGGCTGAAATTTGTCTCCAGTATAAACAAATGGAATGTTTCTTTTTTTCTTCTTTTTTTCTTTCCCCTTTTACTTTTTGGCACTCTGAGAAAACACAGCTAAATTACTTGCAGATCGAGCCGTCCGAAAACAACGTAGGAAGTGAACCGGGAGTCCGAGCCATTAAAAATAATTGCGGAGATTATGCTGAATCACTCCTTTGTACAGTGTGCATGCACCTTCGCTCTCCATAAAGGGAGAAATATCAATAGCTACTCTTCTTAAATTTGGCATTTGCTGAGTATGAACATGTGTTGACTGGGGACAGGGGTGCGCCATGATGCCGGACCATGGGTCAAGACAAAGGCCTGTGGAGGAGAGCAGTCTCATGATCCACGCTGGTGAACCAGATGTGGGTGGGAAGCCCACACTAACAGGAACTGAACACAACAGTCCTCACCTGCTTAAGCAACAACACTCATAGCCTGAACATGGGAAATAGAAGGAAGCAGTGCTGTTTTTCTAGAAAAAGGGTTGCTGGAGCTCACCAGGAACATCTCCTTTGTTCTCTTTGTAGTCAACGGGCTAAATCGGATGGGCCCTTGGTCAAATACAGCTATGCTACTGTACAGCTTCCGATCAACCTGACTGGACAAGATTCTCCAAGCTCATGCAAAGACATTTCAAAGAGGAGAAGGCAGAAATTCTGCTGGCCTGGGGTAGCCCAATGTCAGCAGGGTGTTCTCTTATAATACAGGTAAAACTCGAAAAATTAAAATATCATGGAAAAGTTCATTTATTTCAGTAATTCAACTTAAAAGGTGAAACTAATATATGAGATAGACTCACGACATGCAAAGTGAGATATGTCAAGCCTTTATTTGTTATGATGATCATGGCGTACAGCTGATGAAAACCCCAAATTAATCTCAGAAAATTAGAATATTGTGAAAAGGTGCAGTAGCTATTCAATCCATAACACCTGCAATGGGTTCCTGAGCCTTTAAATGGTCTCTTAGTCTGGTTCAGTAGGAAGCACAATCATGGGGAAGGCTGCTGACCTACAGTTTCACCTGTATATTCAATAAACACACAAGCATGGCAATGGAACCCACCTGAGAGGTGCCGGAATTGAGGTCCGGAGCGAGTTCCGGCTGAAAAAAAGCCCTGGAAGGAAGGGTATGTGAAGAGTCGGCTGAGCGCTAAAGAAGTTAACCATTAAGAGTGATAATTTTTTTGTTACTCCAGAATGGATAGAACCGAAAGCGGCAGTGTTGGGTCTTCTTGAAGGACTTGCTTGATTACACAGCTTTACGGGGCTCCCAGATAATTGCAGCATTCATTTCATTATTGCCAAATTCAGTTATAGCAGCTGAACTCTTTTCAGTTTGCTCTGTAGCAGAACAGTGTGTTTAGTCCCCAGAGTAAGTTTTCTGGAATATTTTAATATACATATTTTGGCCGGCCCTGCTAGACTGTCTGTAAACACAGTTGGGATTACAGCTGAACTGAAGCTTTGGCTAGGAAATATGATAAATTTCAGCTGATGATTCAGTAAGGAATTGCTCATGAAAACAATCCTCGGCCGTGTATATTGCTTCAAGGAAGAAAGCTAGCGCATCAAAGCCTCTCTTGGTGCTTTGATAGGTTCGAATATCATACCGGAGTGAAAAATTGATCATTCCAGAGTGAAAAATTGATCACTGGAGATGCAGGGGAGAGATTCAGCAGAGATTAAGGTTGGGTTCAGCCAATGTAATGAATGAATCCCAGGAATAAAGTCTCTCATCAATCACAGGAAGCTAGGATTTATTCGTAGAAGCACAGTTCCTAATATTTCCAATGGCTTGGGAATCTTTCTCAGTGGGAACCTGTTTGCCGACAAACTTTGACAAATAAACTGAGTGAAATGCACAAGAGGGAGAGCCAACTCTGTTTGTGTAGCTTGTAGCTTCCCCCCTCCCTGTCGACGATGTTGCTATGCTGGGGGAGAAAAGTGAAACGAAACAGTAGACTTGTCATTTAAGGATTTGGCTAGAGCTGTTGACAAGCTCCTCTCCTTGAAGACAATGTGTCCCTGTGCCTGAGTCACATGCTATAAAAGCTTCCCACTGAGGTCCTAATATGCTAAATGCATTGCCTGTCAATCATGTCAGGGTTTTTGCTTTTTGCTTACTTAATACAAGCACCCTCCATTTGGGGGTGGGGGTGGGAACCACAGCACAAAGAGAAAGCAGGTGAATGAAGCCCTTCTTGAACTGGGCTACTTCAGAAATCAGCCAGGCAGTGGGGGCTGGTGCCCATTGGGATTGGCAGGACCGAATGCAGGGAGCCCAAACAGAGTGGAACCAGAGCCAATGACAGGCAGAGCCACTTAACTCTGGTCCCCATCCCCTGCATGCTTGTTGTTGTTGTTTAGTCGTTTAGTCATGTCCGACTCTTCGTGACCCCATGGACCAGAGCACGCCAGGCACTCCTGTCTTCTACTGCCTCCCGCAGTTTGGTCAAAGTCATGTTAGCAGCTTCGAGAACACTGTCCAACCATCTCGTCCTCTGTCATCCCCTTCTCCTTGTGCCCTCAATCTTTCCCAACATCAGGGTCTTTTCCAGGGAGTCTTCTCTTCTCATGAGGTGGCCAAAGTATTGGAGCCTCAGCTTCACGATCTGATTTCCTTAAGTCCACGGGACTCTCAAGAGTCTAAGTGTAGGAATGGATTTAGACACCAGGAGAGGATATATTGTTTAGTTATTATCCTCCTTTGTTCACATTTGTGAGGCCAGCAGAGTACCATCCTTTGCAGCTTAAGCTTGGGCGCTAAGACAAGATTGATTTAACCTTCTGCAAACAACAATCCAGGAAGCTTTAAGGCAAACTGGGTTTTCCTGGTGTTACCCCTTTTCTACCCCTTAAAAACAATAATGACATACATTTTTAAATGAAGAAATAAACATAGCATTTACTTATGTAATCCAGGTCTTGAAGCATTAGTTACAGTAGCAAAAGGAAGGCAAATTTAAAACTATTATTTAAGTTACAAAAGTACAAAACGTTAAGTTCAAAACTGGTCAGACATGCATGTGTGGTCAGCTTGGTAGCATGATGAAGAACAGAAAGGCTGCCCAAGCAGGGAAGAAGTCTGAAGTGTTACAGCTTCCGGCCAAGACAGGCAAAGGAAGTGATCTCACAGAGTTCTCTCTAGCAAATTAGCAGGAAAGCTCCGTGAGCCTCAGACCCTTCATGTGCCTATCTGGCAAAACATGAATTGTTGGGTTGACTGCAATAATGTCCCACATTAAGTTCTACAAGAGAAACATGGAGACCAAAGAGGCAACACAGAGACTGCTGACAGAGTGAGAAGGCAGGCAGGTGAGGGCTGGCTGAGGTTGGTGGGGCAGTGCCCCATTTGCCCTGGCAGACCAGCCTCCACTGCTTTGTGTCAGTGTTCTGACCTCTCTTTGTCACCTCAGCCTGGTCCTCAGACCCTTGTTGGCATAAAAGAGTCCACAAGAAAAGTGTCCTTGCAGAGTACTTTCTACTTTTATTCATACAAGTCTTTCTGCAAAAGCGACTAACCAACTGTACACATCAACAGTACCAGCTTTCACTAACTAACCAACCAACCCAACAACAAACTAACATTTCTCACTCTATATATGCGTTGCAGGCCACTGACTCATGCTGACCCAGCTTTTTAAGCATTAAAGAAACAGCGGCCAATTTTCAGCCGTGACACTTTGCACACTTAAATTTTCCACCATGTAGAAATTACCACAAACAATTCGCTGGTCACAGACAAAACCAACATGCTAGAGGAGACTAGTCTACATCCTTTTCTTGGGCATTCTAGCTTTCCACAGGTAGGAAATACTTCTGCCAGTGGGGGTATTCAACCATGCAATCTGTCACCTACGTTCCACAGTGGTACAGCCCAAGGTGAGCTGTGCCAATTTAGTCTTCTGGATATGTAGATGGGCTCCTAGACTGGCCTTCTCGTTTTCAGAGCTCTGGCAATTGAAGAAAAGAGCGCATACCCTTCTAACACTTCATGTGTTTCCAGCTCTTAAAACGCTTGCATTTCAAAACTTCCATGCGGTTTGAAAAACACACACAAGTGGGCTGTGAAATGAATGCAATGAAAGGGTGGCAAGATGAACAATGCCACTGACAGGCAAGACAAGAGATTTTCAGTTTTCACTTTTGGAAGAACACCTGCAAATTTAATTAATATCCCCTCTCATTTTTTATATTTTAAAAGATCTGGGAATGAGAAACGTGCAAATCTGCCTGGTGAAAAGTTCACAAGGGAGGGTGTAGTTGGCAGCTGCAAGGGAATGTTAATGCATTCTCCCCCCTCCCAGGGGGAAGTAAGGAGGAGGTCTGCCAAATCCATGATGGATCCTTTAGATCTCTCCACACAGCAAGGTTTTCCCCAATTTAAGGCAGCCCACCCTTGAGGCCTCACATCAGAGTCAGCATATTTCTGGGTATAAAAAACTGGACAGGACTCCCTTCCGAGCCTGTCAGCACCTCTCCTGCATTCGCTCTACAGGGATGCAGTTGAATGACACGAAGCACTCTGCTCGCCTCCAAAGGTTTGGTCCATTGACTTTCTGTCTCATTCATCCCTTGTCCGACATGAGGCATTTGAAGCCATGATTTCAGATGTTCTCACAGCGCCAAGAGAACAGTTTTTCCTAAGCTGTTCCTTTTTATATCTCTACCCTTTGGATTATACAATACTGTTTTTTTATTATTACTGTTTTTATTGTTTTGACGTTGTGTTTCTGTATGTACGTTGCGTTTCTTAAAAAAATAAGTAGCTTAGAATTGCTTCTAAAAATAAATAAATGAATTTACTTCTTAATCAAATTCTGATGTTATAATGAGCTTCCTGTTGGACCAGCAACCTAGGACAGCCTGATGCCCTCCAGATCTTGTTGGACTGCAACTTCTGTCTCTCTAGACCAGCCTTTCTCAACCTGTGGGTCCCCAGATGTTGTTGAACTACAACTTCCATCACACTCCCATCACACTCCCATCACCCCTAGCTAGCAAGGCCAGAGCTCAGGGATGATGGGAGTTGTAGTCCAACAACATCTGGGGACCCACAGGTTGAGAACTGCTGCTCTAGACCACTCTAGATGATGGAAGTTGGAGTCCCAACAATGTCTGAAGGGTACCAGGTTGAAGAAGGCCGGTTTAAGATATCTCAAGTGTTGCCACTTTATCTTTGAACCTGCCTGGGTGCCTTGGGCACCCACAGCTCTGACAGAATCAGGGTTGGCAGTCCCAGAGGGACCAGGAGGAAAACAAAGAAGCAGCACATGTGGGGACGGGGGGTTGGAAGGCTGGAGGACAGAGGTCCTCCCCTTGTGCCGATGATGTCAAACAGGGAGAAGCAACAGAGGCAGATTTAGGGGAGTGTGACTGCCTCAGGGGGCGCTGCAACTGTGATGTAGAATGGAAGGTGAGAGGTGGGGCACGCCAGATTTTGGTGTTGCGCAGGGTGCTGTTGAATTTGAGACCCCAAAGTCTACCAATGGAAGCAGATCTGCTGTTTCTCTCCTCCACCCCTTTGGTGGAACCTCAGAAGGGCAGGGGGCAGACTGCCACCAGTTGTAGGGAGGGACTGAGCAGGAGATGGCGGCAGCAGAACTGGAATCAGAGAGACAAGGCACAGCCTTGCTACTGCGAACCAGGAGCTTCCTTTGCAGGTGGGATCAGACACATCAGTCCCAACAATGTGTATGTGTGTGTAGCAGATTCGTAGGGCGAGAGACTCCTGTGAGTTACCTCGTCTTGTTCCGTCTTTAAAAGCTTGGCGGGAGGGATGTGTCAACTGTTGGTACATCTTTGTAGCTTCTATTCAGTTATAAGCCTCTTGCCTTGCTCTTGTACCATGGAATCTTGACTTATGGACCCTATGCTTGCTGCTGAGCCTGGAACATTATTAGCCTGAATAAAGATATCTTCCTTACTTAGAAATGAGTCAATGTTGTGGTGTTTTGGGACAGGAGCCTGATAGCTCCACTCAACAACTCAAGCCATCTGAAGCAAGGTGGCTGGGGATGTAGGGGAGGGCTTTTTCAGCAAAGGCCCCTACCCTGTGCATCTCACAGTTTGCCTTTAGATGAATAGCTAAAACATTTTTGCTTACTGTAGTTGCTGCTGCTCACTAGTTCCCGACTGTTTCATGTTTCCCCCTACCTCTTTTCATTTTTGTTTTACGTTGCAGGTTTTAACACAGTTACCTCAAGCATTTCTCAACAGAAAGGAGGTGCAATATATATTGTTTTTCAACCCCCAAATCTCTCTCTCTCTCTCTGCCTCCCTTTCTCCCTCCCTCCTTCCCTCCCTCTCTCTCACACACGTCCTATAGCTATAGCTGTAAATCTATATATTATTGTTGTCTGGCCCTGCTATTTTGAACATTAGATTATGCTCTAATGTGCTGTCACATGAGATGAATTTATTAAGCTGCAGTGCTGTGGGCCAGTTGTTTACAAATTGCACATGTTTTTGGTATTGTTTAGATTAGGCACCGGCAATGAAGTCAGCTAACAGGGTCTTGATCAAGATTTTCCATGGTTTTCTCCAAGCAAATGTCAATTGGAGGAGTGAAAAATTAGTTTCACTCTGCTGAGATTTATTGAACCATAGAATTTCAAGAATATGAGCGGATAAGCCAAATATCTGACATCCATAAGTAGCACCAGAGGGAGCAGTGAGGTTGGGACACGCATCCCCTCCGAACAAGTATTTTGCCTTCCTACTCTCTCTGCAATATTTTTTCTTTATTTCAGAAATCTAATTTGTGGAGCAAAGCTCATTCTGCCTGAAATGCACTTTGCCCCCCTGTGCACCCCTCAACATCCTCTCCCCAGCCATTGCCGCAGGCACCGAATGTTAGTTGTGTAACTCTGAATGTTACACAACTAACAAGCACTGAATATTAGCTGTGTCTAACTAACTAAAGTAGTTTTGAGGCTCTTTCATGCTATGCATAAGGGGGAGGGAAGTAGGTATACCATTCGCCACATGAAAAATGGCAGGTGCTGTACCACTTTTAGGATTGCTCTCACTTTTAAGATTCATCTCATGCAAGAGTCCAGGTTCAGTCCTTGGTTTCTCCAGGTAGATCTAGGAAGGGCTCTTCTCTGAAATTCTGGGGGGCAGTTGCCAGTTCGTTTAGACAACACTTGATCGACTGATGGTCTCATGCCAGGCTCTGGTAAATCGAAGCACCAGGAGAATGAAAAGATATTTGCCTGTCACCAGAAAGACATCATTATCAGGCAAGCTCCCCTGAGAGAGAATGCTTCAAAGTCAGGGCATTGCCCGTATGTTTTCCTTAAAGGGGCACACAACAACTAGGAAAAGGCCAATTCAGATGAGGAAAATGGCATGGGAAGAAATGGATAGACCTTTCCCTCCCTCAGCATCACAATCATAATCACAATTTGTGTTTTTCTCCTTAGCTCCTTTGGAAAGACATTTAAAAAAATGGGATTCCCCATCACAGGCTCTTCAAAGTCTTGCGTAGTCTGGCCCTCACTGTGGTTTTCAAACTATGAGGGTAAGTGAAGGGGGAAAGTGACAAAAGTGACTAAGAGTCAGTGTGGGGGTTGGACTAGACCGGGTTCAAATCCTCACTCAGCCATGAAGCTCACTAGGTTACCTTAGGTCTGTCACTGCCTCCTAGCCTAACCAACCTCACAGGGCTGTTGTGAGGATAGAAATGGGAAGAAGAGCCATCTACACCACCTTGATCTCCTTTTAGGGTAGGTGAAATATAAATCTAGTAATAGTAATTCACAATTCAAAGTGGTGGTTCTGACCTTTAAAGCTCTAAATGGCCTCAGCCCGGTATACCTGAAGGAGCGTCTCCACCCCCATTGTTCAGCCCTCTGAGGTCCTCCTCTGAGGGTCTTCTGCTGGTTCCCTCACTGCGAGAAGTGAAGTTACAGGGAACCAGGCAGAGGGCCTTCTTGGTAGTGGCATCCTCCCTGTGGTATGCCCTCCCTTCAGATGTCAAGGAAATAAACAACTATCTGACTTTTAGAAGACATCTGAAGGCAGCCCTGTTTAAGGAAGTTTTTAAGGATTGATGTTTTCGTTATGTTTTTTAGATATTTTGTAAGCTGCCCAGAGTGGCTAGGGAATAATAATAATAATAATAATAATAATAATAATAATGGAGAAGGACTACGCAGGGAGGGAAGGGGCTAAGTTAAGGAATTTTGTTCAACACCCACCCACAAGCTGGAACTGGCATTGACACTGGTATGCTGTTGAAAATTTGATCCAGATTGTGTAGATTGGCAGACTTGACATATGTTTGTTCGATTGTCGTAATTCTCTCCACTCCAACAGGACACAACTGGATTATACCAATCTGTAACCACTAAAGCGTTTTGAAACTAGACCAGTTACGAAAGTGAGTTGCTCAAAATGTGGGTCTGAGAATTCCACAGAGATGAAAAATGAGATAAACGAGAAGCCAAACAGATACAGTCATCTTTACTTAGTGGAAAAGGGTGCGAAGGTTGCTTCCAGTTTTCCCTTGATCCATAGCCATAGCACAGAACCAGTTAAAGCTAGAAGTCATTGTTGCCACCTACGTATGGAGCAGTGCACTTTAAGTAGCGCACGTACATTTTTCTGGAAAAACTTACAATGTCTTTGTGAGTTAAGTCTAGGATTATGATACCCACATAGCAGAGGGAGAACCGAGGCTGAGATATTAGCCTCGGGGAACCTAGCGAAGTGAAGGATTTGTCCTGGGGCTTCCTGCCTGGGTTTGAGAGCTTGGGACAAGACATTTCTGCTTGGGGGGAAACGTTAGTTGTGTTCATTACAAATCTACATAGCAGGGTTTCCATAGCACCACCCCTTGTGGTGAGAGCCTCTAGCATTCATTGGTTCAGCTACTTGCCTGGGTTACTGCTGATTGTCATCGGCTGAGTTCCGTTAATCCAAAGGGTCTGTGCCTGCTATTGGCTGAATTACCTTGGCCCTAGAATAGACTGGGCAAAAAGATGCTAGGGCGGAATGGGCAGAGCAAAACGAGCACCTCAGGAAAGGAAGGTTGTAGTGGCCAAGAATCTACCCTTTACATTAAAATTATATGGCTCTCCCCCCACCATAAAGAACACTGGGAACTGTAGTTTATCCCCCACAGAGCTACAGTTTCCAGCACCCTGGAAGAAACCTGGTGCTTTAAATGCACATTGAATGTGTGTTAAATGTATGGTGTAGATGTGACCTCAGAGTGGAGCCAGGCACTTGAAAGGGGAAAGAAATGGAGACCAGATGGCTAGGTCTCTGCCAGGTGCTGCAGAGGTCAGGAAGGCCAACCAATTGCCGACTCAACTGGCGAAATCAGGTCAGAATAACCAGCTTCAGGTCTTAAGTGAATAATGAACGCACTGTCAATGAACTGAACCATTTTGTGCAGAAAGAGTTTAAGGCTCTATACACGGAACAGGAGTAGGTTCCACTGGACTCACTGTGAGTTACTTCTAAGTAGCTGGGCCTAAGACTGGGCTGCCACTGTCCTGAATTCAGTGCTAAAATGTCTTTTGTATCTCCCTTCTGCTTCCAGTTTTCATCTTTGGAGCCGAACGACCGACAATTTGCACAGGGCTTTTCTATCCTGGGTTGAAGTTTGCCTCTAGAGGCCTCTAGAGATTTTTTTCTTGGGAATCTGATTATTTTTGTTGGTGGAACTGGCTATCAAATGTTACTGAAATTAATTTAAAAAGGGGGAGAAGCACTGCCCTGTATGTAAGAAGCCAATATTAACAAAAAAGGAAGGGTGGGAGCTGGGGGAAGAAAAGCATAATAAACTTAGAGAGGAAAAGGAGCTTAGGATGACCTCTCTTGACCTTTACCATCAGGACAAGGGGAATGAGCTTCTTAAAGTCCGAGTTTTGTTAAATTTAATCCGTGCAATGTCTGCTTTATTCTCTCGTGGGCATTTGAGGTCTGACTTGCATGTTATGTTCTCACATTTAAAATGTTCCGTCAGCATCACTGGGGGCTATGGGGAATATTAGGTCGGCGGGTTCTGCAGCCTTTCGAGCTTAATGAAGGGGCCAAAGTTCATCAGCTTCATTAATTTATTTGGGAAGAAAGTAAAGTAAAAGTAAACCACATATTTGCTTTCATTGAGTGACTGGGTTGCCCTTGGTTGGTCCCTCCCCCTCAATTCCCGCACCCCACCTCTGAGTCCATTCCCACTCCTAGAAACAAAAGGACAAAAATTGTGGTGACCACAATTCATTAAGTAGAGGGCTGCCACACCCCAAGTCTATAAAACATTTAGTTTTACCAGCATGGTGATCAGGATAATGTGTGTAATGAAAAAAGTCGCTTCTGGTGGATTTCTTCTAAAACTAAGATTTTTCAGTATCTTCACTCCATTTCAAACTTTTGCAAATAAAGACAATTGGTAAAACTCCAGTGCTCCTTTTTGCTCATGGAATGGCTTTTGAACCAGCAAAGGCATTCTTGCAACAAACAAATTGTAAAATCTGAGCACGTAGGTACATACTGACTTCTATGAGTTGGCTACCGTAATAAAATATGGACAATTGGAAACATTCTGAGCATGATGAAACTGGTTAACACAGAAGCTTTACATCTGAAGAATGCTTTGAAAGGAATAACTTATCTATGCTGGTATCACCACGAATGTATTTTCTTAGCCTTGATTCCAGCCTTTTCAAACTTTCTTCAGGCAATCTTTTGCATATCATCTTATCTGCCTGAAGAATTGCAGATGGGCTGGCCGAGATGACTGGCAGAATCCGCGACCAAGGAAAAGAGACGGTGGAAGAAGATTGGAAGAAATTTAAAGTTTATCTTAAGAACTGTTGTAAAATTAATGAGTGTTAAAATGTCATGGGTAATGTAAAACAGAATTGGAGTGATAAACAATTGGGTAAGAGAAAAAGGATTAAAGAAAGTGAATTATAAGTAATTGAAATTAGGGGTTGCTGGAAAGGTTTAAAACAGGGATGCAGAAAAGGGAGGTATGGGGAGGTCGTTGAAACAAGCTTTAAGGAAAAGAGGTTATGAAATTATACGTGTTTTTATGTTTGTTTGTTTATGTATTATCATTTGTATTGTGTTTTAATATATGTTGGAAAATTAATAAAAATTTATACAAAAAAAAAAAAGAATTGCAGATGGGGAGAGTGCTATTATTGCTGTCAGATCCTGCTTGCAGGCATCTAGTAGGTCGTGGTGAGAACAGGATGCTGGACTCGATGGGCCTTTGGCCTGATTCAGCAGAACTCTTCTTATGTTCATCCAAACATTTTAGAAGCAGTTTAGCTGCTGCAGCTTGATGGACGGCCATAAGGCAGCAAAGCTTATTATTTGAAACTACGTTTTTTGTTTGCACAAATAAGCCTTTTCGGTTATCACTCAGTTGGGCTCCTTATATTTTGTGCCATGTGAAGGAGTTGGGACACAGAGGTCAGAAGCTGCATCCAAAAACAAAACAAAACAAAACCATTGTGATGGATGAGCCAACAATTCCCCCCCTAAGCCATTTGATTTATTGAAAACCTGAAACCTTCTCATCTCCCCTGCTGCTTGGCCTGGAACCCATGTCAAAGTTTCCAAAGAAACTGGTCATATCAAGTTTACCAGAAGATGGCTCCCCCACAAGCATTGCGTGGGAGGAGAATATCCTCTCACTTGTTTTAGTAGGCATTTCCCATGCAGGTGTCTGCTCATGTGACCCATCAATGTTCTCATCCCAGCTGATGAGAATTTCCTTTCTTTCTCTTTTACACGCTCGGCCAGGATTACATTGCAACAAATGGTAGGGAATTTCAATCCCCTCAGTGGAGCCTTTAGGGCAGAACTTTGGGTAAGAAGCTCGGGATCCCACTTAGCAGAATGAGCAGCCCCCACCCTCCTGCCTCAAACACAGCAAGGCTGGCTTCCCTCATTTTTATGTAAGGGAAGCAATGCACCAGGGATAAGGAATCTGGGCTCTCCAGATCTTGTTGGACTTCAACCCCCATCAACTTTAGCTATCATGGTCAATGGTAAGGGAAGGATGGGAATTGCAGTTCAGCAACATCTAGAGTACTTTGGCCACCTCATGAGAAGAGAAGACTCCCTGCAAAAGACCTTAATGTTGGGAAAGATTGAGGGCACAAGGAGAAGGGGACAACAGAGGACGAGATGGTTGGACAGTGTTCTCGAAGCTACAAACATGAGTTTGACCAAACTGCAGGAGGCAGTGGAAGACAGGAGTGCCTGGCATGCTCTGGTCCATGGGGTTACGAAGAGTCGGACACGACTAAATGACTAAACAACAACAGCAACATCTAGAGGTCTGTGGGTACCACACCTCTGCAGCACACATTGTCATCTAAAACAGCAGTTTGGCCCATGGGGCTATTTTGGCCACCTGCCCTACCCCTGATTTCATATCTAGATAATTAAATGAGCAAATTAAATGAATTTGGATATGCAGAAGATATTACAAAATAAATTTAAGGAACCGCAGAAAGAGGGGGAAGGAAGTCAAACTTTGAAATGTTAAACTGATTGTAAAACGAATGAAATGTATAAATTTGAAAAGTATAAATAAAAACTTTTTAAAAAAAGATTTGCAAGTGCTATCCTGATTGTCATCGCTTGCCAAAGCACAACACTTTGTGTGTGCTTTCAATTGACAGACTGGTAGTGCTTGCAAAGTACTGTGCGATTAGATTAATCCAAGTTAGATTAGATTAGCCTGTCCGATTAGATTTCAAGATGCGTGGGCAAAAGAAAACAGGTCACCTGACCTCATCCTGATATCAGGTGACTGACAGATCGCAATGGCAGGTCAGGTCAAAATTGGCTCATGGGGTGGGTGTTGAGAATTCCATTCCTCCCGTGCTGCAGATGTGTGTGGAATTGTTACATGTCACGTGTCTGTTTACATTCTAGCACTGATTGTTGGAGTCTTGTGAGAGGAAATTGAGATACGCTGTTTCTGTTCTGTATAGCTATTGCTTTTGCAGCTCTCTCTCCGAGGAAGAAAGACAGAGAGAGGAGCCATGTTTTCTTTGCTCTGTTACGTTTGATTTAATTTGCAATAAATTAGGCTTAGATGTTACTCCTCAAGGCTGAGCTTCTGTTTTGAACTCTGCTTGTCGTGTGCTCATGTCCTTGGATATGGACCACATCAGTGTGACGGGAGACCGAAGGAATGAATCCTGGGCGATGCTGCGTTGAGGGGAGCCACCAGGCCTTGGCGTTATCACCCAACAGTGGGAGGTGGTTTAAGGAAGATAAGGCAAGCATCCACTGATCTGACTGAATCTTCTTTTGCTTGACCCCAAGTCACCAGCCTTGACAAATCCATCCTTTCTCACAGATTTGTTACCCATTCCCCTTGATGCTCAACATACCCTTAGTGTCGTTTTGCCTCTAATCTATTGAGCGATCAAGCAAGGGAGGAGGGCAGAGGCCACAGCCCTGGGCCACAGCGAGGTCCCTAAATCTTCCTGTTGATGTCTAACAGTGCCACACAACTCCTCGCTGCTGCTTACGGCACCAATCCCACAGGATGGCCACCTGCGTTTCTACTTCATCTAATAAACACACTATGTCAGTGGAATCCCGGGGAGTGACTTGCCATTGCTTGGCCATGAGTCAGATGGAGTCTTTGAAAGTTTCCTTCAGGCAAGCATGCACTCTGCAGTTGTGTGTTCCAGCTCTTGGTTCTAAAAATGCTTTCCAATATGTCGTGACAGGAATTACCACTGGTTGTTTTTTTTTTTTTTTTAAATGCCCTGGAGCTTGGCTGCATAAGTATTCCTCATTGTGCTTCTGCAGGCATATTCATGGTGTTACAACAACTGTCAGAAAATGGTCACACATATGTGGCCTCAATGGAATCTAATAAAGGCACAATACTTGGTTTAAAGGGATACAGCTGACGTAATGTCAGGATCTTAGAGTGTCAAGTATTTGGCTTGGTTCAGCCAAAGGACTTAAATTCTTGACTTTTTTTTTTAAAAAAAAGATTTCTCCTCCAACTCAGCCAAAGATCAATTTACACTAAAGCTGTGTCAAAAACTGCTTTTACAGTTTGGGTTTAGGGCTTTTTCAGACTGTTAAAGCCTGTGCATTTAACCGTGCGGCCTTCACATAGAGAGCTTCTCCTAGCACTAATCCCATGCCAACGATAGGATATGCTGTCATATAAGAAATACCCATTCCATGGCCAAGCGTCCTGCTTTACAGAGGGCAGTCCTCTGTTTCAAAGACTGTCAGTCTTCTTTTCAAAGACACCCGCTGTTTGGAGGCTGACTAGCCAAATCCTGCGCAAAGAGAAAATAACATTAAGAAGAGAGAGCAGACAGGGGTCTTGAATTGTACTCTTGGATGAAACAGACTATCTTGACCCATTCAAACTGAGTTCAAGCCTGGTAATGGGATGGAATTGACCTTGGTCACCCTGATGGATACGATACGATATCTTTATTGTCATTGTCCCATACAGAACAATGGAATTGAAAAATCTACATAAGACATTCAAAACCCCCTAAAAACCCTGAAGAAGGATGGGGAATGCAACCTTGTTATTTTTTTCTTGTTATTTTTTAAATGAAATACCAAAAATAGAAAAATGCAGAGTAGGCATGGCTATGGAAGGATGGCTTAACCTTGCTGGTGTCTACCATTTTAAAAAGACAGATGTAAAGATTTTTATATTCTAAACCTCACTGTGATCCTTGGATGAAGGGTGGTATAGGAATTTAATGAATAAATAAAAATAAATGAACAAGATCTGCAGTAAATCATTTTCAATTTTTTAGGCAATCTCCCCCTTCAAAACTGGGCCCTATAGGAACTAGGATGTGATGGGATGTTGAGCTTGTGCATAAAGTTCCTAGTCCCTCAGTGTTTGGCTAAGTCCACAAACCACTGTCTGTAACGGAGCTCCATAAGCATGGCTCCGTCAGTCGCTGGCAGAATCCGACAGTGGGCGTTTACGGAATTTCTTCCAGCATAACAGCTCCTTAACGGAAACACGTCTTCTGGACTCTCTACGTGACAGTTTCCGGCGAGGAGTGGGTGTCCCTATAGGAGGTCCTGAAACCTCCC
This sequence comes from Podarcis filfolensis, assembly GCF_964270895.1. NCBI lineage: Eukaryota > Metazoa > Chordata > Lepidosauria > Squamata > Lacertidae > Podarcis > Podarcis filfolensis. Next base: position 98,562,837 of record NC_139606.1, read on the forward strand.
CGCTGTTCTCGCTGGAATTGTCTCTGACCCATTCTTCCGACTCGCTTTCCCTTGGAGCTCTTTCTCTCCCCCTGCTGGTTCCCTCCTCCGCTGATAAGTCTCTCTCAACCTCTGGGAGCCCTTGCACCACCGGTTCTTCCGATGACAGTTCCCTGACATAGGAATATTAAGGCAAATTCATTATTTGGACTGAGCTGCGCAGTAAGCCTAAAATATGCCACTTCTATCTCTCTTTCTCAAATATCGCAAGAGGGGGAAGAACAGAACTGGATGATAACTCTAGCATGCAGAAAACTCTGAGGCCCAGAGCAGCTCAAAACATGAGAACAGGGATATGAAATCAAGGCTCTTGATTCTTCACAGTTTTAGAAGGCTGGGTAAGCATTTTCTTCTTCTTCCAGAACCTCACATTTAGGTTCACTTTACAATCCTAAGATATCCATGTACACTTCTGAGTGGAAAGTTTGCACCAGGCTACCATAGCCAAATGGAAGGAGCCGTCGGCCTGCCTTGAAACAAATTAGAAATGTTTGTGAAGAGCAATGAAAGTGTGAGTGCTCCCCCTCCCCTCCTCAAAAAGAAAAGTGTAAGGTTTTTCAGCTTTGCAGGGAGAGCCGTGTTGGTTCGTCGTGGTGACCTACATGCATTCTTAAAAGTAGTTTGTTTTCATTACTCAGTATAATTCCTTTTGACTTGTACTTGGCCTGAGCGCTGCATTTTAGAAGTCCTCAGGATATGGCAACTGCCATCCAGTTATTTTCCAGTAGTTGTCATTCAATTACATCTTGGCTTTTGTGCTGTTACTTAGAGGCCAGCTGTGGTTTTCCTCAGTCTGAGCCTATGATGGGATGTTTTATAACGATTTGTTGGCAACTTTCTTTCTTACACATTCAAATAGCTTCAGCATCACTTTGTATCAGGGATCCTAAAGCCTGAACTCACAGCTAGGCCCAAGAGTGACCATGTGACATGGACTAAGGCTGCATTCATGCCACATGTTTAGAGTACTAATGTAGCATTTTAAAAGTTGTGGCTTCCCACAGAGAATCCTGAGAACAAATATTCATTTCTTTTTTGCTGTGCTTTATAGTCGTTGAACATTGCCACATGGCCTACAATATACTCTCTTAGGAGAGAACTAAATTTGATACGAATGAGATTGAAGGCCCTTTCACTTGCTCTCTCCTCACTTGTGCAATGAACATCTCAGAGGAATTAAGCGTTGTGTTCTTCTGATCCTTCTATCAGTGTAAGGATTTTAGCTTGCCATAGGAAACAATCCCCCGTCCTCCCCTGTGTGCTGATCCAGGGGTTCTCCTGACCCCCTGAGTCAATTTTGGTGTGTGTGTGTGGGACAGGACATGGGGTGAAGAGAGTGGGGACCCCCATGGCACAACCAGAAGACTTTGGGCAGGGTTTCTGCTGGTGGGATTCATTAGTTCAATCCCGTCCCCTGTTTCCACGGCCCCAAGAGACTGTGCTGTCCAGTTGTTGAGGCTGAAGGTCTGAATCAGGGAGCCTTCTGAGCCTAAATCTGCTCCCTGCATGATTTAGAACCCGTGTTTTGCAAGGTGGTCAGACATTATGTTCAAAGAAGCCACTGATGTAGGGGGCACAGGGTCATGCATGACACCCAGCCCAAGCATCCCTGGGAACATCAGCCCCACCTGCTCTATTCCAGACCTTCCCATGCTGATCAAGGAAGGTCTGGAGGTAATCTTCTACCCACATTCATGCGGATGTTAGCAAAAGCCTTTAGGGAACCCTGTGTTTCAGAGAGCTTCCTTCACACCTTCCCTACTCAAACATGGGAAGGTATGAGACTGGGTGAATGTGGACATGGATGGTGTGTGTGATGTGTGGCTTTGTGCCCTACTGAACACTGATAGTTCCTTCTCAGGTATAATGCTTGAACAGAGCTCTTTTTGAATGAGGAGCCTACACCACTTCTAGCTGCCCCAGACAGCTGACTTAGCACTTCAGATCTTCCCAACCAACACATGGAACATAAGAACCTAAGAGGCTTGCTGGATCAGGCCAGAGGCCCATCTAGTCCAGCATCCTGTTCTTGTAATAGCTAGCCTGATGCCCATCAGCAGGACCTGAGTGCAACAGAGTTCTTCCTGCTAACAATCCCAGCATTTTAAGAGGCGTACAGAGGTAGAGCATACCAACTGGGCTACACAGTGGATTGAGTTGACAGGACACAGCGGATGGTATTTGTATGAGCTGCTAATGCTCAAATGGGGCTTTATTCTTGCAATTTAAGGCTACAATTACATGGCTGAAAATTAACTTTGCCAGACACATAGGAATATAATTTAATAGTATTGTACTGCTGTATTTTAGAGCAGACAAGAGACAGACAGACAGATGGAGAAAAACATCTTAAGGGGTAAAAAATAGTAGGTGCAGAAATCTTATTAAAGAATGCATCTGTTTCTTATTCATTTTAGGGGGGAATTCTCCATGTGTTTTTATTTTAAATTTGTATGTGTGTTGTTATCCTTGTGTCAAGTATTAGGTAAATAGAAGCACTGAGAATCCATTTTCCAGTGAAGTTTGGTTAGGAATATTTGTATACATTGTGTGGGAGATAATTTGACAGCTAATTGGATCTTTGAAAAGAGTCAACTCCCTGCAGAACTTCTAATTCAAAATACCTGCTTCTTGTGTACAGCTCTTTACCATACACCAGTATTTGTTTTGGATATGAAGTTACATTACCCTTCAAAGTGCATTTCTGACATGCTTCGCCACAGCTTTGTATAACGCAAAACAGTGTCGTATAATGGGCTCCAGGATAACAAACACGACTAGAACAAGGACTTAACGTTAAACCAAAACCAAATGTGTTTTCTCTTATCTTCTATATCCTATTTCCGAACTGTGTGTGGACATGATGTTAAGGCATCTACTGTGGGGTTCCACAGACTTGGCTTGGGGTTTAAATGAAATTCACACTGTAGATCCGCAAGGAAATCAGTGTTGTGTCAAAACCTGGCATCACCATTCTCTGCTATGAGCACAGAAGCTTAACCTTACAGTGACTTACTCAGCCGTATCTGCTCTGGCCAACTCCTTTAAACTGCATAAACACTGTCCTGAGTGAGGATGGGCCTATATTTGCCACTTAATGTCCTATGGTAGGCCTCATGGGGGGTTTCTGGCAACAGTGTCCTATTATAGGAGATGTTCCTCCAGCTCCCAACAACGTTATTAGCAGTTTGTGAAGGTTTCATCTTGTTCAAACATATATGCAGCCATGACCAGTTTACATGCTGCATGATGACATGAAAATGAGTTTCCTTCCAAGTACCCAAAGGAGCACATGTGGATCTATTTAGGTACACGTGGATATAATAGATGCTTTGTTTGGGCCTCCTGTGCTAATATCTGCCTCTCTTCAAAGAGCAATATTAGTGGCGCAGAGCTGGAACGTCTAAGGGCACTTTTGTAACTCCAACAGCACTTGCATGAGGCTGTTTCAGGGCAAATTTCATGTCCTGAGAATCCAACAGCTCAGTGGTGATCAGGTGGCAGATGGTCCTGGATGATAGCTTACTTTTCAATTTTTAAAGTTGTTCACACACTCATAATTCTCACTCAGTTTGGCACGTTTATAAGTTGAAGCAGATAGGAAAAGCATTCTGCTTACACTTGCATTGGTGATGTAAAATAGTTGGCAATACAAATGGGATCTTCTGCTCTGTGTTGAGTATTACTTAGTGGAAAAATCAATATCTGATTTTCTGGGCCAAAGAGGTACAATAGGTCAAAAACCAAATGGTTCCCCTGATAAGTCAGTTGAAGATGAAGTTGTCTCAGCAAAGGCTGAGTCCTTTGAAGGAGGACTATCATGGCTTGACCTTCCAGAGACTCCATTCTTGTGGGAGAGCGGTTCGCAATATTTAAAGGCCCCAGCAGTTGCATGCTCCTGTGTGATTCTAGAGTTGCTGGACAAGTGTCCACAGACTCTGAGGGTAACGGAAGAGCCACTAGGATACTGCAGAATGGAGTCCTGGGGCTTCCCCCTCAAGTGGGACAACTGGTATCGCATCTGGATCAAAAAACCCCTCAGGCCAGTGCTGAGACCCTAATATAATAATATATAATAATAATTTATTATTTATACCCTGCCCATCTGGCTGGGGTTTCCCAGCCACTCTGGGCAGCTTCCAACAAAATATTAAAATACTGTAACACATCAAACATTAAAAGCTTCCCTAAACAGGGCTACCTTCAGATGTCTTCTAAAAGTATGGTAGTTATTTTTCTCTTTGACATCTGGTGGGAGGGCGTTCCACAGGGAGGGCGCCACTACCAAGAAGGCCCTCTGTCTCGTTCCCTGTGACCTGGCTTCTCACAGTGAGGGAACTGGATCTCAGTGTCCAGGTAGAACGATGGGGGTGGAGACGCTCCTTCAGATATACTGGACCGAGGCATGACAATTAGTCCCCTGTTTGAAGGTATCTTCTATTTGAAGTCCAAGTGAGGCTTAAAGATAACGAACCATTAGAAGGAGGGACCCTGAAGTTCCCCATCAACAGTTAGAACCTAGACAGCAGATTGAGGAGGCATACAGATCATCTGGCCACAGTCTTCCCCACTAGAGTGAGGCAGATTTCTGTTTAAATTATAGTAAAAGGTGAAGGGTCCCCTGACCGTTATGTCCAGTCGCGGACGACTCTGGGGTTGCGGCGCTCATCTCGCTTTATTGCCCGAGGGAGCCGGCATACAGCTTCCAGGTCATGTGACCAGCATGATTAAGCCGCTTCTGGCGAACCAGAGCAGCGCACGGAAACGCCGTTTACCTTCCTGCCGGAGCCAAGGATCCTCTGCATGAGGCTGGGGCAGCGTGATGGTGGCAGGGCGAGCCCCCCCCCCACGGGGTGCCTTCTTGTCACCCCCTCAAAGATGGCACCCGGGGCTCTCTGCCCCCCTTTCTCCGCCACTGGCCAAAGAGTTGTAGGTAAAATGTGCATGCCAGAGACATTGAGAGAGAGAAACCACGTAAAGGTGTTTGTGGCCAATGCTAGAAGCCTCCAGGCCAAGGTTGGAGTCCTAAAGGACAGCAATGCTATCCTAGAGACACTGACTGGAAAATAGGAATTGTTCCCTGCAAATAGGGGCAATTGGAGAATATATCAGTCATAAGGTAAAGGTAAAGGGACCCCTGACCATTAGGTCCAGTCGTGGCCGACTCTGGGGTTACAGCGCTCATCTCACTTTACTGGCCAAGGGAGCCGGCGTACAGCTTCCGGGTCATGTGGCTAGCATGACTAAGCCGCTTCTGGCGAACCAGAGCAGTGCATGGAAATGTCGTTTACCTTCCTGCCGGAGCGGTACCTATTTATCTACTTGCACTTTGATGTGCTTTCGAACTGCTAGGTTGGCAGGAGCAGGGACCGAGCAATGGGAGCTCACCCCATCGCGGGGATTCGAACCGCCGACCTTCCGATCGGCAAGCCCTAGGCTCAGTGGTTTAGACCACAGCGCCACCCACATCCCACCTTAAATTATAGTAATGGTTTCTAAATATGCATATGAAAATATTGTTTTCTTCTCTGGTGATGCAATTTCCTCGTTTGGCAAGGTGTAAGTGGCCACCCTAAGCAATGACTAGAAGAAGAACTGGGCAGTGGATTGTGGGACATGTAGTCCAGTAGAGGTGAAGGGGAATTAGGAGCGAGCTCATGAGACATATAAAAGCTTCTCATTTTGCCACTGTACTACGAACAGCTAAATAAAACAAAAATGACAGAGCGGGCTGAAATGTTTAGCCCTGATTGAAGACATTGGAACAACATGTCTGAGTAGAAACATTTCGTTCCATGAAATGACTTCATTTGGAATTTCCTGTGGGATAGAAAAGTTGCATTTTTGAGGAGCTCTCTTATTTAGGGAGAGGAGAATACCAATATGGTAAAACTATTACATTTTTTGCAAGTGTACTCAGATTTGGAATCCGCTGGAAAATCAGAGACCGCTGTAGGCAAAAAAAGAAAAAGAAAAAAGAATAATCTTCAGACAATATATATCTTAGGACATTTCATCCCATTATTTTATGCACAGACCAGATGTCACAATTTTTATGATTGGATCCAGCAATGGGCACTGCTGCCTGAACTGCTCTTAGCAGAAAACAGCATAAGTATCAGCGGCAAAGCCTGGCCTATTCTTCCGTTCTTAGAAATCTGCTGTATTAACCTTCTCGATTTCTGGCGCACACAGCCCTGAGTATTTTTATTTATCTGGTGCGTCGTACGTTCTGATCTGCACAGCCTGCCTCACACAGCAGAAACCTTCTTTGCTGTGGCGACGAAAAACTCCTGCAGAGGGCAGGGCAGACAGGGGTTCCGAGAACCAGCATGTCACTGTCCGACTTATAAAGCTCTCATTCTTTTTCTTTTTCTTTTGCCTGACCATCTGCGGGTGGAAAAGGACCGTTATTACTCAGCAGGAGTCATGTTGAGCTTGGCCTTCGTTTCTTCTTCTTCCCGTCTTCCTGATCTTGCCCAGGAATGAGGGAGGTGGCCGAGGGATTGGTGAAACCCCAGTAAGAATTTTGCTGGGAAGCGGAGGTGGTGGTGGTGGCAGCAGCAGCGGTGGCTGGATTCTTAAACCTACAAAAAATAAAAAATAAAAAAAATGACTGACTGGTGGGAAGAGTACAGTAAAGCCAGTGAATAATTTTACTGTCCTGCTTGAGTGTCTTGGGAACATGCCATGCAAAACAATAATATCTTCCAAGCAAGCAGGAGATGGGCGGAGGGGAGGAGGTGGAGATACAAGGGAAAAACCAGAGTCTGGGGTGGAGGAGGAAAGAAAGTGGTTGGACCTCTAGTTCCTGCTAGATTTGGATAGACCACTTTGTGTGTCTCTCTCTGTGTGGGGAACAGCTTTGCTTAACTTTTCATTAAATATTGGACAGGGAGTTCAAGTTCAGAACATAAAAATCAGCATCGATCTCTTCCGTGAGCTTTGACAGACTACATTTGTGACCAGCCTTATTGGCTTGCAAGCTCTATTCACGCATCTGTTAAATGGTTAACCTGTTTTGCAGCCGCCGAGGCCACATCTATATAAAATTGTATTAGGCTGTTGGAAGGCAGCAGGAGGAGTTAGCCTCACAGGAAAACAGCAAAGCAAACTCCTCCATTCTTTAGGACAGAATGAAAAGGCAATAGGAGAGATGAGATTACCAGTTCATTCAAAAAAAAAATTGGCAGGAAAAAACATGGAACTGTTTTTTCTAACCTTCCCCTCAACTGAAATCTCGCTGAAACTGGGGCTGGGGGATGCTCCTGATGTGTGTCCCCTGACCCCTTCCAGGATTTTGTTGCACTATCACTGACCACTCCCTCGCTATTGACATTAAGGATGTTATGTACTGAGTTGAATAGGATCTAAAATGCAGCAGTCTGATTGGTCCTAGAACAATAGGATTCAGAATGCAGCAGTCTGATTGGCCCTAGAACAATAGGATACAGAATGCAGCAGTCTGATTGGTCCACTGGAGCCACCCAATCCAGCTCCAGGTGGAAGTGAATCTGCAACCTGATTGGCCTACAGGTGAATCCCAGAATTAGCCGATCATGTGGGACCCATTGTGTAAATAATGTATATAAATCAGACATTCTGGGGGAACTTCCATTCCTCCTCACCACTATGAGCTGAATAAAGAGCATGAAATCCACTCTCGACTCTGAGTATATTTCAAAGGATAAAGTTAAAAACCTTCCTGATTGCCCAGGCCAGAGGTTTTCAACCTTTTTGGGTCCCTTGACAAACGGCATTCTTTTCACGGCACCCCATACTTTCAATGTTTTGTGCAGACGGGGGCCTTAGAAGGGGGAGGGGGTCTGGTGCAAATGCAATAAATACATGGAAAGCTTTATTATGAAGATTTCCAGAGTAACTGATAGTTAGATACACCAAATAAACTTATGAATGTTTATATGAACTGAATCTGAACTCTGAACCTTTGGGGGTTTGCCCATCTCCATTAGGGTCCAGTTCAGCATTAGCAGAAGACAGCAACAAAGACTGCCCATTGATTCTTCCTAGAGAAAAACAAGCTGGTCTAGGAAACATGCACACATTTCATTTTTGTTTCTCTCTTGTAGAGCATGATTTCATCACCAAGAAAATCTGTACACAGCGCTGGGTATTAAACAATTATATTGCGGCTTGAAAATACACCAAATGGGCTCAGCTGTGCAGTGGGAGTGCCAATACTGTTGAAGAAACTGAAGTTTGTTCTTGTTGCCTTTCTTCTCTCTATCGCTGCTTCTGTTCCAGGCAATTTTACATGTGGAACGGAAGACAAAATGCCATTCAGACAAGCATTTTGGGAAGGAAAACGTTTCACAGAAAACCAAATCTTGGAAATTTTATGTGAAATGTGCTTGTGTTTGTGTATTGTAGATGAATGCAGAAAAATATCTCTTTTTATTATTCAGTGTTCAAGGGGTTACTTTGCAGGGGTGGGTTATTTCCCAAAGATTTTCATTTCAGCTTTGGAAGGTGTCTTGAAAAGGTTTACATGTTCACCCCTGAATTTGCCTTGAACCTGGATCTCCACATTGCACTTCATGGCTTTGGAGAACAGATGTGTTGGAGAATCATTATGAGCAGTAATGAGGGGCCTATTTAAGAAGGATGCACTGCATTTTGTGCTTTTAGTAAGGCTTCGATTAAAGTGACAATGCCTTCAAGCACGAATGCTGCTTTATCTCTCGTGGACTGATGAACTTTGGGTGGCAGGAAACCTGGGATTATCGGCAGAAATGAGAACACTAAGCACAAACCTTTTTTAAAAAAAAGAAAAAGAAAAGGAAAATGAGAACATGCAGTCTCACATTTCACCAGAAAAGGAATTTTCAGCTGGAAATGCTTTTGTAGCCATGGGAACATTTGTGTTCGCAATGGCAGGAGGGGATCCAGGTCTTGAACCCTGAAGATGCACAAATCTAAATCTTAGCCTTGATCAGTCATCAGGAATGCTGTTACTCATGTCCCAGTTTTCTGAGTGGCGCAAAACCCAGGTTCTGTTTCCTCTGAATGATGGAACTGGAGGCCTACATGTATTTTGTAAATAGTCGCATTTAGTCACAATTATACAGGTTGATGCAGGTGGCGCTGTGGTCTAAACCATAGAGCCTAGGACATGCTGATCAGAAGGTCGGTGGTTCGAATCCCTGTGACGGGGTGAGCTCCTGTTGCTCGGTCCCTGCTCCTGCCAACCTAGCAGTTCGAAAGAACGTCAAAGTGCAAGTAGATAAATAGGTACCGCTCTGGCGGGAAGGTAAACGGCATTTCCGTGCGCTGCTCTGGTTTGCCAGAAGCAGCTTAGTCATGCTGGCCACATGACCAGGTGTACGATGGCTCCCTCGGCCAATAAAGCGAGATGAGCTCCGCAACCCCAGAGTCGGTCACAACTGGACCTAATGGTCAGGGGTCCCTTTACCTTTACCTTTATACAGGTTGAGCACAAGTGGAGACTCACAGCATTACACCCCCTCCAGCAAATACAGGGCTTGGGAACCTATTTTGCCCAACGGGGGGGGGGGGGGGAGCCCTAAACCGCCCAGGCCACTTTGGAAACCACCCCTCTTCAGTCAAGGTATTGACTCTGACAAAGATGTTCTCTCACAGTGGCCTACAAGATGCCTGTGAGAATTCTGAAAGCAGGACCTGAGCACAAGAGTACTGTCCTCGCTTGTGATTTTAGCTTGTTGGCATCTGTCTGTCTCGATAGACAATGGAGTGTGCCTCTGGGGGTGAAGTCAAACTGCTCCTTTAGCAGCACTGAAGTGACCACTCTGGGGCACAAGTAATGGCAGTGTGCATGGAGGCCCTGGGCTGCCCAGATGACAAGACTCCCTTTCTTGGCCCCGCTGATGTGGTCCAAAGGAAAATGGAGTCATGTGTTTGGCACCAGCTTGGCTGCAGGAGTTGCTGGAAGGATGCACCATCCAACCGCGTTAGGAAATCCATTCTAGAATTGTGTAGGGTTTACTCTTCAGCCTTTTCTTCTCCTGAAGATATCCTGCAAGGCAGCAGAGGTTTAAGACCAGAGTTTTCCTTATCCTAGATGAATAATAATAATAATATTAATGTTGTTGTTGTTTAGTCGTTTAGTCGTGTCCGACTCATCGTGACCCCATGGACCAGAGCACGCCAGGCACTCCTATCTTCCACTGATAATGATAATAATAATAATAATAATTAATAATAATAAATTATTATTTATACCCCACCCATTTGGCTGGGCTTCCCCAGCCACTCTGGGTGGGTTCCAACAAAATATTAAAATACAGTAATGCATCAAACATTAAAAGCCTCCCTAAAAAGGGCTGCCTTCAGATGTCTTCTAAAAGTCTGGTGGTTGTTGTTCTCTTTGACATCTGGTGGGAGGGCGGGTGCCACTACCGAGAAGGCACTCTGCCTGGTTCCCTGTAACTTCTTGCAGTGAGGGAACTGCAAGAAGACCCTCGTCACTGGACCTCAGTGTCCGGGCAGAACGATGGGGGTGAAGACGCTCCACCTGGAATTCAGGGTCATACAGCTTTTGACCATGGTGATGGAACACAGCCATCATGGCTGGTTGGACCTCTTGCAAACTTCATAGCTGAGTAGAGGCTTGGTCCCTGGTCTCATCAGTCTAAGTCCAACATTTTAACCCAGAGCTTTCCAAACTGTGTGTTGCAACACATCAGTGTGTTGGCTGCAGTTTGTAGGTGTGTCATGCGATTGCTCCCCACGCTCCTCCCGGGGCTGGTAAGGTGTTCATTTAACCTCTGGTGTGATAGTAAAACTGAATTGCTGTGTCACGAAATGATGCAAAACTGAATTACTGTGTCACGGAATTATGCATGTCTAAAAAGTGTGTCACCAGCATGAAAAGTTTGGAAACCTCTGCTCTAACCCTTGTATCACAGAGGCTGTAGAGGAAGAAGACTGCTGGAATACTTACTGTCATGCTGGGTGTAGTGACAGTTCCTTCCAGATCATGTTTGGAGGTCAAGGCACAGCAGGCAGAAGAATCAGGTATGATTCAACAAGGGAGGGAATGAGGGAGAGAGAGAATCACTAGTTAAAGACTAGCTTTGGATTCTAAGAGACCAGATGTGCTGACAACAGAGGGCTTTCTTAGATGCATCAGCTTTTTTGCCTGCCTTGACCTAGAACTCTGCTGTTTTTTTATCTCAGCTCCTGCTGCCTTGCCCGTTCTGTGTACCTTCTACAAACAGGCTCCCATTACCGATTGCCAGCCTGCATGCCTCTGAGTATGGTGCCCACACAGCTGACCCAGTTCTGTAGCTGTGGATGGAGTGAAAGCAGCACTTGTCCTTGGTGCAGCCTGGATGGATGCAAAATGGGCATTTAAAGTAATTATATATATATATATATATATATATATATATATATATATATATAATGTATATGTATATATATGTGTGTGTGTGTGTGTGTGTGTATATATATATATATATATATATATATATATATATATATATATATATATATATATAGTTTGTCAAGGTGGTAGATGAAAGAGGCTTAGTAAGGGCAGCTGGCCTGGGAAAGTGGCACTCATAACTATTCATTGGCTCTCTGGACTGAGATGGTATTGGGGATGGTAAAGGGCTCTTCTTTGGAGAAGAGTCATGATTCATGAAATATACTCGGAGTCGAGTGTGGATTTCATGCTCTTTATTCAGCTCATAGTGGTGAGGAGGAATGGAAGTTTCCCCAGAATGTCTGCTTTATATACATTATTTACACAATGGGCCTCACGTGATTGGCTACTTCTGGAATTCTCCTGTAGGCCAATCAGGTTGTGAATTTACTTCCACCTGGAGCTGGATTGGGTGGCTCCGGTGGACCAATCAGACTGCTGCATTCTGGATCCTATTCAACTCAGTACATAACAATTCAGTTGGTAGCGCATCTACTTTGCAGGAAGATGACCTTGGGTCCAATCCCTGACATCGCCAAGAAGGGCTGGAAGAGAATGCTATTTGAAATCCCAGAGAGCAGCTGCCAGCCAGTGCAGACAACACTGAGCTAAACTGACTGATATTCTGACTCAGTATCACCCAGCTTTCCATGTAAGGAACATTGTTGGGGAAAGGGGAGAACCAGGAAAATGGGGCTGTTTTGTTTATCTTACCCAAGACTGTTCCTTGAATCCATTCCTTAGGAGGATGTGGAATTGGGAACCTGCCACAACCATAGAAATGATTAGTAACATCACTGCTTGAGCTCACACCTGGAGGAGCTGCTGGCTATTGGCCAACGTCCTGACAATTGCAATAAATAGCCTAACTAGACCAAGGCCGTTGTGAATTTTGGCAGTTTGCTAACATTTATGTGTCTGGTGTGAAATTAGCATCTACATAAATAATTGTCTCATTGGGAAAAAAATAATCTGGGATTTTTTTATCTACTAATATGCGCCAGAGTTTCACATGTGTAATTGCATGCAGAATTAGACTATTATCTGTGGTATGCTTTTCTTGTCCGTACAGTGGGGCGGAACGGTTTTTAACTGTAACATTCCATAACGTTTATATTTTCTGAACTTTTTTTTTCCTGGTCGAAAGCAATCTGGAATGAATGAGGACAGTGAGGCTGTCTGGATGAAACTATCCCATGGAGACGTATTAAAGTCAGTACAGAGGTGAACTATGATCTTTCAGACCTCAATCCATGTATCCTAGGCTATATTTCTACAGCTGAATCATTTGAAATATGAACGTTGTGTGCCTGGCCTCTATTTAAGCTGTCATGGGGAATAGCTACCAGAAGGATGGAGGAATCTCAGGAGTCATTCTTAGGTGTGAGTCAAAATGTAAGACTTCTCCCCCCGCCCCCCAAATCCTGTGAGTTGCAAGATGATTTGCATCTAGGCAACCCTTAGTAAAAGCCACAACTTTTCAGTGTGTCTTCATTGTGTTGCATGTTCACATAATCTGCCTCGGTTTCAGGTGGATAATTTAGGGCCAGCCTATGCTATATAGAGTGACATCCATCATGATAAATATGCCCAGTAGTTTATAACAGATTACCAAGAGCCCATAATGGAAAAAAATGATTCAGGGCCCGTTCCAACAAAATGGACATGTAATTCCTCCTCTTCCAGAGAAAATATATATACTTGTACATCCTAATAAGTTTATCATGTCCCCAGACACATCTCAAGAACTGAAACAGATTTCATTCTAGAAATTCTTAAAATTTTGTGTGTCAAAATTAAACGTTGAGTCTTCTACCGCTATTCTTCAGCTTTCATGATTTTTCACATAGGCTATGAATGTGGGCATCTATATCTGACACCCAATGTGATTTGATTTCAGTCCTTGATATCTGCCAAAAAGTATTTGACAGGTGACAGGATGGCATTTGGGCATTTCACAGAATTGATCATTGACATGCAGTGTGTACAACATATGGTAGTGATTTTCATACTTCTGAGCTTCAGGAAACACGTTCTGCACGCTTCAGAAAGCAACAACCCTGCAGTCTGCCACAGAACTGCTGTCCATTGCATTTCACAATGTGCAATGTGCATCTCCTGATTCCATTAGGGGTGTCAGAGCCAGGATGCCATTTGCCACAGTTCCAGAAAATTCCCATTGGGAGACTGTTGTTGTTGTCGTTTAGTCGTGTCCGACTTTTCGTGACCCCATGGACCAGAGCACGCCTGGCACTCCTGTCTTCCACTTCCTCCCGCAGTTTGGTCAAACTCATACTGGTAGCTTTGAGAACACTGTCCAACCATCTCGTCCTCTGTCACCCACTTCTCCTTGTGCCCTCAATCTTCCCAACATCAGGGTCTTTTCCAGGGAGTCTTCTCTTTTCATGAGGTGGCCAAAGTATTGGAGCCTCAGCTTCAGGATCTGTCCTTCCAGTGAGCACTCAGGGCTGATTTCCTTCAGAATGGATAGGTTTGATCTTCTTGCAATCCATGAGACTCTCAAGAGTCTCCTCCAGCACCATAATTCAAAAGCATCAATTTTTTGGCAATCAGCCTTCTTTATGGTCCAGCTCTCACTTCCATACATTACTACTGGGAAAACCATAGCTTTAACTATACGGACCTTTGTTGGCAAGGTGATGTCTCTGCTTTTTAAGATGCTGTCTAGGTTTGTCATTGGGAGACTTGAGGTACAAAAAAATAAGAAGTGGGGAGGGGAGAAATGAATTCTATTCAGTGCTTTTTGTTTCCTGGGGGGACGCAGGGGTATGCATACCCCTAAACCAGGCTTCCTCAAACTTGGCCCTCCAAATGTTTTGAGACTACAGTTCCCATCATCCCTGACCACTGGTCCTGCTAGCTAGGGATCATGGGAGTTGTAGGCCAAAAACATCTGGAGGGCCAAGTTTGAGGAAGCCTGGTTTAGGGGTATGCGTCCCCCTGCGTCCCCCCAGGAAACAAAAAGCACTGAATAGAATTCATTTGTCCCCTCCCCACTTTTGTGAATCTTTGTACTTTTGTCCATTTACTGTATTTATTTTCCCCGATTTGAACTATAAAATGGTGATTACCTTGAGTAAAAATGAGAGTACTTCTAATTTTTAATTTTTTTTAAAGAAAAAGAGCACTGATTCTATTTATGGAAATCTATCTAATTCACACTTCTAGATTCCACACACAAAATGAAATGCAGCACACAAGCTTTGGAATTCTCAAGCCTCCAAATTATGCGACAAAAAAGCACCAAAAAGTGTACTTTAAGGGAAAGGCCACATATATTTACTGAAAATGTACAAAAATACATTATATTAGGGAGGAGCTTGAAAAAATGTTTTGTTTTTCTTACTAACAACCCAAAAGTGCATTAGCAGGGTATCATATCTTGCGTGGACAGGCGGAGTCCCCCAAACCCTGGGTGGCCCCCGTGTGGGATAATGACTCAAGACAACGTGCTATGGGATTAAAATTGGCAACAACCTTATTATATTTCAGATGTGGGTAGACCTTGGCTCAGGCATTGGGTGTTTATCCCTCCCAGTCCCCCACTGGGGATCTGGGGAACATCAGGGTTATCCAGTGTGTGGGGCGGATGGGCTGGCTCTTTAGAACATATGTTCAAGCAGAGAGAGCCCGCCCCCATTATGCCGCCATTGCAGGAGAGAGGAATGACAACCTCTAGGCGTATGGCCAAAGCCTCCCCTCAAACAACCCCTTTAACGGGGAACCCTGGTATCACCACTGCAAAGAGGAAGGGGGCGTGGGTCACTGCTGCACGCCCTCCCCCATTTAGGGAAGATAGACTAAAGGATTCCGCCCAAGGTCTGATTCCGCCAAAGTTTGATGTTTTGCTGTGGGAAAGGCAAAACCTGCCAGTGCAGGAAAATTCCTTTCTGGCCCTTCAATAGTGATCTTGACGTAGCAGCACTCGCGTACCTGTGGAGAAAAGATTAACCTGCAAAAGAAGTCTTAACTGAAGGTGGGTAGGGTGGGAGAAGCTCTGGAGCCAACTGACAATTCTCAGGTAAGATCCTCCCCATATTGTGTGGGCAGGTGGTCCCTCCCCCTACCTGGCCTACCTTGGCAACACCTACCCCTACCTTGGCAACGCCTCCCCAGGCGGGATTGGGCAAGTGGCTGAGGTAGGCGGAGACCTCCAGGTATCCCACCTGGGGAAGGCGAAGCCAAGCCTGTGCTAATGGTGCCGCATAGGGTCCAGGGGGCTGTGCGCGACCATGCAAAGGGCGCCCCCCCATTTAATGTGGGGAGTGATCAATACTATATACAAAACAAACAAACAATACATAATAACAGGAAGAAGTGGTTTCCTGAGCTGGTATGGATGGTGAAAGTTGGGCATCGAAGTGAGAATGATAACAAACAAAATCCTATAAAACGACCATTCTGGATCCTCCATCCCTACGGAGACAGGACTTACCTTTGTAGAAGCCATGTTGATTCTTCTTCAGGAAGACCTGGAGATGCTGAAGACAGGGACCTTTTTTGCCCACAGCATGCGCTCTGCCACTGAACCACTAACCCAATATTGGTTTCCCCCAACTTGGTGCCCTGCAGATGTTTTAGCTTACAACTTCCATCATCCCTGATCATTGGTCATCCTAGCTGAGACTGATCTCAGTTTTAATACAAAATTCATGGAGGGCTGTTCTATATACTTGATAATTTTCTCTTTAATAATGCTTTTTTATCAATTCCCATAGAGCAGACTTTAAGCTAACCAGTCTGTAATTTCCCAGATCCAAAAGTTCAGTCTGTTATTTATTATCTCTCTTGTTGATTGATTATGCATAATGTTCTCTTCCCAGAATATTTTTATATAGGAGATTTTTCTTGTGGCACTTGATTTGGGAAGTAGTGGCAATGGAAGTACCCAGAGTCCATCCATTTAGCTGCCCGCCCTGTCAACTGGTACATATAACGGAGGTTCTTTGGTATTACTGAAACGCACCCTTTGTTTGTTTTCCCTATGAACATCTTTCTTTGAGAGATCATCTGGAAGACATAATGTCTCTTGTTTCATTCATTGCATTAGTCTCCTGGCAAGACCTGCTCCTTTGTGTTGTGAGTGCTGGATGCTGCCAATGAAGACATTAGTTCATGCCTTTGGTGCAAGACATTTTGTGTAAAATATAGACTCTAATGTGCAGAATTTGCAGGTCACTGAAGTGTTACAGTCTACTGAAATGGGTCTGGAATCAATAAGGTTACAGATCAAACTCAATTTCATTTAATTTTCATTACTACCTAGAGTAAAGCCCCACATGGTTTTACATGAAAAGGAATAAAGCATTAAACCTCACTCAAGCTCTAGAATCAATATTTTATATGACCTACAAATAGAATTAAATAACTTTGCTAAGTACATCATGCTATTGCCTTCTCCCACTTTCCCCCTGTAGTCCCAGAGGGTTTTATAGGCAGACCAGACAAGATACAAAACTGCTATAAAGATCAAGAGAAACCAGCCAGTTCCCTGAAAGCCTTGAGAGCAAGAGTTCTGACCATATTTTAGTTCTGTGTTTACCTTCGACTTGGGTTGTTAAACATCTGTGGGAAAGAAAGAAAACAGGCCGCATAAAGGAGGTGTTTTTTTGAACTGAGTTTGATTTTGTAAACCTTCACATCAAAGCTGTATTTATGGATATGGATATTACAGTGCAGTACAATCTAAGTTCTGTTTCCGCTAGAGCCTTTTAGAGCTGCTTTTCTATAATTAGCTGAAAGTGGAATTAAAATGGAGGTTCCCACACAGCAATTCACATATTGCTGTATTATTCATGGTGAAGATCCTTCAGCAATATTTATTCACAAGTAAGCCTCATTCAGGGATGCGGTGGCTGTGGGTTAAACCACAGAGCCTAGGACTTGCCGATCAGAAGGTCGGTGGTTCGAATCCCTGTGACAGTGTGAGCTCCTGTTGCTCGGTCCCTGCTCCTGCCCACCTAGCAGTTCAAAAGCATGTCAAAGTGCAAGTAGATAAATAGCTACCGCTCCGGCGGGAAGGTAAACAGCGTTTCTGTGCGCTGCTCTGGTTCTCCAGAAGCGGCTCAGTCATGCTGGCCACATGACCCGGAAGCTGTACGCCGGCTTCCTCAGCCAATAAAGCGAGATGAGCGCTGCAACCCCAGAGTCGGCCACGACTGGACCTAATGGTCAGGGGTCCCTTTCCCTTTCCCTTTAAGTCTCATTCAGTATATATCCTTTCTGAGATTAATTAGAAGTTTCCTGTTTGCAGGTCCTGCCTCTTTCATTGCTTTCTGTTGTGGCTGGGATTAGTGATGATTTCTCCTTGATAATGTCAGTTTCTGTTCCAAGGTGGGGGTGGCTAGAATGTTTTCTTTTCAATGTTTGCAACAATGCTGATTCACTGAAAAAATGGCTTTTCTTTCCCTCCCCCCCACGCTCTCCTTCATCTTTGCTCCAGCCATGCTTCCTGATCCCACCAGTCAGAATTTCCTTTCCTGAACACTGTTCAGTCAAAATCATGGTCATTTGCTGTGGGTCAGTATATGTGCTTTAAGGGGGAGGGAAATGCAGTCTGCAGGAGTTTTTGGAACCCCTCAAATTCTGTAGTTTTGTGGCAGACCCTCTAAGTGTCCCTATTTTCCAGACATGTCCCTGATTTAAAGAAGCCATCCCCGTTTCTGTTTTGATTCTGCCATGTCCCACTTTTCCTTAGGATGTCCCTATTTTCACTGGATAAATGTTGGAGGGTATGGAGATATCCAACCCCCAAGCCATCAGAAGGCAATCCTGTACAGGAAAGTTTTTTTAGACGTTTAATGTTTTATTATGTTTTTATAGGGTTGCCATATTTCAAACAGTGAAAAGGAAGAATGGATACAAAAACTTATGGAATATGCAGAAATGGCAAAACTTACCGGAAGAATAAGAAATCAAGACAACCAACTCTTTATAAAAGAATGGAAATGGTTTATTGACTATTTACAGATAAATTGTAAACAGATGAGAACATTGGCAGGATTATTGTAATAACCTGCAGTTTTATAAGAGTATATATTTAAAGTAGATGAATAAATGAGCAAATGAGGTTAATCTGGATATGCAGAAAATATTAAAAATAAATTTAAGGAACCGCAGAAAGAGGGGGAAGGAAGTCAAGTTTTGAAATGTTAAAGTGATTGTAAAATTAGTGAAATGTATAAACCTGTAAAGCATAAATAAAAATTAACAAACAGTGAAAATCTGGACAGAAAAGTTGTTGAGCTATTTTCATTGGAGAAATGTTGGAGGGAATGTTCTGCTATAATGGCAATGGCACACACCTGAGAGGTGCTGGAACTGAGTTGCAGTGAGTTCTGGCTGGGGGAAAAAAAGCTCTGCCTGTGTGTATGTTGATGTTATGGGGGTATATCCCTGTTGCTGAGCGTGTATTGACTCCTTCTGCTATGGTTGCTATGAGGGACATCTTTGTCATGTCTCTTTGTGGAGGACGGTTGCTGCTGCCATTATTACTGTGAGAGTGAGTGATGGAGTTGCTGTGTCCTGTGTTGCTTGGAATGCTGCCATTTCCCCTTTACTTTATATGCTGGGAATACATGCAAGTCTGATAACGCTGTGCTGACACCTTAAGCTGGCTGCAGTGGACAATTGATTGCTCTGCCCGAGATACAGCACAATTATTTGCCAAAATGCATTTTAATCATTTCCTGCTAAAATAAATAATTGCAAATCTGTAATCACTAGATTCTGGTCCAAGTAAGAAAATCTTACATCACTCCTAGGCTTTGCCCAGAGTTCAGATATTGGTGAACCCCAAGAGGCTGAGTTCACTGGAAATTCATTTCAAGAAGGCAGAATTCCTGGAAGGCCCTCCCAGCGTTCAACAAGTTTATATGACAAACAACCTTCAGGTAAACTAAGAAATGAACAGGGCCATCTTTACCCAGGGGTGCAAGGGGTGCAGGACACCCGGGCGCCAAATTCTGGGGAGCGCCAGGTGCCCGCTGCTGAAGCCACCTAAGCTCTTAACTATCTACCTGTTATAAAATAATAATTTTGATCAAGCTAGAAAAACAAAATACATATATACCTAGGTATTACCGAAATGTATACCTACTGTTTCACTAAAGGACTTTCGACTTTGTGCGCTCATTTACCAAAGATGCGCCGCGCCAGCTGCGGCGCTTGTCATTCACAATGGCGGTGCTTGACTCAACGACGGCGCTTGTCTTTCTCAATGGTGCCATGCACGCAAAATTAATTCTTATGTCATAAAAGTTAATTTGGGGGCTAAACTAAATTTGGGGCCGCTGGGTGGATCTTTGTACCCCAGTGGCACATATGCTAAATCAGGGGTCAGAAACCTTTTTCAGCCGTGGGCTGGTCCACTGTCCCTCAGACCATGTGGTGGGCCAGACTATTTTTTTTTTTGCGGGGCGGGGCGGGGCGGGGGGGGCGAAATGAACGAATTCCTATGCCCCACAAATAACCCAGAGATGCATTTTAAATAAAGACACACATTCTACTCATGTAAAAACACCAGGTAGGCCCCACAAATAGATGCATTTTAAATAAAAGGGCACATTCTACTCATGTAAAAACATGCTGATTCCCAGACCGTCAGCGGGCCGGATTGAGAAGGCGATTGGGCCTGATCCACCCACGGGCCTTAGGTTGCCTACCCCTGTGCTAAAGACTGTGCTGGAAATGAGCATGGCTATGGTGACTCAGATCACCAACAAAAACCTCTGTTCTTTCAGTTCCTTTAATTTTTAAGCCAATTCTTGGTCCAAAAACTGCCTAGAAATCCCACCTTATGCCCTTCAGATCTGGTGTGTGGCTGCGGTTATTTAGTGGAGATCGGAAATCTGCACATGCTCTGGAATGCTCTTCTCCCAGTGTGTTTATGCCACACACTTTTGGCAGTGAAAATAGGTTCTGTAAATGAGGCCTGGCAGGACCTATATCTAGTTTAGTCCATCTTTAAACATTCGCTCTGCACCACCCCCCTTCCTACTTTCCTGGAAAGGTTTTTGAAAAGACACAGTCAAAATATAATAGAAATCAGGTGGATTGCTGATGAGTTATGGGTCAATGGTGAAGCGATGAAAGGTTTTAGTTTTCTGTAAATATATATCTATATATGCATAATACACATGGACTGGAACTCTTCCAAGCCAGCCTAAGATAATAGGAGTAGCCTTTTGTGAGCACATAAAACGATGACATTCATTGTGGTAAATAAAACATTTGATTACTTTTTCCATAGCTTAAAAGAACTGGTGCTTTCCTTTGCAGACTGTCTTCCAACTCCACATTTGCATTAAGAAACCTTTCCAAGACAACTTGCTGTGGAGTGGGGGGAAGTAAGTGGGAGATCTTAGATGTGTTGAAGACACATTTCAGGCGGAGCAGGGAAGATGATGGATAAGATTATATGTTATGTACAAGGATTGTCAAAGAAGAGCTTCTATAAATAAAACGTTATTTAGGAGCTCTATGGGAGCTTTTTCCAATTAAGAGTTGAAGGCTTCTTCCTCTCTTGTCTCCTTCATCCTGCAGAACTTATTGCTCTCCAGATGGCATTAGACGACAACTCCCATCAGCCCCAGCCAGCATGACCCTTCCTCAGGGTTGATGGGAGTTAGAGTCCAACAATATCTGGAGATCCATAGGGCCTCCATCCCTATTATAAGATAGTCGCAATTTCCATGAAAAGGTAAGACAGTTGAGAAGCCATGAGTTGCAGACAGTGGCATATACAGTGGACACTCGGGTTGCGAATGTGATCCATGCGGGAGGCACTTTTAAAAATTATTACTATTATTAAATTTTTTAAAAAATAAATTTAAATTAAATAATAAATAATTAATTTAATTTTAATTAATAAAAATAATATTTTAATGTTGTATTTTAATATTTTTTTAAATTGTATTTTAATCAACTTGTTTTTATTATTGGTTGTTAGCTGCCCTGAGCCTGGTCTTGGCTGGGGAGGGCAGGGTATAAATAAAAAACCTATTATTTATTTTTATTATTATTATTTATAATTTATTTATTATGCATTTACTATATTTATAGATCACTTTTCTCCCAAGCTGGGATTCAAGGTGGCTTACATTTTAAAACATCATTGTAAAAGACAAAGTAATAAACATACATATTGTTAAGTTGTGGGTGAACATATCAGACGACACAGTGATTCTTCAAGCAGCTCTTATTTATTCACAGGCCAGAACAGAACTGAACTGAAGGGTTCAGCCAGCCTGCTTATATAGAGCTCCACCAGAACGCAGCAGTAACCATTTTCTGTAACTATTTACAGAAACTATTTACAGAAACTATTTACAGAAACTATTTACAGAAACTATTTACAGAAACTATTTTCTGTAACATCACTTTCGATCCCTTATTTGCATATGTGGACCTGAACTATCTACAGTATCCCCCTGCTGGCCCAGGGTGAGAACTTCAGTACATAACACATATAAACACTGCAGATGATCACAGCCTGGAGACTGACAGCCAGGTTGTGTATTCATAGCAGTGGCCAGAGGAGGAATGACTGCTGGGAGGAGCACAGAGAGAAGCAACGCCATGGTACAACTGCATCAGCTCAACTGGATGCCTTCTGCCCCAGATGCAACAAAACATGTCTCTCCTGTATCGGTCTCTACAGCCACAGCAGGCGATACAACCTTCCAACAGTCTGACAGTGTCCCAAAAGGAACACTCCTCCATTGTCTCCCGAGACCAGCAGATGTCAACAAAATCCTTGCTCAAACATGTAAAAGTACGTAATTTCAAGCATAGCAAAAGTAGTCATAAAGAACAAATAAAATATCAAAAAGTACACAATCAAACTGAACCATTTTCACATGAATCAGAATAAGATACAAAATAAATATACAAAAATTAATATCAATAACAGCAACAACACCCCAACAAAACCCCTTAAGCGATACCCCAACAATTAAAAAAACAAACTGCAACCTGCCCCATTCAGCTGTCTGGTCACAGCATTCTTGACCACTTTCAAAGGCAGCTCCACGGAGAGCATGTTACAGTAGTCCAACTGGGATGTATCTAAGACAATGTATCACCATAGCCAAACATTGCTGCCCCCTGCATTATTTATTCTCTGTTCATAAAGATTAATGAAAAGCAGATGTCAGAAAAAGATCTCTAAACCTTTCTGTTCTACAAAGAAGATACAGTGAGGGAAATCAGAATCAACCTTAAGGAGCAATATAGGAAATTAAAAACGTCTAAAGACTGTGGGAAACCTTTTCATGCTCACAGTAACTTTTGAATCAGAAACACAGAATATTGGAAAAGGTTGTTTATTTTAAAAACTTACACCCAGCCTAATTTTCAGCTTACAATAAAAAAGAAACAAATTTTTTTTTTAAAAAAAACCCCCACAGCTCAGGCAAATAATAAATCAAACTGTTACCTTAAATGCTTACATTGCAGAAACAAATACAAAACAGCTATCAAAAAATCAAATATCTGGCATCAAAATGGCCCACAATTTTGTTTAGTTTCTGCTGTTGAAGCAATGAAAGCTCTAGTGTTTATGTATGTATATGTCCATATATATAGCTATATGTATATCTGGGGCTGAGTCACTCCCTTAGCTCTGCTTGGCGCTTTCTTAGCTTCCCTTCCCTTCATTAGACAAATATGTGTGTGACCAAGAAGCCATTTTTCAGGGTTCATTTGTCCATGCAGAGCCGCCCCTACTATTAGGTAGAGTGGAGCGACCACCCAAAACAGCTGATTTTAATTGTTATGAAAGGGCAGCAAATTGTCACTTGCTAATTATTGTTGTTTCACTGCCTGTAACAGACAAGAACTATTTGTAGGTTTTTCTACTCCAGGTGTCCAAATAATTTGATTGGCCTTGCATCTTGACTTGGGGGAGCTGTTCGCTGCTCTGCTTCAGGGAACAAAATGTTTTGGACTGGGCCTAAACATTTGTACCTATGAGGAAAACAGTTGCCAATCTTAAAAGGAGAACTTCAGTGGCAGGTGAGAAACTGGGACAAAAAAAGCACAAGATCACAAAAGCAGAGGTTCACCTTCCTATGTGAGTCAACGAGGAATTAGACCATGTGGGAGGTAGCTGAGAGTTAGTCACTTGGCTGATAGAGCAGTGAGGTCAGGCTTATCCTCGAACCAGGAAATAAGCGAGTTTTGGGGCATTATTTTTCCTTCTGATCTTTGTTATAAAAACCTTTGGCCAAGCTCACTCCAGGGATGAACTGAATTGAAATTAGCCCATTGTGTTTATGGCTGGAAAAAGCCGGAGGAAAAGATTTATTTTCCTTTTTCATTTCGGAGAAACATGAAGCTCTGGTGGACCCGGGAGCACCAAAACCCCCTTAGGAAACCTCCACCTTGTGGATTTTGCTGGGTTGAGTGTTTATTTTGCTCTAGACTTGAAGAAGGCATAACTCTACACCGTTAGCTGGAACGAAATAAATCCTGCCAATCGCATTCACACTTTGTAGCTTGTGTAAAACCCGGAATGAAAGACACTTTGCCTGCTCGGTGGATGGCTTGTTTGTTCCTCTGTTGTATGTGCCTGCTATTTTGCCTTCCCTGTGGGCTGTTTCTCTCTCTCTCTCTCTCTCTCTCTCTCTCTCTCTCATTTGATTTTAGAAGTGAGGTTCCTCTTATTCCTAAAGCCACACGGCCAGCTCTCCATCCTTCCTCTTGAAATTGATTATAAAGATGAACTTTCTTTTTTGAGGTGGGTAACCTGGGACATTTATTTACATTCTGGGATTCAGCTGAGTCCCTGACCTGACCTTAAGAGGAGGCCCATTACCTGTATGTTTGGCTGGCCTCCGTTCTCTCCATGCTTGAGGAATACATTCTAGGTGGCTTCCTGTGTGGTCTTTGATAATTGTAAAACTTAGAGGGGGGAAACTGTTTGAGGTGTGTGCGCACGTGTGCGTGCATGCTTTATTTATGTATTTCGAGTTATGCACAGTCTAAAACGTCATTCCAAATAAATAAGAAAACACACATCCATAGGCAGTTTTGTATAAATAAAATATAACCCTCTCCTGCGCAACTTCCTTTGCCGCCGTTCACCGGCATTAGTTTCAAGGACCACACAGGGAGTGACAAGAGTAGCTCTGAAACAGAAGATGGAGGTAAAAAGTCTGAAGGGAACTGGAATCTGGATTCGAGAACTGCACTCACTTTGGTTTTCTGCAGCTTCTATCAACTGTCCACTTAGTCCAGTGGGGAGTGGGTGGTGCTGTGGTCTAAACCACTGAGCCTCTTGGGCTTGCCGATCAGAAGGTCGGTGGTTTGAATCCCCGAGACAGAGTGAGCTCCCGTTGCTCTGTCCCCGCTCCTGCCAACCTAGCAGTTCAAAAGCATGCCAAAAAAGTGCAAGTAGATAAATAGGTACCACTGCGGCGGGAAGGTAAATGGTGTTTCCGTGTGCTCTGGCTTCTGTCACAGTGTTCCGTTGCGCCAGAAGCAGTTTAGTCCTCCTGGCCACATGACCCGGAAAGCTGTCTGTGGACAAACACCAGCTCCCTTGGCCTGAAGCAAGATGAGCGCCACACCCTATAGCCACCTTTACTGCACTTAACCACCCAGGGGTCCTTTAGCTTACCTTTTACCTTCCCAGTGAAATCTATGAGGCAGGACTCTACTTAAAAGTGCAAGAGTATTAGAGGACACCTACTGGATCAGGCCAGGGGCACAACTGTTCCAGTGTCCTGTTCTCACAGTGGCCAACCAGATGCCCATGAAAAGCTTGCAAGCAGAACCAGAGTCCAACGCTGCTCTCCCCATCTGCAATTCCCAGAAACTGGAACATATGCTTGTTAAATCACGTTAGCCCTATGCAACATATCATTGATCAAAAAACCCGATACTGATGGTATATGTTAAGTTGTGGGTGAACATATCAGATGACACAGCGATTCTTCAAACAGCTCTTATTTATTCACAGGCCAGAACAGAACTGAACTGTTCAGCCAGCCTGCTTATATAGAGCTCCACTAGAACACAACAGTAACCATTTTCTGTAACTATCCAATCACTAAACGTCACTTTCAATCCCTTATTTGCATATGTGGGCCTGAGTGAAAACTATCTACAGTATCCCCCTGCTGGCCCAGGGTGAGAACTTCAGTACATAACAGTATAGTACTGATTACCCCTGCGCACTGAAACTTGGCATGACACAAATATTTGCAGTTTTCTCAAAGATTCTTGAAAGAGCTTCAGTGTAGATTTTTTGACAAAATTATATTTTTGAATTGATTTTGAAAGAACTCCCCAAGGACATGCTCTGCAGGGAGCTGACATCAGGCATCAAGTCCGTTGGCAGACCAACTCTTTGTTACAAAGATGCCTGCAAACATGACATGAGAGCCTGCAGCATAAACTCTCTTGTGTGGGAATCCCTTGCAGACAACCGCAGTGCCTGGAGGCAGACAGTCAGGACTTGTATCTATAGCAATGGCCAGAGGAGGAATGACTGCTGGGAGGAGCACAGAGAGAAGCAACGCCATGGTACAACTGCATCAGCACAGCCAGACCCCTTCATCTGCCTCAGCTGCAGCAAAACATGTCTCTCCCATATCAGTCTCTATAGCCACAGCAGGTGCTTTAGCCTTTCAACAGTTTGACTTCACCCCAAAGGAACACTCCTCCACTGTCTCCCGAGACAGACAAATGCTAACAACTCTGATTCCCCTACTAAAATTTGGCACGGCGCTATTTTGCAGCTTTCTCAAATATCTTCAGTGTAGATTTTTGGACAAATATATATTTGAAATGATTTTGGAAAAAAACTTTGTCTAGGCTTTTGCTTTAAAAATTGTTCTAATAATACACTTGTGACATGGGGGCATTCTTGCAATAAACAGCTTTTTTGTGGTTATTGCTTTGGAATTTAACTGGCCATAAAAGCCGTTTATTGCTTTGTACACTGCCCTGACATGAACAATATCACTGTGCTCTGAGTTACTGCAGCAAAGAGAGCTTTAAGTTAAGCCAGAGAGGGAGAGGGGAGGTGATTGTACCCTACATTTCCACATGACTGAGTGATTGATGTAACATATGAACCATTTTCTTTTCTATGCCTGGTGAGTATGGCAAAACAGATATTCTTTCCAAAGGTATCTCTGCGAGAGGAATCCAGAGGAAGGAAACTCTGCGAAAAGCCATCATGAAAACCCTGCTTATGGGATTTTTTGTGGGGGCAGAGGAGGCTCTCATCTCTAGCTTTCAAGGGTCTTGGAGGTGATGTTGAGAGAGGCTACCATACTAGCACTGGAAGCTGCCTTATAGCAGGTCAACCTATTTTTTCAAATATTGTTTATTCTGACTGACAGGTCTGAGGCAGAGGTCTTTCTGACCCTTCTCAGGAGAGACGCCATGGATTGAACTTGGAACCATCTGTATGGAAAACATGTTCTCTGTTCCTGAGCTGCCTGTGATTCCTCCCCAGCATAAGATACAAGGTTGTTGATGCATTACCATAGACACAGGGGCAAGCTACCACTAGGCACATGTACAAGTGTTCGTGTGAAAGTGTACACTTGTTTATTTGTACAGTTCACCTACTGTGCAAATTGGGCACTCATTGAACACGGTTTGTGACACAGCTCAGCTGTTTGTGCACATAGGTACAGATTGCACACACGCTGAATGTAATGTGTGAACAACCCAACAGCCTATGAGTATTCCTGCATGTGCGTACAGAGTCCTTGCATACAAAGTCCCTTGAGGGTGAGGGTGTGACCAGCAGGTGCAATATCATCTCCACTCTCTACTGCATTCCTTTTTACATGGATTAACAAAACTGGGTGAAAGTTATCAAGGCAAAGAAGCTCAAGTCCTGGGGAGTCTTCACTATTCAGTAGCTACTATTCAACTATTAAGTTGTCATTTTATATAATGCATTCTATAATGCTGCTATTAGGAACTGCCATTTGGTGATTTTCTTTTTTCTTTATAAGAGTATTTGTCTTGTTAATTTATTTTTGTTTTTGTTTTTTATGGGTTTTAGATATCTGATTTTGTTACAGACTGCCCTCAGGCTTGTGCAAAAGGTGATCTATGAAATAATATAAATGAATAAACTGAGGTTTGTGTGGGGTGAAATGTTCACAGTTGTGGTGGCTGTGCCTGATGGGAATTGAGGTCTAAAATGTCTAGAGGGTGCCAGATTGAGGAAGACTGCTTTAAGGCCTTCCTGTTTGGGCTCCTTACTGATACTTATGCCTCAGTTTCTACCTCGAGCTGCTTTGTTGTTTGGGTGCCTCAGCAGACAAAAGATGCACACGAAAACCTCACTGACACAGCAGGTGTGCGTTTGTAGAAGGTGGAGAGTTACAGCAAGAGATGACTCACTGGCTTCTGTTCTGATAAAAATCTACAGGGCCAGTCCTGCCATTAGGTAGATTGAGGCAGCTGCCTCAGGCAGTAGATCAGGAGTGGTGAACCTTGAACCCTCCAGATGTTGCTCAGCTTCAACTCCCATCATCCGCAGCAAGCATGGCCAATGTCTGGGGATGTCAGGAGTTGTTGTTCAACAACATCTGGAGGGCCAAAGATTCCTCACCCCTGTCAGCCATTCAGTCTGCCCTGTGCCCCCTAAGCTAGCCTGGTACCCTCAGGTAAGTGAAAGATTCTGGCTATGTGCAAACAACATTTCATTTTAGAATCAGTGGAGACGAGACTGAATACTTGCTTTTTCAGCACAGTCCACACACAATCTAGATCTATTGCCTATTTTTGCTGTGGAAAAGCGCTTCTTGGGGAACTGGTTTCATTCTGAAAAGAACAGCTCGTTGCAATTTGATTCTGTCTTACTCTGCAGTGTGTTCATTTGGAAACAGATATAGGTGGTTCTGGCAGTGGGGTGGGGTGTAACCCCACCAGCCCAATGACATTGTGGGTGGATGCATACCAAGATCACATTAACCAATTCCTTCATCATTCACCTGGGGCATGTGCAGAAAGGAAAAGGCACGGATAACCTAATCAAGAGGAGAGTTTCAAAAAGTATATTAAGTAATCGTTGCTAGAATGACACACACTCTGGTGAATCGCAAGATCTAGAATCAATCCAGTTTGAAAGCAGCTTGCTGGGGATGAGTATGAATGATTCCAGTGCTACAAACAGGTTAGAGTGTACACAGCCCTTGTCTCATTGTCAGTGCTGAAGTAAGAGTCAACTGCATGTCTGGTCGGCTTTTGTATGCTGAATGAGAGGAGGTACCATTTTGTCCTCTTCCTCAGGTGGCAAAAAGTATTGGGCTAGCCCTGGAAACCTGTTGTTGTTGTTGTTGTTTTTGCTGCCTTAACCTTCACCCCAGGTTTCTTAAAAATGCAGATAGATTCTTTAAAAAAACAAAACTTCCAGTTCTAAGTTTAAAAGTTTAAAATGAAATCTGAACCTAACACTAACATTACAGCTGAACTCATGACCCTCTTATAAACTTAAGAAAGGATTGCTTTTCTTTATAGATCAAAGAATGTAAAAGGTAAAAAGGTAAAGGACCCATGGACGGGTTAAGTCTAGTCAAAGGTGACTATAGGGTTGCAGCGCTCATCTCGCTTTCAGGCTGAGGGAGCCGGCGTTTGTCCACAGACCGCTTTCCGGGTCATGTGGCCAGCATGACTAAACCGCTTCTGGTGCAATGGGGCACCGTGACGGAAACCAGAGCGCACGGAAATGCCATTTACCTTCCTGCCGCAGCAATATCTATTTATCTACTTGGACTGGTGTGCTTTCAAACTGCTAGGTTGGCATGAGCTGGGACAGAGCAACGGGAGTTCACCCTGTCACAGGGATTTGGACAGCCAACCTTCTGATCAGCAAGCCCAAGTGGCTCAGTGGTGTAGACCACACATACATATATACTGTAGATAGATATGGCGGGGGTGGGTGGGTTGCAGTATAGATCAGATATTGGGAACCTGAGGCCCTCCAGATGTTTCTGGATTACAGTTGCCCTCATCCCTCAGTTGGCCATGCTGGTTTTGGTTGATGGGAGTCCAACAATGTTTGCAGAGCCCTGTGTGTGTGTGTGTGTATCTGTGTGTAATAAGCTTGCATTGTATTCTCTGAGGTTGTAACACAGTTCACCTTTAAATGAATATGTTTTTATAGCTGTACCAGCAAGTTACAATAAATGTATTTTAAAAATTAAATCAGTTATCTTAAAATGGACTTTTTCCTTTTCTTGATGGATGAACATCTTTAGCTGATGTTCACTGATCCTAGCCAGGATTGTGGAGGATACTGGGAAATTGTCGTTTTCTATTCCAAGTCTTACACTGACTGAACTCATAGTGGGAATATCTGAGTTGAGTACATGTTTGGAAAATGAGACATTAAAATTATCTGGTCCGTGTTAGCCTTTGAAAGACTCGTGGCTTTCTATAATTTTCTGCTTCCCAGAGCATTGGAATGCAACAGTTCCCTTCCATTCAGCTGACTATTTGGGGTAGACTAAGATCTCCTCCAGAAAGATATCGTATCTATATGCACTGTGAAGTTTATTGAAAGCTAGCACAAGACCCCACATGTTCTCCTAATGCTACGTTGGCTATACTTTGTGAGCTGTTGGCCACCTCTTGCAATCTGCTCTGGCAAAGGACATATGCGTTCAGTGATACTTGTCGTGTTTGTTCATTGTGATGCTGCAATCCTTCATGGCCCTTCCCTGACTTATCAGGATCCTCATCACTGGAAGTCTGGCAACAACCTACCTTGTAGACACTCCCAACAACCCACTAGAAATTCCCGACCCACAAGCTGGGAACTGCTGCTTGTCGGAACAGGGATGATCGGGTTCCAGCAGGTCACATAATAACTTCTGCTGTTGATCAGTTGTAATTCATTTTGTCAGGTCCAGCACTTTTGGCTGAATTATATGACATTCTTGCTTAACATGCAGCAATGTCTGGCATAGGACAGATCCTTCCTTGGAGCAGTAATTTAAGCCATTCTGCTGGTCTCGCTGGTGTAACTGAGAAAGGGACCTTGGCCAGTGAAATTTAACTATGCTATCATATAAAATAAAATAAAACATTTCTTTAAACACTTTTCTGCTTGGAGTTGATATGACCCGGTGGTGTCCTTTTAGATAAACATAGATTCACACTTTGGCTGCAATCCTGCGCAGACTTACTTTTACATTCTTTATTACGGTCCAAAGACCTGCAAAGAAAATGTTGAAAGCAAAATACAGCAGAAATACAGGAAAACATTGCTAGGCAGTCACTGTGTTTTATCCAGAGCATGTTGATTTCTAATTCTTATTACCTCTAAGAGAAAGGTAATATAACCCATGGCCAGGGTTATATTGTTTATCTTATCTTTGAGGAGATACTTGAGATAGACGGTATCAGAATTTCCAGGTAAATTTACCAAGAAGGGTTTAATTAATTGGTTTCTGGCTTGTTTATACAGCCGACAGTGTAGTAGGGTATCTTTCATACAACTAACAGCCTGAGACTTACCTAGGAGTAAGTCCCAGTGAACTAAATGAGGCTTACTTCTGACTAGATATGCATAGCGATTATGCTGTCCATAAGTTAATGATACTATTCACAGCACTGGGTAAATAATATATATTTTCCAGATGGTAAAAAAAATCTAAAAGTCCCTTTTTGAAAGAAAGAAAGAAAGAAAGAAAGAAAGAAAGAAATAGAAAGGTAAATAAACATTAAAATACTCTCCCCCCTGCATAACTATTCATTTTAATGGCACTCTAAGAGTTCATCCAGGGGTCTCCTGCTCACGTGGGAGCAGTACCATACACTTTGGCTCAACATTCTTTGACTTGCTACAAAGAGCTAATTCTTCCAATTATTGAAACGAATGCTGCTGATGTATATGGATTGACAAATTATTTTCAAAGGCTAATTTATTTAAGCAGATGGCAAAGCCTGATATGATGGAAATGTTTCAAGAGGTTATATATATATATATATATATATATATATATATATTCAACATATATATATATATTCAACTGGAGAGGTGCCATAACAGGATAGTCATGACCTTTTGAGCCTAGAGATGAAATGGTTTCTTTATTGTGTCTGGTTCACTTTGCCCTGCACGCCACCTCTCCAGTTGAACTCTTCTGGAATTGGATCATGCAAGTAGGGAACGTTGGAGGATTCTGATGGAAAGAAAGATGGGAGCGGAAATGGTCAATGTTCCCTTATTTGTCCCATGTCCAGAATGGAGGTTAACCCAACCGATATGGTTGGTATTCATTCTTATCGTCACTTTCTGCCTGCAAACAACACCCAATTGAGTACATCGCCCCCTGTTCGAATTTCCTCCGCGTGGAAATAAATGAGAGAACATGGTGAGAACGAGCGTTTATGTGATTTTCGTAATTAATTTCGCAAGTTACGTAATTCCGCCACGGCGGACAGCGAGGCGGATAACATTATTGGTAGAAGATGCAACAGAAACTGAGCTGTGTGCGAATACAGGGCAGAATGGGAAATGATGGCTACATACAAGTTTGCCTCAGCTTTCAGTCCATTTGCACTCCTTTTGTACCTTTCTGATGCCCATATGTGCATTGATAAAACACTGCCCAAATGCTATCTTGATGTGATTATATGAAGGGCCAGCACTGAGGGTTGACACAGAGCCTCCTGATTATGATTTTTTAACTCCAGTGTCATGAACTGGGAGAAACAACATTACTAGTATAGGAAGGTTAACCTAGCGACAGAAGTTTTTATTTAGGTCATCAGATAATGCGTCTTGATGGGTGATAAGCATCTGCACATTCAGGCCGCTGTGGACCTAGTTTAGGAATTTCAAGGAGTGTTTTGCAAGAGGCCAAGTTTTGCTTCATCCAGTGACAGTGTCAGAATGGCATGGCAGCAGCAAGCATTTGCTGTTTGCTGTATGAACCCAAATATTCAAAGGAGATGTTATTTGTGTTGTGCCGAGAACGATTGGCCAATGCTTTCTCAAAACTCGGGTGATGCTTGCATGACTCACTGGAAAGATCCCCTGGCTTTCTGCTGAGTCTTCTGCATTCGTCCCTCTGAGAATTTAAGGGAAGGGCAACATGTTAACAAGCCAAACAGGAAGCAAAGCTCAGCATGTCATCTGCACCGTACAAGCCTTATCACTATGACTGAAGGTGTTTCCTCATGTTCTTGCCTTGAAGTCTCTCTGAGGAATATTCAGAAGGAATTTAAGTGCAGTTCCCTTCCTAGGAACAGCACTACTACTATTTCTAAGTGATGTGAATCCTGAAAAAAAGAGGGTACATTTGCGTAGCCTAGCTGTTTACGGAGAACGTCAAGGCTCTTTCTTAGGGTTCTTTTTCACTAAGCCAAACTTGGACCAGGAAGCCTTTAAAACAGAAGACCCCTTCAAATGGATGGTGGTCAACAGACTGCGGCTGTATACTGACAAGACAGAAAGACTGTTTCTGGGAGACAGGGGGTGGGCTGCTATGGGGGATTCCCTGGTCCTGAATGGGGTATCAAATCAAATCAAATTAAATCAAATACCTTTGCTGGCATCACCGTATAAAACATTTCAGGTCACTGAAATGGGGTAAATGTGCCCCTAAAGGACCAGGTACACAGCCCGGGAGTCAGTTTGGACTCACAGCTGTCCACTTCATTCATTATCAATACAAATGTATTATTATTATTATTATTATTATTATTGTTGTTGTTGTTGTTGTTGTTGTTATTGTTATTATTATTATTAAAATTATTGTTAAAATTATTGTTAACATTATTAAAACAAATGTATATAATAAGATATTGTGTAAAATAAATAAGACAACCGGTCAAGTCCAGACTCTAAAGTACCATGAAAGTTAGAAGCACTAGATACAACAAATTTCACAGCTTGCTGATGGATTTAGCAAACTATGCCTTCTAACAGGCTAGACACTTCTGGATCTCTGATACTTAATTAGAAAACCATTTTCCGTTCAATTGCCAAAGAAGCTATCAATTGGTGCTTTGCTATTTTCTTTTAAAGCAATTATATGGCACCATGCAGAAATCTGAGCAGTGGAAAGCTAGATTTATAGAGAGTTTGGGTGTCAGCCTGGGGGCCTGAATCAATTGTAGTCTTCTAAAATGAAAATATCTGAAACTAAATCCAAACTTTGCTTTACTGTTTATGTCTTGCTAAAGCACTCTGTATAGATTTATCAAAGTTAATGTAAGGATAGAGTTTGCTAACGAACAAAACTGTGGGGCGGGGAGCGGGGGAATCCAACTCTGGAATAGTAATGTCCTATGCATTAAGAACCCTGAAGCATGGCTTCAGCACAGCAGGTTTGTACAGTTCTGCAAATATACTAGGCCAAATATAGGACCAGCGGTGGAGCAAGCCGATTGGGCATCTGGGGTGCTGAGCGTGCGCACAGGGCAGGACCAGCCGGAGCAGGATGCTCCGCGGGGCCTCCAAGGAGTCTGCCTGCTTCCTCCCACTCAGCCTCCCTACAACTGAGGGGGTGGGCAGACCGTTTGGGGCAGGAGAGATGCGTGGCTCAGGTGCGCTGCAGGCCCCACGGTGAGTGCCGCCCGGCATTTTGTCACCCCCCTCAGTGGTGACACTCAGGGCGGCCTGCCCCCACTGCACCCTCCCTTCCTCCGCCCCTGTATAGGACAAAAGGTTTTATTTATTTATTTGGAAATCAATGGTGCATCTGTTATGTTTGCCAGGGGCTGCTGTGGTTCCTCTTTGAAGAAGGACGGTGGGCTAGTTGGTCTGATCTATCAGGACTCTTCTTATGCTGTTCCCACTGATAGTTTAGGGAAGTTTTTAATGTTTAATAGGTTATTGTATTTTAGTGTTTTGTTGGATGCCGCCAGGAGTGGCTGGGGAAACCCAGCCAGATGGGCGGGGTATAAATAATATATTGTTATTATTATTATTATTATTATTATTATTATTAAGAATAGAAGTAGATACAACTTAACTGATGGGTTGGTTATTAAAACAGATCTGCCTGCAAATTTCCCAGTCCTTCCATTTAGCATGGGCATGGGTCTCTTGTTCAAAGAAGAAACTAAAAGTCTCGTGAGACATCATACAAGGTCTCGGCCACTGCTAAGCCAGCTCATTGGATCCTAGCTGAAGTCAGGGCCAAACTACCGGTAGATGTGATAATATTCATGGTGCTAGCTAGTCCCTGGCTGGTTTTCTTCTATAAATAGCTATCACAACAGTGATGGAGGGAGTGCTGAACTGGGATATGTTATGGGGACTATGGTGTGGAGAGTGGCTTTAACTCTATGCCCCAATCTGGGGTCCTGACCCCAAAGTGGGTTTGGGTTTCTGCAGTGCACCAGCCATTTGCAATGAGAGCTTTCCTTCTAATAAAAGAGAAAATGCATCACCAAAAAAGAGGCCAAATGAGGACACCAATTTACATATGCTAATTTCTATGTCTAGATTTAATTTTGTGAATCTTAGAAATACATTTCAACTTCTATTTGCCTGCTCAGTCTGCTGCCTGTGTGTGTATTAACTACTGATGGACATCTTCAAGGATCCCTTTTTTATTTTTAATTGGACTTGAACTGAACAGTCTTTCAAATAGAGAACTCCTTCAATCAGAAGACTGCAAAGTAGGTCACCCAAAGCACATATCTTGTATCCCAGACTCAGTTACTAAATTCTTTCTGCAAAATATGAGGATCAGACCAAAGGTATTATATCCCCCAAGGATTCCTGCAAGTGTTATTTATCAATCATAAGATACAGAATGAAAGACTTCCTTTCCATTATCCTATAGCCTGCTCCTTTTATTACTTATTCCTTGATGAACAAAAGCCCTATTATTAATTTCAGTGCAAGTAATGAAATACCAAAGGAGGTTTATGGAGCCTGCATACAGCCAACCATTCAAGAACACTGTCATCATTATTTTTTGTAAAATGGCTTTTCTGTTAAATGAGTCCTTTATTTTATTTTTTAAAAAGACCAACAATGCAGGAGCTTAATTAAATCTCCATAATCTCTCAGGAGGAAAAATGGCAGAAACTTGCCAGTCATGCAGCCATGATCATTCCAAACACCACTGCTGTTATTAGCTTCTTCAAGATTGGATGGAATGCTTGATCAAAGGAATGTTGCTTAAGTAGATTTCAGTGTATAATAGGGATAAATCAAAGCTCCTTTGGGTGCATTTGCATAGACACTATGCCGGATTCTTCCCTGTGCTATATATGCCCATGTAGTTCCATTTACACTATATGTCCCACAGGGTAATAGACACTGCAGGAGCATCTTATATATCTACTGCATATTTGCACAGATCCCTTTCCATATTGCTTTCAAACAGCTCTGTAGTTCTCCCCACCCCAAAATCAGCTTTAAAGGTGCCTAGTACAAAAGCCAGGAGTACAACAAGGCTGTATATTATCTCTCTGCTTATTTAACTTATATGCAGAATTCATCATGTGAAAGGCTGGACTGGATGAATCCCAAGCCGGAATTAAGATTGCCGGAAGAAATATCAACAACCTCAGATAAGCAGATGACACAACTTTGATGACAGAAAATGAGGAGGAATGAAAGAACCTCTTAATGAGGGTGAAAGAGGAGAATGCAAAATATGGTCTGAAGCTCAACATCAAAAAAACGAAGATCATGGCCACTGGTCCTATCACCTCCTGGCAAGTAGAAGGGGAAGAAATGGAAGCAGTGAGAGATTTTACTTTCTTGGGCTCCATGATCACTGCAGATGGTGACAGCAGTCACGAAATTAAAAGATGCCTGCTTCTTGGGAGAAAAGTGATGGCAAACCTAGACAATATCTTAAGAAGCAGAGACATCACCTTGCTGACAAAGATCCATATAGTTAAAGCTGTGGTTTTCCCAGTAGTGATGTACGGAAGTGAGAGCTGGACCAACAAAGAATCGCCGAAGAATTGATGCTTTTGAATTATGGTGCTGAAGGAGACTCTTGAGAGTCCCATGGACTGCAAGAAGATCATACCAATCCATTCTGAAGGAAATCAGCCCTGAGTGCTCACTGGAAGGACAGATCGTGAAGCTGAGGCTCCAAGACTTTGGCCACCTCATGAGAAGAGAAGACTCCCTGGAAAAGACCCTGATGTTGGGAAAGATTGAGGGCACAAGGACGACAGAGGACGAGATGGTTGGACAGTGTTCTCGAAGCTACCAACATGAGTTTGACCAAACTGCGGGAGGCAGTGGAAGACAGGAGTGCCTGGCGT
Organism: Podarcis filfolensis; assembly: GCF_964270895.1. NCBI lineage: Eukaryota > Metazoa > Chordata > Lepidosauria > Squamata > Lacertidae > Podarcis > Podarcis filfolensis. The sequence continues at coordinate 98,599,552 of NC_139606.1, forward strand.
GCTCTGGTCCATGGGGTCACGAAGAGTTGGACACAACTGAAAAACTAAACAACAACAACAATAGTACAAAAGCTATTTCTCTGAAAATTGGCAGCAGTCTCACCCAAAGACACCTCTCACATGTCAGAAATTTCCAGAGCAATTGCCCACAAAACACCAGGGGAGATTAAATAGTTCCTTCTTCTCCAGCCCCCAAACTACAACAGTCATTGCAGGAAAACCACGGCAGTCATTTTTCCGAAATTTGGTAGGGTTCATGATGTCAGAAGGGGTGACCTCACTTGCAAATTTCATCTGCTTCTGTCCTAATAATAATAATAATAATAATAATAATAATAATAAGCTATCAGCAGATTCATTTTGACACCCCCTTCCAATTTCAGAGGTGTCCACAAATGCCTCTGGACCCATTTGCCTTTAACCACACTGGACAGGCTAGCATTTGTGCAAATTTCATCCACTTCTGCCAAAAGAGGGAAATCCCCACTGAGACATGAATCCTACTGGGTAACTTCATGCCGGTCACTATTTCCTAACCTCACCTACCTCACGGGGTTGTTGTGAGGGTAAAGTGGGGGAGGAAGAGGACCTTGAGCTCTTTGGAGAAAACCGGGCTATAAATGCAATTAAAAAGAAAGAAAGAATAGGAAATATAAATAAATAATCTCAGTCCAAGATGCCCTGATTGCTAGGGAAATCTGGAAAAGGTAAATGCTAAAATGTCAGGAGAGGAGGTTGACTTCATTGCAGAGGGCAGAGGAATCAGAAACACACTTATGAGAAGGAGTGATGAGCAATAGAAACTCTGCTTCTTCACGTGCTGGAATCGGTATGTCAGGATTTCCCAGTTACAGCCAGCTTGCATCGTGACCAGCTTATCATCTTTTTTCAGATCAGACCCGATCCTCGTTGTTTGGTTTGTGTTATGATGCCGAGGTTATATCGGCTGTGGACTTTGGATTTCATTTCGAGTTTTTGCTGTCAGCTTTTTAGCTGGAGCAGGATCAGATCCATATGTCAAATATTAAAGCCATGGTAGCTGGAACCCACTGATCTTTATTGGAATGCAATTACTTTTAAGTGCTGGCTGTTACCATGAAAAATCTGGGCTGGAATGCAATTACTGTGAGAGCATGTGGCATACCTTTTCATTGATTAGACTGTCCTTTTTGATTAAGCCCCTCTGAGTTTCTAATTTTCGAGGTCTAATTGTGGCCTTACATCTTTTCTCGGGATGCTTTTATTGTAATGCATCTGCTTTCAGGTTCACTTTTTTTTTAATGGACTTTTTGTGTGTGTTTGTTCCCTATGAAACATATCCTGCCATTATGTGTTTTAAGAACTGCTTCTATTAAAGAATTTCTTCATCGGGAGGTTTCAAAGAGCCAATTTAGCATAGTGTTGTGGTTAGAGGGTTGGACTAAGATTGGGAAGACACAAATTCAAATCCCAACTCTGCCATGGACAAAGCTGTCAATTTTGGCTCACTAAGTTTCTCGTTTTTCCAATCTTAAATTCTGCAGCAATTTATGATTTTTAAAAGAAACCCAATTCTCATTTTAGTGCAACCATAGAATCATGGAACTGGGGAAACCCAGCCAGATGGGCGGGGTATAAATAATAAAATTATCATCATCATCATCATCATCATCATCATCATTATACTGTAGAATTGGAAGGGACCACAGGGATCATCTAGTCCAGCCCCCTGCAATGCAGGAATCTTTTCCCAATGTGGGGGTTCGAATCCATGAGCCTGAGATGAAGAGCTGAGCTGTCCTAACAAGCACATTTTTGTATGCTGACCAACATACTCCTCTCATATAAAGTTTTTTGGTATGTTGTATATGTATTTTTGCACCTATTCCCCTAACATATGCATTTTTGCACATATTGTTTGGTTGGAGAAATGCATCACAAAATCTGGAGAACTGTGAACTTAGAAGGTTATCTGTGTTTGGTTCGTACATTTGTTTGAGAGATGAGAATTAAGTAGCTTCTCAAATGCAAGCAAACTCAAATTTGTCTTCCTGGCTTACATGAAGCTCGCTAGGGGATCCTGGGCCAGTTATAGTCTCTCAGGCTGATGTACCTCACAGGGCTGTTGTGAAGATGAAAGGGGAGGGGCAATGTATTTTGCCTGGAGTTTCTTGAAGAGAGGCAGGATAGAAATGCAAGAAATGAAGGACCAAATACATCTATACCAGGCATGTCCAACAGGTCAATCGTGATTGACCACAGGGTGTCCATGGTTGGTCCTGGTTGATCGTGTGATCCTGATCAATTGACCAGAAAACAAAAAACAAAAAAGCTCAACAACTTTGGTCAACCCTCCTCCCAAAAAACTCAACAGCTTTGGTCAATCCAATGGGTAGATCACTGCCAATTTTTTATAGTGTGAGTAGATCGCAATCTCTTGGAAGTTGGACGTGCCTGATCTATACAAGTGGACAGAGTGCAGTAAGCATTTTTCTTTCTTTTAGGCAAAAAGTACTCCATTGGCAGCATATCAGTACAGAGTTTGAGTGACATCTGGTGATTTATTAATCATATTTATCTCCCTCATTTTCCCTCAAGGAGCTCAGACAGGTGCACATCATTTTTCCTCCACAACAACCCTGTGAAAGTAGGTCAGGCTAAGAGAAAGTGACTGGCCCAAGGTCGGCCAGTCAGCTTCGTGGATGGATTGTCACAGCACTCTGGGAACTGTAGTTCTGGGAGGGGAATAGGGAGTCTCCTAACGACTCTCGGCATCCTTAACTGACTACAGTTCCCAGGATTCTTTTGGGGGGAAGGCATAGCTGTACAGTGGTATTGTTGGCACCTGTCTGTCTTGAGAGACAGTGGAGTGTGCCTCCAGCGGCAAAGTCAAACTGCTGGAGAATCACAGCACCTGCTGTGGCTGCAGAGATTGTGCATCATCACCATCACCATCACCACCACAATATTTTTATTATTGATACCCCACCCATCTGACTGGGTTGCCCCAGCCACTCTGGGGGGCTTCCAGCATATATAAAACAAACTAAAACATTAAACATTAAAAACTTTCCTATACAGGGCTGCCTTCTAAAAGTTGTCTTCTAGATGTCTTCTAAAGATTGTATGGTTATGTATCTACAGTAATTTATCTCCTTGGCGTCTAATGGGAAAGCGTTCCACAGGGTGGGAACCACTACCAAGAAGGCCCTCTGCCTGCTTCCCTGTAACCTGACTTCTCACAGGGAGGGAGCTGTCAGAAGGTCCTCGGAGCTTTAGGAATTATATCTCTTTACATCAGCTTCAGCTTCAGTGAAGGGGACACTAAGTGCTTCAAGCACCTTAGCAAGAGAGACAGACAATGGTTCCCACATGGCCTTGCCTATTACTCTCTTCAGAAGAGAGCCCTCTTTGAAATGCAGTGAGTTAATGTGGTGTGTGTGTGTAGCCAAGCAGCCAGCAGGAAGCTTGGCATCTGCCTGAGAATGAGGGGAGCATCTCATTGAGTGACAGCCCAAGTTCCTGTTCTTATTACAGAGTGATTTCCGCTTGTTTATTTACAGTGAAATTAAGACTCTCGAAGTTTTGCACGGTGGGTGGGGAAGAAGCTGGGCCACGTTCGGAGACCACTGAAGTTAATTAATTTCAAAAGGAGCGACCCTTTGTGTGGGGGGTCGGGGGTGGGGGTGGGAGGCAACTGGCTGGGAGCCTGCAAAGGGCTGCATTTATCACAATTCAGCCAAGGGAGCTTTTCTCAGAAGGTCTTTGAATTACAAGGGTTTAAGGCCAACGCAGTTCTGTTTTAACAAGGTTCTTCTAAATCAATAACTGGAGACTCTGTTTCCAGCAGTGGGTGCTGCTGTGGCTCCATCATAACAGCCCAAGAGCATGTGAGGATTCCATTAGAAATCCATAGTTAGGTGAAAGGACCCAAACCAAGGAGTCCTATCCTCTAGAATAGGAGAAATAAGCTTGCTCCATCTTCCATGTGACAGCCCTTGAAATATTTGAAGATGGCTATTATCACCTCTCAGTATTCTCTTATCCAGGATAAGCATATCTAACTCCCTCAACAGTTCCTCATAAGGCTTGGTTTCCATCTTGGTCCTCCTCACACGTTCCAGCTTCTCACTATCTTTCTTAAACCATGGTGCCCAGAGGAGGACACAGTACTCCAGGTGGGTCCCTTAAGTCCCGTAAGTCTGCTCTGTTGATGTAGAACCCACTTATTTTTCTGAATGGTACAAATACTAGCTTTGGATGGATTTATTTTGAGAATATGATGAGAGGTTAAGCTTTTTCTTCAATTCCACAGTCTCAATCTAATTACTGCTTGTTGCATAGGGTGGGCATGGGTCCTACATTACATCAGATGGTCAACTATTTGATAGGCTGTCAGAGAACAGGCTTCTATATGAAGGTGCCCTCTCTTCAAAGTGCTGTCCAGTCCAAGTCTCATTTAAAGATAAAGAAGCATCAGAAGGGAGACTCAGATCAGACATCTTGAAGTTGCCCATCAGGAGTTAGCACTTGGACGGCAAAGTAAGCAAGCACATAGATTCCCATCTTACCTATCTATTGGAAGGGACGCGGGTGGCGCTGTGGTCTAAACCACTGAGCCTCTTGGGCTTGCTGGTTGTAAGGTCGGTGGTTCGAAACCACATGACGTGGTGAAATTCCATTGCTCTGTCCCAGCTCCTGCCAACCTAGCAGTTTGAAAGCATACCAGTGCGAGTAGATAAATAGGTACCACTATAGTGGGAAGGTAAAAGGTGTTTCCATCATGGTGTCTCATTGCGCCCGAAGTGGATTAGTCATGCTGGTCACATGACCTGGAAAGCTGTCTGTGGACAAATGCCGGCTCCCTCAGCCTCAAAAGCAAGATGAGCCCCGCACCCCATCATCAAATTCAACTGGACTTGACCATTCAAGGAACCCTTACCCTTATCTTTTACCTATCTATTGGAATGCTGGAAGGAGGACATATTGCTGGAAAGACCTTTTATTATTTTGCCATATGCTATCTGCTGGAACAGACTGAGGTAGGATTACTGTATGATACAACTGCATGTAACTGCTAATTTGAGGAACTGCATTATACTTTGGACTAAAGGTAAAGATAACTGACCATTAGGTCCAGTTGTGGCTGACTCTGGGGTTGCAACGCTCATCCTGCTTTATTGGCTGAGGGAGCCGGCATACAGCTTCCGGGTCATGTGGCCAGCATGACTAAGCCGCTTCTGGCGAACCAGAGCAGCGCACAGAAACACCGTTTACCTTCCCGCCAGAGCGGTACCTATTTATCTACTTGCACTTTGACGTGCTTTCAAATTGGCAGGAGCAGGGACCGAGCAACAGGAGCTCACCCTGTCATGGGGATTAGAACCGCTGACCTTCTAATCGGCAAGTCCTAGGCTCTGTGGTTTAACCCACAGCGCCACCCGCGTCCCTTGTATACTTTGGACTACCTATCAGTAAACTAACCCTACCCCAACTGTTTTTCTCTGACAACCACATCCTGGTTTATTTTCCCCACTTGCACAATCTGCTGGCATGTTGATTGGGCACTCTGCACATGCCCCAAGAACTTGCCACCATTTTGTCCTTCTCCTTCCATATTTCGGTAAGCAGCAGTAGTGCAACTGACTGCAGGTCAGGTGAGCACCACTATCTCACTCTGCCATCTGCTACTAGAAAAAGAGCGGGCTAGAAATTTTCTTATAACTAAAATAAAAGCAAATGTTTTCTTACATTCTTGCCAACAATATGTAGTATCCAATGGGATAGATATAACAATGTATAATAAGTTAATTTTTTAAAAAAGAGGGAGAAAATGTTCAGTTCTGCCTGTCTTTATTAGTCCTGGCCTCCGATCCAGGAGCAGAAGGCAAGAGTAGAAAAAGGAAGCCTGATTTGTTATTAGTCCACTATTCACATTAGAAAAAGTAAATGCTGTTTTGCGGTTTTCCCTACAGAGGTGTCTTTATTCATCTGACATGCCTTTAATAACTAATTCTAGTTGTCTGGTTGCCAAGATAGATTTCCTACAGGCAGACTTAAAAGTGATTTTGTCCTTTTTGCATGCATGGCTTCAAATGATCCCAGAACAGCAAACATTAAACTTCCCTTCCAAGCCTGGGATTTTCTGAAGTGTTGTAATAACATAAACGGATAAGAATACTGCTTTGGGGTGGAAAGAAAAAAACCCACCAAGGCATGAATTAAACATGCCCAGATGATATGAGTGTCACAAAATTACTCTTGCTCCAAACCAGGTTAGGGCATTCTGCAGACAATTGCAAGCTTTCATGCATGTATAGTATTTCCTGTAGGAATTGCATGTATAGATCACATGCACTTCTGATTGGCTTGTGCATCGGCTTGCGCATTTGATTGGGAATGACATTTCAATGGAATGTGCAGGATCCTCACCCAGCTGCCAGTGCAATTACTCACACAGTCTTATTAAACATTACTAGCATTAGATCAGAAGCATCACCGTTTTCCAACTTGGCTTACATCCCATTTCTAACTATTGCTAGAGTTGGGTACCCATGTTATTCTGTTGCAGCAAACACCTTAAACATCTTATAGACTAACACCATCCCATTAGCACAAGGACTTCTGCTTGTACAATGGAGCTTTCCCTCCCTCTCTTCTCTCTGTATCCCCCATGTGTGGGACAACCAGCTTCAGATAACCAACATGCTTAAGTTTTAATTAATGCATGAAGGGGTTAAGATCATAGAGTAAGCTGTCCTGCCAGGCTTAGCTCACCTTGGGAGGGACTAGGTAATCAAGCCTATTGTTTCCTAGTCTGACAGAGCAGATGAGCATGTGAAGAGCCATTCTTGTGTTCCTATACCAATAATTAGGAACTGTCACCACTGTAACTGAGCCAAGTTTTACTTCCTGTGCAACTTTCTGAAGCACATGAATCTGACCTTTGGGGAGTTTGTGAGTAAACAATTTTTGATTTACCAAACATGCAGTCTTTTCCTCGGGAAAGTGGGAAACTTTGGAAATAAACTTTTGAAGGGGACATTTCAGAACTGTACTGTAAAGGGTATATATTTTAAGGGTCTAACAGCCTATACTTTTGTGGCTTTAAATCTCTTCTGGGGGTTGTCTCACCAAAGAATACTTTCTCCAAACTTGCATCTTGGCATCCAAGAATTCTTGTGTTTGCACCAACACCAAAAAAACCACCCATATCTGCTCTGAGAGGGTGTTGGGGAAACTCCCGAAACCGATTGAAGACCATACTGGGGATTGAGAGAGGAAGTTCTCATGCAAATGGAATGACTTTGATACAATCCTAACAAAATTGGAGATAAGCTTTCATGGTCTGTTGATGTGAATGTAGTCCTCTAAATCTACTGCCATCATAAATTGTTAATGTGCCACAAAGCTCTTCGTTGGTTTTGATCTGATTTCTAGTACTCAGTGAACACTGTGGTACCGATAGGTTCATTGTATTGTCTCTCTTTTGCCAAACGCATGAGAGTTGGTGCAGCACACCTAAGTTTCCTAAGGAAACAGCAGGCTTCTGAGCTCACCTTATCACTGCAAGGTGGCCAAGGTACTGGATGTGCTTTTCTTTCTTTCTTTTAAACCATTTTTATTGGTTTTTAAACCAACAAATGCAAATACAATAGCCATTAAACACTTATCCAGCAGTACATCTAATGGTGTTTGTTTTATCCATTGTCTCTAGACATACGCTTACACATTCAGCGTTCAAATATATTACTTAACATAACCCCTCCGCTGAGAATACTGAGCAGTTGCGATAAGGTGGTCTTGCTTTTGCTCCTTAACATAATTAAAGAGGTCCACATTTATTGGAAGGTGACTATTTGTTATGCCTTTAATCAGACATTGCTATATCCCAGGTTTTATTTTTTGTGTGTGTGCTTTTTAATTATGAGTAAGTAGGTACCTGAGGGAAAATATTAGGCTAAAACTCTTGTCAATATTTAAGTTTTCTGCGTTCAGACAGATGCTTTGTCACAGTCAGAGTCGTAGGCAGCAGCAGTCATGACCTGACACAGGGTATGGATGGTAACAATGGTAGGAGTTCAATTGAGAATGAAAACTTGATGGGGCTGGAATGCAGGAACAGAAACTGGAACAGGAGAAGGAACCTGAGCAAGGATAGGAGAGCTGGAGCTGGAGCTGGAGCTGGAGCTGGAGCTGGAGCTGGAACTGGAACTGTATAAACCAAGTTGCTGTAGCAAAGAACCAGAGGAAAATGCTGGCCTTATATATTCCTCTTGGGCTTGCTTCCAGTTGCTGCACATCTCCTGATCTGGCCACACCTGCCAGGCTGCACCTGATTCCCCCAAGACAAACACAGCAAGGTTCTCGTTTTGCAACTCCTCACTGTGCTCAGGGCCTGGCCCCTGCAAATACTCACTGTACTTCTTACACTTTAGTTGAGATTCCTGCATTGCATGGTGTTGGAGTCGGGGACTGTTCCAACTCTACAATTTTATTCTCTATGCAGGAGCATTAAAACATGACAGGTGTGACTTGCCAGCTTGCAGTTTGTAATGTAGCCTAGGAACAAGCATCAGATGGAGACTTTAATAATGGGAGAGGTCACGAGGATTGGAATCTGCAAACAGGGTTTGAATTTTTACCAGTGAGTGCACTACATTTACACCGTGAAGTCTAAGCCTTGGGGGAATAAGGTGAGTGCACTACATTTACACCGTGAAGTCTAAGCCTTGGGGGAATAAGGTGAGTTACAAAGAAGAAAACCAAATTAAATAATGAATACACTGAGGCATTTATTCTCTTACTGAAATGTATAGACCACTTGATTGTAAGGAACCTCAAAGCGGTTTACAAAGCATCTTAATATTTCTCTCTCTGAAGGCTGCCTGTAGATTTTGTGAAAGCTGCTCTCTGCAAAACAGTGAATTTCCTTCTAGCAAAACTGCATGTTATTTATGCGAGTCATTTTCCTGCCACACGGTGAGTGATTTTTATTGCAGGGAAACTGTCAATGATTGCAGTTGAAACAGACTCTAATTCATACCATAACTTTGCTGGGGTTGAAGAAGGAAAAAAAACGCCCAGAAAGAAGGAAAAGCAATTTAAAAAAATGAGTATGGTTTAACATATTTGGTGCAAATTCATTTAATGAAATGGGCACTTTAAAAGTTGGAGAACAGTTTTACAATGTAATCAAACATTTTAAGGGAAGGGTTGTGTGAGGAGGGTGGGAGAAGAGTTCCCCCCCCCAAACAAACAAACAAACAAGGTTTATTTCTTAGTGACCTGATTCACACGCTATGAAATTTATACCCATTTAATTTTCTACTTCAGATGGAGTCCGGACTCTGCCAAAGAGCACTGCTGAAATATATTTGGTTGTTATGGAGCCATCAACATTACATCATTCACTCGCGGCATCATATGCGGTGCATATGTCTGAGCTTAACCTTTAAAGTTGGGATATTTGAGCTTGGCCCCAATCAAACGCTGAATTATAAAGCAGGGTGTTGCTCTGAAAGCCTCGCTGCACAGGAAACAGAACCTGCGTTCTCTTATATCAACTGCTGGAACTTACTATCCTGTTTAACGGAGTCATAATTAAATCAGGTGACATGTGCTAGAGGCCACATTTTAAATGGCGGTTGTCACAACATCTCAGACCCACTTGGCTTTCGCTGAGTTTCTCACACAGGGAGCATTATAAATGAGCACAGCTGTAACGGCATTTTCTTGGCAAAAGCAACGTCCAAATTGCCACATGAATGGACAAATGCGCACATGCAGAGCGAGTGGGGTGTGTGCTAGATAGTAGTGGGGAAACAGAAATATATACACAGTGGTACCTCGGGTTAAGAACTTAATTCGTTCCGGAGGTCCATTCTTAACCTGAAACTGTTCTTAACCTGAGGTACCACTTTAGCTAATGGAGCCTCTCGCCGCCACCGCACCGCCACTGTGTGATTTCTGTTCTCATCCTGAAGCAAAGTTCTTAACCCAAGGTACTATTTCTGGGTTAGTGGAATCTGTAACCTGAAGCATCTGTAACCTGAAGCATCTGTAACCCGAGGTACCACTGTATATACACATCTAAAAACCCTTCCATCACCCCTGCTGTGTGCAAAACAGACTGGGAGCACTGCATCAGAAATGGAGGTGAAATGAGAAAACTTCCTTTTGAATCCTCATCTATTCATCCTGGTGTTAGGAGATTTGCAGCAGATCGGACTTGCAGGCATGGGGAACCTGTGGCTCTCTGGATGTTCTTGGTCTACAACTCCTATCATCCCTGGCTGTTGGCTGATAGGAGTTGTCGTCCAGCAACATCTCAAGGGCTGCCAGTTCCCAACCCCAGTGCTGGCGTGTCCTGGAAGTGTCTACAAATCTGTGCAGCTCAGATAAGATTGGTGGGCAATAATATCCCAAGCTGAATCTTGTGGGATACCTGATGCACAGTGTCTTTGCTATCAGTACCAGCTTTCTCCATTCAAGCACTTGGCATTGTGAAGTTGCTTCTCTTATCAAGCTGCAGTAGCCTCTGAATGATGAGGACTAGACAAAGATTTTGTGCAGGGTGTCATGAATCATGTGTATGTAGCTATCTTTTAGGCGAATAGGCCACCTGTCTTCCAAGGAGACCTGGGTGGAATACTTGGTACCTCCTTTGATCCTGATAGCAACCTTGTGAAAGAATTGAAAGCTGGAAGGGACCCTTCTAGTCCAACCTTTTGCCGTGCAGGACTGGCCAAAAGTTTCAATTAAGCATTGTGGGATTTGAACTCAAGTTTCCCTGGTCTTAGGAGCAAAATAGGAACAACAACAATCCACTGCAACAGTGGAAAGGACTCCCTTGGGAGGTGGTGGACTCTTCTTCCGTGGAGGTTTTAAAGCAGAGGTTGGATGCCCATCTGTCATGGATGCTTTAGTTGAGATTCTTCCTGCGTAGCAGGAGGTTGGGCTAGATGACCCTTGGGGTCTCTTCCAACTCTACAGTTCCAGGATTCTCTCATATATATATATATATATATATAATTTTTATAGAATGATTTTATGTTACAAAAAACATTACAGCCATACTACCACAAAATATAATTGAGAAATAAAAATTACATACATCAATATTTTGTTTGTTATTTGTTATTTATCGTCTTATTTCCTCCCAAACATTCCATACAAAACACACACCCGCACAAATACAAAATAATAAAATAGCAATAATAACAATGATAATAATGAAAATAAATATTTTCCCCCTTTTATCTTACAAAATCTTTTCTTCAATTTTGACTTCCTGTCAAGTCCCTTTGCATATATTTTATCTTACAATTGAATGTACACAAAACAATAAACCTTTCTACATAGATTTTCCAATACATTCAGAAAACATAATAAATCCTTAATTGTTGTCCACCTCCTTTTACTTCCTTTGTCACCCGAACACTAGCAAAACTATTATTGTATTTTTGTTCTAGGATTCTATGAGTCTATGTAACTAGCATATGAGTAAATAGGTGTCATGCCAATATGGATCAGAAATGTGGTGGTTGGGGAGGGGGGGAAGGCACTAATGAGAGAACAGAAGTCAGGAAGTGTGTGTGTGTGTGTGTGTGTGTGTGTGATGACCTGCAATCTGGGTACTGTGACTTTGCGATAGAGGACTCAGAGGAGGATAATGCTCCAGATTTTTCCTAGGAGGAAGAACTGCCAGGACTTTCTTCAGACCCTCCTGGTGAGAAGTTACAGCCCTGCCACCCCAGTCTCCCATAGTGCCCATTTCTCCCCAAGCCCTGCAGGGGTCACTGAAATTTGATGAGGACCCTCAAACAGCAAGCCAGCTCCTCTGAGGAGGAGGGGCTTGTTGCAGCACAGATCCAGTTAACATATATTAGGTTTCAGTTGGCTCTAGGTGCTGGGAGAGACAGCAACTTGAACAGTTGTTTCTGTAGTACACTGGGAGCTCTCCATGGTCCTGTGTGTGCTCTGGGTGCCTTGAATTCCTGATTCAGACTACAGTGGTACCTCGGGTTACAGACGCTTCAGGTTACAGACTCCACTAACCCAGAAATAGTACCTTGGGTTAAGAACTTTGCTTCAGGATGAGAACAGAAATCGCGTGGTGGCAGCGGGAGGCCCCATTAGCTAAAGTGGTACCTCAGGTTAAGAACAGTTTCAGGTTAAGAACGGACCTCCAGAACGAATTAAGTTCTTAACCCGAGGTACAACTGTATTGAATTGGCCTCTTGATGGGACAAAGTTGGGCTTCACCTGTGAGCCTTGAGCTCTCCCAGAACAGGACAGGGAGAGGTGTGTGTGATCTAGATTGGGACCATGGTAGGGAAAAGGATTAAGTTGCTCCCAATACTCTTCTGCTATTTACTTAAAACAATTTCACCATTGCTAGTGGTGCAATCATGGTCACATCTAGATCTGCTTTATGCCCAGTGCTCTAGCTGCTAAACTACTCTAGCCTCACCTGTAGCTAGTAGGAAGGCAAGCACCTGACTTTCTCCATAAACAGACACACCTTTGCTCAGAGAAATGTAGTCTTGAATGTCCTGTTTGTGATCGAAGACACGCTTGGCCAAATGGGAAGGCACATCCTGCATATGGACAGTGAACTCAGTTCTCCAAGTGTTGACCCTTATCTAGGCAAAATGCACAACGCCCTCCTCCACAAGAATAGGGACTCAGGTGGTGTTGTGAGAATGGTAAGGTTTGCAGAAGTATGGGGGGGGATAGAATGCCCACCCCTAACAACCCAGTAAGGACTGAGCATGCTCATAGAATCATAGAACTGAGAGTCATCTAGTCTAACTCCCTAACAATGCAGGAATCTCAACTAAAGCATCCATGGCAGATGGTCATCTAACCTATGCTTCAAGACCTTCAGTGAAGGAGAGCCCACCACATTCTGAGGGAGTCCACTCCACTGTCAAACAGCGCTTACTATCAGAAAGTTATTGATGTTTAGTGGGCGAGGAATGCTGATTGTTGTATGCAAGAGGTGGAAGATGGAGAGATTGGAACACTGAACTGGAGTATTTTCACACTGCATCATTTTGCTGTGTGCCCCACTTTGTCAGGTGTGAGTGCAGGAGCCAGCCTATGAACAATAGGACTCTGCAGGACTGGGGCCTTCCTAAGTTTGTTCTGAAGAGGCAAGGCATGGCCTCACAGGTGAGGCCGATTGGTAACTCACAGCACCTGGTGGCAAGAGCTGGGAAGGGATATAAGGTCAGCATTTCCCTTTGGCTCTTTGCCACAGCAACATGTTCCCTGCCTTGCTGTGTTTGGCTTCTTGCTTCCTGATCCTTGGAGCCTTGATTTCTTGACTCCTTGCTTCTTGATCCTTGGACCCCTGACTTCGTCACTCCTTGCTTCCTGACCCTCAGACCCTTGGCTTCTTGACTCCCGCTCTCTGACCCTCGGACTCTTGGCTCCTGACTCCTGGACCCCCATTCCTGCTCCCACCCCGCCATCTTGCCCCTGGTCCTGACGTCCCCTGCCAGGACTTTGATCGCCCATGAACCTGACTGTGACACACTTGTATCCACTGGCTATCAATTAGATTCCGGGCCCAATTCAAAGTGCTGGTTTTGACCTATAAAGCCTTGAACAGCTCAGGACTGCAGTACCTCCAGGACCGCCTCTTTCCATATGAACCTACCTGGACCCTGAGATCATCTTCTGAGGCCCTTCTTCATGTGCTCCTCCATGAGAGGTCCGGAGGGGAGCAACACAAGAACGTGGCTCCCTGTTTGTGGAATGCTCTCCCTTTATTATGCACCTTTAGGTGCCCTGGCAAAAATGTTCCTCTTTAACCAGGCCTTTGGATACCTGACATTCAATGCCCTTTTAAAATACGTTTTTTGGTGTGTTTTTTGGGTTGTTCTTATTTTTATTTTGATTATGTATTTTGTGATTTTCTATTGTGATTTTATCCTGTGAACCACCCTGAGACCTGCGGTATTGTATGGGGCAGTATACTACTACTACTACTACTACTACTACTAATAATAATAATAATAAGAAGAAGAAGAAGTTGAATATTTGTAGCATATTCAAAAGATTTGAAGGACCAAAGGGTGCTTTGAACTGCCTCGTCTGCTATCTTTCCCTGGGAAATAATTCTTGGTTGTGTCAATGTGAGAGGAGGATTTTGAGATCTGAGCAGCAACGGTCTTGAGCAATCTTCAGCCCAGATCAAAGACTCCCAAACCTTGGTTCTCACATGCACCACTGTTGCTCTGGTGTAATCCTGTGGGATGGAACGGAGTCTGTGGTTGAGATTAGGGGAAACAAATGGAGAGCAGTGATGGAAAGGTTGCTTGGTTTCCTGCCTACCTAACTGAAATGTTTAATTTCCATTAATTGTGCTCGTGATAGTGAAACCGGCAGCCGTTTTCATGCTTTACAAATGATCTGTTTTGCAGGTCTTTCTGCTTCACTTTGTGGGAAGTGTAAGTGATGGCGTGTCATGAGAAAATGTATGCAACACTGATAAATTCTTAAAGCATTTGACCTTTAATCAATTGTAATATTTTCAATCCGCAGAACCCCTTTTAAATGGCTGCAGTCCTGGCCCTTTCCCTCCCATTTATCACAATTACTGCTAGGCCTGTCTGTTGCAATGCATAAAGTGCTATGCATTGACATCCAATATTTTATCATTAATTTTTGAAAAAGAAACATTCTGAGCCCCAACACCCCCCCCCCCGGTGTTCTTTGCAGCTCTGATATTTTCCAGCGCAGGACCCAGGAGAATTCACAGGACAGTTTTGATTTATGCTAGCATTGGCAGATACTGTTAATTAGCATTCACGGTTAGTGGAAAGCAGGAATGGTTAATTTTCCCAGCAATATGCTTGGTTACCCAAGCAAGCAGTAGCAACTCTTAATTATTTTTTAACCTTGGTAACAATGGGAACCATATAAATGAGATTTTTGCAGATCATGGGTACCTGAACTATTTTAAATAGTAAGAGTTTAGCACCAGAGCTCAAAACTTCCCTGTTTGATGATGGGAGCTGTGATGGCAGTAGCAGTCTGTTCACAGGGCATTGGCCATTCACAGGGCCTTCAACGTGGTCCATTTCAGAGGCTAGGCCAGATGTTTGTAGTTGCAGGTTGTGATTTGTGTTCATTTTGGATCCCCCTCCCCACTTTATACAGATTGTGTCCTAAAAGTTATACTGCAAAGTATTTTTACAATTGTACGTACCATATGCAAGATTATCTCTTCAAAATGCAACACTGAAGGCATTAGTTTAATAAATTATTTTTACAGCTTGATTGCAAGTAAGCTCAAGGAGTTTACAAAGAGAATAAAACAAAATCATCATCATCATCATCATCATTATCATCATCATCATCATCATCTTATTTATACCCCGCCGTCCCCGGCCAGAGCCGGGCTCAGGGCGGCTAACACCAGTAAAATTACAGTAAAAACATAATAGGAAAAAAACAAACCAATTTAAAATACAGATTAAAATGCAATTTAAAATGCAGCCTCATTTTAAAAGTAGCCCATAGATCACTAAGAGTCATTAAAACAACTATTTAAAACATTCAAAAGATACAATCAGCAGTAAACTGAAAACAGATCAAAACTTTGTCTCTTTTATGGGTACTGTAGATGTAATATTCAAATAATTTTGCATATGATTAGTTGGGCACAAGCAATGCAAGAGCAGCTCAGATATAAGTGGGTGCTTAGACAGAAGCAGGAGCTCGATGCAGAAGGATGCTATCAGCAATTACTCTGAAGTATATCCATGCAAAAAAAACCATTGGAGGTTTTTAAGCAGAGGTCAGGTGGCCATCTGTCAGGTATACTTTACTTGAGACTCCTGCATTGCAGGGGGTTGGACTAGATGACCCTCAGGATCCCTTCCAATGCTACAATTCTATGATTCATCCTGATTGTGCTTTCAAAGAATTAAAGGGAGTCAAGGAGTTGGGTTTTCCTGCTCCAGTGGCATTTGCTGCTAAAGCCATGATACTGATGGAAGGAGGTCAGTGGGAATGCCCCTGATGAAGTGTCCTGGAGCCTCAACATTCTCCTCAGCCCCTGCACTTGTTCCCCATTCTTCTCCAGCCTTGACCTTCCTACTACCTTCCCACTGCTACCTCACACAGAGAATGGCACAAGACAGCCGTACTTATACAAGCACGGAAACTTGTTTATCTTGGTAGAGCGAATTTCATCTACTCTGCTTAATTCTTTTTATCTTAAGTCTCCTGGGGTGAGTCCTTGTTTTCCTGAACATCTGGATTCATTTCCTTGACTATTGATGCCTAATAACAACTCAGTATTAATCCAGCTGTTAAGTTCGTCCACAGGTTCCTCTCTCTCTCTTTCCCAAATGAAATGCCACAGAGGGCGTCCCTGTTAGGATGTTTCCCTCTTTTCATAAAGAATATGGCAGGCAAACCCTACAAACATATCATCAAAATATACCGTTCAGTGGATTGAGAATGATTTCAGAAGTGATGCTGTTTCCACCATCATCCTGCCACTCAGAAGGAAGTGCAAGGCCCTTATAGACCAAACAGGAAGCATAAGTCCCTAGTGCTTCCAGTTCCTGCAAATGCTCTCTTGCACAGAATATGAGATCCAGAAGCTGCTGTCCCCACTTGGTGAAGGGGATACAGTGGTACCTCGGGTTACATACGCTTCAGGTTACATACGCTTCAGGTTACAGACTCTGCTAACCCAGAAATAGTGCTTCAGGTTAAGAACTTTGCTTCAGGATGAGAACAGAAATCGTGCTCCAGCAGCGCGGCAGCAGCAGGAGGCCCCATTAGCTAAAGTGGTGCTTCAGGTTAAGAACAGTTTCAGGTTAAGAATGGACCTCCGGAACGAATTAAGTACTTAACCCGAGGTACCACTGTACCAAAATTCAATTTTATACGAGACAGAGAAACAGGAGGTGCAAGGCAATTGTGTTTCCTGCTCCCTCCACAACACTGTCATGCCCATGTTACTCTGAATGACAGGTTAGCACAGAGGCGAACAATCTTTGGGCACCTTTAGGTATTTAAGCAAGTGCCATGGAAACTATCTCCTCTGGTCAGCTCTCTCTCCTTGCTCTCCCCAGATCAGTATCCTCTCCCCTTTTCCGACAATGGAAAAAGCCCACACAGAGAGACTTTCGCTTTCAAAAAATAAATTTTATTAGAGTTTGGAAAAGGGAATACAAAGATTGTTATCGATTATCTTTTTTAAAATCAAAACTAAAACATGAATCTAAATAAAAACACAAATCAAAAAGGGAAAGAAAAGAAAAGAAAAGAAAGAGAAATGAAGAAGGAAAGAGAGATAGAGAAGGGATAAAGGGAAGAAAAAGGGAAAGGGAGTAAATAACAATAATATAAAAATTACAGCTATGGTGCCCATGAATGTCACACTGTCCCCAGTGAGGTAGGTCCAGACAGGATCAAGCAGAAATATAGACTAACAGAAGCCAAGGCAGAAAGAAGATGACAGCAGAGACAGCCATTGGAAGCTGCTGTTGTAGCAAAACAGCAGGCAGACTGAGGTGCTTTGTGCAAGAACAGCCAAAACCTTCCCTTTCCAAGGACCAACCAGATCTCTGGTTTGGAAGTCTCTTTTCAGTCAGGTGTGGGTTCACCTGCTGAATCTGTATCTCTCGCTTGGGTTAACTTTGTCTTTGCTGTGTGTGTGTGTGTGTGTGTGTGTGTAGGAAGGAAATGAGTCCACAATGGCAATGTGGTGTAGAGGTTCGTCCATGGCTGCAGCCTGATAGAAGGGTATGCTGGGCTGCTCCAAGGGTTCTGAGCCTCAGCCTTGGATGAGGTTCCCTCAGCATCTAAGCCAGACTGGGCTCCCAGCAAGTACTTGACCAGCTTGAAAGGATGATTCTGACAAGAAAATTCACCATGCATGTCTGATGGCCTACAGCAAAGGTGCAAATCATGTGGGAATGTTGGCTTGAACTTAACAGTGTTGCTATATGTTGGTGAGAGAACACTGGTTTCTCAACTGGGAAAGTAGGACGTGTCCCGAAAGCGGGAAAATAGTTTTCAATGAGGAAAACAAAAGGAAGTCAAAGCAAATGCTAATAGGTCTCCTTTAGATCTGGTTGGGAGGGAGAAGGTGTTCACATTGGCATCCATTTACATATGACAGGCTCTTTTATTGAGGCACCTGGGACCTAGTCATGCTAGGAAAAATGAAATCATACTAAAATAAATATGCCTACATTCCAATTCTATAACTCTGTCCAGCTGTTGCTTGGACTGTGGATTACCCAGTTCCTCACATGTATGATGGTGGGGTGGGTGGGTCAGGAATGGGCAGGCCCAAGGCCGAATCCAGCCTCTTGTGGGGATCTGTTGCCCCACTAGCTGCCAGCTGTGAGGAATGCAAGGAAGGAAGGATGGTAGCAGGAAAAGTGAGAAAATGTATTCCTCCACTTGCCTTCCTTTTCCTTCTTTTGTATGCATGTGATTTTCTTTTTTACTCTTCTCTCTGGTAAATAATGGGTATCTAGGAGCCTGGGGCCTGGACCTTGGCAACCCATTCTTAAAACCTCCTTGAATACAGTTTAGGAAGTCACGTGTTTTAGGGCAAGATGCCTGACCCTGAAGAATCTTGACAAACTATAGTTTGTTAAGAGTGCTGGGAATTGCCACTTTGTGAGAATGAACTACAGTTCCCAGGATTCTTTGGGGGAAAGCCATGTGCATTAAATGTGCATTAAATGTATGGTGTGGATGTGATCCTTCTCTTGAAACAATTTTAGTTCAATAACATTTGAATAACAGACCATTATAGATTTTACTATTCCCACTCTCCTCCCACCTTCACAGTGTTTTCAGTGTTGCTATAATGATGAAGTTTTGTGTCATTTCAACCTGTCTTCCGAGCTATTATGATGTGTGGAAAACTGACTTAAGGCTATAATCTTAACCCCATTTCCCTGGGAGAAAGCTCCAATGAATTTGCTTTTGAGTAAACATGCTCTGTAACTGGGACGGAGTATACACAAAGGGAAAAAATACATTTGTTGAAAATTCTAGAAAGTTATTTCCATTCATTTGATAAATATATTTTTTTTCTCAAGTTTCCTGAATTACCAGGGAGACGGCAACATTTTCCAGATCTACACAATTTTACTGAAACATATGAAAGACAAATACCAGAAGTCAAAGCTAACATATTCTTCTCAGGGGTCCTGTAAAAATACAAGGATAACCCCCTTATATTTTGAAAAGGTTCACAGTATGATTTTTATAATTACATAGATGATTCATGCCCAATAGGTGAGCTGGCTAACACATTGAAGTCAAACTTTCCCCCCTTCTCTCCTTTCTCACTTCATTTCTCACGCAATGAACACTCTTTTTGAGTAGAGTCTGTAGGAAACAGGAAACAGGAAGTGCAAAGGGATGTTATGTCGGCGGATCCTGGTTAGCATGGGATCTCACCTTGCTCTATGGCTGCATTCAGATAACACTTTATTCTGTTTCCCTGATGTTTCCTTACCGGGTAATTTCTACATTATACGATATACGATACGATATCTTTATTGTCATTGTCCCATGCAGAACAATGAAATTGAAAAACTACATAAAACTACATAAAACATTCTAAAACCCCTAAAAACTCTGAAACCCCATTTTAAAATACACTATACTATAGAGACCCCTTATGCTGCGTTTAGAACCAGAATTGCATTTGTGTAGAAACTGTTTCTCAGGTGGCTAGTCCTGGCCTTTATAACCCTATACCTTCTTCTTTCACCTTAGCACATAAAATGTAGGAAGCCTCTTTAGGAAATTATTGGAATCTAGCAGAAGCAGGGCTGGCCGGCCATGGCACTTTCCTCAGGCGGCAAAATGGTATGCGCTGTCCCTGAGTGGAAGTTTAGTGCCATGCTTCTAGAAAAAATCCATTTGCCACCCAATTAACTCAGAAAACAACAACAACAACAACAATAAATAAATAAATAAATTTTTATTTATATCCTGCCCTTCCCAGCCAAAGCCAGGCTCAGAGTTTTGCATTATAATTTCATGTGATTCCTGCTTAAAATGGTCCATTTTGTGTAAGGCGTGTCACATAATTTGGGCCCTTATTCCTGGGTCCCAAAATATGATTGTGACTGCCCAACACATCAGATACAATAATATTAACTTAATTCAATTCAATTTTAATTTGTGATCTTATCAGGCTTGTTATTAAAACTATTATCCAAACAAAGCTGGGTGCTTCTTTCTTTCTTTCTTTCTTTCTTTCTTTCTTTCTGTCTTTCTGTCTTTCTTTCTTTCTTTCCCCACCACCTTTTCCTTCTCTCTTTGGGCTGGAAGGAATAATTTTGCCCTTGTTAAAATGCAACACTTTTGCTGTTTTCTTTGTGTCCCTAAAGCTAAGCTGGGCCAGGATAGGTCTGGAAAAATACAGCTTTGACAGGCTAAATACACAACCAGGTTTTTCAGTCCTCCCTGGTAACAAGACCTGAGCCCTCTACTTCCCTCTCCCCTCTCTTGCCCCCACCCTAAATGCTTCCATCAATTTAAAATGCTTGAAAAACCAACAACCCAATAACAACAACCGCTGAATAGTGGGGCTGTTTTTGTCTATTAATTATGGTAATTGTTTCCTGTGTGGAAACCACATCTATAAGAAGTGAAAGATGGGTATGTGTCAGAGTGGGAAGAATACCTTGTGTGTGTGCGTGTGTGTGTGCGAGAGAGAGAGAGAGAGAGAGAGAGAGAGAGAGAGAGAGAGAGAGAGAGAGAGTTAATCTTTGAAGGTTTCTTAAACCCCTGGAGGGAGGGCCTTATAATAAGCAGCATCATTTATGCTTCGGGCCTGATGCTCTTTGCTGCCCCCGCCTCGTCCTCGCCTTTCCTTTCACGTGGAGATTAAAGCCAGCGGTTGAAGCTTCTCCTCCTTCTCCCATGTGGCTGATATAAATTCTACATCAAATAGAACGGAGGAAAGGAAGGTTTGGGCTGTCAGCAGAAAATGAAGGGAGATGGCTGACAGTTGCAGAGAGCGCAGAGCGCGGGCCTCATTAATCCGGAGGGCGCTTGGGAAAACGAAATGGAGCAAAAAGTATGGGGATGGGGGATGCCTCCTTCGCTGGAAAAGTTTTATGAGTGGCAATGCGAGGGCAGCATTAATAAGCATGCGGGCAAAAGTTTCCCAGCAAAATCGCTTGCAGATTGAGGCGGCGGGGAGGGGAGGCCTGCGCAGCAGCGATGGCGCTAAGGAGATCCAAAATGTTGCCTGTCTGACGTATCGGGGAAACACATAAATGGCTCTATGGATTAAAAGGGTAACGTGCTTTCTATTAAAACTCTGTTGCTGTTGTTGAACGACCCTGATTTCTCTCCCCTCCCACCCTAAGCTCCCCACAATTCCCCCCCTGTCAACTTTCTCACGAATTCTTCCTTCTGCTTGATAATTTCACAAGGGCAGGGGAAAGCTCCAAAGAGGTTTATCTGGAAAAATTCAAAGTTAATTGCACAGAGAATTTCTGAAGCATGAACCTCCAAGGAGGCTAGTTTCACCGTGGTTTTCTTCT
This sequence comes from Podarcis filfolensis, assembly GCF_964270895.1. Lineage (NCBI taxonomy): Eukaryota > Metazoa > Chordata > Lepidosauria > Squamata > Lacertidae > Podarcis > Podarcis filfolensis. The sequence continues at coordinate 98,621,094 of NC_139606.1, forward strand.
TTTTCTCACTCAAAGAACCCACGCCTATAACGCCATCTTTGTAAGCCTGGCTATTGTCTTGGTGGTGCCGTTTCAATTACTGCTGGACCAAAATCTGCCCTCTGGTTTCTTGAAAGTTTTCTTCCTCTGCAAAAGAGGCTTCTGTTTTGCTGCCTCATTCATCCCGGATATAAGGAGGCAGGAATTTCCACCCTATTCTGTGTTGGTCACAGTCAGCACTTCTTGCGTTCTGCTGCAGGAGACTTTCATTAAAAACTACATTATATCTGTGGTGGCCAAAGTTGACATAATTAAGTATGTAATTAATTTTGATTCATTTCAGTGGGCGAAGGATGTTATAGACTGGCTGGAGGAGCGGTGGGAGGCCCCAGCTAGGGAACCCCCAGAGGAAGAAGGCTCAGAGCCAGGGGATTGGTGGTGGGACAACAATGAGTGTCAGAGGGAGAAGAGGGAGCAGACTGGGAGGAGGAGGTGTCGGAAGCTGAAGAAACAACCGGGTCTAGTGACCAGGAAGAGGCTGCGGTAGAGAGCGTTCCAGACTCAGAGGCAGGTGAGGAGGGGGGCCATGAGACAGAGATAAGGCAAGCTGCTGAAGAATCAAGAGAGTCTCCCCCTCCTGCTGTGACCAGCTCCCTTCCCCCTGGGTCTCCCAGAACACATGGAGAAATGAAGAGGTTGGAGGAAAGAGGGACAAAACAATGGAGCCTTAGTCTGCTGGGAAAGGAACTGGGGAGGAGGCTTAGAGAGTGGTGGAAAGTGGGAACCTTAAGTCCCCACAACTGCCTCATTGGAGGGAAGACCTACTGGGAAGAGTTGCTATGATAACTAGGCCTGCACTATTTTGGTTTCTTTAATAAATACGGTCCTCCCTTAAAGAGGGTGCGTGTTGTGGTGAGACCTGGCAACCAAACCCTGTGTTGTGGGTGGGTATGATTGGATAGCCACAACACCCTTGATGCAGGGTTTAATCAGGCCAATGGGACACAGGCTAAACCGATCAAGGGACCTATATATGTATGCGTATATATATATATATGTAACCCAGAGCTTCCTCTTTCGGCTCATGCATCGGAACACCCGCCCACCTCTCCCTACTTTTAGGGCTTTGCGCTTGACCTTGCTATGCCGTTGTGTTTCATCTGTCATTGGGACAGGGGCATGGCAGGAATTTTCCCCACTCGGCTGATTGGCTGGTGCCATTTGGGTTTCGCCTGCCGCATAGCAAATCGTCACAACTTGTAAGGTTGCGGATAGGCTCTGGTTCAGGTGATAGGGACGGGAGAACTCTCTCGCCATCCCTATGTGAAGGGTATTCCATTAAAAGAATCCAGGGACTCAATGGTTTGGTCCACCCTGTGAGGGGGTTGTGCCCGTGCCTGAGTCGAGGGAGACATCTGGGTGGTGGGCATAGCCTGTTTCCGGCTTTCCACCTATCCAGGTGTTCATCCTAGGCTGACCTTTGCTGGTGCCCTGGGTCAGCGCTACCTGCAATGGTGCAGGGAGCTAGTCGAACCAGAGCCTATGCAACCACTCACTTGCTGTTGTGGCCTAAATTCTGCCAAAATCCAAACCAAAATTTGAGTCTTGTCTGAATTTATTTAAGGGGGAGGTTTAAATGTCTGAACACGTGAATAGTTCTATTCTCGTTCCTGACAGTGGGGAAGCACTGTGAAAAGAGTAGCTAAGGGAACATCATGAGAGGTGGGGACCATGTCTGCTCCCTCCACCAAGACATTCAGGCAGTGCCAAAGACTTTATCCAACTGAATTGGGTGCAATTAGCATCTGAGTAAATTTTCATAGTATTGTGCTGTGAGTTTTATTTCAGAATAGAACATCTTCTGGTGCAATCTCTATAACAGCTTTGATAATATACACCAAAGAGATTATGCTTTGTGGCTTGCATCGAGAAGACCATGGGCAAATGCTGCCCTGAAAAATAAATTCAACTGTTTTTAATGCATGCCAGACAATGTGTAGGATTTTAGTCTGAAATATGGCTTTGACAATTGTCTTATGTTTTAAAATTGCATTTTGGGGTTTTAAAGAGAAAGACTCATTTTCTTCAAGAGAACCAGATCACTCACTGTAGTGATAGAAAGGCACCTGTTAGTTATTTCCTCAATCGGGAGAAACTCAGCTTTGAGTTCTTTTGAAAATTCCCCGTTTAGGCTGCAACATTTCTTCAGGAAATGAGATTACTCTGAATTTGAGAATGGTAACTAGCTGCTTAAAACCAGCACAGCCTTCAACGAGTGGCTATGCATCAAGAATCTGGGTGGCTCCAAAATTACAACAATTTTTATTGCAATCACCCATCTACATCCAGGCAAGATGTCTCAGACAGGAAGTAATTGAAGTAATAATACTCATATAGCATGTTTTAAGTGTTCACAGGGATTCATATGCATTACCTGTATGATCTGTTCAATGCTGCTAAGGTGGGACAGTGTTATTAGAGATGGGCTGGGGCTGAGAGAACAGTGGTTCTGCCGTAAGCCACTCAGTTGTGGTCAAGATAAGCTGGGACACTCTTGGACAACTCACACTCTTAGCTACTATTTTACTCAGAATAGCTTGCTTTCACAGTGAAAGCTGCTTTATACAAGCAGAGCTCATTTTAAAAAGGAACTAGTTCAAGTTCAAGATGTCCAAAAAGGAACACATTCCAGTTCCCAGCTGCCCCTTTGCAAAGGAGGGAAAGATTTCTGTTGATTGAATACTCAGGAGAGCACATTGTTAGGAGGCGCTGTGGTCTAAACCACTGAGCCTCTTGGGCTTGCCGATCAGAAGGTCGGCAGTTCAAATCCGTTTGACAGCGGTGAGCTCCCATTGTTCTGTCCAGCTGCTGCCAACCTAGCGGTTCTAAAGCATGCCAGTGCAAGTAGATAAATAGGTACTGCTGCGGTGGGAAGGTGGGAAGCATTTCTGTGCGCTCTGGTACTCATCACGGTGTTCCGTTACACCAGAAGCGGTTTAGTCATGCTGGCCATGTGACCCGGAAAGTTGTCTGCGGACAAACACCGGCCCCCTCAGCCTGAAAGCAGAGATGAGTGCTGCACCCAATAGACAAAATCGACTGGACTTAAACGTAACGTCCAGGGGTCCTTTGCCTTTTTATCTTTTACCTTTACTACCTGGTAAGCATGTTCAGGATTGCAGCCTCAGTTTCACCAGATCTCTGATGAAATTTGATCAGATTGTCTGAGGTCCAAGGGATATTAGGACTGCTGCTGTATATATTGGTTGTTGTTGTTATTATTATTATTATTATTATTATTATTATTATTATTAGAAATTTTGGCTCTTTGGTTCAGAAGAATGCCCCAATAAGAGTCAATTCAATGGGTTTTATTTCTCAGTAAGTGGGAATAGGATTGCAGCTGTATTATATAGTAACCCAAGCTGACCATTTAAAGGGAACATTCATAGCAATTAACATTGGAAGATGCTTGTCTTCTTGTGATGCTTATAATTATAGTTTGTTAAGGGTACACACCATCAGATCAAATCTTTATTATTATGTTCAAAGACCAGCATTAAGAAACTGGGATAAGAAGCACATAGGACACATTATGCAGATATGTATAATTTTTTTAAAAAGTAAAGTAAACAAAATAACAAATAATAAAAAGGCATAAAATTAAGTCAATAAAAGTAGCATAAAATAAAGTCCAATGGGCATACCTTAAATATGGTATCTCCCGCAAGATGTGTTAAATAATGAACGTATTTGTTTCTCTTTTTTTATTCTAAAATGCCCTAGAAAGGAACCAATGCGTTTAGAAGCTCCAGCGATCACATATGACAAAAACTGGAACAAATATCTTTTGTAAGAAGGAGAAAGATTAGCGTTTGCCGGCCAGAGCTGTAAAAAGTCATATTGTGATGTTGATAAAAGTGAGCTGCTAAAAGGGAATAAAGGGGGATATTGTGATCTTGATACAAGTGGATTTATCACTTGACATGTATGAGAGTCATGAGGACAACTTCTTAGGAAACCAGAGCAGAATCTTGTGTGTTATATGTTCCTTTGGTCTACAGGGCAAACTGTTGTGATTCTGGGAGACTTCTGGAAGCTGTTCTCAAAGTTCAGGGAAAGGTAAGCAAAATTACATCAAGGTATAATGAACACAGATGGGCTGATGCACCTGCGTTCGTGATATGAGAAACAGATGTAGAGCCATTGATTTACTAGGAGACTCACTGGGGGCTGTCAACTTAGTGCAAATAACTTTGATAACTGGGAAAATGGCAAAGGCCTGTCTTTCAGAGAGGCACTCAAAGGGAAGGGCCTGTTGAAAAGGTCTTTTTATTTATTTTTCCACAGAGTGAACCTCTTTTCAGGGATGTGTGGCAATCCATTTACGCTCAAATTGCACCATGATTTAGGAGTGTAATGACAGTCCAGGCAAAGGTAACAGAGCATCCTTGCACTGAAAACCTCCATCCCAGATCTGCCGAACTGGGCTGTCTGGGCATGTCAGATCCCAGCCCCCCACCTCCAACAACCCTCCTGCCCATGTATGGTTTCTGCCCATTGTGCTGGCATGTGATGTCACCCAGATGCAATGCAAATGGGCCTGGGCAGTAATTTACAAGGCAGCACTCGCAAGACCATCCATAATATGGTATAGATACTCACATTTGGGGTGCAGTTTTTTTTAATGGTCCCAACGGGGTTTGTGTTTATATGTCCAATGGGGTTGTCCAAGTAGTCTACTGAAATCCTAGACTGAGGATCACATGGGGCTTGCTGGCACAATTCCACATACGTTGTACGCACAGTGATCGTATAACAGGTTCTTTTCGTAAATTAACCCCGATCTGGTGGAACGCTCTGTCACAAGAGACTAGGGCCCTGGCGGGACTTGACATCTTTCCGCAGGGCCTGCAAGACAGAGCTGTTCCACCAGGTCTTTGGCTGAAGCACAGTCTGACCCCCTCCTTTGGTAATCCTCACAGAACTCTAGCCCAATGGTTGCCATTAATTTGATTTTGAATTGATTTTAAAATGAATTGATTTTAGAATGCTGTGTTACTTTTATTGTTGTTAGCCGCTTTGAGCATAGCTGTCAACTTACAGATTTGAAAATAAGGGACCATCAGCCTCGAAAATAAGGGATCAGCAGCCAAAATAAGGGATTTTAGTCAACCAGCAGCCAAATGAAGCATCAAGCGGTGGTTTCCACAGCGCAGCAACCCAGCAAAGGGGATGCAGCAAGGAAAACCACCGTCATCTCTCCGCTGGGAAGCGCTGAGCAAAGGTGAGTCCCCAGGCAACATGGCCAATTTGATCGGCACAAAGCATGCAAGCTCCACCACCCCAGTCGTTCTTAGACTCCTTATTGGGTGAGCAACGCATCCAAGCAACACAGTTGGAGCCTCCGTCCTCCCTGGCTGGCAGGGAGGGAGAGGAGCTGCTTCCTTTGAAACCCGGGAAATTTAAGGGACATCATCAATAAGGGACAGCAGCGGGACACGGCGCTGGGATAAGGGACTTTCCCGCCAAATAAGGGACGGTTGACAGCTATGGCTCTGAGCCCGGCTTCGGCTGGGGAGAGCGGGATATAAATAAAATTTATTATTATTATTATTATTATTATTATTATTATTATTATTGTTGTTATTATTATTTATAGGGTTGGAAGTTACAATCCAGATTCTACAGCTCTGCCCTCCCTGAACTGGCCACTACTGAGTTCTTGCATCCTCAATGTAGCTCATTCACTTTGAATGCAAATCGGTGACTCTGAGTGCCCATATTCTACTCATGGACATCCAACAACGTGGAATGTTGCAAGATTCAGGATGGATTAAGAAAGTACAACTTTACACAGTGGATTGTTAAACCATGGAACTTGCTACCACAGGAGATGTGATGTCCACCAACTGGGATGGCTTTAAATGAGAATTAGGCTAATTCATGGAACAGAGGGCTATCTATCGATGGCTACTAGCCATGATGACTATCCTCCACCTCCACAGTCAGAGGCAGGAATGCTTCTGAGTGTCAGTCGCTGGGAACCACAGAAGGTTGTCCTGTGCTCTTGTTCTCATGTACTGCTTGCTGGTTTCCCACAGGCATCTGTTCGGGCCTGATCCAGCTGGCTCTTATGTTCTTGCTCGAGCAACCATTCTTGGTCATTCTTTGGCTTAGTGAGAACTATTGTAATTAAGTCAATCTGGCTCGCATCCCATCAAGTCAGCAGTGCTATTTGCCTTCAATTAATCAGGCTTCATTTTTCACAGAAACATTTCTGACCAGGAGCCAAATGCATGCTAGTCACAAACTCCATGTGAAGAAAAGCAGAAGAGAATGGCTTAAGAGGCAGCTCTTCACAGGACAAACGTTGTGAGCAGGAATCAAGCGTCCAACTCCTGACGTATGTTCGGGGCCAAAACAGGGTCTACAAAGGATTTCATTATATGGGAATTAACCCTAGTTCATCCACTTAGACCAATATAAAATTAATTACCGTACATATATTTTGAAGTGCTGGAGCCAGAAAAAGCACAATGCTGCCAAACAATATTTAATAATTTTATCCAAAATGTACAAAAGGAACCCTTGGGGCTCTTGGAGATCATTGAAGCCAACTGCTCATTTAGCGAAGAATGTGGCCTTTCAGATTGAATTACAGCGGCTTTGCATTCTCAAGGGACTCTGCAGGCATAGCCTTTATTATCTTTAGTGGGTGCAAAATAGAAGGCCTTAGCTCAGCAATCAGGAGCTACGAAGCCCTTTGGAGAATACAAGGGAAATTAACGATCCGTTGTGGGTTCTTAACAACCCTATTCTTCTACATGGGGCCTGCCAAAGGACCAAGCTACACATTTTTGCTTAATTTGTGGTGTGCAGCTGAATCTTGCCTTTTCATTGACTAAACTCACAGGACTAGGGAGGGGTGGTGATTCCTACCGTAAATGCAGCTGGCAACAAGGAGAGGTTGACCTTGTCACTCTCCAGGCATGATTGGAATAAACTCTGGAATTCACTCTAATGAGAGGCAGTGATGGCCACCAACTTGGGTGGCTTTCGAAGAGGATTGGACAAATTCGCAGAGGATAAGACCTATCAATGGCTTCTAGCCATGATGACTGTGCTCTGCCTCTCTGGTGGGAGGCAGTAATGCTTCTGAATAGCAGTTGCAGGAAACCACAGGACGGGTGAGAGCTCTTGAGCTCAGGTCCTGCTTGTGGTTTCCCCCCAAGGCATCTGGTTGGCCACTGTGAAAACAGGATGCTGAACTAGATAGGTCATTGGCCTGATTAAGCAGGCTTTTCTTATGGTTGAAGTGATCCAATAAAGACGCCAGGGATTGAACATGGGCATGCGAACATGTGCTCTGACACATAGCTATTCAGTTAGAAAATCCTATGTGCATTCAGCTCCTTGGGTGCACGTCAAAATGCACGTTTAATCCAGGCAGGCAGAAGATGTCAGCCTGAAAAGCAATTGAATGAAACAGCCTTTGGGCAGGCTCCAGAAAGCTTGGAGCGTAAACCTTTGCTGGAGGAAGCATGAACCATAGCTTTGTAAGAGATGAATCTGTCTGTGCGTTATAACCACTTATTTATTACTCTTCAGCCATTAAGCACTTCTATTTAATTACCAGGTATCAATCAGTGCAAGTCGAAATGTAATGTTTCTTTAAAAATGATTTTAACATCAATAAAATAGCCATAAAGGGAAAATAACACTACTCTGTTGGAATCTCGTCTTTGAACACATTCTCAGAGATATAATTAAAAACACCAAGTGCTTATTTCAAAGCCATAAGTGATGGGTCTGGCATCATGCCTACTGCAGGAAGGCTAATTACACCATAAATTAAACCGATTATTTTTTTTTTAAAAAAAAACCTCCGAACATTATGACCTTTAATAAAATTGTTTTTACAACCAGCTGTCAATAAATCACCCGAGAAAGCTAGTGAGAAGTGGGCACTTTTCTTCTGTGAATTTCATTAGCTTCAGTTTATTTGCTTTTTTGGCGAACTATGATGTTTTTTAAATCTTAAATTAAAAGCTCCAGCCTATAAAAACTAATTCCAAAATGTTAGCGTTTCAGTCCCTGAAAACGAGCCCCTCTAATTGCAGGAATTATTCATGATTGTATACTGATCAGAGGCTATTAAAAAGAAATAGTCCATGGAAGGGTCAGACTTAGCTACAGTAGTTCCAGGAAAGGCCATTCGGATATATAGCTTAATGAGTGCAAAATGTTTCAGGGGAGGCTAGTTTACCGTGGAAATAAAACATGCATCTCAATGCAGAAGCTGTTTTAGACCTTCACTTTACTCCTCCTTTTTTCTTATTTTACAGACCAGTGTCAGAGGCTGTATGCCTCCTAATACCATTGACTGGGAATCACAAGCTGTTGTGCTCACGTCCTGTTTCTAAGCTTCCCATGGGCATCTGAGAACAAGATGCTGGGACTAGACTGGGCCTTTGTAGGCTCCTCATATGTTCCTATGTTGTCGGGGTTTTCTGCTGCTCATTCAGTTTGCTGGTTTACTTGCCTTGTGGTGAGCTTTACTCAGGTCTTCATGGACGTAATAAGAAAGCCACACAAGGCATATGCTGAGAAGAGAAGTGGCGCCCATCTCTTGCTGACGAGGGATGATGGCGAAGGGTGGGACGCTTTGAGATGCAGAAGAAAGCTGAGGTATTGCCAGTGCTTCTCTCATAAGCCTTGGGTGGTAAGCCTGCCATCCATGATTGGTGGAGCTGTAGAAAGACTCGGTCATTTTGGTTGACTGGAGAATAAATCATGTGTGGCATTTTTAAGCTATATATAGTTTTGACACCTAGAACAGCTTTACTAAACGATGTGCGAAGGTCTGTGAGATGAGATGAGAAACCTTAAACATAAGCATTAATATGCTTAAAGGTAAAGGTACCCCTGCCCGTACGGGCCAGTCGTGTCCGACTCTAGGGTTGTGCGCCCATCTCACTTAAGAGGCCGGGGGCCAGCGCTGTCCGGAGACACTTCTGGGTCACGTGGCCAGCGTGACGAAGCTGCTCTGGCGAGCCAGCACCAGTGCAGCACACGGAAACACTGTTTACCTTCCTGCTATAAAGGAGTGCTCTGATGGTGTTTCCTGCTTGGCAGGGGGTTGGACTCGATGGCCCTTGTGGTCTCTTCCAACTCTATGAGTCTATGATTCTATGATTCTATGATTCTATAAAGCGGTACCTATTTATCTACTTGCACTTAGGGGTGCTTTCGAACTGCTAGGTGGGCAGGAACCGGGACCGAAAGACGGGAGCTTACCCCGCCGCGGGGATTCGAACCGCCGACCATATGATCGGCAAGTCCTAGGCACTGAGGTTTTACCCACAGCGCCACTCGCGTCCCTTATTAATATGCTTACGGCAGCTGCAATGCTAATGGAGAAATATTATGAGGTCTAGAAAGCTCCATCATATGGGAGAATGATACTGGAAGGTTTGTTGTGAAAATAAATACAGTTTGGGTTATGATTTATTTCTGTAAATGTACTTCAACCATAAATTAAAGCAGGGGTGGGGAACCTTATGCCTGGGTCTGGATGCGGCCCTCTGAACCTCTCTATCTGGCCCTTGGGAGTCTTCCCAGCCACACCTCCTGTCCCTAGGCCACACCCCTCACTAGCTGTGACAAACACATAAACACAGTATTTTTGCCTTGCTGGAATATGTCCTTAAACCTGGACAATGCCTCTTACTTGCCTGGAGGGAGGATTCACTCCATCTGAGAGAAAATTGGGCTACCGTACAAACGTATTATTCCTTGATCCACCAACTTTTGCTTCTGGTCCCACCCTCTCCAGGCATGTGGCCTCTGGAAGTTTTCCAAGAAGGGAATGTGGCCCTTGTGGTGGATAAGGTTCACCACAGAATAGAATCATAGAACTGTAGAGTTGGAAGGGACCCCAAGCGTAGAGTCTAACCCCCTGAATCTCAACATGTGGTTCCCCATCCAATTTGAAACCATACCAGACCCTGCTTAGCTTTGTAACTGTGCTAGCAGTTTTATTGTTGTCCCATGAGGAAAATTCCCCAGAAATCATTTCTAAGATACTGGGAGACCAGAATCCCTTAGTAAACAACCTTTACTATGATTATAACTGATGGGATTGAGCTGCACTGGGAAACATACAATGGAAACCTAAGTAAAGCAAATATCAAGGGAAAGTGAGGGTTCTTAAATTCTGAACCACAAACTCCCAACACACCACTCCTTCCTCACAGGGGAACTTTGGCTCTTTTCAGATGTATCTTTGAGAAACATTGATGCTAGAGACATTTTTATATGTTCTCCCGTATTTCCTTTCGAGAGTATTCCTCCTCACTCCACCCCAGTTATTACATTGGCCTCGGTATCAGACTGACTCCTATATGAGCTGTACTCATATGTCATAATGACATAATGCACAGTAAAAGCCCGATATTAAAACAAAACCTCTTAACGTTTATATGGTGGCTGAAATAAATCAACCTTAAATTATTTCTAAATGTCGAGAAGGGGGCAATGCAACTTTGAATGTAACTATTGATAGAAAAGGAGGAAGGGGAAGAAAGTCAGAACAAATTCATTTGGGCTACTTAGCCCCTATGAAGAAATATATATAAATCTTGATTTTCTTCCCGGACTTAAAATAATTCCCTTCAGCTTCTCAGACCTGGCTAATGCAGTCTATTTAAAAATATAGCAGAAATAATAATAAAGTGAGAAGGACCTTAGAGGTTCAACTAGTCCAAGATCTTGCTCAGTGCAGGATCTACAATGTAGGATCTGCAACACAGGATGCAACCACAGCATCTGTGACAGGTAGTTGCCCAGTCTCTGCTCCAAAGCATCCAGCAAAGGAGACTTTCACTTCCCAAGGTAGCCTCTTCTGCAGATGAACAACTCAAGCCATTTGGAAAGTTCTCCTGATGTTTAATCCAAATCTGCTTCCTTAGAATTTCCATCCCTTTGATCCAGGGACCTGCCCTCCAATCCAACAGACTTGCTCCATCTTCCATATGACAGAAGGGCAATTCTCGTGTCTTCTCTTAATATTCTCTACTCCGGGCCAAATAACTGAAGAATGTAAGAAGAGCCCTGATGCATCAGAACACAAATCCATCTTGTCTGGCATCCAGTTCTCACAATGGCCAAACCATTATAGGAACCTCACAAACAGGACCTGAGTGGAGTTGGTTCTCTGCTTATTCCTCCACCTCCTCTGTTTCATGCCTTCATGCTACCTTCCGGTCCTCTCTTCCGGTCCACCCAGCCTCACTCTCTTTTTCCCACCCTCTTCTTCCTTTCTACCTTCACACACTCACTCTCTTTCCCTCTCCTTCAGGGCAGATCTCCAGGAATATAGTTCAGTTATGGAATTTGCTCCCATGGGAGACAATGAGGGCCACCAACATGGAAGGCGTTAAAAGAGGATTAGGTGCAGAGAGGCAGAATGCAGGTACACTTGCCATACCAAACTCCTCTTTTCCTCTGAACTTGAGGATGCTGGGCTTATCCTGCTGCAAATCCATGAAAGCCATAAAATATGATGAGTCAAAAGCCACCTGCTTCTCCCTCAGTGCCTGCAGCCTAAGAGATAGTTCTGTTCCTGAGGTCGGCGTCCTATAAAAGTAGGAACTAACGGGTGGTGCTGTGGTCTAAACCACTGCCCCCTTGCCTGAGGCATGAACAGAGACAGAGACTTGGAGGTTTGCCAGGGTAGCTGGGTGTGGGGTGACAGGAAAAGAGAGTTTTGAGCAAGGTGTGCTGGGAAGAAGAAAGGGAGAAGAAACACTAGGATTCACCTTGGGTAGGCCGACTGAAGGCTGGCTGGGAGAGATGTTTTTGACTCCAGTGCTGCACTAAAATGACCATGTTGTACGATGTGGACTCCCTCCATGCAGAGTGAAGGTGTAAATGGGTGAAAAAACAATATTTCTTAAGGCTCCGACAGTCTCCGTTGCATCTTCAGTTGCATGTTGAGGTCCCCCAAGCCACCCCTAATAATTCACAATTCACACATAATTTTTGTTTAAGGTTTTTGGCATAATTGTTGGCCACAACTTTATTAAAATACATAAATGTGAGTGGTTGCTTAGGCATTGGTTATGACTATCTGTCCCCACGCCCAGGACAGAACTGGCTTCCGGATTCCAGCAAAAGCCAGTAAGGGAAAACAATATTAGGGAGAGCATGGGGACAGGCACCAGACCCTCATCCCCCCCCAACAAAATTCCTACCAGGCCCCTGCCCCAAAAGCAGACGACCCCATGACAGGCATAGCAAGGCCAGCGCAATAGCCCTAGATTAGGGAGGGTGGGCGGGTGATCCGATGCATGCAGCAAAAGAGCCCAGTCAGTGCTGCATGACTTGATTTTATAACCTTTGGTCCGTCCCCCTAAATGGCAGCACCAAAATTGGCCCAGTAACCCAACCGCCCAATCACTGTGGATGGTCATCCATACTAACCTGCCCAGCAACAGAGGGGTGGCCTGTCAGACCCCACCGCAACACGTTCTCTCTATGAAAGACAACATGCTTTCCCCAAAGGAGCCCAAACCGTGGGTGAGCACCTGGAAGCCCCTGGAATTTTGCAGAGAGTGGGGTGACACCCAGATTTTGTAACAATATAAACTTGCCCCCCAGGCTCTTGGCAAAGCAAGGTCAGAATGATAATGGTGGAATAGGCAGATCAGAAGTCAGACAAACTCTCCTTGTGTGTGAAGTATCACATTTCCCCAGGTACAAATATGATACCCCTGTAGTATGTGTGATGTTGCAAGGTGGCCAAATATGACACAGAAAACTTTGCACAAAAACTGATGCTCTGTGTGTGTTCTCAGACAGTTAATCCAAGTTCAAGGTGATGGTTAAAACATTCACAGCATAGCTGTGTTCATTGCTATCATATAACAGTGAAAGGTCGTGATGGGTAACAAGGTGGTGGTGAAATCTTCAAGCAGCTGTCAATTTGAAGAAGAAGGAGGGAGTAAGGCCTTTCTATTTGCTTTGCTGAAAGACCAGCTCCATCAGGCTCCTTCCTTAACTGTTTTCATCAGCCATTCCATCAGGCTGCAGGAGAGGGCAAGAGATGGAGCTGCAGGGCTTCTCTATCAGGTTTGCTGAAAGACTAGCAACCTTTGGCTCAAACTTTCCTTAAATATTTCCAATCCAGCTGGTTTCTCTGCAGCTAAGAAATGGTGAGTGAGATTTGTTTTCTCCTCCTCCTCCCCATTCATTTTCCTTTTGTGTTGTGTCATTTGGTTTGCCATCCTGAAGGCAGGAACTATTTTATCACTGACATTTTTGGGCTGTTGGGATTGAAATCTTCTACACAAAATAAACTTGGAAGGAAAGTTCAGGGTTCCATGGAAGAAAAGTTCTGTGAATAGAAGCCATTCCACAGCCTTAAGAACATCTGAAAGGCTGGTTGTTGGCAGTGCTTAAGTTGGTGAATCATTGCAATTACTACCCTCCTTTTTGGTTTTATTTGTCAGACAAAATGAAAGACCATTAATCTTTGCCTTTAAAATAATAGTAGTGACAATAAATAATAATGACAAAATTACAATTTTGTGAGTAACACAATCCATACTGGTAGTGTGTCATCCTTCACTGTAATATATATTTACTAAGCTTGTATGAAATACCATGAGGTTTACAACTAGCTTTATGTAAGCATCTTGGCATGCATGTACTGTATTCAAATATTTTATGTCAACAGATAACCCACATTTGGTGGTCGTTTCTGAAACAGGCTTTGATCAGTTTCATCCTATTCAATTTTCTGCTCCGATCAGAAAGCTAGTTAGTCTCCTTGGCATCAAAAACCATAAAATACTGAGGAGGACGGGAAGGAGATTGACTTTTATTGCTTGGAAGGAAAAACATAAATATTAGCATTTTCAGGGTTTAGTTAAGTAACTCTTTTGATTTACAATTCTTTTAAAATAATACCTTTTAAAAATATGCGCAGTCTCTAAAAGATGAATTAAGTGAGTGTTTGATTTAGCATTTGCAGGGGGCTCTCTGGTTTACCCAAAATGAAAAACCTCAAATTCTTCTTTGTCTACTCTTGAAACCACTTCTTCGGCTTCTGAGAGACTGCGCTGTCATCGGCTTCCGAGATTTTGCGGTAACACCCTCTATAATTTCTTTGTTATTCTTTACTAATATACATAAATCATTACAAACTCGTTTGCTATTAAGGTGGGTGTCATAATGGTATTCCATCACTTAATAAAAAACACAGAGAGGAGGGTCTAAAATTGAACCAACAGCAACACCGCCGAGGGAAGAAATTCTTAGCCTTTCCAGACAAGGGACTTTTCCTGTGGGGGTGACGCTTTGATAGAAGTTGTCGCCCTCTCTATCCCCATGGAAGGGAGATACTGGGGCAGGCTTTCTCTGGCGGGGCGGGGGGGCGAGCTGTGGGCAGTATTTTAAAAATAAAGTTGTAATGGGTAATTCAACAAAATGGGTGTTTCAGGTATATTGGACTCCAGTGCGTGTTTATAGGAAGGAATTGGGTAGTTCAGAACAATGCCAGTTCAGAACAATACATCTCAGATGAAGAAATTTAATAAATAAAAGAATAAATAATATTAGTAATAGTAGTAGTAGTAATAGTACTACTACTACTACTACTACTACTACTACTACTAATAATAATAATATGTCACACACTGAATTCAGAATCCTGAACCCTGGCCAACCAATTTACCATTTAAACATCAAAACAGTGGAGCATGTTTCAGTCTAAGGCTGCTTATCCCTTCCACTGCCCCAACCTCTATTTTGCGGCTGTAACATGCATCTATTTTGATTTCCCCTTTTGCCCAGCAGAAGTATAAAATGTCTCTAGTAATCTCCTCAAATTAAAGGAACATGTGAATGTTTGAATTAATCTTAAAATGAGACAGATGATTATTTCATTTCAGTCATTTAAATCAATTATGCCCTATTAGAATAGGAACAGAAGAATAGATTAGAAGGCCATGCGTAGCGATCTGTTTGCATTTAACTGTGGTTGAATCCCCCCCCCAACAGCTTCTTCTAATATCTCTCCTTTGTGATGTTTTAATGGATGCCAATTGGCTCTGCTGGGATGGAAATATACCACAATAGTTTGTTCATTGCATTAAAATCTTGGGGATATTGTTTCCTTCTCTGTACCCAACACTGCACGATTTTATGTGAAATTGGTTCGGTGCACACTGTAACTAATCAGATTTGTCTGGAGACAATCACCGCATCTTGTACAAATGTTTACAATAAATATATATGAGTTGACTGATGCTATCTTGCTATCCATCTCCGGAGACTTGTGAACTGATTCAAAACCAGCCCATGTTTTTTTTGTTTTTGTTTTTAAGGAAGGGGTCTTTTTAAATGCTGTTTCTAATCATTTGATTGAATAAAATATTTGCTACTTAATTCCATGATTCTGTGCAACACTTTGGAGGGGGCCTATGGGGACTTGTGTAAAACTGAAATCTGTTTTTATGGGGATAGTATTAGTGCATGGACTGTGCCTATGAAGACTGGCTTAAATCTCAGCCAACACAGGAATCCTGTTTAGCAGCAGTCATATTAGCCTCAGCTCCCCTTCTGTAAATATAGAAATGGTATACCAGATTAAGACATAATGGCTATGCTCTGTCTCCATGGTTGGAGCCAGAAGTCATAGAATCATAGAACTGTAGAGTTGGAAGGGACCCGAAGAGTCATCTAGTCCAGCCCCCTTCAATGCAGGAATCCCAGCTAAAGCATCCATGACAGATGGCCATCCAACCTCTGCTTAAAAATCTCCAGGGAAGGAGAGTCCACCACCTCCCACGGGAGTCCATTCCACTGTCAAACAGCGCTTACTGTCAGAACGTTCTTCCTGATGTTTAGTTGGAATCGCCTTTCTTGTAACTTGAATCAACGAAAGAAGAATGGCAGACAAAATTAATGGACTACGCAGAAGTGGATAAAATGACAGGAAGGATTCGAAAACTGCGGGATCAGAGATTTACAGAAGACTGGAAGAAATATACGAACTATCTGAAGAGCAACTGTAATCAACAAATTACGCTAGTAGGATCACAAGAAGTTTTGTAAGGAGAAATATATGAAATATTGCAAAGAAGAGAAAGAAGAGAGACATTAGTTATGAGATTTAAATGTAATAGTGAAAGTAAGAAATGTATATTAAGTGAAAAGATTGGAAAATTTTCAGATGTGATTGATGGAAGTAAAAAAAAAATTGTATAAGATATACAAGTATGTTTAATATTTGTTGAAAATGATATGTTAAAAAACTAATATATATATATATATATATATATATATATATATATATATATATATAAACTTGAATCCATTGGTTCTGAGTCCTACCCCCCAGAGCATGATAAAATAAGCTTGCTCCATCTTCCGCATGGCAGCCCTTCTGATTCGCTGTTCCTGGAAACTGCAGGAGAGGAAAGTGCTCTTGTGCTCGAGCCCTGCTTGAGGATTTCCTACAGGCATCTGGCTGGACACTGTGAGAAAAGGATGCTCGACTAAATGAACCCCTGGCCTGCGCCAACAGACGTCTTCTTTGGCGATCACTCATAGCCGAGTAAGATTGTCTTCCATAAACACGGTTTTAACAGTGACTCCGTAGGTGACTGTGGAGGCCAATTCCAGATCCACACATCCTTCCACAGTGGGGACATAGGTTTCCTGGTGGGAGTTGATCACAGTGAGAGTTTGCCAAATGTGCCTTCCTCTTAGCATGTTTCTCCCTTTCGTCCTGAGTCTGAGCATCTTCAAAGCCTATGACACCTTTGATAAAGGCTGTTCTCCAGTTGTAGCACTCGCAGTCCAGTGTTTCCCAGCTGTCAGTGTTCATACTACATTTTTTTAGATTTGCCTTGAGAGTCTTTAAACTTAGTTGTTGACTACCAGCATTATGCTTTCCATTTTAAAGTCCGGAATAGAGTACAGTGGTACCTCGGTTTAAGAACAGTCCGGTTTAAGAACAATTGGGTTTACGAACTCTGCAAAACTGGAAGTAGTGTCCCAGTTTGCGAACTTTACCTCAGTCTAAGAACAAAATCTGAACGGTGGAAGGGCACCGGCAGTGGGAGGTCTTATTAGGGAAAGCACACCTCAGTTAAAGAACGGTTTCGGTTTAAGAACGGACTTCAAGAATGGATTAAGTTCTTAAACTGAGGTACCACTGCAGTTGCTTTGGAAGATGATAATCAGGCATCTGATCAACATGACCAGTCCAACGAAGTTGATGTTGAAGAATCATTGTTTCGACACTGGTGATCTTTGCTTTTTCCAGTACACTGGCATTAGTTCGCCTGTCTTCCCAAGTGATGTGTAAAATTTTTGGAGACACCATTGATGGAATCTTTCGAGGAGTTGGAGATGGTGTTTATAAGTGGTCCACGTTTCACAAGTGTGATGGGATGATGAGCTGCTTGTGCGTAAAATCCTGATCCCTCAGAGTTTGGCTAAGTTCCCAAACCTCTGTCTGTGATGGAGCTCCTTAAGCGTGGCTCCATCAATCGCTCGTTGAATCGGACAGTGGGCGTTTACGGAACTTCTTCCAGCATAAAAGCTCCTTAACGGAAACACGTCTTCTGGACTCTCGGCGTGACAGTTTCCGCCGAGGAGTGGGTGTTCCTACGGGAGGTCCTGAAACCCCCCCACTGTTCTCGCTAGAAGTATCTCTGAGCTCTCCCTCCGACTCACTTTCCCTTGGAACTCCACTTCTCCCCCTGCTGGTCCCCTCCTCCGCTGAGTGGTCTCTCTCACCCTCCATGAGCCCTTTCACTTCCTTCGTCTCAGATGACAGTTCCCTGACATCCACCTCCCCTCCAGGGCCCCCTTCACCCCCTTCCCTCCCCTCCTCTGCGGGAGGCGAGGGAGCAAAACCCCTGAAGGAACCTCCCTCATCTTCCGAAGTTTCGAACACTTCCCTCCACCTTTTGCTGTTCCCGATTTCCAAGTACTCCTCCTCCTCGGAGTCGGTACCTCCTTCCAACTCCGATTCCCTGAATCCCTCCAGTTCCTCCTCATCGTCGGTGGTGCCAAAGTACTCCCTTCGGAACCTCGCTACTGGCTGAGGTTTCCTGGGGAACCTTTGGTGGAACGTTTCGATCAAGACCTCGTCATGGACCTCCTCTGCCTTCACCCAGGTGTTTTCTGACTCTGGTTCCCCTTCCCACGCGACCAAATACTCCACCTGATTCCCCTTCCACCTGGAGTCGATGATTTCCGCCACATAGTTGCGGCTTTCCCTTTCTTCTATGGCTGGCCCCCGTGTGGATACCCCTTCACCTTCCCCCCGGTATGGTGACAGTAATGACCTGTGGAATACTGGGTGCAGTTTCATGTGGTTCGGTAACCGGAGTCTGAAAGCCACTGGGTTGATCTGTTGGATGACCTCAAATGGTCCCAATCTTTTGGGTCTCAATTTCTTGCAACCCCCCTTGTACGGCAACCCTTGGGTTGATAGCCAGACCCGACTCCCCACCCTAATTGTTTCACCTTCCCTTCTGCTCTTGTCTGCCTGCCTCTTATATTCTTCTTTGGCCCTTTCTAAGTTGTGTTGGAGTTGACGATGGATCGCTTCCATTTCTTCTACAAAAGTTCAGCGGCCGGAACACTCCATCTCTCTCCTCCTTCCCCTGGAAACGCCCTGGGGTGGCACCCATAATTAGCCAAAAATGGGCTCATCCCGGTGGACACATTCTCTGCATTATTGTAAGCAAATTCCGCTAGTGCCAACTTTTCGACCCAATCGTTTTCTCTGTCATTGACATAGCACCTCAGGTATTGTTGAAGGATACCGTTTGCCCTCTCCGCCTGCCCATTGGTCTCAGGGTGCCTGGCAGTCGAAAAGTTGACCTCTACGTGCAACAAGCTCATAAGCTTCCTCCAGAATCTGGACGTGAACTGTTTCCCTCTGTCGGACACCAGCCTCAAGGGGGCGCCATGCAGCCTAAAAATATGTTCTACAAACAATTTCGCTGTCTCTTCCGCCGTGACTGCATGTGAGCAAGCTACAAAGTGACCCATCTTAGTTAACTGGTCTACTACGACTAGTATGGCGGTTTTCCCCTGGGATTTGGGCAGATCAGTCATAAAATCTATCGACACCGCCTCCCACGGTCGTTCTGGTGTGGGTAACGGTTCTAATAAACCCGCTGGTGCCCGCCTTTCTCCTTTGGCTCTCTGGCATTGGTCACACCTTCTCACATACTCCCGTACATCCTCCCTCACCTTGGGCCACCAAAACTCCCTGGTCACCAACCACATGGTCTTGTGTTGCCCAAAATGCCCCGCTGTGGGATTGTCGTGCAACTGTTTGAGTACTCTCCCCCTCAATTCCCCTTCGGGTATATATAGTGCCCCTTTGTAATACAATGCCCCGTTTCTTTCTTCAAAACCTCCGGGGTCTTCTCCCTCTCTCCTTAAACCTCTGAGCTTATCCTGGGCGTACTCATCATTGACCGTCCCCTCTACCAGTTCTCTTTGCCCCACCCAGGCCGCACCACACACCCAGTGGTCCTCTGGGATAATATGTCTCTCTTCTGGCGCTCCCTCCCCCTCCAAATATTCAGGTTTGCGAGAGAGAGCGTCCGCTCTGATGTTTTCTGGACCTGGCACGTAGCAGATTTCAAAATGGAATTTGGAGAACTCCTGGGCCCATCTCACTTGTCGTTGGTTGAGCACTCGTGCTGTTCTCCAATACTCCAAATTCTTGTGGTCCGTACACACTTGCACCTTATGCTGTGCGCCAATTAGTAAGTGTCTCCATCTCCGGAACGCTTCGTGAATGGCGAGTAGTTCTCGGTCATATACCGTGTAGTTCCTCTCGGATTTGTTCAGCTTACGCGAAAAGAAGGCACACGGTCTCCATTCCGACTTATTGCTCCCTGGCTGAAGCAGCACTGCCCCCACCGCCCGGTCTGAGGCATCAGTTTCCACTCTCATGGGTTTTTGTAAATCCACATGCAGAAGCTGTTCTTCCGAAGCGAATGCCTTTTTCAATTCCTCAAAAGCGTGCTCCGCCTCTGCCGTCCAAACGAATTTCTTCTTGCTGCTTAGACAGTCCGTGATGGGAGCCGTTAAGTGGGCAAAGTTCTTGATGAATTTACGGTAAAAGTTCCCAAACCCTAAGAACCTTTGCACATCTTTTTTGGTTTTCGGTGTCTTCCATTCCAGCACCGCCTGGACCTTGCCTGGATCCATGGCTAATCCCTTGTCTGATAAGCGGTACCCCAGGAATTCCACCTCCTTGGTGTGGAACTGACACTTCTCCAATTTCACCCACAACTGGTTTGCTTGCAGCTGGCTCAGCACTTCCCTGACATCCTTCACATGCTGCTCCTCATTCTCCGAATATATCAGCACGTCATCGAGGAATGCCACGCAATTCTTGTAGAGCAAAGGTCCCAGTACATGGTTCATGAGCGATTGAAAACAGGCGGAGCCTGATTGCAATCCGAATGGCATAACGAGATATTCGAAAGCCCCTAGGGGGGTGAACATCGTTGTCTTCCATTCATCCCCCTTCTTTATTCGTATCAGGTTGTACGCTCCTCTCAAGTCCAGTTTCGTGAATATCTTTCCCTTCCTCACCCTGGTCAAAATGTCATCAATCCTGGGCATGGGGAAAGTCACTGGTTCTGACACGGCATTCAGGGCCCGGTAGTCCACGACCAATCTCGGTTTATCCGTGTTTTTTTTGTCCACAAAAAACACTGGACTGCCCCCCACCGCTCTGGACTCTCTGATGAAACCTCTCTTCAGGTTTTTGTCAATAAACTCCCTCAACTCCTGCATTTCCCTGTCTGACATGGCGTACAGCTTGCCCACGGGTAGCTGGGCCCCAGGGACCAGGTTAATCTGGCAGTCAAAGTCTCTATGCGGTGGTAGTTTATCTGCTTCCCTTTCGCTGAAGACCTTGCTCAGGTCAGCGTATTGTTTGGGCACCTTCCCTTTGTTCGCCACTTCCGTCCCTGCTATGGAGGCTTTTGCCCCTTCTGGCACCTTTCCCTCTTTGCAGTGTTCCAGGCAATGTCCTGACCCAAAGGACACCACTCTCTGATGCCAGCCCACTAGCGGGTCATGCAACGCTAGCCAGCTCATTCCCAAAATGACTGGCGCCCCTCCCAGGGTGGCTACATTGAACGCTATCCTTTCGGTGTGCCTTGCCACCCTCATAACCATTGGGACGGTCTGTAGGCTAACTTCTCCCCCCAACAGCTCCCTCCCATCGATCGTGGTGACCTGCAGGGGGTTGCTTAAAGGGAGTGTCTGTATCTGGTGTTCCGCTGCAAACTCCTTGCTCATAAAATTACAGGAGCTGCCTGAGTCTAACAGCGCCTTGGTCTTTAGTGGGTATCCGTTTGCCAGCTCTAGCAACACCTCTATTACTAGGGCTGGTCTTGGAGGTTCCGGAGTGGGCACTTTTACTGCTCCTTGGCCTGTCTGCAGTGCCCTGACAGAGGCAGACAGGCGTTGGCTTTTACTGGCTCCTGGACTTCCTCCTCCTTTCCCCCAACAGCCCCCGCCATCCCTTGCCATTCCTTTCTTTGCGGGCAGACTCTGGCAAAGTGACCTGGCTGCTGGCAGAGGTAACATTTCTTGGCGCTCTTTCCCTCCTTCTTCCTCCCTTCACTGGGATTTGAAACTGCGCGCGCGCGCGCTGTTCCAACTTCCATCGGCTCTCCGGGCGGGAAACTTGGCTCTGGAATCTCTGGAATGCGGAAATCCCTCCAACGCTCTCCTTTCCCCTCCCGCTTCTCCAAGGCTCTTGCCTCCTGGCGCGCTCCAATGGTCAGCGCTGATTTGGTCAGCTGGTCCATAGACTCCGCCCTGGGCGCCCGGGAAAGTTCGTCTTTCACCGCCGAAGAAAGCCCCTCTTCAAATAGCATTTGAATGGGTTCCGCCGATAGGTCCCACCCCAATCTATGTATCAACATTGTAAACTCAGTCCAGTACTCACGAACCGATCGACTCCCCTGTTTGCAAGCCATCAATTGTCTGCGTACCAGTCCCTGTTCAATCTCGCTGGAAAACATCAAATCCATGGCGCGAAAAAACTTCCTCGCGTCCTTCAGCATGTCACTATTCCCTGCCATCAGGGGCCTGACCCAGTCTCTCGCCCCTCCTTCGAGATGGCCAATCACAAACGCCACTCGCGATGCCTCATCGGGAAAGTCATTAAACTGCAGTTCAAGAGCATACTGCATCTCTGTCCTAAAGGCTTGGTAGTTCCTGGGGTCCCCCCCAAACTTCTGCACCATTCCTGGCATCTTTCTTGCTAGTGTAGCGCCTTTTGCCTTTTCTGCATCCTGCGCCCTCCTTTCTTCTAGCCTCGCCGTTTGCATTGCTAGCTGGAGTTCCAACATTCTGTACCTTTCTTCCAGAGTTGGACCTTCTCCAGCTCCTCCTGCTCCTCCGGCTCCGGCTGGGTCACTCATGATGCCTCTCTGCACAAGCTGCTTTCAGGGACTGTCCGATTGCTGTGATGGGATGATGAGCTACTTGTGCGTAAAATCCTGATCCCTCAGAGTTTGGCTAAGTTCCCAAACCTCTGTCTGTGATGGAGCTCCTTAAGCGTGGCTCCATCAATCGCTCGTTGAATCGGACAGTGGGCGTTTACGGAACTTCTTCCAGCATAAAAGCTCCTTAACGGAAACACGTCTTCTGGACTCTCGGCGTGACAGTTTCCGCCGAGGAGTGGGTGTTCCTACGGGAGGTCCTGAAACCCCCCCACTGTTCTCGCTAGAAGTATCTCTGAGCTCTCCCTCCGACTCACTTTCCCTTGGAACTCCACTTCTCCCCCTGCTGGTCCCCTCCTCCGCTGAGTGGTCTCTCTCACCCTCCATGAGCCCTTTCACTTCCTTCGTCTCAGATGACAGTTCCCTGACAACAAGCATACAGTAAAGTAGGTATTCTTATGTCATGGTAAGAAGGCACAAAGCCAGTGTCAACTGTTGGGGCCCATTGCTGCTACAGCCTCTCTGTCACTGATATGTTTGCTAGGCTCACCACACTGTTCTATCATGTTATTGCTATTTATTGTTTGTAAGCTGCTTTGGGATTCATTTGGATGAAAAGCAGGATAGAAATATAATGAATCAAATCACTCAATGGTTGGGATTGCAAGCTACAATTTTATGTTCCCCACATTTATGGTGCCATAATGTCACTCCCAGGTGTGGGAACTATGTACTGGAAGCTTGTAGCTGATGACTGCAGACGTGGGCCAATTGATCTAGGAGGTGGCACCAGAGGGCCATTTGTCAAGGACCCTTCAACCTTAGAGCCACCCCTCTGAAGGCCGATGATTGAGCAAAATCGTTTGAGGTCTAGGTTTGGTAGTGGGCGTTTGGTAGGGAGAAAGTTGTCCTAAAAGAGAAAATGCATTGCCAAAAGGATACTGATTTTCGAAACTGTTGCATATGCTCATTCATATGTCTAGATACAAATTTAGGAAGAATTACTATAAATGTAAATGCAATACATTTCACCATAGTGGGGAAGACTGTGACCAGGTGGCCTGTGGGCCTGCTCAGCTGGGTTAATGGGTGACTTAAAGGCCTCCCCTGCTCTTTCCCTTCCTTTGATTCTTTATCTTTAAACTGGATTTCCACAGCCCTTCAGACGGAGGACAGTAAAGCAGGTCACATAGAGGTTGCCCTGGAATCCTGTACGTCCTCTCTGCCTTGAGTTCCATAATGGAAAAGAGGCAGGATACAATGTAAGAAACAAACATTGGCCTCCTTTACAGCTGTGTTGAGCAATGTGGGGAGGAAGAAACCCCTGTCTAATACAAAGCGCTTCAAATGTATCCCAAGGTCCTGTTAGCAGCTCAGCATTGGCAAATCCCCCTCAGCTGCTCTGGAAATGATTAGGAGAAAATGAATTAATTTCCCTGCTGTCTTCCGGATGTACAGAAATTAAACCAGACTCCCGATTAATAAATGCAGTTTTGGATCAGGCGCCAGGGAGACCATGTGGCAGCCTTTAGGATGCTAATGGGGCCATACTTACTAACTTGACACTTTGTGTTGCTTACTATAAATAGTAGTGGTGGCAAAGAGGACTCTATTGGAGGCTGCAGCAAGGTCTTGGGCAAGGACCTCAATGCAGTCGGGTTTCTTTAATGCCTCTGGGGAAGCTGGGAAACATGGATGCTGAATCTTCCATGGTCCTAAGCTTCCACAGATGCACCACAACTATGTTGCTGCCTTCCAGCTGTGAATGGACCCCGGCTTGCTGTGTCTGGGAAGTAACGCCAAGTGTGGACTGTCAGTTTGCATTTCTTATTGCAGAAAGTAAAGATCTGATGTACAGAGATCTTTCCTATTCTGATTAATACAAGAGGATTCTAGAAGCTACTAGAAGCTTTTCTATGTGAGAGAAGCAGGCAGAAGGGCCGTGATTGTTTGGGTTATACCTTCTGGGAAGCTGGTTTGAACTAGTTCTCTTATCTCTTCCAGTTAAGGTTATGCTGACTATAAATATAGGCCAAAAGGAGCCCTGATTTTACTTTCTCTTTCTCTTTCCCTTCTGGTATGGTGTTCTGTACATAGTATGCTTAGTGCTAAAGTTTAGTCTTGTTATAGGTTTATAAGTTTTGTAAGTGCTGCAACTGGATTTTTTATGGACTGTGCCATCCTGAATGTACTGGATTTGTGACCATTAAGCTACATACATTTGCCTTCAGCACAAGTAAAGGTCTGCTGGATGAAATACAGTTGCCTCTGGTCTATTTTTGGAAACTCTTCTACTACGTGTTTAAGTTTTTTCCTCCACACGTATGACATGGACCACAGAGGAACGTCTCCAACTTGTGACCTTGAGGATGCAATTAGTAGATTCCTGGGCTTGGAAGCCAAAAGGAAGTTTATCTGTATCCATTTCAGAACAGATGTTGCACTAAACATTGAAGTAGGGGGCTATGCATGGAGTTGATGTCAAAAATCTTTCCTACGTATATATTAATACAGTGGTACCTCTGGTTACGAACTTAATTCATTCTGGAGGGCCATTCTTAACCCGAAACCGTTCTTAGCCTGAGGCGCGCTTTCGCTAATGGGGCCTCCCACTGCCGCTGCGCCGCTGCCATGCGACTTCCGCTCGCATCCCAGGGCAAAGTTTGCTACCAGGAGCATCTACTTCCGGGTTAGCGGAGCTTGTTACCTGACGTGTTCATAAGGAGGACAGTACGTAGCCCAAGGTTCCACTGTAATGAACTCCATCCTGTGAACATGGGTTGTTACATAGCCAAAGCAGATTGGTGGGGATGGGTCAAGGTTTGTAGAAGTACAAAAAATATTCAGAAGACAAACTGTAGGAAAATGTAGGAAAATTTCAAAGCCACATGAGAACTGAGCAGGTTCACTGGCCATGGAATGCTGACCAACTTTTGGAAGTGAAAAAGAAAAACTGGGAGAGTGGGGGAAATGTAACAGAATATCCTGGAAGAGGGCACAGCACTCCGTACCATAACATTTTGTTGCAGGCCCAATTTGTTGCATGATAAAGCTGATCCGTTGTCAACCTCAATTCAACCTCAATTCAATGCAACCTGTAGCTAACCTTAGCTCAGTGGAAAAACAGCAGTTTGATAGGAATCTAGGAATCCTGAATTTAGAAATCTGGGAGTCAGTAGGTCTGTACATATTGCTGAAAGGTTGCCCCGGGTAAACAGGTGGTGTTATCAGTTTATGATCTATGGATCAAAAGGCATGGACATGTTTTATGGCCCATGAAAGCACATCACTTGAAAAGCTGACCGGGGTGATGTTTGTAATATCCTGGTGTGTGGGCTTGATATCATTTCTGTTCTCAGTATGGAAAGAGATATGGAAATGTCTTAATAAATAAAATAAGCCCTGTTCTTATAGTGTGCAGGGAGCAGGGTTTGTCTCTTCACTTTCCCCGGGTGTCAATTTGGATTCTCCAGGTTTTTCTCTATCTTTTTTCCTTTCTTGGAAAGTTGCCTATGAGGCAATGCAGGGTTTGGTTTGAAAAACATTCCCCCCCCCCCTTTTTAAGGGAAGCAGAAATAAAAATTAGCATAGGACAAAAGTGCACCATTAGCAAAGGTCAAAAGTTCCCCAACATTTGTTTAATTCTATCTGCATTTACTTGTGATTTTTACATAGCATAAGATTCAAAGCAGAAGGTTTTACTCATTCTTGTTACTATAGATTATTTCTCCAGTGTGAGTAGTTCCTAGATCTTGTAAATAGCTTTACACACACACACACACACACACACACACACACACACAAACTTGCATACTCTGATTTGCTTGTAAAAGTATGAACATCATTAAATCAGGTATAAATAAAAAGATATGTTATTGGAAAAATAAAAGGGTATCTACAAAGGCAGAAAGTTACCGCTCTGATTGTTGTTTTTTAGATCAGATCCAACCAAAATGCAATATATTTTAATGAACATACATATTTTGTAATCATCCACAAGTTAAAAGCAAGAATACAGCAATAAAAGTCTTTAAACAATCCCCCACATCCTTTGATTTATTGCCTAGTGATTTTTTTAATGGTGTAAGTTCAAGACTTGTTTGACTGTAAGTGCTTCAAGGATTTTTACAGCTGAAATCTTTCATATATTTTTCATAATTTCAAATAAAGATCTAAAATCAGCAATGACCTGGAAGTTGCCTTTCTTTCTTGGATCTTCCTGCAATTCATATATAAACCCCCACAGAATATTTGATGCTTTATGACTCAATAGCTATGAAATACTTGAGGTCACGATGCCATATTGTTCAGTTTGGCACAGAACACATTATTTCCCATCATCTTTAAAAGAAACCTGAATTTTTACATCTTCATGGGAAAGTAGCCAAGAGAGGGAAATAATCTAAGCACATTCTATTCCTGTTCATGGCAACAATGTTTGAGAAGCAAATTATACAGAGTTTACTGAGCTGGGAACATTTTGAAATGTTTGAGTGTGTGCATGTCCACATATTTAGCAGTTCAACATTGTTTCACACACAGAGAGATATCTCCTCTCTTTATTCTGATTTTGCTCACCTATTTTAGCAATGTAGAAGAGGCGTGTATAATTGGCCGTGCACAAATCTGTCATAATTTTGTAGAAGAAAAAAGCACAGGGCTTTCCCCACCTGTAACTGAGCAGATTGGCTGTTGTGAGTGGAAGAAGTTTGTGTGCATTATAAACAAGATTTAGATGACATATTGCAACAGGAAGGAATAATTAAGAAATGGGTGTTCTGCAGAATATTTGCAACTCATGTGGAGCATCAATCCCAAAATAAAACTACGGTATTTTTAAAAATCCTAATCTAATCTGTTATTTTGGGGGTGGGGCTTGTTTCCTCCACCTCACTTCCCCTTCTTCACCAAATGGCTGATTACCACATGCTCTCTACAGAAAGGGAGAGAGCTTTTTCTTCCCTTGGTGGGACAGGAATATTTTGGCAATCGTGACTGTAATGAAGAGTCTGAGGCAGTGATGTTTGTTTATACACCTATAAATCAGGGGTAGTTGCTGCATGACTAATAATAAATGATAATAATAATATTTTATTATTTATACCCCACCCTTCCTCATTTAAAAACCAGGCTCAGGACGGCTAACAGCAAATATAAAACATTGATTAAAATGTGACTTGAAAACAGCATAAAACAGCAAATAATACAACATAAAATGCAGCATCAATATCAATAAAATTCAATAATTCAGGGAACATTTTTTTGTCAGTAGACATTGATAGTTCACCAGGGCTAACTGGTTAAGTTGGTCCTACTAAGGCCAGCAAGGAGGTGTGTGAATCAGAATTTAAATGTGGGGTCACAGAAAGGGTTTCTTCATAGAAGAGGAAAGGGAAAAGGGAATAGAGGATCAGGCTAATTCAAATTGAAGGCCAGGAGGAATAGCTCTGTCTTACAGGCCCTGCGGAAGGAGATCAATTCCTGCAGGGCCCTAGTCTCGTGGGACAGAGCATTCCACCAGGTTGGAGCCGTCACTGAAAAAGCCCTGGCCCTGGTGGAGGATGGTCTGGCTTCCTTAGGGCCTGGGACCTTTAAGCTATTATAATTCATGGACCTTAGGGTCCTCTGCTGGACATACCAGGAGAGGCAGTCCCATAAGTACGAGGGTCCTAGGCCACATAGGACTAATACACTGAAAGGTGAGTGGATTGGAACCGCTTCTCTCACCACTACATTAACCATTTTTGACCAAAGGTTGAACCTTTCTCCCTACTTTTTCTCCCCATGCTGCAATGTTTGGGGTACTTTTCTTCCAGCCCAGTTCACAACCAGCTGTGGCACTGGACTGAGATGAGAAAGGTGCCGCAGGTGATGGCGTGTAGAGAGATAAGACATGATGGAGGGGAAGGATTGAGCAACCCTCACCCATAGACACCCCGTGAAGGGCTGTAGCTCAGTGGTATAGCATTTGCTTTGCACAAAGAAGGTGCCATGATCAATCCCCAGCGTCTCCAGGGTGGTTTGGGAAAGACCTTCTATCGGAAAACCCCAGAGATCTGCTGCCAATCAATTCAAATCTAGGTAGACCAATGGTCTGACTTAGTCTAAGACAGTGTGCTACGTTCCTGTGCAAAAAAATAAAATATCGCTCCCATTCTATTTTATGTTTATGCATGACTGTGACAAACGTCTGGCTAGGCCCTTTGTTGGTTGCTAGTTAAGTTTTGAAAGCTGTAAATCCAAGTTCCTTGGGATATATACATTGGCGATTGCAGGATGTTAGGAAATACAAGGATTCCACCCAGCTCTCCTCAAATAAAAAGATGTCAATTTAATGGCAAAGGATCTGGAAACAGATGTTTCATGCAAAGAATGGAGGCTGTGTCATTTCTTTAAGGCTTTCAAATTCACTTCTTGTCAGATGGGTTGGTTAAGAGAGAAAATGAATGAGCTGTGCTAAGTTTTATTACTCCACCTTCTGATGTGGGAACCCTTTGCTCTAGGAAGAATCCTGAGCATTGCTCAACCGACTGAGGCATTCCTGTTGCAATACTATTTAGAAAGTGTTTAGGGATTAAAGTATGGGAAGATATTTGTGTTTTGAAGCACACTCATGTAAGAGGAGGATCGGAAAGATTGTTACCTACAGGTAGCCACAGCCAATTGAATAAAATCATTAAGAAAAGCAGAAATGAGGAACCGGTGATGTTCTGGAAGTTGTTGGACTACAACTCCCATCATCCGTAGTCATGCTGGCTGGGGCTGACAGGAATTGGAGTCCAACATCTGGAGGGCTACAGGTTTTTCATCCCTGCTTTAAAAGAAGGAGGCATTGGCATAAGTGGATCAGTGTGTTTGGACTGATGAGTTATAAACTGATCCAATGTATGGGTATTAGTATTAATGAAAAATAAGCTTCCATCATTGAGTTGACCTACTAATCCCTATACACATCATATAGAATATGGGGGAAATGGGCAAAGGTTTTAGCCCCAGGACTGTCACCTATAATTCCGATGCAACATCCTTTCTTTCAAAATTAAAAAAATGCAAAAAATGTGAGGGTATGGAAAAACACCATTTATAGTATTTGAAAGATTATTATAGAAAGGGACAACTTCTTACATTAGCATAGATGCAAGTACGTTTGGAAAATAATCAATTTTCATGGCTGCTAGAATATATATTGAGATCATTTCTTACAAATACGCAAATTAAAAATGAAACTACAAGGAAACTAACATAATATGAAAAGATAGTAATAAGAGATAGTATTATGACTAAGGGATTGATTTCCCTTTTATACAAAACCCTACTGAGAACCAATTTTGCCCCCAACAAAAATCTAAAGAGCTGGTGGGAATTAAATTGGACTATAAACATTGAAGAGGATAAATGGAACTATTTATGGACAAAAACACTATATAAATCTTTGTCAGCGACTACTAGGGAATGTTCACTAAAAATTGTACGTGGATGGTGTTTAACATCAAAGCCCATTGGCTCTCCTTTATGTTGGAGAGGATACCAAATTATAGGTATATACCAATACATGCGGTGGGAATGTCCAGAAATCAAATGATTTTGGAAGGAAGTTTTTAAAGAGGTATCTCAGATTACAGCTCAAACAATCCCAATAATCCCAGCATTAGCCTTACTTAATTTATATACTTTTTAGTATATAAATTATACTAGTATATTTAGTATATAAATTTAGATATGGACTAAGTAAGAAGTAAGGCATTAGTAATACATTTATTAACAGCTAGAACGCTAGTAGCCATAACTATGGAAACCTTGCAATTAATAAATACTTATCGGTGGTATAATATAGTCTGGCAAACAGCCATAATGGAAAAGCTGTGGCAAAAATTGAAGGTGGCAAGGGGAAAGAGAAAACAATATAATTTTTAGATGGTATGGTGTGGTTTTCATTAAATATACGAATGAAACAACACGTGGACATGAAATATTGGCAGCAACGGTTTTAGGCGTACCCATACATCGTACTGAACCTGGAAGTGAACCGAAAACGTCACAAAAGGGGGCAGAACGGGGTAGGGCGGAGGCAGAACAGGATGTTTGCAGGCTTTTTCAATGGATGTTACAATTACATATGATTTCACGCCAGCATGCAATGACCTGGAACGCAACCCCCGTGCAAACAGGTAAATTGCCTGTACCCACAACATATTTTGCAATATGGCATAGAATAGCAGACACTACTCATTAGGCCTACCCCATTCTTCCTACTAGTCTGTATTTTCCAAGCTGATTTATTGAAGAACTCATTCTACTGGTTTACTGTAATAATCTTAATAATAATAATAATAATAATAATAATAATAATAATAATAATAATATATTTATACTCCGCCCATCTGACTGGGCTTCAGTGACATAAAATAATATGTTTAGTGACACTTTTTTTTGTTAGTCATGCCAAGTTTTATTATTTATGTGCGTGCAATTTTGTAACAAGAAAATATTTTATATATATATGCACACACACATGTATCTGATCCACAGTTGCTGTTGCTTCTGATGAAGGAAGCCATTAAACTATGCATTTTACTTGTTTTTAGATCTCTCAAAGGCAAAGTAGCAGTTGGTTTACCACATAATTTTCAGTGGCCGTTGACATTTGCTTAATTACTCTCTCGCGCATCTAAATACGAACTTTTTGTCCAGGGCTGAACTTTTAAAATATAAATTGTGAATGTTTTATTTTCCGAAGGTATGAGAAGCAACAGTGAGCATAGTCTTTCATCAAAACTAAAGGTGTGGAGGCCTGGTGAGATTTTCAAACCCAAATTAATCATAGACTTTAGCAGAGGAGCAAAGGACAAAGAATTCAGTAATGGATCTGTTTCTTGTTTGATGAGAGTCTACTGCCACAACTAATAGAGAGCATGTTGTCTACACATAAAGCAGAAATGCCCAAGACTCCTTTTACGTTCAGGCTTCCTCAGCCACCTACCTCAGAGTAGCTCCACTGCGCACAATGCGATTGCTCTAGAGTAGCATTTGGGAGTTGGTGGTTTGGGTGAATCAGGTTACTTTAGAGCCATCTGTGCTATCTCCCCGCAAATTCTTACACTGTAAATAGCTGTTTCTGAATCCTCCCAGACTTCCATTGCGCCTGCTGTAATGTCATTTTGGAGACGAGTACCATGGAAGGAGGGAGATATGATATAAGGCAGGGGTCATCATCTTGGGAGTGATAAATGGTGGAAATGCAAGAAATGCAATCACCAATGGATAGCTAGAGGAAGTGTTAACTTTCTCCCCTTAGAATGGTGCTTTTAAACAAACTAGACTCATGGTAGTTAAAAAGACTTTTAGCAGCTGATGTGATATCACGATCATGGCTGCGTACATGCCATACACTGAAAACACATTTCCTCCCCAATGAATCCTGCTAACTGTGGTTAACCCTGCACACAGCTACAGTTCCCAGAAACCTTAAAAAACTTCTGGGAGGAATTTGATGCCGTGCTAAGGCAATTTGTTCCATCAGGGGAAGCATTTTTTTTTCATTTTTTGTATTTTCGTTTGTATTTATACTTTTCAAATTTATACATTTCATTAATCTTACAATCCATTTAACATTTCAAAATTGGACTTCCTTCCCCCTCTTTCTGCGGTTCCTTAAATTTATATTTTAAAATATCCAAATTCATTTAAGTTGCTCATTTAGTTATCTACTATAAATATAGACTCTTGTAAAACTGCAGGTTATTACAACAATCTTGCCAATGTTTACAATTTATCTGTAAATATTCAATAAACCATTTCCATTCTTTTATAAAAAAAGTTTGTTGTCTTGATTTCTTACTCTTCCAGTAAGTTTCGCCATTTCTGCATACTGCCTAAGTTTTTGTATCCGTTCTTCCTTTACTGGGTCTCAGGGCAAGCATTTTGGCTCGCCAGATGGAACAGTCATCCTCTCTGCCCCCCACTCCACCCCACATGCTGCTATGCGGGTTCTCCCAAGCCCCTCAGAACCACACAGGGTGAGGATAAAATGTTGTGAACCGCCCTGCGATCTATGGATGAAGGGAGTATACAAATTTAATAAATAAATAAATAAATAAATAAATAAATAATAATAATAATAATAATAATAATAGATAAATAAAATGGGTAGAATGAGAACCATGTACCCCTTGAGCTCCTTGGAGGAAAGGTGGGATATAAATGCAAACCACAACAACAAGAACAACAACTCGCAGTGGTGGGGGGAAATGTGGGAGTTGGACCAGATGATCCCAGGGTCTCTTCCAACTCTACAGTTCTACAATTCTGTGATCCATAGGATATCTGCATGCCTGAGACTGTCACTTCTTGAACAATCAGTCTATCAACCATTTTGTTGCTTGATCTCCATTCTGTTCAAATGAGAAGATTCTCAGTTCAAATGGAGAATTGAACTTTGATATCTTTTCAAATCCACGTGGCTTTCCTTTCTTTTTCTCCCTCACCTTTTTCACTTTCACAGCGCACATATCCTTCCTGTTGCTTGTCCTTTGCAACACAGGTGTATTATGTTTTGTTTCAAATATATTTATATATATATATACAAGATGTAATGATGCTGATGGTCTTTATGCCGTACGCCGCTTAGAGATGTTTAAAATATTGAGCGCTTTCTAGAAGCATTTAAAATAAAGACATAAAGCTGCTTTGACAAGTTTCTTTCCTTTTATATCGTCGCTCCCCTGATGAAAACACTTTTCTCATGGCTTTGCCTTCCCCACATGCAGAGAAATGCTGCAAGTTTTTCTTAGGCGGGAGAGGCTGTCGGAGCCGTTTCTCTGAAATCTGAACTCACCCCCACCCGCTAGGGGCCCTTTTGCTAACTCCTTGTTAATCGCACGTGAAGGATATTGCATTGGCCTTTGTGAGCAAAAGAATGAGCAGCGACGAGGAAAGCCTCTTGCTCTCCCATATCAGTGGACTGGAAAACAGGTTTAGTCCAAAGTCTGCAGAGAGCAAGCCCTGGTGTCAGCTGTCCGTCTGTAGAGCATCTGTCTAGAGATGAGGGCTTGCTTCATTGCCATTGGATATATAAGTCATGCAGCCTTAGGTTACCATTGTAATGGAGCACATCCTCGACAGCTGAGGCTGTTCTCTGTGGCTCATTCAGCAGGCCAGAACTGCTTTAGCCGGAGAGCTCCGGGGATTATGGGCTCCAAACAGCTGTCTGCGGCAACCTCGATTTATTTGCTCTAAATGGGAACTTGCTTTTTTTTTTCTTTTTTGCCAGCTAAATCAAACTTTATCAGACAGTTTTATGGTTGGCCGTTAAAATCAAATGTGTTTTCTTGAACAGTAAACACTTTGTTGCCATTAGGAAGCGATTATATAAACAAAAGGCATCCACAAGCGCACAATAGGGTGCCGTGCAACAGGGCTGTTGGAATAGTACACGTCCCTTTGCAGAACTGGCCTTGCTCTGGGGAAAGGATGTGCTCCAAAACGCGTCTGAAAAATGACAAAGGAACTCCTGTCCTCCAAATTAATATTAAAACTGTGTGTGTCTATCTATCTGAGCCCAGATGCACACACACAAACACAAACACAACGGCAAATGACCCAAACTGATTCATGTTGATGTTCCCATGTAAATGTTGACAATCCCAGATGGATTTTGTGACTCCCTATTGTAAACTGCCCCGTGGTCCTTGGCTGAAGGGCAGTATAGAAGTTTAATAAATAGAATTAAATGAATTAAAATAAATCTGTGCTTGAGGGCTGGGGGGGATACTTCATTGCAGATTTGGGGGATGCAGAGAGCTATACTGGGGACAGAGGAAGGGGAAGGTCTATTTTTTTAGAAGTTTGCTCATCTGATGTTGGATTATAATCCTTAG
Source organism: Podarcis filfolensis (assembly GCF_964270895.1). Lineage (NCBI taxonomy): Eukaryota > Metazoa > Chordata > Lepidosauria > Squamata > Lacertidae > Podarcis > Podarcis filfolensis. The sequence continues at coordinate 98,655,463 of NC_139606.1, forward strand.
TTATTAAGCTAGCCTTCCCCAAGATGTTTCAGACCACAACATTTATCATTTCTGACAGTTGGCCTTAGAGACAATGGGCATTGTAGCGCATGATGTCTGGGGAAGGCTGCTTTTGTGGCAACAAACTAATGTGGCAACCCCACTGGGAAAGGAAAAAGGGATTGTTTCCTACAATATGCACATTTGTTCCTTCAAAACCAGGAGTCAGCAAATAGTTGGAATATGCTCATGCTCAAAGGAATCCTCCTCAGGTCATAAATTTGTTCACGTTAAATGCAAACATCTGAATGGCAAGAGACTATGGAAAGGGATAGACTTTCCACACTTTGTTCTGCTCCATGCCAGCACTATGCATTCCCCATCGGCCAAAGAGGAGAGCAGGCTCATTCCATCAACAACACTCTTTAACCAATCTCTTGCTGCAAATGCATAGCATGGGGCTTTGCTCTGGGAAAGAGCAGTAGTAGAATTTAGTGTCCCTCTTCTTTTATTGTGTCCAGCCTTAGAAACAAGCCTGTAGAAATGAAGGATCGTGTTCACAATTGATTGAAAGTCATGCTCTTTACTACTCTGGGTTGTAGCCAATGCAGCGCTAAGTTAGAGCCACACAGCAGCCTGTTGTGAAATGTTCTGTGCCAGTGGAACGTTGCTGCACAAGAGAATGCACAACCACATCGCTAGTAATTGTCTGGCACAATAAATTGTGAAAGGAGTTTCTGCTAGCTCAAATGTTGTAATAAATTCCTCCGTTGCTGAACATCACAGGTCACCTCTCTGCTAGTACATGAGCTGTCCCACTAGCAGACACAGAAAAGAAGAAGGGTGGGTGTCAGGGAACTGACATCGGAGCCCAGAGTGGAGGTAGGGCTCTCCGATGATGCAGGAGAAGGGACCAGCAGGGATAGGGAGAACGCTTCCATTGGGGAAGGAAATCGGCATGACACCAGGAAAGAAGGGGAGGAGGGAAGGTCTTCGGAGAGAGGGCTCCAAGACCCTTCCACAGGGTCCAGCGGGGAGAGCCCAGGACCTCCGCTGGCCACGCCCACTCTGCGCAGGAGACTTCCACGCAGGGAGGCTAGGAGGAGACTTGGCGTCAAACAGCTTTTATGTTGGAAGAAGTTCAGGGAACGCCCACTGACGGATTCTGCCAGTGACTGAGACAGTCGCCTTGTAAGGGCTGTCAAATCAGGGAAAGGTTTAGCTACCCCAACAGCTGGGAGCAGTTTGGAATTTACGCACAAGCAACCCCAATTCCCCTTACAGTGGGGAATCACTAAAATAATTCCACCAAAATATTAATGAAAGAAATTCAAGGTGTTTGTTTTCTTTAAGGACCGAATGTTTAAACCAATGTTTATAAGAATGCATATATATGGTGTGCATAAAATTAAAATATTTGTGAAATTAACATACAAGAATGCATTATGTTAGGGAAAACTGCATGCAAAGGTGTGTTTATTCGAATGAATTTGCACTAAAATGCTGAGGAATTATCACGAGGTCCGTCCCCCCGTCAAACTACTGCAGAAATGTGAAGAACTGAATTTAAGACTGGAAAAATGAGAAACTGAGAGAAGCAAAATTGACAGCTCCTCCCATCCCTAGTGCTGACAGATACAAGAGAGGAAGGATTGCCCTGGAAAAGACTCCATAACAAGCTAGGAGATCACACAACCTGCCTTGTGCTCCAAGCAAGTTAGGACCTAGATCTGAAACACACAGTTTGAGCTGAGCTCTGTAAAATGGTTCGTCGACAGAAGTCTAGAATCTGAATCCCCTCTGAATGATGGGAAGTTTGGATCTTGCAGTCTTGACTCTGCAGAGGTGCCAAATTTCATTCAGCGATGACATGCTTTGCAGATCATTTGAAAAGACAGTTGGCACATTCAACATTGAGTCTGAAATAAAAAACGCATTCATATGCTGGCCGGGTTTATTGCTCTGGTGGCTGCAGTGAATGAAACCCAATGTGGGGGTGGGGGGGGCAAGGCATACCTCTGCCCAAATGCACCATGTCTGGCTTGCAGAAATGTTTGCCTGCATCCTGTGAATCCTGGAACTCTGTACGAAGATTATCAACCCATGCACAACTGGCAAGGCTACAACCCGATACCTACTTTTCTGGCAGTAACCTCCGCTGAATTCAGTGGGATTTACTACTGAGTACACATGCATAAGGGACGCGGGTGGTGCTGTGGGTTAAACCACAGAGCCTAGGACTTGCCGATCAGAAGGTTGGCCGTTCGAATCCCCATGACGGGGTGAGCTCCTGTTGCTTGGTCCCTGCTCCTGCCAACCTAGCAGTTCGAAAGCACAGCAAAAGTGCAAGTAGATAAATAGGTACCGCTCCAGCGGGAAGGTAAACAGCATTTCCGTGCACTGCTCTGGTTCGCCAGAAGTGGCTTAGTCATGCTGGCCACATGACCCGGAAGCTGTACACCGGCTCCCTCGGCCAATAAAGCGAGATGAGCCCCGCAACCCCAGAGTCGGCCACGACTGGACCTAATGGTCAGGGGTCCCTTTACCTTTACTTTACACATGCATATAATTGCACTGTAAGTTTGTGGATGGGATTCGACTCATAAGTCCCATCAATGGGAGCCCTGTGCAAGGACTTCCATCTGCCTCATGGGGCCTTCCCCATCACTTCTCTCTGTGCAGCCTTGTGCAATTGGCTAGGGGTGCATTTGCGAGGAGGAGGGATCATTCATCTGGCAAGCTGAATGCCTGCCCTGATGGCATGAGCACTTTAGTGTGATGTTGAATTCCTCCTTGTGATTGCATTTGGGCAAAGTACCATATTGGCTTGAATATAAGCCTCACTTTCCCCCAAAATTCTGACCATGAAAAGTTAAAGTGCGGCTTAAATACACGACAAAAATAGGCTTTTACAGTATCGTTGCTGAAACACATATGGTAAAACAGAACGGGTGTGAGTGCCTGCAGAATTTTAAGGGAGCAACTTATATTCGAGTATTGTCTTTTTTTCTTTTTCCCCCTTGAATTTTAAAGGTGTGGCTTATATTAGGGTGCGGCTTATATTTGGGCCAATATGGTATTCCATGGATGGGTAGCACATAGGAATGAAGCTTTCTTTTTTAAAGAAAGTTTGCTGAATTATTAGGCGTGCTGCAAACTGAAAAAGGTTCCTTGCTGCCATGTGAGTATACTAACTAGAATTGGTCTAAAATCATTTGCTAAATTTTATTCAGCCATTCATTTGGGGAGAGATGGTAGCCAACAATGCCCCAAAGACTGATAGTAAGAGAATATTGGGGAAACTTTGTAGAATGGTGGTGGTTGGTACTTATCTTAAATCCACACCTGCACTTTATATTTAAAGCATGAAGGGGTTAAGACCATAGAGTAAGCTGTCCTGCCTGGCTTAGCTAGGTCACCCCCCACCGCACCTTGGGAGGAAAGTAATGAAGTCTATTGTTTCTCCCAGAGAAGCTTAGCACATGGAGGTGTGAGCAGGTTGCTCCAAATTCAGACTGCAGGGCTCTTACAAGCCATTCTAGTATTCCTATACCTGTAATTTAGGAATGTTCATGTTTTACTGCCTGTGTTTTCTGAGTGATGTGTGGGAAAGCACATCAACCTGACCTTTGGACAGTTTGTAAGAACACCATTTTTAACTTACCAAATGTGCAGGCTTTTTGTATCATAGGGGAAGTGGGAAACTTTGGCAGGAACTTGGAAGGGTATATTTTAAAGGACTAACAGTCAATATTTTCACGCTTTACTTTGCTGCATTTTTTTCCCCTTCCAAAAACCAAAATACAAAAAGTAAAAAAGAATACAAGTGAAAATACAGAAATATAAAAAATAAAAAAATTCACAGACCAAACCAAACATTTCTCCCCTTTCCCACCCACCACCTTGCCATATACTTATAACATATTTTAAACTAAAATATGACTTCCTTCCATTGATGCTTGACCTTATTTTACATTCTTATCTTTATTGTTTTATATATAAAACAAAACATAGCAACACAACAATAAAGATAAGATTTATATATATAAATTATTCCTTACAAACTTTGTCATATACATATCATGATTTCTGTATCGGAACAGTGTTTCATTGTATATTCCTTCACACATTCCCAGTTCTTTATCAAACTTCGCTTTGATTGTCCTCTAATAGCTGCTGTCAATTTTGATGTTTCCGTGTATTCAATAAGCTTATTTTGCCACTCAAATATTTTATTTCCTTTCCAATTCTTCACTATGAGCACTCTTGCCGCAGCAGATGCATAGAGGAATATCATTCTCTTATTTGTTGGGCTCTCATTTGTAATTAATCCCAGAAGTTACGCTTCTGGCTTTTTGCTAAATGACCTTTTATAAATCTTTTTTATTTCTTCATGTACCTCATTCCAAAAAGGTCTTATCTCTTTGCACCCCCACCAAATATGATACATTGATCCTATCTCTGTATTGCACCTCTAGCACATTTTGGAATTTTGCTTATAATTTTTTGCCAGTTTTTTTGGAATAAATACCATCGGTATATCATTTTCATTAGGTTCTTGTGGTGTTTGCCCTCCTAGGTGGGTCATAAGGAAAGGGTTAAATGAGTGTGAAGTGATTGGCCAGTGGGAACCCAAGGGGAGGAGTTAGAGTTAGAGTTGGAGTTGTTGGGAAGTCAGTTGGGAGTTGGAGAAGGAAGAGGGAGGATAAGTCTGTGGGTTGGTCTAGTTTTGATGTGAGAGAGTGAGAGAAACAGTTAGGAGGAGTCAGATAGACAGTTGGGATAATCAGTTAGAAGTTATTAGGAAGGTATAGACAGGTAAAGAAACTAAGATTAAGAAACTGACAAGAAAAATTATCTGAAACCATAAACTTGTTAATGCTTATAAAATAAACTTGCTTATTTGATTTAATGTTAACAACTGTCTGGACTCTGTGTGTACCCAAGAGAAACAGGTTGGTGGCAGCGGGGAAGCAATCACAGTGGTGGCACAGGGATCAATAGACTGTCAAACGTCTGGGGACCCTGTGTGATCGCCACAGTTCTCTCTTACCGTGTAGCACCGTGTAAATAACAATTTCCCGCAATTGTTCCCATTGCTCTAGCATTATGTTGTAACCCAAGTCCTGAGCCCACTCTGGCTTCTCCTCAGATCGTATAAATCTTTCGCCTTTTGCTGCGTGTTTTGTGATTTTAAATCTCTGCTGGGGTTCTCTCACCAAAGAGTACTTGTCCCAAATCTTGGCATCCAGGAATTCTTCTTTTATAGACTGTCAGGGAACTGCCATCGGAGCTAGAGGCGGAGGGAAGGCTCCAGAGGGATGCCGGAGAGGGTCCCAGCAGGCAGAGAGGCAGCCCATCTGCTGGGGAAGGAAATCAGAGTAACACCAGTGGAGAAGGGGGGCAGATGGGGGAATCGGAGAGGAGGCTCCAGGACTCTTCACCGGAGACCAGCGGAGAGAGCACGGGTGCTCCGCTGCCCACACCCTCCCTGCGCAGAAGACTTCCGCGCAGGGAGAGTAGGAGGAGACTTGGCGTCAAAGAACTTCTTTGCTGGAAGAAGTTCAAGAAACGCCCACTGACGGATTCTGCCAGCGACTGAAACAGCCACGAAGTGAAGAGACAGAAAGGGTTCAACCAGGTAACCTAGCCAGGAGTGGCGGCAACTTACGCACGAGCAACCCCTAGAAACATTACATAGACCTATTTTTTCTTTGCCACGAACACAAAGAATGCTGGCAACTGTGGCTTGTTAATAGTTGCTGAGAGTTGTCTGGAGACACCAATTCTCCTCACGAAGCTGGGCCTCAGGTTCCTCAACTCTGCTGTAGATATTGTTGGACTCCCATCAGACCAATTCAACACAACTAAAAGTCAGGGACAATGGGAGCTGTAATTCTGGAACACCTGGAGGGACTCAGGTTTGCCACCCCTGCTGCAAACCTTATGCAATGTACAAAAACGATCCTTCTAGGCTAGGAGTTCTCAAGCAGATTTCTGACTGAGCAGTTAAAAGAAAATAAGGCATTGCTAAGTAGCACCAAGAGGGCATTACACCGAGGAAGTAAGCAGTAAATTTATGGTCTTGCTTTGCACAGCTGTACAGGGAGGGAACATGGCTATTAGGAAGAGGAATGCCTGTGTGTGTGTGTGTGTGCAGATGCAGAGGGAAGAGTGGAATAACACTAATAATTAAAATGGTCCTTCCTGGCCACTGAAGCAAAGGTTTCTAAGAGAAACCCGACTCCTCAAAGTGCAAGAGGCCACTGATTGAAAATTCTTTCATAAGCAGGAAGTGAGAGAGAAGGAGAGAGAGGGGACTTATAAGGGAAATATGCTCTGTTTATTTTGGCTACGGGTCCCAAAAAAGCACACACAACCCCCCCACCCCCTAAAAAAAACCCTGGTGCAAAAAAGCAAAGACAAAGGAAGGAGGAAAAGGAGTGACAAAAGTACTCTGAGGATTGTGAGGATGTGAGAAAAGTACTCAGTGGATTTTGTTTTTCTGAAGATTGGAAGGTTCCATTCCAAATGCAAATCCTTTAGTTGTGTACACTGCTCCAACAAATCCATGGTTCGCTGCTTATTTGGAAGAGAATGGGTGCAAAAATACAGGAGTCCTTTGGTGAAGAGTGCAAGCCTTACTCAGAGGTAATCCCCACTGAGTTCAATGGGACTTGTGCCCAGGTAAGGGTGTATTGGATTGCAGCAAACCAAACCATTTGTTCAGTGATGTAATCGCCTATTGCAAAGAGCAGCCACCAGATGTTTGGGTGCTATTCTCTCCTTTCGAAGCCAGAGGCAAGGCTTCCGAATACTAGAAACCACAGGAGAATAATAAGAATAATAAGAATAATAAGAATAATAAGAATAATAAAATTATTTATACTCTCCCCTCCCCAGCCAGGGGAGGCTAACACCAAATATAAATTACAGTAAAACATAATAGAAAACAACAAAAACAAACAGTTAATTAAAACACGGCTTAAAATGCAGCTTAAAATGCAGCCTCATTTTAGTAGTAGCCCATAAATCAAGACCATAAAGGGAGGAAACATCAGATATCAGAGTGCTCTTCTGGTTGGGTCCTGTTTGTGGGTTTCTCACAGGCATATAGGTAGCCACTGTGAAAACCGGATGCTGGACTAAATGGCCCATTGGCCTGACCCAACAGGCTCTTCTTGGGTTTTTAAGGCCCAGTGTCAAGGCTGGCTCAGACATAGGTCAGCACTCTAATGCAGAGACGAGCAGGATTTTTAATTCTTTATTCAAGAAAACAGCAAACAATGCAGAGGAGCCTCAAGGCAGGGCCAATTTCCATAGCACACTTGTCAGGACTGACAGTTCCTGCTTCCCACTTCCCAATAAGTCCCCTTCTCCTCCATAAGTTGACCATGTAAACTCTTGCTCATTGTTTAGCCACATGCGTAGCTCTTTGTGTCTTTGGCGATAGGGGGGCAGGGGAGCCTAATGCAGTAGGACAGGCAAGCTCCTGTGCCGTGTCTGAACTGCTTTCTGCCTTTAGCTCTTCTCTCTCGCTCATGCCTGTAGCTTCTTCAGTGACACACCATAGCTCCACCCCTTCATCTTCTGACCTGTCCTCAGTGTCCCATCACAGTTCCCCATGCTCTGAACCTTCCTCCTTTGAGGCTTCCCTGGGGTGCCTCCCACCACTCCTCATCATCCAGTCCCTGACACCCAGTCCCTTGAACCACCCTTTCCTATGCCTTTTCTATGCAACAGGGTTGAAGAGCACCACCACCCCCTGCAAATGCGGCTCACTTCATCTTAACTACTGGACATGCAAGGTGGGGCGAATGAGAGTTGGGAGTCCAACACCATCTGGAGGGGCACCTTTAATAGTTATTTGATATTTATTTATTTCATAAAATTTATACACCACTTGGTTGTAAAAAACCTCAAAAGTAAAGGGACCCCTGACCATTAGGTCCAGTTGTGGCCGACTCTGGGGTTGCGGTGCTCATCTCGCTTTATTGGCCGAGGGAGCCGGCATACAGCTTCCGGGTCATGTGACCAGCATGACTAAGCCGCTTCTGGCAAACCAGAGCAGCGCACGGAAACGCCGTTTACCTTCCCGCCAGAGTGGTACCTATTTATCTACTTGCGCTTTGACGTGCTTTCAAACTGCTAGGTTGGCAAGAGTAGGGACCAAGCAACGGGAGCTCACCCCGTCGCGGGGATTCGAACCGCCGACCTTCTGATCAGCAAGTCCTAGGCTCTGTGGTTTAACCCACAACACCACCTGCATCCCAAAGCAGTTTACAAAAACCTCAAAGCAGTTTACAAAAGTTTTAGAGGATAGTCCTCTGTAAATTAGGACACATGGCCACCCTACAGGGCCCTTGTCTTCATTGCATTGGAATGGTGACTTTGGTATATATTGCAAAATTATAATTATTATTACTCTGGTATGTAAGAAGCATTGTTTTCTATTCCTCACTGTCTTCTAATTACTTCAGCAGCCTTAGAAAACTGCAGATCCTGGGATTCTTTGAGGCAAGCCATTGCTGTGTCATGCTACTTTAATGCAGATGGGGCCTAAGACCTTCTCCAAAAGGTCAAACAGAAACCTTTTGTCAAGTGATACAAATTTTTGGTTCTTTTCTTTTTTAAATTTCAAGTTGTCAATAGCTCTCTTCAGGCATTATGAAGACAGCAATGTAAACATTTGAAGCAGGGGATTGGGGGACCATAGGAGAAGCATGCCAGCTCCGTCTGCCCCATTCATCACTATTGAAGCCAACTTCATACTTGTGGACAACCTTCAGCATGGAAGCTTTTGGCTTCCCATGTATTATAGAAAACCAGGGTGCTTAATAGTTGTTAATTTGGGACCCAAGCAGAGCATTGGCCTCTATTCTCTTCACATAGCTACAATTCTCAATAATACATCGCTCTTTCCCAGGAAATCACAGCACTTCCAGGATTCTTTGGGGGAAGCCATGACTGTCTAAAGTGGTATGATATTGCTTTAAGTATATAGCGCAGATGGGGGCTTATGTGCTACTGGCGAATACGTGTCTATTTACAAAAAGCTAAGTTAAATTAAGCTTTGGCACGTCAAGCGAATTGCCCTACATTTTGTTGGGTTTTGGCTGGAGGGAACAGGAACGTAGAAGAGCCAATAAACTGTGATTTTGTTTTATATCCAGAGGTTTGCTTTGAATCTGCAGCACATAATATCCCCATACATTTCACTGAGTTTCTGAGGAACTTATTAAACCCTGCAAAGCTGAGTAGCTAGCTTTAGTATGTTCTAAAATTTTGATATCTTGTTTTACTGTTTTCCTCTTCCTGCTAGCAGCCAAGACTTAAGATATACATCATAATGCCTTTGGGCCTTGTTTTCAAACGTGCTTTGGACCGGGAGTCTCCTCCTTCTGGACTAATGTCAAGGAAAAACTGGAGACGATTGCTGGCTGCAGGACTGATCCAAAGGCAGCTGAAGTCAGTGGAAAGATTTCCAGTGATGGTTGGGTGGCTTTGGAAGGAAAGTGGAACGGAAGCCTCATTCATTTGCATTTTTAATTTCTGTACCCCACTTCTTCCAAGCGGAAGCTCATAGTGGCTAAGAATAACATGCAAAAGAAATCGAAAAGCATGGCCATGTGCAGGATGTGTAACAAAAACAACTTTAATGCAAAATGGTGTATGGAGGGGGGAAAGCCATCAAGCAGACAGCTGCCTGTACTGAACTGAATAGCAGAATGCCTGACAGTTGATTCAGGCCCTTCCTGGTTGTGCAAGGATGCTCAATACGCTGCGCAAGTGCAATCTAAGTAGCATCATTCCAATAGTATAAATCTGAACAATGTCCGGGGGGGGGGGAGGATCTTATTTAATAGATTTCTAGCCTACCTTTTGGGACCACTTGCCATCGCAAGGCAGTTTCACAAAAGGAAATTCAACATAAGGTGCCAAAATACACTATACAGTCGTACCTCGTGTTACATACACTTCAGGTTACATATGCTTCAGGTTACAGACTCCGCTAACCCAGAAATATTACCTCGGGTTAAGAACTTTGCTTCAGGATGAGAACAGAAATCGTGCTCCGGTGGCGTGGCGGCAGCAGGAGGCCCCATTAGCTAAAGTGGTGCTACAGGTTAAGAATAGTTTCAGGTTAAGTACGGACCTCCAGAATGAATTAAGTACTTAACCCGAGGTACCACTGTACTGCAGGTGTGGGTAGCCTGAGGCCTGGCTCTCAAGATTCTTGCTTCTTCTTCTTCTTTGGCGATTGTTTTCCATGAACACAGTCTTAACAGTGAGTCCGTAAGTGACTGTGGACTGGAGGCCAGTTCTGGATCCACACGTCCTTCCACAGTGGTGACATAGGTTTCCTGGTGGGAGTTGATCACAGTGAGAGTTTGCCAAACATGCCTTCCTCTTGGCATATTTCTCCCTTTTGTCCTGAGTTTGAGTGTCTTCAAAGCCCATGACACCTTTGGTAAAAGCTGTTATTCAGTTGTAGCGCTCGCAGCCCAGTGTTTCCCAGTTTATACTACTTTTTAAAGATTTGCCTTGAGAGAGTCTTTAAACTTATTTGTTGAACACCAGCATTACGCTTTCCGTTTTTAAGTTCAGAATAGAGTAGTTGCTTTGGAAGATGATCATCAGGCATCCGCACAACATGACCAGTCCAACGAAGTTGATGTTGAAGAATCATTGCTTTGACACTGGTGATCTTTGCTTCTTCCAGTCCACTGACATTAGTTTGCCTGTCTTCCTAAGTGATGTGTAAATTTTTTTGGAGACACCGTTGATGGAATCTTTTGAGGAGTTGGAGATGGTGTTTATAAGTGGTTCATGTTTCACAAGCATACAGTAAGATTGGTAGTACAATAACTCTTCTAAGGCACTACCCCTCACCGGACCCTCTCTGTCCCCTCTTTGAGTGCTATTCTGTAACAATGATTCATGCTTACCTGGACAGAGGATGGAGAAATGTGCTCATTTGTAGAAACTGCTGATATTTGCATGCAGTAAAATATGCCCTATTGCACAAAGGGAAGATTTGCAACCATTGCTCCGCCAACTTTGGCATCTGCCACCTTCAGCATGTGGCCTCTGGAATGTCGTCCACAAGGAAATGTGTCCCTCAGGTCACATATGGAGCAATCTTACCCTTCTGAATGTAGCATGCTATGGTCGTTGGCAGGGCGCCTGAAGGGCCATAAGATGTTTCAAACCCACTTCTTCCAATATGTATATATATATATTTGCCCCACATCAGAGGGAGAAATCTGACTTCATAATCCATACCCTCCAACATTTCTTCAATGGAAAGAGGGATGTCCTAAGGAGAAGGCGGGACATTCCAGGATCACATCAGAAACAAGGATGGCCCTTGCCTCTGATGTCAAGGATTCAGGCTGAGGCAGGGTTGTGGGGAAGAAACAGGAGGGGGCTGAAGAAGATGGTGGCAAGAGGAGGGAGAAGGCTTGGGTCTGGTGTGTCCCTGAAATGAAATGAAATATATGGCAGCCTTGGAGCTAACGTATGTATTTCCAGAGAGAAGCTGAAAAAGAGGACCCAGCACGTATGGAACTGAGAAGCAAAACCAACAATAGCTGAGAGAGGAATTTGAAGGAAGAACTGGAAGTAGAGGCAAATGGATTAGAGAGGCAAGGAGAGAACAGCAGGCCCTCTAGCTGCTGGGTATGAAACCATTTCCAAGTACACTTTATATGAGCTGAGAGTTGCTCCTTTGATTGCACAGGGTCACATGAAACATTAAGTATGTGCAGGAATACCTCCCAGTCAGGGTTGGCTTGAGGTCCAAGGACCCAGGGGTATGTGTGTGTTTGTGTGTACGTGGCGTGGCTTCTGTATTAGTGGTTGGGCTTACCTCACAGCAGTTCAGTAAGCAGTGCATGGTGGTTCATTTACATTCCCCACAATATCCCTAAGTAACACTATATTGTGGATAAGCTAAGCTTATCCAGTACTACTTGGGATATTGGAGGACCTTTCCTTTAAGGGGCACCCCAAGTCATGTATCTGTGGTGGACCCTGCAAAGCTGTTGCCCCCACCCCAAATGATACCAGGTGTTGATATCATCCCTTCTTCCAATCATGAAAATGAGCACTTTGGAACCCAAATCGCTTCCTGTTGTAGCTGGTTAAAAAAGAAAGAAATTAAAAAGTCTGAAATATGGAAATGTAAAACAACCCTTACAATGTCCTTGGGGATCAAAGAATAATTGAGGATGAAGCAGATCCCGAGTTTCATGATGTATTTGTTTACATTGTCTGCTTGTATATATTTTGGAGCTGAGCAAAAGATTTGTGTGATATCAAGGCTTGTGAAAGGAGCAGAAATTGCTTAGATGAACTCCATCTGGATTGTTCATGGGCTCGCGTAAAACCATGCTCATGAATTTTACAACATCTTGGGAGATATTTGCATGGAGGGAGTGGTTTTGTGCTTAACAAAAACTTGGGCTTGCTTTGTTGGAAATGGGGATGATGTTGTTACCTGCTCTGGGAGAATAGCTGCCCCCCACCCTTCTATTCCCAATCTACTTGGGTAGTTTATATGCACATGAGTCGCACCAAGGTCTCACATGAAGAATTATCTCCACAGCCTGACATTAACCCAGCTTCAAATCATCTCTGTTTTAGACATTATTGAGGGCCTTGTTCCCCCTTCCCTTTTATTTCGCCTCTTCCAAATCTAAAACTGAGCATGTGGCATAATATGCTGCAAGCATTGTTACGATACACAGAGGTGAGGTAATTCATGTTATTTTCTGCAATGCAGGCAAGTTCTCTCTCTGGCTGTTCGAATGGCTGAGACAGGAAACTTCCCGCTGGGCTGTGAAGCTGATTACGAAGGGTCAGGCCTGCACTCACCATGACATCATAAAACACGACTGAGATGTGATTTATTTAAGAATCATCATGCCAATCTAGCCAATAGCTTGGGGGGGGGGGGGAATGGAGGCGGGGAAATGAGACAATGGGTTCTGAAGAAGAATTATGTCCTGGGGAACTGGTTACCCATTTGCTACTGGGTCAGCCAGGCTCAAGGTATTTGTGCTACTCCACAAAACCGTAAACAACTTGGGTCCAAAGTCAATTGAAAGTTTGATCTGCAGCAGCTATGCACAAACCAGACCCTCCCAACAAGAGCAACAACAACAATTTTATTATTTCTGCCCTGGCCATCTGGCTGGGTTTCCCCAGCCACTCTGGGCAGCTCCCAACATAATAAACCATTAAACATTTTTTAGAAAACCTTCCCTATATAGGGCTGCCTTGAGACGTCTTCTAAAGGTTGTACAGTTACTTATCTCCTTGTCTCAGGGATCACATAACTCCATACCCTACAAAATTTTGCCGATGAAAATAGGGGCATCCTAAGAAAAAGTGGGACGTTTCAGGATCAAATCAGAAAATGGGACAGCTTCTCTAAATCCGGGAATGTCCCTGGAAAATAGGGGCACTTGGAGGGTCTGACAAACTAGGAGGTGGGAAGCACTGGTGGGCAAGATGTGACCTGCCTGTGTACCACATTACACTCCTGCCTCTCTCAACTGTCAACTGGGAGTAGCCATTTTATCCTGCTGTAGCAGAGGGAGAGGTTGGAAGCAGGGCCTGTCAATCTGGGGCCAAATACCCTTGGTCCTGTTTGGTCCTCAGGACTTTCCCCTGGCTACTCTACCCCTCCTCGTTGACTTTGCCCAAGTCCTTTTTTGTCCGGAAGATCAAGGAGTGTGTACTCGTATACCTTTGACCAGTGCTATTTTTCTAGAAAAAGAGGTGAACACCTCCCTCATTCTCTTAGAACGGCAATGGCGCCCAGCTGAGAGGTGCTGGAACTGAGTTCTGGTAAGTACTGGCAGAAAAAGCCCTGCCTTTGACTAGTGCATAGCTAGTATGAAGGAAACCTACCATACAAGGTAAGAGTCACATATTGCTTCACCCACTTTAGCTTTGTGCTACTTCACCACATGTAACTTCTGGAAGGTTGTGGCTCTCAGGTTGAGAAAGGCTTCCCGTTCCCACTGCAGGCAAATGCCATGTCAAACAGAGAGATCAGCAAACAAGGTGAGCCAGAACTTTTTGCTTTTATGCTAGTTTAGTCCTGATTACGATACTACGTTTGGAAGGATCTCAAATCAATTCAAGATCCAGGTACTCTAGTTAACTAGTTCCAAGTACTGAGCTTCCAAGTAGGTAGGAGAAATAAATCACGTACAACCAGTTACCTTACAAAGGTGACTAACAACAGCAATGCTAATAAATGGTTTTCAATTACCTAAAATTAGTAAGTGCTGCAGAAAAACAGACTAGACTAGAGGAAGTTCCACCCTGCCTGCAGGCCCGTAACCCTACGTATTATGCTGCCCATCAGCAAAAGAAAAGAAAAAGTAACAACACCTCAAAAATCCCCCAAGTTTCCTGATTATTTTTCTATCAGTCACTTTATTACATTATGCACAGGAAATGAATATCCATATCACTTGAAGCAACAGAAAACAAATAAATCCCCATTTGACTCAGACTGGAACTTGAACAAGAGAATGAATGTGCAGAGAGATGATGTGAGGCTCAGATTGCTGATAGAGGTCATCTCCATATTCCCATCTAGCTGGTTGTGAAAACATGCTCTCCGTTTGAATAACCTTCAAGTGTTTGAGGGGAGTGAGGACAAGACACACATTTTTCACTGGATGGATTTGCTATTAAAAAATAATCATTGTTTTGCTTGGGAACTCTACGGATTTTGAGAGGCTATCCATGCAGAAGACCCCAGGTTCCATTTTTGGCTTGGTCCAGAAGCTCTAGCTGGTGCAGAATGGAGCAGCTAGATGGCTGATGGGGCCAGACAACCAACAGCGTATGACACCTCTGTTAGAACAGCTGCCCAGTTGCCGATGCAGGCTAAGTTCGAGGTACAAAGCCCTTGGGTCTAGGATACCTTAAGGACTACCTGAGCCCTTATATGCCAGCTGAGATCTCCTGGAGGAATGCTGTTAGTTGTCCCCTATGTAACAGAGACCCAGCTAGACTCAACCAGAAGTTGGGCATTTAATGTTGCAAGTGCCTTGCTATTGGACACTCTTCCAGCAGAGATTCAGCAAGCAGCCTTGTTTTGACTTGGAGGCATCTCTTGACGACTTTTCTTTTATGTTGACAGGCCTTTGCAGCCATTTAGCTTTTTTGCTTAGCCAATCACTTAAATGATTGTAAATTTTTAGTGGAGTTTTGTTTTTTAACATTGTACAGTGCCCTGCTGTGCGTTTTCTCCTGATCTGGAGGGTAGGACTTGAACCAATGGCTTCAATTTACAAGAAAGCAGATTCTGGCTGGACATCAGGAAAAAACTTTATGATGGTAAGAACTGTTCAGCAGTGGAATGGACTGCCTCAGAAGGTTGTATTGTTTTTAATACTTGATTGGGAGCCGCCCAGAGTGGCTGGGGAAACTCAGCCAGATGGGCGGGGTATAAATAATAAATAATAAATTATTATTATTATTATTATTATTATTATTATTATTAAGGCCTCTCTTTCTTTGGAATTTTAAGCAAAAGTTGGACAGCCATCTTTCAGGGATGCTTTAACTGATATTCCTGTATTGCAAGGGGTTAGATGTAACTCTACAATTCTATGATTCTAGGAAAATGCTAAAAGATGGTAACATATTAAATTGGAAGCTATCTGACACTTTATTGAAAAAGATACCAATATTGAGAATTTGGCAATATGCAGATGCATGTACTTGTGAATAATTAGGGTCACATCAAAATGCAAAACAAGCCAAATCTCCCCATCCCAACCCAAGAGCTTTTTACCGCTCAGGAAAAAATAGGGAGCACACAACAACATTATTCAAAGTAGCATGTAGTATCATGGTTTGCTTTAAAAAAAAATAAAATATACAAAAATAAAAATTGGTTATGTATGTTGCTCCAGATGTGAAGGACAGAGGGCTAATTAGTTTTTATATATTTGAATAAACCTCCCAAATTGCTAACAGAACTTCTTGGCAGTGCACAAAAAGCAAAAGGCTGATTTTTCAAATGTGTCTACGATGCCCACAACTCTAAAAATAGCTAGAGGCCACCATAGTGAGGAAAAATGGGGAACACATCATATTGAGGATCTTAAAAAGGACAAGCAAGGATGCATAGACTATTTTTTTTTTAAAAAAAGACTGTTAACATTCTATTTTAAGAAGCATTTATGGCTGTTCAGCATCCTCTCTATCAATCCTTTCCATATAGAAAACCTCCTGAAAGGCAGATGTGTATAAATCACTGCCACATCCCTGCTAGAAGGTTCTCTAAGCAGTTCCACCCCGTATGTAAACAGAGATTTAAATGGAGCCAGTCATTTGGAGAACTAGTGGGGGCAACTGCCACAACACCAATCATGTCTTAAGTATTAAATTCACAGTACCACCATACAGAGCTGTGCTCATATGGCTCCCGGAACTGTCAATCCTCTTTCAGGACAGAGAAATTGAGTGGTGTTTGTGTGTGTGTGGTGGAGAGATCATTTCACCAAATTTCTCCTTCAAAGAACCTACCCATGTCTAAAGTGATCTGAGGTGAAGCAGGCAAACCCTGAAGCTTTGTACTGTACCTGCTTTGAAATTCAAGGGGCTTTTTTTCCTGAGCAGTTTTAATCCATTTTTGGATCTTTCTCAATTGCCTCCAAGTTGTCCATAAATAGAAAATATCAGGCAGGTGGGAGGGAGAAAAAAGTGGATGTAATTTTGTGACTGACAGCTCTAATCTTCAACCAGAGTGGTGGTTGTCTTGACAGAGTGGTGCATACTCTGGCTCCTGCTTGGACTACTGCAATGCACTCACCTTTGAAGGTGACTCGGAAACTACAACTAATCCAGAATGCAGCAGCTAGACTGGTGACTGGGGGTGGCTGCCAGGACCATATAACACTGGTCCTAAAGGGTCTTCATTGGCTCCCAGTGCATTTCTGAGCACAATTCAAAGTGCTGGTGCTGACCTTTAAAGCCCTAAACAGCCTTGGCCCGGTATACCTGAAGGAGCGTCTCCACCCCCATTGTTCAGCCCAGAGACTGAGGTCCTCCTCTGAGGGTCTTCTGCTGGTTCCCTCACTGCAAGAAGTGAAGTTACTTCTTGGCAGAGGACCTTATTGGTAGTGGTGTCCTCCCTGTGGAACACCCTCCCTTCAAGGAAATAAACAACTATACGACTTTTAGAAGACATCTGAAGGCAGCCCTGTTTTGGGAAGTTTTTTATGTTTGATGATTTTTATGTTTTAATATATGCTGTAAGCCACGCAAAGTGGCTGGGGAAACCCAATCAGACGGGCAGGGAATAATAATAATAATAATAATAATAATAATAATAATAAGAAGAAGAAGAAGAAGAAGAAGAAGAAGAAGAAGAAGAAGAAGAAGCAGCAGCAGCAGCAGCAGCAGCAGCAGCAGCCAAGGAATGACTTTACCTGGGCTTTCAAATTATGATGTGTTTGGGAGGGATGTTGCAGCAACATATCAGAAGCTGTTGCTTCAATGCTCTATGCTAAGGAGCCAGGATGCTGAAATAATTTGTAGAGTGGATGCTGGTTATGTTTTTGCTAGTGTGACCTTAGTCCAATCTACAGCAATCCTTTCCTATAATTTCATTCTTGGCATCCTCATGGTTTTGTTTTTTTAGTCTTTCTATTGTTTGTCATGAACATTAATTAGTAGATGGGTCACTTCCTTTCACCCTGCCGCTCCATATCAACCCTAGTAGCAATTTATTTAATTTTGGAATTGTTTTTAGGTCTCTTTGTGATTGTACAGCATTTCTGGGTTGTTTAAAGGTTAGTCATAAAGGATACCCACTGAAATGAATCAGGGGTGCCAACTCGAATAAAATATCGTGGGGGCCCAGGAAAGCCTTGCCCCACATAATCACATGATGCAATTCACACATGCTATTGGAATGGGAATGTCCATCAACTTTACTGGGGCTCCGCCCCCTCAAATATTTTATTGTTGGGGCCAAAGCCCCCACAGCCCCTAGGAGCCAACTCCTATGAAATGAATGGACCTGACTAAATTAAGTCCATTATTTGATGGTTCTACTCTGAATATAACATACAATCCTTTGTGTTTGCCTGTGTTCTTTGTTGTTTGCGTGTTGTGTGACTGTGCTACACTCTCTCTGTGTGTGTTACAGTGTAGACCAAAGCTCTACATTTGTGTGCATAACTCTTTAATATAATGTCATCCATCCATTCCTAATTAGCTGTGCATCTCATGTCACATTGGTGCAAATGGAGCAGAAAACAGTAAATATTAAAAACAAATATTTGCTATTTAAAACAAAAACAGAACTTGCTTACTGCTTCACTTATTTGTCTGAACTTTGGCAGGCTTCATTTCATCAGATGAGGCTATGTATTATGCCCAAAAATTCAACCCAGTTCTGGAAGGGGGGGGCGGGAAAAGTCTCCTTGTACAAAACTTGCTGCACTGCAACTATTTGCCTGAAATTTGGCATGCTTTATCTCCTGAGAAAATATCCCTTTGTCTGCAAACGCTATATAAACAAATATTGTCAAATACAGTGGTACCTCGGGTTACAGATGCTTCAGGTTACAGACGCTTCAGGTTACAGACTCCGCTAGCCCAGAAATAGTACCTCGGGTTAAGAACTTTGCTTCAGGATGAGAACAGAAATTGGGTGCGGCGGCAGCGGGAGGCTCCATTAGCTAAAGTGGTACCTCAGGTTAAGAACAGTTTCAGGTTAAGAATGGACCTCCAGAACGAATTAAGTTCTTAACCCAAGGTACCACTGTACTGCCTAGGATTTGGAAAACTGAAGTGGTCTGCTTCAGATCCAATTCAAAGCACAATGTCACACTGAGCCTCTGAGTGGAGATGACCCTCCGTCTAGGACACTAAGATGGGTTCTAACGCATTTTCTGTGTACATCCCTAATTAAGACGACCTCTCTCAATATTCTCTTAAAACAACAATGAAGAAATCCTAACTTATCAGCATAACTGTTTACATTTCCACGATGTAGATATCCCTGGAATTTTTCCTTTGATAGCAGCCTCTCCAACAGCGCTGGCAAGAATTATATTTATGGAGGATAGGAGCTAGACCCCTCGTAAACTAAAAAGGGGGAAAGGGCCTCCTGTCACTGTGAAGTGTAAATCGTGGGTTCTGCTATTTTGGAGACTGATAGTACTAATTGGACAGTATGGCATTAATGCCGTCCATCCCATGACCCGTGAAGCATGAGAGATGTGGCAAAGTCGCTTAGTTGCATGGCGGTTTCGATGTCTGACTTTTGGCTGTTTGAAACCAGAAGCTCAGAAATGCGGCAGGGACTCCCTGCTCCCTTCCATCCCCATCAATGGTGTGCGCAAGGAAAGCCTGTTTATTGAAATAACAGTAGATAGCTCAATGTCCATCATTCAAAGCGAGCTTTTTATAATAACTGCCCAACCCCCCCCCAACCCCGTTCTCCTGTAAGCCTGACCTCCGTGCTCTAATAAACGACAGGGTTTGTTACTCTTTACATACCAGAAGCTGAAGTTAAGAAAGCCACTTTTGCTGACCTGGCTCAGCACTCAGCTACACCCCCTCCTGGGAAGCACAAAGTTATTTGCTGACACACAGTTGGATTGTGAAGGTTTCAGCCAGAGCCTCCACGGCAGAGGCGATTTTAGGGTAGCACAACCAGTTTGGCTGCATGGGACGCCTCGCTGCAGGGGGTGCCACAACAATGCTGTAGAACGGTGCACGAAAGGAGGGGGGCAGATTTTAGCGTTGCACATGGCGCACAGAGCCACCACTGTCCACCGGCTCTGGAGGCTGGAGCTTTCAGGCAAGGCTCCCCTCAATAAGTCTCTCTAAATCTGGACAAGGTGTGATGCTAAGAGCCTTCCCCTCCTTTGCTCTTCTGTGGGCCCAAGCAGCTGAACTGTCTAAGCTGACATTCTCGAAAGTGTGGTGGGGTATGATGGGATAACATGTCAGCAGAGAATATAGTTCCTTTGGGTTTATACTTACTGTTGTCAGAGCTGAGATGAAAGCAGGCAACTCCAGAAACCTTTAAATAAAACTGAAACCCAACTCAGACTTCCTTTCTTTTAAAAAAAATATTTATTTATTAAAGTTCTTAGCTTACATCGGTAAACATTATCATATTACATCACAAGGCTTATTATACTATAATTTTCAACATTTATACAAAGGGGGAAAAAAAGAAGAAAAACCAAGGACAAAAAACTATTCCAAAATCATATATGTACCAATACTTTGGACTTCCTGTCTACCCTGTTGTATATTCCTTTTTTACAAATGAATGTACTCTTATTATTGTATATTTCTTTCCATTTTATCTAATACATTCCTATAACAATATGTACCCTTGGTCTTATTTCTCAACTCAGTCTCTCTCCAACGTCAGTTGAATGCTAGCATACACGTATATCTTATATCTATCCCACTTTTCCATAAATTTTTGTTTTGAATTGCCTCTCAGGCTATTTGTCAACTGCGCCGTTTCAGCAAATTCTTGTACCTTGTTATGCCAGTCCGTTATTGTTGGGACTTCTTCTTCCTTCCACCCCTTTGCCACCAAAGTCCGAGCTGCAGCCGTTGCATATAAAAATACCTCCCTAAAGGCATTTGGGATATCAGGCTTCCTTAGCTTTGGCGAATGGCTGCAATGTGGACCCTAAGACCACACTATAAAAATATCTTTAACCTCTTCTTCTAAGAGAGCAGGGCTTGTCTCTGTTGGTTTTGCTGCAGTGGACCTATGGGGTTCTCTGGAATAGGATTGGGGGGGTCACTCACACATGGCCAAAACAGAGGAAATGCATCACACACAAAAAGAGGGCAGCCCTCTGTTTGAAGATGATGATAAAGAAGCATAAGAATAGAGAGCAAGTTGCCCATCAACAGTTAACACCTGAACAGGAGACTGAATAGAGGCACAAAGGTTGTCTGGTTCCAGTCCTCCTCACTACAGTGAGATGGATTGTTTTTTTATTTAAACTATAGTAATTATTTCTAAATTTTCATCTATACATATAAATTAGCATATGCATATTGTATTCAAATCCGTGATCTTTTTTGTCCTCTTTCTGCTATTGTAAGTGGCCACCCTATGCTGGAAAGTGGGTTGAAATGGGAAGACCTTGCACATGGGAACCTAAGGGTTAAGCACAGACCCATCATTGAAAAGCCCTCAGCTGCCCATAGATCTCACCCAACAAGACCTCCCTTGTTGTTCTTAGCAGTCTGAAAGGGGAGGCACACACATAGGGAGAGCCTGTCTCTGATACCTCTGAATCTCAGAGATGGGCATGCACAATCTCTTGGCTGCTTTCACCAGTAATCCCCTTGGTCCTCCTCTGTCAACTCCTTTGCAACATAATGACCGGTGATTCCATGGAATTGGCGGCAGTTTTTCAAAAGGAAACCAAAGCCTTCCCTCTCATTAGTTTTGCAGGAGGCTGCCTGAAAAGTTGATGATAAATGAAGCAATTAGTCACCAGTCAGTGACTTCAATTGGAAAGGCATAAAAATTGATAACAAAGTAAAGGCAGCGGTGGGGTAAAAAGGCAGGGGGTCCCGAGTGCCTCTGATTAGCTTTCACATTGCCCGCTAATTGCAAAATAATTTGCCCATTTGTTCATTGTCTCTTTAGAAATGACAACCTCGCTATTTAATTATTTCTCAAATGAGGTGGCATTCTGAATGACTTCCAAGCATCTCCTATAACACTGCGTGCATTTTGATGTTTAAGTTATGCAAAGTAAATTCTGAAATGTCTGAGATTGCATAAGGAGCAAGATGTTCTTTCTCACTTCGGAATAGAATAAGGGGGTAGTTGGGGGTTCATGTGAAAGGCACTTTTTGCACTTCCCATTCCTGTGATCTGAATCTAAAACCTACATTGGCTCAAATGCAGACTTAATTAGGCCTGGGATGCGGAACTCATGGCCTGCCAAAACTGCTGCGCTACAACTCCCATCTTTTCTGAACATTGTCCATGCTTGGCTGGGGCTGATGGGAGTCCAATAACAGCTGCAGGGTCATGAATTTGGATGCATTTAAATGAGGATTAAACAAATTCACGGAGGATAGGGCTATCAATGGCTATCAGCCACAATGGTTGGAGCTTTTAATTTTTTTTAAAAAAATTAAGGGGTGAATGATAGACGTATATAAAATTATTCTCCTCCCAGAACTGCAATTCCCAGTATGGTTCAACAGTCATTCCTTTTCCCCAGGGAACTCTGGAATGTATACTCTGGGAGGGGAATACTACAGCTCCCAGAATTCTTTGGGGGAAAGCCATGACTGTTTAAAGCGGTACCATATTGCTTTAAATAAACACATAGTGTGAATGTGGCCTAACAGCACTCTTCCAGATGACCTCAGTTATTGAGCTGTGCTATAAAAGGGCTGGAGGCTAGACTGCAGGGCATACAAGGCTCTGCCCTCCAACATCTCAACACTGTGTGTGGGGCAGCTGCCCTTCCTTCTGCCTAATGGTACGTCCGTCACCCACCGGCAGTGGCAATCATAGTGCTCTGGGAAGCTTGGAAACCCCCTTTGGTGTTGGAACGGTGGGCCAAAAGCATGCCTAAACAAGTAAACGGCTCTCTCTTTAACCACAAATAAATGTTTGCAGGAACAAACAATTCCGACAGCATATACAAATCCAGCAGTGCTGCTGCAGTGTAAGCCAGAAGTGATGAAATGCAGTTCATCAAAACGGCACCATTTTTCAAAGAACTGTCTCTTGTTTTTATTTTTGCAAAAAAGAGAGGAAACTGTGTGCTGAAGTGGTGAGAAACCCTGGCTGGCTCATTTTAAATTCTTAACTGATGGGGCTTCTCTGCAGAGCACAGAAAAATAATGAAGAACATATTGCAAACCTTGTTAGATGTTTGTATTCTTGATATACATGAGCAGCTCTCAAAATCTGATCTTAGATGGTTTTAAGCAGCCAACACAAAACTTTCCCCTCTACCCCCTTGCTCTTCTCATTTTGGCTGGAAAATCAGCCTTATTTCTTTTTTTAAAAAAGTCAAAGGATTCCTATAAAAGAGCACAAAAGAACAACAGTATAAACTACTTACCATGATGTGGTGCTTAGAGGGTTTGGCATGTACTAGGGAGACCTGAGTTTAAAACCAACCCCCAGCCATGAAACTCACTGTGTGGCCTTAGGCCACTTGCTATTTCTCAGCAGAGCATGCCTCACGGGGTTGTTGTGAGGATATAGAAACATAGGAAGCTGCCTTATACTGAATCGGACCTTTAGTACATGGGATGTGTGTGGCGCTGTGATCTAAACCACTGAGCCTCTTGGGTTTGCTGATCAGAAGGTCGGCAGTTCGAATCCCTGTGATATGGTGAGCTCCTGTTGCTCTGTCCCAGCTCCTGCCAACCTAGCAGTTTGAAAGCACACCAGTGCAAGTAGATAAATAGGTACCACTGCAGCGGGAAGGTAAGCAGCATTTCCATGCGCTCTTGTTTCCGTCACAGTGTCCTGTTGTGCCAGAAGCGGTTTAGTCATGCTGGCCACATGACCTGGAAAGCTGTCTGCGGACAAATGCCGGCTGCCTTGGCCTGAAAGTGAGATGAGCACCACAACCCCAGAGTCGCCTTTGATTTAACCATCCAGGGGTCCTTTCCCTTTAACCATCTAGCTCAGTATTGCGTACATGGACTGTCAGTGACTCTGCGGGGTTTCAGTTTCTCTTAGTCAGTTTCTCTTCAGTTTCTCTTAATCAGAGAGTTGGAAGGGACCCTGACAATCATCTAGTCCAGTCGCCTGCGATGCAGGAATATGCAGCTGTCCCTTACGGGGATTGAACCTGCAACCATCAACACCACACTCTAACCAACGGAGCTATCCAGCATCCCACCTGCAGATGTCCGGGACTGAACCAGGGACCTTCTACATGCAAAGCAGTATGGCCACTGGTGAAAACAGAATGTGGGACAGAGCAGAGGCTTGGTGTGATCCAACAACACAATTCTTACATTTTTGCTGCGGTGGGAAACCTGTGGCTCTCCAGGTGTTTCTGCACTGCAGCTCCCATCATTCCTGACAGTTGGCGCTGCTGGCTAGGGAGCTGGAATTCAGGTTACCCATCCCAGATCTCTTACATGAGCATGCACAGATTGAATTGCCTCTGCAACAGTTTATTTGCTGCATGCAAGGATCCCAGGCTTTTGTGAAGCACTGGTGTGTAAAGCATGGCACCTCTGTGTTCTGCATGCCTACATGCCTCTCGGCCACATTCCCTTAACTACATAGCATAATTACTTTTCACTTGGTTGCTCCATGGAGGGATTTCTAGTGGGAATTGCTATGTGTACCTTGATTCCCAGCCTTGCATACATCCCACCTGCCATCTGTTGGGTAATATCACACCCATTATGTTCTTTCTTGTTGACAGCCATGTTTAGGACCTCCCTCCGGCTGAGTGGAGGCGGAGCCCTTATGGACTGAAAAAGAACAACAACAACAACAACAAATAAAGCAGGACAGTGGTACCTTGGTTCTCAAACTCAATCCGTTCTGGAAGTCTGTTCAACTTCCAAAACCTTCGACTTCGAAAACTAAGGCGCAGCTTCCGATTGGCTGATTGGCCCCAGAAACAATGCCGACAGCCGAAACGGACGTTCAGCTTCCAAAAAACGTTCGCAAACTGGAACACTTACTTCCGGGTTTGCGGTGTTCGGGAGCTGATTTGTTCGTCAGCTAAGCTGTACCACAGCCCAGTTCAAGCAACCCTTCATTTTTGCAAGCAGACAAGTTCTGTACTCTATAGCAGGGATACCAGCATGTTCAAATTAGACCTGTGGATTAGAAGAGGAGCAGTTCGGCGTTTTCATGTGGTGTGCCCACTCGACACATCAAAGGAAATGAATATGTTGCATAAAATCCACGTCTTTTTTGAAAAATGATAAATCTGCTTCATCATCCATGGTTTGCTTTTTAAAAGAACACTGGTCCGCACCCAAATGCACATTTTTTCTTATGTGATATAACAGTTTTTTTATTGAGTAGATTATTACCCACAACAGCTTCCAGAGCCAGCTCTTTCTGTTAGGCAAAGCAATGGACATGTATCAGCAGGAAATGGGAGGTTTGGATCTGACCAATAAAATGAACGGTGGCCAGTTGCCATTTTCGCATTGGCAGTTCCTGGAAGCTTCTGGGTTGGTGGTGATGGTGGTTGTGAATATGCAAATGTGTTATGATTGGCATGTTCAAACTTTGGGGTTTGTGGTTAATCTGAAAGGGTTCAAAGCCTTCTGCATGTGTGACACCATGGGACCTGGAGGACAGATGAAGATGCTTAATGATTTCAAGTTACTGTGCTTCGCATTGCTCCCTGAGGCTTGGAGAGCATTGCCGTCATTGAGGACCATGTGCCAAATATTGCTTAACTATTGTTCTCAGAGGTGCTGAAACTCAGGGTCTTGCCAGATGTTAGTGTATCTCATAATCTCCAGTATTAGGGAATGTGTGTACATGTCTGTGCAAACATGTGTGCTACATATCTGAGCATACAAGGGCACATGCCCTTCATTGAGGGCTGTCAACTTATTAAATAAATCTTAGATTTAAATAAAGCATTAAATCTGCAGATTTAACTAGTTGCCATTCTAGAAGAAACATGCTGCAACTGACATCTCCTATAAAGAAGCATCCTCTCTGATGCAGGAAATGCCACTTTAAAATTATTATATATATATATATATATATATATATATATATATATATATATACACACACGCACACACACACACACACACACAAAGTATTTCATTAATTGAATCATGGCACCCAAAGCAAATGGCCCACTTACTGTAGCCAGTGGGCATTGTAGGCTAGCCAGGGAGAGTGTAAGTTCAGTTTTACCCACCTCCATATAACTCCTGGATAGGGATGGGGAAATCTGTCAATTTTGGTTACTTCCAGTTTCTCATTTTTCCAACCATAAATTTACTTCTCCACATTTCCGCATCATTTTGCATCTTTCTTTCTTTTTAAAAAAGAAGTCTTCATGAAAATGCACCAGCATTCCAGCACACATTTTCTCCAATATATACGTTTTAATGCATATTTTTTTTTGCCTAACAGATATATTTATTGCAAACAACTTCCTCAGTGTAATGCATTTTTGCACATTATTCTCACCAATATTTGTATTTCTAATGCACATTTAACCTTTTTGTACATATTACGTGGCTGGAGAACTGGACTGCCAAATTCAGGGTTTTTTTTGGGGGGGTGGCGGCGTTTCAATTCACATCTTATTTCAGGAGGAGTAAATTAAGTAAGTTTGCTTTAAAATATGAAGTTGAATCGACCCTTTCCCTACAATACTCATGACGGATCATGTGGTCTGGTAGTTCTCCATGGCGGTTTTCCAGATACAGAGATGTAATCATACACTTTACATAGTTTGCACTTCTAAATATGAAAGATAACAAGACATAATATAAAAAGATGTCTGGCAAGATTTATGTTACAGGAGGCCCGCTTTGCACAACAAAGCACATTTTCTGCCTTTGTCAGTTTAAGCTTTCATTTCTTAGCAAGGCATGCCTAAGGATACAAGAAAAGCTTAATTGGGGTGTTCCCGGTGAATGCTAGTAAGAGTAATGAGATTAGATTAAAGAAAAATACATTTAAATATGGCTATCAGGAAACATTCCACAGCGGTGAGATGTGACAGATTGCATAGTGTGAACTTATGGAAAGCAGTGGAAGACTTTCGTTACTTGAGCTTCCAAAAAAAGAACCTGAGGGAGCCTTTGACTCGAATGACTTTCAGTGAGGAGGTCAACTCCCTGCCAGAAACACTCGCAGGGGCAATTCACGCATCAAGTTTCTTAGGTGTATTCCTAGGAAGAGAGGGCTAAAGATGGATGAAGTGCCTTTCCTCATACATCTTGTCCCAAGGCATCCATAGTTTGATGGCACAGCAACTCCAGCATTCCGTAGGGTTCTTTGTCATGCCAATATGTGTTGGTGGCGTCTGTATACGTTCATAGGTCCTCCCTGCCGTTGCTTGCTGGGAGAAGGAAGACTTCATGGGATTCGAAGGAGGAAAGTACCTTGCATGTCACAGCCAGGTGAGGAGGTGGAAGTTTAAATACCCCTGAGGGGGACCAGAGTGGGGCCTATGTGCCTAGTCTGATCCGCCCCAGGGGAGGAGCCAGCAGAGAGGCTTGCCCACCACGGGCCAATCAGCAGGCAGCCCTCAATCTACTTCCCATTGGCCAATCAGCAGGCAGCCCACAATAAACTTCCCATTGGCCAATCAGCAGGCAGCCCTCAATCCGCTTCCCATTGGCCATTAAGCAGGCAGCCCTCAATCCACATTTGGGAATGTGCCAGGCTTGGGGGAAACCCCTGTCCAGGAGCCCCTCATCGGATCATGTTGCGGAGAGAGGCCCTGCCATGCAATGCCACCTGACCAATAAAGGTAAGCATACTTCTCACCTTTATGTTCCTCTCCCTGCTGTGCTGTCGGCGCCACCACTGTGCAGGTGTTCTTATCTTGGCGTAGTGGGGGACACAAAGCTGCAGGAGAGAGGGAGGCAGTGCAGACTGTTGCCCCATATGGCAAAATGTGTAGGTACAGCACACTGGGAGAAAGAAACTATGCCAGCTTCTGGGGGCTTAGTTCTGTTTGTCCCCCATGCTAGGGGCATGTCAGAAGAACAGGATCTGTAGCCACTACTGGAATGCGCCTGGAATGGCTCTTTGCTCTCTTCATTGTGAGAGTTCTTCTGTTGGACAGGAACTGGCTGTGGAAAGTTGGTGAAGGGGGCTCTCATCTGGCCTCTAATCCCCTCTCCAAGGGCGGGCCTCTTTTCTCATCCTCAGTGAGGGGGAGATGGTCCTTAGGGTGCCTTCCAGTGATGATAGGATTGAAGCCTGAGACTTTTTTTTCTTAAAGGGGTATACCTCAGAATAGGGACGCGGGTGGCGTTGTGGGTTAAACCACAGAGCCTAGGACCTGCTGATCAGAAGGTCGGTGGTTCAAATCCCTGCGACGGGGTGAGCTCCTGTTGCTCGGTCCCTGCTCCTGCCAACCTAGCAGTCCGAAAGCACGTCAAAGTGCAAGTAGATAAATAAGGAAGGTAAACGGTGTTTCCGTGCGCTGTTCTGATTCGCCAGAAGCGGCTTAGTCATGCTGGCCACATGATCTGGAAGCTGTATGCCGGCTCCTTCGGCCAATAAAGCAAGATGAGCGCCGCAACCCCAGAGTTGGCCACGACGGGATCTAATGGTCAGGGGTCCCTTTACCTTTACCTCAGAATAAAAAAGGATACATGGTGGTCTGTTCAACATGCAAATCCCTCAGGATAAAGCATTGGGCCTGAATGTAAGGGGTACACCTGCCCCCATTGTTGAGAATTAAGCTTCCAATATAGTCCCTGTGCTGGTTTCTGTTTCTTGGCCACTCTGAAGTGTGAAGGACTTTTGGGAGTGGGAGTCTATGATACAATATTGGGAACTGGCTTGTGTGTGTATATATAGGGTTGGGTGCTGTTGTTGCTTTTTAAAATTACATTTAAGCAAATGCAAACGTTTGAGCCGGCTTGTTGCCATTAGTACAAACTACAGTTATCCACAAAAGATCTTGCTCCTGGATTTAGTCCTATGATTCAGAATTCTTTGCTGATAGTTCCCTTGCCCCCCCAAGATAAATACCAGACAGCAAAGCTCTGGTCATAAAAATTCAATATAGCTTTACGGGGCTAGGGCCATGCCCACAATAAATTTCCTTATACCGAAGCCTTGAGTGCCTGAAAATAAGCCGGTATATAGACATATCTGAAAACAGGAACAAGTCTGGGTTTTCTGCTGTGAGTTTTGCTTCTCCCTTCTTCTAACATACAGTACAGTGTATTTAACTTTTTTGTTTTTTCACATGGTGCACTGCATCTTGTGACATAGTAGTCCTCTAGAAAGGATTAAGGTAAAGGTAAAGGGACCCTTGACTGTTAGGTCCAGTCGCGGATGACTCTGGGGTTGCAGCACTCATCTCGCTTTATTGGCCGAGGGAGCCGGCGTACAGCTTCCAGGTCATGTGGCCAGCATGACTAAGCCGCTTCTGGTGAAACCAGAGCAGCGCACGGAAACACCGTTTACCTTCCCGCCAGAGCGGTACCTACTTTGATGTGCTTTCGAACTGCTAGGTTGGCAGGAGCTGGGACCGAGCAGCGGGAGCTCACCCCATTGTGGGGATTCGAACTGCTGACCTTCTGATCGGCAAGCCCTAGGCTCTGTGGTTTAACTCAGAGCGCCACCCGTGTCCCGGATTAACCCTGCCCAATTTCAGATGGATAGCTTCAGGGGGTTCCATGCTAGCCATCTTTAATTTTGGAGATTGCCAAAACAATTTTTTTTAAAGGCTGTGAGTGCTCAGCCATGCACTCCTGTGTTTGCCCTGTTCCTTCCATCAAGATTTTGAAAACATTGGAGTGTTTTTCTTTTAATTAGGCTTGGGATACCAGGCTCTGGCAGTTAGCATCAGGCAGATACTTGCAGGCCACAGCATGAAGATATGCCTGTGGGACAGAGAAAAATACAGATGCAGGAGTCTTTTGAGCAGCAGATTATTAGTAATGAGAAAGTACCAGCTGCCAAACCTCTTGCTTAATACAGGAAATTTCATGCTGGAGGATCCTCAACAGATGTCAAGCCTCCGCTTGGAGACCACCAGTAAGGGAGACCCCAACCTCCAGCTAGTTGGCTCCAGTCTTAAGCTGTGTTAGAAATGCAAGGGAAGTGGCTTCATGACTGATGCAAAAGCCACCCAATCAGTGTTGGGCAGGACCCTGCTATGGGAAGATGGCGGTGGCTCCATGACTGACACAAGGACTGGCCAATTGGACTTCTCCAGAGCTCCATCTAGCAGAGTAGGTGGTCAAAATGTGGTAAATGCTCTTCAGTCATGGGTTTGTTGCTTTCTGCTAAATGCCTGCATATAGCTTTGAACTGCTGCTCTACCTGCTTGGTCTCTTTGGCCCAACTTGGCATGTAATTGGATGGGTTTATTATATTCCCGAGAACATTAGGGGTGCCACCATGATAGACCCCCACAGCATACAGGAGTTGGCTGTCTTAGCACACATACCCCAAGCAAAGCCAAGTGGTGAGCAGTTTGCAATAATTTGGAGAAGCACTGCCAAGTACAAGTTTGTGTAGGAGGATGGCTCCCGGGCAATTTATTATTTTTCCAAGGTTTGCTGACCCAATGTGACTTTTCCATATGTATCCGTTCAGGGGATTACAGCAAGCTCTTTACAGCTTGAGCAGGAAATGTTACATTGCCATCGACCCCTGTTCTCCCTCCCCACCCTCTTTTTGTTATGAAACAAATGGAAGAGGAGCGACGGAAGGGAGACCACTGAGCGACGGATGATCAGAGGCATAAAAACGCAAGCCTGACTTGCTCGATGCGACACACATCTACCCAGTATCCTGTTTGTGATGTTTGCCAGACGGAAAGGCACTGCGAGGGAAGAGCGGAACCCTTCAAGTCCCTCACTTCCACTCTGTGTCAAAGGGACAAGCGACAAGATCTGAATCTTGCCGATAAAACTCGGAAGCTGTCATGTTGAACAAGCACTCCTTTATTCCTGCAGTCATACATTGTCTGGGATGTGACAACCGTGGAGAAGAGTTTGGGACGACGCTAGGGAGGAGAAGGGTGGTAGCTCAGCGACAGAGAATCTGCCTTGCATGCAGAACCTCCCAGGTTCAGTCCCTGGCATCTCCCAATAAGGTTTGAGGATGTCCCCAGTTTGAAATCATGGAGCCAGTGTAGACAATACTGAACTGGATGAAGGAAGATTAATTCTATTTGATTAATTGGGAAAATAGTCAGGTAAATGCCTAAGCAAGAATTGGAACATGCACAGTGGATGGAAAAGTATTAGAAATCAGGAAAACGTATTTTACTGTGAACAGCAAAGGAGGGTGGGAAAAGAAGCATCTTGGAGGGGAGATGGAAAGTCGGTTTTTAAATCTGAATTAATTTGCTGTTAATTTGTTTAAAATTTGGAAAACTAATAAAGATTATTAATTTCCTTCCATCATTCCTGAACACTGGCCAAGCTGGCTGTGGCTACTTGGAGGTGGAGTTCAACAACATTTGGAATGCCAAAGAGAGTGGCTATGTAAGCTCTCAGAATACTTAGAATTAGCCAAATTGACAGACATAATAAGACAAAAACCAAAAAGTGAAGTAAAAAAAGAATGGGAGTGCCTAAATGAATACGTCAAAAGTCAAGGTTCGAGGGCAGAAATCTGGCTGAGTCTGGAATAACCTTGTGAAGTGAAAGAATATGAAAGGATTTATATCTAGATGTTAGGATAGAGATGATAAAGAAAACAGGAAAACAGGAAGACACAATGAGAGATAAAGGAGGTGTTGTGGAATTGGTGGGTCAATGTCTTGTTGTTGTTGTTTTAGTGTTTATAATATTAACTTGTAAGATATGGATTTGTTTTGTTGTTTTGTTTTTGTTGTTTTTTAGTTTTCAAATGTTGATTTTTGTGTGTTGTGTATTGTTATTTTTTGATATCTTTCATGTTGTTGTTGTTGTTGTGTGGAAAATACTAATAAAATTTATTTTATTAAAAAAGCATTTGGAATGCCAAAGGCACTCACATATACATCTTAGGCTGAGGGCATTAGTGGCTTAAATTCTGTTATACTGGTATGGTAGCCAGGGCTGTAGCTATTCAGCTCATTCCAGACCATGGAATCTAGGGAACCAAGAAAGTGGCTGGCTCTATTTCCTGCTCCAAGTTGTGTTCTTTATTTTGTGCAGCTTGCAAGACTGCAATTGCACTAGGGCCCATGGCAGCCATTTTGTGTCATGCCATGCCCCGTCCATGGCAGCCATTTTGTGAGGGATGCCCCTGGCACTCTCAAAACTAAAAATGTGCCCACCTGTGGTCACACGGCAGGGCCCGTCCCTATCTGCAGGTCATGCCTTTTGAATAAGAAGCTGTACTTCCTTTCTCCATATGTATAGAGTCTGTACAGGGGTTTTTCAGCAATCGGAAAATGAACCATACACTCAAAGGCATTATTTTCTGCACAGATTCCAGGGTTCGGTCTTGACATTTGAAGTAAGTTATGATGTTCAGCCAAAAACGTTGGGGTCTGTACTCCAAATAAAACTTTAACATCTGCACATTTAGACTTAAAAACAGTGGCATTTAAATGTGTGCTGTTACTCCCATAGCTTGTCTTCTGAGGAGAGAGAGAGAGAGAGAGAGAGAGAGAGAGAGAGAGAGAGAGAGAAGCAGGTTTTAGTTTTCTGAACTGACACTGAGAATCATTATACAAAGTCTAGTTGTTGTTTTTTTGGTTTTTTGTCTTTGTAAGAACACTGGCCAGAAAATATCTGCTTGTCCTCTTCTGTTATAAAACAATTTCATTTCATGCAGCAAACTTCCCTCCCCCACCCGCCGCCTTCCTGATGGGCTGCATCCTTTCTGATAACTTGTCCTGTGACAGCAACAGGATCATCTTTACGAAAAAAAAGAAGGAATGTGTTGGAGATCACAGCGGCTATATTTCACATTGTGGTTCTGAAATTGTTTGTTTGCTTAACTTCCTGAGGGCAGCGTTCACTGGAGTTGAAGCCTGCCACATGGGTCCATTTGCAGAAAGATGGTTGAGCTTTAGGAATGCTCAAGCTTTATTGTCAGAGGCAAGAAAACGACTTGCCTTCCCCTGGGTTCGAATCAGTTATGAGGGTTGGAATAGAGGTGTGGTGTAATCTGTCTGACACATTTTGTGTCAGGGATAGCCAACATGGTATTCCCCAGATGTTGTTGGGGAGTGTCTTTGGCCCCAAGGAGCCTTCAATATGGGGTTCCTCAGGGTTCAGTTTTATCCCCAATGTTGTTTAGCATCTACATGAAACCACTGAGTGGGTTCATCTGGAGTTTTGGAGTTGTTGACAACAGGTGAAAATGTTTCTCTATTACCACACCTTTTGCTGAGTAAACATTGTATGTCTTTTTAAATGTGTTTGTGGAAGAGGAGTTATTTTTGTTCTGTTCTTGTATTACGTATTTTATGTTCTCATTTTGTATTTTTATGCTGTGAACCGCCTTTGATCTTTGGTGAAGTTATACGAATTTAATTAATAACAACAACAATAATTTTATATATGGTAACCATCCCATTTAATCTCCCCATCACCACCAAAAAAACCCCAAACCCTAAAGAATTTAGGCTGCTGTTGCTGGGTTTTTCTCCCTCTCCCTTAAAAAAAAACTTTTTAACTGACTGTTGTTGGGTTTTTCACCCCAGCACAAATGCTTTGCATCTTCAAGTTAACTAAATATCTCATTTCAACTCATCTGCTTGTTTGTGTGTGTGTGGTTTGCAAAACTATCTTATGTTTCATTTCCCCCTAGATGTTTTGGCTCCTGGAGAAAGTTTGTGGGTTGCTTTTCATTTCCCCCAAAGCTGAGAGTTGCGTTTTTGAAAAGCGGAAAGCAGGGTGCCTGACTGCTGAGAAATAAAATAGGATGGATACAAAGGCCCGCAGCCTCCCCCACCCCATGCCTTGTCACATGTCACCAGTGGCATTTGAACATCAGGCCACCCATCTCCAGGGCAGCAAAGAAATGTTCGGTGTGTAAGCTTCCCAGGAGGAGACTGTCATTAGCTCAGTGTGTCATTGCCCTACTGTAACAAAGCGGGTGGGAGGCAAGAGAGGGGTGCTAATAAATCACCTGTCAAAAGATGAGGGACTTTTCCTAAAGAGGTTACCTTCTTTTCGTTTTGGTGGAACTGGACTTTTGACTGCGCTGATCCATGACTTTATGCTGCATATAGCCCCCCCATTGTGAGGGTTTTTGTTTCTGCTTTCTTATTTAAACCGTTTATGAGAAAATAAAAGGTATTTTTTTAAAACACACACCAAACAACCGAGTAGCAAAACTATTGTCGGATTGGATTCAGCCTTAGTCATCATATTTAGGGTGCATTCAGACATGGGGAATATTTGCATTACTTTTCCTGATTATAATGCTAGCACCGTTGTCTTGTTTTCAAAAGTTCCTTCCACACTGTGCTGCTACCTGTGGTGTTATGGAATTGTGGCTTTTTTACTGGTATCACATCGTGCTGAATTCAGTTCATACCAATGGGCCTAGTGCCATTGGACAATGTCACTGCTGCTGTTCCTCCGCAATTCTCTCATGAAAACAGCAGGAAAGAGCTATATACCGCCTCAAATTTTGTCACTTAGCTCCCATGATTTTCTGGGTTTAGTGGCCTCAGACACTCCCCCCCCCCCCCGGAATCATATAACACAGAAAGGAGTGTTAAGCATGCACTATATGCCATTAGTTTTGCAGACATGGCTCAAATATAACATGGATATTAACATTTAGGGGAAAAGGAATGAGCTGCCTTTAATGCTGTCTTAAATTAAATTAGTGCAACTAATTAAATCCCATTGATTTCATTGAGTGACTAGTTTTCCTGTGTTCAAAAAATAAATGTAAAAGAAAGCATTGAAAGATGGCTGCACATGAGTGGGTAGCCTTTCTTTATTGGATTGGAAAATCTATCACTTCCATAAAAAAGACACCTATATTGAGAATTTTGTAATATGCACGTTGATGCACATAGGAATAATTACCGGTAGTCGATTAACTAGATGAAATTTTTTAGCTGACAGCCGACGTTCTGTTTTTTATTCTGTAGCCTCTCTACCAATTGTCATTTGCATGAAAAACACAATAAAAAATAGAACTAGATCACATTTAAAATGTACATCTGATTCTGAGCCCCTACATTGTTCTTTATCTTTTGCCATGAGAACTTGGTCTGCAAGATATAAGTTACTTCCTTCACTGCTACGAGCTTCTTGTCTTTTATTTCCTGTTGGTCTCCCATTAACCAAGTGGGGCACACATGCAATCTTTGAAGATGTGCTTGTATCAACTTGCTATATTCCCACACCTCCAACGATTTTTCATCTCCTTGCAATGCTCATTGGACACAGCCCTCGCATTGTCTGATGCCATCTGTTTAGCATTTGAAACCAGAACCGCCTGAGATTTGCCTCTGACGCCCCGTTAGTACTATGTTATGCTACACCAGAAGCTTTCGCTGCCCTGTTTCTTCCCACCTCATTTCTTTTCCTTTATCCAGCAAGAAATGGTGGACTGCAGAGTTAGGTGACTGTGATGCAGGGATAGTAACGTTGTGTTGCATGATATTTTAGGAAGTAGCATATACGCATCTAACCAAACCCAAAGCCAAGAGGATGGGCCATGCTATTCTATGCATCTCATCTCCACTTTCCTTTAGAGAAGCCTTTCTCAACCTGTGGGTCCCCAGATGTTGTTGAACTACAACTCCCATCACCCCTAGCTAGCAAGGCCAGAGCTCAGGGATGATGGGAGTTGTAGTCCAACAACATCTGGGGACCCACAGGTTGAGAACCGCTGCTTTAGAGAAACAAAGGTACTCTAGGGTGCATACAATGATGGGGCTATAGAATGGATGAATTTGTGGGAGTTAATTCACAAGTCAAGTGACTTGCTTGATGAGCTGAAGTCTTCTGAAGTCTTCACATAAAGCTTTGATTCAGGAGTAGTGGACATGATGCCCTCTGGATGTTGTTTGTTTGCAACCACCATCATCCCTGGCCCCTGGCTATGATGGTTGGGGCTGGGCTGATGGGACTTGGAGTTCAATGGGACTGGACATCCAATATGCCTTCTTTCATCTGCTCACCACACTGGTTCATTGGATGAAGTAGATTCCTTCAAACTGTTGATGGCTTTTTTCACCCTTAAGTTAAAAGATTGCCCTAAGTAAGTCATACTCAGAGGAAATCCACTGAGTCTGCTCTGCTCTGTCTTCAGATACAAATGAAGACTGCAGTGTTTCGCCAGTTAGGTGAATTGATTCATAATAAAAAGGATTCTCACAGTGACCAACCAGATGCCCATGGGAAGCCCAATAGCAGGACCTGAGTGCAACAGCACTCTGCCTTCCTGTAGTTTCCAGCAACCTCTGCTGTGAAAGCAGAGAATTGCCATCATGGCTTGTAGCTATTGATGGCCGCCAAAGCCATGAATTTGTCAAATCCTCTTTTCAATCCATCTAAGTTGGTGGCCATCGCTACCTCTGGTGGGAACGAATTCCATAGTTTAACTATGTGCCGTGTGAAGAACGACTTTCTTTTGTCTGTCCCAAATCTTCCAACATATAGCTTCCTTGGATGTCCACGGGCTCTAATGATTAATGATTATAAGCAGAGTGGAGCTGTCCAGATGATAGGATTTAGCTGCCCATTCCTCATGTCAGTTTATGTCCTTGAAGAATGGTGTGCTTTCACATTACTTCACTTCGTTTCCTTCTGGCTGTATGGTGAACATCTAATAAAGCCTGGCATTTCCTCAACAGAGTTAATAACACATACGATTGTAAAAACGTCACTTAAATATTGTAGTTTGTTCTGTCTCTGAAGTGCATCTTTGAAGAAGCTTGGATGGAACAGAATGAATTTCATTCCCCGGAGAGCGATATACTGTAGCACAACTATATACGATAGCTACTGGCTCACTGAAAAGTTATAGACTTTCATATTTGTACGGTTCTTAGGAAGACATAAAATCCTGAGCTGGGAAGTATTAGAGTAATAACATCTGGCAACCAAGAATAACCATCTGATAATTCCTGGGAAGTCAGGCTTCAGTGCAGCAAATGGATGGATATCAGGCATCATCTGATAACAATAGCTTGATTGTCAGAGGTTGTTTTATAATTCACGCCCCTGAAAAAGACTAAGGGGAGGATTGTGCTTATTGCAGTAGGCAAAGAAAACTCTGTGCAAGCCAGACAAATTCATTGTGTCATTTTTATTTTTTTAAAAGCAGAGACATTTAATCTGCATTTATGTTTGCAACAAGACAATCTGTGCTCAGGCCAGAAAAGGATTTTCTGGTTTACTAGGGGTTCCCTCTTCCTTTTTTTCACTCAAAGATGGGCGTGTGTTGCCAGACTGTTCTAAAATGACAGATTGCCGTAAAATCTTTAGCTGTCTCTAGGAACTTGGTTTCTGTCCACCGAAGTGTAATGTCTGGGTTGTCATGATTTCAGACACTCCTAAGATTGAAAGAGGAAGAAGAGGAGCCCTGCTGCATCCGGCCAAAAGCCCATTAAGTCCACAGTCCTTGTATCACAGTGGCCAGCCATATGACTTTTAATTATTTTCTTCTTCTTCATGGAAGACTAGGCTTCAGTGCAGATATGATATTGAATCCAATACAGTAGACGTCCATGCTAGTGTGATGTTGGATCCATTTTGTATTGGCTGCCACAGGGCAATGACTGCCTAGAGCAGAAATGGGCTGGATGAGGGCCAACAAGCTGAAACTAAATTCTGACTTGACACAGGTGGTGTGGGTTGATGGTTTTCTGCCCCAGGAATTGTCTAGGTGGCCTGGCTGAAGGAACAGGTACGTGGTCTGGTTGCACTCCTTGATCTAGGTTTCACACTAGAGGCCCAAGTGGTGTCAGTGACATGGATTGCTTTTCCAGCTCTGGTTGGTTTGCCCATGCCCTGGTTGGTTTGCCCATGCCCATCAGCTTCTGAATAGACATAGCCTAGTCGTAGTTATTCATGCTCTAGTAGCCTCCCCATTAGATTACTGTAATCTTCTCCACATGGGGCTGCCCTTGAAAGTGGTCCACACGCTGAAGCTGGTGCAGAATATGGCTCCCGGAGTTTTGACCAGTTCAGTCACTCAAACAATGTAACCAGTTTTGAAGAACTTGCCCTGGC
This sequence comes from Podarcis filfolensis, assembly GCF_964270895.1. Lineage (NCBI taxonomy): Eukaryota > Metazoa > Chordata > Lepidosauria > Squamata > Lacertidae > Podarcis > Podarcis filfolensis. The sequence continues at coordinate 98,693,308 of NC_139606.1, forward strand.
TGCCTATATGCCTATAATACATGGTTTTACTGCTGACATATAAAGCCCTAAATGACTTAGGCACTTACCTGAAGGAGTGCTTCTCCACGTATTATCTTACCTGGGCTTTAAGATATGCCAAGAAAACTGTTCTGTGAGTCCAGCCCATGATTTACTGACTCAATCCAGGGCCTTTTGAGTGGTGGCACCCAAACTGTGGAATGCCCTCTACCTTGAACATGGTTCAGCTTTCAATGCCAGTCTCATCTCTTCCTCTCCAGGCTTTTGGTGGAGCAGAAGGCTGATTTGTTTGGGTCAGTGATCTTCATTACTGAGAAGGAGCAAGCTTGTGGGAAGATCAGCATGTTATTTAAACTTCATATCGATTCATCCCCTGAAGGACCAGGTGCGCAGCCTGGGGGTCATTCTCGACTCACAGCTGTCCATGGAGGCACAGGTCAATTCTGTGTCCACGGCGGCTGTCTACCAGTTCCATTTGGTATGCTGGCTGAGACCCTACCTGCCTGCGTACTGCCTCACTGGAGTAGTCCATGTGCTGGTTATCTCCCTCTTGGACTATTGCAATGCGCTCTACATGGGGCTACCTTTGAAGGTGACTTGGAAACTACAACTAATCCAGAATGTGGCTGCCAGACTGGTGACTGGGAGCAGCTGCTGGGATCATATAACACCAGTCCTAGAGGAGCTACATAGGCTCCTAGTGTGTACGTTTCCAAGCACAATTTAAAGTGTTGGTGTTTTACAGGACACAGTGTATTATATTCAATAAATGCCACTCCTGGAGGTATGAAACTAATCTTCATAAGGCCCTAGGCAGATACTAATATGAACGGTTCTTCCACTGCTGCACATATTTGGGGAGGCTTTTGTTTTAAACCTAATCTGCCTTTTCAGTTGCCGTTTAACAACATGTCTGGCCAAGGGCAGATCGCTAAAAGCAAGGAATCTGTTTACCATCGTTCAGGAGCATTTCAATCCACTGATAAAGATCAGGACAGTTCCAGAAAGGCCCTGTTGAAACGACTGCGGCACGTAATGATTTTCGAGGAGTATGTAATTAAATTCCACTAAGTGGTAAAATATTATTCAGGGCAGTTGACCAATGTGTTGCATATCTTTCAGAATGTCAAGTGTTTTCTCTGAGCTGCCTCCCTTACAGTGATGAATTACTTGATCTGTCATCCTGGGCTTGTCGGCCTCAGATCCTCGTGTAGTGCAGACAGACGAGGCATGTAATTTCATTCCTGCTTGTTCCATACACTTTTCCTTGGTCTGTTGGCGAAAGCCCTCTGGTGCCAGGTCTCACATTTCAGCTGTTGCCCATTTATCTTACTCGGGTGCAAATTGTTCAATATCCTTTCATTTTTTCGGAACTAGACTGAAATGCAGACATTATCGCTCTCTCTTTCTCTGTGGGGGGAAACAATCCTCTGGAGTCCTCCTTCTGATACGTCAAATGCTGCATGTGCCTTAAAGGGGCTTGTGGCTTCTCTTGTGAATTAGAGAAGTTTGAGGCTAGCACCCCCTGTGAGGAAAGCTGATGAACTGCTGTTGCCTAGAGAGCTGAAGTGCCGGCCAACCTGACGCCATCAGGGTCAGTTACCTGAGAGGTTCGTCATGGATATGGCTGCATTGATAGATGTTGTGGAGTGGACGGCTCAGGCAGCAGACTCCTTCCTGAAGTGGTCATGAGGTCCAAATCTCTTCTCTTGCAAAGATAGAGGCAGCAAATGCAGAGCAGGAAGAGATGGCAATAGTTTTACCTGCTCTGCAGTTGTTCTGGCTGCTCCTCTTCTCCTGTCTGCTGGGAGTCCAGCAGGAGTCTTATCATGTCCACTTTGCATAAAGTATCCTTGAATGTCAGTTGCGGCCTAAGAGAATTAAGAACGTAAGATTGGGGAGGGGGCATTTAGGATGCCATGTCTGAAACCCCACCCCCAAATCTGAAGCCAGCAACTGCACGAGGGCCCATGTTTCTTCCCCTTGAAATAACAGCTTGCCTCGCTTGGTGAATGGCAAAGAAAATTCGGCAGAGCTATTTAGCATGTGGGAGATTATTTAAAGCTGCACTCTGTTAACAGTGTCACAGAACGGCAGAACCATCTATGCTAATTTGCAAATCTAGTATGAATATCCAGCACTTTGCTTCTCGGCCAGTATCTCCCTTTTTGGCTGCTGCAATGGAAGTGGATTGCAGAGGCGCTGGATCAAAAGCAGGGGGTGGAAATCTACAGCAAGACTTACAGATGTTTCAACAATAGGCCTTTCCTGTCCAACTTGCTTCCTTTCATCTCATTCTCCAGTCAAATTGTAAAATTCCTTCGCTTTATGTTATGTCGCCGCCAAATGTTTCCCTGTTAATTGGGAAGGAGTGGTCTATTTTGGGGAGGGGAAAGGGTTTGAAAACCTAGCCGTATGAGTAGGAACTTCGAAAGCTTCCTTATACTGAGTCAGACCAATGGCCCATTAAGCTCAGTGCCGGTTGCAGCTCTCTGAGGTTTCAGGCTCCCCCAGCTCTTCTTGCAGATGGTAGAGATTGAACCTGGGATGTTTTGCATGCAAGACAGATCCTCTACCATTGAGCCACAGCCCTTCGATGACCTAGCTTTTCTCTGTCTCTGTGAACTTAGAGTCTTAGGGCCAAACCAGCCAACTCACTTGAGAGTGTCGCACCAAAACAGAACATTCCAGGAACCAATCAGAAGCCAGGATGGCTTCTGTAATTCCATGATGTCCTGAGAAAATCAGGGATTGAAAGAAGAAAGGGCCCCGTTGAAAGAAGGATGGATAATGAAGATGGTGGACTATGCGGAGATGGCAAGGCTGACTGGGAAGATCAGGCACCAAGAGGATAACAACTTCAATAGACAATGGCATAACTTTATAGAATATATTAAAGAACAGTGTAAAAATCTAAAAATGTTAGCAGGATTGACATAGCACTTGTAATTTAAAACAACAAAGGATAAAACTGAAGTATAATAATTTGGATAAATGCAATTAGATGCAGTTAAAAAAGGAGGATAAATTTTGGGAGCCATGAGAGGGGTGGGGGGGGGAAGTCTGGGGGTTCAGGGAACCCCATAAAGATACTGATACGGACTATGGTTTAATGTAAACAAGTGCGTGTGTGTGTGTGTGTAAAAATTTGTTTTTTCTTTTTGAAACTTTGAAAATATATATATATTTAAGAGAGAAAATCAGGACTGTTGGGTGAGTGGTTAGATGTGGATGTTAAAAACCTAATGATCACCAGCAACCAATTCTTCAAATGTATTAGTAGCAGGAGACCCTCCAGAGAGCTAGATGGACCCTTGGATGACAAGGGAGCCAAAAGTATGCTAAAGGAGGATAAGGAGATGGCAGGGATATTGAACTATTTTTATTCTTATTCTGCATCTGACTTTAGAGCAGAAAATAAAGGGCAGAGTCCTGGACCTGAAATAACTTTTGCGGGAATGGAGTCTGAGAAACTAAGGCAAATGCTGGTCATGAGAAACAAATTTATAGGCCTAATGAGACAAAATAAAAACTGACAAATCTCTGGGTCCAGATGGCATCCAGCTGAGAAATCTCAAAGAACTCAAAAGTGAAATTGGGACCTGTGCTTTTTAACTTGTTCATAAATGTTATACAGTTAAAGGGAAGCCACGAGGTGGCCAAGTTTGCTGATGATACTGAATTGTTCAGGGTCATTAAGAAGTTGGCCCCACACCACAAAGAAGATGTCTAAATTGGGCTGAAGGCTCATCTCAGAATCATTACTTTCAGGTCTGAAATACCGTTCAATGGGGCACTAGTTCCTTGCATTTTGTGATGGCCCAGTTCAAAACAAGCTTTCATCACATGGTGCCTTTCCATATTGGTTCAAGCTGACACTGGGAATATGTTGTGCTAGCACCGTGGAAAGAAAAAATTAACTGATGGATTCTTCGCTGTAAAGGAGATTATTGAAAAGGAAAAAATAGTACATGGAGAAAGCGAACAAAGAACTGGTATTTACCTAATGTCTTGGAACAGTTTGACCTTACACAAAAACCAGGGGCATTTAAAACAAACTAAAGGGAAGTGTTTAATTCACTGTTAATAATTGACCTATGAAACAAGGTGCCGTACAAAGCTGTGTAGATCATGAGCGTACGAAGAGTGAATGATTGCATGAAGGATGGGAGTGGAAAGCCAAGGAAGTTAGATTGAATTAAATATTATGCTCAGCATGAAATATAATATCAAAACAGACCCCATCCCCTATAGCCCACTGCCACTTACAGGCTTTGAACTGGAATCCTTCAGACCTGCATACGGCTGTCCTGAGCTTTCTTCCAGTGACATCTGAAAGCAAGGATCACCTGGAATGTGCATGAAATGATGGAATTTAAAATGGAAAACACTGATTTCATAATATAAGAAGCGAATAATAATAATAATAATAATAATAATAATAATAATAATAATAGGGGGTGGCTTTCTGGTGCAGTATGCAATGTATTCTAAATGTACATACATGCAAATACCAGGATACTCAAATGATTGATTGAGAAGAATGGGTGATGGTAATGCAGAAGATGTAGTGACTGTATCCATTTCCTGGACTATATATGTACACAATTCTTTCCTAAGTGCTTTGATGAAACAACTAAGCCACAGCATGACTAGAAGTCTTGTTTCTAAATGATCAATATCGTTCTTACAAAAAATGACCGGCTTAAGGCTGAAAACGTGACGAGATTGGTTTTCGTGCACCTGCCATTCTATATCTTATTGACCTCCAAAGAGTGAAAGAAATTGCCTTTCCACCTGAACAGAAGATTACCTTTATTTTCTTGAGGAGTCCCCCATCCCACCCCTATTTTCTGAAGAGGGAAAAATCTATCTCAGGTTCATAGGCTTAATGCTTGGCTGAGCCACAGAGTTCCATTTCCTGCCCATTTCATTGCTCAGAGTAACAAAAGTCTTCTCTTTCTGTTCTTTGAAGTGGAAAAGCTGAGTAACTGGTCCCTTTGATTATAAAGAAAAACCCCATTGTCCCCTATTTTTATTACTTATGGCTAACTACATTACAGAGGACTTTGTCACTGGCTTATATTACTGCTTTTTTCCCCTTCTGAGTTAGCTGCAGAGACCAGAGAGACACTCAGTTCAGCTGCCTACCCAGAGTGTATATTTACATTGACACCCCCCACCCCTCACTTTTGAGTGCAGAATGTAAGTAGCATCTTACTGTATGCTTCCCAACTTATTGAGTGTATTCACATGAACACTTTTTTACTGATATACTGGTAGAATAGGGGTATGGGGAACGCTATAAAAGGTAAAGGTAAATGGAGCCCTGACCATTAGGTCCAGTCGTGACCGACTCTGGGGTTGCGGCACTCATCTCGCTTTATTGGCCGAGGGAGCCGGCGTACAGCTTCCGGGTCATGTGGCCAGCATGACTAAGCCGCTTCTGGGGAACCAGAGCAGCGCACGAAAACGCTGTTTACCTTCCCACCAGAGCGGTACCTCTTGCACTTTGACGTGCTTTCAAACTGCTAGGTTGGCAGGAGCAGGGACCGAGCAACGGGAGCTCACCCCGGCGTGGGGATTCGTACCGCCGACCTTCTGATTGGCAAGTCCTAGGCTCTGTGGTTTAACCCACAGCACCACCCGCGTCCCTTTACACCTGGGAACGCTATGCCCAGGTACAAACCTCTCTACCTGGCCAATGGGACTATCCCCAAGCCACACACCGCTTTCCCGCAGGCCTTACCACTCTCTGTTTCCACTTTCTACCCTCCTTGAGGGTTTTTGCCTGGAGTTGGAATGTGGTTTTGAACTCTGGTGATGCCTCTTGCTTGTCTGGATGGAGTGTATGTAGAAACTACCCTACTGTGCAGATTTAAGTTGTCAATTATATTTTATTCAGTTTCAACATTTTAAACATATACAACCAAAACACAAATTCGTCTTTTCTCTTATTTTTGTCAACTGCCCTCCCCCCCCCTTTTATGGAGTTGTTGTTTCTCTCTTTCTGCTGCATCCTATCTTCGGTCAAATCATAACCACAATACAGTGGAACTTCGGTTGTCGAACATAATCTGTTCCGGAAGGCCGTTCGACTTCCAAAACATTTGACAACCGAGGCGCAATTGCCGGTTGGCAAAATCCATTGAAAAAAATGGAGAAACGTGCCTCAGAAGCTGTTCAACTTATGAGGCACAGTTCAAAATGGAAGCATTCACTTCCGGGTTGTCAATGTTTGAAAGCCAAAACGTTCGACTTCCGAAGCATTCAACAACCAAGGTTCCACTGTACTATAATCTAAGTACTTCTGCTGCTCATAGCTCAATTCCTGCTCACGAGTTCATCATACAGTCATACCTCGAGTTGAATGTGCTTCGGGTTGAGTGCGTTCGAGTTGCACTCCATGGCAGCCTGGAAGTAACGGAGCGTGTTGCTTCCGGGTTTCGCCGCTCGCAAATGCGCAGACGCTCAAAATGACGTCACACGCATGCGCAGAAGCGGCGAAACATGACCCACACATGCGCAGATGCGCTGTTGCGTCTTGCGTTCCATTCAGGATGCGAACGGGATCCAGAACGGATCCCGTTCGCATCCCGAGGTACCACTGTACTATAATATTTCTTCAAGTATTCCGGAAAAGTCATCCATTCTTCCATAAAACACTCGTCATTAGATTCTCTTAATTTTGCCAGTTTCAAGGTTCTGAAAATTGAGGTGCGCATTAGATTCGATGGCACATTAGACTCGAGTAAATACAGCATTTGGGGGAGAGATTTCAGATTTTTTTATTGCTGCTTTGCCCACTTTTGCCTCTGCCTCTGCCCCAATCCCACCACCACCATCTGGCCCCTGGAAAGCTGTCCAGGAGGGAATATGGCCCTCTGGCCAGAAATATTACTCACTCTTCCATTGTTTTATTGTTCTTTCCTGGCCAATGAACATAAGTAAAATCCTACTGGATCAGACCAAAGACTGTGTAGTCTAGAATCCTGTTTCCAACAAGGGCCAAGCAGATGTTTATGGGAAGCCCCACAAGCAGGACATGAAGGCAAAAACACTCTCCCTACATGTGGTCTCCAGCAACAGGAACTTGGACACGTGCCACTATGACTAGCATCCATTGATAGACTCCATGAATTGGTCTACCCCTCCAGTGGTAAATTTATGTTTATCGCTAGAAAATTCAGTTTTGGGGCTACTTAAAGAAACAACACAAGTGTTTCAGGAATAAAACATAAGGACCGCGGTTGCTTATATTCCCAAATTCAGCACAAAGGAATAGAAGAGAGGCACTATTGGGAAAATGTGGATATTGGGCAAAATTGCATACAAATTTGTACTAAAATGCTGGCGCATTTTCACAAAGAGCCACAGGCTGATGCGGAAATGTGAACTGAACTGAATACTTGAAAAATGAGAAATTGAAATTGACATGCTGTCCCATCCCTTATTACAGGCCAAATAATGTGTATATGAGGCAAAATTGCATGAAAACATGTGCTTATTCTGAGAAATAATAATAGTAAAATGGAAATGTGAATAACTGATAGTTGGAAAAACGAAAAACTGAAAGTGACATATTCCCTGGTCCCTAGTTACAGGCCAAATAGTGTGTACATCTATTGATAGATTTTCTGAACTCTGCTGGCATTTGATTCATCTTCAGCATCCTTCTCTGCACTGGAGGGCAGCATGCTAGATTAGGGGTTTCAGGACGTATTGCATGACAGGTACGATCACACAGGTCTGTTTGCTCAGTACCTTTTGGCATCTACTGCCTGAAGCAGCTGCCTCACTTTGCCTCATTGCAAGGCTGCCCCTGTTCACCATCCAGAACTTCTTGGTATTGAAGAATCTGTGAATCATCTTCCCCAAATGCCCCAATGGGCTACGGAACACGAACAACAAAGAATCAGGAAAAGGAAGGTGGTTGGGATAATCTAGCCTTTTGCACTGCTGAGCAAGCTACGTAGCTGGATAGCTTCTTCAAATGACCTAATGGTGCAGACACCCAATTTCAGAACTGAACCACTGAAAACACAGATCCGTGCGGCTCGATGTTGGAATACTGTTAAATCACTCTAATGGGAACCACATTTGAATATGGCATCCGTAGTTGAAAGGGCACTACATTAATCTTCTGAGCAGCAGAGTTGCCTTGTAAATGGCACTCATGTGATTCTGTAAGAAATTGACTGTGAAGGGTGCCGCTCTTTGAACTTGCAATCCTTGATGGTTTAAAAATACACAATTCTTATATGTTTTTACAAGAGTGTGGAGGCAGCCTGGAAAACAAAAGATGCTTTGCTTCTCTCCAACCCCAACCCCACCCCCAAAACGTTGTGATCAGGGAGTGGAGTGGGGAAGGTAAAATGTCATGTTGTTGTAACATTCCCAGCACTGTCATTTCTCAGCTGTCTTCAATTGACAGGTCTATGAAAAACGTTGTGTGCCCCCAATGATTTTTTCTTTCTTTCTCAAATGTAGAATCTAAATAACAGACTGCTGTGGCATTTCCCCTTCATTGTTAATCCATCATTATCATCTGGAGCGCCCTACTTTGAAGACTGGAGATGGTCCATATTTCAATTTAAATGATGCCAAACAGGTATCAGCTTGACAATTTCTGTTCCCACTATGGTTTAAGGGGCTGTCAACATGTGTAGTTTCTCGGTATCTTTGGACGGCCTCTCCGGATAGCCAAACCTGTATGCGAAACCACATATGGTTACATTTATTGTTGGTGTACGGAAACACTTTCCTTTTATGGTATGCTGCACGGACATTCCTTGTGGAGGAAGACATTTCCATCCCTATCTGGTTTTCCCTAGTTGAAATCATGAGATGTGCTGTTCAAAAGGGACTCCACGGATCAAAGATCCCAAGCTCCTGGTCTGAGACAGAACATCTGCACCTGACGACATTTTAAGCAGACGGCCTTCCAACTCTACAATTCTGTGTTTGTTTGGCTGTATTTGTGGGAAGAAATTCCTGGGACTCTTTCAGGCAGGGGGCCACATTGCCTTCTGGGGAACCTTGCCAGTGCTGCATAGGGCCAGAGTGAAAAATAGGCAGAGCAGTGCTTGAAAACTTGACCTTTGTACAGCAAGCTAGTTACTACACACCCTCAAGCGCCCAGCTCCACCATCCACCCAGATAAGCAAGATAGCCTGTAGAGCAGGGGTCAGCAAACGTTTTCAGCAGGGGCCGGTCCACTGTCCGGTCCACTGTCCCTCAGACCTTGTGGGGGGCCGGACTATATTTTTGGGGGGGAGGAATGATGCAAGAGCCCCACGAGCCCCAGTGGCTGCTTACCTGTGTCTTGTGAGTGGCAGCGGATGGTGTGTGAGGGAGAAGGAAAGAATGCACGCTCTGGCGATCCATGCGGTGATTCCCAGACTGTCCGTGGGCTGGATCCAGAAGGTAATTGGGCCTGATCTGGCCCACGGGCCTTCGTCGGCCTACCCATGCTGTAGAGTAATGGTTAGAGTGTTGGACTAGGACCTGGGAGAGCAGGGTTCAAATCCCCTCAGCCATGAAGCTCAGTGGGTGACCTTGGGTTAGTCACCATATCTTAGCCTAACCTACCTCACAGGGTTGTTAAGGATGAAATGGCGAGAAGAAGAACTGTGTAGACCACCTTGAGATCCTTGGAAGATAAAGATGGAATATTATAATATAATATAATATAATATAATATAATATAATATAATATAATAATATATCCCCACTCTTTTGGGGAGGGGCTAGATATCCTGTATGAGAAGTGAGCTGTTGGGCACTGTGGGTGGGATTCAACTCATGAGTCCCTTCAAAGTAAGCTCTGCAGAAGGACTTCCACTTGTGCACTGGAGCTTTCCCCCACTTTTCTCCCATGCAACTCCCCAAAATTGGCTCGGGGATGTTGGGAGAACCCACAAAACAGCACATGAGGGGAAGGAGGGGTGGTTAGTCATTCCACCAGGCAAGCCAAAATGCTTTCACTGATGGAACTATCATAAGAACGTGATGTTGAATTCCTCCCTATATAATGGGAAGTGGGCGATCAGGGGGTGCAGGAATTTTTAAGGCATCTTATGCTGCCCTTACGTCAGGATCCTTGAGGGTTTTGTTAGGTCTGTATTTTACAGTGAGCCAACGCTATTTGCACCTTGCAGACCAATATGCTGATTGGAATGCAGATATCCTTCGAGATTTGCACTTCTCTGAATTTTGCAATACAGTGGTACCTCGGGTTAAGTACTTAATTCGTCCCGGAAGTCCGTTCTTAACCTGAAACTGTTCTTAACCTGAAGCACCACTTTAGCTAATGGGGCCTCCTGCTGCTGCCACGCCGCCGGAGCATGATTTCTGTTCTCATCCTGAAGCAAAGTTCTTAACCCGAGGTACTATTTCTGGGTTAGCGGAGTCTGTAACCTGAAGCGTATGTAACCTGAGGTACCACTGTACAGTTCTAGGCTCCGAAAGTATCAAATGCATATAAAAGTAGATGTTTAGGGTTAGAATGCATAGGAATGCATATTTTAGAATGGAATGTATGGACTGACACAGACTGGGTATAGACTCATTCCCCCATCCCTGCTCCCATGTTGGCTGGCTTTAATGGAATCACACTTTCTACCAGCTTTGAGGACTTAGCTAATGTAATTTATTTTCTGCATCAATGCATTCTGCTGCTTGGTGCTTTTGGCACACAGTTTTGTAGTTTTGACACACAATTGATAGTACATTTAAAAAAGGGTACTGAAATTATTTTTAAATTTTATATCCCACCATGCATCCTCCAGCAAACTGACTGTTTCCTTGCAATGCTGATATTCTATTTTGTTTTGATGCGTATTGTTTTATATATTAACTGTTGGGGTCTTAGGATGGGATATAGGTTTTCAGAATAAACAAACAGTTCTTCATTAGGGGTTTTTGAGCCGAGGCTATCAGGGATGTGGTAGTTCTGGCTATCCTGCAAACAGCAGGGACTAGACTAGATGGTCCTTCAGCTCTCTTCCAGCTTTTGTATTTCTGCAAACATCACCCCCAAGCATGCTGATACCTTCCTTGTGTTTCCTCCCTACGCCGTTTTGATTACATTTCCATCGGCACTCACAATCTGAGTTCATTATTAAAGGGAAGGTTATAGACCAATAAATCCTTTCTTCCTCTTTTCCCCACACTCCCAGCCAGTGCAATTGCTTAGCTAAGCGCAAGGCTGAAGGTCGAAGCAATCGACCCATCGCCCCAGCCAGAAAAGAAACAAAGCAATACTTACTGCCTCAGCTACAGACTTTTTGCTTTGTACTTGATGTTTTTAGTAGTTGATGAAACATGTAAAGAGGATTCCATCTTCTGGAGGGGTGTTGTGTTTCTCAAGTGAATCCAATAATATAATGTATAGCTAGCCTTTTTCCAAGTGGGGAAAAACAACAAGGCTTTGACACAGGGGTGGAGGAAAGGAAACTTCAAATGAATACAGCTTGTGGGCCGTCCAGTGCCTTTAAAAGGACCTGTAGACCAGGGAGGAGGGATCTTTTTCAGCTTTCTCCCATGGACAACCTTCTGGAGGCCACATACCATTGGTGGTGGAGGAGAGGAAGCAGAGCAAAAAGTAGGTGGACCTGGAGTTGAGACTCTTACCTAGCCATCCAAAAGGAACCAATTCAGCAAGAGACATTATCAAACAGGGCCGGCCCAAGACATTTTGGCAACGGAGGTGAACTACAAAATGGCACCCCCACCCTGCCAGGGAAGAATCTGTGAGTGAAGATCTACATCTGGAACAGGAGGGGAATAAAGACCTACATTTGCAACAAGGGTGGAGGGAGGCCAGCAGCACCTCCTATTCTCCAAGAGGCTGCTGTAGAGGCAGCATCGGGAGGGATGCTGAGGAGGAGGCAGATCTGGCCTCCAAGGAGCAAAATGCAGCTGCAAAGGCAGCTGAAGCATCGCATTGCTGATTCATGTTAAGCTTGTGGTCCACTAAGACCCCTAGATCCTTTTCACATGTACTCCTGGCAAGCCAGGTGTCCCACATCCTATATTTGTGCAGCTGTTTCTTCCTGCCTTATATTTGTCCCTATTGGAATTCATTTTGTTAGTTTTGCCCAGTTCTCCAGTCTGTTAAGGTCATGTTGAATCATGATTTTGTCTTCTGAGGCATTAGCTACCCCTCCCAGTTTGGTGTCATCTGAAAATTTGATGAGCATCCCCTCGGTTCCTTTTAGGTGAAGACAGAGGCAAAGTAGCTGTTGAGCAGTTCCGTCTCCTCTCTGTCACCCCACAGCATTTCTCCGTCTTCTCCACACAGAGGACCTACTACTTGCTTGTTCTTTCTCTTGCATCTAACATAGCTGAAGAAACCTTTTTAAAATTATTCTTAACCTCATTTGCTAGCCTGAGCTCATTTTGAGCCTTGGCTTGCCTGACCTTCTCCCTGCAATGCTGGCTACTCTTCCTTTGTGATTTCCCCTTTCCATTTCTTACACATGCCCTTCTTCAATCTCAGCTCATCTGTAATCTCTTTATGCAGCCGCACCGGTTTCTTTAGATGCCTCCCACTTTTCTTTCTCGTCAGATTTGTGCCTTCAATATTTCACCTTTAAGAAACTCCCATCCATCTTGGACTCACTTCTCTTTAAGTATTTCTGACCATGAGATCTCACCCAGAAGTTGTGGAGTTTGGAACTGACAGGGTTAAAACTCCGTGGTGTCCTCCATCTGGGAGGAGCTTGTCGCAGAGAAGTGAGTCACAGCGTGTGACTGCATTCAGACTTGCTTTCACTTCTGACTGAGACGCAGCTCGGCTCAGAGGCTGCGTGTGTGCTTTTGGGAGCACGGGAGAAAATGCAAGAAAGCTCCGATGGAGAAAGACTGATTTATGGCTTGTAAATAAACGCTTCTAGAGATAAGAACCGAACTGTCTCTGGACTTGATTTATCCCTCATCTCACACGGACACAGGACCGCTGCTACTCTGCTCTCCTGCCAGGTCAGCTCCCAAGCAGAGCCACGCAAGGGGAAGCGTGACTGGACGCAGGGATTTTTTTACGCAAAGGTTATGGGAGTTACGCGTTTCCTGATAAGTGTGAGAAGGGAGAAGGCTGCCAGCGTTGAGTTGCGGTGATCTCCTGCCAGGGCAGAGGGAGATGCTGGAGAGAGGAGCCAAAGGCCAAGACGGGCGGCTGCTTCAGAAGTCCAGCTTGTTGGCAAACTTGTGAGTACGCTGAAGCCCCGGGGGGAGGAAGATGGCTGCTGCTCAGGAACAGCAAGGCCATGAGAGCTACCCCGGTGAGAGGCTGAATGGGGCCAACTGGGAGGCCTGGTCAAGAAGAGCAAGGGGGTGGTTTGTGGCCACAGGGCTCTGGAGTCCAGTCCAGAAGGAGCCGGCTCCACCCATGCATGCTGCTGCTCTGCTGAGTGAGAGAGAGCAGAGAGAGCTCTGCATCTTGAAAGCAAGTGTGGACGCTTTGCTGTTGCCCCACCTGGAGGGCGTTAAATCGGCTGAGGCCGCCTGGCAGGTGCTGAGGAGTCTGTGTGAAAGCTCAGCAGGAGCCAAGGGCCGGGAGGAAGCCAAGGGCCAAGGGAGCAAGCCTCAGGCCGAAGTGAGAGCCAGACCAGAGGGGGCTGTTCCGGGAAGCTGTTTCTCTGCTTCAACACGTCTGTGTGATGGTGCTGGAGAGCAGCTGAGAGCTGTGGAAGAGGGCACAGGCTGCACCCCAAGAAGGAGTGGGGGGGCAGGCCAGGCAGGCCATTCCAAGAGCTCTGAGAAAGCAAAAGGCTTCGAAAGTTGTTTGTGCTTTGAGACGACGTCCAACAGCGCTGGGAAGCATCCGCTAGAGGCCCAGGCTGCCAAGGACACCGGCTGGTGTGGAATGTCAACAAAGCAGGTTCCCAAGGCCAGTTCCCAGCAAAGACGTGGGAAAGCAGCAGGCCAGGAGGAAAAGAAAAACAAGGCATCTTATCACCTCACAGCTGCGATGGTGTCTCTGAGAAAAGGCAAAAGCCTCAGTCGGGGGGAGGCTGTGGCCATGGCAACCGATGGGAACGTGAGCAACGCCATGGCATCTTTGGAAAACAGCCAGAGACACTCTTTATCTCTTCTTATCGACTCGGGAGCTTCTCACACTCTCGTCACATCTAGAGAGCTCCTGCGGGACTGCAAGGCTCTTAAAGCTGGACGTTATGTCACCTTAGCAGATGGGTCTCAAAGACCACTGACTGAATCTGGGTTTCTATATTGTTCTTTTATAGATCATTGGGTAGAAGCTTTTGTGGTCCCCGAGCTTGCCCAATCTCTTTTAAGTGTGCCAGCCCTCATGGCTGCTGGGTTCGATGTTCTGTTCTCTAACAATTTGTGTTCCTTTTACAGGGATGGGAAGAAGATCTACAGTGTCCAGAGAAAACACAGGCTCTTTCTCGTGGAGATGCCCATTGAAAATGGGACTGGTGGGAAAATGGGGCTGGTGGAAAATGGGGCTAGTGGAGAATCCATTGAAGAAGCCCAAGGGCAGTGTGCTAATGTCCCACCACACCATGATTGTATACACTTATGGCACAGGAGGTTTGGGCACGTTGGGTGGTCATATGTGAGGAAGGCCACAGGCAACACCATTGGGTGTAGGTTCAAGGCATGTGACAGATACCTAGATTGTCAAGCCTGTAAGCAATCTAAGGTCACAACATGCACATACCCCAGGTCAGAGAGGAGAACCAGCAAACCCTTTGAACTTGTGCATGCAGATTTGTCGGGCCCCATGCAGACACCTTCTTTAGCCGGGTCTAAATGGGTTTTGCTTTTGGTTGACGATTTTTCTAGACATTCTTGGACTTTTGCGCTGCAACAGAAGTCAGAGGCAGCTGCACTGATCAGGGATTGGATCACAGCGGTAGAGCTACAGTTCTCTACCAGGGTGATTTCCTTTCAATCTGATGGGGGGGGGAGTTCACAGGTTCTGCGCTGCAATCGTTTTTCAGGCAGAAGGGTATCAGTCATCGACTGACTGCCCCCTACAGTCCGCAACAGAATGGGGTTGCAGAGAGAAAATTTCGCACACTACAGGAGTCAGCGAATGCTATGTTGGCAGACTCGGGTTTGCCACAGCGCTTTTGGGCCGAGAGTTATAAGACGGCATGCTTTGTTCAGAACAGGGTGTTCAATTCAAGTGTTGGGGACACACCGTACTTTCTGCTGCATGGGAAGCAACCTAAAGTGGACTTCCTGAAAGTGTTTGGTTGTGAGGCTTGGGTCCTCATTCCAAAGGCCATGCGCAGAAAGGGTCAGCCAAGGTCCAGGAAGATGATCTTTGTAGGCTATGAGCCGGGTTCAAAGGCGTGGCGTTTCGCATACCCTACTGGCAACCAGTCCAAGCTGCTTATTAGCGGCAGTGCTGAGTTTTGCGAGCAGAGTGGGTGGAAGCGTCTTCACGGGAATCCAGATGTTCTGTTAGACTCAGATGAGGAAGAGGAGGAGGACGAGGCTGAACCTGTTGCTGAGGTGCACAGTCCACAGCCACAGAGTCCAGAGCCGGGATCTCCAAGGGAGAGGCTCCGTATCTCTCCAAAGGGGAGTCCCAGGACCCCTCCAAAGGTCTCTGTCAAGTCTGAGCTAAGGAGTGAATCATCCTCACCAGCAGGACCAGCTGTTCGCCCTAAACGGCGCAGCAGGTCAGAGGGGGATGTTTCTGAGGGTGGTAGGGTTGATCCAGGTGATTCAGGCGCAGTTCCAGAATTCACGCTGAGGAGGTCAGCAAGATCAACCAAAGGGAAGCCACCTGAAAGGTATGAAGCCACAAGTGTCTGGGTTGGTGTGGCTAGATGTGAACCTGAATCCTTTGAGGATGTTCAGAAGTTGCCTCGGGAAGAAGCCAGCAAATGGCATGAGGCGATGCAGAAGGAGATGAACTCAATGGAGTCTCTTGGAGTGTTCTCACTCACACAGCTGCCGGCTAACCAGCAAGCTGTGAGCTGCAGATGGGTTTACCGACTTAAACCCACAGAAGCAGGAGAACCACAGTATAAAGCGAGATTAGTGGCCCGTGGATTCACACAGAGAAGGGGTGTCCACTTCACAGAGGTATATTCGCCGACCTCAAGGGCGGAGACTTTGAGAACGCTTTTGGCGATAGCAGCACAGAGAGGTTGGAAGGTGAACCATTTTGATGTAGATGTCGCCTACCTGAACTCAGATCTCCAGGAGGAGTTGTACATGCTTCCTCCTCCAGGGTTCGAAGTCAGTGAGCCAGGCGTCGTGTGGCGGTTGCACAAATCCATCTATGGATTACGCCAATCTGCCAGGAATTGGAATATGTGCCTACATGAAGCCTTAGAAGAGCTAGGTTTTAAGAGATCTCTTGCAGACAGTTGTCTTTACATTAGAGATTCAGGCTTGCAACAGCAAGTGGCCCAGGTGTTTGTTGATGACATCTTGCTCATGGCAAAGACAGGTGAACAGGTAGAGAAGTTTGCTAAGGAGCTTGGAAAGCGGTTCAAGCTAAAGCAACTTGGAGATGTCAAGTCCTATCTAGGCGTAGAGATCACAAGAGCAAGTGATGGAAGCTTTTTGCTTCGCCAGAAAGGTAAGATTGAACAGTTGCTTGAGAAGTTCAGGATGTCTGATTGTGCAGGTGCCAGATCACCCATGGAGACTGGGTACGTGAAGGAGTGTCAGCAAGTAGAGCGCGTGGTGTTCGAAAATACTGAACTCTTTCAGTCAGCTCTGGGTAGTCTGTTGTATCTGTCACAGTGGAGCAGACCAGACATAGCGTTTGCTGTCAATCTGCTCAGTAGAGAGGCTTCAAGTCCTAGTGTGCAGGCCTGGAATGGTGTTAAGCGGGTGCTACGTTACCTGCAAGATACCAAAGACTTTTGCCTCAAGATGTCAGCTGAGGGTGATGTCAAGCTGACCGCCTGGGTGGATTCGGATTGGGCTAACCTTGAGGATCGCAAATCAGTGTCAGGCCTAGTGGTGAAGTTTGGGGACTCAGTGATTGGGTGGAGGTCCCGGAAGCAAAGTCTCATAGCGCTTTCATCTACTGAAGCTGAGTTCAGTGCGCTATCAGAGGTTTGCAGAGAACTGGAGTTCTATGTGTGTTTGGTCGAAGAAATCTGTGGAGAGAATTGTCTGCCCGTTGTGGTGCATGAAGACAATCAACCATGCCTCAAATTGGCTGAGACAGGGCAATTCAAGGCGAGGACCAAACATTTGGACATACGGTTCCGAAATGTATGTCAGAGCGTTCATGAGGGGCTAGTTGCTCTGAAATACTGTCCCTCAACCAAGAACCTCGCTGATGGTTTCACAAAACCATTGACCTTCCAGAAGCACGAGGAGTTCTGTGAGGGTCTGTGTATGGGGAAAGCATTGTTGGCTATTGTCCCCAGATGCAGGACAAGAGGGGGTGTGGAGTTTGGAACTGACAGGGTTAAAACTCCGTGGTGTCCTCCATCTGGGAGGAGCTTGTCGCAGAGAAGTGTCACAGCGTGTGACTGCATTCAGACTTGCTTTCACTTCTGACTGAGACGCAGCTCGGCTCAGAGGCTGCGTGTGTGCTTTTGGGAGCACGGGAGAAAATGCAAGAAAGCTCCGATGGAGAAAGACTGATTTATGGCTTGTAAATAAACGCTTCTAGAGATAAGAACCGAACTGTCTCTGGACTTGATTTATCCCTCATCTCACACGGACACAGGACCGCTGCTACTCTGCTCTCCTGCCAGGTCAGCTCCCAAGCAGAGCCACGCAAGGGGAAGCGTGACTGGACGCAGGGATTTTTTTACGCAAAGAAGTTCCTTAAGCTTTTGGAAATCAGCCTTATTGGTATGAATAACAGTCATCTTCTATTAACACCTCACAAATCCATTAAACATTTGAAGGAATTTGCTTTCTTTTCTGCACCTCTTGCACTTCTATAATATTCTCTCTGAGATGTGGCAACCAGAATTTCACACGGCAGGACCTAATAGTGTAAATTAGTGTAATTTAAGGCACAGTGATACTGGCAGCTGTCTATTAAAAACACCTAGACATAAATTTTGTCAATCCCCCCCCCCCACAGTCCAATAATGAATCAGGGATACCCATTTATTTCAATACAACTACATGCCCAGTAGTATTTAAATCCAACTCTGTCCTGATGATATACAAAGGGAGCAATTGCTGTCTGGTTTTAACCAAATATGGGGTGTGCGAGTTGAGGAGTGCTGCATCCACTGCTTACCTTCCTGCAAACCCTCTCCTCAATTCCCCACCCTCACAATCCCAGCTGAGAACCATCCCGTTACTTCCAGTTTGGCCCCCAGTGGACCTAAGTGCCCTAGTTTGTGAGCAAAATGTTTAATACTGAAGTGTTAGGCATTCATATAGCGGCAATCATAATACTCTCTGGGCACCTTCTAAAAGGATTATTAATGTCGGGATTATTAATGGCAGCTGTTGGAACAAAAAACCAATGGTTGTCCCCCTTTCCCTCCCTGCTCCTAACCCTTGTGAGAAATTCTGGGATCAAGCTGCTGTATGGAAGCAATATAAAAAGATACTTTTTCCCCTTTTTCACATGAAATGGACTCAAATCTTCATGAAAACAGCTCATTATTTCTATCAAGGTAACTTTTTTATATATAAACTCAAACCATCTGTTGGTTCCTGAGACCTGATCGATCCTGACAATTCAGGCCTTTAGCAACTGAATTACGCATGTGTGTACATATACACACAGTAAGGAAAGAAAAGGATGAAATTTTCTGAGTAAGATAGGACATTTGTATAAATTGCCTTTCCCAAAAGATAGCTCTCCCTTTCATCTAGGTGTAGTTTAGACCAGGGATGGACAGACTTGAGACTTGCAGGATCTGCTTTGTTAGAACCCAGAGCTAGGAGCAAAATAGTGGCTCTCCCAGGCAGACTGATGCTAAAAA
Organism: Podarcis filfolensis; assembly: GCF_964270895.1. Lineage (NCBI taxonomy): Eukaryota > Metazoa > Chordata > Lepidosauria > Squamata > Lacertidae > Podarcis > Podarcis filfolensis. The sequence continues at coordinate 98,712,213 of NC_139606.1, forward strand.
TTAAGGACTTAGATGCCTCTGTGCACATGCTCAGTCTGGGAATTTGTGATCAGTACCAGAGGCAAGCTCACACAAAAATCCATGCCTGGTTTTCTCTCAATCGTTCCTTTTCAGCAATGTAATGTACCAGGAAGGGAGGCAGGAAAGCTTTGAAAGTTGTTGCTGTTGTTTGGAACAACTTCATCTACCTTCTTGCCATCATTGTATGATAACGGTAATGGTAATTTCAGTTCATTACTGAATAGTTTAAAACAAATTACAGTCACAAGAGGATTGTTGTTGTTTAGTCGTGTCCGACTCTTCGTGACCCCATGGACCAGAGCACGCCAGGCACTCCTGTCTTCCACTGCCTCCCGCAGTTTGCTCAAACTCATGCTGGTAGCTTCGAGAACACTATCCAACCATCTCGTCCTCTGTCGTCCACCTTCTCCTTGTGTCCTCCATCTTTCCCAACATCAGGGTCTTTTCCAGGGAGTCTTCTCTTCTCACGAGGTGGCCAAAGTCTTGGAGCCTCAGCTTCAGGATCTGTCCTTCCAGTGAGCACTCAGGGCTGATTTCCTTCAGAATGATTTCCTTGACAAGAGGATAGGTCCTACTATAGCTCAGGTGTTGACGGCCAGGTTAAAGGGGTGCATTTTCAACAGATGCTCCTCTGTAGGGAGGGAATCTCCCAATACCACCTTCTGGGCTGCCATCCCTGGAACTTCTGAGGATGATGGAACTATCATGAGGACCCCCTCTGGATTTTAACACCAGAAAAGGCTTTTAGGGAAGGTAGCTTGCTTAGACGAGGTAATAGTGGAACTAACAGCGGCAAGGTGTCCTGCTGGTGACAGCAAACATAGAACCTTGAAATGAGGTGTTACAGAGGCAGGGCAAGGGTGGAACAAATGCTGCCATGGATCTGCTGGATCCAAAGTTGCTGGATCTTCTTGAGAGGACCTGATCTGAGCTGCATCACACCACAGCTGATGCAGCAACGATTACTGTTTGGATAAAGAGAAAAGGACTATATATGCTACCTTGCAGGAAAGGAGGGATATACAAGTAAGGTGGCTTGCTTGTTTGTTTAAAAAAATAAAATATTTTATTATGAGCACCTCAGCTTTCATTTTCATAAAGTACAATTCTGTTAAGGTTAAGTGCATGGGCAATGACTGGTCAACTCTTCCAAGATGAGGCTACTGAACCTGACAGAGATCATTGCCCTTCCCATCCTTAGCATATTCAGAATGTATTAAGCAAATTAAGGAAAGGTGATCAGATGTATTTTGCAGTTGAATGCAGCTACCAAACCCATTTTGGATGGACAATCTATAAGCTTTAACAAAAATAAAACCAAACCAAAAACCCAAGGTGCTTTATTTGCATAATTAACACAGTTTGCGGAGTTCACCCATGCCATAACGTCGGGGATGGGAAATCTGTGATCTTCCAGATGTGGTCAAACTCCACTCCCATCAGCCCCAGCCAGCATGGCCAATGGTCAAGGATGATGGGAGTCATAGCCCAACATGTTCCCTATCCCTGCCACTGATTAAGCAATTGACCTAGCTTCTCTGGGTCATGACCTTGAAGGCGAGAATGTGTTTAATTCTCTTACTCTGTTTTCTTTCGTGTCCTTGCCATGGACTGATAGATTTTTTTTATCTTTTAAATGTAACAGGGAGGGCATGTCCGTTTCATGAACAGTTCTTAACCCATTACCCTGATCCATTAATGTTAAGACATGCAAACGCTTCTCCCATTATTATTTTTTAATCATTGTTAAGCACCTATGTTCCGGGTAATTATTCCATAAGGACCTTTAATGCTGGGTTCCTGTTACTTCAGAGATTTAACAAGCTGTATAGTTGAGTTGTTGTTCTTCAGTCGTGTCCAACTCTTCGTGACCCAATGGACTAGAGCACGCCAGGCACTCCTGTCTTCCACTGCCTCCCGCAGTTTGGTCAAACTCATGCTGGTAGCTTCGAAGACACTATCCAACCATCTCGTCCTCTGTCGTCCCCTTCTCCTTGTGCCCTCAATCTTTCCCAACATCAGGGTCTTTTCCAGGGAGTCTTCTCTTCTCATGAGGTGGCCAAAGTATTGGAGCCTCAGCTTCAGGATCTGTCCTTCCAGTGAGCACTCAGGGCTGATTTCCTTAAGAATGGAGAGGTTTGATCTTCTTGCAGTCCATGGGACTCTCAAGAGTCTCCTCCAGCACCATAATTCAAAAGCAACAATTCTTTGTATAGTTGAGTAGCTGTCTGTAAAAAACAATGTTAATGTCTATAAATGGTCCTGTGGGTTGCTCATATACTGCTTCCAAATGATGACCACTTATTGATCGGTCTCAAACAATCTAAATGGAATGTCCATGTTTTAAGGATGTTCCCATTAGAATGGTAGAAACACGTGGATCTTTTAAGTGTATTAGTATTTTTCTTAAGTATGTTGCTATTACTATTTTGTTTTAAAAGTTGCATGTGTGTGTGAGAGAGAAGGCAGGGCAATCCAGAATTGGAGCTGAGATGGGCTATCTTTATTGATACTTGCAAATGAGCTTAAAAATGGAACTGGAAATCTGTGGAGATGCTCTCTCTCTCTAATTTATAATCTAAAGCATCTGACATGAATATGACACATATGTTTGATATAATCCGCATACAAGCTCAAAGGATTACCTATGCAAATTAGAAACATTCTCCACACAAAAAAGAGACTTGATATGTAAATATTTTTATTTTACTAGCCAGATTAGAACTTTCACTTGAATTAATCCATTTTGTGTGTCTAACAGATTTATTCAATACAGCAAACAAAAAAAACTCCGGTCTATTCTTGCAATAATTGATTTCAAAGAAGGTTTGCCAGCTTGATTTTTCCAAGTTTCTATCTTACTGTTTTGCTTCAGAAGCACCAGAATTAAAATTCTGAGAAATCAAACACATTTCATGAAGTCTTGCCTGTGCTTGTATGCAGGGGAGAAGGGAAATCTTTCATAACTTTGTGTGTTCTGTTAAGTGTCTGTGGAAGCCAAATCTGGATCCACACATCCTTCCACAGTGGGGGACATAGGTTTCTGGGTGGGAGTTGAATCACAGTGAGGGTTTGCCAAAAGTACCTTCCTCTTAGCATGTTTCTCCCTTGCGTCCTGAGTCTGAGCATCTTCAAAGTCCATGACACTTTTGGTAAAGGCTGTGTACAACATTAAAGTCTCACATCAAATATAACTGATTTGTAGAAGGGACTTTATGAACTGAAAATAGAGACAAGAAGCCCAAGAAAATCTTTAACAAAAGCAATTTTGGGGGGGAAAACCTCACTGAACTCTAGTCAACACTTAAATCCTGTCGAACCCGTTACAAGTTAAGGATGCATCACTCTTCCCTGCTGGATAATGGCCAAGATTTGGAACAACAAAAAGCTGCTAGGTAAGGATGTGGTGGAATTACCGGGATCCTCTTCAAACCTTGCCTCCTCCATCAATATGAATATATGTTTGAATTGGCTACTATTCACTCTTGAGTCTTCCTCTGTGTGTCCTCACACATTTACACAGTGGTGTGCCATTGATGTTGTAGCCAAAAGTACCGTATTTTTCACCCTATAGGACACACTTTTTCCCCTCCAAAAATGAAGGGGAAATGTGTGTGCATCCTATGGGGCGAATGCAGGCTTTCGCTGAAGCCTGGAGAGCGAGAGGGGTCGGTGCGCACCGACCCCTCTCGCTCTCCAGTCTTCGCGCAGCTCTCCGCAAGCCGTGGGAGCCCGGCTCTGGGCTCCCACGGCTTGTGGAGAGTTGCCTGCATGCTGAAGCCTGGGGCGCACTGAGCTCAGCACGCCCCAGGCTTTGAGCTTCGCGCAGCTCTCCGCAAGCGGTGGGAGCCCGGCGCTGGGCTCCCATGGCTTGCGGAGAGCTGCTTGTTCTGGGGGCTGGGGTCGGGGGAAGCTCGGGCTTCCCCCGCCCCAAACCCGCGCCTGGGGGGAAAATAATTTTTTCCCCTTTATTTCCCCCCCAAAAACTACCGTAGGTGCGCCTTATGGGCCGGTGCGTCCTATGGGGCGAAAAATACGGTACTTTGTGGCATTGTATCAGTAATACTTACTACAGGCCTGTAGGATAGACCAGTATTGTCATAAAAGATGACAGAAAATTGACTTGCCTAAGAACCTCAATGAAGTTATGGGAGAGGTGAGGTTTGAACCTGGAACGGACCTCTTCATGTTTTAAGCCACTACTCCAGCTCAGCAAAGAAATCCCTGTTGCTGCATTATGAGAAAAACTTTGAGTTTCATAGCTAATGAAACAATACCAGGAACTGTTTTCATTTGCTGGCTGAAAGGTGAAAAAAAATGATTTTTAAAAATAAAAAATCTGTAATAGTTAACAGAGGCCATATTTTTTTTAACATTTGTATATCTAGTATACACATCTGCCAATCAAATGGTTTAAAATCAATTTAAAAACCTGAAATATAGTTACCAGAAATTTCCCACCTCCGCTCAACTGAAAATTATTTGCAATAAAAACATGTTAAGCATATTTAAACGGGTCACCTCAGAGAGACATGAGGGACAAAGGTGGAATTTACACTCATGTTTTCTTAATAACTGCTTGATCTTACAATTCTGTGTGTTGACCCTTGTCAGAAGATAAAGATGAACTTGTACGTACTGGGTGAAATGTGTAGCCACAGGGCTTAACAGACTTAATGGGAATCACATGAAAAACATCTCCGTGGCATATCTTGGGAAATCTATTTTTTGCATGTCTGACACAGCTCTGGATGCTTTAGGCAGGAGAATCGTGAAGTAGACTCAAGAATTCAATTTCAGACTTACAATTGAATTTCCAGGAAGGTGCTTCCACTGTTAAAGGACTCCATCCTCCATTTGTGAGCTGCTGCAAACACTTGACTTGGCCGTGTTGAAAGAGGCCTTGGGGCTGGCTTGCACACTCCTTGTCCCATCCTAACTCTTAACTATTGTGTGTTCAGATGGGCACTTCAATATCATTTATACTTCTTGCATTTCTTGGCCTTTGGCACGACTTTCAATATATCTTTCTCTATACATGCCTACACACACCTTCATACACACATCATACTTTTGATGAAGTGGACTCTATTCTACGAAAACTTATACCACATACAAATCTTCCTTCTGGAATTGTTTTTCCTCTTCTAGACAGATTAGCTCTTTGCTAAGAAAGGAAACTGTAGTTGAAGTGGCAGGATCTTTTGGAAATCAACTGTACAGGATCCCACTTTGTGTGGAAATGCTGCATAATTAAAGCAAGCAAACAAGGAAAACCCCCTCAAATTTCCAGCTTGCTTTTCCATTTGAGACATCCCCCAACACCTCATTCATTTGGAAAATTGGCTGCCGTCCAAAGGTTGGAACTTTGAGAAATGATTTAAGGGATTCTTCTGGGAAGGAATAACAACAACAGGTTACAACATGAAAAAAACCTGTATTAGATGTTTGCTTTCTCACTGTTTAAACATCGTTTTTGGACTTTATTTAGCCCAGACTTAACTGCTGGCTGTTTATACAGGCTACTGAGTATTTACCTTAGGTCAATACACAAGGCTGAGTATTTAACACATTTCTTGTGACGTACAGTGGGGTCTAGAAGATTCTTCTCACCTTATTTCTGAAGAAAACCAGTGGTTACAGAAACTAGAAATTAAGCACCATAAAACTTATTTGTGGGGGAGATAATTCTTTATTTCAGAAAAAACCTATAGTAACCCGAAGGTTTGATTGCACACAGACACAGGATGGTCCCTATTAGCATCTTGAGTGAAGGGGTGAATGTTAAATGATGTCAAACAACTCATGACAAATGAAGAGATATTTTTCAGGCATGAGCCAAGTTTGGGCTGAGAGAGGTTTTGAGGGGAGCGGGAGCAGGGAGAGAAAAGGGATTTCAGCTTGGTGTCAGTGCAGACAAAATGGCTGCCACGGGCTCCTTTAAAATGGCTTTTCTTGGCACAATGCCATCACACAGCAGATCCGTGTGACGGAATTATCTGGAATGTTATAAAACAGTTGTTCCTGATAGGATGCCGCAGACTGAGTTTCTCACAATACCCAAACCACACTATTTTTTGTGGGAAATAATTCATACATTCAAACACGTGTCATTTCATTTTGTGTATAGTTCGGGTCATTGCACCTCAAAAGGCATATTGTAGAGCTGGAAAAAATATATAGAAAAGGCCAATCGAGAAGCTGGAGAAACGCCCCCCTGTGAGGAAAATTTGCAACAACTGGGACTTTTTAGTTTAGAGAAAAGGTAGGGGGAGAAACATGATAGAGATGTGCAGAATTATGCAGAATTATGCAAGTTTTTCTCTGTCTCTCATAATATTAGACGTGGGGCCATCCAATGAAGCTAAATCTTGGAAGATTGATCACAGACAAATGATATCACTTGGTGCTGTTAGAATTCCTGCTCCATGATTGCAGTCATGGGATTTTTGTCTATCCCATGATGGTGTATGTTTTGACTCCACAGAGTGGGAAGTGACGGAGACAGGATGTTTGTGTTACTGTGTTCCGTGAAGCGGGACTATTGTCCTTTGTTCTTTTTCTCTTTGCTGTCTGTTGCTAGAGAGAGAGGGAGCCATGTTGCAGTGCTCCGTGTGTGTTTATATGTAAATAAAGTAGATTAGCCAAAATGCGGAGTTGCTGAGGTCTGTCACGGAAGTTGCGCAAGCTCTGTGGATCCCTAAGTGTGCCGGTGTCGGTTGGCATCGGTCGCTGTGATGTTCAGGCAGAAGAAAGCTTATGAAGCTCCTGAACAATCAAACAGGAGGGAGGGAACATGCCAGTCAGGCATGTGTCTCTGCCAGAGTCCTACTCGAGTGTAGGCTGAAGTCCTGACAGGTGCATAGTTAAGCTGTCACCACTGCCACGAGATGTAGTAGTGGGTGACTTTAAAAGGGGAATAGACAATAAGGCTTTCAGTGGCCACCAGCCATGATGGCTATGTACCACCCACAGTGTTGAGGCCAATATGCCCTGAATACCAGTTGCTGGCAATCACAAGTGGAAAAAGTGCTGTTGCCCTTAAGACCTGAGTGTGAGATTGACATAGGCATGTGGCTGGCCACTGAGAAACAGGATGCTGGGCTAGATGGGGTTTTGGTTTAATCCAGCAGTTCTCTTCTTATGTCCTTACGTCTATCCATGCAACATCAAGATCTAGTTTGTATTTATTTAACCGGGCCAACTTAGAAGCCCTGTCAGTTCTTCTGTCTCTCTGCCAAAGAGGAGACAGGCTAAATCCCAAAAGGATAAGAAGGGCTTTGCATGTCCTCTAAACAATTACTCCAAGGGCACTGCGGTATGTGTACCTAGATTCTATGCAGACAGCCAGCTGAACGCAGGGGGAAATGGGATTAGACATATGCTCCCACATCCCCCGATGAATTCAAGGTATTCTGCAAAAAGTGCTTACGCCTTCAGTCCTAAGTGCTGGCCGGCAGTCGTGGGGCTGTATGGGGCAGCACACCCACAGCCAGGGAAGAAATTCCCTTTTGCTGCACTACCTTCCAGCCTCACCCGTGAAATGACTCCCTTACCTGTGAAACGCCCTCTTCAGGGGTTTCTACTGGCCACGCCCAGTGAGGAGGATGTCACTGCCTGTAGCTTCCAACTGCCATTTGGGCACACACACTGTTATGTATTGGGTTTAACACTTTTTATGTTACAAGGTGCATTCTAACCAATCGTATAAGCGTTGGTAGATGAACGTTCTAATGGCAAGTGAGCGCATGCACTTTCAACTGTCAACTGTCAATGGTCAGTTCATGCTTGGCATTATTATTGTGTTGCCCAGTCAGTTCAGTTCTTGTTTTCCTATGAGTGAGCTGTTGTCACTGACAATGTTAAATAAATGTAGTTGAGGAACTTATACTGCCTTGGGCTTCTGACTTTTTCTGAACATTTAACAATGGCGACGAGGATGGGATTGATGAGTTCCCGCTGGCTGCCAGAGGCCCAAGACCACACTGCAGCACCGCCACCTGCCGCCTCACAGTAAGCACGACCTCACCGCCACGCTGGACTTAGTAAATAGTCCCGGAAATGATACCGCGCCTGCTGCATCTTCTCAACCACTCACAATCGCACAAGTGACTGCTCCAGGTCTGAGGATGGCCACCAGTCATAGTCGGCCACCACCGGACTTCGATATGAGCCATCCTGCAGAATGGCCACAGTGGCTCTGCCGAATAAGGAGCTACGTCTGACTACACTAGGGAGGCAGACAAGGTGGATGTGCTACTGACAGTTCTGAGAAGTTCCACCATCACATACTAGAAGGTCTGATGGCACCCAGGGACACAGAGGCATGCACTTTCAACTGTCAGCGGTCAGTTCATGCTCGGCATTATTATTGTGTTGTCCAGTCAGTTCGGTTCTTGTTTTCCTATGAGTGAGCTGTTGTCACTGACAATGTTAAATGAACATACGTAGTTGAGGAACTTATACTGCCTTGGGCTTCTGACTTTTCCCGAACATTTAACACACACTGTGATGCTCCTCACCACCAGGGTTTCTGCCAAAGGCAGAGCTCTCCTGCCGGCAAAGACATCAGAGCTGGGAAGGAACCTAGGCAATCTCTGCTCCTTCCAAACCCCCTTCAGCAGGGCAGATTGAGGGTTTCATAGAATCGTAGAGTCATCTAGTGCAACCCCCTGTAATCTTCTGCCCAACCTGTGGCTTGAACCCCTGGGCCTGAGATTAACCCTCATGCTTTACTGACTGAGCTATTGTTCTGCCCCAGAACAGGGCTGCATATATGAGGAACAAACTGCACCCACCTCCTCAGGCATGGTGGAAAGACATGGATCCTTATGTGCTCCCACTCAAGACTAATAATAATAATAATAATAATAATAATAATAATAATTTATTATTTGTACCCCGCCCATCTGGCTGGGTTTCCCCAGCCACTCTGGGCGGCTTCCATAGAAAACCAAAAATACACTAAATGTCTTCAAGAAGGAAGTATCGCCTGAATGTCATGTGCAGACTGCGATGCCGTGTTCCCCGTTGTAGGTGGGTGAGTGTCTGCTACCGATGGCACAACAGCTGAAACAAACTTAATGTTTTTCTTGAGCTTGTGTTTCTCAGCGCTTTGCAACAATGCAGGATCAGCATTCCACACAAGAGCATAAGAAAATACTCTGCCCGCCTGTGATTTCCAGCAATTGGTTTTCAGAGGCATAATTCCTCTGACAGTAGAGGAAGAGAAGGGTGGAAGCTAAGGCTCATGCACTATGCCAAACTTCAGTTTATTTCCCCCTCAAAGGGCTGTTTGGGTTAAATAAACTTTACTTGTGAAGGTGGCTTTAATATTGTATTTATTAGCTGATTTGTCAACATTTTGAACCACATTGACTACCCTGGGATTGACAAATGAGGAAAAAATGAGAAACTGAAATTGGCCGGTCTGAAATTGAGCTTGCCACATTTCCTCTTCGGTTTGTGTGTGTGTTTTAAATCCTCACAAAAAAAGTTGGCATTTCAGTGCACAGTTCTCCTAGCATACCCAGTTGCTGCAAGCCGTTTCCCTGAATATAATGCATTTTTGTTCTTTTCACTAATGTATGCATCCCCCCCGAACACTTTTCCTAACACACACATTTCCACACACATTATTGTGTGGAAGAAGAGCATCACAAAATTCAGATTCTCCTGGTCTGAAGTCCTGGAGAGACATCGCTGCCATCAGCACTGACAATACTGAGCTCAATGGACCAACGGTCTGACTCAGTTGGCAGCTTCCCATGTTCCTAAGTGCGAATGTCAAAGGATATCTTGCATACTGTCCTGAGAAGTATGAATTAGATGTGCATTAAAATGGGGCTTCAGTTTCTCCCTGCCTGAAAGGGTAGAAAGGCAGCAGAGACAATAAAGGAAGAGATAAACAAATAGCGGAGGCGACACACACACTTACCCGCAAAGGATCTCCATTCTCCCATGCAGCCTCAAGTTGTTGCTCCGCTCACTCTTTGTTTGTGGTTAAGAAGTCTGAGAAGTAGATGCTGGTATTACAATGCTAGTCCTTTCAAGTATTTTCCTTTCCCCTCAGGTCGTAACACCAAGGCTGAATGGAAACTGCAGTTAGAGATTTAATTAGACCGGCTATTTCTGGATGAAACTCATTATCGTACCTTGTAATTAAAACTGGGGTCATGATATACTCTTTTGGCAGGTTAAGCTGTGAATGGAGACATTTCTCTTTTATCTACCCATGTGTTGTTGTCCCCCTCCTTTTTTTGCAGGAGGTGGTGGTGGTTTGCAGCCATGGCAAATCATTTGTATCTTCCCCGTTTTGAAATCTTCCCATTAAAAGATGAAAGGCAATTATTCATGAAGCAACAACCAGCACACAGCCCTTTCCTTGACAATGATACCAGAGGGAAATATTACCAGAAGAGAAGAGAAAGTTGCGTCCAGGTTGGCAACAGTTGGCAAGCTTACTCATCTGTTGCACCGCCTAGCAATCAACTTTTCAAAAACTTGCCAAAGATACAATTCTGCTCCCAGGGAATTGAAGAAGATGAAGGAGGAGGAGAGGAAGGGGGAGGGGAGGGAGCCTGATGATTTTCAGTTGCTCAACTTTCCCTAGAGGCCGAAAATGACTATTCATTCCCCATGCACACAGCCTTGTTCCCTGAAGCATTTCCCACAAACCACCTTGAACCCACAGAGTGGTGGTAGTGATGGTGAGCTCTGAGCTTTTTCTTTAGGAAACCCACCAAAATTGTTGGGAAACCTCCCCCCCAAAAGGTGATTTTAAGCTTTTGGAGCTGTTTCGGTTCCCTTTTTCATCATGTTACCATACATCCGGGTTTGCCCTGACATTTTGCTACTTTGGCAAAACTCCCCAACACTCAAAAATCAGGACATGTCAGGAATCTTCCTGATGTATGGCAAGCCTACGCTGACATTACTGTTCAAAGCAAAAACCTTCCTGTCCTCTTCTGATTTTGGCTAAATCCACGTAATAATTTGTCCTGATCTAGTTTTGCTGCAGTTCTTTTATTGTTTTTTTCTCTTTTAATGCTTAGTAGATGTTTTAAATGGTTTTATCTTTGCTATTATGGTGTACGTTACCATTATCGCTAAGCACGTTGACTATAGTTCCTGGAACAAATGTTTTAATGAAACAAATATTGTAAGTGTATATGATTTGGTATATGACAACCAATTTGACATCATGTGGATCTCATCTTCCTTTTTTTTCTCCTTTCCTTAGAACATAAGTAGAGCCTGCCGGATCTGACCAATGGCCCATCTAGTCCAGCGTTGTGTTCTCACAGTAGCTAGTCAGATGTCTGTGGAGAACCCACAAGCAAGTTTTGAGCACCTCTTGTGGTTTCCAGCAAACGACATTCAGCGAATAATTACTACCTCTAACTATGGAGGCAGAGTCATAGCCATGATGGCAAGTAGCCATCAATAGCCTTAACCTCCATGAATCTGTCCAATCCTTTTTTAAAGCCATCTAGTTTGGTGGCCACCACTGCCTCCTTTGGGGGCAAGTTTAATAGCTTAACATGGACTCTTCTTTCCTTTCTCTTCCCTTCTTTCTTGCTATACTTCCTTTCAGTCCGCCTTTCTACTCCTTCTGTTTCTCCTTCCTTCAAGTTTCTAGCCCTTCAGGCAAGACAATAGGAGTCTCAAGATTCGCCTTGTATCTGTGTTTTTTAAAATATTTCCCCCTTCTATCCCAAGATTCTGAACATAGATCACTAGGCAGGGTGAGCATTACTGCTACAGCAATAATAAAAACAAGAACAACAAAGGGTTAAAGTCCTTTTACCCTCCCCCCAGGGTCTTAATCTAAACCTGGCCCTCACACTGGGTGTCAAAGAAACCTACCCTGCACTAAGAATGGTTTGGTGAAAATCTTGGAATATGCAGAGATGGCAAAATTGATGGCACTGATAAAAGACGCAAATTTCTGATATTTTAAAGAAGACTGGAAACCCTTTCCAGTCTATAGAAAAAGTTATTTGCCATATGTGAAGACCACAACGGGGTTTGAAGTGTAATAAAATAGCAGAATGTGTTAGAGAGGATGAAATTAGATAAGACAGAACCTTAAAATGCAATTGTATGTTATTTGGGTTATAAACATTGATGTTGGGTGAGTGGGAATTCACTAGTTTTGTTTAATTGGAATATAATTGTTGAGTAACAAATGTAACTTTCCAAGGGGGAAAAATAAAATATTATAAAAAAACCACCCTGTGCTTAATGGCGGGATGTGATTAACTTCATGTGCAGTTTGGCCCTGAAAGAACATCATTTTGCAGTAGAATGCCAATGGATTGGCAAGCTGAGTGCAAACGAAGCCCAAATTCCCCTAGTAAAGTCATCCTTAATTAAAAATTGGGAGCTTTTGAGTTAAGGCAAAAGTACACGAGAATTCTCCTAGTAACATTATAGTATTATTCACCAGTACAGTCACAAGGCGGTTTGACTTCTATTGTACGCCACAACTGATGATCATCAGATTAACAGTTAAGGGTAATCAGATCCAAGCATTCCTTTGTGGTTAAACTGCTAAGCATTCCATCTGTCTTCCTGCGATTTCTTGCAACATGCATTGCTACAGGAGTGTTGAGTCAGTAATTTCACATCGCCGCAGCTAAATTAGGTTTGCGGGCTCCAGGAAAACTTCTGGTGCTACCGTTCCCATAAACACCTACCCTGTAGGGGAACAGCAGTAACCTGGGCCCTGGGTTGCCTTGGATTTAACAACAAAGCACCATTTAGGACTGTAACTGAGTTAATAGTAAGCTGTTAACTTTATTACGCCGATATACAAATGGTTCAGCTGTGCTGCAGATCCTGCCTTGTAAGGAAATCAGGGTTAACTGAATGTAGCCTCATATATACAGGCCCTGGCGACTTCAAGATTGGATTACTGCAATGCACTCCATCCCTTGCACTTGTCCCAGAAACTGCAGTTAGTGCAGAAGGCTGCAGCATGGTTGCTGCCAAGTGTGAGACCCTGGCACAACTCAGCTCAGTGATCTGCACTTGCTACCTGGCCAGGTTCCAGGTGTTACTATTGGTATATAAAGCCCTTAACAGTTTGGGACTACAGTGGTACCTCGGGTTACATACGCTTCAGGTTACATATGCTTCAGGTTACAGACTCCGCTAACCCAGAAATAGTACCTTGGGTTAAGAACTTTGCTTCAGGATGAGAACAGAAATCATGCGGTGGCGGTGCAGCGGCAGCGGCAGCGGCAGGCCCCATTAGCTAAAGTGGTGCTTCAGGTTAAGAACAGTTTCAGGTTAAGAATGGACCTCCAGAACAAATTAAGTATGTAACCAGAGGTACCACTGTAGTTTACTTGTGGGGTTGCCTTACTCCTTATGCCCTCTCTAGACTATTTCGATATGCTGAACTGGCACTTGTTACGGGTGCCACATAATACCCACTCTGCAGTTGTGATAAATGAGTTCACAGTTAGTATACAGAGCTGCAAACTTGCATTTGTCTATGTGTAGGATTGGTAGGTAGAAGAATACAGCAAGGAAGAAGACCTGTGCAAGCAGCTGAGGGACAACTTCAACGACCCTGATCTCCCTTCTTTTGGTTCTTCATCTTTTAGCCAGACTTGAACTGGATAGTCCTTCAAAGAGAGGACTGTCATTGGACAACCCTTCAAACAGAAGGTTTTCTTCTGCAAAGCAGGACACATGGTCGTCTCCTATCATGCTATTTTTTTAGAAAATGCAAATGCACTCTTACAACCCTTGTTTGCAGTCACAACAATAGTATGAGTCACTAAAAGTTACTTTGTGGCTTGTAGTTTAGATCCTTTCCCTTTATTTAGATGGAAAGCACACCAGTGCATTGCTTAAGATTCTTATCATTGTCTCCCAGACACCCCCAGATACCAAATAATATGGCACTGAGTTTCTGAAATATGCCATTTGTTAGTGTAAAAGGTTGCTTCAGCTCATTTCAAATGACCTTCTGGAATTCAAGGCCACAGAGTGTGCGAGGAAAACTGAATGCAGCTTAACAATGTGAGCTGGCTTATATTTCACCAGATTTGAGAAGCACACAATACAAGCATCTTTGGTTTCCAAAACTTAATAGCAGGCCTCTTTCTAAACATATTCTCTCCTACTGTGTCCATGAGAAAGGGTAATTTATGTGGCTGCGCTTAATATGTTCTTCAAAGGTGCAAACCTGTAGAAACTGGATTAGTATGTTGACTCCATCAATTAACGTTAATCTAATATCCTGCCCATTTAAATTAGTGTAAACATTGGCCGATAGGGTTAAGGGAAGAGAGTTAAACCGAAAAAGATTTATTTAAGGATTAGTGTAGCAGCTACACTAGAATTCAATCCAGGAAGTAAACATCCCAGCAGTGCAGGTTGCAGGAAACAACAGCACTCGGCAAAGATTAGCAGCTCAAAACAAGAAGGCCAAAGAAAAGTTGGGATGTGGAGAGGTGGAAGAAATTAGGATTTCTTGTGCTACCAAAGAGCATGGCAGTAAAACGAATGCAACTACTAATGAAAATTTTAAAAAAACATGTAGAATTGACCTGGATCCTTCCTTTACAAGGTTGAATGCTCCATGTTGCTCAATTGATTAGAAAAAGGAAGTAATAACACATGGGTTGAAACAAACCACAATGATGCATACTACAGTAATATACAGTGGTACCTCTGGTTGCAAACGGGATCCGTTCCAGAGGCCTGTTCGCAACATGAAAAGAGTGCAACTTGAAGCGCCGTATCTGTGCAGGTGCGCGGTGTAATTTGGCGCTTATGCTCAAAACGCAATTTAGTGCTTCTGAGCATGCACGAGCAGCGAAACCTGGAAGTAACCCTTTCCGGTACTTCCGGGTCACCGCGGGACGTAACCTGAAAGAATGTAACATGAAGCAAACGTGACATGAGGTATGACTGTAAACAATATCAATGCATCGTTTGAAGATTGGAGAACCTGGTTTTTTTTCATTAATGCAAGAAGTAAGGAACACTAAAACCTAAAAGGCTGAAGAATGGCAGCCCATTTGTTTTCTGGTTCCACTAGTATATTGAAATGGCATCCCCAAAATCTCGCCCAAAGGAGTGATTCAGAGAGTAATTTATTAGGGAATTGTACCATAAAAGCCACAATACCCTTGGCTTTTGGAATGCATTAACTGTATTGGTGGGATGGGAGTAAGTGATAGAGTCTGAGTGAAGAAGCACTCAGGGTGTCTTGCAGCAACAGCGACAGGGAAACTCAGTTTTAAAGAGGTTCAGGGAGCTTTAAGTGACAGCCAAGATGAACTGCAACTAGCATTCTCTAGACAAGGGCCTGGATTATGCCTTCTTCCCATCGTTTAGTTACAAGTCATGGCCCTGTCTACAGGGGACAAGACTACTGACAAACTCCTTACTGCCATGCTACCCCCTAACATTTTTCTTTTTAAAAGCACAGCTATTCAATTACACTTCAACCAGCACAGACCGATATTGGATTTAAATAAAAGCATTGCCAATTCTTTTCTCTCTCCCTCTTTTTTTAACATCTGAAATAAAGAAGGGTGTCAGGAATGGCTGGAGAGCAGCTGGCATGCTATCAAAGTGTCGTTGGAAATCTGCTTGCCTTAATTCACTCCAGCAGAACACACATCTTGCTTCTCAGACATGTGTAAATTCAGATTTTAATCACTTTAGCAGTGCCTCCGCAAGGCAGACTCCCCCCCTCACCAAAGGCTGAACTTACCCTACCAGAACAAACAAAACGTCGGGATCCCAGTTCTCATGCCATTAGAGAGGAGCAATTCACAACATTTCATGTTCTTGGCCAACACGTCTCACTTAACAAGCTGTCTCTTTGGAGAAGACTGTGGAATTAGCAGTGACTGAAATCCATACATTCCTAACAATATAACTGGCATTAATTGACATCCTTGTGGCCAGATATAGACTTTGTTGGCTTGGCTTGCAACCATGAAACCACTTAGAGGGATAGCTTTGGCGGGGAGGGGAACGGAGTTTCACATGACTTCTTCCACATGCCAAAAGGACGTTTGGAGTAGGTAAGTGTCAAGGACAGTGCAGCTTGGCCCATTAGGGCAAATGGCACTCTGCCTCACCTCCCTCTGTGGTGTTGCCTTTGTAGAACTCAGCAGTGAAGAAGATGGGGACAAAAGTAGAATGAGTTGGCTCTGGGTCCACTTACTGTTGACCTCAATGGTCTCTATGGGCACAAGCCACCGCTGGTCTCATATATATAGGTTTTTTTAGACCTCCTTTCCTCCCTCCATGGGTTCCATCTTTAAGATTAAATTTACCCTTATCTAGCTATTACATAACCATAATTACCATTAAAACAATTCTACATTACAAGTGTCTTTACATCCCTGCCAAAGATTTTAACTGTTTGCAGTGGTCTTTTAAGTAAATTACAAATTTACTCCAGTCTTTAGAAAATACTTGATCTTCCTGGTTTCGGATATTCCCCGTCAATTTTCGCCATTTCCACATACTCCGTCGGTTTCATCTGCCATTCTTCTTTTGTTGGTATTTCTCCTTCCTTCCATCTCTGGGCTAGTCGCATTCTTGCTACTGTTGTTGTTGCATGCATAAAAAGTCTTTTATCTTCTCTTGGAAACTCTTCACCTACAATACCTAGTAAAAAGGCTTCTGGTTTTTTAAACAAATGTATTTTTAAACATTTCCTTAAATTCATTATATATCATTATATATCATTTCCCAGAAAGCCTTTACCAATGTACATGTCCATCACATATGGTGAAAAGTGCCCTCTTTCTCTTTACATTTCCAACACAGTTGAGAATTTGTTTTGTACATTTTAGCAATTTTACTCAGTATTAGATACCAATGATACATGATTTTCATAGAATTTTCTTTCAACGAACAGCATGCAGTCAGGGACAGATTTAGGTTTGATGAAGCCCCAAGCTACTGAAGGTAATGCGACCCTTTATATGTCCAGCTGTCCTTTGTCAACAACAAATTGTTGCTTTTTTTGTGTTGAATATACACTATATGGTAATTTATGGACCTTATAGGTATCTAAAGCCATTTGCACATAACAAAATATTTATTTTATCAAAGTAATATTTATTTTATCTTATATTTTGGAAATGTACATCCCGGTTTTTTCCCCTTTAAATTTATTTGGGACCCACAAGAGAGTGGGGCCCTAAGTTATAGCTTGTTCAGCTTATACAGTGGTACCTCGGGTTACAGGCGCTTCAGGTTACAGACGCTTCAGGTTACAGACTCCGCTAACCCAGAAATAGTACCTCGGGTTAAGAACTTTGCTTCAGGATGAGAACAGAAATCAGGTGCGGTGGCAGTGGGAGGCCCCATTAGCTAAAGTGGTGCTTCAGGTTAAGAACAGTTTCAGGTTAAGAATGGACCTCCAGAACAAATTAAGTTCTTAACCTGAGGTACCACTGTACGTAAATCCGGCATTGCATGCAGTAAATTTTATTTCCGGTGGTCTAGTCCCACCTGCTGCTGCCACGCTCCTCCCACTTTGAACAACACCCACAAGTTCGAAACCTGAGCAGCAGCGGCATGGTGGGGCAGAGTCAAGGCCAAGGCCAAGGCCAAGGCCACAATTGCTTACCTGGGTGGGGTGAAGTGGGGTAGTAGCATGTTCAGGACCACAGAATTACACTGGTGGAAGCGCCCGATTTATGTTGGTGGGCCCGCCAGTGCAACCATGCATCCTTGAGCTTGCTGCCATCCTGCGGTACCCAGTTTCCATCCAAGTAACCAGCAGTTATGCCAGTTTGCTGCAGCTGGACCTGGACACTTGAAGACCAATATATTGGGTTTTGTTTGGGCTGCATACACACAACCCATATATTTAAAGTGCATGGCATTCCCCACACAATCCTGGTAACCACATACCCTCCCATGCAACACAGCCCAAATCTGGGACACCGTCTTCTGGGTATGAAATCCTGTGTGAGTCATGTGACCTGCATGAGATTGTGGACCTGGAAAAGGCACATTTTTCTTTTCTTTTTTTAAATGAATATTTATTAGATTTTCCAATTTTATATAAACACAAAAGGAAAAAGAAAAAGAAAAATATTAAAAACAATTCAGTTTCAATAACAGTTTTTCAATCACATGTTTCTTTGACTTCCTCATACCTCCCCTTCTTGTTCTCTAGTTCACCTTATTAATTCAGCAAATCCTAATCTCTTAACATTCCTTTTAAAATAAAACCTTATTTTCCATTCAACTTTTTTTTTTAAATTTAGTAACATAAACAATTATAATCCCCATTATCTTTATCATAACAGCTAGAGACCACCAAAGTTCAAACCAACATCTTTTCTTTTCTTTTTTTTAATAAATTTTTATTGGAGTTTTACAAAAAATAAAAATAAAAACCAACATCTTTTCAAAGTTCATTAATTTTATAATATTTCTGTAGATAATCCTTGAATTTCTTCCAATCTTCTTCTGCTGACTTTTCTCCCTGGTCGCGGATTCTGCCGGTCATTTCTGCCAGTCCCATACAGTCAATCAACTTCATCTGCCATTCTTCCAGAGTGGGTAGATCTTGAGTCTTCCAGTGCTTTGCTATAAGTATTCTTGCTGCCGTTGTAGCGTACATAAAAAAAGTTCTATCCTTCTTTGGCACCAGATGGCCGACTATGCCCAAGAGAAAAGCCTCTGGTTTTTTCAGGAAGGTATATTTAAGTACCTTTTTCATTTCATTATAAATCATTTCCCAGAAGGCCTTAATCTTTGGGCACGTCCACCAAAGGTGAAAGAATGTACCTTCAACATCCTTACATTTCCAGCATTTATTATCGGGCAAGTGATATATTTTTCCGAGCTTGACTGGGGTTATGTACCACCTGTATATCATTTTCATAATATTCTCTCTTAAGGCATTACATGCCGTGAATTTCATACCTGTGGTCCATAACTGTTCCCAGTCAGCAAACATAATGTTATGTCCAAGATCTTGGGCCCATTTAATCATAGCTGACTTAACCGTTTCATCCTGCGTATTCCATTTCAGCAGCAAGTTATACATTTTTGACATGATTTTAGTTTTAGGTTCTAGCACTTCTGTTTCTAATTTAGATTTTTCCACCTGGAAGCCACTTTTCCTGTCCAAATTGTATGCCTCCCTTATCTGAAAATAATGTAACCAGTCTCGGACTTTGTTTTTTAATTTCTCAAAGCTCTGCAATTTCAGCCTATCTCCTTCTTGCTCCAAAATTTCCCAATATTTTGGCCAACTGGCCTCCATATTGAGTTTTTTCTGAGCTTTCGCTTCCATTGGTGACAACCACCTTGGGGTTTTATTTTCCAGTAAGTCCTTATATCTAATCCAAACATTAAACAAAGATCTCCTAACAATATGATTTTTAAATGCTTTGTGAGCTTTAACCTTGTCATACCACAAATATGCATGCCATCCAAAGACATTGTTAAAACCTTCTAAGTCCAAAATGTCCGTGTTTTCAAGAAGCAGCCAGTCTTTCAACCAGCAGAATGCTGCTGACTCATAATACAGTCTAAAGTCTGGCAGGGCGAAGCCACCCCTTTCTTTTGCATCAGTTAAAATCTTATATTTTATCCTAGGCTTCTTGCCCTGCCAGACAAATTTAGAAATATCTTTCTGCCACTTCTTAAAACATTCTATCTTGTCCACAATTTGTAATGTTTGAAACAAAAACAACATTTTAGGCAATACATTCATCTTTATGGCTGCTATTCGACCCATCAAGGAAAGCTTCAAATTTGACCATATTTCGAGATCTTTTTTCACTTCTGACCAGCATTTCTCATAATTGTTTTTAAATAAGTTCCCATTTTTAGATGTCATGTAAATCCCCAAATATTTCACCTTCTTCACCACAGACAGACCTGTTTCATTCTGAAATTTCTCTTTTTCAAACAATGTCATATTTTTCTCTAAAACCTTAGTTTTGGTCTTGTTCAATTTAAATCCTGCCACCTGACCAAATTCTTGAATTAATTCTAAAACTCTTTTAGTACTAGATTCTGGCTCCTGTAACGTCAAAACTAGATCATCTGCAAATGCTCTCAGTTTATACTGTTTAACTCCGACCTGTATACCTTTAACCAACCGGTCCCTTCTAATCATATTTAGCAGAACCTCCAGGACCGATATAAAAAGTAAAGGGGAAATTGGGCATCCTTGTCGTGTCCCTTTTTCAATCTTAAATTGTTCCGTAACCACATTATTTACAATTAATTTGGCCTTTTGTTCAGAATATATTGCACCTATACCATTTTCAAAACCTTGGCCTACCCCCATACCCTGTAAATTCTTTTTCATAAAACTCCAAGAAATGTTGTCAAAGGCTTTCTCCGCGTCCACAAATATCAAAACAGCTTTAGTATTTATATCCACATCTAGCTTTTCCAAGATGTCAATTACGTTCCTCAAATTGTCAGATATGTGTCTTCCCGGCAGAAAGCCCGCTTGGTCCTTATGTATCTCTTCAATCAATACTCTTTTCAATCTCTTGGCCAAAATGTCAGCAAAAATTTTGTAATCCACATTTAATAAGGATATGGGACGGTAGTTTTTAAGTTGGGTCTTTTCAGTCTCTGTTTTCGGTATAAGTGTAATGTAAGCCTCTTTCCACGATTCTGGTGCCCTTTTCCCTTCCAAAATCTCATTACAGACTTCCTTCAGAGGTTGTACTATCCAATCCTTCAAGGATCTATAGTATCTGGAAGTCAGTCCATCCGGTCCCGGAGATTTGCCCAATTGCATATTTAAGATGGCACCTTCTATCTCCTGATCTGTTATTTTACAGTTCAACAATGCTTTACTTTCCTGTGAGATTTTTTGTAGTCCATTTGTTTTCAAGAATCCATCAATGTCCCTTTCATTCTGTGGCCCTTGTGCGTATAATTGCTTAAAGTACTTCTGGAAACAATTTCTTATCTCATTTGGATTGTTTATGTCTTTTCCTTCTACTTCCAGATTTGTAATTGTATTTAATTTTTGTCTTTTTTTCAATTGCCATGCCAGTAATTTCCCACATTTATCCGCCGATTCAAATGTCTTCTGTCTCATTTGTTTAATTTTCCATTCTATTTCCTGATTCATCAGTTCCATATATTGTGTTTGGTAGATCTTTATTTCTCTCAGAATCTCTTGTGACTTCGGCTTGGCTCTCAATTTTTTCTCACCTTCTTTAATTTTCTCCAAAATTTTATCTTTTTTCTCATTTTGCCTTCTCTTTTTTAATGCATTCTGTTGTATCAGAAACCCTCTCATCACGGCTTTACTTGCATCCCAGATTACTCTTTTTTCCACATTTGTTGGCAAATTTAATTCAAAATAGTCTTTTAAAGTCTTTTGGGCCTTGTTGTATACTTCTTCATCTCTAAATAGGGTGTCATTCATCCTCCATCTAAAGGTACCGGTTGTTGTTGACTTCATCTCCATCTTTACAGCGTTATGGTCGGAGCATGTTTTGGGGCACATTTTTCAGGCACGGTGCCCCAAAACATGCATTTTGGGGTGTCACACAAGATCATGTACCGGGGGGGGGGGGAGGGGGAATAACATGCTTTTTTCAGGGCAAGATCTCAGCCTGAAATTGCACGGGAGCAAGTTGTCCCAAATGGCTGCTGGGCTCTTGTGGGATGTCCCAGTTTTTCCAGGGCAGTTGATAAATGGTAGTTTGATAAAGATACAGTGGTACCTCGGGTTACATACGCTTCAGGTTACAGACTCTGCTAATCCAGAAATAGTACCTCGGGTTAAGAACTTTGCTTCAGGATGAGAACAGAAATCGTGCTCCGGCGGTGTGGCAGCAGCGGGAAGCCCCATTAGCTAAAGTAGTGCTTCAGGTTAAGAACCGTTTCAGGTTAAGAATGGACCTCCGAAATTAATTAAGTACTTCACCTGAGGTACCACTGTACTTGAAATTGTAACTCTGTTAGGGGTCGTTTTAGGGCAACATGACTGGTTTGGCTGCACTGGGCACTGCACTGCAGGGGGGCGCCTCCACAATGCTGTCAAATGGAGCATGAGAGGCGAGGCACGCACCAAATTTTAGTGTCACACAGGGTGCCGTTGCAATTCGAGAGTCCAAAGTCTGCCACTGGCTCAGAGGGGTTTGTGTGCGAATCGCAACTCCCAGCATTCTTCAGAGGGAAAGCTTTACAGGTACGGCTTTTAATTTTCTGCTGTTTTTACATTTTACTGTGCTGTGGTGTTGCATTTGTTCATGTGCGTCTTTATAACTTTTCTTGCAGAGATGGATCCCTCGGATTTGCAAGTTGCCCTGAAAGCAGGTGCTGATCAGATGGCGTTTATATACATATTTCAAAATCAATCAGTCAACAGAAGAGGCAGGGAAGCGGTCCCTTCCTCACCGAGTCTCATAAGGGGAGGGCGTTGGCAGAGTTCCTTCTTGCTAATTGCATTTTGTTTTAAGAGGCCTAACAAATTGCCCGGTAATGTAATAGATTATTCTTTTTGAAAAAACACACACCATGCCATGCTAAACCACCTCTTAAACGTAATGAGTTACATGAAGTCATCCAGTTTAAAAGACTCTCTTAAAGAGGTAATTTAATTCAAATAAGGGTATACACTACCAGCTTCAGTGGCTTAAAACATTTATAGAGTAGCAGTACTATTCCACTGCCTTAGGTTATTCCGTCAACTGGAAACCACTCAGAGAGGAAACTTGGGGAAAGCTCACAGCCACCAGGCAAGTGCATAGGAACTCCTTTATAGTTAAACAATGCTTGTTTTTTTTTTTTTAAAGGATCAGGGAAATAAAAAGTTGTGGGAAGGGTTGACTCATGTTTCTGAGATCCTTCCTAATGAGAAAACAGCTGCCACAAATTTGCTAAATCTTTTGGATGCTCTTAGCTCTGCTGACTGATTGCTAATTTGAGAGCTGCATGTAGGCTGTGATTTTACATCAAGGCAGGAAAAGTGAGGACTAAGGCACTGGACAGAAAATCTATTCAACTTCTGAGAGATTTCGGGCCCCTCCAGATTACAGACGAAAGGATGTGTCACTTTTGGTCCCCTTGGTTCCTCATTATCCCCCAACTTAAATTGGACCCTCCACATTTCTGCTGCAATTTGCTGAATTTCTTCTTTAAAATCCTAGTGAAAATCCTTCAGTACTTTAAGGGGAAATTCTCCACATTTGCACTAATGTATGCATCTTTATGTCCACTTTACCTAATGCATGCATATATTTTTAATAAAGAAAAACAGTTTTTGGCTGGACAACTACACTGCAAAATTTGGATAAGTGTGAATTTTGAAAGATGGCTATGTTTTGGTTCAGAATTGCTTCAGAAAGTGCCAATTTGATATGCTTGGCTTTAAATGCAAACCACATCAAATTTCTTCCCTATCCCTACTCAATATGGCCTTTTAATTATGCTTCCATGATGATTTGTGCTCATGACACCTCCAAGGCATTCATATGCAATCCTCCTTTTAACGCTACTTGTTCATTTCCAGTCAGTGCATATCCTGTAACTTCCTGTTGAAATGCACACAAATTTTCACACCACAAAAGTTCTGGGGGTTCCCCGCTGCTCCCTTCTTCTGCTTCTGTTGTGCTATAGCCCTTCCAGACTGTGATAATGTGATAGCACTGGGGAAGCATGGGAGAACAACTAATAAAATGACATGCAAACGGTCCAGTATAAATCAACCACCAATGGATTATTATTTTGCCAAGAACTGATATGGCTGTAGGTGCCACATATCCGCATTATACCTATTCTGCGTTTGTAAGAAAGCCGTATTGTAGTGTGGCAGCACCTATACTTTGGAACCCCCTGCCTATTGACATCAAGCAGACACCTTCTCTGCACTCTTTTCAGCATCTGCAAAAAAGCATTTCTGTTGAGACAAGCCTTCCCAAACATGCAGAATGTCAGTGTATACTTTTATATCTGTTTTTAGTTTATTGCTGATTTTATTTTACTTTTCCCTGTGTTAAATAGTTGTTTGTAGCTGTTTTCACTGGTAATGTTATTGCTTTATTCTCTTTATTCTCAGAAGGCAGTGATGGCCATCAATCAAATGGATTTTAAAGGGGGAGTCAAGGAAGGCTATTAAAGGCTACTAGCCATGATGCTAGAGGCAGCAGTGCTTTTAAATACCAATTGCTGGAAACCACAAGATGGAAAGAGGGATACGGGTGGCGCTGTGGGTTAAACCACAGAGCCTAGGGCTTGCTGATCAGAAGGTCGGCGGTTCAAATCCCCACGACGGGCTGAGCTCCCGTTGCTCGGTCCCTGCTCCTGCCAACCTAGCAGTTCGAAAGCACGTCAAAGTGCAAACTCTGGCGGAAGGTAAATGGCGTTTCCATGCGCTGCTCTGGTTCTCCAGAAGCGGCTCAGTCATGCTGGCCACATGACCCGGAAGCTGTACGCCGGCTCCCTCGGCCAATAAAGTGAGATGAGCGCAGCAACCCCAGAGTCGTCTGCGACTGGACCTAATGGTCAGGGGTCCCTTTACCTTTACCCTTTACAAGATGGAAGAGAGGTGGATTTAGGGCTATGAAACTGGTTCTACTGCCCTGGGCACTGAGGGCAACTATGATGCAGTGAATTGGAAGGTGGACGGCGTCAGATTTTGACCTTGCACAGGGTGCTGGACTAGATGGGCTGTTGGCCTGATCTTGCAAGCTCTTATTATGTTAAATCATACACAGAGTAAACCTCCCTTGAAGTCAATGGCCTGAGTATGACTTAGCTGGAGATCACCCAGCCAATATTTCTGGAATTTGCCCGCAATTCCAGTCTGCAGTTCATTTAATAATACTTTAAAGAAAAAAAGATCTGCAGGGACTAAGTTGTGACATGAATCACTCCAGCATGCAAGTGGAGAAAGGAAAGTGCAGTCCTCTCTCTCTCACACACACACAACTGCACAGTCTGCCTTGGCTTTAATCAGTGGATATATATATAAGAGTAAGCAGATGTTCCTTGCTCGCTTATTTCCCCGTGGAGTAAGGAGGCAGCGAATGGCCAGACCCCTGCCTCTCCTCCCACATCCCCTTTCTTCATTGGCAGGCGAGTGACGCTGAGGTCTCGCAGACCTGTAACAAATGACTCCTTCCCTCTTCCTGCCAGCAAGCAAAGGGGAGGATAGACAGGAAGCCTTTCTGAGAGGACGGTCTCAGGGGGCTCATCCCAAGTGGAGGAGATAACACGGACCGCGTCTAAGAGCCACTTCGGATGTTCCCCGCGTGGGCAGCACTTCTCCGCCTGAAAAAAAAAGGCAGGCAAGCTGCATGTCGTTACATGGAATGATGAGGGGGCATGCGTCTGTTTTGTACTGTATTTGGGAAGCTCTAGCCAAGAGGCTACTGTAGGAGCCGAGTGACGGATGCTAGCTGGAAGGCTAGTCTAGGAATATAGGAACAGTCCTGCTGGATCAGGTGAAGGGTTCACCACATCCAGCAGTGGGGAGCCTGTGAGTCTCCAGATGTCATTAGACTCCAGTTCCCATCAGCCCAGCCAGAATGGCCAAAGCTCCAGGGATGATGGGAGCTGTAGTCCAACCATAACTGGAGGGCCACAGGTTCCCCATCCCTCACCTAACCCAATATTGTGTTTCTGGGAGCAGAGCTAGTTGGAGGCTTTTGGAAAGCCATCCATGAAATTAGTTTTCATATGAGCATTGGAAGCTGCCTTATATTGAATCAGACTGAGAGTAATGTATCATAATTTCAGTCAGGCTTTTGACAAAGTGGAGCAGCTGGTAAAATGTGGGCTGGCCGAAGTAACTTAGATGGATTTGTAGCTGGTTGACTGACTAAACCCAAAGACGGCTCACTAATGGTTCCTCATCATCCTGGGAAAAAGTGACAAGTGGGGTACCTCAGGGTTCTGTCCCAGGCAGGGGAGTCTTTAGTATATGTGCCCCCGGAGTGCAAAGATCCGCCCAGTGCCCCCAAGTCTGACAAGCGCCGCCGATGTGAATGACAAGCGTGGCGGCGGCACATTTTTGGTAAATGAGTGCACAAAGTCGAAAGTCCATTTTGGTAAAATGGAAGCAAGAAGAATTACTGACGATTGAAGAATGGAGGATGAAGTTAATGAACTATGCAGAATTAGATAAACTAACAGGAAGGATTCGAAACCGGCGGGACCAGAAATTCACGGAAGACTGGAGTAAATTTACAGACTATTTGAAAAGCATTTGTGAAGAACTGATGACGTTTGTAGGTTTGCAAGAAGTTTTGTGAGGAGTATTATTGGAAGTATTGCAAAAATGGAGAAGGGGAAGGATGATTTGTTAAGAGATGTAAAGGCAATATAAAGTTAAGAAATGCATAAGAAGTGGTTAAAACGGTGGATCATCAGAGGTGCTGATGGAAGTCTAAAAAGATTGTATAAGTGATAAGCTTTGTGATACATTTTATAATTTATATGTTAAAATCAATAAAAATTATTTTTTTAAAAAAGGTATACATTTTGGTAATGCCTAGGTATATATGTATTTTGTTTTTCTAGCTTGATCAAAATTATTATTTCAGAACAGGTCGATAGTTAAGAGCTTAGGCGGCTTCAGCGGTGGGTGCCAGGCGCTCCCCAGAATTCAGCGACCAGGTGCCCCGCACCCCTTGCACCCCTGGGTAAAGACTGCCCTGGTCCTGGGCTCGTTGTTGTTCAACATCTTTATAAATTACTTGGATGAAGGTATTGAGGGGATGCTCATCGAATCTGCAGAAGACAGATAAATTTTAAAAGGGACAAATGTCAGGTTCTGCACTTACAACTCTAAGATTCTATGATTCTATGACAGTGCCACCAAAGACAAAATTGGGATTCAAGATGACCTCCTTGTCATGTTCTGTGAATTTTACGGGTGGAGAGGGAGCAGGATGGTGCAAGCCAACTGTGTGTGCCCCCCAACCTTCCGTGTTAAGTGAGAAGGTCTGAAAAGGGATTGCAAGCATATTTGGCTGAACCCACTTACAGTCCTCCCCCAGATGAGTGCTATCTGGATGGATGGGTGGGGAGGCAAAGTGTATATTGCATAAATGAATAAGTATAAATAAATAATTTTGGATCCTAGAGTAATGTGGCTAGCTCTAGTAAAACAAATTGTGTATTTTTGTTAGCAGATCAACTCAACATTATAGGTCTTTAAAAACTGGTGCCTAGAGCTGGAAACTTAATTTATTATTTTTGGATTAGTGGCAGAAGTTCATCTCATATATTTCTTGCATATGAAGATGCTTATATTCCACCTTTCCACTGAAAGGCACCCAAGATTTGACTAAGAACTCTATTTGACTTAGCTTTTTGGATGCCCTTTGTGGAAAAACTGGCTCAGGGAATCTGTCCAACATATTTTGCGGTGAATAACAGTACAGGAAAGCTTATCTTCAGTCCCCCTTCCCACCAACAATAGTTTTATATTTTAATTGTCTTAACAGTCCAGCCACTCCAATCCTCTTTTGCAAATAATGAAATTTGTCATATATATTTTTTAACAACTAAAGCTCTTGCGGCTACAATTCTATATCCATTTACCTGGGAGTAAGCCTCATTAAACTAAGTCAGACTTGTCCAAGAGTTGCTTATGAGACTGGCTTACGATCATCAAAGATAGGAAGCTGCCTTATACTGAGTCAGACTAATGGGTCCATCTAGTATTGCCTACTCTGACTGACAGAGGTTCTCTAGGGTTTCAGGCAAGAGGTTTTCAGAGCAGCTCAAAACCAGCACTTTGAACTGGGGCTGCAAACTAATTGGCAGCTAATGCAGTGAGGCCAGGATCAGTGCTATATTGCTCAAAATGTCAAGCAACCTGGCTACTGAATTCTGCACCAGATGAGTTTTCCTAAGCTTCTTCAAGGGCGGCCCCACTTTTAATGCTTTGCAGTAATCTAACCTAGAGGTTACCAGAGCATAGGCGACAGAATATAGTTAGAATATATATATATATATATATATATATATATATATATATATATATATATATATAAAATATATAATATATAATATATATAGAATATATATAGTTAGACTATTCCTCTTATTCCTCTTCAGATAGGGGCATAGCTGGGTCACCAGCCAAAGCTGATCAAAGGCACTCTGGGCCACTGAGGCCACCTGAGCCTCAAGCAACAGCAAAGGATCCAAAAGTATCCCTAAGCTACGTGCCCACTCCTTCAGAGGCAGTGTAACCCCATCAAGAGCAGGCAACCTCCTAGCCATCCTGTCTAGGGAACCACCCACCAGCAGTGCCTTAGTCTTATCTGAGCTGAGCTTCAGTTAATTGGCTCTCATCCAGTCAATTTCCAAGACAAGACAAATGATCCAGCACTTCCACTGCCGTACCTGCAGATATAAGGAGAAGTAGAGCAGTGTGCTATTACCATACTGCTGGCAACCAGGGAGGTTTGGCTGGCGCCTTCATTATACACCTTTCAGTGCCAGGTGAAAATGTTCCTTTTCTACCTGGCCTTGGGCTGATTGACATAAGATGTCCTTTTAAATTTGTTGTGGGAGGGGGAATTATCAGTTTGCTTTTGTTCTTATCTTTATTATATGTTTTTTATATTGTAATTTTATGTTGTGAACCATACTGAGTTCTACGGATGAAGGGCAGTGTACGAAACAAAACAAAACTAAACTAAACAAAATGTACATTATATAATAATAATAATTTATTATTTATACCCCGCCCAACTCTGGGTGGCTTCCAACTGAATATTAAAAACAATACAGCATCAGACATTAAAAACTTCCCTAAACAGGGCCGCCTTCAGTTGTCCTTTAAAAGTAAAATAGTTGTTTATCTCTTTGACATCTGCTGGGAGGGTGTTCCACAGGGCAGGCGCCACTACCGAGAAGGCCCTCTGCCTGGTTCTCTGTAACCTCACTTCTCGCAGCAAGGTAACCGCCAGAAGGCCCTCGGTGCTGGACCTCAGTGTCCGGGCTGGATAATTGGGGTGGAGACTCTCCTTCAGGTATACATTCATTTATTTGCCCAGTTTTCCCTCTGGCCACACTGGCATGTGACCCTCTGAAAGTTGCCCCAAAAGGAACGAGTTCCTCAGGCTGAAAAGGATTCTGGGTCTTCTCTGATATATAGAGCAACTTGTCCCTAAGACACAGGGCATCTCCAGGTTGGGGGGAGACCTGGACTAAGTTCATGTCTCCCTGACGTTTGTTGAGTTCCTCTGACCTTGGTGGTCCTGTGATGATGACCTTACCTGGTGGCAATGGCAGGTGGCTATGAGCCATCATTCTGAATTTCGCCCAATGTTATGTTGCTCCAGGACATTTGTGGAAAATAGGAAATGGTGTCTCACAGACACAGCTGCTCAACACATGGCACCTGGGGCAGGTGTCAGTGCTGATGGCTTGGGCAGGATCCTTGGGGCCTTGGGAATTGTCTGAGCATACTGGGTGTCAACACTGGGCCTATATTTTCCTTTCTACCCTACTTTCTTTTCTGGAGAAAGGAGGATGCCACACTGTTGAATGAGAGGCAATTATCTTATGTGAGATAATTACATGATATTACACCAGGAACTCTGTACTTATTCGGCAGCCTACTTCAGATCATGATGACTCCATTGCATTCTGTCAACTTGGGAGGTCAGCATTAATCAAATTCCACCCTTTCTATTTACTCCCCAGATGGTATCATTGAATAATGACCTACCTCACAAGATTGTGGTGGTGATGAAAATGACAAGGATTGCTGAAAGGGCTGTATCGGTCGGTTCTATAGACAGTGAAAGAGCTGGCGTTTAGGGTATAGATTGCAACATGATACGCACAGCGTGGGATCTGACTCTTCTCATTCCAGGGATGCTGCAGTCCAGCATTAGACTCATCAATGGAGTCACTTTCACATCTTCAAGAGAAGATAGAGATATGTGTTCACATATGTAAGGTCTAATAATAATGGCATCTATTGCTGTGGCATATGTGTGTGTTTGTGGATTAGGATCAGAGGTGTAGCTATCTGGGGTTTGTGGAGTTGAAGACCCTGTTACTATCTCTGCAGCAGGAGCTCTGTCTGCAATGTGCTGGAGCTGCCCAATCAGCATGGAAGTGGAGCTTTTTAGACACTGAGAAGAAATATCACTTTTTGTGCTGATTGGAGCCAATCAGAGTGAAAGGAGGTGAGGGTTGGCTCCTAGGGTCACTCTGGAGGAAGAGCACTAAGCAGAAGTTTTTCTGCAACCCCGAAACTACATGCTCTGTATTTTATTCTGTGAACCGCCCTGAGATGTTATGATGAAGGGCAGTATATAAATTTAATAAACAATAACAACAAAGCATTTAAAAACCCTGAAAACAAAAGGTGATTCAGTTTCAAGAGACCAATGTGCAACTTCTATTATGTGCATTGAAACTTCAAGGAAAAGATAACTTAAGTCACCCTGAAAGAAGATACTAGAGTACTCCAACTCATTTGCCCATGGATGTGCACAATACATAGTAGATCTGGCTGAAAGTAGTAGATCTAATTATTAGCCTTGTATAATTATAAGAAGGGGGTATGTCTGGAATGGTCACAAAGGGCCCTTCCACTTCTGAATTTGTCACTTTAGTACTAATTAGGTTGTATTTATTGTCATAGAATGAAATGAAATAATCCTGTAGAAGTTAAGAGAGGACTTGCTCCACTAACATTGGTTAGATGTAGTTCCTATGACTTTAATGTAAACGTGCACACTTATAATTCTACATTTTTTAGAAAATGTTTAGTTAAGATATTTTTATACCACCTTCCAAGGAGCTTAGCAAAACATGAAATAGAGGTGTGCGTGAAAAATGAAATTTACTGAAACAACAGCATTAAAATAACATTCCAAACACGAATAAACATTACATTAAAAATGTCATTGATAGTTAAAATCATAGCTGTAAAATATAAAATACTAGCAACCTCGTACCTGGTGCTGCTTGGGAATTCTAAGAAAGCAAAAAAATAAAAAATCAGTGCAGTTTTGAAATCAGTAGTTAAAATCAGTGCAGCTTTGAAAGGTTCAGCCCACCATCTTGATTGAATTTGTTCAACTGTATCCAAACATAGACAAAAAAACTACTTATTCATCTCAGGAAACATCGTGCAAAATTTGGTTACAACATCTCAAGAGGTATCCAAACACAGAGTGAAGAAACAACTTAAAAAAATATATAGTAAATAAAACCAACAAAAGCAGCAGAGTCCTCTGCACAGAACTAAACCAGCCTAGTGTTATTTAAAAACCCACAGTGGGTAGGCAATAGATGACTTGTTTAACAATAAGTTTCTGCGTCACAAGTTTGCTGCATCAGTCAACAGTCTGGGCCAAGGCTGCCCAACTCATCTATGACATGAGAAGAGTTAAGTCAATGGTAACAAGTTAAACGGTGGCACATCCGCTTTCCTGGGCTCACTGTGACATCCAATCAGTATCATTCAGTAGGGTCAAGAGCAGGGATGGGTAAGACATTTGATTCAGTTCACATTTAAAGAGAAGCCTACTTAAGCCACACTTCATGAAACAACACACAAATTGAAACACAGCCATTGTACGGACTCCCTCGGAAGGTGGTGGACTCTCCCCCATAGGAGGTTTTTATGCAGAGGTTGGATGGCCATTTGTCATGGATGCTTTAGTTGAGATTCCTGCGTTGCAGTGGTTTGGACTACACGACTCTCAGGAACCCTCCCAGCTCCACAATTCTATGTTTCTATGAATTAAACACCTGGCACATGTCCCTGAGAGAAACAGCTATGACCCAGGAGGCCAGCTCCTGGAGAGCTGACTTGGAGGTGTGGCTTGGTTAGAGAAATTGGTTTCTACTCTGAGTAAGCTCCCATAGCTCATCATAAATACAGTGGTACCTCGGTTTAAGAACAGTCCGGTTTAAGAACAGTCCAGTTTACAAACTCTGCAAAACCGGAAACAGTGTCCCAGTTTGCGAATTTTACCTCAGGCTAAGAACGGAATCCGAACAGTGGAAAGGCACCAGTGGCCGGAGGCCTCATTAGGGAAAGTGCGCCTCGGTTTATGAGGAGACAATATAAGGAACTGGACTCACTGGCAAGGTTTGAGTAAACAATCACAATTGTATATAATAAAAAATAAGATTATATGTATTGGGGAAATTTTGGGGAAACAATACGCAGGGTGAACAATATGGAAATAAAACAAAATGGGAGTATGAGGGAAGTCCGGGGGGGGGGGGGGAGGAAAATATGGAAAACTGTTGGAGAAATATTGTTAGAGGATGTATATATGAAAAAACTATCTATATATATAGATAGATAGTAAAAAGAATGGTTTCGCTTTAAGAATGAAAAAAACTATCTATATATAGAGAGAGAGTAAAAAGAACAGTATCGGTTTAAGAATGGACTTCCGCAACGGATTAAGTTAATAAACCGAGGTACCACTGTAAAGCTTAATTTACCATTAACTTAGCTCATAGTGCTCTCATACATAAACAGCCGAAGCCAAAGCAGCCATCCTTTGAAATTCACATTTCTCCAAATTTTGCAATGCAGTCCTTCAGACAAGTAATATATACACAAATGCATATACTAGGGGAAAGCCTGCATATAAAATGTGTGTATTAGTGAACATAATGTGCGGAACTACAGTATATTAGGGGACGCTGAATTGCAGAAACGTGCCTATTAGGCAAAATGGAATATCATAACACGGCACATAAAGGGGAGATCATACGAAAATGTTGATGAATTTTCATGAGGACTTTCTACAAGGAAAAAATGGGCAACTGATGTGGAAATGTGCAGCGCCGAACTTAAGATTGTAAAAATGAGAAACTGAGAGAAACTGAAGTTGACAGCTTCATCCCTGGCCAAGAGAGGCAATGCTGGGGAATGGCAGAAGCGGATTTGGGGGGACGCAACAGGTTCTGCTGCATTGCACACCGAGCCTAAGGGGTGCTGCAGGGCAGCACAACTATGATGTAGTGCAGGGACTCCCAAGAGACTGCAATCTACTCCCAGAATAAAAAGCCGGCAGTGGTCTACCCATTTTTTGGGGGGGGGTCCGAAATTATTGAGCTTTTTTAGGGGAGAAAGTCCAAGTTGTTGTTTTTAAGGGGGGAGGTCTAAGTTTGGAAACATTCAGACTTATGTACCTTTTCTTTTCTTAGGGGGGAAATCATAAGTCGCTCACCAGAAGATCGCTAGCAGCAGCAATAATAATAATAATAATAATAATAATAATAATAATAATAATAATAATTTATTTATACCCCACCCTCCCAGGCCAGAGCCGGGCTCTGGGCAGCTTACACCAGTAAAATGACAATTAAAAAAAACACAACCAATTTAAAATACAGGTTAAATAATATAATTTAAAATGCAGCCTCATTTTAATAGTTGCCCATAGATCAAAACCATAAGGGGAGGGAAATATAAGGGTCAGACTGAGTCCAAACCAAAGGCCAGGCAGAACAGCTCTGTCCTGCAGGCCCTGCGGAAAGATGTCAAGTCCCGCAGGGCCCTAGTCTCTTGTGACAGAGCATTCCACCAAGTCGGGGCCAGTACTGAAAAGGCCCTGGCCCTAGTTGAGACCAATCTAACCACCTTGCGACTTGGGACCTCCAAGGTGTTGTCATTTGTGGACCTTAAGGTCCTCCGCAGGGCATACCAGGAGAGGCGGTCCTGTAGGTACGTGAGTCCTAGGCCGTCTGCACTGTCTGCTGCTTTTGCAATCGTGCGCGAATGAAGGACAGGGTGAGGGGGCAGGGCTGGATCTTCTTCCCCCCCCATGGAGGAAATAGAGCCTGAAATCTACCACGATCAACCGCTAGCTGCCAGGGATCAACGAGTTGATCACAGTCGACCGGTTGGACATCCCTGCTGTAGTGAATTGAGCAGAATGGAAAGTGAGAGGTGGTGGGACACCAGGTTTTGGCCTCACACAGGGTGCTGCTGAAATTTGAGAGACCAAAGCCCATCTCTGGGGATGGAGCTCAGAGATAGGCGTGAGGTTGTGGAGGCCCTTTGCTCATTCTACAGAAGCCAGCGATGAACTGAAAAGGCCAACGAAAACTCCTCTCTGTTTTCAGACTTTTCTTGTCTGCCTTAATCCCTAATGTCAGCTTTTTCAAGTTCAGATGTAGATCACTTATTTAAAAGGCCCAAATAGCTCTCCAGCCTGTTTCTTTTAATGTGGGGCCACATCTCTGGACTCCCAAATACAATTTATCAAAGGAAAATAACTGCAATTGACACTGTGCAGTTTCTGAAAGAGATGAATGCTGCAAGTAAACATTCACTCTCTAGATTTAATGCAGGAGACAGAGGTCAAAACTCGTGTGGGTTAATATTTTCCAAAGCAGACGAAAAGACTTCCTATTGCCATTCCATTAAAAACACCCTCCTTCCAATTTCTGTATCTGGCTTTAAAGGAAGCACTTTTTCAATACGCCTGTAATTTAATTGGAAGGGGAAAGAAACTCTGTTTCCAAATAAGCTTTCTCTTGTGAACTCCTCCATGATATTTTATTGTCTCCACTACAAAGGGATGCTCTCTGGTAAAAGACACAGTCAATAAAATAATAAGTTTACAGCACAGTTCTGCAGAGACCTTTTAACAGGCTGCTAAAAAGCCATTACTGCCAAAGACCTTGGCTAACTACAGATCAACTCACCAAAATTCTATAACATGGAAAATAACATTTTGCACATTTAGTCAGAGCCAAATAAATTCTGCACGCTCCACGAGGTACACCAGTGATGAGTTTCACTACCTAACAAATCAGTTCAATTGTGTATAAGGCACAATTAAGTCTGGAGGAGAAATTTATTTGGTGCGTATTTTAATGTGAATATAACTTATTTGCACTTTCCAAATCCATATGCAAACCAATACACAGCTGTCCTTGAAATTCAGTCTTTCCTGTGTTTAACAATGGAGATTTCCAAACCCTGCAAAAGAAAAAAACAAAAGTATATTAGATAAAAATGAACAGGACTTACAGAAATGCATTTTATTTGTGGACATTCCTTGCAAGATTACACACACACACACACACACACACACACACACACACACACACACTCTTCTTAGGGGAAATTGCAAAAAAACAAACAAACCCCAAACCAAATATTAGGATATATTTTCACATGGATTTTAAAAAAATTGCAAACTGTTGCAAAAATGGGGTGAACTGAAGACTGGAAAAATGAGGAAGGGGGATTGACAGATTTGTACGTCACTAGACAGAACATCAGTAGATGTGAAGAGTTTGAGAAAGTGGCTGTGTTCACAGCAGCTTTGAAGCAACTTTCCCATCATACAATCCCATTGGCTCCCAGTACGTTTCTGAGCACAATTCAAAGTGTTGGCGCTGACCTTTAAAGCCCTAAACAGCCCCGGTCCTGTATACCTGAAGGAGCGTCTCCATCCCCATCGTTCAGCCCAGACACTGAGGTCCAGCGCCAAGAGCCTTCTAGCGGCTCCCTCACTGCGAGAAGCGAAGTTACAGGGAACCAGACAGAGGGCCTTCTTGGTAATGGCACCCTCCCTGTGGAACACCCTCCCTTCAAGGAAATAAACAACTATACAACTTTCAGAAGACATCTGAAGGCAGCCCTGCATAGGGAAGCTTTTTAATGTTTAATGTAAGAGTTATTTCTGGGTACCAGTTGCTGGTACCCGCAGGATGGGAGAGTGATGTTGCTCTCAGGTTCTGTTTGCAGGCTTCCCATGAGCATCTGGTTGGCCACAGGGAGAACAGGATTGGGCCACTGGCCTAATCCTGCAGGATTCTTCTTATGTTCTTATAGTCATTCCAGCAAAACACAATGAATGTAGTGTGTTATGGGAGTTTTAATATGCTCTCAAGCATTATACAGCCTCTTGAAGTATCTTGGCATCTTCAAATTGCTTTTTTGGGGGGACGAGAGGGTGTTTCAAACTGAACTTTTATAGTATGGGGGGAAACTACCCTTCACAGCGAAGTCCTGAAACCCATGTGTTTTGTGGTACGGAGAGATCTGTTATGATTCTTATCTTCACAAGCGCATGAAAAAATAGCGCCTTGTCCTCAACCTCCTTAAGAAGTTATTTAATAAAGAACTTGAAACCATTATCAATATTTACAAAAGAAATGCTCGAGAGCTGAGTTATGTGTTTTGAAATTCACAGAAGGCCACAGCCATTGAAGCAACAATGATAGGAAGTATAGCTGACATTTTCCAAATATAAAAACCAGATGATGGAAAGTTTAATTTCTGTGAATTTGGAGCAGTAGCTTAGCAGTCGACGTGAACCATGTGGGAATATTGGCTGCCCAGCAGGGTGTGCAAAGTGAAGAATGTCCTCTGCATTTGCAGGGGGAAAATGAGCTGCACATCATTCAACCAGTTCCTCTAGGTTAAATGAGAAATTAGCCCTTTTCTCTGGAATTGCCATTCTTCGTTCACTCCTTTTTTATGGTGAATCTGCATGACACTGTTGAAAAATTGTTGCATTATAGTATTTTCTATACTGCCTTCCCATATTTTTCAGACCTGGTTTATTAAATGCCAATGCACTTTGAACACCAGCCTGTCCAGTGTGGAGAAACAGAATTCTTTTGAGGTACTCCAGGTTTCCTGTGTCTTTAATTAAAAGCTTCTTGTTTGCAGATTCTGCCTTGTTCCCCGCCGCCCTTTCTGCTGGGTGTGGCTGGGCAGTTAGCACAGAACTGCCTGGTAGTTGCTTGCCCCTTAAACTGCCTTTTATTGACAACTGGGGCTGTCAACATTCACCAAATTTCAGGGAAAGATCTAATGTTTATTGGACGGATTTCCTCCCTAAATTTATTTTTGAATTCTGAATTTATTGTTATTCACATTTTATACTGTATTTTATGCTGTTTTTTGTTGCATCAATTAAGTGTTTTAAATTTGTTGTTAGCCACCCTGAGCCCGGTTTTCTGAACCGGGAAGGGTGGGGTATAAATAAAAAATTATTATTTATTATTATTCCAGAGGTGTGGTAGGGGAAAACGTACCCCCATCCCAAATGCTGTTCAGCCCTGTCACATGACCTAGCAAGCCAGCGGTGGTTTCACTGGCAAATAGCGTGGTGCAATTTAAACGCTTTCTAAAAGGCTTTTTTCTCCCTCTGCCAGGCCTAAGTTTGGAATAGAGGTGAATTGTACCAACGTTTACCCCAGCATAAATTATGCTGACTTCCTATAGTCTGGCTTGTTTTGCCTGTTGCCTCATGCAGAAAGCCCCAGGCTCAATGCTTGCCATCTCCAGCGAAAGGACCTGTGACAGGAAATACCTCAGCTGGAGACCCTGAAGAACTGTTGCCAACAGGATAGGCAGTGTGTGGTGTAGTGGTTAGAGTGTCAGACTAGGACCTGGGAGACCAAGGTTCAAATCCACATTCACAGCCGTGATTGCCACTGGGTGACCTTGGACCAATCACTGCATCTTAGTCTCACCTAAGATAGTTGTGGGAATTAAACAAGGAGGGGGAGAGCCATTTAGGCCACCTTGAACTCCTTGGATCAAAAGGTGGGATATACCGTATTTTTCCATGTATTGGACGAGGTTTTTTGACTCAAAAATCATGGCGAAAAACTGGGGTCGTCCAATACACAGATAGTGGCATGGGGGGGGGGGGAGAAGCTGCATGCCACCAGCCAGCTCGTTGGCAGGAGCGTGGCTTCCCCCGATGCCGCAGCAAGCGGGGAGTGATCTGGGGCATGTTTCCTGCCCGCAGCTACGTGGGGAGGGGGAGAAGCTGTGCGCCGCCAGCCAGCTTGTTGGCAGGAGTGCAACTTCCCCCGATGCCGCTGTGTGCGGGAAACGATCTAGGACAGTGATTCTCAACCTGTGGGTCCCCAGATGTTGTTGGACTACAACTCCCACCTTCCCTAACCACTGGTCATGCTAGCTATGAATGATGGGAGTTGTAGTCCAACAACATCTGGGAACCCACAGGTTGAGAAACACTGATCTAGGAAGTGTTTCCTGCCTGCAGCTACGTGGGGGGGGGGGGAGAGGCTCAACAACTTTGGGCCATCTCCCCTCATTTTCCAAAAATTGAGTGTGGGTCTTATACATGGAGGCGTCCTATAGAAGAAAAAAATATGGTAATTGCAATACTCAGTAAATACATAGTTGAGTAGCTAGATGAATAGCCTGGCCTAGTTTGTAGTGCCTTCCTATGGAAGCGGAGGCGATTCATCACCCACCAAGAAGAAGATGCTGAGATGGGGGTAGTGACAGTGGGAGAATTTAAAAGTTAATCTATACTCACTCGTAAGGCATATGCAGGCCATAGTGTTTTAAATTATCTCTTTTCCACTGTCATGCTGCCTTTAAAAAATGGTTGTTTACCTAACATCTCTCACATCTTTCATGGCTTCCCAAAGTCCGTCCTTGGAAGTGACCAGTCGGTTAAAAACATAATCATAAATCTCAGTGGGAAAACATCGGTTTGAACGTTCATGGCCATTGCAGTCTTTGTCTTCTTGCTGACTTTGAGCGTAAGGCAAGTGGGAGGAAGAGAAAACAACCATGGATGAGGTTACAGAAGGAATCTATCTTTTAGCTGCAGAACAGCTTTTGGGTGGAGGGTGGCCACATGATGGGCTTGCAAGATGCAGAGCAAAATGGTAGGGAATGTGGGTCACAGAGGTGGGGAAGGACCGTAGCTCAGTAGTACAGCGTCAGCCTTGCATGAAGAAGGTCCCAGGTTCTAATCCCCAGCATCTCTAGGTAGGGCTGGGGAAGACTCCCTGCCTGAAACCCTGGAAAGTCACTGTCAGTCAGGGTACTCAGTCCCAAGCATGAGGGACCAATAGGTCTGACTTGATGTGAGGCAGCTTCCTATGTTGTGCAGTGGATGGGCAAAAGTGAATGCCCGCTTCTCCAGGCAGCTGATCCGGAGCAGCAAATGGCTAGCGATTTAATTGATTATTGCTGTATTTTTACCACCATAAACAGGTAGGCCTACTTGCAGGATTTACTGCCTCGGGTGGCAAAATAACCAGCCTGTACTTGGGCACTGTGTGCCTTGGCTTGTGGAAAGAGGGTGTTAGGTGGACAAAGCTTGCTGTTTCATCTCAAAATGTCTTGAGCCTGTGCTGCCCAGCTAGGTTTTTTTGTGTGCATTTTCTTGGCTCCCTACTTCTTCTCACCCTCATCTACTAGAACCATAGCGGTCAACTTTTCCCTTTTCTTGTGAGGAATCCTATTCGGAATAAGGGAATTCCCCTTTAAAAAAGGGAAAAGTTGACAGCTGTGACTAGAACATGGGTAGGCAAACTAAGGCCTGGGGCCCAGATCCGGCCCAATTGCCTTCTAAATCCGGCCCGTGGATGGTCCAGGAATCAGCGTGTTTTTACATAAGTAGAATGTGTGCTTTTATTTAAAATGCACCTCTGGGTTATTTGTGGGGCCTGCCTAGTGTTTTTACATAAGGAGAGTGTGCTTCTATTTAAAATGTGTCTCTGGGTTATTTGTGGAGCATAGGAATTCATTCATTGTTTAGTCATTTAGTCGTGTCCGACTCTTCGTGACCCCATGGACCAGAGCACGGACCAGGTTAGGGAAGGCTGGTCTATTGGATGCTAGTGGCAGAAAGATCCTGAAACCTGCATATTCAGGTATCTTGGCTGTGGCTTTTCCACTTCAGATCCTAAGGCGAAGAGGTATTTGGGAGCCAGAATGTTTCTCGCCAAAGGGAAAATTCAAAAGTCTTTGCCCCCCTCTTATTACCACATGCACCCTGCTGTCTGTTTTTTAAATGGTTCCTGCCCTGCTCATGCCACCAAAGTAATTGAGGAGCAAAAGGCAGATAATTGTTCAGAGAAGCAGAATATTATTTAGGCCACATTCACACCTTACTTTTAAAGCACTAGGGTGCCACTTTAAGCAGTCACGGCTTCCCCCAAATAATTCTGGGAGCTGTAGTTCTTAAGGGTTCTGAGGGCTGTTAGGAGACCAAGAGTTGGTGTCACCAAAATTTCATGCGAAGAAGAAGCCACTCTGGGAACTGTAGTTCTGTGAGGGGACTAAGAGGCCCTCTGACAACTCTCAGCACCTTTAACAAACTACAGTTCCCAGACTTCTTGGGGGAAAGTCATAAATGTCTAAAGTAGTGTCATAGTGCTTTAAATATATGTTGTGAATGTGGCCTTAGAAAGACTGAGGGGAGACAGAAAGATTTTGGTGCTTTTATTTAATTCTTGATACCATATGACTAGTTGTGTGTGCGTGTGCTTCGACGGTGTGGCAGTGACGTAGTACTTCATGCCAACAGAGTGCAAAAGAATGAGTGGGAATGAGTCTGAGGGAATACAAAGCTGTCCTTTGACTGAGGTCCTCTGTAGTGTTTGCAGGGTGAGGCTCTCAATAAATCAACTACCAGCTGCTGGCCCGAGGGGTTAATTAGCTTCACACACTGCTGCCAACTGAAGGGAGTGGTGTTATAAGAGCTGGGAGAGTTCAGAGGGAAGGACGAGAGGTCTGGGAAGAGAGAGAAAGCAGTTCCTCCCAGAGGACATGCCATTCCAAGGCTGAGAGTTTCTGGTTTATAAAGGCTTTTGGTGTGTTTTTGTGGGCATTCGGGGCTTCGAGGGCCAGCTTGCAAATAACATGGTCTGCCAATTGTACTGCTTCCATCATGGTTTGGGAATGAGGGAAGCTCACTTTGTGTATGCACAGAGGCAATGATGCTCTCTCTAACCAGGTGGTCTTGAGATGACTCAGGCAATACTAACTTAGGCACTCTGTGCTGTGGAAGTGTGCACTGACAATACAGGCTGAAGAGCAGGGGTGCTCAGTGGCCATTGAGAGTGGTAGGGTGAAAAGCCTGGGAGGCCAACAGTAGGTGGTGCCAGAGCAAATGACAGTCAGAGTGAATTGGTCCTAGTCTCCGCCCCCCCCCCCCCATCATCTTTTTTCCCTGCTGAATTCTTCAGGGCAACACTGCGAGTCTAAGGTAGAGAAAACTGATAGGCTGTAAGTAGGAGGGAGCTGGGGCAGTGCTTGTTGAATTTGAACCCGATTACCGCCACCCCACCCCACCCCACATATCTGCTTTAGCCCCAGTTGGAGTTTGGGAGGGCATTACAAATATCAGTGAGACTCCAAATTCACTCCTCTCAATGCATTAACACAGCCATGTGATGATAAAGAGGGAAAATCTTGTTTTCCAACTTTTTTTTATTAAAAAAAATCTTTGCTCCAATTGTAGACGTTGCTAAAATGTAAACATCAGCACAGCCCAAATCTTTGAAGTCTCCCAGGAGCTGGAAAAGTTACTCACAACATGAAACTCTGAGATATTAGGTTCGGGCGTTTGAATTCCAAAAATGGGCAACTGAAGTGCAAAATTCCACATGCAGGTTTCAAATCTGACATTCCTCCCTGTCAGTTCATTTCAGTTCTAGACACAACACTGTAGTGGAATATGCGAGACTTCACAGAAAGGTTTTGCTTGCTTTTTTGGTGTAGTGGAGAGAAAGAGGACAAGAGGGAAAGAAGTTCAATTCCCTGGTTATCCTTCAAGCTTGCTGGCTGACCTTGAAACACTCTGGGGCTGTATCCATGCCTTTTCCTTCATGCACATGCCCCAGGTCAATGAAGAAGGAAGTGATGAGTGCTCCGTTGGTACATGTTCACCCACAACTTCCTTGGGCAGGTGTGAATACACACTCACCCAGTTGCCAGGACCACCTAAATCCGTTTTCACCTGTTTTCAAATGGACACACTGTGGGGTAATCAGTCGACAATGAGCTTTTCTTCTCAGAATCAAACCAGTTTCTCAAGAAGTGCTTTTCCGGGATGACAGATATGCCACAGATCAAGACTGTGTGCAGACTACTCAGAAAAACCGTTCTATTAATTTCAGAATAAAAAGTTGTGTGCACGCAGCCCCAGTGCCTTGCCATCTTGCAGAGCCAATGTTATTTAAAAATAATTTTTATTTATAATTTTAATTTTGCAACAAGCACAAAACATAAATTTGAATTATTCCACATCATATTTCAACTCTCCTCCCCCCTTTCTGCAATTTCTTACACTGTTTTTTTACTGCATTTCCAAGTTATCCCTAACTATTCTTTATTCCAAATATTCAAACTATGTTTTTTGTCACTGAATGTTTTTACTTGAATCCTGCTAGTGTCTTACTTTGTTTACAATAGTTTTGTAATTATTCAATAAATGGTTTCCATTCTACATTAAAGAGTTTATCATCTTGATTTCTTATTCTTCCAGTACGTTCCATCATTTCTGAGTACTCTAATAACTTCTGTTGCCATTCTTCTTTAGTTGGCACATTTTCTTCTTTCCATCTTTGGGTAAAAATCACTTGAGCTGCAGTGGTCGCACATAAATAATTTTTTTATATTGTCTAGGTAACTCTAATCCCATAATCCCCCCCCCCAAAAAAGGCTTCTGGTTTCTTAGTGAAGGCTATATTAAACATTTTTTCCCAATTCATTATATATCATTTCCCAGTAGGCTTTTACCTTATTACAAGTCCACCACATATAGAAAAAGGTACCTTCCTTATCTTTACATTTCCTACAAATATTTGATTTCAATTTATACATTTTCACTTGTCTGTTGAGTGTCAAATCCAATCTACACATCATTTTCATATAGTTTTCCCTCAAAGCATAACTTGCTGTAAACTTTAAATCTGCATTCCACAACTGCTCCCATGCCGACATTTCAATATTTTGACCAATATCCAGTATCATTGAATATTTTACTTGTTCATCTTTTGTTTCCCATTCTAATAGCATCTTATACATTTTAGACATTACTGTAACATTTCAGCCCAGCAGGTCTTTGCCACAGGGCAGGCACTGTTTGCCCCACACTCCTGGCTCCTTAGGAGCCAGTGTGGTGTAGTGGTTAAGAGTGGTAGTCTCGTAATCTGGGGAACCGGGTTCGCGTCTCCGCTCCTCCACATGCAGCTGCTGGGTGACCTTGGGCCAGTCACACTTCTCTGAAGTCTCTCAGCCCCACTCACCTCACAGAGTGTTTGCTGTGGGGGAGGAAGGGAAAGGAGAATGTTAGCCGCTTTGAGACTCCTGAAGGGGAGTGAAAGGCGGGATATCAAATCCAAACTCCTCTTCTTCTTCTTCTTCTGGCTGCATACTGTAAGGTCACGAATATAAGCCACACTTTAACTTTTCACGGTCGGAATTTGGGGGGAAAGTGCGGCTTATATTCGGGCCAATATGGTATTAGCTGATTGTGGTATCTCTGGTTACAAACGTAATTCGTTCCGGAGGTCCGTTTTTAACCTGAAACCGTTCTTAACCTGAGGTACCACTTTAGCCAATGGGGCCTCCTACTGTTGCGATGCCGCTGCTGCACGATTTCTGTTCTCATCCTGGGGCAAAGTTCTTAACCCGAGGTACTACTTCCGGGTTAGCGAGGTATGTAACCCGAAGTGTTTGTAACCCGAGGTACCACTATAAAGGTAAAGTAAAGGACCCCTGGATGGTTAAGTCCAGT
The DNA here is from genome assembly GCF_964270895.1 of Podarcis filfolensis. Taxonomy (NCBI): domain Eukaryota; kingdom Metazoa; phylum Chordata; class Lepidosauria; order Squamata; family Lacertidae; genus Podarcis; species Podarcis filfolensis. The sequence goes on from NC_139606.1 coordinate 98,755,718, forward strand.
CAAATGGGGTTGCAGAGCTCATCTCACTTTCAGGCTGAGGGAGCCAGCATGGCCAGCATCACTAAACTGCTTCTGCAACGGTTGGAAACCAGAGTGTATGGAAATGCCATTTACCTTCCCGCCACAGCCGTAACTTTATCTACTTGCACTGGTGTGCTTTCGAACTGCTAGGTTGGCAGGAGCTGGGACAGAGTAACAGGAGCTCACCGCGTCACGTGGGGATTCAAACCACCAACCTTCCGATCAGCAAGCCCAAGAGGCTCAGTGGTTTAGACCACAGCACCACCCATCTCCCTAGCAGACACAGAAGAACCCCATGGCTGATACAAGTACAAAAGAAAAATCTTCGGGGGGGGATCCTAAAGGAGGGGTCCTGAAACAGCCCAATGAGGAATGAGCATGCTCAGTGTGCATGGAACACTTACTCTCTCTCTTTGTTTGTGCGTGTTTCTGTAGCAGAAGAAGGGGAAGATGGGAATCTGAGGGTAGAGAATGGTGTGGGGTGGCTGGAATATTGAATGAGGAGCATTTCATAGGATTGTAGAGTTGGAAGGGTTCCCGTGGGTCATCTAGTCCAGCCCCCTCAATGCAGGAATCTCAACTAAGGCATCCAAGGCAGATGGCCATCCGACCTCTGCTCAAAAACCTCCAATGAACTGCAGGTTCCACTGGAGTGCCAATGGCACATACAGAAAATATAGAAAGAGAATGGTTTCTATCTGCTTGTATTTACCCACTTGTCATCTATCCTGTTATATCACTCTGATACTTTTTTTTTGTATAAAGCGGCTAACAAATGCAGGTGATGGTGATGAGCTTAAAGTGATGGAGACGAAGCAGGGGGGAAGTCTAAAATAATATCCTGAAGACAATGCTGAGTTTATTTCTTCTGCTGCACATTTTTATGGGAGAGATGACACAGGCCTGTAGTTTTTATTAAACTTTCTCCAGTTCCCTCACAAATCTGTCTGTTGCCACACTGAAGGAATTCCATACTGACAGGCGATTTTGCCACTTCACAATCCAGCCTTTCTTCCAGCTTATTAATAATGATCTCTAGGGTACCTTGTTATTAATCTTTTTCAATCTCTAGAATTGACCATTTATTCCCAGCTAATTATAAGTAGATTTGATTCTATGACAGCTCTTTACCTCTCACTCTCTGGGGGTGACCAAATTTCCTTAATAACCTCTTGTGAAGTTAGATCTACCAAATTCCTTCTAAATGTCTAAATAAATTACATCCCATGGTTTTCCTTCAGCCACTATTTTATTAACTCCTAGGGCTGCAAAAGGTTACGCAGACAAGATTTATTCTTTCATAAACTGTGCCTCTTTGTCCTTACGATTTACTTGTGCTTAGATGCTCTATAATTCTCTCCAGATTGTATGACCCTCCTTGCCGAGAACTGTCCAGTTTTTACATCTCAAAACTTGTGAGCTGGATCAAAGAACTGCTTCAAATGTGACAAGTTTCCAACAAGGATAGCCATTTTATGAAAGAAAAAAACTATGCTAATCATGCATGGGTCACCAAGCACAAGAATCCCACATGCCTATTTTGCTGTGTGTCCATTAGGAATGGAAGAAATTTGATTCAGTTTGTGTTTAAAGATGAACCTACCTAATCCATACTTTCTGAAACAATATGCAGTCCTTCAAGGTTTGTTCTTCTCCAAATTGTGCCATGCAGTCTTCCAGCCAAGTAATGGGTACAAAAATGCAGAGGCATGCTCACTATGTGAAAATTCACTTATCCAAACATGAAGAATTATGCCCAAACCTTGCTCCACAGATTCAGATATCCAAACAGCTGGTGTCTGCCCACTTCCTTACTTCCTTGCTTGAACAGCTGAAGAGAAAAACAGAAGCTGCCTGGTGGTGAAGGCTGGTAGTGGATTCTTACTGCAAGAAACCCAAGATGCATCACTGTGAAGGAGCCTGATTTGCATGTTGGGTACATCTGCAATATATACTTAATTGAACTGTTGTAATACGTTAACCAACAAATGGTACTAAAGGCACTGACGCCTTCACCCCAGCCTCTTTCAACAGCTAAGAAAAGTAAGAGCTAGGCTGGTTCACCAGTGGCACTGGGAGCACATAGGTACAATTCTGGACCAGAAAAGAAAACCTATCATTTTTCTCAGGTTTGTGCATGTATAGATCCACAGAGTAGGAGAGAATTTATCCATGCCTACTGCTAACCAAAGGTTTACGTATGCTTTCAAGAAAGTATATTTTATTTAACAGAATATATAAATTGCATAAATTTGATTTACGTTTTCAATTCAGGGTTCCCCGAAGCATTATGCGCAGGAAATAAAATAATAATTAGCATAAGTTGGTGCAAGAAACTCAAAATAAATGTAATGTCTAAATCACCTCTTGCTTTCCAAGTTTATGAGACAGCTGTTCATAGGTGTCAATGCATATTGTCATTAGGAGCATATGAAATGAAGTTCCTGCAGATGGCATGCAAGCTCTGCAGTTCTTCTTTGCCTTTCAGAAGTCAAATATTGTGTGTGGTTTCCCCCCCCCCAAAGAGTGAAATAATATAAACAATATTCCAAAGTCTAGAACTTCCAAGGATTTCTACTTCTGAAATACTTGTTGCCATGCCTCAGTCTTACGTACTTACGGACCATTCTGGAGGTCCGTTCGTAACTGGAAACTGCTTGTAACATGAGGCGCACTTTCTCTAAATGGCGCCTCCTGCTGCTGCTGCGACGCTGGAGCGCGACTTCCGCTCGCATCCCGGGGCAAAGGTCGCAACAAGAGGCATCTACTTCCGGGTTAGCGAAGCGCGTAACCTGCAGCATTCATAAGGGGGACGGTACGTAACATGAGGTACCACTGTACCTTGTATTTAATATTATGGTTTACTCCCTCAAATATTGATTAAAAAATAATTATGGAGTTAAGGCCATGTGTTCACCCATGTTCTTGGTGGATCTCAGACCAGAGCACCCAGCATGAAGGTGTACCCACATCCACGCAATATTTTTAAAGCACATGGCTTCCTCCAAATAATCATGGGAACCACAGAGCTACATTTCCCAGCAACTACAATTCCCAGAATTCTTTGGGGATGTAATGTGCTTTAAATATTTGGTGTGGGTGTGACCTAACTTTCATCTCCAATTTGTTTCCTTTGTTGATGATCACAGATGTGTACCTCTTTATCATTCTCAACGCTGCCATTTGGGAAGCGACAAATTATTTTCACTAAAGGGAAGTTGAGATATTGCTGCAGACTTGATCATGCTTAGAAAGGGAGCCTGGTTTTAATTTTTCTGCATTGGCTTGTTAAACACTGGTCACAATAGGGATTGTTGAGATCAAATAAGGAACGAATGTTTAAAATGTTTTTAAAAAACCTTTCTCCAGCTTTTCTAAAGGGGGATGCTGAGATAAATAAATGTTATCTTCCGATAAATAAATAAAAGGCTAACATGAACAAAGAGCAGCCAGAAGCCGCCCAACTCTGACTATGTCTTCCATATGTTGCAAAAGCCACCCCTCCCCAGCAGAAACAAGATAATATCTGTTCATTTAATTTACATTGGAACTGAGAAAGAGAGACCTGGTTTAGGAGAATCTAGCAATATTTCGTCTGCCTGACCTGGATGCAGACTTTGGAATTGCTGCATTGTTTTTCCTCACCTAAATCTAACCCTTCCTTGTGGTAGCAAACACATATTCCTGATGTGTTAGGAACTGTGTTTGCTGCTCTCTGTTAACTCCAGCCAGTAGCTTTGTTTATAAATGCTTGTTGATTTTCCTTCCAGACTAGTATAATTAAGTACACTTGAGACAGCTGGTGCAAATGCACTCCTGATTTTGAGTTAGGTGTCTGGAGCAGCCGTCCCAGTCCATTAGGCAGAGGTAAGCAAAGGCATTGATCAGTTGCAGATCCAAAATGGGCTCACAATAGGAAACGTGGACCTGATAATGTTTTCTGTCTTTTGAAAAAGCACGTCTTGAACATCAAAGTTTTCCAGATTTGTTGTCTTCCAAAGGCCTGCTTCCAGACTGAAAGGAGTGGAGTATTTTGTGGGATGTGTTGGGAACTGATATGCTGAAGGATGAACACAGACTTTCAAATGGAGCCCAGAGCGAAGAATGACATAAAATGGAACAAAATCCGTGGCCCATTTTCATGTGTTGGAAAACATGTGTTGGCAGTTCCATTTCTGTCTCGGCTGCAGCGTTTGTCAATGCAATCATGCATATGTCCTCTATGCAGTTAAACACAGGCACATAGAAAGCTGGGACTGGAATCCTGAGCATACTTCCTCGTAGTCCTATTGAACACAGTAGAAATTACTTCTGAGTAAATATACATAGGGTTGTTCGCTAGTGTCAGTCTTAGAACGAGGTTGGGACCATTGTTTTTTTCCCCATGGAACCTGCACTCCTATGGAACTGATGGGCTCTCAATGTTGCAGGAATTGGCAGTGCCCTTGTGGTTGACAAGCCAGCATGGTCAATGGTCAAACTTGGTCAATGGTCAAAGGCTCATCACCCCATAAACCCCTAGAAAAGCAGCCACAAGGAATTGTCCCAGATCATAAAAGCAATTGTTCTATTCATTGAGTACATGCATATCTTACTCTTTCTCTAGGGGTTGAGATACAACAGGTGTCCCCTATCTGTACAAGGCAATTCATAAAATAATGGTGATAATGTATGATGTTATCCCATTTTATCTTTACAACAACCCTGTATAGGTAGGTTGGGCTAAGAGATGACGGCTGGTTCAGGTTTGAGTCACCATTTGAACTGACGTCTCCATAGTTTAACTCACACTTTCCATTCAGTCACCCTGTTGGAGCATGCCTCTCCCATGTAAAGGGTATGGGTGAACAGAGCTGTTGGGGCCGAATCCTAGTTTTGTACAGTTCTATATCACACAGGCAGTCTCCAGGAGTAAGGCAGGCTCCCCGTATCAGACTTTGTCCAACAATTCATGGAGAGCAATGGATCTAGTGATGCAAGGAGTGGAACAAATCTTTGGCAGTTACCATGCTCATATGTTGCCTTTATGCATAAGCACGTGTGGCTGGTTTGTTCAGCTTTCAGCTCTATGTTACTGGTTGCCTGTCCCCTTCTCGTTGGCTGGTCTGGAACTCTTAGATCCCTTCATTCCAAGACTGAAAAGAGATGATCCTTAGGTAGTGGGCATCCTTGGTAGCCTTAAGATCAGACCTTGGTATCCTTAAGATCAGACCTGCAGAGCTTGTTACCCACCAAGCCAATCACAGTTAGATAGCCAGGAGGTTGTTAAGCCCCAAAATCTTACTGCTGTCCATGACTGCAGAAAAACAACAACTAAACAAAGGTCCACATACCAAACCAATCAAGAAGTTAAGCCATCTGGCAGGCCACAATACACAACCAATGATGTGTGTTCAGCTTAGTGAGTCACAAATTGAGCATGCCTGCATTTGAGCTATCTTGTCCCATCTGTTATTCCATATTAATCTGTGGCTACATCAGATTCCTTAGCCTAGAGAAAAATAACCTCAACTATCACTGAGGTCACCCCCAACCCAAGCTGAGTCCAGCAGACCTGGGTTAAATTTGCTGTGGAATTTCATGCCTTGATGAGTCAGTTCCCCAGGAGCCTTTCACTTCACTGAAAGAATGTGCTAGGCACACTCTGTTTGAATGGTCCCGCTTCTCTGAGCATGCAGACTTGAGTGGTACAGGCAAAGAATTTATGAAGCTGCCAAGAGAAGCCATCATGCAACCTGAAGTTGGGTGTCAGCATATACTGAGGACACCCAGTCCTCTTTATTGTTTGAGGACATGCTGGCCTGGGTTCTGGCCACTGTAATTGGGTGAATGAGGGTTAATAAACTGAGACTGATCCCTGACAACATGGAGGTACTCTCCATGGGCAGTTCTTGGGTCCATAGCTTGGGGAGGGGGAGGCTTCTAGATCCAATTTTGTCACTAGAACCCCAGGTATCTTCAGTGGCTCGAAGTGCCTTGAGCCACCTTGGCTTGCCAGCTATAGTCTTTCCTAGATAGAGATAATCTCTGGTCATGGTAATCCATGCTCCAGTAACCTCCTGACTGGATTATAAGACATTCAATGTGGAGCTGCTCTTGAAGACATCCCAGAAACTGCAATTGGTATAGAAAGCAGCTGCTACACTGTTAGGCAGTGCCCTGGTTGGAAATCTGTCATACTTCCAGCCAATACATTTCCTGTCCATAAGTGCTATCATATTGTTTGAAAAGTATGGTGCAAATGTGGACAGTGGACAGCCTTCTTGGAAATGTGGACACTGCTGACTCGTGGCATTGGACTTAGCCCCAAGGGGAGGGAGAGAGTCATAGCTCACTGGCACACCATTTGCTTTCCATGTAGAAGATCCCAGGTTCAATCCCTGACATCTCCAGGTAGGGCTGGAATTAGGGTTGCCATCTTTGTTCTGACAAAATACAGGGCAGGGTGGGGAAGTTGGGAGATGATTCCCCCCCAAAAAAAACTGGCGCTGAAGTGACTTTAGAGCAATCCATTACAATCCATTGCAGCCTAACAGGATGGTCCCTCTGGAATTGGACCTCCCACCCAGGGGCGTCTTACCCATAGAGGCTAGTGGCGCAGGGTGCCAGGGGGCCAAGTTCTGGAGGGCGCCAGGGAAGAGGCAGAGGCTGGATGCAGCACCTCCTGGCATCAGCTTGCCACCCTTGCCCTCGCCTCCGCCATGCCACACCGAAGCAGTGCGGCTGTGGCCACCGCACCACGAAGCGGCCAGCTGAGCCAAGAGGAGCTGCCGTCCAGCCGCTGCCCACCTCCTCCAGCCCCGCCGGCAGTGCCGTCCTCTCTAAAAATACTCTGGGAAATGGGAGGGGGCAGAGGGAGCTTTGCACCACACGCCGGATATACTTAAGACAGCCCTGCCTCCACCCAAGTTTGTAAATCTGTCTGTTCTTGGCTACCCAGACCTTAAATACTTGACCTTTCATGCACCCTTTCAAACATATGCACTTGGAGGCAGTCCCTAACTTGGCACAGAGAGAGAGAGAGAGAGAGAGAGAGAGAGAGAGAGAGAGAGAGAGAAGACGTGAAATACAGGACAAAAGTATATCATTACAGGACATAGCATTTTACATTGAAATATGGGATAATCCTCTATTATATTCAGGTCAGGCAGCAAACCCATCCTGGAACTGACTCCTGCCTGGAGAGCTGCAGCTATAGGAATTCATCCAGATCCAGTGGGACTACACCTCCCATCATCCCTGCCTGCACTGAGGCTGATGGGAGTTGGGAATCCAACAACATCTAGAGAACCACGGCTTCCCCATCCCTGGCATCACAGAGCCATGTGGACCTTCTGATTCAGCATAAGGGAGCTGCCTGCCTACCTCATTGGCTACTGCACTGCCATTCCTTTTCGGTCAGCATTGTGCAGTGAACAGAAATTCCCCTCCTTTCTTCCCCCTCCTTTTCCTCAGCTCCTTCAGGCTTGGGGATCATCCAAGGAAGCCTGCTGCCTCCAGACACGGGGAAAGAAAGGGAAGCTCATCCTCACCAAACACATCATTAACTCGCCAAATGGTTTGCTGGAAGATATGCAGCAAGGAAGCCAATCTGATATAAGGAAGCCCAGTGCTTTGGATTTGGACAAGACTGGGGGGTATGCATGTGTGTGTTACCAATGGCATCATCTGTCACCTAACTGAATAGGGTTGTTTTGAGTACAAAATGCCACCCTGTGTTCCTTGGGTTGCTTTCAGGTGACCTGGTTATGGAGCAGTCATCCTGATTTGTTTGCAGGCAGGCTTTATGACTCTGACCATTTACTGAACATATATCCCAATTGGTCTATTGGGGGGTGGTGGTTTGCGAGCCACTGCATTGTTACCCCACCCTGTCCACTGCATTTCCACCCTTGTTTCCTCACTGTAAAAAGTCCAGTTTTGGAAAGGAGCGGAGAAGGTTTCACGTAAGAACATCTTGCTAGATCAGGCCAATGGCCCATCTTAGTCCGCCATCCTGTTCTCACAGGTGGCCAACCAGATGCCTGTGACAAGCCAGCAATCAGGACCTCGGACCCAAGAGCCCTCTCACCTCCTGTGGTTTCCAGCAACTGGTATAGTGGTACCTCAGGTTACAGACGCTTCAGGTTACATACACTTCAAGTTACAGACTCCGCTAACCCAGAATTAGTACCTCGGGTTGAGAACTTTGCTTTAGGATGAGAACAGAAATTGTGCTCCGGCAGTGCGGCGACAGCAGGAGGCTCCATTAGCTAAAGTGGTGCTTCAGGTTAAGAACAGTTTCAGGTTAAGAACGGACCTCCGGAACGAATTAAGTACTTAACCCGAGGTACCACTGTATTCAGAAGCATTGCTGCCTCCAACTGTGAAGGCAGAACATGGGCATCATGTGATAGTCCTCTCCATCAGTTTATCTAATCCTTTTTTAAAGGTTGGTGGTGGTCATCACTACCTCCTATTCGAGCGAGTTCCAAGAACTACCATGTTATTCAAGAAGATGATGATGTAATTGCTCCTTCTATAGGAAAAACAAAAGGCCTGAAATTGAGCTCCCCATCCTCTATACCACTGTCCCCATCATTCCAATACTGGGCTGGAATGGAAACGGCCTCAAAATGAGCCAGACCATTGCTCCAACAGGCTCATTGTTTAAAGCCCAAAACGACCTCGGTCCAGTATATCTGAAGGAGTATTTCCACCCCCATCGTTCTGCCCGGACACTGAGGTCCAGCGCCGAGGGCCTTCTGGCAGTTCCCTCATTGCGAGAAGTGAGGTTACAGGGAACCAGGCAGAGGGCCTTCTCAGTAGTGGCACCCGCCCTGTGGAATGCCCTCCCATCAGATGTCAAAAAGAAGAACAACTACCAGACTTTTAGAAGACATCTGAAGGCAGCCCTGCTTAGGGAAGCTTTTAATGTTTAATAGACTACTGTATTTTAATATTCTGTTGGAAGCCGCCCAGAGTGGCTGGGAAAACCCAGCCAGATAGGCGGGGTATAAATAATAAATTGTTGTTGTTATTGTGTGCTAACTTGCAGCTGCAACTCTCCAGCATTTCATCTCAGAGTCCCTCCCAGCCCAGATGCCAGGGATTGAACCTGGGGCTTTCGGCATGAAAGGTTTATTCCCCATCGCTGAGCCACAGCCCTTACCAGCATTTCATAGGACTGTAGAGTTGGAAGGGACCTCAAAGGTCATCCAGACCAACCCCTTGCAATGCAGGAATCTCAACAAAAGCATCCATGACAGGTGGCTATCTGACCTAGGCTTAAAAACCTCCAACGAAGGAGCATCCACAATCTCCCGCGGGAGACCGTTCCACTGTGGAACAGCTCTTACTGTCAGAAAGTTCTTCCTGATGTTCATTCCGAATCTCCTTCCTTATAGCTTGAATCCATTGAATCAAGCCCTGCTCTCTGGAGCAGAGCAAACAAGCTTGCTTCATCTTAAACATGACAGCCCTTTAGATGTTTAAAATGACTTTAAATTAAGACATGATGCTATATGACTTACAATACGATACAATACGATAATCTTTATTGTCATTGTCCCATACAGAACAACAAAATTGAAAAAATCTACATCAGACATTCAAAAACTAACAAGCCTGCTATCCCAGCCTGGTTAGCCCCCTAAAACTCTAATATCCCATAATTAAATACAATATACTCCCATAGAGACTACCAAAATCACATTTGGATAGAAACTGTTTCTCATGCAGCTAGTCCTAGTCTTTATAACCCTGTACCTTCTTTCAGAAGGCAGAAGCTGAAAGAGATCATTTCTGGGGTGCGCACTATCCTGCACTATCTCTGCAGCTTTCTTATGACACCTGGAATCATAGATTTGATCCAAGGTGTGAAGAGTGCACCCAGTTATTCTCTCCGCAGTCTTTACAGCCCTGGACAGCATTGTTTTGTTAGATGGAATATTATAATTTTTAAAGAACCGGAGAAATTAACGATGGCATATCTGAATAGCTGAAGACAGAACCTCTGTAGTCTGAAGCTGTCACCTCATCAAATGCAGGAGGGGGCCTGTCAGATCATCAGGCAGATACTAGGGTGGGTGGGAATGATCAGAAATAACTATTGCTTTCATAGAATCATTGGCTTGTGGAGTTTGAAGGGGCCACAAGAGTCATCTAGTCTAACCCCCTGTAATGCAGGAATTTTTTGCACAGCGTGGGGCTGGAACCCCTGCCCCTGAGAGGTTAAGAGATGAAGAGTCTCATGCTCTACTGACTTCTCTCCATTCAGCAATCTCTCATACTCCATTCTTGAGTTTCCCTGGGCAGCCTGGCTGGATACTGTGAGCAGTTTCTGGATTAGGCAGATCTCTCCTCTGATCAAGGAGGGTGTTCTTGCCTCCTTAATTGCAGAAAACTAAATTAAAAACAACAGCAACTCATTTTGCTACCAGCATGTGGTCTTCAAAACAGCCTCTCCTCCCGGCTGTTTTCTGCTCCTCCCCCTTCCCCCCACAACTTGGCCTATTGACATTCCTGCTCCTGAACCACCACAGGTAAGATTGTAATGCAAAATACCTGGCTAAACAAGAGCCTTCCAATAGGGCAGAGTTTGTTCCATTATCTGATAAGAAACCACCAAGGGGGAAGAAGCTTCCATTGTGTTCTCGATGGGAGGTTTTCCCTTTGCTTATGTGTGAAAGCTGCTAATCCCTCTCTAAATGGGTTCTGTGATTAAGAGGGGAGGGATGGGTAAATAGCTGTTAGGTGTCTGGAAGCAACGCCAGCCATCAAGGGAAATTATAACCGTGAAGAAGCCAGCTCTGTGTAAAAGAGGCTGATAGACTGATCCTTCTCCACATGGTGGGCTGCTTGAAAAAATGAAAGCACAACCTCAAAAAAGAGACAAGACAATGCACTTACTTTTGTAAACAAAGTAAATCTTTAATATTTTATTTTTATATATATATATATATATATATATATATATATATATATATATATATAAAATAAATAAAATCAGGAGCAGGACACCTTCCACAACTTATCTCCTGGAAGGGATTTAAGAAGATTGTCAGGGTCTTGTTGCATGTGGAACTCAAAACTGATTTTGTTTGTTTATTTTTGCATCTGCCAGCTCTTGGTAACATGGATGTTACACACATCTGCTAAGAAGCATATTCTTCTTTTATATTCTTTTATATTTCCCTCTTCCACTTTCTGTCCTGGAACACAGGAAACTGCCTTTGATGATGATGATGATATTCCGCCCATCTGGCTGTGTTTCCCCAGCCACTCTGGGCAGCTTCCAGCACATATAAAAACATATAAAAACATAATGAAACATTAAAAACTTCCTGATACAGGGATGCCATCAGATGTCTTCTAAAAGTTGTGTAGTTCTTTATCGCCTTGACATCTGATGGGAGGGTGTTCCGCTGCTACTGAGAAAGCCCTCTGCCCTGTACATTTAAAGTGCTATGATGCCCCTTTTAAATAGTCCTGGTTTCTCCTAGAGAATCTTGGGAGATGTAGTTTGCTAAGGGTGCTGAGAGTTGCTAGGAGACACCTATTCCCCTCACACAGCTACATTTCCCAAAGTGGTTTAACAGTCAATTCCTCTTTACAGGGAATGCTGGGAATTGTAGCTCTGGGAAGGGAATAGGAGTCTCTTAACAACTCCTTGGCACCCTTGTTGTTGTTGTTGTTTAGTCGTTTAGTTGTGTCCTGTCCGACTCTTCGTGACCCCATGGACCAGAGCACACCAGGCACTCCTGTCTTCCACTGCCTCCCGCAGTTTAGTCAAACTCATTCTGGTAGCTTTGAGAACACTGTCCAACCATCTTGTCCTCTGTCGTCCCCTTCTCCTTGTGCCCTCCATCTTTCCCAACATCAGGGTCTTTTCCAGGGAGTCTTCTCTTCTCATGAGGTGGGCAAAGTATTGGAGCCTCAGCTTCAGGACCTGTCCTTCCAGTGAGCCCTCAGGGCTGATTTCCTTCAGAATGGATACGTTTGATCTTCTTGCAGTCCATGGGACTCTCAAGAGTCTTCGGCGATCAGCCTTCTTTATGGTCCAGCTCTCACTTCCATACATCACTACTGGGATGTAGTGATGGATGCACCCTTAGCAAACTACAGTTCCCAGGATACTTTGGGGGAAGCCAGGACTGCTTAAAGTGCTTTAAAAGTATGGTGTGAATGTGGTATTCTGACAGGCAAGGACTCATCACAGAGTCCACCTGTGTTAACAACATTAACAGTCTTGGGATCTTTCTAACCAATGAACACCTTTCTTCCAAGTGGGGTGGAGACTCAGTATCAAATAGTGCAGCAGATGGTAAAAAGGATAAGTACATAATAATATTGCATGTCTGGGCAGGGTTATATATATATATAGCAAGTGCTGAAAACAGTACAATGAAGCATTGCACTGGGTTGGACAAGATGAGCCTCAGGATCCTTTCCAACTCTACAATTCTAGGATTCAATAGGCTGGGAGTTCTGGAGAACAGGAGCTGCCATGTTAAAATTGGCAAAGCAACAGAAAGCTGTCTTGTGTGTGCGGCAGATAAACTGCAGCAGGAGCCTGGACCCCCAAAATTTGCCTGACCACTCTTGAGGATCACAGAAGATGGGTGGCTTGGCATTTTGCTTTGGAAAATGATGGCCCCATCAAACACCAGCAGGTGGCGTGTTATTGGTAGACTCTTGGGCTTGACATCTCAATGTGTCTTGGTCCTCTTTGAGCCTCTTGTGTCCATTTCTGCTCTCCCTCATATTATGCAAGCGTCTCCCTCCTTGCATCTGTCATAAGGATGGTATTGGAGCACCATGAGATGTGCAGACTGTACTCATTGGGATCACTGACCTGCCTGGGTTGTTAAGTCTCTCAGATGAGAGCCCTTTAATGCTGATGCATAATGGTACCTTGGGTTAAGAACTTAATTTGTTCTGGAGGTCTGTTCTTAACCTGAAACTGTTCTTAACCTGAAGCACCACTTTAGCTAATGGGGCCTCCCACCGCCACTGCGCCGCGGCTGCACGATTTCTGTTGTCATCCTGAAGCAAAGTTCTTAACCCAAGGTAATATTTCTGGGTTAGCGGAGTCTGTAACCTGAAGCATATGTAACCTGAAGCGTATGTAACCCGAGGTACCACTGTATTATCGTCACTCTGGGCTGCTGATATTTAATTTGTAATAGGATGCGGGTGGCGCTGTGGTCTAAACCACTGAGCCTCTTGGGCTCAGACCAGAAGGTCGGTGGTTCGAATCCCCACAATGGGCTGAGCCCCCATTGTTCTGTCCCAGCTCCTGCCAACCTAGCAGTTCAAAAGCACACCAGTGCAAGTAGATAAATAGGTACCACTGTGGCAGGAAGGTAAACAGCGTTTCCATGCACTCTGGTTTCTGTCATAGTGTCCCGTTACACCAGAAGCGGTTTAGTCATGCTGGCTACATGACCCGGAAAGCTGTCTGTGGACAAACGCCGGCTCCCTCGGCCTGAAAGCAAGATGAGCGCCGCAAACCCCTAGTCGCCTTTGACTGGACTTAACCGTCCAGGGGTCCTTTACCTTTTTTTATTTTTATTTTTACCTATTTAATTTGTGTAACCTGATTGTTCCTTTCTATTCCTAGCGCAAGGTCTCAGGACCAAACTTAACTGTACAGTGGTACCTCAAGTTAAGAACTTAATTCGTTCCATTATGGCATGTAATGCCTTAAGAGAGAATATTATGAAAATGATATACAGGTCGTACATAACACCAGTCAAGCTTGCAAAAATATATCATTTGCTCGATAACAAATGCTGGAAATGTAAAGAAAATGAAGGTACATTCTTTCACCTTTGGTGGACGTGCCCAAAGATTAAGGCTTTCTGGGAGATGATCTATAATGAAATGAAAAAGGTATTTAAATATACCTTCCTGAAGAAACCAGAGGCCTTTCTCCTGGGCATAGTCGGCCAATTGGTGCCAAAGAGGGATAGAAATTTCTTTATGTATGCAACAACAGCAGCAAGAATACTCATTGCAAAGTATTGGAAGACACAAGATTTACCCACCCTGGAAGAGTGGCAGATGAAGGTGATGGACTATATGGAATTAGCGGAAATGACTGGCAGAATCCGAGACCTGGGAGAAGAGTTGGTGGAAGAAGACTGGAAGAAATTTAAAGACTATCTTCAGAAACACTGTAAAATTAATGAATGTTAAAAATGATGTTGGATTGAAAATAAGTGGCATTAGCAACAAAGTTAACAAGAGTATGCAAAATTGAACTGAAAATGGATGAAAATATAGAGTTATAATATGTTAAGATATAGAGTTAAGATAAACGAAAGAGGGTAAGGATTTGCTGATTTGATTATTTAAATGGGGATACAAAAAGGGGAGGTGTGAGGAGGCCAAGGAAATAAGATAATGAGTTAGGGTTACAAAAATGGATTTGTTTCTATTCTTCCTTTTCTTATTTTATGTATTTTTCTATGTTTCTTTTACTGTATTTCTTTCTTTTTATATGATCTTTTAAATTTATGTTTTTGTAAAACTCCAATAAATATCTTTAAAAAAAAGAACTTAATTCGTTCCAGAGGTCCGTTCTTAACCTGAAACTGTTCTTAACCTGAAGCACCACTTTAGCTAATGGGGCCTCCCACTGCCGCCGCACCTGATTTCTGTTCTCATCCTGAAGCAAAGTTCTTAACCTGAAGCACTATTTCTGGGTTAGCGGCATATATAACCTGAAGCGTATGTAACCCGAGGTACCACTGTATAGCTGTTTCTCCGGCATTTTCACATTTAACCTCCCACTTATGTTTGAAACTCAATTTAAAAACATTGGGATGGCGCTGGCTCTCAAACATCTTGTTCAGTGGCTCCCAAAATGGGTGGTATCGCCCCATGGAGGGCATGGTTGGATTACCTAGGGGGCGCTAAGAAGCAAGGAGGCAGCGGGGGGCGGCGGCTCTGGGGGTGTCAATGATTATCAGACTTTGAAAAAGCTGCTGAGTTCATCAGTTTTGTTCAATTGATTAAAGGAAATTGTTTAAAGTGGATTTTGAATAAAGGTGCAATTAATTGTTCCTGTTTTGGATTTTATTGTGTTGCAATCTTCCTTAGTGGGCTGTGAAACGTGCTATTCTGAACGATGCTTTTTTAAAAGGGGTAGGGGGCACTGGAGATGAGTTTATGGGACCAAGGGGGCAGTGGCCCAAAAAAGTCTGGGAACCAGTGGCCTAGTTCACTGAGAGTTTAATCAAGACTGCTTAAATTCAGGCATCAGAGCGAAGGATAATGAAAAGGAAATACGGCAAGGGGGAGATCGGCAACCTCTTCTGAGGGCTCTGCATGCGTAATCTAAAACCTTCATGTTTGTCTAATTAATACGTAGCATATTGAGTGTATCATCCATGAGTGCTTCATTAAAAAAAATACTATTTGGAGACTTGAAGTTATTAAAGTTAGAAAAGGCTGAGGTGGGGGGGGGGAGAGACCCTGAGGGTCTTGGATGAGTCTGCCCGCTTGCCTTTCAGATTCTCTCTGCAAGTTATCTACCAGATTCCCACCCTCTTTTAATTACCGCTTCATGGTTTACATGCCGTCCAATTAAAAGAATATTACATTTAAATCAGGAACATATTGTTGATGGGAGTTCAGATTCAGATTCACTCTTGGCATCCTCAGCTTGTCACTAGAATTTCACTGTGGCTCTGGAGTCTTGGATGAGATGTGGATCCTACCAGAAAAGAGGCGTGGCGAGTTTTCTGGTACATGTGCTATATCAAATTGGTAAAATATGTGGTGCGATGGTTAGCATGATGGACAAAGACTGTATCAACCGAGGCACAGATCCCCACCCAATCACAAAGCTCACTGGCTTTTTTTAGGCTAGCCAACGGTTTCCCAAACTTGGGTCTCTGGCTGTTTTTGGATTACATCATCCCTAGCTAGCAGGATCAGTTGTCAGGGATGATGGGAATTGTAGTACATAAACTGCTGGAGAATTAAATTTGGGAAACCCTGGTAGTCAGTCCTACCGCGCAGGGCTGTTTTGGCAATAAAATTGAGGGGGCAGGGGAAGACCCATGCAGATCACTTGAACTCCTTGGAGGAATACATAATACATATGGTAATAAAAATATGCATTGTATATACAGTGGTACCTCGGGTTAAGTACTTAATTCATTCAGGAGGTCCGTTCTTAACCTGAAACTGTTCTTAACCTGAAGCAAAACTTTAGCTAATGGGGCCTCCTGCTGCCGCCGCGCCACCGGAGCACGATTTCAGTTCTCATCCTGAAGCAAAGTTCTTAACCTGAAGCACTATTTCTGGGTTAGTGGAGTCTGTAACCTGAAGCGTATATAACCTGAGGTACCACTGTATATACTATTTTAGAGAATGATTGGGCTGTGTAGCCACCTAAGTGCTACCTACCATATTTTTTGCTCTATAGGACGCACTTTTTCCCCTCCAAAAATGAAGGGGAAATGTGTGTGCATCCTATGGAGCGAATGCAGGCTTTCGCTGAAGCCTGGAGAGCGAGAGGGGGGTAAGTAGGCTTATTGGTCTACTCTGAGTATGGCAGAGTATTCCACAATACTTGGTCAATGACACTAAATGCTCAGTTGCTTGTTATTGTCAAATGGCCCTTGCCAACTTGGGGAATGAGCTTCTGCAGATGATCTCAGTGACTGAGCTGGGAATTAAATGCTCAGGCTGTCCCTGACTTATTCTGGACCTACGTTGCTCAGGGTTTTGTAACTTAATAGGAGAACCTTGAGCCCAGCTTGGTAGTCGATGAGCGGCCAGTGAGGATGCTGTAAAAATGGTGTCCCATGTTCTCAGCCAGATGCTCCTACTAGCTGTCAGGCCACTGCATTCTGCATCAGCTACAGCTTCTGACAATCCATTACTGTCCAAAAATAATCCTAGGTTCAACCAGATATGGGCAAGCATGCAGTAAAGATTAATCCAGTCTAATTGCAGACCTCAAGGCTTCAACATCCTGCCTGGTTTTTGTAACCCCCTTTCCCTTATTCCCCTTAACTCCTGCTTTGGGTAACATCTCTAGCCCAATGGAAAAAATGATGGCACACTTGACAGCTTGTGCACCATTTTGTTACATTTTGTTTGGTTCGGCTGTGAGCACGCACAGGTACATTGTCCAGCTATGGATTTTAGAGCTCCCCCCCCTGCTTATGGGCAAATGCAGCTGCCTTAAAAAGTAATAATAATAAAATCTTGTTATTCCCCTGAGTGAGTCAATGAGTCAGTCATTCCCAAATATTTCTATACAGACAGATAAGTCACTGTCTCCTCACTGTAAATCTCCATTCATTTTATTTATCTCTATACATACAAATAAGTGTCTGTGTTCTGTATGGTAGACCACACATATGTGCCTTTCATACATTTCTCCTTGTCCTTGAAAACAAATATAGGTTTATGACTTTCTCAAAGAAGTCAAATTCAGCCTTAATTGTAAAACCACACAGAACTCAACCCTGCTGATGTAGATTAAATCAACTCCCAAACTGCATAGTCTCATCCCAGGCACACTTTTTTTCCAGCAGAAATAAACAGGGTTTCTTCCCAAGTCATTAGGGGATCTTTATGGTGAGGCTAAATACACTTTCTCAAAATCAACAGGACATATGCACACAAACATATTTAGGATGGAGACAGCAGAGTACAAAGGGGGAAAAAAAGTCCAGTCTCCTTTACCTAAGCTTAACTTTGGAGGTTAGATCAAAGTGGCAAAAGTGAAGGCGTGAATGACTTGTGCATCCACAGTTCACACTTCTGATGAATCTTGTGGGGTTCTTGTGGGTTTCACTTTCAGTGATAAAAGCCTATTTTATATTATATTACATTAATAATACAATACAATACAATATAATATAATAATAAATGGTAGCTATAAAGTTTATTTAAACCACCTTTAAAGGCCCATGGTTTGTTTCAAAAGAAAGTTTTAAAAAGCCTGGGTGGATAATCAAGTCTTAACCTAGTATGGAAAATATTGTAAGGGGGAGGTTGGTGAGCTTCTCTGTGGATACTATTTTTTAAGTGGGGTGCCAGCACTGAGAAGCGCTCCCCCTTCAGTAGCCACCTGAATTCATAAAAAATAGTAGCCACAATTTATAAAAATTGAAGAGAGGAATGCATTGCTGATGGAGCTGTTTTCCTCCCTTGCCAGGAGCCTTTCCACCGAAGACCAAAACTCAGGAGGTGAAATTAATTGATTCTGCTGCCCGCAAATCTTCCGGCTGGTGGCGACTGACAGTTTCAACGCCACTTTCTTTTGTGTGGGTGACATGAGCGGCACCACACTCCGCCAGCCCTTTTTCTCAGAGGACTGGATTCGAGCCGGCTGCCTGGAGCCGCCGCCCTTCTCCCCAGCTCTGATGCGCTCTCCCTTTGTGTTTGCTAATTAGTTGCTAACAGCGCCGTCATGCAGACATTGATGGATAAGCGCACCATTAACACCCAGACCCTGCAATTCACGTCCTAGCTGAGCCGGGGGATCAAGGCCAGCCCCAGCCCGAGAATTGTAGGTTTAGCATTGCAGCTTTCTCTGAGGACCAAGACACAGGACACACACAACCTCCCTCCAACCGAAGTTTTTGTGTGTGGAATCAACTTCTCCTCTTACCAGAGAAATCGATCCACGCGCAATATTTGAAGAGGAAGGTTTAAACACTCTGTCGCTAATTGAAAGTTTGTAGCTCTTCCGCCCCTGAGATAAAACCTCACAATTCTTTGTTGATGGATATGCAGAAGTGAGTCCCTCTGGATGAATCTCAGTTCTATTACTAGCATAACATTTGTGTCTAGTGGGGTTTACTCTCAGGTAAGTATGTCTGAGATTGCAGTCTCAGGCAATCCCATTAACCTCAACGCGATTTACTTTTGAGCAGATAGGCACACAGGGGACTGAGCTGGGAAATCTGAAATATTCACTCGCCTTAATGAAAGGCGCCCGGCCCATTTAAGACTCGCCTAGTTCGCAAGTCCGGAAAAGTAAATTTTCTGTTCGCCTCATTTAACACCCTCGGCCAACCTAATCGCGGCGATTTATCGCGGCATTGTTGCAACTGTGTATTTTAAATCGGATTTATGTCTCTCCCTCCAGGCAAAGGCGATTCAGCGCCGATGGCTGAGCCCCGCCTCCCATTTACACAAATGGCTTTCCAAACGACCCATAATTTGTAGGTGTTATGGGGCTGGCTGGTGGGGGGTGGGATAGGGGAGGTAAAGTAAGGTTGAGCTTCATTCAGTAGCCTTAAAATGCGGTGATGCTGAACACCGACATGTTTAGAGTAGACCCATTGATTTCAGTGGGCCTATCCTAAACGGGACCAAGTCTGGATCCTACCCACTGACTTTAAGGAAACCATCTATGTTTACACGGGAGTAAACTCGACTGAGTCCCGTGAACCTTGTTTCCTTCTCACGTAAGCAACCATCGATATTTGATATTGATCTCTAGCAGTACAACCGCCAGCTGCGAGCGTGGCACAAGCACAGTCTGAAATAAACGTTTATTCCTGTTTATTACAAACAGGCATTTGTCCATAACTTTAAATATGTACAAATTAATAGGGAAAGCGGTTAATCAGCGCTGCCATAAAGAATAAATGACCTCATGCAATTCTGAAGCTGATATTCGGTTTGGGACATATTTTTGAAAGGTCAGCAGTGGGGGGAGAAAAGCAACTTTCCTCGTCTCACCCACCCTTCTTCTGCTGCCCACTTCCCTGGCTCACATCGGCATTCCGACGTGGGCGCTGCCTGTTCCACAGAGGCTCCTTCACGCGTATGATTCATGGGACAATGCCAGGAGGGCGGCAGATGAAGGGGCGCGGCGGGAGGGTGAAAGCGACGGAAGTATCTGGACAGCTCTTGAAGCATTTAAAAATACACCCCACCCACCCACAAAATCACCACTTGATCATAGATAGAATCGTCACAGCATCCTCAAAATAAGAGGTTTGGAAAAGATAGAGGATGTCAGTTCGTCCGGCTACGACACGCGCACACGTGCGCTAGAGTAAAGGGATGAACTCCTGTCTTCAGATAGACACCCTGGGGCAGTCGGATCCCCAAATCCAGAAAGGTCGAAGCAGAGAAACAACCTTCCAAGACACCCATCCCTACCTCCCGCCCTCCGACTCCTGACGCTTACAAGCTCTACTTTCCGCATTCCGACGACCCCCTTCCCTTCCCTGCGGGTCAGGCGGCGATGCCGCGAACCAGCCGCCGGGCAAAAAGGGGCCCCAACCACGGTCCCATTCACCGCCGTCTTCTGCGGGCGACACCGTTATCGAGCCCGCGGCAGCCTCCTCCAGGAGCCCCCTTTCCTCTCCTCCGCAGAAGCGCCCTCTGGGACCCGTAGTCCTCCCTCCCCGCGCTCTCCATTCTCCTCGCCGAGCGGGAGACTACGTTTCCCATCCACCCCCGGGCCGCCCTCCGTGTTCCGCGGGAGGCGCCGAGCCGCCAATCAGGCGGCGTCACCATGTGTGCAGAACGCTCGGAGGATTCCAAATACATTTCCCTCCCCCGTTCCAAATGCGAACTCCCC
This sequence comes from Podarcis filfolensis, assembly GCF_964270895.1. NCBI lineage: Eukaryota > Metazoa > Chordata > Lepidosauria > Squamata > Lacertidae > Podarcis > Podarcis filfolensis. Next base: position 98,776,290 of record NC_139606.1, read on the forward strand.
TCTCCCTCCTGGCAGGGGTGCAGCTAATAATAAGCGCTTCGGGGAGGCTTTATAAAGGCGGCGCTGGAGGAGGCAAGTGTCATGAGGGTGGCAGGGCAGCGGAGCGGCGGCCGGGCAGCGTGAAGAGGCGGCTGGCGGGTGCTTTTATTTTTGGGAGAGCCGCTGGTGGTTTTCTTTCCTTGGCCGTCGCTGCTGCGGAGCTGGAATGTTGCAAAGGAGCTCGCGGCAGCCAAGCTGATCAGCAGCGGCAGCAGCGGAGGCAAGCAGCGGCGAGCCGCGATCGCTGCCCTGCCCGAGCTCTCCGGGGCGATGAAGCGGCGCAAGCTGGCCGTGGCCGCCGGCTTCTGCATGTCCTTCCTGCTGGGCACTTTGCTCAACGTCCTCTTCATCCCGGCCTTTGATCCCCAGCAGCAACAGCAGCAGCAGCTCAGCGCGGGCGTCACGCACTCGCTGGCGGGCTCGCCGGGGGAGGCGGGCGGCAGCAGCAGCAGCAGCCGCCCCCTCCCCGAGGACCTCGCCCGGCAGATCCGAGAGCGCTACGAGGAGGTGCTGCGCTACCAGCCGCCTCGGGAGGCAGCTGCCGCCGGCGCTCGCCTGGCAGTGCGACCCCTGGAGCGGCGGCTCATGGATCTCGCTCCGCAGCGGCTCTCTTCCTCCTTGTCTTCTTCTTCCACGGAGCGCAGCAGCAGCAGCCGCCCCAAGCTGCCCGGATCCCGGGCTCCTTCCTGGGGCGGCGCGCCCTGGGACCACCCGCGAGCGCAGCTGGAGCTCTCGCTCGGCCCGCTGGCGCTCGGCTGCCGGGACATCGGCAACGTGAGCAACGTGCACTACCTGGGCTCGGGCTACACCAAGGCCGTCTACAGAGCCGTGCTCAACCGGAGCCTGGCCGTGGCCCTCAAGTCCGTCGATTTCGGCGGCCACGACATCGACAACTGCGTCAAGCTGTACGGCTCCTTGGAAGGCTGCTACCGCCTGGCCTCCTACAAGATCGCCAAGGAGATGGTCTTGTTGCAGAGGCTGCGACACCCCAACATCCTCCAGGTAAATTGGGGGGGGGGATCCCCGGTGTGAAGAATTGCGGGGGGGAGGTAGAGAGACGCAGACACACTGGTTTTATTCTTTATTAATTGTGTGAGCGATTGAGTGAAGCATCCCAGTTACACCTTGGGGTTGGATTTTTTGTTGTTGAGATCCTGCCTTATTCATGGGCAAAATTGTTTAGACGTGTATTGCATTAGGAAAAAAAGGGGGGAATTTTGGGAGGGAAGCCATTGTACTGCCAATTCCCGGCGGGGCTGTATTCTTTGCTTCTGGAATAATGATGTTTTAATTGGGCTCTCTTGGAACTGGCGGGTTTGTGGAAGGAGAATTAATCTGCACCACAGTCCTCCTGACGCGTCAAGTTAGGGAAGTTTACTAGCGAGGCCGGCCACGTGCGACCTCTCGCTGTTGCTGCTCGCTCCTCCCAAGGCGAAGATGGCACCTAGGTGTGATTTGCAGTGTGATTTGGGATCGAGCCGTCTGGCAGCACATCCGAGACCCGTTTGCTTCTGGAAGTTCCCTTGCGATCTGTCCGAAGGCAAACATGCGCTGCCATGCTCTCCAACCCAAGATTTATAGTTCTAATTTTTATAGTTCCATTTTGGTCACCTATGAACTTCATTTGGAAATAAATCCTAGAGAGATGATATTTTGGGTGGGTGTGACAGAGAACTCTCTGAATTTGCACTTCCAGGAAAAAGTGAATAGGATCAGGTCTCTTGATTTGGGTTAGACTGCTTTCCCGATCCTCGACACCTAACGCTGTCTCCTCACAAGGAAGTCCCAGTGAGTTTCGTGAAACGTGCCCTTATACAGTACTTAAGGTCCCGGCATAAACTGCAGCCTAAATCCTATGAGATTTGCTTCCTTACGTTAATGTGCCAATTAAATCGCTTTGGTTAATCCACAGGTTGCAGTCCTAAACGCGCAGACTTGGGAGTAAGCTCCATTGAGTTCAATGGGACTGCCTTCCGTGTATACATGCATAGGATGTTGCCGTTCCTCCGTGTGTTTGGGGGTCGGGATGCTTGAGACAGCTGTTCTGGGGGTATTTTCCCTAAACTTCGGAAATTCTAATCCGATGGGGGAGAATGCTGGATAAATCAGAAATATTTGGCTGCTTTTATTGCGCTAGAGAGGGCCGCAATCCTGAGGAAGCCCAAATTGGAAATATTCTAGTGGGTTTAAGACCTCGCCTCCTGATAAATTTGCTTAAAACCCAGCTTAAAAAAAGAGAGGAAGGGCCCTAGCTCACTGGTACAGTCTGTTTTGCGCTCCGAAGGTCTTTCGTTTAATCCTCAGCATCTTCAGGCTGGGGTGGGAACCCCGCCTGAAATGTTGCAGCTCAGTGTGGAGACGATATAGAACTAAATGGTCTGCCTTGGTTTAAGGTAGCTTCGTAACACAGAGATACACAGCTAGCAAGGTGGAGGCTTAGAGCAAATTCTGTCGAGAGCAGAACGTGCCAAGTTTGGGAGTCGCACAGAGTTCTTTATCTGTTGCTGCCCGATGATTTGTGCTGTGTTAACAGCCTGGATCAAGAAGAAAACTTGAGGAGCTGGGGTAGACAAATAGGACTTTTCTTATGTCGATTGGGGAAACACTTCTTGGAATGAAGGTCTGACTAAGCCGCGACGGTGGCAGTCCCGCGTGTTCAAACCCGCGAGTGCCACTGTCGTTTAGACGTGGGCGGGCGACGTGTTCTAGCATCAGAAAGGATCCCCCAACCAGCTCTCCGTTTTAATCTCTCTCTGAGCTGGAGACAGGGGAGTGCCAGAAACCCGGGAGAAATCGGGCAAGCTTTCAACAACTCTTGGGAGGTTCGGTGTCCCGTCGAATCGATGTGGATCTTCTCTGAGATGAGGGGGTCGCGGGGTTCACAGCTTCGCCACGTCGGTTCTCTCAGTAGCGCGGCGCACAGTGGGATTCTGCCTTTGCACGGCGGCACACGAGCGCGCCCGGAGGACTAGCGCCGTGAATGCCTAATTGGAAGAGATCCTTGGCTTTTCGCTTAATGGAGAGAGCCGAGCTGCAAACTCGGAACCGATAAGCGCTCGCTTTAAGTTGTGGGTAGTCAACCGGGTGTCTGCGTTCAGCAAGACACGGGGCCTCGATAACATTCAGCCGCAGTTCTTAGCCGACGAGGGCATCGTGGCCGATCTTAGATCGAGCAGGTTTGAATCGGGGATTTTAAATACTCGTATTAGAAAGAACCCCTTTTCCTCGCGGAGGTCAAGCCTCCCGATGGTGCCCGAATGTCTGTTCCCGGTGCTCCTCGGGACAGGGAGCTCATACATTCTCCAGTTTTGTGCAAATATCAACCAGTTGATGTCTATGGGTAATAAATCACACCGTATTCTGGAAAACTGAATCACTTGCAAACTTCACACACACACCCCACCGCGGATGCATTAAATCAAGCCTTCACTTTCTCCCGTTGAAATGGCATGGGATCTGAAAACGATTAAGCTGGGAATCCTATTCCCGCTTACTCGCGAGTAAACCCACCCGAAGTCGATAGGAGTTCGTATGCGAGAGGAGCTTTATAGCTTCTTCTTCTTTTTTTTTTAAAAAAGACCACCCGCTATAATACACTTGTAATACAGAACCACCAAAATAAAATCCTGGTGAGTACGTGTGTGTGGAGGGGCAATCTGTCTAAACAAGAGTCTTGGCGGCCTCGACGCCAAACTCCCCTTGCTCTGTGACAGCAGGCGGCGATCGGCAAAGCAGTTGAGCAAGAGCCTGTTCCCATCGGCTTGGGTGCCCCTGAGAACAGAGACTCTAGCCGGAGTCTCTTTGGAGGAACCAGGCAGGCTTCGCAATTTCGAATCTAGGTGTTTTGACCCGGTTTGGCAATCGCTTCCAGCTCAGGAAGGAGAAAGAGAAACGGCTCATAGCTACGATCCTGCCAGCGAAGGGGTGGGGAGGGCGGCGAGGAGTCGGGAGGGGAGATGACCCGAGAGAGAGAGAGAGGGAGAAAGATCTCCCCTCTCCAGAAACAGCAGCGAGAGGAGAAGGAGGTCTCTGTTAGCAATTTTGACTCGGGAGCACATCAGATTGGTCTTGTCAAAAGCGCAGACAAGGCGGTCGATGGAGCTTGACAGCTAAAGCTTCCCTCCCCATCCCCCTCTGTTGTTGTTTTTAAAGAGGACTTTGTTTCACCTTGTGTTTCTCGCTGGAGATGGGTGTGCGCAAGTTCTTCCCCTTTGGGCCTGTCGACAATGGCATATTCTCAGATAAAGGAGAGAGAGATTGAGACTCCCTGTTTGTACCCCTTCTTCCCTCCCCTTGCCACTGTTTGGCTGCCATCCTATGCCTGGGAATAATCCACAGTGAATCTGCTGATGGGTCTTGCTTTCCAAATCAATAGGCGCAAACCTGACTGTAAACCCCTCTTCTCTCTCCCCCCACCCCAAGCAATACCCCGACAGCCTCTCATTCAGGCAGTTACATTTCCTACAGATGATCCCTTTTCAGGTCCTCACTCAGGACAGAGCCACGTCTTTGAACTAGCTCCAGTTTTGAGAAAAAGTGTCTTTGGACTAAGCCACCTTTAACGCAAAATCTAACCTGTCCTTGGGAAGGAAGTTTCGCTGAGTTGAAATGGGCTTACCCCAAGGAGGCATGGCGAGGAATACCAGCCCTAGAGAATTCCCAGAGGCCAATTTATTAGGGCTCCAGGGTCTCTCCGACAGCCAGGATCCGACTTCATCTCAAGCTGTAGCCATCGCTTTCAGGCCTCTTTAAGGACTGTGCTTGTTAACAAGAGCTTATGTGGGCTTTTCGGTGGGGTGGGGGACCCACACAGAATTTGGCTGGCCTCCTCACACAATGAAAGCTCGGCCTCTATCAAAAGCCGGGCATTTAGCCTCTCTCTCTGTAGACACCCAGCCGCTCTGCAGAGAAAAGATTTGTTTTGAGCGAGTCTCTTCCATTAGGCCCATGAAAATTAGAGGAGGCGCAATGAGCTGTTCCTCTTATTTGTAATTCCATGGAGCACGTCTCAGAAATGCCTATCTTCTCTTCCCCCTCCCCAGTTCCTTTTGTGAGCAAATATCCTGATGGGGAGGACCCTGAAAGAGAATCAAGGGCCATCTAGTTACCTCCTTTCAGAGCCTCTTTCTCCCGCCTTGGTCAATTACGACTTCATGGATTAAGTGCCACCCCAATTATGAGTAAATTTCATTTAAATAATCAGAACCATATTTGCCAATGGGGTTTAGATTGCTTTGGCTTCCTCGCAGGCTCAGTAAGGCTTACTCGAGCAGGATCCCCAACACACTGGAGGGAAGGTGGATGTGAAAGAAGAAAAACCGCCAGTATAATTTCATTTTTTAAAATCCTGGTGAAATGCAGACCAAACACTAAATGCTTCCTAAGGCATTACAGGCAAAGGATTTGAATAAAAAGGAAGCCAACAGATCTAGCTGGATATTATCGTGGACCCACTCCCACAGATAGATCTATTGTTGCTCTGAGCACTTTTGAAATAGCTTTTTCAGAGGATGTTTGGGGTAAGACCAGAGTGCGGCTTTCTGTTTTGTGTATTCAATATTCATGCTTTTTAGAACACCCCCCCAAAGGATTTCAGTCAGCTTTGAGGTTGTATCAAGCTACAGATGTACTGTGAATACTCCAGTCTGATTCTTTTCTGCTCCAAAATAGTGAGCAGCAACCTGTCTAGGACCCTACAGAAGATTGCTCTCAAGCAGCGGTTCCCAAATGCCCCCCTTTCTGGACCACTTAAATACTTTTCTGCCTGTGGTACCAATTGTAATTCCTTAGACTTCAAATGCAATATAAGAAAGAAAAGAAGCAATTAAAAAGTACATTAAAAATTAATATCAAATATTCAGTGAAATGGATGTGCCCATTTCCCAGCTTCAACCACAGATCTGCAGGCACACTGTGGGACCCCTTGAATGAAGATTGTAGGCCACAGTTTGGGAGCCTCTGCTTTAGACCTTCCCATTTTTAAACTGAGCAGGATTTAATGGTGCGTTCCAACAAACCCCAAGACAAGCCAATATCCTTTTAAGAGTTTAGAAGGCTGAATCTGTTCTGTCCTTGAGAGGTTTTGGAATATGGTTTAAGTGCGGGTCTCATTCCATTTTAGCTTTAAAGTGGATTTTCTTTTTCAACTGGGCTCGTCTCCATGCTGGAAGCTGGATTCTGTAAGGATGCTATGGAGAGCCCTGCTGGATTTCAGCAAAGTTCCATCTAGTCCAGAATCATATTTTGAATGCTGGCCAGCCCCAATATTTTTGGGAAGCACCCAGCACAGCCCGAAGCCTCCTGTTTTAATTGCTGCACTGTTGCCTTAGTGTATATTTTAATTACGAATGTTTATATCTTAATGTTTGTGCAATTGGCCTTTATATTTAGAAGCCTATTTTTGGCATCAACCAGTTTTTCATTAAATACTACTACTATTACTGCTAATAATAATGATGATGTTAAAAGCAGAAACCCCTGCAAACTGTCTCTCCACTTCTGCCTCAGCATAAAGAGGGTCTTCTAAACACGGAGATCCCATTTAGGACTGCCTGCCTTCATATAAGCCTATCTGTGTTTTAAGTTTTTAGGAAGCTGCTTTATGCTGAGACAGACTATCTGTCTGTCAAGCTCAGCATTGTTGACACTGACTGGCAGAGATTCAGATCAAGGGACCCTCCCAGCCCCACCTGGAGATGCCGGGGATTGAACCTGTGACCTTCTGCATGCCAGGCAGATGTTCTGCAACTGGTCCTTGCCAAGCCTTCTTCAGAGGCTGCCTTCTGTTTGCTCCCCACATCTGAGTTAAGGTGTATAATAGCAATGAGAGAGACAGGGCCTTCTTGGTAGTGGTGCCGTTCACCTGGTGCCTACTACTCTGTCCATCTTTCCAGTGCCAGTGGAGTCGTTCATATTTTCTAGACCTTTTTAATGGTTTTGCTTGAGTTTATCTCATTTTGGTTTTACATGTTCTTTCCCCCTTCCCTTTTATTTCTTATAAAACCACCCTGGCAAAAAAAGATGCAATACAAATATTATAATATAAACACACAAACAAAGAAAAATAATAATAATTTGAACAATAATGAATATTAGCCTCTCCTTCATGAATTTGTCTCATTCTTCCCCATCTGAGTTTCTGGCCAAGACTTCCATAGATTAATTTTGCATGCATTTGTGTGACAACATTTCTTCTGCCTTATAATCTTAGTTTCTGATTTCATCCTTCGTCCTCTGAAGTGAATAATGGCAAAACCAGCCTCTTGCAAAAAGCATCACTTCACTGATCTCTTTATATAAATTTCTGGAAAAGCTTGAAACTCCATCCCTTGGCACCCCTACCCCAGGCCCTTCTGACTTCTGATTTAATTTTGACAGGAGGGGACAGCCTTTCTAAATAAACCCAACCTGTTTAGGCGAACTTCCTAAAGCAAAGCTCTTAGTGTCCAGAGAAAGTGTAGAGAGCTTTCAAGAACAGAAGCTCATTTTCCTTTTACTGCTTCCTTGAGTGCAGGGAATACACTGGAGACCACCCATTCTCCTGCTCTTCTCTCCAGCTCAGCAGCACATCCATCTACGGTGAGTGACGGGTTGCCACGGGCCTCCAAAGCATTAGTGAATTAGCCTATTTATCCACAAATAGCCCCTTATTCTGGAGCAGCCTGTAATCTCCAATCAGAAATCAGAACTCGTGGCTTGGAATCTCAGAGTATATATGTGTGTGTGTGTGTGTGTGTGTGTGTGTGTGTGTATATATATATATATATATATATATATATACACACACACACACACACACAGGATCACTCAACACAAACTATTTACCCTTTCAATTCCCTTCAAGCAGTACTGGCTCCAGACAATCCCATACATGAGTTTTAAAATCCACGTGGCATCCTTCCCTGAGCAGTGAAAATATAATAGTAAATTCAGTGGCAGGTTGACATTCTTTCCCCATTTTTGGATCATTAGAAAGCTTTTACTGTTTCTGAATGTGGCAACTCTTGCTCCATTGGTGACCCATGCCTCTGGAAACTCAAGGCTTGATTACTGCAACACAGTTTCTGTGGGGCTGCCCTTGAAGGTGACTTGGAAGCCTTCTTACCTGGTGCAGAAAACTGCTGCATGCCTTCTGATACTCATCCTGTTCTATGACAGCTACCAGTTTGCTCCTGGGCCCAATTCAAGGTGCATGTTTGAACTTTGAAGGCCTTGCATATCCTGGGACTTTTGTATCTCAAGGATATTCTCTCTCTCCTCATAATCCACATGAGTTCACTCACCTGTCAAGGTACATCATTGAATATATGGGCTGTCTATATTTGCAGGAAGAACAAACTAGGATGTCTTGGGGCTGTGTACTCACAGTGCCAGCTCCAAAACTGTAATCTCCTACCAACAGAGATTAGACTGGCTTCAAGAGCAGTTTCGTTAGGTTGACTTTTGGCTGAATACTTTTTCTGTGATTCTTCACAGAAGAGTGGATTTATTTTAAATCCAAGCACCTCTTTTGCCAGCTGGGAATGGCAGCAGATGAGGGGAGGCAGAAATTTATTATTTATTTATTTATTTATTATATTTTATATACCACCATATACCCACAGGTCTCAGGGTGGTTCACAGGATTAAATCAGAATATAAAACTGCGAAATACATTATCAAATAAAAACAAAACAACCCAATTACACCCCCCCCCATTTTAAAAGGGCATAGGATGTCAATCAACCAAAGGCCTGGTTAAAGAGAAATGTTTTTTGCCTGGCGCCTAGAAATAAGAATTTCACATTATGCAAACATGGACAAACTACTTTTGTTTTTCAGCTGGGGTGCAGACAGGCAGCTAAATGTCTGTTTTTGACTCTTGGGGTTTTTTCTTAAAGGTAATAATAGCTAGTTCATATTCTAAAAATAAAGTGCCCCCCTTTTTCCCCTTAAAGCATTTAATGGGATATAAATAGACTGAATGCACAAATGTTTCTGAACAGCTGTTTAATTTATAAGAAAATGTAATTGAGTGATCGATTGCAATTTGAATCAGCATGGATGCCTTTAGTCGAATGATGACCCAAAAATGTAAGGAAACTGATTCTTTTTTTTAGTGAGTTAAAAAAAGAAAGAATTCCACCATATTTTCCTTTTCTGTGTACTAAATTTTGACAGGCGCACACATATATTAATAAATAAAATAAAATAAAATAAATAAGTGTTCACCTTCAGGAGTCCAGATGGGCCAAATGAGAATGCAAGGAGAACCCCAGCAGATCAGGCCAATGGCCTGTCCAGCCCAGCATCCTCTCCTCACCGTGGCCAATCAGATGCCATTGGGCAAGAGCACCCTCCCCACTTACACTTCCTGGCCACGGGTATTCAGAAGCATATTGCCTCCGACACCAGAGGTCACCCACAACCATCACAACTATGATTGATTAAGGCTAGCCATTGACCGTTTTATCCTCCATGATTTTATCTACAAATACCCTTTAAAGCAATTTGAGTTTGTCAACATCCCTGCACCTTGTTGATAGCAGATCCTGTGGCTTAAGTTTGCTCTGTGTGAAGAAGTGCTTTGGTTTTGTCTGTCCAGGGTTTTCCAACATTGGATGGCCAGAATTCTAGTATTATGAGGGAGAAAAACATAATTCAGTTGAATCAGACCTCTGTGACGTCCCCCTCTTACTTGCCTTCTTTTTTTCGAAACTAAACAAGCCCATGCCTTTTCTTATAAGGACGCTGCTCCCAGCCCCGTGGACATTGAGAAAATCAGAAGAAACACAGAGAACAAGATGAAGGGATATGGGGGAGAGTTCAGCTGTGGAAGGCCTGTCAGTGCCAAAAAACGCATCTTTGCAAAGAAAATACATGAGCCCCTTACAACTACTTTTTTCTAAATAACAACAGTAACAACTGCTTCTAAATAAGAACAACAAAAACGTGTGTGTATGTATGCGCGTGCGTGCGTGCGCGCACGCGCACACACACACACACCTTATGGGGCATTTCAAGTTGCTTGTCAATTTCAATTCCTCCACATGTCGCACCGAGTGTGGTTCCACCCCCGCCAGCCATTGTGATGGGCAGGTGCAGATCAAAATGAGAATGTCGTTTGTTCTGGAATGAAGGGAGGTGGTGGAGGAGCAGCGGAGGAGAGTGTCTCATTAAGGTTGATTTAATAATGAGGGGCATTTGAGAAAGGGGGGGGGATCTGGGTCACTGACTTATTGTATCTGAAGATTTAGAAGCCCCACTAATTGCTTTGCAGCCCTCCTCCATCAAACTCCGCTGATGGCCTGTCTATCTCTTTTCTCCTGACCTGTAAGTGGGGAGGGGAGGGGGAAGAATCGCCAAAGTCCTGGATTTTTACCATATAATACTGTGGAAAACAGCAGGCATATTCTTATATTGACTCTGTACCTGCCGCCACCTCCCAGTCTGGAGAAGACAGAGAAATCCTTTGCTTGGTAACTGCAGTAACTTAGCTGTTAATTTCAAACAATGGCTGTGATTGTAAAGAGACAATAGCGATGTTTGATTTACTGTAATCAAACATAATTATAAGCCTCATGCGGGCTCAGCCGGTCATAAACAGCTCGTCTCAAACAATTCTTCTTCTGATGTTAGCGCCAACTGGCAGGAAAGCTGATTGTAACCGTCAAGGGACTTTGGAAATGTGGTGTATTTCTCTTAGGGTTCTGTTCACCCAGTAGAGGCTCCCTGGGAATGGGGTCTGTCCAACCAGCTCTCTTATTTCCCCCCCACCGTGCAGTGAAGACTTTATTGGAGGGGTGTGTGTGAGTCTTCAGTGTATGTTGATAAAAACGAGCTTCTACTCATCTGTTTCCAGCTTTTAGCGGCTGAACTTGGCAATCCTAGATGCATACATCTGGAATGTTGCTGGCCATGGGAAAAAAATGGAAAAGTCATTTTAACATGTGATAATTTTGGTCTTTATGTGTTTCTTTGGTGTGGTGGTTTTTTGTTTTGCTGAAAGCCTCCTTGGGGTCCATATTAGTACAGGCATCCCCAAACACGGCCCTTTAGCTGTTATGGAATACAATTTCCATCATCCCTGACCGCTGGTCCTGTTAGCTAGGGATGATGGGAGTTGTAGTCCCAGAACAGCTGAAGGGCCGAGTTTGGGGATGCCTGTATTAGTAGAATAGCTACTGATTAAATATGATAAATGTTTTTCTGATTTGCCAGTAAAGTCACCCACATAGGGCCCTGTCCAACCACAGGCTAGATATCAAACTCTCTCTCCCCTTGTGATGTCATGAACTTGAGAGTTATCAGACCAGTAGATGCTGATTCAAATCTCTGCTCATTCAAGAAGGGTGAGGATAAATCACCATCCTAATCTTACCTCACATGGTTACATGAGGACAAAATGGGGGGGGGCGTGATGCCCTATGTTCTGCTTGGACCTCCTTGGGGAAAAAGCAGGAAACAAAGATGCTAAAAGTAGGTAATAATGTAGTTAAATTTTCTGTGATAAGTAACCATCAAGTTAAACCTACTGGAGCATCTGCAGTCTCCTTCTTCTTCTTCTTCACTGACTCATGATGGCCCCAGCAGAAGATTTCTTGCTGTGGACAGGACATCTCAAGGTGATGCATGTATCCAGCCAGATGGGCGGGGTATAAATAATAAAATTATTATTATTATCCTGGTTGGTTCTTGATGGAGGGTGAAGTGAGGTGGCAATTTGCTGGAGTCCACCGCGGTCCAAGGAAGGTTGCTGGAGGGGGCTGGCAGGAGACAGGAGGTGGGTTGAAGGAGAAGACAGATGCAGCTTGGTGTGGAAAGATGAATTACACAAAGTGCTTCTTTCTTGCGAGAATGCTTCCCCAAAGGCCCAGATGTTATCCTGAGCCTTTAAGAGTGAGGAAAGGATCTGTTAGCAAGAACTCTGCTGCCGTTGGAAGCCCAGAGCTGATACAATTGCAAACCAGCCATAACTATCCGTGCCATTATTAGACGAGTGCCGGAGGTCTCTGCTCTGAAAGGGTTGGACTGCAAATTCTTAGGGGGAAATTGGGGAAAGGTGAGGGGAGGCCCAGTGTAGTTTTTAACAGGAAGAGGGCAAAAATGTACCCAATAATGCTGAATAAAAGGCCCTACCTCCCTCGCTTTCCAAACTGCCCTTTTTCTAAATAAATGCAGCCCAATTTATCAAGTTGCATCTTTCGACACCCTCTATTATTCGTCTCATGTAAACCACTCCCTAAGGAGTCTGTTCCAGTTTGCTGTTTCTTTAATAGGAGCGGGTGACAACCCTCATCTGCTTTTTCTTCAAAATCCTCACCACAAAAGGCCTGTTCTTGGACCCGTTGTGACTAATTTCAGTAGCCTTTCGAAACAACTGAGGTTTACAACAGAAGGCAGTTTTATGTCGGAACAGGCATCTAAAGAGCTGGTTGAAGAGTCATTCCATTTCGCCAGCCCGGGAACACTGAGCACTGTAGGAAGTTATGCAAGGAGAGCCAGGGATACCTAACTCTGAATTCTTCGCACTTTCGCTTTGATCCTGTCTACGCTACACATTTAAAGCAGTAGAATACCGCTTTAAAATGACATGGTTTCTTCCTCCAAAGATTTCTGGGTGTTGTAGTTTGTTAACTGCATCCTTACCCCACAGATGCCCACTTGACAGCTTCAGTCTGCGGAACTGACACTGTTACAACTGCTACGTAACAGTCATTCCACATTTGTAAGAAATGAGTCTTTTAGTGTGGCAACTTTGGAACTCCCTGCCTATTGAGATCAGTCAAGCGCCTTCACTGTACTCTTTCTGGCACCTGCAAAAACCATTTTTTTTGTTTATTGTTGGTTTTAATTATGTTTTGAATGTTTTAAATAGTTATTTTCAACTATTTTTTACTGATGATTTCATCCTTGTATTTTATTCTTCTTGTGAACTGCTTTGAAGCTTGTTTTTTTATTTTTTGTTTACAATTAAGTGTCACATAAATTTTACGAAATTATATAAATCTGAAATGCTTCTTGGGAAGCAATTAATAAATTAAATACATGTTTAGTTTATTTTAACACACCTCCTCATGGTATTGCTTGTCATGAAAATAGCATATTTTCCAGGGCACACAAAAAGCAAAGGTCTGTTAGAGAAGAACTTAAAAATAAAAATCCACAGCTTGAGTGATGACTTTTATTAAGACCAACCAAACAGCAGCCACTGCTCTCAGGTGACACAGAAAGATGTTGCCCAGCTGTGGATTTTGGGATTTTTTCCCCCAGGGGCATCATTTGAAGTTGTGATTATCTTTTTTGGTGGGGAGTGTGCCTTTGTGTGTATGTATTTGTGGCAAACCTGTGTACGATTCAAGATGCAATTTCCAAAAGCATTGTGTTAAGAACACTTGATGCAGTTCTTATTACCGTATTTTTTAATGCTTCTTGATTTCCAGGGGATGGAGCAGCAGGGAGAAAATCTTGACGAATAGCAACATGCCTTATAGGCTTTTCATCTGCTGCTCTTGACTACAGTTAATGTGATGCTGTTTAACTGCTCTTTGTTAGCTTTCCTTTCTTGTGATCTTTTTTTTTTAAAAATAAAACAACAACCCGACAACTTATTTTTATTTTAAGCCACCTTTTTAGTTTGATTCCCTCTTGGAAAAGTAGGAGATAATTATCCAAATAAAGAATGTGGTCTGAAAGGCTGAGTCTGGCCAAATGTTCTCGCTCTTCCCTAACAGTATCCTTGCATCTTTCGTTACTTGGCTGCCTCTCAGGGTGAGCCAGCATGGCTCAGTGCTGGAGTATGTGAAGTGGAGTAATAGAATATTTTTCAGTGGCATTTGCTAAGCCCTTTATTCAAACATTCTGAAGGGCCGTGGCTCAGTGCTACAGCATCTGCTTTGCATTCTCTGGCATCTCCAGTCCAGGTAGTGATTGTTGGAAGATTCAGGACAGAAAAAAGAGAGGACTTCTTCACACAGCACATTGTTAAACTGTGGAACTCCCACCCACAGGAGCCAGCAACTTGAATGGCTGTTCTCTGCTTCCACGGTCAGAGACAGTAATAAATAATAATAATAATAATAATAATAATAATAATAATAATAATAATAATAAAAATTTATTATTTATACCCCGCCCATCTGGCTGGGCCTCCCCAGCCACTCTGGGCGGCATCCAACAAAACACTAAAATACAATAAATACAAAAGCTTCCCTAAACAGGGCTGAAGGGCTGCCTTCAGATATCTTCTAAAAGTTTGGTAGTTATTTTTCTCTTTGACATCTGGTGGGAGGGTGTTCCACAGGGCGGGTGCCACTACTGAGAAGGCCCTCTGCCTGGTTCCCTGTAACCTCACTTCTCGCAGTGAGGGAACCGCCAGAAGGCCCTCAGCGCCGGACCTCAGTGTGTGGGCAGAACGATGGGGGGGGGGGGAATGCACCTTCAGGTATACAGGACCGAGGCCGTTTAGGGCTTTAAAGGTCAGCACCAACACTATGAATTGTGCTCGGAAACATACTGCTTCTGAATAACAGTTTCTGGTATTCTACAGGAAGGGAGAAGGCTCTTCTGCTTGAATCCTGCTTGCGAGTTTCCCACAGGCATCTGGTTGGCCACTGTGAGAACAGAATGCGGCCTAGATGGGCCATTGGCTATTTTTATGTTCTTAGGTTAGGGCTGTCACTGGCATTGCAGCCAGGCTAAGCAGGCAGGTAGGAAGTGCCCAGGCACAGACAGCCAAGGTGTCCTTCTGTGGCTCAGATTGTGAACCAATCCGGAGGAGAACTGGGGCTCAGCATTATGGGGCAGGGCAGATTCATAGTGGTTCCTCCCCTCCCTCTGGAATTTGCCAGACTCCCTAGTTCCATTATTATTTATAAAGTGCCACTGGAATAAATGACGCTTCCATAGTAACGTAAGCAAAAGGCAGGCGTTCACCACTGAAATTTACACTGTGTGCCAGTGTGTATTTATTTTCATTTAGCAAGATTTTTTTGACCACTTGATCAAAACTGTCTAAGCTGTGTACACAACTAAACTGTCAAGAAAACACAGCTAGAATACACACAAAACCATTGATGTAACTGTATATAGGAACGAAAACACATGCAGATAAAATCTGGGAAACATTTAAAACTAGTATAAGTAAACAAATTATTGGGGTGGGGGTATCTCTCTAAGTAGGCCCATTGATGATGATGATGACAACAACAACAACAACAACAATTAATTTATTATTTATACCCCACCTATCTGGCTGGGCTTCCTCAGCCACTCTGGGTGGCTTCCAAAAAAATATTAAGATACCGTAATACATCAAACATGAAAAGCTTCCCTAAACAGGGCTGCCTTCAGATGTCTTCTAAAAGTCTGGTAGTTGTTGTTCTCTTTGACATCTGGTGGGAGGGCGTTCCACAGGGCAGGTGCCACTACCGAGAAGGCCCTCTGTCTGGTTCCCTGTAACTTGGCTTCTCGCAGCGAGGGAACCACCAGAAGGCCCTCAGCACTGGACCTCAGTGTCTGGGTAGAACGATGGGGGTGGAGACGCTCCTTCAGATATACTGAATATTGAAATTAGTGAATTTAGCTTAAGTCATGTCTACACTGAGTATTTATTGTGTTTTTATCCAAGGTGCTCAAGGTGGCATAGATGACTCTCCCCCTCCTCATTTAATCCCCACAGCAACCCTGTGAGGCAGGTGAGGCTGAGAGGCAGGGACTGCCTCTCCCAGTGAGCTTCACGGCAGAGTGGGGATTTGAACCCTGAGTCTCCCAGGTGCCAGTCTCGGGGTTTGTTTCATTTGGGGGAAGAAAGCTGGGGGGTTAAGTCAAAGCATTTGTGGATGTAGCAGGCTTTAATGTTGGTTTGGAAGAGAGAGAGAGAAGAGAGGCCTAGGGGAATTCCAGGCATTTGGAGCAGCGAGGGAGAGTGGTCAGAGGCGGTAACTAGAGCAGAACACCTCCATGCAGTGCCGGGTTGGATTATAGGAAAAATGCCTTTCTGCACTTGCATCATCCTTGCTACATAGAAGCTGGCTTTTAACTGTTTCTCTTTTTGGAACATTTTGTCCCTCCCTCCCTCCTCCTCCTCCTCCTCCTCCTCCTCCTCCTCTCTGGGCATAGAAAAGCAACACTTTTGCTAAGGCCTTTTCTTGGCATGTGTTCTTTTCGACAAATCCAGCTTTGGAAATCTCACTTAAGCCAGAAAGGGTTTTCTGTTTGTCTATCTCTACCCATTGACGACAGCTTACTAGGGGTCTTTTATTTTGTGTTTCGAACATGTCGGGTTTTGTTTCCTGTCTGACCTTTGGCTTCTGTTTGGGCAGGGGGCGCGTCTGAAAAAGGGTTCGTTCTCGTCGCCGTAATTTGTTGTTCTCTCCCACCTCCGAAGGAAATCAGAAGGAGCAGAAAAGGCCTGGCTAGTGGTGCAGTGGTAAAATGTGGCAGATACACACTGCTTGGATGTGCCCAAGGAAGAATTCGATGGGTGGGAGAAGCCCTGAATTAGATGCAACAGAAAGAGGTGGAAACAAAACCTATAGTGGTTAAAGTGAGGTTGAGAGGCCAGAGTTTGAACCCCCACTCAGCCATGAAGCTCACTCAGCCTAACCTACCTCACAGGTTTGTTGTGTGCGGGTAAAATGAGGAGGGGTAAAGAACTGCGTATTCCACCTTGAGCTCATTGAAGGAAAGGGTGGGGGAATATACATGCAATAATAATTAAATTAATAAGGGGGAGAGCGAGTGAGCGAGATGCAGGTTTGCAAGCTTCACCCCCTGGAATTTGGCCCTTGGCAGAGTACGCCCAACAAAATGCAGCCGTCTCCAGAACAAAGGTTGACAATCTGGGGTCTGGGGTCACTGCAAACGGTGCACAGTTCCAAAGGATTTTGCTGCCTTCACGTTGTTGTAACAAGTAGCGTTTGGCATTGAAAACTGCTACTAGTAGGAATCACTGGAATTAACAACTAATCTTCATGCTGTTATATGTAGGCCTCCATCCCAGAATTGGCATCACTTTTAATTTGTCTTGGTGGACTCCAGGCAATTCCTCAACACAGTTCCCACTGCTGATGTCCTTCTTTTTCCCCACCTGAAGGTGCCAGCTGCCTCCTGCTTCTGTTTGACTTTTGCTTCTTTCCCGCTTTCTTGGCCTAACACTCCCTTCCCAGTTCTCTGCCCCAAAAATTAAGGTGTAAGAAAACTGCCACAAGTACAGATCTGATGCCAAAGTGTCTATTGCTGGTTTCAGTTTCCTCCCCCCCCCCGCTTTTAACATTCCCATTTGTCCGATGCTCCCTTTCCTAAAAGCAGTGTTTTGATGTGCAAAGGCACTTATTTCAGACAAGGAGTAATTACTTCATACAACCATACATTTTTTGAAAGGCTCGGTTTCCCCAGACAATGACAGATCTCTGGCATGGGGTTGCAAGAGTCAAAGCTGGTGAACGTTCATTTGCACATTTTAAAGCGGCAGTAACTCCTGTGCAGACTTACCTGGGAATAGGTTCCACTGGAAACATTTGATTTTGAGTAAGATTTCTATAGCAGGGGTGGCTAACCATTTTTTCAGACTGGGTACCACCTTGAAGCTTGATCAGTCCCCCAAAGGGCTGTGTGTCAAAATGTGTGTGGCCAAAGTGCAAAAGTAGGTAGGGCAATGAAAAAGGGGGACACACACAAAAAACCCCTTTGTATAGCATTGCACGGTAAAATTCTCTTGCTATGATAGAAGGAAAGATTGTGGCAGCTTCTCCTTCCCTTTTTCCCCTGGTTCTACTGCCCATCTCCTCCAATACAGTGGTACCTCGGGTTACATACACTTCAGGTTACAGAGTCTTCAGGTTACAGTCTCCGCTAACCCAGAAATAGTACCTCGGGTTAAGAACTTTGCTTCAGGATAAGAACAGAAATTGTGCAGCAGTGGCACAGCAGCAGTGGGAGGCCCCATTAGCTAAAGTGGTGCTTCAGGTTAAGAACAGTTTCAGGTTAAGAATGGACCTCCAGAATGAATTAAGTACATAACCAGAGGTACCACTGTACAGTCATACCTTGGGTTGAATGTGCTTCGAGATTAGCACGTTCGAGTTGCGCTCCCCGGCAACCCGCAAGTCACGGAGCCCGTGACTTCCGGGTTTCGCTGCTTGCGCATGCACAGATGCTCAAAATGATGTCACACGCATGCGCAGAAGCGCCAAAACGTGACCCGCGCAGAGGCGCGGACACGGGTTACGTTTGCTTCTAGATGCGAACGGGGCTCCAGAACGGATCCTGCTCCCATCTATAGGTACCACTGTACTGTTTAATTGCTCATTGTAAATAGGCCAGACTGCATTGAAATATCTAAATTAGGGGTGGCTTATACATGGGCCGATTCTGACTCCCCACTTTTTTTGTGCACTCCCAAGACACCCCCTCTCAGTAATTTTTTTTAATGGCTGCTCCCGTGGGTCCCATGTTGGAATCAATATCCCCCATGCCCTGCGCAAGAGAGAGGTATTGCCAGGCTTGGCAAAATCCTGATGTTTAGGGGATCCCCACGACAGCTCAGTGGGACCTCAGTGAGCATGTTCAGTGGTCCCAGAATGCTATCTGAGTGTTGAGGGGGGCATAGTAAACCAAGGAGGGGGGGATGGGCTGGACTGAACAGGAAGCCCTGCACACTGCAAGATTTTGTTGTGGGTTCCACTTGTTTCATATTATGTTGGCAAACCGTACCAAGGACCTACCGTATTTTTCGCTCTATAACACGCACCGGACCATAACACGCACGTAGTTTTTAGAGGAGGAAAACAAGAAAAAAAAATATTCTAAACAAAATAGTGGATATATGATTTTTGTGGTTCATGCTGTGGCCACAGACATGTGATCTGACAGTGAGTTTGGAGTAGCCCAATGCAAAAATCCTGAGGATCCATGTGGATCCATGCTTTGTAACCATGGAGGAGGGAAGGAAGGGGAACCATGGATCCTCTGCTCACGACTGCAGCAGATCCCCCCCGCCACCCGCAGGCATTCGCTCCATAACACGCACAGACATTTCCCCTTACTTTCTAGGAGGAAAAAAGTGAGTGTTATGGTGCAAAAAATACGGTAACTTTTGAAAAGGTAGGATGTAACCATTTTTAGAAAATAAATGCTGATCTTTTCATTGAGGAATTTCAAATACACTTCTGAACAAACACCAGGGTTTCTTGACATGCTATTTGGAAAAAAACAAAAACAAAACACTACTGATCTAAGGGGAATCCTTTATAAATTATTTGCTGTTGAAGATTTTTTCCCTCCTGTATTACAACAGTGCATGAACACAGCACATGTTTTATTTCAGTGTTTATTTTCTTTAGTTTATTTTCTAAAAATATATCAATCAATAAATTTTTTGACTTGTCTGTCAAGCTGTATTTGGGGGTGGGTGGGGATTTATTGATGTAGTCCAGCCTTCCCCAAACTTTACCTTCCAGATGTTTGGGACTACAACTCCCATCAGTTCCAGACAGCATAGCTGGTTGAGAGTTGTAGCCCAAAACATCTGGAGGCTGAAGGCTCTGGGCTAATGTGCAATCACTTAACTTGTGGAAAGGTCTCCCCTCTAGATGCAGCCTGTAAGGTGATGGTGCTTATCTTCCACCTGTAAAAAACCTCCCTGCATCTAAGCACTTAAAATTTCTAAACTAGCCTTCACTCCATCCTCCTTGAGATACTAGCTTTCTGCTTGCGGAGGGTGGGAGCTTTTGGGTAGCAGAAGATTTAAGCAAACAACCCCTCTTCCTTCTGCCTAAACTGAAGTATACCAAAAGAGCAATACTGTCAGGTGAGGGCCTCTTAGTCTCTAATACACACCGGAGGGGGAGTTCAATGCACTGATGATATATATATATATTTAAAGCATGCTTACGTTCAAATAATGTACTTGTACTAATGCCTCCTTTCCTCCATCCACATTTGCAGCTTCATGGATATTGTTACCAAGACAGCAATGACATCGCAGACACCCTGACTGCCATCACAGAACTGGGCTCACCTCTGGAGATGATTCAGCTTTTACAGATTTCCTGGGAGGACAGGTTTCGCGTAAGTAGAGTTTCAAAGCTGCAATTTGAAGAGGCATTAACCATTGGTGGAGGTTTCAAAATATGTGTGCAGAATGGAGCAGGATCCCCAGGACCAGTGCAAGGCAGCTGGCAGCTGAATCTTACTTTGCCCCCTGTGGTAGGATAACATCACTGCACCTGAGGAAGCATGATAGTTTGGGGTGGCTGGGACAGACCATGAAGCATACAGAGCTGTTTCTTTCAACAAAGTGGCCTTAGGAGGAATAGACCAGAGGCTGCCACTTGCCCCCTTCCCCCTCGCATTGGCCGCCTGAGGCAGTTGTCTCACTTTGACCAACGGTAGGGCCAGCTCTGAGGAACACACCTGCTGTCTCAAAACCATCTCAAAAGCAGCTGGTTGGGTGAAGTGGCAGCACTGCCTCTGCTGGGCCCTCTCCTATATTGGTGGTCTGTGGTGGGCTTATGTGAGAATGGCAAGTGGCACCACTGTGATCAGCATGGAGAAAACTTTGAACTCCCGCAGTGGTGCATTCCAGATGTTGAGGACTCCAGTTCCTGTGTTTCCTGACCATTGACCATGCTGGCTCTGGTGCATTGTAGTCAAAAACGTCTGAAGGGTACTCCTTTGGCTTCCCCTGCCCTTGGGTGATGCTGTGTTGTGGGCAATTTTAATGGCAGCTCCTAGCCACCTGATGTAGAGGATCGAGGGCAAGTGTCTGCACAGCAAGGAGCCCCACTAGCTGCCTGAGGATGCTGTCTCCTGATGCTGCTTCTGGTTGCCTCCAGAGCTCAAGCCCAGGGTTTCCCAAACTTGGGTCTCCTGCTGCTTTAGGACTACAACTCCCATCATCCTTAGCTAGCAGGTCAGGGATGATGGGCACTGTAATCCAAATACAGCTGGTGACTCAAGTTTGGGAAACCCTGCTCTAGCCCTACAGATGCTGCTGGGGTCCCCAGCCCCTCATCAGCCCCAGCTACCATGACCAGTGGTCAGGGATGATGGGAGCTGTAGTCCAATGATATACGGAGCACAACTGGCTCTTCACTCCTCCAGTAAGCCAAGCCAGAGATGGGATTTGCAATCGGTCTTGCAGTGGTGTGTTGGCTTTCCAAAGATTAATGTGTGCACCTATGTGGTAAGCCTACATTTCCCTCTGGGACATCTAAGGGGACAAACTTGTGTGCTGAAGACCAGGGGAAATGATGGAGAGATCCTCTTGTGTGTGCACTTGGCTCTTGCAACCACCCAATCTGTTTCTAATGATGAAAGGGCTGTTGTCTTTTTAATTTTTTTTCATGCTCTGCAACAATAAACAGATCCTTCTAGGACGGCCTTGTTAGGGAAGCCAGGCGTGACAACGTGGCTCTTGTTCTTTCAGATCTGCTTCAGCTTAGTTCAGCTTCTGCATTATCTGGCCCACTCTCCCCTTGGCTCCGTGACTCTCTTGGATTTCCGACCCCGGCAGTTTGTGATTGTGGACGGAGAGCTCAAGGTGACGGATCTGGATGACGCCAGCATCGAGGAGGCCTCTTGCACGAGCAGCAGGGATTGTTTCATGGAGTTCCCGGCAAGAAACTTCAGCCTGCCTTGTTCTCTGGAGGGCAAATGCCAAAGTATGAATGAGAAGAGGAATCTTTACAATGCCTACAGGTATCGAAGCAGCTGGAAACGAATGGCTATGGGCTGTCAGGAGTGGGAAACCTTTGGTTCCCCCCTGTTGAGGTTCACATTTCCTTGGCAGTGTTGGGATCCACCTCCAGAGCCCTTCCGAATGTTAGAGATGGTTTTATTTCAGGAGTGGGGGACGCTACCATAGGCTACATTCCCTATGTGGCCCTCCAATGTTGCTGAATAACAACTCCCATCATTCCTGCCCATTGACTGTTAGGGTTGATGGGAGCGATAGCTGAGCAACACCTGGAGGACCACGGTTCCCCACTCTTGCCTTAGGGCCTGCATGCTGACAGCGAGCAACACCAGATCCCAAAGTGGGCAGGACTGTCTAGTGCATCCCGTCTTTTTCTGTGCTATCTCATCTCTCACCCTCTGTGCCACCTTCCACCATCCTGTCCATTTCAGCTCCATCCGTCTCCAGGGTAATGTTGCACCCTGGGCTCACTATCTGACTCACTATGGAGCAGTCATATTCCCTTCTCGGTCTCCCCAATTTCTCACCTACTTTCTTACACCAACTCTATGGGGCTGATGACAGCTCAGCTGTCCAAAGTATGCAGACTGAGCTCCCCCAAATCTTGAGGGCCCGGTCGCAGTAATGGTGGGCCTTGTGGCCTCCTCCCGACACACATGATGTCACACGCGCAGTGACAAGCTCTCTCTCATTTCACATGAAACTCTGTGCCTCTGCTCACACAAAACATAAAAGAGAAAGAGACCCTGAAAAAAGAAGGGCCTGGAGAGTCCCGCAGTGTCTGGTGGGCTGCATGAAATTAGGACAGGGGGTGTAACTTCCTCACGACTTATTTTCTTCTTGATTATCCAGAAGGACCACATTTGGAAGGGATGTCTTTAAAGACGCGCAGCAAACACAGTCTGGCTCTGAAGGCCAAATAAATGCTAAATTTAAAGTGTTACATTACTCACACTTTCTCCAAAAACACGCTCAAGATGTTTGTTTTGAAGAAAAATCAACTGCAGGGCCCTGAACTGCAACATACT
Organism: Podarcis filfolensis; assembly: GCF_964270895.1. Classification (NCBI taxonomy): domain Eukaryota; kingdom Metazoa; phylum Chordata; class Lepidosauria; order Squamata; family Lacertidae; genus Podarcis; species Podarcis filfolensis. The sequence continues at coordinate 98,799,036 of NC_139606.1, forward strand.
CCCAACTCAAAGTAAGGAACAGCAACAGATTCTTGCTGAAAAAAAATCCCCCCTTAGCCTTTTGCTTCTGAAGGTGAAATTTGCCACAAACAGTACATTTTGCAGGCAATTGGGTACATGTTCTAGACATGAGCCCTGCAGCTGATTTTTCTTGAAAATATTTTTTTTAAAAGCATTTTGTTTTAAAGTGTGAGCAGTGCAAAGTGTAGTTTGGCCTTGACTCTCTATGGTTCATTTGGTGATCAGGATCATATGTTTACTCCCCATGTGTCTTCATGTTCTCAAGGCATGGTTTGAAGGCATGCGATGTAGCAATTTACTGAAGCTAAGCATGTCTAGGTCTGGTCAGTCCCTTCGGTGGGAGACTGCCTGGGAACCCTATAAAATAAAGCAACTCTTTATAGTGTGGCTCATACAAAACCACTCATCAGAGCTGAGAAGGACTTTAAACTTGAACCCAGCTCTGTATTCTATTTGCAAACCAACAAATCTTATATTAATTATTTCCTATGACTTCACTTAACACACATGCAGCAAGTGTTTTTATTTTCTCTCCCAGGTGTGAGCGACTTTTTTATATAACTGACAGCAGGATCTATGCATGCAGAGAAAATGTTATTTCTTACTTTTTAGGACAGGCGTAGGGACAGGGCAGCATCCATTGAAATGTCCTATTTATGTTACCAATCTGCCCATGACATAATAATTTACGTCTCATGGGTCTGTTTATACTGTCCATCTTGTTAAAAGTCACTCTGAAAAAGAGACTTGATAGACTGCAATGGTAGTATGGGATTGGCAGAAGAAATTCAAATTTCATATCCCTTGATAAATCATGCCATTGTGGTTTAAAAATTTTAGTTTTCCGGTAAGTTTTGCCATTTCTGTATATTCCAAAGGTTTTTGATCCATTCTTCTTTTGGAGTTTAGTTGATTCTGCTTAACATTACCTGCACCCCATCTTGAGACTATTATAAGCTCCAGACTTTCAGCTTACAAATATTGCTCAACTTCTCCCATTCAACCCACAAGTTTGATTAACATCAAGCCTCCAGAAAAATTCTAGACAACTCAAAAAAGTTTAATTGCTACTTAGTGACATTTTGATTGGTCCAAATAAGGTTATTGCCTGACTTTGGAGCCTTTGTGTAGCAAATTATGCAGAGCCACTAATGAAAATAGGCTCATTTAAAAAAGAGAGAAGGGGCGGGGGGGGGGGGAACCTATTATGAGGCATTGTAACTCAAATTCCAACAATGTGAATTAGAATTATAAACCAAATTCTGTCGACTGAATTCTGTGTCTTACATAAATTGTGTCATATGTGCCATACTTTTGCCGGGAAGCACTGAAAAATATTAGTGGTTTGATGTCAATCTGGCTGGTTGCTTTTTGGGATTGGACATGTGAAAGACGTTTTGAATTTACAGTCCTTAAATAAATAAAAAGCCTTGTCCAAGCAGAGGCAGACAGCTTTACAAATAGATCAACTTCATGGTGTGTGTGTGTGTGTGTGTGTGTGTGTGTGTGTTTTTACTTCAAATCTCTACATTAATAAAGTATTTACAGGTAGTTAGTTACAAGGTGGCCTTGTCCAAAGCAGCTCTGTCTATGCTTCACCCAGCAGCTGTGTGAATATAGCCGCAGCTCTATATTTAATTATAGAATATGATTCTATTTCCTGCATAGCTCAGATACTTGTAAATTACTGGAATTTTATTATTCATTTATGATGTCCTGCGGTTACTAAACTCGCAAAACTAACAACTTTCACTTCTTTGTAGGTTTTTCTTTACTTATCTTCTGCCGCACAGTGCCCCTTCATCCCTGAGGCCATTGCTCGATGCGATTGTCAATGCTACAGGTAAGGAACGTGTCATGATCTCCATTGGATTAAACTGAAAGCTTCCCTTCTCTCCAGCATCCTGCATCACACTGTGGCCAATCCAACGCTCTTCCTCCGTCGGAAGACCAGAACTCATGGGCATCCTATGAAGCTGAGCGCTGGAAGATCCAGGACAGAGAAGAGACAGAGAAGATGGATCTTGCTCCTACAGGAAGCACAGTGATGGCCGCCAACCTGGATGACTTTAAAAGAGGATTAGATGCCTTTGTGGAGGATAAGGTTATCATGAGCGGCTATGAGCCATGATGGCTGTGCTCTCCTTGGTCGGAGGCATTAATGCTTCTGAATACCAGTTGCTGGAAATGACAGGAAGGGGAGAGCACTGTGGCGCTCAGATCCTGCTTTGTGGCCATGGGCATCTGGTTGGCCACTGGCCTGATCCAGCAGGGCTGGTCCTGTGTTCAAGAAGTCTGGATGTAGGATTTGAAGGCAATACAGTGGTACCTCAGGTTACAAATACCTCAGGTTACAGACTCCACTAACCCGGCAGTAGTACCTTGGGTTAAGAACTTTACCTCAGGATGAGAACAGAAATCGTGCAGCGGCAGCGGGAGTCCCCATTAGCTAAAGTAGTCCCTCAGGTTAAGAACGGACCTCTGGAATGAATTAAGTTTGTAACCAGAGGTACCACTGTACAGTGGACGCTTGGGTTGCGAACGTGATCCGTGCGGGATGCACGTTCGCAACCTGCAGCATTCGCAACCCTCAGCGGCACGTCTGTGCACGCACGGGTTGCAATTCAGTGCTTCTGCACATGCGTAAAGTGCAATTTAGCGCTTCTGTGCATGCGCAACCTCTGAAACCAGGAAGTAACCAGTTCCTGTACTTCCGGGTTTCGGCAGGTGTGTAACCTGAAAAAACACAACCTGAAGCATCTGTAACCTGAGGTATGACTGTGGAGAGGTCTATCATCCCCCAGCAACTGGAATGCAGTGGGGGGAACGTTAAGAACATAGGAAGAGTCTGCCAGGGCCCCCCATTTGCTGCTCCTTGGAGAAAGACAGAAGTATGATTAATAATAGTTTCGTTTGTTCTCCCTTGCTGCCCCATCTATTGCCCCCGACTTCTGTCATTTTGCCCCCTGTTAGCCTCCACAATGAAGCTACACCTCGCCTGTCTAAAGCTCCCTTAGCTGTTGTTGTACACCAGGTTTCTTTCTGTCTCTAAGCTGTTTCCCTTGTTATAGGAGAACTTCAGTGGGGAATAGACGAAACGGCTGCTCAGCTTGAAAGAGTTTTGCATTTATACAAGAGTGGCGTGTATCTCCAGAATTCTACACGAACACCCCGGTCAGGTAAAGTATCATTCCCTGTGGGGCAGCAAATTAGTCCTGACTCAGGATGGCTGCATGCTGCCTTTCTGGCTAGGGGCCTGGTTGTTTTGTTGCAGTCCCACATGGGTCTTGATGGAGGGTGAGAATTCAAAGCAGCGCCACCTTTTGGTCTTCTTCTTCTTTGGCGATCACTCGTAGCAGAGTAAGATTGTCTTCCATGAACACAGTCTTAACAGTGAGATCGTAAGTGACTGTGGAGACCAATTCTGGATCCAAATGTCCTTTCACAGTGGGGACATAGGTTTCTGGGCAGGAGTTGATCGCAGTGAGGGTTTGGCAAGCATGCCTTCCGCCTTGCTCATTTCTCCCTTTCGTCCTGAGTTTGAGTGTCTTCAACGTCCATGACACCTTTGGTAAAGGCTGTTCTCCAATTGGAGCGCTCGCAGGCCATTGTTTCCCAGCTGTCTGTGTTTATACCACATTTTTTTAGATTTGCCTTGAGAGAGTCTTTAAACCTCTTTTGTTGACCACCAGCATTACGCTTTCCATTTTTAAGTTCAGAATAGAATAGTTGATCTGGAAGACAATAATCAGGCATCCAAACAACATGACCAATCAAACGAAGTTGATGTTGAAGAATCATTGCTTCAACACCGGTGGTCTTTGCTTCTTCCAGTACACCTTCTGGTAGCTCACTGACAGATCAGGGGTGGGGTTGGTAAAGGTGTCATTGGATTTGGGGTCTCAGAATCCTAATGGTGATTGAGCATCAATCTGTCTGTGTCTTTTTATCCCGGCTTGAGGTCTCTTGGCTGTGTGGTGCTATCATATGGGTAGCAGAACTATAGAAGTATTATCAAGTAGCATCCAGGTAGTCAGATGACCTCCCAACCACCCTATGGGTAGGCTTTGTGTATGGCTAAGGACCAGAGGGATGAACTAAGTCGAAATTTCAGTGAGGGGACTGTTGTGGGAGTAGTTCCAATCCTGGTTGTTGGGTTGAAACCACCCCTTAGGGTAAAAGCTGAAAGTTCAGAGCTCTTGACTGGGTTTCCATTCTGTTCCATAATTACTTAGGGAGGAGATGAGGCTTGCCAGTGTGGACAGCTCCAGGGTCAACATCTTAGTAAGAAACTGACAGGAAAGATTGGTACAGGTGCTCCTTTAACTTTTCATATTTTGCCGTTTTCCATCACGCACTTTGCTGAGTGACAGTGTCAACACAGCCCAATTGCATTTCAGCTGCACAATCCACCCTTGGTTGGGAGAGTGCCAGGATGCTGGGAATTATTCTGGGATGTCTGCTGAATCCAATTTTAACAGCATCATTAGAATAGTACAAGGTTCTGCAGAACACCCTAACAGAAACAGTGCGTTGGCCTGCTAAGATGGAGCAAAGCTACGCTGACATTCAGCTGGAGTAACATCTATTCAGACTTAGTTTTTATTCCTCGGGAACTCATATAACAGCAACTTGTTAGCATCCAACTACCTCTGCTTTGGGGACGCGGGTGGCGCTGTGGGTAAAACCTCAGCGCCTAGGACTTGCCGATCGCATGGTCGGCGGTTCGAATCCCCGCGGCGGGGTGCGCTCCCATCGTTCAGTCCCAGCGCCTGCCAACCTAGCAGTTCGAAAGCACCCCCGGGTGCCAATAGATAAATAGGGACAGCTTACCAGCAGGAAGGTAAACGGTGTTTCTGTGTGCTGCGCTGGCTTGCCAGATCACGCTGGCCACGTGACCCGGAAGTGTCTGCGGACAGCGCTGGCTCCCGGCCTCTAGAGTGAGATGAGCGCACAACCCTAGAGTCTGTCAAGACTGGCCCGTACGGGCAGGGGTACCTTTACCTTTACCTCTGCTTTGGAATTGACTGAGATCCATTTTGTTTAGAAACCATTACGATAGTTCTCCCTAAACTGCCAGAAGAGGCTAGGCTTTAAATCACAATAGTTTTTAATTATCTGTACATTTCATCCCTGGTCCAGAATCCTACCTGGTATCATGCAGGCTATCCCATCTATTTCAGTGGCAGCAGCAAATCTGCCTTTCCTGTTCAACGCTCGAATGCCCTCTGCCGCTGCTGGACTGAAGGTTCCTTATCAATGTATAGGTAAAAATGTTTAGAATAGCCTCGCGATTGAGCCTGAACTGTTTCCCAAAGCCTTTTCCCATGCCCAGTTAGTAAGGGAAAGTGTCAGTGGAAAAGCAACTTCATGAAAGTTCTTGTCAATCTGAGCTTTCCCATAAATAAACATTAACAAGATAAATCTTGGTCATGTTACAGAAGGACTTGGGTCTTAAGCTTTCACTGTGCTTTGGTTGTAAAACTTTTTATAGTGCCGTAAATTATATTCTACTTTGGACTTCGCTTTAGTGACACAGAAACAAAGCATGTGTGTGTGTGTGTTGCGGGGGGGGGGTACTTTAATAGTCATGTGTGTTTTCCCTAATCGTAAATCACCCCATTATCGAAGTTTGTTATCTGGATGCTGGGCTATTTAAAATGATGCTGAATTCAAGAATACTTCTACAGGTGTTTTTTAAATACAGGTTGCAATAAACCCTGAAACAAACAAAACAAAAAAGACTGTAAACAGGGAGGGCTAGTGGATCAAAATATAAACTACCTGCCTTTGAATATATTTATAGGTGGCACAACAACTAGAAACAAATATTCCAAATTTTAGAAACAAGGGTTCTAGTTCTTTAATTTGCTTATCCCCATATTTACTCTTGACAGTATCAACAGGAGTAAAATGGCTTCTGAGTAGCTTTTATGTATACTTATTTAGAAAATAGCTATGCCAATACTGCTTCCATTTGGAAAATTCATCTCCCTGATATTAATGGGCAGTATCTGAAGATGTGCTTCCAAGCATGGGGGAAACTTTTCTGTTTGTTGCTGATGTTGCATCCTGGTCCTGCTTGCAGGATTCTCATAGCCAACTGGGTGGTCACTGTGAGAACAGGATGAGGGACTATCCAGCAGGCTCATGTTCTTTGGATCTCAGAGAGCAGAGGTTTTCAACCTTTTTGAGTCCACGGCTTCCTTGATCAACTGCATTCTTTCTGCAGCACCCCTGTGGGGCTCAGGTGCCCAGTTATGTCACCCTTTGCCTACAGAGCTGGCAGCCTCTCACCCTTTTTTGAACAACCTCCCTTGGGGAGTGTTCTCTCAGCCTCCTCTTCTCTTCTTTCTCCTTGGGAGTCCTCCGGTCAGCTGCTGCTGCCATCCCTGATCTCTGAGCTGTGCCCCCCCCCAAGAGAGGTGCCTTCCTTATAGCCAGGGCTGCTGCAATAAATAGCTGCGCAAGCCTTTGGCAGACAGAAGCACGAGAGGACACCAGAGGACGAAGGGAAGGGGAAAGAGGCACAGAGGCCAGTGTTTCCCGCAGCACCCCTGACCAGCATTCAAGGCACCCCAGGGTGCCACAGGACACTGGTTGAAAATGACTGTCATAGTGGCATCCTGTAACGGAAAAGGATTGTTGATTACCTCTTCCATTTGTAACGCTCTCACTGCTACAGATGCTGTTTTAAAAGTCTTTTCACTCTTTACTGCAGAGCAGCGGTTCTCAACCTGTGGGTCCCCAGATGTTGTTGGACTACATCTCCCATCATCCCTGAGCTCTGGCCTTGCTAGCTAGAGATGATGGGAGTTGTAGTTCAACAACATCTGGGGACCCACAGGTTGAGAACCGCTGCTCCAGAGGAAGCTAGTAGCTGTAAATAGGATGGCCGCGTGTCCTGGTTCACAGAAAGAGGGCAGTCCTCTGTTTTGAGGCAGCCACTGTTTGAAGGGCTGTTTGGTGCAAGTCCACCTTGAAGATGGAAAACGTAAGAAAGGAGAGCTGGGAGGACCTTGAAGTTGCCCATCCAAGCCTCACCAGCAAACTGGACAGGCCACCTGGTCACAATCCTTTCCAGTATGCCAAGATGCATTGTATTTCTAGTTACATGATTTATGAATTTGTATTTAGGCCTATCGGTTAGCATATGTAACTTTTATGCAAATCCTTGCCCTCCATTTTGGCACCGCCTCAGCAGCTCCCCTAGCTATAACGCTGTGCCATTCTGCAAATAAGTTCTAATCACTTCCACTTCCCTCTTTGGACCCTGCCTTTGGTATTTAATTTGCCATTACAACAGATGGGTGGTGGCAGGGAGAGTAAAGCGATTTCTTTGTCAAGGCTCCCCGTTGCTGCAGCTGTGTCCCCGGACCAGGGCATATTGGCAGGTGATAAATAGAAAAGGAGACTGGGCAGCTTTCCAACTGGTAGCTACAGTTGGTAGTAAAACACACATACACACACACACACCCAATTGGGCTGCTGCGGCTGAAATAAATGGCCATTAGGACTGATTAAATTCAGGTGGAGGGTGACTCGAGCAGGCTAAAAGGACGAAACCGCAACCTGTTTTCCCTAATTTATATTAAATTGCCGTCCCAGAGCGTATGCTTGCGACCGAGTCTGGGGAGAGGCTGGCATGCCTGTCTGAGCGCAGAGAGCCAAGGTGGCTTTTGGTTTACCAGTAAGAAGGGAGAGAGACTGTTGCACCGTGATGGGGTGCAGCAGGGCTTGCAAAAGGCACTAAGTCCAGCCCCCAGCAATACCAGTTAAAAGCAGATGATGAGAAAGGTGTCTCTGCCTCCAGGTGCGTATGTGGGGAACTGTTTTTTCTACCGGGGGGGGGGGTGCAGTCTCTTGAGACTAATCTGTTGGAGGCCACATGACAGTGGAGGATGTGGCTGGAACCAATGGCGAACGAAGAAAAAGAATGCTGTGTTACTTTTATTGTTGTTAGCCGCTCTGAGACCGGCTTTGGCTGGGGAGGGCGGGATATAAATAAAATTTTATTATTCTTTTTATTATCTCACTGCTGCTATCCCCCCTCCCCCGGTAAGTACAAAACTCTTAATTTGTCCTGAGAACTAGTTCATACCCTCCAACATTTCTCCAACGAAAATAGGGAGTCCTATTTAACAGCACAACAATTTTTTTAAAAAAATAATTATACATCTGACTGGGTTGCCCCAGCCACTCTGGGTGGCTTCAAGCATATTTAAAAACATAATAAAACATTAAACATTGAAAAAAACTTCCCTATACAGGGCTGCCTTCAGATGTCTTCTAAATGGTTGTATAGTTACTTGTCTCCTTGTCTCGGGGGTCCCATAACTCCATACCCTCCAAAATTTCTCTGATGAAAATAGGGACGCCCTAAGGAAAAGCGGGACATTCCGATATCAAATCAAAATCCAGGACAACTTCTGTAAATCCAGGACTGACCCTGCAAAATAGGAATACTTGGAGGGTCTACTAGCTAGGAAAATGTAAACTACTGAGAAATTGGAGGGCAGATTTTGGCACTGTGGGAGTACCCTCACTTCATTGACTGTCTTGTGAACTTTACAATAATAGTTTTAAGCAGAAATAAGAGTTTGGGATTAGGATGATGAGTACATTGTAATCTCTATAATGTGACATTGCAGTGGTAGCTTTAAGCCATGCCATGCCAAACTCTCTCTCTCTCTCTCTCTCTCTCTCTCTCTCTCTCTCTCTCTCTCTCTGTGTGTGTGTGTGTCTGTGTGTCTGTGTGGCTGAATGTGTGAATTTATTGCCACTGTTATAGTATTAGGCAGGTTATTTATAGGTTTTTAACGCCATTAGTCTGGAAATTGAGCAGAACTTTGACCTTTTTATGATGTGAGTTGCTATAAGGAGCCTTCAAATTCCATGGACACCACTTAAGCAGGTTTCAAGTTTTGGCGACACAAAACAATCCTGGCTTGAACCAAACCTTTCTAAGTGGGGTGATTGTGGTGGAATTCCTAAATTTGGTTCCAAGTACATTGAATAGAAATAAGGCCTGTGTCACCAAATGGCATCCTATTACCAGGAGTTTTTTGAGGGTGAAATAATAGTAGAAGAAGAAAATATGGTTTAGGTTTATTAAATTTATGTATTGCTTCCCACTAATAAAGTCCCGAAGCAATTTAGTGCCAAGTAAAAATATAATGTTGAAATCACTAAACATATTTAAAACAGATTTAACAATGCAATACCAAATCATTGGTCTTGCCCAAAGGCCTATGAAAAGAAAATAATTTTTTACTGGTGCCAGAATGCTGACAAGGGTGAAGCCAGGTGGGTCTCCTTGGAGGAGAGCAAACCAGGGGTCAGCAAACTTTTTCAGCAGGGGACCGCCCACTGTCCCTCAGACCTTGTGGGGGGCCGGACTCTATTTTGAAAAAGAAAGAAAGAACGAATTCCTATGCCCCACAAATAACCCAGAGATGCATTTTAATTAAAAGGACACATTCTGCTCATGTAAAAACACGCTGATTCCCAGACCGTACGTGGGAAAATAGGGACCCTTGGAAGGTCTGTAACTCCTTAGGAACGGCTAAGGGAGCTGGGCATGTTTAGCCTGGAGAAGATGAGGTTAAGGGGTGATATGATAGCCATGTTCAAATATATAAAAGGATGTCACATAGAGGAGGGAGAAAGGTTGTTTTCTGCTGCTCCAGAGAAGCGGACACGGAGCAATGGATCCAAACTACAAGAAAGAAGATTCCACCTAAACATTAGGAAGAACTTCCTGACAGTAAGAGCTGTTCGACAGTGGAATTTGCTGCCAAGGAGTGTGGTGGAGTCTCCTTCTTTGGAGGTCTTTAAGCAGAGGCTTGACAACCATATGTCAGGAGTGCTCTGATGGTGTTTCCTGCTTGGCAGGGGGTTGGACTCGATGGCCCTTGTGGTCTCTTCCAACTCTATGATTCTATGATTCTATGATTCCTGTAGTAGAGTTTATACACCCCCCCCTCCCCAAATGCCCACTCACATTGCTGGATTTAGATGAAACCAGACAGGAAGACCACATATTCCACCGCCCAGAGTCCATGTGCCATGGCACCTGTCACTATGGCAACAGCCAGGTCGGAGTAGGAAGTGTGGAATGTGAAGAGGAGCCTACTTTAGTCCTTTGGTGGTCCAGTCTGAACCTACTTATCTCCTTTAATTGCATGTACAATCCCCCCACAAAGGAACCCCGTTCAATTTTTCTGTATACTTTAAATACCCATGTGACTAGAGTATAGTCCTCCAAGGCCTGAGAGGCACACTTGCCATAGGTTTCTAGTGATATTTATGAGTTCGTCATAAAGCTCTTGTTTCAAATGGGCCTAATTCTTAAGAAGCCATTACAGCCAGCATCTCTTTCTCTTTGTCTAATAGTTTGCATCCATCTGTGCTGTGCGTCAAGGCTTCTAGCACGTGCTGACGGGTTTATGGATCCCCTGGGCCTTGTCTTCCAGCCTGCATAGTGCGTTTTGGGTGTGTGTGTGTGTGTTTCTTCCATTGGCTGGCCTGCTCCGCTCGCTTCTTCCGTTCCTCTCTGGCAAGGCAAAGCAAAGCAAAACAGAGGACAAATAATGTTGCGTTCTTTTCCTCCACCGGGTGTTCTGCCAATTGTCAGCCGGTGTGGTCCATTTGACAGAGTACTGGACTTTAACCTGACTTCAGACCTTCGTTCAGCCATGAACTCAGTGGGTGGGCTTGGGCACATCATTTTAGTTGGGAGTGATGCAGGCCCACCTTAGAAAGTTGCTGAAGCAACAATGAGCAGGTACCTCACAGATTCCTAAGGCTGCTGGGGTTCTCCACTTCAGTGAGGGACAGGATGTTCTAGAGCAGTGCTACCGAGCTGGATTTCGTTGGATGAGACTGTGATGGATATTTGAAAGTAGCTTTTCAAAAAGCTTTTGAGAAAGTCCCGCGAGTCAGCTTAGCAGTCGTGGAATAAGAGGAGAGGTCTTGTTAGGACCGGGAACTGATTAAGAAACAGGAAGCAGAGAACAGGAAAAAATGGACGGTACAATAAAAAAAACAACAACTGCAAATATATTTAGAATAAAACAGTGCAAGATTCTAAATAGGCACCCATGCTCGAGAGACCCATTCATCCAGTTGAGAAAAAGTTCTGGAACAAAATGTCATCAGTTGTTTTCCAGAAAGTGCAGATAGTTCCTGTCATATCACAACAGGGAAATAGAAAGTGAAGTCCCCTAAGGATTGCTATTGAGACCTGTGCTTTTTAATTTGTTCATTAATAAACTAGAGTATTGTGTACTCACTTGGACGTACCTGCTTTTTGCCTTAAGCAACTAGGGATGTTCCTATTCACAAAGCTAATTTTAAAAATTAGTAATTGCTCTTCAGTTCAAACTGCAAATTTAGGATTTTGAATCGAATAGATACAGTTGGTTCTCGAACAGAATGCGTTCCGGGAGTCCGTTCGACTCTCGGAACCGGTCAAAAACCAAGGCAAGACTTCTGATTGGCTGCAGGAGCATCCAGCAGTCTATCAGAAGCCGCTCAGGACATTCGGCTTCCGAAAATCATTAACAAACCATAACACTCACTTCCGGGTTTTGATCGTTCGGGAGCCGATTTGTTTAGGAGCCGAGGCATTTGAGATCCAAGGTACAACTATATAAGTAAAAATCCAAAAAATCACTGGTGAATACCAGTGATTTAAAGGGGAAGGGTCACAGTTCAGTGATGGCGCATGCTTTGTGTACAAAATTTCCCCAGTTCAAACCCTGGCATCTGGTGAGGCTGAAACCTTGGAGTCCTGCCACGACTCCTTGTAGATAATACTGATCTATTTTACATATTTCATTTCATTTATCTGGGCACTTCTTCCATCCTGGAACCCAAGGTGATGCACCTATGGTTCTGAATCAGTCCAGACCTAGCCCTGTTTAGCTTCAGCAAAGTGGTGGCCTCATGGGACTTCAGATCATCCCCTGGAACCAATGGTCTGGTTTGGTGTGAGACAACTTCCTGTGTGACTATAGGGTTGGAGAACCTCTTTCAGTCGTGGAGCCATATTGCATCCTGGCCAGAGGCAAAAGGTGTCAGAACAATGGATGGGACTTTTTTTACATTTGTGCAATGAACTAAATCCCAGCCATCCTCCATCGAGGCAAGCAATGGGGATTATCAGAGTTGAAAGACAGAGTTCATAAGTTTATGGCCCTATTCAGCCAGGTCAAAGCAGCCAAAAAGCGTGCAGAGCAGGACTGGTGTGGGGTGCAGCCTGCAGAGAAAGGTCATGGCCTATGAGAGTCCTGAGGGCCAGATAGAAAGATCTTGAGGGCCACATTTGGGCTTCCTCACTCCTGCTGCAGATAGTTTTTGGACATTGAGAGCATTTGCCTCTTCCAGTTTACGGGCGATGTTCTCTGTGTTCACAAGGTCAGCTGATACTCATTTCACTCTGTGTGGGGCACTGTCTCCTTCCTGGAGGAGGAGCACCACATTCCGTTCCCCCACTGGCCTTGCTTTTAAACTAGCAGGCAGACGGAAGAAAAATAACAACTGTTGAAAATCAGTGGCTATTCCAAGTTCCGTGCCAGTCTTGAGAATCTGCCAAAAACTGCTCCAAACAGAGGCCCTGTGTCCTCATAGAGGGCCCCCTTCCAGTTGTCCTCCTGTGGTGCTTCTCAAACCTTTCTCTTTCTCAGATGGCAGCTTTCTACCTTTCCCCTCCTGTTCAGCAACTTCCTCATCTCGGTAGGGATGGATGAATCTGTCAGATTCAGTCCTCACCCCCCCCCCCATTTCTCATTTTTCCAATTGTAATTTTCCACATGCATTGCTTCTATTAAAAAAAAGAAGTCTACAAAAAACATCATAGCATTTTTGTGCACATTAATCCTAATATACACATTTCTGGACTCATTTTTCGTTTGGGGAGCTGCAATGCAAAATTCAGTAGAAGCGTGAATTTCAACGGGTAGTTGCATTTTTCAGTCCACGTATAGTTTTCGGGAAGTGGGAATGAGTTGGGTGGTTCTCATTAGAACGAGACCAGAAATTATTTTTCGACTCATTTCGGGACCCAACTAGTCCCCCTCCTCTCTTCACATTTGTGTGCAGCCTGCGTTGCCATTTACTAAATATGTTATGACATAGTATTTATATTAGTCCAGAGCCCGGAGACCTTTGGAGACCTCTGTGGCTTCCGGGCTCTAGGAATTTGACAGATGGGTCTGTGCCGCATACCTCTGCAAGCTGCCAGGAGTGGAAAGATTTACTTTATTTGCCTGAACCTTTTCGCAGGAACAGAACACGTTAGGTAATATTACAAGAGCTTTATTTAGACCACGGAACTCACAGGGGCTGGGGGGGGGGAGAAGAGTGACCGTTAGTCTATCTCTGGTAATGACATTTCCGAGCAGGCAGAGCAGTAGGGCAAAAGCCAGAATTAATGGCAGCAAAAAGAACAAGCTATGCAGACGTTGCTTATTTGATAATAACGAATTGATCAGATACTGTATAGAATCAGAGAATGGTAGGGTCAGAACGTCTCCCTAGGGGTAAAGGTAAAGGGACCCCTGACCATTAGGTCCAGTTGTGGCCAACTCTGGGGTTGCGGCACTCATCTTGCTTTATTGGCCGAGGGAGCCAGCGTACAGCTTCGGGGTCATGTGGCCAGCATGACTAAGGCGCTTCTGGCAAACCAGAGCGGTGCACGGAAACGCTGTTTACCTTCCCACTGGAGTGGTACCTATTTATCTACTTGCACTTTGTGCTTTTGAACTGCTAGGTTGGCAGGAGCAGGGATCGAGCAACGGGAGCTCACCCCGTCGCGGGGATTCAAACCGCTGACCTGATCGGCAAGCTCTAGGCTCAGTGGTTTAGACCACAGCGCCACCTGCGTCCCAGCCCCCAAGGGGTAATCTCGTCCAACCCACAGCAATGCCATACCATTCAACTGCCCCATTTTAAGCAGGAATTACAGAAGCCAATCCTGGCTTCTGACCCGTTTTTGGTCCAGTACTCTGGTGTGACCAGCCTGACTCGCACCAGAATACCGGACCAGAAGATGCAGCAGGCTGAACTAGATGATCCTTGTGCATAGCTGTCATCTTTTCCCTTTTCTTGAGAGGAATCCTATTTGGAATAAGGGAATTTCCCTTAAAAAAAGGGAAACGTTGGCAGCTATGTCCTTGTGGCCCCTTCTGAACTTACAGTGCTATGATTCTATGAAGGCTAGCCCCCAAGCATCTCCTTGGGGTTCAACAGGAGTTGCTTTAGCATGACAGCTTTCTCCTTTTGGCTTTGAGCTGCAACCTGGAGTTTCAGTGGGTGAGGAGTGAGGTGGGGCTGCATGTCAGATGAGCTGGAAAACAGCGCTCAGCTTACACTCTTCAGGCTTTGAGCCAGAGCTGCTTAAAAAGGACCAGGAGGCTTGGGGGAAGGAACAGTGAGATGTCAGTGCACTAGTTTAACCCCAGACTCAGGTTACCAATCGTTCTCATTCTGAATTGCAGATTCAGTGCTCTTGCCATTCAGGCTAAGTCCCCGTAAGGGTCTCTTGTCGTCTTTCCGGCATACATAGAAGGGACCCGAGGGTCATTTGGTCCAACCCCCTGCAATGCAACTAATACAGAGGATTAGTTGGGTTTTGTGGGTCTTGGGAGTTGATCCCAAGGTTTGGGATTTTGTCCTTCTGGTCAGCACCCAGGAAAGGTGTCAAATATCAGGATGTAGGTCCAGAATTAAGAAGGCAAGTTATTTTGAGAACCTCTGTGGTGAAGCTCTGTGGTACCCATTTTTGTCTGGATTTTGCTTTTAAAAGTGGTTGCTGGCAGCATGAGACTTTTGGCTTTCTCCACCATTTTTTTTTTTTTGGGGGGGGGCTTCAAAAGCAAATTCCCATCCTTTAGGATTCAGATAATAAGTTTAGTGGGCAGTACCTGGTGTCTGTGTATGCTGCTTGAGTAAGATTTCTATGGATTGGGGGTGGATGGCATAGAGTTTTAGCGGCCTGCATAGCTTCATGTCTCTTCCACAAGTGGCATGCAAAGTTTGTGACTGTCCTTAATATGGACAGCCTGCAGCACAATCCTGCGTAGGTCTACTCAGAAGCAAGTCCCACTGATTTTCATTGAGGCTTCCTTTCAGGTACATGGGTATAGGGTTGCAACCTAATACCGGCCGTAAGTTCCGTCTGTGCAGAATTTTAATTCTGTTTCAGAACTCAAGCTCCGTCGAGAATGCAGGAGTCTACTTCCTGAATGCGGTTTTGCATTTTGCTTCCTCGTTGTCAGAGGAGGAGAAGCCAAGGGCTGTGTGAAACCAACGTGTGTTTACTAAATATTTCACATACTTTCCAAGGAGATGGTGTGTGGAATGCATGCTTAATGGCGTGGGGAGCAATTTTCATATAAACCAATCTGTTGTCTGTTAGAGTGTGCGCAGTCCCCAGGACGTGAGGCCTCCTCTCAGGTAAGCCCGTGTATAATTGCAGCCAAAAGTTAACTCTGTGACTGTTGAGTTGGAAGCATCCTTAACAAAGCCCGTTCCAAAATATCAACAGGCTGAAATTTCATAGCTGCAGGCAAAAAAACAAAACAACCCCCTCTTTTTGAACTGAAATGACTCCAACAAAACACGAGGCCGTGAAACTAGAAATTCAGCTTACAGTTTGTTTAATGGGTACAATTAGAAGCGCGTGGTTTTGTTTTTTAAAAAAACGGAAGGGTGATTTGCGAGTCCATCGGCTAAGTAGAAATGTTTATAAATGATTAGTTTGATTTGCCTGGTGCATTCATAAACCTGAGACTACAGGCAGCTGGGAAACGGCCTAGAGCCTTGAACAGGGAACAAGACAGAGAAAGGCGCTCAGAGAAGGGAGACTGAACGGCAGCCAATTGGGGCAGCTAATCCACAGGCAATGCCGCAGTGCTGGGCAAGCCCCGAACAACCCCATGTCATTCCTCCCCCCTCAACCCGCCCCATGCCTTTATCTCGGGGGGCCCATCAAGCAAACTGCCCTTTTGTATTCCTCCTAGGAAGAAATAAAAAAGTTTGCTTAATTAAAAACCTGTCTTTTCTTCACAAAAGCAGAGAAAAACAGCCACGCTCTCCTGACTCAGAAGGAGGGCCGAGACGCCTGATCAGGTCTTGCCCTGACAATTCAGCCCCCTGTTCAGAGCAAATGATGGCTGAGTCGCCTGTTCATTCAAGTGGATGTTGTTTGCTCAGTAGAACATTCTCTCTATAAAGAGCTCGACGAAATGAAAGGCTTGCAGTACGCAGGAAGGAGACGAGGGACAGAATTTTAGGGGCAGATGGAGTTTCTTGGCAAACTTTTTTCTTTTTTCTTCTCCACCCGAAACAAGCATAGCAAAATATTCCCTTTGGCAGATATTTTGTGCGTGATTAACACACACACACCAGCAATATATTTCAGAAACAGAGAAGAGGGCCAGTAACATTTTCTAAGACTGTGTTGGAGAGGACCCACTTTCCTTAAATAAAGCACATGTGGAATATTTGCATTTCTTTCCCCCTACAGATTACAGAAAGGTGCCTGAAGCCACTATCGTCAATGAGAATTACAGGTGCTGGCCCTCCTACCATCACAAGGAATGTCTCCTATCCGTGTTTGACATTAGTGAGGCCATGGAGGTTTGCGAGAGTCATTCCCAGTGCAAAGCTTTTGTGCTCACCAATCAGACAACGTGGACAGGTAACAAATGCCGGCGGACTGGAGTTACTATCATTCCCTCCTAGCAAGATGGCCACTAAGGAATGGGATTGGCTTGAAATGGGCATCAGGGCCCTGCTCTCCTTTCAGAGCTCAAACATGCAAAATAAGAGGAAAGCGATTGGTCTGTTTGCTGCTGATGTCACAGCAGCCTCTAACACTGCTGCATGGAGAGTGCCTTTCCCTCATTTATTTTCTCTAGAAAAATGGCAAAAACAAGGGGTGTATGGGGCTTGTCCACCTAGAGCAGGGATCGGCAACATGCAGCCCATGGGCTGGATCTGGCCCATGAAGACCATTTTACTGGCCCCCAAGCCCCCGAACTGAGCTGCCCGCTCAGCGAGTCCCCCCCTGTGCTGCGCTAAACCAGCGCAGTGCAGCACAGGGACCCCTGACCTAGAGGGCGCCAGTTTCAATGAGTAACTTTTTATTTTCCCTGAACTCTTCAGCATTCCAAAAGTTTATGGAATGTTTCTAACTGTCTTCATGGGGGCCCATTTGCACGGCCACCTATGTTCCTGGCTTTCAATCACATTTCGTTTCCCAGGAGTTCCATATAGCTGTTGAGCATAAGAAAATCTCTCTTGGCAGTGTCCAGAGCACAACATTATGTTGCTGATGGAAGCACTTGAGAGGCGGGTAGAAATTGTATTAAGTTTAGGCAGAAGGTAGAAAACAGCCGAGCAGCTGCAGAAGCAATCCTGCAAAATGCATTCCAGCACCTTGCCTTTATCGGTCGTCACGAGTGCCATAGAGATTAGTGTGTGTGCTGGATGACCGCTTCCAGCTGGATGAAATGTGAGCAGTATCTTCCTTTGACAAGCAGAGCATTCTGCCCTCCCATCTAGACATTGGCAGATGCGAACAAATGCTACTTTACAAATGCTACTTTACAAATGCTACTCATTTGAGGGAAGCCTCAAATGAACTCTGGGATCTTTGTGGGGATATACTTTAGAGGTCATGCATATTTCTGGTAGTCTTACTTATTTAATACGAGAGGAACTTTCAAGGAGTTGAACCCAATTAAAAACCTGCAGGTTTGCACTGTTGAGGTTTATAGGGAGCTCCTATGCATTGCTGTGTGGAAGTAACTATCATTTAACTCGATGGTGCTTATCTCTTAAGTAAGAGGGTTTCAAGATTGCACCCTAAATTATGCACAGTGCTGGAAACCTGCATAGCGTGATATTTATTCCCAAATAGAACATGACACCTGAAATTTCAACATTTGGTATTTAGTATTATTTGGAGTGCTGTTCTGAAATCTCTCATCCAGTTCTTTGTAAGTTTTCACCCTCTGCAAAATGTGCTTCCATTTTTCTACCTTATTCTCAGGGCACTTCAGAATTCCAGTGGGTGCAGAGTTTTGAGCTCATCTTACTGTTGCAAAGTGGCCATGGGCAACAAACATGTTCTCTGCAGCCTCCTTGACTCCCATCACTTCCTAATCTGAAAAAGCTCCAGTGTTTTTTTAAAAAAATCACCATTCTTTTTTGTTTTTTGCCTAGGTCGTCA
Organism: Podarcis filfolensis; assembly: GCF_964270895.1. Classification (NCBI taxonomy): domain Eukaryota; kingdom Metazoa; phylum Chordata; class Lepidosauria; order Squamata; family Lacertidae; genus Podarcis; species Podarcis filfolensis. The sequence goes on from NC_139606.1 coordinate 98,817,298, forward strand.
GCTGGTCTACTTCAAGATGGGATCCACTTCCATTGCATCTGATCATGACAAGATGACCTACGTGAAAGTGATCAACTGAAAGCTAGCTTGACCTACAAGTCCAATTCTGTGCAAATTTACTCAGAAGTATCTCCTATGAAGTTCAGCAAGGCTTACTCTCCAGTTGGCATGCATAGGATTGCAGCCCTAGTTGCAAGCTAGTAAACTATGACTGCAGTCAGCACGCCAATGTAGAGACTGCTGTTGTACGCAAAGAAACTGAGGATGGGGAGGGAATTGCACTATCACTCCTAATCTGCAGAGCATGAAATCAAACCTTAAAAAGAAGAGACCAACACGACCAGGACGAATGTGCAATAGGATGACATTTTTAAGATGTGACTTGGAAGAAGCAGAATGAAATCCAAAATGTGATACACTGTGTGGTTATCTATAGGTTGCTAAAAAGGAGCAGCCACCTTTAGTGTGCTTTTCTCACTATGTATAGGGTTTGCGTAGGCTTTGGTTGGAAATTCTTGTTCATTTTCACAGGGAGTTTGGAACCTCCAGTTCAGATATTTATACAGGCAAGTACAATCACTGCAGCGTTGTTAAAAGCCTCATTGAGTTCCAAAGCTTATGATGAAACCTCCTGGGAGACAATCAGGACTTCTGTTCATTGAACCAAATATGCAAGACCAAAAATTATGGTTGTCCTTGTGCGATGGAACGCTATAGCATCTGTTAAAGTTGTCACACATTCCCCCCCCCCAAAAAAAGCTTGCATTAAGTCAGCTTAAACGGATATAAATCTGCATTATTTGCCTAAGAGGGGGAAAATGCAATAGTTCAAAAAGAGGACAACTTTTTAAAAAGATGATACATGTGCATGTTGCAGCAGGCATTGTTTTAGGGAAAACAATCCTCCACTCTTATGTAGGAGAGAACGGAAATCTAATTGGTTAGTTGACTGAATGTTGCAGTCAGATTATCTACAGAGTCAAAAACATAGCTATTTTCCAGTTTAAAATAAACAAGATGCCCATCATTGTGATGGAGGGAGGAAAAAAGAGCCGCTTGCTACAGAGACCCAATGCGTGTGCCTGTAATTAATCAAACAGACACACTGCATCTGTCTCTATCAGTGCACCAAATGGTGCCCCAGTCCTAACTGTGGCTATTTACTTTTCCCATACAAGTGAATGGGAGCCAAGCTCTTGGATAAAGTAGAAGGGTGTAAGACAGCATTGAGGTTAGGAGCCAACCCTACCCCTTATTGCTGTTTAAAGGGAGGGAGATATTGTCCCTGCCTCAATCAGTTTGTGACAAAATGCATCCTGCTTGCATTATCCCATATCACTTAATGGGAGCCATTGACAATCAAACCTGTCCTTATCTGCACAACACTCTTGGCTTGATCCCAATAAAACAGGATAGTACAAAGAGGCAAAACCCAGGAACTGGTTTTTGGGTAAGCTGATCAGCAGCTGTCTTAATTTGAAAGCCTGTCCCAGTTTTGTTTGCTTATCTCAAAACCAATGAGTAGTATCATCTAGGTTCGTGTGATATTTCATTACATTGGGCTAACGCAGATTGTTTGTGTTGGGTGAATTTAAAAGGCTTGGATATAGGCTGAAATAATGGGCTTTCTTGGGGACTCGATCAGGGCCAGCTCTACTGTTTGACCCAGTGAGACAGATGCCTCAGGCGGCACAGAATCTGCAGCCCCTGGCTATTCCTCCTGACCCTCCCCAGCCATTCCACTTTGCCGCCACACGGCCTGTTCCTCATCAGACCTGCTACCTCAGGTGCAGCAAAGGCACTACTGCATCACCCAGTTGAAATAAGATTCAGTTGCCTGCCATGTTTGCTTCTGTATGTAGAATGCCACCCTGTACTCTGTCTTAGGCAGCAAAATTCCCCAGGCCAGCTCTGACTCTGGAGGATGTTCTGGATTGCTGGTTTCTCCAACAGATATGATAGGATCACTCTATCATAGGGATGGGAAACCTGTACTCCTCCAGATGTGAGAGTTCAGCTTCCAACGTAGTCTGTGGATGGGAGTTGGAGTCCAATCATAGCTGGAGGTCCACAGGCTCCCTATCCTAGCCCTCTAGGAAGCCATGTAGATAACTCATGCTGACCAAAGTTCTGCAGATGTACGTGTTCAGAAGAACACCTGAAGGAAAACATTGCATCTGATTCCCGTATGTTGCTTTGGGACTGCCACAGAGAAGTGTATCCCTGACACATCAGCAGAGCCGCTATTCAAAAAGCGCAATTTTTCAGCAGTTGCGACAAAAGGTGCATTTCTGCTACTGGATCTTTTGCATTCTGAAGGTGCTGCTGCTTTCCTGTTTTTAAGAACAAATAACCTTTGACAGCAAATGAACCCAAGCCTTAATAAATGCAATAGAAATAGCAAAACCTTTTTTTCTTATAGGCAGAGTGTGTCTAAAAATATGCTTTCAGTGAAAGCAGGTGAGAAAATGTTTAAAAGTGACAAATGTCATACTGTTTTCTAGTTTGTACATTCAGAATCTTTTGTACTTTGGTTCTTAAATTGTTTATTTTTGTAATAAAAAGAAATGAAATGGATGGACTTGTGATATTCTCTCTCTCTCTCTCTCTCTCTCTCTCTCTCTCTCTCTCTCTCTCCCTCCCTCCCTCCCTCTCCCCCCGCCCCGCACCCTCTTTTGTTTTTGGATCTTTGATCCTTATAACTGATTTGCTTCAGAGCTGTAGATTTGGTCTGAAGGTACCATAGGCTGCCTCATGCTGAAGTTAAGCAGGTTTGGGCCAGGTCAGTGCCTGGATGGGTGGCCGGCTGGAACCACATGCATGCTGCCTGGGGGTTCCATGATGGCATACAGGCAGGAAATCACTTCTATTCCCCTGACAGAGCTACAATTCGCAGAAAGGTTTAAGAATTGATCCCTCTGCCCAGGGAACTCTGGAAATGTATAGTGGGGCTTGTAGCCAATGAAGTTCTGCAATGAAGTATACTAATGAACCTAAGTTACACACTTAGCGCTTGGACTAAAATTGCCGACCAAATGCTTTACTTTTCCGGTTTATCACCACAACAGTTATTCACACTGGGCTTCAGTAAAGCAAATAGTTAGACAGTGCCTATATGATACTGAGCGACAGAATAATTTGGCCACGATAAGGAAATTTTGTTCGTGGCATGATTATTTTCCACCTAGTCATTTTGACACGCTGGCACCCTATTTGCAAAATTTAACAATTCCAAAATACAGATGTGCTTTCACTTACGCAAGATTGAATATTCTGCCTTCAGCTGCACTTGAGGGTCAATTTCAAAAGATTCCACTGGAAAAAAGGTTATGTCTGTGTGGAGATGGCAGTATTTAGTCAGTGGATCGTGTGCTTCTGGCTTGCACTCTTTATAAAGATTTGAGGAGGGTGGTTTTTTTACCCCTCTATTATTGCCCATGCCTGGTCGCTCAACCATTGCTACTGTGTCCTTTCTTCTAGCAGATCAAGATAATCAGGTGACAGTAAATAGTAGCTGTCAGAGCTACCCTAGGTCCCAGCTCACAAAGGACCAACGCTGCTTCGTTGTTAAGTATAAAAGTCTTTATTGAAGTTCAGTTTCACTTCCAGAGCCGCAGCGCGCAGCTCCACGTCTCAAGTGTCAGACCGCTGATGCTCCGTCTGAGTCTCCTCCCCCTTGACACCAATTTAAGATTCTAGCCTTGCTCCACCTTCTCCGCTGCTCCTTCCTCCTCTGGGTCCGCCTGCCCGCCGGGGTTCCGCCCTTTCTAGCCTCTTCTCCCGCTGATTCCCCTGAGCCTTCTCCCTCCCTCCGGCGGGCTTTAGGAGCTGGTTCCCCATCCGGGTCTCCTGCTGTTCCGCGCGCCTGCACATTTGAACTTGGCGCGCGCGCCCAGCCAGCAGCTTTCCTCCTGACCGTTCCACTGCTGCTGTCACTGCTTCCCCCTTCGGGGGGGCTAGCTGCAACTGACCTCCCCTCCGTTGGAGGCGTGGTCAGCCCTGACTCCCTCTCTGGAGGAGACACTGCCCCTGACATATGTGACTCTTCCCCCCCACTACGCTCTGGTGGGGAAACTGGTCCCGATCCTCCACTGCTGCTTTGGGGTTCCCCTCTGGCTCCTTGTTTCTGGTGCGTCCCCCCTGGGACCCCCCTTGCCCTGACCATCGGCGCCCCCTTCTGGGAATCTTCTGATTCGCTGGAGAAGCTCATGGAATCTCTCGGGCCACTGTCATACTCCCCTACGCTGCCCTCGGATTCTTCCCCTTCGCTCTCCCAATCCTCTCTCCCCAGTGCTCCTGCTCCTGATTCCCTGACAGTAGCTATTAGAATAAGATCTATTATTTGATTATTGATGTAAACCTCCAAAATGTACCGTATTTTTCGCTCTATAACACGCACCTGACCATAACACGCACATAGTTTTTAGAGGAGGAAAATCCATAGGCATGCCACCCGTAGGCATTCCCTCCATAACACGCACAGACATTTCCCCTTACTTTTCAGGAGGAAAAAAGTGAGTGTTATGGTGCAAAAAATATGGTATTTTGATATAGTTTAAGTTTTATTACTATGGCTAGTGGCTGACGGAAATAAAGATTCTTCTGATCTGAACCTAAGTTAGTCATATCAATGGATTCCAATGGGTCTACTCTGAGTAGGCCTGGCATTGGACATAACCCATAGGCTCTCTGCAACACTGTATCAAACCCCTTTCCCACTGTGGCATAATGTAAGAGATGGCAGGATTAAACGGTAGTCAAACTTTGGTATGGTGTGGTGCAGTGTAGTGGTTAGAGAGCTGGGCCAGGATTGGGGAGATCCAGGTTCAAATCCAAATTCAACCATGAAGCTCACTTTGAGCCAGTCACGGTCTTTCAAGCCTAACCCGCCACACAAAGTTGTTGTGAGGATCATTAAATGGGATGGAAGGGACCGTTTATGTTACCTTGAGATCTTTGGAGGAAAGGTGGGTTATGCAAGGTGTCAGCTAGCAGGTGTCAACTAGGATCAATTGTGCACAAGCTTAGAAACCTACGGAAACATGTTTTCGCTTGGAAACCTACGGGGGGAAAAAATCAGTATTTCCTTAGAATTGTGGATAGAGATCAGGTTGGTGTGGCAAACACGTATTTGATGGACTCAAGCTGTTTCTTATTCTGGACTACTGTGGTTCCTAGGGACATCAAAATATCAATGATGCCCATAGGAGATGTGCTGTAGATACCCCAGATTGTCAGATGCTAATCCCTTATGAAGAAAGTTTGCAGCCTTTGGGTCTTTTTAGTTTATAGAAAAGGCAAGTAATAGAGAATGTGACAGAAGCCTATAAAACTAATGCATGGAATGGTGAAAGATTCCCTGCCACCTTTGGTTTTAATGTACTTATGCGGAGGGTTGTTGTTCATTTAGCTGTTGCTTTGAGTTGCCTTGGGCAAAAAAGGTGTCTATAACAAATTAAATTAAAATAAATGGATAGAGAGTCGTTTTTGTCCTCCTCCACTAGAACTCAAGGACACCCTATTCAACAGAGTGCTGGATGGTTAAGGGCAGAGAACAGAATATAATTATTCACACCGTGGGTAGTTAAACGGTGGAACTCCCTCCCACAAGAGGCAGCGATAGATGCCAACTTCGATGACTTTGAAATAGGATTAGACACATGGAGGATAAGGCTATCAGTGCCTGAACGCCAGTAACTGGAAACTACATGAGGGGAGAGTGTAATTACACTCCCTGCTTGTGGGCTCCCCACAGGCGTCTGGTCAGCTACTCTGAGGGATGCTGGACTAGCTAGGCCGTTGGCCTGATGCAGCAAGCCCTTCTGTTTGGTTTCAGGATCGGTTCAGTTGGTGCCCTCTGTGGCGATCACACAGGGTCCCCGGATGCTTCACCGTCTATTGATCCCTGTGCCACCACTTTATTTCCCGCTGCCACTACCCAGGCCCTACCTGGTACAATACTGAGTCCAGTCAGGGTTAAATTGGAACATAAACGTCTGTTTATTTATTGCAGTTTAACAAGCGTGTGGTTTCATAAATGGTATCGGTCAATTACAATCATGGGGTGCCTATCCAGACCTATAACTTCCGCTACCTGCCCTCACTCACTAAACCACCTCTCAGATTTTTACTTGTCTTCCTAGCTCCTAACTGTTGCTGACTCAGCTTACACTAACTCAACCTACCCACAGACTCTATCCCAATTCACTACCACTCCAACCAACTCCCAATGAACTCCTTCCTTCGCCCCTCCCAGAGCTGGTTTTATAGTCCCTCTGACTCCACCCCCTGGGTTGTGATTGGGTTACCTGTTTAAACATTTCACCTCCAGCACTCTCATAGGTTAACGTCACAAACTCTCACTACAGAGCACTACATGTATAGGATTGATTTGTGGTTAAAAGTGTTTTTTTTTTTACATATATAGAAAAAATCATCTGTTTAAAGTTCTAGCTGGTTTATACATTTCCTTGGCTTCTTTTAAACAACTTCCTGCAGCTTCAAGGTAGGAAAATGAAAGAAGACACCAACTCTGCTCTAAACAATTGATCCTCGGGATAAAGGGGAGAGAAAATTCCTGAGATCGGAACACAGAGATATTATTTACAGAGAGCAAAAGGAACTGTCAACTTATGAAATGAGCATTCTGGTGGGCAACTTATCGAATGGGACAGGGGGAGTGGAGGGGAAGGTAAAGTTTTGTCTCTAAGGGGCAGGGTTCTTCAGAAACGTCAGCTGTGCTCTGATTTGAAGGAGTTTAACTGCAAATTCCATTATTAGAAGACTGGGATATTCAGATGATTGTGGAAGGGGGCATTGGGAGAAATTTGTTAATTTTTGTTTATTTCATAAAATATGTATTACACTCAAATCTTCAGAGTACATTACAAAAAGAATAAAACAACGAAATTATAAGTAAAAAATTAGTAGCTATCTAAAACATCCCCCCAAAGATGGAAAAATAAGCTAAAAATCAGATTAAAACATATGCCAAATTTTTAACGTCTGTATAGGCTTGTCTTAAATTTTTTTTAGCAAGCACCAAAAATGGTACGGTGAAGGCACATGCCTGATGTCAATAGGCAGGGAATTCCAGTGTGTGGGTGCCACCACATTAAAAAATTGATTTCTTACAGGTGTGGAATGGATATTATGCTGCACCTGTAGCAGTTCCAGTTCTCCTTGTCCCCCAAAGTCCCTTTAGTGCTTCAGTTAGGGAAGCCCTACTCATAGGTTCATCTTCTGTGTTCAATCAACACACAAAGAGCAAGGATGAATATGCTAGCTCTGCACCCTACACTTCCATGAGCTGGAGGGCATTCAGCTGAGGTGGGGACCCTGCTGCACCCATGGAAGGTCCTGCAGGATGTACAACCCTGATATTCCAGACTTCAGACAGTCACCTTCCAGCTTGAGGAGATGAATAGAGGCACTTCTGCGAGGGGGAGGGAGCTAGTGTGCTCATCCCCCCTTTCTCTGTTCATGCGGCTGATTTAACACAGAAGACTGAAGAGGGCTGGAGTGCCATTCAAAATTGCAGCGCCCAAATGGATTGCATTCATTAGTTTCAACGTTCTCCTCTGGTATCTGTTTCAGCTGCAATCACCACTCCTGAGCCACTCCATTCATCCTGCTTCTTTTTCTGTGGTCACAAAACCACATGCTATAGGTTAATGTTTAACAGAAGTCTGTTTTCAAAACCAGTATCTTTTGAAAAATAAGCTTGTAAGTTCAAAGAGCATTCAGCATGTCACAGACTTTGGGCTTCTTGTTCGTGGTTGTTTCTCTACTATCCAATCGGTGGTGAACTAGACCTATGCATTCATAGGTTTGCCCCAAGACTCTGTTGAGGGGGTGGGGCAGGGGTCATACATGCACTGAAAGAGGGCCAGATCCTGGAACATCCTCCTGTCAGATGTCAAAGAGATAAATAATCATATGACCTTCTATAGATATCTGAAGGCAGCCCTGTATCAGGACGCTTTTAATGTGTGATATTGTGTGGTTTTGTATATTATGCTGGAAGTCGCCCAGAGTGGTTTGGGCAACCCATTCAGATGGGCAGTGTACAAAAACCATGTGGTGGTTCTTCTTCTTCTTCTTCTTCTTCTTCTTCTTCTTCTTCTTCTTCTTCTTCTTCTTCTTCCTCTTCCTCTTCCTCTTCCTCTTCCTCTTCCTCTTCCTCTTCTTCTAGCCTTAGCCCTCCCTTGGTCTCATTCCACAGCAACTGAAGCTCAGAGGCATATTACTTCTCATAAAGTGAAGTTAATAAATTAAGTGACGTAATGGAACAACTGACCAGGGATATGTCTTGCTCAGCACTATGGAAGTTGAGGGATGTAAGAAGGGATCAGACCCATCTAGTCCAGCTTCCTGGTCTCATGTTGGCCAACAGCATCCCTAGGGGGGTGTCACAAGCAGGACCCAGGAGCTCAAGGTGGAGTACATGATTTTCCTCCTATATCAAGGACTGCCTGGAACCAGAGGAGTGGTGGGAGTCACCCCCAAGAGAAACCCCAGAGGAGGAAGGCTCAGAGCTACGGGATTGTTGGTGGAGGAGGAGAGGTCTGAGGGAGGAGATTGGAAGGAGGGGCTGGATGCTGAAGGGGCAACAGGGTTTAGTGAGCAGGGAGAGCCTATGACAGGGAGCAGCTCAGACTCCGAGGCAGAAGCAGAGGAGAGGTGTGTGTGTCAAGAGGCTGCTGCAGAATCCAAGGAGTCTCCTTCTCCTGCTGCGACAAGCTCCCTTCCCCCCGGTCTCCAAGAACACCAAGATAATGAGGAAGGCAGAACAAAGACAAGAGGTGCACAGGCGCAGTTTGAGACTGCTTGGGAAACATCCAGGAGAGAAGGAGCCTTAGAGAGAGTGGAAGGCAGGGACCTTCAGTCCTGGGCAACTGCTCTATAGGGGAAGTGTTGCAGAGTTACATGCTGTTTCCTTGAATAAAGAGGTACGGTAACTTCACTGACAACAGACTCTTTCTGACTCCAGCCCTGACATCCCATTCATTTTACCCTCACAATGATCCTATTTGGTAGGTGAGGCTGAGAGAGAGTGAATGGCTGAGTGGGGATTTGAGTTCTGGTCTGCAAGGTCCTAGCCTGACTCTCTACCCACCATGTCACACTAGCTCTTTTGAATTGATCTTTCCCCCTTCTCGCCTCCTTATTTCCAAGTGGTTGTGAAATCTGGCTTCCCATAGTGCATGGTGTGCTCAGCAGGGAGGCACTGCCCACAGCATCCCTGTGGCAATTTTTGCAGCCTTCCTCTGCTGATATTGAACGGTTTGCCGCGGGGAGTCAGGCGAAGCGATGTACCGCCATTGGCAGCTTTAGCCGTGTTGGAAGCTACACAGGATTTGCCCATAACAGCAGAAGACTAGCATCTTTGTATTCATGTGCGCACACTACCTCCAAGGAGGATATGAGTGCTTGAAAAGCATGCTTCTGGCACAAGCTGGCAAACAGATCTAATCCTGCAGGTGATGTGTAAAGGGAAAAAGGGAATAGAAAGTGTCAAAATAAGAAATATATCAGTCAGGTCTGAACAAAGACATGGTAGATGCTCGCTCCATGTGCTAAACTGGTTGTGGCTGCATGACAGAAACAGTACCAGAAATTCCACTCAGAGACTCAAGGAAGGATTAATTTTTAATTCCCCAAAGCCAAATCAGGATACAGCACAGCTCATGCTGTTTCAGTTCCCAGCTCCTTAAGAATTTCCTTCATTCCTATTTGCAGTCCAGGGCTGTCTGTGTTTACACTCCTTTTGGTTCCTGAATCCTGCTGCTCCTCTCGGCTCCAATCGCTGGATACTTTATGCTCCCTGCATGCAAATAACACCTTGCTCAGACATCATTTTTAACTTGGCTACCCAGAAACCCTCCATCTGCTCCCAGCCAGTTTTTATTTTGTTAAACGGGTCCTCAAACTGCAGAAGCCCTTTTCTCACCTTGCTTATCCTTAAAATAAAATAAAATAAAATAAAATAAAATAAAATAAAATAAAATAAAATAAAATAAAATAAAATAAAATGTTTCATATGGGTAAACAAAAGTAAATTTAAAACAGTGTTAATTATTTGTTTATTTGTTGCATTTCTATCCCATCTTTCACTCCAAGGAGCTCAAGGTACTACAATCATCTGCTGATGTTTGTTTCTATATCTTTTGCTTTTAAGTTGTTTTAAACTAGTTACTGTATGGCTTTATATTGTTGTAAACTGCTGTGATGTATCTCTAAGCCACAGCAGTATATAAATGTTTTTTCCTAAATAGAAATAAATAAATAAGGTGGCATAAATGGTTCTTCCCCTGCCTTGTTTAATTCCCACAACGGTCCTGTGAGGTAGGTTTGACTGAGAGGCAGAGCCTGGCCCAAGATCACCCTGTGAGTTTCATGGCTGAGTAGGGAGGACCACAGAGTACTTCCTGTCCCTCTCTCTCTTCCTTTGCCCAGTATTGGATCTAGACATGCCTCCACTTGCTCCAGCTTTTAGGCACATGCATGAAGCTGGTTATACTGTAAATATAAGTATTTTGCCTGCATAGTTTTTATTGCTGCCTTCGCTGTGAACCAATGTGTGATTATAAAGTAAGTGTGATGGGATGGTGAGCTGCTTGTGCGTAAAATCCTGATCCCTCAGAGCTTGGCTAAGTTCCCAAACCTCTGTCTGTGATGGAGCTCCTTAAGCATGGCTCCATCAATCGCTCGTTGAATCGGACAGTGGGCGTTTACGGAATTTCTTCCAGCATAAAAGCTCCTTGACGGAAACGCGTCTTCTGGACTCTCGGCGTGACAGTTTCCGCCGAGGAGTGGGTGTGCCTACGGGAGGTCCTGAAACCTCTCCACTGTTCCCGCTTGAAGTATCTCTGAGCTCTCCCTCCGACTCACTTTCCCTTGTAACTCCACTTCTCCCCCTGCTGGTCCCCTCCTCCGCTGAGTGGTCTCTCTCACCCTCCATGAGCCCTTTCACCTCCTTCGTCTCAGATGACAGTTCCCTGACATCCACCTCCCCTCTAGGGCCCCCTTCACCCCCTTCCCTCCCCTCCTCTGCGGGAGGCGAGGGAGCAAAACCCCTGAAGGAACCTCCCTCATCTTCCGAAGTTTCGAACACTTCCCTCCACCTTTTGCTGTTCCCGGTTTCCAAGTACTCCTCCTCCTCGGAGTCTGTACCCTCTTCCAACTCCGATTCCCTGAATCCCTCCAGTTCCTCCTCATCGTCGGTGGTGCCAAAGTACTCCCTCCGGAACCTCGCTACTGGTTGAGGTTTCCTGGGGAACCTTTGGTGGAACGTTTCGATCAAGACCTCGTCATGGACCTCCTCTGCCTTCACCCAGGTGTTTTCCGACTCCGGTTCCCCTTCCCACGCGACCAAATACTCCACCTGATTACCCTTCCACCTGGAGTCGATGATTTCTGCCACATAGTTGCGGCTTTCCCTTTCTTCTATGGCTGGCCCCCGTGTGGATACCCCTTCACCTTCCCCCCTGTATGGTGACAGTAATGACCTGTGGAATACTGGGTGCAGTTTCATGTGGTTCGGTAACCGGAGTCTGAAGGCCACTGGGTTGACCTGTTGGATGACCTCAAATGGTCCCAATCTTTTGGGTCTCAATTTCTTGCAACTACCCTTGAACGGCAACCCTTGGGTTGATAGCCAGACCCGACTCCCCACCCTAATTGTTTCACCTACCCTTCTGCTCTTGTCTGCCTGCCTCTTATATTCTTCTTTGGCCCTTTCTAAGTTGTGTTGGAGTTGACGATGGATCGCTTCCATTTCTTCTACAAAAAGTTCAGCGGCCGGAACACTCCATCTCTCTCCTCCTTCCCCTGGAAACGCCCTGGGGTGGCACCCATAATTAGCCATAAAGGGGCTCATCCCGGTGGACACATTCTCTGCATTATTGTAAGCAAATTCCGCTAGTGCCAACTTTTCGACCCAATCGTTTTCTCTGTCATTGACATAACACCTCAGGTATTGTTGAAGGATACCGTTTGCCCTCTCCGCCTGCCCATTGGTCTCAGGGTGCCTGGCAGTCGAAAAGTTGACCTCTACGTGCAACAAGCTCATAAGCTTCCTCCAGAATCTGGACGTGAACTGTTTCCCTCTGTCGGAAACCAGCCTCAAGGGGGCGCCATGCAGCCTAAAAATATGTTCTACAAACAATTTTGCTGTCTCTTCCGCCGTGACTGCATGTGAGCAAGCTACAAAGTGACCCATCTTAGTTAACTGGTCTACTACGACTAGTATGGCGGTTTTCCCCTGGGATTTGGGCAGATCAGTCATAAAATCTATCGACACCGCCTCCCACGGTCGTTCTGGTGTGGGTAACGGTTCTAAATACCCCGCTGGCGCCCGCCTTTCTCCTTTGGCTCTCTGGCATTGGTCACACCTTCTCACATACTCCCGTACATCCTCCCTCACCTTGGGCCACCAAAACTCCCTGGTCACCAACCACATGGTCTTGTGTTGCCCAAAATGCCCCGCTGTGGGATTGTCGTGCAGCTGTTTGAGTACTCTCCCCCTCAATTCCCCTTCAGGTATATATAGCGCCCCTTTGTAATACAATGCCCCGTTTCTTTCTTCAAAACCTCCGGGGTCTTCTCCCTCTCCCCTTAAACCTCTGAGCTTATCCTGGGCGTACTCATCATTTACCGTTCCCTCTACCAGTTCTCTTTGCCCCACCCAGGCCACACCACACACCCAGTGGTCCTCTGGGATAATATGTCTCTCTTCTGGCGCTCCCTCCCCCTCCAAATATTCAGGTTTGCGAGAGAGAGCGTCCGCTCTGATGTTTTCTGGACCTGGCACATAGCAGATTTCAAAATGGAATTTGGAGAACTCCTGGGCCCATCTCACTTGTCGTTGGTTGAGCACTCGTGCCGTTCTCCAATACTCCAAATTCTTGTGGTCCGTACATACTTGTACCTTATGCTGTGCACCAATTAGTAAGTGTCTCCATCTCCGGAACGCTTCGTGAATGGCGAGTAGTTCTCGGTCATATACCGTGTAGTTCCTCTCGGATTTGTTCAGCTTACGCGAAAAGAAGGCACACGGTCTCCATTCCGACTTATTGCTCCCTGGCTGAAGCAACACCGCCCCCACCGCGCGGTCTGAGGCATCAGTTTCCACTCTCATGGGTTTTTGTAAATCCACATGCAGGAGCTGTTCTTCCGAAGCGAATGCCTTTTTCAATTCCTCAAAAGCGTGCTCCGCCTCCGCCGTCCAAACGAATTTCTTCTTGCTGCTCAGACAGTCCGTGATGGGAGCCGTTAAGTGGGCAAAGTTCTTGATGAATTTACGGTAAAAGTTCCCAAACCCTAAGAACCTTTGCACATCTTTTTTCGTTTTTGGTGTCTTCCATTCCAGCACCGCCTGTACCTTGCTTGGATCCATGGCTAATCCCTTGTCTGATAGGCGGTACCCCAGGAATTCCACCTCCTTGGCGTGGAACTGACACTTCTCCAATTTCACCCACAACTGGTTTGCTTGCAGCTGGCTCAGCACTTCCCTGACATCCTTTACATGCTGCTCCTCATTCTCTGAATATATCAGCACGTCATCGAGAAAGGCCACACAATTCTTGTAGAGCAAAGGTCCCAGTACATGGTTCATGAACGATTGAAAACAGGCGGAGCCTGCTTGTAATCCAAAGGGCATAACGAGATATTCGAAAGCCCCTAGGGGGGTGAACATCGTTGTCTTCCATTCATCCCCCTTCTTTATTCGTATCAGGTTGTACGCTCCTCTCAGGTCCAGTTTCGTGAATATCTTTCCCTTCCTCACCCTGGTCAAAATGTCATCAATTCTGGGCATGGGGAAAGTCACTGGTTCTGACACGGCATTCAGCCGCCGGTAGTCCACGATCAATCTCGGTTTATCCGTGTTTTTTTTGTCCACAAAAAACACTGGGCTGCCCCCCACCGCTCTGGACTCTCTGATGAAACCTCTCTTCAGGTTTCTGTCAATAAACTCCCTCAACTCCTGCATTTCCCTGTCTGACATGGCGTACAGCTTGCCCACGGGGAGCTGGGCCCCAGGGACCAGGTTAATTTGGCAGTCAAAGTCTCTATGCGGTGGTAGTTTATCTGCTTCCCTTTCGCTGAAGACCTTGCTCAGGTCAGCGTATTGTTTGGGCACCTTCCCTTTGTCCGCCACTTCCATCCCTGCTAGAGAGGCTTTTGCCCCTTCTGGCACCTTTCCCTCTTTGCAGTGTTCCAGGCAATGTGCTGACCCAAAGGAGACCACTCTCTGATGCCAGCCCACTAGCGGGTCATGCAACGCTAGCCAGCTCATTCCCAAAATGACTGGCGCCCCTCCCAGGGTGGCTACATTGAATGCTATCCTTTCAGTGTGCCTTGCCACCCTCATAACCATTGGGACGGTCTGTAGGCTAACTTCTCCCCCCAACAGCTCCCTCCCATCGATCGTGGTGACCTGCAGGGGGTTGCTTAAAGGGAGTGTCTGTATCTGGTGTTCAGCTGCAAACTCCTTGCTCATAAAATTACAGGAGCTGCCTGAGTCCAACAGCGCCTTGGTCTTTAGTGGGTATCCGTTTGCCAGCTCTAGCAGCACCTCTATTACTAGAGCTGGTCTTGGAGGTTCCGGAGTGGGCACTTTTACTGCTCCTTGGCCTGTCTGCAGTGCCCTGACAGCGGCAGACAGGCGCTGGCTTTTACTGGCTCCTGGACTTCCTCCTCCTTCCCCCCAACAGCTCCCGCCATCCCTTGCCATTCCTTTCTTTGTGGGCAGACTCTGGCAAAGTGACCTGGCTGCTGGCAGAGGTAACATTTCTTGGCGCTCTTTCCCTCCTTCTTCCTCCCTTCACTGGGATTTGAAACTGCGCGCGCGCGCGCTGTTCCAACTTCCATCGGCTCTCCGGGCGGGAAACTGGGTTCTGGAATCTCTGGAATGCGGAAATCCCTCCAACGCTCTCCTTTCCCCTCCCGCTTCTCCAAGGCTCTTGCCTCCTGGCGCGCTCCAATGGTCAACGCTGATTTGGTCAGCTGGTCCATAGACTCCGCCCTGGGCGCCCGGGAAAGTTCGTCTTTCACCGCCGAAGAAAGCCCCTCTTCAAAGAGCATTTGAATGGGTTCCGCCGATAGGTCCCACCCCAATTTATGTATCAACATTGTAAACTCAGTCCAGTACTCACGAACCGATCGGCTCCCCTGTTTGCAAGCCATCAATTGTCTGCGCACCAGTCCCTGTTCAATCTCGCTGGAAAACATCAAATCCATGGCGCGAAAAAACTTCCTCGCGTCCTTCAGCATGTCACTATTCCCTGCCATCAGGGGCCGGACCCAGTCTCTCGCCCCTCCTTCGAGATGGCCAATCACAAACGCCACTCGCGATGCCTCATCGGGAAAGTCGTTAAACTGCAGTTCAAGAGCATACTGCATCTCTGTCCTAAAGGCTTGGTAGTTCCTGGGGTCCCCCCCAAACTTCTGCACCATTCCTGGCATCTTTCTTGCTAGTGTAGCGCCTTTTGCCTTTTCTGCATCCTGCGCCCTCCTTTCTTCTAGCCTCGCCGTTTGCATTGCTAGCTGGAGTTCCAAAACTCTGCACCTTTCTTCCAGAGTTGGACCTTCTCCAGCTCCTGCTGCTCCTCCGGCTCCAGCTGGGTTGCTCATGATGCCTCTCTGCACAAGCTGCTTTCAGGGACTGTCCGATTGCTGTGATGGGATGGTGAGCTGCTTGTGCGTAAAATCCTGATCCCTCAGAGCTTGGCTAAGTTCCCAAACCTCTGTCTGTGATGGAGCTCCTTAAGCATGGCTCCATCAATCGCTCGTTGAATCGGACAGTGGGCGTTTACGGAATTTCTTCCAGCATAAAAGCTCCTTGACGGAAACGCGTCTTCTGGACTCTCGGCGTGACAGTTTCCGCCGAGGAGTGGGTGTGCCTACGGGAGGTCCTGAAACCTCTCCACTGTTCCCGCTTGAAGTATCTCTGAGCTCTCCCTCCGACTCACTTTCCCTTGTAACTCCACTTCTCCCCCTGCTGGTCCCCTCCTCCGCTGAGTGGTCTCTCTCACCCTCCATGAGCCCTTTCACCTCCTTCGTCTCAGATGACAGTTCCCTGACAGTAAGCAAATCTTATTTTTAAACTTGCTTCCCAAGTTGTTGCTTGAGTCTTTATTAAGTGGGGTACAAAAGGAGAGTTCATAGCTGGACTTGCTCAAAACAAGGTTTTACATTCCTATGTTTTAAATTTTGCTGCCAAGGATGGGATTTTAAAACTCCGTTCAACTCACACATGTGGGCGCCTGGAGGGATAAATTGCAGTTAATATATCCTCTCTTACCTATTAAAACCCATCCCACACATAATACATGGGAAAGCGTTGGGTATCTTTTTCTCTATCTCTCTCACACACATTTGCTGTGCTCTTCATTCTGACTGGATGTTTAATATGCTGTACAATGTATTTTGTCCGGAGACTTAAAGACATCACTACAATAGTATCCATGCTGCATTTTCTTACGTACCCAATGTACGTAAGAAATGTGCATACAGTATGTTGCCTCAGCAGCCTTACAACAACCTTGAAACCCCAGTGTCATTCTTTCCACATAGCAGAGTGGGCCTAACCATTACACTTCACTGACTAGTTAAAGTAGTAGGAGTCTCCTAATAATCTTTGTTCCAAACTGGCAAATGGAGAGATTCAGTTTTTGAGCTCATCTACACTTTCACTTGACTCATATTTTGATCATATTGTGTACTAGTCAATTCCCCTGGGAACCAATAGCTTTTCTTGTTGCTCTGTGGAATCAGAATTTATTAGATATGCGGAAAATCTGAAGAAAGATTTTGTTTAGCCGAGCTTCAGTTCAACTGGTATGATTGGATTTTCACAAGGCACAGCTGTGGAACAGAGAGAAAAGGTTTTGGGCCCACGGGAAATCAGTCAGTATGCAATATGATCAAAACATAGGTTAAGTGACAGTGTGGACGAACCCTTAAATTCCTTCTAAAGCTGTAAAATCAAACTGAAGTTTTCCATTTTGTGATTTCATAGGAATGACGGGATTCCTCAGAGCGTGTTAGCTGGGCACAGTGGTGATGCCAGGGCAGGATTTGGAGTAGAAGTCCTGGGCTCCGCTCAGCAAAATTGGCAAGAGAGGGGCTGACTGACCACATTCCGAAGGAAGCAAAATAATGAATGTTACCATGTAAAGAAGTAGGCTGACTTTAGACTATTAAGTCCAGAGTCTAAAATTATCTATTGTACTACGTGACTGAACAAACTGAAAATATTTTGCTTGGCCAGTGCATGTTTGACTATACAGTCCATTGTACACAGGACTTGGCCAGACAACCTCGTTTCACTCGAATAGCAGCATTAGAATCAGCCCAGTAAAGTCTGTTCTAACTGCATCTTGGGTAGAGATGGGTGAGCCTGGCAATTTCTGTTGTTCTCAGCTGCTCATTTCCCCAACTTAAGTTCACATTTCTGCATCGGTTTGCAAATTATTATTTTTTTTTAGGTCCTCCGGAAAATCCATCTGCATTTTAGTGCAAATTTCTCACAACTTGTGTATGTTTGTATGCAATTTTGCCCACATGCGCCCATTTTTGCAAAGAAACTGCAAAATAATACAATGCAATTTTGTATGTTATTTTTGCTAATATATGCATTTTTATGCATGCTACCTCAGTATATGCATTTTTGCACACATTACTTGACTGGAAAACTGCATTGCAAAATTCGTAGAAGTGCGAATTCTGCAAGACAGCTGCGTTTCGGTTTGTGTGTTGTTCTGGAAAGCAGAACAACTTTGCGTTTTAATGTGAACTGAATTCTCCCCCATCCCAAGTCCCAACCACATACACACCTAATTCCTTTTTTAAAATGGAGATGCCAGGATGAATCTTGGGCCCTTTTGCATACAAAGATCATGCTATTCTACGGAGCTGTGGCCTTTCTCATAGGCTGGCGTTTGCAATAACCATTTATGTTGATGCAGAGTGGAAAAAGAACCCTGTTATCTGAATCTATCCCAAAACATCTTAAATATAATCTTCACTTTCTCCCCCCCCCATTTTTACCTATACATGATAGTTTGTACTGCAGACAAAATATTAATGACATTTCAGACATGGTGCTGTCATTATATCTCTGATCTATTCAAGCTTAGGGTGATAAGATTTCATATTCCTGTCAAGCAGAAAGTCTTGGGCTGGGAACAGGGGGAGGCAGGGAAAGAGACTGGTGGAAAAGAAAATGGCAAATTTGCTATGTTTAACACATTGGAGGCCATCTGTATTTTATTCAAATGGGGTTATATATTTTGTGAGAATAAAAAACAGCTTCATGAGTCAGTGTGTGTATGGCAGTCGCTTGAATATCCCATAATGGGAAACATGTTTTAGCTTGGAAGTTGCAAAGGGAAATCAAATGTTTGAAGTGTCAAAGCTGGAGATACATAAAATATGCCTGACACCGTAGCTATTGGAGCCAAAAAGAATAAATCATTGTCTCAGGAAAGAAAACCCCACCAAGCTCTTGGCTGTAACACTCATTTTCCTACACTCAAATAAAATTACATACAACCTGATAATTTAACCAGACTTGTCAATGGGGGGAAATGATTGATTCCACAGACATCATCTCTCTGTGCTTCGTTTTATAGGCAGGAGCATCAATTACATTATCTGAGAAATGAATTGAAATGCCCAAGGTCTCCTTTGCGAATCAGGAGACTAGGGGAAGGGGTCTTAAAAACACTAAGCTGGTTATTAAAAATGAAACATGGCAATGTTCCGTTATGGCCGGTTATTAAAGGTGAAAGTAGGCTGGTTATTAAAAGCAATGCATTTTGGTTATATTTCAAGAGAAGCAAAACCTGTAGGAATCTAGAAAGCTGCCTCATACTGAGTCAGATCTTTGGTGTACCTAGCTCAGGAGTGTCTAGACCGACTGGCAGTGGCTCTCTAGGGATTCAGGCAGGAGATTCTCCCAGCCCAAGCTGGAGATGCTGGGGATGGAAACTGGGACCTTTTGCATGCAAAACAGATGTTCTTCCATTGAGCTATGGCCCTTCCCAATAATGTATAGACTGCGTCCATGCAGGAGGTCTTGGGTTTGCATCCTGACATTTCCACTTCAAAGGATTTAAGGATCCTGAGAAAGATCCCTGCCTGAGACTCTGGAGAGCCGCTGCCGGACTACATCAGCTGTAGCCAACATATGTTCTCCAGATGTTGTTGTACCACCACTCCCATCAGCCCCAGCCCACATGGTCAATAGGCAGGGATTATGGGAGTTGGAGTCCAACAACATCTGGAAGGGACCACATTGCCTATCCTGAGCTAGATAGAGCAATGATTAAATTCAGACAGATTCATAGGTTCATGGTTTAGCCAACAGCTCATTAACTGCTGAAGGTTTGCTCCTGAGTCAGTTCAGTCCTTTATGACAGGGCCAAGAAAAAATTACTCTATGAAGGGCCAGTAACCCATGGGAAGTGTCAATTGGGGCTGGCATCTGACAGTGGATGAGGCTATAGGCAATGGGGGAGGGAACCAAAACTGGCAGTGGCCTCGACATCTATGACCCTCCCAAAAATGCCCAGCCCACCCCACAAAGTTTCTTCCAAGCTTAGTTTCAGCACTTAGATTGGTTTATAATTAACTGTTGATGTTCTCTGCTCTTTCACGTGGTGTTTAACATTAGATCACATGAGTAAAGTGTTTAGTTGCAAATCACCATTTTGAAGGGAGTTATCTTTGGAGGTTTTTTGTTTTGTTTTGTTTTGGTTTGGTTCTCAGCCACAGTGGGAGAAAGATGCACATATGAGCCTCTCTGAGAGAAAAAACAGCCATAGGCTAATGGAGGCTGCAGGGAGAGAAAGATCTTTGATTTTAGGTTTAGAGTTTCATAATATTTATAAGAAGATATTAAACTTATGCTTGGACAAGCATATGTCTGTTGAAACTAATTGATTGCTTTATGTTCTGTTTTGAAAGAGTTCTGTGAGTAAAAAATTGAATTATCTTTATGGGTCTGGACAATGTTTATTCCAAGAGGAGTCAGTTTTTATGCATCCTATTGTTTAAAGCTGCACAATATTAATATCTGCAATAAGGAAGACCTCTACAGGCGCTCATGTGGCTACCCATTGGCAACCTATGGATTGAACTTTTTCTCTTGTGTGCTGCTGCTCTGATTAAATTTGCTCCCAACTCCCATTGCTTTTTAAAAAAGGAGGAAGCTCGACTATATGGGAGCTATGAGAAAATCTTATTGCAACTGCTTTTGATTCTCAGACTTTGCCTTTGACATACCATGCACAACACCGACCTAATGGAGGGTGTATTCCTGCCTTGAATGTGGAGGCACAGAAGGAAAAGTAGGTACCCTAACACTAGTGAACCCAACTGACAGGCGCGGTGTGTGTATGATAACAGATAAACTGTGGGTGACTGATTGTTTAGATATACTTAAGGACTGAACCAACCGCAGCATTAGTCACTGTACAGAAAGCATGTTCTGTCACCCACATGCCCATAACATCCTATGTTTCTGTACATTCTTTGAACCTGCTTGTATTCATCGTGTAAATATTCTGTATCAAATGATAAATGAGCAGAGGTTGGGGAAAGGTGTAGGATGAGACATCGGCTGGTTGGGCCTTCACCACAGTGCTAGTGTTAGCAAAGAAACTTAAATAATGTGAATGGAATCCAGGGGAAAATAATTCAGATAACACTTTGCTGAGCAGACTGAACAAAGGGAGTGTATAATTTGAGGAGAAAGGAACAGAGTTTTTATCTTTTTTTAGTTCGGGCCTTGTACACAACAGGAGGACATTCAACCAAAAGGATACAGGAGGAAAACTATGCTGCCAGAGTGTGTTACCTCAGTGAAGATCATGTCATGATACCTTCAACCTCTTTGCAAGTTGGCTTTAACCCTGACAGTGTTAACCCTTAAGTTACCAACTGAATGATCCCTGATGTTGCACTTTCAACAGGTAAAACAGCCTTTGCAAGCTGAAGGTCACAGTTGCTCACATTTGAGAACCTGGAAGCCCCTACCAGTCAGAGTGGGCTAGATGGTGAATAGTATGACCTTGCAAAAGACTGTTCCTAACATTCCCCGCCACCTCCCCAAAATGGTCCCTTGCCAAGCTAGCTCCCATCCTGTTCTCATGGGTGTCTGCCTCACCCCAACTCCAGGCTCTAGATCAGGGGGAGCCCCTATGTTGGACTGAGTGGAATTACTCAGTGTCTATACTGCTGATACCACTAAGGTGCACCAGAAGTGGTTTAGTCATGCTGGCCACATGACCCGGAAAACTGTCTGCAGACAAACGCCAGCTCCCTTGGCCTGAAAGCGAGATGAGTGCCGCAACCCCATAGTCGCCTTTGACTGGACTTAACCATCCAGGGGTGCTTTACCTTGACCTATGATAGCAGTAGTTTCTGAATACCAGTTGCTGAGAATTGCAAGTGGGGAGAGTGCTGTTGTGCACGGGTTCCACTAATGGGCTTCTCACGAGCATCTAGTTGGCCACTGTGACAACAAGATGATGGACGAAATGGGCCTTTGGCTTTTTCCAGCAGGGCTCTTCTTAATTTCCAGTACTCAGTGGTTTTATTTGTTTGTTTGTTTCTGGAGGTGTTGTACATTCAACAAAATGGACATTGTGCATACCCTTTAAGTCAGGGGTTGGCAAGGCATACCGGAGATCATCCATGGGCTGGACCAGCGCAGCGCGACGCCGGAAATCGCTTCTGCGCATGCCCAGATGCCAAAAATCGTGCCTGCGCAGAAGCATTTTTTCAGCATCTGGGCATGCACAGAAGCGATTTCCAGTATCTGCGTGTGTGCAGACACGATTTCTGGCACCACTCGGTGAGTCTCCATGCCGCACTGCACTGGTTTAGCGCAGTGCATGGGGGACTTGCCGAGCGGGCAGCTCAGTTTGGGGGTGGCTCATGGGCTGGTAAAACAGTCTCCGTGGGCCACATCCGGCCCATGGGCCACACGTTGCTGACCCCTGCTTTAACTGTCCTGGAAAAACTGTCACATTTTTGTGTGAGAGTATGGAGGCCATTTTGGGCACTGTAATCTTGCCCCCCCCAAAAAGTGCTATTAGTGCAGGTCACATGACTCTCCTGACACTGTGGGTTGGAAGACGAGCATCCCGGTTTCTGGGCTGGACATGTTGCGGAGTATGCATTGTGGGGACATACTATCTCTCTCCTGAGAGCCTCAGCAAACCCTGCTTTCAGATTAGAGCCTTCTAGAACAGAAAAGAAAGCTAATGCTAGGGCCTTGTACTGGGGGAGAGGGAATGATGAGTCACTATTGATGATTCATTAAGGAATGGGCATTCCTTAAATCCCATAAGCAATGAAACACCATCCATCATAGGTGCCAATTCCCTAGGTTCCTGGGTGCCTGAGCACCTACAAAATTCCCCATGAAAGGGATGGGCACCCACAAATTTCAGTGACAGGGCCATGCACGCTGCAAGACACCCACAGCCCCAGGCACCCAAGGTCGGGGGGCCAAGCTGGCACTCCTGCCATCCATTAATATATGAAAAACATAGTCGTGGAAGGGATGAGAAGCAACCAAAACCAAAACATTGCAATGGAAGGGGGAAAGAGGGAATAAACAAATCCATATTTAAAATCTGCTGCAGTCTGTAAAGTACGGTAAGTGATAGTCCTGCCATGTATTGGGGCTGCACCCCAACCCTGCCTCCAAAAAAAGGGCTAATTCCACGATCAGAAAAGCCACCCAATTAGCCTAGGGAAGAAGGGAGATGGCTGTTGGATTGGCCAGGATTCTTGGCCAGCTAATGTATCTCCCTTTCATTTGCAGCAAAACATCTGCTTCCCCTACTTTTTGCTTTTCTTTTTGCAAAATGGTTATGTAAAGGGAAAAAATTGTCCTCAGCAGTTATGCTCAGCCCCACTGCAATTTGCTGAAAGTTGCAGGTAATAAATGTACCAGTGGAATCAGCTAACGTTCCCCAACCTCCCGGGGCACTTTAGGTTGAATTCAGAACAGCATTAGGCATGCCTGTAGGGATTAATGCTGGAGAGTGTGCTTGCCCTGTGGGCTGTTAATACACTCTTTAAATACAGCAGTATGTGCCCCACTTTTATTCTCACTGGGAGAATCATGCTCAGTGAGGCAATACGTTCTTGACAGGAAGTGTTGTGTCCTCCCTCATCTTTGCTGTAAAGCAGGGGTGGGAAACATCAGGCCCAGGGGCCAAATGTGGCCTCTCCCCGGGGATACCACCCCTAGAGGAAACTAAAGCAATCAAAGGCCTGATCCAGGAGGCCTCTCATTCCATTCTGCTCTTAGGAGCATGGTTCATTCTGGTTCCAACGGCTGAAGTCAATATGAAAATAGGACTTGTATTCCAAGACCGTAGCTTGCATACTGTAAGCACGCAATTTGCTTTTCTTTGGCATTGACTGATTATTGTTTTTAAGCCAATCCTTTGGTGTATAAACCGCCCAACCTTCCTAAATGAAGATTAGAGAGAAATAATTACATAGATACAAATGGAATTAACCCAGGTTGGAATTTATCAGGACGCTTTGAAGGTAACACTCCCACATCTGACTAGGATTTTAAAGCACTTAGGAATGCCCACATAAAACAGGCTGCCAGCAGAGAAAGGGCTCCTCCAATTATTTCTCCAGCAGGTGCCAGGGATTTGTTTTTGGGCCCATCGATGGTAGGAAACTTCACCTCACCACCTGGTAGCTGCTTCTTAAACAATGAAGGGAAAGGAGGCAGGGAGGGCGCAAAAGGGCACATTCTTTCCCAGCACCCATAAAGCGATCCTGGAGACACCTTTTACTCTGAACTGTAAAAGTGAATCCATCTGCTGTGGTTCCTTTCAGCTTCTCATTTTCTCAATCTTACGCTGATGCAATTAGCATGTTAAAAACCTTACACGTTAGATGTAATTATGCATTTCACGCCAGGGAGAGTTTGGAACTGGAGGTCCGGGAAACCACAAATGTATTATAGGGCACACAAGGGTGAAGTTGTAGCTGCCTCCAGATGACCTGTTGATTGAACATTTGATTTGTTTGGGTGGAGTCTAAATGACATTGCACCAAAGAAATGTTATCACACACTTTCCAGTACAATTCCCTGTCACTTTCCTTACTGCAAAACAAAACCAAAACCTGCTTTAGGCAGAGCAGGGGAGCTCCGAATCAACATTCACTGTGCAGCTTGAATGTGTTGATTTGTGACTAAACCTCACCCCAAAATAGCAATGGTCAGGAAGTGCCAATGATATCGTATTTTGGACATAACTTATTTTGGCACTCCCTGTCCTGCCTCCGCAAGTTTGCCCCTGCTCACTTTTGAGAATGCAGACATTTGTGATGAACAAACTTTGCAGAACATGTCAAATGTGTAGCCAGTCTTTGGACGTGCCCAATTTGCAGGTTCAAGGTCTGCAGTAATTAAGAAAGTCAGGGTCCTAGGAGTGAATTTTTTTATGGGAATCCATGCAGACCAACTGAATTTCTTACAAATATTTTTGGCTTTACTTCACACTATCATTTATTATTTTTTTAATGATCATAGAGAGAAACAGTCTTATCGGAAACATTGTGGGCAAAAAATCTTTATCCACTCAGCTTTCCAAAGTCTAGCTGTATTTACTGAAAGTTCAAAAGGTGCAGTTATATTCTCCCCCTGCTCCAAACTGCCTCTTTGAAAAATAGCCATTTATTCCAGCTTGCTGAAATGAGAAACATGCTCTTAGTCTACAATTTCAAACCCCCAAATTGCCAACTTTGGGATTTTATCTAAAGGGCTGACGGTTAATGGTTTGCATTTGCTTTCCCAGTTAAATCTCGTCTGCCCCCTGCAGAAATGTCAAAATTGGAAAATGAGAGTGGCCACAGGATACACTTTGCCCAGTTGCTCATTTTCCAGGGATAGAATGGTTGTAATGAGTACTCATTTCTCTGCGTCGTACAAGTTCCATCATGAATCTGCACTGTAAAAGTAGCTATTAAAATTTATGGGTGGAAGCAGTCCTTGGACTGGTGCGTGTGTGTGCGCGTGCATGCATTTTATTTATTTCTTTGTTTAAAAGTGTTTCTAAACCACTTAATATTCAAGCATCTTCAAGTGGTATATAGAAATGCAACACAGAAACAATAAAACAGGATCGTAAAAACAGAGATGTAACATGAAAACCAGTAAAGCCGTGCTCTACAAACAGATAGAAAACAGGAATTCCAGTATAATAACAGGCGCCAGTCTTACAGGTCAGGGAAACCTGGGGTGAAAAGATATGTCTTTTCAAGTTGCATGAAGCAACTGGTGGTTGATGCTTCACATATGGCAGAGTGAAGTGGATCCCACAATGCGGGGACAATGGTTTACAATCCTGTACAATCCAGGGTTGTAAAGACTGCGGAGAGAATAATTGGGTGCACTCTTCCCACCTTGGATCGAATCTATGCTTCCAGGTGCCATAAGAAAGCTGCAGAGATAGAGCAGGATAGTGCGCACCCCAGAAATGATCTCTTTCAGCTTCTGCCTTCTGGAAGAAGGTACAGGGTTATAAAAACTAGGACTAGCTGCCTGAGAAACAGTTTCTATCCAAATGCGATTTTGGTTTTAAACACAGTGTAAGGTGGTCTCTATGGGAGTATATTGTATTCAGTTATGGGGTATCAGAGTTTTTAAGGGGCTAACCAGGCTGGGATAGCAGGCTTGTTGGTTTTTGAATGTCTGATGTAGATTTTTTTCAATTTCGTTATATGGGACAATGACAATAAAGATTATCATATGGTATGGTGGAAGATGCCTTTTTGGGGTCACTCCTTCTGTGGTATCCTGTAGACCTTAGTGTAAAAAATTATCCAGAGGATCCAAGGGATCTTACAGGTCTATAATGGAGTTGTCTGTTAGTGTGTGTTTGTATTGGTGTGTGTATGCCCATACGCATGTATGGTGCATGCATGTGCCTGAAATTGTGGGGTGGCCCGGCACATGGACAGCTCATCTCAGCTAGTTTTGCACCACATATGCTTGTTTCCTTTTAGTTTTTGAAAATAAATTAACATTCATAAGCATTTGCAGCATGTGTGAGCCATTATTGCTGCTACTATTAATTACCTAACCTTCACCCCAAGGTCCCAGGCTGGGCTACAGCATTAGAACACAACTTTAAGCCCAGTTTAAAACAACTTGCTGTTAACAGGAAAACAGTCTTGATCAATGAATAAAAAGCAAAAGAGCGAAGAAGCTTGGTAGCTGTTCTGCAATGCCCTCCAGAGGTTGTTGGACCACAACTCCCATCAGCCCCAGACAGGATGGCCAATGGTCAGGGATGATGGGACCTGGAGTCCAACAGCTTTTGCAGGGCTGGTTACCCCTGTTCTAGACAGTACTAGAGGAAATGCTATTCATATGGTCAGTGCTTCCCTCCCCCACTAGAAAAATAGGTGCTGTGGTACTCACCATGAAGTAAGTGCCACACTTTTTAACAAAAAAGAGGTCTGGTAATAATAATAATAATTAATAATAATAATAATAATAATAATAATAATAATAGTTTATACCCCACCCATCTGGCTGTGTTTCCACAGCCACTCGGGGCAGCTCCCAACAGAATATTAAAAATACGATAAAACATCAAATATTAAAAACCCTTGACTACCCCCTGAAAAAAGCACTGCATATGGTGTTTTCTTCTTTTTCTACATTGATTTAATGATTCTATAGCTAACTTTAGCATGGGATTTTACTCTTGGACAACTTGCCCAGTATTTGTGGATTTTTTTGCTTTATTGTGCCAACAAGTGCTACATGTTTACCAAGATGTTAATGAGTCTTTGCACTTGCCTAAAGTTCCTTCTCATTGTTTTGAGAATATATATATATATATATATAGTCAGTCAGTTTTATTGCACATAGCCGAAGGCTGCTGCAATGTATGTATATGTGTGTGTGTGTGTATTATACAGTAGAATCCTATGCCAAATTGCCTGCTCCCATTCTTTTATGGATGGGATTTGCCATCCCCCGACTTTTGTTTTGACCACACCCACCCCTGGCGCTCACCCAGCCTAGAGGGTCGGCCTTGGAACTTGAAAAGGCTCCCCACCCTTCTGTTAAATCATGGCTGAACACAGACGTGCGATATGTTTCGCTTGCAATCATGTTTCCATAAAACTGTCTCTTGACCTGTAGAAATGAATTACTAGAAGCAATATAACACAGCCGAATGATTTCATGTTGCTCATCAAGAGCCAACAAACTGATGTGTTGCTTTTGTGCTGCCAGAAGTTTAAATTCATTTCACCAGCATGCGTGCCGGAGAATTTCCTGGTAGATTCTGTCTGAATTAATTTGGATTTTCCGCTTCAAGGTACCAAGATACAAGAGAACAGCACTTAGTCATCCTTTCATATTTTCTCTCTCCCTCCTGCCCTCTTCTAGTTACACCCATCCTGTACATTCAAAGCACATTTTTACTACTTTTCTCCACTTTGGGGTTGGAGAACTGCATTATTAAATGTGGAGAAGTGTGAATTTTGAAGGAGAGCTGCAGAAAGAGAGTAGAAAGAGAAAGAAGTTGGTACCTTGCAGCAACTTACACGGAAGACTGTAATCAGATAACATGTGATTGCCCTTCACTATTTTTGAGACCACCTCGCTAAGAATGAGTGGAACCACTCTGTGGAACGTTTCTTATGCTTCTTAAGTCCTGCAGCTCCTCTATAGGAAAGGGATGGGGAACCTGTGGTTTTTCAGATGTTAGTGGACTCCAACTACTACCTGTGGGAATGTTCAGAGTGGCAGGAGAGGATATATTGTTTATTAATATCCTTCCTAACTTGCGCTAGCAAGTTCCTTTACTTAGCAGAGTTTCCATTCCCCTTTTACATGCACAGCAGATACCTGGTTGCAGGCTTGTGTAAACCTCTCACTATTCTACAATTTAATCTGTCTTCAGATTGAATTGTACGTTCCTGGTAAATTCCCTTAAATCCCTCTTAAAAGAATAAAGACGCCACAATCTCATTCAAAGTCAATAAAATAAGTTTACTTACATCAGTTCACAGTTGGATCCCTGAAGGCAGACTTAGTTACAAATATGTACATGTGGATCTTCCCCATACGGGGGGATAATCCCAGTGCTTCTGCTAAAAGCTGGTCAAATAACGAAGGAAGTGAAAAAGAGAGAGGTGTGCTGCATGACTCGTCCTTTTGTTACCCGGATAGGTTAGGTCATGCCCACCTTCTGTCACATGCAAAAGGAAGGATGCTCCAGCCCAGGAGGAACAGGAAGTTTCATCTGGCTGGACCAAACATCCCCTTGCATATCCACTCTAGTAAAACAAGGGATGTTGTATTTGACTGCCTCTCATGGATCACATCCCACACTACCAGCCACAGCCAGCATAGCCAATGAGTCCAGCAACATCTGGAATGCCATGGGTTCCCCCACCCCTGGTTTAGGGCAAGAACCACAGCTCAGGGGTAGAGCATCTGCTTTGCATGCAGAAGGTCCCATGTTCAACCCCCAGCATCTCCAGGTAGGGAACTCTGCCTGAAACCTTGGAGAGCCGCTGCTGATCAGTGTGGACCAGGGCTTCTCAAACTTGGGTCTCCAGCTGTTTTTGGACTACAGTTCTCACCATCCTTGATCACTGGTCTTGCTAGATAGGGCTATCTAGCCCTATGGGAGTTGTAGTCCACAAATAGCTGGAGACCCACGTTTGGGAAATCCTGGTGTAGACAATACTGCGCTAGAGGAACCAATAGTCTGACTCAGTAAAGGACAACTTCCTACATTCCTGAGTCACCAAAACTATGATTATATAGGATTGGGAACCATTGACACTCCAGATATTCTTGGACTGAAACTTCCATCATCCCTGATTACTGGCCATGCAGGTAGGTGTTGATGGGAACTGTAGTTCAATAACATCTGGAGGACATCAAGTTCCTTCCAGAAACCAAGGGATGAAATTTAGACCCTGTTTTCTAGAAGGCAAAACCATTGTAAAGACTGTAATGGAGTCCTTGCTGACAAGCAGTAGGATGTGGAGACAAGTTGATTTTCGCCCTGATGAATACATGCAGCGGAGCTGGAAATGTTTGTGATGTATCAGTGCTGCTTCGGATTGCCAGATTGTGCCCAAACATAATGTGCAATCAATTTAGCTTCAAATACAAATAATCTCTCTTGCCGCCCAATTTCTTTGGTGTGTCAGAGAAGATGAATGAATGAAAGACCAAGGAGCAGCATGAAAAGCAGCAATTGCAAGCAGGGAGACGGGGAGAGGGAAGCTTGATTCATTGTGCCAGGCATGGACAAACCCCCAAGTTCCTTGACTGAATACAGAAGCCAAAGGAGGAAGGAGAGGGGAGAGGGCCCTGACCTTTGCCAAATGTGCAAAACTTCAAAGGGAAGAGAGCTGCCTGAATCAAGAAGAGCAATTGCATTTGATCTGGAAAATATGAAACCAGAAAAAATTATGCAGTGGGAGATGTGACGCATGATGGACCAGTGTGTAGGGGTGAGGAGGAGGCGGCAAGAGTTTTCACCAGCATTCATGGGGAAAGACTTTGTGCAACTGACTGATTTCTCAGTCACCAAATAATCCTTGGAACTGAGATGCTTTAGAGTCTGGGGTTAAGGGTCACCAATAGTGTAAAAACCAGGACACCCTGAAAGTTGTTGAACTTTTCTTTTTTTTTAGGAAACCATTGAAATTATTGAGCTTTTTTAAAGGAACACCTCAAAATTGTTGGGGCTTTCTTTGACAAACACCAGGGTTGTTGAGTTATTCCACCCCCTCCAAAATGCCAAAAAAAACCCCACCCTGATTTTTCAATTGACTTGCCTAAGATCCAGGACAAAGTCTTTTGGAAATTCCCTCCAGACATCAATTCCGCCTTTGAAATTTCAGTAATGTCTGGGGACATCAGGACATATGGCAGCCCTAGTCACCAACCTTTTGGGCCCGTAGGCAGATTTGAAAATGGAAATAATCTTGTAGGGGCAGGCACACCCACACCCACACCCACACCCACACCCCTAGTCTCTTGGCTGCAATAGAACGCCTCTTTCAAGCCTATTTTCAGAGGCAAGGCAAGGAACCTTTCAGGTGACTGTGGATACCTAGGCACCCCTGGGCACAACTTTGGCTACCTGTGCACTAGCTGAACAGAAACCAGTCAATCAATTTAGGACAGAAAGTGCAGAATATGCATTGAATTGTCGTTGCACAGCATCATGGTAGGGGTGTTCCCAACTCCCCCACCCCTTGCCTTTGGAAGCCTTGCAAGTGGCTGTAGGAGAAGGCCTGTGAGCAGGACCCAAGAGCACCCCCCCCCTTCTGCATTTCCAGTAACTGTGCTGCCTTTGGCCGCGGAGGCAGAGCATAGCCATCATGACTAGTGGCCATTGGTAGCCTTCTCCTCCATGAATCTGTCTAGTCCCCCTTTAAAGCCTTCCACCTTGGTGGGCCTTAACTGCCCTCTGTGGGAACGAGTGGCATAGTTTAACTATGCAGAAGATCCCAACCAGGTAATAAAAAATAAATCGTACCTTAAATTACTCCTGTGGTCTGGAAGCTTGCACAATCTGACAGTATATATGGGCTCAAGGTCCCTACTTGGTATTGTTTTTTAATTGATCTGCCATTATTGTTCTTTACTGTGGTGTGTGTGTGTATGCAGGCATGCACACACACACACACACACACACACACACACAGAGTGGTACCTCGGGTTAAGAACTTAATTGGTTCTGGAGGTCCATTCTTAACCTGAAGCTGTTCTTAACCTGAAGCACCACTTTAGCTAATGGGGCCTCCTGCTGCCGCCGCGCCGCTCCCGCGCAATTTCTGTTTTCCTTCCGAAGCAAAGTTCTTAACCCGAGGTACTATTTCTGGGTTAGCAGAGTCTGTAACCTGAAGCGTCTGTAACCCGAGGTACCACTGTACAAACGTACTGCTTTTTTTATTTTTTTGTAAGATACATTAAGATGTGCGTAGAAGGTGATAAATGAAATAGAGATGGACAATAGCTTTTTAGGAGAGATGAAGCTGCTATGATACAAGGCATAATATTTAATCAAACTTAACCTTCCAAAAGCACTTGCAAGTAACCAAATGACTTCATGCAGACCACCTTGCTGCAATGCTTACAACAACCCTGTAAGGTAGTATCGTTATCCCCCCTTTTTGCAAGATGGAGGGTGGCGGCAAGCAGCATCTGTGTGCCCAGCCACAGAGCCCCTCACCGGCGCGCCTGATCTATAAGAGGTGTGTGAAATAATTGGACATGACAACTGTCTGGGATTCAAACTGGCTACAACTTGGTTGATTTCAGATGTAGGTGTTGGGATACTTCTGGGAAGATGGGGGCATCAGGCAGGCCCCCAGTTGGCTCCAGCCACCGGCTGGCAGCCGGTCTCCCTTGGAACAGCATCAATCAGCGACACAAGTCTCAGATACATTTAGAGACCCGTGCACGCTCTATCAGCAGAGTGTGTAAATCTTCTCACAGCAGAAGAGGCAGACAGAGAAATGTGTAAGCATAATGTACAGCATTTTATTCAGCATAGTTCAGGAACAGAGGAAAACATGTCTGCTTCCCTTCATCTCTAGCAAAACAGCAGTAACACAAAAGCAACATACAACGGAAGTTCCCAGCAGACTGTGCTGGAAGTAAACAGGCATGTGATACACAACAGTCATGCCTGACCCTTTTAAGGTGGAATGGAACTATATCCTAACAGTAAGAAGCCTTGGTTTAGGCATTGGGCTTATATCAGTCTCCGCTCCTCCATCACCAGGGGGACTGAGGCACGACAGGGTCTATTCGGGAGTGGGTCCATCGCAAAACGCTGGTTTACATGGCTGGCCCCAATGCCGAGAGAAGCTCTATGGCCCGCTAACACTATGCAACTGGCTCCTTGGGTAGAGACTTCTCTCCAGACCCGTCTAACGGGGTACCCTGTTATTGCTGTCACAGAGAAAGGGGGTTGGATGAGTTACCACTTCACTGCGCCCTGACTGGATGAAAGATTACAGGATTTTGCCCAAGGCCTAAACCACCAAAGTTGTGCCCATGGGGAAAGCAAAACCTGCAGTGCAGGGGAAATTCCTTCCCAGCCCTGAATATGGCAACCGTCCGTAGACCACAGTAAAGCCCTCCTAGCTGAAAAAGGAAATGGTTAAGCATAAGGCAACTAAGGGAGAGGCAGGGTGGGTGACACTCCTGGCTGACTGGACTGTAGCATGCAGGGTCGGCTGTGCTAAATGGGTGACGGGCGGACCTGAGTGAAGCCTGCCCCCCATTCCCCCTTTTGCAAGTTGAAGGGCAGCAGCGGCAGCGAGCAGAATATCGTGGAGGCCAGCAAGTGAGGTCACAATGAGGTCGGTATCTTTGACTGATACCTCCAGAATCAAAGATGTAGGATGACAGAAAGCCGGAGGAGAACATTAGAAGAAGAGCAAACTAGCAGTCGTTTCTGGGCCAGATTTCATTATTATTGCCATCTGGGCTTGCTATTTCCGGGTTGGCATCACACCAAAACTTACTGTGTGTCAGTTGAAACAACTCTGTCAATAGCTCCTGACGTTTTGTTCCCCTTACTATTCTCTCTCTTCCATTCATGAATCATGATCTGCATATCTTTGTATCTATATATCTATCCGATCTATAGCTGCAAAACATTAAATTAAAACTGTTTTTGACCTGTTCTTCCTGGCTAGTGCCATACTCACAGGTCATACATCACCAGAGGTATGACAGTCTCATGATACATGGTTCCAAGAGTGCCGCCACAGAAGAATGAAAATGGGAGATCCCACAGCTTTAAATTTATGATCATGAAACTTCTAAAAGAAAAGAAAAAATGCTGCACAGCTTATGAAGTGGAAGGAAGGTGGGGGGAAACAGCAGAAAGTTAAGGAAGTCTTTGGAGGTCTACTAATTGCTCTAAAGGGTTTGATCTTAGCATAATCACTTTTATTTTATGTGGGGTTCCCTTACTATTCTTAAACTTTGCCTCCCCATTTGTTTCAAGAAGAAGAATGAGAAGAAGAAAAATAAAAAGGAATAACATCGGCAGATAAAATGCGTCTACGGGTAAGCTGATTACTTTCCCATTGAAATAAACATGACATGGAAATAGCAAATCCAAAGCAAAGGGCAAATGGTTTTGGCTGAATTGTTCCCGGAGTTGTTTGAAAGTGGGATTTGACTTTCGGGTTTACCGGTAAGTCAATGACTTGACAATTAATTAATTAATTAATTGAATCTCCATAAATGTGCATGTGGTGAAAAATTTATAGCTGCAATTCCCACAATTCCCTGGGAAGAGGGATCGAGAGCTAAACCACTCTCAAGAATTGTAGATCTCTCCTAACAGCTCTCAGCACCCTTAACAATTTACAGCCCCCGGGATTTTGGGGGGAAGCCGTGACTGTTCAAAGCGCTATTGTAGTTCTTTAAATGTATAGTGCAGATGGGGGGGCCTGTATTCCTTCTAGACTCCCATATAATTCTACTGAGAGTGCAGGATAAAAAGACTGGGAAAGTATTCACTGGGATTGTGAGCATTCTTGTTACCAAGCCTGTCTATCAAGACATTACTAAGAATTTAATTTTGGTCGAGTGTTTCTTATTGCTCTGGAAAAGACTTCCAACATTTCCATTCTGGGTTCATCATAGCTTCCAGGCCCACCAGAAAACCAGTCATGGTCCAATGATGCACCAACAACCATCATCTTATGATCTGCTGCTCTGACATTGACTGTGACTTTGCACACACGTGTTGTGAAACTCTCAATGCACTGAAGTTTATTCAATTAACAGACAAAATTATTGCCAACATCAGCACGGGGTGTATCCAACACATTAAGACATACTCAGAGTAGACCTGTTGAAATTAGTAGACTACTAACTTAATTTCAGCGGGTCTAGGTTGAATATAATTCAGTTGGAAAAGTTTCATGGACCATGTAGCTGACAGCTAGATCAGGAGGACTATTTCAAATAGCGAGCTGACATAACAAACTGCACACCAGAGTTTTGTGCATGTCTAACTTTCCTTACAGGCTCTGTCAAAATAAACAGACCCATTCTGTAATGATGATGAATGCCCACCAAAGGCTAAACTAATGTGTAAGTTTCTAATTTGTTTTTCAATCCTGCAGTCCTGATTTGGAAGGAAAGGGGTTTGTGTGTGTGTGTGGTTCTCAAACATCATAAAACTCCTACTCAAATATTTACAGCGTGCTTATAGTCACAAGTTCACCTCTGGACGAATTGTTTGACCTTATTTGCAAATGTGTCGGGAAGGGCTCATGAAGACGGATGATCTTTCAGGGACAATCACAGCACCGAAGTGAAGCTGAAGTGAGGCTGCTGTGCCCTGTTGCTGCATCAAAGGGCGTCGGTTGCTTTGAGATGCAAGCTTGAGTGCAGCCACCATGACACATCCAGAATGGAGATGGAGGACAGTCCCATTTTAACCTTTGGAAGGATCGCATGCATTTCACGGGTCATTTTGCAGGGTCCGCGATTCTGACATGCCGACATGGAACACCTGAGCGGTTGATGTTACCCAGTTGCTGAAACCTCGCAATTGATGTGCATCTGGGTTTCAATAATAAACATGCACTACGCAGGCAAACCGCCTTAGTTTCCTCTCCTTAAAAAGGGAGGTTCTGCCCCAAATAAGTATGAGCCAATCTTGCTGTACGCTTATTTATAAATTCAGATCATTTTTTTTTTGTATATTTTTTATTTTGCAAACATAACAAATAGAAAAAGAAAGAAACAGCATCGGCTCACATTAATGATAAAATAGTCTATCAGTTTTGACTTGTATATTAATATAAGCAATCCATATGTCTAAAAAGGTATCTAAATGAGAATGAGAATTATAAGCCACTGAATTAACAGTGATCTTTTCAATTCACTTAGTAGCAGATGTTGGGACAAGTCTCTTTGCAACCACAAGGGCTCAAAGGACCTACTTTATTTATGCATCTGTTTGTGCTTACATCACATCGCAGAAATATAAATTAAAAGTGCATGGAAACACACAAACATCAAGCCTACTTCCAAAACAAAGTTGATATGAACAATTATTTCTGGGCGGAAAATAAAAAGCAGAATATGCCTTATCGTATTTCCCCAATAGGGAGGGACACAGTTTTGGTCTTCTCAGTTTCCCATTCCCCAGCAGTCTTAAACTCCACATTTCTGCAGCAATTTCCATTAAAAAGAAAAAATTCTCATGACAATTCTTCAGCATTTTGGTGCAAATTTCTTCTAATATATACATTTCTGTATTAAGTTTTGACTTAATTTTTATACCCTGTACTTTATTTTCAACAATAGATTCATGTTTATGCATATTTTCCGCTAATAATTTGAGGGTGCTCCTGAATCCACCTTTGTCACTGGAAACTCAAGTCACCTCAGTGGCTGGTAGTACAGTGACAGCAGTAGTTCAAGCGTTAGTGACTTCAAGATTAGATGACTGCAAAGCACTCTATGCGGGGCTTCTGTTAGAGCAAAATGCTGTCGTACATTTGCTGATCACATTTCTGATCAGATATCTGCACTGGTTGCCCACATTTGCTACTGGGCTAAGTTCAAGTTGTTTCGGTTAGTACGAAAAGCCCTCAACAGCCCTGGACCGGTTTTACCTGCCTGACCCCAGGAATATGTCCACTCCATCTGCGGTTCCAGGTGCCATATAAGTCTTGTTCCACAACAGTAAGAAATCAAAATTTTAGTGTGATAGTAGCACCTGAACTTCAGTACATCCTATGGACACCAGACAGGCAGGTGTCAGGAATGTGGCCCCCCCAAGCTTAGGGGATGAGTTAGACTCAGAGATTGAACTAGGGACCAACCCTGCAGATGAGAACTGCCGGTCAGAATTGAGAATTGAGAAAGGGCAGTTTGACCCCCTTTTTGGAGAAGACTCTCTTAGCTTTCAAGGAGAGGAAGAGTTGGAAGGCAGCCAAAGCGTTGCTAGGCAATCAGCAGATAAGCAGTGGTCTGAGTCTGAGTCTGGGTTGAGTGAGAGTGAGGAAGAGGGGGGACGCCCGCCTCTCAGTCCCTGATCCAGGCGTTTGGATAAAATCAGAAGGCAAAGGAAGGGCAAGAGGGGAAAGGCGGGAGTCTGGCGTCCTTCCAGTTGTGGGAGGAGCAAAACTTCAGACTGACCAACAAACATAAATGCGAGCAGGTGAGAAGTCGGGCTCTAGATGTGCCTTTTTGTAAATAGACCTACATAAAACTGCTGGAGAGTCAATTACACTGGGCAACAATTTTTTACTTTTTGAATGTTGTCTAGATTTCTACAACTGATTTAGGGTATTTTTGCAGTGCTGAATCAGGAAATGGCATCGTTTCTCTCCATCAGGTCAGGTTTACTGTAAACTGAATGGTGGGCATTGATAAAGGTAAGTACACGTAAATTGCATGTTGCTTCACCATTTTTCAAACTTCAGGGCTTGAACTTCCGTTTCTTGGAACTCCAGGAATGCTCAGCGGCAGGGAGGTCTCTCTTTAGAGTCCAACAGTAGTCAGCCATCATGATTGTGTCCCAGCGACCCTGATACCTGGTCTCCATCTCTTTCATGTCCTGATGGAATCTCTCCCCCTGCTCGCCACTCATTGAACCCAGGTTCTCAGGAAACCGGTCCATATGTGAAAATAGGTAGTGCATCTTGATGCTCATGTTGCAGCCCAGGTTTCTGAAAGCAGCCAGCATGTTGTTGACAAGTTCTGTGTAGTTTCTGGCCTTATTCTTGCCAAGAAAGTTCTTCACTACCAGAACAAATGCCTTCCATGCTTCCAGTTCCACTTTGTTCATTGCGTTTCCGAACTCTGGATCTCTGATGAGCTGACGGATCTGAGGACCGTCAAAGATGCCAGCTTTCAACTTCTCCATGGTCAATCCTGGAAAAGCCTGGCACAAGTAAGTGAAGCAGTCACCATCCTTGTCCAGAGCCTTGGTGAACTACTTGATTAAGCCGAGCTTGATGTGCAGCGGTGGGAAGAGTATTCTGTCTCTGTCCACCAGAGGGTCGTTGATGACGTTCCTTTTTCTGCAAGGCACCAATTCCTCCCGCACAGGCCAGTCCTTCTTCGTGTAATGCTGAGCACGGTCCCTACTATCCCACATGCACAGAAAACATGGGTACTTGGTGAAGCCAGACTGTTGTCCCAACAAAAAGTTCACCATCTTCAGATCAACACAAATAAACCACTTATGCTGATCATAACCAATTTTCTCCAGCACATACTTCACCGCTTCATAGTTCTCCTTCAGTGTACTCAAGTGAGCCAGGGGTATAGAGGCAAACTGGTTGCCGTTGTGTAGCAGAACACATTTCAGTGATCACTTGCTGCTGTCAATGAACAGTCTCCAATCTTTGGGTTCGTACTGTGGCACTCCAAGCTTGAGCAGAAGCTGCGCAATATCTGCACAGTACACCAAGACCTTCTCTTCCGAGAAAAAACGGAGGTACTCTTGATGCCTGTTGCGGAAGAAGCTGATGTGAGCACTGTCAGAGAGGAGGTTTTTTCCCTTCAATCTGGATGCCAACAGTTCGGCAGAGTCCTTTGACAAGCTGAGGTCGCAAACTAGATCATTCAACTCCTTTTGGGAAAATGGATGTGGAGCATCATCTTCAAGAACCACTTCTTCTTCTTCATGTCCTTCAACACTGGAGGCATCTTCGTCACTAATGTCAGGAAGTTCTCCGAAGATAGGCACTGGAATTTCATCACAATGAGCTACAGGACGACGTGCTGATTGAAGATCAGTATACTTGAGGCCGCTCCGGTTCTTTCTGTTGATCCCAGTCACATCAACAGTGGAGAAGTAGCAGTCAGTGACATGGTTTGTCTGCTCCCTCCAAACCATGGGAATTCCAAAGTTCAGACTCCTCTTGCCATTGGTCCACCCACGTAGAGTCTCGGTGCATGCCTTGCACATCATGTGTGGCGCCCAAGCTTTATACTTCGTGGGGCGGCTGCCCCATTAACTTAGTTTTGATCCCCCAACTTTATGCTTTGCTGCACCAATTTAAGGAAGATTTCGAGGTTTTATGACTTCAAACTGATCCCTTTTCGACATAATCACCCAGAACTATCAGACCCGAATACTTCTTGTCATTAAAATAATCATTTCCAATCAAAACAATTATTCGACATGGCATTTTACCCCCCCCCCCAACTTCTTCTAAAATGCTCCACACAAGCGTACATGTGAACAAAAACGTAAAAAAACAACATGTGGTCATACCTCAAAAACTTGACCTGATTGAGCAAAACCAATGTGATTTTTGGATTCAGCACATCAGATTCGTCCTAAATCAACTGAAAAAATGCAGACAACAAATTTGTTGTTGACCAGTGTTATTTATTATTGGAGCTTGCTTGTCTGCTAGAGATCATTGCACCAGGCACTTCTGCTGTTTTCTTGTCAGTGTCTGCTTAAAACATTTTTCATTTAGGCAACACCATCTAGACCCTCAAAGGTTATTTGTGTTTTATCTCTTCTTAGCTAGTGTTGATGTTCATCATTTTTAATGCTTTTAAATATCTGTTTTTAACTGGTTTTTTATTTAGAATTTTAATGTTTTATTTTGTATTTTATTTTATTATTTCCCTCCCCCTTCTGTCAAGTGGCATATAAATCTTGTCAAATAACAAAATGCATAAATTGGTGGAGCATCTGTATCAATTGCAGGGGTTGCTCCAATTGTGCTGGGAAGTCTCGCCACAAATCACAGCAGTGCACTGTATCACGAGTGCCTGGATCTAGTCTACCCACCCCCTCCGGCCCCACCATCCCAGACGTTCCCCTTATGTCTATCATAGATTGGTCATAAAATAGTTAATCAAGAATTGTTGCAAGCTCTAAGCACTACATGGATATAATGTACATTGGGTTATATCCAAATAAAGTAGTACTCAAAGTAGACCCATTGAAATCTGTGGGTTTCAGTTAGTCGTGTCCACTTATCTCAGTGGGTCTTCTCTGCTGTGACATGTTAATCCATTACTGTGAGTGGCTTCATAATTTATGGCATTGTTTTAATTCCTGTTGCTGATTTCACTATCTAGTATCCAGCTGAACAAATCCAGCACCCAGCTGAAACTAGATCAGTGAATCAGCATTACTTTGGATGTCGTATTTTTCACTGTTAAGTGTTAGGAAGTCTCCACAGGTAGCAGCACCAGCAACCCTTACTGGAAGCCAACTGATTTCAACACAAACGGTTCTGATAACAAGCCATACCTCTGAGCAGGCAGCATTAAAACTCTGCAGGGTGAACAATGAAATGTAAGTCTTATCTCCTGTGCCTTTTCCATGGCTTCAGAATATCTGACAGCTCGGCCAAAGTGAATATGTACTTTGGACGATAAGGGTGACGTATGTGGCATGTCCACTGCACATTGTCTGCTTTTCAGTATGCACCGTTTCCTGTCTAATGATGCAAGGCAGGTTTGCTCTGGCATATGTTTCCAGTTCAGATACACTAGAGAGAAAGTTCAAGGTGTATAAAGTTTTGATTTAGAACTCATTGCCATAACTAGCTGTTTTTCTAGGAACAGAACAGACTCCCGATGCCCTCCACCATAAAAAAGTAGTTAAAATGGTGTAGATCTGTCCTTTGCACCATTGGGGGGGCATAAAAGGTTGAGAATATTCAGAGAAAATTCTTCAAATTGACCATTTCCCTCCCTTCAAGGAAGGAAACCAAGGTGCAAAATGAACACTCAAGACCTTCAAGATCCTATTAAGCGGGATTTCTTTCAAATGATTCTTAAGGACCATCTACAGAACTGGCTTTTGAAGGAAATGAGATTCAGAATTTGAGGGAGTTACTAAGGATGCTGTGGTGATTTAGAGTATTGACCAAGGATATGTAGGGCTGCCCTATGTCTGGATTTCCCCTGAAATTACTGGGATTTCAAAGGTTGAATTGAAGTCCAAGGGGAATTTCTGAAAGGTGGCGCTTTGTCCTGGATCTTAGGATCAAGTCAATCGAAAGATCATGGGCTGTTGTTTTTTGGCATTTATGTTAAAAGCTCAATAACTTTCAGGATGTCCTGGTTTTTAGTTTTTGAAACATGGCAACCCTAGGATGTGGAAGATCAGGGTTCAAACCCCTGCTCAGTCGTGAAACTGGATGATCTTGGACCACTCACTGCCTCTCAGCCTAACTTACCTCACAAGGTTGTTGTGGGGATTTGATGGAGAGGAGGAGAACAATGTAAGCATCTTGAGCTTCATGGAGAAAAAAAGGTGAGATAGAAATGCAATGAATAAATAAATAAGGTATTTATCATTTGCCCATGTATGTGCACAGAAAGTAGTACATCTAGCTGAAAGACACATATGGAGATCTGCATTGATCATTTGCAATGCATCCTTAATTCTTATTATTGTATAATCTCTGAAGGTTGTATAACTTTGACTCTGCAGGGGCATGGATGCTGAAGGGACCCTGCACTTCTGAATTTGCCACCACATTCCTGGTTGCACCTCATCCTATGAGGCTGCTTATGGTGACATTATTGTTGTTTAGTCGTGTCCGACTCTTCGTGACCCCATGGACCAGAGAACACCAGGCACTTCTGTCTTCCACTGCCTCCCGCATTAGAAATAAACAAATAAGTGTGATAAGAGAGTGGGCCTTCCTGGGTTTTTTTACTCTCAGTTGCACCCCACGAGAGGTGCCCTGTTGCCCCACCCAAGTTGTCCCACAGTACTGTTAAGGACTTCTCAATAGTCTGAATTCCTCCCTTGCCCACTGCCACTAGTGTTTCTCTCTAGGCTCTTGTGTTTTAATAAGCCTGCAATGAAATTATAGAGGGAAATGTAATATCAGATTCCAGGTTCCCTGTCTGGTACTATTTTAAAGTTTATAAGACTCTATGACTTTCTTCCTAATGAGTTATGCTTGGAAATGCCTGATAAATGTTCACCTTTTTTATTCTTTTGCATAAAACTTCAGTTCTATAAATCCCATCTTTCTTTTGCACAAAAGGCAAAGCCTAGTTCTTGTTCCCACCACTGCTATTGATCAAAGGTCAGCTAGAGTTTTATTTGGACCTGCACACCAAGGAAAGGAAACATAAAATGGCCAAGCCAGATTTTAATCTTAATGGCACTTGCTTAGGCAGGAAAGAAAGAAAGATAGAAAGAAAGATAGAAAGAAAGAAAGAAAATGATCCTGTAGTAACTGGCTGCATTTTTCTCATCTCCATTACTAATTTTGCTTTCTAGTCTGTTTGATGCTAAGATAGCTTTAAGGAGGGATTGAGTATATGGTTGCATTTGGATATCACAATAAACTATAAGGTCAGCGGTTCGAATCCCTGTGACGGGGTGAGCTCCCGTTGCTTGGTCCCTACTCCTGCCAACCTAGCAGTTTGAAAGCACATCAAAGTGCAAGTAGATAAATAGGTACCATTCCAGCGGGAAGGTAAACAGCATTTCCGTGCTTCTCTGGTTTGCCAGAAGTGGCTTAGTCATGCTGGCCACATGACCAGGAAGCTGTATGCTGGCTCCCTCGGCCAATAAAGCAAGATGAGCGCTTCAAACCCAGAGTCAGCCACGACTGGACCTAATGGTCAGGGGTCCCTTTACCTTTTATCCTCTTCTGCAACTGACCAGACTGCAACTGACGTAAATCACTATTATAACAATAACATGTGCCATTTATGTAACACTTTCAAATATTCAAAATACTCCACTTACATTTTTTGTGACAATCTTTTCAGCAGTCCTGTAAGGTAGACTAGTATTATTATCCTCAAATGGCAGGTAAGAATGGAAGCACCAGTGGGGTGTGGCTTTTCTATGGCCACCCAGTCAATTCATAGCAGATGCAACATTCAGACAAGGACTTCCTGACCTGCTTTTAGCTCAGACGAATAATCACTGCGCTATATCCAGCCCTCAGCTGTTCAGACAAAATGGCATGCTTATTTTGCATAATTTATTTTGCTTCAGGGAGCCATGAGGAATGCAAATAAGGTTACAGCACTGTGGTGTTCCATCCCTTGACCGTTGAAACCTCTACAGTGATTAGACTTTAGTTTAGAGATCTCACCAAGTTGAACAGGAAAAAGCTGCAACTGATCTTTTTTTGCCATGTCGGTCCCAAAGGGCCTTGTATCTGGTGGCTCCTCCACCTTGAGTTCTCCTGCCCCTATAGGTCTGCTTTGTGAATTATTATTTTTTAAATCCCACTTGGCACTGAAAAGGCTATATGGAGGCGGTTGGAGGATGGATGGCGGCTAACAGATTGAGGTTGAATCCTGACAAGACAGAAGTACTGTTTTGGGGGGACAGGAGGTGGGCAGGTGTGGAGGATTCCCTGGTCCTGAATGGGGTAACTGTGCCCCTGAAGGACCAGGTGCGCAGCCTGGGAGTCATTTTGGACTCACAGCTGTCCATGGAGGCACAGGTCAAATCTGTATCCAGGGCAGCTGTTTACCAGCTCCATCTGGTACGCAGGCTGAGACACTACCTGCCTGCGGACTGTCTCGCCAGAGTGGTGCATGTTCTGGTTATCTCCTGCTTGGACTACTGCAATGCACTCTACGTGGGGCTACCTTTGAATGTGACCTGGAAACTACAACTAATCCAGAATGCGGCAGCTAGACTGGTGACTGGGGGCGGCCGCCGAGACCACATTACACTGGTCTTGGAAGACCTACATTGCCTCCCAGTATGTTTCCGAGCGCAATTCAAAGTGTTGGTGCTGACCTTTAAAGCCCTAAATGGCCTCAGCCCAGTATACCTGAAGGAGCATCTCCACCCCCATCGTTCTGCCCGGACGCTCAGGTCCAGCACCGAGGGCCTTCTGGCAGTTCCCTCACTGCGAGAAGCAAAGCTACAGGGAACAAGGCAGAGGGCCTTCTCGGTAGTGGCGCCCGCCCTGTGGAACGCCCTCCCATCAGATGTCAAAGCGATAAACAACTACCTGACATTTAGAAGACATCTGAAGGCAGCCCTGTTCAGGGAAGTTTTTAATGTGTGACATTTTATTTGTACCCAGATGGGCGGGGTACAAATAATAAATTATTATTATTATTATTATTATTATTATTATTATTATTATTATTAGGCTTCATTGGATGTCCACCAGTTCTCTATCCACTTTCTCCATGCCATACACAATTCTACAAACATCTACCTTGACACCTCTTGCACATCTTTTCTCTAAACTGAAAACTTCCCAAAGCTTCAGCCTTTCCTCACAGGGAAGTCGCACCATCTCCTTGATCGTTTTGGGTACCCCATTCTGAAGAATGATGGGAATACACACAGACCAAAGGGATTAACCCTTTTAGGAAAGTATTCGCTGAATGTATTTGCTCCCT
The DNA here is from genome assembly GCF_964270895.1 of Podarcis filfolensis. NCBI lineage: Eukaryota > Metazoa > Chordata > Lepidosauria > Squamata > Lacertidae > Podarcis > Podarcis filfolensis. Next base: position 98,860,712 of record NC_139606.1, read on the forward strand.
TGTATTTGTGAGGAAATATTGTGTATCTGAAGTCTTTATCATGCCATGTTAAAACAAGCTAATGGAAAGGGCTCACATTCAGGGAATGACATACGGTATCTGAATAATAATAATAATAATAATAATAATAATAATAATAATAATAATAATAATATTCATTTTGAGCAATTGTGCTATCTGCACTCCTTACAACCATGGTGCAGCCATCTGAAGCATTTCTTTGAACTGGACTGTTAAAGAAGCTGGATTGATCATAAGGGGTGGGGAAATGGTGCCCCTCCATGTTTGAAATGGACCATGTGGTGCACATATGGTCATATTTTTATGAATCATTTGTATATTCCTTGGCTAGGCTCCTGTGTTTAAATAATTGTGGAAGCAACACAATACAGCTGTATTTAGATATTGTTTTTGGTTCATATGTAGGAAGTGTGTGGAGAGAATATATATATATATATATATATATATATATATATATATATATATTCCCTTCTCACAATAAAGAAATTGTCCATTCTGCTGGAATGTACACTATGCCTTGATAAAATCTATCGGTCCTTTTCAGGTGCGGAAATAAAAGACCTTAAAACATGAGAGTGATGCCAACTCAACATTATTAGAGTCTCTAACAGTCAAGGCTGAAGGTGCTATTCATTACTGTGGTATAAAAACAAGCCTGTCTGCTTGGCAGGGAGATTGACTCTGGCGTTGTTTCTAAAATTAATAACATCTTATTAAATAAAATAGCCCATACTTTGCGATAGTGTTACTTTAAGGAGCATGGCCTGGGCTGGCTGTATTGATTCCCTGAGAAAGGGGTCCAAGGAAAAGACCTTGAAAATAAAGTCTGAGGATGGACCCGGTGGCTTGTGTAAGAAAGGGGCCTTGTTTGCCATAATGAAGGCCTTGAAATATTACCTCCTTGAAGTGATGCGTGAACTACAGAGCTGTAGGCAAAAACTCCACCACCACCACTTGCCAAAGCACACTGTTGAATTTGGAGGATGCGAAGATCCTACCTTCAGATGCACCCTTTTTGTGTGAAGATGATCTGAACAGACAGTTGTGTTAGCTTAGATCCAAATAGTTGTCTGTGAGCAAAAGGGCTCCTTCTGTTCATGGGCAGGACTAAGATTCTGTGGAGGATCCATTTGGCAGAAGTAAGGAGGCAATTTATGCTGATTTTCCGCTTCCCTCTGTGCTATCTCTCATGCTGTCCCAGAAGGTCCAACAACCCTCCAGAGCAGATTTTTTTTGGGGTCTTGAGGTGTTGGGGGGGAAGAACAACCTGCAAAAGTTGATTCCTCCATGACCACTATGAGAGTACAGTGGTTCCTCGGGTTAAGAACTTACCGTATTTTTCGCTCTATAACACGCAACCAACCATAACACGCACATAGTTTTTAGAGAAGGAAAATCCGTAGGCATGCCACCCGTAGGCATTCCCTCCATAACACTCCATAACATTTCCCTTTACTTTTTAGGAGGAAAATTGAGTGTTATGGTGCAAAAAATACGGTAATTCGTTCTGGAGGTCCGTTCTTAACCTGAAACTGTTCTTAACCTGAGGTACCACTTTAGCTAATGGGGCCACCTGCTGCCACAGCACGATTTCTGTTTTCCTCCTGAAGCAATGTTCTTAATCCGAGGTACTACTTCTGGGTTAGTGGAGTCTGTAACCTGAAGCATCTGTAACCTGAAGTGTCTGTAACCTGAGGTACCACTGTATCCCCTGAGTGTATTAAAGGAATCTTTCCATTGGAGGAAGCCTAGTTAGGATCCAATTATAGCCAGGGAGTGGCAGATGAGGGCTGTACATTGTTACAGGTGCTGCTTTTGTTACTTTCAATGTATAAATATACCCTCCTTTTCTACAAGGCAATGGTGCTTATTCCCAAATAAATGTGTTTAGCATCAAGGCAAAGTTCTGTATTGGGGTTGATGCTATCTATTGGCAGTTGCAGAAGAGTGGACTGCAACAGGTCTATGCATACATAGAGGTGGGGAGATCTGAGATGGAGGGTAGAAGATGAAGAGGAAAGTGTTTGAGTTCCTAGTGGAATACTCAAGGTGGCTTTAGATATTGCACAGAAGCAGAAAAGGGGAGATAAAGTGTGAGCGATGCACATTTCTTGTTTAACTTTTTGCTCTCCCTTCATGACATATGAAGTGGAAGTGCATGTATCTGCCCTGTAGATAAGGGACAAGGAATCTGTGGTCCTCCAGATGTTACTGGACTCCACTCCCATCATGCCTAGTCCCCCTCCCTGCTGTAGAGGGAAAAATTGGCACAACTTCATTGCTGAAAGACAAAGTACAAGCTTCCTCCCTCCCTTGCTTCTGTGGGACATCTGAACTTGCCCTCAAAACTGAAACAGAAACTGAGGCTGTGGGAGTTAGTGCCCCTGGACTAAACTGGACTTACTTCTCAGTAGACATGCCTAGATTTCCTTGTACTGTAAATGCCGGAATGGGGTGAGTTCATACATATGGTATGGCATTATCCTTATATTCTCAGAAGTAGTGCTAATCTAATCTTTATATATATAGGCCCGCATCCTAGACTTTCCTTATGTAAAGGATATGAATAATTTGTCAGGCGCAAGAAGCTTTCCGGCCAAAGGCTAGCCAAACTGTGAGAAGATGGATTGTGATAATTTGGGAGCCGGCTAAGAAAAATAAATGCAGGAGAGCAATGCAGTACTTAAACCAGTGGGGTTTTGGTCAAATGTTACAAATGGCTACTTAATCAAACCACGGTTGGATACAAAAATATTCCAGGCAGCTATTCATCCTCCCTCCTCGTTTTATATTTGGGTTGCCTTTGGTGTATGCCTCCCCCAGGAAAACGGGGGCCAAATATCTTCTTTTGACTTGCTTCCTGTGTCAGGGTTGAAAATGGATTTCTGCCTCTAATGATCTCTGAAGAAGATCCCACCCTCTCAATCTGGCTTGACCTAGTCTTGATCCCACCATGTTGATGGTATAGTTCTCAGCAAGGTCCCACAGTCCATCTGTGCCCTCTTCCCAAGACTTTCCAGTAGCCTCTAGGGAAATAAAAGATGGTGAAATATACTCAGAGTTGAGTGTGGATTTCATGCTCTTTATTCAGCTCATAGTAGTGAGGAATGAAAGTTTCCCCAAAATATCTGCTTTATATACATTATTTACACAATGGGTCGCACGTGATTGGCTAATTCTGGGATCCTCCTGTAGGCCACTCAGGTTGCGGATTCACTTCCACCTGGAGCTGGATTGGGTGGCTCCTGCGGACCAATCATACTGCTGCATTCTGGACCCTATTGTTCTAGGACCAATCAGACTGCTGCTTTTTGGATCCTATTCAGCTCAGTACATAACACCTGGGGTGTGTGAAGCCAAGGTGTCCTTTGTTTCCTCACCTCTCACATCTGGTTGCCAGTGACTTTGGTCAGTTTGTCATCCTGAATGCTGGTCTTTAGGAGTGTTATGTTCATAATCGGGGGCTCTCTTCCAAGTCCTCACTCCCACTGCCTACTGAAAGGAGGTGGCTGGTGGGAAGAGAGGCAGAGCCAGAGCCAGCTAAAGAATTTTGCTGCCCGAGGAAATGAATTCCCCACTCTCCATGATAATAAGCAAGACTGGCCAATGACACAAGCCTTGGGATGGGTGACTCTATCTATTCTGGTTTCTTCCCCCGCCCCAATCTTGAGTTCAGTCCTCCACATTAGTTTGTGATTATTCTTTTTAAGCCCTCATAAAAAATTCATCAGCTTAATAAGTGAATTGTTTGTTTGCATGCAATTTTGCTTAATATAACCATTTTTACAAAACCATTTCCCCTCATTATGATATATTTTGTATGTTATTTTCACTGATACGTGCATTTTAATGCGCATTTTACCCCGGGTGTATACATTTTTGTACACATTACTTGGTTGCAGAGCCGCACTGAGAAATTCAGAGAAATGTGAATTTCAAAGGGTCACTATTCTCTATCCAAGTTGTCTAGCCAAGCAATGTGTATAAAGTGCATATGTGTGTAAATAAATGCTAAAGTGTGTAGATAAATGCATGTTTATATATGCACTCTTTAAAAAATATTTAAAATGTTGTCATAAACTGCACTGATTTTTTTGGGAGGGTGGTATTTAAATATTTTTACAAATAAATAAATAAGTATGCTAGTGAAAATAACCAATGCATTACATAAGGCAAAACTGCTTTGCAGAGATGTGTACATTACGCAAAATTGCACACTCAAATGGGTCTGTTAGATGAAATTTGCACTAAAATACTGTTGAATTCTCCCAAGGACTTACAAAGAAAGCAGATTGCAAACCGATGGGGGAAATGTGGAGAATGGAGAAACTAAAGATAATTAAATTGACTGATTTGCCTCTCTGTAATATCAGGTAAGCCTCTCTTGGGGGACATTCCACAGTTCACAGTTGAGGGGCCACAACCAAGATGGCTCTTTCCATTGTGGAAGGCACTTTCTGCATTTCCAATGGTGGAGGCACCCAAAATTGGGTCTTAACCCAATAAATTGAGCACCACTCAAAGCATCTTCAAAAGCCATGTCTGGAGAGCAGGGTGCATTCCAACACAGATAATATCAGTGCATAGCACTGTATAAAATATTGGGATAGTTTTCTTTCAGACTCTCTGGGCCACATAATTGTGTGGGGTTTCTTTGTTAATCTTCCCCCATCCCAATATTCATTTTGTTTAAAAAAATAAAATAAACAGTCTTATAGAAGGGACTTAAAACAACCACTACTTGCATTTCTTGACCTTGCACATGGGCTTTGCTTGCTCTACAAGGGGAAACAAGCAATTGCAACTTGATTAAGGTAGCCTTTTTTGAAATTCTGTGTACAAGCAAAGGAATCATAATTTCAATATCTGTCTAGACAAAACACCAGATGCTCATAAAAAAGACCAGATGTCAAGTACTTTTGGTCACATCCTTAAACAATGGGAAATACGAGGCTTTAATTCACATCAGTCTCACATCCTGAACCGCCATGCAATAGCATGCAAAGACTTTAGTTATGAAACGCCACAAGAAACAGGGGCATTCATTGTGTGCCCAGGCGTGGAAAGTGCACAGCTCGCCATGTGGCCAGCCCAAGGTATGAATGAGACACAAGACATCAGAATTGGGTTGAAACTGGTCACAACTTTATCGATTACAGATGCAAGCTGGTTTTGGCAAAGGCATTGGGTATGCATCTGGTATCAAGCAGCCTGCCTGCTGGTTGATCAGTAAGGTGGGTTGACCCTAAGTCGCCCCTTGACATATTATATTAAGTGGGATGGGTCCAACAGGGCTGCCACTTGGAAGGTTGCTATAACCCATCATCCCTTTGAGGACTTCCAGATAAAGCAAACCCTTACTGGGAAATAGCTCAGTTGGTAGAGCATGAGCCTCTTAATCGCAGGGTGATGGGTTTGAGCCCCAGGTTGGATGAAAGATTCCTCCATTTCAGGGGGTTGGAGTAGATGACCCTCGTGGTACCTTCCAACTCTACAGTTCTATGATTCTATGACCCCTTTGTTGGGGTACTCAATGTCCAATGATGTGCCTCAATGCATTATTCACTCAAAGTTGTGACTTTTGCTATGAGGAAGGCGAAAACCTGCAGAATGGCCAATTTGTCTGCAGAGAAAATTCGTCACTGGCCCTGAATACAGCAACCAAGTTTTCCATAGTAGGGTCCACAGGTCAGTCTGCTCACCTTTGGGCAGGCCCACACAGAAACAAGGCAGGAGGGTGGGAAATACAATGGCAATCTGGGAGAAAGAGGGGGGGGCCTGGGTGCAGCTCTTATGGAGGCTTCAACCACACACCCCAAGTGCTCCGACTGGCCTGTTCAAACAGGCTTTTGGTGTGAACCCGTTTGACCAGGGAAGGACTCTCAGTGTCCCTCCAACAGCCAGAGGCTTTTTAGCAATGGAAGTGAGGCCCCAAAGAAACATCTGCAGAAGTCTGTCAGGAACTCTATTTTAAGAGGAGCTGGGAACCTGTATCTAGGTTTCTATTAAAAACCCATTTCAATCTCTCGCTTATCTTCATTTCTGATACTTTGCGAGGTCTGAGCTGCACCCTCAACTACCCTAATTTGTCTTTTGTGCCAGAACACTTTGTAAGCAGTCAGCCTCCCTGTCTCTTTATCTTTTCTCCCTCTCATTTTTTTTTTGTAGAAGTAGGGGAGGGGAAATGACCTCAGAGAGCTAGCAGGTCATGCAGTAGGTCATTTCTTTAACTCTCAGCAACACTACAGTGCCAGTCAAAAGTCATTGCACAGATTTTGAAGCACAGCCAACAGATTAGGGAGCAAAGATTTATGCTCCCATTGAATCTCACCACCTTTCCCAGGCAATGTGATACTGCATGCAAAAGGCCCAATTTATTCAGTTATATTTGGCAGAATACATGTAGGGCTCTTCCAAGGTCAGTGTTGGGGCAACCTCTGATTTCATCTAACATTGCCCAACAAGTAAATAATGTGGAGGGACTCATTTGTGTGTCTGCTTGGAGAAGCTGTAGAGTAGAAATGTCTAAATGGGCACGACGATGTAACATTTCTCACCTACTTTGATGCCAGCAATGATTCAGGCTAAGCAACACACATTTTACCTTTTTGTTCCACTTGGAAAGATAGATCTGAGAATCACAGAATCAATCATAGAATGGTAGAGTTGTGAGGTACCCCAGGGTCATCTAGTCCAACCCCCTACAATGTAGGAATATCAGTTAAAGCATCCATGACATTCATCTCCAAAGCATTCATCTCCAATGCAGGAGATCCCACAACCTTCCAAGGGAGTCTCTTTCACTACCCAACAGTCTATTTAACTTAGCAGTGTTCACAGTGGAGTCAAAAAACACAGTCATCTTGCTTCACATACAATACCCATTATTTTCACCGATGGCAGCTAGCTTTAGCAAACACCAGTTTCAAAAGCAGAGCAACATAAGAAAAGCCCTTCTGGATCAGGCAAAAGGCCTATCTAGCATGAACTTACAGTCTCTTCTTCTAACTTCCAAACAACTGTCTTTTCCTCTCTCTCCAGAGCTCAGCCCTCAGCCTTCTGTATCTCAGTTTGGCCATGCCTTGCAGCTCCTATGAGAGATTCCCACTTTTACCTTCTCCAGCAGTTTGCTCTTTTTCTTTCAAGCCAAGAAGACGCATTCCAACGCTCGATTTAACTTAGCAGTGTTCACAGTGGAGTCAAAAACACAGTCATCTTGCTTCACATAAAATGGGGTCTCTCTTTCACGGGATACACTGAGATCCAGTGCTGAGGGCCTTCTGGTGGTTCCCTCATTGTGAGAAGTGAGGTTACAGGGAACCAGACAGAGGGTCTTCTGGGTAGTGGCACCCGCCCTGTGGAACGCCCTCCCATCAGATGTCAAGGAAATAAGCAGCTATCTTATTTTTAAAAGACATCTGAAGGCAGCCCTGTTTAGGGAAGTTTTTAATATTTACTACTGTATTGTTTTTAACACTCGATTGGGAGCTGCTCAGGGCGGCTGGGGAAACTCAGCCAGATGGGCAGGGTATAAATAAATTATTATTATTATTATTATTATTATTATTATTATTATTATTATTATCATGTGACCAATGTTAGCCAATCACATGAGAACTACAAGAGAACCCTCTAGAATCAAGGTACCAACCAATCAAATTTAAACACATAGTAATGCATACAAGCATTTACAATTTCAGTGAATTAATATACTTAACAAGAACTTCCAGTTTTGCTGCCTGCCTGAGACTGCAAAACAGGAAGATTGTTAAGCGCCTGATTAGCTGTTACTATACACAGATGTATGGTGTGAATGGGACCCTTGTATACTGTTTGATTCTCAGATGTATATGGCACAACACAGTTGCCCTTCACACCTTCCTCTCCTGAACTTGCATATGCTGGTCTGTGCACAGGTATTTCCTGCTAGTGGTTCTGCCTCCTGCCATGGTAACCCTCCCACAAGCAGACAGCTGTGCTGTGACAGCTGCACATGCCCAGTGGAGCACATAAGGGTCTAACTGGATCAGGGCCACATAAATATATAGCAGGATGAAAAAAATGTCTTGTAAATGTTGGGGTGGGGTGAGGGGCAGAACAAAGAAAAACCAACAACCCCAAGATTAATATTTTCTTCTTGGAATATTCTCAAATATTTCCTTGGCTCAAATGTTGCTTATCAGTCAGAGATCTGCAGATATTCAATTCCCCGTTGTTAAATATTATCCCAGCCCTTTTCCCCACTCCACTTTTACAATGTTTTACATAGCAGAGCTAATGCACAAGGACAAAATATTTCCCACTACCCTTCATTATTCCTTATTAACAGACTCAGCATCAATTTAGAACATTTGGAGCTATTTAAATATCTTCAAACTGGCATCCTTAAACCTTCACCCACAATGCATTTATTAATGGAAAAATGGCAGACATAAAATATGTAGTAAATCCTCATATGTTAACCAGCTGCTGTAAGTATGAATAGGGTGTATATTGCATATAAAATCTTCAAAAAGAGCTCAGAGGAATGTAGAGAGCGAGCCTCACAGCATTATGGAAACACTTCACTGGGAAATTAGCTTAAGCTCTAGATTTCAGCAAATCATTCTCAGCAGATAATTCATTTAATTACTTGAGCCTGCTTTTGGCCTGAAAATTAATCACTGACATGACACTAGATGCACTACTTTTGTTGGGTGTTGATTTCTTCAATCTACTGTTTCCTACTTGAGGACATTGCCATCGATTCGCAACACTTGGGGGAGGAGTGCGTTGGCTCTTGCAGAGTTCAGTGAGAAGTGGGGCGCAGTGGTGACGAAACTGTGGTGTGGCAGGTGGGATGTGGCAATTCTTGTTTTGCTTTAGGTGGTGAAACAGCATGGGTTGCCCCTGTGGCTCACAAGATAAAAACACCAAAATACATAACATAAGCATGTAAGAAGTGACATAATAGAAGTACATACAATTATGCACTCGAACTCAAAGACATGCAACGAAGCTGAATGTTAGATTCATCCCTTCTGGAAGGTCTATCATGTCTGCAAACTTCACCCAACTGTACCAAAAACACCCTAAAAACAATTTAAAACCCCACGTTTAAAAGTGCTCGGTTCAATTTTCTTTTTAAAAAAAGACAAAAACAAAACCTGGAACTATTTGTCTGTAATTTGGCAGACTTTATTTACTCTAGTCTAGAGGGACTACTATGCCTGCAAATTCCATCCACTTTTGTCATAAGAAAAAAAAAGCTATAGCCATTTAAAAATGTTCCCATAATACGCAAGGGATGACAATGCTTAATTTTTTCCCAGATAGGTTTCAGCATCAAACCTCTAGTCCAGGCGTTGTCAACCTGGTCCCTACTGCCCACTAGTGGGTGTTTCAGGGTTCTAGGTGGGTGGTAGGGGGTTCTACGGCACAAGCTGAATCCTCCTTCCATCGAGCACTAGTGGGTGGTAAGGAAATTTTACCATCAAGAAAGATGCATTAGTCGGTGGTAGGTATAAAAAGGTTGACTACCCCTGTTCTAGTCAAATCAGGCAGCCGCTGAAGCTTCAGGGCTGAGGTGGACTGTTTTCTGATGCACCAAGTCAAGAGTCCCAACTAAATTGCATGAGTGCTGCACACCCCTAGTTGCATTGCATTGCATTGCAGCCAATTTAAGGAAGTTTCACATATTTCAAATGATGGTTGTATGAATTGGCTCTAAGGAAGGGCTGGAAAACCTGTGGTGCTCAAGATGTTCATGAGCTCCAGCTCCCATCAGTCCTAGCCAGCATGGCCAATGGAAAGAGTCAAGGAGAGTTGTTCTCCAACAACCTCTGGAGGGCATCAGGTTTCCCATCTGTGATCTAAGGTATGGGAATTTAGGAGCATACTTATGCATGCTTACTCCAAAGTAAGTTCCACTGTGATCAGCTTGGCGTACTTCCAGGTAAGCATCCATTGGAATGCAGAGTAAACATTTGTTTTGAACCTGCTTAACTTGTGTGTAATGGGTATGTTTATATATGTTTTTGGTTGCAGCACAGTTCACAAGTAGCCACTGAAATTCAACAGAGTCCAAAGTAGGTGGTGCTAAGAAAGGTAATCCAGCTCTCCTAGTGTCTTTCATTAAACTGCAGTACAATATGGAGTCCACTGTTTTAACTTTCAGCACTAGTGAGATGCTGTTAGTGGGCCCAGGAGGTATTTATCAAAGACACAGCTGTTGATTTACTATACAGGTCTGCTGAATTCCTTTTGGAACTCCCCTTTGACCCCTTTGGCCATAAATTCTATATTATAAAATTGGCATACTTTAACAACTCTTTGTTACTAAGAAGTTGTGACCTGAAAAGACCTGCTTTCCTCCCCTTAAGGGGCGGAAATCACTTTTTGATTCAGCACGAGATCAAAATATGGGAAATAAAACGTCAAATCCTCGAGGAATGTGAGCATGATCGGACAAACTCTTCCATCTAAAAATAATTTATCATTTCCAGGGGGGAAAGCAGTATTGCATTGAATGATGCAGTAATATTTCTGTCTCCCATTATGTACTGTGATTTGTGCTTTTCCAAGTTTCTAATACTGCTCAGCTGAAGGATCCATCCCTGCAATTTTCATATATTTCGGGGGGTGGGGGGACCTCTTAAGAATGGATGAATCTTCAGAAGCCAGACAAATGATAACTCTTTTCAGTGGAGGACAGTCTTATCTTTGAATATGAAATGGCCGTGTATTCCATCTGATGGAAGAAAGGCAGAACTAAATAAATAAATAAATAAAATCTGCCTCACAGGACTGTTGTGGAAATAAAATGGACTGTATGGAGTCATCTCATACTGCTAGTTCATCTCTGCCTACACCACAGATGGGGGACCTCAAGCTGAGGGGCAAATGTGGCAGCGGAGCTTGGTAATATGCTACCCCGTGTGAGGCCATTTGACGCCTGCCCCCCAGCCCTTGTGGTGCTGGATTAAGCAGGGCTTTGAAAAAGGAGGTGTGAGGCTCTGGCAGGGTCCTGGAGCTCTCCTACCTCCTTCTCAAAGCCCGGTAAACACTTGTCCTGCTTTGGGAAAGAGATAGGAGGATTTTAGGACCCAGTCAGCAGCAGGCCCAGGGGGAGAGAACACATTGCAGGGCAACCAAGGTGGAATGGTGCAACCTGTGGCAACTACAGCCCTGAAGAAGGACCTCCTTTTCCTTGCTGCCACTTCAGCCTCCTGCTTTTCACAACCTGCCTTTCAGCCACATTTCCTTGCTTGCTCTCCCCACCCTCCATTTACCTTATTGCAAGATTTAGAGGGGAGGGGAAAAGTGCTGGTACTGCGTACCATTGAGTACCACCGGGGGGGAAAGCACTGCAGCAAAGGCTGATGGAAGTCGGAGTCCAACAACAACAACAACAACAACAACAAAATAATAATAATAATAATAATAATAATAATAATAATAATAATAATTTATACCCCACCCATCTGGCTGGGCTTCCCCAGCCACTCTGGGTGGCTTCCAAAAAAATATTTAAAATACAGTAATGCATCAAACATTAAAAGCTTCCCTAAACAGTGATGCCTTCAGATGTCTTCTAAAAGTCTGGTAGTTGTTGTTCTCTTTGACCTCTGGTGGGAGGGTATTCCACAGGGTGGGTGCCACTACTGAGAAGGCCCTCTGCCTGGTTCCCTGTAACTTGACTTCTCGCAGTGAGGGAACCATCAGAAGGCCCTCAGAGCCGGACCTCAGTGTCTGGGCAGAACGATGGCGGTGGAGATGCTCCTTCAGGTATACTGGACCGAGACCATTTAGGGCTTTAAAGGTCAGCACCAACACTTTGAATTGTGCTCGGAAACATACTGGGAGCCCAATGTAGTCTTTTAGCAAGATCAGAAGGTCACCACATGAGCATAAGAATATAAGAAGATTCTGTGAATCAGGCCAGCAGCCCACCTAGTCCGGCATCCTGTTCTCACAGTAGCCAACCTGATTCCTGTGGGAAACCAAGAGCATAGGAAAACTCTTCCCTCCTGTGGTTTCCAGCAACTGATATCAAGAAGCATTATTGCCTCCAACCATAGAGGCAGAGCCATAACCTTCTCCTCCATGAATTTGTCTAATTCTCTTTTAAAGTCATCCAAGCTAGTGTCCATGACTGCAAATACCATAGTTTTAACTATGTACTGTGTGAAGACTTCCAACATTCAGCTTCCTTGCCTATTGCTGACTTAGTTAACTGATCCTATTAAAAAACCCAGATGCACCCCAAACTGGTGAAGTTCAAGCTGACCAAGTATCTCCATCCAAACAGCAGTCATCTTTACAGAGAGAAAACAGCTGACCGTTCGCAGGTTCCTTCCACTTGCACACTGGAATCTTACAGCGTTGCTGTGGCATCACTTCCCCACAATTTAGCTGGAAGCTGAGATAAAAGCTTCCGCACAATGAATTAATACTGTGCTCTGTTACACAGCAGTGCCCTTTGCTGTGACCAAGATCCTTCCATGATGTTCATACGTAAGCCTCACTCAGCAAATGTTCCCAGCAACATTAATAAAAAGTTTCCTCTTCGTAGGTTCATCATGTTTTATTGCTTCCTGATGAGAGCGGTTGGGGAATCAGTGACAAACAGCCTTTTAATTGCCCTGATTGCCCAGATTCTTTAAAAAAAAAACATAGCAGAATTGTGCTGTTTCACTGCTTAAAAAATGAAAAACCACTGCCACTAAAGCAACCATTAATTCAAGTCTCTCTCTCTCTCCCAAGCAGGCACAGAAACTAACATTGGTTTGGTAAAGAGCAGCTACTGAGGAAGCAATGAAGGAGCTAATAATCACTGATCCATTGCTCATCAGGCAAAATCTACAAACAGGAAGTGTTTAACTAAAGGTGAAGGAATCCCTAAAACTCTCAATAGCATTTTGTTCACACTGGACAGGCTGATGTTCCCAGTATGCAAATGACAATAGTAAGAATAATAGCAATTTATCATGCACACCCAAATCACCACAAATCAGTTTTGGAAAACAAAAACAAAGCAAAGCAGCTTAGAAAACAATGACATCTAGGGGGCTGAAAATGATGTTGTTGGAAGAGCTGCAGCAAATGGAAGAGCATCTGCTTTGCATGCAGAACTTGCCAGGTCCCATCCCCAGCATCTCCAGGCAGGCTGGGAGAGACCCCCTGTCTGAAACCCTAGGGAGCTGCTGCCAGTCAGTGTAGACAATACTGAGCTAGATGGACCAATGGTCTGACTCAGTATAAAGCTGCTTGCTATGTTCAGATTCAGCCTTTAGATTTTAACGAGAAAGGCTCAATCAATCTTGCAAAGAAGTGTTGCTACTAAAATGGTCAATGTGAAGTAGGAACCATATAAAAGAAAAGGGAAGTAGTATCCAGCCTTTGCTTTGGATACTAATACACCTTCCTCTTTCTCTGACTTCGTGCAACTTTGTCACAAATAAACTTGAAAGCCTCGTTAGCATCTCACTTACTTGCCAGATCAGGGGTCAGCAAACTTTTTCAGCAGGGGGCCGGTCCACTGTCCCTCAGACCTTGTGGGGGGCCAGACTATATTTTGAAAAAGAAATATGAACGAATTCCTATGCCCCACAAATAACCCAGAGATGCATTTTAAATAAAAGGACACATTCTACTCATGTAAAAACACGCAGATTCCTGGACCGTCCGCGGGCTGGATTTAGAAGGCGATTGGGCTGGATTTGGTTCTGGGCCTTAGTTTGCCTATCCATGTGCCAGAGCAAGGAGAGATCAGTTACCCTGTCACAGATGATGCCCAGTGTAAACATTGCTGAGTTAGATGGACTAATGGTTTGATGGGGTATAAGGCAGCTCTTGATGTTCCATGAAGGTGGTCTGACTACCCCAGAAACAATAGATCACCAAAAACCTACAATTCCAGAGAAAAGAAATTGTGGAAGCAACCATAAATGTGTAGTCACTTTTAGAATGTGAAAATATTATGGTGTTGCAGTGAACACATCTAAAGGAGTGTGTGGGATTGTGCTCACACTCTGAGCAGATCTTATTGGGTGAAATCCTGTTTCTTCCTGCAGATTCATTTTTCAACACTTCCATAATAATTGCACAGTCCACCCATATTTGTATAATCTCAATTGTGCAAATGCACTGGATTACAGCCAGTAGCTCTGCTAATTTCTTGCTTTAACTTTTTTATCTCTATCAGGACGGACAGTGAGGAATGTGGCTACCTCACACACTTGTTCTTGGTTTTTAAAACTAACCATTGCATAATATGAGTAAAATGTATTAAATTCTAAGCCAGTCGCCTTGAAATTAGCCCACCCACTGTGTCAAGCCTTAAAAAACAGGCAAAGTTCCATCGGATCAGTAACGATTTGGCAATGTCTCTACGGTTAACTACGGTTAACTCTTTACATAATTATTTTATGCAATAATATTAAATGTAATTACCTTGAAGTAGTTGTGTAAATCAAGTGACAGGCTTTTCATGTATTGTTACCTTCGTTTCTATGAATTAGCATGCTGAATATTCCCGTTGAAGCCAATGTTTTCATTGGCTTCAAACCCTGGTTAGTTCCAAAGAGGTATTTTAATAAATAGAGCATTAAGAAAGTTTGAAGCGATTAGGTCAGAAATAGGTTGGGTGTGGTGCAGTCACGACTGACTGCCATCTGGGGATATTATTATTATTTATTGAACTTACTAGTCAGTTTTTAATATACAAAAATTAATCAAAATTACTTAAGAAATAAGTAACACATACATTAAAAGCAACATAAAAACAAAGCAGGGGGAGATCTAAAGCTCATGCATATTTTTAAAAGGCAGGACTAAAGCATCTCACCCACTAAGAAGCCTGACAAAAAAGAAATGTTTTTGCCTGATGCCCAAAGACAAAGGCAAGCCACTCTGGGGAGAGTGTTCCTCAATCAGGGAGCCACCACTGAGAAGGCCCATTCTTGTATTGGTACCCTCTCATGGAAAAGGACTTCAGATGATGATCTCAGGGTCCAGATAAGTTCATATGGGAAGAGGCAGGACATGAGTAAAGCAGTCCTGTTTTGCATTTGCTGGCTAGGAATATCCTGGTTGGCCAAACTCAGTACACCAAACTCAGTGCTTTGAGCAGAGAATATGAACATCAAGTAACTCTAAGAAGGATTTTTGTGATTCAGGAGGTTTCTTGATAGAGGGACATTCTTTTTCCGGATTGAGTAGCAACATCTCTACTGTGTGGTGTGTTAATCCAGTATCTTGGTGAATTGGCAAAATAGGCATTTTCAAGCTTTCTGAATTCATAGAGTTAAAAACAAAGATAAAGAAGGGATTCATATTTTATTTTATTGACATGGGTATGGTATGGGTCCCAGAACAGTCCTTTTGTTGCCAGTGGGGAAGAGGCGAGGGAAATATTTCAAGCTTCTGCACAAACCATTACTTTGCAGGAATCCCAGGTTTCTGTTGCAGTCTCCCCATACAGACAAAAATCCTACTGACAAGCTTTCCAAAGATTATTTGTGAAACACTTTTTCTTTCTTTTTTTAACATCCTGAAAAAGTGCTTATCTGGATGCCAATAAATTGCTGACTCTGGCTTGATCGATGGCCACTTCAAGGAGTTATTTTTTTCTAATGGATTGTTTGGAAGAAAAGGAAAAAAAATAGATGTGGAATGTGAGTTGAATAATATTCTCAACAAGAACTCACACCATAAATTGTATTTAGTATTTCCTGCAGCATTGAATTATGGGATGGCAGGAGAAGGTGAAGGCAGCTGGGCTAAGTTCTCTAATGGCTTGCTCCTTTTTTTATATGCTGTGTGAGGTGACTAATGACCGATAACTAGAATTTAGAGCGTAGCTCAGCTCTCAAGCCATATTTCAGTGGGCTTTGTAGGCAACCTTTGCTGAAAGTAGAAGTACTGTTTTCTGTGGTTCTGCTTGGCCAGAAACATCTCTCTTTGGACATGACCAGTTGAGGCATCAGATTGTGCTTTTTCAGCAGATTTGAACTTTGCAGATGTGTTTTATATATTCATACAATTGCCGTGGCTGGGATCCAAAGAGGTACATTAAGTTGAGCCTAAAGGCTTGCCTTCACCCAATGAGAAGTCAAAGAGAAAGAAAATTACCCAGTTGAGGAGGAAACTTTCCTGCACCATGCCTTATTGAAAAATGCTTTTTCCAGCTCCCAATAGTTTTATTCTTATTATTAAACATATTTGTTAAAGTTAAGTCCCACCTTTCCTTCAAGATTCCTTTTAGATTTTATGATTTATGTGGAAATTGTTTTCTATTGGGTTGTGTACTTTTTAATGTGTTTTATTTATTGTTTATGACTCTTGTTATGTTGGTAATTATGTAAATCTTGTCATGTTGTAAGCCGCCTAGAGCATTGTTTTAACTATGGAAAGGCGGCATACAAATAAAATGTTGATGATGATGATGAATTTGTCAATTCTGGTTCTCTTGGTTTCTCATTTCTCCAACCTTAAATTAAGTTCCCCACACATTTCTGCAGCAATTTCCAAAGCTTTTATTAAAAATCCTTGTGAAAAATCACAATTTCTCCTAATTCCATTTCTATATGCAGCCTTGACTAATGCATTCGTTTTTGCAAGCATTTTTCCAGAACTGGAAGAACGCAGGAGAAGCAAAGCCTTGCAATTTGCCTTGGCTCTGACAAGCTTGTATTGTTAATCAGAGTAATTAGGATTTAGTTGAGGCATGACAAAGATCTGTACCTTATAAAAACCCCAAAGGCCATCTATTTTCTTCCCAGCTCCTAGCAATTTTCTATTGACATTCATCAACACTGGCCCAGTGGGAGGGCAGCAGTCAAATCCGAAGTGAATCAGTGTCTCTGAATCATTAGACCTGACAAGCTAAAGTCTGATGAACTTTCTTTCTTTCTTTCTTTCTTTCTTTCTTTCTTTCTTTCTTTCTTTCTTTCAATGTACCAAAGCTACAGACCATTAGGCAGGTTCAAAAAGTCTGGGTCTGCTGCTCTGAGCATCTATACACATATTGGAATTGTTGGAAAGATGGCTTCAGTTAGTTATTCATATGCTGCTGAGGCTGACTCAAACTACATAGGAAGTTAATAAAGGATGGTTAGTGTCAGGGCAAGGCATGGCTAGGATTCTTTATGTTATGTGATTGATTGATTGATTGATTGATTGACACACACACACACACACACACACACACACACACTCTTTTTAATTGTTCACTTAAAAATAAATATATACTTCTCAGGTTTATACATTTCACTGATTTTACAATCATTTTAACATTTCAAAACTTGACTTCCTTCCCCCTCTTTCTGCGGTTCCTGAATTTTTTTTTTAATATCTTCTGCATATCCAACTTAATTAGTTCATTTATTCATCTACTTTAAATATATACTCTTATGAAACTGCAGGCTATTACAATAATCCTGCCAATGTTCTTATCTGTTTACATTTTATCTGAAAAAATTCAATAAACCATTTCCTTTTTTTTTTAAAGGTTTGTTATCCTGAATTCTTATTTTTCTGCATACTCCATAAGTTTTTGCATCCATTCTTTCTTTGCTGGAACTTCTGCTTCTTTCCATTATTCATGTAGTAGTGTACATGAAGGTTTTCCCAGTAGTGATGTATGGAAGTGAGAGCTGGACCATAAAGAAGGCTGATTGCCGAAGAATTGATGCTTTTGAATTATGGTGCTGGAGGAGACTCTTGAGAGTCCCATGGACTGCAAGAAGATCAAACCTATCCATTCTTAAGGAAATCAGCCCTGAGTGCTTACTGGAAGGACAGATCCTGAAGCTGAAGCTCCAAATACTTTGGCCACCTCATGAGAAGAGAAGACTCCCTGGAAAAGACCCTGATGTTGGGAAAGATTGAGGGCACAAGGAGAAGGGGACGGCAGAGGACGAGATGGTTGGACAGTGTTCTCGAAGCTACAAACATGAGTTTGACCAAACTGCGGGAGGCAGTGGAAGACAGGAGTGCCTGGCGTGCTCTGGTCCATGGGGTCACGAAGAGTCGGACACGACTAAATGACTAAACAACAACAAAGGGTACATGAATATGTTTCTATACAGTTCTGGTAGTTCTGTCCCTATAATTCCCAAAAGAAAAGCTTCTGGGTTTTTTTTTTTTTACAAACGTTATTTTAAACATCCTTTTCAATTCATTATATATCATTTCCCAGTAAGCTTTAACCCTACTACAAGACTACCACATATGATAAAAAGAACCTTCTTTCTCTTAACATTTCCAACACATTTGATTTAGATTTATACATTTTTGCCAATTTATTCGGGGTTAGAAACCATCGATATATCATTTTCATATAATTTTCTCTTAGACCAATGTGACTGACTCTCATAATCCACCCCAACCCCCCCCCCCCACTCAGTTCAGTTTGGATAATCTGCAAAAGTGCAGATGTATCATACTGCAAGGGTAAGCAGGCTTCCGGTTGTTGGATCTGCTTTGCTTTTTACTAGAAACCCAAGAAATACCAAGCAGAGCCTGGTTCAAAAGACATAAAGGTCACATTCACACCATTTATTTAGGACACCACTTTAAACAGTTGCTTCCCCCAAAGAATTCTGGGAGCTGTAGTTTGTTAAGGGTGCTGAGAGTTGCTAGGGGACTCCTATTCATAGAATCATAGAATCATAGAATCATAGAATCATAGAATCATAGAATCATAGAATCATAGAATCATAGAGTTGGAAGAGACCACAAGGGCCATCGAGTCCAACCCCCTGCCAAGCAGGAAACACCATCAGAGCACTCCTGACATATGGTTGTCAAGCCTCTGCTTAAAGACCTCCAAAGAAGGAGACTCCACCACACTCCTTGGCAGCAAATTCCACTGTTGAACAGCTCTTACTGTCAGGAAGTTCTTCCTAATGTTTAGGTGGAATCTTCTTTCTTGTAGTTTGGAACCATTGCTCCGTGTCCGCTTCTCTGGAGCAGCAGAAAACAACCTTTCTCCCTCCTCTATGTGACATCCTTTTATATATTTGAACATGGCTATCATATCACCCCTTAACCTCCTCTTCTCCAGGCTAAACATGCCCAGCTCCCTTAGCCGTTCCTCATAAGGCATCGTTTCCAGGCCTTTGACCATTTTGGTTGCCCTCCTCTGGACACGTTCCAGTTTGTCAGTGTCCTTCTTGAACTGTGGTGCCCAGAACTGGACACAGTACTCCAGGTGAGGTCTGACCAGAGCAGAATACAGTGGCACTATTACTTCCCTTGATCTAGATGCTATACTCCTATTGATGCAGCCCAGAATTGCATTGGCTTTTTTAGCTGCCGCGTCACACTGTTGGCTCATGTCAAGTTTGTGGTCAACCAAGACTCCTAGATCCTTTTCACATGTACTGCTCTCAAGCCAGGTGTCACCCATCTTGTATTTGTGCCTCTCATTTTTTTTGCCCAAGTGCAATACTTTACATTTCTCCCTGTTAAAATTCATCTTGTTTGTTTTGGCCCAGTTTTCTAATCTGTCAAGGTCATTTTGAAGTGTGATCCTGTCCTCTGGGGTGTTAGCCACCCCTCCCAGTTTGGTGTCATCTGCAAATTTGATCAGGATGCCCTTGAGTCCATCATCCAAATCGTTGATAAAGATGTTGAATAAGACCGGGCCCAAGACAGAGCCCTGTGGCACCCCACTAGTCACTCTTCTCCAGGATGAAGAGGAACCATTGATGAGCACCCTTTGGGTTTGGTCAGTCAGCCAGTTACAAATCCACTGAATGGTAGCATAGTCAAGACCGCATTTTACCAGCTTCTTTACAAGAATATCATGGGGCACCTTGTCAAATGCCTTGCTGAAATCAAGGTAGGCTACATCCACTGCGTTCCCTTCATCTACCAGGCTTGTAATTCTGTCAAAAAATGAGATCAGGTTAGTCTGACATGACTTATTTTTCAGAAATCCATGCTGACTATTGGTGATCACAGCATTCCTTTCTAGGTGTTCACAGACTGTTTGCTTAATGATCTGCTCCAGAATCTTCCCTGGTATTGATGTCAGACTGACTGGGTGGTAATTATTTGGGTCCTCTCTTTCCCCCTTTTTGAAAATAGGGACAACATTTGCCCTCCTCCAGTCTGCCGGGACTTTGCCTGTTCTCCAGGAATTCTCAAAGATGACTGCCAGTGGTTCTGAGATCACATCTGCCAGTTCTTTTAATACTCTTGGATGCAGTTCATCTGGCCCTGGAGACTTGAATACATCTAAACTAGCCAAGTATTCTTGTACTATCTCCTTAGTTATTCTGGGCTGTGTTTCCTCTGCTGAATCATTTGCTCCAAATTCTTCAGGTTGGGCATTGTTTTCTTTATCGGACTGAGGCAAAGAAGGCATTGAGGAGTTCAGCCCTTTCTGTGTCCCCTGTTTGCATTTCACCATCTTCTCCTCTGAGTGACCGCACTGTTTCTTTGTTCTTCCTTTTGCTACGAACACACCCATAAAAGCCTTTTTTGTTGCTTTTAACCTCTCTAGCAAGCCTGAGTTCATTCTGTGCTTTAGCTTTTCTGACTTTGTGTCTACACGTGCTGGCTATTTGTTTGAATTCCTCTTTGGTGGTTTCCCCCCTTTTCCATTTTTTGTACACATCCTTTTTTAATCTTAACTCAGTTAAAAGTTCTTTAGATAGCCACCCTGGCTTCTTTCGGCACCTTCCATGTTTCCGTCTCATTGGTATTGCCTGAAGTTGTGCTTTTACTATCTCCCTCTTAACAAACTCCCAGCCATCATGAACTCCCTTTCCTTTTAGTATTACTGTCCATGGGATCTCACCCAGCACTTCCCTAAGTTTTATGAAGTCGGCTTTCTTAAAGTCAAGAAATTGAGTCCTAGTATGCTTGGCTGCTCCTTTCCGCTGTATAGTAAACTTCAGAAGAGCATGATCACTCGCGCCTAATGATCCTTCCACTTCTACCCCACTAACCAGGTCATCAACATTGGTTAGGACCAGATCTAAAATGGCTGTTCCTCTTGTTGCTTCTCCCACTTTCTGGACAATGAAGTTGTCTGCAAGGCCAGTGAGGAATCTGTTTGACCTTATGCTCTTGGCTGAGTTTGACATCCAACAAATATCCGGGTAATTGAAGTCCCCCATTACTACTATCTCCCTTCCTTTTGCATGCTTGGCCATCTGTTCCAGAAAGGCATCATCTATGTCCTCCGTTTGGCTTGGGGATCTATAGTAAACTCCCACAATGAGGTCACTGTTATTCTTCTCTCCCTTAATTTTGACCCAAATGCTCTCACTTTGGCTTTGAGGTTCTAAATCTTGGATCTCTTCACAGGTATACACATCCCTGACATATAACGCCACTCCTCCTCCTTTTTTGTCTGGTCTGTTTCTCTGAAATAGATTGTATCCCTCCATTATTACATTCCAATCGTGGGACTTATCCCACCAGGTTTCAGTGATGCCTATTATGTCATATTTAGTTTGCTATACCAAGAGCTCAAGCTCATCTTGTTTATTTCTCATGCTTTGCACATTAGTGTATTCCCTTCTTAAAGCTGCAATTCCCAGAGTTCACTGTGAAGAGGGATTGATGGTTAAACTGTTAGAATTCCTGCTCCGTGATTGCAGTCATGGGATTGTTGTCTTTCACATGACGGTATATATTTTGACTCCACAGAGTGGGAAGTGACAGAGACAGGATGTTTGTGTTACTGTGTTCCGTGAAGTGGGACTACTGTCCTTTGATTTTTTTCTCTTTGCTGTCTGATGCTAGAGAGAGGGGGAGCCATGTTGTGTGTGTGTTTATATGTAAATAAAGTAGATTAGCCAAAAGGCTGAGTTGCTGAGGTCTGTTGCTGCGCAAACTCTGCGGATCCCTAAGTGTGCCAATGTTTGTTGGCATTGGTCGCTGTGATGTTCAGGCAGAAGAAAGCTTTTGAAGCTCCCGAACGATTGACCAGGAGGGAGAGAACATGTCAGTCAGGCATGTGTCTCTGCCAGGGTGCTACTCAAGTGTGGGACAAGCTCCTGACATAAACCACTCTGGGAAGTTGTAGCTCCGGGAGGAGAATAGGGGTCTCTTAACACTGCTCAGCATGCTTAATAAACTGCAGCACCCAGGATTCTTTGGGAGAAGCCATGACGAGTAAAAATGGCATCATAGTGTTTCAAATGTATGGTGTGAATGTGGCCCTGCTCATTAATTATCAAGCGCCACTGGGATCTGTGTGCTGGCCTCCCAGCCCAACCAACTTCCTCTCACGATGGAGGATAAAGAGGAGCAGAGTGAGGCTAGAGGCAAGGGAAAGGAAACAGAACCATGGACAGGGATAAGATAAAGGTAAAGGGACCCCTGACCATTAGGTCCAGTCGTGGACGACTCTGGGGTTGTGGCGCTCATCTTGCTTTATTGGCCGAGGGAGCCGGCGTACAGCTTCCGGGTCATGTGGCCAGCATGACTAAGCTGCTTCTGGCGAACCAGAGCAGCGCACGGAAACGCCGTTTACCTTCCCGCTGGAGCGGTACCTATACTTGCACTTTGATGTGCTTTCGAACTGCTAGGTGGGCAGGAGCAGGGACCGAGCAACGGGAGCTCACCCCATCGTGGGGATTCGAACCGCCGACCTTCTGATTGGCAAGTCCTAGGCTCTGTGGTTTAACCCACAGCACCACCCGTGCTTGCATCCCAGCCCAATCAACTTCCTCTCACAATGGAGGATAAAGAGGAGCAGAGTCAGGCTAGAGGCAAGGAAAGGAAACAGAACCATGGACAGGGATAGAGTTGTCTAAAAATCTCAAGGTCAAGCTTATCAACACAAAAGAAAAGAATCTTATTCCTATCTCACTCATCTATTTTGTGGAGGTTATTTTTTAAATCATTTCTGCCTAAAAATAATAACAATTCCTGCATATTATACATGTTATTAGATGCATTATTGTATGCATAATATTATATGCATATTAGGTACACATACACTCCATATTCAGATATGTATTTAGCACAAATGAAGATGACGAACAGATAAACACATACATACTTATCAGGGCTGAAGCTGAGTTCTGGTAAGACAAAAAGGTTAAGTTCTTGGGTTCAAGAGGTGCAGAAACAGCTTGTTCTGGACTTTCATGGAAGGAGCAAATCCACCCGGAATCCAACATTGTTACAACATTGTCAGGTGACCTGGGTGGATAGGAATGCCCACTTCCAGCTCAGGCTGCTTTGCCAACTACGACTCCTTTTGGTCAGAGCTGACTTGGCCACTGGTACTCCATGTTCTGGCAACTTTCAGATTGGATTATTGCAACATGCTCTGTGTGGGGCTACCCTCAAATGGTCCAAAATACAGCAGCCTGATCACTGTCTGCTGATCACTGCTATATTTAGAACTCATATAACCAGTTGCCAGTTTCCTTTCTGGGCCCAACGCAAAGCGTTTGAATTAGCCACAAATATCTGAAAAGCTGCTTCCTTCCCTACAGACTCGTTCAGGTTGTAACATCAAGAGAGGGGCCCCTCTTCTACCACCCTGAGAAGTCAGCAGAGGGACAGGCTGAGAAAAATAATAATAATAATAATAATAATAATAATAATAATAATAATAATAATATATTATTATTATTATTTGTACCCCGCCCATCTGGCTGGGCTTCCATAGCCACTCTGGGCGGCTTCCAACAAAGATTTAAAATACATTAAAATGTCACACATTAAAAACTTCCCTGAACAGGGCTGCCTTCAGATGTCTTCTAAATGTCAGGTAGTTGTTTATCTCTTTGACATCTGGTGGGAGGGCGTTCCACAGGGCAGGCGCCACTACAGAAAAGGTCCTCTGCCTGGTTCCCTGTACCTTTGCTTCTCACAGTGAGGGAACCACAAAGGCCCTCAGTGCTGGACCTCAGTGTCCGGGCAGAACGATGGGGGTGGAGACGCTCCTTCAGATATACTGGACTGAGGCCATTTAGGGCTTTAAAGGCCAACACCAACACTTTGAATTGTGCTCAGAAATGTATTGGGAAAGGCTTTCTTTGTGTCAGCCCCTGAGTTATGAAATCCCCTTTCCACAGAAGACACACCTTTTTAGCTTAGCTTTTGACACCTGAGATGCTGATGCATTCTCTTGACTGCCATATGTTTTAACTGATTTTGATAACCACAAATTGACTTTTAAGTTTCTCCCCTCTCACAAGACAGAGCAGGAAAGGAGAGATGAGAAGACAGAGGTTGCTGCTTGCCAGTGCTATTACCCCTTATTCTCTTAGAATGTCAATGGTGCCCACCTGAGAGGCGCTGGAACTGAGTTCTGGCGAGTTCCGGCTGGAAAAAAAAGCCCTGCTGCCTGCTCATCCTTATAGCACACAGTATGGTTCACCATTACATCTGAACTGGGCCATAGCCAAGTCAAATTCAAGGAATTAACTAAGGAGTTTTCCTGGCCAACGGTAGTCCATAGTTCAATGTAGCATTTTTCATACCCAACTTTGAAACCAGCTGGTTTCAGAAAACAATAGCACTATATTATTTTGTCAAATTTCCTGTTTTTGAAGCCAACTAATTCCAAGGGACTCTTTTGGCGGGGGAGGATTGTAAAATCAGATTTAGAACCCTTTGGGAAATTCTGCTTCCTTATGGCATTCACTCTTGTGGCTTCCAGCTTTTTTTGTTGTTGCTGTTAAAGGAAAATGTGTTCTGTTTTATACCAATGTTTACAGCTGTTCATCAAGAAAAATAGGACTGCAAAGGAAACCCAGAAAATGCCGCACTTAGCGTGTTAGTGTTTTCCATTCTGCTCCCACATCCGGACTTCCTTCAGCTTGTATTTCTCAAAGTTCCAGAAAAATCAAAAGGAAGCTGTAATGGCTAGGATGGTCTAATAACATTGAGGTTGAAGGAACTCTCTGAATTTATTTCAGCTCTTCAGAGTGCAGTAGATTCCCAGTTATGGTCAGGGCAGGAGCTACCATTAGGCAAAGTGAGGTAACAACCTCAGGAGGTAGGCGATAGGGGAGTTGGCAGCAGGGGCAACATTATCCTCTGGCCATTCCTGCTGAGCCACTGGCCATTTCCCTTGGGTGGAGATCAGAACTGTGAATGCCACCCACCCTGTCACAAATCCTGTTAACTGCCCTCAGGTTCAGCAGAGGATTCTCTCCCATGGCCAGCGTGGACATACAATTCAACTGCCAGGTCAGTCAGCTCCTGCAGATGGAATGGGGAGATGGAAAACCATCTGGCAGCAAACTGGTTTGGGCTGGCCCTGCATGTGCCCAGCCCTTCCTATGATGGAGGTGACCATTTCACATCTACTCTACACAAAGGTCACAATCCTGTAACAAGCAGCTCCAAATCATGGGTTCAAGGAGCAACAGAGGAAGGAAGGAAGGAAGGAAGGAAGGAAGGAAGGAAGGAAGGGCACAATCTAGCTCTGAGCCACCTCATGTGCTCTGTCTAGCTGCTATGGTTCAGCATATAAGCAGCCAACTGATGATGGATATAGCTTCATAAATCCCTAGAATGTTGCTTTATGTATTTTGAAATTTTTTTTTTAATTGGAGGTGTGTTGAGTTCAGTTTCTGTGATGGGAGGTGGGGTGTAGTATTTTAGAGAATTGAATGAAGGGGGGGACGACTCCCTGGTGAATGCATAGTCTGTGGCAAACCCAGGTTTGCTTCTGTGTAATGTCTGAAAC
This sequence comes from Podarcis filfolensis, assembly GCF_964270895.1. Lineage (NCBI taxonomy): Eukaryota > Metazoa > Chordata > Lepidosauria > Squamata > Lacertidae > Podarcis > Podarcis filfolensis. Next base: position 98,886,390 of record NC_139606.1, read on the forward strand.
ACCCCTAAGAGGCTGCACTGTTTAAAAAGACGCCATCTGGTGAACTCTAGCTGCTGTTCTCTAGGAGAAAGCTGGCAAGCAAAGTGGTCCCCTCTACATACTCCTCAGACAATAGTGCATGTTTATTCAAACAAACAAGGAAGGCAAAAGCTCCCTCCTGTAGCAGTGGTTGTAAAATAAATATTTTACTTTGGAAAGTTCTGAATTTCTCTTTCCAAAAACACATGTTGTGGTATATTTTGAGCTGTCCCAAATTATTCAAACACAGCAGCCAAAAAGCATTTGCTTTTTTAAAATGTGGGAACACACAACAAGTCCTAATGCATTTGGCCACTTGAAAATCTCCCAACAAACATGCCATTAGGACAGCACTTTCCATGAGCAACTGCTTTCCCTCACTGGCATATTCCACTTCTGAACCTTCCCCCCCTCCCCTGGTCATAACATAACCCATCTAAGCCCCTCTTCATTTCTTCTGCTGCAGAAAAAACCAGACCCTTCCTTTCCATTTATGCTGCTAGAATAAACATCTATTAATTCTCCCAGATCACAAAATGTTCAGCTCCTGAAGGTTAAATATGTCTATACAGTGTGCAGTTCTGCCTTGAATCAACTCAACAGAGAGTGTCCAAATATTTGGCTAGTAATGGGGAAAATGGATGCAATTGATCCATGGCTCTTATGTACAACATCAAAGTCTTGGGAGACAAGCAGCCATTATCAAATCAATGACAAATACTAGTACCAGGAGTGGGGATGTTCCATTAAGAGATGTAGAAAGGAGATGAGTCTAACTTAGAGTGTCTTGTGGAAAGCTGAAAAATATAATACCATATAATTGAGATGGCTGCTGCTGCTGTTTTTTAAATGGAACAAATATATTAATGCAGCTTTCTATGTGTTTGACTTTAGGATCCCACCTATTAAGGTACATTGGAATCATATGTAAGCAGAGTCTCTTGGAGGGGGTAGAATATAGAATCTAATAATTCATACAGAGTACTTTGGAGATTTCTTTCAGAACAGGCACAACAAAATTGAAATGGAAAGGTCTTCTAGTCTGTCTCATTCCAAAATTGCTGTCTCTGACTAAAACTGTTGTTTCGATAGCTATGCTTCAGACACAAGACACTTAGATTACATCACCCTTAACTATATGTTGGGGGGGGGCAGAAAGGGAAGCTCCTTTTCAGATATTTCCTACCCATTCAGAAGGCTTAAGGAAGATGGTGGAACAATTAGCTCCCATGGGAACACATCACTGGAATTGTATGGCAATCGTTTGTCAAGTCAAAGACCCTGGTCAGATATTGCTTCAAGACAGTCCACAGTGATAGTCTTACATATGGAAAACTGTTATAAAAACTCATTAGAGGCTTTTTTTTTAAATTATGAATTGCCTTGGGAAAATGAGCTTTAAATTAAACATTTTAATGTTGCACATCAGAGGAAGCCAACCCAAAAGTTGTACTAGCAGAAGAAGTTCATTGTGAAACATATTGCATAATCTATTTTGCAAGAAAGTTACCAGCAACCTCCTTATGCTATCTCTTGTGCAACAACATTCTGCTGGTGCAAAACATATCACAAGCAGAGTGAGCATACCACTAAGTGACTTAGCACTACATTGGATACAAGCTTCACAGTAGTTCTTGTAGAGCAGGGGTGAAGATCCTGTGGCCACCCAGGAATTGTTGGACTATGGCTCTCATCATCCTTGACCATTGGCCATGCTGGTTGGACCTGATGGGAGCTGGAGACCAACAGCATTTGTTGGTCCACAGGTTACCCAATTCTGCTGCTGATATGTCTGCATGTGCCTGAAAAAGCACAGTACTGCAATATTAAGTACAAAAGTAGGGATGGGGAACCTCTTCAAGTCTTGCTGGACTCCCATCAGCCCTAGCCAGCATGGTTGATGGTCAGGGATGATGGGAGTTAGAGTTGAGCGACATCTGGAGCCTAGACCACACGTTCCTCACCATTCTATTAAAGTATGTTTACTGGGTAGTGAAACTTTATGGTCCAGTGTTCCAATATGAAAGTAGAAAATAGCACTTACTGAACTTTCCTGGATGACAATAAAACAGAAGTAGCCAAGGAGATAAAAGTATTGCTAGCTCAAAAGGAGAAGGGAAAAGAAAGGACCAAGAAAAGAAATAAAAAAGGAGAGTTGAGTCCAAATTCTTTCACAGAAGAAGGTTTCACAAACAGAAAACTCCATAGTTGGTAAGCTACTGTTTTTAATTAAAAAGTAGTTAAACAGAATTTCAAGCAGCATTGCAGACACCCCAGTGGTTAATCACATGATAAACATGATGCTAAGCATGAATGACCCAGTGAGTGAAGAGACTGATGAGGGAACTTGAAAACTCAGCATGGACATTTCCCTTACACATTTGTGTTGTTCTTCAGAGGCAGAAGCTTACATTTACCAAGGTCCCCAGAGAGCTGAAAGCATGTGCCTCAGTTTTGACCTGCTGAGAAGTTGGAACCATAGCCAAGGTTCAGACAGCTGCTTATTCTCCCTGCTGATTCAGCCCAAAAGGTAACTAATTGGTGTCAACTATAGTGAAGCCTTTTGCCCACTGGGATCAGGATCCGACACAACTTACTTCAGATGAGCTAGTGAAAGCCCTTCAAATGATGGCAGTGTCTCATGTGCACATGCATGTTCGCAAAAATAACAGAGTTTTATGGCACCTTAATGCTCAACACTTTGTCAACCTCAATTATTGCAAGGCAGCCTTATTGGGCTATTCTTGGACCTAGTTTGGAGGCCCTTAGCAACTTGGGTCTAGGATACCTCAAGGACCACCTGATCTTGGTGCCTGATCACAGAGGTTTTCAGGGGCGTCATAGCTAATGGTCCCCCATGGCTTGGATGCACAGCTTGTATCAAAAGGTCCTTTTCCATCATGACATCCTCTCCAGAGAATTTTGGCTGGCACCTGCACTGCTTTCTTTTAAGTGGGCTTTGGAAAAAGGTATTATTTTGGTGGACATTTTAAAGCTAGGGCCTTTGATGGATTTGCTCCTGGTGTTTCAGTGCCATGGTTTTATATGGATCTGCTTCCAGAGCATGTTCTGAAGGCAAATGATGCCACCACCTTGCTAAAACTAAGCAGGTCTCATCAGTGCCTGGACCAGTGACCATCAAGGAACCACCAGGTATGCTCCTTTGGTTTCCATAAAAAAATGGATAAAAAATGCAAGAGAATAAACAAATGATTTTTTTAAACAACAACAACAACATTGTTGTCTTGACATAGAAGGAGGTAATTCCAGATTCTCCAAATTCTCTTTGAGTTTAATGGATGAGCACATGGGATTCTCCGTACACAGACTTTGTACACAGAAGGAGACAATTTCTGAAACATCACAAAACCAGGACATAAGAACATAAGAAGAAGCCTGGTGGACTGGGCCAGCCAGTCCCATATCTTGTTCTCACAATGGCCAACCAGATGCCCATAGGAAGCCTGCGAGCAGCATGTGAGTTCAATAGACTGGAGGAGTCATACTTGGAGGGGCAAGTGGGAACTCAGTTCTGGGCCCCAGCTGATAAAGTTGATAATGGTGGCTGAGAAGTCTATGAGAAGTGAGAGTCTGTGGACATCTATCCCACAGTAGATGTTCTGCTGCTCTCAGTTCTGTCAAACCTCCTCACTGAGTTGTAGACTTCGGGGGACTCTTTTTGGCAATGCTCCATTCTATGGCTGCAGGTTATTGTTCCCTAGCTGATAAGGCCAACTAATAATAAGGATAATGATGAACAATGGGGTGGAAGAGTAAGCAAGTTAAATATCATTCACCTTTCTAGGACTTCATATTGACTGCCTAGCCCTGCATGAACACCTATACATTTCATTTGGAAAGCAGAAGGGATTTTGTTACTGGTCTCTTTATTACATTGACTAATAATATTAAAATTGTAACCCTAATCAGGGTGGTCCTTATTTTTGGCCCCTGCATCTTAATGGTTCCATAAATGTGGATGTAGGTAAAACGGCAGAACCCAAATGAATGTACATTTGACATTCTCACATTGCTTCGAATGGTTTTCATATTTTTCATCTATAAAAAGAGTGGGAACATTGTTCCAAACACTCTCAAATGGGACATTTATCCACGACGGGAAAATGTGGTTTGCTTATTTGTACCAGAAAATGTTCTGAGCAGCACATGCAAATGATCTTGGAAATCAAATATAACAGTATGTATAACAGTAGTTGTTCAGTCACTAAACCCATTTGTTTCCTTCACGGTGTTCGCCAGCACAAGCAGCCAGAAGTTTCATGAGTGGTCTCATGAGGGGAAGATTAAATGTGTGTGTGTTTTCATAAAACAATGACATCTTGTTTTCAAAGCCCAGCATGGATATTAGAGAGCAGTCTGCTATAAACTACAGCTCCCAAGGACAATTGTTTAGTTTAAGTGCCATTTAATGCTCTCCTAAATGGCTTGGCTGTTTGGTGTGCAATATATCTTCTAGATTAGACCTTTAATCCTGAACCTTTCTGCAGCGAGGAGGGAGTCAAGCCAGCTTCACCCTACGGAGGGTCTCTTTCTCTCTCATTCTCTTTAAGACAGGCGTATGAAAGACATCAAAGTTGTACGTTTTGCCTCTTTGAATAGAAGCAGAAGCCCTCCTTTTCACAAAGAGAGCCCTTGAAACATTTCAAAGTCTTTCCCCTAGTTTATCTTGCTGAATTTTTATAAATCTCATAAACACAGGGAGGAATACCTAAGAAGAAGCAAACAAAAAGAAGGAGCAATGTCTAAAATGTGAAAGAAAGAGAAAGGCAGAGACAAGAGGGGACAGCCAGAACTTAAGGGTATGTGAATTTCATTCTCGCCGATGGATTCTGTGGTTTTGCTCAGTGGGCGGTTTGAAAACAAAAGAACAAAGAGTCCGGTAACGCCTTGAAAGCTATTGCATTTGTTGTGGCTGAAGCCCTCCAGAGTGAGAGACCACTTTGCTGGAGGGTGGTTTGTGGTCTACAAACCCACAATGTTCTCTGTTTACTTACATTTCTATCCCACCTTTCCTTCTGTCATGGGAACCAAGGTGGAGTACATGTGGTTCTCTGGTGGTGCCCATCCAGGCACTGACCAGATGCAGAGCTGATTAGCTCCAGCAAGGTTGTGGCCTCATGTGCCTTCAGACCATCCCCTGGGGCAATAAGATATCCCACCAAGCTTATAAGATGTTCTGAAGTCACATGAGGCACACAGGGTAAAATTCAACTTCACACCAAGGCAATCATTCCATCAGCACAATAATGTCTGCTGGCTAGACAGAATGATCTCCTTTCTCCTGCCCCCATGCACAATTCAGGGGTTCTCCCAGCCCTCCTGAGCAGATCTGGGGAGGGTGCAAGCATAACTTGTAGGGAGGAGAGCAGGGATGTCCCCTTGTGCTTGCAGAACTCATCCAACCAGCATTTATTTGAAGCTAGTTCCTCTTTTTAAATTCCAAACCACCCACTTAGCTTGCTTGGCTCACAACATAGAACCTCTGGCCGCCAGTGACCACAAACTTCCCAGAGCAAGAAAATATTTCCCCCTCCAGTGCTCCTATCCATTTTGCTGCTCTCCAAAACATGGGCACACTTGCTCTCACAATCCTGAATGCCTCCACACCCGCCACTCTAAATTTAGTAGCCTATCACATAGTTTGCCAGTTTATGTGTCTTTTTGACTGCTGCAAACATTTCTTTTGACAGTCTCTGACAACATCCTCCCCCCCCCCAATCCTCAAGCATGAATTGTACCTTGTAACCCTGAGAAAGAGTTGGATAACAAGTGTGCATCTGCCTGGTGTTGGGTGTGGATAATGCATTTGCTCACATTTTCAGCAGATGTTTTTGCCACTCGCAGGCCAGATTTAATTCCCCCAAGTAGATCAGCTGCAAGCGTAGCCAAGATCAGGGGAATCCAGAACTTGCTTCCAGAATCCAATTATGTATTTATGCAGAAGCAGAACAGTCAGATTATAATGCTCAGATATGCCTACAATTGATTGCTTAAGGATCAGGAAAGGAAGTGTGTGCATGTAATGATCAAGTGAGCACTCTTGGCTGAGATGCACCCCCCCTTACTAAAATAATCTCCGCCGCAACCTCTGGGTCCTCCCTGACTTTGACGCCAGAGGCACATCAGGGAAATGAGCTTATTGACAGCTGGGAAATACTATCAGCAAACCCTCTGGGTAGGCTGGGGTTGTTTTTCCGCCAAAGCATGCTTTTACTTCTTACCTTGCCTTTAAAGCTGATGGGATGGATGAGGGGTTAAGGTAAGAGAATAAAGATGATCCTGTGGATTACTTGGTCAATTTAAGACTATTTTCATTAGGTCAGGTAGAATCCATTTTCTCTGTCCTGCTGTGACTTCCTGTACAATAGGTATGGAATAATCACCTCTGTCCTCCCTGTTCAGTATGCCACTGCCCAATATCTCGGTAGCAATATGATATACAAACCTTTTGGCTTGATCCAGCAAGACCATTCTCATATAATGGAGGTGATAATGCCAGCATTTCTGGAAAGGGAAGAAACAGTCGAAATATTCAGCATCGCTTGAAATGACCTATTAACAGTGATTAACAGCTCCATCTATGAGATCACCTTTTCTCAGATTCTGCACTTTAGTGAAGCACAATAACACTTAAGCACCTTTGGCAGGGAATGTTTTGCACTTTGCTGGCATTCGGAGGTGAATAAAGAATGATTCTTTTTGACCAAAGCGTTAACTGCACAGAACTTGGCTCCCATAAAAGAGGGATTTAAGCAGGTTTAGGTTTTGCAATTAACAGGAAAATGGTTTTTTTTGCTCATGTATTGAATAGAAAATATTGTGTTTTTGGTGACCCAGAGGTGCACTTTTCAATCTTTGACCGGACTTTGATTGCAAGAAGCAAGTAGGCTAGCAAAGACAATTAAGTACACCATGTTGTTATGTTCATCCCACTTCTCCAAGTGGTGAAGGGCAGAAGTTACCCTGGTTGGGTTCTCTTTGGGGGAAAAAGATGACTGCAGTTTTAGGATTGTCCTGTAGGTATGTAATATTTGACTCCATTTACAAACAGGCAAGGTGAACTTTAAGTAGAGAGGCATAGCTCAGCAGTAGATCGTCTGCTTTGCATGCAGAAGGTGCATGCAGAAGGTGGATGGCCCACCTCTCAGGTATGCTGTGGTAGTGGGTTACCTCTTGAGAGACCTTCCAACTTGATGATTCTTTTGTTTCTTTTTACACACACATCCAGACTAGCTAGCAGACAAGCCTATGCTAGTTCCCTGGATGGTGGGTTGCTATTGCTTACTGGAAGGGAGACTGGTGAGATGACATAGTGGTCAGCGCAGTGCAAATGTACCAGCAGAACCATGATATTTGCTCTGCTAGTGTGTTTGAACCACACCAACCTCACCACCACCTCATCTCTTCTTCTTCCCCAGCTGGGAGACAATAGTGAAGCTAGTGTAGCATCGCCACCCTCCACCTGGCAAGCTAATTCTGTTCTCTGGCTATTTCCTTGCCATTCTGGGCCATTTACTTGTAATTTGCCTCCTAACAACATGGTGATATGGAGAGGCCTGACTGATAGGCGCTGCCCTGCCTCCACAGTTGGAGGCAGGAATGCTCCTGAATAGCATTTGCTGCAAACTATGGTAGGGAATGTTCTATGCTTTGGTCTTGCTTGTGGGTTTGCTACAGGCATCTGGTTGGCTACTGAGACAATAGGATGCTGGACTATACGGGTCTTTGATCTGATCTAACAGCTTCTTCTTATGTTCTTCCAGGCTTGACTTAAAAATGATAATTACGGAGTCATTCTGGTCCCTCCCATCTGTTTTTGTCCAAATCTGCATTAGAGATCAAGCTTATAAAAATATATGGATGTGAGCAACAGAGGGGGCACACAAACCAAATGTTCACAATTTCTTTAGCTTTCCATTATGACCCATCCTGAAGCTGTAAATCCTACTGATTTCAGTGGGACTAAATTCCAAGTAAAGGTGTGTTGGCTTGCAACCATAGAGAACAACAATAGGAAGACAGGGACAGGACTTCCTTCTTGGCTACACTCCTCATTTTGGAGCTCAGAAAGTGCCTTATGCAGAGTCTAGATGTTGGTCCACCTAGCTCAGTATTGTCTAGCAGGGCTCTCCAGGGTTTCAGGTAGGGGTCCCTCTAAGTCTTATCTGGAGATGCCAGGGATCATTCCTGGGATCTTCTGCAGCAGATCAGGTTCTCCCCTTCCAATAGGCCACTTTTCTATAGGAAGCAGTCTTATACCAAGTTAGTCCATCTTTTAAGGGGCACTTTTTGGTGGATTGTTTGGATGAGCCCATTATCTCAGATTTTTAGAAGTAAATGTCCAGGATGTTTGCTTTCTATAAAGCATGCTTCAGAATAAACAGTTGTTAGTAGGTGCCTGGTCTATTCCCTTTTCCCCATAAAACGTTTTGGTCTATTAAAAGTCAGCTTTAAAAATGTTTTGATTATCTGTGTGGTTCCAATAGTTTTACAGCATTTCACTGTTATTCTTTTGGGGATTAACTTGGCCATTACTCCACTGTATATGTTGAAGACCCTGGACTTCAGAAAGCTGTTGATTTACAACATGTCACCATGAAAGACCATGGATGGGTGAAATATGCTCTGATATGCCAAGAAAACTTATGGGTGTTTTGCTGCATTGCAAGCTTAAAAAAACATTTCTCATTCAAACCAGGGTATGCAGATCCACCACTTAGGATGATTAGATATTAGGGGCATGCCATGGCTTTGGACAAAGCTTCAATCTCAAGCCAAAGCTGGGTTCTTTGAAAGGTTTCTGGGTTACTCTGGAGAGAAACAGGGTCTGTACAAGGTACCCCAAGACAAAGTGGGAACCTGCCATGGTGCCTCGGGGAATCAGACACCAGAAATCCACAACGTTGCAGTCAAGTGTCTGCAGAAAGCTATATTAACACCTGCAATGTCATGGTGAGTAGGGGTTAGCAAACCTTTTCAGCAGGGGGCCGGTCCACTGTCCCTCAGACCTTGTGGGGAGGGCAGACTATATTTTGGAAAGAAAAAAAAAAAGAATGAATTCCTATACCCCACAAATAACCCAGAGATGCATTTTAAATAAAAGGACACATTCTACTCACATAAAAACACGCTGATTCCCGGACCGTCTGCCGGCCGGATTTAGAAGGCAATTGAGCTGGATCCGGCCCCCGGGCCATGGGTTGGACTGTACCCTACTTGGCTGTGTGGGTTTCTTCTTACAAGGGAACAGGTGCATGCAGCCAAATAAAGCCTTTTAAATTCAGATTTCAAGAAGCACTATGATAAGTGCTTCCAAAAGCACTGAGGCCACTGCTTCTTGTGCAGTGGCTCACCAACCAGCTGGCTGTTGGGCTGGCAACCCTGCATAAGGGATTTTGACAGATGTTGTCATAAGACTGACAAGTGAGCCAATCCTGATAAGGATCTGGCTTGTGGAACCGAAACAGTTCCCCACCCCCTCAGAAAGTTTGTGCTAAACTATATCTTCAAAGCACATTCCCGCCCACCCTCAAATAATCCTGGACACATAGAGGCTGATGTAGGAATCCAGCCTCGAGGTTACCAACACATGGACTGCAGTGGTCAAGCTATCTCTGTCCAGGAAATGCTGTGTGGGTGATAAACCAGGCAGAGCTACTAAAAGGCACTCCTAGCCACACTTGGGTCTTTAGTGACAAGATTTCAAGAAGTGAAAATTCAGACACAAAAGTTGTCAAGCTTTTCAAAAGGAAATTCACCAAAGTCTACAAGATTTTCCTGGACATTTCAGAGATTTTTGCATGGTCTCTGTTTCCAGTGGCCAAATCTCAGCTATGTCTGGGAAATTCTGGATGTATGGCAACCCTAGACAAGATATATACCCAGGAGTACCCTCCGCCCCAAAGCTACACTTCTGCTCCTTCAGAGTAAGTGTGACCCCTATCCAGAACAGGTAATTTGCCTATCTCCCAGACATGGAAATTACCCACCCAAAGAGCCTCCATCTTTTTCAGATTCAAGCACAGTGTCAGGAACGTAGCTCACCAGAGTGCACGGGAAGAGTAAAACTCGGAAACTGAGCTAAGTGAGAGAGAGACAGACTCTGCAGATGAGAGCTGGCTGACAGAGCCGAGAAGAAGCAGTTTGACCTCCTTCCTGAAGAGGACACTATTAGCTCTCAAGAAGCAGGAGAGTTAGGAGGCAGCCAGAGCATTGCTAGGCAATCAGCAGATAAGCAAAGGACTGAGACTGTGTCAAGTGAAAGTGGAGAGGGGGAAGGCCAGCATCTCAGTCGCCATTCTAGGAGACTGAATAAGATCAGAGGACAACAGAAGGGCAAGTGAGCAAGGGTGGGAATTTGGCATCCTTCCTGCTGTGAAAGGGGCGGAGATTCAGACTGACCAACTATCGTCAATGCAAGCAGGTGAGAAACGTGCTCTGGATGTGTTTTTTGTAAATAAACGCACATAAAACTGCTGGAGAGCCATTACTTTTTAATGGGGGCTTGCTTGCCTGCCTGAGATCATTACACACAGTTTGTTGGCCCTCATCCAGTTCACCACTGCAGCCAGGCATGGATCCAGAGTTTTCCCAGCCTCACCTGAGTCAGATGTTATGGAAAAGTAGAGTTGCATGTCGTATGTCCACTGCATGCGCAACTATCATCCAAAGAGGGCTAGAATCTTCCACTGTCCAGCTGCATTTGAGCCCACCCACCGAATGCGTCCTTTTCAAATTAAGGAATGCTCACGGTAAGTATGCTTTGCTTCTTTGGGAGGAAACACCCTTCATGCTGGACTCCTGTTTTTTTGTTTTTTGAAAAATTGCACAAATACCTCTGAGAAAACAAACTAATGCTGGATGAATCAACTCAAATTATTTAGATGTGAAAAATAGCATCTTCCTTTCCTGCGCAGATGTCTGTCGTTCTCTATAAACAGAAGCTCTTGCTTATAAAACAATATGGGAGGTAATCGTGGGGAAATGGCTTACACAGCTGCACACTGGCAGGGACACAATTTTTGATTTTGGCAGCGTTGCAGAACTATGGATTTCATTCAAGATACTGTGAAAAATCCCAACATTGCAATGTGCTTACTGATGTTCTGCATAAGATGTGCAATCTAAGCCTAGCTAAGTCTACTCACAAGCCGGGATGGGCAACTCAGGTCCGTGTCAATTTCAGTGTGGGTCATTCATAAGTATTCTTTCCCATTTCTGCATTATTCTCTCTCTCTCTCATTGTGTATTTTTTTTAATGGATGTGCAAAAAAATTTTTTTAGATACTCATTTTTTCTCTCCCTGTATGCATTTCTAAACCACTTTGTCCTAAAACACACATTTGCATTTCTTGCAACTAGGGATTTCTAAGCTTCACTGCTTCATTTGCGTCAATCTGTGAACCACTTAAGTGCCCTATTTATAAATCACAGTGTTGTCGCCTTTTGGTAAGAGAAATGTAAGATCGGAAGGGAAATTGTATTCTGACATGTATATTGGTTCCATCAAAATTTACAGAAATAAAATTCCGCAAGCATCCCTACTCACATGTAAATCCAGCAATTGAGGACCTTCATTTTTCAGCACATCATTCAAGTAAGATGTCTCTGATTTTGTGAAATCAGCAGGGCAGCTGTTTCCTTGGAAGCAGTGCTTTGTTGTCCAGCTTGTCAGCTGATTCCATTCCACCCCCCCACCAATCAGAATTTATCATTCTTTGTTAAGGGGGGGGGAAGGAAAATCTAATACTGTACTCATTTGACTGGGGTGCCAAAAACTATCCTGATTGACATCTCTCCTGTGGTAAGGAAGACAGCAATCATGATTTCCTTTTCTGTTAAACTCATTAGCCTGCAAGGAAAAGTGAATTGTATCCTTAGCACTCTGTGCCTCATTTTACTTAACCACCTTCCTGTCAGGCCAGTGGATTCAATTCAGCGAAGACCTTCTACAAAATGATGAATGATCCTCTCATCTTTGCACAGAAAGTTTGCCTTCCTGTGAATCTTTCTGTACCTTTTCAGATTGTGAGGAAATATTTTGAGGAATGCTTTATGAGAATGTATTTTATTTGTTAGTGAGTTTAATATTACATTTTTATCCTGGCTTTCCCCCAAGGTGGCTCCTTGTCCTCATTTTATCCTTAAAACAGCCCTGTGTGGTAGGTCAGGCTGAGAGACTATGCCTTCAGGCAGTTCAGAATTGGAGGTGTGAGCAAATGGACCCTCTTAACTCTCTGCCTGAGCAGAGAAAATGGAGCACCCTCTGCCTCAAATTTCACCAGGGGGAGGACAAATTCTCCACCAGATTCTCAGGTGTGGGGCTCACCATTATTTTATTTATTTAATAAAATTTGTGTGCTGCTTAGCTGTAAATAAAACCTCCAAGCAATTTACAACCCCCCATACAATATAACCAGTAAAAGCCAGTTTTTAAAAGCAAGTTTTAAAAAATTCAAAATATAATCAAAATCAGCATTTAAGCTACACATTAAAATACATTAAAAATTCCTTCCAGTAGCATCTTAGAGACCAACTAAGTTTGTTATTGGTATGAGCTTTCGTGTGCATGCACACTTCTTCAGATACACTGAAACAGAAGTCACCAGACCCTTTTATATAGTGAGAGGGTGGGGAGGGGTATTACTCAGAAGGGTGGTGGGAATGAGTGATTGGCTGATAGGTGTGGTAAACCTGTTAACGACTGTTAACGACTGCAAATGGTCTTACAGGAAAAAGCAAGGGGTGAGATGGCTAAAAATAGCTTTATCATGTAAAATGAGATAAGAATCCAATGTCTCTATTCAGACCAGGTCTCTCCATGGTTTTAAGTTTGGTAATAAGTTGCAATTCAAATAAGTTGCAATAAATAAATGATAACAAAAGAAATCATACACACCATATTTTGGGGGGCAAAATTACACCATTCAATTCATAGACCCTTGATTTTTGAACAATCTTGATGGGCTGGAAGGAAATAGCAGCTCACCGTTGTGTTTTTCTCTGGAAGGAGAACGTGCAGGTGACTGAGCCCGGGTGGACTGCCATGCGTCAGATTCCTCCCGCCGCAACGTCCGAGACACTTGTCTTCAAAGCTTAGCCGTTGCAGTATCTCAGGACTTTTGCTTGGGAGAACGCTGCTTTGATCTCCCATCGGAAGACAGGGCTTCCCTCACCTACTTGGCTGCACTTAGTCCTAGCCAGAAAGTCTGTGTTAATTATTATAAACAGCCCTCTGTATCTTAAAAGTAATTCCTTTCCTATCTTCACCAAGTGCTGATAAGGAGAGCATAAGTGGAGCCCTTTAATGTTTATAGGAGAGATGCTGTGGAAGGCACTTCAGGGGAGTTCCAAAGATTCAAATAATTCACATCACCAAGCACAGGAACATTAGGTATTTGTCAAAGAATTTTATAGCTATTTTCATCCTTGGCAGGTGATGCTCTCGGGGTATCTTTGGACTCCCATGAACCCTGACCACTGGCGCTGCTGGCTGTGACTGATGGGCAATGGAGTCTAGCAACACCCAGAGGGTGAAAGATTCCCCACCTCTGGGTTCCTCTCCTCCCTACCTATGTGGGGTGAGTGGGAGACCCTGTTGCAACAGTTTAATAAAGATCATGCTTACTAGCTGCTTTGCTTCTCAATATTCTCTGGTTGGCCTCTGTTATTTTCTCCTACCGATAGAGAACCTACATAAAGCTCTTGGATACCCCATAAGGGAAAAAGGAGCAGTTTTTTCTTATAACAAGTACCTAGTCATTGGCTCCCCCATGCAGAACTAAAATCTGTGCAGGTTGTCTGGTTAAAGCTTATTGATAGATTATAGGCAAGAACCTAACCCAGGTCACATCTCACCTCTCCAGCCCCCATACCACTGACATCTTGCTCAGCCCCAACTGCTCTTCAGTGAGCAAAAAAAACAACAACAACAAAACAAAACATTGAGATCTAGCAATGCGAATCCAAGCTCATTCTTCCCCATTCCAGCTACTTGTCAATAAAATGCAAAACCCATGACCTGTAACAGCAACCACAGAACCTTTTCACGTTTTCTCCCAGCAGGAGCCAATGTAACTTTTACAAGCAGTAGAAAGACACCATCTAATATTTTTAATACACTCACAAGGCACTCCAAAGTGTGTACCCATAGACCCTGCACTAATTCTACATTAATAGCTTCTATAAATATGGGACGTGGGTGGCGCTGAGGGTAAAAACCTCAGTGCCTAGGACTTGCCGATCGTATGTTTGGCGGTTCGAATCCCTGCGGCGGGGTGAGCTCCCGTCATTCGGTCCCAGCTCCTGCCCACCTAGCAGTTCGAAAGCACTCTTAAGTGCAAGTAGATAAATAGGTACCGCTTTATAGCGGGAAGGTAAACGGCGTTTCCGTGGTCTGTGCTGGTGCTGGCTCACCAAATGCCGCTTAGTCACGCTGGCCACGTGACCCAGAAGTGTCTCCGGACAGCGCTGGCTCCCGGCCTCTTAAGCGAGATGAGCACGCAACCCCAGAGTCGGTCACGACTGGCCCGTACAGGCAGGGGTACCTTTACCTTTACCTTTTTATAAATATGGGAAGGTCCATAGCTCAGTGCTTTACCAGCAGAAGGTCCCAGGTTCATTCCCTGACATCTCCAGGTACAGCTGGGAATGCACCTTGTCTCCAGCCCTGGAGATGGATGGTCACTTAGTGTTTAGGAAATGCTGAGCTAGATCCAGGTAGAGGCCCCTCCTAGTCCTACCTGGAGATGCTGAAAATGGAACCTAGGACTTTCTGCGAGCCTAAAGTATTAGTGTTGTTGTTGTTTAGTCGTTTAGTCGTGTCCGACTCTTCGTGACCCCATGGACCAGAGCACACCAGGCACTTCTGTCTTCCACTGCCTCCCGCAGTTTGGTCAAACTCATGTTAATAGCTTCGAGAACACTGTCCAGCCATCTCGTCCTCTGTCGTCCCCTTCTCCTTGTGCCCTCCATCTTTCCCAACATCAGGGTCTTTTCCAGGGAGTCTTCTCTTCTCATGAGGTGGCCAAAGTATTGGAGCCTCAGCTTCACTATCTGTCCTTCCAGTGAGGACTCAGGGCTGATTTCCTTAAGAATGGAGAGGTTTGATCTTCTTGCAGTCCATGGGACTCTCAAGAGTCTCCTCCAGCACCATAATTCAAAAGCATCAATTATTCGGCGATCAGCCTTCTTTATGGTCCAGCTCTCACTTCCATACATCACTAGTGGGAAAACCATAGCTTTAACTATACGGACCTTTGTTGACAAGGTGATGTCTCTGCTTTCATGATGTCTCTCCTTCATGGATCACTGCCTTGCTGTGGCGAAGGGGCTTGAATAACTCAGAGAAGCTATGAGCTATGCCGTGCAGGGACACCCAAGAAGGACAGGTCATAATGGAGAGTTTTGACCAAACGTGATCCACCTGGAGCAGGAACCGGCAAGCCACTCCAGTATCCCTGCCAAGAAAACTCCATGGACAAAGACAACAGGCCTATAAAAGTATTAGTAGCTACAGGCAATTATGCATTCACAGGAACAGCAAGGAACAGGAGCAGGGGAAAGGAAGAGACCTACAGGAGCCACCACCACAGAAACCCTCTCTTTGCATTACCCAAAGAGAAGTAATGTACGTACCCAATTGGGTAGCTTCATATACTCAAGCCTGTCTGCTTTGATAGGCACTAATCTGGCAGGGATTGGCTGCCTCCACCACTCTGTCTCCATAGCTGGCTTTATATCCAAGGTGCCAGCGATTGTTTGCTGCCACTGCTGCTGTTGTCAAATGAAAGGCAAAAAGCACAAAGGGCTGGTGTTTGTACAGTGAAAATCAAGTAGGAAAAGAGGAGCAGGGAGAACTTTAATGTTTCGCAATAGGGCATGTGTGCAGATTGATGCTCAGACACACAGATATATTTCACCTGCCTTCCTCAGGACTGAAACGTGCAGAGGTGGAAAAAGCTCACTGTAATTATTTTTAAAGCACTCGTGAAACTGACGAGCATTTACTCCAGGAAGGAGAAGCTTGGTGAAGCTGACACACTTGATATTTTTTTACCAGACTTTTCTGGACTGATTCCCTGCAGAAAGCAGGCAGCAACAGTGGGTCAGTGAGTTTCACTACAGCTGCAAAGTTGGGATTACAGTCCATTCCCAGATGTATTGCAGACATTCCTTTGCACCAGGTGAAACAATGGTGTCACAGTCAGTTGACACCTAACTGTAAAAGGGCTTTGTATGAATTCAGGAAGAATAAGGTTATCAATAGTGTGGAGCCCGGTATGGCTCCTCTTTATCACATACACAGCCCAGCAAGACAATGACAAAAATCCACCAGCAGCATACAAATCAATATCGCTAACCTGATCCAAAACACCCACCCACCCCACTCAGGCATGAAAACAAAGACCACCACGGCCAACCACAAATGAACAGCCACACCCTAGGCCAACCCCAACCTCTTTCACCACCAAAGGAACACAAGTGAAGAGCAGAGAACCTGCACAAGCAACGCTGGCACCAAACCTCACATATATTAAGTAAAATAGAAACATCGCCACCCAACCCCACCCCCAATCATCTCCCCCTCCACCTCTTTCCATCTTTTCTTCCTCATGTCTCGACAAATGAAACCGATTTGTAAAAAAATGTTACATGGGGGGGGGGAATAAGAGAGAGAGACGTTGCACATACTTTTGTAAATCAAGAAAATCTTTAATAAAAATACATTTTTAGAAAAGAAAAGAAAAGAATCAATAGCGTGGAGAAAAGGCTTTGTTTTTCTCCCTCTTGTTAACTCTAGAAGCTAGGACTATCCAATGAAGCTGAATGTTTGGAGATTCAGGATAGACAAGAGGAAATACTTCTCTCATAGACTTTTTGCATGAAAAAGAAACTGAAACAGTGACATATGGATTTGGGGGTTGAAGATAATATTGGTTTATAGAAAGTGGTTTTTTGGGGGTGTTATATTGGAGTGGATGAAGTGACTATTGCTTATATACAGTGGACAGATGAAGAATTGGAAGTTCTTTAATTTCTGTATTTTATATTTTCTATACTCTCTTCTCTCTCTCTCTTTTTATCATTTTCTCTCGTTTCCCCCTCTCTCCTCTTTCCCCCCTCCTCCTTTCCTTATCTTCTTTTCCTCTATATTTTTATTTTATTTAGATTAGTGTTGGATAAAGAAGATATTTGGTTTTAAGTTTTGCATCTCTCTTTATGAACGCAATGAAATTTATTTTTTAAAAGGAAATACTTCTTTACACAGTACATAGTAAAACACAGTAAAAGAAAAATGCATAGAAAAAGAAATCACTTCCACAAGATGTAGCGATGGCTGTCAACTTGGATGGTTTTAAAAGAGGATTGAACAAACTCAGGGAGGGAGGATAAAAGTATTGATGGCTACTAGCCACAATGGCTTTGTGGCAGTAAGTTTCTGGATGCTGATTTCCTGGGAATTGCAAGAGGGGAGAGTGCTGCTTAGGGGCTTCTCATAGGCATCTGGTTGGCCACTGTGAGATCAGGATGCTGCCCTAGGTAGGACTTTGACCTGACCCAACAGGGCAAGGACTGTATGGCAATTGCAGTGGAAGAAAAAAAATGTTATAAATCAGCACTTGAAGAAACACAGTAGGGCACTGGGGAAAACACAGAGGATGCAATAGCCCAGGTGAACATCATCTGGAATCTCACAGCGAATGGTGCCAATAATGAAGAAAAGGACTAGTGTGGATAGGGACTTGGGAGTAGAATTATGCTCTGGTGTAAAGTGCTGTAGGCTCAACATAGCACCTGACATCTGGGTCTGAGGGTCCATTCCTCCATTCTTTGCTAACCCCAAACGGATTCAGTTTTATGCCTTTTTTATGACGGGGCTTAATGGTTGTTTCTTATTGATCTTTCTGTAATTCATTCTCCCTGGAGACTGTAAAACCTAATTAGGTGTTTTCTGCTTTTAAACATACCCAGCCATTCAAGGCTATAGGCTGCCCACCGTAGGATATTTGCAAATCATAAACTACTGCTTTCTGATCATAAACCTGTCATTATGTGTTCCAGGCTTAATTCCTAACTAGAAACAATTGAGTGACAAATTGCTTCACAAACACAAGGACTGCCAGAATCCTTCCATTATCAGCAACTGATTTTGCCCGGTACATAAACAGGGTAAGTAGGAAGGTTGTAAAATAATTTCAGCAGCTGTTTCAGCCACACCACAGACCCCATTGTTGATTGTTGATTCGTGATTCAATGATTAGTTTTAATCTAGTGCCTCTGATAAGTGGCCAGTGAGGCAAATATACCAGGTAATTTGTTTGATTCCTGGTGCCTGAAAGCCTCGTACCTAGACATTCTCCAAGTTTCCTTTTGATGTTGGGAGCTTAACAACCAAAAGATTCTGCCTCCTGTTTATGAGGGGGCTGAAGTGCAGTTCCAAACACACACCCACACACCTGCCCCCTTTCTTAACAGCTTCACAAGGTTAAACACCCATTACCATGGGAGCTATGTTGATGGAACCGGATTAAGGGTTTGAGATAACAGAGCTGCCTATGTCTCAAGTTCACTGTTCAGCCACAATGGCATGCTACTTCTTTGTTCATTCCAGGATTTCCCTTTGATGCCTTCTTTGCTTATTTTTGAAAAATAAATCAGCCTTTTCCCAACTTTGTGCCCTCCAGATGTTGTGGACTACAACTCCCATCAATTCTATCCAGCATGGCCAATGGCAATGGTTGATGGGAGTTGTAGTCAAGAAGACCTGGTGAGCACAAAGTTGAAGACTGGTTCAGCCCAGTACTTTCCACAAATGTTAACTTTTTCAACTGTCTGAAGACAGAGAGCATTAAAAGAATGGGAGAAATCTCCATCCAGTGAGTGGCTTTTCTTAATTTTATTTTTTTCACAGCTGGGGTATTTTTGTCTCCAAAATTAGCCAGTTCTGAATTTGCACTCATGCGTGGATGTCAACCACTATGGGGTGGTGTTTATGAATGTCCAAGAATTCAAAGATATGCCAGTGGATGTTGGCCATCATTTGAATATGCCTGTAAAACCAGTAGCAATGTCCTAACTTTAGTAGGAGTAACTTTAGAGTCACAAAGTAGTGAACATGTTTTAGAGTTCATCAGAACTTTTCTTCAAGCCAATGTTCACTAAGACACGCATGCACATACACACATGCGCACACAGACACGCACACACAAATCTTGCCTGAATCAAGTTATGTCATGTTTATATACATTCAAAGGGTTTTTATTCCATAAAAACCAAGATCATTATAAAGATGAATAATATGAACAGAATCTCATAATAAACAATTTCCATAACAATCCAATAACACTAAGTACCTAATTACAGATAGGTAGCCGTGTTGGTCTGCCATAGTCAAAACAAAAAATTTTTTTTCTTTCCAGTAGCACCTTAAAGACCAACTAAGTTAGTTCTTGGTATCTAACTTAGTTGGTCTTTAAGGAACTAACTTAGTTGGTCTTTAAGGTGCTACTGGAAAGAAAATTTTTTTTTTGTTTTGACTAAGTACCTAAAACATACTAGGTAAAGGACCCCATGGTGGTTAAGTCCAGTCAAAGGTGACTATGGGGTTGCGGTGCTCATCTCATTTTCAGGCCAAGGGAGCTGGTGTTTGTCCACAGACAGCTTTCCGGGTCACGTGGCCAGCATGGCTAAACTGCTTCTGGCACTATGGGACACCGTGACAGAAACCTGAGCACATAGAAACACCATTTACCTTCCTGCTGAAGCAGTACCTATTTATCTACTTGCACTTTTTTTGGCGTGCTTTTGAATTGCTAGGTTGGCAGGAGCTGGGACAGAGCAATGGGAGCTTACCCTGTCGTGGGGATTTGAACTGCCGACCTTCTGATTGGCCAGCTCAAGAGGCTCAGTGGTTTAGACCACAGCACAGAATCATAGAATTGCGAGTTGGAAGGGACCTCAAGGATCATCTAGTCCAAACCCCTGCAACGCAGGAATCTCAACTGAAGCATCCATGATGGCCACCCAATGTGATGCTGTCCAGATGTTGTTGGACTCCAACTCTTATCAGCTCCAGGCAGCATGGTCAATGGTGAAGAACAATGGGTGCTGTAGCCTAGCTGTGCCTGCACAGCACCACATTGGCTACCCTGTATTTGTCAGCATCGCCGTTGAGCCAGTGCCACCGACTGGACTCATCCACTTCAGCCCCGACTGGGCTAGGCGAGCTGGGTAGCACTTCCAGAGACCACCTTCTGCACAGGAACAGGTCAAAGTGCTGTGGACTCACAGCTTAGAGTTGTGAGCACCGGATTCACTTCCACAAGAAGACAGTCGTCGCACAGCAGAGTATAGCAGAGTACAGCAGAGCATAAACGACTCGGAGAGCAGCTCTGTAGAATATCTTCTTTATTCTATCTACAACTATAATACAACTATATACAGAGCTAAATGAGGTCTAAGCATAAATGAATGCTGCACTACACTGAGTGTCTGCAGCTGCTCTTAGCAGCAACCTTATCTATACACACAATCTCTAACACTCAGTCTCTCTCTCTCCGACACACTGACTGACTGACTCTTTGATGTGGTGCTGGAGCAGAATAAGTAGAGAGCAGAACACGCCCCCTCCTCTCTGGAGAATCAGCAGACTCATCAGGAGATTCTTGGATATGGGGGGGGTGAAATCTCCTCAGTATTGTGTTGTTAGGTGGACGACACCACACTGACTATCCTAGATATGCTAGAATGAACAATAATACTGCAATGACAATGTTAAAGAATGATTCATATCCTAGGGGTGCCTCCAGCCTGCCACTATTTTGCAGGAGAGATTCAAGCAGATAGAAGAAAACTGAGGTTTGTGCACGTAAAGTGGATTAAACCACACAACAAATCCACTTTTAAAAGTGACAGGGAAATGCACTGAAAAGAGTGGGATGAACAATTGCCTCACCAGGCTCCTTTGGGACAAAGGGTGGGATATAAATTTAATAACTTAATCAACAGGATGTCCTATAACACCCACAGGTAAATTAGAAAGAATGCAAGGCAGTCTACCTATTTAAAAGTTAGTTAGGGCAGCAGTGCTGGCAAGACTTCTCTTTCTTGTTATTTATTATGTTCACACTTCCTGTGAAACATCTCAAAGTGGTTTAACAATACGGACATCAAAAGAAAACATATAACACAATTCCAGATTATTATTATTTTTAAAAAAATCATATATAAAACAAATAAAATGATTTCATATATACAGAATGATTTTTAATATATAATATGTATAAACACTTTAAAAATGTTAAATATAAAAACAATTTCTTAAATTCCTTATACAAAGAAGAATTAAAACAATTTCTTTTCATAAAACTTTGGTGACAAACTTGCAACACTTTAGTTGGTCCTACCGTTGCTTTGATGGTTTTCTCTCTAATGGAACAACACAGCTTCTGGCATATTTATACTAAATATAAATACCAACATTCACTTGTAGATTTCCCCCAAAAATAGATATATCTTTGTAAATTTGCAACTTCTCTTGTAGGGGGAAAGAAAGGAGAAAATGCTTAGAATGTGAATGTGTTTCAGTTTCCCCCTCATTTGGCGTCTCCAGTCTGTTAACATTGCTTTGACAGAAACTCCTGGTGTCTGTCTGTCCTTCCCCGACATATCTTAGCAAAACAGGGTCCTGTTACTTTAGGAACAGAAGCAACAACAAACATTGAATTGAGGTGACTTGGGAAAGTGACAGTGTTAAATGGCTTGTGCCACAGCTGGCGGTGCACTTGCTGAAATTATCCAGGCCTGAAGTACCTGAGACTGAAAATGTTCTCAATCAAATTGCAGGGCAAGAGGAAATTCCAGTAAATCATTGACTTATTGAGATCAACATGTAACTGATCCCCTGTTCCTGCCCCTGCCGCCACCGCTGCTGCTGCCGCCGCCACCACACCAGACAAGAACAAAGTCAATATTGGTGCTTTGTTATCACCGTTTGGAATAATGTCTTGTATTCACTCAAGTTGCCACGTTGGGCTCGATGGAGATTTTAGAACTGATTCGGCCTTTTTTTTTTATTTATAGTGGAGGAAATTGCCAACGTTTTCTTAACTACAGCATGACTGAGTGGTCTGAGATATTTAGGGGTTGCTGTTTTCTCTGGCAAGGAGCCTCCACCCCCTTCGTTGGGCTGCATAACAGCGCTGAATTTGGGAACACTTTGCCGGTGTAAAAACTTTTGGAAAAATATGCCTATCGGGTGCCAACATGTCAGGCTGAGCAAGCACAGACCAGGCCAGGTCCAAAGGCTCCAGCACCTCTGGAGCACAAGCTCAGCATGCAGTTTCAACATAGGCTACGGATTATTTCCCCGCGGCTTACAAAGCACAAACAGGTCTTTCGCTGAGCCACCTATGTCTTCATAGAGCCAGCCACCGTCCACATCCCTGCCCCAAACCAAAACAACAAACCCTGATTTTTTGCTCTGCTCAACTGAACATTAACTGCAAGGTTGCCACCACTGACATTTGAAAATATGTGGTTTGGGGGGTTGAAAGTGAGGGGTGGGATCAGCTCGCAAAGTCCCAGATCCAAATATTGCTTTCTCCAGTTAAAAAGTGGTTAGAGTCGCAGTGTGCTGGCAAGAGATCTACCTGAGAAACCTTGGAGAGCCAGTGCCAGTTGGAAAGCAGAGCATCCTGGACAAGACACACCAGTGGCTTTTCTTGGAAGAAGCATCTTCATGTGTTCAAGGTTCAACAAAGAGCAATTGTGATGTGCTTAGGACTGAAAGATTCAGGACAGACAAAACAAAGTACTTCTTCACATAACACATAGTTATGGAATTCGCTCCCACAAGTGATGGCTACCAACTTGGATGGCTTTAAGAGGATTAGTCAAATTCATAGAGGATAAGGCTTTCAATGGCTACTATTCATGATGGCTATGTTCTATCTCCACCATCAGAGGCAATATGCTAGGAAGTGCAGGTAGGAAGAGGACTGCTGTACGAATGTTCTGCGTGCACCTTTCCCATGGGGTCTGTTTGGCAACTGTGAGATCAAAATGCTGGACTAGATGGGCCTGTTCTTAATACTCTTATAGGAAGAGGCGTTGTAGGTCTGAAAGGCCTCATTTGGTTTCCAAAGTGTTTCCAAGGTTCTTAAATGAAAAGATCAGCACTAGCGAACACATTTCCCTGAAATATTCCTTTCTCAAGATTGCTGCTCTTTGTGCCCTGCAGCTGAAGAGGAGTGTTTGGCACCGTTGGCGATCTTCTAGGTTGTTCAGGGGTTTAGGCAGACATCTTTTACAGTAACTACTATCCAATCCTTTTAGCTGGAGATGGAACCTGGGACCTTCTGCGTACAGAGAACTGGACTCAGGACCTTTGCATGCATAACATCTGCTTGGTCACTCTTTACAATATGCAATAATAGGTGCCCCCCCCCACTTCTATAGAGTTGGGTGGGGATTTGGTTTTGTTCGCTTTTGAAGGTGAACTTACCTAATTTGCACTTTCTGTCATAATACATAAACAAAAAGAGCCATCATCTGAAAGTCACACGTACCTGAATTTTGAACTGCAATTCTCCAGCCAGCTGGTATGTACAAAAATGCACATACGAAAATATTAGTGAAAACAATATACCAAAATGTGTTGCATTACATAAAATTGCTTTGCAAAAATGTGCATATTATTCAAAATATCAGGGGAAATGTGCATTCAATTTAAATTCCAAACTGATGTGGAAATGTGGGGAACTGAACTTAAAGCTGGGGGAAAATGAGAAATTGAGAGAAGCAAAAATTGACAGAATCACACATCCCTACTTCTCAATGGTCAATTTAGCATCTGATTCAGTCACCATGAGCTCAAACTAAAAGTTTTCATAGAATTATAGGACCGTAGAGTTGGGAGGGACGCCGAGGGTCATCTAGCCCAACCCTCTGCAGTGCAGGAATCCTGTCCACAGCTGTCCCTGGGTGGCCTCAAATCACCAGCCTTCTTGTATGCTTTTGTCCAGACTGCATTTCAAAGCTTCATGATGATGCACAAAATTTCAGGTTGTGCTCATGATTTAAGATTAAGGTGACACTATCCGCAAAGCCCAGACCATTAGCAGAAGGTAAAGGTAAAGGTACCCCTGCCCGTACGGGCCAGTCGTGTCCGACTCTAGGGTTGTGCGCCCATCTCACTTAAGAGGCCGGGGGCCAGCGCTGTCCGGAGACACTTCCGGGTCACGTGGCCAGCGTGACGAAGCTGCTCTGGAGAGCCGGCACCAGCGCAGCACACGGAAACGCCGTTTACCTTCCCGCTATAAAGCAGTACCTATTTATCTACTTGCACTTAGGGGTGCTTTCGAACTGCTAGGTGGGCAGGAGCTGGGACCGAAAGACGGGAGCTCACCCCGCCGCTGGGATTCGAACCGCCGACCATGCAATCGGCAAGCCCTAGGTGCTGAGGTTTTACCCACAGCGCCACCCGCGTCCCCCCATTAGCAGAAAGGACTTATAAATAAGCACAGAGATTATTTACATCTTGGAACAGGTCTTGTTTTCACTGGCCAAAGATGACTTCCCCAATAAACCTGGCAACAGGAACACCAGCACAACATGCCATTTTATAAGACATTTATGCTTATGCACACATTAAATCCCTGGGAGAGGCTTGAGAAATCAGGAAGTGTGAGTGATAAATGTGACTGAGGTTTGCTGTTTGGCCCAAGCTTACTGTATATCTATACGTCAGCTTTCAAGGCTGTATAGTTAAAAAGCGACCTCCTGTGTTTCAGCTCTATCTGGAGATGCTGGGGATCAAAACTTTGATTTCTGCATGCAAAACAAAAACCTGTGTGTGTGTACTATGCTCTGCATTTTTTAACTTCTTTTGTGTACAGAATGCCTGTTTGAATTCTTATACGTTATCAGTAATAATTTTTAAAATTAAAAGACAAATTAGGGGCAATGTTTCACTGGAGGCAGGTACCCGAACTTAAGAAGCTGCTTTATACTGAATCAGACTGTTCTTCTATCTAGCTCATTATTGCTTACATTGGCTGGTCCCAGAGCTTCAGTCTCTCACAGTCCTACCCGGAGATGTTGCGACTGGGAAATAAAACGGCAAATGCAATTCATTGTAAACAAGTGTAAGGCCTGGGCATAATATCTTACTTCTACACTGGGCCTGAGCTAGCAATGACTGACCAGCAGGGCCAGCCGACCCATGAGGTGAGGGGAGGCAACCGCCTCAGGTAGCAGGATCCATAGGGGCAGCAGATCTGGTCTCCTGTGCCTGCTGCTGTTGGGTGTGTGTCAGCGGAATCCATGGATCTTCTACAGCATCCTAAGCTCCAGACACCCACCATGTCTAAACTACACCAGGGCTGAAGACGGCATGGTTAGTGACGCACACCCCACTCAATGGTAATGGAAATAAGAGCACTCCAATGAAGGAAAAAGAAAAAGGAATTGCTATTCCTGCCACTTCCACACCCTGACTGCCAAGAGCAGGCAGGGCTTTGGGTTGGGTGATAAATCTGCCATGATATTCCAGGCCCCTCATTAGGCTTGATCTGTAAATAAGCAAACATGAGAACATGTGTGCCTTCAAGAGATAACAAAGATTCAAACAGTAGACCTGATGCATGAAGGGAGAAGCAAGAGTGGGAACCGACTTGCCTGCCAAATTAGGTTTGCTGATGCACATATCGGCGCCATCAGTTGCAAAGCCAGATTCACACTATGGGAAAACAAACCCGCTGTGACTTCTAAGGGGAAGGAAAAAACCCCCACCTACATCTTTCTTCACCCCACCAAATCTTATATTTTCTTTTGAAAATCAGATTAGCATTCACTGCAGAAAGGAGAAAGTCTGTCTTTTGTGCTGGTTGATTTTCATAGTAGATATGCTTTAAAACAGAGGACAAAGAAGTTATGGCCTGATCAAAAAAATCTAGTTTAAGGGTAAGAAAGTCAATCTTCGCACGAAGTTATCTGAAACACAAGCTCCCCTCATTTCAGAAACATTCTGGAGAATGCCATACCTTATGGCAGGACTCAGGAATGCAGGAAAGTATTGGGATAAAATGTTAAAAACAAAAAAGCTAAGGTGATAATTTTTCAGATGCCATGCTTTGCGGCTGTGTTACAGAACATTGCAAAATAAGGAATGCACACCCCACCTTTGATGTAAGCGTGTGTCAAGCAAAGCCCATGGAACTGTGATTCATAGACATAGCAGTCAGGAATGGATGGATCTGTCAAATGCTGGCTTCTCTAATTTTCTCATTTTTGCAATCTTCAGTCCTCCACAGTTCTGAGGTAGATTGCAATTAATTTTTTAAAAAGTGCTTCATCAGCATTTTAGTTGACATTTTTTTCAAGTACCGTATACACTTTTTTTTGGCATGCTATTCTGCCTCTTTTTTTTACCATGAATTTCACTTATTTCTTCTTTTCACAAGCACTTTTACGCATATTTCTGCCAATGGAAGCTTTTTTGTACATGCTGTTTGGTTGCAGAACTGCATCACTAGAGGACTGGACAAATTCATAGGGGATCAGGCTGTCAGTGGCTATTCTAGCCATAATGGCTATTCTCTGCTTCTAGGATTGCTGGAAGCCACAGGAGGGGAAACTGTTCTTGTGTTCAGGCCCTGCTTGAGAGTTTTCTAATGGCAGCAGGCTGGCAACTGTGAGTACATGATGGACCATTGGCCTGATCCAACAGGCTCTTCTTATGTTCTTAAATAAACAAATGGACCACAATTCTCTGAACCTAGAATTCTTACTTCAAGCCACACCATGAAACCATCTTTCTCTTTCTCTTACTTCATTACATCAAGGTGCCCACATCATGAAATTGGCTCGAAAAGCCCAGTGCTGGCCCTTATTTTGTGCTATAAAACCACAACACGTTTCTTTAATTCCTAAATACTGTATTTATTCAAGTCTAATGCACCATTGAATCTAATGTGCACCTCAATTCTCAATTTTTTTTGAAACTCCCCCAAAGTATTTGCTGGCGAATGTAAATGTGACATTGAATCTAATGCGCACCTTGATTTCCACAATGTAATTTGGCCAAAAAAAGGTGAGCATTAGTATCGAGTAAATATGGTATTTTTGCATGCTTATGCACACTGTTTACATGTGCACACCAATGTATCAGTGACTCAGTTTTACATGAAACATGTGCAGAGAGATGTGTTGCCGGAATGCAAGGAACCGATTCTTTGAGAATAGCAAAACAACTGCCTAATTACATTTTATGCTCTTTTCAGGTTCTTGAGTATTTCATTTTCCGCGAACGGAACAGATTTATGCACATTCTCACAACGTCTCCGGTAGAGGCAGGAATTAGACGGCCTGCCAGGAAGTCTACTCAGCCATTAGATAGATCCAGACGACGCCTAAGTACTGTATGCTTAATAGACCTAGGTGTAAAGTGATGGTTCTTTTTTCACCGCTTATTGCTAAGCCAACCTGCTATAAAACATTGATCTCTCAGATACAGGAGACACATGACTCCAAGGCCATTCGGTCCAGTAGGCTTAACCCGCTGAACTTGACGTGCTAAAAGGGCTTAAAATGTAATCATTAGTAGATTTTCTGCAAGCAGCTGGTAAAACAAGCCTTCTAGGCAGCCAGGGTGCTTTAATTTATTTCTTAATCCTGCCAAATCAGCAGAAAAGTATTTTACCTTAGTTCCACTTGGCGGGGGGCTGGGGGAGAGGTGAGGTTTTAAAAAGTTAAAATTCCAAACGGACGCTTCAAGTGAAACAAAAAGATCAGAGTAATGTCTGAGAGCAAGAGCTAGGAATGTCAATGCATTCTAAGCAAAGAAGCTGTCCAGAAGCTGTCTCTTTAATACAGCTGAGGCTCAGGCTGTTTGAAGGACCTTATTCTTCTACATGGACCCGCCTGGGCTCTGAGACCTTTAGGTGATGCCCTTCTATCATGCCCACTGCCCTCACAGGCACTTTGGGTAGGGATGCAGGAGAAGGCCTTCTCAAAGGCTACTCCCTCCTTGCTGTTCTTCCACCAGCAGGTGAAGCCTCTTTTTTCCGAAGGAGCGTCTTCACCCCTAGAGTTCAGCTTCGACACTGAGGTCCAGCTCCGAGGGTCTTCACTGCAAGAAGCGAAGTTACAGGGAACCAGGCAGAGGGCCTTCACGGTAGTGGCGTCCACCTTGTGGAACACCCTCACATCAGATGTCAAGGAAATAAACAACCATCTGACTTTTAGAAGGCATCTGAAGAAAACCCTCTTTACGGAAGCTTTTAATGTTTGATGCTTTATCGTGTTTTTAATATTCTGTCGGGAGCCATCCAGAGTGGCTGGAGAAACCCAGCCAGATGGGAGGGGAATAAATAATAAATTATTATTATTCTGACAGGCTTCTGAAAACCTTCTGCTTTTAAGAAAAGAGCTTTAAATAGCATACCCTCTAACATCCCGGGGATCCAAATTAGGATGCTCTTTTTTTTGGTCCCAAGCTCTCGTGCATGTGTGAGAGTGCAGGACCAAAAGACACACATTTTTTTGGTCTCATGAGACCAAAAAATAAGTGGCATTCAGTCTGGCGTTCTGGCATGACCCAGCCTGATTTGCGCCAGGTTGAGTGTCTTTCTGCCCGATGCTCTGGCGTGAGCCCGCTAATTCATGCCAGAGCACCAGACCAAAAAAAGGGACATTCCAAGATCCAGTCAGAAACCGGGATTGGCTTCTGTAATTTTGGGGTTTGAAATAGTGGGTTGCACTGTTTTTACTAACCGTATTTTAATAGATGTTTTAATTTTAATTTAATTTTAATTTTATTATAGTTCAATTCCTTTTTAGTTTTAATTTTGTTATAGTTCAATTTTTTTTACATGCTTTTAGCTTTCTTTATTTCTGTATTTTATCTGTGCTGTTATAATTTTTGTAAGCTGCCTTCTGGGGGAAAAGGTGAGATACATAGATAGATGACAGATAGATAGATGATAGATAGGTAGATAGATGATAGATAGATAGATGATGATAGATGATGATAGATGATAGATAGATAGATAGATAGATAGATAGATAGATAGATAGATGATAGATATAAATAGATAGACAGAGATAGATAGATAGATGATAGATATAAATGTAATAATGTTCTTAATGCACATTCATGATTAAATGTGCCCTTGATGGTACTGGGGAAGTTATAAGCAATCCCGCTTTCAATAGCATTTGTGCCTGCAAAAGTTTTGGAGTGGATATACAGTGGTACCTTGGGTTACCTACGCTGCAGGTTACAGACCCCGCTCACCCAGAAATAGTACCTCAGGTTAAGAATTTGCTTCAGGATGAGAACAGAAATCGTGCTCTGGTGGCACAGCGGCAGCGGGAGGCCCCATTAGCTAATGTGGTGCTTCAGGTTAAGAACAGTTTCAGGTTAAGAACGGACCTCCAGAACGAATTAAGTTCTTAACCCAAGGTACCACTGTATTGCTTCGTTTCCAATTGGTACACTTTCCACAGCTTCCTGCTGAAATTGTGTGACTTTCTATAGTGTAAATGTCTCAGGGTTTCTTTTGTCCTGCTTTTGTTGCACTGTAGCACAAGAATGCCCTTCCAGGGGTTATAATGTGGCACCACTGGGGATGCGTCACAGAACAACTAATAAAGCAGGATGATGTGGGGACGGCCAAGCACCACTAATGCACTATTGTAGTGTCAATGACAAGTTGCAGAATATATCCACACACACACACAAAATAGTCTCGAGGGACCCAAATGGTACCTTTAACTATCCCTCAATGATACTTTTAACAATTCAGGAGGGAAATGCATTGCTTTTGCACAGCTCTGCTTGCTCTGCAAGCGTCTCTTCCCCAAATGCCAACAAATATCCTGTTTGAGATTTCCAGGCTCCATTAAAATCTTCTCTTCCCACTGAGACAGAAAGCAGACAAAAGAAATTGCAGGGGAGCCCCCCCCCAACAAAAACCTTTTGGTTATTGCATTGACAGGCAAAATTGCAAAGCGCCCCATTAGCGACTGTCCCAGTTCTCATTTAAAGATAACATCCGGGCTCCTTTCTCAAAAGCCAGATCCTCCATTAAATGGGCTGAGTTTCATCATTGTTCGCATACAGCTCTTCAGCAGTCACTCACAGAGGAAGCAACACAATTGAAAAGAAAAAGGAAACCAGCAGGGAAACAGTATGGGACATCTTCAGCAACTTTGTTTCAAAGTTTTGTGATTTTTAAAAATAAAATTAAACAAGTATACCACAGTCTGATGCTGGACCTGATGTAAGACCTTGAATACACACGCTCCTTACATACATGTGTGTGGCACCTCCTCCTTCAAACACCCATTGGACCATTCAGTGATAGCTCCTTTGCAAGATACAAAGCAGAACAATGTTTCCAGCCCTGCTCACTTGTAGCACGTCGTTTTGTATACAGTGACCAAATGAAATCATCGGTATTCAGCCATTTCTTGGATACCAGCCTTTGCAATAAAGTGTTCAGAATTCAAGCTTACTGCACAAGGTCATTTTCACAGCCCGATTGATATGATCTCTTTAATCGAATGCAATCTGCAGACTTGATCTCTTGCCATGTAATCCACTCAGGAAATTCTGGAATGGTAGCCAAAGACTTTTTTCCTGCCAAATATTTTAAAGAAACAAAAATTCACAGGGAAAAAAAAGTTAGATAAAATCCCCCAGTGTTCTTGAGATCATAATGTTTGGCACTGCCTGGCTGAAGATATACTGCCTGTGTCAATATCTGAATAAATCATTTTTGGATTCCAATATTGAAGGGTCTAAAAAGCAGAACATTATGACTTTTAGGGCCAACACCTGAACCATATACAAGTTTTCTTGAAACTATATCTTTTTCGATTTCCATGTTTTTAAAACTATAGTTTTTAAGACAAAGGCATTTTTCCTATCCAGAATCTCATGTGCACTTGCAGAACTCATACACCCACCATGGGCTGCTTCATTTAGTTTTATGGAGGCAGCAGATCTTCATGAACAAAGAGATGCCCATTCAAATCTGCAACTTCCATGGTTACTCTGGGGGAGCTTTATGTGTGCTTTGGAGCTCTCTCACCTGCTGGATCAGGGTGATTGCATGGATGCAAATTCCACCCATTCTATGGGACTTATATTGTTCCTAGATAAAGTTATTACAAGCCCAATTTTCTATGATAGTAAACCAGGAGATTGAGTGGAAAGTCAAAATGTTGAAACAGAAGAGTTTTGAATCCGCTAATAAAATAGGGAAATACTTGGCCTGGCAACTAAGAGAAAGGAAAAAACAAAATATGATCTGTAGGATAAGGGATGGAGATAAGATAGTGGAAGACCCAAATGAAATAAAAAGGTTGTTTCAGAAATACTATAAGGATTTATATAAAAGAGGTAAGGAGACAGGCTATGATATAGAACGCTATCTGAAAGAACATCATTTACAACAGATATCAACCGAAGAAAAAGAATTATTAAATCAGCTGATTACAGAGGAGGAGGTAAGGAAGGCAATATCAAAGATGAAAATCGGTAAAGCGCCGGGGCCAGATGGTCTGTCAGCCAAATATTATAAAGTACTAAGTGATCAAATAAGCCCAACCCTATGTGAAGTGATGAACAATACTTTAAAAGAAGGGAAGACCCCGAATACCTGGAAGGAAGCCTATATTACATTAATTCCTAAAAAAGATGTGGATGCCTTAGAGGTGAAAAACTATAGGCCAATTTCATTATTAAATAACGACTATAAACTGTTTGCGGATGTAATGGCAGAAAGATTAAAAAAAGTATTAAATAACAGAATCCATAAAGATCAAACGGGCTTCCTTCCAGGGAGACAATTGAAGGACAACGTAAGAAATGTGATAGATATCATTGAATATTTGGAAACTAGAATAGACAAACAAGCCGCTTTGATTTTCATTGATGCCGAAAAGGCCTTTGATAACGTTTCTTGGTGCTTCCTGACAGAAAATCTAAAAACGATGGGGCTGGGTGAAAGGTTTAGAAAAGGTATAGAAGCTATCTATAATGAACAAAAAGCTAAGCTAATAATAAATAACTCAACATCAGAATTTTTTGACATATCTAAAGGGACTAGACAAGGCTGCCCCCTGTCTCCTCTGTTATTTATAACAGTACTTGAAGTACTTACTAAGAGACTGAGAGAGGCAGTGGAAGTGAAAGGGATTAAGGTAGGGATTAAAGAACATAAGATAAAAGCTTTCGCGGATGATATTGTATTAACTCTAGAAGACCCAAAAAATAGTATGAAAGAAGCCTTGCAAAAATTTGAAGAGTTTGGAGCGGTATCAGGCCTCAAGATTAATAAAAATAAGACTAAAATGTTGACTAAAAATCTAACTAAGGAAGATATTGTAGAACTAGAACAAAAGATGGGAATTATGACAGCAAAGAAAGTGAAATATCTTGGAGTGTGGATATCAGCGAAAAATATTAACCTATATAAGGATAATTATGAAGTCACTTGGAAGAATATTAAGAAAGATCTTGAAATCTGGGAGAGATTGAGGTTATCTTTTCTGGGGAGGATAGCAGTTATCAAAATGAACGTTCTCCCCAGAATGTTATTTTTGTTCCAAACCATTCCGGTACTAAAAGGTCTAAAGCAGTGTAAAGAGTGGCAAAGAGCCTTAGCGAGATACATCTGGCAAGGCAAAAGACCACGAATAAAAATGAAAATATTGGTGGACAAAAAAGAAAGAGGGGGATTCTCTCTACCGGATCTAAGTTTATATTATGAAGCGGCGTGTTTATTGTGGCTGAAGGATTGGATAAGATTGGAAAATAGGGACATCTTGGACTTGGAAGGTTTCGATAACAGGTACGGGTGG
Source organism: Podarcis filfolensis (assembly GCF_964270895.1). Taxonomy (NCBI): domain Eukaryota; kingdom Metazoa; phylum Chordata; class Lepidosauria; order Squamata; family Lacertidae; genus Podarcis; species Podarcis filfolensis. The sequence goes on from NC_139606.1 coordinate 98,919,303, forward strand.
CACTCGTACCTGTGGTACGAAAAGGTGAAAGTTCATAGAGGCTTTCTAAATCATATTTTTAGGGGACCACTATTCCAAGTATGGGAAAGAAATAAAAATATATTGGAAAGGAAGACACCTTGGTGGATTTCACCAATAGAGGTGTTAACTATAAAAAAAATAAACATGGAAGGGAAGAATGCCACCTATGAAGAACTAACTTGGAAGACAGATAAAGGGATTAAACTTAGACCATATGAAGAGATCAAAAATTTATTTACAGGGTGGTTGCAATACCACCAAGTAAATGATCTGCTAAAAGAAGACAAAAAGAAAGTAGGATTTGAAGATAAAAAATCTAAATTTAATGTAGAAGTTATAGAAGGTAAGAACAAAACACTGTCAAGGATGTATGATATTTTGCTGGAGTGGTATACAAAAGATGAGGAGGTGAAGGAGGCTATGACTAAGTGGGCGATAGATATTGGATATAACATCGACTTTGAGAGGTGGTTGGAACTATGGAACAAGAATATGAGATTTACGGCATGCACGGCACTAAAGGAAAACCTGTGGAAAATGATCTACAGGTGGTATCATACACCAGTGAAATTAGCGAAGATTTATAAGTTGAAGGATAAAAGATGCTGGAAATGTAGAGAGGTAGAAGGTGACCTCTACCATATGTGGTGGTCGTGTTGCAAAGTGAGAGGCTTTTGGGAATTGGTTTATAATGAACTTAAAAAAATCTTGAAATATACATTTCCCAAAAAGCCAGAAGCTTTTTTGTTAGGAATGGTCGGTAAAGAAATTAAAAAAGAAGACAAGACCTTGTTTCTATATGCTACGACAGCTGCAAGAATTATGTTAGCACAAAATTGGAAATTAGAAGTAATACCTAACATAAGTGATTGGCAGGTTAAAATGATAAATTATGCTGAGCTCGACAGAATATCAGGAAGAGTAAGGGACCAAGACGAACAGAAATTTCATGATAATTGGAAGAAATATTTAATGTATATGGAATCTAAATCTCAGGTGACACTGGCGGGGTTGAAATAACTCTAACAGCGGGAAAGGCCTATGTAAAAGAGTTAAAAAGTACGCGACTATATAATTTATTCGATACTTACCAAAGGAGTGGAGGGAAGTCCAAGGCTCAGTTGAGACTAGTTCAGTTATGTATTTTATTTATGATTTGTGAAGTGGATATAATTTGTATAAGGTATGTGGTGGATTTTTTGTTTATGTTTTTTCTGGATATATGTGCAAATATGAATAAAAATTTATAATTTATATTGTTCCTAGATTCTTGCAAACAGTGTGCACAGCTGATATGAAGAAGCATTCACATTATGATTCTCATCCCAGTCTTTCTGAATTTGACTGGTTGTGCCTGGTAATGCAGACAGATGTCAGGAGCTGAAGTCAGATGTAGGTCAGTAATAAAACAACAGGGCACCCGATGTCAGTGATGTTAACTCTTTATTCAAGGAAACAAACCAGCCCAGACCTAGGAATCATAGCAACACCTGCCAGGAGGTCATGTCCCAGTAAAGCAGTTGCGGGGACTGAAGGCCCCCACATTCCCACTGCTGACTAAGGCTCTTCCCCTGATTCCTTCCCCAGCAGCCTAAGGCTCCACCATCTTGTTTCTTGTTGCTCCGTCCTCTTCATGTCTTTGTGTGTTGTGGGAAACCAGGGGGTAGGGGAGCTGGTTGCAGCAGAAGGGGGAGACTCCCTGGATTCTTCAGCGGCTGCCTCATCTCTGTCTCCTGGTTCCACTCATCTCCTGCCTCTGAGCCCAGACTTCCCTCTGCCACAGCCTCTTCCAGCTCACTAAACCATTCTCTCTTCATCTTCTGACACCTCCTCCTCCAACAAGTCTGCTCCTTCTTCTCCCTCTGACCACTCATGGTCATCCCACCACCAATCCCCAGGCTCTGAGCCTTCTTCTCTTGGGAGTTCCCCAGCTCACACCTCCCACCTTTCCTCTGTATCCAGCCAGTCCATGACAATGGAGATGAGCACCTCACTTTGGGTGTGTGAAGGTGGTACTAGAGTTGGGTTGGGTCAAAATGTTTAGTATGGGTGCAAATCTCAGTGGTAGAGCTTCTGTTTTGCATGCAAAAGATCCCAGATTCAATCCTTGGCATCTCAAGGCAGGGTGGGGAAGACTCCTGTCTGAAACCCTGGAGGTCAGCCACGAGTCAGTGTACAATCCTGAACCGGATGGACCAAGGATCTGACTCTATGGCTATGGCAGAGAATGAAGGTGTATAATCTGGACATCTTCTGAAGCTGTTGCTTCATTCTATCATGAACAATCATGACCTTACTAAAACAGTGAAATGTGGTTGTCAGATTTAATATAGTTAGGACAGGGAACACCAGATGCAGCTGGGCTTTCAACATCAAGCATTGTGCCATTGCATTCGCATTGTCTGCAGCCAATCCCTACAGCAAATTAACTCCATTAGCAAGAAAAGTGAACTTGCCCCATAACCTTAGGTCCTACCAGCCTGACCATCGGCTTTGATGGTCAAGCCAATTATGTCCATTGTGCACATCACCAAATGAACTGAAAACTAATGGGGCTGTCCAGATGTCACTGTGGCTTAATCTAAAGACAACTGGTCTTCGGCAGTTTAGCCAAAGGCAAAACCTGTGCTACAGGATCATCATTTAACTGGCGAGGACTCCAGGATCCCAGTCTACCAGGGTGACCTTGTGGAGTTTGTGTTTATAAAACTAACAATTCAATTTCCCAGCACAGCGAGCAAATCCAGTATGAAAACTGGCTGGAAACAATTGCTGTCAATATCAGAAGCAAGCTGAAAAAAGACAGATATAATAGATAAACTGTCTGCTGGAGTAATTGAAGGATTACCCTAAGAAATGTGCAGCATACATGTGCATGCATGTGCTTTTAAAGATGGTCAGCTGAAAAAAAGTGAACTAAAACTTTGAGACTACCTAATTTGACTCGTATTGTATCAATGCATTATGTCACTCACTAATCTCCATGCATAATGCATTTTTAGAAATGGAACATATCTTTTTTCTACTGCACATCACTTACAAAACTTTGCCCATCTTTCAGCCAGTAATGAGAGCTGGACCAACCCTGCCAAATGGAGGATGCAGAATGTTCAATTTTACTTTTATAAAATCTATTTCCACACCCACCCACCAACACACACACACACACACCAAAATAGTGAGAAGGAATTTGTTCTGGACAATTTTCACACACAACACCATGCTCTGTTTCTGATGATCTAACATTTGCTGTCAAATTCACAGAGCCTGATCACCTGTTTTAAAATTTACATATATCTATATATGCAGCACACAGGACTAAGTAGTGCAGGCGTGTCCGCTCCTCCAGAATGAACCACTTAGAAACACGGATGAGAGATTCTATGTTTCAATGCTTGGCTGCAACCAACATCACCATCTCTTTCACAGCCACCACACTGGGGATTACAACATGACCCTATACATGCTTACTTGGACGCAGACTTCATTGCAATTGGACTTGCTCTGAAGTGGCTGTTAACATATATAGGGAGATCAGTGCCTACCCTCCAACATATCTCTGATGAAAATAGGGACGTCCCATTCCATAATGATAATTTTGCTATTTATACCCCACACATCTTACTGGGTTGCCCCAGCCACTCTGGGCAGCTTCCAGCATATATAAAAACATAATAAAACATTAAACATAAAAACAAAAGCTTCCCTATCAGGGCTGCCTTCAGATGGCTCAACTCCATACCCTCCAACATTTCTCCAATGAAAATAGGGACATCCTAAGGAAATGTGGGACATTCTGGGATCAAATCAGAAACTGGGATGGTTTCTCTAAATCAGGGACGTCCCTAGAAAATGGGGACACTTGGAGGGTCTGCCTGTGTGGCAGTTTACAAGTTTAAGACAAAGAGTCTCAGTCCCATGGAGCTTGCAGTTTAAAATTCAAATGAGAAAAAGGAGGAAAGTGGAGGTGGGGTAGACTGGGAAAGGGAAGGGAAGGAACTGAGAAAAGTGATTGTTTCAGTTGCTTGCATTTGATTATGGTGTTAGTTATGCCCCTATGGGGCCTAGGATGCTGTGCCAAAGTCTTCAAGGAAAAGGTGAGATTCAAGGCGGGATCTGATGGAAGAAAGAAGTGGCATCATGCAGCAGTTCTGGGATGCACGAGGCAGCGGCAAGGGAGAAAGGGATGAGTCTTTTGGTGGAATCTGGTGGAGCTGGAGAGGTGAAGATCAGAGGCAGAAATATATCAGTAGAGGATATAGTAGAGAGATATAGGAAGTCCATGCAGGGCTTTGAAAGTATGCATTGTAGACTTTGAGATCTACCTTAGCTTCCTCCCTGACTTACTAGTGGTCCAACATGCAATAATATTTTGGGGGTGGGTTTTTTTGTGGTACAGTCCAGGACTCTCATTAGGGCAACCTTTGGCTATTCAGCTGCTGTTGGACTACAACTCCCATCCTCTCTGACCATTGGCCATGCTGGCTGCAGAGGATGGGAACTGGAGTCCAGCAACATCTGGAGGACTGCACACTCTCCACCTCTGTCTTCCATGATTCTGCAGCATGTGCAGATCAGCTCTGATTCTTTCCACTGAGTCATTGTTTTTATTTCATGAGACACTTTCCCCTGCATTAGCTTCATCTTGTAAAAATACGTATCTGGCTAACCATACAGCTCTAAATCTTCTTCCAGGACCTTTAAACAAAATGGAGTGTTTGACAGAGACGACTGCAAACATAGCAGCATTACTCATTGTGTGTTTTTCAGAGGAAGTTTTAACTCCTTTTGCCACCATCAAGAACTGTCTATGCAAACAAAAAGGGAAGATGAAATGCACAGTCCACTTCTCGCTTTTATTTTCTCCACTAGAATGGATAGTCAAGTGTCAAAAGGCTAAACTATCAATAAGAAATCCTACATATTGTAAAACATTTATAATAGAGGTCACTATAAATCCATTTGTTGATGGATTCCATAGCACACTGTGTAATAATTAAAGTCTGTGGAATTACTTTTCTTTACTTCTTTTTTCTTTTTTTCAAAAACAGCAATCTGGCAAATTTTCCATAAGAAAATTTAACTAGAAGGTTATGTTTTGCCATGATCTGCCATCTCAGAGACTGAGTAATGAGCAATCCATCTTTTATATTTAGTCATTTTTCCATTTCATCCTTTGCCCTTTTTTAGTATATGATTTAATTCACAGCACATAAACATTTATACACGGGCCTCATAAAAATGAAAATGTGCAGCATTATAAAGCTGGTGTGTTTGCTGAGACAAGAGAGGGCAGCTGGGGGAATTTGTGCCCTTATTCTCGTGTCCCAGTCTCTTAAGTCTTTTCCCATTCTGGCTCTCCCTCCCTCCCTTGGCAGACCAACTCTGCATCCTTTGCATAGAGATGTCCAAGCGCTATATATCTTCTGCGTCATAGCCAGAATCTTGAGAAAATATGCTTGAGAAGCAGCCATGGCGCTGGTTTGGTCAAAGGCAAGAATGCTTCTGAATACCAGTTGCTGGAAACCTCAGGACCCAGGTCCTTATTGAAGGCTTCCTCTAAGCATCTGAGTGGCCACTGTGAGTAAAAAGGTAAAGGATCCCTGGACAGTTAAGTCCAATCAAAGGCAACTATGGGGTTGCGGCGCTCAACTGACTTTCAGGCCAAGGGAGCTGGGGTTTGTCCACAGACAGTTTTCCGGGTCATGTGGCCAGCAGGACTAAACCACTACTGGTGCACGGAGGACTATGATGAGTGCCAGAGTGCATGGAAAAGCCATTTACCTTTCCAACACATCTACTGTTTTCACCAGGCTGAAAAGTGGTGGTGAAACTATAAGTAGTCTATGACACTTCCTCCCCTACTGTGTAAAAAGGTAAGTTGGCCCTTAGTGGCGTCAGCTCTTTCTTAATATTAGAAAATCATGCGGAAAAGCCCATTCTAGAAGTTTCAGTCCTTGGGGGTTAACTTTCTTATCCATGGAAGTGCGAGTAAAGGGGAAAATGTCCTTCAGATCTATTCCTTGTGACGTTCGGCTTCCTTCTGAGCCATCACCAATGTGGGCACTGAAGTCCCCGCATAGTAGAATTCGGGCAGCTGGACATTTTATATTTGTCTGCTCTATAAGACTTGTTAGGTCAGTCCAAAACTTTACCACCGCGGCTAGGGTATGTGCTGGTGGGAGGTAGCTGTTAATGTAGAAATTTGGGCCTCCTGCCACTGCAGTGAACTGCAGAGGCAGAAAATATTCATAATGAAGATCCGATTCCACAACACTGATTTCCCCAGCCAGATCCAGTGAGGTAAATGTGGTCAGACCCTGACTTCCTCGTCCTTTTTGATGCCTCTTGACTGCAGGGAGACTATGCTAGGAGTATTCCTACAAATGTGGAAAGTTAGCATCTTGCAGCCAGGTTTCTTGCAGGCAGATGATATCCAATTTCTGCAGGAACGTAGTTAGATCTTTATCTCCATTCTTGTTGTCCCACCCTGCCAAGTTCTAGGTGAGGATGTTAAGATCTTTCTGGGGTCTGTTTACCTTCCCGCCACAGCAGTACCTATTTTCAGTAGTCCATTAGGAGCTGGCATCTTCCTGAAAGAACATTGTGGGTATATGTGGTAAAAGATGGGATAAATCAGACTTCTTCCTCAAGCGGCCTGCCATTGAGACCATCTCCCTGCTTAGTTGTTACAGCCAGTTTTGGGGATTCACCAAGGCTATCGAGAAGGGGGGGAGCTTGAGTTGACTGGACCTACTCTACATTAACTGCTGGTCTGAAATTCTTGATCTATGGCTGCTCATCAGTGAATTATTCTTTGGCATATGACTGAAGATTCAGCAACCTGATTGGCAGCTTTTTCAGTAGTCCATTAGGAGCTTTGAAGCCAGGTGAGATTCCTGCCAATGAATGACTCCGCAGGGAAAGTACTCCTGCTGTGCCTCATTTGCTTGAAAGGATTTATTGATCCCTTTAGCTCAGGGGACCTGTTTCGTCTGGGGTCTGTTGAAAGCGTCTTTCAGTGATGCCATCTGCACTCTGTGCCTTAAGCATCACGTAATCTCCATTCATCAAGACATGCGAGTGTGGACATTTTCAAGTACGCATCATGTGAAACAGTTGTTCGGCCTTCTATCCTTGTACCTCTTTGCTCTGGGAATGAGATATATCAAAATGCCAAAGTGGTTCTTCTTCAGAAGCTCTTAGTCAAACGGGGTGGGAGTGGGTGGGGAGGAATATTCTGCATAAAAATTCTGTGTTGCAAAAGGAAATTAGCTGCATTGCATTTTTTGCACACGTACGCCCATTAAGACCTTCATGTGAAAGGATAATCAGTTGAAACTGATCCCCCTGTTTCCTTTAGCCTTTGCTCCAACTTTTAAGTCTGTTGGTTGATCCCCTAACCCACTTGCTTTCTGATTGTCCACTAAGCACTTGTCGGACACGTCAACCAAACATGCAGAGGAAAACCCCCTCAGAAATGCACAGCTAATCAGAGCATGGCCAACTCTAGTAAACATCATGCCACTTTGCCTCATTGGTAAGCAATGCCTTCACCATCCCTCATCTACAGAATTAACTCTTAAATAGAACACTGAGTGGTTTTTGCTGTTGCACTTTCAACAAGTATTTGGTAGATGGCATGGCACACAGTTCTATCTGTTCCATGCCTCTCAGCACACCATATAAATGCTTGTCTATATTCACCCTAAGGAAAACCCTTATCTGTTTTCTTACAGTGCAGTATAGCGGTTGGAATGTTGGACCAGTACCTGTGAAAGTGGGCTTTAAATCCTCCACTTAAGCCATCAAGCTAGTCACTGTATCCCAGCCTAAACTACCACACAAGGTTGTTGAGAGGATAAAATAGGGAAGGTGAGCGCCTTATAAAGAAGGCAGTATATACCATATTGGCCTGAATATAAGCCGCACCCAAATATAAGCCACACCTTTAAAATTGGGGGGGGGGAGAAAAAGAAAAAAATACCCAAATATAAGCCGCTCCCTTCCTCGCTGCTCATGGCTGCATACTAGGGGCGGGGAGGGGGGGGCGCACAGCATTGCCCGCAGCCTTCCCCCTTCCTCACTCTCTCTTTTCCCAGCCTTGGGGGAGAGGACGGGGGACTACGCACAGGGCGGCTGCCACTTTGCCATGCCCCAGACACTGCTTGCCCCATGTTCCTGGCTGCATACCATAAGGTTATGAATATAAGCCACACTTTAACTTTTCACGGTTGGAATTTGGGGGGGAAAGTATGGCTTATATTCGGGCCAATACGGTAAATGCAATAAATCAATCAATGAAATTTTACAGTTTCAGTTAGACACAGAGAAGGGCTACAGCTCAGTGGTAGGCCATCTGCTTTGCGTGCCGAAGGTCCCAATTTCAATCCTTGGCATCTCTTGCCTGAAACTCTGGAAAAATGCTGCTAGCCAGTATAGACTGCTGAGTTAAATAGTCTGAACTCAATATAAGGCAGCTTCTGATGATTCCCCGTATCAGTCTGCCTCTGTCTGCCTTTTTCTCTCTGCCTCTTAGTCACACGCACAATTTAATTAAGTTCGGCAAAATCAAAGCCCAATTTCATTGCACCCTCCCTACCCCACTTATATATTGTACAAAAATAGGGACAGCCTGCCTTATGGGCAAATCTGACATTTGCCCCGGGCAGTGACCCTGAGCAGATGCCTGCCTGCCTAACTCTGTCGCTGCTGTAACCTTACTCCAGTCCACAGTTGTCTTCTTCACGCTCATCTCATCTTTAGTAAGCCCATCTGTGCTTCCCACAATTCAGAAAAAAATGAGGTGGGGGGGGGGAGAGAAGGGCCATAGCTAGTAAAACTTTGCTTTTGCCCAGAAAATCTGAGTCCATGAGTTCTTTGGCAGCAGCGTGAGGGCAGATCACTGCAGGAATATCTTGGAGAGGTAATGCCACATCCATACCATACATCTAAAGCACCACTTCAACAGTCATGGGAACTGCAGTCTGTTACTGGTGTTAGGAGTTCTTTAAAAAAGGTAAAGGACCCCTGACAGTTAAGTCCAGTAACGAACGACTCTGGGGTTGTGGCACTCATCTCGCTTTACTGGCCGAGGGAGCCGACGTTTGTCCGCAGACAGTTTTTCTGGGTCATGTGGCCAGCAAAACCAGAGCAAAACCAGAGCAGTGCACGGAAACGCCGTTTACCTTCCCGCCGGAGTGGTGCCTATTTATCTATTTGCACTTTGACATGCTTTCAAACTGCAAGGTTGGCAGGAGTGGGATCAAGCAACGGCAGCTCACCCCGTCACAGGGATTCGAACCACCAGCCTTCTGATCGGCAAGCCCTAGTGGTTTAGACCACAGCGCCACCTGCATCCCTCGTAAGAGTTCTTAGGAAACTCCTATTCCCCTCACAGAGCTACAGTTCTGAAGAGTTCCCTGGGAAGAGGGACTGACTGACTGTTAAATCACTCTGAAAATTGTAGCTCTATTAGGCTCTCCTAGCAACTTTCATCATGCCCAGGTGCATTTCTCCAGCTCCCTAATCTGGCAGGATGACACATCACCCTAGAATGAAGAAAAATACACTAAGGGGAGCTGAATGAGAGAGAGGTTTCTTTTGGCTGATTCTGGAAGCTGGAGAGACAGAGGCTTGTCTTGCTCCTTGGTGGACTCTGGAATCTCCCTGGGAAATTCATGGGAAGCCAGTATCTGTTGGAGTGTTAATGCTGTGAGCCCTACCATTCTGTGCTCAGGTTGTATGTATGTGTAAATAAAATCATATATCCAGAAAACACTATAGTCCCCTTTAAACTTCATTCCAACGAAGCCAAACCTCAGAAAAGCATGGAATCCCTGGAGTCAGTTGCCACTAGGAGACTGAGATGTGTGCAACAATATTATTTCGCATGTGGCATTCAACATAGAAGAAGTTGAAGGGAAGACCTAGACAAAAGTGTGCCGATTTGTGCACATGTGTCGCACATGTACTAAGCAAAGTACAGCAACTCAGAGAGCAAACAAGTGGATATTGTGTGCCTATGGCAAAGATTCTTAGACATGATGTTTAGCTTGGCTGCCTTGAGAGGAATGAAATCACACAGGGGTTAACTTCATAGAACACCCAAATGAGCACTAATAAAATCCTTATTCCACATCATCACATAGGCTAAGTTTAAACACAGCCTGATAGGCAAACCCATCAGCACTTGACTTCTGAGCTGATTTAATCTCCCAGAAGTCAACTGGAGAGTTGCAGCTGAGGTAAATTTTAATAGTCTCAGTGAGAGGGATTTTTAAATAAACCTCCTGGAGGGCAGTGCTGATTAGCAGATCTGATCTGATTGGTCATTCTTCTCTACCTAGCTAGGCCTTTGTTTCATAGGCCATCAATTGTTATGCCTGCTAGTAACCCTCCAGTTGGGCAATACTTGAACAGGATCCAAGCAAGGCCTTCTATACAGAAACACCAGTTAAGGGGGTTTGCCACTAACTGGTGTGCCTAAGTGAGAATACAAGGGACGTATTTTCACAGCTCACATCAATATGCATAGATTTATTGGTCTTTGGCTGGAGTTGCATATGCAGCATTTATTTATTTTATTAAATTTCTATACTGCCCTTCATTTGAGGATCACAGGGTGGTTTACAGTACAAAAACACAAAAATATTTAGCATAGCAACAAACGAAAACAATAACCCTCCCCTTCCCTGTTTAAAAAGCCATAGCTTGTTTAATTAGCCGAAGGCTAAGAGGAATGTTTTCACTTGGCAGCTAAAGAACTGTAATGAAGGTGCCAGGTAAGGCTTCTATAAATGGGGAGTCACTGTTGTCACCCTCTGGACCTCTTGTGGAGGGGGCACACAAAGAAGGGCCTCAGATGATTATCACAGGGTCCAGGTCACTTCATATGGGGAGAGGAGGCCCTTGAGATATTGCTGTCCTGGGCCATTTAAGGCTTTATAGGTCAAAAGCAGCACTTTGATTTGGCCCTGGAAGTTAATAGGCAGCCATTGTAGTTGGGCCAGGATCAGTGTAATATGTTCAAACCATTTTGAGCAACTGGCCACTGAATTCTGCACCAGCTGAAGCTTCTGAACCATCTTCAGAGGTAGCCCCATTGCAGTGAAAGCACATACCTCCCCAAGAATCCTAAGAATATAAGAAGAGCCCTGCTGGATGAGACCAATAGCCCATGTAGTTCAGCATCCTGGTCTCACAGCGGCCAACCAGAGGCCTATGGGAAGTCTGCAAGCACAACATGACTGTAACAGATCTCCCCATGTGATTCCCACCAACTAACATTCAGAGGCATGCTACCTCCAACAGCTGAAGCAGAATGTAGTCATTGTGACTGGTAGACATTTTATAGCCTTATCCATGAATTTTCCTAGTCCTCTTTTAGTTGGTAGCCATCACTTAAGGGAGTGAATTCCACAGTTTAACTATGCACTGTGTGAAGGGTTTTGTAGGCTTTCAATATCTTCATTTTCAGGCCATCACAGTTTGTGGCTTGCCATTCATGCCTGACCCACGAAGAGCTCAGGAGGGGGGGGGGGGAATCCCAGCATTGTTGCTTGGCTGGGACTGCAAAAACAGAAGGATTGTCAAGCACTTGGTTAGCTATAACGTAGGGTGGGTGAACTTAAATAAACAGATGATGATATAATCTGGTGAATCCATCAAGTTACCCAGACCTTCCTTGTTCTTGCATAGCCATACTCTTTGTTGCTTTGCAGCCATGCTGATACCTAACACGTGGTTAATAAATCAACCTCTTTGGATACTGCACACACCAAGGATGGGGAACCTGCGTCCCTCCAGATGTTGTTGGACTCCAGGTCCCATCATCCCTGGTTATTGGCCATGCTGGCTAAGGCTGCTGGGAGCTGGAGTCAACAACGTACGGAGGACTACAGGTCCCCCATCCCTGGTTATGGTTTAAAATCTTGAAACCAATCCACAAATAAACTGAGCGCCCGTGCAGACATTTGAGGACGGCCAACATTTCTCTACTACAGCAAGTCCCAGTCAAGCAGTATCCATGTGTATGTTGACAGACTGCGATCCCAACTGAGTTTCATTATCTGCCACCCCATCGTTTGGTGATTTTGCCTGCTAGGCTTCTCTGAGCAAGAGATGCTGTGAAGCTGAAAGGAAGTCGGTGAAAGTGAAGCATCCCATTTAAAGCCCAGACAAAGCTTGCCTGGCTTCCCCCCGCCACCCCCTCCAGTTAGTGCATATCTCTCTTTAGCTTCCCCAAACATGTTGTCTCTTTTTGTTCCACGAACAATGCTCCTTTGATTCCCTCTCTCCTTTCTGTAGTCTCTGCATCCACACACAAAGGCTGGTGGGGGTTCACATCTGCATGACGGCTCATTCAGCGGAGTGACAGCCCAAACAATGGAGCTCTATGGAGGGACAAGCCACTTGGAAAGACTTTATAACCAGTGAAATGTTGCCTCTCCAAATCACCAGTCTCCCCATCAGCACCATTGTTGTTCACTGCCTTCTCCCCCTGCCCCTTTCCCAGCTCTAGTGTTCCTGCGATTGTTTAGTGCTGGATACTTTGAACCAGAAGATGGGAAGCTGGTTTAGGCAGTATACACCACATACATTTAAAGCACACCCCCACACCCACAGGAAATGGGGGGGAGGGGGCTGTAGTTAGCAGCACTTAGCAGCACATTTGCGAAACTACAGCTCCCAGGAGTCTTTGAGGGACAGTAGCGTGCTTTAAAGATATAGTATGTACAAAGGATGGTATTCAACTAAGGCCACATTCATACCATTCTTCTTCTTCTTCTTCTTCTTCTTCTTCTTCTTCTTCTTCTTCTTCGCCGAGTAAGATTGTCTTCCATAAACACGGTTTTAACAATGAGTCCGCAAGTGACTGTGGAGGCCAATTCTGGATCCACACGTCCTTCCACAGTGGGGACATTGGTTTCCGGGCGGGAGTTGATCACGGTGTGGATTTGCCAAGCGTGCCTTCCTCTTAGCATGTTTCTCCCTTGCATCCTGATTTTGAGTGTCTTCAAAACCCATGACACCTTTGGTAAAGGCTGTTTTCCAATTGGAGCACTCGCAGGCAAGTGTTTCCCAATTGTTAGTGTTTATACTACTTTTTTAAAAAGCACTATGATACCACTTTAAGCAGTCATGGCTCCCACCCAAGATTTCTGTGAAATGTTGCTTGGTAAGGAGGCTAAGAGCTGTCCAGAAACCCTTGCTCCTCTCACCGAGCTCCAGTTGCTTGTGCAGTACTGTAACTCCAGCAGTCCATACAGTGGTTTCCAGCAGCCAATTTACCTCCTAAAAGTGCTAAGATGCATGTGCAGTGCAGTCTGCCATGCATTTTGCCTGTTGAAGGGGTGGGGAGAAACGCCAGCTGTGCAATGATCAATGATCACAAAGTGGCATAGGCAGAAGCTGCCTGTGGGCTGTGTGCCCATTGAACCTGGTTCCTTTACCTCCCTCCCACACTCAGTGTCTTTCCCCCCAGCTGCAATATTTTTGCATATTCACACACCTCCCAGGAGTGACTCTTTTTGTAAGATAGCAGCAGGTGTCGAGGTCTCTGGAGCTGGCAGTGATGGGGAAGGGACCCAAGAAAGGAGTAGTGTTTGGCTCAGCAGGTGTTGGCAACAGCGCCAGTGCCCTGCCAAGCTGATTATGTGACATTCCCAAGCCTTTTGAAAGTGAACAGCAGCTCAGTGTCCCCCTGAGCACAATGTCTTTATCACAACACATTCTGGCAGGAGCTTCACTAGCTGTTTTTCTCCGCATCAGTGTGAACAGGACAATACCCCCCCTAGTCAGACGTCAGGCTTCATTTTCTTTAGGAGATCAAGAATGTGCATTGTCCTTGGACCTAGCTAAGCCTGGCTTGAACAATGGAGTCCGTTTGAGTCTCCCCACAAACCTCCAACCTTTGGGATGGAAGAAGACTGGGGTTTGGAGAGTATTTGTGGACCAGATGAAGGCTGCAAGCCATTTGTTTCCTATCCCTGGTTTAAAACAATGAATGACACCAGCCTGCATGCAAATACATCAGCTTAACATTCTTTGTGAATCAGAATGCAATTTGCTAGAGCACCATTCTTTTCAGGTCCTGATTTCAGAGCAGGGTAAACACCCTGTGATTAATAGATTTTGTTAGTTCCAAGTATGTGCTGATTTGTGCATTAATAGAGTTCCATGGCTGATCCTTCTTGAGGGCTTCCCCTTCCCCATTGCTCTGGTAACATGTGATTGGGACAGACTTTGGTAATCTTTTGTAATATGGCACCCCGTGTGAGTTCAAAATTTGGCTCCCCAAAATGGTTCTGAAAAAAAGAGAAAAATATGCTTTTTATACACATATTATATGAGGGTTGGAAAACTGCACTGCAAAACTCAAATAAGTGAGCTATTTTTTGAAATTCTATGTTTTGGGTCACACATTGGTCTGGAAAATGCTAATTAGATAGAACTGAATGTTTTTCCTTCTCTCCTTAAACTCATAATTTCCTAAAGGGGATCACTGTGTCCAGTTCACTACCTCTCCTTTGGCAAAGTGTATTTGCCCCATGGCATGACTCGTGTCATTCTGACTCCACCATTGTCAATGATGTGAAGTCCATTCAATAAAGTGAGGGATGTCATGATATAATGATGCAGGACGTGACTGTGAATTAACGAGCGGGAGGGACAGGCGATCCCAGATTGACATTTTTGGAGGCATCTCCATCTTGCATATCCAGGAAAGGGCTGAGGGAAAGGTACTTAAAAAACAAACACCACCCCATTTTTCTTATCCAAATTGCCCTTCCAGCTCATATTCATTTAATGCATGGGGGTGGGAACTTACAGTACTGGATATTTGTAATTTTATCTCCACAGCACAAGTAGGAGATCCAGAGAAGGGGGCAGTTTGTTGGGAAAATGGCACAGATGAAAGGGTTACAAACTGTCTAGTTCCATATGAATCTGTCTAGCCTTTGAAATCAGAGGCCTTGCTCTCTCAGTACTACCCATACATAAGACTAGACATAGAGGAATGAGAGGCGGGGCCTTCTCTATGAAGGCACCGAGGTTATGGGACACTGTCCCAGTAAATATCTGTGGGGCTCTTTCTCTCTGTGTTTTTAGATGGCGGCTGAAAACCTTTTTATTTCAACTGGCTTTTAGTATGTGATTTGCTTTTAAACAATTGGTTTGGTCAGCCATTTCATTTGTTTATGCTGCTGAATTTCATGTTTTGTGTCTTCCATTGCTTTGTATTTTTTAAATAGTTGATTGCATTTTTGCTGCAAGCCACTTTGGTTGTTTGAGACAGAAATAAAATGGGTAAGAAAATAACAAGAACAACAAATTATATCCCTGCAATTCCAATCGGAACCAGGAACCCACAACTGCAGTTACGTTTTTCTTTTTGAAAAAGCTTGTGATATTTCATCACTGAGCAGTCGTGATGTCACATCTGATTTGGACCTGAGTGATTAGTGAGATGAGCACACGCCTCACGTTTCTGGAGTCATTCAATTATCAGGAGTGTTTACTGACATGATTACATCTTCAGTCAAGCTTTATCAGAGGCAAGTCAAGATATCACTTCCTGTGGCTTATGCTTACAAAGTCAGATGCATTTGTTGGAGCAGAGAAGGGGGTGAGGGATGGGTAACCACTGTTGAAAATTTGGCAATCGACTACCATCAAGGACGGCACGGGTGGCGCTGTGGGTTAAACCACTGAGCCTAAGACTTGCCAGTCAGAAGGTTGGGGGTTCGAATCCCCACAACGGGGTGAGCTCCCGTTCCTTGGTCCCTGCTCCTGCCAACATAGCAGTTCGAAAGCACGTCAAAGTGCAAGTAGATAAATAGGTACTGCTCCGGCGGGAAGGTAAACGGCGTTTACGTGTGCTGCTCTGGTTCTCCAGAAGCAGCTTGGTCATGCTGGCCACATGACCTGGAAGCTGTACGCCGGCTCCCTCAGCCAATAAAGCAAGATGAGTGCCGCAACCCCAGAGTCGGTCACAACTGGACCTAATGGTCAGGGGTCCCTTTACCTTTACCTTTACCATCAAGGACAGAGCACAGGGGCTGATGCCAAGTGGGGAAGGAAGGCTTCAGGGAAAATTGCAGGTAAGCTACAAGAGTCCATCCTGGTTTCAAAATAGAGGATGCTTGGACACTGCCATTTAAGAACATAAGACTGCTGGACCAAGTCAGTGGTTCATCTCATCCTGCCTCCTGTTTTCACAAGGGTGGCCCAGGTGCAAGCTGGACATCAGAGCAACCACACCCTGCCCACTTGTGATTCCCAGCAAGTTGTACTCAGATGCACACTGCCTCTGACAGTGGAGGAAGAATACAGCCACAGTGGTATTCGTTGATTTAGAAAGAAAGAGGAACTTTAGCAAGAGCTGGGTGAAGATGGCTTTGCAAATTCTCCATGTTATTTGTGAGTGGTGAAATGGGGGGGGGGATTTCACAGAACTTCCTTGGGGAGAGGGGTGAAACTCTCTGGCAGAACTAGGCACAGGGGCCAATCCCACCACTGATTCACAGATGGCAAGATTGGGAAGGACTGAGAATTTTTTCAATAGTTTAGGGGGAACAAAAAAACAGAACAAAAACCCACACATTTTTGGGTGGTGGTGGTGGGAAAGTTCCCTCCCAAGACATTTTAGACCAACCTCGGCTTTAGATGACCCCTGAAAGAGACAGAGACATTATGACTTCCTACAGAGATAGAGTTGTCATCACCACAAAGCACTGTTTGTACATTCTCTGCACCATGCTGGTTGGATTACTAACGGTCAAACGGTGGTGGTCCAGTGATCTAGAGAGTTCCTGTGGTTTTTGGGTAAGCAGCGTCTATAAACACATGGCCCTCAGCATCTCGTTTCATCTAGACAGTGGTAATGAAGAACTCTTGAAACAGCTAAGTCTGCGACAATACGTGGGCTTTCCCCAGTTATCAGTCTGGTATATGATACACATGAGAGATATCTATTTTTTTTAAAAAAAGTTAATTGAAATCTCACTGGATGAAGTGAGGGGGGGTCGTCTTACCCAGCACTTGCTTCACTCTTGCCTCCCTGCGGAAATAGCATGATGACTCCTATCTGTCATCACATGCCAGGTTCAGAACAGCTCCGGTTGACTTTTGCTCCAACGCGTCCTCCTGATACGCTTTTCTGTTTACACAGTTGCAATGGACATTCTCTGACACCTTTAATCCTGACTGATAAATAAAGCACAAGTCTCCCACCAGCCTTGGATAATCTCAAGGTTTCAAGGTTCAGGCTTTACTCAAGTTGATCTGTATCTTGGCTGTGGAAACATTGTAATAAAATTTATCCACCTCCCCACCTCCCGCCCTGCATTCCTGACCATCTGACCCGATACATGCTTGTGTAGAACGAAGTCCCACTGAATTAAAGGGGATTTACTTTTGAAAAAGCATGATATAGAGACGAGCTATGAGAGATGTCTTTATTGCAACTTGTCCTTGCATTTGTTGGCAAACAATAGATGCAAAATCCATGGCACTAGGTTGTGAATTCATGCTGACGTCTGTCTATTAGTTGATAAGAATGGGACTTTGTTTGAATGATGACACACAGGAGGAGGATGTGCTGGTAATATCAGCAAATAAATCAGCCACGCTCCAACTAAAATTAAGCACTCTTAACTGTGTGATCCTAAGCTATCCTAAGCCATTAAATTTGATTGGAGAGATTTAAGATACAATTCTGTACACATTTATCTCAGACTAAGTCCCGTTGAATGCAGTGGGACTCGCCACTGATATGATGCAGTTAAGCATACAGTATGCTCAGCTTTCCCACAGAAGTTAGTTTGCTCAGAAATTGCCTGTGCTAGTGTGTGAACCCTACAACCTCTACCCACCAATCCGATTACAGAGCTTCTACTCCAGTGATGATCTCTCACTCTCTCTGCCCTACTTCTTATCAAAAGTGGTGGGATCTCCATTGTTCTCTCTTTCCACTGCTCAGCCGTGGCAGCCCCTTCTTCTCCATGGTGGTAGCATCTCTCTCACTTTTTCTTTCCCTTGGTGGAAGTAGAGAAGGAAGGGAGGAACTCCAAGAGTTATTATTATTTGCTATTATTATTTATTAAACTTATATACTCCCCTTCATCCAAAGATCTCAGGGTGGTTCGTAATATAAAAATACAAGTTAAAAATCACTCTTTAGCCCTTTCTTCTCCTAAAGATGTCCTGGAAGCCAGCAGGTATGGATTTTTCCTTCGGGTTTACTGCCAAAGCCTTTCTTGTGACTGTAGAATAGTTGTAAGGTAGCAGAGGTTGAGGATCAGAGTTTTCCTTCTCCTGGGTTGATGAGCCCCATCTGTCCCTCATTCCCCTCCACAGGAAGTGCAGTAACCGCCTACTTGACCAATGGACCTACTATTGGTCTCATCCGCTGAATCCACTGGAGCCTAACTCACTGAGGGCTTGAGGGCCATTGGCTATCCTCACCTAGTTTAGCCAACCAGTTGAAGCGGTTCCCATGGTGTGGCTGCTGTCGCATGCTGACAGCTTCAACTACCCCAAAAGGAGCACAATGTGTCGCTCACCAGAGGTACCACCCCTCTGTTAACACCCCATGCACTCCTCCCAAGGAGGAGGTAGTCTGACAAATATCTGGGTCTCAAGACATGCAGAGCTTCAGATGCTGTTGACTAGCCCTTTAAACTGGTACTTCACTGGGAAGCAACGGAGTTCAACGCAGACGAGATACAATCTCTTTGCCTCAGTCTTGTATTTCACATCAAGGAATTGTGAATGTTGTTGACATTACTTGCTTTAAGGTTCACTCACAATTGCGCGAGGGGGGAGATCATCTTCCCGCTGCTATTCCCCACACTCCCCCCCTTCCTTTTTACTGCAGTGTATGAGAGAGGGTGGTGATGGGGAGAGCGCGCAGCTGTAAAAATGAAGAGTGGTGGTCAGGGGTGAAACCGGACTAACTCAAGGCAAAGTGTGAAAAGCCTCTTCTCATTTTCTCATCCGCAGTGATTCCAGGAAAAGAACCCTACAGCCTAATCCAGACATTTACCAGGCTGGATAAAATTTGTTTGTTGGAGAAACAAACATGTTCCTATGCCCTGCTGAGAGCACTGTGTGTGATGGAAGAACGACATAAAGATGCCTAATCACAGAGATGGCCAATTAATGGGGCAGACTGCCTTTTTATTTTATTTTGAAAGGAAGCTGTGCAGCAGTTGGTTGTCTTCATCGAGCTCTTGCATCATAGCCTTCGTTACAGGGCAACTCCCTGATGAGGAAAAGCTGCAGTACTGTATTTGGCACTTATGAGAAAAAGCAAGTAAGAAGTGACCCAAATTTATAAAATTGTGCATGGCGTTCAGAAATTGGACAGAGAAAAGCTTTTTCCATCTCCCATAATGCTGGAACTCATGTTAAGCCAATGAAGTTGAATGTTGGAGGATTCAGGGCAAATAAAAGAAAGTACAGTGGTACCTCGGGTTACAAATGCTTCAGGTTACAGACTCCGCTAACCCAGAAATAGTATCTCGGATTAAGAACTTTGCTTCAGGATGAGAACAGAAATTGTGCTCTGGTGGTGTGGCAGCAGCAGGAGGCCCCATTAGCTAAAGTGGTGCTTCAGGTTAAGAACAGTTTCAGGTTAAGAACAGACCTCCAGAACGAATTAAGTTCTGGTCCTCCTTCCTGAAGAGAATTGTTTGGCGCGGTGCGCAGAACTGTATGGTCCTTGAAAAAACCAGGAAACTCTTGAATCGGGCAATAGCCCGTTGGGTGCGCTTTATGAATGGCCGAGTCATTTCTCATGACCGTATCCGGATTGGCAACCAGGCCTTGTATCGGAATGACGGGGTTCATCTCTCAGACCAGGGGAACGACATTTGGTTAGATAGCGTCATCAGCAGCATCTGGGATTGGTTACAGCTGTGAGGGTATTGGCGGCGAGCCTTTTGGGCTCGGGTGGCGGTTAGGCATTGGAATAATGTGTTGTGGTGTCGAAGGGCTAGGTGTGGCCATCGCCTATGCCTTCAATTTTTGGGTATTCCGTTAAAGGAATCTGGCGGCCGTGTATTCTGTCCGATGCCTGCTTGGCGGGAGGCCATGGCACGACCCTCGGTGACATCAGGGGAGAGCCTATAGTTGGGATTAGCATCAACAGGCTCCACCTACTGGGAAATAAACCCCCCTTGTTTTAGACTCACCCCTCACTGAGGGGATGGAGTCAGCTGACGTAATCCAATGCCTAAGCCAATACCTTTTCACTTGCTGTAATCAATAAAGTTGTGGCCTTTTCTTGCCCATTAACCTTATATCACGTGTCCTTGTGTATTCATTCCACATTGCGGGGATCGGGTCCTCGAACCACAACTATGTGATGTAGGTTAATTCAAAGTGTTGGTGCAGACCTTTAATGCCCTAAATGGCCTCAGCCCAGTATACCTGAAGGAGCGTCTCCATTCCCATCATTCAGCCCAGACACTGAGGTCCAGCGCCAAGGGCCTTCTGGTGGTTCACTCACTGCGAAAAGTGAGGTTGCAGGGAACCAGGCAGAGGGCCTTCTAGGTAGTGGCGCCTACCCTGTGGAACGCCCTCCCATCAGATGTCAAGGAAATAAACAACTATCTGACTTTTAGAAGACACCTGAAGGCAGCTCCATTTAGGGGATTTTTTTATGTTTGATATTTTATCCTGTTTTTAATATTTTGTTGGGAGCAGCCCAGAGAGGCTGGGGAAACCCAGCCAGATGGGCGGGGTATAAACAAACAAACAAACAAACAAACAAACAAAAGTAAAGCTGAGGGGCAGTGACTGGCCCAAGGTGGCCCAATGAGCTTCAGGATTGGGTGAGGACTGAACCCTGGTCTCCCAGGTCTTAGTCTGGAAAATTCCATCACATTGGTTAGGAAACAGCAAGAGAGGAGTAGTAGAAGAAGAAGAGTTTAGATTTGATATCCCGCTTTATCACTATCCGAAGGAGTCTCAAAGCAGCTCACATTCTCCTTTCCCTTCCTCCCCCACAACAAACACTCTGTGAGGTGAGTGGGGCTGAGAGACTTCAAAGAAGTGTGACTGGCCCAAGGTCACCCAGCAGCTGCATGTGGAGGAGCGGGGAATCGAACCCGGTTCACCAGATTACGAGTCTACCGCTCTTAACCACACCACTACACTACACTACACTACACTACACTACACTACAGTGTTCTGAAAGAGAACTTTTTTCCTCCCTGCTCCCTTGATTCAATATGATCTTAGCAAGCTCTTTGCAGCAGACTGAGGACACAGTCAATGGCTACTATCCACAATGGCTATGTTCAGCCCCCACTGTCAAAAGCAGTACACCTCTGAACACCAACTCCTGGGAATTGCAGGTAAATGTGCTCTTGCACTCATATCCTGCTTGAAGGGTTTCCACAGGGTTCTGGTGGCCACAGTGAGAACAGTAAGCTTGTCTTAGGTCCTTAGCTAGCAAACTGAGATTTAGTCTTTGGAAAACTACATTTTGGGGTGCTGGCTATCTCCCTGCAAAACTAATTTAGTCACAGTGGATTTGGGCTAGTTGTTAGGGTAGGGATGAGGAAGAAAGTGCCCTCCAGATGTTGCTGGACTCCAACCCCCATCAACCCCAGCCAGCATGGTCAATGGTCAGGGATGGTGGGAACTGGAGTCCATTAACAGCTGGAGGGCACCACCAGGTTGGGAAGGCTGGCGTAATGTATTACTTTACAGCTGTCTCCACTCACATTTTATCCCCCCCCCCCCCGTTTATGCAGGGAGCATTTGTGATATTATGTGGTCCTTTCTTTCCCATTTCCAACTCCGTTTACACCGCACACTTTCCTAACACAAAAAAGCTGCAGATCTAAAGCACGATAGTTGACACTCACCAAAAAACAAGAGACGAGGTTACTGGACTCGGCCCAACAAAGCAAAACTGATGAAAAGCCTCCAAGAAGAGAATAGACTGAGGGAAATCAAAGTTGGCTGCAAATTTTAAGTTTTAAAAGAGAGAGAGAGATGGGGGCAGGGAAGTGAAGAAAGGGTAAAGGGTTGATGAAAACCAAGAGTGATAGACCTGTGAAGTAGGGGGATCAGAATCTGTCAGATGCAGGCTGAGGCCTTGTGAGCAGCGATGCTGTTATGCATTTAGAACTTAATAGAAGGAAACACTAGCTGTAAGATTCTGCCTGAAAACTGCATGCAAAGCAGAAAAGCTCACCCACCCAAGGGAAAACAGCAGGCTTGGGAGTCCGACATAAGGCATGGATGGTGAAAGATGCCCAGTGGGAATGATCCAGTTCCCATAATGCTGGCTCCATCAACACCATACACTATGGTACCACTATCATGGCTTCTCCCAAAGAATCCTAGGAACTGCAGTTTTTTAAGGGTGCTGTGAATTATTAGGACACCCCTATTCTCCTCCTATCTCTCCTCAGGACAGATTCTGAAGTTGAGGCTCCAGTAATTTGGCCACCTCATGAGAAGAGAAGACTCCCTGGAAAAGACCCTGATGTTGGGAAAGATGGAGGGCACAAGGAGAAGGGGACGACAGAGGATGAGATGGTTGGATAGTGTTCTCGAAGCTACCAGCATGAGTTTGACCAAACTGCGGGAGGCAGTGGAAGACAGAAGTGCCTGGCGTGCTCTGGTCCATGGGGTCACGAGGAGTCGGACACGACTAAACGACTAAACAACAACAATTCTCCTCACAGAGCTACAGTTCCCAGGGTGGTTTAACAATCAATCCCTCCTTGCAGGGAACTGTAGTTCTGTGGGAGAATGTTTCATAGGTACAAGCTACAAGTAAGGAGATTCTGACTAAACCCCAGGAAGAGCTGTTCAGCATAGGACTAGACTCCCTTAGAAGGTGGTGGACTCTCCTTCTTGGGAGGTTTTAAAGCAGAGGTTGGATGACCATTTGTCATGGATGCTTTAGTTGAAATTGCAGGGGTTGGACTAGATGACCTTCCCAACTCTACAATTTTATGATTCTATGATCACATGATCCTATGATTCTGAAACATGTGAACTGAAACGCAGTCATCTGAATTTTGCAATTCTCTGAATTTTGCAATACAGCTCTCCAGCCAAGTAATGTGTACAAAAATGCATCTATGAGAGTGAATTATTGTCAGGGACTCAGGAGCAGGAGCACTGGGGAGAGAGGAAATGGAGAGCGAAGGGGAAGAATCCGAGGGCAGAGTAGGGGAGTATGACAGTGGCCCGAGAGATTCCATGAGCTTCTCCAGCGAATCAGAAGATTCCCAGAAGGGGGCGCCTATGGTCAGGGCAAGGGGGGTCCCAGGGGGGACGCACCAGAAACAAGGAGACAGAGGGGAACCCCAAAGGAGCAGTGGGGGATTGGGACCAGTTTCCCCACCAGAGCGTAGTGGGGGGGAAGAGTCACATGTGTCAGGGCCAGCGTCTCCTCCAGCGGGGAGAGAGAGTGAGTCAGGGCTGACCACACCTCCAACGGAGGGGAGGTCAGTTGCAGCTAGCCCCCCCAGAGGGGGAAGCAGTGACAGCAGCGGTCTAACAGTTGAGACGTAGAGCTGCGCGCTGCGGCTCTGGAAGTGAAACTGAACTTCAATAAAGACTTTTGTACTTAACAAAGAAGCAGCGTTGGTCCTTCGTGAGCTGGGACCTTGGGCAGCCCTGACAATTATGCATATAAATGCATATATTAGTGAAAATAACATACAAGGGTATAGTATATTAGGAGTAATTGCTTGCAAAAAAATGTATATTTCTTTTAACTGCTGAGTAAAATATGTGTTTATCCTCCAAAGACTAACACACCTGCAAATTTCACCCACTCCTACCAAGCACTTGTGTGGTATTGGTCCATTGCTGGCAGGCAGACCACCCACCCCAGCCATTTGCCTGGAGAGTTCAAAGGAGGTTAGCTGCTCTAGCATGCAGCCTTACACAGAAGGTTGTTGACATGGGACCAGCTCCTGCCCCTTGAATATCACATTAATATTTCATATTAAAAGTCTTGGGTAGAGGGGTGAGGAAGAACTTCATTTGGGCATGCTGAGCCCCAGGAAAACATTATTTCTAAAACCAATTCTACTATCTTCTGATTTTTGATTTTTTAAAAATCTGAACATTGCATGATCTGTGGAAGCAGTCAGGGTTAATGGAGTGCCATTAATCTAAAATTAAGAAAAGCATGTATGTTGCATGCTACTGCATGCCCACAAAGCCATTTAAGCAAAGACATGCATCTATGGGAAAGAAAGAAAGCCCAGCCAGTGTAACCTATATGTCCCTTGACTACTGACATGTGGGTAACTTTCCAGCTAGTGATTTCATTTGTATTTGCTCGTTTCCCCATCTAGATTTCCCCTTCCTTTGCTCAGCAATTGCTCTTTGGCGTCCTGTATTTACAGCACACAACTTTTCCAGCTTTGCTTCTCAGTCTCGACCCACTGAAATACAATTACACAAAACCTCAGTTATAAATATCTTGGGAACAGAGGTTGCTTGTGACTTGGAAATGGCCATATTGCTCCAAATTATCCTCAACACTTACCCTTTTTATTTCATTTCTGGCTCCTTTTTTTTTTTTTTTTTGCCCAATTCCCTTTAGCTCGTAGGATTTTCTCATTATGAGTCCTAGGATTCATCCGCTCTTTCAGAAGCCGTTCCTCATCCAAGATCTGGAATAGCTATTTGAAGAGAGTTCCCCCCCCCCTTCCTTCAAATGGGACCGTGCTAGAATTTAGTAGGTGCAATACTGGAAAGGAGGAAGGATTCGTCACACACACACACACACACACACACACACACACACAGGAGCCTTATAACTAATATGAAATACACAAGCTTACACCAACCATGAAATTATTTATACCTAATTATTTAAATTAACTTAAATCATCCTTGCGTGCTCATTGTCTTGCTGTGAGCAGGCATAAGTATCTAGCTGGCAAACTGCAGGATTAGTTACTAGACAGAAGACCTGGAAAGTCCACACCAGCCATGTGCTTCTTTCCTGTTTCAGATGGCACAGATGCAGTTGTGTTCTAATCAGCACATGCTCTTCTTAAAGTGCACTCCTATACATGTCTATGCAGAGGTAAGTCCCATGGGTGCGTCTAGGTTTGCAGTCTTAATAAAGAAATTGTGATGCTAGCCCCAGAACCACAGAACTTGAGCTCAGTACAGCACTGCCATCTTCATTTCTGACTTGTTCCAAAGTGGTTCGTTGGGTCTTGTGGAATGCTGTGCAGCAGGCTTTGCAAACACCAATGGCCAGCTAACTGTTGGGTCTTGTGGAGCCGTAGGCACTGGGCTTTGCAAACCCTGAAAACCAGCTGGTTGCCAGGTCTTGTGAAGCACTGTGCACAAGGCTTCACAAACACCAACAATCAGCACTCGAGGAGTGCTATGCCCTCGGCTTTGCAAGAACCAGTGATCAGTTGCTCACCAAAACTTGCAAAGTCCCACTTGGCATGTGCCAAAGATCAGCTGATGGGCCGATGCTTTTCAGGCAATGTTTATGCCCGCACGATTTGATTTCAAAGGACCTCAGAATGGGAGTTCAGTTACAATACCACCCACTTGTCAAACTTGGCCCATGGGGAGTGGGGGAGATAAAGATCTGAGCCACTGACTTACACCCAGCCATCAGTGTTGGAGCTCCTCCCTTTTCCCAAGACAGCTTTCACATGGAATTCCCCCCTAAAAAAATATTCCTTATCCCACCCTGCCAACACAGCCAACACTTGCCCACAAGATGCTTCTTCAGGTCATGTGCCTGGGTGACATGACACTTCCATGGGATAGGAGACTTCCTGGCTACTATTGGTCTTTAGTAATTTGGTAAAAGAATTAAAGGAGAGTTCCCTGGTTGCCTAGATCCAAGTCTGGGGCAAGTACTCTTTGGTGAGAGAGCCTCAGCAGAGATTTAAAATCACAAAGCATGCAGCAAAGTAAAGCATGGACATTTGGCTGTTAGACCTTTAAAATATTCCCTTCTAAGTTATTTCTAAAGTTTTCCACTTTCCCTTAGCATAGAAAGAGAACACACCTTTGATAAGTTAAAAATGGTTTACTTACAAACTCTTCAAAGGTCAGATTCATGTGCTTTCCCATACAGCATCAAGAAAAGACAGGCAGTGCAACTTAGGTTCAAAACTGGTAAACGTTTCGAAATTTTTTGTATAGAAACACAAAGATGGTTGCTAAAGGCACATGTTCTGGGTTTGGAGCAACCAGCCCAGACATCCTAACTGGTTAGTTCACATGGTAGAACTTCCTCCCAAGGTGAGAGTGTGTGACGTTGTTGTTGTTGTTGCTGCTGCTGCTGCTATTATTACCAGTGGTTTTTTCCTGGGGAAATGCAGGGGGGGTGCATACCCTTAAACATTATGTGAATCTAACGTGGGAAGAAACTAAAAAAAAAAAAAAACTCCCAACATTTTTAGTTTCTTCTCTGGCATGGTGAATCGTCAGTTCCGTTGCTACCCCTCACTTCCTGTCACGATATTTCCTGAGTCTCAGACGGAAGCGAGCGTTTAATGCATGAAGTAGGAGTTGGAATCTAGCACTTCTAATGTGGAAGTTATTGTGAGCTGTCAGCTGTGTAGTATGAGGTAATGCATGTTCTTTGTACTTTTGTCCATTTACTGTATTTATTTCCCCCGATTTGAACCGTAAAATGGTGGTTTTCTTGAGTCAAAATGAGAGTACCTCTAAACATTTCATTACAGGAAAAAAGCACTGATTATTCTTACTACTGCTATCATTATAATCATCATCTATTAAATTTGTATACCGCCCTATACCTGCGGGTCTCAGGGTGGCACGACAGCTTACTCTATGGTCTTAATCCCTCCATGCATTAGTTAGAGTTGAGCATGTTGGTTATATGGGGCTGAATGATCCCACAACCACATCATATGAGGCTCCTGTAGGAACAGTGGGGAAGTGAGGGGCAGAAGAGGGGTAAAATGAACAAGAGAACCCTCCAAATGCAATTGGGCAGACTTACCCACATATTGAAGTCAATGAACTTCATCATGGCCACCACAAAAGGAGAGTCCAGTGCAAGGGCAGAACTGAGACTGAGGAGACAAAGAGCCAGGGTCCCCTCCAAGGCTGGTTCTAAGCAAAAAAGCAGGCTGGTGAGAGCCGGATGAGGCTGGTGGGGCAGCACCCCAGTTGCTCTAATAGACCAGCCTCCACCACATCCCACAAGAGGGCCCCTGCTCTTATACCTGGTTGGAAACCAAAATGGCCTCTTTGGCTTGCAGTAGGGAAGTGTGAAGATGTGAAACTGTAATAGAAACAAGCCGCAGATGCCAAAACAGGGCTAGGCAAGGGGGGAAAGAGTGTGATAATTGGCAGCCTCTGCTTCTCAGAAGAAACATCTGCTTTGCTGGGTGTATCGTGATGTGGATGGTTACCATGCTCCCTCTGTGTGAGTCAGGAAGCGTGCTTTCTTCCCCTTACTGGAGGGGTTCGGTTTCAAAGAGAGAGCCTAATAGCCACAGGAAATCAGAACCTGAAACGTGCGCAGCGGAGGATGCAAATTGCACAGAGAGTTGGCAGATCAAACCGCATACCGGCGATGATCCCCGCAAATGCACATGAATATGGATGACTTGGATGTGGGATTATTCAGGACCGGGAAGCTCGCAGCTGCACATTCACAGCTTGTGGCTGTGCAAGAGGACATTCCTAACTTGGGAATCTGCAGGCCTTTCCCTGACAATCTCCCACTGTTCTTCAGTAAAGAATTAAAGCCAACCCTTTCTTCTTTCTCTGTACCCTGCTGGCACAGGGAGCGCTGCCAAGGAGAGCTCTGGTTTTAGGGCTCTCCCCGCACTGACGCAATGGGTTGGCTGGTCAGAGTAGTACCTCACATTTAGAGTGTTGCCTTTGATCTCAGCAAGGTAAGGCAGAGCTGTAATGATGGAGAAGCCTGTGCCCTTATTGAGAGGCTCCCTCATGGCCCATCAGGGCAGTGCTTTATAGTTTGCTTCACCCTTTCCATGTCTTCATTCAGGATTGCAATCGTACCCTTTAGTTCTGTCTTCTCTGCCTGACCTGCTTCTTTAGGTAGCACTGGGTGATCTTGCAGCTGACTGCAGATGGATTTATTGCTCTGAGATCCTAATCCAGATTGAGGAATCCTCAGAGATTTTAGAGAGTTCCTTCCCTTATTTTGAATTGTCTTTTTGGTGACGTGGCCAGCAGACATGGCTATGTGGTGAAGGTGGTACATTCTCCTTCACTGGAGGTTTTCAAGCTGAGGTTGAATGGTCGATTGTTATGGATGCTTTAGTTGAGACTTCTGCATTGCCCATTGTTGGACTGGATGATCCTGTGAGTCCCTTACAACTCTAAAATTCTATAGTAAAAGGACAATTAAGTCCAGTCGCGAACGACTCTGGGGCTGCGACGCTCATCTCGCATTACAGGCCGAGGGAGCCGGCATTTGTCTGCTTCTGCTGACAGTTTTTCTGGGTCATGTGGCCAGCATGACAAAGCCGCTTCTGGCAAAACCAGAGCAGCACACGGAAATGCCGTTTACCTTCCCACCAGAGCAGTACCTATTTATCTACTTGCATTGCATGCTTTCGAACCGCAAGGTTGGCAGGCGCTGGGACCAAGGAACGGCAGCTCATCTCATCGTGGGGATTTGAACCGCTGACCTTCTGATTGGCAAGCCCAAACAGCACAGTGGTTTAACCCACAGAGCCACCCGTGTTCCTTCAATGGTATCTAACACTGAGTATCGCAAGCCAATTTAAAGTGAAGGCAATGCTTGCTCCCTTCATTCTGATTTGGCATTGTGACCATGTCATGTGGTGGTAGCCAACCACATTTGGCCATGGCATGGCAGCAGGTAGTCAGTTCTCAGTGATGGCAGGAAGCATTACTGTCACTCCAAATTGTCACACTCACCCCTCTTTATCCAGGCAGGTAAGAAGCAACGACACATTCTAGCCAGGCAAAAACACTGATTGGAAATGGCCTGGGGAGGGGCTGTGGCCTGGGAATGATCCTAAGAGCCAGATAAAGAGGCCCAGGAGGAGTAGCAGTTGGCAGGACAGACCACAATGCCAGTGACAAGAGCTCAGGTAAGCCTAGCTGGAAGGTTGCAGCTGGAAGGTTGCACCACTCCTCTACAGCACCCAATACCTGCCCCACAAAATTTGTTCCAGGGGGGCAAGGGAATTGATGGCAGGAGAAAGAGAGATGATCCTCTTTCTGTTCACAAAAGCCACCCCTGGGCAAAAGAGTCTTCTGCGAATGGAAGGAGAGCCTGGGATGTAAGGCGATGGCACTAAAACATCCCGGTGAAAATAAGAGTTCCGCATTTTACCAAGAGGATCATTATGAATTTGCTTGGATTTCACACAGAAGCTTGTCTACCAGCAAAGAGCTAATTCAAACGGAGACTGCAGGCAGAATTGCCCTCCGAGCTAGCAAGCAGAACCGGCCCGCTTTGAAAGAGAACCAAGGTCTCTTTTCTATATTTTTGAGTGCCAGTCAGTCCTCGGCAGCGGAGAAATTGCACAACTCCAGCTACAGGGAAACTTATTTTCTTCCCAATTATATTTGTAAAGTGTTCTCACATGTTTGAAGTGAACGCCCTGACTCTCCAGGGAGTTTGTGTATTATGAGTTGCTTTTCTTTTTCTTCTTTTTACAGTGTTTAAAATAATAGAGAATTTGACAGTCAGATTTTATATTTCTAGAGGACTGGTGGTCAGCAGGCAGCACAGTTTTGCTCCACGGAGCCGAGAACTCAAGAAAAGTCCTGCTAGAAGAGACTAAAGGCCCATCTAATCTAGCAACCTTCTTCCCACAATGGCCAACCAGATGTCACAAGCAGAGTTGGAAGGTCATTGATGTTTCCCTACCAGCAACTGATATTCTCTGGTATATTGCCTCTGAATATGGAGGTTCTATTTAGTTATTATTAGAACCATCAGAGGGAGGGGTTAATTTTAATCTTTAGGATTTTGTGGTCTTATGGCCAACCCCTTCCTTAGATGGCAATGTTTACCTTTTACTTCAATATGTAATAAGTCAGTCCTCCTGCCTTTGGAGTCTCCTGCTCATTCTGCTGATTGGGGACTAGACTTCTGCCTCCAAATCCTGTCTTCATGGCAAAACTGTTGTGTGCAACAACAGCTTGGTTGCTGGAAATGTGACATGCATTATCAAATCAAATGTGAGCACTGACACAACTATGGATGTAAGGAAGCTACATTTCCCATTCCATCACATGCAGAACTGTTTCTATTCCACTGCAGTTCATCTTGTGCCAAAATCTACATTATTTGTCTCACTGTCTGCAGTGGTGAAATCACACAATGGTCTGAGTTAATTATGTAGGCTGCATGGTCATTATGTTATTCTACCCCATTCATTTCAGTGCAGAGGAAACACAATGCAAACACGTCGAGAAAACATAACCAATTGCATATCATTTTCAGACTGAAAGCAACAACAGGAAATGGCAATAATATTCACTCAACTGATTTCTGTTCTGGACAGCAGATGAATGAGTGAATACTAGCAATTTCTGCTCCTGTTTCCATTTTCATTACAGTTCTCTGACATCCCTGGGCACAACAGAGACACACGTTTGCACTTAAAAAAATTACTAAAAATAACAAGTCCAACACAAGTTTAAACTAGGAAACCTCTCAACTTGTTGAATGAGGAAGGTCTTCGATGGGCAATAAGAAGGCAATAGACTTAACCTGGAAAAAAGGAGACTGAGAGAAGATATGATGGCCATATTTAAATTTCTAAAGCGCTGTCACATGGAGGATGGAGCAAGCTTGCTTTCTCCTGCTCTGGAAGGTAGGACTTGAACCAATGGCTTCAAGTTGCAGGAAAGGAGATTCCAACTAAACGTCAGTAAGAACTTTCTAACAGCAAGAGCTGTTCGACAATGGAATGGTCTCCCTTGGGAGGTGGTGGACTCTCCTTCCTTGGAGGTTTTTAAGCAAAGGTTGGATGGCCATCTGTCGTGGATGCTTTAGCTGAGATTCCTGCATTGCGGGGGTTGGTCTAGATGACCCTCGGGATCCCTTCCAACTCTAAGATTCTATGATTCTATGAATATTCAAGAAGAGGGAATTTCAAAGGTGGAGGGGCCATCACCTAAAGTCTTGATTCCTACATTGTGCAAAATGGACCTTCTGATAAGATGGTATCTGCAGGAGACCCTCACTTGCAGAGCACAGGGATTGGCTGGACATATAAGGGATGATATGACCTGATCTCAAAGCTGTACTATTAATATAGCGTCTGTTGTTCTCTTGGGTTGCTGTCATTTCTCAGGAATAATTTGGCTAGCTGAGCTGCCAAAGTAGTTTGTAAAGCTGCACAATGTCATCATCTCACCTGCTTTTTAGCTTCCTATTTTGAATGAGGCATTTTAATGTTGTATTGCTGTTGTGCATTTTATTATTCGATTTATGTTCTGTACGCAGCCCTGGGATTTGTAGAGAGGAAGGGCATACTATAAATATGTTTTTTTTTAAAAAAAATCAATCATAAATTCATTATTAATATTAGAAGAGAATTCAATTATTTCCATTCCTTCTACTGAGCATACACATAACAGGAATCTGCAGCTAATTAGAGGGTTTACAACTCTCTGATGAGTATTTGTGCATGATTACAAGCTTCTTTCATGTATTCAATAAACACATGTTGTGAGGAAATCAGAGAGCAGCTGCAGTCCCAGCTCCAACCTACGTGTGTTCATCTTTAGCAGAGCCTCTGCAAGGACAAATGGATGCCTATGTGATGGTCCTCTGCACACAACTGGGGACCCAAAAGGAGGTAGGTACTTTTTCACACAGTTCATGGCTAAACTATGGGGTTCATTTCCACAGGATGTAATTATGCCCAGCAGCTAGGATGGCTTTAAAAGAGGATTACACAAATTACGGTAATTGAGGATAAAAGGTAAGGTAAAGGACCTCTGAACAGTTAAGTCCAGTCAAAGGCGACTATGGGGTTGTGGTGCTCATCTCGCTTTCAGGCTGAGGGAGCCGGCATTTGTTCACAGACAGCTTTCCAGGTCGTGTGGCCAGCAGGACTAAACTGCTTCTGGTGCAACGGGACACTGTGACAGAAACCAGAGCACATGGAAATGCCACCGCAGCAGTACCTATTTATCTACTTGCACTAGCGTGCTTTCAAACTGCTAGGTTGGCAAAAGCTGGGACAGGGACGCCTTTGCACGGATTTGAACCACCAACCTTCTGATCAGTAAGCCCAAGAGGTTCAGTGGTTTAGACCACAGCGCCACCCACGTCCCTAGGGTAAGGCTGCCATTGGCAACTAACTATCATGGCTACATTCTCCCTCCAATGTTGGAGGTGGTATATCTCTGAAGATCATTTGCTAGGGGTCACAAGTTTTATGGCTTCCTGCAGGCATCTGGTTGGCCACTGTGAGTTGAGGATCCTGGACAAGATGTGCCTATTTTGTAATACTAAGCCACTGAAACAGACTTAAGTTTAGTGCCACTGTAGCAGAAGTGGGAATTTGCTCTAGTTGCTTCACAACAGCCCCATATCAACACCTGTGAATCACAGCTCATTACTGGTAAAGGAACAAAGCAAAATGTATGCTTTGAAAGAGAACTGGGCGAGTGTTCAATGTTCCTGGCTGCTCTCTAAATGGGATACAGCTTTGGGAAGCTTATCCACATAAAAGAAATAATTAGCATTCCTCCAGTAATAAGTGCCCAGCCACATTTCATACCACTAGCTCAGACGTTTGCGTGCTTCCAGTCCGAGCTTGATAAGCTTCAACCTCGAAGCTGCCAAAACCCAGCAGGTTCCACAGCAGGCGTAAAGAGAGCTGACAATCCAAAGTGGCTTTCGTTCATTTATCCTTCAAATAATATCAATTCAGAATTGAATGTACTTCATGTGCACCAAAGGAGATAGCTGAAAGCACCATAACCCAGGAAAATGTCATCTTCTCTGCTTTGGCCACTGGCAAGAGGCAACCTTCATTCCCAGACAAGACGGTCAGCTCAGAAGGATACCCAGATTGTGTCACAAGCTGGAAAGAGGTCCAGGAGAGTCAGCAGGGTCACGCTCTCCCATTTCCTGGTAGAGATACTCAAAGAGGGAGACCAAGGTGATTCCTGTGCCAAACTCCCCAAGCGAAATCTAGATGCACATGGGCCCAACTAATCTGCAGCATCCAAGGGTAAACAGAACAGGTACCATTGCCCATGTGAACATTGTGACCTCCCACACAGCAAGTTTTAGATCCCTTTAAGATAGGGGTGGGAAACCAGAGGTCCTCTGAGATGCTGTTGGACTCTCATCTGCCCAGCCATTCTGGCCTATGGTGAAGGATGGTGGGAGCTGTAGTCCAGCAACTTCCTGAGGGCCACACTATAAGGAAATTCTGCCCTTGGTATGTTCATTTTCCACCTCCCCATTTTGATTCTCTGGCCCCATATCTGTACAAACTTATTATCCCAAAATACAGAAGTGCTTTTACACTTGCAAGACTGGATGTTTTGCCATCTGCAGTACTTGAGGGTTGATTCCAAAAGATCCCGCCTGAGAAACGTCTTTGCCCCTGTGGAGATGGTAGCACCGAAACAGCGGCACATGTCCTCCTGTCCTGTACTCTCTACAAAGACCGAAGGAACGAGATCATCACCCCACTCATACTAACCATCCCAGGGCGCTCAACCACTGCCGCAATGTCCTTTCTTCTATCAGATCAAAATGAGCAGATAACAGCAAAGGTTGCTAGGTTCATAGCAGGGGCAATCAGAATAAGGGCCACCAACTGACTGCTGATTCAGGACTTTAAATTTTGCTCTTATATCAAATTTCCTTTTCTGCGTATACTGTGATGTTTTACTGTTGCTATGGCCATTGGCTAATGCGAATAAAGTTTTATCCTATCTATCCTGAGGGCCACAGGTTTCTCACCCCTTCTCTAAGGAATCTAAAGAGGTTTCTTCAACAGTGGCCAAACCACGAACCACTTCCAAAAAGGATGGGTAGCATATAATCTCTTCCCAGATTTTTTAACTGCCTATCACCAAGAGGTCGCAGGATTTAAAAAGAGAATGTTAAAAATGGTTAAATCAGTTCCTGGATGCTACTGTTTAGTCTTCCCATGCTAGAGTCTTCCTGTGAGCACAGATCAGAGAAGAACGTGGTAAGCCAGTGGTGAGGATCTTGTGGCAGGTGGTTGGATTCCAACAACCATCATTCTCAGCAAGCATGGCTAATGGCCAGGGATGATGGGAATTGTAGTTTAGCGACATCTGGAGGGGTACAGGTTCCTCACCTTTGTGATAAGCCAAGCATCTCCAGATAAGCATATACACACCAAAAGACAACCCAACTTATTATTTGCTTATTTATTAAATTTGCATACTGCCCTTCATCAGAAGGTCACATGGCAGTTCACAACATAAAAATACAAAATGAGAACACAAAAAAACATAATAAAACAGGACAGTGGGACAGCCGAACTTAACGTGGTTGTTCTAACTGAACTGCCAGTTAAGAGAAGAACTGCCACGACACACACCAGAACAAAGCTTATATACGGTACACATATCACACAAAGAAGAAGAAGAGGAGTTTGGATTTTATATCCCACTTTATCACTACCCGCAGGAGTCTTAAAGCAGCTAACATTCTCCTTTCCCTTCCTTCCCCACAACAAACACTCTGTGAGGTGAGTGAGGCTGAGAGACTTCAGAGAAGTGTGACTGGCCCAAGGTCACCCAGCAGCTGCATGTGGAGGAGCGAGGACGCGAACCCAGTTCACCAGATTACGAGTCCACTGCTCTTAACCACTACGCCACACTGGTGTAAAACATACAATCTTAGAGTTGAAAGGGACCCAAGAGTCATGTAACCCAACTCCCTGCAATGCAGGAATCTCAGCTAAAACATCCATGACAGATGGCATCAATACATCTTTCTACATACATCAAGAAACGCTGCAGGTCATGGGATATAAACATACACGGCAGTCCTTCTTTTAACTGGTGGTTCGGTTAGAACAACCACGTTAAGTTTGGCTGTCCTACTGCGCTGTAGTTTCATAAACCGTCTACCTACAGGATCTGTTGGGCTTGCTGTTATTCTCTTGGTTCTCTGTGTTTTTTTTAAAAAAAGGTGTTTCCTCACCTGGGTAATGAACAAGTGATGTAGCAATAAATTCTTACCACAGTGGGATAGATGGTAAAAATAATCTGATATAGAATAATGCTGCTTCTTTTGTTCCCTATATATAATTATTCATAAATATTGTTTTCCTTTATGGGTTATCCTTTTTTTTTTAAAAAAAAATACAGCTTCCATAACTTTGAGGCTGCTTACATGCAGTGTGAAATGCTTTGAAACAGGCAATCTAATTGGTGCTTCCAGGTAGGTGTAAATGTGAGATTGGTGTGCCACATACATGCAAACTTTTTTGCAGCACCCAATCAACATCATTGGCATCCAAATGCTAGCACATTCCCCACCCCCGCTCCAATTTATAATTATAATAATAATAATTTATTATTTATACCCCGCCCATCTGGCTGGGTTTCCCCAGCCACTCTGGGTGGCTTCCAACAGAATATTAAAATACAATAACCTATTAAACATTAAAAGCTTCCCTAAACCGGGCTGCCTTCAGATGTCTTCTAAAAATCTGGTAGTTGTTTTTCTCTTTGACATCTGGTGGGAGGGCGTTCCACAGGGCAGGTGCCACTACCGAGAAGGCCCTCTGCCTGGTTCTCTGTAACTTGGCTTCTCACAGTGAGGGAACTGCCAGAAGGCCCTCAGCGCTGGATCTCAGTGTCTGGGCAGAACGATGGGGGTGGAGACGCTCTTTCAGGTATACTGGGCTGAGGCCGTTTAGGGCTTTAAAGGTCAGCACCACCACTTTGAATTGTGCTCAGAAATGTACTGGGAGCCAGTGTAGGTCTTTCAAGACTGGTGTTATATGGTCTCGGTGGCTGCTCCCAGTCACCAGTCTAGCTGCCGCATTCTGGATTAGTTGTAGTTTCTGGTCACCTTCAAAGGTAGCCCCACATAGAGCGCATGTGGGTGAAATTTCATCCAGGTTTCCCATTTCTGGGTGAAATACAGCCAGTTAAAAAGCCTCTTGCCAGTGTCCCGTTTATGAGATCACAAGGACCTTCTTGCAATGTAAAGCTCCCATCTGGCAGCATCCTCATTTTCATTGTTTACAACTCCCAGGAAGATAGGAGGGGTAATTCTGTGCGGAAGAAAAAAACTGCAGTAGTTTAACGTTATTCTTTCTTGGCACAGCTGGGTTTTTTCTATGGCAAAATAGCAACCGGTGGCCAGTAATGTGCATCATTTAATGACTGCGCCTCTTCTCGTGAACAGGAAAACATGTGTTTATCATATCACTGGACTTAGAGAGCCACATGTCTTGAGATGATTGCTCAAATTAAAAATTACTGTTTCCTGTGCTACATGTCACATTAACCACATCTTCACCAGTAAAAAGAGAGGCAAAAAGGCATCATAAAATCAGCATTAAAAGCATTTTCTTCTTGTTTCTTCTTTCACTCAATTAAAATGAATGATGGTGCAAGCCTTTGAAAGGGGGAGGCCAAAATACAAACTTCCCAGCTCAAAAAAGCCCGGCTCCATTCTGAATTAAATGCAGCCTCAAGCTGGGCTCAACTTAGGAGAAGAGGCATAGCTCAGTGGTAGAGCATCTGTCTTGCATGCAGAAGGACCCAGGTTCAATCCCAGGCATCTCCAGGTAGGGCTGGGGGGAAATCAGGGTGAAACCCTGGAGAGCCACTGCTTGTCATTGTAGACATTCCTGCGCTAGAAGGACCAAATTCCTGATGACTGCTGCCAGAGGCTTCACATTGCTTGTAGGATAGGATAGTGCACTGGCAGAGGCAATCTGGTGTCTATGTTGATGTGCTTCACCATACTGACCTCTCCACCGCCTTACCCCTTATTCTCCCAGTTAGCAACAGTGTCCCACCTGCCAGGAAGTTAGCCAACTGCTTCCGGGACAGTTCTCTGATGGCCCATCAAATATAGAACTCTCCTATCTAAGAGAGTGTAAATACAGGGTTAGGATGAGCTGCAAGTAGGCAGGAGTTGCCATCTGTCTATCTTGGGAGAAGTCTGTTTTGGGAGAAGTCAAACTGCTGGAAGGTTGCATTGCCTGCCGTGAATGTAGAGACTGATATGGGAGACATGTCTTGTTGCATATGGAGCAGATGAAGATGTTTGGTTGTGCTGCTGCAGATGCCCCATGGCGTTTCTTCTCTCTGAGTGAGCTCCTCCCAGCAGTCATTGCTCCTCTGGTCACCGCTGTAGAGACACGACTTGACTGCCTGTCCCAGGCACTGCGGTCGTCCGCAAGCAATACCCACACGGTGGGGTTGACATTGGCAGCCTTCATGTCCCGCTTCCATACATCTTTGTAACACAGAGTTGGTCTACCAATGCGCCTGGTCAGTTCCCTGTAGATCACATCCTTGGGGATCCTGCCACCTTCCATTCTGTGGACATGACCAAGCCAGTGTAGATGTCGCTGAGACAGGAGTGCAAACATGCTGGGATTGTGGATTTGGGAGAACACATCTTTGTTTCACTCCGGCCATTCCGAAAAGGCTTTGCAAAAGTGGGCGTTGGGGGCAGATTTGAAGAGAGCATTGGAAGTTCCTTGATGGATTAAGACTGGCTGATCCGTGCATGGAATTAGTGAAATATGTTGTGCCTTTTACACTTGATAAACTTATTTCCCAGTGGCTTATTATCTTGAGCAATTTTAAGCTCTCCTGTTTTTGCTTCCATAATGCGAGCCATGAATCTGAACATATTGAACTTCATTTATTAAAAGCCCATTTTAAAAAAATGAACGAAATGTCCCAAAGCCAAACCATTTTGAGGCAATTAATATATAAATCCACCCAGCTTGCCGCTTTAGCACACAATACGTCATTTGAAGACACTGTTTTTCACTTTGCAATGGCTGCAAACCTGTAGATGCCTCAGCCTATAAGTAAGTTTGAAATAGGTCTTATGGGTGGCTTTCTTGAGATGTTTTTCTCCCTTCAGGAGGAAAAATAAAATAAAAGCATTTATTGGGTTGCACAAAAGCTCCACTGAGATTCAAGCGGCTGCAGTATCAATGGGCTGGTGAATTTCAAGGAAACACACAATTCTTTATTTTAACCATCCTTTCCTGTATATGAATGTCTGCAAAGTGTATTTGATTTGGAAACACTCAAGTGTTTTTCAGACCTCCATCAATCATTTGAAGTGAACGCTGGAGAATTTGGGGGAAACCTAAGGGGGGGTGACATCATTAAAAGGACCTTGGAAAAATAATAATATAAAATGACAGGTGAGCACTGTTGGGAAATAAAATCTAAATTGATAACATATTTTGTCTCAATAATTATAACTCTTATAAACCCACAAATCAGTACAGACCTATTAAAACGCAGTTACTTGGTTACTTTTCCAGCTGCAGGACTTATTAGGAAGGCATGAATGAATCTAAGTGACAGAGTCAAGTGGTAATTACAGTGGACCCATCCTGTAATGTACTGCTAAGATTCTGTGTAATGCAGTCTTTTTTAAAAAAAGGCAAACATCCTAATACTGTGGCAAGAAAAGTTGGATTCTGCAAGCTGTTCCACAAGCAGGTAAGGTTGCAAGGTGGGATTAATTTGGATAATTTATCCTGGTTCTGTTGATCACGAGGAAGGGCAAGAGACACAACAGGGCAGTGGACCCAACCCTGGACACATGTCAATCCATCGCTCTGCCTTCTGAAGTTGACCAGTGCTTTATCCATAATTTTTCACATTTAGCTTTACAACCCATGTGACAAGTTAGCTCTTGTCTTTAGAATCCTAGAATTGTATATTTGTAGAGTTGGAAGAGACCCAAGGGTCATCCGTTCCAACCCCCTGCAATTCATATTGTTTGACATTTGTAAGAAGGAATATGAGGATGGAGGAACACGGAGGGATCTGAGCAGTAATTTGAAGGTGTGCATAAATTGTTTTCAAATATCTAAATATCTGGGTGCTCGGCTTTTGCTGTGATCTCTGTGTCATGGACAGTAAAAAGCATCAAAGCAAGGGCTAGGGTATAAGAGGTGGGGGGATAAATTCAATTCAGTTCCCCCTTAAAAATGAACCTTATTAAGAAGCCATTTATTAATTGGGAAATAATTTGCACTTTCTGAAACATGTGAACCAAAACACAGTC
The DNA here is from genome assembly GCF_964270895.1 of Podarcis filfolensis. NCBI lineage: Eukaryota > Metazoa > Chordata > Lepidosauria > Squamata > Lacertidae > Podarcis > Podarcis filfolensis. The sequence goes on from NC_139606.1 coordinate 98,958,577, forward strand.
ATTCTTTGAAAGATGTACTCCAAGTTTTGTGGTGCAGTTCTCCAGCCAAGCAATTTGTTAAAAAATATCCATACACTAAGCTAAAGTGTGCATCATCATCATCATCATAATAATAATGTGAAATTAAACTAGTGAAAATAACATACAATGTTTATTTTATTTTATTTATTAAATTTGTATATCGTCCTTAATTGGTAGATCTCAGGGCAGTTCACAGCATGCACTATATTAGGGAAAATATGCTTTGCAAAATATGTATTTTATGCAAAATTGAATACAAAAATTTGGCATATTAGAAGTTTGCGCTAAAAGGCTGGTGAACTTTCATGAGGAGTTAAAAAACAGACACACAAATTGATGGTGAGGAAACTGCATTTAAGAGAGGAAAAATGAGAAAAGGAGATAAATCAGAATTGATAGTTACTCCCATCTCTTTGTGAGGACAACTGTGATATCTCCATTTTGTAGGTCCGCAATTCATCATATCCAAAAAGAGTGGGCTTGTTTCTGCTTCTTCACTCTGCTTCTGAAGTTTGAGATTGAGCCCATTTCTCTAATGATGTTGGCAACGATGAACATTCAAAGGATGTAATCTTCAGCATGTTTAGTCTTTGGCCTCTAAGCCTGATTACTTAATTCTTTGCAGCTGTGTGGTAGATGAAATCTGTTGACTAGCAAAGCACCTCTGAACCAATAGCTTTCGCTTCTTCCTCCTCCTCCAATATTTTTTCTCTTTGCAAATTGGCAGCTATGGATATGTAGCGGCGAGTTTTTGATTTTTATGGGCAATTATGAGCTGTGCTTTATCACCACTTTCCATGAGGGTTTTGTCATCACTCTCCACAAGAATATATTTTTTGTGGGGGGCTTCTGAGAAAATATTTCCCTGCTTTAATTCCACAGATGTGGTAATCAGAAAGGTCAGTGGATTCCTGAGTCTGATTTAACAAAGCGTTGTGCTATGTCAATAAAATACTGGCTGTCTTGATAGACGGGATCTCATACTCAGGATCTTCTGCTGGGTGCATGCGAAAGAGCAGATCCAAAATCTTGAGCAAGTTCCTATGGTAAGAATAGTGACTAAAAGAAGTGTGTGTGGGGGATGTTCTACAAACATTTGAAAGGAAATAGTAGTTTATGAAACACAAAAGCCATTTTGGATATTGTTGCATGAGGAACAAAGTTCTGTTGGTACGGCCTCCTGCTTGCATCATTTATGGAGCTTGCAAATATTAATTTGCCTTTCCTATCTCAGAAATACACACTGGAAAGATATTGTCCTTTAGATCAGTCTTCCCCAAGCAGGTGCCCCTTTGTACAAGAACATGCATCAGATTCGGCCAACATGACTAACAGTCAGGGATGATCAGAACTGTAGTCTGGAGCAACTGGAATACACCAGATTGGAGGAGCAGATCATGCCCACTGAAGATACAGTCCTGACAAAAAGAATAAATTTTGTCTAGGAAAGAAGTGTTAGGAACCCAAGCAAAGAAATGAGCTTTAGGACGGCAAAAGCTACTTCATTCTCATAGGTTTCTGCCTTCTACCTTTGGTCCATTTGTAGCTTAGCTTAGCATTGTCTACTTTCCCAACTTCAGTTCCCCAGATGTTGTTGGACTACAATTCCCATCAGCCTCAGCCAGTGTGGTCCAATGGTCAGGGATGATGGGTACGGTAGTCCAACAACATCTTGGATAAGAGAAAGGACTTCTTCAAGCAGCACATAGTTAAATTATGCAACTCGTTCCCACAGATGGCCCATTGATGGTCACCAACTTGGATGGCCTTTAGACAGACTTTTGGAGGAGAAGGCTATTAATGGCTCCTAGCCAAGATGGCTAAGCTCTGCCTCTGTGCAGCAATGTTTCTGAATACCAGTTGCTGGAAAGCAAAGGAGGGGAGATGGCTCTTGGGCTTGAGTTCTACTTGTGGGTTTCCCACAGGGATCTGCTTGGTCACTCTGTGAGAACAGGATGCTAGACTAGGTGGGCCATTGGCCTGATGATGCAACAGACTTTTCTGATGTTGGGGTCTAAAGGTTTGGAAAGGCTGGTCTCCACTGACCTATCTCCCAGACCTATCTAGAGATGTTGGGTGTGGAGCCCAAGACCTTCTGTGGGCAAAGCAGATGTTCTTCCACCAAGCTCTGGCGCTTCGTCATTGTAAAACCCTCAGCACGGTTTGTGGTTGCAGTTCTGAAGCAGTAGAGGGTCCCTCCTACCCCGACTGCAAACATCTATATTTTGTTGACAGCTTATTGAAGCGTCCTTCCAAAATGGGCCAATGTCGAAATCTTGGCCCACCAGACTGCGTTTCCTGTGCAGGTTTTCCTCTCGGCTGAGGTTACCAGACACGTGGGGCTCCGGCGCATAAAGGCTTCATTTTATAAGGCAAATGGTAAAGTTATGTGGTGCTGCTTGCTAGACCAGCCCTGCGAAAAGCACGTAAAATCAGAGCAGGGGGAAAGAACTCAGTCTGGCAGCTGTGAAAACTTTCACTGCTAGCACAGCCAAAGCAGATGCTTCAGCTTAGCTCTTACCGCCCTCTTCAAGCTGCAGCGCCGCCTCCAAATTCTGACTCATTATGGATGGCAGATCCGTTGCTGGCTGCTACTCAGTGTAAATTGTTGCTTTACAGTCTCCTGTCTTTGCAGACATTCACATGCATTTCCTTTGGGGTTTGGTTAGGAAGCAATTGAGGTGCCGAGGTGGGTTCTTCTCATTTGCTCCTATGCACCGCTCAGTTTCCCCTGAAGCATCTCATGCTCTGTTTTAAAATGTTCTCTCTGGAACATTTCTGCCCCCGTCTTCCTTTGGCTTGTTTGATCTTGTACTGCACATCATGCTCGGGCTCAGGCATTGATTTTTTTTCTCTCCCAAGTCTTCCTTCCTTACTAAGGATGCAGGGTTTGCAATCTTCAGTCAACCCATCATTTTATTTGTATGCCGCCTTTCCAAACTCGAAACCATGCTCAAAGCGGTTTACAACATATATATATATAAAATCACATAACTACAAACATAATAAAAGTACTCATGAACAACAAACGAAACACCCACACCATCATTTATAGCACATTTAAAATGCATGACTTCTCTGAAAGAATCCTGGGAACTGTAGAGCGTTAAGGGTGCTAGGTATTGTAACTCTGGGTGAGGTAAACTACAGTTCCCAGGAATGGGGGGGCGTGAACTTTAAAAATATGGAATGTGTGTAGCTCAGGAGGCAACAAATACTGAAATAATTTTTTGGAGTGCTGTGGGGTGGGCATGAATACTTGTAGACCTATACACCCATACCCATGTGTTTCATCAGTAGAGAGCAAAGTTATTGCCTGTGTTGCCAACTGCTCAGTAGCCTGGCCTGCTGTTGGACAACTGACTGAGGTAGGCGGAGACCTCCAGGTATCCCACCTGAGGGAAGGCAAAGCCAAGCCTATGCTGTTGGAGCCGCTCCAGATCTAGGGGCTGCACGCGTCCACGCAAAGGGCGCCCCCCGTTTTAAGCGGGGAGCGGTCATTATCAACAAATACAGTCATACCTCGGAATAAATGTGCTTCAAGTTAAGTATTTTTGGGTTGCGCTCTGCGGTGGCCCGGAAGTAACGGAGCGTGTTACTTCCGGGTTTTGTCATGCGCGACTGCGCATACGGTCAAAATGACGGCATGCTCATGCATGGAAGCAGCAAAACACAACCCGCGGACACAGGTTGCATTCGCTTCAGCATGCGAATGGGGCTCCAGAATGGATCCCGTTCGCATCTGAGGTACCACTGTAGTGGTGTAATGACTGGTGGCATAGTAGGATCATGGGATTACTCAGGAATCATGTGATATGAATGGGGGGGAGGGAGTGGCACTACACCCAAAGAGCACCCCGAACGAACAGCGAATGTGCTCCAGAATTTAAGACGATACTCAACTCTGAAGGGCCAAAATGTTTAGAAACTTCTGATTTATTCTATCTAGGGGGGAAAATGAATTACTGCTGATCCCCCACAATACAACAGTATGTCTGCTGCACTCTAGGAAAGGAAAGGTTCGCAGGAACTTTATGGGACTACATCAGTGTAAATAATAATCCCCTTTAGTATTAAGAGGCAAGGAGAGTCTGTCTGGTATTGCAATTTCTGGGTTCCTCTCGTGTCCCTTAAGTTCCTGAATCTCCACAGCTTATAAAATAACTGGGATGTGGGGGGGTTGAACATTTGGAAAAACCACATGCAAATCTGTTTGTTCAAGCTCCCCCTTTTAATAATATTATTTCAAGACTCACTAAGTTTTATTTTTGCTTATCATGTAACTCACTTAGCAGATTTTGCTTTAGCCACAAAACACTCAATATTCTTTTAGAGCTGATATATATAAAAGGATCTGGGGGCCAGCCCATATGAAGGGACTCATAAATAATTCGGAGACCTCAGTTAGAGGAATGAAGTCTGGGGGGGAGCGGATTCTCTCTGAGTTTGTTGGTGAGCTAAAGATATCTAACAAAAGAGAACGGCGTGACAAAAGTCCTCACTTTATCCAAGAAAGGTTTGCTATTATCTTTCAGAGGCCAAACTCCAAAACATAGAACCAAATGTTCAGTGTGTATTTGCATTTAATGCACAGGATCTTTTAAAAAATGCAAATAGCAGCCATGTATGTGTGATAATTACTGAGTTTAACCCTCAGCCCTCCACCTGTGATCCTAATGAACAGCATTTCCCCAGAGCTGCTATTTGGCACTAATGGGTGATTTTGCCCCAATGCAAAGAACAGCTTCAGAGAAGCAATTTTTGTCAGGGTCACATGCAATCAGTGGTGGAAGAGGTCCTTTGGGTAGAGCCAAAGTAAATAGTAGTAGAGCCAGAACCAATGAGGGGCAGAGGAGCCATAGTCCATGACAGTCAGAGCCAAACAGTTTAAGTTTTGCCCATATCCTCCTCCCTGATGATTTCTTCTAGGAAACACGGAGGTGGAGGAGGAAGCTGACAAGCAGTCCTTGTCCTTGGAGGTTGTAAGAGGGCAGGGAAGCGTGGACTGATCAAGGTTGGTGGAGCTGTGCTCCACTTGTCCTAGTAGGCCAGCCTTCACTGCATGCAACCTTGCTGATCATATTGGGGAGATGCTTCCCTGCACTCTTGGCAAGGCAACGTCCGCCCATCCCTTGTGCCTTTGGCAATCACCAGCTCTCTCCACTTTTTTTCTTTGTGATTATAGCGCGCGCGCACACACACACACACACACACACACTGAGCCTGCATCCTCAGCGGAGGTCAACCCAACCAACTCCTAGGTACACCCCTGATCTTGGGTTATTCGCACATCCTTGTGTTTATGGGTGTTGGGCAAGGCTGAGACTTCAACTCAAAGTAAAAGGCTTTCAGGAGAGGAAGGGACTTGCATTGCACCACAAAGCAAAATGTTGGGGGGAAATGACAAAACAGAATTAAATGTGCAGGTCTTGCAGTGGCAAATAACCAAGGAACTGAAATGAGCTGAAGGGGCCAAAGCAGATGTTTGCCAGTTGTGAGAATGGCTGTCGGTCTCAAGCAGAGCCCATGATTTGCAAGCAAAATGATCCTTGAAAATCTCAAACATCTCTAGGAAGGACTAGAAAATAATCCTCCCAGAAACCCCAAAGTAAAAGGTAAAAAGGTAAAAGACCCCTGGACGTTTAAGTCCAGTCAAAGGTGACTCTGGGGTTGTTGTGCTCATCTCGCTTTCAGGCCAATGGAGCCTGTGTCTGTCCACAGACAGCTTTCCAGCTCATGCGACCAGCATGACTAAACTGCTTCTGGCACAACGGAACACTGTGACGGAAACCAGAGCGCACGGAAACGCTGTTTACCTTCCTGCCGCAATGGTACCTATTTATCTACTTGCACTAACATGCTTTTGAACTTCTAGGTTGGCAGGAGCTGGGACAGAGCAACAGGAGCTCACCCCGTCGCAGGGATTCGGCGGCAAGCCCAAGAGGCTCAGTGATTTAGACTACAACTCCACATGCATCCCGGGAAACCCCAAGGAGTCACGGCCAGCCAACACCTTATCAAGGTTCTGAGGCTGTGTGCATTTCTTTGCATTTAAACTTTCCAGATTGCTTTATTCTGTGGGTTTAAGCCAGAGATGGAAAATCTTTTTTAAAAAGAAGAGTTGGAACTCCTAGAAGAATACAGATCTCATATTCAGGAATGTCCTGCTTCTTAGTTTCTAACACTCCATGTGTTTCTGTCTCTCTTGTCACATTCACATGAGCAGTTACTGTTCCTAAGTAGGCCCTTGTGTAGCAACACTTCCAAAGCTTAAATAACAGGGGCGGAGGGCAGAATTCTTTTCAATATGCCTATACTGTCCAATGAATGCTCCCTTTTCAGAATTATCAGTCTCTAGCTATTAGAGAATGACGAAGGCTGTTCTTAAGAAGAAGACAATTCTGGTTGTAGCATCCTTTAAATCTAAAGCACTGGTTCCCAAACCTTTTTGGGTCACCGCCCTCTCGGTTCCATAAACTCCTCCCCAATGCCTCCTACCCTACCATATAAAAAAGCATTATTCAGAATAGCAGTTTGTACGAACCACTAAGAAGAATAACACAATAAAACACAAAACAATAGCAATTCATTGCAGAGAGTTTTCTGTCAGTTCTTTTGAACATCGACTGTGGATTAGTGTCAATATTCACTGGTGTCAAGCATGGGAGTGTGTTTGAAGACAAACATGGAGAATTTGGGTTTGATTGGATTCAAAATCCAATTAAAGTTATTTAGTTTAACTCATTCAAGGAAACTGGTAGACTTGATCCAGTGAAGCCAGTTTTCAAAGTCTGATAATCGTTTGCACCTCCTGTGTCCCCCTGCTACCCATTGTCCACTTGGGGAAATCACTGGTCTATAGGTGTAGATATGGAAGTGAGAGCTGGACCATAAAGAAGGCTGATCGCCGAAGAATTGATGCTTTTGAATTATGGTGCTGGAGGAGACTCTTGAGAGTCCCATGGAACTCAAGAAGATCAAACCTATCCATTCTAAGGAAATCAGCCCTGAGTGCTCACTGGAAGGACAGATCGTGAAGCTGAGGCTCCAATATTTTGGCCACCTCATGAGAAGAGAATAATCTCTGGAAAAGACCTTGATGTTGGGAAAGATGGAGGGCACAAGGAGAAGGGGATGACAGAGGACGAGATGGTTGGACAGTGTTCTCGAAGCTACCAGCATGGGTTTGACCAAACTGCGGGAGGCAGTGGAAGACAGGAGTGCCTGGCATGCTCTGGTCCATGGGGTCACGAAGAGTCGGATACGACTAAACGACTAAACAACAACAACAACATAGGTGTAGATATAAATTTGGGCCTCTGAGCTAATGAAGATGGGGGATATCTTGGGTCTCATTGGCACAGCATGTCCAGATGTCCTGTAAGCAAAGTAATAAATAAATAAATAAATGTTGTTGTTCTTTAAAACCAGCCAGAAGATGTGGGACCCAGCGTGCAAAGACTCAAAGTTCACCCCCAGACCTCCCTGTGACCATGCCCCTGATGTGGAATGCTCCTACCTGACCGAGACTAAACATCTCTGAAATTCTGAAGCCTGGTGTTGTGGTTGCTAACATTCTGCAGCAGGGTTTTTGCGTTTCATGTTTCAGTGGCTCAATAGCGTCTGTGTGCTGGGCTATTGTGGTTCAGCAGCTGACAGCAGTCAAATAAGCACTGCTCTCTTCCTGGCTTAATCATTTCTATTACTCTCAGTGTCAAAACAATAATGTCAGGGAAATGGTTTCGCTGACACCGTAGATTAGCACTGAGTGATTCTAAACATTTTTCGCGACTGACCTTTCCAGAAAATTCCACGTCACAATCAAAAATTAAAGAGCAAGTACATCTTCCCGGGGCTGAATCATCAGATATGGCACTGTGAGCTGATTGGCGCTTTCCAAAGAGATGATTGGTCACGAAATGCCTAGACCTTGTTGGAAGGTTAGCAAATTCCTGAACATTTGCTGAGTTGTGCTTAGAGATTAGGTTGAAACAGCTATTTGTTAAAAGGAATCACTCGACTGTATGAGCCGCAGGGAGGCCTCAGTTAACGCTCAGAACAGTCTTTGCTAACTGGTGCCCTCTATAAATTTTGGACCAAAGAGCTGGCTGAGGCTGATGGAAGTTGTAGTTCAAAACAACTGGAGGGCACCAGGTTGGCCAAGGCTTGCTTAGAACTTCACCTGGGTTCAGAAAAGTGGCAGGAGTTTCATGGGAAAAAAACAATCAATTCAATATTTTATCGGGAGGAATTAAATACAGCACTAAGCAGATCACCCAGTCAGCACCAAGCTTGTCTGTCACAGCCATGCCCTTTCTAAGATTCAGGAGTGCCAACTTGAATAAAATATTGGGGGGCCCAAGTAAGCCCTGCCCCTCATAATCGTTCATATGATGCAGTACACACACACCATTTGAATGGCAATGCCCATTAACTTGGTGGGTGGCAAATATTATATTTGGAGGCCAAAGGTACCTTGACTCCTATGCTAAGATTATATAACTTTCTAAGATTATACAATAATAATAATTCTGCAGTGATCAGCGCAGAACTCTGTGTGTTGCCTGTCAGCTAGATCTTCTGTTTTCTGTGCACCGGCGTGGGCAAATGGTTTGGAGAGCTCCAAACATAAATTGTGTTTTCTGTGAAGTTCCTGTGTATGTAACAGAACTTGCACACCAATGAAGCTCCTTTGTCTTTTTAGTGTCCCTATATCCTTAGCCTGGAAGCAAACAGTGGCAAAAAGCTCTCTTTTCATGCTGATAGGGCAGCTCGAGGACACAGGAGACCAGGACCCATTAGGAGATGTGCTGCAGAAGAAGTACTGAATCTTTGAGACCCCTCCAACCCTGGGTGACTACACCACTGACAGTCTCTTACAGATCACCCCAAAAGAGGAAATGGCCTACCAGAAGCAGGGGCAAAACAAGACACTGATTTGCATGAAGTTAGCGTATATAAATTCATAGGTATAGGTCAGGGGTCAGCAAACTTTTTTCAGACCTTGTGGGGGGCCGGACTATATTTTGAAAAAAGGGGGGGGGAAGATGCAAGAGCACCATGAGCCCTGGTGGCTGCTTACCTGTGTCATGCGAGCGGCAGGGGCTGGTGGTGGCGGCAGAAGGACGATGAGTGGCGCATGAAAGGGCTCCGGAGAGGGGCTGCTTAAAATGGCAGCCACTCGAGCGCTGCTGCTGCTGCTGGCACCAACAAAGCCCAGCCCCCTTCCTCCTCTAGGCAGGGCGGGGAGAAGCCAGGAGGAGGGAGGGAGGGAGGAGGCTCCACCGCTGCCATCATGTGAGGAAGAGGCAGGGAGAGGGAAAGAATACGCACACTGGCAATCCATGTGGCGATTCCCAGACTGTCCGTGGACCAGATCCAGAAGGCAATTGGGCCTGATCCAGCCCACGGGCCTTAGTTTGCCTACCCATGGAGGAAACTAAGAAATCCTTTCAGAAATTAATGCAACTCATGATCTCACCATATAGTGGGGTTGACCTGCTCAGCCTGCTGCCAAGGTGCTAGACTGTAGTAGCTAAGGCAACTTCAAACCACCACCACCCTGCTCTCCCTTTATATTTAACCCCAATTTGGACCGGGCATCCTTTCAAACAGAGGAATGTCCTCTGTAGAGGAGAGTGGTAGGCTGCCCTTGACCTCTGTGGCAGAAGGATGGGATTCAACTGCAAATTTTGTAATGCATAAATGCAGATGCACATCTTCAAATATCTTAAGGGCCGTCACGTGGAAGATGGGGCGAGCTTGTTTCCTCCTGCTCCGGAGGGTAGGACTTGAACCAACGGCTTCAAGTTACAAGAAAGGAGATTTCGACTAAACATCAGGAAGAACTTTCTGACAAGAAGAGCTGTTCGACAGTGGAATGGGCTCCCCTCAGGAAGTTGTGGCCTCCACTTCACTGGAGGCTTTTAAGCAGAGGTTGGGTGGCCATCGGTCATGGATGCTTTGGCTGAGGTCCCTTCCACCTCTACGATTCTAGGATCCCACATTGCGCACAATTCGGCTGCCTCAAGGTTGTTAGCATCTGCAGACTGAGGATGCAGCTGTCTCTCCCTTTCCCTCCCTCTCCATACAATGTGCAGGAAGGATTAAGGTATCTCCTAGCCCAAACAAAGGACCTTGAGTTTCGAGAGTCCCAGTGGAGCCTCCGCCTGTGACTTATGGCTTGACCTTGAGCTAAATCTCTTGACCTCCTGGTGCTGTACTCTGCTCTGGCCGCTGAGTTTGTTAGGAGAGTGAGATCCCTCTGGGAAGCAGATGCTGCGCTACATAAATAAATAAATTACATACACTGAGATACTATATAATTCAGCCTAGCGGGGAGGAAGTGAATCAGTTTTTCAACTTCTTCAAAGCCAGATTTTGCTCAAAAGTGGTTTGCCTAAAAGAAACATGGGAAGAAATTGCATCTTCTGTCCTCAAAGACAAGCTGTCGAAAGAAAGGGTGTCTAACTCCTTGGCAAAGAAGGGAGGAAGCAGTAGAGATAAGGGTATATGAACATAAGAAGAGGCTGCTGGATCAGGCCATAGGCCCATCTATGCTAGCATCCTGTGCTCACAGTGGCCAACCAGATGCCTATGGGAAGCCCGCAAACAGGACCTGAACACAAGACCACAATCTTCTCCTGCCGTTTCCAGCAAAAATACGGCATCTCCCAGATTAGAAGTGAGTAATGAAATCTAGCCAATTCTCAAATTGGATGCAGACAGCCAACATAAAAAAATGTGAAAAGCTGAATAGATTGAGAAAACGTATTATATTTTTCTGTGTAACCAAGTAGAATCTTACAAACATTATCATCATCCTAATTTTACTATTTATACCCTGCCCATCTGGCTGGGTTACACTCAGGTAGAAGCAGTTGTAAAGCATAGAATGGTGGTGGTGTGGGGGAGAAATGGCAATTGTGCAATTCACAACTGGAGTGATACACACGTCTATCTAAAGGTCCCCTGCAATAAGACCATTAAATCCAGATTTCTAAAACTGTCTAGTTAACCTTGTGCATGGCTGCTGTAGGTTCCTCTTGGCTAGTTCCCATTCCATCACTCTAGCCTAGTAACATACTTCCCTCTTCCAGCTCTAAAGCACTTTTGCAACAATTCTTTAGCATTCTTTTGATATGGATTGGAGATGCACGATGTGTGCATTCTAAGGATGAACTAGGGATGGACAAATCGGTCCATTTCAGTGTCTGTTTTTATAACCTTCAATTTGGTTCTCTACATTTTTGCAACAATTTGCCACTGCCTTTGGGGAAAAAAGGAAAGAAACCTCATGCAAATTTGGCAGCAATTTCCCATAACACAGTGCAATTTTGTTATTTTCACTAATATATACATTTTCCCCTTAACATATGCATTTTCGTACACATTGGTGGGCTGGAGAGCTGCATTGCAAAATTCAGAGAAGTGCAAAGTTCCCAGGTTAGCTGTGTTTCGGTTTGCGTCGTTCTTTTAGAAGTGTAAAACAAGTAGTTAGAAAATAGAATTTCTCCTCCTTATTTAGGATGAACCCATGTGGACATGCAGGAACACTGGCTTCTTCAAAACAAATGGGCAAGGCTCACTTTCTATTTGGGTTTAAAGATCATTTTCTTTTAAATCAAAGAGCACACTATGCAGTACCCCCAGCACACACTTCCCCTCCAATATAAATTTCTGGTTATCAGTGTTTTGAGGGCAGATTAGAGCTACAGAAGAAACCAAACTGGAGGTTTTTTTTGGGAGGGGCGGGAGTGGTGGTGAGAATAACCGAAAACATTGCATTTGCTGGTGCTATCCAACTCTCTTTTGCACACCTTGCAGTCTGTTCAGTTAAATCTTGCTGTCCTGCTTTCCTTCTTTAAAGCAGATTCATTTCAAATTGCAAAACCTGGCCCATTTGATTTGCTTTTTTTTAAAAAAAAAGAAGAAGAAAAGAAATAAAATGGCACGGCCTATATAACTTCTCTCAACAGATCTGCAAGAAGATTTGCGATGATTTACCGGAAAATGTGACACTTTGCTTATTGCGTCTCTCGGGAGAGACAAGGCAGGTGAACATTTCCAGACGGCCGGGGCGTTCTTGCCTGGACAGTTGAGAGGAATGCCATTCTTCAAGGTAAAGGTGATTTATGGACCTCTGCTAATGCTTCGGAGATCTCCGCTCTTACAAAGGGGCATCTATTCTCACACCTGGGAATGAAATACTGGGCCACGGTTCATTATCAGGGCCTGGCCGTCATTTTTCTTTCCTGCCAGGAGGAGAGTGGCAAGGAGGAGAAGGCGCTCAAAGAAAACAGCCTGAAGTCTTTGGTTAAAACGGTGCTTCGGCTTTTGAGCTCCTGAGATGAAGGCCTTTTGCAGGAGGGCACGTTGACTTCTATAACCTGAGACCACCACCATCCCTGAAAGTGGCCAATTATCCCTCCCCTTCCAGGGTGTTGACTACCACATGGAATCATGTTATTCCCCAGTCAACTCACCCACCCCCTATGGAGATTCAGCTCCAGCTGAATCTTGGATATTCAGGACAGCTTGGGATTTGGCCAGAGCAAGTTGAGGCAGCCCTGAATTGCCCCAGAGTTGGGACAAATCCACACTCAGCAATACAGCTCTCCAACGTGGGGGAGCATGATGAGATGGTGAGGAGGAGGGAAGAGGAGACACTTGCAAGAAGGCTGCATGCGTCTCCTTCCCCTTCCCCTCCCAGCCACAGCACTGAGTTTAGGCAGTCCTTGTTAGGATCGTCCTACTCGCATGTAGGACCCAGGCAGAGACACATGCCCGACTGGCATGTTCTCTCCCTCCTGGTCGATCGTTCAGGAGCTTCAAAAGCTTTTTCCAGCCCAAATACCACAGCAACTGATACCAAGAAGCATCAACCCACCTAGGGATCCTGCAGAGGATTTGCAGTTTGCGTAACAGAACTCAGTAGCACAGCATTTTAGCTAATCTAAGTTTATTTACATATAATACACTCGGAGCATTCTGCTTTAGCTCCTTCCTCTTTCTCATCAGACAGCAAGAAGAGAAAGGACAAAGGACAATAGTCCCACTTCACAGAACACAGTACAGTGATACCTTAGGTTACAGACGCTTCAGGTTACAGACTCCGCTAAACCAGAAATAGTACCTCGGGTTAAGAACTTTGCTTCAGGATGAGAACAGAAATTGTGCAGTGGCAGTGGGAGGCCCCATTAGCTCAAGTGGTACCTCAGGTTAAGAACAGTTTCAGTTTAAGAACGGACCTCCAGAACAAATTAAGTTCTTAACCCGAGGTACGGCTGTAACACAAAACATCCTGTCTCTGTCACTTCCCACACTGTGGAATGAAGACATACACCGTCATGTGATAGACAACAATTTCATGACTGCAAACACGGAGCAAGAATTCTAACAGTCCTCCCCCACACACAGAGCACAGAGATGATGATGATGATGATAATTATACCCCGCCCATCTGGCTGGGTTTCCTCAGCCACTCTGGGTGGCTTCCAACAAAATATTAAAAATACATTAAAACATCAGTCATTAAAAACTTCCCTAAACAGGGCTGCCTTCAGATGTCTTCTAAATGTCAGATAGTTGTTTATTTCTTTGACAACTGATGGGAGGGCGTTCCACAGGGCGGATGCCACTACCGAAAAGGCCCTCTGCCTAGTTCCCTGGGAGAAGAAACTTTTTTTTGGGGGGGAGCTAAATTTTGGGCTCACACAGGGCGCCATATTATGAAGTCCGCCTCTGCCAATCACATGTTTAATCACGGCTTGAAACCCTAAGAGTGGGTGGGGAGGAATCCCTGCAAAACAGCAAAGTCAACTACATTACACGCAGTATCCGTGGAGGAGCTGAAGAAGAGTTTTTGGATGCGGCATCAAAGTAGCCCCATTATTGCGCTAATGAAACATTGATGGGTTGCGCACCAGACTGCCACAGCTTTGTCCTGAAAGGCTGCTTCAAATCCGCCCTATGAATTACCATTTCTCAAGTCAAACAAAACCCATATTATTATTATTTTAAAAACTTACTTTCCCCTTCTTTTGCTCTCTGCTCAGATGCCAGCAGCCACCCTTCCCCTCCTCCCTCCCTTGCCACTGGAGATCTTTTCTCAAAGTAGCAGCGCAACAGATAATACATCTCTTGCTTAATTTGTGCTGAAGGATCCGGCTGTTGGAATCCTTCTGTGTTTTGCAGCACGCTGGAACTGTGTCTGCCTCCTTCCCTTAACTCAAAGAGACCAGGAAACGGGAAGCGGTGCCAAGATCCAGTGCTGAGAATTGGCGAAGGCTTGCCGGTTCCCTATTCACAAATTAGAAACAGTATCTGGGCCTGGGGTTTGGAAGGTGTTTAAGAACAGGAAAGAAAATTCAGCATTTCATAAGTCTCTTTCAGCTGTCAGAGAAGAGCCCTGGTTTTAGATGGTGGTGTATTGCCATCTAGTGGTGGAGGCTGAGCATGACACTAGATCTGAGATTTTAAACATGCCAGGGAGTGAGGCTGCATACACAACATTCATTTATAGCACATGACGCCCCCTTAAACAATCCTGGTAACTATAGTTTGCTCCCTACAGAGCTACAAGGTATTCTTTCTCCCCATCCTTTAACAACCGGGTTTCAAAAAAAGCAGTCTGCCCTCAATTTTCTAAGCCTCTGACAGACCTTCCAAGTGTCCCTATTTTCCAGGGACAGTCCTGGATTTACAGAAGCCATTCTGGTTTCTGATTTGATACTGGAATATCCTGCTTTTCCTTAAAGGTAAAGGGACCCCTGACCATTGGGTCCAGTCGCAGATGACTCTGGAGTTGCAGCGCTCATCTCACTTTATTGGCCGAGGGAGCCGGCATACAGCTTCCAGGTCACGTGGCCAGCATGACTAAGCCGCTTCTGGCAAACCAGAGCAGTGCACGGAAATGCCATTTACCTTCCTGCCAGGAAGGTATTTATCTACTTGCACTTTGACGTGCTTTCAAACTGCTAGGTTGGCAGGAGCAGGGACCGAGCAACGGGAGCTTACCCCCTCGCGAGGATTCGAACCACCGACCTTCTGATCGGCAAGTCCTAGGTTCAGTGGTTTAACCCACAGCGCCACCCGTATTTCCTTAGGGTGTCCCTATTTTCATTGGAGAAATGTTGGAGGGCATGGAGTTATGCAACTACTGAGCCACCTGAAGGCAGCCTGTACAGGGAAGTTTTTAAACGTTTAATGTTTTATTATGTTTTTATATATGTTGGAAGCTGCCCAGAATGCCTGGGGCAACCCAGTCAGATGGGCAGAGTATAAATAGTAAATTATTATTATGGAATAGGGTGCCTCTATTTTCTTTGGAGAAATGTTGGAGGGTATGCTTTGCTTCCTGCTTGGCAGGGGGTTGGACTCGATGGCCCTTGTGGTCTCTTCCAACTCTATGATTCTATGATTCTATGATTCTATGAGTAGGCTTTAGAAGTGAACCTACCTAATTTACAACTTTTCTCAAATGGTACAAGAACCGAAATGAGGCCACCAAATCCATACTCCTCTGATTTTGCAGTGTGTTTCAAAATACACTTTGTGGGATTCTCCGGTAGGAAGCCGTGTTTGTTTCAAGTGGTAGGATGCTGCTTTAAATGTATCGTGTAGATGGGGCCTAAATCTCCTGTTGCTGGAGGATAATCCTGGATTGCCAAGGAACACTAATGGGGATACCTTAGAAAAATGTCAAATTCCAAAGATCCTGTTAAGCACATACATTTGGATAGAAAAAGATGGAAAAAGAGAAAACTGTTATCGATATCATTGTCTTGGGAGAAACCTGGGACCACTAGGAAACTCAGCTAGCATAGGAGATCCCTCCTTGGGAGTGGTTCATCTCCTTGTAGCCCCACAGATTTGATCGAGAAACAGACGGCAATTTTTGAGCCATAGAAAAAGAATGTCATCAAACAGTTTTGCTGTCTAATGGGCATATCAAGTACCGTGGAACCTCGGAAGCCGAATGCCTTTGAACTTGAACATTTCAGCTCCTGAACAATTTAAAACCGGAAGTGATTGTTCCAGTTTTGAACGATTTTCGGAAGCCAAACATCCACCCCGGGTTCCGCAGCTTCTGATTGGTTGCAAGACGATCCTGCAGCCAATTAGAAGCCGCGATTTGATTTTCAAACTGTTCCGGGAGTTAAATGAACTCCCAGAATGGATTAAATTCGAAAACCAAGGTACGACTGTATTACTCTTTCACTTGAGAAGAGTTTTGAAGTCTTCTAACAAATCCCAGTCTTCTAACATTTCTAAGACTGCAGAGAGAAATTAAACAGGCTCACAAGCCCCAGTCTGTTTTCCCACAAGTTAAGTCGAGTTGAGCAGGGTCTGCTTGATGCAAATCTTAAGCACGGCTGCCCCTGTCGCTAGGCAGAGTGGGGCAGCCATCTAAGGCAGGTGAGGGGCATGGTCCTGAAAGGTTTGCAGCAAATTTATTACAATTGCATGTGTAGTGTGAAATAGAGGAGGGTTTCTGGGGATTCTGTCCCAAGTACCAAACTAGATTGGGTACTGTGCACCTTGTACGAGTGTCATGTACTGTTCCACCTCAGGAAGCCAATGTCTTTCTTACCGCTGCAAATGGCAGTGGTTTCCTGGGTAGGGTGGAGCAGGTGAGTTGCTTTGGATTGGTTCTGTTAATTCCAACTTCCTCACAGCCTCTCCCTCTCCCTGTCAATGGGCTACAGTGACCCATTTGCCGAGAAGTTAGTCTACTGACTCTACCTCCACCAAGGGGACCACTTCTATCTGCCAGCAAACTGCTGAACCCAGGAGTTCAGCATTGTGGGCATGAATTGGGTTTAGTTTCACTTTGGGGAAGGGTCCGCAGCTGATTATGGGAGAAAGACACACACACACACACACATACAGACACCCCTCCCCCATTTGGAATACAGTCGTACCTTGGATCCCGAGCGCCTTGGATGTTTTGGCTCCCAAATGCCATAAACCCAGAAGGAGTGTTCCGGTTTGCGAACGTTCTTTGGAACCTGAACATCCGACAGGGCTTCTGATTGGCTGCAGGAACTTCCTGCAGCCAATCAGAAGCCACATTTTGATTTCTGAACGTTTTGGAAGTTGAATGGACTTCCAGAACAGATTCCATTCGACTTCCAAGGTATGACTGTATGGTCCAAATCAAAAAGTTAACCCTTCAAAACATAGATGGCAAGCAGATGCAAAAACCTTAGTTATTGCTCCTTGGTTGTAACACCTCAAAAATGCTAGAGCCCACCAATACTTATCCACAGTTACTTTTACATTAATTGGTACTGAATAGTTGTGGTTGTAATTTCAAACATAAATAGGAGAGGGTATTTCTTTTTTTATTTCTTACTCTGAATCTGGAGCTGTTTCTTACCATTATGTTTTACAATTCAGGGCATGTATAATATATACAAGACCAGCCCAACCATTAGGCAGACTGAGCCCTGAGCCTTTAAGCTTGTCTGCTGGTTGTGGGCAGAAGCCGCTCACTGTGTGAGGCAGAGCCGCTATGCTAGTTTCCTGGCAGGTGGGTTGCTGTAGTTTATCCTGCTAGTTTTATACCCTCCAACATTTCTCTGATGAAAATAGGCACGTCCTATTCCATAATAATAATAAGAAGAACTTTACTATTTATACCCCACCCATCTGACTGGGTTGCCACTCTGGATTGCTTGCAGCATATATAAAACATTAAACATTTAAAAACTTCCCTATACAGGGCTGCTTTCAGATGGCTCAGGGGTCAGATAATTCCATACCCTCCAACGTTTCTCTGATGAAAATAGGGACATACAAAGAGAAGAAGAAGAAGAGTTTGGATTTGATATCCTGCTTTATCACTACCCGAAGGAGTCTCAAAGCGGCTAACATTCTCCTTTCCCTTCCTCCTCCACAACAAACACTCTGTGAGGTGAGTGAGGCTGAGAGACTTCAAAGAAGTGTGACTGGCCCAAGGTCACCCAGCAGCTGCATGTGGAGGTGCGGAGACGCGAACCCGGTTCACCAGATTATGAGAGGGACATCCTGCAATCAAATCAGAAACTGTGACAGCTTCTGTAAATCAGAGACGTCCCTGGAAAATAGGGACACTTTGGAGGGTCTGTAGTTTGTTGCACCATACCATACCTCCTCCTGGGAACCAACCCAACAAGCTGCTTCTGTAGGTGGTGGAGGGCACTATTGTGGCAGCACCATTGAAGTAAAATTCAATTGCCAGCCCATCATTTTCTGCCTGAGGAATGGGGAAGGTGCCATCTTGCTTCAGGCAGCAAAATGTCTTGGGCTGACCCTGAATGCAACTCTCTCATATATGTTTAAAATAGTTCCTAAATTTCCCTGTCTTGCTACCTGGAAACTGCATATTGGCATCAAGCCGTATATGAATGAATGAATGAATGAATGTTGTTTGCTGAGTAATCTTTAAATAACAAATGAAAGATAAATTAATGCAGTCGGCTGGTCAGTTCACTGAGAGCTCATTAATTGCATTGGAAGCTGTGATCAGTTGCAGCACAGCTACCAAGATGGCGCACATGGACATGGGATTGTGTAACAGCTACTGAGAAAATGCTCAAGATGTTTTCCTCCCAGCTATTGGCAGCTCTCCATTTTCTGAATTTACATGCTGCTGAACCGCATCCAAACAAACTTCTAGGCAAGATGTTACAAATACAAGCTGCCAGCCAAAATAATTGTTTCTTATAATAAGAATCAGACTGAAGAACAGTACAAATAACCCCAACTTCCAAAAATATACTGTGCACTCTTCCGTTTCTTGGATTACAAAAAAAGCAAAGAATACCCAGTGCCAACTTTTGGGTTCCGTTTCCTCCTGCACAAAGATGTCACCAAGGTCCACTGTAATTGAATCTAAACAGAGGGACTTACTATAAAACATTCTTTACTGTGGATGGAGGCAGCTGCAAGATACGGTGCGGTTCGGTTTCCAATGCTAAAGTTACCATACAGGACAAGGCGAGCTGTATTAGAGATTCATGAGAAGCCCAGTCACGTTTTTGTGCATTTTTCACACCGGTTCATAACTCTCATTTCCCCTAATTCGCTGCTCCTTCAGCTGCAGCTTTACTTGAAAGCGTTTCTTCACTGCATGATCCCAACCAATTAGGGATCCCATAATGCACATGATAGCTTCACAGGGCGTTAACCCGATTAAAAAAAAAAGTTTAGCCTACACTTTGGAGCTCCCTGCCTGTTGAGATCAAGCAGGTGTCTTCACTATACTCTTTTCAGCAGCTGCTAAAAATATTCCTGTTATGCAAGCCTACTGCGGTGCTTGGAAAGCTAACTTTAATCTGTTTTAGTATTTTAACTTTTGTATGTTTTAAAGTAGGGTCGTGATTTTTATTTTACTATTTTATCTTTTGTAAACTGCTTCGAGGATTTCACAATCAAGCAGTGTATAAATTTTATGAGATCAATTGATCGATCAATCAAATGCAGTTATGCAGTAGCATCACTGATAGTCCAATGGAGTTTTCCTGTTGTTGGGTCAGAACAATGGAGAGTCAGCCTGGTTGCTTCTTTCCTCGTCGCGTCCCACCCCACCCCCCCAACCTCCTTGAATCAGTTTGACCGCCTTCCACAAAGTAAAACAGAAAATTCGCACAAACAAATGCACTTTCCTGGGGCAAATATACCCACCACATAAACTCTTACAACCACCAACACCAGTTTTTCACCAGCACCTTATTTCCTTGGCTGCCTCTTACCTCATCAGTTTAGGTTAGGTTTATTAAATGTATATATATATCACTTCCCGCTACAAAAATTCCCAAAGCAATTGACAACATCCTACTTTTGTATAAGATCTCTGGAATTTAAATACCAGAAGAATTCTGGAGGTGGGTTGCAGCTAAGTGTGGCAGCTGGAAAGCTGCTGGCTCAAATCTCCCCTCAACCCAGAGATTTTTTTTCAGGGGTAACTTGCCAGAACTCAGTCCGGGCACCTCTCAGGTGGGTGCCATTGCCATTCTAAGAGAAAAAGGGAGGCATTCATGGTGAGTTCCAGCAGCTCTTTTTCTAGAAAAATAGAACTGCCTCAACCATAAACTCTCTAAGTGGCCTTGGCAGGGTATGGAGTTATGTGACCCCGAGCCAAGGAAATAAGTAACTATACAACCTTTAGAAGACATCTGAAGGCAGCCATGTCTAGGGAAGTTTTTAAAAATGTTTATTATGTTTTTATACATGTTAAAAGCTGCCCAGAGTGGCTGGGGCAACCCAGCCAGATGGGCGGGGTATAAATAATAAAATTACTACTACTTCTACTTCTACTTCTACTATTACTATTTAATAAAAGGGACACAGGTGGCACTGTGGTCTAAACCTAGGGCTTGCCAATCAGATGATCGGCAGTTCAAATCCCCGCGACAGGGTGAGCTGCTGTTGCTCGGTCCCTGCTCCTGCCAACCTAGCAGTTCGAAAGCACGTCAAAGTGCAAGTAGACAAAAAGGTACCGCTCTGGTGGGAAGGTAAACGGCGTTTCCGTGCGCTGCTCTGGTTCGCCAGAAGCAACTTAGTCCTGCTGGCCACATGACCCGGAAGCTGTATGCTGGCTTCCTCAGCCAGTAAAGCGAGATGAGCGCCGCAAACCCAGAGTCGTCTGCGACTGAGCCTAACGGTCAGGGGTCCCTTTACCTTTTACCTTTGCCTCTGTTTTCATCAGAGAAATGTTGGAGGGTGTGCAAGTGCACACTAACAGCCAGAAGTGGTGCTATATGTTCAGACCAGCACCTCACCCGCATTTCAGTGCAGATGGCATCCCACAAAGAACAAATTAAGTAATACACATCGCTATCTAAAGTGACCATTTAAAGCGGCCTTAAGACCCCCAGATCAGACCAGACCAAGAATCTGAAACTGACCAACTGCTGACATGTACTCAAAAATAACTGAGCAGGGAAAGAGAGCCTTGGTCTCCTGAGTTTGCCACCTAGCAAAACTAATTCAATAGTGGCTGGGGCTGGGGCTGGTCTGGTCTGGGGGTGAGGGTGGAGGTGGAGATGCAACAAATGGAAACATTCCCTACCTCATCCTTTCACTTGACACCAAAATGCAAAGGAAATGGTAGCAGAAGTAAACACGGTTCTTTTTCAAGTCATATTGCTGAGAAAACAAGTTGAGAAATGTATTTTTGTTAGCTTTTTTATTTTATAAAAAATACATTAATAATATGTTTCCAATTTGTCTTGCCCGCCTCCGCTTTGCAGTCCCTCCAGGAATACCTAGGAAGGGAAAAGGGGGACTTGATGAAATACTTCCCCCAAAGAATTGAGTTTCAGCTCTATAATAAACAAGGCTGAAAGTGAGATGTGGGCGGATTGCTTTGTTTTGTTTTGCTCTCATTTCTTCCAGAGACTGATGGAAATGTGAACTACTGAGAAGGTGCAGGAGGATCTGGTAATGCTTTGCTGTGAGAGTGAAAAGGACCATTCAGTTGCAGTCAAGACCCTGAGACAGCAGTGCTGGAAGGAAGCACACTTAGCCCCCTGTCATTGGCCAGGGTTAGGGCTGGCCTTACCATGAGGCAAACTGAGGCGTTGGCCTTAGGCATCAGGATCCTGCTGGAATCCAGAGATGGCAGATCCTCTCCCAGCCAGGATGCCTGGAGTTGTCCTCTCCCTTCCCTCCAAGCCTGTTTTAAAAGGACACATTTCTTCCTGTGGTGACATCACACCCATGGCAACCTCCCACTCCCAGTTTATATCATCAAACTCTGAAATCCTAAACCTGGCCTATGTCTCTGCTCACCATCCCCTCATGACAGCCAGTGTGGTGTAGTGGTTAAGAGCGGTAGACTTGTAATCTGGTGAACCAGGTTCGCTTCTCCGCTCCTCCACATGCAGCTGCTGGGTGACCTTGGGCCAGTCACACTTCTCTGAAGTCTCTCAGCCCCACTCACCTCACAGAGTGTTTGTTGTGGGGGAGGAAGGGAAAGGAGAATGTTAGCCGCTTTGAGACTCCTTAAAGGGAATGAAAGGCGGGATATCAAATCCAAACTCTTCTTCTTCTTCATGGGAGGAGGGGCTCATTCTCCTCTGCTGCCTGGCACAAGGTAACTGCTTTTGTCAATTGTCCATTACTTTCCTTTGTACTACGTGATGGTTCTTCTCTCCAGGCAATTCCTGGCCAAGAAACTGATTCAGCCTGCATTTTCACACTGCTAAGCTGTCTCACACCTGGGTGAAGTCTTCAAGCATTTAGTAATCCCCTATATTTACTAACTCTAGTGAACATGGGGGAGGATCTGGTAACCAGGTCTTTTAGGCAGTGGTGTAGCATGGGTTGCCAGCACCCAGGGCTGCATGGAGGGGCGGTGGTGGGAAGGAGGGAAATGAACTGAGTACACGTGCGCATTCAGCTGCCTAACAGCATCACCCAGAAGATCGCAGCTGCAGAGATAAGAAAAGAAGAGTTGTTCCATTGCCTGGAGTGGTCACTTCCTGGTTTGCATAGAGAAGCTATTTTCAACGGAGCCCAGGGATGGAAGCACACAGATGTAATGAGGCAGCAAACTGGTGTTGAAATTTTGCACCCCTAACAATTTTGTGGCTGGGGCAACCGCCTCTGTGTCCCCCATGCTATGCCACTGCTTTTAGGTGAATCTGCCTGCCACCGCACAAATTCATAACTTCTTCTTCTTCTTTGGCGATCACTCATAGCTGAGTAAGATGAACACAGTTTTAATAGTGAGTCCATAAGTGACTGTTGAGGCCAATTCTGGATCCACACATCCTTCCACAGTGGGGACATAGGTTTCTGTGCAGGAGTCAGGGCCGGATTTAGGTTGGATGAGGCGCTAAGCTACTGAAGGTAATGGGGCCCTTTATATGTCCAGCTGTCATTTGTCAACAACAAATTGTCGCTGTTTTTTTGTGTTGAATGTATGATATATGGTAGTTTATGGACCTAATAGGTATCTAAAGCCATTTGCACATAACCAAATATGTATTTTATCAAAGTAATTGTTGAACTGAAATA
This sequence comes from Podarcis filfolensis, assembly GCF_964270895.1. Classification (NCBI taxonomy): domain Eukaryota; kingdom Metazoa; phylum Chordata; class Lepidosauria; order Squamata; family Lacertidae; genus Podarcis; species Podarcis filfolensis. The sequence goes on from NC_139606.1 coordinate 98,981,608, forward strand.
CAATTAAGAAGAAGTATATTAATAGTGAAATACAATAAAGAAGTACTGTATATCAATAGTGAAATAATTATTAAGCTCTAACTGTATGCAGGTTTTATTTATTTATTTTTATCTTGTATGTTGAAAATGTACATCCAGTTGTTTTTTTCCTTTAATCTTTTTGGGGACCCCCAAGAGAGTGGGGCCCTAAGCTATAGTTTGTTTAGCTTATACGTAAATCCGGCACTGATGGGAGTTGATCATGGTGAGGGTTTGGCAAATGTGCCTTCCTCTTAGCTGAGTTCAAGCGTCTTCAATGCCCATGACACCTTTGGTAAAGGCTGTTCTCCAATTGGAGCGCTCGCAGGCCAGTGTTTCCCAGTTGTCGGTGTTTATACTACATTTTTTAAAATTTGCCTTAAGAGAGTCTTTAAACAAATTCACAACAATATTATACTGAATCCTTTGTTGTACTTGTGTTTTATTTTTAATTCATCATTCAGGACATATATTGGTCCATGAATTGGTTCTTTTGCTGAGCATCACAACGGGCAAGAGTGATTCTGCATGCATGTTCCCAAAGAGTCAGATGGTTGGTCCCTTTGAGAACAGGATGCTAGACTAAATGGACCTTTGCTATGATGCAGGGAGGCTCTTCAGTTCTTCCCCACACTGATGGCACTATAGGACTAGAACAAACAACTGCAACTAAAAATCCGACTGTGCTAAGTGCAACAGCAACCACTAGAAGGCACCATTGCAATTGCAATAATTTGGCAAGTTTAGAACTGTGCGTCGATCAAGTTCATCTTAGACCATATCGAATTGCATTACCTCTTCATAAAGAAGGTAGTGCAGAGAGAGGACAAATATTACATGAGAGCAAATCTGTTAAAATAATTTCAAAGGAAGGAAAGTGATGCAGTGAGGTTGCACCACACAAATTTGAAGTGGGACTTGAGAAAGTATTTGAATTATGGAAGGTGAATTTATGGACAGCTTAAAATAATTGAATTAGAGTTCAGTCCTAGTTCAGCTTGTAGTTAGAAGCAAGTCCAAGTCTCTGGTAAACTGGCCTAGGGCTATAGAATCAGCTGGAAAAGGATTAATTTTTTCTATAGCATACATGCTAACACAAAGCACCTTTTCCTAACCTCAAGCATTTTTCCTAACTTTTTTGTGGATTGTAGGACCCAACTCTTCCTGACAACTAATCTGCCTCACCTTGATGTGTATGTTTCCGAGCACAATTCAAAGTGTTGGTGCTGACCTTTAAAGCCCTAAACGGCCTCGGTCCAGTATACCTGAAGGAGCGTCTCCACCCCCATCATTCTGCCCGGACGCTGAGGTCCAGCGCCGAAGGCCTTCTGGTGGTTCCCTCATTGCGAGAAGCAAAGCTACAGGGAACCAGGCAGAGGGCCTTCTCGGTAGTGGCGCCCGCCTTGTGGAACGCCCTTCCAGCAGATGTCAAAGTGATAAACAACTACCTGACATTCAGAAGACATCTTAAGGCAGCCCTGTTCAGGGAAGTTTTTAATGTGTGATATTTTACTGTATTTTTGGTTTCTATGGAAGCCGCCCAGAGTGGCTGGGGAAACCCAGCAAGATGGACGGAGTACAAATAATAAATTATTATTATTATTATTATTATTATTATTATTATTATTATTATTACAGGGGTCAGCAAACTTTTTCAGCAGGGGGCCAGTCCACTATCCCTCAGACCTTGTGGGGGGCCGGACTATATTTTTTTTGGGGGGGGGAATGAACGAATTCCTATGCCCCACAAATAACCCAGAGTTGCATTTTAAATAAAAGGACACATTCTACGCATGTAAAAACATGCTGATTCCGGGACTGTCCATGGGCCGGATTTAGAAGATGATTGGGCCAGATCCGGCTTTAGTTTGCCTACCCATGATGTAGAAGATTATCAGTAACAGTAGTATTTAGGCATGGAAACAGTTATCAGTTTTGGTTTTCTCCATCACTCTTTTCCAGTGTTTAATTCAATTCTCCAAATTTCTGCAGCAGTTTGTGAAGTTTTATAATTAAATTATCATGTAAACCCTTCAGCGTTTTAGTGCAATTTTCTCCTAATAGTTTTGTATGCATTTTTTAAAAACTAAGTAACAATTTTTTTGCAAGCCATTTCTCCCAAGTTAATGCATTTTTGCATTTTCACTAATGTGTTCATTTTTATGCACACCTTCCTGTAATACACACATTTTTGTAAATATTTTTTGATTGGAGAACTGCACTGCAGAATTCAAGAGAAGCACAAATTTCAAAGGATGGCTGTGTTTTGCTTCTCGTACGGCTTTGGAAAGTGCAAACACAATAGATTCAGCTTTAAGCATGAACTGACTGAATCAGATTTCCCCCCATCCCTAGCAGTGTTATCATTTGTGTGCAGAGAGAGCATGCACTGTTCTAAACATATGAAATGGCAAACGTGGCTTGCTAGGTGGGGGGTGGGGCAACTATATTAGTATCCTAGCAGGAAAAGGGACAAGACAGTGAGGCAAGACACACCAGTGGAGCCACTTCAATACTCCTGCCAGTGTCTTTGCACTGTACCAACCCTCCTAACTTCCCTGCCACTTTGCCTCTTGCCTTCTTCCTCCCAGTGAGCAACACCAATCCATCTGCCAGGAAGCTGGCATCATGGCTTCTTCCTACTCAGTGACTTGCTTCTATGAAGAATATCAGTTTAAGGGCGGGGGACACAAAACTGTCCAGCTATTTAATAATTTATCAGGTAGATCTTGCAGCATACAAGAGATTCCACCCAGCTCTGTGCTGGGGCTCCTATGGATCTTGTCTCAGAGGGTAGGGAATTAGAGCCTGGGGAAATTTTGGGAAATTGGCAAAATGTCCAGGTACAGTGGTACCTCGGGTTAAGAACTTAAATCGTTCCGGAGGTCTGTTCTTAACCTGAAACTGTTCTTAACCTGAAGCACCACTTTAGCTAATGGGGCCTCCCACTGCCGCCACGCCGCCGCCACACGATTTCTGTTCTCATCCTGAAGCAAAGTTCTTAACCCGAGGTACTATTTCTGGGTTAGTGGAGTCTGTAACCTGAAGCATCTGTAACCTGAAGCATCTGTAACCTGAAGCGTATGTAACCCGAGGTACCACTGTATTTGAAACCTTCAAAAACTCAAGCTCAACAACTTCCTTTGGGCGATTTCCCTCCCCCCCAAAAAAGCTCAACAGCTTCCCCCCCCCCAAAGGTGTAAACACATCTAACTAGACAATCTTGCCTATGATTACCAGAAAGAAAGAAATAGACTTCACCAAGAATTATCCACAGTGGCGTAGCGTGGGGGGTGCAGGGGGGGCCGGCCGCACCGGGCGCAACATCTGGGGTTAGGGCAAATCCACGGGTTAGGGGGCGCAAATCCACGGGTTAGGGGGCGCAAATTACTTGCCTTGCCCCGGGTGCTGACAACCCACGCTACGCCACTGATTATCCATAGCTATCATTTAGCTAGTTTCTATTACAAACGTTCAAAAAGCTATCAAAGTAGAACAGATGTACTGTAGTCTGATTCTGAAGAAGGCTCTTCTGGCAATTTTTTAAAAAAGGTTCTTTTAAAAGCACAGTTCACTTTCCTCCAGAAAATATATCAGACAAAATTACACGGTTTCTAGCTCAGACCTGTTTTACAGGATCTCTGTGACATACATGCCTGTTCTGCTGTAGGTCAAATTTATGCCTAGCCATAAATTCCTGAAGCTCAGCAAGATCCGATGCAATCTTCAAATCAACAACATTGTTCCTTGAATAGTTCTTGTGGTTGTGGGGGAAATATACTTTGTTACACTTGAAAGCACAGATAAAAAATCTGTTTCCTCTGTACACTGCAGTTACATCTCCTGTTTGCTCTTGGAGAAGGAACTAGAAGCCATTTCATAAGGTTGGCTACTTACACTAAAGTAGGGACGGGGACTCTCTGGCCCTCCAGTTGTCAAAGGATTAGTCCCCTCACAGAGCTATAATTCTCAGAGTGACTTAACACTCAAACCTTCTTCCTAGGAAACTCTGGAAATCATAGCTCTGGAAAAGGAATAGGGGTCTCTTAACAAACTCTCACCACCCTTGACAATCCACAGCTCCCAGAATTCTTTGCGGGAAGCCATGGCGGTTTGAAGTGGTATCTAAGTGCTTTAAAGGGATTTGGTGTGAATGGAAGCTAAATCATGATACAGCTGTCAAAGTCAAAGGGGACACCTCAGACATGTTCCTGGATTCATTTAAGCTTAAATTTTAAACCAAGAATCCACTTACAAAACAGACAATTATTTAAACCAACTGGATCAGGAACTAGTAGCTCTTGGAGCTGCTGACAGCCAGGAGGGCTAGTCAATGTGGCCAGTTTTATTGCTCACTCTGGGGGCTGGGTGGGCTAGAGTTCAGTTTCACCAAAGGATACAGTGCTTCTGGGAAGCCTCGTAAACACTGACATAATCAGGTATTGGTTTTAATACAAATTCATAAATTTTTATAGGTTCTGAGCTGTCAGGCCGGTAATATATAGCCAAACTCTGCACTGGGTATGTGGAAATAAGGTCATTACAGGAGAGGTGCAAATAAAACCTGAAACTGTGCAATACAGTGCAGAACTGAGAAGTGTGTGTGTTTTAGAGCAATCCCTCTGAAACACAGGGTGTGGTGCAACTGGAGGAGAACTTTAATGCACTATATTTGCCCTCTTTAAAATAATTTACAAGGGCTCAAATTGTGTGTGTGTGTGTTAGCAAATACTCACCATCCCCTCCTTTGCTGCCCTTTTGCACAGTAAGCACGAAGGTTTGCAAAGAGAGATTAATGGTTTGAATACACCATTTTATCAGGGACCCAGATTGTGCAGGGTTCCTGATCTGAGAGAGGGCTACAGGTCCCATCATCCATTACCATTGGCCACACAGGCAGAGACTGATGGGAGATGTAGTCCAAAACAAATGGAGGGCACCAGGTTGGGGGAGGCTGATGGCATTTTTTTTAAAAAAAGGAAACAAAGAAGGCATCAAGGAGATGTTTAATTTTTTTGAATGAACAAAGAAGTAGCAGACCTTTGTTGTTTAACAGTGAACTTGAGACAAAGGCAGTTGTATCATCTCCAATTCTCAATCTGGTTCCATCCACATGGCTCCAACAGTAATGGGTGTTTCACCTTTCGAAGCTGTTAACAATAACATCTGGAGACCAACAACACCTGAAGGACCACAATCCCCAATTTTGGAATATCAGATAAGAGGGACGGGAAGGTCTGGGGCCACGAAGAGTACCTGAAGGGAAGGGAACGGTCTGGATCAGTAAAATTTATCTTCTTCATACAGAAGAACTGTGCACATCTTGGCTTTGCAATTCCTTACATAATAAACAGTGGGATACAGGGAGCATTGTCAAATCTTCCTTTGGGCTGCAGCATATCTCAAACCACACTACCTCCCAAATTGCTTTTGAAAACAGCAGCGCACATTTTGAGCATGGGGAGGGGAAGTAAATGGATCTAAAGTTATATGACTCCTTCTGCAATCCATCAGCTGCCATTTTGCTGTCCTCCGTAGAAAACTGCCCTTTGTCTCGCTCTGGGACTACTTCAAGAACCTATGGTAAAACTGAGTGAGAACAAATAATTCATTCCACATTTTGCATGCATTCATAAATGAGTGGAGGAGATGGATTGGTCTACTTGAGCAGCACTTTCATCTTGTAAAAGTAAATATTAAAAAGCCCCATTCTCCTATGCAACATTATGTTTTTATTCTTAAAAACATAATTATATGGCCCTTCTGGAGCCTTTTGTTTCCCCTCAACTCTAGGGCTGGCTGCATCTGGTTGGAGTCTTGGATTGTCGGACTCGGCCAAGAAAATCAATGACTACCTATCAAGGTCATAAAGGAAAATGACATCTCAACATCTTCACTCACCATCTGTAGTGGTGTGGCTGGTCTGGTTTTCAGGATAAGTGGCATTTGATATACATTGCTGTGCCTCAGAGAATATGTGGGCAAATTTTGTTGAGTCAAATTTACTTGCTTGCTCGCTTGCTTACATGTTTGTTTTAAAAAATCAATATCCTGCTTTTTGCCATCTAGGTCTCAAAGTGGCTTACAGCAACTATCTATCTATCATCTATCTAGCGTATATCTATCTATCTATCTATCTATCTATCTATCATCATCTATCTATCATCTATCTATCTATCTATTTATCTATCTATCATCTATCTATCTATCTATCACCTCTATCTATCTATCTATCTATCTATCTATCTATCTATCTATCTATCATCTATCTATCATCTATCTATCTACCATTAAAATTAAAACATCAATTAAACCTCTGCTTAAATTATAGGAGGAATTTCTAAATGCAAACCTGTATATATTAGTTAGCATATGCAAATTTTATGCATATCTGTACCCTCTTTTTCAGTGATGTGTTTCCTCACTTTTGGGACAATGTGAAAGTGGTCTGCTAGACTCCATGTCAAGACAAAACTAATCATCTAATTAGGATTGGATCTGGAGCACAATGCATTCATAAGGTCCTTCTTGAAAGACTGATGCCGGCAGTCTCAGAATAATTTCCAAAAGTCAAAGTTGCACGCCAAGTCATTGACTGAGGAAAAGAAGGCGTGTTTATTTTGGAATACCTAACTCATGTACTTCCATGCTGCATGAGCCTACTTTGATTTATTAGGCTGACTGAATGACAGACCACTAATCATTTTAGCAAAACATCTTTTGATAGCATACATCCCAGGGGATTGGCAATGGCAGAACATGATTATCTTGGAACTAGAACAGTGCTGTTCATTTTTGAGACATGTTTGCCTTCATGCCCATCCTCAGCTGAGAATGTATCGTTCCCTGAAGGATACTACTCTTGTGATGAAAGGCTCATTAGGGAAGGTTATCATTCCAGAAACAGAATATGTCAAAACAAGGGTGCCTGTGGCTTTCAAGGAACATCAGTTCAGGAATCATCGGTTCCTAAAGTGCATGGAAATCCTTTAATTAAAATAGTGAAGAAAAGGCTGAAGAAATGAAGAAGGCAAGCCTACCTTCACAGCCCCAACACACAGCTGGAGCCCAGCCCAAGCACTATTGGGGGGATTCCTGGCCACGTCACTCCCTGGCCAGCCAATCAGCTGGCTCTGGGGGCACAGCCTGCCCTATTTAAGGCAGGACATGGCCGGGGATCTCCCTCTTTGCCGCCTGCCAGCTGTTCCTGCTTTTCCCACCCTCCCACCCTATAATGTTTTCGTTCCTTGACCTTGCTATGGACCTTGGTTGGTCGCCATTGAGGGGCCTGGTAGGAATTTTTTCCATTTGGCAAATTGGCACCAGCCACTTGGTTTTCGCCTACCTCGTAGCAAATTGGCACAACTTTCTTGGTATTGGCAGTTAGGCATTGGTATTGTTCTGCAGATGGAAGAGGGGAGGTAGCACCATCACGTGCCCCGCATATTGAAGGGTAGTCCGATAAAGGATTCCGGGGGGCGTGGCCCTGTCTGAAGCCTGGGGAGGTGAGGGCCTAAGGCACGCCCCCCAGCGGTGACCCCAGGGGAGTTCCTAGTTGATGTGCATCAGCAGGACTTCCCCTACTGATGGTAAACCCTTCCTGGACTTCAAGCAGACGGGGTGAACTCGGATATAGTTGGTTAGGACCAATGCCTAAGCCAATACCGCTCATCACCTGTAACCAATAAAGTTGTGACCTTATTTAGTCCATTAACCTTAATAATTGTGTCATGTGTCATTATTTCCACTAGGGGGTGGGGGAACTGGCCACGTAACTGGGCTCACCGTATTGAACACACAGCTCCTGGTAGATCCAAGCATGCATGCATCCAAGCCATGAAGGACCACTAACAATGACTCCCCCAAAGACCACAGTTTATATGACCACCTTAACAGCATCATGAGCACAAATCATGATGAATGCACATGATAAGGACATCTGGAAGTGGAGTTGGCACCACCAAGAGATCCATGATGCTGCCTTTTGGCAGTTGACTAATGCCATGTCCATTTCTCCATTTGGCAATCCCATCCCTCTCTCTTGAAAGGAGAGCGTTCTGCGCAATGTTCTGAACAATGTCTATGTAGAAGCACTGGCCCCACAGCAGGACGTAAATCCTGTGGCACCTTCTCACTCTACAAGCTCAATCCTTATATGCCTATTCTATCTGAACAATTCCATGCAATAGGTGTGGTTCTCCCATATGGCACAGTTGCCTGGAGGAAAGAGAAGCAATGATACATGATGACCAAATTTGTGATAGCTGATGACAGCAGCTTTGCACATCCCATCTGTTTACATGATTGATGCACTGTGCCAATTCACCAGCACACAATTCCCAACCTGCTTATCTCTTAAATATTTTCTCACAGATTTTCCATCATGTTTTTTGGTGCTCGAATTTGACAAAGAACAGCTGGTTCTGATTTGTCCGATCCTGTAGACATTTCCTTGCTGTGGTGTCATAAGGCCTGGAAGACAGGAAACAATTGCAGGGGAAATCGAAACAGGCAAAAATGAAAGGGAGCGAGCAAGGGTTCTTGAACTTCTACTCGGTTTCAGCTTTCCCAGATGTTAACCAGGTGTCTTAACCAGCCCACCACTAAGCAGATTAAAAATAGATCCTGCTGTGCTGTGTATACCTGCTCCAGGAAAAACTGTTGTTCTATGTTCCTTTCTTCTTCTCCTGTAGCATAAACTCTGTAGCATACTCCGTAGAACAGACATGACATCAAATATTAAGACAAGTGTATAAAATTAGGTAAAATACAGCTTTGGTTCTTAAATGCTTCATTTAAGGACTCTTAGTGACATATTCAGACTAAACAATGACATCCCCATAAAACTTTCACTTTCTTTTTATTCTCTAGTTATACTGGATCCCACAGACTCATGAGTGCAGGAATATATAGTCCTTTGATGTTGCTGGAAAACAGCTTCCATCACCCCTGGCTTCCATCATGCTGGCTTGGACTGATGGAAGTTGAAGTCCAATAACATCTGGAAGACCACAGGTTCCCTATCCCTGGATTAATCAAACCCTGTATCCTGCATCCATTTCTCTTCCTGGTAACAGAGAAAGAAGAAACCATGCACCCCACCTATCGCACATGCTAATTCTTCTATTCTCATTGACTCTTACAATGCCATTTCCATGGGAAGATATACACGGGCTTCACTCAATGATCTTCAACTGAGCTTGTGTGCTGGCTTCATTGAACAGCATTGTGCTTTGAGGAGATGTAAGGTTATCTAGAACTTCACCATGCTTCTCATTTATGAATCGCTTCCTGTGAAACATCTCAAAGCAAGGCTGCAATAAAGACAGCTATAAAGCAATTTCATATATGCAAACAATTAAAAGAGTTTTCAAATCCAATACAGATATAGACAAGGATAAAAAATATCCACTTGAAAGTATTGTGGTGGATCAATAGGTGTCAAAAAATAATTGAGACAACACCTGTTTTATGTGTAATGGAAGGGAGTTTCTGCTTTGTGGCAATTTGTAGCTGCCTTGACTCAATCCAAATTTGTCACAAATTGGTCCAATTCCGTTTCAAGCTCAGGATTCAGCCAGATCAGTTGCACAGTATTAATTATAATTATTAGGGCTGTGCAACTGGTTTGTCCAAATCATGAACCAAATCAGGCTGATTTGTGCTGAATCCAGACAGAGTTGAGGCAGCTACCCTCTCCCAATACTTATCGAGCAGGTGCCATCTCGGGAACTCCCTTCCATCACGCATGAAACAGGTGTTGTCTCAATGATCTTTTCAGCACCTATTGAAGACTTTCCTGTTCCAGCACAATACTTTCAAGTCGACATTTGTTATCCTTGCCTATATCTTTTCAGCACCTATTGAAGGCCTTCCCTTTCCAACAAAATTGATTCTTCCTTTCCTCCTGGGCAGCCTTCGGGGGGTCACATGCGAAGGATGGGTGGAGCAAGAGATGAAAGTGGGCAGGGCACCAAAAGTGAATCTTACCCTCAAGCACTTAGCATACCCTTCCACATTTCTGATGAAAATAGGGACATCCTATTCTACATCGGGGACGCGGGTGGCGCTGTGGGTAAAACCTCAGCACCTAGGACTTGCCGATCGCATAGTCGGCGGTTCGAATCCCCGTGGCGGGGTGCGCTCCCGTCGTTCGGTCCCAGCGCCTGCCAACCTAGCAGTTCAAAAGCACCCCCGGGTGCAAGTAGATAAATAGGGACCGCTTACCAGCGGGAAGGTAAACGGCGTTCCGTGTGCTGCGCTGGCTCGCCAGATGCAGCTTGTCACGCTGGCCACGTGACCAGGAAGTGTCTGCGGACAGCGCTGGCTCCCGGCCTCTAGAGTGAGATGTGCGCACAACCCCAGAGTCTGTCAAGACTGGCCCGTACGGGCAGGGGTACCTTTACCTTTACTATTCTACATCAGGAAGCTTCTCCCACATTTGATCTCACAGCAAACATAATGTGTGAAGAGATGGGATCATGTACAACACCTTCAAATGATGAATAGAATGAATTGTTATTATTTTTTAGCAATAAGCTGACTAGAGTCCCTATAAGGGAGGAAAAGGTGGATTATGCTACTACTACCAGAGAGTAAATCCTATTGAACTTAGAAAGCTCCATTGAAAACAGTGGGAATTACTTCTCAGTAGACTTCTCCATTTACAATAAGGGAATAAACACTCCACACTAAAAAAAATGGCTGCTGTTGAAGCATGGCAATTAAAGACTTTAAAGTGGATTGGTGACATTTTCCTTCACTATTATAGGAAGGGCTTTGTTGGTGCAGGAATTTTCAGTATAAACAGGACTCTGTTTTGCACCTACACTCACACACACACACACACACACACACACACATCACTTTTAAATGTTCTCCAAGATATGGAGGGGAGGAAAAAGGGAAATGGGGATACTCTGGGTTAAATCAGAAACCGGGAAGGCTTCTGTAATTCTGGGACTGTCCCTGGAAAATTGGGACACTTGGAGCTATGAGTTAGGCTAGTTTCTACACACACTTACAGATATCTCTCTATCCCTCATCCTGACAAGCAAGAAGCATTATCAGAGTTAAAGGATACAAGCAAAAACACAGGGGGAGAATGCAAAGCAAAGAGGTACAGTTTGAGGAGAGGGGTTGTGGCTGGGGAGACTCCTATGGGCCAACTAGAGAAGCATGGAGGGCCACATTTGCCTCATGGCATCCCTAGCCCTACCCTACTGATATCAGCTGGACTGAGCCCTCTTAAAACCAAAAATTGCAGCTTAACTCGCCTACAGATTGGGGTGTGAATCAACCAGGAAGCTTATGGTCTGTCTCTCCTCAGGCGAACTTGCACAGGAAGAACTCAAAAGCATCAAGGCAAATTTGTAGATATCCAGAGAGGGGGCGGGGGAAGAAGGAGAGAGAGAAGGAAATTCCACACCCTTTTGACAGCAACCAAGTCTGGAAAGCTTCAGGTTGATAGCAAGAACCTTTCAGGGTGAGTAAGTCATGGTTACAGTTGCTATGCAACTCTGCAGCCTGTCACGGAACTTGCATCATGAAGGATACCAGAACATTTTATAAACTGAGGAACCCTGTCCAGTGGAGGTTTCACAAGCAAATCAAGCCATAGAAAGGCAAAAAAAGAAACGGGAAGGGAAATGGAAAGAAAGAATACAAAAGGAAGGAAGGAAGGAAGGAAGGAAGGAAGGAAGGAAGGAAGGAAGGTGGAAAAAACAGTGGCCTTGCTTCGTGAAAGGCACCCAATTTAAGGTGGATTAAGAGGTGAGGAAGAAGAAGAGGAGGAGGAGGAGGAGGAAGAGGAGGAGTTTGGATTTGACATCCCGCTTTATCACTAACCAAAGGAGTCTCCAAGCGGCTAACATTCTCCTTTCCCTTCCTCCCCCACAACAAACACTCTGTGAGGTGAGTGGGGCCGAGAGACTTCAGAGAAGTGTGACTAGCCCAAGGTCACCCAGCAGCTGCATGTGGAGGAGTGGGGAATCGAGCCTGGTTCACGAGATTATGAGTCCACCACTCTTAACCACTACACCACACTGATGACATGTTTGATGTTTATAAAAATCATGTATGGCATTTAGAAAACGGATGGAGAAGAGTTTCTCCTCCTTTCTCATAGCACTAGAACTCATGGGCTTCTAATGAAGCTGAATGTTGGATGATCCAGGACTGATAAAAGGTCGTCCTTCTTCATGCAGCTGGTAGTTAAACTATGTAACTTGCCGCCACAGGAGGTAGTGATGCCAGCAGCCTCAATCGCTTTCAAAGAAGATTAGGTAAATTCAGGGAGAAGAGGGTGATGGGTGGCTACTAGCCATGATGGCTCTGCTCTGCTTCCACACTTGGAGGCAGCAGTGCTTCTGAATACCAGTTGCTGGAAGCTACAGGAGGAGAGGGTTTTCTTGTCCTCGGGTCCTGCTTGCAGGTTTCCCTCTGGCATCTGGTTGGCCACTGTGAGAGCAGGACGCTGGACTAGGTGGGCCATTGGCCTGTTTCAGCAGGCTCTTCTTATGTTCGAAGGTGCTTTTGACGAAAATGGCCCCAGCAACTTTTTGGGGTGCTTCTCCAAATTTGCATTTCGGCATGAAAACACCACGAGATAGGAGAAGGAATTAAACCTCCATGTGGGGGTCTACAGTCCCCCGCCTAAATATTCGGCCATCCTACCTGTGTCATTAATTTGTTGAGTTTGCCAACTGATACATATCACAAGATCCTCACATAACCCAATTCTTCAAATACCTTTTAGTATTTTTACTAGCCATATTAAGGGACGCGGGTGGCGCTGTGGGTTAAACCACAGAGCCTAGGGCTTGCCGATCATTAGGTCGGCGGTTCGGATCCCCATGACGGGGTGAGCTCCCATTGCTCGGTCCCTGCTCCTGCCAACCTAGCAGTTTGAAAGCACGTCAAAGTGCAAGTAGATAAATAGGTACTGCTCCGGCGGGAAGGTAAACGGCGTTTCCGTGTGCTGCTCTGGTTCGCCAGAAGCGGTTTAGTCACGCTGGCCACATGACCCGGAAGCTGTACGCCGGCTCCCTCGGCCAATAAAGCAAGATGAACGCCGCAACCCCAGAGTCGGTCATGACTGGACCTAATGGTCAGGGGACCCTTTACCTTTACCTTACTAGCCATATTAATGCTTGTTACAGCTAATAATATATTTCAGCTGTTTGTTGGCTGAGAAAGTGTAGGAATCATATCTTTTATACTAATCGGCTGATGGTTCACCCGCCCCGATGCTAATACATCAGCCCTTCAGGCTATCATCTTTAATCACGTAGGAGATATTGGACTTATGCTAGCTCTTGTTTGACTAGCAACACATCTAGCAACTTGAAACTTTCAAGAAATAACCATTCAGACAAAAAAATCCACCTCTCCTGCCCCTCTTCGGCTTCATTCTCACTTCTGCTGGCAAGTCTACCCAATTCGGACTTCATCCATGACTTCCAGCAGCTATAGAAGGCCCGACACCTGTTTCAGCAATTTGCTGAAGATGCACCACATTACACTGGCCTTAGATGCTATGTATGTATTATGTTGGGGGACCCACCCTATTTCTTGATTATCAATTCTTATAAAGACTTGTATTTTTTGCATTGTTGTAATGTATTGTGCAAATGCAAGGGAGGACTATTAATATCTGTGTAAAACAGAGAATGTTGGCAGGTAGAGCATGTCATTCAAGATGCCAGAAGTGGAACCTGCTGGAATTACATATTCTTTGTTGTTTAGACGTTTAGTCGTGTCCGACTCTTCGTGACCCCATGGACCAGAGCACGCCAGGCAGTCCTGTCTTCCACTGCCTCCCACAGTTTGGTCAAACTCATGCTGGTAGCTTCAAGAACTGTCCAACCATCTCATCCTCTGTCATCCCCTTCTCCTTGTGCCCTCAATTTTCCCCAACATCAGGGTCTTTTCCAGGGAGTCTTCTCTTCTCATGAGGTGGCCAAAGTAATGGGGCCTCAGCTTCAGGAGCTGTCCTTCCAGTGAGCACTCAGGGCTGATTTCCTTCAGAATGGATAGGTTTGATCTTCTTGCAGTCCATGGGACTCTCAAAAGTTTCCTCCAGCACCATAATTCAGAAGCATCAATTCTTCGGCGATCAGCCTTCTTTATGGTCCAGCTCTCATAGTGGAGAGTTTTGACCAAACGTGATCCACCTGGAGCAGGAACCGGCAAGCCACTCCAGTATCCCTGCCAAGAAAACTCCATGGACGAAGACAACAGGCATACATATTCTACACAACTATTAAAGGACACACACGCTGCCGCCCATGACTTAGCTGGATGCCGATTCTAATGGCTTCTGCTGACAATCACAATTCATACAAATAGAGAAAACCCATGACATCAGGGATGGAAAGCCTGCAGCTCCTCCAGATGTTGTTGGACTCCAACTCCCATTGGCCCCACCCAGCTCAGCCAGTGGTCGGGACTGATGGGAGTTGTGGTCCAGCAACATCCCTGAACTGCACCCTTGTCCAGGAGGGAGAGGGGAGCAGAGGCAAAAAGCCATGATTTAATATGGCTCTTCATCAAGGGAGCCAGTTCCCCACCCTCACCCCCCAGTATTTAGTTGCGTGCTGAAAACTCATTTATCCTCTCATTTGCCTTTGCTGGCAAATACTAACCAGCCTGATTTTAATCTGTTTGCTTTGGATTTACTATTTGTATGACTACTATTATTGTATAGGCTTTTGGCTTATTGCAATTCCACCCCCTCTGTGCTGCACACCATTTTGCAATTACTAAATGCAGCATTAAAAACCTACATTTTAAATAAACAAACAAATAAACATTTGCATAATGTTACTATTACCCCCAAATGATGCTTTCCTACCCACCTTTTAGAAAATGGAATGATGTTTCACCACCATTTCCATGTGCTGCCAGCCTGTCTCCCGTCTTGGGGGTGCGCAATCCCCAACATACATTTACAGTCTTCTCAGTTAACTCCTTGACGAGCTTTTTTTATTATTATTATTGCAATAGCAGAACCTCAGGGTTTGGCAAGCCACTCTCTTTCTAAATGCTGTAATGCCCCTTGATTCTATAATGCGGTGTTATTATTACTCTGTGAATAGCTAAGTGTGTTTAAACTCTGCGGCCATGCCAAAATACACTAATGTCATTCAGGAATTCCCCATATAATTTAAATTGATTACATATTTATTGTTAAATGCTCCCCGAATGTGTTCCCCTAGAAAGCACTTATCCTGCTGTTACTCTTGTATGCTCCCCATTTATTAGCATTTCTATGATTCGAGGCAAATGGAGGGGGGGTACACGCTCTCCCTCCATGCTACAGCAATTCTCTCCACTGCTTGAGGCAGAGAGAAGTTCTAAGGGTACAGGGCTCACCCAGGTTTCGTTCCTTTAAAAGGGGGGTCACTGGAGGCTTATATCATTTTGTAATATTGGAGGGTTTCTTCTTTTACAAGTGCAGAGGCTGAGCATAGGTGGAGGCACAGCTTACACGAGGGCGGAGGACCTACAGTCCTCCAGCTGTTGCTGGCAGATCTCCCTCATCATCCCTAACAACTAACCATGCAGGCTGGGAACATCTAGAGGCAGAAAACTTCCCCACCCTGCTCTCACTCAGTCAAATTCACTGTCCGACATCAGGCCTCCAATAGAAGCAGCCAGCAACCCTGAAATGATGTTGGCTCACTTCTCTCTACCTCACTTCGACTCACACTGAGATTTCAATTATTCTCATCACACAGAGACACCTAGATCCTTAGCTAGGAGTTACAGGAGAGGATCTGCTTTTGCCCCATTCCAGGCAATAATATAGCAACTAGTTCCCAGGGAAACATATCCTCTGAATAGCCTGTCAACTTCAAGGTCATATATTACCCTAAGGCAATTTTAAGGGAATCTGGCACCCAGGAGTTTAGTGGTGTCAATGCACCCAAACTCATAAAATTATGTTATTGTTTACTTACCGTATTTTTCGCTCTATAGGACGCACTTTTTCCCCTCCAAAAATGAAGGGGAAATGTGTGTGCGTCCTATGGAGCGAATGCAGGCTTCAGGAAGCTATCCACAAGCCTTGGGAGCCCGGCAGGAACTCCTGCCAGGCTCCCAAGGCTTGCGGATAGCAGCCTGCTTCCCGAAGCCCGGGGAGCGCTTCGCAGATATCCACAAGGGCTTCGGGCAGATATCCACAAGCCTTCTGAGTGCGGGGGAGTTCCCGCCGGGCTCCGAAAGCTTGTGGATAGCAGCCTGTTCTGGGGGCTGGGGTCGGGGGAAGCTCGGGCTTCCCGTGCCCCAGCCCCGCGCCTGATGCGCCCTATATAGTGAAAAATACGGTATATGCCACTTTTTGACAAACACAAACACATACAAGTTTTGCTAGACTCCAACTCCCATCAGCCCCAGGCAGCATGGTCAATGGTCAGGAAGGCTGGGATCTGTGGCCAAATAGTAAGGGCTTCTGCACTGATGCACAGAACTCGTGTTTTCATAAGCCAATGCACTTATTCTTTCTCAATAAATGAATCATGGTTGTGACTAGAACTGAATTAAGGACATCATTCAAGCAAAGGAAAGCTTCAGCTCAGTGGTATTTCCAAACACAATAGGTTTTCCCGGAGTCTCACATCCCAGATGGAAGCATTTCTTTGCCAATCTCCATGACAGGAGAGGGTGGGGGAGAGAGAGATGGAAGCTGCCAGTTTGTCAGCTCAATTTATGCCGTCAACACAAGTTGTTGACTGCATGCTAATTTATCAGGCTGAAATGTGGAGCAGGTTGATAGCTGGGGCGGGGAAGCAGGAAGGAATTAGCCTTTTTATGAAACATCTTCCAGCATCGTGTTATTTGTTTGTGCTCAATAGGAATTGCTCAATAGGATTCCAAGCTGCAAGAGGTTAAATGGCAAACTGCCTAAAGTGACAGCAAAGAAAGCCTTCATGGTTGTTAAAAGAGCTGGGACAGGAAGAGCAACGTATGCACTCCCCAAGTTTTACTCTCATACATGCAGCATTTGATTATGATTAGCAAATGCAGCCTTGAAGAGAATGAAATCTGCTGTTCCCCAACATGCATCCATACAAGCCATAATACAGAATAATCCTCACATTGTTTATGGTTCTACGCCAATATATGCAGATGTAGAGCATCTGCTTTGCATGTAGGGAATCCCAACTTCAATCCTTACCATCTCTAGGTAGGGCTGGGGAACCTGAGCACTCCACTGCTAGTCCGTGTAGACTAGGGATTGCCAACATGGTGTCTGCAGGTGCCAGTATACCTCCTATGGCACCTGCAAATAAATATCCCCTTAATAATAATAATAATAATAATAATAATAATAATACTAAATTTTATTTATATCCCGCCCTCCCCAGCCGAAGCCGGGCTCAGGGCGGCTAACAACATTCAAATAATCAAACAATCAAATAAAACAACATTCTAAAAATATTTCACTATAAAAATTAATTAAAATCAAGTTGATGGCAACCATTAAGCAAAACTCTGTGCAGGTTACCAGCGGAGGGAGTCAGGCTGCGCCCTGACCAAAGGCCTGGTGGAACAACTCTGTCTTGCAGGCCCTGCGGAAAGATGTCAGGTCCCGCAGGGCCCTAGTCTCTTGTGACAGAGCGTTCCACCAGATTGGAGCCGCAGCCGAGAAGGCCCTGGCTCTAGTTGAGGCCAGCCTAACCTCTCTGAGGCCTGGGACCTTCAGGATGTTTTTATTTGCAGACCGTAGGTTTCTTTGTGGGGCATACCAGGAGAGGCGGTCCCGTAGGTACGAGGGTCCTAGGCCGTATAGGGCTTTAAAGGTTAAAACCAGTACCTTAAAGCTGATCCTGTACTCCACCGGGAGCCAGTGCAGCTGATATAGCACCGGATGAATGTGGTCTCGCAGCGAAGACCCCATAAGGAGTCTCGCCGCGGCATTCTGCACCCGCTGGAGTTTCTGGGTCAGTCTCAAGGGCAGTCCTCCTCAAGGCATGAGAGACTGGTTGCTCTCCCTACTCAGTTTGCACTGACTCGGCCTCTCCTGCACTCCCCGCATGGCAGTCTTTTGTGTCAAGCCACTGTTAGATTTCTGTTCATGCCACTGTGCAGTTTTTGGAGTCACAAGACTCTGTTTACATTCCAGACTGTTGGAAGTCTCACGGGAGACGGATGTTGATGTTACTGTTTCCTGTTTCTTTCTTCCAGTTGCTTCATTGACTCTCACAGAGAGCAGATGTATATTCTTTTCTGTCTGAGTAGTTAGAAATAAAACGTAGCAATGTAGCACATATATTTCTCGTCCTTCTGCTGCTGTTTGTATACTCAGCGGAATGGGAACGTGCCTGAGGCCTCATCAAAGGCTTAGGTCGTTAATCACCGTCGGAGGAGATTCCGAAGACATGTCCGAGGAGGAGCAGCTCGGTCGAACGGAGTTCCGACAGCCACACCCCTGTGGCAGCCATTTTGTGACTGGCATCCACAGCACTTCCTACAGATTCCAAATGTGGCGACTGGCCCAAAAAGGTTGGTGACACCCAGTGCTATTTTTCTAGAAACACTTCCCTCATTCTCTTAGAATGGCAATGGCGCCCACCTGAGAGGAGTCTCACTGAGTTCCGGAGAGTTCTGGCTGAAGAAAAGCCCTGGTGACACCTGGTGTACTGAGCTAGATGGACCAATGGTCTGACTCGGTATAAGGCAGTTTTCGGCGGCCCTCTATATATTCTGCAGTCACCTGCCTTGTACAATTTAAAAAGGAAAGGAGGAGGGTGTTTGTTTGCTTAGAGATATCCAGGACAAAGCACAGTTGTCCTACGAGGTTGTCAAGGGTTCAGAATACACCAGAGCAGCAGCAAGTGCATGAATGGGTATGTTGCACACTGTCTGTTTCATGCGCATGCAGCCCAGAGATGTTTAATCTACTTTCCACTCGGGGACAGCTCTAACTCTGAGAAGTGTCTTGACTATGTGGCACCTTCCTTGGTGCCTCTGGTGGTAAGAGGCAGCTACTACAGCAGCACTCTGAATCGGTGTCATGCAGCACTGTGGCAAATTAAAACAGGAACTCTTGGACTCAGCCACTTTTTAAAAGAGGGGTTCAAGGAATACATCATTGGTGGCTTTTGCTGGAGCCTTGCCAGATGCCCAAGGACGCTTTATGGTGACAATGGGCTTGTTCCCATTAGGAACTTAGGAAGGTACCTTGTACTGTTAGAGCATTGGTCCTGATAGGTCAGCACTGTCTATGGCAGACATGGCCAAACTTGGCTCTCCAGCTGCTTTGGGACTACAACTCCCATCATCCCTAGCTAACAGGACCAGTGGTCAGGGATGATGGGAATTGTAGTCCCAAAACAGCTGGAGGGCCAAGTTTGTCCATGCTTGGTCTATGGTGACTGGCAGATGTCTTCCAGGGTTTCAGACAGGGGACATGCACAGCCTTATTTGGAGATGCCAGCCATTGCAGTGTGGTAAGCAGGGTGAACTTTTCTCATCCCACCTCATCCTCTTTTCAACAATGTTTTTTTGATTTATTTTTAAAAAATGCACTCAGAAGAGTCTAGTGGACCATTTACCTTGTGCTGGAATTAATTGCGCTTTTATTTCTGTATTCCTCAAATGCTTTATAGGACGTTTTGAATTTCACGGGATCACAAGGGAAGGCGGCGTGGAAGGAATCTGCCATCTGGAAAAGATTAGGCACACTTATTGTTCTTCTGTGTGGCAAAAAGCTATTTTTTAAAAAAAGGTACCTCAAATGCAAAATGGGGGTGTTGGAGCAAGCAAGCACAAAACACACACACACACACACACACACACACACTCACACACACACACAGTGCAACCCTGGAAAAAACCAAGCAAGCACAAATGTTGTCCTTAGCAAGCACTGCGGGGAACAGGCCTTGTTTGATGTCTCTGCCACACTTGAGATGAAGTATTGCAGTGCCGGCCATCTGCACAATAGGCAGCTGGGAACATAGGCAGGGAGGACTCAGAATGGCTGCTCAGGGCTCATAACTTCTGTGGTAAGGTTTCATAGCATCTTAAAGTTATATTCAATAATACAGGGACGAGTAAGAAAACAAAATTCTATACTTATAAGATGATTCAGATGGAGTAATTGGCAAAGGGCACTTGCAGTGTGGAGTGCTCCTGTCCAGCATTTCAGCCAGCCAGCCTCACCCTTTTCTAGAATACTCCATTACATTCTTGCACCCCTAAAGTTTTGTTCCACCCCCTACGCCAAGAGACAGTCAGTATTCCACTCCCATTGGGCATATCCAGTCCTTTAGGACTATTGCTTGTAAAATAAAGGTAGACACAGAAGTGTAGAATTGCAAACCTTGAGGTTACCCCAAGTCTGACCTTATGTATGGACACTACCATTTTTTGTAACATAAGGATTCTAAATCGGATAATGAATTTGCTATTTTCATATATAGGATAATAACATGCTACTATCTTGTTTTCATGTACCAATGGACAACTTGCTATCATCTATTGATGTGTTTGTGTAGTCTTCATCAAACTACAGAGCGGGAGAAGAAAGGCACTATAAAAACAAAGGATCATAGAGAGATCTAAGATCCCCTCATATTCTTAACAAGGAAAATGGAAGTGTTCAGTGTGTGTGTCCACAAGCAGAGTGGGAGACGACAAGACACATCAAGTTTGTAAGTGCAGAATCCCATCTTTCCCATCATTCATATATGTATGTGTGTAAAGGGTCCCCTGATCATTAGGTCTAGTCGCAGAAGACTCTGGGGTTGCGGCGCTCATCTCGCTTTATTGGCCGATGGAGCCGGCATACAGCTTCCGGGCCATGTGGCCAGCATGACTAAGCCACTTCTGACGAACCAGAGCAGCGCACGGAAATGCCGTTTACCTTCCCGCCAGAGCGATACCTAGTTATCTACTTGCAATTTGTGCTTTCGAACTGCTAGGTTGGCAGGAGCAGGGACAGAGCAATGGGAGCTCACCCCGTTGTGGGGATTCGAACAGCCAACCTTCTGATCAGCAAGCCCTAGGCTCTGTGGTTTAACCCACAGCGCCACCCGTGTCCCATCTTTAGGTTAGAAAGGCTATTAACAGGAAGTTATTCCAAATTTTGGTAGATTTGAGAGGGGCCACTCAGCTACTGAAAGTTACAGAACCAGAACGTTGCAGCTGAACCTCATTTTTCCCCCTGCAGCAAACAAAGTTGCATTTCTACAGCATATTATGCATTTCCGAAATGTAGCCAGGAGATGGTGCTATGTTATTGCGACAACTGAACCCCTATCCTTTCTTCCGTTCACCAGTATGTGGTCTAAAAGATATACAGCATGATAGACAGTTGAGACTGGCAAGGTTTTGGTGTTGCATTGTTCTAAGAAACATCTCTATCAGAATCAAGTAGGATATAATTTAAAATGGCACTTCACCGTTTGAGAGCAAAGTTAAATAGGAAAAAAATAGCACTGCTTAATCAACTCAGATAAAGTTTATAATGACACTTTCAAGACAGACAAGAGTGGGTTCCCTCACTAGCACCACAAATTTCTTACAGTAAGGGTTTGTGAGAAATCATATCCCTGTTTTTAAAATGGTGGTCAGGATTCACCCAAAGAGTCCTTTCAGTGGAAGCCCTGTGCAAGGACTTCTGCTTGTGCAGTGGGGCTTCCCCCTCAGGGTGCCCCCTATGTATGCCAGAATTGGCTTCGCGGGGTTGGGAGAACCCCAAAACAGCACACAAGGGGAGGAGAGAGAGCTGAAATGCTTGCACAAACAGAACGTTTGTCAGAGTGTGATGTTGATTTCCACCATGTGGGCTGTATTCAGCCAAGTTAGACTCAGTAAAGAGCCATCAAAATTAATGCTCCTAAGTTGCTTTTGAATTTATTACCCACATTTCACCAGTACATCCCAGGGTGGGTTGCAACACTTTAAAATTCACTACTAAAAGCAGTTAAAACACATTACAGGAATAAGATAACCATCTCCATTAATTTAACTGGGTCTACTCTAGGGATGGGAAAGAATTTCAGTTCACTTCCTGGAAGAATACGAGAACCAAAAACATGGCCATCCTTCAAAATTCGCACTTCTCTGAATTTTGCAATGCAGTTCTCCAGCCAAGTAATGTATGCAAAAATGCATATAATGGAGTAAAATGTCCATAAAAATGCATACATGAGTAAAAATAAAGTACAAAACTGCATTACACTAGAGAAAACTGCTTTGCAAATGGACATAATTGCATACACACGTGTGTATATTAGGAGAAATTTGCAAACTGGTAAGGAGATGTGGAACACTGAACTTAAGACTAGAAAAATGAGAAACAAAGAGAAACTGATACTGAAAGACATGCCCATCCCTAGGTTTGCCCTGAGCCAGACCATGCTGTCAGCAAATATTTGGAAACATGGGCTAAAATCCTTTGGTGTTCAGTTTTCTCTTCCTTCCTCTTCTCCCTCTCTCTTTCTCACAGGCTCCTGCCCTCTCTAACCCTTGCTTCACATTACATGGCCAACACTGTTGAAGCATTTTAAACATCTCTTTAAGAAGAACAGGTAGCAGCTATAAAGATTTCATAGTGCAAGTTATATGAGGAATGGTACAATAAAATGGCTGTGTTCAGCTGAGAAAGGAGGAGGAGGAATTTACTGACGTAATCAAATATGTAAACGTCTGTATGACGGTATTATGAAATACATGTTCTTCCTAGAATCCTTGGACAACAGCCTATTTTGGACATAGGAAGCTGCTATAATCCTGAGTCTGGCCATTGGTCCACCTAGGCCAGCGTCATCTACTGTGGGTGCCTCTTCAGAGCCTCAAGCAAAGGACTTTCCTGTCACCTGCTGCCAGACCATTTGAGATGCCAGGGATCAGTGGCGTAGTGTGGGTTGCCAGCTCCTGGGGCTGCGCGGGGGGACGGGACGGGACGGGACGGGCACAGTATGCATGCACATTCAACTTCTTAACAGCATCCACAGCATCCAGGAGATTGCAGCACAGAGATAAGAAAAGAAGAGTCGTTCCATTGTCTGGAGAGGTAACTTCCTGGTTTGCATGGAGAAGCTGTTTTCAACTGAGCCCAGTGATGGAAGCGCACAGCTGTATTCAGGCAAACCAGTTGTTGAATTTTTGTGCCCCCTAATAATTATGCATGACCAAACTGAGGGAGGCAGTGGAAGACAGGAGTGCCTGGCGTGCTCTGGTCCATGGGGTCACGAAGAGTCGGACACGACTAAACGACTAAACATCAACAAATAATTTTGTGGTCGGGGCAACCACCCCATAGCCTCCCATGCTACACCACTACCAAGGATTGAACCTAAAGCCATTTGCATGCTTCTGAATACCAGTTTCTGGGAATAACAAGTACAGAGAGTGCTATTGCATTTAGGTCCTGCGTGAAGACTTCCCACAGACATCCGGTCGCCCACTATGAGAATTCGATGACAGACCTTGCTTAATAAAATAAAGGTCTGCTGGAATAATAATAAAAAGTCTTCAATAGCTAGCCAAAGCCCAAAAGTGAAGTAAGGGTCAGGTTTACCCATACTACCTGCAACATCGTGTTATATGTTCCCAGTTCAGGAGAACCCCAGGAAGGTGACGAATGCTGAAGAAGTGTCCTTCATCCATGATCTGGATGCAGATAGTGTCTCTTCCCATAGTAGACCTGCTTCCACCATAGATGAGACACACACTTCTTCTCTGAACTTAGGAAGTGGTCAGGATGGTATGACAAAAGTTCTAGCGAGCACCATTCTACCAACCACTACTGAACACCAGCAAAACAATGTCACCCTATAAACATATGTATTGGTGGATATTGATTTCCCCACCATTAAAAGACAAACAACTGCCCCTGCCTAAGTTACCCAGTGAAGTTTTTTTCTCGGCCGTAAGAAAAAAGCACCTAACACGAAACACACCTCACAAAAAGATTTACATCAGCAGGAAAAATGTCCAGTAGTCTGTAAATTGTAAATGTTTAATTCCTGGGATTAGCTAATAGTATAATGGGGAAATTGAGTGTCCTTGTAAATGCAGCAGATTTAGGGCATTCATAAAACCAGTGTTTAGTGAGTCAAGCCCGGTGCCTATTCCTTGCCTAATTTATGCACTACATTTCATTTTCTAAGCAATAAATGCCAGTTCCAAACCACTTGCAGAAGTTAGTGGCCCTTCAGTATTATTCTTTTCACTGTGATCACTCAGCATTAAAAAAGAGAGAGGTTATTTCATCATTACAGTCAATTTAATTTAATCCCATCCTTAGTTTTAGTTACTTTAGTCGAATGAAGACAAAAACTCACAAGCAAATACTCACAAACAACTAATGTTGTGTGCCAAAGGATGTGTCTAGGGTATGCTCACCATTTGCAATATAGAAGCAATTAACCAGAACAGTAGTAGATAATATGGTCGTAATGACATCAGAAATTGATTTGTGGCAGATGGGACAGGAACCATTGGAAGGACCTCACTTTGGTGATGACGATATTTATTTTTTTATTCATTTCCACACTCATTTATATAGCGCCATCTATGTATTAATAGAAATGTGTCTGCTCCACTAGTGTGAAAGGCTCTGTAGCCCTGTCTTACTCACACCAACAGTACTATAAACCAAAATTCCCTCCCCAATAATGAGTATAGTGATTTACCATTTTGGGTACCACAAAAAAGGTATTGTCATTGGTAAATAAAAAAATAAGGCAGCTGTAGCTAGTGCTTTTTATAACAACAACAACAACAACAACAACAACAACAACAACAACAACAACCACTATTATGTGCTGGTACTCATATCTTGATAAATGCACCATGGATGCCGGCACAAAATGGCTGCCATGGACAGTAAAAAAGAAAAGAAAAAGAAAGGTGATGGTACTTTGTACTAGTGAGTACCATAATAAAAAGCATTGGTTGCAGCATATGTAAGCAGTTCGATTTAAAGCCCAGTCAACCATATCATGAGCTAGTGTTTAATTTCTGAAAAGGGGAGGCAATGTAGCTGATAGCTACCTGGAAGTTGCACAATCTGTATCAAATCCCAGACATTTGTGCGGAACAGGCTGTGAAATTATTTCCTGATTTCTTCCTGAGTCAGGATCAGACATCCCCAAGGATCTTAGTTGGACACACTTTCGAACAGACGAACACATTGTAATTTTTATTGCAGCTGTTTATGCCACCTGTCTCCCTCTCTTCTGGCTCTGTGGCTTCCAGACAAGGGAAGGCTCCATCTGAGAGGTTCCCTCCATCGAGCGCATAAAATGAGGAAGTCTTGTCTGCACCCCATTCTGCAAACCATTTAGTGTTACCAAGCTCCCAGCAGCCACTTTCCTAAGTGGTAATGAACACACTCAGGTGTCCCTCCCACTTCACATGTTCCAATGGCACACCCAAAGCTAATCCCATGATTCACCCTGCCTCACTTCAAACCCATATTTGGGACTGGGTGTTGTGAGGGATCTCTTTTTTCCCCATTTTGTTTTCCCCATTAAAAAGGGGGGAAAGCTGCTCTTGGGGGTGATCTTCACTCAGAAAACAGTGTGAAGGGGACAAATTTGAGAAAATAGCAATTGCGCAACAGCACGGTCTCAGTAAAGGATTTAATTTGAGCCAGGGTCAGTAAAGTAAATGTTTCTCTCGCTCTCTCTCTCTCTCTCTCTCTCTCTCTCTCTCTCTCACACACACACACACACACACACACCTGCACACATTAACAGTCCCAACTGAGCCCATATCCTCCACCATAAATGAAAGAATGGAGCCCAATCACATGATTCAAAGAAGTGTCTAACATCAAGGGACAGGGAAATTTGATGGCTTTGGTTTCTTTCAATATATCATTTTTTCCAATCTGAAAGTCAGTTTTTTCTGATTTCTGCATCAGTCTGTGGGTTTTTTTGTTTTTTGTTTTTTAAGTCATCATTAAAGCATTTTTGTGAACATTTCGCCTAATATACACATTTTTCTATGTAAACTTGCCTAATATACACACTTCTACAGAGCCCTTCCCACATTTATGTCTTTATTTAAAGTATAGCCCACCTTTATCCCAGAACTGGGACTCAAGGCTGCTCACACACATTGAAACAAACACAGATAGCTAAAGACATATAATAGATAAAAGTTAAAAAGTAATCAAATGATAATGGAATTAAAATGATATAAAAACAAATATATTAAAATACAGAGAGTAAAAACATTGTTAGGTGTGCATATGCTGCATTTTGTATCCTATTTCCATTAATATGTGCATTTTCTTGCGCATTTTAGTACATGAATTTTTGTATCTGCTGTTTGACTGGAGAACTTAAAAACACTTTACCCCAGTATATGCATTTTTGTGTACACCCAGTATGAACATGTAAATGAAACTATAGGGATCCGCGTCCTCTTCAAAAATAGTAAATCGTTAAATCAATTTCACGCATTTGCTCATTTAACATTTTATGGCTGTAGGGGTTAGCTCTGCCTCCACCTTGATGGTGCAATAAAGGCGGACTAAATGAGGAAGATTGATTCATGCTGTTGACAAATGCCGGGCACTTAGACAAGCCCTAACAAGGAAGTGAGATGAGCCCTAAATGCAGATGGGCACTTCGTTTCCTCCAGAGAAGGATGTTGTCAAGTATTTACATTACCACCATATATTTTCCACTTTAAAAGGATTCCTGGTATTGCTATCAACAAAAATATTGCAATGCCATATAGAGCTCTGGTCACAACATCTGAAAAAGGATATTGTTCTATTTAGATGTTCAGGCTTACAAACAATCATAAAGCAAACACATAAGACAATTTCCATAAGTTACCTTTGGCTTCCCTTCTCCCCTATTGCCAGTCCTTATATTAACTTTTTCTCCTGCAGCTTCTCTGTTAATCCAATTCTTTTAAATCTTCAATAAAACCATAGCCCAACTTTTGACTACAAGTGTCATTCCAATCCTGCTAATAATTTTAATTGTTTACAATGATTTTTTTAAAGTAAATTATATATTTCCCCCATTCCTTATTGAAATTTTGGTCTTCCTGATTCCTAATTCTTCCCATCAGTTTTGCCATTTCTGCATAGTCCATCAGTTGAATCTGCCATTCTTCCCTTGTAGGGACTGTGGCTTCTTTCCATCTCTGGGCTAATAGTGTCCGGGCAACAGTAGTCGCATACATGAAAAGCCTCTTCTGGTCACTTGGAATTTTGGCAAATTCTGAAATGAATGGGACTCTTTAGCAGGGGGGAGGCAAATAATTGTTTGTGGGTGTCAGGGACTGGGCAGAGGAGGAATGGTGGAGACCACCTCCCCAGCCTGACCCTTCCCAAGAAGAGGAAGACAGTTCAGAATTACAACAGGGGTTCGAGGGAGGTCATAGCTCAGCCCCAGCCAGCACAGCCAATAGTCAAGGAAGATGGGAGCTGTAGACCAGCAACATGGATTCCCCATTCCCTGCTTTAACTGGAGCTGTTGGGGAGATTATTGATGTGTGAAACTTGTATTCTAATACTCCGGTCCTTCCCAATGGAAAATGCTACAACAGGCCACAGCAGCAGAAAACCTTTGATGTAAGATTGATGCCTACCCCAAGGCATATGCTCATCTCTATTTATTACAGTGGTACTTTGGTTTAAGAACAGGCTTAGTTTATGAACAACTTGCATTAAGAACACTGTAAACCCGGAAGTAGGTGTTTTGGTTTGTGAACTTTGCCTGGGAAGCAGAACGTGTTTCGCTTCCTGCTGAGTGTGTTCCATTTGTAAATTGAGTCCCCTGTTGCTATGGGGAAGCATGCCTTGGTTAAAAAACGCTTTGGTTTAAGAACAGACTTCCGGAATGGATTAAGTTCGTAAACCAAGGTACCACTGTAGTTCTTTTGAAATCCCGATGGTTTTGTACAGTTCATATCAAGGGAAATTTACTTCTGAATAGGCATCCTTAGCCAGAGACCCTGCAACTAGAAGGCTTGCTTTGCTGTGGCTCATGGACTCAGAAAGACTAAACTTTTGCTCTCAGCTTATTGACATGGCAGGAAACACCCAGTGCCTCCAGGGTCCTGGAAGTCCTTTGTACACACATTCTCATGTCACAAATTTCTATAGAGGAACTATATGATATATGCAAAGAGGGAAATTGGCTAGAAGATTCCTTATTCTTGAAAGTTTCAGAAAGGAAATGACCTTGCCTGCCACAGGATTTTACAAAGGAAGCTGATTTTGTTTTGTTGTTTCTGTTGGGGATATACTCTCACACACACCACATTTTCATGCCATCTCCTCTGGTGATTTTTATGTTTGTTCTGAAATGCACCATTGTATCTGCAAGGGTAATTTTGTGAACTTCTCAGCCAGTGCAATCCCATCAGCTAAGAGCCATTGTGGGTAGAGTGTCAAACTATGACCTGAGAGACAAAGCTTCAAGTCCACACTCGCCCATGAAGCTCATTAAGTGACCTTGAGTCAGTCACATGGTTGTTT
This sequence comes from Podarcis filfolensis, assembly GCF_964270895.1. NCBI lineage: Eukaryota > Metazoa > Chordata > Lepidosauria > Squamata > Lacertidae > Podarcis > Podarcis filfolensis. The sequence continues at coordinate 99,010,091 of NC_139606.1, forward strand.
TAGGGATTAATTGAGGAGTGACCATGTAGGCCATCTTGAACTCACTGGAGTTCATTTCACCCAGGTCAAAGAACCACTTTGGCACACACACACATTTGTGTGTACACACACACACACACACACACACAGACTGAGAGCCTCAATGGTACCCCTCAGGAGGCTTCACCAGGGGGCAAAAAACCTGACTAGCCCCCCCCAGCTCTGCCCATAACTAAAAGGGAGGGTTGTTAGACAAAGAACACAAAACACTATCAAGCCCCTGTTCTGATCACACTCACCATCTTTCATTCATCGATATTCTACTCGCCAATGCTTTGACCTTTTAAAAAAAATCCAGAATTCCCTTTTCTCTGTTTTGTAGGTGCAACATTTCTCCAAACAAGTCTCCAGAAAAGCCAGGCTTTATTTAATAATAAGCCCCCTGTTCTCTAGCAGCCTGCTAATATTTAAGCCTGTGCAGTATAGAGTCTCATTTCACCATGGGGAGCGACCTCAGCCCCAAAATAAAGATAAATGAAGTGTAATTTAAAAAATAAAATAAAATAAAATAATAAATGCTGCAGAACTTGCTAGCTGCCTGCCAAGCCTTCGTTTTGCCTGGGGCAGAGAATGAATCAAATGTCCCGAGCCTTCCTTACCGGCACTAAATGCTCCAAGATTTCACACATGAAAATCAAGACACACTTGTAATGCCCTCGTTTCCATACAAAGTGTCCCTGCCCCAAGCTAGTCATGCGCACTTACACATTGTGAATGGCTGTGTTCTTTCTTAAATGCTCTGAGATTGTCCGCTTGCCACAGATTAAAAAGCCATGTGCATGTGTTTGCTTGGTTGATTAAGGGGAAATAATACTTGCCCAATATGTTAGCAACAGTCCACAGTGGATCACTGCTGCTGGACTGTAGGAATGGCAATAAGTAACCAAACAATTAAACCCCTGTATTGCAAACAATTATCAGTAATATCCAAGGCAACACGATGACCAAGTACAACAATGCAATATCAATATAAACCTGGAGATCAAGTTTCTGGGGAAACGTGGGAGGAATTTGTTATGTTTAGCCTGGACAAGAGACCATGAAGAGATAATATGGCTGCTGTCCTTAATATTTGGAGAGCTGTCACATGGATGGTGGAACAAGGGCTATAGCTCAGTGGTAGAGCATCAGTCTTCATGCAGAAGGTCCCAGGGACTATGTCTGGTTTGGGTGAGACCTCTGAAACCCTGGACAGCTGCTGAGCCAGATAGCCCAATGGTCTGCTTTAGTACAGTGATGGATTTCCTGCAAGAGCAAGGGCTAGACCAGGGATAGGCAGCCTAAGGCATAGGGGTCCAGATATGGCCCAATCGCCTTCTCAATCCAGCCCACGGATTGTGCAGGTGGATATTAGATTTTCTATCAAACCGTTCCCAAAGGGTCAGATTGGGTTCCCACGTCTCTGAGGATCTCATCACGAATACGGGGACGCCGCAGGGGTGCGTGTTGAGCCCACTTTTATATACACTCTATACAGCTGACTGTGCCCCCAAATACCCCAGTAAGAAGATCATTAAGTTCACAGATGATACAACGGTGGTTGGTTTAATCACGGCTGGAGAGGGGGAGGCGACCTATAGGAAGGAAGTTGAGCAGTTGGGGGAGTGGTGCAGGAAAAACAACTTACTCCTTAACTTAAAGAAAACAAAAGAGATCATTGTGGACTTTAGGAAATGTAAATTGAATATTCAGCCACTTATTATTGAGGAGAAGTGCGTGGAACAGGTCTCGGTGTTTCGATTTCTGGGAATGGAGTTGAGAGACAACCTAACCTGGGGAGAAAACAGTAAAGACTTGATGAAGAGAGCACAGCAGAGGTTATCTTTTCTGAGAATCCTCCGGAAAAACAATCTCTCAAAGGACCTGTTGATGGCATTTTACCATTGTACTGTGGAGAGCGTATTAACTTATGGTTTGTATGTGTGGTTTGGGAGCTGCATGGCCAGGGAAAAAACAATGCTATCCAGGGTTGTAAAGACTGCAGAGAGAATTGGGTGCACTCTTCCCACCTTAGATCAAATCTATGCTGGTAGGTGCCATAAGAAAGGGGCAGAGATAGCGCAGGATAGTACGCACCCCGGAAATGATCTCTTTCAGCTTCTGCCTTCTGGAAGAAGGTATAGGGTTATAAAGGCCAGGACTAGCCGCCTGAGAAACAGTTTCTACGCAAATGCAATTCTGGTTCTAAACACAGCATGAGGGGTCTCTATAGTATAGTGTATTTTATAGTATAGTATAGTGTATTTTAAAATGGGGTTTCAGAGTTTTTAGGGGTTTTATAGTATAGTATAGTGTATTTTAAAATGGGGTTTCAGAGTTTTTAGGGGTTTTTGAATGTTTTATGTAGTTTTTCAATTTCATTGTTCTGTATGGGACAATGACAATAAAGATATCGTATATCGTGCAGGAATCAGCGTGTTTTTACATGAGTAGAATGTGTCCTTTTATTTAAAGTGCATCTCTAAGTTATTTGTAGGGCATAGGAATTTGTTCATTTTTTTTTTCAAAATATAGTCCAGCCCACCACATGGTCTGAGGGATGGTGGACCGGCCAACGGCTGAAAGAGGTTGCTGACCCCTGGGCTAGACTATACAGTCTTTGAGCTGCCATCCTGATTCATGATTCTAACGCATATTAAATGATAGCTACGAAAGGCCAAAAACAGACAAACATAAGGGCAGATGCTGCAAACAAAGACTGTCTTTAGGAACATAACATGGGGATTCATAACACAGAACTCCAAGGACAGAATTTAGATTTATGGTGGCCTTATCTCATAGGAGAGGCACAGCAGTAATATCTGATTTGAGCACCATCCTGTGACAGAAAAAGAAGCAAGACTCTCCCAGCCATCACCATACACCCTCATGCACTTACTAATATTCACATAAACAAATGCATCCTGTCAGTCAAAATATCGCTTATTCTCGCAGGATTTCCCTCTCACTGCTATGCTCTTTGTACAGAACATTCTGAGAAGATTAAAAGAGGGATTTGCAGAGGCCTCAGCCCAGGACTTGAAACTCTGCCTCTCTTAACTGCCCCAAAGGATGGAGACCTCTTGCCCTTATCATCCGCCATGCAAAGTCTTGCAAGATAAAAAAAAAAAGTGTTAATGGAAGAATCTCCCCTGAAAGGTTTGTTTAATGTAATGCCTCTCAGTTCCTCAAGTGCGTCCATTTCTTAATGACATCGTGAATATAATATTTCTCCTGATGGAAAGAAGGCTGTTTATTCTGAGAGACTTCTTGATTTATCATTCATTTTAATGGGAGTGCAGCAGGCAACGCTATACTCTGCAACTTGAGAAAAAGAGGCCTAGAATTAATGAGGATTCTCTGTGGGATTTTAGTTAGGCTGAAAATCCTAAGCAAATCTCCTTAGAAATAAATAGTTGTTGAAAACAATTGACCTTTCAAATTACCAAGCAATGGGTCTTCCCAGTCATCTGCAGTGTTATTGTCTTGCATTTATTTATTTGTTACCACTACACAGCTTTACTTCAGCCTACAGGGCTGTGCTGACCAGAGTGGCGGGAACTGGGGTTCAAAACATGGGGGGCGGGCACCATGTTGGGGAAGGTTGACTTGGCTGATGTGTAGTGTTCAGGCACTGTGAGTTAACAGTGCACTTCCCCTGAAGTACAATCCAGCTTCTAGACTCCCTCTCTTCCTCCTTTTGTGTTCCACTGACTAGAGCAGAGATGGTAAGCTTCTTGTCCTGCAGATGCTGTTGGGCTCCATCTCCCATCAGCCCCAACCATCATGGCAAGCAGTCAGGGATGATGGGAGTCCAACAACACCTGGAAGGCCACAGGTTTTTTTCCCCATCCATGGGCTAGAGAATGGAACTCCATGGGCAAGGTTGTGTTTAGAGCCCTGCCAGGAAGTTGTTTACGAGCCTGATTAATAAACCGCTCAAGTCGTCAATGCAGCTGTGGACCCTAAATTCACTGCTCAAGTTTCAACAGGCAACTGAGTGGTCAATCTGCATTTAAAAATTGCACCTAAACTCTTGCATATGCATGGACTACAACAGCGAGCTCAAATCTAGAGCCAAAATGACTCAGATATGCTTAATGGCATAATTCCTTTCCAGCTTTTCATATCCAAATGGACACATCAAATCAGCTAATAGTCATGAGAACAAGCTCCTATAAAATCATAAAATGGAACAAATAATTAGCTGGGCTGTCTTACACAGAACGTCTTCCTGGACAAAATTACTGCGGACTAATGTACTCAGCAAGAGTTTCTGTTGAATCTCATCAAGAAGGTCATTCAACAGAGCATGGGTCTGTAAGCTCAGGGTTATGGATTCAAGCCCCCGTTGGACAAACGATTTCTGCATTGCAGGAGGTTGGGCTGGATGACCCTCGTGGTCCCTTCTAACTCTACAATTCTATCATTCTGACTCAGGTGCCAACGCTTACTCTGTGGTTCATTGGGGCAAAGCATCTCTTTCATTCTTTTTCTCCTCCTCTGGAAGGTAGGACTCGAGCCAATGGCTTCGAGTTACAAGAAAGGAGATTCCGACTAAACATCAGGAGGAACTTTCTGACAGCAAGAGCTGTTCTACAGGGGAACCGACTCCCTCGGGAGGTTGTGGACTCTGCTTCATTGGAGGTTTTTAAGCAGAGATTGATTGGCCATCTGTCATGGATGCTTTAGCTGCAATTCCTGCATTGCAGAGAGTTGGACTGGATGACCCTTGGGGTCTCTTCCAACTCTAAAATTCTATGATTCTATGACTTTCTGCTTGCAAAGCAAATTCTCTGCCACTGCGGCATCAACTTTCACAGGTCATTATCATGGCATGGCTGTGCTACCGTTAATGGTTAAAACATTGCCCCAACATCCTTGCCAGAAAAGTTGATGTAGTGTCAAATCGTCACAGGATAATTCTAGTGTAATCTGCCGTGAAGAAAAGCTCTGCTGTCCAAAGGCTACATCCATGCTGTGACAATTTAACCATCTCAGCAGAATTTGGAAGGAACGTGGCGTTTCTTTTTCTTTCTTGTATGAGTCCTGTTCGTCACATGCTATTGTTTCAAGGATCAGTTAAACCTCTAAAACCCTAAATGATCTGGGACTTCAGCCTTCTTGGGGCATTTTCTGTCTTGCCACCAAGACGTTAATATGCCTTCCTGGGGGGACGTTCATCTGTCCAAAATGTGAGAAAATATGGACAATGGCAAAACCCATTTGCCACTGTCAGCATCCTTGTGTGAATGTCAGCATTCCTGGATTTTTGAAATGCCCTCTAGAATATACACGTTACTAATCCTCCTTCAGAAAAAAATGCTGACGATGTCATTCATCTAAAGGCCTTAAGGCTTTTTTTCTTTTTTTTTACACACACACTGAGTCACAAATGCTGTGCTTATTTCTGCTTGGCAACTGACAAAGTAGGAGGGAAGAATCAGCTAAAATAAAGTAGAGCATTCTTCTAAATAAAGCATTTGGCTAAAGGCTAGGAGACACATCCTAACAGTAAGAGAAGTTCAACTGTGGAACAGATTGCCTCAGGAAAATAATAATAATAATAATAATAATAATAATAATAATAATAATAATAATAATAATAGGCTTTCCTTCTCAGGAAGCATTTAAGAAGTGGCTGCCAGGAATGCTGTGCTTGCATTATGCCCAGAAAATCCTGCCTTAATCACGGGGCTAGATTGGATGACCTCCAAGATCTCTTTCAGCTTTATGATTCTGTCATTGTGGCGATTGGATTATTTTTCCAGTGGGAGAAGGAAAAGTGACAAAGACCATATCCTAGGAATCTAATCATGGATGTTTGGGTTCAACTACTTTGATTAAAAGGAAAATAGACTTGTTTAGCATCACATTTGCATTTTGTAAGGGAGCTGAGTTCATAAATAAAAGCTTGTTTTTAAATTATGATTTCTTTAAAAGCCTATGTGGTTTTTTAATATAAAAAATACTGGGCTAGATAATGCTTGGCTTGAAAAAAAAAGGATGCTATTTTTTTTCTTACCCTCATGTGACTTTTATGGTATTGTGACATATCACAATTTAATCTATAGCTATGCTGTGAAAATGTAACCATCTCAATGTGAATGGGACAATTTGAATGGTCAGTTAATTAATGACCATAATCATCATTAGTCACATTTTATGCACTCAGATGTTTCAAAGCAACTTGCACAATAAAAATGGAAATAACAAAGACATTAAAATCAGATCTGAAATCAGCAATAAACTAAAAATAAAAGGCTCATCTGAAATATATTTAAAAGTCCTGCCCACCCACTGAAAGGATGAGTACAACAAGGGTCACTGCCATACCTAACTATCCTCCCAATTAAAACCCAAATCCTGGGTAAATAAGTATGCTTTTGCCTGGTGCCTAAAGACAGACAATGATGGTGCAAGGTGTGCTTCCTTGGGAAGAACATTCCACAAGCAGGGAGCCACCACAGAAAAGGCTTTTCACACCTCTATTGGAAAGGAACCTGAAGAAGGGCAAATTGTGTTGAAATGTCTGTGTTCTTCTGCACACTTATTTAGAAACAAATGTGCAATCTACTGGCTCAGCTCTTTGAGAGACCCATGAGTTGACGGATCTCTTTGAAGATGGTGGAGTGCTCATGTGTTTGGTACCTACAGATCATGCTAGAAGTTATGGAGAATGTGAGCACCGACAGTAGGCCCAAACCTGTTCCCTCAAGCATGCTTTCTGCCTACATATGTGTAATGTAGCTTCGGTTCTTGGGTGATGGAGCTGCCAAATTACTGGTTCATGTGGGGTGTGCCTCCTCTGCCCAAATACAAACAAACAAACAGAAACAAACAAACGAGTTTGGATTTTTAGCCATCCACTGAAAAGGTTGTATAATACAGTTTCTACAGTGCTCACATGAGGTACATCATTGTCTGAGCATTTTGTTGTTGTTTAGTCGTTTAGTCATGTCCGACTCTTCATGACCCCATGGACCAGAGCATGCCAGGCACTCCTGTCTTCCACTGCCTCCCGCAGTTTGGTCAAACTCATGCTGGTAGCTTCGACAACACTGCCCAACCATCTCGGCCTCTGTCGTCCCTTCTCCTTGTGCCCTCCATCTTTCCCAACATCAGGGTCTTTTCCAGGGAGTCTTCTCTTCTCCTGAGGTGGCCAAAGTATTGGAGCCTCAGCTTCACGATCTGTCCTTCCAGTGAGCACTCAGGGCTGATTTCCTTCAGAATGGAGAGGTTTGATCTTCTTGCAGTCCATGGGACTCTCACGAATCTCCTCCAGCACCATAATTCAAAAGCATCAATTCTTCGGCAATCAGCCTTCTTTATGGTCCAGCTCTCACTTCCATACATCACTACTGGGAAAGCCATAGCTTTAACTAGACGGACCTTTGTCGGCAAGGTGATGTCTCTGCTTTTTAAGATGCTGTCTAGGTTTGTCATTGCTTTTCTCCCAAGAAGCAGGCGTCTTTTAGCATTAGTATTGGTAAATTTCTGCAGGAATGTTAATGTGCAAAGGGTTTCACAACTGCTGTCTCATTCATCTGCACACTGACCCCATGAGATAAGAGATGGAGGACAATATACAGTGAATCATTGTCCAATGCATTCTAAAACCCAGAGGGGCTGCTAGATGCTCAGCGCATATGCTTTCTGGTATGTTTAAAAAGTGATCCAGATATGTAAATACTTGACGTTCCTCGGCCTTCATGGGTTTCAGCCTCCACGCAAGCATCCAAAGTTATACAAAACTATGCTGTGGTATGTTTTACAACTCGCTTCATGAATTAAGATATGGAAAATATGTTTCATGCCGACAGCTTAAGTTAAGGCAGAGTCCTGTGACCAGGAGCATATGACAGGTCTTGTATAAGTTTCTGCAGCTCACTGGAGAAAAGGCATTCGGGGGAAAGACTGTGTCTCTGCAGAAATTTTTCAGAAAGCACGCAGATCTTTCGACCCAGCTCACTGTGTGCCAGATCAAAATATGAGACGCAGATTGCGTATTCAAATGTCAAGCTGCAGGGTCTCCTCGCCACTAGCACAACGGCCACAGGAGCATTTTCTTAATTAGAAAAACCTGTTTTTTAAGAATGCCATTTCCTGGCTGCAGTCTGTGTGTACCAGAGATAAGGAAAGTAAAAATTAAAATAAAGCAGGCCTCTGAATATGAGTTTCTGGGAATCACAAGTGGGGAAAGTGCCTGTTGCACTCAGGTCCTGCTTATACTATAGGTATCTTTTTGGCCACTGTGTGAACAGGATGCTAGACGAGATGGTCCTTTCACCTGATCCAGCAGGTCATGGGTTCGAGTCCCACGTCGGGCAAAAGATTCCTTCATTGCAGGGGGTTGGACTAGATGACCCTCGGGTCTACAACTCTATGATTTCATGATTCCTATGCCATTAACTCATCAGATTATTTAACTGATGACATAATGTTCAATCCTGGCTGAACAAACCATATAACTGGAGGCAACCATCAATGTCCGTTGTCTGAATGTGATGAAAATATGTAACATTCCAAATATCGTCAGCATAACAAATTATAGGAATTAATTGACACTGCAGAGATTAGCCAAGGTATATTCAAGGACTTTCATTTCAATGAGTTCAATTAAACACAGAACAGGCTGTATCCTGGCCTGACCTAACCCATATCTGTCTGCATGGCTGCTTTCACGACCCTCCCTGTCCCTGACCCCAATAGCTATAACAAATCTCAGTTGCCTGAAGGTGTGCTGGTTGTCACCCATTCCCCATATTATCAAGCAAGCCTTATGCTGCTTTATTAGGCATGTGGGTTGGAGGTTCGCCACCCCTGCTTTGCCAGATCATTCTTTGCCGTTCTTTCTCCTTTGTCTATAGCAAAAGAGAAGGAGATGAAAGAAGTATCTGCTACTAAGCCCCACTCAGGTTGGTCGAGCTGCTCCACAGGTTGGTGAGATCTTTCTCTTCGGAGGGCATAAGCATGGCCTATGTGACATGAAAAGGCCACCAAGACTGGCGGCAGTGAATTGCGCTGCGGGTGCTGGTACCCGCAAGAGAGGAAAGTGTAGTTGAGGACAGGTGCTGTTTGTTTGTTGGCTTCCCATGGGCATCTGTTGACCACTTGTGATAATACAGCAGGGCTTTTCTTATGTTGCTATGCTTCCAGAAAAGCAAGTCTTTTTTAAAATAAAAATATTTTTATTGGGTTTTCTGCAAGTGTAACAAACATCACAAATACACAAAAGAGAACAAACACTAGCAAATACTACTACAACGAATTAAAAAAATAAAGAGAAAAAGAAAAGAAAAAAGGTTTGCATCAAAACAAAATGGGATTATCCTAATCCCGTGACTTCCCCCCTCCCCCTCCCCCTGGTTCTTTAAAGTTCTTTTTAAACTACATATCATTTCTACTCCAAATTTCAATTTTAACCTCAAATTTCCTGTACCATTTCTAAAATTACAACTGCTTTTAAAATCCTGCCAATGTATTAAGATGTTTACAGTACTTTTGCAAATATATAACAAACATTTCCCATTCTTTTTTAAATTTCTCGTCTTCTTGGTTTCTAAGCTTTCCGGTTAATTTCGCCATTTCAGCATAGTCCATTAACTTGGTTTGCCAATCTTCTTTGGTCGGGACTGCTTCCTCTTTCCATCTTTGGGCTAGCAATATCCAGGCAGCTGTCGTAGCATACATAGACAATTTCTTCTGGTCTTTTGGAACCTCCGCTTCTATAATACCTAATAAAAAAAGCTTCTGGTTTTTTTAACAAACGTTACTCTAAACATTTTTTTTCATTTCATTATAAATCAGCAGCACATATGCTAAAATTGGAACGATACAGAGAAGATTAGCATGGCCAGAAAAGCAAGTCTTGACCCCATCGCATTCTTCTTGGAGGCTCACTTTGACTGGCCCAGTAGAGAATTCAGATCCACATTCAATATTCAGGTACAATTTTGCACTGTTCAGCACATATAGAGATGAAATCCTGTCACAAATGAAGTACCTCTGACTAGAACTTGTGTGCCTAGTGAAAGCAGGTAATGACAGGCTCAAATTCAGCCTATAAATCAATGCTTTGTATTGGCTTTCAAATCAGGCCAGAAGTCAAACTGGGCCAGGCCCACCCACCCTATAAAGAGGTCAAAAGTGTGTCTCTGAAAACATGGCTTCTGGTTTCTGTTCATACATGTAAATTGAATCTCAACTTCCTTTCTGCATTTCCTTAATGCCAGGGAAGAACAGAAAGGAGGGTGGGGAGAGACAAGGACACAGCTTGCTAATCATTAATCATCGCCTCTTTGGCTTCCTGGGTGAATTGGGATATTGTGCTGGTGTAAAAGCCTAGCTAGACACCCATCCAGTTGGGAACACTTTGTTAACAATCTGTAAAAATAAAAAGGGGGGGGGGGGAAGAGGAGAGAGTTCATTTCTATAGCTGTTTGTTTTCATGAGATTTCGCTTGGTGGTTGGTTTTTTGTTGTTGTTAAAGTTCTCACAGCTGGTGCTACACAGTGCAGCAAACTGCTCTGTTCAATTTTGCAGTTCAGTGAGTAATTCCCAAAGCTGCTGGGTAAAATGGAGTTGGACAATGCTTGCCTTTATCGTACTCTATTCTGTGGAATAAAATGCTATTGGAATATTGGAATTGGAAAATGTGGCACCAGCAAAATACTACAGCATAACACCAGATGGGTGGGGTCATCGTCTTCTTCTTCTTCTTCTTCTTCCTCTTCTTCTTCTTCTTCTTCTTCTTCATGATGCTACAAAGAACTATGGGGATTTTTGTAGGAGAAGCGAAGGGGAAAACAATAGCCATGATTTAGCCACCTTAATGATTAACACATTTGGCCTTGTTCACACCATACATTTAAAGTGCTATGAAAACAGTCATGGCTTCCCCAAAAGAATTATGGGAGCTGTAGTTTGTGAAGGGCTCTGAGAGTTGTTAGGAGGCCCACATTCCCCTCAGAGAGCAACAATTTCCAGAGTGGTTTAACAACCAATTCCTCTTCACAGGAAACTCTCCTACAGGCTTGCCATGTGGTTGGAACACCCATCCAACCAGGGGTCCAAGTGGCATGAGGGAATAGCTGCCCTCATTGTGCAGATGCTGGGGTAAAGGCTAACCTAACTGCACCATGCAGGGGCAAAGGTGTGGTCCTATTTCCTTGCCTACCTGTGAGTAATAGATGTTCTTGCTCAGGCAATGCTCCACTGAAACCACAAAGCTTTTCATAGTCCTTCCTGTCCAGGAGGGAGCAATGTCCAGCCTGGGTAGGAGTGGCTGTTCCAGTCCTGATCCTGAGAGCACTTCACTGCCTGGAAGACATTGATAGCTCATCTGATGGAGCAGTGGCACCCGGAGAGGAAGGGTCTCAGATCCAGGGCCGTCTTACCCATAGGTGCAAGGGGTGCAGGGCACCCGGGTGCCGTGCTCTCAGCAAAGCTACAGGGAACCAGGCAGAGGGCCTTCTCGGTAGTGGCACCCACACTGTGGAACGCCCTCCCATCAGATGTCAAAGAGATAAACAACTACCTGACATTTAGTAAACATCTGAAGGCAGCCCTGTTCAGGGAAGTTTTTAATGTGTGACATTTTGATGTATTTTAAATCTTTGTTGGAAGCTGCCCAGAGTGGCTGGGGAAACCCAGCCAGATGGGCGGGGTACAAATAATAAATTATTATTATTATTATTAGCAGGGGTGCCAGGCCAAGAGTCTGGGGCCTGAGAGTTGAGTCTGGGGAAGAGTCCGCCAGTTGGTCAGAGTGCCGCGGCAGGCTCTTCTGCTGCGGGCAGCTCTTCGCCACAAGTTTTGGGGCAACCGAGCCAGCGAGATGCTGAGGTGGCCGGCTGGCTCCACCCTCCTGCGTGCCTGGGACTGGGCAACCTGGGGGGGGCGCCTGGCTGATCTTTGCACCCCGGCACCATATATGCTTAAGACAGCCCTGCTCAGATCTAGCCCTGGCAGCTCATAAGAAGAGTCTCACTGGATTTTTGTCCATTAGTAGAAGGACAAGCATGCTTGAGAGTCCCATGGACTGCAAGAAGATCAAACCTATCCATTCTTCAGGAAATCAGCCCTGAGTGCTCACTGGAAGGACAGATCCTGAAGCTGAGGCTCCAATACTTTGGCCACCTCAGGAGAAGAGAAGACTCCCTGGAAAAGACCCTGATGTTGGGAAATATGGAGGGTACAAGGAGAAGGGGACGACAGAGGACAAGATGGTTGGACAGTGTTCTCGAAGCTACCAGCATGAGTTTGACCAAACTGCGGGAGGCAGTGGGGACTTCCGGGTTAGCGCCATCGGCACTGACGGAGTTCCTCTGACCGAGAGGAACCCGCTCCGCGGAAATCGGGTCTTGCCACCACGGCAAAGGCGGAGACCCTTCAAAAATCCCAGGCGGAGGAAGCCTGGGAACGTGGGATTCGGCTGACACCAGGAGTGCCCCCCCTACTCGCAGGGAAACCCTTTTTCGGGGATCCGAAGCGACGTGGGGTGAGCGGCACGGTGTTTTAAATCGACCACTATTTTTACAGAGTGAAGCCGCATAGCCGTTGCCGGAGAGTGCTGACTTTTTCTTGTGGACAATTGGACTCTAAACAAGTACCCGTGAGTAGAACGGAAAATTGGATTTTGAAATACTTGAAATTCTTTAATTTGGCACCAAAGCGGGAAGGTTCTAAACAGGAAGTCAGCCTTCCGCTTTTTGTAAATAGACTGAAGCAAAGACGCCATAAGCTAAAGTCGTTGAAAGCTTTTGACAAAGGATTAAATTTCCATCGGACAAAATCATACAACCCCCCCTTGGAAGCAGGAGAAGAGGGGGGTAGTCTCGGATTTAGTGTGCCTGCAGGAGAGAGTCAAAATTAAATTGCCACTGCTCCGAGCCTGGAAAAGGTCTGCCAGTTGACGTTCGGGGAAAGTTTATTGACAGAACGGATTTGACAGTTAGCACAAGAAAGATACTGTTTCCATTTGCCCTCTTTTGCGTTCAAAAAAAAGGAGGAAAAGGTAACCGAAAATTGAAGCTATTGTTATTCGTTTGAGTCGTGTTCAAAAAAATTGTTACAAGTGAAACTGTTCCCCTCTAGAGGGAGCATGTGAAACTGTTGCAGGAAAGTAACAAGGAGAACCCCAGCTGCAAGATAAAGACTCTGAGAACCAGAGACTGACCTTGGACTTTTTCAAAATGTTGATAGGAGAAGCTATTGTGACTGTTTTATATAAGATAAATTATATGCTGGAACAGCTCCACAAAAAGACAGAGGACATGATATTTAAAATTGACAACTTGGAGCAGAAAGTGACTAACTTGAGCCAAAAAGTGAGTATCAATACAGAAACAATTCAGGAGTTGGCACAGGAACATATCTTGGCAGGACAAATGGTGGAGGAAAAGGAGAAAGGTGATGTTGTGGAACTTAAAAGTTGTACAAGCGGGTCCCTTAACTTCTCAGAAGCAAGTTGTGGATTACAAATCGAGGTCATTCAGGATTGAATTTAGCAAAAGCCAATTTTGGAGGTTTGGATCCCGACTTGGACTGAAGAAGGAAAGTTGGAAAGATTCCTCTATCCAGGGATTGATTGACTTTTGGGACATGGGTTTGGGCTTGGAGGTGCCTGAAGTTTTGGAGACATCTAGAAGTGGAAGAAGTCTGAAATATGTCCAGAAATTCTTTATTGACTTTACTTTTAACTATGGAAATTTGGTTGAATTGTTCAGAAGGAATAAAAGCATTGCTAGGTTGGAGTTTTCTCGAGATTTGCTCCTGAGTATCAAAGAATATGAAGAAGATCCGCAGAAGGGGCTTGGAAAAGATTTAAGTGCCTCGGACATAAGATCTCCAGGTTGATGGACTATATGGAACTGACGGAAAGGACTGGCAGAATCCGAAGCCAGGGAGAGGAGATAGTGGAAGATTATTGGATAATTTAAAATGTTTATTTAGAAATATTGTTAAAGTAATGACTGTTAGAAAAATGATGGAATGACACTTTATGGATTTAGCACAAATGATATAAGGAGTTAAGTACATATAGGTAATTTACCCGTAATGGGAAATAAGGTTAAAGAATATGTTATTGATAAGATGACAGAAAATAGAGAAAGAGGGAAAGGATTTGCTGAAACAAATATTAGAAGTGGGATACAAAAAGGGAGGTGTGAGGAAGTCGAGGAAACAAGGCCAATGAAAGATAAGTAATGGGAAGATTGATCTGTTTTTAATTGTTTTTATTTTTCTGTATTTTGTATTTTTTTGTTTTATTATTTTTTTTCTTATTTTTGTAATTTTTTGAAACTTTAATAAATATTATTTTAAAAATAAAAAACAAACTGTGGGAGGCAGTGGAAGACAGGAGTGCCTGGCGTGCTCTGGTCCACAGGGTCATGAAGAGTCGAACACGACTAAACAACTAAACAACAACAAAGCATGCTTTGGCTTCAGCTGCAAATGTTTCTTTCTTTGATGTAGGAAAGGAAGGTGGTATTCGTGGATTAGCTTCCTGCATGGATGAATCTGAACAGAGAATTTTTGTCTGAGACCGAAACACATATTTTTCTCTCCTCATTTCCTTGCCTCCTCTATTTTGGTGGTTTGGAACATCACATAAATATCTTGCTTTGTACCAGATTCCAAAACGATTATTAAAAATACAGTATTTTTTTCCCATTTCAAAACTAAATAAGAAAGTCGAAGGAAAGGCACAGTGGTTTTCATTTTTATTTTTTTGGTCGTCCTCAGCTTCAACTATATTATTTTTACAAAATCAGAATCTCCATCTGTCCTGGAAGCATGCCAAGGATGCAGATGCACAGGCATGTGCCCATGGATGCAGCATCACTATCATTAGAAGAGCCACACTTCATCGTGATTTAGTTCAACTACTTTCAGAGGTAGGTTTGCGCCAAACTATAATAAATGCAGCAATTATTCCTAGAAACTTTGGGGTAAAACATTGGGGTCCCAGGTTAGTGATCCTGTGTGGGTGCAAGAACTCATGTTTCTAAACAGAGATCTCAACCCATTGCATCTGTCTTATTCACATCAAAATCAGATATGTTTATTTCATTGGAACGGATTATTATTTACGTAATTATAACTCATGGACACCCAATGAAGATTCAGGGCCGATAAACGAAAGCAAGGCTTAATGCAGCACATAGTTAAACTATGGAACTTGCTCCTACAGGAAACAGTGCTAGCCACCAAATTAGATGGCTCTAGATTGCAAAGACCATGTAAACAATACTTTCAAAGTAGATGCCACTTATCCAGCTTCATGCACCTTACTTTGTACTTTACTTTATACTTTATAGTCACTTGTACAACTTGTATACAGTGAGATTACACAAGCACCCCCCCACTCAGCTCTCTTAGTCTTAATTCCCCTAATTTACTGACGCACACCCACCAAACCTGAAAGCCAGTTGCCCTGTTGTTATCTTTTCATTCAGCAGCCTAACAGCCCATGGATAGAAACTGTTCTTTACCCTGTTTGTGCGACTAATCGTGCTTCTATATCTTCTGCCCGAGGGCAGGAAATCAAGAAAGTGCGGGCCATGGTGTGAATCATCCCTGAGAATTTTCCTCACTCTCCTGAGGCAACGTTCTTCTGCGATGTCATCCAGCGGATTCACGGGACAGCCCATAATATCTTGTGCTGTATTCACCACCCTATGTAGGCACTTCCTATCAGATGATGTCAAACCAGCGTACCACACCGTGATGCAGTATGAAAGGACACTTTCTATTGATGACCGGTAGAAGGAGATCATCAGATGTTGATTGACATCGTTCTTCCACAATACTCTGAGGAGATGGAGTCTCTGTTGGGCTTTCTTAACCACCTGAGTTGTATTTATTTTCCAAGTAAGGTCTTTACTGAGATAAACTCCTAGGAATTTAGAGGAAGAGACTCTCTCCACACAGCCCTCCCTGATGTACAGCAGGGCTAGTTCTCCTCTCTTCCAACGCCATATCCTTTGTCTTGCTGATATTAAGGGGCAAGTTGTTCCCCAGGCACCATATAGATATTTTTTGGACCTCCTCTCTATACGCTGATTCGTCTCCACCTGTTATTAATAATTGCAGTAGACGGGTCAGATGATACACAATCGTATGTATTGTTACATCTGACAATATAACCAAAACAGCTCCTTCAAACCACATTGCAACTGGGCCATCAAGTCACATTTGGTTTCTATAGCGCATCAGCTACACCAAGACCAGCGGCTGTCCAAATGAATGCTTTGTCCATGGAGTGCATGGCTACTACGGGAGGCCTGGGTAGTGCTCATTGAACTCAGGTTCCATTAAGGAGCTATGGAGAAGCAGGATGAACTAAGCAAGCTGGTTTTATCCTGCTCCAGAGGACAAACCAGCCTTCTTCCCTTGGCTGTTCCCCAGCTGGTTCCTCCCACTATTCCTTTGTGTCCATCTTTGTGTCTATGACATCTTCATCCCCTAACTCCAGAAAAGGACCTGATGCTACAAAAGAAAAGACAAGTACCATGCACATTTTAGAACCGCTATCCTACACATTGTTTTTTCCTCCTGCCACCACTTGGTGTGTCATTACAAAAGAAAAAAGAATGAGACAAATTCATGAAGGATCAGGCGTTCATTGGCTGCAGAACTATGATGGCAGATGGCTGCTTTCAGATCCAGATGTGGCAAGCTTCTGAATTACAAGTTGGTGGGGTAGGAAAATACAGTTGCCTATATATCCTGTATATCCTGCTTTTGGGCTTCTCATAGGCGCCTGGTGAGCTACTGTGTGCAGCAGGATGTTAGACAAGACTGGCCTTTGGTCTGATCTAGCAGGGTTTTTCTTGTGTGTGACAATAGCCGGAGTTGTGGGAGGTTAAGCAACCGTTCCTTGGAGTGTTGCAGGGAAGTTCCTATTTTCCTCTGTTAAGAGGATACATGCACCTGGGACAAAATGCACAACAGATCCTACATATTCCTAGCTAGTTCCTTGGCTGAATGTCCTATAAAATGGCCCACCTAGACCAGAACTCCTTTCTCACAATGGCCGATCAGACATCTGTAGGAAGCCCAAAAGCAAGTTGTGAGCACAACTCTCTCCATACTGTTGTTTTGCAATTGCAATTGATATTCAGAGGTATGCTGCCTCTGATATTGGAAGTACAATGTTGTCGTTTTGCCTAGTAACCACTTTTAAATAGTTTTAGGACATAGCCAACCATATGTGTGTGTGTGTGTGTGTGTGTGTTTTTCCTAGTTTATTTACAATATAATTTGACAAGAGAAACTTACAAAAGGCAGAGGTTTGTGGGGCATCCTCTTGGCAACTGTTCACGAAAGCAGGATGTTTCCATCCCACAGAAATGTGCATTTTATTTTTTTTGAAAGCACAGATTTTTGAAGAATGGCTTTTTGCTGTAAGAGAATGGTTCAGTAGCACAAGATCAGGAAATCCTTTCTTTACAATGGCAACTCTGTAATGGCCACTGACCGAGCCAAAATTACATTATGACTCACTCACGAAGCATGTAAAGTTTTTTTTTATTTTCTTAAATGTCTGGTGTTTGAGTCATCCAACACTCAGTCAACATTCCTTTCAGGCAAAATCTTTATTTTATTTTATTTTTAAATGGCTGAATTTAGTCGGCTGGAAACGGGGAAGAACAGCAGCCAAAGGTCAGCGCTAGACAAACCTTTTCTTTTTTAATGGTGTATTTGTGTGGCGATCATTAAATTAACTGTCAGCTTGTCAGTACAAATTTTCTGCTCTTCGTATGAAGCCTTTGAAGACCAAGAAGAATTTTGCACTGAGGCCCGTGTAAATCATGACCTCTCAGAACAACATGCGCGAGACTGAAATGAATCTTCACGGCCATGATTTGTACTTTATTCATGTCTCTCGACAAAATGTTTAATAGTTTGCTGCGTTACTCGAGTTCAGCCGTGCTTTTAGGACCACTTCAGACATAACAATGTCCCTAGATGGAAAACATTTCTGCAAAAGACTAGGAGCGCTACCTGTGAGAAGAGTGGCCACATTCACACCATACATTTAAAGCACTATGATACCACTTTAAACAGTCATGGCTTCCACCACATAATTCTGTTTGTTAAGGGTGCTGAGAGTTGATTGTTGTTGTTTAGTCGTTTAGTCATGTCCGACTCTTCGCGACCCCATGGACCAGAGCACGCCAGACACTCCTGTCTTCCACTGCCTCCTGCAGTTTGGTCAAACTCATGTTGGTAGCTTCGAGAACACTTTGAGAACCACCTCGTCCTCTGTCGTCCCCTTCTCCTTGTGCCCTCCATCTTTCCCAACATCAGGGTCTTTTCCAGGGAGTCTTCTCTTCTCATGAAGTACTGGAGTACTCAGCTTCAGGATCTGTCCTTCCAGTGAGCACTCAGGGCTGATTTCCTTAAGAATGGATAGGTTTGATCTTCTTGCAGTCCATGGGACTCTCAAGACTCTCCTCCAGCACCATAATTCAAAAGCATCAATTCTTCGGCGATCAGCCTTCTTTATGGTCCAGCTGAGAGTTGATAGGAGTCCCCTATTCCCTTCACAGAATTACAGGTCTCAGAGTGGCTTACTAATCCATCCCTCTTCCCGGGGAACTCTGGGAATTGTAGACCAGCAACATCTGGAGGGCCACAGGTTCCCTGCAGCTGTGGTAGAAGAACAAATATGTCTGTGAAAAGTGGAGTTTAATGATAAGAAAAATGGCAGGGCATCGCTGATATGAAATAGGCTTGCACTGTTGTATTCTCTTTTTAAAATAGGGCTGTGTGCTCATTTATAGGCATTGGCATTTAGTTCTTCACACACACAAATACGGTTAAAAGTTACACCCTGGGACAGACTGGGGAAGAGTGTTATTGGTTTCTGAGGGCACAGGCACTAGCCAATAGGTGCTTGCAACAGCTATGAACATGTACCCTGTATAAGAACCAGTTCTTTCCTTCCAACCTACTAGACACTCTCAAATCCAGTTGGACCAGAGATCACAGAAAGAGAGACACAGAGAAAGATTGAATAAGGCTGCCATCCTATCCCCACTTACCTGGAAATTAGCCCCATTGAGTCCAGTAGGACTTACTTCTAAGTAGACATGCTTAGAATTCCACTGTAAATGTTGTTACTGCATACGACTTGGTTAAGTGCCCATGCATGAATAAGCCCTGAGCTTGTGACTGTGGATAAAACCATAGCACCCAAAGCCCATATACAAAGCCCATATACAACCAGGGGCTCACTGACTCAGTCTCAGAATGTGTGCGATTGAATGTTAATATCTTCAGTGAACTCTGTGTGGAGTTGGAACCGAGCTACTGGAAAAACCACAGGTAGGACAATAGGTTTGCCAGAGGCTGAGTCACACCATCCCACCATGAAACTAGAGAGGATGTTTTCAACAGGGTTTCTTGAAGTGGTTTGCTCTGAATCATGCTGGTACTTTGGCCTTGCGCAACAGCTTCAGTTGAACAATGACAGATCTTGACTGGAAGTAATAAGCAGATTTCCCAAAATGGATGAGTTTCCTCACTGAAGCAGCAGGATTTACTTGGGAGGAAGGTTCAAGTTTAGATTCCAACAGCGGAGGGCACCATAACAGGCTAGCTCTTGCATATTATTTACATTTGTGGTGGTTAAAAAAAATAGATTTTGAGAACGTACTTGGTGGAACAATAGGTCAAACAGTTCCTTATTAATCAACTGCAGTTTTGTTGCCTAACCAACTAAGGAAGGCCTGTTGTTTGGTTGCTAGAAAGAGGAATTCAACATCACACTATGTCAGTCATCCTGTCAGCACAAACAATTCAGCTTGCCAGATGTAATTATTCCTCCCCCCTCTTGGCATGCTGTTCTGGGGGTTCCCTCGACCACCATGACCCAAGCCAATTTTGGAAGGTTATGCAAGAGACCATCTAACCCAGTGTCCTGTTTTCAGTAGTGATCAGCCAGATACTTCTGGAAAGTTCACAGGCAGGGCACAAAGGCAACAGCCTTCCCAGTTGTTAGTACTCAGCATCTGATATTGAAAGAGAAAGTACATCTGAGAAGGGAGGTTCTGTTTAGCTTTGTGGCTAACGCAGATCCAGCCATCTGAGCTAGTGGCCATCACATCTTGTGGCAGTGAAGAGAAACAGAGGGAGAGAGGGGGAGAGAGAGGACGAGAGGGCCTTTGGCTGGTGCAAGAAAAGCTTATGATGAGAGAGGGAGAGTCAGTCTGAAACACTCAGAAGGAAGGCCACGGGTTGCCCTGGCAAAAGGGAAAAGGTGGTCTTTGTAGTCTGATGTACCCAGAGAGATACTTTTCCAGCGTAGATCTCATATTAGGGTTGCCATACATCCAGGAAACCTACATGCCCATCTGGGTTGGTTTTTTTTACAAGTTACAGGAATTGTCTGGGCTGGGGGGGTTGATTTTTAATTTTTAATTTGTATTTTACTTTTGTGTGTGCAGGTGACTCAGTTTAAGGTTTGGGCTCTGGCGTTGGCAGCAGCTGATGATTAGGTGGGGTGCAAGCGGGTGATCGGGCCCCCCCCAAAAAAAGCCCAACAACTTTTTTTCTCTGGATTTTTACTTCATGAAATATGGCAACACTATCGTAGATGGAGACTCCATTGTGGAGTCCAGTGTAAATACTCTGATTTAGCAAGAGCGTATAAATCTTACAAAATGCAGTATTGGCCACAGAATTCAGCTTCCTGAAAACCTCTGCTTTCTTTTATTTTTAAAAGTAATGTTTAAAAGTCCTTGTGATGGAGGAGAAAATTTCTTGCAAGTGTCTGTGTGGTGAGGTGCCTGGTGAAATCTCAAGAGCTGGAGGCCTTGCAGAATATGACTTTCAGTAGCTAGAAGGTGATACGTCAGCATCCTGTAGAGTTCCTTGCTGTATCCCAAATGAATAAGAAAATAATGTAAATATCCTTAGCTTGCATGATTTATATGGGTCACAAAATTCATCGCCGGTTGTTCCAGAATCTGGGTTACTGTGGCACAGAATTGTGGTGTGTGTGCCATCAACATCATCAAAAATATTTACATACCACTTGATATGCAACATCCCTGGGCAGTTTACATAAAACACAGGAAGATAATGAGAAAAAGAAAAATGTAGGTACAGCATTTAAAACCAAAACCACAAAGACAGACATCGGTAAAAACAGAGAAGCCATCCATAAAACATTAAGCTAAATATCAATAAATCATAAAACAGTATGATGTATGTAATTTAGAGAAATAGAGCCAGCCAGCTCCATATTGGGCAGTTAAGGATTCTTTTCAGCCACGTTGAAGAACTGTAAATAATTACTGGGTGGAATTTCAGTCGCAGAGCCGTGTGTAATGCTTATATGGGGTTGCTCATGCGTAAGTTGCCGACACTCCTGGCTAGGTAGCCTGGTTAAACCTTTCCTGGCTGGACAGCCCTTCACTTCGTGGCTGTTCAGTCGCTAGCAGAATCCATCAGTGGGCGTTTCTTGAACTTCTTCCAGCAAAGAAGTTCTTTGACGCCAAGTCTACGCCTACTTTCCCTGCGCGGAAGTCTTCTGCGCAGGGTGGGTGTGGGTAGCGGAGGACCTGTGCTCTCCCCGCTGGTCTCCAGCGAAGAGTCCTGGAGCCCTCTCTCCGATTCCCCCCTCCGTCCCCCTTTATCCCTGGTGTTACGCTGATTTCCTTCCCCAGCTGATGAGTCCCCTCTCTCCCTGCTTGGCCCTTCTCCGGCATCGCTTGGGAGACCTGCCTCCACTTCTGGCTCCGATGTCAGTTCCCTGACACCGTGCTTGCAAGCAGCTTAATGCAAGACTGATGTTTCACCAGCCTGGCTCCAAAGCAGATGACTGCCCACCTCATATGTTTCCTGAAGTCCTAAATCTGCAGTTCCTTGAGTAGATAAGCCAGTCCATGAGAAGAAATAACATGATGAGAACCCCACAGCTAAAAGAGGGGCAGAGTCACATATGGGTACAAACTATGTGTTTTTTAGGCACAAGAAAGCAGATCTGGGAGGTTTTCCGTGTGTGCATCAAAGAAGCCTTGGCAGACTGCTTGGAGTTTGCAGGTAGTTCTGCCACAGCCTCTCTGCAATACTTGAATGTGCTTTGAGCACATCCTGGATTGTTGCCAGGAGGAAAGGAAAATAAGCTTTGATGCCAAACAGAGATTTCTCTCTGCTCTGCAGATTTTACAGAACAAAATAATCTATTTTAGAAGAGCAATTCAGACAACTCCCTCGCATTGAAAGAATGTGCAAGAAGTATCACAAAACCTCTTGAAAATTCATGGAGGAGTCATCTAGTGAGCTGAAATAAAAATAGTTTAATTTATTTCTTGTTTATTCATTTAATTTCATCCAAAAATCACCGGGTAGTTGACAATATAAAAACTCAAAAATACATAGCACAATAACAAAATAAAACGAAACAAACAATTACTATACACACACACTGTTTAAAAAGTCAGTGTTCTAAGGGTTGGAAGGCCTGCACGAAACCCATTTTTGAATCATATGGTACTGGGCTTCATTTTCATCTTACAGAAGTTATGTGATTCCAGCACATAAGAAAGCAACCCATTACGTGACCCAGATTATGTATCTATCTATCTTAATTGTAAACACAAGAGTCATGTGCAAAGCATCATGTTTCTAGGTCATCAACACTTTTAGCTCACACTGGGTTGGCATTGCTACATGCTGCACCAGCCAGTTGCTACAAATCCTTCCAAGACACTGGGAAACATCAGCTGCAACCAAGCAAGCCATTTTGGTGTCTTTTTCACAGCTTCAAGTCCAAATTTCTGATGGCTTGTCCTACTGTTGACAAATAACCTGCTGAGCAACGTCAATCAATTTCTCTTACACACAAAAAATCAGTGAAATGCATCATTCCAACTCTGTTAAATTCTACACTTTAACTCATGTGTATTACTTCTTTGGTTAGTATGTGTACTTTTCAACTGGTAAATGTTTACCAGTTTATCCTGTGTGTTGTGAAAAAAAAGTCTCTCAGAAGCAATAGAGGATACAACGAATGCAGTAGACTCTTCTGCTATTGAATAACAACAGTTTGACTGTGGAGCTGGTATCATAGAGATCTGAGGAGACATGGGAACTGAGAGAAGCTGGGTAGGTCCAGGGATATGGCAATATTGTATGTATGTTGCTAAACAACTTTGGCCGCGGGGAATTTAAAATGGCAGCTTCCCAGAGGACCCCAGTTCTGCTCTTTAAACAAAGTTTCTGGACAGTGGGTTATAGGACAGGCCCAAAACAGGCATCAGCCACCAGCTAGCCTTATCAGGAGTGAGGAGTTCAAGTCTACCTCCACCTATTGACACTACTGTTTAGGGAAGCTTTTAATGTTTAATAGATTATTGTATTTTAGTATTCTGTTGGAAGCCACCCAGAGAGGCTGGGGAAACCCAGCCAGATGGGCAGGGTATAAATAATAAATTATTATTATTATTATTATTATTATTATTATTATTATTATTACTACTACTACTGCTAGCCAAATGACTTGTGGCACTGTTGATAGAAGGTTGATACCAAGATCTGGTGAAAAAACTGTTCCCATGGCAACTCAAAGCGACTTACAATATTTTAAGAAAAACAAAGAGAGAGAGAGAGAGAGAGAGAAGGAAAGAAAAAAAGAAACCCTGTATTAAAACATCTCACCCACTCAAGAAGGTCATAGATAGTTAAAAGCCAATGGCCTGTGAAGTGTGGGTAGGTTCCTACCAGGCAAGACACAGTGATAACAGTAAGAAGAAGAGTTTGGATTTGATATTCCTTTCACTCCCCTTCAGGAGTCTCAAAGCGGCTAACATTCTCCTTTCCCTTCCTCCCCCACAACAAACACTCTGTGAGGTGAGTGGGGCTGAGAGACTTCAAAGAAGTGTGACTGG
Organism: Podarcis filfolensis; assembly: GCF_964270895.1. NCBI lineage: Eukaryota > Metazoa > Chordata > Lepidosauria > Squamata > Lacertidae > Podarcis > Podarcis filfolensis. Next base: position 99,034,018 of record NC_139606.1, read on the forward strand.
CCCAAGGTCACCCAGCAGCTGCACGTGGAGGAGCGGAGACGCGAACTCGGTTCCCCAGATTACGAGTCCACCGCTCTTAACCACTACACCACACTGGCTCTCTTAAGAACCTTTATTGAACTAACAGCACTGGGCAACAGAAGCAAAGCAACTGCTTATATACATTTCTGAAGGCCTGGGCAACTCTCACTCCCAATGTGATTGGCTGACTAAACTTCCAAGCTGCGAATCATAACTCAGAGTTTAAAGGCCAATGGCAGAGGCCCAAATCCTGAAATCTTCTGTGATTGGATATCATGTATCGAATCAGAACACGGGGGCTCAGACTCCTTAGTCCAGACTCAAGCTCAGGCAAACACAGACCACTGAATACAAGACAGCCTGGTTAAAAAGGAATGTTTAAATGTTTAAAACCTTCCCAACAGAAACACAACCTTGGGTAAGCACCTGGAACCCCTGGAATCTTGTGCAGCTGCTCAGAGGATATTGGGGTGACATGTAACAAGATGAGAGAGAGAGAGAGTTGGGAAGGGGAAGGTAGCTAAGGGAAGGGATGTAGATCATCTGACTTGCATATAGAAACTTGAACTTGCAGGTTCAGTCCCCAGCATCTTCAGCTAGAGCTGGAAGAGGCTCCTGCCTAAAACTCGGGAGAGCAGCTGCCAGTCAGTGTATACAATACTGAGCTAGATGGACCAATGGACTGATGCAGTATAAAACAGCTTCCTGGTACTGTTAAATATCTCTAGCTCTTGCATGAAACCCGATCGGCTTGCATGGCTGGCGAATGAGCAAACTCCATGGAGCTCGCATTCATGTTCAATTCCTGCAAAATTCTCCACCCTCCCCACTTCAAACATGATAGATATTTTTCTACACAATGCAGGATGAGTCTCTGCATGATTGGTGGGAGGCAGGCAGCGCGAGACAAAGTGGACTGAATTGCAAACACTGATTCAAACCGACCAGATAAATCTTTGGCTTCTGGTCTCTCATAGCCACTATATTTGTCCTGTAAACTCCAGCAACCTTTATTTGGAGAGATAGAACAGCATTTCCCTAAGGGCAGGAAAACAGCAGTGCTGCTGTCCTTTTGCAGAGGGCAGCGTGACCAGCACACATGTTAACCTATAATGGCACATTCCTTCTCAAAGCACCCTCCCCCACATAAATAGTCTATGCAGCAAAGAGAAGCGCTGGCGAGTGTGACTCTCACTTGGTTTCAAAACAAGATCAGCTTTTACAATATTAGGCAAACCAACCACATTCCTTTTTCAGAAACAGTTATGATAAGTTGTGCTTTTTTGCAGGCTCTGGTGGAGGCATGGGGAACCTCAGGCCTGGGGGACAAATATGGGGGCCCCAGGCCTCTCTGCTTGGTTCTTGGGACTCTAACCAGGCCACACTCAATCCCCAGACACACCCTTCTTGCATCTTTGAACTCTTGGCGGTGCTTTTTGCTTGCCCGGATGGTAGGAAAGTGTCACAGGCTGGCAGAATCAGAAGAGGCAGATAGGTAGTTTGCTGAGAGCCAGTGTGGTGTAGTGGTTAAGAGCGGTAGTCTCATAATCTGGGGAACTGGGTTCGCATCTCCGCTCCTCCACGTGCAGCTGCTGGGTGACCTTGGGCCAGTCACACTTCTCTGAAGTCTCTCAGCCTCACTCACCTCACAGAGTGTTTGTTGTGGGGGAGGAAGGGAAAGGAGAATGTTAGCCGCTTTGAGACTCCTGAAGGGGAGTGAAAGGCGGGATACCAAATCCAAACTCTTCTTCTTCTTCTGAGGACTCTGGGAAGGGATTTCAGAGTGATGGGGAAGTTGCTGCCTGGACCAGGGGTGGTGGGCGATTGGGGTCAGGGGCACCAGCTGATGAACCCCCAAAGGAAGAAGGCTCAGAGCCTGGGGTCTGGTGGTGGGACAACAATGAGTGGCCAGAGGGAGAGGACTGGGAGAAGGAGGTGTTGGAAGCTGAAAAGGCAACAGGGTGTAGTGAGCAGGGAGAGTCTGCGGCAGAGAAAAGTCCAGAATCAGAAGCTGAAGCAGGAGCGGAGGGGGGCCAAGAGGCAGAGATGAGTCAGGCTAGTGAAGAAGCAGAGGGGTCTCCTCTCCTGCTGTGACAAGCTTCCCTCCTCCCTGGTCTCCCATGACCAGGTGAGGCATGAAGCAGGAGGAGCAAAGGCAGGCATGCCGACGTAGTCTCAGATTGCTTAAGAGAAACCCTGGAGAAAAGGAGACTTAGGCAGCTGTGGGAAGGTAGGGACCTTCAGACTCCACAGCTGCTTCATAGGGGCAAGACCTACTGAGGAAGAATTGCTGTGTTCATTAGGCCTGGCACTCTTGAGTAGATCCTGTTTTCTCTAATAGTCAGCTTCACTTACTTTGTGTGGTTTATGGTCAGCTCACTTCTGACAGCCTGATTCTGAGGATCTTGGGGAGGGTCCAAGTTGGGAGGGAGTCCCATCCACCTGCTATCTTGCCCCACCGGTCACTGTGGCAATAGCCATGCCTCGCTCTTCACAGCTGTCAGAGCCTATCTATCGCACTGCCCACACCAAAGCCGTCAGACAATGAGTCTAGCCTTGCTTCTCCAAAGGAGTTGGCCCACCTTCCCTGCCCCCTCCTCCATCTCCTAGGTTGTGGAGACACCAATGAGATAGATGGAGCAGCTTCCACCTTCTGGGCAGACTGCTAGATTGCTTGCTAAGGAGCCCACCCCATTAATTTATAATAGGATTGCAAAGGGCATGTCTCAAAGTCTCCACTTGAAGAGCTGGCCAACCTATCATCCCTTTGTACATCCATGCCTTCGATTAACTACAGTATGTGCATTGCCTGCTGCACCTTTGATTAGCATTTTGCATATGCATCAGACTGATTAAAGCATGTAGGATGAATCAACACTAGAGTGTGAAGCCTTCAACAACTAGAGTGGAATCTACACAGATATAAAAAACGCTGTGAAAATGCTTTAAAAAAATGTTTTGAAAAATGTACTGAATTTGCCATAGCTCACCATCGCCATCTAGTGTCACATTTTATTTACTGCACAAATAAAAAACGTTTTATTTGTCACTTACAGACTCACCGTTAAAGACCATGTTCATGGAAGACAATCTTACTCGGCTATGAGTGATTGCCAAAGAAGAAGAAGACATACCTGAAGCAAATTGCTGATTTAGGGAGACAGGAAGAACACAGAGTTAAACACCAGCTGTCTGAGACTGCTCATTCTCAGCAATTGCTGACATGTCACACATATATACTGGAAGCTTCTGCCTCTGTTTGCTGCATTCACCACCCTCACCTACCCTTTTCCTTGTCTCCAGCCAATTTCTCCCCTTTTACACCTCATTCAACACCTTACCTGTCCCTCCACAGCGGTTCCTACTCCTTCCTTGCTGCAGGTATATTCAAATGGGAGATGGTGCTCCACACATCGGCTTGCTAAACCACTGTGGGAAGCACATCCCCGGCACCATTAAACAGCTTGCCTGGGGCCTACCTGGCATTCCTCATGCTGCAGTTGCGGTGGCCACCACTACTGCAGAAGGGACACGGGTTAAACCACAGAGCCTAGGGCTTGCCGATCAGAAGGTCGGTGGTTCGAATCCCCACGATGGGGTGAGCTCCCGTTGTTCAGTCCCAGCTCCTGCCAACCTAGCAATTTGAAAGCACATCAAAGTGCAAGTAGATAAATAGGTACTGGTCTGGCGGGAAGGTAAACGGCATTTCCGTGTGCTGCTCTGGTTCACCAGAAGCGACTTAGTCATGCTGGCCACATGACCCAGAAGCTGTACGCCGGCTCCCTCGGCCAATAAAGCGAGATGAGTGCCGCAACCCCAGAGTTGTCCATGACTGGACCTAATGGTCAGGGGTCCCTTTACCTTTACCTACCACAGAGCATAATGACACCTTACATTTGTTCGTATATAGGAAGAAATACATATATGCACACACCATGCCCAGGGTATCTTGTGTGATTCAGGGCATACCTGAATTCGTGCATGCTTAATTCCTACACTTATTTTGAGTGGGAAGGGTTTTGAGGGAATTAGCTATTAGTGGAGGCAACCCTATATCATATATGATCTATGTACAGTATGGGATTTCTGATCAGAGCAGTTATGCATCTGTCCTCTGTTACTTGCTATCTCCTTATCCACAAGTTTCAGGCTGTTGCTTTCTAGATTTGCTGATATGGTACGCAGTGAAATAAAGGCAGAAGGGGTTGGAACTCAAAAGATGGGTGTGTTTTCAAAAGCAATGTTTATTTGCAAAGAGTTGGTTCCAGACTTTTTCAGTAGGTCTCCTCTCTTAGTATGACTAAATCTGGATCAAATCCAGAGGAATGATCATGTTGGACAGTTCCTTCTGTTATCCCAAGACCCCCACCCACCCACCCCACTTTCTTTCTCCATCTGGCCTTTTCCTTGATTTCAAAAGAAAAGAAAAGAAAAAAGGAAAGCTTCTTCTTGTGTTTTCAAATATGATTGCAATTGAAGGATAGTTCTCAGAGGATTTTATGTGATCAGGCCATCAGCATTAAAGTGGCTCCTATGGAATTTATTTTTATAAACCTGGGTAAGATGAAGCATAATGGCATAATTTTACTTTATTAAATCTAAATCAGGAGATGCATCCTGCCAGGTCTCTACAGAGAAGAAGCATCCAGAGGTCTGTCTACTTAGCCCTGGAAAACTGCCATATCAATAAAAGGGGATTACGTTAGAATTTGCTTTTTTAAAGGTTTAGAAGAAAAAGGAAAAGGGAAAAACAATTCATTGCACATAATCCTCACCAACTATACAGAATGTAATGAAAAATGATGTCAGATTACTTCAGGTTATTTTGAATTCATCCTGTGGCATTTAGAACAAAAAAAATAATATCCCTCCTCAAGAACCGCTGCCAGACATTTCCGAAAGCATTTTGAAAGGATGTGATTCTCTATTATTAGAGTACCTAAAATACCTGCAGGCCCTCCAGATGGTGTTGGACTCCAACTCGCTCCTATCAGCTTTAGCCAACATGCTCAGCAGTCAGGGATGGTGGAGGTTTTAACCCAATAACATCCAGAGGGCCACCAGTACCCCAGCCTTGCAAGTTTAGAGAATGAATGTAATAACCTCTGAGTGCATGTTCCTGCAAGCTCCCCTCTTCGGCCCTGAAGTCATTGCAGGTGCTTTGGGTGGGCAGGAGGCAGGACTGGCATTAAAGGTTGGTGACTTTGGACAACAGCCCAAGGCCTAGCAGTTTGGGATGGTCCATGGTTGACTCTTGGCCTGATGCAGTGGATGAGGTGGAGCAGAAGCAGCCACCACAGCTTATCTAGGGAACTGAGTCTCCTTGGGTTGTCTCTGCCTTTTCTGTCAGTGGTGGAGGCTCATCCTCAGGGCTTCTTTTTAGCTGGAACTTGGTGGAACACAGTTCCAGCATCTCTCAGGTGGGCACCATTGCCATTATAAGAGAACAAGGGAGGCGTTCATGGTGAATTCCAGCACCTCTTTCTCTAGAAAAATAGCCCTGCTCATCCCCATCCTCACTGCTGACCACATAGAAGAAGGGAGAGGTTGAGCAAATTGCTCTAGAGAAAAAGCAAGTAAGAGGTGACATGAAAGAAGTGGCATGGCATGAAGAAAGTGGAGAGAGGAAAGTTGATTGTCTTCCATAAACATGGTTTTAAAAGTAAGTCCGTAAACAACTGTGGAGGCCAATTCTGAATCCACATGTCCTTCCACAGTGGGGACATAGGTTTCTGGATGGGAGTTGATCACGATGAAGGTTTGCCAAATGTGCCTTCATCTTAATACGTTTCTCCCTTTTGTCCTGAGTTTGAGCATCTTCAAAACCCATGACACCTTTGGTAAAGGCTGTTCTCCAATTGGAGTGCTTGCAAGCCAGTGTTTCTTAGTTGTCAGTGTTTATACTACATTTTTTTTTTTTAGATTTGCCATGAGAGAGTCTTTGAACCTCTTTTGTTGACCACCCGCGTTATGCTTTCCATTTTTAAATTTGGAATAGAGTAGTTGCTTTGGAAGATGATAATCAGGCATCCGCACAACATGACCAGTCCAACAAAGCTGATGTTGAAGAATCATTGCTTCGACAGTACACTGGCATTAGCTCACCTGTCTTCCCAAGTGATGTGTAAAATTTTTCGGAGACACCATTGATGGAATCTTTCAAGGAGCTGGAGATGGCGTTTATAAGTGGTCCACGTTTCACAAACATACAGTAAGGTTGGAAGTACAACCTTAGTACAATAGGAGGGCCATAGCTCAGTGGTATAACAACTGCTTTGTATGCAAAAGGTCCCAGGTCCAATGTCTGGTATCTCCAAGTAGAAATGGGAACAGAAATGTCCCATGTCTGAAATGTTGAAGTGTCACTACCGGTCAGTGTAGGCAATAATGATCTAGATGGACCAAGTAAACAAAGAGTGGGTAAGCAATCTGGGAGGGAATGATGCAATCAATCAGGAATGAGGAATTCAATACTGTTGCAGTATTCCAGTAACAACATCCCTGAAATATAAACGCTTACACCATCAGCTTGACCACAAACATCTTTCATGCCTAAACATTCAGAGAAATGGATTACAACCTCCATCTCGGCAAAGCTTTGTTCAATGGCGGCAGATTTGCAGTAGCAGCAGTGAGTCAACTACAATTAGACATTCTTGATCTGCAAAGAGAAAATGATTTCATTGCTTTCTGTCTGCTGGAAGAGATTGTGAAATAAAATCCTCTGGCAGCATTCACTCTCCACACTCCCTCATTGTTATCTTTCTCCATCAGGAAAGTAGGCCATATCTTAATTGAGAAAATGGATAGTATAGAGCACCTCAAACACATTAGCCCTATTCTCCAGGTGAGTAGAACAGGAATGAGGAACCTGTGGACCTCCAGATGGTGTTGTACCCCACGTCCCACCATCCCTGTACATGGCTTTGGAGTCCATGCTGGCTTTGGGAGCTGGAGTCTCACAACATCTGTAAGGCCAAAGGTCTCCTATCCATGGAGCAGAGTGACTGCAAGGATGGGGAGGAGATCACACCTGCTGTTCCTAACTTCATGCATCCACTAACCATACTCTCAAGCTCTTCACCTTCAACAGAAGATGAGAAGAGGATTTATGCACATTTACAGCTATATGTGCATCAACCCTTCCAGTAGATTAGAGACATAGTTCTCAATCACATAGTTGGTCTACAGCAGTATCAATAAAATCATAAAATCATATAATTAAAAAGGAACGGGTCCCAAGGGCCATCTAGCCCAACTCTCTAAAATGTAAGAGTCACAGCTAAAGCATCCATGACAGACGGCCATCCAACCTCTGCTTAAAAACCTCAAAGAAAGGAGAGTCTACCACCTTCTAAGGGAGTCTGCTCCATGGCTGAACAGCTCTTATCATTAGAAAGATCTCCCTGAAGTTTAGTCAGAGTCACCTTTCTCGTAAGCCATTGGTTTGGGTCCTACCCTCCAGAGCAGGAGAAAACAAGCTTGCTCCATCTTCCATGGGACAACCCTTTAGATATTTGAAGATGGCTATCATATCTCAACTCAGTCTCCTCTTTTCCAGGGTAAACATATCCAACTCCCGCAACCGTTCCTCATATGGCTTGGTTTCCAGGCCCTTGATCACCTTGGTTGCCTTCCTCTACACATGTTCCAGCTTGACAATATCCTTCTTAAATTGTGGTGCCCAGAATTGGACACAAGTACTCCAAGTGTGGTCTGACCATGGCAGAGTAGAATGACACTGTTACTTGCCTTGATCTGGACACTATATTTCTGTTGATGCAGCCTAGAGTCTCCGTTTGACCATTGATCCTTCTAGCTTAGTACCATCTACAGGATCTGGCAGCAGCTGTCCATGATTCCAGGCAGGGGTCTCTTCCTGCCCATAGAACAGTCTTTGCTGGATTGAACCTGGGACCTTTCCCCATACCAAACATGTGCTCAGCCACTGAGCTATGACCCTTGGTTCTGGGGTCACATGACAAAAGGTATGTCATGGTACTGGGACAATGCCAGGTTATGCTAAACTTTAGTAGCAGATGGGGTTTCATCTATATCGCTGTGATGATCCAGGAAGCATTCCTGGTCTGCAACTCATAGCACGCGCTCCATCCCAGAGAGCCAACAGCCACATGTCTGAGTCACTAAGAAAGAAAATAAAGTAACAGATTCAGCTGGCCAAGAGCTGTGGGTTTTGAAAGTAGTAAAAACTGCACATCAACACACCATTTCAGCGGCAGCCAATGCAAAGATTTGAGGTTAGGAGTGACGTTCGAAGCCTGATTGAATCCAGTGCGAAAGCCTGGTTTGGGCAGCTTTGCTCCCAGCTCAGCAAGAGTAAGAAGCTTAAAAAGTTCAAACTGAAACAATCCAGCTAACACAAATACCTTACTTGTTAGAATCATTGCATTTCTTGTTTTTATTTGTAGGCAGTGATGTTGGTGAAGATAACGAAGACTTGAATATAACTGGGTGACTCCTGGGCATTGAGTATGTCTTACACTAAGATAGGGTCTGTTGTGTTAACAAATGATTAGGTTCATCTTGCTTGAAAAGGACCCAATTGTCTACTTGTCTCTTGACCTTACTGTGTCTGTTTCTTCATTTTCCTCTTATTTTCACTAGGGGTACTGTTATACGAACATTTGGCCAACCCCAAATTTTCACATAACAGCACCCAATAAGTTGTTTGCACTCAGGCTTAGCTATGAAATTTGAGATTAAATTTGAGATTTAAGAGACTGCAAATTTGAGACTGCAAAACTTGTGTCTCATCAAAGGAGAGGCCACATTTACAAGCCTGCAGTGTGTGTGTGGGAGGGGGTTGGACCCCCTTGGGGGTCTCTTCCAACTCTACAATTCTATGATTTCAACATTTCACCTAAGGCTCAAACTTTAATCCAAGTTTCAATCCCCACCCACCCACCTAGTTCCCTAACCCTGAGCCTCTGCAGGTTATTAACAATAAAATATTAAAAGAATTAACCAAGAAATCAGACCCCCCCCTCAAAAAAAAAAGACTTTATGACACAAAAAACACACTTTGAAAACAAACATGGTATGAGATGCAGGGTATGAGATAAAGGCAAAAAGGCCTTTTTAGGGGACGACTCGCCCCTCCTTTCCCTGCTTAAGATGCCCTGGAGCAGACAAAACCCACCAAGCTTCTGAAATGTTGTCATTGGAAGGAATCCCTTACCAGATCTTGTCAAGATGCTGCTGACATTCCTAAGTGCACTCAAGTTACCATCTGTTGCCATGTTTCCTTCAGGTCTGCTGATGATGTGGGGAGTGGGGGGGGGGAGTTCAAGGACAAACTAAGAGGAGATTTGGTGCCACAAGTTGCTGTTACGGTAATATTTCTGTAGAAGATGCTGATTCCTCTTTTTCTGCCCGCTCCAGCATAATCAGCCTTTTTCCTGATTGGAGGAGTATCCATTAACAAAAATGCACACATAGGCATAATCATTAATGGACTATTGGAATGATGATTTATATTTAGGCAGTAGCACTGATCAATGTGCAGATCAACGGGATTTTTATCCGAGTGGGCTAATTCCAGTAAAAGCATCATGGGCAATTGGCGCTTTGTTTGGGCTCACTGAAATGAAATATACTGCATTGCGGTTCCTGTTTTCTAGGACAATTTTTTTGGGGGGGGGATCAGCAAAGAAGAAAGGAGGAAGAGTTAATACAGGTTAGTTAAATCTGAAATTGCATTTGGAAAACTGGCAAGTCTTGCCTTCTAAGATGTTAACATAAAAAAGAGGCAATGTGGTATAGTGGTTAGAGTTTTGATCTGGGATCTGAAAGGCCAGGGTTCAAACCCCCAACTCAGCCATGAAGCAGAGTGGACAATCTTGAGCCAGTCACTGCCTTTCAGCCTAACCTACCTCACAGGGTTGCTGTGGGGATTAAATGAGGAGGGGGAGAACCATGTTTACCACCTTGAACTCCTTGGAGAAAAAGGTGGGACATAAAGGCAAAATTAATTAATTAATTTAATTAACTGAAATGAAATCAAACCTCTCCATTCTGAAGGAAATCAGCCCTGAGTGCTCACTGGAAGGACAGATCATGAAGCTGAGGCTCCAATACTTTGGCCACCTCATGAGAAGAGAAGACTCCCTGGAAAAGACCCTGATGTTGGGAAAGATTGAGGGCACAAGGAGAAGGGGATGACAGAGGACAAGATGGTTGGATAGTGTTCTCAAAGCTACCAACATGAGTCTGACCAAACTGCGGGAGGCAGTGGAAGACAGGAGTGCCTGGTGTGCCCTGGTCCATGGGGTCACGAAGAGTCGGACACAACTAAACGACTAAACAACAACAACTGAAATGAAAATGAAGTCCATTCATGATTGCAAGTTTGGATTAAGGATGTGTCTTGAGACCAACAAGGCTGAAGACTAGTGACATAAAGAATTTCATGCTTTAAAAAGGGACAGCCTCGTTAATGCAGCATGGCAAAGTTGCTGTGTGAACAAACCCAACATTTTAATTGAAAATTCCATGTAAATAGTAGAGCTACTTGTGATCTGAGGCTTGCAGCGTGCTTTTAAAGTGCTCAGTGATGGTGACCATTTAGAGATGCAGCTGGGATGAATATAGGCTTTGAGTGTCTTTGATAATTCTGGCTTTTGCTCCAGGTCTATGCCTATAAACATGTCAGGATGCCACCTTTCCCTTCTCCCTCACTTGGTCTCATGTAAAATATGCTCTCACATATTTTGCTTCTCACAGACCTTCAACTGTGCAGAAGGAATGTATCCTGGTGTTAGAAATCATTATTTCTGTCTCCAACGCGCTGCTTACAGAGTGCAATGTCTGCACACTAGGAACAAAATATGCAAGCTGTGGGCCACATATTTTAAAAACCAGCAATTTTGACTTCTGCTTCTGTTACTATTTCTCATCCAGGCTCTGCTGCCTGTCTTCTGGGATGAATTTAATGAATACTGTCTTCTTTTAACTTATCAAATTATGAGATGTGCTTCTTATATACACTATGGTGACAGTTCAGGTTAGTGGGTAGCAGATAAATTAAATTACAGACAGATGTGGTTGCGAAGGGCAATCATCATGCCTTATTTAGATAACAGGCTAATCACTCTGAAAAAGAAATAAATATATCCCAATGGGCTTGGCATGTTTTAAAAAGTCCTTTCTGTCTCCATCAATGTAAATGCTACAGCTTATTTTGAGACAGAGTTGCAGCAATAACAAGCAGCAAGAATTTGCCATGTCTGCCTCCAGAAAAACAATTAACCAAATGCTGCTACCTTCTGTCTTCATAATTTAGACGTCATCCCAGAAGAGTTGGCTGCTCATGGCCTCTATGATGTTTCAGTGAGGTGTTTATTTGTGGAACAGATCAACAGCAGTATCAGAGAAAGCAATCCCCCAATCCTATGCTCATGTGCTTCAGTACTGTCCATGATTTACCTGTAGTTAAGCACACTGTGGGGTGAATGGGGTGTTAGGGGAGGGGGATATGCTGTGCTCCTTCTGGGATGGTTTGGCCACCTTTGGTCCCTGCACTCAGTTCTCATCTGTGGCTCATAGAAGCTGTAAGCATGTGACAGTGGTCACACCCTAGGAATGGCTTCGACTGGCCGGCTAAATCAGGCAAGAGTAGCTGATGGGTCTCAAACCCTTGGTGAGTTAGGGGCTTCCCCTGCATGTGAAGACAGGCTCTGGCAGATTGAGTGGACAAGACCAACAGTGGGTCCAATGGTGAAGAAGGCAGTTTCTGTAACTTTATGAAAAATACAGAAACTTTTCTACTAGGGACAATGGACACAGGTATAGCAAGAGAAGATCAGAAAATATTCCTCTATGCCACAGGAGCAGCAAGGATCCTAACTGCTGAAAACTGGAAAAAAGAAACTGTGCCAACAAAAAAGGAATGGCAAGACAAACTGTTAGAGTATATTGAACTGGCTAGATTAACAATTAGAGTTCACAGTAGACAAGAGTTTCAAGAAGCTTAAGGGAAATGCAGAGAATACTTCACAAAACAGTGCCCTAAAATACATAGCTGGACTTGTTTCGTTCAATGTCTGCAGGAGATCTTGTGGATATTTAAGTTATAATTAAAAAAAAAATCTTAATTATTCATAAAGGAAACAGCTTATAAGAAGCAAATAAGGAGGCCAGATACAGGATAAAGGAAGCCTTTTATTTGGTTGTTTGTATTGTTGTATGTTATGCTTATTGTATTTCTGTATTGGGGGGGTGGGGGTTTATGTTATGTTGTAAATAACATTTCCAATAAAATTTTAAAAATTTAAAAATTTAAAAAAGAAGAAGAAGGCAATTTCTGCACGTGCTGTAGAGGGAAGTGAGGGGAAGATGGGGCTCATCAGCCTGGGAAAGTAGCCCATCTAGGAGAAGGAAAATTCTGACCCTAAACCTCTGCTGCCTTGCAGGATATATTTGAGAGAAGAAAAGGCTAAGGAGTAAACCAGGCATAGGCATCTGGTTCCCCCTCTTTTTCATGGCATTAAGAGTGGGAAGGAAGAGCAGGAAAACATCTGATCGAGCAAAATGACGCAGTGATGTGTATACAAGCAGTTGGCAACAAAAGAGCAGAGAGCAGCTTTTGTTTGCAAAAACTGTTTATTTAGGAAAGACTTAGTGTCTCAGCATTTGCAAAGAGTATATTTTTTTAGGCTAGAACAAAAACGAGTCCAGTATGTGAAAAATAAACCAATGTCTTTGGGATTCATAGGCACCTTCAGTGCTATTTTTCTAGAAAAAGAGGTAGTGGAACTCACCATGAATGCCTCCCTTGTTAACTAATAATGGCAATGGTGCCCACCTGAGAGGTGCCAGAACTCAGTTCTGGCGAGCTTTGGCTGAAAAAAACGTCCTGGGCACCTTTATATAAATTTAAAATCCTCCTTGATGGTTTCCACTGTTGATTAACATGGACTAGACTCTGGTGCCTAGACTGCTCTCTTTATAGAAATACACCTTCATGCTGATTGATCAGTTCAGGGAATTCTCCATCATATCCCCACAGTTTCCCCAAAGCATTTTGAAGATGAGGAGATTGAGACACCTTGTCCTCCATTACCCAAGACAATTTGTGCATTGCTACTGTTTTTCCCTTGCAATTCCCATCCTAAGGAAGTTGTTTATGTGCTGTGTGACTTCTCATGAGAGCAAACTAAAAGCTAAACGATAAGATGCATCCCACAATCCAATGCAATACACAGGAAGTTCCATGGACTTTACAGTGTCTGGGCTTGGTGATCGATATCAGGGAAAAGAAAGTTGACCAGACAGCGCAGAAGTCTAGATGGTTGTAAAGTTGTGAGTTTTCAGCCAAAATTTAGGGATTGACAGACATCTCCTAACTAACTTACCATCACCATTCCACTGCCCCATTGACAGCCATCATCCTCTCCCCGCCAAAAAAACACACCTTCTTATCAGCACTACCTCCACCTGTGGTAAATTCACATATATGTACAGAGCGCATGGTCAAGGATCCTTCTGAAATCTTCAAAAGCTCCCCCCCTCCATTTCACCACCTGCAAATGGGTGGAATCTGAAGGGGTGGGGGACAAACTTCAGCTCAGGTCTACATAAGAAAGTATGATCGGTTTGTGAGAGTGTGACTCAGGCTTTCCTAACTTTGTGCCTTCCAGACGTTTTGAACTATAACTTACACCAGGTTAGGGGTGACTGCTATAACCTGACCAGACAGTCACTCAGGTTTATACTACTGCTATTCTGATTTATTTATATGGTACCTATGACAAGGCACCAACTTGAACAGAATATTGGTATTTAGAAACATTACTGCCGCTCACCATAGAGCAGAACATACCCATCGTGGCTAGAAGCCATACTTCATCCTAGAGGGAGGAAACCTTTTCTCTATCCACTTTCTCCATGGCATGCATAATTTTAAAAATAAATTTCTGTATCATACCACTTTAAATAAACCTACACATTTAAAGCACTTCCTTCCCACATTCAAAGCACATAGCTTCCCCTAGAGCAGGGGTGTTAAACTCAAATTCATCGGGGGCCGCATCAGCAGTTTGGTCACCCTCAAAGGGCCGGTTGTATCTGTAGGACTTACAGTACAGGAGAGAAGGGTTCAGGCAGCCGTTGGATCTGTCACATCACAGGATGGCATGCGCTCAATATAAAAACAAGTGGAGGTTTCCTGAATGCATGTAAAGTGGAGGGTTCCTGTGTAGAACGGCCGGCGCCGCTAGAGGGCAGACATTCTCTGGCTTGTAGGCTGCCGCGCATGCGCTGAAGAGGCGGCTTTCTTGTGTCAAAAAAAAGAGCGAGAATAAAAGGTGAAGGCTGGCGGCCGGCGGCGGCTACACGGGCCACATGACGAGGTCTGGCGGGCCGGATTCGGCCCGCGGACCTTGTGTTTGACACCCGTGCCCTAGAGAGTCCTGGGAACTACAATTTCTTTTCCTTTTTTTCTATATTTTTTATTAAATTTTCTGTTTTACATTTTAGAAAATTTATTTAAACAACCTGAAAATATCAATGACTTCCCTTCTTCTCTTCCCATGGTTCATTGTGCATAACATAAATCCCGGAATATTTTACATAAACGAAACCATTCAGTATTCCATTGTTACAGCCATCAAAACTTATTTACACTGTTGAATTTATCTTAATGCTGCTCACGTTTTCAAGTGTACACAATTTCTTCCCATATATTCAATAAACATTTTCCAATCTTCTTTAAACACATGTTCTTCATGTTCTCTTATTCTATATGTTAGGTCCACAAGCTACACATATTCCATCAGTTTAAGTTGCCATTCTTCTTTTGTTGGGACTTCGCTTGCTTTCCATTTGGGGGCTAATAAAACAGGGGTCACAGAAGTTGCATACATAAATACATTTTTTTGGTACCTGTGAATTTCCATCTGAATTATCCCCAAAGTGAGCTAGAATTTCTTAAGGGTGCTGGGAATTGTATTTCTGTGAGGGGGGAACTACAGATCCCAGGATTCTTTGGGGGAAGTCATGTGCTTAAATTCGCCTTGGCTTTGCCTTAAATGTCTGGGGTAGGTCAACCCCCAGTCTGTGCCCATTCGGACAATACATAACACAATAATCTGTGTACCTTCTTAATACGCAGCACATTCCTTCTGTCAGCTTTTAGGTGTAACAGCACAAGAGTCACTCACGAGACTCAGTTATTTTAAGGATCTTGTCCACTTGATTTTTTTTTTTTTTAAGGAAATTTCTGAGCAATGACTGTACAGAGTCTCCACCTGGCTTGCAGCCCTCCCTCCCCCTCCCAGTTCCTTGGAAGCGGGAGCAGGATCTCGGCAGCAGCAGAAGCCCAGGCGGCCCACAGCCGATCTGTAAATGCTTGCTGACAGGAAGTGGGAAGGGAGCTGCACTACACAATCTCGCAGCACGTAAGCTCTTTTCCCACATCCTGTCAGCGTCACTTGCAAACTGGGCACCGGCCAGTGGCTGACGAGATCTCAGTAGGACTGCTGCTGTTTTGCTGAGAGGTTGGCAGCAGCCCAGCTGGCCATCCTGGGCTTTGTTTGGGCTCCTTGCCCTGAGAACGTGGATCCACATTCACCTAGCAGAGCCACTCTTCCTTAGAATTGACACCATTGAAGCAGACAAAACCAAGGCTCGGTATAAGGCCAATTCAGTACAAGGATGCAACTTTGGCTGCTGGGACCATAGGAGGCCACCTCACATTGAGTCAGACCCACTGGTCCATCTAGACCAGTATTGTCTACCTTGACTGGCAGTGGCTCTCCAGGGTTTTAGGCAGCGAGTCTCTCCCAGCCCTAAATGGAAGTGCTGGATATTGAACCTGGGACCTTCTAGGTACCTTTTTCACATGTGGTGGTCATGCAAGGAAATAAAGGCTTTCTGGGAAATAATATATAATGAACTGAAAAAAATGTTGAAAATAACTTTTGTAAAAAACAACAACCCAGAAGCCTTCTTATTAGGAATTGTAGGTACCGACATCCCAAAGGAACAGAAGACACTTTTCAGGTATGCGACAACAGCAGCACGGATGCTTCTAGCCCAGAGATGGAAAGAAGAAAGAGTCCCTGGTGAAGAGGAATGGCAAACCAAGCTGTTAGACTACGCTGAAATGGCAAAGCTGACCGGAAAGCTCAGGGACCAAGAAGACAAAAACTTCAAGAAAGAATGGGGAAAATTTATCATTTACTTAGGAGACCACTGCAAGCCAATGAAAACATTAGCGGGATTTTAATCTCACTTAGTAATGTAACACATATTATGGACAATATGGATAGATATAAAACATAGACTATGAAATAATATGCAGTTGAAAACATTGACAACAGGACCCGTGGAGGGGATGGGGGAAGTCTTGAGATTCAGATAAATCTCTTGATATGGATATGTATTTGGTTTTGTTATAAATTTACACCTGTAAAATCAAATAAAAACGATTTTTTTAAAAAGAAAGAACAACATGCAAGGCCGATGTTCTACCACGGAGCTATGGTAAAGCTACAGTTTGTTGCAGTACAAACATCTGCCATGCTGCCAGAGGAGCAAACTATCATTCAGACTGCCCAGTCATGAGTATTTTGCAAGAAGAAAATGAATCTGACGGCCTGATCCCATGAAGTCTTATGTGGGCCTCCAAAGTACACAGAAACTAATGACTAGAGCAGGAGTTTGGAACGATTCAAAGAGCCCTGGTGCGGAACACTGGTACACTAAAGTCTGTTTTGTTTTGCTTTTTCTGCAACGGTAGAAAAGAGGACAAAAATTCTGTAGAGCTAAAGGCCAGATTAAAAACGACTTCTTCTTTTGCAGCTTGGTATGGTTTTATTAGGTACACATGTCAAGTAGAACACAGCTCAAGTCTGCCAACACACTTTGTGCCGATTTGGAACTCATTACTTTGGACATTCCTGGAATATCGCAGCCCCACTATTCATTTGCCTGCTGAAGATGATAAAAATGCTTTGTCTCGCTGTTTTGTCACTCACAGTCTGGAGCAGGGCGGTTTAAAGAAACATCTGAACAGCACCTGAAACAAAGGAATCTAAGGCTCAGGTTGGAGCAATTCCTTGGACATGTTGCTTTTTTACAAACTGAATGGAAACTAATTTTTTAAAAAATAATAGTTGTCCATGCCTCGTTCTGCAGCAGCTCGATGCCATGTCTGAGCCACGCAACCAAACACAAAGAAATCAGTGCTGAACATGCCTAATAATTCTGCACAGGAACCGGGCTGTAAACTGCTGGTAGCTTTGATGGCTTAAGCATCTGAAGTATGCAAGGCTTGTGAAATATGGACTAATGAAGCATCATAGACATCTTGGTGATGCCTGTTATGTAAAGAACTAAGACGGCTGCACTTGCTCTGCATGCTCCGGAATAGTTGGACTTCCACAAAGCTGTGCCCATTCATATGGGAGCTGCTTTGAACATGGCCGAGGAAGAATTTGCGGGTTCGGTTAAATCGCTTTCTCCTTTTCTAGAACCTGTAAGCACACATCACTTGAGGGCTTGTTTTCACATGCAAGAGATAATCTCTTCTTTCCAGACGCCCCTCGTGGCTTCTTTGTGTCTCCCACACATTACCTTTGGGGTACGTTGCGATGAAATCCGCCATTCAAATCGCTGGAAGCCCTGTGGAATTGAGATGAGGTGTAGCCAATTTGTGAATGAAACAATTGCTTTGGGCCTGTGAGCCATACCTGGATCCTGAAGATATTTCAAAAGCATGAAGTATTTACCTATTGAGTTGTGGCTAACTTAGGCAAGAGATAGCACCAGCTTATTGTGAAACATGCCAGTGCCTATTTTCCAAACATATAAAATCCAGGGTCAGGAAGAAAACAGGTCAAAATCCACTGGGAGGTCTTTGGGTGATCTACAGTAAACCAACAAGGGTTTCTGACCACTTTCTGGTTTACAAAAGCAACAGTTGAAAGGCTATTCCCACCCCCCAGTTAGCTGGCTATATGAAGAATGCTTAAATGTAGTACAAGAATTGTGGGTGTGAGTGTGAAACTTACCTCACAGGCTTGTTGTGAGGATAAAATGGGGGAAGGAAGAGAACCATGTATGCCACCTTGAGCTCCTTGGAAGAAAAGTCGGATATAAATGGAAACAACAACAACAACAAAAACTAATAATAATAATAATAATAATAATAATAATAATAATGTGAGCTCAATTCTGCTTCTGAAAACAAATGCATGGTCTGAACATGCTCTCAGAAGCATCCTGTCAATTATTCACAAGTGTTTTAGGACATAGGACTTGGTATAAATCAGACCATTACTCAGTCTAACGCTGTCTATACCAGCCATCAACATCTGTAGTCCAGATGTTCTTGGACTACTGTTTCAAACATCCCTGATCATTGGCTATGCTGGCTAGGACTGGTGGGAGTTCAACAACATCTATAAGGCACCAAAATGGGAATGCTAATCCAGTGGCATAGCATGGGGGGGGCTGAGGGGGCTGTGGCCCAGCGTGCACTTTGGAGAAGGGGGCGCATCCATGTGCCCCCCATGACAGGCTCCCTCACTGGAGCCTGGCTTCAGTGCGTGAGGGAGCTGCCTCTGTAGCAGCTCCACTCCCAGGTCTAGTCTGACAGGGGAGTCAACAGCATTGTTGTCTCTCTCCTCAGCTGGGCTGTGCACCACCTGGCTACAGCTCCACTTCCGGGTCTGGCTTGACCCTAGGGCGGAGTGGAGGAGTGTATCAGCACTGCTGCTGCATCTCCTCAGCTGGGCTGCATGCCAGGGGTGCCAGCTATAGGGGATGGAAGGGGCTTCAGCCCTCTCAATATTTCTAGGCAAGGGACCACCATCCCCTGACACCTCTCACACCCAAGGGCGTAGCAACAGGGTGCGGGGGGTGCGGTCCGCACCAGGTGCCATCCTGAAGGGGGTGACATTCGGTGTCCTCCGCCACTCCCCCAAGCCCAGCGAGCGGCAAAGTGGTGAGCAGCCAAAGCGGCAAAGCTGCTTCTGCGGCTCTCCCCCTTCCCCCCAGCTCACTGTAGGCCTGGGAGTCGTGGGGGGACGTGCCAAATGTCACCCCCCCTTCAGTCTGAAGAGGAATGACATTTGGCTGGAGGGGCCGCCCTGAGATCAGCCCACGGGGAGGATCATGCAGCCGCACCGAGATTGGCCCCATGGGTGAATCGCCTCACCCCTTGGGCAGATCGTCCCCGCACCCGTAGGTGGATTGCCCTGCCCCCAGGTGCACGGCATGTGTGCCACTCTGGGTGTCAGAGCACCTAGCTACGCCACTGCTCACACCCAGCCTCAGTTCTGTTCCCAAGTCGTATCTGACCCGGGAGGTGGGGAGAAGCAGGAGAGTCATTGAAGCGTTTTTGTCCCTCTCTTCGGCTGGGCAGTGCCACGCAAGGATGCTGCCGAGGCAGCATTCTCAGGCAAAAGCTGGCCTTCCGGGAAGGCACTCTGGTGTTCCTCAGACCAATCCTCCTTCCATAATAATAATAATAATAATAATAATAATAATAATAATAATAATTTATTCCCCCCCCCCAATCTGGCTGGGCTTCCCCAGCCACTATGGGCGGTTTCCAACAAAAAATTAAAATACAGTAATTCATTAAACATTAAAAACTTCCCTAAACAGGGCTGCCTTCAGGTGTCTTCTAAAAGTCTGGTAGTTGTTTTTCTCTTTGACATCTGGTGGGAGGGCGTTCCACAGGGCGAGTGCCACTACCGAGAAGGCCCTCTGCCTGGTTCCCTGTAACTTGGATTCTCGCAGTGAGGGAACCGCCAGAAGACCCTCAGCGCTGGACCTCAGTGTCCTCAAACCAATCCTCAGGGAACTGCAGCTCTGGAACGGGAATGGGAGAGGCAGAACAGGAGAGGGTGACCCTTCCCTGTCACAAGAAGTCTATGACTGAATCTCCCAGCTTTTTTCTTTCAGAAGTGCCCAGGGAAAAGAGTGTTCATCTTTCCCCAATCCCATTTTCCTGACCTAAACTGTCCCCTCCCCAAGAAACTATCAGCTCCACCATACATGTGTGTGCTTAGTTACCTATAGCTGGGTTGTGATTCCCCCCCCCCCAGAGCAAAGCTAATAGTAACTGGGGGGAGGGGGCTGATTTTCACAGTGAAAATGGAACGAGGGGAAAGGGTTAAGTACCCCTTCCCCCTGAGCTGTTGCTCTGCTCAAAATCGAGAATTATGCAGCTGCTTTAAAGCAAAGAGACAGGGTGAGTTGGGAAATCCAATCCTCGATCATCTACATTGTGCCTTTTTAAGTTCCCAGTATCCCAGACTGCTGCCGCTGGAGGACCTCTTGCCCTGAAATGTCTTTGTTGTGCTACGACATTCTTGATAACCACGCTCTAAAAAAAGGACTTATCCAAAAAAAGGAAGGTCAAGAGGAGGGCAATGAAAGTGCTCTGTCCCAAGGACTTGCCTTATGAGGAGAGAGACCAGAAGGGACTGTTTTAATTTAGCCTCTAAAGAGGATGATGAGTCAAGGGAGATAAAGAGCACTTGAAAACAGTGCACCTGACACACACACACACACACATACACACACCACCCACAACACTAGAAAAAGGAGGAATATCATGGAATTAATAAACCAGGCACCAAAAGATGCTCTTCTGTTCCCAAAAGAGTGAAGGCAACCTGCAGAAAGCTAGAGGTTTGTTACACCACTGGGAATCTTGTACAGTCTGTGTTCCTGATGTACAGCTGGTGCCTTGACAGCTAAAACGGGAGTGGTGACTCCAAGAATTCTGGTGTCCAGAATGGGCCAAGGGACCTAATTCTCATTGCCAAATCTTTAAAAGCATATTGTCAGCTTGGAAGAGATGCAGAAAAGGGCAGCTAAAATGAAACAACAGATTTGTGGTTGATTTGTTAAAATTTGGCAAATCAATAAATATGATTTGGCAAAAAATAAAGATAGATAAATAAAATAAAATAAATAAAATAAACCGATCCAGGGGCTGGAGGAATTGTCCTATGAGGGAAGGCGACAGTGGAATGGTGATGGAGTAACATGATAGAGTTGCCTTGAATTATGCATGACATGGGGGGAAGGGAGGTGCTTTCTCTCGTTCTCATAGTGCTATAACTCAGCAATCCAATGAAGCTGAATGGTGGGAGATTAAGTACAGGTCAAAGGAAGAACTTTGACATAGTGTGTAGTTCTACGGAATTCACTGCAACAAGATGCTGCCAACCAACTTGGATGGCTTCAGACATTTCCATGAAGGAAACAGCCATCAGTGGCTATTAGTAGAGACAAGGAAGAAATTCAATTCAGTTTTCCTTCAAAGCCGAACATCCCAAATTCCTACTTTTCAATACAATACATAAACCAACCCACAGTCGTCCTTTGAAATTCACATTTTCTCTGAATTTTGCAATGCAATCCTCCAGCCAAGAGGGGTGTGCAAAAATGCATGTGCTTGGGTAAAGTGTGCATTAAAATGCATATATTGTCAAAACTAACATGCAAAAATGTGCTGTATTAGAGTAAACCACTTTGCAAAAACGTATAGATGAGTCGCTGCACACAAAGATATGTTTATTAGGAGTAATTCATGCAAAAAATGTTGGTGAATTTGCAAGATGCTTTTTTAAAAAATGCAAGTTGCTGCTGAAATGAATTGAAGACTGGAAAAATTAGAAACTTGCAGAACTGAAAAGAACATTCACCCCTAGCTTCTACTCATGATGACTGTATACCACCTCTAGCATCAAAGACAAAAAACACATTATTTTCAGTTGCTGGGGTACATGAACAGGAAAGGGCTGCTGCCCTCATGTCCAGCTCATAAATGTCTATCAGCATCTGGTTGGCCACTGTCAGAAACAAGGCACTGATAGGCCTTTGGCCTAATCCAGCAAGGCTCTTCTTAGGCTCTCATCTGGCCTCCTACTTACTTAACGGCAAAGCTTGCTAGATTTAGCCTCTAGACTTTTGCATTGCAGTCAAAGTCTGCAAAGGGCAGTCCTTTTCAAGCAAAGACCTGCCCTTCCAGTTGAAAAAGTCTAGACAAATGCCACTGTGTTGAATGGAATGGCTAAAAAGACTACAGAAGCAAAGAAGCGAGGAGGAAAGAATAACTGAACATATTAAAAGATTAGGGGAGGTTCACAGGATGGAAAGTTCTAAGAATCAACTGTGCTCCACACCCAAAAATATTCAAGAAGGGTCCCAAGTGACTCATCTAATGAAACGAGGAAAATGATATTGTCACTATAATCCTTACTTGGTTGATTACCGCCGAATTGCATATTTTTCTCAGCAGTTTTTGGAACGCTGCCATTTCTTGGGTTTCAAATGCATTTCAGCCACTGCAGATGTCAAGTGTGTTCAGAAAGCGCTTCTTTACTATTGCTGTTTGCACAGTGCCTCACCACCCCTGCTTAGATGGATTACAACTCCCATCAGGAGTGCCAGCTAGGCCCTGCAACTGTGGGTGCCCAGGGCCGTGGCTGCCATGTAGCATGCATGGCCTTTGTGCCAAAATTTGTGGGTGCCTGGTCCCTTCATGGGGAATTTTGTGGGGTCTCGGGCACCCAAGGTCCCAAGGAGTTGCTCCTATGACTCCCATCAAATCCAGCTAGCACAGCCATTGGACAGGAATGATGGGAGTTATAGTCCAGTAACATCTAGAGAGCCACATGTCCCCCACTCATGCTTTAATAGTTGTGTAGACAAGCATGATGTCCTCCCTCCTGCATAGCCCTCTAGGGAAGGTCTTGCACACAAACTTCTGTTGAATCCATGTTGCTTCTTGACTCTCTTCTCAACCAACATGGTCCAAACAGATAATGGGTTGGACAGCAGAATCCTTTTGGAGCCAGACTGAAAGTACTCAATTAGATGGTCAGCCTGGAAGACCTAGAAAGTAGTTCACCTTGCCAGCTGTTGCCAGTGGCGTAGCATGGGGGGTGCAGGGGGGCCGGCCGCACCGGGCACAACATCTGGGGGTTAGGGTTAGGGGGCGCAAATCCACAGGTTAGGGGGCGCAAATCCACGGGTTAGGGGGCGCAAATTACTTGCCTTGCCCCGGGTGCTGACAACCCACGCTACGCCACTGGCTGTTGCTACTGGTTGTCAGGTAGTAGTGGCTAACCACTGGTTCGGGGACTTGATTCAGCCCCCCTCCCCAGCAAAACTTTCTGCCCCCCTAAGACTGCTCAGATTTTGGTGCCGACAAAAAGGGAAGATACAGTGCTGAGGTGGGCAAAGGCTAGTGCCTTGGCAAGGCTGCGAATTGTGCCCTTTCCGGTCATCAGACTGCATGAATCTGCTTAGGATTGGAGGTTGTGTGCCTGTGTATGTATCTGCATATGTGTGTCATGGATGTAGATCTGGCCTCCAAGGATCGCGCCACGATTGTGGCTGCCATGGTGGAAGCAGCAGCTTCTGACACATTCTTTGCTGGACCCTCTCAATTTTCAGAGGGCGTTCAGCTCCGCCCCGGCTCTCCATGGTGTAACGCGACATTGGGCGCGTGACATCCAGACATCACATCAGGCCTCCTCGATAAGAAGATGGTCCCTCTGCATATGAGCAGCCTCTGAAAACGGAGTGACAAGTCACAGACAGTTGTATCACCCAAAACAGCCTGGGACTTGTAGTTTCTACAGGAGCTGCAGAGTCCCATGCTTCTTGGGTTGAGAGGTAAATGGGTATACTGTAAATCCCCCTGTGATCCTCAGATGAAGAGCAGGGTATAAATTTAATAAAGAATTAGCAGCAGTAGTAGTTTAAATATGGGGGTAGGGGTGCTTTTATGTCTTCACAATAGTACTTTTTCATACTCATTTGTTTGCAGGCAAGGAAACGAGGAACAGCAACACTGTGCTTCATTTACGAGAGAGAACGTGTTGCCTCATGAGCTCTGGGATCACCAAAGTTATATCCTCAAACTGGGACTGATAACATCAATCTGCACTGAATTCTGCCTTGTATGGCGTGGGCACAAATGATGCATAACAGCTGTCCGCTGGAAAGGAATGTAATCACATAACAAAAGCTATATGGCTCTGGATCACTGAAATTCTTCTTGCAGCTGTCTACAATAACTATATATAAGTTTATCCCCCCAACCCCCGGTAATGGCTTCATCCACCTGTTTTGAGTTCAAGATTCTCCCTGCTCCCCCCTCCCCCACAAAAAATTACAGGTTGACACACAGAGCTGACCTAGTGATCCTATACATTTTGAGGGTCACATGAATTCCATGCAATGTGACTATTGCAGTTGATCCCCCATTTTTTTATACCATTGATTAGTTGGTGTGATCCAATTTTATTCATTTAAGAGAATATACCTGTGAATATGCAAACAAGGCACGAGCGCAATAGTCAGTCATAATAAGCTCTTTGTTGGGCTTCTTATTGAATGGTTGGATATGATGCAAGGCCAAGTTAAAAACCCTTACAATCTTGGTATAAACCCTCACTTTATATCACTAGTTTTTAAAGATCCTTTAAGGCAGGAGAGGGAATGCCTATGGTCCTCCACTACAAGTCCCATCATCCCTGACCATTGACCAACTGGATAGCTCAGTTGGTTAGTGTGTAGTGTTGATAACACCAAGGTTGCAGGTTTGATCCCCAAACGGGACAGCTGCAGATTCTTGCCTTGCAAGGGGATTGGACTTAGATAATCCTCAGGGTCCCTTCCAACTCCACCATTGTATGATTCTATGACTGGCCATGTTGATTGAGTTAGATGTTGATGAGAGTTAGAATCCAACAACATTGCGGCAGGGAGCAATTTCCCCCACTCCTGATGTAAGGGCTGACTGAGAAGGCAAAAAGCTGGCCAAACACAATGGCACGTCATCAGAAAGTCAACATAATAGCACAGTCATGAAAGTTGAAATCCCGTGGAAACAGAAAGATGGATCCATGATAAGATGATGAAAATGCCTATTGGAGCAGAGCATTATATTAAAGTCATATTTCTGCAACATTAAAGTCGTATTTTTTAGATGTAAAGAGCTATCCAAATGATGGAGGGAAAACAACGATGGGAACATATATTCTGGCATGTTACAACAGCAGGCGGGCCAAGAATCTGAGGAGTGACCAGCTAAAGTATTTCAAAACATACATTAGGAGCAAGAAGCCTGCCAGGGAATTGGTGGAGCTCAGAGACCACCAAAGTGCAAAGGGAGATTTGGGGTGGGGGAGTCAGTAAGCATCCGTTGCAGTTCTTTTTAACTGCTTATTATTTGGCTATATGGATGTGCAATTTCTAATAGTTATATTCAAAGTGTACTAACTTTGAACTTTCATTATATACATTTAGCTACCTTCTCCAATCTAGTGCCCTTCGAGGTTTTGGTTGGCCAATGGTCAGGAATGATGGGAGATTGTGGTCCAAAACTGTCAAGAATCCCATGGGGCTTTCTTCGAGGAGATGGTCTGATCCCAAGGAGGAGTGGGAGGAACTCAAAGAGTTTGAGCCAGATGACACCGGGGGGAGCCTAGCGTGATGGGGAAAGTGCTATGGAGTTTTTCTAGAACACAGGTATTGATTGTGCTCTTTCCATTTTCACAACACTGCTTGGGATTTGAGCTCTGTGCGCAGTGCAACCTACGATAGAATTCATTACTAATTCCTTTTTGTTGCTTATAAAGTATGGTCTGTATCCAACAATAACATGAACACTGGTAAATGGGTAGGAAAAATGAGGAGATCTGTGCACATTTATTGCTCTTTATAAAAAGTTCTTTGGGTGATCATTTTTAACTATTTAAAAACATAATTATATTTATTTGAGAGGTCTGTTTTATTGTTGGCTTAACATACATTATAATTTGAAGCATATTGGGTAGGAAAACTGAAGGTATCTGTGTGCCATTATTGCTGTGTATAAAAAGTTGCTTGGGTAGTCATTATAAACTATCTAAAAGCATAAGTTTATTTATTTAAGAGGTATGTTTTATGGCCAGTTTAATTTATAATATAAAGTGTTGCATTTTTTAGATATAGACAATGCTCCTATGGTGTTGGGCATGGGATAAAGAAGGAAATGCCCTAGAAAATGTAGGACACTGGATGGAAAGAAACCTATTTGGACCCCAGGATTCATAGGTTGACATGCACACATGTCCACAACCTTTAAGTCCCCTATTCTTCATGGTTCCAAATAGCAACTTTGCAAAACAACAACAGACCTCTGGACCTTTCTGGTTTGGGTCCATGCAGTTATTCACACAACGATGGCAGCAGCCATGTAGGGAATTCACAGAATCGTAGAAACTGAAGAGTTGGCAAGGAACAGGAGGACCATTGAATCCAATCCCTTGCAATGCAGGAATCTGTTGTCCAATATGGACACAAACACATGACCTTTAGTGATGTGCATGCAGGGAATCTCAGGTTCATTATCTGGAATTTCCAGACACAAAAGGATGAGGCAGCAGGTGATGAGAAAAGGAGCCTGCTGAGCTACAGACAAGTCAGACTATGTGATGGAACCAAGGGCAAAGCTTGATAGGGTGGGATTAACATTTTCTTGTCACTGTGTTTCCTCTTGGGCTACCTATCTCTGCTTGCTTGTATGCTTGCCTTCAGGCCAACACCCCTGATTAAAACAAACAAACTTAGATGCCGCCACATACTAAAATCACCCATACTTTCCGACCGATGGCAATTCCCTATATAGTTACTCTATAATTTTGGAGGCTGACTCTGGAATTACTGGGCAGTTATTGACTCCTGCGCTTGCTGCAGGAACATGCAACAAAGAAGACACACGTTTGTTCATGAGTCCATGTAAGGTAAAAGGTAAAGGACTCCTGGACAGTTAAGTCCAGTCAAAGGCGACCATGGGGTTGTGGCACTGATCTTGCTTTCAGGCCGAGGGAGCCAGCATTTGTCCGCTTTCTGGGTCATGTGGCCAGCATGACTAAGCCACTTCTGGTGCAATGGAACACTGTGATGGAAACCAGAGCACACGGAAATGTTGTTTAACTTCCCACCGCAGCGGCACCTATTTATCTACTTGCACTGGCATGATTTTGAACTGCTAGGTTGGCAGGAGCTGGGACAGAGCAACAGGTGCTCACCCCGTTGCCAGGATTCAGACTGCCAACCTTCTGATCGGCAAGCCCAAGAGGCTCAGTGGTTTAGACCACAGCGCCACCCGTATCCCAATGAGTCCATGTAAGGTAGCTATGACCCTTTTTTGGACAGAGATCATTGGGCCACTGTACTCCATGCTCCAGTAATTTCTGGATTGCTGGCTGAGGTTCCATTCAGATTTCATATAACCCCTGTTTTAAAACAGGTTCATCGGTTGTCAGTTCATTTCCAGGCCCAAGTTAACATGCTCATATCGGTATTTAAAGCCCTGCACAACTCAAGTCCCAAATATCTGAAAGGCTTCCTCTTTCCCTACAGACCCTCTTGGTAGTTCCTTCACCCTCAGAGGCTCGGGAAGTGGTGGTCCAGGAGAGGGCCTTCTCTGTGGTGGTCCCTAAGCTGTAGAAATCTCTCCCCACAGAAGTACTTCTGTCACCTTCATTTACACTGCCTTTTGAGTCTTGAGGTGTATATTTTTAGGACCAACCTCATTTTTGTGATGGTAAGTTGTTTTAAATGGTTTCTAATATTGTGCTAAAATGTTCTAACCCACCCTGGGAGCTTAGGGTGAGGGGCGGGTAAATAATGATGATGATAAGGTAAAAAAGGTAAAGGAGCCCTGGACGATTAAGTCCAGTTAAAGGCGGCTATGGGGTACTCATCTCGCTTTCAGGCCGAGGGAGCCGGCTTTTGTCCACAGATAGCTTTCTGGGTCATGTGGCCAGCATGACTAAACTGCTTCTGGTACAACGGAACACCGTGACGGAAACCAGAGCGCATGGAAACGCCATTTACCTTCCTGCTGCAGCGGTACCTATTAATCTACTTGCACTGGCGTGCTTTTGAACTGCTAGGTTGGCAGGAGCTGGGACAGAGTAATGGGAGCTCACCCTGTCGCGGGGATTTGAACCGCCAACCTTCTGATTAGCAAGCCCAAGAGCCTCAGTGGTTTAGACCACAGCACCACCCACATCCCCAATGATGAGGATAATAATGTATTTGTTTACAGAGATTATATCCTACAGCTTCAGTGTAGGTTTGTGCTTCCAGGGTGGCCAAGAGAGGAGCAGAAATCTTTTCCTCTGGTACCAAATGGTGGTAACAACGTCTCCAAGCAGACCTCCCTGGAGAGGACATTCCAAAGGCAAGGAGCCAACACAGAAAAGGCTCTCTCGGGAGACCACCCATTTCACTTAAAAGCCAAAGAAAGGCCTCAGATGATGCAATTGACAACTCTGTAGGGAAATCGTTCACGAAGCAACATTCAAAATGTTTTCAAAAGATCAGCAGCTGCTTCTAATCTTTGGAAGGGCCTATCCATATGCATCTCTAATTTTAACATGAAGCAAGTCATCTGCAAAAAGTTAGCTGCACTGGAAGATACAAATCTGTTTTTTGATCAGACCTCAACCAATCAGTATGGCTTTCCCCTTTCCTAAGATCTGGAAGCAATGCAAGGAAACAAACAGGAATCACCACGAAAACTAAATCCAAGCCAGTAACTCTTCTTCAAACTCTTTAGTCCACTTTTTTGATTAGGTGCTCGAATGCCGATAGAATTTCCCCTTCTTCTTACCACAGGCATTCCAGTGGCAATTCACATTCTCTAGCAGAAATGAAAGAGGATAAACTGTCCCTGTAATCGTTTAATGCGCAGTAAGGATACTAAATGAAGGAATGTGAGCCTCCCCACTACCTCTTGACTCATATGCATACATTTTCATTCTCCTTTTATTTCAGCCAAAAGAACCAGGCTGAATTAATTTAAATAACTAGGTAAGTCGATATGGAAAATTGCAAGCAATATGATTTTCTATGAAAAGAAAATAATGTAATGGGGCCAGTTTGAAAGAACACCAAAGGCATTTTATTCACATTGCTTGTTCCCATTACTTTCAAAATACACTTATTTTTCTGCCTTGGGCCAGTTTCGAATGATCAGTCATTCCTTGCATATTCAAGGAAGCTTGAATCAAGCTTTTTTTTTTTTTGCATTCAGAAAGCAAAGTAAGACATCTGTGTTGGAATCAGGAAAGGAATGAGAAAGACAAAGGCGTCTATTTTGCAAATGCCTTATCCCGGGCTTTTGCATGTGAGACACTTTGGACTCCCCATGCCTAACTCAACCTACCAGCCACACATGGTGGTTTCCACTGGATAGGCAAGAATCTGAAACAGGAGGTTTGATGGGTCACCACCTGGCAAGCTATGTTTAGCTTGGAAGGTCATGAGTTGTGCAGCTCTGCTTTAGACGCCATCCAGACACTTTTAATGGCTCTACTGATCCAAATCAGGATGGTGACTAACAAGAATAAAATGAACACAATAATATATAATAAAATACACGAAAACAGCAATAAAATACAAAATAAGGAGAGTAAAAACAAAGCCTGCAAAAGATCAGCAAAATCAACCAATAAAGTAGAATATTTGTTTCCAATGCATTTATCAGCCAAATGCTTGCACAAATAAAAATGATCTACATGTAAAAAAATAGAATAAGCATAGCGCATGTGATGTGTGAGAAATCAGAAAGATAGCAACTGTGAGAGCCAGAGCGGTGTACTGATTAGAGAGTTAGATTGGGGTTCAAATCCCTGCTCAGTCATTGAATGACCTCGGACTGGTCACAGTCTCTTAGCATAACCTATTTCACATTATTGTGGGGACAGAACTTTGTAACTTATCTTGAGCTCTTTGGACAAAAGGTGAGATAAATATGAAACAAGGTGAATGAATGAATGAATTTATTGACCTAAAGCAGTGGACAGAGGGAGGGATTTGTTCATAAGATTGAAAGCAAGGCATGATCCAGGCCAGGGACCAAAACAGGGAAGGAGGGAAACACGAAGGAGGCAGGAAATGAGCAGAAGAGAAGTCTAGCAGGCTTAGTAGCTTCCTTCACCAACAATGATCCCTGAACTGAAGGAATGCAGGAGGGTAGGAGCTATAATAATAATAATAATAATAATAATAATTTATTTATACCCCGCCCATCTGGCTGGGTTTCCCCAGCCACTCTGGGCGGCTTACAACAAAACACTAAAATACAATAACCTATTAAGCATTAAAAGCTTTCCTAAACAGGGCTGCCTTCAGATGTCTTCTAAAAGTTTGGTAGTTATTTTTCTCTTTCACATCTGGTGGGAGGGCGGGTGCCACTACCAAGAAGGCCCTGTGCCTGGTTCCCTGTAACTTGGCTTCTCCCAGTGAGGGAACCACCAGAAGGCCCTCGGCGCTGGACCTCAGTGTCTGGGCTGAATGATGGGGATGGAGACGCTCCTTCAGGTATACTGGGCTGAGGCTGTTTAGGGCTTTAAAGGTCAACACCAACACTTTGAATTGTGCTCGGAAACATACTGGGAGCCAGTGTAGGTCTTTCAAGACCGGTATTATATGGTCTCGGTGGCCGCTCCCAGTCACCAGTCTAGCTGCTGCATTCTGGATTAGTTGTAGTTTCTGGGTCACCTTCAAAGATAACCCCGCATAGAGCTACAAAGAAGGAAATAAGTGGTTCATGGAAAAGGGCTGAAGCTCCATGATAGAGCATCTACACTGCACACAGAAGGTCGCAAGTTCAATCTCCAGGGTCTACAGGGAGAGCTGGGAGGGTCCCCTGTCTGAGATCACGAAGAGCTGCTGCCAGGAAGTGTTGACAATACTGAACTAAATGGGCCATATAAAGTAGAATTCTGGAGATGGGGGTGTGTTAGGGCATTCACTCATATCATACAGTTTGGCGGCCAGGCCACATTTGCTCCTCAGAAATCAGCCTCTTGTCTCCAGCAGTTGTGCATTCAAGTGAAGAACCATAGCTGGAGGTTACCTGTCTTTCAGTGAAGCTTGGTCGCCATTACTAATCTTACTGATCAACCTCTAATGAACTTTTTTGGAAGTCCAGGTTTTCCCAGAACATAGCTGAAAACCACTGTACAGTCATACTTCATGTTACATCCGCTTCATGTTACGTTCTTTCAGGTTACGTCCCGCGGCAACCTGGAAGTACTGGAAAGGGTTACTTCTGGGTTTCGTCACTCGCACATGCGCAGACACGCAAAATGATGTCACACGCATGCGCAGAAGCGGCGAACTGCAACCCGCGCATGAGCAAACGTGCCACTGCAGGTTGCGCTCTTTACATGTTGTGAACAGGCCTCCGGAACGGATCCCATTCGCAACCAGAGGTACCACTGTACTAGATGACAGTCCAGCAAGATATATCCTTTGACATAAAGGAGAACTCTGTGTTCATTTTATTATTATTATTTTTTGGATAAAATATACTTCTTTCTTTTAGTAAACCTAAAGTTTACTGTTTGTTTTCCATAGCTGCATACACACCAGACCCACTGCCCAAAGAATCCTGCAAACTGTAGTTTTTTTAAGGATTCTGGGAATAGAAGGGCTGTGAAAGGTTAGCTACAGTTCCAAGAATTCTTCAAGGTGTGTTGAATGTGCTTTAAAGGTCTGGTTACGTACACAACAGGATGTATGTCACTAGATGCTTCATTTCATTTTTAAATAACTTTTTGCTTTTTTAAGGAAAAATTATTTATCTTGTGGAGCTAATTTCCAGAGAGGAGGTTGTGTTAGTCTATAGAAGTAAGAATTACAAAGTCTCATGGCACCGCTAAGATGGGTAACTAGAATCCATTTCACCCATTTTTACACACAAATGCATTTTCACACACAAATGCAGGTATAATGAGCAGTGGGAGAAAACAGTAGGGTCAGGGTCAGATGACAATGAAATAAAAAAAGGCACAATCAATGTCAATTCAGTTACAGGTTAAGGCATACACAATATGCAAAGTTCACAACTGTAACTGGGATATTAAAACCATCCTAGTGTTGCTTAAGATGCCTGCAGTGAGCTATATATCTCTTCAAGTTAAATAACTGACCTCCTTTCATAACTTGAAAGGTCATGTGGTTCAGTGGTAGAGCACATTCTTTTCATGCAAAACATCCCAGGCATTTCCAGATAAAACTCGGAGAGATCTCACCTGGAATCCTGGAGAGCAGGGGCCACTCAGTGTAGACAAGGCTGAACTAGATGGGCCAATTGCCTGATTGCTTATAAAGTAAGCATTCTTTGAAATTGTTCAAGAATGACAACTTTCAGGTTTGCAGCAAAGCATTCTGGGAAGTTTTGAAACATTTGCCCACTGGTGTGTCCACTTTGTCTTTGTCTTCTTTTGTTGCCCTCTGATATTGAGGGTTCCTTTTGCTTGACCTGGGCTGCAGCAGATATGGTTTAATTCCTTCAAAATTCAAAACACAGTACCCAAGACACAGTGGGTGGTATTCAGCTAAGTGTTACTCTGAATAGACTCACTGAAATTAACCAGCATGAGTATGCTAGATCTATTGAAGTCAATGGTTTTACCCTGAGTAAGGCCAGCTACACTGAGTTGAATGCTACCCTTAGTTTTAAAAACTTTAAGCTAGGATGTAATTTGTAGGCAGGCTCCCATTATGTATTAACATATGCTCCCTTTAAAGGACAAAATGAAACGTCAGTTATTGGGATCTGGGGGAGGGGGGAGCACAAATAAAGCATTGATTTATAGAGGGAAATGATGTATTCATTCTATGGAGGGGGATTAATGAGCACCCTTGCGTAAACGAAATGTGCCTGAACCGAGTCTGTGCCTTTTGCCTCAGTTGTCAATGTCATTAATCAGGAGCTATAATTTGTGCGTGTGGAATATGTAATGGAAATGAAAACACATTTTCTGTGGTAACTAATCCTTCACTCGCAGTTAACTCCGTTTTACAAGATGGTATTGTGCCCTTAAAAAAGCAGTGTGCCCTTAACAGAAAGAACTGTATTTCATTACTATCAAATACTGCTGCTTAATTTGTAATCCTTTTTTGCTGACATGACTTAAATGCTCCATGTTCCAGTTTGATACTCTACCACACAACTTAGGAATGTGGGAAGTTTCACAGTAAAGGAGCAGGTACCATTTCTTCTGGGACTCCCCTTGATTCATTATGGGAAGCTGGTTGTTCACAGCCAAGGTTGTCTCTAAATGGGGCATATGGGACGGCGAAGAGTAGGCATGGACTGAAACATACTGCAGCTCAGAGACAGAGAAGACATTCTCCTTCTCAGAAGCAGCAGGACCATTCCATGCATTCAGACATTCAGTGCATTTGTGTTCCTGGGTATAATGTCTCATTTCCTAACATACATTTCACACTGCAGTACCCACTGCATTATGGAACTGTGACTTTTTGACCGATATGCCAACATACCATGCTGAATTTCATTCACATGGGCATGGTGCGACACAACAAACAACATTGGACAGTATCGCTACTCCCCCTGCCCCCTTTCTGCACATATGTTTTTCTGTTCCCCCATGAAAACAGCTGGAAAGAACTGGATGCTGGTATACCACCCCAAATTTCATCACTTTGCTCTCATGATTTTCCGGGTTGGGAAATAAATTTATTTTTTTTAATGGAATCAAATAACACAGCAGAAATGAATGCTCTGTTGTTTAGTCGTTTAGTCGTGTCCGACTCTTCGTGACCCCATGGACCAGAGCACACCAGGCACTCCTGTCTTCTACTGCCTCCCGCAGTTTGGTCAGACTCATGTTTGTAGCTTCGAGAACACTGTCCAACCATCTCGTCCTCTGTCGTCCCCTTCTCCTTGTGCCCTCCTTCTTTCCCAACATCACGGTCTTTTCTCTTTTCATGAGGTGGCCAAAGTATTGGAGCCTCAGCTTCAGGATCTGTCCTTCCAGTGAGCACTCAAGGCTGATTTCCTTAAGAATGGATAGATTTGATCTTCTTGCAGTCCATGGGATTCTCAGGAGTCTCCTCCAGCACCATAATTCAAAGCATCAGTTCTTCAGAGATCAGCTTTCACTTCCATACATCACTACTGGGAAAACCATGGCTTTAACTATATGGATCTTTGTTGGCAAGGTGATGTCTCTGCTTTTTAAGATTCTGTCCAGGTTTGTCATTGCTTTTCTCCCAAGAAGCAGGCGTCTTTTAATTTCGTGGCTGCTGTCACCATCTGCAGTGATCATGGAGCCTAAGAAAGTAAAATCTCTCACTGCCTCCATTTCTTCCCCTTCTATCTGCCAGGAGGTGATGGGCCCAGTGGCCATTATCTTAGTTTTTTTGATGTTGAGCTTCAGACCATATTTTGTGCTCTCCTCTTTCACCTTCATTAAAAGGTTATTTAATTCCTCCTCACTTTCTGCCATCAAGGTTGTGTCATCTGCATATCGGAGGTTGTTGATATTTCTTCCGGCAATCTTAATTCCGGCTTGGGATTCATCTAGCCCAGCCTTTTGCATGATGAATTCTGCATATAAGTTAAATAAGCAGGGAGACAATATATAGCCTTGTCATACTCCTTTCCCAATTTTGAATCAATCAGTTGTTCCATATCCAGTTCTAACTGTAGCTTCTTGTCCCACATTGAGATTTCTCAGGAGACAGATGAGGTGATCAGGCACTCCCATTTCTTTAAGAACTTGGAAATGAATGCCAAACATGAACTATTTGATTTGATTTATTGCATTTCCTTAGAGCTATATATTGCAGATATTAATGCTACCCAGCCTGACGCGACTTGATTCATAAAAACTGACTCCTTTTTGGAATAAAGCCATTCTCAAGGATAAGCTTAAGTCGCCTTCAGATGCATTGCTGCACCCTTACCTGTGCGCTGCAGGTAATAACTAGAGATCTTCTGTCTGGTTGCTTGTGTTGCTTATGTTGCAGTAAGGATGTTGACAGAAATTGCAAAAATGACAGCTGAAATTGAAAGTCAGCTTCATCTCTCAGCTTAGCTATTATTTTCTTTTTTGTTTGCGGTGAAAGCCTGCGGTTGGTGTTCTGCACAGACAGAAAATGGGAAGACGCTATAGAGTGTGTTTCCCCCTTGAGGCCAGCATACCCACCCAGTTTCACTGATGGAAACGAACTATTTTTAGAGAACACAAAGGGATGCTTCAGGCATTCTGTCTTCCCTGGCCCAATAATCTGCTTCTGAAGTATGATCACCATGTACATTTGGGGCATGTGGTTTTCTTCTGTGTTTTTATAAGCAAAAATGGAAACAAAAGAGGCTTCTAAGTGCTGCTAATTTAAACTATTTGAAGTGATTACAGCTTTGAAACATCTAATATCCTTTTGATGACACATACTTCTAATTTAATTGACGACAAGCTATTTGACCGCAGGACGGGTTGGTGATAATGATGGCTGCACATTTCAAGAACATCAGATCCATTACCTTAGTGGGACTTTATAGCATGCTGTTGTGTTGGACACCAATTATTTTTCCCATTTTTAAGATGGGGTGGTGGTGAAAGCTTAGATAACATAGTTTTTCTACTCATTCAGATATAATGTGGCATTTTTGTTTTTAAATTCATGCTTGATAATTTTTTTTGCTTCAAAAAGTGGTGTTTATATTTGAAATACTGAATATTTAAACATGGTAAGAAGCTGATGGGAACATCTTGGGGTGGGTATGGCAAAATTTCGAATAAATATATGTGATCCTTCATTACATCTTCCTAATATGGTATTTATTCCAAGGAAGTTTCCATCAGTCAGGTGTAAGGTTTATACATCAGATGATACAACTTTCCCCCTGCCCTTGCATTAGGTGAACATTACTCTATCATTCGGGCGTGACGGCAAATGAAGGAAAGGAAAATAAGCTCACTGGATGAATTATGGTCCATGTGGAGTTTGCTGTTGAATTTATGGTAGGCGTACTTCTATCTATAGCTTATAGTGACAGTATGGTGAGAATCCTCTTTCATGATTTAAGAGATGAGAGTTACTCTTACGTTATCTTTCATGTACACGCTAGGAACTACTTAGAACCCAAGTCCAGTATCCCTTCTATATTGCTTCGAAAATATGACGTGAACAAGTGGGATCTCCAATCTGCAACATAACGTGCAGTTTGCAGTACTGCTGTTCAGGATGCTGGCTAGCCGGCCATGCCCTTTCCCAAAATGCTTCATCCCATCCCCAGTGCTGCCCCCCCCCCCCCAAGAAATCAAAATTGGCTACTGAGCAAACTCATCCACATTGGACTGTTTTTGCTGCCGGCCCCCCTTTATGATTTATTTTTTTAAAAGAATGTTTTATATTTCTGCAAACTTTGGGGCTTCCCCCATGCCTGCTGCTGTATGCTCAAATACAGCGGCAACACGTAGCTAATGAATGTAATAAATGTATTATTATTGGTAGCATTTACTACATTCATTAGCTACGTGTTGCCGCTGTATTTGAGCAGATATCTCTGTATTGCAACACAGGGGTTTGTTTTTGTCACCCCTGTGTGCATGGCTGGTGCCATTCTGGCTACATAAGCAACGGCATTCACCACCTGAAATCGCGGATGATATTACAGTTACAGCTACCTGAAGGGCTTATTGGTTTTGCAAACCAAAAGTGGGGACTTAGGATGAAGAGGAGTTGTTACCTACCTGCATAGAATGCACTGCTACGAGAATTCATGAGCAATACTCAGTGAATGTGGAAATCACTGTGGGATTGTAACCAATGGGTTGAAGATCACTCGCTGATATTTAGGCAATGAATGTTTTACTGCGCCTAGGGCTTGCCAATCGCATGGTCGGGGGTTTGAATCCCCGCGGCGGGGTGAGCTCCCGTCTTTCGGTCCCAGCTCCCACCCACCTAGCAGTTCGAAAGCACCCCTAAGTGCAAGTAGATAAATAGGTACTGCTTTATAGCGGGAAGGTAAACGGCGTTTCCGTGTGCTGCGCTGGTGCTGGCTCGCTAGAGTAGCTTCGTCATGCTGGCCATGTGACGCGGAAGTGTCTCCGGACAGCGCTGGCCCCCGGCCTCTTAAGTGAGATGGGCGCACAACCCTAGAGTCGGACACGACTGGCCCGTACGGGCAGGGGTACCTTTACCTTTACCTTTAATAAGAAAAATATGATTTTGTTAGAAGTGAAATGCTGCTGCTGCAGAAACTTGTTAGCTGCTTGCTACCCAAAGGTCTCCAAGTAACATACATTTAAATTATAAACACAAATGCACCATGCAAAGTGGGTGTGGGCTTTTCCTTTTTTTGCTGTGAAACTTGGTTTTTAGCCTTCTTCTCTGTTTAGCTTTCTTTAGTGTCTTTGTGTGCTGGCGATTTTAGTAACTATGCAGAGTAGATCCATCAGACTCAACTGATTTAAGCTGCTAAGTCTGTTGATTCAATAGCTCTTCTCTGAATAAAACTATTGTTGGATATAACCCTTGAGTTTCACGACAAGGGTGGAGAACCTTTCATCCCATGAGTTAAATGCAGCCCACATGATAGAAATTAATAAAAATTATGCGAGGCATGGAGAAAGTGGCTAGAGAAATGTTTTTCTCCCTCTCTCATGACACTAGAACTCGTGAACATTTTAATGAAGCTGAACGCTGGAAGATTCAGGAAAGACAAAAGGAAGTACCGTATTTTTTGCTCTATAAGACTCACTTTTTCCCTCCTAAAAAGTAAGGGGAAATGTGTGTGCGTCTTATGGAGTGAATGCAGGCAGCGCACCTATCCCAGAAGCCAGAACAGCAAGAGGGATTGCTGCTTTCACTGCGCAGCGATCCCTCTTGCTGTTCTGGCTTCTGAGATTCATAATATTTTTTTTTCTTGTTTTCCTCCTCCAAAAACTAGGTGCGTCTTGTGGTCTGGTGTGTCTTATAGAGCGAAAAATACGGTACTTATTCACACAGTGAAGAAACTATAGAATGCATCCATGGGCATAACCAGGATTTTTGTTGAGGAGGGGGCAGCCAAAGTGAGCTTTTTTAAGGAGATTGCCCCCTAAAGTTGTGGAGCATTTTTGGGGAAATCACAGGTGAAATTACCCCCCAAAAGAGGACATTACAGGGGGCAGGCTTTGGGGAGGGGCAGAACCTCAGTTTATTGAGTACTTTCTTTTAATATTTTTTTTATTTGATTTTCCAAAACAGAAAAAGGAAAGGGGGAAAATAAAAATAAACCTACATCAAAAGATCAGACAAATCCCATATGTTGAGATTACTCTGGATCTCCTGACATCCCCCCATCCCATAGATGGGTCCTCTTAATTCTATTTTAAACTGCGTATCAATACTTCTCCACTTTTTCACCTTCCTAAGTTATCTGTACTTTCTATTACATTACAAGTGCATTTAGAATCCTGCTAATGTTTTTGACCTGTTTGCAATGATTTTGTATATACATTATGAACATTTCTCATTCTTTTTTAAAGTTCTTGTCCTCTTGGTTCCTGAGCTTCCCAGTTAATTTTGCCATTTCGGCAGAGTCCATCAACTTGGTTTGCCATTCTTCTTTGATCGGGATTGTCTCTTCCTTCCATCTCTGGGCTAACAACATCCGAGCAGCCATACATGAACAGTTTCTTGTGATCTTTTGGCATCTCGGTGCCTATAAATCTTAGTTTAAAAAAGCTTCTGGTTTTTTTAGGAAAGGTTACTTTAAACATTTTTTTCATTTCATTATATATCATTTCCCATAATTTTAAAACTACATTACAATTCCACCACATATGATAAAAGGTACCTTCTTTTTCTTTACATTTCCAGCATATATCGGTACTTGTTCTATTCATTTTTACTAATTTTACTGGGGTTAAGCACCACCAATACATCATTTTCATATTGTTTTCTTTCAATGAAGAACATGCCGTAAATAGTTTATTGAGTACTTTTAATGCTTTTCATGAACACATCCTCACAGAGCTTGGGGAAGAAATTGTTTCTGTGTGTTTCAGTTCCTAGCAGAGGTTAGGAAAGTTAACCTGCTATGTTCCACCTGATTGATTTATATGTCAGAAAGGTAGACCTTTCTGAATTAGATACTGTAAAACAGATATAGACAAATATTTCAACATAGGGGCTATATTTGGTACAGTTGAGTCCAGGGTAGGGATAGAAGAATCTGCCAGTCTCAGATTCTTCCAGTTCATCCTTTTCCCAATCTTGCCACATTTCTGCATCCCTTTATTTTTAATTTTTTTAGTCCTCACAAAAACTCATCACCTATTTACCCACGTACATTCCTCCTAAGATGCACATTTTCATAGGCAAGTTTATCTGAAATATATAGCTTTCCAAGAAGTTTTGCCTTAATGTGAAGCATTTTGCACCATATTTTCACTAATGCATGCATTTTCATGCATATTTCCCCACTAGTACAGAGATTGTTTTTCACCTGCTTTGCAAGATTCAGAGAAGAATACATATAGAAAGATGGGATTTTGGTTTGCTTCAGGAAGTGTGAATTAAGTAAGTTGGCATCAAAACTGCGAAGCAAGCTGGATTTCGCCCTGTCCCTACTCTGAGGTGAGGTAACTCCCTATGCCTACTTTCTCCCCCTCCCTGTCTGCCCTTGGTCCATTTGGGAGGATGCCAGCCCTACACCAATCATCAGCAGTGGGGATCTGGATGGCCACTTCCCTTTCCCCTTTGAAACAGGTATAGTAAATCATTCAGGCATCCCCGGCCAGCCCAAACTCTCCAGAGACATCTGGCTTGTTTGGCAAAGGGGTGACTGTTCTTCTCGTTCTCTCTGACCAGAAGGTAACCCTCAAGAGATGTGGCATGTTTTTCCGCATGTCCATGGCTGCATAAGGCACCAGTATCAACCACTGGGGGAGGCCTAGATGGGATGGATGTGGTCCATTGATATAGTTTGCCCAATCCTGCTGTAAAAGATGGGTCTGGGGTGTTTTTTTAAATGAATCCCTTCACTGCTGGACATGTCGTTTTTGAGAACTGATTGCATTTCTCAAAATGTACAATTAGGAAACCTTTAGCTTGGGCCCCATACATGAACTCCTTTAGGGATTATGACTATAAATTATCCTTAAATGCCTGTTTTCCCCTGAGAAAGCATGGAAGCACTTGAAGAATTTAAAATGAATGATTGTCATCCTCAGATACGATGTTGAATTTACAATAAATGAGAGATGAAAAATGAGTTTGCTTTCCCTTGGGTTTTTGCAGCATTCAAAGAGATTTGCAAAACCTGGGTGGGATTCCTAAGAATGAGCGCTCATGGAAAGCAGTTTGCTATACTGGGGTGACCCCATGTTTTCCATGTTTCCAATAGCAATTTGGCTGCCTGGAACAGAGGAAAGCTGACATGAAGAAGTCATCAAGGAAAATCTAAGTTATCATTTTGCATTGGCACAATTCCAGAGTCGTAAGCTATCATATATATAAATTCATTCCTATACCATGCTGCCAGTAACTGATATGATACCTGAATGATGTACTTCCTTTGGGTGGATATAGTTAATTCAGGACCTGATACTGATGATCTGCCCCAGTGGTTTGCTAATAATGCTTATGGAAGGAAATATCCATTAATTTTCTGTCCCCATCTGGGGGTGGACAGGGAGGAGATTCCAACAAACCAAAACATTGCCTACACAGATGACAGCACTCTATCAACACTTGACTTTGGAAGCAATGGACTCTGGGAAAGGTTGCACTACCCATAGGAATCAGAGAATACAGAGGAAAGAAGCCAGGCCTTTTGAGCCTTCCTGGCAGGAAAAAAATAGGGAGTAAAAAACTGACTAGTGCACTTAATTCCTGTTTGTTTAGTGAAGCATTTTTACTCAGCTTCAGCCAAAAAAGGGCTCTCAAGCAGCTTACAAGCCAGAAATAAGACAATCCCCGCCTTCAGACTCACAAGGTAGAAGAGATGACATGAAAGGAAAAGGGAGAGGGAGGGAGAAGGGAAAAAGCGAACTCAGCCATTAGTTCTTAGTTACTGTTTTATAAAAAATATTTTTATTGAGATTTAAGATCACCCACCAACACCCACCAACACCAATAAAACATCAAATCTTATTACACGTATCCTACTTTATGCTCCATAGAGCTGTTGACTTCCGTCCTTCCCTTCCACCAGTTTTCCTATTCCATTCTATAATTCACAGTTTCTTTAATTAAATATTACAACATGACATAAGATTTACTTCAATCCTGCCGTTTTCAAATTTGTACAGTTCTCACTTATATAAATCAAAAATTTACTCCATTCTTTTTGGTACTTTGTCTCCTCCTGATTGCAAATTCTGTGTGTCAATTTAGCCATCTCAGCGTATTCAACCAGCTTTATCTGCCATTCTCCTATTCTCCTATTGTCGGCATCTTCTGATAGCACTTTTGAGCTATCAGAACTCTAGCTGCTGTTGTTGAATAGATATAATCTTTGATCAATCTTCTTAATATCTTCTCCCACCAAACCTAGCAAGAATTCTTCCAGCTTTTTGGGAAAGCTATACCATTAGTTCTTAGTTACATTAACTAGTTATTGTATTGTTAATGACCAGCAGGAATGGGAAGAGTTCAGTGACAGGAGAACCCAATAGTTGCTGCCTTCTAAGCTGAACTGATGAAAAGAACCTGCTCTCCCATATTTCCTTCTGTTATATATGACTTGTTGTGTGGCAGTTAAGGGAGGAGCCTCATATACTCAGTGTTTCTAGTGCTGGCATCCATCTTCTCAAGAGGGTGAAGTCAAACCTTTGGAGAATCACAGCGCCTGCTGTGGCTGCAGAAACAAGTAACTCGTAACTGCTGCCTCCTGCATTATTTTTGCTGCATTAGCAGCACTGAAGTGACCTCTCCAGGGTGCAAGCCTGGACAGTGTGTATGGAGGTCCTGGGGTGCCCAGATGACAAGACCCCACTCTTGTCCTCACTGATGTGGTCCAAAGGAAAGCATTTCACTCAACAGCACATGCAGAAACTGGCTTCTTGGCCATTGGATCCTTATTGATCTTGTCCATTCAATCCACTGGAGCCTGTCTTTGCATGCAGCTGAAGACCCTAACTCACTGAGGGTTTGAGACCCATTGGCTACCCTCACCTGGTTTAGCCGGCCAGTTGAAGCTGTTTCTCAGGATGTGGCCGCTGTTCCATGCTGACAACTTTGAGGAGCCACAGGCGAGAGCTGAGTGCAGGGTGGGGACCCAAAATGGACAAACTTCCCCAGAAGGATCATGATATGTCTCATGCTCTTGGAAATAAAAAAAGACCTGCAATTTATTATTTTCATAGCTATGCTTTTTTGTAACTGGTCCTGAAGCTATTTAGTAAATGTCCGGCTATAAATGCAAACAATACATAATTGATTAAATAAGCATTTTAAATTTCCCTTAGGCTTCATTTAAGTTATGAGGTAGTGCAGACATTAGGCTTTGCGTATACAACAAACATCTAATGCATTTAACCCTCCTCCCCTGTCCAATAATCTGGGGAACTGTAGGTTAGGGAAAAAACAATGCTGTCTAGGGTTGTAAAGACTGCAGAGAGAATAATTGGCTGCACCCTTCCGACCTTGGATCAAATCTATGCTTCCAGGTGCCATAAGAAAGCTGCAGACATAGTGCAGGATAGTGCGCACCCCGGAAATGATCTCTTTCAGCTTCTGCCTTCTGGAAGAAGGTACAGGGTTACAACCAGCCGCCTGAGAAACAGTTTCTATCCAAACGCGATTTGGGTTTTAAATGCAGTGTAAGGTAGTCTTTATGGGAGTATATTGTATTTAATTATGGGGTATCAGAGTTTTTAGGGGGCTAACCAAGCTGGGATAGCAGGTTTGTTTGTTGTGAATGTCTGATGTAGATTTTTCGATTTCATTGTTTTGTATGGGACAATGACAATAAAGATTATCGTATCGTTGCTAAGGGTGGTGGGAATTATAGGTCTGTGTAAACTACAATTCCCAGGATTCTGGGGCAGGGGGCTGAAATTACGCACTTTAAATATGTGATGTGTCTGAAGCCTTATTTATGGTATTCTGCACTCAACATATCCCAGTGGTGTTGTGAGGCTATGCGAGTTCCTCATGATCAAAGTTCACATTCAGCAAAACTGCCGATTTTTAAAATAACTAACCTCCTTGAAAAATTTCATAAGTGTCCGCCCCCCACCCCCAGTCACTGCTACCCCTGCATCTTAATTCAAGAAATGTTGTGGAGATTGACCTGGAGAATGTGCAAAGTGGGGGGGGGGGAGATTGACATAAAGGGAGACTGACAAAGGATGACCTGCATTATTCATCGCCCATTTAATTCCCCATAGAAGCCCTTGGACAGTTATTATACTTTACACAGACAGACTAGACAATCTTCCTGTGATATGGCAGCCAAATCCTGCCAGTCATATCTTGGTCTTGTCAGGAGAAAAGCTAACTGTCATCAGAACAGCTGCATCATCATTCTGTTCTGTTTAACATCATCTTCGTACATGTTTGACTTCGGTTCCATTTAATTTAATCTCCTTGCATTGTTTGCTAACACTCTGTAGACTATGAAGAGAATATACACACACAGAGATTCCTTCAGGTCTTTTTCACATGTGCATCAACATGATCCAGTCTTTCTAGTGCTGCCCCAGTTCAAATTTCAGGTAGGGGGTGCTTTTCTGAATGTCCCCCCCCCATAAAGACAAAACCAAACCCTTGCAGGTAGAAATCTAATGAGGACTTGAAGCTTTCTCCATGAGAGAAACTATTTTATTGATTTATATAGCGTTCATAATTCAACAAGAGAAGCAGAAGAAGCAAGAGAGAAAGGGAATGGAAGGGGAGACAGGGGTGAACTGGGAAGGGAAAATGTGATTGTTTCAGTTACACATGCTTAGCTACAATAGTTCAGGGCAATTAGGGAACTGAGCCAAAGGCTTCACGGAAAATGTGGATTTTGAGCAGGGGTTTGAAAGAAGCAAGCTGGTGACATCATGCAGGTGCTCTGGAAGCGAGTTCTAAACCCCAGCTGCAATCGGCTTTTACATAAAAGAAACTGTCTTAACTTCCTCTTTCCTATTAACCATGCCACCCACTGAATGTCCGTCTTGCCTCTTCTCCCACACAAAACCCTTGCAAGCTTGCCAGTCAAGAAGTTTATATAAAAAGCAGGTTAAAAACAACACCAAACTTCTCCAGGCATTGTGGGAGAATGAGCATGTTACTTGTTGCCAGGATGCATTTTAAACATATATTCTTCCCTCCCGTGTTGAAGGAGTCATACATATAGCCAGACCTGCATTTGTTTATTTTCCCAAAAGAGGACAAGTATCATCATGGCCATTCAGCTCCACAGCTAAGCAAGTC
Source organism: Podarcis filfolensis (assembly GCF_964270895.1). Taxonomy (NCBI): domain Eukaryota; kingdom Metazoa; phylum Chordata; class Lepidosauria; order Squamata; family Lacertidae; genus Podarcis; species Podarcis filfolensis. Next base: position 99,078,265 of record NC_139606.1, read on the forward strand.
TCCCCAACCTATTCCAATCTGGTTTAAGGCCCAGGTTTGGCACTGAAACAGCCCTGGTTAATGATCTGCATCAGAAAAGTGATGGCGGAGTGTGATCTTGTTGAATTCTCAGCAGCTTTTGATAGCGTTCAAAATTTGAAATTGGAGGCAGTGGTTTCATACCGCCCAAGTGCCCTGGAAAAATTGGGACATCCCATTTTCTCGTGCAAGATCATGGCGGCCATTTTGGGTGCCGCTTTTTTGGGGGGGTAAGAGCAAGACGCTGGCCACATGACTGATTCAGAAGACACACGTCCCAATTTGGGGCTTGAAGTTGGATGTTTTGTGGTTCTGCTCCTACCTGCAGGACTGTTCCTAGGATTGGGGGATTTCTGCTGTGGAGTCCTGTAGGCTTCTGTTCTGTTCCCCATGCTATTCAACATGACTATGAAGCCATTGGAAGCTTTGGAGCATGATGTAACCCATATGTAGATGAAACCCATCTCCATTACATATGTACCAGGTGAGGCTGTGCAGGTGCTGAAACAGTGTCTGTAGGAAGCAATGAGCTGGATAAGGGCCAGTTAGCTGAAACTGAACCCTGAGAAGATGGCAGCGCTGTTGGTGAGCGATTCTCACGTCTGAAAATTGGGGTTTCCGTACTGTTCCAGTCACACTCCCTCTGAAAGAGCAGGTACATAACTGGGAAAGGGGGTTACTCCCACATCCAGCATTGCCACTGGTAAGCCAGATAGCATCAGTAGCACAGTGTGTCTGTTCCCAGCTACATCTGTCTCAGCAGTTATGGCTATTCCTGGACCACTGGCGTAGCCTTGCCACACTAATCCATGCCCAGGTAACCTCATGTTTACATCATTGTAATGTGCTTTCTGTAGGGCTACTGCTGAAGATGGTCTGGAAATTGTAGCTAGTATAGAACATGACCGCTGGAATTCTGACCAGTGCATCCATGTGAAATCATATAATGCAGATTCCATAGGATCTACATGGCTACCTGTCTGTTAACAAGGCTGAATTCAAGGTGTGTAAAGCCCATAATAACTTGGTACCCAAATACTTGAAGGAGCTCCTCTTTCTGTATCAGCCAGCTTAGGTCCTTAGATTGGTAGGGGAGTCCCTTCTCATTGTCCTGCCAACAGGTGTAGCCAGAAAGACAGGGCTTTCTCAGTAGTGGCACCTCAACTATGGAATTCTCTCTTCCCTTCCCCCTGGAGGTACAGATGATCTGGGGCTTCCAGCCTCAGGTAAAGATGTGTCTTTTTGGTCAGCTGTTTAAAAAAAATGGAAATTCAAGGTTTAGGTCAATTTGCAGCTGTGTTGGTACAATGTTTATCTTAAAATGTTTAACACTTGTTGAATGGTTATATATTGAAATTTTATTATTTTAATGAACCACCTTGAGATCTCAACTGATGAAGGGTGGTTTAAAAATGGAACAAAAAAAAATCCATTATGTGCAGATGACCAACTGCATTTTTGTCATTGCAAGAGAACCTCGGGGAATAACATCCAAAAGCATTTTGGACAAGTTTTGACTGTGCAGAAAACTCCGTGGTTAACAGCGATTAACATTCCCATCGTTCATAAATGTGTCTACTTCTTGGAACACAGTTATATTTCTGGCCATCAGCAAATCCCAACTGTATCATTATAATACATTACAAATTCTGGAAACCATTTTCAAGAAACCATTTTCAAGAATCCACAAAATGTCACGGAACATTTCCTAGAACGCACTGACATGAACGAAATTTGTGCACTACTGAGTTTGGTGAGCAAATTGGATTCCTAATAGCATGATAGAAGCAATAAGTAGAAATAAAATATTTCATTTGCAGTGTTGTGATTAATGTTTGTTTTAGGTAATTTAATGAACTACCTTCCCTAATTATGTCCCCTTAAGTTATATAGGAGATTATTATTAGCAAAGGCATTCAGGTATATTACTATGATTTTCAATATGTAATGATACAATGCCTTTGTGCAGTAGAGGGTTAAGATGGGATGTAAATTATACTCTATTTGTTACAAATTATGAGGAAAAAATATGTACCACTAAGATAATCACACATTCTTCCTGCTGACCCCTACCTTTCCCTTCCTGTGTGTCTGTCCTTAGAGCAGAATTTTTCAACCTTTTTTGGTCCACAGCTCCCTTGACCAACTACATTCTTTCTGTGGCACCCCTGTGGGGCTCAGGAGCCAAGTTATGTCACCCCTTGCCTGCAGAGCTGGCAGCCCCTCACCCCTTTTCAAACCCCCTCCCTTGGGGAGTGTTCCCTCAGCCTCCTCTCTTCTCCCCTCTCCTTGGGAGTCCTCTGGGCATCCGCAGCTGCTGGCTCTAGTCTCTGAGTGCCCCCCTGCCCCCAAGAGAGGTGCCTCCTCACACTGCCCCACAGGGAAGCACCCTCTGGCCAGCCCCATAGGCACCATTCACCTGGGGAACTTGCAGCCAGGGCTGCTGCAACAAACAGCTGTGCAAGACGTTGGGAGGCAGAGAAACAAGAGGGCATCAGAGGAGGGAGGGAAAGGGGGAGAAAGGCCAGTGTTGCCCGTGGCACCCCTGTCCATCAGTCAAGGCATCCCATGGTGCCATGGCACACTGGTTGAAAACGACTTAGAGTGTAAAGCGCCTTTTGGCAGGACCCTTAAGCACATGTATGCTCGTGAAACATAGACCACTTATAAACGCCATCTCCAACTCCTTGAAAGATTCCATCAACGGTGTCTCTGAAAAAATGTAAACATCACTTGGGAAGACAGGCAAACCAATATCAGTGTACTGGAAGAAGCAAAGACCACCAGTGTTAAAGCAATGATTCTTCAACATCAACTTTGTTGGACTGGTCATGTTGTGCGGATGCCTGATGATCGTCTTCCAACGCAACTACTCTATTCCGAACTTAAAAATGGAAAGCGTAATGCTGGTGGTCAACAAAAGAGATTTAAAGACTGTCTCAAAGCAAATCTAAAAAAAATGTAGTATAAACCCCAACAATTGGGAAACACTGGCCTGCGAGCGTGCCAATTGGAGAACAGCCTTTACCAAAGGTGTCATGGACTTTGAAGGCGCTCGAAATCAGGAAGCAATGGAGAAACTCAGGATGCAAGAGGAAGACCCACTTGGCAAACCCTCACCATGATTAACTCTGGCCCGGAAACCTCTGTCCCCCACTGTGGAAGGACGTGTGGATCCAGAATTGGCCTCCAGTCACTTACAGACTCACCCTTAAGATCGTGTTTATGGAAGACAATTTTACTCAGCTACGAGAGATCGCCAAAGACCTTGCAGAGAAATATTTGAGGTCAATTTGTTCAGGACCTAATCTGTGGGGTTTCAGACATGTGGTTTATATATACAGTTATGAACATTTTTTTTTTAATATATAGGACCTTAAAATTCTTATAACAAAAGAAAGACATAGATGGCACCCTATAAATAAATTTCAGGTGTTTTTCATTTTAGTCTGGTTAATTTCACGGAAATTGCTCAGCAGGGTGCCTGCACATTTGAGCTCCTTGGAGAAAAAGGTGCCTTATATATGCAGCAAGCAAGCAAGCAAACGTGAGCCTGAGACCAAGGGGCTTCTTTTCCACATACAGCTGCGCTATCCTACGCCTTGCCCCCAAAACGACTTATTCCCGAGCAAGAGAGCAAAGGACACACCCATCAGAAGACAGCAGCAACTTCACAGTTGCACCGAGACTGCAACTTAATGGTCTGGCGCTTGCTTGCCACATACTACTCGACAAAATTCAACCTGTAGCAAGACAGACCGCGGGCCCACTTGGCGCTTGGGGCCACGGAGCGAGCCGGGTTTTGGCGCCCGCGCGCGCTGCTCTCCAGGCTCCGCTCGGCCCCGCGCTCCCGCGCGCGCCAGCCCCGGACCTTCCTCCTCCTCCTCCCCCCACCCCCGCGCGGCGTGCGCAGCGCCACCATCGCTGGAGGGGAAGCCCCGGCTGCCAAGTGGGGCGGAGTCGGAAGCGCGAAAGCAAAGAGGGCTGCTGCGGGGCGGGCCTGAGAGCGGCAGCAGCTGCTGCGAGGGCAGGAGCGAGCGAGCGGGCGCGCAGGCGGGTAGGCGAGCGGGTACCGGCCGCGCGTCGCCCTTGCCCAGCTGCGAGCGGAGCAGGAGCGGCGGGTGGCCCGACAGCCGCACAGCCAAGCAGCGCCGCGGCTTGGGAGAGCCCAGCCGGCAGGCGGGCAGGGCGAGCGAGGCGAGGCGAGCAGCTCCTGCCCCAGGAACCCAGGGAGTAGCTGCTGCCGCCGCCACCAGCCGCCGCCGCGACGGTGAATGAGCTGCTCCCTCACTCCGCCCGCCGCCTCTTCCCAAGCGACGACAGCGGCTCCGCGCGGGGCTCCTCTGCGCCCAAGATGGACGGGTTCGCCGGCAGTTTGGGTAAGTTGGGGCGCCTGGATGCCCCTCGAAGGGTGAGCAGGGAGAGAGGTGCCGCGCTGCCCCCTCGGGCGGGGGTGCCTCGCTCGAAGCAGGTAGGGAGGGAGGTATGGACTCCCCGCCCCCCGGCCCGGGATTTTTCAGGTGGAGGCGTGTGTGCGTGAGGAGGAAAACGCACCGCACTTCTTCGCCTTGATCTTTTATTACTGTGACCCCCCCCTCTTCTTGAGGGTTGACATGTATGGTTACCTTGATGCACTTCCCATCTTCGCTTGCTCGTCCCCCGATACCTCCTCCTCCTCCCGAACTGCCCAGCAAAAACCCTTCGTTTCTTTCCAGGAAATGCATTTTGGTGAGGAGGTGCATTTTTATTTGGGGGGGGGGATTGTGTGGAAAGAGAACCTGCGGAGGGAAACGTGTCAGTCTTTTGGTCTGCCTCGCGAGGTACGGGGCCGCCTTCCCTCCCTTGACTGAAGTGTGGGGAGGGGGTGTCGACGAAGAAGACAGAAATCTTGTTCCCCCACGCCCCTCGCGTACCCCCCACCCAGCCTTGAGGAAAGCGCTGGGAGACATGCATGGTCTAGATCTCGTTATCATTTGGTTGAAAATGGGCGTTTCAAAGGGAAAAGCGTGGGGTGGCACCTCACGCTGTCGCCGAGCCTGTATCTTTGGCAAAAAAAAAAAAAAAAGAAACAACAAAAACAAACACCACCCGTCACAATATGGAGTAAAATGCTGCCTGGAGAACGAAACTAAATCCTTTGGCAGTCTTGGTTGAGGTGTACAGTGTGCTTATCTCTCTCTGCTCTTCTTTTCTCAGAGGTTTAATTGGCTGGTGCACCTGCTTTCCTGTGCATCCAGTACTTGCACTGCTTGGTGTGTGCATAGGGTTGGAGATTATGGCATGGGAGTTAACGTGGATGAACCTGTTATTTGCCTTTAGGCAATGAAGCTAAATAGTGTTTTCACTTTTGTCTAGGGCCTCACATGTCTTTGCTCTTTTCCCGGCTCACCAGTCGCCTTGCTGAAAAAGGTTTAGGATGCAAGCAGATGTGATGCTTTAGTGTGACCCAATGTGGGCTGGTTTTCTTTAAAGTGGGGGCTGTGCTTCCAATGGCCTTTAATGTGGGATGGGGTAAAAGCACAGCCTGAGATGCAACATCACACCCCTTTTCCAGCCCATGCTTTGCACTCCTTCCTCAGAATCTCTACTCCACAGTTGTTCTTGCTACTGCTTGGAGTTCACCTCTGATTATGGAGCCCTGATGGGAGAGAAATGCTTTTGGGTGGGAAAATGTAGGCTGGATGAGAAAGGCCTCAGCCTCCCTTGCCTGCCCATGTTGAGCCTTAAATCTTCCTTCCGCATTGTAAGGAACTGAGAGTGACCTGACCACATGACATAATTTGCCACTGTAAAAGCTACTTTATCTCTCTGAAATAGATGCCTGAGGAAGGAACTTGTCTAACTGACTGTGTGCAGACAGTAGTTTGCTGGAGAATAAAGTGTATTGTACAAAAGTTGTTTCCTGTGATACTGTATGTTCATTTTCCCATATTGCTGTGGGGTCAGATTGTTTTAGTCTTTTGCAGTTCTTCAGATGCTTTTTGTGAAAGATGGAATAAACTCCCAGCAGCTTGACTGGCAGCCAGAATTTAGATACGATCATTGTGGATGTTTCTTGAGTAGTGCCCATGAGTAGTGCCCACTGGCTGTGTTTGAACGTCACACCATAGTTTACATTTAACTAGTCAATATTTCTCCTCAAACCACAAGCAGAGATTAAACCGTACTGATGCTTTGGAGAGAAGCAAACCATGAGCCCGTGTTCATAAAGCACGAGAAACCAAGGCTTGCGGTTTGTTGCTCTCTACAGGGTGAAATAAAGCAGTGATGTTTGAGCAGAGTGTATTACCACACTTCTCATTTGTGTTAAGTCATACTTAAACATTAACTACAGTGGTACCTTGGGTTACAGACCCTTCAGGTTACAGACTCTGCTAACCCAGAAATAATTTTGCTTCAGGATGAGAACAGAAATCGTGCTCCGGCGGCGCGGCAGCAGCGGGAAGCCCCATTAGCTAAAGTGGTGCTTCAGGTTAAGAACAGTTTCAGGTTAAGAACGGACCTCTGGAACGAATTAAGTACTTAACCTGAGGTACCACTGTATTTGGATTGTGTGACATGTAAGCAAGGCCTTCCTATCTCTCTGCTTCCACCCCAACAGATCTGGAGCAGCTACTAACACTTTAAAATTATTTAACTAGGAGAAATGAGTGCATACCCACATTTATGTACATTGCCTTTTACAATTGAGCAAGAGGTCAGAATTAATGCAGGGTTAAATCTCAGCAGTGACCCCCTGCCATTAAAGAACACTTTAAAATTATTTTTCCGTTCTCTGAGGAACTTCACTGCTTGGACCATTTGTCTGGCAAATAATCACGACTTGGGTCTCTGAGCAGGACTAGGGGAAGTGGGTGCAAATAGAATAGAATCTAAGTCTGCAGACTGTAGCTTCCTCACACTTCTCACTTCAGCCTCTAGTGAACAGGTTCTTCGGGTTTTGTATTTGCAGAAGTGCAACCTTTCTTGAAACATTTCTGCTTTTTGAATTATAATTGAGGGATGAGGAGTCTGTGCCCCCCCCACAATGTTGTTGAACTCCAGCTCACATCAGTTTCAGCCAACTTAACCAGTCACCAGGGAGCTTGACCCCCCCTCTTCTGTTTTTATCACTTCTAATAAGCTACTAATGATAAGCTACTAATAACTCTTGATCTGGGCAAAAATATTGCATTGGCGTTCATAGGAAGATAGTTCCATAGCTTCGGAGAAGCTTATCGCCTGCATAACCTTGGAATGTCCATGCAGAATTTCACCTTTTCTTTCCCTCCTCAATTTCCAACCATGTGATCAGTTTTAATCTCCACAGACCGAATTTCATAAATCAGCTTATCTTTTTATGTAAGAATTGGTCACAAATATAGCTTGTTCTTTTTTTACTTGGCAAGATCCCAAGAATAGAGATACACATGTTGGCGCTGGGCATACAGAAAGAGCACCGACCAGCTCCTGATCTTAAGGGACATGACCTCAGATGTGTCATGTAGTCCTGTTGAAACTGGAGACGTGCATAGCTAGTGCTAGCCTTAGTTAATGGTATGGACCCAGTATTTTAGCAAGGCATAACTGAGTGTACCCTTAGTTTACATGTTAACTCTCCTTCATACACACACAAAAGTCCTTGTGTTCAAACAAAGTTCAAACAAACAAACAAAATATTGTATACCTGGTGTCAGACTACTGCTCTTTTCAGTAAAACGTCATGTTTCTGTGTGCAGCACCAGCTGCATGCAGTCTGAAGTATTGCTGTCCAGACATGGGTATATGCCTTCATTATGAAGTAGGCCTGCTTGAGTGTAATGGGACTTAATTAAATGCATGCCATGCTTTTTGGGACTGCTGCCTTAGGTTGAGTTTATGGATTTTGTAAGGTCAGTTGCCTATTATTATTATTATTATTATTATTAATGGGGTAGGGGGAAGAGGGGTAGATCCTCACTAAGTCAAAGTCTTTTGAGAAGCCAAACTTTTAAATTCTGGACCAATTATGTGATTGCTTTACTGGTGTTTTGTGATTCTGTAGAATTGCTTCCTTCCCATTTCCTCCCCAAGCTTCTACTCTTGCAGTAGTGAATTAAATTCAGGAACTTGAGTGAATGTTCTGCCGAACTACCCCCAGTGTGTGTATACTAAGTCCCAATCTAGGAAGACAAACCTAGGAAGGTTTATCTTCCTAAATTAGGAATCAGCAGTTGAACAGATTCTCATGTGTCTTGCAGACTCTGCTTTCCTTCTCATTCATCAGGAGTGTTCAGAAGTGGCTGGGGTGACCTGAGAGCCAGAAAGGCTCCTCTCCCCTGTTGAAATCCCATGCCAGCTGTAAACTCACAGGGTGGGATTAGGCAAATCACACTTCCCCACCTGCAATATTAAGATGATAATACTAGCTTACCATACATGGTGACCTTAATTATAGTGACTGCATTTATTACCTGTGTCTTTCAAATGGAGAGCCAAGGTAGGCTAAAGATTAATAGAAGAGAGCCATTAAAACTCCTTTCTAGTTTAAAACTTGCCACCATATTGGAGAATTTTTGGCCAGTCTCCCTGTGTTCTATTCTTGGGCAAGGTGCTTTAACCACATGATAAGTTATAAGTTCCATGTTTGGAATGATATACCTTTTAAATAGTTCCGTTATTAACATGAACCATTTTTAACATTGTGGTTTAATTGTTGATGGCTGCTCTGGGGTCTTAGGGCGAAGAACAGGTAATTAATACAGATGACTTGCAAACTGAGTGGGGGTTAGGTTCTGGGGATTGTGCGTAAAGCTGAAATTGCATATAGCCAGAACCACCCCAAAACTGCCCCTGCATGAAAACCCAGTGTGGAAAGAGCTTTTAAGCTCTGTGCCTTAAAGTAAAGGGACCCCTGACCATTAGGTCCAGTCGTGACCAACTCTGGGGTTGCGGCACTCATCTTCCTTTATTGGCCGAGGAAGCTGGCATTTGTCCGCAGACAGCTTCCGGGTCATGTGGCCAGCATGACCAAGCTTCTTCTGGCGAACCAGAGCAGCGCACGTAAATGCCGTTTACCTTCCCGCCGGAGCGGTACCTATTTATCTACTTGCACTTTGATGTGTTTTCGAACTGCTAGGTTGGCAGGAGCAGGGACCGAGCAACGGGAGCTCACCCCGTCATGGGGATTCGAACCACCGAGCTTCTGATCGGCAAGTCCTAGGCTCTGTGGTTTAACCCACAGCGCCACACGCGTCCCTGTGCCTTACATGCTCTGTGCCTTACATGCGTTTAATTAGTGCAGTTGCGGATGGCCGGCAACCAAGTGGATAAAGCTGTGATCATGCAAGTTAAATGCGTTATTATTATTATTATTACTACTACTACTACAATGTGAGATATGGTAGTAAGGTATTTCTGCTGATACTGAATCTTTATACTGAGACAGACGACTGGTCCGTCTAGTTAGATATTGTCTATGCAGTGGCTCTCCAGGGTATTAGGCAGAAGTCTTCTAGCCCTACCCGGAAATGCTGAGGATTGAATTTGGAACCTTATGTACACAAAATAGGTCATTTCCCGCTGAGCTGTGGGCCTTCCTATTTAAATTTGTGCTGAATGAAATGACATTCTTCTAGATTTGTTAGTTTGGGAGTGCTCCTGAGCTCTTCTTTGTCCTTGGGTGCTGACGTGATACATGTTCAGATGTACCTTTGGAAGTGGGGGGCTGAGAAGGAAGCAGCACCAAAAATAAAAGAGACAGCTTCTAAGTGGTACTGCAAAGTATCTTCAGTAATAGACTTAACAAGACAATAACGTAGTCACGTTTCATATACAGCAGTACCTTGGTTTTCAAACATCTTAGTTTTGAACAACTTGGAAATCGAACGCTGCAAACCCGGAAGTCACTGTTCCGGTTTGTGAACTTTGTTTTGACTGTTGCGCTGCTAATTTGTGTCCCCCTGCATCATAATTAAAGCCTTCTTCCTTCTGTTTTGACTGTTGTGCTGCTAATTTGTGTCCCCCCCATTGTAAATGAAGCCTTCCGTTTCTGATTGCAGTGTTCTGAGCTGATATTTGGTGCTTTTGTTTTTGCTGGGTTGGGTTTTTTTTTGCATTTTTGTTTGTGTGGCTTTTTCGTTTTTGTGACTGTGACTTGTTCTTCGTTTTATGAGACCCTGACTTGTGACTTCGTTTTTGTGACTTGTTTTTGTGACTGGAACCCAGTTCAGCTACTGATTGATTGATTGTGTGACTGTGGAAATGGGTAAAAGCCCCCCATCCAAACAATGACTATCATCAGTGCAGGTAAGTTTTTTTTTTAACCATCTACATTATTGTCTTATTTTATAGTACAGTACAGTGGTACCTCGGGTTACATATGCTTCAGGTTACATATGCTTCAGGTTACAGACTCCGCTACCCCAGAAATAGTACCTCGGGTTAAGAACTTTGATTCAGGATGAGAACAGAAATCGTGCTCTGGCGGCACAGCGGCAGCAGGAGGCCCCATTAGCTAAAGTGGTGCTTCAGGTTAAGAACAGTTTCAGGTTAAGAACAGACCTCCAGAACGAATTAAGTTCTTAACCCGAGGTACCACTGTACATAGATTATTGCTTTCATTTTATGGATCAATGGTCTTGTTGGATAGTAAAATTCATGTTAAATAGCTGTTTTAGGGGTTGTTTTTAAAAGTCTGGAACGGATTAATCCATTTTGCATTACTTTCTGTGGGAAAACGTGCCTTGGTTTTGGAACGGACTTCTGAATGGATTAAGTTTGGGAACCAAGGTACCACTGTAAAAGATTTGGAACTTGCTCTCCTGGGAAGATTGGATGGCTGCAGTCAGTCTTTGTTTGTTTGTATTGTATAGACATTCCTTATTTAAGAAAACTTTGGTTAAGCTTGCTAGCTGCCTTGAAGTCTTTTTGAAGAAAGATGGGATGAAAATGTGCTAACAGATAAACCCATAAAAAACAGTTAATAGCTGAAAAAGTGAACATTCCTCCAAAAAGGAGATTCTTTACAATCTTTCGGAAGGAAAACATGTGTACACATGTACTGTATTAAAAGCTATGATAAGGGGGAAATAAATTTCAAAATACTCCCTCTTTGTCTGAAGTACATATAACACCACAATGTATAAATTCAGTTCTGCAGCCCTACACTAAAACCCATAACACTTTCTTGTTGGGTTTTCTGGAAAATGTTACTTATTGAAATGATCTTGAGCGTGAGCCTAACCCTCTAGGTTTTAAAATGTTTATTCTGGCAGTTGGGGCATCTGCCTGAACCAAATCGGTGAACCATAATTAGCAGTATGCTGCTTAAATCTGGCTCCCTGCCTGTTATTCCATCCAGTCTCAAATAATTTTCCTGGGCATTTTGAACCCTGTGATCAAGAAAGTACGCAGAATGAAATTATAATGGCTCCATTCCTTTTTCTTAAAAAGAATGTATTTTGCCTGCGGGTGACTCATGCAAAGATGATAGTTAATATTTATGAGCATCTTTATTCCAATGTTGAGGTTGATCAGCATATCAAAGAGCAATAGTATTCGGTCAACCCTTTAAATGCCGCCCTCCTACCTTCCTAGTATGCCTAAAGAAAATACATTTTAAACACACACACACACAGGCAGAATATGCTTATTCAAGGTTATAAAATCACCACTGAGTTACTTGTTCTTGCATGGAAATGATTTTTAAGACCTTATCGCTCGTGTGAGTATTTCTTCCATTTATAATTGTGCTGTTGGTTCTTGTTGCTGTGAAGAGAGTCTACATATGGCAAGCATTATCAGATCATGTCTTGTCCTTTACCCAGAGCTCTGTTTCAATATGCTCATTTGTGAGTTTTATTTGATTTTTAAAATCTTCTGGTCTAAGCCAAATTTTCTAAAATGACATTTTTCTCATCGCAGAAGCTTTTTCTGGAGGACAAACGGTTTTAAGAAACGGGCTCTTCCTTGCTTCATCACCTGTTGGCAGTCCAGGCAACATTAACAACTGCACTTCATGGTGCTGTGAATGCAGAAAGCAATGGCCTTGCTCTGATCTGGCTTTATGTCACCATGTAGACAAGCTACAAAGGAATGAGAACAATGGTTCTTACCCTCACTCTGCTGCCAGGCAATAATGGAGAGGTATATTGCGCTGTGGGTTAAACCACAGAGCCTAGGACTTGCCGATCAGAAGGTTGGCGGTTCGAATCCCCGTGACGGGGTGAGCTCCTGTTGCTCGGTCCCAGCTCCTGCCAACCTAGCAGTTCGAAAGCACGTCAAAGTGCAAGTAGATAAATAGGTACTGCTCCAGTGGGAAGGTAAACGGCGTTTCCGTGCGCTGCTCTGGTTTGCCAGAAGCGGCTTAGTCATGCTGGTCACATGACCCGGAAGCTGTACGCTGGCTCCCTCGGCCAATAAAACGAGATGAGCGCCACAACCCCAGAGTCGGTCACGACTGGACCTAATGGTCAGGGATCCCTTTACCTTTACCTTTATATTGCTGTCACCACTACTGGTAAGATGAGCTACTTAAAGAATTGGCCAAAGTGGTGGAGAGCATTGTCTATGAAAGGACAGCGTTGTTGGGGTTTATTTTGAATAACCCTACAAACTGTTCAAACATACGTAGCTATATTCTAGGTTAAGATCTGGCAAGATTGCAGATGTTTATACAACTAAAGCTCCCTATAAATAGCTAATGATTGGAATGTTTTGGTTTTCCACATCTGCATGCTTTTATTATTGTTGTTGTTGTTATTATTTGTTTGTGTTTTTCTCCTGCCCTTTTTCCATGGATCTGATGGCATCATACAGCTCCCTGCACCCCATTTTATTCTTGCAATAGCTCTGTGTGGTGGGTTAGGGGACTGGCTCAAGATCACACAGTGAGCTTTTACTATTAATTAGTCACCACACAGTCTGTTAGCCACTATCCTGTACCAGCTGTGTTTGAAGCCTCCGTTGAATCTATCGAAACTTATTGCTAAAAATGTTGGGGGAAGTATTGTGCGATACACTTGGGAACGGTTCTAGCCCTTTGATATTTGCAGCACTTGTCCTTGCAACTAAATATTGGTATCAGGGCATCAAGGGTGATTCCAGTTCCTTCTCTCCCTCCATCTTCTTATAGCAGTTACAGTCGTACCTTGGTTCTCAAACGCCCCAGAACTTGTACATTTTGGCTCCCAAAGGATCAAAAACCTGCAGCCTTCCTGCAGCCAATCAGAAGCCAAGCTTTGGAAGTCGAATGTTTCGGAAGTCGAATGGACTTCCGGAATGGATTCTGTTTGACTTCCGAGGTACAACTGTACTTTAACTGCAAGCTTACCACATTTTAACAATGCTCTCTCTTCCTTATGGGCAGATGCCCAAATGTTTAGCTTTGACGTGCTAACAGAATGGTTGTGCAATAATAATCATTCTGTTTGCAGAAGAATCGTGTCCAGAGAAAATCCTGAGCTGCGATTGGATAGTTCCGTCTGCATGTAGAAAACTTTCTCACAGAAATATTGAACTTACTGTAGCTAATGTAAGGGCTTCATAAGCCAGGCATGCATACCTATATGAGCATTCTTCTCTTGCAGCACTATAGGTCCTTCCTCCTATCTTTTTATGCATTCAGTTTCAGTTTATTGTTGTGTAACTTTATTATGCCTAGCTGGTACCTGCTAACAGTAATTGTATGGGCTTCCATGTTTTCTTAACGCCTTGGGAATCTTGTGTAAGTGCATTTGCTTAAATACCTTGCTGGGAAAGCTGCAAATTCTTCAAGCTAATTAGCTAGCTGAGAATAAATTGTCACAGCTATTGTGAGCATGTGTTTTCCCAGTGAAGTAAGCCTTTTTGCAGAGCCAGTTGCCTCATTAATAATTCCTCCTGTCATTGTTATCTGGATGTCAGAAACGTTATTGCAGATGGTGCCCTGACAGTGCAGGCAGAAATACCTTCCTACCATGCCTCTTGCAGTTTGAAATATTTGACACAGCTGTCCTCTGAATTTGGACTTTCTAGTGGAAACTTATGAGATCAAACAAATCCATTTCTACAGATAATTGCTGAAAAATTGTGCTTGAGATTAGAAGTAAAGAACTGTATGTAAGCCGTGGGAAACTGCTGAAGTCTTAGAGTGCTAGAGGGAGGGTATAAATGCATATGTTGCAAGCTAGCTTTCACAGCTGAAGCCATTTATTTATTTTCTTTCAAGGAATCTTAACCAACTCTGTAACTTATGCCCATTTTTGTATCCGCTTTGCGGAAATACAGTGGCGTAAGAATGGGAATGTCTTGGCACTATTGTGACCGAAAACTGCTTGTGACCCCTTTAGCAAAATGTCTTGTACTGCTGTGGGCCAGGGGTTAGTAAGTTGGACTTTGAGCTTGAGCGAGCTGGGTTCAAATCTCAACCTTCTCTGTGAATGCATGGTGTGGTGTTAGGAAATTTGCTTTGGTTTTGTGTCAGAAAAATATATACAGCAGGTCACTCCTGCAAATATCCCTGAAAATATTATGTTAATTAGCAGATCTGGTTGAGAAACATGAGGTTGTGAATATAACTACCAAATACAAATTCTTAGTTGCTAGCACAACCTTTGTAGGTGCCATAGATGAAAGACACACTTAGAGGACACATTATGTACATTTTATTTATTACGAGAGTTCTATACCGTCCTTTACCAAAGATGATTATAGGGTGGTTTACAAAAAACTAAAGTAACATAAAGATACACACACATACACATTATGTAGAATACAGTGGTGCCTCGCAAGACGAAATTAATTCATTCTGCGAGTTTTTTCGTCTTGTGAATTTTTCGTCTTGCAAAGCACGGAACTGCACCTCTTCAAGCAATGTGCCCTGGGTATTAACGGTTTTAAGAAAAAGGAAACAAATTCGCAAGACGTTTTCGTCTTGCGAAGCAAGCCCATAGGGAAATTCGTCTTGCGAAGCAACTCTAAAAACGAAAAACTCTTTCGTCTTCCGAGTTTTTCGTCTTACAAGGCATTCGTCTTGCGAGGTACCCCTGTAATTAAATAAAAAACAACAACAACCCAAGACAACTGCAAAGAGTTGGTGAAATGGGTTTTTGAATGGGTGTCTGAAAGAATACAAAGTTGGGATGAGATCCATCTCAATGGGGAGGTCATTTTACACGAAGGGAATGATCTCCTAGTCTTTTAAACTCATGATTAAAAGCTTGTTAATGGGGGTCTTCACATCATGGGTGTATGTGTGTGTTAACCCCTAGAGAAAAGAACAAAGTAGTCTTTATTTTTATTTCTTTATGAGTGCTCAATATTTCATTAAGAGTTTCTGCCTGCTCAGTCCTGGGCTTGTGACCCATGCACTCTTTCTGTCCTTATTTTAAATACTACCTACAATATTATTTTAACAACTTGGAATTATGTGAGCCTTTCTAGTGCATCCAGCTAAACTGGCAGGCTTTCAACTATGTCCTGGGAACATGGGAGGTTGATGGCTTAGTTGGTTGAAGGAACGCTGTCAAGTACATTAAGCACAAAAATCTGGCTTACCTTGAAGGGGATAACTTTTTGGATGGATTTATCCATCCTTCTGAGTAAGCACATGCGAATGTGTATGAGAGAACAAATTTAAGTATTTGTCGAGCACCTAGAAAGGATGTCGTAGAAGAGTGCCGATTTCTCTGTTTGCATTTAAACATTGTGCTTTCTGTCTGTAATGTACAACCTAGAGCACTAGCCCTGGAAACGCCCTGAAAGGTCTTCTCACAACCATTCTTGCAAGCCATCCCATGGGTGTGGAAGGCTGTAATCTCAAAGGGTAATGATCCTGTGCCATATGGGAGGGGGAGATACAGTGAGGGACTTTTGTCTTCTGGGTTTCTGGGGGTTTTCCTGTTGTTGTTCTGTCTCTCACAGCTACAATAAACCTACCATTAAAATTATGGACTGGTCATTTCTTTGTCAGAGGGCAAACGGGCAAATTTAGCAGGGGATCAAATACTTTCCCCCCTCACTGTACACAGTGTCTTTCTGACTCCTTGGGCAAATTCTATGAAACCACTTTCCTTAAGGGAAAACAGTTCTTAAGTGTTCATGCCTTAATTAGTCTGTACTCTTTTATTTCTCCAATGCAAAGATAAGGAAATGCATGTCATACAGAATATATAACTTTTCTGTTCCCTTATAATGTATATATCTAGAAACAAAATTCTAGAAAGAGAGTTGAGCCAAGTAATATTCTGACTCCCACACGATGAACCTTGAGCTACAAGGGTTCTTATGGATTTTGGAATGAAATGGTATTTTCTTGTCACTGGGAACCTTAGTTTAAGGAGCCCTGAACTGCTAACCATTTTTATTTCTTTCTTTCTGTTTGGAGCTGAATACATCCCTTTAAAAACAAATGAGCTATGCACTGAATATGGATTTCAAGGCAGTAGAGAAACTGGGATGACATGAGGCTGCCACAAGGTTGAAAAGGGTCAGAACATCCACTTTGCCTAAGGGCAGGGTCATTTTTCAATAAATTGTTTTGCAAATTTATTACTTGCGTTTATAGTCGGCCTTTCTTGTGCAGAACTGAAAGCAGCATATGTGGGGTTCCAAGGTCATCTCTAGGTAAGCACTGGTCACATCCTGACATTTTTTAGTATAGGCAAGGTTGCTGTGTCATGCAACTGCCGAAACAGTTGCTGCGGTGAACATCTACATGTAGTTGTAGAGGCTTGTTACTAGTTTTCCTTAGGATAAGCCTGCTACCTGTCAGTTCCAGTGTTTCTGCTTTTAGCTTGAAAACATCTGAGTCTCCAACAATCTTCATAACATTTGCTCCATAAGCCTGGGGGTTCTATCTCATCAGTGGCCATTATAATTTGTTTGAGTGCATTCTGGAGTTGAACACTTAATGAGCATCATGGTGGAATTGAACAGTATTGAAACATGCCCTTGAGATACGTTTTTTCATCTGGTGGTGCTTCCGCCTCTTGGTTTTGTGACATTTGGAATGAAGGAAACTTGTTCGGGTAATGTTATATGCTCAGGGGGTTTTTTCCAGCCGGAACTCAGTTCCAGCACCTCTCAAGTGGGCGCCATTGCCATTATAAGAGGACAAGGGAGGCATTCATTGTGAGTTCCAGCACCTCATTTTCTAGAAAAATAGCGCTGGTTATGCAGAGATGACATATGTAAGGGCATGAATCTGACCACTAGACTCTGGGCTTCAGATGTTTGGGAGCTATGGGCCGTTTTTAAAACAAAAAATCACCAAGGGCCTGTAGGAAAATTTACAATTCAAAGCCATATAGTTTCTGTCAACATGTGAGTAGCTTCAATTTTTCAAGAAGAGAAATATTCCCTTGCATTGCCAATGCCAGCTGTAAACATCTGCCTGAATGCAACATAATTTGTTTAGAGCT
This sequence comes from Podarcis filfolensis, assembly GCF_964270895.1. Taxonomy (NCBI): domain Eukaryota; kingdom Metazoa; phylum Chordata; class Lepidosauria; order Squamata; family Lacertidae; genus Podarcis; species Podarcis filfolensis. The sequence continues at coordinate 99,095,643 of NC_139606.1, forward strand.
TTCCCCCTCTTACATTATGTAACATGGGTAATAAAACCATTTACCTGTCTTGTTTAAACTTGATGATATATCTTACGTAAATTGAATCTTTGTAGTTTTCCCACATTTAAATTAGTGCAGCTGCTTTAGGCTGCGTAGACACACCTACCACCTTGTAAAACGTTTTTTTCCTGTTGCTCGCGGTGAAAACGGAAATGAGTTTCAGAGCATATAATTTTGAAATTGGAGGAAAGTGTAGAAGTGGTTTTTAATACTGCTCCATTTTCAGGAACTTATTTGGAATATGTAATTTACTTGGTCAAGAACAAGATGGCTGGGCTGATTTCAGTAAGCCTAGTCTTCTTCCCTTCTTTGGCGGTCACTTGTAGCCAAGTAAGTTTGCTTTCCACGAACACGGTCTTAACAGTGAGTCCATAAGTGACTGCGGAGGCCAATTCTGGATCCACACGTCCTTCCACAGTGGGGACGCCGGAGTTGATCACGATGAGGGTTTGCCAAATCTTAGCACGTTTCTCCCTTTCGTCCTGAGTTCAAGCAGCTTCAAAGTCCATGACACCTTTGGTAAAGGATTTTCTCCAACTGGAGTGCTCACAGGCCAGTATTTCCCAATTGTTGGTGTTTATACTACTTTTTTTTTAAGATTTGCCTTGAGAGAGTCTTTAAACCTCTTTTGTTGACTACCAGCATTACACTTTCCATTTTTAAGTTTGGAATAGAGTAGTTGCTTTGGTAGACGATAATCAGGCATCCACACAACATGATCAGTCCAACGAAGTTGATGTTGAAGAATCATTGCTACAACAGGTGATCTTTGCTTCTTTCAGTACACTGGCATTAGTTTGCCTGTCTTCCCAAGTGATGTGTACAATTTTTCAGAGACACTGTTGATGGAATCTTTCAAGGCGTTTGTAAGTGGTCCATGTTTCACAAGCATACAGTAAGGTTGGTAGTACAATAGCTTTGTAAATATGCATTTTGTTTTCCCTGTGAATGTCCCCATCCTCAAACACTGCACCTCAATCAGGAGAAAGCTGCACTCGCAGAGCTCAGGTGAGTAAGCCTTGTGAACAGTTAGTCACTAAGAAGGAGGAAAGAAAAAGAACTCAGATCTTGTATCATTTCCTTATGAGGGAAATGGCTCTTTCAAAGAATATAGGATGTCCAGTAATTGACCACTCCCCTATCTATCCACCCTCTTTGCTTGTGACACTAGTTTATGTAGAGCTGCTCTGATTTTTTTTAAAAAAAATAACGGTGTGTTTTCTAATAGTGTTTTGTTCCAGGTGATACAAATCAGATATTTTCAAGCGAAGCAGTAACATTTTGCAAGTCTATCTAATTATATTTTCTTGCAGTATGTAATTGCTGGAAACCAGCATTTCGTATGAAACTCCTCAGACTTTCTTAGAATAGTCACTCCACCCCACTCCCCGAGTTGAAGTGATTGCTGTTAATATGGATAACATGTGACTTTGCTTATGCAGATATTCTGCTAATGTGCTCTGTATAAGAATGCCAGCAGTGGTTAGCTTTTTTTGTTTTTTGTTAATGAAGTGAGTTTTCAGCAGTAGAATATGTTTGGCATGCGCTTGTGCCAGAATGTGTGAAACTGAATTTTTTTTTGTTCTTTTAAAAAAGATGATTGCCTAGTTTCTTACATTAGTTGTGTGTTGGCAGACGAGGACCCAGGAAGACATCTCTGTTTGAGGTAAAGAAGTTATGTAGCTTTATGTGGATTAACCTGAAAATGGGAGTTGATACAGGTTTTTCTACTACGAAGAAGTGCTGCTTCCCTCGGCTCCCCTCTGTGCTGATTCCATATCAAATGCCAATTATCTCTTCTTATTTGTCCCTTCTATTATTCTTCAAGTGGGATTCACTTCTCCACCCTCACTATGCCTTCTGCAGCACTGTGCATCTGTATCTGTTCAAATGTATTACTGCTTTATTTCATTTTTAAAGAAATAAACAAGAAGGAATTCAGCTTTGTGACTTAAACAAATCTGGAAGAACAGGTTTCTTCTTTACTAGATCTGGGGAGAAAATTCTGCTTTAGCCTAAAATGTTCTGAGCGCACTTCTACAGTGGGCTTAGTCCTGAACATCTGTATGGAAACTTTTATTAGCTATTTAAACACATTCAAAATAAATTTTAATGTGCCCCTAGCTGAAAGGGTTATGTCAACAATTAAAATATTCAAATATCTACATGGGGCAGCTAACAATTTATAAATTCATCAAGCTAGCATAATAAAATAGTTAAAAGAGATTAAAAAACAACTCCACCCAGGGTGGAATTATTGTATTTGCCTTCACGTAGAATTTAAAATCCAGGCCATTTCCAGCTGCTGCCTCCGCAGTTCAGTATTTTGAAGTGAAATTGGTAACTGCTGGAGTGTCTGTTTCTGCCATGTACGTTGACAAACTTCAGTGGTAATTGGTTGGTACTGCTTTGTCTCTGTTTCAGACTAGAGCAGTGTGCCCTAGTTACATGTTAAATGGCTTTTTTCATTTTTTTAGGAGGTGAACTCTAGGCCATGGGAACACCAGAAGGACTGTCAAGTGGTGACACTGCTACATGAGAGGAGAAGCGAATAGCCTCTATCACTCACACATACACGCAAGCACATGCATGCACACAAATGCACAGTCTCTTATTGATGTTTTTTGAGGGGAGGGTTTCATGGCAGCTCAGCTGCAGGCAGTACTCTCCACCCTCCACGCTATGGAAAGAAGCATTGCATTGCATTTTTGAAACACACAAAGGGTAGACAACTGCAGTATCTGAAATAACACTTTCTTTTTAGTTGGGTGGTGTGATGAGCACAATAACTGGATCAATTATATTTGTCATGCCTTTGCTTTCTATTGTGGATGCTTGGGATATGTGTGACAAGGCTGGTAACTGCATTTTATTTCTAAAGCATTTAGTGCTTTAATCTCCTTTAACAGATCTAATTGATTTAATACATTTAATATATTGCAAAGCCTCAGTGGCACTTACATTTCAGTTTAACAGACAAAATCTATCCCCTAGGAAGAAGAGTGATTAAGAGCGGTGGACTCGTAATCTGTTGAACTGGGTTCGCTTCCCCGCTCCTCCGCATGCAGCTGCTGGGTGACTTTGAGCCAGTCACACTTCTCTGAAGTCTCTCAGCCTCACTTACCTCACAGAGTGTTTGTTGTGGGGGAGGAAGGGAAAGGAGATTGTTAGCCGCTTTGAGACTCCTGAAGGGGAGTGAAAGGCAGGATATCAAGTCCAAATTCTTCTTCATCATCCTGTTGTAGGGAGCATCAGGAGCTGTCAATGTCACCTGTCCAGGTGTGTTGCCCAGGCCTGACCCTCTGTAATGTATTTCCAAGGCAGAAAACGATGGCCATAGCTTTGTGGCAGTTAGGAGAACATTTCTTAGACTGCTAATGAGGTGTAGATGGATATCACCCAATGGGTCTAGTCAGTGCTGCTGATCTGACTAGAACATGGGGCTTTTCCACATGACCTGTTTGTTAAACATTCTTTCTCATTTGCTTACACAAAGCTTACATGGAGGTTAGACTATGTGGTCTTATTTACTGAGAAATCATGTGATAATTTCCATGTGAGTTACATTTCCAGTTATACATTTTAACTGTAACTGAAGGCATTGTTTAATAACATATAGATGTGACACATTGTTCACATATGTTTCCTCTGGACAAAATTTTTATTTATTTATCTAGTATTTGTTTGTGGGAGGAGAATGTAAGACCACAGGATAATTCTGTTTAGCCAGAATTATCCTGATTTGCTTGTGCAGTGACTATACACTTTCTCCATTAGTTTGTAGATTTTCACTTTTTGGTGCGTTCCCTGTCACTTCCCTAACTTCAAAAATACAGTTTCTTTTTAAAAGGGCTTGAATTGCTCCCACAAAATACTGACGTTGTAGAGGTAGCCATGGTGGGAACCACTAAGGTTTAGGGGGCATCCGTGTTCCCTCTGCTGGTTCATAAGCCTCCAATGGATCTGAAGAGGTGTGGGAAAGAGAGAGGAAGCTGACCTCAAGCAGTGGATGTGCTTCTTCTCAACAGATCAGGGATGAGGCATGCCAGACGAGAGGGCATAGTTTGCTGCAGGAAAAGGGAAGGACTGGAGGTTTCTCCAGGTGTATTATCATTAAGTGAACAAGGCTTTTCAGATCTGGCAAATAAGACTGACAGATCAGCCTGGTCTCCTGGGGCAAGCAAGGAGCATCTGGGAGGGGTTGGACCATGACGAAGTGTCACTATCCCCACTTCCCTACACTGCCACCAGCTTCCATCTATGGTACCAAAAAGCCAGCGTTGCTTATCTGCCTATACAGTGGTACCTTGGTTCTCGAACGGCTTAGTTGATGAACAAATCGGCTCCCGAACGCCAAAAACCCAGAAGAAAGTGTCCCGTTTTCGACCGTTTTTCGGAAGCCGAATGTCCGATGCAGCTTCTGCTTGAGTGCAGGAAGTTCCTGCAGCCAATCGGAAGCCATGTCTTGGTTTTCGAATGGTTTCGGGAGTTAAACGGGCTTCCGGAACAGATTAAGTTAGAGAACCAAGGTTCCACTGTAAAAGGTGTAATCTCCAAGATAGTCTAATGAAAATGTTAGGATTAAGGCTTCCAGAATTGTGTAAATTTTTACACTGTTTTTATATGTAAATAGCTTGAGAACTTTTTTGTTGAAAGGGTGGTGCTGCGTTAGAGTGAAGTCAAAAACTACACTTTCCCCTCACTCGTCTCAGCCAGGTAAAACTGGGCCTCAGCCTTTGTTTGTTCTTTCTCTCATGGTGGATTGAAGGGAAGTGATCCGTACTTCATACTAGAATCCTATGGGCTGATACAAGATTGCACTGCAGATCATTTATTTGAACAAAAGCCTTATTCGGAAGAACTTTATTCAGCCCTAGTTCAACGCGCACTTAGTAAAGAAACCTCTTGTCCCGTGAAAAATGGCCGTCAGTCTTTGCTGGGAGCTGGAGCAAATATATATATATCTGAAGCTGGTTACAATTGCGTGGGAGTGTTTCTGGTTTGGAAAGCTGGCCTCTGGTCTCCAGGGAGGCATGGAAAGGCTGCCAGCTCTTCAAGGATGGCGAGGGCAGCAGCTCCCGCTTTGATGACAGTGAAGAAAGAACGAGGAGAGTTGTGATGGCTTTTGGCATTGTGTTCTGTGAATGGCATCCAGTGGCTTCTGTTCGCTTGTACTCTGGCTCCTAACTGCTAATTCAGCTCTTGTGCAGTGACTTGAAATTTTCCTTCCTTGACAGCTAGTGCCCGGCCCTTGCAGCGCTGACAGGAAAAAGCCAGGATTCGACACCATCTGGCCGCCGCCGTACGGCATGCAGTGCAACTCTTCCTAAGAAATATTTTCACTTTCGTTAATTCTGAGTCTGGTCGACATGCTTTCCATATTCCCTTTCCGTGCCAGAGACTGTCATGAGCTGTTTTCTTTCCAGATGATTTTGTGATGGCGTTGTAGTAGTGTTTCCTAAGGCACACTCTCTCTTGCACCACCCTGCTTTGTAAACTGCCAACTTAATACTTTTATATCCCCAAAGCCTTGCTTGTTTGTGCAGTAGTGAGGAAGAAACCTCAGACCTCAGGAGATTTAGCCCTCGATACTCTAGTCTCCTCAAACTGTGGGAGGCAGTGGAAGACAGGAGTGCCTGGCACGCTCTGGTCCATGGGGTCACGAAGAGTCGGACACGACTAAACGACTAAACAACTCTAGTCTCCTTAGACCGTGCCCCTTCTTCCCAGGCCACAGCCCTCACCGGTACTGCTCCATGCTTTACTTGAGTGCTTTTGCTTGGCTGGAGTTTGTCCTTAAACTGCGACAATGCCTCTTTTCTTGCCTGAATGGAGAGAGGCACCTCAAATGGAGCCTCTTGGAAGAGTACTCAGATTGAATAAGGTTTCCCGCCCTGTCCTAGGCTCCATCTGCACCGTACATTTGAAGCATCAACAACATCCCACTTTAAACAGTCATGGCTTCCCAAAAGAATCCTGTGCAAAATGTAGTTTATGGATGCTGATACTTGTTGGGAGACGCCTGTTCTCGGAGCTACAATTCTCAGAGTGGTCCTCTTCCCAGAGAACTTTGGGAAATGTAGTGATAGGCAGGAGGGAGCAATTTGAAAGTTGTGGAGAGAGGCTTAGGAGCCAGAAATGCATTGCATTTTGCTGTATTTTAATATGAATTTGTGGCATTCAAGCTGTAATGCAAAAGTCATACAGCAATTTAGCACAGCACCAGAAAAATTGCCCCAACAGGCATAAAAAATTGAGTGGTCCACCCTCTGCAATGTTTAAGTGGTTGTGGAGAGGGGAGTTTGAAAACCACTGATTTAGGCAACTTTATGCAGAATAAGGCTGTCAATGGCTACTAACCATCATGGTTGTATACTACCTTCACTATTGTAGTGGGTATGCCTCTGAACACCAGTTTCTGGAGAACACGTGCGGTGAATGCTGTATGCCTCCAGAGTACCATCTTCTGGAGAGCAATAGTTAGAGAGAGATACAGCCTGCATATTCTACTTCCTAGAGATGCCTGGTTTGGCCACTGTGGGAAAGGGGACGCTAGACTAGATGGACTTTCTGTTTGATGCAGCGGGTTCCTCTTATGTTCTGTGTTTCTATGTGGATCAATGTTCTGGCCGTTGGTTCTTGAAGGAGGCGATCCTACATGAGATAAATGACCCCATCCAGAAAAGAATATAGCCAAAGCAACAAATCACACAGGCAGAAGTTAATTAGATTAGGGTTATGCAGACCTCTACCTTGTTTTTTACTCAGACATCGATACTCATGAATTGGAAACTGGTGCAAAAGGCATACATTTACAATTAAAGAATTATGAGCCTACAAATTTGTTTCGACATCCAGAACTGAACTGAGCTCACAGCCTGGTTCAGCCTTCCTCTCAGTTTTTCTTTATTTCAGCAGTATATAGTGGTACCTCGGGTTAAGAACTTAATTCGTTCTGGAGGTCCATTCTTAACCTGAAACTGTTCTTAATCTGAAGCACCACTTTAGCTAATAGGGCCTCCTGCTGCTGCTGTGCTGCCGGAGCACGATTTCTGTTCTCGTCCTGAAGCAAAGTTCTTAACCCAAGGTAATATTTCTGGGTTAGCGGAGTCTGTAACCTGAAGCGTCTGTAACCCAAGGTACCACTGTAAATTAGTGGGTTGGGAGAGAGGCTGTTGTTGCTATTGTTAAACGATTGGGAGTTGGAAATCCTTGCCTGAAATCACCCATACTGGTAGGTCCCAAATCTACCTTCTGCCCACCCCTGATTTACATAGCTCACTAGTATTCTCAAAGTCAAAGGTGCAGCATTTATAACCTTTGTCAGTTGCAGGGATAAATCACCTGCTTTCTCCACTTAGCAAATATCACTTTGGATGCAGTGCAGCGTGCTAAAATAAGAGGGCGATTGAGAGAGCTTTTCTCAGTTTAGATAATCATTGCCATCATTATGTTTAATGAAGGGATGGTTGTTGGCTTGCTGGCCCTTTCTTTTTCTCCATCCATGTGTTAATAATATCAGGAGCAATTTCCAGATTAGTTTTAATTAGGTTTAACAAATATGCTGTATTTTCACAGATGAGATAAGAAGGAAATTATGCTATGGTTAGCTAATGTTGCGCAACTGTTTGTTCTTTCCCTAGCAGGAGGCTTTATTGTGCTAAATTCAACAAAACACGTGAGATGTGTGGCCATCATGGCCGCCATCACACTGATCACTGCCAAAGCAAATCACATAAGTAACAGCTCACTGAGGTTTTAGAGACATGATATAATTAGTGATTTCCTTTGTAGCCTTCATGTGCTTACCTCCACCTCTTTATTTATTTATTTCTTTGTAAAAATATTTATGTATTGGCAGTTCATCCAATACAACATGGTGGTGTATAATATATACAATATATTGTACGATACAATAAATACAATAAAATAAAAAATAGTACAAAATATTTGTTTAAATGACTGGCTAAGCAACTGCATTGGCCTATCTACACAAAATGGTTTTCAAGAGATGCTGGAAAATCAAAAGCAAGGGTGCCCGCTGAATCTCTGCAGGAAGAATCTTCCATAGCACAGGACCAGTGGCACTAAATGCCCAACCTCTCTACTAATGTAAAAGACCTGTTGAAAACCTATAGTGAGAGAATGTGTATATATATATCTGTAATCAAACAGGGCTACCTTGCTAAGCTATTCAGTCTTGTATGCTTAAGCTAAGAAATTGTCTCTTCAAAGATATGTAAGTACATAATTTTGATTCTTTGTATATAGTGGGAGAATTTATATTTACTCTGTATTTAATTGAACACCTAGAAGTGTATTATGTTGAATCTGATAAGATTCCGTTTGGATTATTATCAGTTAGCACTAGTAGACGCATCACTGGCACGAGACAACTGAAGAAGCCCAGAAAACTGTGCTCAGGGAGTGTGCTATCCGCCAACCCCAACAAATCTGCCCCACTGGGGGTGAAACAGCAGCCTCTCAACTGCATGGACTGCTAGGGCGAAACGGGGATAGAACGCTGGCACCCTGTCTTCTTTATTACTTCATATGCTGCTTCATCAGCACCTCACAGCTACCAGGAACAACGCTGAACTTACCCTTTTCTTGAATCTTCTTGAACTTATTTAAAAAACAAGAAAAAACGAAAAACTGAGTCAAGAATTTGTAAGAACCTAGTAAAATCTGATATTGCTAGTTCACTTAACTTTAGGTAGTTTGTAAGTTTTCATGGCACTTTGTAATAATAATATAATAATAATTTATTATTTATACCCCACCCATCTGGCTGAGTTTCCCCAGCCACTCTGGGCGGCTTCCAATTGAGTGTTAAAAACAATACTTTGTAAGTAATTGTCTCTTTCTCACAAATTTGATAAATGCTGTAAAATTTTTGAACAACTGTGTGAATATTTGTCGCCAACGTGCTGTACGAGTTGCACCAACTTCTAGTGGAGCCTAGTCTGATCTCTGTGACATGGGAGACAACTAACTGCCTTCTCTAGAATGTATTAATGTACACAGTGCAGATGAGGGGTAGGAAAGCTGGTTCCCTCCAGATGTTGCTGGACTACAGTTCCATTTTACTCAACCACTGATCATACTGGCTAGGTCTGATGGGAACTGAAGTCCACAATATCTGAAGGGCACCAGATTGCCCATCACTGTTAGAAGGTTCATAACTTCTGCCTTACCAGTGAAGAATAATGTTGAATTTAGATACTTCTGCTATCCAGGAACTTGTACCCTGCAATATAGATGGGAAAACGCTATTCCTGGAAGCTTCAAAAAACGTGTGCATTTACTGAGAAATGTTTTGCTTGCATTATCCTCTTGTTTGTGTAATCCTCTTAACAATTGTTTCACTGCATGTAGGCAGGAGATGAGGACAGAGAGAGAGGCAAAATTGTGGTTCAGAAGGAGAAATAAAACACAAGTCTCCAGACTGTACGTGCCTAGCCATTGCAATTGTGCTGGGAGGCAATTGCTACTTGATCCATAGCTGAGATCTCAAAGGAACGCGTATTTAATGTACAACAGCGAGAGAGCCATGTACCGTGGGCAAAATATTGTCCACATATGTTATTGGGTGACACTGGGAGAAATCATGCTCTTTGCACCATTTAACCTACAAAGTTGTTTTAGGAATAAAACAGGGTGAGGCAATCCTGTAAATGCCCTGAGCACCTTGAAGAAAAGGTGGACTAAAATGTGGTAAATGGTTGACCCTGAGCTGGCAGATGGGTGCTTTCTATTGTCTCTGCAGTCCAGGGGTAACTGACAATTGGGGAAGCACAGTCCTCTTTTCTGCTCATCTTGAGTCTTCATGAACACTCTAGTATGTGAACAAATCTTTGTTCAATCATACAATTCTTTTCTTGCAGTCCCTGCTTCCATGGTCATTTGGATGGACAATTTTAGGCTAGGGCACCACTTTTAATTATTTTTAAAGAGGGTGTTTAGTACAGTGTGCTTTTTCCCCAATGTAACAGTGAAAAGGAATTGCTCTTGCCACATCAGCAGCCAGAATTAAGTTATCCTTATGCATTAAAAACCAACACGAAACCTTATCAACAATGCCTTTCATCAGAAAACCTCAGGGCAGGTTACAACAAATGCATACATACAACAAGGTACTAAGACAGCAGATAATATCACAAGCCTGTCAAGTTTCCCGCTGCTATATAGGTCAGTTGAACAGCTTCAGGAAGCCGGCGCAAAAAGTGGGTCTTCAGCTGGCATCTGAATCTGGACGATGTCTGTGCCAGGCTAAACTCCATAATAGTGGTGTAAGTTTTCCAGAATAGAATTTTTTCCTGTGCAAATTTGGCTAATTTGATTAGGGGACATTACATTAGAAGGGCCAAATACAGCAAGTGTACTTTTTTTATTAACAAAATTAAAAAAAAACTTTGAAACTGCCAGGCTTGCCCTCACCACCCTCGACAAACTATAGTTCCCACAGTTCATTGGGGGGAAGCTGTAACTGTTAAAGTGTTATAACAGTCCTTTAAATATATGGTTTAGGTGTGGTGCCAGTGTAGAACATTGGTGGCGCTGGGTGGAATGTCCGCTAGCGCCTGTTTTGTTTGATGGTAGTAATTCAGTTTTAATTAGTGGAGTAGATATAGCTGTGCAATTTAAGTGCAATTCAAACTGCATGAGAAGCTTAGTCCATTGAAGTTTTTAAAAACCCGAACATCAGCTTCACAAAGAAAAGTGCTGGAGTATGTATTCTGCTCTACTTTGAGCATTTCCTCTCTCTTGAGGAATGAACACATGGCTTAATTGTATTCCACTGAAGGTTTTGCGCCAGTTCTTAGTTAATGATTATCTTGTTGATTAGGTCTTGTTTGAGATGACTCATTTTTCAAGGACTTCCATTACTTCAATTTACAACAGGAAGCCTGCAAGGAAGTGGAACATCAGTGGATTGAAGACGGGGCACTTTCATTTTATAATGTTCTTGATTATAATAGCCAGTGACATTAAAGTTAATTATTTTTTAACTGGCGCTCTGTGCAAGACACCCGTTTTCATAACTTGCTTGCTGGAAATGAATGCTACATAGAGGAGGAAGCAGCAACAAACTAGTATTTTTGCAGTGTAGGCTTGGAGTGAAAGGGTTGGGAGGGTGGGGGGGCTTTTTCACACAACTAAGGTGATGTTAAAAGCGACCATTAGGGCTCTTGTGTAAAATAATAAAACCACATTAAAATCTAGTTAGTATGAGAAAATGACACTGTAAGTAGTGAGTTTAGTGTTTGCTTCTAATCTTCCTGCCATGTTGGATTAACCAAAAATACAATGCCATTTGTCAAGTCAGACATTGCTTTTTTCATTATTTTAGGTGTTGGGTGGCCACCATGGATCAGAACCTAGCACTGGCTCTGCTTCCAGTCGAATGCTGCCAACTCCCTGCTAGTAAAACACATCCAGAAGGCTGGCAGGAGATGAGTGGCAATGAATGATGTTTAGCAGCCCTGGGAAGGGGCCCAGGCTGGCATTGGTTAGGACCCTTAGTAGAAGGCTTCGAAAGCAAGCAGGCAAGAAAGCAGTGCTCCCAAGAGCAGCACGTAACAGGAGTCCTAAGTTTTCTTGCAGTAATTTTGGAGTTGAATAATTACTACATACCGTATTTTTCCTTGTATAAGACTAGGTTTCCCCCCTAAAAATAATGTTAAAAATTAGGGGGCGTCTTATACACAGATACATCTCCCCCCATTTTCTTAAATCTGAGACCCCCAAGATAGGGGCGTCCTATACATGGGGGTGTCTTATAGATGGAAAATACGGTAATTTTCTTTAAGAATGTAAGAATAGCTGGCTGGATCAGGCCAATGGCCCATCTAGTCCTGCATCCTGTTCTCACAGTGGCCAAGCAGATGCATGTGGGAAACCAGCAAGCAGGACCCAACTGTGGAAGCAGAACTATAACCATAATGGCTAGTAGCCATCGATAGCCCTCTCCTCCAAACAAATGCTTTAGTAGTTCGGGTCACATAAGTACTAAGTCATTCTTTTAAATCTGTTTTAAGACCACTTTTAATAACTTGGCAAAGTAACAATGACTTTATTTAAATCATTTATAAGCGGAATTCAGAGCAAAACTCTCTTGAAGTGGTGTACAGTATTTATTTATTTTTAACAGAAAAAGAACCCTCCAATAAATACAGTTAAGTGCATCATAATTACTAAAAAGCAGCAGAAACATAAAACAAATAAAAAGGCAACAGAACCACACAGAGGACTGGTAGAAGAGTTTGGATTTGATATCCTGCTTTATCACTACCCAAAGGAGTCTCAAAGCAGCTAACATTCTCCTTTCCCTTCCTCCCCCACAACAAACACTCTGTGAGGTGAGTGGGGCTGAGAGACTTCAGAGAAGCGTGACTGGTCCAAGGTCACCCAGCAGCTGCATGTGGAGGAGCGGAGACGCGAACCCGGTTCTCCAGATTACGAGTCTACCGCTCTTAACCACTACACCACACTGGCTCTCACACTGGTAGAACTGAGAAGACTTTAGAGCCCACCTAAAATTCACGTCTGAGGAGGCCAAATGGATTTCTCAGGAGAGGAAATTCAAAAGGTGTGGGGCCACCTCTCAGAAGGCCCTTTCCCTGATATCGCCCAACTTGTTTGTTCTTAATAGTGGACCTAGAGAGCAGGACCCAGGTGAGTTCGCAAGGATCTAAGTAGGTCTTCAAAGAAGCTGCTGTAATGGATGCAGGACTGGCATTGCATGCTCAGGCACCTGACTAGCACAAGCAACTTGGCAGCTGCATCCTGTAATGAAGCTTCTGTGCTGTCTTCATAGGCAGCTCTATGTAGAGAGCATCATTGCAGTCTAGTTTTGAAGTAACCTGGGTGAACGTTAGATCTTCACTGTTTTATCACCTTTTCTCCCCAGGAATAACATAGGGGGTATCTTCAGCACTGCAGGCCCACAAGTTCTGCAGCGATAATTTGAAGCGTTTATTAAGCTGTTGCATCGATTTATGCTGATCCGAGCAAGTAATCCATTGGGAATCTGGCTTTTCCTACAGCTGAAGCCATGTATCATTCTTGGTCAGGCTAACTGCTTCCTTATGTCTGCGAAGAATGTATGGCTTATGAATCAGAAACCTCAGGATGCAGGTTCCTTGGAGATATAAAGTCGCTATAGCTTTTGCAAGTGGACAAATGAGGGTGGTACTTGAAAAATGACTGTATTTCACAGTTGCATAGGTTACCCCATGCTGCACAATTGTGGGGTATGAGCTGTATTTCCCTGCTGTAGTTTATATGTGCTGATAGGTTGTGATAGACAAGGTGAACTGTGATGGTGCCTTCCATGTTGTCTGGTAACGAGTGGGAAGAGCTGTATTCTGTGGAGCTGTCAATTGTCCAAATCATTAATACTCACAGTTTCTGTGCATGCTTGTGCATCTATGGTGGTCCTGATGCTGGGTAACATGCTGACTGCACCAGCCTCCCCTTGTCCTCTGACTGTCTCTAGGAAACTCGTCCTGTTCAGTTCCACAGTGTAAATGTCCTTGATCTGGTGTAGCATCCCCCAACCCCCAATACTGTGGCTATTGATGTCACACCAATGCAAAATAGATTATGAGTGAATGTGTTGTGCACTTCTAAGCAGAGAAGCCCCTTTGTTGGATCCCAATTAATTCTGCAGACATTATATTTTTGAATTTATGAGCTCATGAGAAATTATTATGGAGGATGTTTGTCATGCTCAAGACTGAGTGCCTACTTATTAGTCTCAATCAACCATGGATGCAGTTGGTTGGAGAATCGTTCTGCCCTTTGAGCGGTTGTGTTCTTTCTGTAAGAGCTGTTCGACAGTACAGCGAACTCCCTCCGGAGGTGGTGGACTCTCCTACCTTGGAGGTTTATAAGCAGAGGCTGCATGGCCACCTGTCATGGATGCTTTAGTTACGATTTCTGCACTGCAGGGGTTTGGACTACATAACCCTTGGAGTTCCTTCAAACTCTACAATTGTATGATTCTATGATTCTGTGTTGCCAGCTGCTTAAATAACCCTGATGCTGAATTGCTTCCATGTTCAGAGGATTTATCTTCCCCACCCCTAGCCTTCATTTCTCTCTCTGGTAATACTAGAATGTTGAAGTCCTTCTGAAGTGAAGCTGTTTGTATAATCTTCTTCTGGGGGAAATTAAAACATGTGCATGCACTTTATCTCTGTTCTTCTTTTCTCCCTCTACTTTTGGGGGCTCTGCTATGGATTAGAATGCAAGGCTACATTCTACTCCCAGATGATCTTTCCAGGTGGAAAGCTCGTTTCGCATAGCAGAAAAAGCCAATCTGAATTTTATTAGATTTCTGGAGCTGACGGTTTCTGATCTGATTATTTATAGAAATAGCATGATATCACAGCACAATACTGCTTGGATAAGGATATGGTATTTATCATGACCGTACTCTTCAAATCTATTTTATTCATTTATTTATTGCAACTATTCCTACCCCACCTTTCAAGATGCAAATCCTCCCAAGGAGGGGGAACATATGAATATTTCTCTACAGAGCTGAAGCTCTGTATTGTTAAAATCTTCAAAGAGCCTCTGTCTCTACATGAGTAATTTAATTCTCAAGGATTTATTATATTCTTTCAAACAAATAGAAAAATAAAACCTATTGTGTGTGTGTTTTTTGATGAAAAACCCCCCACTAATATGTTACAGATAGGTAGCCGTGTTGGTCTGCCATAGTCAAAACAAAAATTTTTTTTTTCCTTCCAGTAGCACCTTAAAGACCAACTAAGTTAGTTCTTGGCATGAGCTTTCGTGTGCATGCACACTTCTTCAGATACACTGAAACAGAAGTTGCCAGATCCTTCTATATAGTGAGAAGGTGGGGAGGGGTATTACTCAGAAGGGTGGTGGGAATGGGTGATTGGCAGATAGCTGTGATGAGCCTGTTGACGACTCTTAACGACTGCAATAGGTCTTACAGGAAAAAGCAAGGGGTGAGAAGGTGAAAAATGGCTTTGTCATTTGACCCCACTAATATGGTCCCTGTTCCATTGTTTTAATGTTTTATTTAGAAATAGAAATTGGGTTTAATGTTTCAGTGTTCAGAATTTACTGTAATGCAGGGGTAGTCATTGTTGTTGCCTTCTGCACTACAGCTTCCATCATCCTTGACTATTGACTACTGGCTGAGGCTGATGGGAGTTGTATTCCAACAACTCCTGGTAGGCACCATATTAGCTACCTCTGTGGTGGTTTATAGAAGTGGCACTCCAGACAACTGAATCAGGAGTAAACTTTACTAGATTCGTGAGTGATGCTTTTGTGAGGACAAAGGAAAATACAAAACAAGGAGAAAAATTAGGCTGGGTGTTGTAGGTGTAAAGCTAGGTTTTTAGGCTCTGTTCCAAGATGGAGATTGCAGACTGAATAAGCTATAGGTGGTAAATATATAGAGTTGCACATATAGGATTCTGAGATAAAGAAGCAATAGTTGCTCCCAGTGTTTGAAAACAGAGCCCACCTATTGCCCGGATTATATTTTAATCTACTGGATTTAAATAAGGCAGTAGAGCTCTTTACAAAGCAGGATATTTGCAGAAATACGGGTTTAGTAAACCAGGAGGATTCAAACAACACTAAACATGTGTGGTTATTTGTTTGTTTGTTTGTGCTGGGCTTACTTTAGATAATATGCCAAAAATGGGCACTCTGACTTGCTCGGAACCAAGTTCCACTCTTCTCAACGGACAAAATGATCAGTTGCTTTTAGCTGTAGGCTATTCTTCATACCCCTTGGTTTTTCCCAGGCTGGAAAATAGTTACTGTTGTCTTTCCAAGATGTAAACATATTCATATTTGAATATACAGAATATTGGTGGTGGTGCATTTTAAGAGAAAATTGCTTTTGATACCCTAGAATGAAACAGGTGCACTGAGAAGTAAGTCTGCTGGTTTTAATATGAAGTGTTTGTTAATAAGTATTGTACTCTAGCCTATAATATACGTGGACTATTTTGTTTATCTGTTCAGAAAACGTATATCAAACAGTGATAAACTAAAAAAACAAAACAAAGGAGTGATACAAGGATAGCATCAGGCTCCTGTGTATAAGAAGCAGGTAACAAATAACGTAGGCATGTGGCTTTTGTACAAGGTACGTGCATTCTTTCCAGTAGCTTTCTTTCCAGTGGTACCTTGGGTTACAAACACCTTGGGTTACAAACACTTCAGGTTACAGACTCCGCTAACCCGGAAGTAGTACCTCAGGTTAAGAACTTTGCCCCAGGATGAGAACAGAAATTGTGTGGCGGCGGTGCAGCGGCAATGGAAGTCCCCATTATCTAAAGTGGTACCTCAGGTTAAGAACGGCTTCAGGTTAATAACGGACCTCCAGAACGAATTAAGTTCGTAACCAGAGGTACCACTGTACTGGAGTTGTTTCCAACGATACACTCAAGGCAAAATTTAAGTACAGGCGGAAGTTCCTCATCAGAAAAAATCAATGAGGAATTTAAAGGGAAGCCAGAAGAATCTTAATGAGACTAACAAATTTCCCATGAGTGTCTCTCACACCCACTTTGTCAGATGGTGAGAAGTGGGGAAAATTCGGTAAGGAAATAAAAAGGGGAGTGGCTGTTGGGGTATTTCAAAGGTTCAGTTAAAAGGTTCGGGTTAATCAATTTCACATTCTCACTCTCATGGGTGTAACAGTGATAAATACATAAAATAATCCTACATCTTTTGTGGCTATTTTGCAGCTGTATACACAAAAGAAAAAAGAAGTTGTCTGTCTCATAAGTAGAACAGATTAAAAAAAATGGAATTGTGATGTCTGCCTTATGAAGAACATATTTGTATCTAAGCAAATCATCCATGTTCCACTGATGCAGATGATTAGAGAGATGTGAAGGCGTGAGAAAATATGGGGGGAAATGGAAAAATATGCCCTCTTCTGCTTCCCCCCGGGGGGCGGGATTCTTTTCAGTTTTCCCAACTGGAATTTTGGGAAAACATTGAAAAGAAACTTCTATAATATATATTATCTTCTGGAATGAGTGAAATGCTTTAAAGACGGTTTTACTCACTCAAAATTCTTCTAAATGGTTACTAATATTATAATGATAATAGATAAAATAATAAATTCAAGTATAAATGCAGAGTGGGAAAGTCTTGCTGGAAGAGGAAGGTCTTCAGTATGCACCAAAAAGACAACAGGGATGGTGCTTGTCAAGGGGAGGGAATTACAAAGTGTAGGAACCACAATACTAAAGGCCCATTTCCTACATCATGCAGAAGGTATCCTGATAGGGTGATATCCACAGGAGGCCCTCACTTGCAGAGTGCAGTCATTGGTTGGGTATACAAGGGGTGAAATGGTCTTTCATGTACAGTTGTACCTTGGCTTTCGAACAGCTTAGTTCTCAAAGGGTTTGGCTCTCGAACATCGCAAACCTGAAAGTGACTGTTCTGGCTTGCGAACTGTTTTTGGAAACTGAACGTTCAACGAGCTTCCTGCAGCCAATCAGAAGGCATGCTTTGGTTTTTGAATGTTTTGGAAATTGAACGGACTTCTGGAACAGATCCATTCAACTTCCAAGGTATGACTATATTTTGGTCTCAAACTATATAGGGCTTTATACACCAAAACTAGCACCTTGAACTTAGCACTGAAGATAATCGTCTGCCAGTACACACACACACACACACACACACACACAGTTTTTTTACGTAATACAATCTGCAGCATTGGAATGATAATATATGTGTGTATATTACAGGTGGGGAGGGTCAGGGTTTGGGGTCAAATGTGCCACTCCAAGCCTTTCCTACCCTTTCCTTGCACAAAACTAAGACTTTAGTAGGTAAGGTAAAAAGGTAAAAGACCCCTGGACGGTTAGGTCCAGTCAAAGGTGACTATGGATTGTAGCACTCTTCTCTCTTTCAGGTAGAGGGAGCCAGCATCTGTCCACAGACACCTTTCCGGGTCATGTGGCTAGCATGACTAAACCGGTTCTGGCACAGTGAAACACTGTGATAGAAGCCAGAGTGCACAGAAATTTCATTTACCTTCCTGCAACAGCAGAACCTATTTATCTACTTGCACTGGTATGCTTTCGAACTGCTGGGTTGGCAGAAGCTGGGACAGAGCAATGGGAGCTTTCTGCTGTTGAGCAGATTCAAACTGTCAACCTTCAGATTGGCAAGCCCAAGAAACTCAGTGGTTTAGACCACCACCTGTGTCCCTTAACCTTGAACTCCATGAGTTTTATGTCTGAGTTCACACTTGTATGCTTGCATTTGCAAGATATTTGTGGTTTGTTCGTTTTTTAAAAAAGAAAGCTACAGTCGCTGTGTACTCAATATAAAAAATGCAATTTAAAAATACAGAACAACAAAAGGAAATTTCCATTTATTACAATGGGAGTAAATTTCCTACCACAGTATTGTCTCTTGCACTCCAATACCCTATAAAATGAACATTCTTTTTCAATAAGTATCCCATACTGTACCCAGACTAGCCATATTATTTTATTCAAGAAAGCTGTCACCCCATGGAGTTGATATCACTTTATTAATTAAGGCATCTGAGAACTATTCCAATATGCAGCATGTAGTATTCTGGGTATAGTACAACACTCCTGTTGTATGCTTACTTCTTGCTAAAGAGAGGGAGTCGTCGGAGTAAACATCCAAAGGGGGATTCTGTAAGCTTTATAAATGTGCCAAATAGTAGAGTTTTATATTCTAGCTAAATTATAGCTAATGCATGTTATGCTGTCAAAGCACAAAAACGAAGTTTAGGTTTGAGGAGAAAGTATTGCATATATTTCTCTCTCCCCCAGCCCCAGAAAAATGTTCCTCTCCTACATTCTATCAGATTGTTCAGAAAGTTTGCATCTCTTGAGTGATCTTAGCAAATTTAGTATTTTTTCAGTGACCCCTAGAAAATTACCAGAGAGGATTCCATGGTGATGTAAACCTCTGTGAAACACCCCTCTCACCTTTTGAATTGGTTCTCATTTTGTTTGTGCGAAATCTAGTGGGAAGCTGCCTACAATCATTCATACTTTCTCCTAGAGTCTTTGAGCTCTTTCAATAAAGACTGTGGTGTGAGGACAGATAAGCTTTGCTTTGATAAGCTCAGTTTCTTGATCAGAGCATGTTAGAAGATCATTTTTCTTAAACTCAAAAATGGCAGAATAGCTAGGTTCAAAACCTTAAACATCGTCTGCAGAAAATCATATACACCGAATTTCAGACCATATGGATGCAATTTGTCAAAGTTATGAGTAACTGAAAAAAGAGCTTGATAATGAAATGTTGTTGTTGGCTCTTTTGACTCTGGCATATATCTGCGTGCATGCTCTGACAAATGGTATGTATTCCATATGAAAATGTCATGGATTTAATTACATAAAAATGACAGCATTACTCGTTTTTTGGGTTACGGCTTTTTTCACAGGTTAAAGTATTAAAATGCATTACTGATCTTACACATTAGTTCTGGCACAGGAATCATAGAGTAAATGCTGCTTCACATATTTCATGAGAATTGACACACCATTCCCTCTTACGGCTCGTTTTGCAGCTCTGCAATATCATTTTAAAGGTGCTGCAACCAGAATTGAATTAGCCCTCAAAGTTTATGCTATTTAGATAGTCTCTGTAAATAAGCTCCAAAAATTCCAAAATCGTGAGGTATGTACTAGTTTGTTTTTCCTCCTTTTAAGCACTCATCAGCCCATGTTAATGCTGCATACCCACACATTTTTCAGTCTTGTCCTTTTTCAGCCCCATAGATGCAACATATTGCATTTAGGGGAAATCTTGCTCCAGAACAGGTGATGTTGATATAGAACCCAGGTGACAGACGTGTGGATCCAGAATTGGCCTCCACAGTCACTTACAGACATACGGTTAAGACTGTGTTCATGGAAGACAATCTTACTTGGATACGAGAAATTGTCAAAGAGAGAGGGGCGGTGCATGTGACCATGGATGCCTCTCTCTTCAGCCACGAACTCAGTAAGAGACTCTGGTTACTATTGGCAGTATCCAACAGAACTTGTGCTAACAGAACTTAACTTTCCTTTCCTCTTCCCACATATGCCCCCTGCACCTCCCAAATATGTTATAGGGTTTCTCCCAGTCCCCTGGAAGAGACTTGAGGGTGTTGCATGGGGAAGAAGAGAGGGAAAGGGAATTCTGTTGCACAGCCAGAAGTCCTTGTGCTAATGGAACTGCTAATGAACAATGCCCCATGGTCAGTTTCTTTATGCGTGTGTCTAAACGTAAAAGAGCTTCAGATTACAGAGAGGAAAGTGTGAAGTCTCTTATTTTCCCCAGGTGTTTCTTGTCATAGACAGGCAGGCAAATGTCAATTGACACATCTGTGTCAATAGTATTTCCATGTTTCCCAAGTTGGAACTGCAATCCCAAACATCTGAAGGGCACCAGGTTGGATATAGACTTAACCTGAAGCATGTAAGAGAGGATACATAGCCACAGGCTGTGTGATCCGTATGCCTTTTGTCATGTATTTGTTTGTTCATATGTGGTCAAATGGAGAGTTCGACTTATTTTCTTTTCTGAAGTATGATTATTAATGTTGCTAACTTGGCCCGCTTTTGCTCCCCAGTACATAGTGGTGCCAATATATTTAAGTTCTAATTTTGACGCCAGGTTCCTGATTTTACGATATATAATTGCTGTCAGTATTCCTTCCAGGCAGACCATAATCATTGTACATTACTCAACACGAATTGCTTGCTAGCATCCCCGAATCAATTAATTCCACTTATTATTATTTTTTATTTGCTTACTTTGGACTTGGACATGCAAACAAGCAGTAAAAAATGTATTTGCATTCTGCCTAACTGTGCCAGCCGGCTTTGAGTGAAAAAAAGAAAGGGCAAATAGAAGTGTTGACATTATGAACAATTAAGGATTTGGAATACGGAGTAAAAATGGATTTGTGGAAAGCTAGCTCTAGTTAGCAGCTTGGTGAACAGATGTCCATGTTTGCCCTGAGTTCCAAGCTGATAGTGGCAGTACCAGTCGTGGCAGCCAAAGCAACACCTGCAAATGAAACTGGGTCTGTAATTCTATCACTTGCACATTCTTTTTTGTGAAGCTGAACAAAAATAAAACAATGAGCCCATGGTTTTCAATCTGTGATATAGGTACATTAAAATCCCATATGTATCTAATCAAGTTCTTTCTGGATTCTGGTCAAGTTTCCTCTTTTAGTTATTTTAAAATAAGCACCTTATGTTTCAAGTTGACATGCGCTTTTTCACAAGAAATGCATGGCAATAATTGCATTTTAAAAGATGCTGCGTTATAGCATACTGTGAAAACTTTTCGTTCTAATCCCATGGAGGCAAGAGATGCTGTCCATAGCCTCTGGACATTATAAGGAACATGGGCTGGTAGGCACAGGTTACCTCATTACCAGGAAATCTCTCCCTTTAGTATCATGTGGATTAGGCATTACTGCGCCTGGAGCCATGGTTTTAAAATGCACTAATCAGACTGCTGAGACATCGTTCCGTCTCCTGGATAGCAGAGAGCAGATGGTCTTGTAGTTTAATAATTCATTTTCCAAATGCAAGAGCCGGAGGAGCACTGAGAAGCACAACTTTTATTTGATTTGGGATGTAGGTACAAGTGTCATACTTTGCAATGCTGATTTTGTGTAGCTGTCCTTGAAGTGTACCCGGAAGCTGCAGTTAGTGCAAAATGCAGAGGCTCAGCTGTTCACTGGGTCAGACTATCTCCATCATGTGACACTGCTGCTGTGAAATAATTGCACTGGCTGCCAATTAGGTGCCAAGCTAAGTTCAAGATGATGGTACTGGCATACATAGCCCTTGAGACAAGAATACCTAAAAGATGGCTTCATCATACAGCCAACAGTTTACTTGTTCTGCAGGAGAGGGCAGCCTGCAGATACCACCTTATCATTTTGCATGACGTATGTCAGGATGCTGTCAGCAGCTCCCGGCTGGTTGCCCAGGAAAGTATAAAGACAAGGAAAAGTTTCTTACAGTCCTTTTTTATTTCAGT
Organism: Podarcis filfolensis; assembly: GCF_964270895.1. Lineage (NCBI taxonomy): Eukaryota > Metazoa > Chordata > Lepidosauria > Squamata > Lacertidae > Podarcis > Podarcis filfolensis. Next base: position 99,117,750 of record NC_139606.1, read on the forward strand.
CTTTACAGAGAGAGCCTATAGAACCCAGCTTCTTGGATAATGGCGTTGTCCCGAGTGAATCTCCCACTTCCTCATTTGTCATTCTCATCGTCTCCTCTATGGCTGCTGCTACGTGCCCTCTGTCTTCGAGCTCTTTGCTCTCCTACTTTTAAGGCTCACCGGGTTCTGGGAGATGGAGGGTCTGGAATGCTTTTTAAGGACAATGTGTCAGCTGGGGGGGTCTGTTCTGGCTCTCCCACGATTTCCCAGCTTTCCCCCTCATCTGCCTCTGAGCTGCTATCTCCCTCAAACCCCTGTTGTAAATCTATACTGTCTTCCTCTTCCTCCTCCCTGGAAGGGTCAGGATGGGGAGGTGGTCTTCACCATTCCTCCTCTGCCCAGTCCCTGACAGTGTTGGAATCAAACCTTTAGCATGGCGGCACCTATGCTTTGACTCTCCCTCCCATTCCATATCGAAAAGGCGCCATCGCTATTATCTTTTGGGTGCCTGTTGAAGACTTTCTACTTTCAGTGGAGACTTTTATTCCAGCCAGCATCTGTATTGGATTTGAAATTGTTTTTATATATCCAATTTTCTATATATGTTTTTATTGTATTGTGAAATCACTGTAAAATGAAGTGTGTAATCCTGCAGGATACATGATAGTTGGAGCTGGTATATATGCTTGTGTTGGCCGACATGTTTGAGAAATGGTATGTTTCCTGTAAATTTCAGTTGAGTCAAATTCTTGCACATTGCAGAACACCTCAGTTTGGTTTGTAAAATTGGTGTGCTCTGAAATACGATGTCTCAGATAAGCTATAAATTTAGGCCTTGTGTTATCTTGTGGATGGAGTATCTGAATTTTACATGCATGGCTTGTAGCAGTTTTGTTTGCTGCCAGTAAGCTCCAGCTTGTACTGTCAACACGATAGCCACCTGGAGGTAAAACTGGGCAGAGTGTGCTCTACATGGCAAGTTACATACGACTCAGTTGATTTTAACAAAATGATTGCAAACCACAGCATAGAAAGAGGAGGTGCAAAATACATGATGAACTTGCTGGAATAACATTGAGAAATCCCAGTTCATTTGAGTTTGGAGTCAGTAGCTATACCACTAATATGTGATAAACAGACATTAAGTAATCTACTAAAATAGGGGTGGAAAACTTTGCCCTTAAATAGTTTTGGACTTGACTTATTTCTCAAGACTAGTCTTCTTCTTCTTCTTCTGATGATGATGATGATGATGATGATGATAATAATAAATATATTTATACCCCGCCCATCTGGCTGGGTTTCCCCAGCCACTATGGGCGGCTTCCAACAAAATATTAAAATACAGTGGTCTGTTAAACATTAAAAGCTTCCCTAAACAGGGCTGCCTTCAGATGTCTTCTAAAACTCTGGTAGTTGTTGTTCTCTTTGACATCTGTTGGGAGGGTGTTCCACAGGGCGGGTGCCATTACCGAGAAGGCCCTCTGCCTGGTTCCCTGTAACTTGGCTTCTCGCAGCAAGGGAACCGCCAGAAGGCCCTCGGCGCTGGACCTCTTTTTTGCAACATGGAGAAAGATGACTCTTCATTAAAAATGCTTCGTAGGTAATTCCCCCCTTTCCAACTGAGATATCTGCTCTCTGCCTCTTGAACAGGGCAAAAACCATTGTGCATTTTTATATTAATGTTGTCCACAAGTAGTAATTTTTATAATTTTGACAGAGTCTGAGAATATCCTAAATAGTTACTCTTGGGAGAGTAAAATGAGATCTACCTAATCAGAATGTTTGTTTCTTTCTGCGCACCACAGGCTCCTAGTATTGTTTTCTCGACTGCGGTATTTTCCCATTTAATACTCTTCTGCCAATATATCAGTCTTTGGCTTATGCCTGTGCCAAGACCTATTTACTTTTTGCTTCGCTGGACTAATTGCTGCTAACAGTTGACTGTTCCACTATCTTCACCACCATCAATATCCTGTTCAAGTAAAAAACCTCCTTTTATCGTATCTCACTGCAAATATCACCCTTCTGTCTAAGCTTGTAGAATGCTCTTCGGTGCTTTTATTTAATGTTTTCTGACTTGCTCATATATATTTGATTATGTTGGCTCAAAAAGTTGTGGGAGAAATTTCTCAGCAACTGAATGTTGAAAACAGCTTGACATATTTGTGTAAATTATTTGGGAGAAGTATTCTGTAATACAGGGGCTATAATGAGCCCCCTTTTCTGACTGGTATCAAGGACTGTTGTTGTAGTATATATCCTGCCCTTCTTCCCAAAGGAGTCCAGAGGGACAGTTCAGACATGTGTGCTTTTATCACTCAGTGGTCAGCCTGGATAGCTCAGTTCGTTTGAACACGGTGCTGATAACGCCAAGCTTGCAGGTTCAACCCCTCTATGGGACAGCTTACTCCTGCATTTTAGGGGGTTGGACTAGATGACCATCATGGTCCCTTGCAACTCTACAATTTTATGATTTCCAAGCCAAGGCTCAAGGGTTGACATGCACGTGTGAATAAGATATGGGAGATCAGACACGGGTGCAAATGCATTCAAAACAAGTTGCAAACTGCCATCCAGATAAGCAGTCTTCTGAGCCAACAGTAGTGCTGTCTTACCTGGATCAAGTTTCAGTTGTACCAATAAAATGCGGAAAACCTCTTTGGAACTTGAATGTTCTTGTTTGGCAGTCACTTTCATCTCATAGTTCTAACTAGTTGTAATGAAAAAAGTAAACAAATGGAAGTTTTTCCTGTCTGCAATATAAAAAGCTGGTGGGCGAGATGCAAACTATGAAAAGGTGATGCATTGTGTAAGTGCTGTCACAATGATCCTGTCTAATGGGCATAATAGACTTTCCACTGTATTTGGCTATTATTTTTGTGGCTTTGCTTTAGGATAGGCAGAGAGGAAAATTATGTGTATGTTGTAAGGGCAGTATGTTAATGCATCTTTCTATAATGACACGTCTCCTACTTAACTCCTTAGTTGTTTCAAAGGTTGTGGGCGGTGGCATATTCAGGAGATTTTGAGGTTTGATTAGGGATCTGCTAAGCTTAGCAAACAATAATGTCTTGTGGTTCAACTTTCACTTCCTGGAGAATCCTTGCTTTGTCTAATGTACTTTGAAACACAGAGAAATGTTTAAACTGTAAAATAAAATTAAAAACCCTGTCCAGTACTTAAGGAACCTCACACATCTTGAAGCTCAAGAAGCAAATTTCTAAATTAAGGTGTGGCAGATGAGCCCCCCCGGCTAAATCCAACCCACTGAAGGTGTTGCTTGGCTCTAGAGCTAGGGGAAGTAGTGTTGAAAGAGGCATCTGTGACAGCAAAGGTTGACAGCGAACTCCTGTAAGGGAGGGATTTTGCAAGACTCTCTGTATAAAAAAATGAATGTAAAATACTTCAAATGTGCGTCTGGTTATCCCCATACTGATATCAAGGGAGGTGAACCATTCACCCCATCTGCATGGACCAACTTGGAGAAGCGAATGTTGTGATCCACCTGTTGGTCACCTGATGTCATGATGACCAATAGGTAGGCAGTCTCATTCACTTGTCAGTGTTGACCTGTGGGGTAGGTGAAGCAGAAGGTTTCAACTAGCTAGCCACTCATCAACCAATGTTACTTAGTCATGTTAGCTGATGGGCAGGTGGGCATGGCTTGGGAGACATGGTCTTGCTAGATGGAGGTTTCCCACCCCTGCCACACATTCTTAAAAACACACGCAGTGTCAATGGGGGCGGGGAGCTGATTGTATAAAACGAGCTCGGGGGTGCTGTGGGGGTAACGCCACTTTTACACACAAGGTAGAAAGCATAAATTCTCCACCCCTCCTTCCTTCCCTTATATAAACCCATGTCTTCATAGCCAGAGGCATGACTACCCTATGGCACTCTGAGCCTTTGCTTGAAACTACTTGGGATTGCCTGTGGGCCTGTTTTAAATTGTCCATTGAAAACACAGCTATGAACACTTGAATGCAAAGTCTGTACTTGCTACAAGTCTGTAAGGATCACAAATGTAAAACTTTAAGTTTGTCTGGTTTTGATATCTTCTGAAGCAGCAACTAGGAATAGATCAGACATCCACTTTTGGATTTGTTAGTGGGATGTATGTTGATTTTTTCACATCTGTGCCTTTTGAATTTGTAATAATAATTTAGCATATTTTATTGTGTGTTGGAGAGAGAGCGTGTGTGTCCAGTATCTTGTTTCTACAGCTCATTGTTAACCATTGTCCCAGAAGACATGCAACCTCCACTTGTCTTCCATCTCTGAAAACATTTTTGCTAACTCCTCATTTTCCATAAGGGGTTTGTACTATAACATGTGCCGAGAGGGGCACTAATTACAATTTATTGGCTACGTTAAAAGTAAATTGGCCACCGCACGGCTATTCAGGTTAGCACTGCTTTTGACAATTCACTACCTTGGGTGGTATTAAAATCAACACTTAATGGTCAAATGGGCGTCCCCTACTTTTGCTGTACAGAGCAGAAAACACTGGAAATTAGATGGTGTCATGGACTGTGAATAGCACTTGGGTGCTTTTTCAGCGTGTAAATAATGAGAAAATTCAGCTTATTATTGGTACAATATTTCCATATTAGTTCAAAATGCTGACTCAAGACCCTTCTCCATGCTCCTGTCTCTCTATAGGTGGGTGGGTGTGAGAGAGAAATGGAGGAGGATTTGCTGGTGCATGTGGACATCTTAGTTTGTTGCCCCTGGCCCACTGCCTGCTGTTTTAGATAGCCCTGTGAGCAGGAATGCCTCCCACAACATGTAACTGCTCTCAGAGGTGTTTGTTCAGTTGGTTAGAGCATGGTGCTAATAACACCAAGGTTGCGGGTTCAATCCCCATGTGGGACACCTGCATATTCCTGCATTGCAGGGGATTGGACTAGATAACCCTTGAGGTCCCTTCCAACTACCCAACTCTATGGTTCTTTGAATCTTTGATTTTGCTTTGTGAAACTCTATAGCACTTAGCCTGCTTATCTCTTAAAAGGATCTGTTCTGCCACATGCTTGAACAAGTTCCACACCTTGAGTAACTGTCCTGTACATATGCTAAATCTGCCTCCTTGTCAATTGTTGCTCTTTGATTGTGTTGTAATTATTTTTAGTGCTTTGAGACATATCGAGCCACGACTTCAGGTTTGAAAACACAGATTCTGCAGCATTGTTCGGGTGCAGTGTGCATCTTTCCCATTTAGTTAGGGTCGAAAGGGACCGGTTTTGTTTAGAAATACGTTGTATGAACATTACATCCAGTAAATGGAAGCTTGAGCTTGTGGATGTGTCTTGTCTTTTTACTCTCTTCAACCCACTGTCTGAATTGTGCATTGGCTAAAAGGCTCCTTTTGAATATCACCAGCAAATTCTGCCACCTGAAAAATAAAGCAGGTTTGGAAGTAAATGCAGAATTGAATTGTGACCTTTCACTATAGCTTGAGTACAAATCATCCGTGTGCTGTCCAGTCTAAGGGCCAGCAAGAACCACCTCATATTAGCATGTGGTTGCAAGCATGCATCTATTACTGCACAAGAGTCCACAAAGCCCACCACAACCATAAAATTTTAACTCGGGCAGCTTCCCCTCGTCCTCTGGATGTTCGGTGTGAAACGATCCCCCTTCCACTAAGCAAAATGTTAAAATGCATTCTATGTGTCCTGTTTTCTTTCTACTTTGGATCAGGGTCAGGACCTCATTGCGCAGAGAAAAGGAAGTTTAATCCCCCCCAGCCCCATGTCCAAGTCTTAGAGAAAATTCCCCCCTCTGCCCCAAAGCTAATTTTAAAACATGAAGCCTGTGAAGTGTCCTCTCCTCCCATGTGGTTGCAATAAAAGTTAAGTGATATGGTTTGAAAAGATCAATTATACCACAACAAGTAGCCTTCAGTGTGCCATTGTTTGAGAATCACTGGTTTATAACTCCAGTACCAGATTCAATTCTGCATGTCAAATTATTTTTCAAAGTAGGGGCCTTTGAATTTATACGCACAAGAAAACAAATATTTTGCAGAGTGGGATTTTGCAGGAAACTCATAATCCACGTGTGATGTAGTCCTACCCACACTATCCTGTGAGTTTGATGAGTGGCTCCCAAACCTTTGCTTCCCACACACCTCTCGAACATAGCTGATTGTCTTGACAGATCACCTAATGGTCCCCCCGCCCCAGGTTGTAGCAACTGTTATACGCTGTGATAGATGCTGCATGATTTTTAATTGCTTTTTTATTTCTTGCATTGTATTTTATAGAACTACAATTTGCATTCCATAGAATTCCAGTTGCAATGCAACAAATTGCAATGTAACAAATAAAATAAGCAATAAGAATACAGTTGAAATCAATATGAATATTTAACATAGACATGCCACTGACCAACTGAATGAAGCTTGCAGATCGCTGGTGGTCCATAGTTTGGGAAACCCTGTGTTAGATTATCATTTATACAGCCGGGGGGTTCTTGGAAGTTTCCACTATGCTAATGTGCCTTTCTTATAATATGTAAATTAAAAAGTGGGTGGCCTGTTTAACACTCAGAAGCTTAAAATCTACAGTCTTATTCTCCTTGTTACTGGAGATCCAGTGAGGTACAGTGAGATCCATGTTCAAGTCTCTGTTTTATCTATGATCCCTCTGGGTGACCTTAGACCTTACCTAACCCACAGCATTGTAGCAAGTGGAAGGTGGGTGGAGAACCTCCTACATGAGTTCTGTGTCTCCTGCAAAGTCCCACTCTTATTGATAGGCACACCATCTTTTTCTAGGTGTTCTCATATTATTATTTATTAATTTTTTATTGCAACTTTGCTCTTGGGGGCATTTTTTTAAAAAAAATCATCAAAACAATACAATTCAAAATAAAATAGAACAAACAAAAGCATTTAAAATTGTGGTGCGTAAACGAAGTAGTTGTCTGTGTGAGGTTCCTCCCCATTGTTTTGAAATGTCTAATTACTCTTTGCAATATGATCACTCTGCAAAAGTTAATGCTGTTTCTATTGAACAACTAGGAACGCATTGAAATCAGGTAGAGGAAATGTTGCAATTCCTCCATATATTGCAAGGTATGCTATTTCTTAATTGAAGTGCTACTTTGTTACACACAATTTACCTGAAACCTATTTGCATTAATTGCCGAGGAGGGAGAGAGTGCACCTGCCCTTCTGCCAAAATTTGGCACATGGGGTGGCAGTGAGAGATAAAGATCTGGCCCAGAGGGTCAGAAGGGCTCCCATCCCTGCAACAGAACATTTACAGGATAATTTCCCAGAGGGTAGTTTTAAGAGCTAAGACATAAATGAAGAACCAACCAGGTGGTTAGCAAAAATAACTTCTTCTTTTTCTTCCTTCCTCTAAATATCCCTGAGCAGTGTACAAGGCCACCCAACATCAATGAGAAGTGGGTTAGGCAGAGAGTGAGAGATATTTTCCCAGAACGTTATGACTGAATAATAAGACATCTCCAAGTTTGATGTTAAGAGGATCCATGCATTTATTTTCTACATTTCCTAATTTTGGTGTAAATCTGCACTTTTCACCTGCCTGGTGACAGCTTTAGGCTTGAGCTAGTGGCTTGAGCTGTGCTCAGTCTGAATTATTATTATTAATTATTATTATTATTATGGCTTAAGCTACAAATGCGAGACAATGTGCAAACGTTCTGCTCAAGTGGTATCCTGTTTTGTAGTACATCTCCCCTCTCTGACCTTGAATGCAAATTAGTCCCAATAACTCTTTATTACTGTAAGAAAAGGTAGCCTTGTCAGGTTTTCTTTGAAGACAGGAAGCCGAGTGTGCCAAAATTAATTCTCTTTTGACTTGGGCCATGTAGGGTTTTAACAACCACACCTCTTTGAAGCTGCCTTCAGGTCTTTCTTGTAATCTTTGTCCTTTCCTTGTAATAATATCTGGTGCTTGTATCTGTTGGAGTAAAGCGACAGCTGAAGCGTATTAACGTCCATTCTTCTGGAGCGGTGCTGGAAGTTGTAAAATTCCTTCAAGTGAGCACAGTTTTGCTGGCAGGCTTTGTTTGCTAATTGTATTCAGTTGTAGTTGGGCAGCAGAGTTTGATGGATTCTGGTAGGTGGCTTTTAGTACAGAGTACTGTCTATGGCAACTCTTGGCAGCACTTTGACCTTTTGCAGATGCTTTATTGAGGTAGTAAAGTGGACTTCAAGTTCCCTCCCCTCAAGCAATAGTTTGGAACTGACTGCATGAACATATCAGGCACTGGTAAGGTTTTACACAGATTTGAGTGGTGCCTGCCCTGAAAGGATGCTGTGTGGACTGACTGTTCATTTGACTATTCCTCTTTATTTCATCTCCCTGTGCTGCCAAGGATACACAGCAATCTATGGCCACACTGTGTGTATCATGCCGTGTTAAAAACTCAGATATATAAGCTAGGAGCCAAATGGCTCCTTAAACCAAGGTTACAGTCACCGAATGTCTAGTTGCCATTTTGGGGCGAGGTGGCTCTGAAGTCTTATATTTCAAATGATGGACTGACTTTGATTTGATTCTTGGTTAAACATCTGGCTAGTTCAGATGACAACCTTGAGTTAAGAGCTTAGAGAAGAATAGTCACTTGATCCAGGGACATATTTTGGCCCATTCTGACCTCTTTTTCCTAATGATGACTGCTGTTGCTCAGGCTGCACAAAAAAAATCATTTTGGTTCCAGAAATCCATTCTGATTGTGCAGATTAAATATAGCTTGATAGAATTCTACAGGACGGGGTATTCATGTGTGAAAACAGTGCAGATCCAATTGTCCCTAGGCATGTTACTCCAGACTGTGGAGATGTCACATGCCATTTTGGCACCCAGGCATTTGGTCTCAAGTGATCAAAAGCCAGGTGTATTGTTTTTAACACTCGATTGGGAGCCGCCCAGAGTGGCTGGGGAAACTCAGCCAGATGGGCGGGGTATAAATAATAAATTATTATTATTATTATTATTATTATTATTATTATTATTATTATTATTAAAATGTACCTGGTGCCTGGCTAATTTCGAACACTGTGTGTATGCTCAGTCTTCATTGAGTTACCTATCCCACCTAAGCTCACACACCCTCAGATACCTGTATTTTTTCAAACCTTGAGGCCCCCCAAGCCTATGGATTTAATTTTTATTTTATTTTATTTTATTTAAAAACCTTTATAAACCACTTAATATTCCATAATTCTGATACCTCTCCTTATTGCATGGATAGCACTACATAACAATAATCGCTCCGTGAATTAGCTTTAGTATTACAGGACTAGTTTCCAGAGTTACTTCATTTCCTCTAGAGAAGCCTTTCTCAGCCTTGAGTCACAACAATTAATTAATTAATTAATTAATTAATTTCCTATCAGAGACTCAAGGTGGCTTACAGATAAAATAAGAACAGTTTAAAACATTGGGGAAAAACAAACTTTTTAAAAAATTAAACATTAATAGGATTAAAACCATATATAAATTGATTGTGTGTGTGTTTGTGTGTGTGTGTCTGTATATATGTATGGATATATGTATGTATATGTATATATTCTGTTCTCTGGTTGATGGAAATCGGTTTATGAAGAGACATTGCTCCCAAAGTCTGATATCAAAAGACTTTTGTGGCTAATAACTAAATTGCACGACGGATCGGCCGCTAGGGTGAGAATCACTCCGGCCGGCGACCTCTCAAATTCAGTAACTATCAATAGAGGTGTTCGTCAGGGATGTATCCTTGCTCCGACCCTTTTTAATCTATTTATAAGTGATATGAGGGTGCCTCTGATAGATTCTCAAGAAACGATCCACGCCCCCCGTCTTGCCCAATATCGTTGCCCCCTTCTACTCTACGCAGACAACGCAGTGATCCTTTCCTTCTCAAGAGTCGGCCTTAGGAGGGCATTAAAATTTTTTGATGTTTACTGCAAATCAAATTTTCTTACAATTAACCATGTTAAGTCCAAAGTCCTAATTTTTTCCAAGAGTCGAAAAACCTATAATTGGAGAATAGACGGAAAAGCTATTGACCAAGTCTTTAAATTTCAGTACTTGGGAGTCCTTCTCCAACACAACATGGGCTGGAAGGTCCATCTTGCATATGTATTAAACAGAGCTAAAGCCCTTTCCTTTGCGCTACTGCGTTTTTTCTTTTCAGATGGGGCTTTCCATATCCCATCAGTGCTAAAAGTTTTCAAGGCAAAGGTGATTGCAACAATAGCATATGCAATCCCAATATGGGGGCCCTTTGTTAATCTAACCCATTTGGAGGTAATCCAAAACCAGCTTCTAAGAAGGTTGCTAAAATTACCCAGGTGTGTAAGCAATACTGCTATACGTCTGGAACTAAATGTTACATCTCTAGAAACCACATTATGGAAATGCATCCTCTGTTACTGGTTGGCATTATGGCATAAACTTCCAAATCTCCTCTTGATACAGTGTCTCTGGAGAGATGACTTCCCTAGCCCCTGGGCAAAAATATTACATGGGAAACTTGTGTCCCTAGGACTATCTCCATCTGAACTATTAAAATTGGACTTAATTTCTGCCAAGAGAATTATAACCCACAAATTAGAGGAGATGGATTTACAATTTAACATTGCGACAGGTGGTGGCACCTGTTCGCCGATAAACCTTGGCTTAACACCACCAACGAAACTTCCATCTTATTTAACTACCTTATCTGTGGTGACGCACAGGTATGCCTTTATAAAGGCTAGATTCAATGTTTTCCCATCAAACGTGTTGGGTAACAGACTCTCCAAAGGACAGATCTCACTCCTCTGTGACTGTAAAAGTGGATCTATAGAATCGTTATACCATATAATCTTCTGTTGTCCATTATATTCGGCTTCACGGTCCAAGTTTCTGGCCCCATATTTATCGAGAATTGCTGATAGACCTCAGGAAGCCCAAATAATATACTTATTAAATGACGAAGATACAAGTAGATCCCTTGCAGTCGCTAGATACCTGATTAATGTTTTATTTCAAAAGAGGAGAAATGGATCACTGTATGACTCTGACAGCTTAGCTAAACTTAAGTACCATCAATAAGTGCCAGAACTAAGACGCATACCCCCCAAAATCTGATGGATTTGAATTGCAGTTTACATAGAGGGAGCTTATTGTGTATAGTGTTTACTTAACTGAAGTAAATTTGGTTTTATATGGGTGTTTTAATTTGGAAGCGTTTAAATTGTATTGTTTATGGATAAATTTTGATGTATTGTTTTCGATATGGGCCAATGGCCGCAATAAATAAATCTATCTATCTATCTATCTAGTCTGATATATTCTTATTTTGCTAGAACGTTAGTGAATATGATAGGGCTTCCCATTCCTTTCGAGACCCCTGCACTCCCCCTCATCTGCTCCAGAAGGCACCCAACTCGCTGGAGCAGATTTTGGTCATGCACAGGGGGCTATGGGAAGGAGAAAGGTAATCCCGGTTTGTACAAGCTGGAGTATTAAGTGGAACACCAGAACCGCATATTTCCTGTTGCAACAGTGAATTGTTTGCTTGAGCATTGCATGTTCAGAACGTCTTCTCTTGCATTATGGTCACACACCACTTCACATCTCTATCTGGGATTGTTATAAAAATGTAGATAATATTTTCAGTAGCTCAGTTGGTTGGAGTGTGGTGCACCGAGGTTGCAGGTTCAATCCCTATATGGGACAGCTGCATATTGCTGCATTGCAGGGGTTGGACTAGGTAATCCACAGAGTCCTTTCCAACTCTAGAATTCTATGATTTTAGCAATCTAATTTAAAAGGGGGGGGGGGAATTCCCTACTTGCTAAATTTGTGGTTAAAACAGGCCATCAAAAGAATATGCACCCCTTTATGCCTGCAGCAGTCCACACAGATATAAGCAAATGTGTAGTTTGCATATCAGAACAGTTGAATTTTCCCATTCAAACACTTTGAAAATTTGGACCCCAGCGGCAAATACTTCTTTGCCAAGTTCATGATTAATCCTTTTTCTCCAAACATGCCTATACATAATGTTTGCTTGAATTAATGATAGCCATCTTTACAGGTGTTGTAAAAATTGCGAAGAACATCTCATTTTTTATCATTCTGCTTTGCATTTTCATTTAATGAATCTGTATGTGTTTCCCATTAACGTATGTTCTCACCTAGAGAAGTAGTTTTTGTGCCGTTCCTAAAAGGCCTCCTCATTGACATAGTCCTAATGGGTGAAAAATTCAGTTCCTTAGGTGAGGCTATTTGTTAATTTGTCTACTTCGACTGGCAGCAGCTCTCCGGGGTCTTGGGTAAAAAATCTTGCTCTTTGCTTGCTACTGGAACTTTCTATCAGGAAATGCATCCAAATCAAGTTGCAGAGTATAAATTGACACATAAGAAATGCTCCACTAGTGAAAGACATTAACCTGGACAGTGACTAGGGATAGGGAGATACATCTACCCTCTTTAATGACGTACATAAAAGTTAGGAGAGGAGCCAGTGTGGTGTAGTGGTTAAGAGTGGTAGACTCGTAATCTGGTGAACCAGGTTCGCGTCTCCGCTCCTGCACATGCAGCTGCTGGGTGACCTTGGGCCAGTCACACTTCTCTGAAGTCTCTCAGCCCCACTCACCTCACAGAGTGTTTGTTGTGGGGGAGGAAGGGAAAGGAGAATGTTAGCCGCTTTGAGACTCCTTAAAGGGAGTGAAAGGCAGGATATCAAATCCAAACTCTTCTTCTTGGAAGTTGAGCTTAACTAGTAAGGTTCTTTCAGGCTGTAGATTGTACCCTTTCACATGAATATCAGCAGCTGATTATGCCGAAACCAGATAATTGTGGTCTACACAAGCCCTAAGATGATGATCATGATTGCATGGACCTTTGCAACATAAAATTGAGCAGTGAAAGATTTATACGATCAAGGAAAAACAAGCCGACACAATCTACTATTGTGAAATTGCTTTCAGCGTTGACTTTTGCACTACTCTGCAAATAATTATAGGCCTCAGGATATGCCTGAGCATGCAGATGTACCTGCTTGCATCTTAATGACTTTACAGTTTATTTTTATAGCCCAAATGTTCTGGTTCTTCAGCTTTTTGCTGGTGAGTCTAATCCCTAAGCCAGCCTTTGCTAACCTGGTCTCCTCCAAAGTCGTTTTGGACTACGACTTCTAACATGGGGGTGCTGGCTGGGGCTGAAGGAGTTGTAGATCAAAACATCTGGAGGGCACCAGATTGGTGAAGATTGTCCCAAGTCATTGGAAAGCTACCTATCTTCATGCCCTGTAGATCATGTTCAGATGAAATGCTTAGCTTTGTAGTACGGGTAGATACCTGGCAATGGCTCTTCAACCCTTCCTTTTGTTTAACTGATTGCCTGTAGTAACAACACCAGTTACTGTCCTCCTTGCTGGATCCTTATAGAACTATGAAATCAACAGATCTGTGGGCACTGTATCATCGGTAAATTAAAATTCCTGTCTTTGCTCAAGCCATTTCCTGCCTTTGTCTAAGGTGGACCTATTTAGCCTCACTAAAGTAGAAGATCTGGGACATGTCTTCTCTGGTCCAGAGAATATCAACATGGATGATGATTTTTGTTAGGAGGAATGAGGATATCTGCAGCAGCCTCAAATACATTTTAGGGAGTGACTTACATGCATCTCCCACCTCTTTGTGCTCACTCACCTTATTACAACTGCTTGTGGAAAGGTCTGCAGTTGTTGACTAATGTTCTCGAAATCTATCTTTAGCATACCAGGCAATTTCTAATTAAAGTTTAATTGCCATCTGGGAGTCTTGGATCAAATTAAACCGTAAATTGTTCCAATTTACACTGGGTTGCAAAATCAGCCTTACGCTAATGCAAGATGAAGAAGTACAGTGGTACCTCGGGTTACAGACGCTTCAGGTTACAGACTCCACTAACCCAGAAATAGTACCTCGGGTTAAGAACTTTGCTTCAGGATCAGAACAGAAATTGTGCTCTGGCTGCACGGCAGCAGTGGGAGGCCCCATTAGCTAAAGTGGTACCTCAGGTTAAGAACAGTTTCAGGTTAAGAACAGCCCTCCGGAACGAATTAAGTTCTTAACCAGAAGTACCACTGTATACCGAAGAGTGACAGGACTCTGCATTTCCAAATCTGCTTAAAGTGTACAAGAGATTTGTGCACATAATAAAGTTAGTTAGGTCTCATTTTGTATCTAGTCCTGGGCGAACATTGTAAGCCAGAGTCAATTTTCCCCAGGATGAAATGTTAATCTGAAGAAGCCTCGAGATAAATATTATTAGGTACCTAGTGTGTTCACTTGCTTTTATTGTTTGCAAAACTTTGATGTGGAAAATGCTCAATATTTTTGTTGTTAAAAGTCTGCCATGCCCACCTGTTACTGAACATCTTGTCCAGATAGTATTTGATTTGCATGTTCTAAGAACAAGAATAGAGTAGCAGCAGGGAGCACACCATGCATCTGATAAAATGTCAATGGAAGAGCTAAATTTATCCTGGGAGATATTTTTCTCCTAAAGAACAGTACATTTATGACTTCTCAGAAACGTCAGGAGTCAGAACCGTCAAGGGGACTATTGGGTTTCCACTAAGAATCAGCTATGGAAATTTGCCTGATCAAAGATGACACCGCAGAGGTATAGCATCTGTTCTTTAGATGCCAGAGTTCTGGTTTTCTAAAATAAGCAGTACGCATTATGTTTTATGACAAGCTGATGTGCTGGGATAAAGGGATAGCCTTTTTGAAACAAAGGACATCCCTTTGAAACTTGGGGTGAAAGTCATTATGCATGCAGAATTGCCTTTTGTTTTTTTTTTAAACAGATTGCACAATATTGCAGAATTCATTTGTTTAAGGGGATTTTAGTTTAAAGACAGACTCGTGGTTTTCATACATTTACAAAATGCTTCAGTCTTGAATACTTGATCCAGAGGTATGTGAAAAGCATTATACTGTTCCAGTACTTGGCAGTTGTTTTTAACCAAGACCTAGGAATGTTGGCATTATCCGGTGATGTCCTTTGGAAGGCTCCAGTGCATGCAGATTGTTCTCATGTTTGGGATAGCTTCTTTACTAGAGGCAACTGAGGAAGTCATTCCAGATGTATATTCCTCCCGGGTGTGCTCAGTGAATTGACATCGGTAGGAAAACTTCTGCGCCCAAAGAGTATTCACAAGCATTTGAGTATATGCAGATCGAAGATTCACACGGGTCTGATCATTTTTACTAATTTTCAGAGGGGGAACTGTGGTAGTCCATGTTGCAGCAATGAACGCAAAGTGTTCTATGGCATCCTAATGGCTGAAGCTGCATTCCAAATCTCCAATCCACCTTGTTGGGCGGGGATGGAGTTGGGTTGAATGGAGTGGAGGCCTTCCACCAGCAGAAGCTCCACCAGCTTCTGCCCTCAGAGTGATGCTGGCATGACTCCTCTGGTGTGGACCACCTTGTTTTGGCTGACAAAAGTGCAGTCCTAACCCTGGAAACCACTGGGATTCTGGGGTAGCCTGTGGAAAGCCCCAAAGAAGAGTGGTGAGAGGCTGACCTGACCTGGGATCCACTGGATTCCAAGCCGCCCCAGCTCCAAGCTGAAGTAGCATCTGCCCCTGGCCAGTGTGAGTACCAGGGCTGATAATGTGGAGTGGCTTTGTGGATGCACCATCCCTTGCTGTTGCCCAGTCAGGTTAGTATTGCTGTATAAGAAATTCATTATGGCATACGCCTTTGTGGACTGTAATCCGCATCATCAGATGTATTCTCAGTAACAGGTAAGCCTTGTTGAATTACCACTTTGTTTTAGAATCACAGAATTGTAGAGCTGGAAGGGATCCCAAGGAACCCACTGCAATGCAGGAATCCCAACATGTGGTTCCCCATCCACATTTGAAACCATACAAGACCCTGCTTAGCTTTGCAGATGTGCTAGCCGTTTTATTTCTGCACCACTTCACAGTGGCCAGTCAGATACCTATGTAAACCCTGCAAGCAGGACCTGAATTCATCAGCACTGCTTGTGATTTATAGGTATATGTGCACACATATTTCTGCTCCATTAGTCTTTACGAAGCCTGAAACTTCACAAATCTTTTCAGTGCTTTTCCTGCCCTTCTTTTTCATTTTTAAACACCTTATTACTATATTTTCTATAACAGGGCATTCATCTACCTCTTTAAGTATCCTTGGACTTGGAAATTAGCATTATTCTTTGGTTTTCCTTTGACTTTTTCCTGTTCACAGCTTGGCCCTTTTATCACCTACCCACAAACATGCTTACTGTTACATTCACTTCCTCATTTGTGCAACTATTTTGCCTTCCTTCCTGTATTAGCATCCTGCTTAGAGCAACTGAAGAGGATGAGAACCAAAGGAAGGGCAAAAAAATTATTTTGCCTAATAAACTTAAAATCAAATTCAGTTACCAACTTTGAGGCTTAATATTGAACCATGATTTTGTGGGGAGGAGAGCATTCTGTGTTCCATGAATCCTATTTCCTTGGTGGATTGTTTTATATTTTATGAAAATTGTAAATTTAAATGTTGCGTGCTATTCTTAGTAGTGCTTTAACACCAGAAGGGCAGGAAATAAATATAATATATGATTTGTTTAATGTACTCTCTTTGACTCCAGCTCCCAAATGCAGCTTAGCGTATAGTCACTGAGGGAAATCTCTAACATGCATTAGGCAGGTGATTGGAGGCTACATTCACGGGACTGCATGCTTCCAAGAGAACGTAACTGGCCCCAGTGCAGTGGGACACACTCCTGGAAGAGGTATCCAATGCCCATTTATTTTCTTTGTCTTTTAAAGCAGCACATAATGCAACACCTGTTTCATTTGGACTTGGAAAGTTGGGTTTTAGGATTCTGCTGTGGCCTCTTCTCCCACCTGCTGTGTATAAGTTGACTCCAGCCTTGGGTTCACCATGCATGGAGCCAAGGAGTGGAATTGTGCTTGCTGGCTACAATCAAAGCATATTGATGTGAAGTTTTAGAAGGATGCTTGTGTGTGCACACTCCAGCTGTATGCGCACAGGCCCTTTCACATGTTTGGTAACCTTGGCTGACCAGTGTCCCTGGTTGCATGGAATTGTCCATGCCCATAGAAGCCCATTCATGCCTTTGCCCCAGTATATGGAGGTTGGGGGCTGAGGTCAGCCAGTGACATGCTGTTCCTCCTACCTGCACATCAAGCATATGCGAGTGTCAGGTTTAGATTGGGAAGGTTAGTCTTTCATATGTAAAGGTTTTGATTATACAGTGGTACCTCGGGTTAAGTACTTAATTTGTTCCGGAGGGCTGTTCTTAACCTGAAACTGTTCCTAACCTGAAGCACCACTTTAGCTAATGGGGCCTTCTGCTGCTGCCGTGCCGCCAGAGCACGATTTCTGTTCTCATCCTGAAGCAAAGTTCTTAACCCGAGGTAATATTTCTTAGTTAGTGGAGTCTGTAACCCGAAGTGTATGTAACCTGAAGCATATGTAACCCGAGGTACCACTGTAATTTTTTTTAAGTGGATTCAACTGAGATATGAGAAGTCCTGAGTTTTGGAAATGTAGGATGAAAATGATCAAAGATCAAACTTCAAACGAAAAAGCCCTAAGGCATCCTGGACTGTAGCTTATGCATTGGACTTTTGGACACAAACTCTTTGAGCGAATGAAGATGGCTATTGCCTCTGTGCTTCCTTGTTTCTATGAACAAACTCTTGCTGCCAACAAATGACATCAGGAAGATGGGAAGCTGCATTATGCTGAGTCAGACAGTTATTCCATGTAGCTAATCACTGTCTACACCGACTGGCAACTGCATTCCAGGGTTTCAGACTAGGATCTCTTCCAGCCCGAGATGCTGGGGATTGAACCTAGAACTTTGCTTTATGCAAAGCAGAGCTATGGCCCCTGCCCTCATGGAGATCTTACATTTTCTCCAATGCTATAAGTGCTGAATGAGAATCGCCTGCTCATCATCTTGTAGGTCGAATTGGTCTGTCAGGTAGCTAACACCTCTCAAGACTCACTCCTCAGCTTGGACTATCCTGACCTCTCCTGGTCTATGTTTCACATTCCTTGTGAACCAAGTTAATCAATCTTCATAATGCAAGCTAACACAGCTTTCAGGCTTCCTTGGAAACTGAAATTTAACGCTGCCATTCCTTGATAATTGCAGCAGCAGTATTGCTCCTCTTTAAAGACCCTTGTAAGAGTCTGGATCCCTCCAGATGTAATTTGTCCAACAAGCACACTTCTTGCCTCTTTATCCCTCTTTCTTGCTGAAGCTCTGAGCTGGCTTCACTGGGCTGGATTGACTTTCCAGTGCTGAGAGACACAAGGATTCAGCAGAGGAACTTGCAGTGATGCCTCTTGACATTCTGTCCGCACATTCTCTTGACACGACCCCTTTGGCCCTTTCCTCATCAGCAAACGTGGCGCTGAAAAAGATGTTCCTTTGCAGTTTTAGAGCTTTCTCTCTCTCTCTCCCCTCTCCTGTCTCCATCTCCCTGGTGATGGGTTCAACAAGCCTGTAGGAGCACTATTTCTTTTCTTGATCTCTGTTGGAGGAATTCAACATAGCGCTGCGGTATTTGTTCTGTCAGTAAAGCTTTTCGGCTTGCCGGATGGAAAGACCCCCCCTTCTCCCCCTGCATGCATGCTGGGGTTTTTTTGGGGGGGGGTTCTCCTGACCCCCACCCCCGATTCAGTTTGGGAGGAGGGGAAAGCACTAGCAGAGGTCCTTGTGCGGACTTCCCCTCGCAGAACTTGTTAATTGAATCTGGCCTTTGGTGCCCTTAGAAATATATAGATTGAACACTTTAACACTGTCTGCTTAGTGCTGTCATGGCCATCTTTTTGGCACCTACACAAGACTTTCTCTTTCTCCTTGGTATTTGTTTGTTGATCTTTCAAGCTTCTCTGTAGCTTTGGGACTATCTGCTAGCTTGGTTATATTTATGGGGATCATGCTGAGGTTGCGAAGTTTCTTTCTTTCTTTTTTAATTTAGTGCATTGCCATTTTTTGTTGCTCCTGTATGCAAGTTATAAAATTATGCTGTATTAGTTTTTTGCTTTTTTAAAAAAAAATATTGCTTACTGTACGTTGCCATGGGGCATTTTTGGCATACATAAGAATGATGATGATAATGATGATGATGATGATGATGATGATGGTGGTGGTGGTGGTGGTGTAGATAGATATGCAGATGCAATGCCTGAAAAGAAATGGCAAAGTTAGTCAGGCCCTGGACTTCCAATCCACCATACTGCTCTCTATAGTGCTTTGGAAAATGTTTCATGAATTCTCCTCCAAGCTTGAGTGATTTGCTATGCAGAAATAATAATAATAATCTTCAGGCAAAACAGCAGGGAGACTCAGAGGGTAGGTGGGAAAGATGATAGCAATAGCCCTCGGGACCCAGCGGGGCTCAGTTGGATTTGTAACAAGTTGGTTTTGATTTACAGTGTTTAGCTTTTTGACTTGGGAGGAAAGGGAAGTGGGTCACACTGGGAGACAAGTGCTGCATCCTGCATAACAACTTATTGAAGTATGTTTTAGACTTGCCCTTTCTCTGAGTCACCACTGCACAATAAAAATTCACAGAATGTTCACTGGGTCAAGACAATTTACTGCTTTCCGCTTCTATTCTGATCATGTTAAGAAAAAAAGGAACTGCGGACCAGATGGCTTGTGTATGCAGGGATGATACCAAGGCTTTTTATCCAGCCAAGTTTTCAGTGTAGACCCACTGAAATTAATGGACCTAAGTGAGCTGTATTAATTTTATGTCAAGGAGAACTTAATCAGGAATCTTCTGTATACTTCTCATTTTTCTTCTTCTTTTAAACACACAGGCACACTTTTTAATCTTTGTAACATTTTTTTAAATCCAAAAACTGTTCTCAATGAAACTCTCAAATGTCTACCCCTTCTTCTGGAAATTTTGTATTGGTCTGAAATGCCTATAGAATTAATGACTAATGGTGATGATGGATCTTCTGGGACCTTTGTACACAGAACCTTGATTGATTGATTGATTGGTTGATTGATCGATGGATATGTTCTCATAGATGCAGCTTTTCCTTCCTTGCTGCATGTTTGATTTCAGGGGCAGAAGCAGAAAATCCAAAAGACTGAGCATTGTGTATGGGTTGTTTTTTTTCCCTTCCCCATCTTTCAAGAAAAGGGTTCATGTCTCATAGACTGTAAATCCTTATTAAATAGAAGCTGCTTTGAGTGTGTTGGCAGAAAGGCACAAGGTGTATAAATAAACATCAACATTGGTGTTTCTTGCAGGGCTGTTACAAAGATTATGGAGAGAATATCTGTGAAATGCACTGAACGCTTAAAACTATTAAAAATTATTAAAATATTAATACTCTTGGAGAGTCCTCCAGGACCCAGGATTTGATATTTCAGAGCTGCATAAGCATATTTGTATGACTGGTGTGGATAACTGGCTGATCTGTTTCTGTCGTGGGGAATGCTAGAGCAGGAGTAGACATCTATACCTCTTGGGATCTCTTCCTGCAGTCCCAGGTCTTCCAGCTTGAGCTTTCACAGCTGTTGCTCACCATGAACCACCATTGGCAGGACTGGCAGCAACAGCAGCAGATACCATATTTATGCGAATCTCATGCACCATCAAATCTAATGCGCACCTCAGTTCTGAAAACCTAGAAACAATAAAAGTATTTACTGGCGACTGTAAATGCGCCATCGTATCTAATGTGCCCCCTAATTTTCACAGTGTAATTTGGCCAAAAAAGGTGCACATGGCATTTGAGTAAATACGGTATGGTCTGTGCATAAAATTTATTATTTTGCTAATTGTGCAGCATTAAGTATTCAGTTTATATTTGACTACCTTTAGTAATGTTTTCTCTGAAATTTATAAGTTTCTTTTTTGTTAACTGCCGTGTTAAAGGTGCATTCTGTAGTTGGCCTTTGTAATGTTTTCTTTTGGAAAAAAAACATATTTTGGTTTCCTGTTAATTTGAATGTATGCTTTATTTTGACTTACTTCTGGGTTGTTTTGTTTGATGTTTCAATGTAGGTTGTAAACTGCTTCAAGATTTTTTTCTTAAAAATATGAATCAGTATAGAAATGAAATTAATTATAATCTTTTGTGCGTGTACACGTCTCTCTCTCTCTCTCTCTGTGTGTGTGTGTGTGTGCGCGTATCTCAAATAATTCAAGATTCAGACTTGCAGCAAATGAACTGCTGACCCTTTTCATAAGCTTGGTGAGAATGAGTTTCCCTAAGAAGGAATTTATATCTGCCTCGGTGGCCTCAGACTCATTTGGTTCTCAGGAGTGACTGCAGCCTTGGAGTGGTGCAATATTCCTATTGCTTGGGGATTTCTACAGATACAAAATCCATCCCTGGAGCAGACTAGCTGCTACTAACACAGATGAGTTTTCTCTGATTAATGGGACAGTTTTATATATTTTGGACCGGCAGCCTGTGTAACAGTATTGTACAGTTATGTAGAGACAGGGTAGGTAGCAAGTGGTTATTCTGACCATTTATATTCTATTATGTGAAACTGAAAAGTTTCACTACTGTGGATAAAGCATTAACTGGTACTGGTCTGTGGAATGTGAGGTGCTGAAAAGTAGGAGATGCCTACTGGCAAGAATCTCGCGTGCTAACCTTGCCTGGTTGACACAGTTTTCTCTCTTTCATCCCTTTTCAGATTAATCGTCACGAGAGCCATATATCCCCTTTTACGTGAAAAAGATCTGTCGAACACAAATTTGGCGTTCTTGTTCTTGGCACAGAAACGAAAATAGTGAAAACATTCTGCTTTTATAAGCAAATGAAAACTATATTTATTGTGCCTAAAGCAACAACGACATACTTTTGAAACATCTGTCATTCTGAGAGGGTGTGTGTATATGTGTGTGTGTGTGTGTGTGTGTGTGTGTGTGTTCATTCTCATGCTCTATTTTTTTTATAAATGAAGCTTGCTTTTTGAAAGCATAAGCACATATTTCTGATTTATAATTTTCTCCGTACTCACCCACCCGAAGGAAGACTGGAGTGTGCGAATGAAAACTGAGCTGCAGCAGACTAGCATTTTGTCCCATGTGTGATTTTGCCTGCTGCATCCTCTAAATTGTGGTATTGTGGCAGGACATAGACCAGAGAAGCCTCAGCTTCGCCTTGAACCTTACTGAGTCATTTGGGCCGTTCATTTCCCCCCTCTGCTTAACATGGAACACCAAATGGCTATAAAGATAAAATTGGGTGGGTGGGGGAACAGGAGAACCTTCATGAATTTTTTAAAAGAAGTGTGGGATGCAAATATAATTTCAAATACTGTGAGGCAAACATGGTATTCTGAGTTTTAGCTGTTATAAGTATGGTTGTTTTTTTACTTGAACAGGAATTGCAGTGTTTTGTACTACATGCATAGCAAACTTCAGCTTTCTGTGGGGTGTAAAAGCATCTTAACTGGTTTTGGAGCACGCTTTGAAATTAAGGAGAAATGGGTACCAATTTTCAGATTTTAACAATACATTCTGGGTTGGATCCAAAGCCACTTCTGCATATCAGATTGGATACAGGAAAATCTCTTCTATTAAAGTAAGGGCTCCTTCAGACTTGATTGAAGAGTGTTGCATGAGAAAAGTGACTCCAGATGCAGATGAATAACTGTGTTTGTGCCAATTCTTCTGTAAGGCCTTGATAAGCTCATTCTCAAGAACTTTTTATGATCCACTTGGGTTAAAATGCACGACAGTCTGCAGTATATGCATTTTATTAACTGTTTTTATACTATAATGCAACCCCCCATGTATAGTGGTGCTGCACTGCATATTCATGGAATAGCTTTTCTGAATTTTCTCCTTCTCGTTGTTGACTGGATTGAAGTTAAATGTGTATATTTTTAATGCATTTATTTTGGAGAAGGAAACCCAGGAGCTGAAACTTCTGTGGTGTGCTTAGGAATAAATAGTTACAGAGTGAAAAATAGATACTGCTGCCCTAGCAAAATGCAAAAACTATGCATTCCTTTGTGGAACTCCTTAAAAATGTTGGTTCTTTTTATTGTGGTTTCTGCATTCAGTCCTTGCTACCGATAATTGGATCTATAACATTTGTATTTAAATCTCGTCCTTTCCAAAGGCTTCAGGGTGGGTAATTAACTTTTAAAGTAAAATCCCAATTACAGTTATTAAAGCACGCTCAACTCACCTTATGCCACCATATTCCAGGGTGAGAAAAAGTTATCTGAATTGTTTCTTTAAAAAAATAAAAATGAAATAAAAGCTGTTGGATTTTTTTCCCCATGGTAGAAATGTTAACAAGGTTAAATTGAGCCTTCCTAATTTCACTGAAATCTTGACACATCATTGTCCTTGGTCAGATTCCTTCCGTCTCTCTTCCATAATTCAAGCTACATGATGCCTTATCTTGCCAGGTATTTGAAATGCACTCAATGACACAATTACTTTACAGCATGGTAAATACACCACATCCCTTTCAGGTGGAGTTAATTGCAGTTTTGTTCCATTTGATCCATTGTTCGCATAGAGTTTAAAAAGAAGGTGTTTCAATGTTCTGTTGGAACTTGAACACTGAAGCCTTGTTGGAAAATTGCATGTACTACAAATCATGGGATTGTCAGCTCTTGCTTGTGCAAGAAGAATTGCTTGTGTGGCCAACTGCGTTTGATGTTTTACTGCCGTATAGTGAAATGCCTTCTGTAGTAAATGGTAGACCGTGTACACTTTTAAAATTATCCCAGTAGCTATGAAAGTGCATGTTTTAGAGCATTGGTGTTTGGTATTCATAGTTGACACACAGATTGCCAATGTAATTTAAACACTTTAAAAAAAATGTGTACCCCCTATGTGTTCATCAGCTCCTTAGAGAGAACATAAAATTAACAAAACATACCCTTTAAGAACACAATCTCTGCTTCTATAGTTCTCTGCATCTTTGGTAGCTTTGTCAAGTGTGCTCTGGAATTTAGAATCTTTCTGAGTTGAAAATGTGACTGACTTTGAAGAGTATGAATTAAATTTTTCTCCTTTTGGAACACTTCTGATCTTGATGAAACCATGCTGGAACACTGCTCCAAGTCCATTCACTAGATTGAACGATGGGTACCTAGTCTTGGAGAATGGCACCAAACCCAGGTTGCTGGCTAACCAGTGTCTTACCAGTGATTGCATACCTTTTATCTGTCAATTTGGAACAAAACAGGATTGTCTGTCCTGACCTATTGGCTACTGTTTTATTTTGCATTGCGCTTTCTACTACCTGTATATACCACCTTGTGATTTCAGTGAAAGATGGTATATGAATATTTTAAAACAAATCATAACGTTGTTCAGGTAAGATAGCTCACTTCTTTAGATTCATATAAACACAGGCATATAAATATCCCCAAATGTCTTTGCCTTCCAAAGCCTGACTGGGAACACTTTTTCTGTAAGTGTAGTGTAACACCAGCCAGGTAGCAAACCTAAATCTAAACAGTATTTTACATACAGACTAGAAATGTTCTTTTCATAATTGCTGGTGTATTTTAAACAAGCAAGATATCGGTTTACACTATTCTTTGTATAATTTTTATTGCACCATAAAAATTCCAAAATCTAAAATTACCACCTGGCTATTAACAAACTTGAAAAAAGGTCAAGTCTCGAAATGGACTGTTGTGTTTATATGATGAGTAGCATCTACTTTAGCACTGGGATAGCAGGCTTTGTGGTTTCCCTATTGTTCTGGACTGCTATTCACATCTTTTATTCTATTGCTAGTTCTCTGACTTGCTAGTTAACTTGTGACTAGGTCGCAGTCCTACACACACTTGGGAGTTTCCAGAGGGCACCAAAACAAGAGTCTTGTGGCACTAATAAAACCTATCAAATTTATTTTGGTATGTGCACACTCTTTTGGAGGCCATGGGTGGTGGCAGCAACAGACTGTGAACATCAAAAGGAGTCAAGTTTTGTTACACAAATTGAAATGCTTGCCCTAATGGAACCACATCATTGGATGCTAAGCAGTAGCTGTTCCTCCAAAAACAGCTGGTAGCACTTAACATCTTGGAACTGGCAGACCAATTCACACATGTAGTGTGATAAAAATCCATTGTCCTGCTTCAGTCCACAAGTGATGAATCATAGAATAGTAGAGTTGGAAGGGACCCTGAGGGTCTTCTAGTCCAGCCCTTCAATGCAGGAATCTCAACTATATCATCCATGACAGATGGCCATCTCTGCTTAAGAACCTCCAAGGAAGGAGAGTCCACAAACTCCCAAGGGAGTCTGCTCAACTGTTGAACAGCTCTTACTGTCAGAAAGATCTTCCTGGTGTTTAGTCGGAATCACCTGTCTTGTAACTTGAATCTTGTAACTTGGCCTTGGTAGTCTTGATGAATGTAATTCAGTAGGTTCACATCACAGTCTGCCTTTGCGGTTCCACTGTGTCCATTAATTTCAGTGAGTCTGCTCTGAGTATGACTTTAGATACAATCCTTTGAGTGTAAAACTGAACTTGAACCAGTGAATAACTATGCCCCAAGCGTCAAAATCTTTGTAATTTCAGCATTAGGAAGGACTCGCGCATTAATCTTGGGGATGCGGTAGGAAACAAGCCTGCCTTTCTGTTTGGAGAGGCTTACCGTCAGAGCCGGGAGCAGCAGGAGACTCTGCACTGCCCTGCTGACCACACAACCATTCTTGGCTTCTTGAGATGCTAATGACATCTGACTGTGGTCACTGACTGGCCCAGGAGCTTGATGATGGAGCAGTCCTTTAAACACAGTCTATGGCATAATTGCAGGGCTTGAGAGCTGTGGCGATAACAGAGTGTCTGTTGAACCAGGTGACTTTACATGCTATTTTTTTTCTGACATCGATGTAAGATTGGGAGTTAGAAGGGGAAGCAGCAGGCGAGTGAGTTCCTTCCTCCCCATCCCCATCCCCAACTGATATTAGCTGGAAACACTGTGCCAGCTTAGTTGCATGCCAACTATTCGGAGCTGCTGGAAGTTTTTTTTTTGGTTTTTTGAAATCTGTAATTCTTGCTAGCATAAGGGTAGAACCCAAAGTGGGCTGCTCATATACAGAACATGAGATTGGCGACGGGTGGGTAGGAAGTGGGGGGAGATGGCTGCAGGCATATCTGCTCCTGTGGAGTATGCATCTATGTTCCTGAATGTGAAAAACTTAACAGGTGTGAGGCATATGGACTGCCTTTGTGCCAAAGGAAAATTGTCACCTTCAAAGCCAGCTCTTGAGCAGCTCAGATACTAAGTTAGCAATTTATTTGTAGTGGGAAAAGTTGTAAGCGAATGGGCGGAATGTGCAGATCTGAAGTTTGACTGGTAGACATGTTTGTTTGTTTATTTAGTAATCATACTGTAGTAAAGGTTTACAACTTAAGTTTTGATTATTTTAATTTTTTTTAGGTATGTTCTTATTGAGCGAAATGCTAAACTAGAACCTCCATGTTAAACATCAGCCAGGGTGAGGAAGGAGACAAAATGTATTCGATTTCTAATTTACGCAGGCCTAGAAAACAAAATGTTGAATTCCATTTCCACAATAAAAAGGCCTCAATTTTCAACTCTTTCCTAAAGCTACTATTAAATACTGATTTTCAGTAACTATATATAGAGAAGGGTTTTTTGTTGTTTTGTTTTTTACATTGCTGCTATAGTGTTTCTAATTCTGTCCTTCTTTCCTTAATTCGCACGAAATACAGGACTTCTCCCATTTCTGTGGTACGGAAGGTAAAAGAAAACACTTTGGTCATCCCAAGTATGTGAATCTTCCCTGGTTCTGTCTTAGGTTTCTGCTTCCATGTCAATGCTGACTCAGGAGTGGGGAACCTGTGGCCTTGCACATGTTATTGGACTATAACTCTTATCCTTTACCAGTGGTATGGTGAATGGGCTGATGGAAGTTGCAGTACAACAAATTCAGGAGGGCCATAGGGTCTCCATCCCTGATTTTATTTGCCATGCAAAGGGTACTTCTGAATCTAACATTTTAAAAAGTAGGGCTTCCAACTTTCTTGTGTCTTACAGTATCAGTCGGCTAACTAGCATTGGCATCTGAAAACCCAGTAAACTTCCTATGCTTACAACTGTTTCTTTCCTGTGGCATAGCATTCCTGTTGAGATACGACAGGCAGGCCACTATCTGCATTTTTCCAGAAACAAATGAAGACATTTTGTTCAGACAAACTTCCCCAGTTGGGATATATAGCTCTCTGCCACAGGTGTCTCCTTTTTATTGTTTTCCAATTCATTTGCTTTTATTTTGGTTCTTGTATTGTTTCAGAAAGTGCAAATTTAACCATCTGGCTTCACGTGTGAACTAAGTACTGCCCCCCCCATTTAACACCATTTAACACCTTGGGTTAGTTCCCGAGCTGTGAGCATGGTGTGGTTTTCTTGTCCCCTGTTGTTTCCGAAAGAGGTCCGGGGACCCTTTCAAAATATTGTGGGAGAGGCTGCAGTAAAAAGGGGAGTGACTAGAAATCAGGCAGAGTTCCTTGCATGCCACACACCAGCTGTTCTGGAGGTGTCTCGAACCCAGTGTTCGAAACTTTCGTTGTTGCATTTTGAGACAGGGAATTTCATTAGCGTGAGCAGTTCCTGAGCTCTGGGCGCAGTACTGTGCCTCAGATTTCAGATTGAAACTGAGGAGTGATTGTCAGAAATGCTGGAGTAAGATAGAGTAGATAAAAATGCTTATACTTCACAACCAGAAATGTGCTGCAGAGTTAGAAATACTAAATGGCCATGTTCCACAGTATCAGTTGTCAGGTGTGGAAGCAACTAATAACTTTTCCAGTGTTCGGAACTCCCAGTGTTCTAGGTGCATTTTGAGACAGGGAATTTCATTAGCATGAGCAGTTTCTGAGCTCTGGGCTCAGTACTGCGCCTATGATTTCAGATTAAAACTGCAGAGTGGAAGGAAAGGAAGACCCTTTTCTGCCTCCCCACTTCTAGCTGCTCTCAGAAGACTGGAGAAGAGACCTCTCTTAAGAATATTAGGGGGGTGGGCAGGGGAAAGACTAGACCATGGGATAAATGCACATAATATTTTAACTGCAGCTCATTCATTTTCAGCTTTCTATTCTTGTTATAAAATAGTGTGCCTAGACATTCTCTTGTTGTGGCCATAACCTAGGTTTAAGGTGCCATTTAGCTCCTAGCTTTCATATCTCAGTTTCTAACACTGAATTTTCCCCAGGAAGTCTTTAACAGCTCTAAGAAAGCTATACCACAGGAGGTAGTTCCTCATTATAATTAGTTTGGGCCATGCATTAGTATTCTGCATCAGGAAACAGATACTGATGCAAATAAAAGAAATCAAATATATATTTGGACAAGATGCAGCCACTACCATGCTACTAGACATTGCAAATAAGTAAGTAATTAATAAAGTAAGTTTTTAAGACTCCAGGCTGTAAAATGGAGGTTGCAATTTCTCAGAAGAGTATTCATGAAGCTTAGAAGCTGCAGAGCATACAGGCTGTATGTTGGGGTTACTGATAGCTAGTTCACAGAAAGGAAGAAAGTCTAGGGCAAGTTCACAAAGAAACCAAAAGACATAGATAAAACGCTCAAGGCATCACAGCCTCCCAGCATCCATTTAACCATCTTATATGCACCAGCTTACAATGTTTTCATTCTCTCTGGCATGCTAAACATTCATATTTGTAAACAATCCCTGTAGTTTGACTTTTTCCACTTTATTGATTTTGAATTTTGTTGCCTATATTTTTGTGCTGCTCTCCTAGAGTGGTTATTACGTTTTAAATTGTACTATGAGGCCCCGCTCCCGACATTTTAAATATATACCTTGAACAAAATAAATTTAATCATATATGACTGAAGCCTGAGGCAGGGCCATTTCTGAACTGAAAAGCATAGGCTGATTTAAGTGCATTACTTGGGACTTTGAAGCTCTTTTAAAGCAAGACTCTTGTGGAAAAGAATTCCTAGAGGGCAACACGGTCCCACAACAGACACACTGTGGAGAAGCTTCTCTTTTAACTCTCACCCTTTTTGCCAAAGTCCCATAGCTATTGTGTGAGGGAGGTGGTTTTGGGTGCCATGAAAAGGCAGCAAATGGTTAGTTATCATGGAAAGGGTTATTGTTTGTTTCTTACTATGTTATGTATTTTTGGTCTTTTTTAATTGTAAACCGTCCTGTTTTCCTTGGGTGAAGGGCAGTGCAGAAATTTAATAAATAGTAATAAAGAATAGCTTATTGTCAAATTTTTACTCCCAGGAGGCACCTGTGGGATTTTTCTGTGTCAGGTGCTAAAATAAATTTACCAGCTTTAGGGTGACTTTCCTTTGCTGCGGCACCTCAGACACATCCCAATTTTGCCTCTTGTTAAAGGGGCGGTTTTTGGGTATTGTTCCGAAACCTTTCAAACTCTGTTTGACCAAAGGCAGCAGTGCAGTTAAATTAAGATGCCCAACAATATGGGATGGGATGCAAGTGTCATTCAGGAAGAAATATTGTCTATCTTCACTCAAAATTCCATCATAACCCCTCAGAATTTTGACTTTATCAAACTATCAACAGCAGCCACCTAAGTATAAATATTTCTATGTAGCACTTCCAGTTGCTCATGAATCAAAGCACATTTCCTCTATCTAAGAAAGATCAAGTAAATCATGAGGGGGCAAAATAGTCTACAGAAAGTTCAATTAACCTCAACAGAACAATGGCAATATTCTGTTAGAAAAATTACATTAGTATTAAAGATAATGCACACAGTGTAATTACAAGCTGGCTGTGCATTTCTTACACAAAATTGCACTGAATAGTCGGTTCATAAACCCGCTCTTTTAAAAAAAGTTAAAAATCATTCTTTGATATTTTTTATTTTTCAGATCTGAATTTTCGCCTCCTCCTGAAAATGCAATTGCAGAAGCATCATACTAAATCAGTACTCTCAAATATTAAGAAATCCCTACCTCTGTCATTAAATTAGTTGACATTAAATCCATTTACTCAACTCCTTGTCATGAAATGCTTGCAAAGACAAGAAAAGAACCTCATGGAAACATAGCGGGGAAATAAGTTTTGTTGCTGTAGGGGTAGTTCAGATAGAACAGTTACATTTATGAGTTACGGGAGATAGTGGTTTGTTTTGACGTGGGTGTATGCCTCATACCTCCATAAACAGGAACATTTAAACCTATCTAAAGGAAATGGTTTAGCAGAGCTATTTTGTTTACGCATCCTGCAATAAACCTAACTGCTGGGGGAGGGTGAGTATTACAAGCCAGTATGTACCCTGGAGGGTGGGGCAAAGAGAGGCAGAAAAGATGTGAATAAGGTTCATTACTTTAAGCAGATACATTAGTGGTCTACTCATTCACACACACAAACACACACAAGTGCATGCACGTGCACACACATACGAAGGAGACAGCGTTGGACAGCCACAGAGTTCACAAAACTTGCCCACATTTGAACTTGTAATTTATGGGTGAAGGGAGTGCCATTGGAATTTCAAGGATAAAGTATTGGATCAAGACTTGAGTGAGTAGGAGGCTATATGCATAGTAGGGACCTTCCCTACTGTTGCTTCTTGTAGCAACTCAAAAAGAAATTCTGGAAGGTTAGAGACATGAAAACTAGGAGCAAAATAGGACCTTAAACCTAGGTTATGGGTGCAACAATGGAATGTCTAGGTATGCTTTTTTATAATAAGAATACAGTCATACCTCGGGTTACAGACACTTCAGGTTGTGATTTTTCAGGTTGCGGACTGCCGAAACCCGGAAGTATTGGAACGGGTTACTTCCGGGTTTCAGCAGTCACGCATGTGCAGAAGCACTAAATTGCGCGTTGCGCATGCGCAGAAGCGCTGAATCACAACCCGCGTGTGCGCAGACACGCCGCTGTGGGTTGTGGACGCTGTGGGTTGCGAACGTGCATCCCACACGGATCACGTTCACAACCCGAGCGTCCGCTGTACAAAGCTGAAAATTATTTAACTGCAGCTAAAATATTATGTTCTAGTCCTTCCCCTGCTCACCCCCTAATATTCTTAATAGAGGTCTCTTCTCCAGTCTTCAGAGAGTAGCTGGAAGTGGGCAAGCAGAAAAAGGTCTTCCTTTCCTTCCACTCTGCAGTTTTAATCTGAAATCATAGGCGCAGTACTGCGCCCAGAGCTCAGAAACCGCTCGTGCTAATGAAATTCCCTGTCTCAAAATGCACCTAGAACAATGGGAGTCTTGAAAACTGGAAAAGTTATTATCTGCTTCCACAGGTGACAATTGATACTTACTGTGGAACATGACCATTTAGTATTTCTAACTCTGCAGCACATTTCTTGTTGTTGCATGTAGTGTAGTATAAGCATTTTATTTACTCTATCTTTCTGACAATCGCTGTCTTGTAAAACATTAGTAATTAACTGTAATGCCAGTTTAACCTGATTTTGCCTCTCTAGAATTCAGTGATCCCCAGTAAGCTCTGTTGGAGTGAGTAAATCAGTGCACTGAAATGTGATGACAACTGAGGGCTTTTTAAAATGCATGGTTATATTAAGTGTGAGAGAACAGTGCTGCAGTAATGCACTAATTCACTACTGTATTAGATGCTACACACCCATTTATGAATAAAAAAAGACGTGTATCTTTGTTAGCCATTATGCTAGTTCTTTTCTAGGGTTCCTTTTTCTTTGTATTAAAATCTTGCATTTCGATGGCTAAGCGCTTGGAGAGATGTAAATTTCTTTTAACATATTTAAGAGATGTTGGGGGTGGAGAGTTCTCCACACAGTAAGATTGCTTTGTTTTGACATTTATCTTGCTGTGATCGTTCTGCCAGTTGGCTTTAGGCACGGCTACCAAAAGAGTGAACACATGTTGCATTCATTAACTTTCCTCTGGCTCTGCTCAATTTTGCAAGTCAGACAAAAGCATGATCATATTAAATGGACTGTAGTGCAGTTGTAATATGAGTTCTCGCACACACTTAATGAAATGATAATCTTGAGAAACCTGCATCTCTCCTTCCCCCCCACCCCTCCAATTGTTGGGAGTTACTATGCCTCTCCAACTCGGTGCAAATTCTTGTTTGTGCATGTGTTGCCCCCTCCTTCTAAATTAAAACGCTGCAGCTGTAGATGCATCATTCAGCCTTATTTGCATCTTCTCCTTCTTCCTTGATGCTTTTGTACATGGGGAAATCCCATGTCATCCTTACAATGGTTGCGTGAGGTTGGCCGGATTGAGAGAGTGAAATCGACCAAAGTTTGCCCAATGTGCTTCTTCATGGTTAAGCGGGAATTCCAACTTGGGTCTCTTCCAGCCATTTGCAGTCTTCTGTCCAACCACACTAGATGTAAAACCACAGACTTAATGCCTTTTCAAACCGACTGTGTTGGATAATTCTGTTTATGTGTGTGAGCAAGTCTGCCTAGGTGCAGCTTGTTTGCTACGCATATTGATCTTTCGACGTGGATCTTCTTTTATCACTAATTTGTTGGATCTGTTGGCTGCCTTTCATCAGTAATGGTACCAGGATGACTTGTAGTAGTAGCTACATAGCAAATGCCACAGCTATATGCAAACTACAATTCAACTATACCATACCCTTCAACATGTTGATTCCCAAAATGGTGATGTACTTCTTCCCATAAGTGCTCCTGTATGGGTTAAGTGACCCGTGTGAGATCATGGTGCCCCAAAGATGTGCTTTTGGGGGGGCTGTGCTCTCACAGCACCCAAAAACACATGTTTTGGGGTTCCGTGTGAGACCACGGCCACCAAAATGACCACTGTGCTCTCGCCAGGGCAAAAACCTGGATGTCCTGTTTTTTTTCTGGGGCACGTGCATGGTATGCTATAATCATAAAGGTAAAGGTACCCCTGCCCGTACGGGCCAGTCTTGACAGACTCTAGGGTTGTGCGCTCATCTCACTCTATAGGCCGGGAGCCAACGCTGTCCGCAGACACTTCCGGGTCACGTGGCCAGCGTGACAAGCTGCATCTGGCGAGCCAACGCAGCACACGGAATGCCGTTTACCTTCCCGCTGGTAAGCGGTCTCTATTTATCTACTTGCACCCGGGGGTGCTTTCGAACTGCTAGGTTGGCAGGCGCTGGGACCGAACGACGGGAGCGCACCCCGCCGCGGGGATTCGAACCGCCGACCATGCGATCAGCAAGTCCTAGGCGCTGAGGTTTTACCCACAGCACCACCTGCTATAATCATAAACATCCCTAAATATCAAAACACTAAAACCATAATTATATCAGCAGCAACAGCTGCAGTACCCCTGGCTGGCAATACCCTTGCACAAAGAAAGAAGACTGTAGCTAATGCTAGTCAATAAGGAGGCAAAATAGGAAAAAGGCATAGCTGGGGGACCACTACTAAGAAACCGCTGCCCGAAGCCCACTTCCCAAAAGCTTCACTTGCTAGTGGGCCTAGCAGAAGAGGTGCCACTTCAAGTGTTTAAGCCCCAAGTCATGCTTTTAGAAAGCACATGATAATATTTTTTTATCAACATTGACTTAACATGATTTCAAACCACTAGTGTCTATTTATTTTTTATTTTCTAGGTGCATTCATAGGAAGTACAGCTCTCCCTTGGCATACCTTTTGACTTTATTTCTCATTTTTAAAAGTAAAAATAAAATATTGCCCCTTTATTTGCGTCTTTCCCTGAAGTGACTAATTGTAGAACTATATATTTTATAAATCAAATTATGAGTTCTCTGACCGTAATAGAAGAAGAAGAAGAGTTTGGATCTGATATCCTGCTTTATCACTACCCTACCCTAAGGAGTAAAAATGCCCAACAAATGAAGGGGCCAAATCGCCCATCTCCTTATTATGATGCTGCAGGAATTCTGGATTATTTGTTCATTTGTTTATTTAACGTCTTATCGGCTGATCTGTGGGACATCTTTGGGAAAAGAAAAGGCTAAGTAGTAAACCCTGTGCAAATCCGGAGTGGACTCCCTAAGACGGTTGATCATGTTACACCTCTTTCTGGCAGCTTGCAGCTAAGCTGGTGCCAAATGTATTGTTCTGCTTTACTTTGGACCACATCAGCGATGCTAAAAGTGGGGTCTTGTCATCTGGGCATACACACTGCCCATGCTTGCACCCCGGAGACATCACTCCTGTGTTGATAACACAGCAAAAGCCATGCGGGAGGCAACCTTAATGAGTTACCGATCTCTCCAGCCATAGCAGGCTCTCTGATTCTCCCAGCAGTTTAATTTCAGCTCTGGAGACGCACTCCATTGTCTCTTGAGACAGAAGGATTCCGCCAACATTAAAAAAAATTATACTGAGGATCATAGGTGGCTTACAATATAGAAACACAAAAATACATACCATAGTATGAAACAAAAACAATACCCCCCATTGGCTACAGTTTGTTAAATTAGCCAAAGGTCTGGGAAAGGAGGGATGTTTTTGCTTGGCGCCTAAAGATATGTAGCGAAGGTGTCAGGTGAGCCTCCATGGGGAGAGCGTTCCGCAAGCAGAGAGCCACCATGGAAAGGGCCCGTTCTCACGTTTCCACCCTTCTTGTGGAAGAGACAGATGAAGAAGAGCCTCCGATGATAATCACAGGGTCCAGGATGGCTCACATGGGTAGAGATCTGTTAAGCTGCCTGTGCAAATTGTGGCAGCGATTCAGCCTGATGTGAAGAAAAAAAAGGAGTTTAAGATTCAGGGCTCAGAATGCAATCTCTTGTTTCAGTTGCTTTGAACAAAAGATGGATCTGTATTATGTCCCAGTCAACTCAGCCTGCTAGATTAATAATAATAATAATAATAATAATAATAATATCATCATATAGCCTGCTTAATCACCAACGTTTTAAAAAAAGAAAGAAGAGAAAGCAAACTTTTAGCCCTTAGTGAGCTCTTTAATTCTTACTTTGTTCTGCAAGACAGATTACTGTGTTGTGTCTGTGCTAGTAAGTGCCTCTACTAGTGTATTTGTGACGTCTAAGGTTTAGCCACTCCTTACAGCAGTCTCAGATTTTCTTCCCCCTCTCCCCTTATGTATCCCACCCCCTTCTGCCTCTCTCCCTCTCTCTCTCTAGCACACACACACACACACACGCTCGCTCTCAAACGCAGAAAGCTCTTTTGCTCAGTAGAGTTCCAGGGCTCGGAAGGAGCAAAGCTGATTGTCGGGACTTCTTGCTTGTGCTCTGCATAAGTGCTTTTGTGGCGGGCCATCTGGACTGGCAGGATTTCCTCAGAATATTTAAAGTATGTTGTCTGATTTGGAAAACTCGGGATTGCCGTGAAACTCTGGGAAAGGCAGCAAGCAGGGAACGCAGACAGAACTGGTTCGCGGCTCGTAACGTAGGTGGCAGGAATGGAAGACGCGTTGCCTTGCCTTGCTTCGGTGTGCAATTCATCAGCGCTTATGAACTTCTGCACTGGTAAAGTATAACTTCTTTCCCTCCCTCCCCCTGCTTTAATTGGGAACACCAGTACAGCCACCGCAGTTTCTTGCTAACCCACAAGGGGAAAGGACTATCTCTCTCTCTTCTCTTCCCCCCCAAACCTTGTTTTTTTATTTTATTTTTTGTAAATCTTCCTCTACAACTTCCTTCACAAATACATACAAAGTTTGAAGAAAAGTAATTTACCTCTTTGCAGTCTTAGTTCTTTCCTAGCCTTAAAGGAAAT
The DNA here is from genome assembly GCF_964270895.1 of Podarcis filfolensis. NCBI lineage: Eukaryota > Metazoa > Chordata > Lepidosauria > Squamata > Lacertidae > Podarcis > Podarcis filfolensis. Next base: position 99,153,388 of record NC_139606.1, read on the forward strand.
CTGTTTTTTGCTAGTTAATGCCTTTCATGTACAATGGGAAGCAGAAACCAAACGATTTCGTTTGGTGAGACTACTCTTGCGGTATGAAAAATCCCCTCCCATGAAATAAATCTGAATATTGCATGCTTGGAAAGGGGCGGGGGAGAACCTGTTGTATCATTGAATTTTAACATTCAGCATGTGTTAAACATGTTTCCATATTTGTGTGCAAGATGCTTCAGTTAGACTTAACTTTCAGTGAAAGGTTGAACCCCTAGAGGAAAGTTTTGGATTGCATAGGGGGCCCCCTCAGGAAGTAGTACCGTAAAACATCTATGCACAATAAGTCATTATGTATGCTGCAGCCTTGAGCATTCGCAGCACGGTTTGTATTTCTGCACAGCATGTGATATTTTCCAGACCAATTTATTCCTGGCTTTCTTGTGATCGTTAATCTGCAATTACTGAAGCATCTCAGCACAACTTCATATGCATACATCATTATCAGTAGCTAGATCTGTGTATATAGCAGAAAGCTGCCTATAGAAGCTCTTGGTTCATAGAATTTTTGCAGTGGTTGTTTAGAAATATTGGGCCAAGAGTACAGAGCCAAAACAAAATGTGGAGGAGCTCCAAATGCAACCCTATTTTACAAATGCACCTAATGATAAGTGAGTATAGAAATGTTCATCTTGCTGATTTGTCCAGATTAATACATGTGTAAAAAAAGGCAGGTTCTTTTCTTTTGGGGGGGGCAGTTTTAGAGCATTAAGATGAAGAGAAAATGACTTCTGCAGAAAGATATAAAATGTTAAAATAGAAACTGCTTTGTACACCAACAAAAGTTACACCTTTCCACACTTACTTTTATTGGTAGGAAAAAACACACTTAAAAATAAATAAATTCTGTAAGTAATGTTCAGTGCTGCAAAAACAACAAAAAACAATGATAGCACAATATGTAATACAAAGGTGCTGAAATCCTGGGGTGGGGGTGGGGGTTAGTTGGAGTTTTGTGGTTTAGAATGCTTGCTAATACAAGAAGTTAAGTATTCTCATGCAGGATAAAATTTGTTCCCTTGGATTAGGCAGATATGTGGCAGGAAATGGAGTGGAGGGAGGCAAGAGATTCACCTTCTTTGTTTCCACTGAGTTCCATATTGGAGATTGCAAATCCAAATCCTGTTGATACTGCTGGCACTGGGTTACATTTGTGGGCTTTGGTAACAACTTTTTAAGGACTATTATTTTTCAACAAAAAAAGCACTAAACATAGTTGGGGAAGGGTTGGTTAAAGTTGAATGAGGAGCTTAAGTTGCACATGCCACATGTCGGTCTACAGCCCTAGAAATATTTGTGCTTACAGGTAAGCAAGCGGGGAACCCAGTTTGCCTGTGACTGACATGTACGTTGCATTTGTATTTATTTTGACACCTGTAACCTTGCTTTGTATGCTATTCCAGTTCACCCCAGTACAGGTTTGGTAACTGGTTGTGTTTCATTTCATGAGCAAAGCAACTTTTAAGTGACCTAATTCATTAGCACTAGATCAGACATAACCCACAGATATTATAAAGGATGCTTTTAGATGAAAATAACAGTGGAAATAGTTCCATTTGTAGCATGTTTTTTTATTTAAAGTGAGTTGTACCCTTAACATAAAAGGTCGTTTCGACCTTTTTAGGAGGGCAGAGTATAGAAGCCTATGCAGAAGCAACATTTGTATAATTGTGGGGGAGGAATGCATAAAATAGCTATCGGGCTTTAATTGTACATGTTCACAATTTCATTTTACTTGGGAAGCTGGTGGGTGTTTGCTGTTGTTCATTTTTAACACTTGAAAAAAAGTTGATCACTCATTTTAAACCGGTCACCTGATTTTATTTTAAGGCTATGGTCTGAGTAAAGTTGGAAAAAACATTTTATAGAAGTTCTGGTTCTGTTTTGGTTCACAAACAAACTTTTTTATCAGTTCAGTTTGACTCCCTGCAAGTAAGTATGTTTTGTGCTGTAGCCACAATTAACATAGAAGTAGTATGGGTCACATCCTGTCACACATTTCTGCACTTAACGAAACAGTAGGGGAGGACACTGAAAGGTCATCTGTGGATCAATGTTGTGCAAAATCAATTCATTTGTGGTTGAGCCAAATTAATAATGTAGGATCAAAGAGGTTTGCAATGCAACCTGTAATTTTGATTACAATCTGACATTACAAATCAAACTGGTGAAAGCAAAATAACTAATACAGTCCACTCCATATATTCTTATGGTCTTACTGTGGACAGATACATATTCTGGAAAATCATTTTCCTGGTGGTGACAGTTACTCTCTGTAAGTTACTGTTAAAACTATCCACCAGGCAATAAGGATCTGTCTATAGGTGCCACTTCTAGAGGATAGTGCTGTATGCACCAGATCTTTCATAGAACCCGAATACAAAACAAAGCCATTTTTAGTGTAAGGTCATGATTAGGGAAATATTTCACAGCTGTTCACCCTACTGCCACAATTAAGCACCAGTTGTAGGGCTGGAAATTGCTTGACTTAAACACCCTATGTATAAGAACCACGGGAACCTAGTGGCCTGAAATGTTTCCTGCTTAAGTCCCAGGCATGAAAGCAAGAATATCTACAAAGACCAGTGTTCAAGCCTTTATTTGAATATTGTGCATACTATGGTTGCTGTGTCTCTTAATACTAATTGTTATTTTATTTTTAAGAGAACTAGCAGTGAGAGTAAGGTTCACATCACAGGTCTAAATTTGTGGCCCAGGTTTCAGTGATGAAGCATACTCCCGCAAAGTCTTTAGGAGTGTTTATTGCTCACATATGATATCATTTTTCTTGTTTGTTAGGGTAGTGGGGAAAGATGAGGAAACAACAAGATTTTGAGAACAAATGTGTTTTTTTTCTATCAGGTGTTATGTATCTTCAACTTTAGTCCTTGATTCTGAAAAATAATCCTAGGTGCTTCACCTGGTATCATGAAATGTATTTATTCCATAACATTTATATACCCTTTGATAGTAAAAACAAACAAAACAAACCTCAAACCAGTACTGAATTGGCCTCGTGTAGGACTGATGCCTGAAAGAATTATAGTTGGTACATAAGAAAGTGTGCAGTGTGCTGTTCAAAGAGTCTTGAGTCTAAAGGTTCCCAGATGGGATAACTCTCGAACTGTGTGGAAATTGATCTAAGCTCCTCAGATGAAGAGTGGGGTATACACCTAACTCATAAAACAATTTCCCCTTTATTCCTATTAATACCTTCGATATTAAATAAAACCAAGTTGGACCAGCAACAATATATTGCAGGGTAGAATACTTCCTGCTTAGGATCCCAGCTCCATTCCAGTCTGCTTGGTTTGGTTTCTTCACCCAACATTTAGTCAGTATTTCACAGATATTGAGATGGTGGTGGTTAAATTTATTGAGGTTGCTGAGTTCTTATTTGGCCATTTTGTCCAGCTTAGGTTTTTCTCCTCCTTAAAGTTCCCCTAGGGCTGAAGATTTCGCTGTCTTGTGGGTTGATGCTGCCATTTTGGCTGCATGAATAATGCCCCTCGCACCATGAACTTTAGAAATAGTGGAAGTGATTATTCTGACAAAGGAGCTGAGAAGGTGATTTTTTTTATTTTTTGGAGTTCCAGATTCAATATTTTCATTTGACAGGATGAAAGGAAGATTGTGGTAGGATGGTTGTCATCCAAAGAAAGTTGCTTGTTTACACTTTGTTGTTGTTTAGTTGTGCCCAACCCTTCGTGACCCCATGGACCAGAGCACGCCAGGCACTCCTGTCTTCCACTGCTTTCCGCAATTTGGTCAAACTCATGCTGGTAGCTTTGAGAACACTGTCCAACCATCTCGTCCTCTGTCGTCCCCTTCTCCTTGTGTTTACACTTAGCTATGGCATTATGTGCAAGCTGGGTGAATGAATGGCAAATAAAAGCAGCAAATAACAACTTGTGCCTCTAGAGGTTTTAATTTTAATTTCTAAAAAAGAAAGAAAAGACCCAACCTGTAATGCTGTCTTGAGAGGTAGCTTAAAACACTTGCAAATATGTTAGGCTTGTTCATTATAAGTGAGAAGATGCACATATAGATAAGTTTTGCAAACTGTAGTTACCGTGTGTCAAAAAATGAAGGGAAGTTAGTGACTGCTTTTCTTCAGGGTTGTCTGGATCAGGCCCACAATTTTTATATTAAACCTACACTCTGAATGCTTTTCTGATTTGCGTCTCCCTTTTCAGGTAACTGATACCTCAGAGCATGTCTTGCCTTTTCCAGCTGTGCCCAGAATAACCTAGACTATGTCAGCACTGTGCAGAATGATGAGCAAAGCCTGCCTTTAAGACTGAACAAACGATTGTTTAGCTGAGCAGCGTAAACCAGATACAGTGGTACCTCGCAAGACGAATGCCTTGTAAGACGAAAAACTCGCAAGACGAAAGAGTTTTTCGTTTTTTGAGTTGCTTCGCAAGACGAATTTCCCTATGGGCTTGCTTCGCAAGACGAAAACGTCTTGCAAGTTTGTTGAATGCATTGATTTTCAATGCATTCCTATGGGAATCCGTGCTTCGCAAGACGAAAAATTCGCAAGACGAAAAAATTCGCAGAACGAATTAATTTCGTCTTGCGAGGTACCACTGTAATGTAATCCGTAGTTTACAAAGGCTTTCCTTTTTGGGGGGAGAGAGGAGACTTATGGCTCTTCTGGCTTTAGTGTGGTTTCTCAGGCCACTATATGGTTTGGTATTTGACTGCAGGAAGTAATTTCATTAAAGAGATTAATACTTGCATAAGATAAATATGCAGAGATTATAGGAATTACAGTTCCCCTCTCACACTTCTCTTTACATAATGAGTTACCTCTGTATAACCTCAGAGAGCAACCAGGCAGCATTAGTTAATTTTTTATTTTATTTTTTTGAAGCCGCTGGTCATAATTACACTGGTGACATCAGTCATCCATCATGTGCTGCTTGCACTCCCCCTTTGTAATGACCATAATAATTCATCCAAATAACTAGGAGCAGGGAGGTTGATCAGAGTATGATAATGAGTAATACACAAAAAAGTATTTAACATTAAAGCAATCTTTGTTTTAGGGAAGAGTAATTCTGCAGTTAATTGATTCTTAATGAGTATCTGTAAATCAAGAAAGTGCATAACCTAGATTCCCTATTTATTATTACACCGTATTATATATACACCATATTATTACATACTCTTTACACAATTTCACAGAAAATGCCCATGTTCCCAGTTTGCCACCTTAGTAAACCAGAAACGATGAATTCTCCTTCCATGTGAGGTTGACCACCAAGGAACTGAATGAGCACGTCTGATTCCTATCTGAAATGCACAAGATACTTCCTTACAGCTGATTCAGACATGCGGCAGAATCTCATGGCTCAGTATTTCCATTGGACTGCATGCGAGGGAATTGCAACATTTTATTTCTCCACTGAGCAAAGGTTATCCTGAACCAAGGATGGGGTACTTAGACAACAACTAGCATGATCTCTGCCTTGGCCATTTGTGGCTGGTGGGAGTTGGAAACCAAACGCACCTGGAGAACCTCATGTTTCGATCCTTGACCTGAGCTATTCTCTGTGAAATGTTAGGTTTTTGCATTCTTCATTTTCATAGCAGAACTTATAAATATGTGAGCTCCACAATAAACAAATATTTAGCCGGATAGTGTAGTATTGTCTAGACTGTACCTATGTGATTCTGGCCATGCATCACTGCATCTCTTGGGAGTAGTTGTAGTTTTCCCTCCTGACCTATCGTATGTGTGTGTGTGTTTGTGTATGCAACAGTTTAAGCAAAACAGATGTAGATCCATTACAGAGGGTCTCCTTTTTGTCAGTTGGAAAGTGCTTTTTAACCTCACAGGAAACAGCATGGAATCTGAGAGAACAGCGAGATTGACAGCTGAACTGGGGCACTGAAACTGTAATAGGTTAGGTTTGATTTTCACTTATAAAATGCACATTCACTGCAATAAGTGGCAGTGGTGCATGCCTATAGATTTGGGTGAACATTTTCTCCTACACATACACGAACACCCTTTTAAAAAAATAACTAAGTATCAACCTTCATCTTTCCCAGGTCCTGTTTCTGAGGCCCCCCCCCCTTTAGAGAAGTGTGCATCTAAATAGTGTAAATGCGTGTCCTTAAGACCTGACAGGACACACACACACATTCTAACTTTGGACATGTGCTGCATGTTTCCAAAAAGGAAGAATAGGTCCTGTTGTAGCAGTGAGGGTGATCAGTGGGAGCTCAGTTCACTTGGCCTGGGAACGGAGGGTTTTTAACGAGCGTATGTAAACGTGGCTGGTGAAATTATTCTCCACCTGGTACCAGTTAGTCCACATAAACAAAGCCTTGTATGACATCCTGTATTTAAAAACAAAAGCGATGTGTAAAACAGGATTTATAAATAGCACATTCATGCAAATGATCCCATACGTGGAGCTCTTCTAAGCATACCAAGTCTATGATGTGGGACTAAATTAGAACTCTGTGTGGAATAATGGGAGCAGACGTCCTGGAAGTCCAGGCCACTGAAATTCAGCTGTTCTCTTGCTGCATGTGATCCTAACCAAAGGGTCTGAGCAAAACTTTCCCATGCAAAAAGATTGTGCAGGTGGGGTTTGGGGGGTTGTTGATTACGGGAATATCAAAACACATCCAATAGCATATGGAATCGAGAAGTGAAAGGTTTTAAAAACTTATTTTCAAAGCAGAGCTTGTTGGAACAGGAAGTTCCAAGAGCAGCTTGTTGTCATTTCACATGCGTTTGTTGCATAAATGATAGGGTAGTAGGATATGAACAGTCTGGTCTGAAGTTCTTTCCCAAGGCTACACTTCATTCGAGTTTTAGAGTCCTCCCTTCTGCTTCAGAATTTGTTCTCTTGGTGACTGACCGTTCTTTGGGAAGGTACCTTTAATTACTTCTGCAACTGGAAAGCTAAAATCACACCATGGGAGAGGAGATAAGAGGGAGAGTATTCCAAAGGCCGCTTCACATCCAACACCTGTGGATCCTGTGCACATAATATGTCCTTACTGCCACAAGTATGTGGTATGTTCCAATCTGACATCTTCGGATAAAGGGCATTATACAAATTCAATAAAATAAATAAATAAATAAATAATATTGTGGGATTAAAAACAATACTTGCTTCTGCATGTGGTGCCTGAAACACATTCACTTGAATCTCTCACTAACCATTCATTGCGTGTGCAAAGACTGTTCTCTGTTTGAGTGTTTTCAGTATTGATTAACCTCAGCAACTCACCCCCAAAAAGAACTGTTTGTTTTTTGTCAGTTTTAAGTGGTTGTGTGGACATCTAGCTGGTTATTATTTTTTTCTGCTGCTCAAGTGTTTTGTTAGACTTACCTTGTAAAGTGGAACCTCTACTTAGAACCATAATCTGTTCCGGAGGTCCGGTCATAACTAGAAATGGGGCCTCCCGGTGCCGCAGCGCAATTTCTGTTCTCATCCGGAAGCAAAGTTCTTAACCCAAGGTACTATTTCTGGGTTAGCGGAGTCTGTAACCTGAAGCATCTGTAACCCGAGGTACCACTGTAATACTCTTTTGGAAGTTCTAAAAAATAATAATATAAAGATCTATGTACAGTAGGATGAGCATGTAAGAACTATTCTCCTCCACCCTGTGCACCCAAATGTGCCTAGTGGTTTTTCTTTTTCTAATTAAATTTCGAGTTTCAAGATGACTTAAAATTATTTGAAAAGTGTCATAAAAGCTATGAAAGGGGGATACAGAAAGAGAGCTAAACCACAGTAGTGAAGGAAGGGGAAATTACACTAGTCAGAATTGGGTTAAAAAAAACACCTTTGCAAATAATAATGTGTTACTGAAAAGAAATAAGGAATTAGTGCAAACGAAGACTAGGGAGATGGCTTTTCACACTCATCAATACATGAACAACTGCATTTTGCACCAGTTGAAGCCTCCAATCCGTTTTCAAGAGCAGCTCTGCCTAAAGTACACAGGAACCAGTGCTTAAATAAAAGATCAAAATCTGAGAGAGGAGTTTGGCTAGCTTAAGCTGGTGAAAGGTACTTTGGGCTGCCACAATCACTACCTCTGAATCCAGCAATAGTACCAAGTCTTGAAGAGATCCCCCAGGATTATATATCTGTACCTTTTAGGGGAAGTGTAAACCCATCCCAAATTCCAACCCAGCACTCTGAATCTGCTAAACTATCATGTTCTCTTTATTGGCCCTTAAACAGCTCATAATGGTACTTGGGCAGTATTTGGGAAAAAAACCTGCCTGGCTATTTACTTCTAGTTCTGAACTGAGTAAGAAAAAGAGTCTTACGCCAGAATATTGCCTGCCCTTCCTCACTCCTGCAGAATTTTTTTTGGGGGGAGGGGGGTCCTATAGTTTGCCTTTTTCTGAAAGTTCTTTGAACAGGCTTCCCAGAAAGATTGCCTGACTTTTAATGCCTCTTCCTGTCTTGAAGCCTCTCCACATGATTCCCTTCGAAGATGTGGAGTTTCTCATATGGCACACACTGCTGGAAGCTGGGATCAAACAAGAGCTTTGAAGAACCACTTGCAATGCATGAGTCCCATTGAAATCAACCAGACTTCCTTCTTAGCAGGTGTTTGCGATTATGCTGTTTAGAAAGGTTGCTGCGTAGATAAGTAGGCACCGTAACTTTAGGGCTTGGGCATCCCGCCATCCTATGCCCGTTGTGTTTAAACTCTTTGCGGCGACCTACTAGCATGGCTGTTCCACAGAAGCTAATACCTAGGAGAACAAAAAGTCCAGGGAGAGGAATTCAGTGTTGTGCTAAGGCGATTATTCCGTATGGGAAAGCATTTCCACTTACCAGATGGAATATGATCCCTGTTCCTTCCACCTGCTTGCTGTTCTGGCATTTCTCCTGGCACACACACACCATGAGCCAATTTCAAGGGAGGGGGGAACCCCCCGCCCCGTACAAATGGAGGTCCTTGTGCAGGGCTTCTGCTGATGGGGCTCAATTGTTGAATCCCACCCATCGTTTGATAACGTGCAGGTGAGTTTCAAGCCAATCCTATGCCTAGTATAATAGCTTATACTAGTCTTCCTCAACCTATTGCCCTGCAGATATTGGTGAACCTGCAGCTCCCATCTTTTCCAGTCAGCATGGCAAGTGGTCAGGAATGATGAGAGTTGCAGTCCATCAGTGGGGGCAAAAGCTGGGGAGAAGCGGGCTTAGTGATCCTTGAATAAAACCTGGCTGCAGAATAGTGGCACAGGCTGCAAGGGTCTGTAGTGCTTACCTGTCTATATCTTGTTCATTTCAGCAAGATGTTAACATCAGCATATCACTTGTATCTTTCAGTGCTAATTTTATTAACAATGCTTGTTTTTCTTTTTAAAAGCAACTTTAAGTGGAGCTGGAAGAGCTGATTCAGGTTAATTTTTCTTTTGAGCTGACTTCTCCTTAACAGCAGGATTTTCTTGCTTTACTACCTTGAATGGGAAGAGGTGGGAGTGTTCTGTGCTATTTGCATTTTAAAATTTATGTCTGAACAGCAGTGTATTTCTTTGTCTCCTCCTGTGTTGGTTGTTGAGAAATGAAGTTGGTGGTTGTTTTTGTTAGTAGTAGTAGTTCACAATACAATAAAAGAATACAGAAAACAATTGCATGTATAACAATGATTAAACAACTATGTATATAAAAACAATTTCAAATCCAATCCAGATACCACCTGGGATAAATATCCCCACTTAAAAGGCTTGTTATAAAAAAAACAAAACAAAAGTCTTCAACAGGCATCTAAAAGACAATAGGGACATGATTGATATATAATGAGAGAGAATTCAAAAGTGTAGACCTGATTCCTATATTCTGAAAAATGGACTTCCTCATGAACTATTATCTTCAAGATGCACATTCCTGCAGAGCGTAGCAATCAGCTGTGTATATATTGTATGAGACTACCCGTTAGGTATCCTATACCAGCAGCACTTGGAACTTAGCCTGATAGCTAAGTGAGAACCAGTGTAGTTCTTTCAGCAGCAGCATGATATGATGGCAATACACTGCCCCGGTGAGCAGATGAGTTGCTGTCTTTTGCACTAGTTGCAGCCTCTGGATCAACTTCAAGGGCAGCCCGTAATTGCTGTAATTTGGTCTGCAAGGACTACTTGGACTACTGTGTTCAGGCCATTCTGGTCGGGAAATGGCTCTGGTTGTCTTCTCTGGAGCTAGTGAAAGGCTCTCCTAGCCACTGGACACACCAAATCCTATCCTCTCAGCAAACTTTAATACTCTGATAAGGGGCAGGGGGCAAGGAAACACATGGAAAAACAACAGCAGCTGAAGGAGAAGAAGAAGAGGAGGAGGAGGAGGAGGAGGAGGAGGAGGAGTTTGGATTTGATATCCCGCTTTATCACTACCAGAAGGAGTCTCAAAGCGGCCAACATGCAAAATCACATTTGCCCAAGAACTCCCTGGTCAGAATTCTAGTCCCACTGTGTTGTAGTGCTGCAGCTGATTCATGAAAGTTGGATATATTTTTCAAAGTATTTTTTCACACATCACCATGTCAAGAAAGGGTATGATCCATCAGAGAACTCTTACAACTGCTGCACCCCACTGAAATGAAAGGGCAGCTTTGTGTTGTTATTAACCCCTGTGTCCATGCCCAGGCTCAATTACATGGAAGTTTCCAGCCATATTACATTGCATGGATGGTGCCAGGAGCCTTAACTGGATGGCAATATCTCTACAAGCAGTAGAGATTCAAGCTGATGCCAACTCAGTTATGTGACCAGTGTTCGAAACTCCAATTGTTCTAGGAGCATTTTGAGATAGCGAATTTCATTAGCGTGTGCAGTTTCCGAGCTCTGGGCACACTACTGCGCCTAAGATTTCAGATTAAAACTGCAGAGTAGAAGGAAAGGAGGACCTTTTTCTGCCTCCCCACTTCCAGCTACTCTCTAAAGACTGGAGAATCATAAGAATATTAGGGGGTGGGCAAAGGAAGGACTAGACCATGTGAAAAATGAACATAATATTTTAGCTGCAGTTCATTCATTTTCAGCTTTGTATTCTTGTTATAAAAAAGCTCACCTAGACATTCCGTTGTTGTGCCCATAGCCTAGGTTTAAGGCTCCTAGCTTTCATATCTCAGTTTCTAACACTGTATGTAACAGCTCAAAATTGCAACCGACGAATTAGTTAAGTGTAATTACTGCCTCTCCTCCCCCCTGCAAAGTTACCACTCTTGCTCTTTCCTCTAAAGGACCAGCTTTCTATTGTAGAAGTTGCAAGAAAATACAGATCCTGTTGGAATATTGTAAAATTGGGAAGTGTTCCCCATAGAGTGCCAATGTGGTGTAGTGGTTAGAGTGCTGGACTAGGACCCAGGAGATTAGGGTTCAATTCCCCTGCTCAGCCATGAAACACACTGGGTGAGTTGGGCCAGCCACACTCACAGCCTTAGCAAACCTCACAGCGCTGTGTTAAAATGGGGAGGAAGAGAACCACGTATTCCTCCTTGAGCTCCCTAGAGGAAAAGAGGGGTATAGGTTTGGCAGATAAATAAATGTGACCTTGTTTCGGGAAGGAAGTTCCCTTAATTTCAGACTGCAAGCATGTCTCTGAGTTGGGAGAGCGAATGGTTGCAAACTAACATCAGTGACACAATAAAATAAACATGAGTTCATAAATGAAGAGTCAAGCGTGCGCTGTCTTAGATTATCTAGCATAATTACTTCAATATTTTTTCCTGTTCTGTCTTTGAAATGTTCCAGAATTGATCAGGAAATGATGGGTTTAAACAGCACAACTCTGCTTCTGGGCAGAAATGTTCTACAGGCCACACACCACCTTTTTTTTTTTTAATTGCCAAAGTTTGTTATTGGAATAAGCAAAACATGTTTACTAGGTTTGTAAAAGCTTTCTGTGCTGGTTTGAATAAAACTCCTCCTAGCAGTACTTTGGATTAATGTAGTTTACAGCACAATCTCTGTCACAGGAAAGTTGCTATGTGCACACAGTGCAAGCAGGGCACAATTGCTCAGAGATGCATGCAATTGAAGCATGCAGTCAAAGACTCCATTTACCCAAGCAGTATTCAAAATTCATTCTCTTTCTCATGTCCTTCTAGTTCACAGTCATTATGTTTCTAAAGCTTTTACTTCCTGCTAGCCCCATATGAAGCCAGCCACAGCTTCTCTCGATTCCTTCAGCCCGTTAACTCTGCTGGCAGATTCCTGCAGGGGGCAGTGAATCACAAAAATCACGATGCAGGAAAAAACATGAAGCCAGACCATGCCTCTACATAACTCCATCCGTACTTCAGGCATCATTATATCTCAGTACATTGTGATGTTTAGGTGGTGATATGTTGCAGTGTTAAAAACCAGATATTGCCCAGCCCTAGCTTAGAAGCAAATTGCCTTCTCTTGAACATGAATCATATAAAGCTGACTTCGTCGGTTCAGCCCAATGTTGTCTCCTTGACTGACAGCTACACTCCCAGGGGTCTTTTTCCACCACCTGCCACCTGAGTTCCTTCTAAGCGGAGATGTCCGGATTTAACCCTTTGGGCTTTTGCGTGTAAAGCAAAGAGAGCCAGTGTGGTCTAGTGGTTAAGAGCGGTAGACTCGTAATCTGGTGAACCGGGTTTGCTTCCCCGCTCCTCCACATGCAGCTGCTGGGTGACCTTGGGCTAGTCACACTTCTTTGAAGTCTCTCAGCCCCACTCACCTCACAGAGTGTTTGTTGTCGGGGAGGAAGTGAAAGGAGAATGTTGGCCGCTTTCAGACTCCTTAGGGTAGTGATAAAGCGAGATATCAAATCCAAACTCCTCCTCTTCTTCCACTGAGTTATGACCCCTTCTCCATGAGCAGATGCCAGAAGTTCATCTTTCTAAGACAATGTGCAGTTGCTAGCTTCCCCATGTTCCCATTTGATTGCTCCTGGGATACCCTCACATGATGATGATGATGACAACGACAACAACAACAATTATTTATTATTTATACCCCACCCATCTGGCTGGGCTTCCCCAGCCACTCTGGGCGGCTTTCAACAAAATACTAAAATACAACAATGCATCAAACATTAAAAGCTTCCCTAAACAGGGCTGCCTTCAGATGTCTTCTAAAAGTCTGGTAGTAGTTGTTCTCTTTGACATCTGGTGGGAGGGCATTCCACAGGGCAGGTGCCACTACTGAGAAGGCTCTCTGTCTGGTTCCCTGTAACTTGGCTTCTCACAGTGAGGGAACCGCCAGAAGGCCCTCGGCGCTGGGCCTCAGTGTCTGGGTAGAACGATGGGGATGTAACCATGACTATTGCTCTTGGCAGAGGGGAAGAATATCATGGAAGAGAAAAAAAGACAATTTAGCTTCTATTCTTCCTCTATTCAACACTAGATGCAAGTTCAAGTAGTTTCTCACCCAGGACTTAAACCTCAGCAACTCTTTATAGAATCAAAGAGTTGGAAAGGGTTCCCAAGGGTCATCTAGATCAACCCCCTACAATGCAGGAATCTCAGCTAAAACATTCATGACAGATGGCCATCCAAGCTCTGTTTAAAAACCTCCAAGGAAGGAGAGTCCGCCGCCTCTCGTCGGAGTCTGTTCCACTGCTGAACAGTCAGAAATGTATGAGAGATGTTGCCATAATATTTTTTTAATGGTTTACCAATTTATTATCTTTTACTTGCTGTTAAAACAACCAGTTTCTTTCTACCACTTATAAAACACACCAAGTATCTCTGTCGCCAGGAGTACAGCTGCTCGAGACCCCAGGAGGGTGGGGTTGGCACGTGAGATGTAAAATGTTAAACAGTTCTGAAATGTCCGTAACGGCGTGATATTTGCATATGTTTGCAAGCTATTTAAATCCCCTTTAAAGATACACGAAAGCCAGAAATATGTATCTGTTGAATCTGGCTCCTGTTGAAATAGAATCGGGAGTTGGAAGGGCAAATTCTCTAGAACATCCCTAGACATAACAGGTGTTATTCATCCTCTCGCTAATAACCTTTAGAGATTCCACAACTTCTTGACTAGTCTGACTCCCCAGCTGTAAAGCTTTTCCAGCTCAGGCTCTGTATATGTATGTGATGGCCCCCAACTGCCCATTGTATTTCAGCAGAGCTGAATGTATATTAAAGAAAGTGTTCTTGTTACTTTTGCATCTTGCACGTTTTGCTTCTGATAGTAAGCCCAAAATAGCATTTTCCATGCAATGGGGTCACATTTCTGCCACGAGTCGCTAGCACTTCTTTAGATTCTTATGTGTGGAACTGCATTATTGCCGGTTGATTTTGCATTTGTAAATCGGGCCTGTTTCTTCTTCAGTCACCATTGTATTAACTCGCTGATGTAGGTGCTGAGCAGCTATCATAATTATCGCTTAAAAATATAATCAGTTGATAATTGCCAAATTTAAAAATAATACTGGCAGTGGAACATCTTGAAATGATCAGCAGTGGGAGATGTGAATCATACACCAATATGAGTAATCTAGAAATAGACCAGTGATACTTTGAATTGAGTCTGTGGTAGCAGATTCGCTTTAAGTACTGATTCCTGAGTAATTTCATCTTTCGGTTTGTTTTTGTGTGCCTTCATTTGATTATTACAGGAGTGTCTTTAAATGTGTTTCTGTGTTGCTCACTAGCATCATTTACATTCAATATTCTGCTCACGAAGAACACCAGTTGTAACTGGAGCAGGATGGTATGAGAATAGGGGCATGAGCCAGAAATTAATGTTGTTCAGCAGGAAGGATCAGGCAGGTGGTGGTGGGGTTCACTTCCTCAAATTAATGAAACAATGGTGGTAAGTTTCATTCTATGGCTTGTATCCAGTCTAGCAATAAGCAACAACCCCGTCAACACAAGGATTTCTGCTTATGCAACAGGGCTTCTCACTGTGCACCATTTAAAACCATTTTGGGGGTTCACACAACCCCCCAGAGCAGATTTAGGGGAGGGGGCAGGGCAGGTGGAGGACAGTTCCCGCTGCGCAAGAAGAAATCCTTGCGCTGATTGAACACTTACTTAGCGGTCCTTTGGATACAAGCCAATGTATTTTTGACCCAGTGACCTCAGCATATTCCAAGGGCAGGTTTTGAATGTCTACTTCATATAAGATATCCCCTAAGATCTCAGATTGTCATTAATAGCGATGCTCTATTCAAGTTGAGATTCTGCATTTCCAAAGATTAAGATTCTATAGACAATTCATCCCTCTTTCTTGTTCAGGAGCCACCCTTAAAAGAAAATTTTAAGTCTGATGTTTAGAGCAGCTTCAACTCAGCACTGTGTCGGATCACATTTGCGTGGCACTCTACCCATGAGATAGTCCGCCGGGACAGGTTTTCATCAGTTCCTTTTGCAGAGCCCTGCTGTCCTCCTGAAAAGCTGCTTCAGAAGGACAGAGGACCGCCAGCACTGAGAGCTCTAAGGGAAATTGGCAAAATCTAAATTCTAAACAGTTCTGAAATGTCCATTAGCAGTGAAGCTGTTTAAAGCTGCCCTGTGTGGTGGTCCTAACACAAAGCCAAACGTGTTAGAATTCAGCTTCAGAGCCTTTCCTTCTGTTGTGCATTTTTGCTGACTTAACATTCTATACTGTGGCATTGCTTAATGGTGTTAAGTGGACTGGCTATTTTTCATGCCGATTTTGCTGCCTTCCACTTTGGGCACATTGTATAGAAGGGTTGGGGTATAAACATGACTAATGATATATTTGCATTCATTTCAAAACCCTTCACAAACAGAGCTTTAGAACGCCGCATGACTTTCCTTCTGATTATTTCTTTCTTGGCAGATGACAGCATTTCTGCAGCAAGTACATCCGATGTCCAAGACCGCCTTTCGGCTCTTGAACTGAGAGTGCAGCAACAAGAGGATGAAATCACAGTGCTGAAAGCAGCTTTGGCTGACGTTTTGCGGCGCCTTGCCATCTCCGAAGATCATGTCGCATCCGTGAGAAAATCGGCACCAAGTAAAGGTAAGGCAGGCCTCGAGTGTACATGGTTTGGCGTTCATTTGGGGGGATGTTTATTGATTTAAAAAGAATTTGAGAGCGGTGTACAAAAGCACAAAGGGAAAAGAAAAGCTAATTCACAGAACACATTTTAATAACAATCATTAAAATATAAAGCAAGGCAAAGGCAGAAAAACCCCACACAAATGAACAAACAAACTAAAAAGCAGACTAAAGCAGCCACCAGTTCTTGTAGAAGATTAGTGAAGCTGATTGAGCTTGACCCAATTGATCATAGGAATGTGAAAGGCTGCCTTATGCAGAGTCAGACCATTGGTCTATTAGCTCAGTCTACTACCTGGCAGCAGCTCTTCAGGGAAACTGAGTGCATTTTTATTAATGTTCTTAATTGTTAATCATAGAATTGTAGAGTTGCAAGGGACCCTGAGGGTCATCTAGTCCAACCCCCTATGGTAAATATGTTGGCAATTTCCGAAGATAAATTAAATATCAGTAAAAAAAAAAGTTTGTAATTCCCAGGTGATTATGCCAAACTCTGACTCCCATCTGCCACCATTTTGTTACTGGTGTGCTTCAGTAATTTTTATCTTTCTCAGGTGGGTCCTTGGGGCAGAAAGTTTGAGAAACCCTGATATAAGCCACATCTTGTATTCTTGTGCATCATTCATCAGTAGGAGGACAGCTGATATTTCATCTGTAACTCGTGGGACATGCGTGCCACAGTTTAATATATGTACAGTGGTACCTCGGGTTAAGTACTTAATTCGTTCCGGAGGTCCGTACTTAACCTGAAACTGTTCTTAACCTGAAGCACCACTTTAGCTAATGGGGCCTCCCGCTGCCACTGCGCCGTCAGAGCCCGATTTCTGTTCTTATCCTGAAGCAAAGTTCTTAACCTGAAGCACTGTTTCTGGCTTAGTGGAGTATGTAACCCAAGGTACCACTGTATTATAATTTATGCATTGCCTGATACACCATCCACATAGCCTAGTGAACTGATCAGCAGATCCACTGGAAACTGTCTGGCACCTGATTGCTCCAGGTTAATTTTATTATGTTAATAGCTTGTAACTTTTATATTAAAAAACCACCCAGGTCTTGTTGGCTCTCTGTAGGCCACCTCCTGGCCAGACACTCTTCTTTGAAACCTATGGAAGGGTGTCCTGATACCTTGTCCTCCTATGGGCTTTCTGGCATGTACAGGAAGCTCAGAAGTGTTGCACACTGGCAAAAAGGGTTAAACACGATCCCTTAATAATGTTTGTAAGGTGAGGGCAAGAAGAATAGAGAAACCCTGTCGAATCCAGTTTCCTGGTTTCCCACAGGCACCTGAGGGACCACTGTGAGAACAGGATGCGATACTAGATGGGCCATTGGCCTGATCCAGAAGGCTCTTTTATGATTCCAGGAACCCCTCCCTGAAAACTTTTCACTGTAGTTCTGCCCTCCTGCCCTCACGAAAGTGGGAGGGAGGGAAACAGCCCTCCATTCCAAGTTTCATGAATGTGTGGGTTTTGTCACAGCATTATTTAAGGTATCTCTGTTGATCAAGGAGTTAAGCTATTATGTGTGGGGGAGGGGGGAATGGTTATTTAAAAGTACTTTGCATCTAGTTTAAAGCAGGCCAAACAGAATGAATATAATGAGTTGGCTGAAGGCTGTAATCCCACCCAGAAAATGCTTTTGATGAAGTAAGATGATATTATAAGAGGATCCATGACAAGTACATGAAGCAAGATGGCATTTATAAAAGCAAATTTGTTGTTTTAAGAGCCATTAGCAGCGTTCTAGTGCCTTTTGTTATTGGCAGTAGTTACACAGAAATTCTTATTCCAAAGTAGAAAAGCATAATAAATGTTTGGGCCATTAATTACAGGAGCAGCAGGCTGTTTCAGGGTCTTAAGAATTAGATGGGTAGCATGAAGCAATATTGTAATCTTGTGTGGAAAGTGTGGGCCACAATTAAAATATATAATATATGCAAGGCTGTATGCTACTTGGGTGTTGGTTTTTAAATGTACAGTGGTACCTCAGGTTAAGTCCTTAATTTGTTCTGGAGGTCCGTACTTAACCTGAAACTGTTCTTTACCTGAAGCACCGCTTTAGCTAATGGGGCCTCCTGCTGCTGCCGTGCCGCCGGAGCACGATTTCTGTTCTCATCCTGAAGCAAAGTTCTTAACCTGAAGCACTATTTCTGGGTTAGCGGAGTCTTTAACTTGAAGTGTATGTAACCTGAAGCGTATGTAACCTGAGGTACCACTGTAATTGTCTTTACATGAATGCCTTGCTTGCAAAGCCACTCACGTGTTGTTCGTGTTATGTTCATTCTGCATATGGTCCTTGTGCTGGCAGCTTCTTGTAGCAACACAAGAGCTCAGTTCAGATGTCACACCAAGCCATGGTTTACATGAACCATAGTTTAGAACCCAAACCATGATTTGTATTTCCAAACTATAAGACAAACCAGAGTTTTGAACGGTTTGTCTGTTTTGGTTTTCCGTCTGCTCAGAAACAGCTGTACCATAGAGACATAATTATGGCTGTGTCTACAGTTTGTCAGTTCAGATGTCAGTCATGGCAACCATACTTAAGATTCCTTTGCCATGGTTTGGCATGATGCCCAAAGGAGCAAAAAAAGAGAAGACAGGTTTTATCTCAGACTGCTTTAAAAACCAGCCATGCTATTTGGCTGATTGGAAGAAATATAATTCCTGTGGCCAGCAATGCTCATGGCAAGCCTTCAGGAAAAAAAAAAGAGTTCAAGAGAGAACTGACAATTCTGATTCTATTAGATCCTTAAAAAGCAGATGGGTGTTTTTTTTGAAAGTCTCAGTAAAAGAAGATTTTTTTCTTCTGCAGCATCAGTGCAGCAAAAATTATTTCTGGAAGCAAGCACATTTTAATTTATCCAATGTCATTGTGAATTTTGGGTCATCTTATGTAGAAACAATATTTACTTGAAGAAAACTAGAGAAAATTGAATGGATTCAAAATTGATAATCCCTCTCCCCTCCCTCCACTCCACTTATAAACAGAAAAGGTCAATTCAGTTATTGGTATAGATTTTACAGTACTGTACCTAAACAAAATAGGGTGCAAATACTGTGACCAGAAAAGAGACTTGAAGATTCTGAAGCAGCTGTTATTACTTGCACATTATCGATGGAAACCACTTCAGCCACTGTGCATTTAAACTGAAAATATATATTAAAAAATTGGAAGCAGAAATCTTGCAACATAACATTAATTTGGAGGGGAGGGGAGCTTCCAGAAAACTGTCTGGCAAATCACAGAAGTTGGTCTAGGTCCAGCAATATTTCAAAGTGATTCATGCATGATTAGCCAGTTACCCAAGTCCAGTTTGGGGAATCTTGGTGGCCTGGCCACGGTTCAAGCTACCATCGTGGCTGAGTGTATTGTCTAGAGTCTAGACCAGTCATTTACCTCATTGACTGAACATTGCAAGGGCAACAGAGGGCCCTTTAAACTCTTTGGATTGGCTGGACAGCCCAAGGTAATCCACAGGTACTCCATGAGTTTACCTACAATGCCCACTTCTCTCTTGTCAATCAACCAGTTGGAACATCAATTACGGTCAATTTCACATGTACAAACGTCACATTTCGGAATGTTGGAAACTTGGTTTAAATTGCCTTTCCTCAGTCTGGTGATCTCAATATGTTGCAAGACTCTAACTCCCATCAGTCCCTGTCAGCATGGCAATGGCCAAAGGTTATAGGGATTGTAGTCCAACAACATCTGGAGGCACCAAGTTGGTGAAGGATGGATTTTTATTTAGCACATTGTGTTTCACTGCATCAACGGTTGCAGAGCCTTGTTCATTCTACAAGTTTTCTAAGGATGCAGAAATCTACATATGCAAACCAGAAACCTACAGTTCCCATTTCCTTTCTTCCCTCTTTTATCAGTTGCCTTAAAATGGATGTGTATGCATTCTGTGAAGTACTAAACTGGAATGTTGGGACGAACAAACAAATATGGAAGGAACAAAGTGCTAAGTTCAGTTTTATTCCTCATTCACACTGAAGGATTGTTTCATCATATGCTGAAGACTCAAAGTCTGCTTCTTTAGGGGTGATTTTTTTCAGTACTGAGTGTTGTCTTGTTTTGTTATGCTGAAATAATTTTAATTAATCTGTCTTCACCCTCTGTTTGTTTAAGTACATTTTGTCTTCTGTGCCCTCAAACCCCATGACTTTTCAGTTCCACCTGCATGCAGTTGACATCCAGGTCTACCCTTCTCTCTTTCACTACCCCAAATTATCCCCCTCACCCCAATTCTACATCTCTGGTATTTCTGCTTTGTTGCTTTGTTGTTGTCTCAAACGCAATCTGTGCAAGACTTAGCTTCCCTTAGTTTCTCCCAAGCCTTCTTCTCCTGTGCACATTCTTTATCAATTCTTTGGCATCCACCCTGTGGAACAAGCACGCAGCCTTGACTTTAGCTTTGATTGCTTTCTCTCTCTTGCTTTCATTACCCATATCCAGTCTGTTGCCAAAACGTGTAGCTTCTTCCTTTTACAGCACTGCAAAAATATGGCCCTTTTTCTCAGTCACCTCAGCAAAACTCTGGCTTCCTAGCACCTAGACTACAGTAATCTTTTCCTTTCCTTGTTATTCTCTTTCATTGTTTCATCTTGGTCCCTCCTCTTCTATCCAGCGCTGTCCTGCAAAAACCAGTTTGCAGAGACCTCTCTTTTTTCTTTGATCATACGACACACTGTCTTAAATGCCTTCACTGGATTTCTGTCATCTGGATCCAGCACAATCCCCCATGTCCTTGCCTTCAGAGTTCTCCATGGTCTTGACCCAAGTCTCTCAGCCCTTGCATCCCAATATATCCCTGCACCTGAGCTTCTCTCCTCCAGTTCTACCATCCTCCAGTGGCTGAAGATCTCTTTCTTCAGCCAAAAGGCTTCATACTTTTCTTTCTTGCTGCCTGTATGCTTGGAACTGTCTCCCAGAACACCTGTCTTGCTTTCTTCACATTTTCCACGAAGACCTAATGTGTAACTGAGCTTGCAAATAAGCCTAAGTAAGTGTAATTGAAATACATTGCTATCAATGTGCAGATGACATGCATCTCTGTTACTCCTTTTCATCTATGTCAGGGAAGCGAAGTGTCTTGGAAGAGGGCAAGGAGCTGAATGAGTGCTAATAAATTGAAGCTTATTCCAGACAAAACAGGTGCTCCTGGTTAGAAGAGAGGCGGATTCTGGGTTTGTTTTGGGATGACTTTTAATGGATAAAAAACTAATTAGCACAAGGATTTCTGTCTGTGCAATGGGACTTCCGCTCTTTGTCCAATCCCACCCCCCACCCCTGTTCTGGGGAGGAGAGGAAGTCCTGTTGGCACAGACAGAAGTCCTTGTGCTTAAACCCTTTATTTTGGATGGGGTGTTAATCCCCTTGAAAAATCAAGTTTATAATCTGGAAATGATCCTGGATTTGGGGTGCCTTTTAGTCTTCTAAATTTGCACTTAGATTAAAACCGCAAGGTGATCTCTTAATAGGTATTTAAGAGCTAGTGTGTTGTAGCAGTTAGAGTGTTGGAACAGGAGCTGGGAGATCATGGTTCGAATCCCCACTCATTCTTGAAATTTACTGGGGGCCTTGGACCAGTCACTACCTCTCAGCCCAACCTACCTCACAGGGTTCTTGTGAGGATAAAATGAGGAGAAGGAGAACTGCGTACGCCCCCTTGAGCTTCTTGGAGAGGAGGCAGGATATAAATGAAATAAAAAAAAATTACTCCAACCTTCCACAGGTGAACTCTTTTGTAGTATTTTTTCATGAAGAAATTATTTACACATGATAGGTTCCTATATATCCCTACCAACAGAGGTTCATGCAGGTGTGTATTACGCAGTGGGACAAACAGAGGGAGATCAGCAGCATCTCTTGTTCCTGCTAGGATGTTTTGCCTTCTGGAAAGTCTCGGAATGTCAGTATTTCATGACTTTTCCCTTCACACTACAAAATGTTGGCACTTGCATAGTATGCCAGAAAACGACAACCTGAAAGCAGCGGAGGAGGAGAAGGAGGAGGAAGGTATACTCTGGCGCTTGTGGCTGCCAACGAGATAGATTGCACCACAGCTGGTGTCTGGGAAATGCATTAGGACCTCATAGGGTGTCAAAATATATGTAACATAAGACTGCAGGCCCGGACTGCAAAGACATGTCCACAGCACACACAATGGCACTAGTTAGAGACTGCTTGGATTAAGCCTGCATTTGAAGGGCAAGATGAAGGCTACTGCGCCCCCTCTGAAAAAGCTGCTCCCAGGCTGAAAGCCTAGCGTAATGCATCTGACCCCAGAGGAAGATAAATGGACCAGCCTCTCTTGCTGAACGTGGAGGCAAAGAGCTGAGAGTTGGCTTAGATGGAATTTCTAATGGCGAAAAATTCTTTGCACTCTGTGTGCGGAGAATAGGAGAGTATAAGAATGTGATATGTTATCTGTCTCCCACATAAGCACCGTTTCTGGAGATGCAAATGTGTGTCACAGCTGGATGGAATTGTCTTACAGGAGAAGTACAGCCAGGGTTCAGTTTACATTTGAATGAATGTACAACTTTTGTAGCGACTTTGAAACTAGATGGCTCCCCCCTTCTTTTCTTTCTTTTTTTAGAGAATTTCCTGTAATATCAGCTAGAAACAGAATATTTACATGTTGATTTGGGGAATATGTTGACAAATAACCAAAACCTTTTTTGAGTAATGATCTATGGCGCAGATTTACCCCACTGCAAATTGCGGTTTTAAAATGAAAAGATCTCTCCCCTTCCTGTTGTTCAGTTTCCTTTCATTATGTGCTTTAACATTGCCTTATCAGTACAAAGGCTGTACCAGAAGAAGAAGAGTTTGGATTTGATATCCCGCCTTTCACTCCCCTTCAGGAGTCTCAAAGTGGCTAACATTCTCCTTTCCCTTCCTGCCCCACAACAAACACTCTGTGAGGTGAGTGGGGCTGAGAGACTTCAAAGAAGTGTGACTGGCCCAAGGTCACCCAGCAGATGCATGTGGAGGAGCGGGGAATCGAACCCGGTTCACCAGATTACGAGACTACCGCTCTTAACCACTACACCACACTGGCTAATGCTAACCAGGGTGCGTACCCCGGTTTCAGATGAAGATAGAACTTCCTCAAAGTTTACAAGGGAAGAAACTGAGGAGTCTTGAACCTACCTCCTCACCCTTGTGGGGAACCCCTGGTTGTCTTCTGCATTGAGTTTAATTATTTTCTAAACAGTCACTCAGAATTAGCATTTTGCTAACATTTAAATTGATGAGAGAGAAAGAATTTTGCACAGATTTTTGGAAACTCCCCAGTATTTTCTAAAGAATTCCGTAAAGAATGCACAGGGAGGTTTCATGCAAGCATTTCTTGATCAGACCTGTGTTGGATTTGAGAAGCTGGTTAAAGCCACTCATTGCAAATGGATCTTGCAATGGAGAATTACTGGTGGTATATTTTATTCTTAACTGCTCCTAGATGCTAGAGGTCGGTGGCCATTTAGTGGCTTCAGAGATGCTCCCAGAAGCAATGGGATGGATAGTGCCAGAGTGCTTCTCTTTGGATTTCTTTTGTAATGACATGGAGAGATAAGTGGATACCAGATGCTTTGGACACTGCCCAGGAAGTATGAAAAGCGGAAGCGCTTCTCATTCACACTTACAGCTGCCGTTTCTATTTTAATGTAGAAGAGCCTACATTTGTTTCCCTTTTGAAGAAATTATTTGTGAACGTAATAAAAAAATTTCCCTTGATTATATTTTTCAGCCAGTATGAATTATGAGTAAAATGATGGACTTCTGATTAAATGTGAAAGATGCTTCGATATTTTTTTAAAAAAATTATTCATAGGATGAGTTTTGCATTAACACACATATAGAGGCCATCAAGTTCAGATAGGGAGTTGGGGTGGGGAGATGATATGAAACAGACCAGTTAATCAACAGTTTATGTGCCTACAAAATTGAGTGTTGTGAAGTATGTCACAAAGAAAATAACAGACCTGACAGGCCCTGTCCCTACAAAACTCTCACTCTCTCAACTGACAGGATCACACCAACTATCTTAACCGTATGTCATGCACAGTGCCCCCTGATGTCTGAGTGCACAGTGCAGGTATCTGTGCAAAGTCTTCTGGAATCTAGAAGGGTTCCAGATTTTGTGGACACCGTCATGCATACAGCTGTATATGTGAAAGCTTCCTCATTGCAGACATGCTAAATGTGTAGGCATCAGGAGGTGAGGCAAGCTAGCATTTGCTAGTAAAAGCTAGTCAGTATGGCTGATCTGTTCATGCTCTGATGGAACATGTGCTTCTTATGAACAGTGCTAATATTTTTAGTTAATCTGTGGGGTTGGTTGGACCATCAGCCGCTCATGGCAGACAGCATATCGGAAATTATGAATCATAGGCTGGAGCAGTACAGTCATACTTACTTTATGATAAAGCTAGAGAATCTGATATCCCACCCCGTGCACTGAGTTTGTGCATTTGTAAACATTAATTAAGGAAAGCAAACAAGTACATTTTACACCCCCGAATATACTTTTGGTGTAGCAGTTTTTCATTAAGGAATGCAGTGCTACTATTATGCATGTGCATTGGCGCTAAAGAATTATTAAAGTATAGTAATAGCCATATTTATAACATATGTTACGTATCAGGGCAGTTGGGGATTTGGATGGCAGATTTGTAGCAAAGTGGAAGCTTTAGGGTATGAAAAGTGAGGTTTGGTTTTTAATAAAGTCATTTAGTGCGTAGCCACGAGGTACTGACAGCTTTATTTCCCTTTTCTTGCCTTACCCTTATTATGTATGACCACCCGGTTCCCTTAATCTCTGTCAGTTCTATCCCGACTCTTCTTGATCTTTCTTCCAGTCCTGTGGCACTGAGCAGTCTTAAAGCTTCCAAGGGTTCTCATAGTAGCTTTCTAACGTACCCTGTAGTCCTCCTGCCTGTAATTTTTCTGTGTATCTAAAAATGCATATTCACCGTTGTTCTCTAATGGCAACCAGTTCTGCCCATAACAGCCTGTAGCCTGCAAGTTCTTTTCTGGGTGCAAACATTCTCAAGTTGTTCTAGAGTGAAGATTGTAAGATTCAGGTCAGTTCAGACTGTGAAAAACAAACAAACAAACATATTTTTTATCTCTTTGCAAAAAGGGTTGTGGAAAAAGAACGTTTAATTACAGATAATTAAAAATGCCATTGCAGGCACAGTGTTAACTCTTTTCTAAACTGAGAGGGGAAATGGGGCAGGTAGGGAAAAGCACATTGTGGAGTAGATTTTAAGAGCTTAAAGGAACTATAAGGTAATTGAGAAGCTGGAATTTTTGTGAGGACAAAGGCAAAGCCCAGAGGAACCCACAAATGTTCTGTTTCCCAAAGAGCAATGTTCATGCATTCTTGCAACAAAATTGGCCTTAATCTTTCTCTAGCCATTTCTGTTCTCTGATTATGTGCCTGTAGGAGCAACATAAAAGGTTTAAAGAGGGCTTTGTCTAAATCTATGTTATCTTTCATTCACACACACATACTTGACAGGTTTTTAATGAAAGGGGTCTCTCAAGCTTGGCAGATATTATTCTATGAAAATTATCAGAATGGAGATGGAATCCATTATCTGTGGAAGACATTTTCACTACTTTGATCTCCAGCAGTTTGGCTCTAATCCTCATTGCCCAAACACAGGATCTCATTTTACATTCAGCTTGCATCTGGCTCCTGTCCTGAGCCAAAAGATAACACCGAGAGCTAGTCTAGCTGTAATGGTTTGTTCTGGTTTGGCAATTTACATGCAGCATAAAATCAGATGGTTGTATGTATAGTAAGTGCAAAAATGTTACTGTGTTAGGGATGTTTGAGATAACCAAGTTCCGTTTGGACTTTCATAAACGCCCCCTGCAGTGGTTACACAAGCTGGATTGCTCAGTTGTTTAGAGCATGGTGAAGGTTGCAGGTTTGATCCTCATAAGGAACAGCTGCAATGTTCCTACATTGCAGGGACTAGAGGGTCCTCAGCGTCCCTTCCAACACTTATGGTTCTATGATACATGCACATGGTCATTTGTGGTGGCTAATGCGAATGGAAAGCGTCACCAAGGCATTGTAAGATTGATGTCATGTAACATATCATTCCAGAGGGCTTATTTGACTGTATAAATGCTGCTGACACTCAGCAGAGTTTAGCCAGGTGTAGAGCACCTTCTTACCTGAAAATCCCCTTTAGAATAATGACTTGGGTCTCAGCATCCTTGGATCATGCTTCTCATCTTGGAACAGGGCTTCCCTGCTTTCCATCCGGAGTCTGTTGGATCAAGCCAATGGCTCATCTATTCCAGCATCCTGTTCTCATAGTTCTCATCCAGATGCCTACAAGTAGAACTTGAGTGGGAGATCACTGTCCTTTCTGTAGTTTCCAGCAACTCCAACCATGAAGATGGAGCATAGTCACTGTGGCTAGAAGCCATTGTGATAGCCTTAATCCCCCATGAATTTGTCCAACCTTCTTGATGGTCCTGTTGTGCGCCTT
This sequence comes from Podarcis filfolensis, assembly GCF_964270895.1. NCBI lineage: Eukaryota > Metazoa > Chordata > Lepidosauria > Squamata > Lacertidae > Podarcis > Podarcis filfolensis. Next base: position 99,179,959 of record NC_139606.1, read on the forward strand.
CCTGGAAACCTTTGGATGAAGGGCCATCTAGAATTATAAACAAATATTTGCAAACAAATCACACAACGCTACCTTTTATGCATCCATCAAGTAAAATCTATCACCAGGACAATTTGTTCTGTTGAACATCATTTCAACACAAATTTAGCCCTTTTCAGGTAATTCAGTGTGACCAAGTGAGGGGAAAATTGATGTGGGAGGCAGGGAGCTCGTGTACCAGCCCTTCCCCCTCCCGAAATTACAATGCCTACTGGTCTCTCCCACTCCATTCCCATCTCTCACGTATTTAACATAAAGGTCAGATGGGGGCTTGTAAGCATGTTTAGCTGAGCAACCTTAGAAGCCTCTCCCCAATCAGGAAGCCTTTATTCTTCAGTTTATATGGATGCTAGTGATTTTAGGATAAATGAAAGGGGAAAACATTGACATCTCCCCCACCCCAATTCTTTCCTTTCATCAAAGCAAATTTTATTCCTCTTGAACATCTGATAAATGCCTGTTTCGGTTCTGAATTTATATATTTCCTGTGAAATTTGAAAGCATGTTTTTTCTTTCTTTCTGTCTGACAGGAAATTTAGAGCTGTGGTAGTTGTGTCCCTCCCATTCACAACTCCATAGAACTGGCAGCCCCTGAGGTATTGATCTATTATGGTAATGCAGAATGGAAGGGAGTTCACCTACAGTTCAAGGGCGAATGAAGCGTCTCAGATATAGTTTCTGCCTTTCTGATCCCTGGGAAGGATCTCAGAAATAGTTTCATTAATAGTACTCGATGGCACCCAGCCAAAATTTCCTCAGGTTGCTGTGTGCAAAAGGAAGTTGCTTTCGCTCTGAAGTGGCCAGGGCAATTCCTGTTCTCATTGAGCAATGTCTGAGCCCAAGTGACTGAGTGCACATCAGAGCTGTTAAATTATGTTCATAACATTCCATGTGCAGTGGTAACATTTAGACATTTAAAGAATAATATCATTCACCATACCTGGCATTCTCAACATGGTGTCTGTGGGCATCACAATGCCCACAGACACCCCCTTGGCACCCGGCAATGCCCCTGGTCCTTCCCAGTTTTTAAATGGTTTTCTGAATTTCCAGTTCAGGGAGGGGGAGTTGCCTCCTTTATTGTGCGTCTTTGTGTAGCTGCTCTGCCTGTTGGGGAGCTCTCTTTCAAACTTTCTTCTTTGAAATTGGTACTTTATGGTGCCCACAGCAGTTTGTTAGATTGCCAAATGTGCCATCAGACTCAGAAAGTTTGGGGACCCCCTACTAAATATAAATATATTAGATATTGTCGCCATCTCCTTATACAACCCAGACAGGGCAGTACAAGCTATTAGTGTACATTCCTACGTATTCATTGTCATCAGACCATATTAAGTAAATAAATGTAATGGCGAGCTGTCATGATCAGGTGTGCAGTGGGAAAATATTGCTATGGGACAGTAGCTCATCTTATTAAACTGAAGCAGTATGTTAATGATGGTGGTCATGAAATAAGAGCCATCTGGTGGCCAAAACCCATGGAGGGTTTTGAAGAATAAGTTGCAAGGCCAAGTTATCAGAAAAGAGAGGAAAAATGACAAAGACCTGGAATCTTTTCTGTAGATGACAATGTACTCTGTCTTCCATGGAGTCACAGTGCTGGGCAAGATGCATTTTAGTCTGACTTAGTGTGTGTGTGTATATAAATATATTTGTATTCCTAGACTTCACTTTAATTGTAATCTTGCTCTCTGATCTAGAGTATGGGGGGATCCTTTAAAAATAATAACCCAAAACAATCAAATGACATCTGGCAACCTGATGGTATTTGGTTTATTTTTATTCCTAATGATAGTCTTTGAAGTTAAAAGAAATAAACTTTAAAGTTAAATTTATCATTTCAGTATTTTATACATCAACAAATGCACTCCAAGTTCTGGTCAACAAGTTACTTGTTTTGTTAACTATGCATGTATAGAGTTTTGATTATTAGTTTCTACAGTATTCACATCCTTTGCAGAATAGGACAATGTTGAAAGCTTGGGTGGGCGGAAAAGTGATATTTATTTTGTGTGAAGGAAAAATGCTTCCCGTATAAAACGGGGGTGGCGGGAGCAAGTTATAACTGTTTTTCCAAATGGTGGTTTATTGATTTTTAAGGATATCAAAGGGCTGTTTTGCTTGGATTCCGCTCAAGTACCGTTGTTGACTGACAAGCCGGCCACACATATACCAGATGTGCAGCCTTTTTATCTTCACTGTTGTTCTATCAAAGCCAATCTCAAATGTGATAAATCTCAATTTGAATGTCAGTGGGGGATGTTTTTGAAGGCTGTTACGAATTACCTTCTCATTGTGTTTCTCGTAGGTCAGCAGGGCCTCCGTGAAGCTATCTCCCTGTCCTGCATCACTAATGGAAGTGCAGGAAGCAGAAAAGCTAGCCATAGCCCTTCCATACCAATAGCTCGAAAAGAAACACTTTCGTCTGCTGCTAAAAGGTATACCTCGTCCTTGAAACAATAAATACATAAACGTGAGAAATGTGGGACACAAGTCAGAGTGTACTCAGTTCACAGAGCAGGGTTCAAATCCCTACCCACCCAGGAACCTCACTTGTGGATAATTCGCAATAATTTATATGCTGCTTGATTGTAATAAAAGCCTCAAAGCAGTTTACAAAAAGAACAAAACTATAAAATTAACCATCGGAAAAAAGCAATTTATAACATTCCAAAAATAAATAAAATCACTGATAAAATTAAAGCACATTTCTACATTCTACAGGCACCAAAAAAAAAAAAAGAGTCTGACTGATGTCAGTAGTCAGCACGGATATTATTATTGTTATTGTTACTACGACTATTACAAATATTACTACTATTATTAGAAATTTTAAAAAACAGCTGGCTATATCACTTTGTAGCCTATTCTGCCTTCATTCTCCCTTTGTTTTGCCTCCGTTTTACCTGCTTCCTGATTTAGGGCCAATTGTTTCCATTTTTGTCTATCAAAAGCCCAAGGCATAAAAAGAGATAGGGAGGATAGAAGTTGAAGTTAACTACTTTTCTTAACCATTTGCCTGATGGCCAGAAGCTAACAAAAACATGTTTGTGTGGTATTCTGATATATTTATAGGTCCTGGGTATTCTGGGCTTATTTATTTATTTTAAAGCTTTCAGTTTGTTGCATTTGAAAATCTCAGGGCTTTTCCTAGTAAAGACACAAAGCTGAAGCAGTTTCTCTGAAGGTCTGTGTCATATATCTGCCATGTGCCCATTTGCATGATGATGATTGTGTTGATGTCTGCATTGTTTGTGGTTTAAATACAGCCTGTCCCTTAATCCCTTCTGCCTTTGACCTACAGGAATGGCCTGTGTTGTTGTATGTGCAAATAAGTCCAAATTGCTGTTCTTTGAAATTTCATTGCTCTATCCATGGTGGAATAAGATAGTTTCGCAGTATAGCAGAGATGAGGAACCTGTGGCCTTCCAGAATGGCCAGTGATCGAGGAAGATGGGATTTGTAGTCCAATGACATCACGAGGATCAGTTTTCCCATCTCTGCCCCAGGAGTTAATGATCTTAGCTCATGCATGCTGAATCTAATATTCCCCATCAAGTATGATATATGCCATATTAGTAGAAATGCTGCTTAAATCATCAATATTTGCAACATATTTTAATAGCAAGCAGAACATCAGTGGTTCCTTTTGAAGTCTAGCTGTCACTTCCAAACGAGTCTTGATTCAGGATGTAACTACCCTGGAAGAGACAAAAAAGAAAGAAAGACAATATTTGATTCACTGTAGGATAACTGGCATGATGACTGTCACAATACCAGCAAGCAAGAGCTGCCAGTACATCTGTCATAATAATAAACTTCAAAGTTGTTTTCTCTAGTGGTAAGACATTTCCTACGGTTTGTTTTTCCATACAATATTGCTTTGTCAGAGATCCTGGAAAAAGTTGAAAGTTAATTGCAGCAGTGGTTTACCCCCGCCCTCTTCTTAACTTTATTTTTCAAAAATGTAAACTATACTTGCATCCAACAATATCGCTTATGCCGATGGAAGGTATTTTGGTCCAATGGGGTCTTCCATCAGAAGAATGGGGAGGGACATTTTTTTTTACCAATCCCTCCTCAGCTTGCAGCTTTCCATAGACTTCCAAAATCTGCTGCAGATGGTTCAGGTATCCTGTGGGAACAGCTAAGGAAATAGCATGGGAGCTGTAGGGGCAGAAATCTCCTCCTCACTGTTCTGCTGATGGATGATCCCTGTTGGATCAAAGAGCCTTCCATCAGCAGAAAGGAAACCATTGGATTCAACCCTTCAAAAAATTCATAAGGAAAAGAAATATGCATGATAAATTTGGGGGTGCATTTATTTCTTAAGCAATGAGACCAAAGCTCTAGTTTATTCTTCAGAACACTAAATGTGCATCTACAGAAGGTGAGGACATATAGTTTTGATGATTTAGAAGTATATTAGACATAAAAACTACTCTGTTGCAACTGCTTGCTTTTTGCAAAATAATAATAATGATATGTGAACACCAATACAGCACGTAACAACCTATACTTGTGAGTTTCAGATGATTTATGTAATCTAAAATAGAGCCACTTTTTATGTTTGGTAGATAAATAAAAGATCTTAAAGCAAGCTGTTTATGAAGAAAATGAATTCCATATTTGATTTCTGTAGCCGTTAACCTGACATATTATTTCTTTTGCACAAATGTTTTCATTGTGTTGGGTTTTTTTTCCCCTTTCGCTTTTCTCCATTTTGCGTTCATTTTAAAAATACAATCTTTACCTCTTTCTTATACTTTGTTTTTCAGTGGTACAGAAAAAAGGAAGGAAAAACTTCACGGACAAACAGAGAAAAAAGAGGACTCTCATTCTAATGATCAAAACCCACAAACTCAAGCATCACCTTCACCTTCTCCCCAGCCCTCTGCACAGACTCTCCCAACACACAGGCAGACCCCAGAAGTCAAGAGCTCTGCTCCAGGCAAAAGGTTTCCTAAGTACCCAAGTACACAGCTAGGAAGTGGTTGCAACGATACTAACATTGCGCTTTGCTCCCAATTAAAAGCATGCCTATGTCTTTTATAAAGCCATTTTCCAAAAGATTAACATAACGGGTTGGTTTGCACATGGTGCTAAGCCATGCTTTTAGTGGCACAGCATATGTGTGAGCTGGAAGAAGTTTTAGGAGAATCTCAGACTCATATGTTGTCTCTCTGACAATGACGCTCCCCAGCCCCCAGCTCCAGTCCCTGGGAAATGGACTACTTCAGAGTTTAGGTTCACTTTTCATGCATCCTGGCTTGTTGGAACCAGAGGTCCTGGTTTATGACAAGCTCTGGTCAGTTTCAAAACAGCTTAGCTGCACACTGTGGCTTTATGAAGCTGGCTTTTGATGAAGCACAATCCCCGATTCATGTCTAATGGCTAGGGAGGTTTTGTGGAAAATGACACTTGACCCTGAGCCAAGAGGGGGGGCAGAAACAAGCCCATGGAGCAGGCCCATTCCAGGCAGTGAGCATAACTCAAAGCCACGGTTTAAAGTGACATGTGAGCCAGCCAAATGAGGATAGATATTCCCTTTCCTCTTTTCAAAGGAATGGTATTCCACTGTTTGCCAGAGAGTCCCCCCACAAGGCCACTTCTGAGCCCCAACCCTAGGGCTTTATACCACAGTGAAGCATCTGGCATGAGAAGGGGAAATTCGTGTGAGAGTGAGGGCTGACCCAATCAGCCCTGCTGAGCATGGACTCCCTACTCTCAGTGGCATTTGGCCACTCAACTGAATTCTTCATTTAATGGGGAGGTGGAGGGCAAGAGCTGGCACAGCAGGAAGGTCATCATGGTGCAAACATACTGGCCGAGCCCATCCAGAGCTCCTACTGGCACATAGGCATCATGCCTGCCTTGCTGCTGCCTTGCCCCTCTGCATCCTGGTAAGAAGCAGCAATGCAGTCCCACCAGCCACTGCTGCCACCTACACTGACTGTATCAGCCTCTACCCAACCACCCAGTTTTCTTGTAAACGCGGTAGAGACACTTGCAATTTAATGAGCTCGAGCCCAGCATTCACGTCTATGACCATAACAGAAATCCTCAAAGATTACATTTGAATCTAAATGCGTTCCATGGTTTCTGTAAACATATCTAACTAATACTTCGTGCTGCCTGTGCGTGATGGCATACTAATAGCTCTCAGGTCTGCTTGGTATAGTTTGCAAACTTTAATTTTGGCTCCTTGTTTCTCAAACAGCTGTTCAGTGTGTTGCTTTGCCTTCTTTTTCGGTCTCTGCATGGGTGCACAGTGGCCCCTTCCTCTGTTCACCAACAATATCCAGTTCTTTACACCTAGATTAACTGTATGCCTCCCTCCGGCAACTCAGGCAACCAAGCCAGTGCCCAACATATTGCTCTGCTTTCCTTTGGACCACACTAGCGAGGCTGAGAAGGGGGATCTTATGATCTGGGCAGCCTAGGACCTCCATGCACACTGCCCAGGCTTGCGCCCTGGAGAACTCCCTTGCATCTCAAGCAATTACATTAAGTTTTAGGCTGCAATCGATTGAGGTAATTAATATAAATATCACACATAAACACCTGCCATAAACCAGAAAATAGAACAAAGACCATTCATGAATTGAGCAACAGCCCTGCCTGTAACAAAACCACCCACGATCTTTCTGCGTGTGTGTAAATCAGCCCTTAAGTGCTGCATCAGGGTGGTACTGGATGCTATTGCACACTGCTAAACCAAGCAGCATAAGAAAGTGAGTTCATGGCTGGATGATGTGTGCATTACGACCTCTGCACAGGACTGTTGAGTGGACAGATGGGATATAAATTCCTGTCTGAAGTCTCTGCCAGTACCTGCACCATTCCCCACAGGGTGCTGGGAGAACGGGGACAATGCAGAGGCACCCCTAGGCCAGTGCACTGGGCTTTTGTTATCCCCTTTTCATCAGTTTACAAATTCAGATGTTGCTTGCTGCTGTACACGGGGAGTTTCTTACACCAACTGGGTCAGACTGTCCAGTCCAGTATCTGGTTCTCCAGACAGAGGTCCTTCAGAGTCTTAGACAGAAGTCTTTCTCATCACCTGCTACCAGACTCTTTTGGCTGGAGATATCAGGGATTGAACCCGAGATTTTCTGCAGGCAGAGCATGTGATCTATTGCTGAGCAGTGGGTTCTCAGTAAGGTTAGGGCAGAGCGCAGAAACAACAAGCAGCACCCCCAGTGCATTTGTAGTTCTGGGGCACACACCTCTCTGGAAGAGAACAATAAAGCTGGGAAAGAATGAACTGCTATGTCCTTGGAATAAAAATTCTCAGTGCTTCTGAGCAATAACTATATAAACTGAATATAAACAGAAACAGACTGTACAACCTGAAAAAAGACAATGCATGTACTTTTCTAAACCAAGAAAAACTTTAACAAAAAATATACATAAAAAATAAAAACGAAACAATAATCCTTTCGCAACTGAAAGTAGCAGTTGGAACGGTCTCCGAAATTATTCAAATACAGTGGTTGTTGTTATTCTATCTTGCCGTTCTTTTTCAAGAGAGTGAAACCCCATAGCAGGTCACGACTATTAAACCTTACCTTCAAAATATATCAAATTTTAGTACCCTAAAATAACTCCAGAATTGGATAATTGAATCCAGTTCAGTTGGATAATTGAATCAAATTGAATCAAATACCAGCTGCCTGACCATCTCCTTAGTTGCTGTGTACACACCATAAATTTAAAGCACACAGTTTTCCTGCCAAAGAATCCTGGGAACTGTAGTTCATTAAAGGTGCTGGGAATTGCAGCTCTGAGAGGAGCAAATTGAGTTCCCAAGATTATGTGAGGGAATAAGTGTGCTTTAAGTGTATGGTGTGTATACGGCCAGTATTGTGTCATAGGCTCTCAGGGGCCTTAAGCAAAGTTCTGTTCCATTAATTGCTACCCAATCATGTTAATTAAAGATGCCAGGCATTGGAATCTGGGACCTTCTAAACGCAAAGCAATATGGTCCGTTACTGAGAGCAGCGCCAGATAAATAACCCTTAAAATCTCTTGCTAAAAATCAGACTTAAATGCTTTACACAGAACAACCAACCACATCAGCAGTTAAGAGTTGTCGAAAAACAACGATAAGAGTTACATGAATTAAAGCAGAAAATCTAAAATTCATTTAACTTGGTGGAAGGTGCTTCAAGATCAAGGTGGGGGGGATAACTTTAACTCTCCCTTAACAAAGGATTTCAAGAAGATGGTTGCATCAGTCATACTTCCAAAAGGGGGAGTGGGGAGAGATTCCAGAAATTCTTACTTCAAAGTTAATTCAATTATTATAAACTTTCCTACACTGCTTGGCTCCTAAGACACATAAGCAGAATTCCTCTCACTCTACTGGTCTTTCCTGCCCCTTCCTTCTCATCGCATCATTCTGCATTCCTTGAAAAGCCCGTGTTGAAGGTCTGAGGACCCCCAGCAGCGTGAGATGGGGCCCTGCAGGCTTCAGCATAAAGAGGGTATCTTGCGTGAGTGGAAATGTCTGCTTATGCCAGAGCACCTTTGAACTGAAGCCTTTGTATACCTGTGACTCTTTCTGCATATGCTGGGACGCTGCAGCCACATATCATTTCCCAGCACCTGGACACATAGCAAAGTAGATAAACTTGTAATTGCCACACATCCGGCTTGTGTGTTTTTCCTCTAAATGGCAATGCTTCCTGCGTAGGAAAAGCATAGTGTTTGATATGGCCCCAACTAATGCATGTTTAAGTCTTTCATAAACTCTTTCTCTGTTATCTTGCACAAACTTAAAGTGGACTTTGGTCTGTTCTCCTGTCTGGCATTTGGCTGTACGAAGGCATTTGTTCTTGGGTTTAGCATATTAATCTGCCAAAGCAAAAAGAAATGTCTGTGTGCACTTTTTCCCCCTAATGTTTGACTTCCTAACTTTTTTGTCACTTTCCCCCCTTTTTAGCTTCTGAAGGTCTTGCAGAAATAAACTTGCCGTTGGTAGCTTTCGCATACCATCCTTCCGGAAATTGTTTTAACTGGATAAGTTGCTAGGCTGTCTGTTGGGCAACTGTGGAATTGTGATGTGAACTAGCATCTGCCCCTATAACCGTCCTGAATCTAAAACCAAACCAAATTAGAAGCATGCTTTTAGCAAATCTGCATTTGCAGAGTTTTGAATTGCAGATGGTGCATTGGATGATCAGACCACTCATCCATGAAAGCCTTTGTTACATTTAGCATGAATAATAATAATAATAATAATAATGCAGATTGCAAAGTATGAGAAAGCATAGCGCATAATTTTTAAAAATGGCATTTACATTGCACTTGACAGTGTTCCAACATTATACTGATGAGGTTTAAAGTTGCCCTTTTGACGGTTTTCAAACATCCATTTAGATCGCTTTCTCTTATCCTTATTTCTGGGGTCTTCTGGATTTGCTTGAAGGATGTCCTGGCCTGGCCTCTCTTTCATCTGCTGCTGCTTGAGCTGCTGTATTTCCAGTACGAATTGTTACGTGGCATCATTCACTCCTGCTTTAACATCGGACATAAAATGTGCTTGTTTTCTAGTGTAAAGAGATCATCAACACTTGAAAAATCACACAGCGCATGGGAAAGTTCAGAAGAGAGTCGTAATAAACTAATGAGGGCAACCTCTGCCTCAAAATTGATATCAAAAAGTGGCAAGAATGCAGACAAGTAAGTGCTTGATTCAGTGCCGAATATTTTCTCCCGAGTTAATGCTAAAGCTCTGTAAAATGTGTATTAGATCATTGTGTGGTCCTTCACCCTGATTTATAACTCCTTTCGTGCTTCGATACACAACTGATGCTCCTGAACACTAGAATTTCCCCCTTTTCCAGTTCGTGTGTTACATTGAATGAGTATACAATCAGAGTATACAAACCCTGTGTGCACGAATAGTTAAGCTGTACACTTATACAGTTACTCACATGTAGCATTCAATGAGTGCACAATCTGTACACAAGCGTTTGAGCTTGTACCCAGTGGTTTGAGCTGCATACTGTTTCACTCAAAAACTTGTGCATATGTAGAGGCAGCTTGCACCAGTGTTCAGTGCAATGTATGAACAAAGCTCAAACAATCCAGCTCTATCTGTTGGGTGAAGCTCTGCATGCGTTGCAGCCTTCCACAAAAAATTAATAAATAAATAAATAATTGGAACCGAGTACTCCCCCCTCTTTAAATACTTGGCTTGGAATAATCAGCTCTTTATTGGATTAGTATTGCTTAACTGGATATTTTAGCCTGAATTCCACAACACACCAGGTTACTTTAAGAAGAGAAATTTATTTAATTAGAGCTTTTAGATGTGTTATGTAATTGTAAAATGCCATTTTTAAAAATGTGTTTTATTCACCTCTCAGATAGATGGTGACTATGTAATTTTATTCACTATAGTTAGGTGTCTGTTCAAAAGATTTCTTTCCCAACATAGCTTCATAACATCTAGGCCAGGCATGTCCAAAGTCCATTTTGGGAGCCTAATCAGGCCCACCGGGCAGTTTAATCTGGCCCCTGTGGCAGTTTAAAAAAATTAAAATAAAATAAGGGCAACAACTTTACAACTTTACAACTTTGGTTGGCCCTCACACATGTCCACTTCATCAAATCTGGCCCTCTTTGGAAAAAGTTTGGGCACCCTTGACTAGGCACTCAAACTAACATTTAATAACACCTTTCCTTTTCAGGTTAATGTTTACCTATATCTATCTATCTATCATCTATCATCTATCTATCTATCATCTATCTATCTAACATCTATCATCTATCTATCTAAATATATATATATTAATTGAACCTGCATTTCTCTCCCTAGACACAAAGATGTCATCATCAGCCAAGGTAATTGGAAACATTTGTTTTTGAGTAGACCTTTACTCAAGGTCAGCTTGTTGCTTCTGCTAAGACTGATAACAGAAATCGTGTGGCAGCAGTGGGAGGGCCCCATTAGCTAAAGTGGTACCTCAGGTTAAGAACAGTTTCAGGTTAAGAATGGACCTCCAGAACGAATTAAGTTCTTAACCCGAGGTACCACTGTATACTGCATCCAGCGGCATTTCTCTATTGACTCCAGACCTATAAAGATGAAAAGAGTATCCGTGTCTCCGAGAAACTTTGCATGCATGAAGCTCTACCTGCTTATAAGTGGTTTCCCATTTAAGCTGCTCCACATTCACATTCCTTTGTGGGTTTGTATCTGCTGCCTTTATGCTTATAAACCAGCGAGGCTTCTCACATGTCCAAACACTCTGAAGAGCGCACATAATTCACACGAGGCTCTGGATCAGAGCGAGAAACTCCCAAGCACTCTTGAAATTGGCTTGGTCTCAGCAAAGAGGATTCTGCCTCTTGTGAATGTTGTATGCTATTCATTAAAAAAAACCCAAAAAAACAGGAAAATCTACAATGCGTATATGATGTGCTATATCTGTTTCCCATGTGCATTTTAAAAATACTAGATTGGGTTTGAATGGTAGACTTCACCCAAGGCAGGAGACACCTGTAAGCTGTTTTATTTCTGTCCCATAACCAGCAAAAATGTCAACTCGAGAAAAGAACAGCCAAGGTAAGGATTAAAATTATGCAAGCTGGTTGCTTTCCTAGTTAAATGCTTTTTTGATCTTTTATTTGGCTTTTTAGTCTCCCAAAGCACATGGGTTCAACCTATTCAATTTCAATAGAAACCTATTCCTGTATTTTTTACCTAAATAATGCAATATTGTAATTAAGAAGCATCATATCCCTCCCCGCAACCCACACCCTCAAAATCTGAAATGTTAATTGATATATGCTTAATTTCCACTTTTCGAGAATGGACATGATATACATGTACATTAAACATTATCCAGGCAATTGTCTTCTAACAGTATCCTGAAATGCCAACTAAAAGATCCTTTTTGCCCTCAGTATTCTGGGTTACAAATTGTGTACTATGCAATCAAATAACAGAAAATATCCTCCTATGGTAACAATTAAAAAAAAAAAAAGATTAAAGTTTGTTTCTGTCAGTAAATTCTGTCTGGCTGCTGCTGGCTTGTTGAAAGAGAGAGAAAAAACAGTGTATGCATCGTTACTGTCTGCTAAGAATATTATTCCTGATTGAGAATGACTGGCTTTGATCTGCAAATGTCACTGAAGCATGAAGCTTGAAACCTGGAGCATGTTGGCTCATGTGCATGTCATATAGAGCATAGCCGTTGCATTTTTTAAAAAAAAAAAATCACACACACAAATTCTGTTCTTTATGCTTTCCACAAATCTGTAGTCTGCACAATTCCCTGCTGGAAGAAATCTGGGGATTCCTTTCCCTGTACTCTGATCACTTGCTTGCCTTGTAGCAGCTATCTGTTCTGTTCCGCAATTGTGTCATTTGTTTGCTTCTGCACTCCTCTTGTGGCACACTGTATGTAGATTATTATGATATGTAGGAGAGCATAGACCTTAATGAGCTTGTGGGTTTCCCTATCCCTAGAACTCAGGACCATGTTTGGGTCCAATCTTACTGACTTACTCATTTGAACAAACAAACAAAAATTCAAAATGGGGATAATGGAGTACAAAATAGGTCTGAGCAGGTGCTGATAGGACTGTTTCTGTTAGATCTTGCTTTTTCAGTCTTGTATTACTTAACTGTGTGCTTAATATCTTAATTAATGTTGTTGGTTAGCTGGTTTGGATGCAGATGTGAGTAGCAGTTCAGCGCAAGGTGTCTCATCTGATTTTCTTACGTAACGACTGATACGTTTCAAACGGCAAGATGTTGAGAAGGAAAAAAGTGTGATTGTGAAACTGAAAGGCTATGACTTTTGGTAATTGACATATTATCCCTGTTGGAGCTTTCTCCGGTAGCCTTACAACTTTATAATGCCCTTCAGGCATTTTCCTAATCTTGCTGGTGTAGTTGAGAAATCATATTGTACGAAGCTGTAAATTCTCATTCCATTGTGAAACCCAGCTTTAGAGCTCTGAATGTCATGTGTGGAGGTTAACTACCTGCCTTTTTCTGGCACCTCAAATGTGTAACACTTACAATGGCATCAGCAGTCATGCACTGGAGTCCCCTTTGTCAGATGTGTGAACTAATGGGGCGCTGTCTCTCATATATATATCCTGTGTTGCAGTGAAGTGATGGACTATGGTTATCTTAACGGGAACGAACCTACATGATTCTTCCATTCATGTGCTTCCCTTTACAGTGGTGCCTCGCAAGACGAAATTAATTCGTTCCGCAAGTTTTTTCTTCTTGCGAGTTTTTCGTCTTGCGAAGCACGGTTTCCCATAGGAATGCATTGAAAATCAATTAATGCGTTCCTATGGAGACCGCTTGCCAGGCTGGCGGTGCGGAGAAGGGCTTTTCTCCCCACCGCAAGCCTTCAGGACAGGTATGGGAACAGAGGGGAAGGCGCACAGCGCTTCTCCTCTGTTCCCGGGGCTTGCGGTGGGAGGAGGGTTTTTCCTCCCCACCGCCAACATTCAGAACAGCATTCTGAATGTTGGCGGTGGGAAGGAAAGCCCTCCTCCCACTGCAAGCCTTCAGGACAGGTACGGGAACAGAGGGGAAGGTGCGCAGCGCTTCTCCTCTGTTCCCGGGGCTTGCGGTGGGAGGAGGGTTTTTCGTCCCCACCGCCAACATTCAGAACAGCATTCTGAACGTTGGCGGTGGGAAGGAAAACCCGCCTCCCACCGCAAGTCTTCAGGACAGCCATCCGAAGGCTGGCGCGGGGAGAAGGTCTCTCCGCCCCACCGCCAGCCTTCGGAGGAGGTCCGAGGACAGTGGGGAAGACGCGCTGCGCTTCCCCGCTGTCCTGGAGATTTCCCTATGGGCTTTCGTCTTGCGAAGGAAGCCCATAGGGAAATTCGTCTTGCGAAGCGCATCGAAAAACTGAAAACCCTTTCGTCTAGCGGGTTTTTCGTCTTGCGAGGCGTTTGTCTTGCGGGGCACCACTGTACTTGTTACTTCTGGTTCGTCTATGATCTTTTGAAACAAGGCAGCTTCCTAAATCAAGATTTGAAATTGGTTTCAATAAACCGTAAATATGACTGACCTCAGTTTGCCCAAAGTTGGACATAAAATTATTTGCTCGGAATCTGTTGTCTCCAAGGTTTTTCTTTACCTGATGACACCAGAGATCAAACATGAAACCTTTTCCCCAAAAGCAATGCATGCCCCTTCTCCTAATGACCAGAAGCTTCTAAGCTATGGCCCTTCCCCCTGGTGACCTGAAAGCTTCTGTTCTCATAAAAAAATCAAAAATCAAATCAAAATGAGATTCCAGAGTAGAACTGATGAATTAGAACTTGTCAACAAGTATTATTTCTGTTTGTTTAGGCCTTCATCACATATCTTTAGGGGCCAGTCAAAAATGTTTGTCTGTAACCAGAGCTTCGTTTAATCAGCCAATCCATGGCCTTTTATATGTGTTTTGTAGGAGGCGAATTATTGGTTTGTTTTCATTATGTGTTATGTGTCCTCATTTTGTAGTTTTATGTTGTGATCTTCGGATGAAGGGCATTATACATGTTTAATAAATAACATAATTATTATTTCCTCTCCTACTAGTAGTGCTAGAATAAATTACAAATTACTGATATTGCAAGTGGTCATTGTGCAAGTTGTGTACACATTTAAGGTTTGCATGAATTATCATGGGCTAGCTGGTGGTTTTATTTTATTTTATTGCTGTTTGGCCCTGGTGTCTACTTTCTCTCATTGCACCTGTATATAAATGTACTTGCCAACTGAGGATATCTGATGAAGTAGACTCTGGTCATGAAAGCTTATGCCAACCTTCTTGCATTTGGGGGTGGTTTACATACAGCCTCACACATCCAACTATAACAAGTTCAACTGTGGGCACTATAAACACATATGTAGATGGGAATCTTATTGTTACTCATGTTTCCTGTTGCCCTCCCACTGTGTTGAGTCCAAGCCACTCAGCAGCTCTGAATTCCTTCTAGTTTTTCAGGAGTCTCTGGTCTTCAGAAATAACAGCAGTTACAAAGGGGCAATTACATTCTTTCCTCCGTGGCATCTGCTGTCCTTTTGTAATCGTCGCCTTCAAATTCAGAAGATCATTTAAAACATTTGTTCTGTTTAAATAAAAGAATTCATCATGCCCATTGCATGCCCATGGGGGCACCCTTCCCTTTAAACCACTTCAACTCTTTCAGCAGCTATAGCCAAGTGTACGTGCATTTTTTAAAAAGCGTACAAATTCCTTGAAACTAACATCTAGAACATGCCGTGACTTTTAGAATCTGTTCTAACGGTTTAATAAATTTTCTGCCATGTTTGGCTTTAGATCAAGGATGCAGTTGTGTGCCAGTACCTATTTTAAGGACTTTGCTTTTAACTTGGCTGCACGTGAAATACAGCCTTTATGCTTGGCTGCCAGTGGCAGCAGGTCTCTACATGCAGATGCCTTCAGCAATAATGGTGGAAATGAGATACAGGATTACATGCTTAAGTACCTGATTTGAATGTATGAAATTATGAGGCCCACCCCCTCCCTAAAGCTGGGTTTCTTCTTGAAGCACTTTGCAGTTTGTACATAGAGCTGTTTTAATGTAGGGAATTTATTTATTTTTGTTCCTTAAAACCAACAGAATAAATTGAAGGAAGGGTCTTTCTGACCTCTTATAATTCCTCACGTTGCAATTTACCTTCCTAGTGCAGAATGGTTCTAAAAGAGCTCTAAAAATTAAGACCATGTGCCCGTTCATACATTACTACCTTTGGATTTCTTTTAATTTTAAAAATAGCACATAGCATAGAGGTGATGAACATCTCTGGGTCTCTTCCTAAATGCACATCTAACTTACTCCTCATTCCAAAGATGCGTATCTCATCTCTTACTTAGTTGCATTGTTGCATTTATTTTTTCCACCTCGAGTTGCAGCAAGGAAACATTGGAGACAACTCCGCAATTATTGTAGAAAGAAAACCTCCTGCAGAAAAGGCTGCCAAATCATATAAGTGCTACTACAACACCACAGATTAGTGCCGTTGTTTTTCCAAAGTGAAAAGAAGACCATGGGATCAGAATTTTAACAGTAGGATCTCTTTCCTTAGGAAAATAAGAGTTGGTCTCAACATGGCCTTAAATCATATAGGGACTGCTTGGAATTGCCTCTATGTGACGGCTTTCCCCCACTGCAGTATGTAGAAGCATTTCCATTTTGTACTGCTGAACTGTGTGGAGTGTTTGGATACCAGTGACGTGTGTTGCTGGCATGCATACCTCATGATGGGACGCGGGTGGCGCTGTGGGTAAAACCTCAGTGCCTAGGACTTGCCGATCGTATGGTCGGCGGTTCGAATCCCCGCGGCGGGGTGAGCTCCCGTCTTTTGGTCCCAGCTCCTGCCCACCTAGCAGTTCGAAAGCACCCCTAAGTGCAAGTAGATAAATAGGTACCGCTTTATAGCGGGAAGGTAAACAGCGTTTTCATGTGCTGCACTGGTGCTGGCTCGCCAGAGGAGCTTCGTCACGCTGGCCACGTGACCCGGAAGTGTCTTCAGACAGCGCTGGCTCCCGGCCTCTTAAGTGAGATGAGCACAACCCTAGAGTCTGTCAAGACTGGCCCGTACGGGCAGGGGTACCTTTACCTTTACCTTTATACCTCATGATGCCCAACTACGTTATGGCAACCGGCTCACATCTGTTAACAGCAGCAGCAGAACTAAACCACTGAATGGTCCATTTCAAACTATCATTGCATGATAGTTGAATTAGCAGCTGAATCACCATGAAAAACACCAGCTTTCCCATTCCCCGCTTGGACATGACACCAATAAGAAACTGCGAAAGATTCTTCCTGATTGCTCTAATTATGCTATGGTAGCGAGCTTTTGGGTTACACGATTTTTCTGCAGGCAGCAACAAGAGAAAACCTCCGTGTCTTGCTTTCATGGGAAGAAGAGTTCTGTGTACATGGATGTAATAGCATGCAATCCATTTAATATGCATAAAACAGGGGTGGGCAACCTGTGGCCCTTCCATAAGCCCCAGCCAGCTGTTGTAGCTCACCAACATCAGAAGGACCAGGCTTCCTCAGTCTCGGCCCTCCAGATGTTTTTGGCCTACAACTCCCATGATCCCTAGCTAGCAGGACCAGTGGTCAGGGATGATGGTAATTGTAGTCTCAAAACATCTGGAGGGCCGGGGTTGAGGAAGCCTGAGAAAGACCATAGGTTTCCCATCCCTGCTATGAAAGGTATCATCTTGAAGCAATTCAGGGCAGGTTTTTTGTTACAAACATTCCATATGCTGCATTTACAGAGCTTAATAAAAGGTTGCGGCTCCCACCAACTGGATGATGACATTTAAAATTAAACCAGTGTCTCCTTCCTCTTACAAATGCTTTGGGTATTTTGTTTTGTTTTTCATTTTGGTTCTATTTGTTTCAAAACGAGGCCTTTTATTTTCTTATTTGGACGCAAAAGGGCAGGGGACAAGAGGGTATAGGGAGTATGCTGGAGGTACACATGAAATACTTCATCTTATTATATCCTTAAAAGAACCCCCACAGTTAAACAGTTTGGGAGGGGACCAATAAAGTTCAGTTTGATGTTCTAGAACACGGCAATTAAGCTAATATAAATTAAAAGGGAGTTCAACTGCTGCTTCTCCTAGCTTGTATTTACAGGAATTTGTCCCTGGGCAACAACCTTCTGTTTGGTAAAAGTGCTTTTGTTGATACGCTGCCATTATCTGTACAGTTTCCAAAAAAAGTTTTGCATTAATGCTATAATTGTCCTGTGGGCTTGTATACCTAAGAGAACGTTTTGTAGTGTTGGATTTCAAAAAGAGAAACAAGGATGTGTGAGAGAGGCTTTACCGCCCCCATGTAAGGTCAATCAAAATTTGTTTATACAGACATTTTAATTTAAAAAGGTCTGAAAATGTGCTCAGTGAGTTCTCTGAAGTTTGCGTAGCCTACCAGAAGAAAACAATGCTACTTTGGTTTTCCTGTTATTTCTTTGGGGTGAGGAAACAGGAGAGATGCTTGGTGTCTTTTGTCAGTGCTATTTATAACCTGAACTTCCACAGCACCACACTTGAACCTCCTGTTTCTCTCGTGACACTTCTGAGTTCACTTAGGGCAATAATTGGCATTTCATTTATTTCAGTCAATAACCAGTTGAGAAGGAGAGAAGAAAACAAAATACATAAGACACAGTATGGTACATTAAGTACAATATTAAATATAGAATTTAAAAGCAATGTAAAATATCAAAACACTAGGAAATATAAAATAATTACCGTGAGGGGGGAAAGGTTGATGTGCATTATAATGAGTGAAATAAGTATTTGATCCCCTATCAACCAGCCAGATGTCAGGCTACCTGGTATCTTCACTGTATGTAACAAGCTGAGATTAGAAGCACCTGCTGTAAGGGAGAGGTCTTACCTGTAATCCCAGCTCGTTAACAGTACCTGTACAAAAGACACCTGTCAACAGAAGCAATCCAGCAGATTCCAAAACAGCCACCATGACCAAGACCAAAGAGCTGTCCAAGGATGTCAGGGACAAGACTGTAGACCTGCACAAGGCTGGACTGGACTACAAGACTATTGCCAAGCAGCTTGGTGAGAAGGTGACAACAGTTGGTGCAATAATTCGCAAATGGAAGAAACACAAAATAACTGTCAACCTCCCTCGATCTGGGGCTCCATGCAAGATCTCATCTCGTGGAGTTGCAGTGATCATGAGAATGGCGATGAAGCAGCCCAGAACTACACAGGGGGCAATTGTCAATGATCTCAGAGCTGCTGGGACCATAGTCACCATGAAAACAGTTGGTAACACACTACATTGTGAAGGACTGAGATCTTGCAGAGCCCGCAAGATCCCCTTGCTCAAGACAGCACTTGTACAGACCCATCTGCAGTTTGCCAGTGCACAACTGAATGAATCAAGCTCTTTGGCATCAACTCAACTTGCCGTGTTTGGAGGAGGAGGAATGCTGCCTACGACCCCAAGAACACCATCCCCATCATTAAGCATGGAGGGGAACATATTATGCTTTAGGGGTGTTTTTCTGCTAAGGGGACAGGACACCTTCACCGCATTGAAGGGATGATGGACAGGACCATGTATCATCAAATCTTGGATGAGCACCTCCTTCCCTCAGCCAGGGCATTGAAAATGGGTCAAGGATAGGTATTCCAGCATGACAATGACCCAAAACACATAGCCAAGGCAATGAAGGAATGGCTCAAGAAGAAGCACATTAAGGTCCTGGAGTGGCCTAGCCAGTTTCCAGACCTTAATCCCATTGAAAATCTGTGGAGGGAGCTGAAGGTTCGAGTAGCTACACATCAGCCTCGAAATCTCACTGACTTGGAGAGGATCTGCAAAGAGGAGTGGGACGGAATACCTCCTGAGATGTGTGCAAACCTGGTGGCCACCTACAAGAAACATCTGACCTCTGTATTTGCCAACAAGGGTTTTGCCACCAAGTACTAAGTCATCTTTTGCAGAGGGATCAAATACTTATTTCACTCATTATAATGCACATCAACCTCTGACTTTTGTCTTCTGGGTATCTGGGGTTTTTCCTGTTATTATTCTGTCTCTCACAGCTACAATAAACCTACCATTAAAATTATGGACTGGTAATTTCTTCGTCAGAGGGCAAACGGGCAAATTTAGCATGGGATCAAATACTTTTTTCCCTCACTATATATTAAAATGATGAGTGACAACTTAAGTGTTAATAATTTTAAAATTAGGACAAGATCCTGCTCTGACAAGCTATTGCCACCACACAAAAACTAGCTTCCTTGGCAGTAATCTCAGGAAACTGGTCAGCCAAAAGATAATCAATATAAAACACTTGAATCAGCCTCCATAAACCTTTGATCTTCAAAAGTTGTTGGACTACAGTTCCCATTATCCCTGGCTGTTGGCCATACTAGGTGGGGATGATGGGGGCTGTAATGCAACAACCTCGGGGGACCCAGAGTTGCAGCAAGGCTGCCTTAGACAATAGAAAGGTGATCCCATCCCTTGAAAAAGATTGATTTATGCAGATTTAATAAACCTTGAATAGAATAAAACTATAATCCCTTTAAGTCAGTGACAGCCATAGTTAGCTTTAAGTGAACGTTCATCAGTCTGATGATAATGTTGAGATGCGTAAAAGTTTCCCCTTGATAGGTATTACAATAAAACACCTGAAGAAGAATAAAGCTTGCTCTTAAGAGTTTAATTGGGATGAGGTGTATATATTATTTACCGCATAGGCCTTACCTCTCATTTTAATAACATATTTTCTTAATAGACTTGGCCTTACATCTCTCTCCTATGAAATACTTTCTTTTTAGGCTCTTAAATGTAATGGCCTCTGTTTGTGGTGTCATTCACGCTGCAGGCTGCATACGTCTTGACTTTTTCAGTGTGTCTAATCCATGGGTAGGCAAACTAAGGCCCGGGGGCCGGATCCAGCCCAATCGCTTTCTAAATCTGGCCCACAGTCAGTCCAGGAATCAGCGTGTTTTTACATGAGTAGAATGTGTCCTTTTATTTAAAATGCATCTCTGGGTTATTTGCAGGGCATAGGAATTCGTTCATTTTTATTTTTCTTCAAAATATAGTCCAGCCCCCCACAAGGGCTGAGGGACAGTGGACCAGCCCCCTGCTGAAAAAGTTTGCTGACCCCTAATCTATCTTTTCCATTCAACGTGCAGTGGGTGGGGGTGAATAATCTCAAAGTGGAGACAGTCTTGTGCTCAACCATAAAGGAAGCAAATTTTCTATATGGCCCAGAGCCCAAAGTTGGAGAAAGGTAATGGGATGGTTATGCCAACCTGAAAAGCAGTGGGAGGGCATCTCACCCACCAGGCACGGCTTAATGATCTCTTCCTGAACCTGTAAAAATTGGTCCTTGCTTCCTGCTACTTGCACATTTTGCTTTTTCTTAAGTTGTGCCTTGGGCTGGAAGAAGAGAGGTTTCAGTCTCGCTATCCTTAGAAATTTTAGGAGTGGCCACATAGAACTGTTAAATGAATACCAAGTGAATGGAGAAGTGGGGAGAAGCAGCAAATGTTTACAAAGATTCAGTGCCTTTCAGTAAGAGGGCAGCAGCCCAAAGATTACATCCATCGGGCTTTGAAGTTGATAAGATGGTCAGAAGCATATCTTGGTGGGTGGTGAGAAAGAAGGATGTATTTGTTCCACCTCATTAGGTCTGAGCCAGAAAAGTTGTACTGATGATGTCCCACCAGGATCTGTATCAAATCCATAGCTTACAATTTTTAAAAATGTAGTTCTTTACAGGGTCTGTTAACATTTCTGCTTGCAAAGCAAACTCACTTACAGTGCATGCTTTTGTTTTGTTTTGACAGAAGGAGAGTACATCAAGATGTTCATGCGGGGACGACCAATCACAATGTTTCTTCCTTCGGAGGTAGACAAATATTACGAAATCAAGACAGAGCTGCCTTCTGAGAAATTAAAACTGGAGTGGGTGTATCCTTATCACAAACCTAAAAAAACCAGCAACTTGTTTTTTCCAGTGGTTTTTTCTTTTTTCTTTCCCCACCCCTCCTTTTTCTGTCTAGTTTCCTGTTTTCTTTTATCACTGTGAAGCCTGCATAATTTAATAGTAGTGTAAAGAAAAAGAAAAGTCCTTCCTCTAAGGGAAAAATAATTTTGGGATCACTAAATAATAGGCTATTGGTTTTCATCTGGTAACCACTCATAGTTTCCTGGTGCTGTTTGTGTTGACTTCTTCCTTCTTGCTTGGCACAGGCATTTTCCCACAGTCCCTCCAATGCTTTGCACATTCCACACAGTTAAGCACTGGGTTACTGTTACATTTGAGAACATTTAAGAGTTTCTTTGCAGGATCAGATCCAAGCGCCCATCTAGTCCAATCTTTTCCAACCTGGTTGGACCTCCTGCCCCTTCATCCCTGAGCATTAGGCATGTTGTCTGGGGTGGTGGAAGCTGGAGTCCAGCAGAATAGGGGGTGCCAAGATTGGGGAAGAATGATTTAGTTCAGTAGAGGATATCTAGTGCTGACACCCCAGAAATGTTTCCAAATAAAATATATCAGTGCAACGAGATGTATTAAGGCACCTATACCTTTGTAGCTTTTAGTTAGCCTGGAGAGAGCAAAACCATCAACCCAGATTTAGTCAACATACTAAGCCAAACCATGGCTTAGCAAAGGAGCCATGATCTCCTCTAGGTGATGCATCCTTGCTAAACCATGGTTTGGTTTAGCATAATATGCAATTCAGGCCAGTGACTTAGTGCTAACCATGGTTTGTGAAGGTACCAGCGCAGATACTATGCTGCCACTATGTTAATCTCCTGAAATAATAAGGGTGTGTGTGTGTAGGAGTATTTTAGCTTCCAATCTCCTTATGTTTTATGTGTATTTATTTAAAGCATTTTTATCCCACTCTTTAGTCAGAAAAGACTCCCATGAGTAGTTGACAGATTTCAGTAACCAGACAGTCACTGCACAAAACAAGACAAAAAGGTAAAAGAGATTTGGAGGGAAGCAGTAAAACGACAACAGCTAGACAGAATTATTGTAAGGAGCAGCTGGAGTTTATAAAGATTTCAAGGAGAGGAGAAGGCAAAAGTTGCAGTTTTTTCTGCAGAGCAGGTGGAGAGGCCCTGCAGCCCCATCTCTCTGCCTCTCTCCTCTTTACCTGGGCCTCTTTTATTCGTTTATATTAAAAAAAGAAAAAGGAATATCCCACCTGTCTGTCATGTATACAGAATTCAGGGCAGCTCACAACTGAAACCAACAATATAATAATAAATAGAGACAGGTAGCAGAAACTAAAAAGAGGCGGTGGATAAATATTTTATTTATTTTCTTCATGTTTCTATTGTGCAGAAGTTGTTTTATTTCACACCAGATTTTTAAAAATTACCTTTCTCCTGCTGGAATCCTAAAAAGGGTTCTGAATATTTTGCAATTGCTTAGCGGTGTCTTGCCACCTTGCGAGGAGCTTTTGGAATTTTCACACACTTCTTTTAAAAGGCCAAATGGAACTGATACACTTCCTCTCCGGAATGGAGCAATAGGAAGGCCTGTGCTGTCTGATGCAATTCCGTGGCTGCAAAACAGGTTAAGGTACTTAAAGGTTGTGCAGCGGCTTCTATTATTGCCTAATGAAAATTTCATATTTCAGGTTTACAAACTTGACTCTGTTTTAATCTTCATACTTCTGGGTAGTCTTCGTGTGTTTGTTTTATACTCACGCAACTTGCAGTACATTTGTTTCCTATGTGGCTTTTATTTAACACACACCAAAAAGCAAGGGGAATCTAAGTTCCCAAAAGTTAAAATATATGTATGGCGGAGGTACTGTGTTTCACATCTGAGGCAGATTATGAAAGAATGGTCTATTCATTCCCATTTCCACAGACCTTCACGGTGTGAGATTTGTGGAACTGATTCTCTCTTAATATTCATGGGTTTTAAAAACCTTGACCTAAAAAAAAAGATACGGCTATCGTGGAAGGGACTGTCGAGCCAATGTTTACCTCCTTCCTACTGGAGAAATAGTATATTTCATAGCATCCGTGGTAGTACTGTTTAACTATGAAGAGAGGACTCAACGCCACTACTTGGGACATACAGACTGCATTAAATGGTTAGTGTTGTGAAGCTTCTATGGTATGTCTTACAAATGTGACTATTCATATTCTGTACCAGATTTTGCATACGAATGATCTGCTGAAAATAGTAGCAAGGTCATTCGAACCTGGATTAGAGCAACAGGTTTGTTTTTAGTGAGGAAGAAAGAGGAGTCTCCTTCTCTGGTGCTTGGGATACATTTTTCAGCCTTAAGACCACATTTCCTCCTGGGAAACCTTCCAAGGACCACAAACCAATGGCAGGCTCTGCCAGAGGGAGAAGTGGGTGGAGCAACAAATGCCATTTTTCTCGCATTGTAGAGCAGGATTGGTTCTGGGCACATTCACACACGCTCCTCTCTGTCCAGACAAACAAGGGTTCAAGGACACATTCCAGCCAGGCAAAAGCACTCCAGCTGCAAGGCAGATTCAGTGAGGGTTGTGGCATGGAGAGAGATCTGAAGGCTACAGAGGCCTAGGAATGCATTGCAGGCTGTTGGACTAGATCAGGCATAGGCAAACTTGGCCCTCTGGATGTTTTGGGACTACAACTCCCATCATCCCTAGCTAACAGGACCAGTGGTCAGGGATGATGGGAATTGTAGTCCCAAAACATATGGAGGGCCGAGTTTGCCTATGCCTGGACTAGATGACCCTCGTAAGGTAAAGGTAAAGGGACCCCTGACCATTAGATCCAGTCGTGACCGACTCTGGGGTTGCGGCGCTCATCTCGCTTTATTAGCCGAGGCAGCCGGCGTACAGCTTCTGGGTCATGTGGCCAGCATGACTAAGCCACTTCTGGAGAACCAGAGCAGCACACGGAAACACTGTTTACCTTCCCGCCGGAGCGGTACCTATTTATGTACTTGCACTTTGATGTGCTTTCGCACTGCTAGGTTGCCAGGAGCAGGGACCGGGCAACGGGAGCTCACCCCGTCGCGGGGATTCGAACCGCCAACCTTCTGATCGGCAAGTCCTAGGCTCTGTGGTTTAACCCACAGCGCCACCCGCGTCCCTCGTAGTCCCTGCCAATTCTTTGATTTTATGAAATCTTCGCCTTCATCACCATATAACAGATTTAGCACACTCCAAGCTGCACACGGACCGCACAGCCCTCAGAACCAATGTGCTGTTGTTGTGCTAAAAGCTGTTCAGTGACACACTCTTCTTTTCTCAGAACAGGGGTTCCATGAAAGGGCATTTGTAAAAGCAAGTTGTTACCATGAATGTTGGCCCACAACAAGTGACTTCCTTGTTGGCATTGTGTCTTCTAGCCTTGCTGTGCACCCAGACAAAATCAGGATTGCAACTGGACAACTAGCTGGAGTGGATAAAGATGGAAGAGTAAGCTTTTAAAGAAATCCTGCCTCAATAGCTGGTTTGTGTTTATGGGAACCAGGAAGGCCTTGTGGAGTGTCCGCTTCTCACTTCTGCTCACCTCTGGTGCATAATTCGAAAAGCACAAGTTCATGCATAATCTTGCGTTGTGCGCTGCGTATTTCCTGCAGAAGGCTCTTGAAACATTTATTTTAGCCAGACTTCCCATCCCTCTTCTCTCCCCTTCCCAAAGTGTGGGGGGAGCAACTCTTAATGGCACTGTGGCTACCCGTGTGCTCTCACAGTTTCAAGGAAAACAAAACGTGACCTCGTGCCTTAGTCAAAAGACCCAAAGCCTTTGGCAAAAGGCATGGCAGGAGCACACAGCAAAGTGGCAGCACTCATAAACAGTCCTGTGCACAGCTGTGATTGGCACTTAAAGCCAATCTCATCTCTGCAAAGTATATATAGATGGACGACTTGGCTGTTGGGAGGAAGAGACACTTTGACCGAGGTCACGTTTTGACTAATTCACTCCAAAGAAATGTAGTTACACCAGCTGATAGTTGACCTAATAATATAATAATAATTTATTATTTATATCCCACCCATCTGGCTGAGTTTCCCCAGCCACTCTGGGCGGCTCCCAATCGAGTGTTAAAAACAATACAGCATTAAATATTAAAAACTTCCCTAAACAGGCTGCTTTCAGATGTCTTTTAAAAATAGGATAGCTGCTTATTTCCTTGACATCTGATGGGAGGGCTTTCCACAGGGCGGGCTCCACTACTGAGAAGACCCTCTGTCTGGTTCCCTGTAACCTCACTTCTCACAGTGAGGGAACCGCCAGAAGGCCATCGGCGCTGGATCTCAGTGTCCGGGCTGAACAATGGGGGTGGAGACTCTCCTTCAGGTATACAGGACTGAGGCCATTTAGGACTTTAAAGGTCAGCACCAACACTTTGAACTGTGCTTGGAAACATGCTGGGAGCCAATGCAGATCTCTCAGGACCGGTGTTATGTGGTCCCAGCGGCCGCTCCCAGTCACCAGTCTAGCTGCCGCATTCTGGATTAATTGCAGATTAATCTTCATTGCAGAGCCTGTTGCATCAGTCATTTTTGCTAGTTTCATGATTTATTAGCTTTTTTGTGTCTGTTATCACGAATCCCTCAGGGGAGGCTTTTTTTGGGAGGGGGTGAACCCTGTGATGTGAACAGATTTCAGCTTGTTCAGCTCTAGATCCCACTCATTGCAAATATTGTTTTACCAAATACCTGGTTAGTAGCTATTCAGACTGGTGTTTCAATGCACTTTCCCCCTCTCGTGACAAGGTGTTTGCAAGTCAGGCTGAAATCCTATACCTGCTTGCCTAGGAGCAAGCAACATTGGAACTTGCCTTAAAGCAAACGTATAAGATTACACTGTAAATCCTGTTTCTGAAGGTTGCTCTGAAAAGCAGCATGCTCAGTTACCCATATTGTTGCAAGGTCTTCATTTCTCAGTAATTGGTGGTGTTCACCTCAACCAAAAGATTAAACTGCTTAATGTAAGGCTAATTTTGCATGTCTCTATTTTCAGCTCCTTGCAGTAACCATTTCCATGAAATTGTTTTCATTTTCAGTCTTTGCCTCCCCATGTTAGAGTATGGGATTCGGTGAGTGTGGCAACTCTGCAAGTCATTGGCCTTGGGACTTTCGAGCGCGGAGTAGGATGCCTGGATTTTTCAAAAGCGGTAAGCAGGGAAATGCATTTTTAAACAAACGAAACCAAAAAAAGTTACTGGATTTTACAACATCACCCCCTCCCTCTGAATCAAACCAGAGTCATGTAAAATACAGCAAGGAAATGGCTGACAGGCATATACAGTACACAACATCGCCTTTTTAAAGAACTAGCTACTATATGCAGGGACGTGGGTGGCGCTGTGGGTTAAACCACAGAGCCTAGGACTTGCCGATCAGAAGGTCGGCAGTTCGAATCCCCACGACAGGGTGAGCTCCCATTGCTCAGTCCCTGCTCCTGCCTACCTAGCAGTTCGAAAGTATGTCAAAGTGCAAGTAGATAAATAGGTACCGCTCCAGCGGGAAGGTAAACGGCGTTTCCGTGCAGTGCTCTGGTTCGCCAGAAGCGGATTAGTCATGCTGGCCACATGACCCGGAAGCTGTACGCCGGCTCCCTCGGCCAATAGAGCGAGATGAGCGCCGCAACCCCAGAGTCGGTCACGACTGGACCTAATGGTCAGGGGTCCCTTTACCTGTACTATATGCAAGGTTGTGTGAAACTCCTGTGGATTTGTATGTATTTTGCTAGTTAAGCAACAAAACTTGATATTGTATTACTTCTGTGGACTTAAGGGACTTAAGTAGCTTTGAGGGTTTGCAATATGCCTTGTGCTAACCTGTTTGTAAAGCTGCATCCAGTGGCAGATAAAGGGAGTAGGAGAGTCTGCCCCATCCATGCTGCTAATCAGTTCCATTTCCACTATGGAAGAATATGCTTCATATTGTGTGCAGAGTACTGTACTCATGAAGCTGGTGCGTGGTTTCCAACTCAGTCCTGTCCAATTGCAGCCATGCTCAGTGCATTCATCTTGTTGTTTGCTTGTTTGCTAATTAACTGCACCAGGGCATTGTAGCTTTGTACAACAAAGCTTTGTCCTAAGGTTACTGTCAGCCTAGCAGTTCGAACCAATCCTCCCACAGCAGCATGGTGCGCTGGATCAACACATGACATGCACACAGTACAGTGGCATGGGAGTTGTGGTGCTTCAGCTCAGGGATGGGAAACCCATGGCCTCCCAGATGTTACTGTATTCCAGGTTCTGCCAGTGACCATTGGCAGTGCCTAGTTAGGGCTGATTGGAGTTGGCATGCGACAGCATCAAGAGGACCATGGGTTTCCCCAACCCTACTTTAGTTCTCAAGCAGCCGGATCCTATGGAAATCTCCATCAATTAGTGTTCTGACAGTTGCTGACAGCAAGTCTATGCTATGACATTTTATTCCCTCCCCCCAGAATTGCCCTAATTGTGAAAAATAATGAAAAACCAGAATGAGTCACCTTACATGCAACTTAAGAGTGTTGAGAACTGTGGGGATGGGTGTGTACATTCTACTAAAACGCGGCTCTCTAGAGGGTAGATAGCTCCCCATGGTGCAACACAGGACAGATGACCGAAAACAACACACAAAAGAACCCCACAAAGTCTGCAAGCAACGCCAGAAATAGAAATGAAGGCTGCATTGTGTATTTGTTTCAACACCTGCTGAAAGATTTGTTTCTTGTGAGGAAGTTCAGGAAGGCTAAATTTTGGCAAGCTCTGATACAAAGGATTTGTTTTTCCCTCTGATGTTGGACTTGACCTAGAACAGGAAATAAGGAAACCCTTGCTTTGCACTTCTGCCCTTTTCGAAAATAGCTTAGCCCTAGCCATTTCTTTAAATAGCAACTGTCTAGTCTCAGTACTTCAGCATTGGCCATATCAGTGTTTGTAGCATAAACATTTGTATTTCTACATCTCTGGTGGGGTGGTGATGGCAGTAAATCCTACATTTGTCAAAATAGTGAGGTTTTGTAGAAGAAGAAAACAAGTATGAGGTTTCTCAGGTCAAAGGTGACCTACCTGACTTTAATAATAGTTTTTATCTAACTTAGCACCAATGGAACGTGTGCATGTGTTACATCTTGGGCACATTTAATGTACTTAGGGATATGTGGCAGTGGACAGTATACTAGACAAAGGTAGAAAAGAAAACCAGCTGCTTGGATTGACTTTTAGGATGTGATAAGACGTTTCCAACTTTTCTAATGTTGGGCATGTTATCTACCCTAAGCCTGTCCAGATGCGATTGTATTCTTATGTTACTGTGTGGTTGTCTCAGGGTCACCTAGTGTGCTTCACAGCTGTGTAAGGATTTGAACCCTGGTCTCCCAGGTCTAGTCCAACGCTCTCAACTACTATAGCACAGCATGAGCAGCAGCTGCTCTGGTGTGCTAAGACTTTACACATAGCAACTTGAGAGTCTAGCAGAAAGATTAAGCTGGCCTTATGGAATGCCACTTGTGGGCGATTTCCTTCCACGTTCAGAGTCATTTACAGACTGAGCATGTAACCCAAGCCATGCTGTTGTTGCACCTGGTTTGTGTGTGAATCTGCACTTGAAAGTAAGTAAAATGTCATTGTAAATATCGAATGCTAGGTATTAATAACCTCAAATAACCATCAAAATAATAGGGAAATGGATTTGTACAAGTTTTATCTGCATTATTTGCATACATCACATTGGCCTGGTTCTTATGACTTGGTAGGCCAAACTGTGGCTTACCAAGACCAGCAAATGTGTGGACTGACTCTTGGAGTGATGTTGCAGCCATTTTATTCCTCCTCAGCCCTTTTGGCTCATCATGTCATCCAAACTGGGATTTGTGGTTAAACTCTCTCCTCACTACCCACAAGCTGTAGCCAAGGTCTAGGAAGGAGCAATTGCAAGGTCTTCTCCACTGTCTTGATAAACCATTGTTTGACATACTAGGCCTTTTGAATTCTATCTGACTTGTAGCTTAGCCTACATCTAATGATGACATGCTGTGCTAATTTCTTCTCTTAAGGACTCAGGTACACATTTGTGTGTGATCGATGATTCTAACGAGCACATGCTGACTGTCTGGGATTGGCAGAAGAGATCAAAAGTAGCCGAGATTAAGGTAATTAGTAGAATTCATATATCCAGTATCCTGTACATATATGTACAAAATCATTACACAGATACACATGCCGTGAACTGTAGTAAATGTTTGTTATCTGAGACCGCAGCTTCTTCAGTGTTTGATATTGAAAAATGCGAATGGAAAACTTAAAAGCCCATGTAGGTCAGATAATCTTAGAAAGCCTATTTTAGAGCAAAATATTTGCAAAAGTTCAGCATATATGATTTTTTTTAATTATTTGGTGCTTTTACAAAGCCGCACGTGGTTTCTGACATAGAAGTTTATGAAGGATCTTTCATTGTATGTGTCAAGAACCTAATGTCATTTTCTCAATCCCTCGCCCCATTTCTCACATCTGCAAATTGAAGAGAGGCTAGTGTGTAGGTGGGATTAAACCCTAGATCTCTTCTGCTTTCAGCCTCATATTATTAGCATGTATTCCAGATAACAAGGGCTTGGATCCTATGATAAACTAACTGAAGGAAGTTCACGATGGAAGGTTTTCCATATTTCCCTTCCCTCTTTGGTGATTCTGAAAAGGCCTCTTTTCAACGTAGGAAGCCCTCCTTAAAAATGTGGGACAGAGTGCAGGGGCCTGGTGGCAAAGATGGAGTACATTCAAAGCAGGCATGTGCAGGGGACAGTGGCTTGGAGAACCCCAGATAGCAAGAATGAACTGCTATTAATAAATATACTCATTTGCATGCCCATTATGTGGTATTTGTTTGCATAACGGTGAATTGTCTCCACTTATCTGCGTAAGCAGGAATGTTAACCGTGGTAACTGCCTTTTGTTGTTTCAACAGACTACAAACGAAGTTGTTCTTGCAGTAGCATTCCATCCAACTGACAAAGACACAATAATAACATCCGGCAAATCCCATATTTTTTTCTGGACTTGGAGCGGCAATTCTTTGACAAGGAAGCAAGGGATTTTTGGGGTAAGCATTCTTCCTCTCTGGGCAAGGCTCCTTCCTTGGTAGTCAAGATCATCTGAATTTATCGGACTGATGATCCTTAGATAACTGTTGTGGAGAAGAAAGGACTGTTCTGCCTAATAGGTCCCATATCTAATATATAGAGTGACTACACAAAGACATGCATTTAACTACTTCCAATGTAAAATGCACGTAGCAAAGCCTCGAGAGAGTGATTTTGGGCAGGGGGTGCAGGGCCACTAAACCTTGTCCTTGTAAGCCATATTCCCACTCATAATCATGTCTCCACCTCATGCAATAACAGGGTGGAGCCCTCTAGGCCATCTTCTAGCCCAGCCATCAGCGTGACATAGGGAATCCAGAGAAAGAGTGTATCCCCCTCAGATAGCTGTCCTTCTTCCATTTGAAGACCTGTAGGAAAGGAGAGCTCGCCACCCTTCTAGGTAACGATTTCCATTGTTGAACCGCTCTTGCTGTCGAAAGGTTTTTCGTAATATTCAACTAAAGTCTTCCCTCCTGTGATATCAAGCCTGTTAGATATAGTCCTGCCTTCTGAGGCAACGGAAATCAAGTCTTTGTCTTCTTCTCTGGGGCAGTCTTTTATTTATTTGAAGAGCACTATCATGCCCCTGCTCAGTATTCCTTTCTCTCCAGGCGAAATATACCCAATTCCCTCCATCTTGTTGGACTTGTTTCCCATACTCAGCTGAACATCTGTGCTGCCCTCTTCAAAAACCTTTTCTGGTTTCTCTAGCACCTCTATCCTCCTCATCCCTGTGGAGTTCTAAATGCATGTTCAGTCTCCAAGATTGAACTCCACAGAATGGGGGTGGGGGGGTGGAAGCAGCAGTGAAAACAGAAAATGGGAGAGACCAGCCTAAGCATCTTGTCCTGCTGCTGCTCTACTCAAGAGCCAGTGTGGTGTAGTGGTTAAGAGCAGTAGTCTCGTAATCTGGGGAACCGGGTTCGCATCTCCGCTCCTCCACATGCAGCTGCTGGGTGACCTTGGTCTAGTCACACTTCTTTGAAGTCTCTCAGCCCCACTCACCTCACAGAGTGTTTGTTGTGGGGGAGGAAGGGAAAGGAGAACATTAGCCACTTTGAGACTCCTTCAGGTAGTGATAAAGCGGGATATCAAATCCAAACTCTTCTTCTTCTTCAAGTGCTACGGCATAATGAATGGCAGCCATCCCTCACATTTTCCAAAGCAATGGTTGAGATGGAGAGAGTGCTACCATGTTTGAAGCAGCCCACGGAAATGTCTCTGGAACGAGATGTTTCGGATTGTGCCCGTTTTGCTTTTGTACGTCTGCCTTGCACATTGTACTTTTTAAAAAAAATGCATTTTGTTGTTCCTTCTTTTTTTTTTAGAAATACGAAAAACCCAAATTTGTTCAGTGCTTAGCATTTTTAGGAAACGGAGATGTTCTCACTGGAGACTCAGGTGGGATAATGCTTATATGGAGCAAAACTGCTGTAGAAGCCACTCCTGGGAAAGGATCGAAAGGTATGGCAATTTGTTAAACTGGCTTATGTATATAGGGGCAGATAGGCTTAAAAATTCATAAAATGCAAGGAATTACAAAGGTAATCGAAGGAATTTTCAAGTGCATGCAGGTTTCATACATCTTCAGCCTGTTGTGTCAATCCATGAAAAAACACCAGGTGACTCTTAGTGAACTGCCCTCCAGCAAACCTTCTTCCCATTTTGACACACTGGAGCAGCAGCCATAATGATTTAAAAAAACCCATGCTTTCATATTACAGGCTAACCATATAATTTTCTCCCAGGCTGCTCCAAAATCAGCAAGCGCTTAACTTTCCCGTTCATGCTTCTCAGCAAGAATTTTTAAAGAAGGTTAAAAACCACAATTTTTACTAGTATACTTCAGAAGAGACTTGGATTCAGGACAGGCAAAATGAAGCTACTTCTTCATATGGCATGTGCTTATTGGAAGTCGCTGCTACAGTATGTGGGGGCAGCCACTGGTTTAGATGAGATTAGACAATTTCATGGAGGGTAGGCCTGTCAGTGATTATTTGCTACCTCCAGCAGTTTCAGGGACACCATGGCACTGAAAGCCAGTTGCTGGGGAGCAGAAAAGGCAGAGAACCATTGCCTTCCATCTCTTGCTTGCAGGCTTCCCAGAGGCATCCAGCTTTCCACTGTGAAAACTGGGAAGCTAGACTAGATGGATCCTTTGGCTTACCTAGCCTGGCCCATCTTAAATATCAGCATATTCTACACTTGGCCCCCTTTCCTTAGGGACTCAAGCAGGTACATGTGGCTGCCTGCGCCATCGTATGGGCTATGAGATTGTCAAGAATCGCTTCTGCAGTTGCTCAGTGCTTAGGATGAGGCACACTAGGAAATATGCATGAGCAACGCAAAACCTCTTAACTGCAATGTGTAATGTATCACATTGGAGAAGATGTCTTAACATAATACGGTTTTATATAGCAGTATTTGGTCTTTAATATTGACACACACATGAAAGGAACACGTAAAAAAAATGTAATGTATCAGATACTGGCATTAGAGTTTGCTCTAATTTTAATTTTCTGCCTTTCAAGTTAAGCATGCTTTATAGGCCAGCGTTTTGTTTCAATTTAAAATTTTAAAGAAGAATTACTATTTGCAACCAGCCATATGCAGGTCTGGCATTGCTGAGCCCTAAGGTAGCTCTTAAATCCAAGGATAATTGTTGTTTTTGGCAGCTAATTAAAATGCTGGGGCTTAAATGGGCATGCCAGAAAAAACATACTGTCAGAACAGGACGTTTTAACTGCAAATATATATATTTTCAGCAAATTTTCTTTCTGAAGAAAAGAATAAAATAAAAATTTAATTATAAAATGGATCGTACATTTAATATCATAATAACCCGCCTAAAGCGAATGGCTCTTTGCTATAGTTGTCATAGCAAATATTCCATAATGAAAAGTTGAATGTATTAATTATTTAAATGGTTCCAGGATTTTGTTGAGTTGGGCTTTTTATGGCTGGTGTGTGCTGTTGAATTTATCATGGCTTTAATGGAGTTTTAGGTCTGTGTGTGTGTCTCCGTGCATACATCTAGAAATAAAGCAAACTGCTCCCTAGGGATGGCCTGCTAAGTAAAGTTGGCATCTTTTACTTTCACTTGGGTTTTATGGAGAGCTTTGAAGCTAGGCACACATTTGTTATATATACATTTTATCCTAGAACAGATGGTAGTTCACACCTAATGGCATCTGCCCTTTAAAAATTAATCTTGAAGATTAACAAAAAAAACACAACCCTTTGCAGTAGCAGCCAGATGAACTAATGTTGTTTGGTAAAGTTTTCTAATTAAAATATCTGGACACATTGCTACGTGCAAAGCCTTTACACCAGTAATCCAATTCACACCTGAGCTGCACTTAATGCAGGTTTTATAGATTTTTTTTACATTTGTTTCTGAATTCATCCTGCAGTGTTTATGTAGAAAATTAGCAAACCCTAACATTCCCAACTTTTACTAAAGCCACCCTAGACATCCCCGGCCCCCACAATACACACACACACACACACACACACACACACACACATTCCTCTCGCAGACACACCTCTCATTTTTGAAAATTTGGGCAGATAGCTTCTAGTCATGAGAGCTATATGAAGCCTCTGAGCTCAGAAGCATCCCGTACTCCCTCCAAGTACCTGGCGTTCAGAATCCTACTGCCTCCGAGCCTAGAGGTTCTATTTTATCTATCAAAGTTAAAAAGACATCAAATCATTTTTAAAAAGCATATCTGTAGCTTTATTCAAACCATGATTCACCAAGGCAGTTAGCCCCAGAATATGTTTTAGTTCCAGAAGTAGTTTTCTTCTTTTTCTTTTCTGCCCCAGAAGAAAGGACTAGATCTTAATGGACTCGAGTTAACAGCAGAGCAATTTTTGGTTGAACAATAGAAGAAACTTATTACTGGAGCAATTTGACACTAGGACCAGTTATCCAGAGGCGTTGTGGGCTCTTATTCACTGCTGCTCTTTCAGCAGAAGCTTGCCAACCATTGCTTGGGGGGAAAGGAAGGCTCTTAGCTCTGGATTTCCTACCTCAAGCAGGTGGTTGAACTAAATGGCCTACAAGACATTCTCCAATTCTTTATGATTCCATGGCCCAGTTCAGATAATCACATTAGCAAGCCAAGATAAGCCTATGCCTGCACATGTAGCCATTTCCCTCCTTGTTGGCACACCACAGTTAAACTTACAAGCCTGTAGTCTCTCCTTCCACCCAAACCAGGAGTGTGGTTTAAGATTCCAGCTTGTCCCAAATCTGGACAAGTTTCCCAGTTTAGGTGTGGTGGAAAATCATAGCTAACTGATGGTTCCCTAACTTACTGCTGAGAAAGGAGGAAGGAAGGGGTTAGCACAAGTATGGAGTGTACAGGCAGAAGGTTTGTGCATATCATAGCTCCCTAAACTGAGAGATGGTCATCCAAACTGACTTCGTGATTTTGTTATAATATTCAGAGAGGACTTTGGTCACTACAGAATGGCAGTGGGAAGCCTCTGCCGGTCTAGGATCTAGGGCAAAAGATTCCACAACATGGTTAGATTGCAAATTCAGGCAGATTGAACCCCTAGAATCTCTATTAGGAAATTGACCACCAAGTTCCCAACAGGAGTGATCATGAAGCCATTGGAAGCTACTTTGTAAGCACTTTTAAGTTCCAATTTTGGCAGGCTAGAAAATCACGGTGTTGTTGAAACCATCTACATAGGAAAAAATACCCACCCCCAAAAAAGTGTCTGTCTTTAATGTAATATTTTCATTTTTCTGATTATTCTTCTGTGTAAACTGGCAAAACCATTATAGCAACTTAGTACTCTTTCTGCTGTGACCACAGGTGTGTATCAGATCAGTCGGCAAATCAAAGCTCACAATGGCAGCGTGTTCACCCTCTGCCAAATGAGGAATGGGATGCTGCTCACTGGAGGTGGGAAGGACAGAAAAATAATTCTGTGGGATCATGACTTGAACCCTGAAAGGGAAATAGAGGTAGGCATATTACTGTCACCAAAGAAATGGAAGCACATTGCAATTGTGGTACTGCTGTTGCTCTTCTTGTTATTGCTGTGCTACTTACAACTTCATTTACATCCCTCCCCCCCCCAATTGATTTCATTATTAATGTTTTTACCTCATCATTTCTCTGATGAGCTTAGGACAGTATACAAGATTCCCACCCCCTTCTGTTTTTATCTTCACAACAACTCAGAGAGATTGTCTAGGTCTGCAGTCACCTAGTGAGCTTGTATGAGTTGGTAGGGAACATAAGACCCTTGAGCCTATTCTGCCCACATGTGGCTATTTCCCTTCTGTCATATTCATACAACTTTGCCTGCTCACTTCAAGCCCACTTTCCACATTTGCCGTGGCGGACTCTCACTAACACATGTCTGTACCACAATACGTTTCTCTGGGCTCAATCCAGTGGGAAGTGTTCCTTGGTAAGCCCCATTGAATCGGGGTTGTGTAAAATGATGTCTGTGCAGCTCTGCTCCATGTTACTGAACACCATGCAGAGAGATGTTGCTGATTAATTCTGCCCTTGGTTTTATCTGTGAAGCAAGTTCAATGCCACTCCCAGTTTACAAATGGGGAAACATGACAGATGCATTGCAGCTTGTCTTGAAATCCACAGGTGATCGGCAGCTTGAACCCAAAATTGCCGAGTCCCACTCCAGCACGCCCCTCACCTGGCCTTGGCAACTCCCAGTAAAAAGCAAAATGACATTTTAATCTCTATTTGCGGTGATGAATTCACAGCCTCTGGGGCTGTTAATATACCTGTTGGGTAAGGGAAATGGCTTCAAAAGAGTCATTTTAAAAAGATAATTAATAAAATCAACAAGTTTGATGCCAACTGGATATAAATCACCATTGAACTTGGTAAACAGCAACCTGAGTGATGTAGATTGTTATCTCTCCTAATCCTATTCCCTTTGTTAACGTGCCATGTTCTCTGTATACAGCTGTTATTTGATGCTGAAAAATCCTGCCAGCTCTTCTGGGAAAAATATAGTAGTTAGATAAACATCTTTGCATTTTTTTAGTTTGAGGTCCCCGTCCCCCATTTTATTTCCTCTTATAGTGCTACTTGGCATTAGACAGGCAAGCAAATCAAACGTTTTAAAATAGAAAATGTAAGGAAGCAGCCAGCAGATGTTAAGATTCTTTATCACTCCCAACGCTTGTTCCTCACGTGTTGAGAGATGTCTTTAACATACTTGCATGAGAAGCCTTCATTCTATTGAGACTACTTAAAACGGTGTGCAGCGAAGAATTCAGTATAGCAGGTTCTTCCTTGTTTGTATCCATTCTGAAGTCTTCTTCGATGCTTGTGTTTCTGAAATCAGATAGCAGTGCAATACAACTCCTTAATGGTGCATTCTAAGAATCATCCCCACCACTTATAGAATTTAGTGGGATCGCTCCTTTTAAGTGGCCTTTACAAACATAGTTGCCAGAAGCGTCTTGCCAGATGTGGTGGAGCCACTATGCTAGCTTCCTGGCAGGTCAGTTTCACACCAGGAGGGGCAAGGAAGTGGGGAGGTCAGTGTGGTGTAAATGCACAGGCAGGAAGATCAAGTTGGCTCCACTGTTGCATTTGCACCACACCAGCTTCCGCTCCCATCCCGCTCACCCCTCCTTTCCTTGCCAGGAAACTAGCACTGCAACTGCAGCTACGCTCAACCCAGCAAGCCACTTCTAAATGCTGCTGTCATCGGCACCAAGGAAACGTTCTATTGATGCTTCAATAATCCAGGCTGCTCCTGTTGATGAGTAGGGACAGAGTCTGCCTTCATTTGAGCAGCTCTTTTTGAGGCGAGCACAGTTTGCCCTTTAAGCAGATCCATTTTCCAAACTGGATCTCGCCCTCCAGTCTCTGGGCACTCTACCTTCCCTGCCAATCCCTCCTCAAGTCCAGAAAAGCCTTGCTTTGGAAAAGTGGGAGGATAAGTTGGCAGCAGAGGGTCTAACCAGCAGGGATGTCCCTCAAATCTAACCACTAGCCTTTTAGGCAAATATTGATAGCTGTCCCTACTCCACTCCATTCAATGTGTTCTTTACAAGTATTGTGATGTATGTCATGAGTGGAGCACTAGATTTAAAATAGTTTGGTGCTGATTTAGACCCATTTCCAAATTCCTCCTCAGCTCTGCATGTGCTTCAAGATGCTATTGTTTTTAGAAATTATAACTGTTACGCTCTGAAGACTAAAATAATTGAGCTTATGGGAAATCTGTTTTATTAGGTTCCTGATCAATATGGGACAATCAGAGCTGTAGCAGAAGGCAAAGCTGACCAATTTCTACTTGGCACTTCGCGGAATTTTATTTTGCGGGGAACATTTAATGACGGTTTTCAAGTGGAAGTACAGGTGAGTTCACTTCGCCCCCTTTCCCACCCACCCGCTACTTCAACTGCGCCATTGAGATTTAATCGGTTTGGTACAGGTTATAGAGGGACGTGGGTGGCACTGTGGGTTAAACCACAGAGCCTAGGACTTGCCGATCAGAAGGTCGGCGGTTCGAATCCCCGTGACAGGGTGAGCTCCCGTTGCTCAGTCCCTGCTACTGCCAACCTAGCAGTTCGAAAGCACGTCAAAGTGCAAGTAGATAAATAGGTACCACTCCGGCGGGAAGGTAAACAGCATTTCCGCGCACTGCTCTGGTTCGCCAGAAGTGGCTTAGTCATGCTGGCCACATGACCTGGAAGCTGTACACCGGCTCCCTCGGCCAATAAAGCGAGATGAGCGCCGCAACCCCAGAGTTGGGCACGACTGGACCTAATGGTCAGGGGTCCCTTTACCTTTACATGTTATAGATAGCTGTCCAGTAATTCAGGTTTGCTTTGATTACATTATAGGGGCACACAGATGAGCTCTGGGGCCTGGCGACACATCCCTTTAAAGATCTCTTCTTAACGTGTGCTCAAGATGGGCAAGTTTGTATGTGGAACTCAGCGGACCACACACTTGAATGGACCAGGTTGGTGGAGGTATGCGAGCTTCTTTTTCTGAAGTTGTCAGCTGTAATCATAGGATGCTTCCCTTCCTACACAAGTAGAGCTTCCTCTTAGGGGTGGAGCCAGCCTGTACTACTATATCTCATAACAAGCAATGGCAATGCCTTTGCAGTGTCAGGGGGGGGCGGCATAGCTCAGAAGTAGAGCACATGTGCTTTGTCATTGGGCCTTGTTGGTGTGGAGGAGGGTTGGCAGTGTTTTTGTACGCATGTTATTAAGAACAATACAAAAGTGTGGTGTTAATATAGTCTGGTTAGTGGTCATCTGAACATGGAACCTCAGGATTGTAGACAAAGACCTATTGGAATTAATGGACAGAACTAACTTCAGGTCATTAGTTTCATTGGGTCTGCTCTGGGTAAGGGTTAGTTGAAGGCAACCCTAAGTTTCTTCTTCATTTTGCATTTACTTACGGTTCCCCTTCATTGCAGCTAGTAAGCTTGTTACCTTCCTTGCACTGCACACATATACTGTGCTTTAGTAATCAGGGACAGTGAAGACGCTCTTGCATTGTCCCCTTCAAAATTAGGTAGGGGACGCGGGTGGCGCTGTGGGTTAAACCACAGAGCCTAGGACTTGCCGATCAGAAGGTCGGTGGTTCGAATCCCCGCGACGGGGTGAGCTCCCATTGCTCGGTCCTGCTCCTGCCAACCTAGCAGTTCGAAAGCATGTCAAAGTGCAAGTAAATAGATAGGTACTGCTCCGGCGGGAAGGTAAACTGTGTTTCCGTGCGCTGCTCTGGTTCGCCAGAAGCGGCTTAGTCATGCTGGTCACATGACCTGGAAGCTGTACGCCGGCTTCCTCGGCCAATAAAGCGAGATGAGCGCCGCAACCCCAGAGTCGGTCATGACTGGACCTAATGGTCAGGGGTCCCTTTACCTTTACCTGATTAAGATTTCTAGCCCTCCAGATGTTGCTGAACTACAGCTGCTACCATCCCTGACCACGCTGGCTGAGCTGATGGGTTGATACCCAACAACAGTTGGAGGGCTACAGGTTCCCCATCCCCAAACTATATTCTTCTATTGAATCTCTTATCATGGAGAGTTGGAGTACAGTTCTTTCCATATCATCAGGGTACCTGAGTGACTAATTTATTCAGAAATGTTATTTTTGCGGGAAAGAGTTAATTGATTCAAATCTTACCACGAGGACAATAAATATTGCAGCAATCACTGACCATCTTGCTTTATAAGTTAGAACTGTGGTGCTTGCACCATTTTCCTTTTTTTCAGTCCTTGTGAGGCAGTTTGGCATATATGTTGTTTTTGTGTGAATGTTAACTAGGTTTCAGCCTAAATCGTAAGACCAAAATGTGTCTTTCAGGAACCAGGACATTGTGCTGACTTCCATCCAAGTGGAACAGTGGTAGCGATAGGAACACACTCAGGAAGGTAAATGCTTTTGTCCCTCTGCTCAAGCGAAGCAAATGCAATTATTATATCTCAGGAAATTGTTCTGGTAATTTGTTTGTTTCACTCCAATGTCTTCTCCTTTCCCTACATATCAGGTATGTAACCTCCTCTGGGGAGGTGGGGGGGGAGAGAGAACATAAAAATATAACGGTGACACATTAACACGTTTATATATTTTTTGAAGCCAATGGAATTTATCGTTACACAAGCAAAACAAAGCTGACCTACCCCAGCTAGAGATCTCGTGTATTCATATTTTCATCCTTTGTTTTTTCATGGTAGTAAAATGCAAACGTCTTTTGGAATAATAAGGAAAACTCCTTAGATCAGATATTCTCCCAAATAAGAGGACTCTGTTTTCCATAATCAATTTTGCTGATACATAAGAAAAATTTGTCTTCTCTGTAGGCTGGAGGAACTGAATACTTGGGAGGGGGTAGGAAGGGCTGTATTGTGATGATCAGCACAGTGATATGTTACAATGCAATCCCATTCAAATTTTGTCAAGAGGGAGCCAATGAACCTTGCAAAAAAACAACAACAACACCTATATATGTTGTCTTTTTACCCTGTTTCAGCCCTCCAGGCTTTTATCATGCTTGCTCTGCATTCAAACAACCAAACATCCATCAACTGCTTAACAATTGAGTCATCAATTCTACAAGGCCAAGCACAAGAGATTTTTTTCCCCAGAGACCTGCAATTTCGTTATTGCTTGGAGGATTATGGAGTGTCTTTTTTTCTTTCTTTCTTCATTTTCTTCTACCAATCAAAAGTATTAATGTTTAGTTTGCAGCCAAGCCCAACATTTCACAGCCTGCTACAACTTTACTGGGCTAGTTTACCATCTGCTTGCTGCCTACGTTTTCACTTGGAAATGAGAGATCCTCAAGGAATGTATATTTTCCCCAAAGCGAAACCCAGCTGTAGTAATAAAAAGCTCCAACGGAGCTTTGCATGTGAACTGCTGGATTTTCATATACAGGAAATTCATTTCACGGAGTCGTGGTCTGTATAAGCAGACACCTTCCACGCATGTATCAAGTGAATGAAAGAGCACCAGTCTTCGTTAAAAGTAGGAGCTTTGGGGCATTCATTGTCTCGAATGTGGACAGTGCCAGGCATGTAGCCCAAGCATTGTAAGTTTTAACAGGGCTGACCAGGGGTCTAAGGGATTGCTGGTTTTCTTTTTAAATTAATCTCATGGGTTTACTCTCTTACCCTTCTATCCCACCCACTTCTTTAAAAGGTTCGTGACAGCACATGTACACACTATTCATAAAAAAAATAGTTTGCAAACAGTACTGCCTCAAGTGAACTTAACACCCAAATTCGCTCTCTGCTTGCTTATTACAGGAAAACGTAGCTGCTTCTTTCAGTGTCTTGATTAAAATTAATTATCTGGCAGCTAAGATCACGGGAGCTATGCTAGAAATTGCACCCATATAACTAGTTAATAGGGATGCGGGTGGCGCTGTGGGTTAAACCACAAAGCCTAGGACTTGCTGATCAGAAGGTCGGCGGTTCGAATCCTCGCAACAGGGTAAGCTCCCGTTGCTTGGTCCCTGCTCCTGCCAACCTAGCAGTTCGAAAGCACGTCAAAAGTGCAAGTATATAAATAGGTACCGCTCCGGCAGGAAGGTAAACGGCGTTTACGTGTGCTGCTCTGGTTCGCCAGAAGCAGCTTAGTCATGCTGGCCGCATGACCCGGAAGCTGTACGCTGGCTCCCTCGGCCAGTAAAGCGAGATGAGTGCTGCAACCCCAGAGTCGGCCACGACTGGACCTTTTTAACTAGTTAATACTCTGTACTGTCCTAGGCAGTGGCGTAGCGTGGGGGGTGCAGGGGGGGCCGGCCGCACTGGGCGCAACATCTGGGGTTAGGGCAAATCCATGAGTTAGGGGGCGCAAATCCATGGGTTAGGGGGCGCAAATCCACGGGTTAGGGGGCGCAAATTACTTGCCTTGCCCCGGGTGCTGACAACCCACGCTACGCCACTGGTCCTAGGGGTAACATCAAGAGCACAATAGCGGTGTAAGCAAAAAAGAAAGAACTCCATACTTTAAGACAAAACACCCTTAGAGTCCCTGGCAACTTCATCTGTGCCCAACAGTCATAATGTAGATTCATGTTAATGCTCCTCCATTAGCTATGCCTATGTATGGAAGGCACTAATCAACATGCTGCATTGATGGGAGCAACATGCTCAGTCAATGTCCTCTCTGGCTAGCAACAAAATGCAAACTGATTTATGTGTCTGGGTAAAGATCACGGACGTTCTCCCATGTCTGTGCAAACGCACATGTGAACCCTTATCTTGCATATGTGTGCACGGGAATGAACTGCACAGAGGTTATGGTAATGGGCATGGTTACTTCAGAAACACCAATTATTTCCTCGCTTACTTTGGTGAATTGGCAAGAACCAACAGGCGCCAATAGAAATGAATACAAAATCTTTATTTGCACACAGTGGCAGTAAAATGGCAAGCTTGGAGCTGTAGTGCAGAAATATAAAATAGCGGGATAGATGGATAGGTACCACAAGTTGCACAGAATAACCAAGCCCTGCTGCTCCTTGTGCGCTTGCCTTAGGCATTTGACTGAAGTGCCCAGAGGCAAAGCAGTAGGTTGGCTTCACCCATATGGTTGGCTTGCTCTGTATTCCTTGAGACTCAAGCAGTGCACTGATGAACCAGGCTCTAAAATTCTGGAGCAGATACTGCAAAATCCAAAGATTTGCACTGGCTACATTCAAGCCATCAAGATCTCAGCTTAATAAGTGAAGACAAGTTTTATGCACCCATATGCAGATACTTTGCATGATCAGTGAAGCAAGCCAGGAAGCCACAGTTAACCATAGCTTCCTATTACATCTGAACTGGGAAACTAAATTAATGGCTTCTAAACAAGCTGGAATATGAAGTCATTGTGTAAAAGTTGGCTTCCAGAAATCCTGGTTTGTTTTGAAACTATTCATTTTAATTCACCATTGGGAATGAAGATATGGTTAACTGGTTCCTGGCTTCTTCACTCATGTAAAGTGAAGAATGAAGCAGTTGTGTGCAGGTACCTGAAGCTCCTGCACATCTTGACTATCAGAACCAAGCCACTGATTGTGCAAAGGAACGCATGCTTCCTATATCAGTGGCTTCTCGTGGACCCACCGATGAGCATGCACAGAGCTCCTTAAACTATAATGGATATGCCATTCCATTCACTGAAGAATGCAGATCTGCACATCCCTGCCTTCCTTTGCTTAGATATATAAAATAAATGCTTAAGGTCCTGTGGTGTCTGGATTGGCCTGTTCCCTTGCCCTCCCCCCAAAAAACTTCTTTAAAAACTGTAGCATTAAGTTGTCGTCATCCATGACAATTTGTAGAATCAATTTTAGGAAAGGACACAGTTTTCCTCTTCCTGGTACCCTTTGCTAGATTCTCTTTTCGTTAAGTTCACTTTTTAAAATACTTGCTGCATTATTTAAACTGAGTAAGAGATCCCAAGTAGATGACAAGCTGCATGCATGGTGCTTTTGTGTGCCTTCGATAAAGAATTAGCACCTTCCCTACTTTAGATCTGTCGGGATTTAACACAAATAGGAGAAGCAAACACCAGCAATTTCGGTGGCATTAAAAAACAAAACTTGAATGTTATTCAATACCAAAGCAGCAGGCTGAAACATGTCGGTCATCCAGCTGCAGTACAAAATTGGCTGTAGGTGAAACCCACATTTTTGCGTTGCCCCCCATGATATTATTGAAAGTGGTTTCTGCTGCTGTCCAATGAAAATATTTCAGCCATTTTTTTCCACTGGTTCCATCCATCTTGCACACAGCATATTCACAAGCTGTGGTGGTATGCTGAGCTGCTTCATGTTTTATGTCTTTCATGTGGTCCCTTAACCACAAATTGGGTCCAAGCCACTTGGAATAGGCCATTTTCCAGATATCTGGTTTTCAGACTTGGGAGTGCTTTTTGAAAATAACGAGGGATGACTTCTTCTTGAGAACTTAACTATGTAGCCTTGCCCGTGATGTGGATTTTAAAATGTCAAGATGAATTTTGTTTTGCTGTCCCATGTTTTTAATTTTGTGCACACTATTTATAGATGGCACTCTGGTAGCTTAAGTAAAATGGCCCCAGCTGCCTCTGGCCCAAGAAAAATTCAGCATCCTTGCAGATTTAAGAGCACTGCAATTACAATGTCCAACCTTTGTGGGCTGCAAATTTAGTGCATCCCAGTGCATGCAAATGGGATGTCAACGATTACAGTGGTACCTCGGGTTACATACGCTTCAGGTTACATACGCTTCAGGCTACAGACTCT
The DNA here is from genome assembly GCF_964270895.1 of Podarcis filfolensis. Lineage (NCBI taxonomy): Eukaryota > Metazoa > Chordata > Lepidosauria > Squamata > Lacertidae > Podarcis > Podarcis filfolensis. Next base: position 99,224,386 of record NC_139606.1, read on the forward strand.
GCTAACCCAGAAATAGTACCTCAGGTGAAGAACTTTGCTTCAGGATGAGAACAGAAATCATGCTCTGGCGGCGCAGCGGCAGCAGGAGGCCCCATTAGCTAAAGTGGTGCTTCAGGTTAAGAACAGTTTCAGGTTAAGAACGGACCTCTGGAATGAATTAAGTACTTAACCCGAGGTACCACTGTACCTGTAATTGGCCTTGTTGGCAACCTGTTCATGAGCAGCAGCATACCGGGATAGTTTTCTTCACACAACAGGTGGTGAAAATCAATCCATATGGATATAAGTTGAGTGCTGTGTTATTCTGTCATAATAACACAGCGCACTGGTTCTCTGAAACCATACCTTTTTTGTAGGACAAAGCTGTAAAATTAGCCCTTTGCATTATTCCAGAAGCCTATCTTCTTTACGTACCTCTTCTTCTGAGGGTCATAACTAAGGTTTTGCAGAGCTTAGTCACAAAGAGAAGTGTTTCTCCTTTTTTCCCATTCTTGGGGTGCTTTTCCCCCTCAAGCATGGTTTCAGACTTGTTACTACTATCATGCAGATATTGCAGGTGGGACTAAGGTGAAATTCGAGCTGCGACTTGCACTCTTGAGCCACTACACATTGCCAGCTTCCACACTGTCTGCTGCAGTTGAGAGTTTTGTTTGCTCAACTTGAGCATGACAGGCCACTGGCAGGTTGAGTCAATCACATTCCTTTGTGTTCCTTTGGAACTATGAAGAGTATTCAGTTTTCCGTGCATGCTTTAAATGTAACAATGTGTGCTGTAGAATCACAGTTCTATATATTTTATGTTGTATTCATAGAATTGTAGAGTTGGAAGAGATTCCAAGGGTCATCTAGTCCAACCCCCTTCAATGCATTAAGTATACAGCATTTGTATGTGACCCTATAATAAAAAGTTATTGGGGCAGTTTGGAATAGATAAGTAAAAAATAATTGAAAACAGAGTTAGACCTCAAACCATTAAAATAGAAAACTATTACAGTGGTATCTCTGGTTATATACTTAATTCGTTCCGGAGGTCTGTTCTTAACCTGAAACTGTTCTTAACCTGAAGCACCACTTTAGCTAATGGGGCCTCCCGCTGCCGCCACGCGATTTCTGTTCTCATCCTGAAGCAAAGTTCTTAACCCGAGGTACCACTGTATTTTAGTATTATTGTTATTTATTGAATTTATATACCACCCTATACCTGAAGGTCCCAGGGCGGTTCACAGAACAAAATCAAAATATAAAGCCACAAAATATATAATCAAAATAAAAACAACAACCCAATAAACCTCCCCTCCCCAAGATACCCCACATTTTAAAAGGGCATAGGATGTCAGTCAAATCAATCAAAGGCCTGGTTAAAAAGGAATGTTTTTGCCTGGCGCCTAAAGGTATATAATGAAGGTGCCAAGTGAACTTCCCTGGGGAGAGCATTCCACAGATGGGAAGCCACTGCAGAGAAGGCATGTTCTCGTGTTTCTGTCCTCCGGACCTCTTGTATTAGCATTAATACAATGGAATGGAACTTTCCACACATCCCCAGAGTTATAAACCGGTTTCAGAAACAGGCCTAGACTACCTAAGTTTCATAAAAGTTCTGACCGAACAGAAAGGTCTTCACTTCATGCTGAAAAGACCACAAAGATGGTGGCAGGCAAACGTCCCCGGAAAGACTAAAAATGTGCCATATTCAGAAAAACGTAACACAAATACATGCATGTACTACACATACACATATTAGCAAAAAATGTATTTTTCAGCATCGCATGTCTCTAGGAATGTAACGTCAAAGGGATGTGATCATAAGCCCATAGAGCCTTAAAAAGAATTGGTCATAGCTTTTGCTAGAATGTTTCCCTTCTGTTTCTTCTTAACAGGTGGTTCGTTCTAGATGCCGAAACAAGAGATTTGGTTTCGATACATACAGATGGCAATGAGCAGCTTTCGGTGATGCGCTACACAGTAGGTAGGCAGAATTGCACTGAATTTCAGTGTTTGCATCCTTCCAAACACATGTTTAGATTTCTCGTTTAAAAAGCAAACAAACAAGGTAACATTACATAGGTCTTAGTATGGCTTTAACACTCATGTCAGATTACGTTCCAGCATTAACAAAGTAGATCATTTGTAAAGCAGGTGCAGAAATGAAGGATTTCACTTGTGTTTTGGCTGCACCTGAATCAACAGTGTTGCTTGCCAGCTTCTCTCCATGAATAGCAGGCTAAATAAAGCATTTCGAGATGTTAATTCAGGTGGAAAATATAACCCACCAGGTATATAAGCAATGGCAGGCCTACAAAAATGCAACAATTTGTTATGGAGTTATGATCCAAGCATGTAAAACAGCTGCTGAATGGGTCAACCTCAGCAGTACAATAATCTATGTGTATTGTTAAGTTGTTTATGCCCTTAATATTTTAAGTCTCTGATATAATTTGATGTACTTACCTATTTTCATATTGCTGGGTAGTGACTTGGGATGGCTGCAATAATCCATGGCAGCTCCCCCCCCCCCCCCCGGAAGCAGCACAGTTCTTATTAGTTGCCATTTCCTGTTTTTTGCAAAATATTTTAGGGGGAAGGAGAATCGATGGAAGTTTTTGCTCTGCTGCTTTCATGCCAGGTGCCCCATTGATTTGCCAGGCATGCAGGCCATTTGTTTCGAGCCTGATCCTGGATAGCTCATTCATGTCCTCAGGTGGAGTCCTGCTAATACTGAGAGCAGCGTTTGAAACTCCCATTGTTCTAGGCGCGTTTTGCGACAGGAAGTTTTGTTAGTGTGAGCAGTTTCTGAGCTCTGGGCTCAGTACTGGGCCTAAGATTTCAGATTGAAACTGCCGCTGCTGGAAGGAATGGAGGACCTTTCAGCTACTCTCTGAAGACTGGGGAAGAGACCCTCTTAAGAATATTAGGGGGGCAGGCTAGACCATGCAAAAAATGAAGATAATATTTTAGCTGCAATTCATTCATTTTCAGCTTTGTATTATTGTTATAAGAAAAGCACGCTTAGACACTCCATTGGAGCACCTATAACCTACGTTTAAGGTGCCATTTAGCTCCTAGCTTTCGTATCTCACTTTCTAACACTGACTGAGAGTAGCCTGCGCAGGTCCTTCATGCTGTAGCGGAAACCAGGAGTTCCTCGTCTGAAAAGGAACTTTTTTCTGTGTCATAGTGCGCCAAGCATAGAGGCTACATTTGCGAGGAGAGGTATACTGGAGCTCCATTAGATGCAACTCTGCATGCTGTAAGATTTTGGCTGAGATTCTCTGTGGGAGGCAGTCAACTTACAGTCTCTTCTTTTCCCCCCTGAGCCTGTCAAATTGTCACTTTACACGGACAGCTCTTCCATTCCTGCTGTGTGAATCAGCTTACTTGGAAATCATTATCATTTGCAGACGCTTCAGAGGACTCTTTGTCATGTTCCAAGCCCATAGCATGGCTAACTGTGCTTTAAATTAAGGCGTTCAGATGGACAAATATTTTCACAATCCAGTACTGAGTTCTCAGCACAGGTGCTTCTTGAGCTGAATGCAAAGTGTGAAAAAATGCCTGCATTCTGCAGGAAGACCCATCTATGCTAGTCTTACTCCAAATAGCCTTTCTGCATGTTTAGAGTTTTTATGCATTGAATAATTTTTAAAAAAAAATCTTCAGTAAATCAGTATTCCACCTTTCCAAAGTTTTTTGAGACTACTTACAAAAATCAGCACAAACCTTCCACAGAGCCTTAAACAACACCTGAGCGACATAACAGGAGGTTTTTTTAAATAAAAAAAAGAAAAGAAAAGGATGGGAGCCCAGATTTCTATTGGCTAACCAGGCTTAAATTAGCAGGGAATGGGCAGAAAACCTCTGCTTTGGAGAGGCAGACTCACACATGGACTGCAATGACTCTTGGTTTGCCACAAGACACACACTCAGTAGCTTTGCCAGCCAATCCTGATTCTGGTGCATTTGCCTACCACGTACATACTTTTAATTGAATGCTAAAAAGCAAAACCAAAACCTGATTCTTTCATAGTTTTTTGCACTATGGCCAGATTGTGGTTCCTGAAAGTAGGTGGGGGCAGGGAACAAATGTGGGTTGATGGAACGAGGAATGCTGAAAACTGGGTGCCTCCATCTGAATTTGTCCACTTCTACCCAGCCTCCAGAAATGGCTTTCAGGAGTTGCAGGGGAAGGAATTGGGGAAATTGCTATCTGCAATCTTCCTTCTCCTCGCAGTTTTCTGGGGCCAATTCGCTAATGGATTATGAGAGGCTATCCTGTACAGCAGGGATAGGAAATGCGTGGTCCTCCAGATGTTATCGGACTCCCAACTCCAATCAGCCTCAGCAAATGTGGCTGGTTGTGAGGGGATGATGAGGCTTGGGTCTCCAACAACATCTGGTTTCCCATCCCTGCTGTTTGCATCATGTGGTGTTTTCAGTCCTCCTTCATCACCAACAGCGAGGCCACCACATGAGCTCTGGATGATGTTATACAGGGAGGGAGTTGTTCAGCACATCTGGAATATGTTTGGTATGCCAGTCATACAGTTTGTTTCTGATTTTCATTGCAGATGGCACCTTACTTGCAGTGGGATCCCACGATAACTTCATTTACCTCTACACAGTGACAGAAAATGGAAGGAAGTACAGTAGATATGGAAAGTGCACTGTAAGTTCCTTTGCAGGATGAATTGGTAACAGTAAAAGGATTTTGCATGCAACATAATGGCAACCAGTGTGGAATTTTTCACATAATGATCAGGAATCCTACAAATGCCTTTAAAAACTGCGGTGGGGTAGCATGTATCTCTAGAGCAGGCATGGCTAACCTGCAACACATGGGCCCCCATAATAGTTTCTTCTGCCCCCACAAAAAAACCCAAATTGTCACTTAGACAAATTCCATTTTATTTTATTTTATTTTATTTGTTTTTTAAGTCTGACTGCTCCCATAAGTGCTCACTGTGGTACTGTGATGCCAAAAGGTTTTTTTGTGAGTCACAATCCACACCCCACACAATTTCAACAGGCAGGGAGCAAACAGCCCTCACACTACCTGGTAAATGTCAACAAAGTTTGTAGGAGGAACTGATGTTGTGCACCCACATCCAAAACCATAACACAATCCATTGCAGCACGCTAACTTCAGGTTTTTAAAAGGCAATGTTAAATTGGGGTCCTCCCATCCGCTCTTTCCTTTCATACGTTGCTGCAGAAGTGTAGGAATTCAGCTGTGATCATGTTAGAAAGCGGGAAGCATGTGGTTGGGGTCAGTGGCACGGGTCCTTCCCTCCCATGCAATATGGGCTCTTTTAAGTGCATTAACTGTTAGGAACATGGGTGTCAGAGATTACAGTTAACTCTGGATCAGTGACTACCAGTTACAAAGATGAAATGTCATGTGAATTTTAAGGGAAGGAGTGTCACTCAAGGGTAGGAAAGCTTTATAAGACAGAGCAAGACTTTGATCCATCTAGCTCAGTTTTGTCTGCAATGACTGCAAGCAGCTCTCCAGGGTCTTGGACAAGGTCTTACCTGGCCCTGTCTGTATTTGCAGGAGACTGAACCTGCAGCATTCTGCATGCAAAGCTTTAGCATTGAGCTGCAGCCTCTCCCCTGAGATTCTGAAGAGCCTTAGTTAGTCAGAGTAAGGAATACCAAATTGCTTTCTTCAGCGATGAAGCGCAAGGCAGCATGCATATGGTTCCAATCTGTGTCGTCTCCCACTAAGTAGACCCAGACCTGCTTAGCTTCGGCAAGGTTCCTGCACCGTGTGCCTTCAGACCATCCTCTGGGACCAGGGCTCCAGCTTGTCAAAAATGCAGGCTTCCACTAAGTTACACAGGAAATGCACATAACCTTTTCACTCACGCTGCTTTCAGTGGTTGATGCGGACTTTTATCGCACAGCATTTATCCTCTTCTTCCAGAGCGCGAGGATTGTGTATCTGTAGAATCTATTGCCCCCTTGTGGGGAATTTCTAATTTAACATAATTATTTGTGAAAAGAACCGATGGTTGTTAAACATTCAAACGATGCATTGCAGGCGCATCTGTTACAGAATTCCAGGTTTTCTTTCCCCTGGTTGTTTGGTTGGTTTTTGGTCATTTTTAATCCTATGTTACCCTTGCAGGGCTGTAATTAGGTGTACTAATGTAGATGCTATTTCCAAGAGAAACGAATCAAAACTGGTAGGCTGACAGTAGATCACAGTGACATTGTTTAGGACATCAAGAAAGGTCATGAAACAGTATAGCAGGTCACACTGGCACCTCTGGCTACAACCACTTTGACATGGTGGGAACTAGAAGGGCTGGCTGGTGTGTGTCAGGGCTGGCTGGTGTGTGTCAGGTGCTCATTGTCTGCCAGACTACTTTGGTTGTTATTTTTCCTCCATGGTCCCAGCCTCCAAATGCTACAGCTCCCATCGGCCCTAATACGCATGGCCAATGGCCAAGGATCATGGGAGTTGTAGTTTGGCAACATCTGGAGGGCCAAAGATTCCCGGCACATGACTAAAAAGGAAGCCAGAGAAGGATGCCGGTGGACTTATCAAACAGATGCCTGGCATTTCTTGACAGTCTTTCATACAGAAGTCTCCACCGCTGATCCTGCTTTAGGGTTGCTGTTGTTTTAATACTTGCTAATACTTTCCCAAGCCTTGTCCCTTCTGTGACCCCTTTCCCCAGTATCTGCCTTGAATTCCTTCCCAGCCTGGTCTCTACGGCTGCTGCCCCCTCTTGCCTTTCTGCCCTGTTGTTCTTGCAGCCAAAACATACCTCCCAGACTCTGAGCCTTCTGATGTCGCTCACATATGCTGTGGCCTGCCTGAGGCTGCAAACACAGCAAAATTATCAAGTGGCTGGCCAGTGGCCCATATTCAGCTTCGCTGGCTGAGTGTTGTGCAGACTTGCTTTAGATACGGGATACTCTTGTTTTGCCTAACTCCTTACACGTGATCTTGTGCAGGCAATCCTCTTCAGGGGCCCTTGTTCCAACACATGGAATCAGGGCCAAGCTTTGCCACACAGTGTCACGCGTGGGGCGATCTGTGCACCTCGGAAAAGGGCTGCAGCCCAGTGGCAGAACGCATGCTTTGCATGCAACGAGGTCCTAAAGTTAGGTACCCTGGCATCTCCAGGTAGGGGCTGGGAGAGACACCTTTCTGAAACCTTGGGGAGCCACTGCTAGTCAGTGTGGGCAGTGCTGAGATAGATGGACCAAAGGTCTGACTTGCTAAAGGCACCTTCCCATGTTCTATGCTTTGGACAATCATTCAGACAAACAGTCCAAAGGAGAGCCATTTCCGACACTACAATTCCTATTAAAAGCTCTGAATTGCTTGCCTCTTGATTTCTCTGCCAGTTCATAAAAAAGGTGTGCATTATGTTCTTCCCAGTTTAAATGAATTAAAAGGCTCCCGAAATTTCAGTTTCCATTATTTCACTTGCTAGTTCTTAAGAGTGTTTTCTTGTTCAGAGGGATTGTTTTGGGTGCATATTTTGAATATTGAATCATGGTAAAATTGCCTCAGCTTAGCTCATCCCTGCTTTGGTTGTTTGTTCTGTAATATGAGGATTCCAAACACTGATCAGAATAGGTTTGGTCTGTGTGTTTAGGGCTCTTTTGTGTGCCTCGTGTTTGGGTACCAACCAGCTCAACATTCCCACCGCCCAGGAGAAGGAAATGCAAAATGCAATGCACTGTGCTATCTCCCTTGAAAATGGGGGCATTGGAGTGGAAGTTTGAAGATTTCTGTGTTTCGAACCGAAAGGAGTCTGGAAAATATGTACTTCAATGTGATATCTCCCTTGCAATCTCGGATATCTAAATGAAAACTGGTGAAATTCCATGTTCAAACCTGAGGTCAGCCCATACAGATGTTGTCCAGATGGCAGGGAGGACGTCAGGGCTCTCTAACACTGCGCCATACTTACAGTAGTACATAATTCATATTTCTAGCACTAGAAGGAGACATGGCCTTTGTGCATTAAACTGTATCTTCTGTGTACAAGGACGGCATTGTATCCATGCACTGCCTTCAGATATTACTTTCACGTTGTGTGCAGCACGCACTTGTGTGTAGATGCATATGTCCATTGATGTGTACAAGATGACACTGTATCCCTGTGGTTGCTTCAGAAACTTTTAGCAAACTACTAGCAAAGTCTTTACATTGTGGAGTCCTAATTATTTTGTGTTTGATGAAATGGCTTCATTCTGTTTAGAGTCTGTATGGATGGTTTTATTGTTCTTGTGCTTTGGTGTTACTGTGTGCTGTCAATGGCTTTATACCATGAAGTGGTCTCTAAATAGGTGTGATAATACAATATATGCAGAGTGAGAGGCATGTTCTGGAATTTTTATGGGCGTGTGAAGGTTCAAAGTGTGGAGGGGGCAGGGCTGCATGCAGAATTCCTGCGCCAGCATTCTTGCATGTGCTGCGTACCTCTGCTTGTCCCCATCCTTTACGCAGTAAGGAAAGACTTCAGAGTGCTTCTGCTCATATATACGATGGTACCTTGGGTTACATACGCTTCAGGTTACATGCGCTTCAGGTTACAGACTCCGCTAACCCAGAAATATTACCTCAGGTTAAGAACTTTGCTTCAGGATGAGAACAGAAATTGTGCTCCGGCGGCACGGCAGCAGCAGGAGGCCCCATTAGCTAAAGTGGTGCTTCAGGTTAAGAACAGTTTCAGGTTAAGAACGGACCTCCGGAATGAATTAAGTACTTAACCTGAGGTACCACTGTACTTGAATGTGAGTAAGCTTGTCTGGCCGTTCAACATAAATCACTCTTAACAACTCTTAACTCCTAACATTTTCTCTCTCTCTCTCTCTCTCTCTCTCTCTCTCTCTCTCTCTCTCTCTTCCTTCTCATACCCAAGAAGACTGTCGTTAGCTATGAGAAAGGGAGCTTCCCTGTTCACTCACTCAGTTTTACTAGCCAAAGGTGCCAGGAGTGATTACTCTCACTATGTGAACAGTAGATCAGAAGCGAAGTGTAATATGTCTCTCACTGTGGTCGCTGCCGAGGGGAGGTTTTTTCCTTTCGAATGGAATGCAAAACTCTGCTATTTCAACTATTGAAGCAATGTGGTGTCCAGACCTCTCCCATCACAGTTGCTGGCTCAAAGGGATTTTCCGACTCCAGAGCGCCCCTTCCCAATTGGCCCCCCACCCACCCATTCTCTGCCTCCCCTCGGAATGTTTACAGCTGCCAAATGTCTGGCAGGATGTAGTAAATGGTGGTCCCAACTCTCTCCCCGCACCTCCCCCCATGTCAGTTCTAGCTTCCAGCATTTTAAAGATTCAGGATGAGGAGAAGGAGCAGGGGAAGGGGAAGGGGAAGGGGGAGAATGAGAGAGCTTTTGCTTTTTAACCCTGGTGCATGTCTTCCAAACCAATTGAGGACATTTTTAAAAGCTAGTTCAAATAAACCAGTTGCTTATTTCCCCCCCTCTACCTGACAAATCTCCCTGCATTTTGAATCACATGAGGAAATCTTGGTTGTGAACCAGCCTATACGTAGATGAATCTCACAGCAACAATTTCCACTTGAACTGCAGCTGGAGTAATTGCAGAAATGGCTGCTGCAATGTGTAAATGGCTGCTCAGATGTGTAACACCAGACCATGGATTGGCAAAATGTGGATGAGTGGCATAATGTGGATGAGCCCTGAGTTTCCCTTCTTGCTCCCTATTTAGTAGTAAATTATAATCTGTCATTGCATGAGAACCAGGCAAATTATGTTTTGCTGAAATGTTAACCTGCTGGCAAATTACGATTTGATACTGGTGGAATCTACCCCACTGTGAAAATGCTTTTTTAAAAAACATTTTGAAATAGATATTGAATTTGCCATAGCTCACCATCGCCATCTAGTGTAATATTTTTATATTGCACTTTACAACACACTTAAAACGTTTTATTTGCAGCTGTATAGCTGAGTCCGCTGAGTCAGAAGTAAGAAGGGCAATCAGAGATGCAGGACGACGAGGAGGGACAGCCTAAGCACATGGCTAAACCATGGTCTGAACCTACTTATAGCTCAGGTCATGGGGAGACTTCAAAGCAGCAAAAGCTAAACCTGCTGTAGACGAAAGCTGCTGTTCTTTCTCTGACCATTTGCCAGATACAAATTTAGCTTCAGACACTTCAAACAGTCCTTTGTTACATTGCATTCCTGCATATCTTCTAGCATCCCATCAGCTTGCTTTTGTTGAAGATTTGGTGAAATTTTAACACAGCATAAAATCCAATTATCTATAATAACCAGGCAGAAGAACTTAAGCATTTGTATCTGTGGAGTGCAATCAGCAGGTCCTATGCAGTTCAATTCATGGGCTTCTACGTGCGTTCCATCAAAATGAATGGGTTCTCTGCAGCGATAGAACTTGGTAAATTACTCCTACAGTCAGTCGTGACGTTTTGCTTCTATGAACTTCTCAAAGGGGGATTAAACAGCGAAGCAGGCGGAAATACTTCTTTCTGCTGATCGGAATTTTGATAGCTTGCTTGTTTTCTCTTTTTTTGGTGTTTGTGTGTGTTTTAGGGACATTCCAGCTATATTACGCACCTTGACTGGTCCCCAGAAAATAAGTATATAATGTCAAACTCGGGAGACTATGAAATACTATACTGTGAGTACAAAGCTGTAATTACCTCCAGCCTACAGGAGTGCCTGAACATTCATAATGGGAGGCAGTGGGGCGGGAAGGTGTGGGGAGAGCTGATGCAAGTCAAGCTGTTGGTGCAAAACGCTTGCTGACAGGGGATACTGGCGTGACCTTCTGTAACCTGACCTTCTGATATTATTCAGAGCTGCTTCTTGCTAACAGAGCTTCCAAATATAGCTTACATCTCTGCAGGGACATCAATCAGTTTAACAGTTTATAGGGGAGAGTGGTGCTGGTGTGTGATGTGTCACGAAGCAGGTTTTCGGCTTCAAAAACAACACACACCCTTGCCTCATTAGAGCCCTGTGTCACTTACTGGTGCAGACACCTGCTGGCATTTTAAAACTTCACTTTAGCAATGGAATAATGCTACTTGGCATTTATTTAGCATTCTTTCCTTAGCACGCCACGTGCTTCGTGGCCCTTCGGCCTGCCCAAAGGCAGGACACTGGCAGAGTGTAGCAGCTTGCTGGATCTCCGTTAACCTCCTGCGTTTCCAAAAATGGGGTGAAGTTGAACACTTGGGGACCCTGGTACTTGGCTGGTAGCTGCATGTAGCTTTGTATACATTCTCTCCCTAATATTTGGTATAGCCCTGCTGGTTAAGCCAGTGTTTATATATCCATGTGAGAAAGACAGGCTTGCCTTAGGCCAGGTGCGGGAGACTTGTGGCCTTGCAGATGTTGCTGAACTCCCCCAACCAGCACAGCCAGTGGTTTCAGGGACAGGAGTTGTACTCCAGCAGCATCAAGAGACCCATGAGTTCTCAGTTCATACCCTTAAAGCTATAGAAATGCTAGAAGATGCACTTGGATGCTTGTTCAAAGAAAGAAAGAAAAAGTAACACTTTTAATGTCAGAAACAGCTAAAACAAATGCCGCTTATGTAATTCCAATAAGGGTTGTGCATTTTTTTTTTTTTTTTGAAGGGGACATTCCAGCCGGCTGCAAACTAATGAGGAATCGTTCTGAGTGTAAGGATATAGATTGGACGACATACACTTGTGTGCTGGGATTTCAGGTGTTTGGTGAGTAGCAAAGATGACCCTTCTTGCATTTTAAATCAGAGGTGCTCTGGAAAGCTAAGCGGGCACAGTGTTAACTGTGAAGCACTTTCTTAGCTCTACTATTTAAGCAGGGATGCGGCTTTTCAACAGAGGCTAATGTTGCAAAAAAGAAGAAAATGGCCTCTCCCACCCTCTTTTTCAAGAAGCTGCTTCCGAAATTGGTAGTGGAAGGGGTAGGTTGCTCGACTTTTTCTTTCCACACAGTGATTTAAGCCATATTCCTCACTCTTCAGCTACTTTCCCTTGCAGGATTCCATTCTGTGCATCATCTAAATAGTGCCTCTGTCTGCAGAACTGCCTTGCTCACTCATGTGACTAATCAGCAAAGATTTCTTCAAGCAGGTGACAACCCTAATTTGTTGGCTTTCCTCTATTGAAGGAGTGTGGCCTGAAGGATCAGACGGGACAGACATAAATGCTCTTATCAGGTCCCACAACAGGAAGGTGATTGCAGTTGCTGATGACTTTTGTAAAGTCCATCTATTTCAGTATCCCTGCTCCAAGGCAAAGGTATGTCTAGATGACACATTTTTAGGGGCAAGGGTGATACATGCATGTGTGGAACCATGTGTGTGCTCATACTGGAGTGGTAGTAAACTTGTTCCAGTATCACATCTAAAGGCTCACCAACTCCCCCTGCTCCCTTCCTCCCCACTCACAGAAATATTCTCTTGCTCCCAGGGTCATTGGTGCAAGTGGATTTTTGCCCCCCCAACCCAGTTTTTGATTGGGATGCAAGCTGTTTTTGCTGGGGGTGGGGAAGAGATCCATTGGGCTTCATGGGAGAAGTGGGAGGGGATTGTTTCAACATTGCTTCCCCAAATCACTGGTTTAGAGTGCCCATGAAAAATGATACAGTGTGATTAAAGTCTAAACCTGTCATCCAAAATGAAAAACCCCCCTTGCCTCTCAACCCACGGCCCCCTGGAGCTCAGAGTATTAACTTTTTTGGCCTTACTTTTTTTAAATGCAGCATTTTGGGGGTACCTAAGTCCACAGACTCAGGAATCTAGGGAGTCCAGCTTGAGATGCCTTGTTAATAGCACCATCCAACTCAAGACTATGAAAATCTCCCCTGAATCACCCCTACTTTCCTTCTAAATTGGGAGATTCTTAGATTGGCCTTGTAAGAAGCATATTTTTGTTCCTGGGTATATTCGCAGTGTTGAAATGCTGGCATGAAGCTGCTATTCCAATTGGTCTTCTGACCCTCATCAAGTAGCACAGACTGTCATTTCCTGGTTTGTTTCAACAGGCACCAAGTCATAAATACAGCGCCCACAGCAGCCACGTGACTAACGTCAGCTTCACTCACAACGACAGCCACTTGATTTCAACTGGAGGCAAAGACATGAGTATCATCCAATGGAGACTTGTGGAGAAAGTAACTCTGCCACACAACGACATCACGGTAGATATGGGCACGGCCAAAGTGCCCGCTAGTGCCAGTGAAAGCTTTGTGCAGCCGAGTACCCCCGTTCCCCTCGCTCAGCCGTTGGACGGAATGGCAGCCAATGAAAATGCAACGGACGGTTCCCCGACGTCCTCGGAGAGTAATCTGGAGCAGACTGTGGAAGCCAATGAAGAGCAGAGCGAGGAGCAAAGTGAGGGGAGCAGTCTGGATCCAGGAGAGCCAAATGGTGAAGAACCATCCAACGAAACAAGCGAGGAGCAGAGCGAATCCACTATTACGGAAGACCAGCAGGAAACCTCTCCGTTGTCTTAACAGCTGCAAGTTCAAGATGGTCTTTTTAGAAGAAAAGAAAATCCCCTCAGTGTGCATACTTTTGTAAAAGGGAGTAGGGTTCAAGAAGGGGAGAGGGAAGGGGAAGCATCTCCAGTCTAGGAGCAACCCAAGTTGTTGGGTTTCAGTTGACGACCTTTAGTCCGATCTTCTGTTTTCAATGCATGGAACTATTGTAAGGACCCGTCTTGGCAGTTCCGTTCAAGAGCTGGTCAGGATAGTAGGATGTAAACATAGATTAAATGTAATTCTGAAATTGCCGTCGGAAAGAGGCATGGTGCAAATGGCCTGGGGCTAGAGGAGAAGGGGGAATTAGCTCCAGCTGTATGCCGAGGGGCGGAGGGAAGCCTCCTGTGAAATAACTTTTTAACACCAACCAGAAGGACTAAGTCATACCTTCTGCATAATGCAACCCGGGTGCAGCAAAGCCAATAAAACGGCAAGCTCTTGATGGGAGCTCTTCCTTCTTTTTTTATATTAAAAAGAGAGGAAGAAGCGAAGAGGACAACACGATCGCGCATCATGCCCTCTGCCTTCTTTGTTAACACCTATGCAATTTTCTAACACTACTAATTCGTACTAGCCACCTGGGTGCTGCTAGCTAGCTCTAAGGCAACTCATATTAACGAACACTTCTCCTTCCCCGACAATGGATTTTAAGTTGGGTCTTTTAAGACAACCACCTTCACGTAGTTTTTCTAATTGACAGGCACCGTAGGACGTCTTTTCCAGGGAGCTACTTGCCTAGACATATTGAAACTCAAGAACACCTACTGTGACCTTGATGTGAACTGACTTGATTGCATGATGACACAAGTTCAGATTCTCAAGTTAAACTTGGCCTTCAGACGATACAGCTCATTCTCTCGCAAAGAGGCTCAATGTTAGAGGAATATCATTGTTATGAAATCTGGTGCTTGGGATTAACATAATAAATCAATTGCTTACAAAAACTAGGGATAACCGTCATAATCAGAAAAATTCAAATGGGGTTTTTTACAGCCTCCTTTTTTAATTGCTCTAATGTAAATGTCACATTAACTTGGATTATGTAGGATATTTTTGGATTTTTTCTCTTCTGCGTGCTACAGTTTTTTTGTGCTTGTTTTATTCCTCTTGCCCAGTTGCTGTAAATCTTGCAGCTCTGAGACGGCTGGACCCTGGCCAGTTATGGGATACCATGGCATTTTATTATGCATTTGGAAAAGTACCATTTAAAAAAAAAATACACAAAAAAAATCCTGTCGGCTAAGTTTTTCTTAATTACCTAGAGTTTCCTACATTTAAAAAAAAAGTTTTCTGGAAAAAAAATCCTAGTTGTTTTATGTTTTGATTTAATAGGATCTTCTTTTTTATTGTGCTGATATCTTAGAGTTTAGTTTTTAGAATTGTTTTTAGAAACTTTGGATGAGTTTGTTAAGTCTTAAGTGTGCAAGCGTTTACGTGATTGTGCCATTCCAAAGTGCATCTGAACTGTCATTCCCTTCTAGTATCTTCTCAGGAGTAATTACTACAGATCAGGTATCTATTCATCATTGGTAACATTGAGAACTCAAATGAACTCCCAAAGGACACTTGTATGTATGCATATACATATATAGATAGATATATCTCCTCTTTGTTTACATCCATTCCGGAAAACCTCAAAATAATTCTCTTCAAACGGGAGAGAAGCGTGGATTCCAAGCAACCCATTTATCTGTTCGTTTTATTTTAAAACTGTGCTGTTAAATAGTAATGGTGTTGGAGAACTCTTGTGTGTGATTAGCTGCTTTGCCAAATAATGTCAGTGGGCAAGGCAGACGATTGCAGATGATTGTGTCAAGGTGTAATGCACAGATGGAGAACCTGGGCTGCTCCAGCTGGTTCTTGGACTTTCCCATCAGCTCCAGCCAACATGGCCAATAGCCAGGGATGATGGGAATTGTAGTTCAACCAAGTGTGAATGGCCACAGGTTTCCCATCCTAGTGTAATGGATTCCTTTAAAAGGAATACACTTATGGTGAAAAAGTACTATGTAGTAATGTTTTTTTCAAAGCTTATTGGATGCATAACTCTCTTTTTCATCCTCGATGAATACCATGAAACAATGCATTTCATTTTGAAAATATCTATTACCTGGGGGTTGCCATGTAAAATGAGAGAGTTAACGTGATTTTTTTTTTCTCATGCTGTAGTCTAAAGGAGGGTTGTTTTTCTATTATGCAAAAAAAAAAAAAAAGCCTTACAGCTTTCAATTGCTGGCAACTACTGTTTAATGGATAATTTAATCTGTGATAATGGATGGAAATGGGTGGGATTATGTTAACTGTAGATGTTCTAGGGGGAAATTGTGAATGAAATATGATTTAAAGAGTGTCATGTGAAGATGTTTGAGCCATTTCTATCATGCATTCCTGTCTCATGGCAGAAAAAAAATTGAAGATTTAAAAAATAATAAAAGAATCAAAATAACGTGGTACTTTTTTCTCTTTGGGGCTGCACCTTGCACGTGTTTTAAGTACCCATCTTCTGCTCACCTGAATTGTTGGTTCCAGTTTAGGTGGGCTAGCTGTGCAACCATTGCACAGAGAGAGCATTCATCCTTTTATCCTCATACTAATTCACAGGCATCAGGAGAAGAAGTGCAAGTCTTCCACAGACTCTTCTTTGGAATGGCCAAAGTGAATGTTAGTGGTATGGAATCACTGCTCTGTGTAGATTGCTGTAGGTGGAGAGGCATTTTTGGGATAGCTTCACCCAAGCAACCAGCTTTTAACTCTGGAGCAAGCCAGAAGGAATGTCAAAAAAGGGACTAGGAAACAATTGGCTGGGATGTGCCCAATAAATTTTGCATGTAAAACCCTTTTTCAGAGCAACCATATAAGGTTACATCTTAAGACAACTTTTTGAAAAGAAGACATTATTGTGCATAGTTTTCACCTCATTTGGTGTGGTTGTTTTGTTTTATTTGAATCGAGTTGTGTGTTTTTTAACATTAGGAGCAATATATCAGTGATTTATCTAATTGGCTTTTTCAGAATTGTTGCCCAATGGAGCCCAGTTTCACTAAAATTAGTATGACATGAGCTTTTAGAACTAGATAGCATTCCTACTGCATTTGTTCTAGAGCAGGGATGGGGGATTTTGTGTACCCATCTCACCCAAAGGTGCTTTTGGACTCCAGTTGCCATGAGCCACAACCAGCCTGGTCTTTCAGTGGCGATTTAGTTGTGTTGGACTAGACCCAAGGTCCATGTAGTTCCGCCAGATGCTTGTGGAATTTCAGATTCATCTGGAAATGGCCACTTCTTGGCATTTTGGTAAGGGAATGTTTACAGGCTCTTGAACATGGAAGCCCCATCCCTTGCAATTATAACTTAATGTACCAAAAGATACGATTGCATCTGCTTTTTTTTACAACAAAGTGCTTTGAAAACAATGGCTTCTTGGCATTGGAGGAGTTAACAGCTGGATGGAAAACAGAATTTAATTGCTTGATGTTTGCTCGTTCACATTCCAAGCGAGATTGAGGAGACTTCATTGTTTCAGTCTTTTATTTGTGACAGATGTTTTGCTTGGGCTTTAATCATTAAAGAATGGGGAAGCTGCAGAAGGGATTATGGCATTCTGAAGAATAAGCGCTTTCCACGATCCAATCTACTTTTTATATGGGGGAAAAGGCAAGCATTTGCTCACAGATAAGGGGTTCCCGGGGTCCTTTATCTCAGGCACTCTCTTTGGTCCTCTGGCCAAGTTTACTGCTAAGCTGCACCCATCCTTGGTGCTGATGTTCTCCTTCCACTCAACTGTGTTCGTTTGCACAAACACTGCAGAATGCCATTCATATGTCTCTAGAATGGACCGGGCAATAGCCTTCAATTGTTTAATCTGGTGTATACTTCCACTGTATCTGGAGGTTTTACTAAGTTCTATTGCAATAGAAGAGTGGAAAAGTGGGGAGGGGGGGCAAGAAGAGAGCTGCATTTAGGAACAGACAGGAAATGAGTGTTGGGGTTTAAGGAAGAATGTGTTTCACCACCTGTTGCTCTAACATAATGATGACAACAGGGACCCATAAAGGTGAAACAATAGATGAAAGAGAAGCTTGTGTTACTCAAGGTGGGAGATGATCAAGACATGAACTAGAGCAGGCATAGGCAAACTTGGCCCTCCAGATGTTTTGAGACTACAATTCCCATCATCCCTAGCCACTGGTCCTGTTAGCTAGGGATGATGGGAGTTGTAGTCCCAAAACATCTGGAGGTCCGAGTTTGCTTATGCCTGAACTAGAGACAGGACCAGCTGAGCCATTTGGCAAAATAATTGCATCAGGCAGTGTGGGGGGCAGTTATTGTTTCCTGGGACCCCAGTCAGGTATCTCGTCTGCCACCACCTCTCTCGCTTCCCTTGCTCCTAACATTTTGCTGCTGCCTTAGCATGCCTCCATTTTCTCTCTGGGGAAGGGAAGGGGGCCTTTAAAAATGGTTAAGCGGTTTGAAAAGCGAGTGTCTAACCACCTTGGAAAATTGCGGGTGGTGCAGGCACTCTCCCCGGCCACTTCCCCCAGAATGCCTCTCTCTGAGGATTGACTCTCTTTTTCTCAGAGCAAGGCCGGAGAGGAAGGAGAGGCATGTTTTTGCCACATCAGCAGCAGAAGCAAAACTTAAAAAGGGATGTGAGAGAGAGCGAGGGAGGGCAGCTGTCCCTCTCGCCTCAGGTGGTGCCTTGTCTCAGGCCCTGACTGGAATTTTTGCCTAATTGCCAGAAGAAAAGTAGTTTGTGTGTGTGTGTGTGTGTGTGTTTGAGATGCTGCAAAGGGAGAAGCAACTTCATCTTGGTTAGTGCTCAGCTTTCAGACTTCAGTTCTCTGAAACTGTAAACAACGAACAGTTGGGTTTTATTTACATAATGCGGCAACAAAGGAACATGAAGTGCTTTTCATTCCACTTGGTTGGAGAACTCCATTTCCAGTACACGCACTCTCCATTTTGGAGTCTCTGTCGGCTGCAGCAAGAACACTTGCTGAGATAAGTTTGGAACAAGATCAGCTTTGCGGCTTCTGCAGACTCTCTTCCTGGTTTCCAGCAGCAGTATTTTAAATACTCTCAATATGCCAATTTCTAAAGAAAATGAAATTTTCAGAAAATTTGCTGTTTCTGTCTGTTATTCTCTCACTAAGTGCAAAAAAAGGAGAATACTGCCAAGTTTTTCATCAATGACTAATAATGTTAGTGGTCTCAGGAGAAGCCTGTCTGTAGACAGCATGGTGCCCTAGGAATTACCTTCAGCTTTCCCACATATATCCCTTGTCTTCTATCATTTTATGGGTCAGAAAAACTCCAAAAACAAAGTGAGCCATGTGGACACAACGTTTGTGAAGTGTGGCATAACATACAAGCTGAGTCCCATACAATTTGACTTCTGTGGGGAAACCACGCCTCTTGAACAACGTATGAATGTGGAGATGCTGCTGCGATAGTACCTCATGAATGCAGAAATATTACTACTAGTAACAGTAGTATTAGCTGTCCTTCATCATGAGATCCCAGGGCAAGTTTAAACCATTTTTAGCAATACAATATTTAAAACGTACAACAATTGAGAATAGGGTGGGTCCTAAAATATATATCTTGGATAAAATGCCAGGGAAACAAAAGTATGTTTTCAGCATCTGATGAAAGCTACATAATGAAGATGGCAGACACACCTCTGTGGAGAGGAACACTTAGGAGCTGCCTCAGAGTATGCTCTTTCCTGGGTTGCCATCACACACAGATCCTGCAAACGTCTGAAGATGGTGGAGCTTTCAAGGGGTCTGCCTCTGTCAATCTTAACACGTGAGGGGGTCTGTAGACAAGGAGTCACAGTCGCTGAGGTATTTGGGCCCTGAGTCCTTTAGAACCTTAAACACAAACACGAGCACCTCGAATAGGGCACAGAAACAAACTGGCAAGTGATGCAGCTCTTCCCAGCCAGTAATCTGGCCAGCACATTTTGGACCAGTTGAAGTTGAGTCCTCTTCAAGGGCAGCCCCACATTACAATAAATCCAGTCTGGAAGCAGAGTGGTTGGTAGGTTAACTTGGCCATTAGGTATGTGTTTCCTGCATATTTCAGGAAGTGGGAAGAAACAGTGGGTGGCCATTTTGTGGTTCCTCTAAGCACCACTGTTCTTGGCACTTAGAAGAGGTAACTTGTTCACTGTCCTTTCTGAGGCTCATGCATTTACCAAATGAAATAATCTTTTGTTTACCAACTATATCAGTAGTGAACTCTGGTGCTGAGATGTGAGGGCTAAAGGCCATGTAGCCGCCCTCAAGCTTATGGAGTCCCTGGTGTGCCTGGAGAAGACTTGTTGATGGTGTGATCTGACTCGGGAACAACACAACCTTCCCTGAATTACTTCAGTCCACCTTGTAATGTGGGGTTCACACACAGCTGATACCCAACCATTAGTATTTCACCAACGTAAAATATGTCAAATGCCCTCTCCCTTCTCTTCCTACAGCAAGATGTGCTCTGTACGCAGCACTACAGGGTGGGCTCCCTGCACTTAGAATATTCCATCAGTTCAGAAAGAAGCTGCTCCAGAGAGATTGGGAAGGCCTGTAGAGCTTGATAACTTACAGGCCTGCTTTTAACTCTTAGCAGGACTCAAGCCCAAGGGAAAGAGGATTTTGCCTTCTTCAAAGGACAACATCCAGCCCCATCCAGAACATGCAGCTAGCAGATCTTCTGGGCACAAAAACCCCAGCACCACAACCCACAAAAGGTGCCTGTCTTCCCAGGGTTTAAACTCTGCTTATTGGCCCTCATCCACTGCATAAAGGTGCTGTTCCAGGGCCTGTACAGCCTAATCCTGATTTAGATGTTATGGGGAAGTATGAGCTGCATGTCAGCATGCTGGCGGTCCTGTGCTCCAGAACTCCTAAAGCCAAACCTGGGCTAAACACAGATAGGCTTGGATCTAGATAATCCAGTGCCATCCAGGAACACTTACATTTGCTCCTCCATAACTCTTCCCCCTAAAAGTAGTATTGGTGGTAGGTGGCTTGCACACAATAATATAGACCACAGCTAGATACATATTTATTTATTTTATATCCGGCTATAGAGAGCTTGTAGAGAAAATTCGTCTGCAATGCCCCATAACCTATAGTCCTTTTATGAAGATAGGGGTTGTTTTCTTTATTGCTCTGCAATTTTGCACAATTCTGAACAGGAGACAAGCTTGGACTATGCTCTACTACCCATACTTTATATGCACATGTTTTCATTACAGATTTTCCATGCCAGGTCTTGTCCTGAAATTCATATTTTACTACATATAATAAAGAGTGAGAATGAAAATCAGATGCTCGGTGCGATTGCTGCAGGTTTTTTGATCGACTCGGCGTTGGCGTTTCATAACTCCGCATTGATTTGTTGTTAGCTGCGCCTACAACTCGCCTGGCGCTGGAGGCCTATAATTCCCCACCCGAAGAGAGGATGTTTGGGAGAGCTACCATTTGCCATATTGATTCCATATGAAGAACATAACAAAATGGTCTCTTCAGAGTCTGCTCACTGGCAGTATTAGTGAATTCAGATTTCATCAGCCTTCTCCTTTGGCTTTACCAAGTCATGGGCAGAGAGGCGGGAAGAAGATGGATCTTGATTTAAAGGAGTGAAAGAAATGCCAGCTCCCAAATCATTAATCAGTGAACAATAATACTAAAGGCAGCAGCTGTTCTTTTGAATAAGGGCAAATGCAAGCTGCAGTTAAATCCAGCAAGTCTAGCCGTATTCAGGCATTACACGCAAGTAAGTGCAACACAAGTTCTGGGCTTGAACATGTGAGATCTGCCATCCCTATTGCTCTCTGTGAGCTGGAAGAGGACACACTGCATTTGTTGGAGAACTGTATCGCAATGTTCAGATAAGTGCATCGCAACATTCAGATAAGTGCAAATTTTGAAGGATCCGTTTTCTGGTTCTGTAGAGGAAAACCAATCTTCAATAACTATTTTGGGGTTGCGAACAGCTGAAACAATATATTACTGAGAGGAGCAGACAGGAAACTAGCAGTGTGTCCTGCTTAAGCCAGTCCTCTGAGAAAGCAGGCATTTTTACATTTATTTTTATACTTGTGCGTTGTTCTGCTACAGATAAGGAATTTAGGCAGGCCATTTCCAAGAACAAAGATGTTCTGAGCTCATCAGATAAAGCTTATCTTGCAGTTTTGTTCTCTGCAGTTACATTCCAAAAATTTGCTTGCAGTAAAAAGTTCAGAGAACATTGCATTTCCTTCATCATGTGTGCATCCTCTTCCCCCCTTCCCTTCCTTTCATCACTTGTCAGCAAATTTAAGCAGAAAGATTCCAGGCTTAAGATTTGAGACCTGGGGTCTTTTACTCCTGCAGTTCTCGTAATTGTGCCGTAGAGTGCAAATGTGATAAATTTGGCTTTGAACACGATATGAATCCAATTTTCCACATCTAGGATTTCAGTAGCCCAGCAATGAAAAAAGTGGGGAGTGGGGTGGATCCATATTTGTGGTATAAGAATTTATGGACTTTGACTACTGTAGGGGAAAAAATAACACCTCAGTTTCATGACTCCAGAGGGATGGGAGATCCAGAACACATCTGGAGGGATTTTATTTCTTAGGCTTCGGACTTAGATGGCCAACATTCACCATCCATGACAGGTTGGGATATATGGATGTCCTGAATTGTATTGGCCTGTTACCATTTCCCCCTCTTACTAGTTATTTATTGTTTGCTCACTTTGTATACAGTATGATGTAATACAGTGGTATCTTGGGTTACATATGCTTCAGGTTACATACGCTTCAGGTTACAGACTCCGCTAACCCAGAAATAGTACCTCGGGTTAAGAACTTTGCTTCAGGATGAGAACAGAAATCGTGCTCCAGTGCGGCAGCAGCAGGAGGCCCCATTAGCTAAAGTGGTGCTTCAGGCTAAGAACAGTTTCAGGTTAAGAACAGACCTCCGGAACGAATTAAGTACTTAACCCGAGGTACCACTGTACCCTGTTACTGCAACTCTGGGTTGTTAGTAATGGTCATTACGTTAGAGTAACATATATATATATATATATATATATATATATATATATATATATATAGTTACAGGTAGGTAGCCGTGCTGGCCTGCTGTAGTTGAAACAAAATTAAAAAATTCCTTCCAGTAGCACCTTAGAGACCAACTGAGTTTGTTATTGATATGAGCTTTTGTGTGCCTGCACACGAAAGCTCATACCAATAACAAACTTAGTTGGTCTCTAAGGTGCTACTGGAAGGAATTTATATATATATTTAAATCCCCCATCCCTCCATTCAGAACACACAATAGCACTAATGCAGCTTCCCAAGGCAAAGATCCCACATGCTCAGCAGGACATCACCCAAGCTTATCTGTGCACCCTCTCCAGCTGCAACAGCTGAAATCCTCACAGCCCTCTATGATTCTTTAATGCTCAGAGGCAGATTTCCTCCACTTGCTGGTGGCTCTTGAATGCTAGTGCCCAACAACTTCAACATGTGGAAGCTGAATGGATGTGCTTATTTGGGGAGATCCTTTTTTTTTTTTTTGTAAACATTCATTGGCTGGTGAACTGCATCGCAAAATTCGAAGAAGTGCAAATTTCAAAGCTGTGTTTTGGTTATTGTACTGTTTCAGAAAATGTGATTTTTAATAAATTCCGCTTTAAATGGATACTGGACTGGATTTTCCCGCCATCCCTAGTCATGACTAACTGGTTGGGTTATGCATAGGGATGTCACTCAGTTTTCCTCCCCTTGGCGTAGGAGAGCATTATGGTTCCAGAAGTTTCGCCTAGCTCAGATTGCAACCCAAACTGGAAAAGACCTCCTCACTCCTCCTTACCTGGCTGTTGCTCCAGCAGTGGGAGAAGAGGCAGGCAGGGAAGTGTGACACATTTGAAGCAGAGTTTCCCCTTCAAAGAATTCCCCCGTCCAACACTTTTATGGCAGCTCAAGCTGATAGTCATCATGGCTTTTTCATTAAAAGGGGGGGGGGGGCTTCCTTTTTCAATAAAGCCCTATGAAAGTATTTATTTTCCTCAGCACTGCTGGAGGATTGACAGCTGCCCCCTTGATCCTTCTCTTTCAGGAAGTGAATTGCGAACGGTCTGGGGATTGCTTGCTGGCGTTCGTGTCCAGCTGTTATTTGGGAGACCTTTCAAAGCTCAAAGGCCACAGGGCCTGGTGGTTGGTTTCATTCTGTTCTTGTGTGTGTTTTCTCTTCCTTTACTGTGACCTTAAAAAAAGGCAAGAAACCAGCTGTTTACCAGCCTTAAAATGGTGTGCATTTGTGTGTGAAAGGCAGAGCAGAGAGCTCAAGCCTTCCCAGGGTACCTCATTTGAAACGCGCAGGCTTAGAAAAGAATTGGGTCACTTCTGACTGCTACCATCTGGCCCACATCTCTCAAAGATTACCCTGGAATGCATTTCACATGTGCGTTTGGAACAAGAGTATACCCTGCCAAAAGCCAAAATACTTTGCAGCTGAGTGTTGCCTGGAAGTCTAAATATTCCAAATGCAAGAACCAAGAGCGGCTTTCATGAAATAGCACAGCATTTCTGCATGAGCCTCACTGGGGTCCAAAGCACTTCTCGTTGGTTTCCTTTTTTTTACAAGCCAGTGATAAATCCCCTTTTCTTACCTCTCTCCACTCCCCCACCACCACCCAGTAAAATATACTCCCTTAAAATGCAGAAGAATAACTGATGCAAGTTTTAGTGAAATGGCTGTGGAACTGATGGGCTGCTTCCAGACAGCCTGTTTGTTGAGCATTCATCCTGATTCATTTGCTGGAAGGTTAGATGGTGTTGGCTACATGTAAGGAGTATTTCTTATTTGCTTGTGGGGAGGTTAGAGCAAGTGTCCCAGGTTTTCCAGTACAGTGGTACCTCGGGTTAAGAACTTAATTTTTTCCAGAGGTCCATTCTTTACCTGAAACTGTTCTTAACCTGAAGCACCACTTTAGCTAATGGGGCCTCCTGCTGCCACCGTGCCACCGGAGCACGATTTCTGTTCTCATCCTGAAGCAAAGTTCTTAACCCGAGGTACTATTTCTGGGTTAGCGGAGTCTGTAACCTGAAGCGTCTGTAACCTGAGGTACCACTGGACGTTCCCACCTCACTTTCCTTATTTGGCAGGGAAGTATGACCTTTTGGGGAAAACAAGTTTGTTGGATGAGACTACCTGATCATCTATAATTGTGCAACCTGAATTTGCTGGTATGTGAATCTCACCCGAAAACAGTGGCAGTCTGAAAGCACCCCAGAAAATGGTTGCTTGCACAGAAAAGGACATGAGGACAAAATGGAGTCCTCTTCAGGCACAGGGACGTGGGGGACACTGTGGTGCCTAAACCACTGAGCCCCTTGGGCTTGCCGATCGTAAGGCCGGCAGTTCAAATCCCCAAGACCGAGTGAGCTCCCATTGCTCTGTCCCAGCTCCTGTCATCCTAGCAGTTCAAAAGCACACCAGCACAAGTGGATAAATAGGTACAACTGTGACGGGAAGGTAAACAGCATTTCCATGTGCTCTGGCTTCCATCACAGTGTTCAGTTGCACCAGAAGCGGTTTAGTCATGCTGGCCACATGATCCGAAAAGCTGTCTGCGGACAAATGCTGGCTCCCTCGGCCTGAAAGTGGAGATGAGCCCCACACCCCATAGTCAAATTTGACTGGGTCCTTTTTACCTCTTCTTTTTATCTCTTTTTACCTCTTCAGACATTTCTTTTGATTGTCCCACAAACGACAGGGTCTACTTCCCTAACACCCCACCATCACCACTGCAATTATCTGCAGCAAGGGAGCATATTCTCATTGTTTTGGGTCCAGGGGTGCCAACTTGAATAAAATATGGGGGGTAAGCCCCCCACCCTACATAATTGAGCACAGTGCCACACACACACCATTTGAATGGCAATGCCCATCAACGTTGGGGTGGCCCAGCCTCTTCAAATATTTTTTTGGGGGGCGGCGAAGGGACCTCAGCTCCTAGGAGTTGGCTCCAATGGTTGGGTCCTTGCATGGTGTAGAATCCTTGAAAATCAAGGCCCTACATTGCTCAAAGATACCTGAGGCAAAAAACAAGATAGACAGTGTCTATCACTACACTTGAAATGCCTAAAGAAAAATAATCTCTGAGTTTTCTAAAAGGGAGAAAGCAATGGGGACATCAGCTCTGTGGGCTAAGGCTGCAATCCTATATACTCATGTCCGCACAGACATGTAGAATTGCACCATAAACCATGGAACATTAATTTAATATTTACAATAGAGACAGTGTGGTGTAGTTGTTAGAGTAGTACTGGGCTAGGACCTGGAGACCAGGGTTCAAATCCAGACTCACTCAGGAAGCTCAATGGAGCCGCTCTCCCTCAGCCTAATTTACCTCACAGGGTTGTGGTGAGGATAAAACTAGAGAGAAGGAGAACTGTATGTGCCACCCTTAGATACTTGGAAGAAAGGGGAGGATATGAATGTAGTAATAATAATAAGTAAAATATCTCCTCACACATTCATCAAGCTTAATTTTAAAAGTTAAAAGTTTAAATATTGTTGTTTCCAGAATTCTGAGTGCTGGACAGGTCTTTGGGCTCCTAACATAAGGATATGAATAATTATTCATATAATAATAATTATAATCTGCTTACACCGGCATGGAGCAGTGCTCAGATTGCTGGATTTGGAATGGCAGGTTCCAGGTTCAAATCTCAGCTACGATAAAGCTTCCTGGTTGCCCTTGGTTGCCCCAATCACTGTTGCTGATCCCAACATACTTCAGAGAGTTTTTGCACTCCTCAAATTCTTTTTTATGACATGACTTTCTGTCTGCTTGCATTTCTTTCGCTTGTGTTCTTTTTTGTTCTCATTTGGACAAGGGTTCCATGTTCTAGAGGAAGCCTTCTTGCTTCTGATAGCTTCTTTGACTCTCTTGGGAAGGGAAACCCATAGTGTACAAGTATAATGCATTTTTTTATGCCCAGATTTAAACCTAAATACTTTCAGAAGAGGCTCTTTGTCTATGTCATTACAATGATTTTCTCATTTCCACTATGTCACATAAAACAGTGCCATCACTGTGCCATGACCTAGAAGCTATGATTGCATATTAAGCAGGCCATTTTGCAATTGGAGCCTCACTGCAAATGTAAGGTAGGTAATAGCTTCAAGAATAGGCTTTTAATAATAATAATAATAATAATAATAATAATAATAATAATAATAATACATGTCAGTGTGCTAAACCTTAATTCCAAAAGCAACTAAGCACTAGATGGAGCCCTGCTGTAAGCTAAGAGTTACAGCCCTCTTTTCAGTGAAGTGAATTTGCAAAACAGTGACTGGATTCAGAGCCTCGGAATTGCGCTTGCAAAAGAGTCCTTGAATATGAGGCTCAGAATTGATGATGGTGATGATTTTGTGTTTATATGCACAGCATAATAAAAATACAGTAGCTACATCATTTAAAAACTACGCAGCTAAAACAGCATTGCACAGTAAGCACGACACTGCCTAAAACTGCTAGATCCGAGGCAGATTTATTTCCCAAAAGCCTGGAGTGATTGTTGCTTGAGCCGAAGATGGTATTTGCTTTTGTCAATTTGTCTTGCTCAATCATTGAGTCTGTCATTCTTTTTCTGTGTTCAAAGTGCCGTGCGATTCTTACCTGTTTTAAAGTATCATTTCTCAAGGCTGCAAAAGTGTTTACAGATAAACAAGGGCACAGATCTGTGCGTGTATTGAAATGAATGGGTGAAGTAGCTGGCCTACTTGATTTTCTGTTCAGTTGTGGCTCCCCATTTGTGGAGCACTCTCCCCAATGAGATCTGCCAGATGCCATTGCTGACATCTTCTCAACGTCAGATAAAAACTGATAGTCCCACTTTCCAGGCTTTTGATGGACTATGTTTGCTGTTAATTGCTTCCTGGTGAAGCTTTCTGCCTCTCCTTGTGATTTTTTTTTTAAATGAATTGCTTGTGTTTTTTTATGTAAACGTGTTTACATTATAATTATTTGTTTTTTACTTATCTCTCTCCTTTTACATCTATGAACATAAGAGGCTGCTGGATCAGGCCAGTGATCCATCTGGTGCTGCATCCTGTTCTCACAGTGGCCAACCAGAAGTCTGTAGGAAACCAGTAAGATGGATCTGAGAAAGAGAGCCCTCCCCCTTTTTCTGGTTTCCAGCAACGGATATTCAGAAGCATTGCTGCCTCTGTCTGAGATATGATAGCCATCTTCAAATATCCTTAAGGACTGTCACATGGAATAACAATAACAATAATAGTAATAATTTATTTATACCCTGCCCAACTGGCTGGGCTTCCCCAGCCACTCCGGGCGGCTTTCAGCAAAATATTAAAATACAGTAATGCATTAAACATTTAAAGCTTCCCTAAACAGGGCTGCCTTCAGATATCTTCTAAAAGTCTGGTAGTTGTTGTTCTCTTTGACATCTGGTGGGAGGGCGTTCCACAGGGCGGGTGCCACTACCGAGAAGGCCCTCTGCCTGGTTCCCTGTAACTTGGCTTCTCACAGTGAGGGAACCGCCAGAAGGCCCTCAGCGCTGGACCTCAGTGTCCGGGCAGAACGATGGCGGGGGGGCGGGGAATGCTCCTTCAGGTATACTGAAGAGGGAGCATGCTTGTTTTATCCTGCTCTGGAGGGCAGGACTTGAACCAAGTTACAAGAAAGGAGATTCCAACTAAACATTCGGGGAAACTTTCTGACAGTAAGAGCTGTTCGGCAGTGGAACAGCCTCCCATGAGTGGTGGTGGACTCTTCTTCCTTGGAGGCTTTTAAGCAGAGGTTGGATGGCCATCTGCCATCGATGCTTTAGCTGAGATTCCTGCATTGCAGGGGGTTGGACTAGATGACCCTTGGATCCCTTCCAACTCTAAGATTTTATGATTCTATGACTGTGGAGGCAGAGCACAGTCATCATGGCTATTAGGCATGAACAGTCTTTATCTCCAATCCTTGGTAGCCATCCTGCAGGAGCGAGTTCTTTTGCACATTTTTTGTAACAAGTAACTAACAAGTTCAAAAAGAAGAAGGAATGATGATAATTAAACAATTGTAGTTTCAACATCCATAAAATTGGAGCGTTTGGCTTCATACACTTACCATTCTACTTCCAAGGAGGTTCCACTTTCTTGGTTTTTGTTTAGTTTTGAAGCATTCTGGCTTTATTTTACTGCCAATAGGAGTAAATATTTCATTACAGCTATTCAAAGTTGCCCATCAGCTTGGTAATTCCGAAGCTGCTATTATTTATTCATACCGCTATCAAGCTGGTGCAAGAATAATACGTTATTGTGATAGGTTAATATAATAGCTACAAAAAGAGGCATTAGAATTAATGCTTAATGGGAAATTGAGATAGGAATGAAGGAAACCCTGTCAGATGAAAGTGTTTTTGTTTGGCCAGTTGCTCCTTAACAGATTGTGGAAGGAGTCTCTCATTTGAACATGATTATGTTACGCTGAATATACTCCAAGCCCCTGGACAGCCCCGGAGCTCACTCTTGTTGCCAGCATGCAAAATGATTAAAAGCTTTTAATGCAAGGCCTGGGAATCGCTCATCTGCAAAAGCACATTGCCAAATGAAGACCATAATTCAACCAAAATAGTTGGAATTCAAATGTATAAAGAGAAGAGAAATGTATCATTAGCTCAGAAGAATGTACTCTAAATCCAGAACACATTACTGTGCCAGGACAGTATTTCATTGTTTGGTGAGTTGTTGCATGTGCATATTCCACTCTTGAGTGGGTAAAGGGCTCAGTGCCTCAAATAATAATAGAACAGAGAATGATCCCTGACTCCCAGGAGCCTCCAATGACACAGCTGGATCCAGAAGCATCCTCAGACTGCAAACTTGCTCCTCCGGGGGAAGAGGAACCCATCCAAGGTAGGCAGTTGATCAATTTTTCAGACACAGAAACCACTCACCCATAATGCCTCTCTCTTGCATCAAAAAGCATTTAAAACCAGCAGTTGAAAGCAGTTTGGCCTGACAGAGGCCAAGTGATCAGCACCATCTGCACCTTAATTTTCAAAGGCCTGTCTGAATAAGTTCTTAGCCTGCCAGTGGAAGGGTAACAAAGAGGGAGCCAGTCTAACCTCTCTTGAGAGGGAATTCCATAAAATCGGAGCAGCCACAGAAAAGGCTCTGTCTTTTGTGTCACCACAAACTGTGCCTCTGGTGTTGATGGAACAGAGAGAAAGTGCTCACCCAAGGATATTGGCACCTGGGCAGGTTCAACAAAATTCTTTATTTGAGTTTACAGACACCTGCTGCCACTGAACTAGCAGTGAGATATTCCATCTCTTAGACAAGAAGCAGATTATTTTATTCAGATCATCCTCATCTGCCAGCCTAAGCACCAGGAATATCTTTCAAGGCAAGCTGTTATATCACAACTGAGAATGGCAATGACATTCATGTTCAACCCCTCCTTCAGATCCACAAATAAATAAATGTGATTCTAGAAGAATTTTATCTGAAATAGTAATACTACGAAAGCCTTTAGGAAGTAGGGAGATGTCAGATCATACAAGTTGCTCATGAGATGCTGTAAAGAAATGAGAGGTGGGAAATGGTGAGAATAATGGATTCTGGATTGATTCTGCATCTTGGCAAACTTAGAATTCAAAGCGCCTGCTTTCAATATATTTATGCACCTGATCCAAGCTCTATTTTTTAGAATTAGAAAATCAATACCAAATGCCTGGTTTTTTATTTCACCATGAGGCATCCAGCTATTCTGCTTTTTATTGTATCCTGGCGCCAATATCCAGTCCATCCATATCCATTTAAAATAGTAAAGCAAACATGCCATGAAGATGCACATCACAACAGGGCATGAGTTCCACATTCAGATATTTTCCAGTATTTAAAGATCCTCTGACTTGGGAAACTTCCCAGTTTCATCCCCATAAGTTAGCTGAAAAGCATTTTCCCATCATATGCCTTAAGACCTGGGATGACCAAGTTAGATTCTTGCTTACTTGCAAATCTAACATGGTTTGTGAGGGCATACGTAGAATAAGGAGCATAAGAAACTACAGAGTCAGATCACTAGTCCATCTTTTGTCTTTTCTGATTGGCTAGTGGTTCTCCAGGATTTCATCTAGGTTTTCCTCTCAGACCTACCTGAAGAAGCCAGAGATCAAACCTGGGCCTTTGTGTATGCAAAGCAGATGCTATACCACTGAGCTACAGCCCTTCTGACTGGAAAAGAAAATGCGTATTTTGTTGCAGACAGTGTCATCACCCATTTCGTCTTCATCTTCAAGCTGCTAGAGTTTCACTTGTGGGTGGGCTCCAAAGATAATCACACTTGATGTCACAAACAAACAAAGAAGAAGAGTTTGGATCTGATATCCCGCTTTATCTCTACCCTAAGGAGTCTCAAACCAGCTAACAATCTCCTTTCCCTTCCTCCCCCACACAAACACTCTGTTAGGTGAGTGGGGCTGAGATACTTCAAAGAAGTGTGACTGGCCCAAGTTCACCCAGCAGCTGCATGTGGAGGAGCGGGGAATCGAACCCGGTTCACCAGATTACAAGACTACCGCTCTTAACCACTACACCACAAACAAACATTGTATATGGCTTTTGCCTGTGGCACACCATCCCATCTCTCTTGCATCCAAGACGCTAGCTTGCATCCAACACTGCCATTGTGAGAGCGTAACAAACCTCTACTCACAAAATAGGACTTTCCCTTCTCACCCCACGTGCGGAATCTGCTACTGAGAGTTTGGGGGTGCTGGGAGCAATGGGAGTTGTCATCCAAACATTTGGAGGGCACCAGGTTGGCAAAGGCTGAATTATAGGTTTAAATGGAAAACTATATTCCTCGGGATTCCTCGTGGCAATGGATGTGTCACGCCATACATTTAAAGCACTAGGATACCACTTTAAACAGCCGTGATGTCTTCCCCCAAAGAATTACGGGAGCTGTGGTTTGTTAAGGGTTGTTAGCAGATCTCTTTTCCCCTCACAGAAATACGATTCCCAGAGTTCCTTATGAAGAGGAATTGATTGTTAAGCCACTCTGAGGACTGTAGCTCTGTGACGGGGCCTCGTAACAACTTTCAGCACCCTTAACAAACTAAAGCTCTCGTGATTCTTTAGGGGAAGTCATGACTGTTAAAAGTGGTATCCTAGTGCTTTGAACATGTGGTGTGAATACGGCCTAAGTTTGCACAGAGGCTTCCATAGCTACTGGGGAGCAAGGAAAATTATGGGTGACATTTCTGCCACTGCCAGCCTTTTGTTGGTAGTTCCTAACCTTTCCTCCTTCCTAACAAAATAAGTTTGAAAAGAGAGTTAGCTGGATGGGGGCAAAGACACGGCTCACCACTTAATGCTCTCAGCTGCTGCAATTTTTAAATTGGACCATAACCGTCTAATGTAATTTGCTGCTGCTTCATGAGCAGCTGTTTGTATTCACAACTCTGCATAATAATCTGCCTTGGTTTTATGGTAGCCTTCAGTATCTGGCAGCTCTCCTTGCTTGGTCTGCCTGCACTCCTCATCACACCAGACCACATTAAATATCGAGCTATTCAAGAAATCCGCTAGCTCAGGCTTTTGTTTCAGAATCCAGGCTTCACAGGCTGCAATCCACCCCATACATCAAAAGCGTGATTATACTGCTTTAACCATCAAGGTTTCCCCCAGAGAATTCTGGGAATTGTTCGCAGACCTCTGTTCCCCTCACAGAGCTACAACTTCCCAGAGTTCCCTGGGAAGAGGGATAGATTGATAAGCCAGAATGCTTTGGAGGACACCATGACTGGTAAAGTGGTGTAATGTGGAATTCAATACAGTGGTACCTTGGTTGTTGAATGCCTTTGTTGTCGAACATATCAGCTCCTGAACATCA
The DNA here is from genome assembly GCF_964270895.1 of Podarcis filfolensis. Taxonomy (NCBI): domain Eukaryota; kingdom Metazoa; phylum Chordata; class Lepidosauria; order Squamata; family Lacertidae; genus Podarcis; species Podarcis filfolensis. Next base: position 99,256,800 of record NC_139606.1, read on the forward strand.
CAAATTCAGAAGTGAGTTCTCCAGTTTGTGAATGTTTTTTGGAAGCCGGACGTCCAATGTGGCTTCCGCTTGAGTGCAGGAAGCTCCTGCAGCCAATTGGAAGCCGCGCTTTGGTTTTCGAACCGTTCTGGGGTACCATTTTATATGCTTTGGATGTGGTCTTGGCGTCCTTCAGACATGTTTTACTGTATTGATTTTGTTCAGTGTTTTCATATATCTGGCTGCATTATGTATAGTGTAAATCACTTGCAGACTGTTCATTAAAAAGCAATATAGGTAAAGGTAAAGGGACCCCTGACCATTAGGTCCAGTCGTGGCCGACTCTGGGGTTGCGGCGCTCATCTCGCTTTATTGGCCAAGGGAGCCGGCGTACAGCTTCTGGGTCATGTGGCCAGCATGACTAAGCTGCTTCTGGCAAACCAGAGCAGTGCACGGAAACGCCGTTTACCTTCCTGCTGGAGCGGTAACTATTTATCTACTTGCACTTTATGCTTATGAACTGCTAGGTTGGCAGGAGCAGGGACCGAGCAACGGGAGCTTACCCCATCGCGGGGATTCGAACGGCCAGTCTTCTGATCGGCAAGCCCTAGGCTCTGTGGTTTAACCCACAGCGCCAGCCGTGTCCCTAAAAAGCAATATACACATAGAAAAATATAATAATAGAATCGTAGAGTTGGAAGGGAACCTGAGGGTGGTCTAGCCCAACTCCCTGCAATGCAGGAATCTCAGCTAGGTCAGCTATGACAGATGGCCATCCAACCTCTGCTTAAAAACCTCCAAGGAAGGAGAGTCCTCCTTGCAATGACACATATGATCTTTCCCTGAAATGCTTGCAAAAACCTGCGTAACATGACATTGAACCCCACCCACTTTCTCTTTTCTCTAAAGCAAGGGTTGCCAATGGGTGCCCTCCAGATGTTGTGGACTACAACTTCAATCAGCCCCAGCCAGTTGATCTAAAGGTCAGGGATGATGGGAATTGTAGTCCATAACATAGTCCTGCTTTGGGGAACCTTTGGTATTCCAGATATGGCTGAACTACAGTTCTCCCCGTCCCTGGCCATTGCCCATGCTGGCTGATGGGAGCTGTAGTTCAGCAGCATCTGAGGGGCAAAGGTTCCCCACAGCTGTGCTGCTTTATTAACTGCCCTAGGAATATAAATCTATGTTGATGATATGGGATATAAATGTTGAAAATGCAAATAAATATATAAGTAGCAAAGCTTCTATGACTTTGGATGTTAGCATTTCAATCAGTTCCTATTCAGTAGTTTTGCAGGTTTTCTGCCTCTGTTTTCTCGATAAGCACCTTTTTAAAAAAAACCCTTAAAGGAATATGAAAGTACAATAAATAAGCATGCCTATTTAATTAACTTACCATAACTTACCAATATAAATTACCATGAAATTTCTTTTAGTTTTATTTATAAACAGTTACCGGAACTGCTGAGGAATGGATTTTAATTTCCGTAGCTCGGCATGATATATCTGAAATACTCAGAGAACAGAATTCTTCTAAATGCTGTGCACCCTTCTGATAAAAAATAGTACAAATCAGGTCTGTTGAGCAGGAAATTCTTAATTAACAACAAAACAACAACCACCAAAATGCACCCACCCACTTTGACCTGGTATCCTAAAACTCTAAGGGTAGCCTAGGAAATGCTGAGCATTTGGAAACTGGTCAGAATATATATTATTTTGCTTCCATTCCTCTATATGAAGGAAGCAGGTGAGTGGGTGAGTATAAATGGACAATAATTTTAGTGAGTTTGAGGGCACTTTCAGACTAAGTATTTTCGGGTGGCAAATTCAGGTTGTGCAGTTATAGTTGATGCAATAAACCTGCTTCCCCCAGAAGAGTGGACCTTTTGCGATAAGGAAAGTGAGGGGGAAGTTCTCTGGGAAGTGTGGCACAACACTTCTGATGGTGCAGACAGCCTGCAAACAAATAAGAATGACGGCTCATTGAAAAGCCAACATTGTGTTGTCGCAAAACTGTGCCACCGTGGCGCAAGAGGGCAACTGATATCAGCAGGTTTGGAAGTTGTTGTTGTTGAAAAAAGTTAAGGGAGAAGGGGGCCCCAGAATAATAGAATCATAGAATTGTATGCTTGTAATGGATCTCAAGGGTAACCTTGTCCAACTCCTTGCAATGCAGCAATCACAGCTAAATAATTTTGTTTGTTTGTTTGTTTTTCTCCTTCTTGGAGGCTAGGACCTGAACCAATGGCTTCAAGTTACAAGAAAGGAGATTCAAACTAAACATCAGGAAGAACTTTCTGATGGTAAGAGGTGTCTGATAGTGGAATAGACTTCAGTGGAAAGTGGTGGACTTCCTTGGAGGTTTTTAAGCAGAGGTTGGATTGTCATCTGTCATGGATGCTTTAGCTGAGATTCCTGCATTGCAGAGAGTTGGACTAGATGACCCCCGGGGTCTCTTCCAACTCTACAATTCTGTGATTCTATGAATCTCTGGCAGATGGCCATCCAACCTCTGTTTAACAACTTCCAAGGAAGAAGAGTCTACCATATTCTGAGTTGGATCAGTAATCGGTCCAATGAAAACTGAACGTTGGCCATGAAGTTCTGACAGACTGATGGGGACAAGGATGGAAAACTGGGTGAGGCAGGAGGGAATGGAATTGAGTTGTGAAATCCTGAACAGGGATCACTCCACTCTGCAACATTTACTTGTGGCCTTAATGACAGAAGGGGTCTTAGCCAGTAAGTGAAATCTTGCCATAGCACTGGAGTAACAATACAAATGGGCTTGGAAGGAGTGGCCAGACAGATTCATTTCACCAATGTCAGCCAACCCCCGTGGTTTCATTTATGCAGAGCCTTGGCTTTTAAGGGATCTGAAGGCTTGTCCCATTTAAAGAAAGAAAGAATGGAACACGCAATGACACAAGAGAGGCCTCCCTTTTGAGAACTTAATTCACATTTTGTGAACGTTCCAGCAGTGGTGATAAATAGTGTTGAGAATCGTGTGCTTACCTTTGTGTGCAGTTCCATACAGTGATCGATGTACTGTAGCTGGTTATCATTTTTCCTTCGCTTAATAGCCTGCAAAAACAAACACACACGGAACATAAATCAACATGACTCATGATGTACTTGTTGAGCCACTTATTTCCTTGAATGGTTTTTCGGTGCCAAAAACCTTTTGATCTCCTTTGGCAGAGAAGTTTCCGCAACATGGCAGAGCTCGAGCAAGCCAAGTAGGGTAAGAGATAAACGGACTCCTCGCCTAATCTGGATGTCAGGTTTCCTTGCTTGCATTTTTTCCAGGAGCATGTATTGTGATATGGGCTGGGAATGTCTGGTCGAGCATATTTTCAGTGGTCAGGCATGTTCTGATTTTCCTGCAGTTCAAAACCTTATTCAGGCTACCAGCTTTTGCAAATGCAAGACCACAGTCCATTTACTTATGCAATCCATCCATCCATCTTTATTCCAATTGAAACTTCCTCCCAAAAGAGCCCAGGGAGGGGCGAAATACAATATTATTGATAAAGCAACATCATTGAAACACTACAAAGTTGAAACAGTTCTACTACATTTCATAAAATACACAATTCTAGATGCTGAATGGACTGCTCAAAACAATCCAGGGTGCAATTCTATACTTCTTTAACAGTGGAGCTCCTATTGCAATTTAGCTGTTGCTGGACTACATTTTCTAAATGCTTGATGCTTTATCGTGTTTTTAATATTCTGTTGGGAGCCACCCAGAGCGGCCAGGGCAACCCTGTGTTGGCTATTTGCACATTAGTTGCGCTGCAGAGAGCTTGCTGGGGAGACCACACATTACAAGGAACACAAAATAACTTTAAAAAGGTAAAGGTACCCCTGCCCGTACGGGCCAGTCTTGACAGACTCTAGGGTTGTGCGCCCATCTCACTTAAGAGGCCGGGGGCCAGCGCTGTCCGAAGACACTTCCGGGTCACGTGGCCAGCGTGACAAAGCTGCATCTGGCGAGCCAGCGCAGCACACGGAAACGCCGTTTACCTTCCCGCTAGTAAACGGTCCCTATTTATCTACTTGCACCCGGGGGTGCTTTCGAACTGCTAGGTTGGCAGGCGCTGGGACCGAGCAACGGGAGCGCACCCCGCCACGGGGATTCGAACCGCCGACCTTTCGATCAGCAAGCCCTAGGTGCTGAGGCTTTTACCCACAGCGCCACCCGCGTCCCTAAAATAACTTTAGCTAGGTTTTAATAACAAAAACAAAAACTCCTTTTACACTAAATATATCAACAAGCATGACCCAACCACTAACCCATCCCCCAGGGGACTGGGAGAGCTAGGTGCTGCTCTTTATATACTATACCCAATTGCTGACACAGCTTAATTAACACAACTTAGCAGCACCTGCTATACTGTTTCACAGCTGTAAAACTAGATCACGTTATTTGCTCTGGCCCTTAAAAAAATACACATCTTGTGAAACAATAATGAACCTTCAAATTTAAAGAGACCATTCAACACCCTGTTGTTGTTGTTGCTGCTGCTGCTGCTGCTGTTACTATTATTATTACAACTCCCAGCAGGCATGGCCCTTAGCCATGTTGACTGGGGCTGATGGGAGATGGAGTACAACAATATCTGGAGGTCCATGGGCACCACCAGTCGTGCTCCGTCTGAGGGTATCAGTGGCTGAGGTGGAGCAAAAGGGATCAGGTGGCCTTTGAGGTACTTTTGAACCCAAATTGTTTAGGGCTTTGTAAATTAAAACAAGAACCTTGAAACTGACCCACTGACAAATCAGCAACCTGTGCAGCTGTCTCAACAGCAGAGTTGCCAGAGATCTGCTCCCTTGAGCAGTCTGGCCTCTGCATTCTGCACCAGCTTCAGCTTCCAGACCAGATACAAGGTCAGACCTGTATAAAGTGTGTCCTAGTAATTCTTTTGCATTGTTCTACTGAATTTAGACTGGGTTTTCTTTTAATGAGATCCCCCTTCAGCACTGATGTATTTGTGGAAAATGCAGTCCATGTGAGAGAGGACTTTGTATACTTCTTTGTTTTTCTGTTTTTACTTTTGTTTAGATTAGTATGGTGTTTTTTATTGTAATGTATTATGAAAGTCTTAATAAAATCTTATTTTTTAAAAAGATGCAAGACAGAAATGAATTGACTATGACATCTGTAAATTTCATTGTTTTGATGTATTTTTATATAAACCAAGCCGGGAACATGTTTGAACAGGAGTTGACACTGGTGATAAATAACAGATATCCTTGTGCTTGTGGATGAAATAGCTTGTGTGTGTGCAATGAAATTGAACATCAACAGCAGGCACTAAAACTAGGATGTGACTGCTTTGAGTTAGTTCGAACTAGGTAGAAGAGTGTGAACAGAAGGGTTTTTGGATCTCTCAGCTATGTCTGCTCCTTGAAGATTAAATGTAAGCCCCTGGTAACTCTCAGAACTGTCTTGTAATCAGGAACGGATTTGAACTTAAACTGAGGGCACAGCAAAGAATTTAGCAGAATGATTACTGCATGTAGGTCATGACCACCCTTGGATTATCTACAGGCAGCAGGAGGGAGAAGAGGGGCAACATCAATCGGGGTTTAAAGATTGGAGGCACCACTTGTATCAGGAGATCCTTCCCTCCAGCGTGGCACTTTACTTTAAGCAAGGAATGAGTCCAATTTTAACAAGAAGTCATTGATTTTGTGGGGTTTTGAGCAAGTACAGCTATTTTCAGTTTTATCTTCATGCGAAGGTGACTGAGCAGTGCACACTGCAACTTTTACTACAGAGAACTGAGTTCCAAAGCTTCCTTTTTTTTCTAAAAAAGAAGTCGGGCAAACCTACAGCATGTCTGACTGCACTCGTTTCTTCCATGTTAGAATCTGAGCACACACGACTCTACCTCACTTAGCACAGCCACAACATCGCTACACAAGCAGTGCATATTCTTCATATGACAAAACTGTATTCTTCCCAAGTTATTATTTTAATCAGAGAAATTGCTTGAAAGAGAGAGAGGACAATCTTCAGGAATCAACGTCCTTGCCTAGGGCCAGAACTGGTCTGATCTCTATAAGGGATAAACCAGGATTAAATTCATGGAGATATCATATGCCCCAGCTGTTCATTTTTCAGTTAAATTTCTGACCTTGTCATGTTGCAATCTTGTTTTGGGGAGACATGCCAGGTTGTGCTTGGCTTTTTGCTTTGGGGACACTTCTTATTTCAAACCTCTTCTCAAGGTCTCCAGAACAGGGGTGGGGAACCTGTGGCTCTCCACATACACTTGGACTCCAATTCCCATCAGCCTCAGTAAGTGTGGCCAATGGTGAGGGGTGCAGGGAGTTGTAGTCCTCGCAACATCTAGAGGGGCCACTGATTTCCCACACACGCCCTAGAAATTAAGTGTTGGATGCAGGCATAGCTATGTTTAGAATAGACCCAGTGAAATAAAGGCAACTTAAATCAGTTATGATGTAAATCACAGAATCATAGATTCATAGAATTGGAAGGGAGCATGAGGAATCTTTCACCCAACATGGTGCTTGAACCCACAGCCCTGAGATTAAAAGTCTCATGCTCCACCAACTGAGCTATGGTTGCAACAGCCCTGCTCAAAGGGGTGGCAAAATCTGAATTGTATCTTGTGTGTGTTGGCTCCCTTGTTATACCAGGTCAGACTTTTGTGTCCATTGAGCTCTGACCCCACCAGACTCATAACATAATGTATTCTTTATATAGACCTATTGGTGTGCTTGGTGTTTGTGCTTTACTGAGTATAGTCGTACCTTGGAAGTCAAACGGAATCCATTCTGGAAGTCCGTTCGACTTCCAAAACGTTCAGAAACCAATGTGTGGCTTCTGATTGACTGCAGGAAGCTCCTGCAGCCAATCGGAAGCCATGGAAGCCCCGCCGGACATTCGGCTTCCAAAAATAGTTCACAGTCACTTCTGGGTTTGCAGAGTTTGGGAGCCAAAACGTTCGAGAACTAAGCTGTTCGAAAACCAAGGTACGACTGTATGTGAGGAGCTTGCGAATGAAGAAAGTGAAAACAGAGGCAAACAGAGAGTCAATAGCTTATTGTTTCAGTTAACTGGGCTTATATGGTAGCTTTGTTATAGGCTCAAGTTACCGTTGGACATGGGAATGTGGGGATTGTACCAAAGGCCTCTCAGGAAAGGTGTGTTTTGAGGAGGGGTGGATTTGAAAGTAGTAAGAGAGGCAATCTCACATAGGTGTTAGCCACCCCTGCAATAATGGTTCCTGATCCACCAGTTAACATGCGTTGGGTTCCATTTTATACTTTGCGCAGTGGCAGTATCATAACCAATGAGGTTAATCTGAGGTGCAATTATTGCTAATTGAAAACTTTTCCCTTAAGCAATTCTTCTTGTTGACATGAGTTGTGGTTCTAGTCCACAGGAAACAACTAATTGTGTCCCCCCTAATTGTTGAATTGGGGTACACAGGGTAAGGCAGTCCTTATTGTATCCTGGGCCTAAGTCATTTAGGGCTTTGTACACAACTACAAGACCTATGAACTTGGCTCAGTAGCAGACAGGAAGACATGGCACTGCTTTGCCCCAGGAGCAGCTAGATAACTCCAGCACCTTTCTGAATTAATGATGGGTGAATGCACAAGCAATTTTTCTGAACTAATGAATATGAGTTTCTTAAGAAACAAATTTCCCATGGCACAACTTCCAGTTACCTTTTGTTCTGATCAACAAATTCCCTGGCGCTTGCAAAATGATTGCATACTGATCTATCCTTTTTTCTTTTTTCTTTTTGGCATGGAAAATTCTAATTTAGTTGTCACCATAACTTTCTATTGTCACAAAAAATTACACAAAGGAATATATTTATTGTTTCCCACTTAACAGCAGGAGAAATTATGTCTTCAGCAAAACAGCGCTGAAGCTTTCTTTCATCTTCATGCTCATTAGAGTTCAAAGGAGGGGAGGAAAGATAATTTTCAATGAAGATGGGGCAACTGGGATGACATTGGCAGGGCTGCGCAGGGGGGAAAACATTAAACCTGTGGGGACTTGAATGCCATCACTGTCAAAAGGGGTCACAGTTTTGGGACAGCAAATCCCCAGCTGCCTTTCTAGAGAACAAATGTGGAGCAAAAGGTTTGAGCCAGGCCAGAACCTGTAATAGGTTCATCTTAAGAATGAAAAAAAAGCCTGCTGGATCAGGCCAGTGTCCCATCTAGCCCCAGACCCACCAAGTGTCTGCGTTTTCCAGGGACGTCCCTGACTTAGAGAAGCCGTCACGGTTTCTGATTTGATCCTGGAATGTCCCGCTTTTCCTTAGGATGTCCCTATTTTCATTGGAGAAATGTTGGAGGGTATGAAGTCCAGCATCCTGTTATCACAGTGGCCAACCAGATGCCTGTGGGATGGTCATAAGCAGGATCTGAGCACAGTAGCACTCTCTCTGCCTGCCGTTTCCAGCAACTGGTATTATTCAGAAGCAAGAACATCATTTCCCACATTTTACTAATAATATTTAATGCAATTAAGGCTTCAATCTAAAGCCAGCCAGATGTGGCATGAGTGCCACTCTGCAAGTTGGAGGGCAGCTATGCCCCAGAAAGCTCCTCAATATGCCCCTGAAAACTATGGGCACAGATGTTTCTCAGTTTGATCCTTTTGTATGGTTTTGTAGTATTTTATGCATTTTATGCATTGTGACTTGCCATTATTTTAGTTTAGTAATTCTTTATTGTAATTGTTAAGTGTAAACAGTTTAATTGTTATTTGCTGATGTTTAACTTTACTGTTTACTGTTTTGTTCTACTGGATTATTCAACATTGCTTTATTTGCTGTAAATTGTTTATTTTAAAGTTATGTTTTTATTATGACTGTTTTATTGGATCAGATTGTTATTAAGTGTGTGATCTTTGCTGTCTACTTTGTTGTTTCTTCAGCTTGCAAACAGCTTTGTGTCGAGTAATATAGAAAGGCAGTATACAAATTAAAAGTGAAGTGAAATGTGTTCACAGGCTTCCAGTCCTTGCTCCTCTGACATTACCCCAGAAGAAGCCCTCAGCTGTGCCAGCCCTGGAGCTGCTGCAGTTAATTCCCTCCCATTCACTGCAACTTTCCCCCAAGCTCAGCATGCCAGCAAAACTTAAGAAGGTGCTGAAGCTCTGTGGAAGATCTCACACTTTTGCAAGGTCCCTGGTTCAATCCATGACATTTCAAGGCAGGGCTAGTGAAAGACCAGAGAGCTGCTGCCAGCCAGTGTCACCAATACTGAGTTAGATGGTCTAAGGCTGCTTCCTATGTTCCTCCACCGTAGAAGCTCTCCCCCAGCCCCACAGGATTGATCTGCCTATTACTTTAAGCACAGTAAGTGTTGCGTGGCGATTCCCACCTCCCCCCAGTAGGAATAAAGACACAGGACACCATTATTTTAGGTTAATGGGCAAAAATTGGCGACAACTTTATTGGTTACAGGTAAGAGTGGTATTGGCTTAGGCATTGGTCCTATCAGACTATCCGGCTTCAGCCTGCTTGCATGAAGACTGGGAAGTGCTGATGCACATCAACTAGGAACTCCCCCGGGGTCACTGCTCAGGGGCGTGCTTTAGGCCCTGGCCTCCATAGGTTTCGGACGAGGCAACACCCTCCGGAATCCTTTACTGGACTACCCTTCAATATTTGGGGGAGGTGATGGAGCTCCTCCCCCCCAACACATCTACATAATAATACCCCTACCAATGCCTAACCGCCAAAACCAAAGACATTGTGATAGAATCATAGAATTGTTGAGTTGGAAGGGACCAAGAGGGTCGTCTAGTCCAGCCCTCTGCAATGCAGGAATCTTTTGGCCAACATGGGACTTGAACCCTCAACCCTGAGATTAAGAGTTTCATGCTCTACCTACTGAGCTAACCTGGGACACCTGCGTCTAGTTTGTTTGTTTCTTCTTTACTAAATTTTATTTAACATAATTATTACAAAATACAAGCAACATACTGCAAATACATACATATATATTTCAGATAAGCACACATATATAAAAAGAGTAAAAAAGGAAAAAGGAAGAAAAGAGGGGGAAAGAAAAAGAAAAAATAAGAAGAAAAAATGGAAGAATTTCTTCCAAATTTATTCTACAAATATCTCAATAATAAAATTTCATTGATGGACTTCCATCACTTACACTGCACTTCCTATATACATTTTGAGCAAAATTGTATCTGTTATTACATATTTTCCCCATACAATCTCATACAAATATTCTAATCAATAAGTTTTCTTAATCTTTCATAAATCTATTCTAAACACAACCAATACCTTACACTTAATCTTTGTCTACATAAATAAGTTGGAAGGGACCAAGAGGGTTGTCTAGTCCTCCAGCCCTCTGCAATGCAGGAATCTTTTGCCCAACATGGGACTCAAACCCTCAACCCTTAGATTAAGAGTTTCGTGCTCTACCTACTGAGCTAACCTGGGACACCTGCATCTAGTTTCTGATGGCTCTGCAATGACTCCCTGCCCTGTTAGAACTACAGAGTTGGAAGTTCACTGAGTCAATCCCCTGGTTGACGCAGGAAATCTGCTGCTTCCTTATCCCTGAGAGGTGGTCATCCATCCCAGCCTCTGCTTAATATTGTACACTATTCAAAGCTGATATGCTATTGGTCAGAGGAAAGGCTGCATGGGGAAAGAACTCTTCATCTTGCAGGGGAAAAGCTGCGTTTATTCAGATGACTTCAAAGGCTAATGATCCTGTGAGTGGAACAAAATCAATATACGGTACATGTCTATCTGCTGCAAACAAAGGGTGGGAGTTGAATCAAGTCTCCCAAGGCCTTAATTATTCATAATGTTTGCAGGACTGATTCAAAGGAGATAATTGAGCAAGGCAAGGTCTAATGGATATTGCAGGAGCGAATCTGTGGCCTGCAAAACTTTGGCTGGAGCTTCTATAAATACTGGTGTAATTAAACTGGCACAGGTGAAGTTACCGGCTGTACAGCACAATATGTTCCTGACTTGTCTCCAAAGGAAAGACTTCCCCAAACTGATGTGCTGCAGAGATTGCAACTCCCATCATCCCTGGCCATTGACTCTGCTGCCTGGGGCTGATGGGAGTTAACATAAGAAGAGGAGAAGAGCCCTGCAGGATCAGGCCCAACTCAGCCAGCATCCTGCCCAACCAGATGCTTACGGGAAGCTTGCAAACAGCACCTGAGTGCAACAGCACTCTCCCATACCCTCCAAGTCTCCATTTTCCAGGATCAGTCTCGGAATTACAGAAGCCACCCTTGTTTCTGATTGGACCCCAAGCTGTCCTACTTAGCCTTCAACAGGATGTCCCTATTTTCATTGGAGAAATGCTGGAGGGGATGCTTTCCCCATCAATTATGTTTCAGAGGCATACTTCCCCCAACAGTGGAGGTAGAACAGAGTCATCTGCTAGGAATCACAGGAGTGCTGTTGTCTTCAGGTCCTGTTTGCAGAGCTTCCACGGGCATCCCACAGAATGCTAGACAAGATGGTCCACTGGGTTCTTCTAACATTCTTCTGATATGTTCATCTGAAAAATTTCCTACCACCGAATGAACACCATGCTTCCCCAATTCTCCACCGTCAAACGTGGTGGTGTGATTTGTGTGTTTGTGTTTGGGCATTTTGCTTAGCCTTATATATGCAGCTCAGTAAAGCATTGTTGTTGTTTAGTCGTTTAGTCGTGTCCGACTCTTCGTGACCCCATGGACCAGAGCACGCCAGGCACTCCTGTCTTCCACTGCCTCCCGCAGTTTGGTCAAACTCATGCTGGTAGCTTCGAGAACACTGTCCAACCATCTCGTCCTCTGTCATCCCCTTCTCCTTGTGCCCTCCATCTTTCCCAACATCAGGGTCTTTTCCAGGGAGTCTTCTCTTCTCATGAGGTGGCCAAAATATTGGAGTCTCAGCTTCAAGATCTGTTCTTTCAGTGAGAACTCAGGGCTGATTTCCTTCAGAATGAAGAGGTTTGATCTTCTTGCAGTCCGTGGGACTCTCAAGAGTCTCCTCCAGCACCATAATTCAAAAGCATCAATTCTTTGGCGATCAGCCTTCTTTATGGTCCAGCTCTCACTTCCATACATCACTACGGGAAAACCATAGCTTTAATTATATGGACCTTTGTTGGCAAGGTGAGGTCTTTGCTTTTTAAAGCATAGATTTGTACAAATATTTAGCAATGGCCTTTATGTTAAAATGACCCAGTGGTGGGTGTATGAGATGTAGAAAAAGTGGTCTGCCCAGGAAAGGCTGTAGCTGTGCAAGGTTGTTTAATGTTTACTTGCTGCTTGGAGGTGGGGGGGGGGCTCTTTAGGAATCTTCAGACACCAGGTTGTAATTGCTGGAGGTGTTAATTAGCCAAGCAGGTGATCTTGTTAGACGGGGAGCTCTGTAACCCTGGTAATTTCCACAGCATAATGAATCACACGGCTCTGTTCAGGGACTCTCTGACATATAAACCCGGGTTGGGAAGCTGCAATATTTTGCCATTGTGGTTTCTCCTCCCACACCTTGGGTATCTCATATGAAAATCCATTTCTCCTACATCCATTACTGTATTTGCATGAGAATCTACCAGATAATCTACCAAGGAAACGCTTCAAAAATGTCTTGGTGCAAAGCTGAACGAGATGAGTGTGCTGCAGTGGTTAAAATGTTGGACTTGGATCTGGAAGACCAGGGTTCAAATTCCCACTCAGCAATGAACCATCTGCAACTTTTCAATTTGAGGCAGAAATGGATGGAATCTGCAGCCAATCTCACCTTTTCTGATAACACAAATCCTGCAAAATTTCAAAAGGAAAGCTGCAGTTGATTTTCCCACAAGGGCAGTTGTTATTGTTTTACAGTGAGTAAAAAAAGAATAATATAATTTTCGCTAGTGTTTCATGGACAATTGATCTGAAAATGGCAGACATATATGAGAGATACCTCAGGGTAATAAACCTACCAAATTTCAAAGAAATTGGCCCAGGGATGAGAAGAATTAACAGGGATTTGCTTTTTGGGCAAAATAACTCCCGCTGGTGATGAGCTTAACTTGCAAACCATCTTCTCCCGACTCTAGTGTTTGCTCTCTCCTCCCCCCCCCATCATCCCACCCTGGCTTTATTGGGTTAGGGCAGGGGTCGGCAAGGTTTACCAGCCATGGGCCGGATCACACTCACGGAGATCGTCCGTGAGCCAGACTGGTGCAGTGCGACGCCGGAAATTGCGTCTATGCATGTCCATGGGGCTGGAAATTTCTTCTGCGCATGCCCAGACACTGAAAATTATGCCTGCACAGAAGCGATTTTCGGCGTCTGGACATGCACAGATGCGATTTCCAGTATCTGTGCATGCGCAGATGAAATTTCCGGTTTAGTGCAGTGGGCAGGGGACTTGCTGAGCAGGCGGCTCGGTTCAGGGGCAGCTCGTGGGCCAGTAAAATGGTCTTCGTGGGCCACATCTGGCCCATGGGCCGTACGTTGCCAACCCCTGGGTTAGGGTAAGTTTAGAGACATTCCTTTTGCTTTCAGTCAGTTTTTGTATTTAGAATATTTCTTTTAGGTCTGGATCCCTGAGATGCCACAAAGTACTGCTGGCACCCCCACTTTGAATCATGCAACCTTTCACAGATTCCACTTGGTTTTCTGATGAGCCAAAACCCCCTCTTCCCCTATTATGCTCTCTGGTTTGCCTCAGAGTTCAGGATCCATCTTTATCCAATGCCCACCCCAGACTTAACACCCCCTCCCTGTCAGTAGATGCATTCAGGTATCACCTAAGTCACACTTAGCTTGGTCCTAAAATAGGTTGCATTTTTGCTTTTTTAAATGGATTGGTATAATTTGTAAAAAAAACAACACCCTAAGAGCTATAATCTGAATTTGACAAGAATCAGAATAGTTTTGCACAATTTTGCTTAAGTTGTTTTTGCATTGATCCTGCAGAATAACTTGTTAAATTTTAAACACACTGCTTACAAAATGATATCTTCTGAATCAGTGAGGAGGAACACTAAAAGTGACAGCAACATTTACATTCCATTAGGGATGATGAGCTGCAAATCGAACTGGAGGTGTTGTTGTGCCAGTATGCAGAAGCCGCAGTGTGAACATATTAATCTTTGTCTCGTTAACCCAATCTTTAAATGAGTTTTTAATGTTTAGGGTTTATGTCATCTTAGGCTACCCCTAAACATACTCCTGTTTTTCAGGTCTTCCTTCATAGATTTGCGGAAGGGATGTGGGTGGCGCTGTGGTCTAAACCCCTGATCTTCTTTGGCTTGCTGATCATAAGTTTGGCAGTTCAGATCCATGCAACGGGGTGATCTCCCATTGCCCTGTCCCAGCTTCTGCCAACCTAGAATTTCGAAAGCATACCAGCACGAGTAGATAAATAGGTACCGCTGCAGTATGAAGGTAAATGGCATTTCCATGCGCTCTGGCACTTGCCGTGGTGTTCCATGCACCAGAAGCATTTTAGTCATGCTGGCCACATGACCCGAGAATGCTGTCTGCAGACAAATATCAGCTCCCTCGGCCAGAAAGAGGAGTTGAGTGCCATGCCCCATAGTAAAATTTGACTGGACTTAACCATCCAGGGGTCCTTTTCCTTTTCCTTTACCTTAGATTTGCATAGAACATTCCCTAACCATGGCCTTAAGGAAATGACAACAGATGGTACTTAGAGAAGAGGCAACGAGGTCTCCTATTGCCCATTTGCTAAATTTGTGACATCAGGGATCCTTTTCATCTTTGAAATATCTGCTGAGGAACCCCCTGTACACTGCAGAACATTTTGGCACATATTCTGTGGTGCAGAGTTGGTTCATGCAGAGGAAGCAAGCGGTGTCCACTCTGAATCAAGTCAAAGCAGACAAGATCAGGACCTTGGATAGCGCTGCTGGCTGAAGCATCCTCTTTCTCTGCCAGCTGCTGGAAATGTTGTCTTTGCAGGGAGCTGGGGATAACTGAAGCCTAACAGAGACCTGGAGGGTCATAGGTGCTGTCTCCTTTGCTGAAGCTGGTTGAAGGACCATTGACTTACTGTGCTGTCTTTGACCTTTGTGTGACCAGAGGTGTTTGCCATACAGTGAAGTCTTCAGAGAAAGAATCAGAATCAGAATTGTGGAGTTGGAAGAGACCACAACGGTCATCTAGCCCAACCCCTGGAATGCAGGAATCTTTTTGCCCACCGTGGGGCTTGATCCCACAAGTCTGAGATTAAGAGTCTCATGCTCTACCAACTGAGCTATTCCAGGCAATGATGGGCTTCATCCTATTCATGAAAGGGCCTCAGATAAGGTTCCTAGTTCTCTCCTTAAGGATACAGGCTGAATATCATCCTAATCAGAGTCTTCTGTGCTTGTTTCAGATAATTGCACATCACTGTCCGGAAGGTAACATATCCTCCCATTTCAATCTATGATGAACCAGATGGTCAGTCTTTTGTCAGTTCAGTTGCGTCTCCCTGGTCTGATTGTGATTTTTCAGGGCAGTGAGTTGCAACATCTGTTTCATCTGTTTTGCTCAGATGGGGTCCCTTAGAGACAGCGATGAGTTCTTTAGAGGATTCAGCTGGCAGGATGCTTCAGTGCTGTGAGACCTCATGTGACCTCCCTTCTTGAGTTCTTTCAGGCTGCACAAGAGACAGAGTTCACAGGATCCGCACATAATTCAAAAAAAATTATGTCATTTCTATGCAGTCAGATTCCATCCATTTGTGTCTCTGTGACTTTGGCAGAACGGTAATAGTTATTTTATTGCATTCATGGGCCACCCTGCCTCCAAGGAACTTAAGGTAGGATTTGTGGCTTTTCCTTCCCTCCGCCTCCAGTCGCATTTAATCCTCACACAAACCCTGCAAGGTAAGTTAGAGGTAGTAAGCGAGCTGCCTAAGGACACCCAGTGAGCTTTACAACAGAGTGGGAATTTGAACCCACTCAAAGGCTGCATACACACTATATATTTAGGACATGTTTAAAGCACATTGCTCTCCTCCCCCCACCCCAGAATCATGAGAACTGTGATTTACCCCTCACAGAGATACAATTCCAGCCCACTTAAAAAACAGCGGTTCCCATAATTCTTTGGGAGGTCCTTTAAACGTTTGGTGTGGCACACGGGCACATTGTAGCATCTCCAAGAACAGAGCACATTCTACCCAGCAACAATTCTGTGATCCCGATCATACTGTATTCTTAGAACTGGAACACAGAGCGGAAAGTCAATTTAATTTTAGCCTGGAAGTGCCCACAATGACTTTGATGGTGAATGATTCTCTTTCTGCGGCTCACAGCTGCTCTCTAACTAGCACATGAGTTGCAAGTAAAAGAACTTTCTGTCCTGCTATTATGCTGTGTAACTGATCAGAGTCTTACGCGATGATGAAGAACTATAAATGTCACATTTTTGGTGGCAAGCAAGGGTTTCATGGGCTGTATTGCAGAATTAGTCTACGCGTGCAATTAATATCATGTGGACGAGGAAGCAGAATCAGGGAGAAGCACATTCACCCTCCTCCTTCAACCACCAGCATCTTCCACATAACGTAAGAACATAATACAAGCCCTGCTGGATCAGGCCAGTGGCCCATCTAGTCCAGCATCCTGTTCTCTTGTGGCCAAACAGATGCTTAAGGGAACCCGCAAGCAGGACCTGGAATGCTGACCCTCACTTCCTCTTCTACGCAATGTTGATTTCATGGAAAAAAGGAATGCCTGCAGAGGGCTGTGGCCTACCAGGATTCCGATCAAGCAAGCCAACACTGTTGATTAAACCTTCAACTGCAGATCTTAACTAGAGCCTGATTGACACAGGCCTTTATATAACTTGTAGCATAACTTGATAGTTATCAGCTGAATGTGTGAACTTAGCTAAATGTGTAGACTGAATCGAGATGCCATTGTACCTGAGGTAATATGGAGAGTGTTCTCTCTCTGGTGTTTTAACTGAGATGGCCCTTTTGCATATGTAATAATAATAAAATAATAAATTTTTATTTATATCCCGCCCACCCCAGCCGAAGCCGGGCTCAGGGCGGCTAACAACAATAAAATAAGACAACATTTTAAAATCATTTCATTAAAAAAATACTTCAAATCAAATTGATGGCAACCATTGGGTAGAGTTCTGTGAAGATTGCCAAAGGAGGGAGTCAGGCTGTGCCCTGGCCAAAGGCTTGGCGGAACAGCTCTGTCTTGCAGGCCCTGCGGAAAGATGTCAAGTCCCGCAGGGCCCTAATCTCTTGTGGCAGCATGTAACTCAGCATGTAGTTTTTAAGTCATCGTGGGATGAACAGTCATGCATGAACTTAGCTCAATGGACTTCAGGGCCAATGGGATTGTGAAGGAAACAGGAAGTTCAAGTGCCTCCTATTTCCTGTTCCTAACTCCATGGGTCACTCTTCCTCTTCCCAGAAAATGTGAAACCTCTCCCCCACATCAGGTGCTTCCAAACCTTCCAGGTGAGTAAATGAAGATGTTGTGTGTTTCAGGCATAGTGTAGTGGAAAAACAGGAACCACAAGGCAGCATCACCACTTCAAAACACATCATCATCTTATTCTCAAAGCACAGGTACAGTATAGGGAAGGTGAAGTGAGTTTGAACACCCAAGTTTGATTGCTGTGGGTTTGGGTTTTTGTTTTTTTTTAAAGAGAGACAGTGGGAGCTGTGCTATAAAACTCTGAGCCTTACAATAGCCAAATTCCCTTCAGCTTGATTTAGAATGTGAAGCTCTTTCTTCGTGAGAGTTCAGGAAAAGTGTGTCTGTTTTCTGAGAGATTTCTTTTGGCTCAAGAAATTGGCAAATGTTTTGCCATTCCAGCTGGGGAAGAATTTTGAATATTGCAAACTGCACAAGTGCATATTTCTCTGAGCACATGACTACAAATTTCAATGGCATCGCTTTCTGGAATCTGGGTGCTTTTAAAGTAAGGGACTTAGGTGCATGGGTGCTTTCAAAGTTAACCGTGAACATCTATGGCAGGAATGGCGAAGCTGTGAGCCTTCAGAAATTGACTCCAACTCTCAACATCTCTGACCATTGGCCATACCAGCTGTGACTGATGGGTGTTGGAGTCCCATCAACATCCCGAAGGACACAAGTCCCCCTTCCTGACTTAGGGGGAGTGAAAACAAATTCAGGGAAGTTTCTGTTGCATCAGGAAAGAATGAAGAAAAATGTCCCTGCAATAAGTCAAATCAGCCTGCTGGTGAATTTAAAGAGAAATTGTGGAATGAATTGTAAAGCACATCTTGTGATTTAGAAAAATGCTGCCTTGGCTTTTGTTCCTCATGACTGGGGATGATAAAGCTCACAGAAACATATTTTAAGTGTTCAGTGGACCCTAAATAATCTAATATTATCCCCCACTGAGTCTATGCTCTAATCCACAGTTTCGATAACTCGTGGGTGGAACAGATCTTTTCCATCTGTTTTGCTTATGTGATTACAAATATTGGCCAGGATCCAAAGAGGTTTCAGCTAGCAGGAAATGATGTGCAGCAGAGCTGAAATTAATATTCAGACTTTTGCCAATTTTTTCCACTGGTTTTATTTAGAATGCAAACTTTATAAATCTAAAAATTCAGGTCAGAAATGGAATTTCTAACTGAAATTCAAGATCCTTAGACTTGTAGGAATCTCTTGGTTGAATGACAACAAACATACCATCTGCTGCTGGAGACAGGTGAATATTAATGAATATTCTCATTCTAATTGCCATATTGTAAAACAGAATATCATATTTATTCTGTTTATAGTCCAGCCTATTCCAAAGGCTTGGAAAGGACAACAATTTTAATTGTGCACCCGCTCTCACACATGGATAATTAATAGCTAACCTAAAATGCTTGTTTTGAAACACTGTATTTTAAAATTTTCTAACCCGCCTTTCAGGGCACACTGACCTCAAAAGGAGGTTTACACAAAGTTAAAATTCAACAGTGATATACACCCATCAACTCCACTGATCTATAAGCAGCAGCAAATAACTAACAGCACAGCGTGTTAATAGCAATCAAATGCAATGGAAGAAAAATGTCTAAGCTCTCTTGAAAACTGACAACAATGGGACCATTGCGTGAGGCCATGGCAACCAAAATGGCCACTGTTCCCGTGCAATAAAAATGGAGATGTCCCGCATTTTCCAAAGCACTTGCAAGACTCTTAAAAACTAGAGTTCCAGGCTTTGGGGTGGGGGTTAGGAAGCAGCATGCTTTAAATGATGGTGTGGATGTGACCAAAATCTCTTTGAGACTTTCTACTCTTAACTTCCGAAGCCTTGATCAAGCAGCCCTTTGCAGTGTGGTATCCCAATAATCCCATCTGTGCTTAATAAAGCAAAATTTAGGAAATTCCATCAACAGATGTTGCCCTATGCTTTGGAAAGCAACATGTGCCAATCCAGTAATATTATTAAACATGAACAACATTTACTAATTAGCCCTTAACTGCACATTTAAAAGGGGCCTATGCAACATGCATTGTTGTCAATGATGTTAGTTTTGTTCCTTTCTCTTTAGCTAACAGATAAAGGGTTTTTCCTTCAGTGAAGGCTGATCTGCATTTTGATTGCACCACTCCAGTTGATGAATAAGGCTGCCTCTTAACAAACATCAATTCAAGGTCTAGGCTAGCTGACCCTTCACCCCCCCCCCCCGGAAATCCCTTGGGAGCTCTTTAGGTTAGGGAAGTTGATTAATGTGTTGGGGAAATTAATAGATGAAAGGGAACTGAATTAATAATAAATTAAAAATTTAAAAAATGTCCAATGGCACCTTAGAGACCAAACTTGAGTCTTATGGACTGCAAGAAGATCAGACCTATCCATTCTGAAGGAAATAAGGCCTGAGTGCTCACTGGAAGGACAGATCATGAAGCTGAGGCTCCAATACTTTGGCCACCTCATGAGAAGAGAAGACTCCCTGGAAAAGACCCTGATGTTGGGAAAGATGGAGGGCACAAGGAGAAGGGGATGACAGAGGACGAGATGGTTGGATAGTGTTCTCGGAGCTACTAACATGAGTTTGACTAAACTGCAGGAGGCAGTGGAAGACAGGAGTTCCTGGCGTGCTCTGGTCCATGGGGTCACGAAGAGTCGGATATGACTAAATGACTAAACAACAACAAAAAGTGCCACTGGACAATTTTTTAATTTATTTCGACTACATCAGACCAACATGGCTACCTACCTGAATCTTGAATTAATAATAGTCAGCAGCAAGCAAATTACTGCAAACTGGAGGATTGGATGAAGAAGGTTAAATTATGAGAAATGGCAGGATTAGATGAAGTGCAATTGTGTACAGATATGATCACAAGGAATTATTGAATCATAGAATTGTAGAGTTGGAAGGGATCCTGAGGATCATCTAATCCTACCCCCTGCAATGCAGGAAAATGCAACTGTTGGCATGCAGAGGGCCGGGAGGCCAGCTGACTAGCCCCAGCTGAGCCGTCTCCTTCCAGTCTTCCCACTTTGAAGACCATCGGCATCCGCTCCAACATAAATCAGCGACCTGGGCTTCAAAGCCAGGGCACACTATCAGCAGAGCGAACTGCACACACAGATTATGTGTGAGGCTTGTGGAAGTATACTACAACACTGAGCTGTAGCTCAGTGGTAGAGTATCTGCTTTGCATGCAGAAGGTCCAAAGTTCAACCCTCAGGTAGGGCTGGAAGAGACCCCCTGTGTCAGGAATAGGTCAGCAATAAAGCACCTGGTGTCAATGAAGTTAACTCTTTACCCAAAGAAACAAAAACAGTGCAGGCCTCATGAGCACAGCAACTCCTCCCAGTAGGTCTTTACCCAATGCAGAAGTGGCAAGGACTGATGGTCCCCACTTTCCCACTACTCTCCAAGGCCCCTCCTCCAGTGCTTTCTCCAGCAGCCAAAGGCTCTGCCATCTTGTCTCTCTTTGCTCTGCCCTCTTTACTCCTCTCTGTGTTCTGGGAGACTAGGGGGGAGGGAAACTGGTCGAAGCAGGAGCAGGAGACTCCCTGGCTTCTTCAGCAGCCTCTCATCTCTGTCTCCTCTCCTGCCTCTGATTCTGGACTGCTCTCTGGCCCAACCTCTTCCTGCTCACTAAACCCTGTTGCCTCTTCAACTTCTGACACCTCCTCCTCCCAGTTTGCCCCCTCCCTTGTCTCCCTCGTAACCACTCATCATTGCCCCACAAGCAACCCCCTGGCTCTGAGTCTTCTTTCCCTGGGGGTTCCCTTGGAGGTTCCCCAGCTGGGGCCTCCCACCACCCTTCAGCATTCAGCCAGGCCACGAAACCCTGTCTGTAAACCCTGGAATGCCACAATCAGTCAACACAGACAATACGGAGCTAGACGGAGCAATATTTTGACTCTGCAAGGTGTCTTCCTGTGCTCCTGTTCCTGTGTCACTGCTAAAAGGTGAATCCCAACCCTGAGACATGGCTGGCAAATTTCTCCCTCCCCCACCTTGAGAAAATGTCCCCTCCCCACCCCACCCCAATTTCTGTGCCCACAAATAGGATGGAGAATGTTGAGAGGCCATTATCCCACATTTCTAGCTGGTATTGACATCGAGCTTTACAGAGATGTTTTAATGGGTTTTGAATTTTAGCAGAAGGATAAAATAAGACACTTTGTCTTTTCCTATTGTGAGGTTTATAATTCCACAATGACTAATGATTAAGACAGCTGGGATTCATGCAAAGGATAAAGCATATAGCCAGATGATAACATTTTTTCCATTCTCAGAGAAAGCATATGTGGTGATTCTTGAGGAAATCGCTGTCTGAAATCATTGGATGGCTCCCCAGCCCTCTCTGCGCTAGAATGAAATATATTATAGTAATCGTTAATGTTTAACAAGCCCCTTTTGTACAGTAAAATAATTCCAGGCATACATATGTGGCATAGGAGAAATGAGGTGCCAAAATATCTTCTTCCTTCTATTCAGTCTGATCATAATAATACTCTGGTGATTTTGTGCACAATATTCCGTCCAAAAATGTAGAAATCCCACTGGGTGCAAAATGTAAAACAGGTCAATTTTGTGTGGTTTAGGACTTTAATTGGAGAGAGCAATCAATAATATATTGAGTTATCATCCAAAAGCTGTTTGAATAGATTCATTATCCCTTTGTTGCTACTGTTTTTCTCCCTCTTCTCCCTCCCCTAGACCAACATGGATTTAGTTTGAATATATTAAAAATGAGGAACCTTTTTCATCCCAAGGGTTTAATGAAAAGAAAAGAGTGATTACTGTATAATAGTTCAAGGACACAGCCAGGTAAAAGCACTCAAGGAGGACACTGAACAAGACCAGTGAGGGATGTCACCTGAGAAGAGCAGGTGTGGTCTGAGGAGAGTCCCAGTGACCAGACAGAAAGGCATTTGGGCTGAGGTTCAATGTACCTTACAGACTACAGAAATAGCATGGACATGTCTATGTTATAAACAGACTCTATACCTACCTTTGGGGACCAGTAGCTACATATGAAATTTTGAAGACCAGACACAAAATGGCTGCCATGGAGGGGGGAACATGACATGAAATGGCTGCTCTAAGGGTTCCACCAGATTCTCTAAGGCAGATTTGGGGAGGGTGTGGAGCACGTGCTGGGAGAGAATGGGGGGGGGGGAGAGTTCTGTTGCAGAAGTGTAAATCCTTGAAATGATGGGACAAGTTAGTTAGATGCTGCCCCGTTGCTTTCTATATCTCAGTAGTGGTAAACCTCAGTCCAGATTCCTTTGATATATTCAAACTAAATCCATTTACTATGATTTAAATAAAAATCCAATGCTTTTCACCATACTGAGAAAGACTAGGACCAGGTGACCTGTAAAAGTAAAAAAGGGTAAAAGACCCCTGGACGGTTAAGTCCAGTCAAAGTCGACTATGGGGTGCTCATCTCACTTTTCAGGTGTGACTAAACCGCTTCTGGTGCAACAGGACACCTTGACAAGTGCCAGAACGCACAGAAACACCATTTACCTTCCCGCCCCAGTGGCACCTATTTATCTACTTGTGCTGGCGTGCTTTCGAACTGCTAGGTTGGCAGGAGCTGGGACAGAGCAGTGGGAGCTCACTCCGTCACGGGGATTTGAACCGCCAACCTTCTGATCAGCAAGCCCAAGAGGCTCAGTAGTTTAGACCACAGCATCTCCCGCGTCCACAGGTCACCTGTGCGCTGCTAAGTCAGCTGTCCAGGTGCTGTTAACTCTTGATGTGCAATTTCAAGACACCTCCTGCTCACCTTCTCATGGTTATCATTAAACTGGACTTGGACTGGAGAGCCACCTAAACAGAGGGTGCCTTCCAGTAGAGAACTGTCCTCTTTAACATAGGACACATAGTTTCCCTAATATGCTCGTCACTATTTCTGTGGGACAGGAGCCTGTGAGATTTTATCAACAGAACACAGCCAGTACTCGGTGTCTTCTGGTGAAGGGTTTTTATCTTGAGGCTTGCGAGTAACTCCAGCTGACACATCTCTCAGCTGAAAGTGATGGATGGATTGGTTGGACCTCAGGGGATTCATTTTGTGCACTCACTCATACATCTCTGAAAGTCAATCACACAGGGCAGGTGGCCTGAACAACTAAGGAAAAAATTAAGCAAGTTTCATAAAGCCTTCCATTTAAATATTCATTTAATGAAGGTCTAAAGAAGGCTTTTCCCCACTGGAAAGACAGAAGCCAACAAGCTCCTTTTGATTAAAATCAATGCCTTCAATTTTAACCAGATAACATTTCTCCCTTCATCTGCCTCCATGTAGTGAGCAGAAGGTCTAACTTTGGGGAAATGAGGGAAAGATTAATATGCAGACATGCTGATAATATTCAAATTAGTGTTTCACCATAGCATTTCCCAATAGGAAAAATAAATTATTCCCTCCCCGCAATGTTTTAGATTCCTACATATTTGGGCTCATGACCCTCTCCAAAGGATATGAAGATATACAACGTTATCTCCTAAATTTTGCCATTCAGTACTGATATATAGAGGGACACAGGTGGCGCTGTGGGTTAAACCACAGAGCCTAGGACTTGCCGATCAGAAGGTCGGTGGATCGAATCCCCACAACGGGGTGAGCTCCCGTTGCTCGGTCCCTGCTCCTGCCAACCTAGCAGTTCGAAAGCACACCAGTGGAAGTAGTAGTACCTTCCTACCTTCCGGCAGGAAGGTAAACGGCGTTTCCATGTTCTGCTCTGGTTCGCCAGAAGTGGCCTAGTCATGCTGGCCACATGACCCGGAAGCTGTATGCCGGCTCCCTCGGCCAATAAAGCAAGATGAGCGTCGCAACCCCAGAGTCGGTCACGATTGGACCTAATGGTCAGGGGTCCCTTTACCTTTACCTTACTGATATATATACTCTGCTGCGCAAACAAAAAGGGTTCAGTTTGTCAATGGAAGTCTTCGTAAACCTGGTGCCCTCCCAATGTTTTGGACGACAACTGCAATCATCCCCAGCCAACACAGCCATGCTCCATTCAGAATCACGGGGTTAGACTAGATGACTCTTGTGGTCCCTTCTAACTCTACAAATTTGATTGTTCTATAAACTCATCTAACCCTCTCTTAAGGACATCTAGGTTGGTGGCCATCACTACTTCTTGTGGGAGTGAGCTCCACAGTTTAACCAAGAGTAGCCTGAGATGTTTTGGCACCTGCTGCCATGTAGAGGGGGTGTGCAGGAGCCTCTGTAAGGGCTTCCCCTCAAGGAAAAACCCTTGCAAACCTTGCCACCCTGCTCGACTGTGGGAGGAAGATTTGGATGAGTGCAATGCTGTGCACTCAAATGCCACCCTCTCGCCGAGACTCTTGGCATTATGCAAGGCATCAATGCTCGTTTATTTCTGCCCCTATGGGCAGGGCAAGGGAAACCAGCCAGCAACACTTACCTGTTTGCTTCTTAGGCAGCGGCAAAAGCAGTGAGGAGTGTGGGGAGCCGGCGGAGGGTACTGCCTCTCACATTTCCACCGCCTGAGGCAACTGATTCACCCTGTCTCATGGGTGAACCAGCTCTGTTGAACTTTTATCTGTTCAAGGACTCTTCTCCCCCAATTGATAGTTATTAAAAAATCTTTAAACATGATGTGAACTGTAACTAGACAGCCCTTCAAATAGATGGATCCTTCAAACAGAAGAAGAAGAAGAAGAAGAAGAAGAAGAAGAAGAAGAAGAAGAAGGGGAGTTTGGATTTGATATCCCGCTTTATCACTACCCTAAGGAGTCTCAAAGCGGCTCACATTCTCCTTTCCCTTCCTCCCCCACAACAAACACTCTGTGAGGTGAGTGGGGCTGAGAGACTTCAGAGAAGTGTGACTGGCCCAAGGTCACCCAGCAGCTGCATGTGGAGGAGTGGGGAGTCAAACCCAGTTCCCCAGATTATGAGTCCACCGCTCTTAACCACTAGACCACACTGGCTCTTGTCCTCTGTAAACTGGGATCCATGTCTACCCTAGTCCATCCCCAGAGCTCCCTTCTCCCTTCTCCCTTCATGGAAAGACTGATAGGGAGAGGGGTCAGCAGCAGGAAATTCCTGCCTGTGGAACAGCATAAGAAAGGAGGATTGAGAGTGATGCAGAAGCTGGCTAGATTGGGTCCACTATTTGTTAACAGGCTTTTAAAAGTCCATTGAGTTTAATAGAATTGGAATTGCAGCCAGATAGACTTTTGCAAATTTGCGTAAGTCATCCCAATTTAATCTGCCGCTTAAATCTTTTCAACTTTTTCATTCTGGGGCAATGCTTTCACAAAGGTTAGCGCTGCTTTGCAAACACATCTCCAAAAGCTGCCCGGAAATTCTACGCCTGCAAAGCTCTTTTTCAAACACATGCAAAAACCTGGCAGTAATAATGAGAGGATCCCCTAAGAGCCAAGCGGTAAATCTCCTTCGCACACATTTCCAATACTGAGGACCAATGTTGCATGGAAAAGAACAAAAATCTATTTTCTTTCCATAAATCCTAAGTGGTGGAAACGTTGCCAGGAAGACTTCGCGACTTGTCAGGCTGCATTCTGGAACATGTCTGTATTACAAACTCAGGGTCTCTGAGTCAGCTTTCAGCAAATTCAACCAGAGGAATGAGAAGTACTGCTGGTAAATATATGCACACTGGAAGTAGATGGCTGGGCTATACAACAAATTTTGCAGGGACAGGGGACAAGGCTATACACGTATGGCTGCCATCTTGCTGAAACTAACAATTAAGGGTCTTTTACTTGAGGGACAAGGGACGTGGGTGGCGCTGTGGGTTAAACCACAGAGCCTAGGATTTGCCGATCAGATCAGAAGGTTGGCAGTTCGAATCCCCGGTTCGAATGGGTGAGCTCCCATTGTTCAGTCCCTGCGCCTGCCAACCTAGCAGTTCGAAAGCACATCAAAGTGCAAGTAGATAAATAGGTACCGCTCCAGTGGGAAGGTAAACGGCGTTTCCGTGGGCTGCTCTGGTTCGCCAGAAGCAGCTTAGTCCTGCTGGCCACATGACCCGGAAGCTGTACGCCAGCTCCCACGGCCAATAAAGCGAGATGAGCATCACAACCCCAGAGTCGGTCACGACTGGACCTAATGGTCAGGGGTCCCTTTACCTTTTACTTGAGGGACAGGCTATACCCCACCCCCTGACAAAGTTCCTCCCACCACTTGCAGAAGTGATTTTCGGCTTCTGGGCATGCGCAGAAGCGATTTCCGGCGCTGCGGACATGTGCTGATGCGATTTCCAGTATTGCACTGTGATGGTCCGGCCCACGGAGAATCTCTGTGGGAGTGATCCGGCCCATGCCCAGTAAGCCCCTGTTCTAGATGTTGTACTGCAACACAGCATGAGCAACAGTCAGAGACGATGTGAGTTGTAGTTCAAGAACAACTGGAAAGCCACAGATTCCCCACCTTGTTTTATTTCCTCTCTGTAGAGTTACATCCCTGTGCAATATAATCAATAATCCTGAATATAAATTTTACCTTCAGTTGGAAACATTACTATATACGTAGGTCTATTTAAATAACCATATTAGATTAGTGGCCTACTTTTTGCAAGCACCGAAGGGTTAAGGTCACATCTACATGTACATGACGGTGTTGTCTTTAAATTATTTGCAGTTTTTTACTGGCACACTGCAAAGATTTCAGTGCACTGAATAGGGGAGAGAAACTGACCTTCCTAGGAGGAGATCAAACTATTTCCCCACCAGAACTGTCACAAAGCAATCAGTAGCCCATGTTAAAAAATGATATGCTAGAATTCCATATAGTACAGAAAGGTGGGGGGATCCTTATTAGACCTCAGAGTATCAGTAGATACCAATTTCCACATATATATCTTGAACTCAATTTTTTTTAAAAAAAACAGACAACACAAGACACAACCTGCCAAAGAAGAGAGATACAAGGTCACACGGCCCCTTCTTATGCCACAG
The DNA here is from genome assembly GCF_964270895.1 of Podarcis filfolensis. Classification (NCBI taxonomy): domain Eukaryota; kingdom Metazoa; phylum Chordata; class Lepidosauria; order Squamata; family Lacertidae; genus Podarcis; species Podarcis filfolensis. The sequence goes on from NC_139606.1 coordinate 99,284,198, forward strand.
GCATTTTGACTACTTCAAGGACTTTCCTTGTCACCCCTTAATTATAGTTTGGAGCAGGCCATTGGGGGCATCATCAGTATGTAGGTCATCACAGCCTCCCTGTAGTAGCTTGAAGCTCTCATATGCACTTTATTGGCTCCTCTGACACATGGAAAAACCATCGATCTTCAAAGCTGAAGCTGGCACTTTAGAACAGCCTTGCCTGACAGACATAACGCCCAATTTAAGTGTCAAGATGAAATTGGTTGGGCAGTGCAGCTCTCCTAATGAAAACTTAAGGCATCTTATAATTATGTTGCTGGTTACGGTTATATCCCCACTCTCCTCTGTGGAGGTCAGGGCAGAGTGTATGACTCTTCTCCTCCCATTTTTTAAAAAAATCCTTTTGTCATTGGCAACCCCATGGTAGGTTACATGGAGTGATTGGGTTTGGCTCAAGGTCACCAACAGTGTCGTGAACGCTCCACGTGGAGATTCGAAGCTGCATTTCCCTAGGTCCTAATGTGATATTCTACCACTTCCTCCCATCTAAACCTACTCACATATTAAGCTCTTCTCTAGGGGGCTCCTGCTTAGGCTGCATTCCCATTTATATTTTCTGTTTCCCTAATTTTCGTATTACAGTGGTACCTTGGGTTAAGAACTTAATTCGTTCTGGTTGTCCGTTCTTAAGCTGAAACTGTTCTTAACCTGAGGTACCACTTTAGCTAATGGGGCCTCCTGCTGCCGCCGCACCACCGCCACACAATTTCTGTTCTCATCCTGAAGCAAAGTTCTTAACCCAAGGTACTATTTCTGGGTTAGCGGAGTCTGTAAACTGAAGCGTCTGTAACCTGAAGCGTTTGTAGCCCAAGGTACCACTGTATATTTGAGCTTTCACATGCCATAAAAGCCACTTTTAGAAGACTAAAGGAGTGCAGTACATATTTAGCATTCCTGTGTGTGTTCATTTGATTTCAGGTGGGGAAAGGCCCTTAACTCAGAAAATCAGAGGAGTAAGGTGTCAAGATTTGGGGCAGTATACCAGCATACAGTTATTTCCTGCTGTTCTCCACCTGGTCTATCTAGCTCAGTATTTACACTGACCACCAGCAGCTATTTGAGACAGGAACTCTCTTCCAGCAATACCTGGAGATGCTGGGACCTTTTGCATGCAAAACAAGATGCTCTACCACTCAGCTACAGCCATTTCCTATAGCTGCCTTGCACACTCACTGTGATCAAAAGGAGGGATCTAAAACTGCCCTGGAAACATTGCCAGAGAGCTGCATGCAAATCCTTTAAAACAAATCAACAGGCAAAGATTGCAAAATCCCCAACACTTGTCTTAGACACACTTAAAGAGCATGAAGTCATGTGGTTTCCGTTTTGGTGCTTGGAACCTGAAAGAGAAAACATGTTTAACTCCATGCCTGCTCTGCTTCCACTTAGTGTTTATCTGCTATTCTGACATTTGGTCCTTCTGCACCTTGCAACAAGTTTTCCACTCTGCGTTCTTTTGAACAATGCATTTTCTGCATTGTTCTACACTTACCAGATACATTCTTTTTTCCCCTTCCTCTTTTTTTATAAGATTTTATTAAGACTTTTCATAATACAATAAAAAACAAAATAATCAAGAAAGAAAGAAGGAAGGAAGGAAGGAAAAGTCCTCTCTCACAGGTAGATCTTAACCCTTGTCTCACACAGAAGGGGGTGGACCCTTGCAGTACTCACCTAAGAGCTGCCCTTTCTTCTCCCTGCCTCCATCCCTGGTAGATCTCCCCTTCCCTGCCTCTCACACAGGGTCCTTCACCAACCAGCTATCACCTTCATATGCATGCAAATAATAATAAGGAAAAGTATCAGAGAGATAAAAGTGATTAAGGAATGAGAAAATAGTAAAGGAATAAAAAAAGGAAGGAAGACAAAGACAAAGAAATTAATATAAAGGGCTTCCAATTCTCTGCCTGTCAGTTGTATATATAAGAGTTATTCAAAGAATTCAGAACATTCAGGGTGCTATCCAACTGTTTCTCCTTCTACTAATATATTTTTTAAAGAATATTTATTGAATTTTATAACAAATAAAAATACAAATCTCAATCATCATATTATATATATTTATTCTCCCTTCCCTCCCCCTGGACTTCCCTCAACTCCCCCTCTACTGAGTTATCTGATTTTATTTATTTTCTCCTGTATTTTTTATATAAAAGTAACTTCCTTTATCATTTCACTAAATTATATGTTACTGTAATAAAGTTGTGAACGTTAATTCAAAACCTGCCAATGAATCCAGTCCATTTTGTTGTTTCTGCAAATAGACTGAAAGTCCTTTTTGTCCTTCTCTCATAGTTTATCTGTTAGCTTAGCTAACTCTGCATAGTTCATCAGTTTTTCTTGCCATTGTTCCTTTGATGGTATCTCTTCTGTCTTCCAGGGTGTTATCCAACTGTTTCTCCTTCTACTAATATTTTGTACTGCATGGCTGACATTAACGCCCAGGCAAAGGATGCCATGGACTTCATTTCTTGTTTTGGCCATCAAATTTAGTTCTTCTAGTGCTCATTTAATGCCAGGCAAGTGAGCTGCAAAAGGCTTTACACATTCAACACAACCTCATCATCTGGTTTCATCCATACCATAATGAGAACAACCCATACAGTTTTGCAGTAATTCCCATCGCTTAGGACAGGAACTGAACAGGTGCAACACAGTTTGAATGGTTCTAGGGGGGAAAGGTTTAGCTGCATAATTTCCACATACGTTGAGTGTGTGACAACCGCAAGGTGAATAAATTGCTGCTGAGCATTGCTCTTGTATTTTTGCACCATTGTATTTTCCAGCCATATTTGCCCCATATTTGCCCCCGATTGGTCAGTCATTACTCATTCACAGAAAATGCAGAGTTCCGAACTAGCAGACCTGACGGGGGAAATCCGAAACCAGAGTGACCAAGTGTTTCAGAGAGATGGGAACAAATTTATTCAATACATAGACAGTTACTGTAAACATGTAAAGACACTGGCAGGACTGAGATAAATCATGCAGCGTTTATCAGAAGAAATTTCCTATTTTGTGCATCAAGTTTAGGGTAAGATAGGACAAATGTAAAAAGCCAGACGACGGAACGGAGGGAAGTAGAGTAGCTTGGTGGAGCTAAAAACGTATAATGGAGATAAGATGTTATGATATTCTCAGTGATGGCTCCGATCTGGTGGAATGCTCTGTCTCATGAGACCAGGGCCCTGCAGGATTTAACTTCCTTCCGCAAGGCCTATAACTTCCTTCCACAAGGCCTGGCTTTCAATTTGAACTCAGCCTGATCTTTTATTCCCCTTCCTTCCCTCCCCCTCCCCTTATTATGAAGATTATCCACTCTGGGATCCCACAGCTAATTCTCCCCTGGTCTCCTCGCTGGCCCAAATAGGACTAATTTAGCCAGCTAGCCCTGATGATCATCTAATGTTTATTGGATGGATTTCCCCCCTAAATTGATTTTTGAATTCTGAATTTATTGTTATTCATGTTTTATACTGTATTTTATACTGTTTTTTGTGGCATCAATTAAGTGATTTAAATTTGTTGTTAGCCACCCTGAGCCCGGTTTTCTGAACCGGGAAGGGTGGGGTATAATAATAATAATAATAATAATAATAATTTATTATTAAAAATGGAAAATCAAATAAAATGTGTTTTTTTAAAAAAAGAAAATGCGGAGTTCCTTCATAAAATAATGGTATTTCATTGAAGCATGCATTTAATAGTTTATTTTATTTGTGCCATAGAATTTAAAACAAAGAGGGAAGTTTGGGGTTTTAGGGTACGTCATGCTTGTGCGTACGGTGTAGGGGAACGGTCAGGCTCATTGTCCAGAATTTAGCTTGAGACTATGGTGGGGACTTGGTACCAGATGGACCAGTAGTCTGATTCTGCAGAAGGCAGCTTCCTATGCCTGACAGTATTCTCCACTGCTGCCAACGAGCAACATCAACAATGAGCCCTCAGCCTCACCAGGGAGCACTAGGTAGCAGGAAGGATATTGGAGGTAATACCATATGTGGGTGTGGTATGCTAAGATCTGGCCTGGTCTGGGCTGACTCATTATGCTGACCAACCTCCCTTTTGTCTCTAACTGACCTAAACAATATCCCAGTCCCACACCTTATTTTACTGGCCTTTAAAAGGGGGGAAATAGTATCGGTGATGCTGATTTGCCAGTTACTCCCTGTGCCCCACTCTTAGCCAGATGTCAGGGCTGGGTGACATGTGAGCCCCCAGATGTTGTTCTCCCAGCAGCCTCAACCAGCATGGCCAACCAGCACGATGGAAGTTGTAGTCCAACATCTGGAGCGCCATAGGCTCCCCATTTCTGGACTCCTACAACATCTGGTGGGACAGAAGTTCTCCATCCTTGCTAAAGGTCTTTCTTCTTTCTAGGTGCCTACAGAACCATACAAAAAAAAGCTCTTGATTTCAACTCATCTGATCAAGCTAAATTGCAAAAGTAGCCTGCTGGGGGGGGGGGAAATGGAATAATCAAAGGAAAATGGTGGTTTTCTGGTCCCCAGACAAATAGACACATGGTGAGTGGCAATGCCTTCAAAACATTTTAACTTCTCGAGTTAATTTCATGCAAACAAATTTTTGAAGAATTCTTTTTTCTTTTCTTTTTTAAAGTTGGCTTATTTATATTCTGCATTTTACACTTTATTATTTTAATCATAGCTGTTCAGTCAGAGATGTCAAGTGCCACATGCTACCCAGATCAAAAGGCTTTTGATCTCTGTAGGTACCAGAACCTTGAGCGATGGCATTTTGTTAACGGGGAGCTGATGGAGACACTGACAGGCTTTCTAAGTAGTTGGAGGCAGACCGGCTGACGTCATGATGGATGGCAGATCTGCCAAATGATATTCCTCAAGGAGAAAAGATCCTGGGAAGATTGAAAAGGTAATGAGCCCTACTTGCCCTTTTGCTCTCCTTGCTTTTTGTGACGCTTGGCATCAGTCACAGGGCAGATGGAGCCGACAAAAATAATGTCTAGATTAAACTACTTAAGTGAATATCAGGGTCACAGATGCTACTAAGTTGATCTCACTTTCTTACCCCTTACCACCACCTCCCCCTGAAGTATAACTTTCACAATCTTCCTTACATTGCTGGAGGCGCTGTTCAGAGCCAGACCAAACTTTTGACAGTCTCCAGAGTTTACTTGTCTAAAGAAAGGGAGAGATGCTATACGATATGTGTGAGAGACCTAGCAGGATCAGGGCTCTTAGAGTCATATAGGTTTGCCACCTTTGTGGGTGTTTTTTTTTATTATAAAATATTTATTGAAATTTTACAAAAACATAGATTTACAAAATACAAAAAAAGAAGAAAAAAACATACAGAAATATATAAAAAAGAAAAAAGAGAAATAAAAATACAAAGTACAAAAAAACAAATAGTTTGCCACCTTTGGTCAAGCAAAATAAAGGACAGGTCGGGCAAAATACAGCGGGGAGGGGTGCTAAGAATTACTTTACCTGGTGCAGAAATTACTTCAAAGCAGGTCCATGCAAACTCTCACTCACTCTCTGATTCTGTGTCTCCATCTCCAACCCACCCAGCTCTGCCTGCGCCAAAACTCTCTTTCTCAAAGGCGCAAGGAGATAGGATAATATTATATTAAGGATGGAATAACAAATAAAGTGAGTAACGCAACAATAACAAAAATAATAGTAGGCAAAGAAGATCGCACACAGCTGGAGGGAAGTACCGGGTTGTGGGGGAAGGAGGTGAAGGGATTAATTGAAATTGTTAAAGAATGGTATAGGATTTAAGAGATTTAAATTTCCATAAAGGTTCTATAAGGAAAGCAGAAAGCAGCAAGAAATATCAAGTAAAGGTATTGGAAAGGAGATCAGTGTAAATGAAAACATGAGACTTATGGTTTTGCTATATATGATTTTATTTTGGAGTTGTCTGTTGTAAAGAATGTATATTATGTTAATAAAATAACAACAACTACAGCAACAACTCTCTTTCTCAATCCCCCTGCTCTCCACTGGACAGACCAGGCACCTGCAAACCCCCCTCTTTTGCTCTCTTAGTCTGACTGACCCTCTGCCCATGCATAAACTCTCTCTCCTTCACTGGACCAGGCTCCTGCAAACCCAGAATAATTACTCCTTTTAATTTGCAGTGAGGTCCTAAGTGAACTGCCCACCAACAGCACCACTCACCCCTGCCCATGGAACACTTGTTGAAACCCACCATGTAATCTTTCTAACCACCCATTGGGACTGAATGTCAGCAGGTGCTCACCTGCTCCCCCTCTTTCCCACCCAGCCGTAGAGGCATTATTACTGATGCCTCTTCTGAACTGTCGATAGAAAGAAACATCTTTGCTGTTAGGACTCAGGAACAGACCAGGTAGCTCTGGGAAAGAGAAGTAGAGAATGCATTCACAGGACTGGTGTGGGAGACACAGAGGAGGAGGAGGAGGAGGAAGAAAAAGGGGCCAGGGCCTTTTGCGGGGTGTGTGAGGAGATGGAAAGTGTAGCTTTCAAGATCTCTCAGCTCAACTGAGCTTGAGAAGAAGTCGCAGGTGCATGTTTTTGCTGACGTCCACCAGACAAACTTTTGCAAAATGAAATACCGGTCATCAGGATAAATAATACTGCACAATTATTATTACTATGTTACATCTCGCAAGCGTAGGCCAAAAAACAAAACAAAAAAACAAACAAACTTGAATTCTAATCTATCCGTGCTGTAGTCCTATATAACTGGGTTAGAAGAAAGAGCTACAATACCACTGGCCATAACTGCTGAGCAGATTAAAAACCTTTGCATCTCATCTTATTGTCTTCATTAGAGAGGGGCTGGTACTTTTAAATTGCTTTCCTTGATTGATAACGGTCCCTAAAGCAGCATCTACTGTGTAAACAAAACTGTGGATAACTTCGTGTTATAAATATTTCAACAATTTCCACATTAATAGGGATGTTAAATAAAATTTTGCTTGGGTGCCTCAGGTAATGGTTACAAAATAGGAGTGTGGATTAAGGATAAATTATGCCAGCAGAAGTTATTCCAGCTTCCTATAGTTTCTGCAAGTGTACACAATATTTTTCGGCACATTCTCTCTATAATTTAACACTGTTGCCACTAAGGGGCAGAATATATATATGATCAACATGGGGAGGGTGGGGGAAGAAAATGTTGGGATTTATTTATTTATTTGTGCAGATTAATTCAGTCTAATAAGTCAAAGGGGAGAAATGTTTCGCAAGCAGCTGATGCCTCTTCTGAACAGTCGATAGAAAGAAACATCTTTGTTGTTAGGACTCAGGAGCACATCGGGTGGGAGGCCATGGAAGGCAAAAGGCCTTGAATCATTCTGTGCCACATTTGCACCATACATTTAAAGTGCTATGAATCCAATCAAATCTGTCATCTGTCCACAGACAGCTTTCCGGGTCATGTGGCCAGCAGGACTAAACCGTTTCTAGCACAATGGAACACCCTGACAGAAACCAGAGCGCATGGAAATACCATTTACCTTCCCGCTGCAGCGGTACCTATTTATCTACTTGCACTGGTGTGCTTTTGAACTGCTAGGTAGGCAGGAGCTGGGACAGAGCAATGGGAGCTCACCCCGTCACAGGGATTCAAACCGCCAACCTTCTGATTAGCAAGCCCAAGAGACTCAGTGATTTAGACCACAATGCCACTCGTGTCCCTAGCAGCTATTGTTGTAAAACACACATAAACTCTAAAGACTGGTTCTGTTCCACTTTGGTAAAGCCACTTCCGAGCTGGAGAGGAGGTGGGGTTGCGGGCCCACCCCCTCCCCACGCACTCAGCCCCGCGAGAGCAGGGGAATCCTCGGGCGCGTCACCGACCCGGCCAGCCAATCGGTGGGCCGGGGAAGCGTGGCCTAGCACACTTAAGGCTGGCGCGCACGGGGACTTTCCTCTCTTCCCCGTTCCAGCCCCTGCGGTTTAGTCGAGCTTTCTATGGAAACTCTGACTGAGTGGGTTACCCTGATAGTGTGGAAAGGATCTAGTCAAGCTCTGAAGTACAGTGATACCTCTGGTTAAGAACTTAATTCGTTCTGGAGGTTCGTTCTTAACCTAAAACTGTTCTTAACCTGAGGTACCAGTTTAGCTAATGGGGCCTCCCGCTGCCATCACGCCGCCACCGCACGATTTCTGTTCTCATTCTGAAGTAAAGTTCATAACCTGAGGTACTTTTTCTGGGTTAGCGGAGTCTGTAACCTGAAGCGTATGTAACCTGAAGTGTCTGTAACCCAAGGTACCACTGTACTGTATGTGTAATCATTTATTTATTTATTTGCTGTTTACTGCTTGTGTTTCCTTTATGTTGCAGCCTGATTCCCCCCCCCCATTTTTTTAATTGATTTTCAACATTTATCATAAAAATAACATAACAAAACACACAACAAAGAAAAACACACTACAACAATAAACTAAACACAACGGAAAATTATTTTTTCAAATACCTAATTCTCATTACATTGATAACTGACTTCCTCAAATCCCCTCTAACTGAATTTCATCATATCACCTATATAACAGTTCTCCAAATTCATATTTCTAATAATATTAACTCCTTCATTTACTAACCTCTTCTCCTTTATTGATACTCTAATCCTTAATATTTACTACCACGTATTCTTATTCTACCCCTAAGCCTATTTGTTACTTCCAAGAATTTTCTATTTATCTTATATCACTGTTGCAGCCTGATTTTTAAAGCATTTTCATATATGTCATGCAATGTAATGTGATACTGATGCAGTGCAATTGATCTGCACCAGACTTTTCACTGAATATCGTGCCAGGCTGAAGCACAACCCATGTATTCTATGGGCATATTGGAGGATTGGCAGAAGCCCGGTTTTTATCATCCTTAAAACAGTACCAGATATGATTATTTCTGCTTACTAGACCAAAGTCACGGCGGGTGGAGGAGAGCGTCCTTTTCTTTCTGTAAATCATTTACAGCCACAACTTGGAATTCAATGTATAAGGAGGTTTTGCTACATCTTCCCCATGGTGTCTCTCCAAATGTAAACCCCTGCTCCGTAAGGATTTAATATAATTGCTTTTGTGAGAGATGTTAGCATTACATCCTGGTCCGGCAGATAAGATGTTTAAAAACATGCCAGCTTTTCGTTTAAGGATTTGCTGAAATTACTGTAATAAACCTGTTTCCGTGCGGCTGGAGAGAGCTTATCAGAAGTGGTGGGGGGGCAGGGGAGAAGCTGTTGCTATAAATGTGACCTCTCATTCCAGCACCTGTGACCCCTATCAAGCTCCATCTATTTGTGAGGCTATTCCTGACAGACAGCTCCATGGTGGAATCGATTGGTTCAGCATTTACGGGTATGGCTTTTAATAACATTTCAGGGTTTATGAAAGCAAGGGCTGGTGGGGGGGGGTCTGCCGATGCCATGGTGTAAACAAGGCAGCTTGAAACCACCTTGGCCTGGGCAGAGTGGGAAAAGCTCCATGTTCGTTTACGGTTTTTATTCTGTGTCACTAGCGAGAAAGGTGACACCCATTGAGCAAATTCTGCATTAAGAGCTGAAGAGTTTGGAGCTGTGTCAACCAAGCAGAAATGCATATTGGAGCGGTGGCTGTGGAACAAAGCTGTCAACGTTTCCCATTTTTTAAGGGAAATTCCCTTATTCCGAATAGAATTCCTCACAAGAAAAGGGAAAAGTTGACAGCTATGCTGTGGAAGGTGGAGTCTTTTAGCAAGGCTGACCACGGCAGTCTCTCATTTCAAGAGAGGAGAGGTGGCTAGAACTTGTGGAGATCTGAAGAAGCTGAATGGTGGAAGTTTCAGTCAGGGCAGATCAAAGAAAGCACTCCTTCATGCAGTGTATGCGCCTCCACATTCAGAGACCGTTTGCTTCAGAATGCCAGATGTTGACAACCACAGGAGGTAAGAGTGGTTTAGTGCTTAGGTCCTGCTTGATGGCTTCCTGCAGGCATCTGGGCGGCCAGGAGATGAGAACAGGATGCTGGACTAGATGGGCCATTGACCTGATCCAGCCAGCTTATACTTTGCTTATTCCATTGGAATGCAAGAAGATAATCCATATGCACAATGAAGCATACATGGGTCTCCCCCAGTGATGAGGAGCAGAGACAACTGCCTTACACCAAGTCAATGAATCTATCTCAATACCATCAGCAATGACTGGTGATATTCAGGGAATGTTGTAGATACTAGGAGAGGATATATTGATTTAATAGTATCCTTCCTAACTCATGTTTGTGAGTCAGCAGCAGAGTACAGTGGTACCTCAGGTTATAGACACTTCAGGTTACAGACACTTCAGGTTACAGACTCCACTAACCCAGAAATATTACCTCGGGTTAAGAACTTTGCTTCAGGATGAGAACAGAAATCGCACAGCGGCAGTGGGAGGCCCCATTAGCTAAATTGGTACCTCAAGTTAAGAACAGTTTCAGGTTAAGAACAGACCTCCAGAACGAATTAAGTTCTTAACCCGAGGTACCACTGTATACAATACAGTGGTCCCTCTAGTTGCGGACATAATCTGTTCTGGGGTGCCATTCGCACCCCGAAAAGTCCGCAAGTAGAGCGGCGCTTCTGCGCAAGTGTGGAGTGCGATAGAGCACTTCTGCACATGTGCGAAGTGTGCAGAACGCTTCTGTGGACGCACGCGCGGCAAAACCCAGAAGTATACACTTCCGGGTTTGCCTCATTCGCAAGCCGAAAAGACGCAACATGAACCTAAAGCAACACGAGGTATGACTGTATATAGCAGGGAGCTAGTTGGCAGATTCGTTTAAATCTCTTTACTTGAGCAACCCAATCTGGCTTTGTCCAGATTGGGTTCTGTTCCTGGTAAGTCCCCCTTTATCCCTCCTAAAAAGAATAAAGACACAAGAAGCTTCTTTTAAAGGTAATAAGAAGTTTACTCACATTCAGTTCACAGTATGATCCTTGAAGGCAGGCTCTAGCTTGTAGTTACAGATACAGTGTGGCTTACATCCTTGTAAGGATGGGCCCATGTGCTGCTGGCAGGGAGCCAGCAGTGCAGTCCAAGAGAAGAAATGGCACCAAGAGGAAGAACAAGAACAAGAGGAAGATGGCTGTGTGACCAGCCCCTTTTATGGGGTCTCCCAGGGTCACGTCTACCTACCTGGTAACACGGAGGGGAAGGAAGCTCCAGACCAGGTGTGACAGGAAGTCCTCCTGGCTGTGGAGCAACACCCCCCTGCGTTTCCACTCTGGGCAAACAGGAAGTGTTGTACTTTGCTGCTTATGTTACATCCCACAGATATTTCTCAAGGGTTTGAGATAAGGAGTCTCTTTCAGAACGACCTGGAGATGCTGGGGATTGAACAAGAGAACTTCTGCATGCAAAAGAGATACTCTACCACTGAATGACAGTGGCTTTTCCTAGGGGGGGTTAGATAGCACAGAGTCTAGATAGGGCCTGGAAATTGGCATGCAAGGAAGTGAAGTGGAGTCTATGAACTGGATTCCTGATATAGAGAAACACCATTGGTTATTATGACTAAACAGGCTCCGACATAGAGTTCCTAATGGTTTTGCATACACACTGCCTAGTTTCAGTAATACTCTAGCATCAAACGGTCCCAGACCACAGAAAATTAGGCTTCAGAAGGAAACATGTTTTAACAGAGCAATCCTGCAATATGTTTACTCAGGAGTAAGTGTCATTGGGTTCAGTGGGCCTTTCTCCCAATGGCTATAGCTTTTGCAGCCTAATTTGGAAATACAGACCATAAATGTTTTATTTCCCTTACTTCAAAGTGTGCATTATAACTATAATCTATAAATTTAAAACATTTTTATTAACCTTAATACTGACTTTATATTACTTATTCTTTGTCTCTCAATTTTTCTTATATTTCAAGTACATGCTCTAAAATAAGAACCAAAAAGACAATTATAGTTCTTGTAATAGCTATAATTATAGCATAATTATTTCTGATGGACTTCTACAATATAATATGATTCATTAATTTTCTGCAATGTGATGACTTAAAGAAATGAATATATTCAAACATGATACCAAAGGCTGTTAATTAGATTTGAATTTTCTTCCGCTTTTTATTTAGTGGAGTAGAAATTGAAAACAATGCTTGTGCCTAATATTTATATTGTTTGCAATTCATTCATGGCTTAATAATGGAGTGCATCTTTCTTGGCAATTAAAACAATTAACTGAAAATACATATGGACCAAGAGAGAAGGTTATTTTTTAAAAAAAGTAATTGATTATGCCAAGGAAAGGAAAAAATAAGGAATTCTTACTATGAGGTGGGCCTTCTCAGTAGTGGCGCCTTCCCTGTGGAACACCCTCCCTTCAGATATCAAGGAGATAAAGAACTACACAACTTTTAAAAGACATCTGAAGGCAGTCTTGTATTAGGAAGTTTTTAATGCTTGGTGCTTTATTATGTTTTTATATATGCTGTAAGCCACCCAGCGTGGCTGGAGAAATCCAACCAGATGGGTGGGGTATAAATAAAATAATAATAATAATAATAATAATAATAATAATAATAATAATAATAATAAAAAAAAAAAACTGCTGCCTCTTATGTCGTTTTTGCTGCATTTGCAGCACCGAAATGACCTCCCCAGAGAGCAAGCCTGAGCAGTGTGTATGGAGGTCCTGGCTTGCCCAGATGACAAGATCCTATTCTTGGCCTCACTGATGTGGTCCAAAGGAAAGCAGAGCAATAAATTTGGCACCAGCTTGACTGCTGGAGTTCCTGGAGGGAGGCATACAAGACTCCGTCCAACCACCTTAGACCTCCCCTCTGGATTTGTGTAGGGTTTTCTCCTTAGCATTTTCTTCTCCCAAAGTCATCCCACAAGATGTCTGGCAAGGTAGGTCATTATAATTGTCCTCATGTTGGAGATACACATCAGAAAAGGCATAGAGCAGGGATGGGGAACCTGTGGCCCTCCACAGCAGGCACCCCCAAACTCAGCCCTCCAGTTGTTTTGGGACTACAACTCGCATCACCCCTAGCTAACAGGACCAGGGGTCAGGGATGCTGGGAGTTGTAGTCCCAAAACAGCTGGAGGGCCGAGTTTGGGGATGCCTGTACTACAGTATCCCATCACCCCATCTGCCATGCTGCCTGTGGTCCATCAGTTTCCTAAGGGTCACAAACAGGGGTGCTCAGGTAAGGCCTGCCCCGCATAATTGATCACATGATGCAGTGCACACACTCCATTTGAAAGCCCCTCAAATATTTTATTGCGGGGGCTGAAGCCCCCACGGCTCCAAGTAGTTGGCTCCTATGGCCACAAGCAACTCATCCCCTTGTCATAGAATTCTACCCAACATTGATCCAGAGCAGATTCCAATGTATAGTTAGCAGAGTAAAAACTTAAACACATTGCAGGATTCCAAAAAAAAAAATAGACCAGAGGCTATTGTATTTCATCCAGCAGAGCTTTACTGCTACTGAAAGCAAATGAGCATAATGGTCACAAATCCAATACATTCAGAACTGGCACTGTCCATAAGAAGTCCAGTTGTGGCAGACTTAACTTAAACTTACAATAACTTATAATAATGAGTTTAAACCTTAACACTAAGCATACTATGTGCAGAACACCACACCAGAAGGAAAAGAGATAGAGAGTGTGAAACCCAGGCTCCTTCTGGCCCTACTTTTATAGCATGACCTTGACAGAAAAGATAACAGAAACAGTTTAAACCAGCTGTACTCAGCTTCTCTGAAGGAATAACCCAAACACCTTGAAACTTCTACTTGTTTCTTTCACACAGAGAAGCTTCTTGAATTAATTAGAATAGGAAAGAACTCTACACATCGGATCAATACTTTCTGTACTAAGAAATGCAAACTGACAACCCTGGCATAGAGGCTTGTCTAAGGCCTCCTAGGCATCCCCAGACAGAGAGAAGAGATTTGAAGTGGGGACTGCCTAGTTTAACATATGCAGCGTAACCTCAAATGCATGTCTTCTCACAAATAGGCCCTATTGGCTTCATAGGGACTTATCCATCTGTTAAGGATCTACAGGACTGCAGCCTTCACCACTGCACTGACTCTTACTTTTATTAGTATTAACGGGGCAAATCAGCCTGCACATTTATGTGATTCAAGTTGATTATTTGTACACGGCATGGGAAAGGATTTGATGTAGGGATTAAGCAAATTAGCAATGCTCCTGATATAGAACTTGAAAAGCAGATTGAAAATTATGATATGTCCCTTTGAGACCAAAGGCACTTTGTCTAAATATATTATGTATCTGACAGCTAAGGGTAATTTTTCTCCCAGTTTCTTTAGTTTTTCCATTGGCATTGCTCTCTTATGAAGGGAACAAAAAGAGCCAGCTTTTACTTCTACTTAGAATATGCTGGAATACGGCATTGTGATAAATGGGCCTAGGAAAAGAGACCCAGAATTTAACTTGGTATAAAGCGAACCCGGCTTTGCCCAGGCCAGTTTTGTGCAGGTAAGTAAGTGTCAGTTACAAGCCAACAATAGATACTTACTGGTTTAAACTTAACCCTCCACATAATCTCACATACACAGTAAACGTTTATACATTGTGCATCTAAACAAATGCTGCCCCAGTAAACACATTTTCAGATGATTTCTCCATAGGCTGGTTGTAGTAATTCAAAACGATGCCTAGATTCTGTTATCTTTTATTTTCTAGTTCTAAACTACAGCACCACCCCAGCAACAGACAACATACCAACAAAGACAGTATCTCAAAAAGAAGAGTTTTCAACCTTTTTTTTATTAACAAGAATTATAATAACAAAAAATGAATAGATATTTTCCATATTTGAACCATTTACTCTTTCTGACTCTTTCCTTTTTCTGCTCATTTGGAGGTGGCAGCCATTTTGTGTGGATCATGGCCTGGTATGGTAATCTCTGTGGCGCAACTGGCCTGTTGTTTCCTGCTCTGAGACGCCACAACCTTGGTGAGGGCTGGATTTAGGTCTGATGAGGCCAATAGGCTTTTTTAACTTCTTTATAGCTACTGAAGGTAATGGGGTCCTTTATATGTCCAGCTGTCCTTTGTCAACAACAAATTGTCATTGTTTTGTGTGTTGAATATATGCCATATGGTAATTTATGGACCTAATAGGTATCTAAAGCCATTTGCCTATAACAAAATATGACCTGATCCAGGGGTTTTTTTTCTTTCAATTTTTTGGGGGGCCCCCAAGAGAGTGGGGCCCTAAGCTATAGCTTGTTTAGCTTATATGTAAATCTGGCACTGACTGAGGCCACATCCACACAATGCATTTGAACACTGTCTTACCACTTTAACAGCCATGGCTTCCTGCGAAGGATCCTGGGAAGTACTCCTATTTCCCTCACAGAGCTACAATTCCCATAGCCAAACCCTCATCCCAGGAAACTCTGGGAATCATAGCTCTGTGGTGGGAATAGAGGTCTACTAACAACTCTAAGTTCCCTTAAATTGGGATTGTTTGGGGGAAGACATGACTGATAAAGTGATATAGTGCTTTAAATATATGGTGCAGATATGGCCTCAAATCGTTCTTCTTTACTAATTTAGTCAGGTCCTGGAACAGTCTGGAAGTTTCTTTTGTTAGACTTCCGTTTATTACCAAATCTTTGAACAACATTGAGAACTTTCGTAAGTTGCTTAATTTATCCTGAGTCCCTTTGACACAAGCACCACCCATAATAATGGGAATCAGATAAAGCAAACAAATAATTAAGCAGACAAAACAGGAAAGCGAGTCATTTCAAGAGATAAATTTCAGATGGAAATTTCAGAGTCTGTTTCCCATGCCTGCTAATATTTCTGTGAAGGTGCTCTCATTATCTCTCGGGGGAGGGGAAACCACGAGTTACATTTAAATGGATTTTATTTCAAAAGTAAGATGCTTCGTGGAAAGAGAATGCAATTTGATCATTTCAAACAAGCACTCCAGATAACTCTCTCAAAAGCTACAGATAATGAGGTTTTAAAATGTTTATCTTTTCATGACATGATGTTAATTTTAATTTTTGAAGACAATTAAATTAACTCCGTAAAAATATCCTGTGCTGCAGGAATCATAGTAGGATGAGTTCCTAAATGGTACGCTATTTTGTGACAAATGGCTGATGGCTATCAAAGTAGACGGAACAGATGGGTTTATTAGGATGGGGGAAATGTAACTCTCTTAAGAAGCGAGTGTAGGATTTCCCCTCCTGCTTGCAAGATTTGCTCTGCTCACCCAACCTTCATTTCTCTACTGACACACCTACCTGGTTCAAAGCCCAGTATAGATTTTCACCTCTCTATTCCCCTTGCTGCATTTACTGGCTTTGCAAACCTTTGTTCTTCCCAAGAACCTGGGAAGTTTATCTGCTTCAACATTTATTTGGTGTTATATTTTTATATGTATTTTTAAATAATAATAATAATTACAAATACATGGATTTGACAAAGATGTACATCTATAATAAAGACTGCAATATGTAAGATTGCAGAAACCTTTTCTCTTTTATAATAAAAGTTTTGCCTACACCCATTTATACCAATCTAACAAAGGCAAAGCTTTTTTTAACACACACACACTTTGAACTTGAAGCTCTGCGTAAGGGGGAGTGGGAAAGACCTGACTTGGTGATCAAGGACCAGCCAATCAGCTGTCTGTACAGGGTGATGGGAAATGGCTAGGTAATCATCACAAGGGCCAGCCAATTAGCATTCTGCCAGCCTGACTTCTCCTGGGAACAGAAAGAGACAGTTGCTCCCGAGCTCATTTGAGTTGGTATTCCTTTCCCCAACCCCAAAGTGACATGATAAAAGTTTGTAAAATTACGTCTGGCGTGGAGAAAGTGGGTAGAATAAAGATTTCCTTCTCCCTCTCCATAACACTAGAAGCAGACCTTAGGGCAGGTTAACAACAACAACAACAACAACAACAAAACAACAACAACAATGGGAGAAGGTGCCTCCTGATTCTACCTTGAAAATTCCTCACCCCCAGCTAGGAATATACGTATTTGCAGGAGGGAATCAACAGGCAATGGAAATCCTTAAGTCCCCTCCCCTATTTACTATTTCTTCCCTGCAAGCCCCCCAGCCCAGCCCACTCCATCATGCATTTGCTTTACAAGGGAAACATGTAGCTGAGAACGCTCTACTCCTTTCTCAAAGTGAAGTTCTAAGAATCTTCCTACAGGCACCTCCAATCAATTCAAGTAGCTTGGCTTCCATTTTTTCCCTAGGCTGACATATCAGAGAGCCTCCTCAATTTGTTAATCCCGCTTCATTGACTTTGTAAGTACAATTGCCCGGCCGCATGTTTTCCTTCTGAAATGTAGCTGTAAGCAGGATTTGTGCTGTTGTTCAGGCGATATCTCTTTGGACAGGAGAGGCAGCTGTGTAACGGAGATGTCTTTAAGCAGCTTCTAGGTTGTGCATTCCCTATCAGCGCACCACCTTGCTTGCAGCAATGTATATATATATATATATTTCGCTTCATTGTCTCAGTTCCGAACTGCATGTTTCATTGGAGATTTGTGATTGCAACTCCCCATGTAATGTTCTTCTTCGGGAAGCAGCTATGGGGCTAAAGGGATCTGTGTCATTTGAATCCAGTGCAGGCTGGTCCATTAAGGCAAATGAGTCACTTTTCCACTCAGTCTGCCTTCAACCAGCCCTCACCTGCCTGCCTTCTTATTAATAATAAGAATAATAATTAATAATAATGCAGTGGGGTTTACTGTTACTATGCTATGCATTTTTGTGTTTTTATATTGTAAACCACCCTGTGATCCTCTGATGAAGAGTAGTTTAGAAACATCATCATCAAGTTTTCCTTATTCAAGGGATGGCACCGCCTTTTAGCTTCCTCCTCCTTAGTCGCAATGGTTGTCCTTGAAGAACTTGGCACTGGAAATCGCTTCTGCGCATGCTTGGATGCTGAAAATTGCGCCTGCGCAGAAGTGATTTTCAGTGTCTGGGCATGCGCAGAAGCAATTTCCGGTGCCACGGACATGCGCAGATGCGATTTCCGGCATCTGCGCATGCACAGAAGTGATTTCTGGAGCCATGGAGCATCGGTTTAGCGCAGTGAGCGGGGACTCGTCGAGCGGACAGCTCAGTTCAGGGGCGGCTCGGGGGCCAGTTAAATGGCCTCTGTGGCTGCTTCTGGCCCATGGGCCGCAGGTTGGGGACCCCTGGTCTATCCTATGGTCGGTGTTGAAGCAAGGTTTCACAGGTGATCCCACCTGATTAGCTTCTCCATACGGAATGCAGCAGATCTTGTCCTTTGCTTCAGGCAGCAAAAGATCTTGAGCTTGCTATGACTAACATTTATTGTGGCATAAGTTTTCAGGGACTGCAGCAGGGGTGGGGAACCTGCGGCCTGCCAGATGTTGTTGGATGGACTCCAACTCCCATCAGTCCCTGCCAGAATGGCTGGTGATCAGGGAATATGCTAGTAGACTAGCAACATCTTCAGGACCACAAGTTAGCCACCTCTGGGCTAAAGCAAGGGTGACTAACCTCTGGCCCTCCAGGTTTGTTGAACATAAACTCTAGCCATATAGTCAATGATGACTGGGGGTTTTGTCCAGCAACATCCTGAAGACCAAAAGTTAGCCACTGCTGGACTAGGGGTACTTCAGTAGAGGTATATAGTTTTATCCTCAGTTGCCAATAATAGGCACGAATAGAGAAACAACAGCAGGCCCCCAAACCGTGATATGTATGAAGTACAGCAAGTGACATTTCCACGCGAGTGTATACAAGAGAGACGCATGGTGGCCATTTTGCAATAGCAGTAGCACAATTTTCAGAGCTTTGCTATGCCAATTTAACACTCTGCTCTAACGCTCTGAATGAATTTACAAGGAAAAATTTGTAAAGAGAAAAGAAATCTTGCGTGAAGTGGTAAATCCTAAGAAAGAAACTCTTGGTCTCAGCGGAGCTATAAAGGTGTAATTTCATCAAACCAACAGTCATATAACATCTTGACCTAATTGTTTCTAAAAACAACTCCTTAGACACATGAGAAAATTGATTTCTTCCCAGGCCTTTATATAGGGCACATTTTCTAATGAAGATTAACTGCAACGGGTTTCTCGGGTTAATATCCGAAGCTAGCAGAAGCCGACTGGGAGGGGAAGCTCCTGGCGGTTAATTTCTGTATCTAGAGGCTCCCATGTTGCAGGTTTCATGTTCATACAGCTGAACGACCCCAGATAATCTAATGCTTCTTTAAACATTCATGCAAAGTGTTAGCAATAATGACATCCTTGCAGCCAAGCTGATAACACATAACCCTCCTGCCAAGTTTGCCCTGGGGGTCTTTTGTATTAACTTCTCTAAACATCCAGATGAAAAGAAGAATTTCATTATTCAGGCAACAGAAGCAATGAGGCCCATTCTCAGCCTTCTAGGCTTGCACCCCAAGCACCTTCACAGAAAATTAAGTCCCGTTGAGCTCAGTGGGTCTTCTGAATAAACATGACTAGGATCCTCCTATACTTCAGAATAGAATGCATCGGCTGTGTATCTGTTTTAACGCAATCCGCTTCCTTAGGCATCCTTTGGACTTGACCCATTAAAGACATTCCTTAATTCGGAAGAACAACAATGAACCTTGTGACACCTTAAGGCGGGGTTGCCAGCCTTTGGTTGGACATGCAGCAGCAGGAATAATTCAGCTTGTAATTTACCGTATTTTTCGCCCTATAGGACGCACTTTTTCCCCTCCAAAAATGAAGGGGAAATGTGTGTGCGTCCTATGAGGTGAATGCAGGCTTTCGTTCTCCAGGCTTCAGGAAGCTCTCCGCAAGCCTTGGGAGCCCGCGGGAGTTCCTGTCGGGCTCCCTAGGCTTGCGGATAGCAGCCTGCATCTTGAAGCCTGGGGCGCACTGCACAGCGCGCCCCGGGCTTCGGCTCCCCAACCTGGTTTGGAGGCTGGCAGCGGGGGAAAGCGCGCTTCTCCCTGCCGCCAGCCCCACAAGCTCGGGGGAAAGCGGGGAGGCGCAGCGTGCCTTCCTGCTGTCCCCCAACCTTGTTTGGAGGCTGGCGGCAGGGAGAAGCGCGCTTCTCCCTGCCGCCAGCCCCACAAGCTCGGGGGACAGCAGGGAGGCGTAGAGCCACCATCCCGCTGTTCCCCGACCTGGTTTGGGCTTCAGGCAGATATCCGCAAGGCGTGGGAGCCCGGCAGGAAGTCGCGCCGGTCTCCCAAGGCTTGCAGAGAGCTGCCTGTTCTGGGGGCTGGGGTCGGGGGAAGCTCAGGCTTCCCCCGCCCCAGCCCCGCGCCTGGGGGGGACATAATTTTTTTTCTTTATTTTCTTTATTTCCCCCCTCCAAAACTAGGTGCGTCCTATGGGCCGGTGCGCCCTATGGGGCGAAAAATATGGTATATCACTAATGGTGATGGTGATGGTGATGGAGGTGTTATGGATGCTTAGTAACCAGGAAGAGTGGTGTGATCTCTACCACGGCAGTGTGTGACCTGATTGGCTGTGTAGTTCTGAGGGAATTTTTCCCTTTGTACATTTTGGTTGAATGCCTCCCTGCTACATACAAGGCCTGAAATAAGAAAGACAACAATTTTTGTTCATTTCTCTTCATTTTATACACTGTTTTTTCCCAGTTTCCCCTGCAAAGTGCTAACAGGATTTCTTTTCTCTCTGGACTCCATCTTTATTAAG
Organism: Podarcis filfolensis; assembly: GCF_964270895.1. Lineage (NCBI taxonomy): Eukaryota > Metazoa > Chordata > Lepidosauria > Squamata > Lacertidae > Podarcis > Podarcis filfolensis. Next base: position 99,304,909 of record NC_139606.1, read on the forward strand.
TGACTTTGCTTCACCTTTGGGGGGCAATGGACAGTTTTAGAATTTTTGAGAGGCTGTTGTGGGTGCCAGTCACTACAGGGGTGTGTGTGTGTCACATAGCACAGAATAGCAGCCGCATCTAAAAGAGCTGAAGAAGAGAGAGAACCACAAAATGATGTGTGCATCCCTCCATCACCTCCCCCCCCAATCAATGGGGAGGTGGAAGGCCCCTGCGTCAGCCACCACCATACTTGCTTAGAGAGAAGCTCTTCCCGTCTGTTCAGAATTGAAGGGAGGAAAGTGTCCAATCCTAGCATCCAGTAACACATGAGCACAAACAAGGATGACCAGGAGATGCCAATGGAAGCAGTGCACACTAATGACTTTGGGCCTGTTGACAACCCCTCCCTTGAATACTAGCACATTTATTATGTCATAAGCTTTCCTGGACTACAGTCCATGCCACCATGAAAACTTACGCCATAATAAATATGCTATTCTTTGAAGTGCCACAAGATTCTCTGTTATTCATGCTCCAACAGACTGACATGGCTGCCCCTCTGGAAATCCTTAATTGGTGCCTATTCTTCCAGCAGCGTCTCCTCCCATCCTTCCAGGAGCAAACAATTCGCACAGCAAAATAAAGCATCTTTGGCCCCTGTAAATCAATAAGCAAAAAATACACTTCTGACAGATATGTGATCCATTTACTTTTTAAATGTCTTTTCACCACAGCATAACAACTTCAAGGATGACAGCATACAAATAACAAGCCTGCTATTAATTAGGGGGAAAGTGTTGTAAAACTAAAGGAGTCTTGCTTAAATTTGTTTTTTGATTAAAAAGGACAGTAACAGAGAAATGGGCAATCTATGATAAACGTACAAACTCGAGAAAAGATGGACAAGGGAATAAACACTGATGCTAACCGTTGAGAGGAAGTAGGACATAAACCAATAAGGTAAAATACAAAGCAAAGGAAAAAATGGTTCAGCCCCAAGACATCAGTATTTTCAATAAAACCATGTTTTATGGGGATCTAAAATTGCTTAAATTGTTTTGACTGGACACGTTTGTAGGGCAGATTCATGCATTTTAGAGGGTGCTTCTGGGCGGCTGTTTACTGAAGAATTGATGTGCAGCATCCACATGACATCATCCTCATCAAAATGCCATCCCATGTTATTTCCCCATTCCATCGTGTTTTACTGTTTTTGAGAGGGAGGGATGGGTAGGAAATGGTAAATCTGAATTAAATAGGGAAGTAATAGGGGGCAGTGTTTGGATGAGGAGGACAAGGTGTGGACTCTCTGCAAAACTTTTGTGCCTGAGCATCAAAGAGTCCTCAATAAGCTACCTTGCAAAAGTACCAAGAGACACAACTTCATTTGCTTTCCTCTGCCTTTCTGTTTTTGAATCACCACTCGCTGTCAAGGACTGCTTCCTAAAGTTTCTTGATTCCCCAATGTTGATTTTCTGATATTTGTTATTGTTGTTAAAGGTAAAGGTACCCCTGACCATTAGGTCCAGTCGCAGACGACTCTGGGGTTGTGGCACTCATTTCGCTTTATTGGCTGAGGGAGCCGGCGTACAGCTTCCGGGTCATGTGGCCAGCATGACTAAGTCGCTTCTGGTGAACCAGATCAGCACACAGAAACACCATTTACCTTCCCGCTGGAGCGGTACCTATTTATCTGCTTGCACTTGACATGCTTTCGAATTGCTAGGTTGGCAGGAGCAGGGACCGAGCAACGGGAGCTCACCCTGTTGCAGGGATTCAAACCGCCGACCTTCTGATCGGCAAGTCCTAGGCTCTGTGGTTTAGACCACAGCACCACCCATTGTTGTTGTTACAATATGGCTAACCTCTCCCCCCCCCCATTTATTCTCCTCCCATTATATTTGCCACCTCTAACCCTTGTGTTTTGGATGCCAAGCAAAACACTTTTTGTTACCCCGGCAATCCAATTCCCATCAGCAAACTGATTTAGAGGCCTTAAGCAGTGATGATAGATACACCAGTGGCAAGCTTGCTAGGCCAGAAATCTCCCTCTGCCACCATACATCTGCAGAAAGCTCATGGGATTGACTGTTAAACCACTGTCGCTCTGTGAGGGGAATAGGGTCTCTCCTAACCACTTTCAGCACTCATAACAAACTACAACCCCCAGAGTTTTTCGCAGGGGAAGCCACGGCTGTTTATAACAGTATCATAGGGCTTTACCTTATGGTGTGGATGTGGGCTATGTTTCAGAGTGTGTGCGCGCTTTAATTTCCAATTTTATCTTGAACTTCCTTAGTATTAATTGGAATATTTTGTAGGTTTATGCATAGGAGGAATGTTAGTATTTGCATGCTATGGTTCAGTGTAAGGTCTCCCCACAACCACCACCTTTAAAATGAAATAAATAAATATCAGCCCTTCAGCACAAGATCCATTAACTAGAGCTGTGAGGGACCTGAACCTGGGACCCTCTGCATTCAAAGCACGTACTCTACAGCTGAGCTATAGCCCATTCCCATCAACACATTCAGCTCTCTGAGTCATCAATACGTGAGCCATCTTCTCCTCTGACCTGGCAGCTGCCTTTAGTACTATCAATCATTTAACTCCCTTCGCCGCCTTATGCTTCCATTACATCTTCTCTTTGTTTTATAACTGCTTTTTAGTGCCTCTTCATTACTCTCTGAAGGGATCCTGCACTGCTCAGTCCTTCATCCAGCGCTTCCCTCACTTTCCTTTGCTTATCCTGTTCTTCTGGAGCTGGAGTCTAGAGAGGATGTGGTAGAGATTACCAGACCCTTGCCCCAAACCAGGCTAAGCCAGGCATTTGCGGGACAAAGCAAGAGTTGATACCAAGGAGCAAGCCAGAAGAAGACAAGACCCAAATTAAGAACTCAGAGGCAAACGCAGGGCAGATGTTAAGAACAATGAGCAAAACCAGAAGCCAAGGAACATTCCAGAGCAAGGAAGACCTTGTTGTTCAGGCAACAGCACAACCTAAGCAGACATAGGCCTTCCTGTCCAGGAGGGTACAGGGAACAGCTTATGTGGATACAGCCAATCTAGACCTTAGAGTATCAGAGACCAACATTCCATCCCTCAGTTTTGTGACTCACCCCACACAGATCCAAAGGTTCCATGTCTGAACGCCAGTATTTCCTGATGTGGCCTGTGTTCCCAACAATTATCACACCCAAAGAGGCAAGACGCTACCTGGCTTGCCTCTTCAGCAGTGGGCATTGAAGAAGAAGAAGAGGAGTTTGGATTTGATATCCCGCCTTTCACTCCCTTTAAGGAGTCTCAAAGTGGCTAACATTCTCCTTTCCCTTCCTCCCCCACAACAAACACTCTGTGAGGTGAGTGGAGCTGAGAGACTTCAAAGAAGTGTGACTGGCCCAAGGTCACCCAGCAGCTGCATGTGGAGGAGCGGAGACACGAACCCGGTTCCCCAGATTATGAGACTACCGCTCTTAACCACTACACCACACTGGCTCTCAGGTGGTGCAGAACTGCGCGTCATTCCCCCACCCTTTGAACTCTGGCCTTTGCCACCAAAAGTGGACGGAAAGGTGGCTAATGCCCTGGTGGGTCTTCTTCCTACTATGAAACTAATAATTTATTGACAGTTATAAACTGAATGTATGAGCAATGCTGATGTTTTTGTCATGAACTCAGCTAAATCTTTCCTTAAGCCAGTTCCCCCCCCCTCCTCCATTTCAGTTCTGAGAGACTGTGCTGGTCCGCTGACCTTCCAGTTCAGCTTTTTAAAATTGCCCATAAAGAAACTTACCTCCATGTGCTGACACAGTGGGATTTCCCTGCTCACTAGAAATAAATCTACCAAGTTGTATTTAATATTTAAAGCTCTCTCGGGTTGTAACTCCATTGTGCTGGCAGGGGGAAGCTACCACTCAAACTCCTACGCCGATCAATAAAATATTGGGAACAGAATTTATGAGCAGGAGCTTCTTGCCAGTTGCACTTTATGAAGATTTAAACTGGCTCTGCTCTCTCCAAAGGCAGTTCTTTCCTTCCTCTGGGTTTAATGACCTCATCACCGCTATCAGCAAAAGGGAGAAGCCACTTTATTTATCTGCATTAAACATCTGCCTCAGAGTAAAGGTAGCTTGAAATAAAAGAGACTTGTAGGCTGCAGTCGAGGGGGAACCTAAAACGCCAAATATATTTTAATCACGGTCATTACTGTGATTTCTACGACTGCTGCAATTGTTTGTTTAGAGCCTGCTACAATATGCTTCCAGCTTTATGTAAAATGGAAATAATCTTGTTCCCTCCCAGCAGGCTTACAATCAATGGCTGTGAGCATCTTTTTAGAACATTGGGGGTGTTACTACAGAGCAGTTGTTGCTGCTGCCCATGTTTCCTGAGGTCAGATGTCTGTGATAACTAGGAATGGGGAAGGAATTCGGTTCATTTTGCTTTTAAAGGTGAATGTATGAAATTTGCACTTTCCAAAACAATACGTGAATCAGAACACGGCCATTGCTCAAAATTCAGATGTATTCGGGTCTTGCAACACAGTTCTCCAGCCAAGTAATGTGTACCAAAATAAATATACTAGGGTGGTGTGTACATAAAACATGCACATATTAGGGGAAATAGTGTAAAACGTGGACATTAGGGAGAATTGCTTTGCAGAAGTACAGTAGTTACATTAGGCAAAGATGCAGACAAGGATGTGTATCTTAGGATAAATTCATGCAGAAAAATGTTGATCGGTTTTCTTGTGGGCTTTTTTTAAAAGCATCAACAGATGTGCAAATGTAGAGAACAGAATGTATGAGTAGAAAAATGAGTAACAGGTAGGGGGGAACCACCTGACATATTTGCTCATCCCTATGGGAACACATGCCTAAGTTGCATCTAGACGGGCTTTCTGCATGATTTTTCCTTTTGGAGGGGTTCACCCAATCCACTTTATGCCCCACCCATTTGAATGTGGCCACTGGGATGTTGGGCAAGTTGCAATCCATCCTTCAGTCAGAAATAGGTTCCCTAGCCAAGAAATAAATGGTGACCAGTATACTTTCTTCACCCCTATTCCGGGTGCAGTTTGTGATGATTTTCTTTTATATATAACAGAAAGAATTGGTGCACAGCCGCTATTCTCTCGAAACACTTCAAAAAGAAAAAGAAATAAGGATTCATCAACAAGTCCTGATGTATAACATATATACCCTCTCCATTTCTTGTCCAAAAGTACTTGTTTTTCTTTAAATGTTCCTTGATAGTAGGTCAAGAATGTGTGCATATCTGGCAATTCATCAGGGAGCTCATCGGAAAGAAAACAGCTAGAATAACAATAAATGATACCCTGCTCTTACACAACAGTGTACCATCACTGAAAGAAAAATTTCTCATTTTTTTAAATGAACTTTTATTTGAAGTATCCACACTTCCCTTCTCCAGTGCATTAAAGAATTATTTCTTTCTTTTTAAAAAAAAAATCTGTTATGAGTGAAACTAATTTTTTTTTCCTGTTTCCTTCTTTCTTTTTTGACCATGAGTATAGTGCTAGATGCATTAAAGTTACAATACAAGTGGAGTACAAAAATCCTGCAAGGCAGGGAGCAGGTCCTCCAGGTCTCACAGCAAGATGGTCTTTAGGCTTTTGTCATCAAAGATCTTTATTAAAACATTTTATATACTATCAAGATGGTGTCTCAGGGGTTTCTAGTCATTGATCCTCAGGGTTCAATTTTATCTCCCATTCTTTTTAGCATCTACATGAAACCACTGAGTGGGGTTATCTGGAGTCTTGCGGCACATTATCAGCAAAACACTGATGTCACACAGCTCTAGTTCTCCTTTGTATCTGCAGGTGAGGCAATGGAAGTGCTGAACCAGTGTCTTGCCTTGGTAATGGACTGGGTGAGAGCCAACAAACTGAAGTCAAATCCAGATAAGACAGAGGCACTGTTAGTGGGTGGTTCCCCAGACAGGATGGTGTAGTGGTTAAGAGCAGTGGACTCGTAATCTGGTGAACCGTGTTCGTGTCTCCGCTCCTCCACGTGCAGCTGCTGGGTGACCTTGGGCTAGTCACACTTCTTTGAAGTCTCTCAGCCCCACTCACCTCACAGAGTGTTTGTTGTGGGGGAGGAAGGGAAAGGAGAATGTTAGCCGCTTTGAGACTCCTTCAGGTAGTGATAAAGCGGGATATCAAATCCAACTCTTCTTCTTCTTCTTCTTCTTCTTCTTCTTCTTCTTCTTCTTCTTCTTCCTCTTGATGGGGCTACACTTCCTCTAAAGGAGCAGGTACTTGAGAGTACTTCTGGGTCCATTGCTTAAGGTTCAGGTGGCCTCAGTGGCACAACATTCCTTCCATCAGAGACTACTTGGTGTGGCAGCTATATCAACTGAACATGCCCAAGCATCAGCACTTGACCTGAAGGAATTGGTGACAACAATTTCAAAGGAAAAGGCACTCAAAGTGAGATTTTGATGTGTCTGGAATTGAAACTTTTAAGAGACTTAGAATTGTAACATCACCTTTCACAAGATTATTCGAAATGATTTCTGTGCTGAAATATTCTTTTGTATTTGAGAAAGGTGATCAAAGACTGTTGCATTACTTGTCATTCCTATTTAAAATACATTTAGCAATTTCAAGTTTTGTGCTTTTCATTTTTCCTAAAACACGTCAGATTTTGAAAACTGTATTTTTTTGTGTGGGGAGTGCGATTAGTTAGCCTTGCAAAATAGCCTGGGACCAGCACTGCCCTTGTATATGAACACACAGTCATCCATTTCATTCCGTCTCTCTTAGGAGACAGAAATGTTCGATTTGGGTGCCTGTTTGCTGTTCTGAGCCTGATGCATATATTTACTCCTAAGTGTCTGGACAAGCACTCCATCTGCAAGGTTTCCCAATTCATCAAGACAGGGAAAGCAGAAGAGAGGGAAAGATTGAAGCAGAGTTTCTCTATTTGATTCTCACTCAGACTTCTGGAATTCTACAGAAGCTATTTTCAGAATATCTATAACAGGGAGATGAATTGCCACTATGAACAGTGAGCCAGAAAAACCTGCTGATGAGTTAGTCATATGAAAAGTTGAAATATTTATTACATATGTTTATTAAAATTTTATTGGGGAGGATTTTTACTGCTGAGGGCTGACGAATGGGGAAATGGTGGAATAATAACATTTTTAGAAATAAAGAAATGGCACCAATCTATATTCAGTGCTTTTGTCTGAAGATACTCAGCAGTACAGAGTGCCAGCACCTTTTTTGGGGGGGGGGAGTGACATCATGCTCTCATCTCTTTATAGGAGGACTCGGTTGGGCTTTCTGTTGTGCAAGCATGCATAGGATTGCACTGTTAATGTCTATAGGGTAGAAGTTGAAAGGAAGATTTGTGCGAAAGAGTTACAGAAAGGATGTGGTCCTTGCCTGGGCTGCAGACCATAAGGCAGAAGCAAGACTGAAGACTGGGCAGCTGGGAGACAGAGCTGTGCCTGATTTCTGTTGGAATCCAAAGCTGTGGCTATGGAAGAAGCAAAAACATATTGGGGTGTTAATGCTGTGAACCCCTCCATCACAGGCTCAGGTTGTATATAGTGGTACCTCCGGTTACAGACGCTTCAGGGTACAGGCGATTCAGGTTACAGACTCCGCTAACCCAGAAATAGTACCTCAGATTAAGAACTTTACTTCAGGATGAGAACATAAATCACGTGCCGGTGGTGCAGCGGCAGTGGGAGGCCCCATTAGCTAAAGTGGTACCTCAGGTTAATAACAGTTTCAGGTTAAGAACGGACCTCCGGAACGAATTAAGTTCTTAACCCAAGGTACCACTCTATATGTGTAAATAAACCATATATCATAAAGACACCACACTCTCTACCTATCCCCTGGAATTCCGCTTGGAGTCTGGGGAGGCGTGTTGACAGTATATTTGCACTCTCTTTTACAATGAGCCAGCAGAGACTGGGCTTATCCTACAACATGGGTAGGCAAACTAAGGCCCGGGGGCCGGACGCCTTCTCAATCCGGCCCACAGACGGTCTGGGAATCAGCATGTTTTTACATGAGTAGAATGTGTGCTTTTATTTAAAATGCATCTCTGGGTTATTTGTGGGGCCTGCCTGGTGTTTTTACATGAGTAGAATGTGTGCTTTTATTTAAAATGCATCTCTGGGTCATTTGTGAGGCATAGAAATTCATTCATTCCCCCCCCAAAAAAAATATAGTCTGGCCCCCCCACAAGGTCTGAGGGACAGCGGACCGGCCCCTTGCTGAAGAGGTTTGCTGACCCCTGCTGAATCAGCCAATGAAATGGCCTGTGAGTGATTCTAATTCCAGCGCAAGTCTCCACGGTTTCAGGCACAATTCTTCCCCAGCCTAACCTAGACTTTCTGTGAACATGGGATTTTCTTTTTTTTTAAAAAAAAAGATATTTATTGAGATTTTACAAAAACATAAGTTTACAAAATAGAAAAAAGTCACATAGAAAGAAAAAGATACAAAAAAGAAGACATAGAAAAATACATAAAAGAGAAAAACATGGGATTTTCTGCCTTGAACACATGTGCTCTGCCACAGACCTGTGGCCCATCCCAAAGCATTGTCCCCATGATTCTCAGGGAATTGTGCTGATGTTTTGGGAGAGACATGTGTAAACAATGCTACCTCATTCTGTCGAAAGAGAGACCATTGGGAATCCTCATTATCTAAGCTGAGGCTGTTTTGACATGATATTGTCACCAAGTCTTGATGTGCAAAGACAATCCTCCTGGCCTTGCTTCCTGCTCCCTTCCTCAGTTCAGCCAAATGACAGCATCTGGCCCAAATTCCTCTCCTAATGGGCTCCGCAGTTGGGATCTATTTTGTGACGGAGAAACGTCGCTAGATAGAAATCTGCAAACAAATAAATGAGAGGCAGGAGCAGCTGCACCCCGGGTCAAATAATGTTTAGAAAATACTGAGCTAATAAATTAGTATGAAGAGAGCAAGCGGTATTCCCAGATGGTAGGAAGCAAATTGAGACAAGCCAGGCTATAATTAGCTAAGTTGTGGTGGGATTTTCTTTAATAACGATGCTATGGCATCTTCTGTTATCGTCAGATATGTGCCTGTTGTTGACTTCTCATAATAGACCCACTACAATCCAAGGAAGGATAATGAACACTTGCTTGGCAATGAATGCCTGGCAAAATAAACAAAGGCTGTATACTCCGGAAAACATTAGTAAGTAGTGGTAGGCAACTTTAGACTGCTGCTAATCTTCTTTTCCGGGATGCGGGTGGCACTGTGGGTTAAACCACAGAGCCTAGGACTTGCCGATCAGAAGGTCGGTGGTTCAAATCCCCGCAACGGGGTGAGCTCGCATTGTTTGGTCCCTGCTCCTGCCAACCTAGCACTTCGAATGCACGTCAAAGTGCAAGTAGATAAATAGGTACCGCTCTGGCGGGAAGGTAAACGGCGTTTCCGTGCGCTGCTCTGGTTCGCCAGAAGCGGCTTAGTCATTCTGGCCACATGACCTGGAAGCTGTACGCCAGCTCCCTTGGCCAATAAAGCGAGATGAGCGCCACAACCCCAGAGTCGGTCATGACTGGACCTAATGGTCAGGGGTCCCTTTACCTTTACCTTTAATCTTCTTTTAACCAGAAGATCCTACAAAGGTGTAGCTCATGGCCCATGAGCATCTGCTATATGTAGGTATTCAAGGTACCTTGCATTACAGGTAAGGATTGGGATAAATTAGATTTGGAGCACATTTTTATATGAACCTATCTAATTCGCACTTCCTGAAGCACTGAGGTCATACCCACACCATTCATTTAAAGCACTCTTATGCCACTTTAAGAGTCATGGTTTCCCCAAATAACTGTGGGAACTGTAGAGTGCTGAGAGTGCTGAGAGTTGTTAGGGGACCCTTAACAAACCACAACTCCCAGGATTCTTCGCAGAAAGCAAGGGCTGTTAAAAGTGGTATAAAAGTGCTAGTAAATGGATGGTGTGTCATTGCTATTTTCTTGTTATTTTGCCATGAGGGAATCTCTATCTCAGATGTCCAAATAACTTGACCAGCTTTGGGAACTTGACTTGGGGTGGAGGTAGATAATCTGCTCCTCTGACTTGGACAGCAAAATATGCTGATTCTGCCTTGCCATCTCACCACGGTCTACCTGCTATGTGTCTCAGGAGGGGAGATGAAGGTGGGGACTTCCTTCCTGGAGTAATAGGAGAGCGGATTTTCATAGGAATGGGTTAAATGGAGATTCCTGCATGGCAGGGGGTTCGATTAGAAGACCTTCAAGGCCTCTTCCAACTCTACAATTCTATGGTGCTAAAGCCACATCTAGTTTGGTCCCTAAGGCTACATAAGTAGGAGCTGAATATTTCTGTTAAGAGAACTGTAATTCCCTCCAATTTGAATTCAATGACGTTTTCAGCTAAGAGCTGGTCCCTGCTGCTTCCAATAACTTGGACTGAGAAGCAGCCTTGAGAAGAAGAATTGTGCAAAGAGTCACATTATTCACTATCATGCAACACTTCTGTGTTGCCCCAGAGGCTAAGAAGCAACCATTACTCTGGTACTTGAGGCCATACATTTTTCAAGGCAAGGAAATGCACAATTTTACGTGGAGGAAATGTCACAGTGCCGCATATAATATTTATTACATTTAAAAACAAGACATCTATATTGACACTGAGCAAAGTAGGTGAATGCAAATGGAAGTATCCAAATGAATAGAGCACTTTTTTTAAAAAAAAGCCCAAAATAAAACTATGTGAAAACGTAGTAAAGTACTTCCACATGCCGTGTCCTTGGTGGCTGCCAGCCTGTTTCGGCTTTGTATATTTGCAAGATGAAAAGAGCTTCCAAATGATCCAATGGATGATCTGGAGAAAAGTTGGTAGGTGGCCCCAGTGAATGCAGGGCTGCAAGACTACAGGGAGACTTGTTTAAGTTACAATACAGGCTTTCACAAGCCCAAGCGGTATATAAGCAAGGTGGTTTGGATCAAATGGTTGCTTGAGCGGAAGGTGAGAGGTCCATTCATGTGAGATCCCTCTGCTTGATTCCAGGTGATTCCCTGCTCTCTCATGGGGGTAGGGATGGGTTTCTGGGGAACTTCAAGTGACTCTATGTGCCTATTTAGTCTCCTGTTCAGGCACTGATGATGGGCAACATCAAGGCTCTCTCTTCTTATGGTTCTTTATCTTTGAGCAGGTCTTGGGCCAGACAGACCTTCAAAGAGAGGACTACTGTAAAGCAGGACTGGTGGCCTCCCTGTTTGGGAGCGGTATTGCTCCTTGGGGTCAGTGGATAGATTTCTCCCATCAGTCATTGGGATTTGGATGATGCCCTTGAAGAACTTCATTCAGCACTCAAGGTCTGTGGTAGGATCACAACCCTAAAAGCAGATTTCAGGATACATGCACACACACACAGCTCTCTACAGTTGTTCTGTAATAACACTGTAGTTATATCCTTGTTGCCCACACTACAGAGGCCAAACAGCACTTAATTTGTAGTAACAAGACCACAGGGGTGGATTTAGGGCTGTGTGGGTGGTGCTGAGTCGAGGGGGCGCCATCTCAAAGCCCAGTAAGTGAGGCTCTGGTCTTGGGAAGGAGGTGTGGGGCTCTGACAGGATCCTAGAGTCTTCCCTCCACTCTCCCAAAGCACTAGTTAGTGCTCTCTGAGCTGAGAGGGCTTTAGGAACCATTGTGCCTCCTTCCAAAAGCTGGGCGCCTTCTTACCTCCCTTTGGAAGACAGCACAAGGCCTGCAGAGGACCTGCTAAATTCTGGCCTCCACAGGGAGCCATGACGCTCAAGTCCACCACTGAAGACCACATTCCATTGGTGCTCAGGTTGCCTGGGAAGCCATTTTGAAGCTACAAATAATAAATGATGTTTACTGTGGAGATTCAGAACTGTGAACAAATACTTTTTTAAAAAAGGGAAAGCATTCTATATACGTGTGTATACACATACATACACATACACATATGCCCCTTTCATTTTGGTTCCTTTACACCATAAATAGTTTCCATGGGAACATTATTCTCACTTTCAGTGAGACTTCATTTTGCAATGAAATTATAGAAGGCAGTAAAATCCAGTGATTAATGGTTTCATCAAAGCGTGGAGTGTTGCCTGCAATTGGCCCCATGTCACTGAGATGAAGCCAAGGTGGTACCAAGCAATCAAGGCAGCAATGGGGGGGGTGTCACACATGGAGGCACAGTTTGTGCAAAATCAATTCCACAGAGATGTTAATCTTTTGCTTAAGAGCCAGGACGTCAATCGAGCAGGCCTTGGCTTCTCTATGGGAGTTACAGCTGCTTGGCAGAATGTCTACAGTTTTTTGGGAGAAGGCTGTCTTGTTGATGGTAAATGGTAGTGTAGAAAGGGGTGGGATTAAGTGTTAGCTGGGCACCATTTGAAATATCTCTGATCAACCCTTCCAAAACTGTATCAAGGAAGAGTACCTGATGACTAGTTGTTCCAGTAGAGGCAAGGGATGAAATTAATAATTGCTTCTTGAAGTCTAGTGAGAATGACTTAGACATCAAGATGTGAAGATATAAAAGACATGAATCAGTGGAACGGAGGGGGGGTGCAATTAATTTTTCAAGGTTTTCGAAGACTTCACGTTAGAAATGAATTTTGTAAACTCATGTTTAATAAGGCTGCAAACCTAACCATGACTACTCAGAAGTCCCATTTAATTACTCCCAGGTAGCATGATGCTGATGTCATTAGGTGCATGCATACTCCATGTGTTTTCTTCCCATGAGGCCTGCCTGTGGGGCCATTTCCTGAGTGGCGAAGAGGCATCCCCCTGGCTGTTCCTCTTAACACCTTCTGTGTGGCAAGCACAACACATGGTCCACGGGTTAGGGGGACACAATACTTGCCTTGCCCCAGCTGCTGGCAACCCATGCTACACCACAGTCCAATGGTGATTTGCCTTATTGGAAAATGCTTCCACTTTTCCCAGTTCGGGCACCCATTTTTTTGCCAATCCCCACTACCTGCTGTATCACACCACATTATATCATGTTCTGTTCTGTCCCTAAACCTCCAGGAATAACATTTTGGAGGGGAGGAGGAATTTAAGTTGATTGCAGGGATTTAAGGTGAGGAAGGATCAGTGACAATCAGGAGTTTGGCTTGTGTGAGTGGAAACACATTAAGACAAAGCCATACAGAGTGTCTTAAGATGTGCTTACAGTTGCCTTTTGCTGACACTTTATGATCATCAAAATGTCTTCCTGCTGCAATTCCAGATTATACAGGATGCCACCACTGTTGTTACAGAAAAAAACTTCCATGTTCTACAATTGCATCCCCAAGGTCAACCAAAAGGGATAGACGTTCCAAAGTGATATCCAGCATCCTTTGATTTCTGTGAAATCCAGAGGTAGGCTATTAAGTTTCAAAGCCAAGAATGAAATAAAATAAACTTATCTTGACCAGCTCTTGAAAGCTTACTCTTTCAAACTAGACTCTTTGGTTAAATGGTTGTGTCTGGAAAATAAGTTGCCTCCTATCTTGAATGATAAGCTAAGGAAATTTTCTCCTCAGATGATGATACTATGTATGAGCATTATCTCTTTTTATTCTAATAAGGTGGCGGTGAAATAAAACATAGTTACATTTAATATCTCAATCTACTTCAAAAGCTGTGGGGATTCATGAGCTGGCATTTCAAAACTGCGTGGGAACTGTTCTAAAGATGAGAGGTTGCCTGGCACAGGATGGCTTAATGTCCTACACAATCTTTGCAGTTTTGCGTGTACACAGTTGAAAAGTGCCATTATCATTTTTATCTGCAGTTGATATTGGATGCCATGCAGCTGCCATTGCAGCACTTTAATTCTGAAGTGGAATATTATAGCCTAAATTATGGGGTTAAGAGCCTGGCATCTGCGAAATCATTGGCAAAGGGTCCTGGAAGGCAGAAAACTCCCTGCATTTCCCAAGCCTTCGGGCTTTGGAGAAGCCTGCTTCCAACTGCTGAAGCTTTAAAAGATTGGCTAAAAGACCCAAACAAATGGTGCCTGGGTTTCCCTCCCCCCGCCCACTGGCTTTGGGCAGGTTTGTGTGGGCGATCTGGAAGAGGTTTGAAGATCTCTGCCTAGGCCGGTTGTTCCAAGCAGAGAAAATTAGCTAATGGACTAACTAATGAACAGAGGCGTACATAGGGTTCCTTGCACCCTTGGCAAAGAGCTATATCAGGACCCCTGCCCTGAAAAGGAAAATCATTTTACCGAATGCCTTTGGGCTGCAGTGCAAGAAGGATGGGAAGCTTCTTCTGCAGTTGATCTTGCTGTGATAGTGGCAGGAGATTGCCACACACATTTACACAATACATACCATGGTCTAATAAAATCATAGAATTGTAGAATTGTAGAGTTGGAAGGGAACAAGAGAGCAATCTAGTCCAACCCCCCGCAATGCATGAATCTTTTGCCCAACATGAAGCTCAAACCCACGACCCTGAGGTTAAGAGTCTCATGCTCTACCAACTGAGCTTTCCAGGTGGTTTTTGTGGCCCCCTGCCAGGACCTGTGCCCCCGACGGGGGCTGGTTTTACCAAGTTCAGGTATACCTCTGTTAATGGATAACCAGACAGAGAAGTACTAATCCCCCCTCCAATTTAATAACTTTCTGTTTCCATCAAGTATGATCACTTTGCTTATATTCCTAGAGGGAGAACCAAAGCTAATTATTTGACAACATCAAAGAATCCCCCATTTCTATCTGCAGTCTGGCAGCCATTTCCAACCCAAGAAGAGATTAAAACTCCCATATGGCTTCCGACATTTCTCCCGCTGCAGCGAAAGGAACCTGATCCTTTTGATAGCAAGCTTTGTTGTAAAGGGAGACATCAAGGATGCCCTTCTTTTTAGTCTCCCATCAACTTTCTCTGATGTGTTTCAGCATTTCTTTAATAAAGCATGGTGGGGGACACTCATTTGACTAGGTCACATTGAAGGAGCGCATCCAAGTTCCATTAAAAAAATTAAAGCCACTAACTAAGGTGTTGAAAAGATCTATCCTTTATATCAGAGAAAGGAAAGCTTGTATCCAATCCAGAGTCGTAATCAGAGTAGATTCATTGAAGTTAATGGGCCAAACTCTGGGAAAGTGCAGGAACCTTGCAGTCTCTTGCTACTCAGAAATTAGGGATTTGCACACATCGGAGCCAGCTCCTAGGGGCTGATAGGTCTTTGTCCCCCCTTTTTTGAGGGGGCTGCCAAGTTGGTGGGCATTGCCATTCAAATGGTGTGTGTGCCCCACATCATGTGATTGATTGTGCAGGACAGGTTGTCTTTGCCCCTTCCCCCAATATTTTATTTAAGATGGCACCCCTGTTTGCACAGCACATGTTTAGGAGATTGGGAGAAACCTGTGAGCTCACAAACCTGCCCTTCATCTCTCCTCCCCTCCTTCCTCTGTTTGCCCAGCCATGACTGTCCCAAATCAACAACACATGGGAAGTGCCTGTGTCCAAAAGTCAAAATGCACAATTTGCTTTATTGCTTCCATCTCCGGGCCGAAAACATGTGTTTTCCTTGAGAACCCGTGGTGCAACTGGTGGAAACCCACCGAGTGCATATAACTTCTGTGCCCTGCAGAACCCTAAAAATTTAACACGCACAATGAGATCACTGCTTCATATTCACGTTGAAGGGATGAGTGGGTGGATGACTGTGCAATGTTAAAACCCAGACTTGAGTGCCAAGGACAAAAAGAAAAAGGAGCAAGGGGAAGAACGAATTGATCTTGAAATCATCGTCTAGGCAATACCTTATTATGTTTAAAGATTAAGAGCAATTGGGAGCAAAGGGGATGAGGAGAGGCTTATATGCCAAGATTAATAGGCAGCTGTGTGAAAAATATTATGGGGATGCATTGAAGACTAGCAGGCATAGACATGTGCATGAAATGTGCCAGGTGTACCCCAGCACATCCTAATATTTTAAAAATATTAGGTTTGTGATAGTATGGAACACCAACCTGGCTCCCTCAGCTGTTGTGGGGAAGCAGCGATGGGGTGAAGCAGACAGAGAGAGATGCAGGCAGAATAAAAAGGCTGCAATGGACCTGCAGCTTCTGCTTGCATCTGTCTCTGGAAGTGGCAGTGGGGTGTTTGGCTCCAGAAATGACAGTAAAAGAAGAGCTAAGTGTTACCCACTCTCCAATTATAGTCACTATATGTGCTTTATGATTGAGCATTCAATAAATGTTTGCCTTTTTTAAAAAAATCCTGGGTGCGAACTCTAATGAATGTGCTGAGCACACTTATGCCAACAGGGACTCCCATTAGGACATGAGTCCTAACTCATATAGTACTGAGGTGACATAGAAGTCACTTCCCTGTGAGCTGACAGAATCAGCTGGATATCTTTATCCTGGAGAAGAGAAGATTAGTGGGAGGAGACAAGATCTTGGGCTGTCATGCAGAAGGTGGAACAGATACAGGCTGCATTGACACCATACATTCAAAGCACATTTAAAGCACATTATTTCCACCCCAAGAAACCCTGGGAACTGACGTTTCTTAAGGGTGCTGGGAATTGTAGCTCTGGGGTGGTAAACTACACTTCTCAGGATCCTTTGGAGAAGCCAGGTGCTTTAAATGTGCTTTGAATGTGTGGTGTTTATGCAGAGGACAGAAATGAGAAGAAATGGGTTGAATTTGCAGGGAAGCAGAATTTGGCTACATGTTAGGAGAACCTTCCTAATGGCAGGAAATATTCAATATTGGCATATACCGCCTTAAGAGCTGCTGGGCTTTCCTTCACTGGGGACAGACTAGACGGTCTCCTGTCAAGGATGCTGTAGGGTTGCTGTAGGGTTGCATCCTGCATTGTAGAACATACAGTGAGCTGGTGGTTGGACTGGATGACTTCTAAGATCCCTCTTAACTCTGTAATTCTATGGTCAAAACATCTGTAGAGAAAAAACATGTGCATTGTATAAAGGATGTGATTTATTCCCATGCCAACACTGATGTCCTTCAGGAGAGCAGGAAGCAATTATCAATTTGAAGGATGCAAACAGGAACAGTCTGCCCAGTTCAAATACAGACAGATTCTCATGAAGCCGTCAAATGGGAAGCCATTCCAAAACACCTGCTTCTGATTAAAATCTTAACTAGCATGCTGTTGTGTACACACGCCCCACTTCCCTGAGTGTCGACAAGGTCCAGGGGTAGAGCTAGCTAGATTTTGTTTTGGAAGAGGATGAGAGCAATTCCAACAGGACTTTGCTTCAGTGTTTGAGCAGCCTTTCAAACACCGGTGTTGAGAAATGGTTGACTAATAGCAGAAGTCCTTCTTGGAGACCATGCCAAACTAGACACAACTGCTTTGGCCTTCTGTGGAAATTTCAAAACAATAAATAGATATCACAAGTGAGACAAGCCAAATAGGGAATGTGGTGTGGGCTCCTTACTGGAACCAGTGCTTCCTGTTGGCACCAATAGCAGGACCAGACTGGTGACCATTAGAATCACAGGAAGGGGACATGACTAGCACACACTCCTGTCCCCATTCTGCAGCTCTTATTCAACCCAGACCCCCAACTCAAGCTGCTTATTGGAAAGAAAGAAAGAAAGAAAGAAAGAAAGAAAGAAAGAAAGAAAGAAAGAAAGAAAGAATATTTTAATATTTGAGTTCAAATTGGTCCTTGAAATAGCATTTTGCTGAACTGATGAGTACGTAGCTTGTGTCTCCTCTAAGCTTAGCTTGCTCTCACTCATGTGTTGCCCTTCTTTGCATGCTACCAATGGACACCAGGTTGTGGCTAACATCCACAGTGTCAGCCCAGAGCAGTCTGGTTGGCTCAAGGATGGTACATCATGAATGCTAGTAGCCTAGGCTGCCTAAGGCTCCATCTCTACTATACATTTAAAGCAGTATCAAGCCACTTTGAATAGTCTTGGCTTCCCCCAAAGAATTCTGGGGACAGAAGTTTGTTAAGGGTTTGTTAAGACTCCTATTTTCCTTACAGGGCTACAATTCCCAGAGTGATTTAAGCCAATCTTTCTTTCCCTAGAATTTTGGGAATTTATGAGGGATAATAGGGTGGGGGTCCCCTAAAATTCTCTGCACCCTTTAAAATTACAGTTCCCAGGATTTTGGGGAGAGCATGGCTGTTAAAACAATATACACTTTTTAAAGTGGACTGCAAATCCCATGATACTTGGTTGTTGGCTATGTTGGCTGCAGTTCTTGGGTGTTGTAGTCAAACAACATCTGGAGGGCACAACGTTGCCTATCTCTGTCTTAGTATAAAGTAAGGTAGGAAGTATAATAGGAGGTCTGTTTTAACCCTCTTATGCTTTGGGGAATGCTTTAAATGTATAATGCAGATGGGACTTAACATGCAGAAAGGGATATGGAGGCAAATAGCCTATATATCATAAAACCCACCTGAAGCAGGCCTGCTTAATGCAATGCTCCAGTTTCCAGTTTTCCAGAGTCCTGTTCCAATGGTCACACTTTTCCTTCCTTTTCCTTTCCTTTTCTTTTTTAAAAAACCCTGACATTTTAACACAGGGAAGCAAAACTAATAAGAAACGGTAAGATCTAAAAGGTTGAGACAATTGCCTTACATGCCGTGGAGAAATTCAGTGGGGAAATGAGTTTGCTATGAATGATAGGGAAAGAGATAATTTTTATATATCTTGGAAATTATAGGGTATTACACACTGGTACAAATCTTATATAGATTGGTTAAAGCTAGCTGCAGCTGCTTCCTTTGGCTAGTGAGGAGATATACATACATATATATATATATATATATATATATATATATATATATATATATATCCAGGCAAAGCACTATTTTAATAAAGTGCTTATAATCTTCTCCGCACTTCAACTTAATGACATTTTGCCTTGCTTAAGCTCAGGGTTAAGAGCCATCCTGCAGCATAATTGGCCATAAAAGAGGCATTGTCAGATGCTTTCATCTTCCTTTCTGCTCAAAGACTGGACAGTTCATGCTGTGCTCTGCTTTACTGGAGCCCTGACACAGTGAGACTCTTATCAAAGTGAGCGTACAACCTTTGTGTATGGGCAGGGACACAGTTGTATTTCTCGTATCGATTGGCTTCCTCTTTTATTTGTATGCTTGTTAGCTGCTTTGAACACATTCATTCGTTTGTTTGTTTGTTTGTCCAGCCTTCTGAGGTGTGGCAGGTTGGGATACGAAAGAGAGCCTTTCCAGTTATGAATTCTGACTTTTAGAAGCTAGAATGTTAAGAGACAGAAGGACCATTGGAGGTGATTTGGGTCACATTCACACCCTACATTTAAAGCCCTGTGGTACCACTTTAAACGTTTGTGGATTCCCACCCACCTCCCCAAAAAAAGAATTCCAAGAGCTGTGGCCTCTAAAGCGTGCTGAGAGTTGTCGGTAGATGCCTATTCTCTTTGTTGTTGTTGTTGTTTAGTCGTTTAGTCGTGTCCGACTCTTCGTGACCCCCTGGACCAGAGCACACCAGGCACTCCTGTCTTCCACTGCCTCCCGCAGTTTGGTCAAACTCATGCTGGTAGCTTCGAGAACACTGTCCAACCATCTCGTCCTCTGTCATCCCCTTCTCCTTGTGCCCTCCATCTTTCCCAACATCAGGGTCCCTTGGGGAGCTTCAATTCCCCAAGTTCCCTGTAAAGAGGGATTGATCGCTAAACCATTCTTTTGAAACCAGGCATCAGGGGAGCAAGGGACATTGCAATCCTATGGGTTCACAGTCTCTCCTGCCATCCTGTCTCTAAGACCTTGTTTGGACCCCTGCCTCATGCAACACACTGACAGCAGCTTAGCCTTTGTGGTGGAGCTGACCGTCTTCTCTGCCCACATTAGTCTACAAAACATAGAATTACTCCCTATAAGAACCAGTTATTTCATTAAGAATTTCTGGCTTTTTGTACCAGCCGAGTGTTATTATATTACCATTCTCTCTAGCTTTTTGAACATCCAGAAAAAGTAGCACCACATGCTTAAATGTATCCCCATATATCAAAAGCAACCACGTTAACTGTTTCCTTTTCCCACTCTTGGCATCCATCCCCTTTTGTGGAACCGATTGTGCTCTGATTTTGTAATTTTAACAAGCTGCTTTATATTCTCATAGTAGATTTAGCATCTCAGAAATTAACTATTCATAAGTGATATGCTCTGTAATGCATGGAAATTAATAAAACAGAAACCCATCCAGAATTACAGATAACAATCTGTGATTTTCCACAAGGCTGTGGGATTTAAACTATTTTTTACGGAACCTTGACAGGTATTCACAGGAGAAGGCTGTGCATTTGGATCTGCTGAGATTGAAAAATACCTTTCCATTAGGGTTCCTCCCCTTCCCCTGCTCTGTCTAGTGCTTACGACAAATGCAATGGCACTGTTTCTTAATACAGAGTAACAGAGGTTTGTTTGCTCTGTATAATAATACAGCAGTAAAAGGGACTTTTAAATAAGGAGAGTGAATGAGTGCTTTTAAGACAGAATCATCTCAGTGTGACTTGCAGCACTAAGTCCATCTCTACTTTGGATGAATTCTTTCTAGCCTCATCTCAACTTTGAAAATCTTTTTGATGGGGGGGGGGGAATCCCTCCTTTAAAAAAGAAAATACACCTGCATTAGAAGCCACTTCACTGCTGCCAGAACAGCACTTAAAAACTTAATAATCCCTCTGATACTGGATGTAGGATGCCTTCTTGGGTGTTGGAGGGTATTAGTGCTAGTATAAGAGTCTCAGGCTTTTATGGAACTCGTGAGTTAGCTGCTGAATTGGACAAGGCCAGCAGCAAGAGCCAGAAGCATTTGGCTTTGTAAAGCTTTTTGACAAATGTCTTGGTGAAGCCATCTTACCTTCAGGGATCAGGTGCCTCCAATGGTGCTTAGCCAATGTGCTTCCAGCAATAACAGGGGGTGGGTGGTGAATTTCAGTTTGGCTTGCAGTGAGCCCCAATCTCCACTGCAAGCCAGACTAGAAGTGATGCCTTTTTCTCTTTTCAAAGATAATATCATGCCCAGGGAAGCAGGGATTTTCACTAGAACTGCAGAACTTTGGAACAGCACATTTTGGCACACACTCCCACTTTTCCAAAGTTCTGAGAAGGTATTGTAATTTAGATCTTGTAATTTCCTCCTGACTCTTTGCCTTTTGCGTCATGTATTTCAGATTGTAAGCCTGAAAGTAAAGGTAAAGGTACCCCTGCCCGTACGGGCCAGTCGTGTCCGACTCTAGGGTTGCGTGCTCATCTCGCTCTAGAGGCCATGAGCCGGCACTGTCCGAAGACACTTCCGGGTCACGTGGCCAGTGTGACGAAGCTGCAGCTGGCGAGCCAGCACCAGCGCAGCACACGGAAACACCGTTTACCTTCCCGCTATAAAGCGGTCCCTATTTATCTACTTGCACTTAAGAGTGCTTTCGAACTGCTAAGTGGGCAGGAGCTGGGACCGAACAACGGGAGCTCACCCCGCCACGGGGATTCGAACCGCCGACCATACGATCGGCAAGTCCTAGGCACTGAAGTTTTACCCACAGCGCCACCCGCGTCAAGCCTGAAAGTAGGGATTGACTTAATGTTTCTTTTAAATCTGTAGGCTGTTCTGGGAGCTTCCCTTGTTTGAAGAGCAGCATAAAAATTTACAGTGGTACCTCGGGTTAAGTACTTAATTCATTCTTGAGGTCCATACTTAACCTGAAACTGTTCTTAACCTGAAGCACCACTTTAGCTAATGGGGCCTCCTGCTGCTGCCGCACCGCCGGAGCACGATTTCTGTTCTCATCCTGAAGCAAAGTTCTTAACCTGAAGCACTATTTCTGGGTTAGCGGAGTCTGTAACCTGAAGCGTATGTAACCTGAAGCATATGTAACCCGAGGTACCACTGTATTTGGATAGACAGATTACAAGGGAAGCTCCCATTGGCACTAACAGGAAATTTCCCTGCAGTTAGGCCTGGCTGAAGACATTTTGGCTCCTGAGGCGAACCACAAAATGGCACCCGCTTCCCTGCCTGGGAAGAAATGGTAAGGGAAGATCTCTATCAGAAACTAGTGGGGAGGAATGATTGGGATTGGTTGCCCCCGTGGATCCTGCCGCCTGAGGCAGTCACCTCACCTTGCCTCATGGGTGGGCCAGTCCTTCTTCCAGGGTTAATAACAGGCAAGGGGGAGGTGGATTTTTATTGGGGCCACCACAGGGAGTTGGAGAGAATTAAACCTCCACCTCCACATGCCATGTTCCTTGTTCTTATGCAATAATAAATTCCTAGAGAAAGATAATGGGGACCAATCATACATGCACTGTGTCCCATTACTTTTCTTGTGGAAAGCTCAAACCTAGCATTGCCTTTTGTGAAAAAGTAACGACTGCTAACTACAAACATCCTGTGTTGTCAGGGCTAGATATGGAAAGCCATGTTTCTGTGTCTGACTGCTGTATGTGGTGGCCCATCAGGCCTGCAGTAAACTGGGTTCCCCAGTACTACAGTGACTCTGGCCACCCAACCCGGCCCTCTGCATCTGATTCAGCCTGAGATTTTGCCTTTGATACAGACTCCTCCTTGGCAGCTCAGGTCTGAATTTTTGTGACTTCCACAGTGGGCCACAGATGCAGAACTTGGAAGTCAGTGAAATTCAACATTCATAGCAAGTTCTTCATGACCAGCTTCAAAGTATGTGGGGTATATAACGGACAGGCGTCTGCCAATGTATTTATACCAGAACTCATAGGATGAATTCAGAGTTAAATAATTGTAGGTTTTCATGAATGATTTGTTAGAGATAGCCTAGGTAAAGGTAAAGGGACCCCGACTGTCAGGTCCAGTCATGGACGACTCTTGGGTTGCAGCGCTCATCTCGCTTTATTGGCTGAGGGAGCCAGCGTACAGCTTCCGGGTCATGTGGCCAACCAGAGCAGCACACAGAAACGCCATTTACCTTCCCACCAGAGCGGTACCTATTTATCTACTTGCATTTTAACATGCTTTCAAACTGCTAGGTTGGCAGGAACTGGGACCAAGCAATGGGAGCTCACCCCGTTGCGGGGATTCGAACTGCCAACCTTCTGATCGGCAAGCCCTAGGCACTGTAGTTTAGACCACAGCGCCACCCATGTCCCTTATAGAGATAGCCTACTGGATGTAAATAAGGTACTTCATAAATTAATTAACAAATAATTTTCACTTTCTAGTTTTTAGATTACAGGTAACATTTGGAAGAAAAAAATAGAAGCAATTACAACTTGTAGAATGGTTTTTTTTAGTATTATTGTTATTATTAATTTTGACAATTTATACAGTATACACAAGCATAGTAGACCTTCATCATGGTGTTGGTTATTAGCATCATATTCATCATATGACAAACTCTAAAATTCAAACTATAAATCTGTTTTAGAATTATTATTTTTCCCCCAGAGCGGCTTTCTTTTGCATGTGTGTTTATTTTAATCTCAGTATTTAATCTTCTGTCAAGGAACATTATTTCGTAGTACACTTTTAAAAACATGGACAGGCTGTGGAAATCAATATATTTAAAAGATATCAAATATATAAATCAACCAGTCCTTCGTATCAGAAGTCTCTGTTATCAGGGCGAGACTGCCTGACAGGAAGCAGTTTATTACCTAATCTAGTTTTGAAATTAATCCCATTCCTAGTTATTTTGTCACTGTGTCTTCACTTCAGTGCCCTTATTCCTTGGCAGCAATGTGGCACAGAGGATAAAGTCCATCAATTTTTCAATTTCAGGAAAGGTAGGCTCTGTTCTCTGGATTGTGTTTATTCAGACATTATATTTTGTAATAGGTTGACAAAGCAATTAGTTATAAGAGCAGCACTAGCAGCTTTTGTTACCTCAAAACTTGTCCAGTATGTTAGAACATGGTGGTCACATTCACACCATACATTCTAAACACTATGATAGCACTTTAAACAGCCATGGCTTCTCCCATAGAATTATGGGAGCTGTAATTTGTTAAGGGTGCTGAGAGATGTTAGGAGACCCCCCTAGTCCCCTCAGAGAGATACAGTTCTCAAAGTGGTTTAGCAGTCAATCCCTCTTCACAGGGAACTCTGGGAATTGTAGTTGTGTTAGGGGAATAGAGGTCTCCTAAGAGTCAGTGTGGTGTAGTGGTTAAGAGCGGTAGTCTCGTAATCTGGGGAACCGGGTTCGCGTCTCCGCTCCTCCACCTGCAGCTGCTGGGTGACCTTGGGCCAGTCACACTTCTTTGAAGTCTCTCAGCCCCACTCACCTCACAGAGTGTTTGTTGTGGGGGAGGAAGGGAAAGGAGAATGTTAGCCGCTTTGAGACTCCTTCGGGTAGTGATAAAGCGGGATATCAAATCCAAACTCCTCCTCTTCTTCTTCTTCTTCTTCTTCTTCTTCTTCTTCTTCTTCTTCTTCTTGCACTGTCACAAGTGGAGGAAGTGCTCAGGTCCTGCTATGGGCTTCCCATGGACATCTAGCTGGCCACTGTGAGAACACAACACTGGACTAGGTTGGCCTTGGGCATGATCCAGCAGTGCTGTTATGTTCTTCCATTTTAGAATCATAGAATCATAGAGTTGGAAGGGATCCCCAAGGGTCATCTAGCCCAACCCCCTGCAATGCAGGAAACTCAACTAAAGCATCCATGACAGATAGCATGAATTATAAAGTTTCCTGCGTACTTGTTTCATCATAGAATTCAAGAAGGTGCACATAGAGTTCCTAAGCAGTATTCCATCCTGACACTGCTCAGAACTAGACATGTTCCGCTTTATCAAGGCTGCTTTGTCATGTGCCTTAAGATACTGTTCAGGGAATACTTCTTTTCTTCGTCTATCCTATTGACTTCTTTTTACTTGCAAAATATTGGATTCCTATCAGGAAAAGATAAGGAGCAATGCCATTGTTTGCTTCTGCCATGCATCCTAATCTTTTGGGGACTTCCAAAACTCGTGGATTGTGCTTTCTGGCTGGGGAATATAAGCACTCATTCTAAAGGCTACTTCATTTTCCTCTCCAGTGATTCAAACTGTGGCATATTTTTCAACAGAAAAATAAATAAAGCCTTTTCAAAGGAGAAAAATGATTTGTAGACTCCCTTAGGGATCAGTTGTATACCCTATTTCATTAAAAAAAATTGATATGAGAGAAGTATCAATATATACATGACCAGTTGGAATTAATTTTAGTACAGGATTACACCATTATGCATCTTCTATATTAGTCTAGTGCAGCTCTGCCTCCTCTTAGAAGACCTCAGATGGGTACAGCTTCCTCTTTAAGCAACAATTTGCCATTGCTTGGCAAGCAGGGCCCACTGGGAGCTGTCCAGGGTCCTGATTTCTGTTTCACGAGACCTTACCTTGACTTCACTTGACTGAATTTGACTAGACTTGACCTGCCTACAAGGGACTTGGTCTGACTTTGCTCACTTCCCATGCAAGACTCAGGTCCCAACAGAGCAGAGTACTGTGCCTGCTCCTCTGCACTACCTATGCTGCATGGTGGAAAGATGCACTACCTGTGTTCAGTCCATCTGTATTGTCTTGTGAAAGGTTCTTAATAAAGACAAATAATAGTATTAATAATAATGCATTGGGGAAGGAATCTTGTTGCATTCTTCAAGCCTGATGGAGCAGCCAAGAGCCAGTTCTAGTTTGTGGGTTCCATGTGTAACCATATTAATGTGAGCATTAAACGCCCGTTTGCAGATAGTAAACTCAGTCCTTTACAGCAGAATGCAGGAGAAGCAACTGTGGTTGGAATAGTAACATCAAAGGTTTTATTTATAAAGCAAATAACAAAACAACAAGATGGCTCTCACACCCATCTTCTTCAGCAGAGGAGCAGAGCAGAGAGCAGAGAGGGAGGAGACATTTAAATAGTTCCCATACTCATACATCAATTAAGTAATTAAAGGCAACCGCAACAGTATGCAATGTGAGAATGAGACATTACAATACTAACAATTAGGAGGACTCAAGCCATTAGTTTAGCTGTCCTTCATCTAAATCTGTGTTGCAAAGATGGCAGCACATGAAAGTTGGCAGCATCAACTCCACCATGTGGGAATCCCTTGCAGATGCCTGGAGACAGTGTGTGGAGACAGTCAGATTGTGCATTCATAGCAGTGACCAAAGAATGACCACTGGAAGGCGCATAGAGAGAAGAAACCCCATGGTGCATCTGCAGCAGCAGAACCAGACGCCTTCATCTGCCCCAGGTCCTCCCAATAGCCACATCTCACTTTGGAGGGGCTACACTGATGCATAAAAATCACACCAAACTGGTAATGATTCTTTTAAGATAATTTGATCATCTATTGTGATCTAATCTGGCTCAGTATTAGTTATTCTGTCTTTGTGCCTGTAATTGGAATATGTTGTTTGTCTACTGGGAGTTGTCTGCTGACTGACAGTAAGTCTCCAGGGTTTCAGGCAGGAGTGTCTCCCTGGAGATGCCAGGGAATGAATTTGGGACCTTTTAAGAACATAGGAAGCTGCCTTACACTGAATCGAGCCATTGGTGTCTATAGCTCAGGATTGTCAACATTGACTTCTGACTCTCCACAGTTTCTGGCAGGGGTCTCTCTCTCTTTCTCAACCCTATCTGAAGATGCCAGGGATTGGACCTGGGATGTTCTGCACAGAAAGCACATGATGATCAGTAGATCATCTCAGCTATGGACTTTAAGGAAAGCGAAGGCCATTTCTTCAATCTGATCATTCAAGGACACACTTGCAAGTGCACACGATTGTTAACTTGGCAGCCAGTCAAATTCTTACTTCCCAATTGAGCCAGAAATACCACATGATTGGGGCAATGTGTCCTTTGGTTTGTTTATCCCAGGTTTTATGGTAACATAGCCCAAAGCACTGCATCTATTATTTCCCCCAAAATTGTTTACAGAGTTCTTAGAGCAGCCAGCAAGGAGGCCACTGTCATGAGAACAGCATTGTGCTGGGCTTGGCACCAAAACTGACTAGCAGATTTTGTTGGTTAGAACTTGGCAAATCTGCGGTGTTTGCATGTTTTGCTTCCTCTGGATGAGGTTTCTGGCTGCTGTTGTGCCTGATGAAGCGACTGATAAAAACGTGACATTGGAGCAGGGAAGCTTCAGAAGTTTGCATAATTCATGTTCCCCCTGCTGAGAACTTCCCATGAAGCCAGGCCAGGGATAGAGATGAGAGACAAAATGAGGAGCTCAGTGGAAAGCCTGGAGGAAAAACAAATGACACTGCAGAAGATTGGAAAAGCTCAGCGATGACAATCTGGACAAAATGGCAGGATTAGCCACACACTACAGATGAGACCGCAGGCAGACAAATAAATGTGATCTCTTTGACAAAATCAGTCTCAGCTTTCTAGAACCATTTGCCTGAGAAAGTACTGATGGGTCTATAACATATTTATGATGGGTTGGATCCAGACTTTGCCATCCATGAGCAGAAGGGCTGCTTCTGTCAACAGAAGGCTTTTGATCCAACACAAAGGTTCCACTGGTGGATTGGGGAAGGAGGCTTTTACTGATTCCTTTTGCCTTTGTGGCCTCCACTGCCACCTCCTGTACTGTTCCACAGGGTTCCCCAACCCTCTGGAATAAAAGAGGATACAAGAGCCTATAGGGGATGGGAGAACTGGCAAAAGTCAGCCCCACCACCTCTGTTGGTTGGACCAATAACTAGATCTAACCTACTAATAATTTATTCCTTACTGTTATCATTAGTATTGTTTTTATTAAATTGCATTTATATCCTACCTTTCTTCCACCATGAAAAGCAAGGCAATGTCCCTTAGGATTTACAGACAGTCTCTCCTCAAGGCATCATCAACCCGATCCAAATCTGCTTAGTTTCACCAAGTTTGATGTATCCCATGGAAGCCAACATGCTGTCCTCCAGATGTTGTTTAGACTAATTCCCATCATCCTGTACAACATTGGCCATGCTATTACTGTTATGATCTGCTGTGAACAGTGATAAGGACAAATAGAACCTATTCCTGAGGCAGGGTGGACTAAAGTAGAGATAGAGGAACTCTTTTTTATCAGTATACAATGTAATGGGCAAAATTGTCTATTGGATCATAATGCTGGTACATGAGTGCTTCCATGTGCATGCCACTTATTGAATTGCCCTCTTAGCACTGCAGTTCCCAACACCAGCCATAGCAGGGAGCTCTTTAGACATTGCACACCGCCAATGGAAACAGACAGAAACAAAAGAGGTCTGAAGCTGTGGACAGGGGACAACAACCACATGCAATTTTTGCAAGAAGAGATGGAGGGAATTGATCCAAAAAGAAAAAAAAGTTAAGTACCAAACCAAAACCTTTCTTGGGCAGCCTGGTCACACCATCAGAGGTCAACAAGAGTTTCATGAGGAGAAAGCGGGTAACATTAAATACATTCTATGCATGCTCCTAATAAGCAGCTAACTCAGTAGTTGATGTAGCTTAAAAGTGATCAATGAGAGTGATTGAGAGCGATGGGTTAATATGGAAGAATTTTTATGCATGCATCTGAAAGAGCAGCTTGATGAGCTGTTTTGGTTTCTGAAGCTCTAAAAGCAATCTGGAGATGGGAGATGTTTCCAGTAGATGAGATCTATTAATTATACTGCTCACACACGTAGATGGTCATTAGTCAGGAGAAAATGTTTCCGTCCCTGTAATTTACAGAGAATGGCCATCAAACAATGTGTCATCTGATCATCCAAGGCCAAGCTGGCAAGCAGGCATAATACAGAGCTGAGCTCGCAACCAACTAGGACTATATATTTTCCCCCATGGAACCAGAGATTCCACAATCACTGGGGAAATATTATTTATTTATTTACCATATTTGTTTATTTAAAAGCATTTTTATAATGCTTAATATTTCAAAGATATCTAAGTGTGAAGTGGTGTAAAGTATAAATAAAAACACGTCATTAAACGTTAAAATGAAAATGCAGTTTAAAACCAATAAAACAGCAATTTAAAAGTGAATAGAACAGACATCTGAGGATTAAAACTTTTTAAAAATTATTTATATGTTTTTTCAGATGGAAATTTTACAATCCTATATCAAACATAAATCATAAAAACAAGATTCCAAGGAATCTCCTGGACTTCCATCCTCCCCTTTGTGGGTCCTATTATTTATCATTTCCTCCTGCATCTTTTATGATGAACCAAATCTTTTATTATATCCAAAATTCACCATTAAACTACAAGTGATATTCCAATCCTACTAACAATGTTAACTGTTTATAATGGTCTTTAAGATAAGTTATAAATTTTCCCCATTCTTTATTAAAATTTTGGTCTTCCTGATTTCTGATTCTTCCAGTCATTTTGGCATAGTCCATCAACTTCATCTGCCATTCTTCTCTGGTAGGGACTTTATCTTCTTTCCATCTCTGGGCCAATAAAATACATGCAGCCGTGGTCACATACATAAAAAGTATTTTCTGCTTCCATGGGATTACAGCACCTAGAAAAGAGGATTCCAACTTGTAAAGTAGGGCCCAATTTTATGGGTCAGGGAAAGCTTGGGCAAAAGGATAAGTCTTCACAAGACATCTGAAGCAACTGTTGGTTGCTGCTCTACAGAATAGCAGCAACAGCAACAACAACAGCAGCAGCAACAACTCAATGGCAGAGTATCTTCTTTCCTTGCAGAAGGTCCACAGCATCCTCAGGTAGGGTTGGGAGTGCCACTTCCTGAAAGCCTGGAGACCCTACAGCTAGTTGACAACACTGAGCCAGTTGGATCAATGGTCTGACTCGGTGTGCAGCAGCTTTCTGTGTTTCTGTTATTATTATTATTATTACCAAGCCTTATGAAGAAAAGAAACCAAGCCTTATGAGGAACAGTTGAAGGAGCTGGCTATGTTTAGCCTGGAAAAAAGGAGACTGAAAGGAGATATGATAACCATCTTCAAATATCTAAGCAGCTAAAGAACTCATAATCCACCTACTTTCAGAAGCAGAAACACCATAACCAGACACTGGAGAGACCTGTCAGGAGTAAGCATGGACCAATGGTACCAAATAATATGGGAAACAGCCTTACTAGAAAAATTAACCAATAAACTGAAGCTGACACAGGGACAAACAGAAGAAGACGCCTTTATGGCTCCCCTTTATCACATACACAGCCCAACAAGACAATGACAAAAATCCACCAACAGCATACAAATCAATATGGCTAACCTGATGCAAAACACCCACCCACCCCACTCGCACATGAAAACAAAGACCACCACAGCCAACCACAAGCAAACAACCACACCCTGGGCCAACCCCAACCTCTCTCACCACCAAAGGAACACAAGTGAACAGCAAAGAACCTGCACAAACAATGCTGACACCAAACCCCACACATATTAAGTAAAATAGAAACATCGCCACCCGACCCCACCCTCACTCATCTCTCCCTCCTCCACCTCTTTCCCCCTTTTCTTCCTAATGTCTCAACAAATGAAACTGATCTGTAAAAAATGTTACTTGGGAAGAGAGAGAGAGAGAGAGAGAGAGAGAGAGAGAGAGAGAGAGACATTGCACATACTTTTGTAAACCAAGAAAATCTTTAATAAAAATACATTTTGTACACACACACACACACACACACAGCGGTACCTCGGGTTACATACGCTTCAGGTTACATGCACTTCAGGTTACAGACTCCGCTAACCCAGAAATAGTACCTCGGGTTAAGAACTTTGCTTCAGGATGAGAACAGAAATCGTGCTCCGGTGGTGCGGCAGCAGCAGGAGGCCCCATTAGCTAAAGTGGTGCTTCAGGTTAAGAACAGTTTCAGGTTAAGAACGCACCTCCGGAACGAATTAAGTACTTAACCTGAGGTACTACTGTGTGTGTGTGTGTGTGTGTGTGTGTGTGTGTGTGCGTGTGTGTGTATGTATAACGTATTTTTCGCCCTATAGGACGCACTTTTTCCCCTCCAAAAATGAAGGGGAAATCTGGGTGCGTCCTATGGGGCGAATGCAGGCTTTCACTGAAGCTTGGAGAGCGAGAGGGGTCGGTGCGCACCGACCCCTCTCGCTCTCCAGGCTTCAGGAAGACATCCGCAGCCTAGGCAGCCCGCGGGAGTTCCTGCAGGGCTGTCTAGGCTGCGGATAGTAGCCTGCTTCCCAGAGCGCCGGGCGCGCTGAAAGCAGAGCGCCTGGCACTTCGGGAACACATCCGCAGCCTAGGCAGCCCTCGCGCCAGGCAGACATCCGCAGCGTGGGGAGCCCTGCAGGAGTTCCCCACAGGGCTCCCCAGGCTGCGGATAGCAGCCTGCCGCCCGGCGGGCGGGGCACCCTGAAGCAGAGCGTCCCGCACCCTGGACAGACATCCGCAGCGTGGGGAGCCCTGCAGGAGTTCCCCGCAGGGCTCCCCACACTGCGGATAGCAGCCTGCCACCGGCGCACACAGGCACCCTGAAGCAGAGCGCCCGGCGCGCCGGACAAACATCGGCCAGCCCCACAAGCTCGGGGGACAGCAGGGAGGCGCAGCGCCGCCATCCCGCTGTTCCTCGACCTGGTTCGGTTTCTCCGACCTGCTTTGGGGGGGGGAAATAAAGGGGGGAAAATTTCCTTTATTTCCCCCCAAAAAAACTAGGTGCATCCTATGGGACGGAGCGTCCTTTGGGACGAAAAATACGGTATATATATATATATATATATATATATGCAGCTGTCACATGTAAAATGGAACAAGCTTGTTTTCTCCTGCTCTGAAAGGTAGGTCCTAAACCACTGACTTCAACTTACAAGAAAGAAGATTCCAACTAAACATCAGGAAGAACTTTCTGACAGTAAGAGCTGTTTGACAGTGGAATGGTCTCCCTCAGGAGGTTGTGCACTCTTCTTTCTTGGAGGTTTTAAAGCAGAGGTTGGATGGCCGTCTGTCATGGATGCTTTAGCTGAGATTCTTGCATTGCAGGGGGTTTGACTAGATGACCCTTGGGGTTCCTTTCGACTCTATTATTCTAAGATGGTGATGTTGATTAGATATGCAGTAATAAGAAAATTTTAAAAAGAGAAACCCAATAATTGCCATTTCTGGACAAAAGTAAGAAATGAGAGATGCTGTGAAGAGGCAACAAAAGGTCTGCAGCTCTTGTCGTCTCCCACAGATCTGATTACATCAGCTGCTATTTACTGTTCTGTCATTATCTTCTGTAATGGTTATGATGAAGCCATAGCAGCCATAGCAGCATATTCATAGCTCTTTGAAATAATCACCGGGCTCTTCGTCTTATGCAGCATGTGAGAAACATCAAGGTGGGATCCTGCAGAGTGACTGCAGGAGGGAACATTACAACAGGGATAAGAGAGAGCAAATCAGCTCAGCTTGCTTCAGGCTCAATGCATCCGAGGACAGGCTGGCATTGTTATGGGATTAAGTAAAATAGCACATCAGTTAGGGAATCTGACGGTTGCCAGGAATTGAGAAGCAGAAAGGCAATGCCAGATCTCCCTTGTTCACAGGGGATTGGGCACTGGACCACATTTAGAGAAGGCTGCTCTGAAATTTCATGAAATTCAATTACATGTACCATTATAGTACATAAGAGCATAAGACGTGCCCTGCTGGATCTGGCCCATGGCCCACGTAGTCCAGGATCTTTTTCTCAAAGTGGCCAGCCTGGTGCCCACTGGAAGTCCAAAAGCAGGACCTGAGTGAAACAGCAAACTTCCCACTTGTCATTCCAAGGAAATTGTATTCACAGGCATATTGCCTGCAATGGTGGAGGCAGAAGATGACTAGTGGTCAGCAGTAGTGCAAAAGAAAAAACCAACCCCATTTAAACTGACCGTTGTGGTATTTTGCACTAGGCTGAATCCAAGTAAGAAAATTCAATTGGAAGGGAAATTTTATTTGGGAATCCATTTCCTCCTTTCAAAATGAAGAAGAAGAAGAAGAAGAAGAAGAAGAAGAAGAAGAAGAAGAAGAAGAAGAGGTAGTGTGATTTGGTAGATTCTCCCTCCTTCCCTCTATTTGCATCTCTGAGGCTCCAGGTTCTTCTATCAGTGACCTAGTACCACTGACATGTGATATTATGTAGCCAATAAGGTTTCACCCTAGATATATTGTGACATTGCATGATGATGTAGAGCACCACTGATTTTCCTTCTGGATCTCATGCACATAATTTCAAATGAATGGAGACCTACGAACAATTGTAAATATAGGAAGCTGGTGGGATTTATTAAATTAAGTCAGCATAGATTATCCCTACTTCAAATGCCATTCAGAAATGGGGCTACTGTAGACTGAGCTGGCCTAAGCCAGGCAAGGGGGAAACAAGCCTTTAAAATAGAATTTGACTTAACACCACTCTTTTTTGCAAGCCTATATTCTGTTGTATGACATGGTTGAGCTGAATGGAGCTAAGATTCAGTATAAGGATCCTATTTCTGACCCTATTCCTGTCAACCCCCTGGAATGCCTGTTTTTCAGGGCTTACAGCAGTGTAAGATCTGCCAGTCTCAGCTCAACCAGCTGAGTTGAGATGAGGAAATTATGCTGCCATATCGCCAGCTTGAGCCAGGATGTGGGGTTCACACTTGTGTAGCCTGGCTGCAATGGGAATCAGCTGACTGAGCCAGAGATTTGCTGGGTCCTAGCACACTTGACTTGGTGGGTCTTGGGTTTGGATGACTTCCTAAGGCCAGAGGAGAATAAGAAGAGCTATCTAACGCAGCATTCTGTTCTCACAGTGGCCAACCAGAAGCCTGTGGGAAGCCCATAAGCAGGGCATGAGCACTAGAGCACTACCTCTGATACTGGAGACAATATATCACCATCATTACTTGTAGCCAGCTTTATGAAATGAAAGCTTTATGAATTTGTCTAATCTCCTTTTAAAGTTGATGGCCATCAGCCCATCAATGCACCTTGTAGGAGCCAATTCTGTGGTTTAACTATATGCTGTGTAAAAAGTCCTTTTTACCTGTGCTGAGAACCTCTAGGTTCACTGGAATGTCCTTGCATCAACAGTGGTCTCCTGCACACATGGAGCTCCTGTAGCTTCAAGGAGCCTCTGCACTAGGCTGAATCCAAATAAGCAAATTCAATTGGAAGGGAAATTTTATTTGGGAATACATTTTCATATGCATGCAAATCTTTTTGCATAGCTCAGAATCCAATTAGTGTAATAGGTACCACCAATATATTGAATTTTGGGTTGGGGGAGTGAAATAAGCATAAGATAAATGATAAAACTTCTTGCATGAAAGGCAGTGTGGATGAGAGAGGTGGGGAGCAGGAAACTAATTTTCCATTGGCAAGCTGTTTTAGGAATCAGATCACACGATCCCATCATTTCCTAAGAAGAGTTGAATGAGCACCAGAATTAAAAAAACAATACTTGAATAGAGATGAGATGAGATGGGGAAACCCTTCTTATAATTCCAAGCTCTTAATTACTGCAGTTTGACAATAATAGAGTTACAGTCCTGTAATCAATCACAGCTTGCAGCAGGAGATAAGAACTCTTCACTTAGTGAGATTGGAAAAGGGCACTATTAATTGGTGGAGCTTTCATTAGGAAAATGAACAGCCAGGCAAGGGGAGAGGAGCAAAAAGGATGCCAGGACCAATTTCTTTGATAACCAGCAATTGCATTAAATGTTCCCTTCTCTGAATGGCGTCAAGGCCAAGTGGACTGCCTGGTGTGTGGGCACTGAACAAAAGACACAACTCTTCTTCCCCCACTGAATTCTGTCAAATGAAATCATTTAGAGAACTTAAACTGCAATACAATAGGAACACTCTGATACCCTTGGACACTCTTTACAGAAACAACATTCCAAAATAGTATTATGAGTTTGTGGGTGCCAGGGTTCGTGGGTGCAAGAACGCCATAATTCCTGGCTTTAGTAAGTGTTAGAATTTAATCAATGCTTGGAGAGTTAAACTGGAAGTCATGCTCTAAGTAGCTGGCTTCAGCTCCCTGTGCTCAAAGATTGCCTGAAAGATGAGCCATTAAGAGAGAACAAAGACAAGGAGGTGAGCCATCAGCAAGGAAAAGAAACTGCCTGGGGCCCCTGGGATCTCACACCACTTGGAGATTGGGGTGGCATGTAAC
This sequence comes from Podarcis filfolensis, assembly GCF_964270895.1. Taxonomy (NCBI): domain Eukaryota; kingdom Metazoa; phylum Chordata; class Lepidosauria; order Squamata; family Lacertidae; genus Podarcis; species Podarcis filfolensis. The sequence continues at coordinate 99,339,973 of NC_139606.1, forward strand.
ACTGGGCTTACTATCAGGTGTGTGTGTGTGTGTGTGTGCTTAAAACTGCAGTTCCAACAGTTGTGGAACAACAAATCTATGATGTGACCACAGTTGGTCATCTCAACTCAAAAAGGAGATGCAAAGCTTCAGCAAAGGACAACCAAGAAAATCAAGGGTGCAAGGTTTGGGACTTTTTAGTTTAGAGAAAAGGTAAGTAAGAGGTGGCATAATGGAAATTGATAAAATTATGCATGGCATAGAGAAAGTGGAACCAAAATAAAAAAATTCTTTCCAGTAGCACCTTAGAGACCAACTAAGTTTGTTCTTGGTATGAGCTTTTGTGTGCATGCACACTTCTTCAGATACACTGAAACAGAAGTCACCAGACCCTCATATATAGTGAGAGGGTGGGGAGGGGTATTACTCAGAAGGGTGGTGGGAATAGAGAGACCTGGTCTGAATAGAGACATTGGATTCTTATCTCATTATACACGATAAAGCTATTTTTGGTCATCTCATCCCTTGCTTTTTCCTGTAAGACCAATTGAAGTCATTAACAGTCGTCAACTGGTTTACCACACCTATCAGCCAATCACCTATTCCCACCACCCTTCTGAGTAATACCCCTCCCCACTGTTTCAGTGTATCTGAAGAAGTGTGCATGCACACGAAAGCTCATACCAATAACAAACTTAGTTGGTCTCTAAGGGGCTAAGGGACATGGTGGCACTGTGGTCTAAACCACAGAGCCTAGGGCTTGCCGATCAGAAGGTCGGTGGTTCGAATCCCCGCGACGGGGTGAGCTCCCATTGCTCGGTCCCTGCTCCTGCCAACCTAGCAGTTCAAAAGCACACCAGTACAAGTAGATAAATAGGTACCACTCCAGCGGGAAGGTAAACAGCATTTCCATGTGCTGCTCTGGTTTGCCAGAAGCAGCTTAGTCATGCGGGCCACATGACCCAGAAGCTGTATGCTGGCTCCCTTGGCCAATAAAGCGAAATGAGAGCCGCAACCCCAGAGTTGGCCATGACTTGACCTAATGGTCAGGGGTCCCTTTACCTTTACCTTTAAGGTGCTACTGGAAGGATTTTTTTTTTTTTTTGGTTCAACTATGGCAGACCAACACTACTACCTACCTATATATAGAGAAAGTGGATAGAGAAAAGCTTGGTCATTCCCTCATAACACTAGAACTCGTGGACATCCAATGAAACTGAAACTGAATCCTGGAAGATTCAGGACAGATAAAGGAAAGTACTTATTCATGTACCACATAGTTAAACTATGGAGCTCAGGAGGCAGTGATGACCACCAACTTGGATGGCTTTAAAAGAGGAGAAGACAAATTCATGGATGGTAAGGCTATTGATGGCTACTGGTCATGATGGCTATGCTCTGTCTCCATGGTTGGAGGCAGTAATGCTTCTGATTTTCACTTACATATAAAAATAAATGTAAAAATATGTCTAAACCCCACTAAAATGTTCCTGAATGTTGTGAACTGTCCTGAGATCTACAGTATAAGGCGGTATACAAATTTAATAATAAATAAATAAACATGCTGGTGGATTTTCATGATGCCTTCATTTTTTATAAAAAGTTGCAAACTGATGTGGAAACATGGAGAATTTAAGATCAGAAAAATGGGAAACTGAGAGAATCTATCCGTAGCCTTTCTGATATGATTGTTGAAAAGATTCTTGAGAAATATCTTTGGAGCATTTTTAGCACCTAGAAACTGCTTGAGATAATTGCTAAGTATCTATGATTTGTAGGCAGGCACATCATCAGCTTCGGATATCTTAAATTTATGCTGTTCTTCTTTGGTAAACCAATGTAGAGTTCCTGTCTGGAATGAAGAATATGTTTAATTACAGGAGTGCCTGGAAACATCAACACAACTGGAACTGCCCCGAAATAACCACTATAATCTCCATTTTTAAAGACGTTTATAGCTTGAAAGCATGAAATACTTTAGAGTCTCCACTAAGAAAAAATGTTTGGAGTCTTAACATCTCTTGTGCCTCCCACCCCCATGCTCATCCAATATACCCCAGATATTACAGATTTGATGAACCTAATTAAAATTAGTGCCTGAGAAGATACAGAGAAATTGAGAAGGCTCTTAGGTAAAGATAGCATCCAGGGATAGCGCAAGAAAGTATTGGTAATTCTGTTTTGTCACGCTAAGCCAGAGGTGGGAAACCTATGGCCACCAACTTAAATTTATGTGGTCCCCATTACCCCCTGAATCAGCCTCATTCCTCAATCTCATCAGCTTCTTCACTTCATGTTTTTTAAAAATACATAGGAACATACAAAGCTGTCTTATACTGAGTCAGATCATTGGTCCATCTTGCTCAGTATGATCTGCTACACTGACTGGCAGTGACTTTCCAATGTTTCAGACAGGAGTCTCTTCCAGCCCTACCTGGAGATGGCAGGGATTGAACCTGGGACCTTCTGCATGCAAGGCAGATGATTTAACCACTAAGCTACAACCCTAACACCAAGACCTAGTACAGAAACCAGGGGCTTCCCAAGCCAAAGACTTCCAAACCACAACTAGAACTAACTTCGGTGGGGTTTATGAGTAAAATTGCTTGTACTCCTTAGCTGCCTATGCTTTGTGATCGCAGCAGCAGGTGGCTCCTGGGTGGCAGTTACCATTTTCTTTTCCCAGAATTCCACTTTGGAGCAATATATTTGAGCAATGGGGGAGAAAACAGTGACAGACTAAAGAAGGACCTCTCACCAAGAGGTAAGCCCCACTTGGAGAATCACTAAATCACACCCCAATTTCATGGTCCATCCATGAGAAAGCAAAAATGGTGAATTTCAGCTAAGCATTCCGAGAGATGCCAAAGCCAGAACTCTCAGAGATAGCAATTCCCAAGTCATATATCATCAAGGGAAGTATCCTCAGGCCTAGGCTTAATGCTTGGGAAGGGATAGCAAAGAGGCAACAGAGTTCCAGGCTCCCAATTCCTCAGTAAGAGGGTGCTGCAAGAGGGAGACAGTAAAGACAAAGAAAGTTAACACCAAGCAGCTATACAGTGGTACCTCGGTTTAAGAACTTAATTCATTCTGGAGGTTCGTTCTTAACCTGAAACTGTTCTTAACCTGAGGTACCACTTTAGCTAATGGGGCCTCCCGCTGCTGCGCGATTTCTGTTCTCATCCTGAAGCAAAGTACTTAACCCGAGGTACTATTTCTGGGTTAGCAGAGTCTGTAACCTGAAGCGTCTGTAACCCGAGGTACCACTGTATGAGCAACTCCTCTGTTTCCTGGGATCTGTCCAGGGTCCTGAAGGCATGTCTCTGAGCAGCCTTGTTCCTCAGTTCAGAATGAATCTTCTTCTTTGGCGATCACTCGTAGCCGAGTAAGATTATCTTCCATGAACACTTAACAGTGAGTCCGTAAGTGACTGTGGAGACCAATTCTGGATACACACGTCCTTCCACAGTTGGGACATAGGTTTCCGGGTGGGAGTTTATCATGGTGAGGGTTTGCCGAATGTGCCTTCCTCTTAGCACATTTGTCCCTTTCGTCCTGAGTTCTTCAAAGTCTTCAAAGTCCACGACACCTTTGGTAAAGGAATGAATACCCGATCACAGCAATCTTATGCAGAACACCATCCAGCACTGCTTTCTCCTCCCTACTCCCCATAGGATGAGCCTCAGCAGTTCTAGGCAGCTTAGACTTTACTACTAGGAACCAAATATGATGTGAGTGATCTGTCCTCATGCACTGAGTACATGGAAACTTGTTAGCCCACCCTTTGAAGATCCTGTACTTTACACGCTGTTTGCCATTTCCAGAAATTTCTATAGTTAACAACAACTTGCCATAATGGCCAATGCAGTCTGCATGTCAGGATTCATGATTCTAGTGCATAGAGAATCTTTATCCCTTCAGATGTTGCTGAACTACAACAATGCTTCATCCCTGTCCATTGGCTATGCTTGCTAGGGCAGATGAGAGTTCAGCAATATTCCCCACTCCACTGTTTAAAAATATTATGAGACTTCTTTGGTCCATTTCCAGTCCTTTAGTTTTGTGCTACACTGATAATATAGAAATCAGCCTGACTTTTTGGTTGCTGTGGGGAAGCATGTTTAAAAAGAAGAAGCTAACTGGTTTTTACGTGCATTTTTGGAAGTTCATTTTCATGTGGAATACACATATGTGAGTAATTCAATACCTCGCAGCACCTGCAAACTCCCCTGGCTGTGTAAACGTGGGGATTAAAATAACTGCATTTATTTGAAGGGAAGCTTGTGCATATCCTGCTGGAGCTGCCAAGTTAAACAAACTGAGATTTGGACTGATTTGGCTTCCTCCTAGAGCCATTAAAGGCACAGGTGGGAACCCTAGTGAGAAGCGAAGAATGGAGTCCTGTTCTCCGGTCTGACTTTTGCTCATGATTTGCCAACATATGGAAATCCAAACAGTGCAGGGAGAAACAAATTGGTGAAGGGCTCACAGTCAAAGCCCTCTTAAAGAAATGGGACCTTGATTCCATAGATTTGCAGAGCTGATTATAGTAAGACAGGGTTGAACTCCCAAAACTATAGCAATATATACATACACAGAAGGACACGGTGGCTGGTTCTGCTCCTTGTCGGTGCACAGCACACTGCTCAGTCCCAAGGATTTCATATTGGGAAAAGCAACTGGCAATCTGTGCTGAGTTACTTACATAAGAACGTAAAAATGGCTTCAGGATTAAGCCAAAATCTCATCCTGCTTCCTGTAACCAACCCAATGCCTATGAGATGCGCAGAAGCAGGAAGTGAGGGCAGCAGCCCTCTCCCCACTGGAGCTTCCTGGCAACTGGTACTCAGAAGCAAACTGACAAAGGAGGGAGAACATGGCTATAATAGTTAGTAAGCAATGGTAGCCATCCAGGTTGGTGATTGTAATCTGGTGAACCGGATTCACGTCTTCACTCCTCCACTCCTCCACATGTAGCTTGGGCTAGTCACACTTCTTTGAAGTCTCTCAGCCCCACTCACCTCACAGAATGTTTGTTGTGGGGGAGGAAGGGAAAGGAGAATGTCAGCCGCTTTGAGACTCCTTAGGGTAGTGATAAAGCGGGATATCAAATCCAAATGTCTTCTTCTTCCAACATTCAACATCATTGGACAGCTGCTGGGTTCTGGTCTTAGGAAAGAAGTTGATCTGGCTGCTCTTCCTATTTAACCCAGAAAGTACACAATATACTTTTAGAACAATGGTGGCCCACCTTTTGGACATGCTTGTCACAAACCCCAAGTAGGAAATTGTGCAGCTCAAGCGGACATTGCAGCACACGTAGCCGTTACATTTACAATGAACTAAAGGTGAATTTGCCAGACTCCTAGATTACATTTTCAGCAGTATAGGTAAAAACATTTTTAGGTATACACATACCTTAGGAATATAAATACAAAAGTAAGGTGCAGACTGCAGCTGTAGTTTCTTGAATAGATTTCCACAAGGGATTTGGGAGTGGTGCAGAGGGCAGAAGTCACAGGTTCATAGCACCTGACTAGTCTTGTTGTTGTTTAGTCGTTTAGTCGTGTCTGACCCTTCGTGACCCCATGGACCAGAGCACGCCAGGCACTCCTGTCTTCCACTACCTTGGTCAGACTCATGTTTGTAGCTTCCAGAACACTGTCCAATGACTAGTCTTAGACATCTGGAAAATCTAGTTGTGTACAGGAGTGGTTTAACAATCAATCCCTCTTCCCTGGGAACTCTGGGAACTGTAGCGCTGTGAATGGAATAGGGGTCTCCTAACAACTTTCAGCACAACAGGTCCCAGGATCCTTTGGTGAAAGACATGCCTATTTAAAATGGTATGGTTATGCTTTAAATGTATGGTGTTTTGACAGGACTGTAGCAGGAGGAAGAGAATGCAGGGGTGGCCCAGAATGGCTTTTAAAAGGGTTAGACAAATCCATGGAGGAGAGGGCTATTGATAACTACTAGCTATGATGGACTACGTTGCTAGAAAGCCCAGGAGGGAAGAGTATTCTTATGCCTGGGTCCTGCTAGCAAGCTTCCCATGGGCATCTGGTTCATAGCTGTCAACTTTTCCCTTTTCTTGCGAGGAATCCTATTTGGAATAAGGGAATTTCCCTTTAAAAAAGGGAAACGTTGACAGCTATGATCTGGTTGGCCACTGTGATGCTGGACTAGATGGGCCATTGACCTGATCCAACAAGCTCAGATTCTTAGCACACAGTTGCTTTCCCCCTTTTTACACTTTTTATAGGAGCCTTTTATGCTCCTATAATTGATCATTAGTTTCAATCACATCTCAGGCCTTTCAAATTAAGAATCTCAGGCCACAACCACAGAATGCCTCCTTTTGCAGAGAACAGAACCGCCTTGGTCTGTTTGACTTGAAGCTCTGTTTAAAGACCTCTTCACTACAAACCTTTTCAACACTAGCTTTGCCCTCCCATGAAGAAATCTGCCATTTGATGTAAATGACCTTTCTGTTCTTACAAAAAAACAAAAAAAAAGATAGAAAAGGCAACTGCACCCACCTAATCCCTTAGCTGACTGGCTACAGCCTGCTGTTATACAGTGACATGTTTGCGGTTTCGTTATACTTTCAATGAAATGATAGGCGACGCAGGGAGTCCATTAGCCTGTTACATTCCAGTTGAAGTTAATTACACTTTCTCAGCTTCAGAGGAAGATACACCAGGTCGGAGCCTTCTAATCTACCACTCACATCTCTGGCATAAAATACCCATTAGCTGTACTACATTTTCCCTCGTCTTCTGTTCCTTCCTGTACTCAATTACTGGCAGCTCTGCAGCCAAAATCCCTATCGGGCTTCTTTAGAGCACTGTTCTGCTCTCTAGTTGGTGCCTAAACTGGCACTTAAAAGTGAATAGAAATTGTTCAGTGATACGTGCTTAACACCTTTATGCAACAGGAAATGGAGGCACGAAAAGGCATTAAGAATTTACAGTTGCTTGTGGGTACTGAGAGGCAGAAAGAATTTGAGTTTAGAGCAGGGGTCAGCAAACTTTTTCAGCAGGGGGCCAGTCCACTGTCCCTCAGACCTTGTGGGGGGCTGGACTATGTACGCTGAGCCCCGGACCATCCGCAAGCTGGATTTAATAATAATAATAATAATAATAATAATAATAATAATAATAATTTATTTATATCCCACCCTCCCCAGCTGAAGCCGGGCTCAGAGCGGCTAACAACAGTAAAATGATACAACATTCTAAAATCAGTTCATTATAAAATCAGTTCAAATCAAATTAATGGCAACCATTGGGCTAGAGTTCTGTGAGGATTGCCAAAGGAGGGGGTCAGGCTGTGCCCTGGCCAAAGGCTTGGTGGAACAGCTCCGTCTTGCAGGCCCTGTGGAAAGATGTCAAGTCCCGCAGGGCCCTAGTCTCTTGTGACAGAGTGTTCCACTAGATCGGAGCCACAGCCAAAAAAGCCCTGGCTCTAGTTGAGGCCAGCCTAACCTGTCTGTGGCCTGGGACCTTCAAGATGTTTTTGCTTGCAGACCGTAAGTTCCTCTGTGGGACATACCAGGAGAGGTGGTACCGTAGGTACGAGGGTCCTAGACCGTATAGGGCTTTAAAGGTTTAAACCAGCACCTTAAACCTGATCCTGTACTCCACTGGGAGCCAGTGCAGCTGGTATAGCACTGGGTGAATGTGATCCCGCAGCGAAGACCCCGTAAGGAGTCTCGCCGCGGCATTCTGCACCCGCTGGAGTTTCTGGGTCAGTCTCAAGGGCAGCCCCACGTAGAGTGAGTTACAATAATCCAGTCTGGAGGTGACCGTCGCATGGATCACAGTGGCTAGGTCAGGGCGAGAGAGATAAGGAGCCAACTGCTTAGCTTGGCGGAGATGAAAAAATGCCACCTTTGTTATAGCTGCAATCTGTACCTCCATGGAAAGGGAGATGTCGAAGATTACACCCAAGCTCTTAACGGACGGTGCTGGCACTAATTGCGCCCCCGCAAGAGATGGGAGTTGGGAAGTTTAGAAGGCGATTGGGCCAGATCTGGCCCCTGGGCCTTAGTTTGCCTACCCATGGATTAGCAGGGGTGCCCAAACTTTTTTCAAAGAGGGCCAGATTTGATGAAGCGCACATGCGTGAGGGCCAACCAAAGTTATTTAGCTTTTTTTAAGGATTGAAGTTGCTGAGCTTTTTTTAGGATTTTACCCCAGGAAATATACTGCCACAGGGGCCGGATTAAATCGGCGGGCGGGCCCCCCAAAATGGACTTTGGACATGCCTGGCTTAGAGGATCCCAGGAGCTCCTGAGTAGGGATTTGAACCCTGGTCTCCCAGGTCCTACTTCAACAGTCTAACTACTACGCCACACTGGCTCTCTATGAAGTTATCTGGGCCCATGCATAATCTATCCTGCATAAACTGAAAAGGGGGTGGGTAGGTGGGTGCAGACAGCAGGGGCAGGACACAGCTGGATGTATAGCCTCAAGTGTTGTAAGTATTCTGCTGGATGGATGTCCTGAGAACCTACTAAGACAAAAAAATGACATTCTAATTAAAACTACGGTCTCTATGTGAAACAGAGAACTTTACAATTGGTCGCAGCCTGTGAACGTTCCATACAAATGCTGAGTGAGTGCTGATTCCAGAAGCTACTTTGTATTGGAAAAGGTTATTTAGCCATTTCCTAATTTTCTGCAGTGAGTCGGGGTTTTTGTTTTACTTCTCCTTTATCCCAATACAGAAGAACCGCCCTCTAGTGGAGAAGAAGACATTTGCATGGCTGGGTTTGCACAATTTCGTTCCAAAGGTAATCCAAAGTCATGTGCATAATATTCTGTATTTATTTTATTTTAGAATATTGCTGCCCTGCCTCCCCCTTCCAAATTTGCAACATTATGTATGTAAAGGTCCTATTGAATGTGCAGCTCCAAGCAGTCACCCTATCAAAGGGTTTCGCCCTATTTTAGCTGCCCCTTTGCAAATGCCTTTTGTTTTGTCATCTACAGAGTATTTATTATTGCCCCTAAATGCCTCTTTGAAATAAAAAGTGCCCACACCTTATAGGAGGCCAAACCCTGTAGCTACTCCAAGAAAATCTAGAGGAGGAGTGAAAACATCTTGTCAACTATCCCTTTGTTATGGTGGTTTTGTGGCTCTTAGATTGAAGACTGATGCGTTAGCCTCTGTTTTAGTGAAGGCTGCAGGCATGATGAAGATTTGATGGCAAATCTGTACTTGATGACTTTGCCAGACATGTAGAAGTCACTCTTTCAGCCCTCCCCTTTGTCTTTCTAAAAGTATATTATACATGTTCCATAACTTTAAGTGAAATGAACCCATCTGTGCAACTAGGCTATACCTCCCCCTGTCTGCTGTGCAAATTGCATTAGTCCCTCCACCTCAGAGCTAGTTTTCAATCTTTAAGTGGTTCTGATCGTTGCATATTTATACACTGATGCTTCAGGGCATATTAAACCAGTGTAGCTCAAGGAATTTACATTTGACATCTGCTAACTATTTGGTAAATAGCAGATGAGTCAACAACACATTTAAGCCTGAGAAGACTCTTGTTCATACATTATTAGCAGCGTCGTACACACTGCTGCTCAGGAATTCCAAGAAACCATCAAATCAGTAGAGTTTGAAATTGGTGCTTAAAAATCTGTGGTTTTCCAAGGCATGGTCTGCCATCTTGATTCAAAATGGCATCCAATTGTACCCAAACATAGACAAAAACCTGCTCCTTGATCTTAGGAACTGCCATGTCAAATTTGCTTACAATATCTTAAAAGGGTGCATAGAGGACAAAGAGACAAAGACAAACAACTTTCCAAAACATTTAGTAGGCTCTGAGCATCTACTTCCCCCCAAAATGGCAAATGTCCACAATCTAGAATATCACTAGATCCAGGACTCCTTTACATTGCAACGTGCAAAAGGGAAAGAACTGGGAGGGCCTGGACCAGTTTTCCATCCCATCAGTCCTCCAGAGATGGGCAACCTGTAGCCCTCCAAGATGCTGTTGGGCTCCAACTCCCATCAGTCCCAGTCAGGATGGCCTGTAGTCTAACAACACCTAGGAACCACAGTTTCCCCATCTCTGGGTGCTTCCACACTGTCACTATTTGGAAGTAGGATTCAATCCCCTACAGATAAACTCATCAATTATAGTTGATTGGAAGGACTTGTTCAACCTTTTTGAATTAAGGAAAGTGATGGCAAAATGCACTGATAGGAAGATGAAGGGTCTTTCTGAAAGCAACTAGTGACATAGCGAGGCTATAGATGTGGTCTGCCTTTCTTGCACCCAAACCTACACAGAAGGGAGGGATTGCATCAATGCTGCTTCTGCTTCAGTTGGACTATATGAGTTCATTTGGGGCCTGATCCTGCAAGCAAATTGTTCTAGTTTCCTCAAGACCCCATTAATTCTGGCGGCGGCAGCAAAAAGGAGGAAAAAGTTAAGTATACCCAGCACTGGGGGTGGGCAGAGCCCTGCAGCCTGAAGGGATGCAAATTGCCACCTCCTTCATCCTCATTTGATGATCAGAGGAGTGGCAGTCTTCAGTTCCTCATCTGATCTGCAAGGATCGCACATTTGTGTTACCTGTGTGCATGTGTGTGCTCACATGCATGAGAGTCTTGGGGTGGCCACATTCACTGTTGGCATATGTTCCCTGGAAGATTAGCCAAAGGCAAATGTGGCCCTCAGGGTGCAAAGGTTTAAAGTTTAATGCAATTAATGGATCTACCACATTTTACGACTATTGAGAGCCGCTTTGAGAGGGTGCCATTGAAAGCCAAATGCAAAATTTCCCAAGCAACTAAAAAGTCCTACTGATTTCAGTGGCACATCCATGCAAGTCTGTTTAGAGCTGCAGCCACCATGCCTAGCTGCAAAAACATTTCTGAGCATAAGAATATATTGCTTTAACCAGATCTATTTTTGAACAAACCCTCAACCCTTCCGTTTTTGTTTTTCAAAAAACATCTCCATGGATGTATTACGTAGAACATCAGAAAGATTTAGGTTTAATATAGCGCTCTGCCTGCGTGATTGTTCACTACATGAAGAGCGTATTTTAAAAGTTTGCTGCCATTTTGCTAATGTTTACTATAGGACTTTTTTTAAAAAATGTAGGGCTGATTCAAAAATATTTACCTGTTCCCTGATGTCATACAATTTTTGTTTCTGCCACTTCAGCCATATTTGCTTATTTTGTTTACAGGATGGAACAGCTGTAATCTACCATATTTTAAAAATCATGGCTGGTGTGAAAGCAGTTAGTTACGGAGAACTGGGAACTTCGTGCACCTGGCAGATATGAAAGGCTGAGCATCTTTCGTTCAGCGCATACTGGGTCCCTAACCAATAGCTTTAAATGGATTCCCAAACAGGCGTGTCTGCAAGTCACCCGTAGGGAGAGAGAGCAAATTTGCCTTGATTGACAGAACCCCTGGAATGTGGCTTCTAAAATTAACCTTGAGCTGCTCCCTGTGCTGCACTTCACCCAAATCAGATTTTCCAAGGGCTGTTATCTTATCTGTGACTTAGGAAAAAGCCACATCTGTTGTGCCTGGAAGCAGAACACTGATGGTACTTCAAAATCTGAAATTGCCTGTGCATTTCTATGGATAAAGGGCTCTTGCTTAGAGTGCGAGGAAAACATCTGGTCAGTTTATTTTTAGCTCTGAGTCTCAAATCTTTGGGTAAAGCCAGCCAGAGAGCTGGCTACCTGGAGAACCATTTAATTATTTTGTTTCCAGGGGCATGTTGGACCTTTTTAGCACATTAACATGGTGCCCCTGGAGGTGGACTCGAGAACAACTAAGCTTTTGGCACACATGTTGGTTTCTTTTTATAATAATCTGACCATTGCAGACAGTGTTCACATGCTCCTATCTTCATTATCCATGAAGGTGGAAACTGCAGGGGGCAGTTCATTGCCACCCCAAATGCCAGTGGGAAAATGCATACTACTTCTAACGACCGGACTTGCATTTCCCCCTCCCTTCCAAGACTTTAGTTGCAAACCTTTCTTCCAAAACTCTGGCTTTAGGAAACTTCTGGAATGCTGGCTCTAATCCATGATGTATGTGGATGTGGAATCTTTCCCCTCTGCAAGTGCTTTAAGAATCAACTCAGTTATTGCAAGGACGCACTCTTGAATATTCACGCAGTGAATATTACTGGTGGTGGCTGTTGCCCATGGGAACTGCTAGGGTGAAAAGCAGGGAGCCAACAGCAGGGGGAGCTAGAGCCAATGACTGGCAGAGCCAACTAATTCTGGTTTTGTCTCCATCTTCCCATCTGACGGATTCTACAAGAGCAACACCGAGACTATGTGCACATTCAGAGCACATTTGTCCCCTCCAAGAATTCTGGGCACTGTAGTTTGTGACAGGTTGCTGGGAATTATAACCCTGTGAGGAGTGAACTACAGTGCCCAGAATTAATTGAGGGAAAGAATGTGATTCCAATGCGGTTTATACTATGCACACAGGAAGAAGCTCAGAGGCAGAGACACCACCAGGGCTGGTTGTAATTAAGTAGGAAGGAAGGTGGAGCTGGCTGAAGGCAGACTGAAGTAGGCAGAGCAATTCCCCACTTGCCTTAATGGATTGGCCTCCACTGAACATAACACAGTGTGAAACTGGAGAGAGGTATGGTTTTGTCTCCATGGTTTTTACAAGAGAAATCTCAGAAGTTACATTTCTTGGGTGTGGAAGATCAGGAAAAGGTGAACTACGGACATTAAATCCAGAGCCGACCCTAGCATTAGGCAGAGTGAGGCTGCTGCTTCAGGTGGCATATAATAAGGGTGGGAGAAGCCACTTCTCCATTCCCAGTGTTGAGATTCAAGTGCTCAACATATTCGCTTCTGTACATGGAACTACAGGGAGGTTGCAATCTTGTTTGCCTCAGGCAGCAAAAAGTCTTGAGCTGGCCCTGATTAAACCAGTCTACACTTCTAAGGTAGAGAGCTCTGAAAGAGGCACTCACATGATTATTGCCGTCCATTTGTAGTGTTAGTGGATCAAAGGTGCTTTGGAAGCCTTGCTGACAATGAGCAGCCACCTGTTATAGAGAAAGTCTGTCCATATTTTTCATGATAGCAGAGCTGTACCTGTTAATGGATTTCAGACAGTCCCAGTGCTACATGTGCTTGAGGTTTCTGCAGGCAGCGAAGATGAGCAGCAAGTATGTTTGTGAAAATGAGTAAGGGTGCATTGCTACACAGTGCAAACCTATGCAATGATTACATCAAGAGTACCCACTGGAGTTCAGTGAGACTGTCTCAAAATAACTGGGTAGTATGGGGTTGCAGCTGGTTGTTAATTTACTTGTAATAGCCATTCTGATAACTGAAATTGCTGTGTTGGGATAAAGGGACTACAATAACCCTGTGGGCGCTAATGAAATGTTTTTGAAATGCTGTATTCGATAAAGCAATAAGGGCCTTCTCAGTGGTGGTCACCCATTTGTGAAATGCCCTTCCTGGGGAGGGGCATCTGTCTCCCTTATGATTGACTTTTAAAGGTAAAGGACCCCTGACAGTTAAATCCAGTCGCAAACTACTCTGGGGTTGTGGCGCTCATCTCGCTTTACTGGCTGAGGGAACCGGCGTTTGTCCGCAGACAGTTTTTCCAGGTCATGTGGCCAGCATGACTAAGCCGCTTCTGGTGAAACCAGAGCAGTGCATGGAAACGCAGTTTACCTTCCCACCAGAGTGGTACCTATTTATCTACTTGCACTTTGATGTGCTTTCGAACTGCTAGGTTGGCAGGAGCAGGGACCGAGCAACGGGAGCTCACCCCGTCGCAGGGATTGACTTTTAGGAAGAAGTTAGAAACATTCCTGTTTACCCAGCTGAAAGGTGGCTGAAAGACACTGGTTCTGGCAACCCTGGAATCGCTAGTTGAATGTTTTTCACTGTTAACTTTTTTAAAAAAACAACCTGCTGTAGAATGCTTATTGAAAATGCTTTATATTTTTATTACTGATATTATTGTTTTATTAAAGATTTTCTGTGGTTATAAAAGGACATACATCGTCTCTATCTGCAGATTGTAAATTTCTTTCTACAGATCAGTTATATTCAATGTGAAACTTTGATGTATACAGTATAAGGTTTGGGAAAAAGAGAGGTGGGGGAGGGAGAAAAGGTGGGTGCTGCAGTCAGCTATTGGCAAGAGAGTTGGGGGGAACAGCAGGAGAGAGAAAAAGGGGGTACTGCAGTCAGCTATTGACAACCAACCATGCTCTGGGCACCCCAACATCTCTCAATGTCAATGAAAACTACGGTAATAAATGAATAGAAAGAGAACCTACCCAGGTGACACTGACACAAAAACCTCACGCATATACCATGTAAAAAAATGCTTCATATTATTGATATGTTTGCTGCACTGGGCGTCTTCAGGAGGAAGAGTGAGATATAAGTTGAATGAATAAATCAATAGATACAGAAATTAGTGTATGTGACTAGATGGCTATGTATACACTGTGAGTACAACAAGCTTTTTGACATCCTATTCATTTTGTGTCACTAGTGTGAGAAATGTCTCGACTATCCATCATTCATCCATCATTCACTATCCAGTAGTGATGTATGGAAGTGAGAGCTGGACCATAAAGAAGGCTGATCGCCAAAGAATTGATGCTTTTGAATTATGGCGCTGGAGGAGACTCTGGAGAGTCCCATGGACTGCAAGAAGATCAAACCTATCCATTCTGAAGGAAATCAGCCCTGAGTGCTCACTGGAAGGACAGATCCTGAAGCTGAGGCTCCAGTACTTTGGCCACCTCATGAGAAGAGAAGACTCCCTGGAAAAGACCCTGGTGTTAGGAAAGATGGAGGGCACAAGGAGAAGGGGACGACAGAGGGTGAGATGGTTGGACAGTGTTCTTGAAGCTACCAGCATAAGTTTGACCAAACTGCAGGAGGCAGTGGAAGACAGGAGTGCCTGGCGTGCTCTGGTCCATGGGGTCATGAAGAGTCGGACACGGCTAAACGACTAAACAACAACCATCCATCATTCATAAGACCTGTCCTGGATCCTGAGTAGATAGGTGCATCCTTGTTTTCTAATAGCCATAAATGGGGGCAGAGAGAGATTATGCTAAATGCAGAAGACCATCACATGCCTAAGGTTCCTGGTTCAATCCTTAACATTTCCCAATAATGTGGGAAAGACTCTGGTCTGAAAAACTGGCAAGCTGCTGGCAGCCAATGTAGAAAACATTGAGCAAAATGGTCTGATCCCAATGGCTACTCATTTTGTGTCTGAATACTTTTTGCACTCATCCCTATGGTGCCGGCTAAATAATGCCTTTTTTTAACCATAACACCAACACTAGATATCACTAAGTACCACAGTACTTATAGTAAGCTCTTTCTGTTACTTTTCAATCCTCTTATTAGGTGATGACCCTCAATATTTTTGATCTGACATGGAGAAAAGTAATCCTCCAATCTGTCCTGTATTTAAAATTAAACTGAGTTGCAAATGTTCAAAATGAACTCATGTAAATCTTGGGAGATAAAACTCCTTTTACGGAGCTTTACACAAGAAGATGGTTTTTGTCAGCTCCGGAGCTTTTTTTAACTTTTCCTTTCTTGACTGGAGGGATCTTGTGCATCTTCAATAATACTATAATCTACTTGAATATCATAAGACTGAAAACAGTTCAGAGAAAGTACAAAGGGAGGGGTGTTTGCCTGCTGCTTGACTTCCCCCACTGCATCAGAAGTGACAGGTGTCTCTCAAGCACAACCGATGAGGTTTGAAGCCAGCAGCCTCTGCACAGGCATGAATATTTATAGTGGTGCCAGAAACACATAGCAATTCTATGCCTGGCATGGAATGAGGTGGTAGACTGTGTTGATAGAATTCTGGTGTGGTGGGCATCATATTTTCTCTGGGTGGGAAAACTCCTGAATGTAATAAACAAGCATATCAGGAAGAAAGGTCCATTCTTCTTCCACTTGCATCCTGCCCATCATTAACTATAGGTGTTTCTCTGCTATTAAAAACGTAAGCGCTCTGCTGAATCAGACCAAAGACCTCTCTAGTTCAGCCATTTCTCTCACGGTGGGCAAACAGATGGACATAGGAAACTCTCCAACATTGGAGATGGTCAAAGCATTCTCACTCAGATTCTCAGATAGCAAACTTGTTCTCAAGAGATTGGATATTCATATAATCAGTGAACAAGAGGAGAGTATCAGCAGGCTTTGTAGAACTCCAAGGTTTCCAAAACTGCAAAAAAACAACAACAAACCACCCTTTAGGAAAAACATTAAATGGTGGATGTAGGGCTCAAACTGCCCACAAAGGAATGAGTATGCACAGTGGGTCCAGGAAGCTGGCTGACTGGCAGGGAGGAGGAATGGAATGGAATGTTTGGAAAGAAGGCATGGCTGCCTGGCTGGCTGGCTGTTTGAAATACTGAACAGGAAGAATCCTCACTGCAACATTTTGTTGCAGCCCCCCCTTTTTTTACTAGCATAGCCAGCAAACAGAGAATAGCTTGGCAAAGTGGTCAGGCATCTCAATTTTCCTTTTCCCTGTAAATGCCCCACTTTGCAGGACAGCTGCCACTGCTGGGGGGGGTTTTGTTTTTGTTTTTAGCGGGGGAGAGACTTTAAGATTTTCATGAGCAAACCAAGATATTGTACATCTTACAGCTCATAACACTACTTGCAAGGAGAAGAATCTTTAAAGGAAAATTCCCTTTGGATTTCTTTTTTTAATTAACCAAGTACTTCTAATGATAATGAATTTGTTTTCCAAAAACAGAACAAAAACAAACCCTAACGCCTCAACCAACAAATGTTTGCCTTCTCCAAACTGAGCAACGGAGTCCCCAGAGCTTCACAAATCAATGAGCATTAATGTTACATAACCCCAAGAGAAGGCACCTCTCAGCTAAGACAGCACACAGCTGCTTCTGTTTAATTAAAACATATAGGTCTGGGATGAGTTGCTTTGATTTTCTACTTCAGCTTTAAAACCATGTATCTATCAAAGTGTGAGAAAGAATGGAATGTTTGTCTTAATAAAAGGCATTTACCGGAGATGTTTCCGCAGCTTGTGGAGGAGAAGACAAATTGGGAACAGACTGTTGGTGATAGGTTTCCATCTTAGCTTTAGAAAACATTTGTAGAGGCTGCCAGTTATTTGTTTCCACACTGAGCCCTGTAGCTTAAGTGACATAAATGTCACGCCATGCCACGTATTTTGAATGTTACACACCTCCCAATTTCTTGAGGCCGCATTATACTCCCAAGGAAGTAGGGAAGGGCAAATGTTTCCATTTTGATTCCTCTCCATTTTTCATGTGTCCAATCTTCTGTTCCATTCTCCACATTTCCACACCAGTTTGCAATTTTTGTTAAAGGCCTTGTGAAAATCCATCAGCGTTATAGTATGAATTTATCCTAAAAGACGCATTTGCTATGCATTTTCCCCAACATGCATGTCTTTGCAAAGCAATTTCCCCTCATAAAATGCATGTCGAATGTCATTTTCACCAGTATATGCATTTATAGGCACACTTTACCCTAGTACAGTGGTACCTTGGGTTAAGAACTTAATTCGTCCTGGAGGTCCATTCTTAACCTGAAACTGTTCTTAACCTGAGGTACCACTTTAGCTAATGGGGCCTCCTGCTGCTGCCGCGCCGCCGGAGCACGATTTCTGTTCTCATCCTGAAGCAAAGTTCTTAACCTGAGGTACTATTTCTGGGTTAGCGGAGTCTGTAACCTGAGGTGCCTGTAACCTGAAGCATCTGTAACCCGAGGTACCACTGTATATATATTTTTGTACACATTACACGGCTGGAGAATTGCCCTGCAAAATTCAGAGAAAAATTCACATTTCAAAGGACTGCTGTATTTCGGTTCAGAAATCACAGAAAGTTCAGATTAAGTAAATGTGCCTCTAAATGCAAACTGAATTAAATTTATGCTCCATCCCTACATGAAGCTGCTTTTCAATGTAACCACGTATGAGCTGCCATGATGCAGTTCCATCTAGCTGTGGCTCTGTATCATGTGAATGATAAGACCATGTTGCACGTTGGAATTCATAGCCCCCGTGCAGCTTGGCAAGTGAGCAATTAATGTCTCAGCTACAGGCTAGGGAGATGGAGCATGGAAGGAATCTGCCTAGAGATAAGAGGACCCGATAACAGCTCGGTGATTGGCTGAGGTCTCTCATATAGGCAGCATGACCTATGACACTCGTTTAGGTTGCTAGTTAGTTGTATTCTGAGTGCTTGGAGAGTGAAGAAGTCGTGTCTGTATATAGTAACTTGTATATAGTTTGTGAGTTTACTGCCATATATAATAAACTACAAAAATCAAGTTACTAGTCATCAGTCTTTGTTCCTGATCATCTTCCTAACTGAGCAGTCTCGAGCGTTGCCTAAGAAAAGCTGCAATACTCTGCTAAGCTGTGCAGTAGGCGAAAGCACTTCAAAAGTTCACAGGCTTTAAAGTTTTAACGTGTCACACATGCATGTCACACTGCGGAGGCCTTTTGGACACAGCACTCTCTCTCTTTCCTGAAAGGGAGCCAATCTCATGGAACAGACCCATGGAATTTATTTACTAGCACATACACAAAACCAAAAGTATATACTGTGCCACCAATATTAAGGGTAAAAAAATACCATGGCGGTCAACACTCAAATTACAGTACATTCGGGAGGCGGGGTGGAATACAAAGCACATCACAAATGAGTAGATCAGCTCAATATATCCGCTTAATATGTTGCACATCAGGGAAAGTTTGGGAGAGCAGGTAGGTTTTAAGCAGGTGCCTAAATGCCAATATTGTTGATGCCTGCCTGATGTTTGTTGGGAGGGCATTCCAAAAGGCTGGTGCCACCACGCTAAATGTCCTGATTTTAGTGGCGGTTATCTTCAGGAGAAAGGATTGAAATGACCAGACAGGGATAGTCAAGGTAAGGTGTTAGTGGAGGTAACCTGGTTCAGGGTTTTTTATGCCCTGGAGGACACAATGATTGTGTTATTCACCTGCAGAACCCTAATAATAGTAATAATAATAATATTCCACGTGCTTCTGTGGCTGCCCACCAGGTGTTCCCTGGGGCGGCTTGCAAGGAAGCGTTGCAGCAGAGAATATTTGAAATATAATATGTGTCAGGGAATCAGGAGCAGGAGCAATGGGGAGAGAGGATTGGGAGAGCGAAGGGGAAGAATCCGAGGGCAGCGTAGGGGAGTATGACAGTGGCCTGAGAGATTCCATGAGCTTCTCCAGCGAATCAGAAGATTCCCAGAAGGGGGCGCCGATGGTCAGGGCAAGGGGGGTCCCAGGGGGGACGCACCAGAAACAAGGAGCCAGAGGGGAACCCCAAAGCAGCAGTGGAGGATCAGGACCAGTTTCCCCACCAGAGCGTAGTGGGGGGGAGGAGTCACATGTGTCAGGGGCAGTGTCTCCTCCAGAGAGGGAGTCAGAGCTGACCACGCCTCCAACGGAGAGTGGAGGAACGGAAGGGAGGTCAGTTGCAGCTAGCCCCCCCGAAGGGGGAAGCAGTGACAGCAGCAGTGAAACGGTCGGGAGGAAAGCTGCTGGCTGGGCGCGCGCGCCAAGTTCAAATGTGCAGGCGCGTGGGACAGCAGGAGACCCTGATGGGGAACCAGCTCCTAAAGCCCGCCGGAGGGAGGGAGACGGCTCAGGGGAATCAGCCTCAGAGGAGGCTAGAAGGGGCGAGACCCCGGCGGGCAGGCGGACCCAGAGGAGGAAAGAGCAGCGGAAAAGGTGGAGCAAGGCTAGAATCTTAAATTGGTGTCAAGGGGGAGGAGACTCAGACGGAGCATCGACGGTCTGACAGTTGAGACGTAGAGCTGCGCGCTGCGGCTCTGGAAGTGAAACTGAACTTCAATAAAGACTTTTGTACTTAACAACGAAGCAGCGTTGGTCCTTTGTGAGCTGGGACCTAGGGTAGCTCTGACAATATGGTTGGTGTCAAAAATAAATAAATAAATAAATAAATAAATAAATAAATAATTTATTTATACCCTGCCCATTGGCTGGATCTCCCCAGCCACTCTGGGCGGCTTCCAACAAAATATTAAAATACAATAGTCCATCAAACATTAAAAGCTTCCCTAAACAGGGCTGCCTTCAGATGTCTTCTAAAAGTCTGGTAGTTGTTGTTCTCTTTGACATCTGGTGGAAGAGCATTCCACAGGGCGGGTGCCACTACCGAGAAGGCCCTCTGCCTGGTTCCCTGTAACTTGGCTTCTCGCAGTGAGGGAACCACCAGAAGGCCCTCGGCACTGGACCTCAGCAGAACAATGGGGGTGGAGACGCTCCTTCAGGTATACTGGCCCAAAGCTGTTTATGATATCATGTGTCTATATGGCTCCCGCATGGCTTCACCTGAATTGCAAAGGGCATTTCAAATATACTGACATAATCTTTCACAAACACGAAACTGCCTGCTTCACACTAAATAAAGTCTACGTGTTTCAGGAGACACAGATGTGGTGTCCCTCCAGTTCTCAAACAGTGCGAGATCTAACCTGGTTACCTGCCATTTCTACAACGCTGGAAACATGTTAGGATAACTGTGCCTCAATAATAAATCAACCTTTTCTCCATCCCCTCTCCCTTCACTGCTTATTAGTGTGCAGTTGACAATTATCCTTCAAGGTTATTTTAACAAAACAAAATAAAATGGGGAAAATGCTCGTTATAGCCCCAGCACTGATTGCTGCCTTTGTTCTGTGATGTCTTCAGCGGAATGAAAAGCAGGTCATGCTGGTTTTGCCTCTGCATGTAAAAGCCAAAAAAAAAAAAAAAAAGCATGAAGAAATACGCCTCTTGCAATGGCACTTTGCAGTCTGAGCGATAAAGTAATGTGCAGCTTTGGGAGTGTAATTTTGCTAGCTTGAATCCCTCCAGCCCATAGGGTGTCTGACCAGTGGAGACAGAAGGGGTCTGGCTGTTGGTTGCATGATCTGAACAATTGGTGGAAAAGAAAGGGAAAGTCAATGCCGCTGTTCCCTATCCAGATTCCACCCCGGCATCATTCGCTTACTTCTTTATTTAAATATTTTAATTTTCTTTGTTTTGAGCATGTACGTGCAAGACCATGTTTCTGTGCACGACGTGCGACACATAAAATAATAATAATGATGATGATGATGATGATGATGATGATGATGATAAAAACAACAATAATAATAAATTTGTTTTTATACCCCGCCCTTCCTGGTTCAGAAAACCGGACTCAGGGCAGCTAACAACAAATTTAAAACACTTAATTGAGGCAACAAAAACCAGCCTAAAATACAGTATAAAACATGAATAACAATAAATTCAGAATTCAAAAATCAATTTAGGGGGGAAATCCATCCAATAAACATTAGATGATCACCAGGGCTAGCTGGCTAAATTAGTCCTATTTGGGCCAGCGAGCAGACCAGCTGTGGGATCCCATGCAAAATTTGAACTCTTGAATATAGGAAGTTGCCTCATACAGGGTCAGACTATTAGACTTAGGAGTTGTGGTGGCCATGTGTCCGAGTTTACAGAGGCCAGTTTTGCATTTTGAGGACCAACTGCTTCAAGTCCAGTGCTTAGACCATACCCTTTAGGAATACCACTAAAGCACATTACTTCCCCCTAAGACCTGAGAACTGAAGTTTACCATCACAGAGCTATAATTCCCAGCACCCTTAACAAACTACAGTTCCCAGCTTTTGAGGGGGGAAGTCATGTGCATTAAATGCATGTACATTCAGGCTCCCGGCCTTTGCGCCTACATGGCCTTTCTAATTCTCATGCCTTATTCAAACTCGGACACATAGCTAACCTGACTCTTCACTAACCATGAGCTGCAGCCATCACCTTCCCTTCACTTTTTTGTTTTTAAAGTAAAGCAATCAGACATCTATAAATGAAGTTAGAAAGCAAAACGTGGAGGCAAGGCTTCTTAGGCAGATACAGCGATGCTGCTGTTGCTAAGGATGCTTAGCCTCTTATTCAGGGTTGCTAAGCAATCAGAAGGAAGGAATGTGAGGGGTTTCCTGTGTCTCCCCTCCTGAACAGATTCACTGTCCTCTAACAGGAGCAGCTAGCAGCAAGATGCACAGGTACAGTAACAAAGCAGAAGATGTCGTGTGTCTTTAACTGCTGTGTGGCTGGAAGAAATTTAAAAAGTGTACACCTTTTCTTGTAGGGAAATGCAATAATGAGGAAAGTTTCACCTGTTGCCATTGGGGGACTCCCTGGTCCTGAATGGGGTAACTGTGACCCTGAAGGACCAGGTGCGCAGCCTGGGAGTCATTTTGGACTCACAGCTGTCCATGGAGGTGCAGGTTAATTCTGTGTCCAGGGTGGCTGTCTACTAGCTCCACCTGGTATGCAGGCTAAGACCCTACCTGCCCGCATACTGTCTCGCCAGAGTGGTGCATGCTCTAGTTATCTCCCACTTGGACTACTGCAATGCACTCTACATGGGGCTACCTTTGAAGGTGACCCGGAAACTGCAATTAATCCAGAATGCGGCAGCTAGACTGGTGACTGGGAGTGGCCACCGGGACCACATAACACCAGTCCTGAGAGATCTGCATTGGCTCCCAGTACGTTTCCGAGCACAATTCAAAGTGTTGGTGCTGACCTTTAAAGCCCTAAACGGCCTTGGTCCAGTATACCTGAAGGAGCGTCTCCACCCCCATTGTTCAGCCTGGACACTGAGATCCAGCGCCGAGGGCCTTCTGGCGGTTCCCTAATTGCAAGAAGTGGGGTTACAGGGAACCAGACAGAGGGCCTTCTCGGTAGTGGCGCCCACCCTGTGGAACACCCTCCCTTCAGATGTGAAGGAAATAAGCAGCTATCCTATCTTTAAAAGACATCTGAAGGCAGCCCTGTTTAGGAAAGTTTTTCAGTAATTAATGATGTACTGTTTTTAACACTTGATTGGGAGCCGCCCATAGTGGCTGGGGAGACTCAGCCAGATGGGCGGAGTATAAATAAATTATTATTATTATTATTATTATTATTATTATTATTATTATTATTATGTCTGTCAGGCAATTTATTACTCATGTGTAGCCCCTGAATTACATTTGTTCCCTCATTGCGAGAAGCAAAGCTACAGGGAACCAGGCAGAGGGCCTTCTCGGTAGTGGCGCCCGCCCTGTGGAACGCCCTTCCAGCAGATGTCAAAGCGATAAACAACTACCTGACATTCAGAAGACATCTTAAGGCAGCCCTGTTCAGGGAAGTTTTTAACGTGTGATATTTTATTGTATTTTTGGTTTTTATGGAAGCCGGCCAGAGTGGCTCTGGAGGCCCAGCCAGATGGGCGGGGTATAAATAATAAATTATTATTATTATTATTATTATTATTATTATTATTATTATTATTATTATTTGGACCCAGCACAGCAGCTGAATGCTGGAGGAAATTGCCGAAGATGAACTAAAAAGCTTCTTTAGATGAACAGAACTAGTTTGTTTTGTAAAAAGACAAACTTGAATTAGAAATAGTTACTTTATAAAATGAACCTTCCAAGCACTGGTTGGGGCTAAAAGGAGCCCAACTCCATCTAGAGGGCCCAGGTTTTTCACTCCTGACATAAATAGAGTTTGAACATTCAATTAAAAACAACAGCAACATACCTGCAGTATTGTTGTGCCATGTAATATGAGGCTGAGGCAGTTCTGAATAAGGGCATCAAGAAATAATTTACAGCAATAGAACCAATCTGGGTATTTCAGGGACAAGAAGGAGCTGTAGTTGCCTCATCCCTAAAGGCTAAATGGAGGCGCATCATTAAAAATAAACATTAAGTGAATAGTTCCACAGTTGAACCATTTCCCAGTTAACACAGCAAGAGAATAATCACAGCACATATAATCACACACAGCCAGGCAAGAGTGGTTGGGGGAAATCCAGCATCATAAGTGAAGGAGACCAGGAGGCCTTGCATAAGAGAGGATCTCCCCCCATTTAATATTCTTGCTTCATGAGCAGAGAGGATATTTACTTGATTGACGATCCGAAGATTATACAGTTCAAAAAAGGAACAGATATTTGACATTTTGCAGAATGCCTTTGCAAGGGGTGAGCCTGCAGCTCAAAACGATTAATTCTGACAAGGATCAGGGAGCGAGAGAGCTGGAAAATGTTCGTGTGGAAATTGGCTGTGTCATCGCAGAGTTTCTCCCCACGTCTAAAAGCAGTTTAGATCATTTTATAACTGTGTTCTGCATATGGAAGCCAAAGAGCGTGTTAGAAGATGGTCAGTGGGAGGGAGCAGAACAACTTTACAGCTGCAGAAAGCAATGGAGAATGTGAGTAAATGAAGCCACACCGATACGATACATTTAAAGCAGTCCCGTTCATCCCAAAACATGGGAACTATGGTTTACCTCTCATGGAGCTACAAGTCCCAGCACCCGCAGTTCCCAGGATTATTTTGGGGAAAACCATGTGCTTCAAATGTATGGTGTGAATGTTACCTCCCTTGACATGCCTTTATGACAGGGGTGGGAGATCTGTGGCCCTAGAAACATTGTTGGACTCCAACTCCCATCAGCCACAGTCAGCATGACCAGGAATGATGACCAGTGTTTAGACTAGGACCTCGGAGATCAGATCCCAGCCATGATTCTCCCTGATGGCCAGTCACAATCTCTCCACCTGTTGTTGTGAGGATGAAATAGGGAAGGGGGTGATATAAATGTAATAATTCATAAACAAATTATGGGAACTGCAGTCCAACAACACCCAGATGGCCAGAGCTTCCCCAGGTCCAACATGGGATATCTGTACAGTGGTACCTCGGGTTACAGATGCTTCAGGTTACAGACGCATCAAGTTACAGACTCCGTTAACCCAGAAATAGTACCTCAGGTTAAGAACTTTGCTTAAGAATGAGAACAGAAATCGTGTGGCTGCGGCACAGCGGCAGCGGGAGGCCCCATTAGCTAAAGTGGTACCTCAGGTTAAAAACAGTTTCAGGTTAAGAACGGACCTCCAGAACGAATTAAGTTCTTAACCTGAGTTACCACTGTAGTTACAAAACTATAAAGGCAACCATGCTCTCCCCAGTCCAACAAGAGAGGTGTTTGAATATCGACGCAGACTTCCCCACACACTGCAGATGTGGGCATACCTGCACATCTCCATCCTGAGGTTCTGTGAGCTGGTTAGCTGGACGCACCTTTGAATACCGATGTACTTACCTTGCGCATCACTTTTAAATATTTCATTTTTCACATATTGCTTTGTGCATTATGGATACTTTTCCATTCCGTTTGGAACGGTTCTACACACTTTGTAATTGTGATGGATTCATTTGCTTTTATAATTGTAGGTTCAGTTGCTGTAACTCACTCTGGAACCTTAAGATGAAGGGTGGGTAAGAAATCTGATAAAACAAATCCATTTTATTACTATTCTTCTCTAGTTGCTTTGAGGTGCTTGGGTTGGGGAAGCAGTCTCAGCGATACCTCTGAACAGGTGGGGAAGGACGGTCACTCAGTGGTAGAGAGCATCTGCTTTGAATGCACAAAGGTCCCAGGTAGGGTTGGGAACCAATGCTGCTCAAAACTCTGCCAGTCAGTTTAGAGAATACTGCAGTAGATGGACCAATGATCTGACTCTGCGGAAGACAGCTTTCTATGTTCTCACTTCCTGTTTCATAGCCTGTCTCTTAGCCAGTCTTAGAACTTCCTTTTCATGGAGCAATTGCAGCATCAAGAGAATCTCTATAGCTTCTTCTAGTCTCCAACCTCCCTTTACAAGCAGATCTTTTTAGATACAACCCCGCAACCCAAAAAACCTCCCAGAACATTAATTTTCTGTGACCAAGACAGGAAATTATGTATTTGATTGATAGTGGGCGTCCTTGGATAAAGCCTTTTGCTGCTGCCAATCAGTTGTTGGAATTTGATGGGAGAGATGCAGCTTCCCTCGCTAGACATTACGTCCATCTGGGAGTATTCAGCTTAATTACACAGAACATTTAAATGTTCCTACTTCCCTCATTTTCTCAGAGACGGTTGATATAAGGTTGACACGAAGTTTTAAAATAGACAATGGCTCATTTCTTAAAGATGAGCTGAAAGGCTTGTCGTCTTCGCAGCAAACCTCTTCTCTTCCCCTCTCCTGGTTGTATCTCCCCCTCCTCTATTTTTAGATCGCAAACTGCATGGAACATAGACCTGTCTTTTCAATTATGTAAACCACAATGCATATTAATGGACCTGGATAAATAAGTAAGACTAAAACTCTAATTCACGTAGCAGGGAAGACAACAATTGCTCTTGCAAACGTTTCTCAGAACAGGTTGATAACTTGGAGACCAGAATATTTTTGAAGTGGGTACTTTTCCTTATTTTGTGATGCGGCACTCCAGCTAAATAATCTGTGTAAAATTGTACCTGTTAGAGGGAAGTGTACATAAAGATGCATGTGTCAGTGAAAATAGCATACAGAGATGCATGATATTGCTCACAAAAATATTAGATAGTATTAGACAAATTGTATAAAAGTTCCCATTAGGGAACGCTGACAAAATTTTGTTTGCAAGGAAACTGTAAACTGATACAGAAATAGGGTGAACGGAACGTAAGATTGGACAAGTGCTTGTTTCATTTGCTCTTTCACACTGTGCCTTAAGGAGAAGCTGTCTGGGATTCTCTGAACTTAACTCACAAATCTATTTCCTAGACAGCATGTAGCGGTTTCTTTCCACTTAGCAGGTATTCCTTTTGGGTGGGGGGCATAAATCACTGGATTTTCTACGCCTCACTATTCTAAATTTATCTCCAATTTGAACAACCATTCCCCCATCTATAATTAGGCAAAGTACAGGAAAGTCTTAAAACTTTCCCCTTTGGCCACATTATTTTTCATTAATTGGCTCCCTTCATGTCAGCAGCATTATTGATTTCATGGGTTTTGCCACCAAACTCTCTGACCTTTCTGAGCAAACCACTAAACCTAGCTGTGCCTCTAGTTCCCTCCTGTTAACATGCTGCTAATGGTGTTCTGTTAAAAGCAAGTAACTGCATGAAATGGAAACTATAACAACACAACCAAAGTAGCTGCAGAAATCTGGACTTTGACTGACGGTTGTAACTGTTCATGAACAAAGCTGAGCAGTTCTTCATGAATATGCCCGAATTGGCTCAGACCTCAGCCGAATGTGCTATACATGAATCCAGCAAGAGCACTCGGTGGTTCTTAAGGCCAGAGAGTCATTCATTCTACTGGCTGGATAAGAAACCTAGAATAAACCATCAAGGACTGGAACAGGCTGAAATGGAAGAATAGATCTATTGCAAATATGAAGGGTGCCTCCCAATGGGGAGGGGATGAATATTGCAAATAGGTTATTGAGTTATTGCAAATGGACTTTTGGCAACAGGTTTTGGTTTGGTTTATAATTACCGGATTCTGCCCTTGGAAAGGAAAAATCCAGATTAAGCAGAGAGAAAATACAGGTTGGCATTTTGAGCCCATATCATCCGGGAGTACATTAAAGCAATGTTCAACTATGGGAATACACTCACCATTAACACATATAGAACTTAGAGTGCATTCAGATGGGGGGGGGGCATTGTGTTGGTTTTCATGATTATAATGCTAGTGCTTCTGTCCCACTGCCTAATGTTCTTTCCACACTGCAGTACCTGTTCGGTTATGGAACTGTGGCTTTCTGACATATATACCAGCAGGTCACACTAAATTTCATTCATGCCAATGGACATAGTGTAACAGAACAACAAATGTCATTGAAAAACGCCACTACTCCTCCACCCTTTCCACAAAGGCATGTTTCTGCTCCCCCATGAAAACAGCAGGATAGAACTGTCCCCAAATTCCATCACTTCACTCCCACAATTTTCCATGTACGGGGGCTGCAAAGATTTTTCCTGGAATCAAAGAACACAGAAATGAGTGGTAAACATGCCCTGTATTCCATTAGTGGCTTTTACAATGGGTGAATGCTGAACTATAATATGGAAATTAACAATTAGAGAAATGTTGGGAAATGGAATAAACTGCTGTGTGGGTGCAGCCATGCTCTTCCAACTGTTTCACATAATAATATATAATTCTGCCTACAAGTAAAGTGGACAGACTGGAGGAACAAATGGATCAAGAGAGAAGGCCAAAGTGCGTCCCTGCAGCCTGAGAGAAACTCAAGACTCAACTCTGTGAGGTAGTTTAGGCTGAAAGACAGTGAGTGGCCCAAGGTCACACAGTGAGTTTCACAGCTAGTCTCCCAAGTCCTAATCCACTTAATATCCCTCTACCTTATTCCACATTCTGGAAAAAAGATGTAGAAATGATTAAGCTGGAGGAGGGAAAATAATCTTTTCCCACAGGTGTAGAAATTTGTGAGTTCCCTTGTTAACAGTCCTGGGTGACACCTTTAACCAATTTAAGCTGCAGTCCTGTACATACTTAGGGAGCAATCCCCATGGAATTCAGTGGGGCTTACTTCTGAGTAACGTACAGCTTCTTGGACATTAACCCACACAAACAATTGTGACAAGAGGGACCCCTTCTGAACCAAAGTAGGACACTTTTCAGTTTAGTTGGTGCTATTTCTATAACAGCAACACCTAAATTGCCCAGCATAGCTTTGCAAGGGAGGAGGATGGGGAGAAAACCAAAGCAACTTGGCCACGCCCCTTTCACCTTTCATTGGCCACACCCTCGTGACCTCCAAGCTGTCCAACCAGGTCTAGTGGACACAAGTCATCTTCTTTTTCAATTGCACTTTCTCCTTATGTCCTACTTCCCCATTCCAGGCGCAGTTTGCGTTTCACATAGCCTTCGGGTATTCATCAAACTTATTTCTCTCTCTCCCTGTCTTTTGAACTACAAACTGTTCCCATCAACGTATCTGCTGGTGTCAATGTAATTTGTGTTAAATTAACATCAGGTATTTCTGAAATTCAAATGAAGCTCTTTCAGCCAGGCTTAAAAATTCAATAAGAAATGCATCACGTGCTGACTGAAGCAGAAATCACAGGTCACCAACAAGGGAAAGCGAGACCTGTCTCCCCTGCATGTGAAAATTCATTACACATGCTAGAACAGGAAGAGGTCAAGGAATTAAAACTTTCTAATTTTCTAATTTGGGCCCAGGCTACCTAAAGGACCATTGCCTCCTATGTCACCATGTCCACTCCCTAAGATCTGTGTGTTTTGACTATGGCAGAAGGTCAATTGGTTGGGACATATGAGATAAGCTTCTTGGTAGCATGACCCATACTGGAGAACTTCCTTTCAGAGGAGGCCCATTTAACTCCCTCATTACTTATCCTTCACTGCTAAATTTATTATTAGTTCATTGATCATCATCATCATCTAGTTAAGTTTCAGATTGCATAGTTTGGTTTTAATGATAGACCCTGATAGTTTAGTTCAAGGGTAGCCAATGTGGTGCCTTCCAGATGTTTTTGGGCTCCCATCATCCCTGACCAAGGGCCATCCTGGCTGAGGCTGATTAGAGTTCTGAAAACATCTGAAGACATTGTCCACATTGACTAGCCATGATTTAGCTGGCTTTAATCTTCTGCTATTGTTTATTACCATATTTTTCGCCCTATAGGACGCACCTTTTCCCCTCCAAAAATGAAGGGGCAATGTGTGTGCTTCCTATGGGGCGAATGCAGGCTTTCGCTGAAGCCTGGAGAGCGAGAGGGGTCGGTGCGCACCGACCCCTCTCACTCTCCAGGCTTCAGGAAGCTATCCGCAAGCCTTGGGAGCCCAGCAAGAGTTCCCGCCGGGCTCCCAAGGATTGCGGATAGCAGCCTGCATCCCGAAGCCCGGCGGGAACTCCTGCGCTCCGGGCTGGGCTGGCTTCAATCAGCAGTGGGATGGAGAGCATTCTCCGGGCTGATCCTTCGACAGAGACGCGCAGTGTGTTTTGCACGGACAGTGTGTTTTGCTCCCACTTGCGTTCACTTTGGGTAGCGAGCGGCTCACAGCGCCGCCCCCCCCTGGCCCTGCGCGCCGGGACGAGGGCATCCCGTCAGGCATGAATTGAAAGCTGGAGGCGTTTCCAGCTTCCTCCTTTCCTCCCCTCCTTTCCAGCTTCGTCTTTCCTCCCTCGCCTCCGTTTTTCCTGCAGCCGGCGACGCTGCCTTCAGAGCGCAGGGCTCCCGCGTCGCCACGGAACCTCACGCCGGATTGGGAAGCTAATCGGCTGGCGAGGCGCTGCTGTGGGGGCTGCGGCTGCTCTTCTTCAACGGGGGATACCGCCAAGCAGCTGGCCGAGGCTCGCTCTCCGCCCTGCTGCCCCAGGAAGCGGGGCGCCACTGTGCAACGAGGCGAGGGCTCCGCAGCGCTCCCCGGGCTTCGGGCAGATGTCCACAAGCCTTGGGAGCCCACAGTCTGCAGCCCAAAACCCTGGGGGGGGGAAATAATTTTTTTTCTTTATTTCCCCCCCCCCCAAAAAAACCTAGGTGCGCCCTATAGGGCGAAAAATACGGTACTTGGGGGGGTGTTTGATGTTTTTAAATAATGCAAGCTGCTCTGAGCACCATCGTTAGAAAATTCCAGGGTAGTAGGGTTTTATTTTTACATACTACTTTGAACTAATCTTTGACTACATATCCTTACTAAATATTTATGGTACAGCAGTAAAGAATTAGCACCTGGGTCACTCTGCTTCAACTTTCTTTGCAGGAAAGAAAAAGTAGCATCAATACATTTCTAACTGCTGCAATAAGCAGGTATGAGTCAAAGAAAACACAGAGCAACAGATCTCATGAATACTTAACATCATTTTACTATCATGACATTGTGGAGCAGTAATTTCCTTTAAGGAAGTACCATCTCCCTGTTAAACTAAATGTTCAGCTTCCCAACAGAGCACACAACTGGGGCATTGGCACTAAATGTGGAAATTAATTGACGGCAGAGCGAGCTTTAAAATATTTAAAACCAGCATGCAACTGTAGGACAAAATAGAATTCGGGAGTTCAAATGTGGAGGGTTGCTGTTAAGGTTATCGTTTTTTTAGCCTTTCAAATTATATAGTCTACTTACTGCACTGGTGAAGCACAGTAAATACTACATCAAGGCACTAGTCATGAGCAAGTGTAGTCTTTTGACAGTTGTTTCTCCATCCCTTGTCTCTGTCGTCTCCAAAATGCTCCCTGCCTTACACAGCTGTATTACGTAGATGAGGTGGGAAAGTCCTGGGAGAGCATTGCCAATAGCTGCTATTCCAAAAATAGTTGGGGCTTGGGTTGCATCCATGCACTGGAGTGGGAGGGGGGATGCCCTCCCCCTTTCCGCCAGTGTTACAGCTTCTTGTGCACCTGGTCATTTGCAGAGCTCTATGTATTTTCCAAGTTGATCCTATGCAGCCGGGGAAGTCAACAAACGTTTCTCCTACGAAACTACTACGCACAGGATGATAAGTCATGCTGATCTTAATAAACTGGATATTAGGATTATATAGAGTAAGCGCTGGGCTTTGGGAAGAAGGGAGGGCTCGGACAGGATCCTAGAGTCCTCCTCCTCCCCAAAGCCTAGTTAGCACTTGCTCAACTTTGGGAAGGAGACGGGAGGAGCCCAGGACCCTGCCAGAGTCTCGTGCCTTCTCCCCAAAACCCAGCATCTCCTTTAACCAGCTTTTGGGAAGGTGGTGTTGTGCTGGGGGGGACATCTATTATTATTATTATTATTATTTTTTTATACCCTCCCCATCTGGCTGGGCTTCCCCAGCCGCTCTGGGCTGCTTCCAACAAAATATTAAATTACAGTAATGCATCAAACATTAAAAGCTTCCCTAAACAGGGCTGCCTTCAGATGTCTTCTAAAAGTCTGGTAGTTGTTCTCTTTGACATCTGGTGGGAGGGTGTTCCACAGGGAGGGTGCCACTACCAAGAAGGCCCTCTGCCTGGTTCCCTGTAGCTTGCCTTTTCGCAGTGAGGGAACCGCCAGAAGGCCCATGGCGCTGGACCTCAGTGTCCGGGAAGAATGATGCGGGTGGAGACGCTCCTTCAGGTATACTGGACCAAGGCCGTTTAGAGCTTTAAAGGTCAGCACCAACACTTTGAATTGTGCTCATATCATACTGCAAACATGCTACAGAAATAAATTTCAAAGCTAACTAAAGGGCTCCTGTGAGCACAAAGTGGTAGGTGGGTCAGAGACTTTTGTACATTAGATGAGGTACCAGATTAAAACCTCATTGTCTCATAACTAGGTAACAGGAACAGGAAAGACCATGGATATCTGCAACCAATCAAAGCAGGCAGTACTGGATTGGAAGGATCAGTGATCCGAGTCCATATAAGGCAGATTCATTTGTACATCTCCAACCTCATTTTGTATGATCATACTACTGTTGAGGCAAAGTGTTCACGGAACTACCCAGTGCCAAAGAATTACCCAGCATTATGCTGTACAATTAATCTCTCCCGTCACTTTCCATAGAGGTAACCTTGCCTCCTGGAGAGCCAGTGTGGTGTAGTGGTTAAGAGCGGTAGTCTCATAATCTGGGGAACCGGGTTCACGTCTCCGCTCCTCCACATGCAGCTGCTGGGTGACCTTGGGCCAGTCACGCTTCTTTGAAGTCTCTCAGCCCCACTCACCTCACAGAGTGTTTGTTGTGGGGGAGGAAGGGAAAGGAGAATGTTAGCCGCTTTGAGACTCCTGAAAGGGAGTGAAAGGCGGGATATCAAATCCAAACTCTTCTTCTTCTTCTTCCAATCGGTGCCATTTGCAGAAACCCAAGTAGCAGTGGACCCAGAGAAGCTAGTTCAAAAACAAAACTCTTGGGGGTATAAGAGAGTGGAGTGTGTCCAATTTTAATCCAGAAGATAGGTGCGCTTCACTCAGTCATAAATTTGTGTTTGTTAGGTTCAAAGTAGTTCACTGGTTTTGTACCACTGCTGAAACACAAAACAACAGTAAATCTTATTCCATATTACCCATAAAACAGATACATCAGATAGAAGTGAGGCATTTGTACTGCTGTATTTATTCCAAGGTTAAAACAAATAGAATTTTATTTTAGAGAGATGGGGGAGTGGGAGGGTGGAACCGTGGTGGAGTCAAGTGTTTCTACACAGAACCTGTCTTTGAATGCAATGCTCCGCTTTCAAGAGATGGCTCACAGAAATGGAATGAAGTTTACAGATCATCAGAAGAAAATGTCAGGAGCTAATCAAAACAACATAGCCCTGCTGAAACAACTCCACAGAAATCACAGTCAGGCTTGTAACATAATTTGAGAAGGGGCCTAAATGATAAATTCCAGTGAGAATTATCAAGCCAAATCATTTCAGGTTGCCATTTTGAATCAGCCTAGTAGTTCAGTCCATAATCTTTTCTTCTGCAAGTCAAATGCACTTTCAACAAGATTTCCAAATGCCCTTGTCCCTAAAACGAGGTCATCAATCAACGTAACAACTTCATTTCTAGTTTGCACTGCCAACCTAGCCTGCCCTACTGTCAGGAATGCCTGCTGCATGACGCCTCTTATTTTCAAGTCAAGGGTGTGAAGACTAATCTGCAAAGCTACACAGGAGATAATGGCTTTCTTCTCAACTTCTGATATTAATTTTGCTCTTCTTCTCGTAAGCGTTAGAAGGTCACCATTTCCTGAACTTTTCTTAAACCCCAAATCAAATCTCTAGAATTTGCAACATACAATCACATGATTGAAGTGTAACGGCAGAAGGTTAAGTGCAAGTCTTCCTTCCAGTGGATAGTCATTAGTCTCTATTAATCAGGGATCATTCATTTCATCTTTTTTGGGTTGGCTGCCATGTAGAGCGCTACCAGACAGTAGATGGTCCCTCCTATTGTTAGTGCCATCGTGGTCCGGTAAAGAAGCTGATCAGGAAGGCCCCGTTTCAGGTGCACTGGCAAGCCATCGGGTTTCTGTTATCAATAAAATATATACATAAGAATTAATAAAAGCATGTACATTACCATCCCCCAAGCTATAGTCTATTTGTACAAAATGTGAATGAAAGCTAAACCAAGATAGCAGCGAGCACAGACTATGGCTTCGGTGACCTGCGTAAGTTCCTGACCTTTCTCATGACAGCAATGAGAGATTACTCAAAGCAAATATGCACATTTGTATTATTTATACAAATGGGGGGGGCGGGTAAAACCTCAGCGCCTAGGACTTGCCGATCGTCAGGTCGGCGGTTCGAATCCCCGCGGCGGGGTGCGCTCCCGTTGCTCGGTCCCAGCAACGGTCCTAGGCCTGCCAACCTAGCAGTTCGAAAGCACCCCCGGGTGCAAGTAGATAAATAGGAACCGCTTACTAGCGGGAAGGTAAACGGCGTTTCCGTGTGCTGCACTGGCTCACCAGATGCAGCTTGTCACGCTGGCCACGTGACCTGGAAGTGACTTCAGACAGCGCTGGCCCCCAGCCTCTTAAGCGAGATGGGCGCGCAACCCCAGAGTCAGACACGACTGGCCCATATGGGCAGGGGTACCTTTACCTTTACCTATTATTTATACAAGTTCTCGATAATTAAGTGTAGCCCACCCAACTCCATCCAGTTTAAGGGCAGAACACACCCACACGCAGCCCAGCAAATGTGTTCCATGATAACTTCTAAAGCCCTGGGAACCTTTAGCAGAGGTCCATGCACGTTAACTACGTATATTAGCCTGTGTCACAGGGCAGGTACATGCAGCTCAGTTGTGGCATGAATGGCAGGTGGAGGGAAACAGATCTGACTTCTATGGGCTGTGCTCAATATTTAAGCAGCTGCACATGTAGGTCCTCCCTTTCCTTTCCTAACACTTGGCCCTCCTGTCTTGACAACAGAGAGGGACCACAGCTCAGCCACAGAGCAAACAGCTGCAGGCAGGAAACTCCGGGTTCAGTAACTGGCATCCCTAGCCAAAAGGATCAAGTAACAGATGATGGGAAACACCTCTGCCTGAAACCCTGGAAAGCCTCTGCCCACTGCAGAAGGTGATGCTGGAACAGATGGACGCAGGGTCTGAGCTGTTAAATGGCAATTTCTTAGGTTTCTGACACTGTGACATTTCATGTTTCCTGTCATTGGTAGCCTATCAGGGAGCACAGCGTTATGAAATCACAAGGAAGTTCATCACATCCAGACTTTATGGGAGGGGAAAGGGAAACTAAGGGAGGGACTCAATGTCACGCTACTACAAACATTCCATGTGAGCAGACATGTCAGATTGCCAGATGGAATGATCCCCCTCTCCCCAAGGATTGTTCTAGGGATTCTCCCAACCTCCACCTAGAGCCAATTTTGGGGGTGCACAGAGGGAGGAGATGAGGAAAAGAAAAGCCACATGGCACAAACAGAAGCCCGCACATAGGGCTTGCACTGATGAGGATCGTTACGTGACTCCCACATCGCATCTGCACTATTCACTTACACACAGTATAAAAGAATACGGCAGAGTATTCCTTTAAGTGGCTAATCACACAAGATGCTTCCTGGCAAAGCATCGCTAACTTGCAAGTCGTGAGGTTTCAAGGGAAAAGGAAATAACACCAATTAAGAGCGGGAGTGTTTTCCGAATAAAAACAGAATGCGAGAAAAAGTGAGCTTCTTAAAGATCTGTTATTCTATCAGAACAAGGGAGTTTTGCATATTCCATGCAAGGTGCTCCAGTGGTTTACACTGATCTCAACTGCTAAACCCACTGCATTTATTAGTAGTTGCATAACGTTAATAGCAATGTTTAACTGTTGGGTTTTAACCTATGTAACTGCCCATGGGCAAGACTGACCTGAATATGGCAAGCATCTGCAACAGACTGAAGAAGCAAAAAAAGATTAGTGCTTAGTTTATTCGTATCAGCAGATGTTGTCCAAAATGCTGCTGTTATAGAAGTGGAACTTGCAAGCAGAACTCTGCATGTACAGTGCTCTTTCTTAAAAGTAGAAACTGGAATTTGGTCCAGAATTTTGAGAACTGCTACCATAGATGCATGAGTAGTGCAGAGAGAAATATATTGTGCAGCAACATACTGACATTGCCAAGAGAGGACTCAAAAGCAAAAAATGGTCTGCCAAGTTTTGGGGGATGATTCTTAAATGTTCCCAACAGCTCCTTTTCTCCATAATCTCCACAGTTATCACTACTTGTGTACAAGCCTGTGTGCCCCCTTCAGATCTCCATGTCTTTTCCCAGGTTCCAGTCTTTGCCCTCTCAGAGAGTAATTCAACGTTGCACCAAGGTGGCTGTTCTGTCACAGCAAGCATTTTGGCCTGCCAGACACAACAATTCCCACTCTCCTCCTCCCATATGCTGTTCTGGGGTCTCTCCCAAGCCAGTTTTTGGGGGGAGGCATGCAAAGGAGAAGAGAAGGAACCAAAGCCCCAATACACAAGCGGAAGCCCTCACTCAGGGCTTCCATGGACAGAAATCATTAGTTGAATCCCACACTTGGTCTTTGTTCCTGCCAAAGACCTTCCATTTCATTGAAAGCTTCAACCTTGTAAGAATAATCAAGCAAAGGACAAACAGGATAATTTTCAGATAAGGCATGGTTGAAGATTGGGCAGGGGGAAAGAGAACAGGAGAGGGAGAGAGAGAGGTGAGGAGGAGGCAAAAATCAAGCAGAGTGCACCTAGCGCTGAACTTACATTTAGCCTGCTGTAAAATTTGTTTCAAGTTCTTTTTAAAATACTGTTGACCTCTAATGTAAACATAGAAACAAAGATATTAGCAGCATTTTATCAACACTTCTGCAAGCCTCAAGCATTCAGCATCCCCAGCGATCAGACACAAATTCAACTAAGATTATTGACTGAATATTGTTTCTTCCCACCTGAAAAAACTTCTGCAGCTCCGGTACCCGGTTTTTACCAAGATACTCGATGGTGGACGGTCCTTCTGAGGCAATTTTAGTTGGCGTTGCAAATATTAGAGTTGGCGATTCTGTAGATACAACTGGCTTGAATCCCTGCATAAAATGAGACGATTAAAACTTTGTTTGCAGTGAGCACAGTTATCAGATACATTATCAGCTATATAAACAAGTGACCAGACAGTAAGAGACTACAAAGCAAGAGCGTCTCTGGCTTAACCTTGAACACTGTACTCCACAGGACCATCCATGTTAAATGCAAGAAGAGACATTTAGAGAATTACGGTCAAGTGCATATCTACAGTCTGGAAGTTTGCCTGCAAATGGCAAGTCATGTGCCTGCTATCAAGGGAAAGGGGAGAAAACAAAATCTCCTCCATCAGCTCAGTTGGGTTCAAGTACCACTGACGTCTCTGCCCTCAGAATTAAATGGTAAGAACCTGAATTTGCCTGTTCCGTCCCTCCCTCCCTTGATAATTCTTTTGAACTGCATTAACTGTAGGCTGTTGCAGCATGGACCTGTGTATTTCAGAAATATATTCCATTTTGCAACCATTACAATGGTGGCCAATTTATTTCTGGGGCCAAGTGCTGGATTTTACCTTTAAGCATCTCTTCCAAGGTCTGGTAGGAACCCATATAGCTCAGAGACAGCCTTTCCCACACAAGCTTCCCTGTTTATATTCTGCAGAGTGGGGGTAGTCGACTGTGTGCCCCATATCACATGAGGGGAGGACATGTGGGATAGGAGACTGCCCCACAGTTGTGGAAGAACTGTGACAAAATGGTCTGCAGCTCTAATGTTTTGCAGCAATCCAGGGAAGAGGCAAAACCTTCCTCTGCTGCAAGACGTTTAAGTGGGCATGTCTGCTTATAAAATACTACCACCATAGGATGCACAGTTTAGTGACTTTATGGAACTTTGGTTTTATTGCTATTGCATTAGTGGACGCTTTGTTAGAAGCATCTTCATGCATTGAAAAGGCAAGTTATAAATGTTTTAAATCAATAAATTGCCCTTTCTGCTTCACAATAGAAGCTGAATCAACTCTTTTCTTAAAATTTTCCAAATGAAGTCACCAGCACATATTGAAAAGAAGCTTTCAAGAAGCCAACCCAAAGCAGCGAGAAAACAAAATTAGACTGGCAAAGTCTGCCTCTTCCAGATGCAGAAGCAAATGTTTCTCGACCAAGGGTAGCCAATGAGGTGCTCTCTACTAGCCATGGGGGCTATGTTCTCCCTCCACTGTTAGGAGGCAATGTGCCTCTGAATATCAGTTACTGGAATCACAAGTAAGGGAGAGTGCTATTGCACTCAGGTCCTGCTTGCAGGCTTTCCCTGGGCATCTGGCAGGACAATGCAAGAACAGCATGATGGAGTAGATGGGCCTTCAGCTTGATCCAGCAGGGCTCTTACATTCCAACTCTCATCAGCCCCAGACAGCATGTGGAGAGATCATGGCTCAAATCTCCAGCAAACCATGAAGCTTAGCGAGTGACTTTGGGACAGCCACACTCTCTCCTGCCATAACCTAGCTCAGAGGTAATCGCTACCAGAGAGAAATGACAAATCAAGCTGTTAGACTATGCTGAAATGGCTAAACTCAGAGACCAAGAAGAAAAGAAATTCAAAAAAGAATGGGGAAAGTTTATAATTTATTTAGGAGACCACTGTGAGCAGATGAAAACATTAGCAGGATTTTAATCCTACTTGTAATGTAACAAATACTACGGACAATATGGATAGATACAAACCATAATTATGAAATGATATGCAGTCGGAAACGTTAACAATAGGACCCATGGAAGAAGTCTCGGGATTCAGAGTTATCTCATTCTATGGATATGTATTTGGTATTGTAACCAATTTACATTTGTAAAACCAAATTAAAAATAAATAAATAACCTAGCTCAGAGGGCTGTTGTCAGATGGAGTTGGGTGAAGCAATGCATGCTGCCCAGAGCTTTTTCCAGAAAGAGTAGTGTATAAATGAAATAAAATTTGGTAAATGACCCAAATCATCTTCTTTGGGAAGCAGGCCTCTGGCTAGGAATGGGCTCTGGAAATTCGTAACTATTTTAATTCACTTGAAAAAAACAACAAACTGCTCTCAAATTAATGGCAAAAAATATATGCTATTGGAGATGTATTGCTTTCTCAAAACAACAACATTCCAACACGATGACCTCAGGCCAGCCTTCCTCATGGTGTCTACCAATGTCCATGAATAGGGAAGGGCAAACAGCCATTGCTTACTGCTTCTGTACACATTTTCTGGGTTCTTACAACAAGAAGAAACGAGGCAGCAACAAGTGAGGAAGAGCAAAAGTTGGGTAGCTTCACAGTAGGGAACACTGCAAAGCTGGAGGGTGGCTGAATGCTACTCTTGTCCCACTGTCCTTCCCTGGTCTTTCCAGTATAACCCCTTGCAAGTCAGTCCCACTATGTTAGAACATAAGGAATAACATAAGATGAGCCCTGCTGGATCAGGCAAGTGGCATCTAGTCTAGCATCCTGTTCCCATGGGGAGCCAACTAGATACTAACCGGGAAGTCCACAAACAAGACCTATGTGCAGCAGTATTGTCCCCTCTTGTGATTCCTTGCAACTGGTATTTAGAGGCATACTGCCTCTAACAATGGAGCCATCATGGATAAGAGCCATTGTTCAATCAGGCTTAGTTTCAGGTTGTGAGTGTATAGGATTGCAGCCTCAGTCTAGTCAGCTGAACAGATGTGGGAGCTGACCCCTCAATACCAACAGGAATAGGAGTTACATTCATAACAAGTCATTCGTTCAGTCTTTCTTCCCCTTGAGTTTTGAATGCATTCGTGAACATTCGTTTAAAAAGAAAGTCAATTAAGAGATGAGCGTGCCACCTTCACAATGCAGTGTGTGTTCATTTAGGCATTCAAGCATTGCTGATGAAGAACCAAAACACAGCTAATTCTGGAATGCTTTACTTCTTACATGCAGGCGTTTAACAGAGCTACACTTAAGTAAAAAAGGCTGTGCAGCACAGCCAACAATTACCTACATACAGATTCCCTACTTTATTATTCCAGACAGTGAGTGTGAACACAATATGCTTGACATTAAATTTGCATTTTAACAAGGCTAATAAGTACATGATTGAAATGAATGTCTACTAATTAGTTTTTGTTTGTTCATCTATCAAGCTGTCTGCCAATCACATACATTTTTGGAAAATAATGTTCACTTGTCAGGTTAACTTCATGTAAAACTATTTATATTTGCTTTTAAAAAAACATGCAGTAGGGAACTCACTCAGCTCTATGGAATGCATCAGAAATCTATCCAAAGACAGACCCCACTGCTATTCTGCATATCTGTGAATGTATTCATAAAATACAAAAAAACTGTATTGAGAAATATAGCCTATCCTAAGCTACAGCTGAGAGGTATCTTTCCGATATGCACACAGTGTGGTCCCCATCTGGCCATTTTGAAATATGCCATGGTATCAAGGAATGACCATAAATATTCTGTTTGGTGAAGAGGAACAGAACATTGATGAAAAATGGTTTTTCTACAAGGGAAGTTAGCAGCCATTTTGCATGGGAGAAAACCCATGGCTTAGCAAAAGGGATGTGCTGTGTTGGCAGCAATAGGTAGGGAGAGTGCAGAGGATACAGGGCAAGAAAGAGGACAAGTAGGAAGTGAGTCCAGGAGATAAGAGTAACTAGAAGGCTGGGATACCCGAGAAACAAGATATTTAATGTAAGAGGAGCACAATCGCTGGCGGTGGAAAGGAAAGAAAGGAGAAAGGGTAACAGAGGCACGCGGACTGATAGCAAGCAGAAGAGAGAAAGGGAGCTGTATAGAGGTTAGTGTACTGTAGTCTAGGCAATCAAGGGGGCTGAATGTCACTTTGTAATATGAACTATTCGTCTAAAATATTTCAGGCTGCATTAATTAATTGATGGGTTAAAGTATTTACAGGCCGCCCCCATACAAAAGAATGAATAAATTGTGTTGTCAACACCTAAAACATCATAAAAGGAACACCAAAAAAAATCATAAAAACGACTGGCTCATCTAATAAGTTTGAACAGCGGAACAGGCCTGTCGGCATAAAAAAGACCCAGGGGATGCCTGAAATGTCGACACTAAATGCCATACTATTAGTTGAAGCTACTCAGGCTTCTGAGACACAGGCATTAAATAACAGCGCTCTGCAACATGTTTTCTAAATGTATGAAGTAGTGAGCCCCATTTTATTTTAAAAGATAAAGTTGTAAAACAAAAAGCAAGTTAAATCAATTATTAGAAAAGTGGACAAAAGACAAATAAAAATGCCTGCTGAATCGACTAGTGCATCAGCCTTTAGGGGGAAACAGCAGAGGTAAGTGGCTTCTCATATCTAAAGACAGGTTGTTCCAAAGCAAAGGAACCACCCAAGAAAGAGCCACGTGTCCCCCTGTCATTCTTCCAGCCTCTCCCTGTGAGGGTAGGCAGAGAAGAGCCTGATTGTGTGACTGCAGCAAGTTCACTCTCTGATTTCTGGTAGAGCAGGTTCCTTAGGAATCCAGGACCCAGGCCATAAAAGGCTGTATAGGTCAAAAACAGCCCAGACAAACATCAGTGGACACTGCAATTTAAATCGAGGCTATAAATTGCTTGATGCATTCCCCAACCTCCCTGCCCCTTGCATTTAAAGTACTGTACTTGACTTCCTCCCAAGAATCCTGGGAAATACTATAGAATCATAGAACAGTAGAGTTGGAAGAGACCCCAAGGTCATATAATCCAACTTCCTGTAATGCATGAATCTCAACAACAGCACCCACGACAGGCAGCCATCCAACCTCTGCTTAAAAGCCTCCCGTAGTTCACTAAAGGGTGCTGGGAACTGCAGCTCTGTGGAGAGTAAACTACAGCTTCTACAATTATTCAGAGCTGTCCAGGTGGTGCAAACGTGCTTCCAAAGGTGTGGTGCGGATGCAACCTCTGCTTTTGTTGCAATGGGTCATGCCCCCCGCCCCAACTAATTTCTCCCGGTTTTTATTGCTCACTGTTCGTTTCATTTACCATATACTGCATTCTCTGTACAGGGAAGCCTTTTAATGTGTAATGTTTTATTATGATTTTATGTATCTTGGAAGTCGCGCAGGGTGGCTGGGGCAACCCAGTCACATGGGCAGGGTACAAAGAACAACAACAACTATTATATTTCAAATACTCTGCTACAACGCTTATTGACAACAGCTATTATACATATTTCAAATACTCTGCTGTGACGCTTATTGACGACAACTATATTTCAAATACTCTCTGCTGTGACGCTTATTGACAACTATATTTCAAATACTCTCTGCTGCAACGCTTATTGACAACAACTATTGTATTTCAAATACTCTGCTGCAACGCTTATTGACAACTACTATTATATTTCAAATACTCTGCTGCAACGCTTATTGACAACTACTATTATATTTCAAATACTCTGCTGCAACGCTTATTGACAGCAACTATTATAAATACTCTGCTACGCTTATTGCCGACAACTACTATATTTCAAATACTCTCCCCAGGGAAGTTTGCCTGGCACCTTCATTATGCACCTTTAGGCGCCAGGCAAAAATGTTCCTCTTTAACCAGGCATTTGGTTGATCCGATATACAACCTATGCCCTTTTAAAATGTGTGTGGGTTTTGGGGGGGGTATTGAGTTGCTGTTTTTATTTTTATTAGGTATTTTGTGGTTTTATATCTCGATTTTATTCTATGAACCACCCTGAGACCCCCAGGTATAGGGCAGTATAGAAATTCAATAAATTATCTTTCAAATCAGAACCAGTGAAGGCGGTGAAGGTCCTGTGTGAGTGTCTGGAGGCGGTTGGAGGATGGATGGCAGCTAGCAGATTGAGGCTGAATCCTGACAAGACAGAAGTACTGCTTTGGGGGGACAGGAGGCGGGCAGGTGTGGAGGACTCCCTGGTCCTGAATGGGGTAACTGTGCCCCTGAAGGACCAGGTGCACAGCCTTGGAGTCATTCTGGACTCACAGCTGTCCATGGAGGTGCAGGTCAAATCTGTGTCCAGGGCAGCTGTTTACCAGCTCCATCTGGTATGCAGGCTGAGACCCTACCTGCCTGCAGACTGTCTCGCCAGAGTGCTCTAGTTATCTCTCGCTTGGACTACTGCAATGCGCTCTATGTGAGGCTACCTTTGAAGGTGACCCGGAAAGTACAACTAATCCAGAATGTGGCAGCTAGACTAGTGACTGGAAGCAGCCGCCGAGACCAGCCTTGAAAGACCTACACTGGCTCCCAGTACATTTCCGAGCACAAGTCAAAGAGTTGGTGCTGACCTTTAAAGCCCTAAACGGCCTCAGTCCAGTATACCTGACGAAGCGTATCCACCCCCATTGTTCTGCCCAGACACTGAGGTCCAGCGCCGAGGGCCTTCTGGCAGTTCCCTCACTGCAAGAGGGGAGGTTACAGGGAACCAGGCAGAGGGCCTTCTCAGTAGTGGCACCCGCCCTGTGGAACTCCCTCCCACCAGATGTCAAAGAGAAAAACAACTACCAGACTTTTAGAAGACATCTGAAGGCAGCCCTGTTTAGGGAAGCTTTTAATGTTTAACTGACTATTGTATTTTAATATTCTATTGGAAACCGCCAGACTGGCTGGGGAGACCCAGCCAATGGGCAGGGTATAAATTATTTATTTATTTATTTATTTATTTATTTATTTATTTTTGACACCAACCATATTATATTTCAAATATTCTCTGCTGCAACGCTTCCTTGCAAGCCGCCCCAGGGAACACCTGGTGGGCAGCCACAGAAGCACGTGGAATACATGAAGCCCGCTTCTCCATTCCGCCTTCCCCGCTCCTCAAATAATAATAATAATAATAATAATAATAATAATAATAATTTATTATTTATACCCCGCCCATCTGGCTGGGCTTCCCCACTGTGGAGGGTTAGAGAGAGTTCTCTCTTTAGGTCATTGCGAGAACTGGACCTCATCGGGCCCCGTAGGGAAGTCTCTCCTCTACGTGAAGCGCAGCTGTGAAGGTCAAGCTCCCGGCGGCCCAAGAGCGCGGCTGCCTCCGTTACCTGCGGGGCGTAGGCGGCGGAAGCGCCGGCCCCCACCAGCCTCTGCGTGAAGCCGCTGAACTTGTAATACATCCCGGCGCCCGGGGGCGGCTGCCTCACTCCGCCACGCGCGCAGCTCCGCTTCCCCAGCCTTACGAGCCGGCAGCTGCCCGCAGTGCTGCCCGCCGAGAGGAAGGGGTAGGCGAGAAAGGACCTCCCGTGCGACCGGGTCGTTCTTGGACCTCTTCCCCGAGAGGGGTGTCCTGAGCGAGTGCCTGAGGAAGTCGGTCCGAACGACGAAAGCGCGAGCGCCATTTAAGCGCCATTGAAGACCCTAAGGCGACCCCGCCCTGGAGTGGATATTTTACTATTTTCGCGCTGTGGTTTCGTTTGGCCGGCTTCGGAAGGAAGTCGCTTTCTAATCGGGCAGTGAGATAGACAACCTCAAAGGCTACCTCGGTGTACTTTTTGGTCTTCACTGCCGAAGAGATGGGAAAGGGGTAGAGCCGCACTGCAGTTATCC
This sequence comes from Podarcis filfolensis, assembly GCF_964270895.1. Lineage (NCBI taxonomy): Eukaryota > Metazoa > Chordata > Lepidosauria > Squamata > Lacertidae > Podarcis > Podarcis filfolensis. The sequence goes on from NC_139606.1 coordinate 99,384,384, forward strand.
GGAGGCGAAACTTCCTGGTTCATTTTTTGTAGTTTCCCCATCCACACACCCTTTCCTCCCCTGGGACAAGAGTGAGAGTGGAAGAAACCCGCCATCTGAGCAGCAGAACTCGAAAGGCAGAGTTTAAGTATTCCAGGCGGAAATATTCTGCACAATTTCCTGGAAGCGAGCCCCATTGAACCTACTGGCAGGCAGTTCTGAGTCAATAAAATAAATCTGTAATAAATTCAGATGTCATCTCAAAGCAGTAAATGCTGGTTGGTGTTTTTCTTTCTAAGTTTTCACCTTAAGACCTGATGTAAAAATAGCAAAATTTCTGTATTTAGTGGAGTAATAGGGAAACTGTGACCTTCCAGATGTTACTGGACTCCAAATCCCATCATCCCAGACCATTGGCCATGCTGACTGCAGCAGATGGGAGCTGGAGTCCCCGTTCTTTCTCCTTTTGCTTTAGTGTGGATGTGCTGATGCCCAATTGTGCATCTATGCTAAAATGCTGGTCTCTTCTATTGCTTCCTAGGAGCATATATACTTTACCAAAAAAATACACGGCAATCATGCAGTCTTCTTCATATTTCTGTATATCATGATGGGATCCACATCCCTCCTAAGAAGATAAAACGAAACTGCTGAATCAAGGCAACAGGTTACTGTATACATAACACAAGAGCGGGATCATTCTAGCCCAGCTTCTAGCCGTGCCTGCCTTTTGGAGAGTACCAAAAATTGCAGCTAAAATCAACCCGGAAGCTGAAGTCGAAGTGTGAGTCTAACCTTAAAAAAAAAAAAGGAAGTCTGTATGTTTATAGGTTGTTGGTTTTTGTTTTAAAAAAGAAAGCCAAGAGCCCGAAATCGACCAATCCACGGTAGGGAGGAGCGTCACGTGTAGGACAGTCGCCGAGCAACCGTTGTTAGGGAGAGAAGCCTTTTGATGCTCCTGCATCCTAGAGAAAGACAGTCAGTAGCTGGAGGAAGGTGATGTGTGAGAGGATGGCAGGCTGAAGAGAGAGGCGGAGCAACAACAGCAACAAAAATAACCAATGCCTGGAAACTTAGCTTTTAAAAAAGCGATTATTTCCAGTTCATAATTTAAAAACTCACACTTCATAGTTTTGCTTTGTTTCATAAAAAATATACACGTCTTGATTGTAAAAAGAAGAAGCCTCAAAGCAGTTTACAAAAGAAAAAGATGAAACAATAAAAATCCAACAAAATTCACAGCCATTCTTTAAAACATACAAAATATATATCCTCTCCTAGCATCTATACACTGGGCTCCGGGAAAACTCTCAAATGGAGCAATTTGGTTTGGGACACTGGGAGCTTTGGATCTGGAGGTGCTGCAGCCACAAAGGAAAGAAAAATAACAACTGCCACATGCACCTTCCACCTTGGCTGGCATAAGGAGCGATGCTTGGGATGTGCTCATTGCTTTGTTCCTCTAGATTATTCTGGCTGTTTGGAAAGTGCCATAAGACTCTCTTCCCCTCCCAAGCCTGACATTTTAGGTAACACCTTATGGCATAAGTGTTAAACAGTCACACCACTGTACTTTTAATCAGCCTGCAAAGTTTTAATCAGCCTGCAAAGACAAAAGTGTGTGGTAAAGGGCACACTTTGTACTGACAGATTAGATTAGCCCTCAAATGGCTCGAGGAAACAAACATCGCAAACGGTGATGCTATGTCATTAACATAACCGTGATTTTGAAAACTCTACAAGTTGAAATGAAACCATATGTTTAAAACAGCAGTTCATATGGTGGAAAGGAAATTAGCAATAGTTATTTAAAGCAGGAACCGGAAGGACTCTGCTTGCAAAGTGGCATCTTGATAAATCATCAGCTCGGGTGGGTGATGACAGAATTAACGCCTCATTCCTAAACATTTAGCATTCACCACATCAGTCTGAAGTATTCTTGCCATGTTATACTACAATATGGCAGAATACCAGAGGTTGTTAACATTGCATTGACACAATTGTATAGGCAGTGAATTCTAACTTTTTATTTGTTGTTCAATGGGCTGTTGGGGATGGGGATAAATTTAAGAATGCAACAGAATTGTATTCAGTCTAGATAACAGAATACTAGACATAGTTAGAAGCATTGCCCTATGTATAGATACTCCAACTACTTTCAAGGGGCTTTACTCCCTAAGAAGTGTCCAGACGGTTTCACCAGTTAGCTATCTCCAGTTCTCCCATGGCAGGGTATCTATCCAGATGTCCTTTTTATTGCACATTCATAATGATTTGTGCTCATGATGCTAGTGGGGCAGTCACACACAATCCTGCTATCAAGGCTGTTTGAACCTACAAAAGATTTGGAGTGTTCACATTGCCTCATTTCTGATCTGTACATATTGTTGCATGTCATTCCAGTCTCCAAGCAGTGCGAGGTTCTAGGCGCTTACCCAGAGCTTGTGTTTCCTTTTGGAAATGAGGCACAACGGTGACTGTAGTGTCTTTATGATACATGGTGTATTTACATATATATACAAACTAAGCCTACAATGGGGGGGGGGGCTTCACAGCATTGAAGAGGGTCTTTTGCTTCTCCCATAGGCACGGCCTTGGATTACAGCAGAAGTCAGCCATAACACACACACACAGGCTTTCTAGCCTACAGCTTTTCTTCCAACTTCTAGCTCATATAACTCCTAAACCCTGACTTTTGTTCTTCTCACTATCTGTGAGTTGAGGGAGAGGCCTCACCCATTTTTAATCTGGCACAGAGCCCCCTTTCCTTTGTTCTCTTAATGGTCCATCACTCAGGCGATCAAATGAACACAGGAAGCTAGTCTGGCTTGATTTTAAACACTTGCTGGATGCAGGGATTAAAGTGACTGGCACCCAGTTTAATACTCCAAGCCTTGATTAAATTCGAACCCTTACTGGATCCTGCTCTCTGACACCCCCAAACTCATAACAATATAATGTTGAAATCAAGGGTTAGGGAGACATCAGGGAAACGGAATAAACTGCCACGTGAATGCAGCCTTTGTTTATTTTGCGACGCTTCCCCAGTGCCACTACACGATTGCTATAGTGCAACAAAAGCGAGACAAAAATAAACCAGATCACCTGTGGTATTAAAAGTTGCAGGCTTTCAGCATGAGGAAAGTTGGTCCACATCCCTTTTCTAACCCAGCAATTCCAAAGCCGTCACTCTCTCCAGGTTGGTTAATGTTAATTGCAGGTAAGTCACAAGAAAACATGCCATTCAACCCTTTGCTCTGGCTTCCAGGGATCTGCAAAGCCTCATTAGACCCAAGGAAAGTCACAAATGGGCTTGAGAGAGTGATGAAAAGTTCAAGGAGCAAGCAGCATGATGTGAGGAGCAGACTGATGGTGCTTCCCCCTGAGGGTACAGAGAAATGCAAACTGGAGCCCTGGATTTGCATCCACCAATAACCTTGCCTCATAAATATATGAATAAGTAAACACACAAGAGACATTTCCCGGGGCCGATCTAAATGCAAACTACTCTTTGTTCTTTTGGGTGTACCATTGAGGCATGTTCGGGAGGAATAGGTGAGAGATGGTTCTGTGTTCGCTCTCATTAGGCAAAAATGACATTGAAACAGCAGCAGTAGCAGCCTTCCAGGGCTCTGTGGCTTGTTCTTTCAGAAGAGCTTCATGTTCAGATTGTTTTTTAATGAAAGAAAAAGTACAGAATTCCTCTCCTCACACACACACACACACACACACACACACCCAGTCTGCACAGCTGACAGCTCAAACGCCTTTGTATTTTCTTGCGGGGAATAATTTCTCAGTGCACCAAAACTTGCCTCGCAGGATCTTTTGTGCAGGACAGATGTCTGCTCCTCGAGCCCTGTGAATGTACCCAAGATGCAGTTCCATTCCCTCAGTCACAGAGAACAACTGAGTGGGTGGATTTTGAATATGAAAATTGCTGTGTGTTCGTGGCTTGTTTATGCAGCAATCATTGGTAAAGAGCTTGAAATTGAAAGATGGGGTAGGAGGGCGGGAAGGAACCCACATACCTGTGTTTGCTATTAATATGCGCAGCAAACCAATGGGGAGGCACTGCTAACCTCGCTTCTGAAGTCTAAAGGAAGACTTTAGCAGCAAGGTGACACAATGAGTACAGTGGTACCTCAGGTTAAGTACTTAATTCGTTCTGGAGGTCTGTTCTGAAACTGTTCTTAACCTGAAGCACCACTTTAGCTAATGGGGCCTCCTGCTGCTGCCACGCCGCCGGAGCATGATTTCTGTTCTCATCCTGAAGCGAAGTTCTTAACCTGAAGCACTATTTCTGGGTTAGCGGAGTCTGTAACCTGAAGCGTATGTAACCTGAAGCGTATGTAACCTGAGGTACCACTGTAGTTTGAAACCTTGTGAAAATTCCTTAAAAAGTGAGTTGTGTTGCTGGCATCCATCTGTCTCAAGTGACAATGGATTGCGCCTCCGGGAGTGTAGTCGAACTGCCGCATTAGCAGCACTGAAGTGATCTCCCCAGGGCGCAAGCCTGGGCAGTGTGTATGGAGGTCCTAGGCTACTCAGACGGCAAGACACACACACACACACACACACACACACACACACACACACACTGCTTCACTGATGTGGTCCAAAGGAAAGCAGAGCAATGTGTTTGGCATCAGCTTGGCTGCAGGAATTGCCAGAAGGAAGCATACAACTGTCTTAGGGACTGCAGTCTGGATTTGTGTAGGGTTTACTCCTTAGCCTTTTCTTCCCCCAAATATATCCCGCAAGGCAGCCAAGGTTTAGTACAGTGGTACCTCTGGTTGCGAATGGGATCCGTTCCAGAGCCCTGTTCGCGACATGAGAAGAATGCAAACCAGCGTCTGCGCGGGTGGTGATTCCCTGCTTCTGCACATGTGCATGACGTCATTTTGTGCGTGAGCGACAAAACCTGGAAGTAACCCTTTCCGGTACTTCCGGGTCACCGTGGGACGTATCCTGAAAGAACGTAACATGAAGCGGACGTAAGAAGAGGTATGACTGTACCAGATTTTTCCTTCTCCTAGATCAGGCATCCCCAAACCCCAAACTTGGCCCTCCAGATGTTTTGGGACTACAATTCTCACACTGGTCCTGTGAGCTAGGGATAATGGGAGTTGTAGTCCCAAAACATCTGGAGGGCCGAGTTTGGGGGTGCCTGTCCTAGATGGACTACCTTCCCAGGTTCATAACCCCCATACGCCCCTCGCTTCCCTCTACAGCACGAGCAGAAACCACCTCCTTGACTATTGGACCCACTATTGGTCTCACCCAGAACCTGTCTTCACATGCAGAGGAAGTCCCTAATTCACCAAAGGTTCGAGACCCATCAGCTACCCTCATCTGGATTAGCTTGCCAATCTTAGCTGTTTTCTGGTGCGTGGCCGCTGTCACACGCTGACAGCTTCTAGGAACCACAAATGAGAGCTGAGCACAGGACAGGGACCAAACATGGACAAAATAGCCCAGAAGGAGCATGACATGTCTCCCACCAGAGGTATTGTTCCATCCTTAACAACTCATACCTCCTCTTCCCAAATGAGTGTTTTTCTGGCATTTTAGGGCAAATTTGGTTTGTAGGTTGCTTGGCACCTGCTGTGATGGAAAAGCAAACTGAGAAGAGGTGATCTTCCTTGGGGTCGTGGATTCGAGTCCCACGCTGGGCAAAAGATTCCTGCACTGCTGGAGGTGGAAAAGACGGCCCTTGTGGCCCTTTATGATTCTACGATTCACCGTCTTCCATTTTCCAATATTCAGTTCTTTCCATCTCAGGCTTCACCAATAGGATTTTGTGTAGGAATCACCTTAACTGACTGGCAGAAGCACGTGCAGTGTTCCATTGTTTTCCTTCACAACAACAGAGTACTACATGCTCAGCTTTTGTGTTAATTGTTTCTGGACAGGCTTGAACTAGCACCTTTCATTTTCAAATAAATCACTGGTTGAAATAAATCCATTTGTGTTTATTTTTAATCAGATTTGCGCTCCTCTAAGCAGTGCAAACCAGCATACAGGGAGCCCTCTCACGTTTATCATCGTAAAAATCCCAAGAGGTAGGTTAAGCTGGGAACTAGTGACCAGCTCAAGGCCAGCCTGGGAAATTCATCCTCAGCTTAGGAAATGAAATGCACACATTCAGAGGAAATAACACACTGTGCTCCCACAAATATTTTCTTACCCAGGGATTGTTGTTAATCATTTCCTTCTACAGATTTAAATAGTAAAGAATTATGCAAAGAGGAAATATAAATTTATATTCACAATAAAGTTACACAAGGTTAAATGCACACATCTCTGTAATCAACTGCCCACCTGATGTTTACTTTAGAGAGAAACTAGTAGGGAATGTGTTTTGGCAGGCTTTGCACTCCAACACAGACACATGAAAAGAAACCCTAGAATATGGGTGAGACCCTTTTTGTTGGTTATGGGGAAATAAAAGGGACAGGAGAGCCATAGCTCAGCAGTAGTGCACATGCAAAAGACATGTTGTTGTTGTTGTTTAGTCATTTAGTCGTGTCCGACTGTTCGTGACCCCATGGACCAGAGCACGCCAGGCACTCCTGTCTTCCACTGCCTCCTGCAGTTTGGTCAAACTCATGCTGGTAGCTTCTCATGAGGTGGCCAAAGTATTGGAGCCTCAGCTTCATGATCTATTGTTTATTTATTATTTAAATTTGTATGTCACCATCCCATATACGGTAGATGTGCTCAAAGCAGCTCACAACAGGACAACCAAAATGCAAACCGATACATAATTCCAGCAGCAATCAGATACTAAATCACTTCAAAATATAACACGACAATCCAGTTTGATTATATGGACATTGTAACTTTTTAAAGTTACAGTGAATAGCTCAGTTGGTTAGAGCGTGGTGCTGATAATGCCAAGGTTGCAGGTTTGATCCTGTATGGTGGCAGCTGCATATTCCTGCATTGCAGGGGGCTGGACTAGATGATCCTCAGGGTCCCTTCCAACTCTACAATTCAATGATAAAACACACTATCAAACACCTAGCTCATATGCTCAATAACAGAATCGCTAGGCGTGCTTTTTATAATAAGAATACAAAGCTGAAAACGAACTGCAGCTAAAATATTATGTTCATTTTTCACATGATCTAGTCCTTCCCCTGACCACCCCCTAATATTCTTAAGAGGGTCTCTTCTCCAGTCTTCAGAGAGTAGCTGGAAATGGGGAGGCAGATGGAAGAATGAGGAAACCCCGACAAAAGAACAGTGGCAAGAGAAATTGATGAACTATGCAGAATTGGCTAAACTGACATATATACTGCGAGATAAGGACAACTGTGACTTCAAAGAAGAATGGGAACTTTTTACAAACTACTTTAAAAGACAACAAAATGATTTGGACTCCTTGGCAGGTTTTGAATAAACATACACAAATTTATTGATTGTTAACACAATAGACAGATAATATAAGGATTTATACAATTTTACAGTATGCAGAGAATAATATGTGTTGAGAAATCAAAGAGAGGAGCTGAGGGAAGTATTGGGGGGGAGGGCAGTTTGATGGGGAGGTGGGGGGGAAAGGGGGAAAATAATGAATATTATATGTTTTGATATTTTGTTATGTTGAAATTTTTGATAAAAATCTTTTTAAAAAGCCCCCCCCCAAAAAAAAAGGAAATGAGGAGGCATAAAAAGGTCCTCCTTTCCTTCCACTCTTCAGGTGTTTTTTTTTTAAAAAAAATATTAATTTATTTACAACATAAATCCACAACAACTCATACATACAAACAAACAAACCCACCACCATTGACAATTAAAACATATCAAAATTAAACTCCTATCCACTTACACAAAGAAAACATAACATAAAAATAAAAGACTTCCTTTATCCTGTAAATGGCCTACTTATTTACTTCTTGTATATTGTTTCTTTTATATGTGATTATTACAATTTTTCCTAATTGTGACTTATAAAACCACAAAATCCCCTGTAGAAATTAGTCGAAACAAGTCCAGGTATATATTTTGGTGCACTGTTTGGTAAAGTATTGTCTGCATTTCTCCCATTCTTTTTGAAATTCTTGTCTAGGTTGTCCCCTAATTGTCTGTTGATCTGGCCAATTCAGTCTAATCTAATAATTTATCCTGCCATTCCTTTTTTGTTGGCACTACGGTAATTCTTTTTTCCAATTTCTGGCAATTAAGGTCCTCGCCGCGCCTGTGGCATAAAGGAATATTTTCCGATCCTCTTTTGCTATACCTGTGTCTGTTATTCCTAATAGGAAAGCTTCTGTATTCCACTCTGCAGTTTTAATATGAAATTTTAGGTGCAGTAATGCGGCCAGAGCTCAGAAACTGCTCACGCTAATGAAATTCCCTGTAGCAAAATGCCCCTAGAACAATGGGAGTTTCGAAAACTGGCATGTGCCCCATGCTGCTGAATGCTGCTAGCTTGCCTGGCCACCTGTGTGGGAGTTAGATCATTCTAGCTCTCAGGCAGGGTCAGGAGAGCAGAGTGGCCCTGAATGTATGGTGGTGGCCTATTCTTGCATAGCTGTCAAGTGTCCCTTATTGGAAGGGACAGTCCCTTATTCCAGCGCCATGTCCCGCTGCTGTCCCTTATTGATGGATGTCCCTTAAATGATGTCCCTTAAATTTCAAAGGAAGCAGCTCCTCTCCCTCCCTCCCTGCTGGCCAGGGAGGAGGGAGGCTCCAACTGTGCTGCTTGGCTGTGTTGCTCACCCCATAAGAAGTCTAAGAACGACCTGGGGGGGTGGAGCTTGCATGCCTTGTGTTAATGCAAGCTGAGGGGTTTTTTGAATGCTGGACACCATTTTGTTGCACGTGCTGCTGCAAACTTTGCAGTGCAAAGCCAGGCCGGGGAGCCATCTTAAGTTGAGGCTGCATAGGCCTTGTGGTGCATGTGATTCAGATTCTATTCAGTTAAACCTCTGGTTACAAAGTTGGTTGGACAGTGTTCTCGAAGCTACCAGCATGAGTTTGACCAGACTGCAGGAGGACAGGAAGACTGGAGTGCCTGGAACAGGTGAGGCTGCAGGTCCCTTATTTTGGCTGCTGGTCCCTTATTTTCAAATCTGTAAGTTGACAGCTATGTTCTTGTTGTAGATTGTCTTGTCACAACCCCATCAAGTTAGTCGTCACCTGCAAGTCGTCCACCTATCTAGTGCTTGCCTATGAAAATAGTCTCCAAGGAAGCATGACTGTGACTAATACAGTGGTATCTCGGGTTCCATACCCTTCAGGTTCCATACGCTTCAGGTTACAGACTCTGCTAACCCAGAAATATTACCTCAGGTTAAGAACTTTGCTTCAGGATGAGAACAGAAATCGTGGTCCGGCGGCGCGGCAGCAGCAAAAGGCCCCATTAGCTAAAGTGGTGCTTCAGGTTAAGAACAGTTTCAGGTTAAGTACGGACCTCCGGAACGAATTAAGTACTTAACCTGAGGTACCACTATAATAATAATAATAATAATAATAATAATAATAATAATAATAATAATAATTTATTATTTATACCCCGCCCATCTGGCTCAGTTTCCCCAGCCACCCTGGGCGGCTTCCAACAGAATATTAAAATACAATAATCTATTAAACATTAAAAGCTTCCCTAAACAGGGCTGCCTTCAGATGTCTTCTAAAAGTCTGGTAGTTGTTGTTCTCTTTGACATCTGGTGGGAGGGCGTTCCACAGGGTGGGTGCCACTACCGAGAAGGCCCTCTGCCTGGTTCCCTGTAGCTTTGCTTCTCGTAGTCAGGGAACTGCCAGAAGGCCCTCAGCGCTGGATCTCAGTGTCCGGGCAGAACGATGGGGGTGGAGACGCTCTTTCAGGTATACTGGACCGAGACCATTTAGGGCTTTAAAGGTCAACACCAACAATACTGGTACCAACAACAGTACATTCAGACTGCCTCCTGAATGTACCAACAATATTTGTTTATCTACTTAAAGCATTTTTACCCTGCTCTATAGCTGAAATAGCTCTTGGGGCTGCTTTAAGAAGTCTGTGGTCCGACAAGCCCTACCCTTAGGCTTTGCAATCCACAAGGTAGGACACACAAGGAAACAGGGCTAGGGAAGAAGCAGGAAAAGGAAAGCTCACTCACCAGTTCTTAAAATGGCACTGGGAGGAATTTCTGGCCTGTGGGCCAAACATTTTGGAGGAAGGCATGCTCACCTGCTCTACAACTGGCATCATACAGGGCATCAGGTGTGGGACAGGGAAGGGCTTCAAGCAAGATCCATATTGTTCCTTCACTGATGTGAGGCATGCTCCCAACCACCAATCAGCTCAAGGGCCACAGGAGCCCACCTTGCTCAAGGTGGGGAAAGAGGTTTTCAAGTGTGAGTGAGGCTGAGAGACTTCAGAGAAGTGTGACTAGCCCAAGGTCACCCAGCAGCTGCATGTGGAGGAGCGGGGAAGCGAACCCGGTTCACCAGACTATGAGTCCACCGCTCTTAACCACTAAACCACACTGGCATCCCAGTAGATAAGCAAATATTGTTGGTACATTCAGGAGGCAGTCACAGTCACCTCCAACATCATCATAATATTTGGCTGAGACATGGGTAGCCCTGCTCGCCTGTCTAAGTGGACCTATGAGGTGGGGCCAGATAAAGATCTGGTCACTAGAGCCAGAAAGCTTCCCACTCCTGTCTTAAAGTAGCAGTTCTCAACTTTGGTGACCATCTGGGATGGAAATGGTCCAGGCAGCTGGTGTCTCAGTAGACCTAATAGAATAAGCCTGCTTCTCTTCCCTGTTCTGCAACCTGAAGATATGACTGCTGCTAAGTGACAGTTTGGGGGGAAGCCCAAGTCTTTTTCTGCTGCAGTCTTGTGATTTATTTTTATTTTTTTGCTCCAAGCTGCCTGAAGAGCTATGATTTCTTTTCTAGGCACTCACCAAACATTTGTGTCTGGTATGAAAGCCTGAAAAGCGCGGCTGGGGGTGGGTAGGTGGGAGGAATGGGACTATAAATCCCCTTCATATCCATTTGTACATTCAGAACCTTTTCTTCTGTTTGTCTTTTATTCAAGGTACTTTTTTTCAAATTGTAGGTGCTCATTCCATCCCATTCGCTTATGCCCATAGCAACACCCCCGTTAGACATAATGCAGAAGCATTATCATTCTTCTCAAGAACGCCAAAGTGCTGAGAAGCAAGAGAGAGCCAGGGATCCAACATGTTTTAAGGGAGGAAATATTGTGCCAGCGTTTTGCTTTGGGCGAATCCAGAACTTTTTCAAATTAGCTAAGATGAATCTGGGGAGGAAAATTAATGAAAGAAGGTGATCCTTTCATTTCATTAGTCTGTGTTCTAACAATCCAATAAAAGTCTGTTGAATAATAAAAAATACGCTTTCAGAAATTTCATTTTTCCGTAATTACGTTGGCAAGGAATAAATAGTCTGTAATTGCACTGGATGAGTTATAAATTATAGCAAGTTTGCAGCAGAAAGTACTTGTGAAGTTCCACTTGTCTTTCTATACAGTGGTGCCCATGTGTGTTCAAGGAAGTGTCTACTGGTTCAATTAAAATTTGGTTGTTGTTTAGTCGTTTAGTCATTTCTGATGCTTCGTGACCTCGTGCAAAAATGGAAGGGAAAGATAACATGTCCATGAATGCACACACTGACCATCCATCCCAACACCAAAACATCCTTGAGGAGGGAGACATTGATCCAACTGAAAACTGGGAAACATGGGCACACAAGTAATCTATATTTCTTCCTATATACATAAAAATGTAAGGTGTCATCATGCAGCAGTTCATATGGCCATCAGTACATGGTGACAACACCTCCAGTGTGACTAGAGAATGGCAGGCAGGCAAGCAAGTAGTGTGGGTGGCAGGAGACACTTCAAAGAGCAATTTGACAAACAATATTGTAGACATTATTGTACATAATAATATCTACATCATACTGTGATGAAGAGCAGGCTTAAAATGAATAAAATTAAACAGAAATGGCATGGAATCCACATACCCTCAGAAAACTCCTATGCATGATTACAAATTACTCGTGCCCACCAGCAGAACCCCAGTGGTTCAGTTTAGGGTTTGAAACACTTTTAGGCAGGGCACATTTGGAATTTTGAGGAAGTATCACAAAACAGCTGCTGTAGAGGGCATTATATTAACATAAAATGGTTGCTGTTATGTACTGAGTTGAATAGGATTCAGAATGCAGCAGTCTGATTGGTCCTAGAACAATAGGATTCAGAATGCAGCAGTCTGATTGGTCCTAGAACAATAGGGTACAGAATGCAGCAGTTTGATTGGGCCACAGGAGCCACCCAATCCAGCTCCAGGTGGAAGTGAATTCGCAACCTGGTTGGCCTACAGGTAAATCCTGGAATTAGCCAATCGTGTGGGGCCAATTGTGTAAATAATGTATATAAAGCAGACGTTCTGGGGGAACTTCCATTCCTCCTCACCACTATGAGCTGAATAAAGAGCATGAAATCCACTCTTGACTCTGAGTATATTTCAGTTGCCACATCTGAAGGAAGGGGAAAAGAGACAAGACCACAAAACAGCCGAAGCATTCACTCACTCACCCTCAATCAATGCTGGGAAAGACCCTGCCAGGTGAACTCAGAGAGATCTTTGTACATTTCCATTTGCAGAAAGGAACTGGGGGTGGGGGTGCAGTCCTGGCATCCAATGAAATGTGGCCATGTTGAAGGGGAGACATTCAATGAAGAAGCAACTGAACCAGTGCAATGAGGAACAGAGCAGGAAAGCAAACAGTCTTTCTCATGCATTCTGGTTTCTTGAGGGGATTTTGCCGGCATCGTAGGACGGACTGGTGGTCACCATGTTGGTGCCCCCTGCTTTAAGGTCCAGAAGTCCACTGTAAGTATCCTCATGCCACATAGAATAATATAACTGCATGAAAAGGAAAGGTTTATATTTTTCAGGAACTAGAAAATGTTTTGCAGGCAAGGGAAGCAAGCCAGAGGAAATTGGCTCCAAGCAAATTAAGGCTCCAAAACATTGCAGATGACCTTTGTGTTTAGAAGTCATGCACAAGTGTGCTTTCAGTATAACATCCTTTCACAGCCATGTTCAAAGTACCTTAAAATAGAATATAGAAATAAAAGAGTGTTTAGAGAAGGCAACACTTGAAACTGCATAAGGAAGATTTGAAAATGCTACTCGTCAGAAAGCTGGATAAATCCAACCTGTTCAAGCAGGGATTGTCAAGAGAAGGAGAAGAAAGTCTCAAATGCTACAAGAGATGGAAGCGTTCTGCCTGAGCGCCTCAATAGTTCAGAAGGAAGAACAAAATTAATCCATTGCTGCCACATGCATTTATACCTCAGAACTCATAAATTACCCACAACCTCGAGCTTGTATTTCCTCCTTCTCCAGATGGAAATTACATTTCTTGAATATAGATTTCCACATCAACTCTGGGCACTCATTAGAGCTCGAAGGCTGCAGTGCCCTTCTTGCGTTGATACATGCGCACAGTTGCACACACTTTCGGCCTGACAAATCCCCAATTCGTCTAGCTAAGCCTTTTGAACCATTGATTGATCGAGTCCATTCGGGTGGGTTGAGTGAGCCATTACTTGTGTCAGGGAACTTTCGAGACCCGATTGATTCTGATGCCTTGATGGAATGCAGATGATGCGAAAGCAGGACTTCCTAGGAAAGTCATACCTGCTCAGGCCTGAGACGAGGAAAAATGAGGTTGAGAAATTATTGAGATGTATGAAGACTTATGGACGTGGCAGGAATGTTCTGAGGAGCAGCACTGTGCATCAGGGGAAGGGTTGTAGCTTTGCATGTAGAAATCCCATGCTTAGAAACAGACATGCCTGTCTGTTGTACAGGAGGAAAGAGCTAGGTTGGCAGGCAGCATGGACCAGGACCCAAGGAGACAGAAGTGGGATGAGGAAAACCCTTACACAGGACTTAGAGCAGCAATAAAACTGGCTATATGCTGTTAGCTGGATGGAGTTTACCAAGGAAGGCTGAATGTGTCATATTGATCCAAAGCAACCAGCCATAATATCATAGCCTGAAGGTCTCTAATTAGAGCAGAACTCAAGAAGTAATAACACCAGAATGTTCTCCATTGTTTATGGGTGATGCAAGACTATTAGGAAACTTGAAAGAACGTCTCGGCAATGTTAGGAACAGCTCCCCACACATACAGACCCTCCCTGCCAATGAGACCAGGGCTTTCCTGTGAGCGAAGCTTGCTGGCCTTTTTCCTAATTTACTTCTGCCTGAAGCTCTAGCAGCTTTATTCTATAATTTAGCATCTCTCAGAAAGGCACAGAGGAAAGAAATACATTAAAAGACTTGAACTTCCATTGCGTAGTGTAACTTTTGTGCCGCCGGGCAAATGCCACAGTAGGATGTATCGACAGAAGTATGAAGGCGCAAGATAAAATTGTTTTGCTCCGTCCAAGGCTCGGCAAGACTGTTCCGTCCTGTTCTGTAGCATTCATACGTCCACTAAAGCAGAGATGAACTAGAAAGGATTGAGGGGGCAGGTATAAATATGACAAAAAGCCTCCATCTTGTGAGGCTGTGTTTGTGTGAGAGAGAGCAAGAGCAAGAGACAGAAATAGACAGACAGACAGACAGACAGACAGACACACACACACACACACACACACAAAGAGAGAGGGGGGTACAGTTGATTATGTAAAGGCAGCACTCCTCTTATTTTATTATGTCCAATCCTGGCATCCTATGAAATGTGGGCATACTTAAAGCCCTAAACGGCCTTGGGCCAGTATACCTGAAAGAGCGCCTCCACCTCCATCGTTCTGCCCGGACACTGAGGTCCAGCACCGAGGGCCTTCTGGTGGTTCCCTCACTACGAGAAGCCAAGTTACAGGGAACCAGGCAGAGGGCCTTCTCGGTAGTGGCACCCACCCTGTGGAACGCCCTCCCATCAGATGTCAAAGAGAAAAATAACTACCAAACTTTTAGAAGACTTCTGAAGGCAGCCCTGTTTAGGGAAGCTTTTAATGTTTAATAGGTTTTTGTATTTTAGTGTTTTGTTGGAAGCCGCCCAGAGTGGCTGGGGAAACCGAGCCAGATGGACGGGGTATAAATAATAAATAATAATAATAATAATAATAATAATAATTATTATTATTATTATTATTATTATTATTATTATTATTATTATTGATGTTATTCAATGCAGGGGAGGCCAAGCAGGAACTGAGCAGAAAGAACAAGTAGTCTCTCACCTATTGTGGATTTTTTAAGGGATAATTATTGAAGTGTTGCTTAGCATACTGGCACCCATGAGTAATTGTTCATGAGCAGGACTCAACGTAGTCTTCAGCAGATCACTCCCTCTCCTCTCCCATGAGTCCCCTAAATCAGTTACATGGGTTCTGTCAACCCTCAGGAACAGACTCGGAGATGGTGTGGGGCACATGCAGGAGGATGGGGTAGGGGGTCACACTGTGCTAGTGCTAATCCTTACGCCACCATAATTATTTGGTTGAAAGCGGGCCTTTTTCAACATAAGAACTGCCGCAGGATCAAATCCATGAATGAGTTCAGATGGGATTCAAGTAGATGGCTGGGCACTCTGGGAGTAAATCCAAAGTCCATGTAATGTCAGTCTTCAGTTGATCCGTGCCCGTCTTGGCTGATTAGGGAGTGTCCAGATGTTGCGCGAACCGCCCTGGTTGAAATTATGAATTTGTCCCTTGACACGGGGACATTCCCAGGGGAACTGAAGGAAGCAGTGGTGTGTCCACTCTTAAAGAGAACTTCATTAGATCCCTTAGACCTATCCAATTACCGCCCAGTTTCAAATCTTCCATACCTGGGTAAGGTAATTGAGAGAGCGGTTGCTGAACAGCTTGGTAGGTTTCTGGAGGAAACATCGGCATTAGATCCATTTCAGTCCGGTTTCCGTCCTGGTTTTGGGACGGAGACGGCTCTGGTTGCCCTAACAGATGATCTCCGTAGACAACTGGATCGAGGCGGGTCAGGACTGCTGATCCTTTTAGATTTGTCAGCAGCCTTTGACATTGTTGATCATGATCTTCTGGACCACCGCCTCGCAGACGTGGGGATACAGGGCATAGCCCGTAACTGGCTGTGCTCTTTTATCTCTGGTCGGGGACAGAGGGTGGCACTAGGGAGGGAAATGTCGTCGCGCCACTCCTTGGTGTGTGGAGTGCCGCAGGGCGCAATTCTCTCCCCGATGCTTTTTAACATCTTTATGCGCCCCCTTGCCCAGATTATCCGGAGCTTTGGGCTGGGCTGTCACCAATATGCTGATGACACTCAGCTCTATCTGCTGATGGATGGCCACACCGACTCGGCCCCGAACACACTGACCAGATGCTTGGAAGCTGTGGCTGGATGGTTTCGTGGGAGCCGATTGAAACTAAATCCTTCGAAGACAGAGGTCCTATGGCTAGGTCGGGATGGCATGGGGATGAGGGACCAACTCCCTTCTCTTGCGGGGGCCCAATTAGTGCCATTGCCTTCCGTTAAGAGTTTGGGTGTAATCCTTGACGCCTCCCTTTCCATGGAGGCGCAAATTACAGCAACAGCCAAGGCGACATTTTTCCACCTTCGCCGCATCAAGCAGTTGGTCCCTTACCTTTCCCGCCCCGACCTGGCCACAGTGATCCATGCGACGGTCATCTCCAGGCTTGACTACTATAATTCGCTCTACATGGGGCTGCCCTTGAAGCTGTCCCAGAAACTCCAGCGGGTGCAGAATGCTGCAGCGAGGCTCCTCACGGGGTCTCTGCCATGGGAGCATATTCACCCAGTGCTTTTCAAGCTGCACTGGCTCCCGGTGGAGTACAGGGTCAGATTTAAGGTGCTGCTTTTGACCTTTAAAGCCCTTCACAGCCTAGGACCCTCGTACCTACGGGACCGCCTCTCCTGGTATGCCCCACGGAGAGCCTCAAGGTCCATAAATAACAACACTCTAGTGGTCCCAGGCCCTAAGGAAGTTAGATTGGCCTCAACCAGAGCCAGGGCCTTTTCATCACTGGCTCCGGCCTGGTGGAACGCTCTGCCTCATGAGACCAGGGCCCTGCAGGATCTGATTTCTTTCCACAGGGCCTGTAAGACAGAGTTGTTCCGCCTGGCCTTTGGCTTGGAGCCAATTTGATTCCCTCCCCCCCTCTCTTTCTTTTTTCTTTTCCTTCTCCTCCTGCGATGAGGCTACATTTTAATATTTTAATGTTCCATTATTTTAATGTTGTATTTTATTTTTGTTTTTAAGTTGTAATCATTCATCTTGTTTTTATTATTGCTTGTAAGCCGCTCTGAGCCCGGCCTTGGCTGGGGAGGGCGGGGTATAAATAAAAAATTATTATTATTATTATTATTATTATTATTATTATTATTATTCAGTTACCTGAGGTATGTTTGTCTTGCATTATAATATAATGTCTCCCTGTAGGTTTGCTTATAAATGTCATGTGCCATTTCCCTGGTTCAAAGTGATGTACTGATAATGTCCAGATGATCCTAGCCATTTTTTTTTGAAGAAGAAAATATAGGTTATTTTCTCCAAAACTCCTGAATGCAATGTACGATGTACAAAATTGCTCAAAACAATATACAAATCCCCTATCAACATTTGGAGGGGGAAGCAGGGGGCACACTTCTGTACATGCTCTTTATCAAATGCGTTATATCCCACATTTAAGAACATAATCTGATGTATTCAAAATATAATTATTTTTTTTGGAAAAAATTGTCCAGTAGCACCTTAGAGACCAACTAAGTTTGTTCTGGGTATAAGCTTTCTGAAGTATAAGTTATATGAAGAAGTGTTCATGCATATGAAAGCTTATACCCAGAACAAACTTAGTTGGTATCACAACTACCTACCTGTATCTGATGGATGTGAGGGCGATTTGGCCGCAACATCTGCCACTCCATTGATCCCCAGGGTTGATTTGGCTTCCTTGCTCACTGCTCCATGTGCGTCCCTTCCGAAGTTGCGCATTCGGTGGAAGAGGAAGAGCATCCCAGATAGAAGGAGTACTGTACTTGAAGTATTCAATCTGTCCTCTGCTTTGTTTCTTTCACTTAAGCGTTGACTGCTGCTTTCTTACTGAAGGCAAACATCTAGAGGGGCTATAAATGTATGCAGGAGTTACAGGGAGGCTCATAGTGGAGAAATCTTCTGTGATGACTGTGCCCTTAAAATTGAAGGCCCCCTAAAAACTGACAGAAGAACTTAAGAAGAACCTGCTGGATCAGGTCAACAGTCCAGCTGGTCCAGCATCCTATTCTCACATTGGCCAACCAGATGCCTGTGGGAACCCCGCAAGCAGGACCCCAAGCACAAGAACTCTCTCCTCTCCTGTGGCCTCCACAACTGGTAGAGTTCCCAGCATTTGGTGGTCCGTCGAGCCAAGTACAGTCATGCTGGCCCATCAAAGGCTAACAAAATGCACCCAAAAACCTCCAGCTGGTTCTACCTGTCTGGAACGGCAAAACCAGGAGGGTCCTCAAGCCCCTGGCAGGCAACTATACATGGCTGGTGGGCTGTGAATGGCTGCTTGATTGCTCACTAGCTATACAAGCCTAACGCAGGCAGATTACACCGTCCTAATCATGTCTCATTTAGTATTTCTAGTTAATCATTCAAAGGATTTTTTATTATTATTTAACTGCTGAATAAAATATTGAGGGGTTTGGGATTTCAACCCACTTCTTTTCCGAGCTCCAGAGTTGGTCTGTGCGCCATTATCCAGCTGACATCATTCACTTGCAATCCTTTTTATTATTATTATTTGATAGCCTTTCAAACATAGCATGAAAGTTTAAAGAGATAACATCGCGATGCATCCATTATGCCTGTTTTGGAAATTGTTCCTGAAGTGCAGATGCGTGATCATAGGGAATGCGAACTCTCCATCACTAGCAATAATTGGCAGGGTCGAGATGTGTTTCTGTGGTCTGGAACAGCCTTTGTCAACCTGGTACCTTCTGGAGGTTTAGGACTCAAATTCCTTTCAGCCGCAGCCAGTTTTTCCAGTGCTCAGGGATGATGGCAGCTGGACTTCAACAATAGCTGGAGGGTAATAGGCTGCGCAAGGCTGTTTCAGGGCAACCCAGATAAGCAAGAGACCCAGATACAAACAGAAACCACACAACCAAGCACCATGCACACAGTCACATTCATATTTTCATTTCAGGTTTGTATGTATTGCTCTCCGACAACTCCATTCTTCCCCAGTTGTAAAATATGTCTGGTTCTAGCTGTGAAAACGTCTGTGTAAAAATAGCTGTGCAGAGTTCATGAGTTATTACTTCAGTGGCTTCCAGAACAAATTCCCTTGTAACATTTCATTTTGGCAATTCGGGTCTGCAAGCTCACCATGGGACACAAAGCCGCAAGCAGCATCTAAAGATAATGACTTTTTTCCTCTTCCTCCCTTTGGCTTTATTTTCACTGAGGTTGTAGACCTCTGTCCACACTGGACTGTTTCAGACAAGGTGTAGGACTCAGTTACATTAGTAAAGAAACAGCGATTTGAATGTGATGTGAACATGCAGCACCAGATGGTGCCAGAGAGCAGGAAATTTTAAAACACGGTTTTCCATAAAGATTTTTTTCTTTTGTTAAAACAATCTAATTTCTGAGATTTATAGCGTTCTTTCCTGTGTTTAGATCCACCCATAGTCTCATATAATAAGACAATTTCTCTGTATGCAAAGCCCCCTCTGTATAGAGCCAGAGGTCAGGGAGTAGGATTCTAACTTAAATGTCTATCTATTATGCTACTTTTCCACTTGCAGGATTTGGGGGCTCTGTTTTTCTCCTGCATTTTAATTTGGAGAAAAAGTGGGTAAGAGGAAACACGATAGACGTGTACAAAACAAAGCATGTCATGGGAAAAGTGGGTAGAGAAAAGGGTTTTTTTGCTCACAGCACTAGAATGCTAAAGGAAAGGATGCAGCATTTGGGACTTCTTAGTTTAAAGGTAAGAAGTGACTTGGCGGAAGTTTATAAAACTAGGCATGGCATGGAGGAAAGGGATAGAGAGTTTTCAGTCTCTGTCAAGGCCCTAGAACTCGTGGACATCCAATGAATTAAATGAAGACTAGGCAAATTCATGGAGGAGAGGGCAATTGGTGGCCTCTAGCCATGATGACTATGTTCTGCCTCCACAGTTGGAGACTGCAATGATTCTGAATACCAGTTGCTAGAAACCACAGAAAGGGAGAGTGCTCTTGTGCAAATAATAATAATAATAATAATAATAATAATAATAATAATAATTTATTACTTATACACCGCCCATTTGGCTGGGCCTCCCCAGCCACTCTGGGCAGCTTCCAACAGAATATTAAAAACACAATCAAACATTAAAAACATCCCTAAACAGAGCTGCCTTCAGATGTCTTCTGAAAGTCAGATAGTTGTTTATTTCCTTGCACTGGTGGAGGAAGAGGAGTGCGGGGGGAGCAATCCTGGTGGGGTGCCATAGCAGCTGCTCCCCTGCTCATGCTGGGTGCCACGCCCCCTCAGGCGCCACACCATGCCCCTGGGACATGCGCCACGCCCCTGTAGGTGGCATGCCACGCCCCCGGGACACATGTCAGCCCCACCCCCGCCTGCTCTCCGCCCCCCGGTGCCAGAACATGAAGCTCCACCACTGTTTCCTTGACATCTGATGGGAGGGCGTTCCACAGGGCAGGCGCCACTACCGAGAAGGCCCTCTGCCTGGTTCCCTGTAGCTTCACTTCTTTCAGTGTGGGAACAGCCAAAAGGCCCTTGGCGCTGGACATCAGTCTACAGGCTAGACAATGGGGGTGGAGACTCTCCTTCACGTATACTGGGCTGAGGCCGTTTAGGGCGTTAAAGGTCAGCACCAACACTCATATGCTGCTCGCAGGCAAATACTGTTTTTTGGTGTTGTGCAACTGGCCATCCTTGGAGCACTCTGTCTATCCTGCAAGCCCCCACCAGAAATCCCGACAGACAACTCAGGGGTGGAATTGGGTGAGAGGACAAAATTTGGTGCCCCAAAATAGATCTTCTCAATTATGGCCCTTCTCAGCTTTGTGCCCCCTCAGCTCAGCACCCTGTGCAGGAGAACCGGCTGCAC
Organism: Podarcis filfolensis; assembly: GCF_964270895.1. Taxonomy (NCBI): domain Eukaryota; kingdom Metazoa; phylum Chordata; class Lepidosauria; order Squamata; family Lacertidae; genus Podarcis; species Podarcis filfolensis. The sequence goes on from NC_139606.1 coordinate 99,405,457, forward strand.
CGCCCTAAATCCAGTGCTGAGAGAACCATTCCCTCAGCAAGAAGCAGGCCTGCTGTTTAAAGCCTGGCTGCCTTACAGATTAACAAGGATCATTTGAGGACACAGCCTTTGACCTTTGCAGCCATGCTGCTAGGCCAAAATAAAATCCAGCTCATTCCTAGCCTGGTTGGGGCTTTTGGAGGTTAAAAGAATTAAATATTTGTTTCCCAGTAAAGGGGATGCCTAACAAATATCAGCAGAGAATACATCTGTTACATAAAGAGGATTAGGATCAGTGCAAGAGTTTACATTCAGAACAGGAGTGGCCTTTGAAATGTAGTATGAAGACACATTTAGGAAAGTGCTATCTGTTTTGACTGACACAGCCTCTCTGGACTCTTGAGTAGACTTACTTCCATGTACATGAGGCCCTTTGAGATGCTGGGGACTGAACCTGAGCTCTACTCTAAACTATTGCCCCTTCACAAACAATGGCAGTGCTTGGTCTGGTAGAGACACCACATCATCAAATTTTACCTGAGTGCCTGGGAATCCTATTTCTCTTTAAAGCTCTGCTCCTTAAATCTAACTCTGTGTGGGCTGGATGAGTAGTGCGGTTATATTTTGCATCTGTCTTGAGAGACAATACAGTGCGTCTCCACAGGTGAAATCAAACTGCTGCATTAGCAGTGCCAAGGTGACCTTCCTGGAGCGTAAGCCTGGGCAGTGTGTATGGCTGCCCAGATGACAAGACCACCCCCTCAGCCTCATTGATGTGGTCCAGAGGAGAGCAGAGCAATATGTTGGGCACCAGTTTGGCTGCAGGAGTTGCCAGGAGGAGGCGTACAAGACGCCATCCAGCCGTCTTAGGGACTCCACTCCAGATTTGTGTAGGGTTTACTCCTAAGCCTTTTCTTCTCCTGAAGATATCCCATAAGGGAGCTGAGGATCAGTTTTTTTCCTTCTCAATGGGCTACCTTCCCATGTTGATGAGCCCCATCTGCCACTCACTTCCCTCTACAGCACATGCAGAAACTGCCTTACTGACCCTTGGACCCACTATTGGTCTTATCCGCTCAATCAGCCCATCTTCGCATGCAGGGCAAGTCCCTAATTCATGGAGGGTTTGAGACCCATCAGCTATCCTCACCTGGTTTAGCGCCGGCCAGGCAACCCTTTCCTGGGGTGTGGCCACTGTCGCATGTTGACAGGTTCTAGGAGAGCCGAGTGCAAGCTGAGCACCAAAAGTGGACAAACTACCCCAGAAGGAGTACATGTCTCTCATTATAGGTACTAACACTCCATATACCCCAGGGGGATATATATCTAAAGCAGTGAAGGGAACTCTTTACTTGCTCACAGGTTGTCTCTGGTGAAATCCCCCTGAAGGTTTTTGGGTTGTATACAGCTGTTTTATCGACCGGCTTCATAAGCAACATTAAATCAAACTATGGTTTAGTGCAAATGATCAAACATGCTGGCTTCAAGCGAGAAGACCAGCTGCTTTGCTTAGCGTTACTTGCAAAATGGACCAATGTTTTGTTGCATTGGCTTTTAACTGTTGAACAGCTGCTGTTGGTATAACAGTTTTAATGCTTTAGTAATTAATATTTTAAGTTAAATTATGCTTTTGTTGTCAGTCTGCTTGGGCTTTATAAAAGAAAGGTGGCATATAATTATCTTGAACCATCAATCTCATCAGCAAGACAGCTGAACTTGTAACGCCATCTTCATAAGCAGTGTCCTGCTGGATCAGGTGAATGCAGAGGCATACCTAGGCTCCCTTGGCAAGATGTATTGGTGTGGCTAGGCATGGTTTTTGCACCCTCCCAGGCCTGCACCCTTTGCAGGGGCCAACGTGGCCAATCCCCAAGAACGCCCCTGGGTGGATGACCTTCCTAGTTCAGCACTCTGGCCAACTAGATACCTGTGGGAAACCTGAAAGCAGGACATGAGTGCAATAGCACTCTGCCCACCTAATTGCAAGTAACCGGTATTCAGAGAAATACTGCGGCTAAGAGTATAGCATGGTTATTGTTATTATTCTCCTCTTTGAATTTGTCTAATCCTCTTCGAAAGCCATCCAAGTTGGTGGCCATCACTGTCTTCAGTGGGAGCGAGTTCATATAGTCTCCCAACTCCCATCAGCCTCACCCACATGGGTAATAATTGGGGTCATGTCATCTGCATGGTTAGATTCCCGGTCTCTGTTATAAGGCATCGTGCTACCTCTAATATACAGCTCAGTTAGTTTTTGTTTCCAGGTAAAAGAACCACGGTTCCCGTACAGAGATATAACCATGTTACACTAGCATCTGTAGTTGGCTTGTGTGTGGATGAGCATACTTTGGCTGAAAACCTCTGAATAGCCATTGAAAAGCATCTTCTGTATCCTATTCAAAATAATAATTTATTGTAATACAAAAATTAAATATACATAAATAAACAATTTTACATTCTGCAATGCAACTAAAGCTGTAAAACATTTTTTTTTAATGTAACTTAATATATACCGGTGTTTCATAAACATTCCCTTGAGTAAATAGGTAACGATGCTCTTTTAGATTTGTAGAAATGGTGATGCGTAATGACTGCTGTGCTGCTCTAATAGAAATGGCGGGGCTTGTGCCAAAGGTACTCTTGTGTGGATGCCATTAATCTCAGTGGAGATTCCATTGTGTTCTCTGTTTCAAGTGTCCTTCTGGAGAAAGACAGGCTTTCTCTGGCTCAAGGCCCCTTGCAATGATGGGGAGGGAAATCTGCTCCTTCGACCCTTTTCAGAGGACAAGAAAATCATGTCATTATTACCAGATTTTGTCAACCTGCTCTTAAGGTATAGTATTCCTATTTCAGAGTAACAGAATCATAGAATTGTAGAGTTGGTCATCCAGTCCATTCCCATGCAATGAAGGATTCTGCATGATCTATCTGTAAGCCTGCACAAGGACTTCTGCTAGTGCAATACAGCTTCCCCTTCTCCTGTCTCACCAACCAAAATTGGCTGGGGCGTAGGGCGGGAGAACCCCCAGAACAGGACATGGGTGGAGAAGAGAGGGATTGCTCCATCTGGCAAGCTGACGGAATGATTGTCAAATGCTGAATTCTTCCCAGATTGACCTAGGCTGGAATTCTAACATCAGTTACCTGGATGTAGGTCCCACTGAATTCACTGAATGTTTGATGTTTTATCCTGTTTTTACTATTCTGCTGGGAGCCACCCAGAGTGGCTGGGGAAACCCAGCCAGGTGGGTGGGGTATAAATAATAAAATAATTATTAATATTTATTACCAGGACTTACTTCCGAGCATGCGTGGTTAGAATTACGTTATTATTTCTGAACTGGATCAGCCAGTTGTGTGTTCTTGCACAATTTACTTTGGGGGGGGGGGGTTCATACAAGAAAAATTTCCAATGGATTATGAGCAATGTGTTCCATAAGATACATTTAGGACCCATCTTTTGAAGCATCAAGCTCATTCATTATGGAGTTTCCCTCATCAAATGATGTCCCAGTGCAAATCAGTACATATAGGCCATATTGTGTATCAGGCAACACCCATTTTTTCCTTTGATGCACTAGATGTGAAATACATCAGTAATGCTACAATTATCATCAGATATCCCCTCCCAAAAGCCAAGAATCAATACTATACTGAATGAGTTGTATTAAAAAAAATGTGGGAGTAGATACACTGACATTACTGGCCTTAAGTTAGCCATGTCTATTAATTTTTGTGGGTCTGCTCCAATTACAACTTATATCAGATGCAATCCAATTTTTATGTATGCACTGATAATTGTTGACAATGCACTTTTTATTTATTCTATTATTTTATGCATTCCACTTGCATTATAAACACATGGCATGAATTAGTAGACCCAAGGCACAATATTCCCTAAACTTCACATGGAACTAAGACTCCAAACATGTACGTAGTGTAAAAAATGTGAGATAGTGCAGGAGGGCAGTAGTTAGAATCAAACCACTGGTCACATTTTTGGCCAATTTATCCATTAACATGGCATGTTTCTGTATTATAAATGTCCCATTGTGCCTACGTCCACAGGGCTAGGCCAGGTCAAGAAGGCTCTCATTATCAGGTGACCAACAATTTTGGGTTGGACTTGCTAGGCAAAGCACCATCTGTGGTCATTAGGACTCTTTCCATCCACTGGGCACTGACCTTGTGACTCTTGAGGTTCACAGGGCCCCAAAATAGTGATGATAGCTTGTCTTTCCGAACGGCTGGAGATATTCCTGTCAGTGTCATGAGCTGGCATGTGCTCTTCCTTTTTAAAAATGGCGGCAGTTTAGACGAAATTGTTGGCAGGGGGATACAAGCATATGACTACTCTAGCAGCCACTAGGCAGGCAAAAGGACCCCTGCCCTGAGATCATAGGAACAGGGGAAGCTGCTTTATACTGAGTCATTCATCCATCCATCTCAGCATTCTCTACAGCAAGGTTTCCCAAACTTGGGTCTCCAGCTGTTTTTGGACTACAACTCCCATTATCCATGACCACTGGTCCTGCCAGCTAGGGATGATGGGAGTTGTAGTCCAAAAACAGCTGGAGATCCAAGTTTGGGAAACTCTGCTCTACAGTGACTGGCAAAGGCTTTCCAGGGTTTCCCACTACCTGCAGATGCCATGAATTAAACCTGGTACCGTCTGCATGCAAAACCAATGCCCTCTCACTGAGTTATGGTCCTTCCCTTAGATCAGTTTCTTTGGTGCTTGCAAACTGCTCACGCTCAAAAATTAGTATGATCTTATCTGCCTTTCTGGGCTCAACCAGTACCTGGCATACATTTAAAACCTTCCTAGGTTCTCTCTGAATGGTTGGAACCTCAGATCACATGCCACCTTGATTCTCCATGGGGAGGAAAGCAACTACCAGCTTGCTTACAGACACACAAACACACACACACACACCTTCTCCTGGAGTTAATAGCATGGAGTATGCTGCTATGCTGAGGCTGGCACTATTGGCTGACCACATAAAAACTGTGCATGGGAAGCCGGTTCAAGATCTAAAATAAACAATAATTTTAAACTGGTTTCTGTCAAATTCCTAACGCTGTTAAATGGGAACACATGGCAACAGCAAGAGATGTTCCAAAAACACACTCACAATAAGCATTTCACAATGGCGTTGTTTTTAGGTGAACACACCAATTCAGATAAAAGACAGATTCTGAGACTCTGAACGAAACAAAGAAGTTCCATGTTGACGTTTCTCAGCAAACAGTCCTGGCTTGACTGTGCCTATATTTAATGTTCAAACAGCGTAGGTCTATTATGGCAGCTTTCCTAAGTCGTATTAATAGCGCCATTAAGCAGCACTACAAAAGAACAAGAATTCCTTTATTTTGGTTCTACATTTACAAGAGAGTACATACTGCTTTTTACATAGCACAACTTATATTTAGCTCGAAAGCTTATTTTCCATATCAGCGGAGCTGCGTTTTATTTTTGACCTTTCAATCAATAAACCATATTGAAGTATATCAGGTCTGAATGGCTTCCTTCTGTAAGGATCGCTATCAAAGACGGGGATAACAAATCCCCATTTGATTGCAATATATTTATATATAAATGAAGTCTGCAAATCTGCCAATGAGGCACAGCTGATGCCATGGTTCAACATGATCCAAAGAATCTCTCCTTTAAAAGAAAATCGTTTTATTAGCCATGGTTAGCAAAGAAAACAAAGGAGGCATGGACAGTTTTGGACAAAGGATTAAAAACTGGTGGGGGTGGTCTGAGGAGGTTTTTCCAGAGACTGGACTAGACCATGGACCAGGAAAGGGGAACCTATAAGCCTCCCAGGTGTTCTTGGACTCCAGCTCCCCTCAGCCCCCGCCAGCATGGACAATGGTTGGGGATGATGGGAACTGAAGTCCAACCACATCTGGAAGCTCATAGGTCAGAGGTTCCTGGGCCAGAACTCAGTATGTTGCATATCTGATTTCCCTTTGCCCTATTTCCCTGCCATTATAGTGTGGGGAACTAGTCTTTATCTCGGGTATGAAACTTCCAATTATTTTCCTGGGAGATCTGTGTGTCTTACTTTATTGCCACATTTGTTTTCTATACTTCTTCCAAGGAACTCACAAATGGCTAGAGATGGGAAGGCCAGGAAAAAAACAGAAAAATTGGGGGGAAACCAGGTTTTCCCCGGGGTTTTTAAAAAGCCGTTCCCCCCCCCCCGGAAAATTGAAAAAAGAGAGTTTGATATACCACACACTTTTTTCCATTTTTTCTGGCATTGGGAAAAAACAGGGGGGAACCTGGTCCCTCCCCCTCCCCCATTTTCCCAGTTTTTTTTTCCAGGCCTTGCTATCTCTACATATGGCATTATTTTATTCTCCCGTCAACCTATGAATGACTTACCTTGTAAGCAAGTCTAGGCTGAGAGACAGAAACGGGCCCAGAGCCACTTTCAGGGCTAGGCAGGGAGTTTTACTACTTTACCCTCTCTCTTTATCTCCTCCACCACTCTGGCTATCGTACTGCAATTATTAATAAAAAGAGGAGGAAGGGGAAGAACAATAAACTGAAGGCTTTCAAACAAATGCTTTCATACTGATGGAACAGAGTTGGCAACATAACTCAGGCTCAGCAATAGCTCACACACGAATCCCCTCTAAATACATCTATCACATTGTCAGCAACTGAATTTTTATAAAGTCCAATAGCAGCACTCTCCCGTTAATCACATTTGTCGCTGAACCTAAAGACACTGACTTGCAATGAAGTGCTTTGTTTCTGAGCAGAGATATTTAGGAATGGAATGCCAGAAAATCTTGCTTCACCAGAAAACATGTGGCACAACAGGGAGAAAAAAGGCCAGATTCTCATTTCAGTTTGTAAATCCGGAATCTGGTAATTTTGCCAACTCCACTTTCGCTAATGCAGATTTGCTCGGCTTTAGTGGATATCAGATTATTTCCTCAACTGTATGGGGTGCGTGTGAGGCAGGGAGGTGGTGTACAACAGACAAGAGACCTTAAATGTTCAAGAAATAATAGGGCTCCAAATAAACGATCTTTCTGTATAGGATTCCCTTTTTTTACCATGCAAATTGATGATTAAATTAGGTGATGATTCAAGCATTTGGAACACAATGGTTTCCAAACTTTTCATATTATGCAAACCCTGACTCATCTGCAGAGGAAGCCCTGTGTGAGAGACAAACGTGTGTTCACTGACCCTTCTAAGGTGCTTTCTCACATCTGGGACTGTAGGCCTGCTGAGCTTTGCCATCAACTCAGCTGAAACCTCAAAACGCACCAAAATAACATCTGTATGCATTGCAGGGGGAGACTATTAGTAATGTCCTGGCTTGTCTTACCATTATGGAGCTCATCACTGGGGAAACCCTTGATAAGCTCTTAAGGGAACCCAAAGGTTCTTCTTAACACTGCCAGGCAACCACTGTTCTAAGCAGAGCCAATGTTAAGAGGAGATTATCAGTTAAGTTTTACAATTGGTTAACCAAGTAAAAACAAACACCTTTCCAGGGGAGAAGAAGAGTTTGGATTTGATATCCCACTTTATCACTACCCGAAGGAGTCTCAAAGCGGCTAACATTCTCCTTTCCCTTCTTCCCCCACAACAATCACTCTGTGAGGTGAGTGGGGCTGAGAGACTTCAGAGAAGTGTGACTAGCCCAAGGCCACCCAGCACCTGCATGTGGAGGAGCGGAGACACGAACCCAGTTCACCAGATTACAAGAGTACCGCTCTTAACCACTACACCACACTGGCTCCCAGAGCAGGAAGCAGTAGGGCAGAGAAATAATTTCTCATATCAGCCTTCCTCAACCAATTGCCTTCCAGATGTTGTTGCATTACAATTCCCACCATCCTTGATTATTGCCCAAGCTAGCAAGAATTGCTGGGAATTAAAGAGACTGACAGCATTCGGAAGGCACCAGGTTGACATTCTCCATTTCTTTATCCACTATTGTCTCTGGTCAAAGAGGCTGCTGGAAAAACCCCCAATAAAGAGAGATGATTTCAGGATCCCAGTCATCACAACCTACAGCACAGCATGGAAAGCTTCACTGAGATGCCCAGTGCGTTGTTCAGGAGAAACAAGACTGCTAACCTTCTCCCCCTGCAAAGAAGAACCTTCTCACCCCAAATCGAATCACAAATGGCTTTTGCAACACCCACAGCCAAGTTCAACAGCGGCTAGCCATATGATGCAAAAAGCTGCTGTTTTTTAAAAAAGAAATACCACCCACCCACTCTGGGTGCGCCGAGCTTGATCACTTGAGTCTCTGGACTGTGTGTGCTCCTGAAAACAGACCTTGAAATGAATGAGAACATCAAAATCAAAGACATATTTTAAATGCATGTGCTTCACTCTAAATAGTGCATACCGCCTGCAATGTCCAACAAGCTGGAGACATTCGCGTGCGATGAGACTAAGGAAATGAGTGCTTTGCTTTCACCCCTGCATTGAGAAAGTGGTCACCCTGCAGGTGGAGAGAGGGAAAGCATTCCTTTAAGGGCATAGGGCATTGTCCCTCCTGTCAGTCACCAGGAACAGGGAAGAAACAAGGAGGGTCCGGTCGATTCCTTCAACATAATAAGTGCTGCTACGAAATGCAGTTGTGCTATCCGTTAATTTAGGAATTCGGCAGAGAGGCTCCTGCTGTACCTAGCAGACCGGAACTTGAGCTCATGGTAACACTGCACAAAGCTGTGGTAGATGAAAGTGATAGGCAGGGCCAGCAGCACAATCCCGCTGACCACACAAATCCCTCCAAGAATCCTTCCGGGTACGGTGACAGGGCATACGTCACCATAACCAACCGTGGTCATAGAGATGATCACCCACCAACAAGCAGCCGGGATGCTGGCATAGCCTTCGTTGGGCTTCCCTAATTTCAGCCCGTGTTCAAGGAGCTGGGCGAGCGCGCTGAAAATCGCCATAGCAACGCAGACGAAGACGAGCAGCATCACCATCTCCCTATAGCATCGCTTCAGGGTCAGGCCAAGTGTCTGAAGGCCAATGAAGTGGCGGGCAAGCTTAATCACCCAAAAAATCCTCATCATTCTCAGGACCCTCAAGGTGACTCCAGCCCTCTGGAGCTGAGAATTCTCCCCTGTAAAAACGGTCATCAGCACAGAGATGTAGTAGGGAGTTATTGCCAGCAAGTCGATGATGTTCAGGGGTCTCTTCACAAACTCACACTTGTTTTTGGAGACGATGAACCTCACAATGCACTCTGCAGTGAACCAGCCTATGCAGATTGCTTCAATTATCCTGTTGAAAGAAACACAAGCAAAACAATTCAATTCCTGTGAGTAATTTTGGTTGGTCGGTCAGTTGAACTTGGACACTATTACACTGACACGGACTCAGACTTTTAGCAGACAAGCATGCCAAATAAGTTTTTTACTGGATTTTGATTCAGCTCACAAATAACAGGTTTCTAGCGGCTATTAGTAAGATACTAATGGATTAGAGGCTGCCAGAAAGACCTCTCACTTGATTTTCTCTTAAAGCATGGTTTTTTACATACTGATGGCTTTTTGGGGAGAGAATAGAAACATATTTTTCTTAGTAAATGCACTATGCCTGATTTTATATTTTCTGATTCTATGCATTTATTTAAAATCTTAAGACATGTCAAAAATGTACCTCTAATATCTAAGAAATTGAGGAACTGACAACGTTAGATCAAGTACTGCCAAACAGCTTGGGACCCAAGTACCTTAAGGAGACCTCTTCCAGTATCAGCAAACTTAGGCCCTACTTTCAACAAGAGTGGTGCTGCCTGGTTGGCACTGACCCACCACAGGGCCTTTGAGGTGGTGGCTCCCCATTTGTGGAATGCCCTTTCTGGTGAGGTGTGTCTCTCTCTCTCATTCATTAACATCCAGGAGGCATTGGAACACATTCCTGTTCACATAGGCATTTGATAGCTGAAAGATACAGTTTCCGGCAACCTTGAAATTATTAGCCATGGGGCTGTTAGATACGTGGCTGTTTCTAAATGATTTTAGATGCCCTTAATGTTTGTTTTCCATTTTTTCCATTTTCTTTCTAATTGTATAATTTAGCAGCTTTGTTGTTTGCTGCCCTGGGCACCTTTGGGAGGAAGGGAAGGATGGAAAGCAAACCAATAATACTACCAAAAACTATTAGGTACCAGTAGTGTGCCATGGTGCAGTGGAGAAAAATGTGTGATGAAATGTGCGCATGTGCGAGCACGGGATCAGCACTCCTGCATTTAGATCAAATTAGTCAGCACTTTTATTCCCCTCCAGGACTCTATTCTAGGCCCTTTTAAAATGATTTCCCAGATGAATAATTACCAGTCAACTGTAAAACAGCCTAAGCATTTCTCCAAGGTGGTTGAAGTCACTGAACTGAACTGAACACTGTGTTACCAACATCCTTAAATTAGAGCACCAGATACAGTTATTACCAGGTGACGGGAAAGCTGGAATGGGGCCTTTAAAACAGCATTGACTGTTCTGATTCAAACTGAATGCCCTGTTCAAACACGGTGGAAACTTTCTAATAGTACACAGTCAGCATTGCACAGGCAGTAAAGCCAATTCGGAGGCTGATGGCTTAAGTCGTTTTTAACGATGCTGCTAATGATATGGGGGTTTTTTTGTGTAGCTTCTGAAAATCATTTTAATGTTTTGCTTCATGTGCTTTATATTGCTTTTCGTAATATAAATTACAAAAGCAATACAGAACAGATAACTTACGAAATAAACATATCACGCCACGAGAGCTTCAAAGCCTGTCGAACACTGGCTCGTGCACACCATCCTGCCTAACTTGTGGCAATGCGGGCTGTGAAGGTTGCTCATTCTGCAGCTTGCATTGCAACCTCTGTTAGCTGAACCGGTGGATGTTCCAGAGATCACTCACTCCTACTCTGAAGGAGGGGCCCCTGGAACATCCAAGGAGCGGTTGTGACCAACTGGCTGTCCACTCCGAGGATAAAGTCGCTTTGCTTCAGACTGACCTTGACTCTGCAGTTGCCGCAGTTACAGAAGAAGTACCCAATGCAATAGTCGCTGACGTGCTGCGGGACACGTTTCGGCTTCTGCAGTCAGCTGGTGTGGACAAAGTTGCTGGTGGCTATGCTCCTGACAATGCACGCTCTTGACTCCCTCTCAGCTTATGAAATCTAGCAGAGAGGGTTCGCCTGGCACAAGGGGTCCAGAGCGTGGGTAACACTTCGTTGTGTGAGGATGCGGTCCCTGCTGCCTTGAAAGAGACAATGGTACCACTCCTAAAGAAACCAGCCCGGGACTCCTTGGATTGAAATAATTGCTAGGGGAATCGGTGGCAGACGGCATTGTGCTGGGGCATCTGCAAGCATTTTTGGATGTCAAAGGTTATTTAGATCCATTCTACTCTGGGTTCAGGCCTGTCTTTGGCTACCCAGATGGATGACCTTTTCAGAGAGTGGGTCAGGGGGGTTGCAACCTTGCTCCTTCTTCCTGATCTCTCTATGGGTGTCAATACCATTGCTCATGGCATTCCAGGACAGGCTTCAAGGAATGGAAATTTGGTGCATTCTGCTGCAGTGGATCTGATCCTACCTACAGGACCAAGTCCTGACAGCAGCACTGGAAGAGTGCTTTTCACCCCCATGGCAATTGTGCTGTGCCCCAGGGCACTACTTTATCCCCATCTATGTGAAGCTGCTAGGAGTTTGAGAGCAAGTTGTCATCAGTATGCTGATGATACTCAGCTCTGTTTCTCCACAACATCTGAATTGGGAATGGCTGTGTGGGAATTGGATTGGGACCGGGACGTGGTGGTGGGATGCAGGAGGGCAATAAGCTGAGCTTGAATCCTGGCAAGACAGAGGCAGTGTGTGTGAGTGTGGTCCAAAAAATAGTCAACTGTCTGTCCTGGATGGAGCTGCACTCCTCATGAAGGAGCAGCTACACAGCCTGGCAGAACACAGCGTGAATTAGATAGCTTGACAACAGCAGTTCAGGCACTGGTGACTGACTGGATTACTGCAATGCACTCTATGTGAGGCTTCCCTTGCACTTGATCCAGAAACTACAGTTAGTGCAGAATGCTGCAGCACAGTTGCTAGCAAGAGTGAGACCCTGCCAGCATGTAACTCCTCAGCTCAGAGATCTGTACCGGTTGCCAATTTGTTACTGGACTAAGTTCAAGGTGTTGCTATTAGAGCCTTCAACGTCTTGAGACCAGTTTATCCATGAGATATCTCCTTACTCAACCTATGTGCCCAATCAAGTGCTTTGATGTTCAGCAAGGGCACATGCTGCATAATATCTGTCCCAGAGTTTTAAGAAATCAACCTTTGAGTGTGGCAGCACCTGCATTTCAGCGCTCCCTGACTATTGACATCAGGCGGGCACTTTCACTGTACTCTTTTCAACGTGAAATGTTTCTGTTCAGGCAAGCTTATCCAGACACAGAGATGTTGATGTGATTTAATCTTTTGCTGTTCTTTTTAATTATCTTTGAAATGTTTTTAATTACCTGGTTTTTAAAAACTTTTTTCATCGAGGTATATCTATATATCTGTATATCTATAGCTATAGCTATAAAATTCCTTGCAGAGAGATTTTATTATGATCAAGCGGTGTTTAAATCTTGTTCAGTAAATAAACTGTGACCAGGCTTTGTTCAAAGGATGACTACTTACCTTAACAGCAACTCCTCTGCATCACCACCACATCCACTAGGCTATCATCGCCCCGTTTTCACCAGGTAACAAGATTCAGAAATAAAAGCAGAAGCCACTGCCTATAGAGCAGCTTGGTTGCACCAGTGGAAGTGCTGATGCACGGTAAGAGAGATCTCCACTGCAAGTTTGCAAAATGTTCATAGGCAGGATGTAGATACAGGGCATTGAAAGATGCAGCTCCTGAAGAGAAGGACCATGGGTGGGGTGTGCTGAAATCCTGAGGAGCTCTGGCCTGTGGCTAAGGTGGTTACTCCCCCATCATGGATATAACATATAGTTGCCTGGGGATAAGCCTGCAGCCTTTGTTTCTGCCGTGTTCCAGGCTAGCAAAAGCAACATTAGGAAACACAGCGTGCTCCTATTTCCGCACAATTTAGAGGCAAATGTAGCGCCGTAGTTTCACTTTGATCATAGCAGTGTTCAGCAACCAGACTGGCCTGCAAGCCATTTGGAGACATAGCACAAGTGGGATGAGAGGTCAAATCTCTTCCCAATGCCACTTGTTCACTTTTTGTCATCCATGTGACATCTACTCTCACCTCAGGGGGCTCAAAGGGAAATGTTTATATCATGTAAAGAATTTCCCAAGTGTTTTGCACAACTGGAATGCTTGCAAAAAGGAACCACATATTTTGTATTTTTTTTTAAAAAAAACATTTTTTTAAACAACTTTTTCTGGGTTCAGTAAAATATGTTGGCTTTGTAGCCTCCACAGACAAGAGTGCCTTGTGTGCTATTTTGCAGCCTCACTCCACCCACTCTCATTTCTCTTTTGCCTTAAGGATTCCAATGCTCTTCAAAAGCTCGTGTTTCCCATTGTTGACTTGTATGAATCACTGGGAGAATATAGCAAGTGCTCATGAATATATGAAGCAGAGAGCACCGAACTGGTGGTGTTGTGGGGAAGAGAGGCAATTGGCAACTGTGGCTCCATCAGCACTCTCTGCGGGACTGCAAAGAGAATCCATAGCTCTGAATCCACAGGCAGAGATGCAACTGTGCTAAACAGTGTGATTGATACTGCTATGATAATAAATGCCTTGAGATGGCAGCTGATTCCTACTCCTCCATGGCTGGTGCATCAGTGTAACTTGGACTGTGGGAACCTGGTGCCCTCCACCTGTTTTAGGCTACAAATCCATCAGGCCAAGTTAGCACAACCAAAGGTGATGGGAAGTGCAGTCCAAACTTCAGGAAGGTCCAAGTTGGTTGAAGATGGCAGCATGAACATTTTACAGTGCCGCAAGCACTACATGCACCTTATCCTTCCTCCGCCCCCTCAAGAAACCTCCTTTCCAACTCTGCAGTTTCCCCAAGGCCAATGCAGGATTATGCTAATCTGCAAGCGGCTTGCAAAAAAAAATCAGAAGGAAGCCATGTGAAAAGGAGCTCTCGCCCGTTCTACCTTTCTCTGCCGCACACAATTCCGCTGCACTTAAAGCATTTTTTATTTCCCCAGGCATTCGGTGGTTAATTGCACACTGCTGGCGAGAGAATGTACTGTTTGCTGCTCCTGCTTTAAAAGTTGTTGCGAATTTGTTGTAGCCTTAATTGCTGTTTTGTGCTTCTGTATATTGGTGCGGTTTTGCTTGCAGCTGCCCCGGGCTCTGATTAGGAAGAAGGGCTGGGCATGAGAACAATTAATGGATAATAAATAAATAAGCTGCTATGGTCAAGCACCGTCCACGTTCTGGTCCAAAACTATCAGTCGATGCACTATGTTGCCTGGCTAATGAAGCAGGGAAATAGGAGAAGCAAGCCCCACCCAGTTCTCAGTGCACTGTTGTGACAACTGGCATTAACAGCACCTAATTTAAACTGAATATCATCCATTTTTTATGACAGCTTGCCCTGCCCAAATATACGCTCCTTACAATAAAAGCAAATCCTGAATTCTCCTAAGCAAGCGGCAGGATGGTAGTTTCAAAATGCAGCTACATCATAAAATTAATCAGTAGTTCCTAAACTTTCTTCCTCGTGGACCACTCACAAATTGCAAAGGGCCTCAGCAGATCACTTAATGCTTTTTGTGCCGGTTGTTGTAACAGCGCTAGATGCTGTGTGATTTTCAATTGTGTTTTTATGGACATGCTGCAGAACATCCTAGGTGAAGCTAATGGACCTCAGTTCTGGGAACTCCTGAAATAGATGAATGGTGCCAGAGAAAAATGCATTTTTTAAAAAGGCATCCCTGTTGTTTTGATACAGGCTCTGCTATGTGTAATGATGAAAACTGTGTGTGTGTGTGATTTTGTTCTGATATTGGAAATATCAGTATGGTGTGGTGCTCTCCTATAGTCAGAAACAAATCCTACTGAGTTCAGTAGGGCTTACTCCCACATAAGTGGGTACAGGAGCAAGGCCACACTGAATTCTGTAAATCCCATACCCAGTTACCTGGGAGTAAACCCACTGAGTCCGGTGAGGATTCCTTCTGAATAGACATGATTGTGCTATAAGGTTACAATCCTGCACACTTACCTAGAACTATGCTCCATTGGATGCTATGGTACTTATTTCTGAGTAGATGTGTGTAGGATTGTACTGTTAGTATCCTTAATTCCAGTGAGGCTGTCTTTAAACAAAAAACTGGAATTCACCATTTGTGAATGCTGTCATAGTTAAATTAAGAAAACCTGAGAAACTACATATTCCCAACATCTACATATTCCAACGCATATGGCCATTCAATTTTCTTTTGTGTTGATTGCACTTGAGTTGAATGTTAATTTAGTCCTTGTCTAAAACTCTCTAATTTGGAGTATTTATCAGCCTTTTAATGAAAGTTATTTTAATGCAATTCTTTGTCTGTTGATTCGAAATCTAGGGTTCTTCTTCTTCTTTACTATAAACCAATCATTTTGTTTAATTTTCTGCTCTGACTGATAAGACCCAAACAGAATAGCCTATTTTACATATAGACTGGTTCAGACAGCCTGAGAATTCTTTTAAAAATCACTAATAAGGCTAGTTTGTTGTACTCAAAAGTAATTACATTCCAAGCTGTCAAAGCATCTTTCAGTTGCAAATTGCACATTTTTCCCTTTGGAGGTTGTCTAAAATTCTCCAGTAAATTTGTTGAGCATTAAAACAGGGGAAAACAGAGGTTTGGCCTCATCGTCCACTAAATGTCTGAATAAAACACAGTATATGCAGGACAAGAAACACGAAGGGGGAAAAACAGAAGACAAGACAGCACATGATTAAACTAGTCTACATCAGTTTGTGCAAGAATATGATTGTATTCCCAAATCAAGGAAACCCTAGAAAACACCAGTAAATTCCCCTCCAGCCTCCAGCTGTTACCTAGGCAAAATCTCATGGAAGTCAGTAAATGGCATTTTTCCAGCTGCTTACAAGTTAATGTGAATTTGAGCTTCAGTCCATTTGTTTGGAAGGAAGATCCAATTAGCACTTAACTTCCAAAGAAGTATGCCTAAGATGCTCATACTATCTAGCACAGCGATGCATCCATTTTGTAAAGAGGGGTCACTATCTCCCACAATCCATGACTGTTCCTCCTGAAATTCAGCTTGGGTAAGGATTGTTATGCAATATTATGCCACTGGTTCATCTGCCTTAGTATTGTCCACTCTGCCTCCCAAGGCATCATCAGGAGATGTTTATTTTTCCCGTACCCCTACTATCTCAAATTATTTAGCTGGAGATGCAACCTGGAACCTGCATGTGCTTTCGTGCTGAGCTATGGCCCCTCAACCCTACAAAAACATAGTATTTAGGTCGCATGGTAACACTACAGAGAGGAGGGAGAATAACAGAACCACATGGCTATTCCCCGCTCCTGCATGGGACCCTAGCCTGAAGGCCATCTGTACTCTGATCACAGTTAACCAGGCGAGTGGCTAACTGCAAATCCATGAATTGCTTTAATATCTGACTCCCATCCTACCCACAAGCAGTGGATTGTTTGGGGCTCACAAACCAGAATATAAAGCTTGAAGCTGGTTTGCAAACAGCAGTTTGTGCTAACTATGGTTTGCAGTTATGGTTGAATTCACAGGCCATTAACAAACCACAAGTGGAAATGGGAGCAATCTTACAAATGAAGCAGATGGGAAACAAAAGCATACAAAAAGAAGTTCCCAAGGCTCAAACCATTGTACGAGTTCCTAACTATGATTAGCACAAACCATGGTTTTGCACAGTGCCTGAATCCAGCTGTAGAATCAAAACTGGAATCAACCAAATGGTACTCACAATGCTACATTGCTCATTCACTAGGTCTATCTCCAAAGCTGACAAGTTTGTACTGGGGTGACTAATCTTTCTTGACCTGAGGGCTGCACTTGCTATTGGCCAGGCCTCTGAAGGCCACTTGCCAGCAGTGCGCATGACCAAAGTGAAAGAGGGTGTTGCCAATGGGAGCAATGGCGCCCCATACTTACTCTCAGACACAGCACACCCACACTTGCCACATACACAGCACTCATGCAGACACACACAGCAAACACCACAAAAATCTCTGTCTTGGCTCTTCAGAGAACTTTATTATTATTATTCTAGCTTTATTTGTGTGTCATCTTACACCCAAAGGTGTCTTAAATAGGAAACAGATAAATATTATTTTAAAAAAGTAAATGAAAAGTGATCACACTGGGCTGGGAGGAGAGGTTCCTCTCTTCCCAGCACAATACTGTGATTGGACTTACAGTCCAAAACATCTAGAAGGCACTATGTTGGCCAACGCTGCGTTTGAGGGACAGAAGACCCAAAGCCCCATGACTCCCTAGCTGCTGATCTCTAATATAAGTGCAAGGATGTTCTATTGGAGTCAGATAAAACAATGAGCAATATGGATTAAATTATGGACACAATTCGACCAAAACTGAAGCCCCAATCTGGTTAGCTCTCTCGTTCGAACAGGCCTTGATAGTTCTTCACTTTTGCCGGATTGTCTGGGACTTAATCACATAACTTACCACTTAAAACACACCTTCTGAAATACACAGTGTTGCAGAAGATAAGCTACAGTATATCCATATGTTTAAAGTTATGTCTATAGTTTTCATTAGCCACCCACAATCCTCTATTTAAAGAAGTTTAGAATGGAAGCCAGAAATAAAAGGGAGCTATAGAATAGGACTTGCCAAACTGGATATACGCCTAGAACAGTTTTATCTCTTTTTAAATTCACGTTTAAATGTTCTGCAGTCCTACCGCCTTCTTACATATTTTACTGGAGCTCAAAGGAATTCAATACCTTTACGGAGATCAATTTTATAATGGGGGATAAATATTGTCCACAAATGATAATGTGTTGTGTTTCCAGAAGCAGCTCTTTGGGCTTTAGTTGAGATTAAGAACCCAGGGGTTTTATGGTTAGTAAACTGTGCCTTCGGTAAAACACATACCCTTAAAAAATCACAATCCCAGCATACAGAGTGAGGTGTTGGGTGAGACAGTCTGTTCTTGCTGCGCATGTACATCCTTGGGGAAAGTTTCCAAAAAAAAATGTACAAGACAGTTTTATTGGCATCACAGGAACGGTGTGTGTGTTTAAAGATGGCTTCATCGTGTCGAATTGCTCCAAATGACCTGTTATGGAAAAGCACTGAAAAAAGCTACCCTAAGATAGATTTTCCACAACATGCATTTCAGTAAGTCATGCCCTGGGTTGATTTATGGGAGAGAGCATAGATCAGAAAGGCTAAGGCACCCTCGTCAGCCATCTGCTATGTGGGAGCAAGAGGAATATGAACAGCGAATGTTAAATTTGCAAAAGCTAAAAGAAGGGAGAGGGCTCAAGCGAAACCAGTGGAGTACTACTCTTCAGAAAAGTTCTTCCTTGTGTTTGGTTGCAATTTCTTTTATTGCAAGGTTTGGCAAATGTTTGGTGTTCATCTGCTTGTTTTAGAGGGCAGTTTGCCCTATTAAATTATTTTACAGCAGAGGCTCCAGGAAATCACACAGGGATTAATGGAGCAATAAAGGTAGGTAAGTGGGTAGATAGATGATAGATCATTTCACACTCAGGTTATGTATCACAGTAAACCCAGTGAATTTAATGGAATTGTTAGTTATGTCCATTCATTTCACTGAGTCTACTCTGAGTAGGACTATTATTGGCAATTGTCCACAGTCCCCCACTCCCTCCCCATTTATCTTACACTGTGCTTCCCTCTTAACCTGGCACCACACCTTCTCCACCTAAAGTTTTCTGGGCATCTTGAACTCTCCACTTAACCCTTCCATTCTCTTACATGGGCACACAAGAGAGCAGAGTATGATTACTGTCTTGGGGGGAGCGGGCGTTGTACTGCTTCTAGCAATGAGCTCAATATGGTTACCCATTATAGCTGTTTCCATGCTCGCTTGCTCTCTCTTACAGGGAGAAACTGCAGCTACTTCTTTTGAGAAGCCTGTCAGCTTTCCAGCTGGAAAGAACATCAGGTGGCTTTGGACTGGATACTGCCAGGTCTGCTTTACCAGCGACCTCTGAAAAGTGCGAAATGATCAGCTATTCTTATCTGTTCCTGCTGTAACCAAGTACTTATGGATATGCTTTGGCTGTGCTGATGACATTGAGCTCTCTGGAGAAGGAGGAGAGGGACAGTTCATGGAAAGGGGCTCATGTCTTTTGAGTTCTGAATACATACAGTATAGTTTTATACTGTATATTTTTTTGTGTTTGTTCTGAAACTCAATAATTTATTTATTTTGTAAAGTTATCTACTCTTGTATTTGGTACTATGCGGTTTTATGTTCCGCTCCATTTCTTGCCAAATATATGGCTTAACCATTCTGTTAACCTGCCAGTACCAAGAGTAATAAGCGAAATTTGGTAATAATTTCATTCAGAATCTCTGCTTTAAAAACAAAACTTCATACACATGCACACAGACTCTCCCACTCCCACAATTTTCTATCTTCACCCTGCAAATGGAAACGTTTCAAAATCTCCCAAATCCTGCCTGGAAGATTTATTTGTATGCATCAAAAACATATATTTGTATGCATTACGGACAGAGAAGCTATGAGCATGGAAACCTGCCACATACAGAGTCAGACCCCACTGGTCCATGTAGTTCAGTATTATCTACACTGACAAGCAGTGTCTCCAGAATTTCAGAAAAGGTTGTCCCCTCGCCCTACATGGAGATGCCGGGGATTGAACATAAAAACTCAGAATGGATATTTGTACTCCAGTGCTAGGGGGTATGAGGATGGGGTTGTGCAAAGAACTTGATAAAACTAAACCTCAAGCAACAAAAGAAGGAAGACCAATGCTTGCTGTTTCAATTTTTTTAAAAAAATGACGGAATAAGTAGTACTTGGGGAGGGTCACCTAGCCTCTGATGGAGTAAAACACTGATTTAATTACTCTGACATTGACTCTTTAAAGGCCAGAAAATGGTGCAGAGGTCAAAACCAGTAGTGATGTCATGGAGACTAGCCAATAAGGGCCTGCGAGTATCTGGATAGGCAGCTGTTGTAGAGGTGCCCCAAGATGCCCACCCTGTGTCTTCTGAGCTTGGTGCAAATGTCTGACCCCAATGGGGATGCAAGTCCTCACCTGGGGCCACTAGTCACCCACAAATCCAGCAGGGCTGAAGTTGAAACAGCACCAAGTTTTATGGGGAGCAGGGATGACAGTGCAGAAACGGCCTCTTGTTAATTATCTTTCTGCGTTCATTTGACTCCTAGGAATTGGTTGAAATAAACTGATAATTCAGAAATGCCCTGTGTTAGAATCGAGTCACATTAGTAATCATTGTTAACTGACTTGTGGAAAGGCTGTTAACACCTTATAAATGAAATTTGCAGAACTGTATGAACAGATGAGCAGAGATATGTGCGATTTTGGAAGACTGACCTTGGCACTAAGCAAATTAAAAACAAATTATTAGTGAGAGAAAATTAGGTCTGATCAGGAAAAAAGGATAATTAAAAGGTGGCCAAGTCTCCCCCCCCCCCAGTTCCTTTTAAGCGTGACAACCTTCAATCAGCAAAGATTTGCTCAAGGTGAAGGCAAAGGACAGAAGAATATTAGTGTTTGTTGTTGTTGTTGTTTTTAAAAACCCTTTTCTTTCTGGATGGTAGTCACGTAGGTGTTACCCAGAATAGACCCACTGAAATTAATGCACCTTAGTCTCCTGTATTGCAGGAGGTTAAACTAGAGGACTCTGGGGGTCCCACTCAATTCCACAGTTCTATGCACATTAATTTCAATGGGTCTACTCTGAGTAATATTTAGTTGAATGCTACCTTTTGTTTTGAAGCTCACTCTTAAAGATACCATACACCTGTAGTCTCACTCAGCTAAAAGTCACTTCACACCAGGTATATGTCCAAAATTGGCTGTGTCGCCATCTATTTCTACCCTGTCATCTCTGTGGCACCCACCATGTGGGTTGTTTTCAATTGCATGAATATAGTGGACATGTACCATATGTGCCTCTCTACAGAATGTTTCTGTGGTGTTAACACTCCATTAATAAAGAGACAGTTAGTTGCCCCATATTTCATGCTCGTAGAAGAAGCTATCAACAATTTCATGTGTACCCCACTCCTATGGGACTTGGCCCTAGTTAATAATTTTCAGCTGAAGTCAAAAGTTCCCGGTGTTCGGTTTTAAAGCTGCTTTCATTAATTCATGGCCAGAGTAAACCCATGGGATTTTTGAAGGTACAGCAAAAATGGGCTGCCTCACAAGTTCAGCCGAAATTAAGAGATATAGCTGAGGACACAGAGTCCGATAATGAAAACTGATATTAAGAAGATGCCAGCTCAGGATCTGAAGTGGAAAATCCTGCCTTTGAGTAAAGGCCAAGGGTAAAGGATATCTCTCTCAGCCCAATTATTTCACCCCTAGTTTATCTTACTACTGCATATTATAATCATAATTCATTCTGATACGTTGTTTGTTGCATCTTTGTTATAAAAGACACCTGAAAATCATTCTCCCCTAAATCTGTCAATAGCACTGGTTTATATATCTATTTCAATTTCTATTAAGATTCTTCCCGTCCCCACCCAGGCCGTATTATTTTTCCTCCTACAAAATATCTGGTTCAAATCTAGAAATAAACTAAAAATGTGTAGTAACCAGGACTTTTTGTGACAGTACTCACTAGCACAGAGTACTGGCACTTCTCATTTTGCTGCTGTCAGCAGCCATTTTGTGCTGGCACCCACGGCACTTTTATCAATAAATGAGTACCACCAGAAGCTCTTAAAAACACACACACAAAAACCCCCCCCCAAAATCCCCTAGGATCTGATCGATATTAAATACTAAAGAGGCTGCCCAGGTCTAAGGATATGAAGTTGTGCTCAATTTGAAGTACTGTGCTTGGGGTTTTTTGCAGCAGTTTCATTTGACTTTAGATTCATTCCAGTAATTCATTACGCCTTTAAAAATAACTAATTATCAAACCAGGACTATTTCTAGGAGGGGAAGCAACAAGTTCTAAAGAAAGAGTAACGTGTACATAAAGCACTGGAGCAAAGTCAGATAGTGGCAGTTTTCTCAGAAATATGACATCATGGACAGTTTTCTTCCAAACCCACATCGAAAACAAGTGTTCTCCCCACCCACCCAAACTGGCTTGCCAAAGTTTTGTTGTGAGAAAGTCATGCCTCTGTGAAGTTTTATCTAAAATGCCTAACTTCCCAGCTTACTAATTAGAGTGTATCTTTAGATGTGGGAGGATTATTTAAAATGAAAGACAGTTCTTTTATAAAGGTACTTCAATGGCTCCCCGACTGTGAAGGAGGGAAGCAGCAGGAGACAAGTGAAATTAGCAATAAAGTCCCCATAAACTTCAAAGGGAGCAGATATCATCCATATGGCAATGAGACCAAAGGTGCCACAATCCCTATTCAGTCTTGCTAGTGCCCAGCTTTTAAAACAGGACCTCAACATGAGTGCAGCCATGGTTGGAGCGCTGTGAGATCAAAAGCTCAAAAGTCAAGAGATGCTTCAGGGCTAGGTCATTATTTTCTATACAACAGCAACTTCCTGCAGCAGTAGATGATAATTTGAAACAAGCAAACCTCGCATGCTTTCCTCTCTTATCTGGAACCAATAATAATAATAATTTCAATAAGACTGTTATTGGATTAACGTAGGAGGAATGAAATTTCACAGAATTCTCCATTTTATCAGCCATACGAAGAATTCTGCAACACTCTAAAGAATGCATATTCTTCTACTGACAGAAACTGGTTTAATAAAGTTACTACTTTACTTGCTTGGTGTAACATTACTTGGTACAAGCCCAGAAGAAAAGTTTCTGTATGCTCAATGAGAGGAAGAGGTTGTTGTCTAATAAGAGCTGGCACTGTTACAGGTGCCACATATACTTGTTCTGCATTTGTAAGGAATTTGTATTTTAGTTTGGCGGCACCCCTACTTTGGAACCCTCTATGTATTGATGTCAAACAGGTGCCTTCCCTGTACTCTTTTCAGTGCCTGCTAAAAACTTTCTTTGTTTAGGCAAACCTACTCAGATACGTAGAATGTTGGCATGTATTTTGATCTGGTTCTTTAGTTTATCTTTGATTTTAATTATTCTTTCAATGTTTTAATAGCTGTTTCTAACTACTTTTGTTGATAATTTTACTGGGTTTTCTCCTCGTTGAAAACTGCTTTGAGGTTTTTTTTTCCTTACACTCAAGCAGTATATAAATTTTATGAAATAAATAAATGAAAGGAATATAATGCATTGTGTGGGTCAGAGGCGTTGGGAGAATCATTCCCCATTCCTGCAGAATTATTTATTTTTTGTCATTCTTGGAGAACCTTTACATATAGGTCATCCTGTTTCATGTCCAAAGCATTTGCCCAGGGGCATGGATTAAGGAGGGAGACATCTTCTAGCTACATCAGAATCACATAGTTTAACCTTTGAAGTATGGTTTTCAGGCTGCAACTTTAAATTCCCGTGGTGCAATGAGAAATCAGGTATCCATGGCATTTCCTGCCCATTCCTTCCCTGCTCTTCTTCTGAGAGCTGCCACAAGCAGGACTCCAGGTAGACAGGATGGATGAAAAGACAGGTGGAAGAATGGGCTAGAAAAGCTGTGGCTACGTGAGGCACCAGGAAAGTACCATACAGATCTCTGGGTCGCCACCAGGGAAAGCTTGTAAGAGTTGATGAACTCATTCTAAACCCTGGAGAGCTGTTGCCAATCAGTGTAGAGAATACTGAGCTTGATTGACCAATGGTCTGACTCAGGGCAAAGCAGTTTCCTACATATATTCCAAATGAAGACCCCCACTGTGATGGGAGAAAGGGTTAGGCTCTAGGCTTGAGGAGACACTAGCCAAAGTGCCCTCTGGTGGGTGGAGCCGCCATTTTAATTTCCCACAAGCTGTCACTCCAGGGCATCGCGGGAAATTAAGATGGTAGCTCACAGGTTCGGTTAGCTAACGGGAGGTGCGGAGGCAAGATGGGAGTCAGTGCTGGTGGGCTTTGCAAGGGGACAGGGGCCTGAGAATGTGCAAACAACCAAGGTTAAAATAACCCTTAACAGAATTCAAGCATTTGTGTGTGTATGTGTTAGTTTTTTAATTTGCTCAGTGCATATATTTCAATGAAGAGGTTTATCCTCATGTGGGCAGTGGTAAATTAAAAGTCAAAGCCTGTGGATGAGCTGGACTTTTATGCTTCCCTGCCCTATTTGTTTCTGTTTCCTTCATTAGTGCCAATATTTAATTGTTTGCCTTTATTATTTGCAATAAGTTTTCAAGTCCACTGAGGAAGATGAGTCTGAAAGACAGGTCTGACCTTTTTGTAGTGTGCCTATGTTTAAATTTTTTCTGATTCATTTACTTATTTGCAATAAATTTCTGTTGCATGTTTTACCTTAACCCCCTTTTCAGCTGCCTGTCTTAAGACACCAAGTGCCTGGAGGGAGAGTTCCTTATGCACATCAAGCACCGTTTTTCAAACTTTCGCCCTCAGTGAAAGTCCCCCACCCCCAAAAAAGCTATTTATTTGCTGCTAAGGACCCTTGCACTTCCTCTGCCATGGAACTTCAGCTGCATCTACAGAGGATTGCAGAGTATGTTCTGGGCTAGAGCACACACGCAGTTCGTCCATTGCAATGGCCAGGCATTGGGTATCGGCATTGCCTCACATAAACTGAACCAGGAACACACCCCTATAGCTGCACATGGCAGAGAAATATTAGCAGTGATGGGCAAGTTTATCTTTCAGGAAACCTTGCCTGCCATTCCTGATTTTCACCCTGAATAATCCCTGATAAGCTCTGAAGGAATCACAGGTTCCTCAAGACACAGTTTGAAAGCAAGTGAACTGAAACACCCTGCAAGAGATGCTTATCTAGCCATTTTATGGGGAAGAGGAAAAACACCTTCCGTGGAAAGACAGAGCATATTTCTCCCTCTGTGAAACTGAAGCGCCGCTTCTTACTTCAGAAGCTGCCTCTCAGGTCCATAAAACCCAGCCAGTTTAGTTTTCCAAAACTACTGATATACCATTTTTCCGATGTCTCGAGGAAGGGCTGTGCAAGACTCTTAATGAAGGCTTTGGGGTAGGAACTATGCTGCCCTGCTATATTTCCTATGAAAGTGCAATTTATAAATATTTTAATGTTATTGTTATGATTATTAATAATAAATATAAATCCCAGATCACTCATTGGCACCCAGAAAGTTTGCTGCTGTCGTCTTGGAATGATGACTCCCCCTTATCCAAAGTGTTACGGTGAGGTCCTAAATCTAAAGGCGCATGAGAGCACCCTCTTGCTGAAGCTAAGCAGGTCTGAGGGGGCAATCCTATGGCAAGATATGCCATGGCTCAGCCAAAAATATACGAGTGTAATGTGCTCATCCTGGATCAGCTGGCTGGGCTGAATCCACAGTAAGCTCCCCCCGCCCCCAAAGTGTGTGTGAAGGCTGGACCAGAATGGAGGTGAATTAGACTGAATCCTAAGCCTGTTCAGTTCGGTCACATGACCAGGAAACATATTTTAAAGGCTTGTTTCCCCTCTGCCAGGCTTAGGCAGAGCAGCAGCCCTGCTGCTGACCAGGGTTTGGTTCTGGCATAACTTTACATTCTCTGAACTTGCACCAGCTGGCATTATGGCAATTTCTCATGCAGGGGACTGCTCCCTGGGTCTGGTTAGTGCTTGGATGGGGTAATCCTCCCAAGAAGCATCTTTGCTGTCCCACCTTGGGAACCCCACCATAGCTGTCAACCTTCCCTTTTTTTGCGGGAAATTCCCTTATTCCAGCACCGTTTCCCGCTGCTATCCCGGATTGTTAGATATCCCGTAGACTGTCCCCGGGACAGGTAAGGCTGCTGATCCCTTATTTTCACATATGTAAGTTGACAGCTATGTACCCCACACCAGTGGCGTAGCGTGGGTTGTCAGCACCCGGGGCAAGGCAAGTAATTTGTGCCCCCTAACCCGTGGATTTTAGCAGGGGGCAGAGAGCTGCGAGTGCGAGTGTGCCCCCCCAGATGTTGCGCCCGGTGCGGCCGGGCCCCCCTGCACCCCCCACACTACGCCACTGCCCCACACACCTTGCCTTGGGACTTCCTGGCAGACGAAAAGGCAACACAGTACTGCAAGAAAGTAAATGAGCTGAGCAATCATTTCCGCTCTGTAGGAGTTTCTGAGAAATAGCTACCCCTGCCCTATCCCCACCTTTTTCTTTCTTTCTTTCTTTCTTTTTGCAAAGGGGGAAGGTGAGGTGGAC
Organism: Podarcis filfolensis; assembly: GCF_964270895.1. Classification (NCBI taxonomy): domain Eukaryota; kingdom Metazoa; phylum Chordata; class Lepidosauria; order Squamata; family Lacertidae; genus Podarcis; species Podarcis filfolensis. The sequence continues at coordinate 99,431,848 of NC_139606.1, forward strand.
TTTGACCGATGGTTGTTTCCAGCGTGACACCAGCACTTGGGAGAAACTGGTGGCAAGGCAACCATCGCGGTGATGAAGATGGCGAGGAGGAAGAAGACAGGGAGCATTGCAGAGAGGAGGACAGAGACGGGACACACTCGGACGGGACACCGTCGAAGAATGGGGGGGGTTAAGAATAAGATTTCCTCCTACCCTGAAGGCTCCCTGAGTGAGTCTGCTGTGTACCTGCTTTGCTCCTCCATGCTTCGGTTCTCGGCCGCCCGCCACTCGGGCATGGTGCTGGCGCACAGTACCACCATGGAGACGATGACGAAGAGGATGGAGACGGTGGCCAGGATCTGCGCGGCCAAGGAAGAGGTGGGCTCCTCGAAAGTCCTCCTCATCCTCTCCAGCCACTTCTTCTCGGCGCCGGGCGGGGGCGCTGCGCGGCCGCTGCCCTCCCCGGCTTCGGCGCCGCCTCGGCTGCTGCTGGCGGTGGTGCTGCTGCTGCCCCAGGCCGCCCCGGCGGCGGGCTCGGCGGCCTGCAGGTCGTCGGCCGAGTAGGAGGTGTAAGTGTCGGACATGCGGTCGTCGAGGCGGCGCTGGCAGCAGTAGTCGAGGTGCGACGCCTCGAGGCCCCAGTAGATCATCTCGTTGTAGAAGGAGAGCTCGCACATGTGGGGCACGAAGCGCAGGTGGCCGTAGCGCACGTAGAGCATGATGAAGCCGAAGGCTTCCGAGTGGCGGTCGAAGAAGTACTCGTTGCGCTCGCGGTCGTAGTCGTCGCAGACCTCCAGCACGTCCTGCTCCGACAGGCAGCCGTGCAGGCGGCTCAGGCGGCGCAGGGGGAAGTCCTTCAGCACCTCCCGGGAGAACGAGTAGCGGGTGCCCCCCACGTTCAACACCACCACCGACGGGCCCCCCCGGCCAAAGTTCATGGCTCGGGGGGCGGGCGCGGGGGAGGGCGGAGACGGCGAGCGGGGGAGGACGGGCGGCTCGCGCGGCACCTCAGCAGCCCCGAGGTGCGCGCCGGGGAAGGGCGGGGTCCTCCTCCTCCTCCTCGCTCAGCCTCGAAGCGGCGCCGTCTAGAGCGCGCGCTTCAGTGCCTGCTGCCCTCCGGGTCTTTCTTTTCGCGCCTCGGCGTCGTCCTCTCGGAGGGGCGGCGTCCCGTTCCCAAGCGGAGCGCGCGCCGCCCGGCCCCCTTCGGAGGGGAAAGCGAGCGCGCGGAGTCCCTCGGAAGGGAAAGCGAGCGGGGCGCCTGAAGAAAGAGCGCGGCGGCAAGTGAGAGGGGGGCTTCACCGAGGGTCGGCGGGCCACTCCGTGCGCCCCTGTCGCGCGTCGCCCGGCGCTGGCTGTGGCGAGGCACCGCCGCCGCCGCGCCGCGAGAGAGCCCAGACGGGCTTCGCGAAGGGCATGGCTTGGCAAGGCAGGCGAGGCAAAGTCCCGCGAAGTTTGGACAGCTCCGGGCTGCGCCGCGCAGCCTTCGAGGCGCCGCGCCGCTCCCTGCTTCTGTGGCGCGCGGCTCGCGAGGCTGAGAGACACGGCGGCGCGTCTCCTCGGAGTGAGGGCAGAGGCGGCGGGGAAGGGACACGCCTCCTCCCTCCCGCCTCCCCTCCCGGGCGGAGAGCGAGCCGAGCTGCCTCTCTTTCCCGCTCGGCGCCGCGCGGAGGGAAGACGGAGGCACCTGAGCAGAGGCTGCTCTTTTACTTTCCTCGAGGAATCAAGGACCTGGAGCGCGAGGGGGGGTGGGCAGGTTTCACTGCCCGCCTTAACCGTGTTCTAGATATTTATTCCATAAAATATTTACATTCGCATTCCCCCTGTCTGCTATTCCCAGATGGCTTTTATAGGAACTGCAACTTAAAAAACCAAAACAAGTGGTCCTCGAGTTCGCAGTTTTCCTTACCTGTCCCCCTTCCTTTCCCCTTTTGAGTCACGTCTGAAGGCAGTCACTCTTTATTGACCTGTTGTCGGCTGCTGTTTTTGGGCGTCCTTTGGGGCGACAGAGCTTTCCATAAACATTTATTCCAAGTTATTTTTCGGCAGCCACCTCCCCAATTGTCTCCCTAAAGTGGCTTTACTATAATTGACTAAAAAGTTTCTCTTTTTTCCAGGCCGAGCGTGTTACAAAGGGCAAAGCAGGGCTGAATGCCTGTAAGAATCGAGGGAACACTTAAGCTGGCATAGCAGCAGGGTTGTTGCTGTTTTTTTAGCATAATATGCCCACTATAAGTGGTGATTACAGGGCTGAATACAATTTCCTCCTTTTCCTGTCCATGATCATGGGACCGAGTGGAGAAGTGGAATAGTCAAGAGAAGGCAGCAAATGATTCTTGCAAAAAAATGAAGCAGTCAGGTCCTTCCCACTGCTCCTGGCTGGAAAGGGAGGGGGGAAGCATCTTAAACAAAACCATTATTTTCTCCTAGAGTGAGAGGATGTCAATGGGGAAGGGTGAAAAGCACACATTCATCTATCAAGGGCATGCTTGAAAAGTCCTGAAGCAGAAACATTTGATCACTACCTTTCCTGCTGCTTGTTTAAAGCACCTGGAAATCAAATGGGTTTGGATACACACACAGTTTTTCCATATTTGTATTAGATCTACAGTGCATACAACTAAGTGAAAACAGAGACTCTCTGCCCTTTCTCTCTGCTGCATGTAATCCCTTTGGTGTTTTATTATTTTCTAAGAGTTCCCCCCTCCCGTTTTAGGGCAACCCATATCTACTCAGAAGTAAGCCCTATTGAATTCAATGGGGCTTACTCCCAGGGGGGTTAGGTTTGCAGCCTTAGATGACAGTATCTCCAGTATCTTTTAAAAGTGCATGCAGTGGAGAAAGAATGGAGTTCAAAAGGCTTCTTTCTATCTCTGATTTATATTTATAGCCCTTGCAGCATCATATCTCTCTGCTTTTCTGTCCTTGCTTTTTCTCGGCACCTACAGTGTTATTTCTTGCCTGTCTTGTCTTCACAGCCCTTTTATAGCATTGCTTGTTGTAAATTATAACAGTACTTCTTTTGATGAAATCAGGTTTCCCTGTTGGGTAGAAAGAAAATCATCTTCTACTGAATATGAGCTGCTGTTTGAGGACCAGTATGGTAATAGGACAGCGATAGCATATTGGATAGGAGACCTGCGCTTAGATTTGACAGTCACTTAACTTTCAGCCTGACATGCCTGACAGAGTTGTTGCAGGAGCAAAAGAAGGGACCCTGGGCAGCTTGGAGGAAGGATTGGATAAAGACGGAATAAACTCTTCCCTGGTGTGATAACTGCCTCTTTAACAAGAAGGATGCCTCCTACAAACCGATGCCAGGCTTTTGTGGATGATTTCCTTGTAAGCTTTGCACCAACAGAAAACGAGGGGGAGAAATCTATGAACTGATTTATATGATTTCTAAGTAGCTGTTTTTATATACGTGATGTGATCGTTGTGCCTCTGTTCTCTTTTGAGAAGCACATCGTGCATGTGTAGGAGGAACAAATGAGGGGTGCAATGTTTTTATTTATTCATTTATGTATTTATTATTTGTTTATTAAGAAACATAACTGAAGAAAGTCAGCTGTCTGAGGAAAGAATAGGGTGCTAGTACCTGCCCTGTCCCTCCTGGCCTGGACATTGTCTCCTGCTCTGTTTCTGGATCTCATCGGGGGGGGGGGCGTGATGGGGGCAGGGAGCTTCCGGGGCAGGGGCTGCTCTATATCAAGGGTGAGACAGCAAGAATCTAGATGACTGCATTCTAAGAACAGTGAACTTGACCAAATTGTGCTTCAGCTTGCTTTTCCTTCCTCCTTCCATTCTATTTTCCTTGTGTGTCTTTGGTTTTCTTTAGAATTTGATCCTGAATGCAGGGACTGTCTTAGCAATGATTTTTTCTCAATGTGAGACCCTTTTGTGAGAGTTGTATACATGCCGTAAATAGATAATAAATTTGTATCCCACCTTTCCACTCCATGACACTTGCAGTAACTAATAGCAATAATACAAATACAATTTAAAATGTATTGAAATACAGTAAAGCAGCATTGCAATGCAAAGTAATGCAGGGAGAGAGAACCAAAGGTAAAACACCAATCAAAACAATCAAAACCAGTTAAAAGAGCAATGGAAGATATTTGGAAGTCAAGCTTACAGGCTAAAGACCTGTCCAAATAAAAGCTGTATTTGTCTGTTGGCAAAAGGTTACCAGAGATGGGGCTGGCCAGGCCTCCCTTGGCAAGAGTACCTGAGAGAAGGCACCAAGGCATTCAGAATCAAAGCAGTTGAAGAAGAAAGCATCCTACTGAGACTGACTCAGAGTGAGATTCAAAGTTCTAATCAGGGATGAGTAACCTGCAGCCCTGCACTTGTTGCTGCACTCCAACTCCCATCATCCCTAGCTAGAGCCAGTGGGAGATGGGAGTCTAACAACACCTAGAAGACCACAACTCCATCCCTCTACTGAACAATTAAAGAGAGTACATGGAATTACAAGTTCAAAAGGAACAAAAATCTAGCTTGGTCTGGAGAAAGGCATTCATATTTATCAAAGCAATGAAGGCATGATTCCTGCTCCAGGTGGGTACACTTAGCCTGTTAATGCCTCTAGTCAAACAGTTTTCTCAAGTTTTTGTATTGTTTCAGAAACCTGTCATGGACTTATTCTGGGTCAGATCTTTGGTCCATGTAGTTCACCACTGGCTACAATGACTGGTTGCTTTCCAGCAGCCTTTCTCAACCTGTGGGTCCCCAGATGTTGTTGAACTACAACTCCCATCACCCCTAGCTAGCAAGGCCAGAGCTCAGGGATGATGGGAGTTGTAGTCCAACAACATCTAGGGACCTACAGGTTGAGAACCACTTTGAGTTTCCAAGATTTCAGGCAGGAGTCTGTCTGTCTCAGCCTTACCTGGAGATACTGCGGATTGATCCTGGGACCGGAGCTCATCCCCAAAGGAGAATCCAGACTTGCTTTGCCAAAGGAGATAGTGGAAGAACAATGACAAACAAAAAGTTTCTATCATAGACAACTCTCTGAAACAACTTTATTCATTCATATCCCACCTTTCTCAATAGAACTCAGGGCAGTATGCATAGTGTTCCTGGAAAACACTCCATCCTGGAAGTAAGAAGGCCCTGACCCAGCTTCCAGGGCTGGACCACAGGGTTTTCTTGACTGAGGAAAATGGCAAGGTGATGCCCCCTTTCCAGTCCACATGCAGAAGCTCATGTTGACACTGTGATGAGACACCACCTATCACCACCAAATTGCAGGCTAATTTAGGGGGCACAGAGCAGGCTGCATGGCGCACACGTTTCTGTCTTCCAGCAGAGGGGGATGGCTGCTATGGCCAACCCTCAGCATCTTGTCAGAGGTAGCCACTTCACCCTGACTAATGACAGAGCCAGTCCTGTTAGCTTCATCCGGGTTGCTGCAGCTTGTGTCTTCACACCACAGACCTGATCCCTTAAAAACAGGTCTGTCTCCTGCTTTGATGAAGTAAGGCACTAGGTGGAGTCCAAATGATGCCTTTGTAGAAGGCGTAGAAGGATGTAGAAGGGCATCCACTTATGGAAGAGGAAAGGAGGGTTTGGGGTTTTTTTGCCAATCTACCCTCCCCACAACAGTCCACAGTGATATCTTCCACACCCTGCTTGGGAACATCACCCAACTCTGCTGCAAGGAGGGGCAACTCAGGTTTGAGGGGAAAATGTGGCCCTCCATAGTTTTCTGTCTGGTCCTTGGGACCCTCTCCAAGTCATGTCCTTCACCAGCCCTGCTTTGCATTCTCCTTGAGTGTTTTTTCCTGGGCTGGATTGTGCCCTTGAATGATGATATTGCTTCATCCTTGTCTGGATGGAGGATAGAAATGATGTGGGTGTGTGGGCGTGCAGAAAGTAGCCTACTGCTAGTTGACCACCACTGACATGTGGCTCCAGAATGTGGTCCAGAAGGGAAGGTGGCCCTCAGACTGTAAAAGGTTCCCGTCCCTTACACTTGTGGTTGCCACTGCTGGATCAAAAGCCATTCTTTGAGCCTAAGGACTCCAGTTGGCGCTCACACATGATCTGTTTATTCACAATGCACAATATGCCCCTCCCTGCTCCAAGAGTAGCCCATCTAATCCAGACCACAGCAAACACGGTGCAGTGTGCCAGATGATGTGAATCCATCTGGCAAAACTTGAGTACTCTCTTTCATGCCTCATTACGTTATGTCCACTAGAGGTCACAGTTAGAGCCATTTTCATCTGTTAATTTAAGAGTGGTGTGTGGTTTGCGTGTGTACTTTTGTGTGTGTGTGTGTGTGCCGATGGGACGGGGAACCCTGTGCTCAAGGTTTCCAATTTAATTTTATTTCCTGATCCAGATTCTGAGCAGATAGCAAGTCTTGCCCGCTGCATTCAGGAGATTGAAAAGCACATTTTAATGTTGTTGGTAGTTTAGCTCTGTGCATTATGGGGTGTTGATGCTTTCTTTCGTTCAAGGTTACGCCCGGCACAAGACATTTTGCTGCATTAATGCCTCAGGGTTCTGTAATCAGGCTGAAGAATGACAGATGGACAGTCACTGTGGAGTCAAACGAGCGTAACAGTATTCCCCCCCATCTTGTAAGACTCAAAACTGTTAAAACAGCCAGTTAATGAACAATTTCAAAAATTGACAAACAATTAAAACACCCCCTAATGACCCAATTCAGGTTTTTTTGAAATATTTTTTATTTGATTTTACGTATACAAAGTTATAACAATACAACCATACAAATCAATAGCTAAGAGATTCCTCTGAATCTCTGGACTTCCCACCTCCCCCCCCCCCTGCATGGGTCCCATTATCAAACTTTTCCGGCTGCATCTTTTTCAATAATCCATGTTTTATATAACTCAGTTGTCTCCATAGTTCTTGCTATGTTACAAGTGTTACTGCAATCCTGCTAGTGTTTTCATCTGTTTACAATGGTCTCCAAGATAAATTATAAATTTTCCAAATTCTTTGTTGAATTTTTGGTCTCCTTGGTTCCTGAGCTTTCCAGTCAGTTTTGCCATTTCAGCATAATCCAACAGTTTAACTTGCCATTCCTCTCTGGTAGAGGCTTTGTCTTCTTTCCATCTCTGGGCTAATATCATCCTTGTGGTTGTCGTTGCATACATAAAAAGTCCTTTCTGCTCCCTTGGAATATCTGCACCTACAATTCCTAGTAAAAAAAGCCTCTGTGTTTTTTTAAAAAAATAAAGGTTAATTTAAACATTTTTCCCATTCATTATATATCATTTCCCAGAATGCTTTTATTACCTTACAAGACCACCACATGTGATAAAAGGTGCCTTCTTTTTCTTTGCATTTCCAGCAGGTATTTGTACCTGTCTTATACATTTTTGCTAACTTACTGGGAGTCAGATACACAATGACCAAATTCAAATCAGATCCAGCATGGCCTACTGACCAGCAATGATTTGAACTGGGATGCCGTGGGTTGTTTTAAAATTGTTCATCAATTATTGTAAGTGCCCATTAATTAGTTGTGCTAACTGCTTTTTAAATCTCAGGATAAAGAAATGATATATTGTTTGTTAGGCTCCAGAGTGATTGCCAATATACCCCTCATCCTGAGCCCAGAATATTGAGGCAAGGCCATAGCTTAGAGGTAGAACACATGCTTTCCATACAGAAGGTCCCAGGGCACCTGGAATCTGTTTTCTGCTCTATACATCACCCTGCGTGGCCTTGGAGACAAGGGGGAAGGGGAGCTTGTTGCAGTAGGAGAGATAGACTCTTGGGATTCTGCTGTAGTCTCTTGCCACCCCCCTCCTCTGCTTCAGCCTCTGAGTCTGAACTACTCTCTGTCACAGGCTCTCCTTGCTCACTGAATCCCGTTACCTCTTCAGCATCCAACAGCTCCCACTACTCTTCTCCCTCTGACCTCTCTTTGTTATCCCGCCACCAATCCCCTGGCTCTGAGCCTTCCTCCCCTGGGATGTCCCTCAGGGGTTCTCCCATCCACTCCTCGTCATCCAACAAAGGGGAATCGGGGGGGGGGCACTCGGGAGGAACACCCAGAGCAGGGCTGCTGATCCTCTTACATGCCTTAGCTTCTGCCATCCAATTCTGCCAAAGGGTAGGGCCGGCCCTGTTCAAGGTAAATAGGCACCTGTACTTCGCACATTCAGCAACAAATACCATGTGGGTTAAAGCTCATTTTCAAAAAGCTATAAATTGCACCTGCTGTCACTCATGACAGCTGATCATCCAGCTATCTCTAACTTGATGTTTGGCTATTTATCTTGATTTTTCCATTTAGTCCATCTCTACTGATTCATAAATCTCATAGATAGCATGGCAATCTTCTCACTCGACTGCCTGTGCAGGGGGCCCTGGAGGAGAGCCTTGGCAGGACTTTTTGCACAGTCATTGCACTCACCGACCCTGTATATTGTATATTTCAGGTACATGCTGTCCGGAGCTGCAGGTCTTAAAAATGCGATTCTGACAATACCTTCATCAGGCCAGCCAAAATATTACCAAATAGCTTCTGAGGTCTCCAGAACTCTCCATGAGCTTAGAAGGTAAACACTGTAATGGGGAGCAGGAAGGGAGAATGCTGCCTGACAACGATCCTTCCACTTCTGGGAACAGAACAATAATGAAAGGAAATGCTTAACACAGAGCTGAGGAGTCTCAGACCCAGGGGCCATATGCAGTTCTCCAGCCTTCTCCATATGGCCCTCAGAACCCTCTCTAGGCCACACCCCCTCCCTGTAGGCCACACCCACCACAAGCCCTGCTTTGTGTTTTTGCTTGTCGGGAATGCATATTTGAACTCTGATAATGCCTATTACTTTTCTGCATGGAGGACACAGAGGGGTGTGCAGATGTGTGTAGAAGCCAGCCTACTGCATGAAGGTAAAATTTACATTAATTACAATAGCTCAGTTGGTTGGAGCATGGTGCTGATAATGCTAAGGTTGCAGGTTCGATCCCCAGATGGGGCAGCTGCATATTCCTGCATTGCAGGGGATTGCACTAGATGATCTTCAGGGTCTCTTCCAATTCTATGATTTTATTATTCTGCCCACTTTTGCCTCTGGCCCCCACGCAACTCTAGCATGTGGCCCCTGGCCAGAAGAGAATGTGGCCCTTGGGGTGGAAAAGGTTTCCCTGCTCCAGGCCTAATGGATATAGTGCTAATGATGGATGGCATTTAGGATACGCTTTGATTTTCAGTGAATAAACCAAACAGCAGTTAATGACTCTCCTCCCACACTTCTAGGAAGGAAAGTATTAGAATGTGTGAATGAGAAACACATTGCTTGCCAGGTAAATCAAGGGATGTGCTCGGGTCCCCTAAAAGGGGGATCTTAAGATGGAACTGCAGCCCTTTTAGATTGCTCATTATTATGCTGTTTAGCCTACACATATAGTGGATGCTTGGGTTGTGAGCATGATCCATGTGGGATGCACGTTTGCCACCCGCAGCATTCGCAACCTGTGTCTGCGCATCTGCGATTTGGTGCTTTTGTGCATGCGCGACCGCCGAAACACGGAAGTAACCCATTGCGGTACTTCCGGGTTTCAGCGGTCCACAACTCAAAAAAACTCAACCTGAAGCGGCTGTAACCCGAGGTATGTCTGTAAAGGTTTTTCATTGCCTAGTGGGTTGCATTCTCTTTAAACTGTAAGAAACTGCAGCCAATGTAAATGCCACAATACCCAATGTATTGTGGTGAGTGCCAACAGCTTTGTAGGCAAAAAACAGTTCCACTGAGAAACAAAAGAGGTGTCAGTATGCTGGGGGAACCCCAAAGTTTGCAGAAGGACAAAAAAAATACATAAAAAGGGAACAAAGAACAGCCTAATGATGAATGAGCATGCTTGAGCCACAGGATATAAGTTAAGGAAGAAAACCAGAGGTTGGAGGATGGAATGGAGTCTCCTGGAAAATGGAATGGTTGGCTGACTGGCTGGAACCCTGAACTGGATGCTTCTGATAAGAAGCAAGGATACATTACATGTTGTTGTCCATCTACTTCCAATATTTTAATATAGTTCTCATTTAACAAGATTTATTTAATTTAAAAAGCAGAGAGAACTCCAAGCTGCTTATGTGAAACAATATAAAGTATTCACATGAAAATACTGATAAAATCAGCAGACTTTAAAAATAAGGCATTAAAAATTATAAAAAAATATTGTTAAAATCTAGAGTTTTAAAAATGCACACAATCAAATTACTTATCTTGGAAGGCTTGCCTGGAAAAATAAGTTTTTAGCAGGCATCAAAACCAATAAAACGAAGATTCCTGCCTAAGAGTGAGAGGCTTGCTACCTAACAAGTGCTAGAATGTTTGAGAATTTCAGAAAAATCTTTGCCTCTTTAGAAAATAAAAGTTTGGTTCAGTTTGTTCAGACAGGGATACATGCAATCATGTTATATGTTTGGGCACTCATAATCCCCCAAATCAGTAAAAGTTAGAACTAATAAAGGTTTGACTAAAACTGTGCCAAATACTTCTGGATTAAGTTTAGGACAGGGGTCAGGAAACTTTTTGAGCAGGGGGCCGGTCTACTGTCCCTCAGACCTTGTGGGGGGGCCAGACTATATTTTGGCGGGGGGGGGATGAATGAATTCCTATGCCCCACAAATAACCCAGAGATGCATTTTAAATAAAAGCACACATTCTACTCATGTAAAAACATGCTGATTCCCAGACCATCCTTGGGCCGGATTTAAAAGGCGATTGGGCCAGATCCGGCCCCCGGGCCTTAGTTTGCCTACCTATGGTTTAGGATAACAAGTCATTCAGGTTTGACATAGGTAGTTGGGGATAAGCCAGTTAACAGACAAAGGCTGAAATGGCCAGTCATTAACCCAACAGTGGGAGCCATCAGCCAGGCAGAACACACAGAGGGGGAAATTGCCAGGATTACAGTGGGTGACTGTGTAACCAGAATGGGGAGTTGCATTTGGCAAAGGTTTGGGGGAAGGAGGAGGAGGAAGTAGTTGGGATTCCATGAGGGCTGGTGAGGAGAACGGCTGGCCTCTGCCTTTCTCTTCTTCTTCTTGTTATTATTCTTAACTGATATTACTGAATCTCTTTTGTATCCTCATTGTACACTGCTTACAAACAATGCTGTTAAGTGGTATATGAACTGATTGAACTGATTAATTAATAAATAAGTCTAGTGGTTTATTAATTAATCCACTAATTAATTCATAAATCTAGTGGATTAATTAATTCATAAGTCTTTAACAAATTTATAATGGCGTAAATTTTTGTGCATAAATTAACTGGCCCAGTTCAAAGGACAAATGGCTATAGCGCAGTTCTTAGAAACCTTTGGGCCCATTGATGTTGCTCAACTCCCATCATCCCTAGCCATTTACTGGGGCTGATGGGAGTTGTAGTTCGGCAACTTCTGGTAGGCCAAAGGTTCCCAAAATCTGCTTTAAAAGGTTAATCTCCAATTTTTCATGAACTTGGCAACTCTGTTTCAACTGTTGGAATCAGAATTTGGATTCACTATGATTAGACAAACTGGCATTGATATGAATGGCTGGTTTATGTAGTTATTTATGCCTCTTTTGTAAACAAACAAATAAATAACCCAAATCCACCCCACCCACCCCCCAAAAAACCCAAGAGGCACTCTTGGGGCATAGTGTTCTGCACCCCCTAAATTGAAGGATTCGGGTTGTAAAGGTGTCAATAAACCATTTTTTCATAAAGACACTATAGCCTCCACTGTGTCTTAATTTTCCAAAGGGAACACAAACCCTTGTAAGTGCCAAGACCCCTGGAATCTCTCACAGAGCTCTGCAGAGATTGAGGTGGCCCAGTAATGATATTTTAACAGGTATCTTTGTGCTCTTTTGGAGTATAAGAAATAATGATATATGTATAAGAAAAATGTATAAGTATAAGAAAAATGAAGTTTTAGGGCCAGCATGGCATCAATAACATTTTGTTCCACATTTGGCTGTTTCTCACGCCACTCCCTTAATGGATGTGGAAATCACAGCATCACTGAGTGGAATAAATCCACCTGAAGGAAAGGTATTCATTATACAGTATCTGGTTCTGAGATCAGCCTTAGCCAAATTCTAAATGGCATGTCCAAGACTTTCTAATTCCAGCAAACACCTCAAGGCTGGTACTAGGTGAAGTCAGCAGCTGAGGGTAGGTGGGAACCTACTGCTTTTATTACAGCAAACTGAGACCCTGCAGATAACGTTATGCTGTCATAGAAAAGGAAGCTCTCGCAATAAAATGGGTTGTTGAATCTTTCTGCTGGCTCACAATCCACACCAACAGAGGGGAAGGGAGAATAAAGCAATACAATAAAAAAATCTAGATTGCTTTCTACCCTGAGGAGACTTATTTTACTTTTACCCTGTACTTATTCCAAGAAACTCAGGACCCCTGAAATATGTGTTTGTAGTCTGTCCCCCCCATTATTTTGATTGTAATATTGTAAACTGAATTTTATATCTTATGGTGATAGGGGAAGAGGAGAGGGAATCAAATACAAATAATAATAACTTTATCATCACAACAAGCCTTTGAGGTAGTTTCAGCTGGAAGGTTCAGCTAAAGTTATCTATCAAACTGAGTGAGAATTTGAACCTGGATCTCCTCAGGCCCTTGCCCTGCAGTTCCCAACATGTCACCCAAAACAAGAATTTATGAGCTGCCTTCCACAGAGTCTCTGAGATTTCCGTAGAAATATTATTACTGACATCCTGCACCCATTTTTTTATCATATAATCTCTAACATGTTCAGATTTGCAACCATATTTCAGGAATGGATGATAAATTCTGGATAATCTGTGCTTTGCTTTTTTTTTTTTTAAATGTTAATTAAGGTTCAGTTTCATGCTGTCTCTCCTTGCTTCTTCCCCTCCCTTCCATTTTCTTCCACTTGCTTCCCCACTCGCGCATTCTTGCCTTCCTTTCCTTTGTTTATTTTCACCAGCCTCCCACTAGTCCTGACCCAGCTGAGTTGTGCACGCAGCTGCCAGTGTGGTGCATGCTCTGGTCTCTGGTTATCTCCCGCTTAGACTACTGCAATGCACTCTGCGTGGGGCTACCTTTGAAGGTGACCCAGAAACTACAACTAATCCAGAACGCAGGAGCTAGACTGGTGATTGGGAGTGGCCACCGAGACCACATAACACTGGTCTTGAAAGACCTACATTGGCTCCCAGCACGTTTTCGAGCACAATTCAAAGTGTTGGTGCTGACCTTTAACCCCCTAAACGGCCTCGGTCCAGTATATTTGAAGGAGCGTTTCCACCCCCATCATTCTACCCGGACACTGAGGTCCAGCACCGAGTGCCTTCTGGCTGTTCCCTCACTGCAAGAAGCCAAGTTACAGGGAACAAGGCAGAGGGCCTTCTCGGTAGTAGCGCCCTCCCTGTGGAACGCCCTCCCACCAGATGTCAAACAGAACAACAACTACCAGACTTTTAGAAGACATCTGAAGGCAGCCCTGTTTAGGGAAGTTTTTAATGTTTGATGTATTACAGTATTTTAATATTTTTTTGGAAGCTGCCCAGAGTGGCTGGGGAAGCCCAGCCAGATGGGGGCGGAGTATAAATAAATAATAATAATAATAATAATAATAATAATAATAATAATTATTATTATTATTATTATTATTATTATTATTATTATTATTCTCTGTCTACGTGTGACTTGAGGCTTCTTCAGCTTCATCCTACCTCCCCGTTTCCAGGCCATCAGGCTCAACTTCCGCTCAGGCCACAGTAAAAAGAAAATGCAGAGGGGTATAGAAAAAGAAAATGCAGAGGGGTATAGAAAACGCCACCTCTGCCTCCCACTATTTGCATGTTTATTGGCATATGCAGTCCATGGGATCCCAGGGCAGGTTATAGACAGCTCCATACTATTCAACCATGCAATACATAAACATTGAACTGGAAGGGTATTCTGATCCTTCCACCCCTCCCCAAAGACATGTTCAGAAAGGTGTGTTGACCTGATGTAGAAATGTATGCAATGATGAAACCAGGTGCATCTCAGAGGGGATGCATTCCACAATCTGGGGACCAACGCAGAAAAGGTCCTCTCATATACTGCCACCCCACAAAATTCACAGGGCAGCGGAACTGCCAGCAGTTCCCTTCCCCAGAGGACTCGATGGACACCCAAGCAGGACTGTATGGAAGGAGATGCTCCTTCAGATATTTGGAGCACAAGTCATTTAGGGCTTTGCATATTAATGTAAACGCCTTGAAATGGGCTAGGAGGCACACTGAACACCACTGCAGGTCTTTGGTGTAATATATGTCTGGACACTAGTGCCTGCCAGCACTGTGGCTGCCGCATTCTGCACCAATTGCAGCCTCCAAACCGTCTTCAAGGGCAGCCCCACATAGAGCATACTACAGTAGCCCAGTCTTGAAGTTACCAGAGCATTCAGGCTATCTCTGTCCTGGATTGTGGCCATTGCTACCATCATAAACAAAACAAACACATTGTCAAGAGATAAGTAGCATGATAGGAAGAATCTCTAAAATATATATACAGTAATTAAGATCAACTTGCTTTCCCCCCAATTTTAAAAACATAGCTATAAAGAAAAAGAGCTGTAAACTAAAAATAACACCATTAATCTTCACCAGGTTTACCTCTGCAAATTTTTCCTTTAGTGTTTGGGCACTCATTGCAAACCTGGTTAGGCTGTTGCAAATGAGACATTTGAAACATGATTCTGGCCTGATCGTTGGCATCAGACATATTCTTTACCTTGAGTAAAATCAATGTGTTTCTTGTTTCAGAATATAAAGGACAATGCAATCAATAAAGACTCAAGTCTTCTACTATGAGGGTAGAAGAGCTGCTGTTCTGCTGGGATTTTAACAGTAACACACCTCCAAATACAGCATAGTTTGAAATCTTAGTGCCATAAATTCCTTGAAAAGAACACACTGCTCACTCATATATAGTTGTCAGAACCATGTGATACCTTTAGGAGGCACAAACATGGTACAAAGAAACAAAAAAATACATGCTCAGAATTGTCTCAAGTCAATATCTCATTAAGGATACAGATCCCACAATGTAACAACATATTTACAAGCCTGATCAGGAATCCACACCTTAAGGACTTGAGGGTATTAAACCCAATACCCCTTTTCTTTCTTCTTTTTGTGCAGTGGTGGAAATGTGAGCATGAGCATCCGAATCCAGATTTCTGGAAGGGCAGATATGATCCACTGCCTTAACATTCACATGAAGAAATGGCGCTATGCTGAAGTTTTTTTTGTTCTTACTTGACCCTCTGTCTCATTATTGATTCTGTAGAGTTTTAAGTGCATTAAGAAGTTTAATTTAAGAAGGTAAGAGCCTACTGGGTCACGCCAAAGGTCCAGCTAGTCCAGCATCTTGTTCTCACAGTGGCCAAACAGATACATGTGGGAAGCACTCAAGAATGCCAAGGTCCCTGAGTGAGTTCTGTGATGGAGTGGGGATCTGAACCCTGCTCTCCCAGGTCATAGTCCATCACTCTAACCATTACACCACTCTGGCTCCCTTGAGAGAAGCTTAAAATATGCTAATTTTAAAAATAAGATAAAAATCAATTAATGTGACATAGCTGTTTGAATGAATATAGCCTGTCAGCTTCCCTCCACCCTTTCTTCTTTAATGCACATTGAGCTTGTAAAACATCTGGGCGGCTGGGTAGGTTTCAACAGAGCCAAGCAACATCGTTACATCTTTAGTGCAATGTGTTCCTGCCAAAATCAATTCACTATATTGCATTTCTGGCTTCCTTTGATCTTCCTTTGATGTAACATTTTTTTCCGTCAGCTCTACTCTCGTTCCAGAAGAAACAAACTTCCGATTAACAACAATAACAGGATAATGCTTATTAATTAATTAATTAAAAACCTGCTTTCGGCAAAACCCTCCTTGTAGAAAGCATCCGAGCTTCTTCTTCCTCCTGGACACCAACCTTCATACTATTCGGCACTTCAAGTTATGCAGCAGGTGAAAACTGCTGCAGGCAATATGTGTGATATCCACCTCCTTCAAATGTCTCATCTGCATCAATATCAAAGGCAAATAACTCAAGAGACCAGTCTATTTACATAGTCGGCCTGTACCTGTGGATGAAAGTTTCATACAATACGAACCTGCGGGTACAGTGGTGCCCTTCAGAACTTTCCCTGACCCTGCCCTTTCTGTATGAGGAGGCAAGGATGGTCACCCCTTTCTCTTGAAAAGTACATAGAGTTGGAGGAGGAAGTTGGAAGAGTGACAGTCTCTCCCACTTCCTCTTAATGTGCTTCTCAAAGCAGCTGGATCTGACTTCCACCCAAATTGTCTGGAAAAGTGAAATGTGGATGTACACCCTGTCAGTATGCCTTTCAGCCGATGTGCAGCGACTGGGCTGAATAACTGGTTCTGCCCCGACTGGGCTAGACGACTGGAGCATTTTCAGACACCTTCCAATCCTGGAAAACAGAAAAACTGGACCCACAACTGTGCATTGTGAGCACCAGACTCATGCGGAGTATAAATAACACGGAAGCTAGATGTGAAGCATAACTCCTTTTATTTCTAATAGCTACTACAAACTAAAGAACTGCTGGCTTGCATGAGTGTTACAGCTCCCACTCTGCCATCTAGTCACAACATAGATAAGACTCTCTTCACACACAGAGTCAGGCGGTCAGTCAGGAGCGGAAGAGTAGAAGAGCAGTTTCCGCCCCCTCATTTCTCAAAACATCAGATCAGGAGATTCTTGCAATGGGTGGGGGTGAAAATATCAACACACCCTTTCTCTCTCCCTGTCTCTTGGTAGGGGTGGGGAAGGAGCTGATCTAGGGGAGTTTGTGGGCAGAGGGAGCCAACTCTTTGGCTGCTAGCTTCTGAATACAGTGGTACCTCTGGTTACGAACTTAATTCGTTCCGGAGGTCTGTTCTTAACCCGAAACCATTCTTAACCTGAGGTGCGCTTTTGCTAATGGGACCTCCCGCTGCTGCCACGCCGACGCCAGGCAATTTCCATTCTCATCCTTGGGCAAAGTTTGTAACCCGAGGCACTACTTCCGGGTTAGCGGAGTTTGTAACCTGAAGCGTTTGTAACCCGAGGTACCACTGTACAGCTTTAAAAGTTGCTTGGGATTACTCTTTTCAAACACTCCCCAGTGCCACTGAAATAAAAGACCCATGGTCCTGATGAGAGAGTAAATTCCCTCCTCTTGGGTCAAACATACCCTCTAACATTTCTTCAATGAAAATAGGGAGGTTCTATTGAGGAAAAGTGGGACATTCCGGGATCAAATCAGAAACCGGGATGACTTCTGAAAATCCAGGACTGTCCCTGGAAAATGGGGACATTTGGAGGGTCTGTAAAAAGTGAAAGCACACACATGCACTTTCTGCCCTAGGTGCATCAAACCAGGCAGTGGTGGTAGCTCTGCCACTGGAAGGCATGGTAGGAGTTTTCATGATATTATGCATAACCCCCTAACATAAATCCTGGCTGTGCACATGGCTAAAGAATCCCTGGCAGATGGCCATCCAACCTCTGTTTAAAATCCTCCATTGAAGGAGAGTCCACCACCTTCCAAGGGAGGGACTGTTCCACTGTCCAACAGCTCTTAATGCCAAAAAGTTCTTCTTAATATTTAGTCAGAATCTCCTTTCTTGTCATTTGAATCCACTGGTTTGGGTTCTAGCCTCTGGCACAGCAGAAAACAAGCTTGCTCAATCATCCATGTGACAGCAGTTCAGATATTTGAAGATGGTATTATCTCTCCTTTCAGTCTTCTCCAGGCTAAGCATATTTTTCACCACTCTTGGTTTTCCCCAATCAGCTGAGCAGCACAAGGGGATGAAAGTTTTAACCCTGTTGGAGAATATGCAAGGCATGCTGAGGATTATGCAAAATGTCTGGACAGTGTACAAAATTCAGCATGCATATCTATATATCTATCATCTATATCTATCTATCTATCATCTATCTATATCATCTATCTATCTATCATCTATCTATCTATCTATCTATCATCATGTATCTATCTATCATCTATCTATCATCTATCATCTATCTATCTATCATCTATCTATCTATATCTATCATCTATCATCTATCTATCTATCATCTGTCTGTCTGTCTGTCTGTCTGTCTATCTCCCAAAGCTGATTGGAGAATCTGTATATTGCCTGGGAAATATGCACAATTCCCACTTCAAGGAAGGATTCTCTATGAAGCCCTGTGAATAGGCACAATGGCTGGTTATTATGTACATTAACCACTCAATTTGCATACCCCTGAACATGAGAATGCATTGCTCCTCATTTATATCCTTGCCTCCACATCCATCCCAAGTATGATATTCATGAATGTGAATGTACTCTTTCCAGGTAAGTTTTGATATGGATGCAAAGTGGTCCAATTAATTGGTAATCAGTAAACTACCTTTACTGTGCTGATGAACTATGCAAGAGTTTCAGAAATAGGATCTCTTTGATAATTAATTCTGTAGCAAATGTTTCTTCCTGATCTTCTTTCTTAGTATTTTTTTTAATACACCAAATTTAAAGGTTAATGAGAAATCTGTTCATTAATCTGATTTCTTTTACAAAAGAGTAACTGGAATGATAGCTAAATATTTTGTTAATTTTCCCTTTCACAGTTTGGTTTGAAATGCCATGTGGGGGAGAACATTATCACATGATAATAAATATATTCTTTGCAATGGTGAATACCAAACAGATGTCATTGTGGAGCGCCACTCAACAAAGGGAAATTTAAGTAATCTTACATCATCTTAAAGTATTTCTCCTTCAAGGCCTGAGCCTTCCCTAAGATTGAACTGCAGTTAGAATTAATTTGAGCCACTTTTTATTTTATTGATTTAAAAAGGGATGGGAAACCTATGGCCCTCCAGACACTGGTGCTGCTGAATTATTATTTGTTTGTTTGTTTGTTTGTTTGTTTGTTTGTACCCCGCCCATCTGACTGGGTTGCCCCAGCCACCATTGGTCATACTGGCTAGAGCTAGAAATCATCCAATTGGTAAATTGATTAGTGTCTGCTTGTTTAAAAGAAGATTGCCTTGGAAAACGTCGTCTTACAAAGGTTCCCTTCACAGACCTACAGTTCCCAGAGTTCCTCAGGAAAAGGGACTCAGAGTTCAATCACTCTGGGAACTGCAGCTGAGGGCAGGGAGTAGGGGTTTCCTAAAAACTCTCAATGCCCCTAACAAACTACAGCTCCCAGAATTCTTTGGAGGAAGCCATGACAGTTTAAAATGTTATGATACTGCTTTAAATGTGTGTTTTGAAAGTGCCCTCGTATCTTAGCCTAACCCACATGACAGGCTTGTTGTGATGATAAAATGTGGGAGTGTGGGAGAAGCTATGTGCACTGCCTTGAACTCAGTAGAAAGTTGAGATATAAATGTAAAAAATAGTTAGATCATGTGCTTCCCTTTAGTGCAGGTATGGAGAACATTTGGCCCTCCAGATGTTGCTGACGTACAACTCCCATCATCCTTGGCCATTGGCTATGCTTGTTGGGGCTGGTGATAATTGTAGTTCTGCAACATCTGGAGGGTCAAAGGCTCCTCATGGTCGCTTTAGGACAGGCTTCCTCAACTTTGGCCCTCCAGGTGTTTTTGGCCTACAACTCCCATGATCCCTAGCTAGCAGGACCAGGGGTTAGGGATGATGGGAATTGTAATCTCAAAACATCTGGAGGGCTGAGTTTTAGGAAGCCTGCTTTAGGACGTAGCCACAAAGAGAGAGAGAGGCTTGAATGCAGTGCCATTTTGAGGGGTGACTCACAACTTACCACCTTCTCCCCCTACACAGGCTTGGTTTTCCAGGCACCGTGCCCATAAATGTGAAATTGCAGCACCACAACAGATTGTGGCCCTGAAGAAAAAAGTTTTCTTCGGGGGGGGGGGGGCGGAGAATTGTGCTGCAAGATTGCGTGAGATCATGGCAACCAAAATGGCTGCGGCTCTTTCACGATAAAAAACAGGATGTCCCGGTTTTTCTGGGACACTTGCGGGGTATGGGTTAAGCTCTTCCCTCACTGACCACAAGCTTTCTGGAAAGAGCTTAGCTCAGAGTGTGCAAGCTGCCGCCACAGCAAAAATAACCAAGAAGAACCAAAGTGGTTGCAAATTTCTCTTCAAAAGCCTGCGTACTCCTGTGGTCATAAGTCATAGTGTGGTTTAGTGTGGAATGCGGACCCCCCTATCTATCTAGGGGGAACATTTAACAAAACAGCAGGCAGGTGAGATTAATATGTGCGCCGCTCACATATTTTCAGCATTCATTGATGCTGGTTTGTAGATAGAAAAGGCAAACATTTGCTGTAGACATAATACCATTGATTATGACAGGGTGATACCTGTTTATGACAGTGATAAATGAGGCTTCAAAAGCCACCCAACCTTGTCTGGCTAAAAGGTCTCCTATAATGAAGGGATAATTTGCTGTTGTCATGACACCAAACGGGCTTTGAAAATTACCAGTGGCATAATTAAGCAAACTTTTACTTGTAGGTCGATTTTTTTAATTAAATAAAAATAAAAATCTCCCTACAGATAAAAGTGCTTTAAAGTTATTCTTTCTTCTTTGAGGACAGGGGAGATAAACTCTGCAGCTGAGATAATAATCAGCATTTATTGTCGGGAGGCCGGGAGATGTACTGTTTGACAGATGTGGCAAGTCTCCTGGTATATGAGCCAGCAGCTGCACGCTTGATCAACAAAATACACATTAATTTTGCACTTGTGGAACTGGAAAAAGTAAACTAAACAGGTTAGTAATTTTTCTTGCATCAGCACAGTGTACTTACATGTGTTTCAAAAGCACTTTTTTTTTGCAGATGTTGGACAGGAAGAAAGGAAAGTTTAACTAATTCTCCCAGAATTAAAAAATACAATAAGCAAAGCTTCTCCACTTATCATTCTCTGTACAGTCAGATACACTAGAGGACAGGGTTCATATACATGCTAGTATCAGCATACTGCATCCTGTACAAAATGCAGAGTACTTTGCTGTGACAATGCCTACAGACACACACACACAGCAGGAGCATCGAGCTGCCAGTTAATTTTCCCACAAGGATGGTGTGTGTAAAGTTAAAAAGGTAAAGGACCCCTGGATGGTTAAGTCCAGTCAAAGGTGACTGTGGGGTGCGGCGCTCATCTTGCTCCAGGCCAAGGGAGCTGGCATTTGTCCACAGACAGCTTTCCAGGTCATGTGGCCAGCATGACTAAACCGCTTCTGGCGCAACAGGGTACCATGACGAGTGCCAGAGTGCATGGAAACGCTGTTTACATTCCTGCCGCAGCAGCACCTATTTATCTACTTGCACTGGTGTGCTTTCAAACTGCTAGGTTCTATAGCAGTTTGCATTTTAAAAAACAATCTAAGCAAATAAGTGAATTATTTTAAATCTCTTATAGATAAGATTATTCAATTTATAGGATATATATCATTGTATTAAGCCCAAGAACCACATATATATGTTTCTCTCTCTCTTTAGGCTTACATACCTATTTTATCCATTCTTAAGGAAATCAGCCCTGAGTGCTCACTGGAAGGACAGATCGTGAAGCTGAGGCTCCAATACTTTGGCCACCTCATGAGAAGAGAAGACTCCCTGGAAAAGACCCTGATGTTGGGAAAGATGGAGGGCACAAGGAGAAGGGGACAACAGAGGACAAGATGGTTGGACAGTGTTATCGAAGCTACCAGCATGAGTTTGACCAAACTGCGGGAGGCAGTGGAAGACAGGAGTGCCTGGTGTGCTCTGGTCCATGGGGTCACGAAGAGTCGGACACGACTAAACGACTAAACAACAACAACAACACCTATTTTAAAGCATCAGCTAGAACACTTATATTATATATAATGAAAATAAATACAAAATAGAACCAAAATCCACATTTAAAGCAGCAAAATTAACAGAATAACTCTCACTCTTATTCTCTTGAGCATTCTCTTAAATATTAGAAAGACATTTCAAATGCAAATCGACACATCTAAAGCATCATTAGCTTAACTGAGATGGCTGCACCCATGTTCTCTCCCCCACAGAAACATCTCCCATACACATCCTTAGCAATCTTTCATGTACACATTTTTTTCTGCCCGTAACACAGATCATCGCCAACCATTTGTCTCTAATTAATTAATACCCGTGGGACTAGTAAGTAGACCCAGCAGTTGGGCATTTGCAAACCATGCCCCCCTCCCCACTCTCCAGAGTTATTCTCGGGATCCATGCCCAAAATTCAGCCCATGGGAATTGTGTAGGAAAGGCGGTTACTCAGATAGCAAGCACAAACCTGCAGTATCTAGAACAGGCTTGACCAGAAAAAAATATTACAAGCCTAATTCACAATTTAGGCTAGGCAGGAGCTTTGTCAAAGGAGTCTGGCGATGACAGGCCAAAGAACAAGTTGTGAAAGGGTGTGGCAGGAATTGGGAGCTGTGCTTGGAAGGGCTGGATCCGGCGTTTTCTTTGTAGCTTCCGCCTTCTCACTCAACATGTGGGCTCCCAATTTTCCCAGGTTCAGAAGGAATAACACTGGCTGGCTGCTTTTTTGCCAGCCTAGAATACTATGCTGCCTGAGGTAAAACACAAGAAGGTGCCTCACTCAGACTGTTGTTCCATCTAGCTCAATGTTGTCTATACAAACTGGAAGCAGATCTCTACGGTTTCAGAACAGGGGTTTGTCCCAGCCACACCTGGAAGTTGAATGTGGGAGTATTGCATGCAGGATATGTCCCCAAATGGCACTACTATTCAATGCAAACAGCAGCACTCAGGGCTGGTCAGTGTATTTATTGTGGCACCTGGGGCCGAAAACCTCATGCCTTTCCCCATCCCTGGGAGTGAAAAATTAATAATAAGCAACTTAACTATTTCCAGCCTTTTCCTGACAGCAGCCTGAGAGGACCACTCATTCTGCCCAATGGTAGGGTTGGCCTGATCTCTCCATATGGTCTACTAGTTTCAGGAATTTAGTAGTGTCTAGCACCCACAAACTCATAACACTGCTTTCTCTTGCCTGTCCTGAAACTTCCAGCACCCAGCTTCTTTGCATGACCTAGAGCAGTAGGAGAGAGGGAGAAAAACCACTCCCTATCCACCTTCTCCACACCTTGCCTAAGATTATATACAGATTATATACACATACAGATAGAGTGCATTGGGGACTTAATAATACCTTAGTAATATTATTTGACCAGTGTCAAAGCAATGATTTTTTTTTTTTTTGAAGCGATGATTCTTCAACATCAACTTCGCTGGCCTGGTCATGTTGTTTGGATGCCTGATTATCATCTTCCAACGCAACTACACTGCTCCCAACTTAAGAATGGAAAGCGTAATGCTGATGGACAACAAGAGGTTTAAAGACGTTCTCAAGGCAAATCTTTTTTAAAAAAATGCAATATAAGCATGGATAATTGGGAAACACTGGGCTGTGAGCGCTCCAGTGGAGAACAGCCTTTACCAAAAGCGTCATGGACTTTGAAAAAGCACAAACTCAGGACAAAAGGGAGAAATGAGCTAAGGAAGGCACGTTTGGCAAATCTTCACCATGATAAAATCCCGCCCAGAAACCTATGTCCCTAGAGTGAAAGGATCTAGAATTGGCCTCCACAGTCAGTTACAGCCACACCATTGATGCCATATTCATGGAAGACAATCTTATTTGGCTATGAGTGATCGCAAGAGAAGAAGAAAGTAATATTTCCTTTGTTTGTAAAATCACAATCTGAGCTTAAGAGGATGCGAGGCGGCAGATCCGCCAGATGCTCAGAGGAACCAAAGCACTGCTTTCAGTCTGTCTTTCTCTTCCCATTACAGCCTGCTTAAACTGCCATTTGTTACAAGCTCATGTCCCCTGACCTCATCTCTGCAGGTGAATGGCCCATTCAGGAAGCATCAGTACCCATTAAGGAACATTAAGGCTCTTTTGTGTCCTAGCCCTGACTCCCATCTGGAATCACTTAAGGTAAAACCATAGTAATACAGAGCCATTCACTGTAATTAGATAGCAAACTTGCAACAATACCAAGAGGAGGAGAGGAGGGGAGAAGGTGGCTTGTTCTGCAAGTATATTATCATGGATTCGAAAACAATGCTCCTCTGGAACATGTCCAAAGTGAACATACTAAAAATGGGGATTCAGGAGATTTCCCCAGTGCCGTCACATTATGGTACCCAAAGTAGACACCTCAGAGCTCTTGGTATTTTTGCTGTCATGTTCTTTAACGCTGCAATGTACAGAGGTTGATATACCACTACTTTTGGTATAAATGGCTCCTGGAGTGGAGATGTGAGAATGTGTAATTTTACAAGTACTGTATGCTGGTTTCTTTCTTTCTTTTTCATGGATGTTGCTATTATTATAATATTAGCTACAGTTATTTAAAGCCTAGACATAATTCAACATATATTTGTAGACTGTGCAATTATAGTTTACTTGTTTCCATTTCAGTACATTTTTAATATATTAACGTTTGCATGTGTGTAAATTTTTGACTGAAGTATGTTACTGAACCTTGTTACTGAACTCTTTCAACAGAAGGATTCTATTGATTTAATGTATGTGAAAATTGTATTATGTGTGTTATAAGGGGGAAAAACTGCTCCCTTTCCCTTATGGGGTACCCAAGAGCCTGTATAGAATCCTCTTTTTAGGTTCTCTATAGGTAGGAGAAAATAACAGAGGCCAACTAGAGAATATTGAGAAGCAAGGCAGCTAGTAAGCCTGATCTTTATTAAAGCTGTTGCAACAGGGTGCTCCCCCACATGCAGGAGAGAGGAGGAGGACCCACAGCCATGCGTGCATGCCCTTATATAGACATTTTAAATTGCCCCCCCGGAGTCCAAGACCACCCCCAGAAACATCATACATACATCACAGAAGGGGTGTAGCCCAAGACCCCCCCCCCAGATATATCATACCTATATCACAGAAAAGGCGGTCTACAACAGAAATCTAAGTGCGTTGTTTATCTCCTGTCTGCATTATCTGGGTTTCGGCCACTCTTTTGTTATTATAACTACTTAATTCCTGAATCTAGGTCACAGGTCACAGGTCACAGGCTCACACCCTGTTCATATCTTGAATGTGCCCTTAAGACAGGATTTGTGAGGAAACAGACAATGGGGAGGTTTCCAACTTTGACCTTGCAGAGAAATATTTGAGGTCATTTGTTCAGGACTTTTTCTATGGGGTTTCAGGCATGTGGTTTATATATACAGTTATGAACATTTTAGAATATATATATGTATATGACCTTAAAATTCTTATAACATGTGCATTAATCCTGGTTTTGACCGATAAAGCTTTATGCAACTTGGGACCCAAATACCTCAAGGACTGTTTCTCTCCATGCAAACTTACCTGGATGTTGTATTCGTCATCAGAGGCCTATCTCTGTGTGCCTTCTCTGAAGGATGTGCAAAGTGTAGCAACATGAGGACATGCCTTCTCAGTGGGTAGCTCTCTGCTCTTCCTGCTGTTTGCTTCCAGTTCCCAGGCTAAAGCATTTCTATTTACCAAGGCCTTTGGCTGTTAATTGGGATGGAATTTGGTTGTGGTTTTTTGGCATATTTAGTACTCATCTTTTAGTGGTGATTATTAGAATTTGTCATTTTTAATATATTTTTGGATGAATGTGGAGTCTAAATGTATTTCATGCTGTAAGTTGTTTTGGGACACTCTTCTCTGTGTGAAAAGCAATGTGGTGATGATGATGATGATGGAATTATTGTCATCAGGGAAGGGCTTTCGTGCGTTGCATTTGTTGTATTACTAGCTGTTTTGGGCTTCCTTTTGGAAGGAAAAGCAAAGTATAAATCTCAAATGAGATGCACAGTTGGGGTATATGTGTGTGTTTGTGTGTGTGTGTAATATTTTTATTAAATATTTCTTACTTTACAAAAATACATGAATTGTCTCTTTTTTCAAGTTGCATTTTCTACAGATCAGTTTCATTTGTTGTGAAAATGAACAATTTTTACATAGGAAGCTGCTGGTATTCCATTTAGCTTGGTATTCTCTCTGCTAGCGATGCTGAACTTACCACCCTCTAGACATGCTTCCACCCCAGTTCCCATCTGCCCAGCCAGCATAGCCAATGATCAGGGATGAGGGGATCCGGAGTCTGTCACAACATCTGTCACTGATCATTGACCAGCTCCCTGTCCCTTCTCTATGCTCACTGGCCAATTGGAACTTCAGAATTCCAGACATAGGTCTTGTCCAGCTCTTCTGGGAGGTGCCCAGGGTAGAACCTAGATCTTCTACATGCAAGGCATGTACACCACTACTGAGATATAGCTCTTCCCCCATTTTATCAAATACCGTAGTGACTGCAGGTAAACAAAAACAGCAGAACCTACAGACGCATTGTGGTTTTTAAAAACGTGTTATCTACAACAGCACTTAGAAAGAAGAACAGTGCTGGAGTGGTAGAGATGGCTGTCAGCAGAAACCACACTTGAGGTTGGGTCCCTATCTGCTTTTTTGGTGTCCGAATTTCTAAGCATATAAATTTGAGCAATGGACAGGCTCTAGCCATTGAAGTGCCCTTTTATTTCCTAGTCACACTGCAGGGAGACAGAAGGGGTGGGCTCAACATGCTCCTGCCATTGTTTAAACTTAACCCTATTAACAGTGAAATATGTTTGGAGGACAACATCTAATCCAAGTTCCAGCATACCTAATTAAAATTAATCTTCCACCACTTACTGCACTGATTTTTATTACCATCATTTGGAACTTCCAAATTAAATAAGGTGAGCAATGTCTGTGCCATTCATTCTCCAAATTAGTATTTATGGTTTAACTGTGAAACATTATTTTGCAAATGACCGTTTTACAGTATCTGCTGTTATTGCAATGGACAGCGATCATATTTATCTTGTGTCTGTTCCCCAGAAGGTCTCTATTTGCAAGCTTATATTTGGGATAATAAAGCTACAATTATTCCTTTCGAAGCCGCCCGGCTCTTTCTTTAATGCTAGATTTGTTCTCCTCCTGCTTCCAGTCAATAATTGCTCTCCTGCTTCCATTTAGCCTTGCGATTAGGGGAAAACCACACACGGCAAGAACAAAACAAATGCATAAACAAGCAAACGCCTTGTGTACTTGTAGTTTGCTTCTAGTTTAATTAGCATAGGTGGTAGAACACATTTTTCATCCAGTGTTCTATAAAAATCAACACAGATTATACTCTTCTTTCAATGTCAAGGCTGAGAGCGCAATCTGCCAGGAAGTTTTCGTACACAAGGCGCACGGAAATGAACAGGAGTTGTGCAAAAACTACTACTGTAATATTGTGCGATACCTGTGCATTTCTGTGGGAAGAAGAGTTTGGATTTGATATCCCGCTTTATCACTACTCGAAGGAGTCTCAAAGCGGCTAACATTCTCCTTTCCCTTCCTCCCCCACAACAAACACTCTGTGAGGTGAGTGGGGCTGAGAGACTTCAGAGACGTGTGACTAGCCAAGGTCACCCAGCAGCTGCATGTGGAGGAGCGGAGACGCGAACCCAGTTCCCCAGATTACGAGTCTAGTACTCTTAACCACACTAGCTGGGAGCTGTGCAGGAGGCTTTTTCAATGGATGGAGGTCTTTGCATCGCTTGCCCACAGGGTACATCCTTTTAAAGGCACAAGCTAGATCAGTGGCAATCAGTGGGGAAACTCAGAATTCTTAGGAAATGTAACGGAGGCTCTTTAACCAGTAAAGGTGGATGGCCTTCTCTGTATGCCCTCCACTTCATGGGGAATTATGGAGGGTAGCCGCAACACAAGAACGGGCCTTTTCAGTGGTGGCTCCACATTTGTTTTCTGCTCACCCCAGGGATGCTCGCCTGGTGCCATCATTACTTATCTTTAAGCACCATACAAAAACATATCTTCAGTTTTTAATTATCTGTGGGTTTTAGCCCTGCCTTTGAAAAAGATTAATTTTTGATTGTCCTCTGTTTTGATTTATGCTAGTTTTAATGTGTGTGTTATTTATTGTCGCAAATTGCTTTGAGCTACTTTCTTTTTTTGCGGGGTGGGGGAAAGTCAATGAAGAAGTTAAATGAATAATACATAAATAGTAAGATTTTCTTGAAAGACAGATTGCCTACTATTACTAATGATTTTCTGAAGTGCACAATCAGAGGGACATGTTAGGTGCTCCAGATACTGCGTGTTAAGTTCATGGAGGATAATAAAGACACCTGAAGACAGCCCTGTTTAGGGAAGTTTTTAATGTCTGAAGTTTTATTTTGTTCTTAGTCTTCTGTTGGGAGCTGCCCAGAATGGCTGGGGAAACCCAGCCAGATGGGTTGGGTATCATCATCATCATCCAAAGTCCAAGAGACCCAATCTGTGTCCTCCAGCATGAGCTCATGTGAGTTTCTTGAACAGATCTCAGAAGCCTCTAGAACACAACAGGGTCTCCAAGGAGAGGGCACACTGGTTTTCCCCAGTGTTTTCCTTGATGCTGGAGAATTTGAAAACAGTTGCGCTAAAGAGCTATTTCCTCTATAACCAGCAGTATTTACTCTGCTGTTGGATGGTGGTTAATGGGTTTGGTTTTAAAAAAAGTTTTATTTCTTGCGCTATGTAGAATGAGTTGCATTTGGCATTGTTTTGTTCTTCCTAGCTAGTTCTTTCTCTCAAGACTCCAGACTTGGAGAACCAGGCCTTCCTATTCTTAGTTATGGTAGTTCTTTATTGTCTCCATTTTACAGATAAGGAACTGAGGTTGAGAGAAAGTGATAAGCTCAAGGACACGGAAGACAATAGGAAAAGGAGACCACAGAATATAAAAGATCTTCTGATTGCCCTTTATCAGCAAGCTTTCCTTTCAGCCGATAAAGGTTTCAGGCTGTGAAATCTTTTTAAAAAGGACAGAAATTGGACTTTTTGTTAAAGCAGGAAAGGAGAAATATGTGGTATTTGCGATTTCACACATTCATTCATTTTAGTGCTGGGACCAGCATGCTCATTTCCCATTAAGACAGGAAATGAAAAAGGCAGTGCTGAATGGCTTATAAGAAATATTAACCTAATAGTAATCTGCTCATTTAAAGCAAGGGAGGTAGACATAAGACGAGATGAAATGTACACTGTAGAAAAGTAACATTGCAATAGTTGTCATAACTTTTAAGCACTATGCAAGTTCCTAATTCTGCAGTACCTTTAGCTACAGAAGACGAGCTGAAAAATCAGTCAAATATATTCAGAGGAGACGTTTTCTGAAAATGAAATTAATGGGTTGTCATCATCTATGAGCCAGAAAAGCAGAAGGCATCCCGTGAGGAAATGCTCCAACTCATAGTAGCATCATTAAAATGATAGATTTTTCAGACTCATACACAGAAGTTTTTCACATAATTGTGTCTTAGGAGCAATCTGCAATCATTTCATCTGCAAATAATTGAGATTTCATATTTATTGATGCTGGAACTTGAAGCTAGTTTCATCTTTAAAACAAATTTCAGACACAAGAACCCATTTTCCTCCAATTCAGTTTTGAAAAGTATTTGCGGTTTATAAACCCAACACTACATCAGTTCTGGCTGCAACTGTCAAATACAATTATATTGTCCTACAGCTTGACTCTTGGTGGGAACTAATTTTATATTGTGAATGAAATATCATATAAACAGTAGCTTCAGGATGGATTTTGACAACTGGGAATGAATCATTACCTGAGGCATACTTAACACTACAGACTTACAGCTCATGCACATTTACTTGGAAGTAAGGCCCAATGAGATCAGTGAGACTTGCTCCTAGGGAAATATGCACTGCGGCTACAAACTGGTTTAATAAGCATTTCTTTTCTCCAGGGAGCTGCAGTTCTTTGACTTATGGATGGCTAAGAGAATTCTCAGCACTCTTCACAAACCCTGATTCCTATAATTCTTTGGGAGAATACCACACTTAAACTGCCATAGAACCATGTTATTTTGACGTGCTCTTAAAAGCAAACCACATGGAGTTTTTCATATTGCATATGACTGTGAGATTAAACATAAATCTATCAGCTTTCCACACCTACTTGGAAATCTGGGGAAGCACAGCAGTTGCAGTGTTTTGTTTAGTCATGCGAACAGAGACTATTGCTTTCCCAAGAGTAGCATTCTGAATATGGAAAGCTTTTAACGTATTTTTTTGCAGACCCAGTCTCTGAGCAGTGTGAGATTCCAGCAGTTCCAGGTGCGCTTCCCCAGGGTCTGTGTTTACTTTTGGAAACGAGGCACAGCGGAGACTGTGATGTCTTTATGACATATGGTTTATTTACACTTATATACAACCTGAGCCTAGGAAGGAGACTTTTTGTCTTAATGGCCCAACAACCAAGCTATCACCGCAGCACAGGAGACTTAGCCTAGCTTAATTAGCTTTTGACATTTGCTAACTCCCGGGGATTAGAAGTGTCTAGTACCCAACTTAATACACAGAGGTCCAGCATCCAGTTTTAACACTCCCCGTCTTTCTAACACACCCAAATAGAATATGTAAAATTAGCAAGTATGATGGCCAAAATAAGAAATATAGACGGAAAGATAGTAACAACTGAGCAGGAACAATTTGAAGGGTATTCAAAACAAAGTGGCATTAAGATAAATCTACAAGCAGGGATAAAGCTGTGATCAGCAGCAGACAAAAGAAAGGATCGTGAATACAAGGAGAAAAAAAACAGAAAATCAATGGAGATGTAGCAAACTAAAGAATTTGTAATAGGATGTTAACGAAAGATAGGTTTGGAAGTCTGTATTAGATTTGATAGGATGGAAAAATGTATGCCTAATGTTTACTGAACAATGCATTTTTTTAAATAAAAAAAGTACTAACACCCACTGGCTTATAGAGGTCTAGCACTCACAAACTCATCATAGTAGGGTGTGTTCTATGGCAAACAACCAAGACCAACGTGGTCTTGGTAAACACAATTATGGTGCAAACGCGCGCATTTATTTGTATTTTTGCAATTGCATGTATTGAGCGAGGTATGATGGCCAACATGAAAATCTGAAGCAGCTCCCACCCCACGCTCTCCTAAACACTGCACCCCAATGCCAGCGCCCTGCGCCCCATTTTGCAGAATGCACCTGCGTCTCCCACCCCCCGCGCAGGCAAAACATCCACCTGTCCCTGCTAGGCGCGCGCGCGCAAAAGGACCACGTACCCAAAAGGGGCACCTACTCCTGAGCCACCCCCAACTGGATCCCTTCCTCCCCCAGCCCCGGAGACAGCCGCAGACCCACCCGAGGGAACTTTTTAACCCTTCCTCTCCCCGACCTTGGGCGCACACGCACGTCGGCGTGGGCTGTGCGCTCTCGGCGTCGCCGGCGCCGCCCGCTCGCAGCCAACTGCGCTCTCCGCCCTGCCCAGCGAGGCGGGCCCGGATGCTCGGCCTTAACCCTTCAGCTTCCCGCGGCTTCCTCCCTCCGCTCCCTTCCCCCACCGCCGAGCGAGAGGGCCGAGGAAGCGGCTGAGCCGCCTGGCACCCTGTTGTGGTGCCCAGCGTAGGTGGCGTCAAGGGCAGCGGCAGCAGCGCCGGCGGCGGCAGCAGCAGCGGAGAGGGCTGGGCGCTCCTCCCCTTCCCCAGCCCGGCGTCGGCGGCAGCAGAGGAGGAGGAGGGCGCAGAGAGAGCGCAGACATGGCGGCCAACATGTACCGAGTGGGAGGTATGTGGGGCTGGCGCGGGGGGTCCTCAGCGCAGCGCGCCCCCTCGGCTCCCGCGTTTGTCCTTGGGCACCGAGGAGGAGCAGGAGGGGAGGGTCTAGCGCCGGGCCGCCGGGGTCCCGTGGGGCGAAGGAGTGCGGCCTCGCGGGGAGAAGGTGTGCGGGGCCGGATCTCGGCCGGGCCGGAGCGAAGGGGCGTGTTGAGCGGAGCCGAGCCTGGCGCAGCACCCGCCCCCCGCGGGGAACCCAGCCTCCTCCTCCGGATGCCTTCCCACGAGGGAGGCCACGGCCCACCTGGCCAGGGAGGTGGAATTGGGGGGAGAAGCCCCCCGCGCCGCGGCCTCTCTTCCGCGGGAAAGCGGGGGGGGGGACCGCGCTCCCCGGGAATGGCAGTCTCTGCGCTTCCCTAAGGGGAGCCGGCCCAACTCTCCCTCTCTTCCCCATTAATGGAGGGGGGGGGAAGCTTCCGAGGCCTCCCCGACCCCCTCTGGCTAGAAGAAAGCTCCCCCTTCGCCCCTGGTGTGTGGGAACTCTTTCAGGGGAGAGGAAGACGCACGGCGCACCCCCTATTCTGATATCACATGTTCTGGGGTTCACCCCCCCAGCCAATTCAGCGTGGTCCTCAGCGTCCCCCCCATGTTTGCTCTCATGTGAAAATTGGCACAAGGTCTCAGGCCTCTCTTTTGTCCCATGGGATCCAGTGGGGTTGCTCCAAAGCAAGTGGAGTGGGTAGGAAAAAAAGAATAACTGGTTTGTAAAAGGATGGAGACTGGATAGGGAGAGAATTCTCCTTTTCGTTATAACTGAAACTGGGGAGACGGTGGCCCCGTCCCCGGTTAAATTAGATGGCAGTAGCAAGTGCTTTTCCCGCACAGAGTGTAGTTAACCTCTGGGATTCGCTCCAGGGCTGGTGTCAGGGGTTGGCACCACACCAGTTTGGGAGTGGGCAGGTGAATGGGCAGTATTGGCAGTGGTGAGAGCATGAGGTGAGCCCTCAGAGAGGCACTCCCTAGGGTATCCCCAAACCTGAAGCTGGCCTGACACTGGTGATGGTTTAGAAAGGGTTCAGTATAAATGTTCATTGATCATAATATCTCAATGGAAAATCCTGTGTACAGAAGTTGCATATCAGTAACAGTGTATTTGTGGGTTTCCTAGGAGCATCTAGGTGGCCTTTTTCTGGAAGTGGGATGCTGGACTTGATGCACTTTTGATACGATTTTGAACCCCAAAGGGTAATACTAGAGGAATCTCTGCTTCTTAAGTGCCAATTCATTCAAAATGGCAGCACTTATTTTCTCTGTGATTAGGCAACTTAGGTGTGGAGAAACTCTAATCTGAAATGGCCATTTAAATGGGAGGGCCACTTTCCTCTACATAGCTGTGCACACACAGCTGTGTGTGAGAGAATAATGTCTGCTTGGGTGAACCAACTTTTAAGGCCTGGTTCTCAGAATTTGCTCATTGAGGAGCATTTTGTTGTTGTGAGGTTGAAATGGGCAGGAGGAGAAAAACCATGTACATCACTTTCTGACCCTTGGAAGAAAAAGGTGGTATATAAATGTGATAAATAATACTTTTGAAGTGCAGATTTGGGCACAAGTGATGGGAATAGAACACCAGAGTGCCCCCCCCCCCCAGAAAGCTAACATGTAAGGGAGACAGCATGCCAGACTGTTACCATTTTGTAAGTACAGTACAGTGGTAGCTCGGGTTAAGTACTTAATTCGTTCCGAAGGTCCGTTCTTAACCTGAAACTGTTCTTAACCTGAAGCACCACTTTAGCTAATGGGGCCTCCTGCTGCCGCCGCGCCGCCGGAGCACGATTTCTGTTCTCATCCTGAAGCAAAGTTCTTAACCTGAAGCACTATTTCTGGGTTAGCAGAGTCTGTAACCTGAAGCGTATGTAACCTGAGGTACCACTGTACTGGCAAATCTAGATACCAATAAGTAAGTACTGGCAAATTCAGGCTGTGCAATTAAAGTGGATTTGGTGCTTATGGCCAAGAAAATACAAATAATAATAATAATTGCAAGTATTTTTATGGAAAGAATAGTGTTGGGGAAAATGCACCGGAAATAGTGGCGTTGTATCATAGGGTTGTCCAGAATTTCCCAGACATAATCTGGAATACTACAGTCGGAAGCAGTGTCTCGGCGGAAATCACTAAAAGTGTCTGGGAAAATTCAAACGTATGTTGTCGGCAGTGTCGTTTTTGGTGATTTCCCTTAAAAAAAGTTCAACAACTTTGCCAAAAAAGAGCTCGACAGTTATGTATAACCTCCACATGGATTTTGTGCAAACAAATCTGGATGAATGCTCGATAAACAGGTTGTCTGGAAGACCCCCTAGAACCTTTCTTATTAACACTATTTATTTAAAACAGAAGTGAGGAACTTGTGGCCGTAAGTGATGCCAACTCCCATCAGCATCGGCCAGCATGGCCAGTGGTCAGATGATGTGAGTTGTAGTCAAGAAATACCTGGCAGGCCACAGGTTTCCTCTTCGTGATTTAAGGTATCAGCATAAAGATTATTCCAATAATAAAGGTTAATAACATGGATAAGACGACTGTTTGTTTGGAAGAAGGTGCATAGCAGTTGAGTGGAAACTTTGGCCCTTTACATCAGGGTTTCCCAGACTTGAGTTGCTGGGAATTCTTCATAAAAAAAGAACTGTGCTGAGGGAGAACAGAAATGGAGAAGGACAGGGCAGCCTGTGCTTGAAGGTTGGAGCGCTGAAGTTCAGCAGAGAAGACAGGAACAAAGAGACAAGACTTTTCTTTCTGCTGAGGAGGAAAAATAAGGGAGTGGAGGACTATGAGGAAGTTTAGGGTCAGGCTGAATGGAACTACATCCTCATAGCACTGCAACAAACACTGAAACACCTGACCCTCTGCTTATTCTTCCAGAAGGGAAAGTCCATGGATACTTTTGACCCCATTGTTGGCCTTTCTAGCATTCAGTCATTGGAGTCCCACCTGCAGCCTGAAGTGCTACATCCTGGACTCTGATTTAGTACATCACCAGTGCTTTGTGAAGACTAGGCATGTCCCCCAGAATAACAACAACAACAACAATAATAAGTAAATAATTCAGAGAAGCCTGGCACACATGATTCCAAGGATGAGCCGAAACATACATAGCTTGAGTGGTGTGCCTTTGCACTCCTCTTTTTGTGTTAGATGTGCAGTCTTCCTAGGAAAACTACACTGAGGAACAACGAGTTTTTCCTGTTTCCTGTGGAAGCTGGCAGTGCCGGTTGGCAGGCTCTTGTGACACCATAGAGTCACCCTGCCCACTCCACCCACTCTGTTTTATGGGTTTTTTTTTTAAAGAAGGCAAAAAGACTCCAGATAAGCGCACCAGGTTCCTGAACCCTACCGAAAATCAAAGAGACAAACAAAAAATACCTGGAGCGCAATAGGGGGATGGGAGGGCAAAACTAGGAATTAGGTATAGGCATTTTAGCCTTGAGATTCCACCAGCTAAGAAATTAACTGTTGGCTTGAGTTGCACAGATATTTTGTATTTTTGTACAAATGCCCCTTATTCATGAATTGCAGAAAAAACTACCCTGTCTTTATGGCATCATTGCTCTTTAAAGATTCAGTTTGGCCCAGTGACATCTTACCATAAGAGGTAGGTTAGGCTGAGAAAGACAGCGAATGGTCCAAGGTCACTCAGTAAGCTTCATGGCTTAAGTCAGGATTTGAACCCTGGTCTCCCAGGTCCTAGTCAAATACTCTAACCACTACACCACATCAGCTCTCCTTAGCCACAGGTGCCTTAGATAACGTTAGGAATGCCCTGCCTCTTAATTCTCAGTCTGAGGGGTCGAGTGAGGTAAGGGAAGATGCTACCTGTACACATGTATTATTTTAGTTGCTTTTGACTTGGCAAAGCATATCCTGTCTTTCCTGGCCCTTTCACGTCAGGAGAAATTGGATGGGTCGTTGCAGTAGTTCTGTGAGGCTCTTTCCAATAGAGGGAATATAGTAATCTGGATTTCCTTTCTTCTGTGTTGTAAGAAAACTTGCAATACTATTGCAGCTGCATTTTTCATGTTTTCTAGTGCCAGGAGACCTGCAATCATGCTACAATCTTCTTTACGGTGTGGGAAAGTGAAATCTTAGGAGAAAGGCGGAGGCATGGCCACTTACCAGCTCACCTGTGGGGTAATTTTATCTTGCTCTGGGCAATTGCTTAATTTCACCTTTGCATTCCTCGCCAGCAGGAGCAAAGAACTGGAGTTGTTACCCTGACCTAATTGTGAGCATCTCAGCCGTTCTCTTAACGATTAATTAATGAACTTCCTCAGCAAGCAAACTTGTTTTCTTACTTTCATTCTTGCAAGAGTGTGTTGTCTTCTCTGTCCCATAAACCTGAAATGGCAAATGAGCCTTAACTTTCAAAGGGGAGCATTTATTCAGCGAAATGAGTCAGATACTGCAATTTTCTACACAAGGGCTAGGTGATCTGTGGCCCTCCAGATGTTGGATGTTGACTCTTCATCATCCCTAAGCATTGGCCATGCTGTTTGGAGCTGATGGGAGTTTGAGCCTGGCAACATCTGGAGAATTGCCCTATTCCCTACCTGTGCTCTACACGCTTCGCCTGAAAACAAGTGGGACTTAACACACATACAATAAACACATTGTCAATCTAGGAAGTAGACGGATCTTTAGGGGATGCGCAATTATACTTCCCTGTAAATGCTAGTATGTGTGAAGAAACTGGTCAAGTTTGAAAATGTCTGCAAGTAGGATGGTGTGCAATTGTTTCAGTATTTCAAGGCAGGTATGGAAGGGTTTGTAGGTAGTGCAGAGTAGGGATTAGAGGTTGAACTAGAACCTTGGGAACCAGGTTTCAAGTCTTCACTCAGTCTCTAGATAGCCTTGGTCCAGCCACTGGCTCTTAGCTTAACCTACCTGGCAGGGTTGTTGTGATGCAGGGGCAAACCATATATGCCCCCCTGAGCTCCTTGGCGGAAAGGTGGGATATAAATGTAATAATAAGAATGATAAGGCTGCCTTTCAATTTAGAGATGGACCTGTTGAACTTATATTTCTATCTTATACAGATAGAGAGATACGGAGATATATATCTTTTAAATAAAAAACTTTGAAAGCTGCAGATCTCCTTTTCACCCCTTGCTTTTTCCTGTAAGACCTATTGCAGTCGTTAAGAGTCGTCAACAGGGTCATCACAGCTATCTGCCAATCACCCATTCCCACCACCCTTCTGAGTAATACCCTCCCCACCTTCTCACTATATAGAAGGATCTGGCAACTTCTGTTTCAGTGTATCTGAAGAAGTGTGCATGCACACGAAAGCTCATACCAAGAACTAACTTAGTTGGTCTTTAAGGTGCTACTGGAAGGAAAAATTTTTTTTTGTTTTAAATAAAAAACTTTGAAAGCTGCAGATCGTCAGTACCGTCTTTAAAGAAGCAGTCTCCCTTTTCTCTTATGCAGGAGGGAATGCCTCTCTTAAGTTAATACACCTGCTACA
The DNA here is from genome assembly GCF_964270895.1 of Podarcis filfolensis. Taxonomy (NCBI): domain Eukaryota; kingdom Metazoa; phylum Chordata; class Lepidosauria; order Squamata; family Lacertidae; genus Podarcis; species Podarcis filfolensis. Next base: position 99,469,042 of record NC_139606.1, read on the forward strand.
GCAAATGCATGCATCATCTTGAAACAAAGAAAGTTGTCTTGTTTCAGAACCATTGTTGTTACGTGCGTGCATATGAAACCAGTGCATTCATTTAACAAAAACTTGTACTTTGAATCAGCTAAGATTTCTTAAGTTTAGTCCTATATTTTCAATCTCATCAGTCCTATTTTCTTCATCTCATCGTTGAGCTGCCATAGCATAGTACAGGGTTAGCCAATGTGGTTCCCTCTCTTGTTGGACTCCAGTTCCTATCATTCCTGGCCAATGGCCATGCTGGCTGAGACTGATGAGAGCTGTTGTCTGAATGACACCTGCAGAGCAAAATGTTGGTTACCCCGGCAATGGTCTTTGAAAACATCTGCGCTTAGCCACGAATTCACTAGATGGCCTTGAGCATGAACTCTCTTTAATCTCAGCCCTTCTACTCTTGTCTTTTCAAACTGTAATATGGGACTGATAATGTTCACGCTGGCTTTGTTTAAATAATACTCCTCCGTTACTCATCCTCTCTTGTGCCTTGTACCAGTCCTCTCTCTTGTAGGAAGAAAGTGTAAAATGTTTCATGTGTTTCAAGCTACGGTTGTGAATTTTTTTTTTAGTGAAAGTATTATTGTTTTTTCTCTTTTTTGTGAACCGCTTTGAGGTTTTTTATCTACAATCAAATGGCATATAAATCTTAAGAAAGAAATAAAATTTAAAGGAGATGTAGACTGCTGCTCAGCCTTGTAGGTCTATGACTGACTACCCTGTGAGCCTTGGATAAAGGGTGGTATATAAAAATAATAAATAAATATCTAGGAGGACAGTGACGGGGAACCTTTTTCTACAAAGGATAGTTGACTCATAAGGGAAGTTGTTTTGGTGCTGCAGCCACTGGCGGGTGAAGCTGGAACAAAGGGAGGGTGGAGGTCGCAATTTTTAGGGTTGCGTAGTGCACTTTCTGTCTTACTCTGCCACAGTAATAGAGGTTTTCTGGGAATTTTTCTCGTGCAAATTAGGCATATTTTTATAGTGTAATTTCCATCAGAAAATTATCATTCTGCCTTGGAAATGTTTCTATGCAAGTTCGGCTGATCTGCACCAGGATAAACTTCCAGTTTGTGTTAGAAAACTCCCTAGAGAGTGATCTAATTTGTCTTGAAACCAAACATTTTACAGGGAAAAATGAAGCATTTTGGCAGGCTGGGGCGTGGGGTGCAATCGCTCGACACCACTGCTCTGCTACCATATCTTTGCATTAAATGAGGGCTGTGTGTGGCCTATGAGCTGCAGCTTCTTGTTTTCGGTATGAGAAGTCCAGAGAGCAAGGGACACTCCTCAGAAGTTAGGACCGAAGCTCACAGGTAGAATGAATCTATTTATTTTGCTCACTGACCAGAGTGCTCACAGGTAGAGCACTCACTATGCATATAGAAAGTCTCCAGATCAAGCAGCTTGGTGGCATGAAAAAGTTCTGTCTGAAACTTTGGAGAGCTGCCGCCTGTCAGTTCTGGGATGGATGGACAAAATTGTCTGAGGCTGTTTTCTTAAGGTGTTGCATGTTCCACCAAATCACAGAGACAAAGTGAAAAAGGCAAAGTGACTAACTAGACTTGGAAGCAGATCTTCCTTTTCCTCAAGGGCTACTGCATTAGGTGATTGGGTGTATCAACAAGCTCTCTTCTCTAATTTATTTAAGTCCTGCGTTCCTATAAGTGCAGTGCTGTGTACGCTTAACTCAGGAATAAGTTTTACTGGATATAATTGGATATGCTTCTGAATGAACATTCATAGAATCAGTAGTTTAGTGGGGCCAAGCCACACTCCCAACATCAGTGCTGCTATAGCTTACCCAGATGGCATTTGGCAAGGCTACACAAATGCACCCGTGGAGCCAGCACTCTTCCTGGTCTACCGGCACAGCTCCCTATCCAGGCCAATGCCATCCAGATAAGCTGCAGTGGCACTGCTCCATCACACAGCTCGGGGTGTGGGCTGTGAGCTGTCCCCACTGCCTACATCAGGCATAGGCAAACTCCGGTCCTCCAGATGTTTGGGACTACAATTCCCATCATCCCTAGCTAACAGGACTAGTGGTCAGGGATGATGGGAATTGTAGTCCCAGATATCTGGAGGGCTGGAGTTTGCCTATGCCTGGCCTACATTCCTGCTGAAGTCTAGTTAAAGTCTTGCACAACCTGATTATTATTATTCAGATTACGAATTGTCCAATCAGCGTGATGTTCCTCCTAGGGGGTCATGACCATTTCTTAAATTTTCAGACCTAAAAGGTGCAATGGTGCAATGGTTTGGAAAAATGCAGGAAGTCGCTTGCAATGGCCATGGCTAAGCCTACTTCCTTCAGACATCTTGCATGAGTCATGATGGATAAGGAAATTGTTTCGGTTCTCAACTCTCCCTTGCTGTCCTGCACACTCCTTTATTGACACTGATAGCAAATGACCAGGTTAAACATTGCATTTGCTTTCCACTCTTTGGGGTTCAATCTCTTGAGTATTACTTTTTATTCCCTGTGTTGGTCCTACGGAAACATTGTTCATTTTCCCACTGTCTAACTACTTAAAGATTATTTAGAGACACATGGGGTGTGACCAGAAATTGAGAAATTGTTCTTCTTGTGTGAACTGTCATTTCCTAATTCTAGCAGAACGCAAGATGTTTGATTTTGGCTTCTTTCTCTCTTTTCAGTCTGGTAATCTAGAATTATACATGACGTGCAGCGTGTAGAATCTAGAAGTAAAACTTTGCATAGGATCGAAGCTTTAAATGTCGTAAGCATTGGCTCATGACTCTTTGGACATCTTGGTGCATCTAGTCATGCATGGATGCTTCTTGCATGAATTTTAGTATTTGGATTGGTTTTAATCAGCGCTGTTGGTGGTTTTCTGCAATGTTCATAGTTCACCAGAGCACCAGATGTTGTGCATAGGAACGTCGGAAGCTGTCTTATGCTGAGTCAGAGCATTTGGTCCATCAAGTTCAGTACTGTTTACACTGGCTGACAGTGGCTCTTCTGGATTTCTGGCAGGGAGCCTTTCCAGCTTTAGCTGGAGATACTGGGGATTGAACCTGAGACCTTCTGCATGCAAAGCAGATGCTCTACCACTGAGCTATGGTCCTTCCCTCTAAACCTGGCCATGCCTCATGCTGGGAAATTACGGGACAGGTACCGCAGTGAGATAAAGGCTATGGTTGGGATCAACACAGTCCCTTGTTCTGGAGCTCTACAGAATTCTCTCAGTTGGTAGAACACGAGGCTCTTAATCTCAGGGCTGTGGGTTTGAGCCCCACTTTGGGCAAAAGATTTCTGCATTGCAGGGCGTTGGACTAGATGACCCTTGTGGTCCCTTCTAGCTGTGCAATGCCGTGATTTTAGACACAAGTGGAGTGTCATTTGACTTGGGATGGGTGAATGAGGGCTGTGCAAGAAGCTGAAGAATATTGGTATATGGATGCATTGTGTTAATATTTCCGACAACAGTGCTACTAAAAGAAGCTGTGTTATGGAAGGATAGTATTGCGGAAATGTTAACTCTTTAAATGATGGTTTGTAATAAGCATTACACAGATTAATTGAGGATAAGGCTATCAGTGGTTCCTTATCCTCATGGTTGTTTTCTATCTCCACTGTCAAGAGGCAACATACCTTTGAATGACAGCTCCTGAGTGTCACAGGTGGGGAGAGGGTTGTTGCAGTCAGGCCTTGATTACTTTCTAGTTCGCGACACCCCCCCCCAAACAACAACAGCAACCAACTTACGGAATTAGAGAGAGAGAGAGAACACGAGAATGAACCATGAGACTGTTGTTTTTGCTTCCACAGACTAGCATGGCTGCTGTCCCTCTAGTAATAAGTTCATGCTGCCGTAACTTTAATTTTTTGGCTTGCTAACTTTCCGGGGTGGGCTGGTTAGGAAAAGGGTCCCATCTGGTGGAAAGTTTTATACATCATCTTAACTTTGTAGCTGTGATTCACAAATGGTTTTGCTAGCACCAGATTAATTCATTTCAATTGCACAAAAGAAATTCTTCTAGTACTGGTGTTGTATGTGAATCTCCCACTGTGTAAAATATAAGCCATTGTATAAATCTTTGCGGGGCTGAATCGTTAGTGAGGTTCCACTTGGTTCATCCTAGGAGAGGCAGAAGAGAATTTATTCATGAGCTATAAGCATCTAAAACATAATAAGCTCACATAATTTGTTAGCCTTGATTTAAGGCTCTGTGAACATAGAAATAACGGCAATGTATGCTTGGATTTTAAGCATGAAGCTCTCGGGTTTATTTTTCAGATTTATTCTCATACTGTTTTCTGCAGAACTTTAAATATATTTTCACCTTTTCATTACAGATTATGTTTATTTTGAAAACTCTTCAAGCAATCCATATCTGATCAGGCGAATAGAAGAACTTAACAAGGTACATGAATATGCAATCTTTTGTGCCACTTGACAAAGAGTTGAAGCCCTCCACAATGGAGCGCAGAGGTGTAATTCTTTTATAAAATATGGAAGTTATTCCCCCCCCCCCCCAAGCTCTTGAGTGAAGTTTGTCAAGAAATGCTTTTCTTTCAGGGCTGCATTTTAGAAAATGAAACATACTTCAATCTGTGCCACAGCTGAAAAAAAAATAAGCCCATGCCACCTAATAGGTCATTTGGCTTTGTTTAGATGAACTGTGATTTAGTACTTGCATTCTCCCCTCCTGGCTGCTGGAATCCTGTGGGGGGGGGGAGGATGCAACCTGCTGGAGACAGTCTGGAGGTGTGTAGAGAGTATAGCATGCAATGGAAATCCATAGCTAGGTGATTATAGGGGGAGCCTGCAAAGGACAGGTGTCAAGAGAATGAATGTCAGAGTGGAGCAGGACAAGGATTAGCTAAGCACACTCTGCAAGGTCACAGATATAGCAGGTGACTGCCATGTACCTAGTAACTGCCTGAGCTGAGCCTTGCATATTGATTGGCTCATGCCCAGGAGTCTGAACCAAGCCACTTTTGCTTTGGTGAGGAGTGACTCTTTGATGGGGTTGCAGCCTGACTTGGAGCCCAGCAAACGTTAGGAACCAAGGAAGCTTCCTAACAACAACAATAGTAGTAGTAATTTATATGCCACCATCTGACTGGGCTGCCCAGACCACTCTGGGTGGCTTCCACAAATCAAACGCATTAAGCACAGTAAAAACATCAAACATTTAAAAAATTCCCTATTCAGGGCTACCTTCAGATGTCTTCTAAAAGTCGGATGGTTGTTTTATTTTCTTGACAACTGACTCATACCAAGTCAGGCCATTGACATGCACTGGAATGTGCATCTTACTGCAGATGCTGTTTATCCATGCTGCATTGCTTTTGATGGGATGCACATTCTGAAGTTTAGTATTGTCTCCTCTTACTGGTAGCGACCAGGGTGGATTTGATTTAAAGAAAATCGATTTAAATCACGATTTAAATCACTAGTCAGTAAGACTTGATTTAAATCATTTTTTTTTTTTACAGAAAGACTCATTGTTGCTGATATAATCTTAATAATTTCAACCAGAGGAAAGTTTCATTTTTGGAATAATAAATTTTCAGAGTAGTTTTTACAGTTATATCAAAAATTACTGATTTGGTTATACTATTAGAAATACAGAGACAGATAATTATGACATTATTGTGAAGTTTAATAAGTTAACTGTTTATATTTGGAAAACTTTCGTGCTGTACTTTATTGGAAGGAAAAAATAATCATTTTCTTAATAACAATTTAAACAATTTATTTTACTAAAGCAATAACATTATAGTATATGTATCCATGTTTGTTAACTGATATGGTTAAACGTTGTTTCTTTAAAAAAAACACTTAGACTGAGTTTTAACACACATGAAAAACTTAAAACAAATCCTTATTTCCTGATGAATATCTTTTGGACTATAAAGGTAAAGGTAAAGGGACCCCTGACCATTAGGTCCAGTCGTGACCGACTCTGGGGTTGCGGCGCTCATCTCGCTTTATTGGCCGAGGGAGCCGGCGTACAGCTTCCAGGTCATGTGGCCAGCATGACTAAGCCGCTTCTGGCGAACCAGAGCAGCGCACGGAAATGCCATTTACCTTCCCGCCGGAGCGGTACCTATTTATCTACTTGCACTTTGACGTGCTTTCGAACTGCTAGGTGGGCAGGAGCTGGGACCGAGCAACGGGAGCTCACCCCGTCACAGGGATTCGAACCGCCGACCTTCTGATCGGCAAGTCCTAGGCTCTGTGGTTTAACCCACAGCGCCACCTGCGTCCCCTCTTTTGGACTATAATGTAACTTAAATAGAAACCTGTCTTTAAAAAGATTTTTCCTCCAAAAGCACATTATTTTTAAAAACTGATTTAAATAAAAAAAAATCTGAATTTAAATTTTTTTTTTTAAGTCATTGATTTTTATCCACCCTGGTAGCGACTCTCCAGGGTTTCAGGCAGGGGTCTCTTCTAACCCAAGGGTGGAAAAGGTGCTGCACTGTTGACTCCCCAACTGGAGCAGCCAGCAGCATCTCCTTCCTATCCCGGCTGTTCCCACTCCCCAGTCGGAGAATGCAGCAATTTGGGAGGCAGGGAAACGTTCAGCTCTTCAGATGTTGTGGGATTACAACTCCCCTTATTCCTAGCCAGAATGGCCAGTGGTCAGGGATGATGGGAGTTGTAGTCTTAACAGCATCTAGAGCAGCGGTTCTCAACCTGTGGGACCCCAGATGTTGTTGGACTACAAGTCCCATCATCCCTGAGCTCTGGCCTTGCTAACTAGGGGTGATGGGAGTTGTAGTTCAACAACATCTGGGGACCCACAGGTTGAGAAAGGCTGATCTAGAGGGTGCCAGGATCCCTATCCCAGGATTAAGGGATGGGAATGGTTGGCCTGATAATCTGCCACATGCTCAACCACAAAAAAAGATGGAGATAAACTTTGGCTGGGGATGGGATGGGACGGACGGACTAATGAGGTGGAGGTTTACTAAACAATTAGTGCTTTCCCTTAGCCAGGTTTTGCTGGCCATGTGTTCCACAATTGTGATACATTGATTTGTTAATGGGTTGTGTTGTTTTTGCAGACTGCCAATGGCAACGTTGAAGCAAAAGTGGTGTGCTTTTACAGACGCCGTGACATCTCGAATAGCCTCATCATGCTTGCAGACAAGCATGCAAGTAAGTAGATTGTTTCCTTCAGAAACAAACTGCATGGATTCTGCAGTTGTTTTCTGTGTGCGTGTACTGGAATGTACATCTTCATGCAGATGCAGTTTATCCACAACCCGTTGCATTTTAAGTGCCCTGCATTCCCGCACAGCTTCACTCACACCCCTAGGGTGGAATTCAGCTTTCACCCTTTGCTTTGTTGCTTCTGGAAAGAAGGCTGCTGATAGCAATTTCTGCCAATACTCCTTTACTCTGCAGCCCTCAGCAAAATCTGCTCTGAAGTGTTGGGGGACCCTGTAGAATGGATTTCTTAGGATGAAATGCTGGTTGTTGAGAGCTGTGCAGGGTCAGAGAAAAATCCCCCTTTTGTTAGTGAACTGCTATGCTGAATCGATAGCCCTTTCATTTGAAAAGTATTATTTCCTCCTTTTTATCGGTGACATAGTTGACGGCTGAATATCTGTGTGGCTTTGCTCAGCAATATTGTATGTTTCTTTTGTATTTATCTACGCAGTGACATAATTCACAATTTGGTAAGCAGCCCTTGCCGTGTCTACGCCTGGAAGGTCAATACCTTTAGCCATAGTTTCTTGTTGCCTGTGCGAACTCTGTTTTTGTATATGCCATTGAAGCGATTGTTTCTGCTCAGTTCTAATTGGTAACGATAGGAGCAAGATATTTAGCTGAGGCAGAACTGAAAGTTTAGAACTTGACACTCTGCCAAAAAAATAAATAAATAATAATTATATCTTGATATTCTGCCAAAGAGGAATAGCTTTAATGTAGTTTGCGGTTTCTTTATCTTTCGCAACAAGGCTTCATTATTTCATGCATAAATAATGTGCTAAGTTTTTGGAAATTATCATGGCATATTGATTTCCGCCCTTTCCTTACTCTTCCTTTCTTATTCTTCCTTTTTCATTGCTTTGTAACACCCATCCAAGCATATCAAGCTATTTCCCAGTTTTTATATTATTTAGTTAGTTTATATAATGTTTATATTTAATATAAATATAATATAATATTTAGTTTATATTTAGTTATTTATATTATTTATAAAATTTCTATACCACTCTTCATCCAAGGCTAACAGGGCGGTTTACAATATTAAAAAGATAGAAATACATACCATAGTAACATACACAAATAATACCCCGCCCCCCGTTTAAAAGGCCATAGATTATTTAATGAGATCATGGGTGAAAAGACAGTTAACAGTGTATTCATTGTAGAGTAGAGACCGACAGACTTCCACCTTGTAGGATCCATTTAGTTTTTTATTACAATCTTTAGATCTTCCAACTTGACCTGGTGCAAAAAGGCATATGCTTAGAATTCTGAGCCAAGGAACCAAGCAAAATGATTGAATGGAGTTCACTGGTCTTGCACATAAATATCCTTTCTTGGTTCACCCCAGATTGCTTCATTTTGGCAGTATAATTTACAGCAAGAGCTTAGTTATTTTGTTGCTATTACTAAACAACTGAGAGTCAGAAATAATATCAGATCTACTCAGAGATCTCCCAGCAGATATTTTACCCATCCCTTGTGTAGAGCTAACACAGATTGTTCTTTCTGTGGTTATAGATTATTTCGATGCTGCCTTTCTGCCAAAAAGGCTTCAAACGTGGCTCACAAAGGTTTTTGTTTAAAGTGCAATTTACAACAATTTAATACAACAAAATCCAAGCTTTAAACAACAACTAAAAGCCCAATGGATCCATGTACCGACCCAAAACCAAAGGAATCAAGGGGTGGGATTGTTAGAATTCCTGCTCCATGGTTGCAGTCATGGGATTGTTGTCTATCACATGACGGTGTATGTTTTGACTCCACAAAGTGGGAAGTAACAGAGACAGGATGTTTGTGTTACTGTGTTCTGTGAAGTGGGATTATTGTCCTTTATTCATTTTCTCTTTGCTGTCTGATGCTAGAGAGAGAAGGAACCATGTTGCAGTGCTCCGTGTGTGTTTATATGTAAATAAAGTAGATTAGCCAAAATGCTGAGTTGCTGAGGTCTGTTACGCAAGCTGAGAAGACTCTGCGGATCCCTAATCCCTAAGTGTGCCTCCAGATGTTTTGGGACTACAATTCCCATAATCCCTGACCACTGGCCCTGTTGGCTAGGGATCATGGGAGCTGTAGTCCCAAAACATCTGGAGGACCGAGTTTGCCTATGCCTGGCCTAGGCAGTGTGACTATAGGCACACAGGATAGCAGGGATGCCAAAGCACCACATGTCAAAAGACACCTGGATAAGACAGACTATATACAGGTGTTAGATTGTTGCTATTGTTAAACAACTGGAAATCAGAAATTACTGCTGATCTACTTCAAATCACCCAGAGAGCTACCACTAGAGCCTTCTGCTCACCTTAGTGTAAAACAGACAAGTCTCTTAAAAATAGGGGTATTCACATCGTGCATTCAACAAGTGTACAGTAGCACCTTGGCTTACGTTACGCTTGGGCGATGTAAACTTCAGGTTGTGAAAGTGGCAAACCTGGAAGTGTTTTGCCGCATGCACATGCGCAGAAGCGGTCTACCGCATCTCCGGTTGCGCAAACCTCAGGATCTGGCCAGACCTCCGGAACGGATCCTGTTCGCAGCCGGAGGTACCACTGTGTAATCTTTGTACACAACAGCTGAGCTGTACAAATCAGCAAGCGTACACTCTTCCACACAAACACTTGTACATGCGTAGATATAGGGATATTGTGTTCAGTGTAACGTGTGAATAAGCCTATTGTTAAAGAAGAGTGGATGTCAGCCTGCTCAGTGCTTTGGATTTGACTGGTATCTCTGAGAAGTTTGGGAGACAACTGGAGAAGTAAACAAATAATGGAATGGAATGTCATAAGTTCCTTGTGACTCAGCCCCTGAGCTGCTTAAAAGTGTTGGACATTTCGTTAAGCTCTGAGTAACAAGGAATTAACAGCACAGAGTGCCTGAACACAAGACAAGACCAAAAGTTCATTGAGTTCAGCAACCTCTTTTTGACTTTGGCCATGGCTTTGCAGATGCCTCTAGGAAGCTGAAGAGCAGAGCATAAATGCAATAGCTGTTTGTCATAGTTATGTCCTATCATCTGTTATTCAGAGATAGAGTGGAGCGAAGCCTGCCTAGCAGTTTAATGTGAGCTTCTCTGAACTTCTTGAAAAAAATAAGCAGAAGATTGAACAAACAAACCTTCTGTAGTGTTTTTTTAACGGTGGTCATCGAATAATTCTGCTTTATTTGGTTTTATTTTGAGGAAGACATGCTGTGCCTCTCCCACCCTGGGGGTGAGGACATAAAGGAACACTAATAATGAGTTGCTTTCCTTGACATAATAGCCATTTCTCCCTTTTGTGAATGACAGTGTATAATTAGTAGTTGACTCCTGTTCATGAGCGTCTCATTAACCAGATTAGTGTCAACTCTTTAAGTACAGAGCAAAAGTTTTATATTGTCATAAGCACACAATAAGCTTATTTTAGTGAATGGCTTGTTAATATATTAATGAGATTTGGGAAAGCAAAGCTCTCATAAAGGGGATTTTATTCTGTAGACCTCCACCCTGTGTAACTACATCTGTTTACCAGCTTTGTGTCATTTTGTACCTAGAGTTTTGCATGCTCCAGTAGAAGTGCTTTGTATTTATGTATCATGTCTGCGTTCAGAGTTATAAGGCATGGGAGAACTCTTAGTATCTTCCTACAAAATGCATACAGGAAGCTAGGGATATTACAGGTAAGTCAGTGCCTTTCAGCTGAATTCATCTCATGGGGTTGGAGATCCTGTGTTCCTCCAGAGGTCCTGTCAGTCCCCACTAGAATCCCTGATGGTCAGGGGTGATGAGAATTGTAATCTATCAGTGTCTCATGCGTGTTGCCCTCAGCTTGTTGGAGGAGGGGAATGACACTAATAAAGTAGATAAAGAGATTGAAAGCTTTTCTAAATCAACTTGGGATTCCTTTAATATTTTGTTGGCATTCTGTGTGTCTTAGGAGACAGTGGAGAAATGCACCTTTGGGGGTGAAGTCAAACAGTTAAGAGAGGTACGGCGCCTGTTGTAGCTGTAGAGACTGATACAGGAGAGACCTGTTTTGTTGCAGCTGAGGCAGATAAAGGCGTCCAGTTGTGCTGCTGCAGATGGACCATTGTGTGTCTTCTCTATTCTTCCCAGCAGCCATTCTTCATACGAAGAATGGATCTTCCTATGGATACATGACCTGACCCTGTCTCCAGGCACTCAGGTGGTCCGCAAGGGATTCCCACATGGCGAGGTTAATGTTACCAGCCTTCGTGTCTTATTTGCATGTCTCATTCTTTGTAGCAAAGAGTTGGTCTGCCGATGGGCCTGGTGCCTGAAGCCCACTCCCCATAGAGTACATCCTTGGGGATTTCCATTTCCATGACATTGAGTCAACTTTGTGGAGGAGGAAAGACGACAATCTTAAAAATAAACACATACTTTCAACAGTAAGGCTTTTAGTGGAGTGACCATTAAAAATAGTAATAACAATAATTCAAATAAAGAAGCAATGTAAGGGGAGGGGGACAGTGAAAAGCAAGCTTATACAAGCAGCCGAAGCAGGAAACACACCAAGGGCATAAAACAGGGACAGGGAACAGAATGCAGCTGGTACAGGATCCTGAGCTCCCCTATCCTAAGCAGGCCTGTCTGGCAGATGAGTGGGACCAGTGGTATAACCAGGTCTCAAGATGTAAACCACCCCTTGTGCCCAACCAGTCATATCTTGCTCACAAGAGAGGCACATAGTTGAGTGTGTCACTTCAAGCACTTTGTATCATCAGGCCACGTCAGCTGAAATTGGTCCCACTAATAGTGTTGGACACCTCATTAGAAACTATCCCATCAATATGGTGCTGAAGGAGAGTTACTTCACCCTCAAAGAGTTATGCAAACATGTCACAATGGGCCTCTGAGGGGTGTAGCAAAGTGTTCTCCAGGCGCAACAGCCTTCTTATGTGAAAATCAATAGACCATAAAGTTTCATCCCACCAAATACCTTCAGTCCCTGGTGGAACTGAATAGAGGGAATGGGGTTCAGGGAAACACGTGTGGCATGGCTGCATCTAGGATACAGTTTCCTGCAGCATAGAGTGTTGCATAGGACCAGGTACAATATGTAGTTGGCGGGCTATAGGCTTCTCTCCCTCTGATAGATACCACTGGTTCCCAGCAATGATAACTGTAGCTGGGAGGAGGATAACTATTGATCTGGAGAAGGTCTAGGAATGATGGGCACCTGCTTGGTGGCCTCCTTGGCTTTGGTGGATTAGATACATGAGTTAATCGTTGCGTTGTTTTATGGTGAATAGGAGGGGACAGAAGTTGGTATGTGGGGAGTCGCTGTAGAGCTAATTAACAGTGGATGAGAGCTGAAAGCTGGGAGGCGGGAGCAGGTTCAAGCATGCCACAGTAATGAAGTTCTGGTTTATAGGCTGCAGATAATGCCCAGTCTGTGGCTGACCTTACCTAGGCAATTTAGATATAATGCTCACAGGAAGCTAATGAGGTCATGAAGAAGTAAGGGAAGGTGGCAGCATTTTAAGAACACACAGGCGTTTTGTGCTTGCTGAATGGTTGAAGTTTTCAACCTAATGGAATTCAGCTGCTTTTGAAGCTGAAAATTAGAAATTTGCCTCTGTTTAACTGGGAGGAATGGCTTAGATTGGCCAGCTGAACAAGATGAGGATAGCCAATGGATTTCAAACTCTTGGTGAGTTAGAGAATTCCCCTGCATGTGAAGACAAACTCTGATGGATTACACAGACAAGACCAATAGTGGGTCCAACAGTCAAGAAAGTGGTTTCTGCATGTGCTATAGAGGGGCAGGTGGGGTTCGTCAACCTGGGAAGATAGCCTATTAAGGAGAAGGAGAACATTGATCCTAGACCTTTACTGCTTTGTGGGATATCTTTGGGAGAAGAAAAGGCTAAGGTGAAAATCCTACACAAGTCCAGAGTGGAGTCCCAAAGACGGGTTTGTTGGCACTTATACGCCACCTCTTGGCAACTCCTGCAGCTAAGCTGGTGCCAGACGTATTACTCTGCTTTCCTTTGGATGACATCAGTGAGGCCGGGATGGAGTCTTGTCTTCTGTGCAGCTGAGGACCTCCATACACGCTGCCCAGGCTTCTGTCCTGGGGAGGTCACTTCAGTGCTGCAAACACAGTGGCTTGACTCCACCCCCAGAGGTGCACTCCATTCTCTCTTGAGACAGACGGGTGCCAACAAGAGCACTGAAACGTTTTCAAAGATTTTTACAATAAAAGCTTCCCCACCCCATGGTCATTCCCAAGTGTGTCACAGTTGTTGATACATGTAGTTTTAAAGGTGGTATCCAACTAACATGGCCCATGAGTGCAAGGATTTACACTTGTGCCCTGGAATGTCCACCCTCTCCTCTGCCCATACATATCTCTTTAAAAAAGGGGGAGAGACAAAATATGATTGTGCAAAGGAAAAATGCTAAGAGGGGATAATTTGCCTTCTATCCAGTCTGCATAAGCTTCTAAGAAATTCTACCGAATAATTTTGAAATGTACTTATTTCATTAGCACTTATGTACTTCCACCTAAGGACGCGGGTGGTGCTGTGGGTAAAACCTCAGCGCCTAGGACTTGCCGATCGTCAGGTCGGCGGTTCGAATCCCCGCGGCAGGGTGCGCTCCCGTTGCTCGGTCCCAGCGCCTGCCAACCTAGCAGTTCGAAAGCACCCCCGGGTGCAAGTAGATAAATAGGGACCGCTTACTAGCGGGAAGGTAAACGGCGTTTCCGTGTGCTGTGCTGGCTCGCCAGATGCAGCTTGTCACGCTGGCCACGTCACCCGGAAGTGTCTGCGGACGGCGCTGGCCCCCGGCCTCTTGAGTGAGATGGGCGCACAACCCTAGAGTCTGTCAAGACTGGCCTTCGGGCAGGGGTACCTTTACCTTTACCTTTTACTTCCACCTAAGTCTCAAGGCAAAGACAAGCATATGCTTCCAAGTATGAAGACTGTGGTGGAAATGGTTGTAATACATATTCACAGAAAACTGGGATGTTTTAAGGGAAGGGAACATTCTTTGAATGCAAAGGGTTGTCGTTTTAATACCTGGCATCTCCAGGTAGGCCTGGCGAGAAAAGGAAAAAAAACAACCCTGTCTGAAACCTCAGGATATTATGTTTGATTTGTTGATTTAAGCTACTTAGCAGACTTAAGCAATTTTAAGCTTGACTTAACTCCCAAGGTGTTCAGTAATTCAGGTTGATCCAGCTTAGTATTTTTCTTTGGTTTCTCATAAAAGCAAATGCAGCCTGCTATCAATCCACCCCAGAGAATGTCTCAACAGAGTAGGCTATGTATTTCCCCCCCTGCATTTACACACTTGTTTGTCATTTAGGAAAAAAAGTAGTAAGTTTATGATAACATTCTAGCCACATTCAAAGGCTTGTTAACCGTTTTCAGCATAAAAGAGCATACGCACAGCAGTTCCTTTTTCCTTTATCTTTACTGGCTGACTCTTCACCTGGAACTTTCATCCCTTTATAGATTTTGTATTGGCTGTTGTGTTGGTATTGGAGAGCGAGGGCTGAGTCAGATGTTCTTGCCATGCAGAAGTATCTGGTCCAGATGGGTTGGCGATCCAGACTGCTCTCCCAGACAATGCCCAGGCAGAGCCTGTGCAACAAAAAGTTTTGTGGCACTTTGAGGGACTGCCCTGAATTTCATGGTTGTGTGTGTGTGTGTAGTAAATAGATTAGAAGGGAATTAAATGCGGAAAGTTCAGAGGTGGTGATAAAATTGTATAGTTGACAGTGGTAATTCACAGAACAGCTGTTTGATAATACAGGCATCCCATCGGTATGGCAATTCATACATGTATAGTTAAACCCCCACCCGCCCAAAAACCTTTGTCCCAATTGTCTATGATTAATAGCATTAAACCTCTTAATGAATTGTAATATATTCGTGTGGCATTGCTTTCTTTTTGGAGTTAAACAGAGGAGTTTCGAAAGGAAAGCCACTTTCAGGGCAATTATAAAATATCCTGGGTGCTGAAATCTAAAGTTCATTTGAAGCACATGGCACTCTACAAAGCATCATGGGAACTGTAGTTTGCAAAGGGTGCTGGGAATAGGAACCCTGTGAGGGGTAAGCTATAGTCCCCAGGATTCTTTGAGGGGGGAGCTGTGTATTTTAAAGGTCCTTAAAATATATGTGTGGATTGGAAGAATTTTATCATACAAGTGGTACCTAAAACAAAATGTTTGCAATGTATCCTTATCTCCTAGCAGCAGGGTTCCTGCCAGTCAGAAATGCTGTCATCTAGGATACTATAATCTATAGGTGTTCAACCAGGTGTTTTGCTCCCCACTCCCACCCTCCACTCCCATTTTCCTTTTCCAATTGATATTTAATATTCCACCGCTACTGAGCATTTCTCACTTTTAATTGGGCTGTTTTTGGGGAAGGGGGTGGGGTTGTTACTGCTTTAGGGTTTTTTTTTTGATACTTCTGCCAATCTCAAGAGTTTCCCCAACCATAGTGGTTCCTCTCCTTCAGTGACCTTATTTCGGTCCCATTTCTGTTGGCACTCGTCACCTGAGTTTTGCATTAGAGGGAGCTGCTTTCTTGTTTTTTTATTATTATTAGTTTTACTTTGTATTTCATTGTTTATACCACCCTGATCATATTTATGTTGATGGCAGAAGCATTTTAAAACTGCAGGAGCTGTGCCATTCCTTGGCACCTCAGTATTCCTCCCTTCTCACTCCCATTCTATGGCTGCTGCTGTTGTGCAACCTACCTTCTCAGTTGCTCTCCTGCCGCACCCTGACTTCATGCAAATCCGGTATTGTGACGAGGCACGGCACATCCTCCAGTTTTCAGTCTACACCTAATTAGTTGCAGCATTATTGCAACCTTTCTCCTCTTCAGCAGTTACTCTTGCTATATTTTTTATGGTGCTTGGCAGGTTCTCTGTATGTCTTTGTAGAAATTGCCACTTTCCCACTAACAGCCACACAGAAAAATTCGAAGCCTCTCCCAGTTGCAATTTGTAAGTAACCTTGTATATGCTCCACTGCCAGGAGTTGATGTATATATTGAGGGATACAGTGGACGCTCCGTGCGGGATGCACGTTCGCAACCCGCAGCGTGCGCATGCGCAAAGCGCGATCTAGCACTTCTGCGCATGCGCGACCGCCGAAAGCCGGAAGTAACCCGTTCCAGTACTTCTGGGTTTCGGCGGTCCGTAACACAAAAACACGCAACCTGAAGTAGGACTGTACTACAAAATAAATAACTTTGTCATAGTTCAGTATTGAACTCTGATAACTGATTTGCTAAACGGTGAGATGGCTGTCTCATAATTCTTGTGTGATTTATTATTTCTTTATCTTCTAACTTGCAGAATACGATTGCGTATTTCTGTTTGTTTTTTTTAAAAAAGTATACGTTCAACTTAACTTTCAGCTTGCTGCTTTTGAGTTCCTGTTCTGTAAGGTTCCCCTTTTCTTCTGTTTACCAGTTGGAAATGTATCAAATGTAAAAGAGAAAGCAAGGTGGCTTGATTTTAAATAACTTTGATCTATATATCTGATTAAAACAAACAAGCGCAAGCCGTTGATTAAAATCAGAAAGCGAAGCAGAAATCCTTGATTAAAATTGTTGTCTGTTTGCCAGGGCATTAAGATTGTGACTTTGGGTTTCATGGTGAGTTACAATTAAAGCAGGAAGCCTCTTAATTAACCAGAGTTTCGCATTATGATCAAACTGGGAAGCCATGGTTACCAGAGATGGAACCAGACAAGGTATTAAGGCGTAATTTGAAGTTGTCTTAATATATTGGCTTGTTCTAGTCAGGTAATGGTGTGAAAGGGCGGTGCTATCCTACATCTCTTCTGATGGTGATGTTTCTGTTGTTTACTGGGGCAGGGGCAGAGTGAATCTGGCAGTGTTGACAGTGTGCCCACATAGGCCTGACCTGGTCATCGCCTTGTTGCAGTGAGTAGGTGAGACCCAGTAAAAGCTACTTGACAGTGGAACAGACTGTCCACTGTAGGGAGATGGTGGACTCTCCTTCCTTTGAGGTTTTAAAGCAGAGGTTGGATGGCTACCTGTCATGGACCCTTTAATTGAGATTCCTGCATTGCAAGGGGGTTGAACTTAGATGTTCCTCAGGATTCTTTCCAACCCTATGATCCCATGATTCTACGCTGTTGCTCCTGAAGGTGCACTCATACAAAGAGAAGCAAAGGGACTCATTGTGAACAAAAAGCTTTTGCATGTTTTGGCTTAGAATTTAATAAGATATAGTCACCTGTTTTGGGTTTTAATGTATAAACGGGCTTCTAAAAAGTTGTTGACATGTTCATGGATGACAAGTTTATCAATGGAATAAGCTGGGATAGTTTGGAACTATGTACATCAAGGGGATGTGTGTGAATGGCCTCTGGTGCCTTACAATTCTGAGACTCGCCTTAAAATGCCAGGTAGAATTGCCCCCTTCAAAATATAACTGATTTCCTTTATAATATAATACATTTATTTATACCCCGCCCTCCCCAGCCAAGACCGGGCTCAGGGTGGCTAACAGCAAATATGAAACAAATTGATTGAAATACAACTTAAAAACAAGATTAAAATACAACGATAAAATGCAGCCTCATTTCAGCAGAAACTCAAAAACTTTTTTGGGGTGAAAACGTCAAGTCTTCACTAAGGCTAACTATCCAGACTGGTCCTAGGTGGGCCAGAAAAAAGCCAGGGAAGTCCCCAAGTAGGAGTTCCGTCACAGAAGGAAAAAGGAAAAAAGAGGGGGAGGGGATCAAGTTAATTCCAGGCCAAAAGCCAGGCGGAACAACTCTGTCTTACGGGCCCTGCGGAAAGAAATCAGATCCTGCAGGGCCCTGGTCTCATGAGAGAGAGCGTTCCACCAGGCCAGAGCCAGTGTTGAAAAGGCCCTGGCTCTGGTTGAGGCTAATCTGACCTCCTTAGGGCCCGGGACCACTAGGGTGTTGCTATTTATGGACCTTAAGGTCCTCCGTGGGGCACGCCGGGAGAGGCGGTCCTGTAGGTACAAGGGTCCTAGGCCATGATGCACAACTGTGGTCAGAACTAATTCTAGCCTTCCACACGGACAGATTTCTGTGGCACGCATTCACTCAGCAGCATGAATTTAAATTCCTGGTGAATATCCATCACCAGGATATTGCTGCTTTCATTTTTTTTTCATAGCTCCAGCTTTCTGTTCCTTGATGACAGCACACCGATTTTGGATTCCTAAAACGATTAAATATTTATCACATGCTGCTGCATTTTCCTGGTATGAATGTGAGGCAGATTCTTTGGCGGAGACTTTTCTTAAAGTCCTCCTCGCTGCCGGGAGGTGCCCTGCCACCCAGACACTGTGGGTGGATTTAATGTTTGTTCCTTGTTTGAGCAAAAGGGGCGCAGCAAGTCTTTCATTCTTCATTAGAGTTTAATAGGCGGTCTAATTAAACGAGCGGGGAGACTAATGAAAAGAAAATCTATGCGTCTTGTTAAATGTGAAATATAAAATAACCAAGGAATTTGTGATCTCGGGAAAAAGTGTGCTTTGGTTCACTTGAAAAGCCAGTAAATGAGCTAGGGAAACAGTTTTGAGCAATTATATAAATTTGTAAGGTAGTATTTCTGAATTGGAAGCATGGTTAGTTAGAAGCACTAGAAAGTAAAGGATAGTGTGCATTTAAAAGTCACTGCAAGGAATGAAAAACTTGAGGCAAAAGTGTGTGTGTGTGTGTGTGTGTGTGTGTGTAGACATCTGAAGGCAGCCCTATTTAGGGAAGTTTTTAATGTTTGAAATTTTATTCTGTTTTTAGTGTTCTGTTGGGAGCCACCCAGAGTGGCTGGGGAAACCCAGCCAGATGGGTGGGGTATAAATAATAAAATTATATGTGTGTGTGTGTGTGTGTGTGTGTGTGTATAAAGTTGGATGAAAAAGTGACCTTCCACACACATGGAGGTGTATTCCACTTACTGAGGGCCATGTTGCACCTTGTGCTACAATATTGCATGGGGAAAGTGGATCTAAATCCAAAGTTACTCTCCCATTTGTGCAGGAATTTATCAGTGCTCTTGTAGAGCCATGTGTCTGCTGTTTATTTTAGTAAGCGGTTTGTCAGTTCTTTTTGCGCTTGCCTGTTTCTTAAGATACCGTGACCAGATTTTGCATGTTGGTTCCAGAGATCAAGGATCAGGTTTTGTTCTTATGTTTGGATACAGCTGAATGCCATTTCGAATCAAGATGGCGGCATGAACCTGCATTGCTTTTTTGGTTTGTTAGAATTCCCAGGCAACATTGGGTATATGAGACGGCTGGCTTTTCTATAATACGATTGCACTGAGTGTTCTGATAGTAGAATCAGATTTGTAGAAAATTGTAGAAAATGCACAAAAGAAGTTAAAGGATTATTTCATGGACAATTGCGATAAAGGAACAAAGGTCAAAGTGGTATGGGACGCAAGTAAGGCAGTAATAAGAGGATACTTCATTCAGCAGAATGCAATTAAAAATAAGAATAGAGAGAAAGGGAAAGAGGAAATTTTAAAGCAGATAATGGACAACGAACATAAATTAACTAAGAAACCTGACTGTCGGAAAACAAAAGAAAAGATCAAAATTTTACAAACTCAGTTTGCCACAATAATAAACAGAGAGGTGGAATGGAATATTAAAAGATTAAGACAAAGGAATTTTGAATTCTCAAACAAATCAGGCAAATGGCTTGCGTGGCAGATTAAAAAAAGAAAAGAACAAGGGACAATAAATAGAATATCTGTAGAGGGAGAAGGTATAACGGATCCAAAAGGAATTAGGAAGGAGTTTCTGGACTACTATAGAAGCCTTTATAAAAATAAGGATAGGAACAACTTGAGGAGAATAGAGAGATTTTTGGAGGACAAAAAGGTACAGAAAATTCCAACTGATAAAAAACAATACCTAAATACCCCAATTGGAACAGAGGAGATAGAGGAAGCAATTAAAGACTTAAAGAGAGGAAAGGCTCCAGGACCCGATGGCTTTACTGCAGGCTATTATAAAGAGATGAAATCTATTTTGGTGAATCCATTGAAGGAGGTCATGAATAACATTTTAAAAGAAAAAGAAATTCCGGAAACATGGAAAGAGGCATATGTTACGTTCATCCCAAAACAAGATGCAGATCTAACCCAAGTTAAAAATTATAGACCGATCTCACTGCTGAACATAGACTACAAAATCTTTGCAGGAATTCTGGCGAGAAGGATGAAGACTCTACTACAAGAATTTATCCACAAAGACCAAGCGGGTTTTCTCCCAGGCAGGCAGATAAGGGATAACACAAGAAACATAATTAATATGTTAGAATATCTGTCTGCCAGGTACGACAAACAAGCTATAATGATATTTGTGGATGCAGAAAAAGCATTCGATAACGTGGTTTGGGACTTTATGCTTAAAAATTTGGAATATATGGAAGTGGGTAAAGATTTTTTAAATGGGATAAAAGCAATTTATACAGAACAGAAAGCTAAATTGATTATAAATAATGTAGTAACGGAAGAAATAAAGATACAGAAAGGAACAAGACAGGGTTGCCCACTTTCCCCGTTACTATTTATATCGGTGTTAGAAGTCCTTCTGAACTCAATTAGACAAAACAAAAGAATAAAAGGAGTGAAGATCGGACAAAATGAATATAAGATCAAAGCGTTCGCAGATGACCTGGTCATAATGACGGAAGAACCAACAATGGCAATTGAAGAAGTCCTAAAGGAAATCGACCAGTTCGGAGAGGTGGCAGGTTTTAAATTGAATAAGAGGAAAACGAAAATGATTGCTAAGAATGTGGACCAAAAAGCAATAGAAATAATCCAACAACAATCACAGATAGAGGTGGTCAAAAAAGTTAAGTATCTGGGAATTTGGGTGACTCCCAAAAATATAGATTTATATAAAAATAACTATGAACTGGTGTGGAAGGAAATAAAAAAGGACTTGGAAATCTGGGGTAGATTGAAATTGTCATTCTGGGGAAGGATCAATACAATTAAGATGAATGTATTACCAAGGTTGTTGTTCCTATTTCAGACCATCCCGATAATTAAGGGGAGTGGAGTCTTTAAAGAGTGGCAAAGAGTGCTCTCAAGATACATCTGGCAGGGCAAAAAACCTAGAATTCAATTCAAATTGTTGACAGATTTAAGGGAAAGAGGAGGTTATGCACTTCCGGACCTGAAATTATATTATGAGGCATCATGCCTCTGCTGGCTGAAAGACTGGGTCAAATTAGTGAATAATGAATTGCTTGACTTAGAGGGCTTCGACAATAGGTTCGGCTGGCATGCCTACCTATGGTGCGAGAAAAGAAAAGTACATAAGGGATTCGAAAACCATATCTTTCGAGGTCCACTAATTGAAATATGGGAAAGGTACAAAAACCTGCTAGAAGCTAAAGTTCCACACTGGCTAGCACCTCTCGAAGTGTTAAGTGTGAAGAAAATTAATATGAGAAGTAGCTGGCCAACATACAGCCAATTAGTAATCAAGGAAGGCGGGAAATGGAAACTAAAACCGTATGGACAGGCTAAAGAACTTGTATATGATTGGCTACAGTATTTCCAAATAAATGAATTGTTTAAAAAGGACAGTAAAGAAAGAGGATATGGGGATAAAGATTCGAAATTTCAGATTGAAATTATAAATAATGATGTGAGAACACTATCTAAAATGTATAAGATCCTGTTAGAGTGGAATTTAGATGATGAGGAAGTCAAGGCAGTAATGATCCACTGGGCTAGAGATGTGGGACACAGTATACAATTTGAAGATTGGGAAAAACTGTGGAAAGAGGGTATAAACTTCTCGGCATCTATGACAATAAGGGAAAATGTCATGAAGATGTTTTATAGGTGGTATATGACACCTTTAAAACTTTCGAAAATGTATAAGGTCTGTAATAAATGCTGGAAGTGTAAAGCTCAGGAGGGCTCCTTTTACCACATGTGGTGGGAGTGCAGGAAAGTGAAAGGATTCTGGGAGAAAATATATATTGAACTTAAAAAGATTTTAAAATATACGTTTACAAAAAAACCAGAAATCTTCCTGCTAGGGATATTAGGGAATGAGATAAAAAAGAAGGATTGCAAATTTGTGTACTATGCGGTTACAGCAGCAAGGGTAATACTAGCCCAGAAATGGAAACAGCAGGATATACCAACGGTGGACGAGTGGAGATTGAAGTTACTAGACTACGCGGAGTTGGATAGATTGACAGGAAAGATTAGATATTTAAGAGACCAAAAGTTCATTAAGGATTGGGGAAAATATGTAGACTATTTGGATCATGTAAGTGAGGGACAAACAACGTTAGTGGGATTTAAAGAAGCACTGTGAAGTAATAAGAGTTATTGTCTAAAGGAAATAGAAGAAAGAGAGATATATAATGTCAATATAAGCTAGGAAATGCGCAATCTTAATTATAATTACGAATGATTTTCGGATAAGCTGAAGGAAGTCCCAAAAGAGAAAGCAATGTAAAATCTTTGATGTGAAGTATTTAATGTGGGTTTGTTGTTGTTTTTTTCTTTTTCTTGTTTGTATTTTATTATTTATATACACTCTTTGTTATTTCTTTACTTGAAGTAAATCAATAAAAATTTATATGTCAAAAAAAAAAGATTTGTTGAAGGGCAGGCTGTAAATATACAAACCAACTAAACATGTGAACTCTTCCAATAGCACTTGCAGAACAACACAAGTGATAATTTAAGTTTTGCTCATGGTACTTTGATCAATCCCATCATATATAGTTCTAGTGGTATGAGTGAAAGTTCTGAATCTTGCCTGTCAGTTACAAACTTTCTTTCTCTACTTCATGTATATGAAGCAATTATCCATTTAGGCCAGGGGTCGGCAAGGTATATATTGCCTGGGCCAGATCGGTCCTGTGTGATTTCCGGTGCGTGCGCAGACGCGATTCCCGGCACTGTAGAAGTGAGTCCCCACGCCACGCTGTGCGGTTTAGTGCAGCACGCAAGCGGGCAACTCAGTTCGGGGGCGGCTTGTGGGCCAGTCAAACGACCTGTGGGCCTTTTAGGTTGGTGACCCCTGATTAAGGCACATTGCTGGTCCATCGTTCTAAGGATAGCCAACACAGTGCCTCTAGATGTTGTTAGACATTATCTCCCATCAGCTTCAGCCAGCATGGCCAGTAGTCCGGGGTGGTGAGAATTGGAGTCCACAATAAGTTCCCTACCTCTGCCCCAACATATTACCGTATTTTTCGCTCTATAGGGCGCACCTAGTTTTTTGGAGGGGAAATAAAGAAAAAAAAAATTATTTCCCCCCCCCCAGCCCCAAAGAGCAAAGAAGCCAAGACAGCCAGTGGGATCCATCCTGCTGGCTGTCTTGGCTTCTTCTTTAGCCTTCTTTAGCCTTCGTTCCCGGAGCTTGCTGCTATCCGCAAGCCTTCTGAGCCCGGTGGGAGTTCCCGCCGGGCTCCCAAGGCTGGCGGATAGCTGCCCAAAGCCCGGGGTGCGCAGCGCTGCGCTCCTCGGGCTTGGGCTGCAGGCTGCCATCCGCAAGCCTTCTGAGCCCGGCGGGAACTCTCGCCGGGCTCCTAAGGCTTGTGGATACCTGCCTGAAGCCCGGGGAGCGAGAGGGGTCGGTGCGCACCGACCCCTCTTGCTCTCCAGGCTTCAGCGAAACCTGCACTCGCTCCATAGGACGCACACACATTTCCCCTTCATTTTCGGAGGGGAAAAAGTGCGTCCTATAGAGCGAAAAATACGGTAGTTTTCTATGTATAGCAATTTTTTTTGCATTAAGAAAAAAATCATTCACCTTTAGCCTGAAGGGGCACAGCCCTGAAGCAGGTTAATCAACTTGGATGACAACTAGATGAAAGGTTGTAGTGTTACTTCCCTCTTCTTCATTCTCCTCTTTTCAGGATTTCTCTGTTTATTCATTGGTCACATTCAAATGATTATACTTTGGCAAAGTGTATAGTTTGAAGATTCATTTAATATCCTGGTTTGTTCCTGGGCTATGATTAATTAGATGTTCCTTGGTTTAACTGAGGCTCACGCAAAGTGTGTAGAGCAAAGGGGCTCTCTGCTCAAGCAAATGGTTTATGAGTATCTCAGCTTAATCAGCTGTGAAATGATTGTACAAACTGGCTCATAAACTTCTTTTCATGATGAGGAAGTAGGAGAAGCAGATCATGAGACTGAAGTCATACTCTGGATCTTGGCAAAAGTATCTTTTTTGGAATCAAGGGTGGTATTCAATGTAGGTACTACTCAAATTATATCTATTGAAGTTAATGGACCCGACTAATTAGACTTATTAATTTTAATTGATCTACTCTGAGTTGGACTTATTTGAGTACCACCCCATTCAATATTTGAACAGAGGCCCTAAGGGACCACAGGTAGGCTGTAGCTAGGAAAAACTGAAGAGTTTTAAATTTCATGCATAGTATGGTGGCAAATTTAAAACTGAGTGTATATGGTTACAGATTCAGAAAATGTACAGAAAAGGATAGGCTATTTTTATAATAATCAAGGTCATGGCCAAAGACAATTGCCGGTTATGTTTTAATGCAAGTTACCTTGAGTAACTTGGCAGAAAGATGATATATATCTACCAAGGTATTGAAAACTACTTGCAGTAAATCTGTGTACATCAATATACTAGAAACCTGATTTTAATAAAAGACTGATCTTTCAGAGTGAGGTATAGATGAGGTCCTCCTTTTGCCGTGTTCAAGAAGCAAGGCATGCCTTTAAATTGATTATCTTTCCCCCTAGCTCTGAAAGTTATTTTCTATGCAGAACACATTTGGTTGCTTCCAGGTTGTTCTGCAGAAATAAAAGGAGCAAGGTGTACGGGTTGAAAAATCTGCCTGAAAGTGTGGAGCTGAAAGTAACACCAGTCTTCTCTTTTCCTCCTTTGTGTAGAAGAAGTTGAAGAAGAATGTGAAATTCCCAAAGAAGTAGATTTGACTGATAAACAGAAACATCAACTGAAACACAGAGAGCTTTTTCTGTCTCGCCAATATGAGTCTCTTCCTGCAACACACATCAGGTAAGAAGCTGCTGGGAAAAGCAATTAGAGTCATGAACACTCTACCTCCTAGCCATAGCTCCTGCTGCTAACTCAGTGGGCAGAAATGAAAGGCTCTTGTCTCCATCACTGCATCTGCCCAGCAGGTTTTCAGCAGCTGTTTCCCTCGTTTCCATGTGCACCTCTGGTTCGCCAGAAGCGGCTTAGTCATGCTGGCCACATGACCCGGAAGCTGTGCGCCGGCTCCCTCGGCCAGTGGAGCGAGATGAGCGCTGCAACCCCAGAGTCGGTCACGACTGGACCTAATGGTCAGGGGTCCCTTTACCTTTACTAAGGTGCTACTGGATAATTTTTTATATATATTTCGAGTGCATCAGACCAACACAGCTACCTACCTGAATCTAGGCTAATTGTGTGTGTGTGTGTGTGTGTGTGTGTGTGTGTGTGTGTGTGTAAAAGTTCTTTTGTGGTTTGGAATGAAGTCTTTATGAATTCTTCTTAGTACTGGTGTGGGCTCATGAAACTTTACTATGAAAACAAATAAACAAATAGGTGGTCATTTATTAAGGATACACACACATATATTTAATAGGAATACAAAACATTAGTTTTCATTGCCACTTGATTGGGGCTTGGAATATAGCAGCCTCTCTCTTTTTTCTTCCCTGAGACTGAGAATAAAAATTAGTTCCCATTCCAAAATCCAATGCAATAAGTAAAGGGTGGGTGGGTGGAGTATTTTACCACTTTAAAAGCGTGCTCGGTCCTGGCTACTCTTCCCCAGGAGGATAACTGTACTTTCTCACTGTCTGTTTCAGCATCCCAAGTGGGAGAGCCAGCTGCATCTGCCACCAGTAATTCTAGCTGATCCAACTGTTAATCCTATTGTGGCAGAAGCGCATGAGAGCTAAACTGACAGTGTGAATTCAATTAAATAGGAAAGGGGCACTGTAACTTTTAAACAGAAAAAGATGGAAAATCCTGAAAGATGGAAATACTGAAAGGTGCCAAGTGGAAATCTTATTTATTTATCTGTTGGATTTGAAGTGTACTTAGTTTTAGTTAGTTATTGCAGGGGCTTATCTGTTAAGTGATACTGTGATTGCTTACTTTCCATAAGTTTTAATTGTATTGTACCCCACTCTGGGATTGGTTATGATAGGAGCGGGATAGGAATATTCTAAATAATAATTAAAAATAACCAATTGTAGAGTTGGAAGGGACCATGAGGGTCATCTAGTGCAATGCCCCCTGCAATGCAGGAATTTTCTGCACAGTATGGAAGAGGAAGTTCTGATGGGTGTGTGTAAACATCTGCCAATATTTTTTTGCATTCCAGCCTGGCAGAATATGTCGTAGCAAATGGCTGTGGAGAGGTTGCTTGCACTTACGTGGGCTTTCAAGCAATCAGAGTACACTGCAATTTAAAGACCAGGCTAAGTGCTACTTTGTTCAGAGGAACTAGTGAGGAGGGAGAATAGAACCCTTTTCCACCTGCATTTGGCCATCTGAGATCTCTCTCTCTCTCTCTCTCTCTCTCTCTCTCTCACAAGCACACCCCTATCTGGGAAATAGCTATACGGTAATAAACAGATTTTAATTGGGAAAATAACATGGGGACAAATGGCATGTTTGCATTATTTTATATAT
Organism: Podarcis filfolensis; assembly: GCF_964270895.1. Lineage (NCBI taxonomy): Eukaryota > Metazoa > Chordata > Lepidosauria > Squamata > Lacertidae > Podarcis > Podarcis filfolensis. Next base: position 99,495,937 of record NC_139606.1, read on the forward strand.
AACTAAAACATATTTCTATGCGTTTTGTAAAGTTTCATTTCCAATAATGTAGAAGTAAAAGCACACAAGATTCTTCTGGAGAAAGGAATAAATTGCAATCCACCCAGGACATGGGATGTATTTTTCAGACAATGTGAGTTATAGTGATTTGCCATGCTGCAGTTAAACACTACAGGGAGAAAATGCTGTACCAATTGGAAAGACATACAAGTGAGAGTAAGCTTGCCAGTCATGAAATAAGGTCCTCCTATGGATCAGAAGTAGGGTCGCGGGTGGCGCTGTGGGTTAAACCACAGAGCCTAGGACTTGCCGATCAGAAGGTCGGCGGTTCAAATCCCCGCAATGGGGTGAGCTCCCGTTGCTCAGTCCCAGCTCCTGCCAACCTAGCAGTTCGAAAGCATGTCAAAGTGCAAGTAGATAAATAGGCCACATGACCCGGAAGCTGTACGGCTAATAAAGCGAGATGAGTGCCGCAACCCCAGAGTCGGTCACGACTGGACCTAATGGTCAGGGGTCCCTTTACTTTTATGGATCAGAAATTGATTGAGGAGCAGAAAGAAGAGAGTAAGAATAAGTGGACAGGTATGCAGAAAGCGGATTACCTCAAGGATCAGTGCTGGGACTGTGCTTTATAAGTTGCTCATTAAGGATCTATAGTTAGGGGTAGCAAGATGTGCTGATCATACCAAATTGTTCAAGGCAGCTAAAACAAAAAACGGATTGCAAGGAGCTCTAAAAGGATCTCTCAGTAAGTAAGTAAAATAGCAGATTCAATATAAGCAAGTACCAAGTGATGCACATTGGGGCTTATAAATAACTAAATCCTAATATTACGTATATGCTCCTGGGGAGCCTGACCAGTCGGTGGCGATGACTAACCGGGAGTAATGCTGTGCTTGTGCTGAATAGATGAAGATGCTCAGCCAGTGTGTGGCAGCTGTGAAAAAGGCGAATTCTCTGTGTTAGGGATCATTAGAAAGGAATTGAAAATAAAACTGCCCGTTGCCATAAGATCACTATGGTAGTGAAGCCATACTTGAAATACTGTGCACGATTCTGCTTGCTTCACCTCAAAAAGAATATTGTAGAGCTGGAAATTTTTAGAAAAGGGCAACCGAAATCACCCAGGGAACGAAGCAACTCCCCAGTGACAAATGTCACAACATTTGGGGCATTTTTTAGTTTACAAAGAAGTAAAGTAAAGAGGTGGGACAAAGTAGAAGCCTATAAATTTATGCATGGTGTGGAGAAAGGGGGGTGGGGGGGAATACTAGAACTCAAGACCATCAAGAGAAGCTGAGTGTTGGACGTTTCAGAACACAAAAAAAATGAAGTACTTCTTCACGCAGCACAGAGTTAAACTGTGGAACTCACTGTCACAAGATGTAGTGATGGTCACTAGAGGATTTGGCATCCATGGAAGATGAGGTCTTCAGTGCCTGTGTTCTGCTGCCGCTACCAGAGGGAGAATGTCTCCAAATATCAGTTCCTGGGAGCCAGAAGTGGAGAAAATGTTGTTACACCTCAGGTCTTGCTTGCAAACTTCCCGTAAGCGCCTAGTTGGCCACTGTGAGAACAGGATATCGAACTGGGTGGGGCACTGGCCTGATCCAGCAGGACTCTTCTTACATTTGCATGCATCTTCTAATGTTAAAAAGGTAAAGGTAAAGGGACCCCTGACCATTAGGTCCAGTCGTGACCAACTCTGGGGTTGTGGCACTCATCTCGCTTTATTGGCCGAGGGAGCTGGCGTTTGTCCGCAGACAGCTTCCGGGTCATGTGGCCAGCATGACTAAACCAGAGCAGCACACGGAAACGCCGTTTACCTTCCCGCCGGAGCAGTACCTATTTATCTACTTGCACTTTGACGTGCTTTCGAACTGTTAGGTTGGCAGAAGCTGGGATCGGACAACAAGAGCTCACCCCGTCGCAGGGATTCGAACCGCCGACCTTCTGATCGGCAAGTCCTAGGCTCTGTGGTTTAACTGACAGCGCCACCCGCGTCCCTCTTCTAATGTTAGGTTAAAATAAAAAAGTTTATAGAAATCAGTTCAATTACCTTCGGTAGCTGAAGTTGTGGGCAACCTCTGGCCATCATCTGCAGCTATTTATCGTTGCAGTATATATTCTGGGGTTTGGGAACAGGAGCACACATTGGGTGGGCATTGGGCGTGACCCTCTTTATCTCTCCTCGCTTTCTCGAAACCAGAACCTTCGCAACCGCCGGGAGTACAGAAGTTGGCTTTCCTTGGTCTAGTATTTGATTGGTCTCTTTAATCTGTCCTCTTTTTTAAATCCAGGGCATTAAACAAGGAAGTTGAAATCCCTTTCGTTTTAAGGCAGTATTATTGATTTAAAGCATCAAAGTTCTCTTGCTTTCTCAGCCTAAAATGCCCAGTGCAAAGTACAGACCTGAAGTGCTTCTAAGCCCCATTAATTTTTCCGTAGGAAAGTCAGACGCGTTCTAGGTACTGCTCCTTTGATTCAAATGGACCCAAAGCTTGCACCATTCTGCATGCTCAGCCTTCTGTTTGACTAATGTTTCTATTGCCATTACTTTAAGACCAATATCCCTTGGTATAATGGATGTTTGCGTTTCTGTTCCATTAATCCTCAAACATCCTGGTTTAAAATAAGATTTGAATCTCTCAGGTGGTCGTGTTAACGAAAAAGAGGAATAAGGAGGTTAAACGCTGCAGGAACTGCCTTGAGCAAAAAGCCTTTATGTAATCTTGAGGATGGAACTGGTTTTTAAAAAGCAAACAGGTTTTCAAATTAACAAGCTTATTGAGCTAAATTTAAACAACGTTAAATGCATTTATTACGAAACGTCAATAATCCTAGTCGGACCATTTAATTGTTTTCATTTACAAAAATCAATCCTGATGACCAATGATATTTTTAATTGCAACTGTGTGAGACAGAATATCAGATGGAGATCTAGCAATTAGCTTAATGATCAGTACAGTATCCTTCTAAGTCAATTCGGTGGGGGAGGTTAGAATGCAGCCTTGATGGTTAAGATTTTACCAGCCAAGCCCACATACAGAATAACAAATGCTGTACTCTCCACCCCCTTGGCTCAATTTCATTGATTTTTAAGACCACAGGGGACTCTTGTGATTATTTTTGTCTTAACTGCTGCTTGCTTTTAGGCAAAGAACACATGTACCTAGGCCAATAATTTTAATTAACTAAAACACAGATTTCAGATGGAAGTGGTTTCTTTAAAACAACCATACCCCCCGCAGTAATTCATTTCTGGAGGCTTCATAGGTAAGGACAATATTACCTGTGCTGTGGAGAATTTTCTGACTTTGCAACTGGTATGTCATGCTTTTAAAGCTCCTTTTAATTGTTAAAAAAATACCACACCAGACCAATGCCCTTATTAGAACTAACTGCAGTATTTTTCTGTCTATAAGATGCCCCCATGTATAAGACGACCCCTATTTTTGGGAACTCGATTTAAGAAAATGGGGGGGGGATGTCCTCCATGTATAAGACGCCCCCAAATTTTGGACATTATTTTTTAGGAAAAAAACCTAGTCTTATACATGGAAAAATATGGTAAATGTCACAAGGTAACGAGCCAGTTTTTGAGAATTCTCCAGAATTCTTTTCCTTTTCCTTTGCGGGATGCAAAACAGATTTCAGTCGCAAAGTGAAAACCATGGTTGCCCCTACATTTTGTGGGGGGTGGGGGTTCAGGAATACAAAATCCAGCAGGTACTAAGATCTGTCTGTGTCCCAAGCCTAAAGGAGCAGAGGAAAAGAAAATGTGATCATATGGAGGTTAATCTTAGACAGGCAATGGGCAAATGCCTTGTTCACACGTAACGCTAAGCCATATGCATGAGCAGCATGTGGGTACAGTGGCTGCTTCACTCCTCCCCTGGTCCTGCTGCCGGTGTGAACCTGCACTTGTGATTTGTCCTCCCAAACAGTATCTGAAATTACTATAAGGAGGTTTTAACCTTTTTTATATTCGGGGGCAAATCGCCAAAAAAAAATCACACTTCCGATATGGGCTGCCAAACGCCTGGATGCCATTTTCGACCCAATGAATCCCGGCTATGTCTGGAAAATACCGGACGTATGGCAGCCCTATTGTAATTCCTAAATAATTTAATTTAATATTAGCATTTAAAGCCCCAAATAGCCAAGCTGGTTTTTCTGTCCCCCTCCCCCTCCCCAAGACCCAACCAAGTTGGGCAGCAGTGGCATTGTTTGTTTGTTTGTTTGTTTGTTTGTTTGTTTGTTTGTTTGTTTTAAGTACAAAGTACAGCACTCTGATGGGTACACAAACCATCTCATTCCCCAGGCAGCAGATTAATTGTTTTATGAGCAGAGCAATGGCAGCAACTAATTTGTGCCTCATTTGTGAAATGCTCACACCAGGGAGGTTCAGTTGGCATCAGGCGAAAATATTCCTATTTAACCAGGCCTTTGGCTGATTGACATCCGATGATCTTTAAAATACGTTGTGGAAGGGGCGGGGGGAAGGATTCTTGGCTTGTTTCTGTTCTTATTTTTATCATGTATTTTGCGGGTCTTATATTGGAATTTTATGTTGTGAACTGCCCTGATATCTATAGGTATAGGGCGCTATACAAATTTAATAAATAAATAATAAATAATAATTGCATGGGTCAGATCAGTTGAGGAGGAGAAGCTGTGTTAGGATTTCTTGCAAGAAAAGGGAAAAGTTGACAGCTATGACTATGTGTGTGTGTTTGTGTGCGCGCATGTGTGTGTGCATATGAGAGAGTATGTGGTGAGACTTATCCAGTTTTGGTCGCACCCACTATTGGCACGTGGCACCTGGGAGATAGCGAAGGGCGAATGAAGCCCTCAGGTCAAAAAAGGTAGCTACCCAAGCTTGTACAACAGGGTTTTGTTTGTTTGCTTGTTTAAAGTTGCTGCTAATATTAATACTTCCAGGGCCTTTTCGATGGTGACCCCCCATAGTTGTGTGATTCCCTTTTCTACAGTATGAACTTGCATTTGCTTTATAAATGTGTTGTGAGCTGCCTTGAAAAAAACGGTGTGATATAAATAAATGAAAGTTATGAATCTGAAAATAATAATTGAGTGGCAAATATTTTGCTGTACATCTCCAGTGAACATTATTTCTGATGTCTTCTAACTAATTATCAAGACACCTGATGAATGGGAGAAATTTGTCAATATTCCAGTGTTTTTAATAGATTTATTTAATGTTCACAATAGGTGATCTCTTCCCAACCACCTTTAATCATTTGAATATAGTCTTATTGAAATTTTCCAAGAGTAAGAGTACAGCCCTGGATTTATATTTTAAATAGATTTTCAATGCATCACTTGACATTCAAATTAGATCTGAAACACAGTGTTTTGTGTTTCAAAATCCACTTACAAATGGGCATTCACTTTTAGATTGCTAGTGAAGTTTCATAACAGTAACGATAACTGAATCAAAAGAAGACACTGAAAATTTTTTTGGAGCAGCTAAGCCCTGCAGATGTTATTCCCTTGAATAATAATAAAGACATTCTAAAAATCCAGTATGCCAGACGACAACATCTGGTCAGCAACAAGCCCGAAAAACTAGTAGGGAGTCACTTACTTGGAATGATAATGATGTAAGCAGAGAGACAGGAAATCTAAAAATCTCAGCGCTGTAGTTTTGTAAGTCCATTTGAGAGCTCTTCTTTTGACTTCTCCTCTTTCAAATGCTGTAAGCCATACTCCCAAGAAGCTGTTTTCCACATTTAGCCTGTTGGATCAGGCCAATGGCCCATCTGGTCTAGCATCCTGTTCTCACAGTGACCTACCAGATTTCTGTGGGAAACCAGCGAGCAGAACATGAGCACAAGATCTCTCTTTCCTCCTGTAGTTTCCAGCCGTTGGCATTTGGAAGCCTTGCTGCCTCCAACTGTGGAGGTAGAGAGCATAGCCATCATGGTTGGTAGCTTTCTCCTTGAAACTGTGCAACCTCTTTTAATGCCATCCAAGTTGGAGGCCATAACTGCCTCCTGGGGGGAGCAAGTTCCATAGTTGTGACTATTCTTTGTGTGAAGAAGTGCTTTCTTTCATCTGTCCCACATCTTCTAACACTCAGCTTCATTGGCTGTCCACAAGTTTTGGGTCATGAGAGAGGGATAAAAACTTTTCTCTATCCACGTCATGCATAAATTTGCAAACTTCTGTCATGTTGCCTCTTACTTGCTTTTTCTGCAAACTAACAAGTCCCCAACACTGCAGTGTTCCTTCGCAGAGGAACGTTCCTTCATCCCATCAATCATTTTTGGCTTCACTTTTCTGAACCCTTTCCAACTCAACAATATCCTTTGTGAGGTGAGGCAACCAGAATTGTACACAGTACTCCAAATTATAGATTTGTATACAGTGGTACCTTGGGTTAAGTACTTAATTCGTTCCGGAGGTCCGTTCTTAACCTGAACCTGTTCTTAACCTGAAGCACCACTTTAGCTAATGGGGCATCCCGCTACTGCCGCGCCGCCGGAGCATGATTTCTGTTCTCATCCTGAAGCAAAGTTCTTAACCCGAGGTACTATTTCTGAGTTAACGGAGTCTGTAACCTGAAGTATATGTAACCTGAAGCGTATGTAACCCAAGGTACCACTGTAATGGCATTATGATATTGAGGAGTTTTGTTTTCAATTCCTTTCCTAATGATCCCTAGCATAGAATTGGCCCTTTTCATGACCACAACACACTAGGCTAACACCTTCATCAAGCTATCTGCTATGACCCCAAGGTCTTGCTCCTGGTTTTCCACCTCCTGTTCAGACCCCATGAGCATATATGTGAAATTAATATGTTTTTGCTCCTTACATGCAACACTTTACAGTTGCTTGCATTGAATCACATTTGCCATTTTACTGCCCATTCATTCAATTTGCAGAGGTCCTTTTGGAGTTTTGCAATCTCTTGTTTTAACCACACTGGTGTCATGTGGCCACCCTGTTACCCACCTAATAGTCAGTTCTTTTTACTGCTTCTTGCAGTGGTGGCCAGGGAAAAAATGACTCAGCACTTTGACAATGTGAATTCTCCACTTGTTTCAGCTTTGAACACGCACACACATGCATCAGCCGTGATCCACTAGACCTGGGGGTGTTTTGTGCTCGCTTCCCCCCGCAGACATCTTTATTGTAATTTTAAAAGTACATAATTACATGTGCACTAAACATGAGGAGAGGTAAATAAAAGAGAGAGAGATAAAAAGAAACAGCACCCATGTAGAAGGGCAAGTAAAGGGGGAAGGGGAATAAAACCCCAAACTGTATACTTTACAAAGTTGTTCTTGTACTTCACCAGATCTTAACCTATTACAGTACAGTGGTACCTTGGTTCTCTAATTTAATCTCTTCCGGGAGTCCGTTTGACTCCCAAAATGGTTAAAAAACCAAGGCGCAGCTTCCAATTGACTGCAGGAGCTTCCTGCACTCAAATCGGAAGCCGCATCAGACGTTCGGCTTCTGAAAAACATTCGCAAACTGGAACACTCATTTCCGGGTTTGCAGTGTTCAGGAGCCAAGCCATTCGACTACCAAGGTACCACTGTATTTGTAAGAATGGATTCCAGATATGTGCACATTTAGTGGATGGAAATTTCTGTGGAGGCTTCTTTCCCTTTCCCAGAAGCTCTGTAACTATCTGGGCCAGTTTCTGGCCAATCTGCAGTCTTTATTCAATTAAAATGGTTTGCCTCTCGGTGATGTTCAGCTCAAGGGGCTGGGCTCCCAGGCTTCAGTTCAGCAATGGATAGAGGCTACATTGCCTTTGCTCCATGGCCTGGAGAAACACACATTATCTGGGGTGTTCAGTCGCCTACTGCCCTTGGAGATGACCAGCGTTTTGTTTCTGCTCTGTTGGATGGAAAACTGTTATCCTCATCCTTTCCAGCAAAGCTTTCTGATCTCCTCCTCCTGGGGGTCGAAAGGGATGTATCTCAGTAGTACAGCGTCTGCTTTCCATGCAGAGGAACGTCCCAGGTGCAATGCCCAGTATGACTGGGAGAGACTCTCTGCTTTAAACCATGGAGAGCTATTGCTACTTAGCATGGACAATACTGAGCAAGGTGGAATGATGATCTCACTCAGTAGAAGGCAGCTTCCTATTCAGAATGCTGTTGTATAGCTTGCAGGCTTCCCTCAGGCATCTGATCAGCCACTGTGAAGACAGGATGCTGAACTAGACGGAGTATTGGCCTGATCCAGTAGGCTCTTCTTATGTTCCCCCACCTTTGTAATCTTTCAGCCAGTGAGGCTACATATGGCATAGAGAGTGACGCAGTCAGGATCCCAAGCTGGGCTTTACATGAGCCTGTTATTTGAACAATATTAAGATAACCTTAGTTTTGAATAAACTTCACTACAGCCAGTTTTGAAAACATTCATTTAAGTGGGGTGCACCTCAAATGAAGATGACACCGTTTTAAAGGTCTCGGTCCTTTTCCTTAAATGTTTCCTCTCCGTTGAGTTTTATGCAGAATTCATTAATGTGTTTAGTTCTTTTGTATTTGCGATGATACTGAAATTTCTTACTTTCTTCGCACGTATACCCTTTCCTGAAGCCTGTTTACTCATAGTGCATTCATGGCCATTTCCTGCTTAAAAATAATAGATTTAACTGAAATTTCTAAATTCTGAACTTGGTTGACTTATCTGTTGTCATTTGCTGCTTGAAAAAAATGGCGTTATAAATCATTAATATGTTGTTGATTTTTGTGTTTTTATATAGGGGGAAATGCAGTGTTGCACTTCTGAATGAGACAGAGTCTGTATTGTCGTATCTCATTAAAGAGGTAATGCTACATTTTTCATAACTTTCAGCAACCTTTTTATATGTGCTTTCCTTTAGTATTGTGATTTTTCCTGCGGATTGTTAGGAAAACCAAATAAACCTTTTGCTAAGTAGCATAATGTGAATAGCTAAAGTTGAAAACGATTTGTGTCTGTGTTTATTGTTTGGAATGTTTAGTTTCTTGAATTATTGATGCTTTATTGTAACAATGCTGAAACAGTTCATTTTGACTTTCAGCCAGAATTTTGCAAATGAAAACGGGCTGTCTCTTTCTGACTGCCTAATTCTTTTCCCAGTGATATATGATTAAATTTTAATATGATTAACTCAGGATTTGGGAGGGAAGGGCAATTTGATCCACCCACAAACAGATAATATATTTTTTTACACAACAACGGCATCACAAATATTAAACGCATGAAAATGGTGCAGTGAGGTGGTATCTACCAAAGAAGAATGACAGCTGAAATAGATAGAATATGTAGAATTGACGTGTAAAATTAGATCAGAATGAGTCTGATCTGTCATGAACTAATAGTACTTTGGAAAATATGTGTCTTTTTTTTTTAGGATACTTTCTTCTATTCACTGGTATACGATCCATCGCTGAAAACACTTTTAGCGGACAAAGGAGAAATCAGAGTAGGTCCCAGATATCAAGCAGATGTTCCAGATATGCTTGCAGAAGGTAAAACACATTATAGTTTTGACTTGGTGTACCAGTTTCTTTTTAAGTCTGATGTGCTTTGATGCAGCTTTGAATGTGCAGGCCATTTTTATTATTATTTATAAAAGTAGATGTATACCGTTTACTTGCAAAACTTCAGGGCGGTGTACAGCAAGTTAAGAAGCATTAAAACAGAACCAATAATTAAAATGGCTGGCTACTCAAGAAGAATGCACGGGCCTGCTAACATTAAAAAGTCTTCAAGACACCTGAATTAATGGAAGACTTCCTGGTTTGTTTACTTGGTCACACAAGGGGAGGAGTGCCGAGGCTGCATGCACAACCAAAAGACCCATTCATATGTTGGTTATTAAGCTGAGATTCAGTTGTCCAAACTTGGTCCGTGCACATGAATGTTGAGGCCAATCCAGGAGAAGTAGAATTGCCTCTATCCCTTGCTGTCACAAAAATGGTGGCACTGGCTTGGACGAAGGGTTGTGGACGTTGGGTGCCTCATTAGGAAAGATGGAGACAGCCATTCCCTATTTGTCAGAATATGATGATGATGATGACATTTCAGTCTATGTGGACATTATGAATTATAAAAAGTGGCCATAACAAACATACGTCAAATAAGCTGTTTCTGTTGCGATTTAATCTTCAAAATACAGCCAGGAGCAGGCAGATCCTAGGTGTGAATCTTGTCTGAAAGTGGCAGTCTTGGGGAAGTGGGTATGTGGGTGTAGGAGCCTGGTTCATTCACACCCTTGCTTTTGCACCCCTTCATCCCAAACTACAACTACCATTGGAAAAATGTGAGTGCACTTTCCATGGATTGTAGTGACAACTACAGTGTAATTCACCAACTGAGAAGTTTCCCTACCTTGACTTGGTAGCTGCTTTTAGGTCTCCATTCAGAATTGCCTTCACCCAGGAGAAATGAAATCAGTGTGAATTGACACAACTTCTGTGGAATGCATGTCAGTGTTTCAAGAAGTAATGTGACAGCTTTATGAACAAACAAGACTTCCACGTCTTTTTTAAAGGTTTTTGCAAACTGTGTAGCTGACCTGCTCTTTATAAATAACCTTAAGCATCAAAGGGAAAAAATGTTTTATTTATAGCACCTAGTCTATTTGATGGGGTTCTTGCTATAAAACAGTTCCTGGTCATGAGACATGGTGAAAACAACCGCTTGCTTATCTCTCAGATGTAATTGACTTTTAAATAAATTCAATAAGACCTTTATTACATAGTAACATCCTCTGTGATTTATGGCACAATACTCTTTCGTTTCTTCTTTTAACATATATTTGAAGAACGAATACACTGTTTTTCTTACGGTAGTGGTGGCCAAGGGCACATGTTGTTGGCAATATGCTCAAGTAGACCTGTTGAAGTCAATGGCCATGAGCAATATATTCTACCCATTTTTTTTTAGTGGGTCCTCTCTGAGTAAGAGTCATGTTGGGTACAGCCCATTGCTCCATACAAGCCTGTAAATCAGTGGCAAGTAAGAATACTTTTGAGTGACCAGGAAGAGAAGTTATGCCAACATTTATACTGTTGTTTGCTTTTAAGCCAGGCAATCTGCAATCCTAACTCTGCTTACCCGGGAGCAGGGCTGGGCGATATCTGGTTTTCAACATCACGATATATAACCAGCTAAATATCACGACATATATCTGCGGTGGCAGAGGGCCTTGCTGTGCCTCCCCAAAGCAGCAGAGGATCCCACCATACCTCCCTGCAATGGTGGAGGGCCTTAAAATGTAAGGAAGTGGTAGATGTAATAAAGTACAGTGGTACCTCGGGTTACATACGCTTCAGGTTACAGACTCCGCTAACCCAGAAATATTCCCTCGGGTTAAAAACTTTGCTTCAGGATGAGAACAGAAATCGTGCAGTGGCGGCGCGGCGGCAGCGGGAGGCCCCATTAGCTAAAGTGGTGCTTCAGGTTAAGAACAGTTTCAGGTTAAGAACAGACCTCTGGAACGAATTAAGTTCTTAACCCGAGGTACCACTGTATTAAATAAACTTCCATATATTATATTAATATATTTTCAACTAATTTAAGAGTAGTTTAAGTGATTTACTAGTCAAGTTGCATCTGCTTTCCCACTCAGAGGTCTGTGGAATCTGTGCGTGCATAAGCCCCACTGAGTTCAACTAAACTTACTTCTGCTTTCCTAGGAGTAAGCCACATTGAATTCAGTAGGGCTTGCTTGTGAGTAGACACATATTTGCTTTCTTCACTGCTTACTAAAAAACACCCTCCCCATCATTCTCATAGTACCCGACCTCCCATTTCAGCATAAGCCAGCCAGCTAAATCTTCTCCCCTCCACCCCCACCCCCACAGAAGGGGCCCTCATCCCACCAATCTCTCCTTTTTTATCAAAGGGAGGGAGGGAGTGGAAGCAAACAAAAAGACAGTCTCCTTTAAATTAAAAACAAACAAACACCCTTTTTAATATGGAGGAAAGTTCTGTTGAAATTAACAGGACTTAGTTCTGAGTAGACAGGAATAGGATTGCATTGTGAGAGTTTGTGTCTGCAGGGAGGCTATTAAAAATGTGCATGAGCTGGTACATTTGCAAGATTGTGAATTGAGGAAGACTGCTGTTCCTCACGATAAGTGGAAACCTCTGGTCTCATGAAGAGGTTTTTGCTGTCCTGACTAATTGGGACCAGAGACTAGGGCTGTGTGATACCTGGGTTTCAACATTTTGATAGATCACCAGCTAAACATCATGTTATGCCGATATATCACGGCAGGGCTTTTTTCAAGGGGAACTCACAGGAACTCAGTTCTGACATCTTAGAATGGTGCCATTGAGCACATGCCCGCGCGCGCGCACACACACACACACACACACACACACACACACACCATGATTTGTGATATATTGCCAGGTCAAAAATTATGAAACTGATATCACAACATGGACTTCAAGCTGGTTTTAGATGATATATTGATATATCGGCCAGCCCTACCAGAGACTGTTGCATCTCTGTGATCCATACCTTCCTGCTCTAGTCTTCACTAAGTTCCTCCATGCTTTTTTCATCCATTGCCACACTCCACCCTCTTAAGACTTCCTATGCATGCTTACTTAGAAGTAAGTCTAACCGAGTTCGGTGTAGCTTACTCCCAAGCACACGTGCACAGGAACACATAGGATTCCTGACAAATAACAGATGCAACGCTCACTTCTGCTCTGTTTCTCCACTTGTGGCTGCGTCACTCTGCTCCCTCCCGCCTTTGCTTCTTCTCTTTTCTTGACTATATATAGAAAACACATTAGTCGATGCATCATAGTCGTGGATCATTGGGAGATGCAAGTTTATACTTGTAGACACATTTCAAATGTGCAGGGCGATGTTGCTGTCATCCCGGAAACCAAGACTTTCACATTTAAAAAGTCAATAAATCCTTCAGCATGGAAATTTAGCGTGTCAGGGTGAAGGATTTCAGCCTAGATTTCTTCTTGCTTCATGAAGAAGGAATGTCCCAAGTATATATGACAGCCCTTCCACCTGCGGTTTAAAATACACGCAGGTCCTGCTATCTGAACATAATACGTTCCCTGGAAATAGTTCTTTAGTTCCCTCCCGCCATGGAATGGTTGCTGCCAACCAGAAAAATGCAAAGAACTGTTCATATATCTGAATCAGTCGTTCATGTAGTGAGGTTTGGGTGTAATTATTTATGTTTGGATAACTGAGATTTTGGATAATGAGCATTCCCATAGTGAGACCTGCATGTGGTATATTTCAATGAGGAATACACTTTGGGCTCTCTCTCTCTTTTGGCACACTTCAATCTCCTGTTCAGATTATATATAACTGAATATAAATGGGAGGGAGGGGAAAGCCCTGTTTGTATGTGCTGCATCCAAAATCCACAAAAATGTTAAAACATATGCATTTCTTAACACTTCCAAAATACGGGGCGGTATTCAGTGCTAGTGCTACTCAGAGTAGACCCACTGAAGTTAATGGGCATGGCTATCTTAGGTTTACTAATTTTAATTGTTCTGCTCTGAATAGGACTTCATTGAAGGCAACCCAGAATTTTCTTTCCCCAGAAGCTGTTGGTATGGCGACCACATAATGGTCCCAAAGGCCATTCTTGATTTATTTTATTTATTGCAATGTGCAATGTGTGCCTGTGTTTTATATTGTTATGAGTATGTGCCCAAATCGGTGCAGCTGAACTATGATAATAGCAGACTGACAATTAGTTGCGAGGTGGGTGGTGTGAAATGAATAGGGATGTTGGATACAAGATCAAACATCACTGTTCTTTAGTCCAGCATGTAAGGCCTACTCAGAGAAGAAGGGCCTCGTGTAGAAAGGCCTGGTTGGTCTCACATGGAGATGGTGAACTCAGCTCTGGTGAAGCAGTGGGAGAGTGTCGGTATTAAGATTGGTCCAACCCTGTTGTAGCATGTGATCTGGGAGGCAGCTATTATAGACTGATGTGTAATTGGCCGGGATCTGGCGTCTGGAACTCCTGGAATCTTGCACTATTCAGAAATTGAGGTGGCTTGCAACAGTATATCAACACAAGATGGAAATCTGAACACATGCAGACATGCTTAGGAAAGATGGTGTGATTTACCTTGAAAGTTATTATGAAATACTGTTATGTCGGAAAAGGCTCATTTTAAGGCAAAGTTAGAAACTCTGTGAATTATTCATCAGTTCAGCTTGGATAAGTGAAGGTTAGAGTATGAGACCTTGCATATCATGTCCCATTTCTAGCTGCAGAATTGGGAGACACGGACAATTAATGCTGCTTCGTGGTTTTTTACTGCAAAAGAAATTAGTGGAAATAAAGAGGGGAGACGAGCAGTCTAGCCACAATCTAGCTACAGAGATGAAGATGTGGAATCATGAACTGCACAAATAAAGGGGCTAATTGCTTTTTGTTCGAAGGGCAGATGACAATGCATATAGGGAAAGGTATTTAAGAGTCTGTTGAAAGCAATTTGTGTGTTGAGTCAGTGATTATGAAGCAGGCGTCTGCAAGCAATTAAGTTGGAGTCTATCTGCGAAGTGTATTTTTAAGGACTGTTCTGACTGGTGCTGAAACACAAATAAATTGATTGTAGCTGCATGGTCACAGACTTGACGGTGGCATCGTAGATGCTGCTCAAATGTCACAACCATTGTGGTTTTGCTGCCAGGACCGGCTTCAGGTTTGCAAGCCTTCCTTCCTTCCTGTACGCCACTTTCTTCCATCATTTGCTGGCTTACAATACGGTATCTTGAGTGGGTAAACTGAGCTTACTGCAAAACATAACTGGCTTCCAAATTAGAATTGGAAAACCATTTCAAACTACTATACATCTTTAAATTTTTTTGACCCAGAGGCAAACTATATCCCTTTTTTGGCATTCTGTCTGGATATGTGAAGGCAAAGGTTTGTAGAGAGACTGGGAGTGTGTCTTGGCCATGCCCCAATGTCTCCAGGTATACCCACACCACCCCCAGTCCTTCACATGATTAGCCATGCTCATTTTTAATGATTACTTTGCATTGTTTTTATGGTTTTGTATGTTTTATTGTATATATTGTTGTACACCACCTTGATATTTTATATGCATTTATAAAACATATTATGTAATTCTTTTAACACGAGAAACTGTTTGATATTCAGCAGCTGATTTCCATACGTACATCGACTATTTTAAAAATGTCTTACCACATTGCAAAATTCAGTGCGGCATTTGAACTGTGCTGAACTGACCATTATGTATAACTGTTGGATACATGTTCAATTTAAGCATGATACAATACAAGTGGAAAGAAACATTTTGACCATTACAGATATTTTTTATATGCACTACTTTTTTTTTTGCCAGGAGAAACAGATGACCGGGAACAGGCAAAGCTTGAAGTAAAAGTATGGGATCCAGACA
This sequence comes from Podarcis filfolensis, assembly GCF_964270895.1. Lineage (NCBI taxonomy): Eukaryota > Metazoa > Chordata > Lepidosauria > Squamata > Lacertidae > Podarcis > Podarcis filfolensis. The sequence continues at coordinate 99,511,347 of NC_139606.1, forward strand.
GCCATCTCACTGATCATCAGATCGACCAGTTTTTAGTAGTAGCCCGGTAAGATTAACACCTTCATTCTCTCCCCCTCTTAATAATAAAGGGCATGATCCGAACCAGGGGTGGGGAAGCCATGCCCCCCCCAATGCATAATCTTTCCTCCGTGGAACAAATGTTATAAGGAGTCTATTCTGTTTTCCCTGGAGAAGAGAAGAATGAAGGTAGACTCGCTGGCACCTTTTAAATATATGAAGAATTGTCATGCAGAAGATGAAACAGCAGTAACCGGCAGAAGGCATGAGGAGGGTACCTGAGGCTTTGAACCCAAAGCTGCCTAGGTCCCCCTAAGGTGCTTGTTTCCCCACCTTCTGACCTTGGGAGGGGAGTTTCTGCATCTCCCAGCCTATCCAGCAGAGCTACAGATGTTGCAGCAAGTATACCACTCAGTGCCTCCCCAGACCCTGTTGTTGTTGTTAAAATTTATTACCTGCCCTTCATGCTGAGGTCCCATGGCAGGATTACAACAATGAAAGCACAAAATTAATGATGTAACACAACATCGCACAATATTAAAACAGATGAAAGAACTTACAATTACAGAAGTTGCTTTTCCTGAAAGAGAAGCAAATTCTCTGTTTTCTCTCTTTATTTCATTTCTCTGCTTACCTACAATCTTAAGTTTTACACAATCAGTATGGGGTTAAGAGGTAGTCGTGTGTGTGTGTGTGTGTATTCAGTGGCGGAGCTTCATGCTCTGGCACGGGGGGTGGTGGAGAGCAGGCAGGGGCGGGGGCTGGCGTGCGTCCTGGGGGTGGGGCGTGCCACCCGCAGAGGTGGGGCACACATCCTTGGGGTGGGGCATGCCGCCTACGGGGGTGTGGTGCCCAGCACTGTTGGGGGGGCAGCCGCGATGGCACTCCACTGGGATCACACTGCCGGGGGTGGTGCACTCCCCCCGCACTCCTCTTCTTCCGCCAGTGTGTATATTTTTCCAAGAAGAAAAATCTTATCATTTTCTGTGACTTGACACTTATGTGAGCTTTTAAGCCCTGGTTGTCTCAGTAGCTCTTTTTATTCTATCTGCCCTCATTGGAAAATCTCAAGTTGAATGTTTCGTCTAGTGCAAATAAAGCCCCTCTCCCTTATTCATTTCTGTTTTTGTAAAAAATACATTTATTTCCACCGTGCTACATGGAAGGGTCTTCAGCGTGAGAAGTTCTGGTTCTTCCTTTTTCTTTCTTTTTTTCTTTTGGCCTCAGCATTGCCACAAAATATTCTTTAGCAAGTTATTTGAAAGAGATTCTCCCCTGCCAACAGTTTTCTCTTGCTGTTTCCTGAGATTGAATTGGAAGTAGATATACTGTTGTATTTGTAGTGTAGGAGAACTTAATTTCCAATAAATAATTGTCTTTTTTGTAACTTTGTGGTTGCACTCCCACTGTGCTGAAAAATGTGGAAGAAACCAACATGGCTCCATCCATTTTAGTAATTTTCCTTTCTGCAGTGAATCAGAAGAAAAGTAAACAATGCACTCAGTATATTAAGTATTATTTGTGTTTGTTTTGCTTGCCTAAGGCCACCTTGTGATTTAATGACAGAGGTGAGATTCCAGTTGAACACTTCCTGATTTGTAGCTCAGTCAGCACAATTTTGATTTCTTTTTCCAAAAAGAAAATTAGCCAGTCTTTAAAAATGCAGCTATTGATCTGTCCCAGCCACTGAATTCTTGCTCACCAAAGACTGTGTTTCTTCTGGGCTTTGTCAAAGCCCCTGGGATCCTGCACAGAGAATGACTTTCTGAGGACTGCCATTGTGAATTATTTCCATATGCTGTACTATTACCATAATAGAGGTCTCACACTTAGGAGGCCTGTGTGTGTCCTGCTTTAGACAGGTAAAAAAAGTAAAGGTAAAGGACCCCTGACAGTGAAGTCCAGTCGTGAACGAATCTGGGGTTGCTGTGTTCATCTCGCTTTACTGGCCGAGGGAGCCGACGTTTGTCTGCAGACAGTTTTTCCGAGTCATGTGGCCAGCATGACTAAGCTGCTTCTGGTGAAACCAGAGCAGGACACGGAAATGCCATTTACCTTCCTGCCGGAGCGGTACCTATTTATCTACTTGCACTTTGACATGCTTTCGAACTGCTAGGTTGGCAGGAGCTGGGACCGAACAATGGGAGCTCACCCCCTTGCGGGGCCTCAAACCGTGACCTTTCGATCGGCAAGTCCAAGCGGCACATTGGTTTAGACCACAGTGCCACCCGCATCCCCATCCTAACCATTACATCTCTGCAATTGATGCAAAAAAACAAAACCCCCTTGATAGATACCACCATGCATCTTCCACTCTTGTGCATGATTTGATCAGGGAATAATGCCATTCCACAAGAAGAGGGCCTTGAAGTGGCTTTGTCTTTAGGCTGATGAGCTAGATAGGATAGGACACCTCAGCATGGTCAAGCCAAGACTATATAGGCAGTCTCGTCTCCTGTCTAGGAGCATCGCAAAACTCCCATCGCCTGTGCCACGTGTGACCTCCATGTTGGAGGCTAGAGAAAGCCCGAGGACCGCATTCCTCCTGGACAACCTCAAGCAGGCCACATGCAAGTAATTGATGGAACTAGAGATAAAAAATGGCTGAAGCAATGAATGTGAATATGACATTTATACAATGGGCTAGTTTCTACACACACCCTCACATCTCGCTCCATCCTTCTGGTCATGCAAGAAGCATTATCAGATGCAAGAGGGGAGACTCTTCAGGGTCAGACAAAGAGACCTCGAGGTCCACATGTCATCGTCCCCAAGCTTGATGTCCCCAACCCCTGCTTTATCAACCGCAGCTTTGTATGGCAGCACAATATTGGCTGCTCAGTATTTTCTAACAGTAGGAAGCCATCGCCTTTTCCAGTGCTTGACTTGTTATTAAAGCAGTGCCCCATTCCACTAAGGATCCTGCTTAGGGGTGGAGCAGTCTGTCTCTTCAATACCGCTGACAAAAACATTCTATGGGCCAATTAAGATTTTTTAAAACTAAAAACACCAAGCCGCAGACCCTCCGTGTCAACAGCTCACAGATAATTACAGCTGGAAATTGACCCAAGGGACTTGCAGCCATCAGACAGTGAGAATGTGACATATTGGATATATTATCCACTCTAGCCGGCTGCATTATTTCAGAGAAGAAATGTTCTTTGGATCAGGAACTCATCCTTTGGAGCAAGCAGTGCTTATTATTACTGATGTTGGTGTTCTCTCTACCTTAAAGAAAACAGAACCAAAAAACCTCAGTGTGAGGAAATGCGATAATGAAACACAAACAAGTTAAAATCTGGCCTCTGCTTTTCTTCTTCTTTTTTTAAAGGTGCAAGTGTGGTAGATGTGGGACAAAGAACAACAAATATCTCAGGCTGCATTTGCGCTGACAATTTGTTGCCTGTGCTCCGACAGTCTCTCTTTTTTATTATTTGGGCTTCCCAAATTACAGCCTCTATTTTTGTTCTTGACTTTTCTTTCCAGAAGCTGTACACCCCTGAGTAAGGAGAGTCTACACAAAGCTTTGTTCAGATGAGCAAGTTCTAGTATTGCAACACAACAAGAAACTGCTGTAGAAAAGCACTAGATAACACATGGCTTAAGTCCCGCCAGATGATTTTGTGCTGGTGAAAGCAGCAGAGCTGGCTCTGAACAAGCTTATCTGCCTGCAGTATATTTCTTGTGTAGCTCAAAGGGGAGCAGATGTGGGGCATCAGTGGAAAGTGCAGATACAAAGTTCTCTGGGGCAAGACTGGAGAAACAGAAAACGTTTGTGTGTATTGGCATGTTTGTATTAGCAAAAAATGATAAGTCTCCAAGCCCTTGCTAGTTTGGCCACTGTGATCAAGGCATTCCAGATGCCTTGGCTGCACAAAAACTAAAGATGCCCCCTACAACCTCAGAAACACTGCTTAGCTAAGTTGTTTTGAATACCTTGGTCACATGGCAGATATACCACCCCTAGTCTTCTCCCAACCTTGGACTTGGGGAGGGAATTGGGATCACTGTGCAACAGTCAGATCAATCCCGTTCTAATGGTGCAGCTTCAGAGTTAAGAATTAGGCTGGGACTTGTCATGGTCGCCAGAGGAGGTTGTCACACTCGCCACAGGGGAGTGAAAATATGGAAGACTGTACTTTGGGGATTGGATACCCTTCGGGATCATTTCTGATCCTTGGAGGGAAAGCACTGTGCACATTTGCAAGCACATTTCTTTCTTAGGAGTCCTTGAGCATATTTCTTGCTCTGCACTTATGTATTATGTTGGAATAGTTACAGTTTGTAGCAACATTATAAGGGCTGGCATCATGCAATCTTTTAACACCCCCTCATCTTTAATTTTGTTGTTTCTCAGTTTCTGATGACCCACCACTATTGAGAAAAATAAACTGAAATGTAAATGTCAAACTAAAAAAACCTCGCTTAACAGCTTGAATAACACAGCGGTCCTCTCTCAGTCAGGCTAAGGTGGAGGTGGTCATCCAATTTAAAGCAAAAAAAAAAAATCCTTTTAAAATAATGATGGTTGAGGAAAATAAATAGCTGATTGCCTCATTTACTTGTGTAAATTGTTAAAAAACATGGAATATTAATGGCCTTGGTGATGTTGTTTTTTTGCAGTTCACTTTAAAGTACAAACCAGCAGCTGTAAAGTCCTGTAGTAGTCCAACTGTTGACAGATTTTTATTGTTATTTTTATGAAAGGAAATGTAATTTGAAATTTAAAGTTTTCTTCAATTATGCCTTCAAGTTAAAAGGAAAATTGACATATTGGAACAGGAGTCACAGTGGGTTGATTCATAAGTGTACTTAATATGCCCTATTCTTTTGGTTGCTCTTGTGTTGGTAGCCCCTATCCAATTGGTAGAATGTTTAAATAACCCAAGTATGGAGGTGGGTCTGGGCCATTTAAATGATCTCTGGTTCTTAGAGGAGCTGCTCATAGATAAGTGGTTGGGAGAGCATTCTAAGGGTACTAAAAACACTGTTTTTTCTGGGTGTTTGGGTGGTGTGTGAGATACTGAGCCTCGACACAGGGTGTTTTTTTGTGTGCTTTTAAAAAATGTGTTTCAGTCACACTAATAGCCCCTGGAAATCAACTTAATCTGTCTTTGTAGGTTAGCATTACTCTGGGTGTGTTTGTGTCAAGACATGGTTGAGGTCAGAAGTATCTCTCCAAAAGGCATGCCCTCAGCCCCTGGCATAGAAATGCAGCTTACTAACCATTTAGCAAGCTTACAGTAAAGGGAAAAAAAAGCCTTCCACAAAGGGGTTGACAGCTCCACCCCTCCTATAAAAGTTTGCTTACTCACCTGTGTACAATTCCTGGTCACCTATGGCTACCGTGTGCATATAGTTTAAGACAAAGTTGCAGTCATTAGCCTAGAGGTACTTACAGCTTTCTCTCTGCATGTAATAGAGCTCTCTGCTTGTCTCACAGTGTCTTCCTGAATTTATTCGCTCCACTCATGCCCCCATTTGCACAGAAGTTTTATTGGCACACCATATATGAAAGCTATAGATATAGATATAGTCTGTGGTGGACATTTGCCCCTATTAATACAGATTCACCTTTGGTATTCACGCTAAACATCTGAGTTTGCTTTGAAGTCTTTCCATTCACAGGTGAATCCTAACATGCCTGCCAATAAACTATGGAGCACATGTGAAAGAGCGGGCATGCATATGATGCCTTTAATGTATATCTGGTTTTCATTGTTTTCATGGGTATTTTTTAATTTTTAATTTTTGCAATTCTTTTGTATGTTTTTCAGTGCGGTCGGTACGTTTGCCCGAGCTCTGGACTGCAGTAGTTCTGTAAGACAACCTAGTTTACACATGAGCGCTGCTGCTGCTTCCCGTGACATCACTCTGGTGAGATGCTTCCTTGAAATCCTGTTTTTGCGCATTAATGCATACTGGGCGGGATTTAAGAGGCCGACTCCCTCTTGGTCCTCTGTGCTGCTGATCAGGGTGTGAAGGATTTTGAATACCTGCATGTGAATGTGAATGAGTACTTCCTTCAGCTGCCTCTTGTTCAAGCCAAACTGCTGGGAACCTTCTTATAGAATCACAGAACTGTAGTATTGGAAGGGACTTTGAGGGTCTTCTAGTCCAACCCCCTGCAATGCAGGAATCTCAGCTAAAGCATCCATGACAGATGGCCACCCAAACTCCCATGAATGAGGTTTTCTTTCTCAGAGGTAGGGGCTGGAGGAGGAAGAAATACATCACATGGAAGGTGTTTTAGGTAGCATTCAGGGGTAGGGTGGGGATTGCAAATTGTCTCCGTTTAGGTTAGCAGATACTTCCACAGGACCTAAAGTTGTTCTGTAAATGGAACAGCAACATTGGATTTCACCCACAGAACTTAGAGCTAAGGCTATGATCCTATTCCATAAGTGATATTCAATTAAGTTTTACTTGGAGTCGACTCACTTAAAATAATGAACATAACTAAGTTAGGCCCATTAATTTCAGTGGGTGTACTCTGAGTAGATGAATACCACCGTGCAGTAAGCCCAGTTGAACACAAGAGAACTTTTAAGTGGGCATGTTTAAGACTGTGCTGCAAAAGACCCAGGTGTTTCAGGGTACAGTAGGTTCATGTCATCCATCCCTTGACACCTGACAGGCCTGTACAAACATTATTTTAGGGCTGGATTTTGGCATCTCTCAGTGTTTGGAAATGGTTGCTCTTTGTTCCTGAAACTAATAATAAAATGCATTTTTTGAAAGTGGAAGAATGATACCATTTAAGCATAATATGAGAGCATCTTTTAGATAACCATTTGCTGTCATAAGAGAATAAGCACAAAAACGTATGAAAATATGGTATTCATCTTTCAGTGTCTCTGAATATGGCAATTGATAGGTTAGTCCAAAAAGAGTGATAAAGCTTGACTGAAAATAACTTGATACTGTTACATATGGAAATATGAAACACAAATCTTTACAATCCAGGCCAGTGGTTCCCAATTGGTGGTCCATTGACCCACTGGGGTCTGTCTAATGCACCCGGGGGGTCTGTGGCACATACCCCTCAACTGTCTGGGACATCCCGTTTTTGGTCGTCATACGCTCATGTGGGTCATGTGACATGTGGGTCATGTGACATTGTCCTGGGACATGTTGGGTACGGTGGCGCCATTCACATAATGAAAACTACCACAGAGATAGCAACAGTTTCAAAAGTAGGGGGACCATGGCTCGGCTTTTGAAAAACGGGGGGGGGGGGTCTGCAGAACTTGGCTAATTGGGAACTGCTCAGCAAGTTCACAATAGTCATCTTCAGGAGTTACTTAAAAGACTTGAGTTATCACGGGGGAAGGAGGCGGAGCGGGCGAACACGCAGGCTGGGGCCCCATCACCCATCTCATTGCCCTTCAACGCACGGGCAGCCTCTTGTACCTGGTGGAGGAGCCCTGTATGCTTTAAAGCCCTGGAAAATTAGTGGAAAATGAATGGGGAGCTTCCATGATGAGGATAATGAGGACAGTGGTGAGGCACAGCTCATCCCCAGTGCTCCTCTCGTATGATAACTTACCCTTCTTCAGTAACACCTAAAATGGCTAAACCTGTTCCTCTTTTGCTGTTGCAAATTCAAGAAGAAGCCAGGAGCTTCTCGGGAGGAGGGCCGGGCTGGCACTGAGGCAGCTCTTAACTGCGTTCGCACTAGTAGCTACGTGGAACTGCATTGAGAGGCAATAGTGTAATGGTGAGAGGATCAGACCAGAGACAGAGGATATCCAGGCTCAAGTCCCTACTTCATTGTGAACCTCACTGGGCAATCTTGATCTAGTCTTTCTTTCTCTCTCTCTCTCTCTCTCTCTCTCTCTCTCTCTCTCTCTCTCTCCTCAGAGGGTTATTGTAAAGCTATAATGGAAGGAGGGACCATGGAGGAACAGCGGGAAGTTATATAAATATGCATGGCCTTTGGGTATCTGGCAGTGTATTTCCCCTCCTTCACACTGTTCCGAGGCTGTTCTGTCCTCAAAAGTACACACTGGGTACACTGACTGACTGATACATTTAGTTTTTGGACAGTTGTGCGAAAGTTTTATCCTTGCTAATGATTAACTTCGTTAACCAGAAGAGCCAAGCCAGATTTAATTACCATTCTGTGCTCTTGTTCATTATCTCGACCGCTTCTTGCCTGCTTTCTTGGCATTATTAAAACTTCTGTTCTCTTTTTCATTCTCAAGCTAAGGAGGATGTTTCCCCCCTTCAAATAGCACTTTTACTCTTAATTGGTGATCATATTTGGAGCCGACGTGCTCTCTGAGGCTTTTGATATATTTCATTACCATCCTGAAAGTACTTGGTTGTTAAGACACAGTATTCTAACTCTCTTTTTTTTAAGCAGCTAGCCCTTGCTTTCTGTTCTATTCTTTTACTGAATTGAAAGTCCTTTGTTGCTGTGTCTCTTAAAGGCTGTATGTTCAGCGGTAGAGCACATGCATTTTATTCAAAACGTCTCAGCTTTGATCCCCAGCATCTCCAGAGGGAATCTTAGAGCCAGTGCTAGTCAGTGTCAGCAGTACAGACCTATATGGACCAATATTCTGGTATAAGGCAGCTTCATACGATTCTGTGTTCCTCCCTCGTTCCTAATGCCCTTTTCAAGTTATTTCTAAAATGCGTTGCGTGCTTTGGGCATCCTCCCTTAAGATGGGACTAAGTCGTAGGTTTAAGGGACTCTCCTGGAGGTTTTATACAGCATTGTACAGACAATAAAAATTCAGGATTGAGCAACACACAAAAGGGTAAATAGGATCACGCTGACTTGTCCTAAACCCACACAGATTAGGTGTTCTTTGCAGACTCTGCAGGCATATGTGCCCACAAAAGGCTGTAAACAGAAGACCCAATTGATGCATGGGTGTTTGGGATGTGCAAACGTGATTTCGTTCCCCTCCACCGTGTCTCATTGTATTGCTCTACCGTGGATGTTTTGCTCTTCCTTGGATGGTCTTCTGAACAGGTCTTACGAGACTCAGGTTTGCTCACTTAACCTGCGCTGTTTCTTGACTGTTTTCATAGTCAAGAAAGGGAAGCATGAGGGTAACAGAAAGCAGGAACTGCAGTTGAATTAAAATCTGTATCATGGGAAGGGTGCAACAGAAGAGAAAGGGTTCTCAGCTCTTGTTTACTGCAATTAGGATGTAGAGAAGTGTGGATCCCATTTAATTTAGTGTGTTGCTTTTGTGTTTTTTGTCCAGTTTCATGCCATGGATACATTGCATAAGCATAACTATGACCTGAGCAGTGCTATTAGTGTCCTGGTTCCACTTGGAGGGCCTGTCCTTTGCAGAGATGAAATGGAAGAATGGTCTGCTTCAGAGGCTAGTTTGTTTGAAGAAGCCCTAGAGAAATATGGCAAAGACTTCAACGACATACGACAAGACTTTGTAAGTAGAAGTATACCCCCTTTCTATCCATTATTGGGTTGTTTTCCACAGATAGCTGGATTTTAGTGTTAGGAACTCAGATGTATAAGCTAGGCACCAAATGGCTCCTTAAACCAAGGTGGTAGTTGCCAAAACAGAATGTCTAGTTGCCATTCTTGGGCAAGATGGCTCTAGAGCCTTATTTTTCAAATGTGATTGATTATCCAGTTAAACACCCAGCTAGTTCAGATGACAACCTTGAGCCAAGTTAAGAAGTTTGAGAACTTAAAGAAGAAAAGTCACTTGATCCAGGGACAGTCCACATATATATTGGACTATTCCTACCTCTTTTTCTTAATGGTGACATGGACCATTCATAATGTAACACAACTGTGAGCAGGGCAGTGGGGTGGGTTAAGTGAAGACAAGCAACAACTATGACGTTGTTCACTGCTCCTGCTCAGGCTGCACAGAAAAAGCATTTTGGTTCCTGCAATTCTTTCTGATTGTGCAGATAAAATATAGCCGATAGAATTCTACAGGATGAGGTATTAGCGTGTGAAAACAGTCCAGATCCAATGACCCCCAGGCATGCAGCTCCAGATGGTGGAGATGTCAGGCACCATTCTGGCACCCAGGCATCTTCACTTGGTTGCAAGTAGTCCATACGTGTGCACGTAAATATCAGAGGAAGGCCCATACTTCAGTAGTAGAGCATGCAAATGGTCCCAGCTCAAAGCCTGTTAAGTCTGCATTAAAAAGGTGGCAGTGCTGGTGAGGTCCTCTGCCTGGAGACCTTGGAGAGCTGCTAGCAGACAGAATAAACAAAACTGGATAAGTGGAATGGCTCTTTATAAGGCATCTTTATATGTGGAGCGGAAATAATGTGCCTGATGTAGACAGTTCACTGAGGGAAATACACCTGAGTGCTCTCCCCCCGCCCACCTTCGTGGCATCATTTAACAATAATGGCTGTTCTTAAAAAATTAATTGGCACCTGTTTGCCTGATCATAGCTGCTAGGATTGCCATTAAATCAGAGGTTTTGTAGCATAGCTTGCAAGCTGCATTTAAACTGCAGTATCCCAATTTAAGATGCTGTAGTTTAGCCAGTGAGGCCAACACTAGGAGCACAAGGAGGGGGAGAAGGAGAAGCCCCTGAGGGTGTGCAGGGCTCGTTCTCAGCCTGATAGAAGGGGTCAAATTATTCTCTTAATACTATCACAAATTGGAGGTAAACAAAATTTTAGCAGTTTGCAAAAGAAAAGAAGCTTAGATTTGAAAATGTTTGCAGTTTTTTCTGTTTGAAAAGATACATAAATGGCATGAGAGCTTGGAAGTCCAATGAACTGTGTTTACATATTAATGAAGTTCATTCTGTGTTCCCAATTTCAAACACTGATGGATGTTGTTAACACAGTTGGAATAGAATAAAGGTGGAAAGAATCCAAAGTATAGGGTAAATTATGTTGGTGTAACTTGCCCTATTCGAAACTCTGTTCCAGAGCCAAGCTGCTTCCTGCTGAGCTAGCCAAGCCTTCAAAACTAGAGTTTTTCTTACATTGCCCTTTTGTAACTTCTGCTGGATTGTTAGGTCCGAACATAGTTTGGAATAGGGGTATGTCTCCTCCTTCACTATCCCACCCCTTCTTTAGGCCTTGCCTCAGCTTAGCCATCACCAGCTGAGCCAGGTTGGTGTATTTATGCCCTTGGAATTCCCACTGAACTGGGCTGAGGGTCCTCAGTTGGCTTAGCCAGAGATCCTCTTACTCCAGACTTTGCTCATCCCTGCAGATCTTGAGTTTGGGTTGTTCCCAAAGTCAGCTTCAAGAACATAGTTTGCAACCTTGGAAAGGTCAGAGATCTCCACAAAGTTCCCTAAACTTGGAATAAAGAAGTCTGCCACTTAAAAAAATAAAATTGTACCCTGTTTCATCTTACATATCATTTTTATAGTTTAAGTGATTTAATCCCTGCCTGATTAAAATAAAGGTTTGGAATATACACATCATATCTTCAAGGCACCAAGATAAAAAAAGCATGCTGTTTTATCCGAGGTTGACCCTACTGAGCAGTTGAAAGAACTCTGGAAGTACAAAGACCTGCTGCTAATGTGGCAGAAGTAAATACTAGCTATCTGCTAAGATGCAGTTTTACGGTTAGGGACCAAAAACTAGAATAATTAATGTAATGATATATCAGTTCATGAAAGCTATGTGCTGTTTTTGAGGATATGCTGTCTTGCTCGGTATGTCATCTGCAATTGCCATCGCTGCCCCTCTGGCTTCTCTGATCTTGCGAATTAATTCTATTGTGACATTAAGTAATCATTTGATAACAGAATGCCTGCTTCTTAGGGAAGAGGGTTGATCCACAGTGGGATACAGCTGACTCATTTTGGCACACTCTTCCTACTAACTGTGTGTTGATGTGTGAAAAGCTCAGTGCAGAAGGGTTCCATCACTTTTGTAACACTTAGGGCTTGGAATGGAACAAACGGGATGGAGGTAAGGCTTGTAATACCTCTCACCTGGAGGCGTGCTAACTTGAAAACAACTTGTGCCAAGATTTCTTCATAATATAGGAAGCTGACATGTAAAAAGCTAACAGTATTTTTTACCAGCTAACCCTCACTTTTTTAAAAAACAAAACACTTAATGAAAGCACTGTGTCACTTTGTCTCAAAGGTCCACAGTGCAGTGGTAGAGTCCATAGTATGCATGCAAAAGGTCTGAGGCGTAGCTGTCAACTCCCCCCCCCCTTTTAAGGGAAATTCCCTTATTCTGAATAGGATTCTTCACAAGAAAAGGGAAAAGTTGACAGCTGTGGTCTGAGGTTCAATCCGTAGCAGAACAAGATAAGACAGCCCAAAAACCCCATGCCAAACTTCTGAGCATCGGAATTTCCCCAGCGGACTCCTTAAAGATGAACTTACGCTCAGCCAAAAGCCTTATTGAGCAAAGATTAGCGGACATTGAAAATCAACACAACCTCGCCAGGGGTGGGGGTGTCTGCTCCCCCAGGTATCACGGAATAACCCCACCACTTGGCCTTCCATCATACATGTCATCTCTTTCATCAGTACCACACCGACGTGCATTTATTCGTGCAAGGTTCAATGTCTTTCCATCGAACCTGCTGAACCACAGATTTTCCAAGGGTTTGTGTGTGTGACGGGGAAACTGTTGAATCTCTTTCACATATAATGTTCAACTGTCCCCTACATAGCGTAGCCAGGGCTAAATTCCTGGGTCCTGCTTTACTGCGCTTGGTTGGCAGGCCTGTTGAGTCACACGCCGCACTGCTTTTGCAGGATACAGATCCTTCTGTAACTCTGCAGGTGGCGAGATTTCTGAATGCGGTTATCTCACACTCAAAAACCACCAAAAACCAACAACAACATCAAAACTAATCGAACTGTTATGATGAGAGTGCATGTCGGAGTTCGTCTTCAGTTTTCCTTTTCTGTGATCTGTCCCTTGGAGCTCTCCTGGCCCCAAGCTGTCACTTGGCTCTGCTCAATGACCCACCCTTGCATCGTGGTGTTCACCTTCTGTTGTCGGATATATCTGTTTTTATGTCCCTGTGTTTTTATGTTTGTACATATTTTATGGGCTAATAGCCATAAATAAATAAATAGTAAATTGTAAAGCCCAAAAACCCGGAGAGTCAGCCTTGAAAATACTGAGTTCAAAGGAACAATGGTTTGACTTGATGTAGGGCTAGAATGGACTCTGAGGGTCTTTTTCCTAGTCCTCTTCCCCTAGCCATGGAGATTTAAAAAAACAACAACCCCAGACAGTACAATTTATAAACAATGGCAAGACAAACGAAGTTAAAAGTATCAAACTGATGCCAGCATTTGAAAAGGTCCTTAATAGAAGAATTCATGTCTTCTTAAGATTTTAATTATTTCTTAAATAGATTTTAACGGAATTTTTAAGGCCTTTCTCAACCTGTGGGTCCCCAGATGTTGTTGAACTACAACTCCCATCAACCCTAGCTAGCAAGGCCAGAGCTCAGGGATGATGGGAGTTGTAGTCCAGCAACATCTGGGGACCCACAGGTTGAGAACCGCTGCTCTAAGGCATGGGTAGGCAAACTAAGGCCCACATTTTACATGAGTAGAATGTGTCCTTTTATTTAAAATGCATCTCTGGGTTATTTGTGGGGCATAGGAATTCGTTCATCCCCCCCCCCAAAAAAATAGTCCAGCCCCCCACAAGTTCTGAGGGACAGTGGACCAGCCCCCTGCTGAAAAAGTTTGCTGACCCCTGCTCTAAGGACTAGTACAAAAGCCCAGTGACTTTCCCAGATCCTAAGCCACCAGAATTTGTCTAACCAAACTCTTGAGTGTGTTTCCTTACCCATTTCCCAGAGAGAAGCAGGTAATTTTATTACGAGTGGCAAACCTCTGGGCCTCCAAATGTTGTTAGACTTCAGCTCCTAGCAGCCCCAACCAGCAAGACCGGTGGTCAGGGATTATGGAAGTTGTATTCCAAAAAACAAAAACAAAAAAAACATGGCGAGCCCACCCCTCTTATTACCTTTGCTAATGTAGACTATGCTTCCTTGACCTCTAAATTGCCGTGAGATTTTTTAAAAGTCTTTTTTCCTGGTCTAAATTACATTGTGCTGAGTTTGCTGCAACATTGCAGCAAAGTGAAGTTTACCAGACATTGTAATTAAGTGTTTTTGTTTTTGTTTTGTTTTTTTCAGCTTCCTTGGAAGTCTCTGACTAGCATCATTGAATATTATTATATGTGGAAAACTACAGACAGATACATCCAGCAGGTAATTTTTCTATACTTTGCCGTGGGTTCACCAAGTAAATGAACACGCAGTTCTGTAGCACCTGGGTTGCTTTTGGACCTCCCTCTCTGAGGGTGGTCTGCTCTGGGAGAAGGAGATCTGACCTCACAGGACCCCTTCTCACTGCAGCTCTTGCCTTTCTCTGGTTGGCAAGGGGTGTGTGTGGCAGGAGTGGCTCCCATTCACCTTGAGGACCTCATGTCATATTCCTTCAATTGTTTCCAATGGAAGCAATACAAGAAACAAGTCGGGTCGGGGGATAATGACCCAGAAACACCCCCCACCCCTGCCTGTCCCATTTTGGTCTCAAAAGGGCTTTGGATTTTGAAGCATGATTACGTTTGGTTCTCTCTGCCCCAACCCAGTTGGATTGCCCAGTAAAGAGATATTGTATAGATTCCAGAAAATGGGATTTAGAAAGTTAAATCTCGGCAGTAATCTAATTTAGGGAGGCTTTAAACGTGTCAAAATGCCTACATGGAGGACACATCTGAGGATTGGCACGTAGCCATAGATCAGATTATCATGTGTGATGATCTCACACACAACTCGACAGTGACACACACACACACACACACACAGAGAGAGAGAGAGAGAGAGAGAGAGAGAGCGAGCGAGCGCAAGCTAATTCCTGGAATTTCTCTGTGTAGGAAGTTAACAGCATTTGAAGTGACCTTTCATTTCTTTGAAGGATATAATTAAACATGATGAAGAAATCCAGGAATTACGTATATTTAGATACTTTGGCTTGGGTCCAGAGCAGCCATTTCCTGAACAGGAGAGCTATTTGTGCTCAAAATTGAACAGAAGCAGATACTCACAGAAAGGGAAGGGGAGAGGCAGTTGATTTGTCTGATTTTTAAAAAAAGCTAATTAATACAGTATGATTCCACAATGCCTGTTGTAAATAAAGACTCAACAACATCATTACCCCTCCAGTAAGAATTCTTTTTTCTAACTCAATACTTGGTCTTAACTTTATTCCTTATTTTCCTCAAGTGGCTCCCATTATTTGGGAATACGTCCATCGCTCACTGTTTCAACTCGGGGCGGTGTGTGTTCCAGCAGAGCCCAGGACAGAGTTGTTGTAACAAATCAGTGTTAGCCTATTGATGACAGTCATTTTGGTGTTAGTTTATCCAAGTAGTAAGTAATTTAGGAGAAGATTGGTCCGTATTGTTGTCATATACATAGTCATTGGCATTGTGGAAAAGCATGTGAGCGCTAGAAACAGGCGCTTGTGCACAGCTTAGCTTTGTAGCATATGTGTGCGTGTGATCACACCTTCCAAAAAGCTGCCCATTTGATTTAGCTATTACAAAGTGTCATGAATTACTCTCCTTTATTTTAGGATATATATATATTTAACAAATCAGTTTTTGAGGATGACATTGTAACACTTAAAAACAAGTATTTAAAAATCAACCAGAATTGCAACAACTTCCAAGTTAAGGTCACCCTGAAGTTGAACAACCTTCAGCGGAATCCTGTGTTTAAATAAATGTGAGATCAACATTGAGTCTTTACTTATCCCTGTGTTGAACAGGCAGGTTTAACTTGATGCCACATGAATATCCCTGGCAAGGGCATTCCATAAGGCAGCCTTCACTAACATGGTACCTTCCAAATGTTTTCGACCACAATACCCATCAGCTCCAGTGATGGGTTTTGTAGTACAAAACTCCTGGAGGGCACCAGGTTAGCGAAGCCTGCCACAAGTTGTAAAGCCCTTACCTGTCACCACCCATCCAACCACCAGAAGTAGGGGAACCTGGATCTGGGGCCTCTGGGCTGGATCATAAAGACCGAGAAAGTCCATCTGGTCACCTGACAGGAACTGAAATGTTGTAGTTCTGTGAGATATTAAATTTGTTCCATCTTTTCTATTAGAAACGCCTAAAAGCTGCTGAAGCAGAAAGCAAATTGAAACAAGTTTACATACCAACCTAGTAAGTATCACAAATATTAATGCTTCCTTTGAAATAATAATAATAATAATAATAATAATAATAATAATAATAATAATGCAAAATGTGTACAGAACAAATCCTTGTTTTTTATTGGACAAGCGAAGAAGCAGCTTCCATAAAACCTAGATTGCTTTGAAGATTTTGCATAGCCTAGTAAGGTCCAGTTATGCCCATGCAGGCATTTAAAAAAAACAATTTTTAAATTATTTCCTTACGTAGCAGTGCTAATGCAAAATCACAGACCTGTTCAGCAGCAATCCTATCCATGCTTAC
This sequence comes from Podarcis filfolensis, assembly GCF_964270895.1. Classification (NCBI taxonomy): domain Eukaryota; kingdom Metazoa; phylum Chordata; class Lepidosauria; order Squamata; family Lacertidae; genus Podarcis; species Podarcis filfolensis. The sequence goes on from NC_139606.1 coordinate 99,527,811, forward strand.
CTGGGATTAAGCCCGACTGAACACTGAATACGAAATATGTGTAGGACTGCATGTTAATGGTACTCATGCCTGAGAAATAAAGTGTATGTTTACAATCTGAGACTATTTCCTCAATATGAACAGGTGACTCACATTAGGCAATATTGTTAAGTGTACCTGCAACAATTACAAGAGGCGCTTTTGTATTGGACAAAATTTTACATCCTTGTGTTTGGTAGGCTATAAAAGTGATTTCTGCAAATGTTCCTTGTGATGCTGTGATAAAAGTGATTTCTGCAAATGTTCCTTTTGATGCTGATGTCATAGTTTTGGGGGAGCGTCTGGGCCCAGGGTTAGTAAATCTTCCAACGCCTCAAAATTAATAGAAGACCAGATGCATTTAACAAGTGAGGCACAGAGTCTCTGCCGCCCCCTCCCCAATTTCTGTACAAATACTCACCCAGCTGGATCTTTGCAGACCTTCTGGACGGATCTTCCATGCCATAGATATATTTGTTTGTTTTCAGCAGTTCCATCTCACCTTCCTAAAAAAATAATGAAGGCGGCTAATGAACTGATAAAAAATAATAATCTGAAACAGTACTCAAAATCTAATCAAAGTCTAAGTAGAACTGTGATTATGTCTCAGAGACTTTCACATCCTCAAAAGCTTCAAGTGTTGGAAGCAGAAGCAGCCATCCTGTTTTTGCATTTTTACCTTAAATGCTACAATGATTGTTAGAATGCTGTGCATATATTGCTTGCAGTGACGCAGTCTGGGGTATGATTAGGTAGGGGACGAAATCCTGTCAACTCCAAGATATTGGTAGACTCTAAATCTGGGCTAGCTGCAAGAGTATGCACCATAAGAAAGCAGAATTCTCTAAAACAGGGGCAGGGAACCTCTGGCCCGCCATTCAGACGCATTTCTGAGAATGATTTGGTAGCTGCTATGTGTTGATGCTGCATAAGATATTGTTGTCAGTCTTTTAGCATTTGTATTCATATCTCTGTTAAGATTTTGCATTAAAGGGAAAAGTGCATAAGTAAGATTCCAGGAGTTTATTTGACCCGAGAGGAATAAATATGAGAAGCGAGCAGCATTAAGAATCCCAGATGTAATCTTTTACTAATTGAACACTAAGTGTAACAATAATTCCTAATAATATTCTATAGCAAAAACGTTCTGGTTAGCTTAACACATTTACACACCCACCCACACACCCACCGTATTTTCCCATGTATAAGACTATATTTTTTTCCTAAATTTTTGAAGTTTAAAATAAGGGGTCGTCTTATACACGGATAGTGCATATCACATTTTCTTAATTTTGAGTCCCAAAAAATAGGGGGCGTCTTATACACGGGGGCATCTTATACCCCCAAAAATACGGTATATATCTTAACACAGTATATTATTATATTATATTATATTATATTATATTATATTATTTATTATATTGGAATTGTTTCTTAGAGAATCATGACTAAAACTGAGATCTGTTTGACCCCCAGTATTTGATTAGTAATGTGCTTTTTGCACAAAGTTTTAACGCCAAGCACAGGAATTCTCATTTAGTGACCCTGGACTGAAGAACGGATTGCTAGGTGCTGCAGGCTGCCTTTGGTTCTCATTACTGCTAGCTGCTGCTTTGAGGAAGACATCTAGCTTCCTAGTGGCATGTGCAGCATTTATATGCAAGTACGCACAGGACCTGGATGTAATAAACTGAGTTCAGTAATGGCACATGTGGCAGATTCCAAGCCTTTGAGAGCATCGTGAGCTCTCAAAATATTTTTTGCTTTCATTTCCGCATAAAGTATTTGAGAAGTTAGTAGCGTTCTTGCTAATGATGTGGGTAACCACAGAGGATTCTGTCATTTAACTCATGTTGTTAATGTGCTTATGTGTGTTTGTTTGTGATCACTTTAAAGCAACAAACCAAATCCCAGTCAGATATCCAGCAGTAATGGGAAACCAAGTGCCGTGAACGGAGCAGTTGGAGCACCTCACCAGGCCCAGAATGCACTAATAGGCCGTGCTTGTGAAAGCTGCTATGGTAAGTAGAATGGTCACTCTGTGGGTGTGGGTGTGGCTGATGTTAAGCAATTGAATAGCTCCGTTTGTACTCACATGAGAGCATCATGCATGTAGGGCTCTGGAGTAGTGCTTACATAAATTCTATGCTGACCTCAGTGCTTTTCTTTTAGCAAGCCTGCATGATTGCATACCACCAACCTAAACAGCTGAATATTGAGGTTTACCAAGTGTTTACAACACCCTCCATTTTTGCACAGGCTGGCAAGCAATCGAAATGGGTGGTTTATGGTGTCCCTGGTGGGCCACCTTAGCTAAGTTTATCTTAGTGAGTAAGCACTTGTGTCGCTCTGGGAATTTGGTGAATGCCCTGAATTTTCAAACTGTTAAAATGAATAAAATATATAAAGCTTCTTGTTCAAATGTGTGGCATTTGTTGTTGCGGTATACATCTATAATAAATAGATGTGTGTGTGTGTGTGTGTTTACGTGTGCAGATAAGAATTTTATGCTGAATGGATCAACATAATTTTATTTTCTTCTTTTAGTCACACAGTCTCATCAGTGGTATTCTTGGGGTCCACCCAACATGCAGTGCAGGTTATGTGCACCGTGTTGGATTTATTGGAAGAAATATGGTGGCCTGAAAATGCCAACACTAACAAATGAAGACAGATTTTCTCCTACTCAAACCACAGAGGTAGGATTTCATTATTCTGTAGTGATGATGATGATGATAATAATAAGTGCAACCCAGTCCTTTTAACCTTTACTTGGAGTAAGTCCCATCATGTTCAGTGGGGCCTGCTCCCTGTTGCATGTGCCTCTGTAGTGCTTATTTTTAAAATTTCAATTTATGATTAGGAATAATTTCATAATTATAATTCACAATTAATTGTTACATTGTCCACTGTGTTTTATCATGGAAATTTAACTCCTTTCCATATTTCCTGTTTATTTGTAAAGTTGTGTTGGACAACCTTGGGTTACCCTGGTCAGAGAAACGATTGTATGAGTTACACACCTTTATACAGTGCATTTTGAAAAGTTGTTTGTGCTTTAAAGACTGGAAAGAAGTTCTTTGTAGATTGTGTGTTCGGGTGTGTACGCCAAAAAATAATAATATTGTTTTCCCACTATGAGAACTTAATCCGTTCTCAAATGGGCAAGTTTTCCATTGCTCATCTCAGATTAAATTGAAAAGAAGCATGTATCATTTTTTTGACCTGATCCTGTGCTAAGGAAAATGACCCTTGTCTCAGCACTCCTCACTGCTCAAACACTGCCCTACCAACTCCAACCCCCCACTTTCCCTTTCCTCCCTTGCCAAGTGGTGATGATTTGGGAGAAACGGTGAGAGGGAAGAGGAGGGAGGTTTGTCCAGGAGGCTGATGGGAAATGTAGAATTCCCAAGATTTACTGTGTTGCAATTCAGTGGGTGAGGAGCACTTGTGGGGATGGAGGGAGAGTAGACTGGAATTCTTCTATATCTTGGATTTTGCAAAGTTAGGGGAAGGGCATAACTCAGTGTAAGAGCATCTGTTTTCCATGCAGCAAGTTCTGGCTTCAGTCCTTGGCATCTCCAATGGGGGCAAGCATGCCCCATGTCTGAAATCCTGGAGAGCCATTGCCAGTCAGTGTGCTGCCCCCTAGATGGACCAATGGCCTGACTCAGAATAAGCCATGTTTCTGTGTTCCAAAGTTGGTTATTGGGTAAGGGGAGAGGGCAAGAGTGAATTTGGGCACTGGGTCTTGATTTTTATATTATAGCCACATATAAGAAAACAGTACATTAATGAAAGGGAAGATCTCAGAAGTAAGACTTTTAGTTTGCGTTTTGATTCTTTCCCCCCCTCTTACAGGAAGCATGTGTTAGAACACACATGTCTCGACAAGCAACGCAGGGAATACCAGTCCGGAACACAGGCAGTCCAAAATCTGCTGTGAAGACACGCCAGTCGTTCTTCCTCCATACGACATACTTGACTAAACTTGCCCGCCAGGTCTGCAGAAACACTCTACAGTTGAAGCGAGCTGCAAGAAGACCGTTTGTCCTTATTAACTGTGCTGCCATTAGGGCAGAATGTAAGATGTTTCTAAATTCTTAGTTCAATGTGCCATTATTCCAACCACTTTCTGTCGTCTTTTTTTCGTTTGTTTGTTTCTTTTGCAATAAACACATTTCTGTCTATAGCCCCTTTGTGTTATTTTATTTAAAGAAAACTTTATTTTCATTTGTCTTGCTTTTCACCAAAGAACAAAGAAAATACTGTAAGTTTATAGAAAGTTTAGTACTTACTGAATAATAAAGGAGGTGTCAAATGCAGACATTGACCCAATTATAGCTTTGTGTGCTATCATACATGCTTCCTTTAACCTCTCCACATTTAATGTATCTGGTGGAAAACAGGCGCCCAGTCTCATAAAACATGAACCATATTTTTGCCATAACGTGAACCAATATGGTGCATAGATAGTGAAATAATGAAGGGGTCACAGGTTTGAAAGCAAAGGCTTGTTTAAAGATGCAGCATCCCAGTTCATGGCAGCATTTCACTGGGGCAGCATAGTGGTCATGCACAAAACCAACTTCAATAGAGAGACTTCAGTGTAAATGAGGTTTCTATTGGGGCAAACTTAAGGAGGACTCAATTATAAGCTGTCCTAAATGCATATTAGCCACGACAAAGCCAGTGATATCAGTGCAACCATAGGCAATTGACCTATGCAAGGATGGAGCTGAAAGAGACATGGGACTGCAGCCAACAATGGCATCCCAATGTTGGCTCCATCCTTGTTTCCCTTGTAATGTGTAGGACCACTGTTTTGACATCTGCTTTGTCTCCCTATTCCCGAAGTCCAAATCATTGGCTGGGTTAAAATGATGTCAAGATATGATAAAGTTGAGAGCACACACTACTGTGTAAGAGAGACCAAGGGGTGCTGTTTTCAGCAGCAAATGCCTAGTCTGTAATTTTGCCCTAACCAGATATGATTCACCACCAGGCAGAGCTGTAGGTCTACGGTCCTCAATTTATCTCATCAGATAAAAATGATTCAGAACTTATTTTTCACAACCAAAGAGGAAGGTTTCTGCTTCTTGCAGAGTTGAGAAGGAGACTTGATTCAAGCGAAGTAAATTAACAATGTTGTTTTGCTTATTGAACATTTCCTTGGAAAGGAAACATTTTTATTGCTGTTTTCTGCATTGTTTTACCACTTCTCCCTTGTTTTCATCTGAATTGAGCTTTTGTTTTCACAATGCATTCCTTCCACACTTTCACCTGTTTGCATATTCATCTTATGTCAAAATGAGAAGTGCTTCTGTAGGGAGAAAAAATACATCACATCAATGTTGGATTGTACTATTGCTCTGAAATGAAAGAGGTATATTTTAGAATAGGAGAGTGTCTTCCAGCACACAAATACAGCTCCCAGCTAAGCTTCCCTGTTGATTGCCTTTGGTGGAAGGGGATGCTGTGATCAGCTGGGTTAAGCACTGCAGCCCAGTGGCTCCTTGAGCATACAAAACACAAGACTCATTCATTTTAAGATAGCTCCACATTGTGAATGTGAGTATGGAGCTCCCTCCTCCTTTGCTATGAATAGGGTTCACTTTTTGCATACAGCAGTCCCCCCCCTTTTTTTCCCTTTTGCATGTTCAAATATCCCCTGGACCTGAGTGCTCGACACAGCAGAAGTTGTTTCAGTATATGTTAGTGGACAGAGATCCACAGTAAAAAGATTCAGACCACAAACGCTGCTAACAATACAGCCTGCGTTCATCTCAGGGGAGCTGGCACAGGGGTGGGGCACCTCTGGCCTGCAAGCCTCATTAGACCCCCCCCCAGGAGCCCATATTTGGCCCATGAAGTCATTTCCCCCAAAATCATGCCCACCAGCGACACACCTGGTGCCATATGCAACCTCGGGTATGTTACAGGAAAGATGTGGCTTAATAGTGTGCTCCCAATTCTTCTTTGGCAAGTGGGGCTCACGGACAGCCCCACCAGCATCAGCTGCACTAGGAAGTTCCCCATTGGGGTTGCTCTCAGTGTCAATTACTGATTGGCGTTTGGTGCATACCCCTTTGGAGATGTTGGGTAAGCGCCAGTCAGCCGGCTGATGCTATCAGTACATCCCTTTGGTCAGCCGCTTGGCACTTCATGCGAGCCCTTTTGCAATCTGTTTGCTTGCATGATTTGCATTCTGAGTACATGCAAAGGGGGATTTTTCCTCTGCCAGTCCATAGCTGCAAGTGCATTAACCCTGCATAAACTATATTGAAATCAAATGATTGCTTGATGGACTCTAAGCGTAATCCGGAGCTTGTCAGTGCTTGGATCTGGAGACTGTTAATGTAATAGAAAGTCGTATCACCTTTGAGAATAGCCTATTTATATATTTAAATATAAGAAGAGCCCTGCTGGATTTGATCCAAGAGCAATATCTAGTCCAGCATCCTGTTTCACATAGTGGCCTCTGGTATGTTTCCAGGTGGGACAGAAGGACCCCCAGGCCTCTCCTTCTGTTGTTCCCCAGCTTCTGGTGATGCACAGACATATTGCCACTGAAGCTGGTGGTAGAATATAGCAATCATGACTTGGCAGGAACATTATAACAGTATTGCTAGGTATCACCTAATAAATGCCACCTAATATTATTAGATAAATTGCTACCAACAGTAGTGTGTCTAAAAACAAAATGTGTACTGTGTACATCTGTGACTCACAGTTTTTGCTAGCTAATTCCACAAGGGGAAAATATGTATTTTAGCAGAGTTGTAATAGTATCCATTTCTCCGCAGGCTTGACGTAGTAGCACCTAACAAGCTCATTCCTAATTTTTCATACAATGGATGCACAAATGAATGTGCATTGAAACAACACTTTGAAATCACTGTCAAGCATTGAGAGGCTTGATGACGCATGCTAGGCTGTTGTGTTTTATTATACAATATTAATTCATCCTGTTACAACTTGATTTTGTTTTAGACCTCAAATCTCCTGTTGGAGATAAAAGATGAACATCATTTCCCTTTCATTTTTATTATGCTTCCTTGTACACAGAATAGATAACACATCATATTGTTTCATGAATGTTCCATTCAGATTCGTATGATTAAAAAACACAGATTACATTAAGAGAAGCAAACTTAACTCCAAGATACTGGATTCTGAGAAAGTGAAGTGTGTGCTTGTTTTGCATACATGAGTTCAATTTGCATGCTTTGTTATTGTACCAACTTATTGTGCAGCTCCCATCATTGCATTGAGGTTTGTATGCAGAGAGGTTCAGTGGACTCTGCCCAGCAGTGGTGGTGGTAATAATGTTCATTTATCTATTATTTGCAGGATTTTGAATTTTTAGGAACAAAGTAGTGTGCTGTTAGGGCAAGCATAAAACCTATATTATACGCAAACCTAGTTTGCTGCCATGTGACTCAACTTTTAGCATGAGATCAGTGAAATAAGTGGTCTAACTTCAGGCTAATTCTCCATGTAGCCTAGTAATGTCTCTGTTATCAGTGTTGCCTGCAGATGTCTTTCACATCACCTGCCTTTTTCAGAAATTCCCAATATTTGAGCCTGAGAAGCTTTGTAGTTGAGGTACATGTGATACCACTGAGCTGAGATTCCTGGATGGCAGGGGTTGTGCTAGATAACCCTTGTGGTCCCAAATACAATTCTTTGATTCTATTATCTTCTGTAGATCTTGGAGTAATCATGGTGCAAAGATGCTCTCTTAAGAAATGGACGATGAGCATGATCTCTCAGGCCTGGGGGCAGAAAGAAATTTTTCAAGCCCACAAGTGATGCCATCACCGTTATTTACACACCAGTGTCCCTTCAATTCACTAGGGAGCTTCCCAGAGACTAATAGACGTGTCATGCTGAGGAATGAACTTGAGAGTGATGCTAAAGAACAGTAATCTTCTTAGCAGAATAAGATGGAAAGCACAGGGAGATAAATAAAAGGAATGTGAACAAATTAAAGGGCTGGGACTAGTGAGGGAAGAAGCTCCCAGTGGAAATAATTACACATACTCACAAGAGCTGGATGTAAAGCTGTTATATGGTGTAACATGTTGCTGCAGCTTTTTTAAAAGGGTGTAGAAGAAGGATTGTTATTTTGAGGCCTGAGCAATGGAGGTGAATGGAAAAGGGGCAGTGATGCTGCATCCAAAAACTGCTGCTTACGCTGGCCAGGGTGGAAGGGGTGTGTGTGTGTTTGTGTGTGTTAGCCATGATTTTTGCCACTTCAGCTCCAGGCCAGTGCAATAGAGAGACCCATTGCTGATAGCTGGACTGCCTTAGTGCATTCCTGACTAGCCCAGCTGCATCGTCTCCTTGCTTATGTCGGCTTTGAGACCCCTCATCCAGTGCAGCCCAGCAGAGTCCAGTGGAGGGAGACCTCTTCCGCATCCTGTCCCCCTGTAGCAAAGCAGGTCAAGGGTTATGACTGATCTGCCCATTCCCTGTATACTGGTTAAGTACCATATATAGGTTGTAGCCAATGATGATGTTGTTTAGTCGTTTAGTCGTGTCCGACTCTTCGTGACCCCATGGACCAGAGCACGCCAGGCACTCCTGTCTTCCACTGCCTCCAGCAGTTTGGTCATGTTTGTAGCTTCGAGAACACTGTCCAACCATCTCGTCCTCTGTCGTCCCCTTCTCCTTGTGCCCTCCATCTTTCCCAACATCAGGGTCTTTTCCAGGGAGTCTTCTCTTCTCATGAGGTGGCCAAAATATTGGAGCCTCAGCTTCACGATCTGTCCTTCCAGTGAGCACTCAGGGCTAATTTCCTCAAGAATGGATGCATTTGATCTTCTTGCAGTCCATGGGACTCTCAAGAGTCTCCCCCCAGCACCATAATTCAAAAGCATCAATTCTTCGGCGATCAGCCTTCTTTATGGTCCAGCTCTCACTTCCATACATCACTACTGGGAAAACCATGGCTTTAACTATACGGACCTTTGTTGGTAAGGTGATGTCTCTGCTTTTTAAGATGCCATCTAAGTTTGCCATCGCCTTTCTCCCAAGGAGCAGGCGTCTTTTAATTTCATGACTGCTGTCACCATCTGCAGTGATCATGGAGCCCAAGAAAGTAAAATCAATGATAGCCAATGATAGCTTTACACTAATAGAAAATGCTTCCATTCTTGTAAGGCAAAGTACCTAAATTTTGCCCATCTTTGTGCTCTACTGCAACCTATCCCATATTGTTCAAAAGGCTCCCTCAAGTCTCAGGAGAGCTTTTTGCAAAACCAGGTGATGCTAGGCATTTGCAATGAGTAGGAGATTGGTGAAAATTAGGTACCCCTGTGTTGTATGAGCAGAAGTAGACAATGCATGCCTTGGATAGGAGGTTGGAAGCTTTGGTAACTGCTTTTATAAAAATACATGAAAGTAAGAAATGTGAAGTGAAGACATAGTGCAAAAAAAATTCACCAGCCAATTATTCAGCTGTGGTGCAAGCCCAGCTTCCTCTTTGCTTCTTAAATGAAGTGGCAATTCTGTATGCCAGAAATACCTTCAGCACATGTCCACTAAGCATTGCATGAAACATTTGCTCATTGCATTAGATTTAAATGTATTTTTTTAAAAGTGCAAGGCTGCCTCCACGGATAGTGTGTGGAGTCTTTTGGTGACATCACAGAAGGTCCAGCCAATCAGCACTCTGCCTAGCCGCTTGTTCTTCCAAATTGCACAGCAATTCCCACCCACTCCCTTCCATCCTCAGCTAGGGGAAGAAAAGGTATGTTGGGACCGAGCATGGTGGACAGAGTTTCCAGCGGGGTCCCTTTTCTCTAAAAATCATTGCATGTGTCTTCATCCTACATTGAAACTGAAGACAAGTGTTATTAGGACCAGGGCTTAGTTAGATTTAAGGATAGTTTCATAATTCTGAATATGGCTCTAGGGAGTTCTTTCTGCCATGTTTGTTTTCTGTTGCAGGGCCCTAACTGTAATCGCTGGTGTCATGTTATGAGTTCTTTATATAGAAATGAACAATGGCATTTCAAAAGAAAATAATGGAGGGAAAACGCATGTGGCTAGATTAGAATTGCCAGAGCAAGCTCGCCATTGTTCTGCTGGAGAAAGTTCATTTTAGTATTCAACGATTAGGGGTTAGAACTTTTAAAATTAGTTATACATTTCCAGGGAAACTACAGTCATGCTGGGCTATTTCATTTCTGACTCAACAATAACTCTCAATGATTTGCCACACCCACATCTTGCATGCTCCAAGTAGTTACAAGAGCAATTCCCTCTCCATAAAAAATAATCCTAATGGAACATAACCCCACTTAGTGAGAGACTGGAAATGGAACAGAATGGAAAAAAGTGCAGGAGTTAGGTAAAAGGAAGAACATGTGAAAGACGTCGTAAGCTTTATAATAAAACGTACTGAGGGTTGGCACCTGCTCATAGTTTTTATGGGTTGAATGCATTTCAGGAGCTCCAGCCATTATAATCTGAGAATTTAAGAGCAGAGTTTGTGTTTTTTGGTGAAGGTTTTGTGAATTTGAACTAACTTCAATCAGTCCTGAATTTGGGCTGAAGTGTCAGTCTGGGATTACTTCTAAAAGAATGGGAAGAGAAAGAGCAGAGACTGCAAGCATACAGCTAGCCAGATATCCCCGCTCATTTGGGATTAATTTGTCTCACATTCTGTGTGTGCGCACACACACACCCTGGATTACACATTCCTCATATTTGTTTTATGATGTATATTTTATTGCAAAACATGTATAAAATTCTAAGTGCTATACCATAGCTTTAATACAAAAATACAACCTAAAACCAACCACCAGCAGTATATTAACAAGGAGTAGCTATCAGAGAAAAGCAAAGCAAAAAATAATAATTAGGGAATTCAAGCGTAGAAAACAGGGTCTTGTCTTAAGGATCAGAGGGAGCTGGGCAAAAAAGCTTTCTGTTTTTACAGTATGTCTGAAGCAACTGATGACTGCTGCTTCATGTACAGCAGAGGGGGAAATAGTCCATTGTATAACAGTGTTTCTCTAACTTGGGTCTCCAGCTGTTGTTAGACTACAAATACCATCATGATGGAAATGATAGTCCAACCACAACTGGAGGCCCAAGTTACAGAAACACTGATTCAGGGGCACTGTGGTTCCATCCATAGAATTTCCCCAGGTGATCAAAATGGGTCAGGTGATATTTTATGTGACATTGCAGTCCTTGGCAAAAATTAAAAACTCTCAATATTCATGCCAGTTTTATTTGTGTGTCAGTACGTTTTAGTATAAAAACTCACCCATAATAACCATATGAATGCATGCAAGCATTCTTTTTGTAATAGGCTTCCTGAAACCTTTATTTCTCATATTGACTTGCACCATGCCCTATAAAATTACACCTTTGGAAGTTGTGCAGGTTCAGATAAGCCATTATTTCTTCCAGCATATTTTTGGCCTCTGCTATTGTTTTCCATGCTGGATTAATGAAATAGGGAATTTATATCTTGCACTTCGGCTTTTACATTTCTGCTGAGGCAAAGCCAGATGAATTTTCGGCCTTTGTGATGCTATGGCATTAAGTTGTATTTTAAAAGGGTTAGTGGATTTGTGTGGGAAGTGTGTGGAGATAGGATTACATAAAATAAAATACGTGAGCAAAGTTTAAAATGCCTAGTTGGTTTTGAATTCTTCTGTTCACTGAAAGCATAATAAAAGGGGCTGTTCCTGAAAATTAAACTAATAAATCTTGCAATATACACATTCCTTATACAGCAACATCCTCCATTGTTTCATTGCATAGTTATTTGAATTAGAAATGTTCTCAGGTCCAATTTTGGCTCTTTTGAAAGAACTCAGTATTTTGGAATTTTATTCAAGCTCTTCTGCTGTAGTCTGACTTGTTGAGGTGTTGATTCTCTAATGCTATAAAGTATTATCTTCTGTTTAACATACACTTCTAACACGGGGGGGGGGGAGAGAATGAAGGTTCTACAGTACTTTCATACTTATAATTTGGACTGAGCAAAGGGGAAAGGATTGGATTTTGAAACTCCTCTAGGATGGCTTCTGGGATCTTAAAGGGCCAAATGATATTTGCTCAAGTTTTGAAAGACAGAGGGTTATCCCGTTCCACTGAAGCCATATAGTTGATCTTGAAAGTTCAGACCTGATGAATTTTCACATCTGATCTAATCTGAATACACTCTATTATACACGCAGTACCTAAAATGCTCTGTCAGCACAAAGATTTATCTTTGCATAATGGAACATTATACCCCTCTCCTTCCCCCTGTTCCACCCTAAATCTGTCTGAGGTTCCCCTCAAGCCTCAGAAAAAATTAGGGGATGGAGTTGGGGAAAGGGAAGGAAATCCCATTGTACAAGGGGAGATATTTGCAGGAATGGGCTCCTGTGCAGAGATTATGCATGAGAGGCATAAAAAACAGGCATGCCTTCCTTACTAATCCCTATCCAATGTCGTTCAAACAAACGCAGCCTTTATTTCGGCCTTTCAACCTGAGGTAACTTGGTTTGTGTGGAATTTAGGGCAATGCAAGGCTGGTGCCTTTTTCTAAACGGACAGCAGAATAACTAGGTCAGGAAAGGCTGCAATCCTATGCACACTCACTTGAGAGTTGAATTTTATAGGATTTTCTGCTGAGTCAACATGCACAGTAAGCCAGTGTGGTCCAATGGTTAGAAAGTGTCAGATAAGGAGCCAGGAGACCCCCGTTTCTAATTTTCACTCAGACATGAAGTGGCTTGAGCCAGTCACCATTTCCCAGTCTAGCCTACCTCACAAGTTTGTTGTGAGACTAAAACGGTGGGGGTCCGAACCATCCATGCCGTATTTAGCTAACCTGGAGGAAAGGTGGGATATAAGTGTATCAAATAAATAAAAGTGAGTTGTAAAAATAGCATCATTATGAATTCTTCCTGTTTTGGTTCCTTGACGGATCCTCATTAATGAGAGTATGATGAGATTCAAACACCATTGTTTTTCAATTCAGGTGACAGTTAATTATGGAGCACTGGAGATAATTGCCTGCCTTTTTGCTTTGTTTTCTTTTATTCCACCTGAACCTTTTCTCGGGAGGCTGTGAATCAGCTGATGAGCACTTTTATGAGGTACAGTTCTGGTTGATCACCTCAAAACAAATAACGTAGAGCTGGGAAACTTTCAGAAAAGCACAACTGAAATAATCAAGGGATGGAGCAACTCCCCTGTGGCAAAAGCTTGCAGACATTTGGTACTTTTTAGTGTAGAAGTCATGTATTAAGAGTGTAGAACATTACATGTGGTGTGGATGAAGTGAACAGGGAGAGGTTTTCCCCCCTCACAGCACTAGAAAACGTGGACTTCCATTGAAGCTGAATGCTGGATGATTCAGGACAGTCAAAAGACAGTACTTCACACAGCCTGGCAACCAATACAGTTGCCACAGCTTTCACTTTCAGTAGCAGCAGTGCACGCATACATAGACACACACTTTGGAGGCGGGGGAGGTGTGCTACTGCAATGAGCCCTACCTCTGAGAAGTTGTTAATTTCCCCTCATCGGGGGGAAAAATTCAGTGAAATGGTCCACCATTTTCTCTGTCCGCAAATAGAGGACAACAATTATTCATGTGCCTGAGTTTTGGTGATTTAACCCAGGGGTGAGGAATCCTTGAATGACAACTCCCATCATCCATTGCCATTGGCCATGTTTGCTGGGGCTGATGGGTGTTGTAGTTCAGCAACATCTGGCAGGCCAAAGGTTCCCTACCCCTGCTATAGCCAACACACCATGACGGCTCTTATGAGAGAACTGTAGGCAAGTAAAATGGGAACTTACTGCAGAGGAAAATCAGGCCACATTTGTGCAACTATCTGAGTAATGGCTTGTGAACAGGCCTGCCCCATTCTACCAAGACCCTTGAATGGTGCAGCTTTTCCACATAGGCTGGGCTTGGATTCCAATGCTGCAGAGCCAGAGCCAGAGAGGAAGGCACCCCTTTGCTGTTGGACTTCAATGGATGTATCTGCTCCTTCACTCCATTGTCCCAGTCTTGCACCCAACAGACTTCCAGTTTATTGGTACATATGCTGTGCTTTATGCTTGCTATAACATTATACATTTTATTTTTATTTCCAAATCATCTTTACAGTTTGTCTTTGTTATGCAGACATTGTCCTACAAGTTGTTTTTAAGTTTTGTTTTCAAGTGGTACAATGTGACAGGTTTAATTTTAAAAATAGCCTGATTCTCACATGGATCACGGAAGGGCGTAAGTTTGTAGAGTGAGGAGTGGCGCTGTTTCTTTTTCTTTCACTAACCAGTTGGTAAGAACACTAGACTCTTAATTTCAGGGTCATGGGTTTGAGCCCCACATTGGTCGAATGATTCCTGCATTGCAGAGTGTTGGACTAAAGGACCCTTGTGGTCCTTTCCAACTCTACAATTCTGTGAATCTGTGAAAGCCCCAAATGTGAACTCCTGCTCATGAGTAGGTCTGGGTGCCCTGGTCACTTGATTAAATGGATGTCCTGACCACACTGAACCCCTGATTGCTGACATGTCTGCTGAGATACCCATGAACCTCTGCTACTGAACTGCAGGATTCTAAATTATGGTCCAGAGCGGTGTTCCCCAACCTTGGATGTCCATATGTTCTTGGACTATACCCCCCATCTTCCCCAAAGGGTTTAGCCAGTAGTTGCGGATGATGGAAGTTGTAGTCCACCAACACCTGGGGATCTAAGGTCAAAAAATACTGGTCAAGAGCAGAATGGGCAGTTTTGTCTGCTGAGGGACACATTGTCTCAGAGCCAACAATGGGTAGAGCCACAGACAAGAGTGTTCTGAATTAACTAATCCTGGAATAAAGATCACCTTACTTCAATTTTCACCATAGCTACCTCAGTACTATGTATGTCTTCTCAAAAACAAGCTCTACTGAGTTTGATGGGATTATTCTCAGAGAATTTTAAAAGACATAACAAACCAATACAGCTACAGTTCTGGAGAGCAAGTGAAATTAATTCCTTTCTGGTTTAGTGTGCTACAAACACATAGCAGAAGCCTTCCAATTTCCTGTTCATTCTCCGTGTTCTCTCAGTGTCTCTCTCAACAATGGTGTCCTTCTGGATCACCCGTCTGGGCCCGGCTTCAGAGGTACATCTATTCAGAAGTTCCAGACCACCTTGCATAGGTGTCTTCAGAAGGTGGTGCTGGGGGCACACAATTATGAACCCTAACCAGAGTTCCCTGGAAAAGAGGATTGATTGTTAAACCACTCTGAGAATTGTAGCTTTGTGAGGAGGAGAATAAGGGTCTCCTAACTACTCTCAGCACCCTCAACAAACAATAGCTCCCAGCTTTCTTTGAGGGAATCTGTGACATGGTATCATAGTGCTTTAGATGTATAGTGCAGATGTCTGGCTGCCTATCGTGCAGATGCACATAGGAGAGTGAAATCCTTGCAATGGCCCCAGTGCTGGCTTCTTCCAGGAAAACCTGCCAGCTGTTATTGATCTTCTCATCAACGGGACCTTTGACAAGCTTTGGAAAGCTGTGGCTGTCATTGGTTCTTCATCCTACCCTACTCTGTCTTAAAATAACATTCTGTTTTCGATCCCTAGATGCTGACAGACATTGTGAATTTGTTGGAAATCCTTTGAAGATTAAAAGCACTCGGAAATCATTATCATGTATCATTGGATACTTGGGTGAGTTCTTGTTTAGTAAAATGAGTCGTAAGTCATAAAATGAGTGTTTAAATGTCCTATCCAGGGCCAGCCCACCCATAAGGCAGACTGAAGCAGCCGCCTTGGGTGGTAGAATGCCAAGGGTTGGTGCCTCCATGGGCACCTCTCCTGCCACAGCCAGAGAAGTGGCGGTGGCTTCCAGCGAGATCTCTTGAGATCTTGAGGAGCTTGCCTCAGATCTTGTACCTGCAACTGCTTCTCCTCACTTACCCCAGAGCCAGGGGTGTCCTGCTCACCACCACCAGAGAAGCAAGGAGAAGTGGATGTGGCTTCTGGGTTCTGGTGAGTTCTTGCAGATTCCTGGCACGATCTTGCTGGAACCTGTAATGTGCAGCTGCACAACCCTGGTAAGGCAACACCTTTCCATTTCACCTCAGGCAGGCAGCAAAATGGGACAGGCTGCCCCATGTCCTATCAAAAGTCCTGTCAGAGGTCTTTCAAACATAATAGGCATGTATCAGTGTGCAGTTGAGTTTAATTGAATAGCTGTATATTAGGTTTCTGGTGGCATGTTGATAGCAAGGACATAAGGGAGAATTTTTTTAACGGAACAGTAACCCCAGGTTGTCAGTTGTGTGCCATTTCAACTAGATTTTACACAGCTTAAATCACTTTTCTCTCCCGTCCCTTCACAGCAACAGTTAAGGTCAAGTAACTGAAGGAGCATTTTCCTATTCTTTTTTATGTGGGGTAGTGTGATAACATCTCTAAGGTTTTAGATCCCGAAGTAGGAAAATTGGAAGCAAACCGTTGACATGATGATGATTTGAAATAATTTCAGCAATATATTTTTTGTTGTCCCCCCCCCCCGCCAAATCACAGAGATTCATCCAGCCATGAAGCCTAATATAATCAAGTCAACACCAAGCCTTCAGAGTTCAATGGCAAAGAGGTTGCTCGCTCCCCCTGGCCACTCATCGTTAAGTATTTTGGGGAAGAGAAACTACAGCCACCATCACAACGGCCTGGATGGTATGTGTAAATAAACTGACATCTGAAATAACTATTCTTTTTTGCAATGTGTGTATAATCTAAAGGCAGCATCTTTGCTTCTTTCAATCTGGGCATTGGTATCTTCTACAACAGGCTTCCTCAACCTCGGCCCTCCAGAAGTTTTGAGACTACAATTCCCACCATCCCTGACCACTGGTCCTGCTAGCTAGGGATCATGGGAGTTGTAGGCCAAAAACATCTGGAGGGCCAAGGTTGAGGAAGCCTGTTCTACAATAATAGTCAGCTTAGTCCCTCTGTGACGATAGGATTGGAGTTAACATAGGACCATTGGAAAACAAAGCCCAGTTGCTAGGTTGCAAGTGAGGCCAGTGGTTCTAGGGGAGAAGAAAGCAGGCAGCCATGGGCCCTGATGTGCAGGTAGGCCTTGGCAGTCGCTATGGCAACAGAGCCTTGGGACCAAGATACAAGGCAGCCTGGCAGTGAGGTGTTTAGGGAGGGGCAGCTGGTCTGGTAGGGAAGACATTTGTGAAGGAATTCCCTGCAGCTGCCATCCGCCACATTCAATCTTCCTGCTCTTTGTCAGGTGGAGGAAGGAGATGCTATCGTGCTGGAAGCCATGGATAAAATGTGGCCAACATTTTTTAATTAATTACTAGAATGTGCCCGGGAGATATGGGTTGTGTCGCTGTCCTTTTTCTCCTGTCCATCATCCTATTTCAGGGAAGACCAGTGGCTGTACTTGCTGGAAAGATCCATTTAGAAGCAACTGTCAGAGGAAAAGCATTTGGCTGCTGAGTGGCTGAGCTACTAATCAGGCAGCCTTCAGTTCAAATATTGGTGACATTGTCTTGGCTCCAGATCCCTATATGCAATATGCCAAGGGAGGGAGGGTAGGAATAATTACTGACTTTACAGGGATGGCAACAAGGTAATGTGTGTGATGTATTTTGAGCATTCTATGTAGGTGGTCAATAATCCTAAATATTAACCATGTTAGCATTGGAAATGGCAAGCCAGTTTGTGTGTATGCAAAATGCACCGTGCTTGAATTTATTTATTTTTTGGCTTGAATTAATGCAAAGTATCCCAAGGGGAAGAGCCATTAGGCAATTTTTGCTTCTGTGTTACACTGCTGTGAGATAAGTGGGCTTTTTAAAAATTTTGTTAGCTTTGCTTAATTTTGGGTTGTGAAGCCTAGACCTAAGCAATGGATTACCACTTTCCAAGCAATGTATTTGATTTGGTAATCTGTGAACTTGCTATTGAATCTAGTAATAGCTTAAAACTGTTTTGGGAAGATCAGCACATGATTTTCATTCATAGCTCTGTTTTGATTTCAGTTGTTAACTTGTGCTGAACATGTGCACAATATGTTTGTTTTGTCAGCCGAGGGGTAATGTGCTGAAACTGGCTAGAGTGTAAAATCTCTCTCAAGGGATTATTCAGATTTTCAGCCCTAAACTGATACAACCCCACTTCCCATTAATCTGTGGTGTTTGCATGACTGATTACATAAAAAAGGGCATCATATTCCACCGCTTCTTCAAAAACCTGGATTAGGTTCCTGGTTGAAAAGATTACTGAAGCATTGCCATTTTGAGCACTCAAAGCACTGTATAAATGGCAACGCTTACAATGACAATATTTGTAATGGAACCACCTATACAAGGCCCAAAGTGGGTATTAGGAGACATTTGTTTGGTTCACATTAACCAAATTTTCACTTCCTGAACCAATACCAAAGCTGAAACACCCAACATTTGAATTTTGCACTGCTCTGAATTTTGCATATGTGTACATATTAAAATGCACATATTAGTGATTTATGTGTTTTAATGCATATAAGAGGCTCAAGGAAACATCACGATTCAAGTGTCCATCAAATTAAGAGTTTGAAGAGGGTTCTTTTTTAAACAGATTTCTATACAGAATTGAGCAGTTCCAATCCAGCTGAGCTTTGCCTGCATTGGATGGCCTCTCGCCCACTGAGGTCCAAGCTGCTTATACATTGGGTGTTGTTGTTGTTGTTAAACAGCCTGATTAAACATGTGCAGATAATATACAATTATTTGCATATTGTGCATAAAAGAAGAGTACTCCATGTGGGTATATTTCTGCAGGCTCATTTTGTATATATTAATATGTAAGTATTTTTATAAAGTCATGTGCATTGTTGAATATATGTGATTATTTTAGGAAACCTGGAGTATATATGTATATCATATTTATGTAGTATTATACATATAGTAACAATTATAATAATGTACATTTCATGTGAGAATTGTTTTTAGTTTTAGTGGGACCATTTTAAAAAAACAAAACTCTTCTCATCAATTTCACTTGGCAAGACAGGAATTTAAAAAAATATATCTTTTTTTAAAAAAGAAAATACCATATCTAATTCAGTTATGCATCTGGATCAGTTGTGTGCATGGTAGCCTGTTTACTGGACAGGCTGTGTGCATGGTAGCCTCTTTACTGGACTGAAGCACCCATCTTTTGTGGAGAAAATAGGCACTGAGACTGGAAAATATTTAGGTGTTGGCATTTTCCTCCAACATCACTCTTAGTTTGCTTTAGTGAATGGTAAAGGTAATCAGCAATCCAGGTTCTCAGCAAACATGTCAGGATGCATAGTTTTTTCAATAACTCTTGCTGGACGGTGAAAGTTCTCAAGTTAGCAGAGTGAACACCTCCATCTCCGTGTGCTAAGAAAAACTCAATGAATCATTATTATTTTTTGTCCCAAGTTACAAAATCATGGGTAGCAAAAATGTCATTGCTGCCTTCACTTTCTGGCCAACACTTTGCTTTTAAACAGGAAAGACTCACACAATGACATGAGAATGGAAGCTTCATTTCTCTCCACATCTGGAAGTAATTGAATTATATATCTTTGCGGCGACAGATTTCATAGAATGCCAAAGTAGGCTAGCTCAGTGCAACTGACAAAGTGCTTGTTTGCAGTATTACCTGAATATAGCTTGTTTTATTTTATGTTATTTAGATTTATTGCCAAATCAGGGCAGGTAAATAAAAGTAAAAGCCCTCCAGCAAAATAAAATGCAATCAAATCAACATGATTACCCTGCCATTTCTCAAATGAGCCCTAAACGCTTCTGAAAAGTGCTCAGTCTTAGACTTTGATGTGTGTGTGCATATGGAAGGGCATTCCATAATTCCAAATCAGTAGCACTGATGGGGTTTTCAGTGGGCAGGTGTAGGGGATTCTCTGGGGTAACTGTGCCCCTGAAGGACCAGGTGCGCAGCCTGGGAGTCATTTTGGTCTCCATGGAGGTGCAGGTTAATGCTGTGTCCAGGGCAGCTGCCTACCAGCTCCATTTGGTACGCTGGCTGAGACCTTGCCTGCCTGTGTACAGTCTCATCAGCGTGGTACATGCCCTGGTTATCTCCTTCTTGGATTACTGCAATGCATTCTATGTGGGGCTACATTTGAAGGTGACTTGGAAACTACAACTAATCCAGAATGCAGCAGCTAGACTGGTGACTGGGAACGGCCGCCGAGACCACATAGCACCGGTGTTGAAAGACCTACACTGGCTCCCAGTATGCTTCTGAGCACAATTCAAAGTGTTGGTGCTGACCTTTAAAGCCATAAATGGCCCTGGCCCAGTATACCTGAAGGAGCATCTCCACCCCCAATGTTCAACCCTAAGATCTAGATCTGAGAACTTTCTGACAGTCCTCTCAATTTAGAAGTGCTGGGGCATATTTTTGGAGACAGGAAGGAAATGAATTTAAACAATCTTTAAAAGCAGTATTTGATTTGTTCTCTCTTTACCCCATCTCTTCTTTTTTTCTTCATTGACATACGGAGAAGCACCTGACATTTCTGTCTGAAATCTGTATTCAGTTCCTAGCTCATCTCCTTGGAAAACAAAATTCCAATATGCAACCCTGAGTCACCTTAATGTTTTAGCAATGACATAAATGCTTATTCCAAAAGTTGCTGGAAGAAGCCTCACTTGTTATTACATTTTATAACTTTGGGGGCTCTCAAATTATATTTCTGTGTAACATCAATTTTACATGGAAGCATATGCGATCTTAATTTAGTAAGCTTGCTGGTTCCTGATATACTTACTATAACACACACCCCAGTGCTACATTAGAGTTTCTCCTTGTGAAAAATAAAAGTAAGATATAAATATGAAAAAAGAATAAATAATACAATGCAGACTGTAGAAAACAGTAATGTGGAGCAAAGCCCCTATTTCTCAGGTGTGGGGCCCTACAAATAAATACCTAAACTTAATTCTCTGTGTCTAGCCAGGGTGAAAGCCATTGTGGTGTAATGGTTAGAGTGTCAAACTAGGACCTAGCAGACTCTGGCTTCAAATTTCCCCTAAGCTGTGAAACCCACTCGACTGACCCAGCATCAGTAGACTAAAGTCCAACTACAAATGTTCCAGTAAGTTACAGTTTTCGGTATGACATGCACTCCATTCTGCTGTAGACCACTTTCTCTGAATGCTAGTGATTTATAGGTTCCTGCAAACGTAATTCTCTGACTGCACCACAATTATTTTTTCTTGTTTGCATCTAGGAACTTTGTCTTAATTGTCTAGCAACTTCAGCAACTTCAAAGCCCTTAAAAAGCATAATAAAAACAAATCATGTGTTTGATTTGTTGGGGAGCAGGGACTGATTGCTGGCAACTGATCTTGTTGTTGTTGTTTAGTCGTATCCGACTCTTCGTGACCCCATGGACCAGAGCGTGCCAGGCACTTCTGTCTTCCACTGCCTCCCGCAGTTTGGTCAAACTCATGCTGGTAGCTTCGAGAACACTGTCCAACCATCTCGTCCTCTGTCGTCCCTTTCTCCTTGTGCCCTCCATCTTTCCCAACATCAGGGTCTTTTCCAGGGAGTTTTCTCTTCTCATGAGGTGGCCAAAGTATTGAACCTCAGCTTCACGATCTGTCCTTCCAGTGAGCACTCAGGGTTGATTTCCTTAAGAATGGATAGGTTTGATCTTCTTGCAGTCCATCGGACTCTCAAGAGTCTCCTCCAGCACCATAATTCAAAAGCACCAATTCTTCGGCGATCAGCCTTCTTTATGGTCCAGCTCTCACTTCCATACATCACTACTGGGAAAACCATAGCTTTTACTATACGGACCTTTGTTGGCAAGTTGATGTCTCTACTTTTTAAGATGCTGTCTAGGTTTGTCATTGCTTTTCTCCCAAGAAGCAGGCGTCTTTTAATTTCGTGGCTGCTGTCACCATCTGCAGTGATCGGCAACTGATCTAGATCTGTTCAAAACTAATTGTGGTAGGACAACCTGGTTTTCCCTAGTGATGAGGAAGTGATTTAGTAGGCCAAGGGGGACCTTTCTGTTGAGCTTGGGAATAGTCAGAGGCCAAGAGACTGTTCTCATGGGTATGTGATGCAATTTTTACTCCTGAATGTATTAGTTTTGAATCTGTGTGGTGCTTGGATGGGGCACTTATCAGGGAACCATATATAACAGAGCTGGGGAAATGTTTTCAAGTCTGAGGGTCACAAGCCAGTTGTGGAACGGGCCAGAGGCAAACGTGTGAGATTTTTGTCAAAGGACAAGAGAGTGGGGCAAAGGATGCAAATCTTACCCTCTAACAAATGGCTGTCCAGCCTCTACTTAACTAATCTCCAGTGAAGGACAGTCCACTGCCTCTCAAAGCAATTTGTTCCACTGTCAAATAGCTGTTAGGAAGTTTCTTTAAACATATAGCAGAAAACGCCTTCTTTGCATTTTCCACCCATTAGTTCTTGTCCTGCCGTCCAAAGCAACAGCAAATAAATCTGCTCAATTTTCTATGTGCCAGGCATTCCTATATTTGAAGATGCCATCTGCTGTGGTGGGCCCTGTAATTGCAAGGTTGCCTCTGTAGTTGGAGCTCTCTGTTTGGCATTCTGTATCTTTCAGTATTACGGTTGCTCTTGAGGAAGCTGCAATGAAAATAATTTGTTGTAAAGGGATGTGTGTAAGCTAATATAGGTCTAATCTGTGGTATTGTGTGTGGTTTTGTTTTAGGACTCTCCAGTCATACACATGGGACTAAAATGGTAAGTTCTAACATTTTTCTATCTGATTTTACTGGATTTGGACTTAAAGAATGTGCAAATCCTATGCATGGTTACTCAGAAACTAATGTGTCCGTTAGGATTTGCTCTCAAGTAAATGTGCATAGGAAGGATTGCAGCTTTAGTACCAGAAGTGGCTCATAGGACAGGGAGGGGCAGCAATGCTTGCTCCCTGGCAGCTGGGTTGCTGATGTTTACTGGGAGAGATGGGGAAAATGGAGTGGTGAGGAGGTTGTTGTGGTGCCAACACACCAGCAGGAGCACCAGATAGGTTCTACACTGATGCCTTTGCACCGGACCAACCTCTCTATTGCCTTTTCCCTCTCCCTCCTGGTAAACAACAGCAACATGCCTGCCGGGATGCTCCTTCCCACCCGATGAGACACCTGGTGGCATCTTCTTCTGAAATCTATTGTGCGTGGGGAGCCAATGTGAAACAGTGGCAAACAAGTGTTGGATTTGAAGGCACAGAGGGCCAAGTCCCCATCCCCAATTTTCCACAAAGTTTATCTATACCATGTGGTCCTGGTCAAATGAATCTAAGCAATATTGTTATTGCTTCTGTGCAATAATATTTCATGTATTGTGAGATGGCTATTCTCATGATGTGTGTTCATCTTCAAGAGAGATACTGTTACTTTGATTTAAAAATTATGTTACAAATCAGGAAAACCCCAATAAATTCCTAAAGCAAATACTTAACAGTTGTCTGATTTTCTCCCTGTTTTCGTTTAAAGAAACAAAAAGATGATTAGCAGCTGAAGCTCTGTTAGCAAACATTGGAATGGCAGCCATAGTTCCAGTTCTTTTCTGCTGTAAAAAACATATAAAGAAATAGTAAGACCCCCACAATGACTTGAAAATTGGGAGGATTAGTGGGCTGAATTATTAAGATCATAAATATACCTTAGAGAAAACTCATACATGAAATCTACATTTCATCTCATCAGCCAATGAACTCATAGGAATATTTTAGGTTGGAATGAAAGGTTCAAATACCAAAGCATTCTGTCCTGGGCCATATGCCAGGGATGGGTGGGAATGATCCCAACAAGTGCCCCCATCTCCCTTCTCTTCCATTTCTTTCTCCCTCTTTTACTCACCCCCACCCATCCCTCAACGAGAGGAGAGAGACATCACAATTGCAAGACGTCTGAAATTATTGCTTGAAGGTTTTCCCCTTCCTTCTACCCCCTACCCATGGTTTGGTCAATTTACCTGGTAGATTATATCTCCCTGCCTGGGTGATAAGATTCTTGGGTGAGAACCTTCCTTCAGTCCCATCAAGATCAGAGGCACAGATGGTGGTGACACAAGATGTAGGGCCCTCTGAATATTTAAACAGGCCTTTGAAAACGAAGGAGCAGACAATGTTGGCAGCTAACAGGGCAATCAAGAGTTCAGTACTGGTTCTAAATGTCCTTTATTGTATTTTAACAATTGTTTTTAGTTTGTTTTTTAATTATTTTGTATTTTAAAGTGGTGTTTCTAAAAGGTTGTAAGCTGTCTGGAATCCCAGCTTGGGGAAAAGGCAGGCCATAAATACATTAAATATACATTAATAACAACAATAACAAATAATATACCATCCATTTCGACTTTGTCCCACCACATTTTTCTTGGTCTGCTAGCCATATCCTTCTTTTCTTATGGGCTTCCCCCTCCCACCATGAATTTAACCTAATGGCTACATGAAATTAGTCGCAAAGGCCACCGGTTATCCACTCTTGTGTGACAGTAGCACCATGCCTTTCTCACCAACTTGTACCCACCTGCTCATACAGAATTTGAGTCATTTAGTGACTCATAGCTCCAATCAAATCTCTTGTTGTGAGTCTGGTCTTCACTGTACCCTGAGTACAAATCTGAATGTTTGATGCAAAATGACAGAATAACTTGGTGACATAAACAGTCCAGAGCAGAATACCAGATGCTAACATTGTGATTCAATCAAGATCGCTGCTCATATCCATGTTTCCTGATTAATCAGGAGATCTGCTCACATTAGTGTCATCATAGTATCATTGCAATATCTTCCCTCAGTTTTCTAAAGAGAATTCACTGGATTTCCAAAATCTGTCATTCACAACTGGTGCTTGTATTAAATTCAAATTTGTTATTATTAATTGTTTTATGCCAGAGGTTACTTTTGTTCTCAATAGACTTTGACATAGTGTATTTTGGCTGTATGTTTTGTCTTTCAGACACTGCTTCCTTGAATGGTTTCCAGCTCTGTTCTTAAGTTACAAATTCAAAATCTTATGTTACATAGATTATTTTTACTTCCAAAAGCTGTTTAATAGAACGTTGCAATGCAACTTCTTTAAAAATCAGCTAAATAAAACATTTCTATTACCTAAAAAGGAGCCCTGATTACAGATTTTAGAACAATTATTTTGCAGATGGCAAGAAACTTTGAAGAACTAGTTTGGGAAATTCGTCGTATGTCTGGAATCAGGAGTATATTAAAAGATGACCTAATAAAATGTTCCAGATAGATTGAAGAGGAGACAGGCAGAACAGAAACTCATTTATTCCTATATTTAAAAATTGGACACATTATAAATAATTTGAGCACAAAGTATGTATGGCCCACTAAGGGATCGTACTAATTCAGTTATTAAGTATGACTTATTGTACTAATTTTGGCAAAGTAATCTCAAATAATTATTTTAAAGGAACTTTAAAACAGATTAATAAAATTATGGTAAATCAAATTAACTGGGGAAAGGATCTTAATACAAGCATCCCACAGGAAATGTGAAGGTGGTTGTGGCAGAATATTCCACAGTCCACTTTGTGTATGAACCACAAGGAAAACTTTTATAAATTTGTATTTGATGGTATCTGACATCATATAAGCTAAATCAAATATACATACTGGCTGTTACATATTTTTTGAACCTGCCATATGATTATAATATACTGGGCCTCTGAATTAGAGATAAGAAATGTGACAAGTTGTGTGTGGTCAGTGGACTCACTGGTTAGTTACTCTTTTGGGAAATGTGTAAGTCATAATACTCCAGAATGATACAGAAATGATAATACAATTTATTGAAGGCAGCATGACTGACCATGAAATGAAAAAATGTCAATTCACTGCTTATCAATCAATGGCTTTCAAGAATATGGGAAGATTGCAAATATAAACATAGAAATAAGACAGCAAAATAATCAGTTTTTAGAGAAATGGAGTTTGTTTATCCACTACTACTATTTCTTAATTTATATGAAATATTCAGTTGCATATAATTCACAATAGGTATTTTTATGACCAAGTGTGTTGGCTCCTGGGGGCCGAGGCACTATGGCCCACACTATGTTTTTTTTTCTCTCTAGAGGGCAGGGCCCCCTCAATATTCAGAGGGCCCTACATCAGAATATCGTGTTGGGCCCCCTTAATTGTCCAGAGAAGCTGGCACCTCTGTTTATGATGAATTTGAAATGATAGTAGTTTCCTTCAGTGTCTACTAAACCATTTTTTGTTACTATAATGCATAAGGTGTTGGTGGTATATCTGTTACTGAGTAGTTTAATGTAAGCATGCTTGAGTAATGGCAAGGTATAAATGTAATGAATCCATAAGATGACTTTGTGTATCAAATGTGGGCAGGAGCAATTATGTAAAGGCAAGATGAAGTGCTGCCATTTTCTTTCATAATTTCCCTTGCCTTTCCTGGAGTGTACTGGATGTTCAGAATTTGAGACAAGATGGAGTTTCTGTTGGTGTTCTGCTGTTAAGAGTCTGAGATAGGATAGAGTTTCTGTTGGTGTACACCCACCCGATGGAGGCAGTCTCAGATGTGGCACTGGAACCCTAAACTTTTTATTCTTAAACTATGGGCTGGGACTCATTACTGGGATGGCCATGCTAATTCATGCTCGTGTAGTCTCTGGACAAGATTACTGCAACATGCTGCCCTTTGAAAAGGGACAAGAAACTTCAACTGATGCAAAATGCTGTTTCAGCGGCTGGTTGATTAGAGCACAGTATTCTAGCATTGTTCAATCTATACTAGATTGGCTATACTATTGCCAGTTCATTACAGCATAATGGAAAGAGTTGGTTCTTGCCTTGAAAGCTCTAAATAACTTAGGATCTGAGTACCTTAAGGAATACCTTTTCCCCTCACACATTTCCACGTGTACTCTATTCAGCATGTGAGGTCCTCCTCTGTGTCCTCCTACCAACAGAAGTTCTGTGAGTCTACTAAGAGCAGGGCCTTCTCTTTTTTTTTCAATATACTTTTTATTAGTTTACAGCAAAAATCATATATTTCTAGCCAAATTTTCACAAATTATACTTTTGAGACTTCCTTCGATTTTTCTGGTAATCATCCATATATACTCCTAACTATAACGCATTTCCTTTTTTGCATTGTCTTTTAACTTTCACCTTTACCAATATATATTTTCCCAAACAATACATCTTAACCTTTACAGTGCTTCTTGAAACCCCACTAGCGTTGTTTGTGAATCACATAGATTTTTCAGATAATCTACAAAATTCCCCCAGTGTTCGATGAACTTTCGAGTTTTATAGTATCTTATTTTTCCAGTCAGTTTATCTAGCTCCGCATAGTCTATTAGTTTCGTTCTCCACTCTTGAATTGTCGGCGTTTCTTCCTGTTTCCACTTCTGGGCTAGTAAGATTCTTGCTGCCGTAACTGCATACTGGAATAGCTTACAGTCTTTCCTTCTTATCTCTTTTCCTGTGATACCTAAAAGAAAAGCTTCTGGTTTCTTGACAAAAGTATATTTTAACATTTTTTTTAGTTCGTTATATATCCCTTCCCAGAAGTTCTTAACTTTCTTGCATTCCCACCACATGTGATAAAATGTTCCCTCCCTTTCTTTGCATTTCCAACACTTATTGTCCATTTTATACATTTTAGCTAACTTGACAGGTGTGATATACCACCTATAGAACATTTTCATCACATTTTCCTTCAATCCCATGCATGCAGTGAATTTTAAATTTTCTTTCCATAATTTCTCCCAATCATCAAATTGGATATTATATCCGAAATCTCTAGCCCAGTGTATCATTACTGATTTAACTTCTTCGTCCTTCGTGCACCATTCCAGCAATATCTTGTACATTTTTGACAAAATCTTATTATCACTGTTAATTATATCCATATGAAACCTAGAGTCTTTTTCTATAAACCCCTTTTCCTTTGCATCTTTCTTAAACATTTCATTTACCTGGAAGTAGTGTAACCAATCATATACATAGTCCTTAACTTGTTCATATGGTTTTAGTTTCCATTTTCCTCCTTCCTTCATTACCAAATCTCCGTATGTAGCCCAATTGCCTCTCATGTTCACTTTCTTTATACTCATAGCCTCCAACGGAGATAACCAATGTGGAACCCTTGGTTCTAAGAGGCTTTTGTACCTGTCCCATACTTCTATTAACGAATTTCTGAAGACGTGGTTTCCAAAGCCTTTGTGAACCTTTTTCTTATCCCTCCATAAATAAGCGTGCCACCCGAACCTGTTGTCGAAACCTTCAAGATCTAATAATTCCTTATTTTCAAGCTTAATCCAATCTTTTAGCCAGCAAATACATGCTGCCTCATAATATAGTTTCAAATCTGGCAGGGCGAAGCCTCCTCTCTCTTTCGCATCCGTAAGTAATTTATATTTTATTCTTGGCTTCTTGCCCTGCCAGATAAACCTTGATATCACTTTTTGCCAATCATTGAAGGTTCCACTCCCCTTAATTATGGGGATTGTCTGAAACAAGAATAACAACCTTGGGAGCACGTTCATCTTAATTGTAGAGATCCTGCCCCAAAAGGACAACTTCATTCTATTCCACACCTCCAGGTCTTTTTTTATACCTTTCCATATTTGAACATAGTTATTCTGGTACAGGTCAATATTTTTAGTTGTTAACCATATTCCCAAGTATTTTATTTTCTTCACTACTTCTATCTCCGTTTGTTGTTGCAATATTTCTATCTTATCCTGCTCCATATTTTTAGCCATTATTTTAGTTTTTTTCTTATTCAATCTAAACCCGGCCACCATCCCAAATTGTTCAATCTCCTCCAGTACCTCTCCAACGCTTTCTAATGGTTCCTCCATCGTTATAACCAGATCGTCGGCAAAAGCTTTCACTTTATATTCATTCTGACCTACTGTTACCCCTTTTATTCGACTATTTTGTCTTATTGCATTTAAAAAGACCTCCAGAACCGTTATAAATAACAGTGGCGAGAGCGGACATCCCTGTCTTGTTCCTTTAGATATTTTTATATCTTCGGAAACCACATTATTAACTATCAATTTAGCTCGCTGCTCTGTATATATTGCCTCGATACCATTAAAGAACTCTTCTCCTACCTCCATATATTCAAGATTTTTCAACATGAATTCCCATATTATATTATCGAAGGCCTTTTCAGCGTCCACAAACATTAATATCGCTTGCTTCTCGTTTCTGGCATGCAGATATTCCAAAGTGTTAATTATATTTCTTACGTTGTCTTTCAGTTGTCTGCCTGGCAGGAACCCTGCTTGGTCTTTGTGGATAATACTCATTAATATCTTTTTGATTCTCTTTGCTAAAATACCCGCAAATATTTTATAATCTGTGTTCAGCAAAGAAATAGGCCTATAATTTTTTACTTGTGTTAAGTCTGAATCTTGTTTGGGAATTAATGTTATAAATGCTTCTTTCCATGTTTCTGGAATCTCTCTTGTTTTTAAAATATTATTCATTACTTCTTTCAATGGGGTCATCAAAACTTCGCTCATTTCCTTATAGTATCCTGATGTAAATCCATCTGGTCCCCTCACACATTTCCACGTGTACTCTATTCAGCATGTGAGGTCCTCCTCTGTGTCCTCCTACCAACAGAAGTTCTGTGAGTCTACTAAGAGCAGGGCCTTCTCAATAATGGCACCAATTTTATTGAATGCCCTCCCAAAGGAAGCCCACTTGGGTCCAACAAAATAAAAATCCAAATCTTTGAGAAGGACTTGAACATTGGTTAATTTCACTGGTCTCCTGTGCGGATATAGATGTACCATTTTGCTGAGTTTGTTGGGGAGTTTTAAAGTTATTGTTGAATTTGTTTATATTCTTATATTTGTTTCCAGTCTGCTGCAGTGTTTCTTTTTTGCTATGGGGTTATTTAATGTTGATGGCTTGTAATGTTTTTATAGTAAAATGATATCTAATTATAAAAAATAAATAATGCATAGGTTTCTATCCTAAAGTATACCTTATTTTTATACAAGGAAATATAACGTGAGTCACAGCCCTGAAGATCCTCAAGAGCTTGATTTTAGGTTAGTCAAGTGAAGATATGAGCATTAGAAGAAATAAATAAATACTTTGCTCGTGTCACTTGTACTGCCATGAGGGATAGAAACTCAGGTTGCATTCTTGAATGTTTTCTGACATCCTCTTAGTAGTGCTTAGAATATTTCAGTTCTTGCATTGATGTGTTTGGCCAGTTCTTGAGGGGACATATGAATATACCCAGTGCTGGATCAAGATTTCAGGAGTCCTAGCAAAAAAACACCCCATGTGTTGTACCCCTAAAATTTTGAGAGAATGTGGAGAGGCCTGCCATTATTGAGCTCACCCAGTCCCTCTCAGAGTCTTAGGATGAGATTAGAGGTCCTTGCTTATCTGGGTTCTTTGCAAGGCTCAGAGAGCTTGGGGCAGTGGGTGAGCAGCGGAATATTTATGCTTCATGGCGTCCGATACAATGTGAGAAACAACCACACGCTCTATGTGTTCCACAAAGAAGTCTAGAACAGGAGGAGGTCTCTTACTTACAGAGGGATGAGATCTTTTGCTTTGTGTAGGGCATTCAGGAAGGTCAGAAGCTATGTGATTTTACCTTTGACTGCTTCATAAACTTCCAGGCCACCATTTGCAAAGACAGTCAAATGAAACTAATAGTGGAGTTGGCCTGGTTTCTGTGCCCTGGTATTTTCCTGACCCTGATTGTTTTCCATAGTGTCTCTCATATTGTCTATCAGCAGGCAATAGGACATTTAGGAACAGAGGAAGTGCCTTATACCAAGTCTGCGTGGGAGGAATTAAAATATATGAATCCCTGTAGACCCGTGTGTGGAGGTGAACAACAAAAAGAAATGGCTAGGTGCCTGGATTCAAATTGTGGGGCTTGCACCCAGAGAACCCTAGTAGCAGAGTATTAATCTCACAAAAATAAGTAGCACTGTAAAGTGTTAAGAATATAGGTTGTTCAACCTTTCTTATCCCATTCAGCTGCACACAACAGCTGACCTTTTCCTACCCCTCTTGCAATGAGCAGACCACACTGTTAAGTAAGTTTAAAATGAATTACTTACAGATTCAAAGTCTCAGTCATGCATTGTTCCATGCAGCAGCAAGGATAACACAGGCAAAATACTCTTAGGTAGAAAGTACAGGATAGAGTTCCAAACATGTGCTGTAAGCCTGGGAGCAAGCTAACTCATGTCTGTCTCATTACATGATGCAGAGAGAGAGAGAGAAAGAGAGAGAGAGAGAGAGAAGAAGAAGAAAAAGTAGAAGAAGAATTAGAAAGGCTTCCAGAGAAGAAGGGGCATGACCTAGTTGAGTCTATCTAGGAATACAACTCCTTTAGCTCTTCATGGCCTAACTAGCCCTTTGCTTCTTAGTTGTATTTGACCACAACCTCCTGCAGTCCTTCTAGCTCACTATTGCCTATGCTGACTATCAGGTCTGTCCAGGGTTTCAGGCAGGTGGCATTCCCAACGCTACCTGGAGATGCCAAGGACTGAACCAGGAATCTTCTGCATGCAAAACAGATGCTCTGAGCTGAATAGCACTTCTGCACAGCTGAAGCAAGCATGCCTTAAATGCAATGCCAGTTGGAAAGTAAACAGGTGGCAAAACTCACTTTGGATTTGCCCCTACTGATTTCAACCCTGTTTATATTTGGTTTTGGTTTCGGCTAAATGTTTGTGACACACATGCTGGACTTGCTTAGGATTGGCCAGGTTAAATTTTTAGTGACACATGAATATGTCTCTTTTCAGCCAGCTGTTTTCTGCAAATAAATTAGCAAACTTGCTACAGGGAAACATTGCAATGGCTCATCTTTTCAGGCTGAGGTTGCAGTGATATAGAGCTGCTCCTAATGGGCTCAGGAACTGAGAGGGCAGGGGCGGTTCCTAGGCTTTCAGGGCAAAAGCAGTGTGGTGAATCCGTGGTTTGGCATCAATAACGCAGAAGTGCTGTTAAAGTAGTAAATGGGAGCACTATATCTGACATCATCTTCAAAGAGTTTGTGCCTGAAAGTTTATTGAGCATGTTCTTCTGTAGCAGTGGATGTGCTTTCCAATGGCTTTAGAGGGAGCATTAAGTATTTGAGTAATGCCCAGGTTAAAAAGCAAATAGCTCTATTCCTTCTGACTTCCTATGGCATGCATTCTTCACTGCTTTGTCCACAGGACTGCATACTGAGATATATCAAGCCACCCTGGACTGAGTTTGAATTTAAAACCCAGATTAGGCTAAACTTCAGCAAATGCATTCAGCACCCCAGTCTGCCTTTTTGGTGGGTAGCCTAATATTTATTGAAATAGTACTACAGGCAAAACAGGAACCTTATATCCCATCGGTACTTATTAAAGGCTAATCTATGCTAGGACTAGGAGGATAATTTAATGGCTAATATAAGGAGGAGGAGCAACAGCCACAGGAGTTGCTCTTAGTAGAAGGAGCAACAGCAAATGAGCACATTTCTCACTGTAATGGGTTCTACTGGGACTTTATCATTCCCATTCAGTGTCTACAGCTGAGTGTAGCAGAGAATCAGCAGTGCCTACGGCAACAATATCCAATGTCAGAAACCTGCAGCATGCTATTGGGCACCAGATTGCTAGAGGGGCCACTGGGGATATTGTAGCCCAAGGAATTGCAGGTCTGAGGCACCAAAAATGAGAAAAAGTATCTTGGTCTCGTTGGTGTTCAACCAAGGTAGCTCTATAAGGTTCTTGTGACAGATGCCTGCCATGTGGCAGACACAGCTAATTACTGGCTCCCAACTTGGAACATTACTTTTAGTTTGAGATAAGGGCATGACTATGGAGAGCCCCCAAGTACTCTCATATGGATTAATCTCAGAGGACCTGGTCTTTCAAAAGTGGGCTGTGATTAGGGATGTTCATTCTGTGTGAATTTATGTCAATGAACTTAATCCTGGCCACCTCCTCGGCTAATTTCATGGATTGGACTACAGTTATCCTTTGGACTACACACTTCTGATTTTACGATTCAGGTTGTGGGTCAAAGATGCCTACAAATTGCATATTTCAGGGAGAAATCCATACAAAAATAAACACTTCGGGGGAAAAGTATATTTTAGAGCTGAAATGTGTGCAATTTAAAAAACTGATGCATTAAAAATGGGGCAGAACGGATTTATGATTAAACATATGTGAAACTGACACCGGAGAGACTAACCCAGGCATAGGGAAACCTCAGCCCTCCAGATGTTTTGAGACTACAGTTCCCATCATCCCTGACCATTGGTCCTGTTAGCTAGGGATGATGGGAGTTGTAGGCCAAAAACATCTGGAGGGCCAAGTTTGCCTCTGCCTGGACTAACCTGTCTATCCTTTGTTGTGTTGTGATGTGGGGAGCTTATAAACAAGGACAAAATAACACTCTCCATTGGATTGTAGTCCATGTTTCTAAAACATTTCCTGATTTTTTTTATTTTTTTATTTTTTTGGCAATGATTTCAGCAAGCGGCACATGATTTCTATACAACTAATGGTAAAACTTTACAAGTCGGCACAAGTGACCTTATGCCAAGTGTTACGCCGTTGCTCAAGAGGCAGAGACAAAACTGGCTCAATGCTCCTGATGATGGTTTCTTTATTGCTACAGAAGAGACCAGGTAAGAGAAAGTGGGGAGATAAGAGCCTGCAAGAATCAAGAGTGTAGAAAGCTCGCTCGCCCTCTCATTGCTAGGTAACACTCTGAGAATGCCGAAATGTATTCTTATGCATATGATGGATCGAGCTAGTCAATTCCCACAGGTGTCAAACACACTGAAACAGTCTCCATCAAGTGCTACGGTAATATTTATAGGCATATTTAAATCTGTAGAAAGGCTGTAATCGGTGATCCAACATCAGTATCTCAAGCAGGCAAAAGATCCTTCATGCATTTATTCTGTGCTAGAAAGAGAGGCTATTGTAAATATCCGTTCCTCACTTTCCATCATATGACCGAAGAATAAACATTTCCCCACAATTTAGCACTTAGGAAATGGTTTTTTGTACTCCGGCTGAGAGGTAGATATAAAAGCTGTGGGTTTTTCAGAGGGTGAACATGGTTTGTTCATAGATTATTGTGTGGGGTTTTTATTCTTCCCGATATCTTTTCTTCATCATCTGACCATTATTTATCTCTGTATAAAGAACCAAAGGCAGCCTGTTCCTGCAGTGCTACCCTTGCTTAGTCCTTTTATTAAAACATCTTTCCATTCTTATTTACAAGCACAAAGATTTCTGAGTGCCAATGCTTCCAGTGCACTGATTGCCATGGAAATCCCTCAATTATAGCTTATTCAGTGATGGCTTGATGATGCAACGCAATCCCTTTAAAACGCAGGGGAAACTGGCAAATTTATTTTAGATTGAGATGCATCTCTCTCTGTGTGTGTGATTATACATAGGTACATGGATGAATATTTACAGAACAGCTTCATTTATCCAAATAGCTTGAAAGCAGTTGGAAAATAAGGAATGACTTCTTGAATATTTCCATATGCCGCTGCTTGGAAGAATAGAGAGCTTCAAACATACTGATTGCTCCAGGAGAAACTTGTTATGCTGGTGTTTCCAGCAGCAAGCTACTAAACATGGATGTAGAACAAATGACTCTATAAATAACTGCGTGGAAATGTTGGGGACACCTATGGCAATCAACCGATGCATATATTTTATTAACCTGTTGCACGTTTGCTATGAGAAACACCAGTGTGCCCTGAAGTTACTGTAATGCAGAGCTTTCCAAACTGTGTGTCGCGACGCGTTAGTGTGTCGGCTGCCGTGTGCAGGTGTGTTGTGCAAACGCTCCCCACGCTCCTCCCGGGGCTGGAAAGGGGTTAGTTTAACCTCTGGTTTGCTAGTAAAATTGAATTACTGTGTTCCGAAATGATGCATGTCTAAAAAGTGTGTTGCCAGTATGAAAAGTTACCAAGGGTTTAATTTACTTAGCTTTGCATGGACATGGACTGGAAAATATTCACAGTACATTGGGATGCTTCAGAATTTGAATAATGGCAGCTCAGCTTGAATCTCTCTTCCACATGAACTTGATCACAGGTTACTATCAATGATGTAATGTGTTTTATGAAGCAGAGTGTTTTACGAAGTTTTCCTAAATCCTGGAGGTGCTCAAATTAGCAACATGCAAAAGGATGGCTTAGGGAACCGACACTGGTTTATATAGGTTACTTTTTCTGATCAAGTTGAGTTTAGCAGCCCTTGAAAATCACTGTCTTTTGAAGACAGTGCCCTGCATAAATAGTTCTGTACCTAACCTTGGCATGGAAAATATCTCCACCATAAAATTTCATATTCAGTTGCCTGATGTGTTTGGGCTCACATACCCAGCTACATATTTAAGGGCATTTTTGGAACAGTTCCCCCAGCCCCACTGGTGAAATGTTAATTGTTGCACTGTTGGAAATTATTAAGCTGGAAAAGGAGCCTTATCTAATGCTGGGACTATATTGTTAGTAATTCGCAATTATTTATTTGTTTTCAGTGTCTGCATCTTGCCTATTTATGGACACTTTATGCTGCTGACAGTCAACAATAAATGGGATGCAGCTTTGTGTCCTACAAGGGACTAACAGTAGGAGTTTTGGCCTTTTTCTTCTTCTTTGAAGACTTGACCCTGGTGTCAGGTACAGGCAGTTGTGAGAGGTGATCCAAGAGGCAGCTCAGAGCTGGGGAGTCAGAGTTGAGGGACCAAGCCCTGAGGCCGAGCTGAGGGATGCACAGAAACACAACCGAGGCAGGAAGATGGTTGTAGCTCAGACAAGATCACTGTAGACAAATGCCTTTGACTTGTCTAGAAGGGCTCAGCCTGGGTAAGTGGAGCCAGTCCAGAGCCTAAGACTACTCCACAGTTGGAAGATGTCAGGAAGAGCTATGACTCAGTGGTAGAACATAGAGTCATTCCCCGGAATCTTTAGGTAGCACTCGGGAAGAGCTCTGTCTGACTAAAAGTCATAGTAGATAATACCAAAGTCAGTGTACCAATGGATTGATTTTACATCAGGCAGCTTCCTCTCTTTGTGTGTTCCAAGATGCAATTCTCCCTGGGTTCTGTGTACAGCTGCAAACAGAACTAGAAGCACCCACATACCCTGCAACACGTTGCAATGAAAAACCAGGATGCCACCTTCCACGTCCGCACTCTGACATGAGTCACATGACCCGCTTGAGATAAGGACTCTAAAAAGTGCTTTTTTCAGGCATGGCACCCAAAAACACATGTTTTGGGATGCTGCACAAGGTCTTCCTGTCCCCCAAAAGTGCTCTTTGGGGGCAAGATTGTGGCATGAGATTGTGGTGGCCAAAAAGATAACCACAATCATGGGGGACAGGGATGGTAACTGGGACAATTGGGTATGTAGCCAGTTCTAGCCTCTGCAGCTTCTGACACTATTGGCCCATTTGGGCAGCCTGCTCCATGTTGTTACTATTTATTAAGTTATATACAACTTAATGCCAAAATAGAATTCCATTGTGTGGTATTGTAAAAAAAACAAAGAAAAAAAAGTGTGATATTGTGAGGTTGTTGTTGTGTTTTTTTTAAAAAAAGAAGGATTAACTTCAAACTGTTTATTAGTGAACAAAACAAAAACATGATAATCTGTCTATTGTGGACTTCCAGAAGTGTGGTCTGATCAGAGATGCTCACTTGGGGAGGGTGGGTACTTTCTATCAGAATATAGGATTCCAATATTGTTACCATTGTCCATCATGAGTTCTCTAATCTCTAAAGTCCTTTATGAATACACCCAAGAAAAATGAAAATGTTTTGTGTGTGGAAACATTACATAAAAATAGCAATGTTACAACATTCTCTTGATAACGCTAAACTCCTATGGACAATTTTTCTAGGCACTTTACTTTTGTACTGCAGAAACCATTATTTATCAGCATATTGGTACATTTTTCAGGCTGGCTTGCTCCAGCCTCCCTGTTCTAATATTGCACCCAGGTATCTAGGGTGGAATTATTTTAGAAATTTTGGCTTTTTTCGCAGTTAAATAGAAGCAAGGAAGGACCGTGGAAAAAAGGTAGATCATTTACTCTACTGGTGGTTTCCCACAACCCTGCCCTTAGTGAAAAGAAAATCAGGATGTTCTGAATCGATATTAAGTCCTCTGCAGACTAAATTATTTCCTCAGTCTCTTCAATCTTCATTCCTATCGGCTCATGTGTGTGTGTGTGTGTGTGTGTGTGATTGCTGCATTTGTACAAGACAAAAGATCAGAGTGAATGCACACACACATAGATTTTAAAGCACGCTCTCATCACCTGATGAACTGCAACACTGAGTGATGATTGAGCAATTGCAGCTCTTGCAGCCCATATTTAGGAAACACTGGCTCTTCACAGACTATCTACATCTGTGTGCAATCACTATGTGCAAGAGAAGAGGTACTGCAGCAGCAAAACTCATCTAGAGTTTCCATGCACTGGTCTGGTGAAAAGCTACAATCGACAAATGTGGTTGCTAGTGGAGCCATTCCTTCCTCCATGCATTGACTGAACACACACATTGTCTTCGCAGTGAAGATGCAATATATCTTTTTCTGGATTCAGTTTACACATTTAGCTGCTAGATCTGTAGTATTGTGTAATATTGTGGTGAGAAATTATGTGTGAATAATCTCTTGGAATCCTGGACTCTACGAGGGAATGGAACGGGTGGAGGTGTAATAACTTGTGAATATTTTCCAATAGTTAGCCTATGATTCATCTCCCCAATAAACTGCTCATGCAGAGAAACTTTGCAGTTGCTTGTTAATCTCTCTATATTTTCAAGAACTTCAAGGTGCTATGAGCCTATATAATACGTCTTAATTTAGCTGTGTTTTGCTAACCCAGGCTCATTTTAGGCTTTCTTGTCCTCAAACGAAATAGCTGTAATATAGGTTCTTTTGTAAATGTCTTTTTTTAGCTTAATGCAGGGAATGACTATGTTTTTAAAATTGTCTTCATTGTGCTAAATTGCCACTCTTGGTTTTTATATAACCAAAGAATATAGAAAAAATCATATCGCATTAGCCAGAACTTCAGGAGCAATGTGACTCTGAGTGACAGCTTGGATTTGTTTAAACTTCATAATGCAAGGACCATTACCATGAAAATGAATGATGAAGCCGGTTGCATGATTGAACCATATTATGCCTTTTAAAAAATGCCATAAATTTGTAATTTGTATGTATAAAATAAATATCATACATACAGAATAAACGTAGTAAATTTGGACTAGCAGAACTGGTAGGGATTGAAGAGTTATAGCTTAGTAACTTCGTAATATGTAGTAGGGCATCTACTTTCATGCAGAAGATCCCAGGTTCAATCCTTGGCATGTTCAGGTAGGGTTGAGAATGTTTCCTTCTATCAGTCGGTCTGTGTAGATAATATTGAGGAAGATGGACCAAAGGCAGCTTCCTCTCTTCCTCTGTTAAGGTCATCTGCTGCCAACACCGTATGTATGATGTACTCTTTGCATGAAGGATGTTTGGCCAAAACACTGAAATTATGGAATTCAACACTGGAATTCAACATTGTGCTATGGCAAACATCCAATCAGGGAAAGCATTGCAGCTTGCCAGATAGAACAACCCCTCCTGAACCACCTCCATCACTGCTCTGAGGGTTCTCCTGAACCCTCCATGAGCCCATTTTGGGGACACTGTTGGGGCATGGGAGGAAGCCCTGTCATGCAGGCTGCAGCTCTTGTGCATGGCTTGTGTTGATTGGATTTGTTGGGTGACTCTTGCCTTACATTTAGAACGAATTCAAGTCAATATCATGCATGAGGAAGCCTGCCATAAATTGGTGTCCTTCAGCTGCTTTTGGGTCTAGTATCTGGAGCTTTGTGTAAGATCTAGACTGGAAAATTGCTCCAGATCCTGGTGATTTGAAACATGTAAAATATGGACTGGACTTCCCGACATGACAACATTATTTTAAGGCAGTTATGAGCCATTATCATAGTCTTTCACAGAGTTACCCACTTAAAGCAGACTTTAGTGTCCCATGAGGTTAAATCGAAGAGTATTACATTTAGGCTGCAATGGTCCTATACCATAATTCGTTTGGCTACTGTTCAAAACATATTTGTTTAGGCAAGTTAATCCAGACATGTTGACATGCGT
Source organism: Podarcis filfolensis (assembly GCF_964270895.1). Lineage (NCBI taxonomy): Eukaryota > Metazoa > Chordata > Lepidosauria > Squamata > Lacertidae > Podarcis > Podarcis filfolensis. The sequence goes on from NC_139606.1 coordinate 99,567,028, forward strand.
TTTAATCTGGTTTTTAGCTTATTGATGATTTAAAACATTTTTTTTAATGTTTTAAATAGTTTTTCAGATGTATTTTTCTGATAATATTGTTCTTTTATATTTTTGGAAGCTCTGTTGAGCTTTTATTACAGTCGAGCAGAATATAAATCTTGTGAAATAAATAAATATACCCACTTACCTGTTAAGGCCATTAAACTCAATGTGACTTAACTTCTAAGTAGATGTGTATAGGAAATGACAGAAGTGAACCCTCAAATATCCTTGTAGGTGATCCTAAAAGCTCCGATTGGTCTTGCCTCTTGGACCTAGGACATGCACCTTACGTGTTTGCTTTCAGAAACAATGACGTCCCTTTGGCAGGGATGGCCCAAGACATTTTGGCACCTGAGGTGAACCGCAAAATGCTCTGCTCCTTCTAGGGAAGAAGGAGTGAGTGAAGATCTACTTCAAGAACAAGGGCCAAAAAAAAAAAAAAAAATCTGCATTGGAGGAGGAGACCAGCAGTATCCTCTTTTTCACCAGGAGACCACTGTAGAGGCAGCACTGGGGATAGGGGGCCTGCCAAGGAAGTAGCAGATCTGACCTCCAAGGAGCTGTGACAACAAAGGCCATGGACTCTGCATTCCTTGAAGGCTGGATCTGCTGCCTCTGTGGATTCTGCTGCCTGAGGCAGTTGCCTCATCTTGCCTCATGGATTGGCCAGCCCTGACCATTGGTGTGCTCCCAGAAATGTGCTTGCCCTGTGAAGCATGCAGCCAGTCTAAGTATTGCACTACTTCTGATTACTAGCAATGGAATCCCATATGTGTCTACTTGTACATCCTATTAACTTCAAGGGAATTTACTCTTCCTGAAATGGGTACAGGATTACAGCCTAAATCCCACATTTTTTCAGTTATGATTGAGACAGGCATATTATGTTGGACATGGGCTATTATTAATGCCAAGGTCTCATTGGTAGTTACCACCTGAGTCAATTTGTTGACTCAGGTGATAACTACCCATCATTCCAGAAAATATCTTATTATATCTTAACTTAAAAAGCAGCCAAAGGATTTAAGTAGCTATTTTTAAAATAAATAAATTAAATAGATAGTGTTGCTGGGAATTGCTTTGGACAGGTGAGAGGAATCTGGGTGGATGGCGAGAGAAGACACACACACACACACACACACACACACACACGCGAGGCAGAATAGTTACCCACCTTTCAGAGCTTTAGGGAAAAGGCAATAAGAGCATAGCTACAGAGCAGTGAAATGCAGTGACTGTCATTTAAAGGCCATCTTTACATATATTTTGGTGAAAATTTAAGTGCTCTGGAACAGGGAGAATGGACTTATGTGTACAGAATGCAAACAAGGACAAACAAATAAAAGTTAGTCATTTGCCTCTTGTCCAGATGAACAGTTTGACCCCAGCTCTGCTGAAGATTCCTCTCAGGGTCTACAAAACCATAGCTGGTGTTCATAAGTTGTTAAGACCATGCAGAATATTTCATTGATCATTGTTAAAAAGCATTGAACAGCTCATGTGCTGGAAAAAGTGGGATTCAGATAGATAGATAGATAGATAGATAGATAGATAGATAGATAGATATTCCGTTGCTCGGTCCCTGCTCCTGCCAACCTAGCAGTTCAAAAGCACGTCAAAGTGCAAGTAGATAAATAGGAACTGCTCTGGCGGGAAGGTAAACGGCGTTTCCGTGCGCTGCTCTGGTTCGCCAGAAGCGGCTTAGTCATGCTGGCCACATGACCCAGAAGCTGTCTGTGGACAAACGCCAGCTCCCTCGGCCCATAGAGCGAGATGAGCGCCGCAACCCCAGAGTTGGTCACGACTGGACCTAATGGTCAGGGGTCCCTTTACCTTTACCATATATATATATATATATATATATATATATATATATGTATATATATATATATATATATGTTTCCCCTGCTTTAGTAACCTTCAGTACAAGACTGTTCATGTTTGCTCTGAAGTAAGTCCCACTGTGTTAGGTTTGGCTCCCTAGCAAATGAGTTTAGGATTGAAACATTTACCATTCTTCTGTGTTAAATATACTACTACTAGATTCATCATTCTTAACATTTTCCCGTTTGAGCAACATGTGAAAATGATTGGCTGCGCAGTGTATAAATCAGCCAGTTGTTTCTGTAGATCAGGGATGGGGAACCTGTATTCCTACAGATGCTGTTGGACTCCAACTCCCATCAGGTTCATTCAGCATGACCAGTGGCCAACAAATATGGAAACTGTGGCCCTTTAGTTGTTGTTGAAATGTACCTCCCATTATTCCTGACCATTGGCCATGCTGGCTGGGGCTGATGAGATGGGAGTCCAATAGCACCTTGAAGGTTACAGGTTCCCCATTCCTGCTGAAGACTTTCCTTCAGTGGGCCAATAAGCATATTTGTGTCTAGAACGACTCTTGAATGACTCAATGCTTGTTTCATTTCAGTGCGGAAGCAGTTAGAAACCTTCTCACGGTAAGTGCCTACTCCACTGGGAGCATATTCACTAAAACAGCAACATGACCTTCCATTTTATAAGTCTGCACAGCTTTACCTTTTGATGCTAGTAATTCACTTAAGAGGGCTCACAGTAGTCTCACCACACTGCAGAAACCATTTGTAATTCTCAAGGTACTTTTTATCCCCAAACAATTGGCTTCCCGGGTCTGTAATATTGCTTTGTGCTAATAATTTTCCTGCTTTTATTTGAGATATCTGGAACCCTCTAGAAAGTGGGGGCGAGGAAATAGGTCTTAAGTACCACTTCATCCTCTTCTGCTTCTCTTTAATTGACCCAGTGGAAAAAGGGAGGATATTGCAAGTGTTTTAGCAATTATCCCAAGAAATAAGAGATTCAGTGGGTTTGTGTTTATGAAGTTTAAACAGCAGCTTTGACACCTTTTCCTATTGCTCCAGATCAGGATCTTAATGATTCAATCCTGTACCCACTTGCATGGGAGCAGGCCCCTTTGAACTCAGTGGGGCTTACTTCCGAGTAGACATATATAGACGATTGCATTGTTCCAAACTGTATCATCCAGACCGGGCTGGGTTCCTTTCTTTGGGTTGCAAAGCCTCCTGTGTCTTAGTCAATGAAATGTTCACAGGGCTGGTTCCCCAGCTCCCCAGCTAAGTAATTCAGTAGCATACCCCCCAACATTCCTCAGGTAAAAATAGGGACATTGTATTCTACATCATTATCACGGCTGCCCCCTTTCTTTTGCACATTTTTTTATTAACGTTTTTGATGATACAGACAACCCTCTGAAGCCCATCTAGCTCCAGCACCCACCCCAACCCCCATAACCTCCTTGTCCCCCACAACCCTCAGCCAGCTATATCTTTCCCCATCACCCCCAGGGCCTGTTCTTGCCCATCCAGCTGCCCCCTTCTCTTCAAGCCTGACCTCCTTCCTGTTTTTTATCTGGCATGACTGGCTGGATCAGCGATATCAAAAGCAACACGATGGCCAGAAACAATAACAATGTGAACAACTTTATGGAATAATTCAAAACATCTAAACTAACAAACTAAAGTCTCTGAAAGTCTCTGAAAGTCCTTAAATGAATCACGGTGGCAGACTTTACCAGGCGAAAAGCAAGCTGTGAAGCTTTGTATAATCAGCAAATGTCCAATTCTGATGTCCAGCTCTGAACTCTGCTGAACAGTCTTTCCGGATAACAACTACTGTTTCATTGAATTCTTCATCAGCCAATTAGTTCAACATTTGTAAGCAGAAAAGAGACTTTAGTTTGTTTGTTTTGATGTTTCAAATTATTCCATAAAGTTGTTCACATTGTTATTGTTTCTGGCCATCGTGTTGCTTTGGTATTGCTGACTCATATTTTGCAACACAGGGGTTGGTTTGTTTACTCATTATGACCGGCTGAATGGCTAGCTGGGCTCCCCTCCAGGCCGGACAGTTGCAGCCTCCCTTGGTGGGAACAGCAACGTTGGTGGGGTCCCTGTCGCCTTCCTCTCCCTTCCCCCTCCTGCTGTTTCTGCTACTGCTGCTGCTACACCAGCCAGCTGGCCTGTCTGCTTGGCTCCCTCCCTCTTCCCCCAACCCCACCTTCTCTGACTCCCAGGAGCAGCAGCAATGGAGGTGGTGTGGAGGAGGAGAAGGCAGTCTCAGTCACCAACTTTCTCTTCCTTCCGCTTCTCCCAAAGTGGAGTCATTTCTGGTTAGCGTACCTTAACAAAGATGGGAATTCGAGGCTCTACATGACAAACTGAGAAGCCATGATGCCTTAAGGGTTTTCATGACACGCTGATGTTGGTGAGAATTTCTTGGGATTGATTATGAGGGCATGTTTGGGATTTGGGGCTATATCAGAGTCTAGGCAGCCAACAGCAGAGAAGGGATTCCAACTAGGAAAGAGAACTGTGGGGCAAAGAGGAGGAAACAAATACTACAGAAACTACATTTTTAGTCTAACAGGGTCAGAGAGCCTCCAGAACTTATGGTGAGCCAGCAACACAGGGAAATGAGCACTGGTGCAGTTTGATATTAGAAGGTCCCAGGTTCAATCCAGGAGGGCTTTTGTGGTATTGTCTCATAATCTATACCAATATCTATATAGTTGCTTAGTCACAGAGGTTCAGCTACTTAGCCTGGTGTGGAAAACCACAGATGACTTAACTTAGTGCTTGAAACACTGCAAAATATTTTGAAAAAAAAGTTTCCAAGCTGTTTCTGCAATTTTGTGCAACTTGAAGGGATTAGAATTACTTTGTTTTGCAGCCAGGCAAACTTCACTGTACAAGAAATCAGGAAGGGGAAACCCTTCAGACGTATACACTAAGCTATAATAAAGAACCAAGAGGCTAGATAATAAACAGTGTCACAGTGGACCAAGAGAAAGTCCAGTAGCTTTGAACACTGCCGTGTTTAAATTCAAGATTAAAATATGGCACATATGTAATGATTTTAATTTAAAAGTACCTGCTCCCTTATTGGATTCTTCTGTTAGAAATTGAAGCTGCAAATCTTAATTCTAGGCTGCCTCTTTGACTTCAGTATCTGAACTTGCTTTTCTTCTTCCCTTCCTCCATGGTTTTTATAATTCTAGGTGCTTTCTCTGTGCAGAAGGCAATGGCGATAATGAAAACTGGGACTAAAATAGCTAATAGACCCATGCATCCATTTTTCTAAATGCCTAAGCAATGGGATACACAGGATGAACTGCCTCCTTAAAGTCGGCTTCTCTGTTGACTCTGCCAACTTTTAATCAAGGTCCGCTAAAAAGCTTACCCACAGCTTCACATGTAAAGAAAATAAAGTCAAGTTGGGAGAGAGAGGCATAATCTGACCACTGTGTTTCTCTAGTGACCTGGCACAATTCCCATCTGGATGCTAGATAAAGAATAAAATAAGAAACAGGACCTGAGTGCAGCAGCAAGTGATGGCGTTCCCCAGCAATTGCCATTCAGAGGATACTAGAAGTAATAAATAGTCATTGTGAAAAGTAGTCATTGATAGCCTTCTTCACCTTGTCTAATCCTCTTTTAATAAAACTATCTAAATCGGTGGGCATCCCCATATCTTTTGGTGAGAAATAACATAGTTTAACTATGTGCTGTGTTGTGTACCTTTATACTCCCATTAAACGGCTATAGTCCAACGCTAAATCACAAGCTTTGCATGCAAAAAGTTCCAGGTTCAGTCCCTGGTATCATCTCCAGAGCTGTTGCCAATCAGTGTTGATGGTGCTGAACTAGATAGACCAATAGTCTGTTTTAGCATGTGTGTGTAATATATATATATATATATATATATATATATATATATATATATATATATATATATATATATAAAGGGCAGAGAATAAAATAGCTGAACAATAAAATTTTTAACTTTTGAAAAATAAAAGCAAATTAAATAATTTTTTCATGAAATCAACTTTGCATTGTTTTCAAATACTTCATGAAGGACCTCCAGCAGCGATAACCACAAGCTCTGATGCTGTATTTTGCAGTTTCCGGATAGTCCCAAGCAAAAGCTCAGTCGGTAAATTAATCACGATGCATTACAGTAATCTAATCAGGAGGTTGCTTTATAAAATTCTTATGTTTGATATCCACGGAGCTCAAAGCTGATTGCGTGGTTCTTCCTTCCATGTTATCACAGCAAGAACCTGTGAGGTAGGTTATTCTGAGAATCGGTGGCTGGCCTGCGGGAGATTTGACAATCTAACCATTACACCTCATTGATTACCAGAATTATCATATGCAGGTGCTCTGTGCCACAGATGCCACAAGTAATAACAGTGCTCCAGTATTTTAAAATGAAGCTGGTTTGAAGTTCCCAGAAATACTTGATAGTTTACAGAGAGTAGTTTCCTTGCATAAATATTGATGCTGGGTCTGCAGAATATTATTGGGAGGGAAAATGAGCTTCCCCGATGCTGGCAAAGCAGCATCTCATTTATGCAACAGCCTCTTGCCATGATGCTCTGGCTTTCCTGCAGCACCTTGGGGCATTTAGAATATCATAAATTGTAAGCCACTCAGACTGTCATCCGCGAGAGCCTTTGCAGTGAGACCAATCATGCCTCATAGGACATTTCCTTGCAGTTTCCACTTCCCCACTGCCTGACCCCCGTCATGTGAAATCTCTGATTATGGCACTCCATAAGGCTCTGAACAAAGAGACACTGGGGAAAGAGTTTCTTGAGTAGATGTTGATGGGATTTGCTCCAGATTGTGGGCTTCTTACTAGACTTGATGGTACTACAGCCATCATCAGAGCATGTCACGCTGGTGTTAAATAGACGGTTCTGAGACCAATCTCAATAAAACTTAAATTTTATAGAATTGTACATGTTCTAGCTGTGGGTTAAACCACAGAGCCTAGTACTTGCCGTTCAGAAGGTCAGCGGTTCGAATCCCCGTGACAGGGTGAGCTCCCGTTGCTCGGTCCCAGCTCCTGCCAACCTAGCAGTTCGAAAGCACGTCAAAGTGCAAGTAGATAAATAGGTACCGCTCTGGCGGGAAGGTAAACGGCGTTTCTGTGCGCTGCTCTGGTTCGCCAGAAGTGGCTTAGTCATGCTGGCCACATGACCCCGGCTCCCTCGGCCAATAAAGTGAGATGAGCGCCGCAACCCCAGAGTTGGTCACGACTGGACCTAATGGTCAGGGGTCCCTTTACCTTTACATGTTCTAGAGTTGGAAAGGGCTCTAGCTTAGTGATAGGATGCATGGTTTCATGCAAAATGCTCCTGGCATCTCCAAGAAGAGTTGGACTAGACCCTTGTTTGGAACCCTGAAGAGCTGCTATCAGTCAATACTATCAGGCAATACTGAGCTTTATAGACCAATAGCCTGATTTAGTGTAAGAGCAGCTTCTTAAAAAAAAACCCCATCTTTTTCAAGCACTACCATAAGGATTTTCTACAATCATAATGCAGAACTGTCAGTTCAGTTTCTCCCAGTTTCTACATTTCCCAGCCTTAAATTCAGTTTGCCACATTTCTGCAACCATTCGCAGAAGTTTTAGCAAATCCTTATTAAAATTCATCCATGTTGCAGGGCAGACTTCTCACAATGAACACATTTTAGTGTGCAGTTTTGATTAATATGCAGATTTGTGGAAATATCCTTGTCTAATATAATGCATTTTGTATGTTATTTTTTACTGATGTTTGCATTTTTGTGCATGTTGCTTGGCTGGAGAACTGCACCACAAAATTCAGAGCAATGCACCTTGCAAAGGATAATTTTGTTTGGTCCACATATTGTTTTGAGAAGTGCATATTTAGGTAATTTCTCATTAAAATGCAAGTGAAATTATCCTTGGTCCCTCTGATACTGAGAAGTGCAAATGTCATGAATATTTTTTCCCCCAAAGTAATTTCAAATACAAGTATTTAATTATTTGCACTTAAGCCCTGTCTCAACCAGATCGCAAACATTTTAAAACAAATGTTCCCAAACTGAGCAAGCTCTGGCCATTTTGTTTGAAATTATTAAAACTCATTAAGCCAAACAAACACATTGTTGACCTGCTTCTGATTTGCATGTGATGACTTGTGAACATCAAGATGAGTTCCTCAGCTGTCTCTTGGGCAACCTTTCTTTAGCGGCCAAGGTATTCAGCTCACAAGGGAATGTGGTTCTGATTAGGGAGTCTATTTAGGAAAGTTTGTGGTGAAAATGCAGAATGGCAATTCAGTACAGGAAAATGATAATTAACATAATCAACATAGTCTCTTACAAGTTATTCCCAATTCATTATTATGTTTATTTCATAATAGGAAAGCTAATCCTTCTATAAATATTCAGAAGCCAGTCTTCTGCTTACTAACAGCAGCAAGATTGATGTTTGCTAAACATTGCAAAAGGCAGCAGAGAGCTAAGAAAGGGAATTGGTTGAGCAGGCTGTGGGAGGTGATTAATTTGGTGAAAGTTTCCAAAAACTTAGTATTACATGCAAAAATGTATGGGAGAGTTGGAGACTGTTTGTTTCACTAATGCAGTTATAGCTCTTGGGTTGTTCCCAATGAAGTCATACACAGAGTTGAGCCCATTAAAATTAGGCATTTATTTCAGTGGGTCAACTCTTGAGTATAGCTTCAATTACATACAGCTGTCAATTCCAAATGTCAAATATCTGAAGCTGATTTAAAAGTGGGTGGGTGGGTGCTTAGAAATGATTTCTTTTATATACAGTAATTGTACCCATGCTTTTTCTGTATGTATCGTTCCTTCATGCAGTATGTATGTGTGTGTGTGTGTGTGTGTGTCTAATAATTTACAGTGCATTCCTAGCCATGCCTACTCAGAAATGTCTTATTGAATTCAATGGGACTTACTCCCAGGTTAGTGGGGTTAAGATTGCAGCCTTCATGATCATTTGATGATAGATGCATATTTGCAATGTTCTGAATACAGAAATTTTAATTTGGGGTTTCTTTCATATGCAATCAAACTGTTCAAAAATGAAGCTGGGCTTAATGACAGAAGTGCAACACCAAAATTATTTTATAACCAAATATCTCCCCATAGATTTGCTTACACATGTGGGAAGGTGCATATTCTACTCCATCAAGTTTTCTGTTCCAGCAGTGACTGACTGCAAGCACAAATACTTCTCCACCTTACCATTCAAAACATGCTTGCTCAGATTGTGTTTATAGCACACTTGTCCTCTGCATGTGTGTTCAGAAGTAATTCCCACTTGTTCAGTGGAGCTTATAGTCAACTTTCCCCTTTTCTTGCGAGGAATCCTATTCGGAATAAGGGAATTTTCTTTTAAAAAAAGGAACAGTTGACAGCTATGGTTTATTCCTAGGTAGGTGCACATAGGACTGGAGTCTTAGAGCCCTTAGTGAGTTGATATTCCTATCTATCTATATCTATCTATCTATCTATCTATCTATCTATCATCTATATCTTACATGCGCATCATACTGTGAATTTAACTCAGGCTATCTTTGTCATGTCAAATATGAGTCTGAAATGGTGCTGAATAACACTTGGTTAACTTCTGTGTATCTATAGAAAAAAAATATCATTTTTCTTTATCTTAAAGATCTTCTTTGTGAAGATCTTCCCATAAGTAGTGTAATATGAAGATTCCTAAGCAGGTCTCTTTCATTAAAAGTTTTTTTTTTTTTTTACTGCTATAACTAACCTCTCACAGAAGAGATACAAGTCTTGCCCCACTCATTGTCACTGCTCATAGTAGTAATTTGGATGAACTATTCACAATTGCTTTTACACCCCACCATTATTCTGCCCCTTCCACACTATCAAAACACTGTCCTTTTTCACATTAGAAAAACCCAGTTATATGCACAAATGTGTAGTAACCACTCTGAAAGACTCTCCCCTCCTCCGGTCTGTTACATCTGCTATATCTCACTTTCTTCTCACATGATATAGCTCAACACAGCATGCATAGGGGTGGGAAGCAAAATGTTAAGGCTTGCAATTGAGATGTACTAGAGTAAAAATAGATTTACATTTCTGGAGATAACACTGTGCTGCATTTACATCGAAACAGAGAGCTGTAAAGGTTGCACCAGCCATTTTTGGCTCAGTTTTGGCATTTTTAGGCTGCAGTCCTATGCACACTGGGAATAAACTCCGTTGGATACAGTGGGTCTTACTTTTGAGTAAACATGTTAACTGTCGGTGACTAGCGATGCAATTTGGGTTGGAAGGATCAACTTATTTCTGGTCTGTGTCAATGTCACTTGAGTTCTTTCATAAGTCCATTCCATCCCATTCCTGCCTTATTTTTATTTTAAAAATCCTCATGAAAATTTATAAATGTATTTCAATGCCCATTTGTGTTTTATCTTAGTGTTTGCATTTCTAAATTTAATGTAAGCACATTTTAGTCTTTTTTGAACTGTGTTTCAAAATTCAGGGAAATGCAAAATCCTCAGCACATTCGGCTGGGAGAAGCAGCTCAGGTCATTTTGCGTTGAAATTTACAGAAATTGAATTCTTCAAGCACTCCTAAATACAGCACAGTATCTTGTTAGTCACCTAGACACTGAAACCCTTTCACCTGTGTGGTAGGCCCATTGTGGGAAACAAATTTATCTGTCCTAGTTTAGGCATGTGGGAACTTGCACTACACAAGGGGAATGAAGAAGTCCTGTCTGTGGGGCAGGTATATAGGTGTGTGTTTCTGCAGTCACAACTGCAGAAAGTTGTGAGATGTGGCTCACTGAGCCAAAGAGATGTGGCGCAAATAGCTTGTCTGTTTTTGCACATTAGCTTTCTGCATCTTAAAGCAGGGACATCTTTTTGACCACATCTTCATGCACAGGCAAATGCCCCTCTGCATCAAAATGCGACGTGGGTGCGATGAATCGCATCCACGGAGCATTTCATTAGAATGTCAAAGACAGTTCCTCTGCTCTTCCCTCCTCAGGCACATTTTCAAAAGAACCAAGGGGGTAAACCACAGTTAGAATAGGTGGTCTCTCATAACAATGCGAGAGGGTATCTGTTTTTAGGCATATTGAATTCATTTGGCAAACATAAAGAATTCTTGCTTCAGAAAAAGACACACTGTGACAAAACCACAGGAAATTGAATTTTAAAGATGGCTGGCTGCCTCCCTCCTCATCCTTTGTGTTTATATATATATATAGAGAGAGGGGGGGATAATGGGTAACATCTTTATCCTCTCCCTTGCCATTAAAGGCTACAACCAGGTTCTCTTAAGCTTTTTTAAAAAACAAACAATGAACAAATAATGTGTTGAGTGTAAGGGAAGACTATGCAGCTCCCATTTTCCATGTTTACAGCTGTTTCCTGTGAACACCTTTGTTGTATTCTGTTCATTATATGTTTGTATTTAAGTAGTTTGTCCTGAGCAGGACCCAGTAGTCGAGGGAGGTGTTGAGAGTCTCAGAGCAAAATAGGCAGAGGGAAAATCAGGCAGAGAATGTATGTGCCTGGATGTGATTAATGAAGATCTCTTTAAGAATCACTAAGATCTATTTCTAATGGATGCAGGGATAATTACCAGAACCTTATAGTGAGAAAAGGCCTGAAGGAGCATGATAATGCCCAGGGCTTTTCTTCAGCTGCTACTCAATGGAACTCAGTTCCAGCACCTCTCAAGTGGGCACTGTTGCCATTATACAGTAAGAGAACAAGGGAGATGTTCATGATTAGCTTCAGCACCATTTTAAAAAATAAAAACAGTACTGATAAGGCCAGTGCAGTAGAACATGATCTACTCAGTGCTGACTGTCCCTAAAAGTGGAATGACCCTTGTTGTTTCCATACTCTGCTGATAGCATGGTGTGGCATGGAAAATGATACTGGTGGCACTGGATGTTCAGGGCTGTTGTATGCATTGTGTGTCTGTGCATGTGTGTGTGCAGAAACCTCTTGAGTTGTGTACCTCAGGAATGCAACCTACTGTACAAAGGTAAGGGTCACATCCATAGATCCACCTATTTTTGCATCTGGTCTCGCCCACTGCTGGTATGCGGCCTCCAGAAGGTTGCCCATGAGAAAATGCAAGAAGTTTACAGCCATTTTGGTTTCCCAATGCAAGGAAATGAGATTTCCAAAGATGGGTTGTTGTTGTTTTTTCCAGGATCATAATCCAGATCTGGGTGTCAGGTCAGGTCTGCATCATCCCTAGCTAGGACTGATCTAAAACCTGAATTGTGCCCTGAATCTGATCAGGGGACCATGCACAGCCCTATCAGCAATGCTTGCCCCCATCTACAGCAAATGACCCATTACCAGCAGATCTCAATGTCCTTTCTGCTTTATTCACTTTTCTCCATTTTTGCATGTGCTTATAAATATGTTTAAATATTTTTTAAATAAATATACAAAAAAATAATAAGAAGCAGAACATACTATGTGTGATGGTCCTGTATAAATGTACCACAAGACATTGCTTTATCTCTTTTGTCATATCTAGGCATACTCTTCATTTATGGAAAGGAACCCAGTCTAAGATTTTATCCATTAGCACAAGGGCTTCCTTCTGTGTAACCAGACCTCCTCTTCCTCTCCTCTTTCCTCATGCCCTCCAAATCTGTTCTAGGTTTCCCCCCAATATTCTGGGACAGATTTTGGGGTGTGTGGAGGATGCACGCAGAGAGGGAGTAGAAGTCCATGCAACCCTTAACTCACAGTGCATTGATCTGCGCTCCACCTTAATGATGAGTGCCTTTTTTCCTGGGCTTGTAAAGAATCTTACAAACTGGATCACATTTGGGGTGCAAAACATTAAAGATTGCAATTCAGAGGTGGTATTGTAATGTGGAAACAGGTAACACTGTGTTGCATTTATACATATTAAATAATTATTTACAGAAGAACAGCAGAGAATATCAGCTCAGGCTATGCAATCCTTTAAGAAATAAAATAATGCAAAAGGGCCCCATTTGTATTTAATTTGGACTGAACAGTATAAATTAAAAATTCAATGAAAATTATTCAATCCAAATTAAATAATTATGAAGTGAAAAAATCGTGTTTCTTTCTTTCTTTGACAAGTTGTTGTCTTTTATTCTTTTTTAATATATTTGATCCTCCCTTCCTTCAAATAATATGAATTTAATGTGTAGTGTTATTAATTCTAGAAAAGCATAATATTTCAAGTGAGATGCTTAAGGAGATGGAAAGGACCTGGAGATTAAGATAATGTTTCATAAAGATTAAGATAATGTTTCATAAATAAAAGAGGATTTTTCATCTGTTCATGTAGCCTATTTTTTCACATAATTCCCCACTTATGTGCTATTAAAATTTGCGTGAGAAAAACTGTTCTGCTTGAAGGCAGAAGGGAATGGAATTTTAAACATTTGGTTTTCTCTCTCTCTCTGGTATATAAAGGGTATTTCTCCTTAAATTTTGAACATCTCAAACTACTAGTCCTGAAAATGATAACAAATTTGCAGCCTTGTAACATATACTATATTGACTGATTTATAATCAGAATTTTGTTTGTAGAACTTTTCTTTTATACTCCTTTCACTAAAGTGAAAATGTTTTCATTTCAAACTACATTTTATTCTGCCAAGTGAGGATTCCCAGGTAAGATCCTCCCTCTATTGTGTGGGCAGGTAATCCCTCCCCTACCTGGCCTGGTCTCCTTGGCAACGCTTCCCCCAGGTGGGACTGGACAACTGACTGAGGTAGGCGGAGACCTCCAGGTATCCCACCTGAGGGATGGCAAAGCCAAGCCTATGCTGTTGGAGCCGCTCCAGATCTAGGGGCTGGACGCGGCCACGCAAAGGGCGCCCCCCGTTTTAAGCGGGGAGCGGTCATTTCAAACTACATTTTATTCTGCCACTAGAAAACTTGTTGCTTTCTGTAGACAGTGTAGACAGGCTTACGTACTACTTACTGTTAGAATTTTGTACCAATTTCAAATTGCCACCATATTCCCATTTACGCAGAGGAAAGCCTAATTGAACTTTGTGGTACTTCTGCAGACATATATAAGTGTGTACAGGATTGTGGGCTAACAGTGCAATATATATAAGATTGCACTGTTAGCCCACAATCCTGTACACACTTAGTTTGGGAGTAAGTCTCACATCCCTAGCTGCTTCATCCAGACACAGAAATCCAGCTAATATGTAAAAGACTAAAATGCTCATTTTTTAAAAAGCACCCTTAGAAGCAAAGGTGTTTATATGCAACTTAATACAGCTATGTGTGGATAGCGTGCACATTTGAATCTGCACTCAGATGTGCATTCCACTGAAAGCAATGCACAGAGACTATAGATGGCATCTGCATTCAGATGAGCATTTAAATGTGCATCAGATTCAACACCTAGGGTTCCTCATCCAGCAACTGCAAAGCATGCAAAACCTTGCCCAAGTGGATTTCCTTAGCTGGACTGGAGTGATAACTTCTATGGCAAACCTGGTTCGGGTTTTCGTTCCTGGTAGCTGCTGACAACTATGTCAGTTTGTTTCTGGTACCCTGCTAGGAATGTCAAGAGCAGTGCTTGAGATAGGGCAGGGGCAGAGGGGGCCTGACCCCTTATCTTCTGTGGTGGCCCCCTTAAGAATGTTGTGAGGAGCATGACTTGGCTAAAACTACAGTGGTACCTCGGGTTACAGACGCTTCAGGTTATGTGATTTCAGGTTGTGCACTGTGCGGGTTACTTCCGGGTTTCAGCACTCGTGCATGTGCAGAAGCACTAAATCATGCTTTGCACATGCGCAGATGCACTGAATTGCAACCCGTGCATGCACAGACGCGGCGCTGCGGGTTGCGAACACTGCAGGTTGCGAACGTGCCTCCTGCACGGATCACATTCGAAACCCACGGTTCCACTTTATAGGGCAGGCTTCCTCAACCTTGGCCCTCCAGATGTTCTGAGACTACAATTCCCATCATCCCTGACCACTGGTCCTCATGAGAGTTGTAGGCCAAAAACATCTGGAGGGCGGAGGTTGAGGAAGCCTGCTATAGGGAGTCAGCAGTTGAGGCTAACAGATTTCACTAAGGACTGCCACATTTTGAGCACAGCTCAAAACAAATCTGTGGTGGTGCTCCTGTTCTGGGTTTTGTGTTCCATATCTCCTTCAAGCGGTACAAATCACTTTGCAATATTGATCACACCCGTGTGCCTAGGACAGAGGCAGAGAAGCTGCGGCCCTTCAGATGTTGTTGAACTTCGCCTCTCCCCAGCCCCAGCCAGCGTGGCCAGTAATTAGAAATGATAGTGGTTATAACCCAACAACACCGTGATGATCTCAGTTTCCTTGCACCAGCCTAGTGGAACATGCAAGTGGAAATGGTCCACTCCACTTAGACTTTAGTCAGTTACCAGTGTTTCTCATCCTTGGTTCCCCAGCTGTTATTGGCCTACAACTCCCACCATCCCCAACCCCTGCTCCTGCTAGCTAGGGATGATGAGAGCTGTAGTCCAACAATAGCTGGGGACCCAAGGTTGAGAAACACTGAATTAGATCATCCATATTAGTCACATGGATGCATCCCACTCTGCTCTGACAATGGATAGAATTGTGAAATTCTGTGGGAAGCTTAAATCACTTGGGAAGTTTTCACAGCAACTTTCCACCTGAGTTGCCCTTCCTGTGCAGTTTAGTCATTTCAAATACAGCTGAAGCAACCATGAAGTGGCAACCACACTGTTCCAATAACATTCTCAGGTATAGCTGAGTTGGTAGAGCATGAGACTCTTAATCTCAAGGTTGTGGGTTTGAGTCCCATGTGGGGCGAAAGATTCCTTCATTGCAGGGGGTTGGACTAGATAATCCTCATGGTCCCTTCCAACTCTGTGATTTTATGATCAGGCTAAATATATAGGATTGCGTTGTCAGTCAATTTGTAACCAGGTGAATTTCTTTTGTTTCCCAAACCCAGGGTGGTATTCAACTAAGTTTTACACAGAACAGATCTATTGGAATGAATGGACCAAATGTAGTCATGTATTTTATTTCCCAGGGATCTACTCTGAGTAAATCTTAGTTGACTTCCATCCTTTTCTCCATTAATGATCCTCAGTTCTCTGATTGGCTTAATAACTAGTTTGTATTTATAATAAAAATAATATATAAATCCCTGTTGAGAAATTGCTTACCTCTGCATCTCTCTGCTTTTTCTCCCCATACAGAAAACGCCGTAAGCAGTTTACTCGATCACAGCTGAAAAGAGCTTGTAGGACCCCATGCACTTTAATTCTGAGGAAGGTGAAGTCCCTTCTGACTCACAAAGAGACTCAAGAGAATTTGAGCAATCATTCACAGCTGAAGATGCAACAGTGAAAAATTTGTTTTGTTGCTATTTTGAAAGCATCACCCTATAAAGAAGAATGTTCAGAAATTGGACAGGAGAAGGTTCTTTCTGTGTCTTTATACAGTGAGGACAGTTAAAGGCTGCATCTTGTTTTATTAAAGAGTAAAACACAGTTTTGAACTTTTCCATGCCTTGAAGTAAGGCAACCGGGATATAAGGAGAATATGTCAAAAAAGTCAGAAGATGGATAATATACAGAACCAGACAACCCGTTAACCCACCATCAACTTTCCGTTGCTGCTTCCCCTGGCACATCATATAAACTTCCATCAATAACATGAACTCTCTGAATGCAACTGTATGCATTCATACTATAGCATACTTCTGGTTCTGCCCTTTGAGGCTCCAGATATATTGCACTATCCCACCCCAAGCATGGAGATATATCTGTTGAAGCACAAATGCCAAGTTACATTGTCTTAACTTGATTTTGGGGTGCCCTGATTGAGGCATGTTGTTTTTCAGAAGTACTGAGAATCTTAGGTAAAGAAAGAACACATGTACACAGAAGAGTCTGAATGCAGACTGACGTTGGCTGAATTAGGTAACCAGCAATCCTCAGTAACCATCTCTGAAAGTGATTTTCTATCAAATCTTGGAAAGAAGCAGTACTTCTTACGTGGTGGTTTTTATGAGTAGCAACCGCTGGGCTGACAGTTCTTTCTTTAATGTAACATTAAATCTGTCTCTCTCATTATTTATTGATATTGTTACAGAACCTTGAGTAGCTCAGACAGGCAGGCCCTTTCTTGATGGATGACGGTGTCCAAGTTTTGATAAACAGAAGAAATAATTATTGTCAAACAGGGACAAAGGCATGCAACAATCACTCAACACTCAGGCCGTGGCACGTCAAACATTTATATCACACACGCACACACCCATCCTGCAAAGAATCGTGGGAACTGTAGTTTAGCTACCACTAAGCTACCATTTCCAGCTCCGCAAAAAAACTAGTGTTCCCGGGATTTGGAGTGTGTGTGTGTGTTGTATCTGATTTAAATGTATTTTGTGTGTGCTGACTTATTACGGTTGACGATCCCAGAAACTCCATAGGAATAGCCAAGCACCATCACCCCCTCTGATGTCAAACACAGGACATGACCGCTGAGAAAGAGGAGGGAGGTGCCAGCATGCTTGGATGAATCTGAGATTTGCAGAAGTAGAGAAAAAACCCACCTTTTAAAAAACTACTAAGGGGCAAAACAGCAACAAGCAATCAAATTGAGCATGCTGTTTGACAGCTAGAAAAAAGAGGATAACTTGGGGTTGGTGGAACAGGGAGTGAAATGTCCTGATTTGAGCCCTTGGTGGTGGGCATGAAATCCTGAACCATTGTACTGCAGGATATACAATGCTTCATTGTGAGTCCTACAGATAGTCTATAAACCCATTCTGCCAGAGGAGGAACCAATCCTCTGAGATGCAGCTGAGACTCTCATTACTCATTCCAGATCCCCTATACTAACTGTGCACCCTGATCTGACTTGGATCTGTGCCCCAAACTCATTTGGGGACCTTACCCAATTTCCTCCCAGACCACCAGCCCTTTTGAAAGACCTGGATTGCTCCAGGTTAGACCTGATCTGACCTGGGCTGATTCAGGGCTGCATGAACCCCATCTGGCCAAATTCCAAGGCAAACTGAATCAACCTGATTTAGTTCTGGATCTGATGTACAGTCCTAGTATTAACCACACACTTTAAATATATCCCAATGTCTATACTTTTTGTATTCCATGATATGAGTTCCTACTATGGTTGAACTTGATCACAGTTCCTCCCAAAAAGATGTTTAAAAAGGCTGTCTAGAGCACAACAGCTCCAACAATTGCCATTATGTTCTAATCTATAAAATGATAACTATAATTGGTATTGGGTTGTTTTTATTTTAAAAAACGTCAATTGTGGCAGATAATTATTACATAAGGAAATGTGTTGCAAATTCTCAGTTACCCGAACTGCTTTGTTGGGTCCTCCACTGCCTGTTTTTATGCCTACAAATGTGAATGTATATTTTTCAATAAAATAGAAAGGCCATGGAGTGTATTGTACCCATTTGGGAAATGCAGAAAGAGGGGGGGTTGGGGGGGCAAATATCTTCTTCAAAAAACCTTGGTTGTACTTCTGAGTGCACCTGATGATGGGATTCCAAAACCATTAGAGCAAAGACTCTGGATTTACACATTTTGCTTTGTAGCCTGATTGTTTGGGATTGGGTAACAATTTATATACAGGTATCGACTTCTGATTTAGCCCCATGTACAGAAAGCACTGCAAAATGAAATGTACAAGACTGTTGTGTAGTAGTGGGAAGTGAGAGATGAGAGTTTGGAAAGTCTGGTAATGTGTGTATCTGCATACAACTGTTGGGCACTCGTGTAAATATATCTCTGTACAATAAAGCTTCATTGTTACACAAATGTTTGATTCCCTCTGCACTCTGCAAGAAGAACCCCGAATCAACTGAATGCTTGAAAAGAAGATGCCATGTGAACCCCCTTTCTCCATATGAGCCAACCTGGACGCATCATGATCTGATCATGTTCTGAGGCCATTCTTCATGTCCCTCCTCCACGAGATGTCTGGAGGGTAGCCACACAAGAATGGTGTGGCTTTCTGCAGTGACTCTCTCCTTGTGCAATGCTCTCCCCAGGGGGGCTCGCCTGGCACCTTCATTACATATTCTTAGGCACAAGGCAAAAGCACCCCTCTTCTGCCAGGCTTTTGGTTAATTAAATAATCTATGGCCTTTAAAATGGTTGGGGGAGTTTGTTTGTTACTATGTTACGTATTTTTCTGTTTTTATAGTGTAAACTGCCCCGTGAAGGGTGGTATAGATCATGGTAGGCAAACAAAGCCCTGGGGGCTGGATCTGGCTCAATCACCTTCTAAATCTGGCCCATGGACGGTCTGGGAATCAACATGTTTTTACATGAGTAGAATGTGTCCTTTTATTTAAAATGCATCTCTGGGTTATTTGTGGGCATAGGAATTCATTCCCCCCCCCAAATATAGTCCAGCTCCCCGCAAGGTCTGAGGGACAGTGGACTGGCCCTCTGCTGAAAAAGTTTGCTGACCCCTGGTATAGATATTTTATAAATTTAATAAATAAATGTGGAATATTTTCAAGGCCACAAAAAGGCCAGCCAGACATATGTGAAGTAAGGGAAACCTACTGAATGCATTAGCATTTAGATGGAAATATAGTATACACGAAGCCCTAAGGTTAATGCCTTTCCTCAAATCCTTGAGGATCTAAATGGGGACTTTACGCAGAAACTCTTAATGAGAATAATCAAATGTTGGCCTTGTCAACAATTGTTCAGTCAAAAGGCATCACATTCTTTTTCTAGCCATAGACAAGGGAGTTCAGAAGAGTTGATCACATGAACTGGATTGCTGGCTTCTAAACTTGTCTTTCCAAAGGTTCTATGTACTCATTCTGACTCTTACCTCTGCCAAGTTTATTTGGACAGAACTCATTTTGAAACACACCCTTCCTTCAAAATCTGCACTTCTCTGAATTTTGCAGTGTGGTTCACTAGCCAAGCAGTGCATATACCCTGTGCATGTACTGGGGTAAAGTGTGCATCATAATGCTTATATTAGTGAAAATTGTGGACAAAAATGCATTATACAAGGGAAATTTGCTTTGCAAAAACATGTTTATTAGGCAAAATTGCATACGAAAACATGTATATTAGAGGAAATTTGCACTAGAATATGCCTGAATTTTCATAAAGATTTGCTTTTGGTTTTAAATCACAAACTGATGTGGAAATGGGCAGAACCGAACATAATTCTGGAAAAGTGAGAAACTGAGCAAAACCAAAATTGAAGGAGAATAATTCAGAATAATTCAGGAAACCTTTTGAGAATTTTAAAGAAACTAGAAGACATATTCAAGTACAGAATATGTCTGTGGGGAATACAATATGTCACAATTGAATTTAGGTCTTCCTCCCCACATTCAGCAAACTGTTTGGGGGCCTCCCACTTCACCTTTAGGGATCTGAATACCATCTTCCTCTAACAGCCTGGCTCTGCTTTGCTAATTGATATTATTATTTTATTAATTTATGTATCACATTTTACATTCAAGGCACTTTACAAACACACAGTGAGAACAGCTACAGTTTTAAGTACAAAACACACACATAAAGCTGACTTAGAAACAGTACCAAATGAACATCTAAGTCAGAGATCTTGGTTATACTTCTTAGTTATGGCTGTCCTCATGAAGGAACAGTGCCATGAGTCACGCCTGCAGGGTGAAAATGTGATCGGTGAGGATGGCTAAATGCACAAGAACATTTCTGGCCAGTATGGAGGGTCTTGAGAAGAAGGTAATTGCCACCAGTTGGTTGGCCATGGGGCCTTCTGGCGGTTCCTTCACTGTGAGAAGCCAAGTTACAGAGAACCAGGCAGAGGGCCTTCTCGGTAGTGGCGTCCGCCCTGTGGAACGCCCTCCCACCAGATGTCAAAGAGAACAACAACTACCAGACTTTTAGAAGACATCTGAAAGCAGCCCTGTTTAGGGAAGCTTTTAATGTTTGATGCATTGCTCTATTTTAATATTTTGTTGGAAGCCGCCCAGAGTGGCTGGAGAAGCCCAGCCAGATGGGTGTGGTATAAATAATAAATTATTGTTATTGTTATTATTGTTATTATATATTTGACTACACACAACAGCATTTTATCTATGAACATGAGTCCCATCCACACAATGCATTTAAAACATTCTTAAACCACTTTAACAGTTATGGCTTCCCTCAAAGAATTGTTGGAACTTGGGTTTGTTAAGGGTGCTGGAAATGGCAGTTCTCTGAGGGGCTCTTCTATCAACTCTTAGCACCCGTAACAAACTACAGTTCCCACGATACTTTACGGAAAACCATGACCCTTAAATATATTGTGTGAATGTGACCTTACCCTTGGCATCTATGACTGCTTGGAGTACCATGCTCTATAGACATTTTCAATTTGGTTTATGTAATTCAGGGTCCACAATACAGAACTGAGAATAATCCAGAGGCCCCTTTTCCCAGCCAGAGAAACTCATACATAGAAAATTTTATGTGCATGTTGCCTTTCCATAGTTTGAACCATGCTCAAGGTGGCTTATAACATGGGGGAAAAACATAATTTCAACGTAACTAAAGTCGTCCTAGACAATAAAGAAAATATCAAAAATACACAGCTACACTGAACAATTTCCACATAAATAATAATAAGATCTAAAATAATGATACAAAAATTAATATCCATAACAGCAACAACGCCTGTCCCCAAAGCAAATCCCGCTAAACGACACCCCAGCCCAACTCCAGTTTCTGAAATCTAGGATCGCTTCCTATCAACCATCTCTTTGAAGATTTCTCAGGGCACTAATTGTCCAACTCAAATATACTCATTATTTTACACTAGGCATGGAACAGTTTTTTGTTTTGTTAATCTCCAGCTATGCTTTCTTGAGCTGGCAACTCTTTCTATACACTTGAGTACCATCTAGTGTGCATTGCAGGAATTATATGGTTTGTATAAAAAGGATTCCTTATTACAGCACTTCTATACTGGAAGAAAAATGTCCACCTTGAAAAAAACAGCCACAACACCCCACATTTCTGCTTAATATTCTAGCCTTCACTAAATAGTTTAATCTGAATTGCTTGCGAGTGGGGAAATGTAAAAATTATGGAAGGGAAATGCAAGAGTGAATAATTTCCCCCCTAGTGTGTACCAAGAACTCCTCTGACTTCACAATGTTGAGGTAATTTTAATCTGTTTCAGTATTTTAACTTTTACATAACTTTTGTTTTTAAAATAGGTTTGTAATTTTTTTCTTTTACTATTTTATCTTTTGTAAATCACTGTGAGGGGTTTTTTAAACAATCAAGCAGTGTTCAAAGTTTATGAAATAAACAAATTAATGCTTTCTAATTGCTTGGGAAGGGCAAGGCTGGAGATAGGGGAAACCAGATGTACAAGCGAAATGAAGGATAGAGGATCAAATATTTCTGCTGCAAACAATTTCCTTATTAGTAAAAAGGATGCAAACTTCTAGCCCTCCAGATGTCGTTGGACTCATCAGCCCCAGCACGGCTGGCCAAGTGTTATAATCCAGCATCATCTGGCTGGCCGCAGGTTCCCCAACCTCGCCCTATAAGGTGATTTCTCCCCCCCCCCCCACCCAAGACAATATAAGTTTGTTAGCATTGAATCATTCATAATGCATGCCATTGTTCTTTTTGAAAAAGACTTCTGGAGAACAGATGTTCCTGCTGGATTGAGTTATCCCAAGAAAAGTGAATTATACCTGCATAACAGAGGAATGACATCCCCGAGGCATGCTTATAAAAAACCTCCCAGTTGCCCACTTTGTACTCCTTTCCAGGACAGAAAGTTGTGAAAGTTATTTTGTTCTTAAATGCTGTATGTCAACACAAATGTTAGGCATTGCTAGTTCAGCGCTACAGGATCCCCTGTCAGGCTGAGACCATTGTTCTGGGTGGAAATGGACCTTTCAAGGGTAAAAAATGCAGTTGAATCTGAAACAGTGCTCTGTGAGCATGGTGAAATTTCCTGTCCTGTGACTGCCATTAATGTTTGAAAAATATTATCATTTACAGTGGTACATTGGTTCTCGAACTTAATCCGTTCTGGGAGTCCAACTCCCAAAACCATCCGAAAACCAAGGCACGGCTTCCGATTGGCTGCAGGAATTTCCTGCACTCAAGCGGAAGCCCCATCGGATGTTCGGCTTCCGAAAAACGTTTGCAAACTGGAGCACTTAACTTCCGGGTTTGCGACGTTCGGGAGCCGAATTGTTTGACAACTTTGAGAACCAAGGTACCACTGTACTAATTGTTTATATTTATTAAATGCCCTTCCTCAGTCTCACCTTTATAAACCCAAGTTTGGGTATCTGCACTTCTTTCATTTTCCATCACCACCAATTCATTTTCGAAACCTCAGAGCAGCTGGTATATTTGGCTGGTGTTTAAGGCCAGAGCAAAAGTGCATGGAGCAACCAAGGTGATTTTACCATTGTATGTTAGTTTCTCCAAGCGTCTCTACCCTCCCTCCAGGCAAGCAGAAGTCATTATCAGAATCCCAGGACACATTTCAGTGAGGCAAAAGCACTTGAGGAGGGGTGTGGTCTGAGGAGGAAGAAGAGGAGGAGTTTGCATTTGATATCACTACCCTAAGGAGTCTCAAAGCAGCTAACAATCTCCTTTCCCTTCCTCCCCCACAACAAACACTCTGTGAGGTGAGTGAGGCTGAGAGACTTTAGAGAAGTGTGACTAGCCCAAGGTCACCCAGCAGCTGCATGTGGAGGAGCGGGGAAGCGAACCCGGTTCACCAGATTATGAGTCCACTACTCTTAACCACTAAACCACGCTGTCTCCCAGTGCGTAGCTGAGAACGGTGTAGCTGAGAAGGGGGTGTTGCATGGGGAAAGTCCTGGGGCCCAGATAAAGAGACTTGATGGGAAGCATTTGTCCCCCATTAATGATGAAATTTGCATCCATGCAAGTGCCCTTTGGACCAGACTTTTAAGATGAAAATAGACTTGGAAACTTTGTTGATAAGCCAGTAAATGGCAGCATTTTAAGAACCATCCCCTCCATGCATTCTAGCACTGCTTTTCGTGAAACAGATCTTGAACGGATCACACAAAACTGAAGCTAATATGCATGCTGCTTGCCTCCATGGAAGAATCTGTTTCCTGCAGTTGCATCTGTGACGTACCAACAGGTTTAGCAATAATTAACACTTCCTTCCTTGATGCTCCTCACGAACACCTACTAATAAGTTATTTGTGCTGGGAAAGCAATGAATCACTTGTCTAAAGGCGTCAGGTGCATATCTCTCTGGAGCTTCAGTTCTGTTACCTGCAATGCACAGTTTGCAGATCTTTATGGATTTTTCTGCTTAGAATTGGAAAGTTGGGGTGCCTTGCCTCACCTGCCTTGTTAAACAAAGGTGGTTATTATGGGCCGGGGTTGCTGTAGCTTGAGAAGTACTCTCAGGGCTGGCCCAAGACATTTTGGCACCTGAGGCAAACCACAAAATGATGCCTCCCACCAGGGAAGAAGGGGCAAGTGAAGATCTACACCAGGAACAAGGGTGTAAGTGAAGATTTATGTCGGGAACAGGGGTGAGGGAATCAAAGACCATCATGGAGGGGGAAAATAACAAACAAAAAAACAAGCAAGCAAACACACACACACACACACACACACAAACAAACAAACAAACGAACAAACACACAAACAAATGATAAAGGCCTACCAGGCTTGCACCAGGAGCAACACCTCAATGCCTTCCACATGCATTGCATCAGAAAGATTTTGGATATCACATGGCAGGACAGAGTCTCAAACAAAAGATGTGTGCTCCTAAGCCCACATTCCTGGCATGTTCACACTCCTGTCTCAGTGACATCTACACTGGCTTGGTCCCCAATGAAGTGCTCTTCCAGCACCAGGCCTGTTGGCAACTTTGTGTTGCAGTGATGTCTTCAAACATAACATAAAGTTTGGCAACATCAACTCTGCCATGTGGGAATCCCTTGCAGATGACCGCAATGCATGGAGACAAACAGTCGGGTCATGCATCCATAACAGTGACTAGTGGAGGAATAATCTCAGGGAGGAGCACAGAGAGAAGAAACTCCATGGTGCATTTGCAGCAGCACAACCAGGTGCCTTCTTTTGCCTCAGCTGCAGCAAAACATGTCTCTCTTGTATCGGTCTCTACAGCCACAGCAGGCACTGTAACTCTTTCCAAAGGGGCACCCTTCCATTGTCTCCTGAGACTGATGGATGCCAATAACAACCTAATCAACTTGAAAAGACAGGTGGTCACTTCCATAGGTTTTATACTTAAATGAGCTTGAGGAAGTCAAGTCACCCTTCAGCTTCAAAAGAAGTCATTTCTTTAGGTTCTCTTTTGGATACTGATCAGCACACAAGTGTGCAGGCTCAGAAGGTGATTGGCAAGGTGAAAGCTCGGTGGAGCAAGCAAGCATGCAGAACTGAATGCACTTGCATTGTATTTGCAGTCATTCATAGAAGGCAAATCCCTCCCAGTTGTAATTTATGACAAGCTACAATTGAAATTGCTTTCAGAAGCTGTTAGGTTGCTCCACTATACAAAAATGCAAAAGCTAAATGTGTGTCCCTTTGAGAGATATTTGTATTCTTCAGCATGGCTAAAGGGAAGGGTCTTGGAACTCTGGCTAGTATTCATAGAGACCTCTGTGTTCTACCTCAAATACAGTCAATGTCTTAGAGAATTAACTCTAAGAAATTTTCATAAGTGTAATGGGGGGGGAACCTCTGCAATAGTGACTGTCCATCAAAAGCCAGCCCTTTTCATGAGACTCTGTGAGCTGGCTATAATATCTCATGGCTGACCCATAGCTTGACCATTGGGAACATGCTGCTCCAGCACATATTCTTCTCCTGCACAAGTTGATCCCCTGTGTCACTTCCTTGTTTCTAATAACCAGCATTAACAATAGTGAACTGAGAAAACCATGGTTACTGCTGAAATTCTTCTTGTGGGCTTCCATGGGTGTCTGGTTGGCCAATGTGAGAACAGATTGCAGGACTAGATGGGCTTTTAGTCTGATCCTGTGGTCTTCCAGAAGATGTTGGAGTCCACAAGCCTTAGCTGAAATGGAAAATCACCAGGGATGGTGCAGACATCTGGAAGACCACAGGTTCTCCAAGTCTGCAATAGTCTCTCCTTATATTCCAGAGAAATGTCAATATCTGGGTTCAAAATCCCACTCAGCCATTAAGCTACTGAGTTAGTTGATATCTCACAACCCTTCCTACCTCAGAAAGATATGAAAAGGATCAAATGGGAGATGAAAACAATCCACACTTTTTTGTATATCTATCTATACCTTTTATCTATCTATCTATCTATCTATCTATCTATCTATCTATCTATCTATCATCTATCTATCTATCATCTATCTAATCATCTATCTATCTATTATCTCAACAGTTGAAGCTGTTATGGCATTGTTATAAGAACCACCATCGAGATACACCTGAAGATTAATATGCTACTACATTCAGAAGAGCAGGCATTGGTACCAAATCTGACAATTCTACATGTCAAGTAGGAAAGATTTGTGCTCATAACGTTTGGCACGTACTTCCCTAAAACATTTGGAAGTATGCCTGAATCCTTGCTTGCTTGCTGCTCCGAAATGTTTTAAATGCACAACAGCCAAATCTTAAACATGTGCATCCTTCAGACTTGGTGGGAAAACTTTATTGACCTTCCCTGGGATTCTATGAATCCATAAGCTTTCGGCGGATGTTTGTACCAGAGTGTTTACAACCAAGAGTGCTTTAAAACTTGCTTGCTTCCTGGGCTTCCTGTTAAAACTACAGTTAAAAAAAAAGATTAGGCACTCTGTTATGTTTTAAAACATCGAGATATTTCCCGTAGATACAAAATAGCACAAAGTTGCTAGTCTTTCTTGTAAATATAAAAAGCAAACGCAATGTAGTCAGTGTATGATATAAGGCTTCTGTCCCCTGTCTCAATATTCTGACCAGGAAGTGGTTTTTAAAAGCTTTCCCTTAATAAAATAAAATGTGTGAGAGTAGATTTATTTTGCTATATATTTCTGAGTCTCACAGCACAAACATGGTTATTCAAAAGAATCACTGTATCCAAAGGAGACATGTTGAAACTTGTGGATTCAATATTTTGTCTCACATTTCAAGTCTCTTTCGATGCAATAAATAAATAAAAGGAATTTGACCCTTGGAGCTTTGAAAACAGTGTTGGCTTGACATGGTGCTGACAAGATCACTCTGTCCAGCTCTGGGGAACCCATGCTCCCCCAGATGTTGCTGGACTCCAGCTCCCATCATCCTTGACCACTGGCCATGCTAGTTGGGAAAAACATCTGGAGGTTACAGGTTCTCCACCTCCTTTCAAGATATATCACACCCAGAAAACTTTCTGTTTTATAATTTGCATAGTGTCAATACAGCTTTGTTGTTGTTGTTTAGTCATTTAGCCATGTCTGACTCTTCATGATCCCATGGACCAGAGCACGCCAGGCACTTCTGTCTTCCACTGCCTCCCGCAGTTTGGTCAAACTCATGCTGGTAGCTTCGAGAACACTGTCCAACCATCTCGTCCTCTGTCATCCCATTCTTCTTGTGCCCTCCTTCTTTCCCAACATCAGGGTCTTTTCCAGGGAGTCTTCTCTTCTCATGAGGTGGCCAAAGTATTGGAGCCTCAGCTTCAGGATCTGTCCTTCCAGTGAGCACTCAGGGCTGATTTCCTTCAGAATGGATAGGTTTGATCTTCTTGCAGTCCATGGGACTCTCAAGAGTCTCCTCCAGCACCATAATTCAATACAGCTTGGACATATATAAATAACAGTAGTTCTCCTCCCCTAATATACATCTCAGGGTATTTTTTTGATAGTTCCACCCAGTGGCGTAGCGTGGGTTGTCAGCACCCGGGGCAAGGCAAGTAATTTACGCCCCCTAACCCGTGGATTTGCGCCCCCTAACCCGTGGATTTGTGCCCCCTAACCCATTGATTTTCCCTAACCCCAGATGTTGCGCCCGGTGCGGTCCGCCCCCCCTGCACCCCCCACGCTACGCCACTGGTTCCACCCACCTGACACATCATCTTAAGATGCCTAACGGGAAAATGGCTGACATCTTTTGCAAAAATAAGGCACGAGCATCCATATACATGCAGCCTAGCCAAAAGCATATTTTCTCAGATTATTAAGCCCCATTTTCCTCAGTGGGACTTGCTTCCTAGCAAGACTGGATTGCAGTCTTCAAGCGCTGATGTAGCACAGTGGCTCAGAGGGTGAGCCACAAACCAGGGCAGTTCTCAGAATTTTATCTTAGACACGATGAACCCAATCGGTAGCTGTAGACACCAAGCTAGCTCAGATGTTATATGCCTCAAAACCAGGAAAGAATGCTTTTTTAGCCTGAGGGCCATGTGTCCTTTCTGGAGGCCACATACCATAGCCCTTTTTCTCCATTCTCTCTTCGAGCAAGTGAGAGGCATTATCAACAGTTCAAGGAAACGTTTCAGCCAGCCAAGATACCCAGAGAAGGATGCAGGGCAGGGGCAGTGAGGAATGTGGCCTCATGGAGCATGGTTTTGGAAGAGCTCCAAGATCCAGACAGAGAAGTCATGCAGCAAAGTGAAAGGCTTTTGGGAATCAATTTACAATGAACTTAAAAAATTTTTTAAATATACGTTTCCCAAAAAGCCTGAAGCTTTTCTGTTAGGAATGATGGGTAAAGAATTTAAAAAAGAAGATAAGACTCTATTCCTTTATGCCACCACAGCCGCAAGAACTATGCTAGCACAAAACTGGAAAACGAAAATTATACCTAATATAAGTGAGTGGCAGGTTAAAATGGTAAACTATGCTGAGCTTGCCAGAATAACAGCAAGGATAAGGGACCAAGATGAACAGAAATTTCATGATGACTGGAATAAATACTGGATGTATTTTGGAATCAATTTGTAGATAGCACTAGCGGGGGTAGAACAACTCTAACAGTAAGAGATTATTATTTAAGAGCGAAAATAAAATACGTGACTACAGAAGTTATTTGACACTTATCAAAGGGGTGGAGGGAAGTCAAAGGCTCGGCAGAGCCTAAAATAAGGTGTTTGCGTTTGTATAATTTGGTGGACATAATATGTAAAAAATATTCAAATGAACTTTGTATACAGTTATTTGTGAAAATTCCAATAAAAACTTATTTGCAAAAAAAAAAAGATCCAGACAGAGAAGGGCAGCATTCAGCATCCCCATCAACTGTCGCACTTTAAGCGGGACATCCTGGATTTACACATCCTGGCTTCTTCTTAGTTCCTGGGATGCCCTGTTTTGGCTCCTGCAAGAGCACGGCCCTGAAAGACATGCTTTTTTGGGGGGGGGTTGTGTTCTTGCATAAGTCACCTGGCTCCTGTGGGACTTTGATCCTGGAAGATGCATGTCCCTGTTTCACTTGGCAGCATGTTGGATGGTATGAATTCAGTCCCTAGGCCTGAGGTTTTCTGCCCCACTGCAAAAATATGTTTAAACTTTAGAAAAGTCCTGCAGACTTGCATGCTCACCCATCTGCTTCTCTGTATGTTTCCCTTAAGAAAATGCATGTGTCAATTGAAGAGAATGGCAGTGAGAATTGTGTGGCCTGTGAGGTGTCTGCTACTCAGCTCCCAGAGATAGAGAGAGTTTATGGGGCTCACTGCAGGGAAATGGAGGGGGAAGAGTATGCCACAATATAAGGGATGCAGTTAATATATCATCTTCAGATCTGGCCATTCACTGCAACAGAGGCCCTTCTCCAGGTGTCCCTACCTTCTGAAGGCAGGTAGGTTGCAATCTATGAGAAGATCTTCTCTGTTGTATATTCCCTTCCTAACAGGAAGGTGTTTTCTTCCAAGTAAAACCATTGGTCCATCTAGCTCATTACTGCTGACAATGACTGGCAAACACTCTCCAGGGTTTCAGGCGCAAGTCTTTCCCAGCCGTACCTGGAAATTCCAGAATTTGAACATGTGATCTTTTCCATGCAAAGTGTGCTCTCTGGAGGTGCAGCTGTTATCCCTGACTGAATCCTAGACAGGCTCTTTTGATGCCTGGGCATTTTAGCACAAATGTAATACTTTAAAAAAGAATAATAATAAATCCACTTCTTCTTAAATATTATTATTAAAAATTATTCCTGGTATCTAGCATCAGTGCTGCTATTATTAATTTCATGGTCTCGTCCCAATTTTTATAATGCTGTTTCTATCCTCGATCCTTTTATTGTCATTCTCTTGCTGTCTTCTACTGTTGCTATTAGTTGCCCTGAAAGCTGTGCTGAGAGAGGAGGGTATCATTCACTAAACTAACAAACCTTTTCACTTCCAATAAGGCAACCCAGATCTCTCTCTCTTTTTCTGGGAACAATACCTTCCCAGGATGAAATATGATGGTATGCATGTCTAAAAAAGTGCACCCCCTAAACCACACACAACATGTGTCTAGGTCTTATCTGAAATGTGATTAACAAACCCAGCAGATATTATTTCCAGATTAAGGAGTGAAAGTTATGGTGTGGTTGGCTTTTTTATGGTTTTTTATTGCAGTGTCAGGATGATCAATGAGTTGTTTTTACACTCTTGTCAGCTGGGCTCTTTTTCAATATGTTCCAGTCTTGAATCAACATGTTCCAGTCCTTGAGAACTACGACTGATGAGGAGGAAGGTTGTTAGCACTGCAGTAACATCTAATACCATTTCCTGACTGATGGAAATTTAATTATATTACATTCAAGCATAGCTGTCAACTTTCCCCTTTTCTTGCGAGGAATCCTATTCGGAATAAGGGAATTTCCCTTAAAAAATGGGAAACGTTGGCAGCTATGCATTCAAGTCCCTGGGTTTTCATGGTCGTGGAACACTTTGTGTATGGCAGCTGCCTTTTGTTCAATTCTTGTGAAGAAACACATAGTGAAGACAGCCATTCAACTTGATCCTTTACCTCTGTACCTGTTGCCTGTAGCCTACGGCAAAATATAACGAGGTATTAGATGCAGAGTGGGCATAGTTAGATTGGGATCTGCTGGAGGTTCTCTGAGTGATAGGAAATAAGATGGCTAGGATCGTCAGCTCCCAATTGTTTAACAATGTCAACAACAAAATGACTGCACCCCTTGAATGAATTCCTTGTGGGATGTAAAATTGGAGTCAAGTACAACATTCCTACAGTGACATGTCAGGGGATGTTTTGTACCACTAAGGAGAAGACTTCCTGTTTCCTCCTGAGCTGGGACAGACTTCCACTACATGTGACTTGAAGAGGATGTAGTCTGTTGTACTAGCATGGAGAAGCACACAGCCTCCATGTTCTGATCAGCGTGTGTTCTCTATTTTGTATGTTGCTGTGTGTTTGGAGAACACTTAGTCACAGTCACTTGGGACTAACTTTTTAATGGAATAGTTCTAGTTGTTATGTAACCTAAGCCTGCCTTCAGGGATATGTCTGAATGAATCTGTGAGCAATCTACTTTTATACTAACGTCAATCAGATTCTTGTGTTTATTCTTTTTAAGAGGGATTGGAAGGGATTTTACCAGGAAGGAATCTTTAATAGTAAGACTCAGATGAGTCAGCAACAAGCTGATTGCTGCGTAATTTAAAAAGAGTGATGTTTGGAACTCTGCTAGAATATGGAACTTGCTAGCGCAAGTTAGGAAAGATATCATTAAATAATATATCCTCTCCTGCCTCCCTAATCATCCCACATTCCTGGGTGCAGAATTTTTAAAGTATGTACCTTTTGCAATAGGCACTTTGCAAAAAAAGCAGATCCCACCATTCTGAGGTCTACCCATTCCTGTATTGGGAAGTTTAGAATATCTAAAAAAGAGTTAATGGTATAAATTATGTCAGGGAATGGTCTGAAGATGAGGACTGGGGAATGCATTCTATGGCAGACTAACTTCTCTCCGATGGAGAGCTGGAGGGAGAAGAGTCCACAGCATGTTCAGAAACAGAGAGAGAGAGACAGAAGCTGAACAGCTTAGGGTGGAGTTACCCAGTTATGAGATAATGACAGCAGAACCAGAAGGGAGGGGGCAGCTAGTTGAGATGTCACTTGAGAGCGTTGAGGACCCCCCCACCATGGAATCAGAGGTCTGAATGTATCAGAGAACAGAGGAGTCAGAGGGAGCGAGGAACTTCCCGTTCGCACCGAAAATGCTGCGGATGCCAGAAGGAGAATTAGACTAGCCAATTGCCCTCCTTGAGGAGAGCTGTGTATTTGCACTTGCAACATGATGCTGTAATAAAAGGACTAAAAATCTATCAACTGCTTGTTAATTCTTATCTGTGAAGTCACCGAAGGGAGGGGAGGACTCTCCACACCTGACACTATGTAATCTTTATGGAAGGAATTATGACAATTGTTGTGATTCCCACAAACAACAATCAACCTTCCCTGAAAAGTCACCTGTGGTTTTGCTCAGGGCTTCCATAGCACCCTGGAGCCTTTAAAAACCAGCACTTCTAGACTTTTGCAGTGTCACTTAAGCTGTGGTTGGTGTCTAACGTTTGGACAGAGTGCAGTTAAAATCCTGAGGGAATGTTTCAAAGCAATGAGGGAAATGTTACCTATGGCCCATGTGTGTCTGTGTCTAAAAATGGGGGTTTCCCCCTGTCCAACAGGTGATGTAATGGCAAAAGTGTCATGTACAATGATGAAATTAGAGACCGTGACAGTTATATCTTCTGTAAATTTCAAGCTTAATACTAGACATTGTCATTGTACCATGGTAAGAATCCACACAGACTTTCCATTTACATTCTCATCTTTTCCAGTTCATTAGACTTTGAAACTCTTGAGCAAAAAACCTGTCACTACAAAGCCAGGATGGGAAAGTATCTGGGTTTAAGGCCAAAGTGCCATCTGTAGACACAGCTGCTTATGCATAATCAGGAGCGGGTGTCAAAAACTACAAGTCCCGGGTGGTAGATTAGGGAAACCATATGGGAGAAAATGAAACAACTTGATGGGCAAGCATTGCAAATTCTCTAATATAAATGTCAGGGAGACAGTTGGGCACAAAATTCAAAGCCTGCAGCCTGCCAGGAGGAAAGCCGCTGAAATCTCTTCTGGAAATGTGTGTTTGGAAACAAGCTGTTTGGGGAGAACAGAAAGTTTACACAGTGTAATCAAAGCCCTTTCAAAAGGGCAGAGGGAAATGAAGAGAAGAAGGATCCCTCAATAATTCTCTGTTCTGAAAGGAGAAGAACTTTTTGATCATATGATCCCTCCCATAATACATTGGATAGTCCTAGGAGCTCAGTGTATGCCAGTTTTTGCCATTACTGGTACTTGAGGAACTTTGTAACATCACTAATGGCCTATGCATTTACCCTTAATATTCTTTTACACCTCAGTTGTTGGGTGAATCAGCGGTGGAAAGCTGAGTCAAGCGATTAAACTTACCATAGAAAACAGCCATTTAGCAGAGTTTGTCTTTACTTGGACAACACCGACATATGCCACTATATACACACACACCATTTACAGGTGTTAGAAGTAGTCTTTTCTCTCTGAGTCCAAAGAGGGTTATTCGCCTCAAAGTCCTTGCTGTGTTAAATTCCGTAATCAAGTCCTTGGTTCAGTTGCTTGCAAAGTCCTGCAACTGATAGAGTTCTCTGAGTTCTGAAGTCTGACAATTTCCTACTTTCTTCCTTAGGCAATCTCTTCAAAAAGTCTTCACGCAAACCCACAGTTGAAACAGATAGTCTACAACACCTTCTGCAATCTACCACCACGACCTCACACAGTATGCTGTAACGGGACCCCTTTTATACACAAAGTTACTTGCCAAATCTGCCCAGTAAAACAGATAAGAGAGTCACAAGATGCCTGCAGGTGCATTGTGGGGAATGAGACCTGTCTGTGGACTCACGGAGTAACCACGTTTTCCTTCTCCTTCTTTCATCATGCTAGAATACTATCCAATGAAGCTGAATCTTGGAAGATATGGACAAAAGAGTGTACTTCGGGCAGCACATGGGAATATTATCCTTCAATATATAGTGATGGCCACCCACCTTAATGGCTTTAAAATAGTCATGATGACTAAATTCTGTCTACACTGTTGGGTGTAACATGCCTTTGGCATAGCTGTCAACTTACAGATTTGAAAATAAGGGACCAGCAGCCTCAAAAATAAGGAATCAGCAGCCAAAATAAGGGATTTTGCTTAGCTTATACATAAATCCGGCACTGATGGAGCCATGCTGCTTTTGCTGCGACTGACTTTGTTTTGCAGGGGGTTGGACTAGATGATCCTAAGGGTCTACAACTCCAACCAAAGAAGAGTGGCAGACAAAACTGATGAACGACATCGAGATGGCAAAGCTTACAGGCAGAATTAGAAACCAGGAAGAGGGCCTTTTTAATAAAGAATGGGGAAATTTTATAATTTATTTGAAAAGGTATTGTAAAGTTACATACATTGGTAGGATTGACAGAAAACTTGTAGTAAAAATTTGAACTATGGATGGACAAATGATTTATAAAAATAGAATTATGAAAGGGATGCAGAGGGGGAAATCACTACATCAAGATGCTGCACTGGTTGTTGGGGCTGCTGTCATCCTGGTGCGAGGAGTTCCATCAGTCCTTCCCCGCCCGAGAGAGAGGGAGGGAGGGAGAGAGAGAGACTCTCGCCCACGCCGCCCGTGAGCCCAGCATGAGGCGCTTGCGGCGCCGCGGCAGCTGCTGAAGCACCGCCCTTCTGCGTCCCTCCCCGTCCCCTCCTCTTCCTCCTCCCTCAGGCCGCCTCCTCAGCTGCCGCAGCTGCCGCCGCCTCCAGCTTCCCCTGGCAGTGCGGCGGAAGTCTTGCAAGAGAGGGGCTGCCTGTCCGCCCGCCACCACCCATCTCCTCACAACACACCCCTGAGGGGGAAAAGGGAGAGACGGAGACGCGGCAGCTCGTGCACTCTCTCTCTCTCACGGCGGAGGACCCCGAGCCACTGCTTCCCTCCTAAGCCGGGTGAGCATGAAACCCGGGAAATTTAAGGGACATCATCAATAAGGGACAGCGGCGTGACACGGCGCTGGGATAAGGGAGTTTCCCGCCAAATAAGGGACAGTTGACAGCTATGGCCTTTGGATATCCGTTGCTGAGCATCACAAGTGGGGAGAGCACTGTTGTACTCAGGTCCTGTTCATGCACTTCCCATAGTTGACCGTTGTGAGAACCTTTGTCCTGACCCACCAGGACTCCCATGTTCTTATGTTCCCATCTGAAGGGTACCTGGTACAATACAAAGTACATGTGCACGCATTGAAACTTAGCAAATGCCCTTGTTAATTGGGCAAAAAATCTGTAACTTCAAAAAAGAGAAAGTACTTGAACAGAAAGAATCAAACTCTTACACATCATTTAGAGTTGGATAGCCTCTGAATCTAATTTTGTCAATGCTACCGTTACCACAAGGCATGACATTTTTCTAAAGGGAAGAATAAAGAATGAGGTCATGCTCTAATTAATTGGAGTTACGAATAAACAGTTCAATATGTGTGTGTGTTTCAGTGTGAGGCTAATCTTCTTCTCAAAACTCTCCCATCTGAATTCCCCTTGTAATGTTAGAAGAATGAGTCCATCCTAACCCAGGGAATTGTTATTTAATGAGAGGTCAGGCATATGTACTAAAATGCCCATACAGTGGTACCTATGGTTACATACTTAATTCATTCTGGAGGTCTGTTCTTAACCTGAAACTGTTCTTAACCTGAAGCACCATTTTAGCTAATGGGGCCTCCTGCTTCCACCGCACGATTTCTGTTCTCATCCTGAATCAAAGTTCTTAACCCGAGGTACTATTTCTGGGTTAGCGGAGTCTGTAACCTGAAGCGTATGTAACCTGAAGCGTATGTAACTCGAGGTGCCACTGTACTATGGTAAAGTGTGCATCAAATGCATGCATTATTGAAAACAATGCATTATATCAGGGGCAATCACACACAATGTTTCCTCTTAGGAAAAACCTGCACTAAAATACTGGTAAATTTTCATGAGGCCTTCAAAGAAAACAATCAACAACTTATGTGGAGACCAGGAGAACTGAAGTTAAGATGGGAAAAATGAGGAGCTGAGAAAATGGATTGCTTCCCAGCCCTAAGGGCAAACAAACAAACAAACAAACAAACAAACAAACAAACAAACAAACAAGGCAACACAGACAAATTGCAAAGCTGTGATTGATTTGCTTATACATACTTACCAGAGCTGGCCCATACTTGAGGCAAGGTGAGGTAACTGCCTTGGGTGGCAGGATCTATAAGCGCAGCAGGTCCAGTCTCCAAGGAATGCATCCCCTACTGCCATGGCAGTATGTGCAAACAACTTGTAAAAATTGTTCTGTCCATCATACCTGCCAGACACTTTCCTTCTAATGTAAGCAATCAAGGATAGTTCAATTGAATCTTAAACCCAACAAAAAATTAACTGCTAACTTTGTAATGGGATGCTCAGCCAAACCAAACACAGACCTTGCACTCATTGCACGAAATGCCCAAGGTTGCAATCAGTGCAGATGGGGTTATTGGTGCAGGGGATAAATCTAATAATAATAATAATAATAATAATAATACAGCATTAAACATTAAAAACTTCCCTAAACTGGGCTGCCTTCAGATGTCTTTTAAAAGGAAGATAGTTGCTTATTGCCCTGACATCTGATGGGAGGGTGTTCCATAGTACAGGCACTACTACCGAGAAGGCCCTCTGTCTGGTTCCCTGTAACCTCACTTCTCGGAGTGCGGGAACCATCAGAAGGCTCTCGGTGCTGGACCTCAGTGTCTGGGCTGAATGATAGGGGTGGAGAGGCTGCTTCAGGTATACAGGACAGAGGCTGTTTGGGCTTTAAAGGTCAGCACCAGCACCAAGCCATGCATATAGCTTACTCAAAGGGCATATTTCACAATGAAAGCAAGCAGAGGGGATCTCAGAAGAAGCTGTGTTAAGAATGGCACATTTCCATTTTCCACCAATGATCTGAAATTAGGAGGACGCTAAATGCACATTGTACATAGTGTGAAGATAACTAAAAGGTACAGTGTATGCACAGTTCAGCCTGTTCCAAGTAACTGAAATAATGTTCCTACTCCTGCTCATAATAATGCACTTTCATATATAATTAATTTTGATGAACTCCAGGAAGTGCACTATATGAATGCATAAGTTTCCAAGACTCACTCTCCCTCATTCACATTGTAATCTCATGTTTATGTAGCCAGTTTATGACTTCTCCTCCTTACAAGGGCAGAGTGTCCTTGAAGGGGCTTGTGCATGCATGTCATCAAGGGAGGAAAAGGAACTGGTCTACCCTATCAGTGGGGATAGGGTAGACCAGTTCCTTTTCCTCCCTTGATGCCATGCACCAGTGTTTCTTCCTCTGTCAGGGCTTTGCTTTGATGGAATACAAGAATCCACCACACGAGGCTGCTGGAGAAAAGAAGACTATGATGGTGAAGAAGGCCTGCATGGTCGCCATCTCATTGTTCAATGCTGTAGTGACAGAGACTTGTGCAATGAATATATATAGAAAGGACTTAAGGCCACCTGACTTAAAGCATGCATGTGCCCTTACTCTTTGGGCTGGCTCTCGCTTTTTCTTCTTAATTAGGATCAGTTCTAGATAAGATTTAGTTAATTTTTAATTAATTAAATAATTAATTAATTCAGTTTAATTTCTAAAAGCATTCATGAGTTAATCAATACTATGTATGGTTAATGATTATAATTGTAGGGTTGTATTCAACATGCTGCTTATTTGGTCTGTGAGTGGGCCAATTATGATTTCTCGGCTCACCCAAGATGCTCTCTTGGCTTCTTGTTGAGATGCATCATCATGGAGAAGAAAAGAAAGCACCTGCTCCAGTTTGCTGAAGGCCAATGCTCTTGTTCCCTTTTGTGCATGAGTGGGCCAGTTATGATTTCTTGGTCCACTCCCTTTCCTCTTTGATCCCTGTAATAGGAACTGATGGTTTTGTTCAGATGTGTCACAATATTGTTGTTTTTTTAATGAAAAATGGGCATTATTTACAAATGTTACTAGGATCAGTTCTGGATTAGATATCAACTGTTATAATTTATTCAGATAAATTTACAATAGCACTCAAAAATTAATGGATACTATGATAGGGTTAATGACTGTGATTGTATTTCATTGGCCTAGCCCCTTTCTCTTTGATCCTCTTAAGGGGACGTGGTATTCTCTTGGGTTCTTTTTGAAACGTATCATCATGGAGATAAAAGGAAACTCTTGCTGCAGAGCGCTGAAGACCAGTGTGACTTGGGTTTTGCTTTGTCCCATTAACCTCCAGATTCCAAGATGACCTCAAAGGAACGGCTTCTGCTTCTTGCAATTATGAAATAATGTGTTCACTAACTCATATGGCAATTTCACAAGAAGCATGAAGAATGAACAAGAGCCATGTGATTCTATAACTGTTTTCTTAAATAAGCAATTATAACCACCCCGCAAACCCTCTTAAAACTTTTGAGAAGCTAAATCCTTGCTCATGCTTGCAACTCTCTCTGTGCTGGTTCAGAGCTCAGCAGTTCTTCACAGGATACCCATGGAACTATGGCTTAGAAAAATGGGACATCAATTTGAGCTAATCTGTAAGATGGGTATAATAGTAGAGCCACTTCCGACATAAGGAGGAGTGGTGTTGCGGGCTTCATGCCCCCAGCACACGCGCAGAGGCTGGTTTTCAGCCCCGCGCGATTAGGGGAATTCTCGGGGCCGCGTCATCCCATGAGCCAGCCAATCGACTGGCTCGGGGTGTGTGGCTTGCCTCATTTAAGGCAAGCGCGGCCCCTGGGATCTCCCTCTTTGGTCCACACAGTTTCTCTCTGTTTTCTATTTCCCAATCTTAAATTTACTTCTGCACATTTCCAAATCAGTTTGTGACTTTTATCTTTTTTTTACAGAAAGAAGTCCTCATAAAAAATCATCAGCATTTTTGTGTGATTTTTCACCTACTGTAATCTGTCTTGAGTCTTCATTATATGCATACTTTACCCAAGCAAGTTTTGAAGAAATAATTGCGTTTCTGTTCATGTATTATTTCCAAGGCACTGGTTCTGAGGGCAAGCCCTGGGCAGGAAAAGGGGGGAAGTGGAGTAGAGGGCAAAGAGTCTTGATTTTTTTTTTTTATGCCTTGTGCGTCCACATCTAATCTTACCCTTTTCTAATATAGAACTTTCTTTATGTATGCCACAACAGCAGCAAGAATACTCATCGCAAAGTATTGGAAGACGCAAGATCTACCCACTCTGGAAAGAATGGCAGACGAAGTTGATTGACTTTATGGGATTGGCGGAAATGACTGGCAGAATCCGTGACCAGGGAGAAGAGTCGGCAGAAGAAGAATGGAAGAAATTCAAGGACTATCTACAAAAATATTGCAATATTAATGAATGTTGAATGATGCAGGATTGAAATTAATTGGTTTCTAGCTGTAATGGTAACAAGATTATGAAAAAATGGTCCCTTTTCTCTTTGTATATAACCAAGAGTTTAAGTTACAATAATATAAGAAGATGGATAGAAAATAAGGGGTTTAATTGCAATGCTGGGAGATAAGGATTTGCTGGATAAACAATTCGAACTGGAATACAAGAATGAGGAGGTCAGTGAAAGATGTTATTGGAAAATAAGCTTTGAATTTATGTGTTTTTATTATTTTTTCTTTTTAATCTTTTTTTTCTTGTTGTTTGTATAAAATGGAAAATGCTAATAAATATCTTATAAAAAAAATAAAATAATCTTACCCTTTTCTAAAATTTATTTACTGGTGTGTGTTTCTCTTTTTCTAAATCCACCAAAGACTTTTGAACTGCCCTGAGACCTCCAGGTATAGGATGATATATAAATTCAATAAATAAAAATAAAATCAGGATTTCTCAGGAGGGTGTGTGTGTTGTGCCCCGTTGGTGTAGAGATGGTGGCACTTGCCTTTTTTGGATTGGAAGTGCTCTGTGGTGGGTGGGAACAAGAAAATAGAGAGTCAAGGAGGGTCAGTTGGGGGGAGCAAGAAATGTGCCTATTTTCATCTGAGGAATGTTGGAGGGTGTGGGGAATGTAGCTTATCCAAAGGGTAATATTTCACAATGAAAGGAAGCAGGGGTCTCTCAGAAGAATCTGTGTTAAGATTGGCACATTTCTCCTTTCCATCAATTACCGTATTTTTCGCTCTATAAGACGCACCAGACCACAAGACGCACCTAGTTTTTGGGGGAGGAAAACAAGAAAAAAAATATTCTGAATCTCAGAAGGCAGAACAGCAAGAGGGATCACTGCGGGATCACTGCGCAGTGAAAGCAGCAATCCCTCTTGCTGTTCTGGCTTCTGGGATAGCAGCGCAGCCTGCATTCACTCCATAAGACGCACATACATTTCCCCTTACTTTTTAGGAGGGAAAAAGTGGGTCTTATAGAGCAAAAAATACGGTATCTGTGATTAGGAGGACATTTACATGCACATTGTACGTAGGGTGAATGCTCAGTTGATGCACAGCTCAGCCTGTCCCAAGAAACTGAAATATCATTGATCATAATGATCCAACTCCTGTCCATAAACATTTACTTGCACTATTATGTATAGTTGATTTCAATGAATTCCATGAAGTGTAACTTATGAGTGCACCCAGAAGCATCAAAGAACATTTAGAGAACAAAAGAACAAACAATAAAGCTTTCAAAGCTCTTTCTCTCTCCTGCTTTCATATCTCATATTTCATATCTCATATTCATGTGGCCAGGTTATGGTCCACTGCCCTTTCATTTCCCCATCTTATAAAGACAGGGTATCTTCTAGTGGGTTGTGCATGCATGTTATCAGAGAGGTTAAAGGGAACTGCCTACTCCACAGGGCAGGGAGCGGAGATCAGTTTTTTTACCTCTATGAGCTAGGGCTTTGCTTTGACCCAGAACCCTTCTGATTCCAAGATGAGTGTAAAGGATCAGATCCTGCTCCTTGCAATCTGTGCTCTCCTGCTCCTCACACCTGGAGGTAAGTTCCATTGGCAAGGCACAGGATAAAGACTTTTCAGCAAGCGTGTAATACATAAATAGCGACTCCTCTTTTTGAAATAGAACCAAAATTTTCATAGCCTGGAGAGAAATTGGATTCCCCTCATAGGATTTATTTAATCTCATCAACAATAAAGAAAGAGATATACAGTCGTACCTTGGCTGACGAATGCCTTGCGACTCAAATGTTTTGGCTCCTGAACACCACAAGCCCGGAAGTGAGTGTTCTGGTTTGTGAATGTTCTTTGGAACCTGGACATCCGACGCGGTTTCTGTGGCTTCTTGCTGCAGCCAATCAGAAGCCGTGGCTTGGTTTCCAAACATTTTTGAAGTCGTACGGACTTCTGGAATTAATTCCGTTTGACTTCCGAGGTACCACTGTATATGAATTATGTGCAGGTACAATATATATATCTATATATAGAGAGAGAGAAGGTAGAGAACAAGGAGGAAATCATAACATGTAAGGTCATAACAATAAGTATACAATAATCAAATCAAATAAATATATTGTACAGAGTTTGAATCAATAAGCTCTTCAAACCAACAAAGAATTCCAAAGTTTTACTGCAACCTGCCTTTAAATTTGTTACAAAAATGTTGAAAATACAAATCAACTCATTGCTCTTAAACAACTAGCAATGTAGTCCAGTTTTAAGTTCTTACTTCTTAATATCATCCAATAACTATTCTTTCTCTGGTCCCATAGAAAGAGTCAGATAGGAAAATTGCTTCTTCAATATGCTAGCAACTTCAGAGAGAGATCCAAACTCTAAGCGATGAGTTACTGATTAACATAAACACTGAAAGTCTTTGCAAGTAAGCTCCAAGAAAAGAAAAATTAGTACCTGCCACCTTGCAGGACATATTTGAGAGAAGAAAAGGCTAAGGGGTAAACCCTGCAAAAATCCAGACTGGAGACCCTAAGATGGTTGGCTCTGATATCCTTCCGGCAACTCCTGCAGCCAAGCTGGTGCCAAATATATATTGTTTTGCTTTCCTTTGGACCACATCAGCGAGGCCGAAAGGGGGTGTCTTGTCATCTGGGCAGCGCAGGACCTCTATACACAATACACACAAACATAGCATTTTATGCACATTAAACTTTTACATGCTTTGCCTGTTAATATAGCTGCCCATTTGTGCTCTTGTTCTAACTCTATGGATATCTATTGAGAAACTTTATTTGGAAGATCAGTTAAAGAATTTCATTTCTGCTCTTTGTAGGGAAAACTGCAAGAAATGTGGTTGTGTGGCATGTGTATTTCATTCTCAGCTGAAGCTTTGTTTTCGAATAGCTATTATTATAAACACGTGTCTTTTAGATACTCTGCTGTGTCGACAATGCCAGTCTATGCCACCAGATCTAACATGTCAAAAATACGATGGCTTTGAAACCTGCAAAGCTGACCCTGACACCAAAAACTGCAATGTAGCCAGAATCTACAAAGGTAGGTTATCCTAAGCCCACTGATATCACCTTCAACAGAGAGGCCTCATTCCAACAAGATGGGGTGCACCTGTCCGATGAGGGAACTAATGTGTAGTTGGCTGACCTGGTGGGAGGTTTAAGGTCTTGGCTTCCGACGTGAGCCATTTAGTAGTAAGCATTTGCTCAAGTGGCAGTTTAGGCATTGTAGTCTTGGATGGAGGGGAGGTTGTAACCTCTGCCTGTCAGGAGCTTGTCCTACACTCAAGTAGGACCCTGGTATGTTCTCTCCCTCCTGGTCGATCATTCAGGAACTTCAAAAGCTTTCTTCAGCCCGAACATCACAGTGACCGATGCCAACTGACACCGACACACTCGGGGATCTGCAAAGTTTGTGCAAC
Organism: Podarcis filfolensis; assembly: GCF_964270895.1. Classification (NCBI taxonomy): domain Eukaryota; kingdom Metazoa; phylum Chordata; class Lepidosauria; order Squamata; family Lacertidae; genus Podarcis; species Podarcis filfolensis. Next base: position 99,609,793 of record NC_139606.1, read on the forward strand.
TTGCGTGACAGACATCAGCAACTCAGCATTTTGGCTAATCTACTTTATTTACAAATAAACACACATGGAGCACTGCAACATGGCTCCCTCTCTCTCAAGCATCAGACAGCAAAGAGAAAGAACAAAGGACAATAGTCCCACTTCACAGAAGGACTCCCGGCTGGTTGCCCAGGAATGTACAAAGACAGGGGAATACTTCTTACCATCCTCTTTTTATTCAGTATTTACAGAGAGAGCCTATAGAATCCAGCCTCTTGGATAATGCCGTTGTCCTGAGTGAATCTCCACCCCTCGTCTCTTCCTCATTTGTCAGTTTCATTGTCTCTGTCCTCTTTGCTCTCCTACTTTCAAGGCTTGCTGGGTTCAGGGGGGATCTGGAATGCTTTCTAAAGACACAGTGTCCATCAGCTGTCGCCCCCTGATGCTTCCTCCTTCTCCTCTCCCATTATTTCCCAACTTTTCCCCTCATCTGCCTCTGAGCTGTGACCTCCCTCAAACCCTTGTTGTAATTCTGAACTGTCTTCTTCCTCCTCCCTGGAAGAGTCAAGCTGGGGAGGCAGTCTCCACCATTCCTCCTCTGCCCAGTCCCTGACAATTAGTAGCCCAGTGCAGGTGTATATGGCGACTAGACATATAATAGGAATAATGAATTATTATGGTAAAAATAGCACGGCTCACTCTTTTTCCATGCCCCCTCCTTAGGTGGAAACCTATATTCCATTGTACGTGGATGCTGGAGAAATGAAGACTGCAATGCTGAAGGAAGCTTTGAGGACACCAAAGTCATCCTAAAATGTTGCAGTGACAGCGACTTGTGCAATAAAGATATATAGAAAAGTCTTAAAGTCACCTGAAGTACTTCAACATAGACCAGCATATATATATTCTTACATCTTTGGCTGCCCTTCACCATTTCCTTTCTCAAGAAGATCAAGTCAAAGTTGTGGCTATCTCTGTAATTCCGTGAACTGATAAGAATGAAAGCTACTATGTTATTCTGGTGTCTTGGTTTTATTTTTATTTCCCCCCCATAAGGTTGCAGAAGAAAACCTGGAAAATAAGTGGCAAAATCAGTAATGGCTGACTCTGCCGATTTTGATTTCTCTCAGTTTCTGATTTTCCTAATCCATTCTTCACATCTTCAAATTAGTTGACACTTTTTTTTTGTTGAAAAAGGAAGTCCTCATGAAAATTCATCGACATCGTAATATGATTTTTCTCCTAATATAAACATATTTGTAAAACATACTATACCCAAGCATATTCCACAAGCAGGGCATCCCTGTCTTTGCATGAGAGCCTGCTAGCTATTTTGGGCACCTCGATTTCACACCAAGATCTCGCCTCTAAAAAACCCACTTTTCCCATTGCCACGATCTTGTGTGGTCGCATGACTCACATGGCAGCACAGCTGGGAAGATGTGTGTCCTAATTTTAGGACTCAGCATGTTGGAGAACATGCCTATGTTGATACATTTTTGTGCACTTTACTTGTATTGCAAAATTCAGAGATGAGTGAATTTTGAAGGAGGACTCTGAATCTGGTTGCGTATTATTTCCCACAGTGTAAATTTGGCATATTCACCTTTAAATGCAAACTGAATTAAGTTTCTCCCCCACCGCTAGGCACAAACCTCACAGGTGTTACAGATATACTTAAGAAGGCTTCTGTGTGCTTATTTTTAGTTAATTTCATACAACTTATATGCCACTTTATTATTAAAACCCCCCTCAAATCAATCTATAAAACTTCTTTGTAACATAAATCTAACTGTGCAAACAAGCAAACCAACAAACCACCATTCCCCAAACCTAAAATTGTGCTGAATGAATGAGAGAGGGAATGTGAAGATAGGCTCTACTTGCTTTTATGGGTTGAACTTACAGGCTAGGACCATATAATCTTTTATATGGGCAGGGCCAGACCAGGGGGTCTAGTCTACACAAGGCTATATTTCTCATTCCTCTCTCCTGGGAGGTAGAAGCATGACCAGAGCTGTAGGACACATTCCAAATGGGAAAATGGACTGAGAGAGGATGCAGAGCAAAGACAGGTGAGATGGTGGCATGGCCTGGTGAGAAGGACTGGCCAAGAAGAATCTGGGAGGCCATATAGAGAGGACCACATTCAGCACCCAGCCTCCTGCTACAACGTGGCTATAAGCAGCGAGAGATGAAGGCTTAGAATCCAGAAATTGGCTTGGCAATCTCTCAGTTCTGTGGAGATGTGCTTTTTAATTCAGTGTTTAACCAATCCTCGCTTCCTCGCTTCACTGACCGTTTGCACATCAGTCTAAATGTTTTCCCTGACATGTCTCCATCATTCTTCACCAGGATGTTCAGAATTCTTTGAAAAGGTTCATGCCCACCTCACATTTCTATTGCTCTTTGGGGGCTCAGAATGTGCAGGTGGCAGCCTTCAGGGAGGAGAAGTGTTTACCTGACTTTCCAGCAGTGATGCTGCAAATTACTCAGAGGATGAATCAGAGGTAGGAGGCCAGTGCTATGTAAATGCTCTGGTGGAGTCAAATATAGCGCACTCTGCCATGCTTACTCTCTCACTGACCCTCCAGGGAAACTGTGGGATAACCAGCCTCACATAACCAACATGCTTATGTCTAATTAATGCATGAAGGGCATCATCATCATCATAATAATTTATTTATACCCCGCCCACCTGGCTGAGTTTCCCCAGCCACTCTGGGCTACTCCCAACAGAATATTAAAAACACAATAAGACATCAATCCTTAAAAACTTCCCTAATCAGGGCTGCCTTCAGATGTCTTCTAAAAGTCAGATAGTCATTTATTTCCTTGAAATCTGATGGTAGGGCATTCCACAGGGCGGGTGCCACTACTGAGAAGGCCCTCTGCCTGGTTCCCTGTAACCTCACTTTTTGCAGTGAAAGAACCAGCAGAAGATCCTTGGAGCTGAACCTCAATGTCTGGGCAGAACGATGGGGATGGAGACACTCTTTCAGGTCAAGGCCGTGTAGTGCTTTAAAGGTCAGCACCAACACTTTGAATTGTGCTCGGAAACATACTGGGAGCCAATGTAGGTCTTTCAGGACCATACAGTAAGCTGTTCTGCCAGCTTTAGCTTACTTTGGGAGGGAATGTTAATCAAGCCTATTGTTCCCCTTCAGTCTACCTGAGAATCACAGCGTGTGAAGAGGTTTGAGCTGGTTGTACCAGTTGAACCACAAGACTCTCACCAGCCATTCTTGAGTTCATATACCAATAATTTAGAAGCTTTCACCACTTGGTAACAAAACCAAGTTTTACTGCCAGTGCAACTTTCTGCATCACATACATCTGACCTTGTGCTACCTGTTGCTTCTCTGGTTACCAGAGCATGCACAAAGTTCTCTGCATGCTGTAAGCTAGGGAGATCTTGCCTTCATGAAAACAGGTCTGGGCATGCTCAGAACAGACAGATGATTCTATCAGGGTTGTTGGGGCATCTCCTTGGAATGTCCTCTTGACAACAGGAGAGAGAGTGGGAAACTGCTCAAGTGGAGCTGGCAGTCCTTTTATAGAAACATGGGAGGGATATTATTATTATTATTATTATTATTATTATTATTATTATTATTTAGAATTACTTCTGGATTAGATATTAATTACTATAATTCATTTTAAACTAAAGTATCTCCCTTCAAAAATGCTTGAGCCTTGGCAAAGTTTACAAATTGAATGACCAGGTGACTACATTGTTCAAGAAACTGAAGGTTTCACTCCATCTTCAGATGCAGTCTCACAAAGAGTGTGTTTCACAAGTTCTACCTGTGGGATCTTTATGAAATATGATTGGGAGAAAGAAAAAGTGGTTGAAAGGAAAGGGTCCATGCATGTTTAGGTTTATTGCCCATCTCCAATAATATTACAATAGTCACGGTCGTCACAGCAGTCAATTTCGATGGCCACGTCGTTTTCTGGAAATTCGTCTTTGATACCACAAAATGTACTAGTTACAGGTGGCTTACAGTTGTGACAGCAGTCTTGGTGTATTACAGACAGCTTTCCTCCTAGAACGAGATCCAGAGAGAAAATAAGGAAAGAAAGGGTTTGACAAATTGCCCTTCTTGAATAGGTATCTCATAAACTAAAGTATCTTAAAGGCACAGCTCAAATGACTTTTTTCATATATTTCATACATTTTATTTCCTATACTTGTACTGATTCACATGATCACTTTGTGTCGTCAGTATATGCAAATGGCTGGTTCATTTAAGGCTATTTTGAACCTTCATTCTCAATAATAATGGAACTCACAGATGGCGAATGCTCGTTATTATTTGTAAAAGGAATCTTTATATGAGTTCATATTTTATTGTCCCTTTGGAGGCACACTGTATCTTTGCATTTCGGTCTTCCAGGCTGTGATGCTATATGGTTTAAAATTCTGATAATTTGTTTTGCTTGTTTGCACTTTTTGTTGTTGTCAAGAAATTAAAAATAAATAAATAAAGTGGATGGTGGGTTGTCCCCCCCTTAAAACCAGCCAACATAAAATGTCGAAAATTTGCATGTCCTCATGAGATACACCTTGAGTAAGCTACTCGCATTCTCCTTCCTCCAGAGATGAGATAAGGGGAAAAGGGTCCACTGCTCAGAGAAGACTTTAACCCTGGCCCAAGACAAACATGCTGTACTTTGGACCAAGGCATGCACCATGCAAGATCAGTCTAGCTTCTCTTTATGCTATCAGTTATGTGGGAGGATCCTGTGCAGTTCTGCTGCTTTGCAAAAAGATTCCCTGCATGCAAGGAAGACATTCATGAAAGTGCAAAAACCAACCATCCAGGCTCAAATCCTCCAAAGTGGGAGGATCTGAGACTGTGCTGTGCGGCTTCAATAGGCAGGAAGAAGGAGATGCCTAACAGTGGGCTTCTGGGACTGTATCCCCCCCTCACCATCTTTTGAGAGAACACTAGTATTTTTGCAGCAAGAATTCCCTCTTTGTTTTATTAAAACAAAAGAAGAGAAAGTTTGGGGAGATGAGTTCCAACAGTTTGGGTATATGCAGTTGGAGTTCCGGAATATAGCTTACCTCTAAACTCCTGCATAGTAATGCAGGCATGTGGTCCAGGCGGCAGTTTACAGACAGTTCGTTCACCAGCCTCACTGGTTAGAACATTGGTTTTGACTTTCGTACATAACAAAGCATCTGCTTGGGAAGACAAAATGTACATGATCAAATCTCTTGCCAACCCAAATCTCAGCTAAGAAAGGACCAAACAACCTTAGCTGACAAATTTTGTTACAATACTTCATGTATGCAGCAGAAGAGAAACCCTGAGACTAGAGGTCATCCAGGTGAAATGTCACCCATTTTCATTATCCCTGGGTTTTCCCTTCTGGCTGAGTCACTGTCATGCCATTGCCTATATAATTTAGCTTTTGTGAGGAAGTAGAAACTCATCTTGACTGAAGTCCATGGATCAAAGGAACAAGAGCATTGTTCTTCAAGTATGGATCCTTAAATGTTGTTGGAGTGCAGCTCCCATTATCCCTGGACCCTGACCATTGGCTAAGCTGACTAGGGAGGATGAGAGGATGTTATCCACCCAACAACATCTGCTGACCCAAGTTTGAAGAACACTAGACTACAGAAGGAAGGTCCTGTTCAGACATAACAGGGAATTTTAAGCTGTGAGGTTGAGTGGGCTGAGAGACAAGAAGATGAATGTTGTTAAGGAACACTAAGGAACAAAGAGGTTGAGTGACCAGAGGAAGTGATCAGAATGGAGAGAGGTCTTGGACATGGGCCATGAGCACTGAGCAGTGTCAAGCAACAGGTTGCATCTGAGGCAGAAATCATTGCACTAATGGGATGGCTTTGCTGGAACCAACTTTATGATTTACTGAACTCCTGTCTTTTGCCTGTTCTGTGCCAGCTTCAACTGGCACGACAAGAAGAGGAATGTAGTTAAGGAACACTAAGGAAGAAAGAGGTTGAGTGAGTAGAGGAAGTGATCAGAATAGAGAGAGGACTTGGACATGGGCCATGAGCACTGAGCAAGCAACAGGTTGCATCTGAGGCAGAAATCCTTGCACTAACAGATGACCTTGTTGGTGTCAGCTTCGCCTTTGAGCCAGTGCCAACAACTGGGCTCAACCTCTTCAGCCCCGACTGGGCCAGGTGAGCTGGGAAAGCACTTCCAGAGACCTTCCACTGCAGGGAGCAGGTCTAAGTGCTGTGGACTCACAACTTAGATATGTGAGCACCAAACTCAGTTCCAAAAGTCAGTGGAGCACAGCAGGTATGAACCACACGAACGACAGCTCTGAAGTATAACTTCTTTTATTCTCTACAGCTACTGCATAAACTAACTAAAAACTAATCGGAGACACTGGACTGCATGAGTGTTACAGCTCCTTGAGCAGTCACCTTATCTATATACACTCAAACTCCCACAGGCTGGAGCGGAAGAAGCGATGAGCAAAATTCGCCCCCTCCTTTCTGAAACATTGTCAGCAGATTCTTGCAATGGGAGGGGTGAAACATTCTCAGTTGGAACCTACCTTATGATTTAATGAACTCTTATCTTTTGCCTGTACTGTGCCGGCTTTCTGCATACATATATAGACACTGAATTCCAGCAGATAATTTTTTACATACAGCTGGATTGGATTGAATATTTGGCTAAATTTCCCTCATGTTTTTCTACAACAAACAAATATGACGCCTAAATTGGCCCAGCCATTTTTGCGTGTGGAACAACCAATCTTCTCCATTTTTTGAAATGAGATTCCTTTCTTTGCCAGGTCTTCCCTAAGGAATTGCTTTCTGTGTGAAAATCCTTCTCCGATCCCTTGTCAATGGACCTTACCTCCAGATGTGAGGAGGAGAAAGGCAGATATTGCAAGGAGCAGGATCTGATTCTTCGGGGCCATCTTGGAATCAAGAGGGTTCTGTGGTCACAGCACAGCTCAAGTCACACTGGCTTTCAGCAAACTGGAGAAGAGGCTTCCTTTTATCCCCATGAAGAGACATCTCCAAAGGAATCCAAGAGAACATCATGTCCCCTGAAGAGGATCAAAGAGAATGCAGTGTGGTCCTATCAGCCCACTTGTGGACAAAATAAGAAGCTGTAATAGATACAACCCCACAATTATAACTGCATTTACGTGTATATAATAAACTATGAATCCTATTTTTAAAATTAATTTGAATGAGTTACAACATTTCATATTTGCTCCAGATCCTGATCCAGAACTGTTCCTACTCAAGTTTATAAATAATGCCCACACATAAAAACATTCCCCACTCCAATGCTATCTTGCAACTGAATGTAATTGCATGCCAAGACCCCGAGGCTTCGCCCTTATGTTGAATAATGACAGATGGACACCATATATGGGCAAAATTTAGGCCACAACTTTATTGGTTAGCCAATGTGAGCAGTATTGGCTTAGGGATTGGAATTGAACCGACTATATCTGACTCCTGCCCACCTGCAGGAAGTCTCACAAGGGTTAACCATCAGTAGCGGGAGCCCTGCTGATGCACATCAACCCCTCCAGGGTCACCGAAACCAGGTTTACCAATGCCTAATCAGTAACCATTCCTCCTCTGCCCAGTCCCTGACAATTAGTAGCCCAGTGCAGGTGTATATGGTGACTAGACATATAACAGGAATAATTAATTATTATGGTAAAAATAGCACGGCTCACTCTTTTTCCATGCCCCCCCCTTAGGTGGAAACCTATATTCCATTGTACGTGGATGCTGGAGAAATGAAGACTGCAATGCTGAAGGAAGCTTTGATGACACCAAAGTCATCCTAAAATGTTGCAGTGACAGTGACTTGTGCAATAAAGATATATAGAAAAGTCTTAAAGTCACCTGAAGTACTTCAACATAGACCAGCATATATATATATTCTTACATCTTTAGCTGCCCTTCACCATTTCCTTTCTCAAGAAGATCAAGTCAAAGTTGTGGCTATCTCTGTAATTCCGTGAACTGATAAGAATGAAAGCTACTATGTTATTCTGGTGTCTTGGTTTTATTTTTATTTCCCCCCCATAAGGTTGCAGAAGAAAACCTGGAAAATAAGTGGCAAAATCAGTAATGGCTGACTCTGCCGATTTTGATTTCTCTCAGTTTCTGATTTTCCTAATCCATTCTTCGCATCTTCAAATTAGTTGACACTTTTTTTGTTGAAAAAGGAAGTCCTCATGAAAATTCATCGACATCGTAATATGATTTTTCTCCTAATATAAACATATTTGTAAAACATACTATACCCAAGCATATTCCAGAAGCAGGGCATCCCTGTCTTTGCATGAGAGCCTGCTAGCTATTTTGGGCACCTTGATTTCACACCAAGATCTCGCCTCCAAAAAGCCCACTTTTTCCATTGCCACGATCTTGTGTGGTCGCATGACTCACATGGCAGCACAGCTGGGAAGATGTGTGTCCTAATTTTAGGACTCAGCATGTTGGAGAACATGCCTATGTTGATACATTTTTGTGCACTTTACTTGTATTGCAAAATTCAGAGACGAGTGAATTTTGAAGGAGGACTCTGAATCTGGTTGCGTATTGTTTCCCAAAGTGTAAATTGTGGGATAACCAGCCTCACATAACCAACATGCTTATGTCTAATTAAGGCATGAAGGGCATCATCATCATCATTTATTTATTTATACCCCGCCCACCTGGCTGAGTTTCCCCAGACACTCTGGGCTGCTCCCAACAGAATATTAAAAATAAAATAAAACATCTATCCTTAAAAACTTCCCTAAACAGGGCTGCCTTCAGATGTCTTCTAAAAGTCAAATAGTCGTTTATTTCCTTGACATCTGATGGGAGGGCGTTCCACAGGGTGGGCACCACTACTGCCTGGTTCCCTGTAACCTCACTTTTTGCAGTGAAAGAACCAGCAGAAGGCCCTTGGAGCTGAACCTCAATGTCTGGGCAGAACGATGAGGATGGAGACCCTCTTTCAGGTCAAGGCCATGTAGTGCTTTAAAATTCAGCACCAACACTTTGAATTGTCCTCGGAAACATATTGGGAGCCAATGTAGGTGTTTCAGGACCATACAATAAGCTTTTTCTGCCAGCTTTAGAATTACTTCTGGAATAGATATTAATTACTATAATTCATTTTAAACTAAAGTATCTCCCTTCAAAAATGCTTGAGCCTTGGCAAAGTTTACAAATTGAATGACCAGGTGACTACATTGTTCAAGAAACTGAAGGTTTCACTCTATCTTCAGATGCAGTCTCATAAAGAGTGTGTTTCACAGGTTCTACCTGTGGGATCTTTATGAAATATGATTAGGAGAAAGAAAAAGTGGTCGAAAGGAAAGGGTCCATGCATGTTTAGGTTTATTGCCCATCTCCAATAATATTACAATAGTCACGGTCGTCACAGCAGTTAATTTTGAAGGCCACCTTCTGTTCTGGATATTCCTTTTTGGTATCACAAAATGTACTAGTTACAGGTGGCTTACAGTTGAAACAGCAGTCTTGCTGTATTGCAGCCAGCGTTCCTCCTAGAACGAGATCCAGAGAGAAAATAAGGAAAGAAAAGGTTTGACAAATTGCCCTTCTTGAATAGGTATCTCATAAACTAAAGTATCTTAAAGGCACAGCTCAAATGACTTTTTTCATATATTTCATACATTTTATTTCCTATACAGTACTTGTACTGATTCACATGATCACTTTGTGTCGTCAGTATATGCAAATGGCTGGCTCATTAAAGGCTATATTTAACTTTTATTCTCAATAATAATGGAACTCACAGATGGCGAATACTCTTTATTATTTGTAAAAGGAATCTTTATATGAGTTCGAGTTCATATTTTATTGTCCCTTTGGAGGCACACTGTATCTTTGTATTTTGGTCTTCCAGGCTGTGATGCTATATAGTTTAAAATTCTGATAATTTGTTTTGCTTGTTTACACTTTTTGTTGTTGTCAAGAAATCAATTAAAAATAAATAAATAAATAAAGTGGATGGTGGGTTGTCCCCCCCCTCTTAAAACCAGCCAACATAAGATGTCTAAAATTTGCATGTCCTCATGAGATACACCTTGAGTAAGCTACTCACATTCTCCTTCCTCCACAGATGAGATAAGGGGAAAAGGGTCCACTGCTCAGAGAGGACTTTAACCCTGGCCCAAGACAAACATGCTGTACTTTGGACCAAGGCGTGCACCATGCAAGATCAGTCTAGCTTGTCTTTATGCTACCAGTTATGTGGGAGGATCCTGTGCAGTTCTGCTGCTTTGCAAAAAGATTCCCTGCATGCAAGGAAGACATTCATGAAAGTGCAAAAACCAACCATCCAGGCTCAAATCCTCCAAAGTGGGAGGATCTGAGACTGTGCTGTGTGGCTTCAATAGGAGGGAAGAAGGAGAGGCCTAACAGTGGGCTTCTGGGACTGTATTCCCCCCTCACCATCTTTTGAGAGAACACTAGTATTTTTGCAGCAAGAATTCCCTCTTTGTTTTATTAAAACAAAAGAAGAGAAAGTTTGGGGAGATGAGTTCCAACAGTTTGGGTATCTGCAGTTGGAGCTCCGGAATATAGCTTACCTCTAAACTCCTGCACAGTATAGCAGGCATGTGGTCCAGACGGCACTTTACAGACAGTTCGTTTACCAGCCACACTGGTTACAACATTGGTTTTGCCTTTTGTACATAACAAAGCATCTGCTTGGGAAGACAAAATGTACATGATAAAGTCTCTTGCCAACCCAAATCTCAGCTAAGAAAGGACCAAACAACCTTAGCTGACAAATTTTATTACAATACTTCATGTATACAGCAGAAAAGAAACCCTGAGGCTAGAGGTCATCCAGGTGAAATGTCACCCATTTTCATCATCCCTGGGCTTTCCCTTCTGGCTGAGTCACTGTCATGCCACTGCCTATATAATTTAGCTTTTGTGAGGAAGTAGAAACTCATCTTGACTGAAGTCTGTGGATCAAAGGAACAAGAGCATTGTTCTTCAACTATGGATCCTTAAATGTTGTTGGAGTGCAGCTCCCATCATCTCTGGACCCTGACCCTTGGCTAAGCTGACTAGGGAGATTGAGAGGATGTTATCCACCCAACAACATCTGCTGATCCAAGTTTGAAGAACACTTGACTAGAGAAGGAAGGTCCTGTTCAGACATAACAGGGAAGTTTAAGCTGTGAGGTCGAGTGGGCTGACAGACAAGAACATGAATGTTGTTAAGGAACACTAAGGAACAAAAAGGTTGAGTGACCAGAGGAAGTGATCAGAATGGAGAGAGGTCTTGGACATGGTCCATGAGCACTGAGCAGTGTTAAGCAACAGGTTGCATCTGAGGCAGAAATCCTTGCACTAACAGCTGGCTTTGTTGGAACCTACCTTATAATTTACTTTTGCCTGTACTGCGCCACTGAATTTCAGCAGAGAATTTTTTACACACAGCTGGATTGGATTGAATATTTGGCTAAATTTCCCTCATGTTTTTCTACAACAAACAAATATGACACCTAAATTGGCCCTGCCATTTTTACGTGTGGAACAACCAGTCTTCTCCATTTTTTGAAATGAGATTCCTTTCTTTGCCAGGTCTTCGCTTAGGAATTGCTTTCTGTGTGAAAATCCTGTGTGAAAAGAGTTTCTAAATGGTATTAAGGCAATCTATACAGAACAGAGAGCAAAACTGATAGTTAATAGCGTAATTACAGAAGATATAAAAATATCTAAAGGAACAAGACAAGGTTGCCCGCTCTCGCCATTGTTATTTATAAGGGTTCTGGAGGTCTTTTTAAATGCGATTAGACAAAATAAACAAATAAAAGGGGTGACAGTAGGTCAGAATGAGTATAAAGTTAAAGCCTTTGCCGATGATTTGGTAATAACAATTGAAGAACCAATAGAAAGTGTAAAAGAGGTATTGGATGAGATTGAACAATTTGGGAGGGTTGCCGGATTTAGACTGAATAAGAAAAAGACTAAAATGATTGCAAAAATATGGAACAAAGTAAGATTGAAACAATGCAGCAACAGATGGAGATAGAGGTGGTGAAAAAGGCAAAATATCTGGGAATTTGGTTATCTCCCAAAAATATTGATTTGTATCAAAATAATTATATTCCGGTTTGGAAGGAAATAAGGAATGATCTGGAGGTGTGGGGTAGAATGAAACTATCTTTTTGGGGTAGAATTTCTACGATAAAGATGAGCGTACTGCCAAAGATGTTATTCTTATTTCAGACTATCCCCATTATAAAGGGGATAGGAATTTTTAAAGAATGGCAAAGAGTGATTTCAAGGTATATCTGGCAGGGGAAGAAGCCAAGAATAAAATATAAGTTATTGACAGATGTAAAAGAAAGAGGAGGCTTCGCCCTACCAGATATGAAATTATATTATGAAGCAGCATGCCTATGTTGGCTAAAGGAATGGATAAAATTAGAAAATAAGGAGTTACTAGATCTTGAAGGTTTTGATAACAGATTTGCTTGGCACGTGTATCTATGGTGTGATAAGAAGAAAGTCCATAAAGGTTTTGGAAACCACATTTTCAGGAGTTCGCTAATAGAAATATGGGAAAGATATAAAAATTTACTGGAACCAAAAGTTCCACATTGGCTATCTCCGTTGGAGGTTATGAGTGTAAAAAAAAATAATATGAGAGGTAAATGGATCACATATGGAGAATTGGTAATTAAAGAAGGAGGAAAATGGAAACTAAAACCATATGAACAAGTTAAAGATCATGTATATGATTGGTTGCATTATTTCCAGGTAAACGAAATGTTTAAAAAAGATCTAAAAGAAAGTGGTTATGTAGAAAAAGATTCTAAATTCCAAACAGATATAATAAACAATGAATGTAAAACTTTGTCAAAAATGTATAAGATATTGTTGGAATGGCATACGAAAGATGAAGAAGTTAAATCGGTAATGATACAATGGGCCAAAGATTTTGGATATAACATACAATTTGATGATTGGGAAAAACTGTGGAAAGAGAATGTAAAATTTACTGCATGTATGGCGTTGAAAGAAAATGTTATGAAAATGTTTTATAGATGGTACATTACACCAGTAAAACTAGCAAAGTTGTATAAGACGTGTAACAAATGTTGGAAATGTAAAGGAAAAGAAGGAACATTCTTCCATATGTGGTGGGAATGTAAGAAAGTGAAAAGTTTTTGGGAAATGATTTATAATGAAATGAAAAAGATGTTAAGATATACTTTTGTAAAAAAACCAGAGGCTTTTCTTTTAGGGATCACAGGAAAGGAAATAAGAAGAAAAGACTGTAAACTCTTTCAATATGCAGTTACAGCAGCTAGAATCTTGTTAGCCCAGAAATGGAAACAAGAGGAAATACCGACGATAGAAGAATGAAGAATGAAACTGACAGACTATGCGGAATTGGACAAACTGACTGGGAAAATTAGATACATCAGAGACCAAAAGTTCATCGAAGACTGGGGAAAGTTTGTAGATTATCTGAAAAATGTGCGTGATGTGAAAACAATGCTAGTGGGATTTCAGGAGGCACTGTAAAAACAAAGAAGTATTGTTAATATGAAATAAAAGGAGAAGGGAAGTTTAATGGCAGTACGTATGAAGGGAATGCGTATTAAGGATATAAATATGGATGATTGTCAGAGACACTGAAGGAAGTTCAAAAAGAGATGATTTGTTAAAATTTGGTTTAAAATGTATAATTGTATGGAAAACTAATAAAAATTTATTGGGAAAAAAAAATCCCAACAGGCAAAAATGGTCCTCCTTTAAACAGGCCTTTCACTGACTGACATGCAATGCCCTTTTAAAATGTGTCAGGGGGGAATTATGGGTTTGTTCTTGTTTTTTATTTTGATGACTTATCTTGTGTTTTTATATTGTGATTTTATGTGGTGGGTTTTTTTAAAAAAAATTAAAGATTTATTAGTTTACAAAAGAAAAGAAAAGAAAATCCTTCTCCGATCCCTTGTCAATGGACCTTACCTCCAGATGTGAGGAGGAGAAAGGCAGATATTGCAAGGAGCAGGATCTGATTCTTCGGGGCCATCTTGGAATCGAGAGGGTTCTGTGGTCACAGCACAGCTCAAGTCACACTGGCTTTCAGCAAACTGGAGAAGAGGCTTCCTTTTATCCCCATGAAGAGACATCTCCAAAAGAATCCAAGAGAACATCATGTCCCCTGAAGAGGATCAAAGAGACTGCAGTGTGGTCCTATCAGCCCACTTGTGGACAAAATAAGAAGCTGTAATAGATACAACCCCACAATTATAAGTGCATTTACGTGTATATAATTAACTATGAATCCTATTTTTAAAATTAATTTGAATGAGTTACAACATTTCATATTTGCTCCAGATCCTGATCCAGAACTGTTCCTACTAAAGTTTATAAATAATGCCCACACATAAAAACATTCCCCACTCCAATGCTATCTTGCGACTGAATGTAATTGCATGCCAAGACCCCGAGGCTTCGCCCTTATGTTGAATAATGACAGATGGACACCATATATGGGCAAAATTTAGGCCACAACTTTATTGGTTAGCCAATGTGAGCAGTATTGGCTTAGGGATTGGAATTGAACCAACTATATCTGACTCCTGTCTGCCTGCAGGAAGTCTCACATGGGTTAACCATCAGTAGCGGGAGCCCTGCTGATGCACATCAACCCCTCCAGGGTCACCGAAACCAGGTTTACCAATGCCTAATCAGTAACCATTCCTCCTCTGCCCAGCCCCTGAAAATTAGTAGCCCAGTGTAGGTGTATATGGCGACTAGACATATAATAGGAATGATTAATTATTATGGTAAAAATAGCACGGCTCACTCTTTTTCCATGCCCCCTTCCTTAGGTGGAAACCTATATTCCATTGTACGTGGATGCTGGAGAAATGAAGACTGCAATGCTGAAGGAAGCTTTGATGACACCAAAGTCATCCTAAAATGTTGCAGTGACAGTGACTTCTGCAATAAAGATATATAGAAAAGTCTTAAAGTCACCTGAAGTACTTCAACATAGACCAGCATATATATATTCTTACATCTTTGGCTGCCCTTCACCATTTCCTTTCTCAAGAAGATCAAGTCAAAGTTGTGGCTATCTCTGTAATTCCGTGAACTGATAAGAATGAAAGCTACTATGTTATTCTGGTGTCTTGGTTTTATTTTTATTCCCCCCCCCCCATAAGGTTGCAGAAGAAAACCTGGAAAATAAGCGGCAAAATCAGTAATGGCTGAATCTGCCGATTTTGATTTCTCTCAGTTTCTCATTTTCCTAATTTCAGATCTTCAAATTAGTTGACACATTTTTATGTTCAGAAAGGAAGTCCTCATGAAAATTCATTGACATCTTAATATGATTTTTCTCCTAATATAAACATATTTGTAAAACATACTATACCCAAGCATATTCCACAAGCAGGGCATCCCTTTCTTTGCATGAGAGCCTGCTAGCTATTTTGGGCACCTCGATTTCACAGCAAGATCTCGCCTCTAAAAAACCCACTTTTTCCATTGCCACGATCTTGTGTGGTCGCATGACTCACATGGCAGCACAGCTGGGAAGATGTGTGTCCTAATTTTAGGACTCAGCATGTTGGAGAGCATGCCTATGTTGATACATTTTTGTGCACTTTACTTGTATTGCAAAATTCAGAGATGAGTGAATTTTGAAGGAGGACTCTGAATCTGGTTGCATATTATTTCCCAAAGTGTAAATTGTGGGATAACCAGCCTCACATAACCAACATGCTTATGTCTAATTAAGGCATGAAGGGCATCATCATCATCATTTATTTATTTATACCCCGCCCACCTGGCTGAGTTTCCCCAGACACTCTGGGCTGCTCCCAACAGAATATTAAAAATAAAATAAAACTTCTATCCTTAAAAACTTCCCTAAACAGGGCTGCCTTCAGATGTCTTCTAAAAGTCAGATAGTTGTTTATTTCCTTGACATTGGAAGGGAGGGCGTTCCACAGGGCAGGCACTAAGAAGGCCCTCTGTCTGGTTCCCTGTAACCTCACTTTTTGCAGTGAAAGAACCTGCAGAAGGCCCTTAGAGCTGAACCTCAATGTCTGGGCAGAACATACTGGGAGCCAATACAGCAGGACCATACAGTAAGCTGTTCTGCCAGGTTTAGCTTACTTTGGGAGGGAATGTTAATCAAGCCTATTGTTCCCCTTCAGTCTACCTGAGAATCACAGCGTGTGAAGAGGTCTGAGCTGCTTGCTCCAGTTGAACCACAAGACTCTCACCAGCCTTTCTTGAGTTCATATACCAATAATTTAGGAGCTTTCACCACTTGGTAACAAAACCAAGTTTTACTGCCAGTGCAACTTTCTGCATCACATACATCTGACCTTGTGCTACCTGTTGCTTCTCTGGTTACCAGAGCATGCTCAAAGTTCTCTCCATGCTGAAAGCTAGGGAGATCTGGCCTTCATGAAAACAGGTCTGGGCATGCTCAGAACAGACAGATGATTCTATCAGGGTTGTTGGGGCATCTCCTTGGAATGTCCTCTTGACAACAGGAGAGAGAGTGGGAAACTGCTCAAGTGGGGCTGGCAGTCCTTTTATAGAAATATGGGAGGGATATTATTATTATTATTATTATTATTATTATTATTATTATTATTTACAATTACTTCTGGGTTAGATATTAATTACTATAATTCATTTTAAACTAAAGTATCTCCCTTCAAAAATGCTTGAGCCTTGGCAAAGTTTACAAATTGAATAACCAGGTGACTACATTGTTCAAGAAACTGAAGGTTTCACTTCATCTTCAGATGCAGTCTCATAAAGAGTGTGTTTCACAAGTTCTACCTGTGGGATCTTTATGAAATCTGATTGGGAGAAAGAAAAAGCGGTCGAAAGGAAAGGGTCCATGCATGTTTAGGTTTATTGCCCATCTCCAATTATATTACAGTAGTCATGGTCGTCACAGCAGTTAATTTTGAAGGTCACCTTCTGTTCTGGAAATTCGTCTTCGATATCACAAAATGTACTAGTTACAGGTGGCTTACAGTTGAAACAGCAGTCTTGGTGTATTGCAACCAGCGTTCCTCCTAGAACGAGATCCAGAGAGAAAATAAGGAAAGAAAAGGTTTGACAAATTGCCCTTCTTGAATAGGTATCTCATAAACTAAAGTATCTTAAAGGCACAGCTCAAATGACTTTTTTCATATATTTCATATATTTTATTTCCTATATTTGTACTGATTCACATGATCATTTTGTATCGTCAGTATATGCAAATGGCTGGCTCATTAAAGGCTATATTGAACTTTTATTCTCAATAATAATGGAACTCACAGATGGCGAATACTCTTTATTATTTGTAAAAGGAATCTTTATATGAGTTCGTATTTTATTGTCCCTTTGGAGGCACACTGTATCTTTGTATTTTGGTCTTTCAGGCTGTGATGCTATATGGTTTAAAATTCTGATAATTTGTTTTGCTTGTTTACACTTTTTGTTGTTGTCAAGAAATCAATTAAAAATAAATAAATAAATAAAGTGGATGGTGGGTTGTCCTCCCCCCTTAAAACCAGCCAACATAAAATGTCTAAAATTTGCATGTCCTCATGAGATACACCTTGAGTAAGCTACTCGCATTCTCCTTCCTCCAGAGATGAGATAAGGGGAAAAGGGTCCACTGCTCAGAGAAGACTTTATTTTTTTATATATATAAATTTTTATTAATTTTTCAACACATATTAAAAGACAATACAAAACAATACATAGACAAACAAACATATAAACACATATAATTTCTTAACCTCTTTTTCTTAAACCTTGTTTCAACGACTTCCCCATACCTCCCTTTTCTGCATCCCTATTTTAAAGTTTCCCAGCAACCCCTAATTTCAATTACTTATAATTCACTTTCTTTAGTCCTTTTTCTCTTATCCAATTGTTTGTCACTGCAATTCTGTTTTACGTTACCCATGACATTTTAGCACTCATAAATTTTACAACAGTTCTTAAGATAAACTTTCAATTTCTTCCAGTCTTCTGCCACCGTCTCTTTCCCTTGGTCACGGATTCTGGCAGTCATCTCGGCCAGTCCCATATAGTCAATCACCTTCGTCTGCCACTCTTCCAGCGTGGGTAGTTCTTGTGTCTTCCAATACTTTGCTAAGAGAACTCTTGCTGCTATTGTAGCATACATAAAAAACGTCCTATCTTTCCTTGACACCAATTGGCCTACCATGCCCAGGAGGAAGGCCTCTGGTTTCTTGTGAAAAGTACACTTAAGTACCTTCTTAATTTCATTATAGATCATTTCCCAGAAGACCTTGATCCTTGGGCACGTCCACCAAAGGTGGCAGAAAGTACCTTCAGTTTCCTTACATTTCCAACATTTATTATTGGGCGTATGATAGATTTTTGCAAGCTTGACTGGGGTCATGTACCACCTATAAATCATTTTCATAATGTTCTCTCTTAAGGCATTACATGCCGTAAACTTTATACCGGTAGTCCATAACTGTTCCCAGTCAGCAAACATAATGTCATGACCAATGTCTTGTGCCCATTTAATCATAGCTGATTTAACCGTCTCATCCTGTGTATTCCATTTCAACAGCAAGTTATACATTCTTGACAGATTCTTAGTATTGGGTTCCAACAATTCTGTTTCTAGTTTTGATCTCTCCACCTGGAAGCCAATTTTCCTGTCCTGTTTGAAAACTTCATTTATCTGGTAATAATGAAGCCAGTCTCTTACTTTGGACTTCAATTTCTCATAACTCTGCAATTTCACTTTTCCCTCCTCATGTTCTATAATTTCCCAATATTTTGGCCATTTGGATTCCATATTAAGTTTTTTCACTTCCTTAGCTTCCATTGGTGACAACCACCTAGGGGTTTTGTTTTCCAACAAATCTTTATACCGAATCCAAACATTATATAATGCTTTCCTAACAATATGGTTTTTGAAACCTTGGTGGGTTTTAACCTTGTCATACCATATATATGCATGCCAGCCAAATCTGTTATTGAACCCTTCCAAATCCAAAATGTCTGTGTTTTCAAGAAGCAGCCAGTTTTTCAGCCAGCAAAAAGCCGCTGATTCATAATACAGTTTTAAGTCCGGCAGGGCAAACCCCCCTCTTTCTTTTGCATCAGTTAATATCTTAAATTTTATTCTGGTCTTTTTGCCCTGCCAGACAAATCTAGATATGTCTTTTTGCCACCTCTTGAAACAATCCATTTTATCCACAATCTGCAATGTTTGAAACAAAAACAACATTCTCGGCAAAACATTCATCTTAATAACAGCAATTCGGCCTAACAAGGAAAGTCTCAAATTTGACCATATTTCTAAATCTTTCTTAACTTCTGTCCAACATTTCTCATAATTACCTTTAAATAAACCACTGCTCAGAGAAGACTTTAACCCTGGCCCAAGACAAACATGCTGTACTTTGGACCAAGGCGTGCACCATGCAAGATCTTGTCTTTAGCTTGTCTTTATGTGGGAGGATCCTGTGCAGTTCTGCTGCTTTGCAAAAAGATTCCCTGCATGCAAGGAAGACATTCATGAAAGTGCAAAAAGCAACCATCCAGGCTCAAATCCTGCAAAGTGGGAGGATCTGAGACTGTGCTGTGCGGCTTCAATAGGAGGGAAGAAGGAGAGGCCTAACAGTGGGCTTCTGGGACTGTATTCCCCCCTCACCATCTTTTGAGAGAACACTAGTATTTTTGCTGCAAGAATTCCCTCTTTGTTTTATTAAAACAAAAGAAGAGAAAGTTTGGGGAGATGAGTTCCAACAGTTTGGGTATCTGCAGTTGGAGCTCCGGAATATAGCTTACCTCTAAACTCCTGCACAGTATAGCAGGCATGTGGTCCAGACGGCACTTCACAGACAGTTGGTTCAATAGCCACACTGGTTACAACATTGGTTTTGCCTTTCGTACATAACAAAGCATCTGCTTGGGAAGACAAAATGTACATGATCAAATCTCTTGCCAACCCAAATCTCAGGTAAGAAAGGACCAGACAACCTTAGCTGACAAATTTTGTTACAATACTTCATTTATACAGCAGAAAAGAAACCCTGAGGCTAGAGGTCATCCAGGTGAAATGTCACCCATTTTCATTATCCCTGGGTTTTCCCTTCTGGCTGAGTCATTTTCATGCCATTGCATAAATAATTTAGCTTTTGTGAGGAAGTAGAAACTCATCTTGACTGAAGTCTGTGGAACAAAGGACCAAGAGCATTGTTCTTCAAGTATGGTTCCTTAAATGTTGTTGGAGTGCAGCTCCCATTATCCCTGGACCCTGACCATTGGCTAAGCTGACTAGGGAGGATGAGAGGATGTTATCCACCCAACAACATCTGCTGACCCAAGTTTGAAGAACACTAGACTACAGAAGGAAGGTCCTGTTCAGACATAACAGGGAAGTTTAAGTTGTGAGGTCGAGTGGGCTGACAGACAAGAAGAGGAATGTTGTTAAGGAACACTAAGGAACAAAGAGGTTGAGTGACCAGAGGAAGTGATCAGAATGGAGAGAGGTCTTGGACATGGGCCATGAGCAATGAGCAGTGTCAAGCAACAGGTTGCATCTGAGGCAGAAATCCTTGCACTAACAGCTGGCTTTGTTGGAACCTACCTTATAAATTACTTTTGCCTGTACTGTGCCACTGAATTTCAGCAGAGATTTTTTTACACACAGCTGGATTGGATTGAATATTTGGCTAAATTTCCCTCATGTTTTTCTACAACACACAAATACGACGCCTAAATTGGCCCAGCCATTTTTGCGTGTGGAACAACCAGTCTTCTCCATTTTTTAAAATGAGATTCCCTTCTTTGCCAGGTCTTTGCTTAGGAATTGCTTTCTGTGTGAAAATCCTTCTCCGATCCCTTGTCAATGGACCTTACCTCCAGATGTGAGGAGAAGAAAGGCAGAGATTGCAAGGAGCAGGATGTGATTCTTTGGGGCCATCTTGGAATCAAGAGGGTTCTGTGGTCACAGCACAGCTCAAGTCACACTGGCTTTCAGCAAACTGGAGAAGAGCCTTCCTTTTATCCCCATGAAGAGACATCTCCAAAAGAATCCAAGAGAACATCATGTCCCCTGAAGAGGATCAAAGAGACTGCAGTGTGGTCCTATCAGCCCACTTGTGGACAAAATAAGAAGCTGTAATAGATACAACCCCACAATTATAAGTGCATTTATGTGTATATAATTAACTATGAATCCTATTTTTAAAATTAATTTGAATGAGTTACAGCATTTCATATTTGCTCCAGATCCTGATCCAGAACTGTTCCTACTAAAGTTTATAAATAATGCCCACACATAAAAACATTCCCCACTCCAATGCTATCTTGCAACTGAATGTAATTGTGTGCCAAGACCCCAAGGCTTCCTCCTTATGTTGAATAATAACAGATGGACACCATATATGGGCAAAATTTAGGCCACAACTTTATTGGTTAGCCAATGTGAGCAGTATTGGCTTAGGGATTGGAATTGAACCAACTATATCTAACTCCTGCCTGCAGGAAGTCTCACGAGGGCTATCCACCAGCAGGGGGAGCCCTGCTGATGCACATCAACTAGGAGCTCCTCCAGGGTCACCAGAGGCTTCAGACAGGAACCACGACCCCTGGATTCCTTTAATGGAATACCCTTTAGAATGGGAGGGCAGGTGATGGCCATACCTCCCCTCCCCCAAACCAGGTTTACCAATGCCTAATGTCACTCAAGCTGGTAAGGCTCACCGCCTATACCCTCACACCCTCAACCAACCTCTAATGCCCTCAAGGACTATGGCCAACCAAACATCATTTCCCCAATTGGAAAGATGTACACCATCAACATGGAACAAGGCCTCTTTGCTGAACATAATGGTGGGGTATGCAATCTCCCGACCCTTCAGCTCTTCCACCTTCCGTGTCACCACTCAGTTCACGAGTTTCCTGCCCTATTTAGTGGCGACTGGACAAAAACTGCAATGCCACAGGAGCATTTGTCCTAATTAGTGTTATGTTTGGAAATGCTGTTGTCAACTCATCAAAGTCCCTTTTATTGCTCCAAGTCAAGTCCAAGCCTTTCCTGAAGACCAAGTTATACTCTCCCAGCTGCACAATCAAAGCAATTGGGAGGGACGAGCGAGCTATCCCGGCATTCATGACCAGCAGAAACTCTTCCCATCGCATTCCACGCCTCGATATCCAGGAAACTCGGATGTTATAAGGCAATTGCCAGACTGCACCCCAAGCCACTGTCAACAGCACACACTTGGGCCCAGTGGACAATGCTGTGACCCACCATCCACATATGAACACCAATAGCCCCTGAAAATAAAACAATGACAACGCAGGATTAGAAGTGATGAAGTCTGGTTACAAATTATGGCGAATATAGCCTTTGTAAGCATCCAATCTCTAACGACCCATGTCTTTGATTTTGTCAGTAGGCAGGCCTCAATGAGCAGCCATTGTGGAAGCTCCTATCCTGAAAGAATGAGCAGTATATTCCCTGACCGGGAGGCCACAGGATGCCATGGCCTTATACATCACCCGTGTGAACTGATGGTGGGCGAGGTGGGTACCATCTTGATGTATCAGGAATACACCCGAACCAGGGGGCCTAAGGTAAATGTATTTCCTGGTGTCTTTAACAGGACAGGGACCTTATGTTCTGATGCTGTGAACTGGATAAGGGCACCTTTCCCCATTTGGTTGGCTTTTGATTGATGGATGCAGACCACCAACTCTGAACTAGATAAATTTACGTCTTCCAAATGCAGCCCCCTAGAGGAGCATCCCGGATCACCCTCGTTAACAACTTCACTCACTCTTAGGGAGCCAAAGAGGGTAACAGAGAAAGCAGCAGAGAACAAGCGAGAATCATATTTTGACCAATAAATTACTCTTACTTTTTAAAGTATTTGACAAAATAGGTTGAACGTGATAGGCCTTCAACCCTCACCGCTTGGTGGCTGCAACCTGCGCCATCCCTCAATCACCCTGTGGACTACAAATTCAGCACAGGGGTCCGTAAAATAAATGGATTTACTGAAGAAGGAAATAGCGGCTGACTGAATATTTAAAGTCTTAGCTGCGTGCCCCAAGTTATGCAGGTGTACAAAGTATTGAAGCACTTGATCTGTGGTGGGAGGCTGACTTTGCCCAACGTGAGGCTTAATATTAATTAACAAAGCCCTGAACAACTTAGGTCCAAGGTACCTTATGGACTGCCTGAACCCTTGTATCCCAGCTTGATCACTGAGACTATCTACAGGATAGTCAGGAGGTCCTACACACGAGTAGGAGCCTGGCAGAGACACATGCTCAACTGGCATGTTGTTACGAAAAAGGAGCAATGCTGCTGAGTGCTCCAGATGGCTGGAAAGCCAAACAGGATGTTTATGTTATGGGACTGTACCGTGGGAACCAGGGACAGTCTATTATGTGCTCTGAGCACCGGATGTTAGCTCAGAGTGTCACATGACCCTGTACTGGAAGTACATGGGTGGAGTTATTTTCTCTCTGCAGCTGGGTATCAGAGAGTGCAGACATGTTGTTCTCTGCACTGAGGAAAGACAGAAATAAAGGCATGTAAATACATTTCTGTCTGTCTCTTTCCCCTCCCTGGGGATGGCAGGGAGTGAGGGAGGAGGAGTGGCTGTGTTCTTCTTTCACGTTTGAAGAAGGATCGGCCGATAAAGACCTCGCCTTGTCTTGCCGGGAGTCGCTGACGGGGGAGGCCAACAAGAAATCAAGCCGGGCACCTGGATAGAGTGCCAAATTCCTCTGACTGACAAGGCTTGATTCAACATATGGTAGCAGAGCTGCTGGTTATCTGATCCATGGGAATCAGCATGAGAGGTGAGAGGTTGATGGATCGTGTGCCATCCTCTGCACCAAGGAAAGAAGATAACGTCTGCAATTGCAGCCAGAAGCTGAACAGACGGCTGGCACCAAGAGGGGGTGTTTTCCAAGCAACGGAGCCCCAAGAAGGTATGCTGAATATCGGGCTAAAAGTGTGAATGCAGATTGATTTATTCTCTGGTTCACGAGAGCTGCGTTTGGAAAAAACAGCTCTGAGAGTGAAGGCTTGCATACCACAGATTTTTGTGGTCAGATAACGAAGAGGTATGCACAGTTGCTAAGCAACGACGGTCAGTCGGCAGTGGAAAACTACTGACACCTGGGGCTGGCTCAGTCAGAGCCGGGAAAGCGAAAGTTGTTTTGACTGTGAGACTGTGGAGATTGCCTGCCTGCCTGAGTGAGAGGCAGAAAAACAGCTCAAAAAGGAGCTTTTGGATTTTAACTAGCTCGAGGGTGAAGAGCTGAGACTTGGATTCAAAATGGATCCCAAGAAGGGGGGAGCCTTGCCTTACCCGCCTCCCCTGACTAATGACAATTATTCATCTTGGTCTGTAAAGATGAAGGCCCTGCTGCAGAATCAGAGGATTTTTGGGGTGATTGAGAACCCCATCCCTCAAGCACCAACCAGAGGTTGGGAATCGCAGAATGTGAAGGCCAGGACGGCTATAATTCTGTGTGTCTCGGATGATCAACTTGTGCATATTCAGGATTTGGAATATGCGCGTGAGATTTGGGAAACGCTGCGTAGAACACACCAGAGAGATGCTGGCTCTTCAGCGTTGTTGTATTTTGAGAAGCTGACCAATCTGAGGCTTGCGCCTGATGGAGATGTTCAAGCGCACCTGACGGAAATGAAATATCTGCGCCAACAGATGGTGGAACGCAATTTCCGTCTGCAGGAGGAAGTGTTTTGCTTCATGATGATTAACAGCTTAAATCGGACTTACAAAACCGTTGCCAGTCAGCTGGGTTCCCTCCCCGCGAACGATTTGACCGCGGAAAGGGTGTGTGCCGTTGTTTTGAATGAACACGACAGGCTTGCTGCACTGGAGGTGAAGGACAGGGGGAGGGAAGAACGGAGTTCTAATTCCCCCACTGATGTTGCTACTGGAGAGGATGCTGTAGCTTTGAACGTTGTCCGATGCTACAATTGCGGACAGACTGGGCATCTTCAGCGGAACTGCAAGAAGCCACGCCAGCCGAAAGGAGCGAAGGACCGCTCAGCAAAGCCTGAGGCAGCAGGCAAAGGTCATACCAAGCCTATGGTGGAACCTGCAAGGGCTTTGATGGCGAAAGGAACCACGCCAGATGTTGGGAACGCGTTTATTATCGACACTGCAGCGACGGTTCATATGTCCCCACACAGAGGACTCTTTTCGACGTTTAAGAAGCAAAGCTTCGCTGTGGAACACGCCAACGGTCAGAAGCTGGAGGCGACTGGGGTTGGATCTGTGTATCTTAAGAGTCTGAACTTGACAATACACAATGTTTACTTGGTTCCTGAACTGAAGTTCAATCTGCTGAGTGTTTCGCAGATTGCAAAGAAAGGACTGAAACTGTCCTATGATGATAAGAGCTGCGAGATCTTCAAAGATGGAGAGTTATATCTTTCTGCCAGACAGAAAGGTGGACTGTATTTGTTGGACTTTAAGCAAAGTGATTACATGGAATGTAATTCTGAGTCTAACATGATTTCTCTTGCAGGTGTGACCAAAACGAGCGCCAAGAAGGTGGCCAGGGTCGACAGAGCGTTTCAGCGGGTGTATGCTGATGTGATTGGTCCTCTAGAACCATCTAGAGGCAATGCAAGATTTTATCTTGTGTGTGTGGATCATTTCTCTAACTTTGTCTGGGTTTATGTGTTAAAGAAGCCACAGGAAGCCTTAGAAAGGTTTCAGGAGTTTTGTGACAAAGTTAAAGATATGCATGATGCTAACATTGATTGTCTTTTGACAGATGAGAAGCAGATTTTTCTTTTACAGGATTTCCAGAGGTTCCTGCAGAAGAAGGGGATCAGACACAAGATTGCTGTTTCAGCGGAAGCGTGGAACAGGGGTGTCTGTGTAAAAGTGAACAAAGAATTGCAAAAGGGGATGAATGCGCAATTGCTTAGTTCACATCTGCCACATGAGTTCTGGGCGGAGTCACTCATGTCGTTTTGTCATGCGTGGGTGAGAAAGGTTTCAAGAGAGTTGGGAAGTTCTCCTTTTGAGAAACTGTTCCAGAGAAAACCTTCTGTTGTCCATTTCAAGGTTTTTGGGTCTCATGTGAGGACAGAAGCTCCAGGTGGAGTAAAGAATGCCAGAGGCATTTTTGTGGGATATGAAAAGGGTCTCTACAGAGTAATTTTGTCTGAATCTGGTCAGGTGATTCTTACAAAATTTCTAGAGAGTGCTCCTGAAAAGGAGACAGTCATAGTGCACACATTTCCCACAGAGGACGATTCAGATGATGATGATGATTTCACAGATTACAGTGGTACTGAGAGTGACAGTGATAGCTCAGAGAGCTCTGTTATCACAGTCATTGAGAGGAAATCTCACACAATGGATAGACCTTCACAGGTGAAGGATGAACCACTGTTTACTGTTGGAACTGGTTCTCCTAAGAGTCCTGAGGCTGAACCAGTGAGCAGAGAGGATCAGCACCTCTTGCGCAGGTCTGAGAGAGTCACAAAGGGTGAACCACCCAAAAGGTACTCAGAAGAGTATGCTAATTTAGCTGTTGCATGTGTTGCTGTTGTACACAACCGAGGACAGGTTGGAGCTGTGTCTAAGTCAGAGACAAAGACACAACAGAGAGTTGCTAGCCAAGGGAATGCAGATGCACTCATTCCTTGGAAGCCAGACAACCAGAGAGGTACACTGGGGAAACCAGTGGCGGGGAGTTCCAAGGGTGGAACTGAAACAACAGGGGAGTGTTATGTGTATAACAACTGTTTGTTTTCTTCTCTGGATCACGCTATGCATGCCGCAACACGCATTGATTCTTTTGGGGGAGGTTGTTACGAAAAAGGAGCAATGCTGCTGAGTGCTCCAGATGGCTGGAAAGCCAAACAGGATGTTTATGTTATGGGACTGTACCGTGGGAACCAGGGACAGTCTATTATGTGCTCTGAGCACCGGATGTTAGCTCAGAGTGTCACATGACCCTGTACTGGAAGTACATGGGTGGAGTTATTTTCTCTCTGCAGCTGGGTATCAGAGAGTGCAGACATGTTGTTCTCTGCACTGAGGAAAGACAGAAATAAAGGCATGTAAATACATTTCTGTCTGTCTCTTTCCCCTCCCTGGGGATGGCAGGGAGTGAGGGAGGAGGAGTGGCTGTGTTCTTCTTTCACGTTTGAAGAAGGATCGGCCGATAAAGACCTTGCCTTGTCTTGCCGGGAGTCGCTGACGGGGGAGGCCAACAAGAAATCAAGCCGGGCACCTGGATAGAGTGCCAAATTCCTCTGACTGACAAGGCTTGATTCAACAGTTCTCTCCCTCATGGTTCAGGAGATTCAAAAGCTTTCTTCAGCACGAACATCACAGTGACTGATACCTAAGAGGCATCAGCACACTTCAGGATCAGCAGAGCATAGGCAGTCAGCATACAGACACAGCAGCACAGCATTTTGGCTAAACTATGTTTATTTACATATACACACTCAGAGCATCGTAACTCAGCTCCTTCCTCTTCAGCATCAGACAGCAAAGAGAAAGAACAAAGGACAAGCGTCCTACATCATGAAAACACAGTAATGCAAACATCCTGTCTCCGTCACTTCCCACAATGTGGAATGAAAACATACACCGTCATGTGATAAAAACAACCCCATGACTGCAATACAGGAAGAGAATCCTAACACATTGATCATTCCTTGAGTTTGCAAGCTTCATTTGGCAGCAAGAAGAAACCTAGCCCTTATTGCCATCGGCTCAGTCTTGTGGAATACTTTGCAAATTGTCACTTGCTGATCCAGTGTGTTTTTGCAGTTAAACTAGGACAAGTAGTTTGAGAGACAGAGAGATTTATACATCTTCAGATGACATGCTCTCTGAAGAACTCTACTTCCAGAGTTCCTTGTGCAAGTGCAGAGATAAGAGGAAGAGGAAGAGGAAGGAGAAAGTACCATAACAATTAGGGACTGTGGATGCTGTTGAAATACAATTACAGACGCAAGATCTACCCACTCTGGAAGAATGGCAAACAAAGTTGATTGACTTTATGGGATTGGCAGAAATGACTGGCAGAATCCGTGACCAGGGAGAAGAGTCGGCAGAAGAAGAATGGAAGAAGTTCAAGGACTATCTACAAAAATATTGCAATATTAATGAATGTTGAATGATGCAGGATTGAAATTAATTGGTTTCTAGCTGTAATGGTAATAAGATTATGAAAAAATGGTCCCTTTTTTCTTGGTAAACAATCAAGAGCATAAGATATAAAAATATAAGAGGATGGTTAGAAAATAAGGGGTTTAATTGTAATGCTGGGAGATAAGGATTTGCTGGATAAACAATTTGAACTGGAATACAAGAAGGGGAGGTATGAGGAGGTCAGTGAAAGATGTTATTGAAAAATAAGTTTTGAATGTTATGTTTTTTATTATTTTTTCTTTTTAATTTTTTCTTTTTATTGTTTGTAAAAAATGGAAAATGCTAATAAAATATCTTATAAAAAAAATGAAATACAATTACAGTGGTAAGGTAAAGGTAAGGTAAAGGGACCCCTGACCATTAGGTCCAGTCGTAGCCGACTCTGGGGTTGCGGTGCTCATCTCGCTTTATTGGCCGAGGGAGCCGGCGTACACCAGAGCAGCACACGGAAATGCCGTTTACCTTCCCGCCGGAGCGGTACCTATTTATCTACTTGCACTTTGACGTGCTTTCGTACTGCTAGGTTGGCAGGAGCAGGGACCGAGCAATGGGAGCTCACCCCGTCGCGGGGATTCGAACCACCGACCTTCTGATCGGCAAGTCCTAATTGCCGCGTCCCAATTACAGTGGTACCTCTGGTTACATACTTAATTCGTTCCGGAGGTCCGTTCTTAACCTGAAACTGTTCTTAACTTGAAGCACCACTTTAGCTAATGGGGCCTCCAGCTGCCACCGTGCCGCTGCTGCGCGATTTCTGTTCTCATCCTGAAGCAAAGTTCTTAACCTGAGGTAATATTTCTGGGTTAGCGGAGTCTATAACCTGAAGCATATGTAACCTGAAGCGTATGTAACCCGGGGTACCACTGTACTGCTAGCACTGCTCTCCTCTACCCATGTGCCTCTAATATCTTCCCCAAATCTGTTGTGGAGGGTTGGTGGGGGGATGCAGAACACATTGGGCAGCAGCACAGAAAAAGGAGAAAAGTGTTGTTGCACAGGTGCAAATCCTTGCACTAGTGGGATGACTGCATTGGATCCTATTCAATGATTTACTGAATTGTGACCTCTTCACACATTATGCCTGCTTTTGTGCACACATCTGCATTGGATTAAAATAAATATTTGGATATGATATTTAAAAGCCCCTTTTCATTTTTCTCGAACAACTACTCTTCGTTGTTATCGGTCACATGATTCTTTTGCCAGCCCGGTTAAGTTCTTGTAAAATGAATCTCTTAGTAATTGCTTGTCACTCCTGAGTGCAAAATCTTCTTCCACCCCTCTTCCCCCGGTGTGAGGAGGAGGAAGGTACAGATTGCAAAGATCAGGATCTGTTCCTTCAGGGCTAGTTCAGAATAAGGAAGTTTCTGTGGGTTAATGTGGGTCACTCTGGCCTTCAGCACACTGGAACAGATGCTTCCTCTTATCTCCACGATGACATGTCTCAAAAAGAACCAAACAGGATATCATGTTCCCTTAAGAGGATTAAACACAAAGTAGAGTGGGCCAAGAAACCATAAGCAGCCGACTCATGGACAAAATAAGCATCACCATTGGATTTGTTGTTGTTGTTGGCATGCATGATTCTTGAGAGACAATGGAGTGCGCCCCTGGGGGTGAAGTCAAACCTCTGTGTTAGCACCAAAGTGACCTCTTTTGGGGGCAAGCCTGGGCAGTATGTATGGAGGTCCTGGGGTTCCCAGATGATAAGACCCCCTCCTTTCAGTTTCACTGATGGGTCCAAAGAAAAGCAGTGCAAAACAATTGGCACCAGCATGGCTGCAGGAGTTGCTGGAAGGAGGCATACAAGACTCCATCTTAGGGACTGCACTCTGGATTAGTGTAAGGTTTACTCCCTAGCCTTTTCTTCTCCCCACAATATCTTACAAAGCAGCAGAGTTTAGGATAAGAGTTTTCCTTCTTTTTGATGGACTACTTTTCTAGGTTGATGAGCCCCATCTATCTCTCACTTCCCTCTACAGTAAGAGCAAAACCACCTTCTTGACTGTTGGATCATCTCTTGATCTCGTCTGTATAGTTAGAATTTTGCTTCTAAAACATAATTCCAACCTATACTTCCAAATAAAGCAATAGCTTGAATTTTTTTTGGTGCATGGAAGCATACAGATAAGTCCCGACTGACTTAATTTGACTGCAGTCCGTGCTTCCTTCACTTTTACAATCATAATTTCTCCAATTTTGTTGTTTAGTCGTTTAGTCATGCCCGACTCTTCATGACCCCATGGACCAGAGCATGCCAGGCACTCCTGTCTTCCACTGCCTCCCGCAGCTTGGTCAGACATTTCTCCAATACCCTTATGTAATGAAGATCTGCTTCCCATTGCAAAGAAGGTGTAGAAGGGCTGAAAAAGGGTGAGTCCTTATTATCTCCCCCCCTAGAACATCTCTCTCTCTCTCTCTCTCTCTCTCTCTCTCTGTGTGTGTGTGTGTGTGTGTGTGTATGTGTTACAAGGAAAATTTGGATCACAGTAGTCTAGATTATGCACTGAATTGATCCAGTTAAGGCTGATTGAGGCTTTGATCGGAGTGGGTTGAGGCAAAGCCTGGTCCGGCCCATCCGGAGTGAAGCAAGGTTGTCAGAGGGTGAAGGGCTGCATCTTGTCTCAGCCACCTCCTGGTCTTCTACAATGATGCATCTTCTGCAGGACAGTAAGGCTTACACCATTTGGGATGACAATGACAAGATGCCATCTCAGACTGGTCTCAGCACCACTCCTTTATGCTCATTGCTCCCAGCCTGTTCATCCTCGCTGCCACTCACATCAGCACATTTACTGCAGCTCTGACTCCTGTTGTAGGGTGTGGGAAGGAAGCCAGGCAAGGTGTTGGTGGCAGGAGTGCAGTCTGGCAGGGACCACAACCCCAGTATTTTCCTCCTTGGACACAAAGTCCACAGCCCACTGCAACTCCATCTTTCCCCCTGAACTGACCATATGTTTAAAACCCTGATTAACATTAGGGCTGCTCCCTGATTCATTTTGGGACATAAATCCAGGTCATGTTGGGTCAGCCATGGATTACCCCAGGTCAGATCAGGCCATGCACAGCCCTAGATAATGACTTTGTCTCCATTCCACCCAGTGCTTTCCCCCCAGGGGGTACTCAAGGGTACACAGTACCAGCACCTCTTTGTTGTTGTTAATAAGTGTGGCACTTACTGTAACAACATCATGGCGAGTACCAGCACCTATTTTTCTAGGAAAAGAGCACTGATCCCACCTATCCTGCAAAGAGTTGCAATGAATTACAATGACTGACATATGAAGGGGAACTTAATTGATTCCCTCTGTCCAGGGCCCCAAAGAACCAGTGATTCTGTATCCAATGAGTAGAGAGATTGCAACAAAGAAGACAACCTGTAGTTTTTATCCTACAAGTCCCAATTCACAAAAATAATTGCAAAATGATTAAGTAGAAATAAGCATTTATTATAGAGAGAGACTGTGTCCACTTTCTAAACAGAAAGAGCTCATTAAATTAGGAAACACTGTGCTACCAGTTGCTTCTCTTGCTACCAGAGCACGCTCAAAGTTCTCTCTATGCTGAAAGCTAGGGAGATCTGGCCTTCATGAAAACAGGTCTGGGCATGCTCAGAACAGACAGATGATTCTATCAGGGTTGTTGGGGCATCTCCTTGGAATGTCCTCTTGACAACAAGAGAGAGAGAGAGAGAGAGAGAGAGAGAGAGAGAGAGAGAGACTGCTCAAATGGGGTTGAAAAGTTAGCAGTCCTCTTAGAGAAACATGGAAGGGATAATTAATAATAATAATAATAATAATAATAATAATAATAATATTGCAATACTTTTGGATTAGGACTGGCAGCAGCATTTTCCTCCCTTCCTCTACCTTCAAGATATCTGGAGCTTAAATTATAGGAGCACAAACACACTTTCTCTGTTCTAGTGAAGGGTCTTGGCCAGTAACTGATTGTTGAGAATATTTTCAACATCTATCTAAACTTTAGCCTCAATTCCTCACCCCTTTTTGGTAATGGAGATGCAGCTTAGGCCCCGGTAAAGTGTAACACCCCACCTCACTGTGAAGTGCTTGGGCCCTGGCAAATTTTAGAGATAACATTGAATTATGGGTAAAAAGGAATTGTTTTTACAGTAACTGGGTGTAATTTAGACACTGCATAAGGATTACTCCTGAACGAGAAACTAATGACAAATACTATTGGCAAAGTTTAGTGACTGAATGACCAGGTGACCACATTGTTCAAGAGACTGAGGGTTTTACTCCATTTTCAGAGGCAGTCTCCTTTTATCTCGATAATGACACATCTCAAAAAGAACCAAACAGGATATCATGTTCCCTTAAGAGGATCAAACACAAAGCAGGGTGGGCCAAGAAACCACAACCAACCCACTAATGGACAAAATAAGCAGCACCATTGGATTTGTTGTTGTTGTTGTTGCTGGCATCCGTGTTTCTCAAGAGACAATGGAGTGCGCCCCTGGGGGTGAAGTCACACCTTTGTGTTAGCACCGAAGTGACCTGTTTTGGGGGGCAAGCCTGGGCAGTGTGTATGGAGGTCCTGGAGGACAAGACCCCCCTCTCAGCTTCACTTACGAGGTCCAAATGAAAGCAGAACAATACATTTGGCATAAGTATGGCTGCAGGAGTTGCTGGAAGGAGGCATACGCCATCCAATCGTCTTAGGGACTGCACTCTGGATTTGTTTATGCCTTAGCCTTTTCTTCTTCCCACAATATCTCACAAGGCAGCAGAGTTTACGATAAGAGTTTGCTGCATGGAAGCATACAGATTTGTCCCAAATGACTTAATTTGGCTGCAATCGGTGCTTCCTTCACCTTTACAATCATCATTTCTCCAATAAACTCATGTAATGAAAACCTGCTTCCCATTGCAACGAAGGTGTGGAAGGGCTGAAAAAGAAAGAGTGAGTCATTGTTATCTTCCCCCTAGAATCTCCCTCCCCCCCTCTTTCTCTGCCTGTGTGTGTGTGTGTGCGTTACAAGGAACATAAAATTTGGATCACAGTAGTCCAGATTATGAACTGAATTGCTCATGTACAGGACAATAATTATGATTGGACCAAGAGATTGTAATGCTAATGACTCTGAAACTAAGAGAGTATTGGATTCGGCACTGAATTTTCCTGGATTGGATTCAACTTCCATATGAAAGTGATGTTTTTTTAAGGTCATGTAGATGAATGCAATTAAGCAAGCATTGTCCTCATTCTAAACAGGAGCACACATTTTATCCTCCACAACTTCATTTCAGACATAAGGACTTTGTGAAGAGTGGAGGTGCTTGCTTCTCACTGCTGATCTGTGGGTCAAGGGTGGTATACAGATTATAATAACAGCAGCAGCAGCAGCAGCAGCATGAACCCAACCTGCATCTTGAAAAGAACAGAACCATTTGCACAGAGTCATTACACACAGTCAATTAAAATGCATGTATACCTTTAACCCTTATCCCCAATAAAGAACTTGTCACACCAGGAAGAAGGAAAAGGCTGGTTTATTACATGGAAAAGCAAAGAATGAATATGTTCTGCTTTAGACAGCCTGTTAAAAAACCTGCAGGCAGCAAAATGACCATGGTTACATTCACACACCTTATTTCTGTAGAGCAAAAGTGTCCCTAGGTACCTAAAAGCCCAGAGGGTGAGCGCAGGGACAGGACACTAGCTGGTCTCTCCATAAAAGATAGGAAATGTATTGGAGTCACAGAGAGTTCATGAAATGTATTTGGAAAAGAGAGCCTTCTTTCATTGCCTGTTGCTGCTGGCAGGGTTGAGGAGAATGAAGGGTGTCATTTCCCCAGCTGGAAACATGAACTAGGAGGGAGGCTTGGTGAAGTGCAAAGAGAAGAGAGGGGGCTGGCAAGATGCAAATGGGGAGAAGGGGGTTTGGTAGGGTGAGGGTTTGGTAGGTTGCAAAGGGAGGGCTTAATGCAATGGGTGATTTGTAGGTGGGATTGGTGATTAAGTTGAGGAGGGCAGGCAGCCCCTAGTAATAGAATACAATGTAATAAAAAGAAGCAATATGTATAAACATGAAAACTCTGCAACATCTAGCACAATTGCTACAACAGACAAATCATTAGGTTGCCCTTCAAGATCCTCAGCAATTTGCAGGTGGCCAGTGGATGTAACAGGAATCTATGGTTGTCTGCTATATACAATAGGAACTTTCCTCCATGAGGCTCCCTTGGAATGAAGTGAACGGAAGTTGATAACAGGTGTGCCTGTTTTAAAGAGCCAGGCCACATCCCAGACTGAAAAAGGAGACAACCGAAAGGAGCAGACCATATGCATTTGTGGGGGGGGGGGGGGTCTTCAGATGGCCTTCATACCTGTCTACATGTCCCTGTTGCAGAAATCAAAATTATCGCAGCAGACATTATTCACCATGTACTTCTCATTTTTGTTGCTAACAGATGTCACCTCAAAGCCAATGCCACACATTTCATCATTTTCAGCACAGTAGGTCAGTCTCCATACAGGTTTCTTAGCTATGAGGGTAGTGGGTAGAATCAATTGGAACAGAAAATGAGTACAAGCATTAATGTTTCTGTTCCCTGATTGCCATTTATACTTCATATAGTTACTTATGTTTCAAAACACATTCCATACAACCCATTTTATCATCAAAACAGTAGGGGACACTTGCTTCCATTGTATAGATGTGATAAAGCAAGGAAAATTCAGCATTGCACAACTGAGAGTGCATTGATAACTCAGCTGTAGGTCACAAAAATGTTTTGTATGAAGCTTCAATCCGTAGCATATCCAAGTAAGAAGGATAAAGTGGCAAATGGGATGTTTTGCCCCATCAAATAAACCAAAGGGCATGGAACTACTGTGCCAATTCATGTACCAATATCTGAAATCACTGAAATTTGCATGGGCAATATTTTACACCAATGTTTACCATGGCAGTGGTGGAAAGGTCTATGGCAGGGGTCCTCAAACCTTTTAAACAGGGGGCCGGTTCACTGTCCCTCAGACACTGTTGGGGGCTGCTGAGATAAACCCGGTGGGCCTGTAGTTTTAGGACCCCTGCCTTAGAAGGTCACAACCTTGTCATAAGGGATGATGGCCATTTCCTGTTTGTCTCTAGAAACACATGGTACACACAGGTACACTGCCTCTAAAAATTCTAAAGTTCCATTTAGCTACCAGAAGCCTATGAAGTGTTCACATCTGACTTAAGAGCCAGGCTTAAATCCACACATGAAGTTCACAGGGTGATCTCAAGCCAGTTTTTGAGCCTGAACTCTCTTACAGGGCTGTGGCAAGAATAAAACAGAATGGAGAGAAGAAAGAAGAAGAGCTATGTACCCTGAACTCCTTGAGAAAAGGATAGGATTAAAATGACAGACAACTAGAAAATCCCTCCAGGAATTTGTCTTCTTGTGATTTTTTTTTTTAACAAACCATCACCAACACCACCACTAAAAGAAGAGCACAACTGGGCTTGACTTAATGTCAGCTGCGGAAGAGTCATCCTCGCCCCTCCAGCTCCATCATTCTCATCATTCTCAGCCCTCTTATCGTGTTCCTCATAGGAACACCAGATGAGCCCTGCTGGATCAGGCCAATGGCCCATCTAATCCAGCATCCTGTCTTCCCAGTGGCCACCCAATGCCTGTGGGAAACCCCCGTGAGCAGGATTCGAGCACCTTCCGATTCCCATCAACAGGCATTCAGAAGTCCTGCTGCCTCTGACCCTCCCAGGACGCACGCAAATAAATCACCCCCCCCCAACCTCACACTTTCCATGTAGCCTTGGGCACAATCTCCCTCCCTCCCCAACCAGGTGCCTCTTGCAAGTATGACCCCCACCCCTGCCTCAGCTTCCTTTCCCCCAGGCCTACCAGAAACACGGCTCTATCCATGTTTTTACATGCCTTCTTCCCACCATGCTTCGCCATGTTCCTTCCTTTTCCTCAGTATGTCACGTAGAGACACTGTCAGGAGAAATGGTGGGATAGAAATCAATATACAATGTGAGGGTCCTGTTCCCACCCTCACCGCCTCTGCCAGGCTCACGCTTCCCCAAAATTCACCTCAGGTGGAGGGGAGGGAGGGCACCCTTTCCCCCTGCCCTGAAGTTGGCGACATCAGCGCCACACCCGCCCCCCGCTGCTGCGGCCAGTGAGGAAACACAAAAGCGCCGGTACATTACCTCTCTCCACCCTTTCTCTTTTTATTTTAAATTTCCATGGAGCCCCAGAGAACAAGGGCTCATGTGTACCTGTGTGAGAGCGAATTGCTTTGTTCCATCTGTCCGAGAGTTCCCGGATGCAGCACCCCCCTTTTTTCTTTGCTCCTTTCCCTCAGTTGTGTGTCCTGCCCAGTGCTCCTGCATGAATCCCCTCAATGCCCAGTTTGTACTCTTGTGCCAAAATTCCAAAAGGCCCCACCCACTTCCACGTCCTGACCACACCTCAGTGGTGGGTGTGCATGCATGTGTAAAAGGCAACGGGCCAAAGGGACTAAGCACATGCGTTCGTTCTTTTCAACAGAATTGCCACACCACGCCGGGTTTACCTTGCCACGCTTCCTGCGGCCAGTCAGAAGCCTCGCCGCCCACTCAGTCAGTTCCCGCCCACTGAGGTAAACCCAGTATGGTGTTTCAGTCAGTCAGTCAGCAGCGTTTCGCTCAGTCAGTCCCTGCACGCTGAGGTAAACCCGGTGCGGAGCTTTGGCCAGCGGGCTGGATTTATAAGCCTGGCGGACCAGATCCAACCCACGGACCATAGTTTGAGGACCCCTGGTCTATGGGAACAGTTAACAACGCATCCAGGGAAGGATGAGAGATTTCTGATACTTCTCAGTGGCTTCAGATGTCAAAAAAGCATATCTGACGGGAAAATCTAGCATTTAATCATAGTGAATTGTTTCCCACAGATTTTGGAAGGGGTTGTTAAGCAATCTTTGTTTATCATATAGATCTATGTCTTCCCGTATGCAATTCAACATAGAGATCTGCATTGTATATTGGAAAAAATCTAGGAGTGGAAAAAGGAACCAGCCCCACCAATTACCCTTGGGGTGAGATGGTTAATGCTGAGGATATTGCCTCCACCACCATCTTTCCTGGAGATTTATGCTCCTTTTGCACCACCCTCTTTTCCCCAGCCGGAAAATGGTACCGCCTATTGCAGCTGCCCAAACTACTGCAGCTGCCATTTCAAAATTGGGAGAGAAGGAAAAGCTTATAGACTTTTCAAAGGTGTCCTGCAAGCAAACCTTTGGATCCCAACACCTTGGAAGTCCTAATGGGGCTCTTGCCCCTCCAAACTGCATCCACTTTGGGCAAAAGAGGAAAAAGTTAAAACCATTGCTATATTTTCCCTTATCGTGAATGGGAAGCACGGAGCATTTTATACACAGTGGCTCAAGATCCAGATTATGGACTAAAGCCGTGCTATTTTTCTGGGAAAAGTGGTGCTGGAACTCACCATGAACGCCTTCCTTGTTCTCTTATAATGGCAATGGTATCTACCTGGAGGGGTCCAGCTGAAAAAAAGTTCTGGACTAAAGCACAGAGAACACAGAGCATCTCAGAAGCTGACTGATTACAAAAAAAGGACAGGGAATGCAGGTAAAAGGTAAATCGAGACTTCCGGTCAGCGCCAGCAACTGTAATGGCGGATTTCCTCTGATTTCCGGAGGAAATCTGCTTCGTGGAGCCAGGGTTCTACCGCTACGGCGAAGCGGGGACCCGAAAAAAATCACAGGCGGGGAAGCCTGTGAACTGAAGGCTCGGCGGGCTCCATTTGCGTCCCCCCCGCTGCAAAGGAGCCTTTTTAAAGGCTCCGGAACATACCGGGGGTGAGCGGCGCGGAGCTGAGAGCTGTCTACCCGTCTCCGCGAAGCGAAGCCGCATGCCATGGTTGGAGAGCGCTGACTTCTTCCTTTGAAATTTGGACTAAAAGTAACAACCCGTGAGTATTACGGAAATTGGACATTAAAAATCACCCTTTTTTGATTCGGCACGAGCGGGGAAGGCGTAAAGAGGAAGTCCGTCTCCCCCTTTTGTAAACATTTTAAAGCAAGGACTAGATAACTAAGGTTGAAAAGAACATCTTCTTCGTGGGAAGTCAAAAGTAACTAATTTCACGTTTTGGCAGTATAAGTGAATGTGCTGGAGGATAAGAATTAATTCTGAAAGTGGATTGATACCCCTCCCCCAGGACCCGGGAGCGATCCGCGAGGGAGCCTGTTGGAGAGATTTAAAAGACTTTGACAGCTGTCAAATTAGCTGTCAAAGCTGAGAGGGAAAAAAAAGAGAGAGAACTTTGTTTCTATTGCCTCGGCTGGTTATATTTGTTACATATAGGTAACAAATTGTCGAAAACCAAGGAAAATAAAGGACTTTTGGATTTACAACTGGAAGGAATACTAAGTAACCAGTACTCCCCTAGAGGGGGCTCTGGGACATTACAGAATGGCTGTAAGTGGAAAAATACAGACGGCACTCGAGAAGATATTTCGAAGCCTGGGAAAACTTCACGAACAAAGCATTGTTTTGGCTAAAAATGTCATAATATTGAATGAAAAAGCAAACAAACCTGTGGAAATTGGAAGGGACTTGACTCAAGTCTCTGTACCAGAACAAAAAGACTGTGCCCTTGAACTAAAAACTCTTGCAGCTGAACAAGAAAAGGAACTTGAGAAATTTGAAGAAGCTACATATGACAACTTAGAGGGAAAGGAAGGAGGAGCTATAATGCAGCAGAGGATTAAAGAAAGAAGCAAAAAACAAGATTTGGATTACAATCATGAATATGGAGACCTGGCAGGCCAGAGGCCTGTAAAGATGGACTTAAAGGGAAAGGTAAATTTGACCAAAGTGGAAGCAGGAGTTTTTGGGACATTTGGTCTTAAAAGAAGTAAAAAACAAGATTTGGATTACAATTTTAAATATGGTGGCCTGGCAGGAAGAAGTATGGACCTTATGGGGACAGAGCTTCTCCGAGATCTGGCGTTTAACATAAAGGACTATCAAAAAAACCGGCAGAGAGGAAAGGAGAGAGATTTAAGGGCCTCGGATGTGAGATCACCAGGCTGATACCAGATGGATTGATGGACATTGGTTGGGGATTGAAACCGGGAAAAGTGGGGAGTGGGGTTTTGGGTATGCAAAGGCGGTATAAATATATTCTTTTTTTCTTTCTTGTAAATAATCTGTTTTGCTATTTTAGATTAAAATGGGGAAATCGTGAAATGGAATTGGAGTCGACTTTAGAAAAAGGTATTAAGAATAAGATTTGATGTACCAAGATTGAGATTTACGTCAAAATTGGTTAAACAAAAGGATTTAAATATAACAAGGTAAAATTTGGGGACAGGAACTTGTTGAACTAAAAATTGAATTGGAATACAAGAAGAGGAGATGTGGGGAAGTCAAGGAAAAATGTTAATGAAAGATATATGTTTGTTTTTGTTTTTTTTCTTTTTGTGTGTGTGTGTGTGTTTTTTTTTGTTTTTTAAATTTTTTTTGAAAACTTCAATAAATATTTTATGGGAAAAAAAAGAGGATATACTGGGGGGGGGGGAGGTAAATCTTGGGATCCTTCCACACTTACCGAAAGGCAACATTGTATAGACAAGACACGTCCCATTTTCTGAGTTGGTTTCACAGGTTTTATTAACTTCATTTGGAGTACGTGAGTTGGATAGTTCACATTTCAGGGTGCTTGCTCCAAAATAATAATAATAATAAGAATAAGAATAAGAATAATAATAATACAAAAAGGAAAAATGAAAACAAATCCCCACTCTTGTAATTAAAATATTGAGCTTTGAGTGAGAATGAAAAAAATAACTTTTATTTGGTAGCTCTTTGCACTGCATATTCTCTACATGGCTGACAGCACAAAAACTCTAAATCAGAGAAGAAGAAGGAAAAGGTAAAGGTAAAGGACCTCTAACAGTTAAGTCCAGTTGCGAACGACTTTGGGGTTGAGGCGCTCATCTCACTTTAGTGGCCAAGGGAGCCAACGTTTGTCCACAGACAGTTCTTCCGGGTCATGTGGCCAGCAGGACTAAGCCACTTCTGGCGAAACCAGAGCAGCGCATGGAAACGCCGTTTACCTTCCCACCAGAGCAGTACCTATTTATCTACTTGCATTGGTGTGCTTTTGAACTGCTAGGTTGGCAGGAGCTGGGACTAAGCAA
Organism: Podarcis filfolensis; assembly: GCF_964270895.1. Classification (NCBI taxonomy): domain Eukaryota; kingdom Metazoa; phylum Chordata; class Lepidosauria; order Squamata; family Lacertidae; genus Podarcis; species Podarcis filfolensis. The sequence goes on from NC_139606.1 coordinate 99,650,182, forward strand.
CCGGAGCTCACCCCGTCGCAGGGATTCAGACTGCCAACCTTCTGATCAGAAAGCCCTAGGCTCAGTGATTTAGACCACAGTGCCACCCGCGTCTCATAATTAGAGAAACCTTAGCCTAAATACATACAAAAAAATCAAGACTTTGCAATGCCCTGGTTTTCTTGAGGCAAGGAACTTACCTCCAAGTCGAAAGTAGATGACAACATAGAAAGCCAGGAGTATGATGCGAACTTTGGGAAGCATCTTGGAACTGGGAGGGTCCTGCTCACCACAGTGGAGCTCCAGGATACAGAGGAAGGAGTGCTGATCTCCTTTCACTTCCAATAGGATGGACAAGCTTATTGTTTCATTTGCAAGGCGGCTGCTCAGGGACCTCAGAGATCATTCTGTCCCTGTTCCTTGCTTAAATAGAGAGCATAATGGACTATGAAATCACAAACTGGCCATTCACATGCAGGACTGGACATCCCTGAGGGGGGTTTGACAAAATCCCAGCCAGTCCCGATCATGGGCGTGCCGGAGCGCACCCCCCCCAGCCTGGCTGCTGTGGCAGATCACGCCCCCTGGCCTGGCCGCCATGGCAGAGTGTGCCTCCCGGCCTGGCCGCCAGGCCGGATCGCATCCCTGGCTGTGCCGCCATGCCAGATTGCGCCCCCCTGGCCAGGTGTGATCACCCCACCCCTTTTTCGGGAGTCACGGGGGGCAGCATGCCATTACCCTGCACTCCTGCCTGGAGGAGGCAGGCAGGCAGGCAGGGGAGAGAATGGGAAAGAGGCAGCCGAGCAAAAACAGAGGGGGGTGGGAGTGGGTGCCTCAGGCCCCATCCCGTCCCTCCCTATGGGCAGTTCACACTGCCCCAGGTGCCATAGAGGTTTTCTCCGCCACTGACTGGACTTATACAGTGTCATGTGAGTTGGACTCAAACAGGGACAGTATGAGATGTTAAGCAAGAAAAGTGGGGAGAGAGAATTTGCACGTGTGCTTTATTGGTTACGGTTGTCCCAGTGATTAAAAAAAACCCTACAGTATAGCCCATAGTCCAAATAATTATTACCCACACTTGTAGTAGAACCAACCAGCCCTTGAGTGGTGAGGGGGGCAGCATTAGGTCAGGGGTGACTTTTACTGCCCTGAATCCTCCCCATCACCCGAATTTCCTCCTTCCTGGTTTCACAGCCTGTGAATGATGTCAGTGGAGAACATATTGGAATCAGGAGGATTGTGTTGCCGCAGCAAAACTCCTGGATGCAGAAGGAGGAGCACTCATCTACACTCACTTTCAGCAAGATGGACAAGCTTCTTCCTTTTATTCCATTGGCAACATGACTGCACAGGCACCTTGAGGACAATTTTGTCCTTCTTCCTTGCATGGGTGAAGAGAATTGTGGGCTATGAAATCACAAACTGGTCATTCACATAGAGTACATAGGTGAAGATTGGGCTGATGGGTTGTAATGTGCATGTGACTAAAACAGGGCTTGTACAGGGTGCATTCCTGTTCTAGAAAGAAATGCTTATCTTATCTTGTGCCACAATGTTCTTGGAGATACTGTATTACACTCTCATCCAGTAAGACAGACAAGCTGCTTCTTTTTATCTCATTGAGGACATGGCTGCACCGGCAGCTCAAGGGTCATTTTGCCTCTACTCGTTGTCTGTGTATGTACAGTGGGTTGAGACACAGCCTGATTAGGCTTATCCGGAGTGAACCTCAGTTGTCAGAGGATGAGGGTCAGTGGGAGTGGAAAGGAGACCTTGCATCTTGTCTGAGCCACCTCCTGCTCTTCTACCACGAGGTATCTTCTGCAGAACAGGAAGGCTTGCACCATTGGGGATGACAATGACAGGATGTAATCTCAGCCTGTTCTCCTCAGCACCGCTCACTTATGCTCATTGCTTCCAGTCTGTTCAGCCCTTCTGCCACTCACGACAGCACATTTACTCCAGCTCTGACTCCTGTTGCAGAGTGTGGGAAGAAGTCAGGGAAGGTGGTGGCAGCAGGAGTGCAGGATGAAAGAGGATCAAAGAGAATACAGCGTGGTCCAATCAGCCCACTTGTGGATGAAATAAGCAGCTGTGATACATACAGCACCACAATTATGAATGTATATAATCATGAATAATTCATGAATCATATTTTAAATGAATTATAGCAGTCCAGAACTGATCCCACTAAAGTTTATAAATTATTCCCATGTATACCAGTAATTTGGGATAAAAACATCCCCCCTCCCATATAAAAACATCCCCCCTCCATTGCTATCTTGCAACTGAATGTTATCTGTAAACTTTGGCAGTACCCAAACATTCAGAGGAGGGGGAACTATGACTAAATTTTAGGTATTGCTTGAGAATATTTATGGAAACCTATTTACTGATATTTTATCTCTCTATCTATTGAGCAGATCACGTGAGAATTCAGCTATCAAGCTGAGGATTTGGGTACCTGGATGACAACATGTCATCTGCACAGAGCGCCCATTTGCTACCAAGTCAGGTCATGTATTAATTGACAAAGCCCTGGACAACTTAGGTTCAAGGTACCTTAGGGACTGCCTGAATGCTTGTGGACACATGGTCCACCAATAAGGTTGTCTTGTAGTTTGAGAAACAGAGAGATTTGTGCATCTGAAGAACTCTACTCCCAGAATTCCTTGTGCACGTGCAGGAGCAGCAGGAAGGGAAAGCTGGTGAGAGGAACAAAGCACCATAACAATAAGGGACAGTGGAGGCTGTGCTACTAGTGTTTCTGTTAGCGCTGCTCTCCTCTACCCATGTGTCCCCAGTGTCTTCCCCACATCTGCTCTGGAGGGTTAATGGGAGTGGAGATGCAAAACATATTGGGCAGTAGCACAGAAAGAGGAGAGAAAGTGTTGTTGCACAGGCATAAATCTTTGCAATAATGGGATGATTTTGCTGGATCTAAACCCTATGATTGACTGAATGGTGACTTCTTCACATATTATGCCAGCTTTTGTGCATTCATTGCTATGTACTGAATTTCACCAGAGAGTTTTTGCACACAGCTGCAACAGATGGAATTAAGTATTTAGATAGATTCCCCCCTCCCCCATGGTTTATTTTATTTTACAACATAAAAGAGAGAGAATGGAGTTTGTGGGTGAAGTCAAACCTCTGCGTTAGCAGCACTGAAGTGACCTCCTTGGGGGCAAGCCTGGGCAGTGTATATGGAGGTCCTGGGCTGCTCATATGAGAAGACCCCCATCTCAGCCTTACTGATGTGGTCCAAAGGAAAGCAGAGCAATATGTTTGGCACCAGTTTGGCTGCAGGAGTTGCCAGAAGGAGGCGTACAAGACGCTATCCAACCATCTTAGGGACTCCACTCTGGATTTGTGCAGGGTTTACTCCTTAGTCTTTTCTTCTCCCCACAATATCTTACAAGGCAGCAGATGTTTAGGATCAGAGTGATTAGCACATCTATGGGGTGATTTATGTGCATGAAGGAAATGAACTCCTTCTCATGTCCAGTTTCTTCAAGGAATCCTTTCATATGCATCTGCTTGGCCTTGTTTCTCTCTGCTCTTAGCCAAGTGTGCTTTTTGTCAGCTCCCCATGACAGCAGCTCAAATAGCACAGGCAATATGCATGGTACTGTAGAATGTGATGCCCTATGGACCATACGGACTATAGACCAATGGTGAGGGCATTGCTGGTGAACAGATAGACAAATATTGTTTGCTTTCATAACCAAACTGATAGGTTTTTGCCTATCAGCTAGGTCAGGCATAGGCAAACTCCGGCCCTCCAGCTGTTTTGGGACTACAACTCCCATCATCCCTAGCTAACAGGACCAGTGGTCAGGGATGATGGGACTCGTAGTCCTCAAACTTCTGGAGGGATGGAGTTTGCCTATGCTGGAGCTAGGTACACAAAGCTCCTTTCATTAATATTAGGAAGTTGCATTCAGTCCTCGACACCACTCCAAAAAGGACAATAAACAGAGTACACAAAGCACATTGTACTTATTTAAATGGTACAGTTGGAAAGCAGAATAATCCAGCCTGACCAGTGACCAGTTTCTGTCTGTCCCCATAAAATGTACCTCCACTATCATTTTCATCTGCTGTAAGAAGTGTACTGTTGCAAAAGTGTATGCTTACCAAGAGACCACATTAATTGGCAGCCCAAGAACTAGAAAGTTCATATCAGGTCAGTGGACGGCCAACCTGACTACCTGGTTGATTTATCAGGGTGCAAAAGCACTGTGCGAAAATTTTCTAAGAAAAAATTCAGCTGCCCCCCCCCCCCCGATTTTGGAGCTCTGGGTTACCAGATCTTGTTTCCAAGATGAAGCCACTTTAGAAGGTAGAGCAAAATGTGGCCCCCATTTCCTTACTACCCTGTTCAATAGAGGCTGCTACACAGTTGGACTGGGAGGGCAGAAGGCAAGGAGACAAACAGCTAATGGAGCCAGAGTCAGCGACAGGCAGACTTGCACCCTGATTGGCTGGAAGAGATTGTTGGGGCAGTTCCCTATCCACCCAAATAGATCAGCCTCGGCTTATGTCATTTATAGGCTGTGAAACCAGGAAGGTTTTGGGTGATGGGGAGAAATAATAATTCAGGGCAGTAAAAGTCACCCCTGACCTAATGCTGTCACTATCACCCCACTCAAGGGCTGGTTGGTTCTACTACAGGTGTCGGGAACGATTATTTGGACTATGGGCTATACTATAGTGTTTTGTTTTGTTTTTAAATCAGCCACTGAGACAACCATAACCAATAAAGCACACATGCTAATTCTCTCCCCCCCCCCACTTGTCTTGCTTAACACCTTCGTCTTTTTCACTGTTAGTTTTTTATTATGTCTAATTTATTTATTGAAAATCAAGTGATTTTATTTATGGCTTTTGACACCCAAGATGATCGACACCCGAGTGATCAGATTGAACTGTTTTTAATTCTGAATTTCTTTTTTTTTTTAATAAATGTTTATTAAAATTTTCCATCTTAGTGAAAAAAAAATAAAAAAAGAAAAAAAGAAAAAAAATTAAAAAACACATAAAGTTTACAATCCATATTTTCAATGACATATTTCCCTGACTTCCCCACACCTCCCCTTCTTATATTCCAATTCAAATTGTTAGTTCAACAAGTTCTTATCCCCAATTTTTAACCTTTTTATATTTAGTTATTTTAAAGAAAAAACCAATTTTAACTTATAAACATCCATATTTATACATCAGTACTCATTCTTAAAACCTTTTTCTAAAGTCGACCCAAATTCCCTTCCACGAATTCCCCAATTTTCTTACTAATAACAAAGCAAAATGAAAAAAAAACAAATTATAGTTATACACCCTTTGGATTCCCAAACCCCACCACCCTCTTTCCCGGTTTCGATCCCCAACAGATGTCCATCAGTCTTAATCTACTATCAGCCTGGAGACCTCACATCCGAGGCTCTTAATTCTCTCTCAATTCCTCTCTGCCGGTTTTTTTGATAGTCTTTAGTATTAAACACCAGATCTTGGAGAAGCTCTGTCCCCATAAAGTCCATGTTTCTTCCAGCCAGACCTCCATACTTAAAAGTGGAGCCCAAATCTTGTTTCTTACTCCTTTTAAGTCCAGTTGTCCTGAAAGCTCCAACTTCCACCTTGATCAAATTTGTAATCCATAGGTCTTCAGATCTCCACATAAGGAGATCTCTCCATTCTTCAATCTCCAATTCAAACCAGATTTTCATCATCCAGTACTTGTTTTCCTTTATAACCATCATGTCAGACCTCTGGCTCGATTTAACCATCATGTCAGGCCTCTGGCTCTCCTTTGTCATCTGCAAAATTACAGCTCCTCCTTCCTTTTCTTCAGAAACAACATATGTCTCCTTCTCCACATTCTCAAAACTCTCCAGTTTCTCTTTTTATCCAGCTGCATGTGCTTCCTGAGTCAAATCCTTATCAAATTCAATGATATTATTTACTGTTAAGTTCAGAGTTGCAACATTTGTAGCCAAAACATCCATTTGGCCTTGTAACATTCCCAAGAGAACAAAAGCTCTGTCCAGCCCAGCTTGAATTTTCCCTCCTCCAGCCATTCTTGTAATGTCCCAAATCCCCCTCTAGAGGGATTTTGGTAACTTAATATTCTTTCCAGTTCAAATCCAAAAGTCAAGTTAGTTTGTATCAGTTCTTCCTTGTTTTCAACAAAATATAACCAAATTGCAACAAATATTTCCAGCAGAGACAGCAGAAACAAAGTTCTCTTTTTCCTTCTTGACAGCTAATTTTGACAGCTGTCAAACTCTTCTATATCTCCTCAACAGGCTCTCTCACAGATCACTCCCGGGTCCGGGGGGGGTGGCACTTCAGCTTTCAAAATTAGCTCTTATCCTCCGATAAGGTTATTTGTGCTTATACTGCCAAATCGTGAAATTAATATCTTTTACCCAATAAAAAAGAAGAAATTCTCTCGACCTTAGTTAACTAGTCCTTGCTTTAAATTATTTACAAGACGGGGAGGCGGACTTCCTGTTTGCACCTTCCCCGATCGTGCCAAATTCAACAAGAAAAATTTCCTTTACAAGTCCAATTTCCGTACTACTCACGGGTTGTTACTTTTAGAGTCCAATTGTTCACAAGAAGAAGTCAGCGCTCTCCGACCATGGCATGCGGCTTCACTCCGCAGGAGGAGCAGTCGACTCTCAGCACTGTGCCGCTCACCCCGTCCCCCGCTCCGAAGCCTTTAAAAAGGCTCCTTCGCAGGTCGGGGGCACAAATGGTGCCTGCCGAGTCACCAGGTTCACAGGCTTCCGCGCCTGTGATTTCTGAGGGTCCCCGCGTTGCCGCAGCGGCCAGACCCAGCTCCTGCGCAGCCGATTCCCTACGGAGCTCGGAGGGAATCCGCCATTAGCCGTTCGCGCTAACCCGGAAGTCCTTTAATTCTGAATTTCAAGCTGTTGTAACCCACCCTGGGTCCTGCTGCTGAGGGGCAGAGATTAGGAAGGAGAGGGCGTCAGGAGGTAACCCATTTTGATAATTGCTTTCTTCCGTTTCATTTTTCATCTGTGAGTATTTGCTTTTCCTTAAGTAGCTAATGAAAACAGCTTTAAATTTCCTCACTTTACTGTTTACAGTGGCCGCTTGTAACTGTTTCATAGTGTTCATTTTTATACAATGATACAGAATTTCCCTTCAGTGGCCTTACAGCACATCATCCTTGAGTGTTTTAGTCTCACCAGAAGGTGTCCTTAACCTATTGTGATTATTGAATAAACTAATTGGTAAGAACTTTTCTTTGTTTTTCTCGGCTTCTTTGCTGCCACCATGAGAGGGATCTGATTCCCCGAAGCCTAATAAAGGGCGAGTTTCCAGATCCTTTATCACCTTGGTTGCCCTCCTCTGCACATGTCCTAGCTTGTCAACAACCTTCAATTGTGGTGCCCAGAATTGGTGGCAGTATTCCAGGGGTGGTCAGACCAAGGCAGATGTCTATATCTATATAGTATTTCCATGGCCTGGGACAGATTAGCTCATGTTATCAGTTGCTAATGATCAACAGTGGGAGACAGTGACTGCCTCCATGTTATGCTCCCAGAGGCATCTGCTTGGCCACAATGGGAAACAGAATACTGAACTAGATATTCATTTTCTTTCTGATCCAGCAGGGATCTTCTGACATTAATAAGACCAGCCTTCACTCTTCACAGCTTAGTCCAAAATAAAGATTTCAATGAAAAAGTGGCTTTCTCTTGGGCTATTTTTATTTTGGAATGTGAATTCCAGGAGCTCTCTTACTAGTTGGGCTCCCTTTTATGGCACAGAATAATATTTTGTGACAAAAGAACATCATATTGACTTTAAAGAACATAAGAACATAAAATGCATACTTTATGAAACATGCGTTGATCCATGTAAATGACTGTTGGAAACTCAATTCATCTGTATGCTATATCCTACAATTTTTCAACTTTAATTACATACATATATGAAAAGTGCTAACTGCTCCTGTGGGTCCTCTGTTGTGATGCCAAAATAAGAGGAGGTGGCTAACATGTTTAGCTATGTTGCGAATCTTCCATTGGCTAGTTTTACCTCATTTATAACCCGTCATTGCAGAAATCAATGCCTATTGAAGGTTTTGATTCTTCGCAACATTTGAACTCAACATGGATATGTTTGGTCACCTGCTGTTTGGTATCACATGCTTCTTTTGGCCCACAGCCAACCTTTGTCCAGATTAGTTTCCCCTCTAAAATGAGCCAGAAAAAGAAGAGGAAAAGATGCAGTGAGCCACTTTAGTCATATTAACTATCCAGAGTATAACACAGTCCAGTTTCTTTGTCCTCAACACAGATCAGGCATGAACACAGAGAACAGTGAATCTAAAGAATGAGGGTGAGGTTTCTTACCTTCATAGGCATTGGCTATATTGCAACTTTCCAGTTCAGGGTCAGCTATGCAAAACCGGTCAGAGCCTTCAACTCCAATACATCCTTCTTCAGTCACTGTGCAGTCCCGACATAGCAAAGGATCTGCTCCAAAAGACAATTTTTCACAATTAAGCACATTCCAAACTACTGCTCAAACTCACACTGAATTGTGCATTCTGCACAATAATTTTCACACAGCACAACTTTTTACTGTTTGGGCTATTTGGTGACGAATTTGAAGAACCATCAGCCTACAGATAGCACAGTTGGTTCGAATGTGGTGCTGATAAGGTCAAGGTCACAGGTTCGATACCAAAATGAGACAGCTACATAGTCCTCCATTGCAGAGGATTGGACTAGATGATCCTCAGAGTCCCTCCCAATTCTATGATTCGATAATTTATTATGACTGCTTCCTCTGCCCCACATTTATGATTGAGTTCTGTAGCTTCACAATGATATGTATGTTGTGTCATTCCCCCTATTTCCAATGTTTCAGAATAAATGTTTTTAAGCATCCAAAACAGCACCATTGACAACGAGGCATCAGGAACCACCCAAAGTACAGGAGGGGGTCACATAATCATGTGAAGAGAGGGATAAATACAAGAGAAGTATGGGGAGAGATTGGGACGCGGGTGGCGCTGTGGGTTAAACCACAGAGCCTAGGACTTGCCGATCAGAAGGTCGGCGGTTTGAATCCCCGCAACGGGGTGAGCTCCTGTTGCTCGGTCCCTGCTCCTGCAGTTCGAAAGCATGTCAAAGTGCAAGTAGATAAATAGGTACCGCTCCGGTGGGAAGGTAAACAGCGTTTCTGTGCGCTGCTCTGGTTCGCCAGAAGCGGCTGAGTCATGCTGGCCACATGACCCGGAAGCTGTACGCCAGCTCCCTCGGCCAGTAAAGCGAGATGAGCACCGCAACCCCAGATTCGGTCACGACTGGACCTAATGGTCAGGGGTCCCTTTACCTTTTATAGGGAGAGATTAATTGTGGTGGGGTTCCAGCCCCATGAGGAACACGCATGTCCAGTGGTTGCAGAATACTAACTAGGTGGGGAGTGGAGGCAGAGGGGCAAGGGAAGTATTTTGGAGGAGCATGTGGCTGGCTGTCAGAAGCACTGAGAAGGAGTGCTCTACATCGCAGCATTTCCTTAAAGACCCCACATGTTTATTCTGATTGATAATGTGCCCTAAGATCACCTTCGCTCTTCCTTATGTAGCCTGGTGTCTCCTCTGATCTCCTGAAATCCACCACTGCAATATGAAATCCAGGCATCCATAACCCTGAGCCGTGGAGGCTGGGGAGGCAGCCTGGCTTTTTAAAAACCCTCATAAATATAGTAAGAAGATATTTGCATTTTCTTTTTATGTTAGAACATATCAAAATTGCCCCTTCCTTTAAAAAGAAAGAAAGAAAGAAAGAAAGAAAAAGAACTGCTCTTATCTATTTTTTGACATGTAGATCCATTGCCAGCCAAGTCCAAATGCCACTAAAGGTTGCTTTCTGCATGTTACACTCGAGTGAAAACCCTTCTCCGATCCCTTGTCAATGGACCTTACCTCCAGATGTGAGGAGGAGAAAGGCAGAGATTGCAAGGAGCAGGATCTGATTCTTCGGGGCCATCTTGGAATCGAGAGGGTTCTGTGGTCACAGCACAGCTCAAGTCACACTGGCTTTCAGCAAACTGGAGAAGAGGCTTCCTTTTACCCCCATGAAGAGACATCTCCAAAAGAATCCAAGAGAACATCATGTCCCCTGAAGAGGATCAAAGAGAATGCAGTGTGGTCCTATCAGCCCACTTGTGGACAAAATAAGAAGCTGTAATAGATACACCCCACAATTATAAGTGCATTTACGTGTATATAGTTAACTATGAATCCTATTTTTAAATTAATTTCAATTAGTTATAGCAGGGGTGAGCAAACTTTTTCAGCAGGGGGCCAGCCCACTGTCCCTCAGACCTTGTGGGGGGCCGGACTGTATTTTGGAAAAAAATATGAACAAATTCCTATGCCCCGCAAATAACCCAAAGATGCATTTTAAATAAAAATGCACATTCTACTCATGTAAAAACACGCTGATTCCTGGACCATCCACGGGCCGGATTTAGAAAGCAATTGGGCCACTCTCATCTATTTTTTTGACATGTCGATCCATTGCCAGCCAAGCCAAGCCAAGGAATTGCACAAGGTTTGCTTTCTGCAGGTTACACTCGAGTGAAAATCCTTCCCTCTTCCCTTGTCAGTCAATCTGGCCTCCAGGTTTGAGGAGGAGCAGGACAGAGATTGCAAGAAGCAGGATCTGATTCTTTGGAGTCATATTGGAATCAGGAGGGTTCTGGGTCAAAGCAAATCCCGAATCAGCAAACTGCATCAAGCGCCTTCTTTAATCCCACTGATGGCACATCTCAACAAGAACCCAAGACAACATCATGTCCACTTAGGATGATCAAAGGAAAAGGGGGAGTGGTGTAACAAGCAATCATTATCAGCCCACTTACGGAAAAAAGAATATATAATTGTGGGGATACAACACCACCATTATAATCATAAACCATATACAGTGGTACCTCGGGTTAAGAACTTCATTCGTTCTGGAGGTCCATTCTTAACCTGAAACTGTTCTTAACCTGAGGTACCACTTTAGCTGATGGGGCCTCCTGCTGCTGCCGCTGCACGATTTCTGTTCTCATCCTGAAGCAAAGTTCTTAACCCGGGGTACTATTTCTGGGTTAGCGGAGTCTGTAACCTGAAGCATCTGTAACCTGAAGTGTCTGTAACCTAAAGTGTCTTTAACCAGAGGTACCACTGTATAATAATTAATTCACGAATGCTCATTTTAAATGAACTTGAATGAAATATATCAGTTGATATCTAATCCAGAACTGATTCTAATAGAGTTTACATATAATACCCCCATTTCATTAAAACACACACACACATTGTGACACATCTGAATGGGATCGGCTCATGTGGACAAAAGAAGCCGCGGCATGGGCCTTCACCAAAATGGAGTAGGTGCATCCTCCCCGCCCCCATATGATGGCATACCTCAACCAAAATCCAAGAGAACATCACGTCCCCTTAGGAGGAGAGAAGATAAATGAGGGAGGGCCAATAAATCAGGCCTTTCATGGTTTTTTAAATTAATGAATTAGAGTCATTAATATCTAATCCAGAGTTGATAAATAACATGGTGCCCTTTGAATTCTCATAATGGGAGAAGCTAATCAGGTTCTTAGCCAGAGGCCTGTCGCCCACCCCACTTGCTCACTGATCCTTTTATATTCGGGGATGCCAGGGATTGAACATGTGATGTTCTGTATGCAACACACATAGTGGGGTGATCAGTCATAAACATTATGCCAGTGTGTTGTGCACCCTTGAGACAATGGAAATAAATTCATTTTCAGTCATAGAATCCTAAACTCAAATCGGGCATGGATTTTGCTTCCCTTATTCTTTCTGTACAATGCTGAACTGAAGATGAAACAGATTGGGGGGAAAGAGGTTTTGACATTTAATCTGAAGTGAGGGGGCAACTCCCATCTCTTGCGGGGGTGCAATTAGTGCCAGCACCGTCCGTTAAGAGTTTGGGTGTAATCTTTGATACCTCCCTCTCTATGGAGGCACAGATTACAGCTATAACAAAGGCAGCATTTTTTCATCTCCGCCAAGCTAAGCAGTTGACTCCTTATCTCTCTTGCCCTGACCTAGCCACTGTGATCCACGCAACGGTCACCTCCAGACTGGATTATTGTAACTCGCTCTACGCCCTTGAGACTGACCCAGAAACTCCAAAGGGTGCAGAATGCCGCGGCGAGACTCCTTATGGGGTCTTCACTGCGAGATCACATTCATCCGGTACTATACCAGCTGCACTGGCTCCTGGTGGAGTACAGGATCAGGTTTAAGGTGTTGGTCTTAACCTTTAAAGCCCTACACGGCTTAGGACCCTCGTACCTATGGGACCGCCTCTCCTGGTATGTCTCACAGAGGAACTTACAGTCTGCAAATAAAAACATCCTGAAGGTCCCAGGCCACAGAGAGGTTAGGCTGGCCTCAAATAGAGCCAGGGCTTTCTCGGCTGCGGCTCCAATCTGGTGGAACGCTCTGTCACAAGAGACTAGGGCCCTGCGGGACCTGACAACTTTCCGCAGGGCCTGCAAGACAGAGTTGTTCCACCAGGCCTTTGGTCAGGGCACAGCCTGACTCCCCCCTCTGGCAATCCGCACAGAATTTTTGTTTAATGGTTGCCATCTATTTGATTTTAACTAATTCTTATAATGAAATATTTTTAGAATGTTGGATTATTTGATTGTTGTTAGCCGCCCTGAGCCTGGCTTTGGCTGGGGAGGGCGGGATATAAATAAAATTTACTATTATTATTATTATTATTATTATTATTATTATTATTATTATTATTAAACTATTGCTCCTTCTCTCTCTCTCTCTCTCTCTCTCTCTCTCCATTCATTTGCACTGACCATCCCAGATGGGAAGCAAATTAGGAAAACTGCAGGCAAAAGGAATCTGCCAAATGTGACATTACAGGGAAGTCTTAATGCAATTGTACATTGCCTTTTGAGCAGTGCTTTATCAGTGCGCTGTGTGCATGCCTGATCCAGAATTAATTTTATAAGCACTCTTAAATGTTCTTTAAGTACTCTGACTTCTTCCCTTATATGCCTTTATATTCCCTGCATCGATTCCGGCCCTTGAACCTCTCCCAAGTCCACATCCCCTCCAGATTGCACAACTCTCTGGCTCTGCTGCACACTGCCAAGGACATGTTTATGAACTGTGCCCTTGAACTATATTAATGCCTCTTTGTTTGTGTGTGTGTGTGTAAATCTCTCTCTTTTGCATAGCTATAAAGCAGACTATTGTACAAAGATACATCTGTTACCTAGCTGTCACCGGAACATGCCAGTCAGTAATCACACAATTCAAAGTTGGAGTTAACCTCTTATTAGCAAAAATATCATTTCCCCACCTGAGACATTTGGGGCTGGGTGGCAAAATTCTGTCCCACCCAAGGTCAATTTTGCTAGCGGCCACCCAACATTTTTGGGATTTAAATGCCAGTCCTTTCTCCATTACCACACATCCACAGCCAGGGGTGCATTTTAACCAATGCATTTTGACACCTGAAGTTAACCACAAAATGGCACCCCCTCCCAACCAGATAAGAAGGTCTGAGTGAAGATCTGCATCAGAAAACTGCAGCAGTAACATCCGTTCCTCCTGTGCTGGATCCCCTACTCTGCTGGTTTCAGTCCTAGCGGTGTTGCAATCTCCCAGTCCACTCTTGATCACTGTCCAGCCAGTTTGTGAGTTCATGGCACCTAAGAGTTCCGATCCATGCCAAGAAAACTACAAGACTCTCTGTCCTCGCCAAAAATACGCATAGGCTTGAGGGGCCTATGCAGTCATGTCATCAATGCAATAAAAGCAGAAAGTTTATCCATCTAGCTGGAAGTGAGTAGAGATCAAGGCACCTCCTTCTGAATTGCTACGTGGCAGACAGAATCCTCTTGATTTCAAGCTGTTCCCCATGGCTCAAATCCTGCCCTTTGCCTTCTGTGCTTTCTTCTATCTTCCTCCTGAAGGTAAGTTCCTTATTCCAGGGCTGGGAGAAGAAGTTTTGATCAAAGATGAGTTGTAGATGTCAACTTCCAAGCAGCTTTAATCTTTCGAGCTAGAGAGCCCTCTCAAGTCTGCAAACAATGATAGAAAGACCAAATTATATAAAAGCATTATATTCTCTCTCTCTGCACCTGAGGTTTTCTGTTCGCCTTCAGAGGTAGCCCTGCATAGAGTGTGCAAATGCTCATAATCCTTCTGCAAACAGGAAAAAACAACAACATTGTGAACACTTAACTTAGACAGATTCCTATGCAGTTCTTCTTTCTGTGCTAGTGGAAGTGGGTGCAGATCACTCTGGTGAAAAATCCTACTGTGGCAATGCATGCTTTTTCCCAGGTAGGACTTTCTGGAACTCAGTTCCGGCACCTCTCAGGTGGGCACCATTGCCATTATAAGAGAACAAAGGAGGTGTTTTGTGAGTTTCGGCACCTGGAAAAATAGCATGGGATATGATCATGCACTAAAGATCCATGAGGTCAATGTAAGATACACAATTTTCATGAATGTGGCTGTGTTTCAGGCCAGAAGGGTGTTGAAAGGTATGTTGGTGCTAAATTTGTTAGAAAGGAAAGAGTGGTGTTTCTCCACATATGTGAGAGGCTGCTCAAGAGAAGCCTCTGCAATACATTCTGAGATGTGAACTGTGTAAGTCTGATACACCATTACGCTGCAGAATGGATCCCTCTGCTGTTTTAACTGTGATAATTCCATTATGGGATCAGATAATCAAAGGTATTAAAGGATAGTTTTGCTTCAGTTCATTTATTGGTCCAGGATGTGTGGAATAGGTTCGTTCACCTTTAAGTTTGAATCCAAAGATGTTCTCCACCATCCCCCTTGCCTGGGGCCGGTTTTTGTCTTCTGAAATCTCCTCTCTCTCTCTCTCTCTCTCTCTCTCTGTGTGTGTATGTGTCATGAGGCATAAAACTGGCACCATGCACAGAGCAGCGTGCTTGATTTGGACATTGCATGCAAACATCACATAGGCAATGCTCCTTATTCCTCCATTCATATTTAGAAGACGTGCAGTTGCAGGAATTAGGAGTGTCAAATATAAAATTATCATGCAAAATTCTCCTCCTTCTCACTGGCGCATGTTCCTGCTACATCTGAACTTGCATAAAACCCCAAATTCACCCTTCACCCCTCACTCCTGAGTACAGCAGCTTAAATAATGGCGGGTACCTTAGCTTCATGAGCTGATTTCAACCAACTTTTCCACAGTCACCAGCTTTTACACAGATGCCTAAACAGGGATACAATTTCCTTGAAAGCAACAATGATGGCTCCAGTGGCACCCACAAACTGTGTACCAGCTCCTGCACTGAAAGGACATCACCGTCCAGGGCAAACTCAATGGGTGTACCTCCCAGAAATAACAAGGCTGTATTTTTTCTAGCTGATGCCTTGGAATGTGCATTCTACAATCTGATGCAAGGTGTGAAACCGCTACCCTGCAAAGGCACAAAATGTGCTGCCTCAAAAGAGTATGCAATGAGTGAGTTCCCCCAGTTTAAATTTCTTTGGGTTTGATTGGTAAATGGTGGGGAAATATACTACAGATGCATCTTCCTACTGCCACTGGAGATTGGGTTAGCCTCCTCACTGCTTGCATGGTAATGATGGAAGTGCCATTGACCATGCACATTTCAAGAATGTGGCATGCTGGAGGAATTCTCTGTTTGTTGTTGTTTAGTCGTTTAGCTGTGTCTGACTCTTCGTGACCCCATGGACCAGAGCATGCCAGGCACTCCTGTCTTCCACTGCCTACCACAGTTTGGTCAAACTCATGCTGGTAGCTTCGAGAACACTGTCCAACCATCTTGTCCTCTGTCGTCCCCTTCTCCTTGTGCCCTCCATCTTTCCCAGCATCAGGGTCTTTTCCAAGGAGTCTTCTCTTCTCATGTGGTAGCCAAAGTATTGGAGCCTCAGCTTCACGATCTGTCCTTCCAGTGAGCACTCAGGGCTGATTTCTTTAAGAATGGATAGGTTTGATCTTCTTGCAGTCCATGGGACTCTCAAGAGTCTCCTCCAGCACCATAATTCATAATTCTCTGTTTACAACCCCCTTTTCCTTACCAGAATTTTGTTTCTTGTTTCTCTGTAGCAGGATGGGAAGTCAAATATCCTGGAGGGACATCCATTTCCTAACACATTAGCTCACTCCTGACCTGTAATAGTCTTAGACTTCTCCTCCTGGGAGAAACTGCTCAGGATCTCAGACAGAGGTCTTTCACCTCACCTGCTACCTGATCCCCTGTGAATTCCTTTGAATTCCCTTTGATTCCTGCATTGCAGGTGGTTGGACTAGATGATTCCTTCCAACTCTACAATTCTATGATTTTATGAATTGCAGGTGCCAGGAACTGAACCTCAAACTTCTGTAGATAATGTGCTGTCCACATGCTGTACAACAGAGCTATAACTGTACTCTCAATCATTAGTGTCACCACATTGCATACCCTGGATCAAATGCAAATACGTTTCTTTTCCACCACAAAGAACCCTTAACAAAAACCATTCTTCAGACATCCCTTACAGATTCTCCAAGTGTCCCTATTTTCTAGGGATGTCCCTGATTTAGAGAAGCCAGCCAGTTTCTGATTTGATCCTGGAATATCCCGCTTTTCCTTAGGATGTCCCTATTTTCACTGGAGAAATGTTGGAGGGCATGGAGTTATCCGAACCTTGAGCCATCCGAAGGCAACCCTGTATATGGAAGGGTTTCTTTTAATGTTCAATGTTTTATTATGTTTTTATATATGTTGGAAGCTGCCCAGAGTGTTGGGCAACCCACTAAGATGTGTGGGGTAGAAATAGTAAAAATATCATTATGGAATGGGATGTCCCAGTTTTCACCCAGTTTTTCCCAGATCCACTCCATGGCCCCAACTTGGGGACCCCCTACAACAGGACTATACGTCTGCCTCAGATGCAGTCCTGAATTAGTTCTAGTTCTTGGGTTAAAGTTTATTTGGGGGCGGGGAGGGTTATACTGTTGGGATTGGGTCAGGGGAAGGAGAATTTGCAGGGGGTTCGATTCTGTTGGGTGCTCATTTCTAAGCTTCTCTGCAGGAAGTCAATTGAAAAGCAGCAGCCTGCACCCTACAGGATCACTGCCTTTGCTCACTGCCTTTGATCACTGCCTTTGCTTAACAGCTGTTGAGAGGAAGCATGAATTAGGCAGGGTTCACCTCAAGGGGTGGGGGTTTGAGGGAAAACTTGGGCAGGCATGGCTAATGCAAAGGGGAAACTGAGGAGCTATTTATGTCTGCTTCACTTCAACTCTCCCTTCATCTCCTTGCAGTGCCAACCCTCCCTCCCTCTACACTATGTCCCCTTTGAAAGTAGTCACCTTTTCCAGAATTTGAGTAGGACAGGGGCTGGGGCAGTTCACAATCCTAGGAGCCATCAATAGTCTTGCCTCCAAAAATTTAGCTCCTCCTCCCTTAAAAAGGTAAAGGACCCTTGACAGTTAAGTCGGGTTGCTAACGACTCTGGGGTTGCGGTGCTCATCTCGCTTTACTGGCCGAGGGAGCCGATGTTTGTCCACAGACATTTTTTCTGGGTCATGTGGCCAGCATGACTAAACCGCTTCTGGTGAAACCAGAGCAACGCACGGAAACGCCGTTTACCTTCCAACTGCAAGGTTGGCAGGAACTGGGACCAAGCAACGGGAGCTCACCCCGTCATGGGGATTCGAACCGCCAACCTTCCAATCAGCAAGCCCTAGGCTCAGAGGTTTAGACCACAGCGGCACCCACGTCCCTATCCTCTTCCTTTAAAGCTACCCAAAAATAACATGAAGCAATAGCCATTAACACTGTGCAAGACCCCACCCAATGCATTTGGTTTGGAGTCTGATTCAGTTTCCATTTAAGAGAAAAGGACTGAAAAACAGTTATATGAAGAAGGTTGGGTTCTAAATAAGCAGACCAAATGCCACCAAACTCTAGCATCCAAAGAACTTACAAAAGAGTGAGTTAGTGAGACCGAGCTGCTAGTTTTCACTTCCCCTCCTCACCAAGTGAGTTTGGATCACAAAACTAGTGCTGTCATTCTGCAAAGTGCAGTTCCACTCCCACCCCACCCACTCCGGCATTCTCCTTATGTGGTGGTGCTGTTTTGCAATACTTTGGAGATAAACTGTCTGGAGTGTTTGCGTTCCAGATTGATCCACATTGCTACAAATGGTCCAAATTGCTACAAATCTCCCTCTCTGTCCAGGGACATTGATCAGGGTGACCCTGGCTGATTCTGTGCAAAAAGTGGACCCCCCCAAAATCCAGGAATGGAATAGATCGGGGCTGGGGAACATTATCAAGATCTCCCTTGGGGCCAAATTTGACAGGTTAGTGTGGCCTGTCAATTATGTGATGACATTATGCAGTTGACGGACAGGTGTCCCCACCCACCTGTCAAAATCCCTTGCAGGGTTCCCAAACACTTCCTGATGCTGTGGGAGGAGAGAAAAACAAGTTCTTCCTGGTGATTTGCCCAGCAGCAGTAGGAGCCTGGGAACCCTGCTGGCTTTCCTTCTCTCCCTTTCAGTGGTGGTGGCAGCAGCAGAAAGGGTGGGATGAAGCTTATTTTTCTCCTTCAGGGTGGAAGCTTTGTCCCCCACCTCAACCAGCCAACAGCAATGGAAGGAAGGCAGTGGCTGCTGCTGTTGTGTGAAGCCTTTGGTGGCCAATGGGCTTAATTTTCCTCCTGTCCCTTTTTAGTCAGATCCTGCTACAGTCTCAAAGAGGGAAGAAGAGACTCCCAAAGGCTTTCCCCAATCTTTGCTCCCCCCCCCCCCGTTTTGAGACCACAGTGAGGTTGGCTTTAAAAGGGAACAGGGAGAGAAGTGTTCTCCCTTCCCTTCTAAGATTGATCACACTGCAATTGCCAAGATGGAGTGGAAAACTCCCAAATGCTCCCAAACTCTTTTAAGACCCTGATCTGCTGTTTTAATTTCCACTCATTAGCTTATTAAAACCTTCTGCCTAGGCTGTGTGATCCTGTTCCCTCCTGGGAACAGCGCTGCACAGGAAACACAGGATTTAACCCTGTCCTCCTGCTCGTCAGCTGACATCGGCCGTGACATCAGCTGATAGACAGGTGAACTCACCATGAATGCCTTCCTCGTTCTCTTATAATGGCAATGGTACCTACCTGAGAGGGGTCCAGCTGAAAAAAAGTTCTGGACCAAAGCGTAGAGAACACAATTCATTGTATCCATTTCAATCATAGAGGGGAACCTGTTTGCTAAAGAAAAAAGATGCATGTTGACTCCTGAGACGGGGTGTGATAAACACGAGACAATAGGAAATAAATTTCTTGGACGTACTTACATCGACTATTATATTGAACGCCTGTTCTGTGTTAACTTTTGCGGTGATAAATTATAAATTGGTCAGAAAACTGATTGAAGATCCACCGTATCCTGAGGAATGCAAATGGACTTTTCCTGTGGGATGTCTCCTTCCCAGCTTTATTTTCCTATGCACATTATTTAAATTTGACCTTTTGTCTGATTCTGTGGTCTGACAATCAAGGAAGGGGTTACCTGGTATGGAACATAAAGCAAGACTTAAGGTGAATCTATACTCCTTGTTTTGAGTTACAGTTGTTTTGACCCCCCCCAAAAAAGTAGAGATAAGAAACGCTTTATTTTACAATTATGCCCTGTGACATTTTAGAATGATATCTCTAATATCGTTCTAATAACGTTAAACAGGTCTGTGTAGATCCATCCTAATTCTTGCTGAATGCCGTGCTGCTTTCCCCTCTTTCCATCACTGTATCATTTCGACACCAACAGAAGTGGGCAGTTTCTTGCGAGTCCCGTTCTGGGTATTCAACATTAGTTTCTCCTAAATTAACATGCTCTATAGTTCCAACTGCTAGGAAACAGCACCAGTAATTTGGAACTAGCTTGGGCAGGATAAAATTTGGGTGGGTTTCGACCCTGGGGTGCCTTGACTGATGGTCAGGGGTGCCACTGACAACACTGGCTTCTGTCCCTCTTTCCCTCCCTCCCTCCTCTGATGCCCTCTTGCTTCTCTGCCTCCCAAAGGCTTGCACAACTGTTTGTTGCAGCAGCCCTGGCTACTAGCTCCCCAGGCAAATGGTGCCTCTGGGGCTGGCCAGGGAGTACTTCCCAGGCCCCTGTGGAGCAGAGACACCTCTCTTTGCAGAAGGGGGCAGACAGCTAAGAGACCAGGGGTGGCAGCTGCGACTGCCCAGAGGACTCCCAAGGAGAGGGGAGAGGAGAGGAGGCTGAGGGAACACTCCACAAGAGAGGGTGAGAGGCTGGAAGCTCTGCAGGCAAGGAGTGATATAACTGGGCTCCTGAGCCCCACAGAGGTGCAACAGAAAGAATGTAGTTGGTCAAGGGAGCCATGGACTCAAAAAGGTTTAAAACCTCTGCTTGAATGAAATAAAAAGCACTTCCTTTGCCAATCATTCAGTTTTATTCTGTTCATTTAATCCACCATTCCTATCACAAATTATTGCTACTTTGTTTTTTTAGGCACATTGAACCATTCAGATTTTCAGTAGATTGATTGGCTTCTGAAGGATCTGTCTTTATACTTCTCTTCCTACTCTTATTTCTACAATGTTGTCTCTACTGAGCATTTTCTGTCAATAAACCATTTAGTTTAAGTTAAAGTAATGACTTTGTCTTTGTCTATCTATTATTATTATTATTATTATTATTATTATTATTATTATTACTACTACTACTACTACTACTACTACTACTACAAAGAAAATGACTTTATTTATGGATTTATTTCATAAAGTTCCTACACCTCTCCATCATAAAAAGTCATCAAAGAGGTTTACAAAAAGGATAAAGCAAAAATAAAAAATTGACAGCAATAATTTGAGACTTTTGAAAAGTTAAAACAAAAGACTAAAAACAGATTAAAACCTCCATCCATTTTCCTAAACATTTGGATAGGCTCGTCTAAACAAAAATGTTTTTAGCAGGAGTCAAAAAAAGTACAGTGAAGGCATCTGCCTGATTGTAATACAGGGAGTTCCAAAGTATAAGGTGTTACCACACAAAAAGATTGAGTCGGATATTATTAAGTGGTGCCTGTAACATTTCCAGTTCTGCTGACTGAAGCAGTCTAGTCAATATTGTAGGTAAACTGATAATGCCAAGCTTATAGGACATCGCAAATAATGCCGTTTTCTGGGCTGCCACCCCTCAAACATCTGAGGGTGATGTAAGTACCAAGAAGGCACCATCTGATCTTAATCTTGGATGGTGTCAGGAGTTTCTGCACATGGTGTTGAGGGAAGTGGGGGGCAGGTGGGTTCATCGACTTGGGAAGGTAGTCCATGTAACAGAAAGAAAGATCTGATACCTCCGCTGCCTTGCAGAATATATTCTGGAAAAGAAAAGGCCTAGAGAGTAACCTCTATACAAATTTGGAGTCCCTAAGACTGTTGGATGGCACCTTGTATAGCTCCTTCTGGCAACTCCTGCAGTCAAGCTGGTGCCAAACATATAGCTCTGCTTTCCTTTGGACCACACCAGCGAGGCCAAGAGGAGGGTTTTGTCATTTGGGCAGCCCAGGACTTCCATACGCACTGCTTGCATCCCAGGGAGGTCACTTGACTGTTGCCAACACAGCAGTTTGACTTCACCCTCAGAGGCACATTCCATATGTTTTTTGAGGCAGATGGATGACCACAAACCATGTATTATCACCTCTGTAGTGGATTTACAATCCACTTGCAGCTCTTCAGCCAACAAAGCCTACTCATTATGCAGGTAATGATATACTCATCAAGATGCCAACAGACCACTGACAATCCATGGAGAGGAAAAGGGAAACATCCGATATGTAGGAGATTTCATAGCCCATTAGACTCACTCTTCATGCAACTAGCAGAGGAAAAATGACTCTTGAAGTGCCTGTGGAGTCATGCCCTCAATGGGATCAAAAGAAGCAGATTGTCTGTAAGTGTAATACCGTAAGTGTAATACGGAATCTCCAACTACACTGTGGGACAAGATAAGATAAGCATTACTTTCTAGAACAGGGACACATCCTGTACACTCCTTGTTTTAGTAGCTTGAAATGTTTGGTTTACTTCCCATGGAAGGAGGGTGGTGATGCCTGCTATGGTGACACATGCTATAAGAGGAAGAAATTTGGGCCGGATAAGTATCCTCAGTTTCCAAATATTTGGGTTTCGCTGTAAATGTTTGAGAACAGAAGTGCCTTTATACTGCCACCAGAAGTTGGATGTTAATAGTCACAGCACCCCCACAAACATGGTAAATATGGAAGGCAGTTGAAAACAATATTTAAACAGAATCAAAATCACTTGCTTTATCAATCATTCATTTGTTTATTTAATCCACATTCTAATAATGAATTATTGTTACTTTGTTTCACTATGCACATTGAATCGTTCAGATTTGCAGTACATTGATATGCTTTTGAAGGATCTGTGTTTCTCTTCCTGTTCTTCCTAATATATTGTTTCTGTACTGAGTGTTATCAGTCAACAAACCTTTTAGTTTAAGTTACAATGACAACTCTGTGGTTATTAACTCTATTTCTATTACTATTAATTCATTTTTGTCTTCCTTCACTCAGGTCCCAGGGTGGCTTACAACAATTTTAAAATACAAAATATAACATTAAATATAACATTAAAATAATCAAATATTCCTCACAGAGTTGTAATGAGAAAGGAAAAGAAGGGATTGCTCATGCTTTCTTGAATTCATTGGAAGGATGAAAAGAGGGACAAATTATCCAAAACGTGTAATAGTCAGGCTAGATTGGTTGAACCCTTGGAGCTGTACCAGTTTGAGTGGGAAGGACAGAAAAACATGGCTCTTTATAAGACAAAGATGTGCCAGTCTGGTTAAAGGAACCAATATTCTTTTGTTTGCTACTATACAAAAACAAATGCTCAGAATAGGGACTTGTTCATCAGTTGAGGAGCAGGGATTAAATCCTGATGGTTTTGCAGCAGAAGTCTTCTTTCCTGCTGGGAACGTGGTGCACAGCCAGTGCATGATTAAGCCCTGCCCTTCCTATCTCACCAATGATGTCAGCTGAAGGATGGATGGGCATGGTTTGGAAAGAATGGCCTCACAGGCTAAATTAGACCCTCTGGCAACCCAAGATTGATTGGCTTATGGGACTGAGGTCCTGGTGTATCATAGAATCCTAGAAATGTAGAGTTGGAAGGGACCCCATAGGGCATCTAGTCCAATGCCCTCCAATGAAGATATCATACATGACAGATGGCCATCCAACCTCCAAGGAGGGAGAGTTCATCACCCCCCAAGGGAGTCTGCATTTTGAAGGTGTTAACTTGGTAGCCATGGACGACACTTAAGATCTTACTTTTGAATATATATATTTTAATGGAAATGCTTTAGAATTCCGCACTCAGAGCCATAATCACACTCAGAGTCATGCCTTTAACCACTATGAGCATGGGACAAAGGAAAACTAAAGGGCACAGGCAATGCACACATGCGCTGATGTGTGGAGGATCTTCAAGCTGCTTCCAGTGCCGTGAGAAATTTGTCATTGCAGAAGTCACTGTCTTCGCAGCAGAAGAATTCGGTCCACTGGTCTGGGAACGGGGCGGGCTCTGAGGTGCCGCACTTTGCATCTTTCTTTGTCCTGCAGCTTAGTGTTTGTATTTGAAGATCACCATCTGTGATGGCAGAGAATAAAATGAATGGAAAGAGGGGGGAAATGAGTAAGCATTTCCATTTATATTTTCATAGGTATATATACTAGGTGCTGCTATCCCTGCTTGCATTGCTCACCAACCCTGCCTGGCTGGGTGCCCACTCCCTTCACGTGGCCTCTCTCTCATTCAGCCAGGCCACCCATTCATTTGGACCCCAGGCTTCCCTTCTTGACATCGTTTGCAGGTGCACTGCCTTGAACCTGAAACATTGGTTGCCCAGGGTGTGCCACCATTACCGCGGCATGTGCACATGTGCACATGCGCACACGTCAGCACACCCCGTGGTTTGCTGATGTCACTTGCACATGCCACAGGGAGTGTGTGCACCACCAAAAAGAAACTGGGGGGGGGGGCTGATCATTTAAAATTTGTGGGTGTGGTGCCCAGGCACCCGTTGTTGTTTTGTGATTTTGTCGTGTCCGACTCTTCGTGACCCCATGGACCAGAGCATGTCAGGCACTCCTGTCTTCCACTGCCTCCTGCAGTTTGGTCAAACTCATGTTCGTAGCTTTGAGAACACTGTCCAACCATCTTGTCCTCTGTCGTCCCCTTCTCCTTGTGCCATCCATCTTTCCCAACATCAGGGTCTTTCCCAGGGAGTCTCCTCTTCTCATGAGGTGGCCCAGAGTATTGGCGCCTCAGCCTCACGATCTGTCCTTCCAGTGAGCACTCAGGGCTGATTTCCTTCAGAATGGATAGGTTTGATCTTCTTGCAGTCCATGGGACTCTCAAGAGTCTCCTCCAGCACCATAATTCAAAAGTATCAATTCTTCGGTGATCAGCCTTCTTTACGGCCCAGCTCTCACTCCTGGACCCCACTTAGTTGGCTCCTATGTCCTCCTATGTCCTTTTGTGCACACATGCAAGTGGGAAAATGGGTGGCAGCAGGAATATGGAGAACATGTGAATGCCCACTTGGGACCACCCAACTGCTTGCTCTGCCAACCTGTAACCTGGCCTGCCTGGTTTCCACACTCCACCTGCTGTTCTTTAGCCGCAATTCTTACCAAAACATTATATAGCAAGATATACATTTTTGAGTGTCCAACACCATTCCATTCAAGACAGTATTTTAGTCCAGCACTGTTCTGTGAGTGCACCACCATGCGGAGGGAGAGGAACAACCTGGTGTACCGCTATGACACTGGCAGTTGCACAACTCACATACAGAAAGTCCACATTTCATTCCCTTGCATCCCCACATTAAAAGAGAAAATCAAGTAGTGGGTCTTATAAAAGACCTCTGCTGAAACCCTGAAGAGCCAGTTCCATAGTATGCAAAGGGCACAGTAATGAATCATTAATCATCAGTGTGCAAATGGCTGTCCTTCCTGGACTCAGATGTTTTGACAAACAGTCATACCTTGGAAGTCAAATGGAATCTGTTTCGGAAGTCTTTTTGACTTCCAAAGCATTTGAAAACCAAAGTGTGGCTTCTGATTGGCTGCAGGAAGCTCCTGCAGCCAATCGGAAGCTGCGGAAGCCTTGTCGGACATTCAGCTTTCAGTCACTTCCAGGTTTCGATCGTTCGGGAGCCAACAAATTCGAGAACTAGGCTGTTCAAAAACCAAGGTACATCTGTACTCTGCAACAAGATATGTACCAAACTGTGGGAAGCAGATGGAACTGTAAACATGGAATTTGATGTCAGTGAAATTTGCATTGGCATTATTGCTCCATAATTAAGCCCAAAGAAGAGGAAGATTAGATTACTTTTAGTGTATTTTTGGTTTCTATGGAAGCCGCCCAGAGTGGCTGGGGAAACCCAGCCAGATGGGCGGGGTACAAATAATAAATTATCATTATTATTATTATTATTATTATTATTATTATTATTATTATTATTATTACTTACTAAGGTACACCTTTAGGGCATGGCAGGTTTGCCTTTCAGGATCAGCTTCACAGGCACGAGGAGGCAAAAATTCTTCCGATGGACTGGAGGAGCTTTCCCGACATTGCAGCGTATCAACTTCGAAAGACAAATCATCCTGATTATAATACCAAGCTTGACCTCAAGTGACAATGAACGAATAATCTATTCTTTGAAGTTACTGAAGTTTGCCATATGAACATGCAGTGCAGAATCCTTAAATTAAGGATAATGCTGGCTGAATGGATGCAAAATATTAACTATTTGACGCCCTTTAAGATTAGATTATGTGCTTGTGAAGTCACTGAATGGGCCTTATGAGGAGCTTTTGAAGGCGCTTGGTAGGTTTAGCTTGGAAAAGATGAGACTGAGATGAGATATGTTAGCCATCTTCAAATGTCTTAAGAGCTGTCACATGGAAATAGGAACAAGCTTATTTTCTCCTGCTCTGGAGAGTAGGATTCGAACCAATGGCTTCAAGTTACAAGAAATGAGACTCTAACTAAACATCAGGAAGAACTTTCTGACTGTAAGAGCTGTTCAACAGTGGAATAGTCTCCCTCGGGAAGTTGTGGACTCTCTTTGCTTAGAGGTTTTTAAGCAGAAGTTGGATGGCCATCTGTCATGGATGCTTTAGCTGAGATGCCTGCATTGCAAGGGGTTGGACTAGATGATCCTTGGGTATCCTCCAACTCTATGATTCATTAGCAATGCAACTTCTACAACACAAGTTAAAGGTCTTTGGATCATGCATGTGGCACTCACTGGGACATGGTGGGTCAAGATTCCAGTGAGAGCTCATTTGCTGTTTGTTGTAACTTGGAAGTGCATGACCACCCTCAGGGGGTCACCACCAGCTTCTGGACCTCCCAGCCTCTTTGCCTCAAACCATTTCCTCAGCATTACTGCAGGCAGACTTTTCACCTGGACAGTATGCAAAGAAATCCATCAGTGCATGCACTATGGTTCACAAACTTGTTTTGTGCCACGCCCCCCCTTGGTTCTATAAACTTATCTGCAATATCCCCATCCCTTTAAAAAACATCATTCAGAAGAGCACAACCCACCAAGGAAGATCATAGCACAATACAATTCATGACACTAACTATTAATTGCACATTTCCCCACAATATCCAATAAA
This sequence comes from Podarcis filfolensis, assembly GCF_964270895.1. Classification (NCBI taxonomy): domain Eukaryota; kingdom Metazoa; phylum Chordata; class Lepidosauria; order Squamata; family Lacertidae; genus Podarcis; species Podarcis filfolensis. Next base: position 99,676,966 of record NC_139606.1, read on the forward strand.
ACTATTTAGTTTAATTAATTCAACAAAATGGATAAACTTGATGCCAGCTTTTCAAAGTCTGTGTCAGAGCTGTTCCCTTTCAGAACAGCACAACCCATCAAGGAAGATAATAGCACAATACAATTCAGACACTAAACATTAATTGCACATTTTTTCAAAATCCTGTTAAAACTATTTAGCTTAATTGAACAAAATGGATGAACTTGACCCAGTGATGCCAGCTTTTCAAAGTCTGAAAGTCATTTACACCTGCAGCACCCTCCTGCTGACACCTGCCTCATCGTGCCCCCTAAGTAAGATCACGTTTCAGAACCACGGCTGAGGTTTGCTCATGCTTTCCTATGTATTGAAATGAGTTACTATTGTCCCCTTTCTCTTTTTTAAATGCTTTTGTCTATGATACCTTGAGTGAACAGCCTTCTTTCAGCTCTGGGAGAAGGAACTTACCTTCATGTGGAAGGAAGAGAAAAGCACAGATAACAAGGAGCAGGAGCGGAACCCTGGGGGACATATTGGAATCAGGAGGGTTCTGTGCGCCACAGTAAAATTCTAGGTTCTTCAAAGGAGACATAATGATGTCCACTCCCTGCCAACAAGACAGGACAACCTGCTTCTTTTATCCCTTTACTGGCATGTGTACAGAAGCATTCTGTCCCCATTAATTGTGGACATAGGGAGTTCAGTGGGCACTGACTGGAAAGAAAATGAACACAGAATGTAACACCGAAGTGAGGGGAGGACGACACTGTTTTGTACATTCTAAGACAAGATGTGAACCTTAAAAGAACTATCCCTGGAAATTTACACTTATTTTAATTTTGTGATATGATTCTCCAACCAAATAAATATCTTTTCTTCCACCTTGGGCAGCATCATGCCACACTGGGTGAATGCCTCTTCAGAGGTGTCCAAATTAGTGTAGTTTGGAACAGTCTAGTCTGCCATCTTGATCCAAAATGGCATTCAACACTTTCCAAATGTAGACAAAAAACAGCTCCTACATTTCAGAAATCAATATGCCAGATATCTTCACAAAGTCTTCATGGAAGATAGCAGCACTTCCTACCATTATATATCTGACAAGTGTCTTCTCTATTGTCTTTTTAGCACCTACTCAAAACATTCCACTTTGAACTACCCTTCTTAGTGGATATCTTCATCCAAGTTGATATCGGTATTTCATCTGGAGTGAATTTATTCATGTTATCTCTCTCCCCCCTGCCTAAGAAACAGTATCTGACTTTTCTCCTTGATCTGGGCTGATCCAGGGAACTCTCAACCAGGGTCTGGTCCCCAAAATCAATTGGAAGCAGGGCTAACATTTAACAAGGGCTTTTTAAACCTTGTATGGTGGGGAGACACATTGCCATGGGGGCAATAACCCATGGTGAGAGACCTATTGACGCTGCTACCTCAGTTGGTAGAACAGGGAATTCTTAATCTCAGGATCATGGATGTGAACTCCACATTGGGCAGATGATCCATGTGGTTCCCTCCAACTCTCACATTTTAAGATTCTTTGACCCCTGGCGCTATCCCAACATTAGTTTCGTATCAGATTGTTTTACAGTTTTGGAAGGTTCAGCTCACCATCTTGATTTAAAATGAAGTCCAATGGTTTCCAATTATAGAACAAAACCCCTTCCTTAGTCCCAGGAATCACCATGCCAAATTGGGCAATGGAATCTTCTGTGAGGTCCCAAGCAGTGTAGCTTGGTATTTTTGGTCTACCCTCTTGACATTGCAAAATGAAGCAATTTGCAATGGTAAATCTCCATGAGATGCCTCATAGGAAGCAATTCATAAACAAAACAATAACGAAATAAATAAAGTTGCTGAATGGGAATGAAATTTCGGAGATTGCAATACTGGATAGTTAACTTTTATAAATATTAGTTAGAGACATTTTCACTTTGAAAACAATGATAAACACAACCCTTGTTGGCTGCCCATTTCATGACTGTGGACAGCCAGAGATGATGTATTGGGCAGACCCAAGAGCAGTATGATGTTTTTCTCTCATTTAACAGAGGTTGCAGCAACACCATACATTTAAAGAACTCCTACACCACTTAAACAGCCATGGCTTCCCCAAGAACTGTAGTTTCTTAAGGGTGTTGACCTCACAGTGCTACAATTCCCAGCACTCTTAAATAGCTACAGTTTCGAGGATTCTCAAACCCAAAGTAGTATAAGAGTGCTGTCAATGTATAGCATACATCTAAACATAGGGAAAACCCATTCTACAACCACAGGTGTTTCAAAGTTGGCCTCGCTAGCTGTTTTTGATTCCTTCTATGGAATTGCATAGGCCAGGGATGTCCAACCAGTAGATCGTGACCTACATGTAGATCCCCGGCTGATCCTGGTAGATCACGGGATCATTATCATGTTCAAAAAGTTACAAGGGAAAAGCTAAAAAAAAACTCTGTGCAATGACAATGGGTAGATCACTGCCAGTTTTTTTATACTGGGAGTAGATCACAGTCTTTTGGGAGTTGGACAAGCCTGGCATAGACTACTGAAGATATTTGCTTGAATGCTTCCTAGCTTCCTGGTTTTGCAACTGGTTACTACAATCTGAATCCCTGATCTGTACATATGTTGATGGCTTCATGCTCATTAGAATGTGATCATTACAATGTGCAATTGTTATTTTGCAAGCCATTGCCCATGGGACCCTCTGTATCTGATAAGGATGGAGTGCACTTAAGGGTATCTGGGCAAGCACATCATCAAATGGATAAAAGGAAGCTGCTTGTTCGCCCCAGTAGAAGTGAGTGGAGATCACCATTGCCTCCTCTGTAACCAAGAGCTCTGCTGTGGCAAGATGTCCCTCATGGTTCAAATGCTGCTCCTTGGTATCTGTGTTAGCCTCTTCCTTCCTCCTGGAGGTAAGTTCCTTTCCCCAGTGCTGGGAGAAGGTTTTTCAGATGGAAGCAATAAACCTTTGATAACCAGTTGTTGGCAATCACAAGTGAAGAAAGTGTCGGGATCTTCAAAGCCATGTCAGAGGAATTTGGCACTCTCCAGGTGCCCGGCTTTGATTCCCTGTTGACCTCCCCGTCAGCGGCTCCCGGCAAGACAAGGCGAGGTCTCTATCGGCTGATCCTCCTCACGAACGTGAGAAGAACACAACCATCCCTCCTCCCTCACTCCCTGCCATCCCCAGGGAGGGGAGAGAGACAGACAGAAATGTATTTACATGCCTTTATTTCTGTCTTTCCAGCAGTGCAGAAAAGAACATGTCTGCACTCCTCAGCAGCCACAGCAGAGAGAGAATAACTCCACCCATGTACTTCTGGTACAGGGTCATGTGACACTCTGAGCTAACATCCGGTGCTCAGTGCACAGAATAGACTGTCCCTTGTTCCCACGGTACAGTCCCATAACATCAATATCCTGTTTGGCTTTCCAGCCATCTGGAGCACTCAGCAGCATTGCTCCTTTTTCGTAACAGAAAGTGCTGTGGAGCTCAGGTCCTACTTGTGGGCATCTGGTCAGGCACTGTGAGAAGAGGATGCTGAACTCAATGGGCCACTCTCCTGATCCAGCAGAGCTCTTCTGAGGTTCTTCTACATAAATTACACTTGAGGTTCAAGGTTGGTATTTTGGAGTCTGAGAGGGACTCAGAGGCAATATGTCTCCAAATAGCAGGGGATTCACCAGTGGCTGAAGTGCTATTGAGCTCACGTCCTACTTGTGAACTTCCCAAAGGGATCTGTTGGGCCTCTGTGAGAACAGGGTGCTGGACCAGCTGGGCCATTGGCCTGAACTAACAGGCTCTTCTTGTGTTCTTATACATTGATTACCCATTTATTATCACCTGACTTTCAAGACTGGTATTCTGATAACCTTGAGGTTCTCCCTTTTGATGCAGATGCATTGACATGTCGACTTTGCATGGCCCCATCTGAAGGGAGTCCATGTCGCCCTCCAGCTACATGCTCAGCAAACCCTGAAACACAAGTGTGCCATGCCTACACAGTGACCAAAGGTAAGAGTTCTACATTTCCCCATTGCATATAATTATGAAGGGTGGTATAATATATCACAGAAATACCTTTATAAGGAAACCTATGCTGCTATACTAACATGGCAATCAGGGACACGATGCTGGCCATGAAAATTTCATCAATATTTCTTGCTGCAGAAATTCCATATTATTACAGTCCTTTCTCCTTTTGGAATTTTGTTTCCTGTGGTGGAAACCATAAGTGTGTCTAAGGTCCTGCATTCTGGAAGAGCCCCCATGGTATTTTGCAAAGATGGAGAAAAGGTGAAGCTCCAGATTTGTTGTACTACAGTTCCTATTGGCCTTTGCAATTGACCAAGCTGGCTGGGGCTGGTGGGAGCTGGAGTCTACAACAAGTTGACCATTCCTAAACTCAAGGATAGGCACAAAACTGAGCAATGATCCATTATTGGGCACTAGCTAAGAGCAACTCCTGAGTGTCCTTCAGATCACCCTCTACCTGATCTATTTTAACTGGAGACCTTCCATATGCAAACCATTTGCTCTGCATGCTTGTTCATCATACTGGTGTGCAGTGCAGCTTTCCCCACAAAAATAGTCCGGGAATGCAGCCCTGTCCCTCCTGCTTACATGTACGAGCTGGAGAGGCAGGGCTGTGAGGGGATGGGCAGAGCAGACGTGCAGGGAAGAAGCCTCCCTGCATGTCAGCTCTGCAAGCTGCAACTGTCCCTCCTGCATGCAGCCTTGCCTCTCTGACAGGCGCATGCGAGCCACAGGTACAGAGCGGCTTGCAGAGTGACGCCCAGCGTGGCTTCTTCCTGCGCATCAGCTGTTAGCCAGGAAGCTGAAAAGCCTCATCAAAGCCCCGCTGCACCTCCAGCTCATGAGAAAACCCTTTTCAGAGCCCACAGAGGATGTCCCCTTTGTGCTCCAAAGACAGTCTTCTCATGAGTCAGAGGTACTATGGGCCCAGAGGTGTTACTGCTGAAAAAAGCCCTGCCAGTGTGCCAACTGATTCACAACTGTGGCACAACCTGGATCCTGTAATTAGCATGGCTGATAGTTTTACCACACTCACAAGTGGGGAGAATGAAGACCCAGGAGAGGACTTCATTTGTTGTAAACTGTAGATGTGAGGTGTAGTAGCCTCTGTGTCCAGAGAGCATAAATATAAATGTTTTCTCCTTTTCTCTCTCTACTTGCATTCTGCCTGTCACCATAATAGATGGGAAAGTTCAGCAGAAAATTCTGGGCTGCAAGCCAAAGGAATCTGGAGTTTGCAACACCGGCACCAATACTGATGGATATGAGGCTCGACATATCTGCTGTGATGACAGAGACTTCTGCAATGAGGATCTGTAGACAGGAACTAAAAACAACCTGAAGAATGACTGCAAATTGAAGCATGTATAGGATCTTCTGCTTATGGTCACCTTTTTCTATATTCTCTTCTTCCGTTTATTTGATACAGAGTTTTCAAGGTTTTTTTTGAAAAAAATTAAAGGCAACTGCTACACACAAATACAGCTACAGCAGAGCAAGATGACGATGATTATCTGTCTATCTATCTATCATCTATCATCTATATCTATCTCTATTATCTAGAAATCTATCATCTATTTATCCTGTGTCCATGCCATAGTGGCTTTTAAGTGCTTTATAATCATAAGATCAATGATGAGATCCAAATGTAATTAATATAAACAATAAAACAATTTCAACAAAGCATCAAAACCATTCATATTATTTTCAGATTTTGGCGATGTGATTTCTGGAGTGAAACTGAGTCATCTATCAAGCATTGCCACAACTTTCACAACCTATACTTCATTTGCCACCTTGTCTGCCTGCTTCCCTGTGCTATAGATGCATATGAGGATATTGATAAAACACAAAAGGCCACGTTAATGTGATTGTATGTACGATGGGGTCAATACAAGTTTTCTCCAGTGTTTCACAAATGCACAAGGCCTGCAACTGTGGAGCAGAAAGGCACTGCAGAGGTAGATTTTGGCTGCACCTATACATATCTAGGTGTGCAATAATCTATTCTTTGAAGTCACTGCAGTTCTCCATATGACCATGCACTGCAGAATCCTTAAATTAGGGATAATGCTGGCTGAATGGATGCAAAATATCAACTATTTGGTGCCCTTTAAGATTAGATTATCACTGAATGGGAACCCAAGCCTTACGAGGAGCGTTTGAAGGAGCTTGTTATGTTTTGCCTGGAAAAGAGGAGACTGAGACGAGATATGATAGCCATCTTCCAATGTCTTAAGAGATGTCACATGGAAATGAGGAAACAAACTGTTTTCTCCTGCTCTGGAGGGTAGGATTCAAACCAATGTCTTCAAGTTTTAAGAAAGGAGACTCTGACTAAACATCAGGGGGAAAACGTCTGATGGTAAGAGCTGTTTGACAGTGGAATGGTGTCCCTCTCTCATTCTATAATGCAACTTTTACAACACAGGTTAAAGGACTTTGGATCATGTGTGTAGCACTCACTGGGACTGGGACATGGTGGGTCAAGGTTGCAGTGAGTGCTCAGTTACTGTTGCAGCCTGGAAGTGCATGACCACCCTCAGGCGTCACCACCAGCTCCTTGACCTCCCTGCCTCCTTGCCCTAAACCATCTCCTCCCCAGCAGCTGCAGTGCTGCCACCACCTGCAGCATGCTTCCCTTATGTGCTACCGCTGGTGCAAGCATTACCACTGCATGCATTTCTCTTTTTTAAATGCTTTTGTCTATGATACCTTGAGTGAACTGCCTTCTTTCAGCCCTGGGAGAAGGAACTTACCTTCATGTGGAAGGCAGAGAAAAGCACAGATAACAAGGAGCAGGACTGGAAGAATGGGGGACATATTGGAATCAGGAGGATTCTGTGCGCCACAGTAAAGCTCTAGGTTCTTCAAAGGAGGAACAATGATTTTCACTCCCTCCTGCCAAGACGGGACAACCTGCTTGCTTTATCCCCTTACTGGCATGTGTACAGAAGCTTTCTGTCCCCATTGACTGCATAAATAGAGAGTCCAGTGGGCATTGACTGGAAAGAAAATGAACCCAAAGTGTAACACTGAAGTGACAGGGGGCCTGTTTTGTATGAGCTATATCTGAGTCCATTCCACCCGTGACCATCTCTGCAACAATAACATTGTGGACACACTTCAGTTAAATGATCAGTGGTATAAAATTTGATTTAAAAGCTTGCTTGAGGGAAATAAGAAATCTATACAGCAGCAATAGTTGCCAGCATCATGCCCTCCAGGTGTTTGGATGCCTTGTGTTTTCTTATTTTCAGAATGGGGGCAGGGAGCAAGGTTGCTAATTGTTTGGTATGTTACTTGTATTTTCCTTACTATTAGATGTTAATGCTCGTTTGTGTGTGTGTGTGTGTGTGTGTGTGTGTGTGTGTGTGTGTGTGTCCTACACAGGCATTCAGTATTATATGGATTTTTTTCCTTTTGTGTACATGATGTGCATTTCTGTTTCTTCCAACTTTTATATTCATTCATTCTCTCTCTCTCTCTCTCTCTCTCTCTCTCTCTCTCTCTCTCTCTCTCTCATCTTCTTGAAAACATTCAAACAATCTCATTACCTATTTCTAAGCAACAAATTGGTAGGAGGGGGACATTCATAGGTTTAGGGGAAAGTTGAGGTTTTCAGTGATCATATGCAGCTATATATACCACAAACCATATTGATTTAACATCTAGACATTTCCACCACATATGCACTTCTTTGATTTTTGTGTTGCAGAAATAAATACAGTGGTATCTCGGGTTACATACGCTTCAGGTTACATACGCTTCAGGTTGCAGACTCCACTAACTCAGAAATAATGCTTCAGGTTAAGAACTTTGCTTCAGGATGAGAACAGAAATCGTGCTCCGGCGGCACGGCATCAGCAGCAGCAGGAGGCCCCATTAGCTAAAGTGGTGCTTCAGATTAGGAACAGCTTCAGGTTAAGAACAGACACTTCATGCAATTAATGGTATTGGATCCAACCCATAAGGTGTTGTTTTATTTCCTCATAATCTTTAATTACCAATTTATTGTCTTTCCCCCTAATCAGATCTTTATATGTGGCCCATTCTAATTCCATATATATATATTTTATTCAAAAAAAAACAAAAAACTGAAGAAGTGTGCATGCACACGAAAGCTCATACCAAGAACTAACTTAGTTGGTCTTTAAGGTGCTACTGGAAGGAAAAATTTTTTTTTGTTTTGACTATGGCAGACCAACACGGCTACCTATCTGTAACTACATATATTTTATTGTAATTGCTCCTACAGGTGATGCCCACCATGGTGTTTTCGGTTCTAGGAGATCCTTATATTTTGTCCATGGTTTATATAATGATTTCCTTATGACGTGATTCATAAATCCCCTGTATACTTTCCCTTTTTCATAAGCTAAATACGCATGCCAACCATAACGGTTATTAAACCCTTCTAGATCTAACAAATTACCATCTTTTAATACAATCCACTCTTTTAGCCAATTTAGACAGACAGCATAGTAATATAAATTTAGGTCAGGTAGAGCCAGTCCACCTCTATGCTTGTCAGCATGTTGTTGACAACTTCTGCGTAGTTTCTGGCCTTATTGTTGCCAAGAAAGTTCTTCACTACCAGAACAAATGCCTTCCACGCTTCCAGTTCCACTTCGTTCATTGAGTTTCCGAACTCTGGATCTCTGATGAGCTGACGGATCTGAGGACCATCAAAGATGCCAGCTTTTAACTTCTCCATGGTCAATCCTGGAAAAGCCTGGCACAAGTAAGTGAAGCAGTCACCATCCTTGTCCAGAGCCTTGGTCAACTGCTTGATTAAGCCGAGCTTGATGTGCAGCGGTGGGAAGAGTATTCTGTCTCTGTCCACCAGAGGGTCGTTGATGACGTTACATTTTTTGGAAGGCACCAATTCCTCCCACACAGGCCAGTCCTTCTTCGTGTAATGCTGAACACGGTCCCTACTATCCCACATGCACAGAAAACATGGGTACTTGGTGAAGCCAGACTGTTGTCCCAACAAAAAGTTCGCCATCTTCAGGTCAACACAAATAAACCACTTATGCTCATCATAACCAATTTTCTTCAGCACATACTTCACCGCTTCATAGTTCTCCTTCAGTGTAGTCGAGTGAGCCAGGGGTATAGAGGCAAACTGGTTGCCATTGTGTAGCAGAACACATTTCAGTGATCACTTGGTGCTGTCAATGAACAGTCTCCAATCTTTGGGTTCATACTGTGGCACTCCAAGCTTGAGCAGAAGCTGCGCAATATCTGCACAGTACACCAAGTCCTTCTCTTCCGAGAAAAAACGGAGGTTTTATGACTTCAAACTGATCCCTTTTCGACATAATCACCCAGAACTATCGGACCTGAATACTTCTTGTCATTAAAATAATCATTTCCAATCAAAACAATTATTCGACATGGCATTTTACCCCCACCAACTTCTTCTAAAATGCTCCACACAAGCGTACATGTGAACAAAAACGTAAAAAAAGACATGTGGCCATAACTCAAAAACTTGACCTGATTGAGCAAAACCAATGTGATTTTCGGATTCAGCACATCAGATTCATCCTAAATCAACTGAAAAAACGCAGACAACAAATTTGTTGTTGACCAGTGTAATAATTTAGGGCCTTACAGCACATCATCCTTGAGTGTTTTAGTCTCACCAGAAGGTGTCCTTAACCTATTGTGATTATTGAATAAACTAATTGGTAAGAACTTTTCTTTGTTTTTCTTGGCTTCTTTGCTGCCACCATGAGAGGGATCTGATTCCCCAAAGCCTAATAAAGGCCGAGTTTCCAGATCCTTTATCACATTGGTTGCCCTCCTCTACACATGTCTCAGCTTGTCAACAACCTTCAATTGTGGTGCCCAGAATTGGTGGCAGTATTCCAGGGGTGGTCAGACCAAGGCAGATGTCTATATCTATATAGTATTTCCATGGCCTGGGACAGATTAGCTCATGTTATCAGTTGCTAATGATCAACAGTGGGAGACAGCGACTGCCTCCATGTTATGCTCCCAGAGGCATCTGCTTGGCCACAGTGGGAAACAGAATACTGAACTAGATATTCATTTTCTTTCTGATCCAGCAGGGATCTTCTGACATTAATAAGACCAGCCTTCACTCTTCACAGCTTAGTCCAAAATAAAGATGTCAATGAAAAATTGGCTTTCTCTTGGGCTATTTTTATTTTGGAATGTGAATTCCAGGAGCTCTCTTACTAGTTGGGCTCCCTTTTATCGCACAGGATAATATTTTGTGACAAAAGAACATCATATTGACTTTAAAGAACATAAGAACATTAAATGCATACTTTATGAAACATGCGTTGATCCATGTAAATGACTGTTGGAAACTCAGTTCATCTGTATGCTATATCCTACAATTTTTCAACTTTAATTACATACATATATGAAAAGTGCTAACTGCTCCTGTGGGTCCTCTGTTGTGATGCCAAAATAAGAGGAGGTGGCTAACATGTTTAGCTATGTTGCAAATCTTCCATTGGCTAGTTTTACCTCATTTATAACCCGTCATTGCAGAAATCAAGGCCTATTGAAGGTTTTGATTCTTCGCAACATTTGAATTCAACATGGATATGTTTGGTCACCTGCTGTTTGGTATCACATGCTTCTTTTGGCCCACAGCCAACCTTTGTCCAGATTAGTTTCCCCTCTAAAATGAGCCAGAAAAAGAAGAGGAAAAGATGCAGTGAGCCACTTTAGTCATATTAACTATCCAGAGTATAACACAGTCCAGTTTCTTTGTCCTCAACACAGATCAGGCATGAACACAGAGAACAGTGAATCTAAAGAATGAGGGTGAGGTTTCTTACCTTCATAGGCATTGGCTATATTGCAACTTTCCAGTTCAGGGTCAGCTATGCAAATCCGGTCAGAGCCTTGAACTCCAATACATCCTTCTTCAGTCACTGTGCAGTCCCGACATAGCAAAGGATATGCTCCAAAAGACAATTTTTCACAATTAAGCACATTCCAAACTACTGCTCAACCTCACACTGAATTGTGCATTCTGTGCAATAATTTTCTCACAACACAACTTTTTACTGTTTGGGCTATTTGGTGATAAATTTGAAGAACCATCAGCCTACAGATAGCTCAGTTGGTTCGAATGTGGTGCTGATAATGTCAAGGTCACAGGTTCGATACCAAAATGAGACAGCTACATAGTCCTCCATTGCAGGGGATTGGACTAGATGATCCTCAGGGTCCCTCCCAATTCTATGATTCGATAATTTATTATGACTGCTTCCTCTGCCCCACATTTATGATTGAGTTCTGTAGCTTCACAATGATATGTATGTTGTGTTATTCCCCCTATTTCCAATGTTTCAGAATAAATGTTTTTAAGCATCCAAAACAGCACCATTGACAATGAGGCATGAGGAACCACCCAAAGTACAGGAGGGGGTCACATAATCATGTGAAGAGAGGGATAAATACAAGAGAAGTATGGGGAGAGATTGGGACGCGGGTGGCGCTGTGGGTTAAACCACAGAGCCTAGGACTTGCCGATCAGAAGGTCGGTGGTTTGAATCCCTGCAACAGGGTGAGCTCCTGTTGCTCGGTCCCTGCTCCTGCCAGCATAGCAGTTCGATAGCACATCAAAGTGCAAGTAGATAAATAGGTACCGCTCCGGCTGGAAGGTAAACGGCGTTTCCATGAGCTGCTTTAGTTCGCCAGAAGTGGCTTAGTCATGCTGGCCACTTGACCCGGAAGCTGTACTCCAGCTTCCTCGGCCAATAAAAGCGAGATGAGCGCCACAACCCCAAAGTCGATCTCGGCTGTACCTAATGGTCAGGGGTCCCTTTACCTTTTATGGGGAGAGATTAATTGTGGTGGGGTTCCAGCCCCATGAGGAACACGCATGTTCAGTGGTTGCAGAATACTAACTAGGTGGGGAGTGGAGGCAGAGGGGCAAGGGAAGTATTTTGGAGGAGCATGTGGCTGGCTGTCAGAAGCATTGAGCAGGAGTGCTCTACACTGCACCATTTCCTTAAAGACCCCACATGTTTATTCTGATTGATAATGTGCCCTAAGATCAGCTTCGCTCTTCCTTATGTAGCTTGGTGTCTCCTTGCCTGATCTCCTGAAATCCACCACTGCAATATGAAATCCAGGCATCCATAACCCTGAGCCGTGGAGGCTGGGGAGGCAGCCTGGCTTTTTTTTAAACCCTCATAAATATAGTAAGAAGATATTTGGATTTTCTTTTTATGTTAGAACATATCAAAATTGCCCCTTCCTTTAAAAAGAAAGAAAGAAAGTAAAAGAACTGCTCTTATCTATTTTTTGACATGTAGATCCATTGCCAGCCAAGTCCAACTGCCACTAAAGGTTGCTTTCTGCATGTTACACTCGAGTGAAAACCCTTCTCCGATCCCTTGTCAATGGACCTTACCTCCAGATGTGAGGAGGAGAAAGGCAGAGATTGCAAGGAGCAGGATCTTATTCTTCGGGGCCATCTTGGAATCGAGAGGGTTCTGTGGTCACAGCACAGCTCAAGTCACACTGGCTTTCAGCAAACTGGAGAAGAGGCTTCCTTTTATCCCCATGAAGAGACATCTCCAAAAGAATCCAAGAGAACATCATGTCCCCTGAAGAGGATCAAAGAGACTGCAGTGTGGTCCTATCAGCCCACTTGTGGACAAAATAAGAAGCTGTAATAGATACACCCCACAATTATAGGTGCATTTACGTGTATATAATTAACTATGAATCCTATTTTTAAATTAATTTCAATTAGTTATAGCAGGGGTGAGCAAACTTTTTCAGCAGGGGGCCAGCTCACTGTCCCTCAGACCTTGTGGGGGCCAGACTGTATTTTGGAAAAAAATATGAACAAATTCCTATGCCCCGCAAATAACCCAGAGATGCATTTTAAATAAAAATGCACATTCTGCTCATGTAAAAACACGCTGATTCCTGGACCGTCCACGGGCCGGATTTAGAAAGCAATTGGGCCACTCTCATCTATTTTTTTGACATGTCGATCCATTGCCAGCCAAGCCAAGCCAAGGAATTGCACAAGGTTTGCTTTCTGCAGGTTACACTCGAGTGAAAATCCTTCCCTCTTCCCTTGTCAGTCAATCTGGCCTCCAGGTTTGAGGAGGAGCAGGACACAGATTGTAAGAAGCAGGATCTGATTCTTTGGAGTCATATTGGAATCAGGAGGGTTCTGGGTCAAAGCAAATCCCGAATCAGCAAACTGGATCAAGCGCCTTCTTTAATCCCACTGATGGCACATCTCAACAAGAACCCAAGACAACATCATGTCCACTTAGGATGATCAAAGGAAAAGGGGGAGTGGTGTGACAAGCAATCATTATCAGCCCATCAGAAAAGAATATATAATTGTGGGGATACAACACCACCATTATAATCATAAACCATATACAGTGGTACCTCGGGTTAAGAACTTCATTTGTTCTGGAGGTCCATTCTTAACCTGAAACTGTTCTTAACCTGAGGTACCACTTTAGCTGATGGGGCCTCCTGCTGCTGCCGCTGCACGATTTCTGTTCTCATCCTGAAGCAAAGTTCTTAACCCGGGGTACTATTTCTGGGTTAGCGGAGTTTGTAACCTGAAGCGTCTGTAAGCTGAAGCGTCTGTAAGCTGAAGCGTCTTAAACCAGAGGTACCACTGTATAATAATTAATTCACGAATCCTCATTTTAAATGAACTTGAATGAAATATATCAGTTGATATCTAATCTATCTGTCGGCTCCCTCCAAACCATGGGAATTCCCAAGTTCAGACTCCTCTTGCCATTGGTCCACCCACGGAGAGTCTCGGTGCATGCCTTGCACACCATGTGTGGCGCCCAAGCTTTATCCTGGTCACCAAGTTTAATACCAAAATACAGTGGTGCCTCACAAGACGAAATTAATTCGTTCCGCAAGTTTTTTCTTCTTGCGAGTTTTTCGTCTTGCGAAGCACGGTTTCCCATAGGAATGCATTGAAAATCAATTAATGCGTTCCTATGGAGACCGCTTGCCAGGCTGGCGGTGCGGAGAAGGGCATTTCTCCCCACCGCAAGCCTTCAGGACAGGTACGGGAACAGAGGGGAAGGCGCGCAGCGCTTCTCCTCTGTTCCCGGGGCTTGCGGTGGGAGGAGGGTTTTTCCTCCCCACCGCCAACATTCAGAACAGCATTCTGAATGTTGGCGGTGGGAAGGAAAACCCCCCTCCCACCGCAAGTCTTCAGGACAGCCATCCGAAGGCTGGCGCAGGGAGAAGGTCTCTCCGCCCCACCGCCAGCCTTCGGAGGAGCCTTCCGAAGGTTGCCGGCGGGAGGAGGTCTCTCCGCCCCACCGCCAGCCTTCGGAGGAGGTCCGAGGACAGTGGGGAAGACGTGCTGCACTTCCCCGCTGTCCTGGAAATTTCCCTATGGGCTTTCGTCTTGCGAAGGAAGCCCATAGGGAAATTCGTTTTGCGAAGCGCCTCCAAAATGGAAAACCCTTTCGTCTAGCGGGTTTTTCGTCTTGCGAGGCGTTCGTCTTGCGGGGCACCACTGTAAGGATGGTAAGCACGCCTTATGAAACTTGTGACTGGCTTCCTATTAGGAGCAATGGTGTATTCTCCACATATGTAGCAGAACACGTCGGGCTTATTTCTGCACGATCTTCTGGCCGAAGTCATCTCATTCACCTGCAAAACAAAAATAGGTACAAATCAGTCATAAGTTGGCGCATGCGCGGGTGGAGTTTCCTATACACTTCGTGGGGCTGCTGGCCCATTAACTTAGTTTTGATCCCCCAACTTTATGCTTTGCCGCACCAATTTATGGAAGATTTCGAGGTTTTATGACTTCAAACTGATCGCTTTTCGACATAATCACCCAGAACTATCGGACCTGAGTACTTCTTGTCATTAAAATAATCATTTCCAATCAAAACAATTATTCAACATGGCATTTTACCCCCACCAACTTCTTCTAAAATGCTCCACACAAGCGTACATGTGAACAAAAACATAAAAAAACAACATGTGGCCATAGCTCAAAAACTTGGCCTGATTGAGCAAAACCAATGTGATTTTTGGATTCAGCGCATCAGATTCGTCCTAAATCAACTGAAAAAACGCAGACAACAAATTTGTTGTTGACCAGTGTTATCTTTGAATAGATTACTGTTATTATTGGTCAGCCAAATTCTGAAATACTTGGTCTTATTTACTATTGTTAATCCTGATATCTCCTGTAGTTCTTCCTTTTCTTGCTTGGTTATATTTTTTACTATCATGTTGATTTTATTCTTGTTTAACTTGAAGCCGGCTACTTTCCCAAATTCTAATATTCTTTCAATTATCTGTAGTATGCTTTCTTGGGGGTTTTCAACAGTCAGAATCAGGTCATCCACAAATGCTTTGATATTATATTCCTTTTTCCCTAATGAGATACACTTTATTTTAAAATCATTTCTTATGGCATTCATCAATAATTCCAATACCATAATAAACAGTAGTGGTGACAAGGGGCAACCTTATCTTGTCCCCCTCTCTATATTAAATCCTTCTGTTATTTCATTATAAAGGATAAGTTTGGCTTTTTGCTTCCTATATATTGCCTCTATAGCTTTAATATAATCTCCCCCCAGTTTCATTTCCTTTATGACCCTTTTCATGAAGTCCCATGACACCTGGTCGAATGCGTTTTCCGCATCTATTGATATTAAAGCAGCTTTTTTGCCTGATCTTTCTTCTAGGTATTCTAGTAAATCTATTACATTCCTCATGTTGCTGTGTTCGCATCTACCTGGCAGGAATCCAGCTTGATCTTTATGTATTTTTTTCAATCTGTTGGCTAGAATGTCAGCAAATATTTGTAATCACTGTTCAGCAGTGATATGGGCCTATAGTTTTTAATTAGTGTCAGGTCTTGCCCTTGTTTTGGTATCAACATGACAAAAGCTTCTTCCCATGATCCTGGTATTATTCCACATTTTAAAATTCTGTTCATTACCAATTTCATTGGTGTTATTAAGATTTCCTCTAATTTTTTGTAATATGCTGCTGTCAAATCAGCTGTTCCAGGTGCTTTTCCTACTCTTGCTTTAGTAATTGCTTGGTGCACCTCCATTGTTGCAACTGGCTGATTTAATTGTTCTCTTTTCTCTGCTCTTATTGTCTGGATTTTATTCTCTATTAGGTATTTTTCCATATCCTCCTGATTCCCTTACATTTCTTTATATAAGTTACTATAGTACTTTATAAATTTTGTTTTGATTTCCTTCGGGTCTTCTATTATTTTCCTGTCCTCCATTATTTTTTCTATTATTCTTTCCTTCTGTCTCTTCTTCAGCTTCCATGCTAGCAGTCTACCTGGCTTATTGGTAGAGTCAAAAGAATTTTGTCTTATCCTCTTGATTTTTTGTTCCACTTTGTAATTCAGGATCAGAGAGTTGTGTCTGCAGTGTCTTGATGTTGTTTTTTGGTGCTTCGTTTCTTGGGTTCTTGACCAAATCTTTCTCATTTCCCCTTATTTCCCTTAAAAGTTTCTCTAAGTCCCCCCCTTTCTTTCCTTAAAATTATATTTTGCTAGATGAAAAAGCCTCTTATTACGGCCTTACTAGCATCCCATACTATATTTATATCTGTCTCTTTATTTAAGTTATTATCGAAATATTCTTTTAACGTTGATTTGGCCTTTTCTAGAATTTTGTTATCGTTCAGAATTGCTTCATTTATTCTCCATCTTCTAATTTTCCTCTCTTCTCCCTTTATTTCTAATGTCGTTGGATTGTGGTTGGATATTGTTTTTACTTGTATTTCTGCCTTCTTAATTTTAGTTAATAATATTTTTGAAATCCATATTGTATCTATTCTTCCCGAGGAGTTTTTGGCTTCGGAGTGGTATGTGTATTGCTTCTCACTTAAATGTTTTAATCACCATGCATCATGTAGGTCTAAGTTTTCTATTAGATTCATGAAGCTTATTGGTAATTTCCCTTCCTTCCTTTCTTTCTCCCGTGTTGTTCTGTCCATTTCTGTTGATATAACTCCGCTTAGGACACCCATGATTATTAGTTTTTCATCACTATGATCTAGCAATTTATGTTCCATTTAATAATAAAATAAAATTCAGCTTTCTTATTATTTAGTGCATATATTCCTACCTTTAATATCTTTCCTTGTTGGGTTTTAATCCTGATTGCTATCATCCTCCTTTTTTCATCTTTAAATACAAATTCTGGATTTAATTTGGGAGTTGCGTAAATAATAACCCCTCTTTTTTAAACTACATCTGAGGATATAAATTCTTCACTTAATTTTCTATTAATTAACACCCTTCTGTGGTTTCTTGTAACATGTGTCTCTTGTAGACAGATTATATCCCATTTATTTCTTTGGCATAGGTGTTCAACTTTGTTTCTTTTAACTTTGCTGTTTAATCCATTGATGTTCCATGAAATAATTTTAAGATCCATAACTCATCAGATTCAGATTCCTTTATTTCAATTATAAATCGTATTATGTTATGTAGTATATGGTTTAAAAGTTCCTCCATATTTCTACACTGTCATTAACATCCTGTATCTTCCTTTGTTTCTCCCTTGTCACTCTCTTGTCCCTCTTTCGTATCTCTCCTGTCCCATCCATTCCCCCTCCTAATGCTTTATGATATCTCCTCCAAAATTTTTTTGCTTCTTCCTCTGAGTTCATCCTCTTCCTGCTCTGTTTATAAGTGAATGAAATTCTTCCGGGCATTCCCAGCAGAAGGGGATGTTGTTCTTTTTGAGTGCATCTGTTAAGCCTTTATATTTTCCTCTTTTCTTCCTCAACCTAGCTGGTATTTCATGCATGATTATAATTTCTTGTTCTTCAATTCTGAGCTTTTTCTTCTTATTTGCTTGCATTATTTTATCTTTTATAATTCGCAAGTTAAGAAAGACGAGGCAAACTCCAGGCCACCTATTGGGTCCGGCAGATCTTGACCTAATTCAGAATGCTCTGTTCATGCAGATAGAGATGTCCTCTTCCTGGATTTCCAACCAGGATGCTAAGACTTTTATTATTACTTCTTCGATATTCTCATCGTGATTTTCTTTTATTCCTCGAAATCTCAATATTCATTCTTTTTGGTTTAGTTCTTGGACTGCAACCGTGTCCAAAATACTTTCCTGACCCATCTTTAAATCCAAAATTTACTCTCTCATTCTTTCCTGAGATTTCTTAAGTTCCTTGTTGTTTAGTCGTGTCCGACTCTTCGTGAACCCATGCACCAGAGCACGCCAGGCACTCCTGTCTTCCACTGCCTCCCGCAGTTTGGTCAAACACATGTTGGTAGCTTTGAGAACACTGTCCAACCATCTGGTCCTCTGTCGTCCCCTTCTCCTTGTGCCCTCAATCTTTAGGAAAGTTCCTTACTTTATATTATTTGTTTTTTCAGTGCCTCTTCTTGTTTGTTATTTTTTAATTTAAGTTCTTGTACCTCTTTCTCTAGTTCTTTATTTTTCCCTGCTAAGTTATTCACTAGTGCTGTTAAATCGAAAATCATCTTTGTATTCTGGTCCATTCTCGCACCCATCGTGTCTATTTTCCCACAGAGATTCTCCATTTTATCATTCAATTCTTTCTTCATTCCTAAAGTGAGTTCTTTCAAGACTGCTCCCTGGTCTATCTCAGCCACTGAGGCTCTTCTTCCTTGTGTCCCTGATGATATAAGAGTCACCCCTGAGTGAACCTGTATTTTCTTAATTTTGTCTATTTCTTTGTTTTCCTTAAGGGAGCTCATTAAGTTGTTTAATAGGTTAACTCAGATTTGAGGCAAAAATTCTATTGAGGGGAAATTGAGTGAGTTATGTCCTCACTCTTCCATACCTTGTTTGCTACTGTTCACTTGTTCTCATACTCCCTCTTTGTATCTTGTGACTTATTGTCAGTAAAGTTATACAATTTCAATCATAAACACAGTTATACAGTTTCAATCACAGCTGCAATACATTAACCATAAAAACAAGGGCAAGAAAAATAGAGAGGAGTATGATGTAGGGGAAGGAAACAAGAAGAGACAAGAAGAAAGCAGGAGGGTGAAAGATCTGCAGATACGTATTTTAATCAAAACATGAACTCATTTATATATTCCTGCAATTACTTCCTTCTCCACCTGGTGTCGCTATCTTCTGTTGGCAGCTTGCTTTGTTTACTTTACTTGATTCACTCCTCCACCTCCTTCTTGGGCATCATTTCTCAAACAGTCATTCAAGCAGCATGAGACAGCAGTTTTCCCCTCACCATTTTCCTCTTTAGGGCCTTCCGTCACTCACCACCCCTCCCTTCCAAGCTCCACCATTTGTCCCTCTTTTCCTCTTTCAGTCCTCAAAATTATCTTAAAGTGCTGGGGTTCTTCCTCTCACTCTGCCATTTTTGGCAGCTCATCTGTAGCTTGGGGAAACCACTTAGAACATAGCTTGGCACATTTGAGGTTATATTTGCAGTGGGGGTGGGAGAATGGGGAAGAATGTGTGTGTGGGGGGGGGTAAATATTAGTAAAGTCATCCTCTCGTCTATTCCTTTCTGACCCAGAGTAACAAAGCAACAATGTATCAGTTTGTCTCCCCCCTCTCTCTTGACTTTACTTTTATGATACTTTATTACTTTATTACTAACGCCCGCTCAAGCATCGCTTCCTCCCCGCCCAATTCTCTCTTTTTTTAAAATAATATTTATTAAAGTTTCAAAGAAATTACAAAAATAGAAAAAAAGAAAAGATAAAAAAACAAAAAATACAAAATACAGAAAAATAAAAAAACAATTAAAAACAAATCAGTCTTTCCATGTCTTATCTTTCATTTGCTTGTTTCCCTGACCTCCTCACACCTCCCTTTTTTGTATTCTAGTTCAGTAGTTATTTCAGCAAGTCCTTACCCTTTTTGCTTTTATCTTAATATTTTATCTTAATATATTGTAACTTTACATTTTCACCTGTTAACAATTCATTTTTACTTAATCCTTTATATCTTTTCTGCTAAAACCACATAGTTTTATTCCAATATCTTTCTAACATTCCTTAATTTTACATTATTTCTGTAGATAAACTTTAAATTTCTTCCACTCTTCTTCCACCGACTCTTCTCCTTGGTCTCGGATTCTGCCAGTCATCTCAGCCAGTTCCATGTAGTCCATCACCTTCATCTGCCATTCTTCCTGGGTGGGTAGATCTTGTGTTTTCCAGTATTCTTGCTGCTGTTGTGGCATACATAAAGAAAGTTCTATCCTCTTTTAACACCAACTGGCCGACCATGCCCAAGAGAAAGGCCTCTGGTTTCTTCTGGAAGGTATATTTAAATACCTTTTTCATTTCATTATAAATCATCTCCCAAAAGGTCTTAATCTTTGGGCATGTCCACCAAAGGTGAAAAAAGGTACCTTCAATCTCTTTACATTTCCAACATTTATTATCGGGCAAGTGATAAATTTTTGCAAGCTTGACTGGAGTCATGTACCACCTGTAAATCATTTTCATTATATTCTCTCTTAAGGCATTACATGCCGTAAACTTCATACCTGTGGTCCATAACTGTTCCCAGTCAGCAAACATAATGTTGTGTCCAACATCCTGTGCCCATTTAATCATAACAGATTTAACCGTTTCATCCTGTGTATTCCATTTCAACAGCAAGTTATACATTCTTGACAGGTTCTTAGTGTTAGGTTCTAACAATTCTGTTTCCAATTTTGATTTTTCCACCTGGAAACCAATTTTTTTATCCAAATTATATATCTCCCTTATTTGATAATAATGAAGCCAGTCTTGTACTTTGTTTTTTAATTTGTCAAAGCTCTGCAGTTTTAATCTGTCTCCTTCTTGTTCCAAAATTTCCCAATACTTCGGCCAATTTGCCTCCATATTGAGTTTTTTCAGAGCCTTAGCTTCCATTGGTGACAACCACCTTGGGGTTTTGTTTTCAAGCAAATCCTTATATCTTATCCACACATTAAACAGTGCTTTCCTGACAATATGGTTTTTAAACGATTTATGCGCTTTGACCTTGTCATACCACAAGTATGCATGCCACCCAAAAACATTATTAAAACCTTCCAGATCCCAAATGTCCGTGTTCTCAAGAAGCAGCCATTCTCTCAGCCAGCAGAAAGCGGCTGATTCATAATAAAGCTTCAGGTCTGGCAGGGCAAATCCACCTCTTTCTTTAGCGTCAGTTAAGATCTTAAATTTTATTCGAGGTTTCTTGCCCTGCCAGACAAATCTAGAAATGTCTCTCTGCCACTTCTTGAAACAGTCCATCTTGTCCAAAATTTGCAATGTTTGAAACAAGTACAACATCCTTGGCAATACACTCATCTTTATCGCAGCAATTCGGCCTAACAATGATAACTTCAAATTTGACCATATTTCTAGATCCCTTTTCACTTCCATCCAACATTTTTCATAATTATCATAATTCACATTCTTGGCAGTCATGTTAACCCCCCTCCCCGCCCAATTCTCAAGATGTCTCCCATCTTTACTCTGTTGAACAGTCTCCTGTCTTGTAAACTTACAGTTCAGTTGCTTTAATTTTTTCAGGTTTTATTAAACAGTGTTCTCTTGAGTCAGGGTAAATGTGCTGGTCCCGGGGGGAGGTTACCATGGGGCGAGGTCCAGGACCTGAGTCAAGGGTCGGCAGACAGTCCTCCACGGGCAAATTAGGGTCCAAAGCAAGGAGCCGGGCAAGGACAGGAACTCTGGAAGAACAGGACTGGGTGCTGGCCGAAACAGCTCTTCAACGACGTTGCTCCCGCAACCTGGGACCGGGCTGACTGGCCTTTATCTTCTCTGAGGCCAGGGGCAGTCCCAGCCCCCAGGTGACCCGCCTCTTCTGGCCTTAAGGCGAGCACTCCTCCTGGGAGAAACCAGTTCCCTCCACCTCTCTGCCCTGAGCCTCTGCAGCTCAGGAGAGGCTGGAGGGTTACTGGACCCAGGGGGAGACTCGTCTTCCCCTGACAGGGCTGGGAGAGGCGCACCTGTAGGCAATGTGTCCTCAATCCCCTCCGGAGCCAGAGTAGATTCACCTGGTGCCTGCTCCTGAGGATCCGGCACAGGTGCAGGTGCCTCAGAGTCAAGGCCCTGCACCAGCTCAGCCGGCCCTGGAGGCGGGGACTCCTGTGCAGGCTGGAGTTCCTCCAATTCGGCTTCTGAATCGGATTCCCAGGCCATCACAGTAAACACCTTCATCCCACCTTCTCATTAGGCTCCACTATTACTGAAGTCATCCATTGATTGCTATACTCACTTCCTTTGATGTTTAATTATCTCCCTGCAGTTTATGGTCCATTAATTTAGTCGTAAATCCTGGAGAAATCCATCACTCCCCTGGTCAGGTTAACGAGGCTTCTCACAGGAGGAATTCACACCGTCTCTAACGCTGAGGTTCTCCCGCTTGCTCCGCTGCTGTAACAGCTGCCACAGCTTCTCCAAAGACAGGGGAAACCCCTTAGTGTGCTGCTAGGCATGTTTGAAGCTCAGAATGCTTTCCCTGAGCTTTTTAGGGTGTTGCGTTGTCTCCGCTTCCCTCTTTCAACTCTTCCGCATAAGCGAGCCATATTGACCTTAAAGCTGGACGAACTCTTGACCTGAACGCAGCTGTGACGGATCTGGAAATCAAGACATTCCCCTTTCAATAAGCAGGATGAGCCTACCCATGAGGCAAGGTGAGGTGACTGAGGAGACCGGATCTCCAGCGCAGGCAATCCCAATGTCAATCTTTAGGGGGAATGCCTCAGTTGTCAAAATGTCTTGGGCCAGCCCTGTGAACAAGCCTACTAAATGGATATGTTGATTTGGATTTAGTTTATGTATGTGTTGTTGCTGTTTATTAACACACACACACACACACACACACACCAGCAAACAGTACCAATTGTTGCTTGGGAAATTAAAAAAAAACAACAAAAAAATACTGACATTTTAAGAACTCCTACATCCAGTGTTTTATCCTGGGGGTATGCTGGGGTACTCATACGCCTAAACATGTTCTGAATCTAAGTTTGGCCTCATTGAGGGGCAGTATTTCAATATATGAAGACAGGAGTGCTTGGCATGCTCTGGTCCATGGAGTCACGAAGAGTCAGACACGACTAACCAACAACAACAACAACAACAACAAATTTCAATATAAGTAGGAAAATGAGAGTACCCCTAAACATTTTTTTAAAGGAAAAAAGCATTGCCTACATCACTTAAACAGCCATGGCTTCTGCAAGGAACCCCAAGAACTGTAGTTTCTTAAGGGTGTTGACCTCACAGTGCTACAATTCCTAGCACTCTTAACTAACTACAGTTTCCAGGATTCTCCAACACACAGTAGTATAAGAGTGCTGTCAATGTATAGCATAGAACATAGGGAAAACCCATTCTGCAACCACAGGTGTTTCAAAGTTGGCCTCGCTAGCTGTTTTTGATTCCTTCTATGGAATTGCATAGGCTACTGAAGGTATTTGCTTGAATGCTTCCTAGCTTCCTGTGTTTGCAAATGGTGACTACAATCTTAATCCCTGATCTGTACATATGTTGATGGCTTCATGCTCACTAGAATGTGATCATTACAATGTGCAATTATTATTTTGGAAGCCATTGCCCATGGGACCCTCTGTCTCTGACAAGGATGGAGTGTACTTAAGCGTATCTGGGCAAACACATCATCAGATGGATAAAAGGAAGCTCCTTATTCGCCCCAGTAGAAGTGAGTGGAGATCACCATTGCCTCTTCTGTAACCAAGAGCTCTGCTGTGGCAAGATGTCCCTCATGGTTCAAATAATGCTCCTTGGTATCTGTGTTAGCCTCTTCCTTCCTCCTGGAGGTAAGTTCCCTTCCCCAGTGCTAGGAGACTGTTTTCCAGATGGAAGCAATAAACCTTTGATTACCAGTTGTTGGCAATCACAAGTGAAGAAAGTGCTGTGGAGCTCAGGTCCTACTTGTGGACATCTGGTCAGGCACTGTGAGAAGAGGATGCTGAACTCGATGGGCCACTCTCTTGATCCAGCAGAGCTCTTCTGAGGTTCTTCTACATAGATTACACTTGAGGTTCAACGTTGATATCTTGGAGTCTGAGAGGGACTCCATAGCAGCTTCTACCTCCACAATCAGAGGCAATATGTCTCCTAATAGCAGGGGATTCACCAGTGGCTGAAGTGCTATTGAGCTCACATGCTACTTGTGAACTTCCCAAAGGGGTCTGTTGGGCCTCTGTGAGAACAGGGTGCTGGACCAGCTGGGCCATTGGCCTGAACTAACAGGCTCTTCTTGTGTTCTTATACATTGATTACCCATTTATTATCACCTGAGTTTCAAGACTGGTATTCTGATAACCTTGAGGTTCTCCCTTTTGATGCAGATGCATTGAAATGTCGACTTTGCATGGCCCCATTTGAAGCAAGTCCATGTCTACCTGAACATACATGTGAAGTAGACCCTGAATTTCAAATGTGCCATGTCTACAAGTTGACAAGAGGTAAGAGACCTACCATATTTTTCCATGTATTGGATGCCCCAATGTATATGACACCCCCTATTTTTGGGGAGTCCAAATTAAGAAAATGAGGGAAATTACCCTGACTTGTTGAGCTTTTTTGGGGGGGAGGATTGCCCAGGGGCTAATAGCCGCGCCCGTCTAACATGCCACTGTTCCCTCACCAGCAATCGCTGAGCTGTCTTGGGGGGGGGGGGCCAGAGTTGAGGTTTTTTTTGGTGGGTGAAGCTTTTTGTTTTAGCACTTTTTGCCTTTTCCGTGGGGCATTCTTCGTCTGCTTGCCTCCTCACACTCAGCCCACCCTATAGCTGGGAGGGAGGCTGAAGATGGTCCATTTGTGCAGCGAGGATTCTGCGCCCGGCTACTCGTGAGTGGCGCTGCAGTTGTAGGGCAGGCTGAGTGGGCCAACTTGAGCATCCAACTTGAGCGGGATGCTTCCTGAGGGAGAGTGGGAGCGAGTGGGGGGGGGAGGCAAGCAGACTAGGGAGGCCCCACGCTCACCACTGCGAGGAGCTGCAGAAAGTTCCATATTTATTTATATATTTTATTGCTATATTCCGTGTATAAGACGACCCACATTTTTAAACTTCAAAAATGTTTTTTTGGGGGGAGCTCATCTTATACACGGAAAAATACAGTACATTTCCCCATTGCATATAATTATGAAGGGTGGTATAATATTTCACAGAAATACCTTTATAAGGAAACGTACATTGCTATAACTAACATGGCAACCAGGGACCCGATGCCGGCCATGAAAATTTCATCAATATGACTTGCTGCAGAAATTCCATATTATTACAGTCCTTTCTCTTTTTGAAGTTTCGTTTCCTGTAGTGGAAACCGTAAATCCCCCTGCAACAGTATGTCCAAAGTCCGGAATCCCGGAAGAGCACCCATGGCCTAAAGCAGCAATGGAGAATAGGTGAAGCTCTATATTTGTTGGACTACAGTCCCCATTGGAGTTTGCAATTGACCAAGCTGGCTGGGGCTAGTGGGAGCTGCAGTCCACAAGAAGTTGGCCAGTGCCCAATAATGGATCATTGCTCAATTTTGTGTCTATCCTTGAGTTTAGAAGGATAGGCACAAAACTGAGCAATGATCCATTATTGAGCACTAGCTAGGAGCAACTCCTGAGTGTCCTTCAGATCACCCTCAACCTGATCTATTTTAACTGGAGACCTTCCATATGTCAGCTCTGCAAGCCGCAACTGTCCCTCCTGCATGCAGCCTTGCCTCTCTGGCTGGCGCATGCGAGCCACAGGTACAGAGCGGCTTGCAGAGTGACGCACAGGGTGGCTTCTTCCTGCACACCAGCTGTTAGCCAGGAGGCTGAAAAGCCTCATCAAAGCCCTGCTTTGCCTCCGGCTCACGAAAAAACCCTTTTCAGAGCCCATAGAGGATGTCCCCTTTGCTCTACGGGGAGAGTCTTCTCATGAGCCACAGGTGCAGAGGTGCCAGAGCCAGAGGTGTTGCAGCTGAAAAAAGCCTGGCCAGTCTGTCAGCTGGTTCACAACTGTGGCACAACCTGGATCCTGTGTTAGGCATGGCTGGTAGTTTCACCACACTCCTAAGTGGGGGGAATGAAGACCCAGGAGAGGACTTCATTTGTTGTAGCCTGTAGATCATAGCATTATGTTGTGAGCGAGATGTAGTAGCCTCTGTGTCCAGGTGGCAAAAATATAAATGCCTTCTTGTTTTCTCTCTCTACGTTTATTCTGCCTGCCACCATAATAGATGATGGGGCACTTCTGATGAAAGGTCTAGGCTGCCAGAATAGGACATCTGCATATTGTACCGAACCCACCGTTATTGAGGGAGTAAATTTAGAACATATCTGCTGTGATGATAGAGACTACTGCAATGAGGATCTGTAGATGGGAGCTGAAAGCAACCTGAAGAATGACTGCAAATTGAAGCATGTATCGGATCTGCTGCTTATGGTCATCATTTTCCATATCCTCTCCTTGTGTTTATTTCATGCAGAGTTTTAAAGGTGTGTTTTTTTAATAAAAAAATAAAGGCAACTGCTACACACAAATACAACTAGGAGCAAGATGATGATGATGATCAATTGATCGATTGATGGATCGATATACTGCATCATCTATCTATGCTGCTTGGATGCCATAGTGGCTTATAAGTGCTTTATAATCATCAGATCAATGATGAGATCCAAATGTAATTAAAATACACAATAAAACAATTTCACCAAAACATCCCAAACATTCATGTTATTTCCAGATTTTGGAGATGTGGTTTCTGGAGTGAAACTGAGTTGTCTATCAAACACTGCCACAACTTTCACAAAATGTAGTTCATTTTCTTCTCTATCTCCCCGCTTCCCTATACTATAGATACATATGAGGATATTGATATACACAAAAGACCACATGAATGTGATTGCATGTACGATGGGGTCAATACAGTGGCACCTCCGATTGCGGACGGGATCCATTCCAGAGCTCCGGTCGGATCCCGAGGTTTCCGCAACTGGAGGTGACTGTTCTGCACATGCGCACGGCATGATATAGTGATTGTGCGCATGCACGCGCAGCAAACCCGGAAATATACTTCTGGGTTTGCTGCTTTTGCAACCCGAAGTTTATGTTATCCGAGGGTAACATAAGTTGAGGTTCTACTGTACACATTTTCCCCAGTGCTTCACAAATGCACAAGGCCTGCGACTGTGGAGCAGAAAGGCACTTCAGATGTAGATTTTGGCTGCATCCGTACATATCTAGGTGTGCAATAATCTATTATTTGAAGTCATTACAATTCTCCACACGACCATGCACTGCAGAATCCTTAAATTAGGGATAATGCTGGATGAATGGATGAAAAATATCAACTGTTTGGTGCCCTTTAAGATTAGATTATCACTGAATGGGTATGGAACCCAAGCCTTACGAGGAACGTTTGAAGGAGCTTGTTATATTTAGCCTGGAAAAGAGCAGGCTGAGACGAGATGTGATAGCCATCTTCAAGTGCCTTAAGAGATGTCACATGGAAATGGGGAAACAAACTGTTTTCTCCTGCTCTGGAGGGTAGGATTCTTTTTTTTTAAAAAAAGTAATATTTATTACTTTTAAACCTTACAAAAAAGAAGAAAGAAAAAAAGAAGAAGCAAAAGAAAGAAAATACAATACAATACAATATATAAACAATACACAACGCAACATTAACACATTAGACTAAACAAAACAAAGCAAAAACAATTTAAAAAACATACATCATACCATTTCAATGCCCTATCTTTCATTCCCTCGTTTCATCGACCTCCTCTCACCTCCCTTTTTGTATTCCACTTCTGTTAATTGTTTCAGCAATTCCTTTCCATCTTTCTCTATTTTCTGTCATATAATTTTCTTAACTTATTTTAACCTTATTTTCCATTAATACTATAATACTTATTTGTACTTAACTCCTTATAACCTTTCTACTAAAGCCATATAATTTCATTCCAACATTTTTCTAACACTCATTAATTTTACAGTATTTCTATAAATAAACTTTAAACTTTTTCCAATCTTCTTCCACCGTCTCTTCTCCCTGGTCACGGATTCTGCCAGTCCTTTCCGTCAATTCCATATAGTCCATCAACCTGGTGATCTTCTGTCCGAGGCTCTTAACTCTTTTCCAAGTCCCTTCTGCAGATCTTCTTCATATTTATACATGCACTTTACTTTGTCTTCTGCTGATCTTGTTCTTAATTTCCTTCCTTTGATGCTGAAGAGTAGATCTCGGGGAAGCTCCGACTTAGCAATGTTTTTATTCCTTCTCGACAGGTCAGCCAAATCTCCGTAGTTAAAACTAAAATCCAAAAGATATTTCAGGACGTGTTTCAAAATCCCTCCAAATCTGAAGGTCCCCACAACTCCAATCTCCTCCTGACCCAAGTCCAGGTCCCAAAGGTCAGTACATCCCTGCATGGGGGGATCTATCCAACTTTCCTTCTTCAGTCCAAGCAGGGCTCCAATCCTCAAAATCTGACTTTCTCTAAATTCAGTCATAGAAGGCAACAACTTATATTCATCAAATTGCCTCTGTAAGGCTGGGGCGTTCTCCCTCTCCACTTGTATTACTTTAGGTTCAACAACAACAACTTTCTCCCTCGCCTTCTCCACAATTTGCCATGTCAAAGTAGATTCCTGTATCGATTCCTGAATAGTTTCTGTATAGATGTTCATTTTTTGTCCCAAGTTAGTCACTTTTTGTCCCAAGTTATCAATTTTGATGGTCATCACATCCGTCTTTTATGGAGCTGTTCCAATGAATCACTTATCTTGCATAATGCAATCACTAAGGCTTCTCCTGTCGACATTCTTACCGATCCAAGGTCAATCCCTGGTTCTCACGGTTTTTTATCTTGCAGCTGGAGATTCCCCCAGCTCAACTCTTGTAACAGTTTCAAAGGCTCCCACTAGAGGGAAACATTTTCTATTTGTATCAATCCTTTTAAGCACGGTTCAAGCGATAAAATTAGTTTCAATTTTCAGTTACTTTTACTCCTTTTTAAACGCAGAAGGAAACAATGGAAACAATATATTTCTCTTATTTAACTATCTGTCAACAAACGTTTTATTCACAGTCAATGAACTTTCCCAAAACGTCAGACTTCCTAGCAGCCCGTTTCCAGGTTCAGGGCGGTGGTAATTTAACTTTCTTCACTCTCTCTCCTGCAGGCTTACGCGGTCCAAAATTTCCCCCCTCTTCTCCTGCCTCCAAGGGGGGTTTAATGATTTTAGCCGATGGAGGTTTAACCCTTTACAGAGGACTTTCCAAGACTTTAGCTTGCAGCCTCTTTGCTTCAGTCTATTTACAAAAGGGGAAGGCGGACTTCCTGTTTGAAGCCTCCCCGTTTCAGTGCCAAATTAACACGTTTAAAAATCCAATTTTCCGGGTTGGCGCCTCCAGCAATGGCTGAATTCCTCTGATCGGGAGGAATTTGCTTCATGGAAATCAGGGTCTGGCCGCCACGGCGAAGGCGGGGTCCCACTAAAAATCACAGGCGGGAGAAGCCTGTGAACGTGGGATTCAGATGGCACCTTTTACGCCTCCCCTACTCGCGGGGAAACCCGGTTTCGGGGATCCGGAGTGACGTGGGGTGAGTGGCGCGGTGCTTCGAATTGACCTCTTCTTTCACGGAGTGAAGCCGCATTGCTGTTGCCGGAGAGCGCTGACTTTTTCCTGTGGACAATTTGATCTTAAAACAACTACCCGTGAGTAGAACGGAAAATTGGAGGGTAGGATTCAAACCAATGTCTTCAAGTTATAAGAAAGGAGACTCTGACTAAACACCAGGGGGGAAACGTCTGATGGTAAGAGCTATTCGACAGTGGAATGGTCTCCCTCTTTGATTCTAAAAGTAATGCAACTTTTACAACACAGGTTAAAGGACTTTGGATCATGCGTGTGGCACTCAATGGGACTGGGACATGGTGGGGCAAGGTTGCAGTGAGTACTCAGTTACTGTTGCAGCCTGGAAGTGCATGACCACCCTCAGGGGTCACCACCAGCTCCTTGACCTCCATGCCTCCTTGCCCCAAACCATCTCCTCCCCAGCAGCTGCAGCATGTTTCCCTTATGTGCTACTGCTGGTGCAAGCATTACCACTGCATGCATTACTACAGGCAGACTTTTCACCTGATGCACATAAATACATCAGCGCATGCACTATGGCACTGGTTCACAAACTTCTTTTGGACCACCCCCACCCTTGGTTCTGTAAACTCATCAGCAATGTCTCCTACCCTTTAAAAAGCATCAATCAGAACAGCACAACCCACCAAGTGTTGCGTTTGCAAAGTAAAGGAAGGATTGAACTCTGATTAATAAGAATATACACAGAGGCTTGAACCAGCAAGACTCTGGGAAGGGTGCATATAATCGTGTCTCTCTGTGCTTGTCCGTGTCTGCAGCCCCCTGGCCCAGGTAGTTTTTATTCACAAAAGAGCTTTTTACAGAGTGTTCATAAGAACCAATCAGATTTCTTCTGAGCATTTCCACAAACCCACGTGGGGAAAAGTAAAACTACTAAAACTAATTAAGCACAAATATTTCTGGGGTAAACAAAGAACAGAACTAGAAAGAAGAGCATCTGGCGACCCCGGAGGTAATAAACAATCAATACACATGATAAGGAGGATGGCCAGGAGGACAACGATCACTTTCATGTTAGATCTGTTTCCTGGCCCTAAGATTAACATCCTACAACAAAGAAACTTGCCCACTGTCTTTGATGACCCAGGATGCCTGCCTGTCTAAGCAACTGGGCTGTGTACGTGACAAGAGAAATGGGCAGTAGAAGAAATGGCCAGAGATGCAGAGGTGTAGATTGATCAAGAATCATATCAAAATAGTTTAAACCCAGTCAGCGCAATGCTTTCATTGCTGACACAGATGGCTTACTCTATATTTGTTATAATTCCTCATAGCAATCCCACCTGATCACTACATCTCTGGATATTTGCACTCCTACAACCAAGGAAGATAATAGCACAATACAGTTTATGACACTAACCATTAATTCCACATTTCCCCCCCAAAATCTGATAAAAACTATTTAGTTTAATTACCGGTAATTCAACAAAATGGATGAACTTAATGCCAGCTTTTCAAAGTCTAAATTCATTTGCAGCTCCAGTGCCCCCCTGTTGCCCCCTTGCCTCTTTGTGCCCCCTAAGTAAGACCACGCTTTCAGAACAATGGCTGAAGTTTCCTCATGCTTTCCTGTGTATTGAAATGATGGTGTGAATTGACCCTCACACTGTCTCTTGGAGTTACTATTGTCTCCTTTCTCTTTTTAAACTGCTTTTGTCTATGATATCTTCAGTGAACATCCTTCTTTCAGCCCTGGGAGAAGGAACTTACCTTCATGTGGAAGGAAGAGAAAAGCACAGATAACAAGGAGCAGGAGCGGAACCCTGGGGGACATATTGGAATCAGGAGGGTTCTGTGCGCCACAGTAAAACTCTAGGTTCTTCAAAGGAGGAACAATGATTTCCATTCCCTCCCGACAAGACAGGACAGGACAACCTGCTTCTTTTATCCCTTTACTGGCATGTGTACAGAAGCATTCTGTCCCCATTAACTGCATAGAGAGACCAGTGGGCAGTAACTTGAAAGAAAACCTGCTCTTTAACACTAAATCCAAACAAACAGCAATCTGCAGAAAGCCTGATTGCTGTTTGTTCTGATCCGATGCTAAACTGGAATTTTACCTGGGCAAAAGCGGCAGGGCAAATGGAAATGTGAAAGCTGCCTATGTGTAAGCTGCCCTCTGGCATTTGCCAATGGGTGATATTGTTTGGTATCCATTTGTTTCAGGAGACTATGGAGGTATGCACTTTGGTGGGTGAAGTCAAACATTTGGAAGATTATAGAGGAGACCTGTTTTGTTGCAGTTGGGGTAGATGAAGGTGTCTGGTTGTGGTGCTGCAAATGTACCATGGTGTTTCTTTTCTCTTGCCACTGCTACAGATCCATCACCTGACTGTCAGTCTCCAGGCACTGTGGTCATCTGCAAGGGATTCCCACAAGGCGGGGTTAATGTTGCCAGCCTTCATGTCACATCTGCAGATATCTTTGTGACATAGAGTTGGTCTGCCAACCGGCCTGGTCCCTGAGGCCAGCTCCCCGTAGGTCACGTCCTTGGGGATTATTTAAGAGAATTTATGCACTCTTTTCCTGTAAGAAAAACCCCTCAAAGCAGTATCTATGTAAATAAACATTAAGCGGCATAAATATAAATATATTTTTCTTTCCCCCCTCTCTATATTCATTCTACCCAGTACTACCATAGATGGGAAGGATCTACAGAGAAGTCTAGGCTGCAGGTCAAAGGGACCTGGCGTTTGTATTGTCACGTTGAATTCTGCAGCAGGCCTGATACAACATCTCTGCTTTGATGATGGAGACTTCTGCAATGATAAGCTCTAGGTAGTGGCTTGAAGCAACCTGAAGAATGGCTGCAAATTGACACATGTGCACGATCTTCTCCTTATGGTTACTTCTTTTCCATATCCTCTCCTTTTGTTTATTATTTGTTTATTAGGGACTGGGCAGAGGAGGAATGATGGAGACCACTTCCGCAGCCTGACCCTTCCAGAGAGGAGGAAGGCAGTTCAGAATCACAATGAGCACTCACACTTTACATTGTGGGTGCCCTTTGTGGGATCGTGCACGGTGCTACAATTCCCATGGAGCTTACTGGCAAACAGGGGCTGGCTTGCCTCTCAGTGTTAATTTTTGGAGGTTCACACCCAGCCTCAGTAATCAAGTTTCTTGCTGGGATGTGGGGCCAGCACCATTTATAAATAGGGGGTGGGGCCGACAATAGTCAGACAGTCGGCTCTGGAGATTCACCCTCCCTCTGTTTGCAGGTTAACTTTTTCTTCCTGTTTAGCCGGTGCTGCTACGGTCTTTGACTGGTTGCTGTTGAAGGACCGGGAAGAAATTTTCCTGCATTGGCAGGTTTTGTCTTCCCCGTAGCAATTCATCACAACTTTGGCAGTTATGGCCTTGGGTGGAATCCTTTAGTCTTTTCTTCCCTATTGTGTGTGCGTGAAGTGGTGACTCACCCCCCTGCGACGATGATTCCAGGGTCGCCCTCTTAAAGGGGTTATATATATGGGTGTCTCTGGCCATACATTGAAAGGTCATCAGTGAACTACCCTGCGTGCGGGGATATGGGCTTGGCTGCCTGCTACATTTACGTCTCGCAGAGCACCCCCATATCCCATTTACCCTGATGAGCCCCAGTTCCCCCCCGCCTGGGGGGCTAGGAGGGATACACACCCAAGGCCTAAGCCAAGGTCTTCCTACATTCAGAAGTTTAATAAAGTTGTGGCCTTTTTTTGATTCCATATAACGTTGTCAGAGTCTTTATTCCTTCTTTATGATCCCTTGGGGGCTGGGGCTGTCACCGCCTGGTCACGCAACAGGGGTTTAAGGGAGGTCACAGCTCAGAGGCAGAGGAGGGGACAAGTTGGGAAATAATGGGAGAGGAGGAGGAGGAGGAGGAGGAGGAAACACCAGAGGGGTGACAGCTGACAGACACAGTTTCTTTAGAAAGCATTTCAGACACCCCCCCCCAATTCCCAGAACACGACAAGCCTTGAAAGTAGGAGAGCAAAGAACTCAAATGCAGGGAGCACTTATCAGCACCTGTAGAGATGATAAATGAGGAAGTGCAGAGTTTTCAAGGTTCTTGTTTTTTTAATTTTAAATGAAAGGCAAGTTCACAACCACTACACACCTATCCAGCTAGGAGCAATAGGATGAAGATGATGTATGCCCTAATACTTGCCATACTGGCTTTCAGATGGTTCATAACAACAAAAAAATAAAATCCAACTGTCATTAAATACACAATAGAACAATTCCACCATTTCCAGAGTTTGGAGATATGATTTCTGCCGTGAAACCAAGGAGTCTATCAAGAGTTGCTACAACTTTCAAAAGCTACAGTATAGTTCATTTGCCTCTCTCTCCCTCCACTTCCCTGTGCTGTAGATGCATTGAGGATAATGATATAACACAAAAGTCCACTTTGGTGTGATTGCATGGTTGATGGTGCCAATATACATTTTTTTTCCAGTGCTTCACAAGTACACAAGGACTGCAACTGTGGAGCAGGAAAGCACTGCAGAGGTAGATTCTGGCTGCATTTGTACACATGACGGTGTGGATGTATAAACATGCAGTGATTTCTCAACAAGTCCATGTAAAAAGAAAGCTGCTCTACCACGGCTTCAAATACAGGCTCCTATTTTCACATTAAGGGGTATTGCTTCTGCAATCTGCTTTATCTGCTGCTCAACAAGAAAATGAATGCAGTAGTAAAATAAAATTTCTGAATGAAACAGAGTATGGGTCACATCCACACCATACATTTAAAGCATTAACAGCCATAGCTTTTCTCGAAACATCCTGGGAGCTATAGTTTGTCATGAGTGCTAACCTCATAGAGCTTTGATTTCCCATTCCCTTAATAAACTATGGTCCTCAGGATTCTCTCTTCTATAATAGTGTTTTTAAATGTATCATTTGGCTGTGCCTGTCATAAATGTACAGACCAAACTGTGCATGGATATTAGTCAGTGATGAGTTTCTCATGGTACCCATGGAAATACAGATAGGAGTTGATAGGCAGAGTGGATCACATCCCTTATTAGTTGCATTTTTTCCTATAATGTCTTTCAGAGGATAGGGATGGACAAAAAACTCAGTTTTTTTTAATAAGATATTTATTAGGGTTTTACACAAGACAAAGATTTACAGAATAAAAAGAAAGCAAAGAAAAGGAAGAAAATAAAGAAAATACAAAAATACATAGAAAAAAAGAAAATACAAAATACAAAGAACAAATAGATAGGAAAAAAATAAAAAACAAATCCATTTTTTTGATATCTTTAAGCTCATTTGCTTGTTTCCTTGACCTCCTCACACCTCCCCTTTTTGTATTCCCATTTACATAATCAATTCAGCAAATCCTTACCCTCTTTCATTTATCTTAACTCTATATCTTAACATATTATAGCTATATGTTTTCATCCATTATCAATCCATTTTTGCATATTCTTATTAACCTTGTTGCTAATGCCACTTATTTTCAATCCAGCATCATTTTAACATTCATTAATTTTACAATATTTCTGCAAATAGTCTTTAAATTTCTTCCAATCTTCTTCCACCAACTCTTCTCCCTGGTCTCGGATTCTGCCAGTCATTTCCGCCAATTCCATATAGTCCATCACCTTCATCTGCCACTCTTCCAGGGTGGGTAAATCTTGTGTCTTCCAATACTTTGCAATAAGTATTCTTGCTGCTGCTGTTGCATACATAAAGAAAGTTCTATCCTTCTTTGGCACCAATTGGCCGACTATGCCCAGGAGAAAGGCCTCTGGTTTCTTCAGGAAGGTATATTTAAATACCTTTTTCATTTCATTATAGATCATCTCCCAGAAAGCCTTAATCTTTGGGCACGTCCACCAAAGGTGAAAGAATGTACCTTCATTTTCTTTACATTTCCAACATTTATTATCGGGCAAATGATATATTTTTGCAAGCTTGACTGGTGTCATGTACCACCTGTATATCATTTTCATAATATTCTCTCTTAAGGCATTACATGCCGTAAATTTCATACCTGTGGTCCACAACTGTTCCCAGTCAGCAAACATAATGTTATGTCCAACATCTTGTGCCCATTTAATCATAGCAGATTTAACCGTTTCATCCTGAGTATTCCATTTTAACAGCAAGCTATACATTCTTGAAAGTATCTTCGTTTTGGGATCTAGCAGTTCTGTTTCCAATTTTGATTTTTCCACCTGGAAGCCAATTTTTTTGTCCAAATTATAAGCCTCTCTTATTTGATAATAGTGAAGCCAGTCTCGCACTTTGTCTTTTAATTTCTCAAAACTCTGCAGTTTCAATTTGTCTCCTCAAAAAACAAACAAAAAAAACTCAGTTTGGTTGGGATTTTAATGTGTACTTTACTAATCTGCACATTCTAAGACAAGCTGTAAACCTTAACAGAACTATCCTTGGAATGTTACACTTATCTGAATTTTGTGATGTGATGAAGACAAAAAACAGCTCCTCTATTTCAGGAATTAATATGCTGGATTTGCTGACAATATCTTCAGAGGTTTCTAAATGCATAGATATCTTCACAAAGTCTTCACGGAAGATAATGGTACTTCCTCCCATTATATATCAGACAGATGCCTTTTCTATTTATTTTTAGCACCTACTCAAAACATTCCACTTTGAACAAGCCTTCTTAGTGGATATCTTTATCGAAGCTGACATCTGTATTTCATCTAGAGTGAATTTATGCATATTCTCTCTTTCACCCCTGCTGAAGAAACAGTATCTGACTTTTCTCCTTGATCTGGGCTGATCCAGGGAACTCCCAACCAGGATCTGTTTCCCAAAGTCAATTGCGAGCAGGGCTAACAATTAACAAGGGCTTTTTAAACCCTGTATGGTGGGGAGCCATATTGCCACGGGGGCAATAACCCATGGTGAGAGACCTATTGACTCTGCTAGCTCAGTTGGTAGAACATGGAATTCTTAATCTTAATCTCAGGGTCATGGATGCAAGCTCCACATTGGGCAAAAGATTCCTGCACTGCAGGCAGTTGCACCAGATGATCCATGTGGTTCCTTCCAACTCTACTCAGTTTCATATTTCTCTGACCCTTGGCGCTAGCCCAACATTAGTTTCGTATCAGATTGCATTACAATCAGAGCAGTTTTGAAAGGTTCAGCTCACCATCTTCATTTAAAATGGCGTCCAATGGTATTCAATTATAGAACAAAACCCCTACCTTATCTCCAGGAATCCCCATGTCAAATTGGGAAATTGAATGTTCTCTGATGTCCCAACCAGTGTAGTCTGGTATTGTTTGGTCTACCCTCTTGACATTGCAAAATGAAGCAATTAGCAATGGTAAATCGCCATGAGATGCCTCATGGGAAGCAATTCATAAATGAAACAATAACAAATAACATAGATTTAAAGAACTCCTACCCCAAGGAACCCCAAGAACTGTAGTTTCTTAAGGGTGCTGACCTCACAGTGCTACAATTCCCAGCACTCTTAACTACAGTTTCCAGTATACAAAGTAGTATAAGAGAGCTGTCAATGTTTGGCATAGATCTGACCATAGGAAAAACCCATTCTGCAACCACAGGTGTTTCAAAGTTGGCCTTGCTAGCTGTTTTTGATTCTTTCTATGGAATTGCATAGGCTACTGAAGGTATTTGCTTGAATACTTCCTACCCTCCTGGGTTTGCAAATGGTGACTACAATCTTAATCCCTGATCTGTACATATGTTGAGGGCTTCATGCTCACTGGAATGTGATCATTACAATGTGCAATTATTATTTTGCAAGCCATTGCCCATGGGACTCTCTGTCTCTGATAGGGATGGAGTGCACTTAAGAGTATGTGGGCAAACACATCATTAAATGGATAAAAGGAAGCTTCTTGTTCGCCCCAGTAGAAGTGAGTAACCAAGAGCTGTAACCAAGAGCTCTGCTGTGGTGACTGCAAGATGTCCCTCATGGTTCAAATGCTGCTCCTTGGTATCTGTGTTAGCCTCTTCCTTCCTCCTGGAGATAAGTTCCTTTCCACAGTACTGGGACATAGTTTTCCAAATGGAAGCAATACACCTCTGGGCACCAGTTGTTGGCAATCTCAAGTGAGAAAATGATGTTGTGCTCAGTTCCTATTTGTAGACTTCC
Source organism: Podarcis filfolensis (assembly GCF_964270895.1). Classification (NCBI taxonomy): domain Eukaryota; kingdom Metazoa; phylum Chordata; class Lepidosauria; order Squamata; family Lacertidae; genus Podarcis; species Podarcis filfolensis. The sequence goes on from NC_139606.1 coordinate 99,714,726, forward strand.
CATAGGGTTGGCCACAGTGAAACCAGGAAGCTGGACTGAATGGGCCACTGGCCTGATCCAGCAGGACTCTTTTTAGGTTCTTCTGCATAGATAACACATTCCTTATCACTTGGTATCTTGAAAACTATAAGGATTTTTCTTTCAAAGTAGGTGCCCTGCTATGCTGATTTTGCGTGACTGAGACCCGAGGGACAAAATGTACAGTTCCCAAAACATGCTATGCCGAGCCTGGAAATAGTACATGCCATAGCATACTAGTAATCTCAAGTAAGAAATTTACATTTCTTCTTTGGATATAATTATGATGGGAGGGAAAATGCATCATAGAAATGTATTTCTAAGCAGAGGCGGAGCTAGCTGCTCCAGCACCTGGAATGGAGCTCATGCTTGTGCACCCATGGGGTGGGTGAACCACCCACAGGGGCACTGCAGTGAGCTTTCCAGGGGTGCCACAGCGATGTCACCTGCCCCAGGGGTGACACCCGGGGCAGCTTGCACCTGCCATGCACCCCTTCCTCAGCCAGTGTTTCTAGGGACTATATAGTATCATTAGAGACCATTAACATGGCAAACATGAGTACAGTGTTGGCCATGAAAAGTTCATTGTTGCAGAAATTCAACGTTTTTACAGTTTACATGCTGCAGAAATTCAACATTTTTACAGTTCTCTTTCTTTCCTGGAATTTTTTTTTGTCCCTTACCTGTCACTCCAGGGACCTCCCTGTGGTATTCATAGATCTCCTCACCCCATTTCATCCTCTCAGCAGCCCTGTGAGGTAGATTGGGTTGAGAGACAGTGACTGGCCCATGGTCACCCTGGGAGCTTCATGCCTTGAATGGCAGTTTGGACCTTAGCCCCCTGGGTCATAGTCTGACGCACCAAACATTATGCCGCACTGGCTCTCCATTTTATTTCCTCCTTGTAAAGCCAGTGCCTCCCTGCAGCAGAATGCCCTTTGCTGTGCTGTTTTGCTTCAAGGAGTTTTACTTGCTGTTACTTGTATGTTGTTAATAGTAATAATGATTATTAATGATAATAAGTTAGACAGTTTTTAATGAGTCGTAGGGAAATATTTTTTTTACCTGGCATCTTTAGCCAATGGGTGACACATGCATTTCTAAGCAAATAAGCATAGGCATAAATGTCTTCTCTGTTTGTTCCTTTCTCTCCATTCATTCTACCTGATACCTCTATCTTAGATGGTGTGATCATACAGAGAATACGAGGCTGCATGACGCTGTCATCATCGATATGTGGCATGACCGACCATTTGTCTACAAGTAAAAAATTTGAAAACAAGTGCTGTGATGACAAAGACTTCTGCAATGATCATCTGTAGCCAGGGGCTGAAAGAAACCTGAAGAATGGTTGCCCACCGACACATTAAGTGAGAAAACATCAGACATTAAAAACTTCCCTTCAGATGCCTTCAGGTGTCTTCTTAAAGTCAGATAGTTGTTTCTTTCCTTGACATCTGATGGGAGGGCATTCCACAGGGCAGGTGCCACTACCGAGAAGGCCCTCTGCCTGGTTCACTCTCAAAGTGAGGGAACCGCCAGAAGACCCTCGGTGCTGGACCTCAGTGTCCAGGCTGAACGATGGGGGTGGAGATGCTCCTACACTTAAGATGACTTACATATCAAAATGGCTTCTAAGGGCTTTGTAAGCATAAAATAAATGCCAAAATCCACCCATAATTAAAACACACAATCAAACAATACCATCAAAACATTAAAAACATCTGTATTTAAAATCCACAATCAAATCAATCATTTAAAAATCTACAATTAAAAATGCAATCCAAAATGCAATAGAAACAGATGGGAAAAGGAATTCAAATGTAGGGGCATGATTTTAAATGATTTAAATCAATCATTTAAAAATCTATAATTAAAAATGCAATCCAAAATGCAATATAAACAGATGGCAAAAGGAATTCAAGTGTAGGGGCATGCTTGCCTAAACAGATGAGTTTTCAAGAGCTGGTGAAATGCCAATAGGGATGGGGGTTCTCATATTTCAAACAACAAAGGCATACAGAGAGTAGGACCTCGTCAAGCACAACTCGCCAAGCACAACTCAGAGGGTGGTCCAAGGTACCAGGAAATGATCTTCTGTGGGTATGAACCTATGACAAAGGGGTGGAGATTTGCATACCCAGAAGGTGATCAGACCAAGCTTCTGATCAGTAAACATGCTGAGTTCTATGAGCAGCAGGAAAGTAGGGCAAAGCCCAAAATGAGTCATGACGTTGTCTCAGATTGTCTGTCCGAATCTGAGGAGGAGGGAGAGCCAGGTGATGACGACCTGATCGACAATCAGGATCAGCACCAGGGTAAGGCGTCTCCACAGGTTGTGAAAGGAGTGTGCAAGAGTGAGCCCTCATCTCCTGTTAGAGCGATGGAGAAAGCTCACAGACGAGTCAAGTCAGAGGGGGAGTCGTCTGCTGAGAAAGACGCACTTGCTGGCCCCAGTGGGTCAGAAGAAGAACCCCAGTTTGTGCCCAGGCGGTCTTCACGGGCAACAAAGGGAATTCCACCTGAGAGGTTTCGAGTCACAAATGCGTGGGTTGGTCTCGCACAGTGCGAACCAGAGATTTGTGAGAAGACTCAACAGGCAGGTGGGAAGGTGTGGGACACACAGAGGTCTGTAAAGGTGTGTTCACAAGTCCTCTCAGAATGTGATACGAGAGGGGGTATGGAGAGAGTCAGAACTTACAGGGTTAAGAAGTTCTGAGTGACGTCTCACATTCTTGGAGGCGTGTTTAGAACACTGAGAGGAGTGTCTGTCTACGCTGACACACAGTGTGAGTTGGGTCTGCTCAAGGAGCGCACCGAAAATGAGCGCGTTGTCGCCGGGATTTATGATCTGTTGATTTGTACGAGATTAAAGCTCTTTGTAAGATAAGAAAGACACCGAGAGTCTGACTGATTTATTGCACGCACGGCTATCATCGGCTCTGCTTCTGTCGCTGTGCTAAACTCTGCTAACTGCAGCTGGGGGCCCGGAGAGAGTGGAGACGCAGGGAAGCGTGTGGACTCCGTGGGCAAGCGAAGCTGCCAGTCAATTCCACCAAAGAAACTTTTTCAGGGTTGTGAAAAGAATTATGGCCTCCCTAAGACATTGATCCACTGAGGCGGCTTTCCTAAGGCAGCTGCTGGAAGCTCTATGGCCCATCTGCCCCACACTTGGCTTCTGGACAGAGACCTCCACTGAACAGAGACCTCCACCTTCTAACGCGGTACCCTGAATTCCGCTGCTGGTTGAGGACAGGGTGATGCACCACTTCACCTCAATATTTGAAGACTAGAATTCCACTCAATGCTTTAACTGCCAAAAAGTGTGATGTTTTGCTATGGTGAAGGCAAAACCTCTAGATGGGCCAATTTGTCTGCAGACAAATTCCTTCCCAGCTCCAAATATGGCAACCGTTGGCAACCACAACAAGGCCAGGAAATCCAAGGAATAAAGACATGGTTAAATAAAAGAAAACCTAGGGAATAAAAGATGGTTAAACCTACAACCTAGAAAGCAAAACACATTTTAGAATTGACAGTGTTCAACAGCGGAATGGGCTTCCTTGGGAGATTGTGGACTCTCCTTCCTTGGAGGTTTTTAAGCAGGTGCTGGTTTGCCATCTGTCATGGATGCTTTAGCTAAGATTCCTGCATTGCAGGTGGTTGGACTAGATGAGCCTTTTTGTCTCTTCCAACACTACAATTCTATGATTCCATGACCTAGAACGTAATAAACACTTAATGATAAGGGATGAAGGGAGGGTTTGCTCTTTTCCCGATGAATCTGAGGGAGTCAAGCGTAGCCAGTTTTTATGCATTTCTGGTTGACCAAGCAGACAAGCAACCAACCCCAATCAGCCAGCAAGGCACTGCCTAATGGGGAGGCCTCTGATTGGACTGTTTAAATGTAGCTTTTTGGCGGGCAAACCTGCTCTGCAGCCGAGCCAGTTGGGGAAATCCCCCAAACCGTCAGCTGGACACACATGCCCTGGCCAGCATGGATGGCAGCCAAACATGAGGGGCTGTAACCACCCAGGAACGGGGTAAGCAGACATGTGTTGAGGTCCTACAAAGTCTCCCATCTGATACTTGCCTGATCTGGTTTAGTACCACTTGATGTGGCTTCCGGTTTATATCTCTGTATGTTAAGAATAAGTAAAAGTCTGTAAAAGAAGCTCTTCCTTAGCAAACTGATTGGACTGACGGGAGACCAACACAATATGCTGTACAGTGGTACCTCAGGTTAAGTACTTAATTCGTTCCGGAGGTCCGTACTTAACCTGAAACTGTTCTTAACCTGAAGCACCACTTTAGCTAATGAGGCCTCCTCCTGCTGCTGCGCCACCAGAGCACGATTTCTGTTCTCATCCTGAAGCAAAGTTCTTAACCTGAAGCACTATTTCTGGGTTAGTGGAGTCTGTAACCTGAAGCGCATGTAACCTGAAGCGCATGTAACCTGAGGTACCACTGTAGTTGAATAATCCACTCTGTGCTCCAATGACCACCTGTGTTTCCAAAAGAACCAGGAAAATCTAAGCACTGACTGACATCAAAATGATGTCTATACCACACATTTTAAATCCTGTTGCACCACTTAATCAGTCACAATCTAATGGAAGTGCTTACCTCTATGTTAATTGCTTCTAGAGGGAGAAGGAAGCATTTGTACTCCATTAATCTAGAAAATCAAATGAGTAAAGTGATGAAATTTGGGGTGGCATCCCAGCACACATCTCTTTCTTAGCATTTTTATGTTATGGGGATGGGAGAATAGAAGCAATCACAAAGCCAAAGTTTCATAACACAACAGGTAATGAAGAACATTAGAAACTGGGACAGAAGCACTAGCATTATAACAAGAAAAAACAAATGCAATAACCCCCATGTCTAAATGCACGGTCTGGAAATGACAGTCTATTTGTCAACCACAGTGAAAATTGTGCTTTGTCAGAAAAGAAAACTCATACCACTACCTATTGATTTGCAACTCAATCAATAAAGTTTGGGAAATGGCTAGCTAACATGATGAAATGAACTTACTTTGTTAAGAGTCAGAGACGGCATACGAAAAGATGGTGTTTATTAGAAAATGGAATTTATTTGTTTTACACTGGAATAATAAAGCACAAGATCACATTTGTTTTTGTTGTTATTGTTGTTTAGTCATTTAGCTGTGTCCAACTCTTCGTGACCCCAAGGACCCGAGCATGCCAGGTACTCCTGTCTTCCACTGCCTCCCGCAGTTTGGTCAAACTCATGCTGGTAGCTTCAAGAACACTGTCCAACTATCTCGTCCTCTGTCGTCCCCTTCTCCTTGTGCCCTCCATCTTTCCCAACATCAGGGTCTTTTCCAGGGAGTCTTCTCTTCTCATGAGGTGGTCAAAGTATTGGAGCCTCAGCTTCACAATCTGTCCTTCCAGTGAGCACTCAGGGCTGATTTCCCTAAGAATGGAGAGGTTTGATCTTCTTGCAGTCCATGGGACTCTCAAGAGTCTCCTCCAACACCATAATTCAAAAGCATCAATTCTTTGGCGATCAGCCTTCTTTATGGTCCAGCTCTCATTTCCATACATCACTACTGGGAAAACCAGTAGCTTTAACTATATGGACCTTTGTTGGCAAGGTGATGTCCCTTCATGGATCACTGCCTTGCCATGGCAAAGGGGTTTGAATAACTCAGAGAAGCTATGAGCTATGCTGTGCAAGGCCACCCAAGATGGACAGGACATAGTGGAGAGTTTTGACTAAACGTGATCCACCTGGAGCAGGAACCGGCAAGCCACTCCAGTATCCCTGCCAAGAAAACTCCATGGACAAAGACAACAGGCATAAAAAAGATCACATTATTTCACATTATTTGGAGAAATACATAAGGCAAAGTAGAAAAAAAAGACAGTCAAATTTTTTCTGATATCTGTAGTCTTTAAAAAGCTTAAAGACAGATATAATAGTACCCTTTATAAGCTTCTGGGAAATAGAATATATTTGTTAGTAAAAATGAACATGTTCCCTAAACTACTCTTCCTATTTCAATCAATTTCAATACTAGGTGGAACAGACCACCTCAAGGCGTGGCAAAGATTTATTTCTAAATTTATTTGGCAGGGGAAAAGACCTAGAATTAAACATCAAATCCTAATTGACATCAAGGATAGAGGAGGCTTTTCCCTGCCGGACCTAAGATGCAGTGGCCTGTCTCACCTGGTCAAAAGAATGATGCTCACTTAAAAACCCAGACCTGTTAGATCTAGAAGGGTATTAAAACAGGTACGGTTGTCATGCGTACCTGGGATATGGGAAAGTCAAAGTGCACAAAAACTTTTCAAACCAAATCATTAGAAAATCTCTATATACCTTCTGGGGAAAATATAAAGACCTCCTCAAACCCAAAGTGCCATCATGGATTTCACCACCCGAGGCAATTGTGGTAAAAAGGAAAAATAAAAATGGAAATTGGCCTGTATACCAAACAGTATTAAAAGAAGAAGGGAATCAATTAAAACTAAAGAGCTTTGAAGAAGTGAGAGAACAGGTATCTGACTGGTTTTAGTATTATAAACTACTTGAAACATTTAAAATTGACAAGAAAAAAGGATTCGTGACAGAGATCTCAAGATTTGAAACAGACTTAATAAATTAAAAAACCAAAACTCTTTCCAAAACATACCAATTCCTCTTTGACTGGGAAGAGGTTAAATCAGCTAAATGGGCCCAAGACCTTGGTCACAATATAGAGATGTGTCAATGGGAAAATCTATAGAAAGTAAATTGGAGATTTACGGCATGTTACCTTAAGGGAAAACTTTCAAAAAATGTACTTGACCCCTTATAAGCTTTCCAAAATGTACAAAAGCACCCCAAATACGTGCTGGAGATGCGGAGAACCAGGCGGCACTATGTTTCATATGTGGTGGGTATGTAAAAAGATCAAAGCCTTTTGCAATTATATCTATCTTGAGCTTTATAAAATGCTAAATGTAACCTTCCTTAAAAATCCAGAATCATTCCTACTCGGTATCACAGGCCCAGACATTCCTAGAAATGTAAGAAAAGTTTTTTTATATGCCACCATTGTCGCGAGGGTACTTATAGCCACGCAGCAGAAAATCGACAAAATCCCCACTAGATCTGAATTGGTTTTGTAGCTGGTAGAATTCGCTGAGCTAGCTAACCTTTCTGAAAAGATTGAAGATAAGCCTAAGCAGGAGTCCATTTCAAACTGGGAACCCTTCAAGAGAAATTTTAAAAATAGTTGCTGTCAACCAGCAAGCAACAACTATGAAGAACATTTATTGTTAGAATATTTGTACTTTTTGTGATTTTTGATTATATTGATTTACTGATAACAATGAATACAATTTTTTTTCTGTTGTACAGATGCAATTACAAACAATAAAGCAAATGGAAAAAAATATGTGTTCGTAATTTTTGGAAGATATTTTATGGGGTTTTTTATAGCTTTGTTAGTATGTTTATAAAAGCATACTGTCAAGATTAAAAAGAAGGATTTACTGCAAAAACAAACTTTTCTTTTCAAATAATAAGGCCTGGCAAAAAATCAAAGCAATTTCATATGTTACTGCTCCTAAATTGCCAACTCAAACCTTCTGATTCATTGTGGATACCCTGATTCCCAAAGTGGGGACTAGGTGATCCAACCATCAGATCTGTTGTTCCAGCCACTTCCTGCTTATCCCTGCCCCAAACCTTTGAAAATGTGCCTGGAAAGTACACTACACCCCTGACTCCCCCAACAAGCTTTGAAAGATCAATGAGTCCAGTAGTGTTTAAGGGAGCTCCCTGTCCCAGATCTACTAGCAGTTTAAGAAGGTGGGCTTTATGTTTTTAAAAAACCCTCCCCCACAAGTATCCTGGAGAACAACCTGCCTTCATGAAGGGAACATGCTGCTGAATCACAAAAGAGTACACTGGTAATTGACAGGACCATAATGAGGATGGGAGTGGGAGTATGAAATGGCAGAAGGACAAGAGCATCATGAGCAGACAGCCAATATGGGGCCACTTCTGTACCTCCTTCCCCAATCACTATGCAGCGAATGCTGACTTTGCCCAGGTTCAGCAGTGAGGATCATTCTTTACTCTTGACATTTAGAACTCTGGAAGAAACATATAGACTAGACTTGCATACAGGGGAAGGAAATTGCAGCCCTCAAAAACAGCCATGATGAGTAATGTTGCTGAGGCGACTGACAGGTGTGCAAAGAGCCACCCACCGCCATGACCCGCCAGCAAGGGCCCTGTTGTCCAAAGGGTCATTGGTGGGCAGGGGCTGTTTTTCTCCATGCTGGTTTTTCAGGGGCGATGCTTTTATCCCTTGAAAATTAATAGCAGCACTGCCTCAGTGACATGCATAAGGGGGAACTTTCTCCCACAGAAAGTATTGATGGTAACTAACCAGGATGGGTTGAAATGAGGATTGGACATTTGGATGGAAGATAAAACTATCCATGGCTACTAGCCATGATGGTTACGGTCTGCACCCATGGTTCAAGACAGTATTGTTTTTGTATACCCTTAAAATCATGAATTGTTGTGGAAATATATATAAATATCAGAGCGGTGAGCCTCATTCTGCTCAGTGGGACATATTTTTAAATAGGCATGCAATAGTTAGGAATGTAATTGTGGCTTTGTTTTTGGTTTTAATCAAGTCATTTCTACAGATTTATTATATTAAATTAGAAACATTAAAACCACCATTCATTTATTGTTGTGCAAGAAGTAATAATATTGATGATTATTGAGTATCCCACGAAGCTCTGGCCTTTTTACACCTGATCATCTCCCTGCCCCATCCACATAGATATCTCACTGCAATCTTTCTTGTCCTGCCTATGAGGGGTCAACGTGTGATTTCATGGCCCAGAAATCTCCACCTACATTTGCTTCTTCAAAGACAGAATCATCTTCTGGGTACTTCTGCATACAAGCTATAAATGGGAACAACTTGCCCATCCTGTTGGAATGAACAGAGACTAGTCTTCCTTCTTCCATAACTTTCAGCTGTGCTGTGGCACACAGAAGCCTCCAGATAGGAAGATGTCCATAGTGTTTCAGATCCTGTTCCTTGCATTCTGTGCTATCCTTTCTCCTGCATCTGAAGGTAAGTTCTTCTAAGGCTGTTAGAAATATTTTTACATCACCGATGTGGTATGAAGCGTTTCACATAATGCCCTCCTCAGGCATTCACAAGAGAGGAGGCACATAAGTGTCCTAGGACTATTGCTAGCTAGAGATGGATAGCACCTTCAGCATCCCCGGTTCTCCATAGCTAGTGTGGTGTAGTGGTTAGAGTGTCAGACTTGGACCTGGGAGATCAGGGTTCAAATCCCTACTTGGCCATGAAGCTCACTGGTTGACCTTGGGCCCTCAGTCTAACCTATCTCAAGGGTGGTTGCGGGGATTAATTGGGGAGTAGGGAAACCATGTATGCCCCTGTGAGCTTTTTGGAAGAGCTGTCCAGAGTGGCATATAAATGTTGTTGTTGTGGTGGTGGTGTACCCACTCACTGTACCTTAACTTATTGTTTCTCCTTGTTTCTTTCTCTGTTCAACTTTCAACTCGCCCCAGATGCCTCCTGGACTTAGATTCCTCGTTCCATTATCATGTGCTAGATGTTCTGAAGACAAGACAACATTATCTTGAAGAGGCTGTGCATACAAAAGGTTTTGGTACTTTTGGCAGTGTGGGCAGGTGCCAAAGTCCTGCTGGAAAATGAAGTCAGCATCCCCATAAAGTTAATCTGTGCAAGGAAGCATGAAGTGCTCCAAAATCTCCTGGTAGATGGCTGTGTTGACCCTGGACTTAATGAAGCACAGTGGACCATAACCAGTTGATGATGTGGCTCTCCAAATCTCTTTTCTGATGAGAGCAGCTTTTGCATCTTATTTGGAAACCAAGGATCCAGAGTCTGAAGGAAGAATGGGGAGGCATACAATGCCAGATGCTTGAAGTCCAGTGTGACGTTTCCACAGTCTGTGTTGATTTGGGGAGCCACGTCATGTGCATGCTTCTACTTCTCAGAGGTCCAATATTGCTCTATTTGCAATCCTTGTATTGCTGATTTCATTTAATATTCCAATTTTCTGAGATTGTTAATTTGGGGTTTTCATCAGCTGTACGCCATGATCATCACAATTATAACAAATAAAGGCTTGACATATCTCGCTTTGCATGTCATGAGTCTATCTCATATATTAGTTTCACCTTTTAAGTTGAATTACTGAAATAAATGAACTTTTCCACGATATTCTAATTTTCTGAGTTTCACCTGTATATATAAATATCAGAGCAATGAGTCTCATTCTGCTCAGTGGGACATATTTTTAAATAGGCATGCAACATGAAGCTCTGGCCTTTTTACACCTCATCTGGGAGGGCGGTGCTTGAGGTATTGTTGGGGAGGGAGTGGTTGCTCTTGTGGCTGCTGGGTTGTTTTTTGTTTTGTTTTGTTTTTGTATCTTCTGCTGCGATTTATTGAAATTGTTCAGTTTGGTTTTGCATTTACTATTGATGGCTACTTTTGAGATGTTGTAGTTATGTATTTTTTCATTATGTAAGCTGCCTTGAGTATGGTTTGAACTGTAGAAAGGCAGAATGCAAATAAAAATATGTATGTATGTATGTATGTATGTATGTATGTATGTATTATTACACGTCTTGTCCTGCAGGGGCAAATGTGCCAGTGGAGACTTGCAGAGCCCATTGTAGCCCTGAGCTAAAAGACTCTGTTCCTCCCACACATCATTATTGTCCTGTTATGAGTGGCCAGTTCATAATGTCACCGCCCACCAGTTTATCTTTATAAGTCCTTTCTGAGTACACTGTGATCTGTAGGGTGGTGTTAACAGGAACAGAGGAAGAAGCTTTTCTACTCTGGTGGAATCAAGTGCATTTGTTCCTCTATTACTTAGGGTTCTGCTGCAACATACACAGTGTCTTCTGCTTCCAAGATGTCCACCCCAGGACAACTTTTTCTGGTAATCTGTGCTTTCCTGTGCCTTATACCTGGAGGTATGTTTTCTTCTTCTTCCGAGAGTTGGGGAAAGCAATATCTACCAAGAGAGATAGGTTCAAGGCAGGTAGACTGGGCCAAGGGAGAAGGAAAATGTAACTTAGGTAGATTCACATCAAAATATGAACCAAACCAAACTTCTCCCTCCTCCATAGAATCTTAGCTAAGCCAATAAAATGACCCTGATTTTGTTATCTGCTGCCGCTTGACGGAAGGATTCTTTTTAGCTGACAACTGAAGGAGAGGGAGAGCTAAAGACAACAGTAGTCGCAGTTGAGCGGATGGAGTGGTCCTGCTTCACATCTGCACCATTCCTGCCGACTGCTACAGCCCGCTGAGATATACTTATTTATTTATTTATTTATGCATGCACGCATGCCACTCTTCCTAATATTTAAATTGGAATGCCAGGGTAGAGGTATCTCGGTAGAGATACTTTGCAAATACAGAATGAACTCAAGCTGTGGTCAAATCATGGGCTCCATCATCTCAGAGCTGGGGACAGATGGGTTAATGTATTTCCATCCTGTGCCAACTCCTTTTAATCCCATTTGGGGCAAATTATGTAAGGAAAAATCAACCCAGCTTTTCAAGCAGCAATATTGAATATTCTGAAGAGGTGGTCTGTGGAATGCCTCTTTCCCTCTTTAGTATTTTACAGCTGCTTAGAGCAGCTCTGAGGCCATGTGGCAAAACAAAATTGTGATCTCAGGAATTGACAGTGCTGTCCCTTCCTGGGGAATGGTAATGTAGAAAGGGATGCCTGCCCCTGTGTGCCTATGGGGGCAGCAATTGTAAGATACCAATACAAGAAAGAAAGAAAGGAAGGAAGGAAGGAAGGAAGGAAGGAAGGAAGGAAGGAAGGAAAGGGAAGGGGACAGAAGGAAAGGAAGCTGAGCCTGGGCCCATTACCCCTTTTCAATTGTCTGAAAGTAAGTTTACAGATTCAAAAATCTGAAATCAGGCATTCTGAAAACAAGATAGTTTTCCATTTCTTTTTTTGAAGTACACTGTCTGTGAACATTCCGTCAATGTTGTTTTTGTAACCTAGGGGCTGCCAAAGTGTCACCCATGAGTGGATATGCATCCACAGGCACATCCCTGGTACCTACGATATCCCCTCTCCGCCCCTTGAGGAGGCAAGACTTGAAAGAAGAGCCCTATTTGTCACCCATAGACCAGATAGTGATGTGTGCTTGGTTGCAATGTGTTGCCCATGTCAATTTTTCTTGTTTATAAATATGTCCATAGTCCCCAAAAAGTTAACAATCTCCAGCTGTTGTTGGACTACAAGTTGCATCATCCCTAAATAGCAGGATCTGTGGTCAGGGATGATGGGAAATGTAGTCAAAAAACAAACAGAGGCCCAAGTTTGGGAAACCCTGACCTAAGGGATTACTTTCTTGCCGAGAATATGAAGATTTCCAACCAAATGGCTACAAGGCTACCCTCGTTTATTCACATGAGACTTTGGTTTTGTCTTTTGGAGCAGATGCTCTCCAGTGTTCAGTGTGCGTAGCCATGGAAGAAGGAGGAAAATGCAAAATGAGTACCTGTGAAATTGATGGTGAAGGACAGTGTATTGCACTCATTGTCTATAAAGGTAAAAAAACCCACTTGCTATAAGGTTGTACCTTCTTTGGGCTCCATGTTCCCTTTCCCCTTAAGTGTCTTTGGGGGGGGGGGGGCTTAGCGATACAATAAAGGGAAATAGAATTCAATGTGGCACTAAGTGAGGAATGTGGGGGGTGGAAAAATTAGATTCTAGTGACGCATTTCAACAACAGAAGAGGTGGGGTCCCTAGATCCAAAGAGCAGGGCTAGCACACAGAAAGACCCAGCAGGGTTTAAAATCATGTCACACTTTGTGCAGTAGGACAGCGTGGGGATAGGCTGTTAAAGCTGCTTTAATATCCCATTTAATCCACTAAAGCAGTGGACCCATTTCTATCCCTCTTAGCATTTAAAACACCATACCTTGTTAAGGAAGTTTTCAAATGCTTTACTTACAGATGCAAAAGACTGATTTATTATTTGTTCCACGCAGCGGCAAGCAGAAATCAGGTAGAATGCTCTTTGGTGGAAAACATAGAAGTTTAGTTTCAAAAACGCAGTCTGAGCTTGTAGGGAGCAAGCTCAGACACATTGAATGGTGGAAGAGAGTGTGGAAAGGAAGAGAAGGCTTGACTTCTTCCCTCACTGGAGAAGACAGTGTGGGACCTCAATGATTCTAGAAAACACAGTTTTCTGGTATTAACCCCTTCATACACTAACTAGCACTCATGCACAATTATGTTTGACTGCAATGTCCCACAGTATGCATGTGGGTAGCAAGGTCTGATCACATAACAAGTATCCCCCACACACCTTTCCTTCCCATATGAACTGCTTAAACCTGTTCTGGGTTTCTGCTAGAGCAGATTAGGGAGCAGGGGAGGAGTGTGTGCCTATACCTAGAACAGCTTTGTTCCCCAAGAGTAATAAATTTTGTGTTTCTTCTTTCCTTCAGTCATCAGTATTACCAGACTATTTATTTCTAAGCTCTGCAGAACTCTCAGTAGGGGGCACAGCTCAAAGGAGAGCAGTTTAGATCTTTTAGGTGAAATTCAGTTAATCATTGTGGTGGCAATAGTGATGCAAACATTCACTCTTTTCTCTCCTCCTTTTTCCTGCTTTCTGTCCCTTTTCTCAGCTGAGGAAGTTTTTGAAAAAATACTTGGTTGTTCGAAGAAGGATGATGTCGCCTGTGATGCAACAAGTGATGACCCAGAAAATGGCATGCATTATAAACTCAACTGCTGTGATGAAAGTGATCTCTGCAATTCAAAGTTTTAAGACTCTGCTCACTTGCAGACAATAAAAGCTTATGCTCTTAGCTTGTCAACTTTTCTTTGAATGTTCTTTATGCAGTGAGGTCATAGTCTGAGGCAGTGGCACCAGGTGAGTTCAAAACAGCCAGTACTATTTCTGCAGCTGTGTCCAAAACCTACCCAATCAGCGTGAAAAGGGAGCTTTTGGGCCACTGTAGTTTCTAAAGCTAAGCATCTGGAAACACTGCAATCACAAGGGGCTTTGGATTCAAGAGAATGGTGTGCAAGTTCTGTTAAGCACAATGTGTCAATTATTTGGTTAATTAAAAAGAATTCAATGGATTCCTAAATCCAAAGGTGGGACTAAATACTCTCCAGTAAGAGAGAGCCCAGGGAAGAGTTTTTTGAAGTCACAAAACATGCAGCAGTAAAGCATGGGAATATAGGCAATTTGACCATTTTAAATATCCCATTCTAAGTCAGTTCCAGTGCTTTCCTTTAGCATTTGACAGAGCACATTGGTTAGTAAGTTAAAATGGTTCTTACTTACAAACTTCTAAAGTTTGATTCATGCATTTTCCCATAAAGCAGCAAGCAAAACTGGAAGAAACCTTGGGTTAAAAATATGGTAAAGTTTATATAAGCACATGGTCTAAGCCAGGAGCCCGTGGTTCAGACCTCCATTACATATGGCATTCACATGGTGGGCTGAATAAACAAAGCACTTCTCTAAGCCTTCATCATCAGAGGGAAGGGGGCATGACCAAAGTCTAGGAAAAGAGTTCTGTGGTCTTAACCCCTTCATGCATTAACTGGTACTAAACACACTGGTTGTATGAGGCTGCAATTACCCCACAAAATGGAACTTCATGGAAAACACATCTGAAGTAATTCCAAAGCATTACATTAGATTAGAAAATATTAGATCTAGCTGAAAGACAACATATGGAGATCAGCATTGATTCTGGCAATACAACCTACATCATCACCATCACCATAACCATCATCATCACCACCCCCTGCAAGGCAGGGAGCAGGTCTTCCAGGTCTTTCCTTAAAATCTTCTAACCATGGAGAGTCTACCAACCTAAGAAGGCTGTCTTGTAATGGAGACCCTTAAAAGAAAGCAATGAAAATGATCAAGCATTTCTACATTCCTTCTGCCCAGAGAGATCAAACAGGTTGTACCATTAATAGGCCTCCACTGAGCATCAGATCCAATTTAAAGCTACAATTTGTTGTGCCAAATGCCTTTTCTGTATCCATGAAATATAATACTCTGGTTTTCTACAATTCCCTAGTATATTATAGTTAATAACTCCTAATTTAAGGCAGCCGGCTATAAAACCATTCTTATGGATAGCAATATAACCAAGCACAAGCATATCACGCTTCCTGATCAATATGATATTCTAAAGGTTGAAAGGAGTCTGTATAATATGCCTGCTACATTTCACTCTGCTTTGCAATCAGGACTATATTGGTTTCTTTTCAAGAGTGATGGAGATTTCCATGGCAATTTGATAGTGAAATGAAGGGGTGAAAAGCAAGGAGCACAGAAGAATGAATTGAGCCATCTCTTCACCCTGAACAATAAACTTCCACGTACTTGGGAACAATACATCCAAGTACGGTGGAACCTTGGTTCTTGAACGGCTTAGTTGATGAACAATTGGCTCCTGAATGCCAAAAACCAGGAAGTAAGTGTTCTGGATTTCAAATGTTTTCAAAAGCCAAATGTCCAACTTGGTTGTTGGCTATTGTTTCCGGGGCACCTGCACCAATCAGAAGCCGTACCTTGGTTTTCTAATGTTTCGGGAGTCGAATAGACTTCTGGAATGGATTGAAAATCAAGGTTCCACTGTACATTTTATGGGGAAAGTGCTGCAAATGGGGGTATTTCCCCCATTTCCTGGATTGAAGTCACAAGGGAACATGAACAGAGGGCTTCTCCTTTAAAAAAAATAACACTGCATGGCTAAAAATCAAGGCTATTTAATATCTAACTTCAATTTAAGTGCCAGGTCACTACTGCAAATTCTGTGTAGATATCCTCACTCATAAACAGAATTCTAGGTGATGCATCCTGACTCCAAGTATCAAATCTGTTATTCCAATCACTTCTTGTTTATCCTTGCCCACAAACCTTTGGAAAGTACCTAGAACGTACAGAACACTGTTTATTCCCGCAACTTGGAAGATCAATGAGTTTAATAGTATTTCAGGAATCTGTTCCAATTCTACAGACAGAGACCTAAGAGATCTACAGCAAACCTTTTTAGAACTAAAATACCCAGCAGATGAAGTTAGACAACAGATCAACAGAGCCAGACAGATACCCAGAGAGAACTTACTGCAAGACAGACCCAAAAAAGAAAATAACAGAACACCTCTAGTCATCACATACAGCTCCCAAGTCAAAACAGTACAACGCATCATCAGAGATCTACAACCTCTCCTGGACAATGACAGTTCTCTTTCTCAAGCTCTGGGAGGAAGACCTTTCATTGCCTACAGACAGCCACCCAATCTTAAACAACTCCTAACCCACAATAATACTACAACCAGACGTAACACGGACACTGGCACCAGAGCCTGCAATAAACCCAGATGCCAACTTTGCTGCCACATACACCCGGACAACACCATTACTGGCCCCAACAACATCACACATACCATCTCGGGACTATTTAATTGCTCATCGTCTAACATTGTATATGCCATCAAATGCCAACAGTGTCCCTCAGCTCTCTATATTGGACAAACAGGCCAAACCTTACGCCAAAGAATAAACGGACATAAATCGGACATCAAGAATCACAACACAGAGAAACCAGTAGGAGAACACTTCAATCTCCCAGGACATTCTATACAAGATCTCAAAGTAGCTGTATTACTACAAAGGAATTTCAGAAATAGACTGGAAAGAGAAGCTGCTGAATTGCAACTCATTACCAAACTTAAAACCATGGAGAGACCTGGTCTGAACAAAGACATTGGATTCTTATCTCATTATACATGACAAAGCCATTTTTCACCTTCTCACCCCTTGCTTTTTCCTGTAAGACCTATTGCAGTCGTTAAGAGCCGTCAACAGGCTCATCTCAGCTATCTGCCAACCACCCATTCCCACCACCCTTCTGAGTAATACCCCTCCCCACCTTCTCACTATATAGAAGGATCTGGCAACTTCTGTTTCAGTGTATCTGACGAAGTGTGCATGCACACGAAAGCTCATACCAAGAACTAACTTAGTTGGTCTTTAAGGTGCTACTGGAAAGAAAAAAAAATTTTTTTGTTTTGAGTATTTCAGGAAGCAACCCTTAAATTTTTGACATGACCATTATTTTGCATTCCCAGAAACTGTAATGGCACAGCCATCGGTCTATGAGCCTTGTCTGAGTTTTTCATTTCTTCATCTGCCTTTCATGTATGTGTGTTCTTGGCCAGCGAAGGCATTTGCTCTGGTACACTTCCCACAGTGTACTGTGCTATCTGGAACATCTGGTATAGATCAGCCAGATTCAACTATACTGTGTCCTTTAAGTACAATGTGTACTAGTGTGCTCTACTTAAGGGTTTCTTGTGTGCCCTGAATGCATTTCTAACGTGCAGGAGCTTTGCGTACCTATATGTCAGGAATACTTTCGCTGGCAATCACACATTGAGAGCTGCTTCTGAATACTACCGGTAGTTGCTGAAAATAACCAGAGGGAAGAAGACCCTTGTGCTTGGGTCCTTCAAGCCAGTTTCCCACAGGAATTTGGCTGACTCTTGTGGGAACAGGATGCTGGACCAGATTGGTCATTGGCCTGATCCTGCAGGCTCTTCTCATGTTCTTAATTTTGCAATCTAAACCAAATTCTGAAATTCTAAACATGGTACAGTTGTACCTTGGTTGACGAATACCTTAGCAGTCTAACCTTTTGGCTCCCGAACGGCTCAAACCCAGAAGTGAGTGTTCTGGTTTGCAAACATTCTTTTGGAAGCTGAATGTCTGGTGGGGTTTCCGTGGCTTCTAATTGGCTGCAGAAAGCTCCTGGAGCCAATTGGAAGCCACACCTTGGAAATCGAACCTTTTTGAAGTAGAAAGGACTTCCAGAAAGGATTCCATTTGGCTTCCAAAGTATGACTGTATTACTAAATATTTTGGACATTACCTTTACAATTTTGAAATATAATCTTCATGTTCATTCAGTGAAACCTGGCAGAAACTCAATAAGATAACTTTGTGCATTTGCAACAATAAAACTGTGATCCTGTATGGGTCTACTCAGAAATCAGCACTGCTGAGTTCAATAGAGCTGATTCCCTGGTCTCTTCAATACATAACAAAACAGAGGACATTGTAAGTCCGTCCTTCTTCATTAGGTGGGGGAAATGCATTTAATCTTTCAGGAACCCTGAGACTCAGTCACTGCTCCCGTTGTTCGGTAAAGCTCCTGCCCATTTAGTAGTTCAAAAGCATGTTAAGTGCAAGTAGATAAATAGGTACCACTCCAGCGGGAAGGTAAATGGCGTTTCCGTGCGCTGCTCTGGTTTGCCAGAAGCGGCTTAGTCATGCTGAACACATGACCCGGAAGCTGTCTACTGACAAACGCCGGCTCCCTCGGCCTATAGAGCAAGATGAGCGCTCAACCCCAGAGTTGTCCGCGACTGGACCTAACGATCAGGGGTACCTTTACCTTTTACTATCAAAATCTGCTACAAGATTGTTACCTCTGTCTTTTGTATACAGTGAGGCTGCAATCCTGTATGCACCTGAGGAGAAAGGCTCATTGAACTCAATGGGGCTTACTGTTGAATAGGCATGTCCAAGGTTACAATGTAAATATAGCCTTGTTTGTGGTGTTAAAATGGACATTTCTACAATTTAATTACAGTAAAATATAAATATTAAAACCACCATCCATAGATTAGTGTGCAAGAAGTGAAAATATTGATGATTACAGATCTTGTCCTGCAGTTTTTTGGTCCTAAAAGTGGCAGGTGTGCCAGTGGAGACTTGCAGAGGCCACTGAAGCCCTGACATCAAAGAATCTGTTCCACCCACACTTCAAGTTATCACTTAAATTGGGATTTTTGTTCTGTGATGAGTGGCCAGTTCATGATGTTATGGCCCACTCATTTATCTTTATAGTCCCTTTCCGAGGACACCATGATCTCTAGGCTGTTGTTAAAAGGATCAAAGGAAGAAGCCTCTCCACCCTGGAGGAATCCAGTAAAGGTCCACATCTATTCCTCTGTGATTTGGGGCTCTGCTGGAGAACACACCTTTTGATACCAAGATGTCCATCCCAAGTCAAGTACTTCTGGCAATCTCTGTTTTCCTGTTCCTTACACCTGGAGGTATGTTCTTTTTGCAAGAGCTAGGAAAAGCACTGTCAGCCAAGGGAGGCAGCTTAAGTGCAGGTTGACAGGCCTAAGAGAGAAGGCAAATGCAACTTAGGTAGTTTAATACTGAACCAAACCAAACTTAACCCTGCCCCTCCATAAAATCTGAACTTAGCCAATGAAATGGCCCTTCTTCTGTTCTCTCCCTCTGTTGCACCTGAATGGAAAGACTGTTCCTAGGTGATAACTGAGGGAGAGGGTGAGCCAAGGGCAGCTGTTGTTGCAGTAGAGCTGATCAGAGAATCTTAGAGTTGGAAGGGACCCAAGGCTCATCTAGTCCAACCCCCTGCAATCAATGATGAAGTGGCCCTGCTTCACATCTCTTCCTTTACTGCAGCCTGCTACAGTCTGCTCAAATTTATTTATTTAAGCCACTCTCCCTAATATTTAAATTTGTGTGTCAGGGCTTTTCTGAGTAAAGATACTTTGCAAGTAGAAAATAAGACTCAAGATTTGAGCAGGCTATCGGTGTCGTGCAGCGCTAAATTAATCAAAGCAGAGTCTTCTTCATAAACAGAATAAAACTTTTACTCGAGAAAATAAAGTTGTTCATAAACAGCATAGTTAAAGAGTATACACAGAGTGCTCATAGCAGCTATCTGACTCTTCACAGAGGCACAGTCTTAGTTACTGATTTACTAGAGTCCTGGAGACACTCTGTCTTCAACAACACAACACACACACCGAGCTGAGACACACACTGGCTGGCTACTTTTGTAGGGAGAATGAGTCTTCACTCAAGATGAGTCATGGGTCACAGTGACTTAGCAGTTTGCTGTTAACAGTTAGCAGTTAGCAGGCTTGAATGATTGTGTAGGCCTTACTGCTTCTGCTCTCAAAAACCTTTGTCTCAGGACAATAGGTTCCATCATCTAAGAGCTAGGGATGGGTGGATCAATATATTTCCCTCCTGGGGTGGCACCCATTTGGTGCCTATTGTGTGAGGAACAAGCCATCAGAAATCCACCCAGCTTTACAAGCAGAAATATGAAGTTCTGAAGAGGTGGTCTGGGGGCTGCCTCTTTCTCCCTTTAACATTTTACAACTGCTTAGAACAGTTCTGTGGTCATGTTCTGTCCCTTCCTGCGGAATTGTATGGCGAAAGGGATGCCTGCCCCTCTGTGCTTATGGAGGCAGCAATTTTAAAGCTATCAGATACATTGTACAGAAATAAGAGAAGAGAGCTGAGCAAGTCCCTGCTGTTGTTTTCCCAATTGGCAATTAGATCCTGCCGTCCAGTCAGCACTTCCTTGCGTAGTTCTGCTTAGGGGCTAACCTGGGCAGGAAAACAGAGCTGCAGCGGACCTGCTGTCCGTGTGAGACAGAGGGATAAATCAAGTCCAGAGACA
Source organism: Podarcis filfolensis (assembly GCF_964270895.1). NCBI lineage: Eukaryota > Metazoa > Chordata > Lepidosauria > Squamata > Lacertidae > Podarcis > Podarcis filfolensis. The sequence goes on from NC_139606.1 coordinate 99,735,332, forward strand.
GTTCGTTGCTATCTCTAAAAGTGTTTATTTACACAGCAATAAATCCATCAGAACTTTTGGCATCTCTCCGTGCTAAAAGCACACGCAGTCTCTCTGCTGCTTCTTTCAGTCTAAAGTGAAACCAACTCTCACAGACAAAGACGGACAAAGCCTGTGACGTACGGCCCTGCATCAAGCCACTCCCCAGATACAGGACATCAAGGAGTTTTAACCCTGTAAACTCCAAACTCCACACCCCCTCTTGCCCTGCATCTGGGGAAATAAGCAACAATGCTCACCCCAATCACACACTTCACAGAACTCCTCATGCTTCCGGAAGGATAATGGCTTCGTGAAGCCATCACCGAGGTTCTTGGTTGAGGGACAGTATTTTAGAGCAACTAGCCCCTCACAAACGCTCTGACACACATTCTGAAAACGTATGTCCAGATGTTTGGTCCTGGACTTGAATTGCGCCGTCTCGGCCAATTTGAGACACGGTTGATTGTCTTCGTGCACCACGATGGGCAGACAATGTTCCCCACAGAGTTCCTGGACCAAACACATATAGAACTCCAGCTCTCTGCAAACCTCAGATAGCACACTGAACTCAGCTTCAGTAGATGAAAGCGCTATGAGACTTTGCTTCCGGGACCTCCACCCAACTACTGAGTTCCCAAACTTCACCACTAGGCCTGACACTGATTTGCGGTCCTCAAGGTTAGCCCAATCTGAATCCACCCAGGCAGTCAGCTTGACACCACCCTCAGCTGACATCTTGAGGCAAAAATCTTTGATATCTTGCAGGTAACGTAGCACCCGTTTAATACCATTCCAGGCCTGCACACTAGGACTCGAAGCTTCTCTACTGAGCAGATTGACAGCAAACGCTATGTCTGGTCTGCTCCACTGTGACAGATACAGCAGACTACCCAGAGCTGACTGAAAGAGTTCAGTATTTTCGAGCACAGAGCGTTCTACTTGCTGACATTCTTTCACGTATCCAACTTCCATGGGTGTTTTGGCACCTGCACACTCAGACATCCCGAACTTCTCAAGCAACTGTTCAATCTTACCTTTCTGGCTGAGCAAAAAGCTTCCATCTCTTGCTCTCGTTATCCCTACGCCTAGATACGACTTGACATCTCCAAGCTGCTTGAGCTTGAACCGCTTTCCAAGCTCCTTAGCAAACTTTTCCACTTGTTTACCTGTCTGTGCCATGATCAAGATATAATCAACAAAAATCTGAGCGGCTTGCTGCATCTCACCTGAACCTTTAAGGTAAAGACAGCTGTCCGCAACACTTCTCCTGAAACCTAGCTCTTCTAAGGCTTCATTCAGACACGTTCCAATTTCTGGCAGATTGGCGTAATCCATAGATGGATTTGTGCAACCGCCACACGATGCCTGGCACACTGACCTCAAACCCTGGAGGAGGAAGCATGTACAACTCCTCCTGGAGGTCTGAGTTCAGGTAGGCAACATCCACATCAAAATGGTTCACCTTCCAACCTCTCTGTGCAGCAACTGCTAAAAGCGTCCTCAGAGTCTCGGCCCTCGAGGTCGGCGAATAGACCTCCGTGAAGTGGACTCCCTTCTTCTGTGTGAATCCTCGGGCTATTAACCTAGCTTTATACTGTGGTTCTCCAGCTTCTGTGGGTTTAAGACGGCAAACCCACCTGCAACTCACAGCCTGCTTGCCAGCCAGCAACTGTGTGAGTGAGAACACACCAAGAGACTCCATTGAGTTCATCTCTTTCTGCATCGCCTCACACCATTTGCTAGCTTCTTCCTGAGGCAACTTCTGAACATCCTCAAAGGATTCAGGTTCACTTCTAGCCACACCTACCCACACGCTAGTGGCCTCGTACCTTTCTGGTGGCTTTCCCTTGGTTGACCTTGCTGACCTCCTCAGCGTGAACTCTGGAACTGCGCCTGATTCACTTGGGCCAGCCACACCATCCCCCGTGTCAGAAACCTCCCCCTCTGACCTGCTGCACCTTTTTGGCCTCACAGCTGGGTCTGCTGGTGAGGATGGCTCACACTTTGGCTCAGACTTGACAGAGACCTGTGGAGGGGTCTTGAGATTCCCTTTTGGAGAGGTTCGGAGCCTCTGCCTTGGAGACCCCGGTTCTGGACTCTGTGGCTGTGGACTGTGCACCTCAGCAACAGGTTCAGCTTCGTCCTCCTCCTCTTCCTCATCTGAGTCAAACAGAACCTCCGGGTTCCCGTGAAGACGTTTCCACCCACTCTGCTCGCAAAACTCAACACTGCCGCTAATAAGCAGCTTAGACTGGTTGCCAGTAGGGTATGCAAAATGCCACGCCTTTGAGCCCGGCTCATAGCCTACAAAGATCATTTTCCTAGATCTTGGTTCACCCTTTCTGCGAGTGGCCTTTGGAATGAGGACCCAAGCCTCACAGCCAAACACACGCAAGAAATCCACTTTGGGTTTCTTCCCATGCAGCAGAAAGTACGGCGTGTCTCCCACACTTGAATTGAACACCCTGTTCTGAACAAAGCATGCCGTCTTATCACTCTCGGCCCAAAAGTGCTGTGGCAGACCCGAGTCTGCCAGCATAGCATTCGCTGCTTCCTGTAGGGTGCGGTGTTTTCTCTCCGCAACCCCGTTCTGTTGTGAAGTGTAGGGGGCAGTCAATCGATGACTGATACCTTTCTGCCTGAAGAAAGATTGCAGCGCAGAACCTGTGAACTCCGCCCCCCGATCAGATTGAAAGGAAACCACCCTGGCAGAGAAATGCAGCTCTACCGCTGTGATCCAATCCCTAATCAGTGCAGCCGCCTCCCACTTGTGTTTAAGTGTAAACAGCCAGGTGTGTTTCGAAAAATCATCAATCAGAACCAAAACATGCTTCGATCCACTTAAAGAAGCTACCTGCATCGGCCCAGATAAATCTGCATGAACCAGCTCAAAGGGTTTGCTGGTCCTCCTTTCTGACCTGGGATATGTGCATGTCGTGACCTTCGATTGCTTACAAGCTTGACAATCTAAGTATTTATCACATGCCTTGAACCCACACCCAATTGTGTTCTCTGCGGCTTTCTTAACATATGACCACCCTGCATGCCCAAATCTGCGATGCCACAAATGTAAACAATCATGGTGTGGTGGTACATTTGCACACTGCACTTGTGCTTCTTCAGGGGACTCTGCAACAGTAGCATCAGTGATAGGCATCTGCACCAGAAAGAGCCTGTCCTTCCCCTCAACACTGTGGAGCTTCTTCCCATCCCCGTAGAAATAACACATATTGTTAGTAAACACCACATCAAAACCATCAGCAATAAGAGCTGATACACTTAAAAGAGAATGAGCAAGCTTGGGCACCACAAAAGCTTGCACCTCATGATCTATAAAAGGACAGTATAACAAACCAGTCTCAGTTAACTGTCCCTTAGAACCATCTGCCATCGTGACAAAACGTCCAGATTTAACTGTCTTGCAATTTCTCAGGAGCCCACCAGATGGCACTAGGCTGTGGGTCACTCCCGTATCGACAACAAGAGATAAAGTGGCTCTCTGGCTGTTTTCCAAGGTTGCCATGGCGACGCTCGCACCCCCACCGGGGCCTCTGCCAGTGTCCCTCCTGGTTGCCATGGTTGCTGCAAGGCTTCTGCCGGTGTTCTCACACTTCGCCGTCTGAGAACCGTCGCTTATCTGCCTTAGCAGGTGGCTGACCTTGCATTCCAGAGCCTCTGCAGAACAATGCCCTTCGCTGTTGGGCTTCGCCTCAGAGCACAAACAACTCTTGGAGACTTTGGCTTTCCCAGAGCTCTTGGAACGGCCTGCACCCCCACTCCTGGGTGCCCAGCTGCCTGAGGAACGGACTGCTACTGCCTTCCTCTTCCCAGCTCTCAGCCTCTCTCCAGCACACAGTCCATCACACAGATGTGTCGAAGCATAGAAACAGCTTCCTGGAACAGTCCCAGCCCCCTCTGGGCTTGGTGCGCTCTCTGGGCATCCTCTAGCCCCATCTGGTCTGGCTCCCACTGCGGCCTGACATGCCATCTTCAGTGCCTGCCATGTGACCCAGGGCTTCTTCCCTTGCAGCTTTGGCAACAGCCAAGCATCAACGCTGGCCCTTAAAATGGCAAGCACCCTTTGCTCTCTTTCTAGAGCATCAGACATGTCTGCTTCACAAGCTTCCACTGTGCCTGCAGACTTCTCAACCTCTGCAGCTGCAGCATTGGGCTGGGCAAGTACTGGATCGGCCTGGGTACATTCCCAAAGCTGTTTTTCTTCCAGCCAGTAGTACATGCACTTAGACCAGGCTTCCCAATTGCCCCATTCAGTCTTTCACCGGGGTAGCTCTCATGGTCTTGCTGTTGTTGAGCAGCCATCTTCCTCCCCCCGGGGCTTAAGCGTACTCACGCGTTGCCAGCTAGCTGGTCCTCCGAAGCAGCCTCCTCTTGGCTCCGCTCTCCACCAGCGTCTCCCACTGCCCTTCCTGGCAGGAGCTCAAAGCAGCTCAAAGCTGGCAGCCTTCCTCCCTCCTCACACTTGGCAGGAAACACAGAAGAGCCATAACCTTTGGCAATTAGATCCTGCCGTCCAGTCAGCGCTTCCCTGCGTAGTTCTGCTTAGGGGCTAACCTGGGCAGGAAAACTGCAGCGGTCCTGCCGTCCATGTGAGATAGAGGGATAAATCAAGTCCAGAGACAGTTCGTTGCTATCTCTAAAAGTGTTTATTTACACAGCAATAAATCCATCGGAACTTTCCGGCATCTCTCCGTGCTAAAAGCACACGCAGTCTCTCTGCTGCTTCTTTCAGTCTAAAGTGAAACCAACTCTCACAGACAAAGACGGACAAAGCCTGTGACGTACGGCCCTGCGTCAAGCCACTCCCCAGATACAGGACACCAAGGAGTTTTAACCCTGTAAACTCCAAACTCCACAGTCTGTACATCAGGAATTCTGAAAGCAAGATAGGGAACCATTTCTTTTCTCAAAGTGCACTGCAGGTGAACATTCCTTATGTTGCAAATGGTTGGGCTCATCAAATCAACATGGGGGCTGCCAAAGTGTCATTCCCTCCCGCTTTCATTGATGGAATTAGGTTTGAAAGAAGAACCCTATGTGTTACCCACAGAACAAGTTGTGATGTGTGTTTGGTTGTTGTGTGTTCCCTGTGTCAGTTTCTCCTGAGTGTAAATATGTCCATGGTCCTCGACTATTACTAACCCAAGTCAGGATTTTCCAAACTTCCTTTGTTGGTGAGAATATGAAGACCTCCAATGAAATGGCTACAAAACCACCGTCATTTATTCACATGGGATTTTGGTTTTGTCTTTTGGAGCAGATGCTATCGTCTGTCTACACTGCGTAGCCATTTTACCAGAAGTCCCATGCAACCTCCAAACCTGTGAAACTAAAGATGGAAGCCCCTGCATGGCCCTCCTCATATATACAAGTAAGAACCAGCAGCTAAGGTTGTCCTGTCTTTGGGCTCCACCACCCACCTCCCCCTTCTCCTTAAGTTCCATTTATTTCGACTTAGTGATCCAATAAAGGGAAAGAGGTCACAGAAATGTCCTTATCACATGCCTCAGCATTTAGGAGTTTATAATGTTTCCAGCAACAGTAGGAAAAACATGGAAAGATTCTTGGCTATGTACATGTCAATATTGTGATATGTTAGGGGAATGCTCTGGGTGAAATTCCATGTAGCACGAAGTGTGGGGTGGAAAAATTAGATTCTGGTGACCCATGTGTGTGGGTGAACAAGAGAAGAGCCAGCAAGATACCTAGATAAAAAGAGCACACAGAAAGACCCAGGAGAGTTTAAAATCATGTCACAATTTGTTGTTCCATGCAGCAGCAAGGAGAACACATGCAGAATACTCACATGGAAAATACAGAAGCATAGTTTCTAGCAGGCAGTCTGGGCTTGTATACAGCAAGCACAGACATGTCTTTCTTTTTTATTTTATTTTCTATCAATAAATTTTTATTATTTTCTCTACACAGTCATTTTACAATACATTAAACCACATATGCACTTTTAGCTCTGCCGAGCTTGCGACTTCCCTCCTTACCTTCAGTGGGTATCCCATATTCTCTTCAGTCGCGTATTTTAATTTTTATCCTCATATCTATATTATACATTGTAGGAGTTACTTCAGCCCTGCCAGTGTTTTTAAGTTTTTACAATTATCCTTTAAATACACAATAAATTTACTCCAACTTTCCTGGAATCTCTGATCATTCTGATCCCGAATCCTGCTGGTCAGTTTGGCTAACTCCGCGTAGTTAATCATTTTCATCTGCTACTCTGCAATGGTAGGGACTTCTTGTAGTTTCCAATTTTGGGCCAACATATTCCTTGCGCAGCTGTGGTGTACATAGATAGTCTTTGGTCCATTTTCTTAATCTTCCTCCCCATCAAACCCAACAAAAAAGCCTTTGTTTTTTTTTGGGAAAGGTATATTTAAATATTTTCTTAAGTTCGTTATAGATCAACTCCCCAAAATTCTTAACTTTATCGCAAGTCCACCACATGTGATAGAAATCTCCATTCGTCTCTTTGCATTTCCAGCATTTCTTGTCCCTCATCCTATATATTTTCGCCAGCTTTACTGGTGTCAAATGCCACCTATAAATCATCTTCATTAAATTTTCTTTTAGAGCCGTACATGCCGTGAATTTCATACTTTCATTCCATAATTTTAGCCATGCATCCAATTCAATATTATGCCCAAAATCTATAGCCCACTTTATCATTGCTTCTTTCACCTCTTCATCTTTTGTAAACCATTCTAATAACAAATCAACAAGGCAGATAATATTTTACCTCTGCCTTCTATTAATTCTAATTGAAATCTTGATTCAGCTTGAACCCAGCTTTCCTTTTATCCTCACTCAGTATATCGTTCACCTGATGGTATTGCAGCCAACCTGTAAACATGCCTTCTATTTGATCATATGGTTTAAGCTTTAACCCTTGTTCCATTTTTCTAATGATTTCCTCATAGGTGGCTTGCCTTCCTTCCATATTCACTTTTTTGACAGTCAATACCTCTATTGGCGATATCCACCATGGGATTTTCCTTTCCAATAAATTTAAATTGACCTTCTGATCACATGATTTAAAAAACCTTTATGAACTTTTACCTTATCATATCACAGGTACGAGTGCTACCCGTACCTGTTGTCAGGACCTTCTAAATCCAAAAGGTCCGTATTTTCCAATGTTATCTTATTTTTTTTTTATAATGATATTTTATTGGATTTTAACAAAACAGAAAAAAAGTTTACAAAATCTTAAAAAATAAATTCAACACAAAAAACATAGAAAAAACATAGAGAAGAAAAACAAAAAAGAAGAAAAAACAAGAAAATCAAAAATCTCTCTTTTCAATTTCTCACCATTTTTCACTTTTTAACTTATTTTCCTGACTCCCTCCCACCTCCCTCTTTGTATTCCAATTCACAATATGTTCAGCAAATTCATACCTCTTATCTTACCCTTGATTATATATCCCCATATAATATCCTCATAATTTCATTTATAATCAAACCGTTCTTACCAATTCTTATTTCACCTTATTACTCAAACCACTTCTTTTTTACAATAATTTCATTAATTTCATTAATTTTATCTTGTCCTCAAATCATTAAACTTTCAAAATTTAAACTAAATTTTGCTAAAGCCAATCACATCCTTTCCAACATCTTTTAATATTTCATTAGTATTGAACTAATTCCATAAATATAGGTTAATTACACAAGACATTTCTCATTCTAGGTTAGTCCAGCGCCCCTTTTCCTGGTTCACGGCAATGTCAGTCCATATATCATTATATCCTTATCAGTCAGGTGTCCTAATGTCCGAGGCTCTCAAATCATTTCCAAGCCCCTTCTGCGAGTTTTCTTGTTCCTGTTTATAGTTACATACATCCTTGATCCCTGTTGAGTTCTTTCGCCTTTCCTTCTCTTTCTCCTTGGGGGTCCAAACACTGGGTAATTCCGTACAGTAACTTTCCTCATTTCCTTTTCTCCAATTGTCCAATTCCCCGGTGTTGCACTCCCCAGTGTTTAGTTTGTAATCCAAAAAGTAATTGTTCCAAAAAAATTCTTCCACTCATTTCACAGTCCCACCAAAGATAAAAATTTTCTTGACTCCAAAGTTTGGCCAGTGTCCTCCAAATTCCATCCTCCAGTATTGCGTTCTCTGTGTCTTTTGGAATACATTCACAATCCCATCCATCTTTCTCTGACCTTGCAGTTGCCCTGTTGAATCTGTCTCCAGCATAGATTGTTGTACAGTTTCTGTAGCTGCATTTTCCGTTGGCGCCTCTTTACTGACTTTAGCTGCTGTATTGTCCCTCTTTTGATTCAACAAAATCATTTTCTCCTCCAGCTGTCGCAGCCCATCATATATTTTGTTCAGAGCAGATAAGACTTCCTCTCTATTCATTTCTGTCAAGGTCAGGGAGCTGGTCCCACGGTCTAGTTTTCCCTGATACAATGTTCTCTTTATAACTGAAAAACAGACACACTGGCAGGTCTCCTCTAGGGGGTGTAGTTACTTTTTGGCATCCATCTTTAAATTGTATCCAACAAGGAAAAATTCCTTTCGGTTTCCAGATACTTTATTTCCTTTCAATATAAAACAAACAGGCAGAAAGCGGCTTTGGAATTATTTTTCCCTTTTCCAGTTCTATATATCAATTTTTCTATTTTCAAATTGTAAATATCACCGACCGTTTCTTTCCTGTCATTCCGTCCCCAGGTTAGGGACAGTGGAAACTTATTTTCTTAACTCTCTCTCTGCAGGCTTAAAAAGTCAAATTTTCCCCCCTTTCCTCCTGCTGTCAAGGGGGGTTTTGATGGTTAAAAGTGCAGGAACCTTCAGGCTATCTGTTTTCCCGGCTTTTAGCTTGTAAAATCTTTGCTTTGATCTTTATACAAAGGACGGGAGGTGGACTTCCTTTTTACACCTTCCCGTTTCAGGTCAAATTCCAGGCTGTATTTTAATGCAAATTTTCCAATTGTCCTACTCACGGGTTGTTGTTTAGAATCTGAATTGTCATAGGAAGAAGGACAGCGCTCTCCGACAACAGCTGTGCAGCTTCGCTCCGCAGAGATAGCGATTGACTCTCAGCACCACACCAACCCCCGTCTCCCTCTGGAGCCCTTTATAGGGTTCCTTTGCCAAACGGGGGGGCGCCAACGGTGCCCGCCGAGTCCCAGGTCCGCAGGCTTCTTCCGCCTGCGGTTTTTAAAGGGTCCCCGCTTCGCTGCAGCGGTAGGACCCAATTTCCGCGGAGCTGTCTCCCTCTAAGTTAGAGGGAATCCGCCATTGTCAGAGGCGCCGCCTCCGGAAGTCGTATTTTCCAATGTTATCCATTCCTTTAACCATACGAGACAGGGTGCTTCATAATAGAGATTCATATCTGGTAAGGCAAACCCACCTCTTTCTTTTTTATCTATCAATATTTTCATTTTAATCCTCGGCTTCTTTCTCTGCCAGACGAATCTCGACAATATTTTTTGCCATTCTCTACATTGTCCTGTCCCCTTGATCACTGGAATTGTTTGGAATAAGAATAACATTCTAGGCAAAACGTTCATCTTAATCACCGATAATTTCCGCCTGTTCCAAATTTCTAAATCCTTTTTAATCTCTCTCCATGTGATTTTGTAATTATCTTTATACAAATTTATATTTTTCGTTGTCAGCCAAATTCCAAGGTATTTCACTTTATTAACCACCATAATTCCTGTCCTATGTTGCAATTCCTCTGTCTCTTCTTTATTCATTCATATATATATATATATATATATATATATATATATATGAGAAAATAAGCACAGACACATCTTTCCTGGCTGCTGCATGGTTGAAGAGAGTGTGAGCTTGCAAAGGAAGTGAAGGCTTCACTTCAGCCTGCACTGGAGAAGAGGGTGTGCATCTTAACTGAGTCTAGGGAACATGGTTCTCTTGTCTTACTTTATACACCAATTAGCGCTCATACACACTTATCCTTGACAGCAATTTCCCAGTTTGCATGTGGGTAGCTAGGTCTGCTCACGTAACAATCTTCCCCCCACCTCTCCTATCCACATGCATGCCTGAGGTTTTCCCCTACTCTCTAGAGCAGATTTAGGAGTGCACGAGGATGGGGAGGGTGGAACATGTGTGCCTATACTGAGAATAGCATCAGCATTACCTGACTACAGGCAACTCCTCACTTGTGCAGGGATTCCATTCCCAGCTGCCACATGCACCAGCAAAACATATGTAATTGTGTCCTTCCCTTCTCCGTCCCTGCGCTGCCCTCACCTCACCCCCTTCTGGTGCCAAAAATGCCACATTGACAGCAGCCCCTCGTGGGCTGATTGTGCACAGGTAGGGCGGTGCCTGTTATTGGTTCTGTGCTCTGAAGTGGTTTAGTCATGCTGGTCACATGAGCCAGAAAGCTGTCTGTGGGCAAACGCCGGCTCCCTCGGCCTGAAAGTGAGATGGGCGCCGCAACTCCATAGTCGCCTTTGACTGGACTTAACTGTCCAGGGGTCCTTTACCTTTTATTTTACTATATACAGTGGTACCTCGGGTTAAGAATTTAATTCGGTCTGGAGGTCCGTTCTTAACCTGAGGTACCACTTTAGCTAATGGGGCCTCCCTCTGCCACTGTGCTGCTGCTGTGCGATTTTTTGTTCTCATCCTGAAGCAAAGTTCTTAACCTGAGGTACTATTTCTGGGTTAGCAGAGTCTGTAACCTGAAGCGTCTGTAACCCGAGGTACCACTGTATACACCAAACTCCCAGTCAATAGGGAATACAGACACAACTCATTGGAGAGCACCTTGGATATTTTATGTGAAATCCAGTTACTCATTGTTGTGGTGGTGGTGATGACCCAAACATTCACTCTTTTTTCTCTTCCTCTTTCCTCCCTTTCACCCCTTGTCTCAGATGGGAAAGTTTCTGGGAAAGTACTTGGTTGCAGGAAGCCTAATTCTCCGAAGTGTGGTTTTATAGCTTATAAGCCAGAGATCGTAACCCATTATGAACTCCACTGCTGCAGGGGTAAGGATTTATGCAATGGAAAATTGTAAGACAGGCTGAAAGCAACATCAAGATTCTACACTCCTGCAAACAATAAAAGTTTGTGCTGTTTCACCTTGGCTTGTCAATTTTTTTATTGTTTTTGTTTTAATTGTTCTATGTGAATTGGTCTAGTGGTCCGGGTTAGCAGGCAGGGACTGGGGGTTTAAAATGGAAAATATTCTACAAAGCTAAGCATTTAGGAACACGGAAAACCCAAGGGGCTTTGGTTTCAAGAGAATGGTGGGTAAATTTATTACGGACAATGTGTTGATTATTTAGTTAATTGGAAAGAATTTACTGGATCCCTAAATTCAAACATGGAACTGAAGACTCTCTGGTAATAAAGAGCCCCCCCCCCAACAGTGTTTTAAAAATACAGCAGTAAAGCATGGGAATATGGGCTGTTAGATTTTCTAGAGATCCCATTCTAAGTCAATTACAGTGTTTCCCCTTTCTACCTTCTGTAATATTTAATAAACCACACCGTTTAGTAAGTTAAAATGGTTTTACTTACAATCTCCAAAGGTCAGATTCATGTGTTTTTGCATACAGCAGCAAGAAAAACTCAGGCTGAAACCTTGGGTTACAAAATATGGTAGGAAGTTTATAAACATAAGAAGAGTCTCCTGGATCAGGCCAATATTTTATCTAGTCCAGCATCCTGATCTAATAGGGACCAACAAGATGCCTGCAGGTAAACGGCAAGGAGGACCCAAACACAAGAGCACTCTGCCCTCCTGCAGTTTCCAGCAACTGACCATGGAGGCAAAGCATATACCTCAATCATAGCTAATGGTCATTGTTGGCCTCCCACTCCATGAATTTGACCAGTTCTCTTTCAAAAGCACCTAAGCTGGTGGCCATAACTGCCTCCTGTAGGAGCCAATAGCTCTGTGGTCATATGTGAACGATTCCATTCACTCACAAAAAGGAAAGCTGGTGTTGAGGACAGCATCCTCACAGAGCATGTGAAAAGTATTGCTAATTAGAAGGGCAAGTCTATTATGTTTATGACACTATGGGCTCATCCCAAGATGTGCCTCCAGCATGGCCCACCATCTGCTAGGGCTGATGGGAACAGAGAACAGCTAAGACAGGCACAACATATATTAAACAAGTGCCCAATGGGGTTGCTGCCATCACCATTGGCTATAGCACTGCACCATCTCTGGTTTGTGTTTGCCAATAGATCACATCAAAAGAAAAGACAAGAGAAGAAATCCAAGATATGAACATGGTGCCCCATATATACTAAGCCTGTACTTGGCTATGACTCTTCTCAGAACAGAGATGGAGACATAGCCGTCAACTTTTCCCTTTTCTTGAAAGGAATCCTATTTGGAATAAGGGAATTTCCCTTAAAAAAAGGGAAACGTTGACAGCTATGGATGGAGAATCTCTTCCAGATGTTGTTGGACTTCAGCTGCCAGCTGCCCTAGCCAGGATGGTCAAAGTATTTTAATTGTGTCAGTTTGACAAGATTTCTCTACCAGCTATTTGACAAAAAACTCTGTAGTTTTCATAAGGACATATAAAATATTCATTAAAAATACTGATAAGACATTAGATAGAGTTACAGAGAGGGTGTCTCTGAGAAATATTAATGGGTAGGCACTTCCAGGGAGTAGGGGCTATGCTAAAGGAACAGTTTATTGGGGTGGATGTGTTGAATAATTCTCTCTATATAGCTGACAGATGAGGAATCAGAAGTTCTTGGGAATCAGGTGGGGGATTTCCCCCATTTCTTGGATTGAAGTCACAAGGGAACAAAGGGAACGTGAACAGAGGGCACCTTCTCATTTTGAAATAACATGGCATGGCTGATAAATTGCAAAGCAATTTAATATGTACTGTATTTTTCGCTCTATAAGACACCCCAGACCATAAGACGCACCTAGTTTTTGGAGGAGGAAAACAAGGAAAAAAATGTTCTGAATCCCAGAAGCCAGAACACCGAGAAGGATCGTTGTTCTGGCTTCTGGGATAGCTGCGCAGCCTCTTCAGGGCAGCCGGATGAAGGCTCCCCATGCCCTGAAGAGGCTTCGCGTGGCTAAGCCAGAAGCTAGAACAGTGAGAGGGAGCACTCACAGCGATCCCTCTCGCTGTTCTGGCTTCTGGGATAGCTGCGCAGCCTGCATTCACTCCATAACACACACACACATTTCCCCTTACTTTTTAGGAGGGAAAAAGTGTGTCTTATAGAGCGAAAAATATGGTAACTGTGGAGTTTGGAACTGACAGGGTCAGAACTCCGAGGTGTCCTGTATCTAGGGGGAGGAGGAGGAGTAGAAGGAGGAGCTCGTCGCAGAGCAGTGACGCACCGCGTCTCTCTGCTTCCAGACTTCCTTTCACTTCTCACTGAGCAGCAGCTTGGCACAGAAGCTGCGAGTGTGTGCTTTTGGAAGCACGGCTGAGAATGCCTCCAAGTTCCGATGGAGGAGACTGATTTATGGCTTGTAAATAAACGCTTCTAGAGATAAGAACCGAACTGTCTCTGGACTTGATTTATCCCTCATCTCACACGGACAGGACCGCTGCGACTCTGCTCCCCTGCCAGGTCAGCTTCTGAACAGAGCTGCGCAAAGGAAGCGTGACTGGACGCAGGGGTTTTATTGCACGCAAAGGTTATGGAAGTATCGCGTTTCCTGACAAGTGTGAGAAGGGAGAAGGCTGCCAGCGACGTGTTGCTGTGATCTGCTGCCAGAAAGGGCAGAAGGGAGATGCCGGAGAGCGGAGCCAAGAGCCAGAAGGAACGGCTGCTTCAGAGGTCCGGCTTGCTGGCAAACTTGTGAGTACGCTGAAGCCCCGGGGGGAGGAAGATGGCTGCTGCTCAGGAACAGCAAAGCCAAGAGAGCTACCCCGGTGAGAGACTGAATGGGGCCAACTGGGAGGCCTGGTCAAGAAGAGCAAGGGGGTGGTTTGTGGCCACAGGGCTCTGGAGTCCAGTCCAGAAGGAGCCGGCCCCACCCATGCCTGCTGATGCTCTGCTGAGTGAGAGAGAGCAGAGAGAGCTTTGCTTCTTGAAAGCAAGTGTGGACGCTTTGCTGTTGCCCCACCTGGAGGGCGTTAAAACGGCTGAGGCCGCTTGGCAGGTGCTGAGGAGTTTGTGTGAAAGCTCAGCAGGAGCCAAGGGCCGGGAGAAAGCCGAGGGCCAAGGGAGCAAGCCCCAGGCCGAAGTGGGAGCCAGATCAGAGGGGGCTAGAGGATGCCCAGAGAGAGCCAGACCAGAGGGGGCTAGAGGACGCCCAGATAGCCCAGAGGGGGCTGGGGCTGTTCCGGGAAGCTGTTTCTCTGCTTCGACACGTCTGTGTGATGGTGCTGGAGAGCAGCTGAGAGCTGTGGAAGAGGGCAAAGGCTGCGCCCCAAGAAGCAGTGGGGGGGCAGGCCAGGCAGGCCATTCCAAGAGCTCGGAGAAAGCGAAAGGCTTCGAAAGTTGTTTGTGCTTTGAGACGACGTCCAACAGCGCTGGGAAGCATCCGCTAGAGGCCCAGGCTGCCAAGGACACTGGCCGGCGTGGAATGTCAACAAAACAGGTTCCCAGGGCCGGTTCCCAGCAAAGACGTGGGAAAGCAGCAGGCCAGGAGAAAAACAAAGACAAGGCGTCTTATCACCTCACAGCTGCGATGGCATCTCTGAGAAAAAGCAAGAGCCTCAGTCGGGGGAAGGCTGTGGCCATGGCAACTGATGGGAACGTGAGCAACGGCATGGCATCTTTGGAAAACAGCCAGAGACACTTTTTATCTCTCGTCGTCGATTCCGGAGCTTCGCATTGCCTGGTGACCTCCAGAGGGCTCCTGAGGAACTGCAAGACAGTTAAAACTGGACGCTATGTTACTTTAGCAGATGGGTCTCAAAGACCACTGACTGAATCTGGGTTTCTTTATTGTTCTTTTATAGATCATTGGCTGCAAGCTTTTGTGGTCCCAGAGCTTGCTCACTCTCTGCTAAGTGTGCCAGCCCTTATGGCTGCTGGGTTTGATGTTTTGTTTTCTAACAATGTGTGTTCCTTCTACAGGAATGGAAAGAAGATCCACAGTGTCCAGAGAAGAGGCACGCTCTTTCTGGTCGAGATGCCCATTGAAGATGGGGCTGGTGGGAAAATGGGGCTGGTGGAAGATGGGGCTAGTGGAGAGTCCATTGTAGAAGCCCAAGGGCAGTGTGCAAATGTCCCACCACACCATGATTGTGTACACTTATGGCATCGGAGGTTTGGGCACGTAGGGTGGTCATATGTGAGGAAGGCCACAGACAACACCATTGGGTGCAGGTTCAAAGCATGTGACAAATACCTAGATTGTCAAGCCTGTAAGCAATCAAAGGTCACAACATGCTCATACCCCAGGTCTGAGAGGAAAACCAGTAAACCCTTTGAACTTGTGCATGCAGATTTGTCGGGACCCATGCCGACACCTTCGTTAGCTGGTTCTAAGTGGGTTTTGCTTCTGGTTGATGATTTTTCTAAACATTCATGGATTTTTGCGCTGCAACAGAAGTCAGAGGCAGCTGCATTGATCAGGGATTGGATCACAGCAGTAGAGCTACGGTTCTCTACCAAAGTAATTTCCTTTCAATCTGATCGTGGGGGGGAGTTTACCGGTTCTGCGCTGCAATCGTTCTTCAGGCAGAAGGGTATCAGTCATCGACTGACGGCCCCCCACTCTCCGCAACAAAATGGGGTTGCAGAGAGGAAGTTTCGCACGCTACAGGAGTCAGCGAATGCTATGCTAGCAGACTCAGGTCTGCCACAGCGCTTTTGGGCTGAGAGTTATAAAACAGCATGTTTCCTGCAGAATAGAGTGTTCAATTCCAGTGTAGGAGACACACCATATTTTCTGCTTCATGGGAAAAAGCCCAAAGTACATTTTCTGCGCACTTTTGGGTCAACAGCTTGGGTTCTGATTCCAAAGGCTATGCGCAGAAAAGGTGAGCCAAGATCCAGGAAGATGATCTTTGTAGGCTATGAGCCGGGTTCAAAGGCGTGGCGTTTCGCATACCCTACTGGCAACCAGTCCAAGCTGCTTATTAGCGGCAGTGCTGAGTTTTGCGAGCAGAGTGGGTGGAAGCGTCTTCACGGGAATCCGGATGTCCTGGTAGAACCAGATGAGGAAGAGGAAGAGGGTGAGGCTGAACCTGTTGCTGGTGAGCACAGTCCACAGCCACAGAGCCCAGAGCCGGGATCTCCAAGGGAGAGGCTCCGTATCTCTCCAAGAGGGAGTCCCAGGACCCCTCCGCAGGTCTCTGTCAAGTCTGAGCCAAGGAGTGAACCATCCCCGCCGGCAGAACCAGCTGTTCGCCCTAAACGGCGCAGCAGGTCAGAGGTGGATGATGCTGACATGGAAGATAGGGGGGTTGATCCAGGTGAATCAGGCGCAGTTCCAGAATTCACGCTGAGGAGGTCAGCAAGATCAACCAAAGGGAAGCCACCTGAAAGGTATGAAGCCACAAGTGTCTGGGTTGGTGTGGCTAGATGTGAACCTGAATCCTTTGAGGATGTTCAGAAGTTGCCTCGGGAAGAAGCCAGCAAATGGCATGAGGCGATGCAGAAGGAGATGAATTCAATGGAGTCTCTTGGAGTGTTCTCACTCACACGGCTGCCGGCTAACCAGCAAGCTGTAGGCTGCAGATGGGTTTACCGACTTAAACCCACAGAAGCAGGAGAACCACAGTACAAAGCGAGGTTAGTGGCACGTGGATTTACACAGAGACGCGGAGTTCACTTCACAGAGGTCTATTCGCCGACCTCAAGGGCGGAGACTTTGAGAATGCTTTTGGCAATAGCAGCACAAAGAGGTTGGAAGGTGAACCATTTTGATGTAGATGTCGCCTACCTGAACTCAGATCTCCAGGAGGAGTTGTACATGCGTCCTCCTCCAGGGTTTGAAGTCAGTGAGCCAGGCGTCGTGTGGCGGTTGCACAAATCCATCTATGGATTACGCCAATCTGCCAGGAATTGGAATATGTGCCTACATGAAGCCTTAGAAAAGTTAGGTTTTAAGAGGTCTCTTGCAGACAGTTGTCTTTACATTAGAGACTCAGGCTTGCAACAGCAAGTGGCACAGGTGTTTGTTGATGACATCTTGCTGATGACAAGAACAAGTGAACAGGTAGAGAGGTTTGCTAAGGAGCTTGGGAAACGGTTCAAGCTGAAGCAACTTGGGGATGTCAAGTCCTATCTAGGCGTAGAGATCACAAGAGCAAGTGATGGAAGCTTTTTGCTTCGCCAGAAAGGTAAGATTGAGCAGTTGCTTGAGAAGTTCAGGATGTCTGATTGTGCAGGTGCCAGATCACCCATGGAGACTGGGTACGTGAAGGAGTGTCAGCAAGTAGAACGCGTGGTGTTCGAAAACACTGAACTCTTTCAGTCAGCTCTGGGTAGTCTGTTGTATCTGTCACAGTGGAGCAGACCAGACATAGCGTTTGCTGTCAATCTGCTCAGTAGAGAAGCTTCAAGTCCTAGTGTGCAGGCCTGGAATGGTGTTAAGCGGGTGCTACGCTACCTGCAAGATACCAAAGACTTTTGCCTCAAGATGTCAGCTGAGGGTGATGTCAAGCTGACTGCCTGGGTGGATTCGGATTGGGCAAACCTTGAGGACCGCAAATCAGTGTCAGGCCTAGTGGTGAAGTTTGGGGACTCAGTAATTGGGTGGAGGTCCCGAAAGCAAAGTCTCATAGCGCTTTCATCTACTGAAGCTGAGTTCAGTGCGCTATCAGAGGTTTGCAGAGAACTGGAGTTCTATGTGTGTTTGGTCGAGGAAATCTGTGGAGAGGATTGTCTGCCCGTTGTGGTGCATGAAGACAACCAACCATGCCTTAAATTAGCTGAGACAGGGCAATTCAAGGCGAGGACCAAACATTTGGACATACGCTTCCGAAATGTGTGTCAGAGCGTTCATGAGGGGCTAGTTGCTCTAAAATACTGTCCCTCAACAAAGAACCTCGCTGATGGTTTCACAAAACCATTGACCTTCCAGAAGCACGAGGAGTTCTGTGAGGGTCTGTGTATGGGGAAAGCATTGTTGGCTATTGTCCCCAGATCCAGGACAAGAGGGGGTGTGGAGTTTGGAACTGACAGGGTCAGAACTCCGAGGTGTCCTGTATCTAGGGGGAGGAGGAGGAGTAGAAGGAGGAGCTCGTCGCAGAGCAGTGACGCACCGCGTCTCTCTGCTTCCAGACTTCCTTTCACTTCTCACTGAGCAGCAGCTTGGCACAGAAGCTGCGAGTGTGTGCTTTTGGAAGCACGGCTGAGAATGCCTCCAAGTTCCGATGGAGGAGACTGATTTATGGCTTGTAAATAAACGCTTCTAGAGATAAGAACCGAACTGTCTCTGGACTTGATTTATCCCTCATCTCACACGGACAGGACCGCTGCGACTCTGCTCCCCTGCCAGGTCAGCTTCTGAACAGAGCTGCGCAAAGGAAGCGTGACTGGACGCAGGGGTTTTATTGCACGCAAAGTAACTGCATCTTAATTGGTCACTCCGTCCAATTCAGTGTGGAAATCCTCACTCACAATGTGAGGGCTAGGTAATCCCTCCTGACTCCAAGCATCATATCTGTTGTTCCAACCACTTCCTCTTTATCCCTGCCCATAAACCTTTGAAAATGTGCCTGGAAAGTACACTACACCCCTGACTCCCCCAAGAGCTTTGAAGATCAATGACTCTAGTAGTGTTTAAGGGAGCTCCCTGTCCCAGATCTACTAGCAGTTTAAGAAGGTGAGCATTATTTATTTTTAAAAAAATCCTCCCCCACAAGTGTTGTGGCCAATGGCATGGCCAATCCAGTCCAGCATCCTGTTGTCTATTCAGAGTCCCTAAATGCTTAGCTTTGTAGAATAAGGTAAAGGGAGCCCTGACCATTAGGTCCAGTCGTGACTGACTCTGGGGTTGCTGCGCTCATCTCGCTTTATTGGCCGAGGGATCCAGCGTACAGCTTCCGGGTCATGTGGCCATCATGACTAAGCCGCTTCTGGCGAACCAGAGCAGCGCATGGAAACACCGTTTATCTTCCTGCTGGAGCGGTACCTATTTATCTACTTGCACTTTGACGTGCTTTCGAACTGCTAGGTTGGCAGGAGCTGGGACTGAGCAACGGGAGCTCACTCCGTTGTAGGGATTCAAACCACCGACCTTCTGATCAGCAAGTCTCTGTGTTTTAACCCACAGTGCCACCCGCGTCCCAGCTTTGTAGAACACAGTGGCCAAACTGTACTCATGGGGGGGGGGATAGTACTTTCTCTTTCGAACCCCCAGCCCCTGCCTGCTTTCCCAGACCACTAGACCACTTCTCATAGCTCAATTAAAACAAAAACAAGAAAAATTGACAAGCCACGGGGAAACAGCATAAACATTTATTGCTTGCAGGAGTGTAGAATCTTGACGTTGCTTTCAGCCTGTCTTACAGTTTTGCATTGCAAAAAGCCTGCAGCACTGGAGTTCATAATGGGTGATGAGCTCTGGCTTATAAGTTATAGAACCACACTTCAAAGACTTATCCGTCTTGCAACCAAGTATTGTGCCAGTAACCGAGACAAGGGGTGGAAAGGAGGAAAGAGGAAGAGAGAAAAGCGTGAATGTTTGGGTCATGACCACCACCACGACAATGATTAACTGGATTTCACATAAAATATCCAAGGTGCTCTCCAATGAGCTGTGTTTGTATTCCCTATTGACTGAGAGTTTGGTGTATATATTGCATCAGAGTACAGAAATAAATGCAGGCACCATCTTCTTGCGCACAATCAGCACACATGGGGCTGCTGACATGAGCAGCATTTTTGGCACCAGAAGGGAGTGAGGTGAGGGCAGGGCAGGGGCAGAAAGGGGAGGGACAGAATTACGTGTGTTTCGCTGATGCATGGAGCAGCTGGGAATGGAACCCCTGCACAAGTGGGGGTTCCATTCCCACAACACCAGAATTAATTTTAAAATTTGGCAGGTGTCAGTATGTAGGTAGAAAAGTTCAATTTCACAATTCATAGGGCTGAAAGGGATAGAGTGGGGTGAAGGGAAGGATCTGTAAAGTCTGAGTCAGAAGTTCATAGATCCCACTTGAAAAAGCCCAAAGGCGCTGTGTAGTAAGAAGCTGAATTGATGGCTTGAAACATGAGTTCTGATTAAAAAAAATACAGAGTTGATGAAAGTTTTGAAAGTAGAGGAAATAAGAGCGAGTGATATATATATAGCCAGTTAATTCTTTTTGATCAACCAAGAAATCAACACATTGTGCATAACACTTGCCCACCATTCTCTTGAAACACAAGCTCCTCATGTTTCAAGTGTTCCTAAATGTTTAGCTTTGCAGAATACAGTGACCAAAAATCTCAGCTTTCATGCTGTTTGGGCTGCTTTTTTCCTTTTTAAATCATTTTTCTTAAGTTTCACCTTTTAACAATCCAATCAAATTACATAGAATGTTCAAAATTAAACAAATACCGTATTTTTCGTTCTATAGGACGCACCCGACCATAGGACTCACCTTGTTTTAGAGGGGGGAGAACAAGGGGGAAAAAATCTCCCTCTCTCTGCTCAGCGCCCCTTCAGCGAAGTGGCAGGAGAAACGGAGCCCCTTCCATTTCTCCTCCTACTTCGCTGAAGGGGCACTGCGCAGCTCTCCTTCTCTTCTGAAGCCAGGAGAGTCTTACTCTCCTGGCTTCAGGTGGCTATCCCTGAAGCCTTTCTTCCCGCTGCGCTCCGCAGGCTTCAGGTTCCTTTCACTGAAGCCAGGAGAGTCTTGCTCTCCTGGCTTCAGCGAAAGCAACGCGAAGCCTCCGGAGCGCGGAGAGAGCGCTCCCTCTATGCTTTGGAGGCTTCGCGTTGCTATCGCTGAAGCCAAGGAGCCTGCATTCACTCCATAAGACGCACACACATTTCCCCTTAATTTTTGGAGGGGAAAAAGTGCGTCTTATAGAGCAAAAAATACGGTACATATCAAATAGTCCAAATATTCAGCCTAAATTATAAATATTTTGTTGGGACTTCCCATGCTTCAAGTTTGGCGGGCTCTGATCTGTTTGGGGTTCTATCAGATACTGCAGCCAAAATAATACCCACCCCCATCTTGGATATCAGTGCATATAGTATATTTGAAAGAAAGGAAAAAACAAGAAAGGTTGACAAGCTGAGGGGGAACAGAATAAACGTTTATTCTTTGCAGGAAGGCAGAATCTTGAAGTGGCTCTCAGCCTGTTTTAAAAGCTTGCATTGCAGAAATCAGTATCATCACAGCACCTGAGTTCCTGAAGCATGTTGTTTCGCTGTAAAGAATTTTCACACCGCACTTTATCCTTCTTTGCACAATCGAGTATTTTATCTATAAACTTCTCATCTGAGACAGGGTTTGAAGAGGAAGAAAGAGGAAAAGAGAAAAGAGTGAAGGTTTGTATCATTCTCACCCTCAGTCCCCCACAATGATTAACTGGAATTCACTTAAAATATCCAAGGTGCTCTCCATTAAAAAGCCTGGTAATACTGATGGCTGAAAAATTAAGAAACAAAAGGGCTGAATCGATGCATATATATATATATATATATATATATATATATATATATATATATATAAAATTAGGAAAATGTGTTGTAAACTTCATAATGGGAAATCACGTTGGAGAAAGATGGGACTCCACAGCGCCATCCAGTGTCATAGTGTTATAACGCATATAAAATGCTTTTTCTTTACTAATGCAGCTGAGTCCAACGTTTATTACTCTGGGGAAACAAAGCTATTCTGAATACAGGTACACATGTCTCTCTCCACTTTTTATACAGCCCCTAAATCTGCTCTAGAAGGTAGAGAGAAACACACAAACAAGTTTAGGAAGCATATATGGGAAGGAGTGGAGTGGAGTACTGTGTGGTACCCTCATGCGTACTGTGGGATATTGGAGTGAAACATAAGTATGCATGGAGGCTTTGAGACCAGACAGCTGTGTTTTATAGAATTGGGTCATACACCCTCTTTTCTGGTGATGTAAGTATCTTATTTATCCTTCTTTTAATTATTTCAATGTGCTGGGGGGGGGGGTGACAATAAATTTTCTGCACGGGGTACCACCTGACTTTGCTACGCCACTAGGTGATGGAGGAAATAAGACCTTCTCTTCCTTTCTACACTCACACTTTCTTCAACTATGTAACAACCTGGAAAGAAATATTTCAGCTTGCTGCATACAAGCTCAGACTGCATGCTTGAAGCTATGTTTCTGACAAAGGCATTTCCATGAATTATTCCACTTTGTTGTATCACTAAGCTGAAAGAAATGGAAAATAAGCAGAAGGGGAATGTGGACCATGGAGACCAAACAAGGCACAACCTTTGCAGCTGTTTCTTACTTTTATAGGTGATGATGCCAACACAGATTCCTTCATCATCAACTTCACATGTTTCGTGTTTGCATGGCACTCCTGGTATCATAACGATGCATTTTATACAGAGGCGAGCATCTGCTCCAAAAGAGAAAACAAAAATGTTGTGAATAATGAAGGGTTGCTTTGATTGATGGATTATATTTCTATGCTGCTTTTCATTCAAAGGAACCCCAAAGTGTCTTAGAAACAATGAATGACAATAGCTTCATACAGCATCAGAAATACAGCAGAAATCATATAGAATAATTAACAAGATTTTTAAAAAGTAATAGCCAAATTGCCATGGAGTTTCCCTAAGCATCTGTAAAATGTGAAATGGAGAAATGGAGAAAGAGGCAACCCCCAGACCACTTCTGAAGGACTTTCTGCTTCTAAAAGTAAAGCTGGGTGGATTTTTCACGGCTTGTTCGTTAAAGAATTGACCCCAAATGTGATTAAAAGGAGTTGGCATAGGATGGGAAAACATTGAGCCATCCACCCCTAGCTTTGAAATGAACCTATAGTTTGCCCTCATCTTTTTAAAAAAATAAATAGTTTTTATTAAAGATTTATTGTGCTACAGAAGGCTTGCCCTTGAGGTTTATTTTCCATTTGCAAAGTATCTCTACCCGGTAAAGGAGTCAGTTTCCCTGCTTGAATATTAGGGAGAGTTGCTTAAATAGATAAAATGTTTAGCAGATTCTAACAGGCTGCAGTAAAGAAAGAGATGTGAAGCAGGGCCTCTCCATCATTGATTGCAGGGAGTTGGACTAGATGACTCTTGGGTCCCTTCCAACTCTAAGATTCTCTGATTCTCTGATTAGCTTCACCGCAACAACAGCTGCCCTTGGCTCACCCTCTCCCTCAATTGCCACCACCAACAGTCTTTCCATTAAGGTGCAACAGAGGGAGAGAACAGAAGAATTTCCATTTAACTGACTCAGTTCAGATTCTATGGACAGAGCATAAATTTGGTTTGGTTCATAGTTCAGTATGAAACTACCTAAGTTGCATTTTCCTTTTCTTAACCTGCCTCCCTTGGCTGACAGTGCTTTTCCCAACTCTTGCAAAAAGAACATACCTGCAGGTGTGAGGAACAGGAAAACACAGATTGCAAGAAGTACTTGACTTGGGGTGGACATCTTGGAATCAAAAGGACACTGTATGTTCTCCTGCAGAGCCCCAAATCACAGAGGAATAGATGTGGGCCTTTACTGGATTCCTCCAGGTTGGAGAAGCTTCTTCCTTTGATCCTTTTAATGACACCTTAGAGATCATGATGTTCTTGGAAAGGAACTATAAAGATAAATGGGTGGGTTGTGACATCATGAACTGGCCACACATCATGGAAGAAAATTCCCAATTTAAGTGAGAATTTGAAGTGTGGGTGGAACAGATTCTTTGATGTCAGGGCTTCAGTGGCCTCTGCAAGTCTCCACTGGCACACTTATAGCAGATTTTGATAGCCAAGATGTGTAAATAAGAAGCAGATTCTTGACATTCCTGAAAGACTAAATGCATTCCCCCACACCCAAAGAACAAGAAAGTTTTATAGGACTTCCTTTCAACATCCTTTGTTTTATTTTGTACAGTCATACCTCATGTTGCGTCCGCTTCAGGTTATGTGTTTTCGTGTTGCGTCCCGTAGCAACCCGGAAGTACTAGAAAGGGTTACTTCTGGATTTTGCAACTGGTGCATGCGCAGAAGCACTAAATCACACTGTGCACATGCGCAGACGCAGCGCTTTGGCTTGCATCAATTCCATGTTACGGACGGGCCTCCGGAATGGATTCCGTCCGTAACATGATGTTCCAGTGTATTGAAGAGACTTTATCCACTCAGTCAGTAAACCTACACCCTCTTACCAAGGAGTAAGCGCCATTTAACTAAGTAGATTTCACTTCTGAGTAGACCCATACAGGATCACCTTTCTTCAGGTTTCATTCAAAGAACATGAAATGTGAAATGTAATGTTAATGGCAATGTCCAGATTATCTAGTAATACTTTATTTAGAATTTCAGAATTTGGTTTTGAGTGCAAAATTAAGAAGATGAGAAGAGCCTGCTGGATCAGGCCAATGACCAATTCACTCCAGCATTCTGTTCTCATAAGAGTCAGCCAGATACCTGTGGGAAACTGGCTTGAAGGACCCAAGCACAAGGGTCTTCTCCCCTCTGGTTATTTTCAGCAACTGGTAATCGGAAGCAGCTCTCAAAGCATGATTGCCAGAGAAAGTGTTCCTGACAAATTGGTACACAAAGCTCCTGCACATTAGAAATGCATTCAGGACACACAAGAAACCCATAAAGAGAGAATACAATTGCACATTGTACTTAAGGTACACAGTATAGTTCCATCTGGCTGAACTCAGAGAGCAATGTCCCAACTCCTGCCTACCTTCATATAATTTCAGTACACTGTGGGAAGTGTACCAGAGCAAACGCATCCGCTGGCCAAGAAAGCACATACATAAAAGGCAAATGATGAAATGAAAAACTCAGACAAGGTCATAGGCTGATGACTGTTTCATTTCAGTTTCTGGCCAAAAACCTCCCCTTTCATGCTATAAGGCATGGAGAGTCCTCCCCTCCCTTCAGTGGCTTCAAAGAGTAGTAGCGCAGTTAGCTAATATGAATCGTCCACCTTCCATCTCCCACAACATCCCGGACGTCAACGAGAAGTTCCTCCTCTCTGCATTCTTTTTTCTCTAAGAAGGACAGACCTCCTAGTTTTGGGGGAGGGAGAGTCTCCCATACTCTCTAATGATGTCTCTACTGGCTGTTCCTTCTCTTCTGTTTTTCTTTCCATTATCTCGTAGCTAGGCAGCTCCTGTCTAAGATGCTCTGTGTCTGTGTCTCTCCCTGCTTCTGAAACTGCTGGAGACAAGGTGCGTGAATCTTCCCACTCCTCCAGCTCCTCTTCAAAGAGGATCTGATCTGCCTGAGAATGCATTCCCCAATCCTCTGATTCAGACCATTCCCTGACACATGCTGATTGGGCTGTTCAAGGATACTACGGGTGGCATTGTGGTCTAAACCACTGAGCCTTGGGTTTGCCAATCAGAAGGTTGGCGGTTTGTATCCCTGCAATGGGGTGAGCTCCCATTGCTCTGTCCCAGCTCCTGCCAACCTAGCAGTTCAAAAGCACGCCAAAAAGTGCAAGTAGATTAATAAGTACCGCTCCGGCAGGAAGGTAAACAACGTTTCCGTGTGCTGCTCTGGTGTCGGTGTTCGTTTGTGCCAGAAGCGGCTTAATCATGCTGGCCACATGACCTGGAAAAACTGTCTGTGGAGAGGACAAACACCGGCTCCCTCGGCCTGTAAAGCGAGATGAGCGCCGCAACCCCAGAGTCGTTCGCAACTGGACTTAACTGTCAGGGGTCTCTTTACCTTTACTGTACCTTAGGATACTGCAGCTGAAATAGCACTGACTAATTTGAACCCACTCAACCCCCCCCCCCATCTTGGACTATTACACCACTGCATATATCATACTTGAAATAAAAGAAAAAACCAAGAAAGGATGACAAGCTAAAGAGAAACAGTATATAATTTTTATTCTTTGCAGGAGGGTGAAGGCTGATGACTGTGTCAATTCTGTTTCCAAGAACTGCCATGTCCAAGCTTGCCATGTCAACATTTAAAGGGGAAATATATTAGTGCAGAGATGGATCCTCTTTTTCAACTCCAGGGAAATTCTGAAGATGCAAGGGGTTCATGCCAGTGGCCACACACACTGACTAAGAGGCAGGCAGCTTATACACACATGCCATGGGAGAGAAGCACTATGACAACTGACACATTTGTTAATTTTGGATTCTGTCTCATTTCTTGATTCCTAAATTCAGATTTCCAGAATTCCACAACAATTCATTATTTTAATGATATTTGGAAGTAATTGTGCTGGGCCCGGGGGTAACACGAGAACCTTGGTCCAGGTCCAGTCCAGAATCTAAAGGTTCTGCTAGGAGTCAGTCCGACAGGGTCAAGGCAGGACACGAGGCAGGAAACCAGGCAAGGACAGGTACAGGATCTGGCATACAGCAATGTTGCTCCCACAACCTGGGGCGGGGTCTGACAGCCTTTTATCTTTGTTGGGGTAACGGCCGGTCCTGATCCCCAGGCGACTCACCTCCCTGTTTCGCTCGAAGGTGAGCACTCCTCCTGCAAGTACTCAGGTCTCTCCTTCTCTCAGACCTCATTCTCTGCAGCTAGGGAGACTTCGGTGTGTTACTAGACCCAGGGGCTGCCTCAACCTCCCCTGACCAAACCGGTAGTGGAGCAGCTGTAAGTGATGGCCCAGCTAAAGGCAACAAGGTAATCCCTGCATCTGGAGCCAGGGCAGGCTCAGGCACCTGACTCGGCCCAGTTGGTGTTTGTTGCAAGGGAACCTGTGCAGACTGGGACTCTTCAGGATCAGGCCCCAGACTTGGTTCAGATGATAGGCAAAGGATCCAGTGCAGACTGAGACTCCTCTGGTTCCGAGTCTGAGCCTGAGTCCCAAGCCATCACAGTAATACTGTCTCCAACCCTCGGAGGAAAGCATAACTATCATGGCTACTAGGCACGGATAGCCTTATCTTCCATTAATATGTCCAAACGTCACTGAAAGCCATTCAAATTAGTTGCCAGTTCCAGCAAGCTCTTCTTACATTCTTAATTATGCACTCAAAACCAAAATCTGAAATTCTAAATAAAGTTATTACTATATATTCTGGACATTACCATGAACATTATACGACTCATCTCTTGTTCCTTGAATGAAACCTGAAAAAAGGTCATCCTGTATGGGTCTACTCAGAAGTGAACTCTGCTGAGTTCAGTGGAGCTTACTCCTTGGTAAGTGGGTGTAGGTTTACTGACTGAGTGGACAAAGTCTCTTCAATACAAAATAAAACAAAAGACGTTGAAAGGAAATCCTATAACACTTTCTTCTTCTTTGGGGAAATGCATTTAGTATTTCAGGAACGTCAGGACTCTGGTGCTTATTTACACATCTTGGCTATCAAAATCTGCTATAAGATTGTCACTCCCATCTTTTCTATATTCGTGAGGCTAAAAGGTCTCCTTGAAGTTATTTTTGTATGGGCATGCATAAGGTTGTGAGGTAAGTATGGCCTTGCGGTGTTTATATTGTCATTTCTACAGATTTATTATATCAGATTAGAAACATTAAAACCATTGTCCATTTATTGTTGGGCAAGCATTGATGACATTTCTGATTTTGCCCTGCATTTATGTGGTCCTAATGTTGGCTATTTGCAGACTAGTTGCAGAGAGCTTGCTGGGGAGACCACACAACACAAAATAACTTTAGCTAGCTTTTAATAACAAAAACAAAAACTCCTTTTACACTTAATATATCAGGAAACATGACCCATCCACCAACCCAACCACCAGGGAACTGAGAGAACTAGGTGCTGCTCTTTATATACTTTACCCAATTGCTGACACAGCTTGATTAACACAACTTAGCAGCACCTGCTATACTGTTTCACAGATGTAAAACTAGGTCACGTTATTTGCTCTGGCCCTTAAAGACATACACATCTTGTGGAACAATAATGAACCTTCAAATTTAAAGAGACCATTCAACACCTAAAAGTTGAATTAAACATTAAAACCATTGTCCATTTATTGTTGGGCAAGCATTGATGATATTTTTGATTCTGCCCTGCATTTATTTGGTCCTAAAAGTGGCAGGTGTGCCAGTGGGGACTTGCAGAGGCCATTAAAGCCCTGACATCAAAGAATCTGTTGCACCCACACTTCAAGTCCTCACTTAAATTGGGATTTTTGTTCTGTGATGAGTGGCCAGTTCATGATGCTATGGCCCACACATTTATCTTTATAGTTCCTTTCAAGACACCATGATCTCTAGGGTGTTGTTAAAAGGATCAAAGGAAGGAGCTTCTCCACCCTGGAGGAATCTAGTGAAGGTCCACATCTATTCCTCTGTGATTTGGGGCTCTGCTGGAGAACACACCTTTTGATACCAAGATGTCCATCCCAAGTCAAGTACTTCTTGCAATCTGTGTTTTCCTGTTCCTTACACCTGGAGGTATGTTCTTTTTGCAAGAGCTGGGAAAAGCACTGTCAGCCAAGGGAGGCAGGTTAAGAAAAGGAAAATGCAACTTAGGTAGTTTCATACTGAAGTATGAACCAAACCAAATTCATGCTCTGTCCACAGAATCTGAACTGAGTCAGTTAAATGGAAATTCTTCTGCTCTCTCCCTCTGTTGCACCTCAATGGAAAGACTGTTGCTAGGTGGCAATTGAGGGAGAGGGCGAGACAAGGGCAGCTGTTGTTGCAGTGAAGCTGATCAGAGAATTATAGAATCTTAGAGCTGGTAGGGGCCCAATTGTCATCTAGTCCAACCCCCTGCAATCAATGATGGAGTGGCCCTGCTTCACATCTCTTTCTTTACTGCAGCCTGTTAGAATCTGTTCAACATTTTATGTATTTAAGCAACTCTCCCTAATATTCAAGCAGGGAAACTGACTCCTTTACCAGGTAGAGATAGTTTGCAAACAGAAAATAAAATCACGATATGGGCAAGCCTTCTGTAGCACAAGAAATCTTTAATAAAAAC
This sequence comes from Podarcis filfolensis, assembly GCF_964270895.1. NCBI lineage: Eukaryota > Metazoa > Chordata > Lepidosauria > Squamata > Lacertidae > Podarcis > Podarcis filfolensis. The sequence goes on from NC_139606.1 coordinate 99,764,323, forward strand.
TATTATTTTTAAAAAAACAAGATGAGGGCAAACTATAGGTTCATTTCAAAGCTAGGGGTGGATGGCTCAATGTTTTTCCATCCTGTGCCAACTCCTTTTAATCCCATTTGGGGTCAATTCTTTAAAGAACAAGCCATGAAAAATCCACCCAGCTTTACAAGAAGAAAGTCCTTCAGAAGTGGTCTGGGGGCTGCCTCTTTCTCCATTTCTCCATTTAATATTTTACAGTGGCTTAGGGAAATTCCTTGGCCATTTGGCTATTACTTTTTTTAAAATCTTGTTAATTATTCTTTATGATTCCTGCTGTATTCTGTCTTATGATTTGTGATGTATTTCTGATGCTCTATTACCCTAATGTCATTCATTGTTTCTAAGACACTTTGGGGTTCCTTTGAATGAAAAGCAGCATAGAAATATAATCCATCAATCAAAGCAACCCTCCATTATTCACAACATTTTGGTTTTGTCTCTTGAAACAGATGCTCGCCTCTGTACAAAATGCCTAATTATGGTAGCAGGAATGCCATGCAACCACCAAACATGTGAAGTTGATGATGGAGGAACCTGCGTTGGCATCACCACCCTCGAAAGTAAGAAACAGCTGCAAAGGTTGTGCCTTGTTTGGGCTCCATAGTCCACATTCCCCTTCTGCTTATTTTCCATTTCTTTAAGCTTAGTGATACGGCAATGGGGAATAATTCATGGAAATGCCTTTGTCAGAAGCATAGCTTCAAGCATGCAGTCTGAGCTTGTATGCAACAAGCTCATACATTTCTTTCCTGACTGTTGCATAGTTGAAGAGAGTGTTAGTGTAGAAAGGAAGAGAAGGTCTTATTTCCTCCATCACCCAGTGGCGTAGCAAGGTCAGGTGGTACCCCGTGCAGAAAATTTCTTGCCCCCCCCAGCACATTGAAATAATTAAAAGAAGAACAAATAAGATACTTACATCACCAGAAAAGAGGGTGTATGACCCAATTCTATAAAACACAGCACTCTGGTCTCAAAGCCTCCATGCATATTTATGTTTCACTGCAATATCCCACAGTACGCATGAGGGTACCACACAATACTCCACTCCACTCCTTCCCATATATGCTTCCTAAACTTGTTTGTGTGTTTCTCTCTACATTCTAGAGCAGATTTAGGGGCTGTAGAAAAAGTGGAGAGAGACATGTGTACCTGTATTCAGAATAGCTTTGTTTCCCCAGAATAATGAACCTTGGACTCAGCTGCATTAGTAAAGAAAAAGAATTTTATATGCATTATAACACTGTGACACTGGATGGCACTGTGGAGTTCCATCTTTCTCCAACGTGATTTCCCATTATAAAATTTACAACATGTTTTCCTAAAATGTTTATATATATATATATATATATATATATATATATATATATATATGTGTGTGTGTGTGTGTGTGTGTGTGTGTCTAGATTCAGCCCTTGTGTTTCTTTATTCTTTCAGCCATCAGTATTACCAGGTTTTTTTAATGGCGAGCACCTTGGATATTTTATGTGAATTCCAGTTAATCATTGTGGTAACTAAGGATGAGAATGGTACATATCTTCACTCTTTTCTCTTTTCGTCTTTTTTCCTCTTCACACGTTGTCTCAGATGGGGTGTTTAGAGATAAAATACTCGATTGTGCATCGAAGGACCTGGTGAACTGTAATATGCCTTCTCCTAATCAAAATGGTATCCGTCGGGAAGTCAACTGCTGTGATGATTCTGATTTCTGCAATGCAAACTTTTAAAACAGGCTGAGAGTCATCTCAAGATTCTGCCTTCCTGCAAAGAATAAATATTTATTCTGTTTCCCCTCAGCTTGTCAACCTTTCTTGTGTTTTCCTTTCTTTCAAATATGCTATATTCTGTGGTGTAATGGTCCAAGACAGAGGGGGGTAAGTGGGTTCAAAATGGCCAGGACTATTTTGGCTGCAATATACGATAGCAGCTGAAGCAGCATGAAAGGGGAGATTTTTGCTCACTGTATTTGGCAAAGTCAATCATTTAGGAACACTTGAAACAGGAGGAGCTTGGGTTTAAAGAGAAGGGTGGGCAAGTGTTGTTATGCACAATGTGTCGATTTCTTGGTTAATCAAAAAGAATTCACTGACTCTATATATCACTTGCTCTCATTTCCTCTACTTTCAAAACTTTCATCAACTCCCTATTTTTTTTATCAAAACTCATGTTTCAAGCCATCAATTCAGCTTCCTATTACACAGCTCCTTTTGGCTTTTTCGAGTGGGATCTACGAACCACTGGCTCAGACTGTCCAAATCCTTCCCCTCACCCTACTCCATCCCTGTTGACCCTGCCAACTTTTAAAATTACTTCTGGTGTTGTGGGTGATGCAAGTCTGTTCAAGAGTCCTGACACTGTGTTATATATAGCAACTAGGCATTCATGTTGCAAGACCTCACTTCTAGTGGAACACTGAAATATGTTTTATTTTGTCTTAGGCCACATTCACACCATGCATTTAAATTACTATGATGCCACTTTAAACAGCCATGGCTTCCCCCACCCCTAAAATCTTGGAGTTGTCGTTTATTTTTATTCCATTTTTTTTAAAAAAATCATTGTTATCGCTTTCCAAAAATATAAACATTAACAGAACAATTGGTTTTCCCCATTCCCACCCCCTCTCCCTGGAATAGAAGACTAATGAGTTAGATTTTCCCATAAGTCCATGTGAATATTTCATAAAGGGGTAACATATTTCAACAAAATTATCCAGATCAGATGCCTTGTTGAGACATGTACTCTCTTTGTTAGTTTCTCAGACAAAGCAATTGTCCATATTTTTTTCCATTATCTGATGTGTAGGTGATCAATTACTTTGCTATGAGTAATTGTGCAGCCACCAGAAGAAAATCAATACAGTGGTACCTCGGGTTACATATGCTTCAGGTTACATACGCTTCAGGTTTCAGACTCTGCTAACCCAAAAATAGAGCTTCAGGTTAAGAACTTTGCTTCAGGATGAGAACAGAAATCGCACGGCAGCGGTGCAGCGGCAGTGGGAGGCCCCATTAGCTAAAGTGCTGCTTCAGGTTAAGAACAATTTCAGGTTAAGAACGGACCTCCAGAACGAATTACCGTAAGTTCTTAACCTGAGGCACCACTGTAAGTTCTGTGTATAACAAATTAAGTTGAATATCTGTTAATAAGCCTAGGCTTGGATTACATTATATGTCCTGATTTGTGATTTTGCTTATTTCTGTACATATGCTTTCCCAGAATGGTTGTAACAGCTCACATGCCCACCACATATGAAAAGTCATATCAGTTGCCCTGTAGTTTATTAAGGGTGCTGAGAGTTGCTTGTAAACTCTCCTATTCCTTCCCAGAGCTACAATTCCAGAGTCGTTTAACAATCAATCCCTCTTCCCAGGGAGCTGTGGCAACTTTAACAAACTACCATTCCTAGGATTATTTGGGGAAATCTATGACTGTTTAAATGGTGTCATATAGTTTTAGATGTGTGGATTCAAGATTAATGACTCTTCTTCTTCTTCTTCTTCTTCTTCTTCTTCTTCTTCTTCTTCTTTTGAGATTGCAGTGCTCACATATAGCATTTTATCAGTCTTTTATTAATCAATCTTGCCAGCAACTCAGGTATAGGGTCTTTTCCATGCAGGATTCCTGAATAACGGAAAGAGCAATGGATCCTTCAGCTCTCTTCCACTGGAACCTTCAAAACAAAACAGAGAATGGGACTGAATGGCAGACACACACCCCTCCACTGATCCTGCTGTTTTTTAAACCATATCAGTTAATCTTTTCAGATTGACTCTAAGCGTTCATTGCCCGATAACAATAAACTCTCCCTTTAGGTTATTCATTGCTTGTTGACAATGCTAGAAGAATTTCTGAGGATGCGGAACACTTTTTACCGAATACCAAATCCCTTCCGCCTCTCACTTCACCTCCTGCTCCTGAATTTAATTACTGGTAACTAGCAGAATGGAAAGAAGTAAAATGGTAGTTTAGGGAAAATGTCATTGTTTAATTGAGCAGTCAGCTATACAGAGTGTTGCCAAAATAAGTGGAAGCATTAGATTGTTGTAATGAGACTGGACTGTCATGACTGAGAATGAACATCTCACCAGGGATTTGGGTAGATTAAACATATGGGGTGGGATTCAATGCAGTTCCAAGCAATGAGACCCTAGGTGTCAATTCCCCATCATAGAGCCGGGCTCTACCAACTGTAAAACATACGGAGCACATTAATTCTAAATAGGAAAGCAATCTATGGTGTGTGGGTCACAAATTATTAGGGCATGGGACAGGAACCTGAAAGCCGGTGGTCCTCCTGAATATGGGACAGAGTTAAGACTCCTTGCCTTTCCGGTGCTGTATCACTGCCACTGAAATATACTCGGAGTCGAGAGTGGATTTCATGCTCTTTATTCAGCTCATAGTGGTGAGGAGGAATAGAAGTTCCCCCAGAATGTCTACTTTATATACACTATTTACATAATGGGCCCCAGGTGATTGGCTAATTCCGGGAATCACCTGAAGGCCAATCAGGTTGCAGATTCACTTCCACCTGGAGCTGGATTGGGTGGCTCCTGTGGACCAATCAGACTGCTGCATTCTGGACCATATTGTTCTAGGACCAACCAGACTGCTGCATTCTGAATCCTATTGTTCTAGGACCAATCAGACTGCTGCCTTTTGGATCCTATTCAACTCAGTACATAACAGCCACCTTTCTAGTTCAGTAGATTAAAGGTAAAAAGCATTCCAAGAAGAAAGGAGTGGAATGGCAGCGTGGGAATGCTTAGTTTGAGACAGACAACACAAACCTATATCACTCAAAAGAAATCCCCACTGATATCAGTGAGGTTTACTCTGATGTAAATGTGTATTGCAGACAAAATCTCAAGCTTTGTATTTGATTTGTGAAACAAAGTTACAAAAAGCAAAACAAAAACCCTCACAAAATATTTGGCTATCATGACTCCACTGGGGCAGGCGAGGCAGCCAATCTGATGCTCCAACAATGGACTCGATGAGAAAAACCCAACAAGGAAAAGCAAGGTAGGGCTCCAAGCGGAGGCTGTTCAAATTGCCTGGACACAGACCTGAGGGAAGCCTTCTTGCTCTGTCAGCTCCACCCCCACCCCTGGCCCAGCCCATTGTCCAAGCCTGAACCCTCATTCGTATAGCTGTCAACTTTTCCCTTTTCTTGTGAGGAATCCTATTCAGAATGAGGGAATTTCCCTTTAAAAAAGGGAAACGTTGACATCTATGCCCATTCGCCAATTCCTGGTGCAGGCTAGGATCTGGCTCGTGATATGCCCCGGCCACCTATCAGGGCAGGACACCATCCTCAAAACCCTCATCAAGGTCTTAGAAGAGCCTCTGCCATCCCGCAACACTGCCGCATCGAGAGGGTGAGCGGACCTGGCTATCGTCACTCTGAAGAATGTCCCATTAAGCAATCATTTTAATAAATAAATAAATAAATGGGAAATATTTTTATTTTTTTATTTTTTATTTATTAAATTTGCATACCACCCTATACCCATAGATCTAAGGACCACCAACTCAATAATAATAATAATAATAATAATAATAATAATAATAATAATAATAATAACAACAACAACAACCATGGTGTATAATTAAAAATTTAAAATACAGTCATACCTCAGAAGTTGAATGAATGCCTTGCAACTCGAACGTTTTGGCTCCCGAACGCCGCAAACCTGGAAGTGAGTGTTCCAGTTTGGAAATGTTCTTTGGAACCGAAACATTCAGCATGGGTTCTGAGGCTTCTGATTGGCTGCAGGAGCTTCCTGAAGCCAATTGGAAGCAGCGCCTTGGTTTCTGAACGTTTTGGAAGTCAAATCAACTTCTGGAACGGATTCCATTCGACTTCCAAGGTACGACTGTACAGGGGAAATAGCCAACAGTGAAACAAATAAATTCTCTGAGAAGGCCTGGTGAAACAAACTATCTTTTGGTATCAAAAATATCAAAATGACAGCACCTGTCTGATTTCAGTAGGAACAGTGTTACAAAATACTGGTGACACTACACACAAACAGGGGTAGCCAATATGGTGTCCTTCAGATGTTGTTGAACATTGCCCACCAGCCTCAGTCATCATGGTTAGGAATGATGGGAGCTGTAGTTCAGCAAAATAAATAAATAAATAATGGCTACCCGTGGTGTAGAAACTAAATGAATTTTTCATGAGTAGAAAGCAGAAGGAGCAGTGATGTACCAATACCTGGGTGAGAGGAGGTGGCCATTTGCAAAAGGTGGCCAACCTCACATACTGTTGTATACTTACGCAGTCTGTTCTGGGATGAGAAGGCTGTCTCCATTTGCTAGACACAGGGTATTACTGTCAGCAGTAACAACAGATGTTCCTTCCTGAAAAGGCAGGAACAAAAGACAGGCTTTTAATTCTTTCTGGACTGTCATTAGCAGCCACAAACTAGGAAGTATATCTTAATGAACTAATCAGTCAGTCTAACCAAATCATCAGTAATCTAGTGATCTGGGAAATAAACAAATCAATTAATTCTGTAAAAGCAGGGCTTGTGACCCAAAACAGTCTTTAACAACTATAGGCTTGATAGACATCCTTGGTCCTCCTCTTTCTGGGACCTGAATAAACTGAATGGTCATTGGGACAAGAACCTAGATTTGGCTGCTGGTGGGAGATTTTTCATTTACCACAGTGTTTCTCAACTTTTTTTCAATCCATGTCCCCTTTTAGCTAACATAAAAAAGATCCCACACCCCCTTCAATCCCAGTTCACGTAATTATTTAATTTGAATTTTTCACATGGATTGAAATTTCGTAACTTTAAATTTGTTTACTTATATCGTACATTACCAAAACAAAAAAAACCCTATTCTCTCACACACTCCACACCAAGTTCTTCATATGCCCCCGTTGGTTGAGAAAACTGATTTAGTGCATCACAAGTTGTGCATCACATGTTGTGCAAACCTAGTATGCAGTGAAAAGGTCCTCCTTTGTTTTGATCGGTTTAGGCTCATTACTTGCAGGGCGGGGGAATATTGAGACCAATAATGTGAGTCGATGTAGAATTTTGGGGAAAAGTACTTCTCTCCCTGGAATTCTGTAGTGATAGCTGACCTTTTCATTTGTGGAACTATTTGAATTGAAATAAGGGGGGGGGGACTGAGTGAGGCTTAACTTCCATAAGTAAAGCCAACAGAAAAAGAAAAACTCCCCTGCTACGCAGTACAGATGCACTGTGAGGAGTAGCAATCAGACTGAGTTTTGCAGCCCACAGCTCCACATAATGAAGCTGTCTTGAGGCGACCCACTTCTGTGGCAATGTTAATCAACTAAGCTAGCAGTGTGCTTATAGATATGTCAGCCTGAAAATACGGCACTTGGTTGTTTGAAGTATTTTTCTTTTTTTTTCCTTTTTTTTTAAAATAAATTTTTATTAAGATTTTACAAAAAAGAAGAATAGAAATTCTCAAAATAAAAAACCATACATTACAGAAAAAACAAAACACACAGAGATACAAAAAAAAGAATCACAATTAATTAAAAAAAAAGTTAAATTAAACAAAAAACACAAAAGTAAAAACAAATCCATTATTCCCAATAATCTCAAATTCATATACTTATGTTCTTGACCTCCTCACGCCTCCCCACTTTTGTATTCCCATATAAAAATTTAATTCAGCAAATTCTTACCCTTTTTCAAATATTTTAACTTTATACCATAACATATTATACATCAATATTTTTAACCATTTATCAATACCTTTTTTACATAATCTTACTAACTTTTGTCACTAATTACCACTTGTTACCAATCCAAGCATTTTTAACATTCATTAAGTTTGTAGTATTTCTGAAGATAGTCTTTAAATTTCTTCCAGTCCTCTTCCACCAACTCTTCTCCCAGGTCTCGGATTCTGCCAGTATTTTTCAGACTTCTCATCAGATCCTTGAAATACTTTCCAGGACCTGAAAAGTTGCTCACCAAGCCAACAGAGACTAGACTGACATTGTGTTGTTGTTTAGTCGTTTAGTCATGTCCGACTCTTCGTGACCCCATGGACCAGAGCACGTCAGGCACTCCTGTCTTCCACTGCCTCCCACAGTTTGGTCAAACTCATGCTGGTAGCTTTGAGAACACTGTCCAACCATCTCGTCCTCTGTCGTCCCCTTCTCCTTGTGCCCTCCATCTTTCCCAACATCAGGGTCTTTTTCAGGGAGTCTTCTCTTCTCATGAGGTGGCCAAAGTATTGGAGCCTCAGCTTCAGGATCTGTCCTTCCAGTGAACACTCAGGGCTGATTTCCTTCAGAATGGATAGGTTTGATCTTCTTGCAGCCCATGGGACTCTCAAGAGTCTCCTTCAGACTGACATTACTACAAGGAAAACCATGAATACACTACTAAAAAGGGCTCATATCTGTCTTGTAAGAATGATGCTCTGTGAGCCATTTCATTCCTGTGAGGACTAATGGAGGTCTTGCATGAACAGAACTATTTCAAATGGGCAGGTAGGGAGAATGATTTTACACTCAGGTTGTGCTTGTGGGCTACCAATGGGACAGCTGGGCTATATGGACTTTTGACCAGATCTAGCAATAATCATCTTATATTCCTAAACTGAATATAAGTAGATATAATCAACAGTAGACTGGGTTCAGAAAAGGCTGAGGAACCCATGGGTGAACCCCACTGCCTCAGTCCAACTGCAGCGATGACGAGGATGTCCCACATCATCTGTAACCCCTGGAGTGAAAGACTTTTCTCCTGAGCCAAACTCAAAACCCACAGCTGGATCCTCTGCCCATGGAGGCTTCACCGAATGGGGCAGAGCAGCTATGCTAGCTTTCTGACAAGTGTGTTGTTATTGCTTGCCAGGAGGAAAAGGGACAAGGCTGTGGGGTAGGGTTGGGGGAGACATGGCCAAACACTGGATTGGCTTTGCAGCATGCCAGCCTCTATGTCACCTTGCTGCTCTCCCTCCAGATAAGCAACTGGCTACCCCAGAAGCTACCATAGCAGTTCTGTCCTACCTGTTGAGCCACCTATGGTCAGTTCACACACCTCATTTATTTCCATTGCTTGTTTGATGGAAGAATTACCGTATTTTTCGCTCTATTGGACGCACCTGACCATAAGATGCACCTAGTTTTAGAGGGGGAGAACAAAAAAAAAATTCTCTCCCTCTCTGCGCAATGCCCCTTCAGCGAAGCAGCAGGAGAAGCGGAGCCCCTTCCATTTCTCCTCCCGCTGCAGCTATCCCTGAAGCCAGGAGAGTCTTGCTCTCCTGGCTTCAGCGAAAGCAACGCGAAGCCTCCAGAGCACAGCGGGAGCTCCCGCTACGCTCTGGAGACTTTGGGCGGCTATCTCTGAAGCCTGGAGAGTGAGAGGGGTCAGTGCGCACCGACCCCTCTCGCTTTCCAGGCTTCAGTGAAATCAACGCGAAGCCATGGAGCCTACATTCGATCCATAAGATGCACACACATTTCCCCTTAGTTTTTGGAGGGGGGGAAAGTGTGTCTTATAGAGCGAAAAATATGGTATTGCAAAATGCGGAAACACCGGCTCCCTCGGCCTGAAGTGAGATCAGCGCTGCACCCCCTAGTCGCCTTTGACTGGACTTAACCTTCCAGGGGTCATTTACCTTTTTACCCCACCTACATAGTTAGTGTGAAATGGAAGTAGCATCACATACCAGCTGCCATAGCCATACATCTGCAACATCATCAATAGAAAGCAACATCATCAATAGAAGATGCATCCATGTGGGAGATTTTTCTGACAATGTAAACCACCTCAAATCAGACTTGATTAATAGAGGTATATAGTAATAATAATAATAATTTTATTATTTGTATTCCACCCATCTGGCTGGGTTTCCCCAGCCACTCTGGGTGGCTTCCAACAAATTTAAATCATAATAAAACATCAAACATTAACAACTTCCCTAAACAGAGCTGCCTTCAGATGTCTTCTAAAAGTTGTATAGTTATTAATCTCCTTGACATCTGATTGGTGGACGTTCCACATGGAGAGAGCCACAACTGAGAAGGCCCTCTGCCTGGTTCCCTGTAACCTCATTTGTTGCAGTGAGGGAACCACCAGAAGGCCCTCAGAGCTGAACCTCAATGTCTGGGCAGAACGATGGGGTTGAGATGCTCCTTTAGGAATATAGGGCCAAGGCTGTTTAGGGCTTTAAAGGTCAGCACCAACACTTCGAATAAGTTATATAAATATCTATTTTTATTTATGTTTAATGTTAACTGAAAAGGCACATTTAACGTCACTTGTTTGGTCTCTTGATGACTAAATCTGTGTTCCTCAGAAGTACTGGTGTAAATCAGTTTAGCAGGAATCTGTATAGCTCCCTAGAATGGCTGTTGGGCATACAACTGCTACAGAGTTTCTCCTAGTTCAGGGTTTGGGAACCTGTAGTCTTCCCGACATGGCTTGACTACAGCTGCCTTCATCTACTGGGAGTCCAACAGAGATTGGGCAGAGATTCCTCATCCTTGTCCAAGGCCAATAGAAGAGAGAGAGAATGGACATCTTCGGGCTAGACTATCCTTGAGGAACATTGTATATCATTTATTCCCTGCCCCTGAATAAGATATAAAAAACACTTCTCCAAAGGAGGCTGCCTGTTCACTTGAAAAAATAATTCACTCAACTCCTCCTTTTCAAAGTACTCAAGTTTTTTCTACCTCAGTTTCAGAGCTGTCTCCAAAAAGTCTGAAGGATTTCTTCTGATCTATCTCTTCACGATGATCGTTCAGCCAGCCTTGAAAGGAAAAAGGATCCATGACCTTGGCTTCGTTTAAGGGGAAAGGCATTTCTTTCAAAAGTTCATCTGAAAACAAAGAAAATCTAGAGGTAGAAAAGATAGATATATATATATTTCTGATTGCTTTAGAAGCGGCGACAGGTGTTAGCCCATCAGAAAGCTTATTGCAAGAACATGTGATATTGTCATATTAATGCTTGGTGTTTCAGAAGATTCAAACATACGGGTAGAAAAGGACAAGGGCCAAATTTCAAATTATCTAACAGTCCACGACAGCTTCTCCTACTTCTCCTGCCCTTCACCAGCTTCTTTAAACCTGCCACCCATTAGGTCTTTCAATTCCTGCTTTGTCATAAATACAGACAACATTAAGCAGACACGTTTACTGCCACTACTCATTACCTCCCTACTGTGCATTAAAATGCCTTCTAGGGATTCTCTTGGCCAATATGGAACAAAACTGATTACGCAGCACTTCAAAATTTAATATCCTGCATTTCCTGATTGTTTTGAAACAGTCTGAAACACTCTCTGCCCTTTCAAATCCTGTTCTGGGGTTCACAGTTTTGCACCCTGTGAAATTAACTTCAGTCTCTTAACTAAATGCAAAGGTGAAATCTTCTCCCACACTCCCATTTTCTTCTTCAAAAGCCACAGGTTACTCTCAAAACATGTCTCTGGGGTGCCTTTTCGGTAATGGTCCAAATAAGATGCAGAAAAATGCAACTGTGGTAGCCCAGGTAGTTATGAAGCACATTAGGTAAGCATCAGTAGTATAGTCAGCCAGGGGTCCTGGGATTGCGGCCTACTTAGAAACCTTCCTGTATCCTGTATAATTGTTTTTGCAGATCAGGTTTAGATGTGGGGGAAAAAAATGTACTGCGCTGGGAATAACAAAGACATGGCACCAAAATTTATAGTTTAAAAAACCCCAACCCAAACAGATAAGAAACTTGTTAAAACTCTGCAGATCCCTAGTAAGAAAATGCTATTCCTGGTAACTGGCCTCTAAGGTCTTTTAATTTTAAAAACCCTCGTGCCAACACTTCATGCATGGTGGAGCAGCACAAGCTGGGCAGCTTCTCCCCAACACCTGCCTTCCCAACCCCAAGAGTCACTGTCAGTTCTGAGGAAGGAAGAGGCTTAGCAGAGGTAGACCAGTGCTCCTGCCACCATGTTTGCACCTCGCTGGGAGCCAGTGTGGTGTAGTGGTTAAGAGCAGTAGACTCGTAATCTGGTGAACCGGGTTCGCGTCTCCACTACTCCACATGCAGCTGCTGGGTGACCAGCAGCTAGTCACACTTCTCTGAAGTCTCTCAGCCCCACTCACCTCACAGAGTGTTTCTTGTGGGGGAGGAAAGGAAAGGAGAATGTTAGCCGCTTTGAGACTCCTTTGGGTAGTGATAAAGCGGGATATCAAATCCAAACTCCTCCTCCTCCTCCTCCTCCTCCTCCTCCTCTTCTTCTTCTTCACTGAACTCCCTACCCTGTGTCTCACCTTTCCTCCTCTGAGGAATGCTCAGTGTTGGGAATGCAGGTGAGCAACGTTGCCTTGCCTTACCCACCCCCCTCCGATGGCTGCTGCATCTAGTGGTGTCTTATAGGTAGAGATGGAGAAGAAATTCAGTTTAGTGAGGACTTGCAATGCAAACCTACCCAATTGGAAGTTCCTGAAACAACATGCAAATCTTCAAGACTGGAACTTCTCTTCATTTTACGATGCAGTTCCCCAACCAAATGATGCGTACAAAAATGTGTATCTCAGCTTCAATGTCAGGGCTTCAATGGCCTCTGCAAGTCTCCACTGGCACACTTATAGCAGATTTTGATAGCCAAGATGTGTAAATAAGAAGCAGATTCTTGACGTTCCTGAAAGACTAAATGCATTCCCCCACATCCAAAGAACAAGAAAGTGTGATAGGACTTCCTTTCAACATCCTTTGTTTTATTTTGTACAGTCATACCTCATGTTGCGTCCGCTTCAGGTTATGTGTTTTCGTGTTGTGTCCCGCAGCAACACGGAAGTACTGGAAAGGGTTACTTCTGGATTTTGCGACTGGTGCATGCGCAGAAGCACTAAATCACACCGTGCACATGCACAGATGCAGCGCTTTGGCTTGCATCAATTCCATGTTACGGACGGGCCTCCGGAATGGATTCCGTCCGTAACATGATGTTCCAGTGTATTGAAGAGACTTTATCCACTCAGTCAGTAAACCTACACCCACTTACCAAGGAGTAAGCGCCATTTAACTAAGTAGATTTCACTTCTGAGTAGACCCATACAGGATCACCTTTTTTCAGGTTTCATTCAATGAACATGAAATGTGACATGTAATGTTAATGGCAATGTCCAGATTATCTAGTAATACTTTATTTAGAATTTCAGATTCTGGTTCTGAGTGCAAAATTAAGAAGATGAGAAGAGCCTGCTGGATCAGGCCAATGACCAATTCACTCCAGCATTCTGTTCTCATAAGAGTCAGCCAGATGCCTGTGGGAAACTGGCTTGAAGGACCCAAGCACAAGGGTCTTCTCCCCTCCAGTTATTTTCAGCAACTGGTAATCGGAAGCAGCTCTCAAAGTGTGATTGCCAGAGAAAGTGTTCCTGACAAATTGGTACACAAAGCTCCTGCACATTAGAAATGCATTCAGGACACACAAGAAACCCATAAAGAGAGAATACAATTGCACATTGTACTTAAGGTACACAGTATAGTTCCATCTGGCTGAACTCAGATAGCAATGTCCCAACTCCTGCCTGCCTTCATATAATTTCAGTACACTGTGGGAGGTGTACCAGAGCAAATGCATCCGCTGGCCAAGAAAGCACATACATAAAAGGCAGATGATGAAATGAAAAACTCACAAGGTCATAGGCTGATGACTGTTTCATTTCAGTTTCTGGCCAAAAACCTCCCCTTTCATGCTATAAGGCATGGAGAGTCCTCCCCTCCCTTCAGTGACTTCAAAGAGTAGTAGCGAAGTTAGCTAATATGAATCCTCCACCTTCCATCTCCCACAACATCCCGGGCGTCAACAAGAAGTTCCTCCTCTCTGCATTCTTTTTTCTCTAAGATGGACAGACCTCCTAGTTTTGGGGGAGGGAGGGTCTTCCCTTCTGTTTTTCTTTCCATTATCTCGTAGCTAGGCAACTCCCGTCTAAGATGCTCTGTGTCTGTGTCTCTCCCTGCTTCTGAAACTGCTGGAGACAAGGGGCGCGAATCTTCCCACTCCTCGAGCTCCTCTTCAAAGAGGATCTGATCTGCCTGAGAATGCATTCCCCAATCCTCTGATTCAGACCATTCCCTGACACATGCTGATTGGGCTGTTCTAGGATACTACGGGTGGCATTGTGGTCTAAACCACTGAGCCTTGGGTTTGCCAATCAAAAGGTTGGCGGTTTGTATCCCCGCAACGGGGTGAGCTCCCGTTGCTCTGTCCCAGCTCCTGCCAACCTAGCAGTTCAAAAGCACGCCAAAAAGTGCAAGTAGATTAATAAGTACCGCTCCGGCAGGAAGGTAAACAAGGTTTCCATGTGCTGCTCTGGTGTCGGTGTTCGTTTGTGCCAGAAGCGGCTTAGTCATGCTGGCCACATGACCTGGAAAAACTGTCTGCGGAGAGGACAAACACCGGCTCTCTCGGCCTGTAAAGCGAGATGAGCGCCGCAACCCCAGAGTCGTTCGCAACTGGACTTAACTGTCAGGGGTCTCTTTACCTTTACTGTACCTTAGGATACTGCAGCTAAAATAGCACTGACTAATTTGAACCCACTCAACCCCCCCCCCACTATCTTGGACTATTACACCACTGCATATATCATACTTGAAAGAAAAGAAAAGAAAAAACCAAGAAAGGATGACAAGCTAAAGAGAAACAGTATATAATTTTTATTCTATGCAGGAGTGTGAAGGCTGATGACTGTGTCAATTCTAAAAAAAAATTTTTTCCTTCCAGTAGCACCTTATAGACCAACTAAGTTAGTTCTTGGTATGAGCTTTCGTGTGCATGCACACTTCTTCAGATACACTGAAACAGAAGTTGCCAGATCCTTCTATATAGTGAGAAGGTGGGGAGGGGTATTACTCTGAAGGGTGGTGGGAATGGGTGATTGCGTGGCGATACCCGCCCCCTCCCACAGATGAAGTAAATAAAGACACCGGACACCAGAATTAAGGTTAATGGGCGTAAATGGCCACAACTTTATTGATTACAGGTAAGAGCGGTATTGGCTTTAGGCATTGGCCCTAACAGACTATCCGGTCTAACCGGAAGGGTTAAGCACCAACAAGGGGAACCCCCGAGATGCACATCCCTGGGGCGCTCCCCAAGGGGTTACCGCTCGGGGGCGCGCTTTAGGCCCTAGCCTCCGTAGGTTTCGGACGAGGCGACACCCCCCGGAGTCCTTTAACGAACTACCCATCCAGATTTGGGGGAGGTGATGGCGTTCCTCCCCCCCAACTTCATTTGCATAACAATACCCCTGCCAATGCCTAACCGCCACACGAGCCAAGCTCGCCGCCAATACCCTCAGACCTGTAACCAATCCTTCAACCCTTGAAAAATGTCCGCCAGCCAGATATCGTTACCAGCATCGGTAAGATGTACGCCATCCCCGCGGTAGAGTGCCTCATTGCAGAATTGGATGCCTGGGTGTTCAATGACCCGCCCACCCATTGCAGCCACTCTACGCGCTACCGAGCGCTCCAGGAGCCGCCTGGCTCTATTAACGGCCACGGGATTAGTGGCGTCCCGCCAACAGCGCCTTTCCAGCAGAGAAGACCATATAATTGTTAGCTTTGGATAGGAGGCCCTCAACTCCTCCAGGTCATTGACAATATTCCACAGTAAGTCCACCCCCTTTCTGTAAGCGAGGTCGTTCTCGCCCAGTTGGATGACCAGCGCCTCTGTTGGGCCTTGTACTGCAATTTTATTTGATACTGCTGGGCGGAATTCCTCCCAGCGCATTCCCCGACGTGCCAACCAGTAAACTTCAGCATTACTGGGGAGCTGGAGATCGACGGGACATCCCGTAGACATTGCCCGCAGACTTGCCCAGTGGACAATGCTGTGGCCCACGATCCAGATCCGCACAGCGCCGCCATCTGAAAACAAGAAAGCAAGAGAGCCGGGTCAGGGTGGGGGGCAGATGGGGAAAAGGGAAAACCGGGGGAGGGGTTAGTGTGATTTCCGAATGTAACCCCTGTAGGCATTCGACTTCCACCGCCCTATGTCCATTATCCTCTCTGCTGGCAAACCCATGTGGGCGGCGGTGGTGGCAGCCCCGATGCGGAAAGAATGAGCGGCGTACTCCTCGGGTGAGAGCCCGATGGCCGCGATCGCCTTCCGCATGACCCTCGTGAATTGGTGTTTTGACAAGCAAGAGCCATCGGCATGTATGAAGAAGGGCCACTAGCTTTTGGCCTTAAGCACAGAAATTTTCTAGCATCCTTAACTGGGCAAGGGCCGGCCGACTGAGTAGCTTGCAGACGGACTAGAGCCCCTCTACCGAGCTGGTCGGTCTTTGAGCTGCGGATTTTAAGGACTACCTCAGAGCTGGACAAGGACACATCCTCGAAGAGGAGCCCCCTGCCGACGCCGATCAGTTGGTTGTCGAAGACCACCTTGCCTATGCGTAAGGCGCCGAAGAAAGCGAAGGAAAATGCTGCGGAAAATAACCTGGCCTCATACCTGGACCAGCAGATAACCCTGAGCTTTGTGCGTATTTGCGTAAGTATGTCAAAAGTTATGGGACGTCTGCTGTCAGAACTAGGAGGCTGCGATCTACGCCAGCCCTCCAGCATCTTCCGCACCACGAAGTGTGCACAGGGGTCAACCGAGAACAGAGCTTTGGAGAAAAACGATATAGCAGCGGATTGAATATTAAGAGTTTTGGGGGCCCGACCTAGGTCGCGAAGGCGTACAAGGTATTCTATAACCTCCGACTTAGTTGGGGTTCTTCCTGGTTTAAACCGACCTTTTTTCTGACGGAATAATGTGAAATCTAACCACGCCTTGTTATAGGATCTAAGGGTTGAGGGCGCCACTGCTGACAATACTCCCTTTATTGCTTCTCGTTGCCAATACTCCAGAGGTGCTCCGGAAACGGCTGTGGCAGCTGCTGCGCATCCGGCGCCAATGAGCGAAAGCGCTCCATCTGGAAACGAGACAAAGCGTCCGCAATGTTGTTATCAATCCCCGGCACAAATTTGGCTGAAGCGTATAAGTTTAGTTTAAGGCAGGAAAGGACAAAATATCGTAACAGAGACGCAACTCTAGGGGAGCGAGAAGATTGTTTATTCAAGACGGACACCACCGCTTGGTTGTCCGTCCAGAAGCAGACCCGGCGATCCTTAAATTTCTCAGACCAAAGATGAATTGCAACTACTATAGGGAAGAATTCTAGGAAAGTTAAATCACGGAGAATGGGTTTTCCCTGCCATGAAGGGGGCCAATGCTGTGCACACCACTGCCCTCTAAAGTAGACCCCGAAACCCAGGGAACCTGCTGCATCTGAATGCACTTGGAAGTCAGCCTGAAGGGCCATGCTGTCTTGCCAAAGAGAAATTCCATTGTAGCCATCCAAGAATTGAAGCCAAACCTGGAGATCCGATTTTACCGCCTGCGACAGGCGCACCCTATGATGTGGTGACCGCAGCTGCTGTAAGGAAGAAAAGGGGCGAGGCAGGGCTGCCCTGACCTTAAGTGCACCTGGCAAGCCCGCCCCCAGCGCCAGCCGATTGGCTGGCGATGAGGGCGATGAATATTGATGAGCTAGGGGAATCCCTGAGTCCCGCAGGGCTGACGCCGGCCCCGCGAGATTGTAGTTGGGGGCGTGAGCCCGCAACCCCACCCCCTCTCTATGTCGGGAGTGTCTTTGGCAGATAGCTGTGATGAGCCTGTTGACGACTCTTAACGACTGCAATAGGTCTTACAGGAAAAAGCAAGGGGTGAGAAGGTGAAAAATGGCTTTGTCATGTGTAATGAGATAAGAATCCAATGTCTTTGTTCAGACCAGGTCTCTCCTGGTCTATCTGTAACTGTGTCAATTCTGTTTCCAAGAATTGCCATGTCCAAGTTTGCCATGTCAACATTTAAAGGGGAAATAGATTAGTGCAGAGATGTACCCTCTTTTTCAACTCCAGGGAAATCCTGAAGGTGCAAGGGGTTCATGCCAGTGGCCACACACATTGACTAAGAGGCAGGCAGCTTATACACACATGCCATGGGAGAGAAGCACTATGACAACTGACACATTTGTTAATTTTGGATTCTGTCTCATTTCTTGATTCCTAAATTCAGTTTTCCAGAATTCCACAACAATTCATTATTTTAATGATATTTGGAAGTAATTGTGCTGGGCCCGGGGGTAACACGAGAACCTTGGTCCAGGTCCAGTCCAGAATCTAAAGGTTCTGCTAGGAGTCAGTCCGACAGGGTCAAGGCAGGACACGAGGCAGGAAACCAGGCAAGGACAGGTATAGGATCTGGCATACAGCAATGTTGCTCCCACAACCTGGGGCGGGGTCTGACAGCCTTTTATCTTTGTTGGGGTAACAGCCGGTCCTGATCCCCAGGCGACTCACCTCCCTGTTTCGCTCGAAGGTGAGCACTCCTCCTGCAAGTACTCAGGTCTCTCCTTCTCTCAGACCTCAGTCTCTGCAGCTAGGGAGACTTCGGTGTGTTACTAGACCCAGGGGCTGCCTCAGCCTCCCCTGACCAAACCGGTAGTGGAGCAGCTGTAAGTGATGGCCCAGCTGAAGGCAACAAGGTAATCCCCGCATCTGGAGCCAGGGCAGGCTCAGGCACCTGACTCGGCCCAGTTGGTGTTTGTTGCAAAGGAACCTGTGCAGACTGGGACTTTTCAGGATCAGGCCCCAGACTTGTTTCTGATGTTGCCTGAGGCAAAGGATCCAGTGCAGACTGAGACTCCTCTGGTTCCGAGTCTGAGCCTGAGTCCCAAGCCATCACAGTAATACTATCTCCAACAAGTCTCTTCAATACAAAATAAAACAAAAGACGTTGACAGGAAATCCTATAACACTTTCTTCTTTTTTGGGGAAATGCATTTAGTATTTCAGGGACGTCAGGACTCTGCTGCTTATTTACACATCTTGGCTATCAAAATCTGCTATAAGATTGTCACTCCCATCTTTTCTATATTAGTGAGGCTAAAAGGTCTCCTTGAAGTTATTTTTGTATGGGCATGCATAAGGTTGTGAGGTAAGTATGGCCTTGCGGTGTTTATATTGTCATTTCTACAGATTTATTATATCAGATTAGAAACATTAAAACCATTCTCCATTTATTGTTGGGCAAGCATTGATGACATTTCTGATTTTGCCCTGCATTTATTTGGTCCTATGTTGGCTATTTGCATACTAGTTGCGCTGCAGAGAGCTTGCGAGGGAGACCACACATTCATTACAAGGAACGCAAAATAACTTTAGCTAGCTTTTAATAACAAAAACAAAAACTCCTTTTACACTTAATATATCAGTAAACATGACCCATCCACCAACCCAACCACCAGGGAACTGAGAGAGCTAGGTGCTGCTCTTTATATACTATACCCAATTGCTGACACAGCTTGATTAACACAACTTAGCAGCACCTGCTATACTGTTTCACGGCTGTAAAACTAGGTCACGTTATTTGCTCTGGCCCTTAAAGACATACACATCTTGTGGAACAATAATGAACCTTCAAATTTAAAGAGACCATTCAACACCTAAAAGTTGAATTAAACATTAAAACCATTGTCCATTTATTGTTGGGCAAGCATTGATGATATTTTTGATTCTGCCCTGCATTTATTTGGTCCTAAAAGTGGCAGGTGTGCCAGTGGGGACTTGCAGAGGCCATTGAAGCCCTGACATCAAAGAATCTGTTGCACCCACACTTCAAGTCCTCACTTAAATTGGGATTTTTGTTCTGTGATGAGTGGCCAGTTCATGATGTTATGGCCCACACATTTATCTTTATAGTTCCTTTCAAGACACCATGATCTCTAGGGTGTTGTTAAAAGGATCAAAGGAAGGAGCTTCTCCACCCTGGAGGAATCTAGTGAAGGTCCACATCTATTCCTCTGTGATTTGGGGCTCTGCTGGAGAACACACCTTTTGATACCAAGATGTCCATCCCAAGTCAAGTACTTCTTTCAATCTGTGTTTTCCTGTTCCTTACACCTGGAGGTATGTTCTTTTTGCAAGAGCTGGGAAAAGCACTGTCAGCCAAGGGAGGCAGCTTAAGTGCAGGTTGGCAGGCAGAAGTATGAACCAAACCAAATTTATGCTCTGTCCATAGAATCTGAACTGAGTCAGTTAAATGGAAATTCTTCTGTTCTCTCCCTCTGTTGCACCTTAATGGAAAGACTGTTGGTGGTGGCAATTGAGGGAGAGGGTGAGCCAAGGGCAGCTGTTGTTGCGGTGAAGCTGATCAGAGAATCAGAGAATCTTAGAGTTGGAAGGGACCCAAGAGTCATCTAGTCCAACTCCCTGCAATCAATGATGGAGAGGCCCTGCTTCACATCTCTTTCTTTACTGCAGCCTGTTAGAATCTGTTAAACATTTTATCTATTTAAGCAACTCTCCCTAATATTCAAGCAGGGAAACTGACTCCTTTACCGGGTAGAGATACTTTGCAAACAGAAAATAAAACTCAAGATGTGGGCAAGCCTTCTGTAGCACAAGAAATCTTTAATAAAAACTATTTATTTTTAAAAAAGATGAGGGTAAACTATAGGTTCATCTCAGAGCTAAGGGTTGATGGCTCAATGTTTTCCCATCCTGTGCCAACTCCTTTTAATCCCATTTGGAGGCAATTCTTTAAAGAACAAGCCATGAAAAATCCACCCAGCTTTACAAGCATGAAGTCCTTCAGAAGTGGTCTGGGGGCTTTCTCTTTCTCCATTTCTCCATTTAATATTTTACAGTGGCTTAGGGAAATTCTGTGGCCATTTGACTATTACTTTTTAAAAATCTTGTTAATTATTCTGTATGATTTCTGCTGTATTCTGTCTTATGATTTTTGATGTATTCCTGATGCTCTATTACCCTATTGTCATTCATTGTTTCTAAGACACTTTGGTGTTCCTTTGAATGAAAAGCAGCATAGAAAAATAATCCATCAATCAAAGCCACCCTCCATTATTCACAACATTTTGGTTTTGTCTTTTGGAGCAGATGCTCGCCTCTGTAAAAAATGCCTAATTATGATACCAGGAATACCATGCAACGGCCAAACATGTGAAGTTGATGATGGAGGAACCTGTGTTGGCATCACCACCCGCGAAGGTAAGAAACAGCTGCAAAGGTTGTGCCTTGTTTGGGCTCCATGGTCCACATTCCCCTTCTGCTTATTTTCCTTTTTTTTCCAGCTTAGTGATACAGCAATGGGGAATAATTCATGGAAATGCCTTTGTCAGAAGCATAGCTTCAAGCATGCAGTCTGAGCTTGTATGCAACAAGCTCAGACATTTCTTTCCTGACTGTTGCATAGTTGAAGGGAGTGTGAGTGTAGAAAGGAAGAGAAGGTCTTATTTCCTCCATCACTCAGTGGCATAGCAAGGTCAGGTGGTACCCCGTGCAGAAAATTTCTTGCCCCCCCCCCAGCACATTGAAATAATTAAAAGAAGGACAAATAAGATACTTACATCACCAGAGAAGAGAGTGTGTGACCTAATTCTATAAAACACAGCTCTCTGGTCTCAAAGCCTCCATGCATACTTATGTTTCACTGCTATATTCCACAGTACGCATGTGGGTACCACACAATACTCCACTCCACTCCTTCCCATATATGCTTCCTAAACTTGTTTGTGTGTTTCTCTCTGCATTCTAGAGCAGATTTAGGGGCTGTTGAAGAAGTTGGGGAGAGACATGTGTACGTGTATTCAGAATAGCTTTGTTTCCCCAGAGTAATAAACCTTGGACTCAGCTGCATTAGTAA
Organism: Podarcis filfolensis; assembly: GCF_964270895.1. Lineage (NCBI taxonomy): Eukaryota > Metazoa > Chordata > Lepidosauria > Squamata > Lacertidae > Podarcis > Podarcis filfolensis. The sequence goes on from NC_139606.1 coordinate 99,786,073, forward strand.
AGAAAAAACATTTTATATGCATTATAACACTGTGACACTGGATGGCACTGTGGAGTCCCATCTTTCTCCAACGTGATTTCCCATTATAAAGTTTACAACACGTTTTCCTAAAATGTTATATATATATATATATATATATATATATATATATATATATATATATATATGTCTAGATTCAGCCCTTGTGTTTCTTTATTCTTTCAGCCATCAGTATTACCAGGTTTTTTAATGGAGAGCACTTTGGTTATTTTATGTGAATTCCAGTTAATCATTGTGGTAACTGAGGATGAGAATGATACATATCTTCACTCTTTTCTCTCTTCCTCTTTTTTCCTCTTCACACGTTGTCTCAGATGGGGTGTTTAGAGATAAAATACTCGATTGTGCATTGAAGAATATGGTGACGTGTAATGTGCCTTGTCCTAATGAAAATGGTATCCGTCGGGAAGTCAAATGCTGTGATGATTCTGATTTCTGCAATGCAAACTTTTAAAACAGGCTGAGAGTCATCTCAAGATTCTGCCTTCCTGCAAATAATAAATATTTACTCTGTTCCCCCTCAGCTTGTCAACCTTTCTTGTGTTTTCCTTTCTTTCAAATATGCTATATGCTGTGGTGTAATGGTCCAAGACAGAGGGGGGTAAGTGGGTTCAAAATGGCCAGGACTATTTTGGCTGCAATATACGATAGCAGCTGAATCAGCATGAAAGGGGAGATTTTTGCTCACTGTATTCTGCAAAGTCAATCATTTAGGAACACTTGAAACATGAGGAGCTTGGGTTTAAAGAGAACGGTGGGCAAGTGTTGTTATGCACAATGTGTCGATTTCTATATATCACTTGCTCTCATTTCCTCTACTTTCAAAACTTTCATCAACTCCCTATTTTTTTTAATCAAAACTCATGTTTCAAGCCATCAATTCAGCTTCCTATTACACAGCTCCTTTTGGCTTTTTCGAGTGGGATCTACGAACCACTGGCTCAGACTGTCCAAATCCTTCCCCTCACCCCACTCCATCCCTGTTGACCCTGCCAACTTTTAAAATTAAATCTGGTGTTGTGGGTGATGCAAGTCTGTTCAAGAGTTCTGACACTGTGTTATATATAACAACTAGGCATTCGTTTTACAAGCCCTCACTCCTGGTGGAACACTGAAATATGTTTTATTTTTTCTTAGGCCACATTCGCACCATGCATTTAAATTACTATGATACCACTTTAAACAGCCATGGCTTCCCCCACCCCTAAAATCTTGGAGTTGTCATTTATTTTTATTCCATTTTTTTTTAAAAAAAATTGTTATCATTTTCGAAAAATATAAGCATTAACAGAACAATTGGTTTTCCCCATTCCCACCACCTCTCCCTGGAACAGAAGACTAATGAGTCAGATTTTCCCATAAGTCCATGTGAATATTTCATAAAGGGGTAACATATTTCAACAAAATTATCCAGATCAGATGCCTTTTGAGACATGTACTCTCTTCATTAGTTTCTCGGACAAAGCAATTGTCCATTCCCCCCCCCCCCCATTGTCTGATGTGTAGGTGATCAATTACTTTGCTATGAGTAATTGTGCAGCCACCAGAAGAAAATCAATAAGTTCCTTATAACAAATTAAGTTGAATATCAGTTAATAAGCCTAGGCTTGGATTACATTATATGTCCTGATCCGTGATTTTGCTTATTTCTGTACATACTTACTCTTTCTCAGAATGGTTGTAACAGCTCACATGCCCACCACATATGAAAAGTCATATCAGTTGCCCTGTAGTTTATTAAGGGTGCTGAGAGTTGCTTGTAAACTCTCCTATTCCTTCCCAGAGCTACAATTCCAGAGTCGTTTGACAATCAATCCCTCTTCCCAGGGAGCCGTGTCAACTTTAAAAAACTACCATTCCTAGGATTATTTGGAGGAATCTATGACTGTTTAAAGTGGTGTCATATAGTTTTAGATGTGTGGATTCAAGATTAATGAATCTCTTCTTCTTCTTCTTCTTCTTCTTCTTCTTCTTCTTCTTCTTCTTCTTCTTCTTCTTCTTCTGAGATTGCAGTGCTCACATAAAACATTTTATCAGTCTTTTATGAATCAGTCTTGCCAGCAACTCAGGTATAGGGTCTTTTCCGTGCAGGATCCTGAATAACGGAAAGAGCAATGGATCCTTCAGCTCTCTTCCACTGGAACCTTCAAAACACAACAGAGAATGGGACTGAATGGCAGACACGCACCCCTCCACTGATCCTGCTGTTTTTTAAACCATATCAGTTAATCTTTTCAGATTGACTCTAAGCATTCATTGCCCGATAACAATAAACTCTCCCTTTAGGTTATTCATTGCTTGTTGACAATGCTAGAAGAATTTCTGAGGATGCGGAACACTTTTTACCAAATACCAAATCCCTTCCGCCTCTCACTTCACCTCCTGCTCCTGAATTTAATTACTGGTAACTAGCAGAATGGAAAGAAGTAAAATGGTAGTTTAGGGAAAATGTCATTGCTTAATTGAGCAGTCAGCTATACAGAGTGTTGCCAAAATAAGTGGAAGCATTAGATTGTTGTAATGAGACTGGACTGTCATGACTGAGAATGAACATCTCACCAGGGATTTGGGTAGATTAAACATATGGGCGGGATTCAATGCAGTTCATAGCAATGAGACCCTAGGTGTCAATTCCCCATCATAGAGCTGGGCTCTACCAACTTTAAAACATACGGAGCACATTAATTCTAAATAGGAAAGCAATCTATGGTGTGTGGGTCACAAATTATTAGGGCATGGGCAGGAACCTGAAAGCTGGTGGTCCTCCTGAATATGGGACAGAGTTAAGCCTCCTTGCCTTTCCGGTGCTGTATCACTGCCACTCGGAGTTGAGAGTGGATTTCATGCTTTTTATTCAGCTCATAGTGGTGAGGAGGAATGGAAGTTCCGCCAGAATGTCTGCTTTATATACATTATTTACACAATGGGCGCCATGTACTTAGCTAATTCTGGGATTCACCTGTAGGCCAATCAGGTTGCGGATACACTTCCACCTGGAGCTGGATTGGGTGGCTCCTGTGGACCAATCAGACTGCTGCATTCTGGACCCTATTATTCTAGGAGCAATCAGACTGCTGCCTTTTGGAGCCTATTCAACTCAGTACATGACAGCCACCTTTCTAGTTCAGTAGATTAAAGGTAAAAAGCATTCCAAGAAGACAGGAGTGGAATGGCAGCGTGGGAATGCTTAGTTTGAGACAGACAACGCAAACCTATATCACTCATAAGAAATCCCCACTGATATCAGTGAGGTTTACTCTGATATAAATATGTATTGCAGCCAAAATCTCATGCTTTCTATTTGACTTGTGGAACAAAGTTAGAAAAAGCAAAACAAGAACCCTCACAAAACATTTGGCTATTATGACTCCACTGGGGCAAGTGAAGCAGCCAATCTGACGCTCCAGCAATGGACTTGATGAGAGGAACCCAGAGATGAAAAGCAAGGTAGGGCTCCAAGTGGAGGCTGTTTAAATGGCCTGGACACAGACCTGAGGGAAGTCTTCTTGCTCTGTCAGCTCCAGCCCATTGTCCATGCCTGCACCCCCGTTCGCCAATTCCTGGTGCAGGCTAGGATCTGGCTCGTGATAGGTAGTCCGGGCTTACGCCCAGGCCACCTATCAGGGCAGGACACCATCCTCAAATCCCTCATCGTTTTGAGGGTCTTAGAAGAGCCTCTGCCATCCCACAACGCTGCCACATCGAGATGGTGAGCGGACTTGTCTATCGTCACTCTGAAGAATGTCCCATTAAGCAATCATTTTAATAAATAAATTGCAAATATGTTTATTTTATTTTATTGTATTTATTTATTAAATTTGCATACCACCCTATACCCATAGATCTTAGGACCACAAACTCCATAATTATTAAAAAAAAAATTGTGTACATCTAAATCTTTAAAATACAGTCGTACCTCAGAAGTTGAATGAATGCCTTGCAACTCGAACGTTTTGGCTCCCGAACGGCGCGAACCCGGAAGTGAGTGTTCCAGTTTGGAAATGTTCTTTGGAACCGAAACATTCAGCATGGGTTCTGAAGCTTCTGATTGGCTGCAGGAGCTTCCTGAAGCCAATTGGAAGCAGCGCCTTGGTTTCTGAACGTTTTGGAAGTCAAATCAACTTCCGGAACGGATTCCATTCGACTTCCAAGGTACGACTGTACAGGGGAAATAGCCAACAGTGAAACAAATAAATTCTCTGAGAAGGCCTGGTGAAACAAAATATCTTTTGGTATCAAAAATATCAAAATGACAGCACCTGTCTGATTTCAGTAGGAACAGTGTTACAAAATACTGGTGACACTACACACAAACAAGGGTAGCCAATATGGTGTCCTTCAGATGTTGTTGAACATTGCCCACCAGCCTCAGTCATCATGGTTAGGAAGGATGGGAGCTGTAGTTCAGCAAAATAAATAAATAAATAATGGCTACCCCTGGTGTAGAAACTAAATGAATTTTTCATGAGTAGAAAGCAGAAGGAGCAGTGATGTACCAATACCTGGGTGAGAGGAGGTGGCCATTTGCAAAAGGTGGCCAACCTCACATACTGTTGTATACTTACGCAGTCTGTTCTGGGATGAGAAGGCTGTCTCCATTTGCTAGACACAGGGTATTACTGTCAGCAGTAACAACAGATGTTCCTTCCTGAAAAGGCAGGAACAAAAGATAGGCTTTTAATTCTTCCTGAACTGTCATTAGCAGCCACAAACTAGGAAGTATATCTTAATAAACTAATCAGTCAGTCTAACCAAATCATCAGTAATCTAGTGATCCGGGAAATAAACAAATCAATTAATTCTGTAATAGCAGGGCTTGTGACCCAAAACAGTCTTTAACAACTATAGGCTTGATAGACATCCTTGGTTCTCCTCTTTCTGGGACCTGAATAAACTGAATGGTCATTGGGACAAGAACCTAGATTTGGCTGCTGGTGGGAGATTTTTCATTTACTACAGTGTTTCTCAACTTTTTTTCAGTCCATGTCCCCTTTTAGCTAACATAAAAAAGATGCCACACCCCCTTCAATCCCAGTTCACATAATTATTTAATTTGATTTTTTCACATGGATTGAAATTTCCTAACTTTAAATTTGTTTACTTATATTGTACATTACCAAAACAAAAAACAAAAACAAAAAAATCCCACTCTCACACACACTCCACACCAAGTTCTTCGTATGCCCCTGTTGGTTGAGAAAAAACTGATTTAGTGCATCACAAGTTGTGCAAACCTTGTATGCAGTGAAAAGGTTCTCCTTTGTTTTGATCAGTTTAGGGCTCATTACTTGCAGGAGGCGGGGGAATTGAGACCAATAATGTGAGTCGATGTAGAAATTTGGGGAAAAGCTGTTCACCTCTCCCTGGAATTCTGTAGTGATAGCTGACCTTTTCATTTGTGGAACTATTTGATTTGAAATAAAAAAACAAACAAACTGAGTGAGGCTTAACTTCCAAAGTAAAGCCAACAGAAAAACTCCCTGCTACCCAGTACATATGCACTGTGAGGAGCAGCAATCAGACTGAGTTTTGCAGCCCACAGCTCCACATAATGAAGCTGTCTTGAGGCGACCCACTTCTGTGGCAATGTTAATCAACTAAGCTAGCAGTGTGCTGATAGATATGTCAGCCTGAAAATATGGCACTTGGTCGTTCGAAGTATTTTTCAGTCTTCTCATCAGATGCTCAAAATACTTTCCAGGACCTGAAAAGTTGCTCACCAAGCCAACAGGGACTAGACTGACATTGTGTTGTTGTTTAGTCGTTTAGTCGTGTCCAACTCTTCGTGACCCCATGGACCAGAGCACACCAGGCACTCCTGTCTTCCACTGCCTCCCGCAGTTTGGTCAGACTCATGTTTGTAGCTTCGAGAACACTGTCCAACCATCTCGGCCTCTGTCATCCCCTTCTCCTTGCGCCCTCCTTCTTTCCCAGCATCAGGGTCTTTTCCAGGGAGTCTTCTCTTCTCATGAGGTGGCCAAAGTATTGGAGCCTCAGCTTCAGGATCTGTCCTTCCAGTGAGCACTCAGGGCTGATTTCCTTCAGAATGGATAGGTTTGATCTTCTTGCAGCCCATGGGACTCTCAAGAGTCTCCTTCAGACTGACATTACTACAAGGAAAACCATGAATACACTACTAAAAAGGGCTCATATCTGTCTTGTAAGACTGATGCTCTGTGAGCCATTTCATTCCTGTGAGGACTAATGGAGGTCTTGCATGAACAGAACTTTTCAAATGGGCAGGTAGGGAGAATGCTTTAACACACAGGTTGTGCTTGTGGGCTGCCAATGGGACATCTGGGCTATATGGACTTTTGACCAGATCCAGCAATAATCATCTTCTATTCTTAAACTGAAGCACAGCCAGCATCAACAGTAGACTGGGTTCAGAGACTGCTGAGGAACCCATGGGTGAACCCCACTGCCTCAGTCCAACTGCAGCGATGACAAGGGTGTCCCAGCATCGTCTGTAGCCCCTGAAGTGAAAGACTTTTCTCCTGAGCCAGAGTCGAACCCACAGCTGGATCCTCTGCCCATGGAGGCTTCACCCAGCGGGGCAGAGCAGCTACGCTTGCTTTCTGACAAGTGTGTTGTTATTGCTTGCCAGGAGGAAAAGGGACAAGGCGGTGGGGTAGGGTTGGGGGAGACATGGCCGAACACTGGATTGGCTTTGCAGCATGCCAGCCTCTATGCCACCTTGCTGCTCTCCCTCCAGATAAGCAACTGGCTACCCCAGAAGCTACCATAGCAGTTCTGTCCTACCTGTTGAGCCACTTCTGATCAGTGCACACACCTCATGTATTTCCATTGCTTGTTCGATGGAAGAATTATTGCCAGTGCGGAAACACCGGCTCCCTCAGCCTGAAGTGAGATCAGCGCTGCACCCCCCAGTCGTCTTTGACTGGACTTAACCTTCCAGGGGTCCTTTACCTTTTTACCCTACCTACATAATTAGTGTGAAATGGAACTAGCATCACATACCAGCTGCCATAGCCATACATCTGCATTCTTTCCTCCCTCTTTGGTTATTCCTGGTCCAAAAATTATAACCTGGGCAACAAACCAAGAAAATGCAATGTGTTACTATGAGAATTATTTGTGTCAAAGTAAAATTATTTAACGGAAATTGTGAGAAGATGCATTAACCTTGCCAAAGGCTTTGTATACCAGAATGTAAAAACAAAATGTAACAGATCACATCTACACATTTCTCTCTCTTTACCTCTATGGTCTTTGCCCCTGTACTCTTCTGATCCTCCCACTAATAGCTTTGTGCTTTTATCCATAGTGCACACCACTCTTGGGACAGACAGTGTGTTTTCCTTTTGCCAGAGGCTTGCACTTGAACTTAATGGGAATCTTTTTCTGGACTTCAAACAGCTGTGATTCCTCATTTATTTTTCTCTTCTCATTCCTCCTAATCCCTGTTTAGAAGTTAGGGGCAGATCCCAATGGTTAACCTTGCTGGCACTGGTCATTGTAGCAATGTTCTGCACATCTTGTCCCAGCTCCTGGAGACTATGGGCACTTGGTTTTAACGATTTATTGCTTTTGCAAGTTGATTATGGTCACTTTTGTGAGGAAAGCAACATCATCAATAGAAGATGAATCCATGTGGGGGATTTTTCTGACATTGTAAACCACCTCCAATCAGACTTGATTATTAGAGGTAAATAGTAATAATAATAATAATTTTATTATTTGTATCCCACCTATCTGGCTGGGTTTCCCCAGCCACTCTGGGTGGCTTCCAACAAATATAAAATCATAATAAAACATCAAACATTAAAAACTTCCCTAAGCAGGGCTGCCTTCAGAAGTCTTCTAAAAGTTGTCTAGTTATTTATCTCCTTGACATCTGATTGGAGGATGTTCCACATGGAGAGAGCCACTACTGAGAAGGCCCTCTGCCTGCTTCCCTGTAACCTCATTTCTTGCAATGAGGGAACCACCAGAAGACCATCAGAGCTGAACCTCAATATCTGGGCAGAACGATGGGGTTGAGATGCTCCTTTATGAATACAGGGCCAAGGCTGTTTAGGGCTTTAAAGGTCAGCACCAACACTTTGAATAAGTTATATAAAAAGCTATTTTTATTTATGTTTAATGTTAAATGAAAAGGCACATTTAACATCACTTGTTTGGTCTCTTGATGACTAAATCTGTGTTCCTCAGAAGTACTGGTGTAAATCAGTTTGTGTATTAGCAGGAATCTGTATAGCTCCCTAGAACGGCTGTTGGGCATACAACTGCTATAGAGTTTCTCCTGGTTCAGGGTTTGGGAACCTGCAGTCTTCCAGACATGGCTTGACTACATCTACTGGGAGTCCAACAGAGATTGGGCAGAGATTCCTCATCCTTGTCCAAGGACAAGAGAAGAAAGAGAGAGTGGATATCTTCAGGCTAGATTATCCTTGAGAGACATTGCATATCATTTATTCCCTGCCCCTGAATAAGATATAAAAAACACTTCTCCAAAGGAGGCTGCCTGTTCACTTGAAAAAATAATTCACTCAACTCCTCCTTTTCAAAGTACTCAAGTTTTTTCTACCTCAGTTTCAGAGCTGTCTCCAAAAAGTCTGAAGGATTTCTTCTGATCTATCTCTTCACGATGATCGTTCAGCCAGCCTTGAAAGGAAAAAGGATCCATGACCTTGGCTTCGTTTAACGGGAAAGGCATTTCTTTCAAAAGTTCATCTAAAAACAAAGAAAATCTAGAGGTAGAAAAGATAGATAGATAGATTTCTGATTGCTTTAGAAGTGGTGACAGGTGTTAGCCCATCAGAAAGCTTATTGCAAGAACATGTGATATTGTTATATTAATGCTTGGTGTTTCAGAAGATTCAAACATACGGGTAGAAAAGGACAAGGGCCAAATTTCAAATTATCTAACAGTCCACGACAGCTTCTCCTACTTCTCCTGCCCTTCACCAGCTTCTTTAAACCTGCCACCATTAGGTCTTTCAATTCCTGCTTTGTCATAAATACAGACAACATTAAGCAGACACGTTTACTGCCACTACTCATTACCTACCTACTGTGCATTAAAATGCCTTCTAGGGATTCTCTTGGCCAATATGGAACAAAACTGATTACGCAGCACTTCCAAATTTACTACCCTGCATTTCCTGATTGTTTTGAAACAGTCTAAAACACACTCTGCCCTTTCAAATCCTGCTCTGAGGTTCACAGTTCTGCACCCTGTGAAATTAACTTCAGTCTCTCATCTAAATGCAAAGGTGAAATCTTCACCCACACTCCCATTTTCTTCTCTGAAAGCCACGCGGTACTCTCAAAACACGTCTCTGTGGTGCTTTTTTGGTAATGATCCAAATGAGATGCAGAAAAATGCAGCGTCTCTCTGTGGTATCCCAAGTAGTTATGAAGCACATTAGGTAAGCATCAGTAGTATAGTCAGCCAGGGGTCGTGGAATTGTGTTCATTTGGTCTACTTTAAAACCTTCCTGTATCCTGTATAATTGTTTTTGCAGATCAGGTTTAGATGTGAAAAAAATGTACTGCGCTGGGAATAACAAAGACATGGCACCAAAATTTATAGTTTTTTAAAAAACCCAAACAGATCAGAAACTTGTTAAAACTCTGCAGATCTCTGGCAAGAAAATGCTATTCCTGGTAACTGGCCTCTAAGGTCTTTTAATTTTAAAAACCCTCAGGCCAACACTTCATGCATGGTGGAGCAGCACAAGCTGGGCAGCTTCTCCCCAACACCTGCCCTCCCAACCCCAAGAGTCACTGTCAGTTCTGGGTAAGGAAGAGGCTTAGCAGAGGTAGTCCAGTGCTCCTGCCACCATGTTTGCACCACACTGAACTCCCTACCCTACCCTGTGTCTCACCTTTCCTCCTCTCAGGAATGCTCAGCATTGGGAATGCAGGTGAGCAACGTTGCCTTGCCTTACCCACCCCCTCCGATGGCTGCTGCATCTAGTGGTGTCTTATAGGTAGAGATGGAGAAGAAATTCAGTTTAATGAGGACTTGCAATGCGAACCTACCTGACTGGAAGTTCCTGAAACAACTTGCAAATCTTCAGGATTTGTACTTCTCTACATTTTACAATGCAGTTCCCCAACCAAACGACACATACAAAAATGTGTATATTAAAGTGTGCATCAAAAGGCATATGTTCCTGAAAACAACATATAAAATGCAAAATTGCTTTGCCAAAAAAAAAAAAAAAATGTGTATGCCAGGCAAAATTGCAGATAAAAGGAGGAAATTTCACTAAAATGCTGATGAATTTTCAGGGAAATTTTATTTTAAAAAAATCACAGAAAAAAAATGAGAAACTGAAACCAAAAAGGGGCAGATTCACCCACCCTTATTCCAGGAACTTGTCATGTACATTAACATCCTTGCACAGCAAGGATGACTGCACTTAACTAAATGAACAATTGATGCAGAAAACAGGTCACAAAGATGATTGTTTTCTTCTTGCATCAACCAGCTATTTTTCTTGCATTTCCCTCCTAACTTTCATTTAAGGCTGCCCAGAGCAGCTTAAACCTTTCTCTTTCTCCTCCTCTCCTCCATCATTTTAACTCCATAGCAATCCTGCTTGGGTTGAGAGATAGTGAACTCACATGAGAACATCCCAGGGTATAATATGAATGGATGGCATTCATGACATGAGGTCACTTCTACTTGATCTTTAAAGAAGGCGAATAAATCTGTGTGTCACTCCCATTTTGGTGGCAGCCAAATGATTACCACTAGTTCTAGTGTAGCACCCAGTTAGGGGTGAACTAGGAATGGGGATCCCATGGCTTTCCAGATGTTTTGCTGAACTGCAGCTCACATCATCCCTGACCTTGCTGGTTGGGGGCTGATGGGAACCAGAGGACAACAACATATGGGAGGCTCACAGCTTCTCTATCCCTGGGATAGTAAGGTAAAGGGACGCCTGACCATTAGGTCCAGTAGTGACTGACTCTGGTGTTGCGGTGCTCATCTCACTTTATTGGCCGAGGGAGCCGGCGTACAGCTTCCAGGTCATGTGGCCAGCATGACTAAGTTGCTTTTGGCGAACCAGAGCAGCGCACGGAAACGCCGTTTACCTTCCTGCCGGAGCAGTACCTATTTATCTACTTGCACTTTGACGTGCTTTCGAACTGCTAGGTTGGCAGGAGCAGAGACCCAGCAATGGGAGCTCACCCTGTCGCGGGGATTCAAACCGCTGACCTTCTAATCGGCAAGTCCTAGGCTCTGTGGTTTAACCCACAGCGCCACCCATGTCCCCCTGGGATAAAAGGTAAAGGTACCCCTGCCCGTCAGGGCCAGTCGTGACCGACTCTATGGATGCGTGCTCATCTCGCTCAAGAGGCCGGGAGCCAGTGCTGTCCGAAGACACTTCCGGGTCACGTGGCCAGCGTGACGAAGCTGCATCTGGCGAGCCAGCACCAGCGCCGCACACGGAAATGCCGTTTACCTTCCTGCTATAAAGCGGTCCCTATTTATCTACTTGCACTTAGGGGTGCTTTCGAACTGCTAGGTTGACAGGAGCTGGGACCGAACGACGGGAGCTCACCCCGCCGCGGGGATTCGAACCGCCGATCTTATGATCAGCAAGTCCTAGGCATTGAGGTTTTACCCACAGCGCCACCCGCGTCCCATGTCCCCCTGGGATAAACCACTGTAAAACCCAATGGCTGTTGCTAAAATGCAATTATAGCATTTGCCGTTTTTTAATCTACTCTGTCTGTTGTGTTAAGCTTAAGAGACAAACTGGCTTCAAGTAGTCTAGCTTCTTTGTATCTAGAAATAAACACAAGTGGTTTTGTTATTGTTAATATAATAGAGGACAGAGAAATACTCTCATAAGAGTTTTTAAGGGGGGCGGGAATAAACACAATAGCTCCTCTTTTGCTTTGTAATACTCTTAACCATGAAAGCTGCTCCGTGGGGCCGTGTGCAAACAATCATCCCTAAAAGCTCTCCTAATATTTCACCATGGGAATTGAACTGAACCACCATGAACCTTTTGCACAAGTTTACTGAAGCTGTCAGAGGAAGCACAAACACTCCAGACCAAAGTATTCCTCTTTCTTGTGAAAAGCTTTGTTAGAAAGCTATGTATTTTAATTTTTGAGATCCTGAAAAGCTCAGAGAAAGCTAGGCAATAAATCCATCTGCCTGTTGTTTCTACCCTTTCATTCTGGCAGAGTCTCAGTCAAGAGAAAAAGAGAGAAGAAAGTTAACATTTCTCCTGCAGAAGTTATTTCATTTGGAGCAGAGTTTAAAGAGAGATGGTGTTTCTGTACATACCATACATTTAAATCACATCCACCACCATCCCCAAATCCTGGAAACTGTTAAGGATGCTGAGATTGGGAATAGTAGCTCTGTGAGTGGTAAACTACAGTTCCCAGGATTCCCAAGGTCTGTGTGCTTTGAATGTGTCATGTGTGCACAGCCAGTACAGCCAGTAATAATAGGGTTTTTTTTGCTGTTAATTAAGCTTTCCTTAAGGGGGGAAAAAACCACCCATATTATTGCTTGTTGAATAATTGCTTTGATTCTGAAATCAGTTTATATTACCTGGATTGGGTTTTCCAGTCTGATACTGCCTTGAGCTGAAAAACCTGGAATGGCAAATGTTAAAGGAGTAAAACTTTTCAGACTAATATAGGTAACCAAATTGTATGTCTGGGTGACATTACAAATGCATTCTTGCTTTCCCACTCCCTCTGCGAAAAGTGAAGCTACAGGGAACTAGGCAGAGGGCCTTCTCGGTAGTGGCACCTGCCCTGTGGAAAGCCCTCCCAACAGACGTCAAACAGATAAGCAACTATTTGACTTTCATTAGACATCTGAAGGCAGCCCTGTTCAGGGAAGTTTTTAATGGCTGGTATTTCATTGTGTTTTTAGTGTTTTGTTGGAAGCTGCCCAGAGTGGCTGGGGCAACCCAGTCAGATAGTTAGATGAGCAGCAAATAATAATAATAATAATAATAATAATAATAATAATAATAATACAACTTGGGCCCATTAATTTCAGTGGGTCAGCTCTGAATAAAAGTTATTTGGATACAGCACGATGCAATAAAATGGAGAAGACTTACTCTTGGATTATTGGGATAAGTTGTGTGCCAAGGTCTTCACAGTAAAACCATCTCTCAAAAAGGACATTGGTTGATTCTCCAACGTAGTATCTGACAAAAGGGTGGGGGAGGAACTGCATTAAGTGGCTGTATCATATAAAATGGAAGGCTGTGTTATTTTACTCTCTAAATGCGTTTCAAAATATTATGCACTGGTTAAAAACAAATAAACGTATAATGCTTTGATTTGAACTTATCTGCACTGGGTAGGAAAATAAAATTCAGCACCACTGAGAATCTTGAAATCTGATTTCAGCTTAGATTGGACTTCAGTTAATTCATCTACATGGCAGCACATCCTTGTCATTAAGCACAGTATTGTCTGCACTGATGGGCAGAAGATCTCCAGGATTTGAAACTGAGGACATTTCCAGCCCAACCTTGAGACACCAGACCCTCTGTGTGCAAATATGTGCCATCCCACTGACTCTTTCCTCAATATGCTATTTACTACACATTGCATACTTGTTGGCATCCATCTGTTTAGAGAGCCAGTCCAGTGTGCCTCAAGGGGTGAAGTCAAACCACTGCTTTATCAGCACTGAAGTGAGCTCCATGGGATGTGTAGGATGTTACAGGAGGGGTAGAACCTATGGGGGACACACACACGCATTGTGCTCCTTATGGGCTAGTTTGTCCCACTTTGGTCTCCATCCTACCCTCAGATCTCACCTGTGACTCCTAGAAGCTGCCAGCATGCGACAGCGGCCACACCAGCTAAACCAGGTGAGGGTAGTTGATGGGTCTCAAACCCTCAGTGAGTTAGGGACTCCCCCCTGAATGTGTAGACAGGCTCTGCGACCAATGGAGGGTTCAATGTACAAGAAGGTGGTTTCTGCATGGGCTGTAGAAGGAAGTGAGGAGCAGGTGGGGCTCATCAACCTGGGAAGGTGACCCATCGAGGAGAAGGAATACTCTGATCCTAAACCTTTGTTGCCTTGTGGGATATGTTTGGGAGAAGAAAATGCTAAGGAGTAAACCCTACACAAACCCAGAGTGGAGGCCCTAAGACAGTTGGATGGCGCCTTGTACGCCTCCTTCTGGTAACTCCAGCAGCCAAACATGTTGCTCTACTTTCCTTTGGACCATATCAACTGGACAGCCAAGGGCCTCCATACACACTGCCCAGGTTTGTGCCCCGGAGAGGTTACATATTGCATAAGTACTGTATTTATACTACAGTATTTGTATGCCACTTTTTTGAACCAAAATTGTTCTCAAAGTTGCTCAAGGTAATAGAGTCAGAGTTTTAAGAAGATTATATTTCACCTGAGTCCATCGGTTTCAGTCTTTAATCTTTTTCTCTCAATAACCAGTCCCACAGTGTTTGCAAATCTCTGAGGGGAATGTGGTATCCTGGCTGGTAAGAGGAACATCTGCCCAGAAAAAAAGAAAGGAAGTGGAAACAGTTGCCATAGTTCATGACAGGAGTGGGGAACCTCAGGCGTGGGGGCCAAATCCTGCTCTATCTGGCCCTCAGAATTCCCCTCAGGCCATACACTGGCCTTGTTTCACCCCCTGAATGTTTTCTGGCTGGAACATGTCCTTGAACTCTGATAATACCTCTTGCTTGTCTGTATGGAGGATACAGAGGTTGTATCGGAGAAATGTTGGAGGGTATGCTATACACATGATAAGGGGAGGACTCCAGGAGCATCCAGAGCTCATTCTGTTTGCTTGTTTTTCTTTTCATGCAAACGTTCCTATAGCTGAAGAGGTAAGCCACAAGTCAATGGAAAATGTGGCTTGTTTCTTCAGCAGAGAGAACTATGACAAATACACCCTTGCTTTATGTGCATATTTCCCCCACCCATTTTCCATTAACCATTTACAAGCCTATGTTTACCTCTCCTTCTTTAATGTAGATATCCTTGTGTTTTCCATTCTCTATTATCTTCAGGCACATATCTCCTTCCAGCTGGTAGAACAACTACAGTGTAGGAGAGGGGAAAACTTAATTTAAAGTATGCATATCACAATGCCATATGTACAGTCTGCAAGGGATTCATGTATATTGCAGCGCCCGCACAATCAGTTTTGGAAAACTGAACTGTGGTTTTAAAAATTCAATATGAGGGAATATGCTGACATCTATTGGATACATGGAAAACTGCAAGCTACGAATGCTAAGATCAGGCATAGGCAAACTCGGCCCTCCAGATGTTTTGGGACTACGATTCCCACCATCCCTGACCACTGGTCCTGTTTGCTAGGGATGCTGGGAGTTGTAGTCCCAAAACATCTGGAGGGCCAAGTTTGCCTATGCCTGGGCTAAGATGCTCGCTTTAAAAAAAAAATAGCTTAATGATAACAGTCAAAGGCTTTTGCATAGTCAATGAAGCAGAAGTAGATGTCTTTCCGGAACTCTCTAGCTTTCTCCATAATCCAGCGCATGCTTGCAATTTGGTCTCTGGTTCCTCTGCCTCTTCTAAATCCAGCTTGCACTTCTGGGAGTTCTCGGTCCACATACTGCTTGAGCCTTCCTTGTAGAATTTTAAGCATAACCTTGCTAGCGTGTGAAATGAGTGAAATGAGTGCAATTGTGCGGTAGTTGGAGCATTCTTTGGCACTGCCCTTCTTTGGGATTGGGCAGTGACAAAGAATGGCAGTGCCAAAGAATGCTCCAACTACCGCAAATAGAAGGGGAAGAAATGGAGGCAGTAAGAGATTTTACTTTCTTGGGCTCCATGATCACTGCAGATGGTGACAGCAGTCACGAAATTAAAAGACGCCTGCTTCTTGGGAGAAAAGCAATGACAAACCTAGACAGCATCTTAAAAAGTAGAGACATCACCTTGCCAACAAAGGTCCGTATAGTTAAAGCTATGGTTTTCCCAGTAGTGATGTATGGAAGTGAGAGCTGGACCATAAAGAAGGCTGATCGCCGAAGAATTGATGCTTTTGAATTATGGTGCTGGAGGAGACTCTTGAGAGTCCCATGGACTGCAAGAAGATCAAACGTATCCATTCTTAAGGAAATCAGCCCTGAGTGCTCACTGGAAGGACAGATCGTGAAGCTGAGGCTCCAATACTTTGGCCACCTCATGAGAAGAGAAGACTCCCTGGAAAAGACACTGATGTTGGGAAAGATGGAGGGCACAAGGAGAAGGGGACGACAGAGGATGAGATGGTTGGATGGCGTTCTTGAAGCTACCAGCATGAGTTTGATCAAACTGTGGGAGGAAGTGGAGGACAGAAGTGCTTGGCGTGCTCTGGTCCATGGGGTCACGAAGAGTCGGACACGACTAAACGACTAAACAACAAAACAGTCCCCTACTCCTCTATCAGTCCCAGCCAGAGTAGCCAATGATCAAGCATGATGGAAGTAGTAGTCCAACAACATCTAGAGCAGTGTTTCCCAACCTTGTGCCTCCAGCTGTTTTTAAACTACACCTTCCATCATCCCTGACTAGCAAGACCAGTGGCAAGGGATGATGGGAATTGTAGTCCAAAAACAGCTGGAGGCACAAGGTTGGGAAACACTGATCTAGAGGGCATTGCGTCATAGATAGTGCAAGCCTACGTAAAGACATTGTACCCAAATCACTAAATGAAAGACTTCCCAGTGGGTTACCTCTTCTCCTTCTTCAATATGATAATCCTTCCTTTGGTTTGGCCCACCAACAAACATTACATTGAGCTGATAGTGGTGCCTGCAGGGTAATAAAAAAACCAATTTTTAACATAAACCTATGATAAGTTAAGGCATAAAAGGATAAAAGAGTAAAGACTCTTCAAACCAGCATTTTTGTATGCAACCTTGCCTATTTGCACAATTTTGCATGGCTGGCTTCCCTGATATAAAGCATATCCGCATGCTATTTTCATTGACAGGTGCACTTTTATGCAATTTACTTGGCCAACAAACTACACTGCAAAATTTGGAGAAGTTCAAATTTCAAAGGATGCTCGTGTATTGTTTCAAATAGTGTAAATTAGTGAGTTTCACCTCTACATGAGAAATGAATCAAATTTCTCCCACATTCCTGCTTTCTAACATTCAGAGAGGGAGCTTGCAAAAGAATGAATCTAGTGAGAGCTGAGTTGTACTTTGAAGTTTTCACCATCCCTCTCCCCAAGCACTGTGATTGGAAAGTGTTCAGTGAGACTTTAGCTCTGGGTTGGGAGATAGAGCTCTCAGTGAGCAAAGTCCAGCTTTCCAAACTGGCATCCACCTAATATGGTGTTTTGCAACAATGGGGTGGGGGTGGGGATGGGGTGGGGCAGGCAGCTAAGCTTAGACAGAGTTCCAAGCTCCAAACAGGCTCAAATCACTCCCAATTTACTCAGAGCAAGTCAGAGCAAGTTGGAGTGGCTTCAATTCGATTCAGATTCAAGCTGAATCATCCCAAATCTTCCTGAGTCAGTGGGATTCAGCTGAACTGGTTGCACAGCCCACCTCTGAGCTATCCTAAAATTGTTGTTGCACTTTGATTATGATATGTTATTCCCACCCTCTTGGTGCCTGGAAAACTCAACCATGTTTCACAGTTATATGACTTGCTTCTTCAAAGCCTGGAGTTCTTCTCAAAACGGCCTTGGTCCAGTATATCTAAAGGAGTGTCTCTCCCCGCCCCCCATCGTTCTACCCAGACACTGAGGTCCAGTGCTGAGGGCCTTCTGGTGGTTCCCTCACTGCGAGAAGCCAAGTTACGGAGAACCAGGCAGAGGGCCTTCTTGGTAGTGGCACCCGCCCTGTGGAACGCCCTCCCACCTGATGGCACAGACCACAACAACTACCAGACTTTTAGAAGACATCTGAAGGCAGCCCTGTTTAGGGAAACTTTTAATGTTTGATGCATTACTGTATTTTAATATTTTGTTGGAAGCTGCCCAGAGTGGCTGGGGAAGCCCAGCCAGATGGGCGGAGTATTATTATTAATAATAATAATAATAATAATAATAATAATAATAATAATAATTCTGAACCTGTGTTTTATTTCAAGGTGTGAAAAATATTATTTGTGGAGTGTTGTACACTCTTACAACCTGCTGTCCACAGGCATACAACAAGTTTATTATCAGTGCATCTGTGAATGCCACAAAGACTACAAAGCATGTTTAGAACCAAGAATTACTGTGTACTTAATGTTGACAGCTATGGCTTTAAATCTGCAAAACAGCCTTTAGGTTTGATTGCTTCTGTTTCGGCCAGACATTGAAGACCTTTGACAGACATATACAGTATTTCACTCAAGGACCATAGGGAGCTGCCTTGTACCGAATCAGACCACTCAGTAATGTCTATACCGACTGGAAGTCGTCCTCCAGGGTTTCAGACAGAGAAATCTCCCAGTGTTACCTGAAGATGCCAGGCGCTGCACCTGGAACTCTTGGTATGCAAAGCATTGCTGCTCTACTGAGCCGTGACTCTCCTCTCCTCTTCGATTTGCATAAGAATTGAAAAACAACATGTTGTTTTCAAACAACATAGAACAGCGAATTATAGAATCATAGAACCTTAGAGTTGGAAGGGACCCCACAGGTCATCTAGTCCAACCCCCTGCAATGCAGGAATCTCAGCTAAAGCATCCATGACACATGGCCACCCAACCTCTGCTTAAAAACCTCCAAGGAAGGAGAGTCCATCACCTCTTGTGGGAGTCTGTTCCACTGCCAAACAGCTCTTACTGTCAGAAGTTTTTCATGATGTTTAGTCAGAATCTCCTTTCTTGTAAGCTCTTGCCTTGAGTCCGACCCTCAAGAGCAGGAGAAAACTCTGCACATGTTCCATAAAAACAACAACACAAACCCATTAACTTACATGAGCTTATTGCATACTGGAGGCAAGAAGGCAGCTCTGTTTTCTTCTACCCATTTCTTTACGTTCACAAGCATCTTCTCCATGACTCTTGATAGCAAAGTGCGCCGGAGGAAGGAAATGAGTTTGCATAGCTCAATACATCATGCCAACTAAGTTTTGCACAACCTTCGTGAGCTGCTATACGTGGTTCTAAGCTACTTCGGAGCGGCAGTGTCTGCTCTGACTGTCCCCCCTTCTCAATAGAATGCCAGATCTCTCTACGTTCAATCTTCCAAAGGTCTCTTTGTTGAAGAAAGGGTATCTCGGTAGCTTAGCCAATGATCAACTTGTGGAGGGATAAAGTACACAGAAAGCTGCTTCCTTTTCAAAAGCTTGCACAGTCATGGCAAAATTGATGTGCCAGCCGTGTGTGTGTGTATTTTCTGAAGACTGCTCTGCAAATCGGTCCTGCTGAATCAGCCTGATAGTCCATTTGGCCCAACATCCCTTTCTCACAGTGGCCAACCTGATGCCTATGGGACGCTCAACAGCAGAACCCAAACTCAACAGCAATTTCCCCACTTGTGATCCCCAGCAATTGGAATTCAGAGGCACGCTGTCTCTGCCACTGGATGAAGAACATAGCCATGTTGTATTGTGCTTTTGCTAATTTTTGTTATGAGCCACCCAGAGTGGCTGGGGCAACCCAGTCATATGGGGGGGATATTATTATTATTATTAGTAGTAGTAGTAGTAGTAGTAGTAGTAGTAGTATTCACTGATAGCTTTTTATCACCCTCTTTGTCATCTATGCGTGATATGTGAGATTGAGCATCTATCCTATGTGTAACATACAAATGCAACAACACGGATGACAATTTTCAAAGTGCCACAGGACTCTTGTTATTTTCCTCTCCCCCCCCCCTATTTTTTCTTGATTAACTCTTTGGAACTTTTACACTGCCAAGGGAGATTGAATGCAAGCAAGTTGCAATGTTTTGTCGGGCCTAATAAAACTATGACCTGATTGTGGACTTATTATTTTTCTCAATACTCCTCCTTTTCGGTATGCGTGAGGGAGCAGAATTAAAAACACAAAACATACAACCAATTCCCCTTAATATATAAGGGAGAACAGGGGTGAGAAAGAAACTCAAGGATCCAGCACCATTTGGATTCTTTATAACCTGATCAATTTCCATCCCAACTGGTTGCTGGAATAGCTCAGTCTGCAGAGCATGAGACTCTTAATCTCGGGGATGTGGGTTTAAGCCCCACGTTGGGCAAAAGATTCCTGCATTGCAGAGGGTTGGACTAGATGATCCTCGAGGTCCCTTCCAACTCTATGAATCATGATAAGAACTTTATAGTTTATATGGTAACTCTGTAGCTACTATATTGGTTTGCTTCCTGCCTATCGCCTTTTCATTTTGTGCCAGGGTCTTTCAGTTCTATAAGCCTGAGAGTAGCAACTGTTTGGGTGGGCTTTTTTTATTATTGATCTGAAAGCCACTCTTGGCTTATTTTTATTGATCAGCAAGCCACTCTGTAAGCCTAAAGAGGAGCACAAAATGCTTTAAGTAAATAAACAATTGATTCTGGTGACTCTGCTGATGCCACAGTCCAAGGCCTTGCCCTCATTTGCCTGTACTGATGAGATAATGAATGAATGACTGGACTGCCTGGCAAGTGGACTCAAATCAATACTAAAAGATACTATTAATTATGATCAATCAGGCTTTCTACCAAACAGACATATGAAAACATTGACTTAATTGAATATTTGGAATTAAGACCTAGCAAAAAAGTAGCATTTATGCTAATAGACGCCGAAAAGGCCTTTGATAACCTATCTTGGGCCTTTCTGCAAAAAACTATAGAACAATCAGCTTTTGGAGAAAAATTCTGTAGAGGTGTCAAAGCAATATATAAAGAACAAGCCAGTTTAATAGTAAACAACACCAAGACCGATATTACAAAAATTGAGGACACCAGGCAGGGTTGTCTGCTTTCGCCCTTATTATTCATTTTAACTCTCAAAATTTTAAATTCAGAATGAAGAAATGAAGATGAAATAAAAGCGATTACACTTGGGGAAAAGATATTTAAAATCAAAGCGTTTGCGGATGCCATCATTTTAACGACTGAAGAACCAGAAACAAGTGTCCCAAAAGCAATAGAGAAAATTCTAGAATTTGGCTGTGTATCAGGATTTAAGATGAATATGACAAAGACAAAGTTAATGGTGAAAAACATGCAAGAGCAGGATTAAAAGGATCTACAGGAAAAGACAAAATTGCAAATTGTGAAAAAGGCAAGATATTTAGGTATAGAATTATCCACAAGAAATATCAATTTATTTGAAAATAATTATAATAAGGTTTGGAAAGAAATAAAAAAGGATTTTGAGACTTGGAGCAGGTTAAAATTCTCAATAGGAGGAAGAGTTTCCATAATTAAAATGAATGTCCTTCCCAAAATGCTCCATCTCTTTCAAACAATTCCCATAATATCTAGAGAAACATGTTTTGAGGAGCAGAGGAAAGATATGACAGCTAGCAGGGACTCAGCTATGCAGCTGCAAATGAAACTTTTTAAATGTGTTGTATGGTGCAATATTCAAATTTGACACTAGATGGCGAGAGTGAGCTATGCCGAATTTGATGCATTTTTCAAAACTTATTTTTTAAAAGCATTTTCACAGTGTTTTTAAAATGTGTGTAGATTCCACCCAGGGCTGGGGGCGCTATCCAGGTTTCTGCATTGCAGGGGGTTGGACTAGATGACTCTTGGGGTGCCTTCCAACTCTATAATGCTCTGATCCTATTCCTAAGGTGTAAGCTCCCCCACTGGGAGGGAAAATTAGGGTTTCAGGGAAGGAGGTGCTGCTCTGAGGGGAAATATCTGAGAAGGAAAAGACCTGTTTCTTAGGAAGACAGGTATCCTCTCATGTCAAGGAATGTGGGGGGCCTAGAACTGGGTGATTTGATCATTAGGGATAGAGATGACTATGAAAGCACCTTGTGAATTTATTCATCCATCTTTGAGCTGAGAAGCAAAACTGGCATAGTGGATAACTTGCCATGTTTACTTTTGTCAAGCACTGCAAGGAAGGGAAATGAAATTATTTCATCCTCTCTGTTTCAGCACTGGAATGTACATCTAGAAAGAGCAGCACACACACACACACACAGAGAGAGAGAGAGAGAGAGAGAGAGAGAGAGAGAGAGAGAGACCCATCCTCAGGCTTTTTCTTTTCTTTTCTTTTCTTTTCTTTTACTTTCTTTTCATTGCTTTGAGTACCGGTATATTTTTAAAATTGAAATTCTACTAAATAGGACTAATTTAGCTAGCTAGCCCTGGTGATCATCTAATGTTTATTGGATGGATTTTACCCCTAAATTGATTTTGAATTTATTGTTATTCACGTTTTGTACTGTATTTTATGCTGTTTTTGTTGCATCAATTAAGTGTTTTAAATTTGTTGTTTGCCGCCCTGAGCCCGGTTTTCTGAACCGGGAAGGGCTGGGTATAATAAAATTATTTTATTATTGTTATTATTATTATTATTATTAAATGCAGTGGACATGCAGAATATCGCCTGCCCAAACTGAGAGTTTCTCCTCAAGATTGTTTCATAAAATTTATACACTGCCTGATTGCTAAAATACCTCAGAGCGGTTTGCAAAAGACAAAACGGTAAACTCAAGATAAATTCACAACCCTACTTTAAAACATACGTAAGTTAAAATACTAAAGCTGTAAAATTATCTCAACTTTCTAAGCAACTAAACAGGAATGTTTTTAAGGAGGCTCCAGAAATGAGTACAGCAAATAATAATATTGGAGGGATGGGAAACTGTAGCCCTCAAGTGGTGTTGGGTTCCAGCTCCCATCATCCCTGAGCATTGCCCATGCTGGCTAGGACTAATGGGAGCTGGAGACCAACTAAATCTCGAAAGTTACAGGTTCCCATCTCTGCCTTTGGAAGCACTTGTTCCTATGACTTGCCCGCTTTCTGCAGTTCAGGCAACAGGTGGCGCTGTGACCACGTGCCTGGGTGGGGAAAACTCCCCAGGCAAAACACAGGGAGAAAGAAAGCAGTTTCTAAAAATAATAAGAGGCCTCTTGCCAAGCACTCACAATGTTTGTTCCTCAGAGTGAGAAACAATAGGCCCGCATTCCAGTGGCCAGGGGGAAAGCCAGAGCAATAAATGGAGGGATAGGATGGGTTTTGTGTGTGAGTGAGACCGATATCTTCCAAAGCCAAGATTTTGGAAGCAAACTGATTGCTGGGGTGCCATGTAAGATGACAAGAGACAGATGGAAAGTGTGCGATTGTGAATGACATTTTTATTTTGCTTCTCTGTGAGCTGAGCATTCTTCAGCAGGCCTGTTAGAATCAGCACTGGAAATGGAATCTCCGCCTCTAGGGAACAGTGGGTCAGCACTCAAACTTTCCCGCAATTTCATAATGTAAAGGATTTGATGGCCGCGTTCTGTGGCTGTAGCGCTTCCCGTGTGCTGGGAAAGTGTTTTAGGAGAATGTATTTTCCTCATAGCGATCAAGGAAGAAATTAATATGTGGCGCATGGATTTTTATTCTTCGATTGTGTTGCGCTGGAAAGAGTGAAGGCAGAACCGTCTTAAGCATATGTGGTGCCGGGGTGCAAAGAGCCACCCAGTGCCCCCTCCCCCAGGTTGCACAGACCCAGGCGCGCAGGAGGGTGGAGCCGGGTGGCCGCCTCAGCGTCTTGCTGGCTTGGTCACCCCCGAACCCACGGCGCAGAGCCGCCCGCGGCAGAAGAGCCTGTTGCAGTGCTCTGACCGATGGACGCCATCTTCCCCAGACTCAACTCTTGGGCCCCGGACTCTCAGCCTGGCACCCCTGAGAGCCCGGCGCCCGGGTGCCTTGCACCCCTAGTGCCTATGGGTAAGACGGCCCTGAGTGAAGGCCTGACAGACTGGACACTATCCACATAGTGTTCATAAAGAGATTTGAGATCGACTTGGAATACGTGCAAACGATGCCTGCCTTGCAGTATCAGCAGAGTCACTGGAATAAATTCTTTATTTACTTAAAGCAATTTATACTACTTTTTAGGCTTGCAGAGGGGCTTACAGGTCAATAATAAAATAAAACACCCATCCACATAGCATTGCACACCGATGGCATGTAGTGGATTCACACAAGGGGGGGAGAGGCAGAGAGTAGACCCCATCCAACAGTGTGCTGGGCACATGTGTAACTGCACACCAGTTACACATCCTGCCACTACTGCATGCACATCCTGTTGTTATCTGCAGATGAGTGTGAACTGCAATCCATATCTCAGTCATCTTCACTGCAAATGAGGTGTGCGTCCTCTTGGGCGTACAATGTTATCCTTGTTTCTTGAAAAATCTGTAATGCTGAGTTCATGGGGATTTTTGCTTCCAAGGCAGGGAATGCAGGGTTGCAGCCTTTAAAATGACCATTTTGCAGATTAAGGAACTGAGGCTTTAATCTTTCAACGACATTAAAAGTGATTCTTACTCCAGTCAGATTAGTCACTGCGTCAGGGAAAATGAGGATTGCAGCTCAGAAGTCTCTAATCTGTCCTTGGCTTGAATAGTAGCTACAGAATATCACAATGGGGGAGAGGAGGCTCAAAAAGTAATATAAGTTTTGTGTGTGAAAGAGAGTGCATCATTTTTCTAAATTCACCAGCTAGTGAAATACAAAAATCAAGTTTTGCACCAGTTGCTGATGGCCTCGGGAGATAAAGGCAGGTGGGCACTGGGAAGGTAAACAAGAGAAGAAAACCAAGCTCTTGTGGGAAGTCTTTTGGATTCATCGAACCCTTTGAAGAGAAGTGAATGGAATCCATATAAACACAACATCGATTCCAGTCAGATACAGCACAGCATAAGAATTTCCATGCAAAAGGTTTGTTAAAAAAGGAAGGTTTTAAAAGGTGCTGACAAGACAACAGAAGCAATGCCTGTCTGATATATGCAAAAGGAGGGACTTTCAGTGGGTAGATCAATCCACACTAAAAGCCTGATTCCTATATAATATGGAATAAACTTCCTGATCAGATTTTTTATCCTGTGAACTGCCCTGAGACCTATGGGTATAGGGCTGTATACAAATTTAATTAACCATAATAATAATAACACCTGCAAAATGCCCTCTCATAAGAGCACTGTGACTGGTTGGGTATAGAAGAGGTGCTGTGATGTTTCAGGTATCCTGGTCCCAAACTATTTAGGGCATTGTTCACAAATATCAGCACTTTGAACTTAGCCTATTAGGTAGTTGGCAGCCAGTGCACCTGAGGCAGAAAATCCCACAAGCATCTCTCCCTGGAAGTAAAGATACAGTAACAAAAAATCAAATATTTGCAGCATTTCAGTCAGGCAGAATCCGCTGACTGATTTTTCCTCCAAGGAGAAATCCCAGCACACTTAAAACTCAAAAATGGAATGCGTACTATGAGCACTTTAGAAGAATAGGGAATAATAATAATAATAATAATAATAATAATAATAATAATATCTTTTATTATCCATACCCCAGCCACTCTGGGTGGCTTCTAGCATAATAAAAGCATACCCAAAGCAAAACGTCAAACATTAAAAACTTTCTGATACTGGACTGCCTTTAGATGTCTTCCAAAGGTTTGAATTGTGCTCGGAAATGTACTGGCAGTAAATGTAGACCTTTTAGAAATGGTGTCGAATGTGATTGATTCATTGGTTGATGAAGGCAAAGCGGTGGAGAAACTCTGCCCTCTGGGCCCTGTTTGTGCCATGAGGCCATTTTTGCTAAGCTGTGCCCATGTGCCCCATACCTGGCATAATAAGTTGTCAGATGCAGGGCAGGTAAGGATGTGGCAAAGCAGAGTTTGCAGTCGAGGGCGTAGAAGTAGTATTGCAAAGGCTTTCCCTCAAAACAGCTCTACCTCAGAACATCCAAACATTGCAAGCTAGAAATCTTCCACGGTGTTTTCTTCTATGCTCTTGGCAACTGCGCCCTCTGCAAGAGGCCCAGTTCGTTTGCCAACGCTGGGCTGGAATATGCGCACACAGACCATCCTTGGAAGCTAATTTTGCATAGATGATCTAACTGTGTTCCATCTCCAGCGTTTATGATTTCCTAAAATTGCAGCTGCCAGAAAGAGAAACTGGCTGCAACCTTTCAGAAATAATCGTCGCATGTGAAAAGAGTTCTGTGTTGCCGTTGACTAAATGGTAGGTTGGGGCTGTGGGTTTTATTATAATGCCATGCCTCTTCCCTTTCCCTACCATAGTCACGAAAGTTTGCATAGCCAAAGGGGAGCCCAGCATGATGCTTGAGAACCATCTGCAGCAGCGGAGAGGGAAACTGTCGGAATGTTTTTATTCCTCTGGTCAGAGATCAGATCACAGTTTCCGCCCCAGTTTTTATTTATTCAGAAATATAAGTGGCACACGATGGGTTGCCGTGTGTGTGTGTGTGTGTGTGTGTGTGTGTGTGTGTGTCCCTCCTGTCAATTCACAAGCATCAATTCTGCGGCGTGTCTCAGACATTCATATTTCCATCAGTATGGAAATACCAGGAAGGTCAGCAAGTCGCACCCTGACCCTTCTCTGGGCAAACTGAAAGCGAATAAAAGCAAGGACTCCATTATGCAACAGCTCAGTGTTTCTCCAGGGCAGATTCCTTGCTGAACTTACAGAAGGAAGGTTGACTCCAAAGTCATCATAGGTCAGGAATGAGCACATGGATTGATAATATGGACACATAAGCTACATATGAACGAATTGCATGGCGACGCAAAATAAGAATGGATAAATATGAAGAAATCTGGAACGAATATTTAAGCGATAAGGCGGATAGTGGTGGGAAGAAGGGGGGGGAGAAAGAGGTGGAAAAATATTGTTTAAAAAGGTGTAGTTGTATTCAATTCAATTCAGTTCAGTGTATTCAAATCTGAATTGACAAATTGTGTTATTATTATTATGGTTTTTGTTGTATGTGCCTTTTGCGGTTGATGTTTGTAGCGAAAAAATGATTAAGCAAATTTTAAAAAAAGAAAAGAAAAGAACCTGTGACCTTTCAGATGTTGTTGGATTAAAGCTTTCATCATCCCTCGTCATAGGCTATGCTGGTTGAGAATGATGGGAGTTAAGAATGTTGTCCAATTCTGGCACTCACTAAAAGAGATATTACTGGACTTTTAAAATGCATCAGGGTTGAAGGTGAACTTTTCAAAATCCTCTATGTTATGCTTAAATGTTACTCTGCAAGAGCAAAATTACCTAAGCAGAACATTCAAAATGGAAACCTGCCCAGGTTGTTTCAAGTACCTGGGAGTCATTATCACAAATGAACTGAGACAACTCAAAAAGCCTAACTTTGATCCTTTAATGGGGCAGCTTAGGAAGGATTTACATCGCCAGTGTGAGCTGAATCTTACCTAGCAGCGTAGAATAGCCGCAGTGAAGGTGGCGCTTCTACCTAAGCTCCTCTTTCTTTTTCAGGTTTTACCTGTCTAGCTTGAGAAGGATGTTCTTCATAAATGGCGAAAACCTTAGACTGCTTTCATTAATGGAAATAACAGATGAAGGGTTGGGGATAATGGGGGTTTGGGGATCCCCAGACTTTCATCATTATTGTGATGCCTGCCTGCTTAAGAAAGCCGTTCAATTTTATAAGAGGGAATGAAAATGTAGACTGGTCTCCACTGAACCTGAAAAACCTTATGAAACTGAAACACTACAGGGCATTGCTCAGTTCAAACGAAAGGAACTAAACAATCCATTCTACATTATTACTCTGAAGACTTGGAAGAAATGCTTGGGGTTTGGGCCAGTGGCAGAAGAAGTCTCTCTGGCACCCAGTGCAGAGTGCCAGGGGGCCGGGCGAACCATCCATAAGGACGGGGCGAACTGCCCACAGGAGCGGAGCAAGCTGCCTGGTTGCGCACGCAGAGGTTCATGGAAAAAAGAGACACATTCATTAGAAGAAGAAGAAGAAGAAGAAGAAGAAGAAGAAGAAGAAGAAGAAGAAGAGTAGTAGTAGTAGTAGTAGTAGTAGTTTGGATTTGATATCCCACTTTATTACTACCCGAAGGAGTCTCAAAGCGGCTAACAATCTCTTTTCCCTTCCTCCCCCACAACAAACACTCTGTGAGGTGAGTGGGGCTGAGAGACTTCAAAGAAGTGTGACTAGCCCAAGGTCACCCAGCAGCTGCATGTGGAGGAGCGGAGACGCGAACCCAGTTCACCAGATTACGAGTCCACCGCTTTTAACCAGTACACCACACTGGCTCCACCCCATTAGTGTTTGGTACCCATTTGCAGTGCATACTGTGGTTCACATGGGAGCAGTAAGCCTCAGAAATCATTATGTTACTGAAACAGTTATGGTCACAACCCTCTTAGCATGAATCTCCAGCTATTGTCTGTTTTATCCCCATTTTAATTGTGCTTTATACAGTTGACAATGGATGTATTGTTTTACTTACTGAAATATTATATGCTTTCTATATATAATTTTTATTACATTTTCTGTTTTACAATTTAGAATATCCAATTAAACAACCTTAAAATGTCAGCGACTTTCCTTTCTATGGTTCATTTAGTATATCATAAATCCCTGCATATTTTACATAAACTAAACCATTCAGTATTCCATCATTACGTCTGTCAAAACTTGTTTACACTGTTGGATTTATCTTAATGCTGCCAACATTTTCAAGTGTACACAATTTCCCTCCATATATTCAATAAACATTTTCCAATCTTTAAATGTATGTTATTGTTCTCTTTTTATACATGTGAAATCCGCAAACTGCACATATTCCATCAGTTTAAGTTGCCATTCTTCTTTAGTTGGGACCTCGCTTGTTTTATGCTTTCTACACATGGGATGCATAGTACAACGATGATGTGATTATTTTTATTTTTATTTCTTCCCTGCTTTTATTTCTTCCCCTGTTTGTTCAGCTTTGGCTTGATCTTCCAGGTTTCTTGGTGTCTTCTTAAATGTGCAACATGACATAACTGCTTCTAGTGTTTTCCCAAGCCCGGTACAATTGGTTGGTTGCCTTTTGCCGAGAGTGTGAAAATGCTGGACATCTTGCCATTCACTTATTTTACTAGGTGGTGAAGAGGATTTGCATGGTGGTGCTGTCAGCAGCCATATGTTTCCCACAATAGTGACTTTCACATCATACATTTAAAGCATTGTGGTACCACTTTCATGGCTTCCTGCAAAGAATTATGGGAGCTGTAGTTTGTCAAGGGTCCTGAGACTTGTTGGGAGACTCCTTTTCTCCCTTACAGAGCTATAGTTTGCAGAGTGGTCTAAACAATCAACCCCTCTTCACCGGGAACTCTGGTAAGTGTGAGAGCTTGTAGGGCAGCTGCTGAAGAAGGAACAAAAAGGGTTTTCTTGTGTGAGTTTCTTGTGGCTGATTAGCTGCTTTCTCTGTGCAGAGGTCAGAGGGGGCAGGGCTTCTGTTGAGGTAGGTGATTAGCTGTGGGAGGAGCTTGTCAGAGCTTGTAGGGCAGCTGCTGAAGAAGGAACAAAAAGGGTTTTCTTGTGTGAGTTTCTTGTGGCTGATTAGCTGCTTTCTCTGTGCAAAGGTCAGAGGGGGCAGGGCTTCTGTTGAGGTAGGTGATTAGCTGTGGGAGGAGCTTGTCAGAGCTTGTAGGGAAGCGGCGCGCGCCTAGCGGCGCGCGCAGTTTGATCCATCTTTTAGATTTAGGGGAGCTAGTCTCAAACGTTTGTTGGGGGAGATATAGGTTTATTTGGGGGGATTTATTTGTCCTGTCTTCACGCTTTTTATGATGGAGGACCGCTGTAGTCACCCCCAACGACACCTTCTCAAGATGGAGGGTGAGGGAACAGCTGCAGTCGCCTGTGGTTCCTGCGCAATGTTTGCCATCTTGCCAAAGGTTGCAGGCAGCTTTACCTGCAGCAATTGCATGTTGATTGCCCTCTTAAAAGACAAAGTCCAGCAACTGGAGGAACGTGTAGCTACGCTCCAAAGAATTAGAGAGCTGGAGCTCTTCTTGGAAGCAACAGAGCACACCGTCTCCACCAAGGAGGAGACAGGGGACTCCCCTGAGAAGGAGGCTAGTTCACCAACACAGGAGCCAGATATATGGAGAAACGTGACTCAAAGAAGTAGGAGGCCCAGGGTTCGCTCTGATTGTTTAGAAATTCGCAATCGCTTTGAGGTCCTTTCTCCTAGCATGGAAGACGAAGAGCAGACTCCATTTGAGGATCTCTCCCTCATTACAGTCGATCAGGTATATGAAGACGAGCAGCAAAGGCAGTCCTCAGGGAATGTGCAGGCGACCTTGGAACGGACAGCTCACGGAAGAACCCCGACCAGACCTAAGAGGAGGCGTGTAGTGGTGATAGGGGATTCCCTACTGAGGGGAACAGAAGCAGTGATCTGTGGGCCTGACAAGATGTCTCGGGAAGTGTGTTGTCTCCCCGGGGCTAAGATCCAAGATGTAACTGAACGACTGCAAGGAATCATAAAACCCACTGACAAATACCCCTTCCTCTTGGTTCATGTGGGAACCAATGACACTGCAAGCAATAGCCTCCAGAAGATCAAAAGAGATTACGAGGCTCTGGGCAGGAAACTGAAGCAATTAAATGCACAAATTGTCATCTCATCTGTCCTCCCAGTTGAACGACGTGGCCCAGGGAGAGAGGGAAAAATAGTGGAAGTGAACAACTGGCTTCGCAAATGGTGTAAACAGGAACGGTTTGGATTCTTAGATCACGGAATGCAGTTTCTTGAAGATGGACTTCTGGCAAGCGATGGGCTGCACCTCACAACGGTTGGGAGGAATGTTTTTGCAAAAAATCTCAGAAACCTCATCAGGAGGGCTTTAAACTGACTAATGTGGGGGAGGGAGACAGTGCTCCTGAAGGTAGGAGTCTATCAATTGATGAAGATGATCATCCAAATGTCATAGACCGAATGGAGCAAACAGCACGCAGACCTAGTGGTGGGAGGAAAAAATCCTTAAATAAGAGACACGGGGGAATGATTAATGGACTTCAATGTCTGTACACTAATGCGCAAAGTATGGGAAATAAACAAGATGAGCTTGAGCTCTTGGTACAGCAAACTAAATATGACATAATAGGAATCACTGAAACCTGGTGGGATAAGTCCCACGATTGGAATGTAATAATGGAGGGATACAATCTATTTCAGAGAAACAGACCAGACAAGAAAGGAGGAGGAGTGGCGTTATATGTCAGGGATGTGTATACCTGTGAAGAGATCCAAGATTTAGAACCTCAAAGCCAAAGTGAGAGCATTTGGGTCAAAATTAAGGGAGAGAAGAATAACAGTGACCTCATTGTGGGAGTTTACTATAGATCCCCAAGCCAAACGGAGGACATAGATGATGCCTTCCTGGAACAGATGGCCAAGCATGCAAAAGGAAGGGAGATAGTAGTAATGGGGGACTTCAATTACCCGGATATTTGTTGGATGTCAAACTCAGCCAAGAGCATAAGGTCAAACAGATTCCTCACTGGCCTTGCAGACAACTTCATTGTCCAGAAAGTGGGAGAAGCAACAAGAGGAACAGCCATTTTAGATCTGGTCCTAACCAATGTTGATGACCTGGTTAGTGGGGTAGAAGTGGAAGGATCATTAGGCGCGAGTGATCATGCTCTTCTGAAGTTTACTATACAGCGGAAAGGAGCAGCCAAGCATACTAGGACTCAATTTCTCGACTTTAAGAAAGCCGACTTCATAAAACTTAGGGAAGTGCTTGGTGAGATCCCATGGACAGTAATACTAAAAGGAAAGGGAGTTCATGATGGCTGGGAGTTTGTTAAGAGGGAGATAGTAAAAGCACAACTTCAGGCAATACCAATGAGACGGAAACATGGAAGGTGCCTAAAGAAGCCAGGGTGGCTATCTAAAGAACTTTTAACTGAGTTAAGATTAAAAAAGGATGTGTACAAAAAATGGAAAAGGGGGGAAACCACCAAAGAGGAATTCAAACAAATAGCCAGCACGTGTAGACACAAAGTCAGAAAAGCTAAAGCACAGAATGAACTCAGGCTTGCTAGAGAGGTTAAAAGCAACAAAAAAGGCTTTTATGGGTATGTTCGTAGCAAAAGGAAGAACAAAGAAACAGTGGGGTCACTCAGAGGAGAAGATGGTGAAATGCAAACAGGGGACACAGAAAGGGCTGAACTCCTCAATGCCTTCTTTGCCTCAGTCTTCTCCGATAAAGAAAACAATGCCCGACCTGAAGAATTTGGAGCAAATGATTCAGCAGAGGAAACACAGCCCAGAATAACTAAGGAGATAGTACAAGAATACTTGGCTAGTCTAGATGTATTCAAGTCTCCAGGGCCAGATGAACTGCATCCAAGAGTATTAAAAGAACTGGCAGATGTGATTTCAGAACCACTGGCAGTCATCTTTGAGAATTCCTGGAGAACAGGCGAAGTCCCGGCAGACTGGAGGAGGGCAAATGTTGTCCCTATTTTCAAAAAGGGGAAAAGAGAGGACCCAAATAATTACCGCCCAGTCAGTCTGACATCAATACCAGGGAAGATTCTGGAGCAGATCATTAAGCAAACAGTCTGTGAGCACCTAGAAAGGAATGCTGTGATCACCAATAGTCAGCATGGATTTCTGAAAAATAAGTCATGTCAGACTAACCTGATCTCGTTTTTTGACAGAATTACAACCCTGGTAGATGAAGGGAACGCAGTGGATGTAGCCTACCTTGATTTCAGCAAGGCATTTGACAAGGTGCCCCATGATATTCTTGTAAAGAAGCTGGTAAAATGCGGTCTTGACTATGCTACCACTCAGTGGATTTGTAACTGGCTGACTGACCGAACCCAAAGGGTGCTCATCAATGGTTCCTCTTCATCCTGGAGAAGAGTGACTAGTGGGGTGCCACAGGGTTCTGTCTTGGGCCCGGTCTTATTCAACATCTTTATCAACGACTTGGATGATGGACTCAAGGGCATCCTGATCAAATTTGCAGATGACACCAAACTGGGAGGGGTGGCTAACACCCCAGAGGACAGGATCACACTTCAAAACGACCTTAACAGATTAGAGAACTGGGCCAAAACAAACAAGATGAATTTTAACAGGGAGAAATGTAAAGTATTGCACTTGGGCAAAAAAAATGAGAGGCACAAATACAAGATGGGTGACACCTGGCTTGAGAGCACTACATGTGAAAAGGATCTAGGAGTCTTGGTTGACCACAAACTTGACATGAGCCAACAGTGTGACGTGGCAGCTAAAAAAGCCAATGCAATTCTGGGCTGCATCAATAGGAGTATAGCATCTAGATCAAGGGAAGTAATAGTGCCACTGTATTCTGCTCTGGTCAGACCTCACCTGGAGTACTGTGTCCAGTTCTGGGCACCACAGTTCAAGAAGGACACTGACAAACTGGAACGTGTCCAGAGGAGGGCAACCAAAATGGTCAAAGGCCTGGAAATGATGCCTTATGAGGAACGGCTAAGGGAGCTGGGCATGTTTAGCCTGGAGAAGAGGAGGTTAAGGGGTGATATGATAGCCATGTTCAAATATATAAAAGGATGTCACATAGAGGAGGGAGAAAGGTTGTTTTCTGCTGCTCCAGAGAAGCGGACACGGAGCAATGGATCCAAACTACAAGAAAGAAGATTCCACCTAAACATTAGGAAGAACTTCCTGACAGTAAGAGCTGTTCGACAGTGGAATTTGCTGCCAAGGAGTGTGGTGGAGTCTCCTTCTTTGGAGGTCTTTAAGCAGAGGCTTGACAACCATATGTCAGGAGTGCTCTGATGGTGTTTCCTGCTTGGCAGGGGGTTGGACTCGATGGCCCTTGTGGTCTCTTCCAACTCTATGATTCTATGATTCTATGAAGTGTAGCTTTGTGAGGGGACTGGGGGTCTCCTTATAATTCTCAGTACCCTTAACAAATTGCAGGGCCCAGGATTCTTGTGGGGGAGCCATGACTGTTTAAAGTTGAATGGTACTGCTTTTAAAAAGTCTAGCAAGGCTTTTTAAAAAAAATCTGGAAATTCAAGAAAATCTAGAAAAGGCAACTGTCCAAGAGATGGCAGTATTGCACTCTGCATCATCCAGTGGCACCCTTCTTGCGCTAACAAAACCAGAGCTTTTTCTAAACTCATCTATGGCCCTCCTAGAAGCAACAGGCTGTAAAAGAAGAAGAAGAAGAAAAAATCGAAACATTCTTGGAAAATGTTTCACAGAACAGATTCTAGCATACAATGCTAATTGTGTCTTTTTGGAGAGGGGTGGGATGGGAGATCACAGTTGTCAACTTGGAAATTCATCATTTGGGCCTTACAAATGTCTTCCAAGTTGAAGCCCTGCATCTAAATTGAAAACAAAGTTGTGTATATGAAATGTCTGAAAAATGGCTCTGAGCACAGGAAACTCTAGCAGATAGCGGATTTAGATAGAGCACTCTCATCTGCAAAGTGTTAACCTTCTCCCTCTCTTTCTAAAAGATGTGCCTATCCAAAATTAAGATCATATGGGAAAGACCACAAGTCACTTCCCACATTGGATTTTATGGCTCCCCCTGCCCCCACCCAGTGAGAACCAGAGAGACTTCAACCAATTTATTCCAGAATATCTCCTAACGTTAATGGAGATGGCTTTGGGGGAGACAGTCGCAAGTTGCAACCTGTGTCTGCTTAGAGCTGGCATTCTCAATGGTTACAGGGGGCCAACTATGCAGAGAGTTCAATTTCTACAGCAGAAACAAAGTTATAAAACTGGACAGTACCAGTTCGGAAATGGGAGGGGTTTCAATGTTTGAATAGCCCTAGCACCACTAAAAGATACATCATGCAGTACAGGGAAAGGAAAATAAGAGGAAATGCTCCTTCACTCTGACACTGCTTTTTTCCCCCCATGCAGGAATGTGTTGGTGTTGTTTTTGTGACACGGCAGTGCATTCAAATGCTTGATTCCCAACCCATAGCCTGAAGTGAAATCTAATACCAAATTCTGACTTTGGGACAGCCAGTCATTCACGCACTTTCCATTTTGCATGGCTGGATTGATTTTAATTCCAAGAAAGCTATGGAGCAGAGATCCTTCAATGGCAGTAGTGTTGAAGCATTTTCCTTTATGAAAGGCGAGATGCAACAGCGAAGTCCTCTTGTCCACTGGGCACAGGGCAGCATGACCCACACTGACACTGGAACATAGGAAGCTGCTTTAATCTGTGTCAGACCATTGATCCACCTAGTTTAATATTGTCTACAAACTTTTTCAGCAGGGGGCCGGTCCACTGTCCCTCAGACCTTGTGGGGGTCTGGACTATATTGGGGGGGGGGGGGATGAACAAATTCCTATGCCCCACAAATAACCCAGAGATGCATTTTAAATAAAAATACACATTTTACTCATGTAAAAACACATTGATTCCCGGACCATCCACGGGCCGGATTGAGAAGGCAATTGGGCCAGATCTGGCCCCCGGGCCTTAGTTTGCCTACCCATGGTCTACACTGCCTGGCAGTAGCACTCAAGGGTTTCAGACCAGGGACATTCTCAGTCCTACCTGCAGATACCAGGGATTGAACCCAAAACCTTCCACATGCAAGGCAGATGCTCTAGCACTGAGCAATGGCTCTTCGCCAGACGGCCATTCCATCTGGCCATAACCATTATCCAAGAGTCGGTACCTGAATGTACATATTTTCCTCTTCCACTCGTGTCACTTTTTCTTTTTTCTTATGTTGGTTTGATTGTAAGCCATTGTGCGAGGCATAGGGTGAGGAACGGTCTCCCTCAGGAGGTTGTGGACTCTCCTTCTTAGGGAGTTTTTAATCAGAGGCTGGATGGCCATCTGTTATGGATGCTTTCGCTGAGATTCCTGCATCGCAGGGGGTTGGACTAGATGCCTCTTGGGCTAGATGCCCTTCCAACTCTGTGGTTCTATGATTATTTAACTGTTTGCTAGAGTTGGGGGAGAAATTTTGTTTCGTTGTAATGCAATTCTCCCTAATTCACACTTGTCAAAACACCGGGCTTCTTTGAATTTTGCGGTGCAATTTGGCAACCCAGAACTATGTACAAAATGTCTATACTGAGCGACAGGTTTGCATACAAATGCATATATTAGTGAAAATCATGGGGGGGTGATGTGTTAAACTGGGGTAAATTGCTTGCAAAAATGTGTATATTGGGCAAAAGTGTGTGCAAATTGTGTATTTTGGGAGCAATGCACACGGACATTTCCCCTCGTACTGCCCTAAAAAAACACAATCGGGGAGAGATTTTCCTCATGGTAGGAAGAAAAGGTTAAATTGTCCCTCCATACTTGTTGCAATTCTGGTAATCATTACCTCCTCAAGCCTCAGCTGATGCTATTCTGCAATTCTGCAAAATGTGGATGAAGTCTTTGTTTGTTTTGCAGTGTGTGTGTTTGCTGTCTTGCCCACCCTCCCCACTTTCAGGATGCAACAAGCTTTATGTATAACTAAATAACTAAATAAAGCAATCAAGCAATCTACAGATACAGATGTTGAGGATATAATGAGGAAGGAAGAGGAGAAGGCAGGAGGGTTAAGGGTAGAGTACAGCTGCTCAAAGCTGTGCGGTGGCAGAGAGCCAAAGCATTGTTGTGGCAGATCTGATGCTAAATGCAGAGACTGCTTGTGGCGCTTGAAAAGCTTGCGTTATATGGCAAGGAAGGAGGGAAAGGGAGAGACAGAGAGAGAAGAGAGAGAACAAACAAATCTGCAGGAGTATTAAGGGTGCTTTGGTGTCTCCTGGAAATGATGTAAGATGGGGGACAAGGAAGAAACATTTGTGTGCAAACGTGTGTTGAAAACGTCCGTGAGCAACCACATATAGAAAACAAGTACCAGTAACCTACCTACTTTAGATTAACACCACGGTCCTATTCCTGACTTGGGAGCAAATTTATCCCCATCCAACTTCCATACACCAACCAAAGATAGACTGATGTAGGAACGACTGATGTCCACAATGGTAGTTAACTGCTAAGGCAGCACAACAGCCCTGGAGGAACTTGGGCTGAGATGGAGGCGTGGAAGTTATTTGGAATCTTATGCTTGCTCAGCAGTCTGTCCCACTCCTAAGAACAGGGAACTGATTTGCAGCCGACCCTGCCATTAGGCAGGGAGGTGGTCCCCTCCTGTAGCTCATTTTAGCTGCTCAAAGTGTCCTCTGGTGAGTCCCAGTTTACACTGATGAACTCCCTTGGGCTTACCTGGAAGTGGCAGCTCACCACTGCTGTGGTTGGGGGCTCCATTTTGACTTCCTGCAATGCACCAGAACACTCAATGTACTGCGTTAAAATGGAAACTCACATACCCAGTTGTTCGACATTTTGTAAAGCATTTTGTTATATATATATGTGTGTAGTTATGTTTTAGATTTTTTTTTTCTATTATGCTTTCTTTTATCCTTCTTTATTTTAATCTGCTTTTATTACTTGGGTTTTTAAAAAGTGAGTAATAAATTTAATAAATAAGATAAAAATTAAATGGAGGGTATGGGGACAAGGATCAGTACTGATTTACCCCCGATAGGGCAGTGGACTCTGGCAGCTACCGTAGGTTGCCAGCTGCTGGCTTCAGGCATGCCAAACGATTGCTCCATGAGCCAAAAAATACCAGACAAAACAGGAAGGACTTATCATTGCTTCCAGAAGGAACACAAAACTTCAGAGAAATGTGGGGGGTAGGAGGAATTCCACTTCAGCTTAATGTCACTGAAGTTAATGAGCCCGTTCCAAAATGAGATATTTAAGGACTGCAACATAGTTGTGAAATGATGACTGCCATCCAGGGAATGTTAGGCGCTTAACTTAAATGTTAAGCGCTTGGTTTCAATGGGTCTTAGGTATGCTTAATTTCCCCTGAATTATTTCCTTTTTATTTTTACACATATTACAATGGCATTAAATTGACAAATGGTGAGCAAGATGGGAGAGCGTACATAAAGACTCAATACAACGTAAGAGCTGCAATCTCAATCCAGGTGATTCAAGAAAATGCCAACAACATCTTTCAGTTTCTTCTTATTCACATCTAGCCCAGGTGGACAGGAACTGAACTGACATCTGGTAACTAAATGTGCAATTGATGATACCATCTAAGGCAAGGGTCAGCAACCTTTTTCAGCTGTGGGCCGGTCCACCGTCCCTCAGACCATGTGGTGGGCTGGACTATATTTTGGAGAGAAAAAAATGAATGAATTCCTATGCCCCACAAATAACCCAGAGATGCATTTAAAATAAAAGGACGCATTCTACTTATGTAAAAACACACTGATTCCCGGACCGTCCGTTTACCGGATTGAGAAGACGAATGGGCCACATCTGGCCCCTGGGCCTTAGGTTGCCTACCCCTGATCTAAGTGATCGGCCTTTGCATTTAGGGGGTAGAGTGGGGGATGTCTTGATTATACTAATCGTGGTCTGGAAATATATTCCATAATGCAACATCCCCCAATCTGATAACTTTCACATGTTTTGGGTCTACAACTCCCATAATCCATGAACATTGGCTATGCTGGTTGGAGCACGGTTTGCTTTAGAGCAAACAATATTTGGCTTCACTTGCCAATTTATGGGTTCTCTAGCCACCAGTGTAGGTTTGTGTCCTGTGCTCTGCTTTGCTTCTGGTATAATGGCAGGGTTATCTTGTTTTACACCTTTCCGTTTAGGTAGAGGTGTGGGGAAGATTTCCAGGTGTGTGCCCTGACCCTTGAGGAGTGGTCCCCAAAGAGTAGGACCAGGAAACTGCTCTGCAGAGGAAATCCTCTACTTTTAACAGGATAGAAAGTGGCAAGCAGGAGGAAGACCACATTTCATGGAATCATAGAATTATAAAGTTAGAAGGTACCCTGAGAGTCATCTAGTCCAGTTCCCAGCAATGTACGACTCTTAACTAAAGCATCCATGACAGATTGCCATCCAACCTCTACTTAAAACTCCCATGAAAGAGGGTCTACCACCCACCCCCAGGGGAGTCTATTCCACAGTTGAACAGCTCTTACTGTCAAAAAGTTTTTCCTGATGTTTAGTCAGAATCTCCTTTCTTGTAACTTGAATCCATTGGTTCAGTCCTACCCTCCAGAGCAGGAGAAAACAAGTTTGTGCCATCTTTCAAGCGACAGCCCTTTGGATATTGGAAGATGGTTATCATATCTCCTCTTAATCTCCTCTTATCCAGGCTAAACATCCCCAACTCCCTCAAACATTCCTCATAAAGTTTGGTTTTCACACCTTTAATCATATTGGTTGCCTTCCTCTGCACAAGCTGGTCAATAGCCTTCTTAATTGTGGCACCCAGAATGATTACAGTATTCCAGGTGTAGTCTGACCAAGGCAGAATGGGGAGAGGGCTATTCCTTCCCTTGATCAGGATATACTATACTTCTGTTGATGCACCCTAGAATAGTATTTGCTCTTTTGTTGCTGCTGTTGATTCATGTTCAGCTTGTGGTCTACAAAGACCCCTAGATGCTTTTCACATGTACTACTCGCAAGCCAAGTGTCCCCCATCTTATATTTGTGCAACTGGTTCTTTCTGCCCAATTGTAGAACCTTACGTTTGTCCCTGTCAAAATTCATGTTGTGAGTTTGGGTCCGATCTCTTAAGGCTATCTTGAATCCTGATTTTGTCTTTTGCAACATTAGCTACCCCTTCCAGTTTTGTGTCATCTGCACATTTTATGAGCATTCCCTCATTTCCTTCATCCATGGTGTTTATAAAGAAGTTGAACAACGATGGGCCCAGGACAGAATGTTGCAGCACCTCCACTTGCCCCTTTTTTCAGGATGATAATTTCTAGCAAGTAGCCCAAACAAATCCACAATAGCAGTTAAGCAATTGCAAAGAATAGAAAACTCTGCTCCAGTTGACTTCACTGAAGCAGTGAGGAGATGCATCTGGCCGTAAGGAGAAACAGTCATCAGTTCCAAGCCCTGTCTCTGGCTGCAAAGGAACTGCAGCTGGCGGTGACTTGTTTTGCAGGACTGAGGACCACCAATGTTACTTAGCTCAAGGAAGGAATGAAGCAACTGCAAGCTGAGTGGGGTGCTTTCTCCTGAGAGTACCCAGAGTACTCAGCCTTCTGCACTGAGAAGAGTTTTCCAGGTGAGATTTCCCAGATTGCCACCATTGGCTTGACACCTTCTGTTTTAAAGGGAGCATTATCAATGCCCTTGGCTTGCATGCCAGTTTGATTGACTGGACCGCCCCCTGCTCATGGCACATTGGAGGTGCTTAGGGCATGGGAAACTGACCTGATCTGAACCCCTTGGACTAATGTGTGGATCAAATGTAGGTACAAATGCACCTCCCTGTTTGCAACACACACAAAATGGTTTCAGTTTCAGAGAAAATACATTTAGAACTCTGTATTTTGAGAGAAAACATGTATGGTATATATTAAATCTGTATGGAGATTTGCTATATGGCAATTCTTTAATGCTGATTTCATTTTTAAATTGTTGATTAATACAAAAATGGGATGGGCCTAAGTTATGGGTGAACATATGCAGAACTGATGGTCTCTGTGTCCATCCCAATATTGGACTTATGAATCCAATGTACCCTGTACATTGTAGCCAGTGTATGCTGGAGCCTGGCGGAGGGCAAATTCTGCAATTCTGAAGACTGCCAACCATCCACAAGTCTTTTAGAGTTCAGGCAGCAGGTATGTATGTATCCACATCTCCCACCATGCATACAACATAACTAATGTTTCATTCTCCTTAGAGACTGCAGCTACCAGAATGCAAACAGATGTACAAATGCATATATAGCCAGTGATTTTTCTGGGGATACTCAAGGGTACGCATTGCTGGCACCTCCCCCCCCCATTTTTTAAAAAAAGTGTGACATTTAGTATAACAACTTCATGGAGAGTACTGGCACCTTTTTTTCTAAGAGAGAGAGAGGGACAGAGAGAGAGAGAGAGAGGACTGTATATAACGATGTTATATTCTTGTAGAGAGTAAGAATGAGAGTCTTTGTGGTGTATGCTTTGAGCACTGAGCTAGGACCTGGAAGACCAGGGTTCAAATCACCACTCGGTCATGAAGCTTACTGGGTGACTTGGGGTCAGTAACTGCCTCTCAGCCTAACCTACCTCACATGGTTGTTGTGATAATTAAGGAAGGAGGGTGAGAACCATGTACACCACCTTTAGCTCCTTGACGAAAAAGATGGGATATAAATGCAAGAAAATAAATAACAGTACTTGTGCATTAATAATAAAATTAGGCTGAAGAAATGCCTTTGAACCAGATTCCTCTACCATCCCTAATCCTGACCAGTAGCCATTGACTGAATCTGTCTAATCCCCATTTAAAATTACCCATGCTGACAGCCATGGTCAACATCTTGAGATAGTGAACCCCATGTGTGGAGAAGTCCTTCCCTTGTATATCCTGAATCTTCTAACATTCAGCTTCATTCAGTGCCTACATTGGGTTTCTAGGATTCTAGGGAGGAAAATGAAACATTTGATGGTGGCGCCCAGAAACTGGAGCTTTATGTTGAGCTCTGTGCCTGGCTTCTGCTTTAACGTTTGGTCCTGGCTCTTATACAACTGGGTATTGGAGCCTAAACGTTAGAAGTGTTTGTCAAACTCTACCACTGCCAAGCATGTCTGCCTTAAGCTGTTTGAGAATTTAAAGCCATTCCTTTGCCAAGAGGCAATAGCCAAAGGGGGCCTAGCCCACTTTTTGTGGTTGCAGCCCTGCCCAGCTGCCTATAGAAGAAAGTCGTGTATATAACTAGCCTGCTGTGCAAAAATGTTTTGCCTCCACTGTCAGAGGCAGTATGCCTCTGGATGCTGGTTCCTGGGAAACACAAGCAGGGAGAAGGATCTGGTACTCAGGTCTTGCTTGTGGGCTTCCCATAGGCATCTGGCTAGCAAAGGGTCCTGAAAGGGATCCTGAAAGAGATGTGCCATCTACCTTGGCCAAGGTCAGGCCCACACATGAGGCATGGTGAGGCAACTGCCTTGGGTGGCAGGATCCATAGGGGCAGCAGATCCTAATTCCCTCCCCTTGATACTGATTCATCACTTTTTCCCTTAAGGGGAGGGAGGACACCGTTTTGTGGTTCACCTCAAGTGTCAAAATTCCTTGGTTTGGCCCTGCCTTGGCCTGTTCCAGCAAGTTCTTCCTATAACGAGACCCTGGTCTTCCTGGGTCACTAACAGAACAGTCTTTACTTCCAGGTAAATGAGTACAGACTCACTGTGTGGTATCATACCACTTTAAACAGCCATAGTTTTCCACAAAGAATCCTGGAAATTGTAGCTCTGTTAAAGGGGCTAAGAAAGTTATTAACAGACCTACAACTCTCAGCATGCTTAGCAAACTACACTTCCTAAGATTATTTGGGGGAAGCCCAAGTTTAAGTCGTATGATGCTGCATTAACTGTACAGTGCAGGCGGGGCCTAGCTGTTGCAGATGAGGAACAGGCTGGTTCTCCATTTAAAAAAAAAACAACTCTTTGGGAGGAAAGTGTTTCACAAGGACCATCTGACCCAGTATATATTCTTCTACACCAGGGGTTTGGAACCTCAAGCCAAGAGGCCAAATGTTGGCCTCAAGGCCCCTCTATTTCCCCTAGGCCATGTCCCTTTCACAGTCACACCCTCTTCCCCCAGGTCACACACCTCACCTGCATTGCTTCACATTCTCTTTGTGTGTTTTTGCCTGTGTGGAATGTTTACCTTGAACTCTGATAATGCCTCTGGCTTGCCTGGATGGGGGATAGGGAGGGGTGCATGACTGGAGCAAAAATCACCCTGTTGCACAAAGGTAACACATTCATCGCTACACCCACTTTCGTCTGTAACTCTGCTGTGGGCCCCAGAAGGCTCCTGTGCTGGTGAAGTTTCTTCACCCCTTTTCTATGTGGACCAGCAACACTTCCCAAGGTCTCATTTTGACTGGAGACTAAACTGGCAAGAGTCAGCCTTGCACCGAATTGTGCTTCAGGGAAGGAACATCTACTCTGTCCCTCTGTCTCTTTAGCTTTTAAATATGTTCCTTTTTCATTGCACTTGTAGCCGATTTCATGACTTTGGCACGCAGTTTGCATCCATAAATAATACATCCCTGTCATATAAGTTGATAAATGTGCATGCCAGGCTCTGTAAATCTATATTTATTCACACCATATGAACTGTTTATACTATTTATTTCAGCCATGGAATGGATAATTGCAAAGATAGCATGTGGCGGATGTTTCCTGAGCCTGGCAAGCCCGAACTCTGCCTCTCAAAGCAGTGGCCTGGTTATCTGCTTCGAAATCCACTCCCGCCTGAGTTGTCAAACATGTGCTGTACCATTTTGCTAGGACCTCCTCCCCCTCGCCCCAACATAGGTGCACCCAAAAGCACCAGTAAGCCTGGACTTGGAGGCAGATATCTGAGTACCTCCACTCAGCTCACTGAACAAGAGTGCCTCCAAGCGAGGATTTGTGTTGTACATTGGTCTGGAAGAGGTGCACATGGGGACAGAAAACCAGGATCTCCATTGTTGGAGGAGCTGACAGGACAGAGGCTTGGTCAATGCACTGTTCCTACAACCCCTGCTACCTTCCAACAATGGAGATCCTGCATCCCTCTCTTCCAGGCCCTTTGGAATTACCAGCAAGAAAGGGGATGGTGGTGGCCATGGGAAGCTTAAAACACTCTAGATCAGCTGGGAGGCAAGGCAGATAGATAGATAGAAATGGTCCTGGGAAGAAGCATGCCTCTCTTTCCTCCAACATATGGGCTCATCTGGAAATTGAACCCAGGACCTCTGATGTCCACAGCAAGAACCATG
Source organism: Podarcis filfolensis (assembly GCF_964270895.1). Taxonomy (NCBI): domain Eukaryota; kingdom Metazoa; phylum Chordata; class Lepidosauria; order Squamata; family Lacertidae; genus Podarcis; species Podarcis filfolensis. Next base: position 99,829,817 of record NC_139606.1, read on the forward strand.
CCCTTTTATCAGACTCCCCCAACCTAAGTCCATCTAGATCAGTGGTTCTCAACCTGTGGGTCCCCAGATTTTGTTGGACTACAATTTCCATCATCCCTGAGCTCTCACCTTGTTAGCTAGGGGTGATGGGAGTTGTAGTTCAACAACATCTGGGGACCCACAGGTTGAGAAAGGCTGATCTAGATGTTATTGGACTACAAGTCAAAGCATCCCTGGCCATTGGCCATGCTGGTTGGTGCTGATGGGATTTGGAGTCCAATGGCATCCACAGGCAGCAGGTTGGGGAAGGCCGCCTGCCTATCAAGCCTGACCTTCAAGGAGCCAAATAAATAAAGAAGCAAAATAATCTTGAAATCATTATACAGATATTCCTTTAGAACAGGGATGAGGAATCTGTGACCCTCCAGATGATACTGAACTACAAATCCCATCATCCCTCACCATTGGGGCTGACGGGATTGAGTCTAGCAACATGTGGAGGTCCACATTTCCCTACCCCTATTTTAAATTGTGCTTGCCCCAGACGAGTTATTCACTGCCATTCATTCACCGGCCTCACTTTCTGCCCAATGTTATCCTGGTGTGTTGAAAAGCGCAGTGCAAACGAGTAACGATCCTAATAGTGGCAGCAAGAAGAAAGCATGAAATGCATTCAGATGGCATTTTGGTACTTCCTTGTTGTGATTTAGAAAAAGAAATGTTCCAGTGGTTTAAAAACCTGCAAAATAACAGGAAATCTCTTAAATCGTACTTTCCATTCCTGTAGTCAAAAATGCATTCCAAGCCCTGGCTATAAACATAAGGCAAAAGACTAAGTGGTCACAGAGAGCTATATTTAGCTTTGATGAAACAGCATTCTGAAACTGGCTATGTTCTGAACTTTCTTTGAACACAGGCTTCCAAGGATTCAGAATGTGTACAGTTTTAATGAAGGCACATTTTAAATGGCCTGTTCTCGAGTACTGAGTTGGGTTTACTCTACTCTACTAAATAGAGCAGCTTACGGGGAGAGTTTGTCCATATTTTCGTAGCTGTGATTGTTAAGGAGATACACTTTTCTATAGGCATTTATGTAGCTTCTAGCAGATTGCTAAAGTTACTTTTTTAATAGGTGTTAATGGCTACAAGATGCTTGCTTGAATGTGCAAGGATGATCTGCTAGCTGCTAGATACAGGACACCCCCCCCCTGTTTCAGTGAGGACTAGAGGGAATCATAGAATTGTAGAGTTGGAAGGGACCCCAAGGGTCATCTAGTCCAACCCCATGCAATACAAGAATCTCAGCTAAAGCATCCCTGACAGATAGCCATCCAACCTCTACTTGAAAACCTCCAAGGCAGGAGAGCCCACCACCTCCTGAGGGAGAATGTTTCACTGTCAAACGGCTCTTACTGCCAGAAAGTTCTTCCTGGTGTTTAGTCGGAATCTCCTTTCTTGTAACTTGAAGCCATTTTTGAAACACTTTTGAATGCAGCCATTTCCCCCCAAAAAAATATTGTTTAGTTGGAGAACTGCAAAACTGCAATATTCAGAGAAGTCTGAATGTCAAGAGGTGTCTCTGTGCTGGTTTTCATATACAGTGGTACCTCAGGTTAAGAACTTAATTCGTTCCGGAGATCCATTCTTAACCTGAAACTGTTCTTAACCTGAGGTACCACTTTAGCTAATGGGGCCTCCTGCTGCTGCCACGCCGCCAGAGCACGATTTCTGTTCTCATCCTGAAGCATAGTTCTTAACCCGACGTACTATTTCTGGGTTAGCGGAGTCTGTAACCTGAAGCATCTGTAACCCAAGGTACCACTGTAGTTTCAGAAAGTGTGAAGAGAAGGGCTGTAGCTCAGGGGTTCTCTAGTACTGGGTTGGGTTTACTCTACTTGGCTGATCAAAAATAGAGCAGCTTATGGGGAGAGTTTGTCCCTATCATCTGCTTTGCATGTAGAAGGTCCCAAGTTGAACAACATCTCCAGGTAGGACTGGGGAAGACTTCATGCCTGAAATCATGGAGAGCCATTGCCACTCAATGTAGACATTACTGAACTAGTCCTCATTAAGTAGAAGGCAGCTCCCTGTGAATCTTGGTTTACTAAATTAAAGCTTCTCCCCCATATTTAGTTAGAAGCCTGTCAATCCCTGTGAATTCCTGCAGCAATTGAGAAGGAGTGATCTGTGTCTGCCTTGACACAGGGAATCTTCTCTTCACAGGTAGAGCTCCATGCTCTTTCTGTGTAGGAAAGGGCCATGAGAGACATACTTTTTAAATGTAAATATTTTTTTTAATACCGAAAAATAGCACCCATCATGATCCCTAACCCACTCACAATTCCCTAAAATGACCCCTCAACATTACCTGTTTATCAGCAGGCAGCAAAATGATGCTTTATTAACAAAACCCCTCTCATATTTGTTTCCTCTGCTTTCAAAATAGGAGCCTCGTTCATGATTTAAGTAGGCTACCACTTTCCAATTTGTAACAAAAGGTTGTCTAGACTTGCCATTAGTTTCTCATGTACAAATACAGGGCTGTGGTGGGGTCATGACGTGGTTTTTTTGCTTCACTTTTGTGTGTTCTCTGAACTATAAACAGTGGATAATCTTAACCAGTGCTCCCCCCCCTAAAAAACTGTTTAGGGGTACTCTCATTTTGACTCAAGAAAATCACCATTTTATAGTTCAAATCAGGAAAAATAAATACAGTAAATGGACAAAGTATAAAGAACATGCATTACCTCCACACATCCCACACTGCTTCACACACTGACGATTCACTGTGCTATTCAATGGAACTGATGATTCACCATGCTAGAGAAGAAACTATTTTTTTTTGTTTCTTCCCCTGTTAGATTCACAAAATACTTAGGGGTATGCGTACCCCCAGAAAAAAAGCACTGCCAGTGCCACATGGTATGGAAGCAAACTACGATGAACAACATGTATACTTGACAGTGGCCTAAGTTCACATGTTCAAACAAGAGAACAAAAGATGCCTATTCAAATTCGTACGAAACCCTAAGATTTATGGCTAGTTAGAAGCCTCCCTCATAGGGCAATGAACCCTAGAGTAAAGAGCAGGTAATTTGAGCATTGATGCCTTTTAGCGGATTAGGAGCTGGCTTTTCCAAGCCATTAGTGAAAGAGTAAATATGTTTTAAAAGCTAGACAAACTCAATGGGTGAACAGTTTGTTTCGGAAAGAGCATAAATCCTCGGGGTCCTCTAGACTAACTGTAGCCTGAAATGCCTTAAAAAAACAAAGATTTCCTTCGCTCTTAAACTCTCATAGTTCTTTCTGAAGTCCAGTGTCTGCCAGCCCAACACTTAAGGAGGGGCAAGCTGAGGCAAGAGACTCTCATCATCACAGGAAGTGAAGGACCTGGCTGGTGCTTTTTCTGAACTTCTGACCATTATGAAAGCTCTGAAGCATTCACAAACGTCTTGGATTTTATGTCAACCAGATCCCTCCTTCGTGAATCAAGGGATGTCTTAGAAAATGCAGTAAAAAAAAGAAGTAGTACAGATTCATCTTTGTTGTGTGTTTTTAACAAAGCATCTTGAGAATATTTATCCCCCGACGCATTACAAATGTGTGGATGTGCGAATACTGGCATGCGTCTGTCTCGGAAGACAACCGAGGAGTGTGCCTTTATGGGTGAAGTCAAACTGTTGGAGGGTTATGGTGCCTGCTGTGGCTGTAGAGACAGATTTGGGAGAGAGATGTTTTGTTGCAGCTGGGGCAGATGAAGGTGTCCAGTTGCACAACTGCAGATGCATCATTGTGTTTCTTCTCTCTGTGTTCCTCCCAGCAGTCATTCCTCTTCTGGTCACTGCTAGGGATACACGACTTAACACTCTGTCTCCAGGCCACTGTGGCTGTTGCAGCGGGGTTGGTGTTGCCAGCTTTCATGTCACATTTACAGACGTTATTGTAACACAGAGTTGGTCTGCCAACAGGCCTGGTGCCTGAAGCTAGCTCCTTGTAGAGCACGCCTTTGGGGAACTGCCATCTTCCATTCTGTGGACATGACTAAGCCAGCATAATTGCAAAATTTAGAGAATTGCAAATTTCAAAGGATGGCCACATTTTAGTTTGCATATTACTGTAGGTAAGAATTAGGCAAGTTTCCAATTAAATGGGAATTGACCTGATTTTCTCCCTGTTCCTGCGAGAGGGCACTTTACCCAGAGCTCCCTCAAACTCATCATCATCATCATCATAATTTATTATTTATACCCTGCCCATCTGGCTGGGTTTCCCCAGCCACTCTGGGCAGCTTCCAACAAATTATTAAAATACAGTGGTCTGTTAAACATTAAAAGCTTCCCTAAACAGGGCTGCCTTCAGATGTCTTCTAAAAGTCTGGTAGTTGTTCTTCTCTTTGACATCTAGTGGGAGGGCATTCCACAGGGCAGATGCCACTACCGAGAAGGTCCTCTGCTTGGTTCCCTGTAACTTGGCTTCTCACAGTGAGGGAACTGCCAGAAGGCCCTCGGCGCTGGATCTCAGTGTCTGGGGGTGGAGACGCTCCTTCAGGTATACTGGACCAAGGCCGTTTAGGGCCGTTTAGGGCTTTAAGGTTCAGCACCAACACTGAATTGTGCTCGGAAACGTACTGGCCCTCTTTTAGCTTTGTCAAAAACTCCAAAGTATCCAGCCTTTCTACATGGAGATTTCATTGCACTCTGGTGGACAATTGCCCTTTAGACTTATTTCCAGTGGCATCTGTCTAAACCTAAAGCGGCTAGTGGTCATTCCTTGTTCTTGACCTAATAAATTCCATAAGTAAATTTTGAAATGTGTGAGGGAAGCAAGATTCTCTCTGCCTCATATATATTTTATATATATATATATATATATATATATATATATATATATATATACCAACACAAAGCAGAGGGTTCCGTGGTGATGAGCATTGGTGAAGTTAGAATTTAAGTTCTACAGTTAATCATTTCATCTACCTTGTGTGTGCGGGGGTGAATCTCTTTACACAAGCAAGAAAGTTGCATGTTATGTTATAATGCCGACCAAAGGGCCCCTTCCTATCCTTTTTCTCTGTAAGCCTAGTAAGACTGGTATGTAACATCAAAGCATGTGGTATTAGGGTTGAACTTTTATCTCCACCAAGGACTGAAGAGCTATGGATTCCACATTGTTCATGTTTTCTTTCAAAACAGCCTTGACTCTCACCCTTTTGGGATCTGCATGTGTGAATGAGTGGATGTTTGTTATTGCCAGCATCACTGAGAACAGCAAAGTTAAACCCCTGGCCTCTGTGAAAGGCACAGAGGGGGCAAGCACTTAATATAAACACCCCGGTCACAGGAACATATCACAATGTTCTTAGTGAGGGCTATAATTCATCTCAAGTCAGTATGGTCCTACTTCCTCCCTTCTGTCTTATGTGAAAGAGAGAGCGAGAGAGCGTGAACAGATCTGAAAGGAAAATTATTAAGATAAAGGAGAGGGGTTATCGCTCAGGAACTAGGCACACATCTTGTCATATTCAGAAGACTCTGGGTTCAATTCCTGAGATGGGGAGAAATCTGGGAAAGACAGTTCTGATGCCCCATAGAGCTTCAGTGGTATAGAGAAGTTTTTTATGTTTGATGCTTTATTATGTTTTTGTATATGCTGGAAGCCACCCAGAGTGGCTGGGTCAACCCAGTCAGATGGGTGGGGCACAAATAATAAAGTTATTCTTATTAACTCTGGCCCCACTCATGAATGATCTCTGTGAAGGGAGAGTCTGTGGGTTGTATTCAAATTAGCATTGAAGCAAATGTTCCATCCTCCTCCCCTTCTCGTTCATCCTGCGCCCCCCAAATTTGTTCTGGGGTTGTTTAAAGTGTCAGAAGACTACAGCACCAGCTCTGTTCCAAACATGGTTTCTTCACCTCCACTTACTGGACACCCAAGAAGAGCCTGTTTCTCCCTGTTCTGGAGGATCCCATACCTCTCTGGAGCTGATATGAAAGAGGCACTGGGAAGTGGGGACCAGCAAAAATATTGTTGTCTCCTCTTCCTTGAGACTGGCAAACCTGTGGCACTCAAGTTGTGGTTGGACTCCAGCCCCCAAACAGCTCTAACCAATGTAGACGCTGGTCAGAGATGATGGAAGTTTTTTGTTTTTATTTATTATTGCATTTATATCCCACCTTTCCTCCCAGGATATCAAAGGGTGTCCACCTCATATCCTGGGAATCAAAAATATTCTCCCACCATTCACAACATATGTTTGTACACACACACACATGTCACATGTATACACCCATGGGGACAAAATGCCATGAAATATACAGTAAGTGGCATAGTTGATCTGTGATATTTGGTTTCTCTCACATCTGTTTGCAACAAACAAACAAACAAACAAACAAACAAACAGTCCTCGTAAAAATCACCAGCATTTTAAGGCTCATTTTTCCAAATACACTCATAATATGCACTTTTCCCCCAACACGTACATTTTTGCAAAGCAACCTTCACCCAAATAGGGCATATGTGCATGTTATTTTCATGAATATATGTAGTTTTATGCATACATTTCCCTAGTATACGCAATTTTGTACACAGGACTCAGCTGGAGAATTGCACTGCAAAATTCAGAGAAGAGTGCATTTCGAGGTACAGCTGCATTTCAGTTTGTAGATTGTTTCAGAAAATGAACTTTTGGTAAGTTGCCTTGAAATGCAAACTGAATCAAACTTCTTACCCATCCCGACTCACAACTGATGGTGCAGGATGTCTTGATGCACTGGCACTCCAGAAACAATATGTGTGCAGAAGTCAAGCTTGAGTGGAACAAGATAACAACAACAGCATTTTAACTCCTTATTCAGTTCTTGCAGCTGCAGATACAAGACCTGAAGTGTAATTGCTCTTTAAAGCTGAAAAGTCAGTTTCTAAATGCACAGAAGAGTTGGTTCTGCCTGGTCCGCAGCCAAGCAGACACTCCAATGCTCAACTTACACTCAGCATGCAAAGGCGCTGTTTGGGAAAGCTGAAAAGCATGCAGGGGAACTGATGCAACATCTGCCTCTACTTATGCTTGTCTCTTTAGACAATGCCATATATATCTTTCCCTTTTATAAACAAAAGCAGAGAACAGAGAAAAAAGAGCTTTCAGATAACCAAAACAGCTAAGTTAGGAATGGCAGGATGATGGAGTTAATCAAACAATTCATTTTGAAATGGCAGTCAAATATCCGTATGTATGTTTATTTTTTAGAAATGGAAAGTCAAAACAAAGAAATGAAGTTCAATTCCCTCCTAAAGCCATATGATGAAGTCATGCATAATTGGAAGTCCTGCAGGCATATTCTCCCCAAATGTTTATGATACAAAGTAAAAGCTCCCTTTCTGTCAAATCCTGGATTTATGAAACAAAGAGCAAAGTGCTGCAATTATGGCAAACTGGTAGGTTTCTGCACACAAGAAGAAGATGGGCACAATTCTGATATCAACAATGCCAATGGTCAGAATCCAGAGAAATTGTACTTTCATCTCCTTTGACACTCTGCTGCTGACCTCAGAGCCACCATGCTCTCAACAAAGAATACTTCAAGGGAGGCCCCACAGCAAGATGGGTGAACTTGACATTATTGGCAAATTTGCTGACTGATTCTGTTTGGTTTGGACTAAATTGGAACTGCTTATTTCTGTCCCACTCTGGGTGTTACATTAGCAGAACCGAGCTAGGAAGACAGTATCGACTGTGATGGCTGTTGTGAGTGGGTCACTTTTCTTACATTGCAAACATCTAGGTCAACTGTGGCATTTGTAGGCACTAAACTTAAGAGGGGACGAATGAGAAGCTGTGGGGAAAGCAGCAGGGCAAACAGAAAACCGTTTGGACACATATTTTTTAGGCACGGGACAAGCGTATGTGTGGACAAGCCCTTAGTCTTGCACCTAAAGCTCAGCAAAGAGAATGCCTGCCTAATCTCAGTTGGGAGGGAGTTCAGCCCAGTATACCTGAAGGAGCGTCTCCACCCTCATCGTTCTGCCCAGACACTGAGGTCCAGTGCCGAGGGCCTTCTGGTGATTCCCTCACTGCGAGAAGCAAAGCTACAGGGAACTAGGCAGAGGGCCTTCTTGGTAGTGGCACCCACCCTGTGGAATGCCCTCCCACCAGATGTCAAAGAGAGCAACAACTACCAGACTTTTAGAAGACATCTGAAAGCAGCCCTGTTCAGGGAAGTTTTTAATGTGTGACATTTTAATGTATTTTTAATCTTTGTTGGAAGCTGCCCAGAGTGGCTGGGGAGACCCATCCAGATGCGTGGGGTACAAATAATAAATTCTTCTTCTTCTTCTTCTTCTTCTTCTTCTTCTTCTTCTTCTTCTTCTTCTTCTTCTTCTTCTTCTTGGCACAGGATGTGTTTGATGGGTTTCATGAGGCAAGGTTTGCCTTTAAATGCAGACTGGATCAAATTTCTTCCCTATCTGACCTTGAAAACCCCCACTGATTTTACTGAGTGAGGAATGCCTTTCTTTGGTGAGTGAATTAAAAAGGCAGTTCTTGCGGTATAGGATGCAAATGTTGGTTTAGGGCCAGTCTGGGAAAGCTGTAGTCCTTCCAATGTTGTTGGACTGCATCTACCACCATCCCTGACCATCCAGGCCATTGGAGTCCAGCTATGGGAGAGCAAGCTCTGATGTTTCCTCAGAAAGCATCAAACAGAGGCAGAGCCTCATGTAGCTGCAGTGTCCCTGTTGCTAGCCACACCCTTACCGGAAGGTGCCTTTTTGGTTAAAGTGCCCTTGCCTCCTCCATCAAGGAAGAATCTGGTCTCATTGGGGTCTCTGTGATGGAATCCTCTAAGTCTGAGAACAGCACTACATCCTCAGGGCACTAGCATCTATGGTTGATCTAGTGGACGTGCTTCCGTGTGCCCTTCCCCTTCTTTTCCCTTCTCTCCTCACCCTCATCCCTTAAACAAAAGGGATCAGAAACCAAGATAATGCCAATTGGCTAGCCAGATGTTTCAGGGCATGAAAGTTGTCTCCTGTCCCCAGTTCTCCCCACCATCTGATGGGGCGGTACCCTGTATCCACACAGAACTGCCACATGCCTCTCTGATGCATCGCAAAGAGCAGTAGATTTCTCTTTCTTTTGTTTTTTTCTAAAGAGAAATTTGATTCTCTAGTTGGATTTGTTTCAGCAGCAGACCGGCCGACAGCACTTTCTGTTGCCTCACCTGGAATGGGTCTTTTACATTTCTGACATGCTTTTGGCAAGGAAATAAGCTGAGTAAGGAGAAGTCTAGAAGGATCAAATCTCTGCCTAGCTTGAGTCCAGCACTTCCTTTGTGATCTGTAACGTTTTGAAAGGTAATCAGGGACCTGACCGTGAAATGGGCTACAAGATGAAAAAGAAAAGAAGACTTTTTTCAGGAAACTCTTCCCCCTGCAGCCGCCACCCTATCTCAGGCTCCTTTATCAGAGCCTTTGTGTGTTGCTGACATTCAACAGGGCATGCATGGTCCCAACAATTATGTTTTCTTGTGAGCAAACTTGGCATCTGAAGCCTCCATTTTGCAGGTCTCTCTCAACAGATGCCATTGATATTTATGTGGGATATCTTTCTATGAGAGGGGATATTTCTTCAGATAGTAAAGGTAAAGGGACCCTGACCATTAGGTCCAGTCGTGACCGACTTGTTGTGGTGCTCATCTCACTTTATTGGCCAAGGGAGCCGGTGTACATCTTCCGGGTCATGGGTCCAGAATGACTAAGCTGCTTCTGGCGAACCAGAGCAGCACATGGAAACACCATTTACCTTCCCTCTGGAGCGGTACCTATTTATCTACTTGCACTTTGACGTGCTTTCGAACTGCTAGATTGGCAGGAGCAGGGACCGAGCAACGGGAGCTGACCCCGTCGCGGGGATTCGAATCGCCGACCTTCTGATTGGCAAGTCCTAGGCTCTGTGGTTTAACCCACAGCACCACCCACGTCCCATTTCTTCAGATGCAAAAGGCCTAAAAGCAAAGATAGTTAATGGCACTGAGGAAAGGACCACCAGTGAAAGACTCTGTGTGAGAGGCAGGGAAGGGAAGATAGATCTCCCACGGTGGGAAAAGAAAGGGATGCTCGGGTTAAGATCGACCCTTGAGAGAGGACTTTGCATTATTATTATGTTCTCTTTCCCTTTTTGTTTTGATTTAGATTAGTCTTTTAAAAAATTGTATTGCATTATGAAAAAGCCTTAAAAAAATTTTTTTTGAGGGGGAAGGGAGGAAAGGACCACCACAATAAAAAACAACCAATGGCATGAAAGAAAGAATGCCAGGCACGCACGGACACACACACTCACACAAATCAATGCACGGCATTGAGGAAAGGATACTGCAAGAATTTTGCCAGGAAAAATGGATGAGTTCAAGGAGTCAAGAGTTGATGGGATGCTAGAAACATAGGATGATATCCAACTGACTAAAATCAATGGATTTAAGTAAGTCTGTTGATATCAGTGAGTCTACTTCAGAGTATGATTTAGTTGACTCCCACCCATGAGATAATTCAAGTGCAGACCAGGACGTAAGGATGTGGAGATGCTTGCTTTATATACCATTGGACTGTGTGAATTGCAAAACTACCTGCCTGGTGATAATAAATAAAATAATAATAATAATAATAATAATAATAATAATAATAATAATAATATTTTATTTATACGCCACCCTCCCCGGCCAAGACCAGGCTCAGGGCGGCTAACACTGAATATAAATACGATAAAAACATAAAAAACAAACAAACAAAAACAGTTGATTAAAATATAAGTTAGAATACAGTTTAAAATGCAGCTTAAAATGCAGCCTCATTTTAGTGATAGCCCATAGATCAAAGCCATAAGGGGAGAAAACGTCGAATATTCACCAGGGCCAACTATCCATGCTGGTCCTACATGGGCCAGCAAAAAGAGCCAAGGAAAATTTATATAAAAATCCCATATAAGGGGTTCCATCCCAAAAAATAAAAATAAATGAGAGGGGAGGTTAGACTGAGTCCAGCCCAAAGGCCAGGCGGAACAGCTCCGTCTTGCAGGCCCTGCGGAAAGTTGTCAAATCCTGCAGAGCCCTGATCTCTTGTGGTAGGGCGTTCCACCAGGCTAGGACCATAGCTGAAAAGGCCCTGGCCCTGATTAAGGCCAATCTAACCTCCTTGGGGCTCAGAACTTCCAAAGTGTTGTTATTTATGGAGCTTAAGGTTCTCCGCAGGGCATACCAGGAGAGGCAGTCCCATAGGTACAAGGGTTCTAGGCTGCATAGGGCTTTAAAGGTCAAAACCAGCACCTTAAACCTGACCCTGTACTCCACCGGGAGCCAGTGCAGCTGATACAGCACTGGATGAATGTGATCTCGCAGTGAGGACCCTGTAAGGACCCGCTGGAGTTTCTGGGTCAGCTTCAAGGCCAGCCGCACTTAAAGTGAATTACAGTAATCAAGCCTGGACGTGACCATCACATGGATCACTGTGGCCAGATTGGGACCAGAAAGGTAAGGGACCAACTGCTTAATATGGAGAAGATGGAAAAATGTCGCCTTTGCTATAGCTGCAACCTGCGCCTCCATAGAGAGGGAGGCATTGAATGTGTGTGTGTGTGTGTGTGTGTGTGTGTGTGTGAGAGAGAGAGAGAGAGAGAGAGAGAGAGAGAGAGAGAGAGAGAGAGAGATGAGGTTCCTTTCCTGCGTCTCATACTTAGGGAACATTCCTGTATAATTTTATGAATGAGCTGTAAAATGGAGAAAAATATGATTACAAATGTCCTCAAAACTGTTGCAGAACATCAGCACCCTTTAAATAAATTTGCAGTCAGTGTTCCTCTTGTAATGTTTGCCATGGGTGTTGTGAAAGGTGTTTCCACTTTGGCACATTACCGTTCTAAATTTGGAGGTGTCTTCCCTCATTGGCGCACGGGTGAGCTATTCGCCTAATCTCTGTTGACACTCGTGGGTGTCACATGGAAATTGTAAGTCCCCAACAGATTCCAAGAAGAAGACTTTCTGCTAGTGTCCTTTTACTTGGAGCTGGGAATTTCTCGACACTTGGTTTACATCTGCAAAGGGCTGTTTTGGAGGACCAATGTCCCAAATCCCAAACCATACACAAATATGGTGTTTTGAGGTGGAGAGTTTGCGAAACTCCAAACATATTTTGGAAGCCACTGACACAGCCATGGGAATGTTCCACTATCTTCCTTACATCATCTTTCCATTTAGTCAAAGAACAGGGCGGCAGGGTTGCATGGAGACAGCCACAAAACCATAGTGACAGCATTGGCCCATCCCAAAGCACTCCCATTTATAGGGATACCAGTTACACACCTATGTTTGCAGCAAATTAGCAGTGTGGGTTTTTTGGTCTGGAATTGCTCTCTGCCAGGATGTGGGATTTGTACTGAGCAGAATCATCCTTTTGCTGAAACGGACAACCTCCAGTGCTTTCTACTGCAATTGCCAGAACACCTCTTCCTCTTATAAGTACACATAATACTGTCATAAGATTGGTGGGTTGAGCTGGATGGCCTATCAGGGACCCTTCCAACCTTGTAATTCTGTGGCTGATGAAAAGTGCCTGCTAAAATGGTAAAAAACAGTTGGACAGAAGATTGCCCCATTAGGCCAGGCCTAGCCTGGTGAACCTCCTCTGTTATGGAAATTGGACCAATGGGGTGCGATACTTGGCCTTTTCAATACATCTTTCCATCTCCCTTGGCTGTGAATGATGTCATCAAGCAGTGTGTGTGTGTGTGTGTGTGTGTCAGTGACAGTTAGAAGGAGAGTGAAGGCAATGTGAGAAAGTCAGATTTTTGTCTTTGTAAAAGTTTATTGGAGGTATTAGCTGTTCACCTAGGAATATGAAATGGCAGTAGGGAGTTTGGAACATCTTTCAAAACGTTAAAGCTGTACCTCCACTTGCACTTAATCATCATATCTGTAAATCTATTGGCTGTTTTATTTTTTGATTGTCTTTATTGTACATCGCCTTGAGATGGTTGTTTAGAAGGCGATTAATAAATCAATAATGATGATAATAATAATAATAATAGTTTTTGCTGTTGTTGGCATCCGTCTGTCTTGTGAGACAATAGTGTGCCTCCTTTTGAATTATGGTGCTGGAGGAGACTCTGGAGAGTCCCATGGACTGCAAGATCAAACCTATCCATTCTTTAGGAAATCAGCCCTGAGTGCTCACTGGAAGGACAGATCCTGAAGCTGAGGCTCCAATACTTTGGCCACCTCATGAGAAGAGAAGACTCCCTGCAAAAGACCCTGATGTTGGGAAAGATTGAGGGCACAAGGAGAAGGGGACGACAGAGGACGAGATGGTTGGACAGTGTTCTTGAAGCTACCAGCATGAGTTTGACCAAACTGCGGGAGGCAGGGAAGACAGAAGTGCCTGGCGTGCTCTCTCTGACTAAACGACTAAACAACAACAAGTGTGCCTCCAGGAGTGAAATCAAACTGCAGGAGAACCACAGAGCCTGCTGTATCTGCAGAGATACATAACTCATAGCTGCTGCCTCCTGCATTGTTTTTTTGCTGTGTTAGCACCACCCAAGTGACCTCTCTGGGTCACAAGCTTGGGCAATGTGTGCGGAGATCCTGGGCTGTCCAGATGACAGGAGACACCTCTCAGCCTCGCTGATGAAAGGAAAGCAGAGCAATATGTTTGGCAGTGAGTTTCATGACTGAATGGAGATTTGAACCCTGGCCTCCCCAGTCCTAGCTTGACACTTTATCCACTGTGCAATACTGGCTCTGCACTTCTGAATTTGCCACTGAATCCTATACTCCTGCCACCCCACCAACCTCCCTTTTATTTGCCCCTCTCCTTCCTGCTAAGTGACCCACCTGCCAGAAACCAACTTGTGAGCTGCTTTTGGTTTAGAGCTGCAAGTAAGGGAGCAGGAGCTGGGAAAGCAGCCTAACAAACTCTCTTAACTGTGGAGCATCTCACATAATGAATAGTTCTGGTATTATTTTTTATTACCGATAGTAGCAGCAGCAGGAGGAGGAGGAGTACACAATGGGCACAACAAACCACTCAGAAAGGACTTTGTTCAGATTTGCAGGTCGAGCGGTTTGCATAGCTGTGGATGGTTTTTTTGGTTTTTTTGCCCTGCCCCAAATTGTGGGGGGGGGGGGAGGGTTGCTTTTGCTTCCTTCAGCTATTTAAAACATAAGCTTGCATGAAATCAATTTGGATTCCTTGTGGATGAGGTAACAGGCCTTGGACCAAGTTTAGTTTCAAAATATGTTCTAAGGTGACTCAAAGAAGACTGGAAATTTTCCCCTAAAGCGGAGGAGGATGTTCTAATCCCCTGTTGGTATTTGGGTTACTGGTGCCTGTTCTGCACACTGGTTGCAAGAGCCCGCCAAAGTGGAGCAGTTAAGAAAAACCACCTCATTTATTTCGGCATAAGGCAAATGAGTAACTGCTTAATTCTTCTCTGAAAAATCAACAGGAGGGAGAACAAGAATTAAACTTAGCAGGATTGTGGCCATAACGATTTATTTATTTACTTGCATGTTTATATTAAAATTTATATGCTGCTTTTCGGCACTGTAATATGCAATCGTATTAAGATGGACACAACAGAGGGAATGTGTTTGCATGGATTTCTATTCTTACCTGAGGTAGCCCTACTCAGAGTAGACCCACTGAAGTTAGTGGGCATGACTATCCAAAGTTAATTGATTTCAATGTGTCTACTCAGAATAGAATTATAGCTGAGTTCCACACTTTGCGTGCTCGGTTTCTGACCTTCTAACTGTTTCCAGCTGCAGCCTTACCAGTGTTGGCCAAAACATTTTGCTGCCTTATCGCAGGACACATTTTGGCCAAGCAAAAGAAGCTGAGGAGGGTGCTGAGTTGAGCCTAGAAGAAGAAGAGTTTGGATTTGATATCCTGCCTTTCACTCCCCTTCAGGAGTCTCAAAGCGGCTAACAATCTCCTTTCCCTTCCTCCCCCACAACAAACACTCTGTGAGGTGAGTGGGGCTGAGAGACTTCAAAGAAGTGTGACTGGCCCAAGGTCACCCAGCAGCGGAGACGCGAACCCAGTTCACCAGATTACAAGACTACCACTCTTAACCACTACACCACACTGGCCTAGACTTGGAGGGCCACTTTTCATAGAATCACAGAGTAGGAAGAAACCACAAGGGTCATCTAGTCCAACCTCCTGCAATGTAGGAATTTTTTGCCCGACTTAGGGCTCAAACCCACAACCCCAAGTTTAAGTGTCTTATGCTTTACCAACCGAGCTATGCATGTCAATCTCCCAGGCTTGCAGTTCCCCATTCCCATACCTTCCAACATTTTTTCCGATGAAAATAGGGACTTCCCATTCCATAATAATAATTTTACTATTTATACCCCACTCATCTGACTGGGTTGCTCCAGCTGCTCTGGGCAACAGAGCTTCCAACATATATAAAAACATAATAAAACATTAAATATGAAAAAAACATAACCCTCTTCCCTATACAGGGCTGCCTCCAGGGTTCGGATGGCTCCATACCCTCCAACATTTCTCTGATAAAAATAGGGATGTCCTAAGGAAAAGCAGGACATTCCAGGATCAAATCAGAAACTGGGACAGCTTCTCTAACTTGGGGGCTGTCCCTGGAAAATAGGGACACTTGGAGGATCTGCATTCCTGCCTTAGCCAAAGTCTTCTTCTTTTGCGATCACTTGTAGCCAAGTAAGATTGTCTTCCATAAACACGGTTTTAACAATGGTCCATAAGTGACTGTGGAGGCCAATTCTGGATTCACACGTCCTTCCACAGTGGGGACATTGGTTTCCGGGTGGGAATTTATCACAGTGTGGATTTGCCAAGTGTGCCTTCCTCTTAGCACCACTGTGCCTCTTGGGCTTGCTGATCAGAAGACCGGTGGTTTGAATCCCCGCAATGGGGTGAGCTCCCAGATCCTGCCAACCCAGCAGCTTGAAAGCACACCAGTTCAAGTAGATAAATAGGTACCACTGTGGTGGGAAGGTAAACGGCATTTCCGTGCGCTCTGGTTTCTGTCACCACATCCCGTTGCACCAGAAGCGGTTTAGTTATGCTGGCCACATGACCCAGAGAGCTGTCTGTGGACATACGCCGGCTCCCTCGGCCTGAAAAGCAAGATGAGTGCCACAACTCCAAAGTCGCTTTTGATTGGACTTCACCGTCCTTGGGTCCTTTACCTTTACCTTTTTACCCCATGTACTGTATGTATAAAGCACTATTATTTCACTTTAACAGTCAGAGCTTTTCCCAGGAATCCTGGAAACTGCACTTTGTTAAGGGTGTTGACAGTAGTTAGGAGACCAGAGTGGTTTAATTCTCTTCCCAGGGAATTCTGGCGATTGTAGCTCCCTGAGGGGAATGGAGGTCCCTTAACAATTCTCAGCATCTTCAACAAACTGCAGCTCATTCATTCAGGTGGTTGTGACTGTTCAAAGTGGCATACGGGTGCTTTAGATGTCTGGTGCAGAAGTGGCATAAAAAACAGGGCTGAGGCCTGTGATGCTTTCTTTGGGTGCCTTGAGCAGAAAGAGCCCAAGTCCTCTGGATGAAGTGGGGAGAGGGCTGGGTAGTCTTCATGCATAAGGAGCCCCAAGGCAGTTTACATAGTAAAAAAAGAAAAAAGAAATACAGCATTTGAACACACCAACCAAGCAGACGAAAATTACTGACTTGTATGGGACCAAAGGCTTGTTGGAACATGTGAGTGACTCAGGCAAGGCAAGGCAAGAAGCAAAGAGGCTAGGCAGGCACAGAGTTGGCCTGGGCCCATTCCCCTTTGCCAAAAAGCACTCCGGAGTCTGTCACCCACACCACAACTATCGGAGACACCAAAGTGTCATGCCACTGGGATTGCTGGATGCAGCCCCCCTCCCCCTGTTTCATTTTTGGGTTTTTTAGATTTGTTTGCGCAAGGTTTCAACGAAGCAGAGATCTTAACAGTCAAGAAAATAGTGTGTTTGGAACGAGAAGAGAACAAAGATACAATCTTATAAGATCATTACTTCACAATTTACAATGGAGCTATTGACATAACGTTATGGTGCAATGTTTTTCCAAAAGCCCTAATCTTGCAGAGCAAAGAAAACAAAACAGTGTACTTGGAAATGGAAGAGAGCAAAACAACCATGTTACCAGGCTGATAGTGAAACTCCTACAAATGAACTAATAATGTAAATAATTGTAAAATTCCCACATGCTCGTCGTTTAACAAACCAGATACCACATAGATTTGGAAGGCAATTTGTGGGTCACCAAGTCCAACCTTTGTGTGTAAAAGTTCTCAAGACTTGCAATCCTCTACCAGCAACTTTTTTCTTGCTCTTTCATGTATTAATCTCCCTCTGCTGAATATAGTGCCTGGGCAGTCTAGAAATGATCCCTTCCCGATCACTGTATTTGGAGCCAAGAAGATACACTGAACATCTATTTTTACACTAACAACATATTTCTAAACATGTTCAGAAACAGAAAGAGTGGAGAGAGCAGTGTGAGTGTGGACTGCGGCCTGCCCTGAATTCCCCAAGGTAGCCTGCTACCCTCAAGTTGCCAGTGTCAAAGTACAGTTCAGCTGCCAGGCTGGTAGACCTTTGTTGAATGGAGAGACCTCTTGTCACCTACACTTTTGCCTCAGGCAGCAAAATGCCTTGAGCAGGATCACAAGAAAGATAGCTACTAGCCAGAATGACTATGGTCTGCATCCACGGTTGGAGGCAGAATGCCCCTCAGCGCCAATTGTTGGGAATCGCAAGTGGGGAGGGTTCTGCTGTGCTCAAGTTCTGCTTGCAAGCTTCTCAAAGGCATCTGCAAGAATAGGATGCTGGGCTGGATGGGCCAATGGCCTGATCCGTCAGACTCTTTTTATGTTGTATAGTTTTAAGTCCTATTCGTACTTACGGGACTGCCTCTCCTGGTATGCCCCACAGAGGACCTTAAGGTCCATGAATAACCATAGTTTAGAGGTCCCGGGCCCTAAGGAAGTCAGACTATCCTCCACCAGGGCCAGGGCCTTTTCAGTGATGGCTCCAACCTGGTGGAATGCTCTGTCCCATGAGACTAGGGTCCTTCAGGATTTAATCTCCTTCCGTCGGACCTGTGAGACAGAGCTATTCTGCCTGGCCTTTAATTTGAATTTAGCCCGATCTTTTATTTCCCTTCTTTTCCCTCCCCCTCCCCTTTTATGAAGATAACCCGCTCTGAGACCCCACAGCTAATTCTCCCCTGGCCTCCTCGCTGGCCCAAGTAGGACCAATTCAGCCAGCTAGCCCTGGGGATTATCTAATTGATTTTTGAATTTTGAATTTTATTGTTATTCATGTTTTCATACTGTATTTTATGCTGTTTTTATAATTAAATGTTTTAAAGTGTTTTAAATTTCTTGTTAGCCACCCTGAGCCCAGTTTTTGAACCAGGAAGGGCGGGGTATAAATAAAAATGTATTTATTATTATTATTATTATTATTATTAAGTTCAATGGGTAGACCTGGCCTCTGAGAGGGAGAGTGTGGGAGAGAGAGAGAGAGAGAGAGAGAGAGAGAGAGAGAGAGAGATGCAAATAGATTATTAGTAGACCCAATCTTCCCAGGAAAAGAAGGGGATTAGGTTGCAGCAATAGGTCTTACTTCAGAATGACCGCTCCCCGCTTAAAACGGGGGACGCCCTTTGCGTGGACGCGTGCAGCCCCTAGATCTGGAGCGGCTCCAACAGCATAGGCTTGGCTTTGCCTTCCCTCAGGTGGGATACCTGGAGGTCTCCGCCTACCTCAGTCAGTTGTCCAATCCCACCTGGGGGAAGCGTTGCCAAGGAGACCAGGCCAGGTAGGGGAGGGATTACCTGCCCACACAATAGAGGGAGGATCTTACCTGGGAATCCTCACTTGGCTCCAGAGCTTCTCCCACCCTACCCACCCTCAGTTAATGTCTTATTTTGCAGGTTAACTTTTCTTCACAGGTTTTGCAGGTTAACTTTTCTTCACAGGTATGCGGGTGCTGCTACGTTAAGGTCGCTGTTAAAGGGCTGGAAAGGAATTTCCCTGCATTGGCAGGTTTCGCCTTTCCCATAGCAAAACGTCACAACTTTGGCGGTATCAGGCCTTGGGTGGAATACTTTTGTCCATCTTCCTCTTTGCGGCGGCGATACCAGGGTTCCCCGTTAAAGGGGTTTTCTAAGGGAGGCTTTGACCGTACGCCGAAAGGTCGTCATTGCTCTCCCCTGCGGCGGCGGCATTACGGGGGCGGCTATCTCTGCTTGAACATATGTTCTCCAGAGCCGGCCCATCCCCCCCCCCACACACTGGATAACCCTAATGCTCCCTAGGTCCCCGGCTGGGGACTGGGGAGGGAGAACGCCCAATGCCTGAGCCAAGGTCTACCCACATTTGAAAGTTAATAAAGTTGTGGCCAATTTAATCCCATAGCACGTTGTCTTGAGTCGTTATTCCACATGACGGGGGGACCGCGCGGGATCTGGGGACTCCGCCTGTCCACGCAATAAAGATTGTGTCATAAATAGCACATCCTTTAACTGAATGGAACCTATGTCATTAAAAGTTTGGGGTTACTCATTGCTTTTATTAGTATTATTTCTACCACTTGGTGCTCCAAGCAACATGCAATGAACAAAATCTACATTAAAATTTGCAGATACCATACAATGTAACCCAGTAGCAGAGATACAATAAAACCAGAGAGCAATTAAAATTCTATTAAATTACAAAGCATCAGCAATAAAGTTCCCTTCCTTAGCAGTAATCTCTGAATTAGTAAAGAGGAATGGATTTTATATGCCGATAGAAGGATCAGGTGCACTTCCTTCTGTAGGGTCCCTCCAAAGTCCAGGCACAGCACCAAGAATGCTCCACACCAAGCCCTTAGAACAGGGTGTGGGGAATCTTTGTGGCCTAGTGAGTCAGATCCTTATCTGTTCCCACTCCTGAGGGCCAACTTTGACGCACAGACCCCAATCAAAGTGCCTTGCGCAGCTCTGTCCAGGCACCCAACAGCTAGCTAGTTGTTGAGCACTAGGGAACCAAGGTGCGAGGGGCTTTGCCAGCCCTATGTATGTTAAAAAGCCACATGTAGGGCTTTCAAAGTTTCTTTCTGAAAGGATCAGCTATGCAATCAAATTCCCCACAGGGAACTCAGTCACGTAGCCAATCCAGCATGGTTGAAGGCAGTGCGCAACACAGTTGATAGGGCTTCAGCTGTGGTTTCTGCAGGGATTGGCTTTCTGATTGTGTTCCTTAAAAGGAATTCCATTGTGCAGCCCAGCCAATTGTGCCTCTACCTGCCCCATATCTGACATTGCATACCATGTCACTTGTGGGACAGGTGGCCCTGGTTTGGGGAAAACGGCCTCATGAGTCAAACTGGGACGCTCCCTTAGAACAATGGTGAATCATGGTGGCCCCGCATATTCTCATTGCCTGGGAAGGCACCCATGAGAAGAAGGTGCCTCCTTACAGATATCATTCTGGGCTTTAAGACTAAGTGGATGCGGGCACTGATTTGGGCTCAAAAACTAATGGGAAGCCAGTGCAGAAGGGTCAGAGCAGGTATGGTGCTCCCCCAGCACTTTTTTGGGGGGGTTACATTTAACAAATTGCCTTGTTCCATACCAGCTATACAGAAGGACTTAAAAGGGACGCGGGTGGCGCTGTGGGTTAAACCACAGAGCCTAGGACTTGCCGACCAGAAGGTTGGCGGATCGAATCCCCATGACAGGGTGAGTTCCCGTTGCTTGGTCCCTGCTCCTGCCAACCTAGCAGTTCAAAAGCACATCAAAGTGCAAGTAGATAAATAGGTACTGCTCTGGCGGGAAGGTAAACGGCGTTTCCGTGCGCTGCTCTGGTTCACCAGAAGCAGCTTAGTCATGCTGGCCACACGACCCGGAAGCTGTACGCCGGCTCCCTTGGCCAATAAAGCGAGATGAGCGCCACAACCCCAGAATCAGTCACAACTGGACCTAATGGTCAGGGGTCCCTTTACCTTTACCTTTACACAACACTCTCAAGTCCTTTGTTGGAACACTTCTCTGGCTTTCTGTGTTTCACTGAAAGCTGCGGGGAAGGCATTGTGAGGTAGCTTCTCCCTTTAGGCCTTTTTTGGATCAGAAGGCACAGGCAGCTAGGGAGGCTGCAGAGCACTACGGAATTGTTTAATGGAAAGAGAAATGTGCACAACTGGGGAGGGACAAATATATAGATTCCCAGTCTTTCTCATTTTCCCCCAACTAAAATTCACTTCTCTTTATTTCTACAATAGTTTGCCATTTTTTATTTTTAAAAATCCCAATGAAAATTAATCAACAGCTTAATGAAAAAAATAGTCTAAAATACATTTTTATTTGCAGTTTTTACTAACTGACACATTTTGGTAACATGCAATTGCCTCTAATATGTTTTCTCTGGGTTATTTCTCTCTCTCTCTCTCTCTCTCTCTCTCTCTCTCTCTCTCTCTCTCACACACACACACACACACACACACACACAGATTCTCATAAAAATGAAAAAAAAAAAATTCTTCCATCCCTACACAGCACCCACAGCAACCTCATAATAATCAGGTAAGCTGAACCCCACCCTCACCAAAATGCTAAATAACTTACCATATACCGTGGGGAGAGGGAGAGAGAAAATGGAGAAAATTTTCAAGACTTTGTATTGGTGAGAATGGTGTGGCTCTAGGGGACACACATTATGTTACTTGCACAATGACTTATCTTCTAGGGAACTACTATATAAAAGACATAGGATGTAATAGTGTTGAGTAACATGCTGTTTTAGTCTACACGAGTCAACTACTAGCTGGAGTTGTGAATGAGGAAATGGTGATGGATCCATTCATGTTTATTTTAGGATTGCTTTTTTCAATGCTGAGATTAACCAAAATTCTTTGCAAAAAGTAACATTGGAACATGGAATGCCAGCAGTAGCTGGCAAAGTGGTTCACCAGCAGCAACCAACCACTCCTGCTGCTTTGGCAGAGTGATCATGTAATCTTCCTCCCTCCTCCACATAATAGTTAGCACTGCAAAACCCATGCTGTAACATTGCTGCGCTGCAAATTTCCTTGATCCACTGTGCTTCATTGGCTGCTGCTTAACAGGGGTGGGGACACTGAACACTGACATCACACAACAGTAGGCTAACATCGCATCATCACACCTTTTATAGTACAATATGAAACTCAGAAAGAGGAGAGGAGGAGATGTGTTGCCATGCTTGCTTGGGACATGTCCACATCTGCAAATGACTTCTCTGCGTTCAGGGAACAAACCTTTCTGAAACACAAATTATTATAGGAAAATCAACTCCAACATCCCCTGTCACCCTCACTCTATTCTCCCAGAGAACAAGCCACTTCTTTGATAAAGCTAACCTAGAATCTAGCACCTTTTCTGAATTCAAGGAGCATGCAAGAGTAGTTTTAGATATTTTTTTTTAATGGCCCAGAGTGCCTTTGTAGAGTACTCAGGGGGCAACTGAGGTGAGATCAGAGCATTTTGAAAAGGAGCATTCTTGGGAAAGTGCAACAGATAGCAAATTATTGATTAAATGTGAAGGTTGTCCCAAGTAGAGGAGAAGGAACCAGAAGTGGGATTTTGGCCAGTTGTGGAGGCTGTGTGGTGGATTGCTTCAGTTTCTGAGGAGGTGAGAGAATGGGGAATTCCAAGAGGAATTGAAACGTGGGAGAAAGAAAGAGGGGAAGGGTTTTTACCTTGTTGCTAAGGTTCACTGCTCCTTCTGTGTTCAGATGGAGCATGAGAAAGCAAATATAGCTCATAAAATGGCACCCAAGACAAGGTTTAGTGCATGTGTGCTGGCCTGCAAATGGCTGAACTCACAACAGTTATGTCACATAGCGAAAGCACAACACTCCAGGTAGTAAAGGAAGTCAATTCCTGGGTGTAGCTTACAACGAAAGAGCAACGATTGGGAAGAGACAGGAACCACCTGTCTGAAAGCAGGCTAAGTCTTGCTATGTTCACACGAAAGCTCATACCAAGAACTAACTTAGTTGGTCTTTAAGGTGCTACTGGAAAGAAAAAAATTTTTTTGTTTTGACTATGGCAGACCAACACGGCTACCTATCTGTAACTGGAACTATGTTTATCACAGTAATACTTTTTTCTAGAATCCCCCGAAGTTTGGGATTTAGAGTAGAATGTCTACCAGCCAGCTAAGCTAATGAGACACCAATTCTTGGTGGATTTCATGGAGATTTGAGGAGAAAAGAGACTCACTTTGTTCTGGACAGATCCAGCTGTTGAGACTCTCAGAATGGGAACCTAGACTTTATCCGGAGTGTGAAGGCTTCCTTTTAAAAATCACACAGAATCTTAGGCCTCTTCATATCCAGATAATAAGTGCAATCATTGAAAAGATTAGGAAGTGTAAGCAGGTTGGATGTTTAATGATTTCCGGAGACCCCTCATTAATATATAGAGTGTTGATTCTTCCTTTCAACAGAGGGTTTGGGTGGGAAACTTTCAAGTGCACTTTCCCCTGGTATTCCAGGTTCTTACTAGCCTTTTGAGCCACGAGTGGACGTACAAAATGGCAGAAGATTAGACATCTCTCCAGTAACAGATGTGACACTACTGAACTTGGTGGAAACCAAACAACTCCTGAGTCAAGGGTGGGGGACTTGTGTCCCTCCAGATTGTATTGGATTCCAACACACATCAGCCCCAGCCAGCATGGCCAATGGTCAGGGATGATGGGCATTGGAGGCACAAAAATTCCCCATCTCTGTCCTGTATAATGTAGTTGCAGCCTTACAAACACAAAGGATACTTCTACAATGATGTCTTCTTCCCACATTTTGGGCATGTTTCCCATTCGCATTTGGTGACATCTGAGCCCTCCACCATTTTTTAAAGTGAGAACAATAATTTTAGATTTCTTTCATCACTCGAGTCTGTTTTATCACATGTCATGAAGACATTTCGGGACTAATGCATGTAAATGATTCCAAAGCATGATTTGCAATTAGCATACCGAACTAGTTTCCCACCAAGTCTGATAATTAAAAGCCTCAAATATAGCTGCAACACCCATGCTCCCAGGATGAAAAACTACAGTTAAGAATCGCTTAGAGCCATTATGTTTATGCATGCTCATGGATTTCTAATTGCAAACAAGACTATGTATTGATTATTTGCCAACTTAGTTTGTTGCTGTGCTCCATGTTTCCCATGCACGTTATTAGCATTTGTTATGAAAAACAGTTGGTGGAACTGACGTCCTTCCTTTGTGACCTTCTTTTTATAGCAGCAGGAATTTCATCTTATAAAATGTGAAATCATGCTCTACTCCAGCTCAGTATAATGTTGCAAATGAGGCTGATGAATCTGTGTTTTTTAAGTGTGTGTGTTCATGCGTGTTGCTGGAGGTTGGGTTCACAAAAGTAAACCAGACATCACTACCCACTGAACCAATATGCAGAGGCGAAATCCAAAAGGAGATGAAGAGCAGTTTGGATATTGGGCATCATGTCACTAGGATTTCTGAACTGGAAGGGGAATTGTATGCAGAAGCTAGTCTGCAAGATAAGCCCATGGCACCTGGCCTCAGAGATGTTGTACTGAGGACTCCATTACAGAAACCTTGGTACAATCAGGTTCTCCACTGCTTCACTGAAGTAAAAGGTTGCTGGAGTGAGCTAGACTACCTTAACTGAAGGGATACCTTTCAGTAAAGGTGAAGCTTATAACTGAGATAAAACATAGCCTGAGCCCTTCAAAAGGCCTTGGTCTTAGTGCCCACATCATGGCACTGGTAGCAGAAGGGGCATGCTTTCTTGGCAAAAGATGGGTGCTATTTCTGGATTCTGGCAGCTGGGCATATTAGGCACCAGCTCTTGTGAAACTTTAGAAGACCCCAGGAGTTCATGGGATGGAAACACTGGGATATTATTAAAGGTTCAGGTTAGTACAGGGCGTCACATTAGGTTGGTGCTTTATATGAGGAGGAATCCTGCATGAGGGCAAGCAGGCTCTCTTTGGAAAACCAAGTGATGAAGCAACCTCTGCTACCCAAAGGTGGAACTAAATGTTAAGAAAATACAGGGTTGTGGGCTCAAACAGTAGCTTCTAGTTTTCTCCCATAATTTGCAATGCAAGTTACCCTGTGGTGTGATAGCATTATAATATGCATTTCTACATTGACAGCAGGGGCAGTCAGTGATGTTGGCTGCAGTGAGAAAGCACACAGTACAATTGTACTAAATGTTATGGAGAAGGCAACTCAACATAGAGCTTTCATTTTTGCTACCGATGCTATTTTGTACTTAGGGGCAGCCCACTAACTAAGCACTGATTCCTTAGCCACAGCTCAGGCATCCCCTCTACCTTTCTTCTTTTGGATTTGTGGAAACCCTGCTGTTAGCCAGTATTTGGATACTTGTTAGAAGGATGGATAGCTCAGTCAGTAAAGCATGAGACTTTTAATCCCAAGATCATCGGTTTGAGCCCCACATTGGGTGAAAGATTCCTGCACTGCAGGGGGTTGTACTACCTGACCCTTGTGGCCCCAGCCTACTCTACAATTCTATGATTGTCTAGTTTTCCATTTTTCCAATCTTAAATTCAATTATCCACATTTCTGCAGACATATATAGATTTCATCTCTCTCCCTCTTACACACACACACATATGACCGCATGAATTTTATCAGCCCTTTAGTGAGAATTTCTTCCAATATACATACTTTGTGTGCAATTTTGCCTAATATATGCATTTGCAGGGGGTTGAACTAGATGATACTCGTCTCTTCCAGCTTTACAATTCTATGATTCTATGATTCTGCAAAACAATTTCACCTAACATAGTGCATTTTTGTATATTATTTCAATAGCATACACACTTTATCCTCATATATGCACACATTATTTGATCAGAGAATCGTATTGCAAAATTTGGAGAAGTATGGATTTTGAAGGATGGGTATGTTTTGGTATGTATATTGTTTCAGAAAGTGACAATTTGGTAGGTTTGCCTTTAAAAGCAAATCCCACCCCCCGATTTCTACCTAGTATGGACCTCCGTATGGCCCACTTGATAAGCTGGTTATGTTACCAACATGTGTTTGGAGCCCAAGATCAGTATTCTACACACAACACGAGCCTCTTGTTTTTCATAAGATCTATTTCTTCCCTGGAGCTACAAATTCTTCACAGTCACCCTCCCATGTTGAAACATCTTTGTCCTCTGGTAGTATGTGCATGCGTGGTTCCACTTCGCTATGCAAACTTATATCCTGGTATTAGCAGGCATGAGAAAGGGACCTAAAATAACAGAGAAAAGTTAGCCTCACTGGTGGAATGCAAAGGACTATCAAAATGGCCTCACCTCTGCAACATTTAAGCCACCTTGTAAAAATGATTGCTTTCAAAAGAGAGCAAAGGAGGCTTTGAAATATAACTGTCGAGAACTACAGACTGTGTACAATAGCTTTTACAACATTAATCTTTTGTACCCACCCTCAAACAGTAAAGTCTTCCCTTCCAGGTGAACATCATTCTGATGTTTTTCAGACTTCATCATCTCAGAAGGGGTGGCCACGTCTGGAAACTGAACTCAATTCTGGCAGGAAACCAAAAGGTAAGAGAATTCCCTTTTCTTTAAGTAATGAAATTTAAGGCACCCTACACAAAACCCCAGGATATGTATACTTACAAGTTGGCAAGCTTTCTCCATTCTCCAGGTACTAGAATGATGGCAAATTTCAGCCGCTTTGTCCCAAAGGTGAGAACGCTATAGCCATTTTTAGATGCCCCATTATAGTGCATAGGGAACACAGATATTTGTTTTCTAGAGTGTGGCTTCGAATCCAGAGCACAAATCAACATTGAGATTGCATAGAGCAACTCAAAAACAGATTAGGATTTTAAAAACACAGAAAAACATGACACCTACCTTGGAACACTCCTATTGCATACTGTAAAACTTAGTGCCAATGGGGAATTTAGTTTGGTCCGCATTTTAAAGTGAATTGGCCTAATTCACCAGTCCTGGACTCCTATGGAGATTGGAATGCAGCTATAAATTAGATTGTATGCTGAATTTTGTAAAGCAGTTTTGGTTCCAAAATGTGTGCACAAAAATGCAGATTTTAAAGTTAAAAATTATTTACAAAAATGCATCTCTTGGGAGAAAGTCCACAGAAAAGTACATATAAATGCATATATTAGGGACTGAATTTAATTTAAATGCAAAGGAGAATGTTCATGTTGTTGTTTTTAAATCTGCAGGAAACAGGATGGAATGAACTTCTAATGGAATGCATGTGAAACTGACATGGAAAGGAAATAGTCTCTTCTGTCTACCCCTAGAAAGACTTTTCCTTTCTGCCATGGTCCTTGGCTGATGCAACTGCAAAATTAATCTAAAGACCAACATTAAACAGGCTGATCATGCACCAATTATCACCATTATCAATAATTGTAACGGTTGAAAAAAATATTATCAGATGGTGCTGCTGGCTTTGTTTGCTCATTTCTATTTCCCCCCTAGGTTTAACTCAGGTTTAAACTTGCATTAACAAGCCCTCTGTCCCAAACTAGCTTTCCGCTCAGGGCATTTCCAGGCTGACGTGTTACAAAGCAGGGTTTTACAACTTTTTAACTGGGAGATTTTATCTCTTCCCAGTGAACCTTGACTCACAGTTTTAGTGTTGCAAAGTCCCCATAAAAGATATTTAATATTGCAGTACTGTATTTTATTTTTGTTCTGTGGAAATATTTTACGCTGTCTTAGAGATTATCTCCGAATCTTCTCTAAGGTTTAAGGGAAGCCTAGTTCACAGACCTGTAATTCTCAGAGTATTTTTATTTTCTCTCTTCTCTCTATGCTCAAAAACTCCACATTAATTAATCCAGAATAATTAAACACTTTCTGGATTGGGACAAAGAGGTCCAATCCGAACCCCACACTTTACCCCATGACGATGTATGGAAAAGGTCTGCCTACATACAGTTTAATGTGAAATGTTGATGCACTCTCCATTTTTCCTGTTGAAGTTAGAGTTGTTCTTTTTCACCAGACTGTTATTCTTCTGCTGTTTATTGGACCCTTACAAATGCAAATGTGGTCCATCCATTTAATACATTATGGTGCACAGTATTGGGGTTCTGTATTTTTCAAAGAAGAATAAAGCTATATGTGGGGCTTTTTTTTTAAGGACATGGGGCAGTTTTCAAGCAAGATGTTACAGTCCCATAAATTGAAATAACACTCTTTCCCCCCTTTTCTTTTTTTGCTATTTGAGTCTTAAATATATCATAACATATTGATCCAGTGAAGAGCCATTTTTTGAAAAAGGAGAAAAAAGCCTTCCCCACCAAAAAGGAAAATAAAACATAACCCTTCAAAGGAGTGCGTTGTTTCGCTTAGGGCAACCATCCACACCAGGAATGACTGAAGGCTCCTCTTTCCTAAACTCAATGAGACAGGTGAATCCCCAGAGAAGTGACTAGCCAGTGGCTAAATAGAACCTGTCGGGCTTTCATGCAAACTTCCTCTACATGTTTTTTTGCGGCTTCCAAGCATATGGTACAGTTTATTAGTATTTTCATGCATAAAGAAAATGATGGCGGGGAAGGAGGAGAGCAATAATATTTATTCTTCAGTGATATTTTCTAGATAAATATTTATTAAGTTGACACAGAGGCTGATCCTGTGCATACAGCTGAGACCAGCAGCTCAGAGGGGTTTGATATGTAGCCTCATGGATACACACACACACACACACACACACACACACACCATTAGGAGTCAAGAAGAGTCCTTGTAAGTGCAGGGTTGCCAGACCCCTGGGCAAAACTGACTATGTAGCTAAGGTGCTAATTTTCCAACTCAGTGCCGGCCTACGATATTTTGCTGCCTGAAGTTAAGCACAAATGGCTATCCCTTTCTGGGGTGAGGAACAGAGGGAAGAAATTTGGTTCAGTTTGCATTTGAAAGCGAACTATCGAATTCCCATTCTTTCGAAAAACGATATAAACCGAGACACAACCATCTGTTGAAACTCACACTTCTCTGAATTTTGCAATGCAATTCTCTAGCCAAACAATGCTTACAAAACTGCAGATGTTGAAAACAACATAGAGAAATACATTGTATTTGGGGAGATTGCTTGCAAAGCTGTGTGCATTAGTCCAAACTGTATACAAAAACGTGTTTATTGGGGAAAATTTACACTAAAATGTGACTGAATGTTTGTGAGGATTTAAGAAAGAAACAAATCACACATTACTGCAGTTGTAGAGAATTGATTTTTAGTTTAGAAAAATGGGGAACTGAGAACTGAAGTCGATGGATCGTTCCATCTCTAGTTCGGCCCAAAACTATCTATCTATCATCTATCTGTCATCTATCTATCATCTATCTATCTATCATCTATCTATCTATCTATCTATCTATCTATCTATCTATCTATCATCTATCATCTATCTATCTATCTATCTATCTATCTATCTATCTATCTATCTATCATCTATCTATCATCTATCATCTATCTATCTATCATCTATCTGTCTGTCTATCTATCATCTATCTATCTATCTATCTATCTATCTATCATCTATCTATCATCTATCTATCTATCATCTATCTATCCTTGTTTCACAGTTAGTTCAGACACCAATTCTTACAATCATCTTCTTCCTTGGTCCCTATAGTACCACCAGAAGCAGATCACTTCACTTTGTTGCATGACAAAGTACACAAATCCTTTCCTTACGGCAAAATCTACAATTGTCAGCTCTGGAAGCCTGAAGGATTGTCTTCTCCATTTGTTGTTGTTGTTTAGTCATTTAGTTGTGTCTGACGCTTCGTGACCCCATGGACCAGAGCACGCCAGGCACTTCTGTCCTCCACTGCCTCCCGCAGTTTGATCAAACTCATGCTGGTAGCTTCAAGAACACCATCCAACCATCTCATCCTCTGTCGTCCCCTTCCCCTTGTGCCCTCCATCTTTCCCAACATCAGGGTCTTTTCCAGGGAGTCTTCTCTTCTCATGAGGTGGCCAAAGTATTGGAGCCTCAGCTTCACGATCTGTCCTTCCAGTGAGCACTCAGGGCTGATTTCCTTAAGAATGGATACGTTTGATCTTCTTGCAGTCCATGGGACTCTCAAGAGTCTCCTCCAGCACCATAATTCAAAAGCATCAATTCTTCGGCGATCAGCCTTCTTTATGGTCCAGCTCTCACTTCCATACATCACTACTGGGAAAACCATAGCTTTTACTATACGGACCTTTGTTGGCAAGGTGATGTGTCTGCTTTTTAAGATGCTGTCTAGGTTTGTCATTGCTTTTCTCCCAAGACTTCTCCCATATAAGCTGTCCTAAATATTAAGAACATCAGCAGTACCAGATCCATGTCTGGCTGGAGTAAGAGAGGATATATTCTGCAGCTACACTAGGTTCTATGATCTGCTATTTAGGCAAGCAATTACAGATTGATTCATAGTTCATCATGAGAGGCATCCTTGACTGCTAAAAGATATTTCTGGTTGCTTCTCATCAGGTCCCAACAAAATAGTACTGACTTTCCCATAAGAGAGTACTTTGAAGTAGAAAACATTGCTCCTGGTTGTCAAGGTGTTTTCCCATCTTCCACCGCCCCATGAGGAAAGCACTCACATGATATATATATATATACATACAGCAATCTTCTTCCACCTGCCTTCAGGCAAAGAGATATTCCATTATATGAATGAAGATTTATCAACCTAGTTGTTGGGGTTGGGCAAAGGCAAATTTCCAGTGTAAACAAGCAAGCACAGCATTCTTGAGTGCCTGAATGGGCTGAGGTTTGTTTACCACACTTTTCTGGAGGCAGGAGATATTCGCATTGTTTTAACCCACTCCGGAATCCCATAGCGAAGGGCATATCACAAATCCAATAAATAAAAATGGAAATAATAACCGCAGAGACATGAGCGTAACACAAATGAATTCAATGCTTTGCTGATAGAATAGGCTCAGGACAGAAACACCAGAGAAATAATAGCAGGAATATAAATGAGAAGTTCATTCTAAGCAAATCAATGTACTGAAAATATGAACATTTTTGTGTGTAAAGTAGAACAAAGTAACATTGATTCAAGATAGGTACTAGACACACACAAACACCGTTATTTTCAATAAACAAAACAATTTACAACAACTGTCATTCTTTACAACAGCAGAAGAAATGAAAGAAGAAAGTTTAGAGAAATGGGAGAAAGAGAAGACAAATTTATGAGTGTGCACAGGGTGCTTCTGAGTGTTGTGTGGGATACTTCTGGAGAGGGGTATATTTTGCACATGAGATATCACAAATGGGTGGTTGGTAACAGGGTTTTTTAAATGAACCTATTTTTAAAAAAATTGCTGTAACAGTAAATCTGCTTTGATTGGGGCATGGGAGTATGGTTGGCATTTCAGTGCCAAGGGTATTTGGTGGGTACTTACAGAAAATTACCTTTCATGGGCCTAGAATCAGTGGATCATCATCCAGGACAGAATTTTACAATATTATTTGTTTCATTGTTCACTGCCTTGAGAGGGCTTCCTGTCAAAAGAATAAAGTTTAGAAGTTGAGTTGTGCATCTGCAAATACCTATAGGGTTGTCACATGGAAGTTGGAGCAAACTGGTTTTCTGCCGATCCAGAAGGGAGGACCCAAACCCATGGATTCAAATTACAATAAATGAGATTTCAGCTAAACATTAGGAAGAACTTTCTGATGCTAAGAGCTGCTTGACAGTTGAATGGACTCCCTCAGAAGGTGGTGGGCTCTCCTTCTTTGGAGGTTTTTAAACACAGAAAACAAGGTTATTGCATACCAGTGTGTAGCATCAGATCAGATTAGGTGGTGGCACATCTCATGGTTACTAGCCATGATTGAGGCTATGTTGCTTCTGAATACTGTGATAGGAATTTTGAGGTCTTAAATATATGTTAAATGTTCATAAGTGTACCAACCAAGCACGTACATAGATCAGCACAGGAAGACCGACCTGAAGCCATTTTTTATTCCCAAACTGATCAAATGTTTTCTCTGCAAGGTCAAAGGAAAATGGAAAGGCCTCCCCATTGTCTTTTCCTTCACAAATCCTGTCTTAAGGGCACATTTAAGATATGAATAGGGTGTGAGCCTGTGACCTGGCTCAGGAACTAAGTATTTATCATTACAAAAGACTGGCCAGGCTCCCCAGGCAATCCAATCATGTGACCATTAAACAAAGCACTCAGATTTCTGCTGTAGACAGCCCTTTCTGTGATGTAGGTATGATGTATCTGGGGTGGTGGTCCTCCTACCAATAGGGAACCTATGTAAGGACTCTATATGGGCTTTTGGATACCCCATAGGGGAAAAGGGCAGATTTTTGTTTACAATAATACCAGTTCATGGGAAGCTGCAGGAGGGGAGAATGTTTTTCTGTTCAGATCCAATTCGTGAACTACCCTCAGGGACCTGGTTGGCCTCTATAAGAACAGGATGCTGGACTGAATGGGCCATTAGCCTGATCCAGCAGGCTCTTTTTATGTTCTTACGTTTCTTTGGCTTCTTTCATTGTCTCCCTACCCCCTCACTCTGCAGGCTACAGCTGTGCTGTCACAACATGTGTTAGGAATGTTTAATGCAAACCAGAGCCCATAAATGCACCCTCCACCTAATTAAAATGTATGCTTGCAACATATACAAGTACAGCCACATCCTCAATCACCTGAATATCATTCATAACAATGTCCCAGCTACTGTTCCTCCCCTATGGATAGATACTTCCTTATACAATTTCACTATGTCCTGAATGGTGTACCATAGAAAAAGCACACGGTAAGCCACCAATAAAGCTCTTTGAAATGCAAATGATTAAATGATTAATCGAGGTAACTGTTAGGTGGATTTGTAGCTGGTTGACTGACCGAATCCAAAGAGTACTCATTGCTGGTCCTACTGTCCCTGACACAGGGCTCTTCTTGTGTGCTTCTGTTCTTTGGATGTTCTAAACCCACATCCTGCACCCTTGGATCCCCAGATGTTGTTGGACTACAGATCCCATCATCCATGACCAATGGCTAAGCTGGCTTGGCCTGATGGGAGGCCCAAGACTGAAGAAGGCAGTCCTCCAAACCAGCCCGCTTTAGAATGTCCCCAAGTGAACTTGCATATTTTCTTTTGTGGGCAGATTTGTGAGCTGTCTGCATTTGGAGACTTGAGCCTTTCTTATGTAATGTCTTCTAATTTGCATGATATAAACAAATCGCAGCACACAGACTTTATTAAAAGGCTCTTATAATCGATGTGGCAAAGGCACAAAAACTGAGTTATTAGAGTTCCTCTGTTGCTGAAGGAGCCAGTGAGTCACCATTATAAAACATTCTGGCTTTATGAAGAGCTTACTTTTAGACATTGTGTACTGATTTTCGAAAGAAGATGATAAGTTGCCCTGATGATGATTGACAGTAGTCACCACCCCTTGCGGTTTTGCTAACTATAGTGAAACGTCCTTTGATGGAAGCCATCTATTTTTTAAAAATGTGTGTGTAGATATTGATAGATACATAGATAGGTGATAGATAGATAGATGATAGATAGACAGATAATAAACTACCAGTTGCTACTGCACCACACTCAAGGGCAGCCAAATACTAGAAACGTTATTTCAAATAGTTCCTTATTAAACGTGTTTCATTTTAGTTTCCTTTAAACGTCTAATAAAGCAAGCCTTCAAAGCTGAGGATCTACTTCAAAGCAGAACATAAAGGCCTTGTTTGAATTGGGATTTGTCTCTGGGGTTAGGCAGTGCTGTGAAATAATATCCAGGAAAAGGAGTCACCAGACGTTTCTTACATGTGAATGTGTGTAACACGTAGTTTCACCTGAAATCTGACTCGCCTTACCACCTCTTTCCCCCAGGTAGATTAGTTTATTGTCTTCCCAACAACTGGGATTACAGGCGACAGATTCACACCAATGTCATTCTAGCAAGTTGAGAGGATTTAAAACAGGCTTCCTCAACCTCGGCCCTCCAGATGTTTTGAGACTACAATTCCCATCATCCCTGACCACTGGTCCTGCTAGCAAGAGATCATGGGAGTTGTAGGCCAAAAACATCTGGGGGGCCGAGGGAGAAGCCTGATTTAAAACACCCATCAGTCCAAAGATTCCTACTTGTGCCATTGGAGTTTCCCTTTTCTCCCACCCCACCCCCTCCAGATCTCCTCAGGAGAGTTTGGGAGTAAAAAACAGAACAGATTTAGGAGGCATGGACGGTGGAGAGGAGAGAAGTCCTGTTGTGCAAGTGCATTGGGTATATGTTGGATGCTCAAGACACAATTGTTGCTTTCAAGCCTGACTTGGTGGTTGGTGTCAGGATGCTGTCAGCGGCTCCCGGCTGGTTGCCCAGGAAAGTATAAAGACAAGTTTCTTACAGTCCTTTTTTATTTCAAACTTTGCAGAGAGGGGCTATAGAACCCAGCACATACTCTGCACGCAAAACATCCTTGGTTTACCCCAGACAACTCCAATTTAAAGGACTAGGGAGAGATGGTGGGAAAGACCTCTGTCCAAAACCTCCAGAGAGCTGCCAGTCAGAGCAGACAATATTGAACTAGATGGACAAATAATCTGAGCTGGAAGAAGGCAGCCTTCCATCTGTCCATTTGAATGTGCTCTTTCCCCCTTCTTTTGGCATTTCCCCCTTTGGATAACCAAGGAAGAATTGAGTATCAAATACAAGGTGTTTGTTAGGCCTTCAATGTCAGGGGAGCAAAGAAAGCTGACCTCCGAGGAAATAATAACTTCTGTCCAAGAGAGAAATCTTAGAATATTCAATAGGACTGAAATAGAACTCTATGGGGACTTTTCAGGAACATCATCAAAGAAAACATGTCCCGGCCCGTCACAATGAAATGTCTGGTGACGAAACAGGAATGAAATCGTTATTTAAAAGGAACAAAGGGAAGCAGAGACTCACAATAGATGAGTTAGTGTGCAAAGTTGTTATCTCTTGTATCAGGCAAAAACCCTTGAGACCTTCAGCAATGCTGGGACGGGGACACACACAATGAACATCAGCACTGAATCATTTTGGAGGGGAAAACTTTCAGTTTTTGAATCTATTTTGTAACATTCAAAAAAAGTTTGGGCAGTACCCAGATGGTTTTCTGAAAGGATGCCGTCTCTTGTTCAGTTGATAAATTGCATTCGTTTGTTCAGATTTCTGCCTCAGCCCATCCTTAGGTTTTGGCGTGAATATGAAAACACACATGCACACAAATGCACACACAATTAAAAGAAATAAATCAAGCCAAAATAAAGCATAAAAATGTAATTCTAGTAGCCAAAAGAGGGAAGCGGTGGTGCTGTGGGTTAAACCACAGAGCCTAGGACTTGCCGATCAGAAGGTCGGCGGTTCGAATCCCCACGACGGGGTGAGCTCCCGTTGCTCGGTCCCAGCTCCTGCCAACCTAGCAGTTCGAAAGCACGTCAAAATGCAAGTAGATAAATAGGTACCGCTCCAGTGGGAAGGTGAATGGCGTTTCCGTGCGCTGCTCTGGTTCACCAGAAGCGGCTTAGTCATGCTGGCCACATGACCCGGAAGCTGTATGCTGGCTCCCTCGGCCAATGAAGCGAGATGAGCGCCGCAACCTCAGAGTCAGTCATGACTGGACCTAATGGTCAGGGGTCCCTTTACCTTTACCTTAGTAGCCAAAAAAGATATATGTAAATAAAGTCCCCTCCATTCTCCGATGGGCAGAGCAAACCTGGTGAAAGATAAAAAGAACATACCTATTCACAGGCATCTGGGTGGCAACTATGAGAGAACAGGATCTGTGCTAGATGGGCCATTGGTCTGATCCAGAAGCCTCTTCTTAAAATATATACAGATTATTAATATAATTTACACAGACTGCTCCAGAGCCAGTTTATTTTTATTTTTAAGAGATTTCTAAATCGCCTTTCCACTTTATAATTTCCCATCAGGGCAGCTTACAGCAAATGAACCAATATACCGCAAAATCAACATGTGCGCTAAAAACAATACAAACTACACAGAGAAACACAGAAGGCTGCCATAAACCGAGTCAGACCATTGGACAATATAGCTCAGTATTGTCAATAATGACTGGCAGTGACTCTCCAGGGTTCTAAGAAAGAAGAAGAGTTTGGATTTGATATCCCACTTTATCACTACCCGAAGGAGTCTCAAAGCGGCTAACATTCTCCTTTCCCTTCCTCCCCCACAACAAACACTCTGTGAGGTGAGTGGGGCTGAGAGACTTCAAATAAGTGTAACTAGCTCAAGGTCACCCAGCAGCTGCATGTGGAGGAGTGGAGACGCAAACCCGGTTCACCAGATGACGAGTCCACTGCTCTTAACCACTACACCACACTGCAACAATCCTAGAGCCAGATACCTGGAGATGTTATGGATTGAACCTGGGGCATTCTGCATCCATACAGATGCTCTTCGAAGGAACACTTCCCCCAATAAACAAAAGCAGCTGCAAAATCTTTCACGCACACACACACACACACACACACATCAGAATCCCATATTACCCCCATGTGGAACCAGACTGAAATCGTCATTCGCATTACTCCCATATTGGTGTATATCATTCATTTCAATAGCCTATCAACCTTGAAGTGTTTATTCTACGGAGATATAAGGAAACAGTGTTTTGTTTTTAAACTCAACCCGGAAAATTCACCTCCCTTGTTTCTTATAAAAGAAGATTTGGTTTCAAAGGCATGGCCCAGTCCTAGAAGTGTCTTATATAATTGGTGCAGGGTCAAAGAAAGGACCTGCTTTTCCACGCAGGGGACACGGATTGTAGGTTACAGTAATATCATTTCCATTCCATCTCTGCAATGTATCCAAAATATCCAAAAATATCACATGGCAGGGAAATAAAATAAATCATCATGGCAGTCTGGCAAGCTCATGACTGGGTCAAAGCATTTATAAATAGAACTGGGTCACTGATATACTTAGGTTCTGGCAGGTCATTTTGTTTTTATGATGCACTTTCTGCCACCATGCGATCAAGAACTCTAAGGGGCAATGTTGTTTTTAAAAACAGAATTTAAATCGTTTCCCCATATGGTGCCATTTTGTTTTTGTTTTTTTTTGTTTGCAGAAAATAACTGTGGGTCTCTCCAAAAACAGAGAGGGATGACACGACTTTCATGACTTATTTTTACTGGCTTGGGGTTGCCATATTTCAAAAAGTGAAAATCTGGACACAAAATTTGTTGTGGAGCTTTTTTTTGGGGGGGGGTGGACAAATCCAGGAATTCCGGCTGTGTCCAGGAAGTTCTGGACGTATATCAGCCCTGTACTGGCTGTGCAAACAACAGCAATCAACAGGGATTCCTTCTATTTCTGATCTTCAGATGCGAGTGCCATGACATTGCATTGGTAAACAAAACGGCATCAAGAAGGAGACATCAGAAGACTCAGTTGAACTTGAGGCTTGCAGAATGGGGGGGGCAAAACTTTAGGGGGGGAAACACTGGTGGGAGGAGAGAGGAGGCCCAACACTGACCTCACCCATTCTTTCAGTTGTCACATGCCTAGAAAACATGCGTCCAAGTGTTTTTCTGCTTGCGCCATGCTTTCTAGGCATGGGTCAGATTGGTTTGGCCTTCCTGCTGCTTTCCTCTGGAAAATCTGCTCTATAGCACTAAATTGGAAAAAATGGCCATCTGTAGAAAACCATACTGCCGTTTATTCCAGTTCAGCACTAAACTACAGGTTTTCACAGGGGAAAGTGGCAGGGCCATTTGAAGTGTGGATGGGGCAGCAACCCCTAACTGTGGGTGGGGGAGCAACAGAAAACTGGGTAGAAAGTGGGTGATGGAGTAAAGTGGTACCTCAGGTTACATATGCTTCAGGTTACATACGCTTCAGGTTACAGACTCCGCTAACCCAGAAATAGTGCTTCAGGTTAAGAACTTTGCTTCAGGATGAGAACAGAAATCGGGCTCTGGCAGCGCGGCGGCAGCAGGAGGCCCCATTAGCTAAAGTGGTGCTTCAGGTTAAGAACAGTTTCAGGTTAAGAACGGACCTCCGGAACGAATTAAGTACTTAACCTGAGGTACCACTGTATTGTAGAGGAGAGCAGGACTGGCTGACTGGAAATCATGATTTTATAGGCATTTTCCTCGTTGCTTATTATTTATTTACTAGATTCTTGTCATGCTCTGTCTGAAGGATTTTTCCTTCAATATCTACAGAAATTGGCTTTGGCATTTTGAGTCTTCCCACCCTCCCTTCAAGGCTTTTCAAAACATTCTGCTCCAGCTATGTTCCTTTCTCGTCTTTCTGCTTAAAATCTAAGCAACGGCTCTTTTCAGACCGCCAAAGGGACTTGGCTGACTGGGATTTCAATATTTTCTTAATCCCCATCGTATTTATTTTCTAACATTACAACATTTTCTTAGGGTCACCAGGGTGGGACTAATTAAGTCCGGGGTCTGGGATGTCTGGTGCCCTCAAACATCCCGAAATTTCACGTCTAAGTTTCACCTACCAGGTAAACTCTCTCTCCATTTATAAAATCAGCTTTGTAGGGAGAGAAGCCAAATGCATGCCTTTCCCCAGATCCTACAGCTCCTATTGCAGGGATAAAGCTTGTTCCTTAAATAGTCATCATTCCAAGAGTATTTTGATGTTGGGCGGAAGCCTGATCACCCCAGCTCTTTACACCTCTAACCTTTCTAGGCCAGGAGCAATGGAAAATACCTGCAACATTCTTCAAAGACAGGCATGGCAAATCATTGCTCAGTAGAGGACAGCAGCTTGAGGTCATAACCTTATGAGTTTCCCTGTGACTACCAGCAGAAGCCAATGGTGTCGCATGGAGGTGGGACAAGTCACATTGTGAAGACATCCCAACAAGTGGTCCTCAACTTTGTGGAACAGAGTGGCAAACACAAGATAGGGGTCCTATTTTCAGCCCTGTCCCCATGGCATGCCTCCTGCATACTTCTGGCTAGGACTCACAAATTTGATAGTATATGCAATGAATTTCTAACTTCTAGAAAATGTTTGCATTTGGGCAGTGATATGACCACAATAGCAATTTATGACCGCAAAATGTGTTTTTCAGCTAGAGGGATTGGAGAAATGTACATATAAGATGAGAACTGTCTGATTCTAAATTAGAACCTTGGCCTCTCTTAGATCAATACTGTCTGCACTGACTGGCAGCAGCCTCCTGAGGTTTCAGACAGGGACCATTTCCCATTCTTATCTGGAGATGCCATGGGCCTTTTGTGTGCCAGACACAAACTCTGCCACTGAGCCAATGGTGGAGCTTTCATTTTTTTAAAAAAAAAAAATCCAAAATAAATAAATAAATAAAAAGTGATTGCCACAACTCTAAACAGCATGGAAGTGACTTGATCATTTTATTTATGACTCGCTTCCATACTATGAACCACATATCCAAACCTCTTTCTAAAACAAAATTGCAAAAGCCCAACACAGATTGCTATTCTTTAGCATTCAAGAACCAAAGATCATGCCAAGACAAACCAGTTGTTCAAAGGACTTTGACAGTTTTGGCATGTGAAGCATAGAAAACGGTGAATCTGTCGATTTCAGTTTCTCTTTGTTTCTTATTCTTCCAGTCTTAGGAAGATACATATTTCTGTATCAGTTTGCATTTTTTTTTATATGAAGACAATCTTTGTGAGAATTTGTCTGCATTTCAGTGTATTTTTCTCTACATTACATTTTTTTCTCAAATTTTTGTATGCAATTTTGCCTGTATACATATTTTTTACAAGCCAATTCCACTAATATACTGTATTTCCCCATGTTATTTTCATTATGCACCAGATGCTGATCAAAACAATAAGAAATGTGAAGCATAGAAAACGGCGAATCTGTTGGTTTCAGTTTCTCTTTGTTTCTTATTCTTCCAGTCTTCCAGTCTCAGGTTCTCCATATTTCTGTATCAGTTTTCAAAAAAAAATTAATAATACAAAGACAATCTTCGTGAAAATTTGTCTGCATTTCAGTGTATTTTTCTCTACATTACATTTTTTTCTCAAATTTTTGTATGCAATTTTGCCTGTATACATATTTTTACAAGCCAATTCCACTAATATACTGCATATTTCAATGTTATTTTCAATATGCACCAGATGCTGATCAAAGCAATAAGAAATCAGTTGACGTACATCTTTGTATGTGCAAATGTGTGTGTCGCAACTGACCGGTTAATTTATAACAGCTCAGTCCTAAGTATGATTATTCAGAAGCAAATTGCTCTAGAGGCTCAAGGGGAGTTCCCCTGTAATCGATGTGTTTCACGAGTGCTACCTGAGCTGCTTTTTGTTCTTCTGTAATGCAAACAGGGAACCTGTAGCCCCCAGACATTGGTAGATTCCAGTTTCCATTAACCCAGGGAACACAGCTAGTGGACAGCTAATGGTTCAGCTATATCAGAAGGATTAAAGGCTCCCCATTCCTGGGATCTTTTGGAGTTTTCCCTCCCCTCGAACCAAATTAATTTGACAGACCCAACCATTTTTTTGTGGATGGTGGTTGTTTGGTTCTATAGCTTCCTCCTGATATGGCTTTGAAATGGTAAAAAGTAAGGTGGGATGAGAGACTTCTCCATGCTTTGGGTTTTTTCTTTTCTTTGTGGGTGAGGGGAATAGTTGGATATTTTTGAGGTTCCTTGAGTTTCTGAAAAAGCTTGCCTGTTTTGCAAGAGCTCTCTCCTGGTGGGTCACGCTGCTGGATGCGCTCTTGCTAGTTGTGCTGAATGAATTGTTGTATTAACACTGGTGATTTCAGTCTGGTTCCACCTGCCATGACACTGCTCCACAGCATCAGCCGTAGCAGAGAGACATTTGCACAGTCAGCACTCCCTCCCCTTCCAAAAGAAGAATTGCAACAAGAGAGGGCTTTAGACAGGGAAGTAGTACAACCACCCCGAAGCCAATTGCTCCAGGGCAAAAATGAAACAGGCAATCCAGTGCTGTTACCTATGCAAAGATATGTGCAAGAGATTCTAGCTGGTAAACAGGTGCTTGTTAGCAGAGGCTGGGGAAGAAAAAATAGCTGGATCAGGCTGTGTATCTAATCTGAGAATGGAATTTTCCATAGCTGTCAAGTTCAGACACAAGGCCAGGTCTAACCAACTGAAGCCATACATTAAAAAAACACACACAAAAAAAACACAGTTGTTTACTTTTGCACAGCCTGTCTTTGCAATGGCTGGCAATACACGGTTGGGCAATCGGCTCGTTGCCTTATTGTTCAGCTTTGAAAACAGAGCTGTTTCTTTCCTCTTTGAATGTTTGCGATATGGGTCACGGCCGTGCCTCTAACTTGTCTGTGCCTGGAAGGTCAAGGCAGGGAGTGTTTTGCCTGAACACAATACCTGTTACTGTGCTCACAGTTATTAAACTGGCTGGCTTGATAAACATCAATGGGAATGTTTAACTGCACAGATTATTAGAGGGAGAGAAAGGGAGAGACTGAGAAGAGAGAAAGAGAGAGAGAGAGAAACTAGGCCAGCTATCTACCATAAAGGCAGCTTGCTGAACTGATCGAATGATTATAAACGAATAAATGATGCTTTTCTATCATTCTATTTGATGTTGCTAGACTGTGTTGAAGTCTACTGACTGCCACAACCCATGTGCTAGCAGCAGATCCTGG
Organism: Podarcis filfolensis; assembly: GCF_964270895.1. NCBI lineage: Eukaryota > Metazoa > Chordata > Lepidosauria > Squamata > Lacertidae > Podarcis > Podarcis filfolensis. The sequence continues at coordinate 99,871,520 of NC_139606.1, forward strand.
TGTGGTGGCTCTCTGCTGAATGTTTACTACCAAATAAACTCCATTTGCAGTTCTCTGGACCCCATTTTGGTCTCTCCCCCTCCCCTACTCACGCACTCACACCATAAATGTTTGTGCTGGTAGCAATTACGTCATCTACAATTCATTTCAAAACCACCTCCAGGAAGGCAAACGAGGGTTTGAAGAGTGCAGATGGGAAGGGAGAGATGAAGAATAGCTGTGGAGATGCCTGTTCGCGGGAGAATAAATATACAATTTCTGATAATTAAATACATTTTAATCCTTTTCAGTGTTGCAGAATTACAGGAGGGATGACTCACCCACACAGGCTGTCATCGTCTCTCTCCCTCTGTTCAGCCTAGCAAGTAACAGGATGATTAGCCTGTTAATAATTATAAACTTCTTGTCTTCTGGGTTCACTTCACTTTGCCATAACGCGAGGACGTCTTTTGAAAAGCCAGCGCTGACATACTGAAATGTTTAAGACACCAAAGTGTGACATGTGTTGTTGTCTGAGATCCGTCTTGTGCATGGTAGGAGGGAACGGGACTATTTGTTCCAGTTGTTATAAATATTTATTACACAAAGACGGGCCATGCTTGCCACCACCAGTGGAAGTGTGAAAAATAAGGCACATCGCAGCAGCGTTTGCCCAAATGCTTCAACTTCTATGCACAGAGCATAGTTAAACTATAGAACTTGCTCCCACAGGAGGCAGTGATGGCCACAAATCTAGACGGCTTTAAAGGGGGATTAGACAAATTCATGGACAAGAGGGCTGCCAGTGGCTACTAGCTATGACAGCTATGCTCCAGAGTCAAAGGCAAGAATGATTCTGAACACCAGTTGCTGGAAACCACAGGAGGACAGAGTGCTCTTGTGCTCGAATCTTGCTTGTGGGTTTCCCACAGGCATCTAGTTGGCGACTGTGAGAACAGGATGCTGGACTATACAATCATAGAATTGTAGAGTTGAGAAGGACCTTGTCCAGCTCCCTGCAATGCAGGAATCTCAACTAAAGCATCCATGGCAGGTGCCCATACAAGCTCTGATTCAAAACCTCCAATGAAGGTCTAGATGGGCCATTGGCCTGATCCAGCAGGAACTTCTCATGTTCAATGAAAATGACTTTCATGGACACCCCGGAGGGAACACTGCAGCAGTGTTGGACTTGACGGTTGCACCACACCTCTCTATACTGCCTGCAGTGTTGATTGTGCAGGTAAACAATGCATTCCTTGTAAGCATTCAAAGGGAGAAGAATCTTAGCTCAGTGGTAGAGCATCTGCTTTTCGTGCAGAACCTCCCAGGTTCAATCCCCATCATCTCCAGGTAAGCCTGGGACTGTCCCCTGTCTGAACTTGATGGGCCAATGGTCTGACTCAGTTCAAGGCAGCATCCAATGGTCCCATATTGCAATGTGAAGCCACCAAATTCCAGTTCATCAAGAGATTCAGTGCTATGACCTGTAGACTGAATTGGGACAGAATGTTATTCAAATAATAATAAAAAACACTGTGCCACATTGCATCTTTCAATTGGATTCTTGATGCCAGGGATGCCTGTGTTACCACCAATAACCACACTGGAATATACGTATATATGTGCAAAACTCCAATAGTACCAAGTACAAGCAGATGTGATCTGTATAGACACAGTGGGATGCATTTCAAGTGCCATGCTGAATCTGCTGCTTGCTTAGGACTTAGTCTGGGACTTTCATGTTTCCTTTTCACTCTGTGGTTCAATACACTGACATATTATATCCTGACATTTTAAAAAAGCATCTGTTTCAGCATGTTAAGGTAACTCTGTCTGGCTCCACCTTTGTTTGGTCAGGTGTCGGCTCACCAAATTGAATTAAAGCCTCTATTCATTGTGCCACCGCTTTTTGACATGGTTAGCACCTCGCTTAGATGTTTCGCACAACCTCCCGTAATCCCACTGAAAACAACCCTCCCCCTGAGCCCGTTTCATAAATCCCTTTGTGCGCTATTGTCCTCTTTCTGCAAAAGACCTTCCTTTTGTGAGAACCAGCATTTTGACGTTGTTCGGTGTCAGCCAGGCCAGGCAAAAGGTTGGGTTAATATTGCAGGAGAGGTTCCAGGGCTTTCCCATTAGATCTCCCTTGTACCATTGCCTAGTTACCCTTCCTCTCCTCTCCTTTCACTGTGTTCTGGAAGGTCTCTAAAAACACTGGAGCTGATTGGTGCAAAGGGGGTGCTAAAGGGGAGAGGGCGAATTTTGTTGCACAAGCAGAAGTCTGTTGAGAAAATGGATGAGCAAATCAGCTGTCCAGTGTCTATATCTTGCTCTTCTCTCATGCCAGGTCTCCTCTAGCTTTAAGAATTGTATGGAAGAGGAAAAGCTGGCAGGCGAAGCCTGACTACTCAAGGAAGTAAAAAGCAGCACTTCTATTAAAGGCAGAATTGAGAACCAGTGTGTTATTATTATTATTTATTAATATTTATTGCATCCCACCTCCCCCCCCCCACCAGAACTCAGTGTGGGGTATATGGTTTTCTCTCCCCTCCACATTTAATCTCCCAAACAAGCCTGTGAGGTAGGCTGAGAGGCAAAGAGTGGCCACCCAGTGAGTTTCATGGTTGAGTGGGGATTTGAACCCTGGCCTCCCAGGCCACTCTGACCATTATACCACTCTGACCATTATACCACACTGGCTCTCGTTGTTGGGAGTGTCAGAACAGGACTGAGGAGTGTCAGAACAGGACTGAGGAGAGATGCAATCAGGACCTCCCTCAGCAGTGATCACTGGCCAGTCATTGCATCTTGGCCTAACCTATCTCACAGAGCTGTTGTCAGAAGGAGCTCACCAGGTGGGTCAGAACTACTACAACAGCTTCCCGGCAGGTGAGGATCACCACTTTTGCTTCTAGCCATGTCCATTACTGGTGTGTGGCCTCTGGAAGGTTCCTGAAGGGAATGTGGTTCTCAGACTGAAAAAAAGAGTCGCATTATAGAACTTAAAACAAAAAAAAAAATTTCCTTCCAGTAGCACCTTAAAGACCAACTAAGTTAGTTCTTGGTATGAGCTTTCGTGTGCATGCACACTTCTTCAGTGCATGCACACGAAAGCTCATACCAAGAACTAACTTAGTTGGTCTTTAAGGTGCTACTGGAAGGAAAAAAAAAATTTTGTTTTGACTATGGCAGACCAACACGGCTACCTATATGTAACTGGAATTATAGAACTTGTTTCTGAGGCTTTGCTTAGAGCTGATCTGTGTCTCTTCTACAACTTCAAGCAGCAGACAAGGGAATGAGGCGATGCTAGGAGAATGAATAAGGTGCATGTTATTCCCTAACAGGTCCATCCTGCCCCCTGCCCTTGAAGGCAGTTTGTCTAGCCCGGGGTTTACCGATCATGCCTCAGCAGCCTCAAGAAGAGAGCCTATGGGCAACAATGGAGTCTATTGGCACCAAAGACATCTACAGGAGTGTTTGGCCAGTGAGCCCAAGCTTTCCTGTAAGCTTTTTGGGCTAAATCAGATGGTACCTCTCTGTGATCCATCCCACACCTTACAGGTCTGATGTAGGAAGAGTCTGCTAGACCAAGCCAATGGCTCATCAAGGCCAGCGCACTAGCAGGACCTGAATGCAAGAGCACTCTCCTTGCTTGTGATTCCTTGCAAATGGCATTCAGAGGCATACAGTGGAGGTAGAACATAGCCATCAGCTGGCATACCCTCCAACCTTTCTCCAATGAAAATAGGGACATGCTAAGGAAAAGTGGGAGATTCTGGGATCAAATCAGATACCAGAACGACTTCTGTAAGTCTGGGCCTGTCCCTGGAAAAAAGGGACACTTGGAGGATCTGAGCTAGTAACCCCTGATAGCCTATCTAGCTTTTGTTGTCATCGTCTTCCAGTAAGAGATGCAGGCAATCCTGCTCCACACTATAACTGTGTATTGGAGTACAGCATGGCAGACTTTGATAAATGTAATAAAAAAAAATTCCTTCCAGTAGCACCTTAGAGACCAACTAAGTTTGTTCTAGGCATGAGCTTTCGTGTGCACGCACACTTCTTCAGATACACTGAAACAGAAGTCACCAGACCCTTATATGAGTCTAGTGAGAGGGTGGGGAGGGGTGCTTGGCTGATAGGTGTGGTAAACCAGTTGATCACTGTTAACGACTGCAATTGGTCTTACAGGAAAAAGCAAGGGATGAGATGGCCTTATCTCATTATCATGTATAATGAGATAAGAATCCAACCTCTCTATTCAGACCAGGTCTCTCCATTCCCACCACCCTTCTGAGTAATATCCCTCCCCACCCTCTCACTATATGTAAGGGTCTGGTGACTTCTGTTTCAGTGTATCTGAAGAAGTGTGTATGCACATGAAAGCTCATATTAAGAACAAACTTAGTTGGTCTCTAAGGCGCTACTGGATGGAATTTTTAAAAATTTTGTTTCGACTACAGCAGAACAACACGGCTACCTACCTGTAACTTTGGTAAGTGTAGTCTTGCTTGGTTTATGTGGCCACTCAAGTTGGTCCTTCTCAGCACCAAGTGCTGCCAGAGACACTTAATGTCATTGACCTCAGTTAATAATTACACTTATGGTCCCTTTGATCATTCACAGATACACAGGGTCTGTTTCATGGCTTCATAAATATTTACCAGAGTCATGAGGCTCTTTGTTTTGCTATCTGCCCTGCCCATGCTCATTGTTGCTAAGCATCAGCTTGAAGCGAGTAAGTGCCCATCTAATTGATCTATGCATGAAAGGAAGTGGCCTAGTTCATAAAAAAGATTGTTGTCTTTACATTCAGAGCCACTTTGCCACTCTTATTTCTTTTGTTTATTGAGTTGCTGGGAAATGGTGGGAAATGAGATATGCAAGCAGTCTTGCTCTGGACTTCTTGATACACTGGTGAAATGCATTGTTCTATGCGCAGGGAATTAGTTTAGGTCACACCTGCACAACTTGCGCCCACCAAGCTGAATACTGCCTGTCAGCAGATCATGGATTCAGGTAGGTAGCCGTGTTGGTCTGATGCAGTCAAAATAAATTAAAAATTTAAAAAATTGTCCAGTAGCACCTTAGAGACCAACTACCGGTAAGCTTGTTCTGGGTATAAGCTTTCGTGTGCATGCACACTTCTTCAGATACACTGAAACAGAAGTCACCCCACCCTCCCACTATATACAGTGGTACCTTGGGTTACATACGCTTCAGGTTACATACGCTTCAGGTTACAGACCACTAACCCAGAAATAGTACCTCGGGTTAAGAACTTTGCTTCAGGATGAGAACAGAAATCATGTTCTGGTGGCACGGCGGCAGCGGGAGGCCCCATTAGCTAAAGTGGTGCTTCAGGTTAAGAACAGTTTCAGGTTAAGAACGTACTTCCAGAACGAATTAAGTACATAACCAGAGGTACCACTGTATAAGGGTCTGGTCAGGTGACTGTCAGTGTTTGTAAAAAGCAAAAAAAAGAAGGAAAGGGTTCTGACCTCCCTTTGTCTCCTCAGCCTGGTCCTCGGACCCTTGTCAGCACAAAAAGAGTCCACGAGAATATCCTTGCAGAGTTTTATTCTTAAAAGTCTTTGTGCAAAACACGACTGAATAACTATACACACCAGCACTAACCAACCAACCAACCCAAACACCAGCCTCAGCACAAACTAACATTTCTCACTTTATATATACAACCTGCTGCAGGCCGCTGAGTCATGCTGACCCAGCTTTATTCGCATTAAAGAAACAGCGGCCATTTTAGCCGTGACAGTGACATCTGTTTCAGTGTATCTGAAGAAGTGTGCATGCACATGAAAGCTTATACCCAGAACAAACTTAGCTGGTCTCTAAGGTGCTACTGGACAATTTTTTAATTTTTTTTATTTATTTTGTCAGCAGATCAATAAGCCATGGGTATGGTCAAGATCTTTGCAGCCAACAGGACATGGCTTTTGCCTAAGGTTTGACAGGGTCTGCCAGCCTGTTTTAGGTCCATTGGTCAATTTCACTTGGGTGCAATTTGCAAGAGCGCTGCCATGCTTTTGTGCTGCTCCTATTCATTTCAATGGCTAAAGGAGTGGGATCATATCTCAATGATAGAACATAAACCCAACATTATTGAGTTGTTCCTGTTTTTGTTTTTATTATTTATGTTGTGTTATTATATTGTGATTTTATGTTGTGTATAGGGCGGTATACAAGCTATCATCATCATCCTCTTAAAAAAATACATAATAGGGATTTGGGGAAAATTCCGTTAGATTCACAACTGAATTTGAACCAACCTAATCATGAAACAATACAAAAACAGGGGCACAACTCTCCTTTGAGAGAAATGTGCATGTTAGAAGAAAGTGTGCATTAAAATGTACAGTGAAAAATTAAGTAAGCATCTTGTTCTCGTAATGGCTAACCAGATGCCTATGGGAAGCCCACCAATGTGGCATGAGCACAACAGCAGTCTTGAGACATACACAAATATACAAATATCTACCACATCATCCCTAACTGTGCGCTCTCAAAGAACTCAAAAAGTGAAACAATGCTTACATTTGCAGAGAACTTATGTTTGAAGGCAACAGTCCTCACTGTTCATCCTCAATGTATGGCTTTCTAAGACTTACCACCCCTTAACATGCTTGCAGCATTTAGCATGGCCATACAAATGTTACATTGCATGTGTTGTACTATAGGTAGCCTATCCTGATCAGTTTGGCAACTAGGGTTATGGTATCTTGGCCACTACAAAACATGACTGCTCTACAACAGAAGGTCAGATAGCATTGGTTTTCCTGTGAAGGCAGCCATGCAATACTACATATAAGGAACCACACTAGTGGATATGTTCGCCTTGCCTATATTTCCTCATTCTTACTGGAACAACTCATTATTATTTTTTCCAGATTCCTTGTTGAAATAAGCTGTTCCCTTGAATGGGCAATTTTAACTTAATGGTCAACATTTGTGTACCCCCAAAGGAATACAATCTCTTATTGTGGGAGGCAAGGCTCCTGGAGACTGCACAACTGGCTATGTGGTGAGTTATGAGTATATGAGCATTTAGGGAAGAGAAGATGAGACAGACTTTATGGGGAAACATTATGGTGTTAAAGGGGAGTGTAGCATTTCCATATGAGAAAATGTCTAGAGGCAGTTTAGATAGCTGGAGAGCAAGTGGTGAATTGTTGTATTGGGAATAATATTAGGGTAGTCTGCTGTGCTAATTTATTGAGCTACAGTGCTCCTTTAACTGCCTAGGTTGTTTGGTTCCCCCACAAGGAAACTCATGGGAGGTAGGAGCAAATCTTTAATACTTAGGAAAATATTTTTTTAAAAAAAGAGAAAAAAAAGAAAGAAAGCAAAACAAAATCAACTTCAAATCCACCTTGAGAGAAATACAGTTAATTGGCGTTTCCCTCCTTGAACGTGTGAGCAGATGGAGGTTGGGGTTGAGTGGGGTGCAGTTTACAGACGTCACAATCAGAATTTAATTACAAAATGTTAGGTGGGAGATGGACATTTAGAATAAAAAGTTGACAACTCCAGGGCATGTTCACTTGAAAGTTGTGATAAGTTCAGAAATATCCAGCTTGGGGGAAAAATTCCCATATCAGAAAGTTTGCTTTCTTCAGTTAAAAGTAGGTATATATTTGAAGCTAACACACTGAATGGAATACAGTATTCTTGCAGGATGCTAAAGTGGTCAGGATACTTTAGAGAACAAAGTTGGGTAGATTTTTTTAAAAAATTAGGGCTTTGGGGAAATCTCTTGGATCCTCATCAGCTTCCAAAGGAACATACTCTTCCGTTTCCTACTTTTTATTCCAAGTGTTCTGGTCAAATGCTAATTTCATTGAGGTAATGATAGAGCAGAAAGTTACTTTGCCTCAGCCCACCCCCCCCTTACCTCATCTACAAATGCAGATCCTGATCAGGATGAGATCAATGGGATAAATCAATTAAATGCCACCAATATCAGTTAAACAAAACTAATTTTTCCTGAAGGGGCTTAGCCAGGGGAGAGAGTGGACTTTTAGAGACTCCTGGAATTCATCCCCTGGCCCACATTGGCGTAACATGCAGCCACAAGCTATGTCCATTCTGTCTCATCACTCCATATAGGGGAAAGGCTGAAGATTGGTGGAAGAGCATCTGAAGACCCATGTTCAACCCCCCAACATCTACAGGTAGGGTTGGGAATGTCCCTTGTTTGAAACCTTGGAGAGCCACTGCCAATCAGTGTACCGTAGAGAATACAAAACCAGATATACCAATGGTCTGCTTCAGTACAAGGCAGTTTCCTGTGTCCCATCCACAAATTTGCCCCCTGCACACACTGCGGCAGGCAGGGGAATGTGGAAGTGAAGGCAGAGAGAAACACCTAGAAATCTGCAAGATAAAATTTGCAGGGGGAGAAAAGAGAAACCCTGCACCTCCAAAGCATTTCCCCTTCAGCCTACTGACAGCTCGCTTTGTCCATCACCTTCCCTGAAACCAGCTCATGTTTTTCACACAGCCTGTCAACTGGAAGAATGCCATCTTCTGTATGTGCTGCCAAAGGCTTCCCAACAACAGGCTATCTTGACTATTAACCAGCAAATTGCCTAACGTAAGAAGAGTCCTGCTGGGTCAAGCCACAGGCCTATCTCACCCAGCAATGGCCAACCGGAGGAGTGCTGGAAGCCCAGGAGCACAGTAGCAGCATCACAATGTTCTAATGCAAGGGTAGCCAACATGGTGCTCTCCAAACGTTGCAGACTACAACTTCCATAATCCTTGACCATTGGCCATACTGACTGAGGACAATGTCAGTTATAGTCCAAAACATGTGGAGGACATCATGTTGACTGTCATTGCTATAATGTGCTATCGGCTGACAGAGCAGGAGAAATCAAGGTTAGCACATATCCCCACAGAAGCAGGAGTACAACTGTTCATTCATTAATCCATAGAATTTATATTCTGCCTATGAAACGGGTAGTGAAAATCATGCACATCGGTAGGATTTTGCTGCCTCCGTTCTCCCACCTCTTGACACTTGTAATCATTATAAATATTTCCAGGAAGAGGCAGGAACTTGCTGTCTAACTCTATCACCATCAGCTGGGATCTGCTCCTTGGTTTGTGAGCAAGAAGCAAATTCGCACTCTGTTCTCCCAGCAGCTGAACATTTACATGTGGAACACTGAGGAACTAGAGCTGGCAGGAAATAATGCAGTTTCCCTTTGTTCATGGTGTTTACTCCAAGCCTCTGCATTTCAGACAGAAATGGCATAAGGAGATCCAATGTGGTGTATAGTGCTTAGAGCGTTGGACTAGGACCAGGGAGAGGCAGGTCCAAATCCCCGCTCTGTCATGAAGCTCAGTTTGGTTGACTTTGGGCTTGTCACTATCTGTCAACCTAGCCTACCCTACAGGCTTGTTATGGAGATAAAATGCAGGGGAGGGAACTATATACACTGCATTGAGTTCATTGGGGAAAATATGGGATATAAGTGTGTTGTTGTTTAGTCGTTTAGTCGTGTCCGACTTTTCGTGACCCCATGGACCAGAGCACGCCAGGCACTTCTGTCTTCCACTGCCTCCCACAGTTTGGTCAAACTCATGCTGGTAGCTTCGAGAACACTATCCAACCATCTCGTCCTCTGTCGTCCCCTTTTCCTTGTGCCCTCCATCTTTCCCAACATCAGGGACTTTTCCAGGGTGTCTTCTCTTCTCATGAGGTGGCCAAAGTATTGGACCGTCAGCTTCAGGATCTGTCCTTCCAGTGAGCACTTAGGGCTGATTTCCTTAAGAATGGATAGTTTTGATCTTCTTGCAGTCCATGGGACTCTCAAGAGTCTCCTCCAGCAGGATATAAGTGTAGCAAATAAATAAATCAATTTGCATGAAGTGAGGCCACCACCTGTTTCCTGGCCAAACACTGCTTACTGTTAGGAAGATTCTGCTGCTGCTTAGCTGAAATCAGTTTGCTTGACATCTCCACCTATTAGTTGTGCCCTCTGGAGCAACAGAGAATAACATCTGCTCCATCTTCTGTGTCACAGCCCTTCAGATATTTGAAGAAAGCTATCAGGCTCATTGGGAAAGGCGTACGACAAGGCTGTATTTTGTCTCCCTGCTTATTTAATTTATACGCAGAATACATCATGCGAAAGGCTGGGCTGGATGAATCCCAAACTGGAATTAAGATTGCCGGAAGAAATATCAACAACCTCAGATATGCAGATGACACAACCTTGATGGCAGAAAGTGAGGAGGAATTAAAGAACCTTTTAATGAGGGTGAAAGAGGAGAGTGCAAAATATGGTCTGAAGCTCAACATCAAAAAAACGAAGATCATGGCCACTGGTCCCATCACCTCCTGGCAAATAGAAGGGGAAGAAATGGAGGCAGTGAGAGATTTTACTTTCTTGGGCTCCATGATCACTGCAGATGGTGACAGCAGCCACGAAATTAAAAGACGCCTGCTTCTTGGGAGAAGGGCAATGACAGGCCTAGACAGCATCTTGAGAAGTAGAGACGTCACCTTGCCAACAAAGGTCCGTATAGTTAAAGCCATGGTTTTCCCAGTAGTGATGTATGGAAGTGAGAGCTGGACCATAAAGAAGGCTGATCGCCGAAGAATTGATGCTTTTGAATTATGGTGCTGGAGAAGACTCTTGAGAGTCCCATGGACTGCAAGAAGATCAAATGCATCCATTCTTAATGAAATCAGCCCTGAGTGCTCACTGGAAGGACAGATTGTGAAGCTGAGGCTCCAGTACTTTGGCCACCTCATGAGAAGAGAAGACTCCCTGGAGAAGACACTGATGCTGGGAAAGATGGAGGGCACAAGGAGAAGGGGGCGACAGAGGATGAGATGGTTGGATAGTGTTTTCGAGGTTACCAGCATGAGTTTGACTAAACTGCGGGAGGTAGTGGAGGACAGAGGTGCCTGGCGTGCTCTGGTCCATGGGGTCACGAAGAGTCGGACACGACTAAACGACTAAACAACAACAACAAATCAGGCTCATTGTGCTCAATGTCTGCTTTTAGAGTTACACAAATTCCTTAGCAAGGATTTATTATTCTTAAGACGCAGTTAGAGACTCTTATATGAAGTAATAGTGGTGGTTCCATCTTGAAGGCCCATAGGTATGATTAGCTGTTTTATAGCTGTTCCATGTATTCATGGATTGCAGCTCCAGATCTGCCCATCTGAACACTTTTTAATAGAACACTCTACCGACATATCTGTTGCTATAGCCCATGCAAAGGGAAATGAATTGTATGCATTTCTCATTTCCTGAGGGGCAATGAGGGGAAATGAAGGTCATAGGTGTCCTCTGCAAGCCTTTGTAGAGGATTTAGTAGAGTGTGAAAAGAGGAAAAGGAAGAAAGGGGTTAAAGAGTCATTGGCCTTGTCCATGGCTGCTGTTTTCATGGTGATGTAACTGACTTCCTGGATTGTCCTCTGGGTTTTTCCTGTACATTTTCAGCACAAATCATGCTTATGACAGTAGTATTTAATCTGTCAGAGATGAATTCTGCTTCAGCCTCTCTGGCGAGCTTTTGTATCTCCACAAGTTTGAGCTTGATCGCTTGCCATTGAGATCTTTCCTTGATTCATATGGGGTGTGTTGCTGGGATCAGCCATGCCAAGGTGAGAGTCATATGTAAACAAATGAAACCTTCGTGTTTACATTTTGATCAAGGGACTTTATGGCTTAGCTGGAGCTGTGTCAGCAGTTGCCATGCGAGCTCTGTTGTGTTTGAAGAGGTCTTAGCAAAATTCTGAAAAGGGGTGTGGAACATTGACTTTAAAGTGCCATTGCGCCCTTCCCAAACCTTGAGGCACTGTGAACTCCAGGCTGTTTCCTAGCTGCGAGTCAGCTTCAAGGACTATTCCACTCCCTTGAATTTGTGAGAACTTTTGCTGCCAACAATGCACTGTGTTTATTGCTAGAAGTAGGGCAACACTGTTGGGGTCACAGCCAGCCTTCTTGGCTAAAAGCAGGGGTGGGGTAGCCTTTGGAGGTTGCTGGACTACAACCACCATAATTCCTGACCTTTGGTCATGTTGGTTGGGGAGTTGGAGTCCAGCAATAGCTGGAGGGCCTGACAGATCATCCTGGTCTACAGTTTCAGGATGAATTACTGGTGCAGAATACAATGGCCATGTTGCTCACTAGGACAAGTTTGTTTAAGCATATCACACTGATCCTGGCTTGACTGCATTGGCTGCCAATTAGCTTCCAGGCCCAATTCAAAGTGCTGGTTTTGACCTAAAAAGTCTTAAATGACTCAGGATCACAATACCTCAAAGACCACTTCTCTCCATAGGAACCAGACCCTGAGATCATCCTCTGAGGCCCTTCTTTGTGTGTCTCCTCCACAAGAGTCCACAGTGTGGCAACTCAAGAACAGGCCTTTTCTGCAGTGGCTCCCCATTTGTGAAATGCTCTCCTCAGGGAGCTTTGGCTGGTGACTTCAGATTACACCTTTAGGAGCCAGGTGAAAACGTTCCTTTTTAACCAGGCTTTTGGCTGATTAACACACCATATACCCCCTTTAAATGTGCTTGTGGGGGGGGGGAATATGGGGGGGGACTATTGATTAGATGTTGTTTTTATCATGCATTTGGTATTTTTATATTGTACTTTTAGTCTGAGAACCGTCCTGAGATCTGCTGATGAAGGGCGGTATACAGATTTAATAAATGATAATAACATCCCTAGTGAACCTAACAATGAGGCATAATGTCTCACTACAGTTTGACTCACTAAGCTCCACACATTACTTCTGCTATTCCAGATGGGCATCTGGCTGAAGGACAGACTGTGAATGTGGCTTTTCTCAATCTTGGGTTATGCGAAATTAAGACCAACCTTGTAACTAACCCATACATAATGTAACCCTGTATAATGGGGAGCTGAGCATATGCTCCAGAGTTATGGAGCTCCAGAGATATAGGGTGTTGTGGCACTTTTAAACTTCTGATTTCCCTCCCCATGTATATGAGACAGGCACCATCTTTGCTGTCTTTTGGGTGCCTAATAAAGCCTTCTTCTTTTAACATGCCTTTTAAGTTGAGATCTTCCCTACTCTAAATCTGTATTGGAATTGTTTTTAAGATGCCTTCTTACTTGTTGTTTACCACCCTGGGCTCCTTTCGGAGGAGGGGCAGGGTAGACATTTAATGAATGAATTAACAAATAATTAAATGCAGGCTGAGCTGGGTGGATATGCCAAGAGAAAGAGTGGAAAGGGCAGCAACGTTTAGATATTGTCACAGGGAGGCAGAGAGCGTTTCTAAGTCCAAGTAATGAATGAATAAATAAAGAACTTCTGGCCTAAATATAGACGTAGGGATCAGGTTCATGGGGCTCCAGATTTATAGTTTAACATCCGTTAATCAACAGAAAATATACGCATACAACCTTGCATGTGGTGCACAAGTAGAAGATACTAAATGTTCCAGAATCACATTCCTTAGTATGAATGCATTGCTTTGAGGATAATTGGATTAACTAATGAAACTGAATTAAGACTAAATATGGCAGCATTGTTTATTTACCTAGATGTTCTTTCTACTGAATATCTTAAAGCCCACTCATTGATTCTGGAGCCTGTGAAGCAAATGACCACAAATTACTTTTACAAATGGTTGTTTCCTCCCTCTTCCCCACCCCACTTTCCCCCCCCCCCTTAATGACTCTGTTAAGCAACTGCTATATCCTCTGGAAATGAATCATTAGAGTGGTCCGGTAAGGACTGTGCCTGAACCAAGCCCAATGTGAGGCAGAGGGAGAAGCATTCTTGCAAAGCAGAGGATATGAAGCATGTTGATCTTATGCCATATGCTGTAATGTGGGACCAGCAGCTCATCTCTTAGGTGCAATTAGCTGGTCCATCGAGCACCTAATCTGGCCCTTCGGAAGGTAAGACAAGTTGATCAGCCATGCCTTGCAAGCCAAGCTGCAGAAAGGGCCAGACGAGTTTGAAAAGGAAGCTAAGCAACAAGCCCCTCGGGGCTACAAATTCTGGATCTGAGACACAGCCGGAGTCAATAAAATGTTGCACCAGGGAGCCCTGCAATGGAATTGAGGAGAATGAGTGACTGATCTGAGAATGTTCCCACAGTCATCTCTGACAGCAACCCTCTATATAAAGGTTCAGCAATCCCCTATAAAGGTTACAGCATTAGGGTCTTAAAGAGGAAGAGGCAACATGCCAGAAGAGTAACATGATGGTACCATTTTGTGTAAACAGTTTAGAGATTTTTTAAAAATTGAGTGGCATATCTTCTATTATTATTATTATTATTATTATTATTATTATTATTGTTGTTGTTGTTGTTGTTATTATTATTGTTATTGTTATTATACCACCCTTTATATAAAAATACAACACAAAACCACAAAATACATGTTAAAAACAAGAGCAACAACAACCACAGGTGGGTGCCATTCAGGGACGTCTTTACCATTGGGCTTAGTGGTGCGGCGAGCCAGGGCGCCAAGCAGTGGAGGGAGCCAAGCAGACAGCCCAGGGAGAGTCCGGGGAGGGGAGAGTGTGGAGGTAGGTGAGTGGGGGCTTGGTGCCTGCGCACCTCCAGCGCACATCGGAGGTGGGAAGGTTCTGGATGCTTTCCCGCAATCTGGAGCTCTCTCCGCTGGCTCTGCAACACACCACCTCCTTGGCTGCGTGGTGTGTGCTTACATCCCAAACTCTGCGCATAATAAATGTGACTCTACCACCGCTCCCCCCATCCACTCTACCTCGAAAGATCCCCATCCTTGAGGCTACACGCTGCAACTGCTGCCCCCAGCACCCCTCCCTCCTTCCCCTGCTTCTCAGCCACCACAGAGCCTGCCTCCTCCTGCTGCCCCCACTACCTCTGCACTCCTTCACACGAACCGTGTTTCCTTCCCCTGCCTGATCCCCTCCCAGTCATGCTCTCTCCTCCCCCCCTTCCTCCCCAAGCAAGGACGGCGAGACTGTGGCTGAGTGAGCGCGCTTCTCTGCTGCGGTGACATGGATGGCCCAGCTCACTTCACCTGTCCCTGCCTGGTCAAGACCTCCGCCCGCCTCCCGTGCCACCCCAATCGCACCCGGCTGCCCAGCCCCACACCATGATCCTGCCACGGGAACCAATGCCTGGTCGTGTGTGAGCAGCACCAGGGCAGGAGCAGCCTTTCCTAAAAATGGTCAACAACTTTGGGGTCCCCCCCTAAGAAAGGTTGACAACCCTGGGAAAGGGGGGACGCCGGAGGGATCTTTGTACCATGGCGCTGGATATGCTTAAGACGGCACTGGTGCCATTGCCATTATAAGAGAACAAGGGAGGCATACATGGTGTGGGAATGTATAGAGGATGGAACTTCAGATTGGGGTGAAAATGAGAAATGAAGACATTTGTCCATCCTTAACAGTGAATGAAGATTTCAGTAGCTGCTTTTCAACTTAGCAACGGCAACTCTCTTCCTCCGACGATCCAGTGTGTTCAGTAATAGAGCTGAAAGTGTAGTTATTGGCCTTCCTTTACACCCATGATACTAGAAGCTAGAAAGTTCCAGTGGTGCGTGGTCATTGGACAAAGGAGACTAGGCTAGTCCCCTAAATGTTCCTCTGGTGCCTCCTTCCCAAAGCCCGGGAAGCTTCTGCCCAGCTTAGGGAGGGAGGTGTGAGGCTCCAGTGGGTCCAAGATCCATCCTGCCATCTTTCCAAAGCCCATCTGGCTTTTGGAAGGAGGCAGGAGGACTCCAGAATACTGTCGAAGCCCTGGCACCTCCTTCCCAAAGCCCGGGAAGCTTCTGACTGGCTTAGGAAGGGAGGCATGATGCTCACGTGCACAACATCAGGACATCACAATGTCACATGCATGACATAGCCCCCTATCCCCCTCACAAGCTGGCACCTCTGCCCCTAACAGTTCCCCTATGAAAATCAGCAGTTCAAAGATTTACCACATGGAGAGCTGTACACAGAATTGGTTGTTTCTGATACAGTGATACATTGGGTTACTTACGCTTCAGGTTACATATGCTTCAGGTTACAGACTCTGCTAACCCAGAAATAGTACCTCGGGTTAAGAACTTTGCTTCAGAATGAGAACAGAAATTGTGCTCCGGTGGTGCGGCAGCAGCGGGAGGCCCCATTAGCTAAAGTGGTGCTTCAGGTTAAGAACAGTTTCAGGTTAAGAACGGACCTCCAGAACGAATTAAGTACTTAACCCGAGGTACCACTGTACTCAGAAATGAGCTTTAACTCCTACCTGCAACATTTTATTTTACTGTATGAATGCATTTCTTCCCACCCCCTCAACACACCCCCTCAACACATTTTATTTAACAAATTTTCAAAACTTTAATAAAGGGGGGGGACCCCAAAAGAATACAGAAAAAACAAGTGAAGAGAGCGACAAAACAGAATGTTTCACAACATTCCTGACAAATTCAGTCTTTCTAAACTTATTCTAGTTCGGGATTAGCGTCAACCAGTGTCTAGAATTGTGAGGAACGATACTGTTCATTTTTCCATGTGTACAATTTCAACTCTTTTCACAAGCCATTCCAATATAGCAGGAACTGGGGGATTTCCAAAAGTGAGCATAAACTACTTTTGCAGAAATCAAAAAGTTCATAAGGAACAATTGGGTCGTCTTTTATCTGTCATCTTTTAAATAATTAAAAAGAATTGTTACTGTGTCATCATTCACAGTTTCTCTAGTGATCTGCTGAATATCTATTATGTAAAGCCAATATCCTTGAGCCTTGCTACATAACCACCAAAGGCAGTATTAGTCTGCTTGATGAGGATTAAATTTCCAACTCTTAAATCTGTTTACACCTTTAACTGCAACCTGAATCAAATGACCCATATTAAAAAATTAATACATGCACATCCCTCTCCAATTTTATTTTTTCTGTCTCTCTCTTCCATATTTCAGTTTTGTGCTTTGCGTGTGTCTTTAAAAAGAAGGCAGTTGAAACACTATTGGTACAACCACTGTCTGAAAACAAATGTTACATAACATGGAATCTGGGCATGTGTTTTGGGACTAAGTCGCAACCTATAGCTATACAGAGGACTTCAATCAGACCTTTATGGAAGGCATTACTGGCTAACCTATGTCCTTCCAGATGTTGTTGGACTGCATCTGCCATCATCCCTGAACACTGGCTAGAGCTGATGGGAACCGGATTCCAACCACATCTGGAAGGACTAGGATTGGAATGATCTGTCAGTTTTGGTTCTGTCTGTTTTTCAGTTTTTCCAGTCTTCAGTTAAGTGCAAGGATCTGAGAGATGGCCAAGAGGTGCTGAGTTTTCACTGAAGTGGACAAATTAATAGAAAGGGACAGGGAAAGGAGAGAGAGAGAGTGGGAAAGGTGGGGAGAGAGGTCTGATTTTATGACAACTAGGTAGATTGATTGCTTAGTTGGTAGGGATATAGGAATGCATTTATGTCTTTAAGAGGGATGGGGGACCTGTAGTCCTCCAGAAGTTATTCAACTCCCATCAGCCTCAACCAGCATGGCCCATGGTCAAGGGTGATGTCCAACAACATCTGGAGGACCACACTTTCTCCATTGGTGGTTTAGAAGGAGCCTTAGCATTTCTCTTCCAGAGTTGTTCAGGCCATTCACTCTCACAAACGGTTTTGTACCCGTTAAAACTGTATCTGGTAAGTGCTCTGATCGGTTTGCATTTGTTTGCTGTATGAGGTTAATGGGAACCATTCATTTACATGACAGAAAGTGATGGATGCATTTAGAAATAACATTTGACTGGTGATCCCACCACCAACGAGAATCAAGACTGCTCCCTAAATTCATAGCCCCATCCTGAGTTCTGTTTCTTGGCACGCTAATGTGCCATGGGACGTTGGGAATAGATAGATATATTTTCTAATTTGGTATGGCTTAAGCTCAAGAAGTGCTTCCTTTAAATAAATAAATAAAATTCCCCCCTCTTCCTAAACACAATTTGTAGATTTTGGCAACTCCTAATGTGAAAGAAAAGCCAAACATCTTGCTGTAGATTAGGCAGAGGCAATTTCTTGTTCAAGATATGCTGTTGTTCTAGCATGGTGTTTGCAACAGTAATATTCTTAGCTTAGTGCCAGCCGCTCCATTAGGTTCCATCCCTGTTCCGCACCACTCCTTCACTTTGTGGGGTTTATAACTTGGCTGTAATGTAAAGTTTCCTCCTGGCTGAAACTTGCCATACCAAAATCTCAGCCCAAGGGATAATTTCCTTTCTCTTTCCCTCCAAAAAAGCATTTCAGCTTTCTCCATGTATTTATAAAACTGGAAACAGCTTTTGAGCTTTGAGGAGTCAAGCACATGGCTCAAAATACCTGGATCTGTCTTCCATCAGCCATTTATGTCCTGAAAATGAAAACCTTAAGACTTAAAGACCATTTTCAGATTTTTAGGCTTGCAAAGCAAACCTTCCATGATGAACTGATGCTACACTATCTTCCCACAGCTACACACAATCTGTAGCTATGACTGTGAACTATTAGTTTCATTATTAACCCACCTGTCACCCTAAAGTCCCAAAGTGGGTTACAACAATTAAAACTCAGTATTTGAAACTTTTTAAAACAACTTACGACCATAGTAATAAGATGGGTCCTGAAAATAAATATCTCAAATATCAAAAGCCAGGGTTAAGAGATTTGTCTTCAGCATTTACCAAAAGCTTTATAATGAAGGTGCAAGACAAACCTCTGTGGGGAGGAAGTTAGGGGCTCCCACAGATAATGTCGTCTCCCAGGTCACCACCACTCTGAGCTTCTGAAGGTGGTGGAACAACCAAGAGTGCCCCCTCTCCTGATCTTAGCACCCGAGAGGGTCTGTAGGGAAGGAGATGGTCTTTCAGGTAATTTGGAGGAGATGGTATTTGCTGGGGTCATGCAGTGTAATGAGTGGGTGCTTGAATGTTCAAATGGCGAGTCAAGACCTCAGGGCACCACATGGTACATTCTGCAGTGAGTGGGGACTTGGTCTCAACAGACATTTTAATGTTCATAGATTTCTTTGGTCTATCAAAGGACAGCAGGCTGTGCTTCCCTAAGGTAAAGGTAAAGGGACCCCTGACCATTAGGTCCAGTCATGACCGACTCTGGGGTTGCAGCGCTCATCTTGCTTTACTGGCCGAGAGAGCCGGTGTACAGCTTCCGGGTCATGTGGCCAGCATGACTAAGCCGCTTCTGGCAAACCAGAGCAGCGCACGGAAACACTGTTTACCTTCCCACCGGAGCGGTACCTATTTATCTACTTGCACTGGCGTGCTTTCGAACTGCTAGGTGGGCAGGAGCTGGGACAGAACAACGGGAGCTCACCCCGTCGCAGGGATTCGAACCACCGACCTTCTGATTGGCAAGCCCTAGGCTCTGTGGTTTAATCCACAGCGCCACCCGCGTCCCTACCTTATTTCTAACTTGCATGGAGAGGGAACAAAGCTCAGGTAACTAAAGGATAGTCTAGGCGAGATGCCGAGAAGGCATTTGATAACGTCTCCTGGCGTTTTATGAAGGAAAATTTGAAAATGATGGGAATTGGTGAAGGATTTGGAAGAGGTATTGAGGCTATTTATCAAGAGCAAAAAGCCAAACTCATAATAAACAATAGTACATCGGAGGCTTTTGATATTGTCAAAGGGACCAGGCAAGGCTGCCCTTTATCCCCTTTGTTATTTATAACAGTGTTAGAAGTGTTTAATAAAAAATTAAGGGAATCACCGGAGGTTAAAGGAATTAAGATAGGAAGTAAGGAATTCAAAATAAAAGCATTCGCAGATGATTTGATACTAACTTTGGAAGACCCTAAGAACAGTTTACCAGAAGCCCTACAGAAATTAGAAGAATTTGGAGAAGTGGCAGGTCTTAAGCTTAACAGGAATAAAACTAAAATGATAACAAAAAATATAACCAAGGAAGATATAATAGAATTAGAACAAAAGACGGGAATTATGGTTGCGAAGAAGGTAAAGTATCTAGGAGTGTGGATCACAGCGAAAAACATAAATCTATATAAAGATATTTATGAGGTTACTTGGAAGGGTATCAAGAAAGATCTAGAAATCTGGGAGAGATTAAAACTTTCCTTCTTAGGGAGGATATCGGCTATCAAAATGAATGTCCTACCAAGAATGCTATTTTTGTTCCAAACCATACCAGTACTGAAAGGACTAAAACAGTGTAAAGAATGGCAAAGGACCCTAGCGAGATTCATCTGGCAGGGAAAAAGACCACAAATAAAAATGAAAATATTGGTAGATAAAAAAGAAAGAGGGGGTTTTTCTTTACCAGATTTGAGTTTATATTATGAAGCGGCCTGCCTAACGTGGGTGAGAGATTGGATAAAGCTAGAGAATACTGATATTCTGGACTTAGAGGGCTTCGATAACAGGTACGGGTGGCACTCGTACCTGTGGTACGAAAAGGTAAAAGTTCATAGAGGCTTCCTTAATCATATAATTAGAGGACCCTTATTTCAAGTATGGGAAAGAAATAAGAATTTGTTGGAAAAGAAAACCCCATGGTGGATCTCACCAGTAGATGTCTTAACTGTCAAAAAAACTAACATGGAGGGGGAAAAAGCTACCTATGAAGAACTCATTAATAAAACAGAACAGGGCGTAAAACTTAAACCTTATGAAGAGGTAAAGAATGTGCTTACGGGGTGGCTGCAATACCATCAAGTGAATGATTTGTTAAAAGAAGACAAAAAGAAGCTAGGTTTTGAAGACAAAAAATCTAAATTTAATGTGGAAATCATAGAAGGTAAAAATAAATTATTATCAAGGATGTATGACCTCTTACTAGAATGGTACACAAAAGATGAAGAGGTGAAGGAGGCCATGATAAAGTGGGCCATAGATATTGGTCACAACATCGACTTTGTAAAGTGGCAAGAATTGTGGAACGTAAATATGAAATTTACAGTGTGTATGGTACTAAGGGAGAACCTCTGGAAGATGATCTATAGGTGGTACCTTACACCAGTGAAGCTAGCTAAGATCTATAACCTGAAGACTAAGAAATGCTGGAAATGTGGTAAGGGGGATGGTGAATTATACCATATGTGGTGGACATGCAGTAAAGTAAAAGGCTTCTGGGAACTGATTTACAACAAACTTAAAAAAAAAATTAAGTATACTTTTCCTAAAAAACCTGAAGCTTTTTTACTAGGAATAGTTGATAAAGAAATCAAAAAAGAGGATAAAAATTTGTTTCTATATGCCACAACGGCCGCTAGAACTATGTTAGCCCAAAACTGGAAAACGGAATTAATACCTTCCATAAATGACTGGCAGATTAAGATGATAAATTATGCTGAACTAGCTAGATTAACAGGAAGACTAAGAGACCAAGACGATCAGAAATTTTATGAAAATTGGAATAAATATCTGGTATATATAGGAGATAAGTATAGGACCTCGATGACTCTGGCAGGATTAGAACAACTCTAACAGTGTTTGACAAATGTGCAAAAGAGATAAAACACGTAACTTTTGAAACTATCTGATACTTACCAACGAAGTGAAGGGAAGTTCAAGGCTCGGCGGAGCTCAAAATAAGTGTGTATTATGTATATGATTTTGGTAACAGCAATGTTATATGCAACTTATGTAATCTAGATTGTATATATGTATAATTAACAAAAACAAATAAAAATTTATTTGCAAAAAAAAAAAAGGATAGTCTAGGCAAAGGGGTTAAATAGCACATAATGTAAAAAAATAATAATCATTGAATTGAAACCCTAGAGAGCAACTGTCAATCCGAGTTGGCAATACTGAGCTAGTTAGACCGATGGTCTGATCCAAGGAAGCTTCCTGTGTTCCCATCTAGAATGAAGTTGAATTTTGTGATCATTTTTTTAATGAGGAAAAGTAACCACAAATAAATCACAAAGTGATTTTTGCTTGTCATTCAAAATTGTGATGAAACTTTCTTTTGAATGGATCCAATGTTTAGCCTCACTAGCATATCAACAGAAATGTAGCTAAACACTCTAAAGAAGGATCGTCTCAAGTAATTGCAATTATGGGCTGTAATTATGGGTTTCAAGGAAAATAATTACTCCTGCATTTCTTAGGTTTCTCTTCTATTGTTTAATTTAACAGTCTGTAAAATTTTGCAACTCCTGATGTTATTTTCAGTTGTTACTGTAATATAATGTAATCCTAGGGCACAAATAATAATAATAAAAATTGAAAAGAAAATTCATCAAGGTTTTAGTGTGAATATTTCTGAATATGCACATTTTTGAATGCAGCTTTTCCTATGTCAGTTTCATTGTTGAACAGCTCTAGCAATCTGAAAGTTGTTCCTAATTTTTAGTCAAAATTTTGTGATTTGAATCAATTTGTTTAGGTCCTACATTCTGGAGCATCAGAAAACAAGCTTGCTCCATGTGACAACCCTTTAGAGGACTGTCATATCTCCCCCCAGTCTCCTCTCTACCAGGCCTCTTTAAAGGTAAAGGGACACCTGACCATTAGGTCCAGTCGTGGCCAACTCTGGGGTTGCGGCACTCATCTTGCTTTACTGGCCGAGAGAGCCGACGTACAACTTCCGGGTCATGTGGCCAGCATGACTAAGCCGCTTCTGGCGAACCAGAGCAGTGCATGGAAACGCTGTTTACCTTCCCACCGGAGCGGTACCTATTTATCTACTTGCACTTGACGTGCTTTCGAACTGCTAGGTTGGCAGGAGTAGGGACAGAGCAACGGGAGCTCACCCCGTCACGGGGATTCGAACTGCCAACCTTCTGATCGGCAAGTCCTAGGCTCTGTGGTTTAACCCATAGCGCCACCCGCG
Organism: Podarcis filfolensis; assembly: GCF_964270895.1. Taxonomy (NCBI): domain Eukaryota; kingdom Metazoa; phylum Chordata; class Lepidosauria; order Squamata; family Lacertidae; genus Podarcis; species Podarcis filfolensis. The sequence goes on from NC_139606.1 coordinate 99,894,332, forward strand.
TCCCTTACCAGGCCTCTTTACCATCCCTCATAAGCCTTGACTTCTAGACCCTAGATCATCTTGGTTGCCCTCCTCTGCAGCTTGTCAGCTTACACTTCTTAAACTGTGGTGCCCAGAACTGGATTCAATCGTCCAGGTGGAGTCTGACCAAAGCAGCATCGAGTGATACCATTACTTGACTTGATCTGGACATGACACATCTATTGATGCAGCCTAGAATTGCATTCACTCCCCCCCCCACACACACACACTGCCACTTTCATTATGCTTGCTGCCTTCACACGTGTAATGTTTGAAGAGGCCTACATTTGGAGGGGAGGAAGGGGGCAGGTGAACACATATGTATCATGACTATATTAACTGCCAAGCTGTACTCTGACTTTGAACAACACCAGGGCTTGTAAGCTTAAACATATGTGCGATTTTGGAAATGCTTTAAAGAGATCAGTACCCATGCTGAGGTCAAACATGAATGTGAATGGATATTTCTGGCAAAAGGAACAGAGACATATTTGTCTGACTTGGTGTGAACTGGATGGATATTTAATACAGAGGCTATATCTTCCACAAAGGCAAATTTTAAAATATTTGTAGGTTGTTCCATTCCTATTAGATGGGTAATGACTCTGGGCCAGAAATGTGGTTTGTGATGTGGTTTCCATGACAATTCCTACGCATACTGGAACCCACTAATTGCTTTAGCAAAGTCATGTGAAATGGCTGTGTTTTCTGTCCAACATGTAAAATGGGCAAAGACTCTTTTTGTCCATTTCCACCTTCTTCCTATGTGGAATCAAAATATTTTACCACAGAATCTTGTCTCTTCAACAGTAACATTGCATTCCTGTACATGCATTCTCAGAAGTAAGTCCTACTGGATTCAGTGGAACTTACCCCTGGATAACTATGTACAGGATTACAACCTTAATTCCCTTAATTCAAAGTAACTTAACCCCAGGCATAGGATTGCCTCATAACCTTGCTGAAGGACCTTTTACTTGTCAAATGGCACCAGAAGATCCCCAAAGTTATTGTGGAAAATGTTTTCTAGGACAAGACGTGTCTGATGAAGTGAAAGGGATGCCAGAAGATGGGACTCCAGCAACCTCTGGAGGGCCAAAGGTTATCTGCCCTTGCTTTATGGCAATGCTTTATGGTTAGGCAACATTATTTATCCTATATTACAGAAGGGGAGGAGAGAAATTCATGCACAAACATAATTGTAACATCACCACAGAGTCATTGCATGTATAATTGCATGTATAACAAAGAAATCATCATAGGGAACCTTGATTCAGGTAGGTAGCCATGTTGGTTTGACGCAGTCGGAATAAATTAAAAAATTGTCTAGTAGCACCTTAGAGACCAACTAAATTTATTCTGGGTATAAGCTTTCGTGTGTATGCATACTTCTTCAGATACGATAAATTTGGTCTCTAAGGTGCTACTGGACAATTTATTTATTTTTATCATAGGGAACCATGAGTGTAGTGGCAGACTTTGGCTTCTCAAATTTCAGCAACTCCCTGCGCGAGATTAAAATTTTCCCCCACCTCTTGTGTTACATTCTACAGCATTGTTGTGGCACCCGCTGGAGTGCAGTGCCTAGTGTGGCCTAACCGGTTGTGCTACCCTAAAACCACCTCTGATGTTTGGATGCATCCTCTTACAGTACAGGTGGGGAACTGGCTTCAGCCAGATGGCCAGATCTTTCCCTTCTCCATCTTCCACAGGTTAACTTTGACAAGTGGCCTCACATCTTTCTCAGTTCTGGGTGACACAAGCAAAGAAAGGACGTGGAGAAGATTCAGTTTTGTATATAATTTGGTAGTAGCACACTGTTTTATCGAGTTTGTTCCTTCTAATTTAGTATCTGTGGCTCGGCTGTAATTTTGTAAATACTACAACTGGGGGTGGAACAGGTGTGTTCTGGGGAAAATGTTCTTGTAGGTCCTATTGGGATCTCTGCTGTACAATTCCCAGAGTGGCTCAACAATCAATCTCTCTTCTGAGAGAACTCCAGGAATTTTAGCTCTGTGAGGAGAATAGTCAGTTAAGCACCCTTAACCCAAAATTCTTGGTACAGGGGACCATAACCACTTATAAAGGTATAATGCTTCCTTGAATGTAAAGTGCTGATGGGGCCATTCTCCAACTTCATTTCTCTCATTACCTGGGGAACAATGGGGAAACCATTAAAGATGGGAGGGAAAATAACTTCTCTTAATAGTGTGCATTATTCATTCTTGAAAAATAAAATCTGGGAGATAATACACTTTCACAATGGAAATATTTACTTCCCCTTTCCAGTAATGACTGTGTTTTTGTTCCTTATGTGCTCTGTATTACTTTCAAAGGCCATTTATTGAAAGAAAAATGTAAAGCAGTTGCGGCCTGCACCTGTAGACTCTGTTTTGGACAGTGGTGAATGTGGGTTCAATAGAGGTTCAGTGTGTGAGAGAATAGAGCATATTGTACAAATAAGGAATGCCATAGCATGGAAGCAGCCAATTCAGTCACTTAGACAGCGGCCCAGACTCATTCCAGAAGAATTATGAAGAGCTGCTGCCTTTGCTGAAATAATAAATAAGGGGAGACAAATTCATTTTGATTCATATTTTAATTCACAGTTCCCAAGACAATCCTCAAATCGAAACACTGCTATCCATACAAATCCAAACTTTTCTGAATTGTGCAATGCATTTCTCCAACCAAAACATACACACAAAATTGTTTGTATTACAGAAGGATATGCACTGTGTATTATTATTATTATTATTATTATTATTATTATTATTATTTCTACACCACCCTTTATCTGAGAATCACAGGGCAACTTGCAATATAAAAACACAATAATACATAGCACAGTAATAAACAAAAACAATAATTCCCCACCCCACAGTTTAAAGGGCCATTAATTGTTTAATTAGCAAAAGGCCTGGGAGAAGAGGAATGTTTTTGCCTGGCGTCTTCATACATGTCTTCATACATATCTTCATACATATCTTTCTCCCTGGGGAGAAACGGACAGGCCTTTGCTGCGAGGCGCTTACAGGGAGCAAAAATATGGGAAGGGCAGGGTGGGGGGAAGGAAAGGCAAAGTTAAATGGCAGAATATGTGTGTGTGGTTCAAGTAATCTTGTTATATTTATAATACTGAAATGTGTTTTTTGTATGTTATTATATTTGCTATTGTTTTGCTATGTTACTATGACCTTGTTACTATTTTTGATGTTATGCAATGACATCATGAAATTGTTGCCGTAGGGCTTGTTTGAAATGTATGTTTCCTTTGTTGCTGCTTTGAGCATGATTTTGTGTGTGTGTGGAAAAGTGAAATACAAATAAAATGAATGAATGAATGAACAAGATTATTTCAGTGGCATGTGTATCTATTAATGGTCTGGCATTTTATGGACTGCAGTAAATACATTTAATGAACAGATCTGAAGTTATGTTTAGCTACAGGCCGAGTTACACGAGGGCAGGTGGACCAGGAGGTTCTTCAATTCAGGTTCTTCAGGAGGAGTCAATTCAAGTTATATGACAGCAACTGAAAAAGGGCTGGGCGTTTTGAGGCGTTATCAGGTGATCATAGAATCATAGAATCATAGAGTTGGAAGAGACCACAAGGGCCATCGAGTCCAACCCCCTGCCAAGCAGGAAACACCATCAGAGCACTCCTGACGTATGGTTGTCAAGCCTCTGCTTAAAGACCTCCAAAGAAGGAGACTCCACCACACTCCTTGGCAGCAAATTCCACCGTCGAACAGCTCTTACTGTCAGGAAGTTCTTCCTAATGTTTAGGTGGAATCTTCTTTCTTGTAGTTTGGATCCATTGCTCCGTGTCCGCTTCTCTGGAGCAGCAGAAAACAACCTTTCTCCCTCCTCTATGTGACATCCTTTTATATCTTTGAACATGGCTATCATATCACCCCTTAACCTCCTCTTCTCCAGGCTAAACATGCCCAGCTCCCTTAGCCGTTCCTCATAAGGCATCATTTCCAGGCCTTTGACCATTTTGGTTGCCCTCCTCTGGACACGTTCCAGTTTGTCAGTGTCCTTCTTGAACTGTGGTGCCCAGAACTGGACACAGTACTCCAGGTGAGGTCTGACCAGAGCAGAATACAGTGGCACTATTACTTCCCTTGATCTAGATGCTATACTCCTATTGATGCAGCCCAGAATTGCATTGGCTTTTTTAGCTGCCGCGTCACACTGTTGGCTCATGTCAAGTTTGTGGTCAACCAAGACTCCTAGATCCTTTTCACATGTACTGCTCTCAAGCCAGGTGTCACCCATCTTGTATTTGTGCCTCCCATTTTTTTTTTGCCCAAGTGCAATACTTTACATTTCTCCCTGTTAAAATTCATATTGTTTGTTTTGGCCCAGTTCTCTAATCTGTCAAGGTCGTTTTGATGGAGAGTGTTGGAGCTGGAGCAGCAAAGAGAGAGAAGGGGGAACCAGCCCATGGAGGGTTTTAAGAAGCTTTTGCTGGATCTATAGCTTCCTTTTGCTGGAAGATAATGAGGCAGATAAAAATGCCTGACGACAACAACAACACAAAAGACAAAAGTCACTCAGCAGGAGTGGGATCTAGATCGAGGATGGGGAACCTGCGGCCCACCAGATATTGACGCACTCCAGCTCCCATCAGCCCCTGCCAGCATGGACCATGGTCAGAGACTGTGGGAGTTGTAGTCCAGTAACATAAGAAGGGTGGGACGCTGGTGGCACTGTGGGTTAAACCACAGAGCCTAGGACTTGCCGATCAGAAGGTTGGCAATTTGAATCCCCGTGACGGGGTGAGCTCCCGTTGCTCAGTCCCTGCTCCTGCCAACCTAGCAGTTAGAAAGCACGTCAAATTGCAAGTAGATAAATAGGTACCACTCTGGCGGGAAGGTAAATGGCGTTTCCGTGCGCTGCTCTGGTCTGCCAGAAGTGGCTCAGTCATGTTGGCCACATGACCCGGAAGCTGTACGCCGGCTCCCTTGGCCAATAATGCGAGATGAGCGTCGCAACCCCAGAATCAGGCACGACTGGACCTAATGGTCAGGGGTCCCTTTACCTTACCTAACATAAGGAGGGTGCCACTTTGGCTATCCCTGATCTGGAAGAATGCTGCAAGTGTTTGATGATGTGGCCTGTAAATGGCCTAGAACTTCAGGTCACTGGGATCAGATGATGTTCCTGGCCCTGGAGGAAAGGATGGCTCTTCTTTTGCACCAGCGAGGCCATTCTACTGAAATTTAAGGAATGCTTTGATGGTATCATCAGACTTTTCATTCACCCCCTCCCCATTCTAATGTAAAGACCAGACTGGGCATCGTTCAAGAGAAATCCTTCTGATAGCAAATCCGTCGTTGGCACTAATACACACTGGATAAATGGTTCACAGCTTTTCTCATGAAGCTTACAAAGAGCCAGGACGTCTTGATCCAGGAGGGTTACACATAATATAGTTCTATAAATATAATAAGCTCGAGAACAATTAAAAAAAGAAAAGAAAAACAACAACTCCAGCTTCATCTTGGCTTCTGAAAAAGACTCCTGCTGCTTCATTAACTCAGATGTAAGATAACTTCCAGCAGCCTTATTTTTCTTTCCCGGTGTGTTGAGACCAGGTGCGATAAAATAACCACAAAATTATAATGCAGTACCATGTGCAGTTTTCTTAGCAAAATGACTGAAATGTCATTAGCATTTTGTAGCTGGAAACAAAGATGCTTATTTTCATCTTGCGTTCCTAACTAGCAGGGTTCTCCCGTAATAGTTGATATATCTTCCCCCGTGACAAAACATGGTGAACTATAATTACTTTATTTGTAACATTCACTACCAAGTAATTTAGAATACTGTGCCATAATAATGGAAGTGTTTAATTAATTAACTAATTTTAAAAAATCTGTATAAGAACATAAGAAGGGGGTTAATGATCTCTGGCAATCAAGCAGCCTGATAAGCAGCAACAACTTTCCGTCAATTTTATGTAAGTTTATTTACAAGAAGAAACACATCCAGAGCTCGGCCTTCCTGCCTGTGCTCATTGACAGTAGTTGCTCAGTCTGACTCATCATCCCTCCCCCAACAGGCAGAACGCCAAAATCCAGCCTCTCTCCTTCTCCCTTTTCACTGTTCTCTGAGCTTCTCCCATCTCCTAGTAAGGGGACTGAATGGATGGCCTGTCTCCACCCCCCACTCCACTCTCAGAAGACACAGTCGCAGACTCTGGCTTATCTGATGGTTGCCTGGCAATGCTCTGGCCGACTCCCAACTCCTCCTCTCCTTGGGAGCTAACAGCTTCTTCCCTGGGAAGGAGCGGGGCTGGGCTGTCCTCTCCAAACTCTGACAAAGAGGTCTCATCTGCAGGGTCGGCCCCTTGTTCGCTTAGCTCAATTTCTGAGGCCGACTCTTCCTCTGCGCACGGGGGAGGGGCAGGCTCCTGACAGTTGGTCTAATTCTCTTTGAAAAGCATTCAAGTTGGGGGCCATCACTGCAACTTGTGGATGCAAAGGCAACTGGTTAGCTCTCTCTCTCTGTGTGTGTGTGTGTGTGTGTGTGAGAGAGAGAGAGAGAGAGAGAGAGAGAGAGAGAGAGAAATAAAAAAAGAATACTTGGGGTGGTTTTGCTCAGTGCTTGAAAAGAGTCAATAAGCATGAGCACAAGATCATCAGAAGCTGCCTTATACTGAGTCTGACCATTGGTTCATCTAACTTTGTACTGCCTACTCAGACTGGCAGCAGCTCTCCAGAGCTTTAGGCAGGAGCTTTTTTCTTTATCTATTTCCCAGCCCTGCCTGGAGAAATGAGGGGTTGAATCTTGGCCATTCTGCACCTTCTCTCACCTCATCCCAAACCCATGAACTATTGTCCTTATTTAAAGACCATCACAATGACTATGTTGTAGCAGATCTCACAAGCTGTCTGCTCAAGGTGCAACACAAACTCCTGCTCCCTATCTCATTTTTGGCACCCGTGCTAGAAATTGCCCACCCTTGGCCATAGGGCATCAAAACTTTAATATATGGTATGACATAGGAAACGCAACCCACTCAAAGCTGGCCAAAGTTAAAGACAGCTAGGCCTTATTGATTTCACCAAGAGATTTACCTGTATGCTTCATTCTCTCCCACTGAAATCCATAGGATTGTAAAAATGCTTAACTTTGGCTGGATCAAGAGATCAACCTGCTGCAAGGGCACAAGCAGTCAGGGACCCTCACACTGGACTGCTAAGTGTCAGATTTTTCCACATTAAAATTGGTTTTTTACCTTCTGGGCTGCTGTCGAAGGCACAAAAGCAAGGCCAGAGGGGGAAAAGATGTCAAAAAACTTAGGTGGAGTATGTCTCCCTATAAATCAACAATACTCATGAGCTCATTAAGGCTTTTTTGAACAGAAATATTGTTGCCGTGATTTTTCTTAGCTCTGACAGCAAGTACCATCTCTGCTTCCAGCTCAGCACAGCAGCCAGCCAAAGGAGGGTGGGTAGGGGGAGTTGTTCTCACCTGTAAGACTGGGCTCAGAGTTCCTCTTTCCTTGCCAAGCCACAGGGGATTGGAGGGTAAGTCGTAGGGTTCAATCCATGATCCCCTATTTTCCCTTCATGGGTGGGAAACTCTGGAGTAAGCAAGGTAAGCTTTGCATCCTATTGCAAATTTGGAGAGACAGCTGAATTTCCTTCCAAACTAAAAACTTCAAAAGTTTCACATCAAGGCTCGCTAAAATGAGAGGCTAATCTGAGGGGATTTTCTGCAACCTGAAAGTATTTTTGTCTTAAACAGAAAAGCCTTATTATTCCCTTCAACGAAGCACTTGCAACATGCATGTGAGTTAAGCTTGCAAACATTTTGTGCTAGCAGAAGCGTCCAACCCTTTTCATGCAGACATTCAACAGGTGATGTTGGGGTTTCAATCTCATCCATGGACATTGCAATCCCAGATGTGTCCTAAACAACAAATCCGAGAAGAGAATCCAACACATGAAATAGCCCAGCCTAAAAACTGAATAGACAGATAAGCAGCAGCTAAAAGGACAGAATTAATTCCTATTAAAGTCTCAGGCAAAAAGGACAGGCTTAGCTAAGCATATAAAGGAGAGTCCTGCCAATGTGTTTAAGGACAGCAGCAGCACATGAGGTGGTAGATTGAAACTGCTGCTGCTCCATGCTGGGGTGATCTGGTGGTGAAATCAGAGGCACTCCAGGTTTTTATTTCATTATTAAACTTATTAGTTGCTGTTTCTACAAAAACATCTCAGTGACTTACAACAATAACAAAGAGGAAAGGTTGAAGCAGCAGGGTATGTTTAGCCTGGAAAAGGGGGAGACTGAGAGGAGATACGACAGTCAACTTCAAATATCTCAAGGGCTTTGTCACATGGAAGAGGGAACAGGCTTGTTTTCTCCTGCTCTGGAGGGTAGGACTCGAACCAATGGCTTCAAGTTGCAAGAAAGGAGATTCTGACTAAACATCAGGAAGAACTTTCTGAGAGTAAGAGCTGTTTGAAAAGCTCAGGAGGTTGTGGACTCTTCTTCCTTGGAGGTTTTTAAGCTGAGGTTGGATGGCTATATGTTATGGATGCTTTAGCTGAGATTCCTGCATTGCAGGGAGTTGGACTAACCTTCTAACTCTACAATTCTATGAAACAAACAAACAAACAAACGAAAACCCAAAAGGCAATCATATTTGTGGATTGAAACATCCCACCCACTCAAGGAGACCACAGATAAAAGCCAATGGCCTTACAGAAAGGAAATGGTTGTGCCTTGTGCCCAAAGATATATTATGATGGCTCCAGGCCGTTTTCCTGGAGAGAGCATTCCACAAGCAAGGAGCCACCCCTGAAAAGGCCTGTTCTTGTGTTGCCACCCTCCAGACCTCCTATGGAGGGGACACACAGAGAAAGGCCTCAGGTGATGATCACAGGATCCAGGTTGGTTCAGCAACCCAGAGCTCCCACAACCTCCCCCTACCCCATTCCTGTTAGGGGCACTGCTGCTCAGGCCCCTTCACCCACCACTGCTGCTTTGGGAGTTCTATAATCCTGGTGCCACCACAAAGAAGACCCTACCTCTAGCAGCATGCCAATAACCTCTGGAGGTTGGGGAACCCAAAGAAGAACCTCTGATGAAGGTTGTAGGTTCAAATTACACATTTCAGCAAACAAGCTTTTGAAAAACTTGCGGCTTCTCTTTTGAAGAAACGTGCAGTTTCCTGCTTAAAATACCACACGCCCTCGGCCCCCCCCAGGCTGTCATTTGCCCTTGAGGATGCCCTTCACAGAAAATAGTAACAAGAGACTAAATCAGAGTAAATAAGCAGTCTTTTAGAAACCCCAGGCCCAAAATGTTTAGGGCTTCATAGGTCAGAACCAGCCTTTCGAATTAGGCCAAGAAACAAGCCCAGAGCCAGTCAGATTCCCAAAGAGTGCAGGAGGACACCTTTGAACAATTCCAGAGATGAGAACTTTTTTAGCAGTGCTGTTTTTGTCAATCTACATGGCAACAAGGTGCCCTTGCCAAAAATTCCCTCTTACAGGAGCCCCACGCGCTGTTGTGTCTGATCGGTTTATTTGAAAGCAGTCCAGGAAATTATTTAAAATGAAGAGAATGGCTTTCAAACTTCTAGCATTTTTTAAAACACAAAACAAACCCCCTGTACCATACTGGATCCAAAAAGATACTGGTTTACATTCCTTTGACCAGGCAAAAGCACAGCGTGTTAGTGTGCTTCCCCTTTGCTTGATTAGTAATTAAGAACATGAGTTCCACTCTTAAACACTCCAGTTTTGCTGTTCTAAGTTATAAACGAGACCTCATCTCTAGCTGGCTGTACCTTTTAGCTCTGGGTCACTGGTTCGACAAGCTCTCATTAACAAGGCACAGATATTAACTCTTCAGTCGCTCGCTGTGAGATTTTGCTATGCAACCTGTTTCTGGGCATGGGGCTGATGTAATCCACAGACATTAATTTCTTTTGTCTTTTGTCTTTCCTTATTCCCAGCAGGTCACCTATTCAGTTTAAGCTTGCTAGGATGGCTGGCATCTGTCTGTCTCAGGAGACAATGGAAGAATGTGCCTTCAGGAGTGAAGTCAAACCATTGGAGAGTTACGACACCTGCTGCGGCTGCACAGACTGATACAAGAGAGACATATTTTGTTGCAGCTGGGGCAGATGAAGGTGTCTGGTTGTACCAGTGCAGGTGTACCATGATGTTTCGTCTTTCTGCACTCCTCCCAGCGATCATAACTTCTCTGGTCACTGTTGTGGATACGCAAGCTGACTGATTGTCTCCCGGCACTGTAGTCATTTGCAAGAGATTCCCGCACAGCGGTGTTGATGTTGTCTGTCTTCATGTCATGTTTGCAGACATTTTTGTGGTGCAGGTATGGTGCCTGAAGCCAGCTCCTCACAGAGCACATCCTTGGGGATCCTGCCATCTTCTATTCTGTGGACAAGCCAGCATAGACGTCATTGAGACAGGAGTGTGAACATGCTGGGAATGTGGCCCTGGGAGAGCACATCTTTGTTTGCGACTGTCCTGCCATGTGATAACCAAAGTCTTCCTGACACAATGCATGTGGAAGGTGTTGAGACATTGCTCCTGGCAGGTGTAAGTTGCCCACAACTCACTTCCGTCAAGCAGTGTGCTCAGCATGCAAGCCTGGTAGACCTTCATTACTTCCATTGCCTCAGATGCAACTGATATCAGTATCAACATACTTTTAGATGCAAAATAGGGAAATGAAAATAATGTAAGGTGGAAGTTAGTCCATTAATAATACCACTAAATTTGAATGCTTGTCACTATCCATTGTGTTTACAATATATACTTAGCATAGTGGCTCTTCTATATTTCCGTGAGTGTGTTTTGTGTAAAACGAGACTGGGAGATTTACTACCTAAGTTACAGGAAGATATAAACTTCCTTTATTTAAACGTTCATTGCCCAGCTAGAAGGAAATGTCATTACCGCAGGAATTTCAACAAGTTTCAAGATGCAAACTGTATTCTTAGCGGGATTACTTGTACGGAGTTTTCCAGCCTATCAAAGAATTTGAGGATTATTGTGCAAACAGCTACATGTAGAATCTTCAAGAATATATGTCAGTCAACTCCAAAGCAGGTCTGTGTTACCTTTCCAAAGGATATATTTCAGATGTTTCCAAATCCTTTGAGGGAAAATTAGGGATGGAGAAATCTGTCAATTGCAGTTTTGCTCTGTTACTCATTTCCCCAAATTTAAGTTCAGTTCATCTGCACCTGAGTGCTGGCATTATAGTGTCATTTATCCTTTTAATATGCAGTTTTTGTGTGTCAGCATTTGACAGAGACCACACCCTGGGAAATGGCTTCAACTGGCCAGCTAAACCAGGTGAGGGCAGCTGAAGGGTTTCAAACCCTGAGTAAATTAGGGACTTCCCCAGCATGTGAAGACAGGCTCCAGCCGATTGAATGGACAAGACTAATAGTGTGTCCAACGGTGAAGTAGGTGGTTACTGCACGTACTGTAGAGGAACCTGGGAAGGTAGCCCATTTAGGAGAAGGAAGACTCTGATCCGCTGTTGACTTGCAGGAGAGAAAAAAGGCTAAGGTGTAAATCCTACACAAATCTGGAGTGGAATCCCTACGATAGTTGGATGACGCCTTGTACACCTCCTGCCAGTAAATTCCTGCAGTCAAACTTCTGTCAAACATATTGCTGTGCTTTCTTTTGGACCACATCAGTGAAGAAGAGTTTGGATTTGATATCCCGCTTTATCACTACCTGAAGGAGTCTCAAAGCAGCTAACATTCTCCTTTCCCTTCCTCCCCCACAACAAACACTCTGTGAGGTGAGTGGGGCTGAGAGACTTCAGAGAAGTGTGACTAGCCCAAGGTCACCCAGCAGCTGCATCTGGAGGAGCGGAGACGCGAACCCGGTTCACCAGATTACGAGTCTACCGCTCTTAACCACTACACCACACTGGCTCTCAGTGAGGCTGACAGGGGGTCTTGCCGTCTGGGCACCATACATACTGTCCAGGCTTGCGCCCCAGAGAGGTCACTTTGGTGCTGACAACACAGCAGTTATTACCTCACCCCTGGAGGTGCACTCCATTGTCTCTCAAGACTGACAGATGCCAATGCAGTTCACACAGGCTGAAATCAGGCTGAAAGACCTATCAAGTCAAGCTTCCTGTTCTCACAGCCAGCTGCCTATGGGAAGCCCACAAACAGGACTTAAGGACAACACCAATTGTGATTCCCAGCGACTGGTATTCAGAGGCATACTGCCTCCAAAGTGGAATAATAACATAGCCATCATGGCTGGAAGGCACTGACAGCCTTATCCTCCATGAATTTGTGCTCAATGCCCTGAACACTAGCAGTGAAATTTGATAATAATGATAAATCCTTGTTTAAGAATAAAACTTCAGTCAGATCATTGTTTACATAAAAACTTGCCGGAGATTTCAAGGCGTATCTGTCAGCCTGTATTTATCTTGCCCCACTGTGGTTTAGGGAACATGTTTCCAAACCAAAATGCCCTAAGCAAAATTTGCTGACATCTTAATGTGCAGGAGACGCATTTAAATTGCTTCAGATATGTTTTGGGGAAAACAGACTGCAGAGAGTTGTCAAATCCTGGAATTAGCATGGCTACAAAGGACATTGGAAACTGTAAATAGGAAAGTAACCTTGAAGCCTGCTTGTTGATGTCCCATAGATTTCATTGTATCAATCAGTTTAGTTGAAAACTTCAGTCACTGATTTATTTTATTTATAGATTGAAATGTATTAATTTTCCATAGGTTAAAACGGGCAGAAAACCCATTGTGAGTCTTATTATTTGCAGTGGGAGAGGAGCAGAGGAACAAAACCTAGACCTGGCAGTAATTATGGGATTCAAAGTGGTTATGTTGGCTTTGAAACCCATGTGTCAAAGTCGAGATTTATGGCCAAAATGTTCAAACCTGCAAAACGGTAAAGCCAGACTTATAATTAGTTGTTAGCATTGAATAGAACTGGCATTGTTTCAGAGTTGATTCAAGTCAGAGAACCTTTCTTTATACATTAGATTTTGGAGGATAAGCTTCCCTCTCCTGCCCTCGTCCATGGCACCCTTAACTAGCACTGGCAAAAGAAGAAGAAGAATGAATTAGAGAGCCAAATTGGTTTAGTGTTCTCCCATAGCTGCAGAACTAGATGATAATTCTCTGTGTACACAAGAAAAGAGCACCCAAAGCGGCTTATAATAAAACAATCATTTTCTCTTTTTAGGTGGTAGAACAGGGCTGTGGAACCTTCTTCAGTCTTAGGGCTGCATTACCTCACGGGGAACAAACATTGGGCAGGAGCCGAGGCAAAAGTGGGTGGAAAAATGAATGTGTCTCTTACCTTTGCACAGTTGGGTACATTCCAGCCATGCTAAAGTCAGAGGTTTATACACACGCACCCTCTGCCCTCCCTGCTCAGAAGCAAGAGTCATCATCACTAGCCACTGTGATCCACGTGACGGTCACCTCCAGACTGGATTATTGTAACTCGCTCTACGTGGAACTGCCCTTGAGACTGACCCAGAAACTCCAGCAGGTGCAGAATACCGCGGCGAGACTCCTTATGGGGTCCTCGCTGTGAGATCACATTCACCCAGTGCTATACCAGCTGCACTGGCTCCCAGTGGAGTACAGGAGCAGGTTTAAGGTGCTGGTTTTAACCTTTAAAGCCCTATACGGCCTAGGACCCTCGTACCTACGGGACCGCCTCTCCTGGTATGTCCCACAGAGGACCTTACAGTCTTCAAACAAAAACATCTTGGAGGTCCCTGGCCACAGAGAGGTTAGGCTGGCCTCAACCAGAGCCAGGGCTTTCTCGGCTGTGGCTCCAATCTGGTAGAACGCTCTGTCACAAGAGACTAGGGCCCTGCGGGACTTGACATCTTTCTGCAGGGCCTGCAAGACAGAGCTGTTCCACCAGGCCTTTGGCCAGGGCACAGCCTGACTCCCTCCTTTGGCAATCCTCACAGAACTCTAGCCCAATGGTTGCCATTAATGTGTTTTGAATTAATTTTATAATGAAATGATTTTAGAATGTTTTATCATTTTACTGTTGTTAGCCGCTCTGAGCCCGGCTTCGGCTGGGGAGGGCGGGATATAAATATTTTTTTTATTATTACTATTATTATTGTTGTTGTTATTATTATTATTATTATTATTATTATTATTATTATTATTCCAAAGAAGCAAAAGCCCTCAAGGGAGGCTCGGAGCAGGACTGGTGGGACATATGTGGGGTGGGGTGGAAGAGTTGACGGTCAGATACCACACAGACCTTGGCTCTTGGGCCTGGTGTTCTCCTGTAATAGGACCATGGCTGGATCTACACTGATCTGGAAAACACTGTAAAAACAAACAAACCCTTAGTATAGCTCTCAATGCAATTTTACATTGACAACGGATCACTGCTCTACAGTGCCCTCCAGTGTCACGTTTTTACAACACATTTCTAATGTTTTAACTGACCAGTGTAGATGAGTCCCAGGTCAGGGCTGGTGTCAGGCAAAGGTCAGCAGCTAAACAATAAATCAACCGAGGCCAGTGGAGTGAATTCTCTATTTATGGAAACAAACCATAGCTCCGGCCTAGTGGTCTCAGCAACTCTTTCCAGGACATCTTGCAAGGACTGAAGGTCCCTGCCTTCCCAGTGCCCTCTAGGACTCCCCCACCCAGGTCTTTCCCACACAGTCTCAGGCTGTGTCTGCACGCAAACCCTCCTTTGCTCTGCTCGTTTCATTTCTTGGTGTGTTCTAGGAGACCAGATGGGACGGGAGCTGGTCACAGCATGAGGGGGAAACTCCCTGGCTTCTGCTTCTGCCTCGGAGTCTGAACTGCGCTCTGGCGCAGCCTCTTCCTGTTCACTAAACCCTGTCACCTGTTCTGCTTCTGACACCTCCTCCTCCCAATCTGCTCCTTCTCCCTCCAACCACTCATCATTGTCCCACCACCAATCCCCTGGTTCTGAGCCTTCTTCCCCCGGGGGTTCCCTGACTGGTGTCTCCCACTGCTCCTCTACATCCAGCCAGCCAATGACAGACCCTAAGAGGAGCATACTGTTGCATTGAGCTCATGTCCTGTTTCTGACCTTCCCATAGGCAACTGGTTGGCTGCTATGAAAACAGAACACTGGACTTGATAGGCCTTTGTTCTGATCCAGCAAGACTCTTCTTAACTTCCTTTCCCTTTTTGATCTAGCCATCCTTCTACATTTTTTATTTAAGGTCCCATCCCCCGACCCCTGGCCAGGTGTCCAGAATGGCAGGTTATACTATAGGTGGACACTATTCTTGTTTTTATTTGTTCGGGCAGGTGGTCTAACAGTCCTACCCTTTGGATGAAATACAAAAACGATTGCCTCTGAAAGCGTAAAAAAAATTTGGTGGAAACAATTGTCCCCAGGGAAGGAAAACAAGGAGAGAAACAAGACATCTGATTGAGTGGAGCTAATTGCAAACATGAGCTTAATTCCTGCTCACCACTTGGAAACTCTGGTGCATCCAATTAGAGATTGTGGTCAAACAGAATGATTGCAAAGATGCTGGACAATTCCATCAGGTACACAAAGCCAAGAGACTTGTGGGGAGAAGCACTGTGGTCTCTCAGCAGTCTCAAAATAGCATGTGCCCTAATTGAAACCTTCAGGTGTAGATCTGTGGCCACATCTTAGATGGGAGCTTAAATCTTACCACAGATAAAAGCAAAGCGGAATAAGAGAAATGTTGACACTAAGTCTGCAAAAGGAAAGGTCTGTATATAACACATTGACTGGGAAAGCACGCACAGGGACTGAACGCATCTGATACCATTAACAATTGAAAACAAAGCAGCAATTGCAGAATGCGTCTATTTGTTTTGACATGCAGATGTTTCAGTTCTCTGATTACCTCTGGTGGCTAACAAGAGGAAACAGAAGTCAGAAGAGCAGGGAAGGGAAACAGAGGAGCTATCAAAAGACAATGTATACTTTTGCAAGCAAAAGGACTGAAATCTTTATTCAAAGCACACCATGTTATCATTGGAAGAGTTCCAGTTGGGCTACCCCAAAACTGTCATGAAAATACCCTTCAGCTACAAAGTGCAAAACTGTGATACCTGCTGAGATGCTTGTAATCCGTAAAAAGGTCAGCCCATTGATCAATAACATGGTTTAACCATGCGGTACAAACAACACAGGTATAGTTTTCTTGGGTGGAAATACAGGAAAATAGCTGGGAGTTATTGTGAGGCGCATCCTCCTCCATGGCTTACATAATGAAGAAGAGAATAAGGAAAGGAAGAGAAGAAACACACCACTTCCTCCCTCACAGAGGTGAGGGGGTATGACCTAACTGAGCCTACTCTAGCAATTAGAACTCTGTTTCTTAACCCCTTCATATACTAACTAGCAAATCATGCACAGTTATGTTCTCCCACATAAACTTGTCCCGCTACCTCTACTTTTCAGGGCTCTTGACTGAAGATATGGCTTTTCACTAAAAGCTTGCATGGATTAGCTCTGTTCTAGGCTGTAGATCATCTGCAGATTGGCTATGTGTGGTTTTCTGCTCTTTCTAATTGCCTTCTAATTGTTCATGAAGACTTTGTACAATGGTTTTTAAGATTGTTGCTGCATGCATAATCTGCTCCTGGCACAGCTTCCTAGTCAGCAATGATGAATCAAAATGTCATTTGTCTGTAGGAGCATAGGAACTTCTAGCTCAGTCTTGTCTACAGTGAATAGCAGTCGCTTTTCAGGATTTCAGAAAAGGTTTTCCCTCAGCCCTACCTGGAGATGCTGGGAAATGAACCTGGGAACTTCTACCGCTGAGCTGAAATCCGGCAACCACAAATGGGGGTTAAAGGTCTAGTAACTTTGGGATATCACCAACAGATGCAGGATTGGATCAGAAGGAGAGGGGAGGTCATTGAGAATCTGGGACAGGCATGCCTCATAAATAAAATGGGAATTTGTGCTGGTCCTGAGGGTTAACCGTGCAGCCGAGTCCAGTCCGAGTCCAGTCAAGGTCGAGGGTGCGGTATGGAGGCTGTCCGTCAAAGCTGAAGCGGGGTCCAAGGCAGGGAGTTGGGTGAGGCCAGGAACTCAATCAGGAGAGGGTGCAGGCAGGAACAGGCTACCAACAATGTTGCTCCCACAACCTGGGACTGGGGCTGGCTGGCTTTTATCTTCCCCGAGGCCTAGGGCGGCCCCAGTCCACAGGTGACTCGCCTCTCCTGGCCTGGAGGCGAGCACTCCTCCTGCGGGAACTTAGTTCCCTCTGCCTCTCTGCCCTGAGCCTCTGCAGCTCAGGAGAGGCTGGAGGGTTACTGGACCCAGAGGCAACCTCAGCTTCCCCTGATGGGGCTGAGAGTGGAGCACATGCAGGCAATGGGTCCTCCATCACCTGAGGAGCCAGAGCAGACTCAGCTGGTGCCTGCACCTGAGGATCCAGCACAGGTGAGGACCCTTCAGGCTCAAGCTCCAGCCCTGGCTCAGCTGGTTCTGGAGGCGGGGACTCCTGTGCAGGCTGGGATTCCTCAGGTTCAGCCTCCGAGTCTGAATCCCAGGCCATCACATAATTGCTTGCTTGAATAATGTCAAATCAAAAGTATGCCTATGAGATTAAAGTAAGAATCACTTGCATTGTGGGGTGGGATGTGAACGATCTCAAGCAAGAGTCTTTTGCGGCTTTGCTACTTGAGTTTCAGCTGGGAGGATTGAATCTGGAACCTTATCCACACAAAACATATGGTCAACAGTAGAACTACTATGTCCCCATCCATCCCTCTAGTTTCTCATCTGTGGTCCTCCGGGTTTTGCAGGACTATCAAGTCCCATCATCCCTGGCCATTGGCCATTCTGGCTAAGGCTGATGGGAGTTGGAGTACAACAACATCTGGAGGGCCGCAGACTACCCACGCCTTCTCTAGTAGGTTTCCATCTGTTTTCTCCCTTGAGCTCAAAGCTCCACCATGGCCTGATAGATTAGCCCCGATTGCATACTTGAAAGTCGTTTGACTATAATATCAATGGGACTACTTTATAGTAATTGGATTGCAGAATGTACTTTTTTAAAAAATAGAAAGAAAGAAATGCAAACAAAAGTGGACAAGCTGAAGAGAAGATTTAAGTACTGGAGATGATAGATTGCAAAAATGATGGGAAGCAGTTTCAGCAGGGAATCGCTGGATGCTAAACAGGAAGAAGCAGCAAAGCTTAATGGAAGCCATAATTCATGGCGCTTCCTATGGAAATTTTAATTCTGGCAAAGATTGAGAAGATAATTCTGAGGGGGTGTGGAATCCAGGGAGTGCCTTTAAATTTGAGTCCTATGCAGCATCTATTTCTGTTTGTTAAAGGCCTTTTTAAAAACACTCACACGCACCTCTGGCGGCATCTTCATTTTTCTTGGCTTTGGAGTAGAAAGAAACGTCCAAGTCCATTGAAAAAAAAAAAAAGGAACAGCCAGGTGGCAAGTCTATTTGCCACCTAGTCAGATGTGGAAAATACAGAATGATCGAACGAGAGTTTCTTTAAATAACATGAATCCTGGGACAGAAAACGTGCCAAAGCAAGGAATTTCTGAGCTAAAGGAAATTCATTTCCCCTGTCCCCCCACCCCTGAAAGGGTGCTGGAGTGAATATTCGACTTATTCACCACCGTTATTTCAGTGTTAATTTTCTTATTCATGTAATGTAAAACTTAAAAGCCGTGTTTACCCATCCATGTGTTGAGCACACATCAGTGTGTTGTGAAAGGGGCTGAAGTGTGTCTTGAAAAATCAAACCAACATGTCAGATACATCTCCTGCACCGTGCCCCCCCCCCCCCCCAGACTGGAAAAGTTTGTTGCAGCATTGATTCCCCCCACCCCCACCACTCTTCTCACTGCTGGTATACATGCAAGTTCTGGCATCCTGAGGCCAGGAGTAAAGATCATTTGAGATTCAAAAATTCAAAGATGGTACCAACTACATTGGCCTTCTGTGCTGTGATTTTTCTGCATCGCCAGAGGGTTGGACTCGATGACCTTGATTCTACATCTGAGAGAACCTGAGCAGGAATGCCATGGTCAGTTCTGGTACCTTCTCCTGACAATGATATCGTAGAGATCCAAACAGTTCAGAAAAGGGCAACCAAAATGAGGAAAGGTACAATATTTGGTGCTGTTTATTTCCCAGTAGTGATGTATGGAAGTGAGAGCTGGACCATAAAGAAGGCTGATTGCCGAAGAATTGATGCTTTTGAATTATGGTGCTGGAGGAGACTCTTGAGAGTCCCATGGACTGCAAGAAGATCAAACCTATCCATTCTGAAGGAAATCAGCCCTGAGTGCTCACTGGAAGGACAGATTGGGAAAGATTGAGGGCACAAGGAGAAGGGGACGGCAGAGGACAAGATGGTTGGACAGTGTTCTTGAAGCTACCAGCATGAGTTTGACCAAACTGCGGGAGGCAGTGGAAGACAGAAGTGCCTGGCGTGCTCTGGTCCATGGGGTCACGAAGAGTCGGACACGACTAAACAACAACAAATTCAGAGAAAAAAGTGAGACAAGAGGGACATGATAAAGGTGTATAACATTATACATGCTGAGAAGAAAGTGGACCAGAACTCAGGACAGAAAATAGAAAGTGCTTCTTCACATAGTGTATAGCTAAATTATGAAATTCACTTCCAAAGGATGTAGTGATGGCTACCAATTTGCATGGATTTAAAGGACTAGTCTAATTCATAGACAACAAGGCTATCAATGGCTGCCAGTCATGCTAGGTATTCATATAATCATATAATTGTAGCATTGGAAGGGACTCTCAGGATCATCTAGTCCAGCGGTTCTCAACCTGCGGGTCCCCAGATGTTGTTGGACTACTGGCTTGCTAGCTAGGGGTAATGGGAGTTGTAGTTCAACAACATCTGGGGACCCACAGGTTGAGAAAGGCTGATCTAGTCCAACCCCCTGCAATGTAGGAATGAATATGCAGCTGTCCTTTTTGTGGATCAAACCTACAACCTTGGCATTATCCGCACCATGCTCTAACCAGCTGAGCTATTCATTACCTCCAAGATCAGACGCAGCAGGCCTCTGAATAAATGTTGCTGGGGAGCACAAGTAGGGAACGGTGCTGTCCTCATGTCCTACTTTGGGGCTTCCCATGCAGATCTAGTTGACTGTGGTGAGAACAGGATACTGGGCTAGAGAGACCCTTGGTCTGATCCAGCAAGTCTCTTCTTGCATTCTTAATCCGAGAACCATGACTAAGGAAATAACTCACTGTTCTTCTCTCGGCCCAACCTACTGATTGGATTGTGGAAACTTGCTGTGGCTTTTGCAATTTGCTCCAATCTGGTGGAGGAGAAAGTAATGAAAAGCTAACCTATTGATGGACTGGAGTCTTTCGGATACGAGGGAAGGGGCGTAGTCCAATCTTGGAGATGGCATTGCATTCTAAGGACATCAGATTCAGCATAGAGAAGAACTTCAATCCATCCAGGAAGGACAACATAATATTACTATCCTTTGCTGGATCACAAATATCTCAAGGAGCTGGGTGCTCCTATCATCATCATCATCATCATCAGCTTCCTTATTCAGGAAATTGGTGCAAAGCTCCGCTACCAGGCAGGAGGGGGACCTGAAAAAAGATCGCTTCCTCCCACACAGCAGGGAAGACTCCACAAATGCTTCTTGAGGAGAAGCCCTTACAGAGTTTGCCCCCCACCCAGTCACTGGGGTGGCAATGGGGTGTTTCACATCAGGTGCCAAAATGTCTTGGGCCGGCCCTATTCGTTAGGAAAGTCTGGGAGCAGTCAGGTCTTTTGCACTGTTGGGTTTTACAGCCCACACCTTTCAATACTGCAGAATGCACCCCCGTGTGTGTGTGTGTGTGTGTGTGCACATGCGTGTGCATGTATGTTTAAGGCACTCCTCGCCCAGGATGCCAATTATCCCATAGCTGCCCCTGGAAATGGAACCAGAACTCCACTTCATCCCTAAGCATCACCATTTCTCAGAAAACATATTTACACCCCTGAGCCCTGATTGACAGAACAAAGTGGCTTGTGGGATGCTGCAATGCAATATAAGCCAGGCTATCCTACAGTAGTAGGATGGGTGCCCAACTTTTCTGGGAATTAATTGAAAAAGATGCATATATATCTCTTCCTTTGTGGTAGAGCATGAACTATGTCTTTAATTTTAATCCATTTTTTCTTTTAAAAAAAGAAACATTCCAGGTATCAAGAGTTTGGGAAACACCGGCTTAAAGTCTTCATTTCTGCCTACAAAGCAGTTCTGCTCCCACACCCACCTGGTTTAAGACTGTGTACTTCTCTGTATATAATATATGCCAGCAATTAATCCACATTCCTCGGTCAAGAATTTTCAAGGAAAGGGGTAATTTTGGCATTGAAATGTAATCTCTGTAAAGTAGGATATAGGCTAGGCTATTGGCTGACGGAGTTTAAGCACCAACAAAACTCCTTTGAAATATAGAAACATTAGATCTAGGATTGAACCTTTAAGTAATGTGTTGATTGCAAAAGCTTGTCAGCCTGGAAAAACAAAGGACGGCATGGTTAGTTTTATTATTATAAGCCCTGTTTTATACTTGTTTTCTCACAACCTGAATAAGACCATCTGGTTAAAATATCACCTCTAACCTCACTTCTTCTTTTTTCTGTGTCTGCTGGGCATTCATGAATTGGAAAGCTACTAACCTAGGCTAATAAAGAGAGCTGTGTTTTCAGCGATTTGGCGCTGCAAAAAAATACTCCAGATGAAAACTGCTGTGGGGTTTTTAAACAAAATTCCACGCTGGAACCAACAGGAGGTTATGATTTGATTTCATTCGCGCAAGTAGACGGGGAAGTCACGATAAATTTGAAAAGGTGGCTCAACAGTGCAATCCTCTGTGTGCCTACTCAGACGTAAAGCCTGTTAAGTTCAATGGGGTTTACTCCTAGGAAAGTGTCAAATCTTTTCAGTTTGTTGCTCCTGTTATTCTTCATACGGTCTGTATTCCTAGCATCCTAAAGAGATGCAGAGGGAATACAGACCTGTGTCCTTACTCCCAAGAAACTCACAATATAAAAAAGCCACTGTGGAACAAGTGGGAGAAGTTAAGGAGGAAAGGAGAGCCATGGATGGGCAAGTCTATCAGTTTCTGTTTCTCTGAGTTTCTCATTTTTTGAATATTCAATTCTCCACGTCAGTTTTTGCAATTTTGATTTTTTGAAATCCTCATAAAAATTCATCAGAATAATAAATGTTTGTGTGCCATCTTTCTTAGTATGGTTATAACACACCCTCCAACATTTCTCTGATGAAAATAGGGATGTCCTATTCCACAACAACAACAGCAACAATTTTATTATGTATTGCCCCAATCACTCTGGGTGGCTTCCACTCTGGGTGGTTTTTATGTTGATGTTTTCTGTGAACCGCCCTGAGATCTCCAGGTATAGGGCGGTATATAAATTTAATGATGATGATGATGATGATGATGTTAAACAGGTCAGTGTAGATCCAGCCCATGTCAAACCATTGGTTCATTGAGCTCAGTACTGTCTACACCAGGGGTCAGCAACATTTTTCAGCCATGGGCCGGTCCACCATCCCTCAGACCATGTAGTGGGCAGGACTATATTTGGGGGGGGGGGAATGAACAAATTCCTATGCCCCACAAATAATCCAGAGATGCATTTTAAATAAAAGGACACATTCTACTCATGTAAAACATGCTATTCCCAGACCATCCGTGGGCTGGATTGAGAAGGCGATTGGGCTGCATCTGGCCCACAGGCCTTAGGTTGCCTAACCCTGGTCTACACTGACTGACAAGTGGCTCTCCATGGTGACAGCTAGGCATCTTCCCCAGATGCTAGGGATTGAACTTAGAACTGTTGGAATGCAAAGGATGTATCTGACTTCTGGGCCCTTCCTCTAACAGATATATATACTTAGCTCCAGTGCCAAATTTGCGTATAAGCTAAACAAGCTATAGCTTTGGGCCCCACTCTCTTGGGGAACCCCCCAAAAATTAAAGGAAAAAACTGGATGCACATTTCCAAAATATAAGATAAAAAACAAATAAAATAAAACCTACATACAGCAACAGTGTTATGTGTTGTGTAGGCTCCTAAGATGTAAGTAATGTGCCCCGCCTGCTAGCCTGCACCCTCAAATATCACCGGTTTGCTCATTTCTATATATAGGGTGCCTACATTCTGCATGGACAACATGTACAAATGGCTTTAGATACCTATTAGGTCCATAAATTACCATATAGCATAAATTCAACACAAAAAAAACAGTGACAATTTGTTGTTGACAAAGGACAGCTGGACATACAAAGGGCCCCATTACCTTCAGTAGCTTGGGGCCTCATCAAACCTAAATCTGGCCCTGCTTAGCTCAAGCTCTTGGCTTCATTGCTAAACTGATGTTAGGCAAATAAAAGTCCCTCAATGCTCTGGAAAGATCAGGGGATAAATGTGCCGAGGAATCTGAGCCTCTGAGCCATGTTTGATTTATGCCGTCTGAACTATGTGTGGTTGTGGACGACTTTCCAGTGTTTTGCTCGGTTTGACTATCCACATATGGCACGAAAGCATCTCTCCAGGGGAAAAAGAGAAGTCTGAGAAACTTGTTAGTCAACCACTCTCTGTTAGATTTCATGGGGATGGTAGCACCCAAGATGAAGATAGGGAAAGCTTGCATTTAAAAAATAAATAAATTCAGTGATGAGAGATCCAAACGTTGGTTGAACACAGTGAGCAATGTTTATCCTTGCTCTGAGAAAGACCTCATGCGTTCAGCAGAAACAGCTCGCCCCTTTCCCCCATGTCACAAATGCATTTAATTATATATTTCCAACAACATTTATAACTGATGTTTCAGCCGAAAAGAGTATCTTACAAAAATAAGTCCTATGATGCAACCAGATGCCTGTGGGAAACCCACGAACTGGACTCAGGCACAAGAACACTCGCCCTTTCTGTGGTTTCCAGCAACCAACATTCAAAAGCATTACAGCCGCTGACTGTGGATGCAGAATATAGCCAGGATGGCTTGCAGCCATTGATGGCCTTCTCATCCATGGATTTGTCCAATCCTCTTTTATAGCCATCGAAGTTGGTGGCCGACACCTTCTCTTGCAGGAACAAGTTCCATAGTTTGATTATGTGATGCATGGAGAACTACAATGGTACCTCGGGTTACATACGCTTCAGGTTACATGCGTTTCAGGTTACAGACTCCGCTAACCCAGAAATATTACCTCTGGTTAATAACTTTGCTTCAGGATGAGAACAGAAATCGTGCTCCGATGGCGCGGCGGCAGCGGGAGGCCCCATTAGCTAAAGTGGTGCTTCAGGTTAAGAACAGTTTCAGGTTAAGAAAGGACCTCCGGAACGAATTAAGTACTTAACCTGAGGTACCACTGTACTTCCTTTTATCTGTTCTGAATCCTTCAAGGGCTCAGCTTCATTTGTCAGAGAGGTCTAGCCTTCGAAAGGTGAAGTCACTACTTGATGTGTGCAGGACATAGCTTGTTGCAACACGCAGGATTCTTATGCCATAGAAAGTGGGCAAAGGTGAGTTGTGGTTTGTATTGTGCTGACCAGGAGTAGAATTGCAAGGAACAGAAATGGTCTTTGCTTAAAGCTCAAAGGAAACAGAGTGGGTGGATGATAACCTGGATGCTTCCCTTCATTTGATGCGACTGCAGATCTCTGAAACGAAACACCTAAATCTGTAGCAGTCCTGTACAGTTGATCCACATATTATTAACGCCGGTTGAATGAATGAATGAATTTATTATTTTGGTCACAGGCCAGTTCCAGCTCACATACAAAATCAGGGAAGTCATGAAACACAATAGGGATACATTTAAATTTGCAATTTGGTAAGAATATCCATTCAAATATTTGTGGAGTTGTGTTTTGTGTGTTTCTTTTTTGTTTTAGTATCATATTCTTCCTAGGCAAAGGCTTTCTGGATCACCTGCTTAAAGAAATGACACATGTATTGCAGGCATATAATCCTACACACACATGCAGATATCCTGTTTTATCCTGTTTTTTTCCCACTTCACAAAGAAAACTCAGTGCTAGAGGGAACTGCAAACTAGGTTGTGCTAGAATGGCCTAAGATAAATTTAGCTGAAGCCAAGAATGCCCCTGGTTTGGCTCTGAGACGTATGCAAAGCAGCCAAGGACATTGGGAAGGCTGGTTCAATGTCAACATGAAGAACACAGTGTATGGCACTTTGCAAGGAACACAAGTAAATTACATATATCCTATGTGGATTGCATAAGGGATTCGAAAGCATTATGCTGCGACCCACGCAGAAGTCTGCCACTATCCAGTGCAAGGAAAGGACAACAGCCAGCAGATTTCTGCAATCAATGAAGTTTTGTTGTTCAAGTTTTGTTTTTCCCCCTGATTATTTACCATTGCTGACTTTTTGCTTTCTGTTGAATTTTATTGTGCATAATCCTGCAGTCCTGTACACACTTGGAACTGGGAAGGTTGGTTCTAGGTTTGAAGGGGTCTCAATGATGTGGGCTCTCAGAAGGCAACAAGATTATCAGTATGTATAGTTGTTGAGCTGTCTTCAGCCTGTTATGTTAAGCACCCTTCACGGCTGTTTTGTTTACTTTTAATCTGTATTTTCAAAAAAGTTTTTTAAAGCATTTTTTAAAAACCCAAATCTATGTGGTCATCGAGCTGCCATTTTAAATACCTTATGATGCCCAATGTAGCCTTGCACCATGGTAAGATGAAATCATTGCCACTGGGGGTTGCTATTTCCCACAATGCCTGGAAGATACATACTGAGGCATTCTGGGAATTTAAAAATGGCTGGTGGCTTCCAAAGCCATTTATCCACAGGGTGTAGGGAAGGGGCTGGGTCTGTGTAGGCAAAAGGCCCTGCTGAGGTTCTTGTGCCCTGACAGCTGGCCCAGAATGCCCATTGCTGCCACCATCCCCAGAATTAACTTCCATTGAACTTGATGAAAAATACATTCAAGTAAACACATATGAGATTAAGCAGGTTGCATTTTTGAGGGATGCAGTTATGTCTCACAACAATACTGATACCCGGAGAGTGGAAGGGGCAGGATGTGACTGCTAAATGATTGCGTAACAGAGGGGACTTCTGAAATGCCTAGTAATTGGATTAATTTCCATTCTGTAGCCCTTCCAATAAGCAATCGTGCCAGCAACTACTTCCGGTTTGGAATAATATAAATGTATGAAAATTCAGTGAAGGACCTATGAAGTCTTAGTATGGCAATTGGATCCATCCCAGAGCCTACTAAAAATAGTAGTTATAAGGGAAGACATCACACCAAAGGTAATGGTCTGGGTTCCCCTTTAATTCCTTCCTGTGCCCCCACCCCAGATAATAGTAGCATTGGTTCAGGAGTTTTGGTTACTGCCAATACAGGATGTTTGGGGAGGGTGAAGGGAGGAGTAGGATTTCCTCTTGCACCCCTTTGTATGGGAATCTAAACATGCCGAATGCTTGCGATGGTAAGGGAAGCAATAGGGAATTCCCGGAAAGGGAGGGAAAAAGAACACACTTTGCCTTGATTCACAGGCATAGACCTGAGCTTCCACAAACGCAGTGATGCAAGGCTCTGTTTGCTGAAACCAATCCATGCAAAGCACCAGACTTGGTCAAAATATGTCTGTTTGTTGAAGTTGGTATAATTTTGCTCAAATTTATGACTTTTGGATTGATTGCTATAATTTTCGCAGGGAACTAAATTAGGGGCTTACAAAGAAATCACCCAGGGCTCCCCCAATACACAGTATTGAGCTCAGAGACTTTTCTTTGGGGGAAGGTCCTTTGACGAAATGTGTTTGTTCAGAAAAAAACCATGTATATAAACATCTATATTAGGAGAAAACCGTTGATGAATTTTCCTGAGCATTTTCTTACAAAAATTGAACAAAACTTTAGAGAACTAAAGAAAAGTGTTCAGATCCAATCAGTAAGTTAAGGAGGAGGAGGAGTAGGAGTTTGGATTTGATATCCCGCCTTTCACTCCCCTTCAGGAGTCTCAAAGCGGCTAACATTCTCCTTTCCCTTCCTCCCCCACAACAAACACTCTGTGGGGGAAAATAATTAGGGGAAAGGAGGGTATAATTAGGGGAAAGATGGAAATAATTAGAGGAAGGGCTCTAGCTCAATGGTAGCGCATCTGCCTAGCTTGCAAAAGGCTCTGGGTTCAATCCCTGGCATCTTCAGGTAGGACTGAGAGACACTCCTTCCCTGGAGACCTGCTGATGGCTAGTTCAGACAGTACTGAGCTTGATGGGTCAGTGGTCTGACTTGGTGCAAGGCAGCTTCCTAAGTTACTGTGCAGGTAGAAATGGGTGGGTGGGTGAGAGCTGGACCTTATTTCAATGCAAGGGTCAAGGCAGCATTGTCCACATAACTTGAGGGCAGCAGGCTAGCTTGTGTCAGGGACTGGACAGAGGAGGAATGGTGGAGACCGCCTGCCCAGCATGAGCTTTCCAGAGATGAGGAAGACAGTATAGATTTACAGCAGTGGTTTGTAGGAGGTCATAGTTCAGAGGCAGAGGAGGAGAGACACTGGGAAATAATGGGAGAAGAGGAGGGGGAAGAGGAGCCAGAGCAGCTGGCTGACCCGTTATCACTAGAAAGCATTCCAGACCCCTCTTCTCCCAGAACCCAGCAAGCATTGAAAGTAGGAGAGTAAAGGGCTTGGAGGCAAATGGCCATAAGGTGAGTGGTGCTGTTGACGAATGAGGAGAGAGGGGGCATGGAGGTTACTCGGAGCAACACCATTACTTGAAGAGGCAGCATTTCTAAGCCTCTCTCTGTGAATATTGAATAAAAGACCTTGGTAAGACTTTCCTTGTCTATCTGTTGCTGGCAGCCTACCGGGAGGGGATCGGATTCCCTCAAACCTGACAGCTTGGGGGGGTTTCAGCACAAGATATGTGGCACATATGTCAGTCCTCTTCAAGTTCTTTGGCCTGGCTGGAATGATCCTTTCAACTGTGATAATGTCTCTTGCTAGCCTGGATGGAGGGTGTGCTGAATTCTCTGGCTTACTTGCACCCTATAGTACAAGGGGTTTACCCACTTCTGCATCAGGTTCCACCCACTATGAACAGGTGGCCCACAGACGGTTGCCCTCAAGGGAATGTGGCCCTTAAGCTAAAAAGGGTTCCCCATCCTAGCCTTTAGGCCATAGTCTTCAAGCCCAACTGAAAATAAACCTTCCTACCTATTGAGTGCATTTGCATCCTTTGTCAACTTTTCTCTCCCTCCTCACATTGCCTAAGCTCCCTTGGGTTGCGAATTATCATCTCTGTGTGTCATCCTTCAAAGTGCCATGATGAAACTAAAGGACACCAATGGTTTCACGTGGAATTGGGTTGTGAACCCTGATCTCAAGACCTTTAGCAAAAACCTAGTATTCCAACCAATCTCTGCGCAAGAAATCCTAACATCCTGATCCCATTAAGTGTGCTGCTTTACAATACTTTGGATAACATTGTACTCTGACCATTTTAAAGCTTCTAACATGCAATCAATGTTTTCCACTTCACGTGCCAAAGAACTGCCATGTCCTTTGAGCTGAGTGAAGCCAAGCTGTCAAACAGGAGACACTGTGGAATTGTATGTTCACGCAAGCTTCATTCTGCCGACCAGCATCATATATCCTTGACATGCTTCTGAACTCCTGGCTTCTTTCTGGGATGCCATATGCCATACTCTTCTTTGAATCACAAACCACAAGCAATGGAAGAACATCCAGACTGAGGCAAAGCAATAGTCCACCTCGCCCAGTGTGATTTTGAAGGCCAGATGTGTAGCTTGAATGATGAAAGGGTGTGGACCGACAAACACAAATTGGCAGACGGTATAATAACATCACAAGAGACAGTGGGCTAAATTGACCTAGAAGTTTTCCTGTGCTCTTGTGCATCTCTGTGATGATGACTTACTCCTTCAAGTGGTTGTTTTGGCAAGGACTCCTTGAAGGATTGGAGGGGGAAGCAGAGCACAATTTCACCTTGGAGAGCCAGTGTGGTGTAGTGGTTAAGAGCAGTGGACTCGTAATCTGGTGAACCGGGTTCGCATCTCCGCTGCTGGGTGACCTTGGGCTAGTCACACTTCTTTGAAGTCTCTCAGCCCCACTCACCTCACAGAGTGTTTGTTGTGGGGGAGGAAGGGAAAGGAGAATGTTAGCCGCTTTGAGACTCCTTAAATGGGGGTGAAAGGCAGGATATCAAATCCAAACTACTCCTCCTCCTCCTCCTCCTCCTCCTCCTCTTCTTCTTCTTCTTCTTCTTGGAAGACAATGAGGCAATATAGAGGAGTTATAGTACTTGGTGGAGACCTTAGCAATTTGATCAATGAATAGTAGTTAGATCAGTGAGCAGCAATAAAAAAGAAGGTTCCGGAGTTTGTCATTTGATAGAAAAGCCTATTGTCAGGTCTAGAACCTCCATCCTTTCCAGTATCTAGACAATATTGAGCTAAAAAGACAGAAGCAGTACTGGCACCAACTTACATTGCTTTATAGGAGATTTAAAGATTTCATGGAAGATAAGGCTATCAAGGGCTACTTATCATAGTAATTGTATACTACCTCCAGGATCGTAGGCAGCCTGTAGCAACAGGAGAAGACTATTGCCTCCTTGTTCTACTTGTAGGCTTCCCTGGATCATCTGGTTGGACACTGTCATAAGTAGGATGCTGAAGCAGATTGGCATTTGGCCTGTTCCAGCAGAGCTCTTCTTATGACCAAAGAACTCAGTTACTAATGCAGGTTATGGTGCAAGTAATTATTATGGACATTGTTTATGACATTGGGTCTAATAACCCTGGACCTTTAGATCTGAACAAGCAAGCTCACGGCAAAAAATGGGACTTGGACCCACAAATTCAACGTCCTAAAACACATTATCCACATTCTTTACATAGCTATATGGAACATAAGGTCAGGTTCAAAATAAGAGGGTGAGGACTCCCACTGCAGATGAAGAACAGGTTATTTCTAAGAATGCAGAACCTGTTATTCTTCCCCAGACATGTCAGCTAAGTGACTAAATGAAGGGTTTAAGTCAGTGTTTCTCAACTGCGGGTGCATATGTAGGTCTCAGGAGCAGGGAGAACATTTTTTTTTTAAAAAATGAACAATGTAAGTTTTTAAAAATATATAATATAAAAGTATGAAGTGTTATTTGGAAAAGTATGAAGGTATGTGTCTATTCGCATTCATAATTAAGCCCTTGCATTTATGGGAGATATGAATTTGGCTGTTTTTCTGCACTTGGAGCAAATTATTCTCCCTCAGTCTGAAATCCACCTGGGAATTAGTCCCATTGAACTCAATGGTGGCTACTTCTGAGTAAACATGAACAGGGTAGCACTGTGTAGGACTCAAAACATTTCTGAATATATGTAGTTAAGAAATTTGCAGATTCAAAGTATTGAATGTTAATGGTGGAAATGTCCTGTTGCTCTCTCATAAAAAAATAATAATAATACAAAGTGATCCCAAAATCTTTTCCTAGACTAGTTGTAAGAATGAAAATAAAAACTACTATTTAAATTCCTTAAATTATGCCGTGGCGGTGGTTGCTGTACAAGGCAGTTTACATAAAAAAGAGTTCAATTCAAATGCAAAATAAGGTAGAATGAAAAAATAGAAAGAGAGCTAATAAGCAAAACTAAGCAGCAGGTAACACCAATTTAAGGCAGTTCATAATTGTGTGTCGAGGTCCCCCAAGCCACCCCTAAATAATTCACAATTCACACATAATTTTTGTTTAAGGTTTTTGGCATAATTTTGGCCACAACTTTATTAAAACACATAAATCTGAGTGGTTGCATAGGCATCGGTTCCGACTATCTGTCCACCGCCCCGGGACAAAACTGACTTCCAGATTCCAGCGAAAGCCAGTAAGGGAAAACAATATTGGGGAGAGCATGGAGCCAGGCACCAGACCCTCACCCCTCCCCGCATGCTCTCAGGGGCTTGCCCAAGCCCCATTCAGAGGTATAGACGAAAGAATGGCAAGCCCCTAGATTCCTTTAACGGAATTCCCTTTCCGCAGCAGCATTGGAGGGGCAGGCACTGCCAATCCATACTCCTCCACCAACCAATTTTTTAACCAATGCCTAACCGCAACCTTACAAGTTGTGACGATTTGCTATGCAGTAGGCAAAAACCAAATGGCACCAGCCAATCAGCCAAATGGACAAAATTCCTACCAGGCCCCTGCCCCAAAAGCAGACGACCCCATGACAGGCATAGAAAATAGCCTTAAATTAGGGAGGGTGGGCGGGTGATCCGATGCAAGCAGCAAAAGTGCCCAGTCTGCGTGCCTTGCTTTATAACCTTTGGTCCCTCCCCCTAAATGGCAACAGCAGAATTTGCCCAGTAATCCAACCGCCCAATCACTGTGGATGGTCACCCATACTGACCCGCCCAACAACAGAGGGTGACTTGTCAGCCCCCACCGCAACACGTGCTCTCTATGAAGGAGAAGACGCTTTGCCAGTATTAAGCATGTCACTATTTCGCTTTGCCATCTGAGGTAGCCTCCAGACTGTCACTATTTTGCTGAAAGGATTCAAGCCACAGGAGGGGAGAGTGGTGCTCTAATCAGGTCCTGCTTGCAAGTTTCCCATAGACCTCTGATTGGTCACTGGGAATAGCATGCTGGCCTGGATGCCACACTTGCCTGATTTAGCAGGCTGTTCTGATGTTTTGATGTTCAGAAATGTAAGTTTGTACAACTGAAGTGGCTTAAAGCATTCTATCACCCTGGCACAACAACATCAATCCAGACTTTTGTGGTTAGGAAATTCATGGGGAACAAATGAATGAGTTTGTTTTAAATCAGTGAGTTTTAAGCATGCACACACCTCCCCCCCCCCTTTTAGCTGCTAACATTGTCCTCAGTGCTGCTTTTGCAGGGATAATGTCTTTGGCGCTGACTGAGATGTTTCGGTGTTCTACACTGCCTTAAGCATTGCAAATGGCTACAGGGGAAAACGTTGTTTAAATAAATAAATAAATCACAAGAAGTTGCTTAAAGCAACAAAGGCTATGATTAGACATGACACAAAGGATTTGAACACAACTCATGCAAAGCATGCGGTGCTTGTATGGTCCTGTTCTCATGAAGTATTTGATTTCTCAAGCCTTTTTCCTGCCTCTTGACAGGCGGTGCCTCGCAAAAAGAAACCCGAGGAGGGAAGCTGTTTAGAGACCTTTCGCATGGTTCCCATTGTAAAGAAAGCCACTTCCTGACCAGAGCCTGTCCAAAGAAAAACAATCGACTGGAGACACCCTCTTGTGCAAACGACAGAGGTTTCTGAAGACAAAGCAGGACGCAGGGTAGGGAGAAAGAAAGAGGTAGAATCACAGAGTTGGAAGGGACCCTAAGGATCATCTAGTCCAGTGCAAGAATATGCAGCTATCCATTATGGGGATCGAACCTGCAACCTTGTCATTATCAGCACCAGGCTTCAACCAACTGATCAAGATGCAGAAAAATAGTCAAGAATAACTCTGCATTATCAGAGTGGGGTGTGTGAACTAAACCCCAACTAACTACACCTCCCAATTTATTTATGTTTTTGGAAAATAATAATACTAAAATTTTATTTATATCCTGCCCTCCCCAGCCGAAGCCGAGCTCAGAGTGGCTAACAACAATAAAAGTAACACAGCATTCTAAAATTAATTCATTTTAAAATCAGTTCAAAATCAAATTAATGGCAACCATTGGGCTAGAGTTCTGTGAGGATTACCAAAGGAGGGGGTCAGACTGTGCCTTGGCCAAAGGCCTGGTGGAACAGCTCTGTCTTGCAGGTGAAAAGATGTCAGGTCCTGCAGGGCCCTAGTCTCTTGTGACAGAGTGTTCCACCAGATCAGGGCCACAGCCGAAAAAGCCCTGGCTCTGGTTGAGGCCAGCCTAACCTCCCTGTGGCCTGGTACCTCCAAGATGTTTTTGTTTGAAGACAGTAAGGTCCTCCGTGGGACATACCAGGAGAGGCGGTCCCATAGGTATGAGGGTCCTAGCCCATAGGACCTAGGACCTATCAAACCCTATCAAACTTAGGGCGGCTAATTTCTGAGTGGACCTGGGAATTCTAATCTTAGGCAGCCATGGTGAAAACTGATGTAGGGTGCTCCTTAGTTTGGATTAGTAAATCCAGAATGCCTTTGTCTCTGGCTCCTCTCAATTTCAGCTCTGGCCATGTGCTCTACCCATCACTGTCATGTGCTTCCCATCAAGATACCTCTGAGGGAATGCAGGCCTCAGCAGGTAAAACAACAACCCCTTGCCTACCCAAGGTCTGAGGGAACATCAATGTTGATCTTCTCTTTATCTCTGTACCTCAGCCAAATGTCCCCAGGGCTTTATATTGTTTATTAACTTTCTACCCCACCCTTCATTCAAGAAGTTCAGGCTAGTGTACAGGTTTGCTCTCCACGTTATCATCTCAAGAAGAAGAGTTTGGATTTGATATCCCGCTTTATCACTACCCGAAGGATTCTCAAAGCGGCTAACTTTATCCTTTCCCTTCCTCCCCCACAACAAACACTCTGTGAGGTGAGTGAGGCTGAAAGACTTCAGAGAAGTGTGACTGGCCCAAGGTCACCCAGCAGCTGCATGTGGAGGAGCGGGGAAGCGAACCCAGTTCACCAGATTACGAGTCCACCACTCTTAACCACTACACCACACTGGCTCAACCTTTCATGCAGGTTAGGCTGAGAGTGAATGGTGGCCTAGTCCCCAGTGAGTAGGGGTTTGAACCTGGGCCACCCTAGTTGTGATGCAACACTCTAGTGCAGGCATAGCCAATGCAGTGACCTCCAGATATTGCTAGACTACAGTTTCCATCATCCCTGACCACTGGCCATTCTAGCTGGAGCTGATGGGAGTTATAGTTCAACGATATCTGGCAGAGGCACAATATTGGCTCCTCCGACTCTGTTCTACACAAGCTTTCAAGGGATATGTGGTGCATTTGGTGGAAATGTTTAAAGTTACCTCATCTAGCAAGGGCATTGAAGGAGCAGCTGGCATAACAAGACTGCCTAGTTGCAGATGGCAACTTACAGCAATGAAAATAAATCTTGCAATATCATGGGGTGATAGACAAAATACGTCCTCCTTGGGATCATAAATCTATAGAAACGTATTTTATTTGTTTCATCAAAATTATATACCGCTTGATGGTTTTTAAAAACAACAACCCTCAAAGCAGTTTACAAAAAGATTAAACAATAAAATCAAGAACAGCACACAGCCATACACTGAAACATACAGAAGTTACAGCAGCAGCAACAACAACAACATGTCACCCCCATCTGACTGGGTTGCTGCAGCCACTCTGGGCAGCTCTCAACAATATATATATATATATATATATATATATATATATATATATATATATATATAACATCAAACATTAAAAACTTCCCTATACGGAGCTGCCTTCAGATGCCTTCTAAAAGTCAAATAGTTGTTTATTTCCTTGACATCTGACGGGAGGGTGTTTCACAGGGCGGGTGCCACTACCGAGAAGGCCCTCTGTGAGGGAACTGCCAGAAGGCCCTCGATGCTCTCAGTTTCCACGCTGAAAGACTGAGGCGGAGAAGCTCCTTTGGGTATAAATTCATTTTTTAAAAAATGGCTTCATTTTTAAAACAGAATTTATGGCATGCAAACATTTTTATAAATACATGAATAAATACCATACTCTCTTTGTTTTATGTAGAGAATACTTACGAGTTACCAATTGGTTGGACATTATGGATGGGTTCTTTAAAAGATGTGATACTGCAGCTATAGCATAGCATTAAGCTCTACTTACTGATTTCCATGTAAGTACAGCAAATACAGTAATCAGTATTCAAACCTCATTGTTTTGAGGCTGTGTATAAATAAAATAAGGGCAGTATATAAATAAAATAAAATAAAATATATGGTGTGAATGTCACCTAAGCTGAAATGAACGTCTGCTGGTCAAAGCCTTTCCCATCTGCATATGTAATTTGTATGCAAATGAGCATCCTCCCTTTTGGTGGTCCCTTAAGTAGCTGCCCTGAAAACATAGCTTACAAAATACGAAACTGGTGGAAATCTAGCTCACGTTCTTTCCCCATCATCTCATTCTTCCACCTTTTCCTTTTCAAGTCAGAACCAGTTCCTTCAGAAAAAAAAGGAATTTCCTCTGCAGCCTGTTTCATTGCTTTGACAAGTGGTTTTATTTTGGCTTTTTTTCCCTAAAAAAGAAAAAAAATACAACAACAACAACAAAATCTACACGGAAGACGGAGAGAGTTTCTAACATGTTATAAAAAACGTTAACAGACTCATGCGATCAAAATAGTTCTTGCCAAGGAGATATAAAAAGAGACTACACAAACATTCCGGGAATAATTTATGCTGAGTTCAAGTTGGAAACCAGAGACATAATGGCATATTATGTGTTCTCCTGGTGTTCCTTTTTGGAATCAACCAAACAAGCTCACCTTTTGCCCTCTACGCAAAGTCCTCAGTTCCTTCATGTGGCGTACCCTGGAGTGCAACAAACTCCAAATAAAATTTCTTTTTAACCTGCCCGCCCAGGAAAAAAGCCCTATGTGAAGGTAGATGGTGGGAACTGGCTCCTTCTCTTGGTTCAAGAAATCATTAAAGACTCTCCCACCACCAACCTCCTTGCCTTCCCAACACTGTCGCTTCTTGGTAATCATTCAAAACACGACTGCCTTCTACTCACAACTCTTTTTTTGCTCTTCTTAGGGCATCAGCTTATGGACCAAAGCTATGACTTTTGAATTTGTGCAGGATGCTGAATGATTATAAAAACTGATCATATAAATTGGGAGGGGGGGTTATTCCTCATTTCACCAGCACAAGGATTTATGCTTTTTCAACAGAGCTTTCCTCTTCTCCTCCCGTGTGCATCTCACGCCTTCCTCCCCAAGTCTGCTCTGGAGGATTGAGGGAAACCGCTGAATCAGTGGTGGGAGATGAGGGGCAAAACACTCCATTCTGCAAGGTTACATCCTTGTGCTAACAGAGCAAGAGATTTAAGCACAGAAGCCATAGAATTCTATATTCTACCTCCAATGGCCTGATGAGAATGGCCAGGGGTGATACTCAGCTCAGTAGACCCATTGAAATGAATAAAAATGACTGCAGGCAGTTGTACACAAAACATTTAAAGCACAGTACGTCCTCCAAAAGATACCCAGGAACTGTAGTTACCCCCTGACAGAGTTGCAAATACCAGTATCCTTAACAAACCACAGTTCCCAGGATTCTTTGGGGAAAGTCATATGCTTTAATTGTGTGTTGGATGTGCTTTAAATGTATGGCTACTAGACACAACGGCCATGTTCTGCCTCCACTGCCAGTGGGATCATATTTCTGAACACCAGGCAGGGCGCCTTCTTGGTAGTGGCGCCCGCCCTGTGGAACGCTCTCCCACCAGATGTCAAGGAAATAAACCATCATCTGACTTTTAGAAGACATCTGAAGGCAGCTCTTCAGTTTAGGGAAGTTTTTAATGTTTGGTGTTTTTAATGTTCTGTTGGGAGCCACCCAGAGTGGCTGGGGAAACACAGCCAGATGGGTGGGGTATAAATAAATTGTTGTTGTTGTTGTTGTTGTTCCAGTTTCTGGGAATTGCAAGTGGGCACAGCGCTCATATTACTACTACTGCTGCTGCTGCTGCAATACCTCCATTTCCCTCACCCTGTTCTGCTCAACTCTTTCCTGTGAAAGTTGCACAGCCTTATCTGTTCCTTTGTCTTAGCCATGGACAGTTGCCTGCACGTGTAGATCAAGGCCACAAAGTCAGATTTGGGGGTGAACGAAAGCGCCAATTATAGCATGTTGTGTGTATAAATAATGCCTTTGCAAATTGATGCTTCAATGTTTAAACTTAACAAAAAAAAATTAAGAATTGGGTTAGGTCAAAAGTTTGAATTCCAATTTTAGCATATTATCAAAGAGAAAGAACATATAACCCTGGAATCCTGTGTGCACTTGTTTGGAAGCAAGTCTGGTTAAACAAGGGGGACTGGCTTCTGAATAAATATGCATAAGATTGCACTGTAAATCTAGCTAGTATGGCTGCTTTCTGAACTCTTGGTGTATTGCATCAAACCTTAATAGCCTCGGCTAAAAACCTTACACCTCATAATCATTATAGCAATGTTAAGAGCACGAGACAAATTGCCATGATTTTGAAGCTGAAGGATTTGGATCTCGGTCAGGGGTCAGGAACCTTTTTCAGCCGAGAGCCGGTCCACTGTCCCTCAGACCTTGGGGGGGGGGGCGGACTATATTTTGAAGAAGAAAAATGAATGAATTCCTATGCCCCACAAATAACCCAGAGATGCATTTTAAATAAAAGGACACATTCTACTCATGTAAAAACACACGATTCCTGGAACATCAGTGGGCCGCATTTAGAAGGCCATACCTACCTAAGGCCAATAGGTCCATTTCATTGTTAGCTCAATGTGAAATCAGTGAGGAAGGCAACTCATATGTTGTAATGGCAAGTGGTCATATGATGTAAAGGCAAGGAAGTGGGGGGGGGACAGTCAATACAGTACTACTTCCCTAAAATATTGTTCTTAGCTATAGATCAGGAGGCAGAGCCACTGAACCATCAGAGTGATGATGATGATGATGATTGCAATCACACACATTTTTAAATGATCTAG
The DNA here is from genome assembly GCF_964270895.1 of Podarcis filfolensis. NCBI lineage: Eukaryota > Metazoa > Chordata > Lepidosauria > Squamata > Lacertidae > Podarcis > Podarcis filfolensis. Next base: position 99,932,109 of record NC_139606.1, read on the forward strand.
CAGGAATTCCCATATACCATTTTTGTTGTTGCTGCTGTTCTCTAGTAAACAGATTTTTCCACCACTGCAATAAGCCTGTAAATTTGCATTGCTATTCCTCTTTGGAATCCAGGCAATCACTCTTAAGTTGTATGCGATCAGAAGAAGGAAGAGATTTAATGAATAGCAGCAAAGTGCTTCCCTCCCTCTCTCTCTCTCTCTCTTTCTAAAACCACATTCCAGTGCTTCTTTTGCTCATGCAGAGACCTAACCTTTGCTAGGAAATGACTGAACAAAAGTTTTCTTTAATGAAAAGAGCCCATTGTAATCAGGACTGCTGAGAGTACGGCATTCTGCATACATCGCGGAGTTGTCAGATGTTCTTCATTACGGGGCAGAATTCCCGCTAGATGCTAAGTCATCTTCATCCGATGTGGAATTGGATGCACATCCAGTGTAGCTGCTTCTTTTATTAAATAAATAATTTTTAAAATGAAAGGACATTTAATTGAAAGTAAGCTCTGCTGAAATATGTTCATTGTTTTCCACAGATGTTTACTTCTAATATTCATTGATGCATGGGGCGAGGGCTGCATTTCACAGCGATCATTTCTTTTTTCATTCTTATTCTTATGGTGTTAAGGGGAACTCATACCATTAAAAATGGATTTGCATTTTTCTGACATTAAAAAAAGAAAACACCCCATGGGTGCCAAAGAGAGCCCATTCACTCCAAGGCAATCAACTATTTTCACACACACCCATGTACTGAGAAATCGTGTCCTCCCTAAAAGAGGGTACATGTTGCGGTGAGACCTGGAGACTGACCTCCTGGTTGTGGGTAGGTCTGTTGGATAGCCACAACACCTGATTGGTAGGTCCCTCATTGCTGGGTTTAATCTGGCCAATGGGGTGCAGTCTAAACAGATCGAGGGATCTATATAATCCCTTGCACGTGTCCCAGAGCTTCCTCTTTCGGCTCGTGCATTGGAACACCTGCCCACCTCTCCCTAATTTTAGGACATTTTTGCAATTTGCAGAAGGAGCCTGGGTTTCACTTTCACTCTCTTTCTTTCCTTCTGGTGTGGTGTTTTGTATATAGTGTTACGGTTTAGACTTATTATAAGTTATTGTAAGTTTAAGTTAAGTCTGCTGCAACTGGACTTCTTATGGACAGTGCCAATCCTGAATGTATTGGATTTGTGACCATTATGCTCATTTGCCTTCAGTAGCAGTAAAGCTCTGCTGGATGAAATACAATTGCCTCTGGTCTATTTTGGGGGGAGTCCTGCAATGTGTTTAAGTTTTTACTCTACTAAATATACATGGGAATCTACTCTGGATCAATATTGAGTAGAATTTCAATTTCAACCAATGCAGTTGAATGTTGGACAATTCAGGACAGATAAAAGAAAGTACTTAACATGGCATATAGTTAAACTACAGAGCTTACTCCCACAGGAGGCAGTGTTGGCCATAAAACCGAGATCGCTTTATGAGCATTAGACGAATCCATGGAGGAAATGATTATCAGTGGCTACTAGCCATAATGACTGTGCTCTGCCTCTATGGTCGGAAGCAGAAAGGCTTCTGAATGCCAGTTGCTGAAAACCTCATGAGGGAAGAATCCTGTTGCTCTCGTATCTAGCTTGCAGGCTTCCCACACACACCTGATTTGCCATTGTGAGAACAGGATGCTGGACTACATAGACAATTGGCCTGATCCAGCAGGCTCCTCTTATCTTCCTTTCGTCTGCCCTAAATCTGCCATCATTCTGCTTCGTTGGAGGACCAATGCTGGATATAAACTATGAGGAGGGTTGTTGTTTTTCACGCCCTGATTTGATTTCTCAGGAGCATCTGGCAGGCCTTAGCTGGAAACCAAACCAAAGACTTCTTCAGTTCCAATACCACCAGTCAATCCAAAGGTGCAAATGGATAATCATAAGTTCTGCCTTCAAAACCATTTATCTTCCTCTATTGCACAAAAGAAGTGAGCCTCGGTGTCTCCTTCCAAAACATTATAATTTATTTTCCTGACAGATGTGCACCACGTTTTCGAGCAAGTAATTCAGACTGTTTGTAAGAAAGCGACCCATAATCCAGCGGCCAAAAAGAAAACCTGTAGATTTGCGTTTTCTTTGACCCCAGGATCCTAACGGCTGTTTCCTTTATTCTTCTCAACCCTTGGCTGTTTTCTTCTACTTGTTGCTCTTCAGGTTTAGCCGGGAGTTGACACACACAAAGTAATGAAAACATAATCTCTTAAGGCTAAAGGAGAGATGGCTTGATATTTGAAGTAGGGAAACTGATAAAAGCAAAACAACAGCTGCAATTGCGTGTTGTGTCATTTGATAGTCCCCTCGAATCATTAACATGCTACCTCGCTGAGCTTACAGTACAGAAGAATGTGTGACCTATGACTGTTCCCATAGAATATTTACAGCAACCACAAGCTGGTCTGAAACATGACACTTTGCCAATTCGGACTGCGTTTCGCCTCAGCTCACACCTGTGCCAAATGGGTGTCATCAGCATCTCAACATCAGGTCAGGTGGTACGTGAGAGGGCAACACTGTGAGTTCCCTTGTGAGAAGTTCCCTCATGCTCTCCCTGAAGCACCCAGTTCTGATATATGGGTGTGTGTTTTTATCATGGCTCTGTCATGTAAATGACATTTCAGTCCTCTGAAATTGCTTGAGAAAATGAGTTTGACGAAATGAGTTCTAGGAGAGTTATTGATGCTATATTTGTATTGGCAAAAGAAAGTACCTCTTCACACAATGCATAGGTAAAACCAGTGGGGGTTTTTTCTATAAAAAAATATGTTTAGGGGTACTCTCATTTTCCTACTCATATTGAAATACTGCCCCTCAATGAGGCCAAACTTAGATTCACAAAATGTTTGGGGGTATGCATACCCCTGCGTTCCCCCCAGAAAAAAGCACTGGTGGGATTTGCCCCTGCAAGAAGTACTGAGAGCCACCAATTTGGATGGCTTTAGAAAAAGATTATACAAATTTGCTGAGGATAAGGCTACTAACCATCATGGCTATGTTCTACCTCTACTTTTGGAGGCAGCAAGCCTTTGAATGCCAGTTGCTGAGAGCCACAAGTTGGGAGAGTGCTGTTGTGCTCAGGTATTGTGTTTGGGCTTCCTATAAGCACCTGGTCAGCCACTGGGAGAAAAGTATGCTGGACTAGATGAGCCAATGGCCTGATCTAGCAGCTTCTCCTTATGTTCTCATCCAGAAATGCAGAGTTATGTTAAGATCAGATGGAGGGGGGAAATTATAGTGATGACATTTCCAATTCCATCATTCAAATTTTGAGGGGGAATTTGATATGTGTCCTGATAGCATTGCTCTATGTGCTTGTTCCCAATTTTGCTAGCGTAGTTGGAAACCCCGTAACATAAGGACACCTGTCAGGACTTAGGGCAAGCAAAACTATTACACAGCTGGGGAAGAAAGAGACACAGGACAAGCCAGCTTTCTTGTCATTTGTGGTTCCATCTTAAGAGGGCGCTGTCAGCCAACCCAGAGGTCAGAGTGCACTGAAGGGAGGGAGTCGTCTTCTGTGTAGGGATTTATATGCTACAATTGTTCCTTGACTTCATTCATGCCGGAAAATATGCTTTGATGTCCTTGCTTAAGAAGTCCTCCATTGCTGCGAAGCAACAATATCGTTTTTACATCTTTACCTCTTTCATCCTTTTGTGGTTGCGTTCTCCGGGACTACATCTTCTTGTTGTTCACATTCCTTTCATTCGGGCTGCTCTTCCTTTAGGGAAATCATTTGTGGTCCTTGTTTTTCATCAATGCATGAAACTGCAAACACCTGGGAAGATTTTCCATGGTGCAAGCACTTAGCGCACCCCTGGACAGACATCTGAAACCCATTTGCTGCTTCCCAAAGGCCTATTCAATCACAGAACAAGATGGTTTCCCTCCTTTTATAAGTCACATTGCTCCACTGGGATCGATCCCAGGGAGATAAAAGGGTGTGCATGTGTCTTTTTAACTGTTCAAATTCAAAATGAACTTTATTCGAAACACATGTGTGCACACTTCCCCCACCCCTTTTAAAACCATATCAATAGGATTTGATTAAAATAAGGCTCCATCTATCCGATGTTTAACAAATATTCAGCCTGACTTGGGGCGATTGGTGTTGACATCTGAAATACAATGTTGTGGCTAATAAAAAAAAATTAATCTAGTTTAAGTATTGTTAAACAGGGCCTCACCTGACACTCAAACCATTATATATATATTTATAATATCTGAATGAACTGTGGGGATGAAATGTTGGCCAAGACTAGCATTTTTCAAACTCTGTTCTGGGAAATGGCTGTGTTCCTGGGTAGCTTTTCAGTCAGTTTCTAATGGGAAGATCCATCACAGTGCACAGAGTTCCCTGAAAGACTTTGGGTTGTTTCCAACATGCTCTGTCTGCTAGCAGAAGGGGCTTTGCACTAGCAAATGGGCAATTTTTAATGCTGCAGTGGAATTCTGAACAACAGCTGTGCTCACAGAAACCCATTGTGCAATGGGTTCTGCAATCTATTGTGCAGCAAAGTTACCAGAGGCTTTCAGTCTTGGCGCAAACACTTTTGCGCCCCTTGTTATGGTACCTAGGTATCGACAGGAAAGCTTTTATCCTGCTGATGCCACTCATTCCTTTTGCCTGCATTTGATAGCATTGATCACAAAGTGCTGGTGACGTGGTCTGACAGTTGGTTGTAGCTTGGCATAATTTTGTCCCCTGGCTGACCTGACCTGAAGCAGATGAACAGCACCTGAGCTGCTTAGACTGCAGTCAAGATCAAGTTGATCAAAAGATCTAATATCCTAGCATGATATCACCAATGAAGTCTGGTCTCGGCTCCAGGCACGTTGGTCGAATCAAACCCAAGACGCATGTCAACATCACCCAATCTGCTCTGAAAACATTTGTTTGGCATGTGCTGGGCTTTCACAAACCTCTGGTGAGGTTAAATTCCTGTGGGGTATATATGAACTTTGGCTGATCCTATCCCAGGTCATAATACTTGGCAAATGTTCTACCGAGTGATGACTGCCTCCCTTTTGTGTTCCGGTGATAACGCATCAGAGAGTAATATTTTGCTTACCTATTAACTTCTTGTGTGCGTTGAGTAAAATGTGAAGAATGTTATCAGCCCATTGGGAGAGCCATTTATGATGGGAGTGTTACAATATATGTCTGTACAGTGTGTGTGAGTCAGCTCTGTGTCTGAACTGCACTTGGTCCTTCACGTTGAAGGACAGGGTTGCAAACCACATCCTAGGCAACTGTCAATCACTTCCTAATGAGGCCAGGGACATGCATTCCTCTTAACCAAAAGGAATGATGCGTTTCCCCCCCTAGTCACTTCTCAAAAATACATATTTAGGGAAGAAGTCAGAAGATGACCCCAAACTGTGTTGTTTTCTTTGATAATTTCCAAAAGTTATGCATTGTATAACATGGTCGGTCAGTTGCATCACTGGTAGAATGTTAACTAAATAATAGTTGTCGGTGTTGTTGTTTTATGCCACGCATCTGACTGGGTTTCCCAACAACTCTAGGCGGCTTCCAACAGATTAAAACATTAAGCACAGTAAAACATCAAAAAGTTCCCTATACAGGGCTGCCTTCAGATGTCTTCTAAAAGTCATGATAGTTGTAATAATAATAATAATAATAATAATAATAATAATAATAATAATAATATAGTATTCATACCCCGCCATCTGGCTGGGTTTCCCCAGCCACTCTGGGCGGCTTCCAGCAGAATATTAAAATACAATAGTCTATTAAACATTAAAAGCTTCCCTAAACAGGGCTGCCTTTAGATGTCTTCTAAAAGTCTGGTAGTTGTTTTTCTCTTTGACATCTGGTGGGAGGGCAGGTGCCACTACCGAGAAGGCCCTCTGCCTGGTTCCCTGTAACTTGGCTTCTCACAGTGAGGGAACCGCCAGAAAGCCCTCGGAGCTGGATCTCAGTGTCCAGACTAGACAATGGGGGTGGAGACACTCCTTAAAGTATACTGGGCCGAGGCCATTTAGGACTTTAAAGGTTGGCACCAACACTTTGAACTGGGCTCAGAAACACAACTTTCGGCAGCTGGGGCCTTGTTGGTGATGCTGATTGGCACTGAATCAGAATTCCTTGATTGTGGAGAGTGAGCTGGACCATTCCCCACCAATGCACTTGATTTTCCCAATCCTGGAACAATAAATACAGATTAAGAAACAGAGCTCACGTTTTGTTAATATGATATTATAGCCTGCCTCACACACATATGATGCAAAGTCCTGTGTTATGCAGTTTGCGGAAGAAAATATCATGTAAAGTGTAATAATTACCAGATTGTGTAAAGCTGCTTAAAAGAACAACGAATGAAAACATTTCTGAATGTGATACAGTGGAGCTCGCAACCATCTGTAAACATTTCATGTGAATTGCTTCTCAGTTAATTTTTCATAGCAGCCAATATTTAACCCTAGGTTAAGTTATAGGATTATCTTCTGAAACCCAACTACTTAGGTATGTTATTAGCAACTGTGTAGTCTCTTCTCATGCAATTTTGAAGAGAGCATCAAAGAAGAAAGGAATGGGCCCTGATTGAGAAATGAAAACAGGCTTTAAAGTATTCACTAGGAGGCAGCCTTTTGTGAAGTTCTTTTGGACAATTTTTTTGCAAAAGAAAAGCACATCCCTTCTATAAATGGAGACAACACCCCCAGAAGAGCTCATTAGTATAATTTGCCACAAATTCCATGGACTTAACTGTTTCCACACTGCGTGTCTGTATATATCCAAGATAGAACATGCAAGGCAGAACCATAATAACTGTTTTATAGACATAGTTATAAGACTGTGTGGGATTTTAAGACGTGCTTTGGCACTGGTCATTCTTTGTCAATAGGGTTGTAAGCATTTATTTCAAATTGCGCTGAATAACATAAATAACTTGAATAAACCTGTTCCCAGGAAAGATGGTTGCTTATGGTTGCCAAATCAATTTTCCAAAGTCAGGCTTGTATGACTCACTTTGTTTTCAATGCTCAGAGGGGCTACCAAATCGTTCTGGCTACTTTCTACCTCCACCATCAGAGGCATTATGTCTCTGAATAGCAGTTGTTAGGGATGGCAGGTGAGGCAAGACACAGTGATAACAGCAAGAACCTTTACTGAACTAACAGAACTGGACCACAGGGGCAAAGCAACTGCTTATATACATTTCTGAAGGTCTGGGCCGCTCCCACTCCCAACGTGATTGGCTGTCTAAACTTCCAAGCTGCGAATCATGACTCAGAGTTTAAGGGCCAATGGCAGAGGCCCAAATCCTGAAATGTTCTGTGATTGGATATCATGTATTGAATCAGAACACAGGGAATCAGAACCGGCAGACTCCTCTTATGAATGGCAACCAAGATCACCAAGGGGTTAGAGAAACTCCCCTATGAGGAAAGATCACAATATTTGGGACTTTTAAGTTGTGACGGTTCACTGAGGGGAGCAACAGAGGTGTATAAAGGTTTTTAGCTGGGGCAATCAGAATAAGATCCATTATTTGACTATGGATTGAAAACCCTGAAATGTATTTTATATAATTGACTTTTTATTTCTATTCTTTGTATATCGTATTGTTGTTTTATTGCTATGGCTGATGGCTGATGCAAATAAAGATTCATTCATTCATATGGATAGGAGGGGGTGAGGTCAGTGGAGACTCACCCCTACCGCTCTGGGAGGTCCAGTGGAGGAAGGAGAACAAGTGAACCAACCCCACAAAAGAGCCTCCATATGCATTCTCAAGGAGTCCCCCCTCCATGCAGCTGAGAGGCCCCGAGCCTGCTTAGCTTCAGCAGCCGAACGCTGTCAAGCACCTAAAGACTTGTTCCGTGGGCCTTTGCCTCATGCAGGTAATTGGATGAAGATGCTGTTACAGACCCCCTCGCCGTTAAACAAACCTGTGATTCTATTAGGAGGAGTGGACTTTGGATAGCTGCACCCTGTCAACTCCAGCACCGTTTCGATGATTAAAAGGGCCATTTGGATATTTTGCTGGCGAGCCAGAGTGCATTTTCCCCCTTAGGTCTCCTTTTATAAACACCTCCTGGGTGTAAGTACAATGAGTGCATTATGAACCAGAGTTCAGGCCTAGTCAAGCTTCTTCCAAACAGAGCGGAGCTGTGAAGCTGGGGCCGCAGCTGAGCCCTGCTTATCGGAACAGCGTTGGCAGGATGAGCTTTCGCATATCTAAATATTTATGCCAGCAGATGCACATTAAAACCACTTAGAAATAAATATGACTTTCTGAAAATAGAACCATCCGCAATGACATCAGGAGCTGTTTATCTTCCAGAACTGTGGGAACGGGCTCAGATAATAAAATATTTCATTGAAAAAAGATGGGGGGGGAGGTAGAAAACTAACCTCAGATGGAGCTTTTAACGTTTATTTTGACATAAGCCGTCTGGCTGAGCCAAGTCTGCAGATAGCGCTGGTTCTTCGCAAGCCAGACATTACCTTCACGTCAAACACATCACCTTGGAATCTGGAGCTGCTCTTAGGCAGAATCTCAGTAGCATGCAGAGATGATCGGCACTGAAAATATTGGTTAATTAGTAGCATTAATTGCAGCAAAACACACACACAATGACCAACCAGCACATTGCAGTAATCCAAATAGGAGGTTACCAGAGCATGGATCACAGAAGGGAAATTATGCAGATTGCATTGCATCTATGAATGAAGGAGAAATTCAATTTGGTTTCCATTTCAATAAGAAGCTACCTTATTCGTACTTCTCAAACCACTGTGTGAACTGAAACACAGGTAGCCTTTGAAATTAGCACTTTTCCAAATGTTGCAGTGCAGTTGTCCAACCTAATAACATGTTCAAAAATGCACATATGAAGGGGAAATGTAAATTAGAATGCTTATATTCATGAAAAACACATTACAAAAATGCATTATATTGGGTGGGGGGATTCTGTGCAAAATCGTGAATACAGGTTATTTTTGCATGACCTGCTTACATGCTTAGTGCCAGGAACCCGAAGTGGAACCAGGAAAGTGGGGGCCACCCTGGAGAGTCCTCCTGGCTTGCGAGGAGACCCTACCCAGAGGTTGAAGGGGATACCCTCTTCAGGCTCTGGGGAAGATGTCCTCACAAGCCACAAGGATTCCCCACTTATGCGTATTTCACTTATGGGGGGCTGGAACGTAATCCCAAAGTAAGTGGAGAGTCACCTGTATTACATAAAACTGCATACAAGACTGACTGGGACAGCTCAGTCAGTAGAGCATGAGACTCTTAATCTCAGGGTCAAAGCTTCGTGGTAATTGCTTTGCCCTGAAAGAGCACTGACCAACAAGCATTTGGTATACAGCCAACTTCTAAGTTGGGTGCTAACTCTGCAAGGTTAAATCAACATCTCCAAGATCCCCCAGTAGATATTTTCCCCAGTCCTGTTTCTTGAACTGGATGTCTTGCACCACTACATTATTGCTCTACCCATTGTCCTTCCTTAGCTAGCCAGCTGCCTCCACAATCACTTTTGCCTTTGGATGAAGACCCTCAGCTGTAGAGCATAATGTGTTGACCTTGTGTTGGATAGCTAAGCAGGCTGACTATGTGGATGTAGTCTGTGCACATACCCCATACGGTCTCCTTGTGCAGGCAGCTGGTGGCGCTTGTTTGCAATGCTCAGCTCAGTTGCAGCACAACGGCCGGCAACGTGATTACATAAGCCAGCATGTTTTGCTTTGTTTTTGTTTTAAAACCAATGCGGTAGAAAGTTCACGTCTCCCAGCCTGGTTTTGAATGTCCGTACGGATTTGGCCTCTTTTGAGTAAGCCAAGCGTTTGCACTCTGTGATTAGGATAATCTTTACAACCACTTCTTCCTGCGTAATATCATTTTATGACCGCACCCAACCTGGAAGAAGCTTGCTTGGTCAGACGGGCTCCTAATCATAGAGGGTGACGCGATGAGTCGTTTTATGCGCAGAGCCCTTGGCTGCAGCTTGGGAAACTTTGTAGGTCTGAAGGCTCATTAAATATGAAGCCGAACCTAGTGGTTATTTCCATTTAAAATTTAAAAAAAGAGGAGGGAAAAGGTTTCTGACCTAAAAGCTTACCTCTGAATCCCAGATGTTTGGAAACAGGGCTGTGCTTACTCAGTGGTAAGGAAAATACACTCCTTCCTCTATGGCACAGGCAGGGAACATGCATTGAACTCCAGTTGACATTGTTGAACTCCACTTCTCAGCAGCCCTAGTCAATGTGACCAGTGGTCAGGGATGATGGGGGCTGTAGTTCAACAACATTGTAAGGTCACAAGTTCCCCACCCCTGCCCTAAAGCACTGGCGGAGGAAGGGGTGCACTGGGTGCACCACAACCTCCCAGATGTCATCCCTAAGGGGTGTGTGACATCGCCACACCGCCTCCCTGGGACACTCGCTGCAGGCGCCCCCCCCCCGGGATGCTCGCTATGGGTGGCTCGCCATGCTCCCGCGGGCAGCTCGCCATGCCCCCGGGTGCTGGAACAGCTAGCTCCACCTCTGCCCCAAAGAAGTGAATTCTCAGCTCAAACTTGGGGGGGGGGGTGGACAAACGATTCTCTGAAATCTTTCCCCCAGCAACCAGCTTGCATTTTTTCTCTCTCCTGCAAGCTGTTTCAAGATCCTGGTGGTGCAGGTTTTGGTGATTTCAAGGTCCATGTGATGGAGCCACTTAGTGGTGACTGTTATCTTCCTCCCCACCACACACACACACACACACACACACACACACACACCATAGAATGAAGATGATGATGATGGACAGGCTAAATATTCCCCCACTGGGAACAGGCACTCACAGACAAAACACAGTGCGGGGCAGTTTAAAGGCCCTCTTGCAAAGAGCCCCATGCTACTATTTGCAGAGGCTACCTCTCTTCCTCCTTGTTGCTGATGCGCTGTCCTCTGACAGCTTTATATCACCCCAAACCATCCGACCCAACCCAGCATTATCTGGGACTAAATCAAAGCCTGGACCTCCCCCCCCCCCCAATCAGCCTGATTCAGTTTGGGATTCAGGCTTGGGCCACATCTGGAACACAGCCCTACTAAATATATGTTGCACTTTCAATATCATTAGAAAAGTATTGCAAGCTTTTAAAAATTCCACCCTAAAAACTCGAAGAGATAAGACCAAAAAAACACAGAATGATTGCATTGATGGGAGCAGAATTCACAGAAAAGGGAAATCCTGGGAAACTGTGCTCAAGTTTGCCATGGTCAGTATCTAAGTAAAAAAGGTAAAGGTCCAGTCATAGGAAACTATGGGGTGCGGCGCTCATCTCCACTTTCAGGCCAATGGAGCCAGTGTTTGTCCTCAGACAGATTTCTGGATCATGTGGCCAGTATGACTAAACTGCTACTGGTGCAATGGGACACCGTGACGAGTGCCAGAGCACACGGAAACGCTGTTTACCTTCCCATTGCCTTCCCTATTTATCTGCTTGCACTGGCATGCTTTTGAACTGCTAGGTTGGCAGAAGCTGGGACGGGGCAATGGGAGCTCACCCCGTTGCATGGACTCGAACTGCCAACCTTCTGATCAGCAAGCCAAAGAGGCTCAGTGGTTTAGCTCACAGCGCCACCTTCTCCCTGGTCAGTATCTATCAGTCTTTGAATGGATAAAGGAGAACATATTTAAATTTCTCCTGAAAATGAATGAGACAGATGCACCTCACCAGGGAAGCCATCTCAGAAATCGAGAACCACCACCAAGAAGGCCCTGCCATGAATCAGTGCCAACCGGCCAACAGTCCTGCCACACACTGGCCCCCACCTTCTCTGTTCCAGACTTTCCTGTCTTAAGCAGACCAAAACTGAAAGAGGCTTTGACTCATGGTCACGTGAAGTACACACCTCCACACAATCAGGAGCCCTGGGCTACCAAGGTCATGATCTCACAGATGTTTCTACTTGCATTCACGTGAATGTAATGAGAATGCCCCTTCAGACATTTTCTGCTTAGAATGGAAAGGACAGAGAGTAAGTGGATGGTCATTTGTGATGTTGCCGGAAGAGCTGGCTCATGCAACCCTGTGCTACCAACACAGATGTATATTTCCTGTTAAGACATAGCACCTAATCAGGGCCCAAGTAATTCATAATTCCAACATCCAGAGGAAAACTTGAATGTGGACTGTAGCGGATGGTGGTGTGGTGTGGTTCTTGCTCCCCTGGCTTGCTGCCGGTTGCCAAGAGAGGAATGGGGTGGGCAAGGGTGTGGGGAGCTTGGTGTGGTGTGGACACAGCAGTGGGAGCCCTGCCAGCTACTACTGAATGTGGGGCATTTCTGAAGACTCCCAAGCTCACTCCAGAGAAGTTTGGTCCTCTGCATGGTCCCTTGTCTGTTTCCCCTCTCTCCCATGCCCCTCCTGCACACCCACACACCCACACCCCAAATCCACTCCAGAGCATTAGGGGAAAGCTCAGAACAGATTTGGGTGGCGCACAAGAAGAGGAGAGGGAGAAGAAATCTCACTGCACAGGCAGAAGCCCTTAACTAGGTGACTTTGCAGGATGCAACCCAGGGATTTTGTACTCCCAGATCTAAAGGATCTCCCTTCAAACATTATTTATGAGTCTCCATTAAATGTTGCCCTTTCTACCTTTTGTATTGCTTTGTCATCATTACGTAATGTTTGGCAGGAGAATTCCAAGCTGCACATTCAATATCTGAGCTGTAAGTGTCATTCTTGGGCACAAGGCCGTTTCATCACAACAGGAATTGCTGCCTGAGAACTTGTTTATTTGAAAAAGAAAGGTTTTCATTGTTCTATTTTGGTTTTCTATTAAAGAGAGAGAGAGCTTCTTAATTTGGCTTGAGAGACACACCAGGAAGAAAGCCACAGAATTTTTGGTACAGATTCTTTGCATGGCATGGATGAAACTGTTGAATCACACCACCTGCACTTAACTAAATAAACTTCATTAAGCAAGGAGGAGGACTTGTTGCTTCCAAATTATTGTGATGGAAGGATCTAATTGCTAAAAATAAAAATAAAAACCCTTGACTTAAACTTGGCCCAAGCCTAATTAAATTACTTTTGTTTTTGCTGGTATGCTGTGTGATGGATTATACTACAGCGGTATGAGAGATACTGGGGTTCACAATTGTGTGAGATGCTCTTGTTATTGCTACCATCTGCCCAGGCCCTGTGAGTTTTCATTGTGCATGTTGCAGCCACAAGTCATCACAAATGATGGAATCATTGTTTGGTTCAGATCTCATTTTTCCCTCACATTTTTCATTAAAACGCATTGCCAGAGCATTTTTACGTATTTGTGGTCTCGCAACTTGCCCTGCAATCTAATAAAAGAAAACATATAAAGCGGGAAGTAGGGAACGACACTGTCTTCCCACAACTCTGGCATATATCTCTCCTACGAATGTGGAAAAGCAACCTAACATCTTGTGTGCCTGTTTCCTTACCAATAAAGCACGAATGCGCTTAATATTCAACATGGCCATGGTAAGATGCTGAATGAAATTGTAGCTTTGTTGATGTCAAGACGGAAGTCCTGAGCAATAAATTCGCAGGTGGAACACACTGAGGCCCTCATGCAGGAAAGGAAATAGATGAAGAACATAAGAAGAGACCAGCTGGAGCAGGCCTGTAGCCCATCTAGTCCAACATCGTAAGAGCATAAGAATATCATATCCTCTGACATTTCTCCGATGAAAATAGGGACATTCTATTCAATGATCATAATCATACATGCATACATACATACATACATACATAGCCTGACCATCTGACTGGTTTGCCTCAACCACTCTGGGCAGCTTCCAACATATATAAAAACATAATATTAAGAAATAAGAATTAAGAAACTTATACAGGGCTGCCTTCAGATGTCTTCTAAAGGTTGTATAGTTACATATCTCCTTGGCTCAGGGGTCACATAACTCCATACCCTCCAACACTTCTCTGAGGAAAATAGGGACGTCCTGAGGAAAAGCGAGACATTCCAGGAACAAATCAGAAACTGGGGTGTCGTCTGTAAATCCTGGACTGTCCCTGGAAAATAAGGACACTTGGAGGGTCTGGAATATAAGGACATATTTTCTTATGCTCTTAAGGAGAAATTAATGAAGAGCCCTGCTGGATCCAGTCCAGTATATTGTTCTCACAGTGGTGAACCAGATCCTTGGGGGAAGAACATGAGCAGGACCTGAGCGCAATAGCTCTCTCATCACTTGTGATTCCCAGCAGAGGTATGCCGTCCACTGCGATGCATCATGGCTAGTAGCCTGATCATCCACAAATTTGTCCTATTATCTTTAAAGGCATCCAAGCTGATGACCATTACTGCCTCTTGTGGGGGTCAATCCCATGCCAAGCTCTTCCTTTCGTCTATTCTGAATTGTCCAACTTTCAGCTTCCTTCAATGGCCCCCAAATTCCAGTATTATGTGAGAGGGAGAAAACCTTCGCCCTATCCTCTGTATTCAGCAGCATACTGCCTGTGACCTAGTAACAGCTGGGGAGGGAGCACAGGCTCACCTACCCTCTGGGCAGCGAGCGTCACTGATGGTTTCTGAGAGGGGGTGAGGTACAATCATAGAATTGTAGAGTTGGAAGGGACCAGAAGGGTCACATAGCCTAAATCCCTTGCAACGCTAGCAGGGTCTTTTGCCCAATGTGGGGCTCAAACCCACAACTCTAAGATTAATAGTTTCACATTCTACCTACTAAGGTACCCCAGAGATGTGGGCATGGCAGGAGCATCAGACTGGCACCACACCTTGCTCCATGTGCCTCACCCCTTCAAGAACCGGCAGCAACACTTGATGTTTGGAAAGCAGATACTCAATGCTGGCCCACCAAGCACTCCTGCCTCAGAAACTGGAGACAGAGCATAGCCATGAGGGTTAGTAGTCCTCAAGAGTCTGGTGACTGGGAGCGGCCGCTGAGACCACATTATACCAGTCTTGAAAGACCTACATTGGCTCCCAGTACATTTCTGAGCACAATTCAAAGTGTTGGGGCTGACCTTTAAAGCCCTAAACGGCCTCGGTCCAGTATACCTGAAGGAGCGTCTCCACCCCCATCATTCTGCCCGGACACTGAGGTCCAGCGCCAAGGGCCTTCTGGCAGTTCCCTCACTGCGAGAAGCCAAGTTACAGGGAACCAGGCAGAGAGCCTTCCTGGTAGTGGCACCCGCCCTGTGGAACGCCCTCCCACCAGATGTCAAAGAGAAAAACAACTACCAGACTTTTAGAAGATATCTGAAGGCAGCCCTGTTTAGGGAAGCTTTTAATGTTTAACAGACTATTGTATTTTAATATTTTGTTGGAAGCCGCCCAGAGTGGCTGGGGAAACCTAGCCAGATGGGCGGGGTATAAAAAATAACTTCTTCTTCTTCTTCACCTCCTCCTCCACCTCCTCCACCTCCTCCAGGAATCTGTCCAGTCCATTCAAGTTGATGGCCATCACTGCCTCCTGTGGGAGCAAATGCCATAGTTTACCTATGCACTGTGTGAATAAATCCTTTCTTCTGTCTGTCCCAAATCTTCCAACACTTGGCTTCATTGGAAGTCCATGAGTTCCAGTGTTATGGGGGGGTGATTCTCTGTCCAATTTCTCCATGCCATGTATACTGATGATTTTCTGAACCGCCTCATTATGTCTTCTCCACGCTATGAGAAGACACAGGGGGATTTTTGTAGCTCAGTGGCTGACCTCATGCTTTGCCATCCCGAGCATCTCCAGGTACAGCTGAAGAAAGACCCTTGTCTGAGACCCAGGAGAGCTGCTGCCACTCAATGTAGCCAACACTGACATAGATGGACTGTTTGTCTCATCCAGTATAAACAGTCAGCTCTCCAAATAACTGGCTGATAGCGATGGATGAATCTGCCCATTTTGACTTCTTTCAGCTTCTTATTTTTCATGGAGACTTAAATTTGCTTCATCATATCTCCGCTTAATTTTGTCCAGCTTTTTTAAAAAACAACAACAACAAGTGATTAATATACAAAATTTAGCATGCACATGTCGCCATCATGCACATTCTGAACAGATCATTTGGTTGGAGAACGGCATCCAAAAATTTCAGAAATGTAAATTGGAATGGAGAGTCACAGTCAGTAGGCTTTGTGGTCCTGATTGTGCCATGAGACCTGATTGTGCCACCATGAGACCTGCAGGTATAGGGAGGCATACAAATAATAATAATAATAATAATAATAATAATAATAATAATAATAATAATGCCAAGCCCACACTTCACTTTGGTCTAGCACAGGGTTTCTCAAACTTGAGTCTGCAGCTGTGTTTGGACTACAATTCCCATCATCCCTAGCTAGCAGGTCTGGTGGTCCCGTGGTCAGGGATGATGGGAACTGTAGTCCAAAAACAACTGGCGACCCAGGTTTGGGAAACCCTAGTCTAGAATAATAGAATCATAGAATTGTAGAGTTGGAAGGGACCCGAAGGGTCATCGAGTGCACCCCCTGCAATGCAGGAATAACTTTTCATTGCTGTGCTACAGTCTGCTCGTCAATCTGTTCTATTTTGTAATACATACCATAATTATGAGGGTTTATGTGTCGGCCGTGGAATGCTATGTCTCAACTCACCAGGAAATGGATGCATGCAACTCTGACTAAGAATGATACATTCTTTGCATGCAGAAGGTCCAAAAGTCAAACAATGTTCAGTTGAAAGGGCTTCTCTCAGCCTGAGACCCAGGAGAGCTGCTGCCTGAAAGAGTAGACATTATTGGGCTACATGGACAAGTAATCTAACCAGGTGCGAGAACTTCCTATGGTGTTCCCAAGACAGTCCTCACTGTATGGAAAAGGAATTGCTCAATTCTATCGTTTGTGGGACACTCCCACACCTACACTTTTCATTGACTTTAGTTAGAGCAGAACCCGAACCACTTCTCCCCACCACCGCGGCTTTGTGGGGTGATGCGACCATCTATGTCCCTGCCACTGTCATGAGATGATGGCAGTGAGACCAGCTCATGATCTGGGCCAACTCAGCCCTTCCCTGCCTCTGAAATGCCCAGTTTAGGGGCCTTCTACTGATTTCCACCAGTATAGAACCCACCAACAAGTACTCCAAACACCTGGCACATTTGGTAGGCAGAAGGTGGCATATTGTGCCAATTTACTGATGCAGTCATCAGCGCCTAGCAAGCAGCTGGCTTTCCTGGAAGAGCTCGGCAGAGGAACACCTCTGCCTAATCCACACACCCCAGCCTGCCATAAGCGTTTTGTGTGTTTTTTCATTCCACTGCTAGTTATGAGAGCCAGTGTGGTGTTGAGAGCCAGTGTGGTGTAGTGGTTAAGAGCGGTAGTCACCTAATCTGGGGAACCGGGTTCGCGTCTCCACTCCTCCACATGCAGCTGCTGGGTGACCTTGGGCCAGTCACACTTCTTTGAAGTCTCTCAGACCCACTTACCTCACAGAGTGTTTGTTGTGGGGGAGGAAGGGAAAGGAGATTGTTAGCCGCTTTGAGACTCCTGAAGGGGAGTGAAAGGCAGGATATCAAATCCAAACTCTTCTTCTTCTTCTTCTTCTTCTTCTTCTTCTTACCTGTAGTAAACTTTCTATCCCACAATTTCATTTCCAAACAAAAGTGCTCAAAAGAAGTCAACAAAGAGACACACCCCAAAATGCAGTCAGTTAAGAGAGCCATTAAGATGGGGTTACCAGACGTCCCCTGTTCCCAAGGACAGTCCCTGGATTTGCAAATCTGTCCCCGGACAAATTCCGTCCCCGGAATGTCCCCAGATTTGCAAATCTGTCCCCGGGAAACGTTTCAGTGGCAGCCTTAGCAGCCCAGAGCCAGCCTGGTAGTGCAGTTGGCTCTGACTGGCTTCAGGAGCTGCTCACTGCTGTGGTGCCTGCCATTTTTCCTGCACCACAGCAGTGAGCAGCGAGCAGCTCCTGAAGCCAGCCAGAGCCAACTGCACTACCAGGCTGGCCCCTTCTGGGCAACGGCCGCCCGCCCGTGACTCCTGAGCCTACCCTGATCTGTCAAAACAAAGGGGGAAGGGGGAAGGAGATCGGGGAAGGCTCGGGAGTCACACGCGGGCGGCACGCCATTGCCCAGGTTTTTTTAAAAGAAACTCTGCGCATTTATGTTTCACAGGGTGCAAAAGAAGGGTGTTGCACCTTTATACAATATGCATGTGTGCTTGGGCCCAGGGTCTTTGCCTCACCATCCCCACTACTGACTCCCTGTTGCTACTCAGCTTCAAAAAATAAAGTGTCCCCAAATTCATTGAAAAAAATCTGGTAACCATACATTAAGAGACCCAAATAACACAGAGAGTTAACTCCTCCACATCCACTGCCGGCATAAAACCCCAAACTGAAAGTGCTAGCTTACTCCATGATTCTCCACTATGGCCTGCAGATATATTTTAGTATATAGTATCAAAAGCTGCCGAGAGATCTGCTACAATCCACAGGATTGTATCTAGCTGTCATTCTTCGGCTGACGATCCATCTTCCGAAATAATCAAAGCAGGATTGATCCTTGCACCACATTTTTTTTAAAAAATGAAATTATATTTGGAGGATCATATATTAAATCCTCCTGGGCCTATCAATAATCATCAGAGCTGTGAAAGGCAGACACATCTTCGCTGAAGAAATCCTGGATTTATATATTTATGCAATTGTTGTTTTTATTTTTTAAAGGAAGGCAGTTGTGCAACATTGCGGACATCGTCTTAATTGAAGCTGTTCCTACATTCCAGCCATGAGGTTTAACCAAAAACAGCTTTGGGGATATCATGATGTAGGGAGTGGGGGAAAGCGAAATGTCCTGATTGCATTGGGACTATATTAGCTGCAACGCTGTCTCAGCAGCTGGCCCACAGGCTTTTGAAAGCAGAGTTATTCCAAGAACTATATAAATAAACAGAGACCTTGGGAATTTTTATTCGTCCAAAAAACCCTCTTTGCCAAGCCAACCATTACCCAAAGTTTCTCTGTATGTGTGCCTCATATGTAGGGTACTTGACACAGAGGATATGATGACTGTTCGCCTGTGCCAAATCCTTTAGACAAAGATCTGGCAAACTCCCATTCCAAGGTGGATGGATTTTCCAAGGTCTAAACTCTCAGTCATTACTCAGTTAATTCTAATTGGGACTCTTTTTTAATTGCTCCTACTGTCCATCGGATATGTTGCTCACACTGAAGTCAGTAGACCTCTGCTGTGAATGCATGTCTGGGGGGTGGCACTGTATTGATATAAATTTCCAGAAAAGATTTCACAGCTTTCTGATTCTCAGTAATCTAAACTCAGCATATTTCCATAGCCTTTTGAATCAAACAGCTTGCAGTTTCCATGTGTTTCTGCTAGGCGTCACTGATCTCACCTGGGAGCTAGAAATCCAAATGGTCCCCTCCCTCCTTTTCCTGCTAGGAGGAAAACAAAGACTCGGATCCAAAAATGCATTTTGCCACCTGGCCACAGGTTAGGGGGCAAGAGCAACATGTGGGCTGCTGTTATTCCAGGTGAAATAGCCCTGCCGCTTCTAAGAATATTGCTTTTGTTGGCATCTGTCTGTCTCGAGAGAGAATGGAGTACGCCTCCAAGGGTGAAGTCAAACCACTGCAATAGCAGCCCTGTGTATGGAGGTTGTGGGCTCCCAGACAACAAGATCCCCCTCTTGAGCTCGCTGATGTGGTCCAAAGGAAATCAGAGCAATACATTTGGCACCAGCTTGTCTACAAGAGTTGCCAGAAGGAGGCGTACAAGATGCCATCCAACCATCTTAGGGATTCCACTCTGGATTTGTGTAGGTTTTACTCCTTAGCCCTTCCTTCTCTCAAATAAAGTCTCATCCACTCAATCATCCAGGACCTGTCTTCACATGCAGGGGAAGTCCCTAACTCACTGAAGGTTTGAGAGCCATCAACTACCTCACCTCTAAAAAACACTGAGCCAAAATATCTTTCCCCTCCCTCCCCCTAAAAAAACCTCATCGGCAGGTTACGTGATGGCTCATTTATATGCCCTTTTTTGGACTAAACAGCATATTAATACAAAAAAATCCCATCATACATTTAAGGCACTATGATAAAAATTTAAACAGTCATGGCTTCTCCCAAAGAACTCTGGGAGCTGTAGTTTGTTAAAGGTGCTGAGAGCTGTTAGATGGCCACTATGGACTTAACCGTCCAGGGGTCCTTTACCTTTACCTATACCCCTCCCAAAGCTACAGTTCCCAAAATGGTTTGACAAGCCATGCCTCTTCACAGGGAACCCTGCTAGATTTGTGGATACCAAGGTCAGGACCTTTTTTGGTGGTGGCCCCATACCTTGGAATTCCCTCCAGGGATGTACAGATGGTTTACCCATGGCTATTATTTTGGGAGAACTCTGGATACTTCCCCCACCTCCAGTCCGTATTTGGTTAATATGTTGGACTTGAAAGGGCAGTGGTAGAAAGAGCTGCTGTGTGTTTTAATTAATGGTTTCGTCATTTGCTCTATTTATGGTTTGAATCTTTGATGCTCTTATGTTTGTTTTCTTTCAAATGTGTTGTGGTCGTGCTGTGCTCTGAAAGGAGCTAGGGATGTGCTCATTAAATAACTGTTGCATAACCTCCAACATTTTGTAAGAAAACTCTGGGACACACCCACCACCACCATTCCCCATCTCTGTTGCTCACTGACCCCTTCCTTGCCCACCCACTCACCTCCACCTTCCCTCCCCTCTCTTCCCTTTGCTGTCTTCGGCTTCCTGCTCAGTGGCCTAGATCAGCTTCAGGAAGGTTGTCCTATACTTTGCAGCACCGGGAGACACAGCACGACCTAGAACAGCCTCAGGGGAAATTGGGGCATCCCAGATTGGAGTCAGAAGCTGTGGCAGCTTCTGTAAATTCGGGATGTCCCGGTTAAATCGGGACACTTGAGGGGTCTGTTGTTGTTGGCCCCTGTCTGTCTCAAGAGAAAATGGAAGAGTGCACCTTCAGGGGTAAAGTCAAAAAGTTGGAGAGTCACAGTGTCTGCTGTGACTATAGAGACCAATACAGGAGAGACATGTTTTATTGCAGCTGGGGCAGATGAAGGCATCCAGTTGTGCTGCTCAAGATGCACCATGGCGT
The DNA here is from genome assembly GCF_964270895.1 of Podarcis filfolensis. Taxonomy (NCBI): domain Eukaryota; kingdom Metazoa; phylum Chordata; class Lepidosauria; order Squamata; family Lacertidae; genus Podarcis; species Podarcis filfolensis. The sequence continues at coordinate 99,953,250 of NC_139606.1, forward strand.
TTCTTCTCTCTGTGCTCCTTCCAGCAGCCATTCCTCCTCTGGTCACTGCTGTGGGCACATGACCTGACCATCTGTCTCCAGGCACTGTAGTTGTCTGTTGCCAGCTTTCATGTCATGTTTGCAAACTTTTTTCTAACACAGAGTGTTATGTACTGAAGTTCTCACCTTGGGCCAGCAGGGGGATACTGTAGATAGTTCAGGTCCACATATGCAAATAAGGGATCGAAAGTGACGTTCAGTGATTGGATAGTTACAGAAAATGGTTACTGTTGCGTTGTAGTGGAGCTCTATATAAGCAGGCTGGCTGAACCCTTCAGTTCAGTTCTGTTCTGTGAATAAACAAGAGCTGTTTGGAGAATCACTGTGTCGTCTGATATGTTCACCCACAACTTAACACAAAGTAACTCTGCTAATAGGTCTGGTGCCTGGGGACAGCTCCCCTCAGAGTATATCCTTGGGGATCCTGCCATTTTCCACTCTGTCTGCATGACCATTAATACATGAACATGAAATAAAAAGATACATAAATGTAGTCAATGCATGCCTGCAGCCGCCTTAATTTCCAGGTAAGGATGCTGAGGGCTGGGGAGGGTTAAATCTTTCTGAGTCAAATATCATCCCCTCCTCTGCCCTCCAGACAGAAAATAGATAGCTGCAATTGCTCATTTAAAAGCTTCTGGCCAGGCATCTTAAACAGTCAATCTTGGTCAGTTCTATCTGGTTTGCACATGTGTTTCCTGTTTTTCTTCTAAATTCTATACCGTTCAGGGACCTGGGGAATGAGAGTCCAGGATTTTCCTGAAAGGAAGGGCCTTTTTGTTCATTATTGCCTTGGGAATGTGTTAAAGTTTCGCATGTGTACTGCAGGCAACGCACCGCTTTTCCAAGGGCAGTAATCAGCTTTGCTTGTTAAATAAAAGAAAAAAGAGGTAGAGCCTAAAGGAAGGCAATAATCGGAATGTTTCTTTTAGATGTTGGCATTATCGACCTGAGATCCTTTTTTACTTTAGCACTCGTGGCCTGCCAAAACTAGCAGGGATGTCGTGAAATGAAAGCAAGGCTCTTAAGTGCATAACCAAAGAAGGTTTAGTCAGTGGTAGATAAGGGGTGGTTTCCAAAGTCTCGTCATCTGAGAATATCCTCCAGATTTCGGTGTTTCAAATGATGCAGTCTCGTTTCAGAAGCACGATAGGGTTGCCATACGTCTGGGAATTCCCTGACATATCCTTTTTTGGGGGTCTTCCATGCCCATCTGGGGGTGGGGATCGTACATTTTAAAGCAAATGTCCTGGATTTCGGGGTTTAAAAAAATAATAATTTTGGGTGGGTGGCTCTGGTTCAGGTTTGGGCTCAGACCAGTGCCGGATTTACATACAGTGGTACCTCGGGTTAAGTACTTAATTCGTTCCGGAGGTGCATACTTAACCTGAAACTGTTCTTAACCTGAAGCACCACATTAGCTAATGGGGCCTCCTGCTGCTGCTGTGCCGCTGGAGCACGATTTCTGTTCTCATCCTGAAGCAAAGTTCTTAACCTGGAGCACTATTTCTGGGTTAGCGGAGTCTGTAACCTGAAGCGTATGTAACACAAGGTACCACTGTATAAGCTAAACAAGCTATAGCTTAGGGCCCCACTCTGTTGAGGGCCCCCAAAAAAATTAAAGGGGGAAAAACCTGGATGTACATTTCCAAAATATAAGATAAAAAACAAATAAAATAAAACCTACATACAGCTACATATAGTGTTTCATGTTGTGTAGGCTCCTATTTGTTATGTGCAAATGGCTTTAGTTACCTATTAGGTCCATAAATTACCATATAGCATATATTTAATACAAAAAACAGTGACAATTTGTTGTTCACAAAGGACAGCTGGACATATAAAGGGCCCCATTACCTTCAGTAGCTTAGGGCCTCATCACACCTAAATCCGGCCCTGGCTCAGATGACCCAGCTCTGGCTGTGGCTCTGGTGTGGGTGGTTTGGGCTCAGCAGTAGAGGGGCTAACTGCGATTGCCCTAAAAAAAGTTGCTCAACAACTTTTTGTGTCCAGATTTTTATCTCTTGAAATATGGCAACCCTATTATGTCTCAGAAACACATAAGAGACTGTTTATTTAGAGATTTATTCATGTGTGCTACTACAGCAGCAAGATGTTACTTGCCCAAAAATGGAAAGAAGAAGTCCCAGTAAAGGAAGAAAAGATACAAAAATTTATGGAATATGCAGAAATGGTGAAACTTGCTGGAAGAATAAGAAATCAAGATAAACTTTTTTTTTATAAAAGAATGGAAATGGTTTATTGCATAAATTGTAAACAGATAAAAACATTAGCAGGGTTACTGTAATAACCTGCAGTTTTATAAGAGTATATATTTAAAGTAGATAATTAAATGAGCAAGTTAAATGAATTTGGACACGCAGGAGATATTAAAAAATAAATTTAAGGAACCACAGAAAGAGGGAGAAGGAAGGAAGTCAGATTTTGAAATGTTAAATTGATTGTAAAAATAATGAAATGTATAAATTTGAAAAGTATAAATAAAAAACACAAAAACCCCACACACCATAAAGGGAAATAATCTATTTTGACATATTCCTACAGCATACAAAATACAGCCATAGGAAGTTTTAGTAGCATAACGAACCACAGAAAAAAAATCATCTCAGTCCAACAGAGGCATTGGGGAAAGTGAAATCTTTAGCTGTTTCCAAAAAGTAGAATTTTTTTTTAATAATAATAATAATAGGAAAACACAAAAGTCATGCCCACTTTGACGACACCCACTTTGACCTGGCCCCTCCCACCAGTGGCCTGAAGGCCCTGAGTGGTGGTTGACCAAGAGAAATGTTCTCATGCCAAAAAATGTCCCCCACTCTTCTTTGAAGTAAGGCAAAACCGTATTCTCAATGTACTCACATAAACTAAATTAGCCTGTTTTCGCTCTAGTAGATGTGGCTACAACATTAATATTTGTAAAGTCCTTTGGCTATTTCTTTTTGTTCCACACAAAGGATCTACAGACACATCCACATCCTCAGTGAATTTATGTTGGCAAACGCCCCTTTGCAACAAATGGGCTGTTTCCAGGAGAGTAAATTTCATTTCATGGACCTTGCTCATGATCCTGGCCACTTTGTTGCACTCTATAAAGAACCAGAACCAGGTTCCTGAGTTTTAGCGCAAGGACTGTAGTTCAGGCTATGGATTTGGCATTCCAGAAATTAAAACAAATAAATAAATTAACGCCAGCGGATAAATGAAGTAATTCACACAATCTCCTGAAATAATCCCAATTTTGAAAAAGAGATGTTATTTTATTGCATTCATTAGGTAACTAGTAATTTGCTGCTGTCGCTGCTTATGGAAAATATGACTTGCTCTCCTCGTTTATTGGGTTTTAAGGAAAGGCCTGTGCAAAATAGGGAGCAAAGACGCTTTTCAAACGTTTGGATGTTCCAGCATGCCAGGAAAAATAAAATAAAAATAAAATCTTTGTTTATTTATTGCTAATTACAGAAACATCTTTATTAGATGTGGGCCTCAGTTATATTCCAATACAGACAGTGAATTTCGCCAGCAGAAGAAAGACTGAATTGGGCGCAGCACACAGATTCATGGAGGTGAAAAGTACAAATTGGGAGCCAGGGCTGTGTTCTCCCATCAGTGATGGCAGGAAAAAGAAGAGAAAGGGTGCTCTTAATGATGCTCTGAAATGATCCTGTTACAGTGGTACCTCAGGTTACGTACTTAATTCGTTCCAGAGGTCCGTACTTAACCTGAAACTGTTCTTAACCTGAAGCACCACTTTAGCTAATGGGGCCTCCTGCTGCTGCCGCGCCGCCAGAGCACGATTTCTGTTCTCATCCTGAAGCAAAGTTCTTAACCTGAAGCACTATTTCTGGGTTAGCAGAGTCTGTAACCTGAAGCATATGTAACCTGAAGCATATGTAACCCGAGGTACCACTGTACCCGAATTGGGATTTTCAGCCCATTAAAGGGAGTTAGCAGCATCCATTTATGCACACATTTCTTGCAGCTGGATCATGGCAAAATTCTTTTATTTCAGGAGACCATTGAACTCACATTTCTTATAATAATAATAATAATAATAATAATAATAATAATAATAATAATAATTTACATTATTGAGGTTTAAGACTTTGGAGGTTTAATTCATGCTTTGATTCCTTTGTATGTTTTATTGTTGCAGTCAGCATTCTGACCTACATAGTGAAAAGCCAGAATTAAAATTTTAAGTAAATACATAGGGGTGTTTCATTTTTGGCAAACAGTGCACAATGTGCTTTTTGGAATTGTTCTCGGCTAATAGTGCTCGGCAGTGTGGTTTGCAATCACGGAATCATAGAGCAATAAAACATTTTAAAACGAAATTACCTCCGACATTCTAAAAATCAGTCTAAGATTAAAGTCTAGAGTAGTCTCCATAGGTTAAGCTAGAAGAAGTGAGTCTTTAAAGCCTGTTTGCAACACACACACACACACACACACACACACACACACACACGGGACACTTACAAATTATGTTGGGCAAAAGTAGGCTCCCAGATTTCTCCACCCTTCTTGCAGGTGGCATAATGTGTGAATTTTGCTTCACATTCCCCAGGGCAGAGAGTGGAGGGTGCCATCAATATTATAACAAAACTATTTTTGGTTTGCACTGGTGGGTGAACAAAGCAATGAGTTAATAAAAGGGATATTGGAAGGGTAGGGAATAGCCACTGCTTCTTTTACCGATATTAAAATATATTTCAGGGATGGGAAACCCTTCCAGATGTTGTTGGACCCCAGTCCCCATCTACTCCAGCCAGCATGGCCCATGGTCAGAGAGGACATTTGGAGGGTACCCCCAATAACGTTGCTACATGTGGCGTTTGCCCTCCTAGGTGTGTGACATCGACATCATACTGGGTTCATAAGGAAAGGGTTAACTAATTGTAAAATGACTAACCAATGGGAACCCAGGGGGCGGAGTTAACGGTGTATAAGGTTTAAGCACCAAGGGTTTTTTGGAGGAGTTAGGAGTTACAGGTTAGAGGGGTTGAGAAGACAGTTTGGAGTTAGATGAGAGAGGGAAGATAAGTCTGTGGGTTGGGCTAGTCTGGTGTGAAAGAGTGAGAGAATTTGTTAAGAGGAGTCAGTCAAACAGTTGAGATAATCAGGCAGAAGGTATTAGGAAGGTATAGGCCAGTAAACAAACTAAAGTTAAGATCCTGACAGGAATATTATCTGAGAAACCATAAACTTGTCAATGTTTGTAAAATAAACTTGTTTTTTGGTTCACTTTTAACAGCTGACTGGACTCAGTGTTTTACCAGAGAGTAACTGGTTGGTGGCAGCGGAGAAGCAATCACAGTGGTGGCACAGGGATCAATAGACCATTAAACGTCCAGGGACCCTGTGTAATCGCCATACTACCCATCCCTAGAAAAATGTGAGCACCCTTTTTTGGAGAAAAGCATGCCGGTGGCTGCTGAGGAGAAGGAGGCAGATCTAACTTCCAAGGAGCATGCCATAGCAGGTAATGCATTCCTTGGAGGTTGGAGCTGCTGTCCCTATGACTCCTGCCACCTGAAGCAGTCATCTCACCTTGCCTCATGGGTGGGCCTGGCCTGCTGAGTGCTCACCAAAACTCCCTCTTGTGTTTACCCAAGCAGCTTCCTCCGCCATGTGCTGGTTTACAACAGGCAGAGAGGTTTTCCTTGGTGTGTTTCCTTACAAGCACGTCAACTATTTATTGCCATGTTTTAAGACAAACATTTGCAATGCGGCTCACAAATAATTAAGCGGTTTAATTCCTTTTCAAAATAGAACAGTAAAACGATATGAAAGCAGCTCAAGCCCATTTAAGAGAAAATTGCAGCGGCAATAAAATCAGAATCAACAATAGCACATAAACACACAATTGTTTCCCATTAATTTCAAAGGTCTGGTAGAATAAATTAAATATAAAAAACATGTTGCGCAATGGCCTCGTATACTTTGCAACTCAAGGGCAAGCTGCTAGCCAAAGCAGAGCTTGCTAAAATGTCTCGGTGCTGTCATGCTAAGTGGTTGCAAAAGCCGATCATTTGCCTCTGAGCTCCTAAGGCAAGTAGATCCCTGGCAGTGTTTGAAAATGTATGGTGCTGCTAACTCCCAAAGCAAAGGGCTTAAGCTACATACAATATGTGTCTACTCAGAAGTCCCAATTAATTCAATGGGGCTTACTTCTAAGTAAGTGAAGTTAGGATTTCAGCCTAATTAGACTCTATGGGTAGGATTGAAACCAATGTCCCATTAGCTAAAGCCCTGTGCAAGGACTTGTGCAATGGGGCTCCCCCCACCGTGCACCCCAAAATTGGTGGATGACACCTGCACTGGGAGTAGGCATGGAGGGGAACATCAATTCAGTGCACTTTTACAGGCAAAGCTACCTAATTCACACTTCCTGAAGCAACACAAGAACCAAAACACAGTCATCCTTCAAAATTCGCTGTTCTCCGAATTTTGCAATTCAGTTCTCCCGGTAAGTAATGTGTACCAAAATGCACATATCAGGGTAAAGTGATCTGGACTGCTTTTCTGCTCAAGCCATTCCTTAGCAAGAAAGCAGTACCCAGCCCTCTCTGTTCAAGCTTCCAGCTTTTCTCTTCTGATTTCAGCTCGTTCTTCTTTCTGCTCCAACTGCAGTTCTATCTACACACCAGCTTTGAAATGCAATCCTATGGCCCCCGGGAGGCTATCTGAAGGGAAACAATATTTTGCAAGGAGATGTTCTGAGGGTGTGGCAGGGGCTGGTCTGTGGAGGTTTTATCAGTCCAGAGCAGTGTGTAGTTAAATTATGGAACTCGCTCCCACAGAAGGCAACAATGGCCAACAACTTGCCTTTAAAAGAGGATTAGACAAACTGAAGGGATTGTACACAGATGAAGGTGATGGCTGGTTGATGAAGGACCCTGTGGGACAGGCAGGGAAGGGAAGATCTCTCAAGGTGGGAGACTGCGAAAAGAAAGGGAATTTCCCAGGTGAGAGCTGGGAGGGTCCACCCCCTTCTGTGTGAGACAAGAGTTGAGATCTACCTGTGAGAGAAGGCTCTGCATCCTTCTTCCTGTTTTTTTGTTTAGTTTTTTATTGTGTTGCATTATGAAAAGCCTCGATATAATCTTATTTTTTAAAAGGGAGGAGTAGACAAATTCATGGAGAAGGCTGCCAAAGGCTGCTAGCTACAATGGCTATATGCTACTTCCACTGTAAAAGGCAGCTGGGAATCACAGATGAGCAGAGTACTCTTGCACTCATGTCTGGCTTACAAGCGACTGGTTGGCCACTGTGAGAAGAGGAAGCAGGAGCCTGGATAGTTCAGTTGGTTGGAGCATGGTGCTGATAACCCCAAGGTTGCAGGTTTGATCACCATATGGGATGGCTGCATATTCCTGCATTGGACTAGAATATCCTCAGGGTCCCTTCCAACTCTATGATCCTATGACTAGATGGCCTATTGGCATGATCCAGCAGCCTCATAAAATCCTTTTAGTTTCCATGCCACACCTCTGAAATGGGGGAGCAGGGAGAACACCACCCCTGGAGAGGACATATTTACTTGCCTCAAGCTGACACACTGCTATTGCCCTCAATTGTTCAGTTGCAGGCTTCCCGGAGGGACGCAATTGGCTACTGAGAGAAAGAGCATGGGCCTTTGATCTTTGGTCTGATTCAGCAGGGCTATTTTCATGTCCTTAAGACCTTATTATGTGCCCAACCCTTTCAAATACAGCGGTACCTCGGGTTACATACGCTTCAGGTTACATACGCTTCAGGTTACAGACTCCGCTAACCCAGAAATAGTGCTTCAGGTTAAGAACTTTGCTTCAGGATGAGAACGGAAATTGTCCTCCAGCGGTGCGGCGGCAGCTGGAGGCCCCATTAGCTAAAGTGGTACCTCAGGTTAAGAACAGTTTCAGGTTAAGAAGGGACCTCCGGAACGTATTAAGTACTTAACCTGAAGTACCACTGTACTGGAATTTCTACCTGTCCCGCTATGTCATTGTTTTTATCGTCTTGGCTTTATTGGATTTGGTATGTTATCTAACTCTGGGAACTTTGCCGGCTGAAGAGTAGGGTATTAAGTTTATTATATAAACCAACCAACCAAATAAATAAATCTCTCGCTATCTTGCTCAGCTAATCTCCCATAGCAATTGAGAGGAGGAGGAGGAACCGAGGTGTGGGCGTGTAGGAAATCAGAAAAGGGGCAAAAAGCCAGCCAGCTTGGCAACTCCTTCCATCCACTCGAACAACAAGCTATCATTTTTTTCCCCTGTATTTACTTACACACACACACACACACACACACACACACACACACACACACACATATATTGATGCATGCCTTATTGGCTTTGTAAATTGTCCACACACAAAAGAAATACACATACCGATGCAAACTGCAAATAAAATACTGCACATCAGCAAAGCACGTCAGTTCACAAGTGTCAGTTTACAAAACCAGATTTATGTGGGTGAAACAAAAATTAAGAAAAAAATAAGAAAAGTGGAGAAGGGGCTATTCTAAGAGGAAAGAAGGGAACACGCTAACAGAGCCCATAGGGCTTACACTCCCATCGTTCAGCCCAGACACTGAGGTCCAGCTCTGAGGGCCTTCTGGCGGTTCCCTCACTGCAAGAAGTGAGGTTACAGGGAACCAGGCAGAGGGCCTTCTCCGTAGTGGCACCTGCCCTGTCGAATGCCCTCCCATCAGATGTCAAGGAAATAAACAATTAACTGACTTTTAGAAGACATCTGAAGGCAGCCCTGTTTAGGGAAGTTTTTAATGTATGATGTTTTAATATTCTGTTGGGAGCCACCCAGAGTGGCTGGGGAAACCCAGACATATGGGTGGGGTATAAATAAATTATTATTATTATTGTTGTTGTTGTTGTTGTTGTTAGGTATCATGCAAATAGCTATCAATAGGGATGTTTTCAGTGTATTTCTTTTTCCTCTTGGTTTTAATGTATCTCTGTGGGGGGTTTTCTCTGTTCGTTTGGTTGTAAGTAGCTCTGTGTTAGGGACGCGGGTGGTGCTGTGGGTTAAACCACAGAGCCTAGGACTTGCTGATCAGAAGGTCGTGATTCGAATCCCCGTGACAGGGTGAGCTCCCGTTGCTCAGTCCCTGCTCCTGCCAACCTAGCAGTTTGAAAGCACGTCAAAGTGCAAGTAGATAAATAGGTACCGCTCTGGTGGGAAGGTAAACGGCGTTTCCGTGCGCTGCTCTGGTTCGCCAGAAGCGGCTTAGTCATGCTGGCCACATGACCCGGAAGCTGTACGCCGGCTCCCTCGGCCAGTAAAGCAAGATGAGCACCGCAACCCCAGAGTCAGCCATGACTGGACCTAATGGTCAGGGGTCCCTTTACTTTCCCTTTACCTAGCTCTGTGTTGCCTTGGGCAAGATAAAGTGACTAACACACGCAATAAATAAAATAAAGAAATTAATCCCGGAATAAAATATTAGAGCCAGTTTATTTGCAAGATCACCTTACCCCATACCTGCCCACACAACTGATTTGAACTGAGGAACTGACACTGTTATATGATACTCGTTCCACATATGTAAGTAATCGAACTTGTGGTATGGCAGCAGCCAGACTTTGGAACTCCCCGCCTGTTGACATTAGGTAGGTACCTTCACAGTGCTCTTTCCCATGCTCACTTAAAACATTTTAAACATCTGCTTAAAACATCCAGACAGGCATAATTTCCATGTGTTTTTCATTTCCGCTGCTGTTGAGTTCATCTTTTAAATACCTTTTAAAATCCATGATTTCAATGTTTTATTTTATTTCATTTTTCGAGGTTTTCTTACAATCAAGCAGTTTATAAAGTTTGCAAAATTCACAAACTTTGAATAGAATGGAATAGAATAGAATTATAGAGTTGCAAGAGACCACAAGGGCCATTGAGTCCAACCCCCTGCCAAGCAGGAAACACCATCAGAGCACTCCTGACATATGGTTGTCAAGCCTCTGCTTAAAGACCTCCAAAGAAGGAGACTCCACCACACTCCTTGGCAGCAAATTCCACTGTCGAACAGCTCTCACTGTCAGGAAGTTCTTCCTAATGTTTAGGTGGAATCTTCTTTCTTGTAGTTTGGATCCATTGCTCCGTGTCCACTTCTCTGGAGCAACAGAAAACAACCTTTCTCCCTCCTCTATGTGACATCCTTTTATATATTTGAACATGGCTATCATATCACCCCTCAACCTCCTCTTCTCCAGGCTAAACATGCCCAGCTCCCTTAGCCGTTCCTCATAAGGCATCATTTCCAGGCCTTTGACCATTTTGGTTGCCCTCCTCTGGACACGTTCCAGTTTGTCAGTGTCCTTCTTGAACTGTGGTGCCCAGAACTGGACACAGTACTCCAGGTGAGGTCTGACCAGAGCAGAATACAGTGGCACTATTACTTCCCTTGATCTAGATGCTATACTCCTATTGATGCAGCCCAGAATTGCATTGGCTTTTTTAGCTGCCGCGTCACACTGTTGGCTCATGTCAAGTTTGTGGTCAACCAAGACTCCTAGATCCTTTTCACATGTAGTGCTCTCAAGCCAGGTGTCACCCATCTTGTATTTGTGCCTCTCATTTTTTTTGCCCAAGTGCAATACTTTACATTTCTCCCTGTTAAAATTCATCTTGTTTGTTTTGGCCCAGTTCTCTAATCTGTCAAGGTCATTTTGAAGTGTGATCCTGTCCTCTGGGGTGTTAGCCACCCCTCCCAGTTTGGTGTCATCTGCAAATTTGATCAGGATGCCCTTGAGTCCATCATCCAAGTCGTTGATAAAGATGTTGAATAAGACCGGGCCCAAGACAGAACCCTGTGGCACCCCACTAGTCACTCTTCTCCAGGATGAAGAGGAACCATTGATGAGCACCCTTTGGGTTCGGTCAGTCAGCCAGTTACAAATCCACTGAGTGGTAGCATAGTCAAGACCGCATTTTACCAGCTTCTTTACAAGAATATCATGGGGCACCTTGTCAAATGCCTTGCTGAAATCAAGGTAGGCTACATCCACTGCATTGCCTTCATCTACCAGGCTTGTAATTCTGTCAAAAAACGAGATCAGGTTCGTCTGACATGACTTATTTTTCAGAAATCCATGCTGACTATTGGTGATCAATAGTCTGACTTTGGATCTGACTTTATTCCGGTAGGGGGGTGGGCTGAACTTTAGGTTAATGCAGCTGTGCAGCACAGATTTTTTGTTGTTGTTCTTGTTTTTGAAAGCCGTATCCATGCTGCTTGGCAGTCTCATGTGAAACAAAACAAACAAAACAAAAACCCTGGCAAATATTCTTAAAAGCCCCCCCCCACCTCCCCACACCCCTAAGGCAACACTCTGCCTGATAAACAAGCTTTCAGAACATGGCCAATGGACCATCGAGTTCAGCATCCCGTTCTCAGGGTGGCTAACCAGATGCCTGTGTGAAACCAGCATGCAGCACAAAGCAATTGGGACTCCTGAGCATCATCGCCTCTGACTGACCAGAGCCAGCAAGGCTAGTAAAGGTAAAGGGTAAAGGGACCCTTTAGGTTTATTGGCCGAGGGAGCCAGTGTACAGCTTCCAGGTCATGTGGCCAACATGACTAAGCCGCTTCTGGCGAACCAGCACAGCACACAGAAACACCGTTTACCTTCCCACCGGAGTGGTACCTATTTATCTACTTGCACTTTGATGTGCTTTTGAACTGCTAGGTTGGCAGGAGCAGGGACCGAGCAACAGGAGCTCACCCCGTCGCGGGAATTCGAACCGCCGACCTTCTGATCGGCAAGTCCTAGGTTCTGTGGTTTAACCCACAGCGCCACCCGCGTCCCTTGGCAAGTCTAGTAGAACAATTAAAATGCTCTGCTTCCCATTTGCCTTGCATAACAAAACAGAAAAGCTTCATATTCCAAACCGCCAACTGGGGCAGAAGTTGTGTGACCAATTCTCCAGCACTTCCTTGAAGGGAAATCTGATAACAAGACCCGACTATCTCAACTGAAGAAGGAACGAAAGATAGCATTTAAAAGCTGCACTGGGCCATTTGTTCATTATTTAATATGCAGTTCCAGCCTTGAGTGCACGCGGGCCTAATGACTTCCTTCCTCCTTCCCAGCAGTAATTCATTCCCATGCAAAATCAGATAGCAGGCTCGGGGGCCATGGTCTAATACACACTGCACCTGTGATGTTATCCGTGGCCCTAATTGCAGATGTTCCAACATAAGGAAGCATTTGGATTTTCTTTTCCCCTTTAAAAGTGGTTCTGGGAGATGCAAAAAAGTTAGCATTTCTGTCCCTGCACACACACACCCCGCCATAATGTATTGTTGCTACATGATCACTTCGCTTGCTCACTTTTTCCAGCTCACTGGGGGCTTGGAAGTGACAGAGTTACTATCAGAGACAAGCCATAGACAGTTGTCAGAGGGAGACCAGAAGCTGTGCCAGGGATTCATAGCTGGAGGGACGAAGTCAAGAGCTAGAGCCAGACTGAGGGAGAAAGGTAGAGTCACGCTAAATCATTCTAGAGCCAGGAAAACCATAGTTCCTTAGGCCTTTGGCCTGTGATGGAAGCACTTTATACTCCTTCCCATTTAGGAGGAGCCAATGGCCAGATGGCCAGAGTCATGGATCCCAGCTCTTTGATCCTGTGAAGCATATCTAGGTGTAGCAGTGTACTTACCTCAGTTTCTGTTGCTGCTCTGCCCTCTCTTCGAGTCTTCCCCAACTTGGTGCCCTCCACATGTTTGTTGGGCTATTACAGCCCCCATCATCCCTGATAATTGGACAGTTGAGCAAGGCTGCCCTATTCTCTGTGAAAAGAAGGTCAGAGACATTCTGCTCTATCCCGTCAAGGTAACCAGGAAGAAGAAGAAGAAGAAGAAGAAGAAGAAGAAGAAGAAGAAGAAGAAGAAGACGGAGAAGGAGAAGGAGAAGAAGAAGTAGTGGAAGAATTTATAATTTATACCCAGCCCATCTGGCTGGGTTTCCCCAGCCACTCTGGGTGGCTCCCAACAGAATTAAAAGCACAATAAAATATCAGGCATTAAAAACTTCTCTAAACAGGGCTGCCTTCAGATGTCTTCTAAAATTCAGATAGTTCTTTATTTCCTTAACATCTGATGGGTGGGAGTTCCACAGGGTGGGCGCCACCACCGAGAAGGCCCTCTCCCTGGTTCCATCATAACAGGGATGGGGAACATCAAGGAGTTGTTGGACTCCAACTCCCATCATCCTTGACCCTTGGCTAGGGTGGATGGTGCTTGTGGGAGCTGGAGTCTAACAACATCTCAGGTTCTCCATTCCGGCATTCCAGTGATGTATGATGGAATGGAAGAATTCTGGTGCACACTGGAAAAGATCTGCATTAAAATGGCCATCCAGCTTAAGTTAGGAGAGTTCAGCATAAAGACTCTTCTTGTTGAAACAGGCTCCACGAGGCCTGCTCTACTTTTTCCTTCTCTTTTTTTAAACATTGGACAGAAAAGGGAGTAACTGCTTATATGAAGGCTTGCAGCTCTAATTATTTCTGACAGTCCTCCCATCATTTTAATAGGATTCCAAAAGGGTAAAGAAAAACAGATATTTTTATATTTCGGCCTGGGCTGTCATTGTGAAATAAGTCAGGAGCAGAAGAATCGCTTAATGTTTTATGATGAGCGTTTCTAAAAGTGAGCTGCACCTCTCCCTTTCTCTCTTGCTACAGATCTGAGCGCAAAAAGTAGAAAATGAAAGCCAGGAATGGCTTTTCGTGATCTATCTGCCTTTGGCCTGCTGGAAGGTTTAAAAGGCAGATATAACACCGGCAGTTGTATGTCACTACTAAAAGAAAAACGAAAAACCCACAAAGTGAGTTTTGGCAGTAAGTGTTTACAGGCAGTTTGCCAGGATCCTGAATCAGTGTTTATGGGAACATCTTCAAATAGCTCCCAAATTAATGACTGTATCTACCATCACTCTCATATGATGCCTGAACATGAGGAGAAAGTAAACAATAGTTAATGATCTGGGATCTGCTGGCAGATGCTGAATTTGCTCTGGTTCTGATTTTCACTTATCAGCTGCAAGCTGTTCTGATCAGATTTTATCCTGGGGCGTGGAAGAGGAAGGACACACACACACACACTGGACAGCTGCCCCTGGGATTGTTATTCCTTCCACAGCCTCTTCCACTGAGGAAGTTTCATACACAATCAAATTACTTCACAGGACACAACTTGCTCAGATTGAAAATGGCCCTTTAGGCTGTAACTCTTACCTGTAACTCTTACCTCTTATCCACTTACCTGGGAGTAAGCCTCACTGAACTCAGGTGGAATCTACACACATATTTTTAAAAAGTTCTGAAAATGCTTCTTTTTAAGCGTTTTTAAAAATACATCAAATTTTCCATAAGGCTCGCCATCGCCATCTAGTGTCACATTGTATATTGCACTTAAAACACACTTAAAATGTTTTATTTATGAAACGTATAGCTGAGTTAGATATGTACAGGTTTGCACAGTTAGAATATTTTCCTCTTTTCGTAATGCATAAGAAACCTGAACAAACTGTACAGGGTATGGTGTTTCCTATTTTAGCTATGGTGCGTACAGTCCACGTCTGACTCATCTAGAGGCCTCTTAAGTAAAGTCTGCCCACCCCAATAATGCTCAGATTTCTGGATCAGGCTACCATGGGGTTGTTTTAAGTGTGACAGTTTTCACACAATATTTTGAATGTGCCCTCCTGTGGTAGGAGCTGGCATTACCCAAGGGAAAAAGAAACATTTGAGCACAGAAGTTAGCCCCTCATATGGTACATAATATATATTGTTTTGCATTTGGCTTCCACCTTTCTATCAAGGCAGCTATCACCAATGATACAAAAGTAATACACTACACTACACTACAGCAGCCAAAACTAAACAAAGTTTAAGAAATATAGCAATTAAGGTGGGTAAAATATTACCAAATTAAGACCCGTTAAGTTAATGGTATGTAGGCAAAGGATTGCATCATGAAACCAGTTCATCAGGAGTGGCTTACCAAGTGATGCAGAGCTGCAGAAATATTGTAAGCAATGCTATTTGAAGGAGCATCTCTCCCTATGTTCTCTTGTCTAGAGCTTATGATCTTGCCCATTCTCAATGTTTCTGCTGTGGAATACCCTCCCCTCTTATTTTTTGTTTCATTTGGGCACCAGCCTAAAACAAATCTAAGCCTTAGACCATCTTGGCTGTGAGTCCTTGAAGACCTACTCCCTGCCTTGCAGGCCTTTTTCCACCAGGCCTGGGAGGACAGAGCCCTGACTGACTCCAGCTACAAAGGCTGAGGCTGCTGAACTGACTCTTGGGCTGGGATGCTGCTTAGATGTTTTCATTGGGGGTTGTTGTTGCTGTTATTGATATTATTTTTTGTGACTTTATTTTAGATCTTACTATGCTTTAAGTGGAAATTGTTCAGTTTGGTTGTGTATTTCTTGATGTTTCATGGAATCATAGAATCGTAGCGCTAGAAGGGACCACAAGGGTCATTTTTTATTGTTTATGGCTACTTTTATTTATTGTTTACGACTACTTTTGTTATTTTGTTGTTATGTGGGGGGTTTTCATGTTGTAAGCTATCTCAAGCATGGTTTGAATTGAGAAAAGGCGGCATAGAAATAAAATTGTGTATATATGTAGGAAATGGTCCATTGGAATTTCTATAGGGTGGCCAAGGTGATGCTTTTATGTGTCATCCAATGGCAGCAGCAAAAGCTCCCCTCAAAATTTAGAGACACTAGACTTCACACATTACACTGAACTCAAGTACAAGTGTGTTGTAGTGGCTAGAGCATTGAACTAACATCTGGGAGGCTGGGATGCTAATCTCCACACAGCTATGAAGCCAAATGGGTGACCTTGGGCCAGTCCCTGTCTCTCAGCCTAACCTACCTCACAAGGTTGTTATGATGATCAGATGGGAAGAGGAAGAACCATTTGTATCACCTTGAGCTCCTTGAAGGAGAAGGTGGAATATAAGTGCTTCTTCTTCTTCTTCTTCTTCTTCTTCTTCTTCTTCTTCTTCTTCTTCTTCGTCTTCGTCTTCGTCTTCGTCTTCTTCTCCTCAGAGCTGGATTTCAGTGTCCAGGCTGGACAATGGGGGTGGAGACGCTCCTTCAGGTATACAACAGCTTGGAACTGCAGTGCCGTTGTTGTTTTTTCACCAGTGCAGAAATCCTGCTTGGATTTTGATTGCTTAGATGAGGGCAAAGATTGCCTGAAAGGGAATGACTTACATTTTGCTGGAAATTTCAACATGAATGATACCCAGCGTAACTAACGTCATACGTTCCCAACAACTGAGCACGGAATTCTCACATTGTAGGTTGCCAAATCAAATAAATCCCCATATAGCTCACATGAGGCTGTACCTCCTTCGCTTTACCAATGCCTCTTGCACATGTTCTATTTTATTTTTCTAATGAAATTGGGGGGGGGGGGTGAGTTGAGGCTAGCAATTTATGAGATCCAGGATGGTGCTCTGGTGAGAGTGCTGGGCCAGAGAAAGCCATGTTTAAATCTTTGATCAGCTTTTAAGCTTTTTTCCCCAGCCAAGGTGACCCAAATGCAGGTTGTCACAAATTCTAAGTAATAACAGTTTGAATCCAGGAGCAATATTGCCAGTAGTGTTCAGAGTTGCAGTGTTCTCACCTGACCTTTCATAGACCATGTTGCTGCTGCTTATTGGGAGGTAGAGAGAGGGAGTGTTGAGGCAGCAGAGAGCTTAGTATAGTGCACATGCCTTGGTGTAGCCAATGCGATGCTCCCGCAGATGTGGTTACCTCATGTTGCCATTGTTGCCATCTTGCCCTCCCCATTTCCTGATAAGCATCAGCGACACAGGTGATTGGAGGCCAGGTGAGCACCACCCCCCTGCTCCTGGATGTTGGGATCCAGGAATGAATCGCAGCGATGGCCAGTAACTTTGATGGCTTTAGAAGAGGCGTAGACAAATTCATGGGGAATAAGGTTATTAATGGCTACTAGTCACAATGGCTATGTTCCACATCCACTGTTGGAGGCAGCCTGTGTAGGGCTTTATAGGTCAAAAGCAGCACTTTGAATTGTGCCCAGAAATCATCTTGTGCCGATATCATCTTGAGGGAACCATGGTGACTAACCCTGGTTTAGACAATCTTAAGTTATGGAATTCCCTCCCCCAAAAGTTGCATCTGGGACCTTCATTTTACAGCTTTGGCAAACACTGAAAATGCACCTTTCTGGCCTTTCTTTTGACACACGAGATGTATATTTTAAGAACCCACCTCCTTGTTGCAATTTTAAGTTGTTTTCTAATGTTGCGTTTTGATTGTTGTAACCAGGCCTGGGGTGAAATGCTTTGTTGGGTTGGTAGTGCACGGCCATATGGTTCTGCTTCCCTAGGACAATTATTGTGAAGGTTTGAGATCTTTGTGTTTATTCTCAGAGCATTGAGAAGCTGCAAGCCCCTATCATTTCAAAAAGTTTGACCATCGTAGACATTATCGGAGAAATTTCCCATTGAAATGTTACTTTCCCCCAGGTAAAGATTTGTGATGGATTCCTGGTGTTTTTCACAGCTCCCACTCACTTTGGATAAGCTGCTAGAGGGAGAGTCACTTTTGATACATGCCATTTAGCAAGCATTTCCACACTGCTTTGGCCTTTCATCTGTGAACTAATAAGTCCTTGCTAGCAGAGTGTGCCATTCATAAGCAAGCAACCTCTCTTCTCCATTGTTCCCCTAATTACTTATTGTTGATCGGTCTGACTTGCTGCACATTGTTTCAAAGCATGATCAAAGACAATCTCCAATTAATCTACTAAAGTAGATGTCAGATTAGCAAATTCTTGTGTGCTGTTATGAAGATTTTATTTTCAGTCGTCAATAAAAAGCTTGTCAAGGAATAATGGCTTCAATATATCTCTGGCAGGTCAGTGCAGAGGTCATTTTCCAAAACATGCAGAGTAGCAATTTGTGGTGCCTTGTTTATATCCAAGTGAAATCTCCATCCATTTTGTTCAATTTCATTTAACGAGAAATAGATCTTCGTTGACAGTCTTACAATGCTGGGGAACAAGCAACTTATTATACAGATTTGTGGCCTTCACTATAGTAAAATATATATGTTGACCTAGTAGAAACTGTGGGTATGATCCAATTGAAAGGTTCACATTTTATTATTTAGTAGCAGCCTCATACCAGATGTCACTGGGGAATTCTAAGAAACAAAGAAATCTGTGCAATTTTGAAATCAATGGTTAAAATCAGTGCAGCTTGGAAAGGCTCAGTCCAGGGGTGGAGGAAAGGCAGTGTGATGGGGGCAGGCCATCCCCGGTGTCACCACTGAGGAGGGTGACAAAATGCCAGGCAGCACTCACCACAGGACCTGCAGTGCACCTGAGCCACGTGTCTCTCCTGGGAGTGACGTGGTGGCTTGGGCACCTGCAGTCTCTATGCTGCCCTAAATGGTCCACCCACCACCTCCCCCTCAGCTATAGGCCGACTCCTTGAAGGCCCGGCGGAGTGTACTGCCCTAGCTTGCCTTGCCCCTGGGTGCAGGGCACACGCACCACCCCAGGCGCCCGATCGGCTTACTCTGCCACTAGTTCAGTCTGCCATCTTGATTCAAAACAATGTCCAATTGTATCCAAACATAGATGGAAACCTGCTTCTCAATCTCAGGAAAGGTGATGCAAAATCTGGTTACAAAATCTTAAGGGGTGTCCTGTCCAAGTGCACGATGAACAAACAACTCTCCAAAATATATACAGTGGTACCTCGGGTTACATACGCTTCAGGTTACAGACTCTGCTAACCCAGAAATAGTACCTTGGGTTAAGAACTTTGCTTCAGGATGAGAACAGAAATCGTGCTCCAGCAGCGTGGCGGCAGTGGGAGGCCCCATTAGCTAAAGTGGTGCTTCAGGTTAAGAACAGCTTCAGGTTAAGAACGGACCTCTGGAACGAATTAAGTACTTAACCCAAGGTACCACTGCATATATATACCACTGTAGTAGATAGTAGATGACCATCTTTCTGCATCTTCCAATCTTTTCCCGCCTCCACTTCATCCTTAGCTCTCTCCATGTCCCCCATATGTGTTCCCCATCTTCTGTTTCTACTTATCATATTTCAAAAGACAAAAAAAGAACATGATAATTGTACCCCAGTTTTGGGACACAATTCATCAAGTGGAAGACTAATGGTGACCTGAGGTGCTGAGTTATGACAGCTACGTAGCCATGCCAGGGACTCTGGAGATTTGCCTAAGTAAAAAAAAAAAGTATTTGGGGAAAAGAATTGGCACAGTAAGGGTGTTCCAGGGTGTAGAGGATTTTTATTTTATTTCTTGTATTCCCCTCTCTGAGGCCACAGAGTGAGTTCCACCCATGAAGAGGGAGAGGTGGCCTCATAAGCCTCTTTTCTTACCTATAGCCAGTGCTTTTTTTCTTTAAAAAAATGTTTAGGGGTGCTCTCATTTTCTTATTCATAATAAAATACTGCCACTCAATGAGGCCAAACTTAGATTCACAAAATGTTTAGGGGTATGCGTACCCCTGCGTCCCCCCAGAAAAAAAGCACTGGCAATAGCTACAGAAAAGGGATGCGGGTGGCGCTGTGGGTTAAACCACAGAGCCTAGGGTTTGCTGATCAGAAGGTCGGTAGTTCGAATCCCCGCAATGGGGTGAGCTCCCGTTGCTCAGTCCCAGTTCCTGCCAACCTAGCAGTTAGAAAGCACATCAAAGTGCAAGTAGATAAATAGGTACCGCTCCGGCGGGAAGGTAAACGGTGTTTCCGTGCGCTGCTCTGTTCGCCAGAAGCAGCTTAGTCATGCTGGCCACATGACCCGGAAGCTGTACGCCGGCTCCCTCGGCCAATAAAGCGAGATGAGCGCCGCAACCCCAGAGTCGGCCACGACTGGACCTAATGGTCAGGGGTCCCTTTACCTTTACCTTTTTATAGCTACAGAAAGGTTGACAGCCAGTGCCTTTCTGACTTTGGAACTCTGATATCCATAAGCACAAATAAAACATTTGTCAATAAGGACCCTAGCTCTGTGGTAGGACATATGGTTTGGATTCAGAGGTTCCCGGGTTCAGTCTCTGGCATCTCTGAATACGGCTTGTCTGAAACCCTGGACAGCTGCTGTCAGTTAGTGCAGAAGTAGGTTTTTACTTCTTGGAAAAAGGTATCTCAGCACTGAATTAGAACCTACTGTCATAAAGTCTGAGGCTCTCCAGCCCACACCACTCTGGTTACTTTGATGTAGAAGAACCATTTCAAATTGGCTAAATGTTGCTCCTTCCGAAGTCTTCTTTCTCCAGAGAAATCTACCTTTGTAGATCTACGGATTGTGGAATCTATGGCTTTCACATGCTGTTTGACTCCAGCTCCCATCAGCCAGCATGGATCATGGTCAGTCATGATGGTATCCATAGTCCAAAAACATCTTGAGGGCCATAGATTCCCAGTTCCTGCAACAGGCAAACTATAGGATATTCTTCACTTTATAAAATTTGGCCAAATGTAGCGCTGTAAAGCCTATTTTCATTTCTGCAAGCCATAGAATGACCATAGTCCTGAATGTTCCACGGCTAGTAGATATTTTCCCGTAGCTCTGCATGCTGAACTGAGGTCAATTTGTACCTGAACTCTCTTTTTTTCATTTGTGTCAGCAGATTGCTGCAGCTTTCTAGAAGACAAAAGAACGAAAGCTGAACAGCTGAAAATAATTAATATTGGACCTGACACATCAAAAATGTAATTTGTCACTTGTGATTATAGCATGTATCTTTAGTTTTATTTTTACATCCATCACTGCTCTCCCTTAGCTATCATTAGATTCCACATGGTTAGAATTAAGCCTGACCTTTGACCCTCCTTTACCAGATCCAAATCATTCCATTGCTTCAAAACTGGAGCCCAAACCAGCCCAGCAAGAGCATAGATGAACATAGTTAGTATAATGTTCATCTTGTATTCTGTGGGGTGTCGTCTTTGATGTGCGTACCTTAGGGCTCTACACTGATTAATGTCCGGTGATGAGAAGAGGCATCTCCCAACATAAATATAGCACCGGGAAAAGAAAAGCATCCAATTGCGTTCCTTGTTTAAGAGCAACCGGGATCAATCTGCTCTCATCAATTCTGCTGAGGTTATATCCTTTGGCTTAAATAATTTCCGTTATTTTCTGTAGTGCCAAATGAGAAGCCTCGGTGGATTATCAGCAAATCTGGAATTTCACATAGTTGGTTTATGGTAGGTAAAAGAAACCGACAACATAAATAGCAATGGAGGAGGAATCCACTCTAAACAGATTTATTTGCAGAATTCGGCAGTTCCAATCCAACAGAGTTTTGCCTCAAGTGTCTACTTATGTCCAAGCCACTTGTGCATTGCCAAGTTATTGTTCTGAAAGCCTAATTATATTCAAAATTACATTTTCAAAATTGTATATTATATGTAGAGCACATATAAAAGAGTCAAGACCCATGCTGAATTTTATTTCTGCAGCATAGTTTTATGAGTATCAATATGTAAGGTTTTTATACAGTTAAACAAACTATATATGTTTATGTGCTGATTACTTTAGGAACCCTGTGTGTATGTATAACATGCAATATTCTTTGTATTTTGGTGGAATCATAAAAAATAACTCACTTCTCATTGAAATTTAGAAGCAAGAGGGAATTGGTTGGGTGGGGGAATCCCCTGATTACTTATTACTTTATTTTCTTTCAGTTTCAGAAAAAAATGAATTTCAGGAAAATTCTGAAACTGGGATTGATCAGTTTCATGGGAGAAAAATGAAACAAAGCTTTCTAGGTATGAAATTTTCTGAAAATCTTGATGCTGACTTTTCATATCCCCCTATAGTGTATTTCATATAAAATAGTAATCTTCACCCTGATTTATTAAGATAAACTACAAAGTCCTCCTTGAGCTCTGTCTAGTATGAGCAGCTATGTTAATGAGCATAAGAGACAGGACCTTCTCAGTGGTGTCCTCACAGTTGTAAAGCTCCCTTCTTATGGAACTATGAAGCCTCGTCAGTACAGACCTTCAAACATACCTAAAGGAACTCTTGCTTATCTCCTTCTCTCTCTTTATTCTGTTATTATTCATATCTCTTTAGTTGTTTGCTTTCTTCTTCATTTTCTTTATTTATTTCTTGTCATTTTTCTGTTTTTTATTGTATGTCAAAAAGTTTTAATAAAACATTTTATTTTTTAGAAAAAGAAACAATAATTCGTTGTTTTGTCATCAAACACATATTATTGATTCAGTCATTTGTTCCAAGTAACAATACCCGATAACCCTATCACAAACTTCTCAGGGCGACTTACAACGTGAACAAAAAACAAAATGCAAACATATAATAAAACAGATTGATAATAAAATATAAAATATATACGCTATACAGATAAAATCAAATTAAAAGCTAAAACAGATTAAATAGCCCAGGAAAATACCCCCAAAAAGGTTTTTGCCTGCTGCTGAAATTCAGAATATAATAAAAACAGATCAATAATAAAACACGAAGGCTGCATAAATCATGTGCTGGAGATAAAATCAAATTAAAAACTAAAATATATAAGCATAGACTTGTAGCATTGGAAGGGACCCCCAGTGCCATCTAGTCCAACCCCCAGCAATGCAGTAATCTCAGCTAAAGCATCCATGACAGATGGCCCTCCAACCTCTGCTTAAATACATCCAGTATACCTGAAGGAGCGTCTCCACCCCCACTGTCCAGCATGGGCACTGAGGTCTAGCGCCGAGGAACTTCTGGCGGTTCCCTCCCTGCGAGAAGTGAGGTTACAGGGAACTAGGCAGAGGGCCTTCTTGGTGGTGGCACCCGCCCTGTGGAACCCCCTCCCAACAGATGTCAAGGAAATAAACAACTATCGTGACTTTTAGAAGACATCTGAGGGCAGCACTGTTTAGGGAAGTTTTTAATGACTGGTGTTTTAATGTATTTTTAATATTTTGTTGGAAGCTGCCCAGAGTGGCTGGGGAAACCCAGCCAGATGAGCGGGATATAAAATTATTATTATTATTATTATTATTATTATTATTATTATTATTATTATTATCCAGTGAGGGGGAGTTTACCCTTTCTAAGTTAGTCCATTCCTCAGTCAAGCAGTTCTTACTGTCAGAAAATTCTCTAAGACTCTGTACACACTTTACCTTCAAAACACATTCTTTCTCTCAAAGACTTCTAGACACTGAAGCTTGCCCCGCGCAGAGTTAAAATTCCCAGCAACTCTTAACAGACTACAGTGCCCAGAAGTCTTTGAGGGGGGAAATGTGCTTTGAATGTGTTTTAATGACTTAATGTGTACACAGCCTGAGTTTCCTTAAAGAAGGCCAGTAGGGTCTGAAACATGTTGGAGCAATAATCTCTTTTCTAGTTTAACAACTTGGTTTTTTTTGTTTTGCTTTGGCTTCCATTCACATTCTGGATGAAAGAAATTGCATTTTAATTTAATTTGTTAAAAATAGGCAGAAGTGCAAAGCCATGAAAGTCATAAAAATGTAAAGATCGTTTCAATTTTACACAAGTGTCCTTTCTTTTTTTCTGGCATTGCCAACCTAACCTGTAACTTGTTTTTTAAAAAACAGTGGGGGGGGGAGCATAAGTTTACTATTAAATCTATTTAAGTTACGGGCTCTGTGATTTTTACTGCATTCCTGTTTCTCAGGTGTTGTCGGGAGTCAAAACAATGTTAAAAGTTTCCGCCTTCAAAATGCTTTTTGTCGGTACAGGTACAGGGTCTTTTTCCTTGAATCACAATATTTTTTTTTCCTTGGCAGAAGTTTATTGAGTCATATATTCTATACAATAAAATGGAACATGTCTTTCCCCCACTCCAGAATTGCATTATCGTTTGAACTCAAATCTGAATGCAGTCCAGGAATACAAAGGTGCTTAATAGTTATTCAGCTTTAGAGTGAGGTTACAGACTTAAGCCAGCAAAACTGATAATTGCTTGCTGGTTATTTTTCAAATCAAGCATTACTGTTTGTTTGTTTGTTTGTTTGTTTGTTTGTTTCCCACTATCTTACCCACTATTTAGCTCCTAGTCCTACACAGGAGGGGTGTGGGTGGGTGTCTTTTGGAGTGGGTGTCTCGGAAATATTAAAATCTTTGACAGCTGTTCTCAAGCTATATTTCCAGTTTTCTTTAATAGCTTTATGGGGTTAACCAGTGAGAAGATCAGTCACAGCATATAAGCTTTCTTTATTGCCATAGTTGGGAATCTTTGTCCTCTCTCGTTTTATTCTCTTCTTAATTACTCGGTTTTAAATGTGCATTTCATATTTGACTTCATTTAGCAATGTTTTCTTTTTGAAATATTTAAGATTCTTTTTGCTAACTTTGTGTTAAATATGTATTCTATAGTTGACCTCCTTTCTAATACAAATTTTTTGGAATTCTTTAAGACAATAATTTAGTTTGCTGTTAATTATGTTGCTTTGAATGTACAGTGGTACCTCGGGTTAAGTACTTAATTCGTTCCGGAGGTCCGTTCTTAACCTGAAACTGTTCTTAACCTGAAGCACCACTTTAGCTAATGGGGCCTCCCGCTGCTGCCGCGCCGCCGGAGCCTGATTTCTGTTCTTATCCTGAAGCAAAGTTCTTAACCCGAGGTACTATTTCTGGGTTTGCGGAGTCGGTAACCTGAAGCATATGTAACCTGAGGTACCACTGTATATTTTATATTTGACTATTCCAGCCCTGGAAACCCATATAATTATGGGAGATTTGCCCGCATAAAAAGACTTTTGGGGATATTTAGGCATACTGTGCAATGAACCATGGGGAGGTATAGAAACACACATGGACCCAAAGGATAGGTGATTGGTGATGGATCTGATGATGTCCACTGTTGTGCCATGCCATACCCAATGGGGTGAATGGAATTTAGCGCAATATGGCAGCACAGCACTCTCAAGGTTCTAGAACACAGCAGGAACTGCAGTGTAAAAGGAACATTAGAAATGGGGAGAGATGTGCTTGCATCATAGCCAGTAAAACTGATGCCGTAATTCCTGCAACTGAATGTAGGGTTAGGGTTAGGGTCAGGGTTGCACCCTCCGTAAAACACCAGTCTGGAGGGGCCCTCACTCTGCAGCCTGATGCACGTGTAGCAGCTGAGGGCCCAGCTGGAAACAGATGCTGAGCACATAAAATGTGCATGAGCAAGTTCCCGCTTACCTTATGTCATGTTTAAATGAGGCCTAAGGCACTTCACTGAAACCACTGACAAGAAAATGGATTGCAGGCATATTAGGCTCTTGCTAATAAACGAGATCCTCAGCTTCAAAGGTTCAAATTTTGGTACAGCCCATTTCCTGGCACCGATCCCATATATAACAAGAGTGTACTCTGGATAGTTTCACTGCTTCTGTCTTTCATTTCTTGCCGTATTGTTCATTATCATGCTATTTTGGGAACAAGAAGCTGAACCGACTGCAGTGCAACTTGGACTTCTAAAAAAGAAAAAAAGATCCCCTTTTCAAGGCACATGTGTGTGTCCCCCCCCCCTTTTGCCTTTATTCTCCACAGACCCACACCCCTTAGTCTGTTATTTTTGGTTCCTGACAATCCCACTTTGTTTTGATTGTGAAATTACAGAACAAAACTTTAATTACAGTGTTTGGATGGTAAGCAATTAGCAGACTAAATGTTTTGCTCTTGGTAGTCGAGTAGTTATGTCTTGTCTGGAGAGACACCAATCACGGCATGCATTTGTGAGGGAGGTTAGACCTGAGGGTCAGGGGATTGGAACTGCCAAATGCATCACATTCTTCAGGCAGGTATTCCACAGCTAACAGAAAACAGACCTTTCAAACTCCTACAGCTGGCTGGGAAATCTGGCAATTTTTAAAACAGTAATATGCAAAATGGTAGATTATATTTTAGATCAACCCAGCCTAAGCCCACCTTAACCATAACAAAAAAACAAAAAATCTTTGAGAGTTCAAAACATTTCACAAAAAGCCATGGTAATAACAGTTGTTCATAAAATGGGGGGAAGCAATTCTGGAACCCCCAGAAGTGCAAGCTATTATAGACCTTTCAATGTGGCAATATAAAAATGGAGGTGCTAATATAATGAAACGTCAAGTGTGTGTTTGTGTGTGTGTGTGTGTGTTTGTAGCTCACTTTAGAAACCAATCATCTGAGAATTTAGGACAGCCTTCCCCAGTCTGATGGAGAAATTTTGGACTGCAACTTTCATCAGTCCCAGCCAGCAAAGCCCATAGTTAGGGATGATAGGAACCCCAGACCAGAACATCTGGAGGAAACCAGTTTGGGGAAGGCTAATTTAGGAGAATGCAGGATAATCCAACATGCTTTCATAATCTCATCCAGAGGACTTATTAGACAACACGTTTAAATACCTATGTTTTCCCTTGCTTTCCATTTCCTCACAAATGTTTCCATAAAAAGCAAAGGTCACTATGTTGATCCATCAAGGGCAAGGGACTTCAAAGTACTAATACCGGCCTTAGGACCAATATGAACGGCATAAAAATGTGATGTGCTTTTGAGTTCTCAAGAGCTCTTTCTCAAGCAAGCTGTTACACAAAGCAAGGTGTGGTGATGTAAGTGAAAAAGAAAAAGTAGGGGAAAAATAGGCTAGATGTTGTAGCCATGAGGTCAGCTTGTAGGGTTACCATTTTACCTGTAGGGTGAGTTCCAAGATGGCAATTGCTGGTCTCCAGTTCGTCATCAAGATGTGATGGTACTCAATATGAGATTAGCATCAACATGAGCACAACCCAGCTTAAATTACTAGGGTATGTGTGACATCCCTACAATGTATGCATGACCAAGTTTGAGAAGGGCTTTCAAAATACTGGGTCTACAGATTCTTCTGTATTTCTTCTTGCACTTCTTCACTTCATTTTTCACGTATGTGATTTCAGTAGTTCTATTGGAACACCCCCCCCCCAATTAAACAGGGATGTACTTTTGAAATTCTAAACAGATTTCTGGAAACACATGCATCAGTGTCTGTGTGGATGTTCTTTTTACCACCTGTGAATGGCCATTGTTTCCTGGAAATGCTACAACTTTGGAACTACTGTTTTTGTTTGTTTTCTCAGAGCTCCTTCCACCTTCACAGAATGATCCCAGCTCAATCGAGATCACATACAGA
Organism: Podarcis filfolensis; assembly: GCF_964270895.1. NCBI lineage: Eukaryota > Metazoa > Chordata > Lepidosauria > Squamata > Lacertidae > Podarcis > Podarcis filfolensis. Next base: position 99,980,477 of record NC_139606.1, read on the forward strand.
ATGAATGATGTCTCAGTACTGCATAGCCAGTCATATTTGACTAGATGGCAACCTATCTAAAGGCAAATTTGGAATGTGGGCAATGCTTTGAGATAGGTGGTTCTCCCTCCTGCCCCCCAATTAAAGAAGAATTCACAACTGTCCTTCTGTTTTAAGAACTTTTAGTAGATACTGGGTTTTCCCATTGTGCAAAGGAGATGGCAAAGTGTTCGTTGAACCCCTTCTAAAAAGGTAATGGAGAAAGTCAAGATGGAACAGCTTTCATCCAACTGCCCACAGGAAGTATTAACTTTCCCATCTCCTTGTTGACACTGTGCCACTGCTGTTGAAGCCGTGCTAGTGCAAACACAGAGCTAACAATAACATACATTTTTTAAAAGCCTTAGATCACTTCCCCTTTTCAAACAATCCTTTCCCTTTCCCTTTCTTATGGGAGAGAAAGCCATTTAGTGGGTTCTAATGGTTTGGGGAGATCAGGCTGTTTTTATATCCACTCACTCCATCCACCCAGAGGCATCTTTCAAATGACCAGCAGGACTGGGTTAGAAACCACAACTAATGAATGAAGCATACTTAAAAAGCATAAATAAAAAGAGTCATGGTTTACCTCTCACCACAAGAAGGAAAACATACAACCATGATGGGTGGCGTATTGCGGTTGCCCTATTGCAAATCACAATATAGCAGGGGAATATGAAACCTAGGATACTAAGGGGAATTCGGTAAACAGCAGTGAAGAGGATGCTGGTGAACAAAGTATGCTGGAGATATTTAACTTTCCATCCATGTGCTCATTTTCATCAAATCCAGGAGGGCAGGAGTAGAAGTACTGGCTCAGCCTCAAGGCTTTTGAGTTGATATACAAAGCCCTGAACAACTTGGGTCCCAGATACATTAAATGACTGCCAGAGCCCATGTATCCCAGCTCAATCACTGAGATAATCTAGAGCAGTCTTCTTCAACCTTGGGTTCCTAGATCTTGTTAAATTTCAACTCCCACCGGCCCTGTCCATTGGCTAAATTGGTTTGGGATTGTGGTAGTTGTGGTCCTACAATATCTGGTGCCCAAGCTTGAAAAGCAGTGATCTAGAGGAATGTTGTTAGTTGTTCCCCATGTTACAGAGGCCTGACTGGCCTAGACCAGAAGTAGGGGGTTTAGCCTTTCCAGACCTATTCTGCGGGAAACTCATCAAGTAGAGATTCAGAAGGCCCCCTCCCTTTTGACTTTCAGGCATCTCTTGAAGACTTGCTGACAAGCCTATGCAGTTGTTTAACATTTTCTTGAGTAGCCAGTCATTTTAATGATTGTTCTGTACTTTTAATGTGAAATGTGAAATGCTCTTCCATTGCGACTTGGGCAACCATTTATGCATAACTCCAAAAGAGGAAATACAGCACCCAAAAAAGAAGACAAAATGGGAAAGATAGATATGAAAAAATGTGCATATGCTAATTTAGAGAGAGATGCAAACTTACAAATCATTAACAATAATTTATACAGAAGTAGTGCATCTCACCATAGTGGGGGAGATTGACCAGGTAACCTCTGTGCCTTCTCAGGTGCTCATATTTGATGGCAACTTCAAGGCTTCTGCTCACCTTTTGTCTGGGTTTTTATCATTAAACTAGACTTGGACTGGGCAGCTTTTCAAACAGAGGACACTAAACAGAGACCTACCACCCCTTTTCCAGGCCCAAGCTAGTCTCTTAACAGTCCACTCCCAAATCCAGGAAATACTACGGCAAGCTCCAATGTTGTTTTGGTTTGCAATTAATTTGACAACTGCTTTTAAAAGAAAAATAAAAAATAAAATAAATGAGAGTTAATTTCATTGGGCACCCCCCACCCTTGATTCAATCCTCTGGCTTCTCCTGAACTTTTGAAATGCAAGACATGTTCATTCTGTGGTTGGAACACCAGCGGCTGATTCTGATTTATTTTTGGTTGGATGTCAACACAGCTGATGTTGGCATGATTTGTCATGCATTAAGATCGGCCAGGAAAATGGGGGGGGGGGGGGAGAGAGAGAAACCCATAATCTTTCCTGAAAATTGTGTGTAGCCAGGTGCTAGAGGGCATGTGAGAGAGGGTGGGTTGCTGTGCCTTCCAAAGCTCATATAAGCAAGTGCTAAATATGGTAGAAGATAAAAGAAAATCATCAAACCTCCCCTCCAAAATGTAAGAAAAAAAATGACAAGCTCCAGAATCCGCCAAGAATCTTAATAAATCCATGTTCTGGTAGATTAAAAAGGAAAGGCACAGGAGGTTCAAAGCCATGAGGCCATTCTACAGTATAGGGCTCAAGCTAGACTTAATAAAATCTGATTTTTTTTTTTTTGCACTGACCTGCCTTGATATTGCCAGGAAAGGTGGCATTCTTCCTAGTACTGCCAGAATGAATGCCCTCTAACATTTGCCAGAGGAAATAAGTACTATAAGGTGAGGTACATAGGGATGGAAATAAGAAGATAAAAAGAGCCTGCTAGATCCTGTCAGCTGTGCGTGCAGGAGCCAGGCCCAATAGGACTTTGCGGGACTGGGGCCTTCCTAAGTTTGTTCTGAAGGCAAGGTGCAGCCACACAGGTGAGGCCGATTGGTAACTCACAGCACCTAGTGGCAGGTGCTGGGAAGGGATATAAGGTCAGCATTTCCCTTTGGCTCTTTGCCACAGCAACACGTTCCCTGCCTTGTTGTGTTTGGCTTCTTGTTTCCTGATCCTTGAACCTCAGCTTATTGGCTCCCTGCTTCTTGATCCTTGGACCCTTGACTTCTTGACTCCTTGCTTCTTGATCCTTGAACCCTTGACTTCGTACCTCCTTGCTTCTTGACCCTCAGACCCTTGGCTTATTGACTCCTGGCTTCTGGACTCCCGGTCCTGACGTCCCCTGCCGGGACTTCGATCACCCGTGAACTAGACCGTGACAGATCAGGCCAATGGCCCATCTAGTCCAGCATCCTTTTCTCTTACAGTGGCCAAACAGAGGCCTGTGGGAAAGCTGCAAGCAGGAGCCAAGCACAAGAGCCCTCGCCCCTGCTGTGGCTTCCAGCAACTGATCTTCAGAAGCATGTGGCTTTTGCAAGCACAGCATTGCCATCATGGCTAGTAGGCCACCAATAGCCTTCTCCTAAATCAGTCCAAGTAGGTGGCCATCGCTGCCTCCTGTGGAAGCAAGTTCCATTGTTTCTTTTTTTAAAGTAATATTTATTAAGAGTTTAAAAATTACAAAAAGAAGAAAAAGAGTCAAACAAAACAAAACAATACAATACAATACATAAAAAACGAAAAACACTGCTTATCTTAACAAAACAAAAACAGAAGCAATTAAAAACACATCCAATATTTCCATATCTTGTCTTTCATTTACTTGTTTCGACGACCTCCTCACACCTCCCTTTTTTGTATTCTAGTTCAGTTAGCTATTTCAGCAAATCGTTTCCATCTTTCTCAGTTTTTGTCCTATAATTTATCTTAACAATATTTTACTGTATTTTTGGTTTCTATGGAAGCCGCCCAGAGTGGCTGGGGAGGCCCAGCCAGATGGGTGGGGTATAAATAATAAATAATTATTATTATTATTAACACAATCTAACCTTATTTTCCCCGTTAGCCCATTAACAATCTATTTTTACTTAATTCTTTATAACATTTCTGCTAAAGCCATATAACTTCATTCCAGCATCCTTCTAACATTCATTAATTTTGCAGTGTTTCTGTAAATAGTCTTTAAATTTTTTCCAATCTTCTTCCACTGACTCTTCTCCCTGGTCTCGGATTCTGCCAGTCATTTCGGCCAGTTCCTGGGATCTTCAACATGCAAAGCAACTTCTGTCCAACATTTCTCATAATTGTCTTTAAATAAGTTCACATTCTTAGATGTCAGATTAATCCCCAGGTATTTCACTTTCTTTGCTACCGTTAAACCAGTTTCACTATGAAACTTCTCTCTTTCAGCAACTGTTAAATTTTTATCCAGTACTTTCGTTTTCTGTTTGTTCAACTTAAAACCTGCTACTTGACCAAATACTTGTATTAGCTCTAAAACTCTTCTCGTACTAGTGTCTGGCTCTTGTACAGTTAATACTAGATCATCTGCAAACGCTCTCAATTTGTATTGTTTAGCTCCGACCTGAATCCCTTTAACCAGCTGGTCCCCTCTGATCATGTTTAATAAGACCTCCAAGACAGATATAAAAAGTAATGGGGACATTGGGCACCCCTGTCGTGTCCCTTTTTCAATAGCAAATTCTTCAGTAACCACATTATTTACAATCAATTTTGCTTTTTGTTCAGAATAAATTGCACCTATACCATTCTCAAAGCCTTGGCCTACCCCCATCCCTTGAAGATTCTTTTTCATAAAGCTCCAAGAAATATTGTCAAAGGCTTTCTCCGCATCCACAAATATTAATACTGCCTTAGTATTAATATTGGCTTCTAATAATTCCATAATATCTATTATATTTCTCACATTGTCAGATAGATGTCTTCCTGGAAGAAAGCCCGCCTGGTCTTTATGAATCTCTCCCACCAAAACTCTTTTCAATCTTTTTGCCAAAATGTCTGCAAAAATTTTGTAATCCACATTGAGTAATGATATAGGGCGGTAGTTCTTAATCTGGTTCTTCTCAGTCTCTGATTTTGGTATAAGTGTAATATACGCTTCTTTCCACGATTCGGGTGCCTTCTTCCCCTCTAAAATTTCATTACAGACCTCCTTCAACGGTTGTATAAGCCATTCTTTCAAAGCTTTGTAATATCTGGAGGTCAATCCATCTGGTCCTGGAGATTTTCCCAATTGCATATTTTGAATGGCTCCCTCAATTTCTTGTTCAGTTATCTTCTGGTTCAAAATCACTTTACTTTGTTCAGAAATTTTTTGTAATCCATATTTTTTAAGGAATTCTTCTATCTCTTTTTCATTCACTGGCCCTTGTGCATAAAGTCTCCTGAAATAACTCTGAAAACAGTTTCTAATCTCGTTTGGTTTATAAATGTTCTTTCCCTCAACTTCTAGGCTTGTAACCGTATTCTGTTTTTGTCTCTTCTTCAATTGCCATGCCAGAAGTTTCCCGCATTTGTCTGCCGATTCAAATGTCTTTTGTCTCATTTGTTTTATTTTCCATTCTATCTCCTGGTTCATCAGTTCCATATATTGTCTCTGGTAAAACTTGATTTCTCTCAAAATTTCATATGACTTTGGTTTAGATCTCAATTTTTTTTCTCCTTCTTTTATCCTTTCCAAAATCTTATCCTTCTTCTCATTCTGTCTCTTCCTTTTTATAGCATTCTGTTGTATTAAAAATCCTCGCATGACGGCTTTGCTTGCGTCCCAAATTACTCTTTTTTCCACTTCTGTTCTCAGATTTATCTCAAAATAGTCCTTCACAGCTTTCTGGGCCTTTTTGTACACCTCTTCGTCTCTAAATAGGGAATCATTCATCCTCCATCTAAAGGAACCAGCTGTTGTTGGGTTCATCTCCATCTTTACGGCGTTATGGTCGGAGCAAGTCTTTGGGCAGATTTCCACTTTCTTTATCTTTGGTGCCATCCCACTAGTTACCCATATTTGGTCAATTCTGGTCCAGGTCATTTTTGCTTCAGAAAAGAAAGTTCCCTCCCTCTCAAGAGGGTTCCTTGTTCTCCAAATGTCAATCAGGTTCATATTGTCTGTCATTTCAAAAAAAGTCTTTGGTAGTCTCCCATCCTTGGAGACCACCTGTCTTTGTGCTTTATCCATGTTTGTAGAGACCACTCCATTCATATCTCCCATCAAAATTACATTATAATCCAAATAGTCCATTAATGTCATGCAATTTCTTAAAAAATTCTGACTTCCCTTCATTTGGAGCATAAATTCCTATTATCAATAATTTTTCTCCTTGAACTTGAATTTCAATTGCCAAATACCTTCCTTGTTCATCTTTAAAAATTAATTTAGGGGCCAACTTTTCCTTTGCATAGATCACCACTCCTCTTTTCTTCACTTTGTCTGATGAAATAAATTCCTGTCCTAATCTTTTATTAATAAGTAATTTTCGGTGTACTCTGGTCACGTGGGTTTCTTGTAAACAAATCAAGTCCAATTGTTCTTTTTTTAAGATATGAAAAACCTCACGCCTTTTCCTAGGAAGATTCAGTCCATTACACTAACATTCATTAATTTTGCAGCGTTTCTGTAAATAGTCTTTAAATTTTTTCCAATCTTCTTCCACTGACTCTTCTCCCTGGTCTCGGATTCTGCCAGTCATTTCCGCCAGTTCCTGGGATCTTCAACATGCAAAGCACATGTTCTACCACTGAGCTATAGTCCTTTCCAGATTAGCACTTGTGCATCTGATGCATAGTCAAGTTAAAAATGACATCTTCCTTGACCCATTTAGGTAGCTGTGTCCATAGGTTCAAAAGCTGTGACTCTTGTTTCCTAAAGAAATCCATTGGTTTCAGGGTTTTGATTTTTTAATCATAATCATAATCACAAAGCATAATGGCCCTGACTGTTTTTGTTGGACTGCAAAGCTGTAGATAAATGGCTCATGAATCAAGGGCTGGCAGCTTGACTTTCTGGGGTTTATTAATTCCCGTGCTATTTACCTCTTTGCATGTGGCATAGCAAAAACAATTTGAACTTCAATATACCAATCTTCTGCACCACTTGATCATTTTGTGTTTGGCTTGGTTAAACAAATGCCTCCAAAGGAAGACAATGGCATGGTGGAGGGCCTTTTAGTTGGAGACTGCCGAGTCACTAGAAAGCGCAGCCATAGCTCAAAATCATCATTTTTCTGGAGCACTGAATTGGAAACATGGATCTCTGCCATGAGCCTTAAGGTACCATGTTTCCTCTATATTAAAGCCTCTTCCATCACAAGAGCACAGCAGCTATTCGTAATCAAGGTGAAGGTTCAAACATAAGAGCAATTTTTTTGAGGGGGGGTGTAGTGGTTAGGGTGCCAAACTAGCTCCCAGAGAGAATCAGGTTCACATCTCCATTCAGCTACAAAACTTGCCTAGCATACCTCACAGGGCTGTGGTGAAGATAAAATAGGTGAGACTGAGGGATCATGTACTCTGCTTTGGCAGAAAGTATTTCCAGACCCTCCAAGTGTCCCTATTTTAGAGGGACAGTCCTTGTTTTACAGAAGCCATCCCAGTTTCTGATTTGATCCCAGAAGACTGGATTGTTACAGGTTTTGTTGCTTTACTCCCAGCAAAAGTGTGCTTAAATGAGGCTAACTGAGCAGGAATCCTTCAAGCCCTCGCTTTCAAATGTGTTTCCACCTGGCAACTCAGTCAGGCTGGGGAAAGGTGGAAAGGACCTTTCCTTAAAATCCTGTACCAGTTGCCCCCCTTTTTTTCCCCTAGAAACATCAAAGTAAGAGATTTCTTACCTCTCCCAAGCTTTTTACCTGTACCATTTCCTGGTCAAGTTTCTACTCATTCTGAAACAGCTGCCTTGTCTAACCACAGCTATGGAAATTGCACATAACATAAATAGTTGAGCTCCATATATTGCAGCAAAAAGAGAGAGAGGAAGTTGAATTCCTCTAGTGTTTTTGCTTATTGTAATAATTCACAGTTGCTCTGACATTGTCCGGGCATGTGGCTCTATTTGAAAGTCACTGGGAGGTCGCCATTTGTTCTTTCATTAAAGACATAAAAAAATACAACCTTTTCCTCCATTGCGGCTGCATGAACCATGTTTTGTTTGTTTATTTTTAATTTATGAATATTTTTTTCAGATTAACAGTCTAAAAAGCCAATTTTAATAGCAAGATTTCTGAGAGTGCAATGTACATTAAGCAAAAAGAGAACCCAGCAAAGATTTTTTTAGGGAAATGGGATAGGCAGAACATTTTTATATCAATAGCTGCTGAAGACTAATGCTTACTAGCGTTTAGAAATCAGCAGTACCAGATGACCCCACTCAGCTAGGCTAGATTTTTTCTTCAGTTCTCCAACCAATAAATTTGTACAGCTAGTTGAGCTGCTACCTGGGCCTCAGTTACATTAGTAAAGAAAAAGCATTTTGTATGCGTTATAACACTGTGACACCAGATAGCGCTGTGGAGTCCCATCTCTCACCAACGTGATTTCCCACCTAGAGGTTTACAACACTTTTTTTCTGAAGCGCTTTTTTGATGTGTCTAGATCCAGCCCTGGTGTGAGAATGAGCCTTCCACCATGGCTCTGTAACAACCCTTTAAAAAGGATGTTTGAGAATCCGCCACAGCTGAAAACAGAGACCACTTCTTAAACTGGCACAGGCACCTCCATATTCTACAGCATGAAAACAAAAAAAGTATCCACCTTAATGCTGTAATAATGTAAAGCACATTAAGTAAGGATTATTGGTGATGGATGGATGTTTGTAAATTCAAAGCCTGTTCTCAGACGGAGCCATCTGACCCTTTGCCTGAGGCAAGATCAACAACGCTTAATCCATGCCCTCAGCTAGACTTCAGCTCTTTGGCCCTCCTCAAAGCCTCTGTCCTTTCTTCCTTCTTCGGAAGAATTGCAATAAAGTACACAAAAAGCAAGAGAAGGGAATGAACTAGACAAAGGAAGAAGCAACCAGTAGAGCCATCGCAAAAGTCCAGGCTTCCAGAACTGGATACATTTTCAGATAAACCCACAGGTGTGAAAAATTGTTCTCCCTCCCTCTCTCTGTCTCTCATTTTTTCTCTTTTATTGAATGTGATCTAATCTCTGATCTAAAAGTATGTTAAGCACAGTTTCCCTTAAATTTCAGGGTGAATTTCAGATGTGTCCATTTCAAAGTCACTCTGAGACTTATGGGTGCAAAGAGGGAAATAAATTTGTTTTTAAAAATAAACAAACGGGTTGGCCACATGTCCTGCTTTGTGGTAGACAGTCCTGTGTTTGAAGGGTTGTGAGGTCCAAATCTAGTTTAAAGATTTAAAAGAGAAGGAAAAAGGGACAGCCGAGAACTTGAAGCTGCTCATCGGCAGACTGAGCAGGCTCACAGCTCACCTGTTTACAGTCTTCCCCACAATGTATTACATTTCTGTTTTACTGACTTTTTTGCAGTGGCTTTGCTCCTTATGGTTTTAATGATTTTGTTATTTGTAGGGTGGATAGTAAGAACAGCAGAAGCAGCAGCAACACTTAAAAGTAGAGCCACTTTGCTGTTGCGGTGGAAGAGACTTGGGTGATTTTAAGAGTGCATTGTACATTCACCTGTACTGTTAATTCTATTACATGTGGCTTCCTGTCAATGGAATGCTCTCCCCAGTGAGGTCCACCTGATGCCTTCACTGCCATCCTTTTGGTGTCAGGTAAATACTTACCTTTTCTTCCAGGGTTCTGATAGACTGGTGTTGTTTTGTTACCAGTGTGTTGACAAAGCTTCCGGTGGAAGGTTTTGTTTTGTTTTGATGGTATAATGTACCTATATTAAAGTGTTCCAAGTGTGTTGTAAGTCATTTGGTAACAAGGGACTAACAAGTCTAATGATAAGAATGACAACAGCAACTCTGCTGATTGCATCTTAATTAGCACTGTGCCCAATTCTGGGATCAATGAAAAATGCCCTTAACCAGCAGACAAGCAAATAATAAAAGCATTCTTCTAGTGGTCATGAACTGAAAGATCTTTCTCCATGGCTGCTTCCATCAAGAATGTTCATCTTAAACTTGTTTACTTAAACCAGCTAAGTGTTGATCTTGGGATCAATTTGTTTAATAAATGGGCCATAATGAAATGGCCAGACATAAAGAAGGCTTCTGATTAGGTGCTATTCATTCTGTACACAACTGTATCCAGAATAATTCTCGTAACTACAAGATCCTTTCTAAATTAAATTTTCCTGACTGCCTTCTGAGCTGTCTGCACCCAATGGTAAAAATCAAAGTGGCTTCTAATGGTTTTAGGAAATTGGTCGCTCTCCTAAGGCGGCTTCCTTTAATATCCCAACAGACACTGAATCAAATAGGCATCTGATGATTTGTTGGCCTATTTTAGGATATGAGCTATTTCGGTCATTTGTGACTTTTACAGGGGTAATTCTTGTGTGTTCTGTGGAGAGGGAAAATAAAAGCCTTTGAGATCCAGGAGACAACAGAAAACTTTCCATGACTTCAAGCTTGTACAGCTGCAGCCCCTAAGGATCTTCAGATCCATAAAGATATTGCAAAAGAAAAACCGTGCAGATTCTTTTTGAACCAATACCAGTATTTATGGACTGAAGCCACATGAGGTCACTTACGATGCTGAAGGTCTGGGTCTGGTCAGTGCCTGTATGGGACACCATCTGGGAACCAGACCACTTTAGACTCCATGAATGTAAGAAAAACTTTTTTGGCAGTTATGCCACAAATCAGTCTGAGACCATACGTTTCTTGTGCATGCTACATCCAGTACATACATAGCCTTGGCGTGGTTCAGCTTCTACTCTGCTGTGCGAAGAAGAATCAGCCAGACGGGGAAACATCAGAGAAACAGGCCAGGCAGGAATGCAAGTTCTAAGTGGACTACGTATCCCAAGATGTGCCAATTGGTTTGTAGAGCTGTGACCATCAGGGTTCTCATTGTTGCCAAGGGGTCCTGATGACCACTGAATTCTTCATGCATTTCATCCATAATGTTGCTTCCTCTTTAACTGCCCACTCCAATCATGCAAGCTGTGACAGGAGGAAGTGATAGAAGAGCATCTCTTTGCTTCCCTTTCTTCTGGGTGTGTGTGCAAGCTGAGCAATGGTGGTAAGGAGAAGCATGGCCCGCTTGGGAAACTTTGTCCCATAAGGCACTGGAAGGAGCACCGAGTTCTGTGGTGGGCAAAGCCATGCATTAGGCCAGGGGTGGAGAACCTGTGGCCCTCCAGATGTTGTTGGACCCCAGCTCCCATCAGCCCCGGGCAATATGGCCCAATGGCCAGGGATAATGGAAGTTTTAGCCCAGCAACATCCAGAGGTCTACAAGTTCTTCATCCCTGCTTTGGACCATATGTGGTTTTCCCTCAAATTGCTAGGGTTCTTGCTAGTTCCACACAGTGGGTAGCAAGCTATTGCCCAAACATTTCATTCTGGGATGTATAGAATTGAAGGCTGAGGTGGGACGCAATCCAGGTCTCCCTGTCTCTGCTCCAATGCCCTGGTGACCCGGCCAGAGTAGGATTTTTGTAAAACGTTCAGCGATCGGTGAGAGCATTTGCTCAAAGCCACTTACGGTCCTCTTTAGCAGAGTGCACACACAGGCCATTGATGGCCAACTCCTGCTTGTTCCGCAGCCGCCTCTGTACCCAAGTAAATATTTATCTTGGCATTTGCCCCATTTGTTTACCAACCATTCACCAGCTGGAGAGCTTGAGGGAAATTAATTGGGTTACATAAAGATGCTGTTTATTATTTGACAGCCTTCTTCGGACTGACCCTTGTAGATGGCGGCTTTGAAAACATTGCCAGATGAAAACACACATGATCTTCCAGGGGAGAGTTAGTTTGGAGAGCAAATGCATATGGGAAACATAAGAAGCCTTGTGTGTGCATCTGTGAGCTGCACTGAGCCAGAGTGTCTCCTCAAATGAGCATGCGCCAACTGTTAATACATATGTTTAATGATATTACCTCAAATACATATTGTCAAATGACAAACCAAACTTATATCCCAGTGCTTTCATCTTAATTTAGAGTGTGATCTTATGCTTGTTGACTCGGAAGGCTGCTTCAGTGTGTTCAGTGGGATTTACTCCAAGGTAAATTAGTTAAATGGACCTACCTTAGGCTACATTTACACCGTACATTTAAAGCACTATGATGCCACTATAAGCAGTCATGGCTTCCTCTAAAGACTTCTGGGAGCTGTAGTTTCTTAAGGGTTGAACACAGGTGGTCTCACTTTTGAGTAAACAAGTATAGGCTTGTACTGTTAGCGTTGAATGAAACTCTGTTATTCACTTATACTGGTGGATGGGGGGGGCAATAAGGAGGACTGGAATGAACCCATTTCTGCATATGTATATGACAGTGGTACTGCTGTTGTGATTCACTTTGCATCATGCTGTGACCCAGTACAGTGGTACCTCGGGTTACAGACACTTCAGGTTACAGACTCCGCTAACCCAGAAATAGTACCTTGGGTTAAGAACTTTGCTTCAGGATGAGAACAGAAATCGCACGGCGGCAGTGGGAGGCCCCATTAGCTAAAGTGGTACCTCAGGTTAAGAACAGTTTCAGGTTAAGAAAGGACCTCCAGAACAAATTAAGTTCTTAACCCGAGGTTCCACTGTACTGGGTCCTCCTGACTCACCAGCAGAAGACCAGTGAGCTAGACAATCATCTGGATTTCCTTTTTCAAGTAGGACTCAATAGCCTACAAGGCCTCATCTATGATTTAAAAAGGCTTCATTTTTGTTTATTTAATTTTCCTGCACTTGTAGTCAAGCAACTGGTCAAATGAAGGTCGGCATCCTCCACATGAAGTCCGAAATGTCACTATGGTTTCCATATGTCTCTCCTCTGGTTCCCATGAAACCATCAGAAAGTTAAACCATTTGGTTTCCTTCTTCTATCCCTGGGCAAAGAAAAGAAAAAAGGTTTCAGACTAGCTCTTTCTCTCCTGTCACATGGTTAGTCACAATCCAATGGGAACTGACATTCCACACTGAGATGCCACCCTGGTTTCTGACAGGATCCAAACAGCTTTCTTGCTTAAAGGCTGGTAGCGTCAGAGTATCTCGTGAAGGGGATCCTTTTGGACAGCCTGATTCTGTGTTACTCCTGTTGTTATCGAAAAGCAAAAAGTCAGAAACAATCTGATTCCGCCTGATTTTTTTTAAAAAAGAAACCTCTTTTATGTCAAGTTCTTTTTCTTTTTAATTATCTCTTGGAGGCTGAGCAATTATTTACACAGTAAAGCAAGTTTCAGCCAAACAACCCCCACTCTCCTCCCCTGTCCCACTTTATTATCAACATCCTCTTTGTGTTGCTTTCTTTTGTACTTTCTCCCCCATCCCTCTGCACCTTCTGTCTTGTCTCTTAGTTATGCGTTACTTTCTAAAAGCCAACATCAATATTTCTCTCTGCAGACATTCACAATTAGGGGATTTTTATAGCCGAGCGGGGGGGCTTCGGCAATTCGAGATATTGTGTTCTTGTGGGTTTGGAGGAAACTCCTTCGAAGCAGCTCTCCACACTTCGGGGTGCTTTGTAGGTTGTTGCTGTGTGCTTTTGTTGTTGTGCAAGTGGATCCTCATTAGTTTGTTTCTGCATGCTGAATCCCCGGCGGCTGCTTTGAAGACATGTTAATTATAGTAATAATTTCCAAGTCATTTACTAGTCGTTGCCAATTTTCTTACAGGAGGGGAGAGGGAAGCTAGGACTTGTCCAAACCACTCCGTCTTGAACAGAAATGCCTTGAGAGCTGGATATTTTTATTTTCTTGTAATTTATTTATTTGCTCCAGTGATAGTTGCCAGAAGTGATTTTTCCTCACTCTCAAGGCCTTTTCTAAGAAGCTGCTTGATCCAAACTGTACTAATCATCTCCCCCTGCCTCCCCCCCCCACCCCCAATTTTGAGAACGGGGAATAAGGGAAATTAACCATCAGCAGGAGTGTATGAAAGCTGTAAGTCCTGTTAGATGGAACATATTCATTTACTGCTAGCTAAATACATTATGATTATATGCAAGCTCACGGTCTCCGAATTCTAACCTCTGAGCTTGTGAACATAAGATGGCTCACTGTGGTTATTGGAACAAGAACTGCCTGTCTCAAAGGCCCGACTTGCTGAGGTGTAGGCGACTTTCTGTGTGGCACTCCGTTCCCACCAGGCTAGCGGAGCCAATTCTTGGTGAATCAAGCACATGGCCAAATGTCCTCAAAAGCAGACAAAGAGCTAGTTCTTTGCGTGACAGTTTGCATCGGATATTTGAGGGCACGTTCACTGCGAAAGGAATGGGAACGTTGTTCCCTTCGAAATTTACCAAAGGCTGAACTGGGTTGGCATATGATGATTTCACCAATTCATATCTCCAAATCTTGGCATTCGTGGTGAAAGTCACCACATATCTATCCATTAAGGAGCAAAGTTATTGTTGCACAGTGGTACCTCGGGTTATGTCCTTAATTCTTTCCGGAAGTCCGTACTTAACCTGAAACTGTTCTTAACCTGAAGCACCACTTTAGCTAATAGGGCCTCCTGCTGCTGATGCGCCGCCAGAGCACAATTTCTGTTCTCATCCTGAAGCAAAGTTCTTAACCTGAAGCACTATTTCTGGGTTAGCGGAGTCTGAAGCGTGTGTAACCTGAACCGTATGTAACCTGAGGTACCACTATACTCATAAGGGTGCTAGTGGCCATCTGTCATGGATGCTTTAGTTGAGATTCCTGCATTGCAGGGGGCTGGACTGGATGACCCTCGGGGTCCCTTCCAACTCTACAGTTCTGTGATTCTACAGTTCTATCATTCCACTGGGATACCTGCCTTTTGCTTGATTAGTTGGTTGGTTGCGCCTATATACCTCCTTTCTGCCAAGGCAGATTCTGGACTAATCTACACTGGTCAGTTATAATGTTAAAAATGTGTTATAAAAATGTGACACCAGAGGGTGCTGGAGAGCAACAATCTATCATCGATGGAAATTGCATTGACAGCTATATGACAGGGGGGTTTTAGCAGGGGGTTTTCAGAGCGGTGTAAATTCAGCCTATAAATTAAAATACTAGAATAAAACAGATGCTACAAAATATTTTCAGGCCAGCTTCAAGAGCTGATAACATAAGCCTGGTCTTCCTTGCTTCTATCTTCCCTCAGGTCTGACAGGTCTTAAGTAGGTCTAGAAATGGGGAAGGAGCTGTAGTAAACCATTTTTACTGTATGCTAATCCTTTCTAACCATGCCAGTTCTTGTACAGAAATCCACATCATGTGTATTCTATGGTGCATTCTTTTTCTTTCTTTTCTTTTCCTTTCTTATTGCTTTTTTGCATATAATAAATACAACTGAGTTACAGAAGCCATACCATTTTCTGATTTGATCCTGGAATGTCCTGCTTTTCCTTAGGACGTCCCTATTTTCATTGGTGAAATGTTGGAGGGTATGGAGTCATGTGATCCGCAAGCCAAGGAAAGAAGTAACTATGCAACCTTTAGAAAACATCCAAAGGCAGCCCTGTACAGGGATTTTTTTTTTAATGTTCAATGTTTTATTATGCTTTTATCTATGTTGGAAGCCGCCTAGAGTGGCTGGGGCAACCCAGTCAGATGGGCTGGGTATCAACAATAAAATTGTTGTTATTGTTATGGAGCAAGACGTCCCTATTTTCATCAGAGAAATATTGGAAGGTATGTGACAATAGCAGCTAGTGTGCCATTGCTTGGAAAAAAGCATAAAAGGCATAAAGCAGCTTCAAGTTGCAACCACTTAGAACAAGTGTATAACATATCTTAAAGTCTCTAGGCCAATACATGTCTCCAGATGTTTCCATGAGTCTGGGAAGGTTGCCTCAGTTGATTATCACATCTCATATGGGAGATGAATGGATACCAGGTGTTGTGAAATGATAAAGGACTCATCTTACCTCTGGCTACCCTGAAAGGTCAATTTCTCAGCCAGAGCAATGGAACACACCTGAGCATACCACGAGTCTATTGGCAGGCCTGTTGCAGAGGACCAACATTTCTAACCGAGCATCTCCCAGCAAAAATGTGGCCCTCCAGGCCTCTCTATGTGGCCCTCAAGATTCTCTCCAGGCCACACCTTCTCCCTATCCACACCCCTGCTCCCCAAGCCATACTGCTCCCCAGCCCTGCTAGGCACCCTCCACAAGTGTTTGCCTGAGTGGAATGTGCCCTCAGACTCTTGACAATGCCTTCTGCTTGGTTGATTGGCGAACTGTGCCAAAACCAGTCTATGACAAAGGTAAGATTTACATTGGTTGCTCCACCCACTTTTAGCCCTGCCCCTGACAACCCTGTGTCCCCCAGGAAGGTTGCTAAGAAGAAAGCATTGCCCTCAGCTTTAAAAAAAAAGAAAAAAGATGGCGTTGGTACATGAGTCAAAGGCAGTTCCAGCCTAATCAAAGCCTTAGTGCAATATTTCCACAAGCCCATTTTCTTATTGTTAAACACATATTTTTTGCTCCATGAGTGTAAAAAATAATGGAGAGAAGGGAGATGCCTTTTCCCCAGTAACATCAGAAGGGTCTTCCCCCACCTAGCATCTCCCTAGCATCTGATCCTTCTGCTTTGATTGTTAACATGATCTGCTTTAATTAATATCTTAAATATAATTAACTATGGGGGGTTCAGTAGCAGATTTATCACCACAATCAACCTTCGGGCTTTATTTTATCTATAATATCTGAGACAGGAACAATCATATCAAGCACATGACGGCTTTTCTGAAAGCCCTCAAGGCAAAGTGAACTTTGAATGGTATTTCTATTTGCTGGAGTTCCCCGAGATTTTCAAGTGAGAAGATCCAGGGCTTCTTTCGGTTTGGCAACTTCTAGTTTCCACCAGCTGAAGCATCTCATTGGATCCAATAAACAATAACAGTCAGAACATTAATCCAATAGAAGGAGACAGAGCTTGAGAACTTCCCATGGGTGAGCAGGGAGGACATATTAGGGAGACAAGACTTTGATATTACACAGAGCTGGAACTTAATAGAATGGCTCTGTTTGATTTAGATTTACTACCCAAGCTGAAGATTTAAAGACCACCAGCAATACAGTCCTTACAATGGCATTGCGCAGAAAGTTGTACTCTAGCATAACTCCCCGGACAGTGACATTATGTGGACACTGCAAAGTTTTTACATGTGATGTGATGCAAACCATCGAATGTTTGCTTTTGAATTGTGAGACAAGCTGGAAGCAAGAGCTCCCTCAGATGTAAACGATCCTCAGGGACATTATCTTGTTTTAGGAACAATTCTGGGCCTGTCTGACAGCTAAATAAACTCAAATATAACTAGTATTCAAAGCTCTGAACTGTTCCAGTGAGCATGTAGACCTTCGTGGGGCATGGGAGAGTTCCCTGCTTGATCAGGATTGAAGTTAGACTCTGGTAGAAATGTGGGTTGCTAATTCTAATGTGTTGAAACGGATGAGGTGTTTTTATTGTGATTTATTGCTGCATTTTATGAATAATTTTCTTTATGGAAGATGGGATAAAATTTCAATAAAATAAATTTTTGTCGGAATTCCCCAACATCTCTACAAAGAGCAAATACTTTCAAGTAAATGAAGGGAAAGCACAAGAAGTGACATGATCTGCCAGGGTTATCAGCACAATGGGACTCCCATTTATTTAATGGGACTTGTGTGGGGATGTTTCACCTGAAGAGAATCACACTTAGAAGTTTAGTGCAGTAAAATATTTGCCTGTAAATCAATGGGAATAGCTACTAGGTCTGTTGTGACCCCCTAATTGGCATGAACTTATAATTCCCCCCTTACTTATAATTTCCCCTTACAGCGTTCTATCAACACCTTATTTTTATTTTTATTTTTATTTTACATCTCTATCACTTGCATGGGCAAGCAACATCTAAATACACCTCTCTGGCATGCATTGTGACTTACCACCCTTGTAAAGGAGTATTATTCAACACTCCCAGCACAGTTTATTCTCTTGGAAAAGCCAAAATTGAGGCAGGTTTCCTAATTTTGCAGCAACAGGATGCAGATGTTGACTACTGAAAATACTAAGGTTAGTCTACTCCTGCAAGGCTCCTCCTATCTTCTGAGGTCTGCCAGGAAGGTGCGTGTAGAGACTTCACGATTGTGTTCGGAGAGGAGCTGAATTCACCAGGTACATTTCACAGAAAGTGACCAGATCTATCAATGTGTCCATAAAAAGGGTGGATAACCATATACTGAGAGCAACATAACCCAAGCCCATACTGGCACTAAACCTATAACGAACCCTATGTATAATTGCATATCTGCCTCCTGTTTATCCCAGCCTGTTCGGCAAAGCTTAGAAACTTCCAGTGGTCCAAAACGAAGCGGTCAGAGTACTGTTCAGGGCTGGCAACATTAACCCCGCCATGTGAGAATCCCTTGTAGATTACCTCAGAGTCTGGAGACATTCGGTTCACGTATTCACGGCAGGGACCAGAGAAGGAATGGCTGCTGGGAGGAGCACAGAAGGAAGAAACGCCATGTTGCATCTGCAGCAGCACATCCGGATGCCTTCGTCTGCCCCAGCTGCAACCCAACATGTCTCTCCCGTATCAGTCTCTAGAGTCACAGCAGGCGCTATAACTCTCGGACAGTTTGACTTCACCCCTAAAGGCACATTCCTCCATTGTCTCCTGAGACAGATGGATGCCAATCAGCTCATTTGTTGTTGTTGTTGTTTAGTCGTTTAGTCGTGTCCAACTCTTCGTGACCCCATGGACCAGAGCAAACCAGGCACTTCTGTCTTCCACTGCCTCCCGCAGTTTAGTCAAACTCACGCTGGTAGCTTCGAGAACACTATCCAACCATCTCGTCCTCTGTTGTCCCCTTCTCCTTGTGCCCTCCATCTTCCCCAACATCAGGGTCTTTTCCAGGGAGTCTTCTCTTCTCATGAGGTGGCCAAAGTACTGGAGCCTCAGCTTCATGATCTGTCCTTCCAGTGAGCACTCAGAGCTGGTTTCCTTAAGAATGGCTAGGTTTGATCTTCTTGCAGTCCATGGGACTCTCAAGAGTCTTCTCCAGCACCATAATTCAAAAGCATCAATTCTTCGGCGATCAGCCTTCTTTATGGTCCAGCTCTCACTTCCATACATCACTACTGGGAAAACCATAGCTTTAACTATATGGACCTTTGTTGGCAAGGTGATGTCTCTGCTTTTTAAGATGCTGTCTAGGTTTGTCATTGCTTTTCTCCCAAGAAGCAGGCGTCTTTTAATTTCATGGCTGCTGTCACCATCTGTGGTGATCATGGAGCCCAAGAAAGTAAAATCTCTCACTGCCTCCATTTCTTCCCCTTCTATTTGCCAGGAGGTGATGGGACTCCTGTTTTAAAACAGCTGCACTGGTTGGCAGCTCGTTTTTGGGTCTAATTCAAGATACCCAGGTTGGTGTTTGATGATGTGTAGGGTGTGCAAAGCCCTAAATTACTTAGGCCCTAAACATCTGAAAGACTGCCTCCTTTCCAACCAGCCTCCTCTGGTGTTAAGATAGTCAGAGGAGGGGGCTTTCTTGGTGGTTTCACAAACTTTGCTGGGGACAGAGCCTTCTCTGGGGCAGCCCCTTAACTGTGGAACGCCCTCCCCACAGATGTGCCTCTAGCATCATCATTGCCCAGTTTCTGCTATATGCTGAAGACACACCTCTTTGCTCTAGCCTTTGACACCTGAGAGGTTTTCTGATTCTAAATTGCTTTAACTTATTTTAATGTTGTATTTTTAATAGCTGCAACAGAGTGAAGGAGATGGTGAAGCCACGGCAAGGAGGAAGAGACCATAGATGTGAAAAGGGAAGAGAGTGTCCATGGGAGAGGGAGACCAGAGTGGTGGTGAGTCCTTTGGCGTGGTACCTTCCCAATGACCCTCTAAAAACCTGACGGTGCTCCTGGTGCTCCAGGAGACAATCACTTTCAGGAGACAGTGTGGTGTAGTTGTTAGAGCATTGGACTAGGACCAGGGAGACCCGGGTTCAAAACCCCACTCAGCCATGATGCTCACTGGGCGGCCTTGAGCCAGCCACCACCTCTTATCCTAACCTCCCTCAAAGGTTTGTTGTGAGGAGCAGAACACCACCTTGAGCTCCTTTGAGGAAAGGTGGGGTATAAATGTAACAATAAATAAACAAAGCAACAAAGCAAGGCCCAAAAGTCTCCAAAGAAATGAAGATTATGGCTACAGACTTCCCCGGTGCTTCTGCTTGGAGCACCAGATCGATCGCTGCCATCTTAGAAATGATTTTTTTTTTTTTAAGGAAAAAGGCCCTGGTATTTGCCCTATCATGGAAGGTGCTGAGACCAGGTATGCATTGTGTTGTGGCCACTGGCCTTAATTTAATTTAATTTAATTTAATGACAGCTTATTCAAACAACAACAGTTATAAACTCTGAGCAGTTTACACAAACTAGCATAAATAAAAAATACTGATAAAATCATTAAACTTTCAAAACAAGTCAACGTCAATTACTCCAAAAATATAGATTAAAATCAACATTTTTTAAATAAAATAAAATAAAATGTATGGGTAGGTTTTCCAAAACATAAAAGTTTTTAGCAGGCATTAAAAAATAGAAGAAAGACACCATGCTTCCCATCAGCAAAAGAAAGATTTTCCAGCCCTGATCTGATAAAAAGATGCCAAATTTAACTTAAATAGCAGAATGGGCAGGATTTAAGAAGAGACAGCGGAGCATCTGAGAAGCATGCCGAGTATATGAACAGAAGGCACAACTTTATTTTCCCAACTCCCAAACTCCTGAAGTTGTGAAGGCAATAAAACAAGGATTTTCGTGCATGAAATAAGAAGGAGTTCTGAGCATTAAGCGAAGAGAGTCTGGCAGCTGAAGTACATTAGCCCCGCTCTGCTAAAGATAACAGGAAAATTCACAACAGCGAAACACCAGGAAATGCGTAAGCAACTACAGTAATATGTGATTCACCGCATATTGCTGGAAATAATAATCTCTAGACCGCTGACATGCATGGTAGAGAAAACGGTCACATATATACCTAACCAACTCAGGTTTGAACCTAATAGTTACTTGTCCTTTCATTCATCTGGGACTCACTACCAGGAAAATGGAGGCAGATGGATTGGTGCCCTGTCCCCAAATCAGATATCCTTACGTTTAACCTGGAACTTTATTTATTTGTTCGTTCGTAAATAAAGGTACTGCCCTAATATGGATTATGGAAGAAAGTTCCTCCATAAACACTGGACCTATTTATCTGCAAATTGAAGGGTTTAAACCACTCTAGAAAGGCTCCTAGTCCTTTGAATTTCATCAGCTTTGACCAAAAGGGGGAAAGTTATAGGCATTTTTAGATTTCCCATTATGGTAAATCGGTTAACAGAGAGATGCATCAAAAGGAGTGCCATGTGAACATTGCATCAGCACAACGATT
Source organism: Podarcis filfolensis (assembly GCF_964270895.1). Lineage (NCBI taxonomy): Eukaryota > Metazoa > Chordata > Lepidosauria > Squamata > Lacertidae > Podarcis > Podarcis filfolensis. Next base: position 100,001,522 of record NC_139606.1, read on the forward strand.
TTTGCTTGGACAATGGGACGTTTCCCCTTCCCTCACCTTACACCCCTCCTAAATATGCCTTAGGGCTTCTCCCAGCCTTCCAAAACACATATAGGGTGGTATCTGTGTACATAAAAACCCTGGTTTGTACTACAAGAGTTCATGTATAAACTTAGTTGCTGCATCCCAGTGTATGCACAGACAAGTTACAAAGTGGACCCATAAAGTAGCAGTGGTTTCAATAACAACAGCCACCCATGTACTTTGCCAGATACTCGGAGAGAGCAAGAGAAAGTTAATATTTGGCAGATTCCAGATGCAGCTGAATGCAAGCTAAAAATAAATTTTCTTTGTTTCTCCTCTTAATGGCCAGTCATTAAGGCAACTGTGCAAATGTAACATATTGTGAAGGTTCTCTTAAGAGCTGCTTTCATCCATCTTTATTATTTATTGGTTCAAGTCAGATGACACAACTGAGCTACTTTATAGTTGGAGGTGCGGCTGATGGGCTGTTTGCCCTATCTGACCTTGGAAAGGGCAAACGTAGTTTAAAGATGTTTATAAATGGTAAATTTCGTGGCAGAGAATGATGTGAAAATAAATCGAGCACACTCCTGAAATGATTAAAAGGAGGACATTGTATAAACAGGATGCTGCAGTGGGCAAGCTTCTGAAAAGTACGATACAACGCTGGGAGCCAGAGCGAGCCGTGAATCAATGTGTTCCACAAGCGGATCATTATAAAGGATTTCTGTCATTGCTCTTGCTGGAAACGGCATTCGTTTCGAGGGCAATGGCTGCAACGTTTAACAATGGATTACCTGTGGGATGTTGATGTTTAACATTATAGAGAAATGCGAGGTGAACTGGAATGCCTTTCGTAATTGAACAATGAAACAATTCATCACTCCCAAATGAACAAATTAAACAGCCAGGGCCCTACCTATCTGAGAGACCAATGCTTTCCATTCATGCTCCAATCTGTTAGGGGCTGCTTTGAAACTACTTACATTGTTTCATGCTTGTTTTTGTAAATGCTGAGAAGGACCTCCTGGTTTCGTCTTTCTCAATGACTTTCAGCACCTGATGCAAAAACGGCCATGTTGTTTTGATGCTGCCCTTTGTGTGCCATTTTCCTGCATTGCCGTTTATTTATTTTACTTTTATTTATGCAATTTTAACAGCTTTTATACACACATCATACAGTATCCATCTCTTTTCTCTGTTCCTAAGACTTCCCAATCCATCTATCTGTGGCATTCCAGGGAAATCTTGATCTGCTGCATATCCTGGTATTTCACCCATTATCTCAAGTCTTCCTTTTTTGATGTTATCTGCTGCTCATATGTTAATTCCTACTTGTAGGTTAAATTGTATATTGTACCCTCTAAAATAATCTTCCAAACACATCCACTTTTCTCTTAACTCATCATTATTCCTTAGTTTCATAGTCATAGTTACTAGTTGCCATTTAATCCTGTTGAATGTGGTGACACACATTTTTTTTGCCAATAAAATCATACACTGACACCTGGTTGAACTGCAATGGGAAACCATGGTTTTCCACTATGAGAATAAGCCATGGCAAGCCATGGGCTCACATGTTCTCCCAACCTTCTCCTCTTCCGTTGTGTTTACATTCTTCTCCAGTACCTTGTGATGTCCTAGCTTGGAAAACCGTGGTTTGTTTAAATTATAGTCAGTGAGAACAAATTAGGGTTTCAGAATCTGGCTCCTTGACAAACCATAGCTGAAACAAGCTGCAAGTTCCTCAGTTTTGAGGGATTCTGGTTTGTTCAACACTGGAGATTAATGATTGCCACTTTCCCTTCTGACAGGAAAGAAGAGATGTGGGGAGAGAAGAACATGGGAGCCAAGTTCACTCAGAATGATTCATCCTGTGACATATCTGAACTGGTCCAAAGGCTGTCCTGATGATGTCACAGACACTTGGAAACTCAATCATGTGAGTTACGACAACCAATCAGATTGAATGGGACTGGAATTATAGAGAAGCACATTTTGTTCTCTACCATGGACCAAGGCCTACTGGGAGGATGCTCTTCCTGGAAGAGCATAATGGCATGGTAAAGGTTGGCTTGGCCCCATTCATTGGCCAAAGAAGGCACTTTGCATATAGAACGAATACTCTATTCTTGTAGCCAGTTGCCCTGGAAGTATGGAAGTAAGGGGAAAGGACCCTGACCCTGGTTATTGGCCAAAAGGGTCACTAATGCAAGCAAGCAGACCAGCAAGGTCTTTTGTGTTTTATTCAGTTTGTACCTTGTATACCATGCAATAAAGTGGTCGATACAATTTGTTAAATAAATGCATAGCTTCATAAGTGGTTGCTGTTTTGCTTATCCTCCATATCTATAGTCCACCATTTCTCAGAAGGGAAAGCTATCCAGTTGGTGTCTCATTTTATCCTAACATAAATCCTGTGTGGTAGGTGAGTCTGAGATAGATTGAATAGTCTTGGTCCAAATAACTGTTCCATGAGCATCAGTATGAAGTCCTGTATTCTAGCTGCCACACCAAAGTAAAAAAATCAACATCTTAGTTAATTGGTAACTGGGGCCAATGCTGCCAAAATAGTCCCCCCTCCTTCATTATACCTGTCCAAAGACATCCCAAAAAAATTAAGTTCATGCCAGCATAGAGCACATTATGATTACAGTCTCAATATAATATGGATGCCTTAAGTACTCACAAAGTCTTTCTTTGCCACCTCTGCATTTAAGAAACATATGGCAGCTGTTAATGCCTCTGCTGTACTTCTAATAGACTAAGCGTCTCTGACAATGTTTTTCCAGCTACGTTAAAACAGATCTACATCATACATAGCTGTGAAGTCTGGACAAAGATTGCGCTGCAATGCCAAATGTTCTCTGTTGTCCTCGGGGCGTTGGAGTTCTTTATTTTTGGTCAGGCAGGCAATGGCTATCAATTAAAACTAAAATGAAATAAAAAGCCGGATTCATCTCTGAATTTAGATCTTACTTTCTAATCCAAACCTGGTTCCTGTTATTACTAGCCCCATGTGACTATTAGAGAGAGTCTTCCCAACCCAATGTTCCTGATATTTCCTTAATGGCATGGAGTCCGGAGTGCAGCTAACAAAAAGCATATTACCAAAATTTGAATGTGCATAATGGAAAACATTTCGCTGGGCTTTCTCCAGAGAATGATGTATTGTGGCCACACCCTCCTCGATGAGCGTGGAGAGCTTATCTCTCAAAGGAAAGCAAAATTATATTTAGTTCATTACAGAGATCTTTAACGGGGAAGGGAAGGTTTTTTAGAAACACCACACACACACACACACACACACACACACACACACACACACAAAGTCTCTCTCTGCCGTGCTGTTAGTGACCCTTATCTTTACTGTGTATGGAATAAAAATTCATGAGCAGATGTCTCACTTTGCCATTGTAAGCACAACCTTAAAGAGGTTAAAAGCAGAAAAAAGGGGCTCTTAGTGCATAGACATTTTGGAAACAGATGTTTGGTGTCTAGTATGTGATTTCTATTCATACCCCCCTTCCTTTTGAGTGTGTGCATGTGTGCTAAGTAGAGATTGTGAATTGTATTCATATCACTTTAAACAGTCGCGGCTCCCACCCACCCCCCAAAGAATTCTGGGAACTGTAGTTTGTTAAGGGTGCTGAGAGTTCTAAGGAGACCTGCCCCCCCCAGAGCTACAATTCTCAGAGGTTTAAAAGTCAAACCCTCTTCCCAGAGAACTCTGGGAATTGTAGCTCGGGGGGGCAGGGGTTTTCACTCATCACCCTTAACAAACTAGAGTTCTCAGGATTCCTTGGAGGAAGCCATGGTAGTTTAAAGTTGTATAATACTGCTTTAAATTTATAGTGCAGGTGTGACTTGGTTTTTTTAGAAATGCAGCAGGAACTGTCTCTAACTCCACCGGAAGTGTAAATGGGAGCTGTTGGCTATTGAGAGTCACTGCAGTTACTTTAGAATTATTAGTTTGTTTACTGGGTAACTGTGCCATGCAATTATACTCCTGCTTTGCTTTCAGCGTGGAATTAAGTTTCAGACTGCCCTTAGACGGGAGCTTTAAAAATCAATCATACAAGAATCTGGGTTACTGTGAATTGCCAACACAATAACAGTCCCTTCATCTCTTCACATGGTGTGACTATGAAGGAGCTCCACTCCTCTCACATTCAACTTCTCTGTAAGTGGGATATGGCTTAGCAAAACCATGCCCTTTTGCCCTCCAGGTGTTTGGACTACAATTCCTATCAGCCCCAGCTACCATGGTCAATAGGGAGGGATGATGGAAGTTGTAGTACAAAATACCTGGAGAGCAGCAGGTTGGGGAAGAATTGTAGAGCTGGAAGGGACCTCGAGGGTCATCTAGCCAACCCCCTGCAATGTTGAAATCTCATCCATGACAGATGGCCATCCAACTTCTGCTTAAAAACCTCCAAGGAAGGAGAAATCACCGCCTCCCAAGGGAGAGTGTTTCACTGTCAACCAGCTCTTACTGTCTGAAACTTCTTCCTAATGTTTGTGTGGAATTTCCTTTCTTGTAATTTGAAGTCATTGATTCGAGTCCTACCCTCCAGAGCAGGAGAGAACAAGCTCGCTCCATCTGCTGTGTGACAGCCCTTCAGATATTTGAAGATGGCTATCATATCTCCTCTCAGTCTCTTCTTTTCCTGGCTAAGCATACCAAACTCCTTCAACCGTTCCTCATAAGGCTTAGTTTCCAGACCCTTGAATATCTTGGTTTCCCTCCTTTGCACAAGCTGAATAACACTTATCCCAATACAGAACATATCCTTGGAGGACCCCATGTCTTACTTCTCTCCACTGAGAGATCTGCTCATTTTACCCATGTTGTTTATCCAGCAGCTGATTCATACAATGACCCACCCTCCTATCCCATGACTGCTAAGTTTACTCAAAAGCCTCTGTCAAAAGTATACCTATAACAGTTGTGCTAAATTGAAGAATTTGGATGGAGACGGCTTTTCTCGCTACTGCCATGCTTCAATTCAGCAATCTGCACCCTGGTGAAATTCTGGCCTCCGCACAATACAAAGTATGGAAGATATGGCCTGGATCCAACTGCAGTCAAGGCCAACTGATGGCAGCCAGTGGCCTTGTCCCTGTTTGTATCTATTTAGTTCAGTGGGGATGAATATGGATGGGATATCAGGTCCATGCAATTGTCTTCTACTGCATCTGGTTACTTTGGGAGCAAGACATTGGAATTTAGCGGCAAATAATTGTTAGGAACTCCCAGTGGGTAAGCAGGCAAGAAATGCATTTCTGACTTCAGAGGTACCTAGATGGATGGTTTTTCAAAAAAAAAAATTTTTTTTTTAAGTTCACTAAAGGGAGTGGGAGAAATCCTTAGGACAAAAGGATATGATGGATGATAGCCCTGTGGCTTAAATTGCCATTCCAAAACCATATTTTGTAGCAAGCACACAATCCAGAAAAACCACCCACTCAGACTCTGATCTTGCTAGATGAAGTTGCATTAAACAGTAATGCCTTTTTCCTTTAGTAATTGTTTTTATGGTCAGTTGGGTTGCCAGTTTATTAAAGAACAGTTCTTTTATTTCCATTTTGGAATTACCCGGGTGCTTTATAAATGATGCAGTCATGACTGTTCCTGGCTTTAACATGGCTTCATTTTGCTTGAGTAATAATAATGAACTGCTAGATTTTAGCAGTACGTGGGCTGCTTGCAGATAATCGACAGGCATTCCTGCAAGCATATCTTTCTTACGCTTGGTGGCCCATCTGTCTCTGCACCTTCTATAATGAAATGTGCCCTAGAGGTGCTTAACAATCCTGGTATTCTCCTCCCAGAGGACCACATGAATCCAACAAAGGAGGCAGGACAGAGTGAATGTAGGTGACCTCCCTGGGGCACAAACCTGGGCAGTGCGTATGGAGGTCCTGGGCAGCCCAGATGATGGCCCCACTTTTGGCCCTCCTGATGTGGTCCAAAGGGAAGCAGAGCAATACGTTTGTCACCAGCTTGGCTGCAGGAGTTGCTGGAAGGAGGCATACAAGGCACCAGCCTATTGCCTTAGAGACTCCACTCTGGAATTGTATAGGGTTTACTCCTTGGCCTTTTCTTATCCCAAAGATATCCTGCAAGGCAGCGGAGGTTTAGGATCAGAGTTTCCTTTCTCCTAGATGGGCCACCTTTCCAGGTTGAGGAGTCCCATCTGCGCCTCATTTCCCTCTACATCTCATTCAGAAACCACCTTCTTGACCATGGGTAGGCAAACTAAGGCCTGGGGGCTGGATCCAGCCCAATAGCCTTCTAAAACTGGCCTGTGGACAGTCCGGGAATCAGCGTGTTTTTAAAACAGCATCCTTTTATTTAAAATACATCTCTGGGTTATTTGTGGGGCCTGCCTGGTGTTTTTACATGAGTAGAATGTGTGCTTTTATTTAAAATGCATCTCTGGGTTATTTGTGGGGCATAGGAATTCATTCTCCCCCCCCTTCGAAATATAGTCTGGCTCCCCACAAGGTCTGAGTGACAGTGGACCAGCCCCCTGCTGAAAAAGTTTGCTGACCCCTATTCTTGACCATTAAACCCACTATTGTCTCATTTGCTCAATCTGCCTGAGCCTGTCTACACATGCAGGGAAAGTCCCTTACTCACTGAGACCCATCAGCTACTCTCCTCTAGTTTAGCCAGCCAGACAAAGCCTTTCTTGGGATGTGGCCAATGTTGCATGCTGACAGCTTCTAGGAGCCACAGGTGAGAGTTGAGTGCAAGGTAGGGGGACCAATGGTGGATGAAGTGATGCTATTTGTCTGGGATCCCTCTAGAATGGCTGGAGGCAATTTTGAGGAGAGTCCCTGGAAGGCAACCCGTGACAGCGACAAGTAGGTAAAGGTTCAACCAAGGCCTCAGAGTTTCAGCCTCCTCCTCAGGTCTTCAGCCTGACCTGGCCTGTGAACGCAATAGAACTACAGCAGACTGTACCACTTCTGGTTGCACTTGGCTCCCATGAAACCTCCCTTCCCATTAGGAGGAATTGTTCTAGTCCAGCACACTCCCCATTGTGTTTTCTAGATGCAATGTGTTATGTAAGTGAGGATTCATAAATGGGATTCCTCGCCTCTAAGTTGACGTGCTACAGCTCCTTTTTACCAACTCTTTCACATCATGTGCTAATTCCTAGGCAGAAGTGGCTCAGTAGTAAGGACAGAGCAGAAATGCTATCTTCTGAGTGGATGGATCACCATTGCATACCAGGAGGGAGATTGAGAGAAACAAGGTGATGGTCAGCACAGTGCACACACACCAGCAGGAGTGTTGGATAGGCTCCGCAGCCGCATTTGCACTGTGACAACCTCTCTGCCATCTCACCCTTCTCCCAGGAAGCAACAGCAGCCCTTCTGCCTGTACACAAGTCTTGTGGATCAGCTCTACCCAGTGAGCCACTTCTCTTCCTAGGCCTCAGGCTGGGAATGAAGCAGCTCAGTTTTCACCTGGGTAGTCAGAGGCTGAATTTTATTGGCCCTCTCTTCACAGTGAAGCTTGGTGTGATTTCGCATGCAGTCAGCCAAGCAAACCTCCCTGTGCATTTCTTGCTCTGCAGTGCTTCCACCTGCCGCTATAAGACTTCCTAGTGTCTCCTTTGCCAAGCTAGGAGAGAGGCACGAGCAGTATGAGGCAACTCCCAATTTGTCAATAGCCACTCCCAGCCATTAGATAAGGTTTGCGACAGTCAAGATGTAAGAGATTAAGGACCTTGTAAATTCAAAGAGGAACCTTGAACATTGCCTGGTAGTGTGTGGGCAGCCATTGTAGACTTTTGAGCACTGGAGCTATGTGCTGGTGATAGTTTGCCCCCAGCAACAGATTCTTTTGACCTTTTCTGTCCTGTGGAAAGGACCACCTAGTTGATCCCCACCCCCCAATAAGACTTCAAAGAAGCTTTGAGATGAAATAGTGTCGAATTCTGGTGTTATGTGTGTGGGTTTCCTTCTCCTACCCCTTTGAGACCTTTGGTGAGAACTGAAGCTGTCTTACAGGTTCTGGAACAAACTTTGCCATTATTCCTGGCAACGTCTAGAGGAAAAGATGTGGATAACCACTTCAAAAGTCATTTTCATTTTTCAAAATATGCATTATTCTCCTGGCATTGAATAGACAGCAATCTCCCTCAAGCTTCCTAGTGCCATAAATTAAATATTCTAAACTAAGTTTAGGATAATAAAGAAAGTCCTTTGATGTCAGCCTAATTTCTAATAGCGCTAAATGCAGCAAAGCTCAGCGCGCCGTCCTCATTAACCAGAAACACACTGCGGTGTAAGTTCTCGCCGCAACGCAGGATTTCTCCTTTGTATCTAAGGAAGTTGGGACGTTTCTCTGCATCAAAAACAGAGCTGTTGATCTATGGCTCAATCTAAAGCCCCATGAAATCAATGAAAAACCTTCCACTGCAGTATCAAAAAGAGTTACCAAGAAGCATTTTGCTCCTAGTTATAGAGATCCAGTCTGGATGACATGGCCTCTTGTGTTGCAACGGAATACCCAAACGTATCAGCCTCTGGTCAAGCAACTTGCCAGGGTAGGAGCCCCCAGAATTCATTTGTGGAAAGTATTTGTGATGGAACAACCCAGAATGCTGTGCAGAGGAGGGCTTCCGCTGCTAAAAGTGACTTCCACAGCTCCAATAGGCATATCAATAGGCATATGCATAGTATGTATGGATATTTCTCATTCCTGCCGGCCCCTGAAGATCCAAAACAGAGGTTCAGAGTCCATTCTAATAATATACTGCCAAGCAACTGTCACAGAAACAACCTCACTTGTGCACAACATCAACGTAAGTCATTGGAGACTAGATAAGATCTCACAAAATATAATCCATGATACGTATTTATTTTAGGAAATGTTGACCCTGTCTTTCCATCCAAGGGTTCTCAGAGCAGCCAATGATTTTTTAAAAAACCAAAAATAATTCACAGAGCATTAAATTTGATTTCTTCCTTGGTTCCAAATCCACATCAAGGCAGAAGGGGTTTTTTAAAAACCAAAAAGCATTTTTTTCATCTCTTGAAAAGCAACAACAACATATGTTTCTTTTAATTAAAGTAATCAGTGCAAACTTATTTAACCAAAACACAGAGGTCAATGTAACGGTGGGGCAGAGAATCATCATGGAGAGTTTAAAACTGATTAATCAGAAATAGCAGACTCAGCTTTTGCTGATTAGGATACAAAGATGGGATTTTGCCTCGTCCCACTCTCCCCCCAACCCACAAGTCCTACCACTGTTGTGGAGGTGTTTGTTGCAAGGTTTTCTAGTTGTAACTGGTTTGTTTTTTGTCAGGTCACTGCCTGAGTCAGGTCAGGGCTTGGCTTGGCTTTGAAACAATGTCCTCTTTCAAACTGGCCTCACAAGAGACAGTGCAAATGTTCAAGTTGTCAATTAGCAAGAGAAAGTGGGTCATGTCTCCACTGGAAAACCTAGAACACTCAGATTTCCATTCTAAAATGGAAACAAATGTGAAAGCCAGCATTCAAAATACCTTTCTCTTTTCTTTTTCAGCATCACACAAAATATCTAAAAGCCTTCGTGAAACAATAATGCGATGCCTTCACTTTATTTTGCTGTTTTTCAGTGAGTTGAGAGGATAAGCAGAACGGACCAAAGATATATGAGGGAGGCCCTGTCAGTTTTCTCTCAAATGCACATTGTGACCTGGTCTCTGCAACTCATTGCAAAAGCTTACAATCATAAAATTGTGGCTGCAGATTTGTAGAATTGGCTCCTACCAAAAAGAGGGGGGAGGAATGCCTGTTTCAAGGACCTTGTGATCCATTTAAGAGTGCAATTAAAAACTTTTTTTAATTCAGATTAGCTTTCGAATACTGACAGCGAGATTTCAGAGTTACAAGCACAGCCTCCTACTTCTGTCTTAAGAACTGATTGCATTTATTTGTTTATCTTACTGTTTTAGTGGTGTTATTGGTGACATTCTTCTTGGAAATCTCTTTTCAAAAAGCAGATTTTAAGTGCTCCAAATAAAAATAAGAACCATAAACTGATATGACTCTATACCTAGACTGTGCCTTTTCCACTCACATCTCCTCAGTATTATTGGACTTCAACTCCCACATGCCCCATCCATTGTGGCCGATGGTCAGGGGTGATGGGAATTGTGGTCCAGTAACGTCTCAAGGTTTCCCTAATTCTTTCCCCTGCACTAAGCCATCTTTCTTATATAGTAGAAATTTAATCACTGAGTGTACCTCAAGACACAGAGACCTGAAGGCGGCCCAAGGAGGGGTTTTATGTTTTCAGAGGCAATCTTAAATATCAAAGCAACATAGGAAACACCTAAAAAACAACAACACCCCAGTAAGAATTTTAAAGAAATTAAAAATGAAATGAAACATTTTTTAAAAAAACGAAAGGCATTAATAAGATGTAAAAACGTTTCAAAACAATCACATACCCTCACAGGTAATAATTTCAGGGTTCAATACCTTTCAGGCATCGAATGCCCAGGTGAAGATGTGTTTAAATACCATCTTGTTGTTAATAATAAGGGAGAAAAAGGTGCAGCACCCCAGGGAAGGCATTCTAAAAAGACGGAGCCGCCACCAGGAAGGCCGTGCCGTAGCTCAGCGCCAACTCGTACCGTCACCACCACCAGTGCCTCCCCTGTACTGATTTAGATTTTGTTACTAAATCAATCAATTGATCTCAACCCTCTCTTCTGCCTCTCACTTCCTGGCCCCCTCAACAAGTGATTGGTGTCAGAGGAAATGGCATTCACCATCTATTTGTGCACTGAATGGGCACAGTTCTCCACTGCATCCAAGAATCTTTGGATTGGGGCAATTACTTGGAAACAAGGCCCCGCGATATCTGTAGCACTGATATCCAAATACGCATGTTTCAGATCGAAGCCTAGAGCAACAATCCTTTCCAAATTCTCCAGGGATCACAGCTCAGCGGCATGCTTTCTAAATATACATGCTTTGGCTCACACTGTGAACATGAAGTCAGAAGCATTAAACACACTATAATAAAAGCATGACAAATGACTGTGCTAACAGTATGTATCGATAATGGCATGTATTAATGAGAGGATTGCTCCATTTCCCTTTTCATCAGGTTGTCAGCTCAGGGGAGAATTTCTTTTATCCATCTGATGGCATTCCCTTTCTGACACTGATGTCTAAAAATCATGCACTCAGTCTTATTGCTACTTTGGCTCAAGCATTTAGCCCAATAGTTGCAGTGACCTTTACCAAAGCTTTTGGAAGTCTAAAAACATATAGAAATGTACAAAAAAATTTAAAGCACCACAGAGCTGGAAAAATACAGGGTATGGAGTTATGTGACCCCCTCCCCGCAGACAGGGAGATAAGTAACTATACAGTGGTACCTCAGGTTACATACGCTTCAGGTTACAGACTCTGCTAACCCAGAAATAGTGCTTCAGGTTAAGAACTTTGCTTCAGGATAAGAACAGAAATTGTGCTCCGGCGGCACAGTGGCAGCAGGAGGCCCCATTAGCTAAAGTGGTGCTTCAGGTTAAGAACAGTTTCAGGTTAAGAACAGACCTCCGGAACGAATTAAGTACTTAACCCGAGGTACCACTGTACAACCTTTAGAAGAGATCTGAAGGGAAGGGTTTTTTTAAATGTTTAATGTTTTATTATGTTTTTATATATGTTGGAAGCCGCCAAGAGTGGCTGGGGCAACCTAGTCAGATGGGTGGGGTATAAATAAAACTATTATTATTATTATTGAATAGGACATCTCTGTTTTCATCTGAGAAATGTTGGAGGGTATGCATGCAACCCAGCATTTATCCAAGAATACAAGACGTGGGAAGAATTTGTTGCCATTTTGTGTTACAAGGAGGAGCACATGTGGTGTGCTTCCCTCCCCAGAAACTAAGCCTATATCTTAATAGTTCCCCTCTACCTCCCCCCTGCCACCGCCCCACACCTTCCGACTTAAGTGCCAGTGAAGATGAAAGCCAAGAGTTGAAAAGCTAAAGGTCAGGCTCCACCTGTTCTAACAGCAGCTCGTTTTTTGTGAGATGGCAAACAATGCAGATAAGTAAGAGATTACAGCAAGGCATTCGTCCAGTGGAAGCAATGAGAGCACAGCTTACGCTCCCCCCATTCACATACAGGAAAGAGGAATGGCCAGGATAGATGTGTTTAGATTGTAAGGCTGGGCGTACAAAGGAGTGTACGGTGACAAGGTAAAAAGTTGAGTAAGAGTTACAAGGTGCCATTGCCCTACAGGTGCCCAAAGAATAAGGCAGATTGAAAGTGGGTTTTTTTAAAAAAAGAAAGAAAGAAAGAAAACTGCTTTTAATAGGCTAAGCCCTTTTAAAAAATAATAGGCAGGATTTACATTATTTAAAAGACTGGAAATGCAGAAAAGATTAAACTCTATCTGATAAGCGGCCACCATAAACCTTTGACTTGTACTGTATCAATATTCTGTGGACCTTCTCTATGGCCGCACCTAAATTGTGGAGCTCCTTGCTTCACTCCCATCTTCATTCGAGCTGAATGCATATGAGAGGCACACTTTTCCATTGTTTCGCAAGACAGACGGGTGCCAATGAAAAATCGTATATGCTATTGGCTGTAGGCCGTAGGCGTCGTCCTTGTAAGGTTTTTGGATCTTGTCATATCTGAGTTTTAGAAATGCATGATGCTTAATTAGTGGCTTAACTTTGTTTCAGGAGTGGGGAAACTTTGGTCCTCCAGTTGTTGCTGAACTGCAGCTCCCATCAGCCCTTGCAGCATCTGGAGGACCAAAAGTGCCCCACGAAGACTTTATTCTTCTGCATCTATTTATTAGCCAGGGAATATATTTTCTGTAATTGGTTTTTAAAAAAACAACCTATAGAATTGCAAACGCAAGTCATTTATAATGTCAAAGATCCTGAGCATGTCTTCTTGCTGTACAGAACACATTTGCTTGGATCCTGACCTTGTTTCTGGAGACAGAAGAGGGAGAAGGAGCAACTTTTGCCTGTTTCCTCTTCCTCCTTGCACCCTCCCAAAATTTGCTCTTGCCAACATTTTAGTGTCCATTTCTCCAAATGCACACATTTTTGCAAGCAAGTGCATATTATATTCACTACAGTGGTACCTCGGGTTAAGTACTTAATTCATTCCGAAGGTCCGTACTTAACCTGAAACTGTTCTTAACCTGAAGCACCACTTTAGCTAATGGGGCCTCCTGCTGCCGCTGCGCCGCCAGAGCCCAATTTCTGTTCTTATCCTGAAGCAAAGTTCTTAACCTGAAGCACTATTTCTAGGTTAGCGGAGTCTGTAACCTGAAGCGTATGTACCTGAAGTGTATGTAACCCGAGGTACCACTGTATATTTTATGCACTCTTTTCTCTGAGATATTCTTTTTTTATACCCCCTTCCTTTTGTTGGAAGATTGCAATATTCGGAGTAGTGTACATTTGGAAGAATAGCTGCCTTTTAGTTCACACATTGCTTCAGGAAGTGCGAATTAAGTAGCTTCATATTTAAATGTGAAGGGAACCCGATTCCGCCCGCCTTGCTACTTCTTGGTAGCCAGACAAAGTCAGTGCGAACATTTCACATACCTTTGGGTTTATCCAACAATGTCTTCCCACTGTGTGCTACTTCTTCAAGAATGTTAAGCTTCTCCATTCTGATTCAATTTTCAGAAATGATCCTATAAAGCCCCCAAAAATGCACTTGAAAGAAATAACCACCGCTTTATGGAGCAATAGAAATAGAGCCACCCACTGCTAGGGAGTAGGTAGAGAGCTTGGTAAGTAAGGGGAATGATTTGCCAAGCCAGTTAAAAGATAATTGAAACCTGAAATTAAAACAATCCTCAAATCCCCAAATGATTATCATGGATGCAGGGGCAGAAGGGAGACTTTCAGAATAATAAAAAAAACAACACTGTACATCTAAGTAGTTAGGGGTTGCTGAAGGTGTTCAACCAACAGAGGCTGGCTTGAGTCCTGTATTGTCCCCTAGAGGCCATGGGGCCCAATGACCTTGCTGGCTACTGATGTATCTGCTGCTGTTTTTAACCCATGCTTCCCACACATCATCCCTAGGATCCATACCATTTTTCAGGTGGATGCTCCAGTGGTGATGGCCAGTGCTCATTGGACTGGTATGGCAGAAGGCAGAGATGAGTAGGATGAGCCAGAACCAATGACAGGCAAAGCTAAGTACACCTAATTATGTTGCCATCCTCCTCTCTGCTGAGCACTACAAGGGCAACACTGAAACTGAAGAGGCCAGCAGGAAGTCCCTCCCCCCACCGCCCCAGTCTGATTGTAAGTAAGGAGGTGGGTGGAGACTTGCTGAGAATACGTGGAGATCAATGGTACAGTGTCCCATATTCCCTAATGGATCTGCCTCCACTTGGCCCTAGTAATGTCACTTGAATGAAGATTCTGATCGCTTTGCATGCTCAAACAGGAGCTTCTTTTAGCTGTTAAGTGTAATTGTTTAATTGCACACTGAAATGGAGAATGCCTGTATGTGTATTGCTGAAATATTGAAATTTCCATTGAAGCTTTCTCTGACTTCTGAGTTGATGATGAACTGCTGGTGTTCTCTGCTAGCTCTCATATGAGTGTTTAACCATAGAACATGTAATTAAGGTATCCAGTTGCAAATCTCCATTTTTAAAAGGAACTTCTTTTGCCTTCTCGTTCCCAGGAACAGTGGGAGAATTATATGTAAATGAATCTCTCCAGGAGCTGCATAGCTGCATAGGGTAATGCAAGCCAAGGGAGAGACAGAGCTTTGATTTTTGCTCTGATTGCAATTGTGTTCAATATTTATGAAGAAGAACCTATACTTGAATAAGCATAAGCTTTGTGGTATTATTTTGATGTATTGTTGATGTTTTGTATGTGTTTTGAAGAAGTTCTGGTTACTAAAGTTTTGAATAATACTTATGGGTCTGGACAATTTTTTATTCTAAAGAAGCCAGCTTTTATGCACTCATTTGTTTCAAGCTGTGCAATATTAATATCTGAATATTAGCAACCACCAATATTGTTGCCTGTTTTCTTCTTGTTGCACAGAGATTCTGGTACCATTAAGCTGGCAGAGAATGTATTACATAAATTTCAGATTGCTAAATAAAATATCTAGTTAGTAGATAGGAATTGTCTGGAAAGAAGGCTTTTCTTGTTTCCTATGTGTAACAGTGAAAGCGTTTCTTTTATTCCTCATGCTCTGCTTCTGTTCTCCCTGTGCAATATCCAACTCATTCCCCATCTTGAACCAAGTCAATTTCAACATTTTGCTAACACAGCTAATTGTGAGGCCAGGCCAGCAGAATCTAAGTGTTTTCATGTTAGTTTTAGTATCACATACCTTCTTTTTTGAGCACTGGAATGACGTATTAGGTAAATCTCATAACTTTAAAAAGTGGCATTTTATGAAATCTGGCATTGGCTATAAATAAATAACTCCATTAGGAAACATAGGTGTAGATTATGGCAATCTTCATTCCCCCCCCCCCCAAAAAAAGGGGAAGCCAGAAATTATTGGTAAGCATCAGAAGGCAAACAAGTATGTTATTTTTCATTCTTGACTTCCAGTCATAATAAACAGCAGAGTTTTGAAACTGTTCAGGGATACTGTTAAATAAAGACACTTGTCAAGTTTTCTTTTTTAATGAGCTTGTTAAAAATTCAGATCTGGGGTTCTGTATTTATTTTTTTCCTTGTGTGTGTAAAATGATCATTTTCTTTCATTTAGAAAGAACATGTTTTGGCAGATCACAGCTTCGGAATGCAGAAAGACATGTTGTCGCAATTAAAAAGAAAAGCTTTCAGATTAACCATCGCGTAAGGGTTGAATGCTCCTCTGGGTTCTCTTGCATTTTATCATTGTATTAACATTTGTGCCCTGGGGTGCAACATGGATTGTTTTGACAGCATGAAACCGCACTTTTGACAACTTTAGCTGCGATCCACCCCCACCCCCACTCCGCAAGTTCTTGTATATCTTTTAACATATTATTACATTATGCAATAATAACTCATGAATTCAGCACCTTTGACAACAAAGGCCCCATCTGCACTAGGCATTTAAAGCAGCATCATACCAGTTGAAGCAGTCATGGCTTCCCCCAAAGAATCCTGGGAACTGTCCTTTGTTAAGGGTCTTGAGAGTTGTTACCCGATTCCCCTTCCAGAGCTACAGTTCCCAGAGTTTCCTCAGGAAGAGGGATCGTTAATCCACCCTGCATAATTGTAGCTGTAAAAGTGGGACGGGATCTCCTGTTCATACTCCTGTTTACTGTGCACTCATTTCATTTCCAGTGCCGGGTTTTAAATCTGTGTCCACACAATGCTGTCATAAATGGCTATGTACCCTGTACAGTAGTACCTTGGTTTTCAAACTTAATCCATTCCGGGAGTCCATTTGACCCCCCCAAACTGTTTGAAAACCAAGGTGTGGCTTCTGATTGGCTGCAGGAGCTTCCTGCACTCAGTCGGAAGCAGCGGCAGACGTTCGGCTTCCAAAAAATGTCCACAAACCGGAACACTCACTTCCAGGTTTGCGGGCTTCGGGAACCAATTTGTTTGACCACTAAGCCGTTCGGGAACCAAGGTAGCACTGTACTTTGATAATACTGCTTGACGCATTTTTTTCTCAAACCAACTTCATGCGCCATCTTTGCATGGGGTAAAGGCAGCATCTCCTCCTAGAGGCTGGAGGGTGGGAAAGAGCTGTGAAGCACACTGGAGGAAAAACAACTTAGCTGTGCTCTAAAGAGGCAACGTGAACAACATGCCCTTTGTCAAAGTGTTGCTGGGGAGAGTTTGAGTTCTCCTTCACCCCAGACCCCCCAGACGAAAGCTGAATCCCTGGAAGAACAGGACTGATGGTTCAATGGTAGAGTACAGCACATCCTTTGCATTTGTGAGATAACAGTGTTTTCTGTTGATTTCATTCATTTGTGAGGGTGGGTGAAAGAGAAAAAGAACTTAGGAAATTGCCTTCTGTTGAGTCAGACCTTGTGTCCATCTAACCTGGTACTGTCAACCCTGACTGGCAGCAGCTCTCCCGGGTTTCAGACGGGGGCATTTGCCAGCCCAACCTGAGACCCTTTGCATGAAAAGTATATGCTGAGGTGTAGATCTGCCCTCTATTTTCACCATTGCTATTCACAGCACGATTTTTACAGCATTAGGCAAGTTTCCTTTTAGGATGAGAACCAAGGACTCATGCTTGGAGTTTAAACATGCTGAAAAACTCCTGCCTTTGCTCTTGAATCCCTCTGAAATGGAGCTCTGTTGCTTCTGATGGTGGACTAACAACTAGGAAAAGAAATAAATGTATGCTAACAACCCAGCTCATACCACACAAAGTGTCAGACTACCCTTTCCCAGACACATGGAAGGAATCTGCCATGTAGCATCTCATTAACCACCTGCAAACATTTTGGTGATGTAATCCCCATGTTATGTCATGCATTTGTTTTCATATTCTGTACAGTATTTGCAATATATTTTTAATCATAGCAAAGCTCGCTTTCATCCGTCAAAGCCAAACGTCTCCTTTCAGACCATTTGTTGACTCTTTCCAATACCCATCCTTCATTTCAGTTCTTCTCCCAAGGCGTCCTGCAGCCAAGCAGAAATGTATTATTTTAACAAATGGAACGGGGTTCAGCAAAGGCTATTTCTGAATTCAGAGGCAATTGAAACACAGAGGGAAAGATTCTGTCCTCTGCTCCTGTTGGCCCAAGAATGAAGAAGAAATTCAAAATTGATTGCACCCCTTTGTCCCATTATATGTAACAACAGCACTTCCCACCATAATGGTTAAAAATAGGGAAAAGACTTGCTGAGAAACTCAGTGTTGAGCTTATCCATATGGATGTTTTTCTGATTCCCATGTCACTCCTTAATCTTCTTGCCATACATCCAGTTCAACTAAAAATACAAGACTTGCATATTATATCACAGAATTATAGAAAATTGTAGAGTTGGAAGAGACCATGAGGATCATCGAGTCCAATCCCCTGCAATGAAGCTGTCCCATAGGGGGATCAAACCTGCAACCTTGGCATTATCAGTACCATGCTATAACCAACATACATTTTATATTCATTATTATACTTCAAATATTATATGAATATCATAAGTTTATGAGTATACTTACACCATAAGTATATAATGTTTGATTGTATTTGATTGTAATTGATCTTTTATATTTATATTTATATCTTTTATATTGTTATATTTTATATTGTTTTATGCAAATCCTTAGAGGCTTTCATTGATTAACCAGGATTTAAATCTCATCAAAATAAATTAAAAGGCAGACCCAGACCTGCTTAGCTTCAATAATCAGATAGTTTTATGTGCCTTTAGAGCATACTCTGCTCTAAAGAAGGAAAGGAACCAAAGAAGGAACATGCATGCTACCCTCAGTTCTTGGAAGGAAGGGTATGTTATAAATGCAATAAATAATAACTGGATCAGTGATCCAGGTAGCCCACCATCTTGTTTCCAGCAATGGTCCACAAGCAAGGCGTGAAGTCAATGTTCTCCCCTGTTGTTTGTCCCCTGCACCTGCTATTCAGAGATGTTGTGTGTCTTGACATGAAGGTTTCACTCAGCCCACAGGCTGAGAGCTTTTGAAAGTAATAATTTCTGCTTCAGTATTGCTGTTCCAGGAACCAGCCATGACTTCTAGAACTGGGCCTGGAGTCCATAAAGATGATTGCCGCTGATTATCCAAGAGGCAAATAAAAGCAATATGCACCCGATTCCCACCATTTCAGACATAAAAGCATGACAACAATCTTGTTTTCTGTGCGACTGGTCACTGGGCGTATTTCGATCTGCCTGGAGAAGTAAATTACCATTCCCGAACAGAATCGTTTCCGGGCATCCTGTTTTACATTTCTTTAATGCTTCATTACAAACAAAATCAATGTAGCGTGAATAAACAGAAGTCTGGCAAATGGGCAGGGGCTGTACCTCCCTTTGCTAGCTGCTGATACACATCTGTAGATGGCTTAGACTTTGATTAGAGTCAGCCCAACTGTAGGCTGTGACTTCTTTCATGGCAACGGCTGCCTGGAATTGCATGTGTATAATGTACTGTAAAGGGGCCAAGCAGAAACTGGAAGTGATTGTAAAATATATCCCACATTGAAAAGTCCATGTGCTTGGGTTTTTCAAGGCTGCATATATGTTCGTATTTTTAATGAATTCAAGGGTGTGCTAAGATAAACCCTATTATATTGGCATTTGCAATATAGGAAGCTAATATTGGAATCCCATGCACACTTACCTGGGAGGAAGTCTCATGGACTTAATGTGACATTTATTTGTTTGTTTTATTTATACCATTTTCATACCGCTTAATATAGTAAAAACATCTCTAAGCAGTGTACAGAAAACTGAAGCAACACCTGACAACAAAACTATTACCAAAATATATGAATGTTACATGAATGCAAAGTTTCTAATATATAAAAATCAATATCAAGTCATTTTCTTTTTGACACACCCTCCTTCTCAGTCTCCGGGTTCTCGCCCCGGGTCCAAACACCCACAAAAGTCTCACAACGAGAAGAGTTCCTGGAAACAGGGGACACCATGCTAGTCCTATAATCTAGACTTGCTTTTTATGGGCAGGCACAAAGTGGATGGTAGTTCCTCAGACTGCCCACCTCACTCAGTTCCATGTACAGCAGCTAAACTCAAAAGTCAGTCAGTTAAGGATGTTTTCAGTCTTTGGCAAAGCCACTTCCGCCTCGAGGAGGAGGAGGGGTTGTGGGCTTCACGGCCCTCCCATGTGCACAGGGTGGTGGGAGGCCAGCCCTGCGTGACTGGGTGATTCCCGGCTGCGTCACGCCCCTAGCCAGCCAATCGGGTTGGTCCGGGGGTGTGGCCTGCCCCATAAAGGCAGGACGCAGCCGGGCATCTCCCTCTGGCAGTTAAGCATTGGAATAGTTCTGTAGATGGAAAGAGGGGAGCTGGCACCATCACCTGCCCTGCATATCAAAGGATTGTCTGTTAAAGGATTCCTGGGGCGTGGCCCTGTCCAAAGCCTAGGGAGGTTAGGGCCTAAGGCACGCCCCCTATCAGTGACCCCGGGGGAGCTCCTAGTTGATGTGAATCATCAGGATAACCTCTACTGGTGGTTAACCCTTCCCGGACTTCCAGCAAACGGGCTTGAGTCAGATATAGTCGGTTAGGTCCAATGCCTAAGCCAATACCGCTCATCACTTGTAACCAATAAAGTTGTGACCTTTTTTAGCCCATTAACCTTAATAATTGTGTCATGTGTCATTATTTCTACCTGGGGGAGGGGGGTCAGCAACTCGCCACACAATCCCAATATGAACTAGCAACCTGCGTCTCTGAGACCAAGCTGTGTTGAAGAAGCCGTATGCTGCAGGCCTCTTAGCCAACATAAACGGACTATCTCAGATTTAACACTAATCAGGTCCTGAATTTAGATTGTAAACTTATTGGGACAGGACATCTGTCACATTTCATGTGGATGTCCACATTCCACTTGATGTCCAGTGTGGGGTAGGACTTTGAGTGTTAAGACTACGAACTGAGAGATCAGGTTTCAAATCTGCAGTCGGACATGAATGGTGGTGTAGAGTGGGTTGCCAACACCCAGTGCCACATGGAGGGGGTGGGTGAGAGGGAAACAGATGAAGTACTCATGTGCATTCAACTGCCTAACAGCATCCACATCATTCAGGAGATCGCAGCCACAGAGATAAGAAAAGAAGAGTCGTTCTGTTGTCTGGAGAGGTTACTTCCTGGTTCACATGGACAAGCCGTTTTCGACAGAGCATAGCAACAGAAGCACACAGCTGTAGTGAGTGAGGCAGCACCAGATGTTGAAATTTTGTGCCCCTAACAAATTTGCTCCTGGGGAAACTCCCACCCCACTCTACGCCACTGGCCATGGGTGACCTTCCCTGGGTGACGCTCTTAGTCAAACCTACATTGCAGGGTCACTGTGCGGATAACATGGGGAAAAGGGGAACCCTGAGTGTCACCACAAGCAACTTGGACTAAATGTGGAATATAAATGCAACAACAAAAATAAAAATCAGAAGTAGGTAACCCCCAGTCCAGGGCTTGATCTGCCCCAAAAGCAATTTTCTCTCCCCCCATAGACCTTACCAACCCTGGCAAATAAAGAAAACAAATGGCATAGTAGCCACCAAGCTTAGGTGGTCATAGAGATTTAAATTTCTCTGTCCAGCCCTGCGCCCTGATGTACATCATCCTGCTCATTCATCAGATTGATCACAGATGGAGCTCATGGTGCACTTGCTGAAATCCCCTCTATTATGGGATGCGGGTGGTGCTGTGGTCTAAACCACAGAGCCTAGGGCTTGCTGATTGGAAGGTCGGCGGTTCGAATCCCTGCTAAGGGATGAGCTCCTGTTGCTCGGTCCCTGCTCCTGCCAACCTAGCAGTTCGAAAGCACGTCAAAGTGCAAGTAGATAAATAGGTACCACTCCGACGGGAAGGTAAATGGCGTTTTCATGCACTGCTCTGGTTCGCCAGAAGCGGCTTAGTCATGCTGGCCACATGACCCGGAAAAACTGTCTGTGGACAAACGTCGGCTCCCTCAGCTAGTAAATCACCTTTACCCCTCTATTAAAGGTGTGAGTGTCCCATCCTCTTTTTGCATCTCACCATCCTAAGGCAAAAGATGGTGAAAGTTGAAGAACAAGCGGAGACCTGGGAGAAACACTGCTCAGAATCTAACGCTTCTAGCTGAACAAATGAGACCAGTGTTCTGTTTGTTTATTAACCGCCCGATTGGCAGGCAGGGGTTTCGTTGCGCATGTGTGTGTCAAGGTTGTTAAACAAAGGAAGCAAACAAGGCGACACTTGCAACGGCCTCTTATACGGACAGGCCCTTCTCCTGTTTGATCGAGACGTTTACCAACTCTTGCATTTAAATGGGTTAACAATTAACCCAAGACCAAACAATAGGAATGTTATTGGTGCAGCAAATTATGCCCAGTCCAAAAGAAGTAAGTCAGAGCTGGCAGCTCTTTGGGGGCGGGTGGTGAGTTGTGGAGAGACTGGGAAGTGATTGCCGTCAGCATACCAAGGCTATATAACACTGCTTCATATCATTGATAGGGTTCCAATAGAAAACCCAGACCTACCACCAATCCTAATGACAGATACTTTGCTAACATGGAATATATTCAAGCAATACACTTCCTATTTCAGGGATGGGGAATCTATGGCCCTCCAGATGTGGTTGGACTACAAATCCCATCATCCTGAGCCATAGGACATGCTGGCTGGGGCTGATAGGAACTGGAGTCCGATAGCATCTGGAGGGCTACAGGCTCGTCATCTCATTCATCCCTGCTATAAGGGTTGCTTGGTCCTTCATGAAAATGGTGGTTGGTAGAGCTTCTTGGCTTGGTCTCAGAGAACGAGCATGATAAAATGGGTGGAAATAGGATTTCACTGGAGCCCTTTTCTGATGACAGAGGCATGGCCATGACAACCACAGGAAAACTAACAAAACTCTCACAATTTTCTGAGTTAACGGGGTTGCAATTTTTTCCTGGAAACAATTAACATGGATGGAGATGAGCACTAGACTTCTGCTAGATTCCACTAGATCTCCAGAAGTGGCTTTTAAATCATGTGGAAGATCATATAAAAAGTGAAAATTATCAGATCAGGAAAGGTCAGGAAAACAGAATAAAGTCATGATAGCTACAGGTATTTAGAACATCTAGGGACTCAGCTACATTACTCACATTACACCACTATAACTGTGTTATAAACATGTGACACTAGATGGTGCAGTAGAGCACCTGTGTGTAGATCCAGCCCAGGTTGAGGGGCACATACCACTGAATATATCAGTGGCTGAGGAGCAACAGCAGGATGGGACCTTCAAGCCCCACTCTGCTATAGGGGTGAAGGGGAAATTATCTTATGTTATCCAAACCAATACACAAACCCAAACACAGCTATGCTTTACAATTCACATTGTCAAAATGTGTGATATAGTTATCTCTGGGGGAAATTTGTGAAGGCTGATTTTGAGATGTATCCCTGTTTTCTTTGCTGTAAGCCATTTTGAGCCTTATTGTTTATGTGGAAGGGTGGCATACAAATGAGGTGAATTATGGTTATTATTCTCCCACCCTTCACCCTAAGGTCCTAGAATTTGCCAAAGCAATGTAAATTAAGCACAGTTCCAGAACAAATTACAATATATTGGGGGGGGGATTGCTTGTTAAAATGTTTATATTGGGCAAACTAAAATGAGTATACAGTGGTACCTCGGGTTACATACGCTTCAGGTTACATACACTTCAGGTTACAGACTCCGCTAACCCAGAAATAGTACTTCGGGTTAAGAACTTTGCTTCAGGATGAGAACAGAAATCGTGCGCCAGTGGCATGGCGGCAGCGGGAGGCCCCATTAGTTAAAGTGGTGCTTCAGGTTAAGAACAGTTTCAGGTTCAGAACGGACCTCCAGAATGAATTAAGTACTTAACCCGAGGTACCACTGTATTAGGAGCAATGCGCATGGAAAAATTGGGCAACTTTATCCAAACACGGAAACAGAAATAGGGTGAAGTGAACAACTGAGAGCAACCAGTGTTGGGAGATATATTCTCCCCTACATTACCAACGCATCTGGTTGTCCATCGTGGGAAGTAGACACTGGATTGAATGCCCCGTTCATCTGATCATTCATCTGGGCCCTCCTTAAGGGTTTACACTAAGCAAGATGGAAAGATACTAACAAAAGAATAACATTCCTCCTGAGATCCAGTATCCTGCTTAAGTAAGAACACCGCCAGAGTGCTTTTATAAAAGTTCTGTTGAAAGCCTTCAAGTTCCAGCCTGGCTTTGGCACGAGAAGCAGTCTTTAAAGATTTTATTGATATTATTTTTACTGGGCTGGTTTGAAGTAATGGCATACCATTAAACTGGTACGGTCGGCACAGAAATATTTCACACAGCTGGAGGCTGTCAGTGCTGGGAATGGTGAATTAAGAGGCTGCAAACAAACAGTCCACTGGAAGCATTTGCAGGCGCCCTGGCGCAGGTCCAGATTTATTATTATGATTTCCCTGGCATGCCAGGAAGGAGGGCTCTGTTTCAGACCTTGGTTCTGATTCTGTTCCATTAACTGACCTTTCAGGTCTGCGTTTTTCACATGCGGTGCCTTAAAAACACCCATTAAGATGTATATTTGAGGCTGCTTTCAACAGCAGCTATACTGTGCATTCCATTCCTTAAGCTTTATGGCAGAATCATCAAGCAAGCCTACTCCAGTACAAATCAGTCTTACTCAAACAGTCTTACACAAACTTTGCAGAATTGTGCCTCCAAAGTCATTCCTTGGTTGGGGGCCTGTGCGGATTCAGCAACAAGAGACTCAGGAGCTACGAATGGTCGAATCTGTCGGTTTCGGTTTCCCTCAGTTTCTTATTTTTTTCCAAACTTAGGCGGCATTCAGGCATGGGGTTTATTGGGTTCGTTTTACTGGTTACAATGCTAGCACTTCTGTCCCAATCCGCAACGTGCCTTTTAATTATTTGTTTGTTTTTTTATTATATTTCTTTTCACTTACATGTGTCAGAAAGCAGCTTACATACAATAAATAATAACATAGTAGAACACCACAACCCAAACATAAATCATATAAAATAATTAACAAATCATCAGTAATACAACCACCTTCTATAAAACCTTCTATTAACGAAACAACTTAAAAAACTGGCTAACCACAAGAAAAGCCATATTATATAAAATCCACAAAGCACTACAGTAAACCTAATCCACAAAACAACATTAACAGACAAAAACTTCGTTATCTGTTGTGTTATGGAACTGTGGCTTTTTGACTGATACCAGGATCCCAGTAGTGATGTATGGAAGTGAGAGCTGGACCATAAAGAAGGCTGATTGCCAAAGAATTGATGCTTTTGAATTATGGTGCTGGAGGAGACTCTTGAGAGTCCCATGGACTGCAAGAAGACCAAACCTATCCATTCTGAAGGAAATCAGTCCTGAGTGCTCACTGGAAGGACAGATCCTGAAGCTGAGGCTCCAATATTTTGGCCACCTCATGAGAAGAGAAGACTCCCTGGAAAAGACCCTGATGTTGGGAAAGATTGAGGGCACAAGGAGAAGGGGACGACAGAGGACAAGATGGTTGGATAGTGTTCTCGAAGCTACCAGCATGAGTTTGACCAAACTGCGGGAGGCAGTGGAAGACAGCAGTGCCTGGCGTGCTCTGGTCCATGGGGTCACGAAGAGTCGGACACGACTAAACGACTAAACAACAAGGCTACCACACGAAAATTCATCCTAAGTGTAGGTGGTATGAACATGCAAACTCCTATGCTTTTCTGATTTGACTGGGTGGCAATTGGATTTTTTTCTGGAAACAATTCACATGGAAATAAATGCTAAACTTACACTAGATTTCCCTAGATTTTGAGAAGTGGATTTTACGCCTTGTGAAAGATTGCCTAAAATTAGCAGGTAAGGATATAGCAGGAAAACACAATGAAGTGCCCTCTGAATGCAGCCTGGAATTCAGTTCTCCACATTTCTGCAGCAATTTGCAAATTTTTCTTTTTAAAAAAATCCTCATGAGAATTTGTCAGCATTTTAGGGTACATTTCTCCTCTTTTGTATGCAGTTTTGACCAATTTACACATTTTGCAAGCAATTTCCCCTAAGATAATGCATTTTGATGTGTTAAAACTCATTCAGATGTTATTGGACTCCAACTCCCATCACACATGAGCTTTGGCCAGGTTGACTGGGGTTGAGTCCAACAGCATCTAGAGAGACACAAGCTTAACACTCCTCTTCTGTACAATGGAATGGAATGTCTTCAAATCCTCTCCAAGATAACACTGCTTGTAAACTGGTACTTGGGTCAACCCAAGGAAAAGAAGTACTTCAAGAATCAAACCTTAGTTGAGGAGCAGAGCATGCTGGGACATGATGGCTGAAAAACCAAAACTATTTGTTCTTGTGCTCCAGCACCATGCCTCAATGTATTCATTAAAGTCTGGCAAACTTTCATATGAATGCACAAGAAAAGGATGGTTGTTGGCTCACTTGCTTGCAAGAAAGAGATTTGATGCTATACCCCAGACCTATTTCATCAGATCAATATGTACCATATGCCATGGCAAAAGTAAAACAACTTGATTTTGGAAATATATTGAGATAGTGGTACAACTTATTGATTGTCTATGAAGTGAACCAAGTCATTCTCACCCCTGCCATTTGAAGATGGCATAATGAAGTATCGGGCGTCTTAATTATAGAGCTGCTATCTATGGCATTTTGTTTAGCATGGATGCTTTGAAAAGTGTCACCAAAAATATGAATGGGGAAAATTTGACTGAGTTTCCATTTTATTGATTAATTAATTAACCTGCTCTTCCTCCCAAAGGAGCTCAAGGAGGCACACAACGAAGTAGTAAAACAATACAATTAAATTTTTAATTCTAAAAAACTTATTTAACACAAGCATTTAAAAACAGTCACATGTTCTCACAGCTAATAATTTAAAACTTTGGCCCTCAAATGCCTGGGTGAACAGCAATTTGTTTAAATACCTCCAGAATGTTAACAATAATGAAGACAGATTCATCTCAGCAGGGAGGGCCTTCCACAAATGAGGAGCCATCACTGTAAAGGCCTTGTCATGGATGAATGCCAACTGGGCCTCACCCAACAGTGGTACCATCACTTACCAATTCTAACTTCCCAAAACAATTCGTGAACCGAAGTGCAGCTATACACTGAAATTCACATTTTCCTGAATTTTCTGATGCAGCTCTCAAACAAACAAAAAGTTTGCATATGCATATATTAGGAGAAATAGTCCACTAAAAATCATATATTGGTGAAAATAAATACTGGGGAAAGGGGCTTTCAAAATCTATATTAGACAAAATTGTTACAAAAAAGGTGTGCATATTAAAAGAAACAATCACTAAAATGATGGAAAATCTTTATGATATCTCTAGACAAAAGATTGGAAAAATAAGTAACTGAGAGAAACTGAGGTTGCCCATCCCTACCCAGAAACATAAAAAGAAGAACAATAGTTGACACTGAAGAAGCAAGCCACTGTGCAAGTTGAGTCTTGTAGTTTTTTTACCACATGCTGCTAAAATAAGCACTTCTGAGTGCAGTTTAAGTACCCATTTCTATTTTAACTTCTCCCAGAGAAGCATTCTCTTGTCTTGCAGCTCTTTCCTCTCAACCTGTTCAGGAAAAACGCTTTCATTAATTATTGTTTTCAACTGAAGGCTAATTTACAAATTGTGAATGAATCAGATTTTTTTTTACCCTTAGGGAAAAAAATGCCCTTTGTTCACTCTTGCTTGCTTCCTGCTTACTATTTATAGCTGACCCGAGCCAGATTCATTTAATGTTCTCTAGCAGATAGCAATTCTGTGTGTTTTGTCTGGGTTTCCTCTGCTTTCAACAAGAAGAATTCTGACTTCATTTAGAGTCACTTCTTGTGAAAGTCAGGCTTTCCTTTTATTTGCGGTGCCATGGACTTGGGCAGAAGAGGGAGGGCATGCAGGACACACCCCAGAAATGTGTCCATCAGACAAAGAATAGTTGCCTCCTTTGCTCTGTCTTGAGGATGCAACATTCCTGCCCTCAGACTTGGAGGACTCCGTCACAGATGTCCCAGTGACATCAAAGTCTCTCTTGTTCTAACGTAAGAAGAGCCTGCTGGATCAGGCCATGTCAGGGACATGCCCAGCAGAGAGGAATTGGCTGCACCTGAAGAAGAAGGAGGAGGAGGAGGAGTTTGGATTTGATATCCCACTTTATCACTACCCGCAGGAGTCTTAAAGCAGCTAACATTCTCCTTTCCCTTCCTTCCCCACAACAAACACTCTGTGAGGTGAGTGGGGCTGAGAGACCCACTAGCCCACGGTCACCCAGCAGCTGCATGTGGAGGAGCGAAGATGTGAACCTGGTTCACCAGATTACGAGTCTACCGCTCTTAACCACTACACCACACCTGAATCTCCACCTGCAGAGGAGGAGGAATTGGCTGCACCTGAGTTGCCAAGAAGTAGGAGGCAGAGCAAGCGATTAGAGCAGAGGCAGTCCAGCAGGAGGCGGGGAAGAACGTGGCGTATATCTGGCCTTGGGAGAGGTCAGAAGCCAGTCAAGTCAACTGACTCTGATGGTGAAGGATGAGTTGTGGAAACTTGGACTGCTGTAAGCCTGATATTGAGAAATAAACCTCAGCTACTTAAACTGCCAGCATTCCGTGTCTTGTGTGGGAGAAGCTCTAAACCTGACAGGCCAGTGGCTCATCTTGTCCAGCATCCTGTTCTCACAGTGGCCACCCAGATACCTGTGGGAAAACCTCAAGTAGGACCCAAGCAGAAAAGGACTGTCCTCTCCAATGGTTTCTAATAACTGGTATTCATAAGCCAGGCATTTGATGGCTGAAATTCCTGTTCCTAAGATGGAAAGAAGAAAAGGTCCCTGCCAGAGAAGAATGACAGATCCAGTTGGTGGACTATGCTGAAATGGCAAAAATGACCAGAAGAATCAGAAATCAGGAAGACCAAAGTTTTAATAAGGAATGGGGGAAATTTATAATCTATTTTAGAAAGCGTGTTCTCCCTAAAATGAGAGCGCGGGTTGCGGTGTGGGCCACCAGGCCAGCCCTGTGTTGCCAGGCAGGTTAATGGCTATTGCCTGGTGCAACGATTGGCTGACCGGGTTGCTGGGGGAAATTGCATGTAGCAAATTGGTGGGTGGGACCATAGTCTTTAAATATTGGGGCACTCTGCCTTTTTGCTTTCTCTTTTAGCAGAGTGCATTGGATCACCCGCCCGCCCGCCAAGTGTTCTGGTTGACCTTGCTTTGCCTGTCATGGGGTCGTCTGCCTTGGTGCAGGGGCCTAGTAGGAATTTTGCCATTTGGCTGATTGGCTGGTGCCATTTGGTTTTTGCCTACTACTTATCAATTCGTCACAACTTGTAAGGTTGCGGTTAGGCATTGGTTATAAAAAGCTGGTGGTGGAGGGGTCAGGATAGGCCGTGCCTGCCCCTCCAATGGTGCTGGAAGGGAATTCCGTTAAAGGAATCCTGGGGCTTGCCACGATTTCGTCCAATCCCTGAAATGGGACCAGGGCCGGCAAGCCTTGGGGAGCTGGTTGGGTGAGCGGTGAGGGACTGACGCTCAGCTCAACTGATCCCCAACATTGTCTTTCCCTTCAACTAGCTTTTGATGGAATTCAGAATGTCACTTCTGTCCCAGGCAGGGGGACAGATAGTCATAACCAATGTCTAAGCAACCACTCACAGATTTTGTATTTTAATAAAGTTGTGGCCAAAATAGTGCCCAAAAACCTAAAACTAAAATTACGTGTGATGTGTGAATTATTTTGAGGGGTGGCTTGGGGACCTACACATGCAAACGATTGTAAACAGCTAAAATAGTTAGTGAGATTGGAAGGACACTTGTAGTTTAATGGTGAATTTTGGACATAATGGAGATGCAAAAGATTTGGATTATTATAAAAGATGCAGGAGGAAAGGACTAACAATAGGACCCACAAAGAGGAAGAGGGAAGTCCAGGGCATTATGTGGAATCTTGTTTCTATATTGTATGTTGATATGTTATTGTAAAATTTTAATTTTAATTTAATTTGCTCTGAGGCTGAGAACTATGGCACTCGCCCTCCCCCAACAAGTAGGCGATGCATCTCCAGGCCAACAAAAATGCACCATCAAAAAGAAATCGCAATTCTTTGTTCGTGATCTTTGATTCTTCTGTAAATTTAGAACTTTCACAATCAAAACATGCAGAGAAAAGAGAGTGAGAGTAAAAGAAGGGGGCACAGCAATTCCATATGCTCATGTGACAAGTCTAGATGCAGATTTAGAAATAAGCACAGCCATTTAAACAAAGCAGGTGCTCTACCACGCATCAACTGATGATGCAATCTGCCCTTCTCTTCCAACACTGGGTGCCCCAGCCCTCTCTGATAGGGATCCTGCAGAGGTCTCCTGGCAGAGAGCACAAAAAGGGCTTGCTTGCATGAACATGCTTTCCCATTCACTTCATCAGCTGGTCCAACAGCACCTCATCCCTAGAAAACACATGGAGAATTTCTACTGAAGTAAATGGGAATCTTGTACACTCATTAGCACTCCCATGCCTACAGGAAAAACCAGAGCAAAGTGATGAAAAGGCAGATGCTCAAAGAACTGCATGCGTAGTAGGCTCTAGCTGAGTGGAAACAGATGCCTTGGAATCATGCAATAGCTGCTTAAAGGCTTACCACTGTCTAAATACTCAGATTATGGGCATAATCCACTGGGAACATCTGTATTCTGGTGTATTTCACATTCCTGGATTGTGCCCTTAATGGATCTACCAAGATTTCTGGATCCAGGTGGCTGACATTTTAGTGCAAATCCCTATAGCTCTTTGGCAGTATTTTTTAAACAACCTTTATCATAATGAAATCCTCAAGTTAGTCATGTATTTGCCTGTCCTCAGCTTTAGCATTTGTTTTCCCTAAAAATATATGGAGCATATTTAAGGTTTGAGACTGGATTTCTTGGGTTATGGGTTAAGGGTGTGAGGAGGCAGCCTGTCTGAACAGTGAAGACATAAAATCACGCAGCTGAGCATAATAAGTGAAAGTACATGTTCTGCACTCTGGCTTTGCCAGGGTGCCAATTTTTATTTTTATTTTAGTTTTTCCAGGAATCATCAGAGCACAGGATCAAAAGCTTCCATCATTTCTTCTGCACTCAGGATTCTGCATGAATTATCTGATTGTAGAAGCCATTTTCTGAGTACAGTGCAATTCTAATAGCAGATCCTTAAAAAATATTCTTTGGGGAACGAGGACAAATTTTTTTTGCAAAGAGGTACTATTTTATTGATTGTGCCACACACACGTGAATGAACACAGTTGTAGACTACTGGTCATTTATCATGGAAAGATACTTTAGGTTAAATTGATTTCATTTGAGAGTTGTTGTTGTTTTTTAGTCATTTAGTCGTGTCCAACTCTTCGTGAGCCCATGGACCAGAGCACGCCAGGTGCTCTTGTCTTCCACTGCCTCCCGCTGTTTGGTCAAACTCATGCTGGTAGAGTTAGCACTTTGGAAACATTTGTACATGAGAATGCTCATTGCTTGTTCACCAGTTCCTCTTCCTGTTGTCACTAGGATTTTCTTTTTCCCAGCTTAACAGAAAACAATGGCATAAAAAAGGTCCACTATTTCTGACTTCAGGGTTGATAAATGACTTTAAGGACATGTAAAGAATAGTACTGTAAGCTTGGTGGGTTGAGCTAGATGATCAAGCAGAAGACTGCTATAAAGTGGTTGAAACAGTTGAACAGACCTGGCTGGTAACATCCTTTTGTTAGGAAAACTGGGGCAATATGTTGTCATGGGAACTAGTTGCTAGGCCATCTTCCAGAAAAACTAGGAAATAGCCAGAGACGGTTTTGGAATGGATCTTGGCTTCTCCTTCATAATGTGATCATAATGTGCATTCAGACATTGGTTTTATTGTGTCAGTCTTCCTGGTTAGAAACTGGTACCGAAGTGCCTGTATCACATTCCTTTCACATTGCATTACCTGTTGTTTTATGGAACTTAAAAAACACACAGATGAACCTCCATGTTGCGCTAGATTTCATTCCTACCAATGGCCATGGTGTGATACAATAGTGTGTGTCAACTGATAGGGCTGGCAAGTCAAGAACATCCCAGACCCTGAGATTTCAGGGCCCAAACCTGAGAATTTGGGGGGACCCATGGTGAAATCATGAGGGTGAGTCCTGGAGATGGAAGTTAATTGGGGGAGAGAAACAGAGGAGGGCAGATTCGCCCAGAGATCCATGCTACAGAGAATCAGCAGTCAGCTCCTGCCAAGCTGAAGCTTGCAAGCTGTCTCCACAGTCTCTCTCAAGTCTCTCATGCACACACACACACGCACACACACACACACACACACACACACACCTGGAACCTTCAGGCTAGAGCTGGAGGCCTAGCAACCCCATCATTGGGCATATTGCCACCCTTTATGTGCACATGAGCAAACTTTAAATTTCATTTCAGGCAAAAACCTTGGTATCAACTCTGAATGACTTTCTAGTAATTTATTCCCCAAAAACTATAGAGCAAAGCCTGGGCTTCCCCAGTAGATTTTATTTTGAGCTGTGAAGTGGTGCAAGGTTGCAACATTATTGTTTTGGGAAGCTTTTAATGTGTGATGTTCTGTTGTATTTTTGTATATTGTGCCATTCTGTGTTTTATTTCAAATTCATGGCTCAGTATGCAGTTCCCCTATTTTGTATTTTAACTCATCTCTCTTAACGTGTCAGAACATGCTGCAAGTTGGATTGACAGAATATTTTGATCTTATTTCTGAAAGCACCTCACCTTTCTCATTAATCTGAGATGCCATGAAGGCTGTGCTGCTAGTGACTCTTTCAAGCTGAACATGATTTCCTCTCCCTTCTGGCATATCGCATTATAAACAGAAATTAAGGAGCTGGAGATGACATAAATCTTTCAGATCCTATAGGGTCCTAAATTCAATTCCGGGTATCTCCGGGTAGGACTGGAATAAACCTCTGCCTGAAACCCAGACCCGTGTAGACAATACAGAATTAGCTAGACCAATGGTCTGACTCAGTATAAGACAACTTCCTATGTACCAAATTTTAACTAGCATTATAAATAGTTTACTCATAGTTGCAGGCAGTTGGAAAAGAAGACTGTTTTCAAAACCTGCGGGAGATAAGAGGCAGTCCACACTGCACTGTTACCATTCTCTCGCATAAAATCCATAACTGCTCTGCAATGCTAACATTTATTTATATCTCTTATGTTTACCACTTTCTACCTGTACTTTCCAGCAACTGGCATTCAGAGGCAATATATAGAGACCGCGGCCTGTTGAGGCACTGCCACAAAACCACACAAATCTCATTGAGGCAGAAAAAAACTTCATCTAACACAAAAACCCTAAACGACTTTCCCAATACATGCTAATCAGATCTGGGAAAGAAGAATTTCTCCTGTCTAGGCATGCACTGATAATATGCCAATAAAATTAAAATGTAAATTGTGTCTCTGGTGCCAGTTCTCATATTTATTGATATTTAAAGATCTGCTGGTGTTCCGATCTAATGTTATAAATTTGGGGTGGAGTATAAGTTCAGGGTTTCCAGTCATGGCTGGCATCAACACCTCTCATCTGCACAGTGCCCTGGCAATGCCCAGTGCTGATGCCTGTCTCGCCTCCCACCTCAATTTCTTTTGCACAACCAGCACTCTGAATATTGCCAGAGTGCATCAAGCAATGCTTTTAATACCCCACCATTCCCCTCAGTACACTGGGGCAGGGTGGGGAAACTCAGGCCAAGGGGACCATGTTCAATGTGGTTCTCCAAGCATCTCTATGTGGCCCCCAAGATTCTCCCCAGGCTGTATCCCTCACCAGCCCTACCTTGCATCCACCATGAGTGTTTGTGCCTGGGTGGAAGGTGTCCTTGTAGTGGTTAACAGTGGTGGACTAGTAATCTGGTGAACCGGGTTCAATTCCCCACTCCTCCACATGCAGCTGCTGGGTGACCTTGGGCTAATCACACTTCTCTGGAGTCTCTCAGCCTCACATCACAGAGTGTTTGTTGTGGGGGAGGAAGGGAAAGGAGATTGTTAGCCGCTTTGAGACCCCTTAGGGTAGTGATAAAGCAGGATATCAAATCCAAACTCCTCCTCCTCTTCTTCTTCTTCTTCTTCTTCTTCTTCTTCTTCTTCTTCTTCTTCTTCTTCCTCACCTGGATGGAAAATAGAGAGGGTTGGGTGGGTGTAGTCACTAGACTACTGTTGAAAGGTGAAAATTGCATCCATTCAAACACCCATTTCTGCTTCTAGCTCCACCCACCACTGAAACATGTCACCCATAAAAGTTGCCCAGAAGAGGAAGACAAAGGTTCTCCCACTCATATTCACTGATCATAGAACTCTAGAGTTGGAAGAGACCCTGAGGGCCAACCCCCTACAATACAGGAATCTCAGCTAAAGCATCCATGACAGATGGCCACCCAACCTCTGCTTAACCCCCCCCCCAGGAAATAGAGTCCACAACCTCCCGAGGGAGTCTGTTCTCACCGTCAGAAACCTTTTCCTTGTGTTTAGTTGGAATCTCAAAGCCATTGGTTTGAGTCCTACCCTCCAGAGCAGAAGAAAACAAGTTGCTCCCTTGATTCGTTTCACCTGTAAAGGTTGCCCTTGGTTTGGGGGGGTATTGTGGAAAATCCCTCACCCTGGTTTTGGGGTATTATGGGAAATTAAATAGTGTGGCTAGGCTCAGCTGCCCGGTACTCTTCTGAGTACTTATTCTGCACTCAGCTGGTAAGCCCACTGACAAAGGGGGAGACGTACCTTAGGGACCCTCAGGCCTAGACAAAGAATTTTTTTGTGTTTGGGTGCTGAAGTTCCAAAAGGCAAACAAGTTTAAAATGATATTATCGTCCTCCTTATTGAGTTCACACACACTTTCTAACATTACGACACTTGAGGAGCAGTCCAGCAAATGTCACATTGGATGTGAATATGGGAAATTGGAGTTGAGTTTCATTTCTGGCAGGGATATATTAACAGAATAATAGAATCATAGATTTGTAGAGTTGGAAGGGACCTGGAAGGCTCTCTAGTTGAACCCTCTTCAATGTAGGAATCTCAACTAAAGCATCTGTGACAGAGGTCCATCCAACCTCTGCTTAAAAACCTGGTTTGGACAAATCACTTTTGAAGAGGGAAGGGCATGAATCTCCATTTTTCTCACATAACACTAACCATGTGAGCATAGGAGCCAACTCCTAGTGGCCGAGGTCTATTCGCCCACCCCCCCTAAAATATTTGAGGGGGCTTGGTCCCTCCCACCCAAATTGATAGGCATTGCCATTCAGATTCAAATGGTGTGCGTGCACCACATCATGTGATCGATTATGCAGGGCGGGGCTTACCTGCTACTCCCCAAATAGTTTATTCAAGTCTGGCATTTCTGCATGTGAGAGAGTGATGGGGGGGTGAGAGAATGGGTGTTTATACATCCAAAATCCATTTCTGCTATACACTGGTACCTTCGGTTACAAACGCTTAGGGTTACAAACATTTCAGGTTACAGACTCCGCTAACCCGGAAGTAGTACCTCAGGTTAAGAACTTTACTTCAGGATGAGAACAGAAACCGAGCGGCGGAGTCCCCATTAGCTAAAGTGGTACCTTAGGTTAAGAACAGTTTCAGGTTAAGAACAGACCTCTGGAACAAATTAAGTTCTTAACCAGAGGTACCACTGTACATACCTAGTTCGCTTCAGCATCTGTTTCTAATGATTTTTATAAAACCAGTCTCGCCATGGGGGAGCGTTCAATATATTGTGAGCTTTTAGTCACAAAATGCCCTAAGAGTTAAGGAGGGGGCCCCTCCCCAAATGCACTATCTGAATTGTGTGTGGTCATTTGGAGCCATGGCAAGAAGATTAAGGCCATCTTTATGTGGTAAGGCATTGTCATCCTTTCTGGCAGAAACGCAACGAAACTTGAGAAAGTGCCTAAATCATGCCCAAAGCTTGTGAAGGAGAAACTATTTAGACAGATGCTTCAGGATACGCTGGGCCTGTGAAACAGAAACAGGCTTCTAATGATAGTGGAGGGCTCTTTGTACTGTAGAACGTCCAATGATGTAAAACACCACTCTCTCGACACGTCATTACCTCATTAAATAATGGAATGCAGCACAAAGGATGGCTGCCCTGCCCCCCAGCATATTTGGTTCAGGATAATTCTCTGTAATTTCCCCTCCTCCAAAGCATACCAAATGTGTGAACATCCGTGGCACAAACAGAAGGCTAAAATTGCCCTTCGGCAGCCAGCTATGCCAACCAGGAAAGTATGCCTTAAGATCCCGAGTCGTAATTGTGTTTCTCTCTTGATGAATGCTTTGAAAACATCTTATGTAACTTGTAAGTTAAAAAAGACGGAATAATTACAGTAATCAGAACATCGAGGGCTGGGCCAAGGCTCAGCAGAGGGTTACGGAGGAGTTGCACAAGGCAAGCAGAGATCAGCAACGATTTGGACTTCTGGGAATTGACAACCATCTTGATGAACCTCCAGAAACGCACAGTGGGCCTTTCTTTGCATTGTCCCATTATGCTGCATCAATGACTTTGCAAAACCTGAGCACGGCCCTCCAAGCCTCTCCATCTGGCCCTTTAGTCTCTCTCCCAGCCACATCTGGCTTCCCAGCCATGCCCCTGCTTTGCACCCACCTTGAGTGTTTTCGGCTGGCTGGAATGTGTGCTTGAGCTCTGATCATTTCCTTTCTTTGGATGGGTCATACAAAGGGCTGTGTGAGTGCCTTCAGAAACTAGCCCGATGTACATAAGATTTGTTTCCATTGCCCCACCCACTGTTGCCTCTGCTGCTGCCCACCTCTGACACATGGCCCCCAGAAAGTTGCACAGACGAGAATAAAAAGTTTCCCCACCCAATTTAACCACTGTATCAATGCTCCATCAATGACTTTGCCCAATTTCTCATTTGCCTTTCCTTTGGCCTCATCTAGGGATGGACAAATCGATGAATATCAGTTCCTCTCTGTTTCTCATTTTTCCACACTTAAGTTCAGTTTGCTCATTTCCAAATCAGTTTGTGAACTGATTCTTTCCGCCAAAAGTCCTTGTGAAACTTCCTTCTTGCTTTTGTGTTGCGTTTTTCTGAATAGGTACTTTTATGCAAGTAACTTTCCCTACCACTATGCCTTTCTGCACATTATTTTCAACTCATGCAGGCAATTTTCTTCACACATTTCCCTAACGCGTGCTTTTTTGTGTGTGCACAAATCTTGGCTGGATTGCATCACACACACAAAAATGGCAAAAATGCGGATTTTGAACAATAGCCATGTTTCAGTTTTTGTAGAGCTT
Source organism: Podarcis filfolensis (assembly GCF_964270895.1). Taxonomy (NCBI): domain Eukaryota; kingdom Metazoa; phylum Chordata; class Lepidosauria; order Squamata; family Lacertidae; genus Podarcis; species Podarcis filfolensis. The sequence continues at coordinate 100,038,564 of NC_139606.1, forward strand.
GTGTAATGCAAACTGAACTAATGTCTCCTCCATTTCTAGCCTAATCATGAAGTGTTGTTGTTGTTGTTGTTGTTTTAAAAAAATCTCCTTCATTCTTAGCAAAATAAGTTGGATAAGGAGATACACAACCCTGCCCCTTTATTTCTACATACATTTCTGCCTTTCCACACACTGGCATCTTAGGCTAACAATAGTCATCCGCAGATGTGAATACACAATTTTTGAGGTTCTCATCTAAATAATTATTGTGTAACTTATATTATTATTGTCCCTAATTTTGGCTTAGCCTCACGTCATCTTCCCCATCTATTTTAGCATCACAATGCAAAACCATTGTGTTGCAGCAATTGTGCAACTGCCTGCGCTGAATAATAGCTGGCGCAATCAGCAGCTACGCCCCTTTCACACATCTGACAATAATACTCTCAAACATGTTCTGTTTCTGGATCACTTTGCCACGGCAGCAAATATGTGGAATTTGCAGAAGAAATGGGAAACAAAGGGTATTAGCATCATTCTCGGTGCTAGGGAATGTGTGGCGGTTAGGCATTGGGTAAGCCTTTGTTTAATGGAGGGGAAGTTGTAGCCTCTGCCTGCCCCTCCTCAGTAAGCGTATCCTTCCTGTTAAAAGGATCCAGGGGTGTGGATCCTGTCCGAAGCCCAGACGTGGACTAGGGCCATGCCATGACCCCAATGGGGCTGCCTTGGGCTGCACCTATTCGATGTAAGACATTGTACCTATTCGATGTAAGACCCCCTTTAGTGGTTTACCCTTATTTTTACTCTCTGCAGACAAGCGGGAGTTTCACCCAATGACTGGTTTGACCCAATGCCTAAGCCAAAGCCTAAGCCTTAGCCTAAGCTGCTCACGTCTGTAACCAATAAAGTTGTGGTCTGTTTTAGCCATAAGCCTAAATACTCATGTCTGTGTGTTTATTAATCAATAGGGAACTGTGGAGCCTGGGGCCTTGACATGCAAGATAAGGTAAGGTGCAAATTTGCCAGTTTACTGTCATTATCTTTTCCACATTCTCTAGCATCAGCATGAAAGGTTGCAGAATTTGGGGCTTTTCAGTTTGGAGAAAAAGTAAGTAAGAGCTGTTGAAAATTATGCACGAAGTGGGGGGAAATGGAAAAAGTGGAAAGAGAAAGGTCCCATAACACCAGAACTCAAGGACATCCAATGAAACTGGGCGTTGGAAGATACAGAACAGATAAAAGCAAGTCCCTGCATTAGAAGAGTGGAAATAAAAGCACAAAGTATGGGGTGAACTAAGGCCACTTTCTTAACTACGGCTTAAGAACAATAAAACTCAAGAAATTTAAACCTTCTTCTAAGCTGCATAAGGGGAATGAGACTATGTGTGGGAACACAGGTGTCAACTTGACTATACCCTGTACATACCTATAGATACCTATATATATTTATAGGGATGCAGATGGTGCTGTGGTCTAAACCACTGAGGCACTTCGACTTGCCAATCAGAAGGTCGGCGGTTTGAATCCCCGCGACGGGGTGAGCTCCCGTTGCTCAGTCCCTGCTCCTGCCAACCTAGCAGTTCGAAAGCACACCAGTGCAAGTAGACAAATAGGTACCGCTGTGGCGGGAAGGTAAACAGCGTTTCCGGGCGCTCTGGCACTCATCACAGTCCTCCATGTGCCAATAACAGTTTAGTCATGCTGGCCACATGTCCCAGAAGGCTGTCCCCACCAGCTCCCTTGGCCTGAAAAGCGAGATTAGTGCCGCACCTCCTAGTTGCCTTTGACTGGACTTAACCATCCAGGGGTCCTTTACCTTACCTTACCTTATATTTATATCAATGGCACAACATTTCATGGTATCCCTGCTCATTTTAGCCCTTATGATCACAACCGTGAGGGGAAAGGAATTACACAAACTCCCATAAGTCTGCAAGCTGTGAATTCTTGGCTTTTTGACATAGCACTAATTTATAAACATAAAAGAAACATAGGCATAGTAGCTACAACAAAACGTACCACGTTTCTCAATGTGGTAGCCTAAACTAAACCAGAAAGAGGAAAAACAAGCTAGCTTCTTGGCATATGGTAACTCACATAAGCAAAAGCTACTATAAAGAATCCATTCCCTTTGCTAAGCATTTGGCTAGTTGATTGTATCCCTTCTGCAGCAAGCAAAACATACAATTGCCAACTATTGTAGCTGATAGGGCTACACTGCACATTGGCAGAAGCTTGTCGTTTTCTCATCTTTGGAACACATTTGGTGAAAGGAATGCACTTTGCTGGTGTGCAATGAATTATATAGGCAGAATGTAATGCAATTCTAGGGATGCACAATGAATTTGTTCTTTGAGAACTCCAATACAAAATGTCCTGATCTTTGCAGCTCGGTTTAATGTGCTGATCAGAGCATGGATTTCCACCAGCTTTTACACTTCTTTGGATGTTGAGACAGTTCTTGGCAGTCTAAGCATGTCAAGCTACGCAGGCGAACATATATTTTGGGAGAAAATAGAATTAAATGCATATTTAGATATGTATTTTGAAGGGGGAAGATTAAAAAAAAATGCAGACTAATGCACAATAGAATTATGGGCAAAAAAAAACCTTGCAAAAGTGAGAGAGAGACTACCTGGAGAATTGCCTTCCTCTGTGCAATACTAGTGCTGAGCTGAACCAGAGAGACACATCTTGCTAGCAACTTTCCTCCCTGCCATGCCACTTTCATTGATCATAAGGAGGCTTGGAAGTGAGTGGAAATAGTTCAACACCCATCACATGACCTTTGCCCTTCCTGACAGGGACCCCCACTCTGTCTCTCTCATTCTTTTACTCACACCACATTCTTATAGACCACAACATCCATCGTACCTAATAATAATAATAATAATAATAATAATAATAATAATAATAATTCATCTGGCTGGGTTTCCATTGGTCATGCCTAGGACTGATGGAGGTTGGAGTACAAAATCTCCAGAGAGCACAATATTGGCTGCTCCTGCTCCAGTACCATTTGGACCGTAGCAGCTGTGGCAATCCAATCCTCTCAGGTGGTTACACCTGGCAGAAGATGCATATTTGTGGTCCCAGTCGGCAGCTGCATTTGCATTGTTGTTGTTTTGTTATTTTGAAATCAGTGTCCCACTTCTGAAAATAGCTAGGCCACCAAATAGCTAATGAGATGAGGCTACAGGTGATGTCACTGGGGTGGCTGGGCAGTAGCTTCAATGGACCTTAGTGACATCAGCACATAGCCAACTCAGAGTGACTATGCAATCGCTTCATTGTTTTTGAGAAGAGATGATCAATTGGATGCAGTGGAAGGGGGGTGGTGTGATGCCAAAATAGCAGCTGGCGCAAGGGGATAGGTTAATACAGTAATATATTAAGGATGGAATAACAAATAAAGTGAATAACACAACAATAACAAAAATAATAGTAGGTAAAGAAGATCACACATGGGTGGAGGAAAGTACTGGGTTGTGGGGGAGGGAGGTGAAGGAATTAATTGAAATTGTTAAAGATTGGTATAGGATTTAAGAGATTTAATTTTTTATAAAGATTCTATAAGGAAAGCAGAAAGCAGCAAGAAATATCAAGTAAAGGTATTGGAGAGGAGATCAGTGTAAATGAAAACATGAGACTTATGGTTTTGTTACATATGATTTTATTTTGGAGTTGTCTGTTTATTTTGGAGTTGTTTGTTGTAAAGAATGCATATTATGTGAATAAAATAATAAAGGATTTGAAAAAGTAAAAAAAAAAAAGCATATGACCAGGGATGCAAACACCACTGGAAAAATGGAAAAGAGAAAGACAGTATGAATTGCCAAGCAGGCACTCCTCAAGAGATTATTGCACTTGAGGAAATGTGGTCCCCTAACAGCAAAGAGAAAAAAAGAGAAACAAATATTGCCCACCCTTGCTTTAGAAGAAGGGTTAGAGATAAGTGGTATAGCTCCTTCTCACATGAAGGAAGCCTAGGCTCAATCCCCAGCATGTACAGTTGTTTGTTGGTTTGTTGGTTGGTTGGTTGGTTTAAAGGATCAGGTAGCAGGTGACAGGAAAGACCCTCTACCTGAGATCCTGGAGGACTGTTGGTGGTCAGTGGTGTCTCCAGGAAAGGCTGGAAAAGGGGAATGAACTCCTTAGAGAGCCACTGCCGTTCAGCATCAACAATACTGAGCTAGCTGGATCAGTGCCCCAACATGGTGCAAGGCAGTTCCCTACATTCCTACATGGTCACGGGGTGTCCAAAGTGCCGAGTTATCCTTATAACAACAATGGACATTGAACCAGTATGATTCAACTAAATACAACATCGCCATCTGTACATGATGTAAGATCCGTGCCAAAATAAATAAATAAATTGGGTCCAGCTCTGCTGTCAGGCAGAGTGAGGTGGCTGCTCAAGGAGGCTGTAGGTGCCATGTAACCTGCCCTGCACCCCATATACCCTAGCCTGCTGCTGCTCAGTGGAGCAGTGAAGATTCTCCCCACTCCCCCAGCAATAAATACAGTCTAGTCACCATCTGTTCCTATCTTGTCCTTTGCCTTCAGGCAGCAAAATGTGTTGGGCCAGCCTTGATAATAGTAAACAGCCCAGCCCATCCAGCTGTTCTTTGCTAACTTAAATAATTGCTCATAGATTCAGATTTTTTGGCACTGAAGGACCTATTTCTAATCATGCCCTGTCATCTTCATTATTACTTTTCCTTGTGGGAGTTTGGAAGCTTAACAATATCTTATTGGTAAACCAGGCTGATTAAAGGCATTTTGCTTACAGGAATGGAAACGCTGGCTATGTATTCATGATTTTAGGCAAGAGGACATTAAATTACCCAGTTAAATGAGTTGCTTTCAGAGAAGACCACTGTAGTTTGCAGGCACTATTGGTAAATATATGCTACACAATACATTTAAACACACACAGCCTGCCATTCTTTATTAGCTAAGCCAACAAGGACTTCTTGGTGAACAAAGAAGCGACTTAACAATTTCTGAAGCGTAATGCAAAAGTCACAAAGAGAATGGGTGTGATGGAGCAAACGTAAAACTCTTTTAATCCCTCCTGATTCCCAAAGGAGAGCAAAGCATATATTTCATTCCCCAAAGAGAAAGACACCAAAGGGTATCAACCCTTTGTGTGAACACTTTGGAGAGGTACAGTGGCACACCCCCTGTCAGTCAACATATGGAATTGTAGCCAAAGCACTGCAGGAGAGAGGTCTGGGACCCTTGCCCAGGGTTTGGTGGGTTCCCCAGAGTAAGAGACAAAGGGAGGACAGTTGTGGTGAAATTGCAGTCTTTTGCCTCATATTTGGGATACACCTAGTACATGGCCTTTTTAAATTATCTCTGGGCTTAATCTACCAACTGTATAGTGTGAAATTAGATGGTGGGATGTGTGTGAGTAAGCAGGGTTGCAAAGATGCTGCCCCAGTTTCAATAGCAGGAGGAGTGGAGGGGCTGGCTACCATCTGGGTAAAGACCTATGTATTTGGTGTTTGTCAACTAGCTCTTCCACCCCTCCAGATATTACTGATTGCTTATCCACTGACTTCACTATTTTGGTGGTGCTGTTGTCGAATGCTGGTTAGTCTATAAAAAGACCATGCTCATTCATGACTTGACCATGAGTGAAGGGGCTGGCCTGGTGTGTATTATGGAAACTTCAGTGGGTGGGTGACCTATCTCAGCTCTGCTAGTCTAGGTTTTTGGTAAAATACCAGGCTATACTGGGCAGTCAATGTGTGGTGTTGCTATTATCCATAGAAGCACCATCTCCTTTACTGACCTGAGACGGGCTTGGAGGATTGGTACCTGATGTGGGGCCAGACTGAGGATGCTGCTGGTCTGTTGACCAGCCTGTTTGCTTGCAACATCCCTGACTGAGCTGGATGGACCAAAGATAGGGGGTGCAATGTACTCACTCCCTTGTCATCGTTGGACTGTTTCCTGTTGAAGTTTGGACAAGTGGCAGAGATTTCCCCCTTTAACGGTAGTGGGCTCGGTGGTTCTCAAAGTCCTCTCCACATAATTTGTAAGTTATTCAAAGCTCTGTTGTGTGAGTGTCCCAGTGGTTGTGCCCCAAAAGGAGCCAGGACTTTGCCTGTTGTCCAAGCAAACCCCTGGTGCACACTGACTGGCAGTGGATCACTTGGGTTTCTCTCCCAGCCCTACCTGGTGATGCTATGGATTGAAGCTGGGACCTTCTGCATTGCCTGCCTCCAAGAGGGCATCTTCTCCCACTGCTGCTGGAACTACTGGCCTCGGCATCTCCAGTGGAAAAATTACAAGGACCATCTCTTTGGTGGAAACAGCACACCCAGCATCATTTCTTGCCGGTGGTGCTCAATCTGGTAGCTCTACTTTCAGTCCAGGTCCCTTGGTGGGGAAGATGCTCCACTGTGGAGCTGGGAGTGCCCACCTTTTCCTGCGCCTGCACCATGGTAAATTTCAATCAAAGGCATTTGTCATCCTGATAATGCTCATTAACATTCAAGGAGGGGTGTTTGCCTAAATGAGCGCCACTCTGAGGACCTTCCGGAATCCAACCATGGTTTTTAAGTCTATGGTTGCAAACTATCCCCTATTGAATGTAATGTCTTGAGCTATATATCCTTGTGGAGATGACAATTCTGCAACCCCGACTCCTGTAATGCTATTTTTTTCTTACTACAGAGTTGCCTAAAAAGTTACTCACCCCATTCATATTACCTCATCCAAGGCATTCAACCAATTATTGCACAACTTTTCTCCTTGCAGCCTAAGATAAGCTAGACCAGCAAGACCAGAAAATTTAAAGCGACCACTATTTCTTAGGGCCATGATCATGCTCCCTGACTTTTAATTTGTCTGGGGGTTTTTTTTTACAATTTTAATCTGGCAATTTTATCTGGTTAGTCATGTTTATACAGGTTTGTACTTTGCATACAAATTGGAAAGGCTGGTGGCTGACGCAAATACATGTTGCTTGTATTTTGTTTTCTTTTGTTTTATCCATAAGCTTTTTTAATTGATCTGCACCATAAGGTCTTTGGGGGAGGTCACAATAATATAATCATACAGTTATATAAAAAGAGGTAAAACAGCAGCAATTATAAAACCAGTGCAACCATTCCAACCAGAACAGACTAGTATAGATTCCCTTTAACAAAGTTAAGAAATCAGCAGGTGAAGCTTTTCATGACATATTTCAGAGTAGCCAACATGGTGCTCTGCAAAGGTTGTTGAACTACAGCTGTCATAGTCCCTGGCCATTGCCCATGCTGGCTGAGACAGATGGGAATTGTAGTTTAACAACTGGAGGTCACTGCGCTGGCTATCCCTGATACGGAACTGAACAATGTCATCTGCTAAGGGTTGCAGGCCAAGGGACAGCTCTTCAGCCACTCTACTTCCAGTTTTTAATTCTCAATCCTTAACTCTCACATTGAAGCCAAGTTAATTCACAATTTAGTTTAGCTTCCTGCATTGCAGGGGGTTGGACTAGATGACCCTCAGGGTCTCTTCCAATTCTACAATTAGATGATTCTATGAATTTGTTCACCAGGGCCTACTTCTCAGTACAGTGGTACCTCTGGTTACATACTTAATTCGTTCCGGAGGTCCGTTCTTAGCCTGAAACTGTTCTTAACCTGAAGCACCACTTTAGCTAATGGGGCCTCCTGCTGCTGCCGCGCCGCTGGAGCACGATTTCTGTTCTCATCCTGAAGCAAAGTTCTTAACCCGAGGTACTATTTCTGGGTTAGCGGAGTCTGTAACCTGAAGCATCTGTAACCTGAAGTGAATGTAACCTGAGGTACCACTGTAGCAGTGTTTAGGATTGCAGCTTTATTTTTTAATCTTCTGTCCGTATGCTAAGCATCATTGTGTCTCCCTGGGAGATATGAATTCCTACTGCTAACTGATTAAATTTGGATTTGGATGCATGCAGACAATTCCTATAGCATACAAATTAAGTCAGACAAGGCCATGTGCAAGCACAAGCACTCCTCTGATTATAAATGGGTCCCATATGCCTTGCAGTGTCTAATACACCATTCATTTTCTTAATCGATCACATTCAGATATGGTATCATTCTCTACACAAATACGTATCTACAGAGGAAAAAGAATCCGGGTACAGATGAGTTAAATTAGCTGCAAGACAACATCGGTCTGTGAAACAAAAACAGGTGCTTGTCTTTGAAAAATGGTGCTGAACTGAGGAATTAAGGAATAAAAGTGTGGGATTGTGCTATACTTTATGTTTCTTTATTCAGAAGGCAGTCTCTCTGCGTTCAGTGAGCCCGAGGCTGTGGTTCTATGCATGTGTACCTGGAAGTAAATCCCGCTCACTTCAATGAAACTTACTCCTGAGTAGACAATCCTAGGATTTCCTGGTGCCTGAGAAGCAATTCAAAACAAAAATTTATGGAAAAATGGGATAGATATAAGATATATGCTCAAAAATATAGTAAAGGTTCGCTATCTATGCTAGCATTTGATTGACGTTGGAGAGAAATTGAGTTGAGAAACAAGATTAAGGGTACATATTGATATAGGAATGTATTAGATAAAATGTAAAGAAATATACAATAATAAGAGTACATTTGTTTGTAAAAAAAAGAATATACAACAAGATTGATAGGAAGTCTGTAGTGTTAGTACAAATATTATTTTCAAATGGCTTTACGTCTTTCTTTTTTCTTTTTTCTTTCTTTAGGTACATAAATTTGGTATATAAACTTTGTATACATGTTGGAAATTATATTATAATATGCCCTGTAATGTAATATGATAGTGTATACATATGTGACATAAGAACGTTAATTAATTTTTTAAAAAAGAAAGAAAGAACCTTACTCCTGAGTAGACACTCCTAGGATTTCCTGGTGCAGACTTACAGCTCCATTGACAACAGTGGTGTTTACTTCTGAGTGAGAACCTAGAAAGAGCTCTGTTGGATCAGACCAAAGGTCCTTCAAGGCCAGCATTCTGGTCCCACAGTGACCAACCAGATGCCTATGGGAAGGCCACAGGTTGAATATGAGGGCAATGTTCCCCTGTGCTGCTCATGATTCCTAGCAACTGACATTCAGAGGCACACACTGCCTCTGACCCTAGAGACAACATAGTCATCATGACTAGAAGCCATTGGGAACTGTATTCTCCATGAATTTCTCTTATCCCCTTTTCAGGTTGTCCAAGGTGCCTTACGGGCTGCAAATTTCATCATTTTAACTATGCACTGCCTGAAGAAGTAAATAATAATAAATTGCACGTGATGGTGCAACAAACCAAAGAAACTGATTTAAACGTTTCCTTACCTGACCTTAGAAAACACTTCCAATTACAGCAAGGTATCCATCATTCATGCAAGACAGAGGAACCTATTCCTGGCACCAGTTGAAACCATCTATCTTCTCTTTCACCTCAGGCAGGTTATGCATCACCTCAGGTTAGCAGAGCTAAAGGCTAATGGTGACGTTGGTCTGGGTCAAACGGGAGGACATCTGCTGAATTTCTAAGGCCAGTCTGCAGCGTTTGTCAGATACATATTTATGCTATTCTTTCCTAAAGTTTCACTCACTTATCATGTGCAGGACTTTTTGCTTTTGGGAAAAGAATAAAGACCTCCTACATTCAGCTGTTCTTGGGGGCAAACAGCTCTTGACCAGTTCAATCAGCTGTTGATCACACAAATAATTTTTGGCCACTTAGTACAGGTGTGAGGAACATTTATCAGCCTGAGGGGCACATACATACATACATACATACATACATTTCCATTTATAACCAATGTTTTCCAGCTTGAGGGTCATATTCCCTCCTGCGAAATTTTCTGGAGCCCGTATACCAGAAGTGAGTGGTGCTAGAGGCAAAACGTGGGTGGCACAACAGTTGTAACTCATATTATCAGCTCTGCAAAAGTCGGGGGGTTTTCAACAACAAAAATACATGCACAAAACACCTTTCTCCGTCCTCCATCGTGGCAAGTGAAAAGCAATAGTGCCAGGCAAGTCTCCCTAGGGAGAGCATTCCACAGATGGGGAACCACCACCGAAAAGGCCCGTTCTCAGGCAGCTACCCTCCAGACCTCTCGCAGAGGAGGCACACATAGAAGGGCCTCAGATTAAGATGGCAGGTGTCATATGGGGTGAAGCAGTCCTTGAGGCATTGTGGTCCTGAGCTGTTCAAGGCTTTATAGCTCAAAACCAGCACTTTGAAACTAATTGGCAGCAGTGCAGTCAGGCCAGGATCAGTATAATATGCCCAAGTCATTTTTCTCTAGTGAACAGCCTGGCCACCGAATTCTGCAGCAGCTGCGGTTTCTGAACCATCTTCAAAGGCCGCCCCACATATAACATATTGCAGTGATTTAACCTAGGGCTTACCAGAGCGTAGACAACAGAAGCCAGACTATCCCCATCGAAACAGGGGGCATAGCATTGCGCAGGCAGAAGAGTTCGGGAAGTTAAGGCAAATGCAGTGGTGGCTGTTTCAGGGGTTTACTAGTGGGAACAGCTGGCTGCCATTGTGGGGCAATTGTGGGGCAATTCCTGTCCTTCCCTGCAAAAAGCAGGAGGTGGCAGCAGAGACAAAGGGCATGTTTCTTGACACCGTACAAGTGCCCAGTTGCTGACTAGATGCTGGCATAGGCTGCCCATCCCAAAGCCATTAGTCTGTCTGCATTAACTTCATTGGCATTTGCAATGTTTGGAAATCCGGGTGGGGGTGATTAATCGACCAGCATGTGAGTTTCACAGTTAATAAATATATAGGCATCTGAAAAGCCCAGGCTGACACGTCAGGAGTGCGTGGTATTTGCTAGTTTCATTCAAAAGTTCTCACATCAAGTATGTCTCTTTTCAATGGAAGGATCTGTGAGATTCTGCCTCTAAAGCAGAGTTAATGCCTAAACAGAGCCAATAGCCATCTTTAAGCGAGAGAAAATGTATGTGGGGTGGCAGCGGAACCCCCCTAGTTGAAAATTGCATAATTATGTTTCTCTTACCTAAGGCAAGTTTTACCAGTGAACCATCATCAAAGGTATGCATTTAAGCAGGAATCCAGCATTTCTGGCCGGGAAGAAAGGCTCTATTATCTCGAGCTTGTTTACTTTAAGCTGCTCCAATGAAGGTTTAGCACGAACATGGGACTTTGCTTCCCTGTGTGCAGCACAGGGGAAAGAGACGCAGGAGGAGGGAAGAGATGAAGTCCATATGTCGGCTTGAGGGGGGAGCCTGAATGTGTGTATCTTCATGACTGGCTTAGAAGGTTTAACATACATCACCGCACAACGCTGAAAGATGCCATCTCAGGGCCAATAAATCTGCACTCTTTGATTGGGCTTTTGGAATGGCAAGTCGTTTAACAGAGCAGCAGGTCTCTACAGGGAGAGCTTGCTTGGCCAGAGAACATGTGCTGAATGGGTTGAGTTGCCCCCAAAGATTGCCTCAAGCAAAATCCGAGGCAAAATATCTGAGGAATTTCATTTTGATAAGGCTAATGAAATTCATTGCGAGTTGTTTTGTTTTTTAAGTTTTGGGACCTTTGTACACCCTGTGGTTACCTGAAGGAAAACCTTGATGTTCCTGCTTAAGCACAGCATTGGGATAAATTTTGAGGGAAGCTTATGAAAGAATGATAGCAAGGTCTCCAAAGTGCTTCAAGGGCCTTCGCAGGCTAATAGCTAGTAATCTAGAGTCATTCCTATTAGCTGAAGGTGAGGAAACTTCAGACCCAGGGTAAATGAATATGGCCTTCTGGACCTTGTTGAAGTACGGGCAGCAAAAATTCAGCTAAGAAGCTCAAATCAGATGTATGAAATTAACATTAAACCAATGGAAATTAAACCAATGTCCAGACTTCAACATTCAAAAAATTTACTTGCAGAAACTTATAGTAAAAGATGAATTAAAACATAATATTTATAGTCACATGCTTCTCCAAGCATGGGCTTACAGTCTATTCTTCTAACTTCCAAACAGCTGTATTTTCCTTTCTTTCCAGAGCTCAGCACTCATCCTTTTGTATTTCAGGCCATGCCTTGCAACTCCTATGAGAGAGCTCCACTTTTACCTCATCCTGCAGCTTTGCTCTCTTTCAAGTTGAGAGGAAACACTCCAACAATCTATTCAACTTAACAGTGTTCACAGTGGATTCTAAAACACAGTCATCTTGCTTCCCATAAAGTGGAGTCTCTCCTTCACTAGATACCTCCCATGTGACCAACATTACCCAATCACATGAGAGCTTCTCTAGAATTCAGTTACCTAAACCAAATCGAAACATATAGTAATGCATACAAGTACAGTGGTATCTCGGGTTACATACGCTTCAGGTTACATACGCTTCAGGTTACAGACTCCGCTAACCCAGAAATAGTACCTCGGGTTAAGAACTTTGCTTCAGGATGAAAACAGAAATCGTGTGGCGGCAGCGGGAGGCCCCATTAGCTAAAGTGGTACTTCAGGTTAAGAACAGTTTCAGATTAAGAACGGACCTCCGAAACGAATTAAGTACTTAACCCGAGGTACCACTGTATTTACAATTTCAGTAAATTTAATTACTGTACTTAACAGACCTCTCTATCTAGTGCTGATCACTCTACCTGTCACCAGGCAACCCCGCAAACTGGCTCTCCTTTGTACCCTGAGCGTTTTTGTCCAGTTGAAATGTGTCCTTAAACATTAGCATGTGCAAGTTTTATGCAGATCTGTGTTCGCCCCCCTTTTTTTGGGTTGAGATGCATGTAGCCACCTGAATGGATATTTTGTGGAGAATGTGTCAGCTTGGAAGAGGGCCTGTCTGTGCCGTGAGCTTTGAACTCCATTTACAAATGATAATTGATGAGTTTTCATTTATTTTTAAATATAAAACCCGGAAAAGCAGTCTCATTCTGAGAAGCAACAAGCTTTCTAAAATAACAAACACACACACATCTTGTTTGCTTGCATAATAGGCTTTGCTTTTGTTAGATAGACATGCTTTTCATTATATTTCCTTTGAAAAACAGTGTTCCACATGAAGGGAAAAGGGAGTTGAATGAAAAGGGCAACATGAAGAGAAGTAGAATTTGTGCCAATTGTCAGGGAAAACATCCTTGACAACTTGCTGTGTTTGAGTGTCTAATGGTGCTCTCAAGGGAAAGGGCAGGAGCAAAATAGCTTTCTTTGAACCAATTTCACACCATGGGGAAAAACAGATGCGCTAGCGTGAAAAGGGCAGAAATAAGCGATGGCGAAAGTTGCACTGAGCATCACAAAAAGTCAACCTTGACAGAGAGATGCATTGGAGAGCCAAGGTGCCACCTGGGAGAAAGTGTGGGAGTTTCATTGCTTGAGAAATTTCAAAACCTGCTTCAACAAAGCACAAGAAAATACAGTAGAATGAGTTTGCCAGGCATACAGAAACAAATAGGACCTGCAGCTAAATCCCACAGTGGATTTCACCTCCTAGCCTCCTACTCAGGGCTCCTGACAGCCAGTCAGATGTGCCTCCCTCTAGGATACAATAAGCTATTAAGAGCTTGTGTAAGGCATTCCATGCCCTCCATGCCAGAGGGGTCCCGTCCCCCCAACTGACTCACAATATTCTGTGGATACTGAGCACGCTCAGTGTTAGGTTTGAGCGAATCTGACAATTTCAGTTTCTCTCAGTTTCTCATTTCTCCAGTCTTAAGCTCAGTTCTCCACATTTAAAACATTTCTTGGTCTGAAAACAGCAGCATTCTAATGCAATTTCCCCCTTCATAAACATATTATTATATGAAGCTTTTACTAGCGTGTGCATTTTTGCAAACCAATATTCCCCTAATATTATGCTTTTGGCATGCTATTTCCCCCATATATATGGATTTTTATGCATGCTTTACCCTGGTTCATGGATTGTTTTACACCTTACCTGGCTGGAGAACTGCATTGCAAAATTCAGAGATTGTGCGGAGCTTCAAAGGAGGGATGCATTTTGGCTCACACAATGTTTCAGAAAATGTGAATTGTGTCGGTTTGCCTCTGAATGCAAACTGAATTGGATTTCTCCTTCATCTCTACTCAGTAGTCGTTAGGCAGTGTGCTGCCCCGTACTCCTGTGCAAACTATAAGGTTCTTTCAAGCTTTCTTCTTTTTCTGTGTCTCTGTTTTGGCTCCATTTCCATCAGCTACTCACCGCTTGTGTTACAGGAAGTAATACCAGAAGAGTCACACTACATTGTATTGCAGAAATAAAAGAAAATAAATAACCAAACAAGGCAAAACAGCAGCAACAACAACACCCAGCTTTGATCCAAGAAGAATACCTATATCCAGGAATGGCTTAGTCTATGCATACTGCAGAGACCATTTTTTTGCCTTGTGCCCTGTGCATAGATGCAGGTATGCATTTGGGCTGTGCGCAGAACTGCCCCCTCTCTGTGACTCTGATCTCTTGCTCTCAAATCAGGGCCGATTCATCCTGTGCTGTCATAGGGACTACCTGGTATCATCTCCTGAGGGATCACCACTCCAAAGAAATCTGTATGGCGTGGAGACCAATGGGGCAAAATTAAGAAGTAAGGTATGAATTGGCTGCTGCGGTTTCAATGTGCCCAATCCTTCTGAAATGGTTTGAGCCTGGTTTCGGAAGCGGTGAGGTGAAACTTCAAGTTAGGGCTGCAATCCTATGCACACCTACCTGAAAGGAAGTCCCACCGAACTTAATGGACTTCTTAGTAGAAATGTTCAGGACTGTAGGGTGAGTTGCTAGTTTCATTGCAGTCATAAGATAAGCTGAAGTTAACACTAGATGTCAGTTTCATGAGCCAAAACGGAGTCTATGGAAGATAAGCGTGGGTCTGAAGAGCATTAACTCTGTAAGTGCTTATCATGTTGCTAATGATTCATTGACCTTCAGTCATTCGGTTTTGAGTGTTCACAAAAGTCTACTGTAATTCTGCATATGGCTTTAGTTCAGTGCTAGATTTCCAGGTCTATTTGCTTGAAATGTGCAGTTGGCTAGGTTATTTATTTTATTTGGTTAACAGACCTCGCTGTGTTCATTTGATCTTATTACGGGAGGACGTGTGCAATAAATCCTATTTAATATGGGGCTAGATAAGTACATTCCATACTCCACAAACCCTCTCGCAAAATTATACCGTTAAACTATTATTTTCACAGACCTTGAAAAAAGGGCACCTTGAGAAATGTACCTTTCCCACTCCCCAACTTACACAAAATTCATTAAGCTCCTCTTTGAAGACCCTTGAGATATGTTTTATTGTAGATCAACAAACCACTCCTAGCCTGCTCTCAATGCCGTTTGCCAGAAATAAGCACAACGAGCATATGTTTAGTACTTAAGAACTGTTTTGGAAACTTAAAAAGCACAGTGTGAAGAGGAAAATGAAACCCAAAACCGACCCCCCTCCCGCCCCGCTCTCAGACAAGCAGACAGCCACATCATGTGTAGCTGGCTGAACCAGACTCACACAAATTGTGGAAATGTCTGGCAAGATAAAATGTACCCTCAGCTGGAGGAAAATGACTCAAGAGTCACATGATGTCCCGTAGTCGCAGAGTCTTGGAAACAAACATTTGAGAAACCCGTTCCACATATGTGGAAGGAAATCAGGGGATTGAAAGCATGAATTGTGCAGATGGGGAGCTTGGTATCTTCATTGGGTGTTTAAGAAGTTACACACTTACAATCTGCTTCGGGACCAGTGACTAGCATGAAGCTGTCATGACCAGGCTTGTAGTTTCTACAATTGCTGTGGTCTGGTCAATTTCTACTTTACAAAAGGTCTATTCTTAGAAATAGCAATGCTGGGACAAGACCCAATTCTAACTAGTTTGTAGTATTATTATTGGATTGTGTCCAACTAAGTCACCATCATGGCAGAGCCACCGAAATCAATAAACTTAAGTTAGCCATGTTCGTTATTTTCAATGAGTCTACTCTTCATATGCCTTAGCTGACTACAGTCAAACCTCAGCTGTCTAACGTAATCCGTTCTGGAAGACTGTTCAGCTTCTGAAACGTCTGACAACCAAGGCAAGAGCTTCTTGCACTCAAGTGGAAGTTGTGTCGGATGTTCAAGTTCCGAGGAACGTTCGAAAACCAGAGCATTTACGTCTGGGTTTTCGGCGTTTGGAAACCAAAATGTTCGAAAATGGAGCCATTCGAGAAACAAGGTTTGACTGTACAGCCCATCATCAATTCTATTCTATTTATACTCCACTTTTTCCTCCAAGGAGCTCAAGGTGGTATATGTGGTTACCCCTCTCTCAATTTTATCCTCCCCACAATCCTATGAGGTAGGTTAGGCTAAGAGACTGTGATTAGCCCAAGGTCACCCAGTGAGCTTCATGACCAAGTGGGGACTTGAACCATGGTTTCCCTGGTCCTAGTCCAGCACTCTAACCATTATGCCACACCAAGCATATATACAAAACCTCTTTGAAATACAGAGTACATCTGGTGCTCAGCATTTTTCTTCCAGACTCCTCACAGTTCCTTTGAAGCAGATGGAAAAACCATCCCATTTATTTTCAATGAATAGAATGGAGTCTGGCCTAATGGGAACGGAAACCATTCCCCTTATTTTTTCAGGTTCCATTCCCAGATCCTCCAAGTGTCCCTATTTTCCATGGACGTCCCAGATTTGCAGAAGCCATTCTGGCTTCTGATTGGATTCCAGAATGACCCACTTTTGCTTAGGACGTCCCTATTTTCATCAGAGAAATGCTGGAGGGTATGGAGTTATCTGACCCCCAAGGCATCTGAAGGCAGCCCTGTATAGCCCTGTTTTTATATATGTTGGAAGCCGCCCAGAGTGGCAACCTGGTCAGATGGGTAGGGTATTATTATTATTATTATTATTATTATTATTATTATTATTATTAAATAGGACATCCCTATTTTCATTGGAGAAAGGTTGGAAGGTATGCATGCCTTGGTCTGAATTCTGCTTGTCATCTACAAGAAGCCAGTTTTGTGGATTCTCTCTGCCTGAGGTTTCTTTTGCCAGATATGAATGCTAATGTGCTGTTACCAAGTCTAAATGATTGGCCCTGCTCTAAATGATTGGCCCTGCTCTACTGCATGATGTCATTTGTGTCTTATTCCGTCTTGATTGGCTTTTTACAAGCCTTGCCACCTGTACAAAGCTTATTGTTTCATATCATTGGAAAGGGATAGCAGTGCTGTCTATGCTTTCCTCCAATACTGATAGCTTCCCTCTATTGAGGGGCAGATCCGGGAGATTTAATTGGAGATTTGAAGATCCAGGGGGGAGGAGGGAGAGCTGGTTCTTTCCTGCCAAGGATACACCCCTTCTTTCTTCTTCTTCTGAAATGCATTGGGGACAATGGCGGCTGCATTTTGGAGTGGGGGGAATTGTTTTGCATAAAAGGGTACACTAAGCAAAATTTCATACAAGCAACGACTGTTATCTGTGAACCAAATCTGGGGCCTGATCCTGAAGAGTCCAAGTCTGCACAGGTTCCCCTGCAGCAAACACCAGCTGGGCCGAGTCAGGGGCCTGAGCCTGCCCTGGCTCCAGATGAGGGGATTACCTCATTGTCTTCATCTGGGCCATCACTTACAGCTGTTCCACTACTGATTGGGTCAGGGGAGGCTGAGGTGGCCCCTGGGTCTAGTAATTCACCGACGTTTCCTGAGCTGCAGAGACTGAGGTCTGAGAGAAAGAAAGACCTGAGTACTCACAGGAGGAGTGCTCACCTTCAGGTGAAACAGGGAGGTGAGTCACCGGGGGATCAGGACCGGCCATTACCCTGACAAAGATAAAAAGCTGTCGGACCCCGCCCTAGGTTGCGGGAGCAACATCCCTGTATGCCAGATCCTGCCTGAGATCCTGTACCTGTCCTTGCCTGGTTTCCTGCCTCGCATCCTGCCTTGGCCCCATCGGACTGACTCTTAGCAGAACCTTCGGATTCTGGACCGGACCTGGACTGCGTTTCTCAGGTTACCCCCGGGGCCAGCACAGATAGTATGGATTTACAATTGTGGTTTGTAGAGGGTCACAGCTTGGAGAAAAGCTGGGAGATAATGGGAGAAGCAGAGCAGGAACAGTTGGCTGACACATTATCACCAGAGAGCATTCCAGACCCCCCTTCTCCCAGGGCCCAGCGAGCAATGATAGTAGGAGAGCAGAGAGCCCAGAGGCAATTGTCCCTAAGGAGACACTGCAAGGAGGGTGGGGCTGTTGATGACTGAGAAGGGAAGTGGGGAGGAGATTATTCAGAGCAATGCCATTAATGAGAGGCAACATCTCTAAGCCTCTCTCTGTGAACATTAAATAAAATACATTGGTAAGAACTTCTTGTCTATCTATTACTGGCAGCCAGCTGTGAGGGAGAGGGATCAGATTCCCTGAAGCCTGACAGCATATGAGCATTGCACCAAACATGTGCCCTGAAAATGTCACAAAAATGAGCAGAACGGGGCAAGGGTGGGGCAGGGCAGAATGGGATGGGGCAGGGTAGTCTTATGTGGGCCCCACCAACACGTGTGGGGGCAGGAACGTAACCCATATGCCAATTGGTTGCTGCCTATACTAACACGTGAGCAGGAAGAAAAATGTGGATGAATTTTCACGAGGATTTCTTTTTTAAAAAATGTAGACTATTTGAAATGGTGATGAACAGAAGGCTGGAAGGATGAGTAAAACCAGAATGGACAATTTCACCAATTCCTAACCTGAGTTAGAGCCGTTCCAAAGGGGAATATCCTCCACACCTTTCCCCATGTTGCACACGAATCCTGTAGACTGATAACCAACTTATACAGTAGTGCATAACTGTGTATTCTATTCCCAAATTCAACCTTTGAATGGATGGATGCATTGTAGAAAAAATGTAGCTTTGCTTTTATTTCAAAGTCCATAACAAAGAGCTGCACCATGATCAGTTGACTTGGTTTGTCAGGATTCAGCTCAAATGCACTAGATACAGGGCCGGATTTAGGTTTGATGAGGCCCTAAGCTACTGAAGGTAATGGGGCCCTTTATATGTCCAGCTGTCCTTTGTCAACAACAAATTGTCGCTGTTTTTTTGTGTTGAATATATGCTATATGGTAATTTATGGGCCTAATAGGTATCTAAAGCCATTTGCACATGTTGTCCATGCAGAATGTAGGCACTCTATATATAGAAATGAGCAAACCAGTGATATTTGAGGGAGCAGGCTAGCAGGCAGGGCCCATTACTTATAGGAGCCTACACAACACAAAACACTGTTGCTGTACGTAGGTTTTATTTTATTTGTTTTTTATCTTATTTTTTGGATATGTACATCCAGGTTTTTTCCTTTAATTTTTTTGGGGGCCCCCAAGAGAGTGGGGCCCTAAGCTATAGCTTGTTTAGCTTATACGTAGATCCGGCACTGACTAGTTAACATCTCTCTATGAACAAAGAGGTTTTCTGCTTCTTCGGTGTTCCCTTTTACCCTAAACCATCAGGTTGTAACTCTTAAGAAAGGCATTTCCTTGTGACACTAAAAATAGATCCCGCTTGACTCAGACATCGGGCTATGTTTATTTGAGTTGAAATTTGGCCCGGGATTTTTTGTTTTTTTGTTTAAATGAAAACTCTGCACAAATTCGGCAAAAATATTTGGGAAATGTTGGGCGCATTTGGACAAGGTAGACAGATTTTGTAACAAATGTCAAAGTCAAGCAATGAGGCATGAGTAACAGCGACCCTTTGGGAACTTCCAGAAATGTCAAATAGCACGTATCAAGACTTTGGAATCCATACTTTTCAGTTCCATTCCATGCTTCCTCAACAGATCTTGGTTTCATGTTCTTCACTTCAAAACAGTCAGGCAGCCTGTTCAGGAGAGCCATAGGAATAAAACCTGAACTCTAAGGCAAAAATACCCCCCTGATTTTAATGGATTGCACAGACTGAACATTAGAACCCCAAAGCATGCCTGCATCAATTCATTTAAATCTGGTTGATGTGAAACATTTTCACCTTAGCCACACCACAGTGAAGCCCTTCCATTTCTCATTATTTTCCATCGGAGAGTTAAACACCACCTTTGCTCCACCAATAAACTGAATGAGGCTCAAATTGTATTTACTTCTGCTAGATCAGAGATGAGGAACTTGAGGCCTGTAGCTCCGCCCTCTCTGCCTGACCCTCAGTTCTCCCTTTCTCAAGGCCACACCCCTCACCAGCTTTGCTCCGCCCCTTCTGCGAGTTCTTGTGCCTGGCTGAAATGTGCCTTTGTCCTGTGATAATGCTATTCACTTGTCCGGTTGGAGATAATATGTGTGCAGAAATGTAGAATTTGGCATGGATGGAATGGAGTGTATTGCACAGCAGTAAGAATCACATATATTGCCTCACCCACTTTTGTCCCTGGCTGCACCTATTACTGGCATGTGGCTCCAGAAGGCTGTCCATCAGGAATCATAGAAGGGTTAGAGGGGACCCCAACTGTAAACTGACCCCAACTCTCGGTGCCAAAACTGTTGAGAGTTTCCGAAAACCAAGGTGCCAGGAGGAATCTGGTGCCTTTCCCTCCTTTCAAGGCAATCTTTTCTTCTAAGAGGTTTGCAGGGTTGTGGTGGAAAGTGCTCAATTTGCATGACAAGCTGTGCCACTTGAATGGCTTAGAGCAGTGGTTTTCAACCAGTGTGCTGTGACACCCTGGGGTGCCTTGAATGATAGTCAGGGGTGCCATGGGCAACACTGGCCTCTGTCCCTCTTTCCTCCCCTCCCTCATCTGAAGCCCTCTCGCATCTCTGCCTCCCAAAGGCTTGTGCAGCTGTTTGTCTCAAGTTCACCTTTGGCCAATCTCTGTTGGGCTGCTAAGGCTGGGGGCATCCTCTTCCCAGACCTCTGTGGGGCAGCGTGAGGAGGCACCACTCTTTGGGATGGGGAGAGGGGTGGCAGCTGCCTGGAGGACTCCCAAGGAGATGGAAGAGGAGGCTGAGGGAACACTCCACAAGTGAAGGTGTTCGAAAAGGGGTGAGGGGCTGCCAGCTCTGAAGGCAAGGGGCTCCTGAGCCCCACAGGGTACCGCAGAAAGAGTGCAGTTGGTCAAGGGAACCATGGACTCATAAAGGTTGAAAATCTCTGGCTTAGAGCATGATCGTTCCTGACCGTTGGCCACATTGGCTGAGGCTGAAGGAGTCCAACATCTGGAGAGTCACCAGTTCCCATTCCTGTTGTAAATAGTCTTATATTTCACTGTATTCCTCCTTAATGAACTGTGCGGCTTTCTAAATGTGCATTTGCCCTACAAATCTTCACTGTTTTTAGAGAGTGCCCGGCAAGCAAATACCTTATTCTTTTAAATTTGGAATTTAGGGTCCTTTCACCATCACCACTTTCTTTTTTAAAAACGGGAATTCCCCTGAAAGACAAAAAGGGAAAAGGAAAAAAGATTTACAGCGCACTTTGATATAATTTATATGACAAGCGACAAGCACAAGCGAGTGTCTGCAGCCTATTCCACTCGGCAAGATCCAGACAGTGCAGGTTTGATCAACCTCATCCTGTCAAGTCAAGTAAAGCAAAAATCAATCAATCAATAGCCAGAGTGGGAGCACTTAAAATGAAAAAGGAGAGTCCATTTCCTGCGAAGGGGGCAGAGCACACAAAAACCGCTGCCATTTTGAGTCTTGGAGAAAAACACTGCAAGGAAGTGAATTTCTCAGTGTTATTTCCTAGAGACTTAACGTCGAGAATTCAAGCCTTTCTTGGGTGTTATGGCAGCCCGGTGCGAGATGTATGGTGTTGATGGCTGGAAATGGGTCTTTCAAAAGACGAGCCCAGGTCAAAACTAACCTGACCTTTCGAGTCACATTTCCATCTGGACTCCATCAATGGCAAACCCACACAAGGATACACTTTCAGTTTTTTAAAAAGGCCTTTCATACCTGGTGTTGCTAACTTGGAACTCACAGTTAATCAATGTGACCAAATATTTTCATTTGAAATGTGAAGCCGCTAAGAGGATCGAAAGCATGTGCTTAAACAAAAGCTGTCCGGCAGTCCAAATCCTGAGCAGTTCTGCTAACTCCAGGCACAAATATGTACCGTAGGGTGAGGATGATTTATTGCTTGGAAGCAAAAAATGATCTAGCCTTTTAAAAATGTGGTGATTCCAGTGCTGGCACAGCCTATGGACATCAGTCATCTTGGATGATCAGTTAAGGTGGCAAAGGAGGAGAAGGATATCTGTGGAAGTCAAAGCACATTGGGCAGTATTCAACTACCATGTCCCATCAGCACAAGGATTTCTGCTTGTGTGGTGGGACTTTCACCTCCTCTCTTTTCCCCACATGTCATGTGCCCCACCCCCAACAAATATGCTCTAGAAGGTTGGGGAAAGAACAGATTTTGGGGGTTAGGGAAGAACATTTCATTCCAGAAGCAGAAATCTTTGCTCCCATAGAACATTCATGTAGCACTACATTGGATGCAACCATTGGATGCCTGACAGGGTCGGTCCTGGCATTAAGTAGAATGAGTCAATTGCCTCAGGTGGCAGGTGCTGTGGAAAAGCAGTGGCAGGCCCTCAGTTGCTCCTCCTGAGCTCCCTGGCAGAAAACAGAGCTATGTGTGCCACACGGCCTGTAATACAAGTGTGGGGGAGGGCACTATCCCATCACCAGTGCTGGAACAACATTCATCTGCCAGCCCAGTGGGTTTCTGAACATACTTTGCCTCAGGCAGCAAAATGTCTTGGGCAGCCCAGATGCCCAATGAAGATGAATGCTAGAAGGGTAGGCAACTGCAAGCGAGCTGAACACTGATAGCCCCTTTCTGAAGAGAGGGCTTAAGCAGACTCTGTATGGTTCTATGGTCCCTGGACCTGGAGGCAGATGATAGGAACAACAACAACAACAACAACAACAACAAGAAGAGTAATATATTTATACCCCACCCATCTGGCTGGTTTTCCCAGGTATGGTGTGGATGTGGCCTTAAATGGGCATACTCATGCCAAAGGCTCAAATCCTTTTCGCTTGAATGAAGGAGTGACTTTTAGACCCACGCTGATAAGATTGCTATAATTATTACGAGGTAAAAATAAATCAGCTCAGCAAATGCTCAAAGAATAAGGGACTTGCTTTTTAGCTATTTAATCTTGAATTCATCCAAGCATGGGCATTTGAACTTTGGCTGCTGTAAATCTTAAGTCTTTTTTGACACACACACACACACACACACACAGTCTGAAATACCATATTTGTTCTAAATACTTGCACTAAAGGCTGTATTGCCAGCCTAAGGGTACAAAATGGGGTCACATAACAGGTTCACATGTCATTGAATTTGAGTCATGAAATGGTTTGGAATTCGCAGCAGGGAAGAGCAAGGATGTGTGGTAGACAGAAATCCAACAGGCCTTTTCTAGTATGGGAGCACAACTATGGGGAAAGCTTCACTTGTTGACATTCTGTTCGTCAGACATCTTATGTCAGGGAATGGCTGCCCACCCAAGAGCCGCCCTCCTGGATGATTCAGAGGAAAGAGACTTAGATCCAGGACAGTGGTGGTAGGACACAGGGGATCAGCCTGCGGAAGGGATGAACTGGAAGGTGCTAGGAGCAGGAGGTTTGAATGAAGATGGGGGGACAGAAGAAGGGACAAGTTTATTTCTTGTGTTTGCTTGAACAAGAGTGAAAGCAATGTTTAAAGATGCAAAGATAGGTTGTTGGATTTTTGGTCCCTGCCCCTAAATAAATGCTGTACTCCCATGATGACTCTGTTTACAACTGTCGGCATCTCATCTTCCTAACACGGTGCTGGTCCAAACTGATCTGGCTGTCTGGTGCCACCTTCCACAACTGGCAAAAAAAGAAGGCTGAAGACAAATAAACCTCACTGAGATGCCATCAACTCCTCCAACCGATGCCAAAACTCTTAAGCCTCTAAAGGTTCGGATGCTGTTCAACCATAACTACCATCCAAAAGTCCGTATTCTTTACCAAACCACTTTGGTTTGGAAATTGAGCTGGAAAGTTGTAAGATCAGATGTTCTTATGATATTTACAGCGGTCGGTTCTTCCTGCCAGCTTGAAAGGACCGTGAGAACAGGCTCTCACACAGTTCTCTCTGTCATTCCCTCAGCGCCGCTTCTTGGCTGAAACAAACAGGCACTAGAAGAAAAGAAAAAAGTCAGGAAAAAAGTAAGCATTAAAAAAAAAAACCCCTTCTTCAAGCCATTCCCTTAATAATCACACAGCTTGGATAAACCACAATCTCATATGTGCAGAGTTATGCATAAGCATAAGATGAACTCTTTGCAAAATTTGGAAACCACTTCCTTTCCTTCCATCCCCCCACTTTGTGGAGCTTAAATCTAAAAAGAGTTTCATTTCAAAGACAGCTTCAATTGCAATTTTATTGACTTAAAAATGAGGTTGAGGCTAATTCAACCACTACAGAAAGTTCTTTTTTTCTTTCCTTGCAGAAGTGATACATATATGGTTTTAAGAGAATAAGCATGTGCTTGTTTTTGTCTTTCCGCTCTGGTCTTTCTATCCTCCCTCCCGCCCTGCTCCATGATATGGTATCATGTTTCAGACCACAACCACAGCCCTCAAAACACTTACTCCTGGAGTAAGGCTATTGCAATGAAGACGGCTACTCCAAAACAGCTGGTTTACACATTATGGAATAAATCACATATGGTTCTTTTATTCATGAAAACTTTGCAGGAAAGGAGGGCAGGGATAAAAGAAACAGTCAGAGTTGGAAGCCAAAGTCTTTGTCTTACTCTAGAATCTGGCAATTCTACTCCCCAACCGCTAATACATTTCTGCTTGGGAAAAGGAATTACGACCGCAACAGAGAGGAAAGATCTATAGGAGTGTAAATATATGAAGCACACCCAGGTAGAAAAAGATCAGTCTTTGAAAGAGTGGGATGAAAAATGGCTGAACGAAAACAACGGAGGAGACCTCACGGGCAAAAAACAAACATCATTCCAGAACCCCAAGCCAGCTCTCTCTCTGACTGTTTGCCTGTGGTGAGCTGAGATGAAGGGTCAGAGCACAAATTCTTTTAGACGTGACTTCTATGTGGCACCTCCTTAATGGTGTCAGTGTTTTCAAGGGATTGGAACTTAATGAATAAACTGTGAACTGAAAGTCATGACCGTTGGCTGGCGCAACTTAAACAGTCACGAGCGTCTTGGTGATATAGCCAGTGACATTTGGCCAGATACTTAGCTCAGAAGGTATGTTTGTAATATGGAAAGGAAGCCAGTTTCTTCATTGGGCAGGGGAGTGAGGAAAAAGCTATCCATCCATAAGGGGTAATCTATCTGACAAAGAAGCCGGTTATGAATGCAAAATCCACAACATATTGGTTGTGCTTAACTATGGCTTGTTGACAGCAGAGGATGCCCAAACCACATTGTCTAAACCAGCTTTCCCAAACATGAAAGGTCATCAACGTATGTTGATGTACTATAGCTCCTATCATGCCTGTTCATTGGCCATGCTGGCTGGGGCTGGTGGGAGTTATTGTTCCAAAAATCTAGAGGGCACCATGGTGGGGAGGGCAAGTTAAAATGCAGAATTATCACAATAAAATACTAAATTGTATTTTTCCCCACCCACAAATCGCCCTTAATTATGGCCTATTTGGTGATCAGTAACTATTTCTGTTGTTATTCATAATCTGTCTGATAGCCAATATAGTAATGCTCAGAGTAGGCCCATTGATTTCAATGTGTCTTCTCCAAGCTGACTTAGTTGAATGTCACTGTTAAGAATTGCCTATGAAGGCTGATGTTGTTGCCCTCCAAGCCAAGAACAGTGCAGCAATGATGGTGCTGGTGTTAGGAGCCAGTGTGGTGTAGTGGTTAGGAGCGGTAGACTCGTAATCTGGTGAACCGGGTTCGATTCCCTGCTCCTCCACATGCAGCTGCTGGGTGACCTTGGGCTAGTCACACTTGTCTGAAGTCTCTCAGCCTCACTCACCTCACAGAGTGTTTGTTGCGGGGGAGGAAGGGAAAGGAGATTGTTAGCCGCTATGTCAAGGTGGTGTTCCCTCTTCGCAATAACACTCCAGTACACTCAGCGTGATATTTACAGTCTTTATTACAGTTCAAAATCATGAGTCCGAACCTGCGTCTGAACCTGTCGAGTCAGATTCGGGGAGTGGCTTCTTTCAATTCCGGCGCCAACAAAGTAGGCGTGGAAACCTCGCGACACATCTTTGATCTTTACGTTTCATTTCCCTCCTTGCCTGTGCTGATGTGAATGCCCCCCCCCTTTCTGAGTCTGAACTTCCTCCTCCCGGCTCTGGTGGGTTATAGGGCTCTTCACCATCTCTGACCCCCTGCTCCGCCTGACTAGTCTCCGCCCCCTGCTCTGTTTCATGCGTCATTTCCCAGTCTTCCTCTTCTGACAGTTCCTGCTCAGAACCCTCCCCTGCTACTGACAAAGCAGCACGTTCTGGCTTTTCCCTGACATCACCATGGGAGCCAGCATGGTGTAGTGGTTAAGAGCGGTAGACTCGTAATCTGGTGAACCGGGTTCGCTTCCCCGCTCCTCCACATGCAGCTGCTGGGTGACCTTGGGCTAGTCACAGTTCTCTAGAGTCTCTCAGCCTCACTCACCTCACAGAGTGTTTGTTGGGGGCAGGAAGGGAAAGGAGAATGTTAGCCGCTTTGAGACTCCTTAAGGGGAGTGAAAGGCGGGTTATTAAGTCCAAACTCTTCTTCTTCTCTCTATGCCCAGCACATAGCTACCAGGAGCATGGCAAAAATGAGCACCATCAAGGAAGTTGTGTGGCTAGCAAGTGTGATCCCACTGTCCCTCCTATCTGACCATCTCACCAGCTCAACATGATCTATAAACCTTCTCTTCTCTTAAGAAAAAGCTGCAAAACTTAGTCCAGACACTGCACAGGACAGAGTGAGTTTTTTACCCTTTCTGTCATTTTCAATGTCAGTGGAAATCTAAAGGAGAAACAAGACCTTACCCTGGTATTATCATATTAAAAGCAATTGATGCACCTTCCAGAATGATTCCAGACAGCAATAACAATTTCGCTTTAATGACACTCTTCCTTTGTGGAAAGTACATCGAAAGCAGAAACCTCCCATTCCTTCCAAGTTATTTCCATCAATAAAACAAAGGAAAGGTTGTTTCAAATCAAAGCATAGAAAATGATTATTCCATTAATTGCCTCCTAGCCTCGATACACATTTCTTCCCCAGGCAATTATTCTTTAAACAATTTCCAGGGGGAGGGGGGGAATGAGGAAACGAATGAGTTGTAGGAAAGTTATTAATTGATGCTAGAATTAGATTAGCAACATACTGGGAATTTTTTTCTTCTTTTTTTTTGAAAAAAAATGCAATCAGTAGCGGACTGTAGGAGGAAAGTCTGGTATACTATGTGAACAAACTCAGATGTATTAAATGTGTCCAGAATGTACAGTCCCCTAAATTTTCTGTTAAAGTGACTTTTTTGGATATATTTTTTTTTAAAAAAAAGATTATTGTATTTTTGAATAGTATCAAGCACTGCAATATTCTTGCTTGTAATTCTTTTTAAAAAATTTGCAGCTTCAGAGGCTTATGCTGTTTAGAACTCTGAGGGGCTTTGCTTCACACATACAACATCCCTTAGAGTAGAACAAGGTAGGATAAAAAAAAAGTGAACTGAATTTTTAAGTTGCTTTTAAAGAATCCTCTGATTTAGCAAAAACAAACCCTGAACTCTTCAGTGCTTCATGAGCCATTTATTTTATTATTACATTTATCTCCCACCCATTCTCAAAGGAGCTCAAGGCAGCTTCTCTCACTCTCCATTTTATCCTCACAGAAATCCTGTCAGGTAGGTTAGGCTGAGAGTCTTAGAGCCCAGAACTCTATCCACCACACTTGTGTGGTGGCAAAAATCTTATAAACCTGAAGAAACATAGAGCTGTGTAGGAAAACTTAGGGTGGAGCTACACACAGGGCGGGGGGGTTTGCTATAAATAAGCCATAAATTTAATCATTATAACAAAAGGGAAAAAACACTATGTAGAATTGCATAGAAAGGTTTTGTGCTCTACAGCACCATCTGGTGTTGCATGTTTATAATGCATTCAAAAGGCTGTTTTTGACTTATGTAGCTGAGTCCATAGAAGTGTAAGGGGTGAAAAATATAGACTGACAGAGCAACAAGTGGCACCGAAACAACTTGGGATAGGGCTGCTGACATCATGCTTTAACCACTGGATTAGTCTAAGTCACCTTGTTATTCTATGTGAGAATGCCTACTGACTGCTATCACTATTGATCAGGTTCCCAGTAGTATCTGGCTTGGCCACTCTGAGAATAGGTTGTTGCCCCAGATGGACGTTTGGTCTGATCCAGAGCAAATCTTCCTAGGTTCTTATGTCTTCATAAAATGGCACCAATGTAACAACAGGCTTGCCTACAGATATATATCTAACTGTATGGGAAATTGTGTATGCATGCAACCTGATCCATGGTCGAGACTGTACATACAGCCCTTTAAAATGACAAGAATCCCACCAATCAGATCTTTCAGAGGCAGCTGGTAACCACATTCAGTTCCCCCTCTCCCGCCCCCAACCTTTCCCATCAAAAACAGTTAATAGACTGAATTCCAGCTTCTTCAAGACAGAGAGAGAAAGTCAATCCCAGTATGCTCTGTTAGATCTGGGTAGATGTAACAAGCCTTCAGGCAACACTCCAATGACATATCTCTCTAAATTATGGATTTCCAGAAGGTGGATAAGGAGCTCTAAATCAAGGGGAATTTATGGGAAGGTCTCTAGTTCATACACATTTTGAAGGCAGGGATTACAATGGAAAGGAGCTGTATTTTAAGTAAGGCTATGTGATCACTCCATGTTCCAAGACAGTGCAGGCAAGTGCATTCATTTTGGGCTCCATTTGGCTCATCTGCCATTTGTAAATGCAGTGAGCAATGGATACCTCTGGATAAGTTCTTTTTTGTTATCCTGTTTGTTCAACACCTTTAGTGGGATTACCTTTCTCTGAGGAGCTTATTTCAGTGGCAGCCTCCTGGAGGCTGCTGGAATGCTCCGGAATGACACAACGTCTGGGGCATTCTGGAAAACAAAATGGCAGCCACCAGAAGCTGCTGCTGAACACTCAGTAAAAAACCTGTGTCTGTGCTATTAATCCTCCACCTCTCTCACACACACCCTGCTAAGATATCAGTCTATCAATTCATTCATTCATTCATTCATTCATTTATATTTACATCCCACTTTCCTTTCAGCATGGAAATGAAGGTGTGGTTCTCAGAAAGTCTCCCAGACCTGCTTAGCTTCAGCTACGGAATGGCTAAGGATGAGGGAGCTAATTTTTTTTTGCTTCCATTTCAATGCAAACTGACCTGATTTTGTCTTCCCCAATAACCAAACTGAAACACAGCTATCCTTTACTGAACTTTGATGGTGCAGCTCTACAGCCAAAAAGGGTTCACAAACATCCATATATAAGTTAAAAACTATGTAGAAGATTACATAATGTTGGAACAAATTGCTTGCCAAAATCTAGGTATTAGGCAAAATTAAAATGCAAAAAAAGCACGTATCAGGAGAAATGGGTGTGGAATTTTCATGCACACTTTTTAAAGGAGAAATTGCACATTGCTTTGGAAGGAACATGAACTGAAGTTTTTAAAAATGAGAAGCTGGGGGTACCCAACATTGGCAAATTTGTCCATCTTTAGCGGACATGCCTTCACAGCATACCTTGGGAATATTCCCTCCTCCCCACAACTGACCTTAATGCAAGATCAGATTAACTGGAGAATTTGTTTGTGGCTACAGCAGCATCTCTGTCTGCAGTGTCCTTTATCACCCAGGAATATTGAAGCCAACATTTTATAAGCCTTTGCATTTTGTCAAAGGCATGTGGAAGATTCTTCACAAACTGGAGTCCTTGACTTTTCCTGAAGACATAAGTCAGAGCGGGATTACCTGTATTTCCTTCATATCTCTATAAGTGGGAAGTCTCCATTTGTATTTATATGCCACAACAATGAGCTGTTTGTTGTTAATTACAGACTGTGAAGCCAGACAGCAGCTGGATAATGAGAGAAACAAATTGAGTGGTGAGAGATAGATTAGATAAGAGGAGACGAAGGATGAGGTTGCAGTTAAGGTCCTCTTGAGGATTTCTGGAGGTCTAAGTTCAGTAGCTGGTTCCACTGAAAACTTTCTGGAAGATTTTCATTGTATCTCTACATATGTCTCTTGTCTAATATCAATGAAGCCAGGAAAGCATGAGACCGCACAGTGGCCAACCAGATGCTTTTGAGAAGCCCACAAGTAGGACCAGAGAACAATGACACCTTGCCTTCCTGCGGTCTCCAGAAAGTGGTATTCAGGGCTTATCCACACTTACTGTTGTGGGATGTAACATCACAAAAACAGTCAAATGCAACATTTCCTGTTTGCCCAGAGTGGACACACAGGAGAATGTTGCTCCGTCCAGGAGAACTTCCTGTCACTCCTGGTCTGGAGAATCCTCCCCCTGTGTGAGACCAGGTAGATGGGCGTGACCCTAGGAGACCCCATAAAAAGCCTGGCCATGCAGCTATCATTCTCTTGATGCTCTTGTTGCTCTTGATGCTCTTCCTCTTGACTCTCTGGGTGCCTTGTCTACATTTTGCCCTTTTGCTGTCTGCTGGCTCTCAGCCAGCAGCACATGGGCTCATTCCTCACAAGAGGATGAACCCACACTTTTCTCTGCATCTGTAACTACAAGCTAAAGCCTGCCTTCAGGATCACACTGTGGACTGAATGTGAGTAAACCTTATCATTGCTTTAAAATAAGATTACTGTGTCATTATTGTTTTAAGAGGGAACAAAAGGGGATTTATCAGAAACAAATCCAATCTGGACAAGCCAGATTGCTTAACTCAAGTGATTCTCATGAATCCATTGAACTAGCTTCCTACTATGAACATGGGAATGTGCTCTGCTACAAGCTCACTAAAATGAGTGAGGAAGGGTAATATTAATCAATATATCCTCTCCTACTGTCCTCAACATTCCCACAACTGTTTGCCCCACTCTTTTCAGGCACACGTCCATGCTTAAAAACTTCATGTTGGAGCAGTTTTGTTTTTGCCCCAGAGCTTTCCCTGCAGAAACGCTCTCTTTAGCGCAGAATCAGAGCAAACATCAGTTCAGGTTTTCTGCGGGTTGCCGTTTTCTCTGACTGAGCTTTAAAGGGTGGGTTTTCGGGGGGGAGATCTGGAGCAAAAATAAGGGGGTGCTCAAAAACGCAGAGCGTGGAACATGCCTGAAAAGAGCAGAAGAAAGGTAAGTGTGGCGAAGCCCTCAGAAACGTAGCCATCATGGGTAGTGATCACCTTCAAGGGTCAAGGGACCCCTGACCATTAAGTCCAGTCGCGGACGACTCTGGGGTTGCAGCGCTCATCTCGCTTTATTGGCCGAGGGAGCTGCACACGGAAATGCCGTTTACCTTCCTGCTGGAGTGGTACCTATTTATCTACTTGCACTTGGACGTGCTTTCGAACTGCTAGGTTGGCAGGAGCAGGGACCGAGCAACGGGAGCTCACCCCGTCGCAGGGATTCTGATCAGCAAGTCCTAGGCTCTGTGGTTTAACCCACAGCGCCAGCCACGTCCCTAGTGATCACCTTATCCTCCTTGAATTTGCCTTATCCTCTTTTAAAGCCTTCCAAGTTGGTGGCCGTCACTGTTTCCTGCAAGTGCAGGTCCCATAGTTTAACTATGTTCTTCATTAAGAAGTACTTTATTTTTTTCTGTCCTGAATTCTTCGTTATTAACTTTTAGGAGGAACTTAAAAACATTCCTGCTTACCCAGGCATTTGATGGTTGAAGGATACTGTTCCTGGCAATCTTGAAATGATTAACTGTGAGGATATGTGCTTGTTTTTAAATGTTACTAGAAATGTTTAGTTGTTTGGTTTTTAAAAAAAAAATATTAAAACCATGTTTTTGTTTAAAATATGTGGTTTTGATTTTTAAAAACCACATATTATTATATTATTATATTGTTTTGCCTGCCCTTTGCTGCCCTGGGCTCCTTGGGCGAGTGGAGCAGGGTAGAAATTTAATCAATCAATTTAATCAATCAATTAATCACCAATTTGAACAGACCTCCTTATGAAATTGCATCTGCAGGAGTCTCTTGTAGAGTGCAGTGATTGGTTGGGTATGTGACACAAGAATGTTGGTATCCTGGTTGCAAGCTGTACAGTGGTACCTCGGGTTACATACGCTTCAGGTTACATACACTTCAGGCTACACACTCCGCTAATAAAGAAATAGTGCTTCATGTTAAGAACTTTGCTTCAGGATAAGAACAGAAATCGGGCTCCGGCGGTGCGGCAGCAGCAGGAGGCCCCATTAGCTAAAGTGGTGCTTCAGGTTAAGAACAGTTTCAGGTTAAGAACGGACCTCCAGAACGAATTAAGAACTTAACCTGAGGTACCACTGTATAGGGCTTTGTGCACCAGAACCTTGAAGATGTCGCAGAAAGTTTCAACAAGAGACCTTAAGTACCATCACTGTTTACTGAGACCTTTTACAGGCATCGTAGGAAGAACTGTTAGGCACTGACACCCATGGGTGCCATTTTGCCAACCTCTGCCCTGAATGAACAGGAAACAATTCAGTATCTTTTGCTTCTACCCCATGATAACTGTACGTCGTTCTGATCTCAAGATGCAAACAGAAATGGTAAAGGGAAAATGTTGGCCAGACCCAGCTTCAAACAATGGTCCTTTTCCCACCCTATGCTTTAGTGTCAAAATGCACATTATGAATTTGCCACATGCCCTTCCCATCCTGAGTTAATTCAGCTATCTGTTGAACAATAAAGTTTTAGGGAGAGGCCTTTAATGTGTTAACAGATCCTTAGGATATATAATTACATAGCAAATAAGGAGCCAAAGAGGGCAGGAATGGGGGGGAGCGGGGGGTGTCATTAAAAAGAATAGACTTTAAACAGTGGAGGACAGATTCTTCAGGCAAGCTGGAACGAAATGCTTATGGCCAGGACTCGTGTTTGAGAGAACCCCATGCCAAACACTTAATATATTATTTTTAAGCTTTCTAAATGCCAGACGTGTAACTTTTACTACTAGCCGTGGTATTTCTCAGGGTTCTGTAGTTCCATTGATCCACGGAGCCCAGGACCACGGGGTGCTGGGAAAGGAAAACACATTTGCCTCTGAGTCACTTTTCCTTCTCACACTGATTTATTTTCTCTTCTTCCTCTTCGCTATTTCAGGAGAGTGGGATTTGCAGCAAGGGCAGCAGCCTCCCTCAATCGCTCTGCTGCTAAAATCCAAACATCCCAAATGGAAACCATGGGCGATGCTGGGGAGAGGACTGAGCACAGCACAAGCTTTGAGGACAAGTCAAAGGTAACTTGAGTTGTCGGCCAGGATGCGCATTCCGCAGGCGGTGATGTTACAGGGGTAGGCCTGGTGCGTTTGAAAGAATGAAAAATACTTGAAAAGGGTGGCGTGTCTTCCAGACCACAAGTCTGCTGAAGGGCTGCGGCTAAGGATGGGGAAGAAATTGGATTCAGTTTGCAATTAGAGGCAGACGTCCCTAATTTGCACTTCCCAAAACAATATGAGAACCAAAAACACACCCATCCTTTGAAATTCACTTGAAAATAAAACCCCAAGGTGGTTGTCACCGATGGAAGCAAAGGCCCAGAAAAAAACTCAATATGGAGGCCAAATGGGAGATTTTGGAACAAGAAGGTGACAAAGTGAAATTGCAGAGTTTTGAGAAATTAAAAGATAAAGTGTGAGACTGGCTTCATTATTATCAAACAAGAGAGGCCTATAATTTGGATAAAAAAATTGGCTTCCAGGTGGAAAAATCAAAATTGGAAACAGAACTGTTAGATCCTAAAACTAAGATACTTTCAAGAATGTATAACTTGCTGTTGAAATGGAATACTCAGGATGAAACGGTTAAATCTGCTATGATTAAATGGGCACAAGACGTTGGACATAACATTATGTTTGCTGACTGGGAACAGTTGTGGACCACAGGTATGAAATTTACGGCATGTAATGCCTTAAGAGAGAATATTATGAAAATGATATACAGGTGGTACATGACACCAGTCAAGCTTGCAAAAATCTATCATTTGCCCGATAACAAATGTTGGAAATGTAAAGAAAATGAAGGTACATTTTTTCACCTTTGGTGGACGTGCCCAAGGATTAAGGCTTTCTGGGAGATGATATATAATGAAATGAAAAAGGTATTTAAATATACCTTCCTGAAGAAACCAGAGGCCTTTCTCCTGGGCATGGTCGGCCAATTGGTGCCAAAGAAGGATAGAACTTTCTTTATGTACGCTACAACAGCAGCAAGAATACTCATTGCAAAGTATTGGAAGACACAAGATTTACCCACCCTGGAAGAATGGCAGATGAAAGTGATAGACTATATGGACCTGGCGGAAATGACTGGCAGAATCCGAGACCAGGGAGAAGAGTCGGTGGAAGAAGATTGGAAGAAATTTAAAGACTATTTGCAGAAACATTGTAAAATTAATGAATGTTAAAATGATGTTGGATTGAAATCAAGCGGCCTTAGCAACAAGGTTAATAAGAATATGTAAAAATGGATTGATATTGGATGAAAATATAAAGTTATAATATGTTGAGATATAGAATTAAGATAGAAAGAGGGTAAGGATTTGCTGAATTAACCATGTGAATGGGAATACAAAAAAGGGAGGTGTGAGGTCGGGGAAATAAGTAAATGAAATTTAAGATATGAAAAGATTGATTTGTTTTTAACTATTTTTTATTTATTTTTTCTGTACTCTGAATTTTTTTTTCTATGTATTTATGTACTTTTTGTATTTATTTTCTTTTTTTCTTTTTTCTTTTTTATATTGTAACTTTCTTCTTTTTGTAAAACCTTAATAAAAATCTTTTTTTAAAAAAATGAAATTCACACTCTTCCAGATATCTGATGCAGTTGTCGAGCCAATGTTAACAAAAAGTGCACACGTTTTGTCTGATGCAGCACAATTCTCCAACATGTACGTAGTGCAACAGGCTTACAAGACCTTGCCATTTCAGAGGATATAAGACACTACATTTATTTTTCATTTTTGCCTCACCAAAGAGCCCTCGTCCGCTCTCTGGACTGCAGGGAAAGGGCCCGAGAAATAGTGGGTTTGAAAGCTTCTGCAGGGAGAAATAGCCCTCCAGATGTTTTGGGGCTTCAGCTCCCATCATTCCTAAGTTGCAGGACCATAGATTCCTCGCCCTTGTATGACACCGTGGTTCTTTTAGCTCCAAAGCAACCAACATGGTGCTCTCCAGATGTGGTTGGACTTCAGTTCCCAACATCCTTGACCAATCATCGTGTTGGCTGAGAGCTAGATTCCAATGACCGCTAGAGAACATACAGTTAGCTGCCCCCCCACTTTTTCATGTTTGCTAATGAGGCTCTAATACTTTGGCCACCTCATGAGAAGAGAAGACTCCCTGGAAAAGACCCTGATGTTGGGAAAGATGGAGGGCACAAGGAGAAGGGGACGACAGAGGAGGAGATGGTTGGACAGTGTTCTCGAAGCTACCAACATGAGTTTGACCAAACTGCAGGAGGCAGTGGAAGACAGGAGTGCCTGGCGTGCTCTGGTCCATGGGGTCACAAAGAGTCAGACACGACTAAATGACTAAACAACAAAAATGTGTCTTATGCAAGCTCAATGAATTAACTGTGCACTATTCCCACACAGGCTTCTCTCCCCCCCCACCTCGCTTCTTATGATCTAGGGAGAAACTCTGCAGCAGGCCAGTAGAACCACGTTAATAGACCAGTAAAATTGTCATGACATGCATGGAAAGCTTGGATTCAGTTATCAAGCTTCAACAGGGAACATAGCTAAGCCAGAGAAGAAGCTTGGTGGGCCTTGTTTCCTAGATACAGAGGAGCAAAATTAATTTCCAACCACTCATTTGACCATACAGCATTCCTTCACAGTGTATGAAACAGCTCTAGAGTGATTCAGTTAGTGGTGAACCACAAATGGCCGACAATTTCCAAACAAAGCAGAAGTTGACTCAAACACCTTTCTGAAAAGATTCGGAGGCTTGACATTTGATTTTTCACACTGTGGCATATAATTCAGCTGTAAGCATTTCACCTGCCCAATCCCAGGGGTGGGTGAGCTTCGGGAGGTATGTGCAAATGTTCCTCCACTGTAATTTCCACACTAGGAAAGCTTCAAATTTGATAAAGCTAACAATGGCTTGAGTTCAAAATGGGATCGCTGATGTTTCTCAGTCCGAGGACTATTACTGGATGGCAGCTGCCATTCCATAGGTGTCTGGCTAGCCAAAATTATGCCATAAATAATTAGAAAACTGGTATTTATTGGCGGTGGCCAACTGCCAGCAGGTTGCAAATGCAAACATTGTCAAGCAAGCTGGCATGTCTAATTTGTATCCTGGGCAGGTAATAATTACATTTCTAGTCACAATGCCTTCTTTATTGAAATAATAGGGTACTGTAAATGGCACACGCACACAACAGTTTAATGTTATTTCTCGTACCATTTCTAAAAATTGGGTGCCATTGGGGGGGGGGGGATGAAGTAGTAATGCCCCTCCAATGCTGAGCTTTGTCAGTGAATGGTTTTTGCATTGCTGTTTTATGCTTCCTTGTCTTTGTTTATGTCTGCTCTAGAGCAACAAATACCGTATTTTTCGCTCGATAACACGCACCTGACCATAACACGCACATAGTTTTTAGAGGAGGAAAACAAGAAAAAAAAATCTGAATGAAACAGTGGATGTATCATTTTTGTGCTTCATGCTGCAGCCACAGACATGTGATTTGACGGTGAGTTTGGGGTAGCCCAATGCAAAGATCCTGAGGATCCATGTGGATCCATGCTTTGTAACCACGTTTTTGCACCATTGCAGCCCCAGGCAACAGTGGGTGCATGATTTTTTTGGTGCAGGCTGTAGCCATGGACATGCTATGTGATCTGATGGTGAATTTGGGGTGACCCAATGCAAAGATCCTGAGGATCCATGTGGATCCATGCTTTGTAACCACGTTTTTGCACCATTGCAGCCCCAGGAAACAGTGGGTGCATGATTTTTTTGGTGCAGGCTGTAGCCATGGACATGCTATGTGATCTGATGGTGAATTTGGGGTGACCCAATGCAAAGATCCTGAGGATCCATGTGGATCCGTGCTTTGTAACCATGTTTTTGCACCATTGCAGCCCCAGGAAACAGTGGGTGCGTGATTTTTTTGGTGCAGGCTGTAGCCATGGACATGCTATGTGATCTGATGGTGAATTTGGGGTGACCCAATGCAAAGATCCTGAGGATCCATGTGGATCCATGCTTTGTAACCACGTTTTTGCACCATTGCAGCCCCAGGAAACAGTGGGTGCATGATTTTTTTGGTGCAGGCTGTAGCCATGGACATGCTATGTGATCTGATGGTGAATTTGGGGTGACCCAATGCAAAGATCCTGAGGATCCATGTGGATCCGTGCTTTGTAACCATGTTTTTGCAGCATTGCAGCCCTGTTTTTGCATCAGATCATTGCTATGTGATCTGATGGTGAATTTGGGGTGACTCAATGCAAAGATCCTGAGGATCCATGTGGATCCGTGATTGGAACCACGTTTTAAGTAGGGAGGAAAGGAAAAACATAGAAGCGACAAGGAGAGGGGTGTGCAGAGAAGCAGCTGGCTAAGAATGCAGGAGAGGGGTTTTACCGGAGGGAGGAAAGGAAGGCAAAAGTCCCCCCCCCCCACAAGCCAACCAGCTCTCTCTCTCTCCCCCCCCCCCCAACCTGCATGTTGCCTTCGAGTCCCAGACGCACGGAGAGGAATCTGTTTTCCACTCTGCTTGCCTGGAGGGGAGGGGTTTTCTCTGCTCTTTGTTCCGTCTGAGCAAACACAGTAAGGAAACAGAAGCGGGTGGGCAGTAAGACCCTGAGGCAGAATGCAGGAAAGCAGCAGCTTCCTCTTTCCTCCCTTCTCCGGACGTTTTGATATTTGCCTGATTTTTGCCTTCACTCGCGCTTGTCAGCTCCAGGGACCACACATTCGCTCTATAACACGCACAGACATTTCCCCTTACTTTTTAGGAGAAAAAATCTGCGTGTAATAGAGGGAAAAATACGGTACATGCAGGGGAGTATGGATGGATGAGCACACCAAGTTAAGAATAGTCTTTCTGGCAAAACAGGATTTGAAACTTTTGGCTAATTAGGGCTCCTATCATGACCAGGGATCCTCAAAGTGTTATTTTCCCTGATGACTTACTTTCTTGCTTGCTTGCTTGCTTTCAACATTTACGCCCCACCTTTCCTCTAAGAAGCTCAAGGTGGCAGACATGTTCTCTGCCTCCGCTTATTATCCTCACCACATCCCTGTGAGGTAGGTTGGGCTGAGACTGAGTGACTGACCCAAGGTGAGCTTCATGGCTGAGTGGGGATTTGTACCCTGGTCTCCCAGGTCCTAGTCTGATACTCTGACCACCACACACCACACTGGCTCTAACTCTTTGCCGGAAGTCTGAACTGATTGCTTGCAGGGTGTTCCCCATCCTCCGCCCATCTCTCTACCTCTTTTGAATAGTAGAGAGAGGGAAAGGCAAGACTGACATTGCTTCTGGCCCTATTCACTGCCAGCATATCAGCCCTGACAGATTACTCCTTCTGGAATGTGACCCTAATAACAAATCAAAGTAAAAACCCACCTTGATTTAACAGATGTGCAACAACAGGCAGAAATCTGGCAGGTAAAGTTTTTCCTATACGAGACTTCAAGAGATAGGAAACATTTCACCTGTTAAAAATCTGCCCACCACTCTGTGCCTTAGCAGGAAAAAAATAGATGCCTTTACATTATCTTAAGTGGTACCACAATGCCATTTTATGATGGGAGATTGTAACAACATATTGCCTATTGATTTCTAGCTTATTGCATAATTGCTCAGTTACCCAAAGACAGTGGCAAAGATAGGTTTCTGTAGGAAACAGTTGCTTTGGCCTTATTTTCAGCACAAATAAACCTGTAGCAGGTAGCAATTACTGCCACATTCCATGTACCGGTTGCTTGACTAGTTTTTTTTCTGTTTCCAAAAATTGTGCCTTAATTTTGCATTCAGTTAAGAAAAAGGAAGGAAGGAAACTACCTCTGTTTTGAAGAGGCCTTTTAAAGATGCATCCGTAAATATTGTCAATTGCGATAAAGTCAAGGTATTTCCACCACCCTTGACAAGTAGACTTGTATAAGTGCTGGTTGATCCATCAAGGAGGAAGTAAAGCAAAAACCGACAACTGCAGAAGCAATTTCAGGTGTGCCAAATTAGTTTGAATTCTGTATAGGGAAACCTGAGCTACAAATTATAGTGCTTTCAGGTATTTAACACCTGTAGTTCAGGAGTGTTTTAACCTAGGGGTTTTATTCTGCCTGCTAACAAATATGGGGTAATATTTATATTCATAGCAATCCACAGATACAGGTTTTGTTTTAATAAACATCCGATGAGGTGATGAACCAGAGTATGAGGGACTCAAAGGGACGTGGGTACCACTGTGGTCTAAACCACTGAGCCTCTTGGGCTTGCCAATCAGAAGGTCAGTGGTTCGAATCTCTGCTCCCACCAACCTAGCAGTTCGAAAGCACACCAGTGCAAGTAGATAAATAGGTACCGCTGTGGCAGGAAAGTAAACAACATTTCCGTGCGCTCTGGTTTCCATCACGGTGTTATGTTGTGCCAGAAGCGGTTTAGTCAAGCTGGCCACATGACCCGGAAAGCTGTCTGTGAACAAATGCCAGTTCCCTTGGCCTGAAAGCGAGATGAGTGCCACAACCCCGTAGTCACCTTTGACTGGACTTAACCGTCCAAGGGTCCTTTACCATTTTTCCTATGAGGGACTGTGCCACTTTCCATGGGGAGTGACCATAGCTTAGTGGTAGTGCACTAAGGCTGGGCAAGTTGTCTCTTCCTCACATCCAGTTTCTCTGTGCAGGGATGTTTAATCCTTTTGGAGAAATATTCAGTCACACCTGACATGCTACAGTCTAGACATGGATTTTGCCACCTCATCTGCTGTTTTTGAGGCTAGGCTTAGTCTTAAACAAGCCACTAATGTCAGGGACAATTAGGAATGGCAGGTTGCAATCTTAAGGCATATGAGTTTTACCAGAAGAAGAGAAGAGCAATGGACCTTCTAGAGCATGGCTGTGGAAGCTTTGGCCCTCCAGGTGTTGCTGAACTACAACTCCCACCATCCCTGACCAGTGGCCTTGCTGGCTGGGGCTGATGAGAATTGGAGTCGATCAACATAGAGAGGGCTACCGGTTCCTCATCTCTGAGGAATCTATTCATCACCGTGGCCAACCAGATGATTTTGGGAATCCCACAAGCAGGACATGAAGACATCACCCTCTCCAGTGCCCCAGCTGCTGGTATTCAGCAGCACAGTGCCTCTGAATAATAATAATAATAATAATAATAATAATAATAATAATAATAATTATTATTATTATTATTATTATTATTATTTTATTATTTGTACCCCATCCATCTAGCTGGGTTTCCCCAGCCACTCTGGGCGGCTTCCAACAAAGATTAAAAATGCTGGAGAGAGCATATAGTCACAAAGCCAAGTCATCACTGAGATACTTGTCCTCTCCTCTTAAAGCTGGACCGATCTGCGACCACTACTGCAGACAGTGACAAGGACTCTGTAGCTGTGGTGTTTCTATACCACTGTATCTGTATCTTGGCTCCCCAATGGCTATGGAGGCATTCAACTCACCTGTCTACCCTCAGCTACATCGTAAGAACATAAGAAGAGCCTGCCCAACTAGTCTGTCATCATGGTCTCAAACCTGCCAGTCTGTTGCCTGTGGGAAACTGGCAAGCAAGGCCCAAGCAGAAGAGCACTTCTGGGGTTTCCAGCAACTGATACTCAGAAGCATTGCTGCCTCTGACTGTGGAGTATAGCCATTAAGGCTGTTAGATGTTGATAGGTTTTTCCTCCATGAATCTGTCCACTCTTTTAAATCTACCCAAGGTCCATCTGAGGATTGATGTGATACTTTATCCCATGGGTAGGCAAACTAAGGCCCGGGGGCCAGATCTGGTCCAATAGCCTTCTAAATCTGGCCCGCGGATGGTCCAGGAATCAGTGTGTTTTTACATGAGTAGAACGTGTCTTTTTATTTAAAATGCATGTCTGGGTTATTTGTGGGGCATAGGAATTCATTCTTTTTTTTTTTCAAAATATAGTCCGGCCCCCCACAAGGTCCGAGGGACAGTGGACCGGCCCCCTGCTGAAAAAGTTTGCTGACCCCTGCGAGTTTATCCTGTCGTTTTAGACTTGAGCATTTTAGACCTCAGCAAAGGAAGTGCCCTCCCATTTTGGGGTGTGGGGAAGACCACAACAGCTTTAAAGATGACAGGAAAATAAGGCACAGCATTTGAAGGTGCAGGAAATGAAAGTGCTGTTTTATAGGCTCTGCTCATATCCTTACTGAATGTTTTTGTTTTAGTGTTGATTCTCCTAACTTCTGGCTTCTGCATAACATTCACATCTTGGCTGTTTAAAGGCTGTGGGGAACATCAGTGTGGGAACAAATAAACGTTCTTTTACATAAATCAAGAGCACATCCTGGATGAATATTACATTCCCTTCCTGCGTGCCTTATTGAAATATTTATATATAAAAAACTTTCCCCCCCCTTTATTTTTATTTTTTGCAGGTATTCTCCTCCTTGTTGTGTATATATGTTTGCTGGAGAAGTGGTGGAAAGGAAGCCAAGAGCTGTGAGCTGCAATCCTGTTATCAATGGGTGGTAAATAACATTAGAAGGGATGGTGTCACCATAACAAGAAGAGGAGTCAGACCACTTGGCCTACTCAGATGTGATACAGCCATCCAAATGTAACATAGGATCTGTGTAACTGAGCTCACTCATAAAACATGAGCCCATGGTTCTGTTTAGGCTAGATACCACAAGGAGGGGAGTGAGTTTAAAAGATCCAAGGCCCACCTCAGACTCCTAGTAGCTCATACTTCTTACTAACATCTAGTTTCTATGTGCAGGGATTTGTAATTCTTTTGGGAAAGTATTCAGTCACATGGAAACCAAGCCTTATGAGGAACAGTTGAAGGACATGGTTGTGCTTAGCCTGGAAAAGACGAGACTGAGAGGAGATATGATAGCCAACTTCATATGATTCAAGGGCTGCCACATGGAAGATGGTGCAAGCTTGTTTTCTCCTGCTCTGGAGGGCAGCACTTGAACCGATGGCTTCAAGTTACAAGAAAGGAGATTCTGAAGAAGCATCAGAAAGAACTTTCGGCCTGAGAAGTGGTAGTCTCCTTGCCAGCCAGTGGCTTGTTGAGGCTGCTCCACTGAGTCCCACTGAGTTCATGAGTCCCACCCTGCTTGTGTGAACCTGAGCAGCGTTGGGGCTTGTTCAGCTGGGGTGCGGCTTTCCCACATGCCAGTTATTAGCTGGGAGACTGAAAAACCTCAGCAAAGCCCCGCTGCACCTCTGGCTTGTGAGGAGACTTTTGGGCTCTGAGGAGAGTGTGGTGTAGTGGTTAGGAGTGGTACACTCGTAATCTGGTGAACTGGGTTCGCTTCCCCGCTCCTCCACATGCAGCTGCTGAGTGACCTCAGGCTAGTCACACTTCTCTGAAATCTCTCAGCCCCACTCACCTCACAGAGTGTTTGTTGTGGGGAGGAAGGGAATGGAGATTGTTAGCCACTTTAGGGTAGTGATAAAGCAGGATATCAAATCCAAACTCTTCTTCTTCTTCTTCTTCTTCTTCTTCTTCTTC
Source organism: Podarcis filfolensis (assembly GCF_964270895.1). Taxonomy (NCBI): domain Eukaryota; kingdom Metazoa; phylum Chordata; class Lepidosauria; order Squamata; family Lacertidae; genus Podarcis; species Podarcis filfolensis. The sequence continues at coordinate 100,081,384 of NC_139606.1, forward strand.
TTCATGAGCGGAGGTGCATATGCTGAAGCTGGTCAGGTCTCTCCTCCCAATTCCAGGGCCCACATTCTGGCTGAAAAAAGGCCCTGCTTCTATCCCTACTTCTGAGTATGGTATTGCACTTTAAGACCTTCTTTCCTTCCCCTTTCCAGGAAATGGCCCTGCATTTTACTATTTATCATGCTAACACAGTTTTTCCAAATATACTTGTATTTCCCTGTCATCAACGCTGCTGGCATCAGTGTATTTGCCATAGTGCTGATTTGTGGGTGTTTTTTTGTTTTTGGCTATTGTCCCCAGTCCCAACTGTGGTGCTACTTATAGAAGAACTAAAATATGGTTACACATAGTAAGAGGATTGAATAGTAGAAAATGTTCTTGGCAAACCTAAATTAAGTTAGGATGAGCACATAATAGGCACTTGAATGGAAGAGCTGTTTTTTGTTTATTTTTCCATTGGCAAGCCAAGAAATAGAAAAGTCTGTTCTAAGCTTCACCCCTCCCCCAAATTATTATTATTATTATTATTTTAAAAATTAAGAACTCAGATGCAAAATCCTATTTTCTTTTGGGTCTCATCCCAAGAGTCCAGACCAAAAGCTTGCTTAAATAATATTCCCACCCCCCTGCAGATGTTATTTATTCATTTTTCACCAGTGTTCAACTGCACAATGTCCCAAACATTGTCTTTAAAAATGCACATACAAAGTATTTCCTTATGCTAGAATTAAGCTTGGGTTTTGACTCCCATGTGAAGACAAAGGTGAAATTTTCCACACGGGAAGAAAATTGCACAATGTTCTCAACAACTATTAATTGTGTAGGGAAGGAAAAATATTTGGCCACTGGTGGTCCTCACATCTCCTCCACCTATGTTAGAAAAGAAGCAGACCGTATTTAACATCTCAAAAAGTTGGATCCCGGTAGTCTTCTAATCTTTGTAGCTCTTGTGGGTCCAGTTTATTTGATCTAACCAAGTGCAGTGAGTGGATACAGTGCCACACATGCCCTTGGGTACACAAGTGAAGGGGCAGAAGCCCAAACAAGACTGGTTCACACCAGTCACTAAGACTTGCATACTCTCACTCCTTTCACCATATAACATTGAATCACAGAATTGTAGAGTTGGAAGGGACCCAAAGAATCATCTAGTCCAACCTCCTGCAAAGTAGGAATCACGATGTGGTCATATAAATTGATAAGGAGATTTGCAACATGGACAGCTTCCCTTGTGTTTCATAGCATTACCTAGAGACTTGCTGTGGGAAAACAGCTAAATCCTGTCTACAGAATGAGAAGGATACTAGGAGAGAGAGAGAGGCAGGCAGGCAAAGATCGAGCCTAATCCAATCGATCTGTATGTTCCCACCATCACCAGATGATCTACCCACAGCTGGATTGTGGGAAGCATCCTGATAGCCTAATCCTGATCAGCATATTCTGATATTGTTTGTGGCAATTTTAGTAAGTTGCAGACAAAGAGCTGCAATGTAATAAGCAAAGAAAGAAACAGGCATGGGGGACTGAATCTTGTTCAGATCCTCATCTCTCTCACCCCCACAGTCTGGGTTGGGCAGGTGGGTGGTGACTCTCCTTACCTATCACCTGATTAGTTTTTTCATCACACTGTGCAAAGAAGTCCTAGCAGTCAACTGACCATCACAGACTCTCCCAAGTGTCCCTATTTTCCAGAGACAGCTCCAGATTTACAGAAGCTGTCCCGTTTTCTGATTCAATCCCAAAATGTCCCACTTTTCCTTAGGAAGTCTCTATTTTCATTGGTGAAATGTTGGAGGCTGCGGAGTTATGTGACCCCCAAACCAAGGAGATAAGCAACTATACAACCTCTGGAAGATATCTGAAACCAGCCCTGTATAGGGAAGATTATTTTTTTATGTTTGATGTTTTGTTATGTTTTTATATATGTTGAAAGCCACCCACAGCGGCTGGGGCAACCCAGTCAGGGGGTGGAGTGGAAAGATTATGATTATGATTATGATTATGATTATGATTATGATCATGATCATGATCATGATCAGGATCAGGATTATGATTATGATTATGATTATGATTATGATTATGAATGAATAGCATGTCCCTATTTTCATTGGGAAAACGATGGAGGGTATGTCATAAAGGCTTATGATTGCCGGTGCTTGAAAACCCTTGTGCCCCTTGCCGGGCTTTGCAAGTGCCCCTTATGGCTCAGTCATGCTTTTACCTGCTGAACTCCTGACATGATATATGCTGTCAAGGGTCAAGTAGGTGGGCCTGGCTTAGCCAAAATGGCCTTGTAAGCCAAATTGTGGAGGCCTGGTGAATCTAGTTAGCCTTGCAGGGTGGAAGTTCCCCACCACTGAATTAACACTATAGTTTAAAGACCACTTTGGTTACAGTCATTTCAAGTCTCAGATGGCCAGTCACTATTGTCACTATGACAAAAAGGAGAAGTGGAGAATGCAGTTTCAGATCCAGTAGATGAAAGGGAGTTGCAGGGAAAGATAATGGATCTAGAAATATAGAAAACGGTTGCGTCAAAAAGAAAAGAAAAGAAATCAGATGGAAAACCAGTGCTCAGCATTATGCTATATTTAAACTTAAATGTCTTGGGTCAACTCATAGTGAGAAGTTAGCAATTATTAGGCTGTCTGTTTAAATTACATGTCATGTAGAGAATAGAGTATTGAAAATCAGCAGTTTTCAGTTCCTTAGCCTAAAGCTGACCCTGCTTAGTAATTTTGCAATTCCAGCTTTTCCTCTAAAACAGCACTTTGAACAAGCTGTTATTTACAAGGTTCGGTTATTGAACAAGGCTTGGTGGTTAGCACTAGCAAACCCTGACATTAAGGGTGTTTCTTGGTGGAAATGCCTATGTGATTATCTCAAATAAATGTCATGTATTTGTCTTGGAAGGGCTCTGCCAGACATCATAACGCGGGCAAAGCTGAACGGCCACCAGCAAATCAGAAAGTCAAGTGAGCGGGATAGTAAAAGCAAACAAGCTGTATTTGGGGCTTATGCAAGGATGGGTGATGAAGGGGAAAACTGGGGGTTGGAATCATAATCTGGGTGAAACAAGCGAGTATTTCTACTAGAATTTATACCTAGAGCAAGACTAGGGAATCTGTGGCCCTCCAGATGTTGCTGGAATGTAGATCACATCCACACCGTGTGTTGAAAACACTCTTATATGACTATTAAAGTGGTACAGGGAGGGTCCTTTAAAAGAGGCCCTGTGGATACAGAGTACACATGTTCCACGGGGCCGTTTTTAAAAGACTCACCCTGTATAGGGGTGGTTTAAATGTATGGTGCAGATGTGACTTGCCTCCTGTCCATTGGCAGTGCTGGATGGAGCCAATGGGAGATGGAGCCTGGCAACATCTGGAGAGCACAAGATCCCCCATCCCTGATGTAGAGTGAAATTAAGACCATGTAGATAAACAGTCAAGGCAATGCCCTGGTTGTTGGCATCCATCTGTATTGGGAGACAATGGAAGAGTTCGCCATCGGGAGTAAAATGAAACCATTGGAGAGTTACAGCACCTGCTGTGGCTGTAGAGACCAAGACATGCTGCAGCTGCGGCAGATGAAAGTGTCCAGTTTCACTGCTACTGGTGTCCCATGGTGTTCTCCCCCTCTCTCTCTCCACTCCTCCCAGTGGTCATTTCTCCTCTGGTCAGTTTGTGGATACATGAATTGACTCTGTCTACAGGCTCTGCAGTCATCTGCAAGGGATTCCTTGATAGCCACAGATACAAAAGAAACTGCATTGCAGAGTTCATGACGATTACATTAAGATGTCTCTAAATAGAAACATGGTATAAATAAAATATCAATACTATAAAACCCCAGAAGTACCATCAGCCTAACTCAACTTCCAGTTAAACTCCAGAGTCTTCAGAGCAATACTATTTAGCTCTCTCTTTCTAATCTTTTTTGCAGCCTGTGCAAAAATCACCACTTGTGTCACAAAGCTGTAAGGGTCACTCAACAGAAATATTACCGTTTCTGCCAAAGTATTCCTGCTTCCATATGTCAACAAAGGTTTCAGAAATCTCCCTCTTGGATCACTAAATAAAGGACAGGTTAACAGTGAGCATATAATGTCTTCCACCTGATATTGGCCACAAATGCAGACTCACAGGCAACCATCCAGGACTGCAGTTGACATCAATTGAAATCCAACACCATCTGGAAACCCAAGGTTGAAGAACTGGGTAAACCAGAAATGAGTGTGCAGATTTGCACACACAGAAATGTGCCTATGATAATCCATAAAAAAGCAGGTATATGTTTGGATGCAAATTTATAAATCATTGTCATCACTGATAGCTCAGTTGGTTAGACACGATGCTGATAACATCAAGGTCACTGGTTTGATCCCCATATGGGATAGCAACATGGTCCAACTGTGGGTAGATCATCTGGTGGTGGTGGGAACACACAGACCGATTGGATTAGGCTCGATCTTTGCCTGCCTGCCTGCCTGCCTGCCTCTCTCTCTCTCTTCTAGTATCCTTCTCATTCTGTAGCCAGGATTTTGCTGTTTTCCCACAGCAAGTCTCTAGGTTATCCTATGAAACACAAGGGAAGCTGTCAATGTTGCAAATCTCCTTATCAATTTATATGACCACATCGCAATTCCTACATTGCAGGAGGTTGGACTAGATGATTCTTTGGGTCCCTTCCAACTCTACAATTATATGATTTAAACAAAAAATAAAATACATCTCACCACCATGGGGAAGATTGTGATCTGTGTGCTCCCTCAATTCTGTTGACCAGGTGTTAGCTGCTGATGGGCAGCTAAGCATCCTGCTCTCCCTTCTTATGTTTCTTTTTATCTTTAAAATAGACATGAACTTGACAGCTCTTCAAATAAAGGACTGTCTTCTGTAAAGTAGAACCCATGGCTGCCCTATCTTAACTTTCAGTTAATCATGGAATTTATCACGGAAACGTTTCACATTTAAAGAAACCGTTAACAATTGCAAGAGAGACACGGGATTTTATGCAACCATACTTTGACTTCGTTCTTGGTAGTGAGACATATTTTCAGTTGTATGCAATACATATTTCTGGCTGATTTGAATGAACTAAGGCCCAGAGTTAAAAACCATCTGCACCTCCTGTTTCCGCCTGAGACATTATTTATGTTTTTGGCTTTGTACCCCTGAGCTAAATACAGAACGTGTAAAGACTGTTAATTAACCCTTGGAGAAATGTGTTTCCCAACAGCATATGGAATGGGAAGATGTTTTTAATCAAGCAGTAAAACTCTCAGGATTTAGACAGGTTTAAATTGTCCTGTTTAATGAACCCAAAGGGAATAGATGTTAAATATTTTCTTAACATCAACCTATGTTGAAGTAAAGTTACAACTGTGTAACACCCAAACAAGAGCCACAGAATTAAAATCTGAATCTTATGAAGCCTCATCAAGGCCAGGGTTGAATATTCCATGATGTGAATGTCTGAGCTTCGGTATTTAGAGCACTTAGCTTAAACATATTGTCTTGGAAGTTACAAAAACCCTTGATTGCAATGGAACTGCCATAAAAGAAAGCAGAAGAATCATTCGTTTCTTGAAAGACTTGGGACAAAGGCCCGCAATGCAAATTTGCAAAAAAAATATGAAGGTACATCTATTTTCTAAATGAAAATAGATATTGGGAGGGTGAAGCTCATCTACTGGACTGCAGTCCTCTACTCTTGTTTGGTAGGAGCGCCATGGAAAATATGCATTATAACTTGCTTTTCAGTGAATTAGCCACGATCCAGGGATTGCTGCCGTTCTTCCATACACATGGAGCTTGCTTTGAGAATGGAGGTAAGGTGTTGGAGCTAGTGCACTTGTGACCACTGCCATCTTTCACAGTTCTGCATTTCCCTTATTGTGATGCCTGAAGAGGGCTATAGTCCTGCTAACCAGCCAGGGAACTCCCCAGTTCTGCAAAGGAGGCTAGGGGTGGAGTCAGACCAAGAATTCTAATTCCCGCGATTCTATAGGAGGAGTCATGACACAGAAACCGGCATAAAAATCAGTTTAAATGTATCATACAAAGCTGCCTACAATGTCCTTTGGGATACAGTCTAACTCTGGATCAAGCAGACTTCAGCATATTGATTTCAGTGGGGTTAAGTATGTCTTAATGTCTTTTGGGCAGTATAACAATTATTACTATTCAGCTGTACAGAGTGCCAAGTTATTGTTTTCATTCTTTTCCAGATGCTCTGTTAGAACGCTACAATTCAGCAGCTGGGCTTGGATTTTTCTGAAATCTAGTTGTTGAGCTAATGCGCACGCGCACGCACGCGCACGCACGCACACACACACACACACACAAATATATATATATATATATATATATATATATATATATATATATTCTAATTCCCCTCTTGCTCCTTGATCTTGAGAAGTTAGTTGTGTACGTTTCCCCCCCCTGAAGATTCTGCTAAAAATAAAAACAATGCTTACATATTATATGTATTATCCTGCATGCACTATTATATGCACAGGCATTCCAGGTTTCCTTTTTTTAAAGACCAGCACATGAGCAGAATACAAACCATGAATATCATTTGGATTATTACTACGTTCTGTGTTTATTTTTTGTTTTTTGTTTTTATTTTGCAAGCCACCCTGTGACCCCTGTGATGAAGTGTGGGATAGAACACTAATTGATTGATTGATTGATTGATTGACAATAGGTATAATATTCTGTATAATTTCCTAAAGAAATCAGCATATTGAGAGATACACACGCCAAGCTATGTAGCTGTCTAAAAATACTTCTGTGTTAATACTTATAAAATTATACAAATATAGTACCATGTGGGGTGTGACACTTTTATTTGTATTATTTGCATAGAATACTTGTGTATAATTTGGCTTGTAATATTTTGGCAAGCTCGTTTGCTATTTCCTGGATTGCAGGAAAAGTTAATCGCTTTTAGGTTACACCAGAAGAGCTAAAATTCATGAAACATAAAAGTTCTCCTTTTAATAAACAGCTGAAAGAAGTTAGGAAGTACTAGAGGGGAGGAAAAGCTTTCATGAAAACTTCAGAAAACCTTTACAGTGGTTCCACAGCATAGGACACAGCATTTTCAGCATAGAACTCCCGCAAAGGACATTTTGTGAGGCAAAAATGAGTTTGGCTTTTATTATCATTCTATCCCCTAGTTGTAGGATTTGGAAAGAGAAGCATATCTCACATGCCACACTCCCTCCTTCAGTGGTGCAGTTAAGCAATTCTAGACTCTGGACGCCATGCCTTTGCGGGAAGCGGAGTGGTGCCCTGTATATGGCAATGTGTACTACTTCAAAAATTGGCAAATATTTTTCTCCCTCTTCCAAAATGTGGTAAACATTTTGTTCCACTTCCTTCTTGCCTTGAAGGTCAGTGCAGTGATTGAACAGCATAGAGACATAACACTAACATCTTTGGGTATGCCAGTTATTATGTTTTAATATGTGCTGGAAGCTGTCCAGAGTGGCTGGGGCAACCCAGTTAGATGGGCGGGGTATGAAAATATTATTATTATTATTATTATTATTATTATTATTATTATTATTATTATTATACCAACTATCTGCATAGTTACTCTGCTTCTCCACAGATTGCTTGATTGGTTGTGCATTATTGCTCCAGTCCACCAAAAGCACAGACAAGGCAGCAAAAGGTTTATTGTCATTTCCACCCAATATCACTCCCAACTGCTTTTTCCCAAAGTCATTTTTTTCTTTACAGGGTTAGATTACAAAATGCAGCTCTGTTTACTTGTTTTGCTACTCTTTGTCATCCTTTAATCCCTGGCCTTTTAAATAATGGTTGATGGTGCTGTCTTTGTGAATTCTTATTATTTTAGATCCTTGCATTTATTGTGCTTCTACTATAATACTTTGAGCCGCAGGCTACGTCCAAAAAAAGGTGGGGTATAAATATTTTTTATAAATAAATATAAACAAGCACTGCTCTTTTTCTTCTTCTTTTTTTAAGGGCGTGGTGGCTGGATTTCTGTCCTGGAGTTTGTCCCTGACACCACAACTGCTGTCACTCCTCTTCACCACTGTAAAACCAAACAGAAAGAAAGGGGGATTTCCTTCAGTTTTCAAGATTGGTTGAAGGAGGGAAGAGCCTGTAGACCATACATGTGAGGTGCATTACTTTGAGCTGATAGGATTCTGAAAAAGCTTTCTGTGTGGGAAGATGATGACATAAAGGATAAGGCAACAATGAAGTCTTAGGTCAGACGTGAGCAGCCAGCAGACCTCCAGATGTTGCTGGACTCCAACTCCCCCCATCCCTGACCCTTGGCCATGCTGGGTGGGGGCTGATGGGAGCTGCAGACTAACGCCATCTCTGAGGGCCACTCATGTTCCCAAGTCCTATTATAGCAGGAGATGTCAGGAATTGAACCTGGAACCTTTTGCATGCAAGGCATCTGCTCTTCCACAGAAAGAATAGCCTCTTCCAAAATTATCTATGTGCACATATGCATGTACATATTTGTGAAGTGTGGCCTTATTACATTTATACCTTGCCTTTCATCAGTGGAGTTCAAGATGGCATGCTTCTCTTCCCCCATTTTATCCTCACAACAATCCTGTGATGTTGACTAGGCTGAGAGGTGGCAACTGGCCAAAGGTCACCCAGTGAGCTTCATAGCTAAGTGGGGATTAGAACCCTGGCCTTCCGGGTCCTAGTCCCGCACTCTAACTGCTACACCACATTGGCTCTTCTACTGCTGAAATTATTTGAGTTATAACAAAGGACATAACCACAAGTATTGTTCTTAAAATATGACAGGGTTGCCAAGTGAATATATACAAGAACATATATTTGTATATTATTTCCCCATACACACTGAAATTCCTCCTACTGAAATTTGAACTCCAGAGAGGTACATGTTAGAACTGCCAGTTCTTCATTTATGATAAGGAATGCTTGCATTAAAATTATGACTTAAAACAACTTATCACAAGGCTTGTGAGCTCCTACCCCTAAGAACTGTCACTGTAAGATCTTGGAGGCTGCTGTGGTGCCTGAATGCTTTCAGTTTTCATTTAGAATCTCCCCTTCCAAGAGACTCCGGAGTTCACTGCCCTAACATTTACATCCTCCCTGAACTGGCCCCCAAATATGATGTTCTGTGGCTTGCAGTCCTGCCCGGGAAGAAATCCTTGAATTATTTGCTGATGATAGAAGTGATCCAGGTGGCCGGCAAACTAGCTGCTCAACGGTCTTGTGTGAGTTACAGAAAAGGCAGCCCAACATTCATCAAGCCCTTCCAACAGACTGCAAAAACAAATCTCTCTCAAAATGCATTTCATGTACAAGTTCTAAGGGCATCACCCTGCTTTCCCTTTTTCCTCGCCCTGGTGACAGCGTGTTGACTAATTGCAGTGGTGGAACTCTGCCTGAACCTTTGTCTAATCCAAGCACAAGAAATAAACCTGCATCTCAGTCAGCAAACTATTTTAAAAAGTTATGCAATCTTTGCAAATGCAAGGAGTGGTCTGCAAAAGAAGTCTCGCATCTGCTCTTCTGGGAGCAAAGATGTACTATTCAGTCTGAGTGTGCTCAGTCTCCATGTTGTTGTCCAACAGTACAAAGGCAGCCAATATGGCACTCTCTGGGTGTTTTGAATTACATCTCCCAGCAGCTGCAGCTAACATGGCCCATGATCATGATGGGAGTTGTATTAGTATTAGTAGTAATGGAATTTATTAAATTTGTATACTGCCCTTCATCTATAGATCTCAGGGTGTTGTAGTCCACACATCTAGAGGGTACCACATTGGCTTCATATGAAGTAATAAATATATTGACACAGGTAAGGAATTTAAGGTTGCAACTAAAAAGCACCTTATAGATGCATTCAATAGGGCAGCAGGGTAGGTGCATGGATAGGAAAGGGGCTCTACCCTATAATGTCCAGTGTGAAGGGACAGCTTACTTGAAGGGCCTTCACATTCTCAGTGAATACAGGGCAGAAGAGCCCTCAGACTTCAAAAAAACCCACCCTCTCCACAGAGGCTATCATTCTCACTAATGTCCTGCATCACATTCATGAGGCATGTTCAGATAATATGTCCTCCTACAAGGGGAGTCACCAAGAAAGAACAGAAAATACTTTTATCTCCAGTCCCAGCTAACAATTAAGGGGAACTACCCATGCAGGTGGCGCTGTGGTCTAAACCACTGAGCCTAGGGCTTGCCAATTGGAAGGTCGGCAATTCGAATCCCCATGATGGGGTGAGCTCCCCATGATGGTTGCTCGGTCCCAGCTCCTGCCAACCTAGCAGTTCAAAGGCACATCAAAGTGCAAGTAGATAAATAGGTACCACTCCGGCAGGAAGGTAAACAGCGTTTCCGTGCACTGCTCTGGTTTTGCCAGAAGCGGCTTAGTCATGCTGGCCACATGACCCAGAAAAACTGTCTGTGGACAAACGTCTGCTCCCTCAGCTAGTAAATCAAGATGAGTGCTGCAACCCCAGAGTCTTTCATGACTGGGCTTAACTGTCAGGGGTCCTTTACCTTTACCTTTACCCATACATAGCCACCTCACATCATCTTATATTTGGGGAAGGACCATAGTTCAGTGACAGTGCATCTGCTTTGCATGCAGAAGGTCCCAGGTTCAATCCCTGGCATCTACAGGCAGGGCTCGGCATGTCCCCTGCCAGAAAGCCAGGATGGCCCCTAGCTGTCATTGTGGACAGTAGTGAGCTACATGGACCAATGGTCTGGCTCAGTTTCAGGGAACATCCTCCCTTGAAGAATCCATCAGCTAGTCTGCTTTCTACCAGCTTTCAGTCTCTGCAGAACACTTGTGAGAGTTCAACCAGAACTTGTTATCAACAGTTCCAGATTGCTACATGTGGTTGATGGCCAATGCTAGTCTCACTCAGAACAGTCCTATAGAAACCAATGGGTCTTGAAGATCAGGCTATCATTGGCTCCTAGCCATGATGGCTTTGTTCCACCTCCAATGGCTGTGGCACTATGCTGGGAGTCACAGATTGGGGAAATACTGTTGTGTTTAGGTTCTGCTTGAACCACATACCCCAAAGGCATTCTGGGGAACTGAAGGTGGTGCCAACTGATGCAGCCATTTCACCCACCATGTCTCTTCCCAGCAGTGCACCCCTCGCCCAAAATATGCAAAAAGTATTCTCACTATGGTGAGATCAAACCTGACAACAGCCCTACCTGTCCCTCAAAAAATGACGTATATGGTATAGAAAGCAGATGCTCAGGATTCCACATGTAGCATGTTACGAAAACTGCAGATCTTCTCACACATTTCAGAAATCATGAGAGAGGGGGAGGGAGAGAGAGAGAGAGAGAGAGAGAGAGAGCGGGAGGGAGCTATCTGCCGCCAGACAGTTCCACTTAGATGACCACAATTTTTCAGACTTGGAAATATTTCTAATACGGAAACCGTATAGTCTTGAGACTCTAGAAGTGAGAGAAAACATCTGGATATATAGACTTAGCACTCTAACACTCTGGGGCTTAAACTTGGAAGATAATAGATAAACGTATACCTAGTGATGGAAGAGGAATTTGCTTAGTCCACATTTTGTTCAGTGGACAGACCTGAGTCACCAGGCACCTGGATGGATATGCAGATTGGCATGTGCCTATCAATAAGAATCCAGTGGCTTCAAGTTACAAGAAAGAAGATTCTGACTAAACACCAGGAAGAACTATATGGCAGTAAGAGCTGTTTGACAGTGGAACGTTCTCCCTCAGGAGGTGGTGGGCTCTCCTTCCTTGGAGATTTGTAAGCAGAGGTTGGCTGGCCATCTGTCATGGAAGCTTCAGCTGAGATTCCTGCATTGCAGGTGGTTGGACTAGATGACCCTCGGGGTCCCTTCCAACTCTACAATTCTATGATTCTCTGTAGAAATTCCTCAGAGTATGCTGTCCAGGATATGTCATCTGCCAACATCTATCAATAATAACACATCACACTTTTGTCTTGGCATGGAGACTTGTCAGGTTTAACAGGCCCCCGTTGCTCCTTGACTGTCTTTAGTCAAATGGAGGGCATTTGAGAGCCACAGGGAGAATAATATGCCAAAGAGAGTTGCAGGGAGAAGAGTGCCCTGTTTCATGCCACTCTTTATAGACAAGATGTCCAAGGATGAGCCATCCTGTTGAGTGCTGCTGTTCTCGTGGAAGGACATAATAATTTTGTGTTGCTTAGGTGGGCATCCTGTCTTATTGAGCCGTGCGAAGAATCCTTTTCAGGTGATGAGGTCAGAGGCAGCAAGCATTTTCCCACACTGGGAGTTCATGAGAGCCTTGCACTTTGCAGCAATAACATGCTCCATGTTCTTAAGGCGAGCTTCAAACCCATCAGGGATCTGCTGCTGTCTTTTGCCAAAGGAGGACATAGCTGTGTTGCATGTTGCCTCTTTGATGTATTTCCACTTTGCTTCGACACTGTCTCTGGAGCATTTCAGTAGAACTTGTTTCAGGTATGGCTGTTCTGGCAGCATTGATTCATGGTCACACTTTCTGCTTTGTGCTATGGGTCCTCTTTGGCCGGAGAAGGATCTTGCTCAAAGCCAGGGAGTGAACCATGTAGCAGCCGGCATGAACACAGTTCTGTGCTAATTGCCTGGTGGCAATCAAGTCCAGCTGGTGCCAGGGGCTGACCTTGGATATCCCCCGGACACTCGCTGCTTTGCCTTGGAAGAGAAGAATGTGTTTGTGATGCCGAGCCTGTGATATGAGCACAGCTCAAGCAGCCATTGTCCATTCTCATTCATGCTGCCAGTAGCAAAATGGCCTGTGCAGTTGTCCCATGGGTGATGATCACCTCCAACTCTGGCATTGAAAGTTCCCAGCAGGACTAGGTGTTTGCAGGCTGGGCCACACAAGACAGCCTGGTCTAGTTCTTCGTTGAACTGGTCCCTCCCTGGTATGTATGTATGTATGTCAGAGTATATAGTGGGAGCGTAGATGCTCAAGATGTTAACTAGACCAGAGGTGGTTGAGAGGCAGAGGCAAAGAAAATGTTCTGAGTCCTCAGTTGACAGTTCTTTCACAGATAAAACAAACCTATGCTAAAAGTGAGTCAGTGGCGGGAGACATGAGGCAGCACAAAATGTAACCAACATCTCAAAATAAGAATGGAAGCCCCAACAGCAATATTGCATCAGTGGGTAGTCTTTGTTCCCGACCCTTTGCATTGTTGTGTAGATTTGCAGCCTACTCCAGCTGCTGATCGAGTCAGCTTATTACAGTTTGTGCAGCGACCCAGTTTGTGAAAGCACCTGAATTTTTATTTGTCTGTCCAAGGCAACAAGCTACAAGACTTTCCCCCCTCTGTGTTATCATGAACAATCATAACTTCTCCCACACAAACAGGTCACCGGGCTTCAAGAATTTTCTCTAGCTCCAAGGACAGAAATGAAAATGGAAAAAATAGAACAGGCTCTGCACAAATATAAATTCCTTTCTGCTCCACCCCCATCATTCAGCCCAGACACTGAGGTCCAGCTCCAAGGACCTTCTGGCGGTTCCCTCACTGCAAGAAGTGAGGTTACTGGGAACCAGGCAGAGGGCCTTCTCAGTAGTGGCGCCCACCCTGTGGAACGCCCTCCCATCAAATGTCAAGGAAATAAACAACTATCTGACTTTTAGAAGACATCTGAAGGCAGCACTGTTTAGAGAAGTTTTTAATGTTTTATGTTTTTATTGTGTTTCTAATATTCTGTTGGGAGCTGCCCAAAGTGGTTGGGAAAACCCAGCCAGATGGTGGGGTATAAATAAATTATTATTATTATTATTATTATTATTATTATTATTATTATTATTATGTTTGGAGGTTTCTTGTTCAGCATTTCAGATGCCCTCCACCAGAATACTCCATTACCCCCTCTAGAGATGGGTAAATCTGTCAGTTTCAGTTTCTTCCGTTTCTCATTTTTCAAGCCTTCAGTTCAGCTCTTCACATTTCCACCACAGTTTGATATATGTTTTCTAATCAGGGTGTAATTCAACTAAGTTTTACTCAGTGTAGACCCAGTGAAATTCATGACTAAGGTGCAATCCTTTATTCACTTACTAGGAAGTAAGCCCCTTTTGAACACAATGGTGCTTACTTTTGAATAAACATGCATAGGATTGCATTGTAACTTGGGTCCATTAATTTCAATAGGTTTGCTCTGAGTGAAACTCAGTTGAATACCAAAGAAAACTAAATAAAAGTTAAAGAAAGCTAATTCAGAAAGGGTCCAAATTTATGCTAACGTTGCCCCCTCTCCAGCCAAAACAGGAGTTATTACAGGCATATTAAAACCAGTTGGAATAGTAATCCTCTGGCAGTCCTGTTTGGTTAGAAAACAAGCAATAGATAAACACAAAGAGGCAACCAAGTAGCTCCTCTAAATCTACTTAATGGCGTAAAATGAGTTATAAAGTTGAGTTACAATGTGGGGTGCAGGGAGGCAATATTCTCTCCTTTTAAACCAGTCAACATGAGCAGCTTTGATACATTTTGGCCTCTTGGTGGCAGCATGACAGAGGCAGTAAACAGCCAGGACTGCGAATGGTTGTAAATCATTGTACATCAGGCAAACACTGTTCAGACCATTTGCCTCCATTTTGAAAGATAAGAGAAGGACTGACTTTTCTGGAACTGTGTGTGAGAGAGAGAGGGGTGGTGGTGGTCTTGGGTTAAACATCAGCACAAATGCAAAAAAGGATAAACTAGCCTAGCATTCTGCTACTATTAGGAGCAATACGTTACCTCAGAACTACAAATGTACATTTTAACAAATGTACATTCCCAACCCCATGGTTTTGTTTTTGCTATTCTTAGTGTATGTATGTATGTGAGGGGTTTTGTACAAAACAATGTAAGCCGCTTTGAGTTGTCGTGACAAAAAAGGACTAATAAAACAGAATAACAATCATCATCTTTGCTGAGTTAGCACATATGCAGAGCCTAAGTGAGGGGGGCTTGTGGGAAAGAATTGGTGGATGAGCTGTGGGCTTCACCCTCTCTGTCCCTCACAATTCTCCCTGCAGCAGAGCTAGCCTGGTGGGTGGGTATCCGGGTGCGAGAGGTTAAAACTTCCAAGGGATTTGCAGGGATGGGGGAATCAGCCAGTGAGGAAGCATTCGAGCATCATTTCCCACCTTTCGACTCTCCCCTGTATGAGTCCCCCACCCTTCCAATGGGCTTAGAAGGGAATCGCATGTAATATGTAGTTCTCCCCTTAGCTCTCTGCTTTTTATGGCTAATGAGCTCCTTGCTATTAAAGAAATAGCATACTACTGTCGTATTTCTCATTCTTCACTTGGAATCTAGTCCGTAGGTTGAGGAACAGTAAGCTGGACAACAGGGTTTGGACATGTTGTGTGAATGTATCCCTCACCCATTGAAAGCCCTTGCCAGATACACCCATAGTTCCAGTCATACAATGTAGGGTGACTGTGTGTGTCCTACTTGACAGAAGACAGCCTCTTTTTCTGAAGGGCTATCTGGTTCAAGTTACTGTAGGTTTAAAGATTAAGATCTCTAAGAAGGGAAACGAGAAGGACCTTGAAGTTGCCCATCAACAGTTGGCAACCTGGATATGGTATGGAGAAAAGGGATTGAGAGGTGGGGAAGGAAAGATCTCTTGGGGAGGGGAGGCTGGGAGAAGAAAGAGAGGCTCACAGGTGAGATCTGGGAGGGTCCACCTCTTTCTATGTGAGACGAGGATTAAGATCTACTTTTGAGGGAGGGCATTACAGTTTCTTAGCTCATTCTTTTTTGTTTTTATTTAGATTTGTTTGTTTTTTATCGTATTGTACGATGAAAAGATTCAACAAAATTTATGGGGGGAAGCAAGAGAGAGAGAAAGGGGAATACAGTGGTACCTCGGGTTAAGAACTTAATTCATTCTGGAGGTCCGTTCTTAATCTGAAACTGTTCTTAACCTGAAGCACCACTTTAGCTAATGGGGCCTCCCACTGCCGCCACACAATTTCTGTTCTCATCCTGAAGCAAAGATCTTAACCCAAGGTACTATTTCTGGGTTAGTGGAGTCTGTAACCTGAAGTGTATGTAACCCGAGGTACCGCTGTATAGAGAAGCTCTCTCTCACTCTCTTGCCCCGCCCCCCTCTCATCACATTAAAACTCATTGATATCCAATATTGGAATATTCAGGACAGATAGAAAAAAGGACTTCATGCAATGCATAGCTAAACTATGGAACTCGCTCACACAAGCGGGCAGCAATGGTCACCAACCTGGATGGATTTAAAGAGGATTAGACAAATTCCTGGAGGAGAGGGCTATTGACGACTACTAGCTATAATGGCAGTCAAATGCAGTAAGGTTTCTGTATACCAATAGCTGGAAGCCACAGGAGGGGAGTTTTCTTGTGCTTGTCTCCAACAGGATGCTGGACTAGATGGGCCATTGGCCTGATCCAGTAGGCTCTTCTTAAGTTCTTTTGGTAGCAGAATCAGCAGGGACACCAGTCACCTGGTCCCAGTCTTTGCCACCATGGTGTGATATACTGCATTTCTGTTTAAGATAAAGGAACTATTTCTAAATTTGCCTCCATATTTAACAATTAGCATGTGCAAATTTTATTCAAACCTGACTCCCTCTCTCCCTCCTCTTTCCTTTTTCTCTTTTTGCTGATGTCTTAGTGGCCACACTAAGAGAGTGTGATTCAGTAATACTCTAAAGATTCATATCGTTTAATAATCTAAATAGTTGTTCATGAGGGAGACTCAAGAGAAATAGTCCGCACTCCAAAAATTCCTCTTTTTCCACGCGGAGTGCATTTTTTAAAAATCACTACACTAATAATAATAAAAAAATCTTGAACAGGAATCAATCAGTACGCCAGGTTACACCCTTGGCTCCCCCACCTCACTCCCACAGGCATAGAACACATTTCTTCTGTTTAAAGAAAAAGCAATTGAGCCAATTCAACATTTGCCTTTCTATTTTTAGATGACTAATAAAAGTTGAGGGACTTTAAAAATGGACAAACAATCGAAGATCCCAGCCCATCTCCAAGCATGCAGTTCATGTTTTTCAAAGTTCAATTGTTTGAGCCTGGCAACGGTGTGGGAAGATATCTTTGGGTATGGAAAGGACAAACGTTATTTATTGTCATACGAAAGGAAACACACCAGCATAAGGCAACTATAAATAGGGACAGCTTTAACAACAGGCTAGACCCCTCCCCATCATTTGCATGCATGAATTGATTGGCTGTTAGGGCAGACAAAGGTCTCTGGTTGTGCTGCTGCAGATGGTGTTCCTTTGTGCTCCTCCCAGTGGTCATTCCTCCTCTGGCCACTGCTGTGAATACACAGCCTGAATGTCTGTCTCCAGGCACTGTGGTCATCTGCTAGGGATTCCCACATGGTGAGGTTGATGTTACCAGCCTTCATGTCATGTTTGCAGACATCTTTGTAACATAGAGTTGGTCTTGCAATGGGCCTGGTGTCTGAAACCAGCTCCTCATAGAGCACGTCCTTGGGGATCTTGCCATCTTCCATTCTGTGAACATGACCAAGCCAGCATAGACATCACTGAGACAGGGGTGCAAACGTGTTATGAATGTGGGCCTGGGAGAGCACATCTCTCTTTGAGACTCTGTCCTGCCATGTGATACCCAAAATGCTCCTGATGCAGTAAATAATAATAATAATAATAATAATAATAATAATAATAATAATATATTTATTTATACCCCGCCCTCCTCAGTCAAGACCGGGCTCAGGGCGGCTAACACCAGGTATAAAAACAATTGATTAAAATACAACTTAAAAACAAGATTAAAATACAACATTAAAATGCAGCCTCATTTCAGTAGAAACTCAAATCAAAAACTTTTTGGGGATGAAAACGTCAAATCTTCACCAAACCAACTATCCAGACTGGTCCTACGTGGGTCAGAAAAAAGCCAGGGAAGTCCCCAAATAGGAGTTCCATCACAGAAGGAGAAAGGAGAAAGGAAAGAGGGGGAGGGGATCAAGTTGATTCCAAGCTAAAGGCCAGGCGGAACAACTCTGTCTTACAGGCCCTGCGGAAAGAAATCAGATCCTGCAGGGCCCTGGTCTCATGAGGTAGAGCGTTCCACCAGACCAGAGCCAGTGTTGAAAAGGCCCTGGCTCTGGTTGAGGCTAATCTGACTTCCTTAGGGCCCAAGACCTCTAGGGTATTGCTATTTATGGACCTTAAGGTCGTCCATGGGGCATACCGGGAGAGGTGGTCCCGGAGGTATGAGGGAAAGCATTGAGGTATTGCTCCTGGTGGCTGTAAACTATGCATGACTCACTGCCATAAAGAAGCATACTCAACACACAAGCCTTTCAGCTTGGTATGCATATGTACACTGTTACGTATTCAGTGGTCTGTGTTTGCCTGAGCTTGAGTCTGGACTAAAGAGTCTGAGCCCCTGTGTCCTGATTTGATACATGATATCCAATCACAGAACATTTCAGGATTTGGGCCTCTGCCATTGGCCCTTAAACTCTGAGTCATGATTCGCAGCTTGGAAGTTTAGACAGCCAATCACGTTGGGAGTGGGAGTGGCCCAGGCCTTCAGAAATTTTTATAAGCAGTTGCTTTGCCCCTGTTGTCTAGCTCTGTTAGTTCAATAAAGGTCCTTGCTGTTATCACTGTGTCTTGCCTCGTGGGAACCCACCTACACTTGATACACATATATATTTCAGTGCAATTACACAACCACTGGTGTGTGTGTGGCAAATACTAAGCAGCACCTCCTTATATTACTAACATGGCCTTTGGAATGGCAGTTTTCTGGGAGACTCCTGGTAGAACTCTTCTCTGTTTGTCTTCTACAAAACGTGCAGTTTTCATGAGTCTTAGCAGGTTAGGAGGGCATGATCAAGCTTTTAAATGCTTTTGATGGATACACTGTTTTGGATAACATTTTAGCCGTTTATTTTTCATTATGTTGTTTTATTGATGCTTTTAGTTTGGTTCCTAAGTATAAACTGTCCTTCCTGCCATTTGAGGCGGGATGTAAATATTTGAATCAGCCGGACAGTCAGTTTCACATGTTCCATCTCCTTTTCTTTAGTTCCGTAGCCAGAAACACAGAGTGACAGGAGGCCTCTGAGGCAGTCCCTATGTGTGTGAGCACAGAGTGGACTTTCACGTACTGCCTTTCCCGCTGTTTATTTATAAATAGGCTTATTTGCTTGTATCATTGAGAAGCAACCATTTGTAGATTTATTTCTCAAAGACAAGTGGAATCAAGATTAAAATGCTGCCAAGTGGACACTTCATCCATCAGACTTCACCAACCTGGTGATCTCCAGATGTTTAGGACTTATGACTTCCATCTGCCCCAGCTGGCACAGGTGGGAGATGGAGCCCAAAACATCTGGAGGGCTCCAGGTTGGTGAAGACTGTAATAGATACAGGCGGAGTACATAGTGCCAGAATCCTCATTTTTGTGTGGAAATTGGACCATTTTCCTGTTATCAGAATGAAAACCAGATGTTAAGAAACATGTCGGTCATGCATGCTTATGCTTTGTTGAGATGGTTGTTGTGCCCATGAGATGCAGAAAAGTTTTTCACCTATATTTTTTAAAAGGAAAGAAATCAAATTGGGAAATGAAAATGAAATGAAGGTTGCCATTAAGGCAATATCAAAGCAGCTAATGTATTAGCCTGAAAGGTATCTCCACCAATATATGAAAGATAAGCTTTATTCTTTACTCACCGATGCCTATGGAAGTGTGCCAACTGCAAGGCCTTTATGTCTCAAATGACATGTGCCAGGGCAGAAACTTGCCTGAAATGACTGTTGCCAAGAAACTCTTACTCCTGATCCCAGATGTAGAAGAGGTAGAAGCCATTTTGTACGTGTTCCTTGTGAGCTCTTTGTAAAATTGTTTGCAATGTTCTTTGAAGGGTTCTTTTCTTTACTGTTATTTTACATCCTCCAAGGTTGGGTACCGCTAAAGCAAAAAGCTGCTCTAAGTCCCAAAGAGCCCTGCCTGAGTATTGCTTTGGTTGTGAGATGTTCTAGGTTCAGTTGCCATAGAATTTCATGTTTTGGGGGGAAGAGGGCAGGACTCTATAGGGCATAGGAATGGGGAGGGGAGAGAAATTTGATGTACCGGTAATATGCATTTAAAGGCAAATGATCTGATTTGTACTTTTCAAACAATGTGCGAACCAAAACACAACTATCTTTAGAAATTCACAGTTCTCCAAAATGTCCAATGAAGTTATTCAGCCAAGTATTGTATACAAAAATCCATATTGCTAAGGAAAAATATGCATTAAAGTGCATGTATCAGTGGAAATTACATACAAAATGCATTACATTAGGGAAAATATAAGTATCATGGAAAATATGGTTTGCAACAGAAGTGTGTACTAGGCAAAATTACAAATGAAATGTGTTCTTTAAAAGAAATTTGAAATAAAATGCTGCTGAATTTTTCATGACAACATTTTTTTTAAAATGCTAACTGATACAGAAATGCAGAGAAATGAGAGGATGGGCCCAGAGTTAATCTGTTAGGAGCCACAAGACAACGCTGGGCAGAGCTGATGAAGGTTGGAGCCGGAGACTGTTCTGTATTAGGAAATTCAGAATAAAGACCTCCCTGCCTCAATTTCTATTATGGTGAACTAGGATTGGAATATCCAGCTCTATGCATGTATACACAGAAGCTAAGTCCTACTGAGTTTGAAGAGGACTTCTCAGGGTACAATATTCGGGGGATATCCATAGAGAGGCAATCCAGAGAATATTCAACATCAAAAAATTGTGAAAGGGAATTTTGATCCCTATTAACTAAGCAGGTGATATTCATATAGTTTAGTTTAGTTTAGTTTTTAGTTTAGTTTAGTTAATTATTATTATTTAGACATTTGTAGCCTGCTCTTCAACTTGTCCCATTAGCCCCACCGATAAAGTGGTTCTGTAGACTAGTCAACAGTACAGTGGCTGCACATTTTTTCTGCCCTCCCATTTCCAATTTAGCTATGGTTCCTATAATGGCATTCATAATGCTCTTGTTGCAAAATGCCACAAGATTCTCAAATAACCACAGAGTTTTCTTAACAACACACACACACAAACAAAACATATGAACCATGAGAAGACCTTTTAAATGGTTTGTCCCAAACCAACGTTAGCATGAGGTCTCCTAACTATGAAATTGTCTGGGTTTTTCTTTTTGTCTTCCACAACTAAATTACCAGCCAATTAAAGCTGAATGTAGAAAGAATTCACTAAAGTCACATCCATACCATACATTTAAATCAAATTTAAAGCACAGGGCTTTCCCCCCAAAGAATCCTGAGAACTGTAGTTTTCCCCTCACAGAGCTACAATTCCCAGTACCCTTAACAAATCACAATTCTCAGGATTCTTTGGGGGAAAGCAATGTGCTTTAAATGTGTGGAGTGGATGTGAAATAAGACAAAGTTATTTCCCATTCAGCTATATAAACCCCTTTGAAGAAAGAGAATGTGAAACCAGGGGGGTGGAATATAATGTTATTCTGTGACATGAATTGTGGAATTAGCTTTGAGTTTAAAGTACTCTCTTTCTCTGCAGGAGAAACTGATAACAGGAATATTATCAATACTGAAAGAAGCAGACAGATACCTCTTTGTCCTATTTCTCAGGATGTATAAGGAGATCAGCTAGCCAGGGAACATTAGGATGTAGACCGATGCACATCAGCTTCATGGTCTAGATTATACTGACTCCAGTCATATCATCCAGAAATTGACGCAGAACTCTAAAAAGGCAGACACAAGGCTTCATTGTGAGACCTCAGAAGGTTTTCCTTCTCCCCACCCCCCAGAAATTGCTACTATCATGCTTGACAAGAAGGTGGCACCATTATCCTGAGATTGAGAATTAGTCCTAGCCAGGAGCTTCAGATATACCTGCATGGCACTAGATACCTTTGAAGTCAGAGCTGCTATGTAAAAATGTCCTGCTAGTGGCAAACAAGTCATCATCTCAGTCATGCGGACGTCAAATACTGACACACCACTATCGAGCAGCTGGCTATTCAATATCAAAACCGTATCAGATAGTATGTCACAATCTGCAGGAAAGAGCTGAGGAGCAAATTCATATTCCTTCATTTATATATTTCCTTTTCAGTCTGCCCTTCATCAAATAAGTGCAGAGTACATCAAATATAAAATCAAAACTAATGGTACAGCAATTATCATTGAATCATTATAGAGTTGGAAGGGACTGTGAGAGTCATCTAGTCCAACCCTCTGAAATGCAGGAATCTTTCGTCTCAGCATGGGGCTTGAACCCACAACCCAATTCCAATAAAACTACAAAACATCACTGTGGCCGGATTATTTCTGTCCAGAAATGGCCATATCTAGTGGACCACCCATAGCTGGCAATGGGCACAATAATACATGTACCAGGGAAAGCATCTAAATATTGAACGGCTGAAGCCATATCTTCATGGAGATTCCAGTGAACAAATGAAACCCCAAATGAAGAGAAATTCTTCTGTCCTCTATAGTGTGAGAAGATATGCTGTTTGCTTGCACAAAGCTTTTCCCAATGTGAAGGAAATGGGACATGTCCCAGCAGATCTGGAAGCAAAGTAGGGCCATAGATCCCATTTTTTGGCCATATTCAGTGATCCAGATTGGACCCTGATTCAGATCATTCTGAATCCAATCCAGCCCCAAATCCAGAAAGGTGAATCTTGTCCACCCATTCATTTGCATTAGGAAACCAAAACACCTGTAATTCTTTGTGTGTTTGTGTGATAGCCCCAGCCTAATCCAGATTCAGCAAAAATCAGTACAAATTTGTCTGATTCAGTGTCAGACTTGGACAAATCAGTTGCATAGCTCAAGGAGTGGATGCATGGAAGAGACTAGACTGAAACGTGCAAATCCAGATGTAAATGAAATCAAAACAGTACTTCATAGCTCCCTCAGAGTGTTGGGGAAGAATGGTCAAAGTGCAACCCAGTAGGTTTTGCTGAAGAAACAAGTTTGATACCTGGCAAATCCACCTCTGTCACTGGTTGCAAGAAGGCATATAGTTTCCAACAAGTCACCAAAATTCAGGCTCACCAGTGATGAAAGCTGGTTGCAATTACTGCCTCTATTACCCAGACATACTTGCTTAATTAGGACCAGAAAGGAAAGTCCTGCTTCCCCAGGGAAGCAAAAATATCTGAGCAAAAACAATGACCCCATATTTTTATATTCTTCAAAATAAAATATTAGCTTGACGTCTTTCTAAGCCTCCCCTTCCTTATTCAATAAACTTGAGTTTCCAAAATCAAAACATGGACTTGTGTCTTCAGCTTAATCCAGTTCCATGTGTTTCTTTCTATTCTGATATTGGCCTCTAATATGCTCCACATAACTATCTGGGGACAACACAGCTATCACTGTGTGCGTCAACCGGACATATGACTTAGCCACAATAATACATTTACTAGGGAGAGGATCCATAGGTCAGTGACAGAACATCTGTCTTGCATGCAGGAGGTCCAATGTTGGAACCCAGGCATGCCTGAAATCCTGGGATGAGAGGGACTTGCTATATTCCTGAGATGAGCTTCTTATATTCCTAAATTCTGGTGCAGTGACAAACTTTTCCCTTGTTGTGGCCACTCTCGGCGGCTCCCAGGAGAATATTAAAAACACGCTAAAGCATCAAAAATAAAAAAACTTCCCTAAACAAGACTGCCTTCAGGTGTTTTCTAAAAGTCAGGCAGTTGTTTATTTCCTTGACATCTGATGGGACATTCCACAGGGTGGGCGTCACTACCAAGAAGGCCCTCTGCCTGTTTCCCTGTAACCTCACTTCTCGCAGTGAGGGAACCACCAGAAGGCCCTCAGTGCTGGACCTCAGTGTCCAGGCTGGACGATGGGGTGGAGACGCTTTTTCAGGTATCAGTATCAGCCGAGGCCTTTTAGGCTGAGGCGTTAAAGGTCAGCACCAACACTTTGAATCGTGCTTGGAAAGTCAAGGCATAGTACCTAGAGAAACAGTTCCCATACTGCAGTAGCAGCTGCTCTTGGTGCAAGTAGTGCTTGTGCTAAAAGTGGATTTTCATACCCTCCAACATTTCTCTGGGATGTCCTATTTAGTAGTAGAAATAATAATAATAATAATAATAATAATAATAATAATAATAATAATAATAATAATATCTGACCAGGTAGCCCCAGCCACACTGGGTGGCTTCCAACACATATAAAAATGTTTTTTAAAACTCCCCTATACAGAGCCATAGCTGTCAACTTTTCCCTTTTCTTGCAAAGAATCCTATTCAGAATAAGGGAATTTCCCTTTTAAAAAAGGGGAAACATTGACAGCTATGTACAGAGCTGCCTTGGCTCAGGGGTCGCATAACACCATTCCTTCCAACATTTATCTGATGAAAGTAGGGACATCCTAAGGGAAAATCCGGGATCAAATCAGAAAACAGGACGGCTTCTGTAAATCCGGGATTGTCCCTGGAAAATAGGGACACTCGGAGGGTCTGGATTCTGGGCAGGGGGAAGAGGCAAGATTTCCCCTAAGCCTGGTATTGTCCTCTGCCCTCTGCTTTTCTAATTTTAAGTGCCCTGGCAACTGAGCTTCGCCTGTGCTAGGGATATGTTGTCTATTTCCCTTCAGCTTTCGATAAGATACAATACTCATATAGGGAGAAGTAAAATACGCCTGTTCTGCAGATAGGGAAGTGGGGAAGGAGTTGCAACATTTTAAAGACAATTTTGTGGAGCATCGGGTTATAGATGGCTACTAACTATGGAATCTATGCTCTCACAGTTGGAGGCAGGAATGCTTCTGAAAATCAGTTGCTGGAAATTGCAGCAGGGGAGGGTTCGAATCCTGCTCATAGGTTTCCCACATGCTTGGCGGTGGTGAGAACATGATGCTAGACTAGATGAGCCATTGGCCTGATCCATCAGGCTCTTCTTTTGTTCTTAAAAGAACCTAATTAATCATTAGCCCCTCCCTGAAACTAATTTGAGACAGGATTCCGGATGGTCCCTGGGTTGGCCCAGAATGGATCCGATTAGGGTCTCCAGAATTAGGGCCATGGAGTGGATCAGGGTGGCTGTGCGGAGCCCTAATAAATATATTCAGCAAACAAACAATTCTGTCATCAACTTAGCAGTACTGGTTCAAACAATAATGCTGGCAAAGTCGTATTTGCCCATCAGAATGGTCTCAAAGTAGCAGTATTTCTTCATCAAAGTGTATAGTTACCATTCCATAAGTGTTTCACAGACAGAGTTCATTTCCCTTCTGAGGTTTTGAGAAGAAAAAAACATTACCCAGAGGAATTTTATTTATTTTTTGTTTTGTTTTTCCTCCTTTCAAAGTCCACGTTTGCATCTTTTGTCCCTGGTCCTCGCTGCGAGTTTCACACGTCGTAAACTTTGGAGTAGGAAATGAAAAGGCTGAAGGTTCTTCTGTTACTGGTCAAACGGCTATTTATAGGTCTCTATAAAATCAGGCCCAGATTTTGAAGTTAGCAAGGCAGCTTTAAATATCAAAGTTGTCTTTGAATGTAGGGATTTGTTTCACAAAGGCAGCGGTTTAATAATCAGTGTGAAACGCTATCCTATTCAGTGATCTGCCCCCGCTAGCTAATCCTGGCAACTTTCTCTTTAATTAACAGTTGGGAAATGGGGGCGGGGGGGCCAAGAAGCTGTGCTCAGCTGAAGCCTCCTTTCTGACAGGGCTGCGATTCTGTTGGTATGCAGTTTGTGCAGAGGAGCAAGCAATTCTCCTTGTAAGTGGCAAGCACAATGGCACACCAGGCTTTCCACTAATTGCTAGACCCAAGAGGAGGTCTCTAGACATTTATTTAACTCTAATTGCATCAGTAAATACGCCTTGCTTTGCAGTGTGTGTGAAAGTTGGAGGGGAAATCCTGCAAGAAAGGATGTCAAAAGAGATACTTTGGGAGGATAACGCTACCTTATATTGACTCAAACCCTTGGTACACCTAACTTGGTCCATCTACACTGGTTGGCAGCAGCTATCCAGAGTTTCAGGCAAGGAGGTCTCCTGGCCCCACCAGGATTGAACCCGGGAACCCTCTGCATGCAAATCAGATGCTCTACCATTAAGTTATGCCACATTAATAAACCTTCCCGATTTTGTGCATTATGCATTAATGCCAAGCTGATCAAAACCACAGCCAGATACCACATGGACCATCCAATTCAAGTTGGGACCCAGTGCTAATTTCCTCACTCTGACCCCTATGTGGGAGCTGTTATGCACACCCGTAGCTCCAAGAATGGGCTGCCCTGTTCCCACAAGGATATGCACACAGCTTCCACAAGTTTCCGGCTGTCCATTGAGTTCTTCCAGAAATGCTCATTTCATAACTGTCTTGAAATATGGTTGGTGGCTATGCACAAGAAGACCCTCTCAGCTGTGGCAACCAGGCTCTGGAGAACCCTCTTCAGAAGGCCAATATAAGAACATCTGAACATAATAAAGTGCCTAGTAGATCAGACCAAAGTCCTACGTAGTCCAGCATCCTGTTCTGACAGTGCCCCCCTCCATATGCCTCTGGAAAACCCACAAGCAGGGCATGAGGACATCATCATTCTCCCTTGTATGCCACAGTAGCAGGTATTTCCATCTGTTGCTTTGGATTTCATGCTCACTGAGCATGCTCAGTCCTCATAGTTTTCAGGC
The DNA here is from genome assembly GCF_964270895.1 of Podarcis filfolensis. Taxonomy (NCBI): domain Eukaryota; kingdom Metazoa; phylum Chordata; class Lepidosauria; order Squamata; family Lacertidae; genus Podarcis; species Podarcis filfolensis. Next base: position 100,108,098 of record NC_139606.1, read on the forward strand.
CGGTACCCTGTTATGGTGTCCCATCTTGGCTGTGAGTCCTGGAAGACCCTGCTCCCTGCCTTTTCCCACCTGGCCAGGGAGGATGGAGCCCTGACTGACTCCAGCTACAAAGGCAGAGGCTGCTAAAGAGACTTGTGGGTTGGGGTGCCTGGAGTCTTTTGGGGGCAGGATATCTTTCTTTTGGATCTTATTGTGATTTATGTGGAAATTGTTCCATTTGGCTGGGTATTCTTTAATATTTTATTTATAGCTAATGACTGCTTTGATTACATTGCAGTTATGTAGTTTGTGTTGTAAGCTATACAAATAAAATAGGTATGCATCTATGTAAGTAGGTTTTCTTGTTTAAGTTTTGTTTTTGTTTTTTTGGTACTTCCACTTCCCCGTGAGCCATGTTGAGAAGTCCCATTTTGTCTCTCACTGGCCCTGTTTCAGCTTCATTTCCAGTGGCACTGACTGCCTGAGTTCACTATTAGAAGTAAGGTAGACATGAAGGTAGAGAATGCCACCGTGATTTTGACAAGCTGGTATGGTTCTACAGGATATGCTAAACATTGGAGGGACATACCTGGTAGCATTTGAGGCAGGGCATGTTGAGAATATCTGCTGCTGCTTGGACTTTCAAAACAAGTCCATTGTCAGAACCTGGCGTTGGATAACGTGGCCTCTAGTGAACAGCTGCAAAACAATAAGAAATTGGTCAACTTGCTGTGGAGAAAAGGCAGGTGGGATGGGCATATTTCCTCTGGCCACTGCTTCCTCCCCTGCCACCCCTCCTCAGCTTCTTCTCCCCCAATAGCTCAGTCCGTAGAGCATGAGACTCTTAATCTCAGGGTTATAGGTATGAGCTTCACATTGGGCAAAAGTTTCCTGCATTGCAGAGGGGTGAATTAGATGACCCTCGTGGTCCCTTCCAACTCTACAATTCTATGATTCTAACCCTATAATGTTAGCCGCACCATAGGCATATAGGAAGCTGTCTTATACAGAGTTAGACTGTCTAGCTCAGGATTGACTATACTAACAGTGGCTTCCCAGGGCTTCAAGTAGGGGACATTCCTAGTTCTACCAGGAGATGCCAGGGATCAAACCTGGAACCTTCTGTATGCAAGGCACCACTGAGCAAGGGCCCTTCCAGTCCCTGGGAAAATCAGTAGATGGGAGAAAGTTTGGGCGCCTCTCCCCACTTGCCGTTTCTTCCTTGCAAACAACGTCATCCCAGCCCTATCTTGCAATAATTGGGACTCTCCAGGCCATGTGTCTGCCACCAAACATCCAGCTCTGAGCACAGATCGCAGCCACAATCTGGAACATCGCTCTGGGTCGCTGGCATGAGAATGAGGGCCGTGAAACCACTGCTAGCATCCAAGGTCTGGGAACCAGCCTCAGGCCGTGGACAATGCCTCTCCGTTTGACTTTCACAGTGTCGCATAACTAAAGGGAATCGTGCAATAAAGAAAATGATACCCTGCGCGCTTGAAACCTATAATAAGGCAATGCAAGTTTGTAGTTAGCCTTTGCACTGCGGTGCGTGAGTAAGCTTTAAAAAAAGCAAGTTGACGTTTGGTGGTATGCGAAACAGATGGTGGAAAAGAGCAAGCCTGGGCTGGTGTATCAGGCCACTGAGCAGGCCTCACCACATGATATGTCCACTTCAGCTTGGCTCCAACCCAAGCCCAGCTCAATGTTTGTGTGTGTGTGTGTTTATAGACTCACCTCCTCTCTGTCCGAAAGCAGCTGCTAGCAGGAAAATCGGACCCGGGGCATATGAGCACCTACAAATATAAACCCACATAATCAGCTTAAGTTGCTCCCTTGTTTGGGGGCTGAAAATTACTTGACTCTTAGCAGGACTAGGGATCTTTGCTAGGACTTCCAAGTCACACATAGCATTGGCGCAGATGCAAGAACACAAGATGAGCCAATGGTCCATCCATTCCAGCATCCTGATCTCATATACCAACCATATACCTGTGGAAATCCCACAAGCAGGACCTGAGCACAAGAACACTCTCCCCTCCTGCAGTTTCTAGCAACTGCTGTCCAGAAACATTACCACATCTGACCATGGAGTCAGAGCTCAGCCATCATGGCTAATAGTTGTTGATAGACCTCTCTTCCATGAATTTGTCTAATCCTCTTTTAAAGCCATCTAGGTGGGAGTAAGTTCCATAGTTTGACTATGCTCTGTGTGAAGAAGTCCTTTCTTTTCTCTGTCTTGAACCTTCCAACATCCAGCTTCATTGGACGTCTGTGAGTTCTAGTATTACGAGAGATGAGGAAAACCTTTCCTCTGCCCACTTCCTCCTTGCCATTCACAGTTTTATAAACTTCCATCATTGTAGTTGCCTTTTCTCTAAACTGCTGGAGTAGAATCTTGAGAGTCCCATGGACTGCAAGAAGATCAAACCTATCCATTCTTAAGGAAATCAGCCCTGAGCGCTCACTGGAAGGACAGATCCTGAAGCTGAGGCTCCAATACTTTGGCCACCTCATGAGAACAGAAGACTCCCTGGAAAAGACCCTGATGTTGGGAAAGATGGAGGGCACAAGGAGAAGGGGACGACAGAGGACGAGATGGTTGGACAGTGTTCTCGAAGCTACCAGCATGAGTTTGACCAAACTGCGGGAGGCAGTGGAAGACAGGAGTGCCTGGTGTGCTCTGGTCCATGGGGTCATGAAGAATCGGAAACGACTAAACGACTAAACAACAACAAAGTTCCCAAGCACTGCAGCCTTTCTTCATAAGGATGTAGCTTCACCATCCTTAGTTTTCCATCAGCATCATCCATTTACTTGTGCTGGCTGTTGTTCTAATCTTGGGCTCTAGGGTGGCCATGTGTCCTGCCTTGCAGAGAGCAGTCGGAGAGCTCTCTGGTTGGAGACCATTTCCCCTATAAATGGCCTTCAGTTTATATGGCTGCACAATGCATAAGGAGTGTAGGAAGCTCAGACCATTGGTCCATCCCATTCAGTATTCTCTACCCTGAATGGCAGTGGCGACCCAAGATTTCAGATGAAGGACACTCCCTATCTGGAGATGCTGGGAATTGAACCTGTGACCTTCTGCATGCTCTACTATTGAGCCCCATCTCCTACAGCTTTGGGGAACTGCACACATTCAACATGAATTGGTTAACTCATCTGCATCCAGCTCAGTGTGAAAGGGAGAGAGTCGTTCGACGTTTGAGCCAGCAGAGTTCATCAGGCTTCTGTCTTTGACAAGCGGAGGGAGCTCTGAATTCCTCAGAGACAAGGCAGGGAATGGCTCAGAGTCCAGCTCCTCGGCTGTCCTGGGTAAAGCAGCCAGATAAAAAGATAGGTGGGAAGACAAACGAGCCAGGAAAACAAAAGAAACAACTCTGTGAGCCGGGCTTTCTTGTAAACAGAGATTTCTCCTTTACAGGCTGCAGAAGAAAACAGTGTGATTTATGACGATCCAAAGGCAGGCACATTGAAGTCGAGTAGCATTTGTGTTCAAATGCTGGAAAAGAAAAAGGAGGAGGGGAGGAAAAAGAGAAAGGCCTTCATTTTTCCTGAGCTGTCACTTGTTAACAGTGCCGTAGCAACAACTTTGCACAGGCACAGCTTGACTAGGAAAGAGAGTGATCAGACTCCCAAGGGAAGCAATGAATATGAGGAATAGGAATGAGCTGCATACAAGACTCTGGAGCTGCGATCAGAGTTCCATATGCAGGGAGTGGGGCAAGGGTGGGAGAGGGAAAATCTGGATTTTGGACACTACATATTGAAAGCAAATCCTCTGTGTTGCCTACGCAACGCTGGACCCCTACAGAAAGTTTTGGCTTCAGAAATGACTGTACAGGTCCAAGCACATTTTGCCACGTACAGTTTTTAAAAATACGGTAAATCACCAACATTGTATGTCACCACTTCCCTTCAGCACAATGGAATAATGGTGTATGAGGGTCAGCCGTATAAAGGCTACAAATACTCAAGTCAACAACCTGCAGTTGCATGTCATAGACATGCTAAACTAAAATTCCTCCTAAAAGAATTGTTTTTGTGGACACCCTTGCATTTATCCTCATCATAGGCTAATGAAACCAACATTTGTAGCAGATTGTTTAATAAGAAGGTTGCAGTTGACTTGGGAAAGAATTATAAAATGTGGGCTAGTTTTCTTGTTTCTTCCCAACTGGAGTTGTGCTGGAATGTGAACTCACTTGCAAGTAAGAGGGCAGTGTGTGTATACTATTGTTTATATCTGTAACTTAAATCTTCAGCAAAAAGGGGGGCAAATCCTTCGATATTTCTTTCTCTGTGACAAAAACCACTGGAATGTTTTTTTTATTTGCCAGCCTGTTTTTGCCAAATGTCTGCATTTCTTCTCTTGCTCTGCTTTTAAATCATTGGCAGAGTGACTCCTCCTGATGGCCTCTCTTTTCTCTTTTACCACAAACAACTTGGCAAATCCCTTTCAGCACCACATCATGGCAGATACATGTCTCATAGATGGTATAATCAATGTGAACTCTGGTGTCATCCATCAGCTGAGATGTGACATATCATAAATGAGTAAATACAGTCGTACCTTGGATCCCGAACGCCTTGGTACTCAGACGTTTTGGCTCTCGAACGCTGTAAAACTGGAAGTGAATGTTCCCATTTGGAAACATTCTTTGGAACCCTGCAGTCAACCAGAAGCCGTGCTTTGGTTTCCGAACGTTTTGGAAGTCGAACGGACTTCCGGAACGGATTCCGTTCAACTTCCAAGGTACGACTGTATATCATTTTGGGTTTCTGTCAGTTTCCAAATTTTTGAATCTTATGTTTTGTTCTCTACTTTTCAAAATCAGATGGCAGATGCATGTTTTTTAAGTCTACATGAAAATTGGTAGCCATTTTAGTGCAATTTTCTCCTAATACAGTATGCACATTTCTGCAAGCAATATTCCCCAACACAATGCATTCTTGTATATTATTTTCACTATTGTATCCTTGGGTGTCCATTTTTGCACATATATCTTGTCTGGAGAACTGCATTGCAAAATTTGGAGAAGTAGCTGTGTTTCGATCACCTTTTTGTTGTTGTTGAAAGGGTGCATTAGTTATGTTCACATCGAAATGTGAACTGAATTGGATTTCTCCTCCGATCTGCATGTGGAGTGCAATTTCTACCTCCTCCTTCATTTCTGAACTAATCCACCTTGTTCTTGAGTAAAAAGCTGGGTTTTGTTTTAAATTTACACTGCTTAACTTAAAACCCACCTAGCATCAAACAGTAATGTCTTTGTCAAACCACAGCAGCATCAACCTCAATTGCTAAGGAGTTTTTGACTGCCATCATTAAAAATAATGTTTGATCAGTGTTAGTAATTCATTAAATTCATTTGTTCTGACATTGCCATTGGTCTGGAAATCTCTCAATCACAGTAACATCAACAAAGCCTTTGGCACAATGTTCTGCTTGTTATGGGTTCTATTTGGCAAATCTGGTTCTGGTGTTGCAACACACTCTAATTAGGACTGCATTGAACTGTGAAGTTTGTTTATCATTTTAATAATAAGGGAATTGGGTTATGGGACCCCAGTGGTGTTTCTGCAGAAAGATGAGTTGAGATTAAATCATGATTTCCTCCTCTCTAACTGAATGTTTTAAGGGACACGGGTGGCACTGTGGTCTAAACCACAGAGCCTAGGGCTTGCTGATCAGAAGGTCGGCGGTTCAAAACCTGGGACGAGGTGAGCTTCCGTTGCTCGGTCCCTGCTCCTGCTGACCTAGCAGTTCAAAAGCATGTCAAAGTTCAAGTAGATAAATAGGTACCACTCCAGCGGGAAGGTAAATGGTGTTTCCGTGCGCTGCTCTGGTTCACCAGAAACGGCTTTGTCATGCTGGCCACATGACCCAGAAGCCGTCTGCGGACAAACGCTAGCTCCCTCGGCCAGTAAAGTGAGATGAGCGCCGCAACCCAGAGTCATCTGCGACTGGTCTGAACGGTCAGGGGTCCCTTTACCTTTACCTTTAACTGAATGTTTGATTCAGAAATAAGAGGTGTCATACAAAATATGTGCTGGATACACATTTGTGACTATGCTCTCACGATAAAAACTAGGAAGATGGCGTTCAGGAAGATGGCATTACGGATTTGGGCTTCAAAGTGTTGGAGGATATGTAACACACATTTCTGGCCTGCATTTGGCCAAGCTGCCTAGAGTTCTAGCCTGGCCTTGTCATGTGGCTAAAGAGCACAAATGGAATCAGGATATGTTTCAAAGTTTGATCACAGAACCCCTGGTTCAGAAGGTTTAAATCCCTCTCCCCACCCCACCCCTTTCATCAATAGGGAACACAGAGACAGCCTGTCTGAAACCTGGTATTCAGACACACCTTTTGCTTAAAGCTTTGTATTGCTATAGGTAGGGCCACTCATACCTGTATTAAATAAACATCTCTGCACAGAGAGCTCAAGACGTAATGTCAGCTCCACAGACAGTCAATATTTGGCTAAGATCCTTTAAATTGCTTTGGTATCACATGAAACATCCATAACAGGAAGTGAAGTTCTTTGTTCTTTCATGATGAAGATTTCATCTGTAGTTATGACCATTCTGTGCTGCTAGGTACTGTGTTTGTGTGTGTGTGTTTTAAAAAAGCATCTATTAGCCTCATTCCAATGTATAATGCAGTGGCAAATAATGTTTCTTTAAAATAGCAGGGAGTTTTTCCCCTCAACTGCTAACTTTCTTTCAGCTTCCACCTTACAAAACTACCATTTATGAGGAAATATTTCCAAAGAAGAATATCTCTAACCTGAAGCAATTTACACATTTCATTCCTAGGCAATATTAGCTTATAAAGATAGGGGTCTCTTTCAGCGTAGTCACTTAACGTCTCCAAATATTTACTTTCAATGTAATTGTGCCAAGAACTGGTGCTACAGCACATATATTGTGTGAACAAGTGGGACCTGGGAAATAGCTCAAATGGTTTTGAACCCAGGTGGACTTGCTGATAACTGTTAGAAGAGAGATTTATCAGGTTTTGGGAAACCACAGAAAAGCTTTTGTACTGTCATTTTAGCCAGAGACTAATGGCAAACAAAGTTATCGCCAGGTCCAGGTGTTGAACTGCCCCACTTTAGCTGCAGTTCTCTTTACTGAAAAATGTTTGTCCATTAGCAAATTCTTTATTTATGAAATGTTGGAGTTGCATTTCCACTCGCGGTGAGCTGAAATTTCTTAAAATACTTTTTTTCCCTTTAAAGATTTCACACACATACACACCTCAGCCTCTCCCCTTTCCAGCATTTTCTTCAAATAGTATTCTTCAAACTGTATATTTTAGGCGGACACCATTACACACAAATGAACACACACACACACACACAGAGAGAGAGAGAGAGAGAGAGAGAGAGAGAGAGAGAGAGAGAGAGCTACAGAATGTGCTATAATGTGTCAAACCATAGTTCTAGGCAGGATTTTTCTGCCACAGGAACCAAAGCTTCAGCAGCTGGTAAATTCCAATAGGTTAGTTGGTGGACATTCTGCTTCATTCCATTGGATCATAGTCATAGGCCAAGGGTGCTGTAAACCTGAAGTTGCATCTCCACCTCCATTGTCCAGCTCAGACACTGAGGTCCAGCTCCAAGGGCCTTCTGGTGGCTTCCTCACTGCAGGAAGTGAAATTGCAGGGAACCAGGCAGAGGGCCTTTTCAGTAGTTGCACCTGCCCTGTGGAACATCCTCCCGGCTGATCTCAAAGAGTTAAACAACTATATAAATTTTCATAGACATCTGAAGGCAACCCTGTTTGGGGAAGCTTTTAATGTTTGGTGGGAGAGTTGTTTTGGGGTTGTTGTTTTTTGTATTTTCATTGGAAGCCTCCCAGAATAGCTAGGGCAACTCAGTCAGATGAGAAATAAAATTATTATTATTATTATTATTATTATTATTATTATTATTAGCCACCCATGTGCATCACATGAGCTGAGTGATGCGTTCATACATGTGACGCTTGTGAAGTGCATTGCGAGACTAGCTGCTATTCTCTCTCTGCTTGCTCAAGCATGTGGCTCTCTTAACAGGCCATGAAAAGAATGCAGCAAATGGAAAAATCCTAGAGCAAAACTAGAGAGATGTGAAAAGGCATTCATTTCCTGTTCTGCTCTGCATTTGTCACATACGGCACTGTTTCTGTTCCATTGCAGTTTGTCTCCCACCGAAAACTACGTTATTTGTCTTGCTGTCCGCTGTGGCGAAATTGCATAACTTACATAAATTCTGGAATTAGGTAAGTAAATTACATTGCCATTAAGTTATTCCACCCCTTTGATTTTATGCAAGCCAAATGCAATGCACAAATGGGGGTCAGAATGTAATCAGTTACATATCGTTTGTGGACTGAAAGCAACAAGATCAAATTCAGATCATATTCACTAGATAGATTTCCATTCCAGACATGGGCTGAATAAGTGGATGCCAGCGATTTCTGCTCCCTTTTCCATTTTCGTTTGAATTCTCTCACATCCATGTGCAAGAGGAAGTGAATGGTTGGGAATAATAATAATAATAATAATAATAATAATAATAATAATAATAATTTATTATTTGTACCCCGCCCATCTGGCTGGGTTTCCCCAGCCACTCTGGGCGGCTTCCATAGAAATCAAAAATACAGTAAAATATCACAGATTAAAAACTTCCCTGAACAGGGTTGCCTTAAGATGTCTTCTGAATGTCAGGTAGTTATTTATCGCTTTGACATCTGATGGGAGGGTGTTCCACAGGGCGGGCGCCACTACCGAGAAGGCCCTCTGCCTGGTTCCCTGTAGCTTTGCTTCTCGCAATGAGGGAACCGCCAGAAGGCCCTCGGCGCTGGACCTCAGCATCCGGGCAGAACGATGGGGGTGGAGACGCTCCTTCAGGTATACTGGACCGAGGCCGTTTAGGGCTTTAAAGGTCAGCACCAACACTTTGAATTGTGCTCGGAAACATACTGGGAGCCAATGTAGGTCTTTCAAGACCGGTGTTATGTGGTCTCGGCGGCCGCCCCCAGTCATCAGTCTAGCTGCCGCATTCTGGATTAGTTGTAGTTTCCGAGTCACCTTCAAAGGTAGCCCCACGTAGAGCGCATTGCAGTAGTCCAAGCGGGAGATAACTAGAGCATGCATCACTCTGGTGATACAGTCCGCGGGCAGGTAAGGTCTCAGCCTGCGTACCAGGTGGAGTTGGTAGATAGCTGCCCTGGATACAGATTTGACCTGCGCCTCCATGGACAGCTGTGAGTCCAAAATGACTCCCAGGCTGCGCACCTGGTCCTTCAGGGGCACAGTTACCCTATTCAGGACCAGGGAGTCCTCCACACCAGCCCGCCCCCTGTCCCCCAAAAACAGTACTTCTGTCTTGTCAGGATTCAACTTCAATCCATTAGCCGCCATCCATCCTCCAACCGCCTCCAGGCACTCACACAGGACCTTCACCGCCTTCACTGGTTCTGATTTGAAAGAGAGGTAGAGCTGGGTATCATCTGCATATTGATGGACACCCAGTCCAAACCCCCTGATGATATCTCCCAGCGGCTTCATATAGATGTTAAAAAGCATGGGGGAGAGGACAGAACCCTGAGGCACCCCACAAGTGAGGGCCCAGGGGTCTGAACACTCATCCCCCACCACCACTTTCTGAACACGGCCCAGGAGGAAGGAGCGAAACCACTGTATAACAGTGCCCCCAGCTCCAAGAGGGACTTGGGATAAATGGTTGGGGAGGGAGACCAGCCTCCACATCTACCACTTGCCTAATGGCAGGGCTGGCCTCAGATTCCTCTATTTAAACAGAAGCCACTACCGTGGTACCTCGGGTTACAGACACTTCAGATTACAGACTCCGCTAACCCAGAAATAGTACCTCAGGTTAAGAACTTTGCTTCAGGATGAGAATAGAAATTGCACAATGGCGGCATGGTGGCAGCGGGAGGCCCCATTAGCTAAAGTGGTACCTCAGGTTAAGAACAGTTTCAGGTTAAGAATGGAACTCCAGAAGAAATTAAGTTCTTAACCTGAGGTACCACTGTACTGCCTATTCATAATGCTGCGCATATCTTGAAATGTAGAACATTAGGACTGGCTTCTCCAATTGTGGTTTGTGTCTGACCAAATTTTATCAAAAAGCTGCCATCCAGAATCAAGACTCTTTGCAAATATAAAGTTGCCTAATTCAAAACATTTTCATCAAATAGCAGCCAAGACCAATAAGTAAACCCAGGATTAGCCTTTGGTTAAAACACCTCTTTCATCCTTATACCAGCTTGATGTTAGACATATTTTCTCTTGCGTCTAGAGTCCCTGTGATTACGATAATTGATAAAATCATTATTTGGGGAAGTTTGTGCAACATTTAACTGGAGATGGGGGTGGGGAAACCAAGCCTCTAAAACTTTATATTGCTGTCAATTACTTTACCCCTACAGACTCCAAGGCAGAGAATAGTTCATTAGAGCGGGTCACCACCTTTGACACATCCAACTCTGCAGAAACGAACCTTTTAGTAATGTGTCCAAATTGAAAAGCAGCTTAATTTATGGGCTTGCTAGATTCATGGCTCCACTGCCTAATGTATGACTGATTTGTGTGCCAGCATTGCTCCCCGGTGAGAAATATGAAATAGCTGAATCACATATTAGAAAGGATGGAAAGAACCAGCCAAACAGTGCAGTGCAGTTATGGCTTTAGCAGCTCAGTAATGACTTAACATAATGTTCCTACTTATAGGGGAAACCAAGACATGATTCATATCTCAGAAATCTTAACATGATCGGTGTAGCTCCCTATTTGAATTAATGTTCCACTTTCTTAGGTTATACACCAGGCAATCAGCATGTGTTACTCCACAAACAAGACCTGCTGCTACTGCTCCAGCATTTATTAACAGGGAAAGGAATCAGGAGCCCAGCTTATGAAAGAAGCCACAGAGGCCTACCAGGACATTATTTTATTTTATTTTATTTTATTTTATTTTATTTTATTTATTTATTGATGTGCTCAAGGATGTAAATCGATACTTATTTACCAGGGTGTAACTCTCTTTGGAATCAGTGTTGCTCACTTCTGCTTGGATTTTCATTTTCCCATTTTCTATGCCACTTTGGGTACAATATGTGGACCATGGTGATTTATGGCAACTATTGGGGCCTTTCAGATTAAAATTGAAATGATGCAACTGAAACAACATCACCCAATCAGACAGAGATAATATAAAATGCAAGTGCAAATGCCCTGGTGACAGAATAATAAGGCATCATTGGGCTAGAACTATATAGGCACAACAATCCATATTCACAATGGAGGTAATTTGGAATGGACCAGAGGTGTTCCTCCACTCAGCTCTGGTGGGGAGTTTCACTGTCAATGAGGAAGCCCTCAGGGAGAATTGACCAAATGGCAGATGCACTACCAGTCGCAGCCAGCAGGAACCCCAAAATGGAGCTATATGGGAGGCGTGGAGTATTAAGTATAATTGTTTAATTCTACAATGAAATAAAAAATGACTCTCTATGTGTGCTGCTCAATGCATAGCATAGAAACTTCAACTGTAGCTAAACAAAAATGTTGCAGAGAGTTTAACAGGTTGATAATTAACTTAGAATGTATCTCTACTACATCAGTTTAACATTAGATCACATGAGAAGGGTATTGCAAATCTGCATTTTGTTTGCTTTCAAGCACCATAGAAGAAAGGACATGTGCCAATGATTCTTTCTAGGAGAACATAGCCTCAGGCTGGAATGCAGGCTGTGTGGAGAGACAGTTTTGTTTGAAGTAATTTTATATTTCTAAGACGCTGTACCTGTGCTTGGACAAGCACATTATATTGTCCAACTATTTGGATATAGCACTATTTGTTTTTGTGTATGTTTTGGAACAAGTCTTGTTAGTAAAGCTTTGGTACCGTATTTTTGGACTGGACAATTTTTATTTAAAAAGTGTCATTTTCTATTCATCCTGTTGTTTCCGTATGCGCAACATTAACAACCATAACATGGAGGGGGCTTGCTTTAGCCAGCACAGGATCAGCTGCATCCTATGATGGCTCTGTTACCATCACATGATCACTTGGAAGATGACATAGTGAAGAGGATTTTCCCCCCACTTAACCACCCCCGCACCCACTGGTATGAGCTGCGATATGGCCAGTCAGTTCCGCCTGAACCCTTCTATCCCAGCTGGATCGCAAAGATCATCTGAAAGATTGTTGGTCACTCCCCAAGGCTCATTTGACAAAAACAGGAAGCCGAGCCTTTTGTGTCATTAACCCAGTCTTGTGGAACGAAGATTTGGACACTTTCTCTTTCGACTTTGAAACGCTCACTGAAAACTTTTCTATTCTATCAGGTTTATGCAGGCAATTAAAAACACACCTTTCCTTAATAGTTGGCTGGTTTCAGATTTTAGCATTCTTATGTGGCTTTTATTGTATGATTTCATGTATAATTGTTGTGATTTTTTTTTAACTGTGCTAGAATGTTTCAATTATTTCGTTGTGTTTACTGCTCTGGTCTCCTTTGGGAGGAAGGTTGGGATATAAATCAAATTATTATTAGTATTATTATTACAATATGTTTGTCCAAGCTGGCTGTTTATTAAGGAATTGTGAAGTCAACTGAGAGAACACATTTCAGGTGCTGGTTTTGTTTGTTTACAAGACTGGTTCCATTTCATCCCATTTGTGGGTGGATTTTTAAAATAAAAATCCTAATGAGATCCACCAAGTTTTGCAACAAACAAAATGTACTTCTGAGGTGGTCCAAAGTGTGTCTCTTTCTTTCTTTAACATTTTACAGATGCTTGGAGCAGCTCTGTGGTCACCCAGTTAAGAAAAATAATCTATTTTGAAATGCACCCAGAAGTGACTGCATATCACAAGGTGCTCCCGTGTACCTATTGGGCAGGGGGAGTTGGTTGCCTCCATATGTACAGTACATGGGGACAACCATCTTTTTCTCCACATGGTTCCACATACAGTGGTACCTCAGGTTACAGACGCTTAAGGTTACAGAACCCAGAAATAGTACCTCAGGTTAAGAACTTTGCTTCAGGATGAGAACAGAAATTGCACTGTGGCGGCAGCACGGTGGCAGCAGGAGGCCCCATTAGCTAAACTGGTACCTCAGGTTAAGAACAGTTTCAGGTTAAGAATGGACCTCCGGAACGAATTAAGTTCTTAACCTGAGGTACCACTGTATTTTTAACACTGCACAGCCACAGAGCTGCTTTAAGCAGCTGTACAATGTTAAAGGAAGTGAGAATCAACCCTCAGACCACCTCACAAGTACAGTACGGACCCACGTGTTGTCCAGTGACTATACGACTTAATCCTTTCTGACCCATGTTTGTGTCTAAGGGGTAAGTTTGTTCCAAAATTCAGGGTGAACCAAAATCCTCCCAGCCCCTACAGACCTCTGATGAAGTCTGTTGTGTCGAAACACATTTGACTTACATTAGACTATATTGCGTAGCATTTGGCCTATTATTATTGAAGTATTTATTCATCCCAATGGAATCCCTCTTTGGAGTATCTGAAAAAATACCATAATCAGATGAAATGGTAAGCAGTATTCGAAATATGAGCAATGGCAGAAGATTGATAATATATGAAATGATAATATATGAAACAGAAGAACATGTCTTAGGTAAAATTAGAATGCAGTATGTAAATAGGATGAGATTAAGAACAGCATGGAGGGAAAGGTAGTATGTCAAAGTTTAAAGAGAAATGTATAACAAATTTGGAATCTGGAATATATAAACCAGAAAGGGAAGTTGGTGGAAGTCGGGGGGTGGGTTAATTGAAAATGTAAAATGTAATTTGAATTTTTGATTAGGCTAAAACTTGTTGTAAGATTTTAATAAAAATAATTTTAAAATAAAAATAAAAGTTTAATTTTAAAAAAAATGACTCAGAAAGAAAGCATTTATTCACCTGATGGCTATTTTATTGTAATAAGATCATTCCAAAGAAGAATTTGGACTCATGTTATATATTCTCACCAAGGCCCCTTCAAATCTATGCAAAGCATTCATTGAAATTCGAAAGAAGATGAAAAGCAAACAAACTATAGCCTGAGATACTTAACATAATCTGAGAAATGGCCGTTCTCTCCAATATGATTTCATCTTTCGCTTGCGGTTTCCCAGGGCTCCTGTTTGGTCTGAGCCACTACATTATGTCATGGGTCAAAGTCCTGTGCATGTAAAATGAGAATTGGGCTAGAACAAAGTCGATAGCATGAGTTAATCCCTGGCAAACTTAACATCACAAATACAAGCAGCAAACTCTCAGCCCTCTTCCCTTTATTCTTTCTCCTGTAAGCGATAGCAACTCTGGGTTAGGTTCATTCATGCTGTCAGGGTCACGTGACCTCTAGGGTAGTCTGAAGCACTTTAAAAAATGGGGTGAAAGGGAGGGAGAAGTTTCACAAGCTTTAAACAAGAATGCATGAAGAAGAAGGATATTACGTTCACAGGATGCAATGTTCGACTCATAATGGTGTGATCACCTGTTGGGTTTATATGTCAAAACTGACAGCTTCTAATCCCGTTTCCTGTTTCAAGCCTCACACTCTCACACTGCCACAAATAACATTTACTCTAGTGCTTCGTGAGTTGATTTCTTCAAATCAGGAACTGCACAGAGTTGCGTAACAAGATCCTAAGTTTAAGCAAGCTCCACTTAGGTCCTTCCATCTCATAGGATCGTGGCCTTCGGTGGTAAATGCGAAAGAAAGTAAAGAAGAACTCAGCTGGTTCACATCAAATAACTATCTAGTACACAATTCCTTTTCCAAATTGGCCATTCAAATCTGTTGATGATCTGTTTGTTTTCAAGATTTTTATCATACAGGAAATATCAAGGCCAGCCATACAACACAACAGAAAATTCTATTTTAGGAGTGCTGTTCAGAAATCCTCTGAGAACTTCACAGGCAAAACATTAAGGCAGCAGATCTTCCCTCTTGTTTATCCCCAGTTTGTCTAGTCAAAGACATATTAGCTCTCAATATGGAAGCTTCATTTAGCTATCATGGTTAAAAGCTGTTGATCGACCCATGTTGAAAGAGAGCAGGAAGCTCTATTAGAATCAAATACAGGATCAGCAAATTCCGTGTCCTCTAGATGTTGTTGGACAACAACTCCCATCATCCCTGACCATTGGCCATACTGGCTGGGGATGATGGAAGTTGGAGTTCAGTATCATCTGGTGGCAGGCACCGATCCCCCAACTCTGGTTCTGGGTTGGTTATATCGATTTCTGTATAGCATGCACTTAGTGTCTTTGTTTGCAGTTCTTACCTGGAAACGAAGTGGGATTTATTCCTATGTAGAACAGTAAAGGATTTTACTGAAATAACCAGTTTGGTGGCTCCTACTGTGTCAAAAATGAATCCTTAATACTGTACTATGATATTGGAATTTACAGAAAGTTTCCCCGCCCTCTGGCTACCATTGTGAAACCCAAACTTGAAAAATGAATTCTTTACGAAGAACGAAACTGAGATAAGTAGTAGTAAGTATTTAGCAAATAAATTCCTAGCACTATTTGCAGACTTTGTGAGCAGAACAAAAATTAAAGCTCATTATGCCTGATTTAATACTTCTTTTCAGATGCAGCCGAAATGCCCCAACTGGGGTCAGATGATCATCAACATTTTTATAGCCTCAGTTTTGTCTTGTTTTTATCTTCCTGGGCTCCCTTTCATTTGCCACCCAAAGATGCTGCTGATAATGAGCAAACCTCCTTTTATGAGAATGAATGGCCTTCTCAGCTTTAACCAAATGGTTGCTTCTGGCTTTCCTATAATTAAATAGCCATCAAAATAAAACGGAAGGCTTCAGAGTTGCTGGGGTGTTTTTTTGTTTTTGTTTTTCTTTTAACCACTTATGGAATAAACTGATTTAACTTAAATATGTTGGTCTGCTGAGATTTCTGGACTATATCAGTGGAATAATGATGGGCTTCTGGACTGGTTCCCTCAGTGAACTGCAGTCGAGTGAGGAACAGAGCATAGATCAGTCAGGCAGCAGCTGCTTTGGATGCAAAGGATTCCAAAAGATCCCAGGTTCAATGATTACCATTTATATAGGGCTGGGTAAATCTGTCTATTTCAGTTTATCTCAGTTTCTCAGATCTGCCACCTCCTCAGCAGTCCCACCCCCCACTGCCTTCACAGTGGCTTATCGGCAAATAAGAGGCACTGTTGATCTCATCCCAACCCTAGGGAGGAGCTGCCCTCTGGGTTTCCCCAGGTCCTGCACCCACTCAGGGTGATTCAGCCCCACAACAGCATTTGAGTCCCAATTAAACTGTCAGATGACGGGACGCGGGTGGCGCTGTGGTCTACACCACTGAGCCTCTTGGGCGTGCCGTCGGCAGTTCGAATCCCCGCGATGGGGTGAACTCCTGTTGCTTGGTCCCAGCTCCTGCCAACCTAGCAGTTCGAAAGCACACCAAAAAAAGTCCAAGTAGATAAATAGGTACCGCTCCAGCAGGAAGGTGAACAGCATTTCTGTGAGCTGCTCTGGTTTCGGTGTTCCGTTGCGCCAGAAGCGGCTTAGTCAAGCTGGCCGCAAGACTCGAAAAACTGTCTGTGGACAAACACTGGCTCCCTTGGCCTGTAAAGCGAGATGAGTGCTGCAACCCCAGCGTTGTCTGCGACTGGACTTAACTGTCAGGGGTCCTTTACCTTTACCTTTTTAAACTGTCAGATAAGGTAGATTTTATTCCTCCT
Source organism: Podarcis filfolensis (assembly GCF_964270895.1). Lineage (NCBI taxonomy): Eukaryota > Metazoa > Chordata > Lepidosauria > Squamata > Lacertidae > Podarcis > Podarcis filfolensis. The sequence goes on from NC_139606.1 coordinate 100,124,844, forward strand.
TGTTACTAATGTAGATCTTCACCCACTCCTTCTTCCCTGGTCAGGTGAGTGTGCCATTTTGTCATTTGCCTCAGGTGGCAAAATGTCTTGGGCCAGCCCTGAACTCATGGCATTGGTATTGCCTCCTCCATGAGCTGGGTGTAAGGTAAAAAAAAAAAGGTAAAGGATCCCTGGACGGTTAAGTCAAGTCAAAGGCAACTATGGGGTTGCGGCGCTCATCTTGCTTTCAGGCTGAGGGAACCAGCTTTTGTCCACAGACAGCTTTCCAAGTCATGTGGCCAACATGACTAAACTGCTTTTGGTGCAACAGAACACAGTGACAGAAACCAGAGCGCACAGAAACGCCATTTACCTTCCCGCCGCAGCGGTACCTATTTATCTACTTGCACTGGTGTACTTTTGAACTGCTAGGTTGGCAGGAGCTGGGACAAAGCAATGGGAGCTCACCCCATCACGGGGATTCGAACCACCGACCTTCTGATAAGCAAGCCTAGGAGGCTCAGTGGTTTAGACCACAGTGCCACCCGCATCCCTGGGTGTAAGCATGGAGGGTTCTCCAACAGAGAACCCCCTTGTCTCTCACAACTGAGTGTGTGAACTGCATCCATTGGAAATTGTGCCCCTATCAACAAATAAGAAAACTCTATTTCTAAAGTATTAATTTGTGAAGACACGCAAGTTAACCCTGGATTTTTCTCTCTCTCTCATTGAATGATGAATATCCTAAAATTAGAATGTTGGCAGTCTCCATGTGATCATGCTTAGCCCACAAATACTTTTAAAAATTAAAAGATGATGGTAAGAAAGGGTTATAGAATAATGAAAGCCGACATCGTGATGCATAAGAGTAGTTGTTTTCCCCATGGATCTTCTGCTGCTAAGTTTCTCTGTTATCCTGATATATTTTGGTTGCTAAAGCTAAGCAGTCAGTGTTACAATCCCCATCTGTTTTACACAGTGATGCTGGGTGGCATGCTTAAAAGATAAATAAATAAAAGTGATATTGAGAGATTTTATCTAATCAGGATTCCAGAATAGATGACAAATTGCCCTCTTTTAAAACTGTGATGTATAATTAATTACACTGAAAGGATTTCCCCCTTCAGCGGGATGAGGGTAGAAGGTTAAGTGAAAGCTTTTGGCATCTTGAATGTGTGTGGCTTATGGCTGGAAAAGAAGCAAGAATTTTAAAAGGGGGCTATTGAATATGGGTCCAGGGTTATGGATAAAAATATATATTGCTACAGAGAATGAAGACATGGCTAGAGAGTGAATGGCCTAAGGCAGCTTTGGGTGACCAACAGGACGCAGACCTGCCAAGTGTCCCTATTTTCTAGGGGCGTCCTTGATTTAGAGAACCATCCCAGTTTCTGATTTGACCCTGGAATATCCCGCTTTTCCTTAAAAGTTAAGGGACCCCTGACCATTAGGTCCAGTCATGGTCGACTCTGGGGTTGTGGTGCTCATCTCACTTTATGGGCTGAGGGAGCCGGCGTACAGCTTCCGGGTCATGTAGCTAGCATGATTAAGCCGCTTCTGGTGAACCAGAGCAGTGTACAGAAACGCCGCTTACCTTCCCGCCGGAGCGGTACCTATTTATGTACTTGCACTTTGACGTGCTTTTGAACTGCTAGGTGGGCAGGAGCAGGGACCGATCAACGGGAGCTCACCCCGTTTCAGGGATTTGAACCGCCAACCTTCTGATCGGCAAGTCCTAGGCTCTGTGGTTTAACCCACAACACCACCCATGTCCCTGAAAGGATTTTCCTTAGGATGTCCCTATTTTCATTGGAGGGTATGGAGCACTTTAAATATATGGTGTGAATGAGGCCAGAGTGGAAGCGTACACAGAATTGCCAGCTTTTCCGTGGCATCAGAAAAGCAGGTGGTGGGCAGTCCAACCATGTGCTATTTCACTGAGGCGAAACAAGTACTGACATCAAGAGACTTGGTGCAGCCACAAAATAATCAAAGGCATCTAACCCACATTGCTTCAATTATTTTAATTGTTGAACATGTCTAACGGCTGTTACAGGCCCTTATTACTGTAGGTAGCAATTGGAGTTTCCAGAGTGGTTCAGACAAACAAAACAACATCATTAAGCATTATATTTCTCCAAACCTATTTACCACTAACCTATTTATTTATTTTATCTCTAAAGCATGCTTCCAGTGTTCCCACCCAACTTTCCCCAAAGGCATATGCCTGCAGCTGTGTATAGCAAGATTGACTCAGGCTTTTGCTTTTCAGGCAAACACATTTCACTTTCGAAGAAAATCAGTGCTTGTATTATTATTATTATTATTATTATTATTATTATTAGGGATTTATGGGCCCTTGATGAAGTACACAAGCCCCTTCTGATTCCTCCCAGCTTTAGCAAAGCCATGTCTGCCCCCTATAAAGAGATGGCAGGTTTGAAATTGTGGGATGGGGTATGCACTGTTACTATTGTTATGCGCCAACTCAATCTCATGCGCCAAGCGGCTGCATGAGATTCCAGAGTTCAAGGCTCTTACCCAGGATATTTCCATTGGGAAGTTTGAGGCACCTAGGAGGCTGGTACCTTTAAGAAATACTGTTTATTAATACCTATTTACACATGGAAGTCTGCAGTGGAGGTGGTGTTGGATATTAAACCCCAAGAGTGTCTCTCACTGCCCCTCACTTAGTTTCAGCAAGCTTGGGGCCAAAGGAGCAGTCAGTCATGGCTCCGGGTCTCTCGGTGCAGCCTCCTCCAGCCAGAGCCAAAGATGGTTCAGACCACACGGTAGGAGAAATCTCATTCCATGGAAGAAAGAGGACCATAGATGCTGTTTCAGCAGCAACCTTGTGTCGGCTATAATGTACAAGAAGGAGGGCAGGTTTCTAAGGAGAGCTGAAAATAATGCTTCGTGTTTTCGTAAGCATTGCAAAAACAGAATATCATTCCTGACCTGGGAAAACCCCATTCATTTTGGTGCTGTAAATAACCAGTGTTTTTGTTTTACTACTGAAGGTATTACATTTGTGCACTGACGCTGAACCAGTGCTCTGCTGTCAGCATGGCAAAGGGCAGACAGAGGCACCAGACAATGTAAACAGTGCTAGCCCCTGCTTAATGAGAAGAGCCCGGGAAAGCAGGGACAAGTTTGACTTGCATAACTTCAGCTGATAAGCACAGAGACCCACAAGCTTACAGAAAGGCTCTTGTGGGCTTTAGTCATGCTTAAGCAAGGGTGAACAACCCATGGCCCTCCAGATGTTCTTGGACTCCATCAGACCCAACCAAAATGGCCAATGGTCATGAATTATGACAGTTGTAGTCCAGCAGAATCTAAAGGGCAATTGATGACCCATCTCTGATTATTAGAAGCTGTTCTAGATTCTTCTGGGATTCTCAGATTTCAAAGTCTTGCCTTAGGCTCTGATCTTGCAGAAACTGGCCTGAAACTTAGTCCTTGACTAGCAGTATTCGTGTGGATACTTCCATTCATATTTAACATGTCTCTGAACATGATCCTGCGAAGGCTGTTTAATTATAGGAAAGCCAGAAACTTTAAATCTATACTCTTATAAAACTGCAGGTTATTACAATAATCCTGTAAAGTTTTTATCTGTTTGCGATTTATCTATAAATATTCAATGAACCATTAACCATTCTTTTATTAAAAGTTTGTTATCTTGATTTCTGATTCTTCTGGTAAGTTTCGCCATTTCTGCATATTCCGTAGGTTTTTGTATCCATTCCTCCTTTACTGGGACTTCTGCTTCTTTCCACTTTTGTGCAAGTAGCATTCTTGCTGCTGTAGTAGCATACATAAATAAATATCTAAACAATTCAGATAGTTTTATCCTTATAATTCCCAAAAGAAAAGCTTCTGGGTTTTTTATAAAAGTTATTTCGAACATCCTTTTCAATTCATTGTATATCATTTCCTAGTACGCTTCAACCTTAGTACAAGACCACCACATATGATAGAACATTAGCTGTTTTCCTCAATACTTCTCAAGAAACTAGAAAGTTTATTTGTTACAAGAAACCACAATGCTTATCTTTTCTGTACTGTCGCACAGCAATAATCAGAGGGGTCAGCTTCTCCAGATGATTCAGAGGGCTCGATGCGGCCCCCTGACATCATGCCTGCAACATTGCAAGGAGCTAGAGGGTGGAGCCGAATGCTTTCTGAACATTGAGAGGGCCTGGCCCCCTCAAAACCAAAAAACATTGGGGGACCAAAGTGCTTCAGCCTACTGAAGCTGGCACCTGGAAAGAGAGGCTGCATGTGGCAGTAAATTCCACCTTTGGAAAACTTAAAGGTGAAGCGACCACTGACCATTAGGTCAAGTCGTGGCCGACTCTGGGGTTGCGGCGCTCATATCGCTTTATTGGCCGAGGGAGCCAGCGTACAGCTTCCAGGTCATGTGGCCAGCATGACTAAGCCACTTCTGGCTAACCGAGCAGTGCACGGAAACGCCGTTTACCTTCCCGCCGGAGTGGTACCTATTTATCTACTTGCACTTTGATGTGCTTTCGAACTGCTAGGTTGGCAGGAGCTGGGACCGAGCAACGGGAGCTCACTCCGTCGCAGGGATTTGAACCGCCGACCTTCTGATCGGCAAGTCCTAGGCTCTGTGGTTTAAACCACAGCACCACCCGCGTCCCGTTGGAAAACTTATGATGGTGATTATTCAAGAATCTGTGCCCATAGTGGAACTGTCACATGGCTACCACCAATCGCCATATCTGGGGAGGGGTGGGGTATGTTGCCACCATGAACGAAGCAGTCATGTATATGAGTCATTGGAGTTTTTAAATTTTATTTTAAAATAAAGCCTGTTTTAATGTGGACCCGCATTGCATCATGGAATGAAAGTACCTTCCTTTGGATTTCCCCCCTCCTGTTGAGGGGGTTATAAACATGAGTATTTGTTAAATATATTTATGTCGTATTTCTTTAGGCTCCCCTGATTCTAATGGCATTTGTAGTACCTGGGCTATTAATCAAAAGTGACAATGGAAACAGCTTAGAGTTAATGGGAGCATGAGAAGTTTTCCAAACATAGTGTATTTGACAAGGACCAGGTCGAGTCCAAAGGAGCTGCTCTTGGTTAAATAAATAGTGAAACTGCAGAGTTAAAAGCAAGGACTTTGCAGCCATTTATCAACTTTATATGACTCATTTTGTGATTATGAGGAAGACTAAAGTGAAGCTAGAATTTATGAATTAAAAGCTTGAATTACAAAGCTATGAACACAAACTTGCTCAGAGAGAAAAAGGCCATTGGTACAAAATGCAACCCGCATCATGTCAGAATGTTTTGCATTCCACCTTCCCAACTTGATCTACTGCAAAATAGTTCACTAATATATTTTTGAATTCATTAATGTTTGTAGGATTCGCACTGGCTGACAACCTGCTACCAGGCCATGTTCAAGGAGTTAGCACTAATATCTAAGGCCCCATACAAGCTCAGGACCAGGTTGAAAGACTTCCTTCTCCTTTATATACCCAGTAAGTCAGGGCGTTGTGCAGGAGTATTTCTCCGTCATGTCCCCCCAAATATCAGAAGCCTGCTTCAATGGAGCAGGGCTAACAGTGTGGCTGTGGAGCATCATACCTGTTGAGATTAGACAGGTGTTCCCTATCCACACTTTTAGGACAAAGCTGAAGTCATTCTTGTTTTGACAAGCTTCTACAGTAGCCTTAGGCAGGCATGGCTAAACTCGGCCCTCCAGATATTTTGGGACTACAATTCCCATCATCCCTGACCACTGGTCCTGCTAGCTGGGGTGATGGGAGTTGTAGTCTCAAAACATCTGGAGGACCAAGTTTGGCCACGCCTGCCTTAGGGGGATTGTTTTAAAGCCTATTTTTGTTTGTTTTTCATGTACTGTTTTTCAAACTATTTTAGCTGTTTTTATGATATGGCTGCAAATTGCCTTGAGCAAAGTGGTGGGTGTGAACACAGAGAGAGAGAGAGACTTGAATGGCTGAGGAATCGCACCCTGTTGAGTGGTCCCCCTTTGTATCTCATTCTCCTTATATAGCCAAAAAGGCATAATTCACACAAAAAACTGTCGTTCACATGGGGGAAAGTGGTGCAATGAGAGCAAAACCAGCCCTTGAGCCAATCTGTACTGTTATCAAACCACGAATGGCCGATCTCCCCACTATGTTGCCTTGTAATATTACTGTGTCCACTTCTGGGCACCGCAATTTAAGAAGGCTATTGACATGCTGGAGTGTGAGCAGAGGAGGGCAACCAAGGTGATCAAGGGTCTGGAAACCAAGCCTTATGAGGAAAGGTTGAAAGTGCTGGGTATATTTATCCTGGAAAAGAGGAGATTGAGAGAAGGTGTGATGGCCCTCTTCAGATATCTCAAGGGCTGTCACCTGGAGAAGGCTAGGAACAGAAGCAATGGCTTCAAGTTATATGAAAGGTGATTCTGACTAAATATCAGCAAGAACTTTCTGACAGTAAGAGCTGTTTGGCAGTGGAACAGTCTCCCTCGGAGGTGGTGGACACTCCCTCCTTGGAGGTTTTTAAACAGAGTTTGGGTGGCCATCTGTCATGGATTCTTAACTGAGATTTCTGCATTGCAGGGCTAGATGACCCTTGGAGTCCCTTCCAACTCTAAAATTTTATGGTTTTATGAGTGTATGTTCCACACTCCACCCACCATGACTCACTATTATTATGATAATATTATAATCAATCTATATTATAATCAATCATGGCTTCAAAATGGGTCCACCTAGGTGGGGTGTATGTCTTAGTAGCTGCTTGGAGGAATGCTGACTTGAGTTCAAAGATCTCATCTCTGTTAATGCAGAGGTTCCTGTTTAATGAGACAATTCAGAAAAAGCATCTATAAGTAGCCAGTGGATTTCACAAGCCATGTTGACTCTGGAAAATCATGAAAAGACCTTTTTTTTTTCCTGGAAGTGACTGATTACAGAATTGGACAGATGCAATAAGTTTCCTTTCCTTTCCCCCCACCCCCTTTTCCCATTGGGATTGGGCAAAAACATCTTTATGGGGTGGTTCATAGGAAATGTATTCCATTTGTCCTGGCAGAGAACTTAATAGCTCTCTTGAAACTATCCTCTTTTTCTCAAAACTGCTCTCTCTCAAGGATACCACATGATAACTCTGGTTTAACATACTGAAAATTTGGAACGGGCAAGCAATAAGCTACTGAACTCTTTCCCATCTGGAGACGCTTTTGCTTTCGTCTGGCCTGCCGATGTGTTTAAACTCTATAACCTAAGTAAACCTGTAGAATTTTTGGTGCTCACTTGGAACTGGTATCAGATTTTATTTTATTTTTTTTAAAAATAAAGCTCCCTCTGTTAACCAAACTGCTTCTTAGAAGGCAAGATGGCCCCAGAAATTGGGCTGATGTGATATATGGAAGGTCTTGAAAGGACAACAGTTATCATCACCCTTGGGCCACACTGGCTGAAATTGATGAAGGCTGGGGGTCTACCAGTTTCCCCAGTCCTACCAGGAGACGCCAGTGACTGACCATGGGATCTTCTGTATGAAAAGCAGGTGCTTTGTCAATGAGACACAGCCCTTCGCCATTGCTGAGCTATCACTTTCTCTAATAACGGTGGCTGAATGACAACAGGAGTGGAACCTGCAAAGATACACTGACAAAAGAGGAAAACTGATAATATAGATGACTATTGTAGCCTATACTTCACAGAAGGAATAATATCTATACTATTTACACCTTGTTGTTGTTGTTTAGTCGTTTAGTCGTGTCCGACTCTTCGTTACCCCATGGACCAGAGCACGCCAGGCACTCCTGTCTTCCACTGCCTCCCGCAGGCATCAGGGTCTTTTCCAGGGAGTCTTCTCATGAGGTGGCCAAAGTATTGGAGTTTCAGCTTCAGGATCTGTCCTTCCAGTGAGCACTCAGGGCTGATTTCCTTAAGAATGGATAGGTTTGATCTTCTTGCAGTCCATGGGACTCTCAAGAGTCTCCTCCAGCACCATAATTCAAAAGCATCAGTTCTTTGGCGATCAGCCTTCTTTATGGTCCAGTTCTACTTCCATACATCTATACTATTAACACCTACTGTCCATCAAAATGTGATTTACCATTTATTTCCTTGCTATTGTTTTCTGGGAAGGTGCTCTGGTGATCCTCAAAAGGATACACAGGACAAAGATGCTTTGTCTTGCTGCATCCCTGGCGATCCTCAAGAGAACAGGGACAGGGGCAAACATCTTCGCCCTGCCACATCCTTTTGAGGATCACTGCAGAATTTTGGGGTGGCCTGGCCCCCTTCTTGAAAATGCGGAGATGTGAACATTTCAAAAGATGGCTGTGTTTGCATGGCATTTTTGTGGACGTGCCAATGTGGCAGGTTCACCTTTAAGTGCAAACTGAATTGCATTCCTTCCACATCCCTCAATTCAAGTCCCATCAGTGTCCAGATATTGCTAACGTTGAAAGACACCATGTGGAGATTGAAGTGCTCTTTAATGCATTTTGCTCTGACTCGTACCAGAACATGACTTTTCCAATTGAGGACTTTGTAAACCTTATAAAGATGGTTCTGAAGAAGGCTGGAAGCAACGAAAGGAATCCCACAAGTTGGGAAGAGATGTGGATGTAGGATATGTAAGACAGCTCCCCCCCTTTCTGTACCAGTTTCGTAAAATGAAACATTCAGTAGCTTGCGGCAGCACAGCTCTCAAGTGACTTTTTCCAGACTCATCCCAACAAAGGTGATGGAATCACTCCAAAAGTAAGTGGTCTGAGGGCTTTTAGCCAGGGGCTATTAAGAGTGACCCCATCCAAATGGTCAGCAATTTGAGATACATTTCTGAGAAAAACCAGAGCGAAGTCACGCTGTAGCATGAGGCATTCCATGCGGCCTTCGGACATTTATGCAGGTCTTGTGTTGCAGTCATGTAACCTTTCCTAATATGCTGCAGATGTTTGCCAAGCTTTGAATCTTGCGTGTATCAAGTTCTGCATTTATTCTTTTGGGCAGCCAATGCATTAGGCTCTCACTATTGGGGATTTGTTGCTGCACGGTACCATTTCTAGGGGGAAATGAAGTCTGTTTTCATCCAGCTAGAACCGAAAAGGCTAGCAAAGTCAGGAGATATCAATGGCAGACGACTGTGGCTTTAGAACAAACAACTAAATCCGGCGTGTGAGACATGTCAGATTCATTTTTTTATTTGTAAGTAGAAATGGTTAGAACTGCCTTAACCTTAAAGGGAGTTTTGCTGGCGGACAACAGTTAAGAGGACTGGGGTCTCTACAAATGCTCTGGGAACATCTGTTTTCAGAAGCTGAGGGGAAATGGTAGTGCCAAATAAAGATTTTAAGGCTCATAAATTTCCATTGCCCCCAAGCCTTCTCAGGTTGAGGAATCTATCTCCTTATGCTTCCTTATTAGAGAGGGGAAAGTTACCACATCATTTCACTGTTGCATTCCTAGAAAGCCGTGCAGATACATTCAGGTGAAAGAGGCTGTGGAGAAAGATTCCTTCGGCCATTGAGGTGTTTTATCACCACTGAAATGTGCAATGTCATACCATTTTCAGTACGTGCATTTCAGCTGTCCTTGGTGTGTCTACCCTCAAGAATCTGCAGGGGTGCGCAGGGAGCATTTGCAACCCTGGATGAACTACAAACCCCCCGGCTTTCACTAAAAAAAAAAGAAAAAGAAAGAAAAAAGAATTTGTAGAACCTGATATCTGAGGCAAAATATACAGGGTCCATTGTCCTTTTTTGTTTGTGACCAACTAATTTGCTTTGCCCCCTTTCAGTGTTTTAACTACCAGCAGAAAAATATTTGCAGATGTCCATGACTTTCCTGCCATCTTCCAAACTTTCCTTTCCACCCAACTTCACATACCTTCCTCTTCCCAGGCCCTGAATGGATTTCCACCTAGGTTTCTTTCTCCCTCATTTCCTCAGCTTCCTTCCATCTCCTCACCTTTCTGTCAGTCCTTTGTTTCCTCAGGTCTTTGCTTCCTGGCTCACATCTGTTCCGTCACCTTTCGCTTTGCTGACCATGGAAAAATCCTTCGGTCTCTCTGGAGACGGCTTGAGACATTATACAGTGTGCGCTAGGGACTTGCCCTCTTTGACTGGTGATTGTCATGCTGCTTTAAAAAATATATCCTTATTTATTTATTATAGCATTACTTATCCACTCCTTCACCATGAGGTTCCAGGGCAGGCTGCAACAATATAGTCATACTGTTTAAAATCAGATAAAGGTAACGTAACCTAACATAATTTAAATAAGAAACCCAAAGTGTTTAAATAATAAAATAATGACAGGTATTAAAAACACACCTTAGTTGTCAAAGGTCAGGGCAAAGATATGCGCCTTTAGCATCTATGGGAAGCTGTACAGTGAAGATGTTAGATGCACCTCAATGGAGAGGGAAGCACATGGTTGACAGGCTGTCACAAAGGATGCCCTCTCCTTCCTTGCCTACTTACAACCTTTTGGTCACGGTCTGATCTGAAAATACAAATATTTAGGTTTCAAAACTGTAACAATAAAGAAGAATTAAGTTTGCAAAACAATAATTACCATGTGGTTAGGGTAGACCAACGTGTCAGTGTCCACTTATCCCCAGTGTTATTCCCCGGCCCGGACTTGGCTCAGGGCAGCTAACATCAAAGTATGATACATTAAAAACATAAATCAAACAATCGATTAAAATACAGCTTAAAATCAAATTTGGAGCAGAATAAAATCAGATGGCAACCCACGGATTTTAACTATAGGGGATGGGAACATTAAGTGCTCACCAGGCCCAACTTTTTGTGCTGGTCTTATATGAACCAGTGGAAAGGGTTAGGGAGGTCCCTTACATACTGGGTCTTATAACAAAAAAAAATCTTATTAATGCTGCAGAGAGTCCAAGAGAGTATTTCATCCTTTTCGTTTCACTTTTAGAGTAGCTGCTGCCACTCTTTGCAAAAGTGCATGGCGATTCTAAAACTTCCAGTTCCACAGATCCAAAGAGGTTGAGTTGGCACATACTGTGAGGTGATCCTTCAAATAAACTGGGATATATGAGGAATCTTTTCAGGTCATTCTCCTTTCTTCCCTAATCTGTGCAACTGTGGCAGTCTTAAACCTATGGTAAAATAGACTTGAATCTATTGGGGGGGTGAGTTGTGAAAATAACCTTTAAGATGTTGTTGAAACCCTTCCCTGAGCCCCACAAGCACAGAGCTTTGTTAGGAGCCAAAGCAAATAACCACGCAAGCCTGTCTTGCCTCCAACCTCGGCCCGCTAATACAAAAGGGTGCCATTTATCAGTTCCAAAGGAAAACAGCACCTGACAGGACCCAGAGTACAGACTATTCATTACATATCTAAAGGCTATTGATCAACAGCCTGTTTTAAAATTCAATAGGTTCAAGCTTAACTGATTTTCATGGCTGTTTGAATGCGTTTATGACTCCAAAGGCATGTTCCAAACAGTCCTTTGTCGCAAGGGTCTGCCAAGAGAAAATAATGTGAGGCATTAATAAAGCACCAGCAAACAAGCTGACACCTCAGAGGTAAGGTGGAAAATCCAGAGCGCTGCCCACAGAAAAGGGAGTAAATACTCAGTACGGGGAGTTGGCCGACAGCTGCAGGATCAACCCAGTTGGTATTCACATCGGATGCTGCAAAAGAGGTTCTGTCACAATGCCAGTTCAAGGGGCATTCTCTCACAGGGTGGGTTGTTGTGGGGGGGGGGAGGGAAAGGGAAGCGGACAGGACAAGGGGGACATCCATCAAGTGCAAGACTGGAACAATGGATCCACTAGTTGCGCGAGCCCAATATCCGGATCTTAAAATTGCCAGGAGATACATGCATAGACAGCTTACACAGTGTGCCTGTGAAAAGCCACAATCTAGGACATTATGCTAGTGAAACTTGTCACATCGCTTCAAGATGATCAGCTAAACCAGGAGGCCGCCCCGCTGCAGACATGCCCCCAAAGCACGGAGAGCATGGGGGAAGGTGTTGCCAGTGTGGTGGGTATAGTCAAATGCAAGGTGGTAGTGCACTTACTCTGCAAAGGGTGCTTGTTTGTTTGTTTGTTTGTTTGTTTGTTTGTATTATGTACTGTTTAACAAACAACTCATTAAGTATTCCAAGAATTCAATGAAAGACAGCGGGGGGGGGGGACTACTGAGCATGGCCAGGTATAAGGTATGGGGATGAAAGATATAAAGAAAAATATGAAAAGAAACTTATACAAAAGAGGCAACATGGCAGCATTTCAAGGTAAGACATAAACAGTGGATCCAAAACTCAAGAACAGTGCCAAATGAAATCATTTTTGGATGCAGTTGGCCATCTGTGTGACTGCATCATTAAATAAGCTGCAAAACACACACAAGATAGCTGAAAATGTCCAGTGGGTCCTCTTCCCCTCTGAGAACCCCTCTGGTGAGTGTTTTTAAAAACAAACAAACAACAACAACAACAACACCTCATACATTAGAGCTGAAATGTGAGCGGAGGGTGACAGAGTGTTGACTTTGCTGGGACCTCTGAGCATGCATGTAGTCCAGGATAGCAATGCAAAACAGATGAATCTTGAAGATTTGATTTGACTTTGACTTAATATTTCTATTCAGTTCTATTCCAACAACAAATTGGGAGCTCAAAGCTACTCATAATAATCACAGAAGCATTAAAACAACAACAAATATTGCAATCACTATAGCATCAAGCACAGTATGAAACAGCTTTGTTTTATATCAACTGAATGCTTCAATTTTTATTTTTATAATTAATTTTGTACACCGCCCTTCGACCATAGATGAAGGGCGGTTCACAATCACAGAAAATTGTGATATAAAGAGCTACATGTATTCATGCACAACTTCCTGCCTTCTCTGGAACTTTGCTGTGTGGTATGCATAAGCAATCCTCTCCATGTGTGTCTGTGTGAGGGGGGTGGAAATGCCAAAGAAGGGGGGGGGAGGGACATGTGTTGCAAGCTGCAACCTTCTTTGCTTTTGATCTTCTCATCCCTGCTTTGCTCTGCAACATGAATCCTAATTTCCTTGAAGGAAAAAACCTCACCCCACGCTGAGAGCCCACACAATGCTCTCCATGGCCCTGAAGCTCTCAGGTGGTTCTTTTACCTGCGGGAATGAGACCGAATCAAGATTCCTGCCATGAAGTTATGATTGCTCAAGTCTCTGCTGGCTCCAATTTGGAGGCTGCTGAAGTGTGTGCTGAATGTAGATTGAAGGAGGGGCTGCTCAGTCTATTACACTTAAGCAGATCTATGGGATGAGAATCTCCAGCATAAGGGATGCAGATGAGTTCCACTCCCTAGTTTAGGCCTCATGCAACAAACAAACTCAAGATGCTGTTACTGAAAGGCGTCTAGTCCATGATGGTTCATGTACTGCGAGCAGCAGAGGTGCTGAGTTACGGCCAACACTGGGGGCAGGGGGGGAGAGGCGTTGAAGGGGGGGAGAGGCGTTGCACGTGCATGACATCACATACGTGTGACTTCACACAAACAAGTCACCAGTGCTCTGAGCTCCTCAAAGGTTCGCGTCGGAGTGCAGGACCTTTGGCACTCTGGCGCAACCCTGCTGGTGAGCCCAGATCACCTTCCTGCCCAGCGCTGGTGCTCCAAGCTCATGGAGAAGGTCAACAGGAAGGCTGACCGTCGGTAGCCTCCTCCACCCCGTCAACATTGAGGGGGCCTGGCCCCTTGCCCAGAGATTTTGAGGCAGCCAAGGATACCTCAGCCGTCTGGAGTTGGCACACCTGGCAAGCAGAGGTACACCTAGGCAATGTTGGCCACCCAGAAAAGCGAAGGAGCAGCGCAGGGAGTGCATGAATGGGCAGACAGGCTCCTAACTATTCTGAGCCAGAGGGGAGAGGTGTGATTTTTTGCACATCCCTTGGGAGGGGTCGACCTGGCCAACCCCTAGCTATGCCCCTGACCGTGAAGGAGGTTGCATGTTTTATTTATAGAGATGCAGGCTGCAACGTTTAACCTGCTCAGCTGTTAGGTGGATACACATGATCAACTAAAAAGAATCCCTGCAAGATCGCATCATAAGTGCTGATTGCAAGCACCATCTTTTTTTTCTTTAAAAAGATTACAGTGGTACCACAGGTTATGAACTTAATTTATTCCGGAAGTCCCTTCTTAACCCAACGCGTTCTTAACCCGAGGCACACATTCACTACATAAGCCTCCTGCGGTCCCGGAAGCGGATTGTGTTCATATCCCAGGGTAAAGTTCACAAGCTGGGACACCTACTTCCGGGTTTGTGGAGTTCGTAACCCGAAGCGTTCGTAAGCAGGACTGTTCGTAACCTGAGGTACCACTGTATCTCTTCTGAGATGCTGCCTGCTATGGCACATAAATGCTTTTACATTGTTAAGAACCTACATTGGCTCCTAGTACATTTCCAAGCACAATTCAAAATGTTGGTGTTTAAAGCCCTAAATGGCCTCAGTCCAGTATACCTGAAAGAGCGTCTCCACCCCCATCGTTCTGCCCGGACACTGAGGTCCAGCAGCACTAAGGACCTTCAGGCGGTTCCCTCACTGTGAGAAGCGAAGTTATGGGGAACCAGGCAGAAGGCCTTCTCAGTAGTGGCACCCGCCCTCCCATCAGATGTCAAGGAAATAAACAACTATCTGACTTTTAGAAGACATCTGAAGGCAGCCCCGTTTAGGGAAACTTCTAATAGTTTGATGTTTTATCGTGTTTGTAATATTCTGTTGAGAGCCACCCAGAGTGGCTGGGGAGGCCTGGCCGGATGGGCAGGGTATAAGTAAATAATAATAATAATAATAATAAATTTATACCCTGCCCATCTGGAATGACTGTTCAACCATTTTTCAGTCTGTGGCACATTGAATGCCCTCAAAGGACAGGAAAGGGATAGGTGTTTACACTGATATTAATTAGACTGAGAAGTTTCATTGTGGCCAAAATTGTATCCTCCTAATAACATGCAATTTGGTTGGGTAGTGTAGCTTAAATCACAACCACCATTCACGTTCAGGTTGTTCCACAAACAACCTGTATTTAGCAGAGTTACAGGAACGGAGCGCATTGTACACCCAAATGAGAATAGTACACCTGCAAATAGTTGCTTCTGTATTTATGGTTGCCTGACAGCTGTAATGAATGGCAAATGGAGCGTCTGTGTTGTTTTTTTCTTGGGCTTGGCAATTATTATTATTTCCATAAATTAAAAATAAAAGTGAAGCCTATGCACCTGGCATTAATTACAGGTTTTAAATGGCCGTGATCTCCTCACCAAGGTGCTGGGGGGGCAGGGAGCCGAACATATTCTCAAGGCAGTAGGCAGGAAAGTAATTGTTAGCCAACCACAACTTTCACTGTGGAACAAGGGGGGCGGGTGAACCTGTCAGGAAAAACCCATATTATGTTACGGTTTAATTTGTAACTACATCCAAGTGAGTCTTCTATGCCGCACATCTCAAGTCCTGCCATCCCTCACTGTACGGATGGGTGTTTTGAGGCCAGTATCTCACCTTGCTTTCTGAGCAGATGAGAAATTGCAGATAAACTGTTTTGTAACCTTTATAATAATGTGTTAAACTTCAAAGTCTAATGAAGATCCTCCCAGGTACCAGCTTCATGTTTTGCTCTCTGGTGTGTTACATCTGGCCCCTTTCCTCTCTCAAGCTATTTATTTACTTACATAAGGTAAAGGTAAAGGGACCCCTGACCAGTCATGACCGACTCTGGGGTTGCAGCGCTCATCTCGCTTTAGTGGCCGAGGGAGCCAGTGTACAGCTTCCGGGTCATGTGGCCAGCATGACTAAGCAGCTTCTGGCGAACCAGAGCTGCACACGGAAACGCCGTTTACCTTCCCATCAGAGTGGTACCTATTTATCTACTTGCACTATTACTTGCTTGCAGGGATTTGAACCGCCGACCTTCTGATCAGCAAGTCCTAGGCTCAGTGGTTTAACCCACAGCGCCACCCACGTCCCATTTACTTACATATTTATTCATTAACCACTTGCCTATTTGGGCACCTACATTTTGGAATTCCTTCCCAATATATATATCAGACAGGTACCTCCTCTATTGTAAACTGTACCTGTCAAAGACCTTCCATTTTCAACAAACTTACCAGTGGAGTTTTCTTTTTTTTATCCCCCTTAGTATCTGTGATGGATTTGAATTGAATGCTGTTCATTCATTCAATTGTAGGGACAGAACTACTGAAACTGTCTAGAAACTTATTCATGTATGCTACTACAGCAGCAGGAATATTACTTGCCCCAAAATGGAAAGATGCAGAAGTCCCAGCAAAGGAAGAATGGATGCAAAGGCTTGTGGTATATGCAGAAATGGCAAAACTTACTGGAAGAATAAGAAATCAAGATAGCAAACTTTTTATAAAAGACTGGAAATGGTTTCTTGAATATTTACAGATAAATTGTAAACAGATAAGAACATTGGCAGGATTATTGTAATAACCTGCAGTTTGATAATAGTATATATTTAAAGTAGATGAATAAATGAGCATATTAAGTTAATTTGGATATGCAGAAGACATTAAGAAGTAAATTTAAGGAACCACAGAAAGGGGGGGAGTGAAGTTTTGGAATGTTAAAATGATTGTCAAATTAGTGAAATGTATAAACTCGAAAAGCATAAATAATTTAAAAAAATGAATTGAATGCTGTTGTTCTTGTTTTACAAAGTTTGAATAGTTTTTAATAGTTTGGATATAGACAATCATTCTCTCTATAGTTTTATGGTATTATAAATCGCTCCGGGGTACCTCTTAGGAAGTGATTCATGATTATCATCATCACTTTTCCTGCCAGTATGTGAGTCTAGCCTCCTGGGGACTCAAGCTTGGCTAGCTCTGTCATTGATGACCTAACAAGAAAAGGCCAAGTCCTCCATTTAAAAGGTATTTTAGTTGTGAGCTCCATCCTTCTGCTCCATTTTATTTGTCTGTTTCATTGGACACACTGTTTTTAATGTTTCTGCCTTAATAACTTATGCATATTTTAACATTACTACTTTTCCTTACGTTGGTGCAAGCTGCCTTGGACACTAATAGAAAGAGGCTAAATTAAAAAATAAATCAAGAACTGGTAGCAAAAATACACCAGCAGCTGCTCCCATGTGATCCCACTGTTCTGAACCAGAGTGATGTAATATGTACTGTTGTGCTGTGATATAGAAATTATCTTATTTGGCATACGCAGAACTGAATAAAAATGGCGAGGGACCGCATCTGCAGAAAACCACTGGCTTCCGAAGATCCTTGGGCCACTTATCTGACCAGCAAGCTTTTCCGTAGTGGGCGTGAACCAAAGTTTCATGGACCATTGGGACATTTGGTATTTTTCAGTTCTTGATGATCACACATTTGGTTGCAATTACTATACACAGTATTAAACAAGAGCCAGTCTGATGTAGTGGACAGGGGATTTAATGTGCACTGGGGAGACTCGGGTTCCAATTAGAGCTGCCATGAATGTTCACAACTGAGCACTTCTCACACTAAAATTGTCCTTTCAAAGAAGCCACTGTGTTCCTCTCAAAAAATATTGGTATTTGTATTTACCTGTTTCCCAAACCTTTTTGCTCCCTTTCTTGGCATGCCTCCCAGCCCCATTTTCAGTCATCCTCATGGCTATATGGATCACATGGTCAGCTTAATGACCTCACACTTCCACATAGCCAATCAGCGGTGGCTATACAACAAATATCATTTATTTATTTTCTTAAATGTATACCCCACCTTTCTCAATGGCACATGTGCTTCCCAGGTGGGCACTCTGACTCAAGCCCGCTTAGCTTCAGCCGTGTGCTTTCAGACCATACCTTGAGACCAAATACAGTGGTACCTCAGTTTATGAACTTAATCCGTTCCAGAAGTCCATTATTAAACCGAAACCATTCTTAAACCAAGGTGCGCTTTCCCTAATAAGGCCTCCCACTGTCAGTGCCCTTCCACTGTTCAGATTCCATTCTTAGACCGAGGTAAAGTTCACAAACCAGGACACTATTTCCGCTTTTGCGAAGTTCATAAAGCGAATTGTTCCTAAACAGGACTGTATAAACCGAGAAACCACTGTATAAATGAAGCTAAAATATGTATGTGACAGCTGACTTGAAAAGTGCTTGCTGCACTGTCAATACTTTTGCCCTTGTTCACTGTCCCTACCAAAAAAAGGAGAGAGAGAAGTTGCTGGAAGGGACAGAAAAAACACTGCCAGCCACTTTCAGCTCAGCCCTAATTTGAGTCTTCCCTCAGCTTTGAAGGCTATATAGCAGGGGGTGGGAAGATAGGTCAAGAGCTCTGGGTGCTTTGAAGTAAATTGGCAGGGGTTTCTGATTCCCAGTCACTTAACAGCAGCAGCAAAAACCTGTCCCCCATTACATGACACTTCCAAAATGGAGTTTAAAAAGGAAGGGGTTTTGGTGTGAAAGAAATGTGGGTTCCATGCAGTTCTGGTACTCAAAAGATATTCTTAGGCACAGAGTTCTTTCATTCTAAATGTATGTCTTTTGCACTAGTCTCCAGTTGGTGAATCTCAGGGGATTAATAATATTTTTTTTAAAAGCAAAGCAGATCCCACAAGCTTGGTGTCTGTCCACCCCTAGGCTACAGGGTGGCTGACCTTTGGCAAAAGGAAATGAGAGAGAGAGGTGCACAGGAAACAATGCTGTTTATTATGGCCCAAGGTGTAAGAATAATCAGATATTTAGATCTCCCTTTGCAGTTTTACAAGTTATTTTAGCATGCTGAAAATAGGCAGCTCTTTCTAAGAAATGTTTTCTGTTGGCCCTGAGGAGGAATCTTTGGCTCCAAATGCATGGGTCATTGTTTCCTGTGTTCTTTCAAGGCAGACACTCCCCTTTGCTTCCTGGATTGGTCCTTCTCGGAAGGGCAAAGTAAAATTGCAGCAAGTCCGTCTTGTTTGATCATCTTAAGGCCCTCTGACCATAGCTGTCAACTTTTCCCTTTTCTTGTGAGGAATCCTATTCGGAATAAGGGAATTTCCCTTTTTTAAAAAAGGGAAACGTTGACAGCTATGCCTCTGACCATATAAGCTGGTCACTTTAGTTCCAGGGATCCTCACAGCAAATGTCCCACTTCCAGACTGTATGATGAAATCCAACTCCTGAGCTGAGGCTAGGCATGGAAGCATCAGTCAATTTCCGTTTTCTCAAATTCTCACCCCCCCCCCCCAATCTTAAATTCAGTTCTTCACATTGCTGCAGCAAATTGTGATTTAAAAAACAACATGCTTATGAAAAAAAATCTTCCAGCATTTATTGGGAATTTCTCCTACTATGACCAATGCACGTATTTCTGCAAGTAATTTCTCTTAATATAATGCACTGCTGTATGTTATTTTCACTAATATATTCATCCATGTTCCCTGGAGAACCACATCACAAAATCTGGTTGAGCGTGAATTTCGAAGACTGGCTGTGTTCAAGTTTGAATATTGTTTCAGAAAGTGGAAATTTGATAGATTTGGCTTTGCATTCAAACTGAATCAAATTGCTCCCCCCCTTCTCTAGTTGGGGCCATGATATGGTGTGTTTCCCTGACTGTATTCCACATCAGCGATGGAGAGGAGAACTCACAGCTTCCTAGGTGTTGAATTCCATTGGTTCTAGGAGTGGGGAACCATTATCAGCCTGAAGGCTGAATTACCTCATGGGCAATCTTCTGGGAGTTGTATGTCCATGGCCAGAGGGAAACATGGCCAGAGCAATATAGGTGGGTCTTACATTTTGCCAGTAGGTGATGTTCCAGCCATGCTAAAGTCAGAGGTGCCTACACACACCTCTCTTCATGCAAGCAAGCAGCATTACCATGATTCAAGGATCCTTCCAACCAGGGAAAAGCAGTCAAGGACCGTATGGAGCAGGACTGATGAGGAGTGAGGTCTGGGAACAAGGGGCTAGATAGAAAAGCCTAGAGGGCCAACTCATTCACCGCCCTAAGACTCAAATGCTTCAAAGATCATTTCTCGGACCTTGCAATTTAACTAAGAGGCTTTATACCTCTGACACCTTTCAACGGATTTCAGTGACAAATCCAAACACAATGATCATTTAATTACTGTTTTCCTGTGCACCAGCACTTAAAAGTTATTATCGTTCTTGCAACATACTTGCCCAGTATCTGTTTATATGTATTAACTTCCTGCTCCAAATCACTATGTACAATTCCGCTTTGGTGCATCTGTAATTTCGCACCTCCTGGAGTTTGTGACTATCTGGCTATAATTGAGTCCAATCGCCGTTTAATTAATGGGAACAGTGGCTTCCACATGTCATGGAATGCTGCTTTCTTCTCTGTTTTTAAATGCATTCTTGTGGCTTTGCCCAAATCTGTGCCAAATAACCTGCAATAATTTGTGGTTTTGAAGCTCTCTGGTCTGTGATGTGGAAAGTGCATTGTTCTTTTGGATTCTGCTGGTGTTTTTCTTTTTCCACAGGATGAGACATAACTGATCTTTAACAATAGTGCGTTGTGAACGTGGTCTCTGGGGTGAGTCAGCTGGGCACTGGATTTCTCCCAGGTGGGCAATAAAAAAGATCTTTTTGTTTTGTTTCGTTTTCCTGGAACACTCACTGTGTTTTTGTTTGTTTTTGTTTTTTTACAGACACATTCATACTACGTAAGAACATTTCAAACTGGGAAGACTGCCTTTTTCCTTATATTTGTGAAACCACCAGCATTCCTATTAACCTATTCCTGATGGTAGACAGAACGAGTTCCAGAGTAGAGGGTCTAAATTCCAGGAAGGTTGTGTGTGGGCATCTCTCGTTTTTATAGACTAATGCGCATACCCTCCAACATTTCTCTGCTGAAAATAGGCACGTCTCATTCCATCATGATAATTTTACTATTTATACCTCACACATCTTACTGGGTTGCCCCAATCACTCTGCGCAGCTTCCAACATATATAAAAATGTTTAAAACATTTTAAAAATCCCTATACAGGATTGCCTTCAGGTGGCTCAGGGGTCTGATAACTCCATACCCTCCAACATTTCTCCATTGAAAATAGGGACATCCTAAGGAAAAGTGGGACATTCCAGGATCAAATCAGAAACTTAGACAGCTTCTGTAAATCCAGGACCTGTCCCTGGAAAATACTGATACTTGGAGGCGTCTGGATGCAGCGAGTCTTATTCTTTGGCGAACACTCATAGCCGAGTAAGATTGTCTTCCATGAACACGATCTTAACAGTGAGTCCGTAAGTGGCTGTGGAGGCCAATTCTGGATCCACACATCCTTCCACAGTGGGGACATAGGTTTCTGGTTGAGAGTTGATCTTGGGTTTGCCAAACATACCTTCCTCTTAGCACTTTTCTCCCTTTTGTTCTGAGTTTGAGCGTCTTCATAGTCCATGACACCTTTGGTAAAGGCTGTTCTTCAATTGGAGCACTTGCTCCAATTGTGTGTAAATCAGTGCACGCTGACCAACCAACGCACAGTCTTCACAAGTAAGGCTCTATTCTGATGGCATGTGTATCACGACAACTGGTAGATTCTTATCTGCTGCAACCTTCATCCGCCTTCGCAGCCACTGTAATATATCACTTGTTATCTTCCGCCTCTTCTGCTGCTGAGGACTTCTTGGATCATTCTTTGTCTAGTTCCTCCCTTTTGACCTTACTGCCTTGGGTGACCTTGCTGGGAGTATGAGACTCCTGACAGCTTCGCTCACAAGGGTCATAGGAATGTGCAAACCCACTCACCATGACAAGGTGATGATCCAGCGAGTGAGATGCAGTGAGTAGTTTTTGGATAACAACTGTGGGCCTTTGGTACAACATGTACAGGGTTGATTATGATGCAGCTTGTCAGTAAAACCTGAACAGCACTTTTTATTGGACTTGGGTAGAAAGGTATATTGCTATACCTTCAAAGGAACCTCCCATTTGAGAGTACTTCGGCCTGAAGCGAAATGAGCGCCGCACTCCATAGTAATCTTTGACTGGACTTAACCATCCAGGGGTCATTTACCTTTACCTTTACCTTTACCTTTTTTTTACCATGTGGCATGAATGGATCTGTGCATAGCAGACTTTTTTTTCAGATGGAAGCCGGACAAAACCTGTTGAATTTTGTAGCTTTTGAGGGCTCCCAACTGTGTGGGGAAATCCTACTCAGTGCATGAGTAGAGGTGCTTCTCACTTTCAGACAAACCCACATGGGTGAGTTCCAGAGCCTGCTACCACATTGATAGTCCTACGCCATGCACATTCATCCCAATCTATAAAATTCTGCTTCTTTCTTTGGGGAAGGTCTCAGTGGGACAGCATTTGCTCTACATGCAGAAGGTCTCAAGACTAATCCCTGGCATCTCCAGGTAGGACTATGGGAGACCACAATATTAAGCCCCGGAAAACAACTGCCAATCAGTATGGACAATACTGAGCTTGATGGACCAGTGGTCTGTTGCAGTATAAGACAGCTTCTTATATTCCACTTTTAAAATATTTCTCTTGATGTTGTGTCTCAAGGGACCAAGGTTGACTATTCAGTTCAAAGGGCTGGTCAACATACGTAGGACAAACTCAAGACTGTGTGATACTATTCATACTATGAAAATAGGCATAGGCTGCCTATATGCCTTACATTTAAAGCACATAACTTTCTCCAAAGAGTCCTGGGAAGTGTAGTTTGTTAAGCGTGCTGGGAATTATAGTTCTGGGAGGTGTAAACTACAATTCCCAGGATTCTTGGATGAGGGAGCCATGTGACTAACAGGTATGGTGTGCATGCTGCCATAATATGGGGAAACGGTGTTGGTATATCATTGGCGCTTTGCCAGGCTCGATGTTCCATTCAGTTCATGTATTGAACAAGCCTAAACTAAGTCAGTGTATGCATAAAGAAAAGGATAGCTGACCTATACAAAAAAAAAAGGAAGAGTATCTTGTCTTCTTTGATCATGAGCATATTTTTAAAGGAAATGTTGGTATCTCCAGGTTTCTGTCCAAGAAGCTTAGAACTGTGAGGTCAAATTGCCTGTGCTCTTTTGAATTACAGATGGTGTGAAAGTTACCAAGTTCCAGGTTCAATTTAATTTGAGAATTGCTTCAAATTGCCAAAAAAAAAATTGCTACAAGAGATCCTGTCGCCGATCTTCACACTCTGGTGTCAATCACAGCTGCGTTTCCTTTGGAATATACAGTCTGCCATTCACTGCTTTTCAAAATTAACTGGCAAAACACTGCTATTATGTCAAACCATTTACCAAAAAATATATACCCATAGGAAGTATCCATTTTACCAGAGTGAATACCATTCCTATATACTTGTCAATCCTTTGGCCAAACAGCCTTTACGCAGTCAGCAAGTTAAGATGTAAACAAAGAAGCCAATCAGGGCCTCTCCAGGTATTCCCTTTTCACAAACAATATACAATGCTTAATTTCCTCGCAGGAAATTATAGCCT
The DNA here is from genome assembly GCF_964270895.1 of Podarcis filfolensis. Classification (NCBI taxonomy): domain Eukaryota; kingdom Metazoa; phylum Chordata; class Lepidosauria; order Squamata; family Lacertidae; genus Podarcis; species Podarcis filfolensis. Next base: position 100,148,305 of record NC_139606.1, read on the forward strand.
CTGCTGAGATTTCAAAATCTGATTAGTTTCAGAGGCCTGGGGTTTTTAAAAACCTGTAATTCAAAATAAAGATATAAACATTACAACCACCACCCCCTGCCCCCAAGTCTAAAGAAACCTGCTTAGTGGATTCCCTCGAGGGGGAAAAGAACGGGACCCTCAAGATTCTTACTGATAAGGTATGAATAACATTCTCATAAAGCTCAAAGATTGCCCAGATAGACACATTTAAAATAATTACAGTGATTAAATAGAGTTGCAAGCGGCTATAGCTCCAGGCAACACCACCGAGGCCTAAAGAGAAAAACAACTTGGGCATATGTTTGTGATTTATGATCTTACGCATGCTTGTACAAGCAACACACCATTCATTGGCAAATAGCCACCTCTGACTTTGCGGTAGCGATGCTTTACGGTTATCAACTCGCTGTGTTGGCTTGACAAGCTGACTTTGCCCTAAAATGAAGGTTTACTCTTCAAAATACAGTTTTCACAATTAGTATTCCCCCCCATCCCAGGGAATATGAATGCAATGGCCTCGATTTTTTTTTCTTTGTATGATTCATTTGATGTCATTCATTCCTTCTCGCTCCTTATTTCTTACACATTATTGAATTATAGGATTATAATCAAATAACTAATTTTTAAAAGGATTTGTGGAGATCCAAGTTATTCCCAGCTACATTTTTGGAAGAAAGCAGTGAAATGAGAGCTAAAATGAAGGAGTTGTCGCCTACACATTTTTTTAGGAGTGGGGACAGGACAAAATGTCAAGCAGTGAAGAGAGAAGAAATATTCAAAATTTTATGAGGATTTGGCGAGACTCACCAGTAGCAGTAGTGGCAACAATTTTTCCTAAAGGGCCACAAATGTCATTACCTTTCTTCACATGGTAGTTGCTGCAACCCCTTGATTATTTTGGTTGCCCTTTTCTGAACCTTTTCCAGCTTGACCCAGGAAAAGAAATTTGCAAAAGTGTGAAATTGCATTCAAAGGTGTGTCTAATAGGAAAACTTTGCACCAACATGTTGATGAATTTTTGAAGGGACTTAAAAATATTACATATGTGAAAATGCAGAGAACTGAACTGAAGGCTGCAAAAGTTGGGGGCTGAGAGAAACCAAAATTGACAGATTTGCACATTCCTAATAGTATCCAAGACTGGTCAACTTATTTTGTTACCTGAGACAGAAAATCCCACAAGGTCTCCTCCTCCTTCCTGACAGTAAAAATACAGCCATAGTGTGAAAGTCCTTCCAGGATGGAATTATTATTATTATTATTACTATTACTATTATTACTATTATATTCATTTCTATACCGCTTTGTTTTTTTAAGAAAAAATCTCAAAGCAGTTTACAACCTACATTGAAACTTCAGATAAAACAATCTGAAATAAAACATTACAGAAGAAAATCAAATATAAAGTATATATTCAAAGTTACATAGTTAACAGGAAACTAAAATATTATCTTAATCATTTCAAACTAAGACACAACAAAGGAGGTCAAGAATACACATATATTGCTACAAAGTTAACAAAGAAATCTTAAACATTTCAGAATTAAACATTGCTAAAGGAAGTCCGCTTTAAAATACACTTTTAGAACAGCATAATCAGCAAGTTAATAAAATATTATCTTAAACATAGAATATACCTGCTCTGTTTCTGCCACTGCTGCCAATGTATGTGTGTATATTATCTTTCAGCTGACGGAGGGCAATTCTGAATAGAAAAATTGACAGAAAGGAAGGGTTAAGCACACCTCTGCTACCTATTCCTCACTCTAAGTTTTCAACTTCCTGCAGCTGCATTTCATTTTTTAAAAAAATCAGGATATTATCACATGCATGTGCCATATAATGTTGTCTTTTGGATTCCGTCCAATCCTATGAAATTTTATTCCAAATAAATCCCTCTTGGGCAGCAATCTTGGGCTGCAATCCTATACATGCTAATCTGGGAGTTAGTCCCATTGAACTCAATGTGGATTGCTTCCATCTAGGAATGCACTGTGCAATAGGACTTATTCCCAACTAAGCATTCCTAGAATTGTACCCACAGTATGATATGTTTTTATAGTGGTACATCATATATTTGATTAGGGTTGCCATACTTCAAAAAGTAAAAACCAGGACACCCTGGAGTTTTTTTAGGAGGACCCCAAGACTGGCAAGGAGAACCCCAAAGTTGTTGAACTTTTTTTTTAAATCAACAAAGCGCCACCTTTCAGAAATCCCCCCCCCCCCGGAAGTCAATTCTGCCTTATAAATTATCCACCTGAAATCTTTTAAACTTTTTTTATCCCTCCTGAGTCATTGGGAGATAAAGAGCAACGAATATAAACACAGCAATGAATTGGGAGGAGGTGTGTTTTATGAAATGATTTGGTGAGTAGTTCGTCCGCTGAAAAGATCAACGATTTGGGAGTTTTCTGTTGCTATGCTTTGCAGTGTAGCACCTTCACTCCTAATTCTAGCAAGCTGAAGCAAACCCAAACGAAAGGTATTTCCCTCCCCTCCTGTCTCCGTGAGAGCAGGTGTTTGGCTCTGAGGGACTTGCGTCTTGATTGTTCTGTGTTGTGGTGGTGTGGGGTGTTAGTGCGTCCCCTAAAGCAAAGCGCACAAACACAAATAGCACTTAGAATGCAGAACCTGTGAGACCCCCTGAAGTCAACTAAACTAGGTGTCCACCCTCTTGATCTGATTTATGACAACAGAGACAGAGTGGAGCAAGCTGAATTCAAGAATGGCTCAAAGGTGGAAAAGGCTTAGCGGAGCTTTTACCAGGCTTGCCTGAGGGGTGTTGTCTTTTTGATAGAACTGATTGGGTGGAAGAAGGAAGATCTTGACGGAGTGAACTGTCACGTAGGCAGGTGGAAGGCCCAGTGACCCTTGGCTCCAATTTTAAAGATCTGGGGGGCAAAGCGGGAGCAACATGAAATTCTCCCTCTCCTCCTAGGCTCCTCCGCTGGTGGAAATGCAGATTAATCTCGCAATAGGCAGAATTAAAGTCTGTGTTTTTTACCTGCTTTTTCAAACTCAAAAGTCTACACGATGGGTGGGCTATTAATATCTGTGAAATGTTTTAATCCATTCTTCAGGCAGGTCATATTTCTGTTACGGAATGTATGTAGGGGGCTGTTAATGCATGCTGCTGAGAAATCCACTTTGAGCCTGTGCAAGGGGAGCATTTAATTTACATTTAAAAAAACGCTTGTGCTTTATGACATCTCCATGAAGCTGTAGGGAGATGTTTTCTGAACATTGCCGGCGATACGCAACATTACTTCTCCTTTTCACCAACAAACTTTGGAGGTGCTGTGGAAATCCTGAATAAGTGTTTGGGTTTCTTTTCAGATACCTGAGTGCAAGCAAGCTTAAACTTAACCCTGATTGAATTGAGGTGTTGCGTTATGTTGGATGTGTAAGACATCTAATGCTGACATTATGCATCTATCCTGGTCCTGTATTAAAACAGCAAAAATTGGGGTTACTGTTATTGAGGAAATTGAAACTGTTATTGGAAATCTCTTACCAAATGACCCCCTAGTTCTTCTTTAGGTAAAGGTAAAGGGACCCCTGACCGTTAGGTCCAGTGGCGGACGACTCTGGGGTTGCGGCACTCATCTCGTTTTGCTGGCCGAGGGAGCCAGCGTACAGCTTCCGGGTCATGTGGCCAGCATGACTAAGCCACTTCTGGCGAGCCAGAGCAGCACACGGAAACGCCATTTACCTTCCCACCGGAGCAGTACCTATTTATCTACTTGCACTTTGTGCTTTCGAACACTGAGTAACAGGAGCTCACCCCGTCATGGGGATTCGAACCGCCGACCTTCTGATCAGCAAGCCCTAGGCTCTGTGGTTTAACCCACAGCACCACCTGCTTCTTTAAAGGTACCCCTGCCCGTTCGGGCCAGTCTTGCCAGACTCTAGGGTTGTGCACTCATCTCACTCTATAGGCCGGGAGCCAGCGCTGTCCGAAGACACTTCCGGGTCATGTGGCCAGCGTGACGAAGCTGCACTGGTGAGCCAGCACCAGTGCCGCACACGGAAACGCCGTTTACCTTCCCGCTATAAAGTGGTACCTATTTATCTACTTGCACTTAGGGGTGCTTTCGAACTGCTAGGTGGGCAGGAGCTGGGACTGAACGATGGGAGCTCACCCCGCCGCAGGGATTCGAACCGCTGACCTTACGATCAGCAAGTCCTAGGCACTGAGGTTTTACCCACAGCGCCACCCGTGTCCCTACCTGCTTCTTTAGGGGTATATAAAAAAAATAGTTCCAACAAGTGATAGGGATATGATTTTTTTATTTGTTTATTAAGTGCTGCTTGGATTACTATTGCCTATAAATCACTGAGCTTGAAAGACAGACTGGTTAAAGTTTGGAACACAGCTACTGTGGCATTTCCTTGCACTCTGGCACTCATTATTGTTTCTCATTGCACCAGAAGCAGTTTAGTCATGCTGGCCACATAACCTGGGAAAGCTGTCTGTGGAGAAACGCCAGCTTCCTTGGCCTGAAAGCGGAGATGAGCGACACAGCCCATAGTCAAATTCAACTGGACTTAACTGTCCAGGGGTCCTTTACCTTTTTACCTGTTGTTGTTTTTAATTACTTTTAAAAGTTAATGACTCCTTAACTTGTTTCTCTTGAGTTTCCTATTTCTCTGAGCATAATTTGGCTTGAAGCAACCACTTGGCACCCACAGAAAGGGAAATGTACCCTTTGACCTCAGGAATCCAAGGCTCAGATTCTCTGGTTTCATGAGGTGTGTGAACCTTCGCACAACTTTGATTGTCAGTGCCCTGGAGAAGGAAGCTCTGCTTTCAGGGAACTTGGCAGGTGCAACCATCTTGCAAAGTTGTTCCCAGTCACCTTTCCTCTCCCTTAAACCCAACTATTCAACCATCAAGCGAGCCTTTGGGGAGTAATTTCCAGACACACAAAAGGCTATGAGGAACTTGCCTTCTCCAAAAGGTCAACAGGCATCAAGTGCTTAACTCCAATTGGTGCTTTCTGAAACCCTTACTCAAAAGCTACGAAAATATCTGAAGACAATGAAACATAGCAATGGTTGGGAAAAACATTTCAATTGCACCGTACATTGCCAAGGGAGGGCAGGGAGTAGCTAATTTTCTTTTCTATTCAGGCCTAATCCTGCACAGATTACAGTGGCATGTGAGCAACTTCAATTCCAACTAATCAAATACCCTGAAGAGTTTCATTTCCAACATCTGATATGACAAAAGGCAAGAGGTTTCGGTCCAATGTCCTCTCCGACGGTATCCCATTTATTTCAGTCATCTTCCTTCTTCTGACAAGTCAAAGAGAAATCTAAGCTTTAGTCAATCAGTTCATTGGGTTGCATTTAATTTACTACAATTATACCCTGCCTTTAGCCCAAGGAGGTCACTTTGGAGGAGCACCACAGGTGGTCTCACATCCAAGCACAGACCAAGCTGAGACCTGCTTAGCAATGTAAGAGCATTTTTGCTGTTGGACCACGTTCTATGACCAGAGAAAAGGATTGTAGCAATGGAAGGAAGCAAAAGACCATGCAGTCAAAAGTTGGCAAAGGACTGCCAACTTTTTTTGCTAGGAAGATCTCAGTCATTCCAGCTACTGCATATGTATCCAGAGCTGCAAACAGGGCAAAAAATAAATAAATCTCCTAGTCTGGCCAGTTTCTTGGTTTGTTCTTTTGGTAGGCAGTTGCCAGAACAACAAATATTCTTTAAAAACTATATGATTTAGATAAGGAGTGGGGAACAACCTAGCGGGATCCTTGCCTCCCCCAGCCCCTATGAGTCAATTTTAACAGGTGGGCTAGCTTGCTTATCTTTCAGTCACCTGGTGATGACTTTCAATCATCAGGGGATGACTTCAAAGGTGCTCTCTCCTGAGCATCTTTGAAGATGTGCGTGTTAAGGAAGCTTTGTCTAAGGTGGAGATGCAATTCAGATGCTGAAGACACACCTCCTTTTGACACCTGTGTTTTTAGGACTCACCCTATTTCTGTGATTGCAAGTTGTTTTATACTTGAGTCTTGCACTTCTTCCCCAAAGTCCTGCCCTGAGTACATCTCTTGGCATCATGGGCAAGCAAGTTGATTTGGCTTCTCTGCAAACCGTTTTTTTAAAGAAAGAAACTACTCTATGATAAAAGGATGATAAGCACATTAAAATATGTATTTGCCTTTATACCAAGCCAGACCATTGGATTCATCTAGCTCAGTACTGTCCACACTGACAGTGGCTCTCCTGGGTTCCAGACATGACATTCTCAGCCCCACCTAACAATGCCAGTGATTGACATTGGGACCTTCTGCATGCAAAGCAGATGCTCTTGTTGCTGAGCCACAGCCTTTCCCCAAAATGAATAATAATAACCAAGAAATGACTAGGGCTGGGCAATAACTGGTTTTCAATATTGCAATATATCACCAGATAAACATTGCAATATATTGATATATCAAAATAGATGAATTAAGGAAGGACTTACGCAGAGGCGAACAGGACAATGTCCTGGCAACTGCTACCACTTAAGGGTCTAAGACTGATAATTAATCACCTCATGGTCACTTTGAGCAGCAGGCAAGCCAAAATGCATTCAAATGAGACTTTTGGTTTGAGACTTGGCTACCAAATGTGGCATTCAGGACAATCCAAAGTATGGTGATGAGTCATAGTGAATACAAATAATCTGGGACTGTCAGACTGCCAGCTGGCCTGCTAGGAGGCAGAAGCAGCAGCCTGGCGGCAGTAGAATCAACAACAGCAATGGCAGAAGCAGCAGCGGCAGTGGCGCAAAGCCTTGCCATGGCAGTGAGCAGCGGCAGCAGAAGCTGTGGCAGCCTGCGAGGCCTTGCTGTGGTGGCAGCAGGAGTGGTGGCCTCCCAGGCCTTGCGGCAGTGGCAAAAGCCGCAATGGCCTGCAAGGCCTTGATATGGTGGTTGCAGTAGTGGTGGCCTGCGAGCCCTTGCAGTGGCAGCAGGAGATGGTGACAGAAGCAGAGGTGGCCTGCAAGGCCTTGCTGAGGCAGGTTGCCACAGCTTCTGCCACCGCTTCCCACTATCGTCACTTCTTGCCACCATGGCAAGGCCTCGCAAGCCCCACCGCCATGAGGCCTCGCAGGCTGCCACTACTATTGCTGCCATCTTGTCGCCGCTGCAAGGCCTTGCAGGGTGCGGCTACTGCCATCACCTCCTGTCACTGCCGCGAGTCCCCACAGGCCTCTGCTGCGAGGACTCACAGACCACCACTGCTTCTGCTGCCAAATCCTGTTGCCATGGCAAGGCCTCACAGGCCAGTGCCGTTACTGCTGCCATTCCCCCCCCCCTTCCACTGCAGGAAGCGGTAGCAGTAACAGCATTGCAACGTTTAGCTGGTGATATAATGAGGTTTAGCTGCTGGTAACATTGCAGTGTTTAGCTGGGAGTTATCGTGATGTTGAAAACCAGATATCGCCTAGCCCTTACACACATTGTGATCCGCGATATATTGCCAGCTACTATGAAACAATTATCACGGTGTGAACTTCAAACCTGTTTTTTACAATGTATCAATATACAGTGTTACCTCTGGTTGCAAACAGGATCCATTCCAGAGGCCTGTTCACAACATGAAAAGAACGCAACCCGCAGCGGTGCGTCTGCGCATGCGTGGTTTGTGCTTCGCCACTTCTGCGCATGTGCGTGACTTAATTTTGTACGTCTGCGCATGCGCGAGCAGCGAAACCCGGAAGTAACCCATTCCGGTACTTCCGGGTCGCCATGGGACGCAACATGAAAAAACGTAACATGAAGCAAACGTAACATGAGGTATGACTGTACCGCCAATCCCTAGCAATGCCTAATAACAGAACGCAGAATGGGAGCAGTTTGGCTATATTCATGAAGGCAGCTGTTATTTGCTTACAATACACAGTTAACTCTCTCACACACCCTGCTCTCTTGCAGGAAACCAGTTTTCTATAAAACAAAACCAGGGAGTGGGAGAGAAGGCCATTGCTTGCAGCCCCGGAAAGCTTATGGCACAAGTAATGTGCTAAATGTAGCATTATTGGTCAGGTCATGCAGGCCAACACTGTACTCGTTTTCCCACAATCTCAGCTCATTAACATCTAGTTCCCCCATTGTGAGGGGTTTTTTTGGCTGAGTTCCACCAGAGAGAAAAAAGAAGAATGTTTATAATATGCAAACTTGACAGTATTTTTTTTTTTTAAAAAAAAAAGCTTTCCCAATAATAGGTCTTGGAAATTGGATGAAAATATGAAGAAGGTTTCATAAATTAAAAGTTGATCATCAGGCAGGGTGAGGGGCAGTTCTACAGTACCTGCTTTTAGGGTCTGTTTAAGTAAATGAACATACTGTATTTGGGTTAGCTCAGCTCAAAGAAGAACATCAAAACACATCTATGTTTTCCACCTTAATGTGGAAAGAAAGATAAATATGACTATATGTGAGAAATGTTAGACAACTCTCTAGTCCTCAGGATTATGGAACCAAACTTCTAAACACGGCAGGCATTTGTTGCAAAGAGGCAAAATCAAGAAGGATCAGTCCGTGAAAATATACTTATTTACTCTAATTCCCTTCCCACTTCACAGTTGTTATTAATCTGTAGCATCCATACATGTAGGTTACTAACTTTATTTCATAGATGGGAGAAAGAAACAGCGATTAGTTACAGAAAAAGAGAAGGGACCAGGATCAAGGCACTACTTGGAAACTTTGCCCTCTGGTCTCCACTATATTTTGGTGTGCTGTGGTTTGAGGAAGTGCCCTAGGTGGATTAAACTTTGCTAGGTTTAATCCCTAGCATCTCCAGATGGGGCTAACTCTGTCTGAAATTGTTAAGTTGTGGCTGACGATATCAGACGACACAGCGATTCTTCAAACAGCTCTTGTTTATTCAGAGGCCAGAACAGAACTGAACTGAAGGGTTCAGTCAGCCTGCTTATATAGAGCTCCAATACAACGTAACTGTAACAATTTCCTAAAACTATCCAATCACTGAACGTCACTTTCGATCCCTTATTTGCATAACTATCTACAGTATCCCCCTGCTGGCCCAGGGTGAGAACTTCAGTACATAACAGAAATCTTGTAGAGTTACTGCCAGTTAGTATGGAGCTTGATGGACCAATGCTCTGACTCAGAACAAGGTTGATTCCCATGTTTCTGTAGAGATGGATGAGGGTATTTAAATGGAAAGACTCAAAATGACTTACTCTGGATTACTGGTACAACAAGGTATGAGGCACAGCCTTGGCAGAAAAGCTGAGTGACTCTGCCTAGCAAGAAGACAGATTTATTTTTATTTTGCTGCAGTCTGGTGAATACGATTGCCAGGTCAGGAACATCCAGACCCTGAGATTTCAGAACCCAACCCTGAGACCTAGATGCAGTCACTGATGATGTCACAGGGGATGGCCCCCAGTGATGTCATTAAGCATGACACATTGAGCAATGGCCACAGTTGCTGAGAGCACATTGTTCAGATTTTAAAAACCCAATTAAATTAAAATAGAAACCTTTACCTACTGGGGGTGTTCCTTAGATGAAGTAAGAGGACCCTTCCTTATCATCTGCTTAGGAAGCCTGGTAAAGAAGGCGTTCTTACTCACCTGGAGATTCAAGCCTCTTCCCTGCCACCTGGGTTGGGGAAAAGCAAACCTGGAGACTTCAGGTCATGGAAAGACATTCCCAAATTCTCCAGCTATGGCTTCCTTCCAATAAAGATGACTAGAGACTCTGGTTTCTTTGTAATATGTCTTTGTAATATGTTGTTTTATGGACCAACATATGTGCAGGCTGAACATTAGATGGGAGAACTTACAGCATTAATGCTCCAACAGATATGGCTCCCTCAGGGTTTTTGTTATTTTATTTTGGGGGGCGGTAGCAAAGCCGTGGCACTGGATTCAGCATGGACAGCAAAACCAGGCCTCTCTCTTTCTAGCCTCAGTCCAAGGCAAGACTAGCTAGTCTTCTTCTTTCACACTTATCCCTAGCCAGAAAAGAAGTGGGAAACTGATTAACTGCTCTGCCAGAGCTGTCAGTTACTGCTGCAGCTTATTCCATTAGGCCGCTCTTGACCAAACCTCAGCCTTACAACCAAGAATCACAGGGCTGTTTTTTCACAACAGTGCTAGATAGTTGGCCATGCATATCTCTAGGGTGGGCACATCTGTATATTTCCTGCCAAGTGGTAAGGAACATTCTATCACTCCTGCTTCTCCATATTTCTGATCAGGTGGCAAGAATCCCCTTAGCATTTGCTAGGACAATATGGACAATCAGCTTACCAGATGCTTTTATGAACTGTTGTAAGATAGCCCTTCTTAAATTATTGAATCTGGCCCACCAAGAGAAGAGCCAAGTCCTGCAAGTTTAGTAGCACAGTCAGTCTTTGATCAATCCAGGAAAGAAGTTTGTTGAAGGGGCAGCAGGAACACTTCAGGATGACTCAAAGTGGGCTCAAGCGAAAATCCCATAAAGATGCGGCTGTGTGTTCTCGACCCAAACAGACACATGAGATTTCACATCAACCTGTTCCCATGGACCCAAAACGGCAGAACAACTGTTGCTCTGGATGTGAGTCATTGTATACTAAGGAAGGTAAAATTCAATCCCCCAGAGAAGGCCACTAACCTTTGGCAGACACTCTGAAATTCAAGTTGGTCCCTTTCTATAACAACTCACACTAAAACAAATTTAGGATAAAATGGATAAAAGGCGCAGAGACTGTGTAATTACTTTTAGCATTTCAATGTCTGCGGCTTCCTGATTAGGACTAGGGGAGAGGGGGGTGGGGACAAAGACCCATGCCAATGTATCTGCAATCATTGCCCTTAATTTAATATTAAACAACGGGCTTGTTAAGTAAAAGTCATTTTCATTATTCCTTGGTTGCTGAAGTCTAATTCGTTTAGGAGGAAAGACCAGGAAAGAGCACTTAAGTTGTAAAGCTGAAGAAAGCCGCTGTTTATGGTGAGTTTTCAATCTCCTTCCTTCAAAGCCCCATGCAATCTCACAACAATAGGGCCATTATGTCTAAAGCTGTCAGGATGTTCTTCTCAACCTCCCCGCCCTCACCCCTGCCCCGCAAATATAATTTGTCAACTGTTAGTTACTTCATACTGAAAATGCCAAAGCAGAAAAGAAAAAAAAAATCCCTTCAAATATAGAAAGCTAGCAGTTTTCAGATGCTAGAACTAGGCATAATGAATGCATGAGGATTGGGGGGGGCAGGGGTGGGGTGGGGAATGGGACTTAATGGTGGGCCTTACCTCTGACCTGACTTATTTGTGTCCCATTGGACAGACCCCAAACATCAGGCTAGGGGACCTTTGACCTTATGTTGTTAGACTGCAACTCCCATTAACTCTAGACAACATGAGCAGTTGTTTGGGGTTTAATTATTATCAATACTTTTTTCTGGGGGGGACGCAGGGGTACGCATACCCCTAAACATTTTGTGAATCTAATGGAAGGAGAAACATTTTTTTTTTAAAAAAAACCAGTTTCTTCTCTAGCACAGTGAATCATCAGTTCCGTTGCTACCCCCAAAGGTGGCCTATAAAATGTTGATTTTCTTGAGTCAAAATGAGACTACCCTAAACATTTTTTTAGGGGGGAAAAGCACTGATTATTATTATTTATTAAATTTGTATACCGCCCTTCATCTGTAGATCTCAGGGTGGTTCACAACATAATAATACAATATAAAAAACCTGCAAGTGCATAATTAAAATAAGAACAAAAACAAACCAATAAAGCAGCTGAACCACCGCTCCCTTTATATATCACAAAGATTCTAAATTTAAGTTTTCAATATATGGTTTTCAATATAGCCTTATTTTGAATGATGTAAAGCAGCCACTCAGATACTGAAGTACCCCAGGCAAGGTCCAGCCAAATACATGTTGTTGCCTGAAGTGTGGAGCAAGATGGCGCCTGCAGCTTTCAATGTACAGAAACTGCTTGACCTGGCAACTGAATCTTACTACAATTCAGGGAGGGAATGAGAACATGTCCTTCACTGTATCTGAGGGCCACAGGCTAGTTGTAGAAGTTCAGGACCGGTCACAGCGCATGCAGAGCTCTGTCCTTCAACTTATCTGGAGGGCCACAGGTTCCTCATATAGTATGCCCATTGGTTCTTCCATGCAAGCAGAGACTACCACTCCTTTGACCACTGAAAAGGGCTCATAGCTTTTGCAGATCCCTACATATTACTGGCCATCAAGCCAGCTGGTCCTATGTTGTTCTGAGGTTCAAAGTCGAAGGTGATGCTAAAGGCGCATTTAACATGTAGATTTTTTATTTTTAATGCAATTAGTGGTGGTTGGGGAAGCTGATCATTATTAGGATGGCAGTGAGAAAAACTGTCTGAGGACAAACGCCGGCTCCCTTGGCCAGTAAAGTGAGATGAGTGCCGCAACCCCAGAGTCGTCGCAACTGGAATGAACTGTCAGGGGTCCTTTACCTTTTTAGGGGGAGAGGGGAAATTCCACCTCCCACACCGACCCACCCTCTGCTGCCGCCACTCGCCAGGCCCTGAGGGAAATCCCTACTCTGCAGATGCAAGGGAGCAAAAGGTTATACAGTGGTACCTCTGGTTACGAACTTAATTCGTTCTGGAGGTCCGTTCTTAACCTGAAACCGTTCTTAACCTGAAGCACCACTTTAGCTAATGGGGCCTCCCATGGCCGGTGCGCCATCAGCACATGATTTCTGTCCTCATCCTGGGCAAAGTTCTTAACCTGAGGTACTACTTCCGGGTTAGCGGAGTCTGTAACCCAAAGTGTTTGTAACCCGAAGTGTTTGTAACCTGAGGTACCACTGTATTCCCAATCCATTTCTGCTCTGATTCCATTAATTAACACACACACACAAACACAAATGGTACAGTATCTGCAGTCCAAACAACAACCCTACTTGTTAACTTGGTAATCTGGTTGTCATGGGCTGTATCAAGCAAAGCCATACTCAAATCCGTTGGAATTAATGGTCTGAAGTTTGCCATGTCCATTATTTTCAGTGGGTTCCCCCTGAGTATGACTGAGGTCACATGCACACCATACATTTAAAGCATATTTAATGCACATAGCTTCCCCCCAAAGGGAACTGTAGTTTGCTATGGGTACTGGAAATAACAGTTCCCAGGATTAATTTGAGGGGAGCCATATGCTTTAAATGTATGGTGACCTCCAGGTATAGGGTGGTCTATTAACAACAACAACAACAACAATATGGTGTGGATTGGTTGTTCATAGAAAGCTTTGTTTCACAAAAGGCAGAATCAACCATTGGCAAATATCATGCACCCAAAGACACTAACGAAGTTTTAAAAAATATTTAAAATCCAGTTTGGAGCTTTAAAAATCCACACCTTTTGCCCACTTTGGGTCCAAGAATGTCCTTAACGACATGAGATTCCTGCATTGCTGGGGATTGGACTAGATCATAGCTGTCAACTTTTCCCTTTTCTTGCGAGGAATCCTATTCGGAATAAATGAATTTCCCTTTAAAAAAGGGAAGAGTTGACAGCTATGGACTAGATGACCCTTGGGGTCTCTTCCAACTCGAGTATTCTATGGAGTACATGGAGTATGAAGATGGAGTACAAGATCCATTGCCCCTCCTGTGGTTTCCATCATCATCAAACCTTTTATTGGCATCACATACAAACATCCAAAGCAAATTGTGGTTTCCAGCAACTAGCAGTCCTTGATTATGACTCATTAATTCTAAGTGAATGGCAACCATTGTAGTCTCTTGCCAACCTATTAACATAACAATGGGCATTTTGCTGACAATGCTTACAAGAAACAACTGTACTCAACAAACACATCCCTCCCTAGCAAGGAGGAGACGTGCAAAAGTGTCCCTTTCACAGACTCTGATGAGTTTGCAGCTGTATAAGCCAGTTCTAGCCACCCAGTAAGTATTCTTAAAATTAGCATTTAATCTGCTTTAAGGCTATGAAAGGTAATTAATGAGATAGACAGGGAGGCATGGCTTAAATCTTTGCCTGACTAAACCCACCAAGCTGAAGAGGACACAAGTCTTGCCTGAGTATCCCTCCATTTGGAAACGTGACTTCTCCATAGATTCTGTAGCAGCAAAGCCCCATTTTCCTCCACAGATTAATCTGGTGCGCTTGAACCAAACTGTTTAATGTTGTAGGAGACAGATTATTTGTACAGACCTGAGTGAGAGAGAGGAAAATAAGAATATAAATGATCATAATAATGAATGTGATACTTAACGGATAAGCTGTTTCAGGACACCAAATCCCTTGCTGATCTAATCGTACAGGTTGTTCTCTTTTTTGTTTTAAAAAAGGGGGTTTGAGCTTTTTAAAGTTCTCCTCCAAGGAGTTGAAGGGACTGGAAACATCAGATGGATCATCTTTAACTTTCCACGCACTGGACTCAGGTAAAGTAGCATTTCAAACAGGAGGTGAGTCCTGCTAGATCAGAGTAAGAATCTACCTTAATGCAGCACCCTGTTTTCTCAGAGGGGCCAGCAGATGCCTCCAGAAAGCCAGCAGGCAGGGCTTGAAGCAAACATGATTTCCATGCCATTGTCTATCCAACAACCACAACCCGCCACCATAACCTAAAAATAAGGATAAGCTCTGCTGTCAAATGCCTTCCGAGAGGTAACAATAGTTAATGGGATTCACTCTCAGAAGATGCAGTGATGGCCATCAACTTCAGATGGCTTTGAAACCAGATTAGACAAATTCATGGAGTTTAAGGCTATCAATGGCAATCTCCCTCCATATACCTCTTGGTGTGAGTCACAAGAGTGCTGTGGCACTAGGTCCTCCCAGAGGGGTTGGCCCATGTGAGAATCCTGGATCCTGTTCAGGGCTCTCCTTATGTTTTTAATGTATTAGTAGTTGTGGCTGGCACAGTGGAGAACATTTGATCCTCCACCTACGAGCTTTCCAGGGGTTTACTCAAGGAACAGATGGTTTGTGTAAACCACAGAGCCTAGGGCTTGCTGATCAGAAGGTCAGCGGTTCGGATCCCCGCGACAGGGTGAGCTCCCGTTGCTCAGTCCCTGCTCCTGCCAACCTAGCAGTTCGAAAGCACGTCAAAGTGCAAGTAGATAAATAGGTACCGCTCCAGTGGGAAGGTAAATGGCGTTTCCATGCACTGCTCTGGTTTGCCAGAAGCAGCTTAGTCATGCTGGCCACATGACCCAGAAGGTTCCCTTGGCCAATAAAGTGAGATGAGTGCCGCAACCCCAGAGTTGTCCGCGACTGGACCTAATGGTCAAGAGTCCCTCTACCTTTAAGCACATATAGCCTTCAATGTGTAAACTAACTGCTATGGGAAGCATTGAGCCTGAGGTCATATGAACATTTTATCTGCAGTGTTTGATTTGAGATGGTTCATTCACACTGCACATTCTCTCTTGATGATGATGATGATATTGATCATCATCATGTTGTTGTTGTTGTTCCTTCACCATAAGGTTTGAGGGCAGGTCACAACCATTTACATTTTAAAAGTGTAAAACAAATTACAATCCCACAAATAGGGTGTGTCCTAAAAGATCTCAGATACAGCCATCAAGTGAAGAACATGGAGGTGTGATCACTTTGTTGGAGAATGGTGTGGTTTTATTACATACGTTAATAAACAAGAGAACAACATCTCTCTTCCATTCCATTATATAAGACTGTGGAAATTGCCTCAGCGGGGAACACCCTCTAAACACCTTTTAAATGCCCTCCCTGCTACTCTTTCTCTCCAATCCAGGTCAAAAATTCTGTATTCAAAAATATCCACAACTAGAATTGATGCTCTGGGGCTGGCAGGAGGCTGGAGGATACATGGGAAAGAGGTGGCCACTGCGGCGATACCATGCACATCAGCTGTTAAGTAGGGAGGTTGAGGACCCTAAACAAAGCCCCTCTATGTCTCCAGTCTTTTCTCCGCATTCACTGAAGTCCTTTTTGGGCTCCACAGAGGGTCTCCTCACAAGCCATGGGGACTCTCCAGCTCTTTCTCTGAATTAAATTATTTTCATGTACACAGTCGTGTGCAAGTTGATCGTGCATGATTGGGGTGTGTGTGCCTGTATTCAGAAGTATTATTCTCTCCAGCTGTGGAAGCAGAGCAGAGCCATCATGGCTAGTGAGAACAGCAGCTACCCCTTGTTTTTAAGATGAGTGGCACATAAGTTAACTACTTTTCCTTGTCCTTAGACATTGAAAAGGTTGGGATGAACTAACAGGAAGATGTTTAAGCACCCCACAAGCAAATCAGGATGAGTGTCCATTGTCACATAACTACCCTGGAAACATATCAGAACGAAAGCTCAATATTAACCACTGCATAAGCTTTGTGCAATGCGACTCAGGGTAAATGCCAAATAAAAATAAGGTTTTTTAAAAGAAAGAAAGAAAGAAAGAAAGAAAGAAAAATACTTGTTCTCTCATTATTCCATTTATTAGCTTTGTTGCCTTCCCATCATTAGCTCAGCCCCAGCTAATCACCCTCTTTGTAAGGCCTTCATCTGGGGGAACAGTCCATTAATGATCAATGCAAAAGAAGGTGTTGGGAGTCAGCTATTTCCCCCCCCCCTTTCATCATTTTATTACTTCCTCTTTTATGTTGCTTTAAGTGCAAAACTCCTCCATAAAGCCAGGAAGAATGCCCCTAATAACTGTACCAGCAAACATTTAACATTAAGTTGACAGGAACAATCCATTTTTAATAACAGCCTGCCTTGGTAACCTTGTATTCTGACCCAAGGTGAAAGGTGAAGATTATATCTCCTTCACCTTCTTCTGAATGCAGCTGCTCCGCACACAGGGATTTAATTGATGGGAGAGACCCAAGCTTTGTAACCCAAGCCCAGCCCCTGCCTGCAGCTCTGAAAACGTGCAATTCAAGGCTCAGTTTCAACTGATAGCTGGTCCCACTCAGCGGATGGCCTGGACAGGAGAATAAAGTCTTTGTCGTTATCTGTCCTCCATCAGGGTATACCTCCCCCCTTCTCTAATGCCTCTCGCATTCAGGGCAGCCTATAATAATGGCCTCACCACAAGAAACATGATGAAGTGAAACGTAACTGAATTGGGAGGGGGGCACACAGAGGAGATTAATGCATGGATAAACAAAGCTGGAGGAGCTGAGCAAAGATACATCTTGTTTTAGCTGAATGGAATATTTGTTGTCATAGCATGTGTATGTGCAAAGGTAGGTAGGTAGGTAGGTAGGTAGGCACAGTTCCTAAACAAAGTAAGTTTTCCTCAGTGCTTCCCCCCCCCCCAACACAGACACCCAGTTTCAGGACTCAAGCAATTCACCATTTGCTCTTCTTCAGTTTTTACTCAGTTAGGATGTGAGATATTGGAGTTGTGCAGTACCAGGGCCATATTCCAGGTATCCCGCTTTGCTCCAAGTGTGGCCTTGCGACTAAATGGGGATGCTGATGGTCGAAGGTTGGGTTTGGTTTGCCATTTTTTAGTCCAGAGCAGAGGCTAATGTTCTTTCCAACTGGTCTGGCCCCTTTAGCCTTGCAGAATGATTTCCAGTCAGCCTGGAAACAATATTGGACTGCAAAGCTGCCGTGTTATGGATTTTCCATGTGTTACTTTATCCCTGTGGGATATGAATCCACCAGAGCAAAACTCAAGCAATGTATTGCAAAATGATCTCGGCTTTACCTCAGACAGCATGCTAATTGACAGAGCACTTCAGCCCTGTAAACCAGTGAACTATCTTTATGTGCTCTCTGTTCAAAAACATCACAGATGACGAGTTCAAATGTTCCTCCATCAGCAGTTCTGGAGGGGAGGTTCTAAAAAAAAATCCGTACTGTCAGTGTAAGTGTCACTGAGAATCTGAAGGCACAGAACTGATAATCAATGTTCTTATGTATTGCTCCTTTCCTCATGGTATATGGAAGATTTTTACTGAACCCACCTTACAGAAATTTCCAGGACAAGTCAGATGCATTTTATTATTCTTTTTACTCCTTTCAGACCAGAAAGCATCCACCTTTTCCAGGATGGCTAAATATTGTGCTGTTACAGGCAAAACTTGCCCAGTACTTATTTTTTATCAAATTGTGCTTTCTGTGCCTGGTGGTCTACAGTATGATGCAGATACTATAAAGTCCATTGTTATGGTTCTCTCATTTGGTTTTGTTTGCTATTATTTTATATATTTGTCAGTTTTTTTCTGAATACTGGCCATTGACCAGGATAAAGAAATTGATTGACTGACATACAGGTATTGCAATAGCTAAAGTATTATAACTATTTAATGAATAATGATTAACAAACAGAGACAGGCTCAACAGGTAAAAGCAGAAATCACCACCTGAAAATGTTATTTGCCCAACAGGGCAAAAGGCTACTGGAATAAAGCAGTCTTCACCAAACAGCAAATGATAGCAAGGGAAGGAGCTGGCCAAACTTCCTGAGGCAAACCATTCCATTACCTGGGTGATAATGTGAACACATTTTGTTCACACACACACACACCCTTAAAATATGGGTGTTTTTTAAAATATGATCTCCCTCCCAAAAATATGCATTGTTGTATCCTTTTATTGGGACGCGGGTGGCGCTGTGGGTTAAACCACAGAGCCTAAGACTTGCTGATCAGAAGGTCGGCAGTTTGAATCCCCGCGACGGGGTGAACTCCCGTTGCTTGGTCCCTGCTCCTGCCAACCTAGCAGTTCGAAGGCACATCAAAGTACAAGTAGATAAATAGGTACCACTCCAGCAGGAAGGTAAACGGCGTTTCTGTGTGCTGCTCTGATTCGCCAGAAACGGCTTAGTCATGCTGGCCACATGACCCGGAAGCTGTACGCCGGCTAACTTGGCCAATAAAGCGAGATGAGCGCTGCAACCCCAGAGTCGGTCACGACTGGACCTAATGGTCAGGGGTTCCTTTACCTTTACCTTTACCTTTACCTTTTATCCTTTTCTTAAAATGAAAAAACCTTATCACAGAATTTTTAGAAGAGCGTAATTTGATTGTAAAGTGTGGCATAGGGAAGTATGTGGGTTACAAATAAAGTTGGTTTGCTTTAAAACAAAGGCCAAACAAAATTCTCCACCATCCCTAAGTGTCATCCCCACATGCACACATCCGAGGGCTGGACAGCTATTTGTGGCATCTACAAATAGCTCAAGAAGAGTTATGGGGCTAAGACATTGCTGCAGGCAAAGCTGACTCCACAGAGAAAAGTGTTGGAGACAAAGAATAAAGGTGACCCAAAAAATATCCTCTCCTTTGCCCTTGCCATTTTTCTCATCGTCCCCATTTTGTTGTGGTTCCACACTTGTAATGGGAACTTCACCCACACAATGTGGTTTTTTAAAAAAACTGAAAGGTAAAGTTACCTTTTGATCCAGAAGTTTGATATGTGCTCAGTGGATATCAAACTGTTCATTTATCTTTTTTAAAAAAGGCCCCAGAAAATAAAACACAATGAAGATTGACTGCTTTATGAAGAAACCATGAAACGTTGGCATGAAACCACATCTCTATAAGAGGATTAACAGAATTCCTTTCTTTTAATCACTGACTAGATGCACTTACTACTTGCTCTCCTTGGCAGGCACTATTATTTTATCAGTATAAAAACCTCCTCAGGAAATCTGATGAAACCAACCCAGAAATGTATAAGCAATTCTCAAGATGCCAGAGCTTTCCTTCCACACCCCTGCCACAAAA
This sequence comes from Podarcis filfolensis, assembly GCF_964270895.1. Taxonomy (NCBI): domain Eukaryota; kingdom Metazoa; phylum Chordata; class Lepidosauria; order Squamata; family Lacertidae; genus Podarcis; species Podarcis filfolensis. The sequence goes on from NC_139606.1 coordinate 100,168,035, forward strand.
TGATGGAGCTGTCAAATGGAGCTGACTGCAGGAATATGTTGGATTACACAGCATAATTTCATGGAACTGGAACAAAAATACTCTGTGGCCAAGCTTAGACACTTACCTGTGCCTTGGACCCTGTTTTGATGGTCTTGAGAATGTGTCCTACACATCCTTTCCTGCACCCAGCACAGTGTAACATCTGACCCAACATGCAAGGCTCTTTTTTCTTGAGAAAGGATCGAGTCAATCAAAGCTGAGGTGGAGAACCTTTTTGCAACCTAAGGGCCACATTTCCTTCCCTCCTCCTGAGGGCCATGTGCAGTGGGGTTAGAGGCAACCAAGGACAGAGCTATGAATTTAAGTTTTATCTTTGTACTGTAGGCTAGTTTCTACAAACACATACCCACAGATGCTGGCTCCTAGGGGCCAAGACACTTTGAGCCCCCAATGGTTTTCTTAGGTGGCTGAGGATACCACATTTTTCAGAGGGCAGACGTGGAGCCGGGTGCAGTGCAGCTCAGTGGTTGGCTACTCCTGCTGCTGCCACAACCACTGGCTGTGGGTGGCTTCCCCCATCTTTCGCTTGTGTGGCAGAGTGGGAGGACAGGGGTCACTGGCCCCTCGGGCTCTGCTGCCACCACAATCAGCTCCGCCCCCTGGCTCCATCAACATTGCATGTGTGGCGTCAGGACGTCATGTTGGGCCCCCGCAATGTTTTTGAGAAGTTGGCATACACTCCTCCCTATCCTCCATCCAGGGAATCAAGAGGCATGATCAGAGTCCAAAAACGTGGACCAGTTAGATGAAAACACTCTAAGTATGACAAAAAGGCCAGTGAGGGGTGTGGCCTGGGGAGGCAGGGGGGTGGACTGGTCCAGGGGGCCAGATAGAAAGGCATGGAAGGCTGCATGTAGTCCAGGACCTGAGGCTCTCCACCTCAGCTGCACTTGCCCATTCATGAAGTTTTCACTTCCATTTAGCTTCCCCATAGACACATCAAATGAACAGGTACAGGTGGGGCTCCTGATAGGCTTCACAGCAACCTACGGTACATTCATTCACCACCACCATGTAGAACTCTGCATTTGGAGAGAGCTCTCATCCTCTGTAGTGTACATGCTATGACCCTCTTCAGGCTTTCAAAATGATTATTCAAAATGAGCATGACATGCTCCTTTGCCCTCTCCATGCCTTCCTTTAAATGTCTGAAAAGGTTTGAGATACGTGGTGGAATCGAGGCATCTACCACTCCTCCGCCATGCAAGGTGGATCTCCAAACCAGGTGAGTTTATGAACCAGGACTACTGCTCAGTCGTTCTGAGGTTCCTTCACGGTTCTAACATCCTCCAGATTCAGTCGTCAGCCAAAGCTCTATATGATCTTCTCTCTGTGTCTGTTTTAACATGTACTAAAAAAAAAGACCTCTGTAACCTATCAAAGTAACCTAGTTAAGCTCAAAGAGTTGCTTCTACATCATCAACACTACAGTCAGTGCTTTTTCCTGGGGGGACGCATACCCCTAAACATTTTGTGAATCTAAGTTTGGCCTCATTGAGGGACAGTATTTCAATATGAGTAGGAAAATGAGAGTAGCCCTAAACATTTTTTTAAAGAAAAAAAGCACTGACTACAGTTGTATCCTACCTTTCCTCTAATGAATACAAAATGGTCCAGTAGCACATTAGAGACCAGCTAAGTTTGTTCTGGGTATAAGCTTTCGTGTGCATGCACACTTCTTCAGATACACTGAAACAGAAGTGACCAGACCCTTAGATATAGTGGGAGGGTAGGGTGGGGTTTTTCCCCTCTAATGAGGGGAAAGGATCAAGGAGGCATAAATGGTTCATGCCATATCATCTCATCCTCACCACAATCCTACAATATAGTTTTCAGAGGAGAAATGGGCAGTGAGCTTCATGGTTGAGTGGGGATTTGAACCCTGGTCTCCCAGGTCCTAGTCCCACACTCCTAACAATTGCACCAAGCTGACTCTGGGTAGTCATGATGAAAATTGAAACAGGATTGTCAGACTTTTTTATTTGGCCCCACCCATCATTGCCTTTGGCTCCGCCTACCACTAGCATGCAGCCTCAAGAGAATATACAACTTGCACCCCTGAGCTACAGTTATATTGGTAGGGTTAACAGAAAAAGGTGAGAAAACTCCTTATAGCAGGAATGTCCGGTTTCTGCCAGAATGTTTCCATTCAGGGGGAAATGAGAGTGGGGAGGGCTGGGGGGCTACAGCTAAAAGGAAAGCATTACCTTGAAAAAAATCATGTAACAAAAACACATTTAAATCTCTTAGTATAGCACTTTGCCTCGCTGAAGCTATTGTTTTCACCCAACTGTAGATGGAGGAGATAGGTTTATCCACAGGTCTATTCAGGAATCAACAGAAAGCACTCAGGGTCTTCCTGACACAGGTGTTTAACATCGACAGGTGCATTTACCTGTTAAACTGTGAACCTCTCGAATTACAATGAGTTACATGGTGTCAGGTCACATCTTTACAAAGGTGAAGAAGGCGAGTAAACAGAAGAGATGTACTGAGCATTCACAAAAGATTTGGGCCTTTAACATGAGAAGCTTCAAGAGGTTTTGCTATTGTTTATCAGAGGGGGATGAAGTACTGCAGAATTTTCAGGTGTCCCCATTTGGAATAACAATCCTCTATTAAGGATATGGGTGGTACTCCTTATCAATGTAGAAACTGGAGAGCACTGCTTATGGGCATCCCATAGGCATTTGTTTGGCCACTGTGAGAGAAGGAAGCTGGACTAGGTGGGCCTAAAGCCTGACCTAGCAAGGCTCTCCTTATGTTCTTGCTCATATGCATGATATTGGGCTGCCACTAGTGATGAGCAAATCCAGTTTCTCTGAGTTTCTCATTTTTCCAATCTTAAGTTCAGTTCTTCACATTTCCACATCCGTTTGAGCAGGGCTTTAAAAATAAAATAAAAAGTTCTCGTGGAAAAGTATCAGCTTTATAGTGCAAATTTCACCTAATATACATGTTGGTATACAAATTTGCCTAACAGACAAAGGCCACTTTAATGATAAAGTACCATGAGAAGGGGATGTGGGTGGCGCTGTGGGTTAAACCACAGAGCCTAGGACTTGCCGATCAGAAGGTCGGTGGTTCAAATCCCCGCGATGGGGTGAGCTCCCGTTGCTTGGTCCCTGCTCATGCCCACCTAGCAGTTCAAAAGCACATCAAAGTGCAAGTAGATAAATAGGTACTGCTCTGGTGGGAAGGTAAACGGCGTTTCCGTGTGCTGCTGTGGTTCACCAGAAGCGGCTTAGTCATGCTGGCCACATGACCCGGAAGCTGTATGCCGGCTCCCTCGGCCAATAAAGCGAGATGAGCGCTGCAACCCCAGAGTCGGTCACGACTGGACCTAATGGTCAGGGGTCCCTTTACCTTTACCTTTACCAAGAGAAGGGAGAAACTTCAGTTGCCCTTCAGCAGTTAGAGCCTGGACAAGAGAGTGAGCAACACAGGGTACTTGGTCACAGTCTTCCCCAATATGGTGAGACGTATTGCATCTCTATATAAATTTTAGTAATTCTTTCTAAATGTGCATCTATACATATAAATTGCCATATGCAAATTTTATGTAAAAAAAAGAGGATTGCTTCTTCTCTTGGTATGAAATCCCACAGTGTTGCTTTTCCAATCACTTCACGATCAGAAATGTTGCAGCTGTTGAATGTCTCACTGTTCCTCTCTTCTTGAAAGTCTACATCTTAAATGTGCTCACAACACAGTCACATACACAGTGGTACCTGCAAACTCCGCTAGCACAGTCACGTATACAGTGGTACCTGGGTTAGACTCCGCTAACCCAGAAATAGTACCTTGGGTTAAGAACTTTGCTTCAGGATGAGAACAGAAATAGTGCTCTGGTGGCACAGCGGCAGCAGGAGGCCCCATTAGCTAAAGTGGTGCTTCAGGTTAAGAACAGTTTCAGGTTAAGAACGGACCTCCGGAACAAATTAAGTACTTAACCCGAGGTACCACTGTATGCCACGTGTCTGTTGTTCTTACTCTGGTTTATAGCCACCATTTTAGCAGGACTCCCATGCCTTTAATACCTTTCTGGGAGGGATAAATTAAGCTGCTGATATCCCTCAGTGCATCTCAAGCGGAATTTGAAATTCTAGGAGCATGGAAGTGCTCCTATAGTTAAGGTGAATAGCAAAAAGATTCCGTCCTTGTAAACAAAATTCTGTCTTTTAATTTGTTTAAAACTGTATCTTTGTTAAAAGAAAATTTAAAAATGTGGATTGTTTTGATTTTTGACAGGGGCGAGCAAGAAATCTTAATACTTAACACATCTGCCTGTTGCCTTGCAACTACTGTCAGAACCAAACACATTGCGTGTGTTCCCTCAAATGCTGTCGAAATTCTGAAATCAATGTCAAAAACTGATATCCAACATTCTGAGAAAATCCGCTGCGTGCTCAATACCAGATTCCTAAAAAGGGAATCCTGAGGAGCAAACTCACTTCAGTTTGTGCCACTCGAAATTAAGGATGACTCCTCAGGAAGAGAATGAAGTTAATTGTAGACAATACAACGCATGCAATACGTGCTGCTCATCAAACGTTGTCACAATGTTTAAGAAACAGTGTGTAATTCCATATGGCTACACTGCTTGCTGACAATTTCTTGGCCAGGGAGCTCTAATGATGATTGGAGCAGCCTGCCTCAACCGTCAGGAACAAATAACATGGGAGCAGATGCTACAGCATGTCTGATATGCTGAGAAAATGAGCAGGTGGGATGAAGGTCCGATTGGCTCAGCCTGAAGACCAAAACGAATGAAAAGCAACTCCAGATAGCTTGACGTGTGTAAAGGGCAAGAGGCTATATACTGTTGACATCTCCGCCAGAAGGTCTGACTAGACTGAGTGACGTTACACAGCCGTAGTTGCCATATTGCTCAAATAAACACGTCCTCATTAAAATACTGCTGGTTGTTTTTGGGTTTTGTTTTTTAGGGCAGAGGATGACTGATATGCACACCCAGGTCCACTGTTTAGTTTGGTACTGGAACAAGATAAACATTTGATGTAGTGTATGAGAGGCCTTATTTAGTGCTAAGCCAATAACACAACAGTTGCAGCTCTTTGGCTTGTCATAAGTGGCTATCCATTAAAATCCCATACAATACCCTCCCTGCTCTACAAGGGTCACTTCCTCTTCCCTCTAAATAGAGGCCAAGGATGGGTCATTCTTGGGCAGTTTCCAGAGTCCAAGCACTCTGCCAGGGTCTACCAGCCTGATATCCCCCCATCTTAAAAACAAACACGCACACACAAAAAACAGCTGGGTGTGGGAGCAGGGGTTATATTCTGCTATGATCCCACCTAGCACTCTGGAACTCTCTGGGAGGTTCAAACAGCAACGCCTAGTCTACCAGAACTGGTCAGAACAACACTGAAACCTGCTGCTGTTGCCCCTACTTCCACCATCAGATGCACCCACTAGGCCTCATCAAGGTAGGAAAGGATCTACCACGTCTCTTCTGCAACCCAACTTGGGGCATCCAGTTGCCAACGGTGCCAAAGCTCACACTGAAAAGTTGTTATTTGGTAATGTAAGAGAGGAGCTGGCTGTTGGCTTCCCTGTTGTAAGGAAAGAGGATCCTCTGATTAGGTATAAATATTTGCTGAGATCAAATGGATCTGGACTACCAGTAGACTTGGGGACTGTAACTCAATGGTAGAACACCTGCTTTGAATGCAGAAGTACCCAAGTTCATTCCCCTGCCATGTTTTGCTATCCATTTGCAGGCTTGCCATAAGCATCTGGTTGGCCACTTTAGGATTCTGGAGCAGATGGGCCTTTGACTCTTTTTATGTTCTTTGCTTCTCTAGGCAGGGCTGGGAACATCCCCTGCCCCCCAGCTGAGGAGACCAGCCATCAGTCCATGTCAACAATACTGAGCTGGATGGACCAATGTTCTGATTCAGTATAAGGGGGCTTCCGATATTCCTCTGAGCAATTGTGGGAGGGAAAGCTGCACTCTGCACTTCTTTTGCAGGGTTCAGGGCTGTAACGAAAGCGCATCGGCTAAAATATTTCAATGCTTTTGTGGGGTAGGGTTTACTTTCAGCTAGACCTGTGCCAAACACTCTGCCCTGATTACTCACAAGTTCTTCCCCTGCAAAAGAGGCCTCAACATTTCTGTCTTTTTCTTGGGGCACTTTGAAATTTCTGAAATTGCACTTTGATGTCTGTGGGACAGCCTCCCCAGGTGTCTGCACTTCCTGGTCTGAAAAAGCCCCTGGGAGAAAGTTGCTTCATGACACTTTTCTGTTAGTTTAACTGAAACACAAGAAGCCACAAAGGCTGGCTTCCAAGTGCCTGAGATGAGTGCCGTCACGGATATTTTTCTTCTCTCCTTTTTGAAAAGAGAAGTCCTTTTTCACATTTTTGCTGATTTCTTAAGAAGTAAAAACACTTTAAAACAATCAACTGCCGAAAACATGGTAGGCAGGACCCCCCTTCCCAAACTTACAGGAAGGACAAGCTGGGGGCACCATTGTGTTCACAGGAAATGCAGGCGGTCAGAGTGCATATCTCTGGAGAGATACCCTCTCCTGGACTTTGATTGAATTGTGGGCACCTGGGAAGGCTGCACAGACCAGACAATGGTGAGATGATTTGTAGAATGTGTGTTTAAAAGAGGACATTACTGACTGATACAAATAGAAACTGTTTCCCCCTAGTAGAAGCCTTTGAAACTGGCTGCTTCACAAGAGCTGGGCAAGGGGGATTTCCAGCTGTAAGATAAAGAACTGTGAGACTCTGGGACTGACCTTGAATCTTTTAAGTGTTATGGCAAATGGAAAGGAAAAAACAGACCAATCAACTGCTGAAAAAAAATTAAGGTCTGGGAGGACTTGGCAGCAATCCAGGAGAGACTCAACATCAGGCCCCTCTGCCTCGTCTGCCGCGGCTTCTGCACCAGTACACTCAAAACCAAGAGGAATGTCGACAGAAGAGGCCTTAGCGGTTGCATTAAATAAGACAAACTACTCACTGGAACAGCTTAACAAGAAAGTGGATGCCGCAAATACTAAAATTGACTTAAATACAGAAAGTATAAATAATCTGGGACAAAAGGTGAATACTAATACAGAAACTATCCAGAAATTGATACAGGAATCTACTTTGATATGGCAGACTGCGGAGGAAGCCAGGGAGAAAGCCGTTGCTGCTGAATGTAAAGTAACACAACTGGAGAGAGAGAGAGTCCCAGCCCTACAGAGTCCCAGCCCTACTTGATGATCATAAGTTGACGCTTTCTATGATAGAACTTAAAGAAAAACAGACGAATTTGAGGATCAGAGCCCTACCTGAATTGGAGAAGGAAAGTTTGATAGACTTTCTCACACAGGAATTTGCTGACTTTTGGGACTTGGACTTGGGTCAAGAAGAGTTTAGAATTGTGAGGGCCTTCAGACTTGGAAGAGGAGGGAAAAAAGAGAAGAATAGAATAAGAGACTGCTTGATCACCCTTCGAACTAAAGAGGAGAGAGACAGAATATTGGGTTGGCACTACCAGAAGAACTTAGAAGTATTACAGTCAAGAGTGGAAATTTTTAAAGACGTCCCGAAATATCTTTTGGATCTTAGGCCTAACTACAGAGATTTGGTTGCCCTGCTGAGAAGGAACAAAATCATCTTTAGGTGGGAGTTTCCCCAAGGTCTATCCTTCAATTTCAAAGGAAGGAAAATAAAAATAAGATCAGTAGAAGACAAAGCAAAGTTTTTGTATAAATACGAAGAAGATCTGCAGAAGGGACTTGGAAAAGAGCCAAGAGCATCGGATAGAAGATCACCAGATAGAGGACTAGAGCAAAGAGCATCGGATAGAAGATCACCAAACAGGGGAATATTGGATATATCAGCATTATCTTTTGGATTGGATCCCCCAGTGAACGTTTCACCACCACCACCAACAGAAGAAGAGCAAGCATTGGGTGCAGTTGGAGGAACATCAGCGTAATTACATGATGGCATTGCAGGTTTCAAGCTGGAATGTTAATGGACTAAATTCCCCGGAAAAAAGGCGGAGAGTCTTTCATTTATTGAAAAAAGAACATTTGGACTTGATTTGTTTGCAAGAAACACATGTGATAAGGCTACACAGGAAGATATTGAGCAATAAAAGACTGGGCCAAGAATTTATATCATCAGATAAAGTTAAAAAAAGAGGAGTGGTCCTTTATGCAAAGGAGAGCCTATCACCGAAATTCATATTCAAAGATGACCAAGGAAGATTTGTTGCAATTGAAATTCAATCACAAGGAGAGAAATTCTTGATTGTAGGTATTTATGCACCAAATGAAGGAAAATCGGAGTTTTTTAAGAAGCTACATGAGACTCTGATGGATTACATGGACTATAATATGATCCTGATGGGAGATATGAATGGAGTGGTGTCTACAAATATGGACAAGGCACAGAGACAGGTAGTCACCAAAGATGGTAGACTACCAAAAACCTTTTTTGACATGACTGAAAATATAGACTTAGTTGATATTTGGAGAATGAAGAACCCTCTGGGAAGAGAGGGAACTTTCTTCTCTGAGGCTAAAATGACATGGACAAGAATTGACCAAATCTGGGTAACCAGGGGATTGGCTCCGAAGATCAGCAAAGTGGAGATTTGCCCCAAAACTTGTTCTGACCATAATGCTGTGAAGATGGAAATGAAATTGACACCAATTGGTTCCTTTAGATGGAGGATGAATGATACTTTGTTCAGGAATGAAGAGGTGACCAAGAAGGCCCAAAAAATTCTAAGAGACTATTTCGAGATAAATATGAACACTACAGGAAAAAGGAGTAATTTGGGACGCAAGTAAAGCGGTTATGAGAGGATTCTTAATACAACAGAATGCAATTAAGAAGAGAACTCAGAATGAAAAAAAGGATAAAATCCTGGGGAAAGTAAAGGAAGGAGAGAAGAAACTGAGAGCAAAACCAAAGTCACAGGAGATCCTGAAAGAGATAAAGTTATACCAAGTACAATATATGAAGCTGATGAATCAGGAAATAGAATGGAAGATTAAACAGATGAGGCAAAAGTCATTTGAATCGGCAAATAAGTGTGGAAAATTGTTGGCCTGGCAAATGAAGAAAAGACAAAAACTCAATACTATTACAAATTTGGAAGTGGAAGGAAAGAATATACAGAACCCAGTGGAGATCAGGAAGTGTTTCCAGAGATATTTTAAACAACTTTATACACAGGAGAAGCAGAAAGAAATGGACATTGATCAATTTCTGAAAATAAATGGACTACACAAAATCTCTCAGGAAAAACAGTTAATGTTGAATTATAAAATAACGGATCAGGAGGTGGAAGGGGCCATCCAGAATATGCAATTAGGTAAATCTCCAGGACCAGATGGTTTGACTTCAAGATATTACAGATCTTTGAAAGAATGGTTAATACAACCACTGAAGGAAGTCTGTAATGAAATATTGGAAGGGAGAAGGGCACCAGACTCGTGGAAGGAAGCTTACATTACACTTATACCGAAAACAGAGACTGAAAAGACACAGCTCAAAAACTACCGCCCCATATCGCTGCTTAATGTGGATTACAAAATTTTTGCAGATATTTTGGCTAAAAGATTAAAAAAGGTGTTAGCAGAAGAAATTCATAAAGACCAAGCGGGCTTTCTCCCGGGCAGACATTTGTCTGACAACATGAGGAATATAATTAATATTCTAGAAAAACTACAAGTGAATATCAATACTAAGGCAGTTTTGATATTTGTGGACGCAGAGAAAGCCTTTGACAACATTTCTTGGAGTTTTATGAAGAAGAATCTACAGGGGATGGGGGTAGGCCAAGGTTTTGAAAATGGTATAGGTGCAATTTATTCAGAACAAAAGGCAAAATTAATTGTGACCAATGTAGTGACAGAAGAGTTTAAGATTGAGAAAGGGACACGACAAGGTTGCCCAATTTCTCCATTGCTCTTTATATTGGTCCTTGAGGTTTTGCTAAATATGATTAGAAAGGACCAAGAGGTTAAAGGTATACAAGTGGGAGCTAAACAGTACAAACTGAAAGCATTTGCTGATGATTTAGTATTGACTTTACAGGAGCCAGAATCCAGTACTAAAAGGGTATTGGAACTGATTCAAGAATTCGGACAGGTAGCAGGTTTTAAGTTGAACAAGATGAAAACTAAAGTTTTAGAGAAAAACTTAACTGTGAATGAGAGAGAGAAGTTTCAGAAGGAGACAGGACTAACATTGGTTAAGAAAGGGGTTAACATGACTGCTAAAAATGTGAATTTATTTAAGGACAATTATGAAAAATGTTGGATCGAAGTGAAAAAGGATTTAGAAATATGGACAAATTTGAAGTTATCATTGTTAGGCCAAATTGCTGCGATAAAAATGAATGTGTTGCCAAGGATGTTGTTTTGTTTCAAACATTGCAAATTTTGGACAAGATGGATTGTTTTAAAAAGTGGCAGAAAGATATTTCTAGATTTGTCTGGCAGGGCAAGAAGCCTCGAATAAAATTTAAGATATTAACTGATGCCAAAGAAAGAGGTGGATTTGCCCTGCCAGACCTTAAACTTTATTATGAATCAGCTGCTTTTTGCTGGCTGAGAGAATGGCTGCTTCTTGAAAACACGGACGTGTTGGATTTAGAAGGTTTCAATAATGTATTTGGCTGGCATGCATATTTGTGGTACGATAAGGTAAAAGCACATAAAGGGTTTAAAAATCATATCGTTAGAAAAGCATTGTTTAATGTTTGGATAAGATATAAGGATTTGTTAGAAAAGAAAACCCCAAGATGGTTGTCACCAATGGAAGCGAAGGCACAGAAAAAACTCAATATGGAGGCCAAATGGCCGAAATATTGGGAAATTCTGGAACAAGATGGAGACAGAATAAAACTCCAGAGCTTTGAAAAATTGAAAAACAAAGTGCGAGATTGGCTCCATTATTATCAAATAATGGAGGCATACAATCTGGACAAAAAAGTTGGTTTCCAGGTGGAAAAATCAAAATTGGAAACAGAATTGTTAGATTCAAAACTCAAGAATTTGTCAAGAATGTATAACTTGCTGTTGAAATGGAACACTCAGGATGAAATGGTGAAATCAGCTATGATTAAATGGGCACAAGACGTTGGACATAACATAATGATGGTTGACTGGGAACAGTTATGGACCACAGGTATGAAATTCACGGCATGTAATGCCTTAAGAGAAAATTTAATGAAAATGATTTATAGGTGGTACATGACACCAGTCAAGCTTGCAAAAATTTACCATTTGCCCGATAATAAATGTTGGAAATGTAATGAGACTGAAGGTACATTCTTTCACCTTTGGTGGACATGCCCAAGGATTAAGACATTCTGGGAGATGATTTATAATGAAATGAAAAAGGTATTTAAATATACCTTCGTGAAGAAACCAGAGGCCTTTCTCCTGGGCATGGTCGGCCAATTGGTGCCAAAGAAGGATAGAACTTTCTTTATGTATGCAACAACAGCAGCAAGAATACTTATCGCAAAGTATTAGAAGACACAAGATTTACCCACCCAGGAAGAATGGCAGATGAAGTTGATGGACTATATGGAACTGGCGGAAATGACTGGCAGAATCCGAGACCAGGGAGAAGAGTCGGTGGAAGAAGATTGGAAAAAGTTTAAAAACTATTTACAGAAATACTGTAAAATTAATGAATGTTAGAATAATATGGGAATGAAGTTACATGGCTTTAGTAGAAATGTTATAAGGAATTAAGTATAAATAGATTAACAGAGTGTTAAAGGAAAAAATAAGGTTAGAATATGTTAAGATAATTATAGGACAGAAAACAGAGGAAGATGGAAAGGAATTGCTGAAACAATTAACAGAAGTGGAATACATAAAGGGAGGTGTGAGGAGGTCGCTGAAATAAGTGAATGAAAGATAAGATATTGAAATTGTTTGATGTGTTTTAAATTGTTTTTGTGTTGTTTTGTTTTGTTAGTTTAAGGTGTTAATGTGTTAGTGTTATGTAGTGTATTGTATTGTATTGTAGAATGAAAGATGAAATACCCTTTCTCAATGACCTCAAAAGTAAGGTAAGTGAAACAAAAACTCTGCACACAAGAATTTCAGTGATGTTTTCTCTCCCCTTTGATAACTTTTGAATGCGGTTTCTTTTCTTATAATTGGAGAATTGTCAGCAAAAAAAGAAAGGATAATTTTCCAGCACTTTCAACAAATTTCTCAAGGATTTATGCCAGCTTTTGCCTACAGACATTGTATGCAGTTGACAGAACCCTGTGCTTGTTTGTAGGCCACAAAAGGTGATTCGGGAGGGGCCAGCTTCTTTCAAAGTATACTTTGCTGCACTAGAAAGGAAAACAAAGGCAAACCATACTTTTAAACTAGTAGCTTAAATTGTTATTATGGTTACATCCAAACTGAAAGAAATCCAGTTATCCCTGTTGAGTTCTTAAAAAAAAGAGCAACATAATTATTATTGTCTTATTGCAACAAAACAGATAATTACGCCCTGCAATTCTGCCACTGGTAATTCTACATAATTTGTTCCAAATCTGCCTTTTGACATGTGTAAGAAAAGTGAAGAAGAGGGAGTTGTTTTCAGGGAACGTCCTGGGAACCACTATAAAGTAAATAAATGCTGGTGAATCCCCTGTTCCATACACTTTTGAAATACAGGAAGTAGGCAATATGAAACCGTGTGTGTGTGTGTGTGTGTGTTCAGCAGCCAAAAAAAAAATAAACCCTATAAAGTGCAGAGTTGAGGCTAGATCAATTTAAATGCCAAAAAAGAAAAAAGACTGCAAATGTTTTGCCTTCAGTGGTCACTGCAGCAATGTTAATTCTGCGCTGAAACATATGCCGTTCATTAATTGGACTTCACATGCATGCAAATTTCATAGGTGACTGGATAAAGGAAAGGCAGAAGATCTCAAGAAAGATTTCACTAAAGTTAACTTCTTCTAAAAAGGGACGTGGGTGGCGCTGTGGGTTAAACCACAGAGCCTAGGACTTGCCAATCAGAAGGTCGGCGGTTCGAATCCCCGCGATGGGGTGAGCTCCCATTGCTCAGTCCCTGCTCCTGCCAACCTAGCAGTTCAAAAGCACGTCAAAGTGCAAGTAGATAAACAGGTATCGCTCCAGCAGGAAGGTAAACAGCGTTTCCATGCGCTGCTCTGGTTCGCCAGAAGTGGCTTAGTCATGCTGGCCACATGATCCGGAAGCTGTACTCCGGCTCCCTCAGCCAATAAAGCGAAATGAGCGCCACAATCCCAGAGTCGGCCACGACTGGACCTAATGGTCAGTGGTCCCTTTACCTTTACCTTTAACTTCTTCTAAGAGTCTTTTGCCACAATCTGTGCACGCCGGCATTTAACACAGAGGCACATTCTTTTCTGCACCATGATGCTCACCCCAGCTCTGCTGAGCTGCCTGGAAGAGTCTTCCAGCAAACAACGCCGAGCGACTCTGCCTGGGGCCACTTCGTTGCTGGTTTGGGTTTTCATCAGTATGCAGATGATACGCAGCTCAACCTCTCTTTCAAATCAGAACCAGTGAAGGCAGTGAAGGTCCTGTGTGAGTGTCTAGAAGCGGTAGGAGGATGGATGGCGGCTAACAGATTGAGGTTGAATCCTGACAAGATAGAAGTACTGTTTTGGGGGGACAGGAGGCGGGCACGTGTGGAGGACTCCCTGGTCCTGAATGGGGTAACTGTGCCCCTGAAGGACCAGGTGCGTAGCCTGGGAGTCATTTTGGACTCACAGCTGTCCATGGAGGCGCAGGTCAATTCTGTGTCCAGGGCAGCTGTTTACCAGCTCCATCTGATATGCAGGCTGAGACCCTATCTGCTCACAGACTGTCTCGCCAGAGTGGTGCATGCTCTAGCTATCTCTTGCTTGGATTACTGCAATGCGCTCTACGTGGGGCTACCTTTGGAAGTGACCTGGAAACTACAACTAATCCAGAATGTGGCAGCTGGGAGCGGCCGCCGAGACCACATAAAACCGGTCTTGAAAGATCTACATTGGTTCCCAGCACAATTCAAAGTGTTGGGGCAGACCTTTAAAGCCCTAAATGGCCTCAGTGCAGTATACCTGAAGGAGCGTCTCCTCCCCCATCGTTCTGCCCGGACACTGAGGTCCAGTGCCGAGGGCCTTCTCGTGGTTCCCTCACTGCGAGAAGCCAAGTTACAGGGAACCAGGCAGAGGGCCTTCTTGGTAGTGGCACCCGCCCTGTGGAACGCCCTCCCACCAGATGTCAAAGAGAACAACAACTATCAACTAACAGACTTTTAGAAGATATCTGAAGGCAGCCCTCTTTAAGGAAGCTTTTAATGTTTGACGGACCACTGTATTTTAATACTTCGTTGGAAGCCACCCAGAGTGGCTGGGGAAACCCAGCCAGATGGGTGGAGTATAAACAATAAATTATTATTATTATTATTACATGTGCAATAGCTACATACGTACAACTACAGCTGGATCAAGGCCAGAGATTTCAATGGGAGGGTTGGTTGTGTGCCCAGCCTTTCCCAACTGAGCTGACGCTTACAGCCAGATCCTATGCATATTGACTTGGGAGTATATCCCTTTTTGAAAGAATTAAACGAAATCCCAATAACTGCTAAGAATGTTACCATCATAATCTGTGCCCCTTTTCATTTTTTATTCTCTTCAATTCTCAAAAATATCCATTGTAGCTCATTTTAGCATGCTTCCCATATTTCCACATTTTTCATTCATTGTGCACCATTTTTATTTTCTTTTTGTCCATTTGACATGGACAAAGGAGGGAACCACCATAGTCAGATTTGGAGAATAAGGGATAGTGCCATTTAGTAGCTGATACTTCCAAGGGGCCTTTCATGTCTTTCTTGCTCTTTCTATTATAGATTACTGTATTTTTCCTGTTTTCAGTATAGTTCTCTTGTGCAATACATTTATTCACAGTAAAATACTAAGCAGGCAGAGCCATCCAGCATGACCAAAGGCCAAGGATGATGTGAGTTGAAGTTCACCTTTTAGTTATGGAGAACATTGTCAGGAATGTTCATTCTTGGAATTAGATTCAGTGTTCACTTTATGTGAATATAATTTTAGAAGCTCCATGACAGTTACTTAGCTGGGCAATATTTATGACGGAACTAGCAGTTCAGGTAATTCCAATCCCTTCTTCCCTCCCCCAAACACAACATTAGTAAACTCTTAAATACTCCCCAAAGATTTTCTTCTCTTTTCTTGGCAGGGACATGAAACTCTCATCAGTGTCAGCAAGGGTCGTGGTCATATATCAGGAGCTGAAGAACTCTAAATAAATTAATTGGATTCCTCACATCACTCACCCTCTTCAGTGAATGGGGGCTATTCAGATTCATGCATGTTTTGATTTCAAAGCTAAGCACCCAGTGTCGTTTCATGGAAGATGTAGGATGGATGGGCCACTAGCTTGGATGGTTTTGAAAGGCATTTCAACAAAGTCGTGGTGGATGAGCCTGTCGGTGGTTATTGTGCTGGGAAACACAAGTGGGCAGAAACTGTGATGTTTCTGGTTCCAGCAAACCATACCAAGGATGAGGAATAGTTTTATGGAAGAAGCTGTATTCAGCGGTGCTTCAAATACCCTCTGCTAGAACTGAAAATCAAAGCCTAAGGGACTTTTTGCTCTCCTACTTTTAAGGCTCGCAGGGTTTTTCTAATGAAAGCATGTCAGCTGAGTGTTGCTCTGGCTCTCCCATGATTTTCCAACTTTCCCCCTCATCTGCCTTTGAGCTGCTACCTCCCTCAAACCCCTGTTGTTAAATCTAGACCTATAACTTCCGCTACCTGCTCTCAGTCACTAAACCACCTCTCAGATATTTACTTGTCCTCCTAGCTCCTAACTGTTCCTGACTCAGCTTATTTCGCTACACTAACTCAACCTACCCACAGACTCTATCCCAATTCACTCCCACTCCAACCAACCACCCAACTCCCAACGAACTCCTCCTTTTGCCCCTCCCAGAGCTGGTTTTATAGTCCCTCTGACTCCACCCCCCTGGGTCCTGATTGGGTAACCTGTTTAATTATTTCTCCTCCAGCACTCTCATATGTACGTCACAGTCACCAAGGCATTCATGCTGCCTGCAGTGGGGGCCCCAGCACGAACAACGTCTCTCCCATTTCTGCTAGCATTTGGGGGGCATGAATGGCTGAGTTCCGGGGAGGGGGAAGCCAGGCAATTCATCAAATCTACTGAGCTCCCCTGGGTGTATAAAAGGTAAAGGTACCCCTGCCCGTACGGGCCAGTCGTGTCCGACTCTAAGGTTACGCGCTCATCTCGTTTAAGAGGCCGGGAGCCAGCGCTGTCCGAAGACACTTCCGGGTCACGTGGCCAGCGTGACGAAGCTGCTCTGGCGAGCCAGCACCAGCGCAGCACACGGAAACGCTGTTTACCTTCCCGCTATAAAGCGGTACCTATTTATCTACTTGCACTTAGGGGTGCTTTCGAACTGCTAGGTGGGCAGGAGCTGGGACTGAATGACGGGAGCTCACCCCGCCGCGGGGATTGCAAATGCCCCAGTAGGCCAAGTGCAGATTCCAGGCCTGGTGTCCAGGGTATGGACAGAAGGCATGCTGAAGCTAAGCAGGCCCAGATCTAGCCAGTACCTTGATTGGGTGTCCGTCTTTGGACCACTTGTACACCACCTGGAGTCCGTAATTTATTTTTTAAAAAAGCAGGATATAAACCTAAGAGAATAAATAACTTAAACGCATATTAAATTAACATATACAATCAGTGCAGATTTTTGCACATTCCCTAAGGCAACTGATTTGTGAAGACAGGCTTGCAAAAACACAGGTACAAAGAAAGAGGGAGGGATATGTATGTCTGAGAGAGAAAGCGAGAGAGATTTAAAGATGATTTTGGATGTCATATTGGAACCAAAACCCTCCTTGAACTGGCTGTGGAGCTCTTTTAATCTCAGCTACTTGAGCGTTTTTCTGACCCGCTAGAGCAAATAGCTTCTAAGGTTACCCGAGGATCGGATTTTGTTTTGTTTCTTTTAAGTGGGAGAGCATTACAGGTCTTCTCCATGGTACAGTGATCATTGTTCTGCACAATCGAGGTTCACTGCTGTGAAAGCTAAGCTCCTGTTTCAAATCTACTGTGGTCTGAGAAAGCCACCACTTTAATAATGCCCTGGCTGTGATGCTAGCAAAACATTATCAATTTAGGCCTTAAATTTTGAAGTACCAGGAGGCTATATTGACAGGAGAGGGGAGGGAAGTAGTCCTGTCTGTGATCTTATTTAAACAGTGAGCAACGGACTTGATGCCAAGGCCGGCTTCAGATTTCAGGGGGTATGATGCTGCCAGGGGGCACCCATTCCTCAACTTACCCACCCAATGCAGCAACATCCTTTTCCTCTGCTGTTGCTGCCATTGGGGAGGCAGCAACACAAATGATTGGCTCCTCCAGCTTGACCAGCCATCGTGGAGCTGAGTTTGGCTCTCATTCAAAAGTAGCAGTGCCTGTTGGGATATTCCATTCCACCTTAAGGGACAGGCATGATTGTTGTGTGTCACATGCCTGTTTACACTCCAGCACAGCTTGCTGGGAACTTCCGTTTATGTATAGCTGTTGCTTATGCTGCTTGCTTGGACACAAAGGAGAGAAGACATGTTTTCCTCTTGTCCTGATGTATGCTGAATAAACTGCTTGTACATATGCTCAACACAGCCTCTCCCCGCCACTTCTGTTGCGCAGCGTTATTTACTCTGCTGAGTTGTGTGCTTCAGCTTCTGAAGGCGTCTGAAGCTAGGGTCGCAGTTTCATGCTGATCCAAGGACTGGAGATCGCCTGGCACACCGGCCGGTGGGCTGGGGTCAGCTGGGGGCCTACCAATTGCCCCCGATTCCTTGGCTGCATCCCAACAGTGCTTCCCGCCTACCACTATCTGAATATCATGTTTGACCTGGTTTATCTTTAGTTCAACCTCAAGAGTGCCTAACTCTCAAGTGTATATGAAAGTTATTAATGTCTGATGTTTCATTACGCTTTTATATTTCTTGAAGCTGCCCAGAGTGGATGGGCAGGGTACAAATAAAAAAATCATCATCATCATCTGAGTGAGTTTAACATGGCCTGATAAACTTCATGCAAATATATGCAAATAATTTGTTATATTCATGCAAATATATGTAAATAATTTATTGTATTCATGCAAATGTATGCAAATAATTTATAATGAGTTACTTATATCCAGGTTGATAGCCTAGGAGCAGTTTCCAAAGCAGCTTACTCAAGATTTCCATAATATAATCACATTCCAATGTAGTATCAGGAGTAGAAATAGTTTGGTCCACCTGGTAATGCCAGGAGCATGACCCAATTTAATTGTTCTGCTCCAGGGACAGGGCGTTTTCTATCACCTTGGGGAAGAAGCATAGTTTAGTGATCGAGCATCTGCCTTAGAAGCAAGAGGTCCCAGCTTCAAAGAGACCTGCCTGAAATTATGGAGATTGGCTGCCAATCAGTGTAGACAGTAGGGATGCGGGTGGCACTGTGGCCTAGGACTTGCCGATCAGAAGGTTGCGGTTCGAATCCCCACGATGGGGTGAGCTCCCGTTGCTCGGTCCCTGCTGCCGCCAACCTAGCAGTTCGAAAGCAGGTCAAAGTGCAGGTAGATAAATAGGTACCGCTCCGGCGGGAAGGTAAACGGCGTTTCCGTGCGCTGCTCTGGTTTGCCAGAAGCGGCTTAGTCATGCTGGCCACATGACCCGGAAGCTGTACGCTGGCTCCCTCGGCCAATAAAGCAAGATGAGCGCCACAACCCCAGAGTCGGCCACGACTGGACCTAATGGTCAGGGGTTCCTTTACCTTTACCTTTTACAGTGTAGACAGTAGAGGAGACTTAGAGGAGATGTGACAGCCATTTTCAAATATCTCACATGGAGGACAGAGCAAGCTTGTTTTCTCCTGCTCTGGAGGGTAGGACTTGAACCAGTGGCTTCAATTTACAAGAAAGGAGATTCCGACTAAACATCAGGAAGAACTTTCTGATGGTAAGAGCTGTTCTCAGTGGATTGGTCTCCCTCAGGAAGTTGTGGACTCTCCTTCCATAGAGGTTTTTAAGCAGAGGTTACAGTACCATCTGTTACAGATGCTTTATTTGAGATTTCTGCATTGCAGAGAGTGTGACTAGATGTCCCTTGTGACTCCTTCCAACTCTACAGTTCTATGACTCAGTATAAGGCAACTTCATACATTACTCCCCACATTTGTGGAACTCCCAACCAAGAAATATTAATGCTTGATCCCGTCTTTGTTAGTTTGATATGGCCCTTGAAGAGCTTTTCATTATCTCAGACCAGGCTTCCCCAAACTGGTTCTTTCCAGATGTTTCGGACCCCAACTCCCATCAGCCCCAATGGTAAGGAAGGATGTATGGCATTATTGGGATCTCAAAGGGGGAAATGACGTCTGGGGAGAGACGTCTGGGGAGATTTTCCGAAAGGCGGCACTTTGTCCTGGATCTTAGGCAAAAAAAAAAAAAGCCCAGCAAGTCTCAGATTTTTCAAAAAAAAAGCTCGGCATCGGTGTCTTCTTTTTTTTAAGGGCAACCCTAAAGGATGGGAATTGTAGTCCAAAACATCTGGATAGCACCAAGCTACCATCAATTGAATCCTGGTGGGGGTTTTTCACTTTTGTGATACATTTCTATTTTGTTTTTTTAGCCTTTGTTGTTTTAATCATATCACTGCTGCTGTTAGGATCATCGTTGTATGAATTGCTGCTGTTTCAATGAATTGTTTTTCTCTATCAGATTTTTCTTTTCTTGGCTTGTTATTTTAACATTGATGCCCTGCGATTGTTATTTCTTCAATTTTTGTTTGTTGTTCTGGTTCCACACCCTTTTATACATTGCATGATGTTTAAATCTGCAAGCCATTGTGCATTCAGGTTGCTGCTGTTTCTAAGAAGGTGGAATAGAATTTATTTTGCAATGGTCTTAGTTTCTTCTATTGTTAGCCCCGAGAGTATGATATTGCAAGAGTATCGTGCAAGTGTGTAAACAGATAAAGATGCTCACTCTTTTGCATGAGGGATTCCAGTGCATAATGGAAATGGAGGGTTCTGCAATTAAAGTTTATTCAAGCGCTCTTTCACCCTGGTACAACAAAGCCGATTATGGTTTTTTAAAAAATAAAAAATTACAGGCTTATTGCAGTTATAACAATGATGGGGCAATACACTGAAAAGCATGGGATGAATGAATGATTGGCAAGAAGATGCATGAACAGCCCACAAACAAACAGAGATGAATGTTTACTGCCATACAACCTCCACCAGACCACATAATAGTCTAACCTCCCTGCCGGCTTTCTGCAAGGGTGAAAGTTCAATAAACAGGTTGTCCGGAGGACTCTAAATGAATGAAAATGAAAGGCAAAGGGGCAGACCAGCCTATTTCCTCCCCAGTTCAGCTGGCACCCTTGGTCCCTCTCTGCAAAGGTAACAGGAGAAGAGAGCCTTGGTGTTATTTCCATTTTAGCCCGCTAAATTGGGTTTCCCCTTTTTGAAATGCCCGCCTGCCCACAAAGCAACACAAATTCCACACAATGAGATAAGACACTGTGAAACCATTCAGCAAGTCGCTGGGGTCCGTGTGCCAATGGCAAAGTGTAGCTGAACAATGGCTTGCTAAACAGCAGCACAGTATTAATTGCTAATTATTTCACCAGCCTGTCTGAAATGCAACTCCCCTCCCCAGCCTCCTAAATCAATTTTTAATCCATTTAAACAGCCAAGGAATGCTCAATCACAAAACATGTAATTACAGGGGATTATATCACACCTCCAGCATTTTGGCAACGGGACTCGGTGGCAAAAGATAAAAAAAAAAGAAAAAGAAAGAAAGAAGGTAGCACCAGATTGTTTTATTCATGAATTTTTCTACTTAACAGCAAAATTGCTAGTTATCGCTACAATGCATTCTTTGTTCAGACTTTTGGCTCCCATTCTTCAGGTTTAGAAATAAGACTTTAAAGTAAATAGAGACATACAAAAAGGACCCCCGCCCGTACCCTACTCATATCAGCACCATGATAGGGAAGCAAGTAAAGCTAATATTAATTCTGAAAAGGAATTGCAAACATTAGTAAAGTAAATTCCCCCGGGATATGGCATGGTAGATAGCAATGCTACCTGTATTGCTATCATAGCATTTCCCCCCATGAATATAGTTTTTTAATGATGCGGTCTTTGCATAGAATTGAATGAGGTTTTTAAATATATTAAAGAATGAAACCAAGGGATGTAAGATTTATGGCTGATTTCTGCAACCTGTTACATTTTGGACTACAACTCCCATCATCCCCAGCCAGCAGTCTAAAACACCTGGAGGTGATAAGGTTGGAGAAGGCTGATTTAGGGAGTGGAGGTGTCCTGGGGTAATTGTGTTTGGTGTGGACCTCAACTTCCGAATTCATGGCCCCACTTGAAATAATGGGGTGCATAGGGTGCATAGAACCAGAGACCAAATTGCAAACATGCGCTGGATTATGGAGAAAGCTAGAGAGTTCCAGAAAGACATCTACTTCTGCTTCATTGACTATGCAAAAGCCTTTGACTGTGTCGACCACAGCAAACTATGGCAAGTTCTTAAAGAAATGGGAGTGCCTGATCACCTCATCTGTCTCCTGAGAAATCTCTATGTGGGACAAGAAGCTACAGTTAGAACTGGATATGGAACAACTGATTGGTTCAAAATTGGGAAAGGCGTACGACAAGGCTGTATTTTGTCTCCCTGCTTATTTAATTTATACGCAGAATACATCATGCGAAAGGCTGGGCTGGATGAATCCCAAGCTGGAATTAAGATTGCCGGAAGAAATATCAACAACCTCAGATATGCAGATGACACAACCTTGATGGCAGAAAGTGAGGAGGAATTAAAGAACCTTTTAATGAGGGTGAAAGAGGAGAGTGCAAAATATGGTCTGAAGCTCAACATCAAAAAAACGAAGATCATGGCCACTGGTCCCATCACCTCCTGGCAAATAGAAGGGGAAGAAATGGAGGCAGTGAGAGATTTTACTTTCTTGGGCTCCATGATCACTGCAGATGGTGACAGCAGCCACGAAATTAAAAGACGCCTGCTTCTTGGGAGAAGGGCAATGACAGGCCTAGACAGCATCTTGAGAAGTAGAGACGTCACCTTGCCAACAAAGGTCCGTATAGTTAAAGCCATGGTTTTCCCAGTAGTGATGTATGGAAGTGAGAGCTGGACCATAAAGAAGGCTGATCGCCGAAGAATTGATGCTTTTGAATTATGGTGCTGGAGAAGACTCTTGAGAGTCCCATGGACTGCAAGAAGATCAAATGCATCCATTCTTAATGAAATCAGCCCTGAGTGCTCACTGGAAGGACAGATCGTGAAGCTGAGGCTCCAGTACTTTGGCCACCTCATGAGAAGAGAAGACTCCCTGGAGAAGACACTGATGCTGGGAAAGATGGAGGGCACAAGGAAAAGGGGGCGACAGAGGATGAGATGGTTGGATAGTGTTTTCGAGGTTACCAGCATGAGTTTGACTAAACTGCGGGAGGTAGTGGAGGACAGAGGTGCCTGGCGTGCTCTGGTCCATGGGGTCACGAAGAGTCGGACACGACTAAACGACTAAACAACAACAACATAGGGTGTTGGGGGAGGAGTAGTCAGCATGCAACAGCGGCTACAGCCCGGGAAACAGCTTTGACTGGTCGACTAAACCAGGTGAGGTCAAGGGAGTACGGAGCTTCCCCTGCCTGCAAAGACAGACTCTGGTAGATTGAGCAGACTAGACCCATAGTGGTGTTGGGAATTCCATTCCTCCCATGCTGCAGATGTGTGGGATTGTTACATGTCACATATCTGTGTTCAATTCTAGCACTGATTGTTGGAGTCTTGTGAGCGGAAATTGAGATACAGTGGTACCTTGGGTTACAGACGCTTCAGGTTACAGATGCTTCAGGTTACAGACTCTGCTAACCCAGAAGTAGTACCTCGGGTTAAGAACTTTGTTTCAGAATGAGAACAGAAATCGTGTGGCGGCAGCGCTGCAGCAGCAGGAGGAGGCCCCATTAGCTAAAGTGGTACCTCAGGTTAAGAACAGTTTCAGGTTAAGAACAGACCCACAGAATGAATTAAGTTCTTAACCTGAGGCACCACGGTACGCTGTTCCGTTCTGTATAGCTATTGCTTTTGCAGTTCCTTCTCCGAGGAAGAAAGACAGAGAGAGAAGCCATGTTTTCTTTGTTCTGTTACATTTGATTTTGTGCGCAATAATTTAAGCTTAGATGTTACACATCAAGACTCAGCTTCTGTTTGGACTCTGCTAGTCGTGTGCTCACATCCTTGGATATGAAGAAGAAGAGTTTGGATTTGATATCCCGCTTTATCACTACCCGAAGGAGTCTCAAAGCGGCTAACAATCTCCTTTCCCTTCCTCCCCCACAACAAACACTCTGTGAGGTGAGTGAGGCTGAGAGACTTCAAAGAAGTGTGACTAGCCCAAGGTCACCCAGCAGCTGCATGTGGAGGAGCAGAGAAGCAAACCTGGTTCGAGATTACGAGTCTACCACTCTTAACCACTACACCACACTGGCTCTGAGTCATATCAACGTGACGGGACACCGGAGTGATGAATCCCGGGCGATGCTGCGTTGGGGTGGAAAGGCACCGGCCTCGGCGTTATCACCCAACAAGTGAGTCCAATGGTCAAGAGGGCACATGCTGTAGAGGGAAGTGAGGGGCAGATGGGGCTTGTCAACATGGGAAAGTAGCACATCTAGAAGAAGGAAAACTCCTAAACCTTCACTGCCTTGCTGGATATCTTCAGGAGAAGAAAAGGCTAAAGGGTAAACCCTACACAAATCTGTAGTCCCTAAGATGGCTGGATGGCACCTCTTACAGTTCCTTCTAGCAACTCCTGCAGCCAAGCTGGTGCCAAACGTCCTGCTCTGCTTTCCTTCAACCACATCAGTGTGGCCGAGAAGGAGGTTTTGTCATCTGGGAATCCCAGAACACACTTCCCAGGCTTGTCATTTCAGTGCTGCTAATGCAGCAGTTTGACTCCTCCCCAAGGCTTACCCCATTGTCTCTCGAGACAGACAGATGCCAACAATTTGCAAGCAGTGAATTTGGGGGAGACTTTTCAGCACAAAAAAGATGGAGACTTTGTGTAAGATGTTTGGACAGCATTATTTTTCAGATCTTTTAGGTGGGAATTTTCTTGGCAGTTGCTGTCTAGTGGCCACCATCCCCCCCAAAAAAGAGTTGGGGTGCAGGGAGAGTTGGGGCAAGAAAGAGCTCTCCAGCTGCGTTGGACAGCCACTCCCCCAGCTGGTGACACCCCAAAAGATACTTTTTTTAAAAAAAAGGAAGAAGACTCACAGCCTACTCAAATGTTAACCTCCCTCAATCCCTTAGAAATGGTCTTCCTTTCCAAATTGCCTCCAGGTTTCCTTGTAATTCCCCCCCCATTCAAACCTTCTCTGTTGCTGCACCCAGATTTTGAACTCCCTAGCATCTAGTCCAGCAACCTGTTCTCACAGTCAAAGAGAAGCACAAATTGGGAGAGCCCTGTGACACTCAGGTCCTCCTTCTCTGGTTCCTATAAGCATCCAGTTGGCCACTGTACTATAAGAATAGGATGCTGGAAAACCCAGCAAGGCTCTATTTATGATCTTGTGCTTCATGGTTTCCTTGACTTGAAGAAGAGTAAAAACACAGACTTTCTCTTTTCTTTTGTGGCATTTGAAATGCTGATTTTAGGTCTGGTTCCAGAAAACACTGGAAAGATTCTTGATCATATACGCCGTGCAGGAAAAGAAAAGGGGCCAAAGTGGTCAATAATTGGCATAAGAGATAGGAATTATTAAACACACATATACTTGTTTTTAAAAACAATTGGTGCAGACAGATATCTTTGCAAGCCACAGAGTGGCTTCCAGATTTATAACAGATAATATTATGTAATATATAGCTTTCCAGGCTGCTACAGGAACACTAATCAAATAAACCATATAGGCTCCATTCCTATATCCACTTACTTTGGAGTAAGCCACATTGAACTCAGTGTGTCTTACTTCTTAGTAGACGTGTGCAGGATTGTGTTGTAAAACATACTTTTTGCCAGTGAACAGTATCTCTGTGTGTGTATTCAAGCAAGAAAAAAAATGTTTTTCTTGGCTAATCGCAGCTACTTATGTTTAGGGGAAATGATAATTTAATGCATTCATGGGAGTTGTAGCCTGGCCTTCTCCCTCATTCCGAGTTACAGGAAATGTTCTTACTGAATGGGATTCTGAATACCAAGGAGTCAAAATGAAAGGCAGATATTGAAATGTTGTGATCTGATTTATACAACCACAACCATGCAAAAGAGAACTATAACCCAAAAACTTGGTGCATGCAACTGCTTGATCTAGTTATGTATACCAATACAGATTAACCCATTGCCTTTAAATAAAACTCATCAACTTGGGGGTTCTTTAGCTGCGATTCCTGCATTCTGTGCATTCTGCTCAGTGAACATAGGAATATAGGAACATGCCTTGTACAGAGTCGAACCATTGGATGATCCAGTTCAGCTTTGCCTACACTGACTGGCAGCAGCTCCCCAGGTTACAGGCAGGGAATCTTTTCCAACCCTACCTGGATTGAACCCAGGGCTTTCTGCATGCAAACAGTGCTGTACCACTGAGCTATGGCCCAATGGTGCTTCTTCTCATGTACGGTGGTTATAGGATTGTATCTCAGTCTTGGAAACTGGTCCAATGAAAACTGCCATCACCTAGCCTAATAGCACAACTCCCAGGGCCACAGAAAGGCTCATGAGTGCCAAGACCTGTCCTGGGCCCTCCAAGCGGAGGGATTAGAGAGTGATTGGCCATAGCTGTGAGCCTCCAGTTGGATTTCCCACAATGCCGTGGGTGGCACTGTGCTTGGCACTTCAAGGCATTGGGGGGAATAAATTGGCAGGTCTCGGTCCCCTTTGAAATGCTCTTGCTACCACCTGCACCAGGTAAGCCCAAAGGAGAGAGCATCAACATCAGAGGAGGGCACTGGAAGAAACTTTTTAATAAAATATTAATGTTAGGACTCAGCTACATTATTATAAATTATATTATTATAAATTATAAATGTGTTATAACACTGTGACACCAGATGGAGCTGTAGAGTTCTGTCTTACGGCAACATGTTTACAATGCGTTTTCCTGAAACATGTTTGTTTGTTTTTCATGTGTCTAGATCCAGCCTAAGTCTTGCTGGTACAGTGGTACCTCGGGTTACATACGCTTCAGGTTACATACGCTTCAGGTTACACACTCCGCTAACCCAGAAATAGTGCTTCAGGTTAAGAACTTTGCTTCAGGATAAGAACAGAAATTGTGCTC
Organism: Podarcis filfolensis; assembly: GCF_964270895.1. NCBI lineage: Eukaryota > Metazoa > Chordata > Lepidosauria > Squamata > Lacertidae > Podarcis > Podarcis filfolensis. The sequence continues at coordinate 100,194,494 of NC_139606.1, forward strand.
CGGTGGAGCAGTGGCAGCAGGAGGCCCCATTAGCTAAAGTGGTGCTTCAGGTTAAGAACAGTTTCAGGTTAAGAACGGACCTCCGGAACGAATTAAGTACTTAACCCGAGGTACCACTGTACTTCCCAACTTGTTGTTATTGTTTAGTCGTGTCCGACTCTTCGTGACCCCCTGGACCAGAGCACGCCAGGCACTCCTATCTTCCACTGCCTTCCGCAGTTTGGTCAAACTCATACTTCCCAACTGGTGCCCTTCAAAACCAGCCTAACTTTTACATGAATAAATGAAGAAAATGCAGGCTTTCCTAGACAGAAAGAGGTGCTAGCCTGAGGTTAAGCCTGAAGAAAACTGACTTGCAATGTTCCCATGCTTAACCCTATTGAAATCAGTGTGGCTTTCCTGAGTTCAGTCTTGGCTGGGCCATGTTGTGTATTCTTCAAATGCAACCTCAGCAGCAAGCAGATTCATCTCATTGGTATTCACATCAATATATAAAGAATGAGAAATTCTCTCTTTTCTTTTTCTTCTTCTGACATCACTCATGTACCCAGGTGCTAAAGTCTCCCCTCCACCTGTTTTTGCAACTTACTGACACACTCCTTTCATTCAGGAACATGAGCATGCTACCTACCTGCCACCTGATCCCTTAACACCCTTTGATGTCCTTCTGCCCTGCGCCCGAGGTCGAAGTCGACAGCGGACATGCCTTTGGTATGAATGATTTAAGGCAACAGGTGAAAGTCTTTACATGCGAATACTTACAACGGCCTTTCAAGGTCTCGGTATCAGTTACGATCATATTCCCCAAGTGGTCCCTTGCGTATTCCCAATTGTGTTGCTGTTTATACAACTTGCTGCCCTGCCACATTTCATGGCTTTTTATTTTTTTAATTTTATTTTTTTAATGAATTGTGCATGCAGATCCTCTGCGTCTTGCCTGGGGGAGCATCTCTCAAGCAGTCATCCTTCATTAAGGGGAGCTGCCATTCACTGTTGAGACAACAGCAGATCACGGATGTAAGTTTCCTGTTAACTTCTTTGAGTCCCACCTTCTCTCTGCATCCACCGATTCTAAACTTCTGAGGGAGTCAGCCAAAAACGGCTGTAGTTTTGCTGATGCTGTATGTTTGAGAGTTTGGTGCTCTTTCTGGGTTTTTGCTTTTACAGCTTGGATTTTAACGATGCTTTAAGACCATTTTCGATTGCGTCTGAATTAAATTTTATGCGAGCAGCTCTGAAGGTTCATTTGAGGTCTGATAGGACAGGATATAAATGTAAAACATATAGCTCCCTTGTCCCTTTTATTCTCCTCTCCCTTTGTTTCCACTCTACCTTGACAGCTCTTACTTTTATGAGGTATAAAATAAGATAACCTGCCCCACCTTTGTGGTCTCTAGGTGATTTGAACTTCGGCTTCCATCATCCCTTACAATTGGCCATGCTGTCTGGGGCCGATGGGAATTAGGGCCCAAAACATCAGGAAAGTACCAATTTGGGGGAGACTGGCCTGGGGTTTAAAACAAAAAACAACAATACCTTCTTCTCTTGATGCTGAAAGGACATAAGAGGAGGAGCTAGGTAAGTCTCCCTGAGAAGGATGTTCCCCCAAAAAGGTACCACAGGTGAACAGGCCAACTGAGTAACCCACCTAACTTGGGATGCTCACAATGCTACTGCAGATACGGTACATGTGGGAAAAGATCATTTCACTTTTAATTTGTATACCGCTTTTCTATATTACTATACACAAGTCAGTTTATAGCAACAAAATGCACAACAAAGAACTGCACCTTATAAAACATAACTTTAAAACGGAACAACTTATATCTGATAAAGAGAGAAAGCACACACACACACACACACACACACACACACACACACACATTTCCTCAGGGAATGGGGCAAAAGTTGAGTCCAGCATAATTAATCTGTGCCTTGAAAAGTACACAGAGCTGAAAACAGGAAGTGGGAAGAATGCCACTCTTCCAACTTCCTCCTTCAGCATTTCTCCAACATTTCTGCGATGAAAACAGGGACGTCCCATTCCATAATGATAATTTTACTATTTATATCCCACACATCTCACTGGGTTGCCTCAGCCACTCTGAGCAGCTTCCAACGTATAAAAAAATTAACAAAACATTAAACATTTTTTAAAAAACCTTCCCTATACAGGATTGCCTTCAGACGGCTTCGAGGTTGGATACCCTCCAACATTTCTCCAATGAAAATAGGGACATCCTGTGACATTCTGAGACCAAATCAGAAAACGGGACGGCATCTCTAAATCAAGGACGTCCCTGGAAAACAGGGACACTTGGGAGGGTCTGTACTTTTCAAGGGAGAAAAAGATAACCGCCCTCATCACCTTGTGACTAAGAGGGCAATGAATGTGAGGGGAGGCTGCACAGGCAGCAGGGGACGACCTCAGGAGTGCCACATTGACATTCCCAGACATTAGCAATGTCACAACTCTCAGCCAACGCCATGTAAATTAATGAGAGAGCAACTAACACTCAACGTTACATATGCGAATGGCCGTGTTCTGTGGGAGAAGCTCAAAGTAATGCATGTTTTCAACAGTTTTCAATTCGCTCAATAAATTTGTCATTTCACAAACCAAGCATGCACTAGGGAGGTGCCAGCAATCATTTCCTAAAACTATCAGACAATATCTATAAGTTTAGCAGGTAGGTGCCTTTATTAGGAACGCCTTTTCTAAACAGCAGCAACACCAGGTATTTGAAGAGCACTCAGCAGCTGATTTCAAAGCACTACATTACCAGGAACTGCTCTTTCCTTTCTCGAGTTTTTCCTTTGGCATAGTATCATAGCAAGCTGCACAACTCAGCCTTTCAGAGAATCCTTTTTGAATTCCATCCTTATGCCCTGTAGCCTCCTCACATTCCTGTAAGGCAGTTTAATATTCATTTAATCATGCTAGAACACCACATGCGGCACTCTGCGATGGCTGTACAGACGCTAATTAAGCCGAGCTGTGCAAACAATCAAGCAATTTAAAATCAAAACAAATCCCCCTGTTTCATCCAAACAATTGATGGGGGCAAAATCAATGAAAACACTCTCGGCACATGCAGAGTGCAGAAATCATCCCATGATATATTGATGCAATTACTATAATAAATGTCACATTTACAATCGCAAGTGGTCAGGAACCTCAAGCACTGGAAAATAGTAATTCGCTGGGTAAGTGGAAGTATGTTTGGTATGTTCACATAACACTTTTTTCTCTTAAAAGTAATAGCACGGCAAATTTTAGTTTGGGACATCAGCTTGTAACTTTGGGAATCATTTGGGAGCCAAGCTTTTAATTACAGTGTTAACCTCTCTCCCAGAAGTGAGAGGTTTCGGTGATCTTACCCAGGCTCAATTTCCTTTAGAAGATAGCCAGTGGAAGTTTATTGGCATTTTTAAATATTGGTGTTTATTTAGAAACATACGGGTTGAGTATAGATGAACACCCAGCATTGAAGACTGGCAGCCAGCCCAAAGTTTGGTGCTTTCACATCTGATATCTAGGAGGGCAGCCAGTACACTGAGACTCTTGATGAGCCAGCTCATCTCTCTGGCCCCCACCTGTCTGCTTTTTTCAATCCCATAAGAATGCTTTTGGTTGGCTCCAGAGTTCCTGGGGCTAGAACCCCACTCAGGAGATGCTCCTACAGGGGGTAGGCCATAGCTCGGTGGTAGAGCATCAATCCCTGGTATATCCAAGTGGGGCAGGAAGAGACCTCTGCAGTTCTAGAGAGCCACTGCCTGTCTGTGCAGATGTATCAATGGTCTTACTCCCATCCTTTTCCATTAGTGAGTGATCCTGTTGGACCAAAAGACCTTCTGTGAATGCAAGGACATCAGCAGGATTCTATCCAATATGTTAATCTGTGATGTGGTAGCTTGGACATCAGTGACTCGGTATTGTGCAATTTTAAAATTTCCATTCCTATAGCAGGCATGTCCAACAGGCAGATTGTGATCTGTGGTAGATCACTGGTAGATCACACTGGCTCCCCCCAAAGAAGCTCAACATTTTTGCTCTTCACTCTCCTACCTCTTCTCTAAAAAAAAGCTCAAAAGCTCAACAACTTTGACCTGAACCGCAAAAAAGGGGGTAGATCACTGCCAGTCTTTGTGAGTAGATCACAGTCCCTTGGGAGTTGGCCACCCTTGCCGTAGAGCATGAAACTCTAAATCTCAAGGTCATGGGTTTGAGCCCCAGTTTAGGCAAAAGATTCCTGCACTGCAGGGGATTGGACTCGATGATCCCTGTGGTCCCTTCCAACACTACAATTTGATCATTCTATGTGCCCTTTGCAGACTTTCATTCGCACATTCGACAAATGCACCTGGCTCCCCTCACAACCTGTGTGTTCATGGAATGAGCATCACCCTAATGAACATCTCAAAATAGCTGTGATTGTCATTCAGGGAGTGAGGGGGCAGGATCAGACAAAATGAGATTTCAAGAAGTAATGTCTAGAATAACATTTCATTTAGACTACTCCCACTAAGGTTAGGATCCCCAAAGTTGTAGCTGTGTCTGCCATGGCACCCCAGATAACCCCCTGGTACCGGTTGAGACCCCTTGCACCTTCTTAATATTTTTGAGGAGTGGCGGCTCTATTTTATTTTATTTTACCATGGTCAGTTTCTGGCTGGATGAAAAGAGAAGGGCAGGTCTCCAACCCATCCCACCCTTTCCCATCCCATTCCCAGAATGCCTTTGGCGTGCATATAAGCCCAGAGACAGGAGAAGAAAATACCAGGGAGGGACAGTTTGAGGCATGGACTTTTGTCTTGCCCCTTCTTCAGAAAAAAAATAAATAAATGGGGCCATTTTACTGCTACATTTTGGGGAAATTATGGGAGTGACCTGAGAGAAGTGATTTGGTGTGTGCTTATGTTTGTTTGGGGGGTATTCTGTATGCATTTTTTAGACTGCCTGTCTCTCTTTTTGCTTCCCCACCCCCACCCCCCAGGTGTCTGTCTTTTCAGGGGGTGACTGCTCTTTGTGGTGTTTTTAATGTGGGTAGCCTGACGTTTTAGTTTTACGGAGGTATATTGCCTATAGTGTTGTTGTTGCTGCATGTGTTTATGAGCATCCACTTCCACTGCTGGGCATTTTCTGGTGCCCTCCAACATTCGGATTTCTAGATATGCTCCAAGGGCCCAAAAGGTTGGGGTCACCTGCAACATTGAAGGTGGCTTTTGCAGTAATTGCACAGAGAAGGCTCTGTTTGCCATCACTTAAGGAGTGTGTAACGTTTGCGTACTCCAAATCGGGATATACAATTTACTTTACCTTAAATATAGCGTTTTCACAGAAACCCTGCATTCTCTAGAAACTCTATCCATCTAAATTGCTGTATTTAGTGTGGCTAAATAAGTCCAGGCCAAATTTAGTGCCTGTCCACAAACAGTCCCTGCCAGCTGAATTGTAAGGGTCATTTTGGAAGGTAGTAATGACTAGTGGCACTTGTGCCATTTTATCTGGGAAACTAAATAGATTTTAGAAAACACATTGAATATGAAGCTTTAGATGTGTCAGGAAAGTTGACTTTGGATTCATGCGGGACTTTTCCTTTCAGCAAGACTTACAACCTCGAGCATCCGTAGCAGGAAAACGATCCTGTCAACTTCTGTGAGACCTCTGAGCAGCGGAAGGCCCCATTTGCTAAAGTGGTAGCTCAGGTTAAGAACAGTTTCAGGTTAAGAACGGACCTCCAGAACGAATTACCGTAAGTTCTTAACCCGAGGTACATCTGTATATTTACAAGGAGGTCGAAACATGGGCTTCCTTAATGCTCCAGTGGGATTATATGGCATTAATGGACATTGGTTCCATTTTGCTTGAAACAAAATGGCTGCTGATCCTTTCGGAAAGCAAATGCAATTCACAAGGAAGCCGTAACAAGAAAAGTGCCATCTAGCATTATTGTTGACAGCTAGGCAGGTTGGGGGAGGGTGCTGGGGGTGGAGGGCAACAGGCAGTAAGGACACACAAACCAATAACTCAGCTTAATGGTATTTGCAAAACCTGGGCCAAACAGCAAACATTGCTTTTGACAGCCTGTTGGTTCTGTATTGTTCCAAAGCCTGGTACCTTGGTTACGAAATACCTCCAACTCCCCCCCCCCCCATGATCAAAAAGGCTTACTGTGGCATGTTGGATGCGGAGAAAGAGAAACAATGGGTAACTAATGAGGAGAGGGGTACTTAGTAAGTTCTGTGGAAAGAAAATGGCTCCATGGCAGCTTTATTCATTCAGACAAATGCTTACAGGTCCCCTGCCAAAATGGATTCCCGAGACTACAAGAGAAACAACTAAGGCACATTGGTTTCTGTTATCTCTGTTTGGACATTTGTCTGTCTTCACCAGATCTTTGAAAGCTTGTTTACAAGGAAGACAGGTTGCCCCAAAGCAGAAGGGATGAATCTGTTGACGGATAGGATGCAGTCTGGGGTTTTTTTTTTCTTTCCTTTTTTTAATTGGAAGCTGATGTTCACTGGAATGATCCTGTAAGGTTTGCTGTGGAACAATACGACCACCACCAGCGGCTTATATTTCAGCAGGGTTAAAGCAAGGGGTCTTTGAAACTTGGAGTGGCGTGGAATTCTTCATTTTAATGCAGAGATTGCATCTGATTCGATACATTTTTTTATTCTTATTTTTAAAGGTTCCTTGTCCTAGCAAACTGAATTCTGATAGGCTTTTGGGAGGGGGTTGTTTTTGTTTTATTCCCTTTGCAAAAAGAATGCTTTTCAAATGCAATCATACAGAATATGTCTACTGAGACCAATGAATATTAGTCACAGTTAAGACAGCAACCATTGCAAATTCTATAGGAAATGAACACTATTTTGTCATGGCAGGATTTTATTTTTTTTATGCTAGTCCAGATAAATAAATAAATAAAACCCCAATTTCCTCTGTCTTTATTTAAAACTTCAACCAGATACAAAACTCAGGAAAGAATAAATATAATGCCTACATTTATGCTCAGTATGCTCAGGTAAAGGGACCCCTGACAGTTAGGTCCAGTCGCAGAAAACTCTGGGGTTTCAGTGCTCACCTCGCTTTACTGGCCAAGGGAGCCGGCATTTGTCCACCAACAGCTTCCGGGTCATGTGGCCAGCATGACTAAGCCGCTTCTGGCGAACCAGAGCAGCGCACGGAAACGCCGTTTACCTTCCCGCCGGAGCGGTACCTATTTATCTACTTGCACTTTGACGTGCTTTCGAACTGCTAGGTTGGCAGGAGCAGGGACCAAGCAACGGGAGCTCATCCCGTCGCGGGGATTCAAACCGCCGACCCTCTGATTGGCAAGTCCTAGGCTCTGTGGTATAGCATGTTTAATAATAATAATAAATGAACCAGCATAATCTACAAACTGCTTGCAGGGGTGCTATGGATACAACGCTTGCTTGGCACTACATAGCCTAGGTAGGCTTTGAAAATATTCATCCAAAGGAAACATAAAGGTGGCTCAGACTAAATGGGTTGGATTCAGACTTATTTATACTTAGAGTAGACCCACTGATTAGTGTATTTCAACCAGTTTAATCTGGATCCAAACCTATCGACTTAGATGTCATGAACCAATAAATAAGGTAAAAGGGGGACACCTGACCATTAGGTCCAGTCATGACCGACTCTGGGGTTGCGGCGCTCAACTCACTTTATTGGCCAAGGGAGCCGGCGTACAGCTTCCGGGTCATGTGGCCAACATGACTAAGCTGCTTCTGGCGAACCAGAGCAGCGCACGGAAACGCCATTTACCTTCCCGCCAGAGCGGTACCTATCTATTTACTTGCACTTTGACGTGCTTTCGAACTGCTAGGTTGGCAGGAGCAGGGACCAAGCAACGTCGTGGGGATTCGAACCGCCGACCTTCTGATCGGCAAGTCCTAGGCTCTGTGGTTTAACCCATAGCACCACTCGCGTCCCGAACCAATAAATACATGGTGGTAAATAAACCACTGAGCCTCTTGGACTTGCCAATCAGAAGGTCAGCAGTTCAAATCCCCACGACGGGGTGAGCTCCCATTGCTCGGTCCCAGCTCCTGCCAACCTAGCAGTTCTAAAGCACACACAAAAAAAGTGCAAGTAGATAAATAGGTTCCGCTCCGGCCTGAAGGTAAATGGCGTTTCTGTGCGCTGCTCTGGTTTCGGTGTCCCGTTGCGCCAGAAGCGGCTTAGTCATGCTGACCACATGACCCGGAAAAACTGTCTGTGGACAAACGCCGGCTCCCTCGGCCTGTAAAGTGAGATGAGCGCTGCAACCCCAGAGTCGTAAGTGACTGGACTTAACTGTCAGGGGTCCTTTACCTTTTTTAAAAATAACTATTTCCTAACTAGCCCAAAACAATATTGGGTTGTATTCCTTTAAGTTTTATTGAGAGTGGACCTGCTGAAATGAATGAACTTAGGCTGCCATGGGCAATAAATTCAACGGGTGTACTCTGAGTATGACAAACATTGGCTGCAACCCATTATTCATTTCATTTGCAGTTGTGCGATTTGTAAAGCTGTCACCAGATTAAAATAAATAGTTGATTAACTATATGAGTGTCAGTCAATGAGCCAATAAATTTTGCATAAATTCACATATGAGTTAAAATTATTATTCTTATTATTTATTGAATTTATATACCGCCCTATACTGGGGGGCCTCAGGGCGGTTCACAGAATAATAGCCCCAAAGCAAGAAACACCATACTTTAGACTTTAAAAAGAAATTAAATATAATCTCAGATCTTTCCACTCTGTTCCAGCTCTCTCTGTTGGGACCCACAGCCTGGAACATGACTCTTTCATTCTCCCACAGGTCCCAATGTCCATGTCTTCACTGTCCTTCCTCTGCCTCCCACTTTCATTCCACTCTGCTCACCTTCCAGACACACCTACTGCCACTCCCATTCCTCACACGGGGTTCTGACTGAATGTTGTCAGTTCAACAGTGTGTGAACGCACAAGGTCAAACACTCATGTCCTCCTCTTCTCACATGCTTGACATCAAAGAAGGGTTCCCATGATTTGATCCCAGTTTGTAATCCTGGTTTGTATGGAGCTGAAGTCAGTTTGTCAAAACGTTTCAAAGTCAGGGCGAAACTGTGCTTTATTAACAAACCAGGAAGTTTATTGGGCACATGAGAAAAGGAGGGAAGGAGATGAAGAGGAGAGGATGTTTGAGTTTATTGCTCATCCCCACTTCCACACCCACTCAGGGTTCCTCTTCACTTGGATCAGGCCGCGCTAAACATGTGGCAAGGCAGCATGGCTTGCGAACGCATTCCCATTGCCTTCACACATTCACTGAATGCTTATAAGAGGGTCATCTGTACATATGTTCATCCTTTTAGCTAACAGCTTGCAGGTACGCCTAGCCTAGCTTCTTTGCGGTCCATTGTTCTGTGAGTCCAAATCATTTATGGATTTTATTTTATTTTTAGTCACAGAAAACGAGGGGAATGATTAACTCTGACTTGCATGATAAAATGGTGATGCGCCCAAATATGACAGGCCTTAAACAATAGTTTTCATAGCTCGCTTTGCGTTCTTAGCTATTTCATAAGCCAAATGTTGACAAATAGGCAACTAAGGCCACGGCGGAGGGCTGCCAACCAAATGGGCCCTGACATAAGTAAGAACAAATGGTGTATTATTTTCCAAATGGCTTATACCAGGACAATAAAAATTGTTGCATATGATTCTCATATTTGCTGCTTTCTGTTAGGTTATGCAATTCCCCCCTCCTCTTTTCTGACAATAGAGATGCCCAAAGCTGCTTTACACCAAACCAATCCATTGGTCCATCTGCCTTCTTATTGTCTACATCAAGGATGGAGAAATATTTTTAGCCCAAGGACAAAATTTCCGCATGAATGACTTTCCAGGGCCCACACACCAGTGGTGGGCTGGACCAGATGCAAAAAGGACAATTGGAAACAATATGCAGGTCCTAATCAAGTACTGAGGAGTCTTAGTGGTTGTTCTGCTGTTCACACAGCTGGAGAGAAAAGTTAACTTCTCCAGGAATTTCCAATTTGTACTTAGTTTTTTTTTTTAATATTTTCATGCACCCAACTGGTGTCCTCCAGATGTGGATGGCCTTCCAGTTCCCTCCAGCCCCAGCAAACATGCCCAATTGTCAGAAATCTGCTCCAGAAGGTTGAGAGACCCTCCAGATCAGATTTGGAGGGGATAGTACAAGAGGAGAGGAACATGGACCAATGGAGCCCCGCTTTGTGCAACATTGGATGCAACCTTATAAAAGGCAAGCACGCTGATAAATTGTTTCTGGTTCATCACAAGGGTGCCTCAATATGTTTTGCAGCTCTCACCGCATGGTACTATAATCTTTGGATCAGGCCCCAAGGAGGAAGCTCGACACAGAAGGATCAGTGTACGTTCTCAGATTACTGACTGAATGGGGTCACAGTATGCATGGGTACTTAGCAAAGAAGCCACAGCATTTCCACTGGCTGCGACTTCCAAACAGAACACAACTTGCACACTGTGCCGCGGACTCTGGAGCAAAACACCCTGTGACCACTTTAAATGCAGAGGTGTCTTTTTGCGTGAGGAAAAGGGAAAGTGTGGGCACAAACTACTCTGGACTTCAAAGAGTCAGCTTTGACTGAAGCAGAGACGGCAAGGCCCGGCGGTTAGGTCCCTGACTGCATATCAACAACAGTACCATAAATCACATTTACTTCCAAACCTAATACCTAGCATTTAGAGTCAAGAGACATTTAGAGAGCTGCCTTCAAGACATTGCATAATTTATTGTTCCCTGATTTATTCTCCATATGACAAGTAAAAAAGTTGAAGTATTGTCGGTAGCTATTTTGATTTCTCTTCAGATCCATTTGACATCTGTTATCCAAGTAATGTTATCTTGGTGGATAACAAGATTTGCTCCGATTTCTTGCATCGTTTCCCCCCCCCCTTTATTTTTTAGGGAATGACAATTAAATAGAATTAAATTGCAGCGTTCTGCTGTACATTTAAATGTAAACAGGGCAGGTCTGCAGTATAAAGATGTATTACTGATGAGGTACACAAAGCTCTGTAACAGAAACTAGTTTTGATCTACTGTTTATAGTAGAGGAGTGAGATGTCTACCAAATGAGGGCAACGTCTGAAATGTGTTTGCCATTTACAGCTTGAACTTTCAAACATGCGAAGAGGAGGGAGAGAATTGGCCCCTTTGCTGCTGATGACACAGTCATTCCTAATTTTATAGCGAGAATGCATTTTCCTTGCTATTGTTCATAAGGTGAGCAAAACCAATTCAGAACATTTTCTAAATTCAAGATGGCACCCTCTACCTCCATTCCACATGCAAAAGCCAACCAGACTCACTGTTGACTCTTACTTCATCACTGCACTGCACTGCACTGCACTTCATCACTGCATACCCCCCAATATTCCTCAGATGAAAACAGGGCCATTCTATTCTATATCAGTATCACTGCTGGGGGCTGAGGGCTTTTAAAAAATATATATTTTAAGATATTTATTAAAGTGTTTATGATACGGACAAGTACCCCTGCCGAAGTCCAGCTAGCTCCAGCGCCCACCCTTGACCCCCATAACCTTCTTGCCCCACCACCCTTCAAACTCCAGTCCCCCACAGACCTGTCTGCACCCTGCCAGCTACACCCTTCGCCACCACCCCTAGGGCCTGCTTCTCCAGCTGCCACCTTCTCTTGAAGCCTGACTTGGCTCATTTTCTCCTTCTTGTTCTTATTTGGCACAACCAACTGGCTGGGGGCCTGCCAGGCTGGAGAGTCGCAGCCTCCCAATGTGAGAATGGTAACCCTGTTGCCTAATTCCCTCTTCCTTCTCCTCTTCTTCCTGCTACTCCTGCTGCTGCTATGCCCATAGCTGTCAACTTTTCCCTTTTCTTGCGAGGAATACTATTCAGAATAAGGGAATTTCCCTTAAAAAAAAGGAAAATGTTGACAGCTATGGCTATGCCACTGGCCGGCCAGCCCACCAGCCTGCCTGCCTGGCTCCCTCAGACCCAGCACAAGACTCTTCCCTCAGTCAGCAATTATCTCTTCTCCCTGCAGTGTGCAGCCATTTCCGGTTACCATACCTTAACAAAGATGGAAATTCAAGGGTTTTCGTGATGCTCCCAGCATTTTCGGGGCAGTTGGAGACTATGTCACTGCACTAGTTTAGGGGACACAGGGTAGGCTATATTAGAGCTTTGTGGGGGGGCAAAGTTGTTGAGAGAAGTTTTTTGAGTTACAGTGGTACCTCGGGTTAAGAACTTAATTCGTTCTGGAGGTCCGTTCTTAACCTGAAACTGTTCTTAACCTGAGGTACCACTTTAGCTAATGGGGCCTCCTGCTGCCACCACGCCGCCACCGCATGATTTCTGTTCTCATCCTGAAGCAAAGTTCTTAACCCGAGGTACTATTTACAGGTCTGTAACCTGACGTGTCTGTAACCTGAAGCGTCTGTAACCTGAAGTGTCTGTAACCCAAGGTACCGCTCTAGAATCATAGAATCATAGAGTTGGAAGAGACCACAAGGGCCATCGAGTCCAACCCCCTGCCAAGCAGGAAACACCATCAGAGCACTCCTGACATATGGTTGTCAAACCTCTGCTTATAGACCTCCAAAGAAGGAGACTCCACCACACTCCTTGGCAGCAAATTCCACTGTCGAACAGCTCTTACTGTCAGGAAGTTCTTCCTAATGTTTAGGTTTATTTTTAAGGAAATTCACCAAAACCTGCACTTAGAGTAATTTCTGCCCAGACACTGTTTCCGACAGCAGAATCCCGGCAATGTCCGGGAATATCCAAACATATGGCAACCCTAGGCGATATGGCACTCTCTGCTCTGTCTTACAACTCCTCCCCACTGCAGCCATCTCTGTCTAATGGTGGGGCCAGCCCTTGAGGTAAGACATGGGGGGAGGCTTCTCTCAAGGTGAGAGATCCCCCAAAATGTTTACTACATTCCCCTTCTTAACAGGTTGTTTTCTTGCCTGCACTGATGAAGGGATTCCGGAGCCGAGATAGGACAGGGCCATCCTTCAGGTGGAAGATGCCTGTAACCTTGTTACAGTAATTCTGATAGGAGAAACTCTTTGGGTAGCCTTATTTTCAATTGATTGTCAAATCTCTTTTAAAAACCTATCCTGTTCTTGCACTGGCAGCATTCTTACAGATGCATGGCTGGATACAGTTAGCAACAGACTTATTTCAGTACAATAATCAGTGACTAAGAACTTGACTGGTTGTTTGCAGTTTTACAGCCTTCCACAGTTTTTAAACTGGGCCAACCTTGAAGATACAATCTTTTCCCCTTTGGCTTTATTTCATTTTCCAAGCATTAAAAACTGCTTTTCTGCACTCCCCAAGGTTTCTCTTTTGCCAAGTCATGCTGCACTATTCAGCTTTTTTAAAACAGTATTTTACTTTTTAAAAATAAGGGTCCCATCAAAAAACACCACTATGGTACCCCAGTTATGGAGTTTCTTCCCAGTAGAGATACAATTGTCGCCTCATGGTATTGTTATCCAGACAGCAATTGAAGATTTCTATTATTATTATTATTATTATTATTATTATTATTATTATTATTATTTCTTCTTCTTCAGGCCTTTGGAGATTACTGAGCTGGCTGCTGGTTTTTCCCTGTTGAACTATTTACTGCTCTTTACTGCTCAGCCGATGGTTTCGTGATTATATGCCATATTTTATTTTAAATTCTGGGGGTCTTGGAGTTGAAGAATGTTTTTAAAATGCAATGCATTAAATAAATAAAACTTAAGGCGTACAGGATCCATCTATGACCCTCTCTCCTTGCTCTCAGTGTTCAGAATACTGGAACCAAAAGGATTTGGTCCCTGTACAATGTCCATTTTTATTGGAACTGTTGTGAAAAAGCAGTTAATCATATTTGACATATGGGTGGTTTTTTTCTTCACATCTCAGAAAAATTCTGTTCAGAGACAAATGGGGGGATTGTTGGCTGCCTTTTAGTATCACTCAAAAGAAATCCAAGTGCAAAGGTGTGATTCATAATCAGTGAGAAGGCACCATGAGGTATGGAGGGGAAATACTTTTTTAAAAAGTTTGAGGAGAAAGATTTGACAGAAGAACAAAAGGTCCTTCAGACACTACACAGAAGAGAAGGGTGGAAAGAAAAAGGTCACAGACAGGAGCCAAAGTTAGGCGGACAAGCAGGTTCAGGAAGATACTCAGATGAGGGAAAATAGGCTTCAGTTTCATAATACTGAAAGCCTCGAGGAATAGCAAAGATTAGGGTCTCTCCCTTTTTCTTTTTCTGGTTAAGATTTTATCACCTTTGAAACGCGGTGGGAACCAGAGTAGGTGTTTCCCCAATTGCTCTTCAACTTGAAAATAGCAAGTCAGAACCAGACAAAAGCATGGGTTTCAAATGCCTGACAAGGCCCTCAGAAATTATCCTGTTTTAAAAAAACATAACACAAATGTTCTTGACGATAACCAAGAGTAGATTTTCTAGGGAAATGACCAACTGGTGTTTACAATACCACACTGTGTTCCCATAGCTTCAGCAAATGCACAATAGATTTTATTTCAAGCATGTTTGACAGGCTAAGGTTTCAGGAAGCCCTGTTTTCCAAACTTAATGATGATGAGGAGATTATTTACAGTGGGGTATAAATAAAAATAAAATATTAAGCTGATTCAATGAATGTGTGTTCTTCTGTCTTTCACAACTACAGCTCTGTATTTGCAGTGGGAGAAGGTAGGGAAAATATTTACATATGTTTTCCCTTAGAGGTCCTCAGAACTAGGTCTACTGTTTTTAAAAAAACTTCAGCATCATGATTGACAGAGTGCTTGCTTGATGGAAAAAACAATAAGGCCTTTTCAGTTGTTATATGAATTAATAGATGGAAGGGAATGAGATTGTGTACTTTCAGTGTAATCTAAATTGTCACTGGGTATACAACTGCATGAATAATCCTCTTCACACAAATTGGAACCCTGAAAATTCAGGAATTGTTGAAGGGGTACATGATCCTGCCTCCCACTGCATTCTGTTCAGATAATTTACAAACAGAGCTCTTCCCCACCTCGAGAACACTGAGGTGTCAGGATGAAATTGTTGTGCATGTTCAGGGCGCAGATGTGTGCTGCAAATTCAGTCATGGTGCACCACTCCTGAACCGTCTTCCCATGAAACCACCAATGTGTTTTCAAGCCTTAGGAGTGAGGTTATTTCCCCCTGCCTTGAGTATGTCAAGATGCCCTTAGAACAGGCATAGGCAAACTCGGCCCTCCAGATGTTTTGGGACTACAACTCCCATCATCTGGCCACTGGTCCCTGTTAGCTAGGGGTGATGGGAGTTGTAGTCCCAAAACATCTGGAGGGCCAAGTTTGCCTATGCTTGTCTTATAAACTCCAGAAACTTTTGGCACTGCCGACAAGGAGGGAGAGAGAAAGAGAGCAACAGCTTGCATATAATATTTATAATGTATAGATGTTATTTTTGGAAACAAATGTCATTACAAATAACTCTCTCCAAAATGGGGAATATCCAACCAGAGATTGGTGTGCCTACTCAGTCTGCTGCTCAGATGCTAACTTTGGATGGGGAACTTCAGGGCCTGAGATGTCATTTTTATAATATAATAATAATGTTTTATGGTTCTTTCTCTTTAAACCAGACTTGGGCCAGTCTGTTTCAGACAGAGGACTGTCCTCCAAGACTGCCCTTCATACAAAGGATTCCTTCAAGTACAGTAGAAGACTGTTTTCTGTAAAGTAAGGCATGTGACCAACCATGTTTCCATTCTTTATGGATAAAATTTTGCTCTGCATCCCTTGTAAGAGCAAATATGTAGAAGACTAGAAAGAGTGGCCACTTGCACAGATAGAGCCTCATTTAATTAAGCCCGTGCAAGTGACCACTGAATCACCTCGCTGGGATTTTTGAGCATGGGAGAACATCATGCAGTTGATGGAGCAGCAGCAATAATAGAACTCCGAACAACAATGTGATCCATTTGCCTAAGCCCTGGGAGAGAGGAAGGAAGCCAATTTATTATAGCCACTTGCTTTATACTGTGTCAGTTCATGTGAATGTTTCATTTGCTTTTTCACATGAACTGCCACAGCATGGGTTAAATAGAGAGCTCCGTAGCCATGGTGTTAAGGATTCTCATTAGCATCATTTTGGGAGTCATTAGGGCAAAACAAATCCCTGTGAATAAAGTGCAGTTACACCAAAGATCCTTTTGGTCTATTGTCTGCACCGAGCTCTCTTGTTCCTGTCGCTTCTGCTTGGAGTATTTTAAGTCAAGCTTTTTTTTAAAGCTGCAAATGAAATTTACCAAAGCACTCTCCAAACTCAGCAGGAGAACACCGTGCATACATAGATGTGTTGCTAGTCAATGGGCTTCATCCAGGTACTCTCAAGCACAGCTGGATGTGGACTTTATATCCCTATTCAGCATTCTTGGGTGCATGCAGGGTCTCATCCAGAAGAAGAAGCAGCTTGTCCCTGTGTGCAGATGGGTCTTGCTGGATAAGTGAGATGATGATGATGATGATGATGATGATATAATACCACCCTTCATCTGCAGATTTCAGGGCGGTTCACAACATAAAATTATGAAAGCAAGAACTCAAAGCCTTTGTTGTTCCTTACTCTCTTACAGTCACATTTTAGATAAGATTGGATCCAGGGTTAGTCAAACTCATGGAATTAAGTTAAAATGCAGTTCTACAGCTCAAGACTAAACCTCAATGAGAAATTCTGAGCAAACTTGCATAGGACAGCACTGTTAGTCATCTAAATTTATGGCTAAAAAGTCGCATTGAAATAAACTGCAATGAAACATACAGTATGGATAGCTCAGTTGGTGAGAGCATGGTGCTGAAAAAACCGAGGTTGCAGGTTCAGTCCCTGTATGATATTCCTGCATATTCCTGCACTGCAGGGGGTTTGACAAGATGATCCTCAGGGTCCCTTCAAACTCTACAATTCTAGGGAATGTATAGCCCTCCAAATGTTCTTAGACTCAAAATCCCATCACCCCTTCGCTATCATAACCAATGGTCAGGGATGATGGGAGATGGAGTTCATCAGCATATACTAGGCCAACCAACAATACTGTAATGGCAATACTAAATAGTAAAAAAGGTAAAGGTAAAGGACCCCTGACAGTTAAGTCCAGTCACGAACAACTCTGGGGTTATGGCACTCATCTTGCTTTACCGGCCAAGGGAGCCAACGTTTGTCCGCAGACAGTTTTTCTGGGTCATGTGGCCAGCATGACTAAGCCGCTTCTGGTGAAACCAGAGCAGCGCACAGAAACGCCGTTTCTTCTTCTTTGACGATCACTTGTAGCTGAGTAAGATTGTCTTCCATTAGCACGGTTTTAACAATGAGTCCCTATTTATCTACTTGCACTTTGAGGTGCTTTCAAACTGCTAGGTTGACAGGAACTGGAACAGAGCAATGGGAGCTCACCCCGTCACAGGGATTCAAACCGCCGACCTTCCGATCAGCAAGTCCTAGGCTCAGTGGTTTAGACCACAGCGCCACCCACGTCCCATTTTTTTAAAATAGTAAGCCATGGCTTATTTTTCCAAACACCCTAAAATCTACACTCGATTTTAGCAGCAAGCAAATATAAATGTCAGGGCAACAGGTAGAAGCCTCTCTAGAAGACATATTTTAAGTATTTTAGTCCCAAGCTGATGTCAAGTTTGCCTGTACTGACTCTGGCTGGGAAGAAGAAATATGAAGAGAAGCAGGTTTTGGGGATCAAAAGCGTCATGCTGGACATCTCCCCCACCTCCACAGAGCACCTTTTTGCTCATGCAGGACCACATGCAAATGAGCCATCCCATGTGCAGAGGCCGGTTTGTTCCCATGAACTAATCCTCACTGCTGCACAGGGACACCGGCGTTTTTCGCAGAATAACAGCCTACAGTTACATAAACAGCCGCTGGAATTTATGCACTGCTGCTTCTTTGATGTGCAAAAGGCGTTCTGCTGCCAAGCGACACCAAAAGCCATGCAAGTCTGACCAAAACGGATTCTGAGTTTGCTGCTGGCAACCAAGATACCCATCAAACATGCAATCACTTCTGTGGGATTGTTAGTTAAATCCCAAAGCTAATTGCCACATGTGAGGGGGTGAGAGAATATTGTTTTTTCCTCTGAGCTGAATCAGAAACAGGAAAGTTTCACCCAAGAATATGGTTGAAAAGGAAAAGGAGAAGACAGGGTGGAGGAGGAATGTATGAACTTGTATTCTATATTCAACTCTTGTCAGCTTTGTCATCCTGACGGCGTAACACAATATCCCACGAAAGTGGTCCATTTCCCCTTGCTCTGGTACTTGCATGCATATTTTGTATAGGTTTAGTGACTATAGAGGAGGAAAATGAAGCAAAGCACACACACAATTACACAGCAACAGGAAACTCCATATACAATCCAGGCTTCCCCCTCCAAAGAATAATGGGAACTGTAGTTATTGGAAGACCCTGATTGCCCTCACAGACAGTTCCTCTTCCCAGGGAATTCAGTGAATTGTAGCTCTGTGAGGGGAACAGCTCTCAACATCCTTAATGAACTATAGTTCCCAGAGTACTTTGGGGGAAGCCATGACTGTTTAAAGTGGCATGACACTGCTTTGAAGACAGGATTCAACAAACAAGTCCCATCACCAGAAGCTCTGTGCAAGGACTTCTGCTTGTGCAATGGGCTTTCCATCTTCTTCCTCCTGTCTGTCCCCTACACACACCCAAAACTGGCTTAGAGGGGCTGGGAGAAGTACTGGAACAGGGCACAGGGGGATGGGACAGATTATCATTCTGCCCGTCAAGCCGAAATGCTTGCCATGATGGAATGATTGCCTTAGCACAATGTGGAATCCCTCCTTTTATGTATAGTGCAGATGGAGCTCAAGTCCCATGCCACCTAATGACTAAACCATATACTACTAGTCATACAAAACCCAACACAAAAAGTGCCCAGGATAGAATGTCCTTCAAAGCACATGCCAATATTTAGTAGTAGTAGTAGTAGTAGTAGTAGTAGTAGTAGTAGTAGCAGCAGCAATTTTCCTTTCTCAAAAAGAGCCCAACAGACACTGAGGTCCAGCTCCGAGGGCCTTCCGGCGGTTCCCTCATTGCGAGAGGTGAGGTTGCAGGGAACCAGGCAGAAGACCTTCTTGGTAATGGCGCCCGCCCTGTGGAATGCCCTCCCACCAGATGTCAAGGAAATAAAAAACTATCTGACTTTTAGAAGACATCTGAAGGCAGCCCTGTTTAGGGAAGTTTTTAATGTTTGATGTATTGTTGTTGTTGTTGTTAATTCTGTTGGGAGCCACCCAGAGTGAGTGGGGTATTAATAATAATAATAATAATAATAATAATAATTAACAACAACAGTTTATATGAACAAAACACCCTGACATACTAGGGAGGAAATGGTAACAGATCAATGAAAATACATTGCTGGTGAGGAATATGAGGTTGAGACAGAAAAAACTGCCTATGTCCCCTTTCCGAATCCTAAGAGAGAGTATTCAGCTCAGCACAGGCGTTCACATTTTTCATCACCAGCAAACTTTAATTGCAACAACAATCTGGCTGCATTATCACCTCAGGATGTTGGAACAGTACAGGAAGCCGGCCTGACCAGGCCAAACAGCAGGGAGATGCGACCTGTTTCATTCAGGGTTGATCCTACCATTAGACAAACTGAAGCAGCTCCCTCAGGCAGCTGATTTTTGGGAGTCAGGAAATGGCAACAAAGTGTTAGTTATTTCGTTTGAAAATACAATAATAATTCTGTCAGGGAGAAGGGCTTGTGGAATTTTGTACCTCAGGTGCCAAAATAATCTGTTTGGCTTTGGTCTCTGTGTGTCTTGATTGGGGTATTTGCTGCTCCATCTCAGCCAGCAAAATGTCTTGGACTGGTCTTGGTCAGGTTGCAATAAGGGACAGGAACAGGGGTGCGAACTTGAATAAAATATGGGGGGGGCAGGTAAGCCCTGACCTGCATAATCAATCTCATGATGCAACATACACACACTATTTGAATGGCAATGCCCATTCGGGAGAACCCAGCACCCTCTAAAATTTTATTGGAGGAACCAAAGGGATCTCAGCCCCTTGGAGTTGGCTTCCATGGGCAGAAGGATAGATTAAGGCAGATATAGGTGTCCGAATGGTACAGCAAAAGTTCTTAAATTAGGAACTCTAGCTGGGGAATGGCTCAGAGATGTGGATTCCACTTTAGGCAGCAAAATGTTTTCAGACAACACTGACAGAAAAGCTTCGTTCACTGTGGCTTAGCACAGAGAAGCAAGCATGCTGGTCCAGGGGGAGAAAACTGTGGCAATTTTGCTCCTTCTGCTGCTGCACTGCTGGGAGTGAACATGGCTCAGTTTTTTATTGTTATTAATGGTTTTTAACACAATTTATTACAGGGAAGAAAACAAGAAAGAAGATGAAACCCATCAGCTCACATCAAAAATACGATTAGCATCAGTTGGTATTGGCATCTGCTTGTCTTGGGAGACAATGGAGGAGTGCAACTTTGGGGGTGAAGTCAAACAAACAGAGCCTGTTGAGGCGGGAGAGACCAACAAGGAGAGACATGTTTTGTTGCTGCTGGGGCAGATGGAGACATCTGGTTCTGCTGCTGCAGATGCACATGGTGTTTCTTCTCTCTGCACTCTTCCCAGTCCTCTGGTCACTGCTGTATGGATACACAACCTGGGTGTCTATCTCTGGACACTATGGTTGTCTGCAGTGGATTCCCACATGGTGGGGTTAATGTTGCCAGCCTTCATGTCACATTTGCAGGCATCTTTGTAATGCATTGATGCTGAAATCCAGCATCACCTGAGCTCTGCGAGTGCAGATTTCTCATGATTGAGGTGCAGAGTGTTTGAGGACCGGGACATTCACAGGGAAACCAAAATGCTTGTTTACCAAGCTATTGTACTACCAACCATACTTGTGAAACATGGACCACTTATAAACGCCATCTCCAGCTCCTCAAAAGATTCCATCAATGATGTCTCCGAAAAAAATCGCACATCACTTGGGAAGACAGGCGAACTAATATCAGTGTACTGGAAGAAGCAAAGATCACCAGTGTTGAAGCAATTATTCTTCAACATCAACTTTGTTAGACTGGTCATGTTGTGTGGATGCCTGATTATCGTTTTCCAAAACAACTACTCTATTTTGAACTTTCAAATGGAAAGTGTAATGCTGGTGGTCAACAAAAGAGGTTTAAAGACTCTCTCAAGGCAAATCCTTAAAAATGCAATATAAACACCGACAACTGGGAAACAGCTCTGCTCTTCCTCTTGCCCTCAAGGCAGAGGCTACTTGTGATTCCAGTAAGAGAAGCCTATATACCATGAACCTTGATCTTTACACCCGTTCATCCGTTTTTTCAACCTTTACTGTAATCACTGCAGAATTTCACCACCTGGGCTTTAAGCCTGATGAATGAAAGGTCAGGCCATTTTAGGTTTGGGGGTGTGATTGTTTTTCCAGTCTTTTTTTCATTCTGTGATGCCGTCAGTCTTTGTGAAACATTTTAAACATAAGGAAACTGAAACTGCTGTCGTTTTCATCCATTGGTCTGAGATTTTAGCTGGTTTTGCTCCTTTTTCTTTTCTCCAGAAATACAAAAAAGAAATGTGAACTCTGTTGACTACTTCAAACCACCACTTGATGAGTTTTAGTGTTCTGTGCATTTAATCTTTACAAGTCCATCATTTAACTGCAATGCTCGATTCTTTCTGATGGTTCATATAATTGGCTTCAACAGCTAATGGATTTGTTTATATGAGCAGCTGACTTTTAAGATTAGCATGCCACACTGCTGTCTCGCGTAGTGATATATTACTCATGCAAGCAGAGCGAAAGGGAAGAGGGAAGGGTAGAAATCCCTTTCAGATTTTTAAAAACTTCTGCCTAGTTCACACAATCAGGAGTGAAAAGCCCCCAGAAAGAATTCATGGTAGTCTAGTGAAAACCACAGGGTCTGTGCTGCAAGATTAAGATTTCAGATTCTTCTCATCGTGAGTTTTACTGCTGGGATTTTAAGTTCTAAATTATCTGCCATGTTTCCAAAGTAAAACGTTTGCATTAGCAATTCCCCATTATTCCAACTTTTCATTTCTGCATTTTGTACACAGTTTGACACAGCGTTCTGTTCCTTCTTTCATACTTTCTCCCATGCACGCATGCACACATTGATAAAATACTACAATAAACACAATCTTGATGCAACCATGTGTGTATTGATAAAACCAGTGCCATTTTTCTAGAGAAAAAGGTGCCGGAACTCAGTATGAACGCCTCCCTTGATCTCTTGCAATGGCACCCACCTGAGAGGTGCTGAAACTAAGTTCCAGTGTGATCCAGCTGAAAAAAATATCCCTGAATAAAACATCACATAAAAGGCAATGCAGATGTGATTGTACACGTGGCTGTATCAACTCTTTCATGTGTGTGGCATTTACCAAGGTACAAAAGTGTGTGTGTGTGCACACCAGTAAAGCACTGCACAAACTGTTGATGAAATTATACTTATGATCAGATGACAGTTGTCTTTTGTTGCATTTTATCCTGGGTGTGTATATACATTTTTTAAAAATAATATTTTGCACAGACGCATGCATCAGTAACATAGTGGGGAAAACAAACTGGAAGTACAATTCTATGATTCTATGAAGTTGCGGCAATGTGAACATGCTGCTGATGGTTTGTGTGAAAACCAATATCCCAGGGACTTTGGAGTAAAAAAGAAAAGGCACTAGAATCACTACACACAGACCCCTGCTCTTTGATGCTAAGGAGCAGTTTTACGACATGAGGAGTGGTTAGCCTAAAGACCTTCTGGTGTGCCCCACCAAGCTATACTTCATTTCTAAACTAGGAGGTGAGAATAAGACAAGGCAGATTGTACCACCTGAAAGCCTGTTCTGCAGATCTGTGAATTATGGCTGCAGTAGAAAGTAGGAGAAAACATAGCTCAAGCTATTCAACCAAAATGGCAAAGCAATAAAATTAAAATGGATAACCTTCATATAATGCATAACCTTAGTACAGTATATGCATTTTTGCACAAAATGCCGGGCTGCATTGCAAAATTTCCAGAAGTGCAAATTTCATTATATATGTATTTTTTCAGGTTTATACATTTCAATAATTTTACAGTCATTTTAACATTTCAAAACTTGACTTCCTTCCCCCTCTTTCTGTGGTTCCTTAATTTATTTTTAATATTTTCTGCATATCCAAATTAACTTAATTTGTTCATTTATTCAACTACTTTAAATATATACTCTTACGAAACTGCAGGTTATTACAATAATCCTGCCAGTGCTCTTATCTGTTTACAATTTGTTTGTAAATATGCAATAAACCCATTTCCATTCTTTTATAAAAAGGTTTGTTATCTTGATTTATTTTTCCGGTAAGTTTCGCCATTTCTGCATGTTCCGTAAGTTTTTGCATCCATTCTTCTTTTGCTGGGGCTTCTTCCTCTTTCCATTTTTGGGCAAGTAACGTTCTTGCCACTGTAATAGCATACGTGAATAAGTTTCAGTGCAGTTTGGGTCATTCTGTCCCTATAATTCCCAAAAGGAAGTGTGAATTTCAAAGGGTATCTGTTGTTTCGGTTCCAGTGTTGTTTCGCAGATTAGGTAGGCTTGGCTCAAAGCACGAACTGAATTGCATTTTTCACCATCCCTACACAGTAGCAACAGTTCTGCCTCTTGCGGCAGCCTGGTGAGCAGATGCTGGTGTGCTCAGCGTGGACCTCTGTGGTCTGGACAGGCTGTACCACACACCCCGTACCACTTGACTCAGAATACGCTAGGAGTGGACCCAAAAGGGAACTTCCACCTCTGGTTCACTAAGACACCTGCCAGTGGCTTTCTGGCCAGCCTGCCCTGCCTTTCTAGTGAACTTATCCAATGCTACTTTATTTTTATTTGATTCATATTGTTCAGGGAAGTTTTTAATGTGTGACATTTTAATGTATTTTTAATCTTTGTTGGAAGCCGCTCAGAGTGGCTGGGGAAACCCAGCCAGATGGGCGTGGTATAAATAAATTATTATTATTATTATTATTATTATTATTATTATTATGCTTTTCAGGTTTATACATTTCACTAATTTTACAGTCATTTTAATATTTCAGAACTTGATTTCCTTCCCCCTCTTTCTGCAGTTCCTTAAATTTATTTTTAATATCTTCTGCATATCCAAATTAACTTAATTTGTTCATTTATTCATCTACTTTAAATATATATTCTTATCAAACTGCAGGTTATGACAGTAATCCTGCCAATGTTCTTATCTGTTTACAATTTATCTGTAAATATTCAGTAAACCATTTCCATTCTTTTATAAAAAGTTTGTTATCTTGATTTCTGATTCTTATTTATTTGATTCCATTTATGAATTGCTTCCGATAAAACATCTCAAAGTGATTCCACGGTCTAGGTAATAATAATAATAATAATAATAATAATAATAATAATAATAATAATAAGACAATTCCTTATGTAAAAACGATGAAAGACAATTCCAGATAGACAGACAAGTCCATGCAAACCAAAGTAATTCCATATATTAAAGACAATTTCGTATGTAAAAGCAGGTGCTTGTCATAGTTTACTTGTCAGTTGCTGATTGATGGGGCTGGGAAGGAATTTAGCTTGCATTCTTGATTTTACCCACATTCCTCACAAAGCTAGATTTGCTTTGGGTTTTTGTTTTGTTTTTTGCCTTATTTTATAGCAAACCCAGACTGCTCACTCGCTTTACATTTAAAGTGCACACACACCCTTAAAGTTTGTTAAGTGTGCTGGGCATTGCAGCTCTTTGGGGATAAACAATAGTTCCTAGAATTCTTTGGGGGTGCTTTAAATGTGTGGTGTGTACGGAGACACAGTTATGTTTCTTTTCCTTGGATGGGTCTTGTTCTCAACCCACGGGTTACAACTGGCTATTGATTGGGTGCTGGGGCTGTGGAAAAGTAGAAAAATGCATTCCTTCAGGGGAGGTCCTTGAAGGTAAGGGCTCTGGGGCCACCCTCTCTTCTTCATGGCAGTGGGCAGCATGGGTAGCACATACCCAAGGCGGGGAACCTTTTTCAGCCAGAGGGATGAATCCTCTTCTGAGACCATGCGTCACCAGCTTGTGAGGCCGGAGGCAAAGGTGGGTGGAGCAACAGGTGTAAATGTTACCTTTGTATAGTAGGCTAGTTTCCGTTTTCCCGTCTCCATCCAGACATGCAAGAGGCATCATCAAGAGTTCCACATTCTAGACAGACCAAAACACTCAAGGAGGATGCAAAGCGAGACAGATGGAGGTGTGGCCAGGGGAGGGGGTGTGGTTGGGAAGTGGGTGTGGCCTAGAGAGCCCAAAGGGAGAGGCCTAGGGGACACATTTGGCTCCTGAGTCTGACATACACTACTCTTGGAATCTGCTGGGACCCCTAAGCTAGTTTCCTTCCTCCAGTTGATGGACTGTGAACACCACTGTTAGCAGTCAGGGTGATGGAGTGTTACTCTACTCCGCCTTGGTCAGACCACACCTGGAATACTGTGTCCAGTTCTGGGCGCCACAATTTAAGAAGGATATGGACAAGCTGGAATGTGTACAGAGGAGGGTGACCAAGATGATCAAGGGTCTGGAAACCAAGCCTTACGCGGAACACTTGTGTTTAGCCTGGAAAAGAGGAGACCGAGAGGAGATGTGATAGCCATATTCAAATATCTCAAGGGCTATCATGTGGAAGATGGAACAAGCTTGTTTTCTCCTGCTCTGGAGGTTATGACCCAAACCAATTGCTCCAAGTTACAAGAAATGAGATTCTGACAAAACATCAGGAAGAAATTTCTGATAGTAAGAGTTGTTCAACAGTGGATCTGTCTTCCTCTGGAGGTGGTGGACTCTCCTTCCTTGGAGGTCTTTAAGCAGAGGTTTGATGGTCATCTGTCATGGATTACAGTGGTACCTCGGTTAAGTACTTAATTCGTTCCGGAGGTCCGTTCTTAACCTGAAACTGTTTTTAACCTGAAGCACCACTTTAGCTAATGGGGCTTCCTGCTGCTGCCACACAGCCAGAGCACAATTTCTGTTCTCATCCTGAAGCAAAGTTCTTAACCTGAGGTACTATTTCTGGGTTAGTGGAGTCTGTAACCTGAAGCGTATGTAACCTGAAGCATATGTAACCCAAGGTACCACTGTATTAATAGAGAATTCAGGAGGCTGGACTAGATGACCCTTGGAGTCCCTTCTAACTCTACAATTCTATGATTCCTAACCTTGCAAATAAAATGTACGTTTGAAACATTCAAGTATTAGTTCTCGTATACGTTCTCTCTCTGTCCCTTTAACCTCAATTCAAGCACAAAGAATCTAGTCCCTGCTTCTTTGTATTTTGAGGGGGCGACTCACAACCACCCTTCACAAACGATGGGACAATTTCGTGATTAGAGAAATATGAAAGGCCTAAATTAATATGCTCTTCTCTATAATTAGATCGGCATTTGGACGATATCCTTTTGGCTCGTGTTTCAGCGCTGGAGTATAGCAATCCTGCATGTTTGACAATGAACCTTCCACAATGATCTTTAACTACGTTTGATCATAAAGGAAATGTGTAATCTGCCCTGAATATAATTGCAGTTCTCAGTTTGTCAACCTGTGTGACACTCTGGTTCCGAAACCACTTTCTTTTTAGCAATGCTTTTCAAGAAAGAAATTGCAACAAGGAACGGGAGTGGGAATCTGAATACCTTCTTGTTGAACAGGAATTCAGATGAAAATATTTCTCCCCTATGGTGTGGTGAACTTTGAAGTCACCAGATGGGGGATCCCAGTATACATGAAAGTGACTCAGCAGGAGCTATGTTTTCAGCAAGTTAGACTTGGGGAACTTTGATTGTAAATGGTTGTGAAGATCAGCAGAAACAAGCCCAGGGAAGCTAAGAGAGAGATGCAGTCAGTGGAGAGAGAGGAGACTCTAGTGATGGCTTCTTAAATTGGCTAAACAATAGATATGTTAGCACAGTTCCATTGAGCAAGGCTCAGAAAGCAACTTTCAGGGGTCTGTAAAACCCTGCCTAAAAAAAAGAAAGAAAAGAAGCAATATCCAAATCTGAGCCACGGAAGAATTCACAGCTCCACCCTATTCATCTCAACCACCTGACACTGCTCTGAAAAATCATCCCCACCTGTCTGCACCCCACAAAAATTCCCATGCATTCCCTTTCCCTTAACCAGCAACATGAGCAACAGCAGAGGTCTGCAAAGAGAGAGAAAGAGGCAGTTTCCCCTCCTCTTCTTTCCCATCTGACACACTGAAACACAACATGCTGGGCTGTGGGGAACCCTGAGATTAGAATAGAATAGAATATCCTTTATTACGGCCATAGGCCCATACAGGTAAAAACAACACATAAATAACAGCTTGTGCCGTAAGGAGAAGAAAAAAAAAGCAATCGCTAAAACACCACTATAACAATAAAATACTATAAAATGGAAAGGCATACTACGCCTTAATTAGCTTGTAGAGCTCCTTGGCATCGCTTTTGGGAACCCTGAGATTGTCGTTTTAAAGGCTGCTGCAGCAATCCCTAGAAGAACTAC
Source organism: Podarcis filfolensis (assembly GCF_964270895.1). Lineage (NCBI taxonomy): Eukaryota > Metazoa > Chordata > Lepidosauria > Squamata > Lacertidae > Podarcis > Podarcis filfolensis. The sequence goes on from NC_139606.1 coordinate 100,222,188, forward strand.
ATCTCCCAGGGCCTTCCTCCCCCCTGTAACCATAGGAGACAACTCCCAAGGTCCGAGGTTGTAAACCACATTGAGATTTTCTCTCTCTTATAAATAACAATAACGACACTAATAATAATTACATAATTAAAATAATTAATTGCACAAGTTACCTAATGATGTCATTATGTTATTCCACCCCATTCACTTCAATGCAAAAAAACAACAACAGCAACTCAATGCAAATGGGAATAAATGTATGCATTGTTTGCATACTGCAAGCAAGAAAAACAATGGCAAATACCAACTGTATTTGCTGGGTCAATTTCCATTGTGCACATGGGACGAATAACTGAATGCTGGCAATGAACTCATATATGGTTTTGATCAGAAAAGCAGTGCATTTAATGCAGGGTGTCTTCTTTGTTTTCTGCTTTGAAAATCCTGCTGGCTTCATTGCCTCACCACCATCTCACAGAGCATCTCTCTCTTGCCAACCAGCAAATTGCAGCCCAGAGGCCCTCTCTAAAAATAAAAGTCTTTACATTTCTACCGTGACACATCACAGAGCAATGCCAGAACTGGGTCAAGTTACACAGCACTGTAATGTGCCAGAGGTCTTGTGACATGACGTAAGGGGGCTGCGGAGGAATGGAAGGGCTTTCAATGTAAAGAAAGGCAGCTTGAAAAAGTTTGCCTGGAAGCAAACGATTGCTGCTGCGCATGAGGGGTGGCAGGTGGGGGCAGGAACTGGGGAGTGAGTCAGTCTTGTGATACTCTGCCTCTTCTCTCTCTTGCGAGTTCCAGACAAAGAAGCCTTCTGATTTTTAATAAAAAGCATCCTGCCCACTTAGTATCTGTGCTTGAGGCCACAAAGCCATTACGTTTCCAGGTTTTCAACTTGCAGAGTGGTATTTCAGCACTAGGGGTGTGTGGGTGTGGGTGTGTGGGTGCGCGCACACGCACACGCACACGCACACGCACACACACGTATGTTGCCCCATTAGAGTGGGAACCCATTGCCAGCATGTCTGCCAGTCTTACACATTCTGGAAAATGTTGGGTTGGAAGAAACCTCATTTTTTTGCCATCTCCACTGCAAAATTAAGATGTCAGGAGCGTTTCCAGAGAACAAGGAGCAATCAGGTTTTGTGCTGGCGTGTGTTTAATCTTTAAGCTACAATTTTCTGAAGCACCAACGTCCTCCCACAGTGTAAAAAAAAAGCCTTAGCTACAGCTGCAAGATGATCCGAATATTGCCACAAAAGTCTCCGTGAGGTGGGGTGGAGGCAAAATGAGTGGCCGTGTTTAAATCAACTGATCACATGGTTAAACTGAAACGATACCAGGAGGCACAGACCCGGTTCATACATTTAGCCGGTTTGCTGTTGTGAGTTGTCAAGGCTCCTGTTCCCTTCACAAAACTACAACACCCAGAGTGTTTTAACCAGGGCTATTTTTCTAGAAAAAGAATGCCTCCTGTTATTATGGCAATGGCACCCACCTGAGAGGGGACTGGAAGTGAGTTCTGAAAAAAACACCCTGGTTTTAACAATCCCTCTTCACAGGGAGCTCTGGGAATTGTAGGTTTCGGAGGGGAATAGGGGGTCTCCTAACATTCAGCACCCTTAACTACGACAACTCCCAGAATTCTTTGGGGATGACGTGCCTGTTTAAAGTGGAATCATAGTGCCTTAAATGTATGGTCTGAAAGTGGCCATAGTGAAGTGGCTCTGTTGAGCTATTAAAAAGGATTCTTTTTACACCATCACCTCCTTCTAAGGCCTGTTTACATCAGAATCATGTACGGAAGTGGTTCCTGGCCAAACTGGGCCCAGTAAGAAACTGCCATCTTGTATTTGGTTTACCTTTTTTTTAAAAAAAGTTCAGTTTTAAGAACCGCATCAAAAGTAAGTAATAATTAAGCTCATATGTCTTCACAGCTGCAGAAACCACAAACAGCCCAGTGTGTGTCTTCTTGCCTGTCATTTTATTTTTATTTATTTTTTGTCCTGCAATCTTTTGTCTGATTTGCTGCAGTGGGTTGGGAGGAGAGAAAGTGGATGGCTGTGTCGCTTGTCCCATCCTCTGTATGGCTGTGTGTGTGTGTGTGTTCCCAAGGCTACATGCCTCTGTCCTTCAAACTACGGTATCTCCACCAGTAAATCATTGATCTCACCCGTCACTCCGGGCCATTGTGAGGGACACAACAGTTGCCCATTTAACCCCAACCATGGCTGATTCCCTCTGTGGGGAAGAAGGCTTAACAAAAGTGGGGGGCAGGAGAGGAGTGGGGCTGTTGGGTTGAATTTCATGTTTGCCTTGTGCCGATTTTCTTCCCCTCTTTCTGTTATTCAAATCAGCATTGCCTCTCATGCAGGGGAGGCTTCTGAGGGCTGCATGTTTGTCAACATTGCTGAGCTGTAACTTGATCCCAGCTGGCTTCTCAAAACCTTGAAAGGGTAAGGAGCACACATACATCCCCACGGGCACCTATCCATTAACCTTTTCACCTAGCCAGCTTCTAGGAGTGCTTTGGTTGGTAGCGAGAAAGCTTGTCCCTCTCCAGGGAGAGGAAGCCAGTTGCTGCCAGAATGAGGATGAGCAAAGAGGTGAATGGGCAGCCATGGGTGGCTGTAGCAGCTGGCAGAAATGGGAGCCATTACAGTCACCCGGAGGCTTCTTCTCGATCTGATCCATTCCCATCAAGAAAGTTCACCAGATTCCTGCCCAAGGAGGATACAAGTTTGAATCCAAGCTGCTGCATCAAGTCTTGATGAGAAATAAATCGGATAGATTGTTCAGGATAACTGTCCACACGGGCAGAAACTGAATCTCTTTGGTCTCCCCCAAATAGTCAAGGCACTCTGGAGTGTTTCCATGAGGTGGGCAGGTTTCGATCATCTCAGAACCCTTCTGTGTCATACGGGATCAGCGCCAGCTGGGTTTAAGTCATCAACAAAAATCATCACAAACACTACAGATTCTGACTGCTCAGAAATCAACCTCTTCCTTTTCCACCTGGTGGGAGAGACAACAAAAGGTTAAATTTCTCAAAAAACTCCTTGGTTCCTAAGTCAGGTTACGAGGCAATTGTCCATGCCACTTCTGATAGTATTTAATTATTAATTTATTAATTGCTTCCCACACACATCTCAAGGTGATGTACAGAATGCAATTAAAACAGTGGGGGGGTAGTTTAAAACATTATAGAAATGAGCAGAAAATTTAAAAAAAAAAAAAACCAATACCAAATAGGCCCTCATGGCAGAGACCTATTCATCTAGCTGGGGAGGTCTGTTGGAACAAAAATGTCTTCAGTCATTTCCAGAAAGTGCAGACAGTGGGTGCCTGTTGTATCTCAACAGGCATATTCCACAGGTCAGAGGCAGCCACACTAAAAGCCCTGGTTACTGTGAGTTACTGTGGAGTGGGCTTCTGAGATTTTTGGAACTTGCAGGATAAGTCTGTTACATATATAAGGAAAAAGACAGGGCTGATATGCAGTTTATCATAAATGTACCTTGGTGTTTCATTCTACAGGCAATCCTCTGACTTTTAAAAAGATTTTAAAAGCCCAGGGGAGTAACTCCCAAAAAATGTGACCTCATTGTGGTTTTCTCCTGCACCGTGACAGGTCCCATTTACCCAGCGCAATGGATCGATTCAATCAGCTCAAATCCAACTCAGCTTCAGGGATCACAGCTCCTGTTATATGAGCTCAAGGATAAAGGAGCTTTCAAATAGGTGTTGTTGGCTAACGAAGAAATCCACCCCTATTCCACCCCACCCCTCTACACTGCACACACATACCATTTTTGTGATATTTCCTTTGTAAAGAATCAAGCGGTTTTCTAACAGCCAGTCCTATGCCTGTTTACTGAAAAGTAAGCCCCACCTAGTTCGATGGGACGTACTCCTCTGTGGGTGTTTCAGGCTTAACTGAATTATTCGTAACGATTTATCTTTAAGGTTTTCTTGCAAACATATCCCAGCTCAAACTTCAAACCAAATTGCACATTACATGTGAGGTTTGTAGCTGAATCTGCCAAAAATCATTGTTGTTTTTTCTAAAAGAAGACTCTGGCTCTGATTGGAACTGTAGCAAGGGAGCTATGCTTAACCCCATCCCCTCATATTTTTCCTGATCTAAGGCTGTAGCTTTGTTCAAGCTTACCTGGGATCCACTGTAAAGTTATGCCAGCTAGCACCCCAAAAAACCCTGCTGCTATTAGCCCTACAGGAGGAAATCTGCATTCAAGAAATGTCTATGACCTCCATCAAGAGGCCACAGGGCAGTTGGCAGCATAGCAACATAATAAACATAGCAATAATTTGACTTCCGATTGGCCACCCGTTCTGGTGGACGAGAGCTCTTTCGCTTGAAAGGGCACCGGTGCTTTGAAGGTGGGGGGAAACCGCTAGAGCAACGCGGTACCCCATAAATAACCTCGGGTTGAGCGTTCCGAGGACCTGGTGTTCCTGCGGGTGCCTGGAGCGACTTCCCCACTCCCCGGTAAGCTCTTGAAAAGAGCTCCAAGAGTAAGTGGGGTTGGAGATGGAGGCACTTGGGAATAGACTCGTTTCCTTCATCGCACAAAGCTCCGAGTCTGGCGATCATGAGCGGCCAATTCCTCCAAATAACTTCGATTGGAAAAGAGTGAGTAAAAATTAACAATTTGGACATCTATTCGGAAAGGATAGGGATTTTTAAAAAGGCACATAAATACAATCCAATGTAAGCATCAGCATCAAATTATTCATAGTCTCATCCAAAATTCTAGGTTGCGTCAACAGAAATACAGTGTCCAGGTTGAAGGAAGTAATAGTCCCGCTCTATTCTGCTTCGGTCTGACCACACCTGGAAAACTGTGTCCAATTCTGGGCGCCACAATTTAAGAAGGAAATTGACAAGCTGGAACGTCTGCAGAGGAGGGCGACCAAGATGATCAAGGGTCTGGAAACGAAGCCTTATGAGAAACGGTTGAAGGACCTGAAGAAGAAGAAGAAGAAGAAGAAGAAGAAGAAGAAGAAGAAGAAGAGGAGGAGGAGGAGGAGGAGTTTGGATTTGATATCCCGCTTTATCACTACCCTAAGGAGTTTCAAAGCGACTAACAATCTCATTTCCCTTCCTCCCCCACAACAAACACTCTGTGAGGTGAGTGAGGCTGAGACACTTCAGAGAAGTGTGACTAGCCCAAGGTCACCCAGCAGCTGCATGTGGAAGAGCAGGGAATCAAACCTGGTTCACCAGATTATGAGTCCACTGCTCTTAACCACTACACCACACTGGCTCTCTGACCTGGGTATATTTAGCCTGGATAAGAGAAGAGGAGATACCATAGCCATCTTCAAATATCTCAAGGACTGTTACATGGAAGATGGAGCAAGCTTCTTTTCTCCTGCTCTGGAGAGTAGGACCCAAACTGATGGATTCAAATTACAACAAATGCGATTCCACCTAAAAATTAGGAGGAGCTTTCTGGTTGTGAGAGCTGTTTGACAGTGGAATGGACTAGCTTGGGAAGGTGTAGACTCTCCTTCCTTGGAGGTTTTAAAACAGAGGTTGCATGGCCATCTGTCAGGGATTCCTTAGGCTGTGATTCCTGCATTGCAAGCCGTTGGACTAAATGCTCCTTGGGGTCCCTTCTGACTCTACAGCTCTGTGAAAAGCCTGCCAGAAGAAGTGCATCTTCATTGATTTCTATAAAAGATGGGGGGGTGGAGTCCCCTCTGGGGCAACAATAACTTGGAAGGAATTTAGATGGGGCTCATCGAGCAGCAGAAGTATTAAGCACCAATTCCCCCAGTGCTGTTGCTCCAGTCAACTTTGGAGTCTCCTCCAGCTTCACTTGTCCCACTGCCTTAAGAATGCTCACTGCTACTTTCATTTCATAATAGTTGAGAATGCTAATTCTCATTTCATAATAGTTTCATCACTTTCAGTGGACTTAATCTGGAGTAATTAGCTGGTAGAATTACAAGCTAACAATAAAGGTAAGCAGTACCGAAATGGTATGCCAAGAAACCCATATTTCCTTAATTCTTCTGTTTAACTTCATAGTCTCGTAAACCTGCAATGGTTATGGAGATTTCAAAAGGAGCCTAAATCAAAAGAAGCCTACATGCGCATAGAGAGAGATTCCTGAAATTTTCAATAAAACTCTGACTGAAACAAATCTAACATTTGTAATCCACGCCAGATCTAAATGAGGCTTACATTTCCCTGCCAAAAGTTGACATTTGACTCCGAGGTCATTATTCATAGCTTTACAGCAAAATCTGACTACACAAAACAAACAGTGGATATCTGCATTCATTTTTTCCAGCCATGTATTTTCGGTTACAAACTGGAAAAGGACAGACAAATCGGAAGCTGACATATTATGTGAATATTCCTTTTTATTCTTTCGTGTTTGGCTAAATCAGAAGAATGGAGTCTACACCTGACCAAGGGAGACATACTTGATTGGATCTGTTAGCTGATTTATTATGGAATCCTTTGCTTTGACTCAGCCTAGAGAGTCAAAGTCTGTACTTTGCTGTGTAGAAAAGGAATGGATATGTCAGTTCATATTAGAAGAGTCTACAAGTGTCAAGCAACTTCTTAAGAACCAAGCAGAATATGGGCCGTATTTGGTCTGTCAGTGCCTTTCCTTCAATTGATTCAGCTGTTGCAGTTCACCTATGGCCATGCTAGGGCTACCAGCTACCAGCAGGCATAATTGTAGCAAGAGTTGTCATTCCAGGGACTTAGATGTCTCTTGCAAGAATTGAAGTGGGAGACTTGAGCTGGAACCAGAGTCTGGAACCAAGTCTGGATTGCAGCAAGCAAAAGATTCTGCTGCAGCAGAAATATGATGTGCTGATCTGCTCACAAAGAACCAGCTTTCACAGCTGATGGAAGAGCCTGAATGTCTGGGTTCATTTTTAAATTTTATTTTTAAGAATAATTTATTATTGGACGAAAAGAACTTCCAGATAGGTGCTTATTGTTAAATCAGTGTTTTGTGTTATATGCTCAGTGCCGGATTTACGTATAAGCTAAACAAGCTATAGCTTAGGGCTCCACTCTCTTGGAGGCATCCAAAAAATATACTTCTTCTTAATTGTATTTCACTACAGTGGTACCTCGGGTTACATACGCTTCAGGTTACATACGCTTCAGGTTACAGGCTCCGCTAACCCAGGAATATTAGCTCGGGTCAAGAACTTTGCTTCAGGATGAGAACAGAAATTGTGCTCCGGCGGCGCAGCAGCAGCAGGACGCCCCATTAGCTAAAGCGGTGGTTCAGGTTAAGAACAGTTTCAGGTTAAATTCTTAACCTGAATTAAGTTCTTAACCTGAGGTACCACTGTATTAATATACTTCTTCTTAATTGTATTTCAGTTCAACAATTACTTTGATAAAATACATATTTTGTTAAGTGCAAATGGCTTTACATGCCTATTAGGTTCATAAATTACCATATAGCATGTATTCAACACTAAAAACAGTGACAATTTGTTGTTGACAAATGACAGCTGGACATATAAAGGGCCCCATTACCTTCAGTAGCTTAGGGCCTCGTCAAACCTAAATCTGGCCCTGTAATATGCTCCAAGATTTTTACAATTTCCACAGGGCATTTACCCCCTTTTTAAGGAAAATCCAGCAAGTTTTTTTAAAAAACAACAACAACAAACCTTCTTGCCAGTGATCCATTTGTGAAAAATCAAGCCCCTATCTCGAAGCACTCTAGGACCAGGGAAGCCTGTTCACCTGTGAAGCTCACCAAGTGACCTTGCTCCAGTCACTGGTTCTCAGCCAATCTACCTCACAGGGTTGTTGTGAGAATAAAAAGCGTGAAGCCAAGTACAGTGGTACTTCTGGTTGCGAATGGGATCCGTTCCAGAGACCCATTCGCAACATGAAAAGAACGCAACCCACAGTGGCGCGTCTGAGCATGCGCGGGTTGTAATTTGCCGCTGCACATTCGCGTGACATCATTTTGCATGTCTGCGCATGCGCGAGTGGCAAAACCCGGAAGTAACCCTTTCCGGTACTTCTGGGTTGCCACGGGACGTAACCTGAAAGTACGTAACATGAAGTGGACGTAACATGAGGTATGACTGTATAGAGTCTTGAGGTCCTCTGAGAAAGGGCAGGATAAGGATGAAGTAAAAAAGAATGTCATGGCCGAATACAAAATGGCTGCACTACTTTTAACTGAAAGATACTGAGAATGCCATTAATTAGGGATGACTGTGATGCCCCGTGAATAGACATGACATGGCAAATATTTGCACTGTTTCTTTGATCTGCTTCATAGACATGGGCAAGGAACAGAATGTGAGCTAGGAGTTTCACTCGAGCATTTAAAAAAAGAACGTATATATCACTTAATGACAGCCTAATGCTCTTTCCAAGGCTAGTGCTTATCATATGATGTGCCTTTTCTTCTCCTGTCAGGGAAATTCATCATATATTAAGAAATCCTTTCTGTACGAATGCTGTTGTATCAAATAGTTATTTGGGAGGGTGGAAAGATCTGCCAGGTCTACTTAATGTCTTTATCCCTCCTTTCCCCCCCCCAAAAAAAATCTTGCCTTACCATTCTTTCTAAGCTCAAAACAGGTTTTGACAGCTGAATAATACCTTCCCATGAAGCTGACTTGAGGAATCCATGTTTTGCATTGTTGAAAAGCTTGGGTTAACCTTGGTCTCACTCAAAGAACTTCTTGTCAGTTCAGTTCTGGGGAGCAAAACAACTTCTCCTAGTGTTTGTGAATTGCTTTACCATTCAAAGGCTGGGCCAGTTTTCACAGATCTGAGCATCAATTTAAAAAAGAGTGGGGGGGGAGGGAAGGAGGGAGAGAATATCTGATTTCTCATTCCAGCCTGTATTCAGTTTCTTTCTTATTCTTTGTGAAGTTTCTTGGAGAGTTTCTGGGGCTCAGTCAGAGGGGCTGGCATTTTGCCAGAGTTTCACTCCAGGAGCCTTAAAGCTGGAATCTTTAATATTCGAGTCAAAAGCTCTCAGAGCTAAGGAACAGAAAAGAGATTATGGGCAAGGGGAGGAGAGGAAGAGAGAGAAAGATTGTTTGCTCTCCCTGCCATCTCCATTTTTGGTTATTACTACATGCTCCTCATAAAGGTGCCCTTTGCATATTATGAAAAACTCTGAGAAATAAACGCTTCATCCGGCAACTTTGCCCTTGCTTCCTGCTGCTGCTGTCCTATCTCTGAGCAGAATGAGATGTTTCATACGGATTAAATGCCTTTCAAAAATTAAAACAAAATGTGATGATTCTCACCGTACATTATGTAACCTGTACATTATGAAATCTGGTTTTCTAACAAATAGTGGGCCTTCTGCCTGATTTCTTCATTTGACATTGGAATAAAACCTTTCCTTTATTAAAGCATCACATTTTTGTTTGTAATATGGCAGTTCGCTTGTCGTGCAACAGATTTCACAAGCATTATTCCCCCCAAACACCAAAAATAAAAAATGTTTGCAAAAGAAATAGTGCTGAGGGATCAGAGAGTGAGGTGAGTCACTGATGTCATAGGCTTAAATCCAGCCTTTCCCAACCTGGTGCTCTGCACAAGTTGTTGGACTACAGTTCCCATCAGTCCTTGTTAACCATTGGCCATCCAGGAAGGAGCTGATGGAAGTTGTAGTCCACCATCTCCTGGAAGGCAACAGATTGAGGGAGGCTACTGTAGTCAATGGACACCCACTATGGCGATTTCCACTCAGTCCAAACTGAGGTCTAAACTGCATGTCATATATGGGTGAATGATGACTGAATTTCCCAATATACTTTTCTTCCTCTCAAATCAGCCACCGATTTGGATTGCGACCAAAGGTGGATGAGGACCTGCCCGTATATGACCTGTTCCAGCTGGCTGCAAAGCAGAGGTAGAGAAAATGGAAGCAGGACTACTTCACTGTTTCTGCTGAGAAGGCAGTTGCCTTTGGCCATCTCTCGAGTGTCACCTAAATGGCAGCCATTCCCATCAGGCTACCTGGACTGTTTCCATCAGAGATGGCTGCTGTGAGGTAAATGTAACTTTAAGAACTAGTGCCTGAGTTTGTTTGTTTGTTGTTCTCCTCCCTCCTCCTCCCTTTTTCCTTTCGTGTCATGTCTTTTAGAATGTAAGCCTGGGGACAGATAACTGTCTTCCTCTTTTTAAAAAAAACAGATATGCATGCTGCTCGGGGATAAAGAAGGGGCCAAAAATGTTTGATATAAGAAACAAACAAACAAATGAATGAATGAATGAATGAATGTGAGTGTCTCTGGTTTCCCCCTATGCCTCTTACAGCCCCAAGAGGAGAGATTTGGAATAGAGGGTGCTTCAGCATATAGAAGGCTAGCCTCTCCATATATATATATATATATATATATATATATATATATATATATATTCCCTGATCCAAACCTGCTTTTAGAATAAGAGCATTATTTTGGAAGATTCTATCATGGATCCCAGGAAACATCTAATTAATCCCTGGATCAATACTGAACAACTGTGGTGTTGTTGTTGTTGTTTAAAAATGCAAATCTGTAGAACATTTTTTTAACGGCTTACCCTAAAACAACAGCAACACTTTCATATTGTGCAACAACTTGAAATGCTACATCTGTGTTCACACTCAGCTGTTCATAAAAGGACACTTTCGTGAAAGATGCTAACAATAAAAAAAGTTTTTCCAAAGCACTCTTTAAAATCATGTGTGCATGTTTAATTGTCAATTTAGTGTGGAGAACAGCCATTTTTAATGTGAACTGTACTTCCTAGAAGTCTGGCTATTTAGTTGCAATGATGAAAGGTAAAGGTAAAGTTAGATGGTCGCAAATTTTGCCTCCTGTTACCTGGCATGATCTTAAATATGTAGTACTTTTTTAAAAAAAAATGTTTAGGGGTACTCTCATTTTCCTACTCATATTGAAATATTGCCACTCGATGAGGCCAAACTAAGATTCACAAAATGTTTAGGGGTACGCGTCCCCCTGTGTCCCCCCAGAAAAAAGCACTGTAAATATGGCATGCCTTTTCAGACACTAGATGACATCCCCACTGACACCAAAGTGGGTCATAGCGTCTGGGTTCAACTTCCTGAGGATGTAGCCTCTGCTGCCCTTGGAATAGGGTGCAGCGAAAGAATGAAGTATTTGTAAGAATGCTTACCAATGTTTGCTGACTCAAGCCTAGGTCTCATTGAGTTTGACTGGATTTACCCCCCAGAAAATGTGAATAGAACTGTAGCCTTAATTTACCACCTGAGCAAGAATTGTCTGAGGTAAGATTCGAAAGCACATCAATGTGCAAGTAGATAAATAGGTACCGCTCCGGTGGGAAGGTAAATGGCATTTCCGTGCACTGTTCTGGTTTGCCAGAAGTGGCTTAGTCATGCTGGCCACATGACCCAGAAGCTGTACGCTGGCTCCCTCGGCCAATAAAGCAAGACGAGCGCCGCAACCCCAGAGTCGGTCATGACTGGACCTAATGGTCAGGGGTCCTTTTACCTTTACCTAAGATTTTCATGCAGACATAGGAAATGGAATGAATATGATTCAGCCAAAATCAAGCATTTACAAATTCTGTTGAGGTACATCCTGAAAGCAAAGCAAACCTTCGAAGTCTCTCATATTGCAATCAATGGGGTTTAAACATTGGGAACTTGGCCTGGATCGTGTCCATGGAACCTGGTTTTCATTGCCTCCCATGAAAGGCGCGTAATGCCTTTCTAATCCCAATACAGAAGGTATGTCATGCAGGCATTTCCAGTGAAGAATACTGGCGTCTGTCGAGGATATTACTCGCAGGCTCTGCGGGTGATGCAATGATCAGATGGAACCTTTCATCAGATCCCTAATATGCCGTCCTGTCTGCTTTGCCAGAACTCATTCCTGAATATTGTATGCAGCTCTAATCCAAGTCTAAACATCTGAGGGAGATATGCCATTGCCTACATCAAAGGCAGCAGACTTCAGTTTACATTGGAAGAATGACTCCATTTAGCAGCGTCAGGCCAATAAAAATGCGCATGTAATGTGCCGCAGCCTTGGGGCCTGTCTGTTGGGGGAGGTGGGGGGGACCCCTTTTATTGCTCATTATCATTTAACAATAGCAAAAAAAGGAAGTTATCCCAACTTCAGAGGGAAAAGAAAAGCTTGTATAAAAAGCCTTTTGGCCATTTGCAGATCCTGCAGCCGTTTCACGGGGCTCTCTTGGGATAAGTTAAAGAAGGGAATTAGCCTACAGAACCAGAATGAGAAAAACATATTAGCAGGGTCTTTACTCTCTTTTTTTTAATGCAGTGCCTGGTGTGTGAAATTGAACCTCTCCTTCAACTTCAAAATCAAAGCTCGTTCTATATGAGAAGTGGAAGTCCCAAGCCAAACCACTTGAGGTTTCCATTTGGCTTTTCCGTAAGCAACCATCTCTCTCCATCTCCTTCCCAGTGGGCTATTGGAAATCTCTGGGTGGTTGTCAACCAAGTTTTACTCAAGAGTAGACCGATTAAAATGAACATGACCGATGGTGGAATTCAACGACATGTTAAGGGGTGTGTGTTGAGCAAAATAAGGTCCTTTCGCACAACAGGTCTTTCCCCCCTATTCTCCCCACCCCCATGTACCCCCCAAACCTATTCCAGTGGTTCCCCCAACCCTCCGGGGCAGATATAGGAGGAGCACAGGGGGGGGGAAGTTCCATTGTACAAGCAGATTTTGTTCAGCTTGGGCAACAACTTAGTTGGATCCAGCCCTACGTCAGACCCATTAATTTTGATAGGACTACTTTGAGTAAAGCTGAGTTGCATGCCACCCACTCTTTAGAAGGAAAGGCAGTGAAGGAAGGTTGCATGGGGGGGGAATACTCTTCCTCCCTCGCTGGCCTATGTTTTGGCAAAGCAATTCAGCAATGCCAGAAGAGAATGGAACCTTTCTAATACAATCTTCTAGACTATAGGCTACTTGGATGGTGCTGTGGGTTAAACCACAGAGCCTAGGACTTGCCAATCAGAAGGTCAGTGGTTCGAATCCCCACGACAGGGTGAGCTCCCATTGTTCGGTCCCTGCTCCTGCCAACCTAGCAGTTCAAAAGCACATCAAAGTGCAAGTAGATAAATAGGTACTGCTCCAGCGGGAAGGTAAACAGTATTTCCGTGCACTGCTCTGGTTTGCCAGAAGTGGCTTAGTCATGCTGGCCACATGACCCGGAAGCTGTACACTGGCTCCCTTGGCCAATAAAGCGAGATGAGTGCTGCAACCCCAGAGTCGGCCACGACTGGACCTAATGGTCAGCGGTCCCTTTATGCTTACATAGTGTTTAAATGCATGGGGTGAATGTGGCTTGAGTCCCTTTGCCACCATAAGCTCTCACAAAATCCACTTTCATTGTCCAGCTGTCAATTCCCACTCCACAGGTATATAAGTTAAGAGTGCATGAGGAGCTCATACAATTAGGAAAACAAGTCAAACAACTGCGAAGAACAGCCCAGAACAATACAGAAGAGGCAGGTCCCACAAAAAATACCTTAAACATCAAAAGACATGGTGAAGAAAGGCGACGTTAATGTTTGGTGGCACTATGAGGGACAGAATTTTTCATCAGGCTTTTCTCTCCCAGCTCTGCAATTCGGTGCGGTTTTGTGTCAGGTTGCTTTGACAAATCACCAGATGCACTTTTGATTCAGGGACTGGTAGCATATTGATGCATGTTTTCCTCCCTCCTCCCTTCCCCACGCCAAGCTTCTCAAGAGGGGGAATATCCATCTCCTTTTCAGCAGTCCAGCTTCACTTCTGATTTCAGAGTCAGGTCATCTGCCAGAAAGAAAAGGTAGAAATCGAAATGGATACCCTGAAATCTTCCTCTCCAGTTTTATTTAAACCTCATTTGTATGACTGTAATGTCTTTTGTACCATGAAAGATTGTTCAATTTAATCAGGGGGTGGGTGGGTTGGAGTGGGTACATGAAGAGAGAAACAACTAGGGTTAGGGCAAGAAGCATGGCTCGTTCTGCACTTGAAGGCAAACTTATGCAATCAATTTCTGAATCAATTTGTGAACTGAAACACATCCGTACTTTGAAATTTGCACACCTCCAAAATTTGCAGCACAGTTCTCCAGCCAATTGCCGCATACAAAAATGCATATTCTAGGGTAAAATGTGCATTAAAATGCAAATATTTGGAAAAATAGCATATGTGATGCATTATATTAGAGAGAATTGGGGTTGAACCTAATGCTGGTCCTACTCAGAGTAGACCCATTTAAATTAATAGCCATGGCTAACTGCAGTCCATTAATTTTAATAGGTCTATTCTGAGTCAAACTTAATTGCGTAAAAGCCATAAGAAGAGCCTACTGGATCAGGCCAATAGCCCATTGAGTGCAGCATCCTGCTCTCACAGTTGCCAACCAGATGCCCCTGGGAAGCCTGCAAGCAGCACCAGAGCACAAACACACCCTCCCCTCCTGAGATTTACAACATTTAGTATTTAAAGGCATTACTGCCTCCAACTATGGCGGCAGAGCAGAGCAGTCATGGCTAGTAGCCTTATCCTCTGTGGTTTGTGAAAATATAGTAGGCAAAATCACATATTAAAAGATGTGTACATATTTGCAAACTGTTGTGAAGTACAGAACGAAAACTGGGGAAACGAGAAACTGAGAGGAGCCAAAACGGGCCGATCCACCCATCCCTCACAACAGCACAGCCTCAGACTTCTGCTTCCCTACTGGAGGCCGGCGTTTCTGTGAGCCGTTCCCAGAGAGCTGCATGGGTCCATCTTGCTTCACTGAGCTGGAACAGCCAGTCTTTCAGTGAGCACACACATTAAGGCCCTCTGGTTGCGCTCACTATAGCAACCCTCTCCCACCCAGCCCTTTCTTCTCATGACGCTTTGCGATTTAAGAAGCACCACAGCCTATTATACTTCCTACCACCTTCTCTCCTTCAATTCTACCATTTGCTAAGGAGCAAGTGGGGTTCTTGTTGTTTTTGCTTTTCTTCCTGGAAGGTTTCCTCTTCCGAGTGGAGCAGAAAATTCTGCTTCACGCACAACACACACACACACACACACAGAGAGAGAGAGAGAGAGAGAGAGAGAGAGAGAGAGAGAGAGAGGACCAAAGGTGGAAAACATTTTTCTGTCACTGACCATTATAATTTCAACAGCCCACATGTGGGTCAAAGCTCACAGGATCACAGTACTGATGTAAAAGACTTTGCTCTTCTATTATATTATTTGTTTGTTTGATTTGTCCTGCCTTTCCTCCAAGGAGCCATACATGGCTTTCCCCAACTCTCCATTTTACTCCCACAACAACCCTGTGAAGTAGGTTAGACTAAAAGGCAAAGACTGGCTCAGGATCACCCAGTGAGCTTTAAACCCTGGTCTCCCAGGTCCTAGTCTGACACTCTAACCACTATACCAAGCTGGCTCTCAAATGCTGACACGGGAATTCCAGCTTTCCCTTCCCTTTTTTATTCTCCTACTAGGGACACTAGTCAACAATGTCTTAAAAATGGATAATTTGTGGACATGTCCTGAGGTACAGGTGGGGTACCTCAGGCAACGAAGCCAAACACAATCCTCCAGTTCTCACTGTCCACTCCGGAGGCTTCTCCCTAAGCCACACCCCCTCTCTCCAGGCCACACCCCTCACCAGCCCTGCTCCTGTCTGTCTGCATTTCTTAGTACAGAAAGTATTGATCGGATATGTAGAGATCTTTTCTATTCTGATTAATTCAAGAGGGTTCTGGAAGCTTCTCTGCGTGAAAGAAACAAGCAGAATGTTCATGATGTTTGGATTATTCCTTCAGAGAATCTGAGTACAGCTGGCTTAAACTAGTTCTGTTATCTCTTTCTGTCAAGTTCATGCTGACTATAATAGTATGGCCAGAAGGAGCCTGGGTTTCACTTTCTTTCTGTCTTCTGTCCTTCTGGTGTGGTGTTCTGTATACAGTGTTGTAACAACAACAACAACAATAATAATTTATACCCTGCCCATCTGGCTGGGGGTTTAGACTTATTATAAGTTATTGTAAGTTTCAGTTAAGTCTGCTGCAACTGGATTTCTTATGGACAGTGCCAATCCCGAATGTATTGGATTTGTGAAAATTATGCTCATTTGCCTTCAGTAGCAGTAAAGCTCTGCTGGATAAAATATTAATTGCCTCTGGTCTATTTTGGGGGAATCCTGCAACATGTTTAAGTTTTTACTCTGTTAACTATACATTGGAATCTACTCTGGATCAATATTGAGTAGAATTCCATGACAGCTCCACCCTTTCCTCAAGGGCTGGTTGGGATGTGGTCCTTGCACTCTGCAAATGCTTCTTGCTTGCCTGGTTGGAGGATGAAGAAATGTGGGGGGGGAGTCAGGGACAGCCCACCCATTAGCCACAGCGAGACTTGGATTGGCACACCCTCCCCCTGGCCCACCTGTCCACCAACCACATGTCATTTAGGACTAGGAGTGCCACTGCTACTTTGTCACTGTCACAGAGCAGGCAGCAGCACTGCCACAAGGCTCTCCAGCGGTGACTGGTCACTCACATTGCAAGGAATCATGAGAGAGGTAGCCTCAAAGAGTGCCTTCACTGCTGCCACTTTGTCGACAAAGGCTGCTTGAAGTTTAATAGTAGGAAGAACAGCCACCACATCCACAATCCTTCACTCAGTCTGGAAAGACTGGGAACATAGGCATTGTACGAGGGAGCCATTGTTAGGTGTGGGGCTCTGGAGAGACTCAGCATGACCTTTCTGCCATAGCAGGGGGGAGTGGCAGGTGGGTGGTCAGCACTGGAGAAGATAGTGACCAAGCAGGACTGAACTCCTTGCACATCAGATGGTGGACAGTGTGAGAGTGTGTGTGTGTGTGTGTGTGTGTGTGTGTGTGTGTGTTTCAGTCGTGCTTTCTGGAGGAATGGGCTTCGTGAGCAGCCACATCTTTACCCCCTATATGATATCAGGTGTAGGGCAAGTGTCTGTGGTTTGGAGAATGGAGACACCAAATCGGACCCCCGGGCCAGCTTTCAACCCTAAAGTTGCAGATTTCAAACTGGTACCATCTTCAGTGAGAGATTTTTACCACAGGCCTCCTGGCTTGGGAACGCAAGTAGATTTGAGTAAATCTGTGAGACTTACAGCACTTCTCTCTAAAATTGCTCAGCTGAAAGTGAGGAGTAAGATTACCCTGAAGTCAGCTGCGGATCTCAGATGTCAGGAAAGGAAAACCAGAAGAAAAATGAAAGGGGTGATTGGTTATTATAGCAGCGAAAATCCTTGATCTCTACCTGTCAAAATAGAGCTGCCCAAATCGAGATCCATCTCATTTCCACCCAAATTTGGCACGTCGCTGGCAAGCGTAACCCCCATATTAAAAATGTTATAAAAACTATTAAGTCATGTGGAAGAGTAGCGGGTTGATTTTGCTGAAATAGAGACGGATTGGCTCAGGGCTCATGGGGAACAACCCACATTAAAAGATGAGCCTAAGAGGCAGACTTTCTGGATCTCAATCATGACAGGCAGGAAGAGCTATTATCTTGATGATGAGGAACTGCTTTTGTGGGGCAGGGAGGTTGATAGAAGAAGCCAAATTTACCTCAGCAGAGCTGCTCAGTGACCCTGTGCTGCTCAAGTGTAGACGGGCCTAGAGGGAGAGGGGAAAACTTTCTTGGCTGGTGCCATAGACCAGGCCTAACATATTTTAAAATGGATCTGGAAGCTTCCGTTCCAGTCACCAAGCACAACTGCAGGCATGATCTTTCAGGCCAAGAATTTCAGTGGTAACTGTGGTTGTAAGTTGTAGCCCACATCACTAAGCTTAAAAATTCATGTTGGATAAGGAAATGACGATCATGATTTTAAAAAGCAATTGAGATATTTGATATATACCGGTTTTATGCTTTTGATATTTTATGAGAGGGGTGGAGAGCCTGCTGGGTCAGGCCGATGGCCCATTTAGTCCAGCATCCTGTTCTCACAGTTGCCGATCAGATGCCTGTGGGAAATCAGTATGCAAGGTTTGAGCAAGCGATCTGGAACAGGACCACAAAGAGATAAAACGCTGTAAAGTCCCCATCCCCACTCCCTGTGCAGCTATTTGCTTTGCATAATAGATAGCTGCATTTTAGTACAGCTGGCACCATGTGTGCCAAACTGAGAGCCTGCAAGGAAAGATGACGTTGGGGTAAAGGTCTCAACATCCTCCTATGTGGATCTTCTTTTTGTGCATGGAGAGTTGCAAGCTGCCCACACAATGGATTAGGTTTGCCAGGTCAGAAACATCCTAGACCCTGAGGTTTCAAAGCCCAAACCTGAGACCTAGAGGAGGCCCCTGGTGATGTCACAGGTGGAGGCAACAGGTGATGTCACAGGGGCAGGCCCTGGAGATGGAAGTTCAATGGAAGAGGGAAGTGGAGGAGGGCAGACCCTCCTCAGAGCCCAAAAAGGACATCAGTGAGGGTAGAGGAAGCTACAAAGAGACCAGAGGCACAGTGGAGCTTTGTTTACACTGCTCAGCCTCCCTGCCTTACAGCTGACACATGGGGTAGTGCAGCAAGAACCGCTTTCCCGCACAGCCTCCAGCTGACCCCGGAGCTTCATTCTGGTTGTGGATATTTTTGGATACAGTATTTTTGGTATGGATTGACGAGAAAGTGGCAGGGAAGGCCTTTAAAGGGTGTTTAGAGGGTGCTTCCGGCTTTATGCAATTTCACTTATGCTCATGGGGGCCCAGAACATAACCCCTGCATAAGTGGAGGGACTCCTGTATTATATATCTTTTATTTTTCATTCCCAGCTGTCTTGCAAGTGGGTGGGTGGGTGGAAGATAATGTTCCATTGAATTCATATTAAAACCCTGATAACTCAAAGGTGGCTCTTTTAAATTTTGTAGTCAGATGGTCCTTTGGTGGTTGCTCTTTCACGAAGCAAATTAATCGAGGACAACTGTAGCTAATATGATCAGAGGCGACTGTGTGTGTCTTAGATGCGAGAGCTCACAGCAGCCAGTGGATCAGAAATGGCCTGCCCTGAATGGGACCTCCTATACAATGAGCCCAGTAAGATATGCACATTTTAACACCCGCTTAACACTGAGACAATGCCATGGCTTTTGTTGCTTAACACAGAGGAAAGATTCCGATAGTGGGAATTCCGGGCTCAAAAGCGGTGTTCTTTCAGATGTGGTGCAGTTTGCCTAATGACCCGGGTACATAGCAAGAAAACGAGGTGGAAATTTTCCCCTTAAAGAACCATCTTTCTCCTTCTCCCCTTCTCTGTCTTTTACACACACACACACACACACACACACACACACACGGCAGATAACAAAAGGAAAATGCCGCACTCATTTCCTAGCCAAAAGAAATGCTGAACTGAGTAATCACAATGGGAACTATTGGAGAAAGAAAACTCATGCAGCAGGCTGCCCAGCCTTTAATGCTTAGCTCAGCAAGATAATAAACCACAAACTCATAGTTCTGTGGGCAACATGGTAGGGACAGGTCTAGAGCTGAAACCAATTATCCTGAAAGTCTCCTAATTTTGTCCTTCCATTTTTGAATTCACATTTTGAATATGCAATGCTTAATTCCGAGTTTGGACACTTGAGACCTGTTGACATTTCTTAAGTGTTTTATTTTTTAAATTAAATTTATTTTTGGCAAGCGTCAGATAAGAATTCCCATAAAATGTTAACTCGCAAATTCTAATTGAAACTGCAAATATACCAAATGCTGTAAGGTTTTTAGAGAAATACTTTATGCCAACTGTCAAGTGCAATCAAATATGACATGGGAGAGGTTTTTGAATTGTTTGACGGCAAACTATCGACTCTTTCCAGAGGGGTAGCAGCCAAGTCAAGCAAACTCAACAGAGAGTCTTGTGGCACCTCAAAGATTCATAACTTTGACTGAGGTATATAAGCCATAAAAAACAATAACAAAAGGTGTTGCCTTTGCCTGTGGACAAGCTATCATTTCTCTCCTCCTACAAATGACCCAGACGCAATGTCATTCTGGGCGATTTTGGGAGGAAACATGGTGGCCAGCCCAAAAGCATGACTACCAGGACTGTACATATATACACAATTGGGATAACCCTTTTTTAACCAAGGATGATTCATGAATGACTTGGATATGCAGTCCAAACCAACTTTGGGGCCTTGAACAGTGTTTGATTAAACATGCAGCCCAGCAGGAGAATGTTGGAGAAGATGCACCATGGCCTCCTTCTCCTTGTCCCCAGACCGCCCTCTCCCACTTTGGGCAGTCCCAGTTCACTCTGGGTTGACCCAGTCCGGCCCAAGGCTGCCTCAACCTACTATGACTAAATCCCAGGTTTACTCAAATTGGCCCAGTTCGGTTTGGGATTTGGCTGGAGCTGGTACACAGCCATAGTGGCTATACTGTTGTCACCCACCTCACCCCCAATCTGGTTGACTGTGGCTGGGTCCTTTGGGCAAGGATTTGGTTCAGTTTGCATCGAAAAGCAAACCTACAAAATCCACCCTTTTCTAAACAATAATTGAGCAGAAGAAACACAGCAATCCTTCAAAATGTGCTCTTTTCTTAATGTTGCGATGCTGTTCTCTGGCCAAGTCATGCGTCCAAAAATGCATTACATTCAGGGAAATGGTTTTGCATAGATGGGTCTGATGCGGCATAACAAAATATGTACACTATGAGAAATTCACACTGAAATCTGGATGAATTTTCATGAGGACTTTTAAAAACACACACCAAGAAACAAATAAATCACAAGCATATATGGAGGACTAAAGTTAAGACTGGAATAATGAGAAATTGAGAGAAACCAAAACGTACAGATTTGCCCATTTTGGAGGTGAAAGAAATGGCAGCCAGCGGTCCAAGAGCAGATCCCAGCCCAGTACTGTCTTCTCTGGCAGCAGCACTCCAGGGTCTCAGGGAGAGGGAATTCCCATCTCTTGGCTGCTGCTTTCAAATGGAGACATTAGGGATCACAGCTGGAACCTTCTAGAGCAAAGCGCATGCTCTGTCCCTGACCTTTGATGCCTCCCCATGAAGGAGACCCCTCATTAAAGCACGGGGCTCTTGGCAACCTGATTTCCCTTTGCTTGCTTTCAATTAAGCTGCATTTGTGGGTGGCATTTTATTTTCAGAGAGGAATGTACAACAATTGACCCCCATAGTGACGCCATTTCCTCTCAGAGGAAACTCTTGAGGAAGGAAGGTTATACACAAACAAACTTCCATTCAATGAAGCAGTGTGGGTCATAACTGGACCTCTCCTTTTTTTCAGCTCATGGCTGAGGCCAGGCCAGTCTTCCTGTTCATAGAGTTCATGGCTGATCACAATCCTGCTTCGCTATCATTTAAGCATCCAGTTCGTGTACATCTATTTTCTTCGTAGCGTGCAGATGTATTCCATTTCCCTGTTGCCGTGGAACACAGCCACAACTGCAAACAGAGTTACATAAATGGCCATCTGTGCTTCGAAAACTGCTGACGCACATTATTGCTGGGTGAGATTTTTCACCAGTTAGCAAAATCAAGCCATTAATACATCTGAAACGTCCTTGAAATCAAGGAAGAAAAATCCTGAACAGAGCTATCTCTGCAGTAAGTATTTAGAGGATGGTATACTAATGCAAAGTTGGACGAAGTCTCCATATCCCTGTAGAAAGTATATAATTTTATTGATTTATTGCATTTTTATCCACCTTTTCTCCAAGGCACTCCAAAAGGTGTACATGGTTCCCCCCCCCCCCATTTAATCCCCACGATAACCCCCTGAAGTAGGTTAGGCTAAGAAGCAGTAATGGGCCCAAGGTCACCTTGTGAGCCTCATGCCTGAGAGGGGATTTGAACCCTGATCGCCCATATCATAGTCCAACACTCTAACCACTCCACCCCACTGGCTCTCTCTATACTTCTCCAAAGGTCTCGGTTTCAGCCCGTGTTCAAATCATCCCCAGCAGAGAAGTTGGGAAAGCCCAGAGCCAAAGATGTGTGCGGAGTTGCTGTGGACAGATAGCACTGAACTAAATTGACAAATGTTCTGATCCAGTATAAGGCAGTATATATTGGTTGTTAGCATGGGAAGAAACTGGCCCTAAATCCAGATAAAACGGAACTGGTAATAGTGGGGTGCTCAGTGGACCAATTACATGGGGAAAATTTCAACTATGGGTGAAAATGCACTCTTCTGTAAGGATCAGGGTCATGGCATGGAGAACGTTCCTGCCATTTCTCCTGGATTTCCTGTGGTGGCTTTCATTTTCTTTTGCGCTTTTCCCATACCTTCTCTTCAACAGGATTCAACCATTCGTGATTCGTCCTTCTTCACAGATAAGCATTTCATCATCGTTGTCCAGGTTGTGTTCAAGATATCAATAACCCTGAAGATTTACATGGAAGCATGGACTAGAAGCAAGTTCAGCTGGTTGGATGGAACAACTGTAGCCTCTTCCTATTGTTTCTTCCTACCCTCAAATACAGGTCAATACCTTTTCCAGTTGTTTTAATTGGCCTTATGCAGCATAAAATTTCTCTCTGTATGCAATGTTTCAAGAGTTGCGGTCGGCTTTCTCATGAGAAGCAACACAGAAGTGTTGAAAAATGAAATAAACTAAATAAAATTATCAAGGAACTATTACCGGGTCACACCCCAAGTTCCAAAGTAAATTTATTTCTTGTTATTTATTAGTCATGTTTTTATACTGCCTATCCAACTGTGCTCTCTAGACATTTCACAGCATGCTAAATTCAAGACACATTTGCCTGGCAAAGCAAAGATCAGGATAAAGATTAGCTCTCAGCCTTCATTTATGTTTTCTCAAGCATGCTAGTATACAGCTCACTTTCATTAGGGCCACATCTGCACTATATATTTAAAGCATTATAATCCCACAGCCATGGCTTCCTCCAAGGAATCCAGGGAATTGCAGTTTGTTACAGGTGCTGAGAGTTGTCAAGAGACCCCTATTCCCCTCATTCAACTACAATTCCCAGGGTTCCCTAGGCAAGAGGGATTCATTGTTAAACTACTCTGGGAATTGTAGTTCTGTGAGGGGAATTGGGCTCTCCTAACTCTTGACACCCTTAATGGGCTACAGCTGCCAGAATTCTCTGGTGGAAGTCACGACTGTGTGGTGGCCTAGGTCTGTAGTGGCCTAGTGAGGATGTGGCCTAGGTCTGTCGAAACATTGATATGAACCTACTCAAACCATTCGGTCTTCATTTGAAGTCCTTTTCTGGGTGCCCCTGTGAGGGAGGTTTCGAGGCTTGCAAACTTTCTCAACCTTTTCAGTTCTGCTTCCTCACTTATGAGATTCTCTTCACAGGGAGGCCGATCTGTTTCCATCATTAACATCCTTGTAACACCAGGGAACAGCTTTTTTCTTGTCCCACACATTTGACAAGTTATGGTGATTTTGGTGTCTACTACACAGCTGGCACTGTGGTCTAAACCACTGAGTCTCTTGGGCTTGCCAATCGGAAGGTTGGCGGTTCGAATCTCCACAATGGGGTGAGCTCCCGTTGCTCTGTCCCAGCTCGTGCCAACCTAGCAGTTGGAAAGCACGCCAGTGCAAGTAGATAAATAGGCACCGCTGCAGCGGGAAGGTAAATGGCATTTCTGTGTGCTCTGGCTTCAGTCACAGTGTTCCGTTATGACAGAAGTGGTTTAGTCATGCTGGCTGCATGAACAGGAAAGCTGTCTGCAGACGAACACCAGCTCCCTCAGCCTGAAAGTGAGATGAGCGCTACAACCCCATAGTCACCTTTGACTGCACTTAAACGTCCAGGGGTCCTTTACCTTTTACCTTTACTGCTTTCCATTGGACCACACCAGTGAGGCTGAGAGGGGGGTATTGTTGTCTAGGCAGCCTAGGATCTCCATACACACTGCCCAGGCTTGTGCCCTGGGAAGGTCACTTCAGTGCTGCTAACATAGTGGTTTGCCTTCACCCCCAGAGGTGCACTCCATTGTCTCTCAAGGCAGACAGCAGTGTGTTTTGCTGCTGAAATTATTGCTGTTATTTGTTTCATAGATTACCGTATGGCTTTATTTCTTTTTTCTCTCTAGTTTCACGCCATGATTTAGGTTTGCAAATGTTGCAAGTGACTTGGAGCCAAGAAACTCATATGTTGAATAAATCAGTGCCCTTTGCTAAATTTGAAATTCTATTAGATACTATGCTGTTAAAGGGGGGCATTCTATGTCGTGTCTAATAGAAGACCTCTACCACCATTAGAATTTCACATGATTCATTCAAAAATGAGAAGCAGCCATGCAAGGCAAGCATATTACGAAAGATGCCATTGTTCCTTCTGGAGTGTAAGTAAATTGTCTGAAGGAATTTCATTTCCATCTCTTGGGTAAATAAGATCTAACTTAGTTTCTACTGCTTTATCTTTCTATCTTAGTTATTCTTCTCTTTTTTTTCCATCCTCAGAAAATGTAAAGGTTTAGTGCTTTCTTGCCTTAGGAAAGGAATGTGGCTTTATTTTTAAAAAAACCTGCACTACTTAAACATTAAGCAGTTTCATTCACATATATACGCCTCCCTTTTTACAAACTCTTCCCTGTTTTGTGGCATTTGCTCTTTGTTGCATTAAGCAGACCTTCTGTTTGGCTGGAGACTCGGATTTCATCCCTCCAGCTAAGTCGTCCCATTTACAAATATTTAAAATATGACTTATGTCAACTCCTGGGAGGCCCGGCAGGTTGTGTACATACATACAAACCTCTAACTCGGTGGTTCTAAGCCAGAACAGCTATTTTGAGGTTAAATCAAGTCGAGTCAATCAACAGTTCAATAAAAATGATGGAGCCCCAAAGTCACATTCAAGTCAGCTATCTCAGCTTCAGAATAAATATTTTGCCACTTTAGAAGAATTCGGAGGATATAATCCTTCACTCCAGCCATCCATTAACCCAACACAAAGCAGCTGGTAAAAAACACAAACCCTTCGCAGAGACATTACTTTCTTCCTCCCCCTTCCCTTGCCCCAAGAGCAAGATGGCTATTCTTTCTTGAAAGGCACAGAGCATCTGAAACTGGTTAGTAGCTGAAACATCCCGGGTTGCTGAGGCAGCAAAAACATGACCCTGTAAATTTTCCTTCAGGGGATGTGTGTGGCGCATTAATTAACCAATCCAAAAAGCATGGCTTATATCATCGTGGGGTGCGTTTAATATCCCAGCTCCCTGCTTAATATTGAGGGCGTCAGCAGAAAGACACACGTCAGATGTAAGTTCATAAGGCTACAAAAAGAAATCTGGTTTGTGGAACAGAAGCTGAAGGGAAGGGTGATTTGAAGTGAAATATGATCAAAACTCCCAGCAGAAGATCTGGACTGAAATCCAGTCACCCTGGTTGGATTTCCACTTCTAAAGAACTGTCAAAGCACTTTATAAGAGATGCATGAAGTTATTTTCACAAACTGAGATGGGTATTTTCCTTTCTGATATTAGTCAAATTGACCGCTATGAGTTTATTGAGGTATAAAACAATACTTTTCTCAATATGCATGCACTTGAAGGAGCAATAATCCCTATTCATTCCATGGCCAGGTTGACAGGTAGACAGGGCCACACATGTCGATCACATGTCATAATAGCAAAAAGCTGATTGGCAGGCAGACAGCCCCACCCACCTGTTAAAGTTCAAACGGGCTGCTGTCAGGACCAGTCAGCTGATTAGTGCTGGGAGTGTGCTTCTGAAAGGTCTTGCTGTAACCACCAATCAGTGAGCCCTTCTGAAGTCCATTTGCTGTGCTATGTGTGGAGGGAGATCTTGTCAGGAGCCGGAGTCAGCGATAAAAGCACCAATGACAATGAAGTTAACTCTTTATTCAAAGAAACCAAAAGAGTGCAGGCCTAGTGATCACAACAACACCTCCCAGTAGATATTGCCCCAATGAAGAGGTCATAAGAACTGAAGGTCCCCACCTTCCCACTGCTCTCTAAGACTCCTCTACCAGTTATTCTGCATGTCTAGGAGATCAGGAGGGAGGGGAGACTCCCTGGATACTTCAGCAGCTTGCCTTATCTCTGTCTCCTGGCCCCCCTCCTCTTCTGCCTCTGAGCCTGGAGTGTCCTCTGACACAGCCTCTTCCCGCTCACTAAACCCTGTTGCTTCTTCAGTCCCCACAGTCGTTCTCCTCACAGTCTGCTCTCTGCTTCTGACCACCACCAATCCCCTGGCTCTGAACGTTCCTCCCTTGGGGGTTCCCCAGCTGGTGCCTCCCACCATTGCATCCAGCCAGTCCATCTCTCTCACACACAAACACACAAAGAGAGAGAGAGAGAGTTTCCCCAGCTGAAGTCCAAGTTGCTCTTACTGGAATAGCTTTCCAAGTTGTGCAGTAAGGTTCCTCCCCAGCTAAATCAAAAGAGAAACTACTAGAATAACACCATTGCTAGCTCTTGAGTAACGTTCCCTTTGGTGCAGGGGGCGGGGACCTGTTGGACTCCAACTCCTATCAGCTCTAGCCAGCATAGCAAATGCACATTGATGATGGGAGCTGTAGTCTAGTAACCTTTGGACAACCACAGGGTTTCCCAAGCCTGTTTTGATGCCAATTCTCATTGAATGGCTTCATGTAGGATCAGGACAGCAATTCAGGATGGGCTCTGATGTTACAAAAACCACAGTGTTCCTGCCAAATATGGCATCCCAGTGTCAAGTCTCCCTCCCGTCCCTAACAAGATGCTGGATTAGATGGGCTATTAGCCCTATCCTGCAAGTTTTTATGTTTTTATCTTACATTCCAACATGCAGAAGATGTGTTAAACTGATTCTTTTTTTAAAAAGGAGCTGCTGAAGATCTTCCTTGTTCCCCTTTCAGATATATGACCCCTTTACAATCGATCCCCAGCTTCTTCTGTGCCAAAGTATGCTTGCACTTTCTCCTTAACCCAAAGAATTCTTGTGGGGTGGTATGAAAACCATTGTTTACATGATTAGTCATCCTTGGTCTCTTCTAAATAGTAGGACGTATCATTTTACATATTTCAGATGCGCACCATTTGTTTTCTTGCGGTCGCTGATGGCTATCTCTCCCCAAACCAAGATAATTCTGTTTTCTAATAAAAATTCTCTCAAAATCCCAACAGTGTCCAAAATATGAACCAAAGAAATGTGCTCTTGATCTTATTTTAAGGGCATGGACCGGTTGTTGTAGAGTGAGCTGCATTCTAGCAGAACTCCAGATTTATAATAAAGTTAAGTTATGACAAGTTCTGGGACCGAAGCCAGATTCAGACCAAATCTAAAGTTTTTACAGGGGTGAAAAGGGTTTTGCTAGGGAGTCTAAATCTCCTGCAGAACGCCTGTTTTTTTTTGCATGTAAACATTCGTGGAAACAAATGGCAGGGGTTCCAATAAACTATCAAACCCCAACCCACCCTTTTTCATTTGTGACAAGACCATAAAAGAAAGCTTTATGGGGAAGGATAGACAAGGAGAAATGAGAATAAAAATGAATTCCATGATACTCAAATAGACCTCCCCATTATTTTGATAACCTGATATTGATTCCTAAGTGAAAAGGACTCTCCTCTTGCAGTGGATGTACTTCTTAGAAGATGGGGGAGGGATTCAATTCAGTTTATATTTAAAGACGAATGTACTTGATCTGCACCTCCTGAAACAATATGTGAAATGAAATGAACCCATTCTCTGAAATCCATGCATCTCTGGGGTTTCTGCCTTGCAGTCCTCCAGGCAAATCATGCATAAGAAAAATGCACATACGAAGGTAAAGTGAGCCTCCAAATTAGCATATATCAATGGAAATAACATCCAAAATGCATGATATTATGGAAAGTGTGACTCTAAAGAGAAAAAAATATGCTTTGCAAAAATGTGAATATTAGGCAGAATTGCACAGGAAGAAAATGTGTATGGTAGGAGAAATTTGCAGTAAAGTGCTGATGAATTTTCACAAGGACTTAAAAAAAATTGTGGTCATGTGAACTGAATCTAAAATGGGAAAAGTAGAAACTGAAACCCACAGTTTCACCGATCTCTATTGCACCTGCTGGGGAATTCTATTCAGTTGTCTTCCGGGCACAATTCAATGTCCAGGTTTAGGTCTATGCAGCCCTTACCAGCTTGAGTTCCTAAATACCTCTGTTCTTTTGAGATTGAACTAGGAGCTGTGCCCCTGCTCTCAGCAACCCCACCCCCACCCAACCCCTCCCTTTCCTCCTTGTCACCCCCTCCCTTTTCTTCTTGCCAAAGCCACCCCCTTGGGATAAGGGAGGGAGAGAGGATTGCTTTCTATCATTTTAACCTCACTTAAAGGAATACGTATTCATCGGTGGCCGGATATTAAGAACCCAAGCTGAGAAGACTTGACCAAACGTCTCTATGTAAAGAAAGGAAGGATAGGTTCTGAGCAAAGGAATGCAACTGGGAGCCAAGTCATTATTCAGCATTGGACAAAATTGTGAAATACATTTTCTGTTTCTTTTGGCATTGGACACAATAAACACCAACTGGGAACTGGCCCTTCAAAAGACAACTCACTGGGATGCCAGGCTTTGTTAATGTCATTCCAGTCTAGCACTCGCACCAAAGTATGTCATGCAAATCAACTCTCTCAGGGTAGGATTATGCCTTCTCCATGTTTCGCAAATATGTGCCTGCCAATCTTCATGAGTTCTGGAGGGACGTTTAGAGGGCAGAAGCAGTGGGTGAGAGGGAAGGGGTAAGTTGCATAGCAGGAACACGCTGATGAGAAGCCTTGAGTAGTCACAGGGTCTTGAACTGGCATCTAAACAATAACAATGTAGATGCTAGCGTTGTGCACCAAGTCGTGCATCCCAGATTCCAAAATGAATTCGGCTGATATGGGATTTGTCCAGAGCAAGTCAAGGCAGCCCCAATTTGCCCTGGATCAGATCCACCAGGCCTGTGAAAAATGGGCGGCAGCAAGGAGAGCTTGGAGAGGGAGATGATGCTTGAATGTCTCCTTGTCTCTCCCCCCTTGCTGCAAACCACATATTTAATTAGGGATTAGGACTGTGCAAGCACCCCAGTTCAAATTGCGGGTGGATCTGTCTGGTTCAGTTTGGAGACTAATCGGGATCACCAAATTGGGCCCTGAACCAAATCAATGGTGCTATAGATGCCTCATGAATCTGTTTAGGGAGAATGGAAAGGCCATCTCCTCAGCATACAGCGATAATCAATTGTTGCACATGCATGTGTGAACCAGTCCTGGAAGAGAGGCATTGAAAGACTCTGGGAATCTTCCAACTTTTCCTACCCTCTGCATGTGCAAGACACAACCATGGTGGTCCAAAATCAGGGGACACCTAATCAATGATTTGTGACCCTGTTACGGCTGCCTTCCTTCCTTTTTCCTGCTCAGAGTCACCCAGCTCTTCAGTAACACTGATAAAGATTTTGCAGATCCTCTGCTATTTCCTCAAATGCTTCAGTTTTTATATGGGATCCAGATTTGTTCTCTGGTGATATGGTTCGTCTAAAGAATGATGGGTGGGAGCAGTCAGAGACTGTTTAGTTTCTCCTCCTCCCATCCCATGACTACCTTGTTAGGGAGATCTCGCCTGTTGTAAACAAAGGAGGGTTGCCAAGGAATGTATCTGCCTGTTTGGAATAAGTAAAGGAAATACAAAGAACAGTTTGGATAGAGAGTAAAACACAGATCAGGGAGATCCCAAGGGGGAAAGG
Source organism: Podarcis filfolensis (assembly GCF_964270895.1). Classification (NCBI taxonomy): domain Eukaryota; kingdom Metazoa; phylum Chordata; class Lepidosauria; order Squamata; family Lacertidae; genus Podarcis; species Podarcis filfolensis. Next base: position 100,251,874 of record NC_139606.1, read on the forward strand.
ACCTATATCAAGTTTCATAAGCCGTGAGCTTGATTTCTGTGGAAACAATTCGCTCCCCAAGACAGGAGAAAGGAGAATTATGTCTGCACCAATAGGAACAATGAAGAAATCTGCTTCGGTTCACATTTTAACACAAACCTAACTAATTTGCACTTCCTGAAACAATGCATGAAGTGAAACACTGGTATCCTTTGAAACTTTTCCAAATTTTGCAATTTCAACCCAAGAAATGTGCTTCAAAAATCCTATATGAGGGGGAAGTGTGCACAAGAAAAACACAGGGAAAGTAACATTTTTTTTAAAAAGCCTTACAATAGAGGAAATTTCTTGGAAAGAACGTTTGCATTAAGAGCTAGGTGGAACATTGGTGGCTTGGTGAATGGCAACTTCCTATATTCCTTGCTATTTTATTAAACATGAACATAATTATACTCCACAAGTTTTGTTTGTGTTGTTTTCTTCAGTTGTCATTACAGGGAGGAGGGAAATCAATAACAATTTGCAAGAAAACTGTTAGGCACTTAAGACTTCTTAATATTGTACTGCATTCCTAATTGAGCATATAGTTGTGCTGTTCCTTGTAATTTGTCATTCCAGTACATGATAAACAAACAATTACTTCAGAATTTTCCTTCTCAACATTTGTTTGGCCATGTAAGCCAGAGGTTGTGAAACTGAGGCCTGCCTGGCGGGTGAATCTGGTCCTCTTTCCCCCAGGCCTCATCCCTCCCCAGGCCATATTGCAAATATTAATATTATGCAGCGACTGGATGTACCAATGCAAGGGTACTAGACTAGGCCTTCCAACTCTGCCATTCTAAAAACGGATCTACATATTTTGCATAAGGAAAGTCCTGCCCTTCCCCCACTTCAGCGCTATAAACCATGCTCTTATTCATTATTCTCATGATCAATTTATTTTTTACTGTTGTGTTTTGATCGGAGAATCCAAAGCAGCGTTTATGGAATCCACACGTTCTGCCAAGATTTTAGCTTGTCCTCCTCCAGCTGGCAGCCAGTGCTTCTATATGATTTATCAGAATAATTGCAGCACAAAGACAAGAGTTCAGTACTCTCAGGCTGTTCATGAATCGCAGCTACTATTGGCAGAGATAGTCCATGATTGCTGGATGCTATTTAAGTCTTGGCTGCGCCATAGGCCACATAGGAAGGACCACCCACGGTCATGACTAGATCCCTCTCCTCCATGGATCTATGGTCAACTCCTACATTTTCTATCACAAATGCACAGTGAAGACAACTTTCTGGCTAGGTGGGTTCATCCAGAAGACAGTCAACATACGAAGAGACCTGCTGGATCAGATCAAAGGTCCATCTGGGCCGTTGTCCTGTTTTTCTTAAGTAGCCAAGCAGATGCCTGTGGGAAGCCCATAAGGAGCCAATAGTCCTTTTCCATCTTTGTTACCAAGCAGCTGGTAGACCTACCCTCCGTTATTTTCCTTTCTTAAAACCACAGTGGCCCTTACCATGGATGCCATCTTATGAATTCCATGAGTTAAGGGTGCATTGTGTGACAACAAAAGTATGCAGAACACAAAACAGTGTTGTCCTGATTTAGAGATCCTGTTATTATCCTGGCCCTTACACCCAGGTCTGAGTGTTGCCCAAAAGAGGACTCCTATTCAGATTATTCACAAATCAACCCCCCTTAGGAGGGGAACACCCTCTTGTATGTTGTATCATTTTATTGTTGTTAGCCGCTCTGAGCGGTTATTATTATTATACATCATCCCAGCGTGATGAAGCAACACTCCCATCTTCCTCAAACACTGGGGATTATGCCTTCTGCTCCACAGCCATGCAGGAGCAGGCAATTGCAGAATAAGTTACAGGTCCTTTAGGGATTGCAGGCACGACCCCAGGGGGTGGAGGCACTGGAAGTGAAGACCTTGCCAACCTTCTTCAACCTTCAGATTACTCTGGCCCTTTGCTGAGACAACATCTTTCAAAGAGCAACTGGCAGAGTCTACTGGGAACTGGCCAGAGACCTGATTTGTATTTTAGGGTGGGGTTTTTGTTTTGTTTTGTTTTATAGTATTGTATTTTCTTTCTTAGATGTAGTGTGCCCTGGGACTTCATGGTGAAGTTGAGGAACAATTAGGGGGGGTTGGTTACTTTGATTTGCCTCACCTCACCTTGACTTCAAGAAGCTACCATCTCATTGCTACCAGTTCCTCAGCAAAGCTCTAGCAGAACGGGATAATTATGGACTTCCATAATTCCAGTCTGAACATGGAGCTCTGATGTCTAGAATGGCTTCCTCATTCATTCCAGTAGCGGAGTCATTTACATTTTAAGAATTAGCTAGGCTATCATTTTTATGAACTCTTTACGAGGCAGCAGTGGTTGCTCTATGATGGAGCTTGTGTTGGAAACTGTCTATTCAGCTCCAAACTCAACACTTCATCCATAAACCAAGGATGGCGAACTCCTGTATTGTCATGGGATATGCAGTTCTCCAGAAAACAGTCTGGGGATTGGAATTGTATTTTGTTGCACAATCTGACTTCTTCAAAATGTTGGGATGTGAATAGATGCTAGGAGATTATATATATTTATTAGATATTATCCTTCCTTCCTCACATTTGTGAGATCAGCAGAGTGCCGCCCCTTTGCAGTTTAAAAGGGAAGCTTAGGCTAGTTTTAGCTTTTTAGTTTCAATAATCCAGGATGCTCTAAGGCAGACTGGATTTTCCTGTTATTTCCCCCTTTTCTCCCCACAATCACACAGTCTTGTAAAAGGTAAAAATAACATTTACTCACTCAGAATACTTGCAAGAGATGCAGCAGCTTTCTTCAAGCAGACTTAAAATGGTCATTTAGTTACAAAAACGTACTGTACAGTGGTGCCTCGGTTTACGAACTTAATCCGTTCCAGAAGTCCATTCTTAAAAGAAAGCCATTCTTAAACCGAGGTGTGCTTTCCCTAATGAGGCCTCCCGCCGCCAGTGCCCTTCCACCATTTAGCTTCCATTTGTAGACTGAGGTAAAGTTTGCGAACCGGAACACTACTTCCGGTTTTGCGGAGTTCATATACCCAATAGTTCGTAAACAGGGCTGTTCTTAAACAGAGCTACCACTGTATTTAAGTCTAGCTTAAATGGAGTCTTGGCTTGGTGCTCAGACTACTGGAGAGTTCTCACATTGCTGGCAGAGTGGAAAGAGAAAGTGAAAGTGATAGAAAAGTGTGTACCCAGGCTGCTACATCCTCCCACTGTCAGAGCACAGTGGGAATGTCTCTCACAGAGACCTCTCTAGCAAACTTACAGGAAGACTCTGTGAGCTTCTGCTCCTAGCATGTGCCTATCTAGCAAAACTTGAATTGCTGGTTTGACTGCATTTTAAATATCACCCACAAAAATGGTACGGCAAGACTCTATTTATGAACTCTATAATAAATTGTTGCTTCATTTTGAGGGCCTTGCAGTTATGGAAGACACTTTTGTATGTTTTATGAAGCCACTGAGCTGCGAGATAGCAATTTACATGAAATGCCCATGGCATCTCATAGGTTCTCAAAATAGTTATGAGCCAGCACATTTTGCATAGAAGAACCAAAGAAGGAAAGAATATTAGCATGTGGAAAAGTCCTCAATGCTATTTTCCTCTCAAGTAAAACTGTGCAGCCCTTTTTTTTACCACACAAACACACACATATGGCAGAATCCTCCAAGAACCAGACGAAGCGGATTCTTGGCCCCTTGGCTCCTCCTGCCATAGTTTGTGGTTTAGATGCTCACCATTTCAGTCATGAATTCTCTCCCTCCCTCCCTCCTCTCTGCATCATTTCTTTTACAAATACGAAAAGTCTACGGTGAACAGCACTTGCCAGGAAAAGGGAAAAGGAAAGAATGTGTTCTTTCTTTCCTCCTCTCAGTCATTTGCTTCTCCAGGAACTCACTGGACAGTGTATAGCATAACATAACATAACATAACAAAAAGTGCATTTATTATGAAAGCATTTGATGAGAGGAAATAAGATGATATCTATCTACATCTTGAGGATCATAGGCATATACTGTTACTGACAAAGCCCTGGATGGCAGTCAAAAACCTACTCATCCCTCTCAAGGATACTGAAATGCTGCACTGCTCTGCCAAAAAGCCACAGTGATCAAAAGACATAAACAATGAGGCCTTTTAGGCTAATTAGTGCATTTCAATACTTCCCTAAGTAGTTTCATTAAAGAAAATAAGCTATAACTATTAAAATGGATTTTTAATAGTGGATCAGTCGCAAGCCTTCTTAAATTTATTTAAATTTAGAACTATTTCTTTCGGGGGTTGTTTGTTTTCCACGCTCTTAGCAAATTACATCGACAGCTGACCCAGTCATTCCTCTTCCTTTTTCTTTAATTCAGAGAACATACATTTCTGATGTGGTTCTGATTAACATGAAAAGCAAACTGCAAGGTTTGGAATGACAGCTTCTTTTTTATTTGCCCAAATTTTAAAGCACAGCCAAACTTGGGTTTTTTTATTTCAAATCAGGGGGTAGGTCATCAGCTATAGAAGGCCAAGCAAAAACACACATTTTGGGGCACCATGCTCTTGCGCGTCTGGATTTCCTGCTCCAACATGTTGGAGGGTATGCAAGCTCAGTCTGCTCATAGTCAGCTCCCTCCCACCACCATTCCCACCATCTTATAACCAGTTCAAGTCAGCTCCCTCTATTACTTGGTCTTTGTAGAGCACAGCAGAGAGGAGGATGGGGGGGGGGGACTAGAATTGGGACTCAGCTATACAGCTGCAAAAATAACGTTTTAAGTGTAGTGTATTATACAAATGTGACATGCCAACAAAGTTCCGTATAGTTAAAGCTATGGTTTTCCCAGTAGTGATGTATGGAAGTGAGAGCTGGACCATAAAGAAGGCTGATTGCCGAAGAATTGATGCTTTTAAACTATGGTGCTGAAGGAGACTCTTGAGAGTCCCATGGACTGCAAGAAGATCAAACCTATCCATTCTTAAGGAAATCAGCCCTGAGTGCTCACTGGAAGGACAGATCGTGAAGCTGAGGCTCCAATACTTTGGCCACCTCATGAGAAGAGAAGACTCCCTGGAAAAGACTCTGATGCTGGGAAAGATTGAGGGCACAAGGAGAAGGGGACGAGATGGTTGGACAGTGTTCGCGAAGCTACCAGCATGAGTTTGACTAAACTGTGGGAGGCAGTGGAAGACTAAACAACTAAACAACAACAATACAATTGTGACAGTCGATGGCGCTGGTGAGCTAATGGCAAATTCCATATATCTTTTAAAACTTCTTTTTTTAACAGCATTTTCACAGTGTTTTTAATATATGTGTAGATTCAGCCTTGGTTGGCTCTGCCTATCATTGGTTCTGTAGCCCCCCATGGTCTGTCTCCCTGCCTTCTGCCCTATCAGTTCCAATGAGCACCAGTCACCATGGACCAGATGGACAAATACACCAACACTGTATAAAGCATTCTTATAACTTCATCAGATTTAATGTCCTCGAGGCAACTTTCGACTCTTGAACATGGAAATGAATATTGCTGATGCTGAAAGAGTACCCATCCAAATACAATAGCTTCCTTTTTTCCACACACTTAGCAAAAAAGCAACTTCTTTATGGTAACTTCTAGACAGCCACTGGCCACTATCATATATTTTCCAAGAGGCCATTGGTATAAAGCTGAAAAGTTTTCTTTCTTTTTTTTATATAGAGGAAAGAAAGTTGTTGGTCCTTTTTAATATCAGTTCAAATCTGCTTTCTTGACTTCGCTGCTAGGAGTAATTATCAGTAAAATCATCGGTGACATTTGTTCATTCCCACTTCTTTTTTTTAAAAAAAGTTCATTCCCTCCTCCTTAAAAAAATAATAATAAATGTTTGCTTTCATGCAGCCTGCTTGGGGCTGCTTTCTTTTCCAGCAGGCCCACGCCCTGCCAGCAAGTGACCCTCCGACTCTAATTGGGAGAACCAAATCCCCATTGAAGTCCTGCATACCTTTGTTACCTCAGTGGAAACTTGCTGGCGAGGGCCACATTTGACATCCGAAGTCAATAAAAGGCAGGAGAGGGGGAAAGCTTTCATGTTCTTCAAGAGGACCTCTTTCTTTTCTTTCTTTTTCCAGTCAGACTCCAGCGGTGTCGGCCCTAATTCCCCCTCAGCAACAAAGTTAAACTTGCATGTGTTTTGGAAGCAACTGGCAGGCTGTTCTGGGCTCCTTTGCTAAGCTGTGCTAATATTCCACTATGCTTCATTTACTCTCATTCTCTCTCTTTTTAAAAACTTTCCTCAAATCTTAAACCAACGTCTCCGTTGTTCAAAGTTTCTTTATTCAGACAAGCCTGACCTCAGATATCCTCTCTTCTTTCTTTCTCTGCGCCTCAGAGAAGCCCCACTTATTCATACGGTATTTATTCATATGGTAACTACACGTATTCATTAAGTCATCTTAGTCCTCTGAACAAGGTCCATGCAGATTGAAACCTTCACTGCAATTTCTCAGGCTAGTGGTGGGGAGCTTTTTTTCAGATCGAGGGCCGCATTCAGCAACCTTCCAAGGGCCAGTCACAGGCAGGGCCAGGGGCAGAAGTGGTCAGAGCAACAAATGTAAGTTTAGCATTTCTAGAAGAGTCTGGTTTCTACAAACACTTATACCCCTTTCTCCGTCCTGAACCCAGGCAAACAGGAGGCACTAAAAAGGATATAACAAGAGCTCAGGCCACAAGTTTCAATATAAGGAATAATTCCTACTCGAGAGTTGAAAAGACAAACGTGTATATTCTGCTAAGAATAACAATTTGAAGCTGATAGTAAATTTAAACACAACGTGTAAGTACGATAGTTTTAAGGTAAAACGTTTAAGTACAGGAATGATGTAGTTTCAAATATGCAGTGATATAGTATAGAGACGCTCAGAGAAACGCAAGAAAACTTGGGAGCATTCCATTATCTAAAACGCATGTCGAAAAAGAAACATAAAAGAATTAAATGATACAGACTTCCAACAGATTTATAGTCCTCAAAAAACCGAGCTGAAGAAGGCGTTTACTCCAAAACAGGGCCCTGTCCTGGTCACCACTACTGAGTCGTACATCTGATTCACACTCCGGATACTCCTTTTCGGCCCTATTTGATTCTTTATTCCTTATTCTGATTCTATATAATATGGACTCCTTTTGACTGCCATTGAGACTTGTACAAAATAATTGTTGTGTACTGGTATTTCATGTACCTCTATACTATATCACTGCATATTTGAAACTACATTATTCCTGTACTTAAACGTTTTACCTTAAAACTATCGTACTTACACGTTGTGTTTAAATTTACTTAAAACTATCGTACTTACACGTTGTGTTTAAATTTACTATCAGCTTCAAATTGTTATTCTTAGCAGAATATACTCGTTTGTCTTTTCAACTCTCGAGTAGGAATTATTCCTTATATTGAAACTTGTGGCCTGAGCTCTTGGTATATCCCTTTTAGTGTATTTCCAAGCAGGAGGCACTAGCAGAATTCCAGGATAATCTCCAGTTAGGCAGAAACACTCCAATAGTGTGTGCAAAGCAGGGCGGCCAAGGAGTGTAGCTTAGGAATCTGTGTGGCCTGAGGAGAGTCCTGAGGGCCAGATAGAAAGAATTGGAGGGCCACATTTGGCCTCTGGGCCTGAGGGTCCTCTCCCTTTCTTAGGCCACCTAAACTCCTTGGTAGTGGCATTGATGATGACAATGGAAATGAGTAGGCCAAGAATTACCCAAGTGTCATGTTCTTTCTGGGACTTTCATTTCCGACTGACAACAATTAGGTAAAGGTAAAGGTACCCCTGCCCGTACGGGCCAGTCGTGTCCGACTCTAGGGTTGTGCGCCCATCTCACTTAAGAGGCCGGGGGCCAGCGCTGTCCGGAGACACTTCCGGGTCACGTGGCCAGTGTGACAAAGCTGCTCTGGCGAGCCAGCACCAGCGCAGCACACGGAAACGCCGTTTACCTTCCTGCTATAAAGCGGTACCTATTTATCTACTTGCACTTAGGGGTGCTTTCGAACTGCTAGGTGGGCAGGAGCTGGGACCGAAAGACGGGAACTCACCCCGCCGCAGGGATTCGAACCGCCGACCATATGATCGGCAAGTCCTAGGCACTGAGGTTTTACCCACAGTGCCACCCGAATTCCTAATTTGTCCCATCCCTGTCCCCCATTCTACACCATTCAGCAACAGGTGAGAATGAAGCTCCTGTAAACTAATTTATCACTATCATCATCATCATCACCATTATTAAAATTTCTACACCTGCCTTCATCCAAGGATCACAGGGCGGTTTACAATATAAAAACACAAAAATACATAACACCATAACAAACGAAAACAATAGCACGGCGTATTATTATTTATTAACTTTGTGTCATTCTGCCATGTAGATATTGTAGCAACTGATCTGCACCCTTCGGGCTTCACCCTGTCTGCCACTAGCACATGACCCCCAATAAGTTGCCCAGAATGGAATGTTCCCCCTGGTTTGAAAAACATTGCCCACCCCTGACCTAGAGGTATCATGGGGAGATGGAATGATTAAACTAGCATAAATCTCCCCTTAAATGGGGATAAGAAGGGAGAGCTGAACTTAGCTCCCCACTGGGAGCTTGCTGGGTAGTCTGGTGCTAACATTCTCCCAAGGTCTCCCCAATCCAAATCCAATTCTACACTGCCAATGAAAATGTCCAGAATAGAAATGACCGTTTCTTAAGTTTTCCATCATGCCAGGGTAGGATGAGTCTTGCCCATTAAATCTCTGTTCCTTCTTGGTTGCATTCTATTATCTTTGAATGCAGGATATGAGATATCTAGTTTCATTTTTCATGGGTTTCAAGCAAGCTTTCCCATGATAAAACCCCTTGTAGCTGGCAGGGAATCCAGGTGTTCAGGTGTGCCTTCCCTTGATCTCCCGCTGAATCTTATCGAAATGCTCAAGAATTTTAATTGCAGCCTCTTCCAGGAAAGGAGTTGGTTGCACAAGACCTCCCAATTAACTCTAATCCCACAACTTGCCTTGACCAGTATGCCACTGAGTCCCACCTGAAAAAACCTGGTGATATGGAAGTGCTGCAAGTCTGCATCCCCAATCACGAGCAAGGAAGCTGTGCTTTTAAGTTCCACTGGAGTCACGGGAACAAATTAGCTGTGATCTGAAGCCTTGATGATTTCAGTTGCATTTTTCTTGAATGAGGGTCTTCCTCAAACCTGCCTTGGGAGTTTTTAAGCAGAGGTTTGGGTGGCCATCTGCCATGGATGCTTCAGCTGAGATTCCTGCATTGCAGGGGGTTGGACTAGATGACCCTTGGGTCCCTTCCAACTCAAAGATTCTATGAAATATTTTGACCCTCAACCTGTAGAGATCATTTAACTTGAACCGGATGCTCATCGTCTCCCATTGGTTTTTCTCCCCCAGCCATCAGTTTGAAAGCTGCTCTGCCACCTTTTTGATGTTACGAACCAGCAGTCTGGTTTTGCTAAGCGTCTGGTTTTGATCACATATGACTCACCACTGCTGTGTCAAGAGATGCAGGCAAGTGTTTCATTTTAATCAGTCTCTCTGTTTTGTTTTGCTTCTAAGAAAGTGACACCGTCAGTGATGTTAACCTTTCAGCCAAGGGCTAGCATTAGCTTCTACTGGTATACAAGAATATCCTCATTCATTCCAATGCTGGGGCAGCAGGTGGGCCCAGTTCCCCATTGCTTTGCATACCTGTGCAGAATGTGGACGGGTCAAAAAGGCATCCAAGGGTGGTTCAGGCAATATAGATACTGGCAGATCTTGGAGTCTCAAATTTCAGCGGTGCCCTGTGCAACGCCAAAATCCAGTATCTCCCTGGCACTGCCCCTCACCTTCTGCCTTCCGTTGGGTGTCATAGTTGCAGTGCCTGCAGCAGCGCCCCAGAAGATCCGCACCCAGTGCAGCCAGTATGGCCAGTGGTCAGGGATGATGGTAGAGATGAACTCCAGCAGGATCTAGAAGGTCATGGTTCCCTATACCTGCTCTAGAGCCTCAGCTCCCACGACTGATGATCAGTGTGATGGCCTGGGAATCCGATTCAGAGGCTGAACCGGAGGAACCCCAGCCTGCACAGGAGTCCCCACCTCCAGGGCCGGCTGAGCTGGGGCGGGGCCTTGGTTCTGAAGCGCCTGCACCTGTGCTGGATTCTCAGGAGCAGGCACCAGGTGATTCCACTCTAGCTCCGGAGGTGATTGAGGACACAGTGCCTGCAGGTGCGCCTCTCCCGGCCCTGCCAGAGGAAGGTGAGTCTCCCCCTGGGTCCAGTAACCCTCCAGCCTCTCCTGAACTGCAGAGGCTCAGGGCAGAGAGGTGGAGGGAACTGGTTTCTCCCAGGAGGAGTGCTCGCCTTAAGGCCGGGAGAGGCGGGTCTCCTGAGGGCCGGGACCGCCCCTGGCCTCAGAGAAGATAAAGGCCAGTCAGCCCGGTCCCAGGTTGTGGGAGCAACGTCGTTGAATACCTGCTCCTGCCCGGACCCAGACCTGTCCTTCCAGTGTTCCCGTCCCCGCCCAGCTTCCTGCTTCGAACCCCGCCTCGCTCTTTGTGAACTGTTTCCAGACTCGTGACCCAGGACCGGACTTTGACCTCCCCAACGGTAACCTTCCCCCCCGGGACCAGCACAATCAGGACACTTGGAGAGCCATGAAGGTTGTCAGAAACACAAAGTAAAACCTTTTACAGTGGTACCTCGGGTTTTGAACATAATTCGTTCTGGAGGTCCGTTCTTAACCTAAAACTGTTCTTAACCTGAGGTACCACTTTAGCTAATGGGGCCTCCCGCTGCTGCTGCACAATTTCTGTTCTCATCCTGAAGCAAAGTTCTTAACCCAAGGTACTATTTCTGGGTTAGCGGAGTCTGTAACCTGAAGCGTCTGTAACTTGAAGCGTCTGTAACCTGAGGTACCACTGTTTATGTGATCGGATGGTGGGTGGCGTTCCAAATCAGCGAAGTCAGCATGGAAAGGAATGGACTGCAATTTGCTCCTTGTAGATCTGTCCACTATATCCATCTGATGATGGGAATTTGGAAGATACCATCATAAGGAAGTTGAGATGGGTTGCAGAAGAGGAGGGGGTGCTGCACTTTTACTCTTGAAGAAGAGGGAATTTCAGGAGGTATAGAGCAGCTCCTCATGCAAGCTGTAGCCAAGGCTGGCTCTACCATAAGACAGAGTTAGATAGCTGCCTCAGGCAACAGCAGATTCTGGTGCTAGAGGTGGGTAGCAACATGTTGGAAGACAGCTATGTGTGCCATGCAGCCTATCCTGTACCCCCTAAGCTACGGCCCTCAGATGTAGTGGAGGAGCCTAACCCATCACCAATATTGAACTCAGGGCCATAGCTAGGGGGTGGTGAGGTGGCCCCCTGCCAGGGGGCACAAAATCGCCTAAAAATATGTCCATAAATATAAATATCGATTATTGCCTCATAAGAAATGGTTTTAAATAGAGGGTGAATTGAATGGGGGGGGGTTGGAGAAGAGGTGGAAAGAAGAACTCATTTGTCCATGGCTAGGGGGCGCAATCTGGACTGTTCTGCCAAGGGCGCATGATCACCTAGCTATGGCTCTGATTGAACTAAGAGTCAACTGCCACCTTGGTTGGCTTTTGGACATGGAATGGGGACACCACATTGGCCTTAGCCTCAGGCAGAAAAATGTATTGGTCCGACACTGGCTACACGCGCTGAAATTCCCTCAACTGTTAACACAACTGTTAAAGCTGCAGGAGCCCCATCCTCCGAGGCATGTGCCCCACCCCCAGCAGTAATCTTCTCATTCTCTCCTCCACCTTTGCTATAGACAATGTGCATGGGGCTAGTATCCCCAGACTCACACCAAGCCTGAAACCTAGTATCCCCAAACCTCTTCCTCAAAAAGAAGGAAGGAAGGAAGGAAGGAAGGAAGGAAGGAAGGAAGGAAGGAAGGAAAGAAAGAAAGAAAGAAAGAAAGAAAGAAAGAAAGAAAGAAAGAAAGAGGGGAAGCCTGCTGATGGACCTTTCTGGTCTAGAGGATTTGTCGGATTAGAAAGCGTGCTGTGCTTGATTGGCATGGCATCAAAGAGCTGAGCTACAGGTTTTTCCTGAAGCACTGCAAGGAAGATGCTACCTGTCCTAGGATTGTGCATGCGATAAAGAGATTGGAGGGGCTGCCTCTAAGCATGCAGCATCAGCACAAGTCGGGACTTTCCCACAGACTGCGCGTGGAGTGGGTAAACCAGCCCTGACAATAACTTTTGGCCTGAATTGGTGAAGTATACTATGGCTGTGCATCAGCTCTGTGAAGGGGACTGAATAATGAGGTGCATAGGGGCGATTTGGGAGTCTCTCCCCACCACAAGCTGAATCGTGTCAATAAACCCCCAAGTTTGGATCAAGGGACCCCTTGCATTGCTCTATTTCTGTACTACCTCTGCACTTTTATAATTCTTAGATTTTCCTATATATGGCTGCCATCTTTTCCCTTCTAAGGACACTCTGGAGCAGAGAAGCAGCCACTGGGTGGGCATTACATGAATTGCATGCATCTGAATGTGTCTAATGGACCTCAGATATTCAGAATAGTGTAAGGTAAGTTTTCATAAATCTTCATGAAGAGCAACCTTGTGGAGCAGCGAGCATCCAAGCTCCTCACATATTTTAGAACCCTAGAAAACCAGGGTATGAAAGTAGAGGAGACCACCCCCAAGTTTGCCCTCCATGAGCTGGAAGGCAACTGGAACTGTGACAGATATCTCTAGAACATGCATAAATACCATATTGGGTTGCTTTGGTGTGGCATGGCTTCCATAACTCCCCTTACCAATATGTCCAAAATGCATGATTAAAAAATGCAGCTGTTGAGATGATGAAGGCACATCTGAAGCTTTCTCCTAGACAGGAAAACTCTCTGTGCCTTGTGACCCTGAAAGGCAGAGAAATGTTATGATTGCAGCAGTAGAATCATAGAATCATAGAATCATAGAGTTGGAAGAGACCACAAGGGCCACAAGGGCCATCGAGTCCAACCCCCTGCCAAGCAGGAAACACCATCAGAGCACTCCTGACATATGGTTGTCAAGCCTCTGCTTAAAGACCTCCAAAGAAGGAGACTCCACCACACTCCTTGGCAGCAAATTCCACTGTCGAACAGCTCTTACTGTCAGGAAGTTCTTCCTAATGTTTAGGTGGAATCTTCTTTCTTGTAGTTTGGATCCATTGCTCCGTGTCCGCTTCTCTGGAGCAGCAGAAAACAACCTTTCTCCCTCCTCTATGTGACATCCTTTTATATATTTGAACATGGCTATCATATCACCCCGTAATCTGTATGAACAGACCACTGATCTGTTGTCTAGTCCAGAGGTGAGGAACCTGCAGATGTTGTTGGACTATAACTCCCACTTTCCCTGATCCTTGGCCAGTGCAGGCTAGGGCTGATGGGAGTTGGAGTCCAGCAACTCCGGTAGAGTTGCAGGCTCTGCGCCACTGGTCTAGTCCACCTGACCCCAGCTCTGTGGGGTCTCAGGCAAGAGTTGTTCCTAGCTCTGTGCCTGGAATCCTTTTAACTGGAGGTGCCATAGATTGAACCCCACTCACCCAGAAACAGAAAGGTGAGTGAAAGGGATGCCTTTTCTCCCAACTGATTTCCATCCCTGACAACAAGTACTAATCTTTGCTCAGCCATACACACCTGAAGTAAAGGGTCTTGTGATGTGTCGATGAATAAAACAGGGGGGAAAGCATCCTAAAGCAAGACAAAAATTAAAGTTTTACTATGTTGCTACCTGATGGCATATATCCTGACTCGGCCCAGATCTGTTAAATTAATGACCAAAGCAGAAACTAAGCTTCTACTTAGGTTTTGTTTATCATAGAGTAGTGGATCTGAGGCATTGGGGGGTGGGATTCAGTGTGTGGGGTGGGTGAGGGGTAGGAGGCTTGTGGGGAGTGTAGAGGCAAACAGAATGTGATTGTATGTGAGAGCAGCCCCATGCTGATGTGATAATAAATTCAAATTTCTCATTTCTGTAGAAAGTTGACCACAGGCACTTCATCAATCAGTATTTTGATTTGTAATGTGTTCCATATGGCCCTCAGTCATTACTTAATGGGGAACATCCCATCTGCAAACATCTGACTCCAAGCTCAGAATCGGCAGAGCTCCTCAGGTTTCAACCACGTTTTCCCAGAAACTGAACACTCAGCAGCATATTCATTTTTTTCCCCTTGACAACCGCCGCTAATGAGAAACAGCCCGGTGCCTCACCAAGACAGTTACGGCCGTGAATATTTCATATTAACAGGGAGAAAATCCCAGGCTTCGTTGAAATGATGAATATGCCTAAAGTGCACTGCCATGCCAATAACATCCTCAAAAGACCTTTCCTGCCCTGCGTGAAGATTTGCGAATCTCTTATTTGATGCAATCTTGCGCTGTATTTATTTTGCATGTTTTTCTAGTCACTTCCTCCGTCAGATGATGCTTGGTGATGACTTGAGAATTACTGTCAAGACACAATGCGATGGGGTGATATGCAACCATAGGGCTTTTCCGGGGCCCAGACTTAATTGGAATGTCAAGGACATGTGAAGCAGTAATTGAAAGTATCACTCGGCACATACAGAAGGTAGCTACCTCACTGCTGAATAACCTGGGATTGTGGCAGAGTTCAGGGCACTTGTCCTCCAGATGTTTTTGGACTTCAACTCTCATCAGTTTCAGCCAGGACTGATGAAGGAGGAGATAGGATACAGTGGTACCTCTGGATGCGAACGGGATCCATTTCGGAGCCCCGTTTGCATCCTGAGCAGAACACAACCCACATCTGCGTGTGCGCGAGTCGCAATTCACCACTTCTGTGCATGCGCATGATGTCATTTTGAGCATCTGTGCATGCGTGAGCGGCGAAACCCAGAAGTAACTCGTTCCGTTACTTCCAGGTTGCTGCGGAGCACAACCTAAAAATGCTCAACCTGAAGCGACTTTAACCCGAGGTATGACTGTATTTTCATTCTATGAACTTCATTGAGATAACTTGGGATCCAAACCCACATCTCTAAGATGTATTCTTGAGCACATTGGTTTATCTGAGATGCAAGATTCACAAGGTGACTTGTCAGAACTGGGCCATTGTTAAGAAGACAGTTGATTAAGACAGTTAATGATTGCACCCTGCCCAGAGACTAAGAATGGATCAGGATCCCTCGACTTCAATCTAACTTCAAAATGCTTATTTCTTTTGGAAAGCCCTTAAGCTCAGTGGTAGAGCACATTCTTTGCGCGCAAAAGATTCCGGGTTCAGTTCCCTCTGTCTCCAAGCAGAGCTGGGAAACAGTGGTGTAGCGTGTGTTGCTGGCTCCCAGGGCTGCGCCGAGGGGGTGGGAGAGAAATGGGCAAACTACGCATTATTATTATTATTATTATTATTATTATTATTATTATTATTATTATTACTGGAGAGCTGCTGCCGGTCAGTGTGTTAACAATCCTGAGCAAGATGGCCCATGAGCTCTTACCCTTTTACCCTTTCAGGGGGAAATCCTGCACATTTAAAAAAAAATTTTAGAAAGTTAGAAGCCTGTTGTCAATTGCTTATCAATGGCCCATTTGCAATATTAAGCCTTCATCTATTTAGGATCAATATAAGATGCATTCTGAAAAGGAAAGGACTTATAATGCTTCTGAAGACATTTGCAAATTCTGGAGAAGTTATTCCATTGACGTGAGGAGTGCGGAACTGCATCCCTCAGCCTAACTATGTGAGATATGGTAGCACAGAGAGGGAGTGATGGAGTGGCAGAGAGAGAGGAGGAGAGAGAGAGAGAGACTTGTAATGTTGCAAACCCATGGCCCTTCTAAAACTGGCACCATCCACGGCCAGTTCCAACTCCACCTCCAACACATTGCTCCCAAAGGAATGCATCCATCAGCAGGGGGGAAGAGGTTCCTCCCGCACACTTTCAAGTTTCCCAGATCTCTCTTAATTTTCAGACATGGTGCAGGAAGAAGCATCTTTATCTGCACGTTGGCATATTGTAGTATGTGCTGCGTAACATGCTCCTGAGAATGAGAAACACATTGTGTCCAGGGAGACAGCTCCTTTTTAAAAAGAAAAAAGAAAAATGTTCTGTTAATGATAACGTGGCCAACATTGCTTTGCGTGCATAATGGGATAACATTGTGAAGGAAAGAATACTGCCTCTAATACACACAATCCATCATGGCTCAGGGACAATGCCAAACTGTGGGTTGAGTAAAAAGTAATTGTTTGGACACTTTTCCCGCAACATTTTCCTACTCCCATGTGATTTATGATGCCCACTACCTATCTGTTTCTAACCAAACTTTTAAAAAATTCAGAGACAGGTTTTTTTAATTTAGCAATTGTTTATGAAATGAATTGTTAAATTGGCCTATTGTCCAGAGGGTATTACTCACTAAAATGATTTATCTAAGCAGATTTTTCCATGAATTAGAAACTATAACCCTCTTTTAAATTTTTGTTTTTGAAAAAAAAAATGTTTACATTGGGGCTAAAGCTGTGTCAGAGCATTCAACTCTCACAAAATGTATGAAGGCATGAAGAAAGCCTTTAGACCAACAGTTGGGAAAAATACACCGCTGAAAACCTTGCCTGGAGAGATCATCACAGACCACTGCAGGTAGATGAAGTGATGGGTGGAGGACTATGGGGAACTTTACTCATGGCCCAGTATACCTGAAGGAGCATCTCCACTCCCATCGTTCAGCCCAGACACTGAGGTCCAGCTCCAAGGGCCTTCTGGCAGTTACCTCACTGCGAGAAGTGAGGTTACAGGGAACCAGGCAGAGGGCCTTCTCGATAGTGGTGCCTGCCCTGTAGAACACCCTCCCATCAGATGTAAAAGAAATAAACATCTATCTGACTTTTAGAAGACATCTGACGGCAGCCCTGTTTAGGGAAGTTTTTAATGTTTGAAGTTTTACTCTGTTTTAGTCCTCTGTTGGGAGCCGCCCAGAGTGGCTGGGGAAACCCAGCCTGATGGGCGGGGTATAAATGTTGTTGTTGTTGTTGTTGTTGTTGTTGTTGTTGTTGTTGTTGTAAAATATGGTCTCTGACACAGCAGTTGACACTGTCCAGACTCTGTCTGTCATGGAAGAGCTGGGTGTCCCTCCCTCCCCTGATGAAATGAAGAACGCCATCAACTCCCAGGCATATGGTGAAATCTCAGGACAAGATGGAACCAGTACTGAAAGCCAGTCTCAATTCCTCCCTCATGGGACACCTCCGCGGTCTTCTCTTGCAGTGTTGGGAAACCGGATTCGGGTCACAAGACCTGTGTGACTCCAGCATTGTGACCCTCTGCAAAAAAAAAAAGTGGCTGTAACAACTATTGTGGAATCTCTCTGCTGCGTACTGTGGGGAAAGCCTCCACTCATTTGGTTCTCATAAGATTGCAGTCACTCGCAGGCAGGGTCTATCCCGAGTCGAAATGCGGCTTTGGAGCTCAGAGGTCAACAGTCAACATGATTTTCCCGCTGTGCCAGCTGCAGGAGAAATGCTGAGACCTGATGAAGGCCTTGGACCTCATCCGCCGAAAAGGACTGCTCTCCAAGACAGGATGCCCACCTAAGCTCCACAAGAAGATTGTGTCCTTCCTCAAGAACATGCGTGGCACTCTCCAATATGACAGCTCATCCTCGGATGCCTTCCCTATAGAGAGTGATGTGAAGTAGGGCTGTGTTCTCCCTCCAACTGTCTTTGGCATAGTCTTCTCCCTATGCCCTCAGCTTAACTTAAGACAGTGTGTACATCCATTCAAGGAGTGAAAGGCGCATCTTCATGCCAAGACAAAAAGTGTGATAGGTCCTTCTTTAGAGTTTTCTTTTTTTAAAAAAAATAATATTTATTAAGAGTTTCAAGAATACAAAAAAGAAGAAAAAGAAAAAATGCATAAAAACCAATACAACAACACAACAACAAAAGAAAAAAAAAGAAAAAATACAAATCCCATATTACATATCTTTATCTTTCATTTACTTGTTTCCTTGACCTCCTCACACCTCCCTTTTTGTGTTCTAGCTTAATTAGTTGTTTCAGCAAATTCTTTCCATCTTTCTCAATTTTTATTGAATAATTTATCTTAACAGTCTAACCTATTAATTAACTCAGCAGATCCTTTCCATCTTTCAACATATTCTGTTATTCAATTTGCCTTAATTTATTTAACGTTATCTTATCGTAAAATACCTTAGGACTTAAAACTTAATACTTATTTATACATAACTCCTTATATCATTTCTACTTAAGCCAGATAGTTTCATTCCAACATTTTCCCTAATATTCATTAATTTTACACTAATTCCCGAAGTAAAAATTTTTCTTTATAGACTTTCTTCCAATTTTCATCCACCGTCCCTTCTTCCTGGTCTCGGGTTATGTCAGTCCTTACTGTCCATTCCATCTAGTCCATCAACCTGGTAATCTGATGTCCGAGGCTCTTAAATCTCTTCCATGCCCCTTCTGCAGATCTTCTTCTTGTTGTTTATACTTGCACTTTTCCTTGTCTTTTGTTGGTCTCTTTCTTAATTTCTTTCCTTTCTCATTGAGGAGTAGGTCTCTGGGGAATTCCAGCCCATAATTATCTCCATCTCCCCTCATCAGACCAGCCCCCTCCAAACAGTCCCCCTTTCTCCATTATGCGCACAGGAGATGAGGGCTCACTCTTGGACACTCCCTTAACAACCTGTGGAGACGCCTCCCCCTGGTCAAATTGACCCCCCCGCAACAGGTTATGGGTATCAGCAATAAAGATAAGCAACGTTCGTGCGTGTGAGAGGGCTGCAGCCAAAGGCCAGCAAGGAGAAGCTGGTGCCAGCAGAAGCGAAGGGAGCTCGCTGGGAAGTAAAAGCTGCAGGCAGAATCGGCTGAGGAGCAGCCAGAGGCCAGCTAAGGGTAGCTGGTGCCAGCCAGGAGTTCGCTGGGAGGATCTGATCTACCGGACCGGGAGGTACCTGTAAGTAAGCTGGGCCCCCGGGGAGAGATGGCAGACAGCCAGGAATCGCGTACAGTCCCTTTTGAAGAGGCAGACGGGAAGAAGCCCTGGGGAGAGTGGCAGGCACTGAGAGGAGTGGGAGCCACATCAGAGGGGGCCAGACGCCAGCTTGAGGGACGTCCAGGAGGGGCTGAGGAACGCCCTGGAAGCCCAAAGTGGGCTAAAGCCGTGTCTGAAAGCTGCTGCGATGCTTTGACACGCCAGAGAGATGAGCAGCCGTGTGCTGGGAAGCTGCTGAAAGCTGGAAAGAGGAAAGCAGTGGCAAGCTGTTCCTCTGGAGGTTTCGCACCAGAGTTTGGGGGTGCAGGCCAGAAAGGCCATTCCAAGGGTCTTGAGAGTGCCCAGGCTGTTTGGCAGGAGCTGGAGGGGGTTTGCAGAGAAACCACAGAGCTGGAAGCCAAAAGCCATTTTCCCAACGGCAGAAAAGCCTCAAGGAGGAGTGCTGCTGGAAAGGTTGGGGGGGCAGAAAAGACCAAAGGCAAAGTTGCAAAGTTTTCCGTTCGGAGATGTTTTGCTTGCGGTTCTCCGGAGCACCTGCGCAGAAGCTGTCCACAGCGAGACAAAGGGCAGGAAGGTCCCAAGGACATTTCCCATGGGAACCAGGCGGGTTTCCATGGCAACTGGGCCTGCAGAGGGAGCAGGCGTGAGAAACAGAAGACGTTGACTGCTTCGATGGCTATTGTGGAAAACACCACCTGCATCGAGAGCTCCAAGGTCGGGAGGAGCAGGAAGTCAGTTGCTAAGGCAACAAAGAAGGACAACTCCAGTGGGGGGAGGGTCCTACGTTGGGTTGTTGACTCAGCTGCGAATGCCCATTTGGTAACAGCGCCACCTGATGGACAAATGTGGAACTGCAAAGCTGTTTCAACTGAGAAAACTGTTAGATTTGCTACAGGTGCACAGGGCCGTGTAACCCATATTTCTAACATGTTTGTCCCTTTTTTACAGGCTGAATTGAAGGTTTATGTTCTCCCTGAGATAAAGCATTGCTTGCTGTCTGTACCTTCTCTTTTACAGGAGGGATATTCTGTGAGTTTTGAAAAAAATGTTTGTACCATTTCCAGAGGTGGAGAGCAACTGGTACGTGTTGGGAGAAATCAGAACAATCTCTTTGTTCTGGAATCACCTCTCGAGGGTGAGGGGAATGCCGGGAAAGCCACTGATCACACACATGTGTCGTGTGCTTGCGTGTGGCACAAGAGGATGTCACATGGGTCCTGCGAGGACGTCCAGATGTTATCAGAGTGCACCAAAGGTTGCAAGGTAAAAGAGTGTGGGAAACCTTTGAATTGCAAGGCTTGCAGGAAAGCCAGAAACAAGGGATTTGATGATCCCAGAGTGGAGAGGGTGACCACAAAGCCTTTTGAGCTTATGCATGCAGACCTTATAGGTATGCCTCAGCCAAGTCTGGGCAAAGCCAGGCATCTGCTGGTGCTGACAGATGATTTTAGCAGGAACGCATGGGCGTTCACGCTGAAAGCTAAGGAGGAAGCAGCGCAACTGATCAAAGATTGGGTTGCAGAGGTGGAACAGAGGTTCTCCACCAAGGTGCAAGGTTTCCAGTTTGACCGTGGTTCTGAGGTCACTGGGTCTGCTCTAAAGGGTTTCTTTCGCCAGAGGGGGATACGTCACAAGGTGACTTCTCCTCAAGAGAGTGGCGTGGCAGAGCTGAGGAGTAAAGCCCTGGTTAGAGCATCCGAAATCCTACTGGATGACTCTGGTTTGCCTCACAGTTTTTGGGGGGAGGCGGTAAAAACGGCCAATTTCTCGATGAACAGGTGCTACAATGCAGTGGTAGGTGACACCCCGTATTTCCTGCTTCATCGGCAGAAGCCGCTTGTGCATTTCTTTCGCACTTTTGGTTGCAGGGCCATGGTGCCTGTACCAAAGTGGTTGCAGCAAGAAGGTGGTCCAAGGTACCAGGAAATGATCTTCTGTGGGTATGAACCCGCGACCAAGGGGTGGAGGTTCGCATACCCAGAAGGTGATCAGACCAAGCTTCTGGTCAGCAAGCATGCTGAGTTCAAAGAGCAGCAGGGAAATAGGTCAAGGCGCAAAGTCAGCCATGACGCTGTCTCAGATTGTCTGTCTGAATCCGAATCTGAGCAGGAGGGAGAGCCAGGTAATGGTGATCTGGTCGATGATCAGGATCAGGACCAGGGGGAGGCGTCTCCACAGGTTGTTAAGGGAGTGTCCAAGAGTGAGCCCTCATCTCCTGTGCGCATAATGGAGAAAGCTCACAGACGTGTCAAGTCAGAGGGGGAGTCTTCTGATGAGGAAGACGCCCAAGCTGGCCCCAGTGGGTCAGGAGAGGAACCCCAGTTTGTGCCCAGACGGTCTTCAAGGGCAACAAAGGGGATTCCACCTGAGAGGTTTCAGGTCTCAAATGCGTGGGTTGGTTTCGCACAGTGCGAACCTGAGGTTTGTGAGGTTCAACAGGTGCCTAACAACGATGCCAGGAAGGGGCGGAAGGCAATGGGGAAGGTGTTGAACACTCAGAGGTCCCCTCAGAACGTGATTCGAGAGGGGGTGTTGAGAGAGTCAGAACATACAGGGTTAAGAGTTCTGAGTGATGACGCCTCACATTCTGAGGGCGGGCAGAGAACACGGAAGGGGCGTGGATCTCTGTGTGTTTGCCAGTCTGTGTGTTACGCTCCACGGAGAAAGGAGCCATGAGTTGCGACTCACCGGGAAGATTTACGATGTGTTGATCTGTACGGAATAAAGACTTTAAGATAAGGAGAGCTGCGTGTCAGCCTGAGTTATTGCCACCACACGACAGAACGTTTCAAGCTTATACATCCGCTGTGTGTTTACTCTGCTGAGTCAAAGGTCTTCGGAAGGGCCAGCTGATGAGGCGCAGGGAAGTGTGCCGGACCCCTGGACTAAATTGACCCCCCCGCAATACCCACTCCCCGCAGTCATCAGTGTAATCCCAAAAATATTTAACAGCCTATTTCAAAGTCCCTCCGAAGTTAAGAGCCTCCTCAGCTCCAGGCTCCCCCTAGCCCACTCCAAATTCAATCTTCAAAAACAGCGGCTTATGCTCCTGCAGGGTCTCGGATCTCTCCATTTGTATTACTTGAGGTGCAACCGCAACCTCCTCCATTATCATCTGCCCTTGCACTTGCCCAGTCGAACCAGTTTCCTGAGTTGGTCCCTGTATGATTTCTGTGTCAGTATTCCCTGTTTGTCCGCATTTACTGACTACAACAGTCATCAAATCCATCTTCTCATTCATCAAATCCACCTTCTCATGCAACTGCTCCAACAAAGCATTTGTCTTGCAAAGAGCAAGCACCAAAACTTCCTCCCAACACATTTTTATTCAAGGTCAAAAGACTGGTCCCATGATCTTAATCTCGCAGCTGTAGAGTCCCCAAGTAGACTGCAGCAACAATTTAGCAAGCTCCCTCTAGAGGAGACAATTTCTATTTGTGTCCATCTTTTTAAAGCATATCCAACAAAGGAAAGTTACTTTCATTTTTCAAATATTTTGTTTCTTTAGAATGCAAAAGGCAACATTGGAATCAGGTTGTTTCTCTTTTTTAGCTATCTGTCAAAATGTTCCATTCACACTCAATGAACGCCTCTGACAATTTCTGTCTCTGACACCCCGTTCCCAGGTTTGAGACGGTGGAAACTTATCTCTCTTCACTCCCTCTCCTGCAGGTTTGAACAGTCAAAATCCCCCCCCCCTTTTCTCCTGCTTCCAAGGGGGTTTTAGTGGTTATAAATGAAGGAAATTTCGACCTTTACGAACAACTTTCCAGGCTATTAGCTTACAAGGTTTTTGCTTCAGTCTATTTACAAAAAGCGGAAGGCGGACTTCCTGTTTTGAACCTTCCCGCTTCGGTGCCAAATTAGGGTGTTTCTTGATCCAATTTTCCGTTTCTACTCACGGGTACTTGTTTAGAGTCCAACTGTCCACAGGAAAAAGTCAGCGCTCTCCGGCAATGGCTGTGCGGCTTCCCTCCGTGAAAGTAGCAATCAGTTCGCAGCACCGCGCCGCTCACCCCACTTCGCTCCGGAGCCCCAAAATGGGGTTCCCCACAAGTAGGGGGCGCTCCTGGTGCCCTGACGAACCCCACATTCCCAGGCTTCCTCCACCTGGGATTTCTAGCAGGTCCCCACCTTCGCCGCGGCAGGAAGACCCAGTTTCCACGGAGCCAGTTCCTCCAACTGGCGCTAACCTGGAAGTCCTTCTTTAGAGTTTTCTATACCATTACCAACACCTTGAATTGGACCCTTTAGCATCCAGGCATCCAGTGCAGGGCCTTAATGATTGATGTTTTACGATCACTTCTCACTGTCCCGCATAATAGCCTGGCAGAAGCATTCTCCATTAGATACAGCATCCAGGCCGTTTTCGAGGATAGCCCTATGCAGAATGCATTGCAATAGTCCAATTGTGATTTGCATAGGAAAATTTCCATAAAACCCTCATCAGACATTTCCTCTCCCCGTCTCGATCGGATTACTCTGCCCACCTGCAATTCTATAGACATGTGCCTGGACGTCATCCCCATGGAACGCAATGAGACTTATTTCCAAGTAGATATTAATAGATGTGTACCATTAGTCGCAAACAGGTGCTTCTCCATGCTATCAAAAAAATTATATGACCCAGGATCCTTTGCGCTAATATGTGAAAGTTAAATTGGCAAAAATGATCAATGTTTGTAGTGCAGACACGCTCCGGGTAATTAATCTTCTGGTGACATTTTGCACATGGGAATGTAACTTTCTGGAAGTGGGGGAAGCACCTCTGCTGTGGGACCCCCACCAACCTGAATTTCTGGAAGGAAGTTCCATGTTAGTCTGTTGTTGCAAAAACAAAACAAAACCTTACACCATAATAAATTTGTTAAGTTGTTAAGGTGTCACAAGACCCTTTATTGATTTTCCCAGTGGCTCTAGGGATCCTAGAAAAACTTTCATGATTGCAGGATAAATCATTATTATTTCCTTTCCTTTTAATTTTTTATATTTTGGGAGGGAAGGTCCTTGCTCATTGTGTTTGACCCAGCAAGGCTGCATCCAGTTCCCAGAGAAAAGTCTGTGTGATGTTGCAGAGATGTGCAGATGCTTGCGAATGGGATATCATCATAGCAGAGTGAGCACACAGCTGCCTGAGCAATGCTTTGTGGTCATCGCTCAGAAATGCTTACATGCAGGCACTTTGCTCATGGGAACTGTGAAAAGAGGCTTTCTTTGGACTGTAATTTCAAATCACGCAGCCCAGTCACCTTCCAAGTGTTGAATCCTGGCAGGAAATTGTGGCAGAATGTGTCATTCTCTAATGGGAGAAAGAAAGAACCAAAGGACGCTAATTTGAGTAAGGGCTCACCAGACTTTAGCCTTAGAGCATGGGTAGGCAAACTAAGGCCCAGGGGGCGGATCCGGCCCAATCGCCTTCTCAATCCGGCCCGCGAACAGTCCGGGATTCAGTGTATTTTTACATGAGTAGAATGTATCCTTTTATTTAAAATGCTTCTCTGGGTTATTTGTGGGGCATAGGAATCTGTTCATTTCCCCCCCAAAATATAGTCTGGCCCCCTACAAGGTCTGAGGGACAGTGGACCGGCCCCCTGCTGAAAAAGTTTGCTGACCCCTGCCTTAGAGCATGCTTGTGCTGCCAGGTGCCTTAACCCAAAGAACATGGAAAGTAGAAGACCACTGTTTTACTATGTATATCTCCTGATGATGATGATGATAATAATAATAATAATAATAATAATAATAATAATAACAACAACAACAACAACAACAACAACAATTTATTATTTATACCCCGCCCATCTGGCTAGCCTCCCCAGCCACTCTGGGCGGCTTCCATAGAAACCAAAAATACAGTAAAATATCACACATTAAAAACTTCCCTGAACAGGGCTGCCTTAAGATGTCTTCTGAATGTCAGGTAGTTGTTTATTGCTTTGACATCTGCTGGAAGGGCGTTCCACAGGGCGGGCGCCACTACCGAGAAGGCCCTCTGCCTGGTTCCCTGTAGCTTTGCTTCTCGCAATGAGGGAACCGCCAGAAGCCCCTCGGCGCTGGACCTCAGCGTCCGGGCAGAATGATGGGGGTGGAGACGCTCCTTCAGGTATACTGGACCGAGGCCGTTTAGGGCTTTAAAGGTCAGCACCAACACTTTGAATTGTGCTCGGAAACGTACTGGGAGCCAATGTAGGTCTTTCAAGACCGGTGTTATATGGTCTCGGCGGCCGCCCCCAGTCACCAGTCTAGCTGCCGCATTCTGGATTAGTTTTAGCTTCCGAGTCACCTTCAAAGGTAGCCCCACGTAGAGTGCATTGCAGTAGTCCAAGCGGGAGATAACCAGAGCATGCACCACTCTGGCGAGACAGTCCGCAGGCAGATAGGGTCTCAGCCTACGTACCAGATGGAGCTGGTAAACAGCTGCCCTGGACACAGATTTGACCTGTGCCTCCATGGACAGCTGTGAGTCCAAAATGACTCCCAGGCTGCGCACCTGGTCCTTCAGGGGCACAGTTACCCCATTCAGGACCAGGGAATCCTCCACACCTGCCCGCCTCCTGTCCCCCAAAAACAGTACTTCTGTCTTGTCAGGATTCAACCTCAATCTGTTAGCCGCCATCCATCCTCCAACCGCCTCCAGACACTCACACAGGACCTTCACCGCCCTCACTGGTTCTGATTTAAAAGAGAGGTAGAGCTGGGTATCATCCGCATACTGCTGAACACCCAGCCCAAACCTCCTGATGATCTCTCCCAGCGGCTGCATGTAAATGTTGAAAAGCATGGGGGAGAGGACAGAACCCTGAGGCACCCCACAAGTGAGAGTCCAGGGGTCTGAACACTCATCCCCCACCACCACTTTCTGAAGACGGCCCAGGAGGAAGGAGCGGAACCACTGTATGACAGTGCCCCCAGCTCCCAGCCCCTCAAGACGGTCCAGAAGGATGTTATGGTCGATGGTATCAAACGCCGCTGAGAGATCCAGCAGAACTAGGAAACAGCTCTCACCTTTGTCCCTAGCCCGCCGGAGATCATCAACCAGTGCGACCAAGGCAGTTTCAGTCCCATGATGAGGCCTGAATCCCGACTGGAAGGGATCCAAATGGTCCGCTTCTTCCAGGCGTGCCTGGAGTTGTTCGGCAACCGCTCGCTCAATCACCTTGCCCAAGAATGGAAGATTTGAGACTGGGCGATAGTTGGCCATCGTGACCGCATCTAAAGATGGTTTTTTAAGAAGCGGTTTAATAACCGCCTCTTTCAGCGGGTCTGGGAAGGCTCCCTCACGGAGGGAAACATTCACTACCCC
Source organism: Podarcis filfolensis (assembly GCF_964270895.1). Classification (NCBI taxonomy): domain Eukaryota; kingdom Metazoa; phylum Chordata; class Lepidosauria; order Squamata; family Lacertidae; genus Podarcis; species Podarcis filfolensis. The sequence continues at coordinate 100,278,232 of NC_139606.1, forward strand.
ACGAAGCCCATCGCCCAGTCCTTCCCGGCTAGCTTTTATAAGCCAGGATGGGCAAGGATCCAGGAGACAGGTGGTTGGTTTCACTCGTCCAAGCAGCCTGTCCACATCCTCGGAGGTAACAGATTGGAAATGATCCCACTCAACTTGACTAGACAGGACTCTAGCACTCTCCCGCCCCAGCCCTGCTCCCACGGTGGAGTCTACTTCTTCCCGAATCTGAGTGATTTTATCTGCAAAAAACTTTGCAAAATCATTGCAGGAGAACATGTGGCCCGTACTGGGCCCCGATGTTGCAGGTGGTTCCGCAAATTGTGAACCACCTGAAAAAGTCTCCTGCTGCTGTTTTCTGCAGATGCAATAGAGGCGGTGAAGAAATTCTTCTTCGCCATCGCTATCGCCACTTGGTAGACTCGACGTTGAGCTCTAACCTGTGTCCGGTCAGATTCGGAATGAGTTATCCACCACCAGCGCTCTAGCCGTCTCAACGATTGTTTCATTGCCCTCAGATCCGTGGAAAACCACGGGGCTGTCCGGGCTCCATGCAATCGGAGAGGGCGCTTCGGAGCCAAACAGTCAATAGCCCTGGTTAACTCCACATTCCAGCGGGCCACCAGGGAATCAGCTGAAAGGCCATCAACATGGGATAAAGCATCCCCTACCACTCTCTGGAAACCATTTGGATCCATTAAGTGGCGGGGGCGGACCATCCGAATTGGTCCCACCTCCCTGCAGAGCGGATGGGTCGCAGAGAAGTCCAGTTGCACCAGGAAGTGATCTGACCATGGCACTTCTTTCGTTTCGCTTTTACTTAGTGTCAGATCACCAACATCCATAGAGGTAAACACCAGGTCCAAGGCATGTCCGCGGCTATGGGTTGGGCCAGACTTATTCAGGGACAGCCCCATGGAGGCCATGCTTTCCACGAAGTCCCGAGCGGCCCCTTGTAAGGTCGTGTCGGCATGGATGTTAAAATCCCCTAGGACGACCAAGCTAGGTGTCTCCAGGAGAACATCCGCCACGACCTGAAGCAGCTCAGGCAGGGAATCCTTGGTGCAGCGGGGAGGTCGGTACACCAAAAGGAATCCTGTACTGCCCCTATTGCCCAACTTCCAGAACATGCACTCGGAAAACTGGGTCTTCCCAATAGGATGCCTGGTGCAAACTAATGACTTCCTAAAAATCACTGCAACCCCCCCTCCCCGCCCACATGACCTGGGTTGCTGTGCGTAAGAGAAACCTGGTGGACAAGCAGCGGCAAGGACAGGCCCATCTGCTTCATCCAACCAAGTCTCTGTTACACATGCCAGGTCAAGTCCTCCATCCATGATCAAGTCATGGATGGCAGTGGTCTTATGAATCATTGACCTGGCATTGCACAGCAGCACCTTCAGGTCATGTGGGTATCCCTTGCTGATTCTAGTATCCATCCGGTCAGGACCAGACCCGGAGGCAGGAATAGTCCTCAGACAACGACTAAACCTGCCCCCTCTGTAATGACATGGTCTAGTCTTAGCGTAACTCCTCCTCCTACCCGTGATCACTGAGATCGGTTGTCCCAGTGCATCCCCCCCTGTGGAACATGCCCCAGCCAAGTGATAAAAACTATTAATCACTTAGTTGTTGCCAATGTCCCAGTGTATGCCTTTCCAAATGAATTTTAGAAATGCATTTGGAAAAATCTTTTATAAAAAATGCAAATAAACAACAAGACATATTCAACCTAAATTAGGAAGACCCAGGTAACTACCAACCAGTCAGCTTAACATTGATACTAGGTTAGTATCAGATGATGAAACAGATGATGAAACAGTTGGTCTGTCAGCACTTAGACAGGGATAAAGTTATTACTAAGACCTAGTATGAGTTTCTCAAAAACATGTGACACCAGATGATTTTCTGATTGAATTACAAGCTTGGTGGATCAGGGGAAGGCTGTGGATGTAGTGTAACTTGATTTCAGTAGCATGTGAAAAAAGGATCTAGGGGTCTTGATAGACCACAAACTTAACATGAGTCAACAGTGTGATGCAGCGGGGGGGGGGGGGAGATAATGCTATTCTAGGCTGCATCAACAGAAGTATAGTGTCCAGATCAAGGGAAGTAATAGTACCACCCTATTCTGCCCTCATCAGATCACACCTGGAATACTGTGCCCAGTGTCCACAATACAGTGGTACCTCTGGATGCGAACTGGATCCGTTCCGGAGCCCCGTTCGCATCCTGAAGCGAATGCAATCCGCGTCTACGGATCGCAATTTGCCACTTCCGCACATGTGAGTGACGTCATTTTGAGTGTCTGCGCATGCGTGAGTGGTGAAACCCGGAAGTAACGCACTCCATTACTTCCAGGTCACCACGGAGCGCAACCCAAAAATGCTTATCCTGAAGCTACTTCAACCCGAGGTATGACTGTATAAGGAAGATATTGACAAGATGGAACGTGTGCAGAGGAGGGCGGCCAAGATGGTCAAGCGTCTGGAAACTAAGCCTTATGAGGAATGGTTGAGGGAATTGGGTATGGATAGGAGGAGAATGAAAGGAAAAATAATAGCAATGTTCAAATATCTAATGGGCTGTTATGTGGAGGGTGGAGCACGCTTGTTTTCTCCTGCTCTGGAGCATAGGGCCTGTAACAATGGATTCAAGTTACAAGAAAGGAGATTCTGACTAAACATCAGGAAGAACTTTCTGATGGTAAGAGCTGTTCGACAATGGAATGGACTTCCTCGGAAGGTGGTGGGCTCTCCTTCCTCAGAGGTTTTTAAGCAGAGGTTAGACAGCTATCTGTCATGGATGCTTTAGTTATGATTCATGCATTTCAATGAGTTGGACTAGATGCCCCTTGGGGTTATTTCCAACTCTACAATTCTACGATTCTATGACATAGGCATGCTAAACTTCATTCATACCAGTGGGTGTGGTGTGGCACAACAAACATCACTGGACAATGTTTTGTTGCTATTCCCCCCGTTCCCTGACACACCCCTTCCACAAGTGTGTGTTTCTGTTTTTCCTGATTCCCCCGTGAAAATAGCAAGAAGGAACTGTATACAAGTACACAGCCCAAAATTAATTCACTTTACTCCCACAATTTTCCAGGTTAAGGCAGGCTGCAAATGAATTTTTCTGGAATCAAATAACGCAGAAACGAATGCTAAACATGCCCTATAGGCCATTAGTTTCCCAGAAGCGGCTTTTACATTCTGCGAAAGCTCAAATATAATGTGGAAATTTAACAAGTTAGGGAAACGACAAGGAAACGGAATAAACTGCCTCAGACTGTCACTGTATGGAACTGTGAAAAGCCTGCCACTCAAATCACTTCTTGGCAGAATAAACAGTCTTTGTGAGTAAATGTATTTACTACAAAATAAGTCACTGGAAAGGGATTCTATTTGGAGCATAACAAATGAGAATCAACATATTTTTAGCTTTGTTACATTTTAGTGGGATGCACTGACCAACAACGTAGACCCTGACAGTAAGGGGTTCTGTTGTAGTGATGGGGGCGGGGACTGAAGGGAAGGGGAGGTTGAACTCCAAAGACTTGATAAGGGATGCCGAGATGAATTGTGAGCTCTGTTCTCTGTTTTCCAAAGACCGACGAGCTTCTGGTACACTGAAGACCTTTATTCCCTGCCTGTGGGAAAGTGGTGGGCGAAGGCTACATTCTCAGTTACACTCCGCGCATGCAGATTTTAATTAGCTGGGTTAAAAACAAGAGCTGTATCATGAATTTTCCCTGACTCTCCACAGCCTCTCCACGCTCCCCTACACACATACACACACAGGCCACTGGCTTCTGCAAGCTGTAAAAGAAGGCATTACTTAAAATAAAAAAAAAAAGATTGCAGCAGTTTGATATTAAAGGTCATTCATGATAGGAACTTTGTGTGAGGGGAACATCATGTTTATCACAGTGATAAAGAGACGCTCTGTCTCTTCAGCAGTTGTCTGGGGAATAAGGAAACGAATAAATACATGTGGTGGTTGGTAGTTTGACAATTATTAGCGAGCAGGTTGAACTCTGTGGTTGATGTTGTTGTTGTTAATTACCCATCTTTCAGCCTAATTTTCCAGTATGGGACTGAATTTAACCCCCAAATAGTGAACTGTCTGGAAGTGTCCCAACTCCCACCAGCCTTGACCACTAAACTGACCGATGGGACTAGGAATCCAACAACATCTGGCTGACTACAGGTTTTCCATCTTTGCTGCAGACACATGCTTTTCAGTGGAACACGTTCCTGAAAGCCTTTTGGAAACAGAAGGCCAAACAAGACTGACTTTGGTCTGACCTGGCAAGGCAATTCTTATGTTCTGATCAAGGAATATAAAAAAGTTGTTTCTTCAGTTCCATCACACACTAATAATAATAATAATAATTTATATTATTATAATTATTTATACCCTGTCCATCTGGCTGGGTTTCCCCAGCCACTCTGGGCGGCTTCCAACAGAACACTAAAATACAATAATCTACTAAACATTAAAAGCTTCCCTAAACAGGGCTGCCTTCAGATGTCTTCTAAAAGTTTGGTAGTTATTTTTGCCTGGTTCCCTGTAGCTTTGCTTCTCGCAATGAGGGAACCGCCAGAAGGCCCTCGGCGCTGGACCTCAGCGTCCGGGCAGAATGATGGGGGTGGAGACGCTCCTTCAAGTATACTGGACTGAGGCCGTTTAGGGCTTTAAAGGTCAGCACCAACACTTTGAATTGTGCTCGTAAACGTACTGGGAGCCAGTGTAGGTCTTTAAAGACCGGTGTTATATGGTCTCGGCGGCCGCTCCCAGTCACCAGTCTAGCTGCACCACAACACAAAACAGAACCCTTTTTTGCAATCTGTTCAGGGAATGGCTCTTGGATGTCTATTGGACAATGTGCAGTGGGGAAAACTGTGGCCTGCTACCCCTTTCAGATCTGTCTCTACAAATATCTGAGAAATCTCCTTTAAAATAACCCATCAATTGTTCTTGACTCTAGTCTGTCTTGCACGTGTAACTAGCATTGGTTCCCCCATGTGTTGGAGGGGATATAATGAAAGAGGAACCTATTGGCACATGTGGTGGCCTTGCAAAATAAGTGAACAAAATTTGGGAAGAGGCAATAAATGAAATTTCTGAAATGAAACCAAATTGTGTATTTTATCAATTTTTGAGGAGTTGAATACAGACTACAATATGCAAACCGCTTACAATTTTTCTATTATAGCTGCTGGAAGGAGTAATTGGTTTTTTCTTTAAATATTTGGTTCAATAAAGTATCATTTATTCTCATCTCTGAGAAATTGGCATAATTAAAGGGTATTTCAGAGTGCAGATAAACCTATGAATTTTGCCTTGATTTGGTGGCTATTCATTACTTATATGATAAGTGAATCGGGGGATAATAAGTCCCACAGAAATATGGCTTTATTTGGTATTAATATCATTTGTTTTGTATTCTTTCTGTATCAGGTCCATTTTTTTTTGCAACATCTAAGTCACTGGGTAGTCTCTTGTAAATGCACATTATTTTGTGAGGCTGTGAACCCTGGTGGGAGGGGGTTGCACTGTTCCCCCTTCTTTTTATTTATTGTATTTCACATCTTCCAGATTCATATAGATTTAAAAATGAAAAGTGGGGGGGACAGACCAGTGTTGGTAAATGGTCCTCAGTCAAGCGGAGGTGTTACAAAACAGGCTTGAGTCAGTTTAAGTGGAGATGGTGGTCTGTTAATCAAGTGTATAATCTGTATAGCGTTTCTAAAACAGAGGAGCCTGCCAATTTTATGCACTGTGCAAGCCAGGAGTTGTAATGGGCTTCACGGGCTAAAGGAGAAGCTGGTATTCCCAGCTGGCAAACAAGTGAACCAAGGTTAAAAATTCCACTCTGACATTTCACCAAGGGCCTCACAGATAATTTGCTATAGCCTGAGAAGCACTGCTCTAAATCAGTCTCTGAATTCCAAGTTGGCTAGAACCAAATCAAGCTTTTTCTGTTTGTTGCAGTGCGATGCCAAGACTTGTTCTGAGTGAATTGTTGGTTGCTTGGTTTTGCATGTGTGTGAGTATGTGTGTGCGGGGGGGGGGGGTGTTACTACATTTAGCTATTTGCAAATGACATTGGTAAGCCTGATTAGTTCAACTCACCAGAAAGTTTGTTTTCTATTAATGCTGCAATCTTTTGCTGGCTTTATTCAGGCTCGGGCTTAGGATTTTGGAGTGCCCACAGAAATTCATACAAAGAGAAGCCAATGCAACTTTTTCCCCTGCTGTGGGTCATCTCCTCCAATGACACATACAGTGATGCCCCGCAAGACGAATGCCTCGCAAAACGAAAAACGCGCAAGACGAAAGGGTTTTTCGGTTTTTGCGTCGCTTCGCAAGACGATTTTCCCTATGGGCTTGCTTCGCAAGTCTTGTGAGTTTGTTTCCTTTTTCTTAAAGCTGCTAAGCTGCTAAGCCATTAATAGCCCCTAAGCCGCTAATAGCCGTGCTTCGCAAGACGAAAAAACCGCAAGACGAAGAGACTCGCGGAACGGATTAATTTCGTCTTGCGAGGCACCACTGTATACTTGACTCTAGTGATACGGGGGGGATTTGATTCCGTTCGTATTTAAAACTAAATCTATCGAATTCTCACTCTCCAAAACAATAGCCAAACAAAAACATAGCCATCCTTTGAAATTTGCACTCAGACAAATTTTGTGATATTTTCCAACCACTATTCTCCTCCCAGAGCAACAATTCCCAGAGTTCCCTGGGAAGAGGGATTATTGTGCCAATCTGGGAACTGTAGCCCTATGGTGGGAGTAGGGGTCCCTTAACAACTCTCAGCACCCTTAACAAACTACTGCTCCCAGAATATTTGGGGGAAGCCATGGCTGTTGAAAATTGTGTCCTAGTGCTTTAAAGGTATGATGTGCATGTGGTCAGTATTAAACTCTGCAGTTACCAATCAGTGCACCCTCCCCCCCCCCCGCTGCCATGTAGACTGAGGCTTAACACCATTATTCTCATCCCTTGCTGGAAATATGGCAAACTGCATCTCCCCTCACGTTGGTTCACCAAATGAATCGTTTACAACTTTTGCCACTTCCTCTTCTTCTAAAATTGGAGGAAGTGGCCTCTTTTTTTCTTAATCAATATGAAGCTCTGTTTGCTGGTGAAACTGTGTAAGTTACAAATGGTGAACAGGAGTAATAAAAAAGAAACCAGCGGTATAACATGACCAGGGATGGGGAACCTTTTCTGTCCCAGGGGCTGCATTCCTTCCCGGGCAATCTTCCAGGGGCCACTTGCCAGTGGTAGGAGTGGACCAGAGGCAAAGCTGGGTAGAGCAATGAAGGTCCATTTTACCTTTGGGCAGCAGGTTAGTTTTCACATACTCACAAACCCCTCTCTAGTCTCCATCCAAACAAGTGAGAGATGTAAGCAGACTTCCAGGACATAATGGGGGGAGGCGCGTTATTGGTTTGTTTTTGTTCTTGTTTTTATCATGTGTTTTGTTTTTGTTTTTTATCTTGTGTTTTCGTGTTGTGAACTACTTACAGGTAAAGGGTGGTATACAAATTGAACAAATAATAATTAATAATAACAAGGTTGTATGGCCATCCGTCATGGATGCTTTAGCTGAGATTCCTAGATTTCAGGGGGTTGGACTAGAAGACTCTGTGAGCCCCTTCCAGCTCTACAATTCTATGATTCAAGAAGAAGAAGAAGAAGAGGAGGAGGAGGAGGAGGAGGAGGAGGAGGAGGAGTTTGGATTTGATATCCCGCTTTATCACTACCCGAAGGAGTCTCAAAGTGGCTAACATTCTCCTTTCCCTTCCTCCCCCACAACAAACACTCTGTGAGGTGAGTGGGGCTGAGAGACTTCAGAGAAGTGTGACTAGCTCAAGGTCACCCAGCAGCTGCATGTGGAGGAGCGGAGAAGCGAACCTGCTTCACCAGATTACGAGTCTACCGCTCTTAACCACTACACCACACTGGTGTAGTGGTTAATATAATAATAATAAATAATAATAAATTTTAATAATAATAAATTTTAATAATAATAAATTTTATTTATACCCCGCCCTCCCCAGCTAAGAGGCGGTCTCGTAGGTACAAGGGTCTATGAACATTCCAGTCAGGCAAAAGAGTCAAGGAGGCAAAAGAGTCAATGGAGACTGTAAGGGGTGTGGTTTGGTGAGAGTACAGAGTGCCAGATAGAGAGCAACGTGTGCCTTGTCCCTGAGGATCCCCTACTCCTGAACTAGACAGAAGCTGGGTTATCTCTCTTTTTTTGGAGTTACATGATTAAACACGGACATTATTGAGGGGAAGTGTGTGGAACAGGTCTCGGTGTTTCGATTTCTGGGAATGGAGTTGAGAGATGACCTAACCTGAGGAGAAAACAGTAAAGACTTGATGAAGAGAGCATAGCAGAGGTTATATTTTCTGAGAATCCTCCGGAAAAATAATCTCTCAAAGGAACTGTTGATGGCATTTTACCATTGTACTGTTGAGAGTGTATTAACTTCTGGTCTGTGTGTGTGGTTTGGGAGCTGCATGGTCAGGGGAAAAACAATGCTGTCCAGGGTTGTAAAGACTGCGGAGAGAATAATTGGGTGCACTCTTCAGACCTTGGATCAAATCTATGCTTCCAGGTGTCATAAGAAAGCTGCAGAGATAGTGCAGGATAGTATGCACCCCGGAAATGATCTTTCAGCTTCTGCCTTCTGGAAGAAGGTACAGGGTTATAAAGACCAGGACTAGCTGCATGAGAAACAGTTTCTATCCAAATGCGATTTTGGTTTTAAATGCAGTGTAAGGTAGTCTCTGTAGGAGTATATTGAATTTAATTATGGGGTATCAGAGTTTTCAGGGGGTTAACCAGGCTGGGATAGCAAGCTTGTTGGTTTTTGAATGTCTGATGTAGATTTTTTTCAATTTCATTGTTCTGTATGGGACAATACATATTTTGATTCCCTGTATCCACCTGCATTCAGGCTCAAGGCCTACAGAGACTTTCCTACTATCAAAGGCTGTAAGTTGGTTGGATGCGCAGGCAGTTTTCGCAACAAAAAACAAGGATGGCATTTGATTTCTGTCACGTTGGTGTTATAATGCAATATTTGCAAAAGGCAATGAAAAGCAAACCAGGGAAGGGGGAACGTGACTGGATTGCAAACAGTGCTGCATTTTGAGGCTCTTGCCGGGCTTCCTCAGAGGAGGCTGCCAGATCACGCTGGCAAGAGGACCTCATTCCACACGGCTTTGGTTTCTATTTGCTCCAGGTGGCAAGTGTTCTGCCACCCATAAGTCATTCCTTGGCATACGCTGGAGATGTTTGTTCACTTTCTCTGGGAAAATGAAGCAACATTGTACTTGGCCCATGAGGCTTGTTGGAACGCTTGCATCATTAGATCAGAAACAAGTAAAAATGCCCAGCGAATGAGGGCAAGGGGAAAGGGAGAGTTGAGGGGCCTTTTCTGTCCTGAGCACCACATTCCTTTCTGGAAAAAACTCTTGGAGGACCACATGCCGGGGGTGGGCTCGGCCAGAGGCAAAAGTGGGCGGAGCAAACAGCAACATTAAAGCTTTCCTAACAGAGACAGAAAGATAAATCCTACCCCCCAAGATCTGCTGTCTGGAGTGGGTTAAGATTGGGCAGGTGTGCTTGCACATCTGGATCCAAAGCCTCCTCTGTCACACCTCTGCCCTGACACCAAAATGCCCTGTTTGGAGCCCTAAGCCCAGCTTCTGCTGGCTGCAAACTTATCAATGGGTTTGAGTCCCATGTTGGGCAAAGGATTCCTGCATTACAGGGGGGTTGTACTTGATGAACCGCCCTGAGACCTGTGGGTATAGGTAAATTTAATTAATTAATTAATAATATTACTAATAATAAATGGGATACAGGTGGCGCTGTGGTCTAAACCACTGAGGTCAGGGGTCAGCAACATTTTTCAGCCGCGGGCCGGTCCACCATCCCTCAGACCATGTGGTGGGCTGGACTATATTTTTTTTGGGGGGGGGAATGAACGAATTCCTGTGCCCCACAAATATTAAATAAAAGGACACATTCTACTCATGTAAAAACACACTGATTCCCGGACCATCTGCGGGCCAGATTGAGAAGGTGATTGGGCCACAGCTGGCCCCTGGACCTTAGGTCACCTACCCCTGCTCTTGGGCTTGCCGGTCAGAAGGTCAGCGGTTCGAATCCCTGCAACGGGGTGAGCTCCCATTGCTCTGCCCCAGCTCCTGCCAACCTAGCAGTTCAAAAGCACGCCAAAAATCCAAGTAGATAAATAGGTACCACTCCGGCAGGAAGGTAAACGTTGTTTCCGTGCAATGCTCTGGCTTCGCCAGAAGCAGCTTAGTCATGCTGGCCACATGACCCAGAAAAACTGTGTGTGGACAAACGCCGGCTCTCTCGGCCTGTAAAGCAAGATGAGTGCTGCAACCCCAGAGTCGTATGCGACTGAACTTAACTGTCAGGGGTCCTTTACCTTTATGTTTTTAAATAATAAATAATGGCCCTTGCGGTCCCTCCCAACTCTACAATTCTATGGTTCTATGGTTCTATGAATGCCTGCTGAGCTTTCCTCCCCAAACTCAACTCTGCTCAGTCCTATCTCCCTCCAGCCAGCATATCCAGAGGGCGGAAATGCTCTGCTCGTCTCTCTCCACAAGGGAAAGCTTTGTGTTATTATTTTTCATCAATTTTTGTTGTTTAAGTTATTGGGTTTTTAAAGACCATGCAATAGTTTCGTTCTGTAAGTCACCTAGAAAATGGGTTCTCGGCGGTTGAAATTTAAAATAATAACAATGATAATATTGGTACATAAATATGACTGTAATTAATTAACATACTGCTATGATGATGAACAACCAGGGTGCTAAACGTGCATGAAAATTACACTGATTCTGTTTTAAAATAATTAGTCAGCCAGTCCAACCATGCAAACACTTTTGAGGGCTGGGTTTCTTTTCAGCCAGCGAGTTCTTTGGCTTCCTATATTTGCTCGCTTGAGAAAGAGCAAGGGGACTGTTATGTAAAGAACCAAAGAGGCTGCAGAAACTCCCAAAGGTTTCAATGAGGGTGCCACAGTTTTAGCCTTCTGTTTGTGTGTTCCCAATAGGTGTATTTAAATGTAAATGCTACCCTTTCACCCTCCAAGCCACCTATTCTTAGAGCAGCAGAAAGAGAGCATTCATGGTATAATGTCTTTATGATCTCATACTTCATTTCTCGTGTGAACCAGGCCACTTTACAAGGCATTTCTGTGTGATTTCTTTTTAAAAAAGAAAAGAAAAGAAAAAGAATAACAACAACATGGGTCTACTTACTCAAGATCGCCAGTGCACAGTCCACTTATGATGACCCGGGTTCAAAAGGGGTTGGGGAGTTTTAGTTTCTCAAAACATTACTAGAGCTGTTTGGCTTGAACTGATGCTGCAAAAGTTTATGAAATATGAGATGTGACTTAAACCTCCTCAATGAGAAGTTAAAGAAACCTGATACGTTTCATCCTCATCTTCATTGAGTCTGAAAAGCCTGCCTTCTCAGGAAAACGACTGGGGAGAGAAGATCAAATCTGAGGGAAAACATGCTAGTTAAGAATACCCTGCAATTCAAGCCTTTTCTTTCACTGCTAATTACAATCATCCTCCAGAATCCAAAGAACCATGTAACAAGTTCTGCACAAACCCCCAAGGGAGGCTGTGTTTGTGTTTCTCTAACAATGCACAAGCTGTGTACACGCTATAACTTTAAAGCATGTTCAAAACACATTCTTTCCCTCAAAGAATTCTGGGCCCTGTAGTTTGCCAAGGGTTGCTGGGAGATGTAACTGTGTGAGAGGTAAACTACAGTGCCCAGAATTCTTTGCAGGAAATAATTGTGTTTTGAATGTGCTTTAAAGGTATGGTGTATACACAGCCAGGCACACACAAGTGTCCATAGCAAATGAGTTTTGAAACTGTTACAAATGGAGTATTTTAGCATGGGGGGGGATCTAAAGGTGAGGTAAAGTCCAGTCACAGGTGACTATGGGGTGCAGCACTCATCTTGCTTTTCAGGCTGAGGGAGCGGGCATTTGTCCAGAGACAAAGCTTTCTGGGTCATGCGGCCAGCATGACTAAACCGCTTGGGAATCTAAAAGGCCTAGCTCAGTCAGTAGAGCATGAGACTCTTAAAATCCGGGTCGTGAGTTCGAGCCCCACGTTGGACAAAAGGATTCCTGCATTGCCAAGGGTTGGTTCCACATGGTTCCTCCCAACTCAACAATTCTATGATTCTAACTCCAAAAGAGCACTTTGGATTCCAGCTATGGAATTTCACGCTACCTAAAAACCATTCAGTTCACATATAGTGACACACCCAAATCACAAGAGAGGACTATCATGCTACCCGCAAGTCATAAATGTAAGCTAGAGAGCAAGCACATGTGAACTTCAAGCAATCTCCAGACATCTCAAGCAAGAAAGCCAAGCTAGTCAAAACCTTCCTCTTTATGAAGGCTTTTGAGCTGTATTGGTTTCTACCTGTTGAACTGATATAGCAGAAGGTAAAACAGAGAAGCTGCTGGATGTGAGTAACAGCTGAAATCCATCAACACTTGTACTGTAATACCCCAATATTTTACAGATGAAAATAGGAACACTCTTGTCTACTATGAGTAGGTGGGGTTAGGGGCAGAGCCTAGTTGGTAATGTCATGGCCCAGTGGGCAACTGACCAAGGAAATACAGACTGAAGTGTGTCACAAGTCTAAAACTGGAACCAAAAGTGCATGAAGGTGCATGGTTGACCTGTTTTGTTTATATCATGTACTTGGGTACCCAGATCTGGGTGGACTACAACTCCCATCATCCACAGCCAGCTTAGTGTAATGGCCAAGGCTGATGGGAGTTGTAGTCCACCTGTACCTGGGGACCCAAGGTTCAGGAATAGTGATGTAGAGGACATTGGTCCCATTGTAAAGCTGAAGTAACACAAGGCAAGCCTTGTCACTTCCAAAGAATCAAGGTGCTTGGAGGGTGGAGTCTCCATCACCACCACTATCAATACAAGGCTCAGAAAAGAGTAGCAGTTGCAGTTAAAATTAGGGTAAAGACTCCCAAGAGTGTCAAAATCAAATTCTCCACTCAGCAAATGGCCAGATGATGGGTCTACTCTTCCATGTGACTTTTCGAGTTTCATCTTTTTCTGATCCAGGTCATTCATAAGAAAGCCTGTTCCTTCACTTCTCTGCATTAATCTGTAAAAATCTGGGACCACAATATGATGGCAGCAGGGCTGCTGGGTTGGGGGTGATGCTGCCACAGAGACAACCAGCCCTGCCCAGGTAAGCAGTTGTGACCAGTATCCGGGCAGTTCCACAGTTCTGCCCCACCAGACATGTCACAAGAGCAGTCAAAGGCCACGTTCACACCATACATTTAAAGTCCTACGATACCACTTTAAACAGTCACGGCTTCCCCCAAAGTGTATGTTAAGGGTGCTGGGAATTGTTCGGAGAGCCCCTATTCCCCTCACAGAGCTACAGTTCCCTGTGAAGAGTGATTGACGGTTAAAGCACTCTGGGAACTGTAGCTTTGGTAAAAGTACCGTGTAGACGGGTGCCAAAGTACAGTGGTACCTTGGGTTAAGTACTTAATTCGTTCCGGAGGTCCGTTCTTAACCTGAAACTGTTCTTAACCTGAAGCACCACTTTAGCTAATGGGGCCTCCTGCTACTGCTGCGCCGCTGGAGCACGATTTCTGTTCTCATCCTGAAGCAAAGTTCTTAACCTGAGGTATTATGTCTGGGTTAGCGGAGTCTGTAACCTGAAGCGTATGTAACCCGAGGTACCACTGTATACGCTTTTTAAGGTGAGAACTTGCATCGAAAAATTCATGCAAGTGCAAAAAACTGCCTCTGTAGTTCAACAACATCTGGAGAGCTTAAGGTTCCCTACCCCTTATAAAGGAATCCACAAAGATCAAATCCCGCGAGCATTCATAGTCCAGGACAAGATGTATAATTCATCACTGAAAAATTACGGTTTTTGAGAAGGAAGGGAACCAGCAGTAGGACCAGTGGCAGTTTTTTAACTTCTCCCTCGCCAATGCCTCACTTGTGAACATCATTCTCAGCGCTGTCTAATGCTGCCTTTAATTCTCTCATTTTAGGCCGAGGTGAGTTCCATCTCCCAATCTTTTAAGCTCACTTCCCAAACACCCCTCATTGATGTCCAAAACTCTCTCATTTCAAAGCAGCTGCTCCTCCCTCATTCTGCAAGCCAAAATATCCCTGTCAAGCAATGTCAATCCCTCTCCACTGGCTGTAGGCCATCCCACCCCCTTCCGCTGCCGCCCCACTACCATTCCGCAGCCCTTCTCTTTGGCTGCAAATGCTTTCAAATTGCAAATTCCACACTCCTTCTCACCTGTTTCAATAGAATACATAAGAGGCCGGCCCTTGAGGCATGCTGCTCCTGCAACCACTGGAATGTCAACCAACAAAGGGCACTGCTTCCTAGCTTCAAAGTTGGTTCAGGCATTTGCGTGGAGTGTCCTGGGTGGGTGCCATAGGCTGCATCTCAGGAAAACCTTTAAAGTCCAGTCAATTTGGGGATATAAATGGAGTTATGGAATCTTATCTGGCTTCAGGAATGAAAGATAAAGGTTTGGTCAGCATCAATCCTTCTTTGGTCAGTATTCACCTGGTCCTGGTCTGGGTACCACAGTTAAAAAAGGATATTTATTTATAATCATAATATTATCATCATAATTTATAAATAAATTATTTTCGTTGGGTAGCTTCCAACAAAAAGATAGCATCAAACATTAAAAGCTTCCTGAAACAGGGCTGCCTTCAGATGCCTACGAAAATTTATATAGTTGTTTAACTCTTTGACATCTGCCAGGAGGGCATTCCCCAGAGTGGGTGTGACTACTGAGAAGGCCCTCTGCCTGGTTCCCAGTAACCTCACTTCTCACAGTGAAGGAACGGCCAAAAGGCCCTCGGAGCTGGACCTCAGTGTCCGGGCTGAACGACGGGGGTGGAGACGCTCCTTCAGGTGCACAGGGCCAAAGCTGTGTAGGCCTTTCAAGGTCAACACCAACAGTTTGGATTGTGCTCAGACACATACTAAACGGCCTCAGTCCAGGGAAGTTACAGGGAAGCAGGCAGAGGGCCTTCTCGGTAGTGGCACCCGTCCTGTGGAATGCCCTCCCACCAGATGTCAAGGAGAAAAACAACTACCAGACTTTTAGAAGACATCTGAAGGCATCATCTGAATTCCTGGTGGCTAGAACATCAGAACAGCCTGCTGGTTCAGGTCAATGACTCACCCTTCCTGTGGTTTCACCAAAATTCAGAAGCATTGCTGCCTCCAACTGTGGAGGGCATAGCCATCGTGGTTAATGATACTAATAATAATAATTTATTATTTATACCCCACTCATCTGGCTGGGTTTCCCCAGCCACTCTGGGCGGCTTCCGAACAGAATATTAAAATACAATACAGTGGTAACTCAGGTTAAGTACTTAATTCGTTCCGGAGGTCCGTTCTTATCCTGAAACTGTTCTTAACCTGAAGCACCATTTTAGCTAATGGGGCCTCCTGCTGCTGCCGTCCCGCCGGAGCACGATTTCTGTTCTCATCCTGAAGCAAAGTTCTTAACCTGAAGCACATTTCTGGGTTAGCGGAGTGTGTAACCTGAAGCGTATGTAACCCGAGGTACCACTGTAGTCTATTAAACATTAAAAGCTTCCCTAAACAGGGCTTCTGACACCCAAGCTACCTGCCTCACAATCATTAGAGGTTTTTAAACAGAGGCTGGTCAGCCACTGATTAGGGACTCTGTAGGAGCACATTCCCTGAAGCTGCAAGGGGGTTGGACTACATGTCCTTTGAGGTTCTTGCAACTCTGGCCCTCTTTGGATATCTGCCTGTGTGCAGAGGAACAGGACAACCCTTTCTTCCAATGTCCCTGTGCATGCATGGGCTTCTCTCAGATCTTTGTGTGTTGGGACAGGGATAGAAGGACCTATCAAAGTTGGTTCTCTCGGTTTCTCATTTTTCCAATCTTAAATTTGGTTCGCCACATTTGTGATTTTTTTTAAAAAAAAATCCTCATGAAAATTCTTCAACCTTTGAGTGCAAATTCCTCCTAACAGACGCATTTTTCTGTAGGCAGTTTTGATTAATGCACAGATTTTTGCAAGCAATTTATCCGAATACAATATATGTCGGTACATTATTTCCCCTAATATATTGATTTTTACACACATTTTCCCCAACTATATACATTTTTGGAAACATTGCTTGGTTGGAGAACTGTGCAGCTGTTTTGGGGTAAGCGCGAATTTCAATGAATGGCTGTGTTTGGGTTCTCATGTTCATTGATTATTTGATTCAGAAGGTGAAAAACTGATAAATTCAGCATTAAATGCAAACTGAAGAGAATTTCTCCCCCTTCCCTAATTGTACTTTGGAACTCCCTGGCTGGTGCCCTTACTATATTGTTTTAGATACCTGCCGAACATTTTTCTGTTTACTTATGATTTACTTACCTGTATTTGTTTCAAAGTTTTATTGATTTTATCTTTGTTTTTAACAATGACGGTGTTATGTATATTTGTTTTTAATAGGTTTATGGAATGCAGTTGGATTGTATTTTTTTTTTCTCTCATCAAGCAGCGTATGCTTTTTCAAGATAAATAAAAAAATAGTGTTGCGCAGATGGGAATAGTACAAAATGACTGCACAATTGTAGTTTTGTGCAATTGTCCCATGTGCTCAATGGGACATGTACTGGCCAATGCTTCAGTTGCAATGACTTATGCAAAGTATCTCAAACGTTTAAAAAGAAAAGGGGGTGGGGAGGGAACAAGGCTTCTTTAAGAGAAACCACAGGGAAATTCTGTATGGTCATGCTCTTTCAAACTGTCTTTTCGTTTGCTTTAGCAATGTGTTTCAGCTGACATGCTATTCAGGACAGGGAACAATGCCAAACTATTCTAATGGAGTTTTAAACATTTAACTCCCATTTTTCCCCTCTCCTTCGAAGGAATGGAAGGAAGAGAAGTTTCGAGATTGAAACGGATGATTTAAACTTAACTAGATGCATCTGGCAAATAGTTTTCAAAAATAGTTTTTAACATATCGGTTGTACCGAAGATGGCCAGAACTCTAAGTTAAAAGTGGTTTTATCTACTGATAGCATGCAGCAAGCAGCTTCTACTGGGGGAAAAATATCTCCCAGCTTGTTCTGCTGATGCACAATAACGCAATGTTTGAGCAAATTAAATTAGTGGGAAAGAATCAGGACTTGATGCTGGCATTCATTAGCTCGAACATTCAAGGGCATTCAATATTATTTTTATTTTGCCACACTTAGCAAATGCATTGTGAAAGCCTCACAACTGCTCCTCAGTTGCACAATCCTGTGTTGTGGCAAGTGAGTAGGGCAAGAAATATATTTGGATGA
Organism: Podarcis filfolensis; assembly: GCF_964270895.1. Lineage (NCBI taxonomy): Eukaryota > Metazoa > Chordata > Lepidosauria > Squamata > Lacertidae > Podarcis > Podarcis filfolensis. The sequence continues at coordinate 100,295,682 of NC_139606.1, forward strand.
TTTTCCAAATAGTTTCAGTTGAAAGAGAAAGACTGAAAGCTCAACTGATACTATGATTATTATAATTATTTGCCAGTCTCAGTAACTCAGAGCTTAGAATGACACAGAGGAAGGGGAGTAATAATGATCTGAGTTGTCTAAACTATGCGGATGTAAACATGCATTCAAATAGAGGATCCTTTTTTTAAAAAAAAGTACAGTGGTACCTCTGGCTGCGAACAGGATCCGTTCCGGAGCCCCGTTCGCATCCAGAAGCGAACGCAACCCGGGTCGCGATTCGCCACTTCTAAGCATGCGCGTGACGTCATTTTGACCGACTGCGCATGCGCAAGCGGCGAAACCCAGAAGTAACGCGCTCCGTTACTTCTGGGTCGCCGCAGCACGCAACCCGAAAATAGTTATCCCGAAGCTACTTTAACCCGAGGTATGATTGTAACAATAATGAACGTTTCTGCAAATGGGGAAATACAGTGGTACCTCGGGTTAAGTACTTAATTCGTTCCAGAGGTCCGTACTTAACCTGAAACGGTTCTTAACCTGAAGCACCACTTTAGCTAATGGGGCCTCCCGCTGCCACCGTGCCGCCAGAGCATGATTTCTGTTCTCATCCTGAAGCAAAGTTCTTAACCCGAAGTACTATTTCTGGGTTAGCGGAGTCTGTAACCTGAAGCGTATGTAACCTGAAGCGTATGTAACCCGAGGTACCACTGTAAAGACAAGGACTTTCATTTCCCGCTGTTAAATACACTAAATAAAGCTCTCTCTTTTTGCTTTTATCACTCCTCCCAGAACACTTCATCAGCATAAGCAGATAAAGGAAGAAAAAGAAAAGAAACAAAACACTTAAACTTAGTTTCTATAATCTTTGGGAACTAGGTGTACCACAGATGGTCTGCAACTTATCGGTATATAAAAACCATGCCCAGGACAGAAAGTTTTCCAAGGTCCGTAGCAGAAGAGCAAAGAGGCAGATAGTGGGGGCACTGAGCAACTGTTGTTGTCAGAGAGATTTCCCCCTCCTCCCTCCCCCCCACACCATTTTTTTGGCTGCTTCCCTGCCTCCAATGAGTGGCCTCGGTCTCCCGGAGGCCAGACAATGGTTGCTTTGGAGAAGGAGGGAAGCCTTAGAACACCATGTAGATTTAGGCCTGGATAGGAGGGCATTGTGCTGAGGCCATGCCCATTACTCATCCGCTGGCAACGGCCTCCCTTCCTTTTGTCTGGGAAGACGGTAAACTTTCAATGCCATCCGAAAACAGAAGGCCTTTCAGAGACTGCGAGAACTCTGCCATCGCCATCATGTGAAAATATTGTAAACAATTTCCCAGCTCGCCTGCCCAGCCCCCCCAGCTATCCGAGAAGCTGGAAAGCACTGAGCAAAAGAAAAACTGGGAGTAGCAAGAGGAGGGAACTCTTGGGATATATATATATATATATATGGCTGAATAGGCTATTAGGTTTACTCCTTACCACTGTTTCAGTGCTGATGAACAAAGAGAGGTAGATTTATTTCTTTAAAGGTGGGGGCTTGTCACATCTCAAAGGCTCAGGGTAGATTTAAAAAAAAATGTGGCAATAAACAGGTTGTGTAAAATAGTGAACATAGGATTGCATCCAGCTCTGCTGGATTGGGCCAAGAGATCATCTAAACCAGGTTTTCCCCGACTTGGATCTCCAGTTGCTTTTGGACTACAATTCCCATCATCCCTGACCACTGGGTCCTGCTAGCTAGGGGTGATGGGAGTTGGAGTCTGAAAACAGCTGGAGACTTAACTTTGGGGAACCCTGATCTAAAACTCAGTCACACCATACATTTAAAGCACTATTATTTCACTTAACAGAGTCACGGATTCCCCAAAAGGATTCTGGGAGCTGCAGCTGGAAAATGTTAGGAAACCCCCTACTCCCACTAGGGAGCTACAATTCCCAGGTTGAGGATCCCTGCTGTAATAAACTTAGGCAGCTGAGTCCTTGCTGGCTGCCCACAATGACTTAATCATCATTTATTGCCTTTTCACCCAAGCCTGATGATCATTTCTCCCAAGAAACTAAATTTATTAGTTGGCATTGAGCGCATCGTTATAATTCATCTTCAATTAGCTTTTTATTAATTGGGAATATTAATGTATTTTTTGCTGGTTTGTTATTGGCCCAAATGATGAATTAATGATTTAAAGCTCCTAGCGAATATTTATTATTATTATTAATCATTCAGCACAGTGTTGTGACCTATAGTGTAGCCCGATTCAAACATGCCAGTTATCATCAAGGGGGCAGAAGATGGGTACTTTATATTTAAGAAACAATGAGACATTTTCTGGAGTCTGCAATACACTTGGGGCTCCCCCCCCCATCCCCCTTGATCCTTCCTTTTTAAAACCATTTTTTTAAAAAAAGAAAGACGTTACAATAAATTATAAGTTACATGTAAAAACTTCTTCTAAAATTAAAAGCAACAAAATGGTTCAGGCATATGGAGGTTTATGAGGGGAGAGGGTGAAAAATGATCCCTATACTATGAATAAATCCATTCAATTTTTTAATGGTTTTACAGATTATGGCAAAGATCCACAAGCTTCTTAAGCCAAGAAACGTGCAGCTAAAGTGTCTTGCTCCATTAGAATCCACAGGGATAAAGCCAATTAAGTAGAAATTAATTGCCTTAAATGATTTGTGGACTAGAGTCCTGAAATTACTGTTTTTTGAGCATTAAAAATTATCTTTCACAATTCTTCAGATAGATAGATAGATAGATGATAGATGATAGATAGATAGATAGATAGATAGATAGATAGATAGATAGATATGGACAGAGTTGGACACGGGTGGCGCTGTGGTCTAAACCACTGAGCCTCTTGGGCTTGCTGATCGTAAGATCGACAGTTTGAATCCACTCAACAATGGTGAGCTCCCGTTGCTCTGCCCTAGCTTCAGCCAACCTAGCAGTTTGAAAGCACACCAGTGCAAGTAGGTAAATAGGTACCACTGCAGCGGGAAGGTAAATGGTGTTTCCATGCTCTCTGGCACTCGTCACTGTGTCCCATTGTGCCAGAAGTGGTTTAGTCATGCTGGCCGTATGACCCGGAAAGTTGGCTCCCTCGGCCTGAAGCGAAATGAGCGCCGCAACCCCATAGTCGCCTTTGATTGGGCTTAACCATCCAGGGGTCCTTTACGTTTAACCTTATGGACAGAGTGAAAAGCAAAATAGCTTAGATGGCACAATTTATCAACTGATACTAAATACTGTCGAGGTCGCTAAGCTTTTTGGACCAGTCGGCACATTTCAAATTTAGAGCACGTGCTCGGACAATGCCACAAAATTCACAAAATGGCTACCATGGAGGGGGAGTGGCATAACACAAAATGGCTGCCATGGGAAGTGTGGCATAACACAAATTTAGAGAAACAACCACCTCTGGCAACTGTATACCATGGAAAGTCAGCTAGTTCCTGCTGGTCATGATTATGGAGATCGTGTGCTCGTGGGCACTCCCACAAACACTTTATCCACTTTATCTGCACCATGCATAATTTTAGAAACCTCAATAATGTTCTCTCATTAGCCCCGAATTTGAGGATCTTTCCTCATGGGGGAGTTGCTCCAGCTCCTTCATCGTTTTGCTTGCCCTTTGCTGCACCTTTCCCTGCACTGCAATCTCCATCTTGAGGTGCAGTGAGTTCTATGAGCCTTTTTGAGAGTTTGTAGGGCAGGTGAGCATTCAAATATGTGACCCCCCCTCAACTGCAGTATGTAGAAATACAGCCCATTCTATCACCTGAAAGCATGCTATGCGAAGTTCTCTATTGTAATGTTTCTATCATCTATCTATCTATCTATCTATCTATCTATCTATCTATCTATCTATCATCTATGCCTTGCAACTGTCCTTTGTGGGCCAGAAAATGAAATTATCATCCCTTTGGAGTTTGTTCTGTGACAAGTATTACCTAACATCCAAACTCCGTCCTCACACCCCATGGTTTATGAGGTGATGAGAAAACAAAACACAGCTCCCTTCTTGTCGGTAGGACACCTCCACTCAGCCAGCAGGGGTTGGGGGAAGGGAAATGTTGAACACATGGAGGAACTCCAGTTTCTACAGACAGCTGGGGGCCAGGGGTGGGCAGTGGAAAATGTTCTTTACAAACTTTCAGTGCTCAGTACTTCACAAGTATCACCAAAGCCAACAACAAAAACTCTTTTGCATTCAGTGACCTACGTCTGGGATGTTTTCTGCTCCATAGGATGCTGCAGGAAGAATTTAAACAAGATATAATGAACCAAAACAAAGAAATTGCAAATATTTGTTTTCCCAGACACCGGAAATTCATCCTTTACTACATATGGAAGCATTTAAAAAAATATTCTCATGCAAACCTCTCTCTCTTTCTCCCTGTCCCCCGCCACCGCCAACATATATATTTTAAAAACAGGGTAGAACTATACATCACCAAATTCCTTCCAGCAGTTCTCAACCTCTGGGTCCCCAGATGTTGTTGGACTACAACTCCCATCATCCCTGAGCTCTGGCCTTGCTAGCTAGGGGTGATGGGAGTTATAGTTCAACAATATCTGGGGACCCACAGGTTGAGAAAGGCTGCTTTACACCCTGGCTCTGGTATAAAATAAATAAAAAATAAATCCCCCATCTCTTTTCCCTACTGCAGGTTAAAGCAACTTGGAAAATTAGAGGGGGGAGTTGCAGTGGGGAGTGGCATTTTGGTGTGTATGGAGACCCTGAGATGCCCAGATGACAAAACTCCCCTTTAAGTCTCCCTGATGTGGTCTAAAGGAAAACAGAGCAATATGTTTGGCACCAGCTTGGTTGCCAGAAGGTTGGAGTTGCCAGAAGGAGGCATCCAACCGTCATAAGTGTGAGATTTTGACCAGCTTCTGCCCATCTGAAGGGAAATAGGGAAATAGAAACCAACATCCTCCCCCTTTCTGTGAACATCACTGGGCAGCATGTTCGTACAATATCAGTACAAACCCAACTTCTGCACATAGGTACAGTGTTGATCCCTTGATACAACCTTGGACAATACATCAGCAGGAATTTCATTACCTGGCATATAGGACACCGTTACGAGTCCCTTCTGAATACGTTCCCTAGCATGTTGCAGTTTCAATTGCAAATGCTTCGTGCTTTGCTTACAACCTTCAGAATTCAGCAAAGCCAAACATGCTTTGTTGTCCTGGTAAACCTGGATTGGACATTTGACAGGAATTTTCATGTCTTTGCACAATTGTAACAACCATTCACAATCTTTAAGTGAATAAGACAGCGCATTCAGTTCAGCTTCACAAGTACTTAAGCTAACTGTTGTTTGCTTCTTGCATGACCAATCAAATAGACCCTGATTGTACATGTAGCAAACTCCAGACGTACTTTTCCTGTCTGTAGTGTTACCACCAAAACTTGCATCTGCAAATATCTCAAGACCACCAGACTTCTGATTGTTAAATCTCAGTCTGTAATGCATAGTGCCTTTCAAATAGCGAGCTATGCGTTTCAGAGCTTTCCAATCCTTAACAGTAGGATTGTTGACTTGTCTGCTTAGCAAATTACAGCTAACAGCAATGTCAGGTCTTGAACATCTGGCAATGAAGTTTAGTTTGCCTAGCACACTTCTGTACAGTGTAGTGTCAGAAAATGCTTCTTTAGTGTCATCTACCTGATAACCTGTTGTCATCGGTGTGTCTACAGGGTTAGCATCCATCAGATTTAGTTTGCTTAACACATCAGCAATTTTTCGTGACTGGTGTACTAGAATGTTACCATCTTGATCTCTCTCTATTTCCAGAGATAGGTAGTTGTTTACCTCACCAAGATCTTTCATGTCAAAGTGCTCTTTCAGTTGAGCTAGGGCATTATTGTACATTGTGACATCTTTCCAAAAGAACAGAATATCATCAACATAAAACAAGCAATACAGCTTCTTTTGCCCCTCCTCTTTGACAAATACACATGGATCAGCTTTCCCTTGCTGAAAACCTAGAGAAAACAATACTTCAGTGAGTTTTGTGTGCCAACACCGTGTACTTTGTTTGAGACCATAAAGGGATTTCTTCAGAGCACAAACAAATCCCTGCTTTACCTGTACACCATCAGGTGGAAGCATATAAAGAGATTCACCTAGAGATCCGTACAAAAATGCTGTATTCACATTGTGGTGACTAACGTGAAGATTCTCTTCTGCAGCAAGCTTGAGCATAAGCCTAATGCTCTCATACCTCATGGTGGGTGAGTAGGTCTCGTGATAGTCTTCACCTGGTACCTGTGAAAAACCTCTGGCTACCAATCTGGCTTTGTGTCTGACTATCTTGCCATTTTGATCTGTCTTCGCTTTGAAGACCCATTTGCTTCCAAGCAGTTTCATTCCTGGAACTACTGGAACAAGCTCCCATGCTTTGTTCCTTTCTAAGGAATCAAGCTCAGCCTTCATGGCATTTAACCATGGCTCAGCATCCTTTGAATCCAAATCCTGGATTTCTTGGAAACTTGAAGGTTCAAATACCTTCTTGGAGCTTTTAACAGCTGCTACTGCTGTCTTAGCAAACTCATCAGCAAATCTCTTTGGAGGTCTGCCCTTTGTGGCTCTCTGAGACCTGCGAATTAGCCTTAAGTCTTCAACACTCTCCTCTTCCTTCTTAGGAGAAAAGTGACCTATTGTGAACAATGGTTCCTCCAATTCTTGATCAGAGCTTTCAGAGGGTCGCATAGAGGCTTTCGCACTCTTGAAATCCTCTGAATCACCCGATTCAGTCTCAGACTCAGAATCAGGACCTTCATCAGTGGGTGTGGGTTGTTGCGGCAGCTGTGGCTGTTGCTGCTGCTGTTGCCTATCCTCAGTCTCATCACTGTCATCAGGATAACATTGGAAAATTCCCACATTCTCCCCCCCACTTGGCATTGTACTCAACACTTCTTGTGAGCCTAATTGTCTTAGAGTCAGTCATCATTATTCTGTAAGAACCTTTCTGATAACCTAGAAAGATACCATGCAATCCACGCTTGCCTAACTTGGAGCTTTGTGGTGTGTGAACCCACATGTCAGAACCAAAAATTCTCATGTGTTTGATGTAAGGCTTCTTGCCAAACATCTTCTCATAGGGGGTACAACCAATCGCTGAAGATAACCTGCGATTATAACTGTAAACAAAACACGAGAGAGATTCGGCCCAATAACTCTCTGGAAGATTGGCATCATGCAGCAAGGTTTTTAACCCTTGAAGCAATGTCTGATTTGCCCTCTCGCAAAATCCAGTCTGCCATGGCGAACAAGGACTAGACAAATCATGTTGAATTCCTTTCTCAGTCAGAAAAGCTTCAAATTGCTGAGAAGTGAATTCCCCCCCACGATCCGTGAAAAGAGTCTTTATCTTCTTACCATGCACATTTTCCAACCAAGCACAGAATTCCTTGAACCTTGGAAAAGCCTCTGATTTCTGCTCGAGATTGTACACATAAATATACCTGGAAAATGCATCAATGAGAACCATGAAGTACCTGTTTCCACCCAAAGAGGGCGATAGTGGACCAACCAAATCAGCATGCACTACCTGGTGTGGTTCTGTAGCTTGCCTACTAGACACCTTACCTTTCACAGCCATTTTCACCTTGTTTGCTGTGCATGCCTTACACTTCATGTGGTACCTGCAGGGTTTAATAGACATACCTTCAACCAAGGCAGGCATTTTAGATACTGCCTCAAAATGTAAATGACCAAATTTCCTGTGAAAATCATGAATGCATCCTGCATGCAAACTTTTGTTAGAACCTGCAATGCAACAAGTTTCATCCTGCACATTATCATCAAAATACAAAACAAACAAACGATCAACATATTCAGCATGCAATACATAATCATTTATCTTTGTGATGGTGCACTTCTTGTTCTTGAAGGAAACGTCAATTTTCCGTTCATTCAGCTGCGCAACGCTGAGTAGATTGTGTGCAGCATCTGGAACGTAGAGCACATTGTATATTGACAAGTCCAAACTGTGAAGAACAACAGTTCTGTAGCCTTGACTGGGGATCGTGTGGTCATCCGCCTGGTGAATCGCACCTTCCTGCGGTGTAAAAGACATGAACAGTCGCTTGTTGTTGCATAAGTGGTGGGTCGCTGCTGAATCAACCACAAAGAAAGATCTAGACGTCTTCTGGACCTTTGCAACCTTTGGAGTGAAACGTGAGACCATCGCCTTGTGCTGTGTTGTCCTGGACACCGGACCTTTGCCTTTGCCTTTTCCACGCGATGAGCCTTCGCTGCGTTGCTCTGTCTTGGCCCTGGGAAATCTGCATTCCCTCTTCATATGGCCTAGACGTCCACACGAGTAGCATTTCACTGCCTTCAAAGCTTTGGCGCCATCTGGTTGTTCCACTGCATTCCGGGATGACGTCTGTGAAGACTCCCCCTTACCCATGCAGCTAGCACCCCGGCGGTCTGCTTCATTCTGAATCACGGCAGTAACATGGGCTACTGTGATCTGAGCAGTTGGCTGAACAGCAATCTGAGTGGCAACGGACTCCCAACTTGAACCCAAAGAATGTAGTATCATGAAGGAATACACAGCCTCTGGAAAGGTGAGTCCTCTCTGTTGCAGCTCATGTCTCAGATTCTGCATCTCCATCAAGTGAGCACGCACATCTGCACCTTCAGCAAGTGCCATATCATGCACCTTGGCATAGTAGAACAAAGAAGCACCAGCTTCTGTTCTTAAATGAGAATCTCTCAAAGTGTCCCAAATTTCTCTGGCTGAGGTCTTATCACGCAACAGACAGAGCTCTTCTGGGGATACTATCAATGTAAGAGTTCCCCTTGCTTTGGAATCCTTAGCTGCCCATTCATCTGTTATTGGAGCTGGGGGGTTGTCTGTAATAACTGTAAACAGACCTTCTTTTCGCAGAAGAGCGTCTGCGTAGAGCACCCAGTTCGCGTAATTCTTCTTATTGAGCTTTGGAATCCCAAAAGCATCAGCCAGTCTTGCATTAGCCATCATTGCTGCTTTAATCAAGCTGCGTCTGTGTACAGCTGCTTCATTCCAAAAGCACTTTTAAAAGTACTTTCGGTTTTCAAGCCTCCCAAGCCTGTGAGCCTGTGCCGAGGCAAACGGCTTTAAAAGTTCAAAGTCCAGCCATAAAGCCATTAATTAGGAGCTGGCAGGCTGCCCGGAGCAATAAGCACATACCTCTCATCAATCTTCTTGACGCGCAGAGCAGATATCGTCCGATCCGTCCCTCTGCCTCTGCCGGCATTCCGATCCTCTGTTTCTCTGATCCTCTGCCAGCAGCCATTCTTCAGCCTGATTCCGTATTTCTGGGCCCATAACCAAAAATGTGAGATTTTGACCAGCTTCTGCCCATCTGAAGCTGATACAGGCTCATCTTATCTTGAGCCCAAACAGAGTAGTCCACACAGCAGAAGGATAAGCAGTATGTGCCACATTCTTAACTTTATTTACACTTCTATGCTGAGAGAATCCAAACATGCATCTTGCCTCTGTGAGAGCAGAGAAGCAACACCTCTCGGAAACAAAGAACACCGAGAGAACAGTGAAAAACAGGAAACCAGTGTACGTCACATCCAGTCTCCCATTCCCGTGGGAACCCAACAGTAACTCTGACTGTGGAATGCAAAACAATGTCTTGTGACTGCAGTTGCTGCTCAGTGAGGGAAATAGAAACCAACAATAAGAACTCCCCTCTAGATTTGTGTAGGGTTTCCTCCTTAGCCTTTTCTTCTCCCAAAGATATCGTGCAAGGCAGTGGGGGTTTATTAGCAGTTTTCATTCTCCTAGATGGGCTCCCTTCTCAGGTTGATGAGCCCCATCTGCCCCTCACTTCCTTCTATAACACATGCAGAAACTGCCTTTTTGACCATTGGACCCATTATTAGTCTTCTCTGCTCATCCCACCGGAAGCTATCTTTGCATGCAGGAGAAGTACCTAATTCACTGAGGGCTTGAGACTTAAGGTACTACAGTGGTGCCTCGCAAGACGAAATTAATTCGTTCCGCGAGTCTTTTCGTCTTGCGATGTTTTTCGTCTTGCGAAGCACGGTCAGTCGCAACTGCACCTCTTCAAGCGGTTTTAAGAAAAAGGAAACAAACTCGCAAGACGTTTTTGTCTTGCGAAGCAAGCCCATAGGGAAAATCGTCTTGCGAAGCAACTCAAAAAACGAAATACTCTTTCGTCTTGCAAGTTTTTCGTCTTCCGAGGCATTCGTCTTGCGAGGTACCACTGTACCCCTCTTCTAGCACCCTATGCACCCCAAACTCTGCTTATGGATTTACACACACACATTTCAACACATCTAAAAACAACCATATACCCTCATGGCTAATAATGGCAAGGTTGCCCCGGTCAGTATGTTTCAGACATCAAAAGCATACCCTCCAACATTTCTCTGATGAAAATAGAGACGTCCCATTCCATAATGATAATTTTTCTATTTATACCCCACACATCTTCTTGGGTTGCCCCAGCACTCTGGGCAGCTTCCAACATCTATAAAAGCATAATAAAGCATTAAACATAAAAAACTTCCTTATACAGGATTACCTTCAGACGGCTCAGGGGTTGCATAACTCCAGACCTGGGGTTGGCAAGGTTTACCCCGCCTGGGCCGATTCACTCCAGTGGAGATCCCTCCGTGGGCTGGATCGCGTGCACCCACGATTTCTGGCATCTGCGTCTGTGCAGACATGATTTCCAGCATCTGTGCATGTGTAGACGTGATTCCTGGCACCGCAGAAGCGAGTCGTTGTGCCGGTTTAGTGCAGCATGCAGGGACTCGCCAAGCGGACGGCTCGGATCGGGGCAGCTCGTGGGCCAGTTAAATGACCCCCGTGGACTGCTTGTGGCCCATGGGCCCTAGGTTGCTGACCCCTGCTCCATACCCTCCAACAGTTATTCAATGAAAATAGGGACATCCTACCATACCCTGCAACGTTGCTCCAAAGAAAATAGGTAAAAGTAAAGGGACCCCTGACCATTCCAAAGAAAATAGGGACACCCTAAAGAAAAGTGGAATCAAATCAGAAAACAGGACGGCTTCTCTAAATCAGGGATGTCCCTGGAAAATAGGGACACTTGGAGGGTCTGCAAAACCTGGGAACTGGACTAGGGTCCAACTCTACAATTCAGGTTGTTTTACAAAGGAAGGTGACTTTATAATTTTTTAAAAGTGCAGCACTGGCTCCCTTCCTTGCTTGGGGAAAGATATGCAGGGATGAGTTCTGAACAAAACAATGGAAACACCGAAAGTTTCTAAAAAAAATGAGGCCCCCAACCGTATACAAAATCTGACTTCTTTTTTACCGCAGTCCTCTGCACAGTTAAAACAAAGCAAAGAACTGCATTCTGAGTTCCACTGATTTCAACGTATCACTAGCAACTCTTGTTAACTTTGGCTTAACGATGAGGAAATTTCTAAGAGAAGATGGAGTTTGTCAGTGACACTCTCCAGCATCTGTCTCATTATACATTTTTATTATTTTCTCCAAGGCCTTTAAAATAAAATCCCATCAACACAGTGCTATTCACAGCTAAGAACAGGAGGGTTTTAAGGCAATTTGCTTATTTGACTCCCCCCCCCCCCGTGTTTGGCTCCCCTTGAGGCTGCGGAAGGTTAAAATATATTCTCATCACTTCTTTTTTTCTTTTCACAGTATGCAACAGGACACAATTTGCAAGGCAGAATCATGGACATGCATTTCCTCCAATATGAGACTGTCAGATAACTCAGATCATCACCAGAAATGTGCGCACATTTAAAATGCTTTCACACATGCAAACACACACACTGTTGCACATTCGGGCTCCCTCTGAGATGGTGCTGGTGACCACATGCGAGTGTCCAATTATTTCCCCTGGAAGGCTGGTTTGTCTCCTTCCCTGCTGATGGGGAAAACCATTTAGAAATATGGAACTTTAGGCCGTCATTCTGTGCTACAATTTCAACGGCAACAAGAACATGCTGTAAGGTGGAAGAGTTTAAGTTACATTCAGGACAGAATTAAGTGTGCATGTGTGTTTTTCAAATGGCCTTTTTAATTAGCATTGATGATTATTTGTGCTCCTGTTGGTATCAGGGTGTTTATATGAGATCCTGTTTTCCATACTGTTTGTGGTAGCCAAAGATTTCAGGCAGACATGCTGTTTTGTTTCTGACTGGTGCATGCCCTGTAGCTTCTGGCTGAAATTTTTCATACCACAAAGCATTCAAGGGCGGGGTAGGGGGGTTCCTGCTTTCGTTGCGCTATAGCACAAGAGTGGTCCTTCAGGCAGCAAACAATAAAGTGGTAACATTGAGGGAGCACTGTGGAACAACTAATAAAGTAGAATAATGTGTGGACCATCCAGTGTAAATCCATTGTGAATGCGCTGTTATTGTATCAATGACATGTTGCAGAATACATCCACCTACTCCCCCACCCCCTCAAAAGCAAAAGCTCAGGAATTTGAATCAAGTATTGTCCTGTATTATAGAGCTTCACATAGTGATGTGTAACACTGAGGTATTGAAGCCAAGGTTTTATATAACATACTATGTTATTTAACAGATGGCATTCTCATAAAGCTTGGACACACACACAAAAATCTAAAAGAAGTTAAAGTGTGCAATGGAAAGGGAGGAGAGATTTTAAGATGGCTGCCAGACTCAAACCACAGTGGATGTCAAGTAGGGACCTAGTCAACATTCTGCTACCCAGCTCCAACCAAAGAAGAAAACTGCCGAGATTCTAACCAAGGAAGGCTCCATATACCAAAAGACCAGAAGGGGTCAGCCCTTGGAAAATGTTCCAGGTCAGACCTGCTGGCTGAGGTGCAAACTTCATTTCTCTTCAGTCGGGTCCTTACAATATGTATAGGAATCAAACCCTTATTGTGGTGTCATCTAACCCTTTGGAATAATCTCTACAGTGGTACAGTACCTTGGGTCTCAAACGCCTTGGTTCCCAAACGCCAAAAACCCGGAAGTAAGTGCTCCTGTTTTCAAACGTTTTTCAGAAGCCAAACGTCTGATGTGGCTGTCGGCTATTGTTTCCGGGGCGCCTGCACCAATCAGAAGCTGTGCCTTGGTTTTTGAACATTTTGGAAGTCAAATGGACTTCTGGAACGGATTAAGTTTGGCTCTTTTGTTTTTGCTATTTATTTTCCTTTTTTGTTTTTGAGGCTTTTTCGGTTAGTTGGTTTTTGTGACTGTGTGGAACCCAGTTCAGCTATTGATTGATTGATTGATTGATTGATTGTGCGACTGCGGAAATGGATAAAAGCCCCCCATCCAAATAATGACTATCAATGCAGGTAAAAAAATAATAATAATTTTAATCATCTACAGTACAGTCTTATTTATTTTATAGAACAGTACATTGATTATTGAAAACAAAAAAAAAATTTTCCTTTCAGTAGCACCTTAAAGACCAACTAAGTTAGTTCTTGGTATGAGCTTTCGTGTGCATGCACACTTCTTCAGATATGTGTATTCTTCAGATACGTGTATCTGAAGAAGTGTGCATGCACACGAAAGCTCATACCAAGAACTAACTTAGTTGGTCTTTAAGGTGCTACTGGAAGGAAAAAAAATTTTTTGTTTTATCTGTAATTGATTATTGATTTATTGATTATTGCTTTATTGATTATTCCTCCTCAGGAAAAGCCCCCAAGAGCCGCACACACGCTCCATGTGGCTCTTTAAAGGGAGCGCTGACAGAGCCTCCCGCCTGCATTAGCTCCATAAGACGCACACACATTTCCCCATACTTTTTAGGAGGGGAAAAGTGTGTCTTATAGAGCGAAAAATACGGTACTCCCAGCATGAGAATAATCAGTACAGGCAATGTGAGATTTAAGGAGCTGATTTAAGAAGCAAGACAGCGGCTAATCCACTAGGTTCTTCTGCCGATGTCAAATTAGAGATAAAATTAAAAGTGGCAATGTCCAAAATCAAACCAGCAAGCCTTATGGTGCCCGTCTGACCTCCCCTCTCTCCTGCCTCCTGGGGGAAAAAATGGGACCAAGGCTGACAAGTCTATGGGCATTCAGCAGTTTATCCCTATTTATCCCTCTTTAAATCGCTTAATCCTATAAGGAACTTGTGCAGTCTTCTTCCAGTTTAGATTTTCAACACTCTTAAGGGAAGGGGTTATAATTAGAAGCAATGTAATTTATCAGACAACACAGCCATCTATTCTAATTGGAAAAGTCCCGTTGGCATAACTGTGTGCTGCCACAATCTATGCTTCATCCTCTAGAAATATGAGCTCCCGGCTGAAAAGTTTCTTTCAGTTCTGGCTCTGGCAGTGGCAATTTTCAGTCTGAGATTCCATGGCCTTCTTCCTGTCATTATCAGGGCCGTATGGGAGGGACCCATTTCCAGATGAAGTTGGCGAATGCTCTTGGCTGCTCGGATAGAAGCAGCCAGCTAGTTTATACAGGTCTTCCATTCTGAAATATGCAGTTCATTTGGCCAGATAGGATTGATAAGAATCAATGGCCTGTTTCTCAGTTAATAAACAGCATGCAAAGAGGAGGAGGTTCTGCCAGCGTATCTTGTTTACGAGAGAGAGAGAGAAATGCTTGGCGTCATATGTGAAATCGGAAATGAGCTCATCCTTTGATTGTTTTCACATCAAGGAATTAGCTCTTGTTGTTGAGGGACTGGGCAGGAGAGCTTGTCTTCAAAAGTCCTTGGTATGACGGAGTGATTTGGTTATATAATATATAGGGTGAATGTAAAAAGTGCTTTCATTTTCACAATAAAACCGATTGTAATTCCAAATCTGAACAAACTGTTGGGAAGAAAAGTTTCCCTTGCTTGGTTTCAACATTTTTGGAAAGGAACCTTGAATGATTAACAGAGGCCCTGTATCACTGACCGCACAGCAGCGCTTTAGGATTCATTTGCTATCCTGAAGGGCACATCTGTAGGGTAGAAAGTGGAACTTTCAACAAATCGTTCTGAACCATGCTGCCCTCTGAAAAGTCTTCCCACTAGTGATAGCGAAACCCATCAGAAATGGCTCAGGAACTAATGCCTCAGAATTCCCTTAGACACTCCTGAGTGAATTCTGGACTAGCCTTCTAGAGTATCAGTTTCCTTTCTCCATCCCTTTATAACTTTTGCCCAAACCTACAAATTTATTAGAAGAATTATGAGGGGTGGGGGGTAGACAGAAGCAGCCAAGGGAGCTGTTTCTAAAATTTCTCTGTTATGCTTGTTTATTATGTCATTTCTAGACTGCACCATTCCTCCAGGATAGGAGCACAGAATGGTTCACCACATGGAATCTGGAACATAAAACAAAATATTATATATTTGGAGTAAACTTGAAGAAGAATTCCCTAATGGTACAAGCTGTTCAACAGAGCAGCAGCAAATGTTGTCTTGGAAGATGGTGCACGATTACGATGCAGTGCTCGTGAATTTCCTGATATCTCCACATGCATTCATATTTCCTGCATTGGCAGGATTTGGCCTAGATCAGGGTTTCCCAAGCTTGTGCCTCCAGCTGTTTTGGACTACAATTCCCATCATCCCTGACCACTAGTCTTGCTAGGTAGGGATGATGGGAGTTGTAGTCCAAAAAACAGTTGGAGACCCAAGTTTGGGAAACCCTGGCCAAGACTCTCAGATCATCAAATGAGGTCTTTCTCTGTGTGTTCCTCCACACTTGGCCTATACAATCTCTAAATGCACACAGACTCTACAAATCATATATACAGGAGACGGTACAGTTGACTGAGTGAACAGCAGAATGATCCTGTTCTCTCTATATGCATTCACCATATGCATGATGTTTAAATGAACAAGACTTGTAATGATGACCACTACATACCATTCAACATTTATCCGATGAAAATAGGGATGTCCTATTCAATAATGATGCGGGTGGCGCTGTAGGTTAAACCACAGAGCCTAGGACTTGCCGATCAGAAGGTCGGCAGTTCGAATCCCCACAACGGGGTGAGCTCCCATTGCTCGGTCCCTGCTCCTGCCAACCTAGCATTTCGAAAGCACGTCAAAGTGCAAGTAGATAAATAGGTACCTCTCCAGCGGGAAGGTAAACAGCGTTTCCGTGCGCTGCTCTGGTTCACCAGAAGCAGCTTAGTCATGCTGGCCACATGACCCGGAAGCTGTACGCCGGCTCCCTCGGCCAATAAAGCAAGATGAGCGCCGCAACCCCAAAGTTGGCCACGACTGGACCTAATGGTCAGGGGTCCCTTTACCTTTTTATTCAATAATGATAATAATAACTATTATTATTATTATTATTATTATTATTATTATTATTATTATTTCCACCCATCTTGGCTTCCAACATATATAAAAACATAATAAGATGTTAAACGTTAAAAAACTTCCCTATACAGGTCTGCCTTCAGATGTCTTCTAGAGGTTGTATAGTTACTTATCTCCTTGGCTTGGGGAGTCACATAACTCCATACCCTCCAACATTTCTCCAATGAAAATAGAGACCTCCTAAGGAAAATCTGAACATTCATCGGAGCAAATCAAAAACCAGGATGGCTTCCATAAATCCAGGACTGTCGCTGGAAAATAGGGGCACTTGGAGAGTCTGTCACCCATATTCTGGAACACTCTGGGAGTGGAAATGCTAGACACTAGTCTTATCGTATTCACATAAGAAAACAGGAATAAAGGCTTTTCCTGACTCCTCGACCTCATAATATTTCTCACAGGCCCATTTCTTATTACAGCAGAAAAGCGATTGCCACCAAAACAATTAAGTGTGGGTTCTTCTCCAAGTTTCCATGTGACCGAGACACATTTAATCACACCAGCAAAGTATTGCATTACTGGTACTGGATAGCACTAAGGTTATGTAAACATAGTGCTAAGGATAAAATCTAGGTGTTCTGGGTTTTTCCGAAAGAAAAATCATCTGGAAAGGTTCTTAATGCAAGTGAAAGCAAGGAATAACAAGTTTAGGAGACATTTTTCTGCTGTCTTTGGACTATTCATGCACGTACATTTTGATGTGGTGTCTTTAATGTGGCCCAGTCCTCCTGTGGTGAGCGCAGCAAATCAGTTTCACGTGGGGAGGCATCTGAATCGACCCCCGTATGAAAATGACAGAACGTATACCCAGAAAATAAGTTCGAAAAGTTGCTTATGCGTCTTACAAGAATGAACATCTGTAGTCATGCATATCCTGCACTATTTGAATATTGGCAAGCAGAGTAGCTCAGTGATTCGAGTGTTGGACTAGCGACCCAGGTTTAGAATAAAATTAAAGGTCAAGGCAGGCTTACCTAAACTCCAACTTTAGCAGGAGTCATAAGCAGTACAAGAGAACTGATTCTGCCACGCTAAGAGAATGACTTCTCACAAGCACCCCCTCCCTCATGGTGATAAAAATCATTTCTAGTCCTGCTTAATGGTAGGCCTGGGAGAAGCTCCCAGCTCTCCATAGATTAGTGAAACTGCACACCTAAATAATATACACATTAAGAAAACACCAGATTGCTTTCGTCCTATGGACTGATACGTCAAGATTTCAGGCGCTGTGGCATATTCGAAGTTTCCTCTCTCACTCGCATTCTATGGAGTTCCTATAAACTGCTTTCCTTCCTTTTTGACAGCCAGTCTAAACCCAGGAACTGGCCGGTCCGGATGGCTGTGTTTGTATTGCCCAGAGGCTCCCCGCCCTGGCAAACTGCCACTCACTCTCCTGAGGAACTTTGCCTCACCCCGCCTGTAAAGAAACACCGAGCTTTCCCTCGTCTGAATTGTTTGCTCTTTGATTTCCTATCTGATGCTGCGTCAGCACTCAGCTACACAACCAAACAATATTTCCAAAATGTTTCTGAAAAATTCGCTCTCCATGCCACTCCATCACAACCCAAAAGTGTCTCACAAGGCCCCAATGTCTGTCACAAGTTTAGTGGGAGCTTTATTAGCCCCTTGACAGCGGCTTCCCTCTTTCAATGTTATAAACGAGAGAGCTGGCTTTCAAATGGGTCACGTGTGTTTTTCTTTTTGGGGGGAGGGTACAATAAACCCAGAAGCTGGTTAACTGAGGTATTAAATTAACAGTTCAGAAAACTGGACAACAGAATAGGCTGCCAAGGTTTGCTTTCCTCCAAGGACTAGAGGGAGAAAAAACCCTGCTTGCCACTACTGCAGGGATAACTAATACAGTGGTACCTTGGGTTACATACTCTTCAGGTTACATATGCTTCAAGTTACAGACTCCGCTAACCCAGAAATATTACCTCGGGTTAAGAACTTTGCTTCAGGATGAGAACAGAAATCGCGTGGTGGTGGTGCGGCAGCAGCAGGAGGCCCCATTAGCTAAAGTGGTGCTTCAGGTTAAGAACAGTTTCAGGTTAAGAACGGACCTCCAGAACGAATTAAGTTCTTAACCCGAGGTACCACTGTATGGGGCCTTCCAGGTTGTTGTTTTTACTGTAGCTCCCATCTGTCCCAGCTAGAATGGGCTATAGCCATGGATTCTGGGAGCTGAATCCATACAACATACTGTTCCCTTTCTAAATCATCCCACTTAGATCCATTACTCATTATATACCCACCACCAACCACCCCACTCACTGAATATAGAATATCATTTATTACGGCCATAGGCCCATACAGGTAAAAACAACACATAAATAACAGCTTGTGCCGTAAGGAGAAAAAAAAGCAATCGCTAAAACACTACTATAACAATAAAATACTATAAAATGGAAAGGCATACTACGCCTTAATTAGCTTGTAGAGCTCCTTGGCGTCGCTTTTGGGAAAGGACAGCAACTAGGAACCTAGCCACCTTCAGGGTCGTGTGGGTATCCTTGTCCTGCAAGATTTGGGCAAGGTGGAATTTTGGTGGGGTACCCTCTAGTTTCTGTATGATTGATCCCAACAAATTTGCCCGTAGCACATTAAACAATGTGAAGGGGGTCATTTAACTATCTCATGAAATTGCTTTTTAAAAAATGATAACGGATTACAGAGAAGTTTCAGGATACCAGAATTAGAAGCTTTTCCTGGTTTGGGGATAAATAATTGGCTAAAGGTAAAGGTAAAAGGACCCCTGACCATTAGGTCCAGTCATAGCCGACTCTGTGGTTGCGGCGCTCATCTCGCTTTATTGGCCAAGGGAGCCAGCGTACAGCTTCCAGGTCATGTGGCCAGCATGACTAACCTGCTTCTGGCGAACCAGAGCAGCACACGGAAACGCTGTTTACCTTCCCACCAGAGCAGTACCTATTTATCTACTTGTACTTTGATATGCTTTCGAAATGCTAGGTTGGCAGGAGCAGGGACCGAGCAACGGGAGCTCACCCTGTCGCAGGGGTTCGAACCGCCGACCTTCTGATCAGCAAGCCCTAGGCTCTGTGGTTTAACCCACAGCGCCACCCGCGTCCCAAAATAATAATAATAAATAATAATAAAATAATAATAATAAAATAATTGGCTAAGGAGCCATTAAAAGGGGGGGAGTAGGAAACGTAACCACATGCAAGCCTCACCAAAGGGGGGGGGGTGTGTGAAATACATGTAATCTGGACTGAACCAAGAAATAGTAACTAAGAAGGCCACAATACTGGCAATGGGCAATTGGCTGCCAACAAGGCCCATATTTTGAAAACAATGAATCTTGTGGTGTCTTTGCCACCAGTTGTTGCCTAAAACTGGTCATGCAAATGAATCCGCTATCTTGAAATCTGAAGGTTTGCTTTTTTCCTTTTATAGCCGTGATCAAACAGGGCTGCCAAGATTGCATTTACATTTATATTAATGAATTGTTCTCTGTGTTTGCAGTCATTCTTAGAAAGCCCGGCAAGTGACAGCTGCCAGAAATACGAGACTATACCAACCCCATTGTATTCAAAGCAAGCTCTCTGCATGGTATCACACCTTTCAACACCTGCAACCATACTTAAGGTTTTATCTCAGTAAGAAAACAGGCAAAGCGCAGTTAACAACTTTTCCTGACGGTGACACTGGGCAGTTGTACTTGAGCTGTTAAGTCTAGAGGGCTGTAGAGGCAAACGGCCTGTTTCCAAAATGTCTCCCAGGAAAATGAAGCCAGAATCCGGTAGAAAATTATTTCACCTGCCTTTCCATGCTCAGTCTGTGTTTTAGAATACTGTTGCCATGCTAGCCCTGGCAACTGGACCATCTTTTGTAGGTAGCAGCAATCAGACACATTGCCTGTGTTCACATGTACAGTGGTACCTCGGGTTACATACGCTTCAGGTTACATACGCTTCAGGTTACAGACTCCGCTAACCCAGAAATAGTACCTCGGGTTAAGAACTTTGCTTCAGGATGAGAACAAAAATCGTGCTCCGGTGGCACGGTGGCAGCAGGAGGCCCCATTAGCTAAAGTAGTGCTTCAGGTTAAGAACAGTTTCAGGTTAAGAACGGACCTCCGGAATGAATTAAGTACTTAACCTGAGGTACCACTGTACTGCTAAACCATGGTTTAGCATTACAACAGTTACTGCAGCTAACACACTCCCTTCTCCTTTTCCAACATGGTCACAAGGAAGAGTTTGGAAGCTTCACTTACCCAGATTTTTGTTGTTGTTGTTAACCTTAACTATGGTCTGTTGAAACAAGCCAGGTTTGTAAGCTGGCTTGTTTCAAAAAACCATAGTTAACAATAACCAAAAATTGGCCAGGCTCAGACATAACAACAAATTGTGGTTAATTTAAAACTGAAGGGAAATCTTCCAAACTCTGAGATTCCCATGCTGGAGGGGGCTGGAGAGGGAGAAGGGCAGGAGTGTAAGGCTCACTTCAGCTCATCCTCGAAATGCTAAACCATAACAGCATTTTGGATAAATGAGGCCATTGTCACACACAGAAAGAGAGACAGTTGACTTAAATGTTTATGATAAAGGTAGGTATCTCGGCATTTTCAGAGTTGAAGTACATTTGAAATACAGAAAAGAATCACACTTCAATTCATTCACACTTTCTGAAATAATATGTGAACCAGAACACAACCAACCTTGAAAATTTACAGTTCTCTGAATATTGCAATGCAGTTCTATAGCCAATCATATGTACAAAAATGTATATGCTAGGGTTGCTATATTTCAAAAAGTAACAACCAGGACTCCCTGAAAGTTGTTAAGCTTTTTTAAAAACAACACTAGAACATTTTTTTGATTGACTTAATATATTCATATTCCACCTTTCTTCCAAATTGGGATTCAAAGTGGCTTACAACATATTTTGAAGTTGCAGGAAAATACATTTATTAGTGAACATGTATGTAGTATATTAGGAGGAAATGCTCTGCAAAAATGAAGCAGATTCATAGAATTGTAGAGACCACAAGATTCATCTAGTCCAACCACCGGAAATGCAGGACTGACAGCTTATACCCATTAAAATGTGTATGTTGGACAAGCTTGCATACAAAAATGTGTGCATTAGGAGAAATTTATGTGAAAATGCTGATGGATTTTCATGGGAACATGAAAGCAAACTGGTGTGAAAATGTGGAGAACTGTAATTTAAAATTATTTTATATTGCAAATATAAACAATTACAAGCAAACATAAACCGAAATCACTCAATAAAATAAACCCAGCTGCATTTTGACCTTAAGGTCTTTCTCCGTGATCACTAATGCACACAGTTTGGCATGTACACAGTACATAAATGCAAAGTATTTCGGACAATTGGAACAAACAATGAAAAAAATATCTCCATAAGCCAAAAGTAGCAACACCAAACAAAGGCTAGTTCTCATAGTCCATAGCGCTAACAAGTCAATATTGATTTTGGGGGGATACAATTCTTCCTTGTGGTTCTTTACCTGGGCCACTTTTAGATACATATTCCAATTTGAAGGGCAACTTATGGCTTTGCTTGAGTTCCAGTTCTGGTTTACAAACACACATAGGTGGCACTCCATGCCATCTTTGCCTAAATGCCGTCTTAGACCATCTTTGTATAAACACCACTTTCTAGCTTTCAAGTTTTGCTTGGTGCCTTCCTTAAGCAGCTGTCCTGCTGTCAAACTGGCAGGGGCTGCAAAGGCTGAAGCCAACAGGAGTGAAATTAACAAACCCAGAGTGAAATGAAGAATGGCAAGCTGAAATGAACATGCTCCTTGACAAGATGACAGCTAATTACCCGGTCTCAGCAGTAACCAAAGCAGGCAGAACCCAAAAACAACCATAGAAAAGGAAGAAGTGCAGCTGAAAAACAGCTCCTTTGGCTGAAGAGGGTGGAAAACAAACAGCCTTTAAACAACACTTAGTAACTGACCTGAGTTTCGAAGGAGGCGGAGAACAAAATCACAGGAACATTTAGGCAGGAACAACCAGCTGCACAAATATAAGATGGGGGAAACCTTGCGTACATGTGAAAAGGATCTAGACCACAAACTTAGCACGAGTCAACAGTGTGATGCAGCATAAAAAACCAACCTAATGCTATTCTAGGATGCATCAACAGAAGTGCAGTGGTACCTCGGGATAAGTACTTAATTCGTTCTGGA
This sequence comes from Podarcis filfolensis, assembly GCF_964270895.1. NCBI lineage: Eukaryota > Metazoa > Chordata > Lepidosauria > Squamata > Lacertidae > Podarcis > Podarcis filfolensis. The sequence goes on from NC_139606.1 coordinate 100,318,177, forward strand.
GGTCTGTTCTTAACCTGAAACTGTTCTTAACCTGAAGCACCACTTTAGCTAATGGGGCCTCCCTCTGCCGCCGTGCCGCCAGAGCACGATTTCAGTTCTCATCCAGAAGCAAAGTTCTTAACCCGATGTAATATTTCTGGGTTAGTGGAGTCTGTAACCTGAAGCATCTGTAACCCAAGGTACCACTGTATAGTGTCCAGATCAAGGGAACTAGCAGTACCACTCTATTCTGCCTTGGTCAGACCATACCTCGACTATTGTGTCCAATTCGGGGCACCACAATTTAAGAAAGATGCTGACAAGCTGGAATGTGTGCAGAGGAGGGCGACCCAGACAATCAAGGGTCTGGAAACTGAGCCTTATGAGGAACAGTTGAAGGAACTGGGTATGTTTAGCCTGGAAAAGAGGAGACTGAGAGGAGATATGACAGCCATCTTCAAAATATCTGAAGGGCTGTCACATGGAAGATTGAGCAAGCTTGTTTTCTCCTGCTCTGGAGGGTAGGATTCAAACAAAAGGATCAAGGTTACAAGGTTACAAAAAGGAGATTCCAACTAAACATCAGGAAGAACCCTCTAACAGGAAGAGCTGTTGGACAGTGGAACAGTCCTTCCTCTTGGAAGGTGGTGAACTCTCCTTCCTTGGAGGTTTTTAAGCAGAGGTTGGATAGCCATCTGCCGTGGATGCTTTAGTTGAGATTCCTGCATTGCAGGGCGTTGGGATAGATGAACCTCAGGGTCCTTTCCAAATCTACAACTCTATGATTCTATGATCTCCCCAGGATTTCAAGCAATGGTCTTTCCCAGACCTACCTGGAGATGTCAGAGATCAAAGCCAGCACCACTGAGCTACTGAGAGCTTCATGCTTGTGTTTGGCCATCTCATGGAGACAACCAAATGTTAGCCCCATGCCGTGGGATCACACCCTGCTGAAGCAACTCCCATGCTGCTGGGTATGTGTGTGAAGATCATCTTGTCTGTATAACAAACTGAATGCTGGGGACTTGTGTTCGGTGAATCTTCTACTGGCTGTGGCCATGAGCAATAAGAACATGCTTTAAACTATGGATGCAGAGTCCCATGGACTGCAAGAAGATCAAACGTATCCATTCTTAAGGAAATCAGCCCTGAGTGCTCACTGGAAGGACAGACCGTGAAGCTGAGGCTCCAATACTTTGGCCACCTCATGAGAAGAGAAGACTCCCTGGAAAAGACCCTGATGTTGGGAAAGATGGCGGGCACAAGGAGAAGGGGACGACAGAGGACGAGATGGTTGGATGGCGTTCTTGAAGCTACCAGCATGAGTTTGACCAAACTGCGGGAGGCTGTGGAAGACAGAAGTGCCTGGCGTGCTCTGGTCCATGGGGTCACGAAGAGTTGGACACGACTAAACAACTAAAGAACAACATGGATGCTTGAGGAAGTCAGTCTACGCAGATTCCAAGACAAACTGACCTGATCTGAACCATTTGGGCTTCATCCTGTCTGCCACTAGCACATAACCCCCAAAAAGTTGTCCAGAATGGAATGTTCCCTCTGGTTTGAAAAACATTGCCCACCCCTGACCTAGAGGTATCATGGGGAGATGGAATGATTGTTAAACCAGCATAAATCTGCCCATAAATGGGGATAAGAAGGGAGAGCTGAACTCAGCTCCCCACTGGGAGCTTGCTGGGTAGTCTGGTGCTAACATTCTCCCAGGTCTCTCCAATCCAAATCCAATTCTACACTGCCAGTGAAAATGTCCAGAATGGAAATGACCGTTTCTTAAGTTTTCCATCGTGCCAGGGTAGGATGAGTCTTCCCCATTAAATCTCTGTTCCTTCTTGGTTGCATTCTATTATCTTTGAATGCAGGACATGAGATATCTAGTTTCATTTTTCATGGGTTTCATGGGTTTTGAACAGCTTTCCCATGATAAAACCCCTTGTAGCTGGCAGGGAATCCAGGTGTTCAGGTGTGCCTTCCCTTGATCTCCCGCTGAATCTTATCAAAATGCTCAAGAATTTTAATTGCAGCCTCTTCCAGGAAAGGAGTTGGTTGCACAAGACCTCCCAATTAACTCTAATCCCACAACTCGCATTGACCAGTATGCCACTGAGTCCCACCTGAAAAAAACCTGGTGATATGGAAGTGCTGCAAGTCTGCATCCCCAATCACGAGCAAGGAAGCTGTGCTTTTAAGTCCCACTGGAGTCATGGGAACAAATTAGCTGTGATCTCCTGAAGTCTTGATGATTTCAGTTGTGTTTTTCTGGACTGAGGGCCTAAGAAGTTTCAGCAACTCTACTGCTTGCAAAATTGCAGCCATTGTCTGTAGGGAGAAAAGGGGTCCTTTGGGATTTAGCACTTTGATAAGACCTTTTTGGATTTCAGCTCTACAATTAGACTGTCTAAATCTGCAATGCCATATAGCATATCAAGTGCCATTTCAGAGTAATTCCCCCTCCTGTCTCCTAAAAAAAGACAGATCCAGCATTGGTACACAATAAAACCTAGCCAGCAGCACTGACCTTAACATGTATCAATGTTGTTATTATAGTACAGGTAAAAAAGAGAAAGGATTGTCTTTCCCTCACGTATCACATCCATTTATAAGAGATTTGTTTGGGACTGAAGACAACTGTGCTTTCCACATATACACTGTAAAAGGCTTCTAATTTCAGTCTTCCAGCCAACACTCCTTTTGTGTACCATTCACATGCTGAAATTTAAGATTTGATTAGGGACCACTACACTAAAGGCCTATTTTACAAATGCTGTTGAACAGCATTTGTCAGATGGGAAATCTCTGCTTCATCTCATTTGGAGAAAAGCACATTAAAAAGCAAGCAGTTGTTTTTGGCTGAGCTAAAATGAACGTGGAAAGCACTGCGGCGTCGCTCTTGGTGGTTGTAAGTTGCCCAAGGCTCACTTCCATAAAGCAGCCTGCTAGACCTTCGTTTTGGTCTTGGACGTTAGCATCACATTCTCCCATAACCTTTTGGAGAGGTGAGCCATTGTCACAGCTGCCTTGTCAATACACTTGTCCAGCTCAGCATCAATGGAGAGATTCTGGCAATGGTGGAATCCACGTGGACAAAAATGTCTACCACCTCTAGCATGTGGTCACCAGTACTGATGCATGGAGTGCTGGCGACGTCCTGACCCAAGCTATTGGTCTTCGTCAGGCTGATGGTAAGGCCAAATTCCATCAGAACTAGGCAATAATTGCCCAGCATCCAACTTTAGGAGTCACCGGCCAGCTCCATGCAGTTCTAGATGGAGCTGATTGCCTGCTTTCTGTGTGTGTTATGCCTCAGTATCAAACCAAACCTGTCACCAGAATGCACACAGATCTCTCCATGGGATCGCGGGTCTCCCAGCTGGTAGTATGTACGAAGCCGAATACAAGAGCTTGCCTGCAATTATACCTTGCTAGTTAGTATAATATTGTCTGCCTGGGTGTCTTGGAACAAGATCACACACTTTTGCTAATGTACATTGCATTTTGAAATTCTAGAAATGTTAGCATATTCAGAGTGAAATATTGGGTAGCATAAAACTGTGCAGAGTTAAGACCGCTCAATGTGAAAATGTCGTTTCTAGAGAATAAGGAAAGCATATAGTTTTAAGACCATCTTGCAATAATTCCTTGGCAGGACATAGCTCAATACCCTGTGGAAATGGTTTGTCCATATGGCTTTTTCAGTGCCGTGTGATAAACCCCTTGTTCACTTAATGTAAAACAAATGTACCTATTTTCTTCCATCATTCTTCACTTCTGCTGTGCAGACAATGTGCTTCACATGCTGTACTAAACAATCCCAGTGCCTATCACCATATACCAAAATTATGTAAATTGACCATGTTTTCCTTCCAGTTGCATCTACTTATTTCAATTGCAGGTTTGCGAAATTCTTGCTGGATTACTGCCTCTTGTGTCTCAACAACAAACGAACAAAACACAACAAGCCCATGCCCAGCTGCAGCTGCTTGGGAAATTGTGAATTTTCCACTGAATAGTCACACCTCAAAATTCAAAATTGATGCAGTTGTACCTCGGAAGTCGAACGGAATCCATTCCGGAAGTCCGTTCGACTTCCAAAACGTTCTGAAACCAAGGTGCAGCTTCCGATTGGCTGCAGGAAGCTCCTGCAGCCAATCAGAAGCCGCGGAAGCCCCATCAGACTTTCGGGTTCCAAAGAACGTTCACAAACCGGAACACTCACTTCCAGGTTTGCAGTGTTCAAGAGCCAAAACATTCGACTCGCAAGGCATTCAACTTACAAGGTACGAGTGTATTATATAGTCAAATTATTCAAACATGTTAGCTGCTTTGAACACTCTGTCATTGATGACAGGCAGGACATAAAACCTGTAAGCAGATAAAGTTAATTAATCGTTTAAATGTTAATATTTAGATGTAATCCAGGTAAGATGGAAATGCTGCAGGGATGAAATCTGCTGATCTGGGAGGAAAGGTATGACTGGTGTTATTTGGGGCTGCACTTCACAGAATCACTTTAAAATCTGCTGATAGTATAAGTTGTTCTGAGACTTCTGGTGAAGAGTGGGGTATAAATTCCTAAAATGAATAAATATCAGAGCTAAAGTGCACCACTTTTGGAGGGTAGAGCAATCAACACTAGATTAGTGTTTCCTTCAACACTCATGTAGGAAAGTAGTCTAGAGAGCCACTATTTAGGGACATTCTTCAGTTTAGCACAAAGTATTTTTCTTTAAGTAAGGATGGCAAATGCTTTTAAACTATACCCTGCCTTTTGAGCAATATATATATATATATACACACACACAGGAACAGCAGACTTTAAACTTGTTGTGATTGCTTCTTCCACACCTGTCCTGGAAGGCTTAGAAGACACACTCTTCAGGAAACTAGACAAAAACTTTATTGTCTTCCAAACAAGAACAGCAACAGGGAACTCCTGACTTGACTGAGATTCCACAAAGTAAAGTGCCATCTAGTGACCAAACCACATAATGACACTATCCACACAACCCCCTAAACCTGAAATGTTACTCTTGTATTGCAAACTACTGTGATGTGATAAGTTATTGCTGCACGAAACATTGGATATCCATCACTTTTTTCCAGACACTAGGAACTTACCTCACTAGGGTGCGTTCACAAGACTCACTTTAACCACACACAAAATGAGACCATTGTGGTGACTTTCTTTGAAATAAATTCAGAAATCATGTGAATGGGTGATTTCTAGGATTTGTTTCTTTGTTTCCGGAGAGCTTGTGAAGATTGGTGCAGCCTTCCAGGAATCTGGGGCAGGCATGCGATAATTCATTGCTCTCACATCCTGGTCTGTAGCTTCCTTCCAAATGAGATTTCCGGGATGGAAAGTTAGCAGCTCCAGTGTGTGACAAGTTTGTAACCCTAGCTCCTCCCTCAGCTGTAATTGTCTAATGCCAGAGTGGGCCGCTGAGCAATAGCAAGAGCTGCCTGCGTATCATCTTTAAATGTGGGGTGTGAAACAGTTGGAAGGTCTGTTTTTAAATGTGTAACCTGAAACACTGGAAACCAGAACTCACAGTGGGGCTTAGCAACAAAATCAACAATATAGAGATAGTTTATGACATGTGATCACCAGAGCAGCAACAAGGTTGCTTAAATATAGATCTAGTAAGTATTAGAATATTTCTGAGAAGTGCACATCAAGCCTGAGACAGATGCTGCTAATAAGTTGAGAGCTTTAGACATTTATTTTTACTTTTAACTGCTCGGCTATATTTATCTGAAAGATTTACCGCTACATTCTTGACATATAGGTATGCTAGTCACTTTCTGCTGTCTAGACGGGACAATATATATAAAACTGGAGAAGATAAGAGGTTTGGGAGTGGAGGAGAGAGGAGAGAGGCGCTCTTTAGGACTCTTCCTCCACAAACAAACATAAGGCAGCGGATGACGTGATTTTCCTCTCTTTCGATTTTAATAGCTTTTTTTGTGACTCCCTCAAGTTCTGATACATACACATGGCCTGCCAAGATGGGGATGAATCATATGCTCATTTCAGCTTGCTATATGTGCTTGAGGCTGTGCGCATGACAGCATTCCGCCAGCCTGGAGGCAAGGTTGTGAAGTTCTCATTTCCCATGATACAAGTGTAGTCAAGGTTACAGTATCGTAAAGCATTGCACATGGGGCTGCCCTTGAAGGCAGCTTGGAAACATCACATTGGTACCAAATGCTGCTGCCTAACTGGTGACATTATCACGCCTTCTGATAGTGAACTCAAAGAAGTCCTCAGAGAAGATAGAGAAGTCCTCCAGTGGGTCTGGAGCTACAAGTGGACCACAGGGAAACAAGAGGGAGGTATCAGCATGCCTGGGCAAATCTCAGGCTATGTGGAAGTACCAAAAAAAGGGGGGAACCCCAAGGGAGGAAAACTCCTGTACTCATACATGAAGACTGAGGACTGTGTATGAATTGTTTTCAGAAGTTTGGGGGAGTTGATTGCCAGTTGGAAAACCCAGCCTGGGTGGGAGGAGAGAAGAGTGAACTGCTTAAATAAACATTTACAATTTTATTTACAGAAAATAAGAAGTATAACAATGTGATAGCATAGTATTATATACAGACAGCAAAATGTATCATTTGATGTAATAAACCAGAAATAAGGGAAATTGATGAAGGAAGTCAACAGGTTTCACCTGAAGCAGCTTAGTCATGCTGGCCACATGACCCGGAAGCTGTATGCCGGCTCCCTTGGCCAGTAAAGTGAGATGAGCACCGCAACCCCAGAGTCGTCCGCGACTGAACCAAATGGTCAGGGGTCCCTTTACCTTTAGAAATAGATAAATCAATAAAAGATTGTGTCCGAAGTCTGCATCATGCATAGGAGCCTACTGAAACAGGTCAATGGCCCATCTTGTCCAGCATTCTGTTCTCACAGTGGCCAACCATGGGAAAGCCACAAGCAGCTCCCAAGCACAACAGCACCCTCCTTCCTATGGGTTCCAGCAACTGTTAATTGGCATTATTGTTTTGAAACCTGGAAGTTTCAGGGAGGTCAACAATGACACACAAAAACACGGATCCAATTCATAGCAGAATGTTGGACGAGCTGACCTTAGAGGTCCCTCCCAACTCTTTAAAAAAAAAAAGACTCGTAATAATTATTTATAATTTACATCAAGCTTTCTTTTTCCTTGTCTTCCGAATTTAGCTAATCCCTCTCATACATAATAAGTGAAACCCAACCCGGCTCAAACTGACACTTTGCTGGGACACTTTGTGCTCGCCTGGCAAAATTACAATTTTTTTTTTTCAGAATGTCTGCTCGTTGAATATGAGGTGCGACATGAGTGCACATTTATCTGTGTCACCTATGCCTCCCGCCTCGGTATATTATAAAGGCGCATATTGTAATGGAGAGAAGATGCCAAGAATATAGTCATGACAGCAGAGGGAACGCCAAAGTGGATAGCCCTTCTGGGAACGTCACTGTCCATGGGGTAGACAGCAAGATGGCTTAGATCCACCTTCCATTCTCTTCACCTAATCTGTGCCAACCATTAACTCAGTTCTTGGCTCTTATTCATGAGAGCTGTTCAGTTTGCTTTTCTATTCATCTCCGTGTGCCATGACTCTCTCCTGGGTCAACTCCAGTGTAAATCAGGCCTAAGCATGTTTGCATCACTTGAGTAATTGCTATACCATACTCATGCCGTTCTGTGTCCAGCCCTCCGTCATCTTAGCAGGCCTTCCAGACAAAATTCAAGGCGTTGTTTATGATCTAGAAAGGCTTTCGTGCTTTGGCCTAAGTTCTCTCTGCCATCGTTCTGTCACTCCAGCTCAATTCTCCGACTGCCACACTTACGTTGCTAAAATGGCATTTCCCACACATAAGAGGAAGACTCAGGAACAGTGGCGTAGTGTGGGTTGCCAGTGACCAGGGCTGTACAGAGGGAGGGGGTTGGAGGGAGGGAAATGGATAGAGTACGCATGCGCATTCAGCTGCCTAACGACATCCACATCACCCAGGAGATCGCAGCTGCAGAGATAAGAAGAGTCATTCCATTGACTGGAGAAGTCACTTCCTGGTCCGCATAGAGCATGGGTAGGCAAACTAAGGCCCAGGGGCCAGATCTGGCCCAATTGCCTTCTAAATCCAGCTTGCGGATGGTCTGGGAATCAGCTTGTTTATACATGAGTAGAATGTGTCCTTTTATTTAAAATGCATCTCTGGGTTATTTGTGGGGCATAGGAATTCGTTCATTATTTTTTTCAAAATATAGTCCAGCCCACCACAAGGTCTGAGGGACAGTGGACCAGCCCCCTGCTGAAAATGTTTGCTGACCCCTGGCATAGAGAGACCATTTTCAAAAGAGACAGTGAGAGAAGCACACAGCTGTATTGAGGCAGCACCGGGTGTTGAAGTTTTGGTTTGCAGTTTGGGCACTCGGTCTCTAAAAGTTTTGCCACCACTGGGATAGGGAATGGAATGGAGAGACTGGAAAAGGAGGATGAAGCACATTGATAGAAGAACAGTACAGAGAATCACCTCATAGGTCACTACATAGGTCACTCTGTACATAGCCCCAGCACCAATGATTGGCCTGGTCAGGCACTGGTTAATGACCCAGGACTCAGAAGGGGCCCTCATGGACCAGTGGGTCAAACACCAACTGCCTGCACCTTCCATCTTCCTGTCCCTGCCTTGTCTGGATTCTGAAAATAATGACCAAGACTATGGCATTTTAAAGGCTTTTTAAAAAGCTTTCTATCCACCACAGCAACCCATCTAGCCCAGCATCTTGTTCTCACAGTGGTCAGCCAGATGCCGGTGGGAAATCCTCAAGCAGAACCCAATCACAAGAGCACTCTCTACTCCTGCTGCTTCCAGCAGCTGGAACCTGCAAGCCTTCAACAGAGCACAGTCATCCTGGCTAGTAGCCATTGATAGTCTTTTGGCCTCCCAGGAAACAATAGTGTTACAAAAGTCGGGTGCCACCTCCACTCTGTGAAGTGGTAGCAAGATTCCAGGGGATTCCAGGCACTCACCCACACATATTAACACTGTGAGTCTGCATGGAGGGAGTCCAGATCTTAAAACAGGGTCATCTCAAGAAGGGCTTGTTCCCCACACCAGTGCAGCGCTAGAAACCAAGGCATCTCTCCCAGCCAGTCTGCCCAAGATGTATCTCAGTCTTTGTTCTCTTCCTTACTAAAGACACTCCTTTCCTGTCACTTCCCACCCAGTTATCCTGGCAAGCTTCTGTCTGCTCATGCCCAATAATTCCTCTTAGATGGACCATCAACACCTTTGTGTGTATCTGAAGAAGTGTGCATGCACACGAAAGCTCATACCAAGAACTAACTTAGTTGGTCTTTAAGGTGCTACTGGAAGGAAAAAAAAAATTTTGTTTTGACTATGGCAGACCAACACGGCTACCTATCTGTAACATCAACACCTTTGGTCTTGTTAATGCCTCCATCCCAGGTGAGGCCTTGGCTTGGAAAGGAAGCTTCGCCTTTATTTTTCCACTGGCCTGCAATCTTCCCTTCAATATTCCAAATAATATAAATCCTACCATTTATTAATTTGTAGGGTCTTCCCACCCCCCATCCATAGCACCATGGTAAGGGTCACACAATGGTGTTTCCATGCGCTCTGGTTTCCGTCACAGTACCCTGTTGCGCCAGAAGCGGTTTAGTCATGCTGGCCACATGACCCGGAAAGCTGTCTGTGGACAAACGCCGGCTCCCTTGGCCTGAAAGCAAGATGAGCGCTGCACTCCATAGTCACCTTTGACTGGACTTAACCATCCAGAGTCATTTACCTATTAACCTTTGCAGGCAAGACTCAGAAAACAAAGGAGCTCTTTAAGGATTTTCACACACACACACACACACACACACACACACACTCACACACACACACACACTGAGCTGATTCCAAATGGAGCCTTGTGGCGTTCACCCACAACTCTTCCAATATTATGAATCACTGGGGAGGGTGGAGGGGACCTTTACTACCAGTAACTATGCAATCCCACGTGTTATTGAATCAGTTACACTTTTCCAGATCACACTGAAACCATTTATATAGTTGCTGACTTTCCATTCTTCTGATCTTGTCAAGAGGTCAGATACATGGTGTCGGAAACATTCTTTTTTTTTTTTTTAATGATATTTTATTAGGTTTTTCCGTAATATCTCCAATCATACAATTTTTTAACATCATATATTTTAGCTTTGTAGACCTCCCTCGACTCCTCTGACAATCATTCATGCTTACATCCTATCCACACATTCCTTAGTATAGTATCGCCTTTTAATACATTTTTCCATCCTCTTTTACATTTTTACGATATTCCTTATTTTTTCACAAAGCTTCTTTGAAACACACTAGCGTTATATTTTCTTCACATACAGTTTTCAAATATTCTCTAAATTTTCCCCAGTCCTCTAAAAACTTATTATCTCTCTGAAATCTAACTTTCCCAGTTAGTTTATCAAGTTCTGCAAAATTTGTTGGTGTCGGAAACATTCTTGATTTGATTCAGTTGTGCTCTGGCTTCTTGGGGTTTTCTTTTGTTTTTTTAAGTACCAGTTGCTATCATTTTCATACATATATCTTGGGTGCGAGGGCTCTCACATCCTTACAAGAAAATGAGGGAAATGTTGCATTAACTACTGCAAGGCCTTTAATGGAAGCCCCAGGCAGAGTAGTTAAAAGCATGTAGAAGAAAAAGATGACTTTGGGGGAGGGCATTTAAAGTATCCCTTTAAAATTAAAAAGTACTTTAAAAAAAGTCAGAGTGAGGCAGCAGCCTCAAGTGGCAGATGTTGAGGTGTGGGGAGTGAACAGAGCTATGAGTGCCACGTGGCCTGCCCTGTATCATCAAAGCTAGCCTGCTGCCCTCAATTGCAGTGGAGGTTACTGTCCTTTCACCAGCATTGGAGTAAGATTCAACTGCTGGTCCAATGAGCTTTTGTATGTGTCACGAATTCCTCGCGGCGCTTTAGCAGAAATGCTCAGAGTCCCAGGTTCTTCAGTATTATTTATTGTGAGCTCTATATACAAATATCTATAGAAGCAGTTCATACAGTCAGAGAGAGTACCTGGCTGTACCTTGAGGCAAATAGGAAGATTCTTTCTCTCTGACCACACTCCTCTACACCACCAGCATTACTGCTGGACAGGTTTCCCTTTTAAACTGATGACAGCCAATCAACTGTCAGCACATTACTGCTGAGTCATTCTGACCCAGCACCTCCATAGAAAGTATTGCATCAGCCTGTTGCATCAACTAGCAAACTCAAGCCTGCAGACTTACTTACACAGCATTCTGTGAATCCCGACAGTATGTGCCTAAGGGGAGGTCGCCATCTTGTCTTTCACCTCAGGCAGCAAAATATCTTTTACCAGACCTGACTCCACCTATCCAGCTGGCTCTCAAACAATCTCACAGATCACACACACCTCACCCCAAATCTCACAACAAAGAGGGTTGCTAGAATCTGCTGGCATCACCCTAGTCTCTCATTCTAGGCTTGCTTTTATGGGCAAGTTACAGATAGGTAGCCGTGTTGGTCTGCCATAGTCATACCAAGAACTAACTTAGTTGGTCTTTAAGGTGCTACTGGAAGGAAAAAAAAATTTTTATGGGCAAGTTGATGCCGTGCGGTTGCTGGTAAAATATGCATATTAGGCAAAGTCGCCTACAAAAATGTCTACTATCAGGAGAAATATGCACTAAAATGCTGACAAATTTCTGTAAGGTTTTTTTTTGCAAAGAGAAGAAAAGTGACATGGAAATGCAGAGAACCAAATTTAAGATTGGAAAAATGAGAAACAGCAAGAAAATGGGATTGACAGATTTGTCCATCCCTACCAAGACTTTCTGGACTCACGTGCTGCACCAGCTTTCAACACATAGCTATTATGTTCAATGTTCCGTTTCTAGAATGAGAAGAGCAATGGCTCAGTTGAAACTCCTCCTTGTGTCCCTGTATTTGATCATCCTCACAATATATGGCCCATGGAACCAACCACTATAATAGTTTCGGGGGTTATAAGGTAATGTCACCCACCTTCAGAGCACAAACAGCTAGGGCTGAGGCCTACATGCTGCTTATGATGCTGTCTCGTTTCAGTTCCACTTTAAGACCCTGGGTGTGTTTTTTCTCCAGGGCTCTCTGTAGGCCAGGCCCTGGTTATCACATGTACTATCTTGCTTGACAGCTAACCATGACCCAGCATGACAGCTGGAATCGTCAACGTGAAGAGCCAAGAATGAAGCTCAGAGGAGTGGGTGGAGGGGAAAATCAGGCCTCCTTGGCGGGTGGCCGACATCCCTGAAACACTCTCCTAACAGGCATCTGACTGAAAACAGAGCATTGTGCTTTCCCAAGTCAGATGAAGACTTTTCTCTTTGCAAAACCTCTCAGTGCAGCACAAGTGCCTGGTTACTTCTCTCCCCACCCAAGGAACAAGAAATAAACAAGGAAGAAAGAGGGGGACAAAGATTTTACGTCCCTTCCCCTCCCACCCCACACCAACAAATCCAAAAGTGCAGCCGTTCAAATGCCACATTTCTAAAGTCGCCTCCGAGCTAAGGTGCCATGGTGATCCTGGAGGCAGGGAAAGCAGGCACCTTGGAGAAGCAAAACAGATGAATGTTTGCCATGAAAACATAAGGTTTCGAAAGGAAGACGCCTAAACTTTCATTGTGGCCTCCTTCAAACAGTGCGTGGAGGCACAGCTCTTTTTAAATAATATTTGTGTCCATATTGCTACAATCCTTTGGGGCAAAGTTTGTTCTTCGTAGTTGCAGATACCCACGTGCGCTATCTCGTTTGCAATTCTCGTCCCCCAAGAAAATTCCAAAGGGCTTCAAAATGGGAGTCGCATTTGCGTGTTTAGACCCAAAAACCTCCCCCCTAAATAAATTCACACTTGACTCAAATTTTTTGTTTGGTTTTTGGTAGAATTTAGGCCACAACTTTATTGATTACAGAAAGTGACTGGTTGCATAGGCTATGGTTGGACTAGCTCCCTGCTATGCAGGTAGCACTGACCCAGGGTTCCAGAATAGGTCAGCCAAGGGTGAACACCTGGATAAGTGGAAAGCCGGGCACAGGCTAACTCCGCCACCCAAATGTCCCCCTGGACTCAGGCACGGGCACAACCCCCTCTCAGGGGTTGACCAAACCAGTTCCTGGATTCCTTTAACAGAATACCCTTCACATAGGGATGGCGAGAGCGTTCTCCCATCCCTATCACCTGAACCAGAGCCTATCCAGAACCTTACAAGTTGTGACGATTTGCTACGCGGCAGGCAAAACCCAAATGCCAACAGCCAATCAGCCAAGTGGGGAAAATTCCTGCCGTGCCCCTGTCCCAACGAAAGACGACAGCATAGCAAGGTCAATCACAAAAATGCCCTAAAATTAGGGAGAGGTGGGCGGGTGTTCCGAATGCACACACCAAAAGAGGAAGCTCTGGGACACATGCATGGGCATAAATTGGTCCCTTGAACTGTTTGGACTGCGTCCCATTGGCCAGATTGTACCCAGCTTTGAGGGACCTACCAATTGGGTGTTGTGGCTGACCAAATGTCCCCACCCACAACACAGTGTGTTGGTTGTCCAGGTCTCAACGCCTCCTCTTTCAGGGAGGACCTGATTTCCAGTAACTCTGAGACAGGCTGGGAGAAAAAGTGTCTGAGGCAATGGGTAAGGCCTGAAGGATTCAGCTCCTCTTATTAATAACATAAGAAGAGGCCAATGGCCCACCATGCTGTTCTCACAGTGGCCCACCAGACGCCTGTAGGAAGCCTGCAATAAGTCTAACTGAACTCTGCCCACTTGCAATTCCTCTGGTTTTCATGCGCATACTGCCTCCAACGCTGGAGGCAGCACATAGCCATTGTGGCTAGTAGCCACTGATAGCCTCCAACTGACACGGGACCACGCAACACATTGCACCGAATCCAGAAGTGACTTTTGAAATTGCAAAAACAACCCTAGAAGACCCCAGAAAGGACAAGAAAACAGTACCTAGCAATCCCACAATCCCAGGAGCCCTTGCACTGACTGTTGAGGCATGTGGAGAGTTGGAGTCTGAGAAAGGTTTTTTTTTGGAGGGGAAGGAATTGTGATGGAGTTTGCCACCATTTGTCTGTTAAGCACTGGTGGTTTTTTAAGAGTTTTTTGAGAGTTTCCAGAGGTTTGGAGGGTTCCCAGGCCAGAGTAGCTGGGTAAACCCAGCCAGATGGGTGGGGTATAAATAATATATTATTATTATTATTATTATTATTATTATTATTATTATTATTATTTTCCAATGGTGTTTCAAATCGATGCGATTTCACTGGTGTGCACGGTGCCTTGAAATGTAACCCCCCACATAAATTGGGAGTTGCCTGCAAACAGGTATTATATGTCTGTATATAACAGATACACACAGGCTGCATAGACACCATGCATTTAAAGCATATGACTTCCCCCAAATAATCCTGGGACTTGTGGTTTTGTTAAGAGGGCTGGAAATTGTAGCTATGTGCGGGTAAACTACAGTACCCATGATGCTTTGTGGGAAGCCACATAATTTCAATGTGTTTTAAATGGATGTTGTTTACACAGACACACACACACACTCGAAACGCAAACACACCCACACCGATAAACTCAGAAATGCCATTCTTATTTAATTGCGAGCTAATGGGGGTGTTTTGCTTTTAATTCCATCGCTGCCAGTCCTTCTGTTGGGATGAAGTGAGCTACAAACACATGGACACACCAAAAAGAGAAGGGGGGTGGAATTGCAAGGAAAGGAGGACTGTGAGAAGTGGAGTAAAATGACAGACAGTTCAGTTTATTAATCTGTGATGAAAACCAGGCTCCTGTTGGTGCAGCGGGGAGGGCAAGGAAAAGATAGGCCGGTCTGTTTAATGCTTGGCTCGGATTTAAAAGCGGGGAGAAAGAAAGCAGCTGAGAGCCCTGCTCCTGGCCTACGTTCCTGGTTGCCGGTGCTCACAAAGAGTGTGTTATGTAATGCACTCCTATCAGGAATCCAAGTTCAAAAACATTTCGCGGAGTCTCATGCTGTGCCTGCCGAAGTAATTGTTTCAGATAATGAAAAGTCTTTATCAGCGCCTTTCAGCTGCCTAAACTCTCGGCATGTGAGAGAAGGGCCTCGTCCTCCCCTCGGCCAGGTCTCCAGGTTGCAATCGCAACTTTCGTTCCCGGAGGGGAAAGATTTCTCCTGAAAAGACCTCTGAGGAGAAAGGTGGCCAAGATCATACCCAGGTGTCTCTTCCTCTGAGAGCTTCTCTCTTGGGCGATTCTTAATGTTCTTTTATTTTATTTTATTTTTTAAAAATCTTTATTTAAGGGTTTCCAAAGGGACCCGCAGCAAAGGACTTATTCAAAGGCAAATAGGATAAAAATCCTAAACATCAAACATAAATAAGGATTTTACATAAATTATATAATTTACAGGCAGGTCATAAGTTGATAAAACAGAGTCCCCATCATCTCCAAGTTCTGTCGTCCAGGTTGTGACATCACAAGATGTCTTCCTGAAATTTGATCTTGATGCTGGCTGGAGGGGAAATTGCCTCTTCTCGGCCACCTCAGCAGTTCTCTCAAATGGGTTGGCACTCAGGGAACTGAAGTTTACAGCCTTGTTCTTAAGGGTTCAGGGTCTTGCAGAATGGAGACCATGGGCATCATCCAAACTGTTCTGAGGTAAGCAGCTCATGGCCCATAATGGTGGTAAACGCCCTGCCTCAACTTTCCTAAAGAGCATGTGTGGCCGTGTTAATGTGATATGCAGCAGTGGGTTACACTTCCACTTAGTTTTTTTGAAACAACCCCCACCCCAGTTGAGCATATCGACTGCAATCTCTGGGAAATTTTTATGGCTCGAGGTCACTGGATATCATAGTATCAGCAAAGGGAACTATTTACTGCTTCGAGCTTTATGTGAATGCATGTGTTTCCTTCTTCCAAAAGAATTAATGATTGCAGTCAGAATGACTCATTCATAATGTCTGCCTCATTCAAACTATGCTTACTAGGGGGGAAAGTGTATTGTTTCTTATTGCTTGTGGCAAAACTAGTGTGAGCTATATTTAGAAAAGGAAAACAATTCTCCCAGACCATTGTAGCTCTAATACTGTGGAGTCACAATACAGTGGTACAGAACATGCTTTGCTGATGTATAGGAACATCAGATGAGCCTGCTGGATCAGACCAAAGACCCATCTAGTCCAGCATGAATCTGGGATAGCTCAGTCAGTAGAATATGAGACTTAATCTCAGGGTTTCACGCTGGGCAAAAGATTCCTGCATTGCAGGGGGCTGGAGTAGATGACTCCTGGGTCCCTTCCAACTCTACTATTCTATGATTCTGTGATCTTGCTTTCACAGTGGCTGACCAAATGCCTGTGGGAAGCCTGGAAGCTGGACATGAGCTCAAAAGCACTCGGCTCACCTGCGATTCCCAGAAATGTGCTGATTTCTTGGTCCTCTGGTACAGGGCGATGCAGCTGGAAACAACTTGTGCTGACCTCCCTTCCAACAGAATTGCAAAAAACTGGCCCAAACCCTAGATGCAGCAAGAGCATGAGCTTGATAGGAGCACGCATATTAAGAACTTAAGAAGACGCCTGCTGGATCTCACCAAAGGCCCATCATGTTTCACATCACAGCTGATAGTCCATCCCAAAAGAAGGACCTTAGTTCAACTGTCACTCCTACTTGTGATTCCCAGGAACAGACAGTGGAACAAAGCCATCACGGCTAGTAAGCAACTGATGGACTTTACCCTTCATAAGCTTGTCAAATCCTCTTTCAAAGCCGTTGGGTGGCCATCGCTACCTCTTGCAGGAGCAAATTGCAGAATTTAACTCGATGCCGTGCAAAGTAGTACTAACTTTGAATCTTTCAACACCCAGCTTCATTGAGCGGCCCTGGGTTCTAGTTACATTCCATGAGCTTGAAGGCAACTGAAATGGTGATGGAAGAGGCCAAAGCTCTCACCTGTGCCATTCCACCCCCCACCCACCCCCCAAAAAGTTTAATTAACACATGAAAGGAATGGCTGGGTTTCAGTCTCTCAACATTCCATTTAATCAGTATTAGTATATAGAACTTTTCAATTGTATAGCGTTACAAGCTCATTATCCTTGAAAGATACCTGTCCCTGGTCGATCACTGCCCTTATTGTTTCCCATTTTGTTAGTGTGGCTTGCCATTCTTCAGGACTTTAGAAGCTCTTGACATGAGACTACGACTATTACAAATTGATGAGAGTGTACCAGTTTTCATCTGTAAAATACTTTTGCACAGGAAATTACCCAAAGGGGTAGGGCAGAGGAGAAGCAAGCATTGGACTTGATTCTGCCATCACTAGTGGTGTCGATCCAATTGTTAATTGCACCTCTGAAACATTAAAAATAAATTCATTCCTTCTGAGAATTGGCCAAAGAAAATCTGTACGGTCTCATTCATTCAAGTACTTCCATGGAATCTTTCTACTCAGAAGTAAGAGCCGTTGAGTTCTGTGGAACATAACCCCCAGGAAAACATGTATAGTGATTTCCGTCTTAGTCACCTGAAAAACACTATGAACTACCAGACTTGTGAAGGGAGAAAGACTTTGTGTGGACCATCAGGCAATGGCTTCCAGCCCTAGGAGCCTTTCCCAGACCATGACTCCCCAGGCGGAAGCAGCTGGAGAGAGAGAGAGAGAGAGAGAGAGAGAGAGAGAGAGAGAGAGAGAGAGAAAGAGAGAGAGAGAGAGAGAAAGAGAGAGAGAGAGAGATATGATGATAGATGATAGATAGATAGATAGATGATAGATAGATGATAGATAGATAGATAGATAGATAGATAGATGATAGATAGATAGATAGATAGATAGATAGATAGATAGATAGATGATAGATAGATAGATAGATATAGATAGATAGATAGATACATAGATAGATAGAGATAGATAGATAGATTAAGTTGTGTGTCCTTGTTTCTCAATTTCATGCTTTTGCATGCTTTTGTATGTTTCACTGTATTTTATGCATTGTGACTTGCCATTGATTAAAGGTAAAGGGACCCCTGACAATTAGGTCCAGTCGTGGCCGACTCTGGGGTTATGGCGCTCATCTTGCTTTATTGGCCGAGGCAGCCGGCATACAGCTTCCGTGTCATGTGGCCAGCATGACTAAGCCGCTTCTGGCGAACCAGAGCAGCACACGGAAACGCCGTTTACCTTCCCGTCAGAGCTGTACCTATTTATCTACTTGCACTTTGACATGGTTTCGAACTGCTAGGTTGGCAGGAGAAGGGACCGAGCAACGGGAGCTCACCCCGTCGCAGGGATTCAAACCGCCGACCTTCTGATCGGCAAGTCCTAGGCTCTGTGGTTTAACCCACAGTGCCACCCGAGTCCCATTTTTAATCAATGTTTATTGATTACAGTTTGGTAATTCTGTATTGTAATTGTTAAGTGTAAACTGTTTAATTATTATTTGCTGATATTTAATTTTGCTGTTTACTATTACATTCTAACGGATTATTAAATGTTGATTCATTTGTTATAAGTTGTTTATTTTGAAATTACATTTTTATTGTGACCTTTTTTATTGGATCAGATTGTTGTTTGGTTTGTTATTGGGGGTGTGATCATTGTGACCTCTATTTTGTTGTTTCTTCAGCTTCTAAACTGCCTTGTGTATAGCAATGTAGAAAGGCGGTATACAAATTAAAAAGTGAAATTAAATTAAACGAAACGAAACTAACATTTGGCCCTGATGGGTTTTCGGTGCCAGTTAAAACCACATTTGTCCACTTGGGCCTTGGGCTAATTTGTTATTGCTGGACCTGCTGGTCTGTTGTTGTTTTAAAGTTATGCTTGTTTTATATGCAATGTGGTCTTATTACGTTTTATGGATTGCGTATTTTATATTGTAGCCTGCTCTGGGATCGAATTTAAATGAAGAGTGGGCTGGAAGGGCCTCAAATAAATAAACCAGCAAACAAAACAAGAAGCCACCCATAGGAATGATGGGGTGTGGGAGATGTCAAAGAATCATCTTTGTAAAAGCAAAGTATAACTGCTCCTGAGTGCTTCGTGCAACTTAGCGTTCGGTTGCCATTGTGAGAAATTCTCCAGCTACTTGGTCATTGTAAATCTGCTTTCAGTTTCAGGCATGTTCTCTCTCTCCCTCTCTCCCTTTTCATTGCAACGGGGATCTAATTCAGTGCTTTAAATCTGTGTTCTGCAATGCATAATTAATCTGGCTTCATAGAGATCTGGACAAAAGGCCCCATTCAATCTTTAGCTCCTTCCCCCGAGATATTGTTATTTCTAAAAACTCCGGCCAGCTGGGCTGGAGGGAAACTTCAGCACTGTGGGAGAATGAACAAACTGTAGGCCTCTGAGGGATTTGGACTAACTAGCTGACTAAATTGGATTAGAAAGTATGGAAGAGAGGGGAAAGCAGAGAAAGAGGGCGGCTTCGAAGGCTACAGAACTTCACCGGGTTGGGGGGAGAGAGAGAGAGGAAGGCCTCCTAAAACTATTGCAAAATGGTGAAAAGTTTCTGGAAAGGCAAGAAGAATTTTTATTAAGTCAGAGTAAGATGATAAATTGCCTAAAGGCAGGATGGAGCAGAGCAGAGGAGCAATTTTGCAGTGGGGAAGCAGGTAGGAGTTTGTTACATCTGTTTCTGGGCTTTTTAGCAGAGCTTGCTAGCAAGGAGATTGTATAGGCCGATTATAAACAGGCCTGCGCAATGCGTGATGCAATGCACCCAATGCAACTCACTAGCCATGTGGTGTGTCCTATTGAGTCACCACTAGGGATGGAGAAGAAATTCAATTCATCTTGCATCTAAAGGCGAACTTAACCTAATTCTCACTTCCCTAAACAATACATGAGAGGAAATGCAGTCATAACTCAGCATTCTCACCGGTTCAAATTTTGTAGTGTGGTTCTCATGTGTATGAGAATGTGTATATTGGTGTAAAGTGTTAATAAAATGCTTTCTATTAGGGAAAATATAAATATTAGGGGGTACATTCTTTCGGGGGGGGGAATAAGCATTATGTGAAATTTTATACCTAAATGTGCATATTGGGTGAAATTCGCTAGGATGAATTTCCCCAAGGACTTTTTTAAAAGGAAAATCAGACATTGATGTGCAAATGTGGAAAACACTGAAACTGAGAGAAACTGAAATTGACAGAGTCACCCATCCCTATTTGCAACTTATTACCTTTATCACTACCAGTACCATTTTTACCCTTGTTCTTCTGCCAAAAAAGGCTCTGAGAGTGGCTTTCAGATATCAGTGAGAAGAAGAATACCCACCCTAAGCCTCACAGTCTTAAGAGGCACAACACAAAGGGAAAAGAGACAGGGCAGGAGTCTGGGGGGGGGGAAGCAAACTCAAGAGATTACATACGGAAAACTTGCCATGGACTGGAAAAATTGGCAGAGGAGTCAAAATTTGCTGATACTGATGGACATGCTGTGAACAGTCATACCTCGGGTTGTGAATGCTGCGGGTTGCGTGTTTTCAGGTTACGGACTGTGCCGAACCCGGAAGTACCGGAAGGGGTTATTTTCGGGTTTCGATGCTCGCACATGCGCAGAAACACTAAATCACGCTTTGAGCATGCACAGAAGTGCTGAATAGTGTCACGCGCATGCACAGACGCAGCACTGCAGGTTGCAAACATGCCTCCCGCACGGATCACGTTCAGAACCCAAGGTATGACTGTAGTCCCATCTCTCTCCCTCTCTTGCAATCTGATGGAATGGCTACACCTTCTTCCTCCCAACCCCCCAGCCCCATGCATAGGAGCCAACTCCTAGGGTTCGAGGTCCCTTCGTCCCCCCAATAAAATATGAGGGGGCTGCTCCCCCGAGGTTAATGGGCATTGCCATTCAAATGGTGTGTGCTATGTCATACAATGGATTATGTGAGGCAGTGCTTTCCTGCCCTCCCACCCATGCAAGTTTAGGAGTCCTCGGTAAGTAGAAGCAATAATAAATTATTTTAGGCCAGAGTTCCCCAAACTTGGATCTCCAGCTGTTTTGGGACGCCAGTTCCCATAATCGTTGACGACTGCTCCTGCTAGCTAGGGATGATGGGAGTTGTAGACCAAAAACAGTGGGAGACCCAACTTTAGGAAACTCTGGTTTAGGCCCTAGTGAACTTCCGTAGCGGGGATTACACTTCCACTGTTTCGTTTCACATTCTTATGTTTCAGGGAGGGCTGCTGTGTTTGACACGGAACAAACCCTTGTTGCTGCCAGAAGTGTTTTCTCAATGTTCTTTGTGCTAGTTATCTCCTGGCCTTGTGCTCTGCAACGGCAGAATAAAGGCTGGGGGAGGGGGGGAGTGCCGTCAATCTGCCTCATGAAATAATCTCTTGGAAAACTCATCCCTCTGGCTCCTCCTGAATCGATGACCTCAGTCCATGTGCCAGAGTGCATGAGCGCCATTACTGCTGGAGCGCTTCCTCCGAGACGGAGCCAACCTTTACTACAGAACTGGAGCTATAACTATGCAGACTTTTGGCAACACTGCATTTATGAAAGCTGAAGAGAGAATTTGGGTCTTCAAAAATGGAACCGTTCCAAAATACAGGCATCTCTCCAGTTTTCAATGCTCATTTTTATGAGACTGACGCAGCACTTAATGCAAGCACACCCAGATATTCCATAAGAAGTACTTCTACGGTTCAGAAACCCACCCTGTAGAGAGCACTAATGCAAAGCATATTGCCACATTTGCTGCAGAGCAAAGAGTGCTGTGATCCTCAAAATCTGAATCCCTCCCCTCTCACACACACATCCATAGACCATATGGTTCTAATCAAAACTTCTGGAAGAAAAAGAGGGGGACAGCATACCAAAGTTTGAATCTAAGAAAGGAAGTTCTGTGGTGTTTTCAAGCGGATCTAAATTGGGCATCGAAAACACACGATGTTGCCTAATAAAATAGGAAAATTAAGACAAGGCTCTCACTTGGCTATAATGTTTAATTGCGCATACAGAATAACTTCAGGACTCAGAAATGCTGGGCTCACTGTTTTGATTGAATGCCCCTTTTAATCATGCTGAAATCTGCGGTCTATATATGAAAAATCTGAAGTTCAGTCAGCCATAAAGAACTATAAGGGGGAGAAATGAATTGGAAGCCTGCATGTGCCATTGAGTCAGATTTGGGACAGATGCATTTGTAAAAAATAAAAAGGCACTTGTTTATTTGTACAAGTTTGGACTTCTTGAGTAGGCCTGACTGGTGACAACATTATAAGCAAGTGTTCATAACAGGGAGGGGGGTTAATGCATGCCTCAACCCAGCAATATCCCATTAAATCTCATTTTATTTCATTCTGTTTGAGCTTAAGTGTTCTCTGTGTGAGAAAACAAAATAATAGACCCTGACAGCAAGGGAGACTTACATTGCTCAACATCAGGTATGAGGAACCTGAGTGGTGTTGACTACAATGTCAGTCATCCTTGACTATTGGCCATACTAGCTGGGTCTGATGGGAACTAGAGTCCACCATTGTCTAGCCATTAAAAGTCTTATCGTCCGTGGATTTGCCTAAATCCCTTTTCAGATTGTCCAAGTTGGTAGCCCTCACTACTTCTTGTGGGAGCATTGTGTGAAGCACTTCCCTTTGTCACTCTTGAATCTTCAAACATTCAGCTTCATTGGATGACCCCAAGTTCTACTGTCATGGAAGAGAGAGAGAAATGTCTCTGTCCCCTTTCTCTGCAAGCTTCTGTAAAGATGTAATGGTTCTAGGGGTTGCTCGTGCGTAAATTGCCGCCACTCCTGGCTAGGTTGCCTGGTTAAACCTTTTCTGTCTGGACAGCCCTTCACTTCGTGGCTGTTTCAGTCGCTAGCAGAATCCGTCAGTGGGCGTTTCTTGAACCTCTTCCAGCATAGAAGTTCTTTGACGCCAAGTCTCCGCCTACTCTCCCTGCGCGGAAGTCTTCTGCGCAGGGTGGGTGTGGGCAGCGGAGGACCCGTGCTCTCCCCGCTGGTCTCCGGCGAGGAGTCCTGGAGCCCTCTCGCCGATTCCCCCATCTGCCCCCCTTTATCCCTGGTGTTACGCTGATTTCCTTCCCCAGCCGATGAGCTGCCTCTCTCCCTGCTGGGCCCTTCTCCAGCATCGCTTGGGAGCCTTGCCTCCGCCTCTGGCTCCGATGGCAGTTCCCTGACAGAAGATATTTAGGATGGTTTGCGTGTCGAGGTCCCCAAGCCACCCCAAATAAAGCACAATTCACACAGAATTTTTGTTTAAAGTTTTTGGCATAATTTTGGCCACAACTTTATTAAAATACAAAAGATGTGAGTGGTTGCTTAGGCATTGGTTGCGATTACATTTTGGGGAGAAAGATGGAGCTGGGTACCATGCCCTCACCTCACCCCAAATGCTCCCAGAGGCTCTTGTGTGGCCCTAGCCCCTTGGCAGGGGTTCGGACAGAAGCATGGCAAGCCCCTGGATTCCTTTAACGGAATACCCTTGCAGCAGCAGCATTGGAGGGGCAGGCACAGCCAATCCATGCCCCTCCACCAACCAATTCATAAAACCAATGCCTAACCGCAACCTTACAAGTTGTGGTGATTTGCTACGCAGTAGGCAAAAACCAAATGGCACCAGCCAATTAGCCAAATGGACAAAATTCCTACCAGGCCCCTGCCCCAAAGGCAAACAGGCATAGCAAGGTCAAGTGAACAACCCTAAATATAGGGAGGGTCGGCGGGTGATCCGATGCGTGCAGCGAAAAGAGGAAGCTCAACGCTGCGCGCAGGGAATATATAGCTTAAGGTTTGGAGGTTGTGAGCACCTTATATTGGGCCCAGAAACCAACTGGCAGCCAAGTAACTACAGGGATCCATGAAGGGAGTTTTGGTGAATCAGCTACTTATCTGGAGTGCTGCTGGCCAGCCCTAGTGGTCCCATCACCTCTGCTAATCAAGACTCAAATAATATTTAAATGCACAATCCTCAAATTGCACACAGGAAACAATGTTCAAAGTTGAACATAAAAGTTTTGCTCAGCTAATTTTCCAGAGGTGGTCATACCCCATAATAAAATTCTTTTCACGCAACATGGCATACTATATCCTTTGAGAGCTAATGATATTCTGCAGCTGGGGCAGCATGAATCTGAGTTTGTTTGGGGGGCTCTCTCTCTCTTTCTCTCTCTCTGTGTTCTGAGTTATTTACTTCCAAAAGAGAATTCTCCATGGCAACTAGCCAAAGGGGCTTGTCTCTTTAGTGTGTGAAATGTGAGCAGATACAAACTTGACACCATATTTCATCCCATCGTCTTCCTTCATGTCTGCATTCCTGGAGGTAAATTATGGGGTGTCACCAACCATTCAAAGGTGACAAGAAGCAGTGGTAAAAAAAAGAAAAAGAAAGTTTGAGAAAATGGAGGAAAAAGATTAACTATTTCAAAACACTCAAAGTAAGAAATTTTGAGCTATCATAAGTTTTAGAAAGAAACAATCACTTTCACTCTCTCACTCTCTCTCTCTTTCTTTCTTTCTCCCTCTCTCCCACCCTGTCCCCAATTAGGTTCTGGACAAACACTATGAAGTACTTATTCATGCAACTTACAATGAACTTACAGGTCACACATGCATTTATTTGCTGTTAAATTGGACTACTTGTTGGTACCTTGCCAACAAAGGTCCGTATAGTTAAACCCATGGTTTTCCCAGTAGTGATGTATGGAAGTGAGAGCTGGACCATAAAGAAGGCTGATCACTGAATAATTGATGCTTTTGAATTATGGTGCTGGAGGAGACTCTTGAGAGTCCCATGGACTGCAAGAAGATCAAACGTATCCATTCTTAAGGAAATCAGCCCTGAGTGCTCACTGGAAAGATAGTTCCTGAATCTGAGGCTCCAATACTTTGGCCACCTCATGAGAAGAGAAGACTCCCTGGAAAAGACCCTGATGTTGGGAAAGATTGAGGGCACAAGGAGAAGGGACGACAGAGGACGAGATGGTTGGACAGTGTTCTCAAAGCTACAAACATGAGTCTGACCAAACTGTGGGAGGCAGTGGAAGACAGGAGTGCCTGGTGTGCTCTGGTCCATGGGGTCACGAAGAGTCGGACACGACTAAACAACTAAACAACAACAAAATTGGACTACTACAATGTGTCCTATGTGGGGCTGCCTTTGAAGACTTCAGCCGGCTTAAAAAGCAGTGGTAAAAGTTTTGACTAGTGCATTTTTATTGCAATAACAGTGTATTGTTAATATTAATCCTAGAGTTGGAAGGGACCATGAGGGTCATCTAGTCCAACCCCCTGCAATGCAGGAATCCTTTGCCCAATGTGGGGCTTGAACCCACAACCCTCTCAAGAATCTCATGCTCTACCTACTGAGCTAAGGGCATGATGCTTACCATGTTCCTAAAAGGTCCACTATCAAATAAGCAAGAATTTAAAAGGGGGAAAGGAATGGGGAGTGGAAAGGAAAGCGAGCAAATCTAGATCATTTCTTTCCTTTTTAAAAAAGTACTCTAATTCCCATCAGCCTGAACCAGCATGGTCACAGGTCAGGGATGATGGGCACTGCAGTCCAGCAATAACTGGAGGGCACACTGCTTCCTCATTGCTGAAGTAGCAGATCTGACTGGAGAAAGCATCCTTGCTTGAGAGATGTTGCAGCTGGAAAAGATACATAGGTAAAAAGCCTGACATGATTTAAGGTTAACTTTGTATATGTACTTCAAAGTAGGTTGTCAAAATCTGATTGGTAACTGGGGACATTCCAGCTACGATCTGAGAGTAAAATGTAATTCTGGGAAATAAATTGTAACCCAATGTTATGAGGTTCAGCTATGTGAGCTGGTCCAAAAACAGCTATCTAAAACAGGCTTCAAAGGGTGAAACGGCAGCACCAGGCTCTCTTCGGAGGAGCTCGTCTGCATAAGACACCTGCTTTTTTTGCTAAAGTCAGTTGCACAGGAGGAGGGTCTCTTCCACCACCACCCATCCGTACCCTTTCATTCTCCATCAAATTGTTTCTTGCACAAGTAGGCGGAGAAATTTTGTGTTCAGAAAACGCAAAGTGAATGGCATTCTGTGTGAGGGGCACTGGCCAAAGTTGTTGTCTGAAACAGCTTGACGGTACAGTGGTACCTCGGGTTACAAACGCTTCAGGTTACAGACACCGCTAATCCAGAAATAGTGCCTCGGGTTAAGAACTTTGCTTCAGGATGAGAGCAGAAATTGTGCTCTGGCGGCGCGGTGGCAGCAGGAGGCCCCATTAGCTAAAGTGGTGCTTCAGGTTAAGAACAGTTTCAGGTTAAGAATGGACCTCCAGAGCAAATTAAGTTCTTAACCCGAGGTACCACTGTACTAGGTTGGGGGAGCCTGGAGTAGATAGTACTGGACTTAAGAGGGACCAGATGAGTCTGGTTCAGTTTTCAAGGCAGCATCTCCTGCTCTTGGCTTAATTTTGCTGCTTGGTTGTATTGGAGGCTACATATTAGCACATTCTTCACATTCTCACCACAAAGTGGCCCTCCGTCAAGACATGCACAATAGCACAGTGGAGAGGCAGGAGGCCAAGGGCGGGCGAGATTCCTAAATCCAAGTCCTGCAACCGTATCGCTGCCGTTGTTTCTTAGGCAAGCATCCAGCGGATCTCAAAGAGCCAGGCTCCTCTGCTCCAAAGGGGAAAGGAGCCTCCGGCCTCAGCTGGCAAGTGTGGGAGGAAAGATCCTCCCCAAAATATCCCCACAATCGTAAAACTGGAGGTACACGCCGTGCTTCCAAGCTGTACTTGAAGGCTTGCAGCTTGCAACATTTTCATAACTTGGAAAATGTCCTGACAGCTGGATTAACTGCCGAGATAACAGAAGTAAAGGCAGGCACTCTTCCGTCTGTGTGTGTGTGTGTTCGTTTGGAGCATCATAAAACAACCCTTCAAATTTCCTAACCAATTTATCAGAAACCAAACCTCAAGGTAAATAATTCTAAGACAAAATGATGGGGGGGGGGGACCGTGAGAGAGAGAGAGAGAGAGAGAGAGAGAGAACACCTAGGGAGCACACTCTTGTGTGACCAGCTTCCCAAAACTGGTTTGAATAAGAACTGAAATATTCTTTCTGCCAAAGTTGTAGTGAATTATTCCCATTTTTTTTAAAAAAAAACACAACTAAACTCAAATATCTACCATTTAGGTAAAAGTAAAGGGACCCCTGACCATTAGGTCCAGTTGTGACCGACTCTGGGGCTGCGGCGCTCATCTCGCTTTATTGACCGAGGGAGCCGGCGTACAGCTTCCGGTTCATGTGGCCAGCATGACTAAGCCGCTTCTGGCAAACCAGAGCAGCGCACGGAAACGCCGTTTACCTTCCCACCGGAGCGGTACCTATTTATCTACTTGCACTTTGACGTGCTTTCGAACTGCTAGGTTGGCAGGAGCAGGGACCGAGCAACGGGAGCTCACCCCGTCACAGGGATTCGAACTGCCGACCTTCTGATCAGCAAGTCCTAGGCTCTGTGGTTTAACCCACAGCGCCACCTGCGTCCCAATATCTACCATTTAGATAGTCTCAAATCCCTTCCAAACAACAACAACAACAGGTGGCCACCCATCCTCTGCTTAAAAACCTCCAAGGAAGGAGGGTCCACAACCTTTGAAGAGAGCCCATTCCACTGTCAAACGGCTCTTCCCCTCAGAAAGTTCTTCCTGATGTTTAGTCAGAATCTTCTTTCTTGTAGCTTGAAGCCAGTGGTTTGAGCCCTGCCCTCCAGAACAGGAGAAAACAAGCTTGCTCTATCTTCCAGGTGACAGCCCTTTAGATATTTGAGATGTTTCACCCGAGAAATGTCAGGGGGTCCAATAATGAATCTCCCATTTCACATCTAGTTTGGCCCTCAATTCTACCGTTTTAGCAAAATAACAAACTCTGTATCTACACTGTATTTTTTATTTTTTGCCAGCAAGGACTGTCTGATTAAGTACTTGCTTGTATGTGTGCTTCCCCCCCCCCCCAATGACTAAAACTCCTGTGCACCAAAACAGAATTATAATAAATGTCTGACCTGGCTGGAATGCAGAAAGGTTGAATGTATAAATCTTCAGGTGTGAAGTTAGACATTACTATATATCGGTTCCTCCCTTAAAGTGGGCACGTATTGCAGTGAGACCTAGAAACCGACACCCTGTGTTGTGGGTGGGTACGATTGGTCAGCCACAACACCCTCTTTTGCTGAATTTGTACTGTTCTGTTCCATTTGGAACAGTTTTGTGTATTTTATCATTGTAATGGTTTTATTTGTTTTTATAATTGTATATTTTGTTGTTGCAACCACCCTAGGACCTTACAGACTGCAACATATCCTTGACAGAGCATGTACAGTGTACATACAGAGTTTATTTGGGGGGGGGTGAAATATCTCAAACAGTGTGGTGGGTTTATTCCGTTTTTGTTTGTTCTGCAGTGCTTCCCTAATGCTACCTCATTACTGCTGTCTATAGAGAGGCTATAGCACAACGAAAGCAAGACGAAAATGAACCACGACATTTGTGGTAGAAAGAGGTGCAGGATTTCAGCATTAATGGGATATGTGCTGCTTAAAAATGAAGCAATGTGGCTGTAATGGGAATTGGGGTTGCTTGTGCGTAAATTCCAAACTGCTCCCAGCTGTTGGGGTAGCTAAACCTTTCCCTGATTTGACAGCCCTTACAAGGCGACTGTCTCAGTCACTGGCAGAATCCGTCAGTGGGCGTTCCCTAAACTTCTTCCAACATAAAAGCTGTTTGACGCCAAGTCTCCTCCTAGCCTCTCTGCGCGGAAGTCTCCTGCACAGAGTGGGCGTGGCCAGCGGAGGTCCTGGGCTCTCCCCGCTGGACCCTGTGGAAGGGTCTTGGAGCCCTCTCTCCGAAGACCTTCCCTCCTCCCCTTCTATCCTGGTGTCACGCTTATTTCCTTCCCCAATGGAAGTATTCTCCCTCTCCCTGCTGGTCCCTTCTCCTGCATCATCGGAGAGCCCTACCTCCGCTCTGCGCTCCGATGTCAGTTCCCTGACAGTGACCAACTCCAAAACTTTCGCAGGCATGAACAGTAGTGAAAGCAGGATTGTGTGTGACCACCCTGATAGCATCATGAGTGCAAGTCATCATGAATAATCATGCAATGAAAAGGGATGTCTATAGGGGCCCCTCGTGCTGAAGGGCAAGTAAGAAATGGTATCAATAAATGAATATGAGGATCAGTGAGGCATATAAGTTAACATTCAAAGACTCAGTCCAAAGAAAACCTACCATGTACTGGATGGTGGATTAGGGAAAACAGGGAATGGTCGTTACATTTTGCCACATAGTGGGGATTAGGCCGGTGGCAACAGTGGCAAAGAGGAGGGGAACCCACTCAGAAAAGGGGCTTACTGAAGATAAAAGATAAAGGTAAAGGACCCCTGGATGGTTAAGTGCATTCAAAGGCGACTATGGGGTTGCGGCACTCATCTCGCTTTCAGGTCGAGGGAGCTGGCGTTTGTCCACAGACAGCTTTCCAGGTCATGTGGCCAGCAGGACTAAACTGTTTCTGGTGCGACAGAACACCGTGACAGAAACCAGAGCACACGGAAACGCCGTTCACCTTCCCGCCACAGCGATACCTATTTATCTACTTGCGCTGGCGTGCTTTCGAACTGCTAGGTTGGCAGGAGCTGGGACAGAGCAACGGGAGTTCACCCCGTTGCGGGGATTCGAACCACCGACCTTCTGATCAGCAAGCCCAAGAGGCTCAGTGGGATCTAGCCCTAGAGCTACAAACCCTGGTCCTACCATTGTGATACACCCTGCCCTCCTGCTTCATCTTCAGATCTCCAGCTATAGAGTCCTTCCCCTCCTACATAGGGAGAGAAGGATTGGGAAAATATAACGTTTCCACTAATGTAGGGAATTGAAAGACTAGAAAACAAGGGATGGGATCTGGAAAATATCTTATTACCAGGAAAGCATGAATGTGTGTGTGTGTGTGTGATTTGTGTGTACAAGCCCCAAGTCAATGAAATCAAGATTGCCCTCCCAGTACAGCTCTCAAGTTCCAGTGATCCATTTGTGTATAAGCAAGAGGTTGAAGTAATTCAGACAGCAGCACAATGCGTGTCAAGTTCTGTTTACTTAGCTACTCAAATTAACAGCCTTTGGAACTGCCTCAGTAATTGATGGCAAATCAAGCTCTTTTGCTTTCTTTAGGATAGGGCTGGATTGCAGCTTGGTTGTAAATAAATACACATTTCTACTCCAAATATGTCATCTGGAGTCCTGAGCTATTGTTAAGAATTCCTGGATCGCTTGCATGAGTATGAATTAATGAATCCAGTGAGTCAAAGTTATGTACCCACCCAGGGGGATACAAATCCTCTTGGACAGGATTAGCCTTTACCCCCCGCCCCCACCCTCTCAAACAATTTATGAATGTTAATAGGTTTTTATATTTAAACTATTTTTTTCCCTCCTCCTCAAGAAATATGTGCATAAAAGCAGCCTTTTGTCATTGCTGAAGTGGCACCATAGCAAGACGGAGAAAATCTCAAGCCTGGATGCTGTAGCGTAGCTGCCATTTTCCTGATAAGGCAACAAACTTCCATGAGTGTATCTAAAGACCCCAGCTACTCTCTTCCTTCACACCATCACCACTGGAATACAGATGCTCCAAGTGTCCCTGTTTTCCAGGGACAGTACCAGGTTTACAGAAGTCATCACGGTTTCTGATTTGATCCTGGAATGTCCTGCTTTTCCTTAAGAGGTCCCTACAGTGGTACCTCAGGTTAAGAACTTAATTCGTTCTGGAGGTCCATTCTTAACATGAAACTGTTCTTAACCTGAAGCACCACTTTAGCTAATGGGGCCTCCTGCTGCCGCCATGCCACTGCCGCACGATTTGTGTTCTCATCCTGAAGCAAAGTTCTTAACCTGAGGTACTATTTCTGGGCTAGCGGAGTCTGTAACCTGAGGCGTCTGTAACCTGAAGCGTCTGTAACCCGAGGTACCACTGTATTTTCATCGGAGAAATGTTGGAAGCTATTGAGCTATGCGATCCCTGAGCCAAGGAGATAAGTAACTATACAACCTTTAGAAGACATCTGAAGGCAGCCCTGCATGGGGAAATTTTCATGTTTAAAGTTTTGTTAAGTTTTTCTATATGTTGGAAGCCACCCAGAGTGTCTGAGTCAACCTAGTCAGATGGGTGGGTTTAAATATTATTAGTAGTAGTAGTACAGTGGAACCTTGGTTGTCGAACGTAATCCATTCCAGAAGACCGTTTGACTTCCAAAACATCCGACAACCGAGGCGCAAAGGGCTCTCGGCAATTTCAATGGGGGAAATGAGAAAACATGCCTCGGAAGCCGTTCGACTTCCGAGGCGCGTTCGAAAATGGAAGCATTTACTTCCAGGTTTTCAGCGTTTGGATTCCAAAACGTTTGGCTTCTGAGATGCTTGAAAACCAAGGTTCCACTGTATTATTATTACTGTTATTATTATCAAATAGGACAATCCTATTTTCATCAGAGAAATGCTGGAGGGTATGGGAATGCTCAGTTCACATTGTTTATTAGGGACGGGATGTGACATTGCGCTCTATTTCCCTACTGAATACAATCTGACTGTTCCTTGTTGGGGTGTTGAGGCCTCACCCCTCATCCTGTGGCCTACCAGCCCCTCAAGAGCCTCTCCAAACAGCACATTCCCCCTGCTAGATATTGTTTACATTGGATATTGTGTATACTGACCTGGGGAGCTTTCCAGAGTCTCAGGCAGACCATTTACCTATCACCAGATCCTTTTTAACAGGAGATGCTGGGGACTGAAACTGGGGTGTTCTGCAAGCCAAGCAGCTGCTCTGCCAATGAGCTATATCCTTTCCCTCATAAAATTCTAGCTTTGCTTTCAGGAGATCTCAAAATAACAGTCTATGGAAAGTGAGCCCTGAACTGATAAAAGTACTTAGGTCTCTTTGCAAAGCAACTGCAAAATTAACTTGAGCATTTATTTTTTTCTGGCTTCAAATGGCTATGGAGGGTACTTCCCTTACTGGAAACACAAAGTTAATGAGACAGTTCACCAAATAAATATTTATGGTACATATGGAGTGGTTTTAGTTGCTTTTGTAAAACAAAACAAAACAAGGAGCTTACTTTTCTAAAAGTTCTGGAGTACTTACTGTCCATAACCCATGATAATGTGAACTGTGATGATGAACAGCTAATATTTTTTTCCAGGACTGAAAAAAAATGGGGATAGCAAGATTATTCGCTGAAATAAACACCCATTCTGCGAAAATGAAGGAAATTTGGCAGGCAGGCTAGAGGTTTTTCAACCTAGTTCAAGAGCAGACTTTGATTGAACACACTGTTCAAATATCGTAAGATAAAACGAAAATGTAAACAGCATCCAGGATGAAATGAAACCCAACTGGGAAGAGTTCATTTGTGCTTTAATGAGCTGGTTCTTTATTTTTTAAAAAAACCTGACTTTGGAAATATGTAACGTGTCCAATAAACACATAGTTCAGTTCGCCTTATGGGTCTGCTGGCCATGCTTCCTACTGATCTCCTGAGGACTAGTCTGATGAGATTAGTGGGCGCACATGGAGATGAATGTGATCTGCTGTGTGTTCTCTGCTGACAATCCCTATATACTTCAAAAGTCCACTTAATTGGTTCTCGTAAGTAGCTATTAAAAAAATAAGGTCACTTAATCCTAGTTACGTTTCCTAATTCTAACAATCTGACTAACCAGGAACATAAAAGGAGCCTTTTGCTGGATCAGGGGGCCAACCAGATAGGAGGATCCAAGTAATCTTTTCCCTCCTGCAGTTTCCACCAACTGGTTTTCAGAAGCATGCTGCCTCCAGCAGTGGAGGAATAACATGGCCTACAATGGTTAAAGGTAAAAGGACCCCTGACCATTAGGTCCAGTCGTGGCTGACTCTGGGGTTGTGATGCTCATCTCGCTTTATTGGCCGAGGGAGCCGGCGTACAGCTTCCGGGTCATGTGGCCAGCATGACTAAGCTGCTTCTGGTGAACCAGAGCAGCACATGGAAACGCCGCTTACCTTCCCGCTGGAGCGGTAGATATTTATCTACTTGCACTTTGATGTGCTTTCGAACTGCTAGGTTGGCAGGAGCAGGGACTGAGCAATGGGAGCTCACCCCGTCGCAGGGATTCGAACAGCCGACCTTCTGATTGGCAAGTCCTAGGCTCTGTGGTTTAATCCACAACGCCACCCGCGTCCAGCCATCAATAGCCTTGTCCAGGAGGGTTTGCCTTAAATAAAAAGAAAAACCCTAATGAAATGGGTTGTGCCTGTTTATGGGTGACATCACTTCCCAGCAGCCCTAGACTGGGGCTCGAGAGCACAAGTGACCAACGGTTGTAGCACAGTTCTCCCCAGGCAGGGAAGAAAGACAAAATCCCCCTCGGCTGTTGATTGATTCATACCCTCCAAGTGTCCCGATTTTCCAGGGACAGTTCCAGTATTACAAAAGCCACCCTGGCTTCTGATTTGATCCTGGAATGCTCTTATTTCCCAGCTTAGGGAGGAGGACAGTCACTTGTCCCAAACGGTGGTGGCAAGGGAGCATCCCATTGCCTCTCCATGGCCACTGCTGCTGGTTTCCTCCTTGGGCAGCTCATAGTCGTTGCTGGAGAGCTGGCGAGGGGGAAGAGAGGCCGCCGCTGCCATGGCCCACCCGATGCGTCAGGTCTGAGGAGCAGGCAGGGCCATGGGAAGAAAGAGGGAGCAGAGCTCAGGGAGTCTTGGTTTAAATAATAATGATATTTGTGCATCTGCATCTAATCTTGCCCCTTTCTCAAATTTATTTATTGGTGCGTGTTCTTCTTTTTGTACATCAACCAAAGAATAAAATAAAATGGGGATTAACGGGTTTTCTCAGGACAGTGGAGTTCATGTGTGCTTGGTCCTGTTGGTGTAAGGGTGATGGCACGCTCCCTGCTTATGATAGGAAATACGTTGGGGGGGACACAAAAATGGGGGGTCCAGGTGAGTCAGATGTCCGGGAGTGAGATATGTCCCCATTTTCACATGAGAAATGTTGTGGGGTGTGTTAACCAGGCTGATCTTCCACCTGCTTTAAAGGAGGGCTTGAAACATCATAGGAATCTTCAATCACCTGTCCAGTGAATGAAGCCAAAATTACCAGGGACAGGCCTGAACGTGAAGGGATGCCGGGGGATAGTTCTGTATCTGAAAATGTCTTCTTGCTAGCTCCATGCTAACTGACCCCTAAAGCTTCATTTTCCATCTTGATATACCAACGGTGGGGGGTTGGAGCACAGCTCTGACAGGCCAGTTTTAGAAACCACGGAATGCAAATAAGTCCCTGAAATTTCTCCCACATTTTTCGACACACCACCAGAGTGATTTAAAGTGTGGTGAAATGGTTGTCTTTCGCCCAACTCTTCCATTGGTTTCTTATGAGAGAAGGGTTTTTGTTTTTTTCCTAACTTGCGCTGGCAACTCTGCATAAGGAACCAAGGAGAAATATGTGTCTCAGCTTAGTTATTTGAATGTGAAGAGAAACATTCCCCAATCCAGCAGGGGTGGGGACTAGGATGGCCATGTGCCCTATTTTACAGAGGACAATCCCCTGGCTGAAGGGCT
The DNA here is from genome assembly GCF_964270895.1 of Podarcis filfolensis. Classification (NCBI taxonomy): domain Eukaryota; kingdom Metazoa; phylum Chordata; class Lepidosauria; order Squamata; family Lacertidae; genus Podarcis; species Podarcis filfolensis. The sequence goes on from NC_139606.1 coordinate 100,352,846, forward strand.
TCCAGAGGACAATCCTCTGTTTGAAGGACTCTCTGAGCCAAGTCTGGATTAAAGATAAAGAAGCACAAGAAGGGAGAGAGGGGGGGGGGGCTTCAAACATCAGCAGTTCACTTGAGGCCTCTGGTGCAAGTGATCTGTCCTGCCTCTGGCAAACCACTGCGCGGGGGTGGGGGGAAGAGTGTGGAAGAAAGAGAAGATGGAGAGACAGGAGGAGAGGAGAGAGGGAGAGAAGAGGAGGCAGAAAGGAAAAGGGAAAAGAGAGAGGGAAAGAGGAGGGTAGGAGAAATTGAGACAAAAGGAGATGCCAGGGATCGAATGGTGGCACATCTCATTTCAGCACCTGAGGTGAAACCGGAAGGTGCTATTCTGCCCTGCCTCCACTCCCAATGAAGCTTCCTGTTATGTACTGAAGTTTTCACCCTGGGCCAGCAGGGGTACTGTACTATACTGTAGATAGTTTTCACTCAGGTCCACATATGCAAATAAGGGATCGGAAGTGACGTTCAGTGATTGGATAGTTACAGAAAATGGTTACTGTTGCGTTCTAGTGGAGCTCTATATAAGCAGGCTGGCTGAACCCTTCAGTTCAGTTCTGTTCTGGCCTGTGAATAAACAAGAGCTGTTTGAAGAATCGCTGTGTCGTCTGATATGTTCACCCACAACGTAACACTTCCCTTAACAGCAAAGCAGTGGCAGATTCAGGCAAGATATCGTGGAGCGCACAATATCTCGTGAGATTTTGGTGAGATCTTGATTCCAGTGCCCTTTCTCCAGCAGAGGCAGAGATGACTGGGCAAGGCGCACGCAGGGACACTGTCTCTTGGGCTTCCGCCGCCTGAGCCCATCTCCTGAACCTAGGTGGGCCCTGAACCTGGGAACTCCATACCATAATAGCTGAGCAAGAGAGATCCTCATTCCAGCTACAAGTTTGTCACTTTCTTTGGGAATAGGAAATCCTATCAGGAGGAAGGGTCACTGAAGTACATATAATGTGTACATCAGCCCTTATAAACATATACATACATGCACATGCACACATCTTGGCAGTTGTGAACAAGCCTCCCTATTTGGGAAGAGAGGGAGGACCAAAAAACAACAACCCCCATTTAATTTGTTTCAGACGGTGGGATTTACTCACCGAGAAGTCCAAAAAATGGTACAAAGGTATAAATGTAAATGTTGCCTTTGGCGTGACCTTTGTAATATGCATGCTCTCTCTCTCTCCTCCCTCTCTCTTCTGCCTTCCTCGGTTCTGCTGGCCCTGAGCCAAGAACTACATAACTTCTCTGGCAGAAAACCAGTGGGGGGGGAGGTGGGGGGGGGACAACATTTAAAAATTCACCTTTTCCTTTCTTCAGGAGCTCCTCAGGGATCCTGTTAAAACTGTCTGACTTGTCTGCTACAGTTTAGGAGCCACCTTGCTGGCTCAGCTGTCAGCTATTATGGTATGAAGCGTCCAGAAACAACATCCCTCTCCCTCTTGTTTTCTCTTTCTCCCCCCACCCCCCATCTCTTTTTTTATCCTATTACGCTCAAGGACGTCCATCACTTAACTTTGAAAAAAGAAGAAGCTTCCTCTGTCTCAAATAAATTTCCCTCTCTCCCCGCCCCACAGCTTAACAGGACCAAATTCCAGCACGTTTGAAACAGTGAGACGTGTCAAGGCAAGCCATCAAGGCTCATGGGCCCAATATTTATTTGCTGGTGATTATTATTTACACAGCGCCAATGAAGCACAGGATGCTTTGCAGTGGAATCTAAGCTAAAGAAAGAGACTGGTCCCTGCCACAGTTTGGGTACAGGCGTTTTGAACAAGGTCGGTCTCATTACAGAGGAGGGAGAAAGTCAATCCCCTTTGCATCTAAAGGCGAACCTACCTAGATAATACGCAAACCATAACCCATCCATTCTTTGAAATTCACACTTTTGCAATGCAGGTCTGAAGCCACTTAATATGTACAAAAATGCAATTACTGCAGTAAATGCATTAAAATGCAAATATTAATGTAGCTAACATACTGGAATGTGCTATGGTATTGGAAACTGCTTTGCAAAAAAAAATCATATTAGGCGAATTACATAGTGACCAAATGTAAAATTTGTAAGCTTCTTTACGTAATATTTTATGTATTAGCTAATATTATTTGAACTCCAATTGAGTTACAATTCTCACAGTGGTTTAACAATCAATGCCTCTTCCCAGGGAACTCTGGGAATTGTAGAGCTGTGAGGAGAACAGGGTCTTTCAACAACTCTTAGCACTCATTACAAACTATATATGTTTGAAGTCGCCAAGAGTGGCTGGGGTAACCCAGTCAGATGGGTAGAGTACAAATAGTAAAGGATTATTATTATTATTATTATTATTATTATTATTATTATTATTACAATGCCCAGGATTGTTTGAGATAAGCCACAACACATAAGCCATATAACAGTGCTTAAAATGTATGGTGGGGCCTGAAAATATAGATCTAACCTGTAAAGCAGGTTTGACAGCATCTTAGCCGGCCCTGCTATTAGGCAGAGTGCCTCAGGTAACAGATGCTGGGGAAGCAGCAACGGCAGCTGTGACTCCTGAGCCCTCAGGCCTCTGTTGGAGATCAAAGTTGTGCATGCCACAGGCCTGTCATGCACCCTCTAAACTGGATTGTCATCAGGTGCACCAGAGGATGCTATTCCAAGGCCAGTGTTGAAGTAAGACTTAACTGACAGTGCAGTCAGCTTCCGTACCTGGGAGAGAGGCCACCATCTTGTCCTTTGCCTCAGGCAGCAAAATGTAATGAATGGCATGGTGGGGGAACACACTTGTTGAGCAATATATTCCCCATGTTTGCTTTCACCGATATATTTAACAGGCTCCAGATGAAGTTATAAATAATAACTATAGAATGCTTATTTTTTTAAAAATTGTTTTAGGTAGCTAACTTGCGTTATTTTGCTATGAATGAAATGGTATGGAACCCACGGCCATTTCAGGAAGCTGGTTGCTGTTACTCTTGAAATATATCACTAAGAATGTGTGACTCATCTGAAAAATGTCATAAAGCTACTTGCTAATAAATCTCTCACCACTGACAGTGCAGCCCTATGGATTGCAAATTTTTAGATTTATTATTTCTGGGAATTGCCAATACTTATATTGGCCCTTTAATTTCTAATTTAGTTTTCGTCTTCAAAGTTTTGGGGAAAAAAATATTTACGTGTAGGATTCTGGCGTAAGAGTAGCTGAGGTTTTTCAAAGTATAATTCAATAGCATCTCAGTTATTCCTTCCCTACCTTCCCAGAAGTGTGAATTTAACCATAAGCAATGCAGTTCAGGATATTTTTTTTCCACCAAGTTCTGGATTTGACTCTTTACTATATTTCTGCTTGTTAGTTATTTCAACACTGGTAGTCATATTTGTATTATGGGTGTGTGTTTCTTCTCTTCTATTCTGGAATTCACATCTTGCCAGGTCTTTGTATTTATATAATATGTCCTTCGGAGATAGTGTGAATTGACACTTCCTCTCAGAGCAAGTTTCTACAATCTATATTTATAGGCCTCTGAGATTCCTCTTTATTTTAAGATTATTCCTGATAGCAGAGCTAGCCAACATAGTGCCCTCTAGATGTTTTTGGACGGCGGTTCATATCATGCCCATCCAGTAGCCCTGCTGATGTGACATCATTGTTAAAAAACCTGCACTGGCTGCCTGAGCCAGGTTCTAGTTGATTATATTAATTTACAAATCCCTGAACAACTTAGGCTCAGGGTACCTCAGGGTACCTGAACTCTTATATCGCATCTTGAATACTGAGACCATCTGCTGGAGTATCACTGGTCATTCCCAAAGTAGGCAAGGCTCATCAACAAGGAACCGAGCCTCTAGTGTCATTGGCCCAGTCCTGTGGAACACTCTGCCACTAGATATTCAGCAGGTGCCTTCTGTTTCAACTTTTAAACACTAGCTGAAAACTCTTCTATTCCATCAGGATTATACAGGCAATTAAAATTACATCTTTCCACCTAGAGATACCAAGGATTGAGCATGGGACCTTTCTACACGCAAAGCACTGTTTTTGTTTGTTTGTTTGTTTACATTATTTATAGACTTGGGGAGGGGGAGAAAGCAAATTAAAAATACAGCACAGCACAATAAAACACAGCATTAAAACACCAAATACGACTGAAAACGTATCAAAGACAATAGAGAGCAAGGAAGGGGGAAAACATAATCTAAAATCTTATTTAGAAGGCTTCAGGAAATCAAAAGGTATTTCCTTAGTGTTGAAAAGACATTAAAAGAGGAGCCGGGAATATCCTGCCGATTGCTGCAGCAAGGCGCTGGTTTAGGACTTCTGTTTCCTCACCTGGGTTGAATGAAAACTGGAAGCAGAGCTGGACTGATCTTCGGTTTGAAATTCATTCAGATTCCCAAAGCATGTTTTGCAACAGCCATTTCATCGCTTGCGCGAATTTAAACTGCCAGGAGGTCGGACTCTGCAAGGAAAGATCCATTTTGCCTTTGCATGTGGTGCCCTGGGGAGGGGGGAGGGGGAACATGACACCCAAGTCAGCAGTGGTCAAGTACCGCATCACAGTTTCCTTCAGCTGTCACTGCAAGAACAGACTCATCCTGTAGTCAGCTGGGCAACTGGCTTCTCCAGGAGGTCTACGAACAGGGGCTCTCTCATGTGGCATATTTTCAGCTCACACCGTAGACACTTCAGGCATCTCTGCCATCTCAACCGTGTCAGCACATCTGACTTCCTACATGGCTTCTGCTCCACCATCTGTAAAAAGGTCAATTTCTTTGCTCATCCAAACCCGGCAGACAAGCTAATTTTGGCACCAAGTCAGAGGGTATGCTGGATTTCTTTACAGGCTTCTCAAATGTCTGTGCTGTTGTGGCCTGGTACAAAAGGCTGGGTCCTAAACCCATCGGTGAATGGTTTTTGAGAAAATGGAGGGGAGAGTGGTCTTATGCTCATGTTCTGCTCACTGGTTTCCCACAGGTATCAGGTTGGCCGCCACGAGAACGGAGTGCTGGACTAAGATGGGCCATTCGCCGGATCCAGCTGTTCCTATGTTCTTATAAAATCCAAGAAGCAAAGATCACCAGTGCTGAAGCAATGATTCTTTAACATCAACTTTGTTGGACTGGTCATGTTGTGCGGATGCCTGGTGATCGTCTGCCAAAGCAACTACTCTTTTCCGAACTTAAAAATGGAAAGCCTAATGCTGGTGGTCAACAAAAGAGGTTCAAAGACTTTCTCAAGGCAAATCTTTAAAAATGTAGTATAAACACCGACAACTGAGAAACACTGGCCTGCCAGCGCTCCAATTGGAGAACAGCCTTTACCAAAGGTGTCATGGGCTTTGAAGACGCTCGAACTCAAGACGCAAGGGAGAAACATGCTAAGAGCAAACCCTCGCCGTGATCAACTCCTTCCCGGAAACCTATGTCCCCACTGTGGAAGGATGTGTGGATCTGGAATTGGCCTCCACAGTCATTACGTACTCACTGTTAAAATTGTGTTTATGGAAGACAACCTTACTCTGCTACGAGTGATCGCCAAAGAAGAAGAAGAAGAAATCCATCAAAGAAGGCCTATATGATCCTGGTTTGATTGTACAGGGACAAATTGCAAGCAACCCCATACCACAGCAGTTTCCACATGGGTCACATCGCACAGACAAAATGGTGGCACAGAAACGGCCTTCGACATAGTTGCTGCCATGACATACTCATTTAAAATGGCCTGTAGGCCATATCTGCTTCATTGCCCAAAGTTACCCTATAAAGCAGGCGGGGATGACTGTCAGCAAAGCTTTGGGAGAGACTGCATTTTCCTTCCAATGTAACACAAGTAAAAACACTGCTACTTCTCTACACTCAGTTCTCCTTTTCCTGAAATGGCTTTAGTCTTAAAACCTAGCCCATTTTGGCACTGTTGCATGTGTTTAGTTTCGGCCTCTGAGATTCCCCCCCCCCCCCAAAGAACTTAGTAAGATTATATCTGACTTTTCATTTGAAATGCCTTTCAGTTTGCAGCAGAAAGAATAAACGAATCTATAAATTGTGACTTTCTGAGAGCTTAGTGGTCAATTAGAAGCAAGGGAAAATCTTTTGACACTTTCCATCATGCAAACAGTGACTGGCTCCCTGACAGCTCGGCTAAGTCAAAAGCAGATTTAAAACAATAGCCTGGGCTGAACCAATGCGTGAGCTACCCACACAAGAGAAAACTAGAGCAGGACTCAAATGTGTGCTTGAAAAATATTTCTGGCATGAAGAGAAGCTTTCAGGAAATTATGTTTCCAAATATTTATTCTGATCCATCAGACTCTCTATCGTTCCCACTCTTTTTTTAAGTTTTTGATTCTTCAACGTCTTCCATTCCTTTTTCTTTTCTTTAAACAAACTCCCCTACCTCCTGCCCTCTCTGACTCTTATTATGTTGGTTAATTTGACCGTGTATATAACACAATGAGTTTCACAACCCATTCCTCAATGGTTGCAACTTTTATTTTATTCCAGTTTTGCAGAGATCCGGAGGTGCAGTAGCATTTCCATATCTATAGATAAAACCGAGTCCCTTACAAAACCAAATAAATTCAATTAGAGGATCTAATGGTAATCTATAACCCGTTCTTGTTTTTATTTCATTTATTTCCTCTGTCCAAACATTCCTTATTTTTGCAGCTTTTAACTCTTGTTGGTTGCATGTTTTTAACACAATTTCCCCTATGACTTTTGTTTCTGAACTTTTTTTTTAATGTAGGGCAGCTTATGAAAATAATAATCTAGTGCAAGTGGATAAGGGAGCTGCAAATTGGCCAGAGGTAAATAGCCTCGGAGTGCAGAGTCTAAATAAAAACGTAAAAGCCCTACTAGATTTTTACTTTTTCAAATATGGTAACCCTAGCCTATGGGAAGCCTGAAAGCAGGACATGAGTGCATTGGTCCTGCTCCCACTTGTGAGTCTCAGGAACTGATATTTATTTGCTGGGGGGAGGTACTCTGTCTGCACACATAAAGCAAATATTGCAAAGGCGTCCAAAGTTTCCAGTGCTCTTTTATCCAAAGGATGCAGACCCTTCCAAGTGTTCCTATTTTCCAGGGACAGTCCCGGATTTACAGAAGCCTTCCTGGTTTCTGATTTGATCCTGGAATGTCCTGCTTTTCCTTAGGACATCCCTATTTTCATAAGAGAAAAGTTGGAAGATATGGAGTTATGTGACGCACACATAAGTAACTATGCAACCTTTAAGTAACAATGCAACCTTTAGAAGTCATCTTAAGGCAGCTCTGTATAGGGAAGCTTTTTAATGTTTTATTGTTTTATTATGTTTTTATATATGTTGGAAGCTGCCCAAAGTGGCTAGGACAACCCAGTCAGATGGGTGGGTTATAAATAATAAAGTTTTTGTTGTTATAGAATAGGACATCCCTATTTTCATCAGAAAAATGTCAGAGGGTATGAGGATGTTCAGTCTAGTAGTGCTCTCTCTCTAACTTCTGATTGGTCAGGGAAGTGGGAACATGTAACTCTGTCTTGAAATACGGCCCTTTGCAAAACAAAATGACAAAGGTGCGTTGCCTTCTGCTATTTCAGCTATTTTGCCTGCTGTCCTCCCATTCATGAATTTGCTTCTAGTGTCTGAACTCGTTGGCCTCTGTTTGATCACTTTAACGGCTTCTGGCATAAGCTTTCCAAGGCTACTATTGCCCTTCATTCCTTGTTGCATGGAAAGAGAGAGAAAAAGCAAAGGGTGATTAAATGGCTCACATTCCTGGAGTCAGTAACCTTCAGGGCATCAGAAACCCCAATGATCAACTCTGGCATCAACACGCAATGCTGTAAAAATAGAATAGCTTATAATCGCAAAGGAGGCAATTGATTGCTTTGCTAAGGCCATGAGAAATAGAGCTTGTTATTCTAACCTCTGCATTAAATGCCTATCCTGGCTTAAGAGGACAGAAAGGGAATTTACGCAGAGGGCTGTGACTGGTCAAATAGGCTTCGCCTTCAGAAATGAAATGGATAGATGGTGTCATCGTTGGCAGCGGCACTAGAAAATCACTGCAGAAACAGGGAAACAACCGAAAAAGAAACATCAAAGCAATTACCAGGGGCCTCTTGCACTTCGTCTTGTTACCATGTTAAATGCTGGCTTATGCTATTGGACTATCTGGTCTAATATCATCATCACATTATCAGTGTATATGACACTTTACTTACAGAGTTACAAAGACAACATTGACATATATGGATAACAAGGAAAAACAGAAGGGGGGGGGGAAAGAGAGGATAATATTGGCAAATACTGTTATACATTAATCTTGGGAACAGTTTGGAAAGAGGATTAAAGAGATAGGATTCTGCCTTATACTGAGTCACTCCAGTATACATTAGTGCAGAATGCAGCAAGCAGATTTGATTGAACTGAAATCTGGGACAAGAATCACATCAGTTCTGGCCTGACTACACTGGCCACCAATCTGTTTCTAGGTGTAATACAAAGTGTTAGTTTTGATCGTTAAATATGATTCTGAAGGCCCTCTCTTTCCTATATAAATCTGCCTAGACCCTGAGATCATCATGTGAGGCCCTTCTCTGCATGCTCTCTCATTTTCTTTTCTGTAGCAGCTTCCCACCTATAGACTGCTCTGCCCAGGGAGGCCTGCCTGGCACCAAATCGCTTTTGTTTCCCCCAGACATTTGGGTAGACTGATTGACTGACTGACATTTAGGGAAGCAAATTTTCTGTTTCACAATTTAGAATATTCATTTATACAACCTTGAAAGAGAGCCAGTGTGGTGTAGTGTTTAAGAGCGGTAGACTCGTAATCTGGTGAACCGGGTTAGCGTCTCTGCTCCTCCACATGCAGCTGCTGGGTGACCTTGGGCTAGTCACACTTCTTTGAAGTCTCTCAGCCCCACTCACCTCACACACAGAGTGTTTGTTGTAGGGGAGGAAGGGAAAGGAGAATGTTAGCCGCTTTGAGACTCCTTAGGGTAGTGATAAAGCGGGATATCAAATCCAAACTCTTCTAAAATATCAATGACTTCCCTCCTTATCTTTCCGTGGTTCATTTTACATAGCATAAATCCCTGCATATTTTATATAAACTAAACCAGTACTCCATTAATACCATCAAAACTTATTTACACTGTTGAATTTATCTTAATGCTGCCAGCATTTTCAAGTGTACATAATTTCCCCCCATATATTCAATAAACATTTTCCAATCTTCTTTAAACGAATGTTCTTCCTGTTCTCTTATTCTATACGTTAGATCCGCAAACGTATTCCATCAGTTTAAGTTGCCATTCTTCTTTGGTTGGGACCTCACTCGTTTTCCATTTTGGGGCTAACGAAACACAGGTCACCCTAGTAGCATACATAAATAACCTTTTTTGACACCTGGGTATGTTTCTACTGTGTGTATTTTTATTACTGCATCTTATTCTAGTTGTAAATCGCTTTGGGATAGCTCAGCTGGTTAGAGCAGGGTGCTGATAATACCAAGGTTGCAAGTTTGAGGGATAGCTGCATATTACTGCGTATTACTGCATTTATGAAATAATTCATAAATTCAATAAACTGAACCAAACCTAAATATTCTCTTTGTACTGTATCTTATCAAGATAAATCCCCACATCAGGATCCCACCTAGAATGAAATTATTACCTGTGCGTGGCTGACAATAGTGTCAGAACTCAAGAAGAAGGAAGCTTCATGAAAATATATCACTCTAGTTACCGCGGTTCTGGCAGCAACCTTGTAAAAGAGCAATGAATGACACCCACACACACTCTCTGAGGCAGACAAAAGCAGGCCGGTCATAAATCTCTCTCAACTATGTGTGGATTGTCAGTTCCAGAAGTATCACTTCACGTTTCCACTGTCATTTTTATCATTGTTCAAATGTCTGTTCTGTCAGCAAGAATTATTTGAATTGTCAGGAATAGAGGGTTTTCTGCCTCGCAGTTTCAGTTCAGCCAAATCAACTGTTGGACCAGAAGTCCTCGTGGGAAATGGCAGTACCCTTGTCTGTTATTAGATGGCTTCATGGAGCATATAGTTAAACTATGGGATCTGCTGCCACAATACATAGTGGCAACTATCAACTTTGAAGGGGCAGTAAGCTTCTGAATATCAGTTGCTGGAAACCACAAAAGGGGAGGGCTTCCGATAGGCACCTGGTTGGCCATTGTGAGAACAGGATTCTGGACTACATGAGCCATGGGTCTGATTTTATGTCCTTACATTAGTCAAATTAATTGAGAATAAGGCTATCAGTGGTTACTGGTCATGATCAGTACACTATCTCCAGTATCAGAAACATCACACTCAGCTCTGATGTTGAAGACAGTTCAGAAACTTCAGCTGCTGTAGAACTTGGCAGCCAGGTTGCTTGCTGGGACAGGATGGTTTGAGCATAGGACACCGATCCTGGCCCAACTGCACTGGCTGCCAATTGGTTTCCGGGCCCAATTCGAAGTGATGGTTTTGACCTCCAAAGCCTTAAACAACTCAGGACTGCAATACCTCAAGGACCACCTCACCCCATATGAACCAACCCAGACCCTGTTATCATCATCTGAGGTCCTTCTTCTAGTGTCTCCTCCATGAGGGTGACAAAAAAAAGAATGGGCCTTTTTGGTGGTTGCTCTCTTTTTGTGGAATGTTCTCCCTGGGGATGTTCACCAGGCACCATCATTACGTATTTTTTAGGTGTTGGGTAAAAACATACCAGGCCTTTTGACTGATTAAACAAAATGTGTTTGTGGGATGGGGGTTATTGGTTTGTTTTTGTTTTATTATGCATTTTGTGATCTCGTTTTGTATGTTGGAGAACCACCCTGTGATCTTCAGATGAAGAGCAGAATACAAATTTAGTAATAAATAAATAACATAATATTCCTGAATACCATTCATTAGGGATAACTGCTAGAGCAAGTTATGTTGTTTGAGTCCTCCTAGTGGGCTTCTGGGGGTGGGGGGGCACTGTGATACAGGATGCTGAGCTAGATCATCCTTTGGTGTGATCCAGCAGCAGGGTGGTTCTTAAATTCTTATGAAAAGAAGCCTATAGATGTAAATAATCCAGAAGATATTTTTCCACAGCTTGGTCCCACTCCCACAAGATGATTCTGCCTTGTCCCACTGAAATCAATGGGAATTAAGATGTCATGAATACAGCTGTATTGGATCCTCCCCAGTTTCAGTTCATAGGGTAGATCTACAAACGATATGACCCACTCCAGCCCGAGGTAGCCAGAGTGGGATACTGAATCCTTCTGCAGCAAAAGGCACTTTTGTTCTTAAATGTCTTGTCCTGCAGCCAAGGAACACACCAAAATAACATGCCATTTCCTTCTTTAAAATCTGATAGGGAACAAATTTGATCTGGTGGAGGAAGTGTGCTTTGAAAGTCTAGCCTCATATTATGTCACCTGTTTCCTGAAGTTTCCTTCCTCTATGGAAGCGGCAGTTAATTTTGTACTACAATAGCAGTCAGAATCAAAAGAGAGGAGAAACTCACAGTCCATAGAAAGCGTTCAATGGAAGCTATGGGGGAGATATGTAGTAAAATGGTGGTTGCCGTCCCTTGAGGCTGATCAACACTTTCAAAACGGCATTGCTAAAGAAAGCAAAAGGGTCATAGTGAAGCCATGACTGACGTGGATCCAGCTTAAACCTCTGGCTTAAAGCTTAATGTCTTAACACTTAATATCAGGATATGGGTATTGCTCTCATACAAGCGTTGAAAAGTTATTCCTGCCACACCAACCTCCTAGTAACTAATCCTAGTATAATGCAGGTGTGGGGAACCTTTGGTCCTCCAGATGTTGCAGAACTTCAGCTCTCGTCATCCCTGGCCACCATCCCTTGTCAGATGTAGTTCAGCAACATCTGGAAGACCAAAGGTTCCCCATGCCTGGTGAAATGATCCAAATTCTAGGCCTGAGCCAGATGTTATCATATTCATATGTACGCTTGACCTTTTGACAACATAGGACCACTGGGGATCAGAATTTCCCAACAGCACATACTCTCAAAATGAAGAAAACACGTCAAGGGGACACAGCTTTGGAGGAAAAACTGGGTTCGTTTTGGACACATAAGCTGAAATGAGCCCCAAACTGCTTAAGTAGTTTCCCTTCAACTGTGTTTCTTTGGTAATGTTGCTTACCCTCTAGGGCCAGGCAGCATTGTGTGATGGCAATGACATGTGGTATTTCAAATAGGTTCCTAGGCTGAACTCAGATGTGCTGTTTTGTGCCTCTCCTGCATCTTGTTCCTTTTTTTCATGCTGGATGCATTTTCTATATTCCCAACAAACTTGTTTGATGTATTCATTAAAGCTGTATTTTCTTTCCAGATATGCATGTTCCTGGCAAAGTACCCCTCAGCTCCTACCATCTTTCTTCTCCTCAGCATCAACACTTAAATTCAAGGACCTAGCTTTTGACCCTTCCGTACCCCCGTTCATAATCATAAATCCAGCCGTCCGTGTTTCTTGCTTGTAAAGCTAAATGGAACTATGCAGGAATGCACAGCAAAAATTCTTGTGTGATGCACAGCCTTTTGCCCCCACCACCTCCATGCGGTTACTCATAATCAGATTTGGAATGTGTGCCTAGAAGGGAGAAATCAGAGACTGCAACCCATGCTCCAAGCAAAGTAGCTGAATCATTCAGTTAGCCCATATTTCTAGCTCAAATTGTTTCGTCAGGAGCCACTGTTCTCTCACCAAAGCTAATGAGAGCTATTTGTAACGGGAGGCAGGCAAGATAACTCACCGCCACTTAGCCCGGCATGATTTCATATGTCCTCCGTCGCCGAGTTAATGTTGCTAACTTTGAAACAGTTGTGCATTTTACAATAAGAGTTACGCGCATTTTGCCGCCGGCATCATAAATTGTCTTGACAGTTTTGCAAGTCTGCTTTCAACACAGGGAATAAGCCCCAACGGTTTGAAAATATTGTTTAAGGAGTTGGGAGTGGCATAAGAGGGTGAGAGAAAGCTTTGCTGTAACCAAGATGGCACCAATCTAGACTTGTTAAAGCTGAGCAGTTTTAGTGCTTGACAGAGATGGGCAAATCCATTTCTCTTTTCCCAGATCTTACATTCCGTTCTCCATATTTCCACAACAATAAGTGATAGATAAGTTCTCGTGAAAATTCATCAGCATTTTTTTCTTTATATTCTTGCACGCCACCCTGGTTTCTGAGTGGCGCAAGTTTCCAGGGGTTGCAGGTGCTTACCCAAGATTCGGTTTTCTTGGAGTGAAGGACAGCAGAGACTGTGGTGTCTTTATAGCATATGGTTTATTTACACATATATACAAGCTGAGCCTATGATGGAGAGGCTCACAGCATTCACAGCCCAAGAAAGTCTTGCTTCTCCCATAGCGACAGCCTTGGATTCCAGAAGAAATCAGGCATGGCTCTGTATCTTGGCTGCCCAGCCTGCTTCCTGCTTCTATCTCTCACATATCAACTCTGGTAGTAGTCTTTCTAACTAACAGAAAGTTGAGGGAGGAAGGCCCTCCCCTTTGCCACAAATGTCAGAGGTTCAGAAGAAGCAGGGTTACCACTAACATCTCTTATCCATTGCGTTTTGCTCAGGGACCTTCAAAACTGCCTTTTGTTTCGGTTGGGATTAAATATTAGTAATTGCTTGGCAGGTCTTTTTCTCCCCTCAACTGTCTTTCCTGCTTTCCTCTCTTCCCCTGTTACTATTCATTGCAATAATGACTTGCTTTTGGCAGTGAGCTACTACTGGCTCTAATGAATAGTCCTCATTTTGTATTTCGTATTATACAGACAAACAGTGCTTTTCAGCTCCCCTAATGATCATGCTCTGATGTTTCTGATCCTGTCAAGACAGCAGCTGCTTTCTTCTCTCCCTGTTAAGCTCACAAAACTCCCCAGGATTGCTTTTCAAGGGGTGAGCCCCCAAAATCCATCCTCCTCTGGTCTCTGTGGTTATTTCATCTTGCAGTTGTCGGGGGCTGTATTTTCAGGTAAATATTAGCTTCATTTCATTTCATGAAGAATCTCTGCAAGTTCTCTTGGAGGTCAATAATGACACAGCAAAACATGAATACTGGTGACCAACTGCTAATGCTATTTAACATCTGTATGATGCTGTTGGGAGTGGTCATTGGGGAATTAGAAGAGAAGCATCATCAGTATTCTGATGGCAATCAGATCTATCTCTCCATCCCATCAGAATTAAGTGAAGCTGTGAATATGCTGAACCCTTGATTGGAAGTGGTGATATTCTAAGCTTCAGGAACTGTGTTCACAGTTTGTTTTATATAAGGTTGCACTATCACTAAAGAATCAGGAGAGCATAGTCTGGGGTTACTCCTTGATTCCATCTTGTCCCTGGAGGCTCAGATAGTGATAGTGGTAGAATGCCTAATGCCAGCTGGTTTGACTGCTACAGCCATTCCTGGACACGGATAACCTGGCCACATGGGGATTTTCTTTGTCTGCAGTAGAGAGTTAGACTAGAGCCTGGCTTGCACATCACATTGGACCATAGTTAAAAAGAAGCTACGGTTTAATGTGAATGCACAGTGTGCTGATGCATGCAGCTGAAAAGTTCCAATTCTGCTGCTCCAATGCTATTATTATTATTATTATTAATAATAATAATAATAATACCAGGCTCAGGGCAGCTAACACCAAATATAAGTACAGTAAAAACGTTCAAAACAAAACAAACAAAAAACCCAGACAAACAGTTGATTAAAATATAAGTTAGAATACAGTTTAAAATGCCTCGTTTTAGTGGTAGCCTATAGATCAAAGCCATAGGGGGAGAAAATATTCACCGGGGCCAAATGCTAGTCCTACATGGGCCAGCAAAAAGAGCCGAGGGAAAATTTATATACAAAATCCCATATAAATGGTTCCATCAAAATAAATAAATAAATGAGGGGGGGTTAGACTGAGTTGTTGTTGTTATTATTATTATTATTATTATTATTATTATTATTATTATTATCATTGTTATTATTATCATTATTATTTATTGAACTTATTTAAACTTATTTGTTATTATTTAATAATTATTAAAATTACTAAAATTTATACCACTGTTGGCATGCCTCTGGCAGACTCTGGCAAGAGTCTGGCTTGTTGGTGGTGATGCTATATAAGAATACCTGGGTACAAAGTACTCGTTGGTGAGAGAGCCCCAGCAGAGACTTAAAGTCACAAAATATGCAGCAAAGCAAAGCAAAGCATGGAAATATAGGCTGTTAGATCTTTAAAATGTGAGTTCCAAGTGAGTTACAAAATTTCCCTCTTTGCCTAGCATAGGAAAAGACAACATACTCAGTATATTTAAAATTTTGTTTACCTGCAAATTTTATGAAGGTCAGTTTCATGTGCTTTTCCATACAGTGGTACCTCGGGTTACAGACGCTTCAGGTTACACACGCTTCAGGTTACAGAGTCTTCAGGTTACAGACTTCGCTAACCCAGAAATAGTACCTCGGGTTAAGAACTTTGCTTCAGGATGAGAACAGAAATCATGCAGCAGTGGCACGGAGGCAGCAGAAGGCCCCATTAGCTAAAGTGGTAACTCAGGTTAAGAACAGTTTCAGGTTAAGAACGGACCTCCAGAACGAATTAAGTTCTTAACCCGAGGTACCACTGTACATCCGTTAGAAAAGTTGTTCAGGCAATAAAACTTAGCTTAGTTTCAAAGTGGTAAAAGTTCCTGGATTATTGGTAAGGGAACTCCAGAATGGCTGATGAGAGCCATGTAACCTCTTCACACATTGAGCTTCTCAGGTAGACTGAGGGAAACAATAGGCTTGATTACCTATTTCCTCCCAAGGCGAGTGACATAGCTAAGCCTGGCAGGACAGCTTACTCTATGGTATTAACCCCTTTGCGCATTAATTAGACTTAAGCATGTTGGTTATATGAGGCTGGTTATCCCACAGTTGTGACATCAGAACCCAGGCTTGTGGCTTGTTTCTTTGCAAATGAACTATGTGTGATAAAGCCACACCCGACATAAGGAGGGGGGGTTGCGGGCTCACGCCCCATCTACATCCTCGCGGGGCTGGCTGCAGCCCCACGGGACTTGGGGAATCTTGGGATTCATTAGTATTCATCATTCACTGTGCCAGCCAATCGGCTGGCGACGGGGGCAGGCTTAGTAGGGGGCATTTAAGGTTGGGGCAGCCCATGCTCGCCCCTTTCTTTTCTTACAGCCAGCTGCGGTTTCCCACCCACCCACCCTCTAGGTTGTCATTTGCACTTTGCTATGGACCTCGGTCGGTCGCCGCAAGGGGCCTGGTAGGAGTTTTTCCACTTGGCTATTGGCATTATTTTGGAAGCCACTTGGTTTTTTCGCCTACCTTGTAGCAAAACGTCACAACACCTCTGGTTTTGGTGGTTAGGCATTGGCAGGGGTATTATTATGCAAATGTGTTGGGGGGGAGGAACGCCATCACCTCCCCCAAATGTTGAAGGGTAGCTCGTTAAAGGACTCCGGGGGGCGTCGCCTCGTCCAAAACCTATGGAGGCTAGGGCCTAAAGCACGCTCCCGAGCGGTAACCCCTTGGGGAGCGCCTAGGGATGTGCATCTCGGGGGCTCCCCCTGTTGGTGCTTAACCCTTCCCGGTTCTATGCCGGTTAGTCTGATAGGGCCAATGCCTAAAGCCAATACTGCTCTTACCTGTAATCAATGAAGTTGTGGCCATTTTTCGCCCATTAACCTAAATTCTGGTGTCCAGTGTCTTTATTTATTCTATCTGTGGGAGGGGGCGGGAATCGCCACGCAACCAAGGTTTGTTTTTGGCATACTGCTTGCTCACTTGAAACCATAGTTTGTTATTAACTATGGTTTAATGTGATGTATGAATTGGGCCTGAGTACTCATTTGATTGTTTCTGATTCAATGATTGCATCCTTGATCAACTCAAATTTTCACTTCATTTGTTACAGAGGTTGGTCTGTCATTCTCTTTGTCAGGAAGATTGCTCAAGATGTTTGGTTGATGTTTCCTTAATGGGAGCTAATGATTGGAAGGTGGCTGGAGTTTTCTTAAGTGTGTTTGAATGGGAAAGGAACCAGAACTTAGGAAACTGGCAATACCTCATCTTTCTTTCTCTCCTCCCCCTCTCCCCCTTTGTTGCCAGAAGAGTGTATGAAAAACATACACTCTTGATTTCACATGAAATGATAGGCTCACCAGCATTCTTGAAAGAAAAAGAGAAAGTTTAGATCCCAGGAGTCAAACTCTAATGCCCATGTAAACCGTGGGTGTTTACTTCAATTGCAGCTATTTTTCAAAACCTATATTAGATGCACCAATATGAACCGTGAACATGCAAGCCGCAAAAGAGACCTGGTTAACTACATCAATCCTGCCTTTGGCTCCAAGCAAATCTGACTCATCTCTTTAAGTTCTGCTCATCTGTTTCCAATCCTGAGCAGGCATGCAAATTTCAATTTCCCCAATCAGTACCAGGAAGCAGCAATGGCTACATGGCTGACCACAATGGATGACCCACGAACAAATAAAAGTCCGGAAGAATCCAATGTTTTTGGAAATGTGGTGGAGGCCCCCATGAGGTTTGGTCAGAGATCAGTGCAGTTCTTGCCTTAAAAGATGTACCAACAGTGAGAGTATGGTGAGGATATATTTTCAACAAACAGCCCTCAGCTCTGCACTTGAAACTGTTTGGGGGAGATATGTACAGTATATATGTTTCAGCTGGCTGGCTGTTTAAATGTTGCACTGATCAGTTGTAAGAGGCATCCATCGATTTCCATGAAGGTGTGTGTTAGATCCCAAAGAAACATGATGGTCCCACTCCCCACCTCATAGACTGCAATCTCTGGTCAGGCAGAGAGAGGAAGGAGCCATGTTCAGTGATTGAATGAACAGAACCAGGTTGTATGTGCTGTAGTAATTTGCCTTTTATTATTTATTCATTTTAAATGACTGGGCTTATTCCCCGCCCCGTTATTTGATGATCCTTTCCCACCTCTTTCCTTCATTTTCCTTGAAGGATGTGCAACAGAGACAAATCTCCTACAGCACAAAAGTACACCTCTCCTACCTGTTTTCTTTAAAAAGTAGTAGAGAGGCAACTCCCTGCACAATAAGATTATCTTTCCACTCTTCCTAAGTTCGCCCATCAACTTATTAAGCATGGGTGAGGTACAGTACTGCACTTAATGCCACTTTGTTGGTGCTGCATAATGGTTATAGGAAATGTTGGGGGGGTTCACCCAAATAAGCCCTTTCTAACTCTATTAACGGGTCTCGCGGGTGGCGCTGTGGTTTAAACCACAGAGCCTAGAATTTGCCGATCAGAAGGTCAGCGGTTTGAATCCCGGCAATGGGGTGAGCTCCCGTTGTTTGATCCCTGCTCCTGCCCACCTAGCAGTTCGAAAGCACGTCAAAGTGCAAGTAGATAAATAGGTACCGCTCCGGCGGGAAGGTAAACGGCGTTTCCGTGCGCTGCTCTGGTTCGCCAGAAGCGGCTTCGTCATGCTGGCCACATGACCTGGAAGCTGTACGCTGGCTCCCTCAGCCAATAAAGCGAGATGAGCCCCAGAGTTGGTCACGACTGGACCTGATGGTCAGGGGTCCCTTTACCTTTACCTTAACTCCATTAACAAAGTAATAAGCACTCCCTGATTAGTTTGGACATATGCCCTACAATGTCACTCATCCCAACCACTCCTTCCACTTCATTGTTATGACTTCTTTCCTCATCCCAACCCAATAAAAATCAAACAAATGTTTTGGAAAATAGCCTGTCCATCTTCGATGGGTCTTGCCGCCTCTCAAGGTATTGTTGCCAAACTTGGCATGAGTGTTCCTGAGGTGGGAGTGGCTGTCTTCATTCAGGTTCGGATACCAGACGCCATTTTGAATCAACATGGCAGACCCAAACATGACTTTGGCATGATTTCAACCAATTTTTAGGTGCCAGGCAAAAAAATTCCTCTATAACCAGGCCTTTGGCCTTTATCTGCGGCCTGTTAGAAGTGGGTGGGACGTTTTTAGTACATTTCTTTTACCCGTCAGTATGGACCAATAATGGGCTGGAATTAGTTTCATGTCATATCCCAACCACTTCCTCACAGAAGAGCACCAGCTGTGAACTGTGAGCCACCAATTCAAATTTCATTTCAGGCCCAAGTTCACCCAGGCAAACCACTAGGTAGCGCTAGGAAGCTGCTGTTCCCTCAGCCTCAGCGTCCCCATCTGCAGCAAGGGAATAATAATATTGGCATTTGCTTGTTTGTTTGTTTGTTTGTTTGATATTTAGAGCATTTGTACCCACTCCTCAGCAAAAAGGCTCCCAGAGTGGTTTACACACAATCCATTAAAACAAGTCAGTCACTGCCTGCGGGCTTACAATCTAAAACACACAGAACACACAAAGGAAAAGGGACAGGGAGAGAAGAGGGGAAAATCAAACTCAGGCACCAATTCTTAAACAGTTGTTCTTATGATGACCATATGGCACAGTTAAGGGCTGGGAGGTCCCTGAGACAGCTGGTCTTTCAGCAAAGCTGATGGAATGAAGACAGCTTCCCATCTTCAGCACAGAGGACATCTGATGGAATGGCTGTTCCCAGGTGACAGTTGCGGGAGAGGAGACCCGATGCAACTGGTCTGTCACAGCAGAGCTGATGGAGTGGGCTTATCAGATAGGAGTAGTTTAAAAGGGGATGGGGAACCTATGGCCCCTCAGATATTATTGGACTCCAGTTCTCATCTCCCCTGATTAAGCTTTCCGGGGCTGATTGGAGTTGAAGTTGGTACAACATCTGCAGGAGCAGAGGCTCCCCTAACCCTCCTGTTGGCCAGCTGTAACACCCATGAGGAGGAAGAGTGCTTTTGTAGGACTTAGCAAGCTGCAGCAGTACTTAACCCTTTCCCCACACACCCATTCTCACACAAAATGCTTCGCCCAAGCAATTCTGCCCCCCCTTTTCAGACATGCTCCAAGACCCAAGATAAGAGTAGGAAACAGGGTGTTGCACTACGCTGTGAGGGGTGAATTAACAGGGTGGCGGGTTAAGCAGCCCTGTCTGATGATTCTCTGCTGCAAACGCCTTCCCCTTATTCCCGCATCAACATCATTGTGTTAAGAAACATTTGAGAACTTGTGATGGGCGAGATTATTTATAGCTTGGCTCTGAGATACTGGATTGGGCACTCAGCTCCCCAAATACCACCTGAGCACCAATATGCCCTCATAACATCATCAGTATCATTCAAGCATATCATACCAGCCATGACAGCTATGTTCTACCTCCACTGGCAGAGGCATTATGCCTCTGAATACCAGATTCTGGGAATCGCAGATGAGTTGCACTCATGCCCTGCTTGCAGGCTGCCCACAGGCATCCGGTCAGCCATTGTGAGAACAGGATGCTGGACTAGATGGGCCATTGGCCTGATCCAGCAGGCTCCGTTTAGGTTCTTTGCATTGGGCCTCCGCTTCAGTTGTGTGCATCTGTAAATCAGGAGTACAGTGCAGTTTGCTGCCAAAAATAAGTAGACACGCTAGTAAAGGATACAGTCAAACCTCTTGTTATGTTCAGTTCAGGTTACGTCTTTTCAGGTTGTGTCCCATGGCGACCCGGAAGTAACGGAACGGGTTACTTCCAGGTTTCGCCACTCGCACATGTGCAGATGCTCAAAATGACGTCATGCGCATGCGCAGAAGCGGCGAATCGCGACCCGCGCACACGCAGACGCGGGTTGCATTCTGCTCATGTTGCGAACAGGGCTCTGGAACGGATCCCGTTCGCAACCAGAGGTACCACTGTACGTTGCTTCCATTTTTTCTTTTCCTGCAGTAGGGTAAATATCCTCTGGGGGCAAGTGCCTTGTGCCAGCTCCGTAACAGACAGAGCAAATGAAGTTTCCTCCGTCGCTATCACTCCAACTGGGGGAAAACTGAATTTGTTGAATTTTACAGCTGCTAAAAGCATAGGAGGCTGGCCGGAAAGCAGGGCACAAGGGCCCCATAATGCCCTGAGAATGCAACCTGCTTTTCTGCTTCCCACTGAATCATCTGGTAGGCCACTGTGAGTACAGGATGCTGGACTCGGTCAGCCTGATCCAGCAGGGATCTTATTATGTAAGAACGCACGAGAAACCAGCTGAGGGAAGCGTTTCAGGAATGCACAAGGCGAATGTTTCCGCTTCACAAGACTCCAAAAACAAGGATAACACGCCTCCTTATCTGTCATGCCGTTTTATGTGCCCTTAACCAGAACCTCGTCCAAATTTCTGTTCTCTTTTTTGCATTGTTGTTATTCAGTCATTTCTGTCCCCTGCTCTTGTGCTTTTTCACCGCTAACTTTCAAAAGTTACATTAGAGCCCCAGTATCCATTTGAAAAGCTCGCGAAGGCCGGCAAATGCCTTCTGGCCTGTGGGACTGCAAACGTTATTTCCAAATGTGAATAGGACTGGCTGAGACTTCTCTGTGCAGCTGCAATTCAAATGAAAGAACGAGCCAACGGAGGAGGGAGAGGAATCCTTCATAACAGTGCATCTAAAAAGAGAAGAAAAAAGACTTCCCGCCCTGCTACTCTGAGAGGAACCACTAGGCCCACCTTTAAACTTTAGAGCTTTATTAGTGGCTTTGTCAGCAGTGCAGGGGGCTTTTCATTAATCCCCCCCTCTTTTCTTCTTATTTTTCTTTTTTAAAAAAAAAAAACCATAAGGGCTGTGAATTCGCCTGTGACAGACTCAAAACAGGAAATTAACACCCCGCTGCGAAGCAGTAAAGCCTCAGAGGAAGCTGCACAAGGGGACGTGAGGCCTAGGATGGACAAAGGCTCAGAAACCTACCATCGCCCATAAAAGTAACACTTCTTTTTTTATACAGAGGAAGGATACTGAGCGGCGGCTGAGGCTGCATAATGCATCGGCAATAAAGGATATACAGCAAGCCATGAAGGCGGCGGAGGGGGTGGGGTGAGGTTTTACACAGCAGTTTGCGTTACAAACCCCTTCATATGGTAATGCCGTTCAAAGTTATGAGTCTTTCCAGAACAGGGCCTGCTTGCTAGGCTTGCAGCTGGAGCCTTCCTAGAAATCACTCTGCCCTTCCCCGTAATCTGAGATGTGTGATTTTGTTGGCTGTGGTAGAGGAGAGGCACTCGGCACATGCTCCAAGGAGCTTTGTTTATTACTTCACATGCTGCAAGTACAGTGGTACCTCGGGTTAAGAACTTAATTCGTTCTGGAGGTCCATTCTTAACCTGAAACTGTTCTTAACCTGAGGTACCACTGTACTTAACCTGAGGTACCACTTTCGCTAATGGGGCACCCCGCTGCCGCCATGCCACCGCCAAACGATTTCTGTTCTCATCCTGAAGCAAAGTTCTTAACCCAAGGTACTATTTCTGGGTTAGCGGAGTCTGTAACCTGAAGCGTCTGTACCCCGAGGTACCATTGTAATGAACACATGGCACTTTTTGTTGCTTAGTTTTGGTCAGATGCTAAAGACGCACCTCTTTAACCTGGCCTTTGACAACTGAGGTATATATACAGTCATACCTCGGGTTACAGTCGCTTCAGGTTGCGTTTTTTTCGGGTTGCGGACCGCAGAAACCCGGAGTGGGTTACTTCCGGATTTCTGCGGTTGCGCATGTGCAGAAGTGCTAAATCGCGCTTTGCGCATGCGCAGAAGCACTGAATCGCAACCCACACGTGCACAGACGCAGGTTGCGAACGTGCATCCTGCACGGATCACGTTCGCAACCCAAGCGTCCACTGTATTGCAGGACCCTTCCTATTCTCGTGATACGTTTTAACTGTTTTTCACACTGTGATTTTTTTCTCTCTCCACTTGTTTATTATTTATTTATTGGATTTATATACCGCCCCTTCGTCAGAAGATCTCAGGGCAGTTCGCAGAAAAAAATACAGGATAAAAAGCAAGTCAATAAGTAAAACCAAACACAAAACAATAACACATGCCCCCTTTCCACCCTAGGACCTCATGGTGAAGGGCAGGTAAGAAATCTAAATTTTTACTAGTAGTAAAAATAATACAGCCAAAGTGAAACCCTGATAAAGTCTGGTCAAATTAAGCCCTGATTAAAGTCAGTTAACCTGGGTAAAAGCCTCTTCTGAGTACTTTTGTGCTGCGGAAAATACAAAAAAGAAGTAGAAATGGCTGTAGAAAGGAAAAATAGCTATAGCAAAATGTTCTGCCAATATATAAAGAAGCATGAGTTTGCTGAGGATTTCATATGGCAGCTGCGATATTCCAAGTCGGATGTTACTGGGCATGGACCATCCTATAAACTATAGGGTTTAGATCACGGTAGGGTTTTCTTTTCCCTCCAAATTGGCATCGGGTTCACAATGAACCCTTTCTGTCGTTAAAGGTGTGGCTTCCCATCAGGCAAAGTGTTATGGCTTTCTGCAATGTAAACCTTTCCCACATGATGAAGTCATCAGATCATTAAAAGCAAATCCTTTCTCACACTTCTTTTTAACATAAAATGAAAGGTTCGTGCAGAGCTTCCAAGGCTTCTGGTGAAGCAGATTTAGAAAGAAAAATTTGTATGGAGTCTCCCCCCACCACAACACCACCACTTCCCCTTCCATCATTGCAAAATGTTTCTCTTCTGGCATGTGATCATGTTAGAAGAACTTCGCTTATATAACCAGAAGCTCTTGATGCTGCCACAAGGCTCATTTTTGCTGCAAAGTGGGTCACATCCACCATACATTCAAAACATGTGGCCTCCCCAATAGAATCCTAGGAACAGTAGTTTGTTAAGGGTGCTGGGTACAGTTCCCAGGGTTCTTTGGGGGAAGCCATGTGCTTTAAATATGTATTGTATGATAGGAGTTGTTTCTTCATATCCTTCTTTGTCCATGATCACTGCAGATGGTGACAGCAGTCATGAAATTAAAAGACTCCTGCTTCTTGCGAGAAAAGCAATGACAAACCTAGTCAGCATCTTAAAAAGCAGAGACATCACCTTGCCAACAAAGGTCTGTATAGTTAAAGCTATGGTTTTCCCCATAGTGATGTATGGAAGTGAGAGCTGGACCATAAAGAAGGCTGATCGCCGAAGAATTGATGCTTTTGAATTATGGTGCTGGAGAAGACTCTTGAGAGTCCCATGGACTGCAAGAAGATCAAACCTATCCATTCTGAAGGAAATCAGCCCTGAGTGCTCACTGGAAGGACAGATCCTGAAGCTGAGGCTCCAATACTTTGACCACCTCATGAGAAGAGAAGACTCCCTGGAAAAGACCCTGATGTTGGGAAAGATGGAGGGCACAAGGAGAAGGGGACAACAGAGGACGAGATGGTTGGACAGTGTTCTCGAAGCTACCAGCATGAGTTTGACCAAACTGTGGGAGGCAGTGGAAGACAGGAATGCCTGGCGTGCTCTGGTCAATGGGGTCACAAAGAGTCGGACACGACTAAATGACTAAACAACAACAATCCTTCTTTGTAGGCCTCCAAGAGGCTAGTATTGGATACAGGATGTTAGACTAGGTAGACCTTTGGTTTGATCCAGCAAAATTCAACATGTTTTAGTGGCATCAGAAATACACCCTAACACCTTGTCAAATAGCACATAGCCAATTGTGGTAATTGTGGTGCTCACAGAAGCATTTAGAAAAGCTCAGACCAAAGGTCAACCTCTCCCAGCTTTCTGTTCCCACATTGGCCAATCACATGCTTATGGGAAGCCCACAAAAACACTGGGTGATTATTCAACTAAGTTTTACGCACAGTAGACCTGTTGAAATTAAAGGGCCTGTCTTAGTCATATTCATTTCGTTGAGACTGTTCTGAGTAGAACTTAGTTGAATACCACCCATTCTCCCCACTTGCGCTCCTCAGGAACTGGCATTTGGAGGAATGTTGCTTCTGAAGCTGGAGCTAATATTTTTGTCCTGTGAATATATAGCCTTGACCTCTGTGAATTTCTCCAGCTCCCTTTAAAAGTCATCCAAGTTGCTGGCCATCACTATTTACCTTGTGGAGATCAGCCTCTGTAATTGTTTGTGGATAAAAAGCTTTGAACTTGATGCAGTAGGTGAACTTGCATCAACCCAACGAAGAACCGCAGAAGAATGCCATTTCTGTATCCATCATGCAAGTTAGCAACTGCACAAGCTGTGAAACTGAACAGTTTAGTACTCAGTCTAGACTTGATAATCAAGGCTATTTCATGCATAGTGCAATATGTCCCGGATGTGTTTTATAAAATTTCCCCTTGCCCAGAAGTTTTGATGAAAAGAGCACCCCACTGCGGATCTATTAATAAAACCCAAAGGAAACTGTCAAATTACTAACAATGGTCCCCCCAAGTTGTTTTGGGGTTTTTTAAATCTAGTTACATATAAGGATCATCTAAGTGGGTTAAACCACAAAACTTTTACTTTTGCTGCTGTGTAATGCTAAAAGCATTTACGTAGCAGTATTAATAGCTGCCTTGGGAAACTCCCTTGTATTAATAGAACAGGTTGTAACAGCCTGTGTTTCTGTGGGAGTAATTATAGTATTCTTCTTGTGTTATTTGGTCTGAGCGTGCTGGTTTGAAGAAAGATCTTGATAAGTGGGCAAGTCGAAAAGCAAAATGAATCCAGAATGTCAGTGTTTACAAATACAGCCCTGTGCTGAAAACCAATCCTGTAGCAACATACTCATTGATATCAGAGAGCCAACAGAGGGCCCTGGAAGATCTAGGCCAGAGTATCAAATAACTCCTCTCTGCATTTCTGCATCATTCCTGTGCGCTTGCATTTTGCTGAGTTCATTCTTATCGTGCATGTAATAAAACCTCTGGGTATTTATACATTTCTCTCCAGCTACGGCTGAAACATACTTCTGTTGTTTCAAAGCAGGCCTGTGCAAGTTGTGACCAAGCCAGCCAGCCAAATGCAGCCCACAGCCCATCCATCATGGCTTTCCTGACAATCCCTTTGTAGAACCCAGTCCCAAATGCAGATTTATTGCACCCATTGGTGGACTGACTGCACAACCTGTGGGCTACATTTGGCTTGATAGGTCACAGATAAGACAGACCTGTTTGTTCCAGGGAAGAAGACCGTCAGCAGAATGTCTCTGACGTGTACCTGGTAGCGGGCAGCAGCAGTACCATGAATGCTGGCTTAGAGATGACATTTTAATTTCCTGCAATGCCATGGAGCGTCCCTGACGTCGCCCCAGTAGGAGCTGCAATTTCAGTTTCCCACAATGCCCCAGAGTGATGCTATATCAGGGGCACTCCACGGCATTGTAGGAATTTTGAATGAAAATGGAAGGAAAATTGACTGCCAGGTTCCATGAATGCTATCAAAGGAAGCCCAAGCAGGACGACTGGTGGGGTGTGCGCACAGGCACAGGCAGGGGGATAATGTCATAAGTAGTTCTGCCTTTCCCCTGCCACTTTCCTTTCCCACAGAAAACCCCGCTCTTTAGCGCTAATTGGAGCAAATGGCAATCTGCAGAAAACCCCTTTGCCGTTCGTTTCAATTTGGCACTAAACTGCAGGTTTTCCAAGAGGAAAGAATCGGGGTAAATGGAAGCGTGGCTGAGCCCTGAGTCTGTTGCTGAGCTGGCCCTGACTCTGCCACCATCTCCAC
The DNA here is from genome assembly GCF_964270895.1 of Podarcis filfolensis. Taxonomy (NCBI): domain Eukaryota; kingdom Metazoa; phylum Chordata; class Lepidosauria; order Squamata; family Lacertidae; genus Podarcis; species Podarcis filfolensis. Next base: position 100,379,490 of record NC_139606.1, read on the forward strand.
AGAGACATCAGTGCAAGCAAACGTCACAGAGGCACTTGAACCTCTCGGAGTGACTGTTTGGTTGCTCAGTCTCAGGACTCTGGCCTCTTGCTGCACAAGTAGCTGTGTCCTCCCTTCTCTTCAAAAGCAAGTAGCAGGGGGAGTGTCACTTGTTGGGTCAACACCTTAGCATATGCTTAGCCATGTATCCTACCGCTTACGTTCCTGCTGAACATTGCAGCCTGTGGTTTGCCTTACGTACCAATCTGATCTGAACCTTAAAGCCTTTGGCAGAAGGAGAGTTGGGTTCTCCATCCGGCAGTGAGGGCCATGACATTCTTTGGTGTCAAGCTCAGCACAGGGGACCCTCTTGATAGTTTGGCTGCCCTCAAGAGCTTGAGGGGCTGGCCCAGGAGAGGGTGTTCTCTGTGGAAACTCTTAAGTTGTGAACTCATCCCCTCCTCAGAGGTGTGTCTCACCTTCGTTATCTGGCTTCCAGCATATGCTAAAGATTCACCTCTTTCACAAGGCCTTAGATATATGAGATGCATATTTTTGGGGACCCACTCTATTCCTGTGACAGTAATTTGTTTTAAACTGTTTTTACTATACATTTTTAAACTGCTGTAACTCACTCTGGGACCTTATAGTGAAGGGTGGGTAAGAAATTGAAATAATAATAGTAGTAGTAGCAGCAGCAGCAGCAATTTTATGCTTTATTAGCACAAGCTATTGAATCCAAAGCTATTAGAGTTTTTGCCAGAGTTTCACACACACACACACACACACACACAACCCCTCACTGAAATGGAGGGGGATTCAAGTGGACGAATATATTCATAAAACATAGCCCTCCATAGTGCTCAAATTAGTATTGCAAACATGAGGGCATAAGGGTATTCATCCGCTGCTTATTGACTCTGCGCTTGTTTAAAAAAGTAATTTCTAAGTTATTAAGAAGCAACATATTTCCCTAGGGAGTATCATGGGGAAAACACGAAGCTCTCATAAAGAGCGCTCCAAAGATTAGGAAAAAATGTTATCTATTTTGCTGAGTTTCTAAGAAAGATACTCACCAGAAAGTCAATGCTGAACTCCCTTAGAAATCGCATGCCAGGAAATCTCTCGACAGCAACATTCTTGACAGTTCCCAGGACTTCTCAGACAGAACAGTTGGCTGTCTTCTTTATGTATTAAAAAAGTGGGGTTTTGACACTGCTTGTTGCTTATTGATACTGACTACTGCCTAGTACCTGGCACTGGAAGAAGACATAGCATTGCCACCTGTGTGTTTCATGACTACGGTTTAAAGCAGTCTCTCCTAACCTGGTAGACATGAGATGTTTTGAACCGCAACTTCCATCCGCTCCTGCCAGGACAGCCATATCAGCGAGCCTCCCCTCTTACGAAACCACACTAGAGATAAAGTCTAGTTGGAGGTCTTCCTGACCTTTAGAGGAGGGCTCCTCCTAGTTTCTTATAGCCTGTAACCAGGGATTTAACTGCCAACTAAATGAGCATCTGCTGATGTGGTCAATATCACTGACCAACTTCACCAATATTCTTGCCCCTTGTGTGGCGATAATATGATTTAGTCACTATGGCTGTGTACACGCTACTAGCTTAAAAAGCAGCTAGGTAGTAATTTTTTCCAATTTGGATCAAAACTGGTTTGGGGGAAGTGCATCAAAATGGCATGTCAAATGGCAGTACAGATGTGGACACTGGTAAACATCATGTTTACCATTGGAGCGCATTGGACCCAGAGTAAATGGAAGTGTATTCAGTCCCTGTAAATGAGATTCAGCCCAAGCCCAACGATTTGCATGCTATTGGATTCTGCAAATTAAACAGAAACATGCTATTGGCAGCATTCATTATGACTGCAATATCTGTGGCAAAGGCACCCCCAAACAGAGCCCCTTACCTTCCTCTTTTTCTTTCCCTTATAGAATCTCAAGATTTATTTTTAAATTGTTGACTTTGAATTTTCAGCATATTCTTTTAGATCTAGTCTTGTCCACTTGGTAAAGTCCAGTCCCAACCCACCTCATTCCCCGCACCAGGTAAAATGTTAAGATGTAATACAGGGGCATTCTTCAACATGCAGACATGTGCCAGGAGACTACTGAAAACTAAACTCTTGGTGACAGGTGGAATTAAAAGATTCCACTTGTTCTCCAGAGAAATGAAGCTGAAGGATTATTACTAATGGAAGAGTCCTGCAGCTAGAGATAAAGCTGTTTAAGTGCTATCTCCACCTTCTTTGGGTGCTTCAAGGCACATCTAAGCCCTAGTCAGGCATTCCCCTGGCCGCGTGTGGGCTAAACATGTAAGCTCTACCCACAATGTCCCTGGTGCACCCTGGATCCACTTCCGATCTTCTTGCATTCCCACATCAAATGCATTGGTAAGCCTATGTCAGGGCCTCAGATGTTTGCAGAACTGCAAGTCTTGGATGTTAAGTTTTTATTGGTTCAATCAGATGTTCAGACCCACCATAGGCACTTAACTGAGTGCTCAATTCCATTGTTTTTTGTTTTTTGTTTGTTTGTTTTGCATACGGCATTCTAACCCATGGCTTTGGACATGCGGGGAAATGCTATGCCAGTCCCATTAAAAATGTGCCTTTGCTCAAGCACTTCTTTCACAATATCCTGCACCTGGAGTATGCTGTGCCCTCGGTACAGACCACCCTTTGTCCCAAGCTCACTTCAGGAGAGCTTGGTATTTGGATATTGAAGCAGCTCAACAACAGAGGCCTGGGATCTTTCCTCACTGAAAGCAGCAACAACATGTAGTGAGTTCTGCATGTTGTAGTTCTAGTGCAAGGATGAGGAACCTGTGGCCCTCCAGGTATTGATTTATTCCAGCTCCCATCAGCCCCAACCACATTGGCTATCCTTGTTACAAAAAACAGGTGATGGGAAATGGATTGATTAAATTCAGAAGTAGGCCTTATTTAGGAACATAGGAAGCTGGCTTATACAGAGTCCGACCATGGGCAGCAGCTCTCCAGAGTGCAGTCAGGGAGTTTCCCCTAGTCCTCTCTGGAGATGCAAGGGATTGAACCTTGGACCTTCTGAATTATTATTATTGTTGTTGTTGTTTTCTTATTTATATGCCAGCCATCTGACTGGGTTTCCCCAGCCACTCTAGGCATCTCCCAACAAAATATTTAAAACACAGTAAAATGTCAGCCATTAGAAACTTAGATGTCTAAAAGTCAAATAGTTGTTTATCTGTTTGACATCTGATGGGAGGGTTTTGCAAAGGGCAGGTGCCACTACTGAAAAGGCCCTCTGGCTGGCTCCCTGTAGCTTAACATCTCGCAGTGAGGGAACGCGGTGAGGCATAAGAAACATTTCAATGGCAAATCCTTTGGTTTGAATTTAGCGTCCATCAGAGACAAGCAGGAAATATCAATATGCAACATGCGGTATTTATAAATTGCTATTATTTTTTTTTAAGAAGCTGTGCTTGAGAAGCTCTAGAACTTGTTAGCTGCGGAACTATGCGGTCACCCTGTACAAACAAAAAGAACAAACAGAAAACACTACTGACACCCCAAAATAAGACAATATTCAGGTGACTTCCTTCTGTGGTTTGGCACTTTAGTTGCTAATGCAATTTGTACAGAGCTTTAATGCTTATCAAATGGAGCATCTTTGCACATAAGAAGGGAGACTACAATGTGTGCTTGCTATGGTTTCAAAATATACCGTGTACCAAACAGTCCCCAAAGATCTGAAGTTTAAGCATCTATTCACAGCCCTGTGGGTTTCAGCAGAAAGATTAAAAGCACACACTGCATGGTAAATGATTCAGAGAGGAGAAACAAAGGGAGACATTCAAACGTCAGCAAACCAGAAAATGTTGTGTATGTAGAAACAGATAAAGGTATGTATGGTTTGTAACAGGATGCTGAACCATAGCAAGAAAAAAGCTCCAAGCAACAGCTGGGAACTAGAGTTTCAAAGGGACAAAATTGGAGGGGCTTAGAACACAAGAGGAGCCCCACTGAATGAGACCAAAGGGTCATCTAGTCTAGTCGCATTGTGGAGTGTGAGAACTAAAAGCTTGGTAGCCTTCCTCCCAAGGTGACAGGAAGGGACTTACCTAAGACTGGAAGGACAGCTTACTCTAGGGCAGTGTTTCTCAAACTTGTGTCCCCAGCTGTTGTTGGACTACAACTCCCATCATCCCTAACCTAGCTAGGGATGATGGGAGTTGCAGTCCAACAACAGCTGGGGTCACAAGTTTGAGAAGCACTGCTCTATGGTCTTAACCCCTTCATGCATTAATTGGGCTTAAACATATTGGTTATATGAGACTGGTTTATTGTAGATATTTCTATTGCTCAGCATGAAGCAACTGGATGCATAAAAGCTGACTCCTTTTGTAATAAAAATTGTCCAGACCCATAATTATGTTTCAAAGCTTTACTAACCAGAACTTTTTCAAAACAGGCACAATACAATCAATGATGTATCCAGAAGGTTGTATAAAACATGCATATTCAAGCATTGGTTCTTCTTAAATCTATAACTTAATTACGACTAGAGTAAAACTCAAATCTATGTCTCTCCCATAGCTTGGATTAGCCTGCATCCAGCCTAAGGCTATGCAGCTCCTGGAGAACCATCATTATCACACCCTTTCTCTGACTGTGCCTGGGAACGAAAGGGAAAAGCCAACTCCCTTCAGAATGGTGGATTTTCAGTTGAATACCTTAATCACATGATCTAAGGTTAAACACTCGTGTGAAGGTTAGCAGAAAACACCAGCCTTTAATTGTCAACTCAGCTAGAAGCTCTTTCTAGCTTCATCTACTTAAATGGAGTTTTCCAGTGTTAAACCCTTAGTAAAATACATACAGGCATTCTCCATTTCAATGTGAATTCAACCATTATATGTACCATGGTTATTCCGCTCCGCCCACCACCCCAATACACAGCTGCTTTCTTTGCATGATCCAGGAAACAAACTATGATCCATGGTTGACTTTGGCTCCCCACTATGATCTCTATGGTTAAAGGCTTCCAAACAAGCCAGATTTGGGATCCAGCTTTAAACCATGGTATAAAGATTTTCCATGCTTTTCTGACCCATGGCTCCACTGGGGAAATACGTAGCTGTTTTAGTGCATATACACATACACAAATCACAGTAAGAGCTCTGTTACCCGTCACTTCTGAGTTTCCAGCCAAGAGAAAGCCCGGGCCAGATGAAGATAAACCAGGGGGAAAGTAAATATAGCTGTGATTAAAATGTAGGTCACTCCATTTCAGGCAACAATGTACAAGCGTTCCTGCAGGATCTTGTGTCATAGAATAATTGAGTGCAGCTTTTGAGTGGACAGTTTCTGTTGGCTGAGATTCCGAAGTGAGAAGGAACTGAGAACTTAGCGCAATCCATCTCTGCGTGTCCCATATACAGCCTTGGCCTAAAAGGCAATGATGAAACATCCCAGCGGGCAGGGGTTGGAAAGCAGAAATTTTTCCATAACTCTTGTGATCCCAGCATAAAGCAACTGCAGGACATCAAGGGACAGTAAGCAAGAGGCAAGAAGAAATATAAAGAAGGGGAAGCATTCAGAAGAGGATCTGGCAAACTCTGTGCCCCTTAATTTAGAGGACAAACACACAGCGATGCATTTGAAACAAAATGGATATGCAGAAAGAAAATACTAGAAACTAGCTTGATAATTCTGGAACAGGAGGATGAAATTAGGACACCTTAGACCATTCACTTACAATGCATGAAGTTGCCAGCCTCTGAACCTCTCATGGAAGGGGCACACCAAGAAGGGCCTCAGATCATGATTGCAGGGTCTGGGTCGGTTCATATGGGGAGAGGCAGTCCTTGAGATATTGCAGTCCTGAGCCATTTAAGGTTTATAGGTCAAAACCAACACTTTGAATTGGGCCTGTAAACTAGCAGGCAGCCAGTGCAGTCAGGCCAGGATTGGTGTTGTATGTTCGAACGATCTTGCCCCAGTGAGCAACCTGGTCACCAAATTCTGCACCAGCTGAAGTCTCCAAACCATCTTCAGAGGCAGCCCCATGTATAACAATTGCAGTAATCTCACATAGAGATTGCCAGCGCATAGACAAAAGTTAGGCTAACGCTGTCCAGAAAGAGCTACAGCTGGGCCACCAGCCAAAGCTGATGGAAACCACTTGGCGCCACCAAGGCTATCTGAGCCTTAAGCAACAGCAATGAATCAAGAAGTCTTCTTCTTCTTTGGCAATCACTTGTAGCCGAGTAAGATTGTCTTCCATGAACACGGTCCTAACGGTGAGTCCATAAGTGACTGTGGAGGCCAATTCAAGTTGTGTATGCACTCCTTCAGAGGAACAAGAGCAGGCCACCTCCCACCCATTTGGTCTAGGAAACCACCCAACAACAGTGTCTCGGTTTTATATGGATTAGAATCATAGAATTGTAGAGTTGGAAGGGACCCTGAGGAACATCTAGTCCAACCTGCATTGCAGGAATATGCATCTGTCCCATATGGGGATCAAACCTGCATCCTTGGTGTTATCAACACCAAGCTCTAACCAACTGAGCTGTCCACTTGAATTGAGCTTTAGTTTGTTCCATTCCATTACCATGGTGAGACAATATAATTATTAATTAACCATGTCTGAAATGTGAACTTCTGGTGACATGCTGAAAGAGAATGCTGGTGTCCAGATTATTTTTCTGTGGCTAAGTGGCCTTCTGAATGCTCCAGCCCATGTCAAGATCAATGTTCCCCATGTGCCCCCAAATCCCTTTGAAAAATGGGCTAAATCAGCGCCATCCCTAGTATTAGGCAGCAGAGTCCGAGATATTGCTAATGGGCAGCAAACTGCAACCTATATATATAGTTTATGTGTCTCACTGACCAAAATATCTTGGGCACCCCGGGGGTAAATCATGAACACACTCCAAATCATTCCCAAACTTGATTGCTACACCAAAATCTCCAAAATGTGGCCTCATGTTGACTTCACCATTCCATTGAATTCACCACACTACCCTGGACTTAGACAATGTTTGCTTCAGGTTCCTGCATATGAGCAAAGCTGAAAACAAGCTGGCTTGTGCATGCCGACATCTTGCGCAAGCCCCTTTCAATTGCCAAGACTCCATCATCAAGGGATGGAAGTGTTCCTAAAGTTTCTCATGTCAAGCCAGGTGCATATAGTGATGAAACATTCTCCCAAAGACAGCTTGACCTCGACAGCCCACAGGTGCAGGCTTCCTTTCAGTTATCAATCAAGATCTGGAGCAGCAAAGCTGGCTTCGTATCATCTTCCCAACAAAGCAGAGGGTGTTCGGTGGGAGGGTGGTGACTGCTTCTCTCAGGGACGTCCACTACTGGCCAACTCAAAGTCTGAAAGTATCAGCACAGCAAAGAGAGACACATGTCAACCAACACTGAAGTCCATCTCTCTCTCTCTCTCTCTCTCTCTCTCTCTCTCTCTCTCTGTCTCTCTCTTCATGCTGTTGCAATTGTTGGGACTATTCTTTGGATGTGACAGGATATGTCGAGGAAGCACTTCTTAAAAGGGCATTATCATTTCAAAGGTTAGCCCCTCAAAAAATTCTTGTAATTGATAGTTTCTGTGCATAACTTTGAAAAAGCGATTCTTTTAATTTTATGGCTTACTTCTTGTAAGCTGCCTTGAGAACAGGAAGGGTGGCGTGTCAAATAAACATAAAAATAAATGCACCTCTAAGTCCTGATTGCAGTTTCTCAAAAATTTTAGTACGGCGGTTTTATGTCTGTCTCAAATTTCAAATTAGATTGGGGTCACCAACCTTTCTGGGTCCACGACAAACTAGAGAAACTGCAGTGGGCACCACACACCAGTGGTGTAGCGTGGGTTGCCAGTGCCTGGGGTTGCGCGGAGGGGAGGAAGGGAAACAGATGGAGTACGCATGCGCATTCAACTGCCCAATGGCGTTTGCATCACCCAGGAGGTCACAGTCACAGAGATAAGAAAAGAGTCGTTTAATTGTCTGGAGAGGTCACTTCCTGGTTCGCATGGAAAAGCCATTTTCAATGGAGTTCACTGCTGTATTGAGGCAGCACTGTGTGTTGAAATTTTGTTCTCCCTAACAATTTTGCAACTGGGGCAGCCGCCTCTGTGTCCCCCATGTTGCACCACTGCCATACACACACCCCATCACAATGTATACAGTGCAGCCATGCACATCTGCATGCACACTTAGCCACACACTCATTTCGGAAGGGTTAACCTTCCCTTCCCTAGTTGTGATCCTCAAAAACATGCCCCATTGCCACAACTAGGCTTTCTAGCCAAATTTTGGCAGACAGGAGGAGGGGATCAGGGCTCTGTGGGCACCAGGAAAAACATCAACGGGCACATGTGTGCATGTAGGTCTTGTGTTCAGGACCCATGAATAAGACGGACAGATGGAAAGACTGATATATAAGATACTAGCCTCAATGTGCCATCTTACCCTATGGAAGGCTATATTTCATTTTCTTTTCTATGCTTTTCCTGGGGCTCAGAGTAGCTGCACAGAATCCTGCAAAAGAAAACATACATACCCCAATTCAGTGGCACAGGTCCACGTACATGAAGAGACTTACACGGGCATATCACCATTTAAGTCAAGAATTTCCATCATAAATCAGATATAAATTCAAATAAATAAATGTCTGAGTGGGGGGATAAGTCTATCCACACTGTATTGCTTTAAAGGGGATGAGCAATCTGGAGTGTGTTTAAATGCACATTCCCCACACACATTCTTGCGCAACTAATTGCATGTTATCATCTTGCTTATGTGCAACCAAAACGAGATCAGGGCTTAATTATTCAAAAGTATTCAACTGAAAACCAGCATGCACAAATGTCTTCAAATATCTGATGGTTTACGGTGCAGAACACTTTTTCTCTGTTCTTCCGGAGGGCAGGAATAATAGAATCATAGAACTGGACAGTTGGAAGGGACCTTGAGGGTCATCTACTCCAGGTCCCTGCAGTTTAGGAATCACGGCTCAAGAATCCCTGACAGGTGGTCATCTGACCTCCGCTTAAAAATCTCCAGTGAATGAGAGCCCTCCATCTTCAGAGGTAGTCCTTTCCACTGCCGAACAGCTCTTAGTATCAGAAAGTTCTTCCTAATGGTTAGTCTGCCCAACTGCATTGGAGGCCAATTAGTGCTGCTTGTGACCTATAAAGCCTTAATCATGACAAACCAGGAGGTTGGGTGGACCTGTGGAAGCCTGGCTTCATTTGGGTCCATTTAAGCCTACTGTTCTTGGAAGCAGCAGTGCATTCAGTTAACTGTCACAACTTGTCAGCGGAAAAAGGCATTGGGTTGGATCCTTAGTCTAAACAAGTGGGTGGGAACAAGCCCTACTCCCCACTTCATGGTCAAAGTATCATGGTACCCTAGTAAACATGTCTGGGGGGGGGGGAGGTTCCTTTCCAAATGCCTAGACAGGGGCTAACAGGACTAGCACTCCCCAGATAGTGTCCTGGGGGGTTCGCTCTATTTGATGTGCGTCAAAGGGAGGATCCTTATCCCAGGATTTGACCTTGATGTGGCAATAAGCCAACAATCGGGTTGGTTGATTCAGGATACATACTCAATGCCTAAGCCAAAACCTACCTACATCTGCAGTCAATAAAGCTGTGGCCATTTTGATCCCAAGACATTGTCATCTCATTTTTCTGCTTCCCAAGCCTGCCCCCCATCCCAGCAGCCCATGTCTTCCTGCACATGGGCTTGCAAAGTGCCATCTGAATGCAGCTTTAGCTAAAGTTTTGAAAAAGTGCTTTCAGCATGTATTGCGACGCCCCTGCCAGGCTTCAGAGTATTCAGCAGGTCTAGGTTTTCCCCGAAATTCTCGAGCCTTTAGCAAACCTACATGGGGAACCTGATCTTAGTTTCATCTGCATAAGGAAATTGCCTGGTTTCAGGTTCCACTGTGAGCAGCCAGCACAGTCCTCATAACAATTCCTCTCTGATTTATGCTATTTTTCCTTCAGGCTTTCTAATTCCTGCAAGAAAGAAGCTTGCTTATGCTTTATGGCTTTTGCTTATGAACATGACGCATAGCAAGAATATTGATTGCTTCACCAACTCCACTTATAACTAGGCAGGTTAAATACATTGACTAATATGCTTAGAAAATGTAAGTACAATAGTTCTCATGTCGTTGTTTGGCAAAGTTCCCGGGGAGGGGAAGAACAGCATCACCTTCGGGTGCTTCTCAGACTTAATAGCAAGAGTTCTGCCTGTACCAGTGTTCCCTTATCAGTAATTTCTGGGCAGAAATAATGTCATATCGAAGAAATCTTTTTTGTATCCATTCTGCAGAAAGGAACTCTTGCTGGAAGAAAGGTAGATTGATTTGATCATTAATCCTGTATAGTGGCTTTCTTTGGCTTCATTGGCATGACGTCAAAATGAATTGGCTGAAGGGTCCAGTGTGAGATGGAGTCTGACATCAACACGTTTTCACAAGCTAATAATCTCCCCATCTAGGAACTGCATGATCCAAGTCTTTAGCAGCATGCTGGTTTTAAAAAGGATGGCAGTGCTTGCTGAATTTTCTTTATTCGCTGCAACAGCCCAATGGGACTATGTGGACAAGTCTTGCTTGAGTTGTCCAGAGCTTTAAGCGCATGGTTTAAATCGGACATCTCTGCCCTTCTATAGCTTATTTCAGAGAATTATGGGAAGTTTGGGGCAGCATTTCTATTCTCATCACCCCACTAGAGTTTCCAGAAGTAGAGTTTACTGCAAAAGGACTGTGACCTCAGTTCAGTTCTGAGACTGAAAGGATCTCATGCTGGGAATGTGCTCAGAGGCACCCTGTCCTGCAATTCTAACTCTGTGGGCTAGTGCAATGATTAGCACTAGCACAAAGCACAAAGGGATTTTTGCCCCTCTCCTTCCCCCACGCATGCCTTCTGCTCTGGAGGGTTGTGGGAATCTTCAGAATAGATTTAGTGGGTGCACAGGGGTAGCAGTGGAGGAGAACGTTTCATCCCCAAGGAAAAATCCTTGCCCTGGAGGAATGTTCACCTTGAATACAACCCTAAGTCTTCTGCACCTGACTCTGGTTGGCAGGCCTTGGAGTGCCAGTGAAAAGCAATGTAGATCTGACACTCTCAGAGTCTACACATAAGCAAAACCAGCAAGCTCATTGCATTAGTAAAATCATTCAGAACGTGTGGGTAAGAAGTCACAAGTGAAAGCATAGCAGAGACATGTTTAAAAGGTTATTTCCTTTGGTCAGAGCACAGCCATTTTTGTAACATCAGGCCTATAGGGTACCAGATCTCTTCGTTCGTTCGTTCTTTATACACACTTTGTGGGTTCCTTACACAGCTGATTCTACACATACATCCTCTCCGAAAGTTCCCTGTCATCAACTCCTGCAGGCCAATTTAAGATGAGATGCTCTTTTTTGTCTGTGATTGGCATCATCATTATGTAAAAATGCACCGGAGAAGTGTTCTGTTTACAAATTTCCTGGAGCGGGAAAGGAAGGGAGGGAGAGGATGGCTGCTGACAAAGAGCTGAGATGCAGGAATCCCTAAGCGGGTGAACATTATAGGAATGGCATCTGCATGGTGGAATGTTCCGAGATGTCACAGACAAGTGACGAGACCGCAGCTTGCCACCCGACTGTGAGACAGCAGACAACACGGGCACCTATCTCTCTCTGAACAAAAGTGGCTGTGTACACACCATACATTTAAATCACATTTCCCGGGAGTGGTAGTTTGTTAAGGGAGCTGGGAAGCATAGTTCTGTTGGTGTAAACTACAGATCTCAGGATTCTTGCAGGGTATGTGTGTGCCCTAAAGGTAAGGTGTGTCTGCAGCCACAAAGTACATGTTTGAGTTTTCCCTTTTAATTGGCTCCACCAGCAAATTCCGGCCGCTCGTCGCCAAGGGAAAGAACATTTTCGCTGGAGTTTCTACAAGCTGTACATCTTGACACTTTCCATTTTAACCACACGCAGCAAATCTAGGGCTGGAGGGAGGGAATCGGCCCAGTAAGTGGGGGTGGGGGGGTAGGAATGCTGCAAAACGTTCAGCAGAGGGAGGTATTGACACAATATTCAGCTCCGGGGTGGAAAGGTACGGTGTTTCAATATGATTATTTCTGTTCTCAGTCCACTGTATCCAAGTGCCTGGAGGGGCACAGAAGCAGCCAAGGCAACCGTACGAAGGCTGCGGGCTGCCTTGGAAGTCTCCTGCCGCTTTGCTGGTACTTGGACACATTAGCTTGGCACAGAAGCGAAAACAAATGTGGGCTAGAGAGGAAATGGACACATGAATGTTTCTAGGGAGGCCAAAGCTGGGAGGGGGTGGAGAGAGAAATAGCCAGAAGTAGATAAGAGTAGCAAATATCGGGCCAGCACCTATGCCAGCAGTTGGCTGAAGTTATATAGTGTTCTTTGATTATGCAAGGCGCCTCTCGCTTGACAGATCTGGGCAAAGCAGAGAGAAGGATACTCATGGTGTGGTTTTGCTCTGGAGATGGGCAGCGTATGAAAACCTGTGTAAAGAAAAAGCAATTTGCACATCTATATAAGCAGCTGTGGATAAATATAAGCCCCAAGGTACCCAGTATACATTGCTTTCAGCAACTAGCAGCTAATATTTAAACAGCAAGATAAAGGTTTGATGAGTATTCCCCACCCCCATATACATACACACATCTTTAGGTTGCTGAAAAGAGGTTTGGGGACGGGATTCAGTTTCTTTGGGGAGTGGGAAAATGTTAAGATCTGCAATCGTTCCACAACCAGGCAGTCAAACAGGGTGGAGAACTTCCATTGGGTCCATCGCACAGACTGCAAACACACCATGCATTTAAAGCACAGAACTTCCCCCACAGAATCCTGGGAACTGTAGTTTGTTAGGGGTGCTGAGGATTGCAGCTCTGTGAGAGGCAAAAACTACGGCTCCCAGGATTATTTGGGGAAGGTATGATGTGTAGGATGTCCCTATTTTCGTAGGAGATATGTTGGAGGGTATGGTATGCAACCTAGGCTGCTTCTGGTGTCTGCCTGGGCCGAACTACCAACTAGAAACCACAGAAAGGAGAATGGCATTAAACTAGAGTAGCTGTTGGGAGCAATGTTAAAATTACTAAGCTCCTTAGGTTGGGAACATCCCCAAATGCCAACAGGAAAGTCGTATTATGATAAAGCAAGATCCTTCACCTTAAAAAAGGAGAAGGTTGAGGGCTTCCCCCCCCCCCCCCCCGACCCTAAAACATTGCACCGATCCACCAGTGTGGCAACAAAACAGAGAAGAGAAACTTCTGAAAGTAGATCGCGACACCACGTAGGTTAGCCTAGCCCAAGCTCCAGATGTTTTGGATGATATCCAACCCTAACTCATCAACCCTAACCACTGGTAATACTAGCTGGGGCTGATGGGAGTCCAAACGAACATGAGGGCAGCGCATTAGGGAAGGCAGATCCAGGCAAAAGGGCCTCAAGGCAGAGTTATTTTAAGAGATTTTGGGGTAGCTGATAACTAGAGGAAGGAAGGACATCAGCAGAGATGGGAATAAGGGCAGAAGGACAAGTTTAGGGCAAGCAGTTTGTACTGGAAGCTGAAGGAGATGGCAGGTTATTGTAAGGTGTTTCATACAAAGCTATGGTGGGCAGAGTGTTTGACATGGACTGGGGAGCCCAGGATTCAGCCATGACGCTCACTGCTTGACCTTACGCCGGTCACTGTCTCTCAGCCTAACCTGCCTCACTGGGTTGTTGTGAGGATAAAGTAGAAAGGAGGAGAAACGTGCAAGGGAGGGAGGTGTTTTGCTGCAGCTGGGGCAGATGAAGGCATCTGGTTGTGTTGATGCAGATGCACCATGGCGTTAATGCAATATAACTACAACGTATCATACAAATTCGATAAACGTCACGGAAAAGCCAATGGCTTTTTCACAGAGAACTTCCACGTGTGCAATGGAACTTCCCCTTTCTCACCTGCCACCTGCAGCAGCTCCCTGCCCTCCCTCAAAATCTGCTCCAGGCAGCTGGGGGTCCCTCTGGCCCAGATTTAGTGGGGGAAGAAAATCCATTAAAGGGGAAGATCCATTGCACGGGCAGAAATCTCCACATCATTAGATGCAACCCAGTTGCATATCGCACCGTCAACTCAATCCTCACTTCAGTCAAATGCTCAGACACTGGATTCATTCGGGGACAGGTGTGCCCACTCAGGAAAAGGGCTCCCACTGACAACAGATGCACCCCCTCTGAAAGAAACCCTGGAAGCTCTTTTCAAAAGGTGGCAGGAGGAAAGGGGAGCACCTCAATAAACTATTTATTTATTTATTTACTTACTTACTTACTTACTTACTTACTTACTTACTTACTTACTTACTTACAACAAAACATAAACCCTCCACCCCCCAATACACCAATACACCCTCATTAAATGTGAACATAACATACAGTGAGCATAACATACAACAATACAAACATTCAAATAAAAGACTTCCATTATCCTGTATCTGGCCTCCTTATTTACTTCTTATAAACGGTTTCCTTTATGAATAATTATAATCTTAATACAGTCGTACCTCGGGTTAAATGTGCTTCAGGTTGAGCGTTTTCAGGTTATGCTCTGCGGCGACCCGGAAGTAACGGAGAGCGTTACTTCTGGGTTTCGCCACTCGCGCTTGCGCAGATGCTCAAAATGACGTCATGCGCATGTGCGGAAGCGGAGAATTGCGACCCGCACAGACGCGGCTTGCGTTCGCTTCAGGATGCGAATGGGGCTCCGGAACGGATCCCATTCGCATCCAGAGGTATCACTGTAATTATTCAATAAACTGTTTATTCCATTTGCTCAGAAACCTGAAAAACAAATGTACATATGACTTGGAGAAAACTTTGAAGGAACAACCCTAACTACCTATTTGCAAAACACTCACAGTTGTGATATATGGAACCTATATTTAACATATTAAAATTATTTTTCTTGAATTGTTCCCCCCCCCCCAATGTTTCGGACCTTTCTTGGCATCAGCCGGATGACATTTTCAAGATCAATTTACTTCCAAATCTCAAAATGTTCAGGGTTTATTTTTAAACCAATTTAAGAGTAAAGGCTTTAAACTTCTAATGCAGTTTGTTCAGCTTCTTTTACAATCAAAATCAAGGCACTGCGGAATTTCAAGAGTTGTCTTGAAGCCAATGCAGCCTCAAAGTCAGGTTCCTATAAAGCCATTTTTAACCATAATATGTGCAAAGCGGTAGATAGCCATCATCCACTCATCATAAAATATACCATAAAGACGTCATCGCACTCCGCAGAAATCAGCAGCTGCTAGGCCTCAATAAAAATTAAAGTCTCATTACAACGTCTCTTTTATTATTTCTGGCAGAGTAATTTTGCCTCAAACTTCAGGTTTCGATATCTAGAAATGGTCGGCCCTCAGCAAAAATTGCTGACAGGCTGCCAATTTTCCACTATCCTTCTGAAAGAAAGTATATATTATTATTTCGCGCCCCCCCCCTCCCTCCCACCCCACACAGACAGACACCAAGCAAAGGGGAAGAGATGATATATTATAATAAGTGAACTGCAAAGGCCTACAATCTGAATCGGACCCATTTGTCCTTCCAGCCCAGTATTTCCTATAGTGAGTTGGCAGCAGGTTTTCAGGCAGGGGTCCCTCCCAACCCTACCTGGGAACCCTGGAGATTGAACCTGGGTCCTTTTGCATGCAAAGCAGTTGCTCTGCCACTGGGCAATGACCTTCTCAATAGACTGGGCCTTGCCCAGTAGCTTCAAGATGGGTCTACACATTCAGCAGAATGGAATGATAGAAGCCTAAGGTGGTAGAACAGACACTCCAATGGTCCCTATTCTCCAGGGATAGTCCCGGATTTACAGAAGCCATCCCGGTTTTGGATTTGATCCCAAAATGTCCCCCTTTTCCATAATACAGTGGTACCTCGGGTTACAAACGCTTCGGGTTTCAAACACTTCAGGTTACAGACTCTGCTAACCCGGACGTAGTACCTCAGGTTAAGAACTTTACCTCAGGATGAGAACAGAAATCGTGCGGCAGTGGCGTGGTGGCAGCAGGAGGCCCCATTAGCTAAAGTGGTACCTCAGGTTAAGAACAGTTTCAGGTTAAGAACGGACCTCCAGAACGAATTAAGTTCTTAACCAGAGGTACCACTCTACGACCCTACTTTCATTGGAGAAATGTGGTGGATATGGTAGGACGTCACTATTTTCACTGGAGAAATGTTGGAAGGTATGGAGTTATGTGACCCCCGAGCCAAGGCAATAAGTAATTATGCCCATCATTGGCTCTGGTTCCCCCTACTGTTCATCTCTGTGCTGGCACCCAATGCTTCTTAGAGCACTGCCACCACAGCCAGGTAAGCCTGCAAGGACACACTGGCAGAGGACACTTTGCCCAGGGTCTCTTCAAACCTAGAACCGGTGCCTGTCCTGTGCAGTTAATTCTTTTATGTGCAAAAAAATAGGCTGTGTTACTCTTCTGAGTGTCATGAAATCCACTCCGAGGTGGAGAAGCTGGAGGTGTGAATTATCCATTACACTGTGAATGTGCCATGCAGTGCAAACTCGTGCTGAAAGGACAAGCTGTGCCGTCAAGCTTATCACCCCTGCCTGGCATTTGATGTTTACAGATATCAGAGGGTATCATCCTGCTGCAACTCAGCCATGTCACCCAGTTGCAGAACCTGATGTTCAAAGCACACCGTCTGGATGATTCATTCCCTACCTCCCAGCAAGCGATAAGCAGGGTTCCAGACAACTCCTTTCAGTCACAAAGCGGCTAAGTCCTCTCTGTCTAAAAGAGTGTGCTTTGCTGCAGGTTTTTTCAGGACAAAGGTGTCACAGAGCCGAGATGTGTGTTGCCGTCATGGCAACTTCACCATAGCAAATGAGCCAACAGAGCCAAGCGGTCTCAGACTCAAATGAAAACTATCCCCAAGGCCATTTCCTGAAATTAATGGTCGCAGTTGAAAACCACCTTCTCCGCACTGCACATATTCCCTGAAGTCCACAAACTCCAAATCCCATTCAGTTCAGTTTTAAGGTAGGATAAAACTTGGACAGTTCTATGCTGTGGACTGTAATTCAGCGCTCTGAGGGGTGGGGTGAAAACACCTCTGAAGATTGGATCAATCCAATCAAATAATTATGGAATATGCTCTCACAAGGCGTACTGGAAAATATACTCTTGTGACAGCATATTCCATTGTTCTTTACGGGCCAAGGCGCAGTGAGCCCGAGGCCACCGGGAGAAAGCAACAAAAATGACATAACATCTTGGGGTCGAAATGGCCACAACTTTACTGATTACAGATGTAAGTAGGCTTTGGCATAGGCATTGGGTAAGTATTCTGAATCAAACAGTCTGATTGCTGGCTAATCACTTCATCAGGATTGATCCTGGGATAATGATCCCCCGCATGGCGCAAATAGGACAATCGCTACAGGGCGCCATTTGGGGAGTCCTATGGCCTGTTAGCTGCTGACTCCAAGCTTTAAGTAAGTTGGAGGTAGACCTGAGTAAAGCCAGGCTCCATCCAGGTCCATCTCCCAGTTCCAGCCTTCTTAGTTGGCTATGATTGGCCTGTTTAAATTCAGCTTGTGGAAAAGTCCTGACAGTCCCTGCGGCTAGCTGGGGCGGATGATGCTGTCGGTCGGTCACACGGGAAGGAATTTTGCCCCCCTCCCCCCGCAGCCAGGCCAGGCTGCAATGGCCACTGCCACAAAAACTGAATTACACAATACAGCGCTGGGACAGTATACTAATTTTCCTCTATCAGCTAAAGGGGCCTGGCTTAAGGCCTGTGATTTTCATAATACTCTGCTTGTTTTGACAATGATGCAAGTGCTGAAGTTTTGTTTTTTGGTTTTGTGTTTTTTTAAAAAAAATCACAGCTGCTGAAGACAAAGAAGAGGAGAAGTCTGTCACCTTCAGTGCCCTGGTTGTGGACTTATTTCCCCAATATATTTGGCTGGCAGCTGTTGGGAGCAGATTGCTGGACTAGATTGACCTTAGGCTGATCCAGCAAAGCCATTCTTAATATCTCTCCAACCCACTGGTGTTATACAGTACAACAGTAATGGTAGGTGTAGCTTTGGGGAAGAGCTGTAGCTCAGAGGTAGAGCAAAGGCTTTGTAAACATAATGTCCCAGGTTCAGTTCCTGGCATCTCAAGGTAGCGCTGGAAAACGCTACAGCCCGAACCCTCGGAGAGTTGCTTCTGGTCATTGTAGACCAGGATTTCCCAAACTTGGGTCTCCAGCTGCTTTGAAACTACAGTTACCATCATCCTTGACCACTGGTGCTGCTAGCTCAGGATGATGGGAGTTGTAGTCCAAAAGCTGGAGAAACAAGTTTGAAAAACCCTGGTGTAGACAATACTGAGATACATGAACCAATGGTCTGGCTCAGTATAAGTCAAGTATCATATACATATGATGGTATATGTATCAATGTAAAGAAAATGCAATGCAATAACTTTTTTAATTAAAAAACAAACAAACGAGAAATGTACTTCCCACTTCATTTGGAACAAGCATGCAACTTGACAATGACTCAAGCTTTGCCATATATCTATTGATCTGAGCAGTTCTTCATCCTTGCAGTGGATTCAAAGCAGCCCCAGCAACAATTAGCACTTAGCAAGTAACAAGAAAATTTTGCATTGACACCCACTGATAAGCAGGGTGGGAGGGGGCCTGATTCCAGCTGGGACAATGGTGGAGGCAAAGGATTAAATCCCTCCTCCCTCCACACTATGATCCTGATTCGGTGCCAGCTATATATATATTTTTTTTTTTAAAAAAATCCCCCAAAAAATCAAGTGTCGCAAGGCAAATGCTTTGACACAGGTGGGAGATATGTTTTAAGCCAGTGGCAGGCAGGTTCAGAGGCTTTGTATGTCACTCTTACAGTAGCAGCCCCTCCCAGTGTCTCTATTTTCCAGGGACAGTCCTGGATTTACAGAAGCTGTCCTGGTTTCTGATTTGACCCCGGAATGTCCCGCATTTCCTTAGGAAATCCCTATTTTCATCGGAGAAATGAGGGTATGGAGTTATGTGACCCCTGTGCCATCTGGAGGCAGCCCTGTATACAGTGGTACCTCAGGTTACAGACGCTTCAGATTACAGACGCTTCAGGTTTCAGACTCCACTAACCCAGAAATAGTACCTCGGGTTAAGAACTTTACTTCAGGATGAGAACAGAAATCCTGCGGCGGCACGGCGGCAGTGGGAGGGCCCCATTAGCTAATGTGGTACCTCAGGTTGAGAGCAGTTTCAGGTTAAGAACGGACCTCCAGAACGAATTAAGTTCTTAACCCGAGGTACTTGAAAGTCACCCCAAGTAACTGGAGCAACCCAGTCAGACAGACAGGGTATTATTATCATTATTAATGATTGTGATGGAATAGGGCATCCCTATTTTCATTTGAGAAACTACCGTATTCCAGTCATTCAGAACTTAAGAGATTTCTGCACACACTTTTCTGCTTTCATCCAAGTCTGAGGCATTAGGACACATCCCAGCCAGCTGAAAGCACTCAGCCGAAAGCAGCTCCATCCTTCTGATACAAACCAAGTGCAGCCCTGTTCTGCCAGGTGCTTGACAACTGCCCTGATTTTTTCCATCCAGGCAGGCCCAGAATACTAGCTGGCTGAGTCTTTGGCTTGCCCCAAACTGCCTTTGGCTTTTCCCAGAATAGGCAGATTGTTCCAGGCACACCTTTACCAACATTCTAGATCAAGGGTCAGCAAACTTTTTCAGCAGGGGGCCTTAGTTTGCCTACCCATGTTCTAGATGCACCCCACTCCTTTCAAACTCCTGATTTTTTAAAGCTAAGAAATGTATTTGTTCTTTTTTTAAAAAAAAAAAGCAACCAATACAGTGGTACCTCGGGTTACATACGCTTCAGGTTACAGACGCTTCAGGTTACAGACGCTTCAGGTTACAGACTCTGCTAACCCAGAAATAGTACCTCGGGTTAAGAACTTTGCTTCAGGATGAGAACAGAAATCGTGCTCCGGCGGCATGGCAGCAGCAGGAGGCCCCATTAGCTAAAGTGGTGCTTCAGGTTAAGAACAGCTTCAGGTTAAGAACAGACCTCCAGAACGAATTAAATACTTAACCCGAGGTACCACTGTAATACAAATTTCCCCATGTGTCGAAAGAGGAGAGCCGGCTCCTCCACTCCAGTGAAAATGAAGAATAATCCTAGGCTGCAAAGTTCTTTTTGTCCGCTAGCTAGACAGTTTGTACTGCACTCTAATCCAGACAGTTTACATTGCAGTTCCATATTATGGGTTTCTTATGTAACATGCTTAGGCAAGGAAGGTACATTGAAAGTCTACTCACCATACAGGAATACAGACAGAGATGCTGAAGCAGGAGGAAATTTTTTTTTGTGATGGGGGACAGGGTTGGCCAGCCTCTGGTAAGACGTTACATTAACGCAAGAGGAAAATGAAAGCGTTATTCAGAATAAACATGGGATCATGGGAACCTGCCTTATACTGGGTCCCATCAATGGTCTCTACCTGGTTCAGTGGGAAAGCATCTGCCCTGCATGCAGGTTCGATCCAGGGAAAAGATCCCTACCTGAAATCCTGGAGAGCTGCTACCAGCCAGTGTAGACAATACATAGCTAGATGGACCAATAGTCTTGACTCGGTAGAAAGCCGCTTCCTTGAGAGGGTGCAAAGCAGGGCTGTGGAGGAGTGAGGCTTGAGAGGACATGTGGCCTGCGGAAAGTCCTGAAGGCCAGAGAGAGGGGGGCATTTGAGCCTCATTCCTGGGGTTCCCCATCCCTGCCCCAGCTGCATATTTAGTTGAAATGAAGTGTTTATTCAAGACTGATCTCTTTCTATGGAAGGTGCAGAAACTTACAGCACATTTGCATACTGCCCAACTTTTCCGGAGCAAAAACTGGGACACATGTGCTCCCAGGCGAGTCATGTGACCTTCACCACACTCTCAACCCAAAAAGCACTTTTTTCAAGGTGAGATCTCGCACGGCCCCCCAAAATGTGTGTTTTTTCTGGCTCTGTGCAAGGTCACAGGCTCCCCAAAAGTGCTTTTTCAGGGTGAGAGTACTGTGCAAGAGCACACAAGATGGCGGCACCCCAAATGGCCACTGTGTTCTCACATGAAAAAACGGGATGTCCTGTTTTTTTCCTGGGCACTTGGGAGGTAGGCATTTGTAGCATATTGTATTAGCCTTGGATCCCCAGTATGTGAAAACTTAACAAGGATAAAACTGGGCATGTCGTCTTCTGCATATTTCTTTTCAAATTGCTCAGCTAGTTACATATGATTTGGAAGGGGGAAGAGGAATTAAAATCTTCTTTTTTTTAAAGCAAAGGTTCAGCCCTCCCCCCGACTCCTTGCTATTTTCTGCTTTGAAAATCACTTTCCTGTCCCCCTGAAAGCTGTCGTTTCACAGCTCTCTCAGGAAGCCCAGACCTTTGTCTGACAGCTGCAGCAAGGAAAGATCCAAAAGATAATTTCTTTCTCCAGTCTTGACCCAGAAACTGGGAATAGTGCGGCAGGCACAGCTGGCTCTCTTGGGTTCAAAGCCAGCCTCCCTCCCGCTTCAAAATGCATGTGCACACAGATTGTGCACTGTGGCCTGGCCTAGCCGAGATGCTGACATCATCTCCTATCCAGTTGTATATTTACTTTCCTATTCTAAGCCAGCATGACTGCCAAAGGATTCACTCTGTGCAGTGTTATTGTGAGAGGGAAGGAGGGAGGGGAAGAAAAAAGGGCTCTGAGAGGCATTCCAAAGGCCGCCCACACTGAGATTCAGGCCGAAACCAAACCTCTGGACGTTATACACGTAAATCTTACATACTTGCTGTGGTGATCACACAGGGTCCCTGGACGTTTCACCGTCTATTGATCCCTGTGCCACCACTTTATTTCCCGCTGCCACCACCCAGGCCCTACCGGGTACAATACAGAGTCCAGTCAGGGTTAAATTGGAACATAAACTTCTGTTTATTTATTAACAAGTGTGTGGTTTCATAAACGGTATCAGTCAATTACAACCATGAGGTGCCTATCCAGACCCATAACTACCTGCTCTCACTCACTAAACCACCTCTCAGATATTTACTTGTCTTCCTAGCCCCTAACTATTCCTGACTCAGCTTATTTCGCTACACTAACTCAACCTCCCCACAGACTCTATCCCAATTCACTCGCACTCCAACCAACCACCCAACTCCCAACGAACTCCTCCCTTCGCCCCTCCCAGAGCTGTTTTTATAGTCCCTCTGACTCCACCCCCTGGGTTCTGATTGGGTAACCTGTTTAACTATTTCACCTCCAGCACTCTCATTGGTTAACGTCACACTTGCCCTGGAGAAGGGGGCGCTTCTCACACACCGTTCCTTGCCTATCTTCTTACTGCACAACATCCCTGCTGTGCTTCCAGCTGGTATCTGGTAGTCGCTACTGCATACCCTCCAACATTTCTCCGATGAAAATAGAGACGTCTTATTCCATACTCTCCAACATTTCTCTGATGAAAATAGGGATGTCCTAAAGAAAGCAGGACATTCTGGGATCAAATCAGAAACTGGGACGGCTTCTGTAAATCCGAGACTGTCCCTGGAAAACAGGGACACTTGGAGGGTCTGCTACCCATTTTAGTCACCTACAGCCGTAGAAACAAGGGGAAAACTGGGCAATCCAATTGATTTTTCAATCCTGGGGTGCTGGACCAGCACACCGCCAGCCAATCCCTTGCAGTTTACACAGAGCACAAAGACAGCTCTCCATTTACTATAAAAGGATGACATGTAGGGTTCTTGTGGGTGCTGTGCCTTTCACAAACAAAACACAACTCCGCACAAATACTTTTTCCCCCCTTTGGTTTCCAGAGCTTTCGTTCTTTTTTCACGTAGCGTTTCCATCCACAAAGGCACTAAAAACTGCAAAATGACTCCCACTGTGACTTTTCCCTCCACACCACAGCTGCCTGTCTGAAATGGTGTTTTGCATTTGTTGACTCTCTTCCATTCAAAAAGTGATAACAAGCGAGCTTCCACTCCTGTCCCCATGGAAACAGGTACCCAAGAGCCAAAAATGGAAGACGGGTGTTTTAAAATGATCACTGTTCAAACAGAAAAAAGAAAGGTTTCCTTCCCAACTCCCAAATTCCGTTTCCACAGGATCGGAAATGGTACAGATCACCCGCTGCTTTGAAACTATTCTCTCACAGAAGCTGGGGAAATGTCAGTTTTCCAGAGCCTTCTCTGCTAAAACCATTTGAAATTGCTGGCTGATTTTTCTCTCTCTCAGGGACCCAGGGGCAGCCAGTATATTGGCCAAAACCTTAGCTTCCACTAACAGGCAGTGGGAAATAGTCTGGCATTTGCATGAAATTCTATACAGTGGTACCTCTGGTTAAGAACTTAATTTGTTCTGGAGGTCTGTTCTTAACCTGAAACTGTTCTTAACCTGAGGTACCACTTTAGCTAATGGGGCCTCCCACTGCCGCCGCGAGATTTCTGTTCTCATCCAGAAGCAAAGTTCTTAACCCGAGGTACTATTTATGGGTTAGCAGGCCTACATGATGGGAGACACATACGGGGAAATGCTTCCACGTGGCTTTTTGCTTTCCATGTTCTAGCCACTATTCTTCTGCTAATGCAGCTTAGGGTTGCTTTAGCTTTTTAGCAGCCACATCGCACTGCTGGAAATCAATAAATTCTCAAAGCTACATTGTAAATGCTATGGAAGAAATGCAGAGAAAGAGAAAGGGAAAGCAGCTTGCTTCTAAGGCCATCTGGCAGAAGTGAGACCCGAATAGCAGGCTTCCTGGTTCGCAGGAAAATCTCTGCCAGCTCACGCCATCTTTGCTGAGCATGTCTTACGTTGCTCCAAACGCTTCAGGCTGTTAATGGCATCCCAACATGTCCACAAGAATGCTTAAAAATGTCAGTGAGAACATGCCAGGATGCAATGTAAGCAAATAAGGATAGTCCAATGGTATTGCGACGTTTTATATGGCGAATACTCTGATGACAATATGCTAATTAAAAGATTAACATTCCTGTTGAGTTAGGCTTGAAGAACTGCATTTTTTTTTCCAACACCATGATTATGACTGAGTTTGCTCGATGCAATCGCAGCAGTAATTAGAGATGTACACGAAGGTTGGCAAATCTGTATTTTTGTCCTCCGTTCAGGAGCAAATTTATGGTGCCTTTTTATTGCATGTGCCTAAAATTCTGAGAAGATACTGGAAGTCTGTAAAACTGACACTGGGCTGGAGGGTATCGGGATGTGAAGTAACGCTGTCCTTTGGGGATCTGTTTTGGGGTGATGTTATGGTTGTAGCTGTTTTATCCTCTGCTCTTAAATCTTAACATTTTGATGCTGCAGTTTTTTGGTTTGTTGTCACTTGCCTTGGAAGGGTAAGCAGCGCAAACGGTGGGCTAGAAAATACTACTATTATTACTGTTTATTAAACTGATTAGTTGCTGTGCCTTAATTCCAAAGAAAACACAAACCCTGGGTGAGAGCACCCAGACCCCTGGAATCTCACACCACTCTGAGATTGGGGTGGCATGTCACAGTATAGAGGGAGACTCATCATGCGTTCAGGTGGATACCCTCTAATTTCTCCATTTGAGCAGGAACCCTGAACTATCAGTGTACCGGATCACAGGGTGGGTTCTAAGCACGTTCAGCAGGGCACAGGAAGAATCCCCTGGATGTGGTATGCATGGCAACGTTGGGAGCAGGGCTTGCACAAACATCCTCTGTGGTGGATGGTGCTGTTTGCGGCTGGCAGGGCAGAAGGTAGGGAGGTCAGACAGACATAGGTGGGGCCAGAGCACAACCACTCCCTGACTGGTTGTAAGTAAGAAGGTAGCCAGGCAGGTGAGGGTTGGCTGATGACAGACAGATTGGTGAGGCAGTGCCCCCATTCACTCTAATGGACCAGCCTCATCATATGCTCATCCTATCTGCAAGGACTGAATCAAAAAGCACCTGAATAGCTCTTATGTGGAAGAAGAAGAAGAAGAAGAAGAAGAAGAAGAAGAAGAAGAGGAGGAGGAGGGGGAGTTTGGATTTGATATCCTTCTTTATCACTACCCTAAGGAGTCTCATAGCGGCTAACATTCTCCTTTCCCTTCCTCCCCCACAACAAACACTCTGTGAGGTGAGTGGGGCTGAGAGACTTCAGAGAAGTGTGACTAGCCCAAGGTCACCCAGCAGCTGCATGTGGAGGAGCGGGGAATCGAACCCGGTTCACCAGATTAGGAGTCCGCTGCTCCTAACTACTACACCACACCGTCCATGCATGTTTGCGCATTCATTCTTCAGCCAGCAAGGAAAAGGCAGAATTGGGGGTGTGGAGAGAGAATAACTCATATGCAACTACAGACTATGTCCCATCACGTGCCTGCGGCTGCGGGATTTTATTGGGCTCCTTTGAGTCATGCTTTCAGACTACACATAAAGAAGAAAACGAATGACTAGCAAATGGGAAAGGATCAGCGTAATTGGGATCCTGCTATTTTACACTTACTTGCACATCTGGAAGAAGTCTAGAAAATAGAAGCAGGGAAGGAATTGCTGGGTTTCACCGACTGGTGGAAGGTGGAGGGGGGGATGAGAGACCACTGGGGTCTGGACAGCACATGTTCTGTTTCTAAAGTTACAGGAAAGTGTCATGAAGCAAAGATCAGCAGCCTATTCTTCAAGTGAACCAACCAGCTTAAGATTGTTCCTGTTCATTCTTTCGGCCTCTTTGCCTTCTTTGGGCCTTTTGTATCCAATCTGTGCCCAGTGCTTAAGGGAGCTCCCAAGTCAACCTGGTCTTTAAAAATGAAGGCTGATGCAGTAGCTGAAAACTGACAAAGTTGGTTTGAGATTGCTGCTGTCATCTGGCCCTCTCAGAGGTCCAAAGAGACCTTGGGCCGCCAGGAAAAGAAAAGAATGACAACACACAAAAACAAAATAAGGCACCCTAAAAAGAGTGCATGGTTTGTTTATATTACCAGCTGATCTGGGAGGACACATTCATAAAACCGCACCATCAGAACCGATGTAATATTTTATAAATATTTATGAACATTCCAAACTTTTATATGACGGAATCTATTATCGGTCAGCAAAAATTTACGCCTTTTGCCAAAGCACATATCTTATTGGCTTAAATCGGCAGCTCTAAGCTAAGAGAGTTTGTTACTTTTTGCTCTGATGTGCATGAAAACAAGTTGTGAAACTTATCAAGTGCCCCCCAAAACCCCTCATGTCCCACATTTGAGGCCCCCCTTGAGCTTCAGGACCCTGGTCAAATGGACCCTCCTGCCCCACCCCAATTTGCCCTGTTATCCTGGGACAAGAGTTCTTTCCTTAAACGAACTCTTCTCCACTAAAAGTTCTATAGATTTCCAGCAGGGTCTAGTCTGAACCAAGAAAAGCTAGATCTATAGATGCCTGTTAGACTTTGGTTGCTGAGGGACTGGCAGCGCAGAAGGCAGGGAGGTCAACAGTAGGTGGCGCCAGAGCCAATGACAGAAAGAGACAACTAATTCCACTTATGTCTTCAACCTGCTACCTGCTGAGTTCCACAAGGCAACACTGATGCTAAGGAGAAGGAAGGTTGGGATTGGTGGGGCAGTGGCTCATTTGCCCAAATGGACCAGCATCCACTGCTGTTAGGCAGTGCCTTTGATATTAACCACACACACAAGCCCCAGAAAAGTTTCACAATTTTGAATTTTAAAATTGATTTTAAAATGCAAAGGCAGCCATGCTGATCTAAGAGAGAGAAATCCACATTAGAGCAAAATGTCAGGAAATCATATGAAGTCTTTCAAGTTCTCTAGGATTCTTGCATGTTTCTGCTTCCTAAGAGGCCCCAGGGCCTCTCAGCTAGTCGTAGCGATGTACAAAGAATAAGGAAAAGCTGGGAGCCAAATTGGAGCATTAAGCAATGATACGCAGAATTTGTTGAACACAACTACACACCAATACCGCATGCCCAGGTTCTATTGTTCCCGATGCCATTATTTTGTCATTCCAAATTTACTTAGTGCTCCGTTACAACATCAAAACCCATTGCATGGTGTAATTATGTTCAATTTTCAATGTAAAAAGCTAAATTAGCTCTCGGGTTACGTTTCAGAGAGCAAGTGATTCTTAGAAGTTCCTCAACTGAATCGCAGGCAATTAAAATTTCTAAGAGGGACTCCAGATAATTTTCTGAAACAGGATGGAGCCTTAGAAGCAGCTAGAAGTAATTTCCTTTGTGGAGGGCTGGAGAATGCATATTGTGTTATATGAATAATGCATTGTTTGATTTAAACCATCTGAGGAGCCAGAGTGAGCTGGTGCGAGGTGGCAAGATGGAGCCAGAAGGGAATGCTACAAAGGCCTACAGCCAACACCTGTGGATAGCTATCTCTACAATAGGTGAACTCAAGAACCAAAACAAAAGTCAACATGGGATGCTGCAGTAAACCAAATAAGACCATTGCTCTTTCAACCTAGATATTGTCTTCACTGGCTGGCAGCAGCTCTCCATCTGCTTTGTATCTTCCATTGCTGTTGTGCCCTGCTCACTTTGTCAGCTTATGACATTTCCCCCACCCCTGATTTGGGCATGGAAGAGCCACCCAGAGTCACAGTACACTCTATGCAAGTAGGGCTTATCCCTAGATAATTTGAATATATTTTTATTTAAAATGTCTTTGTTTACAAAAATACATGCATTGTCTCTTTTTTCAAGTTGTGTTTTCTACAGATCAGTTTCATTTGTTATGAGACCTTATTGTTACATACAGTATTAGTTTAGGAAGAAAAGAGGGAAAGAGAGGGAGAAGGGAATGATGAGTGGGGTGGGGTCAGGTGGCAATGCTCCTATTCTTCTACTTAGTGTATGGGGAGGTTGTGTCAGTGTCACTTGTGTGGGTTCTCTTACTATTCACTTGTTGTATTTCTTTGGTGGAGAGAGAGGTTGGGGATGGCCGAGGGTGTGGTTGGTTGTCTTTGGTTGGCTGTACTGTAATGATATTTGTTTTTGTGGAGGTGTGTGGTTTTGGATCAGGTTAGCCAGATTGATTTGTATGCTGTTGGCAGGTTCTTGTTGTTGTCATCTTGTTGGGCTGTGCATGTGATAAAGGGGAACCATACATCTTCTATTTGTACCTGTGTCAGTTTCAGTTTATTGGTTAGTTTTTCTAATAAGGCTGTTTCCCATACTCTTTGATACTCTCGGTCCATGCTTACTCCTGACAGGTCTCTCCAGTGTCTGGCTATGATGCTTCTGGCTGCTGAAAGTAGGTGTGTTATGAGCCATGTTGTTGTTGTTTAGTCATTTAGTCATGTTCGACTCTTCGTGACCCCATGGACCAGAGCACGCCAGACACTCCTGTCTTCCACTGCCTCCCACAGTTTGGTCAAACTCATGCTGGTAGCTTCGAGAACACTGTCCAACCATCTCGTCCTCTGTCGTCCCCTTCTCCTTGTGCCCTCAATCTTTCCTAACATCAGGGTCTTTTCCAGGGAGTCTTCTCTTCTCATGAGGTGGCCAAAGTCTTGGAGCCTCAGCTTCACGATCTGTCCTTCCAGTGAGCACTCAGGGCTGATTTCCTTCAGAATGGATAGGTTTGATCTTCTTGCAGTCCTTGGGACTCTCAAGAGTCTCCTCCAGCACCATAATTCAAAAGCATCAATTCTTCAGCGATCAGCCTTCTTTATGGTCAAGCTCTCGCTTCCATACATCACTACTGGTAAAACCATGAGCCTTACTCCTAGATAAGTGTGCATGCTCATCAGAGTACAGGGATGTAGCTTAACTGGTGCAATGCAACTCTTTCTTCGTTCATCCCTCAAATTTCTCCATTGTTCCCCAGTGGGAAGCTGTCACTCTGGAGGAAGTTAAGGGAAAAAAGGTCTCCAAAGTTAATTGGGAAATTTGGTCTCCCATCAGTGGGATTGTGGCTTTCACACAACTCTATGCATTTAAGAACTTCAGGTTCCTTTGTAGGCAGGCTCCAAACAGCTTATATGAGCACTTTGCTGGGAGACTCCTGGTCCATCTCTCTTCCAAGTTGCGGCATTCCTGGTTAATACCATTTGCAGAGAGAAGGGTAATGTTGAACCAAAGCAGGGCTGAGGACCAATGACGAGGGAGTGAAGCAGAGAAACAAGGAAGAGCGGTTATTCCAGCCTGGGGTCTATGACCGCATCCTTTGCCAGTAAATTTCATTTTGGCCAGATGCTTGGATGTCTTTTCCACACTATCAGATCTGTCCATAAAGCAGTGCATGGGCAACAGACTCCGCTGGGGGGTGGAGAGGGGGTGGGAACCACCTGTGGTTTCAACCAGCGGAGCAGTTTGAGGATTACAGTCACTGGGTGGAATTTTTATTGCTCAATTAGTCTCACTGATTTCACAATGGAATTACTCCTGGAGTAAAAGAGCTTCACAAATTCTTTCCTCTCATCCGTGCCTGCACAAATTAGTGTGAAATAAGGACAGAACAATGGTAATTCAAAGCATAACCCCCCACCCCTCTTGCCTCATTAAATACTGCAGTTAGGTTTTCTACAGTTACAACAAAATAACCTGCACATGCTTTTATATGTATATATATATATATTTATTTATATATATATGATTCTCTCTTCTTCTGTCTTTTCTTCTTCGTTTTTCCAAACAATGTGGTTTAAATGTCTGGGTGTCTGAATTAGGGCATGTGACTGAGAAGTCCTCTGGGCTCTTGCTTTTCTGACTCTTTACCCCAATGCATGTTGGGAAAAATTAGGGATGGAGCAAAACTCAGGTCAGTTCTTGTTTGTAAGCAAAGACGCCTAATGACACTTTCTGAAATAATACAGAAACTGAAACACAGCCGTCCCTTGAAATTTGCAGTTTTCAGAAACTTGCAACACAGTTCTCCAGTGAAGTAATGTGTACAAAAATAAATACCCTAGCTAGGGGAAAGTATGCATTTAAATGTATATGTTTGTGACACCATACAAACGTGTCACATTAGAGGAAACCAGTGTGCAAAAATGAGTATATTAGGCAAAAATTACAAAAAATATATATATGTTTATATTAGGAGAAATTCACAGCAAACTGCTGGTGAATTTTCATGAGAACTTAGGAGAAAAAATCACAAACTGAAGTGAAAATTGGGAGAACTGTATTTAAGGGTAGAAAAATAATACACCAGAGATGACAGATTCATCCATCTCTAACTGTCGGTTCTTGCTTTTATTTATTATTACTTAATTTATATCCTGTGTTTCTTCCCCAAAGAGACTCGGACTGACTGTCTACCCACAAAAAATTTTTTTTCCTTCCAGTAGCACCTTAAAGACCTACCTAAGGTGCTACTGGAAGGAAAAAAAAAAATTGTTTTGACTATGGCAGACCAACACGGCTACCTATCTGTAACTGTCTACCCACAGTGCATGTTGACCTATTGTTACCTATTGCCATGGCTCATCAAATACTATCTTTTCACATGAGCACTTCTAATTTGGGGAAAACCACAGGGAAGACTTTTTCTTTCATTAGAGTAGAAAGACGTTATTGGATCCAGCACTTACACTGGAAGCATTGATTGATACTTACGGGGAGTAAGTTCCATTTAATTCTGTGGGACCTACTTCCCAGAATTTATAGGATTATGCTGTTAAATTGGGAGTAAGCACCACTGAACTCTGCAAAGTATACATGCATGGGATCAAGCTGCACATATCACCTTTGACAATGCCCTAAGTAAATAATAATCTGTTTTTCGCAGTTGGGAAGAGCATCCCTTGCCAATTTGCTGAAATTCATAACAATGTATGGAAAAGTAAAATTGGTGTGGAGTATTGCAAAAATATTCAGGAATCAAAACATAAGTTTGTGTGTGTTTTAAAAATAACCAGGTGCAAATCCTGACTAGGAAAATCCACAATCCTGACACACCTCAAAACATTTTTTTTTCACTGGATGTACCTTTTATTTATCAGGCTGATGTACTTCCAAATAATCTCCCATTGTCCTGTCTGAAAGGAAGTATCCCATGACAAGTGTGCCAAAAGCCACACGATAGATCACCACACTTCCTCATCATATCTCCTCTGCTTTTGACCTATGGCCCTTTTCCTTTCATAATCTTCAGCTGTCCCGATACCCACACTGTTGGATCATAGTTACACACTTCCTCTCAAAACAAACTTTTCTCCGTAACTATGGCCATCACTTACCTAGTCCGGAAAATGTAGAAAACAACTGTCCATTGTAAAAGGAATGAGTGCTTGCCTCCCCACACCCCAAATCACTGACCCCCCACAGCCTCAGTGACACTGCTGTGCTGGATTTCTTTTTTCTTATCTGAGGAAACGTGAACATGTGTGAGATGATTACTAGTCTGAAAATTGCAGCCCCATTAGGTAATTGCTCCTTTATTTTCTTCTATAATCATGGCATTTGAAGAGAGATCTTACAGGATTTTATTGCCACAAAGCCTTTTTATAGGCCCAGTTAAAAGGTCCCCAGACACCCATTCTGCTTCTCGGATGACTCTTTGGAAAGAACACTTAGTACAAAAGAATTGCTACATCATGGTGAGCGAAAGTGTGTTGAGCACTGAGGGAGGCTTTTCCACGAATCTCAAGGGGCATGATCCGCTCAGCCTGGCACGCTAGTCGATTCACATGTCCCATCGCAGTTTCCATAACTTGCTTATGTAGTGCATCACGTCCGTGCACTTCACAATACAGTCAAATCTCAGTTCTTGAACGGCTCCGTTTTCGAACATTTCGGCTCTTGGACGCCCGCCAAAAACCTGGAAGTAAATGCTCCAGTTTTCAAAAGTTTTTCGGAACCCAACATCCGACGCAGCTTCCACTTGACTGCAAGAAGTTCTTGCAACCAATCGGAAGCCGTACCTCGGTTGTCGAACGTTTAAGAAGTTGAACAGTCTCCCAGAACGGATTACGTTCGACAACCAAGGTTCGACTGTACAGTCTTGGTTTTGTCTTAAATGAAATCTGTCAAACTGATGGATAGCAAAAACGAAAAACCCTGACATGCATGATGAACGGCATAGGCAAATCCTATTATTAACATTATCTGGGGTTTCGGCCTGGCGCCAGATTAGATGTGGAAGTTTGGGTTTTTAAAAAAACTTTATTTAAACAACGAGAAAACAACAATTACAGGAGCAGAATATAAA
This sequence comes from Podarcis filfolensis, assembly GCF_964270895.1. Classification (NCBI taxonomy): domain Eukaryota; kingdom Metazoa; phylum Chordata; class Lepidosauria; order Squamata; family Lacertidae; genus Podarcis; species Podarcis filfolensis. The sequence goes on from NC_139606.1 coordinate 100,411,723, forward strand.
AGTAAGTTTTGCACCATACCACAGGGTTTTCAGGAAAAGGGTCCCTCAAGGCAACCAGATTTCCCTCATCAGAGCACGTAGAGAATTTGTGTGTCAGTTCCCAAAGGGTAAAAAATAAAGTCCCACCATGCAGTATAAAAACATTCCATGTTTTCAGATGCCTTTGAGTTCTCCAGCCATCTTTACATTGTGTGTTATTTTCTCCAAAGCTGCTGGTGCCCACATATTTTTGTACCAAAGTGTTAACTGTATGTCCTACAGGGTTTTCCGCTGCTCTGTTATTGAGATTCTAGCTCCAACCAGCATCCATCCATGTTATCTGGCCTTTTGAGCATGAATTACACACATAACCATTCCACAAATTTAACAAAGGGAGTTGGAGGGGGGAGTTGTTACAATATCACTTTTGCGTATGTTAGAGATCTCCCTACAAATTTCAGCCCCAAATTTAGAAACCAGTGGGCATTCCCACCATAGATGAAAAAAGTACCTCTGACCTACAGCTATACCAGCAATTTGGCAATAGTCCAGGTGCCCGTGTAATTTCCCTTCTTTTCTCCATTTAGTACTTTATATATCCAAATTCACATCAGTCCATTTTTGTGAGTGCTTATGACATAAACGTAGTGTCTGCATGATCCACTCTTTATCGTAGATTTTCCTTGCAAGCATTTTAATATCTTATATTAGCTCCATGTGATTTGCAGGACAATTGAGAAATCAGAGAATTCACAGCTGGCTCCCAGGAGTAAATCCAAATATATGAACTGTGACAAGCAGGTGTTCCACTCCATTCATACTCACACTTTCCAATTTGGGGAAGAGTTGACTATAGTGCAAAAAAAAATATGTTAGATGTCCAGTCACACATCATAACCCAGAAAGTAGGCCTTTTTTAATTGGTGAAACCTAAGTAACCATTCAAACAACCCTGGTTTTCATTCCCTTTGGGTCCTGCAAACATTCAAAATTAAAGCATACAACATTGTCTAACCTATAATAATGCATTTAATTTATTTCTTTACAAATCCAAAGCCATGCTTTAATTCTTACACATGCAATATTTTCTAAAAATAAAGTTGAAACTTCCAGTATGAAAATGTGATTGAGAGAGTTTTACAGCTGCTGCTGTTTTGCGCAATGATGGGAAACAAACACTTTCCCATTGTAATAAGTTCCTTCTAAACATAATGTTCGAGGGATTAATGGTTCTTTTGAAAAAAAGGACCAAAAGAAAAACAGCTGATATTTGAAACATGGCACTTGACATGCACGTGGTTCTCAATAAAGAGTATATACTCTACTACGTTTGGAGAGTTGCATTAAAAGAATAATCACTACTGAGCAACGTCCTTTCCTTGGCATCAACAAACAGTAGCAGCTGCTAAGAATTTAACAGAGCTTTCTGATAGCAAGTCCTTTTCTGGCATTACACCACATCGCAGTCACCTTCCACTCAAGCAACCATTTTGATCCAAACCACCACGTTTATATAGCATTTGGCCTTGTGAAAGCCTGTATTGTGACTTAAGTGAATCTCCCTGTAGTCTTGCAGCCCTGCACTCGCTGGGGCCACCTACCAAATTTTCTGCAGCAAGTGTTGCTTGCAAATCATCCATCAGATCACTGGGAACCTTTTTTCATCTTGCAAATATACAAAGTCGGAACAGGCTGACAGCCACCAAGGACACGGGCACAGCATGTGGAAGGACTTTGCTACGTTTTCAGATAGTTTTATTTTGGGCTTTAAAAAAAACCAAACACCGCTCTATTCATTTGGATACTTCCATTTGCATTCGCCTACTTTAAAAATAGTGGAAATAAACATTCTTAGGGCACTTCCAGACTGTCGCCAGTTTCGGGTAGGATTCAGTCATGTACCGGTGGATGCAGGTTGCACAGTTGTAGCTGATAGGGAGGTCTTGCGCAACAAACCAGCGTTCCAAAAGATCAGACTTTTTGCAATAAGGAAAGTGACAGGAAAGGGCCCTGGAAAGTTTGGTGTAACACTTGCATTGATTGATGCAACATCATCTAACTTCCCCACAATAAATCAATCAAATCAGAACAAATGCTCATTAGATAGCCAACAAATCATGATTGGAGGTCTATTTAGAAAGAAGAGACCTAGTCCCCGTACACCATGGTCAAAACAAAAATTATCCCCACCTCCTACAAGATTTGCTGAAAAGAGAACTGCCCACCTGGCACTATTTAGATTCCAGAAATCTGGAAGCTTACTTGCTCTTCCACTTGCAGCTTATGCAATGATTGGGTGCCATTAAAACCATTCATGCCTAGAAGCACCCACAGTTAATTGGCTAGTGCCGCTGGGTGTGTCTAGCACCCCATGTGGTGGGACCCCTGAACTGCAGGCGGCAGCTTCTTGGTGAAAAACCACAGGACCTGGCAGGACTGCCACTCAGAATATTCATTGGAACCTCTGGATGGGAAATAATATAAAAGAATGTCCTGTTCCATCTGAGCCCTGCTTGAGCAACAAGGGTTGCACATACACCATATATTAATGCATAGGAATAGCCTTAACATAACATAAGAATAGCCCTACTGGATCTGGCCAATGGTCCATCTAGTCTAGGATCCTCTTCTCACAGTGGGCAACCAGATGCCTGTGGCAACACCTGAGCACAACAGCACTCTCCCCTCCTGAATTTTCCAGCAACTAGTATTCAGAAGCATACTTTCTCTGGCAGAAGAGGCACAACATAGCCACCACCACTAAACATCCCCCAGATAATTAGTTCGTGATGGGTGATGGGGTGATGGGAATTGCAGCTCAGTTCCTGGGATTCTCTGGGGGACGTCGAATGCTTCAAATGCGCAGTGTGCACATAACCAATGTCTTCTTGTGCTCTTGTTGGTTTCCTGGGTTTGCGGTTATTCTTCAGTCCCAACTTCTTTCTGGCTCCAGGTTTGTCTCATTTGACCTGGGCTTGCCTAGGACTCAGCCCTGACATGGCTAGACATTGTGCCACCCTCCCTTCTAGACATGGTACCCATATGACCTTGCCTCAGTCTTCATAACCGATAGATGTGCTTAAGAGAGCTAACAAAAATAGCGTGGTCCAAACCAATTTGGAGTCATGATAGTGTAGAGTTCTCCTGTGTTGCCCCATCTATGTGTTCAGCAGAGGTACTTCTCATTTAGCAGTAAAGCACCAAGCTGGAAGCATCAGATGCTTCCATGAAAATGCATTGGAAAACCATGTTTTAACAGGTATGAAGTGAATTTGGCCTACGTCAAACGACGTCAGATTGAATTGACCGGCTGATAACAGCTGGTGTGCCTTGGTTTCCCAAAAATGAGTTGCACTCCACGGGGAGGGGGATATGTTTTTCAGGAGCAGGTAGCTTTGGTGTGTTCTTTGCTACTCCTACCTCATTAAATGTGCAGAATAGGCCTTTGATGCCCATTTTTGACCACAGTGGTCTGGCTCTCATCTGCTGAAAGCTGGAGAGGCTATTATGAAACATGCAGGCATCTGAAAGAATGTGGTAGGCAAACAGCTCGAGGTGACACAAGTTTAACAAAACAAGCCTGTTGGTTAAAATGCTGGGGTGGGGTTACAGCAGAGCCTTCTTTTCCTCTTCTTAAAAAAAAAATTGTTTCATCTTTCTTTCTGTTATTGAAATGCCAGCAGAAACATTAGCCGGCTTATCGTTCTATCAGCAAAGGCGTACAAGCTGCACATACCACCCAACTAAGCCACATGCCCCAAATAGAAGGCATAAGAAGACCAAAGAGGCGGCTCATACCTGTGTCAAGATGCCAGATTAAATTCCATCCTTGCTGACATCACTTTATCATGTTGCTCTTTGCCGGATGTTAAGAACATGCAACAACGAAGAGCTGTTGCATTTCTACCATGCTTATGAGCTTTCCCGAAGAATCTGACTTTGGTCTGATCTGACTTGGTTTGGCATGCAAGGTAGTTCCTTCTGTTCTTCACTAATCTGTGTATACCAAAGCAATAAACTTCTGAATACTTATTGCTAGGGGAGAAATAACGGTGATCCCACGGGGATCATAGGACACCCCCTCTTCAGGGTTGACCCCAATAAGCAACACTTCCAGCAGTGTTCTAGAGCACTTTTAGGGTGGGTGCCGTTGGCATTATAAGAGAACAAGGGAGGTGTTCGTGGTGAGTTCCGGCACCTCTTTTTCTAGAAAAAATAGCACTGGTTATATCCAATGCCTATGCCAAACCTCTTACATCTGTAATCAATAAAGTTGTGGCCTTACTTGACCCAAATAAAGTATTTGTCTTGTCTGGTTTTTCTCCACAAAGTTGGCGCTTGGGCACGCACGTGAGAAGCAAAGAAGGGAAGGAGGACCTTCCAAGAAGTCATTGATGCACCTTTTTAAACATATCTCATGGTAGAGGCAAAGAGTCTTCCTTTAGAATGACGTCACCTCCATCGACAAAATATATATTGATCTTGAGGAACAGCACAGCCATTCTCCACACCAACTTTTCCTTGTCCCGTCCCCCCATCCTACGCACAGCAATTACGTGTTGCCTGTTGTTGGTGTTGTTTGCAAAAACGTGCCAACAGTAAATAACAGCATATGCAACTTGTAGAGTGAAGACTTTGAACACGCTCTGGACATGGTGCTTATTATTAATCTCCATGGGAACTTCAGTGTTTCTAAACAAATTCCCTTGAATTGCAAAACTTTGACATTTTAACTTACATAAAATGACAGGGCTAGCCTTCAGAATATCCGTCTGGGTCACCCACTGCGAGCAGCAAGCCTGAACTGCAGAAGTTTTCCAGAAGCCTCATGGTCAAACCCCCTTGGCCAGGAGTGGGGGAGACTTCCTGAGCCCAAGGGCCACATTCCCTTCTAAACAACCTATAGAGGGCCACATTACAGTAGTGGGGTGGAGCCAGAGGCAACAGTGGGTGGAGCAAGGAAAGTGCATTTGCCATTTGTTCAATAGGCTAGTTTCTGCGCGCGCACACACAAAATCACACAAGCTTCTCTATCCACCATCCAGAGCCACCATGAGGGTTCAGTGGCACATTCCAGCCATGCAAATATACTGAAGGTGTGAAGCAGGCTCAGTGAGGCATCTGGCTTGCAAAGAGTGCCAAGGGCCAAGCAATGAGGCCTGTACTCAGCCTCTAGGCCTAAGGTTTCCAACCCCTGCACTATGTATGTATAAAAAATGGTAGACCTCCTTTGGCCCTCAGACCTCTGCTGGCTCTCTTTCATCACCACCATCACAAGCCCCAACTTTGATTGGTTCCCTGTCAATATATAAATCTCTACTTCCTGTTAACAGACTTTGGCACAAACTACAGATGAGGGAGCAAACTTCTGCCACTTCAAAAAGGAGGTTCAGGGTTCATGTGGTTAGATGCTCCTCCACACAAAGCCATTCCTTACACATAAAAAGGCGGAGATTAGGAAGAAGGGTTCTGATCTCACCTTTTTCCTGACATGCTGCATTGCTATATGTGCAGATATTTGGGGAGCAGGGAGCATTCATCCCAGAAGTGATCCTAAAGGTTGAGAACGGCGGCAGCAGCACCTTGATGAACCTAAACAGGTCTAGCCCTGGTCAGGGCCCGGATAGGTGATTAGCTGGGGGGTGTTCCATGATGGAAAGAGGTGGGATGGAAATATAAGAATATAAAGTCCCTCCTACACTGCAGCCCAAATGGTACTGTTAAGCTGTAGGTGAACCACCTCATTGGGTATTTGTAAAAACTACGCTTTTGTCTGTACAACAAAGCATTTGCTATTACATCCAGATTTGGCTCTCTGGCTTGACTATTTCTGCTTCACATACTGAACCTGCAAGTATTTTCCTGCTTATTCAGCCACACTAGTCCAACTACCTGTTTCTTATTTTCCACATCTGCAAGACCTGTCTGTGCTGCCTTTTGGGGAAATGGCCTCAGTTTGCCTTTCCAACCCATGGTTTTGTCTTTTTCAACCCAATGGGCTGAAAAACGCCCAATCTTGCTAAGATCTTGTTCCTTCTGTTGTTGTTGTTGTTGTTGTTGAATACAGGATAAAATCACAAGTAAATAATTAAAACAAAAACAACAAAACAATTACGCCCCCTTCCCACAGACACATTTAAAAGGCTGTGAAATATTAGTCAGCCAAAGGCCTGGTTGAAGCGGAATGTTTTCGTCTGAGGACTAAAAATAATGAAGGTACCAGGCGAACCTCCGTGGAGAGAGCATTCCACAAACGGGGAGCCACTACAGAAAAGGCCCGTTTTCATGTTGCCACCCTCATGTAGAGCTCAACAACATTCCCCCAACAGTTCAACACATTGGTGGCTGGTGCTTGCTGGGCTTGCTGGAGAAAAAGGCAGGGAGACCAGCAGAACCAACTAATTCAAGTTTCTTCCCCATCCATCTCTCTGCAAGGGCAACATTGGGGAGAAGGAGGCAGCTGACAAGCAGTGCTACTAGCTATAAGAAGGAAGGAAGGAAGTTGGGAACTGCTTGAGGGCATTCTGAGAGGGGTGAGGCAGTGCTCTACTTCCCTTAATGAAAAACCCTCCCAATATGATCAACAGATGAGTCCCACATCTCAACAAATAACAGAGAGAATGACGTGAAATAAGCTTCATTTTCATGTCTTGAGCCAAGTTCAGTTATTGTGCAGGAACTCTTCAGATGTCAACCCAGGCCATTCTCATCTGAGACTTGCTTCAAATACTGAAGTGAAAAAGGAGGCATCCTAAATTGGATCTGAACATCTAATGACTAAGTCACAACTTACGACAGTGCCCACTTGGAAAGTTGCTGTTGTCCTCCAACACGGTTATTATGATTTAATATCCTGCTCTTTATTACAAATTTGCAGAGCAGCTCTGAATAAAATACCAAAACAATAGCCGGGGGTGGGGGTGGGGTGGAACCATAATAAGCAAATGATTATAAAATGGAACAGCAACATAGTCATATTAAGAGCAGTATTAAAAACCCAAAATCTAAAAGGTCTGGGAGAATGAAAAGGTTTTCAGCTCACTAAATGGCTGATCCAAACAAATTTTAATCAGGCGCATTGGTGTGGTAAACATTCTCACTAGCAGACTCACAACAGAGATTGCAAGTGAGATCAGTGGCAAAACGTTGCAGTGCAGAGTGGTTCTATTCAGTGTTCCAGCCAACCAGCCTTGCTTTCGGGGTACTCCATTCCTTTCACCTTCCTCTCCACTTCCAGTTTTCAGGATTTCCCATCCCATAAAGACAATTAGCATTCTCTAACCACTACGCTGGTGGCGCTGTGGGTTAAAGGTGGTGCTGTGGGTTAAACCACAGAGCCTAGGACTTGCCAATCAGAAGGTTGGCGGTTCAAATCCCCACGACGGGGGTGAGCTCCCGTTGTTCAGTCCCAGCTCCTGCCAACCTAGCAGTTCAAAAGCACATAAAAGTGCAAGTAGATAAATAGGTACCACTCCAGCGGGAAGGTAAACGGCGTTTCTGTGCGCTGTTCTGGTTCGCCAGAAGTGGCTTAGTCATGCTGGCCACATGACCCGGAAGCTGTATGCCGGCTCCCTCAGCCAATAAAGCGAGATGAGTGCCGCAACCCCAGAGTAAGCCACGACTGGACCTAATGGTCGGGGGTCCTTTTACCTTTACCTTTAACCACTAAGTCTATGATGCTCTATCACGGGAGTTGCCCCTATAGCTTTTGCCCCATTTAAGATCCAGGCCAAAGATGATGATGATAATGATAATGATAATAATAATAATAATAATAATAATAATAATAATAATAATTATTATTATTATTATTATTATTATTTATTATTATTATTTGTACCCCACCAATCTGGCTGGGTTTCCCCAGCCACTCTGGGCGGCTTCCATAGAAACCAAAAATACACTAAAATATCACACATTAAAAACTTCCCTGAGCAGGGCTGCCTTAAGATGTCTTCTGAATGTCAGGTAGTTGTTTATTGCTTTGACATCTGCTGGGAGGGCGTTCCACAGGGCAGGTGCCACTACCGAGAAGGCCCTCTGCCTGGTTCCCTGTAACCTCACTTCTCACAGTGAGGGAACCGCCAGAAAGCCCTCGGCGCTGGACCTCAGCGTCTGGGCAGAATGATAGGCGTGGATACGCTCCTTCAGGTATACTGGGCCGAGGCCGTTTAGGAACCCAGTTCCTTCCATCTTTCTCCATAGGACTTGTTTTCTAGACCACTGACTTTTCATGGAACTTCCTATATGCCAGGCAGATGCAGGAGAAAATGGGAGCATTTCATCCAGTGCAGATGTGGCTATTGTTGGAAGAGCATACAAGCATTCACTGGATTCTGGCCATGACTATTAATTTATCTCCCAGGCCATTACTCTTCATGCATTCAAAATGCATTCTTAAAAGTGCCTCCATCAAAGTATTTTTGTGCTGCTCCTATTTTTCTCCTGATTATATATTATATATATTGTTCTGGTCTGATTTTTTTTCACCCCAATAATTTCATGATTCCACCCTGCACTCTTTTTTCCACATTTGGTATTTATCAATTCAGTTTATAAAATAAAATGCAAAGGTAAATACCTGCTCTGGTTTGCATCTCTGGTTCCATCCCTGCCTAGTATCCACAGTGTTCGACAACAATGACTTTTAATGCTTTGTTCTCATGCCATCTATCACTGTCAGCCTGCTCTATCTCCTTATGCGAGATAAATCTCTTTTCTCTCTCTTTCTCTCACTGGAATCAATTCCAGATGGAGGCGCTGCTGAAAACTCCATGCAAACTTGGTGCATGCACAAAGCAGAGGGGTTGAACCGTGTGAGAAATTCCTGCCGTGCTTCAAAATGCACTCCCAGATAGAATGAGTGATATTTCACATGAAACCTACAGGTCTGCTTCTTCAAAGCACCAAACGTGGCCAAGCTAATCATTAATCAAGATTATGGCACAGCATCTGCAATCAGTAGAACCCAAGCTGTCACTGCTGATGAGTGAATAAGAAAAGGCAAGCAATTTTTTCAAAAGCTGCTCTCTCTTGCGGTCCTTACTAAATGACATTTAGGCTGAGATTCTATAAGCATTTACCTTGGCATAAACCTTAATAATAGTAATATATTTATATGCCACCCATCTGACTGGGTTACCCCCGTCACTCTGAGCAGCGTTCAATAAATTAAAACACAGTAAGATATCCAACATTTAAAACTTCCCTATACAGGGCTGTATAGTCATGCTGGCCACATGACCCGGAGGCTGTACACTGGCTCCCTTGGCCAATAAAGCGAGATGAGCGCCACAACCCCAGAGTCGGCCACGACTGGACCTAATGGTCAGGGGTCCCTTTACCTTTATACAGGGCTACCTTCAGATGTCTTTTATTTTAAATAAATTTTTATTGGAATTTTACGAAAGAGAAAAATAAAAATTCACAGAATAAAAAAATCCACAGATAAAAATAAACATTACAAAAAAGAAAACACAAAAGATACACAAAAAACAGCTAGTTAAGAAAAAAAAAAAGAAATTTGATAAAAGAAATAAAACAAATCCATTTTTCTCAGTATCCTCAATTTCATATGCTTATGTCCTTGACCTCTTCACACCTCCCCCCTTTTGTGTTCCCATTTGCATACTTAATTCAGCAAATTCTTCCCCTTTTTCAAATATTTTAACTTTATACCATAACATATTATACCTCGATATTTTCAACCATTTATCAATACATTTTTTACATAATCTTATTAACTTTTGTCACTAGTTACCACTTATTACCAATCCAAGCATAATTTTAACATTCATTAATTTTACAGTATTTCTGAAGATAGTCTTTAAATTTCTTCCAGTCTTCTTCCACCAACTCTTCTCCCAGGTCTCGGATTCTGCCAGTCATTTCCGCCAGTTCCATATAGTCCATCAGCTTCATCTGCCACTCTTCCAGAGTGGGTAGCTCTTGTGTCTTCCAATACTTTGCGATGAGAATTCTTGCTGCTGTTGTTGCATACTACCTTCAGATGTCTTTTAGAAGTTGAATAGTTATTTATTTCCTTAACCTCTGATGGGAGGGTATTCCACAGGGCACGACTACCAAGAAGGCCCTCTGCCTGGTTCCCTGTAACTTCACTTCTTGCAGTGAGGGAACCACCAGAAGGCCCTTGGCGCTGGACCTCAGTGTCTGGGCTGGACAATGGGGTGGGGACACTCCTTCAGGTATACTGGGCTGAGGCCGTTTAGGGCTTTAAAAGTCAGCATCAACACTTTGAATTGTGCTCGGAAATGTGCTGGGAGCCAATGCAGCTCCTTTAAGATTGGTGCTATATGGTCTTAAATTTAATGGCACTGCCTTTTGAGGGGCAACCCAGCACCTCGGCCAATGTCTGTGTCATGTGTTGAGGGGGACCAGTGGAGATTAGAAAAGTCACTTCCATTCCCTTTTGGAAACACCTAAGTGAACATTCAAGCTATTTGTTTCTCAACTTGCAGAAGCTCCTCAGGCAAAGCTGGAAAGCTCCTGCATAGGTATAATAAGGGGCAAACTAGACTTGAATCATTAGCAGTCTTTACCAGTGGCAGTTGGATGCAATCACTGCAGAATTGACAAAGAACTAGAGCTATAAGATATTCTTTATGGATCAGAACATTGTCACCTGCACAGTAGCAAAAGATGTCTCCAAATTTCAGCCACTTATCCTTTTACAGTAAACAAAAAAAGCATCTGGAACATAAACTGCCTAAGAAATCAAGTGGTTTTTACTTGATTCCTTTTTTTATCCCAGCTAATGTAGAGAGTTGGTGTTATTCGACTGTCGGGAACCAACACAAACCCTATCCAGGGAAACAAATTTAAGTGCTTGTAAGGAGTTGTTTTTCAGAAACCCAAAAAATTGCCTGGGACATAAAAGAACCCAAGAAATTAACTGAATTTAGATGTTTTTGAGTCCCAATCAATGGAAAGTGCTAGGATCTTAAAACAAAACCCCCAAATACTCATGGATTTTTTTGAACGGAGATTGGCCCAGGGGGGAAAAACATAAGGGCTCTTCTTTTGACACCTCATGCAATATTTTGGGGACAATTTACTACTCTGAGATACATTCGATATGTCCCAAACATTGTGAAAGCTTTCCTTTTGTTCTTGCCAGTAATGGTAAAACGATTGTAATATATTTTATGTGACTTTTGTTCTGTAAATAGCAGCCCCGTGGAAAGAGGGAGCTCAGGTTCTGGAGCAGGGGATGGCAACGTTTTTGGCTTGGATTTTTGAGAGAAAGTGCTATGGAAGCCAGTCACAAAATGGCTCCTGTGTGAGCAATGCGCAGCACAAAATGGCTGCCACAGGGGCATGGCGCAACACAAAACAGTTTGGGGGCAAGGCACAACACAAAATGGCTTCCATGAAATGCAAGACATAGCACAAAATGGCTGCCACATCTGAAAGTGCAGAAAAAGAGGCAGGATCACAAAAGGATGCAAGCATGCGCATACCCATCAATCACTCCATCAGTGGAAGAAAGGGCACCTACGTCTGCTGCGCTCACTCACAAACTCAAGCTCAGGGTCTGAATGGGTAGGAACTTTAGCTTTCCCTGCCTTGCCAAAAATCCTTGCTTCACACACACCCCACCTCTGCTACCAAAAGGTCTGTTAGACCCAGAATGGAAACTTCTCCCCTGAGGCTCATAGCAGCTCCAGAGGCAGGATTTTCCTTGGGAATGTGGAAAGCAGGGGAAGAGTTAAGTTCCCTTTTTTCTCTGTGCTACAGTCCAGATCCCGACTGTGGTAGGCGCAGCTGTATTTTCAAGAGCGAAAAAATGCAGCACACTTAAATGCTTGCACGCATTGAACATCACGTCTGGTTTGGCCGTGTATGCCAGGGCTGAATTATTTTTAAAAAGCAGGCTCTTGAGCATGTCACTGGCCGCAAAGCGAGGATAATAGTGCTTACCTTCCAACAACCCAAAGCCAATAACCCATGAAAAAGCTGATTAAGCAAGAGCAGCAGCAACAACAAAATTAATTAAGGCTCAAGTTCAGCCTTTCTTTTTTCCCCTCAGTGGGATTAATAGTTTAATGGTCATATGTTCCTCTCCCGCACTCCACAAGCTATATGAGTTTAGTCATCTATCAAAGGACGGTTTGACATTTTCTCATGGCCAAGGGATTCAATATGTTATTTGTTACCAGCATGCTCCTGAATAGATCAAGCCCAGCTCTTGGCTTTCAGCGACGAGAGTTATTCTAAACCACTTACTCATTTGCTCACATGCTGAATTCATGCAGGGAGAGTCCTCTCTGGCACAATATCTTATTCCTGACTTATTGCGCATGCCTTTTGCTCCATATACCCAATATCGAGAGCAGAAAGTATATCCTTCTCAAAAGCCCTCTGCATTTCTCTCCCCATCCCCAAAAGCAGAAACCAAACATAACAGTAAATGAACTTTGTTGAAAGGTGAAAGTTACATTCATATAAAACATTTTCTTGCAGGAAATGGAGGCAGAATGTGGAGCTAAGATGTTCACTTAAAAGGACCCAAGCACAGACTCCAGGGGCTACGTTAGACGTAAAAAAGATGTTAGCAAATAAAGGATTTAAAAAGAGAGAGACTTGAATAGCTCCAGTTTCATAAAAAAGGATGTTAGAGTGACATGGTAAAATGTAGGCCAACGCCGGTATTCTAGGTAATTCTTTTAATTCCTTTATTACAGTGGTACCTCAGGTTAAGAACTTAATTCATTCCGGAGGTCCGTTCTTAACCTGAAACTGTTCTTAACCTGAAGCACCACTTTAGCTAATGGGGCCTCCCGCTGCCGCCACGCCACCGGAGCACGATTTCTGTTCTCATCCTGAAGCAAAGTTCTTAACCAGAGGTAATATTTCTGGGTTAGCGGAGTCTGTAACCTGAAGCGTCTGTAACCTGAAGCGTCTGTAACCTGAGGTACCACTGTACAGTCATACCTCAGGTTACAGACGCTTCAGGTTGTGCGATTTCGGGTTGCACACCGTGCCGAACCCGGAAGTACCGGAACGGGTTACTTTTGGGTTTTGGCGCTTGCGCTCACGTTTGCAACCCGAGAGCCCACTGTACTTACTGCTCTCCTGCTGCCACAACGTTCAAGAGGGATCTAATTAATGTGATTTGTTCACCTTTCATTTTAAAGTTTGCATCCTGCTCTTCCTTTCAAAAGGAAGCACAAAGTGGATAGGCAGATGGACAGCATGCCTTTAAAATACATGGCTTGCAGGATTCCTAGGATTCTTAACAAACGACAGTTCCCAAGATCCTTCAGGGGAAGTCATGTGCTTTAACTGTGTGTTGGATGTGATTTAAATATATGGTGCAGATTTGCCCTAAACAACATACTTGTATTGTTGCCAGCCACCCCAACCATCGAGCGGTGTGAGATCCCAAGGACTCACCAGGGAATGTGCTTCTTTTTTGGAAATGAGGAAATGGTGTCTTTACGAATATGTGGTTTATATACACATAGGTCTTGGGAGAAAAGCAATGACAAACCTAGACAGCATCTTAAAAAGCAGAGACATCACCTTGCCAACAAATGTCCGTATAGTTAAAGCTATGGTTTTCCCAGTAGCGATGTATGGAAGTGAGAGCTGGACCATAAAGAAGGCTGATCGCCGAAGAATTGATGCTTTTGAATTATGGTGCTGAAGGAGACTCTTGAGAGTCCCATGGACTGCAAGAAGATCAAACCTATCCATTCTTAAAGAAATCAGCCCTGAGTGCTCACTAGAAGGACAGATCGTGAAGCTGAGGCTCCAATACTTTGGCCGCCTCATGAGAAGAGAAGACTCCCTGGAAAAGACCCTGATGCTGGGAAAGAGAAAGGGACGACAGAGGACGAGATGGTTGGACAGTGTTCTCGAAGCTACCAGCATGAGTTTGACCAAACTGTGGGAGGCAGTGGAAGACAGGAGTGTCTGGTGTGCTCTGGTCCATGGGGTCACAAAGAGTCGGACACGACAAAATGACTAAACAACAACAACAAAATATGCAATATGAGCCTTCGATGGAGGGGTTCACAGTGCCAGCACTCCAAGAGGGTCTTGTTTCTCCCATAGGCACACCTAGGATAGGGTTCAAGCAGAGAGCCCTCATTGTGCTCTGCCTCTTTCTCTCTTGTTCCCATCACAGCAGCTCTAACTCTAATTTCACTAAGCTCTGGTTTTGTTTGTTAAAGGAGGGAAAGGCCCCATGCATTCGCCTTCTCAGACAGAGTCTCTTGATCCTTTCTTCTTTTTAATGACCCATCCCCAGGCTTCCGCCTCATGAGGAAGTTAGCCTGGCTTAATTAGCTTTTAACACTTGGTTTAATTTAAAAAATAGAAGTGTCTAGCACGCAGCTTAATACACACAGGTTGGGCACCTAGCCTTAACACCTAGGCCTTCATTAAATTCTAACTCCTACTAGACCCAGAAATTTAGGGGTGCCTAGCACAAACTCCTAACAGTCAATATGAGTGGGAAATAGTTTACTGTCCAAATACTTTGCCTAACCCACTTTGGGCCTTTGGCTGTGTCCACTACTGCATTTATTTTAAGTGAATCAAAAACTTTTTAAGTCGTTTAATATTGTTGATTATAAGCTGCAGCCATAATTATCCTCATCCTCACTTACATCCTCAACAGCGCTTTGAGACTGAACAAGAACAAAAGCCCCGCTCAGTCAGCACTTTTAAATATTTAGGACAAGCAAAATGCGGAGTGCGAGAATAAAGGCCTAATCAGCCTTCTTTTATTAGCAGCCAGATTCACTATTACAGAATTCAGGAAATATTGTAAAATGCGGCTTTAGAATATTGGTACAAATATTGGGGTCTGGTTTGGGGCTCTGTTTGAAAAGCTAACCCAAAGTATGTGCTTATAGAAGGGTATAACACATACAGAAACCGATTTTATTTGGCATGGTGTGATTTTATTGAATGTATCAATGAAGGAATTGAGGCGCCAGTAACCCCAGCTAAATTTGCGGGTGTATATGGAATACATAATACGCCTTCCACGCCCTAGCTATTTCCAACTGTATCTAAAAAAATATAAGAAGAGAAGCAAATGAGGCGCCCTGACTTCATCCAGAGAGAGGAGGAAGAAAAGACAATGCAAGCCACAGAATTCAGCGCTACCAATTCCAGAAACACGCAAGATGCATATCTGCCCCAATCCAAATGTGCTATGATCGCCAAACCTTACTACTTCATTAAAAAAGAGAAACATGTCCCAGCAGTGATTAAAGCCAGATCGTGGCCTGATTTACATCTCACACCCTTTAAATGTCAAGCTTCCAATTAAAACTGTTGCTTAATCACAGAGCAAGAGATTGACACAAGGTTCCAAACATTGGGGGGAGGTGGGGCGTTGTTCTCTTTAATAACATTGTTTGAAAAGGCCGCAGCCACAGATCAATTCTGTGTGGGGATGGGGGGGGCAGGAATTACAACTCCAGGCTGCAAAATCTCAGCTTTTCCTGATTAACCTTAGGAGTTGCCTCCTCCTCCTCCTGCCTCTGCAGACTTTGGTCTGGCTGTTCTTCTGTGCCAGTCATGGAAAAGATATAAATTGAATTAGAAATTTTCATCAGGGGGGGAAACGGTGAAGTAGGCAGCCAGCACAATCCAGTAAATTTGCTGGCAAAAGTGCTTTTGGAACAGCAGAGGAATAATACTGGTGGGTTTGAAGGCCTCCTGTAGGCAGGATCCAGTGAACATAGCTGTCAACGTTTCCCTTTTTTTAAGGGAAATTCCCTTATTCCGAATAGGATTTCTCGCAAGAAAAGGGAAAAGTTGACAGCTATGCCTGTGAAAGCGGTTGTTACAACAACTGTCAGAGGCTTTACACTGAGTCAGACCATTGGTCTGCCTAGCTCAGTACTGCCCACACCGGCTGGCAGCAGCACTCCATGTGCCCTGCCACTGAGCCACGACCCTTCGCACATTCAATAGGGATGGGTTGATGATCTGCTTTGCATGCATCCAATCCCTAGCTTGTCTAGGCAGCGCTGGGAGATACGGCTGCCTGAAACCCAGTCAGTGCAGGCAATACTGTCCTAGTACATTGAATATTTTTGCAATTTGGGATCTGAACCTACTACTCAGGCAGGGATCGAGTCTCGTTTCCGCACTTCTCCGCCACCCTCTGCTCAAGTCGTTTGCTGCCCATCCCTATACTATATCCCTTGAACATATATACCTGTCACTGTCTAGCTCCACCTGCTTGCTACCACCTTGCAGAAGCAAACAGCAAAGCAGCAACGTGTTTGGAAAAGTACTGCGCACGTGCGCATCCATGTATTTCGACATGCAAAGTATTGTTATTTATTTCTTTATCCGGAATGTTTGTAACCTGTACTCGTGTCTACATAGGTTTACTAGACGTCTCCAAGGCAGCTAGCAAAGCACAAAAGAGAATGTAAAAACACACCACATTTTAAAACACCCTATAAAGTGAAGAGTTGTGGCAGTGACCAGAGCAGCAAAATCGAGAACAAGAGGCATCCAGAGAAATCCCAAAACCGTCAGGAAGAGGGCCACCTTGGCTTAGCATCTAGATGTTAATAAAGAAAGTCTGAAGTGAATGCAGTTTTGTGTTTTTTTAAGTACCATTTAAGTCATAAATGGCAATCGCTATAACTTTAAAACAATGCACATAATGGTGCAAGAGTTATTTGGCTTGCCAAGATGCCACTAGTAACTTTACAGGAAACACTCTTAGGAACACAGGAAGCTGACTTAGGTTACCTTTAAAGCATATTTTGAAACACATTTCCCTCAAAGAGTTCTGTTTGCAAAGTCCTGGGAATCATAACTCTGTGAGGATCACACCCTCCAACATTTCTCCAATGAAAATAGGAGAATTATTTTGGAATTATTATTCAATAATAATTATGGTTATGATTACCCACCACCCATCTGACTGGGTTGCCCCAACCACTCTGGGCAGCTTCCAACATATATAAAAACATAATAATACATTAAACATAAAGAAAAACTTCCCTATACAGGGCTGCCTTCAGATGTGTTCTAAAGGTTGTAGAGTTACTTATCTCCTTGGCTTGGGGGTCGCGTAACTACATACCCTCCAACATTCTCTGATGAAAATAGGGATGTCCTAAAGAAAAGCAGGACATTCTGGGCTCAAATCAGAAACCAGGACAGCTTCTGTAAATCCGGGACTGTCCCTGGAAAACAGGGACACTTGGAAGGTCTGAGAGGATTAAACTACAGTGCTCAGAATTCTTTGAGGGGGAAATCTGTATGTAGCCCACCGGCCTATCTAGCACAATACTGTCTACACCAGGGGTCAGCAAAGTTTTTGTGGCTTGGGCCAGTTCACAGTCCCACGGTGGGCCAGAGTGCATGCGCGCACGCATGCGCAGACGCTATTTCCGTCTCCTTCCGGCGCAGAGGAGGCATGCACATCTTCCCATTGGCTGCAGAAGCTTCCTGCAGCCAATGGGAAGCCGGCCAGCGTCGCGGAAGGCAGTCCCTGCTCTGCTCCGCACCAGTTTAGAGCGACGCATGGGAGCCAACCGAGCGGGTGGCGGGGGTCCCCAAGCAGGTGGTCCATGGACCAGGCGGGGGTCCATGGGCCAGTTAAACAACCCCCATGGGCTGTTTGTGGCCCATGGGCCTTAGGTTGCCGACCCCTGGTCTACACTGACCAGCAGTAGCTGTACAGTGGTACCTCGGGTTAACAGACGCTTCAGGTTACAGGCGCTTCAGGTTACAGACTCCACTAACCCAGAAATAGTACCTTGGGTTAAGAACTTTGCTTCAGGATGAGAACAGAAATCGCACGGCGGCGGGAGGCCCCATTAGCTAAAGTGGTACCTCAGGTTAAGAACAGTTTTGGGTTAAGAACGGCCCTCTAGAACGAATTAAGTTCTTAACCCGAGGTACCACTGTACAGTGTTTGATGCAGGTAGGAATCTTCCCCAGCCCTACTTGGAAACAACAGGGGCGAAACCAGAGACTTCCTTCTTGGGAAGAGCACAGAAGACAGAGCAAAAGTTGGAGCTGCCCCCCCCCCCGCCGCCGCCCATTGCTGCTTTCCATGACAAGAGCCATCCATCCTGGATCAGGGCGAAGGCCCATCTAGTCCAACTTCCTGTTCTTGCAATCACATAGATGCTTATGGTAAGCTTGCCAGCAGAATCTGGGCACCTCAGTTATTTCTCAGAACCTGCCATACTGCCTCTGATGGTAGACAAAGAACCCAATCCTAGCATTGCTGTAAGTTCTGGGAAATTTGGTGATTTAATTTGAAATTGAGCAGGGTTTGGGCTAGCCGGCGGTCTTTCCTACTTCTCTTTCCCAGCAGTGGCGCCCTCCTTGTGGAATACCCTCCCATGAGATGTCACGGAGATAAAGAACCACACAATTTTTTGAAGACATCTGAAGGCAGGCATATATCAGGAAGTTTTTAATGTTTGACGTTTTATTATGTTTTTATATGTGATGGAAGCTGCCCAGGGTGGCTGGGGCATTATTACAAATGTTTGTTTTGTTATCGGTGTATGTTTTTATTATGGTTTGTAGTTTGGCAAACCGTTATGAAATTGGTGTGGCCTTTGGCTAGTACCATAAACATTGATGGTGATGATGATGAACCCAAATTGGGTGCCCTTCCCTGCTTTTTGGACTTTGGAAAAAGATTCCAAAAAAAAAAAAAGATTCCAATAGTTCCATGGCGCCTTTAATCATGCTGTAAGTTTTTACAGCAGGGGTAGCCAACATGGTGTCCTCCAAATGTTCTGGGCTAACAACCCCTATCATCCCTTACCGCCGACTCTGCTGGCTGAAGTATTGTGCAACTAGAGTGTATTTTTCTCCACACCTACATTCTTACGAAATCTAAAATCTAACCTTATGAAAAAAACAAGCAAAACTCACATTGCATATCTGTGAACACCGATAAACAATGTGTCAACAAAGCAGCAGTGATGTCTAGACAAATATGAGCTGCTTAAAATAGCAATAAGCCTGAAAAGGAAATGAGGCATTCTTCCTGTCAAGGTATATTTCTTTTACCATTGAAAGGGAAGTGCAAAGCCCTGCCTTAAACTTTCACAAACTGGTTTGTTTGAAGTGTGATACCTCCTTGAATCTTATCGTGTAAGTGTTCATACACGTTTGAAAAAAATACACTTCCCCCGCCCACCCCTCAATAAATTCACGGGGCAAAAATGTTGATGCCGGAGAACATATTCAGCAATGTCCTAGTCCTCACTGAGGTGATATACCCTTATCACTTTCAGACAGGTGCTCACAAGTCTGTATGTTCCTCTATAAAGAATACAACTTTTCACACAGAAATCTAGGGCCGCAGGCCCTAGTGAAGAGCTAGTTTTCTATATGCAGGGTTTTAATTTTGATTGGTGTAGAAATGAATCCCAACTGTGCTTTATTGTAAGTTGGAGCGAATATAGAGTCTTGACATAGGAGAAGAACGGGGGAAGGCATGGATTTAGCTCTTCCAGACCTAACGTTAGACAGAGGGAGGCGAAACCTTAAGCTCTTGATCCAATCCATTTACTGCAGCTGGTGACTCATAGCACCATTGAGAAAGGCCGCATTCATGCACTTTGATAGCACTTTAAACAGTCAAGGCTTCCCCCCACAAAGAATTATGGGAGATGTAGTTTGTTCAGCAAGCTGAGAATTGTAAGGAGATCCCTATTCCCCTCCCCACAGACCTACAGTTTTCAGAATGGTTTAACAATCCATTCCTCTTCACAGGGAATCCTGGGAATCGTAGTTCTCAGTCACTCTTATTCAAGACAGCAGCACAAAGAACGGCAAGCCCAGAGCATGCCCACGTGAGCCCACAAGCTGCTGGGTGGCAGAGAAAGAAGTGCTCATTTCTTTCAGGAGAGGCTGGCTTCTTACAAAAACAATCGCTTGTGTTGTTAAAAGCACAGACCTGCATTTAGAGTTTCCCCAATAGCCCTCTGTTTATTTTAACGTTTGTAACATGCCCTGCTCCAGCCCTGCAGCCTGGTTTTAATCTCATTTTCACTTTGGCAAAAATCCACCAAAGTCCCTTGAGTTACGCTGGTGTTAAGCGGGAATGAGAGCTGGGCTGAGACACTACTTCCCAATGATAACAGTTTTGTGTCGTGTTTATAAATGCCTGTAACTCTGTGCCTTTGCCAGCCTATCACCTACCAGAAGTTTTGGACTACAGTGCCCAGCATCCTTAACAAATTACAGTTCCCATGTGCTTTAAATGTATGGTGCGACCGTAGTCTGCCTCACCTCAACCTTCTTGGCTGCTTGGTACTTCACTAGTCCACCGTCTTGTGGGGTAAAGGCCCCCACACCTGTCAATCATAGAACTAGTTCACACACACAAAACAGAAAAATAATATTTTTCTATACATATATATTGGGAATGAGATTGGACAGTCCCCGTTTCGAATCCCTCTGACCCTCTTTTACACAGTGTGTTATAGTGGCTGGACTAGGACCTGGGAGATCAGGGTTCAAATCCCCACTCAGCCATGAATCTCAATTTGGTGACTTTGGGCCACTCACAATTTCTCAGCATAGCCCTCCCATCAGATGTCAAAGCGATAAACAACTACCTGACATTCAGAAGACATCTTAAGGCAGCCCTGTTCAGGGAAGTTTTTCATGTGTGATATTTTAGTGTATTTTTGGTTTCTATGGAAGCCGCCCAGAGTGGCTGGAGAAACCCACCCAGATGGGCGGGGTACAAATAATAAATTATAATAATAATTATATAATATACCTCACAGGAATGTTGTGAGGATAAAAAATTCAGGAGAGCCATGTACAGGCCCTTGGGCCGGAGTGTTGTTGTGGGAGGGTTTGTTGCTGTTGGGTTTTTTTGTATCTTTATGTTAGATTTTGTTGTGATTTGTGTGGAAATTGTTCAGTTTCGTTTGGGTTTTTAATGTTTATGGTTCATGACTTGTTGTGTTGTAGTTATGCATTTTTTCATGTGGTAAGCCACCTCGAGCACGGTTTGAACTGTGGGAAGGCAGCCTACAGATTAAAATTATGTGCGTATGTATGTTTGTATCTCAAACTCCTTGGAGGAAGGAAGTTACAGTTATATCCTTGGGATATAAATGAAACAATAACAGCAGCCATATACCCCACACAGAGTTGTTGTGATGATAAAATGGGGGAGGAGACCATATATGCTGCCTTGAAACCTTTAGAGCAGCCTTTCTCAACCTGTGGGTCCCCAGTTGTTGTTGAACTACAACTCCCATCACCCCTAGCTAGCAAGGCCAGAGCTCAGGGATGATGGGAGTTGTAGTCCAACAACATCTGGGGACCCACAGGTTGAGAACCGCTGCTTTAGAGGAACAGTAGGGTGAAAATGTAAATTTTGGGGACCCTGCAGCCTCCTCTTCCTCCAGTTGTCATGCCATGTGTCAAATCTTCCCATAACCTAAACATGTACATTTGCATGTATGTGCGCCTGTACCCCTGATCCTTTCCTCTCAGAAAAGTGAGTGATGGATTCCACAGATCTGACCTGCACACAAGTGGATAGGTGTCAGGTGATAACATGAGTGCACTGACTGAAGTGCTGTGCTCTCTGTTAACTGGTTGCCACTTGTACGCTGCTTGATCTCTCCACATATGTAATGAAAATACAATATAGATTGTACCTGACCCCGGTTAGACTGGCAAAAATGTATAAAAACTGTAGTGATGTCTATTGGAGATGCAACAACGGGGCAGGAACCTTTCTACACATGTGGTGGGAGTGCAAAGAGATTCTGGGAAAATATTTATAATGAATTGAAAAAGATGTTTAGATTCTCATTTGGGGGAAAAACCAGAATCCTTTCTCCTAGGTATCATGTCAGAGGAAATAAAAATAACGGTCAGACCAATATTTATGTACATATGCGACTACAGCGGCAAGGTTATTAATTACCCAAAATTGGAAAAGCAGCAGCGTCCCAACTAAAACAGACTGGCTATCTGAAATGATGGAATACTTCCATATTGCCAAATTAACAGGGAGGGTAAGAGGAGTTATGGTACAAAAAGTGAATAAGGAGTGGGCTATCTTTAAGGAATACATGAAAATCTATGTGGAAAAAGTAGAATTTTTGACAGATACTGAGTGAATACAGAAAATGATTAAAGAAGAGTAAAGTTAAGATAGAAGAAGAGATCAAAGAAATAATGAAATGCATTTAAGCTAGTTGGAAAAATAAAGTAGCGTAACAAGAACGGCTGGAAGTCAAGTCACTTGGTGGGTGTCCGTGTGGGGTAGGAGTGTAGGTATGTTGATATGTACAGTATAGGTAGGTATTATATAGAGTAATGTAGGTATGTTTTATGCTATGAAAATAAGGTAGTGTGTTGTGTATATGTATTGTGTAAATGTAAATGTATGGAGATGATGCTATCTCCGAGGTTACAGTCCTTTTTGTTGAAGCCCACACAGACATGCGAGCTGTTTACAAAGAAAAATGGATGTGGTAGCATGACGTCAGCGTCGCCAACCTCAGAGACCTTTGGTTTCCTTATTGCAAGAAGTGGATGACAGGCTGTAAACAAGCCTTCGTGCACGTTTTCTGTCGAACACAGCAAAAGGCTACAGGAACCTCAAGATCTCCATCTGATCTTTACCAAACCGCCAGTGGCAAAGTAAAATCCGAAACAATTAGGTATTGTGGAGAGGGCCCGATAAAAATCAGAAGACATTCCCATTTCCCTTTTCAGCCCGTATAAAAAAACAAACAGGATGGCAAGAGACTGACTCTTCCACCAGTTCTTACATTTGTACCCCTAATGTTCTGGGCAATGTGCAACGATGGGAGATGGAGTGCCCTCTAATCCACTTCACATCTCTTTGGCACACTGAAAGATGCTGGTGGGGCGGCAGGGAGCGACAAATAAACGGTTGGAAGTAGAACAGCGGGAAATCATTCAGTTTGTAACGTAAGGGTTAATTTTGTCAGTGTTAAAAGTCAATTAGTCAAGAGGGGGACAGGAGGAAGTGTAGCTTAGCAAACAGATACAGTAGTGTAACTTTCACTGAGGTGGGACATCCTCTGACTGGCTGGGTAGTTCTGAAGGAGAATTCTTCTGTATATGTCACTAGTTGAACATTTCCCTGCTATGAACCAGGCCTGACTTAAGAAAAACAAACCTCAGTATTTCTCCACAAGTTATATGCTGATCTTGTTCAGTTTTATTCAGTATAGTATTATCAGTTTCTTTTCTCTCAGAACTCGATCTGCCTTATTCATGTCGCTCTGCTAGCACAAACTTCAACCAGAGGTTTACAAGGAAATATATTTTATTTTCTACTGAAGCATTGTGGGAGACTTTTAACGCCAAAATATTAGAAACAGATCTCCGTGGAAATCTTAATCAGCTCCCTCCTACCACTAGATCAGAGCTAGTTGGTGCACTCATAATAATCTAAGCTATGGAAGATGGAGCAAGCTTGTTTTCTCCTGTTCTACAGCGTAAGACTCAGTAAAAGCATGACTAGCCACAGTACATTGATTTCAATGGGCCTACCCCAAGTAGGATTCAGTTTGAAACAGGAGGTGGGGAATTAAATTCTGTTCACACGCAATTCTGTTGGACCAGTGCAAGGGAGGAAAGGGGTTAGGAGGGCATATGGGTGGAGGGGCACGTCTTAAAAGCGTACGGGGAGAGGATCCCACTCGCTCACATATGGAACAGAGGACCAAAAGCCTACTGAGTTCACCATCCTGTTCTTGCAATAGGGAACCAGATGTCTATGGGAAGTCCGCAAGCAGGGCCTGAGCTCAACAACACCAGTGATTCCCCACAACTGGCATTCATAGAATCATAGCATGGTAGAGTTGGAAGCAGGGCTGTAGCTATGGGGTGGTGAGGTGACTCCCCACAGGGGCGCATGCAAGAGGGGGGTGCAAAACCGACTAAAAAATATGTCCATAAATATGTCTATAAATAAAAATATCAATTATTGCCTCATAAGAAAAGGTTTTAAATAGAGCAGGGGTCAGCAAACTTTTCCAGCAGGGGGGCAGTCCACTGTTCCTCAGACCTTGTGGGGGGCCGGACTATATTTTTTTCGGGGGGGGGGATGAACGAATTCCTATGCCCCACAAATAACCCAGAGATGCATTTTTAATAAAAGCACACATTCTACTCATGTAAAAACATCAGGCAGGCCCCACAAATAACCCAAAGATGCATGCTAAATAAAAGGACATATTCTACTCATGTAAAAACACGCTGATTCCCAGACTGTCCGTGGGCAGTCTATTTAGAAGGCTATTGGGCCGGATCCGGACCCCGGGCCTTAGTTTGCCTACCCATGAAATAGAGGGTGAATTGAAGGGGGGTTGGAGGAGAGGTGGAAAGAAGAACTGATTTGTTCGTAGCTAGGGGTTGTAATCTGGACTGTTCTGCCAGGGGCACAAGATCACCTAGGTACTGCTCTGGTTGGAAGGGACCGTGAGAGTCATCTAGTCCAACCCCCTGAAATTCAGGGGGGCTCAAATCCATGATCCCAAGATTAAGAGTCACACGCTCTGCCAACTGATTCAGAGACGTGCTGCCTCCAATGGTGAATACATCCGGCATGGCTAGTAGCCATTCAGTGCCTTTTCCTCTGTGAATTTGCCTATTCCTCTTTTTTAAAACCATCCAAGTTGGGGGCCTTACCTTGTAGCAGCAAATTCCATATTCCAATTATGTGCTGCTGAGGGGGTGGATGAGAGTTGCTCCACCTTAGCATTGGGGATGGCAGAAGGGATGGGGAGGAAATACGATTCATCGATGTGCATTTAAAGAGAAACCTACCAAAGTTGGGAACCGCCCTGAGATCTACAGGTACACAGCGGAATAATAATAATAATAATAATAATAATAATAATAATAATAATATAGTTAATATGTTATACATTGTAATTAATTACTATATTATAATTAATTATATAATAATTTTTTAATCATTATTATTTCTGAAACAATACAATAACAAAACAGAGCTGTTCTTTGAAATTTGCTATTAAATAAATGAATATGAATACATTAGTGAAAAATATATTGGTGGAAATGTATATATTAGGCAAAATTGTGAACAGAGATGTGTTGATTAGGAGAAATCCACACTAATGTGTTGATGAATTTCCTTTAGGGTGTTTTTTTATTAAAAAAAAAAAGATCAAAAATTTAGGATTGGGAAATTGAGAGAAACCTTAAATGACAGATTTACCCATCCCTGGTGGGAGATTTCCTCCCAGTGCAAACCAGAGCTTCAGAAGAGACATTTTCCTTCTCCTTGCCACCTGCTGCAGTCCAGGAATCTCTCTCTCTCTCTCTCTCCTTCTCCTTCTCCTTCTCCCTCTGCCTCTGCCTCTGTCACACACACACACACACACACACACACACACACACAGTGCCAGCCACCTGCAAGATCTCAAGCCATCTCACTAGAACCTGCCATCACCACCGCTGCTTGACAGGCACCTCTGTGCATCCTAGGTATGGGAGGCTTCAACAGACTGGCAGCAGAGTGGGGCGGCACCTTCCCATTTTGCCTCAGGTGGCGAAACAGGACCCCTCTCTATCTGCCAAACTGCACACAGGAAGTTTTGCGGCTCTCCAGTCCCTTTATTACTATTTTTTATTACTAATTTTGCTATTACTAATTTAGCGAGCCGTGTAGTTTTGATATTAATGAATGAGTAATGTCGAACAGTGTGAGTTTCAAGTCTGGTGATAGTTTTGTCGCTGGTTGTTCTACTTTTATCTCCCTCACCTTGAACCAGAAATATCGGTATGACAAGACACGTCCACCACACATGCAAGCTGTCTGTGGTAGGCAGAAGGTTTGTTTTCTGATTTAGACATCTTTGTATACAGAAAACTAAAAATTAGTTTGTTACTAAATTCAGTTATTAACTTATAGATTAATTCTGTTATCAGTAAGTCAGCTAACAAAGAGGTGCAGGTGGAGTGTTGCATAGTAACCAGGCAGAATGGCGTGATCTCTAGTGAGGTAGCATGTGCTCCAATTGGCTGTGTAGTTCTGAGGGAGTTTTACTCTGTATGTTTGGTTGAGTTTCTCTCTGCTATGTAAAAGGCCTGAAGTAAGAAAGACCAAACCTCTCCATTTATCCCCCCCTCCGCCGCAAAGAAAAATTATACACTGTTCTGCTCAGTAAAGTGCTAGCAGGGTTTATTTTCTCTCTGGACTCCATCTGTATTATTTAAGTGATTTTAATAACACTGCATAGAAGAGGTGGGTGGCTTTCCTTCCCCCCCTTCTATTTGCTAGAGCCACTGCTGGATTTAAAAGCCCTCCCACAAAAATAAAGGCACTGTTGGGTGCCACCTATTATAATTTCATTTTTGGAGTCGTTCATTAAATTTGTGCCCAGGTCCACGAGCACAGTAGCGCTCATTCGTGGATCAGTCTCACAGACACGAATTAGCAGGAGGGTGAGGGAAGGGGGTTAGCTGGGCTGCACATTCCCTCTCTTCCATCTGCAGATGGGGAGCCAAAATTAACAGTAACATAAATAGAAAGAGCTACAGCCATTTATCACAATCGCTGCCCTTGGATGCAAACTCTGCCTACATTATCTATTTTTATGATGTCATGCTTTTGACATCCTGTTTTGTACTCTGTGCTTTGGCTTTCCGCATGGCCTTTGGCTAACGCAATTGTGAAATAGATGTAAACCTCATGAACAGGATATGGCAAGGATAGGGGGGATCTTCCTAGCACAGAAGCAGGTGAGTTTGCTGTGCCAGACATGCATCTGCAGAGAGAGTAATCATGCAAACTATGTTTCCTCTCCAGCCATGGATCACACACTATTTGGATCAGGACCTTGCATTTTAAAGAAGCAAAGTTTAAAATGCATCTTATGCCTTTATGTACAGATAATGATGATGATGATGGATGCCCACCTGGCAGGGTTGATGTTGCCAGCCTTTGCAGACATGTTTGTAAGTGCAGAGTTGTTCTGCCAATTGGCCTGGTGCCAGAAGCCAGCTCTCCATAGAGCACATCCTTGGGGATCCTGCCATCTTCCATTCTGTGGGCACAACCAAGCCAATGTAGATGTTGCTGAGACAGGAGTGTGAACATGCTGGGAATGTGGACTTGGGGGAGCACATCTTTGTTTGGAATTATGTCCTGCCATGTGATGCAGCGTATGTGGAAGGCATTGAGGCATTGCTCCTGGCAGTTGTAAGTTGCCCACGACTCTCTTCCATAAAGTAGCATGCTACTTGACTTGCTATTGGCCGTTAGCTTCACACTCTCCCATACCCATTTGGAGAGGCGAGCCATTGCCGCAGCTGCCTTGCCAATACACTTCTCCAGCTCAGCGTCAATGGAGAAGTTGCTGGTTACGGTAGTACCCAGGTTGACAGAATGGTCTACCACCTCAAGCGTGTGGTCACCAGTGCTGATGTATGGAGCACTGGTGACATCTTGACCCATGATATTGGTCTTCATCAGGCTGATGGCAAGGCCAAGCTCCCTGCAAGCTTGGGCAAAATATTTGATGAGTCTCTTTAGAGATTCCTTGGGGTGCATATCTTTTTTGCACTACAGCCACAGCAGGCACTGCAACCGTCCAACAAATTGACCTCACCCCCCAAGGGGTGTTCCTCCATTTCTCCCAAGACAGATAGATGCCAGCCTCCAAATATATGAATCTGGGACCATTTGTCTGCCTTGAAGAAACATTTTATGTTTCTTTGCTAGGTTTTAAAACATCCCCCCTGAAAACAGCCTTTGCTAGCACTAATTCCAACTGGAATTTCCAAGGAAATGACTTTAAGGGGGAGGGGGGAACTTTCAATATTATATTAATAAGGGATGATTTGGATCAGAACTGAAATACACTTGGAGACTTCCGTGCCTGTGATTTGTTTTAATCCTCCTTGAATTTAAATGGTACGATGGCCAGCCACTTATGCATCACCGAAAGAGCAGAAAAGCATTACCCCACAAAAAAAGAGGACAAAGGCTTGCATGAAATTTGCATATGCTGATTTTTATATATTGATGCAAATTTAGAATGCTAAAAATGAAATACGGTGTATCTCACCATAGTGGGGAAGCCTGTGACCAGGTGGTCTGCATGCATGCTCAGTCTGCTGTCCAGGTGAAAACAACTATATAAAACATTTTTATTAAAAAAAAATCAAATCAACGATAAGTTAAAAAAACCAACCCAGATTAAAATGAATTTCAAATGTATCTGGATAGGCTCGCCTAAAAAAAAGTTTTTTGCAGGCACTAAAAAAAGTACAGGGACGGGTGGTGCTGTGGTCTAAACCACTGAGCCTCTTGGGCTTGCTGATCAGAAGGTCGGTGGTTTGAATCCCCGCAACGGGGTGAGCTCCCATTGCTCAGTCCCTGCTCCTGCCAACCTTGCAGTTTGAAAGCACGCCAGTGCAAGTAGATAAATAGGTACCGCTCCAGTGGGAAGGTAAACGGAATTTCCATGCGCTGCTCTGGTTTTGGTGTTCCGTTGAGCCAGAAGTGACTTAATCGTGCTGGCCACATGACCCGGAAAAACTGTCTGCGGACAAACGCTGGCTCCCTCAGCCTGTAAAGTGAGATGAGCATCGCAAACCCAGAGTCTTCTGCGACTGGACTTAACTGTCAGGGATCCTTTACCTTTGCCTTTTTAAAAAGAGTACAGTGAAGGAACCTGTCTGATGTCATTAGGCAGAGAGTTCCAAAGTGTGTGTGCTACCACATCAAAAGATGGCTCTTTGTCCTTAAGCCAGCCCTTCCGACAGAGGTCAGTCACCTGCCAGCTCTTCAGATAGATGAATATTTTTCAGCCCAATGGCCATACTCCCTCATAGACAAGCTTTGGGGGCCACAATCCTGTGGTGGCAGGGTGGACTTAGGTAATATGAGTGAGGAAACAAAAATTGGCAGCCCCCCTCAAATATTTCTTATCTCGTATTTCACAACAATTCGTTCTGGAACAGAGTTCAACCTCCCTCCCTCGTCTCACCTTCCATTCTGCGCATGCTCTCAAGTGCACTATTTTCTGCCCTCTCCACTCGGCGCCCTGTGCTGGGAGCACCTTGGGAAGCTGGCAGGAGGACTCGTGGACCTTGCTGGAGCATCACACCTCCTTTCCTAAACCAAGCAGAAGGAGGCAGCAAATTTTAATGCTTTCATTTACCAGGAACGTTTAGGAGACTGGCCTAGCCCCCCTAGTCCACTGACTGCACACCACTGTTTTGCACCCAGTTTGCTGTTTGAACAATCTGTATGGGACCACTGGTTGAGGGGCCAGATGGGGGATTAATCGCTTTACTGTCTGCTGCAAGAGTCTTGTGCTTTCATTATTATGTTCCGATTGTATATTTGTTGAAGAAAGCAAATGTTATGAAAGCACCGTAAGCTTCCAGTGCTCTCTCATGCAAAGGAAACTATGGATGTAATCCTGCAAACAGCGGGACTTCCTTCCAAGTCAAACATACGTAGGATTGCCCTAAAACCCTCTAGGGCTTCTCACAGCAGCTCAGGAAAGCCAGGTGAGCGAGCGACAATATTCCCAGAGACAGAGACATCTTGCAAGACAAGCTGGGAAAAGGAGAATGTGGAACGGAATGCTCAAGAAGGGAGTTTTATGATGCACTGGATTAAGGAGGTTAGGACAACTGTTCTGTGTAAATGGATCTGAGATAAAAGGAGGAAATAGCCCCCTCCGAAAGAACGTGAAGGCACCTTCTAAGGACAGGTACAGCTGCAGGAACAGGAACTTCTGGTCATAAAAGGATAGCAAAAGATTTTGATGTGCTCCGTTTATCCCCAAACACTGGAGACTCAAAATAAATAGAAGCACACAGAACTCAGCCAATGAACGCAGGCCAGCCATAACTAGTGTGAATCTAAACCGTTTTACAACATCACGGCATACTTGCAGATATCTGGACGTTTTGTTAACGTTTTGTCTGCACGCTGATGCAGCAAGACAAGCCAGCATTCCACGTTTCCATGGGCTTATAATAGAATCTCCAGCAGGGTGGCAATGGCAGGTTTGGCGTTGCGAACCAGTCATTGAAAGAAAACCAACGGCTTTGACCAAGTATCCATATCACATACATTCTTTGTCTGGATTGTGTCTTTTGCTTATTAAAGCAGCTTGCCTGGGCTGTTACTGTCCTAAAATCATAAGAGCGCCGGACCCTCTTGTTCTTAGTTCTTTGGGATCATTCTTCTCCTTTTTTTCAGGCTGGTACTGCTGTCCATCAGGACATGATCTCTTTCATAGCATCAAATGAGCCAGATGCACAGTTCAATGGCCAGACACTTCAAGTCATAACAAGCTAGCGAAGCGAGCAAATTCTGCTTGTAAAAGAATTAGCCTTTATTTGCCACGATTACCCACATTTTGCCCTGCGTAGCTTTTTTCTTCTTCTTCTTCTTCTTAACCAGCTGCAACTCTGCTGACTTCACAGATTGAAACACCAGCCGCCAGTGGCCTGTGTGGTTTCTAGAGAGCCCGGAGGGTTTGCTAAAGCAACCTTGTGGAAGCTACAAAAGAAATGGGTGGAGCAAAAGTTGGAAAAAGCATGAGGGAGACAGTTCCATGACTTGCATGGGCCCTAAGAGGAGAGGCACTTTATACAATACAAAGGTTTGACAACACTGCTGAAATCCCACAGATATTTATTTGATACCCTTTCACTCCCCCCAAAAAAAGTAATATTTTTAGTCTTTTGCTAAAATGGGAACATTAGGCTGAGGGTTCTTTTCAGAAAACCTGATTTTTGAGCATTCAGGGGGTTCACTGAGTTTCCAGGGAGATTAAACGATGTTGGCTATTTAATGAGCATTCACTCTGATTTGCGTCCAGGGAGGTTAGATGATGTTGCATCAAAGCAAGTGTTATCCCCACCCTTTACAGTGCATTTCCTTTTCACTTCCCTTATTTGGGGGTTGGGGGGGAAGCCTGGTCTTTGGGGGAAATTGGTCTGTTGCGCTAAACCTTCCAATCAACTTGAATTGCACAACTTGAATTTGCTGGAATGCAGTTAAATCACACCCCAAAATAATGACAGTTTGGAAGCACCCTGAGATACAGTGGTACCTCAGGTTAAGGACTTAATTTGTTCTGGAAGTCCATTCTTAACCTGAAACAGTTCTTAACCTGAGGTACCACTTTAGTTAATGGGGCCTCCCGCTGCCGCCATGTGATTTCTGTTCTCATCCTGAAGCAAAGTTCTCAACCCGAGGTGCTATTTCTGGGTTAGCGGAGTATGTAACCTGAAGCATATTTAACCAGAAGTGTATGTAACCTGAAGCATATTTAACCCAAGGTATCACTGTATAATCCAAAGGAAGAACAGCAGTGGCAGATTTTGGACTTGCAAATTTTAGTGGCATCCTGTGTGATGCTACAGTCTACACACACACACACACACACACACACACACTGCCTCTTGTGCTCCACTGTACACCATGGTTTTGGCATCCCCTGCAGTGCAGCACCCAGTCTACCCTGGTTGTTGCACCCTAAAACTGCCTTAGCATGACTTTTTATTGAGGCATATTAGAACATAAGGAGAGCCTTGCTGGACCAGCCCAAAGATCCATCAAGTCTAGCATCCTGTTCTCACAATACCCAGCCAAAACCTTTGGGAAGCCTGCAAGCTGGACCTACAGGCATTTGAATTCAGAAGGAGAAAAGTCTACTATATAAAATAAAGCCACATTTTAATATTAGATTAATACCGTATTGGCCAAATATCAGTCAGTTTTCACTGACTGAGAGTTACAAGAAAATCAGTTGTTAATATAATTGGTGTCATTATTTGACTCCAACCTCCTCTAATGAAACTATTCACATTTATTGGAACCAACGAATCACTTTTTACAAGCTGTAATCCTTTGTGTTTTCAATTTGCGACATCATTTTTCCAAAACACTGTTGTCCTGAGCGCGAAGCTGTTGGTGTAAACATAAAGAAATGCAGGGATGGCAAGGCTGAAAACCATTAATTTATGGGTTTGAAATATTTATATCCTGCCTCTCAGTTTCAATTTTGGTATACAGCATAATAAGTATTAAGCTGTGCTTATGAAGACTACTAAAACCAGGGCAGAATAGGAAAGGAATGAAAGGGGTGGGGAATGTGGATTTGTTGTTGTTGTTGTTGTTGTTGTTGTTGTTGTTGTTGTTGTTGTTAAACCATTAAAAGCAGGCATCAACAGCATTAAAACACATTTAGGAACAACTGTGGGGAAATATATTCAAAGGGTACGAAGTCCCACTTAAAGCCTATATAAAAGAATAAGCAGATGGATGGAGGTGAAGGAACTCCACAAATGAGGTGCCACAACGAAAAAGGACCTGTAGGTTCGGGCATTCTGGACAGGGCTTCTAGGGAAGATCCTCAGAGTTTTGCAGGTTACTATGGGATGGTAGGCAGGGGTGGCCCATCCAGTTTCATTGACTGAGGCAAAATAGGAATGGGCACCCGCCTGTTGCAACTGCTATAGCCTCTCTTACCAGGGTTGTGTGGTGGTGGCTTCTACCAAGAGCTGGTGAGATCTCACTGGAAGTCGCCACCGCGTGGCCCCTGAGGCGGCCAGGCCAGGGGCACCAAAGGGGCACCACCGCATGGGATTCCGCCACCAAGGTGGCTACTTCACTCTGCCTCATGGGTAGTCCTTCCAGAATCCAGCTTCCAAGCCATTTTGTGACTGGAAAATGCACCCTCATTCAACACACATTTAAAGCACATGACTTCCCCAAAGACTCCTGGGAACTGCAGTCTTTCCCTTACAGAGCCACACTTCCCAGCATCCTTAGCAAACTAGAGTTTGTAGTTTTCTCTGAGCGAAGCCATGTGCATTAAATGTGCTCTGCACATATGGTGCAACCAAACGGAAAGAAGGTGGATGTAGAGAAAAGATTGATCCCAATAATTTTTCAAGTATGGACCAGATACATATGGTGGAGGCATGGGGGTTCAAAGTTCAGCAGGACTGGAAAACTGCTTTTATTGTCTATTCAGGTTGTTCCTTAGAAAACGTAGGGCATGGTCATTCCCTCTGTGGGTACAGCTGTGCCCGCAGGAGGGGTTGGCACTGGCTTGGAAGAGGAACCTGGAGAGGCAAGCAAGTCGCTGCGACTCTGTGATTCCTGTGATTTGGGTGGGCCCCTGGCACCCACCCTTGGTCCAAACTACCTGGCGGCTTCCGCCATTGAACAAAACCTGCACCTTTCAAATGGGGGGTCTGTGAGGTTTCTATTTATTTTCACATCTTGTTTTGAAATCCTCGAGTGAACAGGACCAGAGAATTGCAAGTTAGAAATGAAGTCTATCTTTCACACTCTCCTATTTGCTCAAATAACACATTCGCCTCGAGTGCTGGCCTGGAGTGTTCTTTCAGCAAGCTCCATTACATTTTAATTGCCTTTTTCCACTATGCATAATGAACATGCTGGTTTTGAGGCCAGGGTTTTTAAACAAGGCGTGTGTTTTTACAGCGCACCTTTAAATATAAATATTTGGCCTGGGTTCCTTCTTCAGTTGTCTCTTATTCTGTGCGGAATAACATCGGGCATGTGTTTTCACCTTTCTGTGTCTGGTAAATGTTAGACGTGAGCCCTGTTTGGCCATCCTGCTCATGAGTAAAGCCAGCAGATGAGCAGGGGTGGCAGGAATAAGGCACAAAGCTCTGTCCTTTCCTGCCACCTTCTAACTCCTGGAGGGCAAAGTTCTGAAGCAAGGAACCTTCACTACTTGTAGAGTGAGGCGGGTTTCCCCCAGTAAATTTAGGTTTACCTGTTATGGGAATAACCCAATAAATGGGGGAAATCAGTCTCCAAACCACTGCATTTGGAGTCACAAACAATCCATTTCTGTCTTTTTGGGTGGATGGATCAATGGCCACTTTCTGCTACTCCTCTTTCCATGCCCATTACTTTGTCAATGGTTTCTTTTATTTTCCATCTGTACTCATTACTATTTCTGGGGCACTCCCAAATGGAGGACTTGCTTTTTCTTTTGATCCCTCAGATTTGCACAAAACTAGAAACTACCCAAGCAAACTACATAAAAAAACTCTATACCAGAAATCTTTGACAGAAATCTGAAAAGTGTGTGTGCTAAAAATATACAATTGCTTTCATTTCTTTTCCAGGAAGGAAGTATCACGAGCTTAGCCTATATATCTATATCTATCTACAGGTATATTTATATCTATATCTATATATCCTTTGATCGCTCAGATTTGCAGAAAACCAGGAAACTGAACAAGCAAAATTACAATTGCTTGACTGTGTGGTTTTGTGATTATTATTTTTTTAGAAAAACAAGGTGCATGTACACATGCCACATCAGTAGTTAATTGACATAATAGAATTGACAAACACAAAAGGGAACACCTACTGGTATGAACAGGAAAGACTGAAATTGTTCCTCATATATGTTCCTCAAATATGTTCTGGTGTGGAGAGCTAAATAATGCTCATATGTGGGCAAGCCCCTAATGACTTCTCTGCAGAACATTCTGGATCAGGCCAATGGCCCATCTAGTCCATCTAGCTCTCACAGTGGCCAACTAGATGCTTGTGGAAAACCCACAAGCAGACCCCCTCCTAGGATTAGGAGTTTCCTGTGTCAACAGCAGGTTCTTGCATGCCTTAACAGACTAATCATTTCTGCTTTCTGTTAACTCTTTTCCCAGCACTTTCAATCCCAATGGAATAAGTGGGATTGATCCAGCTCCTTCCCCCCTTGCTTTCTGAATAGTTCAATGGGCCTCCAAATGCCTCAACTCAGTCGTCTTTTCATTTATGGCGTGTCAGGCGAACTAATGCCAGTGTACTGGAAGAAGCAAAGATCATCAGTGTCGAAGCAATGATTCTTCAATATCAGCTTCACTGGACTGGTCATATTGTGCAGATGCCTGATTATCATCTTCCAAAGCAACTACTCTATTCCAAACTTAAAAATGGAAAGTGTAATGTTGGTGGTCAACAAAAGAGGTTCAAAGACTCTCTCACGGCAAATCTTAAAAAATTGTAGTATAAACACCAACAACTGGAAAACACTGGCCTGCGAGCGCTCCAGTTGGAGAACAGCCTTTACCAAAGGTGTTGTGGGTTTTGAAGATGGTCAAACTTAGGACGCAAGGGAGAAACGCACTAAGAGGAAGGCATACTTGGCAAACCTTTGTCCCCACTGTGGAAGGACGTGTGGATCCAAAACCGGCCTCCACAGACACTTATGGACTCACTTTTGAAAACCGTGTTTATGGAAGACATTCTTATTCGGTTACAAGTGATCGCCAAAGAAGAAGAAGAATTCTGTTGGGAAACATTTTTAAAAACAAGCTTTGTGGTTTTGAAAAGAGAGAGAATGAGAATATATGTGGTGAGCTTCCCTGCTGTGTTAAGAACATGAGGAGAGCATTGCTGGATTAGGCCAGTGGCCCATCTAGTCCCGCATCCTGTTCTCACAGTGGCCAACGAGATGCCTGTGGGAAGCCCTCAAGCCGGGACTTGAATGCAGCAACCCTTCCCCACTTCTGATCCCCAGCATTCTTCAGTCTCTTATAACTTCTCTTTAAGACCCTGGTTTCCCAAGCCCATCTGGGCTTGTGGAAAAAAGAGTGTCAACAGATGTGCCATTGTCTTCCTCCTAAAACCTTCATAAAGCCCAAGCTAAAAAACAATGGAGCCAAGAAGTGTAAACAAGTCCCATTCAGCTTTATGGGGGAGCAGTTAGCTTTGAAGCTCAATTACAATCCCCCTTTAAAACAACATTGTTAATGATTCCAGCACTTGCGGTCCCACTAAAAACTCAGAAGTAATGAACTTACTTCAGGTGGGGTGTTTTGTGTTCCTCCACTCCTGATTTACTGCTTCAGAAACAGGGCAGGGTGTGAATATTCTGTGACTTTTGATGGCTGGGGCGTTGCCTCTTGTTTGTCTGAACCAGGGTGGAAAAAAAGGGGGGCTGGGAGGTTTATTAGGATGAGCTAACGAACTACTGTTAGAACTTTCTGCCTTGGGTAAAACCGGTGACATTGCTTTAATGTGGGTCAGTGTGCAGATGAAAGTTTGATCGACCAATAAACATCCTTGAACAAACATCCTTGGGGGTTTTTACAACCAAGATTTTATTAATGGGACTGAGAATTTACACTTAAGGCTTGTGAGTATACAATCCAAGCCTCTTGCACTTATGCTGGTTTCGTAGGAAGGGAGTGGTTAGGAAGAAAATCAGACAACCAGTTAAGCCAGAGAACTAGTTAAAATGCCCCTTTTATTAATTTGTGGCTGAAACGACCAAAATTTCAACAGGCCATATATTAGTATTGAGAGATTAGGGTTCAAAAGCATTGATCTTTAAATACAATTACTTGGAAGCCTGTTATAAACTGCAGGCTTAGAGGGCAGCATCACTCACTGGTCTTTATTAAGGTATTCCCATTCTATTTTTTTATTTCATTTTATTTCGAAGGTTACATTGGGGAGAATTTGTTTGTCACTATGTTATGTATTTTTCTGATTTTATATCGTAAACTACCTTGTGATGAAGCGCAATATGGAAATTTAACAAATAATAGGATAATAGTAATAAACCAACGGAGGAAGGAACAGGCTAATTTCTCACAGAAATTTGAGGGGGGAAAGTGTCATCCAGAGCTGCTGCTAAGGAAACGCTTATTCTGGAGCATCCTTTTCTTCCTTAATTTTTTATTTTACTTACTGAGAACTTTTTATATTCCACCTTTCTTCCAAGGAGCTCGAGGTGGGTTTCCCTACCCACATCCACACCCACACAATTTATCCTCCTAACTAACAACCCTGTGTTAGTTTGCAGGAGAATCACTGGCCAATCAGCTTCCTGGTTCAGCCACTATTTGAACCTGGGTGACTGAATCTCCCATCATCCCTGACCGTTGGCCATAGTGGCTGAGACTGGTTGGAGCTGGGAGCTCAGAAACATCTCTAGCCCCTGCTCTCCAACCACACCACCATACTTGTTCTCTCAACTCCCTTTTATTTATTTATTTTTTAGATTCCAGAGGCAGCAGCAAAAGCCGGAGGACACGTATTAAAATTCGGCACATCTTTGCTGCGTTCCTTGCCCCGTGTTAGCCTCGCCTCTGTGCCTTGCCTCTTCTTCAGTGGGTTAGAGGAAACCCTCCTTGACAGCTGGCTGCGAAGTTAATATGAAGCTCTTGCCAAAGGTGTCATAATCTGTAGTTATGTTGCAGGCATCAGCCTGTTGGAACCTGGCATGCTGACGTCGGCAGGTCTGTCAAAGGCTTTGCTTAACACTCATTTCTCTCAGTCTGCTTCAACGCAGAAATGCTGGCAATGAAAACCTAGCCGGTCTTTTTTTAATCTCTCCGCCCTGCCCCCCCCCACTACCCCCACCGACTCACCACCCACCCATCTCTCCAGTCTCAGTTGCAACACATAAGAAGAGCTCTCAGCTGCTCAAACAGACATTCAGGAATTGCCTTCATTCAGAAGACGGATGAGAAGCGCATTGGATGGGGGAAACTTGGATTAGATGACAACAGTTTTAAAGTTATCTTCACTTAATTGAATTCTTTCTTCTTTTTTTGCCTGCTTTCCTGATTCATAGATAAGGTTGGGTTTAGGGGAAACAGTTAGGATTGTTTTTTAAAGGTAATGAAATCATT
The DNA here is from genome assembly GCF_964270895.1 of Podarcis filfolensis. Taxonomy (NCBI): domain Eukaryota; kingdom Metazoa; phylum Chordata; class Lepidosauria; order Squamata; family Lacertidae; genus Podarcis; species Podarcis filfolensis. The sequence goes on from NC_139606.1 coordinate 100,449,382, forward strand.
GCTCAGCAATTTTGTACTTAAAAATCACAGTGATGACAAATACAGCCTTCCAAGGGCAAGCACAATGGGTTCTTCACTTACAGGGTGAACCTAGTTTTCCAATTTGCCCTAGATATTAAAAGCTTGGTTGATGATGCAGAAATCTTTTGCTACCAGTTTTACGAATCAATAAATTGAATGATTGATTGATTGATTGATCAAATTAATAGTGAGCTGACCAGATATACCCAAAGCACCCCCTGTGTATTCTGAATGCGGGGTGATGAAACAGTGCCTATGCTTTTTGCAACTGCATGCAAACAATTTCTGGAATACAAGTGCACTTACAGAATTTAAGGCTTTGAATTTAAGGCAGGTCTGGACTTTAAAGCTCCGTGTCAGAGCAGGGTTTTTTCATGTCCCAGCACTTTCCCCAGGAAAACCCACATTTTACCACTGAATTGGAGCAAACCGCAATTCGCAGAAAACCCAATTGCCATCTGCTCCGATTCAGCAGTAAAATGCAGGTTTACATTGGGAAAGTGCTGGAACAAAAAACCCCACTCAGACACGGAACTATAAAGCCCAGACCTGTGCCTAGAAATGAGACTGAGATGAGCCCACTGTTAAGCTCAGACTATTATTGTGACCTTTCTTTGCAATTCTGGCCTGTATAGATTCTTTCAGCTGCTTCCTAGATTGCTCTGGCAATTTCCTTCTCTCTGGTCCATCTCTCTACTTTAAAAACCAGCTCTTATCATGTTAATCTTCCCTTTCCAAACAGCATTGCCTTTATATTTTTGTCTTTTCTTTCACCCCTAAGTTGCGGAGGGGAGGGGTGATGACCATGACTGGGGGTGTACTGAGTGGGAATAACTCTCTCACACACACAATGAGGGCTGGGGAAATGGGGAACGGCCCATTTGGCTCCAAAGTGCTAGAAGTCTGAAAGTAGAGTTGCTATGGTGGAAGCAGAACAACAGTGACTGGGTGCTACTAAATTGCCCCTGTCTGGAAGAACCCTTTGTAGAAAGTTTCCCTTGTAGTAAACCAGGGGTCAGCAATATGGTGCGCACAAATGCCAGTGTGCCTGCCACTACTCTTTCTGGAGCCTGTGAAAGCTCTCAGTAAAAGTCTCCTCAAAATTAAACAGCACAGGAAAGACTTTGCTCCTCCTTGCTCAGTTCCTGTTTCCACTGACTCAGCCTCTCCTACACTGAATACTCCCCTTTAAACATGCCCACATTTTACTGGATGGCAAAACTGGGCATCCATCTCTGAAAGAACATCTCTCTGTGAACAAGCACAGCAATGGCTGATGCTGGTGCATTTTGCCCATTGATGAGCAGGGTGTGAGGGATGCCAACATCATTTTGTGGTCTTTTTTGTCTCTTTCCTGCTATTTTAGATGTGGCCGCCATTTTGTATTGTGCCGCACATCCCCCCCACAGTGGCCATTTTGTGACTGGCGCCCATGCACTAAACTATTATCCATACTGCAGAAATGGTTCAGAGCTCCCATAATCCTTCTGTTCAGAGAAATAGCATTTCATGACGTCATGAACCCAGTTTGGCCAAGCACTCTGCATCCCAGACTTCTAGCAATCGGAAAACGGGAAAGACTCTGCAAGCAAATTTCACCCTACTTGCTTCAATAGCAAGGCACTGTGTGGAAGCTCTCAGCTGGGACCTATTATCCCAAGAAAAACTCTTAACTCCATGATAGCAAACTTTAAAGCCATCTGTTGCTCCAGTGTTGCGTCAATGAAGCAGGAATTACATGCCAGACTGCTCTGATAAAATATTTCCCTCTGTGAATCTGAGTCAGTCCCTCTTATCGCACACACAGCCCTAAAGTACAAAAACAACAACAACAACAAAAACCTCACATAAAGTTTAACGCCAGTGACCAGCAGGGACATTGCAGAAACTTGCTAACGAGTAGGCTAACAATATCTATGAGGTTATGGCCCCATGACAAAAAACATGAAACAACAACAAGGGGTGAGTCATCTGCTACTTGAGCCTGAGTTCAGGCTCAGGCAGTGTTTATTTTTCAGTTCAGCATCCTGTTTCTTATGTTTCTTTTGTTTCTAAGGAAGGTTTCTAGACCTCATGGCTGCAAAGAGAGGTCAGAAAGTATGGAGTCTCAAACTAGATGAGATGATGGGGATGAGATGATCACTTGTCTCTTTACATTTTGGCAGCAAGTAGATACCATACATTTTAAACACTTATACAGTGGTACTTCGGGTTAAGTACTTAATTCGTTCTGGAGGTCTGTTCTTAACCTGAAACTGTTCTTAACCTGAAGCACCACTTTAGCTAATGGGGCCTCCCGCTGCCGCTGCACCGCTGGAGCACAATTTCTGTTCTCATCCTGAAGCAAAGTTCTTAACCCAAGGTACTATTTCTGGGTTAGTGGAGTCTGTAACCTGAAGCATATGTAACCCGAGGTACCACTGTACCACTTTAGTAGGCACGGATCCCCCCCCCCGCAAAGAATCCTGGGAACTGTAGTTCGCAGAGCTACAATTCCCAGCACCCATAACAAACTACAGTTCCCAGGATTCTTTGGGGGTAAGCCATGACTGTTCAAGTGGTTAAGTAGTACTTTAAGTGTATAGTGTGAGTGCAGATAAAGCACATTGTGGGGAGGGCAGAGTGCAAAAGGTAAAAGAAACAAGAGATCCAATCCTATAGACCTCTGTCATCTCATCTAGTGTGGCCCTCAGAGGTGGTTCTGAATATAATTTTTCATTTATTGTTGGGAAAGCGGGGTGGGGGGGGAGAGAGAATCCAATTTCCTATATAGCTTCTGTGCTGCTCCTCATAATTAGCAGATGAAGAGCTTATAAGGGTTGCCATCAAGGCAGATCTTTGGGGCAAAATGAGAAGGAGAACACACACACACACACACACACACATTCATTCATAGGGCTTTCAGGTCAGAAGCATCCTATGTCGTGTGGTTTCAGGACCCAGTCCGGAGACCTAGGAGCAGACCACAGTCACTGAGAGCAAAACTAAAAAAAAGGTCTACCAAATGAGCAAGCAGGAGGACACTGGTTGGAAATTAAGACAGAAACCTTAGCTAAAAGGGGTGTTCATTGGCCTAACTGAAGTGAGGACCTCATACCTTCTCACCTGTTTAGGCAGCATGGGTAGGGAAGGTGCTTTTGCCTACTTGGAGATTCCAGCCCCTCCACCTGCCACCAGGGATGGGGGAAGGCAAGCCTGGAGACTTGAGGTCAGTCCTTGGAGTCTGGCAACCTACACAATTCTAGCAAGTCTGGCATGCCACATATTGAAGCAAGCAAAGTCAAGAGGTTGGGGGTGGGTGATTATAAGACTTCCACAGAGTCTGAAATGACCTCACTGCACCTCTGTGACTGATGATGCAGAAGAAGTAAACAGAATAAACCATCCTTCGTTTGAATCTACTGATATGGTAATGTTCCACATGTCCACGGCATCTGCTTTTTAGGTTGCCTTTCCCCTCCTGAAACGCTACACTGGGGTGGGCAGAATTGGTGCTGTCAGAAAGCCGAGAGGCAGAGGAAAGTGACAGGCTGCAGGGTTTTTTGTGCATCCGTGACCTTTTCATTGGGGAGAGGCCCCCGAATGCCCTGTCTCCCAAGGAACGGCTGATTCCGAAGCTTACCTAGTGATCAACAGGATGCAATGTAGTCTAAGGTCAATTATGCCGTTGTCACGGCACCGCTGAAACATAAGGAGAGGGGTTTAAGCATCATTTTAAAAAACATTGAACGGACAAAGCTCCAATGTGCCTAGGAAGCAGGCAGAACATTTCATATGGAAAGCAGCCAGTGACCTGGCAAAGAAGTTATTGGGGACCAGAGGTTAGGAGAACAGAAGCCCAAACAAGATCTCCAGGGGTGGACCAACCTCAGCACTGTAGGACCCACTTCTTCTTTAAAAAAAAACAACCAATACTCCATGGTCCACCAACCAGAGCCTGTCAACATGCAGAGGGCCGGGAGGCCAGCTGATAAGCGCCAGCTGTGCCGTCTCCTTCCATCGCCCGGTGCTCTGATGTAAATCAGCGACCCGGACTTCAGAAGCCAGGGCACGCTATTAGCAGAGTGTATTGCGCACACAGAATAGGTGTGAGGCTTGTGAAGTCATACTATTACTACAGATTTATTAAACCTAAATCAGAACAAAGAAACATGTCGTCTCTCTCTCATGTCTTCTCAGAGAGAACAGTAAAAGCAAAAGCTATACACAAATGGAAGTTCCCAGCATACTGTGCTGGAATGTAAACAGACATGTGACACACAACAATTCCACATGCCTGTTCCTTAAGGTAGAATGGAAATGTCAACAGAGCCAGGATCAAATTGTCCTTGGAAGGGGTGGAGCTTGATGCAAAATGGTGACTAAGGCGGTGGAGCCAATTGTTTACCATGATCCATACATTGGATAATGTTGTTGTGTGTTTAAGTCGCTAGGTGGCACTGGAGTTGGGTTTGAGACAAACTGACTACCTTACCTGGGTACAATTTGTACTTTCTTGGGCTCCATGATCACTGCAGATGGTGACAGCAGTCACGAAATTAAAAGACGCCTGCTTCTTGGGAGAAAAGCAATGACAAACCTAGACAGCATCTTAAAAAGCAGAGACATCACCTTGCCAACAAAGGTCCGTATAGTTAAAGCTATGGTTTTCCCAGTAGTGATGTATGGAAGTGAAAGCTGGACCATAAAGAAGGCTGATCGCCGAAGAATTTATGCTTTTGAATTATGGTGCTGGAGGAGAGTCCCATGGATTGCAGGAAGATCAAACCTATCCATTCTTAAGAAAATCAGCCCTGAGTGCTCACTGAAAGGACAGATCCTGAAGCTGAGGCTCCAATACTTTGGCCACCTCATGAGAAGAGAAGACTCCCTGGAAAAGACCCTGATGTTGGGAAAGATTGAGGGCACAAGGAGAAGGGGACAACAGAGGACGAGGTGGTTGGACAGTGTTCTCGAAGCTACCAGCATGAGTTTGACCAAACTGCGGGAGGCAGTGGAAGACAGGAGTGCCTGGCATGCTCTGGTCCATGGGGTCATGAAGAGTCAGACACGACTAAACGACTAAACAACAACAACCCTCACCTGGTTTAGCTGGCCAGTCAAAGCCGTTTCCTGGGGTGTGGCCGCTGTCACATGCTGACAGCTTCTAGGAGCCACAGGTGAGAGCTGAGTTCTGGGTGAGGACCAAAGGTGGACAATCTAGCCCAGAAGGAGCATGATATGTCCACCATCAGAGGTACTACTCCTGCCCTAACACCCCATACACCCCAAATCCACTATTATTGTGTCAATGAAATGTTACAGAAGACACTTACAAAAAACAACAACAACAACACACCAGTCTGGAGGGGCTCTCAGTGCAAGAAAGTGGGAACTGGATTGCCCCCAGTGTCTCCCCACATGTCAGGATTCTATCCAGACATTCCCAGATCATAATATGCCAAAGTGATTAATCCCATGTGTGTTCACTTCCACCTGACAAACTGCTGCAAACTTTTCTTCAAGCTCTCCCCCAGGGGGGAGTAGAACTCCGAGGAGAGATGTTGCTTTTGAATCGGGATCCCAGTGAAAATGATGGCCAAACTGTGCCTGAATTGCAATTCATGCATGCATGTTAGCAAAGGATGGCTCTCCTGACTGCTGAAAGCACAGGCATGGATTTTTTTGCAAAGAGCAGGGTGTTCCAGGGCTAGCTATGTGAGTGTCTTGTATGGCACTAAAACAAATGTTTTAAGATTTTTCTTTCAACAGCTTCCTGCTTGTGTTGAAAGTGAAGGGGAGAGGGGAGAATCCTCTTCTAGCAGAAACACAGCCTGGAAGTTTTTCTTAGAACAACTAGGCTGTGCAAGTTTACATTGAACTGCATTTGCCATGTTTTTGACCCATTCACTAAGTCTGGAAATATCCTTTCCATCTCCCCAGCAAATTTGTCTACTTCACTGCTCATGCCTAACTCTCAATCACTTGTGAAGAAATTTGCAAAAACAGATTACAAAAATGTATGTGGAGATGTTTCGTTTCTCGCCTCCCCATCCCAGTGCCACAGCTCCCATCTGAATCGCTGCTTTTATCATATCCTTCATTTTATAAAAACAAATGTATTTTAGCCAGAGTGGTGCTGTTTGGTTTTATTTTAGGATTATGGCTGCAGTTTTGTTTAATGGTTCAGATTGTTTAATGGCAGGACTATTTACTTGATTATTTTTTTTAAAAGTTTATATTTCACTGTTTTATTGTTCAGTTGGCTGTTTTAACTGGACAGATGTGTAAACTACCCTGTGGGGGTGTGCTTTTTGAAGGGTAGCTAAACATCACGTAAACAAATAAAAGATTCTTGCAGAGCAGGGGGAAATAAACGTCACAGCCCTTTAGATATCTGAAGATGGCTATCATCACTGCTTTTTTTCCTGGGGGGACACATACCCCTAAACATTTTGTGAATCTAAGTTTGGCCTCATTGAGGGGCAGTATTTCAATATGAATAGGAAAATGAGAGTACACATAAACATTTCTTTTAAGAAAAAAATCACTAGTTATCATATCCCCTCTCAGTCTCCTCTTTTCCAGGCTAAAGATATACAACTTCAGAAGTGCCAACTTGGCCCCACAACCATGGGTGCCCTGGGCCATGAGTGCCATGCAGCGTGAATGGCCCTGGCACCGAAATTTGTGGGTGCCCGGCCCCTTCATGGGGAATTTTGTGGGTGCTCCAGGGCCCCAGGGAGTTGGCACCTATGCTCACCTCTTTCAACCTTTCTCCATCAGGCCTTGTTTCCTTAATCATCTTGGTTGCCCTCCTCTGCACACTACACTTCCAATGATGATGCAGCCTACAATAGCATTAGCTGTTTTTGCCGCTGCATCACACAGTTGACTCGTGTTAAGCTTGTGTTCCGCTACGACCCCTTAGATCTTTTTCACATGTACTGCTGGCAAGCCAGGTGTCCCCCATCTCATATTTGTGCAGCTGGTGTTTCCTGTCTCAGGGCAGAGCCTTACATTTGCTCCTATTGAAATTCATTTCATTAAATAACTAAATAATAAATATACAGCGCCCAGACTTCCTTTTCTTGAAGGTGCTTTTGCTTTCCAGGAATGGTGAACTTGTAGAATGAGCTGTTGACCTTGGCTTGAGTGCAAATAAAGGGTTTAAATATAAAACACTCAAGGACCGTGGCTATCAGCCAATCCGCAGAGATCATTTGCTCACCCTGGTCCCAGTCATTGTCTATTCAACTGAAGCATCCTTTGGCTCCTTTGTCTCTGAAGGACCTTGGTCTTAGGGTGGGAACATTTCCCTTTTTTCATTCCCTAAATGGCCCCATTGTTTTTTCATGAGATTAGTGAACCTGCGGTGGAGGAAGAACGCTCAGAATATTTTATTGGTGTGAAATACTTGTAAACTGAGATCAACCTTTGCTATAACAACCCCTGTATGGCGGCAGTTAAACATGTGAAGCAATCTCCTCTGTGTTAAGCATAATTTGTGCTTTCTCTATCAGCCCTGAATAAACCACATTTTGCCTGAGTAAATGGTGCCACCTTTATCTTTACCCAGCTTCCAGCCCTTACTTGCCTAGCTACTGATTCACAAGGACTTGCACATACCTGTCAACTTTACCTAGTTAATAGTTACAATGTCTGTTTCCTCATTAAGTGTATGCATTGTTGGCATGGGCTCAATTTACACCTAGCGCTGGAGCTTACATGATGACTGTATCTATTTTGGCTCCTGTGTTGCTGCCCATTTATTTATTTATTCATAGAGTCGTAGAGTTGGAAGGGACTCCAAGGTTCATCTAGTCCACTTTTATTAAAAGCAGTTCCCCAGAGCTTGTAGAAACAAATAGTTCTTCACCTGCCAGTGGAAGGACAACAAGGAGAGTCTAACTTCTCCAAAGTCTGGGAGCAGCTATCTAGTATTATTAGTTCTAGTTACAGGTAGGTAGCCGTGTTGGTCTGCCGTAGTCGAAACAAAATAAAATAAATAAAATAAATTCCAGTAACACCTTAGAGACCAACTAAGTTAGTTATTGGTATGAGCTTTCGTGTGCATGTCTATGTTCTCTGTGGCATGCACCATGTCATTCATTTTATTTGTTTATATATTAAATTTATATCCCACCTATCCTCCTCAGATGTCCCCTTCTGGCTTTTCCTTTTTCTTTTTCGGGTCCTGCATTAGATTTATTTTTCCTGACATTGGAGATAGAAGCCATTGTGACCAGGGCTGGATTCACTAACATCACCCTTAATATTCATCCTAAGGTGTCGGTCCATTCTACTAAATTTTACTTAAATGCAGTAGTTAAAATGGCATTTCTCCATGGCCTGGCCTAAGGTACATGGTTCTTATAATATGATTTTGTTTTTGATGGTGCTGGTGCTGAGGGCAGGAAAGCAGAAATCGATTATGAAGTGGTCTGCCAGAAGCCCCTGGCAATTTCCAAGTGGTCCATGGTGATGGGAGTATGAGAATTGCCGGACTATAGGAGGACTGTGCCTCTGCCTTTATCCACGGCAAGAAGCCATTGAAGCGCCATGTTTGTTTTACGGATGATAGTTAGAGAGCTGGCGGTGATCAAAGGCTAGGGCAGGAGTATGCACAAAGGGAAATGGTTGGTTGGACTGTGTGTTCTTTTTAACAATGCCCTGTTTTGTTGTGTTAGGCAGCGTTCCACAAATTGTGAACCTGTCAGGCAAACAGCTTCTTCCTTTTTCAGTTCCCTTTATGTCAGAAACCAGGGGAGCTGGAACCCTCGGAAGGCAATTTTCAAACTGTAGGCAGACACACACACACGCACACACTTCCTCACATTCTTTGTGTGAGACAGCGGACAATATTGGAACAGCTCTGTTGACAGAAGCATTAATTTTAGACCTATTATTCTCTCACCTCGTGTGCTCGCCGAGTTTTATATTTGTCATAAGGCACATCTTTGCTTCATAAGCACTCCTGTCTTCCTGTTTCTCGTTTCCCTCGCTTGAAATTGTGCTGAACCAGAAATGCCTCTGTGGTGACTTTGGCCTTTTTTTTTTTTTTTTTTTTTTGAGGAGAGGAAGCAGTTCAGAGTTTGACCTGCTGAAGGAGGATGCTAGACGTTTAGGGCGCTACCCGCTTCCCCTTCCCCATCACAGTTCACTGTTGGGCACATGTGGAGAGGGTGTCTTCAGGCTCAGTGGAGGCCACCTCCTTCCATCCCTGTCCTTAGTTGGCCTCAGCTGAACATCATGTGCACTGTGGTTCTTGCATGTGTACCTGCCAATTGGTACAAATGTGACTGCATTCAGGTCCCATTTGCAAGCTTCCCGTGCTCAACTGCAGACCTTCCAAGTCTCCATACAACTGCAGACCTTCCATCGGAGAATTGTCAGAGGATATGGAGTTATGTGACCCCCGCCCCAGGAAATAAGTAACTACAGTGGCACCTCGGGTTAAGTACTTAATTTGCTCCGGAGGTCTGTTCTTAACCTGAAACTGTTCTTAACCTGAAGCACCACTTTAGCTAATGGGGCCTCCCGCTGCTGCCGCGCCGCCGGAGCACAATTTCTGTTCTCATCCTGAAGCAAAGTTCTTAACCTGAGGCAATATTTCTGGGTTAGCGGAGTCTGTAACCTGAAGCGTATGTAAGCTAAAGCGTATGTAACCCAAGGTACCACTGTATACAATCTTTAGAAGACATCTGAAGGCAGCCCTGTATAGGGAGGATTTTAATGTTTAATGTTTTATTACTTTTTAAATATATGTTGGAAGCTGTCCAGAGGGGCTGGGGCAACCCTGTCAGATGGACAGGGTATAAATAACAAAATTACTATTAGTATTATGGAATAGGACATCCTTTAAAACCACTTAAAAACATAAGAGAGCCAGGGCTCTTCTTGTGATATGTGCTTGCAATATATAGGTATATCCTGCCATCCCTCTCCCAAGAGGAGCCCTGATGGATCAGGCCAGAGGCCCATCTAGACCATCTGATCCCCTCTAAGACCTTTAAGTTACTCATTTTCCAAAGAGGACCAATCTGCAGGTGATGGGTCTAGAGAAGAGAAGAATGGCTGGATGCATGTCCAACCACAAATGTGGCCACAGCCAGATCCTGGTGACAGTATGTTTGCTAGTAGACATGCTGTTACCAATTGCATGGCTGCTGGCTGACCAGACCCAGACCTTCTTAGCTTCAGCAGGGTGGTGGCCTGATGTGCCTTCAGACGATATTATGGCTCATGGGGTCTCCCAAACACCTTGAACACTGTATGTGAGAAGTTTCATAGGAATGTACCTAATGTTATTTCACTTTCTGGAAGTTGCAAAAATGATCCCTATCCGTTCTTCTGGGAGTCAATTGAAATTGAGTGTGTGTGTGTGTGTGTGTGTGTGTAAGACAAAGTGTGCCTCCAGTTTTAATCCAGGAAAAAAAGCATACCCTCAGGGTTGCATAAATTTGGGGAACACAGCATATCAGGATCAAGTCATCTGTCTATAAAATTTGCTATAACTTGGGTTGTTTTTTTAAAAAAAAAAAGGTTCACAATACTGTTGATTCACAACAGCCATTGTTTTGGCTTTTGGGCATAGCCCAAACACTGGTGCTGTAATGAGGTGAAAAGGACAATGAAAGAAAACTAGAAGTTAAAGGTTTCTGTCATCAACCTAAAGCTGGTACTGACCAGACCCTGGACTTCCTCCCCCACCACATGATAAGCTCTTCCAGATCACCATTGTGTGCCACAACGCTACCATATTTATCATGATTTGAAGGGTGTGCGTGTATGCGTCTTCTTTTTTTCAACTGCTGATAAAGGTTTAGTGAAGTCCTGGAGAACTTTATTTGCTTAACTTTTAACTCTCTGGAAAAGCAGTTGGTTGCTTTGAACCTTTGAGCCTCTTGCTCTTAAAAAAAGTGTTGAAAGGAATGACTTTAAATCAGAGCTTTTATTGCAATTTTAAAAAATACAAATAGATGCCCTGGTTCTCAAGGTATCAACATCAAAGGGGCCAGAGAGTCTGGACTTTGTTATCTCTGAATTGGCCATTCACCATTAATCAGCTTATAAATCCCTCTGTATTAAGTAGGCTGTTTTACTGCTGAGACGGATGTTCGCTCAGCAGGCTGTTCGATAAACATAGAGCTGATGATAGCTCTGGTTGGCTTCAGCTGGAGCTACGGTCATCTAACTGGGAGAATATATGCGTGTCATCATCCCATCCCCCTCCTTGTTTTGGTTAACAGTTGACATGCTTTGCTATGTAATGTTTTGCTCCTGTGTGCAAATACATAGCTTGGTTTTCGTCTACGATCTTTTAAGGTGAATGTTCAGTACAAATGCACGGGCATCAGTTCATGATCTTATTTGTGAGAGCAGCAATTGTTGGACGCTTTCTGTGGAATTGTTCCACTGATTCAGATTCCTAGCGCAAGATGGCAGTTGCTGTGCCTCTATCCTTCGCTTGATGTTCTGAAAGTGGGTTTATAAAGGGACCCATTGGGTCCATTAATGCAGCGAGAGGTGGCTGCTTCTGGGAGATGGTTTTGAGTGGCTAGTTATTTAATTTATTGTTGTTGCCTTTTTACTTCCAGGGAAGGGGGAAGAAGCGATGGTGGGATTTTCTGCTTCAGCTGGCAAAATATCTTGGTTGGCCCTCACTGCTTTGAACTTGGGGCACTTCCAGAACTGTAGCAATCTCTGCATGGAATTCAATCACATACTGGAAATTCAAGTGGTGTAAATATAGTTGACTGGGAGGTCTTGCACAACAAATTCACTTTCCCCTAAAGATTGGATTTTTTGCATTCCCTTGAGTACCCCCTGAAAGAAAGAAAAGGCGCTAGGTATGCTATATGCAAATGTGGCCAGTGTGTCAAATCCATATTTGCAAGCTGTGCCTCATAGAGGGGTAGAAAGCCAGGATCGACTGTCACTACACTTGGAAACGGGGGTTTGCTGCTGTGCCCTGTCTGAAATGGCCCTCATTTGGATTTGCACACCTTTAATACAGGTGTCCTTTTCGCTGGGCTCTGTATCCTTTCATTTGATATTGATCAGGGGTGTCAACTTGAATAAAATATTGGGTGGGGGCAGGTAAGCCCCGCCCTGCATAATTGATCACATGACATGGGGCATGCACAAACCATTTGAATGGCAATGGTCATCAACTTTGGGTGGCCCCAGCCCCCTCAAATATTTTATTGGGGGTCCGAACCCCCCATGGCCCCTAGGAGTTGGCTGCTAAGGCATTGATGTCCTTATATAGTGTTGCTCGTGCGCATGGAAAGCCTTCATTGTTTAAAGTGCTGCTGAACTGACTGCAAGCAATAGGAGAAACGGCTGTGGGAAAACAGTGCTCCCATTTCTAAACAGGAACAAGGTTGAACAACAGCCTTCCTGCTTGCTATTGTTAGCGAGACCATTAGAAATATGGAAAGCAAAGCACCGTCCAGGCCCAAAAAATAAAATGAAAATGTGTTGCAGGATTAGCTTCTTTTTCATCGTCCACCTTGCCAACTGTTATTACAGGAACTATTAAACCAGATTCGGGAGTCTTTTAAAAGTCAAAATTACATGTTGCTTTACAGTTTTATGTATCCACTTATCACACTAGCTGCAGGCCCCCTCTGGATGCAAGGCTTTTTTCCTACATGGGCTTAGCTTCCGTGAAGGAAAATGAATATGCGCCATAATCCAGGGGTAGCCAACGTGGTTTCCTCCAGATGTTCTTGGACTACGATCAGTGCTATTTTTCTAGAAAAAGAGGTGCCGGAACTCTCCATGAACGCCTCCCTCGTTCTCTTAGAAAAACAATGGCACCCGCCTGAGAGGTGCCAGAACTGAGTCCCGGCGAGTTCCAGCTAAAAAAAGAGAGCCGTGACTACAACTCCGATCAGCCCTGGTAAAGTTGGTCAGTGGTTGGGGGTTTTGGTCATTTCACACCCAGTAGATCTTATGGACCATCTCTTCTCATATGTACCTGCCCATGGTAAAAAAGGTAAAGGACCCCTGGACAGTTAAGTCCAGTGAAAGGTGACTATGGGGTTGCGGTGCTCATCTCATTTCAGGTCGAGAGAGCCGGCGTTTGTCCGCAGACAACTTTCTGAGTCATGTGGCCAGCTGACTAAATTGCTTCTGGCGCAACGGGACACCGTGATGGAAACCAGAGTGCACAGAAAAGCCATTTACCTTCCCGCCACAGCCATACCTATTTATCTACTTGCACTGGTGTGCTTTCGAACTGCTAGGTCGGCAGGAGCTGGGACAGAGCAACGGGAGCTCACCCCGTAGTGTTGTTTCGAACCGCCGACCTTCTGATCAGCAAGCCCAAGAGGCTCAGTGGTTTAGACCACAGCGCCACCCGCTCCCACCTGCCCATGGAAGCCCTTCTGTGTGTGCCCTTTGCATGCTTTGATAAGGCCACAAGGGGTTGTGTCTTCTTAGCAGTGGCCCCTTGCCAAGTCAACAGCTTCTTTAGAGTCTGTCAGTCCTCTGTCTCCAGTTCCGTCTGAGATTCAAAGAACCCTTTTTCTTGGATAAGGCACACTTACAAATCTCAACCTGGATATTGATTTAGAAAACATCTGGCAGAGAATCACATGGTTTGCTATTTGGATCATGTTACCTAAAGGTGGGGGAAGGAGGATACTGAGCACGTAAAACAGGCTTGGAAACCCTGACTTCATTTAAATATATAGACATTTGGTCTTATCTTGGCTTTGGCGGATTAAAGATTTAACCCAAAGTGTTAGACTTTGAGCTACATCTAAGGTGACTTTCCTTTCAAACCATACCTGAGCAGGAAGGATTTGCCCATTTGCGTAGCAAGTACACATTGGGAAGAACTGGCCAAATATCGTGAGTCATTTATCATCTCTTAACTTGTGTTAAGAAGGCCCAATGAAATAATTGTTATTTAGCCTCCCTTGGTAGTTGTTGTAGTGGGAGTTCACTGTACATAAGCCCATCTTAAAAGCACAAACCAGTTGGTAGCAGTTTCTGCATGCCATGAAAAAGCTAGAATGGAAACAACAGCAGCGGATTCCCGCTGCAAATAGTACATTTCTGAACGTGAAAACTCAGTGCAAGAGACACAGCTGCAACCCCAATTTCACTTTAGCATTACAGGCAACTCCTCATTTCTACAGAGCTTATGTTCCGAGTGACCACTCATTTAAATGAAATCATGTATATTTGAAGCACCATTGGAAAAGTCAGCAAACACCCTCCAAACCTCTGGAAACCCTTTAAAAAACCAGCAGCATTTACCAGGTGCCAAACTCCACCAGAATCGCTCTATCCAAAACCTCCTTGCTCAAACTCCAACTCTCCACAAGCCTCAACTGTCAGTGCAAGGGCTCCTGGAATTGCATTTGCAAAGGCTTGTGGGATTCCTGAGCTCTCTTTTTTGTGCCTTTTTGCCCTTCCTGGGCTCTTTCAGGGCCATTTTTGCCATTTTTAAAGTCACTGCCATGCCGCTGCAAGCAACACGGAACACAACCGAGCAAGCGCTGGATCCTCTAATCTCTCATAATGCCAAGGAAAAGAAATAAGTACCGGTATATAAATAAAGCACCTACCCGCGTGATGCTGACACAAAACCCTACACGAACACTATGCAATAGAATGAAAGAACATTACCCCATGTCTCCCCCCGCAGCCGCCTTCCCTCTCTCTTTACCCCCAGCCACATGATGTCTTCGACGATACTGTCTCATACCGAACGTAAATGAACTGTGAAAAAGACTCTATGAATCGAAAATGGAGACCCTATATGTACTTTTCCTTGTTTTCTCATATGTTTTGTAGCACAAGAAAATCTTCAATAAAAACTAATTTAAAACAACAACAGCACAGTAATAGCAGAGCTATTTTGGTACTCAGAGGCTACCAAGAGGTGGCTTTCCCCAGCATTCATCATCTCCTGAAGCCATTCTGGACATGGTACTCATTAAACTTTTTCCACGCATGAACTCCAGTCCATAACATCATGCAGCAGCGTGCATTCAAAAGAGCAGAAGAACAGCAAGATTAGTCCGAAAGCCTGTCTAGTCCAGTGTCCTGTTTTCCCACAAACCGGAGGCTTCTGGAAAGCACAGGACATGCGCATAACAGCCCTCTTCTGCTGTTGTCCCCCAGCGACGAATATTTAGAGACATCACTGCTTTTGACCAGGAAGGTAACATACAGCCAGCATGACTTGTAGCCATTGATAGACTTCTTCTCCAAGCATTTCCCTAATCCCTTTTAATGCTGTGTGTACAAGCACTGATCACATCTTGTGGCGGTTAATTCCATAAATTAACTAAGCACTGTGTGAACACGGTCTGTCCTGAAGCTCCCAGAATTAAAATTCATCAGATGATCCAGGGATCTGGTGTTTGAGAGAGACAGGCAGGCAGAGATAGAGACCTTCTCCTTCTGGCTGAGAGTGAATCCTCAACTTGTATGGGTACAATTCCGCTTTTCTATTAAAAGAATACTCAAAATAGCCCACACACTTAGCACGCACACACAAATGCAATATAAAAACACTAGAATTTTATATTGACTACAACAATATAGCAATATAGCAAGAACAACAATGTGTTCCACAGCTGCTGCTTCTTTTACTGTACAGTGGACACTCAGGTTGCGAATGTAATCTGTGTGGGATGCACGTCCGCAACCCACAGCGCCCGCAACCTGCTGTGGCATGTCTGCGCACACGCAGGTTGTGATTCGGTGCTTCTACACATGCGCAAAGTGCGATTTAGCGCTTCTGCGCATGCATGACTGCCGAAACCCGGAAGTAACCCATTCCGGTACTTCTGGGTTTCAGCGGTCTGCAACCCGAAAAAAAGCAACCTGAAGTGTCTGTAACCCAAGGTATGACTGTATCCAGCCCTGAAACATTTCTGGAACTAGGATTTTCCAAAGGATCTCCACAAAAGAGTGTGTTCCTTTTGCAGTCATCTAAAGGCAATTACTCTACAGTGACATTGCAAGGGGAAAGCACTTTGCCACATCAGAGAGAGAGAGAGAGAGAGATCACTTTTGGATTTCCACGCTCAGTGGACAATTTGATTTCAATACATAATGATAACAATAGTAGCAGCAACCACAGGACTTTGATGCACACTCTTTGGATGCTTCATGATTCAACATCAAATAGTTTAACTTAATTTTACATTTCTATCCCACTTTTCCACCAATGTGCTGAAGGCGGCATACATAGTTCTCCTCTTCCCAACTTGATTCACACAACAATCCTGCGAAGTAGGTTAGGCTGAGAGTAAATGACTGGCCCTCAGTCACACATTGAGCTTCCTGGCTGAGAGAAGATATGAACCGTGGTTTCCCAAATCTTAGTCTAGCACTCTAATCACTACACCACACTCATACAATGGATATAAGAAATGCACAATGGGAATAAAGAAAATGGACTAGACTTCACAAAGGAAGAGAGTTTGCCATTCATTCCCCCATTCCAAGAAGATGCTTATCTATAAAAACAGTAGGTATGCCTCTCTGCCTGTTTGACCACTCATGGTGATATTTACAGAAGCACAAATGCACCAATTAAGCTTGTCAAAGGGACATTTTGCTGTTTTCCAAGGTATGAAGTCATACCTTTTGAACAGGGAGAAACGTTAGAGCAAATAATAATTACACTGCCAGGAAGGGAGTTTAGCTTAATGAGCCATGGATAACCCTTAGGCAACATTCTTCAGAAGGACCCCAAATAAAAGGGACTGCGAGACATTGCTGCAGAACGGTTTGTACATTTCTATTACTTGCTGTTGGACAATAAACTTGAAACAACCCTCATGCGCAGGAATGGTTTAGCTCCTCTGAATGCTGCACTCAAAGACCCTGTGCCCTTTCACCTTCCGGCATTCCCTGCTGGTTGAAACTAAGTCCACTGTAACACTCCGCAAGGAAGGCAGCATGAGGATTTCCATCACAAGGCTGCCATATCTCAAATTCCAAGGGTGGGTTGCCGACGTTGGCAGAAGGCACACCAGCAAACCTCAGGCTTGCAGGATTTCCTTTGCTTTTTGCCAAATGAGCCAGGTACAAAACTTAGAATTAAAAAAGAAGAAGAGTTTGGATTTGATATCCTGCTTTATCACTACCCTAAGGAGTCTCAAAGCGGCTAACAATCTCCTTTCCCTTCCTCCCCCACAACAAACACTCTGTGAGGTGAGTGGGGCTGAGAGACTTCAAAGAAGTGTGACTAGCCCAAGGTCACCCAGCAGCTGCATGTGGAGGAGCAGGGAATCAAACCCAGTTCACCAGATTATGAGTCTACCGCTCTTAACCACTACACCACACTGGCTCCAAGAACTCCAAGCCCGGGAAATTTGTTTTGAGTAGCATAACTCCTCTTCCACAACCCGGCTTGCCCATATTACTAGGCCGTGGTTGGTTTAAGACAAGGCAGATTTAAAAACACTACAAGTTTCCCCCCACAGATGATCATACAAACCATGGCTAATATTTCCAAAGTTTGGTTTGTTTGCCAGCTGCTCTTGCCTCATTCCTTTGTAGAATCCAGGGTGGGGCTGGACTCCCAAGGGACACCAGGCCACAGTTAAACAACAACAGTTACAACAACAAACCATGGCTTCAGATCATGGTTTGGTTGGCAGTAAACAAACCATTGTTAAGCCACTAGTTTGCACATTACCATACCATATGCTGTGGCTTAGTGTCATTTGCGAATCAGGCAAAATCAGAATCAGGCCTTGGCTTTCTTCATTTCAGTTGTATAATTGGGGAGGGAAGGAATCATTTTATCATGGCCATTTGTTCCAACAATTGAATGGATGTCAGAAATCCTTGTTGATCTACAGCAAATAACTCATAGAACTATCAGTACATCTCGATCTACTTCCTGCCTATCCCTGAAATATAGTGTTTTAAAAAGTAAAGAAGCCAGAACACATAAAAGTTAAGCTCTAACATGCAACTGTTAAAGCATAAAGTTCAACTACAAAATCAAAATTTGAGAGAAGGCAAGTCGGATCAGCACCTCGAGGGCATCATTTCAGCTCATAGGATGGGTTGTCTCTTCTTTGAGAAAGAGAAAAATCCTACACAAGCAGCATATGCAGGTTTCCCTGTGTCTGCATCCAGTCTTATGCATATTTACTGGGAAGTAAATTCCACTGAGTTGAATGGGACTTAAAGGTAAAGGTAAAGGGACCCCTGACCATTAGGTCCAGTCGCAGACGACTCTGGGGTTGCAGCGCTCATCTCGTTTTATTGGCTGAGGGAGCCGGCGTACAGCTTCCGGGTCATGTGGCCAGCATGACTAAGCCGCTTCTGGCGAACCAGAGCAGCGCACGGAAGCGCGGTTAACCTTCCCGCCGGAGCGGTACCTATGTATCTACTTGCACTTTTGATGTGCTTTCGAACTGCTAGGTTGGCAGGAGCAGAGACCGAGCAACGGGAGCTCACCCCATCGCGGGGATTTGAACCGCCGACCTTCTGATCGGCAAGTCCTAGGCTCTGTGGTTTAGACCACAGCACCACCCGCGTCCCTTACCCCTAGGTAAATGCCCATAGAGTTGCAAACACAGAGCTGTAGAATATCACACCCAAACTAAATGCAAAGCCACTCATACAATAAGCAATTGCATGAAACGCTCTAAAGAAATAAATAGCAGCCACAGGGGGGAAGGATCAGGACCCCAGCATGGGCAATAGATGTCTTTAACCCTTTGGCCCCCCCACTGAAGTCGCAATTCAGATTAGTCCCTCCCACACCTGCTATTTGTTTTGGAAATAACGCTCCTACTGATGCAAATAGGAGATGCAACACACACACCCCTCACCCTGGATCAGGACCATGATAGGATCAAAGGGTTAAAGTCCCCCCTCTTCAGCTCTGTGTCTGGGTTACTGTTCAGATCTCCCTCCCTTTTACACCTGCTAGGAACTTTTCCCAAAACCATTCAGGCAACTAGCAATTAACATCTCATTCAGTCGCAGCCCTCAGGGAGAAGGCTATGTGGCCTCCCTGACATGCTAGATTTTTGCGTGCAGGGATTTTTATGTTGCACAAAGAGGTATTCCATCGTGTCAGCTCCCATTTATAATGTCAAGGGGCATAGCAGACACAGGTTTACCACCTCAGAGTTAGGCCTCTACTAATATTATTTCATTTATTTATTCATTACATTTAACCTTTATCTGTTAAGGATCTCAAGATTGAATGCATGGTTCTCCTCCTCCCCATTTCATCCTCAGAACAACCCTGTGAGGTAGGTTAGGCTAGGAGACAGTGAGTGGCCCAAGCTCACCCAGTGAGCTTCATGGCTGCGTTGGGATTCGAACCCTGCTCTCCCAGGAATATTGTGTGTTTAAGCACCACAGTCTGCTGAGGCCTTTAAGAAGCTTACAAAATGACTGAGGAGGTGATTATTATTTTATTATTTTATTTTTTTAAAAAAAAATACAATGAAGGCTGTGTTGTGCTCTAAATGATACGATCTGAAATGTGGTTCAATTGCTTGTTCAGACCAGGTCTAGGCTAAGATTCAATTTCCTACCAACTTTGGCTCAGATCTTATCCTAGTAGTAACACCACTGAGTTCTAAGTGGCCATCCACACATTGCTGGAGGAATCAGTTCAGCAGCAACAGTATTGATTTCTTTAACAAGGTGGCAAAAAGAAAATACTGTTTCAGACCCTCCAAGTGTCCCTGTTTTCCAGGGACAGTCCTGGATTTACAATAGCTGACCCAGTTTCTGATTTGATCCCAGAATGCCGCATTTTTCCTTAGCATGTCCCTATTTTTACCCGAGAAATGTTGGAGGGTATAGAGTTCTGCGACGCCCGAGCCAAGGAGATAAGTAACTATACAACATTTAGATGACATCTGAAGGCAGCTCTGTAGAGCAGCGGTTCTCAACCTGTGGGTCCCCAGATGTTGTTGGACTACAACTCCCATCATCCCTGAGCTCTGGCCTTGCTAGCTAGGGATGATAGGAGTTGTAGTTCAACAACATCTGGGGACCCACAGGTTGAGAAAGGCTGCTGTAGAGGGAAGGGGTTTTTTTAATGCTTCATGTTTTATTGTGGTTTTTATATATGTTAGAAGCTGCCCAGAGTGGCTGAAGCAACCCAGTCAGATGGGTGGGGTAATGGTGGTGGTGAATAGGGCATCCCTCTTTTCATCAGGCAAACGTTGGCGGGTATGCAAATATCTGTGTGGATCAGAATGTTCTTCATGAAAGTTATTAATGGGAAGACAAATGCTCCTCACCAGGGAGAGCATTGCATAAGTAGGGAAGCCCCATTGAGGAGGCCTTGTCATTAATCAACAGTGGCTGGTCAGCCACCCTCAGCACAAACAGGGCCTCCTCTGCAGATAATAGGGCCTGAAATGATTGATAAAGGACAGTCCTCTATAAAGGTACACATGGCCACTGTACTCAAATTGCCCAAGTTTCTCCATGTACAGTCATACCTCATGTTACGTTTGCTTCATGTTACGTTTTTTCAGGTTGCATCCCACGGTGACTAGAAGGGTTACTTCTAGGTTTTGCTGCTTGCGCATGTGCACAAGCGCCAAATCACACCGCAAACCTGCGCAGATACGGCGCTTCAGGTTGCGGGCTTTTCATGTTGCGAACGGGCCTCCGGAATGGATCCTGTTCGCAACCAGAGGTACCACTGTGTTGTTGTTGTTGTTAGAATTTATATACCACGCTATACCCAGGGGTGTCAGAGCAGTTCACAAAATAAAATCAAGCTATAAAACCACAAAATACAGAGCACGTGGCTGGTTGGCTGTGAAACAAAACACTGGGATGTTTCAGCAAGTCACACTTGGCTCGATTCTTTGTAGAAGTTGTTTTATAGGCGGCCTACTCTTTGAAAAGCCATTTTAATGACTCACAGCCGTTGCCATTAGAGGTGACTTTGGGCACTTTTCAAAAGATAAACATTTCCAAGCATTTTCTTGGGACGCATTTTTGAGAACTGCACATGCAGGTACCGAGATTCTTCTTTCTCACCATCTGTCTGCAGTCAAAGTGAGAAGAGAGAGGCGAAGAACGAGAACTTTTTGCAATCAGAGTTTGGAATTTTTTTAAATGATGGTGTTGTGTGTGTGTGTGTGGTTTTTCTCCCAACAACAACCCTTTCTTTAGAAATTGGTCTTCAAGCAAGGAAGCCTGACACTCCCTGTGTGACAGATTTTGCCTAGCCTGCAGGCACTTTTGACTTTTCCATGAATGCTGCTAATATTCTACAGACATCCCCATCCAGAGGGACTTTTTTGGCAGAGCTGGCAAAGGAGAAGCAACTCTTGGGGATGAAACTGAAAAAGAAAGCAATGTTTTAATGAAGGGAAATGAGGCTACTTGCAAGGAAATAATGTCACCTTCTTAAAAAGTAGGGATACCCTAACAGCCTGCAACTCTCATAATTTAAACCCTGTTTTCCCCCACCCCACAAAAAACATTTTTTTTGCCAAGAAATGATTTGAGTAAAAACAGAAAAACAGTCAAAACAGGCAGAAGAGGGAATGACTAATAACCTCTTCTCTGAGGATTCAAATCATGCTTACTCTGAGGCAAGACTCTTAATCCATGCCTGGAGGGGAAGCCCGGCTTAGCATATGAAAGGGTTAACCAGATAGCAATTTGTCCATTGCCTCTCTATTAATATCAGTCACCAACTTAGCACTCAGCACCTTTTCCAAGCAGTCACCCTCCAGCTACAAGTGGCGCCATCAACAAACCAGATGGGATCTCCCCTCTGTTTTCTTTTCATAAACTCTTGAAAATTCATTGCAAAGCCCCCCTACCCTTAGTAATGAATTTTCGAGAGTTTATTAAAAAGTCTCTTCCTTCTCCCTGCCACCACTTCACCCCAAAGGAAGAAGGGAAAGAAGGCAAATGTTTATTTTGTAAAAAAATAAAAAATAAAAAAATGACAGTGCTTAAAGGGGTTGAAAGATGGTGTTTCCATCTGGATTTCTGGAGGTCGTGTATTTTTGTTAATAACAACCAAATCTACTACAGAAAGGGCTAGGAGAAAATGAATTTGACTTGTCTAAAGGACAAGAGTTGAACTGAATAAGAAGTACACAGAAGCTGATGTGGTGGTGATGGGGAGAAACAAACTAAATTGTAGATCTCTAGGTAAAGGTAAAGGATAAAGGGACCCTTGACCATTAGGTCCAGTCGTGACCGACTCTGGTGTTGCGGCACTCATCTCGCTTTATTGGCCGAGGGAGCCGGCGTTTGTCCACAGACAGCTTCCGGGTCATGTGGCCAGCATGACTAAGCCGCTTCTGGCGAATCAGAGCAGTGCACGGAAACGCCGTTTACCTTCCCGCTGGAGTGGTACCTGTTTATCTACTTGCACTTTGACGTGCTTTTGAACTGCTAGGTGGGCAGAAGCTGGGACAGAGCAACGGGAGCTCACCCCGTCACGGGGATTCGAACCACCAACCTTCTTATCGGCAAGTCCTAGGCTCTGTGGTTTAACCCACAGCGCCACCCGCGTCCAAAATAAGCAGCTGTCCCATATGGGGATTGAACCTGCAACCTTGACGCTATCAGCACCACGTTCTGGCCAACTGAGCTATCCAGGTGTGATTAAATGTCTCTCAGTCTTAACCATCTTCCATTTGTAATATGGGCATAAATAATACAGCTCTACGACACTGAGTTGTAGTATGAGTTACCAAGGTATTGTATGTGATGGCCTGAACAGAAATGTAAGGAAGATCCACACCAGACGTTCAAAGCGCATTCAACGCACATTTTAATCGCATCATTTCTCTCCAACAATCCTGGGACCTGAAGTTTCCCCCTCACAGAGCCACGATTTGCAGCACTCTTAAACTACAGGTCCCAGGATTAGTTAGCGGTAGTCACATGTCCATCAAATTTGCTTTAAATCTATGGCGTGGACTATTGGCAGCTCAATAAGCTTCTTGTTTTTGCAGCTTGCAAACAGTCTGGTGCAAAGCTAGTGGACTGCATTCAGCTTGATGGGTGTACCTGCAGTCTCAGAGGAAGCAGGAGAAGTAATCTACTGTTATACACAAGCATGTCTATATAGCTGTCAGATAACCTCCCCACCCGCCTTGAGTATACAATCTGGACCAGACCTCAAGAATTCACTGGCAGGAAACATCATTTCTGGTAAGAGGTCACATTTCCAGCCTGGGTCCACTAGGCTACCATTGATAAAGATGACTGCTTCAGGATGTGAAGGTTATTTTTTTCTTACCTCTCTCCCTGCCTGTCAACCTGGAATCTCCCTGATTCCTACCATAACATGTGAAATTGAAGCAGCCTGGACAGCAGTGGGCTTCGTGCTGGACCAGATGTTTGCAAGGCCTAGAATCACATAGGCCAAACACTCCAGGTGATTATTCACGCCCAGTTGTTGCCAGTGTGGGATAGTGGTTAGAGCATCAGACTAGGACCTGGGAAAGCAGGGCTCAAATCCTCTTTCAGTCATGAATCTCACATTGGGGCCCTCACTGCCTCTCGGCATAACCTGCCTCACAGGGTTGTTGTGGGGATTAAATGAGGGGACGCAGAACCATGTTGCGCTACCCTGAGCTTGTTGGATAAAAGGTGGGAGAGAAATGGAATAAATAAACACATTATTCCCTTCTGGGTGATGATCAGTGGCAAGGACGTCTACCTTTTACTCCTCCCGTGCAATTCCAAAACCTCTAAACCAACTTTTGCCAGTCTGGTGCCTTCTAGGTGTTTGGACAACAGGCCCAGCCAACTGCATTTCCACTGTGGCATAAGAAGCAACTTACCATGGCAAACAGACCCTCCAAGTGTCCCTATTTTCCAGGGACAGCCCCAGCTTTATAGAAGCCATCCTGGTTTCTGATTTGATCAAGGAATGTCCCATTTTCCCTTAAAAGGTAAAGGGACCCCTGACCATTAGGTCCAGTCATGACCAACTCTGGGGTTGCAGTGCTCATCTTGCTTTATTGGCCAAGGGAGCCGGCGTACAGCTTCCGGGTCATGTGGCCAGCATGACTAAGCCGCTTCTGGCGAACCAGAGCAGCGCACGGAAATGCCGTTTACCTTCCCTCCGGAGCAGTACTTATTTATCTACTTGCACTTTGACATGCTTTCGAACTGCTAGGTTGGCAGGAGCAGGGACCGAGCAATGGGAACTCACCCCGTCGCGGGGATTCGAGTTGCCGACCTTCTGATCGGCAAGTCCTAGGCTCTGTGGTTTAACCCACAGCGCCACCCGCGTCCCTGCGCCATCTGCCATTTTCCCTTAGGCATTCCTATTTTCATCAGAGAAATGACGGAGGGTATGGAGTTATGCAACCCCCAAGTCAAGGAGATAAGTAACTGTATAAGCTTTAGAAGACATCTGTATATGGAAGTTTTTAAATGTTTAATGTTTTATTATGTCTTTATATATGTTGGAAGCTGCCCAGTGTGGCTGGGGCAACCCAGTCAGATGGGCGGGGTATAAATAATAAAATTCTTGTTGTTGTTGTTTGTTTGTTTGTTGTTGTTGTTGTTGTTGTTAAGAATATCCCTATTTTCACTGGAGAAATGTTGGAGGGCATGATGGTAATGAAGATGGGAGCACTTGAAGCAGAACGAACAAACTATACAGCATTTTGAACACTAGCTGCCCAATGAACTCACAATCTCACTTGTTCCATTTTGCTTTAATGTTATAGTTGGCCTTCTAACAGTTGAAGAACATCCTGGCTCCTTATCTTCAGATCCTTGTGCTGCAAAAAGTGTGTTAAACAACTTCCCGCGTTTCCTTCTATAGGCATTTACATTTGGCCAATCAATCTGATTAGAACAGAAACAGAGGAAACCAATTTATGTGGGTGGCTTTGTTCCTTCAAGTTATGGCCTATTATCTCCCCCAGCCTGTGTTTACGGAATGCCATGGTTAACGTTGCCCAGATGCTCTATCTGTGGGAAACCTAGAAACCACACAATACTGGCCTACGGTGTTTTCCAAACTCGGAGCCGCCTTATCCTACGCTTGCTGGGCTCTGTTTGTGTAGACTTGGGCTTTTCCCACAGAAAAGGGTGTGCTGTCAGTTAGGCCTGGGCCGAGATATCATTGCTACAGATGTTTGTATGTCTTGCTTGGGGCCTCTTAGCAGCCTCTCAGCAAACATATTGGAACAAAATGATATTGGGGTGAGAGATGGGGTGGGTGTGTTGGCAGCCCTTCTGCCAAAATGTAGTTAAAGCGAGAAGCTGGGGAATGAAGAGCCAGAATAAGTGACAAAGCCAGACAGGAGCAGTTTTTCCCAGCACCCTGAGCAAGCTACAGTTCCCAGGATTCTTTAAGAGGAAAAGAAAAATGCTTTAAACACGTGGTGTGTGCACAGATTAGTTCACTGGCTTCACTGGGTCTGATGAAAGGTCTCATTTTTTTCCTGGTGTGCAACAGGTGTGCTACTTGTGAAGGCTTTTATGTGATGTGAAGACTGCAATGTGCCAATGAAAGGCTTTGTCATTAGAATTTCTACCTGCCGTATAGCACAGGAGGCCTGTCAAAGAAAAGGTAGTTGCGGGGATATGTTTATCCCCCTCCCACCGCTGTATCAGCGTCTACAGAGTTTCATTTGCACAGAAAGCAGCATTTCATACCTAAAAGTCATACAAAAGAGCTGGTGAGGTTCAATTCCCAAAATAACAAGGTCCTTGTATTCCCTTCCCGGAGCTACAATTTCCAGAGTTCCTTGTGATGAGGGATTGTTAAACAACTCTGGAAAATGTGGCTCTCGGAGGGCAATAAGGGTCACCTAAAAACTCTCCGCCCCCTTAACCAGTGTTGTTGTTTTTTAAGGGAAAAAAGGTGCCGGGACTCACCATAAAGTTGTTAAAGTGGCACACTTCTAAAATTTGGGGGGGCAGGGTGCTGGTACGATATGATACGATACTATACAATAATCTTTATTGTCATTGTCCCATACAGAACAACGAAATTGAAGATCTACATCAGACATTCAGAAACCAACAAGCCTGCTATCCCAGCTATCCCAGCCTGGTTAGCCCCCTAAAAGCTCTGATACCCCATAATTAAATACAATATACTCCAACTGAGACTACCTTACACTGCGTTTAAAACCAAAATCACATTTGAATAGAAACTGTTTCTCAGGCAGCTAGTCCTAGTCTTTATAACCCTGTACCTTGTTCCAGAAGGCAGAAGCTGAAAGAGACCATTTCCGGAGTATCCCCAGGGGGGAAAAGCCTTTCCCTTAACAAACTACATGACCCAGAATTCTTTGGGGGAAGCCATGACTGTTTAAAGTGGTATCATGGTTCTTTGAAAGTGTGGTGTACATGTGACCTAGATAGCAAAAAGCAGAGAAATAATTGTGTATGGTATGTGCAATAATTGTGGGTGCATGTGGGTGCGTGTAATAACTACTACAACCTCAGGCTTCTTATGTGGTATGCAAGGGGACTGCATTTAAGACCTGGGTGTTAGATGCTGCACCAAGAAGCCACCTGTTCCCAGTCTGGAAGAGGACCACAGCATGGAAGTCGCTCTCCCTTACCCTCATCCTGCTCACACCGCCGCCACATTTTCCTTGCTGGATCACAAAAAGCAGCATTTAGCTCATACTGCCATTTCTCTAGCGAGTGTTGTCCTTTCTGAATGTATCAAAGAGCCAGCACCCGTGCTAATTTATAGGAAGCACAAAAATCCTTTTTGCCCTGAACATTTTAATTTTGTTACCCTTGACATCTGTGGTGGCAACTTTTGCACTGTAGGGTTGTTTCTGCTTCAGTGTTTCGAGTTGATTTGGCTGAGCGAGTGAAAGAAAAGAAACCACCACGTTGCAAACTTTGAGGTTTGGTGCTTATTGTTCAGCTTCTACACTCATGTCTTTTCTAGGGTGACTAGCTTGCAACCAAGAAAAGCGGTGTGCTAATTTGCTTGAGTCAGTAACAAGATGTGACTGTCCTATTAACTGTTTCCGATAATTTGACACTATATTTAACTATAATTAAATATCATTTTTTCCAAAAAGAGTGAAAACCGCTTAAAACAACTTCTTTTTGGAACACAGCCATCCCTTTGAAAAAGAATCTGCCGGCCTTCGTAAATTTAGTGTGTGTGTGTGTGTGTGTGTGTGTGTGTGAGTGAAATGTGTTAGGGGAAAAAATGCAGAATATGCAAAAGCTGTTATGCATTTTGGGGGCAATCCATGGTGAATTAAATGCTTAACTCTTGCTGACATCAGTGGGACTCTGAGCACTTAACTGCTTTGGGTCATTGTCTTCTTTGATTATTAACCTCCAGGACAAAGAGTTCTCAAGCTCTGGTATTCAAAGGAGGTTATGGGGCTAAGCACTGGCTCACAGCAAGCTCTTTGCTGGGCTTATTCAGGGAATCCAATGTGGTTCTTTTAGTTCCTTAAAAGGAGCAGCTTCCTCTACCACATGGGGTGTGTGGTATTCATATATTTATAAAAACCTGAGTCACGTTTAGCTAGTACAGTGCTAAAAGAGCCATACAAATTAAGGATTTATTTATTTATTTTTTAAAAGCATCATTACTAAACAAATATCAAATTAAGCAAAACAGTCTGCAAAATCATATCGGTCAAAAGTTAACCTAAGCCTACACTAATTCAAGATATGTGACGCAGCAACTTTAATAATAATAATAATTGTTGTTGTTGTTGTTGTTTTAGTTGTACCCCACCTATCTGACTGGGTTGCCCTAGCCGCTCTGGGCAGCTTCCAGCATATACAAAAACATAATAAAACATTAAACATTTCCCCTTTGTTGTAACTTTGCTGAAGCTAATCAGGTCTAGTAGGCCAAGTCATTGTTTGTCTGAGAAAGCACATACATAGGAGCTGAATCAGTAAAGTGCCTTGAATTTTATGATGGGCCGGGGGGAAGTGGAGCTATAAACACTATTGCATATCCTAGGAACAGCGGCGCAGAAAACCTAGCAGCATGGGGATTTCAGGCTTCCTAGAGAAGAGTAGTAACAACAACAACAACAACAACAACAACAACAACAACAACAACAACAACATCTAGCTGGGTTTCCCCAGCCGATGTTTTCACACGGCACAGAAAAGTTTTTCGTAAGTCTCAAATTGATGGACAATGACTGAAACTGAACATTGCAAGATTCAGGACAGCAGGCAGTGATGTCCACTAGATGACTATAAAGATGATAAAGCTATCAGCTACTGGCGATGATGACAAAGCTTTGGAAACTGCAGGGCGAGTGTTCTTGTATTCAAATCCTACTTGCGGGTTTCCCACAAGCATCTGGTTGGCCACTGTGAGAACAGTCCGCTGGACTAGATGGGCCATTGGCCTGGCTCACCTTATATTATTGTGGTCTTATGACCTAGAGAGCAGAGACGTGCACTGGTAGCTCTTCGGGGAGTGAGTGGGTGCCACCACTGGGAAGTCCCTGGCTGGTTCCTATTCCGGCATTTATTCTATATGTCAGGGGTCAGCAAACTTTTTCAGCAGGGGGCCGGTCCACTGTCCCTTAGACCTTGTGGGGGGGGGCGGACTATATTTTGGGGGGGAAATATATGACTGAATTCATATGCCCCACAAATAACCCAGAGATGCATTTTAAATAAAAGGACACATTCTACTCATGTAAAAACACGCTGATTCCCGGACCATCCGTGGGCCAGATTTAGAAGGCGATCGGGCCGGATCCTTAGTTTGCCTGCCTACGCTATATGTGGAGGAGGCTGCTCACACCATTCTTCTTGAGTTGAGGGGGAAGATCTAGAGAGGGGTGTTGTAATCATGTTTGTTTGTTTTTTTAATGACAATGTTTATTGTTTGGCCATAAAAAATGTTACTTGACGAAACCTTTAAAAAGCAAGCAAACAAAACCGGACAACTAAATTTCTTAGCACAGTCAAAAAACAACAACAACTCCCCCCCCCAAAAAAATAGTTATTCTCTCATTTCTCCATCTTCTTCTTCTTCTTCCACACCCCTTATATAAAGGACATTATTGCACCTTATCAGAACTTCACCAAGGTGTCCAGATAATGCACCATCAATATATTCTTCTGTATTTGCAAGCTGCATGTTCATGTAGCCATCCACGGAGACGAGGTAGCCTTTGTATTCCATCCCCCACTTCAGCTTCACCATCACTGGCTTCCCAGTCAGCCCGTTTAGGAAGGGCTTGGGATTGAGAGGCAGACTCATAACAACCAGACCAACCTAAGGGCGGCTGCGGCAACAAAAAAATTACTCGCAGGCCGTGTTGTAATCATGTTGAGCTGAACATGTTTTCAGCCTTCCTTGTGACTGGGGGATCTTGTGCTATCAAAATGGGGACTATATCTACCTTGAGCTATGTGGTGTACTGGTTGGTGTTAGACTAGGACCTGGGAAGCCAGGGTTCATATCCCCACACAGCTGTTAAGTTCACTGGGTGATCTTGGCCACTGTCTCCCAGCCTAAGCTACCCCACAGGGTGGCTGAGAAGATAAAATGAGGAGTGGGTTTGAGCTTCTTGAAGGAAAATGGGATACAAATGGAAAAGGTGGTGATGAAGATGAGGATGATGTGTAGTGATATGTCATTTTGTCAAGATATTCTTCTTGCCTGAGCATCGTATGTACTATTATTTATTAAATAATATTTGTGTCCCATCCTTCCAGCAGAAAATTCAGGGAATTTGTCCCTCCCTACTCTCCTGTTTGGACGCCGGTGGCACTGTGGATTAAACCACAGAGCCTAGGACTTGCCGATCAGAAGGTCGGCGGTTCAAATCCCTGTGACGGGGTGAGCTCCTGTTGCTCTGTCCCTGCTCCTGCCAATTTAGCAGTTTGAAAGCACGTCAAAGTGCAAGTAGATAAATAGGTACCACTCCGGCGGGAAGGTAAACGGCATTTCCGTGCGCTGCTCCGGTTCGCCAGAAGCGGCTTAGTCATGCTGGTCACATGACCCAGAAGGCTCCCTCGGCCAATAAAGCGAGATGAGCGCCGGCCTTTCTCCTGGGCATGGTAGGCCAATTGGTGTCAAGGAAAGATAGGACGTTCCTTATGTATGCTACAACAGCAGCAAGAGTTCTTTTAGCAAAGTATTGGAAGACACAAGAACTACCCACGCTGGAAGAGTGGCAGACGAAGGTGATAGACTATATGGGACTGGCTGAGATGACTGGCAGAATCCGTGACCAAGGAAAAGAGACGGTGGAAGAAGATTGGAAGAAATTTAAAATTTATCTTAAGAACTGTTGTAAAATTGATGAGTGCTAAAATGTTATGGGTAATGTAAAACAGAATTGCAGTGATAAATAATTGGGTAAGAGAAAAGGATTAAAGAAAGTGAATCATAAGTAATTGAAATTAGGGGTTGCTGGAAAAGTTTAAAACAGGGATGCAGAAAAGGGAGGTACGGGGAAGTCGTTGAAATAAGGTTTAAGAAAAAGAGGTTATGAAATTATATGTGTTTGTATGTTTGTTTGTTTGTGTATTGTCAGTTGTGTTGTGTTTTAATATATGTTGGAAAATTAATAAAAAATTTATTCAGAAAAAAAAATAAAAAAAAAATAAAGCGAGATGAGCGCTGCAACCCCAGAGTCGGTCACGACTGGACCTAATGGTCAGGGGTCCCTTTACCTTTACTCCCATTTATCCTCACCAGATCCTTGTGAGATGGTCTAGGAGGGAGACAGTAATGGATACAACGTCACCGTCGTGACTGAGGAAGAATTTGAAGAGAGGTCTCACCAGGCTACGTCCAGCATGTTATCCGTCTTAACACCTGTCGCAAACTGGTAACTAAAAATGTCTTCCTAGGAGGGCCAGCAACCCATGTGTTTTTAATACAGTCCTTGAGGAAGGGAGCCCTGGCCAATTGCTTATTCTCTGGCACATGGACACATTTTTCACATCAATGTTCCCTCTTTCAAGGCAATTGCTTCTCTCTCCTTTACATAATGGTTCCTGCCATGTGAACTGCACATGCATGGTAAATATGGGAAACCACCGCATGGTAGAATTTCCTGTTTTGGCAAGGCTGCATGACTAACACAAGTAAGTTGAACAGTTTGCATTAAGCCACAGGTCATGGCATCACAATGTTCTGGGGCGGGGAGATGCTAAACTTAACAAAAATCCAAACAGATGAAATGCACTTGGTAGACAGTGCTAAGGTTTTGTCTTTAGATTCCAAAAGTGTTCTGAGTTGATTTAGAATTATAGCAATATTCCACCCACCCACCCAATTGCCCAGTCAAACCATTTTTAATTTGTCTTGTCTGCTAGCAAGTATCTCAGTGTCTGATGAGTGGGAAGGAATGAGAGATCCTGTCCAAGTTCTGAGCCAACAGATGGTTGCTTCACCGGGCATATATGTTACATCAGTGTATTAGGTAGCAAGGAAGATATTCCACTCTGCCTGGCCACAGAGGCAGATCTGAGATGTTGTGATTGACTTTTAAAATCTCTGTAGATATTCCTATACTCCTTTTGTGGCAGCAGTGGTGGGACAGAGAATGTAGAATCATTTAAAGTTGTACCATTTCACTTCAGTGATGAAAACCACAGTCATTCAACCTGGCCAGCTTGTGATAAACACTAAAATATTGCTTGGTTTTGGGAGTGGGTCAATGAACCAACAGCAGGAAGGGATTTTTAAAATAAAACCGCAAGAATCCTGTTCAGGAGGTTGCATCTTTAAAACTGCCCACAGATATCTGAGAGGCAGGCAATATCGTTAGGTGGCATCCAAGCACAATTCAAAGTGTTGGTCTGAGCTTTAAAGCCCTAAACGGCCTCAGTCCAGTATACCTGAAGGAGCATCTCCACCCCCATCGTTCAGCCCGGACACTAAGGTCCAGCACCGAGGGCCTTCTGGCGGTTCCCTCACTGCAAGAAGCGAAGTTACAGGGAACCAGGCAGAGGGCCTTCTCGGTAGTGGCACCCGCCCTGTGGAAAGCCCTCCCACCAGATGTCAAAGAGAACAACAACTACCAGACTTTTAGATGACATCTGTAGGCAGCCCTGTTTAGGGAAGCTTTTAATGTTTGATGGACTACAGTATTTCAATATTTTGTTGGAAGATGCCCAGAGTGGCTGGGGAAACCCAGCCAGATGGGTGGGGTATAAATGAGTTGTTGTTGTTGTTGTTGACAGTCAGTATGGTTAGAGTGCCAGACTAGGGCCTGGGAGACCAGAGTTCAAATCACCACTCAGCCATTAAGCTTACTGGCTGACCTTGAGCCAGTCACTGTCTCTCAGCCTAAACTACCTCACAGGGTTGTTGTGGGGATTTAATGAGGAGGGGGAGGAAAAAAACCATGAATGCAACCTTGATCTCCTTGGAGAAAATGGTGAGATTTAATTTCAATAATTAAAATAAGTGTGCATGCACACGAAAGCTCATACCAGTAACTAACTTAGTTGGTCTCTAAGGCGGTACTGGAAGGATTTATTATTATTATTATTATTATTTGTTTTGTTTTGTTTTGTTTTGTTTTAAAATAATACATATTTCCCTTGCCATCCTATTATTGCATCCTGGGTCTGCCCCCTGGCGTGCTAGCTCCTTCCATACTATTTGTTAGTTGATCTATCACAATGGTCAATCTGTTACAATTCAGGAAACACAGGCCATTTCCACACCTTAAGCAGTTCTTGTTCCAATGAGCTTTGCAATGCAAATGCAAAACCCACATTGGCTAGAGTGTTCATTTGCATTACAAACATTCCTCCTCCACTTTTGCCTATGTGTGAATAATCATAAGTGGTGAATGTAGGCAGCCACAGAGAAAAGCAGCTTAGAGTTTTTGCGCCCCTCTGCTGAAAATGGCTTCAGGGCGAGTGACTTCTGTTGTGCTTTAGCAGCCACTTATCCAAGTATTCATAAGCCTAGAGGCTTCTCAGCTTTAACATGTTATTACCAGGCACTTCCACACAGGGAAGTTTATTGCGGACTTGGCAATAAACTTGGATTGCTTGTACAGTACACCCAAATTTTGCTTTAGCATCCACACAATATTGTCCTTTCAAAATGTCTGTTGTTGTTGTTGTTGTTTAGTCGTTTAGTCGTGTCCAACTCTTCGTGACCCCATGGACCAGAGCATGCCAGGCACTCCTGTCTTCCACTGCCTCCCGCAGTTTGGTCAAACTCATGCTGGTAGCTTCGAGAACGCTGTCCAACCATCTCGTCCTCTGTCGTCCCCTTCTCTTTGTGCCCTCCATCTTTCCCAGCATCAGGGTCTTTTCCAGGGAGTCTTCTCTTCCCATGAGGTGGCCAAAGTATTGGAGCCTCAGCTTCACGATCTGTCCTTCCAGTGAGCACTCAGGGCTGATTTCCTTCAGAATGGATACGTTTGATCTTCTTGCAGTCCATGGGACTCTCAAGAGTCTCCTCCAGCACCATAATTCAAAAGCACCAATTCTTCAGCGATCAGCCTTCTTTATGGTCCAGCTCTCACTTCCATACATCACTACTGGGAAAACCATAGCTTTTACTATATGGACCTTTGTTGGCAAGGTGATGTCTCTACTTTTTAAGATGCTACAAATGCTCTAAGTAAGCAAGTAAATAAGAAAGTAAATAAAGGCCAACTTTCTCCATGTTCTCTCAAACTAACAAGCACACTTTAAAATAATTGCATCTAATCCTCACACCTATTATCTTAAGTGGAGCTGTCACTTTCCTTGTCACTGATTATTTAATCAAACAATTAAATTTAAATACATTTGCATATTTCCAAAACCTCAATTTGAAATGTCTACTTTGGAAATCAAAGGGAGGGTTTTTTTAAGGTATTCTTCCCCAACCTGGTGCCCTCCAGATGTGTTGCAATACAGTACCCCTAGGCCCCAGACGGCATAGCTGTCGTCCAAAACATCTGGAGGGCACTAGGCTGGGCATAGTGTGGCATGTCAAGACTGTGGCTGTGACATTGCTGAAAAGGTGAAAGGGGTTATTTAGCTGTGATTCCTGCGTTGCAGGGAGTTAGACATGGGACTCAGCTATACAGCTGCAAATAAAACATTTTAAATGTGTTGTAAAGTGCAATATAGGGATGCGGGTGGCACTGTGGGTTAAACCACAGAGCCTAGGACTTGCCGATCAGAAGGTCGGTGGTTCGAATCCCCGTGACGGGGTGAGCTCCCATTGCTTGGTCCCTGCTCCTGCCAACCTAGCAGTTCGAAAGCATGTCAAAGTGCAAGTAGATAAATAGGTACCGCTCCGGCGGGAAGGTAAACAGCATTTCCGTGCGCTGCTCTGGTTCACCAGAAGCGGCTTAGTCATGCTGGTCAAATGACCCGGAAGCTGTACGCCGGCTCCCTCGGCCAGTAAAGCGAGATGAGCGCCAAAATCCCAGCTTCGGTCGCGGCTGGACCTAATGGTCAGGGGTCCCTTTATGTGACACTAGATGGTGAAACTGAACTATGTAAAATTCAATGTATTTTTCAAAACTTTTTTATATTTAAAAAAGAGCATTTTCACAGTGTTTTTTATAAAGTATGTGTGCAGATTCCACCCTAGATGACCCTCAGGATATCTTAGAATCATAGAATCATAGAGTTGGAAGAGACCACTAGGGCCATCGAGTCCAACCCCCTGCCAAGCAGGAAACACCATCACAGCACTCCTGACATATGGTTGTCAAGCCTCTGCTTAAAGACCTCCAAAGAAGGAGACTCCACCACACTCCTTGGCAGCAAATTCCACTGTCGAACAGCTCTTACTGTCAGGAAGTTCTTCCTAATGTTTAGGTGGAATCTTCTTTCTTGTAGTTTGGATCCATTGCTCCGTGTCCGCTTCTCTGGAGCAACAGAAAACAACCTTTCTCCCTCCTCTATGTGACATCCTTTTATATATTTGAACATGGCTATCATATCACCCCTTAACCTCCTCTTCTCCAGGCTAAACATGCCCAGCTCCCTTAGCCATTCCTCATAAGGCATCGTTTCCAGGCCTTTGACCATTTTGGTTGCCCTCCTCTGGACACGTTCCAGTTTGTCAGTGTCCTTCTTGAACTGTGGTGCCCAGAACTGGACACAGTACTCCAGGTGAGGTCTGACCAGAGCAGAATACAGTGGCACTATTACTTCCCTTGATCTAGATGCTATACTCCTATTGATGCAGCCCAGAATTGCATTGGCTTTTTTAGCTGCCGCGTCACACTGTTGGCTCATGTCAAGTTTGTGGTCAACCAAGACTCCTAGATCCTTTTCACATGTACTGCTCTCAAGCCAGGTGTCACCCATCTTGTATTTGTGCCTCTCATTTTTTTTGCCCACGTGCAATACTTTACATTTCTCCCTGTTAAAATTCATCTTGTTTGTTTTGGCCCAGTTCTCTAATCTGTCAAGGTCGTTTTGAAGTGTGATCCTGTCCTCTTGGGTGTTAGCCACCCCTCCCAGTTTGGTGTCATCTGCAAATTTGATCAGGATGCCCTTGAGTCCATCATCCAAGTCGTTGATAAAGATGTTGAATAAGACCGGGCCCAAGACAGAACCCTGTGACACCCCACTAGTCACTCTTCTCCAGGATGAAGAGGAACCATTGATGAGCACCCTTTGGGTTCGGTCAGTCAGCCAGTTACAAATCCACAGAGTGGTACCATAGTCAAGACCGCATTTTACCAGCTTCTTTACAAGAATATCATGGGGCACCTATCTTCCAACTCTACAATTCTGATTCTAGAAGGCTTCCCTTCTGCAATCCTATACATTCCTTCCTATTACTTTGGAATAAGAATCGCTCAACTCGGTGGGACTTGCTTCCATGTGAACACTCGCCATTCATTAATTCACGGATTAATCCAGTTTGCAGGAACAGGGCTGGTATGTCATGTCACCACCCGTCGAAAGGATGCTTTGTTTTTTTGAAATGTACAAAAAAGAAAAGCCACGCTGCACAGAGAAACATTTTTTGCCCGGCACATACTAAATAGAAACGCCACATCGTTAGAGATGCTTTCATATATTTCAGGTATTCCTGTTCCTGCGCAGGGGGAAAGGTGAGCCCATTAACACCTTGGATCAAAACACACTCGCTTCCTTCCAACACAGAATACGCTATTTTCCATGTGGGCCCTTAATGCCTCTGCTGTGTTCACACTTCTGCGTTTTCATACTCTGCAGCACAGATCACCCTTTATGAATGACTGCCTAGGCCATGTGGATGAGGTCACGAGTCTCTGTTTAAAATTCCCTTCCCTCGTCCTGCCGTCCATCGCATTTTACCACCCTGCCTGACAAATTCTGCAGATGCCGCCAGGGCAGTGAGACCTCCTTCTTCTTGCTGGCCTGGTGAAAGAGGGCTTTTCTTCCTTCCTTTTAAATCACCCGTGTGTGTGTGTGTGTGTGTGTGTGTGTGTGTGTGTGTGTGCTGCCTACAGCTCCGAGAACATTTGGCAACACCTTATAAATGCTAATATTTCACAGCTGGGATCTCAGCTCTCCCTATGGGAAACGATATTATTGTTGTTGTTGTTGTTGTTTTTAAATACTAGCAGGGTCATTTAGAGCATCCAGGCAGGCAGAATGGAAGGAGAACTATCTGGGAAGGGCTGCCACTACGTGGTATGAGCCTCTGCTTTCCAAGCATGCAGGCCAAGGTTCTAGCAGAAATCTCCAGGTGGATTTGTGAGAGACCCCTTGTCTGATATCCTGGAGAGCAACCACCAAGCAGTGTCAGCAATACTGAGGCAGATGTGTCTGATTTTATCTAACACATCTCCCAAGGTTCTCTAGCTATGCAGAAAGGGCCAGTTTCTGAACTTTTCCAGAGTATTGCTCCTGAAGAATATTGAAGGCAGCTCTGGGCAATGTGGACATGGTCCTATTATTATTATTATTATTATTATTATTATTATTAGACACGGGTGGCGCTGTGGTCTAAACCACCGAGCCTCTTGGGCTTCCTGATCAGAAGGTCGGTGGTTTGAATCCCCGCAATGGGTTGAGCTGCCATCTCCTGCCAACCTAGCAGTTTGAAAGCATGCTAGTACAAGTAGATAAATAGGTACCGCTGTGGCGGGAACGTAAATGGCGTTTTCGGTTTTGTCATACTAGCCACGTGACCCAGAAAGCTATCTGTGGACAAATGCCAGCTCCCTCAAAATCTGAAAGCGAGATGAGTGCCGCAACCCCATAGTCGCCTTTGACTGGAAGTAACCATCCGGGGTCCTTTACCTTTTTTTACATTATTATTATTATTATTATTATTATTATTATTATTATTATTATTTTCTTGGTTTACAAAAGTACATGCCTTGTCTCTTTTTTCAGGTTGTACAGTCTTTCTTACAAATCAGTTACATTTGTTGTGAGGCAGTCTAAGGTTGGGGGGAAAGAGTGGGGAGAGGAGGGGTGGGGTGGCGAGGTTTATATTCTTTTATATAGTGTACGTGTGGGGTTTTGTGTCAGGATGTGGTCCTTTTCGCTGGTGTTGTGGGATTCCTTCCTTGCTGAAATGCAAGAGGCCCATTCATACGGACATGCCCCTGGCTTCTGAAGAAGTACCTGTTTACGCAGGAATTGCCTTGCTCCCTCGACCCTAGTCGCCTGCTTTAATTGGTGCACTGTTTTCATGGGATTGTTTTATTGTATATTTTAATGCTGCAATGAGATTGCTTCCTTGTACATTTTAATCATTGTGTTTCTGTTACGGCGTTGCCTTTAATTATTTTGTATTTTCATGTTTTGCAGTCGGTTTTTATGTTTTGTAAATTGCTTAGAACTCATCTGAACTTTAAGCAGTGTGTGTGTGTGTGTGTGTGTGTGTGTGTGTGTGTACCGTATTTTTCGCTCCATAGGGCGCACCTAGTTTTTAGGGGGGGTAATAAAGGGGGGGAATTATTTTTCCCCCCCAGCCCCAAAGAGCAAAGAAGCCAAGACAGCGAGCAGCATCCATACACACACACATACACATATTTATTACAAAGCTCATCATTGCAAGAGACAGCTCTAAGCTAGATGAACCAGCAGCATGACTCAGGTCAGATAACGTTTGATTGCATTCAGCCACAGGGCATTGCAACTATTCAGCCTACCGAGTGATGATGAAAGCAGCGAGTAATTACAGAGTTAAACATTATCTCCCATTTTTATGGGTTGCAAGGAAGATGCCATCTTTTAGCTGTGTGTGTGTGTAATTTCCACCCTCCCTTCCCTACAGGTGGGCGGGGTTTGTGGCACTGAGAAGGGGTTCACCTGGACGGGTGCCTGCCACCTGCTTGGGTTGGCCTTTGACCTGCCCTCGGCCAGGGAGGACAATGGACGGCCGGCTGCAGGGGGGCTAAGGCCAAGAAAAGAGGCTGACCCTTTTGACCAAGCCTCACCTGGTTTTCTTCCTTCCAGGATCACCCACCCACCCTCCCTCAAATTAATAATTTCTTGCCTCCAAATAATTTCATCCTAGGTCAGCGGTCATCAAGTTAACAATACTTTGTCCTTACAGACTAATATTTTGTATTCCAGGTCAGCGGGCGCTGCTGCGGTCGTAAGATGGTTGCTGTATTCAGAACTGGGAAGGAATTCCCTGTAGCATTTCGTCACAACTTTTAGGCCTTGGCAAGGTATCCTTTAGTCTATCATCAAGTTGCGGGGGATGCATTCATGCTCCCCTCCCAAGCGGCGGCACTTGCAGGGCCTGTTAAAGGGCAAAAAACGGGAGTCCCTGGCCCTAGAGCAGTGGCATGTAGGTCAAACTCCCGGGACGAGGTTAGTGGAAGGGCATGATGTAAGTTTGTGCTTTACAGTCCCTTTTCACTGGACTTCATCTGCCTGCATATCCTCAGTTACCTGCCAAGGCCTGTGCCAAGTTTCCCATTTCTGAAGCTCAATAAAGTTGTGGCCAATTTGAACCCATACTCTGGTCTCTTGTCTCATTCATTGGGGAAAAGGGTAGGCACCACAGAGAGGGTTTAGCACATGTGCCCGCAATTTTTATTCTCCTGTGTAGTTTTGCCTGTTAGCCTCTATATCAGCAACCAGCCTCTTGTTCTAAGCCTACAGAGTAACCTTGCCTTATATTAAATAAGAACTTAACAGGGGCACCAACAAAAATATGATCATGTCAGCCCCTGAAAAAACTGAGGAATTTAATCCTTAAACAGAATAATGGCAGAAATATGTGGGAAAACTGGGGCCCCTTTTCCTTGCTAATGAAATAACTGAGGGTGATGAAAAGCAAAATTTCTCAGTGTTTTTTGGCGGTAAAACTTACTCCCCTTTTAAGAAGTTTAGTGCAACCACAGAAGCCAGGAATTTGGCCGAGTTGCAAAAGATCTTGTCTGACCACCCTATTCCAAGGCCAAGCATAATTGTGGAATTTTCCAAATTCCTTAATAGGAGGGAGGAGGTGGATCTATATCAGAGAACATAGCTGATCTCAAAAAAAAACTTACCAAACACCTTATTGTACTTTGTGGGGCTACCCTTGTTCCTGGCCTGGAATCTCCACCTGTGCAAAATGATACAGCTACACTGTTATTTAATTAATTAATGACTTTATTAACATTTCTGCATCACTAGATTGAAAACAACAACAAAACAGTTTACACACAAAAAATAACACAAGAAAACCAAGGAAAATGTACAACCCTACCTTAAAACATAACAAAAGTTAAAGTACTGAAGCAGATAAAATTGCCTCAACTTTCTTTTTTATTATTATTATTAAAAGCACATTTATTCAAAAGTTACACTTCAGCTTTGTCCGCTGTCATAACACCACAGAACAATCACTCCAGTCCTCAAATCCTCATCACGGTCATGTTGGCTTGCCAAATACCCTCAACAGGAACCCAACTACTGACCTGGTTTACTCGACATTTTCAATCAACTTTCTAAGCATTCGGGGAGGCTCGTCTAAACAAGAATGTTTTTTAGCAGGGAGTTCCCAAGTGTAGCTGCTGCCACACTCAACGCAAGCGTGTTCTTAAAAATGAGCAGGTATTATGTGGCACCCAAAGTAGGGCCAACTCTTCCAATCAAAGTGATTGGCTGGGCACATGTGGGGTAAGGAGACCCCCTAGTTAAAGTGGTCACAAGTTGTTAAGGGCTTTATATACTAACAGTAACACCTTGAACTGGGCCACTAGCAAATCAGCAACCAGGGCAGATCTCTGAGCACAGGAGTTATATTCTGACAAGGCCTCACTCCTGCCAGCAATCGTGCTGCAGCATTCTGCACTAACGGCAGCTTCCAGATCAAGCACAAAGGACTCAACTACATTAGTAAAAATAAAACGTTATAAATGTGTTTGAACACTGTGACACCAGATGGCGCTGTAGAGCTGAAATTGGAACTCTATGAAATTTCCCATTGTGAGCTTTAAAACGGGGGTTTTCCAGAGCGTTTCCAGAGCGTTTTTTTTATAGCTGTGTAGATGCAGCCATAGAGTCTGT
Source organism: Podarcis filfolensis (assembly GCF_964270895.1). Lineage (NCBI taxonomy): Eukaryota > Metazoa > Chordata > Lepidosauria > Squamata > Lacertidae > Podarcis > Podarcis filfolensis. The sequence goes on from NC_139606.1 coordinate 100,489,765, forward strand.
CACATAGGGGCAGACCACTGTGACCGGCACCCTCCTTGAACTTTAGACGAGGGACCAAGACTTTCTTGTTCCAGCAGGCATTTTAAGGCAGTGTTTGTTTTTATGATAGTTTTCTCTGTTGTGAAGGATAGCTCAGTTGGTTGAGCATGAGACTCTTAATCTCAGGGCTGTGGGTTTGAGCCCCACCTTAGGCAAAAGATTCCTGCCGTCCAGGGGGTTGAACTAGATGACCTTTGTGGTTCCTTCCAGCTCTATGATTGTGTGATTCTGTGATTCAATACCCCATTTTCTCTGGATTGTTTGGAAAAGTGAATAATTAAGTAGCATATAAATGTCTTAAATGAACAAATAGGCAACAACAGAAGGTCTGTGAGTGTGTGTTTTTGTGTATAGAGAAAGATACTATCGGGTTACATTACCTTCAGGTAATGTAACTTCCAGTTTGCGAATGTGGCAAACCTGGAAGTGTATACTTCCAGGTTTCACCCTGTGCGCATGCGCAGAAGCGCTATATGCGCCGTGTGCATGTGTGCGTGCGCAAAAGCGGTGCCTCATGTTGCAGACCTTTTAAAAATTAGTTTTTCCTTTAATACTCACAAGTATATCTTTACATCATAACTTTAGTTGTTGTTGTTGTTGTTTAGTCATTTAGTCGTGTCCGACTCTTCGTGACCCCATGGACCAGAGCACGCCAGGCACTCCTGTCTTCCACTGCCTCCCGCAGTTTGGTCAAACTCATGCTGGTAGCTTCGAAGACACTATCCAGCCATCTCGTCCTCTGTCGTCCCCTTCTCCTTGTGCCCTCCATCTTTCCCAGCATCAGGGTCTTTTCCAGGGAGTCTTCTCTTCTCATGAGGTGGCCAAAGTATTGGAGTTTCAGCTTCAGGATCTGTCCTTCCAGTGAGCACTCAGGGCTGATTTCCTTAAGAATGGATATGTTTGATCTTCTTGCAGTCCATGGGACTCTCAAGAGTCTCCTTCAGCACCATAATTCAAAAGCATCTATTCTTCGGCGATCAACCTTCTTTATGGTCCAGCTCTCACTTCCATACATCACTACTGGGAAAACCATAGCTTTTACTATACGGACCTTTGTTGGCAAGGTGATGTCTCTACTTTACAATTATACATATTCCTGTTTTCAAAGTAGGTTCATAATTATTATTATCATAGATCGGCAAGCATTAGTGTACACAAAAAAGAAAAAAGATGTAATTTTAAAATCATAACATTCCTCATAAATCAGTGACTTCCCATCTCTTCCATTTTGTACTAATAAACTTATTGCCTATATTTGTCCATTGTCTTTTTATTTATAATATTTTCTTATCTATCAGTTTCCCTTTTAAAATTGTTATCCACAGAAACTACTCAAAGGCCCTCACCGGTGACATGTTGAGGACTTTTCTGGGTACGTAAGGACCCCCGGAACAAATTAAGTTCCTATTCTGTGTATCTTCTGTGTGTATATTGTGTGTATATATATTCTGTGTGTATATTGTGTGTATATTCTGTGTCCACTGTGTATCTTCATTTCTGCACTCCCAGCTTGACATTAAAGAGGCTGAACAAAAGCCTGACCAGCTGCCATTCCCATGTGCAAAAGGGCCATTTTATGTCCTGACTTGGACACAACCTTTTACCAAGCCAAAAATTGCACTGGGATAAGTTCGGCCAGTGCATTTGCATGTACCCCTGCATCTTCTTGACTCAGGTCCATGTAATGACAGAACTCATTAAGCCTTGATTAGTCACAGAAGGACATTTGACTTATGGTAACTTGCAGGCTCACTGGCTATTAACAATGTAAATGTGCCGCTAATGCTTGAGGACTCCCCACCAACACCAAGGCAAGTGGGGGCTTCCCCAGGAGGTTTTCCTGGCATATGGTTACTGCCATAGCTGGTAACAGCTAGGCAACAATTGCTTGGACTTGCCCATGTTTGTCCTGGAATGACTCTATTTTATAATGCAAATGAGGTTGCAAACTCAGGTAGTTTGGACTTGGGGGTCATGGATAGTACAAGGTGCCAGCTCCACTTCCCTGGTCAAAACAACCCTGGCAGATCTTGACTTGACCATCAGCAAGATAAAAAATAATAATACATTCTTCTCCTTCCTTCCCCCACCCTCAGTCTAGAAAAAAACAAACATGGGCAAGATTATGTTCTTGCTTCCAGCATCAGGATAATTATGCACGCACAAGGGTACAAAATACAAACGCTAAGCAGCACTTTGTCATTTTCTTTCTTTATCACATTTGTTTGTCGCTTTTTACACACACACACACAAATGGGATGCGGGTGGCGCTGTGGTCTAAACCACTGAGCCTAGGCTTGTCAATCGGAAGGTCGGCGGTTCGAATCCCGTTGCTCCTGTTGTTTGGTCCCTGCTCCTGCCAACCTAGCAGTTCGAAAGCATGTCAAAGTGCAAGTAGATAAATAGGTACCACTCCGGCGGGAAGGTAAACGGCGTTTCCGTGCGCTGCTCTGGTTCGCTAGAAGCGGCTTAGTCCTGCTGGCCACATGACCCGGAAGCTGTCTGCGGACAAACGTCAGCTCCCTCGGGCAGTAAAGCGAGATGAGCGCCGCAACCACAGAGTCATCCGCAACTGGACTTAACGGTCAGGGGTCCATTTACCTTTACCTTTTCTTTTCTTTTTTTACACAAAAGTGCCTCAAGCAACTGACATCATAAAGAACAGAAATAACTGAAATGTTAAAGCCAACTGTTTTCAAAAAAGCAATAAAACAAGACCTAACAAGAAATATAAAGGAACATCCCATCCCAAGCATGAACAAGGAAAAGGCCACAGTCATAACTTGCTGCTCTCTCAATTAGGAATCCAAAGGCCTGGATAAATAGAATAAGAGTTGTAGAGTTGAAATGGACCATGAGTGTCATCTAGGCCAACCCTCTGCAATCCAGGAATCTTTTGCCCAGTGTGGGGCTTGAACCCACCACCCGGAGATTAAGAGTCTCATGTTGTACCAACTGAGCAACCCCAGGCCTGATGTCTGAACACAATTATGGTGCCAGGTGTGCTCCACCGGGGACAGCATTCCACAAGTGGGGAGCCACCACTGAAAAGGCCCTTTCTTCCTCTCACCCTCTTCGTCATCTCTCTCAGAGAGGGCACACAGGGAAGGGCCTCCGGTGATGAATGCAGGGTCCGGGCTGGCCTGTGTGGGGAGAGGCAGGGCTTGAGTTATTGGGGTCCACAGCTGCATAAGGATTTATAGGTCAAAACCAGCACTTTGAATCAAGCCTGGAAACTAATTGGTAGCCATTGCAGTTTTGCCAGGACTGGTGTTATATGCTCAGACCATCTTTCCCCGGTCATTAATCTTGCTGTTGAACCCGCTGCAGTTTCCCAACCATCTTTGAAAGCAGCCCCAACCACTTTTAGAAATAAGTGGTTGTGTATTTGCTTCTTATTGCGCCACCTCCGCTGCAGTAGTAAGTCTCTCTCTCCCACACTGTCTCACACAACAATTTCACACACAGATGCCAGCAGATAAGGAAAGCTCTGACATGTCACGCCCCACAAATGAGGTGACTGTCACCTACACTACTTTTGCCAGACCCTCCAAGTGTCCCTATTTTCCAGGGTTGTCCCTGATTTAGAGAAGCTGTCCCGGTTTCTGATTTGATCCTGGAATGTCCCACTTTTCCTTAGGAAGTACCGGTACCTATTTTCATCAGAGAAATGTTGGACGGTATGGAGTTATCCGACCCCCCAAGCTGTCTAAAAGCAGCCGTGTATAGGGAAGGTTTTTTAAATGCTTAATGTTTTATTATGTTTTTATATGTGTTGGAAACTGCCCGGAGTGGCTGGGGTAACCCAGTAAGTTGTGTGGAATAAAAATAGTAAAATTTTCTTTTTCTTTTTAAAAATATTTTTATTAAGCAATTTCAACATAACAAATTATCAGACCATATAATCACATATGTTATTTTTTTCCCTTTTTCCCACCCCCCTTAAATCCCCCCCCCACCAAGGACTTCCATCAGCTCCTCTCTCTGATTTCTCTACACATATTATTCTCTGCATGTTATAAAATTATACATATCCTTGCCTTATCTATCATGTAATCAAGCAATAAATTTGTGGATGTTTACTCAAAACCTGCCAAGGAGTCCAGTTCATTTTGTTGTTTTTTAGGTAATTTGTAAAAAGTTCCCATTCTTCCTTAAAGTCACAGTTGTCCTTATCACACAGTTTGTATGTCAATTTAGCCAACTCTGCATAGCTCGTCAATTTTTCTTGCCACTGCTCTTTCGTTGGGATTTCCTCATTCTTCCATCTTTGTGCTATCAAGACTCTTGCCGCTAAAATAGTAAAATTTTCAATGGAACGTCCCAATTTTCATCAGAGAAATGTTGGAGGATATGCTTTTTTCCAGGTTGCTTTTCAAAAACCCTGATATTCAATCTCTCTCTCTGTCTCAACTTGTATTTTAGAAGATACTTGCAGAGCATTGAGTATAACAGTGACATCACAGTTGTGGAGTAATTCATCAGGGAAGGGCTGGTACAGCACATGCAGAATGCCCTAAGAGACCAGGGTTCAAATCCCCACATAGCCATGAAGCTCACTAGGTGACCTTGGGCCAACCTCTCAGTCTAACCTACCTCACAGGGTTGTTGTGTGGACTAAATGAGGAGGGGGAAGAACCACGTATGCTACCTTCAGCTCCTTGAAGGGAAAGGTCGGGTATAAATGCAATAAATAAATAAAAACGTTGCTGTAAATAGTGATGTACAGTGGTACCTCAGGTTAAGTACTTAATTCGTTCTGGAGGTCCGTTCTTAACCTGAAACTGTTCTTAACCTGAAGCACCACTTTAGCTAATGGGGCTCCCGCTGCTGCTGTGCCGCCACGGCAAGATTTCGGTTCTCATATTTCTGGGTTAGCGGAGTCTGAAACCTGAAGCGAATGTAACCTGAAGTGTATGTAACCCAAGGTACCACTGTATTGGCAAAATATGTGTGACCCACACAGCTGAATGCAGTTCACCAGCCATGTGGTGTGGCTTGGTGTGCGTTTGGCAACGCCAGTCACTCTTTTTGCATTTGGCAGCTAGAGCAGCCAAGGGAACTGATAGACTGTTTGGCCAGGTGATTGCTGACCTAGGATGAAATAATTTGAAGGCAAGAAATTATTAATTGAGGGAGGGTGGGTGGGTGATTCTGGAAGGAAGAAAACCAAGTGAGACTTGATCAAAAGGGTCAGCCTCTTTTCTTTGGCCTTAGCCCCACCCCTGGCCGGCCGGCCATTGTTGTGAGAATAATAATAATAATAATTTTTATTTATACCCCGCCCTCCCCAGCCAAGGCCGGGCTCAGAATGGCTTACAAGCAATAATAAAAACAAGTTGAATGATTACAACTTAAAAACAAAATTAAAATACAACATTAAAATATTGAAACATTAAAAAATTAAAATGTAGCCTCATTGCAGGAGGAGAAGGAAAGGAAAAAAGAAAGAGAGGGAGGGAGGGAATCAAATTGGCTCCAAGCCAAAGGCCAGGCGGAATAACTCTGTCTTACAGGCCCTGCGGAAAGAAATCAGATCCTGCAGGACCCTGGTCTCATGAGAGAGAGCGTTCCACCAGGCCGGAGCCAGTGATGAAAAGGCCCTGGCTCTGGTTGAAGCCAATCTAACTTCCTTAGGGCCCGGGACCACTAGGGTGTTGCTATTTATGGACCTTGAGGCTCTCCGTGGGGCATACCGGGAGAGGCGGCCCCGTAGGTACGAGGGTCCTAGGCTGTGAAGGGCTTTAAAGGTCAAAAGCAGCACCTTAAATCTGACCCTGTACTCCACCGGGAGCCAGTGTAGCTTGAAAAGCACTGGGTGAATATGCTCCCATGGCAGAGACCCCGTGAGGAGCCTCGCTGCAGCATTCTGCAGCCTCTGGAGTTTCTGGGTCAGCTTCAAGGGCAGCCCCGCGTAGAGCGAATTACAGTAGTCAAGCCTGGAGGTGACCGTCGCATGGATCACTGTGGCCAGGTCGGGGCGGGAAAGGTAAGAAGAGGGTGGGAACTGCTCTTTGGGAAGGCGGTGATTTTTAGCTTTTTCCTGGGGAGTTTTTAGGCAGTGGTTGGGTAGCCATTTGTCATTGATGCTTTAGCTGAGATTCCTGTATTGCAGGGGGTTGGACTAGATGACCCTCAGGGTTCCTTCTGCGTCTACAGTTATGTGATTCTATGATTCTATGCATTCTTCCTTGAGCTCATTAGTGGAATGGTAAGCTATGAAGGTAATAATAATAATAATTAACCAATACAAATAAATCTTCAAAGTTGTTATTTATTTCATTTCTAAATAATTTCCCATGAGGCGAGTTACAGGACAATAAAAACATTCAGAGAACAACTGCATCATATAAAACACTGGTGCATATATAAAGAATATGATTCGGTGGTACCTTGGTTTTTGAATGTCTCGGAAGTCAAACGTTTCGGTTTTCGAATGCCGAAAACCCAGAAGTAATTGCTTCGGTTTTCAAACGTTTTTCAGGAGTCAAACGTACCACGCAGCTTCCGTATTGAGTTTTCCATTATTAAATGCTTTTGCAAGTAAATGCTTTGGTTTTCAAACGTTTCGGAAGTATAAAGGTCTTCCGGAACCGATTACGTTTGAAAACTGAGGTACCAATGCATTAAAAAAAAAAAGAGTTTAAAACAACCGCTACAAAGCTACATTTTCAGAGTGGTTTAACAATTAATCCTTCTTACAGTTTAGGGACCAAACAACTCTCTGTACAGTTCCCAGAATCCTTTGAGGGACGCCATGGCTGTTAATGTGGCATCCTAGTGCTTTAAATGTACCGTGCAGATGCGCCTTTTAGTCCTGTGGCTTTTTCCAGCCACCCGGCTACAGCTGCCTCGGCCCGTTGTGATATGAAAAACCCACAGCAAGCTGTTTGGCATGCAGTCGAAGTTCCGCTCTTCCATCTCATTCTGCGATGTTTGTCAGCGAGCTCTCGCCCACCAAGCTGCTAAGTTCACATCACTGTTCTTCTAGGAAACCTGCTCATTAAACTGCGCCACTCCAAGAAGTTTAATTTACAGTAGGGCGGAAGGACGTCAGCCTGTTTCCCTTTGCACAAACATCAGGCTCTTGCCAGGGAAATAAAATCAAGATAACACATGGCATGGAACAAGCATGGCTTTGTGAGCAGATCCCGGCGTGAAGACTCATGAAACCAGCTGATCGTGATTATTAGACACAAAATGCATTTGCTGGTTGATTTTAGACAGGAAGGAGGGGAAGAGGTTCGGTCCTAGGAAATGGTCAAGAGTTCCTTGAGCATGCACAGAGTGCATTGCCTCACCACTAGATGACTTTCTTCTAGGCTGCCTTGCTCAGGTGGGGATGGGGCTGCCACTTTGTGTTTTGGGGGGGCAGTTCTTTAACAGGGATAAGGAACCGGTAGCTTTTCTGATGTTATTGGACCACAACTCCCATCAGCCTATTGGCCACACTGACTGGGGTTGATGGGAGTTGGAGTACAACAATATCGGGAGGACCACAGGTTCTCAATGCTGGTTCTAGAAGCATGTGCTGGGAAACAGCTTTTATGCCCTGTGACCTTTGGCTTATGCGGTTCCAAGTTCCATCTAGCCTCCCATTCTATTTCTCCCACAGCAGTGTGGTGCAGTGGTTAGAGCGCTGGATTAGGACCAGGGAGACCAGCCATGAAGCTCACTGGGTGACCTTGGGCCTGTCACCTAACTTACATCACGAGGTCGTTGGGAGGATAAAAAGGAGACGAGGAGAAGTATGTATGCCAGCCTTGTGCTCTTTGGAGAAAAGGTGGGATATAAATACAATAATAAGGAAATAAATAAACATGCTTATGTGTGAAAGTGTTGGGGAAGGTTGTTCACTGGAGATTTGACACGATGCTAATTTGCTGGTATCTGAATAGTGTTTGGATGGTTTCCCAAGCAATATATTTTATGACGCTTTGGCTTATTTTTACTGTTTGTCCTTAGGCGTCAAGGTGAGAGAAAGCCTGGTGACAAAAGGAAGTAAATAACTGTGAAGCAAGCCAGCAACCTGACACATGGGGAAGAGTGGCAACTGTTAGCTTTTTCCCATGCAGGTAGGTTATCTTTCCATCTGTCTGCTCTGACTTGCCATAGTTCTACAGCCAAGCCACCTTACCTCCCACCTACAAGTTGCTGGGGATTGCATCCAGGACCTTCTGCATCCAAAGCATGTGCTCCAGCTCTCCCTTCTGACTAGCCACCCAAGGGCCACGCGCCACTGGTGGGAGGAGCCAGAGACAAAAGTGGGCAGAGCAATGGGTTTAAATTTTACCTTTGTACATCAGGCTAGTTTCTACACACAAACTCAGACAACCCTGTCTATTTCCATCCCGAAAAGCAAGAAGCATACAGTGGTACTTCTGGTTGCGAATGGGATCCGTCCCGGAGGCCCGTTCACAACATGAGCAGAACGCAACCTGCATCTGCGCATGCACGGGTTGCGATTTGCCGCGTCTGCCATGCGCGTGATGTCATTTTGCGCGTGTGTAAGAGTGGCAAAACCCGGAAGTAACCCTTTCCGGTACTTCCAGGTCACCGCGGGATGCAACCTGAAAACGCTCAACCTGACGTATGACTGTACAGTGGTACCTCGGGTTAAGTACTTAATTCGTTCCGGAGGTCCGTTCTTAACCTGAAACTGTTCTTAACCTGAAGCACCACTTTAGCTAATGTGGCCTCCTGCTGCTGCCGTGCCGCTGGAGCACGATTTCTGTTCTCATCCTGAAGCAAAGTTCTTAACCCAAGGTACTATTTCTGGGTTAGCGGAGTCTGTAACCTGAAGCGTATGTAACCCGAAGTACTACTGTACTTCTTAATTGTATTTCAGTTCAACAATTACTTTGATAAAATACATATTTGTTATGTGCAAATGGCTTTAGATACCTACTGGGTCCATAAATTACCATATAGCATATATTCAACATAAAAAACAGCGACAATTTGTTGTTGACAAAGGGCAGCTGGACATATAAAGAGCCCCATTACCTTCAGTAGCTTAAGGCCTCATCAAACCTAAATCCGGCCCTGGGCAAGTTACACTCTCTTATCCTAACCTTCTTCACAAGGTTGTTGTGAGCAGTGGCAGAGCTTCATGCTCCAGCACCAGGGGTGGAGGGGCCGAGAGCAGGCGGAGGTGGGGCTGGTGCACGTCCTGGGGGCATGACATGCCACCTGCAGGGGCGTGGCGCCCAGTGCGGGCAGGGGGCAGCCGCGATGGCACCCCACTGGGATCACGCTGCCGGGGGCGGTGTGCTCCCCCCGCACTCCTCTTCCTCCGCCACTGGTTGTGAGGATGAAAGTTGTGTATTCTGCACAGTTTTCCTTGAAGGAAGGGTAGGTTTCAAGATGTAATAAATAATAAAGACATAATGACTTCTTTCAACAGAGTTCTTTCTTCCATATGAAAGGAGGCACCTCCCTTGCATTAAATATCGGACCAATTTATATAACAAAGAAATATGCATTACGCAGAAATGCAAAGAGCCCAAGAAAAACCCAAAATGAATACATAAATGGTCTACTCCTTTATTGTAAACATTGTTAATCTTTGTAAAACCACATCAGATTATTTAAGAAATGCATGCTGGATTGCTGCATAATTGGCCGTGTATTTCCCACATTTTTTGCAACAGCAGGGCTTTTCCTAGATCTTTATCCAGGAAGCTCTATGTGTAGGAATCAGAAGGGATCTAGAATCTTGCTCTGTGGTATTTCAAGATGCATTCTCACATGAGTGCTTTGCATTTACCAGATGTATTCATTTATGGAAGTAACATTCCCATTGTGCAAAACATTACATCAGAGCAAGGATGTGTTTTGGTCCCAGGTCCCACTGGGATAAATATGGGACTCGTTTGTTAGTTATTTGGCTGTTATTTAACTGTCTTCAGATAGAGACACGTTGACTCTGTTCGGGATCTCCTGGGAAATTTAAGGAGAGCAGAAAACTGATTCCATGCAACACAGCATCGACTTACACTAGCCAGATAATTGTTAACAGGGTTCGCCATTGATTTGCAGTGTCTTGCATTCTGATCTGCACGCTTGGTCAGATTGCTGGTTACTGGGCTTAACCAGCGAAGCAACTCCCACAAAACATGATGCGTTAGAAGCGCTGCACACAAGTGACACCAACAGTTTTGGCAGATATACGCCTGCCCATATGTTTAGCAACATTTCACACTGATGGTGGACCACAAGCTTAACATGAGTCCACAGTATGATGCAGCAGCAAAAAAAGCTAATGTTATTCTAGGCTGCATCAACAGAAGTACCGTATAGTGTCCAGATCAAGGGAAATAATAGTACCACTCTATTCTGCCTTGCTCAGACCACACCTGGAATACTGTATCCATTTCTAGGCACCACAATTTAAGAATGATGTTGACAAGCTGGAACTTGTGCAGAGGACAACCAAGATGATCAAGGGTCTGGAAACTAAGCCTTATGAAGAGCACTTGAAGGAGCTGGGTATGTTTTGTCACGGCTAAAAATTGGCCACTGTTTCTTTAATGCTAAAAGAACTAAGTCAGCATAAGTCAGCAGCCTACAATGACTCATGCAACCTTTCACCAAATTGTACCTGTATATATAGAGTGGTCAATGTTAGTGGTAGTATGGGTTGGTTGGATGGTAGAAAGCTGGTTGCATTTGGTGTGTGTAAAAGCTGTTGGTCGTGGTTGGAGAAGAAGACTTTTTAAGAATAAAAGCAGCAATACTCTGCAAGAATGCTCTTTCTCAAAGACTCTTTTGTGCCAACTAAGGTCTGAGGACTCGGCAAAGGAGTAAAAAGGAGTAAGAGCCTTTTCTTTTTCAAACACTGACATGTTTAGCGTGGAAAACAGGAGACTGATAGGAGGCATAGCTGTCAACTTTTCCCTTTTCTTGCGAGGAATCCTATTCGGAATAAGGGAATTTCACTTTTAAAAAGGGAAACGTTGACAGCTATGAAAGGAGGTATGATGGCCATCTTCAAATATCTTAAAGGGCTGTCACATGGAAGAGGGAGCATGCTTGTTTTCTCCTGCTCTGGAGGGTAGGACTCGAACCAATGGCTTCAAGTTACAAGAAAGGAGATTCAAACTAAACATTTGGAAAAACTTTCTGACAGTAAGAACTGTTCGGCAGTGGAACAGACTCCCAAGAGAGGTGGAGAACTCTCCTTCCTTGGAGGTTTTTAAGCAGAGGTTGGATGGCCATCTGTCATGGATGCTTTAGCTCTGATTCCTGCATTGCAGGGGGTTGGACTAGATGGCCCTTGAGTCCCTTCCAACTCTATGATTGGTGCTGACCTTTAAAGCCCTAAACCGCCTCGGTCCAGTATACCTGAAGGAGTGTCTCCACCCCCATCGTTCTACCCAGACACTAAGGTCCAGTGCCGAGGGCCTTCTGGCGGATCCCTCACTGGGAGAAGCCAAGTTACAGGGAACCAGGCAGAGGGCCTTCTTGGTAGTGGCACCCGCCCTGTGGAACGCCCTCCCACCAGATGTCAAAGAGAAAAACAACTACCAGACTTTTAGAAGACATCTGAAGGCAGCCCTGTTTAGGGAAGCTTTTAACATTTGATGCATTACTGTATTTTAGTATTTTGTTGAAAGCTGCCCAGAGTGGCTGGGGAAGCCCAGCCAGATAGCGGGGTATAAATAATAAATTATTATTATTATTATTATTATTATTATTATTATTATTATTATTCTATGATACACCAGTCAATGGGTTGGATGTTTTCGACCAGTTAATTGATGGTCTCTTAGGAGCATAGGAAGCTGCCATATACTGAATCAGACCATTGGTCCTTCTCACTTACTGCTGTCTGCACTGACTGGCAGCAGCTCCCCAGGGTATCAGGCAAGGAGTCTCTACCAGCCCTTCCTGGAGATGCTCGGGATTGAACATGGAACCTTCTGCCTACAAACCAGATGCTCTACCGATGAGCTACGGCCCGTCTCCATTTCAGAAGCATTGAGCTGTTCATTCCCTGCCAGCTTGGGCAATAGCCAACCATGATGGGAGTTATAGAATTGTAGACTTGGAAGGCACCACGAGGGTCATTAATCCCACCCCCCTAATGTAGGAATCTTCCACCCAACGTGGGGCTTGAACCCACAACCCCGAGATTAAGAGTCTCTTATGCTCTACCGACTCAACTATCCAGCAGCTACGGCAGCTTCTGGAGGGCACTACATTGGTGCCCCTGGCTTATATAATCCCGTTGATGGCAGCGTGTCACTAACAAACCATCCTCTGGTGCCTCTCTCCCAGCTAAATTTGCTGTTTTGCTCTCATTCATTCATTGCTATACTTGGCTCCCTCCCAGCTCTCCCCTCTCTCCCTCCACGCACTGTTGGCCCCTTGATGGTGTGCACCTTGGTTCTTATGCAACAGTATGTTCCCAGTACGTTTCCGAGCACAATTCAAAGTATTGGTGCTGACCTTTAAAGCCCTAAACGGCCTCGGTCCAGTATACCTGAAGGAGCGTCTCACCCCCATCGTTCTGCCCGGACACTGAGGTCCAGCGCTGAGGGCCTTCTGGCGGTTCCCTCACTGCAAGAAGTGAAGTTACAGGGAACCAGGCAGAGGGCCTTCTTGGTAGTGGCACCCGCCCTGTGAAACGCCCTCCCACCAGATGTCAAAGAGAACAACAACTACCAGACTTCTACCAGACTTCTAGAAGACATCTGAAGGCAGCCCTGTTTAGGGAAGCTTTTAATGTTTAACAGACCACTGTGTTTTAATACTTTGTTGGAAGCCTCCCAGAGTGGCTGGGGAAACCCAGCCAGATGGGCGGGGTTTAAATAATAAATTATTATTATTATTATTTAGTATGCAACATTCTCTCCATGCAGAAGCTCAAGGTTTCCATGCACATCTCTCTCTCCATCCATCCATCCATCCATCCATCCATTCAGGTAAGCAAGGGACATCATCACATTTCAAGAGTGCGGTGTGGATCGCGGCCCAGGGAGGGGGCATGGCTTGGCACGAGTGCCAAGGCACAGAAAAGGAAGCCTAAACAACCACAGTCCTGCCAGTGCCGGGGCCAGTGCAGATGTCTATTTTCATTAGACATTCGCAAATACCTGCCTCGTTTTTTTGTGTTTTTTGTGTACTTGTGTTTGTTTTGGTGGTCGGTGGTTAGAGTGTCAGGGTAGGGCTTTGGACAACCAGGGTTCAACCCCATAACTCAGCCATGAAGCTCCCTTGGGGCAAGTCACAGTCTCTCCACCTAGCCCACCTCACAGGGTTGTTGTGTGGATAAAATGGGGGTTTTACACCACCTTGAGCTGCTTGGAGGAAAGGGTAGGCAATGAATGCAATTATATATATTCATTTTTGGTAAATAAACAAACAAAATGCGATTGGAGTTTTTAAAACGTTAAGTTGTCTCTCTGTCAAACTTCTTTGCCCAAAGGAGGAAATGTGTTGTGGGTTGTTGTTTTTAAATCCAGCATTTAATGAGTTATTAGATTCATTTCATTGATGGGTCAATACCTATTAACTGCCTGAACTGCTAAGGATATTTGGCGTCTTCCCAGCAATGATGGGAAAAGCATTCTCTCTCTCTTTCTCTTGCTTACACTTGAAAAGCCTCTTGATTCACAATGGGAGCATTTTTGGAAGTCCATTCACCCAGCCATTGACAAAACTGATGGAGGAGACAGTTGACTGCTTTGCATGACAAGAGGACTTCAGAGATGATTGCTTGGATAAAGCATTAGACAGTCATCATGCAATTTGCTGACTTCCCGCAAAGCTCTCAGCTAATCTGCACAACAACCACTTTTCACAATCATCCTTCTTAGCCTAGTGCAATTTCTTAGCCTCTTTGGTGCCATTAAAAAAATAAATAACAAAAATCTTGCACCTAAGCACTTGAGTGCTTAACTTCTCAACAGTTTTTGGGGGGCTTTTATGCTGTCTAGTCCCAAAAAGCCTTTGGATGTGATTCATTTGTGCCCTTTTGAACGTACCATGTACCTTTTACAATTCCTTTTTTAAAACTTCCAGAAACAACACCACAGTACTGATGAACAAGACTGGGCCTTTTAACCTAATTCAGCAAGGTTTTTCTTAATGCTCTCATGGCCCCTTCACACAGCCAGATGGACGGGGTATAAATAAAATAATAATAATAATAATACTTTCCTCTCCCACACAGACTTACATTTCTCTTTTAAAAAAAATTCTCCTTAAGATTTTTTGCATGTTTACCAATAAACAAAAACACAAATGCCAGCTGTACCTATTTACTAGGAACTGTCCATTTTTCAGCCACTGCCCGTAGTAAATCACAGTGCAAACCTATAGGGAAGTGTTGTTGTTGTTGTTTTTTAAAAAAAGAAGAAGTTTAAATAGTTTTTATTAAAGATTTTCTTGGGTTACAAAAGTACGTGCATTGTCTCTATTTTCAGGTTGAAATTCTACAGGGAAGTTTGTTTGATGTTTTACTGGGGTCTTATAATTTATTGGAAGCCACCTAGAGTGGCTGGCTTAATAATATTATGGATGACTACTTCTTCTTCTTCTTCTTCTTCTTCTTCTTCTTCTTCTTCTTCTTCTTCTTCTTCTTCTTCTTCTTCTTCTCCTCCTCCTCCTCCTCCTCCTCCTCCTCCTCCTCCAGTGCACACATAACCAAATTCATCAATGAAAATGCAAAGCTGTCATGCACTACAGTCCACAACTCTCATCTTTCCAGTTACATTTTCCTTAACATTCTCATCTACTCCAGAAAATGACTGGCAGTGGCTCTTCAGGGTTTCAGATGGAGTTTTTTTCTGGCCACATGCACACACAAACACACTCTTCAAAGCCGAGATCTTAAGAGTTATGAGGACTGCATCCTTGCCAGTTGAATCACCGTGTCTTGTTAAGGAAGATATATTTGTTTGTGTATCTTTAATCGGGAGTGTACATACCCTCTTCGCTTTTAAATACTGCCAAACAGGCCACGACAGAGTCAATGAAAATTGTGTAAAGCTGATGGGAGTACTAACGCACAGTGATCCTAAGGTCATGAGCTCCCTTGTCATCTGTGTGTGTGTGCCTCTATTTTGACCTGCGAAAGCTTGCAGAGTTTTTGCAAAGCAGCTTTCCTCAGCTTGGTAGCTCCAGATGTTTCAGACTATAATCCTCATCAGGTCTGGCCAGCCTGGGATGATGGGAAGAATAGTTTGATGACATATGGAGGCCGCCAGGTTGGGGAAGGCTGGTGCAAATGGCAAATGCAACGAAGATGTTAGAAATAAAATAAATAAAAAAGACAAATGTGCAAAGACATGAATCCTATAGGTATAAATGGCAGAGCGATCTGGTCCAAGTCTTACTTAATCCACTAGCACAACTAATTGGTAATCCGCAGAAGGCCACCCAGACTCTGATTTAAAACCTCTAATGAAGGAGAGCTGGACCATAAAGAAGGCTGATCGCCGAAGAATTGATGCTTTTGAATTATGGTGCTGGAGGAGACTCTTGAGAGTCCCATGGACTGCAAGAAGATCAAACCTCTCCATTCTGAAGGAAATCAGCCCTGAGTGCTCACTGGAAGGACAGATTGTGAAGCTGAGGCTCCAATACTTTGGCCACCTCATGAGAAGAGAAGACTCCCTTAAAAAGACCCTGATGTTGGGAAAGATGGAGGGCACAAGGAGAAGGGACGACAGAGGACGAGATGGTTGGACAGTGTTCTCGAAGCTACCAGCATGAGTTTGACCAAACTGCGGGAGGCAGTGGAAGACAGAAGTGCCTGGTGTGCTCTGGTCCAGGGGGTCACGAAGAGTCGGACACGACTAAACGACCAAACAACAACAATGAAGCAGAATCCATAACTGGCTGCAGCTCTTGCTGCTGTGTAATGCAGGGACGGGGCACACACAGGGCCAAATGCAATGCATCAGAGCTCTTTATCTGACCCACCCCAGATCGGATGTCCTCCCAAACCACACCCCTCACCCTCCCTTGCTTTGCACCGTCCTCGAGTGTTTTTTGCCAGGCACAAATGTGTCCTAGGAATCTGCTCCTGCTCATTGCTTCCCTGGATAAAGGATAAGAGAGGGGTGTTTGAACGTGAAGAAACCATGCTACTGCATAAAGGTAAAATTCAGCTTTATTGCTCTTCTCACTTTTGCCTCTGGCCTCACCTGCCGCAGGCCTGCATCCCTCAGAAGCTTTCCCAGAAGGGAAAGTGGGCCTCAGGCCAAATTCTTTCCCCGGTCCTACAGTAATATCTGAAATGGCCATAAGACAAAGATGCTCTCAAGTTGAGGCCATGGTATTTCTTTTTTTCTTTTTTTTAAAAAGAGAAGAAGCTTTTCTTGTCTTTCAGTTTGGGAACCCACAGAAATGTCACTTGCTGTGTTGTCTGAGGGGAAATATCCCAGCTGGAAAACACTCTCTGGAATCATAAATGAAGGATATAGATCAGATCTTGCAGGACTCTTCAGCTTGCAGTTTCCTTCTCATAACAGTTTCCATAGCCTTTGATATTCTATCTACTTTATCATTTCTCTTTCCCCCCGCAACCCGTCCCAATTTTGTGGAGAAACAGCTGTGAAAATAAAATGCCAACAGAGCCCATCTTTTATCCCGCCTGTCACTGGATTCAGTACATCTGCAAAGACAGAGAAAACGCTTGTTTGGAGCCTTCATCTTGCTTCATTTAGGAGGCTAAAGATGCATTGCCATCTGACCCAGCGGGGTCAAAGGTCACCCCCAAGGGGAGTCAGCGAGTTGTTCAGTCTATTCATGGTTTAATTCCTGATGAGTGGCTCTCAGTAAAAGATTCCTTTATTCTAGTGGGTGGATATATATATATATATATATATATATGAGTTAACAAGCCTGATAAGAAATCCATGACTCAGGCAAATCCTTAAGGATCAAGGGTGGAGAGAGAAGGGAATAAGTTAGAGCATGTTAATCCACAAGCCTGAAAAAATGCTGCCAAATCTTTTAAACACTTTTAAAAGAAGGGGGGGGGGGAGAAAGCCTTCACTGTAGCTTGTTAGTACCAATTATGGCAGAAAATGATGGGACAGGATTTGGTGCTTTCCTAACTTAGGGGTTTTTCACCGCTCTCCAAGAAACATGAACAAGAAAGTAATGGAATCATAGAATTGTAGCATTGGAAGGAATTCCGAGGGCCATCTAGTCCACCCCCCGGCAATGCAACTAAAACCTCCATGACAAATGGCCATTTCCATTGAGATAACGAAGTGATCCTGTTATAGGGCAGCGCAACCAGTTCCCCTGGAGTGGGCACCAAACTGGGGTGGGGAAGGGCAACATGGGGCATTGTAAGTACAACGTAGTACAACGTAGTACATGCGCAGAATGAAAGGTGAGAGGCAGGGGGTGAAAATTTCTGGGCTGGCACAGGGGTCCACTGAAATTTGGAAGACCAATGTCTGTGCCCAACCCCAACCCCACCCGGCCTCTGCTCTTTAATGCATAACCTGAGAAAGAAAAAGAGGCACGTAAAGGAACAGTACACTAAAAGGCTTTGGTGAAGTAGAAGCTTTACTCAATTTGCAGCTGTGTTTCTTCACAATGTTCAAATTGACATGCTTGCCTTGAGATCAGCCAACAAATCAGAATGTAAAACAGTGGACTGAAGCAACTCCAAAAACCATGGTTTTTCCCAAAGTGTGGTTTGGCATGACACCCAAACAGTGGTGTAGTGGTAGATTTTGAAGCAAAGGAGCTTATTGTAACAGCTCACATAGCCATATCAGCAAAGAGTTTCTATAGTGATGCTCTCAAGGAAAGTCCAAAACTGCAGGCAGCTGTATGATATCTTAGAAATGGGAAAATATTGAGATTTATGAATGAATAATGTACTCGGTTAGTTTCTTGGGCTGTGCATTACTCCACAGGCAGCAGATTGGCCCACCCTCTTGATTCAAAATGGCACCCACCTGACAGTTTTCAAGCATAGACCCAAAACAGCTCCTCAATCTCAAGAACTGTCATACCAAATAGGGCAACAGTGTCTTCAGAGGCATCGACACAATTTGAAACAGTTGGGTCCACCATCTTGATTCAAAATGGCATCCGGTATCATCCAAATGTAGACCATAAACTATTCCTACATCTTGGGAACAGCCACACCAAATTGCATGACGCTATCCGCAGAGGTGTCCAAGTTTGAAATGGTTTGGTCGGCCATCTTGATTCAAAATGGTGCCCAGCAGTTTCCAAGCATAGACCAAATCCCACTCCTCACTCTTGGGAATTGTCACATCAAACTGGAATGGCAATACTGTATCTTCATAGGTGTCCAGATCAGCACATTTTGGCATCCTGCATCCATCCATAGACAAAAACCAGCTCCTCCACGTGGAAACCCTCATGCGAAATGGGGCAATTATATCTCACAATGTTTCCGAACCCATAGAGAACAGACAGGGAGGTGGATAAGCAGACAAATCACTTTCCAAAACATATAGTAGATTACATTATATTTATATCTTCAACAAAGCTCAAGGTCTCCCATTGAAACTTAATGGATGAGTGGGGATTTGAACCCTGGTCTTCCAAGTCCTAGTCCGATGCTCTAAACACTACACAAAACTGAATTCTGTTTTAACTATGTGGTATGGAAAGAGGAACTTCCTTTTGCCCACCATTCAGCTTCAATGGATGGTCCTGGGTTCTAGTATTACGCAAGAGGGGGACGCGGGTGGTACTCTCTTGGGCTTGCCAGTCGGAAGGTTGGTGGTTCGAATCCCCATGATGGGGTGAGCTCCCGTTGCTCAGTCCCAGCTCCTGCCAACCTAGCAGTTGGAAAGCACGTCAAAGTACAAGTAGATAAATAGGTACTGCTGTGGCGGGAAGGCAAACGGCGTTTCCATGTGCTCTGGCTTCCATCACGGTGTTCTGCTGTGCCAGAAGCGGTTTAGTCCTGCTGGCCACATGACCTGGAAAGCTGTCTGTGGACAAACGCCAGCTCCCTTGGCCTGAAAGTGAGATGAGCACCGCAACCCCATACTCGCCTTTGACTGGACTTAACTGTCCAGGGGCCCTTTACATTTTTTAGCTTTATTACATAAGAGCAGTGCTTTTTTTCTAAAAAAAAAAATGTTTAGGGTTACTCTCATTTTCCTAATCATATTGAAATACTGCCCCTCAATGAGGCCAAACTTAGATTCACAAAATGTTTAGGGGTATGCGTACCCCCAGAAAAAAGCACTGAATAAGAGAGATAAAAACTTATTTCTTCTGATTTTACCCACACTACACATCATTTAGTACACCTTCATCATATTACTTCTTACTCATACAGTATTTCCCCCCAAGCAAAGCAGATGAGAGATTGTGGCTGGCCATAACACGCAGTGGTATGTATGGATTTCTGTGTCTGTGTCTTCCTTGAGCTCCCAGGTCTTTTACCCATCAAATCCCAGGCCATCCTCTCTCTCACTTATTCCATGTTTTCATTGCTACCCAAACAACTCTGAGCTCATGCTTACATGTGCACAGTGTACAACTCGAATGATGTATAGTTTGTTTGTCTGATGTGCCAAAAATGGAAACCGCAACATGTACCAGCACTGGGAGCCCAGTGTCATGGCTGTGTAAGATTCCATAAACATGGGGAACTGGATCTAGTGAAGTGTGAGCAAAAGAAAATGTACTGTTTGTGCTGTTCTGCATGCAGGTGCACAGACCAGGCAAAGTCAAGCCCTGCTTGACCAGTGGATTGCAATGGGGAAGTTGAATCAACGGGTCTTAAAAGTGCTCCAGGTGACTTGAGTTGTGCCCTTTATGCAAAATGAGATGGTAGAAACAGGCCTTTTATCCAGAAAAAAATATCTGAATGCAGCTTTATTTTCTCTGCATGAAAGCCCTTGCATGAGTTGTTTGCATGAGAAACCTGAGCACTTCCTGTGGATGTCTATGTGTTAGATCTTGTCCCTGCAAGTTAAGGAAAGCATTTATAGCATTACACCTGCAAACAACTGTGGTCTTAGAATGCTGCTATCACAGGGCCAAAGGCCAAGCTTGCAGTTGTCTGTTGTTGAAGAGCTTCCAAATTATTTACTTTGAGAAGGGGGCGGGGTAACCCTCATTAGATAAGATTTTGGAAACATCTCTTGTTGTTTTGTCTGACAAAACAATTACTTCTAATTGATAAATGTGCACACATCTGCAAATGCTAAAGCTGGCCAGCTTGTAGTAGCAACGACAAAACAACAACAACAACAGAATTCCCTTTCTGTTAAATCCAGTGCAGAATCATATGATAGCTGAGCAGCTGTTTTCAGAGGGGTGTCTCTGTGCACCCTGACAAAAGTAGCACAACTTAAGCTGCTTCTCTTTTTCACCTAAGGGAGCTTCCCCAGCCTTGGACCTCCCAGATGTTTCATACTACAATTCCCATCAGCCCCAGGGAAGTGTAGTCGAAGTAAGGTTGCCATATGTCCTCTTTTTTCCAGGGCATGCCCTCTTTTTCATGGGTATGTAAAATGAGAGTCATCATAGAGATCCATAGTTTAAAAAAGTCGGCAAATGTGTCCTCTTTTTTGCTCTTCAAAATATCGCGACCCTAAGTCCAAGACATCGTCCAAAACATCGTGAGGACATCGTGAGGACTGAGGAAGGCTGAGCTAAGAAGTGATCATCTCTAGATATTCCAGTTCATGTTTCCCTTTGGCTTGACGTTTTGGTTCCACCAAAAGCCAAGGTTCCACCATAAGCCAAGGACTATAAAATAGCAACTCAGTATTAGACAAACTACCTAGATACTGAAGCCCTGCACTCTAGACCTTACCCACCGGATGTTGTGTAATTTCAGCATTTTGTTCTGCTTCGACGTAAAAGTTTCCAAAGAGGTAGCTTTACAAATCCGCTGCAGGAGAAACCGCTGCGATGCCTCGTGACAGCTTAAAGACGAACCCATTTAAAAGTTACTGTAAAATGTAAATATTAAGTTCAATGTGAAAAGTAGAACAGGACAACAGAACCACAGCCCACTCAGCCTTCAGTAAGTGGACCATTCTTAACCAATCCTCATACTTGACCAATGAGAGCATAAGGTGCACCTTGGATGCCTTGAAGTTCACTGAGCAAGTGTCTGGGACCCAAAGACATACAGGAACCACTGAGCCCTTGTGTTTAGCATTTGTGAAGTGATCAGACTTTGCTATCTGAAGCCCACCAAGATTAAACCAGCTTATTTCTTTGAGGTGCATTGGTGTATT
The DNA here is from genome assembly GCF_964270895.1 of Podarcis filfolensis. NCBI lineage: Eukaryota > Metazoa > Chordata > Lepidosauria > Squamata > Lacertidae > Podarcis > Podarcis filfolensis. Next base: position 100,511,022 of record NC_139606.1, read on the forward strand.
ATCAATGAAGAGAAGCTCTTGTGTAAGCCAAGCCAAGTTAAGCTGCAGGCTTCCCAGCTGTAGTGCATCCATTATATTCCTCTTTCGCTGCCTTTCCTTCAAAGACTCCAAGGAAACAAAAAAAGCTGAATACTTAAATACTTTTTCAACAGTCCTTCTTATTTCTTTTTATTTGTTGTTACTTTGCAAAAACCACTTCCAGACTCCCCACGGAGAAGTCCTCAGTCAAGGGAAAGCAGACTGCTATTTATATGTTCAGAATGCCATTAGGCCCAGCCCAAAGCAGGGCAGGGGGGCTGAATGGTCCCCCTTTTCTGCTTTAGGAAAGCAGCCAAGGGTGGAAGGATATGGAATTTGGACAGCAATCCATTTGGCCTTCCAGAATAGTTGCTTACACTTGGCAAATGTCAAAGCATCATACAATAGCAAGCCTTTTTCTTCTCTAGATAAACCCATTTATCCAAATGAATGGGAAGGCATTTAACACAGGGGTGAACAGTGTCTACGGGCCACTTCACACATTACAGTGCAACAAACTGAGGTTTGCTATCCCGTGTAAACTCAACAGGGAGCCACTATCAGTCATAGAATCAAAGAGTTGGAAGGGACCCTGAGGATCATCTAGTCCAACCCCCTACAATGCAGGAATATGCAGCTGTCCCTTACAGGGATCGAACCTGCAACCGTAGTGTTATCAGCACCACGTTCATCTTGTCCCCCTATTGCATCAGTGGCTCTCATGCCTGCTTTTTCACAAACTACTTGAACATAGGAACACGTTGGCTAAGTGAGGATTTGAACCCTAGTCTCCCACCTCCTAGTCCAACATTCTGGCCACTACGCTACATTGGCTGTCAAGATACAAGTGGTGGCAGTTTGCCCCATTCCCCCTGGTGGGGCTCCAATGCCTCACTCCAGCTTCTCAACCCCAGTGCAGTGAGCCACACTGGAGGCTGTTCCTGTCAGTATTTTAATAATTTGTTGGAAGCCGCCCAGGGTGTCTGGGGAGACCCAGCCAGATGGGCGGGGTATAAATAAATTATTATTATTATTATTATTATTATTATTATTATTATTATTATTATTATTATTTCTGTGACTGCGCTTATTGCATCACAAATGTGAGAAGCCCAAGGACAAGGCATATGGCCTGTTCGATAATCTGAGCTTGGTCAAAACAGCTTTGATCTCCATCATCATAAATAAACCAAGCATAGAACCAAGCCCAAATATTCTCAACGCTTCTGCAACCTTTCCATGGACCGCCTGACTGGGCATAGCGGGTCACCAGTGGACGACAGACCACTGTGCCCGCATGATACATGGCACACATGCAAATGTAATGTATGAAATGCTTTTCGAGAAAAGCAGCAAGAGAGCAAGCTAACCAAAGTTTTTATTACTTGTTTATTTTCTATGGAGGTTTAAACGATGAGCTAATGTTTGGCTACTAGTGTTTGTGTAATTGCATCCTGGTCCCACCTTGTTACATAAAATAGATCACGGTTTCTAGCTGTTCTGTTCATTCCCTCACATAAAACATGCTCTAGTAATTCATCATGGTTTAACAATCGGTTGCTCTTCCCTTGGAACTCTGGGAATTTCTAGCTCTGAAAGCAGAATAGTAGCTGTCTCTTAAGCACTCTTAGTACCCTTGACAAACTAGAGTGCCCAGAATTCTTTGGAGGAAGCCATTATTGTTTAATGTGGTGTTATAGTGTTTTAAATACATAGCTATACACCATACATTTAAAGCACATCCAGCACACATCGAAAGCACATGACTTCTCCCAAAGAACCCTGAGAGGTGTAACTTCCCCCTCAAGGAGTTACAATTTCCAGCATCATTAACCAATTACAGTTCCCAGGATTCTTTGGGGAAAGTTATGTGCATTGAATGTGCTTTGAATGTATTGTGTGTGCCCATTTGTTCTCCGCTCAGTTTGATGACAAGGAGTTCCCAGTCGTGTGGAAGATTATTGTCCAAACTGAACATGGTTATTATCCCCCTTCAGACATTCGGCACGCAGTTTGAGAGAGGAGCTGTCATGCACCAGGAACACCTGAAGAGGGCTACACTTGATGCAGAAAGCACCAAATTTAAAGCAGCGTCTTTTCCTATCTCACATACATGGGATCCTATGAAAATGTCACTCACTGTAGTGCCAGGTAACACCAGAGAAAATCTACCCTTCTGACAAATGGCTGGAATGATAGCGGGTCACTTAACAGGGCTGAAATGAATTTATTTATTTATTATAGGGAGTCCAAGGTCACATATATGGTTTTCCTCCTCCCCATTTTTATAGGCACAACAAACCTGTGAGATAGGCTAGGCTGAAAGGCTGCAGAGGTTAAAATGTTGACAGGAAGTTCATTGAAGATTGAGCATTTTCACCTCACAGCTAGGGAGAGGTTGGGTCCAGGGACACCTAGAAAACCTCACAGCTTAAAAAAGCAGTTTAAAAAACAATGTGGCTTTGGCCTCTATAAAAATAGAAGTGTTCAAGGGATACACATATCACAAAGCAGTTGATAACATGCTGTGGGAACATATACTGAGGGAGCCACAGATGGCCTTGGCGCCCTCATACATGTCCAGTGTGTTTGGAGATGTGCAGACCTCTCCTTATCTATATAGAGGGGAAAACAGGACTCCTGAGTGTATGCATGAATTATTATTATTTGGCTGCCCTATACCCGCAGGTCTCTGGGCAGTTCACAAGATAAAATCACAATATAAAAACACAAAATACATAATAATAAAAAAAAGCAACCCAAGGCCACATTCATGCCATACGTTTAAAGCACTGTGATACCACTTTAAACAGTTATGGCTTCCCCCAAAGAATTATGGGAGTTGGCTACGGATGCTCCTGCTCCCACCACAGAGCTGCAATCCCCAGGGGAAGATGGACTGGCTGTGGTTGTTAAACCACTCTGTGAGGGGTGTAGGGGTCTCCCGACAACTCTCAGCACCCTTAACAAACTACAGCTCCCAGAATTCTTTGGGGGAAGCCATGACTGTTTAAAGTGGGATCATGGCACTTTAAATATATGTCGTGAATATGGCCTCAACCATCACGCTGTTCACTTTCACCTCTGGCCCTGCTCACCATTGCACGTGGCCCCCAGAAGGCTCCCTATGAAGGGCATCAGCCCTCAGGATGGAGAAGGTTCCCAAGCTCTGCTGTAAGGCTTTGATTCTGTGCACATTTACTCGAGAGTATGGACCGCTGAACTCAGCGGGACTGACTTCCAGCTAAACCCACTGCAAGCAAATTGTTCATAGGATGTCCACATGTCGTATGCCAATGATTTGTTTTATTTGCTTGCTCGTTTGTTCTTTTAATTTGTATACTGCCCTTCATCTATAGATACAGTATAAAAGCACATAATACATAATAAAAAACAAGAGTTTATTATTAAATAAATAAACCCATATATTATTAAATAAATAAATCCATGTATTATTAAATAAATAAAGAAACCAAACTATTACTAAATAAATAAGCTGATATCCTACCCTTCCTCCCAGAGGTGTGCAGGGCAGCAAGCACCAAAATAATAAAGCAATTTAAAACAAAATAAAAAAGTTTAAAAACAGTTGCATCACATGCCCTCTCAGCTAATGATTTCAAGCCATCAAACACCTTGCTGAACAGGATTGTCTTTAAGTCAACTCCTGAGTCTTAATAATGAGAAAGTCTGAGGTGCCTAACCATCAGGGAGGGCATCCCACAAATGGGGACCCATCACTGAGGTGGCCCCGTCATGGGTCAACACCAACCAGGGCTGGCGCAGTATACAAACAGGCCCAACCCAGTGAATAAGAGGGGAAAGTTTGCAACTAGGTTTGTTTTCATAGAATTAAAGCAGCCGTGTTTTGTTCAGCTCTGACTCCTGCACCATAATCCAATTTGAACAGGTAACCTTTGGATTGTTCAGAATACTTATTATTGGCCTCTGCCCCTGTGCCCCAGTTGACCGCACCCATAATCCTCATACAGCTCAAAGGTAATTCTGTGCATTCTTATGCTTTTTATTACTTCCTGTACACCAGTATAATTACTCCTTTCAGGATGACATGCACAGGAATATCTTTCACTCATTCACAATTATCCTGGTAGCAAATGCTAAGGGCTTGTTTCTGAAGATGCAGCAATTTGATATTGCATCTGTCTTTCCATAAGGTCCCGGGTCTGGTTACAACAATATAAGTATGCAATCAAACACAAAGCATTTTTGTGATCATAAATATATAGACATTTGAATGATATATGACGTAATACCGTTTAATACATGAGAGCCCTAGACTAGGACTTGGGAAGGTAAAGGTAAAGGGACCCCTGACCATTAGGTCCAGTAGTGACCGACTCTGGGGTTGCGGCGCTCATCTCGCTTTATTAGCCGAGGGAGTCGGAGTACAGCTTCTGGGTCATGTGGCCAGCATGACTAAGCCGCTTCTGGCGAACCAGAGCAGCGCACGGAAACGCCGTTTACCTTCCTGCTGGAGCGGTACCTATTTATCTACTTGCACTTTGACGTTCTTTCAAACTGCTAGGTTGGCAGGAGCAGGGACCGAGCAACAGGAGCTCACCCCGTCGCGGGGATTCGAACTGCCACCTTCTGATCGGCAAGTCCTAGGCTCTGTGGTTTAACCCACAGTGCCACCTGCGTCCCGCAGGACTTGGGAAACCAAGGTTCAAATCGCCACTCAGCCAGGAAGCTTACTGCCTTGAGGCTCACTGCCTCTCAGCCAAACCTACCTCAGAGGGTTGTTGTGGAGATAAAATGGGGAGTGGGAGAATCATGTATGCTACCTCGAGTGCCTTGGTTAGAAAGGTGAGATATAAATGCAATAAATAAATATCTGAGAGAGAGAGAGAGAATTCTGCATGGTGTAATGATTAGAGGGTTGGACTACGACTCAGAAGACCCAGGGTTCAAATCCCCACTCAGCCATGAAGCTCACTGGGTGACCTTCTGTCTTTCAACCTTGCCTACCTCACAGGGTTGTTGTGAGTACAAAAATTGAGGAGTATTGGGGGAGCCAAGTAAATTGCTATGAGGTTCTGTGGCAAAAGGCTGGATATCAAGGTAATAACATTGCAATCTACCCGTTCTCCAGGCACAGAGGTCTGCAGCAAATCAGGGTTGCACGTCATGAAATGAAACCATTTCCACAACTCATACAGGAAAGAGATTTATATCAAGGTGGAAACCTTTAATGTAACTCTCCTAACAGTGCCAAGAGTGCTGTGGGGTTCTCCATCTGCCCACCCATGCAACCACAGACAGCCCAGGCCTACAGGAAATGAATATTAAGATGACCAGCATAATACAAGTCATTTGCCAGGGTGGTCCATAATCCCGGCTTCCTGTGGGCAGCTGAAGCATCAAACAGAGCCCCACACCCCGTGCCCAGTTGCAGCATAAAGATTTCACACACATGTCACTTCAGCATGTCGTGTTATTTATTTTAATATATTTTGCTCGAGCAAAACACCTCTTTTACAAGAGTGCCCTGACAGCAGTATAAAATGAATGCCTCTCTTGGGGAACAACGGTTTCTTTAGATCTTGCTTTCAAGTACCGTAATTTTCGCTCCAAAACACGCACTTTTTTGCTCCTAGAAAGTAAGGGAAAATGCCTGTGCGTGTTATGGAGCGAATGCACGGATCGGAGCCATGGCTGCCATCAGTCAAGCAAAGCGGGAGCCGCTTACACACTCTACGAGGCTCTCGCTTTGCTTGCTTTAAAGCGACCTGGAGCCGGGGAGGAGGGAGGGAAGGAGAGTCATGGCAGCAAAGCCGGCAGCAGCCGCTTACACGGGAGGAGGGACGGAGCTAGCAAAAGTCCGTGCGCTCTCTAAACAGAGCAGTGAGGCTGCAGAGGGATGGCAGGAAAGATAAAATTTAAGCAACCAGCAGCAAAATAAAACCAACCTCGAGCTCTGAGCCAGCGCAGTGAAAACCAGGAAGTAAAAAAAAAGGCTGGGGAGGGCATGAGGGAGAGGGGGAAACTTCGCAAATCCCCGCGTCTCAGCTGATCCGCGGGGACGGAGCAGCTTATTTTCAGGCAGGATAGATTTGAGCATTGTCTGGGTCCTAGTGCCCCTACCGCTTTTTTGTGCTCCATTCTATTGCTGCTGGTGGCTGCTTATATTCAGGCTGCAAGGAGGAGCGCTTTTACACAGCTAATGGCGAATCCCCTGCAATCCAAGTCCTCCTCACTTGCTCAAATCTATTCTGCCTCAAAACAAGGAGCGGAAGGAAAAGGCTGCAAACTGTTAAATGGAAAAAAAACCCAGGCACAGGGCAAATACCTTAAGTATACCTTTAAAGCAACAGTGCTCTTCCCCCCCCCCCCCCAGCTCGCAGAAAAGCTCCTTCTCCACACACCCCACGCGTGCTCCTTGTCCCTTGAGTTCTTTTCCTTCCCTCCCCACTTAAAACGTGGTTACAAAGCATGGATCCACATGGATCCTCAGGATTTTTGCATTGGGCTACCCCAAACTCACTGTCAGATCACATGTCTGTGGCCACAGCATGAACCATAAAAATCATACATCCACTGTTTCGTTTAGAATATTTTTTCCTTGTTTTCCTCCTCTAAAAACTACATGCGTGTTATGGTCAGATGCGTGTTATAGAGCGAAAAATACGGTAATATATTTTCTGCAACATGGGCCCCCTATACACAATGGAATAGCACTGGTGCAACTGAACACCACCAGTGGGTTTCTTTTCTTTTTTAAAAAACAACGCTTTAAACATCAGTATAGCAATGGGGAAAAGGTATTATTCGCCGAGTTAATGCAACACAATCACAAAGTGCAAGGATGGGGTATCTACGTCCCCCCATATGTTATCAGACTCCAACTGCCATCAGTCCCAGCCAGCATGGCCAGTGATCAAGGATGATGGGAGCTGGACCCCAACATTTTGCACACGGGTAGCCAACGTGGTGGTATCCAGATGTTGCTGACCCATGTTGACTGATGGGAGTTGGAGTCCAAAGACATGTGGAAAACAATATGTTAGCTACCCCACATTCAGAAGGCCACAGATTTCCCACCCTAGTGCTGGATCATAAATGCAAGGCACAGTGCAATGCAGAAGCCAATTATGTTCTTCCTCATGTCTACTTCCATAGGAAGATGAGAAGAAGGTTCAATGGTGGGCAGTACGAGAGAGATCATCACCACCTCCACCAGGAGATCACATTCTGGAGACCACATTTATTTCCAGAGAAGCCCACTAGCTCTGTACACAGGGATAACGACCTCAATATTCGTCCTAAATATTAGATATAGATGCCTTTTGTTCCGAAAAAAGAGAAGTGCCTGTTTATCTTGCGTTGGCCATACAATATTCTAATTCTTTTTGAGATTTAGGAATGGTGGAGACCATGAAGGGGGACAAAATTCAGAGGAAGGTTTAGTGCAGGGATAGACAATGTGATGTTCTGAAGGAGCGTCTTACCCCCATCATCCAGCCCAGACACTGAGGTCCAGCTCTGAGGGCCTTCTCATTGTTCCCTCACTGCGAGAAGTGAGGTCACAGGCAGAGGGCCTTCTCGGTAGTGCCTCCTGCCCTGTGGAACGCCCTCCCATCAGATGTCAACAAAATAAACAACTATCTGACTTTTAGAAGACATCTGAAGGCAGCCCTGCTTGGAAAGTTTTTAATGTTTGATGTTTTACCATGTTTTTAATATTCTGTTGGGAGCCGCCCAGAGTGGCTGGGGAAACCCAGCCAGATGGGCAGGGTATAAATAATAACTTATTATTATTATAAATTATTATTATTCTCCAGATGTGGTGGACTGCAACTCCCTAAGCCCCAGCCAATTTGGGCAGCGGACAAGGATGGTGGGAGTTGTAGTCTGAAACATCTGGCGAGCCCCACCTTGGCTATTCCTGGTTTACTGTAACATATAGTTTAGTCTTGAGCATATGGATGCGAGGATATGGGTACCCTGTGTGAATAGGTGGCCTACAACTATAATATCTGAGGAGGTAAATGATGCCTTCAAGATTCTATAGCTTGTCAGTGGTTACTGCTTTGGGACATCATTTTCAAACTCTGCATGAGGCTAGAAACAGAAGGCACTGTCTTGCACGGAGCCAGGCCACTGGTCTTGCACTGAGGGGCAGTGGGGATTCAGACAGAGGGTCTCTCCCACCGCTACCTGGAGATGCTGGGAACTGAATCTAGGAGCAAAGCAGATGTTCTGCCGCTGATGAGCTACAGATTTTGAAAAAGCCAAACTGTGACTTTGTCTCTCATGCCTGCGAATCATTAATTCAGCTTTAGGCTGGTCAGAATTGTGCCAGGGCTTCAGAAGGAGTAAACACTGAAAAGAGAAAAACACCAGACAGCCCCAATTAGATAAATCCCTGAAGCAAAGAAGGAGGGGAGGAAGGTCATTGTTTTCTCTTGTTGCTGGCACAATGCATCACAGTGTGGAGCTAAAATTGCTATTTTGATGCATTCGGTTGGGACTATGCTGGATTTCCTAGGCTCGGAGCACTGATTGCTTTGCATTTTTAAATAAACTTCCCACAATAGCTGTCTTCTCGCCTCCCTCCCCTCCTCCCCTTCGTCCCTCTTCCCCAATGAAACCCTAGAGCACCCCTGACATTCAAGTGCGGTGCCACCACATTTATCACACCTACGGGCTTTGAAGTCTGCCAAAGGTCAGCATGAAAAAGAAGAACTGGGCCGGCATTGTCATTCATAATCTGGGGCAGCAGGGGCTGCTCGCCTCAGAAGGGGCACCCCCCTCAAAGGGAAGCATGTTGGCATGCTTGCGGAGCGCCAGTTAAGGGCCTCCCCGCTGCCCGAGCCCTGCAGCTCTTCAGCGACAGATATTCCGAAACGTATTCTCTGAAAACATTGCAGTGTCGGTTACAACTTGCCATGCCAGGCGGACAAAACAAACACAACAGGTGTGAGCTGTGAAAGCAAAGGGCACGGCCGGCAGAATACAAGTGTATCCTGGCATAAGGAACCTGCGGTTTGCCTACCTCAGGGGGAAGGGATGGCTGTGCAGATGTTGGCCCCACTCTGCATGGCCAATGGTCAGGGATAATGGGAGCTGTAATCCAACAACATTACATTCCTTTGTTTTTTATTATTTTTTAAAATGTATTTTTATTAAAGATTTTCTTGATTTACAAAAGTACAGTATGTGCAATGTATCTCATATTTTTTCCCCCATGTAACATTTTTACAAATCAGTTTCATTTGTTGGGACATTAGGAAGACAAGGGGGAAAGAGGTGGGGGGAGATGGGGGTGGGGTTGGGTGGCAACGTTTCTATTATACTTCATATATGTGGGGTTTTGTGTCAGCATCGCTTGTGCAGGCTCTCTGCTGTTCACTTGTGTTCCTTTGGTGGTGAGAGAGGTTGGGATTGGCCTAGGGTGTTGTTAAGTTGTGGGCGAACATATCAGACGACACAGCGATTCTTCAAACAGCTCTTGTTTATTTCAGAGGCCAGAACTGAACTGAACTGAAGAGCTCAGTCAGCCTGCTTATATAGAGCTCCAGAACAGCGTAACTGTTGCAACTTTCTAAAACTATCGAATCACTGAACGTCACTTTCGATCCTTCATTTGCATAACTATCTACAGTTTCCCCCTGCTGGCCCAGGGTGAGACTTCAGTACATAACAGGTGTGGTTGTTCATTTGTGGTTGGCTGTGGTGATCTTTGTTTTCATGTTTGAGTGGGTGGGTGGGTGTTTTGGATCAGGTTAGCCATATTGATTTGTATGCTGTTGGTGGATTTTTGTCATTGTCTTGTTGGGCTGTGTGTGAGATAAAGGGGAGTCTTCTTCTATTTGTCCCCGTGTCAGTTTCAGTTTATTGGTTAATTTTTCTAGTAAGGCTGTTTCCCATACTATTTGGTACCATTGGTCCATGCTTACTCCTGACAGGTCTCTCCAGTGTCTGATTATGATGCTTCTGGCTGCTGAAAGTAGGTGTGTTATGAGTTCTTTGTGGTGTGAGTGGGCATTATTGTCTTGGAAGATGTTTAGTAAGGCCAATTCAGGGGTGAGTTCTAATAATTGCTTGGTTATTTTACATATTTCTCGTATGGTTGTTGTCCAGAAAGTTTGATTTTGGGGCACTCAGATGGGCAGGGAAAGAAGAAGAAGAAGAAGAAGAAGAAGAAGAAGAAGAAGAAGAAGAAGAAGAAGAAGAAGAAGAATGGGGGCAGGGAAAAGAGATGTATTTTACCACATTTCTCACATTTTACCAGCAGCAGCAACAACAACAATTTATACCCCACTCATCTGGCTGGGTTTCCCCAGCCCTCTGGGCGGCTCACAACAGAATATTAAAAACATGATAAAACATCAAATATTAAAAACTTCAGACATCTTCTAAAAGTCAGATAGTTGACTTTTAGTTGATCCCCCTATCTTCTCACTGTTCTCAGAACGGCTTAAAAATCAGCTCCTCTTCCCAGGGAGCTCTGAGAATTGTAGATATGTGAAGAGTACAAAGTCTCCTAAAAACATGCAGCACTTTTAAAAAAACAAACAAACTACAGTTCCCAAGACTTTTGGGGCGAAGTTGTGATTGTTTGAAATGGTACAATAGCTCTTAAATGTATGGTTTAATAATACCATTTTTTTACTGTTGGTACAGATAGGACCACTATACCTGAAACTTTACCTTCCCTCATAAACTTTACACCAATCCCTATCATGACAGAACATCATTCAGGTTTAAAGGTAAAGGTAAAGGGACCCCTGACCATTAGGTCCAGTCGTGACCGACTCTGGGGTTGTGGCACTCATCTCGCTTTATTGGCTGAGGGAGCCGGCGTACAGCTTCCGGGTCATGTGGCCAGCATGACTAAGCCGCTTCTGGCGAACCAGAGCAGCGCTCGAAAACACCGTTTACCTTCCCGCCAGAGCGGTACCTATTTATCTACTTGCACTTTGATGTGCTTTTGAACTGCTAGATTGGCAGGAGCAGGGACCGAGCAACAGGAACTCACCCTGTCGCAGGGATTCGAACTGCCGACCTTCTGATCGGCAAGTCCTAGGCTCTGTGGTTTAACCCACAGCGCCACCTGCGTCCCTCATTCAGGTTTACTCACCTACAAAGGTTAGGAAAGTGGTTCTTCGAGTGATGGCCTTTCCTGTGGCTGTTCTCTCGTTTTGGAGTTTCTTCTTTTTACTCACCTCTTAAGGCACCCAGCAAAGGATCCTGTTCAAACCAGCCACCGAAGGCTCAGGTTGCAGTTGTGATCTTGTTTACACCCATCCACTTTCTCAGCTTGGCTTTTTTGAGTTTGGCTTTTGGACCGCCATAAATATTCTCCTGCCTTTTTATTTGCTTTAGGGGTTTTCTTTTGTGCCAGTGTGCCTCTTTATCATGGGTAGGCAAACTAAGACCTGGGGGCCGGCCCAATCGCCATCTAAATCCGGCCCATAGAATGTGTCCTTTTATTTAAAATGCATCTCTGGGTTATTTGTGGGGCATAGGAGTTCATTCATTATTTTTTTCAAAATATAGTGCGGTCCCCCCACAAGGTCTGACGGACAGTGGACTGGCCCCCTGCTGAAAAAGTTTGCTGACCCCTGCTCTTTATCATACAGTAGTACCTCGGGTTAAGAACTTAATTCGTTCTGGAGGTCCATTCTTAACCTGAAACTGTTCTTAACCTGAAGCACCACTTTAGCTAATGGGGCCTCCCACTGCTGCCACGCCGCCGCCGCCGCACGATTTCTGTTCTCATCCTGAAGCAAAGTTCTTAACCCAAAGTACTATTTCTGGGTTAGCGGAGTCTGTAACCTGAAGCGTCTGTAACCCAAAGCGTTTGTAACCCGAGGTACCACTGTATTTGCTGCTTTATTTCGTTCGTGACACCTTTGATGTTTTTTAGGAACATCAGTGAAGCTGCCATGAACACCACAGACATAGATATATATCTGGTGGAAAAGTTGCACATAACTTGGTACAAAAAAAAGGAAATAAATATCCTCATGGCACTCTTTCATCTCTGCATGATTCAAGTTTACTGCTTGAGTAATTTGTACCCAGGTGAGCTGTAGGAACGGGGACGTCCTAAGCATATCCAGCACCATGGTGCAAAGCTCCCTCCGGCGCCCCCCACCCCCGTTTCCCAGGTATTTAGGGAGGACGGCACTGCTGACGGGGCTGGAGGAGGTGGGCAGCAGCTGGAGGGCAGCTCCTCCGGCGGAAAAGAGGCGGAGTGTTAAGTTGTGGGTGAACATATCAGACGACACAGCGATTCTTCAACTGCTCTTGTTTATTCACAGGCCAGAACAGAACTGAACTGAAGGGTTAAGCCAGCCTGCTTATATAGAGCTCCACTAGAACGCAACAGTAACCATTTTCTGTAACTATCCAATCACTGAATGTCACTTTCAGTCCCTTATTTGCATATGTGGACCTGAGTGAAAACTATCTACAGTATCCCCCTGCTGGCCCAGGGTGAGAACTTCAGTACATAACATGGAGGCTCAGTGCAGCACGGCGGAGGCGGGCAAGGGTGGCGAGCTGATGCCAGGAGGCGCCACATCCAGCCTCCACCTCTTCCCTGGCGCCTTCCAGAACTTGGCGCCCCTGCACCCCGTGCCACTAGCCTCTATGGGTAAGACGCCCCTGTGTAGGAACAGGGGTGAAGTTGCTGCTGTAGAGGTTTAGCTGCCTCATGGATATGTACGGTAATTTTATTTTGCTCAACTGCACCATTTCAGATATTGGTCGTCCCCTGGTGACAACCCTTTCCCGGAATCCCATGTGGCCTCTCCAGGCAGCAGCAGTGAATGGTCAGTGGCGGTTGGCGGCAAATGCAAGCCATCCGCCATTTTGAATTTCCCTTGGTGATCCAGTGTGGTGCTTTTCTGGTGCATTGAGGAAACAGGAGAAATGGGCAAGAGGCTGAATCAGGGCCAGGAAAGATGAGGCCACTGCCTCAGATGGCAGAAGCATCTCAAGTAGCACATCCCCGGCTGTCCTGCCCCGCCATCCACGCAAATTTTGGCCCAGATCACCATCTGCACCGATGGCGGTGGCACTTCTCACAGCAGGGCATGTGGCAAAGGCAGAGAAGGAGGTGGTAGGTAGTGGTGGGAGTGGCGGCAGTGGCAGGGCAGAGAGGCACTTCCCATTTGTTCTTCAGTGGCAAGAAAGGATTTGCCACCCCAAATACTCAGCAGGCCTCAGCAGTGTGGCTGACCTGCATTCAGACTTCAATTTAGGAAAAATATAGGAATTTGCCTTGAACCAAGTCAGATTGCTAGTCCATCTAACTCAGTATTGCTGACACTGGCTGGCAGTGGCTCTCCATGGTTTCAGAGGCTACGGTGTTTGGCAGCCCTATCTAGAGATACCAGGGATTGATCCTGCAATCTTTTGCATGCAAAGCAAATGCTGAACCACTGAGCTATCGCTGTTCCCCTTCAGTTTAGGAACTGCATGATTGAAATAATAATAATAATAATAATAATAATAATGGCAGCTGCCCCATATTTAAAGCAAAAAAATCATGTGCACACAGAACTAGGAAGATAGATCTAATGCTTAGTGGTAAGAATAGAATCCCATTTTAACATTCTCCATGAAGGCCTGCTAAATCCTGCTGAGCCTCCAGCTCTACTGAAGTCCTACATCAAGCCCTTGCTAAAGTCAACAAAGACTTGTTTGTTTCAGTTTTATTAGCTGCCTTTATTTCTGTGGTGTAACGTGGTTGGAGGAGAGAAGAAAAATATGTTGGAAATATAGTGCAGCTTGAAGTAGAAGCAACATGCATAAACATGTTTTTAATCAGTTATGCAAATAAGTCCAGAGAAGTTGCTAACCCTCAACAATTTTTGTACAGTCATACCTCGAGTTGTGAACGTGATCCGTGCGGGAGGCACGTTCGCAACCCTCAGCGTTCGCAACCCACAACGCCACGTCTGTGCACACGCATGACACGATTCGGCGCTTCTGCGCATGTGCCGAAACCCGGAAGTAACCCATTCCGGTACTTCCGGGTTTGGTGCGGTCCGTTACCCGAAAATGTGCAACCCGCAGCGTTCGCAATCCGAGGTATGACTGTATTTGTATTTTGCATTTTTTAGCCTTTAAAAAAAAATCCTGCCTGGTTGCCTACAGTAGTTCTTACTCGCCACAGGTGACCAAAGTGGGCGTGCACAAACTTAGCTTCTAAGTCATAGAATTGTAGAGTTGGGACCCTGAGGGTCATCTAGTTCAACTCCCTGCAATGCAGGAATCTCAGCTAAAGCATCAATGACAGATAGTCATCCAACCTCTGCTTGAAAACCTCCACTGAAGACCACCACCTCCTGCGGGAGACCGTTCCACTGTCAAACAGCACTTACTGTCAGAAAGTTCTTCCTGGTATTTAGTTCTGCCCGGATACTGAGGTCCAGTGCCAAGGGCCTTCTGGCAGTTCCCTCACTGTGAGAAGCCAAGTTACACCAGATGTCAAAGAGAACAAGAACTACCAGACTTTTAGAAGACATCTGAAGGCAGCCCTGTTTAGGGAAGCTTTTAATGTTTGACGGACTACTGTATTTTAATATTTTGTTGGAAGCCGCCCACAGTGGCTGGGGAAACCCAGCCAGATGGGCGGGGTATAAATAAATTATTATCATTATTATTATTATTATTATTATTATTATTATTATTATTATTATTATTATAGTTGGAATCTCCTTTCTTGTAAGTTGAAGCCATCAGTTTGCATTGTTGGATAGAGCAAATTGCAGTTGACCAACATAGTAGTACAGTAATAGGATGGGATAGAAATATTGAAAATAACTAAACAAATATTTTGAATGCCTTCTTTATTCATGTCAGTGAATTCACCTCCGTCCCATCTGCCAATTTTTGGAAAGAAATGGTGGTGAATCTTCCCAGAGCTTGTGGTCATCATGATCCATGACGCAAAACACATCCATATATTGTGCAGATATACACATAATCAAAGCGCATAGGGTATCGATTCCTTAAGAACAGCCCTATGCACTACACTGTGAAATGTAATCAGTCAAGTTACATATTTAATTCCTCTTATCCTCATTGCACGTCTTCCATTACCTTCTTCTTTGCATCTTACATTATTCTTTTGTTATTGTCATTGAAGTGTGCTGCTTGGTCATTTAAGGGCTTAAAGCAGGCACCCCCACACTGCTGTCCTCCAGCTGTTTTGGACTGACGTCATAGGCCCAAGATGGGGAAGGCTGATTTAAAATTGTTGCTGTTGTTGTTTAGTTGTGTCCGACTCTTCGTGACCCCATGGACCAGAGCACGCCAGGCACTTCTGTCTTCCACTGCCTCCCGCAATTTGGTCAAACTGATGTTAGTAGCTTCTAGAACACTGTCCAACCATCTCGTCCTCTTCTCCTTGTGCCCTCAGTGATTTAAACTAGCAGCAGCAAAAATGCTCCTAATGCACAAGCTACTGTTTTTTTTAATTCACAGATTACCACTTTCACAATAGATTGCAAGCCTGACCAACAGCATTCCTCAGGGTCGGCTCAAGACATTTTGGCACCTGAGGTGAACCACAAAATGGATTCCACCACCACCAGGGAAGAAGGAATGAGTGAAGATCTACATCAGGAAAAAGGTGGGAATAAAGATCAACATTGGGAACAAGGAGGGAGGGAGGAATCAAATCATCATTACTTGATAACTGAAGTGGGACTTTGGTAATATGGTGCCCTGAGTGAGGACAAAATTTGGTGCCCCCTCCCCAATATTTCTTATTTCCAGTCATTTCTTTTGGTTGTTTTTTAATGGATCTTCTCAGTAGGTACCATGATGATGATGGTGGTGGTGATGATGATGATGATGATGATTTTGCACCCTTCCAGCTCAGTGTCCAATATGGGGGAACCACCTGCACCACCCTAAATCCGGCGCTGGCATGAATCTGGCCTAGGTGAGGTACTCTTGCTTCCTGGCAGAGCACATCCTGAAGTTTCTACAGTCGTACCTTGGTTTTCAAACAGCTTAGTTCTTGAACGTTTTGGCTCCAGAACGCCGCAAACCCGGAAGTGAGTGTTCCGGTTTGTGAACTATTTTTGGAAGCTGAACATCCGACAGGGCTTCCGTGGCTTCTGATTGGCTGCCGGAGCTCCCTGCAGCCAATCAGAAGCCACACATTGGTTTCCGAACATTTTGGAAGTCAAGCAAATTTCTGGAACAGAGTCTGTTTGACTTCCAAGGTACGACTGTACTTTCAGTTACTTACAGTGAAATGGTATTATTAATAATACTTATCATCCCCTTCAGAATGCTATGTCATTGTTCACTTTTCTTCATCGGTAACTGCTCTGGTCTTCAGAAAAGCTGCAATTTGACAGAATCAAATTCACAAAGAAAGCACTGTGAGAAAAAACCCATCCAGAGCAAACCTACCATCAGTGCAGACCCTAAAACAGTCTGGCAACAAAAGCGGAATCCAACATGTAGGCCAAATTGATAGGCAGAAAACACTACCCAGGCCTCTTAACCACAAGCTGCTGATACCAGACTTGATGCCTGGAGTTTACAACGGTCAAGGGAGCCATGTGTTGCGCACCGACACAGTTGCTGCTCTTAATTCTTCTGGCACACAGTCCCCAAAGGACACATATAGCCTGTAACCAAGAAAGTGTTTAGTGTCTAGTTAGGGCTGAAAACTGATAGGCACACACAACGTTGGGTGCCAGCCATTTGCTTCTTGGGAACGAAGGAATGATAAATTTGGGAACTACTAAGAGGAAGATATCTGCTGCGGCTGTGTACACACCATACATTTAAGCATACAGGCACCTTAAAGAATCCTGGGAACTATAGTTCACACACCCCACAGAGCTGCATTTCCCAGCACCCTTAACAAACTACGGTTTACAGGATCCTTTGGGGAAGGGAGATGAGCTTCAGATTTTGGTGTGTACACAGCCTTCATGTCTCAAGTTTGTGCTGGTCGGAGGTATGAAAAGACAAGTCCTTATTTCCAACTCATGGATAATATTTCCCTCATTGACAGGACCTGTCCGTACTGTCGGCTGGCATGAAGTAAAGAGGTGACGCAGCAGGCTTGTTATTTTCCATGACATGAAGGAACAGAAGGGAGACCAGGACTCTGCTGGGTGAGGGGAAACATGGTGGCATGAGAAGAAATGTACAACAAAGCAGAACAAAAACGAACTTGAGTCTGTAGTTTTAAAATGCTTAGTTTAAAATGCCAGCCATTGAGATCTATTAGGTGGCTGGGCATGTGGGAAAGGGCCTCTTCAGCGGTGGCCCCTGTCCTTGTGGAATTCCCTCCTTGGGGTGGTCCATATGGCCAGTACTCTACTGTGGCATTCATTTTATTCTACAGCGGCTATGTTGTGGCTTATGGTTTTGACGTTTATTAACGGGGCTCAGTACAACAAGGTGACAGAAGCCTCTTGTTTAATCAAAATTTGGAGCTAAGCCCTCGTGCTTAGCTAGACTGATGACTGGGAGTGGCTGTAACACTGGTCCTGAAAGACCTACATTGGCTCCGAGTACGTTTCCGAGCACAATTCAAAGTGTTGGTGCTGATCTTTAAAGCCCGAAATGGCCTCAGCCAGTACACCTGAAGGAGCGTTTCCAACCCCATAGTTCAGCCTGGACACTGAGGTCCAGCTCCGAGGGCCTTCTGGCAGTTTCCTCACTGCGAGAAGTGAAGCTACAGGGAACCAGGCAGAGGACCTTCTCAGTAGTGGAGCCCGCCCTGTGGAACGCCCTCCCACCAGATGTCAAAGAGATAAACAACTATCTGACTTTTAGAAACATCTGAAAGCAGCCCTGTTCAGGGAAGTTTTTAATGTTTTATCTTTTATCGTGTTTTTAATGTTCTGTTGGGAGCCGCCGAGAGTAGCTAGGGAAACCCAGTCAGATGGGCAGGGTATAAATAATAAATTTAATATTATTATAAAATTATTGTTGTAATAATCTTCTCCTAGGAGTCTTCTCAGGTGGCATTTTGTTGTGGAATTGGTGCTGCTCCAGCCCTGAAGTTGTTTTGCAGTGTCCACACGATGTTATCACCATCCAAAGCTACCTTGCGGACTCCCGCCCCATCAAGTCTGGTATCCCGCCCTATCGATCGATCAAGTTGATCGATCACCACAGTTTCCATGCATTCAGTTATGTGGACCCAACCCTGATCGGCCCAAGCTTGTGGAACACCCTCCTGAGGAGATTAGACTGATATTAGACACGTATCTTCTTTGCTGAACTTTATGCACATGACTAAGGGCTCACCCATCCTTTGCTTGTCTCATGCCTTGAAAACACAGGACTGAGAGGTTTCCCACTTCAGCATGGGTCCCAATGGTTAAGAACAGTCTGGTTTAAGAACGATTTGGTTTACAAACTCCGCAAAACCAGAAATTGTGTCTTGGTTTGAGAACTTTACCTCGGTCTAAGAATGGAATCTGAATGGTGAAAGGGCACCAGCGGCAGGAGGCCTCATTAGGGAAAGGGCGCCTCGGTTTAAGAACGGTTTTAGTTTAAGAATGGACTTCCAGAACGGATTAAGTTCGTAAACCAAGGTACCACTGTATTGTTTTATTGCCTTGTGGATTGCTTTTATGCACATTGCTTGGAAATGCAAATGATTAAGCAGGATATAGAGACCTTAAATAAGCAAACAAACAAACAGGCACCACTCTCTTTATCTCGAGAGGCAAGCCTATGAAGGCCACGTTTCACCAGAATCCATGCAATATCCTATGCTTCCCAATCGTCGTATTTCTAAAGCAATTGGCATATAGTGAGTGGAGCAGTTTATAAGGTAATGATGGATGGCTGTTTCCTCATGTAAACAAATGGCCCTATCTTCATCTTTGCCTCCCAGTGAATCAATATTCTGTTGTTTCACTGCTGAAAACTTCTGTAGATCAGTCAATGGAAGAACCATAGTTGGAGTGAATGTTTCTGCTTCATTATATCCTAGTCTGTTTCAAGTCTGGCATCCTGTTTGTGTACTTGGTACTGCAATCTTGCTCTGAGCCCTGCGGGTGAGATAGACCAGCACTCTGATCAGGGCAACAATGCATGTCTAAAAAGGTAAAGGTTAAGGTACCCCTGACCATTAGGTCCAGTCGTGGCCGACTCTGGGGTTGCGGCGCTCATCTCGCTTTATTGGCCGAGGGAGCCGGCGTACAGCTTCCAGGTCATGTGGCCAGCATGACTAAACCGCTTCTGGCAAACCAGAGCAGCGCACGGAAACGCCGTTTACCTTCCCGCTGGAGCAGTACCTATTTATCTACTTGCACTTTGACGTGCTTTCGAACTGCTAGGTTGGCAGGAGCAGGGACCGAGCAACGGGAGCTCACCCCATCGCGGGGATTCGAACCGCCGACCTTCTGATCGGCAAGTCCTAGGCTCTGTGGTTTAACCCACAGCGCCACCCGCATCATTCAGCAGTAAACTCCATCCAGTTCAGTGGGGCTTACTCTGAGTTAAGCATGCAGGATGACTACCCAAGCACTGTAAATACAACCCTTGGGGATGTTTCTAATTTCATAAAATAGGGTTAATATGTAGGAACCAAAGATCAGGGGCACATGCAAGTCCTGCAAATTCTTGTTAATTCTGTTTCTCATCAGATGCGAAGCTAACAGATGAAAGGTTTTTTTAAAAAAATGTGTTTACAAACACTTGGTCAGATTTGATTAAACCACAGTGCCGAGACTAAACAAAAAGCAATCTGTAACGCAGACCCATGTCACGGAGATATCCTTGAAGCATTGCCTATTTGGAGTGGACAGCACATGAAGCTTACCATTCACTACCATTGATCACATTAGTTTAATGCCGTATAACAATGTGACCAAGTGTATGCAAAGAATGGCTATAGGGCTGGAGGGCGAGGTTGACTGGGATCCCCATGCGAAATAAGTCCAAGAGCCAAACTGATGTAGTGCATACTGGTTGGACCTGGGTTCAAATTCCTGTTCAGTCCTGGAGCTCATTGGATGACGTCCTTGGGCTACTCCTAACCTGCCTCACCAGATTGTTGTGAAGATAAACCCTGTTGCCACGAGCTTTAGGTGATAGACTGAGGAATACCTATGCCTTGTGAAATAGCTGCATGAAACACAGTCCGGACTAGAATTATGCATGTTCTGTGATACTGTGCATGTAGTTAAATGTTCTCTTTACTTGTGAACATGTAAATAAAATAAAGGCAATTTTAATTCAATAAGTTTTATACATAGGGGTTTCATTGCACTTCACTCTGTTTGATTGTGGCCATTGCATTTACCATTATTACCTATCTGAAAAGTAACTTCTCTTTAAGCTACAATATCATAATTGTTGGGGGAAATAAATAAAAGAAATGTTCACATTACACTATGCATGTGTTTTGGAAAATTTGGCAGAAAAAATGCCAAGGACCATGTGAATTCAAGGAATTGTAGTTTTGGAAGGTACCCAAACCTGAAATGGAATCAGTTCCTTTTTCGGAGGGGGTGAAATGGAACTGGAATGACTTCCTTTTTACAATGAACTTTCCAAGCACTGGGTCCACAAGATGGAGGAAGCCCACCGTTGATAGAGACATTCATTCCTTTCCAGAAGCAAATCTGCATTATTATTATTATTATTATTATTATTATTATTATTATTATTACTACTACTACTACTATACCCCTTTCCCCCCAGATGGGACTCAATGCAGCTTACAGATAAAAATAAGAACTGCCAAAAACATACCAAAAACAATAATTAAAAAGCAATTAAACATTGATAGAATTAAAACTGTAAACATCTATAAAATCTATTAAAACCATACCAGTAATTCCAATAGAAATAGCACACCACCAGCCCTTTCGATTGAAAGCAGTCAGTTCCCCAAAGCCTTTCGGAACACGAAAGTCTTCACCTGCTGGTGGAAGGGCAGCAAACAGCCAGTCTTGTTTCTCCAGGGAGGAAGTTCTAAAGTCTAAGAGAGCAATCACCGAAAGGTCTGCACAGATATGAAAGCAGCACCTTTCCTCATCTTGCCAAAGTGGATATGTGATTTAGCTCAGTGTTATGTACTGAGTTGAATAGGATTCAGAATGCAGCAGTCTCATTGGTCCTAGAACAATAGGATCCACAATGCAGCAGTCTGATTGGTCCGCAGGAGCCACCCAATCCAACTCCAGGTGGAATCCGCAACCTGATTGGCCTACAGGAGAATCCCAGAATTAGCCAATCACATGGGGCCCATTGTGTAAATAATGTATATAAAGCAGACATTCTGGGGGAACTTCCATTCCTCACTACTATGAGCTGAATAAAGAGCATGAAATCCACACTCAACTCCGAGTATATTTCACTCTGCTTCTCAAGGAGGGGATGCTATTTGTCAAAAATCTGTTTCTCTGGGGGGTCAACCCATGAAAGAGCTTCAACAATTCAGGAAACTGATCTTTCACATCCCTCTGTGAGCTTCCTTGGGCATTCTGGCTGTTTAGTTAGCTTGAGTGCTGGCTGGAAAAAATATACACGAGATTCCTTTTATGACATTTGTGGTTGCAAAAGAGTTGCACAGACGTTGGTACATATCAAAGCATTGTTTTATAGCAGCCATTCAGGATCTCACTTTATGTTTGTAGGGGGTGGGTTAGTTATTATTGTCTTGCGGTTAAGCTTATGTGGGTTTAGATTTGACTTGACTTTAGAATTTATGTGTACATATGGGAATGAAAAATGTCAATGTGTAGTGAAAACTGCCCTGTTTACTCATACCTTCCCAACAAGGCTAAGATGCAAACAACGTCATGATGAGCGAAGGGGTCTAAACAGTATTTGGATTTAAATTTCTATGGTTACTCACCTTGGGACCCTTCAAACAAGGTGCAAAAGAATTTCAGTTAATAATATAAAATGAGAACTAATTGGAAGTCCATGCCCTTTCATCTGGAAACCCTTTGTCTTAGAAGACTACATCATCTTTGCTGGTCATGGTTGCTACATGGAAAAGGAGATGCACTCAGTACTTGTTCAATGGCACTCATCTTTATGCAGGCCTGCACAATATTTTACCCGCCTAGCTGAATGCAGACCATCATCCATTGTATAGGATTGCACCCCAGAATGCTAAATCAAGAGGATGTCCGGACCGGTTTGTTGAGCTTTCATGCTGATTTGTTTGCAGGGAGATTATATGACATTGATATTTATTCTGATTTGTCTGTGGGGCAGTTAGATGATGCTGCATCAAGCCGGGTGTTATCCCACATTTTCTAGTCCATTTTCTCATCACTTTCCTTATTGCAAAAGGTCCAGTCTTCTGGGCTTGTGCTAAACTTCCCAGTCAATTATATTTGCATCTCCTGAAATTGCTGGTATGAGATTGAATCCCATGCCACAAAACAGTGACATTCTGAAAGTATCCCCAGACTCAGATGAACAGGTAAGGTAGTGCTGGAAGTTGACTAAATTCCACCGCAGGCAAAATCTAACCCCACCCCCCCGGCTTGCCTGGAAGGAAAAAAACAAAAGTATTTTTGTGGCAATGCGTTTATCGCTGATCTTTCCCCTTTTTCTTCTTCCACTTCCAAGTCTCCCACGTGCAAACACTCGCAGCTGTCTGAGGGAAGGTTTTAGTATGGCCTCATTATTGCAGGCTGGCTGCATCACACATAATACCTTTATGAGGTTTCCAACACACACACACACCCTTTTTATTGCTGCTACAAAGCTATAACCAGATGACGCAGCTTTTTGTCACCTAATGTGCTGTTAAACTACTCTTCAAAGCTTCCAAGCCGCACCAAACTCTCCAATATTGTCCTGGCTCCCGCCCAGACCACGATGACCGAGGCTCTTCCTTGAGAGTAAGGAAGAGATTTTTATTGAGGCAGAGAAGAGCTATAGGCTCAACAGCAGGTAATGTAGTGCAACAGCTGCTACAGTCAGGCTAAATGACAGGAAAGGTGAGTCTAACTGGATTGGGAGCAGCGGTCCAAGTTTAAGGAGTCCCTGATCAGGGCATGGAGTTCAGAACTGCATGGATAGTTCAATTGGTTAGAGGGTGGTGCTGATAATGCCAAGGTTGCAAGTTTGATCAACTGCATATTATTGCAGGAGTTGGACTGGATGATCCTCAGGGTCCCTTCCAACTCTACATTTCTATGTTTCTATGGAAGCAATGGAGTTGTCCCAATGAGTGGTCATGTCCACCCACCAAGCTTTTAAAGCTCATTCATGAGACTCTCATGCCTTGCAAGCCTTTCGCACATGCAGATACTCGCTACAATTGGGACAATGTGTCTGTTCCTGGGTGACCATGGCACCCTTCAGGCTCCTGTCCCTCCACCCTTAGCTGTTGGCTTATGACCCCTTTGGATCCTGTTGCAGCACTCCTTTCCCCTAGGAAGAAGAGGAGAAATGGGAGTACAGTTTTCCCAGCCTAGGCAGCCAAATCCTGGAAGAGGGACATGCCCCCATGCCAATGGCCAAGGGTGATTGGAGTTGTAGTTCAACATCCAGAGGCCCAAAGGTCCCCCAACCTGCCATGCTGGTTGTGGAGGAAAGGACTTTCCTTCCTGTATACTTGAAGGAGTGTCTCCACTCCCATTGTTCTGCCCAGACACTGAGGCCCAGCTCCAAGGGCCTTCTGGTGGAGAGCAGAGGGCCTTCTCAGTAGTGGCTCCCACCCTGTGGAACACCCTCCTCTCAGATGTCAAGGAAATAAACAACTATCTGACTTTTAGAAGACATCTGAAAGAAGCTTTTAATGTTTGATACTTTACTGTGTTTGATGTTTTAATTTGCTGGAAGCCGCCCAGAGTGGCTGGGGCAACCCAGTCAGATGGGCAGCATATAAATAAAAAATAATTATCATTCTCATTATTCCTCTGCGGCAAGCATGGAAATGAAGAGGGCTGATGGATGAGGGATGGAATAATCTGCTGCTGCCCCTCCAACAGCCTGCATAGTAGCTTGCACAGAATTATTCGATGGACTCGCCTGCACGAGACTCCTGGCCACTCACTGCTATCCTGCAAGTTCAGGGGTGTGGAACCATTTTCCAGGCTAAGCGACACATTCTCTTCTGCACAACCTTCCAGGGGTCACAAGCTAGCCTCTCCTTATATAAACCATCCCGGACTCTGTGTTCATCATCTGTTTTTATGTGCCCCCTCTACATGAGGTCAGGAGAGCAGGCCTTCTCTGCAGTGGCTCCCCATTTATGGAATGCTCTCCCCACGGAGGTTCGCCTGGCACCTTCATTATATATTTTTAGGCGCCAGGCGAAAACATTCCTCTTTTACAAGGCCTTTGGCTGATTAATATTCTACAGCATTTTGAATGTCTCTGCGGAAAGGGGAGGGGTGTTATTGTTTTGCCGTTTGATTTTAATGATTTACTTGTTTTTATCCTGTATTTTATTCTGTGAACTGCCCTGAGATCTTATAATGAAGGTAGATATATAAATCTTAAGAAAATAATAATAAATAAATAAGTGGGCAGAGCAGTCAATGCAGATTTTAACCTTTCTACAAAAAGGCTATGTTATGTACTGAGTTGAATAGGATCCAAAAGGCAGCAGTCTGATTGGTCCTAGAACAATAGTATTCAGAATGCAGCAATCTGATTGGTCCTAGTACAATAGGATTCAGAATGCAACAGTCTGATTGGTCCTAGAACAATAGAATTCAGAATGCAGCAGTCTGATTGGTCCTAGAACAATAGGGTCCATAATGCAGCAGTTTTATAGGTCCACAGGAGCCACCTAGTTGGAGCCAATCCAGTTCCAGGTGGAAGTGAATCCGCAAGCTGATTGGCCTACAGGTGAATCCCGGAATTAGCCAATCACGTGGGGCCCATTGTGTAAATAATGTATATAAAGCAGACATTCTGGGGGAACTTCTATTCCTCCTCACCACTATGAGCTGAAGAAAGAGCATGAAATCCACTCTCGACTCCAAATATATTTGAGGCTAGTTTCTTCATACTTAAGCACTCCCTCTCTGTCCTCCATCAGAGTTCGACCCATTCCAGTCAGGCAAAACATCCAAGGAGGCTGCAAAGCCAGGCCAGTAGAAGGGTTGGCTGGGGAGGCGGGTGGAGTGGCCTGCAGAGAGCCCTGGGGGCCAGATAAGAGAGGTCTAGAGGGCCACTTTCAGATCTTAGGCCTAAGGTTCCTCACCCTTCTATTAAAGACAAGCCTGCAACAATGGTCAGATGCGCAAGGTGGAATGGAAGGACCGGGTGTAGGATCTAGGTGGTGACAAGGGATCTCTTGACCTTGCCTAACTTTGCAAATGTGGCTGATTTCCACAGAGCCATTTGCTCACACTAATTCCAGTGTCGCACTGCCAGCGCCTTTTCGCCTTCATGTGCAAGTTTGTACACCCAGACGGGATACAGCAGCAAACTTTCGCTTTGATGTCCAGCCTGCCCAATATGTATTTAAATATTTAGCCAGGCAACAAACTGCCACATAAATGTTGATATTCACGTACATCCACCTCAGAAAAGCGCTTACTTTTGAAGGGGAATATTGCTAAAAAAAAACTCCCCTGCCTGTCAAAAGCTGTTTACTGCCGACTCTTAAGTATGAAGGGAAGCAGCCCAGTTGATAGTAAATTATATTATTTCTTCCTCCTCCTGTTATTTTTCCTCTGATGTCCTTGCTCTGTTTGGCTTTAACCCGTTGCAGAAGATGTTTACATAAAGCAGGAAAAAATAAATGGTCCAAATTAGACAAATATGAGGAGTAACGCCTGTCCGAGGCCAGGCCAGGAGGGAGGCTCAGGCTTCCAAATCAAAGCATATGGCGTCCAAACCTGCATCGTGAAGTTGCTGGAGTTGACTAAACCGCACAAAGTGTTCTGTACACACAGAGACGATTACAAATGACTGCACTGTGCTGGGCGAAGGATGGCTTAGCAGCTGGGTGTGTTTAATGCCTCTCATTTACACATGCCTGACACTGGGCCAAGGATTCCTATATGCACTAAGCTGTCGGTCCCTGGCAGGTCACGTGGCTGCCCGTGGACAGATGTTTACCTCAATTTATTTTTATTTTTTTTAAATAATTTTTATTAACTGGCCAATCACATCAAATTAAATCACATCACATAAATTCCAAATTCCAAAGCCAAATTTTTAAATTTTGTTGGGGGAACCCATACTTGAAGATCCAAAGGGGGATTCAGATCATCTTCTTATTATTGCGTTAATGTCCAAATCAGTCCCAATCAGTCCAAACAAAATTCATAATTCTATCCAGTCTTATCTTGGTGTTTCCACATCATATCTTGTTCATATAATTTCTATTTTTCCTTTACGATCTCTTCTGTTAGTCTCCTTAAGCCGATAAGCAAAATAATAATCCTGTGTGGATTTCCCGTTCCTCCACTAAGTCCAGATGGTTTCTATATATCTCCTTTGTAGATAACGCTCTTTCCATCATAAATTTGGCATTTGTCGCTCTTAAGTCCCACCGAGAAGTTGATCCACGATATGTAAACAACTCTATTTCTCTCTTTCTCCTCCCAGACCCAAGAGCTCCAACAATGCCTCCCAAAATGGCGACGGCATTTTTAACTGCGTCATTCCAAAACTCTTAGCTTTCCAGCTTCGTCTTGAAACATTGCTTTGGTTCGAAAGTTTATCTCCACACAGCCTTAAATCCACAGCTGAAGTCCTTAGTTTCTGACTCATTAGAGGAGGGGATTCTTGTTAAATCACATAAGAAAAAGGAAGGCAGGTTTTTCCCCCCCTCCCCCCTCAGTCATACCGTATCTTGATGTATCTTCTCATATTTTATTCTTGTCTTGTTATCAGACATCTCTTCTGTCAGCAGTCTTTACTCCCCTTTTTCCTTGAAGCATGTGCAATTTATCTCGTCCAAATTGTTTCTTTTGAAGATGCTTGCAACTAGCGGCGCGAATCAGGGACGGCGTCCAGGAGTGCCGGAATCCCACAGGAGGGCTTTGTGCCTAGTGCCCCCACCCCCACAAATTCGGGGGTGGTATAGGGCACAGCAGGCAAGGGCCATCCCCCCCACAATCCTGGGGGGGTTAAGGAGGCTAATTACCCCCATCATAGCCTCCAAATTACCTCGTGTGGGTCGGAGAGATGTTATTGTCAGCCATCTTCCGATGCGCCACCTAGTGCCAGCCGTTCCATGCTGCCTTCTCGGGCCGAAAGAATTGTTCTTCCACAGAATGCTTTGGGGTTTCAAATCGTCTCTTTGAGAACACCACAAAGCTCCCACTGTGGTATTCAGTGACATCATTCGCACACATCCATTCCTTTTTGGGTGTTTTTTTACTAGGCTTTCCAGGTGTTTCTCTACAGGGGTTTGGTTCAGACATTCAGACAAGTCTGCAGGCAAGGACTGTCTTGGTTTAATTGGATGTGGGGGACCGCATTAGGGGCTGGTGAGTCAGTTACAAATGCTGTCGGCATCGTAAGTAAGAAATACAGTACATATTGCTCTTTTCACAACATTTCCTCCTGTCCTGGTTTTAAATTATTTTTGCTGTTGTGCTCATAGAATGCTGGTTTTGGGTTGTTGTTGGGGTTTTTCCTGTTTGCTGTTGTGTAAAACTTGGTTTAGTGCTTTACTGTTTCCGGTTTGGAATGTGTTTGTGTATTTTCATGTCTCCGTAAACCACCCAGAGAACTTATGAGAGAGGGAAAGAACTTCTGTATCCACATTCTCCACACAATGCACGATTCCATCATGACTCCTCTGATTCGCCTTTTCTCTCAGCGGAAAAGCCCCCAATGTAGAAGAAACCTTTCTTCATAGGGAACTCACTGCATCCTTTTGATGCTTCTGCCTGCCCATCCTTCCACCAGCAGGTGGCAGTGTAGGGAATCAGCACCTGGACCCACTGGACTCCTGCCTTGTTGCAATTCCTGCATTGCAGGGGGTTGGACTAGATGACCCTAGGGATCCCTTCTAACGCTACAATTCCACAATTCTATCTAAACTGCAAACAAATACCATATAGAGTAGGGCTGCCATACATCTGGATTTTCCTGGACATTCCTGGGATTTCAAAGGCGGAATTGAATTTCCAAAAGGCGGCACTTTGTCCTGGATCTTAGGCAAGTCAATCGGAAAATCATATTTTTTTGGCATATTTGTAAAAAAAAAGAAGCAGCTCAACAATTTTCGGCATGTCCTGGTTTTTACTTCTTGAAATATGGCATCCCTCATTTAGTGTTGGTCTCTGGCATCATCATTCCCTCTATTTCTGATGCTTAGACATGCTGTTGCTTACATAGCCAAAAGAGCACCAGGCACACCCACCCGCCAGGGAAATATCAGCAGGCTCAGGGGAGCCGTAAGATGCAGAAGTAGGGCTGTAGTTCAGTGGTAGAGCATCTAGGTCCTACGTCAGGCACCCCCAAACTCGGCCCTCCAGATGTTTTGAGACTACAATTCCCATCATCCCTGACCACTGGTCCTGTTAGCTAGGGATGATGGGAGTTGTAGTCCCAAAACATCTGGAGGGCCGAGTTTGGGGGTGCCGGTCCTAGGTTCAATCCCTGGTATCTCCTAGGAGGGCTGGGAGAAACTCCTGCCTGAAAGCCTGGGCTGCTGCTGCCAGTCAGTGTAGACCATACTGAGGAAGATAGACCAATGTTCTGACTCAGTATATGGCAGCTTCCTATATTCTTAATTCTTTCTGATGAACCCGGAATACCGCATTCATCAGCAGTGTCTGGGCGGAAATCAGCCAAATGTCCGGGGGGAAAGCTCAACAACTTTGCCAAAAAAAAGCTCAACATCCTTTTTCTACAGATCTTCACTGTTTGAAATGTGGCAACCTTAGCATTCATTTGCACGCACGTTGTAGTCATGATGCTGAAATGGAAAGTTAATGCAAGCAGCTATGGCTTTAGATGCAAGTTCTCCTCGCATGCATGGGAGTTCTGCTGTAAAACATTCTTTAAGAGGTCTCTAAAGAAAAAATCACCAGGCTCTCTGTCAAATACCCATTTTAGTTTCTGTTTGAGCCCCAGGTTTTTAAATTCCCCTGTCTTTGTCAATGCATAGGTCGGAACAGCTGCCTGGATACTTGGAAAGTGAGCAAATTTTATGGATTAATATTTGCAGGGAGGGATATTTTAGTTTTATATATAAATATTGGCTTATACTGCAAACCGGAAGCTTTAAATATATTAGACGGGCCAATGATTTCAGGACTGAATAGGACCTCAGTAGCAAGCCATAGCTTTCTTTAGCACCTTTGTATGTCCAACCCCCCTCCCAAAATGGTATGCTTCACTCTCAATCATAGATTTCCCAGAGATGTGTCAGTTTGGATTTGTTTCAGCTATTTATTCCAATGCCCAGGTAAACTGGAGAGAAATACACATCGGCCATCTGAATTTCCCTCAATGCGCAGTGGAATTTGCTCAAATGGGTTCCAGACGCTGGGGGGTGGGACGTGCTTCTGATCCATGAATATCAACCTATTGAATGGTCTAACAATCAACCCCTCTTTATGGGGTATTGTTGTAACTCAGATGGGAAATTGTAGCTCTGTTAGAAGAATATGGGGTCTCCTAACAACGGGTGGCGCTGTGGGTAAAACCTCAGCGCCTAGGACTTGCCGATCGCATGGTCGGCGGTTCGAATCCCCGCGGCGGGGTGCGCTCCCGTCGTTCGGTCCCAGCGCCTGCCAACCTAGCAGTTCGAAAGCACCTCCGGGTGCAAGTAGATAAATAGGGACGTATACCAGCGGGAAGGTAAACGGCGTTCCGTGTGCTGCGCTGGCTCGCCATATGCAGCTTGTCACGCTGGCCACGTCACCCGTATGTCTCTGCGGTCAGCGCTGGCTCCTGGCCTATAGAGTGAGATGAGCGCACAACCCTACAGTCTGGCAAGACTGGCCCGAACGGGCAGGGGTACCTTTACCTAACAACTCTCACAATGGGACGCGGGTGGCGCTGTGAGTTAAACCACAGAGCCTAGGACTTGCCGATCAGAAGGTCGGTGGTTCGAATCCCTGCGACGGGGTGAGCTCCCGTTGCTCGGTCCCTGCTCCTGCCACCTAGCAGTTCAAAAGCACGTCAAAGTGCAAGTAGATAAATAGGTACCGCTCTGGCGGGAAGGTAAACAGTGTTTCCGTGCGCTGCTCTGGTTTGCCAGAAGCGGCTTAGTCATGCTGGCCACATGACCCGGAAGCTGTACGCCGGCCAGTAAAGCAAGATGAGCGCCACATCCCCAGAGTCGGTCACAACTGGACCTAATGGTCAGGGGTTCCTTTACCTTTACCTTTAACAACTCTCAACACCCTTAACAAACTACAGTTCCCAGGATTCTTTGAGGGAAGCCATGAATGTTGGTTTGATACTGCTTTGAAAGTATAGTGAAGATGGGACCTCAGTATCTTATGCCAGAAGAAGGCTTTGCTTTTCAAAAATCCAAACAGAACTGAAGCCATCTATCAGTTCATTCGGTAACAGGTAAATATTAAATGCCATTGCATGTCAGCTATTAAGTATAATAATATGGCATTGCAGGTTCTCTGAGAAATAAAGGAGAATACTACTCACTGTTTCATGTCCGCTATTAAATACCACTGAATGCCAGCTCAAATATAAGTAAACATTTAAAAGAATGTTGTGTGGCATCTTTCAGAACCCTGCCACATACCAGCTATCGACTATCAAATGGAAATATCAACTGTGTAACGAATGTTCAAGAAATATTTGAATTGTATCCATCAAAATCTATGGAGAGTACTTCAGAAAATTTATTTCCGCTTTAAAGCAAATGTTTATGGGACTATGGTGCAGGCAGTGATGAACACGTTCTCTGTGATCTCAGGTTATAAGGCAGACTCATTACCTCATTGTGAGCAAAACTTGGAAAAGCTTCATTTTGCTGATTGGGCTTAGACTCCAATTAACCTTGTCTGATTTTGCTGTTACATCGTCTTTGTACTGGGATTTCTCTGGCCTCATTGCTGAATTACTTCATCCTTTGGTGCCTGCTCCTTTCAACCTTGCCTTTAGCACCGAACGCTGCCTTCCTTATTTGTATGAATAACAGGCAGCAGACCCGATACTGATGAGATGAGAACGATAACATAGTGGAACCAGGGAAGCAAGAAGAGCCTTTTTTTCCTGTTGCTCCAGCTGCGTTTTGGATGTGCTTTATTCCTTTTTCATAAGCAACCGTCTTTCTTTTTCCTTCCTTCTCTGCTGAACCCCCCCCCCCCATTTCCCCTTTCAAGTCACCTCTAATTGAGAAAAACAAATGCCAACGTCTTTTGGTGCATTAGTGTGAACAAGCTCCTCCATTGGCTACCTCCCCTTTTCTCTTTGGTTTCATGGAAGACTAAAGATAAGCCCTTTTCTGCCTCAGGAAATAAAACTGCAGAGGATATTCGCACACACCCCAATTAATTTAATCAACCCACACCCACTGGAGGGGCCAAACGATCTGGAGGGAAACTGTAATATGATAAAAGCCTGTAGTTGTGCACAAATACACACACACACAGAGAGAGAGAGAGAGAGAGAGAGAGAGTGTGTGTCAGGCTGTGCTGCCCCAGCTAATTCTTGTGCTAACAGAGATTATCTCCGTGCTAAAAAGACAGCAGAAAAAATGGCATGAATAAGACCTAGGGATGGACGAATCTGCCAATTTCACATTCTCCCTGTTTCCAATTTTCCCATTCTTAAGAAAAAGTTGCCATGTTCAGTATCTCTTTGCAATTTTTTTCAGGCCTCACAAAAATTCACCAGCACTTCTCCCCCTATACATATTTTTGAAAGGCATCTCCTTGGATACATTTATTTATTTCATAAAATATTACTATTAAATTAATTACATCCCCTTCAGTAGCAGGTCCCAGAGCAGGTTAAAGGAAACTAAAAATTAAAAAACAGTTAAAAACAGAATTCTTGTTGGCATCCGTCCATCTCGAGAGACAATGGAATATACCTCCATTGCATTAGCGGCAGAAGGAGGCGTACAAGATGCTATCCAACCATCTTAGGGACTCCACTCTGGATTTGTGTAGAGTTTACTCCTTAGCCTTTTCTTCTCCTGAAGATATCTTGCAAGGCAGTGGAGATTTAGGATCAGAGTTTGCCTTCTCCTAGATGGGTCACCTTCCCAGGTGGACAAGCCCCATCTGCCTCTCAATTCCCTCCACAGCATGTGCAGAAACCATCTTCTTGACCATTGGACCCACTATAGGTCTCTTCCACTCAGTCTGCCAGAGCCTTTCTCTGCATCCAGTGTGTGTGTGTGTGTGTGTCCCTAACTCACCAAAGGTTTGAGACCCATCAGCTACCCTCACCTGGTTTAGCCGGCCAGTCAAAGCCGTTTCCTGGTGTGTGGCTGCTGTTGCATGCTGACAGCTCCTTTGAGTCACAGGTGAGAGTTGAGTGCAGGGTCGGGACCAAAGGTGGACAAACTACCTCCCAAAAAACACAATACAGTCACAGGAATAGGGTGGATCCTGAAAACACACATCTCAGGTGTCAAAAGACCAGGGTAAAGAGATGTGTCATAGAATCATCAAACTGTAGAGTTGGAATGGACCTTGAGGGTCATTTTGTCCAACCTGTACATTTATGCTAAGAGGGAATTCCACAACTTAGGGGCTGCCACAGAGAATGCCCTCTGCTGGGCCGCCACCCAACTTCTGACAGAGATGGAACTACCAAGATTAGGTACCTTTGCTGATCTTAACCCCCAGGAAGATCTTCAGGGAAGGAGATAATCTTTCAGATATTACAGTGCATTTTTACATGTTGTTTTCCCTAGGGTATGTGATTTCACACACACTTCCCTTTAATATAAGCATTTTTCTAACTTCCATGCAACGCTTCTGTTTCCATTACTTAAAACACTGCAATAAAACTGACACACAGAACCAAAGTATCTAAACACTTGCACTCCATCCCAGCTTTTTTTGAAAAGCATTGTCATCAAAAAGAAGAAGGGTTTTTTTGTGTGTATGGAGAGGGAGGCCATCAGGCCTTTCATGCAGGTTGATAAAAGAGCCTACCATTTTTTCTCATTTTCAGGGGCAAACAACCACCACCCACCAATGCAAAGTGAGACTTCCAGATGTTGGTCCAGTTCTGCTGGGAGCAAGAGGCTGTTTGAGAGCCCCTCTTTACATCTTAAGATCAAACATTTGGGAAGAAATTTGGCTGCCCCTAGGGACCCAATTACAACATGGGGGAGTTCGTTCCTCTTAGCAAATTGCCGTTCCCTTCTGTTCTACCTGAGAGCAACAGGGAGGTGCAAAGGAGATGCCAGTGATTTAACAACTGAGAGACGTGTGGTGTTTCGCATGGGTGAGTAAACTGTTACTTCATCTTATTGCTAACACTATATGTACCCTTTTGTGAGTGGCATCTATATAGCATCAGAAGGCAACAGCAATAACCATAAAGTGGGAGAGGTTTGCTTGCTTCTTTTTGAAATTCACCAGGATCTGAATTCACAGCTGTCCCAGTGAGCCAGAGCCAAACAGCATCCTCCCTGATGACACTTTTCTATTGCACGAGTCAAATATCTTACGTCCCATTCAATCATTCATTGGTTTATTCGTGTGCCACTTCCCCACAACATTTTGCAGCTCACAGCAATTGAAATGAACAACAGTAACAATTAGGAAAGTACATATTCGAAAGAATCTGAAGTTAGCACAATGCCAGTAAGGAAATACAAAAAAGTAAAATCAATTCGCACAACATGATATAGAACGAGATAGCTCAGTTGGTTAGAGCATGGTGCTGATAATGCCAAGGTTGCAGGTTCGATCCCCGTAAGGGACAGTTGCATATTCCTGCATTGCAGCGGGTTGGAGTAAACGATCCTCAGGGTTCAGTCCAACTATACAATTCTATGATTCTATGAAATGAACTAACCTAACTAATCTAACAGTTGAAAACTAAACAGGAGAGAGAATAATGTCTAAGGCTTCCTTAGCCAGCTAGCCAGCAGTACCCTAGAGCTGTGCACCTACCCCACCTTAAAAGCACACCTCTCCCAAGAATCCTGGGAACTGTAGTTTATTGCTCACAGAGCTACAGTTTCCAGCACCCTCAACATACTAAAGATCCCCTGCTTTTGGGGGGGGGTGTTTTAATTGCCTGGTTTGTATGCAGCCCACTCGCTAAGTAAGCTCTCCACCCGAAACCCCTCCCTGAAAGCTAGATGGGACAGTGGCCTCACTCTGGTAAGACTGCTTCCTATGTTACTTCCTATGTGTTATACCAGATCCATGCCACTATGAAATCCATGTATTAGCAGCAGCAGCAGCACCAAACATGTCATCATGATTGAGGATGCCCGTATCACCGTGTTCCAGAAGATGCACCTGTATATAGTTAAAGCTATGGTTTTCCCAATAGTGATGTATGGAAGTGAGAGCTGGACCATAAAGAAGGCTGATCGCCGAAGAATGGCGCTGAAGGAGACTCTTGAGAGTCCCATGGACTGCAAGAAGATCAAACCTACCCATTCTTAAGGAAATCAGCCCTGAGTGCTCACTGGAAGGACAGATTGTAAAGCTGAGGCTCCAATACTTTGGCCACCTCATGAGAAGAGAAGACTCCCTGGAAAAGACCCTGATGTTGAGAAAGATTGAGGGCACAAGGAGAAGGGGATGACAGAGGACAAGATGGTTGGACAGTGTTCTCGAAGCTACCAGCATGAGTTTGACCAAACTGCGGGAGGCAGTGGAAGACAGGAGTGCCTGGCGTGCTCTGGTCCATGGGGTCACGAAGAGTCGGAAACAACTAAACGACTAAACAACAACAACACATATTAATTTGGATCAGAGCTTCTTTCCGCCACCATTCAGGGGGTCCACCATAGTTCTCCTCCCACCCTGGCTCTAACCCAAAAGTGACTGAGCCCATCACGAGCTCTCACCCTTTCTACAATCCTCGCCGTCACAGCCAACCAGCATCGATACATCCAGACTGGGGCCATAAACAGAGACCCAGAAACCCTTGTGTTGAAGGTATCCCAGACACAAATTACTAAGGGCTTGAAAATTAATGCAATATTGCAAAGTATTGGAAGACACAAGATCTACCCACTCTGGAAGAATGGCAGATGAAGGTGATGGACTATATGGGATTGGCAGAAATGACTGGCAGAATCTGAGACCAGGGAGAAGAGTCGGTGGAAGAAGATTGGAAGAAATTTAAAGACTATCTACAGAAATATTGTAAAATTATTGAATGTTAGAATGATGTTGGATAGAAATTAAGTGGTTTCCAGCTGTAATGCTTTAAGAGAATATGAAAAAAGGGTTATAAATAGGTAAAAACATAATTAAAATGATGTTGGATTGGAAATAAGTGGTATTAGCAACAAAGTTAATAAGAATATGCAAAAATGAATTGATAATGGATGAAAATACAGAGTTATAAAATGTTAAGATATAGAGTTAAGATAAATGAAAGAGGGTAAGGATTTGCTGACTTGATCATTTAAATGGGAATACAAGAAGGGGAGGTGTGAGGAGGTCAAAGAAACAAGCAAATGAGTTTTAAGTTATGAAAAATGGAATTGTTTTTAATTTTTCTTATTTTTTTCTGTGTTTTTATATGTTGTATTTTTATTTTTATTTTTTCTTTTATTATGTGTTCTTGCATATTTGTTTTTGTAAAACTTCAATAAATATTTCTTTTAAAAAAAAAGAAAATTAATGCAAGAACCTGGAACCTGACCTGGTTTTAAGCACCCGAGTTAATGTGTGGTCAATAGTCTTTCTGCCATCAACAGGCCAGCTGCAGCATTTTGCATTGGCTGGGTGCATCTGCCTCAGATGATCCTTTAGAAACAACAACAGCCCCTTCTGTCTAGTCCCAGTTCTCTGCAATTATTTCCAGTTTCAAAATCCCTAGAAGAAACAGTTATCCCACTGGTCACCCCATTCTGATACCACGTGTTGTCTGTTGCACTTTCACCATGGCTTTCATGTTCCACACTTGTATGAGTAATGTAAGGCATTGTTTGTGTGGGTGCATATATCCTGGTGTGATTCTTGATGCAGGCCTGCAGCAGTGTTCCTCCTAGGTCAACAGAGCGGGGAGCCCAGGAGGGTACTTAGAAGGAAAGTGCACAGTGAATTCATTTCAGCATTTACAAATTGGCTTGAAAGAGTGTGGTCAGATGTCTGGTGAAGACTCAGCAGCAGACGGAACCAGGAAAACTGAGCTAGGACTGGTGTGTGTGTGTATGCTTCAGAAATGTGATGTTTGCAGTTTCCCAATACAGACAGACATCATCCATATCTTCTGGACTGGCATCTGCAGATCAATGCTTAGGCTGTACACAACATGCATTTAAAACAAATTTAAAGCACATAAGTTCCCCCCAAAGAATCATGGGAAGTATAGTTTGTCAAGAGTGCTGGGAATTGTAACTCAGTGAAAGGTAAACTAGAGCGACCATGATTCTCTGGGGAAATTTATGTGCTTTAAATGTATGATTATGTGCATGCCCTTTGTCCTGGATCTTAGGCAAAACTTTCGGGTTTTCCTTTAAAAAAAAAAAGCTCAACAGCTTAGATTCTGGGAGAGATTTTAGAAAAATCTTTCTTTTTTGGGTCTGACAAGGACAATGTCCTTTCGAGCAAAGGTTAAAACGGATGACCTTAACTTGTATACACTGGGTGGTTTTTTTCTGGGTCCCCCCCTTGCTTTCTTGTGCAAGTTTGTCCTAGGGCACATAATATTGCACAGAAAACGACTGCCTTATCCAAGCACAATGGTTCGGGAACACTGTCAAGGTTGGCAGCTCTAAAATTAGACCTGCCCGCTTTGTTTGGGTTGGCAGGCACGTGCGTGTGGCTCTCTCCCTCTCCTCTGGCAGTAAAGCAGAACAGGGCAATTGGCAAGGATTCCTTTCCCCTCGGTGCTGTTGCACCTGATTTCTGAGCACAGGAGCAGGGCAGCAAGCTCACAGTTTCTGTATTGGAAGGTTCAGGACCAATAAAAGATCTTTATGCACAGTTAAACGATGGAACTCACTGCCACAGGAGGAGGAGGCGATGGCCACCGATTTTAGCCTTTAAAAGAGGATTGGACAAAATCACGATGGATAA
This sequence comes from Podarcis filfolensis, assembly GCF_964270895.1. Classification (NCBI taxonomy): domain Eukaryota; kingdom Metazoa; phylum Chordata; class Lepidosauria; order Squamata; family Lacertidae; genus Podarcis; species Podarcis filfolensis. The sequence goes on from NC_139606.1 coordinate 100,548,110, forward strand.
AGTTATCAATGGCTACCAGACACAGTCGGAGGCAGTGATGCTTCTATGTGCCAGCTGCTGGAAGGCACAGGAGGGGAAAGTGGTCTTGTGTTCGGGTCCTGCTTCCCCGCTTCCCACAGGCATCTGTTTGGCCAGTGTGAGAAGAGGAGGCTGGACTAGATGGGCCATTGGTTGGATCCAGCAGGGTCTTCTTATGTTCTCATGTGTGCTAGCTATTGGCACGTTCAGTGGCCTCTCTGGCATGGGCAGGCCCTGTTGGAAAATGCCCTGGGGTGCCCCTTTCTCAGCCCCCAAACTCTGAGCGTCCTCCAGTATGCGCAGCTCTGGAAAAGGCATTTCCCTTCTTCTCCAGTGCGCTTCAGCGACATATATCAAATGATATACGCACACTAATCTTCTAGCATAACACAGAAAGAAGTGTGAGACATCGTAGACCTAATCTACGTATTTATTTACACACTATGTACAGACAAACTGTTATGTACTGAAGTTCTCACCCTGGGCCAACAGGGGGATACTGTAGTTATGCAAATAAGGGATTGAAAGTGACGTTCAGTGATTGGATAGTTTTAGAAAGTTGTTACAATTATGTGTACTGGAGCTCTATATAAGCAGGCTGACTGAATCCTTCAGTTCAGTTCTGTTCTGGCCTCTGAATAAACAAGAGCTGTTTGAAGAATTGCTGTGCCGTCTGATATGTTCACCCACAACTTAACACAAACGAATCATGGCGTCCTCTCTCTCCAGCTCCGAGAGAAGAACAGGAACAAGTAAAAGCAAAAGTACAGTACAACAGTACATACAGCGGAAGAGATAAGACTGTCTTCCGTTCCCACACTCTTCCCAGACATGTGATTTACACCAATCTCATCTGCAGCATCGGAGGAGTGAAATACTAACAGGCCCACAGCTGCATCCCTGCATGTAGGAAATCAGGAGACATACATGAAGAATAAAGATACAGAAATGGCATTTTCCACAGACCTTTGAAACAGCACAACAACACAGGCAGACTATCCACACCACATGGGTGTCATGGGTTTTGTGGATCTGGCGGTAGCATTCATAGAGTAAATCATTCCTCCAGTGACCATCACAGCATTGCAACTTGGTTTAGGCTGTGTAGACACAACCTGCTCAAAATGTAGGTAGGCGGTTCTTTTCCCCTCAATTCATATCCAAGCTGTTTTGGGGGGAAACGCATCAAAACATAGTATTTCATTCTTCTCATTATTTTTTTACAACTGGTTTATTCATCGCCCATACCATAGTCTCAAGGCAATTTACAGGTGAAATAATTCAAAACAATTCAAAACAAAGGACTGACAAATACGTTTAGGACAAAACCAAAACCCTAATAGTAAAGACCATTTAGCCAGCTGGGAAGGTCTGTTGAAACAAAAAAAAAATGTCTTCAGCTGTTTCCGGAAAGTGCAGCTAGTGGGCGCCTGCCATAAGAATGCTACTCCACAGAACAAGGGCGGCCACACTAAAAGTCTGTTCTGAGTTAGAGCGCTTCTGAGATCTTTGGAACTTGCAGGGCAAATCCTCTCACAGACTGCAGTGGCCTACTGGGGATATAAGGCATCATGTGGTCTCTCCAGTAACATGGTCCTAACCTGTAGAAGGACTGTATAAAGTGGGGTTGCCATGTTTCAAGAGGTAAAAATCTGGACACAAGGAGCCACTCACACCCGTGCCACAGCCAGAGCCTGAACCAGAGTCACCCGCAAACTATCTATCTATCTATCTATCTATCTATCTATCTATCTATCATCTATCCATCTATCTCAAATCCAGGACATCTGCTTTAAAATGTAAAATTCCCCCCAGATGGGCATGTAGGATACCCAAAAGAGGACATGTCCGGGAATTTTCGGATGAATGGCAACCCTAGTATAGAGTATGTTAGTCCCAACACCTTGAACTTGGTTGGCCCAGTAACAAATTGGAAGCCAGCCCAAATCCCGCAACCAAGGTGTTACGTGCCGGAGGTTTTTTGCCCCCCACAAACAGCCTGGCCACTATGTTCTGCACCAGCTGCAACCTCCAGATCAACCCCAAGCATAGCTATGTGTTATTCTTAAATTAATAGTTTGCAGAATGCAGGATGTCCATATGCATACGATAAACTTTATTGACTATTGACAAGAGGAAGAGTCTCTGTTATAGAAAGCCACGGCTTCTGTGTTGCTGAATCGTGTGTTGCTGAATCCAGAAGCCCCTTCCTGTCTCATGCACTTAGGCACAACCCACTTAAAGTCGTAGTGTCTTCACTGTAGCCCTAAACAGGCTGCATTGCAGTTGTCAACATTGCATGGACAACTGTGGTCAAGCACTGGAAAATTCACGGCTGGATTACTGCATAAGAAACGACAGGGTGGATATGGATTGTGTCTGATGTGGTTTGTACACCGCTTCTAAAACCTGTGGTGGATGTGCACTAGACCAAGAATAAAGAGGATTGTGCAGAAAACCCATTTCTTAATAACTGAGAGCAATCCACAAAATTGCAAGAGCAAACAACAACCTGAAAAATAAACAGTGTGGAAGCCCCCTCAGTGACCAATACTAGTCAGTAACAGAGGGTGCTTCTAGACTATTTTCTGGTGGGATTCAGTTGCACAGTGGCAAATTCAGGCTGCACTTGACTAGCACAACAAACCCGCTTCCCCAAAAGATCAGATTTTTGCAAGAAGGAAAGTGATAGGGAAACACTTGCTTTGATGACGCAACATCATCTAACCTCCCTGCAAACCAATCAGAACTCATTAAAAAGCTGACACCATCTAGCCTCCTTGCAAAAGAAAACCCTGGATGAATGCTCAATAAACAGTTTGTCTGGAAGTGCCCTTGGACTCCAGGGAAAATAATGGAATAATTACCCAGAAAAAGCAGCATTCTTCCTTGCACGGGAATTTATGAAGCTAGTGAGGAATTTTAAAGAGCCTGCAGAGCTTATGGCTTACAAGGCTTGTGAAGAATTAGTCTGCATGAAATTTGATACCCAGGCACCTTCAAATGGCTTGCCATGCCGCAAATTAAGTTCATTTGTCCTGGGCTGCTGTGCAACACCATCTGTGCTACAGAAACCATTGATGCAGAGTTCCACCCACACATGGAGGCGGTGATTTCAATAGCAATTGCTGATCCATCATATGCAGCAGCCTTTGGCCATGCCTATGTTGGGCTTTAAAAAGGCCCAATGGTCACAGGATCTGATATGGGAACAATGGGGTTGCGAGAAGCGTTGGGTGTGGGCCTAAGCGCCGCCACTTTTTCGACAGCAGGGTTGATGCCATTGTCTCCCAGAGAGAGCGCTCTGTCAACCTTCTGTATGCCAAATAAATAAGCTTATCTTCCCTGTAGGCAGGTGAGCGACACGAGAAATAGGCAGAAACTGATCATATAAGCTGAGCAGAGGGAGAAAGAGAGAGACTTTGCCAAAACAGGCTTTCAACAGACGCTCTTTTCTTTTGTCAGGTCCGTGGCTCTGGGTGGGTACTGCTTCAAAGACAATGTACCAATAGCCCCACTCCTCACAGGAATCTGATACATGAGAGGCTGTACTATATAGCATCAGATTATTGTCCAATCTAATCCAGTATTGTCTACTACTCTAAGTGGTTGAGGGACATGGAGATGTCAGGAATAGAGCCTGGGATCTTCTGCATGCAAATGATGTGCTCTTCCATTGAGATATGGCCCCTTCCCTTGAAGTCGAGGCTTTCCAGAAAAACAACAAAAACCAGGTGCTATCTCTATCATGGTTGCCTAGACCCATCATCTGCAACATATTTAGGTTTCCAGCTTTTCCACAGTATGACTTCTAAGACTCTAATGGGGCCAAGACATCAAATGAATATCACTACATTTCCATTCTGGAAGTATACCCTCTCCACATGCCTTTCTCCCTCTGCAATGATGTGTTTGTGAAGCAAGGTCACTTAAAAAAGAAAAAAAGATTATTCAATGGTCCTTGAAAGAGCAGAGTAGTGCCAGAGAAGTATGCAGAGGAGAAGAGCCTTGCTGCCTTTTGACCGTTCTGTTTTTGAAACAAAAGCCACACCAAACACTCTGATACCGCTTGAAAAAGTCATGGCTTCCCCCAAAGAATTCTGGGAGCTGCGGTTTGTTAAGGGTGCTGAGAGATGTCAGAAGCCCCAGTTTCCCTTCACAGAGCCACAATTTTCAGAGTGGTTTAACAATCAAGCCTTCTTTCCTGGGAAACAGTAGCTCTGTGGGACGAAGAGGGGATCTCCTAGCAACCTTTGGAGACTCACTGATCTGATTAGCGTTTCTGTGTGTGTTTACATATTACAAAAGAGAAAGCCATTACACAATCATAAGATAACACTGCAAATAAACTATACCCCACTCCCGCCTCCCAAAGATAAAGAAGGTTCAGAGCCCACCTTGCAATTCAAGGTGCAACAATATATGACAATACAATTCATATGAAGCTAATAAGCTGTCAAAAGCATTATTTGAAACTTATAGGGTGTTGTCTTCCCCTTCTGTCACATTTTTACAAAATTTCTGACTGGCAAATACCGGGGGAAATAATGATTTCCCCATAGAACCCAGGATCTCCACACCGATTTATATTTTCTTGGGACCACCCTGTCACGCTCCTGTGCATTTGTATATTCAATAATGGGAAACCAAATGGCTGCAAGGTGGTCTCTTTTCCATTGCCCCTCATCACCTGTGACCACAGATTTGACTAGCCACCTTTTTGGTTGAGCTTGATCTGCCATGACTCGTTTACCCATGAAGCTGCCACTTGGTGTGCAGTTGTCAAGAGGCAGACATGCCTGCGCATGTGTGAACCACCTCCCTGTGTCATCTCAGCCTTTGCAGACGTGGGCTGGAGAACCTGTGGCCTACCAGATGCTGTTGGGACTCCAATTCCCATGAGCCCCATCCAGCATGACTAGCGGTCAACGGTTATGGAAGCAGTAGTCCACCAGCACCTGGAGAATAACATCTTCCCCACCCCTATCAAATCAAATCATCTGTTCAAGGAAACAAACGTTCTAAACCTCTGAAGCATATGGGATGTATATTCTTCTTTTAAGGAAATGCATTTAATGTTTCCTTTGGCCCTTTCCACAGGTATCTGACATCACAGGCAGACCACGCTGTACAACGAAGCAGATTGCTATTGTTATTTTAAACTGCTTTAGCCCAGAGCTTGGTATTGCTTGGGCTTCTATTTATGTATTTAATATATTCATTGTTGGTTTACTCTGGCTCATTTAAGTGAGGGGCCCGTGCAAAGCCACCAGAAAGCCCAGAGCTTATGTGTTGTGAATAGCAGCTCATGACTCTGCTATCTGCGCCTGTATGGTAGATTTAGAGCTTCATTCTTCAAATGAATCGTTTAGTTTCCCGAGGATAGATGAGTTTGGGAATAATCCATAGCTCCATTCCCACGTTTGGGAGCTGTTTGTGTGTTTTTCTGTGTTGCTGTTGCTGCTTTTAAAACCATAATCAAACACTACCCAAAACTTACTTTGGAGTTAACATATTTAGGACCTGCCCGGTGATGTGCAATTTTTGTTTTGTTTTGTATCTGCAAGACTTTAAGTGTACTTATAAGACATTAGATAACAGCCGTCTAGCAGGTTTGGCTTAGCAAGGTGAAACATGACAACTCTAGAAGAAGCACACTTGTGTTTTGGGGCAGGATCTTGGGGCACAGCCCAGCAGAATAAGCAGATGGGCCCCTAGGAAATCTGGCTCCCGTTTTGAAGTAAATGAAAGAATGCATATTGCCAGTCTGAGTCTGGCAGCCTGGAATGGTCTCAGAGACAGGAGTGGTCACTCTCAGTAGGAATGTCCTTACTCTAAACCTCTTGTCAACTAGCTGCATGTGTACATAAAAATAAGTAGATACATTTAGGATCCTTGGGGAAGGGAAGCCTACTGCCCTTCACAAAGCCTTTCCTCACACCACAGTTGCACTAACCCCTGATCATCGTGGTTGCTCTTTTCTGCAACATCTCCAGCTCTGCACCACCCTCTGGAGTTGTGGCAGTCTGAACTGTACACAGTAATCCAGGTGTGGTTACACCACAGGTTTGCATAAAAGTACTATGATAGTGGCAGTTCCCCGCTTCCACTGGACCTGTTTCCTAATGACCTCACAGGAATATAGGAACCTGCATTCTGTTGAGTAAGACTTGTGGTCCATGTAGACCAGCACTGTCAACATGGACTGGGCTTCAGGCAAGGAGTCCTATCTGGAGGTACGGGGGATTGAACCTGAGACCTTCTGCATGCAAGCCAGATGCTCTGCCACTGAGCTGCAACACTTCTTCATCTCTAACCCTTCAAAGCAGCATTATAAGAGAGAGGCAGTGGGCAGGATTCCTGATGTCGAGGTTACAGAACCAGACTCTCTGTGGTTGACTGAAACACTGGTTGTCCTAAACACATTTCATAAACACTGCTAGCTACGTTTCTGAGAGAGAAGACATCGCTCAGCCCTCGTATGAAGCAATGCGTGTGCCAACCTTCGTTTAATGATCTCTGCTAGCATCTCAATTAACTGAAAGCCTCCTAGAGGAGGAGAAAGTGTCAGGTGAAAGGATTTCAACCCACAGTAGACTTTAAACTATGCTGGCTTGAAAACATATTTTGCACCTGAAATGAAAAGTCAAAACGATACCCCTCCCCTTGCTGCGGACTGGAGTTCCTTTTTGTTTTTAATGGCACACACATGGAGAAATGGATCGGAGACAGGAAAAAGGTGTGGCGTCTCCTCTTGGAATCTGCTGCCCCCAAGCCCATCCTTCACATGGCTTCATAGTAAGGCAGGCCCTGACATAAATGAATGAGTGAATCTCTATTTCCCTGACTCCCTCACCTAGTTCAAAGCATCTGTTTGCGGCACAATCCTCCCGCACGTGTTTACTCAGAAGTAAGTCCCACTGCATTCAGTGGGGCTTACTCCCAGGTAAGCAAGTGCAGGATTACTGCCTAAGGTGTACTAAACAAAGCACAGGCCTTCTTCCGGTGCTTAGGGAAGAATTTCAGCCAGAAAATTCAAAAGGCAGCTTGAACTAATAGAACTCTAACTCTCTCTCTCTCTCTCTCTCTCTCTCTCTCTCTGTGTGTGTGTGTGTGTGTGTGTGTGTAATAAAAAGCAGAAGACACACACAAATCAGCCTTAGAGAATATTACATCAGCTTGTCTCTCGGCTTTATTTAAAGCAGATGCCATCACATACAGCTCTGCAGTTAATCACCGTTAGTGGAAAATATGACTATAGCTTCAGCAGAGGGCAAGTGCATTTTTAAACAAAACCCATCCTTTTCCAGGGGAAGGAGGCTTGATCGCCTGTGGGCTGGAAGTGGCAAGTCTGTATGAAGTCGGAATGCTTCAGTTTACAAGATGGTCCATTAAGCCAATATGTGGCAGAGCTATTTTTACACACCGGGCTCAACTGGGTGCTCTTGCCGACTCACCACAGTGCTTCAAGCTGGCAGGGAGAGTCAAGAGCAGCAGCAGTACGTGAAAAGTGGCTCTTTAATTAACAGCATGCCTTTCAAGATTAATTATGGATGGCCATCTGTCATGGACGTTTTGGCTGAGATTCCTGCATTGCAGGAGGTTGGGCTGGATGATCCTTGGAGTTTCTTCCATCTCTATATTTTATGTAGGGAATCTTAGGCCCAGAGGAGCCACACCCTCCAGCTTTCACTGTTTATATTACAGTGGTACCTTGTTAGCTGAATGGCTTGGCTCCCGAACAAATCAGCTCCCGAACGCCGCAAACCCAGAAGTGAGAGTTCCGGTTTGTGAATGTTATCGGAAGCCAAACGTTCACCATGGCTTCCGATTGAGTGCAGGAAGCTCCTGCAGCCAATTGGAAGCCGTGCCTTGGTTTCTGAATGGTTTCAGAAGTTGAATGGACTCCCAGAACGGATTAAGTTCAAGAACCAAGGTACCACTGTATATTATAGCAATCCTTCCTGCATTGTGACTTCCATACATAAAGTAGCATGTGTAAACGTCATGCAAATCTGTGTCCTCTCCTCTTCATTCCCTTTTTGGGTAAGCGATCATACTATTTGTAATGCTGATGGGGAAATGGAGCTTGAGGAGAAGGTATAGATCTCTGCCACAGTTCCTATAGCCACGAATGTAAGCTTTTCTTACATACAGGACAGGCAAGGTATGGCTGATTGCCGAAGTATTGATGCTTTTGAATTCTGGTGCTGGAGGAGACTCTTGAGAGTCCCATGGACTGCAAGAAGATCAAACCGATCCATTCTGAAGGGAATCAGCCCTGAGTGCTCACTGGATCTGAAGCTGAGGCTCCAATACTTTGGCCACCTCATAAGAAGAGAAGACTTCCTGGAAAAGACCCTGATGTTGGGAAAGATGGAGGGCACAAGGAGAAGGGGACGACAGAAGACGAGATGGTTGGACAGTGTTCTCAAAGCTACCAGCATGAGTTTGACCAAACTGCGGGAGGCAGTGGAAGACAGGGGTGCCTGGCGTGCTCTGGTCCATGGGGTCACAAAGAGTCGGACACGACTAAACAACAACAACAAAGGAAGGAAAGTGAACAGCTTCCCGATTGCTGTGTGGACTGTGGAGACTCTGACACAGAAACAGACACAGGGGGAAAACACGAGCCCCATTTCTTGAAGAGTCTGAGGAACGATCGACTCTAAATAGCATGACAAAAACTCCAGTGGCAATTAGGCCATGAATCAAAAGTGCTTGCTGTTTGGTAGGTCAAATGACTTCCACGCTTCTCAGCGCCACGTAAAACACAACAGTGTTCCGTCTGTGCGAGAGGGAGACCTCTGGCTAATTCTGCAGCAGCCCTCTTTCTCCCGTTGCTTCTCAGATTGTGTTTGGAGGGAAAATCCAAAGATATACAACAACAGCCTTTGTATGGCAGATAATTACCCCCCGGGTGCTTATCAAAGGTTGCAGTGTCTAGCGCTGAGCACAATGAATGAAGGAGGGTAGTTGTGTTTTGCTATTTCGCTTTTCCATTAAAAAATGAAAAGCTTATGTCTTGAGGCTTTGTATGTTTCAGATGTTGGATGCTGAAGAGGTCTTTTATGACATGGATAGGACTCCTCAGCCCCTGACCTCTGACCGCCTTCCTCCTATTGCTAATTTTCTTCAAGACCTTTGGGAAGGAACTGTGTTTCTGAGTCTGTTTTGCACAGCAAAATACATATTCATTCATGCTAAATACATATCCATTCATTAGAAAGGCGGTAGAGCTGGAGGAGGAGGAGGAAGTGACTCACTTTGAAATAAATATTTTACCTGCAGTATGGTTTCTTTCAAAATCAAATCATTACTCTTCTTCATTTGCATTGTGTTACATTGGAGACACGTATTTGAAAGGTTAAATCCCACCCTTTGAAAATGCTACTGTTCATAAGAGGTTTGCATCTCTACTGTTAAATCAGTGGGCTGGAAGTCACCCTGGATTCAACTTCTGCGAAGAAGAAGAAGAAGAAGAAGAGGAGGAGGAGGAGGAGGAGGAGGAGTAGGAGGAGGAGGAGTAGTAGTAGTAGTAGTTTGGATTTGATATCCCGCTTTATCACTACCCTAAGGAGTCTCAAAGCGGCTAACATTCTCCTTTCCCTTCCTCCCCCACAACAAACACTCTGTGAGGTGAGTGGGGCTGAGAGACTTCAGAGAAGTGTGACTAGCCCAAGGTCACCCAGCAGCTGCAGGTGGAGGAGCAGGGAAGCGAACCCGGTTCACCAGATTATGAGTCCACCGCTCTTAACCACTACACCACACTGTAGCGAAGAGGTGCTCAAAGATGTAGAGTCACATTTGCCATCATCTCATGTCATACTTGAAGACCATTAGATGTCCATTGCTGGAATCTTATGAAGTCCAAAAAGAATACCAAAGAAAACAGGGTTAGAATAAAAGAATTGTAGAGTTGGAAGGGCCCCTGAGGATTAGCTAGTCCAACCCCCTGCAGTACAGGAATATGCAGCTGTCCCATTTGGGGATCGAACCTGCAACCTTGGCATCATCAGCACCACACTCTTAACCAACTGAGTTATCCTGTGTGTAGACTTAGGAGCTCTATCTGGTTCATACAGAAATTTGGCCTGCATAGCCAGATAATGACTTGAAGCTAAATGTGTAGATTCAGTTCCTTGAAAAGTATTGGGCTTGAAATGATGTAGGTGATATAAAAGTTCTGTCTGTGGCTATGAGACACATTGATATTGGGTGGCTCTGTGGTTTAAACCACTGAGCCTCTTGGGCTTGCCAATCAGAAGGTTGGCAGTTCGAGTCCGCGCAACAGGGTGAGCTCCCGTTGCTCTGTCCAAGCTCTTGCCAACCTAGCAGTTCGAAAGCACGCCAGTGCAAGTAGATAAATAGGTATCGCTGTGGCGGGAAGGTAAACAACATTTTCGTGCGCTCTGGCATTCGTCACGGTGTCCCATTGCATCAGCAGCGGTTTAGTCATGCTGGCCACATGACCTAGAAAACTGTCTGTGGACAAACGCCGGCTTCCTCAGCCTGAAAGCGAGATGAGCGCTGCAACCCCATAGTAGCCTTGGACTGAACTGTCTAGGGGTCCTTTACCTTTTACCTACATGGGGGGTCAGATGTGGCACGTAGAAGCTTAAAAACAGTGTCTCCCCACACTTTTGTTGTTTAGACATTTAGTCGTGTCCGACTCTTCGTGACCCCATGGACCAGAGCACGCCAGGCACTCCTGTCTTCCACTGCCTCCCGCAGTTTGGTCAAACTCATGCTGGTAGCTTCGAATACACTATCCAACCATCTCGTCCTCTGTCGTCTCCTTCTCCTTGTGCCCTCCATCTTTCCCAACATCAGAGTCTTTTCCAGGGAGTCTTCTCTTCTCATGAGGTGGCCAAAGTATTGGACCCTCAGCTTCACGATCTGTCCTTCCAGTGAGCACTCAGGGCTGATTTCCTTAAGAATGGAGAGGTTTGATCTTCTTGCAGTCCATGGGACTCTCAAGAGTCTCCTCCAGCACCATAATTCAAACTCCCCACACTATCTCCATGTAAATTCTTCAGAATGTTAGTGTGAATTTCTCCTCAGAAACACATTTTTAATAATAATAATAATAATAATAATAATAATAATAATAATAATACCCTGCCCCCTGGGTGGCTTCCAACGGAATATAAAAAAACAGAATATAAAAAAACACAGTGAAACATCAAACAGTAAAAAGGTTTGAATAACGTACACATTTTTGCTAGCAATTTCTCATAATATAATACATTTTGTCTGTTCTTTTCACTGATTTTTAATGAACATTTCCCCCTAATATATGCATCTTTGTAAACATTCCTTGTTTGGAGAACTGCATTGCAAAATTCAGACGTGTACAATTTTGATGGAAGAACAAGCTGTGTTTCGGTTCTCATATGATTTTGGAAAGAGCGGATTTTATAGCCAGTGTGGTGTAGTGGTTAAGAGTGGTGGACTCCTAATCTGGGGAACTGGGTTTGTGTCTCCGCTCCTCCACCTGCAGCTGCTGGGTGACCTTGGGCCAGTCACACTTCTCTGAAGTCTCTCAGCCCCACTCACCCCACAGAGTGCTTGTTGTGGGGGAGGAAGAGAAAGGAGAATGTTAGCCGCTTTGAGACTCCTTCGGGAAGTGATAAAGCAGGATATCAAATCCAAACTCCTCTTCTTCTTCTTCTTCTTCTTCTTCTTCTTCTTCTTCTTCTTCTTCTTCTTCTTCTATAGATTCAACTTTACTGTCTTCTACACAGACTGACAGCAGCTCTCTAGCATTCCTGGAAGTCTTTTCCTGCCATGTCTGCAGGAAATCTGGACCCACTTCCCTCTGGTCCAAATCCAGTTTGAAGCTCTACCTGAAGGAAAAGTCTGAATTCTCCTGCAAGAAGAAATGACTAACAACAACCAAACATTCATTGCACTGTAAACTGATCCCCTGGAATAGTCCAAGGCCTTTTGCACAGTCATGATGCAACCCTGTGAGCTGACCGATGACTTGCATAGGCATCATATGACACATGCATATATTAGTCATCTGACATGTGTGTCATGTGGGCAGGCTCTGGAACTAGCCAGGGTGCTGCAGGGCTAGTACAGAAGCTGGGAACACTCTCTGGAAACACCCTTTAAACCTGAGAAAATGTTCTGGACCTGGCACTGCTAGAGTTAGGCTTTCCGTTACACTATACTGAAGATGTCCATGCTATGTAAGGGGACTCCCATTCTGAGGCCCTTTGTGGTGCATTATCTGAGTAAAGTGAGGTAATCCTTCAAGACTGACTCAGAGGACGCCTCCTGTTTATCACTATTTTGTGGGATTCAAGCAAGAACGTTGGGTTTGCACAGGTAAACTGAATTAAAGGGCTCCATCCCCCTAGTGCAGGAAATCCACTTTAAAAAAGAAGAATTGGACTTTTTTCCAGTTTGGAAAGCGATGGGGATCGTCTTGAATGACTAGCTGGAAGGTGCATAACACCCCACAAGCAAATCAGGGATGAATACAGGACGAATCCTCATTCTTTGCCATATAACCCTGCAAACAAATCAGGATGAGTGCTCAATGAAGACTGGATAGTGTTGTGAGTTTGCGTGGGCCTAGGTCTCTCTTAATTCCTGGATCCAGCAAGGGTTCAATTGTTGGACTAGCCAGGCCTAAGTAATGGCCTAAGTATGGGTCCTTAAGGTAACAAAGGAAGTGGCTCCGTGCCAGAAGAAAAATGGGGGGGCTCCCTTCCCTCAATTGGCTATCAGTTAGAAGGACAAAAGCCAGCGCTGCGTTGTGTGTGTGACCTAGGAGCAGGAGGAGGCAGGCAGAAGCCTGTGAAGGGGAGACATGCTTGATTTCTGTTTGAATCCAAGGCTGTGGGGCTATTGGAGAAACAAGACCTTAATGCTATGAGCCCCTCCATCATAGGCTCAGGTGATATATGTGTGTAAACAAACCATATCTCATAAAGACACCACAGTCTCCATTGTCCATCATTCTGAGGAAACCAAACTCTGAGTAAGTGCCTGTAATCTCTGGAATCTTGCAACACTCGGAGATTGGTGTGGCTTGCAAAAATATAATCTAACCTCTGCTCAATTAGTAGGATGCCTGGAAGGCCCCAAGTTAGCCTCCAACTACGGCTATATGTCTTTTAGGGTTGTCATTAGGTAAGTCATACTCAGAATCGACCCAATGAAATCAATGGCCTTAAGTTACTCCTGCTCATTACATTTCAGTGGGTCTACGCTGAGTAATGACTTAGCAACAATCCTCAGGGTTTGAAAAAACAACAACCCACAACCAGCAACGCTGGAGAGAAGTGCAAAAGTGCAGATGCAACCACTGTAAATAGACATAAATCAGGATATGGAAAGTTGTATTTCTCACAAGAGATGTATACATCTGGAGTTATATATTTAATGTAATCATACACTTGCATCATAAACATCATTGCCAGGGTGGTCCAGAAGATAATATGTTGAGCGTTGTACCTAGAAGACTCTGCTGTTTGAATCCCACCCCGTTGCTTTGCTTTTTGGGTGGCCGTCAAAGAGCAAAAATGGTGGTGTGCCTCAGATGATTATGAGGCTAAAGATGCCTCTGAGGTCTTAAAAAAGTGACAGCAATGGAGCAGCCAAACTGGAGTTCCCAAGCAATCTGGGCGCAGCTTGTGTCCAATATAGGAAAGTAAGAAAGAACACCATAGCACTCCCCCCCCCACCTAAATACTGCCAAAGCCTTCCAAAGGATTGTCACTTGCAACCGAGACACTAGATAGATCTTAACATTTCAGTCCTATACACAACCTACTTCCAAGTAAACATACATTGCAAATATTTCAGTGGAGCAGAAGACGAGGAGGATGTTGTTCCTGCTAGAGTGGCCTATTGGAACAGAAGGGCACCTTAAATCATTTTGTACAAGAGGGCATTTCAGCTAGTGTCATGGAATCCACAGTGATTAAGGAAGGGGTCAGGAGAGAGGAGCCAATGTGGCCTTATGCCTTTGCCACACCGGGACATTTGAGCTCTGGTTCAGTGTCCAGTTTCCACAGGGCCTACCGACTAGTTAGGCACACTGAGATCTTGGCCTCAGGTGGACCAGAAAAGGAGGCAGATTTATGCATCTGCTCTGCTGTTTAGCCCTCTAAGATCACGGTTGCTGTTTTGCCGTTCTGGGTCCCAAATCTTCTTGGAAGTGGCCAGTGGGCAGAACCACTTGTATCCGAGGGATGAAGTATGGAGCAGGTCCAAAGCTAAATAACCACGATAGCTGTGGAGAAGATGGTCTCATGGTTTGGGCAACACCTGGCAGGAACGTAATTTGGAAGGCCCAAGGGCAAAGCCTATCCTTTGTAGTCTTCTCTCTTTATTTGTAGACCCAGTGGTGAAACCGGTGGTTTCTGACATATCTGAGGACATAGCTGTCTATTCACCTAATGTGTGCGGCTTGCGGGGGGCGGGGGTCAGGGAAATAGGTAGAGGAAAAAATGACCTTGCCCCTTGCTTTATTTGAGGCAACTTTCCTCAAAGCTGGGAGCGAGAGGAAGTTGCCGTCACCGGGAAGTGTATGTTTCGGATTGGTTGGCAACTTTACTTCAGTGTGTGAATTTTAACCACACTTTATATATTTTACAACAGGAAATCAAGAGGGCCAACCATTAAAAAGCCATCAAAAAGCTTTGGAGAGATGTTGAAGATATATTCAGGGCTTTTTATTTTTCAGCCAGAACCTGCCAAAATTCAGTTAAGGCACCTCTCAGGTGTGCACCGTGAGCACAAGGGAGGTGTTCATGGTGAGTTTTGGCACCCCTTTTTCTTGAAAAACAGAACTGGATATACTACTATTTATAGGGTCCATTGGGACGCGGGTGGTGCTGTGGGTTAAACCACAGAGCCTAGGACTTGCTGATCTGAAGGTCGGCAGTTCGAATTCCCGCGATGGGGTGAGCTCCCGTTGCTCAGTCCCAGCTCCTGCCAACCTAGCAGTTTGAAAGCACGTCGAAGTGCAAGTAGATAAATAGGTACTGCTCCGGCGAGAAGGTAAACGGCATTTCCATGCGCTGCTCTGGTTCGCCAGAAGCAGCTTTGTCATGCTGGCCACATGACCTGGAAGCTGTCTGTGGACAAACACCGGCTCCCTCAGCCAATAAAGCGAGATGAGCGCCACAACCCCAGAGTTGGTCACCACTGGACCTAATGGTCAGGGGTCCCTTTACCTTTATAGTGTCCATTATATTGTTTTTCTGCACATATTTTAAATCTTCTTGTGTCACTACTGAAGGGGGCATATGGAATCCTACAGAAATCCCATATGGGTCCCAACACAGACCTATCTACAGAATTACTGTTTATAAGCAAAGGAATTGCACATTGATTGCCATTCCCTTGCCACTTACAACTTTCTGGATCGGGTCTAACTGCCTTATCCCTTATAAGATTTCTCATGAATATACCTCTGTTGTGGAAGCATTCACCGACCAGACCAGCGTAGTCTTGACACAGGGATCCTTTTTTTAATTGCCTTGGGATTTAGTAAACAAACAGCTG
This sequence comes from Podarcis filfolensis, assembly GCF_964270895.1. Taxonomy (NCBI): domain Eukaryota; kingdom Metazoa; phylum Chordata; class Lepidosauria; order Squamata; family Lacertidae; genus Podarcis; species Podarcis filfolensis. The sequence goes on from NC_139606.1 coordinate 100,563,659, forward strand.
ATTAGGAGTCAAGGAGTTAATGCCAAAACAACAGCTGCCTTTCAGAAAGGATTTACTAATATAGCAACTTGTAATCAACACAAGGTCGTCGCTAAAATTACCAGGCTGCTAAATAGCTTCCTCTTGGGGACAGACCCTTGTTAGTGCAGGAGAATTTTTTAATTGTGTTGATGAAGATAGACACTTGGACAATCTCAGCAGGAGTTGAGCTCCCTAAGGGAGGGTGGATAACCAACTTCTAGGCCTCCCTATATCCTCCAAGAGTAGCTGTTAAGTAAGTACCGTATTTTTCGCTCGATAACACGCACCTGACCATAACACGCACATAGTTTTTAGAGGAGGAAAACAAGAAAAAAAAATTCTGAATGAAACAGTGGATGTATCATTTTTGTGCTTCATGCTGCGGCCACAGACATGTGATTTGACGGTGAGTTTGGGGTAGCCCAATGCAAAGATCCTGAGGATCCATGTGGATCCATGCTTTGTAACCACGTTTTTGCACCATTGCAGCCCCAGGCAACAGTGGGTGCATGATTTTTTTGGTGCAGGCTGTAGCCATGGACATGCTGTGTGATCTGATGGTGAATTTGGGGTGACCCAATGCAAAGATCCTGAGGATCCATGTGGATCCGTGCTTTGTAACCACGTTTTTGCACCATTGCAGCCCCAGGCAACAGTGGGTGCGTGATTTTTTTGGTGCAGGCTGTAGCCATGGACATGCTATGTGATCTGATGGTGAATTTGGGGTGACCCAATGCAAAGATCCTGAGGATCCATGTGGATCCATGCTTTGTAACCACGTTTTTGTACCATTGCAGCCCCAGGCAACAGTGGGTGCGTGATTTTTTTGGTGCAGGCTGTAGCCATGGACATGCTATGTGATCTGATGGTGAATTTGGGGTGACCCAATGCAAAGATCCTGAGGATCCATGTGGATCCATGCTTTGTAACCACGTTTTTGTACCATTGCAGCCCCAGGCAACAGTGGGTGCGTGATTTTTTTGGTGCAGGCTGTAGCCATGGACATGCTATGTGATCTGATGGTGAATTTGGGGTGACCCAATGCAAAGATCCTGAGGATCCATGTGGATCCGTGCTTTGTAACCATGTTTTTGCACCATTGCAGCCCTGTTTTTGCATCAGATCATTGCTATGTGATCTGATGGTGAATTTGGGGTGACTCAATGCAAAGATCCTGAGGATCCATGTGGATCCGTGATTGGAACCACGTTTTAAGTAGGGAGGGAAGGAAAAACATAGAAGCGACAAGGAGAGGTGTGTGCAGAGAAGCAGCTGGCTAAGAATGCAGGAGAGGGGTTTTACCGGAGGGAGGAAAGGAAGGCAAAAGTCCCCCCCCCCACAAGCCAGCCAGCTCTCTCTCTCTCCCCCCCCCCCCCCCCAACCTGCATGTTGCCTTCGAGTCCCAGACGCACGGAGAGGACTTAGAAGGACGCTCGGCTTGCCTGGAGGGGAGGGGTTTTCTCTGCTCTTTGTTCCGTTTGAGCAAACACAGTAAGGAAACAGAAGCGGGTGGGCAGTAAAACCCTGAGGCAGAATGCAGGAAAGCAGCAACTTCCTCCTTTCCTCCCTTCTCCGGACGTTTTGATATTTGCCTGATTTTTGCCTTCACTCGCGCTTGTCAGCTCCAGGGACCACACATTCGCTCGATAACACGCACAGACATTTCCCCTTACTTTTTAGGAGAAAAAATCTGCGTGTAATAGAGGGAAAAATACGGTACAGGATCTCTTTTCTCATGATAATCACCATCATGATTTCAAGCATGTTCATTCGCCCAATCCAGACCCCCTATAGTGTGCTTCAATGTGCCACAACATTCCTGCCCATTCACTTCAATAGAGAATGCACATAAAGCAGGGAAATTATTGGGACAGCAGGCAGCATTGCAGCAAGATGCATATAAAGTTCACAATAAAGTAAAGGTAAAGGGACCACTGACCATTTGGTCCAGTCATGGCCGACTCTGGGGTTGCGGCGCACATCTCGCTTTATTGGCTGAGGGAGCCGGCGAACAGCTTCCGGGTCATGTGGCCAGCATGACTAAACTGCTTCTGGCAAACCAGAGCAGCGCACGGAAACGCCGTTTACCTTCCCGCCGGAGTGGTACCTATTTATCTACTTGCACTTTGATGTGCTTTCGAACTGCTAGGTTGGCAGGAGCAGGGACCGAGCAACGGGAACTCACCCCGTTGCGGGGATTCGAACCGCTGACCTTCTGATCAGCAAGTCCTAGGCTCTGTGGTTTAACCCACAGCGCCACCCGCGTCCCATAAAATTCACAATATGGTACCAATAATATAATTGTAAAGTTGGAAGGGACCCTGAGGATCATCTAGTCCAACCCCCTGCAAAGCAGGAACATGCAGCTGCCCCCATACATGGATCAAATCTGCAACATCGGTGTCATCAGCACTACACTCTAACCAACTGAGTTATATTGCTGCAACAGGCAGTGAAGCCACCAAATAAACCTTGCTTTCTGCGTTCTTCCAGAATCCTGACAAAATCTAGCCAATCTCTAGCATAAACAGAAGGCTAGACTTGTCCCTTGCTATTATTTGTGCTGCTGGTGGGTTGTGCACACTGTGATGTGATACCTGTCCAGAACTAAATGACCGCTCAGGAGATGTTTACCAGGATGTGCTAATTTTCATTTCCCTTTGAGTTCCCGAGAGCCAAAGGAGATGCTGGAGGGCAGAATTTACGGTGAAATTTTTCCATTAATGTCCTAAGCTATTTGCTTAGAGATGAGCAGACAGCAATGGACCCCTTCAACTCATCAGGCCAAATGTCTCAGCCTGATCTCACTGAGCAGCCCTCCGCAGATTGGACAAACAAGTTATTATTCTCCATCCCCCCTGTTCAGAATTTCATATCCTCGAAACTCGCACACATCTGGGGAAATGGAATTCACCAGTAAACAAGGCCCTGGGAAGCATATATTGCCACGGCTCTGCAAGGACACAGCTCTGAATGGATTCTTTGAGTTTCAACGTGTTTGGCGACTTAGCTTCAGTAGCACATGCTGATTTATGATAACCTGGTTTTAATAGGCAGAATGTCTCTTGCACGAAGCAACTTGAGTGTCCTCTTTATGCCGATTCCAATAAAATTAGGGAGGTAAAAACACACCAAGTTATCCTAACTGGAGGAATAGTACTGGGTTCACAGAGAGTTCTTGGTCTAATTTGAAACAACCCCAATCAAATGCTCCTTGAAGCAAGCAAAAAGGGTCTTTAAAAAAAAAACAACCTGATGAGTTTGCATAGTTAGTTCGACCATTCCCAGTCTGCAAACCACAGATGGCTAAGAAGGACTGGTGTGGTTATTGTGTTGGATTCTCACGGCTGCCCCTGTACATTTCAGTAGGGTTGGGAACAAAACTAAGGACATAAGAGCTTGCTGGATCAGGCTGACGGATCAGGCCGGACCAGCATCCTGTTCTCTTAGTGGCCACCAAGATGCCTTTGGGAAACCCACAAGCTGGTCTCAAGCACTCTCCCCATAGTCATCATGGCTAGTAGCTGCTGACATCCCTCTCCTCCATGAATCTGTCTCAATCTCTTTTAAAGCCTCCCAAGTTGGACGCGGGTGGCGTTGTGGGTTAAACCACAGAGCCTAGGACTTGTCGATCATGTCAGCGGTTCGAATCCCCACGACGGGGTGAGTTCCCGTTGCTCGGTCCCTTCTCCTGCCAACCTAGCAGTTAGAAAGCACGTCAAAGTGCAAGTAGATAAATAGGTACCGCTCCGGTGAGAAGGTAAACAGTGTTTCCGTGCACTGCTCTGGTTTGCCAGAAGCAGCTTAGTTATGCTGGCCACATGACCCGGAAGCTGTACACGGGCTCCCTCGGCCATTAAAGCGAGATGAGCACCGCAACCCCAGAGTCGGCCACGACTGGACCTTTACCTTTTTTGTTGTTTAGTCATTTAGTCGTGCGCGACTCTTCGTGACCCCATGGACCAGAGCACGCCAAGCACTCCTGAGTTCCACTGCCTCCCGCAATTTGGTCAAACTCATGCTGGTAGCTTCGAGAACACTGTCCAACCATCTCATCCTCTGTCGTCCCCTTCTCCTTGTGCCCTCAATCTTTCCCAACATCAGGATCTTTTCCAGGGAGTCCTCTCATGAGAAGAGGTGGCCAAAGTATTGGAGGCCCCCTTTACCTTTACCTTTAAGTTGGTGGCCATCACGGCCTCTTGTGGCAGAGAGTTCCAGGGTCTATCTACGCACCGCGTGAAAAAGTACTATCTTTGACCTGTCCTGAATCTTCAAACATTTAGCTCTACTGGATGTCCATGAGTTCTAGTATTATGAAAGAGGAAGAAAAAATCTGGTCACCTTCTCCGCACCAGAGGTACACAGTGCCTGTGTACGCACTCTGAATTACACGATGAAGATGATGCAAGGGGTGTTTTCACCTGACAGTTCCACAGTTTGCTATGTGCTGCTTGGAAGAAGTCCTTTCTCTCATCTGCCCTTGGTCTTCTTCCAACATTCAGCTTCACTGGGGGACCACAAGATTATGAGCAGAGAATGGGAGGAAAACTGAAATTAGTTACCAGAGGAGGACTTAGGGGAGCACAACTGGTTCACCACGCTGAAGTAGTGATCTTGGCCCCTCCCTGCCTCTCAGCCTAGCCTACCTCACAGGTTGTTGTGAGTATTAATTGATGGGGAGGAGGAGAATCATGGACACCACCTTTGAGCTCCTTGGAGAAAAAGGTGAGATATAATCTGAATGTAAAATATATATATAGCTAGGCAAGGCAGCAGAGGATGAGAAAGGTCTTTGTCTGAGATCCAGGAAAGACTTCCACTTATCGGCCAGCCCAGGTTTTTGAAGCATTATGACCATCTGCAAAACCTGTAAGTGCTGCGAGACATGCTTGCCTCCCGTATACCACCTTTGATACTCTCTTTAAAAACTCGTGCCTGTCTCCAGCCTGAGTGTATGCAGAGTTTCTGAAAGAGGCTACTAATGTTAGGAAGTTTAAGAAGTTCAGTATAGGCAGGCACTGTTTGGCTGTTTCCTCTGTTGCTTCTTCCCTGACCTGCAAAATCCCAGCTGTTTACCAGTCCTAATCCACTCCTTGGCACTAACTAAAAGTATCAGACCAGGTGAGTTCTGCCAGATCATGTGGCGGCTTTGAGATGTGCAGAAGCATCCACTTGGGACTTCACTCGAGACCACCAGCCGTGTCTCCCTGCTTCCCGGATCTGACCTGAAAGAAGCTTTTAAGCATGTGAGCTGAAAAAAAGGAATAAAATCGCCCCCGTCACTTTTCATAAAAGAGCAAAGAATTATTTATTCAGTTAAATAAATACATTCAAACACCTCAGCGTGGACAGTAACCTAGTGCATAATTCTTCGTAGGTCACATACACAAGTGGGACCCTATTTGGATGCAGCCTGGAGAGCCTTCCCAGCAAGAGAGCTCCACCAATGGGGGGCCACAACAAAGAAGGCCAGTGGTGGCTTCTACCTATTGGAACTAGTGGAGCAGGGTGTCAGGGAGCCAGCCAGCAATAAATCACACGGAGTATGTGAAGTTAACTCTTTATTAGCAAAAACAAGGCCTGCTCAGGGGAACCAGGCCTAACGAGCACAGCATCTCTTCTCAGTAGGTCTGAAGATCTCTGCCTTCCCACAGCTGCCTAAATCTCCTCCTTCCCAAGCAATCTCAGACTCCGTCAACATGCCTGCCTCTGCTCATCCCTCTTCATACCACTTCTGGTTCTGGGAAACCGGGGGGGGGAGGGAGCTTGTTGCAGCAAGAGGAGGAGACACCCTGGCTTCTTGACCAGCAGGACTCATCTCCGATCCTTCCTGTCCTGCTTCCACTTCTCCTTCTCCTTCTAGATTTCTCTGTGCCACAGACTCTTCCTGCTCACTAAGCCATGTTGCCTCTTCAGCTTCCAACACCTCCTCCTCCTCGCAGTCTTCTCGCTTTTCTCCCTCTAACCACGCATCGGTCGTTGTCCCAACACCAATGACCTGGCTCTGAGCCTTCTTCCCTTGTGGGTTCTCTGGCTGGTGTTTCTCACCATTCCTGTGTCCAGCCAGTTCATGACCCAGGGTGACCAACAGGAGCTGGAGCCAACTCATTCTAGATTTGTCCCCTTCCCTGTTGAGTTCTACCAAGGCAACACTGAGACTAAGGAGGAGGAAACTGAACAGCCAGTACCACCTGCCAAGACTGGTTGTAAGAAGGCAGGCAGGTGGGAGCTGGCTGGTCAGCCTGAGGTCAGTGGGGAAGTCCCACATTTGCCCGGAGGGATCAGTCATCACTGGATCTCTCCCTCAGACACCTCACCTCAGGTGGTAGAGGTATTCACAGGGGTGCCTCTGAAGTTAATCACAGTGGGTACGTAGGCATTACTTCATTATAATTTTAAATCTATTCCTCTTTAATGGATGCCTAGCCCTTTTTTAAGGGACGTGGGTGGCACTGTGGGTTAAACCACAGAGCCTAGGGCTTGCCGATCAGAAGGTCGGCGGTTCGAATCCCCACGACGGGGTGAGCTCCCGTTGCTTGGTCCCTGCTCCTGCCAACCTAGCAATTTGAAATCACGTCAAAGTGCAAGTAGAGAAACAGGTACTGCTCTGGTGGGAAGGTAAATGGTGTTTCCGTGCGCTGCTCTGGTTTGCCAGAAGCGCCTTAGTCATGCTGGACACATGACCCAGAAGCTCTACGCGGGCTCCCTCGGCCAGTAAAGCGAGATGAGCACCACAACCCCAGAGTCATTCGCGACTGGACCTAATGGTCAGGGGTCCCTTTACCTTTAGCCCTTAGTTAGGGGTGCAGATGGCATTGTGGTCTAAACCACTGAGCCTCTTGGGCTTGCTGATCAGAAGGTCGGCGGTTCGAATCCCCGCAACAGGGTGAGCTCCCGTTGCTCTGTCCCAGCTCCTGCCAACCTAGCAGTTTGAAAGCATGCCAGAAAGTGGAAGTAGATAAATAGGAACCACTCCGGCAGGAAGTAAACGGCGTTTCCGTGTGCTGCTCTGGATTCGGTGTTCCGTTGCGCCAGAAGCAGCTTAGCCATATTGGCCACATGACCCGGAAAAACTGTCTGCGGACAAATGCCAGCTCCCTTAGCCTGTAAAGCAAGATGAGCGCCGCAACCCCAGAGTCGTCCGCGACTGGACTTAACTGTCAGGGGTCCTTTACCTTTAGCCTTTTGTTGAGAGCCCATAGCCTTACAAGTCAAGCAAAAGCAAACATAATTAAAATTAAATAAATTCCAAGTTTTAACAAATCAATAGGAGATACCATATTAGTTCATTCAACTAAGTCCTTACTCAAAGCAGACCTGTTGGGAATTAATGAATAAAAATTAGTGTTGTGTGTTAATTTGATAGGTCTACTCTGAGTTGGACTGCCTATAAATGGATTGATTGCAGATGGAAACAAAAAAGGATTGAGAGCTAACTAGGGGTATGGGTCCTAGGGCCCTAAGAAGTGCAGGATTTCAAAGGCAAACAAATCTGAATTGCCCTCAGAAATAGAGAAGCCACAGCAGCTCTTTAAGAACCAATGAGATACGGGTGGAAGCTACACACAAATAAAAAAAGTTCTGAAAATGTTTTTTTTTTTAAATAAAAAAAAAGCAACTTTAAACATACATTGAATTTTCCATAAGGCTCACCAACGCCATCTAGGGTCACACTGTATATTGCACTTAAAACACACTTAAAACATTTTATTTGCAGCTGTATAACTGAGTCCATGATTCTCATATTTGGCCTCAGTTCGTATCCTAGCCCAAGTTATTCTGGCACCTGTGCGTAGCAACTCCCCCCTGACTGTACATTTAAAACAGTATTGTACCACTTAAAACAGTCATAGCTCTTCCCCCAAAGAATCATGGGAACTGTAATTTGCTAAGGATGCTGGGGTACCCCATTCCCTTCTCAGAGCTACAATTTTTAGAAGGATTGATGGTTAAAATTAAGACTTTTCTGCTTATGGTGGTAGGGCTTTGGCAAGACATGGTCTTCCTCTCTCTCCCAAGTCGATCTCCTCACTTCTGCTTGTCCAGGAATCTCTTGTACTAGGGTCTTCAATTGTGGTCTCCTGGCAGATGCCTAACCATGCTGAAATGTATTGCCAGCCCTTCTTCGATTGTATTTCTACTGACTTCAGCAAAAAGAAGCCATTGGAAGTGGGCAGATTTTGGGGATAAACTGCATTGACGTCTCCCAACCAAATGAAATCATTTGGTACACATTCAAGTTTGTTTACTGCTTGGGAACTTCTTCTGCAGTTAAAAGTGCTCAAAGATCTGACTCATCAGAGCGAAACAAGAAGTAAAGAATGAGGAAAAGACAAAGCAGGCTTTTATTATTATTATTTTTGAAAGTGGTATCAAGCAAACCGGTTTCCAGAATGTTACCATTGCTGGAGGCATTAACGAATTCAGCACCAATATCCTGTCTGAACCATATAGGGCTGTTCATATAAAACCTCATGGAGGCGGGAAACGACAATAGCCTTTCATCACTTAAGGCTCTTAACAGCAAATGCTGTTTTCGATTTTATTTTTAAAAATCTAGTCAAAATAATTTCCCCTCAGCTTTCTCAGCACAGTTGTAAATCCTGTGCAGCTGGTACCAATTTGGAAAGGGACAAAATTACTTTGTGAATAAGTTTGGCATTCAAAAATTCATTTGTTTCCTTTAAAAAAGCCATTATTATTATTATTATTATTATTATCCGAATTTGTTAGCTGCTATATATTGCCCAGGGCAGCTCAAAGCAACTTACAACCAAACAGCAGAAAGTCCAATTCAGGGACAAGGAACTTGTGGTGATTCACATGTTGCTGGACTCCAACTGCCACCACCAGACCCAGCCAGAATAGCAAACGGCTCAGTATACCCGAAGAAGCATCTCCACCTCCATTGTTCAGCCCAGACACTGAGGTCCAGCCAGTGGTGTAGCGTGGGTTGTCAGCACCCGGGGCAAGGCAAGTAATTTGCGCCCCCTAACCCGTGGATTTGCGCCCCCTAACCCGTGGATTTGCGCCCCCTAACCCATGGATTTGCCCTAACCCCAGATGTTGCGCCCGGTGCGGCCCGCCCCCCCTGCACCCCCCACGCTACGCCACTGGGTCCAGCGCCAAGGATCTTCTGGCGGTTCCCTCACTGCGAGAAGTGAGGTTACAGGGAACCAGGAAGAGGGCCTTCTCGGTAGTAGCGCCTGCCCTGTGGAACGCCCTCCCATCAGGTGTCAAGGAAATAAACAACTATCTGACTTTTAGATGACATTTGAAGGCAGCCCTGTTTAGGGAAGCTTTTAATGTTGGATGTTTTATCGTGTTTTTAATATTCTGTTGGGAGCTGCCCAGAGTGGCTGGGGAAACCCAACCAGTTTTTAATGTGGTGCAACAAGCTCTGGAAGGCTATGGGCATCCATACTCTAACTACTGTACCACACTCCTGTTTGAAGTTAAGGGCGTGCAAGGAAATATTTGGCCAGCTATTTTCAGATCAGCACAAGATACATACAGTGGTACCTCTGGTTACGAACTTAATTTGTTCCGGAGGTCTGTTCTTAAGCTGAAACTGTTCTTATCCTGAGGCGCGCTTCTGCTAATGGGGCCTCCCGGTGTGTGATTTTCGTTCGCATCCTGGGGCAAAGTTCGCAACCAGGAGCAGCTACTTCTAGGTTAGAGGAGCTCATAACCTGAAGCGTTTGTAACCAGAAGCATTCGTAAACAGAGGTACCACAGTACATCATCCTCACTGGCCTTCCCTGTGTTCCTGACGTTCTACTTCACAAATCACTTTTCAATATCCACATCCAGTCCTTTATAGGACAAGGGGTCTCCAAACTAAGGCCCGTGGGCCGGATAAGGCCTGAGGGACTCATTTATCCGGCCCGCGGCAACCCCCGCTGCCCGCTCTTACCGGCACTGCACTGCGCAGCTGCCCACTTCCGGGTTGGAGGAGCACCGGAAATAGCTTGTGCGCATGCACAAGTGTTATTTGAGCATGCACAAGCATTATTTCCAGTGCACATTCGGGTCGGAGGAGGCCCATGCACATGCGCACAAGCTCCTCTGACCCGGAAGTGCGCCGGAAATAGCGTGTGTGCACGCGTATGGGCACGCGCTCCCCCGCCCGCTGCACGATCGGTGCTGGAGACACCGGCCCGAGGCACGGTAAGTTTGCTGACCCCTGTGCTAGGCGCTGGGGTAGATTGCACCCTGCACCTTGCAGAGTCAGGCCCAGGCTGCCACCGGGCCCAGCACTGGCAGCAGCAATAAGCAGCTCTGGCTCTCCGAGCCCTACCCATTGCCACCCCACCACCGTGCTTACCTGAACTGGGGGTTATGGATTGCGGGCTCTGATGGTCAAAACGGGAGCCTCAGTGACCGCCCGCTTCCGCCGGAAACAAACCAGGACTGCTCCAGGAAAACTCAAGTGGCATAAAGGAGTGCTAGGCCCTGGTGGGCCACCCACTCCCTTACCCACTTGTGACTGGCCAAGTGGATAGCCAGCTAATCAAGATTCTTTTAAACAATATATATTATTCCTCCCCCCCTTCACTTCTCACTGCCCTCTGTGACCCCCAGGCCTCATGCTGTGGTCTCTCATTTACATATTTTTCACCTGGGGCCCGCTTGGAATATCTTGGGGTTCCCAATTGGGATCCCCATAAGGGGATCAAACTTGCAACCTTGGCATTTACAGCACTACGCTCTAACCAATTGAGCTATCTGGGCAGACATGCCATATATAAGAATATCCCATCTCATAAACATGCGTCTGTTTGATCTTCAGAAATCCTTCCCAAATCATATACCATAGGTTATATCCAGGGTTTTTTTAAAGAAAAGGTTTTAGTTTCTCTGTTTATGAGTTAGGCATCTTTCACGAGGTGCTGAGAAGAAATGTATTTTTGTTTGAATGCATTTTATTTACAGATAGGCCACGGACGTTGGGTGCAGGACCAGCTGCCAGGCTTCAGACAGGTTTGTTGCCATTGGAACGGAGAGAGCTGGCAATTCCCGTTTGCATCTGTTCGCTTCAGAAAGAGTCACAGCTACATCAAAAGGCATGTCCTGGTTATTTTTCATGATGTCTGCCTTGATCTAACACAGTCTGGGTTCCCAGACCACTTTGGGGGAGGTGGGAGGGAAAGGACGTGTTGGTACAAGGGAAGTGGGAAAGAAAATGGAGGCTAACCTAGTTTACCTTGGAACAATGCCACTCTCGAAACTGGGTGGTGTTTTTTCCCCCTTTTCTTTTTCCTTATGAAATACCTACCCCTTGCAGCGAATGTCAAGCCAGCCTTTCTGTTCCATAACCTTCATATTTCCTCACAAGGCACCGCTGTGGTTGTGATTTATTTCTGTTAAAAACCAGCTCTGCATGCTTCTTTCGGCCTGAAACAAAATGGATACAGAAGGTTTCCCATCCTCCCCCCTGTTGATAGAATGCTAGATGGATACGAATACTCAAATGAGGCTGTGAAGAAAGGCCAATAGGGGTGTGGAGGGGGTGTGGCCTAAGGAGAGTTTTGAGGGCCAGTGAAACAGGCTTGGAGGGCTGCCTTCGGGCTGAGGTTTTACACGCACACCCAGTATGCATGATTATTTAGTATTAATAAAGGTAAAGGGACCCCTGACCATTAAGTCCAGTCGTGGCCGACTCTGGCGTTGCGGTGCTCATCTCGCTTTATTGGCTGAGGGAGCAGGCGTACAGCTTCCGGGTCATGTGGCCAGCATGACTAAGCAGCACACGGAAGCGCTGTTTACCTTCCCGCCGGAGCAGTACCTATTTATCTACTTGCACTTTGACGTGCTTTCGAACTGCTAGGTTGGCAGGAGCTGGGACTGAGCAACGGGAGCTCACCTCGTCGCAGGGATTCGAACCGCCGACCTTCTGATCAGCATGTCCTAGGCTCAGTGGTTTAACCCACAGCGCCATCCGCATCCCTTTTTAGTATTAATAGTACTTGTTAATTTTTTATCCCTTCCTTTCGAAGGGGCTCAGAGTGGCAAACAAGATAGCAAAGCATTAACGGAACTGAGCTGTGTTTCCATGCATGGTTACCATGCAACCTTTCAGAGCTGTGGTTGGCTATGGCAAGAGGTAGGGAGGGGTGTCACCAAATTTTGACGTTGCCCAGGGCGCCACTGAAATTTGAGACCCCAAGGTCCGCCCCTGGCTATGGCTCCGCCAGATTGCACGCTTTGCCATGTGTAAATTGACGCTTAGAAAACTCTTAAAAGCTCGTCTGCAGCCTTAAATAGAGGAACCGCACTTCCACTGAAGGAGATTAGACAGTGCATAAAGGGTTTGCTCAAACGAGAGGTCTTCAGCTGGCAGCAAATCGCTTGGCTGGGTTGTAAGGAACCTTTCGCCTACATAGAGCTGTGTTGGCTCCGGAAGAATTCAGACTTAATGAATTCAACACCAAGGCAGCTCCCCAACGCACACACTTTGCTTGACAAAGCGTTTGCAAAGTTCTGGTGAACTCAAAAGCATGCCCACCATTTTGGTTTGTTCTTGATAATGGTACTGCCTTACTATAGCCAATCTCATGGTGTCCCCCAACAACACAGACATATTTTCCTCCTGGGGTTAAGCCTCTTACAGAACGCAGTAAGGAGCTGGGATAAGGCAGCTGTATAGAAATATATCCCTGCACAATTCCCATTTCCAGGGAACCTTATGATTTCAAGTAACTCCATTCTTCGCACAATGAGCCCATTGAGGGAAGATTGGAACTATTTGGGCAGAACTTCATCTCTAGTATTTCTTCCTTCTTCTCTGCAGTCTCCTGTAGTTAATCGAAATCAATGCCTATTATCTGAGCGGCTCAAATGGAATAATGAAAGAGCCACTGTCCCTACTCCCATCTATTCTGTTGCAAATGGTGCCTTCGCAGAATTCAAAAGCTGTGAGCAGAGTCGGTGAGCAAATCATGCAGTTGGCTCGTCTGTAAAGCCAGGGGACTGTGCAAATGCCAAGATTAACTAAAATAGAGCACACCATCTCAATGAACAAACCAGCAATGAGCGACTACATCAGAGAGGAGACTGGCATTTTCTTCTCCTAAAATAAAAGTGTGTGTGTGTGTGTGTGTGTGTGTGTGTGTGTGTGTGTGTGTTTTTACAGTAAATGTTCACAATCTGGTGAATGTTGACAATGATGTGTGAAGGCTGACAATCCCAGGCACATATCTGCATTTATCCAAAAATAAAATATTTATTTCCCCACTTGCCGGATTTAGTTTCACTAGTGGGTGATGATATTCACACATAGCTGACTGTCACAACATCCACCGCTGTGTTTCTAGTTTTTTGGACATTCACAAATTTCATTGGAGATTGTCAGTGTTCAGATGCGAATGCCATTAATTGCTGAAGTCATGTGTTTTGAGCACATGCTTAATTCCTCCCCATTGAAAGAAAAAATACATAGGTTTGGGTGCATCATTCCAAACCTTATTCATTTATAGGGCATATCCAGGTACAGACTAGAAGAGTATTGTGGGCTCAAGTCCTACCCTTTGAATCAGGCCATCCTTTTTTTGAACAACTGAATGGTGCATGAGGTTGTCTGTGCTGAAAGGCCAGCACATGAGCACTTCCTCACATTTAGGGTTCTGTGGGATTGGGACACCTGGATCTTCTACAGGTGAGGATTGTCAGGGCTGGTTCAGCTGCAGGTCAGCACAGAGACTCAGAGATGAATAGTGAAGTTAATTCTTTATTCAAGGAAACAGAATATACACGGAGAAACCTATGGCACAACTGGCCCCAGTAATGATGTTGACAGAACTGACGATCAGGGTCTCCTACTTTGTTCTAAGCCTCCTCCCTGTCTGGCTGTCTGGCTGGGGAGGGGCCCTCTGAGCTTTCTGCTCTAGCATGCAAAACCTTCCGAGTACTTGGAGACAAGAGGGCAGGTGTGCCAGTCCCGGGGGGGCTAACCAAGAGGCGAGGTCCGAGTCCAGTCCGAGGTCGATGGAGCAGTATGGTAGCTGTCCGTCAAAGCTGTAGCTGGGTCCAAGGCGGGGAGTCGGGTGGGGTCAGGAACTCTGGCAGAAGAGCAGAACAGGGTGCAGGCAGGAACAGGCTAGCAACAACGTTGCTCCCGCAACCTGCGGCTGGGGCTGGCTGGCTTTTGTCTGCCCTGAGGCATAGGGCGGCCCCAGTCCACAGGTGACTCGCCTCTCCTGGCCTGGAGGAGAGCACTCCTCCTGCGGGAACTTAGTTCCCTCCGCCTCTCTGCCCTGAGCCTTTGCAGCTCAGGAGAGGCTGGAGGGTTACCGGACCCAAAGGCAACCTCCTCTTCCCCTGATGGGGCTGAGAGTGGAGCATCTGCAGGCAATGGGTCCTCCATCACCTCAGGGGCCAGAGCAGACTCAGCTGGTGCCTGCACCTGAGGATCCAGCACAGGTGAGGACCCTTCAGGCTCAAGCCCCAGCTCAGCTGGTTCTGGAGGCGGGGAATCCTGTGCAGGCTGGGATTCCTCAGGTTCAACCTCTGAGTCCGACTCCCAGGCCATCACAGCAGGAGAGCTAAACACAGTAGGACCTGCCAGCTCCTGTGAATCTGTCACAGCTTCCGGCCCACCTCCTCCTCAGCTGCCTGTTCTGTGTCTGCAGTGTCTTCCGTCTTTCTCACTCAAGCCTGTTGCTTGTTCACCACCACCCCCTTCCTCCTCTGAACTGTCTTCATTGTCCCACCACCATTATAAGTTCCAGGCTCAGATTCACTACCCAGGGCTCCCTGTTAATCTGAATATATGCCAGCTCAGACTACTGGTCCATCTCAGTAATTTATACACTGATTGGCAGCAGCTCTCTACAGTTTCAGGCAGGGACCCTATCAGAGGTTGAACCTGAGACATTTTGCTCTGCCAGTGAGCTCTGGGGAAGGGTCCATAGGTGTGGAGAACATGATTTGCATATGAAAGGTCCCGGCTTCAAACCCAAGCATGCTGAAGTAGAGCTGGGAGAGACTGGGGCTGATGGGAGTTGCAGTGCAAAACATCTGGAGGGCACTAGCTTGGCGAAGAATGAACTAAGCTCCAGAGGCTGACGGAGTGGCTCAGTGAAGGTGAGCTAGATTGAGGTGGGGTGTGTGTGGCCTATTTCAAAGCACACATAGAAGAACCACTAAAATTAATGGCATATCTATTAAACTTAGGGACGTGGGTGGCGCTGTGGGTTAAACCACAGAGCCTAGGATTTGCCGATCAGAAGGTCGACAGTTCGAATCCCCGCAACGGGGTGAGCTTCCGTTGTTCGGTCCCAGCTCCTGCTAACCTAGCAGTTCAAAAGCACGTCAAAGTGCAAGTAGATAAATAGGTACCACTCTGGCGGGAAGGTAAACAGCGTTTCTGTGCACTGCTCTGGTTCGCCAGAAGCAGCTTAGTCATGCTGGCCACATGACCTGGAAACTGTACGCTGGCTCCCTCGGCCAATAAAGCGAGATGAGCGCCGCAACTCCAGAGTCGGCCACGACTGGACCTAATGGTCAGGGCTCCCTTTACCCTTTACCTTTATTAAACTTAGCCAAAGTGCACACAGGTTCAGCTGCCTTCTCTCTCTCTCTCTCTCTCTCTCTCTCTCTCTCTCTCTCTCTTTTTCAACCAACTGCCAAAATGGAGCATGAAGATCAAAGCAAATTCCTACAGTGAGCATGTCATTTCATAGATCTGGGAATTGCTCATCATAAAGAAATTGCCACAAAAGTTGTGTAAACATGAGTCTTCCATAGTTTTCCATTGTTTCATTTAAAAAAAGGACTTGATGAGAAAACCACAGTTTTAAGCCCAGCTCAGCTGACTGAGATAATAATAAAAAATACCATCCAGAATTGAAATCATACTAAGGAAAAGGATGCCCCATCCATTTGTTGCTATATATCATAGATGGGGAGTTTCCATCTAGCAGGCTGGATTTGACTAGCAAGGCCTCTCCACTGAGTCTTCTCAAAGCCCACCCACGTGCCATGGTGACATTCGCCATTGCGCCATCCATCTCTTTGTTTAGCCTACCCCCATGGAACTGCTGTAGAAGATAAAATGGGGAAGATAAGAACTATGTACGTCTAAACTCCTTGGAGGAAAAGTGGGATGCAATTGTTGTCAACAGGTAGCAGATAAGCCTCCTCAGGGAGACCATTGCGCAAAAGAAATGCCATGACCTTTGGAGCACAGTAGGTTCTACACAACCTCTGCACAACTGAGCTAAACGTAATGTGCTAATTTTGAGAGGACCAACCATTTATTTATTTATTTAATGCATTTATACCCCTCCAAGGAGCTCAAGGTGGCACATAGAGTTCTTCCCCTCCCCCCCCACAACAACCCCGTGAGCAGGTTAGGCTGAGAGGAGGTCACTAGCCCAAGGCAAGCTCCATGGCCGAGTGGGGATTTGAACCCTGGTCTCCCAGGTCCTAGCCCAACACCCTAGCCACTAGAACCACCCTGGCAAGACAGGGGAGAATGGGCTACATGAAATATAATAAAAATAACAGACCATTTGCTGCCCTCTAATGGTACCCCTGAAGCTACCACCTGATAGACGGGATGCAGAAGTGCAACTTGAGAGTGATGACACTGGTGTAAAACTGTGCAGGTGGAGCATCTGTTGCAGGCGTGGGGTTGTATTCAACTATTCACATCAGTGAACCTAAATTAGGAATGTCTACTAACTTCAGCGGATCTACCCTGGGCAGGACTCCCATTGGATGCAACAGGAGGGATATGGTCAGACCAAGGCTGGTTCAAGACATTTTGCTGCCTGAGGCAAAGGGCAAGATGGCATAGCCACTTCTCCATATTCAGAAGACAGTGGACTGGCTGGCATCCACCACCACATGCAAGACTAGCTAATGCAGGACACACCAAGCTCTGTCCTCCAACACCTTGCCACCGCTCCCTGACCCTCCTACTCCCTGCATCTGAAGAGACAACTGCTTCACTCTGTCTAATGGCATGGCTGGCCCTGGGTCAAGCCAGCGGGAAGAAAGCTCTTATTTATGAACATCTGATTCCATGTTCCAATGGCACCAGTTTCCCACAAAAGTGTGAGAAGACCAGACCAGTGGCTCATCCAGTCAAGCATCCTGGGCTGGATCTAGAGGCATCAAAAAAGCATTTCAGGAAAACGCAGCGTGAACTTTATTATGGGAAATCACGTTGGCGAAAGACGGGACTCCACAGCGCCATCTGGTGTCACCGTGTTATAACACATATAAAACACGTTTTCTTGATTAACGTACCTGTGTCCCTGGTCTCACAGCAGATGCTCCTGGAAAGCCTGCAAACAGCACCGTTGTGATCTTCAACAAATTGTATTCAGCCTCTGACAGAAGAAGAAAGACAGGCTTTGCAGTGGTTGGTTTAGCACAAAGCAGAGATATTCCTTAAGACGCTCTTGCAGAGTATTTCGTTGCTTTCTTTGCAGCTGCCAAGAGGACTTCCTCTGAAACAAGGAGAACTTTCAGGAGATTTTTCAGCATGAACTCAGGCCTAAAGAATGCCGGAACGAGGCAGCAGAAACTCTTTTCACAAGAGGAATTCCCCAAGGGCAGAAGATGAATCTAGGAGCCTGACTTGTCACCAAGGGCTGAGAGTCAAATCTCTGCCCTGTCCATTTGCATAAAGAGAAGGGGAAACTGAGCCGCTTATCTGTGTGGTTGCTGAATCATGCACTGGGGCTGCTTGGTCCACACTCCCTGGCCCAGCCCGAGGCATTCTGCAGCCCGAGGCAAAATGCCTCAGGAGTAGGGCACCTGCTTTTCATGCAGAAGGCACTGAGTTCAATCTCTGACATCGCCAGGTAGGGATGCTTGAAATCCCAAAGAGCTGATGCCAATCAGTGAAGAGAAGACTCAGCTAGATGGACCCATAATCTGATTCAATGTAAGAGAGCTTTCAATGTTCCCATTCCATGTGTAGAAGCCAGGAAGGCAGGCAGGTACCAACAGGACAGCAAAAGGCTAGTAGGCTTGCTAGCTTGCGGGCCACAAGGCAAGCCATGTAGCATGCAGAGCTGTCTCCAGCACCTTGCCACCAGTCCCTGCTGCTTCACTCTGCCCAATGGTAGGGCTGGCCCTGCGGGGTTCTCTCTGATGCCCTTGAAACGGGAGAAAATCTTCCCACCAACACAGTACAGCTTGGCCTTTGCAACAGGGATTCTTTCGGAGTACGATAAGTCTTTCCTTCTGCTGCTCCTCCACACTTCACCCCAGACCCTTAATTAGTAGATATAGAACCTACCTACTCTTGCGGATTAAGTCTCACTTTAACACTGGCTGGAACTGGTAGCTGACCAAGAACTTTGCGGGTTTTCCGTGGATGTTGGGGTCCAACAGGGCAGGTACACATGGAGGCGGTCTTTATGCCTGCTCCCTAGCTCTGAGATTCTCTTTCCTGGGAGCTCCTCCAAACCTGGTACATTTTCTCGATCAGACTGATGCAAAATGCTTTTACTCTGTGACCTGGGATAAGTACTGTTTCAGCAGTGTGTGTGTGTGTTTGTCTTTTTGTAAGCCGCTTTTTCTTCTGCAATCAAGCGGTGTATACATTTTATGAAATACCGGTAACTAAATTATGAAATCAATGTGCGTCTGTTTCAGGTGTGACACTACCTTGAAGCTGTCGCCGCAGGAAAAAAACTATGGTCTCCACAAATCAGGACACTGAGGTACTGTAGTATCTAGACGCATCCTTTGCCAGCCTGATGCTCTCCAGATGTTGTTGGACTACAACTCCCAGCAGTCCCGTGGCTGGGCCTGCTGGGAATTGTAGTCCAGCAACATCAGGAGGGCACCAGGTTGGCAAAGACTGAGCTAGAGTGCTTGGCTTTGACTAGGAGAGGCTAGGGGCTCACATTTTCATGTCCCCAGGCAGTCTTGAGCAAGTCACAGGTCTGGTTCGGTGATAAAAACGTATGGCCCCCTCGTAAATTGTTTCCACCTCTTTGGAAAGCAGGCGAGGGCTACAAAGGTAGCTTAATACATCCTGGAGCAGACATTTATCTCTCTCACACACAACTTTAGCACACTTTGTTAACTCTACGCAAATACATGGAATTGCTTGCAACATTGTCACGACTCCAAGCTTGTTGCAATCGCGCCCCAAGTAGATTAATACCAGGAACTAACCAGAAGAACAAGCGGGGCTGGGGAGCGGGGGGGGGGGGGAGAGATCATTTAAAAGCAGGAAACTCCGGCGGAGGAGCAGGCGAGGCAGTATCTTATGATTTATTCTCCGATCAAGCCATGAATTCTTCTCCTTATAAATATTTAAAAATATTTGGGTCAAACGCCACGGTTGGGACGGAGTGTAGCTGCTGACTAATCCTGAGTAGTTATACTGGCCTGTACGAGGTCAAAGCACTGTGCAAATATTTACCAATCGATGAGGTGCTCCAGTGTCATGTCTCAGCTGAAACCGTGGAATAAGAACCAGTGGTTTGAACGAGGGAACTGGAGGGGGTGGGGGTTGGATACACCAGCTCCTTGAAGTCTCTGCATGGAGAGCACTGGTTGAATTTGGCAATTGCATATATATCTATATAGCCCATAGGTTCACCCCTAAGGGAGGAACCGTTACCCTGAGTTTGCCAAACTTTACTGGCAGGGATGGAAGATCAGGGAGACTTTCTAGGTAGATCCTGTCTGGACAAGATTTCCCTGTATCCTCTGGGGCAGATGTCAAAGGTCTGAGGAGAGATCTGGGCGATCCAGTTTCTGCCACGGCCAATCTGATTCAGCAGTTGCGTTTCTTGGCTGCTCCTGTCCCTAAGGCCCTATGTGAGGGGCTTACTGACAATACGCATAGCCCCTCCTATCCCTAGGGCCTGGTGTGAAGGGTTTAGTCAAAACCAGCCGACAATCCCCTTCCCTCACACGTTTATAAATGTTGGGAAATAAAAAATAATTATGTGAGCCCTCAATTGCAGTAGTCCAGATGGAACCAGTTTGACTATCTCATTTGCTCTTCAAGACCACATTAGCGGGGGGCAGGAATGATGGGTGGTGGAGAATGGGAAATGTTCCAGTGCTTTATTTTTCTGCAGAAAATTTCCTGTTTCAGAAGTTTGTTATTAACAATGAACGGATTCCCACTGCAGATATTCTATTAGGCACTTTCAAAGTGTTTTTGCTTTGCTTACTGCAGTGGTTTCTCTGGGCCACACTTTCAGAACGATTATTTGTCCTTCCTTTCCCATGAAAGCCATTCCAAGGCAAAACCCAACTATTCTGTTATTTCTTTGGTCAAGGTCTAATGCTCTTTCGTTATCAATATTTGCAGGGTGGTTCGCCATATTAAGAAAAGCACAGTGGACTAGATGCGGACACATCTTCCCACTGGAGTCCGATCCCAAAGTGCATCTGGTGCCAGGAAAGGAGCTGAGGAAGAGTCACTTTTCTTCCATGTATTGCTGCCCATACAACCTCCCTTGCTGCTCCGGAGGGTCCCTCACCTCCAAGGAAGATTTTCAATGGCAAGAGGAGACTGCAGGAAACTGGTGACAATTGACTTCCTCCTGAAGGAACGTCTCCACCCCCATTGCTCAGCCCAGACACTGAGGTCCAGCTCTGAGGGCCTTCTGGCGGTTCCTTCACTGTGAGAAGTGAGGTTACAGGGAGAAGGCAAAAGGCCTTCTCGGTAGTGGCACCCACCCTGTGGAATGCCCTCCCACCAGATGTCAAGGAAATAAACAACTATCTGACTTTTAGATGACATCTGAAGGCAGCCCAACCAAAAGATACAATTAGTTCCTCCCCTGTTGTGTTTTAGGTGGGGTCTGATGAGCTTTCCCCCCCAATTTTCTTTCAAAATAGATGGCTTTTGTGGCTGAAATGTTGTTTTCACTGGCTGTGAGGATTTAAAACTTTAAGAGGGGTTAGAAGGCAAAGGGCCTTCTCGGTAGCAACGCCTGTCCTGTCGAACGCCCTCTCATCAGATGTCAAGGAAATAAACAACTATCTTACTTTTAGAAGACATCTGAAGGCAGCCCTGTTTGGGGAAGTTTTTAATGTTTGATGTTTTATCGTGTTTTTAATATTCTGTTGGGGGCCGCCCAGAGTAGCTGGGGAAACCCAACCAGATGGGCAGGGTATAAATAATAAATCATCATCATCATCATCATCATCATCATCATCATCATCTAATGGCTATTCTGCTCTTTCTTTTTTTATCTTTAATTGTAAATTTTGATTTTTTAAAAAATCATATTCTGTAAGCTGCCTTAGAAATATGTTCATATTTTGAAAGGTGGCGCTAAAAGTCTAATAAAATCAAGCAAGGAAGCAGAATGACATTTACCCTCAGGCGTTAAAATCAGAGACTTCCAGCTCACACACTTGAGTTTTAATGCACCCAGATCACAGTGCGCACAAGAAGTGGCGTGTCCGCTATTTGAAACAAACCTGTGCAGATGCATTTCTATACAGCATGAGAGGCTGTTAAGAAATCTCAGTTGTCAGTTCCCAAAACACTCAGCTTAATAACTCCAAGACTGGGGCTTGTGTAACATCACATGTGCTAAATGTTTCCCATGAGCGCAAGAATGTTACTGCTGACCATCTGCTGTCTTGCACAACCATTCCTGTTGTACGAGTGGGGGAGGAGGTGCACAAGTGCTCTGTCAAGCCCATGACACGACTGGAACAAGAGGTGAAGAGTCATCAGTCACATCCGCAAAACATTTTTCGAGCAGTCTTGTACCACTTTCACAATAATGGCTCCGCCCACCCCCCAAGAATCCTGGGTACGCAGACCAAGACCCTACCTGCCTGCGCACAATCTCGCCAGAGTGGTGCATGCTCTAGTTATCTCCCACTTGAACTACTGCAATGTGCTCCACGTGGGGCTACCTTTGAAGGTGATCTGGAAACTACAACTAATCCAGAATGCGGCAGCTAGACTAGTACCTGGAAGCGGCAGCCGAGACCACATAGGTCTTGAAAGACCTACAATGGCTCCCAGTACGTTTCCGAGCACAATTCAAAGTGTTTGTGCTGACCTTTAAAACCCTAAACGGCCCTCGGCCCAGTATACCTGAAGGAGCATCTTCACTCCCATCGTTCTGCCCAGACACTGAGGTCCTCCTCTGAGGGTCTTCTGCTGGTTCCCTCACTGTGAGAAGCGAAGTTACAGGGAACCAGACAGAGGGCCTTCTAGGTGGTGGCGCCCACCCTGTGAAATACCCCCAGATGTCAAGGAAATAAACAACTACAGTGGTACCTCTGGTTAAGTAATTAATTCGTTCTGGAGGTCCGTACTTAACCTGAAGCACCACTTTAGCTAATGGGGCCTCCTGCTGCCACTGTGTCGCTGCTGCATGATTTCTGTTCTCATCCTGAAGCAAAGTTCTTAACCCGAGGTAGTATTTCTGGGTTAGCGGAGTCTGTAACCTGAAGCGTATGTAACCTGAAGCGTATGTAACCCGAGGCACCACGGTATCTGACATTTAGAAGACATCTGAAAGCAGCCCTGTTTAGGGAAGTTTTTAAAGTTTGAAGTTTTATTCTGTTTTTAATATTCTGTTGGGAGCCGATCCAGAGTAGCTGGGGAAACCCAACCAGATGGGCGGGGTATAAATAATAAATTTATTATTATTATTATTATTATTACTGCCGCAGCTGCTACTACTTGGAATTGTTGCATTGTGAGGGGTTCCCCAATAACTCACAGCACCCTTAACAAACTAGTTTCCAAGATTATTTGTGGGGAAGCAATGACTGTTAAAGTGGCATAAGAATGCTTTTAATGGATGGTATGGATGTGATTTATCATCTCTTGAAAGTAAAAGCAGGGCTGACACCAGAGTTCAGACCCTCACCTTAAACCAGGTCAGCGCCTAGCCTTTTCTATGCTACCACACGCCTTCTCTGCTGCTGTTGCTACTTCGGCTGGGCAACTGAACATGCCTAATCTGGCTATAAATCAATGGAATAAGTTTAAGAGTTCTATAGGCTGGGAAATTACATTGACTATGTGGTTGGAAACTGAGCTTAGCTCCCATTCAAAAGTAGCACCACCTCCTGCCACTGAAGAACATTCAGGGTCCTCTCCACAGAAATCTTTAGTAAAAGGCAAAAGATTGATACGACCTGAAGAGAAACCAGAGTTTATGTGTTAGGAAAACAATGTTATTTATATACAGTATCTACATAATAATGTATGGAAGTGCAACTGATTGTATTTAGTGTATTTCTTCCTTGTTGTTGTTGTTTAGTCGTGTCCGACTCTTCGTGACCCCATGGACCAGAGCACACCAGGCACTTCTGTCTTCCACTGCCTCCCACAGTTTGGTCAAACTCATGCTGGTAGCTTCGAGAACACTGTCCAACCACCTCGTCCTCTGTCATCCCCTTCTCCTTATGCCCTCCGTCTTTCCCAACATCAGGGTCTTTTCCAGGGAGTCTTCTCTTCCCATGAGGTGGCCAAAGTATTGGAGCCTCAGCTTCAGGATCTGTCCTTCCAGTGAACACTCAGGGCTCATTTCCTTCAGAATGGATAGGTTTGATCTTCCTGCAGTCCATGGGACTCTCAAGAGTCTCCTCCAGCACCATACTGTATTTTTTTGCACTTATTTTCACTCTTTCTTTCATCACTTTATTTTCTACAACTGAATTCTTTTAATAAAATATGAAACTATTAAACGGTAGAAGGCTATACTTGGAAAGGTTGCAAATACCTTAGGAAGGTATCGCGTGCACATTAAAAACAAAATGCAAGGGCAGCATAAAAATGCTAGAGTATAATCATTAAGATAGCGATAGCTGGGTGACTTTGAAAGGTGATGTTTGCAATACTCTGTCCTTGAAAACAGCACAGGGTAGGGGGCTTCAGCTGATACTGAACTGGGTAGAAGATGCATTCCTTCCCCAAACTTGTGAACGTGATCTACAATAAGGTGCTGGCTAAGAGACACAGCTGCAAGGCGATAATTTCCTGGTTGTGATCATCCTTTTGCCATGACTCATTAGGGGGACTTAAGCAACACACTGTCAGTTATAGCCCTCCAGTTCACAACAGAAAAATAATAATTCAGACCCAAGTCACAGGGTTACTGTAAACATTACTGAAACAAAGCACAGCTATAATAAATCCAAGGTGTTAAGTCTTGCTACATCTTTTTACAAAAGATCCACAAAGCATATCACAGTCTCCAGGAGGGCTGCGCCATGGCTCCATGGCAGAGAATATGTTTTGCACGCGAAAGATTCCAGGCCCAATTCATGGCATCTTCTGGTGAAGGGGGGCAAAGTTTGGATGTAGCAATAAACATTTGAATCCCAAACTGTGCATCGAATCAAGCTGGCTGCATAAGTCAGCATCTTTCTGTAAACCGTAGTTAAGAGTAATGGCATTTCATCTGGTTTCAGGCATAATGCTAAACTGGCCTAGTTTAAGCAATGACAAACCTAGACAGCATCTTAAAAAGCAGAGACATCACCTTGCCGACAAAGGTCCGTATAGTTAAAGCTATGGTTTTCCCAGTAGTGATGTATGGAAGTGAGAGCTGGACCATAAAGAAGGCTGATCACCAAAGAATTGATGCTTTTGAATTATGGTGCTGGAGGAGACTCTTGAGAGTCCCATGGACTGCAAGAAGATCAAACCTATCCATTCTGAAGGAAATCAGCCCTGAGTGCTCACTGGAAGGACAGATCCTGAAGCTGAGGCTCCAATACTTTGGCCACCTCATGAGAAGAGAAGACTCCCTGGAAAAGACCCTGATGCTGGGAAAGATTGAGGGTTCAGTGAGAAGGGGACGACAGAGGACGAGATGGTTGGACAGTGTTCTCGAAGCTACCAGCATGAGTTTGACCAAACTGCGGGAGGCAGTGGAAGACAGGAGTGCCTGGTGTGCTCTGGTCCATGGGGTCATGAAGAGTCGGACACAACTAAACGACTAAACAACAACAATATATATATAAAAAAGTGAATGCGCTACACCAGAGGAGAGGGAAAACGTGTGCATGAACTCATGGCTCAGGGTAATTAACAAAGCAGTAAACCATAGTTTATCACTGCATCTGAATGCAGCCGGGTTCGCTAGCCAAGAAGAGCTGCTAGTCATGGCAGATAATCCCAGGCTAGATGGTCCAATAATCTTCTGCAATGTAAAGTAACCTCATGTGTTCTGCAGATGAGGCAATCCTGAGAGATGTTATCATGCTTTTGTGTTATAACATGGGGTTCTAGGGGGAAGTATTCTTCCTCATTACCCTCGGGATAAAACAGGCAGAGTTCTTTCTAAGTTTCAAATGCAAGGCTTTAATTTACAACTCGGAGCCACTACAATGCAACTCGACCATTTTAGGATTTGGGATGGTTTTCTCTTCGGTCCCCAAATTATATTAGAAGCTGAAGGCACCCAGTTATGTCTGAAGGCCAGACCACTGCTCAGGGTCCTGGGCAGTGGCTTCTTCAGTGGGGATTTTCTGGGCCCAGTTCTGCAACTCACAAATAGCTTAAGCAAGACCCAGCACAGCTGCTGCAAATTCCAGGTTTTCAGCACTTAAGATAGAACACACTAATGCAACAACTCCAGCTCAAAGCCTGGCCGACGAATTAAGATCCGCCAAAACAAAAGCAAGAGGCTTTCCGAGAAAGCAAGGGTTTGGCGGTGAATACAAATGGATTTATTATTGTTGTTATTTTAGTCTGAAAGGGGAAAAGCAGCCAGTTTGGTTGCAGCCCTTAGTTCCTTTCCATGCTTGCTTTAGAAAAGGAAGCTGACGGCGCTTTCCCAAGACTTGCAACCTTCAAACGGCCCTTAATTCATGCAAAGGAACTGGAGCACGGTTAAAAACAGCCGCTCCTCGGCTTTGCAGAATTGGGCAAAGAACAGCAGCAATCCCACGGAAAGAGCAAAGGCGGCCTTGCTCAAGAACTTCAGCTCCACGTGGGAAGAAACCCACTGCTTTCAAGGGTAGCGGTACACGTACTTTATTAGTCCTTTCCTCATAGCCCTGATGGGTTAGACCTGCCTACCCAAAACGCCAGGCCTGATGGGCATCTCCATTTAACTCTCCCTTGCTTCCCTAAGGCGGCAGCAGCAGCACGAAACCTGTACCATGCCCATCGCCTTGGATTGCTGGCTGCACAGGCTGGGGCTGACGGACAGCCATGGGCTCCCTTGACCCTGATATAAGGAAGCGTATTGCGCCGAATTAGACCACTGCTCCATAGCATCATATCCTGCTGTGTGTAAAGGAGGCGCTGTACCATAAAGCGATGCTCACCCAGATCTACCATGCATTTGCTTTATATTTTACAGGTACTCGCTTAGGAACTGCGCCCGGCTGGGCACATTTCGGACATTTCACTGCAGCAAAGCAACCACCTGAGACAAAAAAATGTGATTATTACTGACTAGTGAAGTGCTTGTCATCGCGACAGGTAAGGTATGGAGTCTCCATAGAAGCCAACTCCTACCTGTCCAGCCCCCCACCCCCATAATTTTATTCAAGTTGGTACCCCTGTTGGGGACCAGTAAGTACGCTGCCTTGAGATCAACTAATGGGCCTGACTCAGTATAAAGGCAGCATCCTATGTCCCCAAGTTCCTCCTTCCTTTAGGCTCCAAGCGGATCCCTTTGGGCAAACTTCTTGCCTCTTCTGCACAACACTTAATGCCCAGAATCTTTGAAACCTCCCCTACAGCTTATATCTTGGGCTGAGTTCCCACTTCCCAAAGATACAGAAAATCTTTATGATTCTTTCCCAGAAACACATACGACTGCAAGAGTGTTCTGCAGGCAGCTTTCAGCCTTAGGAATCCTTATACCAACAGCCGTGATAATCTCCCTTCACCGTGTTACATAGTGAAAATCCAGAACTGTAGGGCAGCAAGTTGTGGAAGGCTGAGCTGAAATGTTTTCCTTAAAGTGCATGGAACTATTCTTCATTATGGCCTGAGATCTAACTAGGGCAGATCCACATTCCACAGCACACATTTAAGGTGCATTCAATACATGACTTCTCCCAAAGAATCATGAGAACTGTAGTTTCTCCCCAGACCTATGGTTTCCAGTATTTTTAATAAACTAGTTCCCAGTATTCTTTGGAGACATGTGCATTAACTGTATGGTGCTGTTGGACTCGAATTCCAATGGTGCTTCAGAACTTACTCCAATGCAGCTCCCCTTACTGACAACCTAAGGCCGCTTTCCTTAACCTGCCACCCTCCAGATGTTCTGGACTACAACTTCCACCAGCCCCAGCCAGCATGGCCAGTGGAGCTGATGGGGGTTGCAGTCCCAAACATCTGGATGGTGCCAGGCCAGGGAAGACTGCAAAGGTACAAATGGCTGTACCTTAATGGAACTTCACGGCATAGACCACAATTTTGCCATAAGAATGCAGTGTTCCAAGCTTCCTACAAGATGCTAGATGCACTGCACATCACCATAAGGCAGCAGGAAGCTGATACACCTGGGCCTGTTTTACCTGCTTCTCCTAATTCCGATATATCTTAGCAACTCATGCAAGCGTTAGAATGGTTTCAAGAGCAAACAATTGGTTCTAAAATATCTTTGTGGCACAGGCTGCAATTTGACCACCAGTACTGATCTTTTTAGCGCACACCACAAAAATAGCTGAACGCTAGACCAAATGTGTGTAATACGAAACAGCTGCTTTTCTGGCTTCACATCCCAATCAGGAAACACCAAACTGTGCTGCTATGACTCACACCCAGTGCCTGTTAATGAATAAAGGGCTAGAAGATAGAATACAGGCTGCAGGGGGGAGAATAAAACCATCCCAGATAAGGTATTTAGGCAGTTACATTTTGTTTTTTAGGAGGAAAGCTTGATTTTCAATATCTAGTGCTGTATTTAAGTGACCAGGCTAAAATTCTCCCAAGTCCATGGTTTGAATTTGCCTCTGTTATGGACCATACAGCTAAGGCATTGTCGTGCTTCGGTCCATTTACATGATGGGTATAATTCTGGTTTCCCTTACAGGGTTTTTGTAATGACATAATCTACAGCAGGGGTGGCCAACTCCCAACAGACTGCGATCTACTCAGAGTTAAAAGCTGGCAGTGATCTACTGGGTTCAAGTCAAACTTGAGCTTTTTTTTAGGGAGGAAGGCCCGTTTTTTAGGGGTTCAGGTCATATTGGTGTGGGGTTTTTTTTAGGGAGTAAAGCCCTGATGAGCTTCTTTGGGGGGAGCCAGGGGTCTACCACAGGCGTCCAGTGATCTACCGGTAGACCACAATCTACCTGTTGGACATGCCTGATCTACAGTATGTGAAGCTCTTTTATCCATCTAAGGAGCTACACAAATAAATGAGCACTATTATAACACACGCTTGTTTCTAGGATAGAAGGAATGCAATTTATTACATTTACTACTGCAAAAGTCAAATCCAATAGATGGCAAACTTGCCCACAATCAAGGTGAATGCAGGCACAGGTATGCACATTCTGCATTCCCCAGCAGGCAGAAACAGAACAAGCATTGGGGAATTGTCAAGCACAGCAGGCCCCAATACAGAACTGCCTGCATTCCAAATTGGTGCTACAGGTCATGAAAGCCTGAAAGGCAGGGGTAGTCAACATGGTGCCCTCCAGATGTTATGGACTAGAAGTCCCATAAGCCATGACTATTGGTCATCTTGGCCAGAGCAACTGGGAGTTATAGTCCACAACATCTAGAGGGCACCCTAGAGATGCTACTTGCATGGGTATTGGTTCTATTACATACACATGCATGCAAATATTAGAACAGCACCATTGCAAACCAGAATGCCAGCTTCTAAACTTTGTAAAGTTACAAGTTCTGTTTCTTAGCTTTTCCAGGAAGGTGTCTATGCCTGTCACCAAGGCCTCCTATAAAAATGACTGTCTAATTACCCAACCACCAAATACTAATCTATAGAAACCACAACCACGAAACCAAAGGCCAGAGTCTCTCTCTGAAATAATGGGAACTGCCTTTGGTGGCATGCCTACAGACTAGCAATGAGCGAACATTAATTTCAGTACTTAAAAGTCAGTCCCGAGCTTTGTTAAACTACAGAACATGTGGGTAGCAGCACGGCATTCTAGCTAGCATTTATAGATGTCCTGGCAGCACAGCAAGGCCACATTAACCTTAAAGCAGGCAAAAAAACAAAACCTGATTAATCATAGGGAAATAAATTCATTTCAAAGTTTGTGGAACTTATTGATGGAGATGGGGTGAATAGGTTTACTAACAGGCCTCCATGTGTCCAATATCACAACAAAGAACTAATCAAGCTCTGAAAAAGTAAACATTCAATATAGCAAGCATTTGGGGCCAAATTCTCACAATGGCAGATGAGAATACCTGTTTTGTACCTTTAAAAATTGGGATTCCCAGAGTTCCCTGGTAGCCTGCTATCTTCCCCATATGCTAGTTTTCTGTGTGGAGGAAATATTTTGGTATGGATGATTAGCAATGGAAAACTGTTGAGTTTTGCTGGGATTGGTGAGTTGGGAGAGCCTGTGCTAGAATAAAGATGTGGTTTGTTTGTTTCCTTCCATTTGCAAGAACTAGACAAAAATCCTACTTAGGGAAACATGCAGTGCTTTGTTGTTTAAAAAGCATTGAACTTATCCAGCTAAACTTCTGTGTTGTTACAAGGAAACATATTTTGAACACGAATCAAGGATGAGCTGTGTATTATTCCCATTCATCATTTCCTCCTGCTCTCCAGGCAAAGTTGTATTCTATTGTTGACTTCCTTTATATTAATAAGCTGATCACTATTTTAAAAAAAAATATCAGCAGCTCTAAAGATCACCAAGGAAAGCAAACTTCTTCTCCTCCTCCTCCCCCCCCCCTTTCAAAAGTTGGATGTATACGGGACTGTGTGTGGTTTGAAATAGTACCTTGGAACCTTCTGGAACAAAAGTTTATTGGTTTTGGCAGCCTCCCAAGTATTTCTGCAGGAATGGAGCGATTCTGCAGTTCAAAACCAGGTTAATCTGTAGCTAAGACACCATACTGATAGGGCAGAACTAATAAAGAACCACCACCTTGCAGACATTGGCTTTTAATAGCTTGGGATTTTTTTTTCCTCAAGAGTTTTTATTGGGAGAACTACAAAACATTTACAGTACAAAGTTTACAGTCTCGCACTCCAAATTTGTAGTGAACTGACTCTCCAAAATATATTACAACTCAAGTTGACTTATCTTCTAGTTACATTCAAAGCATACTTCTTATGTTAAAGTAGTCCAAAGAGTACATAGTGCTGAATCTGTACCTATGTACGTTTTCTTTTCTTTTTTAATAAAAAAAAAGGTACTGCTCATTCATCCATTTTCACCCTCCCATGAAAGTTTTGTATAACTCCTGACTTTTTTTTCCAAACAAAAAGTTTCATGTTTTGGAACTGTAAAAGATATGATCCTGAACACATTTACAGGTTCAGGTCCCAAATGTGGCCTCCTTACTTACATGAGTGGTACAATTTCATGTAGTTAAAACCCCCAGCCCTACATTCAAATTCTCAAGCATTAAGAAAATACTCATTTGGTTGAGGAAGATTTAAGGCAAGCATGGACCCTTATGAAGGCACTGTGGGACGTAATACTGGGCTCCCCCTCCCCCCCTCTTTATTGCTACATACTTTTTAACTATCACAGTGTGATTGGTGAAGTTAGGCAACACGAATACTTTTTGGTTAATTTTAAAAGTTTGAATTAGGTTTTGCCACTTTAAATTCTGATTGCAAAGTAGGTTTAAACTTGGACGGGTTACAACCATTGTACATTCTAAAAAACAACACAACCCATTGAAATTTCTCAAAACTACTTCCACAGCATTGAGTCAGATTTCTATATAAAAAAAGGCCAATGCAATCTTTCAATTTACGTAAACAAGGAAAGAAATTAATGAAATAAATATTACATACAATCTCTTAAATTAAGAATTTTACTCATTTACAATAAAATAACCAAGTGAAGTTACAAAAAGGCATATATTACTGTGAAAAGAACACACTCCACATTTTGCCGATTAATAATGGCAATCATAATTTAAACATAATAAAAGAATATATATCTATTGCTTTTCATCATACCCGATAAATACAGTATGAACAAATTACCAATGTATACTTTTCACAAGATAATAAATAAGTTAAATAGTTTCATATTGAGTTGTGCAGTGACTTGCGCAATCAACTCAGCTAAAAAAAAATTTAAAAATCAGCAGTTATTCTCCAACAATTACAAACTAAATTCAGTTGAATGCTTCCAAATAAAGCAACAAAAAAATTGTTCTAAGCCAAACATCCACTAAGTGGTGGCAATGGAACCAATATTAAACTTTGGAATGGAAGTTTTAGCATGTTATAATATATATAAGATATATATAAAAAAACTAGAGTGTTATCAAGGCATATTCTTGGCAGGATGTTGGATTTTTCTTTTAAAAGCTTATACATTTAGTATATTTACTTTAAATTTGATTGAAAGGCAAAAAACCCCACACTCCTTACTTTAAATTCTTTTTTGTTGTTGTATAGCGATCTGGAGGGACCTGGAATGCAGAGTTCATGGGCCTCCAGAATGATTGTTGATTCCTGGGGGAGTAGGATTGGGCAGAACTGTTTGCTAATGCTTATTATTACCCTTTGTCTCCTCCCCTCCCCATAAAACACACTTGGAAGATGGAATGGCTGCTGCTGCTGGTGCACATTTATAAGCTAGTCTAAAAAGAGGAGGGGGGGAGGAGAAACCCTCTCCTTCCAGTCTCTTTAGATATATAAAAATAAGATTGTTCTCTTGATGACATCATTTGCCCTTTCACAAACTGGCATTTGTTCAGCTCTTGATAAGGGGGGGGGGCAGGGGGGAGGTTCTTTTTTTCTGTCTCCTCTCTGAATTTGCTCAGCAATCAAAAGGATTTCTCTTGCTTTAAAAGGAACACACAAAAAGAGTGTGGGGGAGAAAACAGAAAAGGGTCTGTGCGAGCTTGGCTAGTATCTGGAGGCTGCTGCAGTCTCTGCTCCTGGTGAGAAGGCAGGGAAATAACAGGGGGCATTGAAGAGGGGAAAGGGGGTAGCTTGCCCAACGAGGGGCCCTCCCTTCAAAAAATAAGAAGCAGGGGTCCCCAAAGATTGACAACCATAGGACACCTGCCCTCTGCGCCCCCAAAGTCCTGGCGCCTCCTTAGTCGTCGGAGATGGAGAGGCGGCTGAAGATGGGCAGGCGCCTGCCCGAGTCCAGGCTGGGCGACTCCGAGCCGCTGAGGCTGCCCGAGCTGAGGGAGCCGCTCAGGTAGCTCTCTCGGTCGGACAGGGAATCCGGAGGGCTCGGCGGGGCGTCGAAAACGGGCGACTCGGAGAGGCGGCGCAAAGGCTGGAAGGTGAAAGGAGGCGAGGCCGGAGGGCCGGGCGGCGGGCAGCAGTTCCCGCCTCCTCCTCCTCCCGCCCCGCCGCTGCCGCCTCCTCCTCCGCCCGGCTGCTGGTGGCAGCGGTAGAAGGTGGCGGCCGCGTTGGCGAAGCAGCCGGCCGGAGGGGGAGGCGGCGGCGGCGGCGCGTGGAGGGCGAGCGGCGCGATGAGGCTGCCCAGCTCCTGGCCCGCCGAGAAGGCGAAGGCGTTGTTTGCGCACGGCGGGGAGGCCACCAGCTCGTCGCAGTACGAGCCGCCCGAGGAGCGCGCAGGCGGCGGCGTGCGAGACCCGCCGGGGCTCTCCAGGAGCAAGGCTGCCGCCGCGGCCGCGGCCGCTTCCAAGCCGCCCGGCGCCCCTCCGTGGTGGTGCTGGTGGTGGTGCGCCGAGAAGCCGGAAAAGCTGAGGCTGTGGTGCAGTTTGGGCCTGTCCCCTCCTCCTCCGCCTCGAGGGTGGGGGATGCCGAAGCCGCCGCCCGCCAGCGGGTGGTCGCGGGCGGAGGGCGCGAAGGCGCGCAGGTCGCCGGTGCTTCCCGCGTGCGGCGGGTGCAGAGGGTGGTGGTGGCCGCCTCCGCCGCTGTGCGTCGGGGGCGGCGCGCTGGTCTGGTGGGGCGGCGGCTGGTGCTGCGGCGCCGCGGGGTTGGCGCCGCTGCCGTTGGCGGGCGCAGGGCGGCGCTCGTCGGCGTTGTGGATGAAGTGGCAGCGCGGCCCGTAGGGGCAGAAGCCGATGGTGTGGAAGGTGCGGCACAGCTCCGTCTTGTACTTGGGGTGGCGCGTCAGGCTGCGCAGCTCGTGGAAGCCGTGCGCGAACTGGCACTTCTCGCCGTACTTGCAGGCGCCGCTCTCCTCGAAGGGCCGGCACAGCTCCGTCTTGTAGCGCGTCGAGTTGATGGGAGCCCCGCCGCCCCCTCCGCCGTTGCCATTGCCATTGCCGCCGCCGCCCTTCCCCGCCGAAGAAGCCGCCACCACCACCACTTGCTGCTGCTGGAGCTGCTGCATGAGGTGTTGGCTGCGCTCGCCATTCTCGCTGAACGAGCGGTCTCGGAACTTGTTCTCCTTGTTCAGCAAGGCGGTGGTGGGGCTGCTGCTCCCTCCGCCGCCGCCTCCTCCTCCTCCGGTGCCAGGCTCCTTGAGGCCGCCGAAGGAAGAGGGCGAAGGCGACGGCGAGCCCGCCGGGAACTTGGCGTTGCCGTTAGCCAGAGCCTGCAGGTTGCTGGTCGAATGCCTCCGCAGGAAGCCCGGCGCGAAGTTGGAGCTGGGCGAAGTGCCCACGGGGCTCCCCACCGCCTTCTTGTCCAGCATGCTGCTCAGGGATTTCTCGGTCTGGGAGCCAGAAGGGAGGGTGGGGGAGAAGGGGAGAACGGGGCAGAGAAGGGAGGGAGAAAGAAAAGAAAAAGGGGAAAAAACGGTGCACCGTGACTGCCGAGAGCCTGGGCAAAGGACAGGGGCTTGCAAGTCTCCAGCACCCCTCTCTCTCTCTCTCTTTTCTGCACCAACCACAAGGGTCTTTCCTCAGCGGAATCGCCCAAGAGGAGCCCCCGCCAGCTCCAGTCGCGTATCCATGCGGTCTTGGTTGTCAAGGCTCCCTCCCCTCCCGCTCCAAGCAGCTATCTGCAATTTAAAACTTTTCGAGGGGTGCTCCGAAACCCCTCCCACCAATCCGGGGGGGCTGCACGAAAGAGTTCCGATTCAACACAGCCGGACCTTGCAGTAGCAAGCTTCAGCTTCCACACATCTGCCATGGCAGTTTTTATTTTAAAACACACCCACCCCACACGTACACTGGAATAATCACAAGGAAGACAAATGCAAACAACAACAACTGAGCACAACAACCGGCACTCCACTGCAAATATGCCCTTCTTCGCTGTCACCTCCCTCCATTACAAAGCGAAAGGCTACAAGAGATGCACGAGCAACAGGGAGCAGCAGGTTCCCTGGGAAGTTACTCAGAGCCGAAAAGTTTTAATCTTCCCCCTCGCAACTTGTTGCAGAACAAAGCCGTTCCTGCAGCTCGTTCCTCTGCATGCTTAGCAGGGAGTCTGTCCCACGGGGTTCAGCCAGACTCGCTCCCAAGTAACCGTGCACAGGATTGCAGCCTTGGACAGGGTCTTCCTGCAAACCAGTTTTGCGCCAAAACTTCTCTGAACTATTTCAGCTCCCTGGTAGAGAAGACAAGAGCGCGAGCTTCCCTGCCCTTACCTTGCACAAGAAGTCGATGTCGTAGAAGGCAGATAAGAGTGTTGTAGACATTTCTAGATCCTGTAATGGTCGGAAATGCAGGAAGGACCGAAAGATCCCACTTTCCTCGGAAGCTTTGGGTGAGCCACGACTGGATAGGAAAGGGCGGATTGCTTGAGAGCTGAAAAAGTCTATATAATCAATTTCCCAACCGAGATGGGGAAGCGGGTGCCCAGCCAAAGCGGCGGCCGCAGCTATCTCGAGTGCTGGAACTCCGCGACTGCCGTACACGCCCCATATATAAACGCCAGGACAGCGGGGAGGGACCCAACACTGACCCGGCCGGGGTCTCCCAGCAACAGCACCCAGAGGTTCCCCTCCCACCCAGCCTAGCCCGGCCTCTTTTGTCTCGGCGCTCCTTCTCATTGGGCGCCGCCAATTTTCTTTCAGCGGCCGGGAGAGGAGGGAGGTGGGGCAAGTTGGAGAAGTGATCCAGAAAGGAGGGGGCGAGGTCTCGGGAAGGGTCCTGTTCGCCAAAGAAAGTCTTAAGGCCGCGCAAAGCGATCGGTTCCCCCCAGTCCTTGCTGTGCTAGGCACGCGCTGGAGGCTCGCTGGCTCGCATAGAGAAGGTACTGTTCCCTCTCTATAAGCGCGGCCAATATACCCAGTCAAGGGTGCAGGTTTACTTTTCTCATCGGAACATGCACCAGGGAAGACATCCTATAAGGCTGGCTTATTTTGCACAATGCATTCTGTATACAAAAGGCTTGCTTAGTTATGGGCGGCGCAGTTTCCGCGAGGCTTGCAATAAACGCCATGTGCACAGGAAACTCCCATGAGGTTAACCGCCGGCAAAGCACGAATGCAGTTTGCTCGAGAATGCAGCGTGGCTCCTACACCTGCTGAGCCTCAGGTTTGTAGTATGAAGAGGAGGGGGTTTCCGCAAGGCTTGTGCGCCGAGACCGCAACCCCTGTGCACGTTGAACTCGGGCGCTTACTTTGAGTAAACACGCATAAGCTCGGGTTGCAGGGTGCTTGCATCACGTGGGTGAATTACGAAACAATCGCTACTTGACAAAAGGTCTTTGAGCAGCAATGCATGTTAGCTCGGTGTCTGCACCCAAAGTGCAATTTTCTGCTGCATCATGCAGCACGGGCGTAGAGACACGATTGCACTCCAGGTCTAGGCAGCGTTGACGTACACAGAGAGCCCCCCTGGCCATGCTCTCTCCAGATTGGGTTTCTCCCCCACCACTCCGCGCGGAGGATCGGCCGCCCTCTTTGCGCGAAGCCCGCCCAGCTCCTTGCACGGCTCGGAAGTTTTCAAGTAAACACACGCTGGCATTGGGCTTTCCTGCCAGTTTCACACCCCCGCCGAGCCGTTCGGGAAGCTCGCAGCGAAGCATCAAAGGGCCTGGGAGTGAAATGGGACGCCCCTACAACTCCTCCTCTTCCTCCCGCCCAATCAAGGGACCTTGTGCCACGCAACAGGTTTTGGGAACAAAGGCTGCCCGCCTGGCCGTGTAACTGGCTGGACGGCACCACCGCTGCCCGCTGGGGTGTGTGATGTTTGCAAGAGAAAGAAGAAAGGGCGCTTTAACTCCTCAGCTGCTGGGTTCCTTGTTGCTCAAGAGAAGCCCCAGCCCGTGCGACCGTCCCGCTGCCGACTAGTTCCCAGACTTGGCAGCCGCTCAAGGTCTTGTGATCCGATTGGCGCAGCCAGCGCCTCGTCCTTTGACACACAGCCTCAAACTCCCCGCTCGCCGCTGCGCCTGGCCAGGGGAGGGCCGGGCTGACGCAGCACAGCTGCGGGACCGCGCGCCGGCGCTCGCCTTGCCCAGCCCCACCCCTTGCCTCTGGACCCCCGCCAAAAAAGAGGGAGAGCTGCGCAGCCTACCCCTTCCACCTCCCCAAGTCCCTCCGCCGCGGCAATGAAGTCTCTCCACACTTTGGTCCCGGTTAATGAATTCAAGCCGGTGGCTTGGAGAGCTTGGAATGCGCGCGCCGATCGGTTCCGCGCGCGTTTGCTGGGGGAAGTACAGGGGGACGCGCAGCGCAGTCGGAAGGAAGCGCAACGGGGCGCGCTCTTCCCAGAGCAAGTGCGTCCGCCCCATCTGGAACTCGCTTTGCCTACCGAGCAGTGCGTAATTCGGCCCCTCTTTGGCGAAGGCCTACTCTCATCGCTCCCTTACTGTAGCAGCGGGGGAAAGCTCCCCCACTCGCAGACCAGCTCAGCATCTTACGCAAGAACGAGCGAGCCTGGCCTGTGCGCATTGACATGCGAGCTCGACCCAGTTCCCAGCGAAGGACAGGCAGGCTTATGGGCGGATGCAGGAAGGACTTGTTGCCGTCGGAGCTGCGCTTACTCGCGCCTAGGCGCACCACAATGCCTGCATCCACTGAGCGCCGGGCTGCATCCATGTGGGGAGCAAAGCGGAAAGTGTCAGGCGCCCCGACCTCCTCCCCCCACCCTTTTCTTGCCCTTGACTGGTTTACAAAGGCGAGGCCGCCGTTTGATCTTCCTTTCAAGCGGCTGCTTCGGAAGATGCGGCTGTGCGGCGAGGCTCTCCAAATCCAGGGGCGCGCTAGCCACCAAGCTGCGCCCACTGGCAGGCGAGTTGACGGCTCTGCCCGCCCGCCGCGTCCATTTGGTGCCCCGCTACCTCCTTACGAGAGGTGGCCGCTCCGCAAGCGCGTGCGTGTGTGCGCGCGCGCGCACCGCCCCAAGGCTACAGCCTTGGCTCCTCCTCCTCCCGTTAGTTCGGCTCATTCCCACCCGGAAGCGCCGCTCCTGCAAAGCGGGGGCGGCCGGGCGGGGGGCGTTTCCAGCAACTCTCGGAGCGGAATCGCCGCGCGCAAAGAAAAGCCTCCTCCACCCGCACAAATAAAGCGAGTGGAAGCTCGTTCTGGGGAGGCCCCGCAGCCCTCCCTCGGCTCTGCGCCGAGAAGGAAGTTTGGAAAACAAAAGCCCCCAGGCGAGGGCGCGCAAGCAGGCGCCCCAAGCGGTCGCTGGTCCTGCGCCACGGCAGAAAAAAGGAAAACAAACCCTCGCCCTCACCTTTCAGACTAATCTCTTTGGCAATTGCAACGCTTTGCGGCTACAGCCGAGGAACTGCATTGCCAATCCAGAAGTGGACGTGACAAGTTGACATGCGGGCCAGAAATAGTTCCTGAAGGAGGCGGCCACCCCCTAGCGCCTGCATCCCGTAAGAGGAACGCAGCCTTCGTTTATTGAGGAAGCGCGTCGAGGGAGGGAGTTGGGTTTAATCTTAGTTTCTCAACTTGCAAAAGAAAAGGCCGTTCCACGAACCCCAACGTCCCAGGATCTTCACAGCTGAACTATTGTTATCTGCCACCCCTTGGGTCTACTCAGAGTGACATAATGGCATCTCCCACTTGCGGGAAGGGGGGACGAAATAAGCGAACAGTTCTGACCTAAGCTCTGGCTTCAGAGTTGAGAATTCCCCTTCACTTAAATAAGTAAGTAAGAAATACTTGCAGCCAGGCAAAGATCAATCTATAATCAACAGTTAGCCAGGCCAATACTTAAGATAACTGACCCCGATTAAGTACTCAACGGACAGCTACTCTGGGATAGACTTTTGTTCTTTTACAGCTGCTGTTTAAGGTTTAAAGGTTTCTGATTGAAAAGTTACACAGTAACTCGTGGTGTGATGAAACGCATACAAGATCATGTACCATTATTTGCTATCTATAAACTAAAGGGATATTACACAGCTTAAAGCCATACAGCGATAAGGCTGTTTCTTTCTTGCAGCTCTTTTGTTTATTAATTAACCGCCTTTCAGGGGTTTCCTAATTCTACTTAAGCTGAAACCACTACGGCCCTTTCCCATTTTGTCAACATCTTCAACAATGCCAAATGTAGGCAAGGTCTGCCGAATATATGAAAGTTTAACGCTCACAGCCTACTATTAAAAGTTATGTGAGTACAAAGTTAAGTGACACTTAAAAAGAGGGAGGTGAAAAAGCAATTCTAAGCAACAGAATTGGTTCAACAATTAATACTTTATGGCTTTTCAAATGAAATGTATTCGCTCAAATAAAGTGGATCAACTTCAGAAGTATGATTAGAATGAATTTCCTTATATTTCTGCATGAATAAGTGGCCAAGTGAGATTTGCTTCACGTTTGATAAGGCAATGACTTCATTCCAACAAAACATGGTTAGGACAGGCTGCCAGATGGTGGTATTTGTACCCTGCCCATCTGATTGGGCTGCCCCAGCCACTCTGGGTGGCTTCCAGAATATACAAAAACAGAACAAAACTTTTCACATTAAAAACTTCCCTAAACAGGGCTGCCTTCAGATGCCTTCCAAAGATTGCACAGTTACTTATCTCATGGACATCTGATGGGAGGGCGTTCCACAGGGAGGGTGCCGCTGATCAGCCAGGTGCCCCCCCCAGGTTGCCCAGTCCCAGGCACGCAGGAGGGTGGAGCCAGCCGGCCACCTCAGCATCTCGCTGGCTCGGTTGCCCCCAAACTTGTGGCGAAGAGCTGCCCGCAGCAGAAGAGCCTGCTGCGGCACTCTGACCAATTGGTGGACTCTTCCCCAGACTCAACTCTCGGGCCCCAGACTCTTGGCCTGGCACCCCTGCTAATAATAATAATAATAATAATAATAATAATAATAATAATAATTTATTATTTGTACCCTGCCCATCTGATTGGGCTGCCCCAGCCACTCTGGGTGGCTTCCAGAATATACAAAAACAGAACAAAACTTTTCACATTAAAAACTTCCCTAAACAGGGCTGCCTTCAGATGCCTTCCAAAGATTGCACAGTTACTTATCTCATGGACATCTGATGGGAGGGCGTTCCACAGGGAGGGTGCCGCTGAACTGTAAACTAGTACCTGTATAGACAATATTGCTACTAATGAGCCAATATTGCTGTTTTCTACAACTGTTCAGGTTCCCCATCACCAAAAGGGATGTTTGTGAAATTTTACTGGGGCGCAGAAGAGGGAACACACAGAAAACTGCATTGTGCTGAGTCGCACCATTGCTCTCTCTAGCTCTGTAATGTCTACTCAGCCTGGCAGCAACAGGCCAGGATTTCTGACAAGGCTCCCACCCAGTTCTATGTGGACATTCATGGATTGAATCTGAGACCTTTTGCATGCAAAGCAGATACTCTACCACTGAGCTACGGTCCTTGCCCAATATATCCTGCTGGAGATACATTCCTCTTAGGGATGAGGACAGTGAGAGGGCTTTGTTTGCCCTCAGCAGCATGGGCATGTGGCAAGGTTACTGTAGTAAGCAAACAAACCTCTCAGCAGCTTGGTCTATTTTATGGTTCAGTAACAAAATACGTATTAGGGCGCCATCTGCTGGGGCATTTAGAACACGGTATGGAGAAAATAAAGATACCGGAAGGTGTTATAAAGAACTAATAATAATAATTTTTTAGGTGCAGGCTTTCCAGCCGAGTTTGTTTTATATGCATGATGTTAGTATTCAGACACTGCCAATCACTTTGCAAAGCATCAAATTGGTATCCTGTATGGATTGCAACATGGTGTATAAATTGTATTCTCATGCTAAAAAGGTTAAAATTGTCTTTTTCATCCTACACTTCCCAGCTATGCAGAGCATTGTGGG
The DNA here is from genome assembly GCF_964270895.1 of Podarcis filfolensis. Lineage (NCBI taxonomy): Eukaryota > Metazoa > Chordata > Lepidosauria > Squamata > Lacertidae > Podarcis > Podarcis filfolensis. The sequence continues at coordinate 100,603,869 of NC_139606.1, forward strand.
GCAGAGGCAATGCTTAACAGATGTGAAAAATAATTTCAGCGAGGCAATATAACCTGGTACAAAACATTTAATGTAAAAATAACGGTGAAGGACATTAAACTTAATGACCATTATTAAGAGGGTGCAGTCAACCTTGGTTGATCTCTCAAGGAAATTTCTGAGATGCAGGCCCTTCGGAAGAATGACTAATCTCTGTGGTTAGGTAGTACTGAACTGTTTCTTTCCTGGCCATTTGCTGACTGATTAGGAGTGTGGAGGCATGTTTCATGCTGGGTACCGTACTTTTCATGTACAGGTGGACAGCTTTTGAGCTGAAAGCACAAATGATAGTATTCCAGTACTGGATCGCTTAAGCTACAAGGGTAATCAAGTAGTTGCATATGTGGAAAAGCTTGTATTTGTGTCTATGTAGGGAAAGAATGCTTTTTGAAAAAGCGTTTTCTGTCATGGTTAAAAATGGAATTAAGTTTTGAATTCTTAAAGTCTAGTCCGGCACTGATGGAAGTCAGTTTTACTTCTTTTAGAACTCTGAGATTTGTCTGTGAGTGGATCCTGAAGCACAATGAGAAAAGGAATATGAACTGCAATGTCAGAGAACAAGAGCAACTCGTGGGGTAAAATCAGCAAATCGCATCAGCAGGTGGCCAGCATGCAGTGCATGGGAAGAAACAGTTTAGCGGCTTTGCTTCCTACAACAGCTGCAATAAAAACTCTGCTTATGAGAGCATTCAGAGAAGCATTTGTCAGCACAAAGTTGGATGGAGATTCAAGGGATTGAAGTACGGAGTATCTAGGCCTTATTCCTACAACACCGTTCACACTTATGACCTGTCTGTGCCTTCACAGTGTGGTTCACAAGTTGTAACTGGCAGTGAGCAAATCATACACATTCGTGTTTTCAAGTTTTCTGCATGTGTCATTTCCAGCTCCGAGCAAGCTTAGCATTTTAAGGCAAGTGGATATTCTTTCCTTCCGAATAGTTAATTGCGTGAGTTCCGAAGATCGGGAAAATTCAGGAGCTGAAGGCATTTCTCCAAGAAGCTGGGTCACGTGTTTGGCTTGATCAGATGCTAATGTTGCCAACTGGTGCAACTTTCCCTGATCACATGGATTGACATGAGTCACTGGTATGAGCAGGAAGAGGTGTTTACGCAGCTGACGCACCTTCGTTAATTTCTCAGCCCAGAAATTTGCTTCTCCTTTGTCAAACAGATAGTCATTTTCCACCTGCACATAAAACCAGCAATAATCAATGTATTGGCAATGGTATATAAACAACCCCTATGCAAAATTGTTCACATGCACCAGAAAAAAAATTGCTCAGTCTTAAGCAAGGCATCTATGCACGTTGACTTGGATGAAAGCCACTCTGTGGACACTGTATGGGTACCCTTTTTGATGTCAATATCACTTCTCCTGCAAAGTGCAGGAGGGAAACTTGTCTGACTGCCTTCCTTCTCCCCCATGGTGCAGTCAGTATTGCAGCTCTTGCTGCCACATGCATGCATAGTTCAATGGTCACACTGAACTATGAACTATGAACACACTGAACTATAATTTAACTCATTAAATTGAGTTAATGAACTATGAACTATGAACACACTGAACTATAATTTAACTCATTAAATTGCTCAGGTAAAAATGAAATGGAACTATATCTAGAATTATTGTGCATGAGATGAATTATTGTATTTATTTAAATAACGGAGATTAATTGAAACATTGAAACATTAAGATATGTCTGCTTGAGATATACAGTGGTACCTCGGTTTTAGAACAGCCCTGTTTACAAACAATTTGGTTTACGAACTCTGCAAAACCGGAAGCAGTGTCCCGGTTTGTGAACTTTACCCCAGTCTAAGAACGGAATCCGAACGGTGGAAGGGCACCGGCGGCGGGAGGCCTCATTAGGGAAAGCGCGCCTCGGTTTAAGAATGGCTTTGGTTTAAGAACTGACTTCCAGAACAGATTAAGTTCGTAAACTGAGGTACCACTGTACAGAGCCAGCTTGCTGTTCAGTGAAATCCTACCATAATTCACAGTTATACATGCCTAGCAGAATACTGTACAGGCAACTCTTCATTTGGAATTTGAGCAAGGAGGTTTGAAGGGAGTCTGGTAAGTGTTGCTGGTTTTTTAAAGGGTTTTCCAAGGATTTCCAGAGGGTGTTTGCATCTTTCTCCAACGGTGCTTCAAATATAAGCAATTTCACTGATTTGCATAGTGCCTCAGAACATAGCCCCTGCATAAATGGGGATTTGCCTGTATCGTATTGTAAAGAGATTTGAGTGGATTTTTTAAAAAATGAAAACTAAACGAGTCTGCAAAGAGCAGAAGAGCATCAAACAGATATGCTAACCTACAGCTTATGAAAAGTTTTATAGCATGTTCATGTATCAGGTGTTGTGCAGCTCTGTGCTATAATACCTGCACACAGTGAAGAGATCGTGCTGGCTGATTTACTAGAAGTGCGATGGGGATGCTTCAGTTTCAGTAACTTTCAACAGGCTCAAACGAAGGGATTTGATATGGTCTTCAAATTCATCCCCGAGTAACATTGCACGAAGGGCAAATTTTGTGTGGATGTTTACTGCACTGCACGTAAAAGGCTGTGGGGTGTAACATCACTGAAGCAGTCAAATACAAGATTTCCTGTTTGGCCAGAGTGGACAGAGTTGCTCCAGCCAGGAGGACTTCCTGTCACACCTGGTCTGGAGCATCCTCCCCGTGTGTGTGACCAAGTAGATGGGCGTGACCCTACAAAAGCTCTAGCCATGCAGCCGTCTTCCTCTTGACTCTCTTGATGCCTTGTCTCCATTTTGCCCTTTTGCTGTCTGCTGGCTCTCAGCCAGCAGCACATGGGCTCGTCCCTCACAGAGGCTGAACCCACACTTTTCTCTGAAACTGTAACTACAAGATAAAGCCTGCCTTCAGGACCATCCTGCGAACTGAATGTAAGTAAACCTCATCATTACTTTTAAAAGAAGACTGTTGTGTCATTATTGTTTTTAAGAGGGAACTAGAGGGGATTTACCAGGAACAATACAATCTGGACAAGCCAGACTGGATTGCTTAATTCAAATGATTCTCTTGAATCTATCAACTAGTTTCCTGCAATGTACAGTGGTACCTCAGGTTACATACGCTTCAAGTTACAGACTCCGCTAACCCAGAAATAGTGCTTCAGGTTAAGAACTTTGCTTCAGGATGAGAACAGAAATTGTGCTCTGGCGACGCAGCGGCAGCGGGAGGCCCCATTAGCTAAAGTGGTACTTCAGGTATAGAACAGTTTCAGGTTAAGAACGGACCTCCGGAATGAATTAAGTACTTAACCCGAGTTACCACTGTACAAGGGAATGTGCTCTGCTACTAGCTCACTAGCGTGAGTGAGGAAGGATAATCTTTAATCAATATATCCTCTCCTACTGTCCTCACCATTCCCACAAAGCCTGGTTCAGATGTAAATATGTGTACAAAAAATCCATGGCATGCCTTGCTTCCTGCTTCCTTGTCCCTTCTCACACACCTAGCTTGGGCGACTCTATCCTAGCATGTTAAAATGTGATGCCCAGAGAAAACGGCTTTATGAACCAAGAGTGGACAGTATTCACATTCATAAGTAAATGGTACAATGACTGAATTGGTATCACATTTTTTAAAAAGCAAAACATGGTTCCGATGTTAACATCTCTTCTGCGTTCCAAAAGCATGCTTCCATGCGACCTTGAAAGAAATCCTGCAAAAAGCCAATTGATTGCACTGAAAAACCCAAGCATTCCCCAGCTGTGGTCAAGCACTGGTTAGCTGACTTACGAAGGTTGTAGTCTCTAAATCTTCTTTTCCTAGCAGCCACTCCAGTAAGATTAAGACCCCAGCGCCGGTCTGCTCCCACTGCTGCAGCAGTTCACACAATATAAAAAATGTTAAATCCATGGCCATTGCTGCATTTACCACTTGGAAGCCAAGCTCTGCAGGGAGAAAAGTAAAGATGGTTCTCTAATCGTATCCATATACACATGTATTATGCCCCAAAAGAAAAACACAGGAATTGTTAAGATTTTGCAAATCAAAACCCTTTATTTACCTTTAAAAAAACAAGGCTGCCATTGTTCAACTTTTAAAATGTGTTAGACTTTAGTGACAAGGAGTAGGCATTTGATGGCTGAAAGATAGTTTCGGGTAACCTTGAAATTATGAGCTGTATGTGATTGTTTTAAATGTTTTTAATGATGAACTGGTTTTAAGTTTTTAAAACTATTTTAATTGTTTCAAACATGTTTTTTGATTATTATTTATAATTGTGTTTTTTATATATATCACCAATGTGTTTGCCACCCCTCACTCTCTTGGGAGGAAGGGTGGGATATAAATTTAATAAATAAATATACCAAGAGTCATAATAATAAGTTGGCCACTGGGATGGAGAAACTCATCGGCTTTTAATGCTCAGTTTAGGTGTCATATGCAAGACTTGAATCTCAGAGCCTAGTCCCTTCAGGACAGTTTCAATTTCTGTCCCAAATCATCTTACTCTAATGGGCAAGCTGTCATGTGTAGCTAGCACAAAACAGATGAATGCTACTTGCGTACGCACCTTTCAGCAAGCGTAGGCAAAATATCCCAAATAGGTGATTTTCCTGTTTTAAATCAAGAAATTGACCATACCAATATACAGTGATACCTTGGGTTACAGATGCTTCAGGTTACAGGTTGAGAACAGAAATTGTGCGGTGGCGGCACGGCAGCAGCGGGAGGCCCCATTAGCTAAAGTGGTACCTCAGGTTAAGAACAGTTTCAGGTTAAGAACGGACCTCCAGAACGAATTAAGTTCTTAACCAGAGGTACCACTGTACATATACTTATACAGTGTGTCCAGTATACCTGAAGGAGCATCTCCACCCCAATCGTTCAGCCCAGACACTGAGGTCCAGCGCCGAGGGCCTTCTGGTGGTTCCCTCACTGCGAGAAATTAGGTTACAGGGAACCAGGCAGAGGGCCTTCTCGGTAGTGGCACCCGCCCTGTGGAATGCCTTCCCACCAGATGTCAAAGAGATAAAAAACTACCAGACTTTTAGAAGACATCTGAAGGCAGCCCTGTTTAGGGAAGCTTTTAATATCTGAAGGACTATTGTATTTTAATATTTTGTTGGAAGCCGTCCAGAGTGGCTGGGGAATCATAATTAATCATAGATTATTATGATTATGATGATTATAAAAGCTGCTCAAGCACAGGCAGCAGTTGGATATTCCATTCATGTATGTGGGGGACTGGCAGAGCGAGGCTAAAGCAATGCCCTCCCCCCCACTCCATGAATTGAGGGAGCAAAGCTATAGTAAAGGAAGACGCAGGAAAAGACGTGGCCAAACAGGACCGTCACTTCTGCAGAACCTATTTCCAAAGTTCAACATTTGAGCTGGCACATTTGCCTGCAACAGAGCAGCAGCTATGGCTTGCAAATTGCACCTCCTTCCGAGTTAATTTAATCTGTTTATTGTAACAACTCCCCCTTTAATTAAGTTCTATTGTGGCCTACAATAAAGTCCAACTGTTCCTTACATCTCATCTCAAATCATTTATGCTGAAACTGTTAAGAATCTGGGCTATTAAGCAAAACATTCTTAAACTAGTCTCCCGAAAGAACCAGCAACCAACCAACAGCCAACACAGAAAAGTTTAAAGGAAGTCCAAAATTTGGTGGTCTGTGAAGGGGAAGTTATAGTGGATTGTTTAATATAAAAATCATAAACTATCAAATGTCTTGTTTATCAGGTTCCAGAGTTGTAGAAGGTGGGATTTCTAAAGTGCAAAAAGCAAGCTATTTAAATGGTTAAAGTACAGACCATCCTTTGTTTCTTCAACCCAGCAATTACATAAAAAGCTTAAGCATGAATACCACACACTTCAAATAAAAACAATGGAAGATTTAAAAACTTTTTTCAAGAAAAAAGACAGGTATTTTAAGCTTCAGGAAGAACTTTTTTTAAAAAAAGAAAAGAAACTACAGTGTTTTGAGTCGTCTTTGTTAATCCATTTAATGTAGAGCAAGACCTCCCACACACATATTCCTATACCAGAAGACTTTTGATCATGCCAGATGTAAACATTTCTCTTGGTAGACTACTATGTGGCTTCAAAAATATACAACCTTTTCTTCTTAATCCCACCCCCCCAAGGAGAATTGTAGGAATGTACCAACAGGCTGTTTTCAACTATATTGAGGAGCCAGATATATTGTGCACGCTGAAGAAAGCATAATATATAACCTGCAGTTTTGAAAATGCTATTTGCGAACAAAGAAATTCTGATGTTCTGTGTTTACTAATCACTTCCCTGTTGGCTTATATGAGGCATTGTAAAATAATTTAATCTCGGCACCAAGAAGTGTTTGCTGCCGAAGAACATCTGCAGTGATGTCCAATGTTAGTCATACTACTGAAATCAATGGGTCTACTCTGAGCATGACTTAGCTGATTATCACCACTTGTATTTAGGACAAATATTGAGCTTGGCCAATTCAGTCTTTACAAAACGATGGGTCAGAAAGCATCACCATAGTATTCTCTGAAAGAAGAACTTCCCCACCCTGCAAAGCTGAAAGATGAAGGGAATGCAATCATTCAGATTAATTATTTTCATTTTATTGGTTTTTCAATGATGCACATATTGCACAACACAGAAATGGAATAGAACAAGAAATAAAAAATTTTTAAAAATCAGTTTTAGGGGAATTTTTCTGTAGTTAGGTACCATATTTTTCGTCCCATAGGACGCACCTAGTTTTTTTGGGGGGAAATAAAGGAATTTTTTTCCCTTTATTTTCCCCCCAAAACCAGGTCGAGGAACAGTGAGATGGCGGCGCTGCGCCTCCCCGCTGTCCCCCGAGCTTGTGGGGCTGGCCGATGTCTGCCCGAAGTGCGGGGCGCGCTGCTTCAGCGCGCCCCGCGCTCCGTGCAGCAGGCTGCTATCCGCAGCCTAGGGAGCCCTGCGGGAACTCCCTCAGGGCTCCTCAGGCTGCGCATATCTGCCCGGCGTGCTCCGCTTCAGGGCGCCCTGCGTGCCGGGCGGCAGGCTGCAGATGTCTGCTCCGCGCTTCAGGGCGCCCTGCGCGCCGGGCGGCAGGCTGCTATCCGCAGCCTGGGGAGCCCTGCGGGAACTCCCGCCAGCTCCCCAGGCTTGCTGATAGCTTCCTGAAGCCTGGAGAGCGAGAGGGGTTGGTGCGCACCGACCCCTCTCGCTCTCCAAGCTTCAGCGAAAGCCTGTATTCGCCCCATAGGACGCACACAGATTTCCCCTTCATTTTTGGAGGGGGAAAAATGCGTCCTATAGGGCGAAAAATACGGTAATTCTATGGGATTCAATAAAAGAAGGCTGGGCACTTTTAAATCTTACTCATCAGATGTGGACGCCTTAGAGGTGAAAAATTACAGGCCGATTTCGTTATTAAATAACGACTATAAATTGTTCGCAGATGTAATGGCAGAAAGATTTTAAAAAGTATTAAATAGAAGAATCCACAAAGATCAAACGGGCTTCCTACTGGGGAGACAATTAAAGGACAATGTAAGAAATGTGATAGATATTATTGAATACCTGGAAAGCAGAACAGATAAGCAAGCGGCCTTGATATTTATCGATGCCGAAAAGGCATTTGATAATGTCTCTTGGCGTTTTTTGAAAGAAAATTTGAAAATGATGGGGTTGGGAGAAAGATTTAGAAAAGGTATTGAAGCTATCTACCATGAGCAAAAAGCGAAACTTGTAATAAATAATACTGCATCAGAATTTTTTGATATATCCAAAGGGACTAGACAAGGTTGTCCCCTGTCTCCTTTATTATTTATAACAGTAGTGGAAGTACTTACTAAGAGATTGAGGGAAACAACAGAGGTTAAAGGAGTCAGGGTAGGGACTAAGGAACACAAAATCAAAGTCTTTGCGGATGATATTGTATTAACATTAGAAGATCCAAAGAATAGTGCGCAAGAAGCCTTACAAAAATTTGAAGAATTTGGCGTAGTGTCAGGTCTTAAAATTAACAAGAATAAGACAAAAATGCTGACCAAAAATGTAACTAAAGAAGATATAGTGGATTTAGAACAAAAAACGGGAATTATGACAGCAAAGAAGGTGAAGTACCTTGGAGTGTGGATCACAGCTAAAAATATCAACTTATATAAGGACAACTACGAGGTCACGTGGAAGAATATTAAGAAAGATTTAGAAATCTGGGAGAGAATGAGATTATCCTTTTTGGGGAGGGTAGCGGTTATTAAAATGAATGTTCTGCCCAGAATGTTATTTTTATTTCAAACTATTCCTGTACTTAAAGGGTTAAAGCAGTGCAAAGAGTGGCAAAGAGCCTTGGTGAGATACATCTGGCAGGGAAAAAGACCGCGAATAAAAATGAAAATACTAGTAGACAAAAAAGAAAGAGGGGGTTTTCCCCTACCGGATTTAAGCTTATACTATGAAGTGTTTAACGTGGCTGAAAGATTGGATATGACTAGAAAATACTGACATTTTGGATTTGGAAGGCTTCGATAACAGGTACGGGTGGCACTCGTACCTGTGGTACGATAAGGTGAAAGTACACAGAGGCTTTCGAAATCATATATTTAGAGGACCAATACTCCAAGTATGGGAAAGAAATAAAAATCTATTGGAAAGGAAGACACCTTGGTGGATTTCACCAATAGAGGTGTTAACTGTTAAAAAAATTAATATGGAAGGGAAAAACGCCACCTATGAAGAACTTACGTGGAAAACTGAACAAGGCATTAAACTTAAACCTTATGAAGAGATAAAGAATGCATTTACAGGGTGGCTGCAATACCACCAGGTAAATGATCTGCTAAAAGACGATAAAAAGAAACTAGGATTTGAAGATAAAAAATCTAAATTCAATGTCGAAGTTATAGAAGGTAAAAATAAAACATTGTCCAAGATGTATGATATTTTACTAGAGTGGTACACAAAAGACGAGGAGGTGAAGGAGGTCATGACTAAATGGGCGATAGATATTGGCTATAACATTGACTTTGAGAGATGGCTGGAATTGTGGAATGTCAATATGAAGTTCACGGCATGTACGGCATTAAGGGAAAACCTGTGGAAGATGATCTACAGGTGGTATCACACACCAGTGAAGCTAGCTAAGATCTATAGATTGAAGAACAAAAGATGCTGGAAATGCGGGGAGGTAGAAGGAGACTTCTACCATATGTGGTGGTCATGCAGCAAAGTGAAAGGATTTTGGGAATCGATCTACAACGAGCTTAAAAAATTTTTAAAATACACTTTTCCCAAAAAGCCTGAAGCTTTTCTGTTAGGAATGATGGGCAAAGAAATTAAAAAAGAAGATAAAACATTATTTTTATATGCCACAACAGCCGCAAGAATTATGTTAGCACAAAACTGGAAAACGGAGGTAATACCCACTATAAATGACTGGCAGGCTAAAGTGAAGCTGAGGCTCCAATACTTTGGCCACCTCATGAGAAGAGAAGACTCCTTGGAAAAGACCCTGATGTTGGGAAAGATGGAGGGCACAAGGAGAAGGGGACGACAGAGGACGAGATGGTTGGATAGTGTTCTTGAAACTACAAACATGAGTCTGACCAAACTGCGGGAGGCAGTGGAAGGCAGGAGTGCCTGGTGTGCTCTGGTCCATGGGGTCACGAAGAGTCGGACACGACTAAACGATTAAACAACAACAACAATGCCGAGCTGGCTAGAATAACAGGAAGATTAAGGGATCAAGACGAACAGAAATTTCATGATAATTGGAATAAATATTTGACGTATATTGGAACTAAATTTCAGATGACACTGGCGGGGTTGGAATAACTCTAACAGTAAATGATTATTATGTAAAAGAGATAAAATACGTGACCATAAAACTTATTTGATACTTACCAAAGGAGTGGAGGGAAGTCTAAGGCTCGGCAGAGCCTATTTCAACTTTGTATACGATGTATGGAACGGATATAATATGTGCAAGCTATGTAATGGATTTTGTATATGCCTATATGTATATATATCTAATATCAATAAAAATTTATCGGCAAAAAAAAAAAAAATCTTACTCATCAGTGGAGTTGACTTTCTCAGGATCCTACCCATGGACATTATTACACCAGTCTAGGCATATAAGCATCTTATAAACACCCACCATGATTCAGTTAAGCTTAGTTCTTGATTTTAAGCCAGTTCAATCTTAGTTAAGTTAAGGTACTAAATCAAATAGGTTAGTATGTGGGCTATATGTTGGGCAGTTGCTTTCAAGCAGACCACTACTGTTCTCCAGGCATGCTAAGCTGGATCACAAAGGAGTGTGTGTCCAACAGAGTAGTATTGGGGACTTCTCTACAGCCTGAGGCCTCCAGGAGACAGACTGGGCCCTCTCTGCCACCCAACTCTGCCACCCAACTATCTCTGTTCATTAGGTCAGGAAAGCGGAATGGACCAGCCTACGACCCTCAAGCCATTTTGACACTGATTCTCTAGGCCCTGGCCAGTGATTTTATTCCCGTGCTATAGCCAAGAGACACTTTTGGGCATGCCTTGGTGCTCTCCATGAATATTTTGCAGATCCATTCTGAAGATGGAATCGGTCCCCAGTCCAATTCAAAAATTAATCTGAGAAACTCAGACCTCTGAATTATTGCTGGCATTTGGCAGCAGCTCACAAACCCAAACAACACTCAAGCCAGCCGTGTGCAGTTGGAAGAGTTTTCGGATCAAAAATTACTGGGATGTGACATTGGCAGCACAAAGGACTACACAAAAATCATTCAGATTTAAACCCCTCTTGCGCATTCCTATGGCACGGTTTAATAAACCCTTTCAACTATAAGAGCAGCTAAGAGAATTCAATAGCATAAAAAATCCCATGCTGTATTTGTATTTTTTTTAAAAAAAAGATATGGTTTTGTTGCAAAATGATTGCCGCCAGTAGGAATACCACAGAGGACGTGTTTAGGACATTTTACCACTTGCCTCTTTTATAACCTTACATAAAACCTGGTTACTCAGCAAGGGGGGAAATTCAATATTTCTTGCATGTTTGACTAGCTGTTAAAAATATTTATTAAGTTTCACTGCTGAGGAATTTTCGTGGATCTCATTTGCCCTCCCCTTTTGAAGACCCAAACTTGTATTAACTGGAGGCTGTCGATGGGGGGAAAGGCACCATTTACTATGGTTTGCTAGCCCAAATAAAGCAGCTTTGGAGAATAACAAGAGTTTAGAAACAGAAAATATCGTTGGGAAATATATGGGCCAAGAATTCAGTTGCCAGTTTGTTTCCTTTCTTTTTTCTTTTTGGTTGGCACCGATTTCTGCAAGCCAGAAACACTACTTGTCGAAACTTAACCATGTGTATTTCAGTGCCAATACCACTTCATTAATATCACCAGGAGCCTAAGTGGAACACACACAGATACTACAAATTCCTTTCTCTCCACTCCTCCTCCCTAAAGCTCAATAAGCCATTGGGTTGGATGGTTATGTAGTCCCAGCCACCAACCCAGAGTGCGGGGGGAAGGCAGAATTTTCTACTTTTAACTGTTGAATTAGAGTGGAAATACTAACAGTTTTCTATCTGGTAAACAGGAGTACTGCTTTCTGCTCTTAAGTCCCACCTTTTCTCAGAACCCTCAAATGTTGAGTAGCCAAGATGCAAAGTACAATTTAATTCATAGGCAAGGGGTAGGCAACCTAAGGCCCGTGGGCCAGATGTGGCCCACTCGCCTTCTCAATCCAGCCCACGGACAATGAGTAGAATGTGTCCTTTTATTTAAAATGCATCTCTGGGTCATTTGTGGGGCCTGCCTGGTGTTTGTACACAAGTAGAATGTGTGCTTTTATTTAAAATGCATCTCTGGGTTATTTGTGGGGCATAGGAATTCATTCATATTTTTTTTTTCAAAATATAGTCCGGCCCTCCACATGGTCTGAGGGACGGTGGACCGGCCCACAGCTGAAAAAGGTTGCTGACCCCTGTTATAGGCTATCCTTGTAGCCAGGGAGCTCAGGCTGGCAAGCACAGAAAAGTTAAAGCAATACAATCAAATAGAGAACAAAAACGTATTTGGAATATTAAAAGCAAACAGAAAACATTTAATCTAAAAAACATACTAAAAATATGAACCTCCAGGGAATTGATACACAGACCAAAGTATGTCAACTTTTTGACCACAATGCAAAAGGGATTTGTATTTGGGCTGCTTGAACCCAAGTAACTAAAGTAATAAACTACACGATGGCTGAAACTAAAATGAAATGTATATGCAGGGGGGAGAAAAGGAAATTCTTATATTGCTTATCTTTGGGGCAATTCCCAAACTGATTAACTATAATTAATGAAGAAAAATGCATTTATTATCTGGTGAAAACATACAGAAGGTCCACCTAGACAGATGTTAGTGGCATAGCCCAATCTAAATAGTGAATGCTGCATTGATGCTTTGTCCGTGAACATTCTCAGGTGAATGATAGAGACACAGGTTGTCTTCCACTTTGGGAGATTGTCTCTTTTGTTTTAAAGCAAGAATAAGGAGGATGATTTTCTTATATAGTTTATTTCTATCGCTTTTGCAAAAAGATAAAAAGAAGCCTCAGTAAGTTCAGAAATGTCTTTTAAAATTAAAGAGTTTGATTTACTGTTATTGGCTATCAGTTTAAGATCTCTTCTCTCAGGATTACATCCAAGGACTGAGTCAGTGTTGCTGCTTTTTCAAATTAGCCCTCCTTCAATCTTAAAAGGCCAAGAGAAACTTCACTATAAGATACCAGAGCACTGCTAATGGGGCTAACTGAAACTCCTTTAGCAAATGGTCAGCATCCCGTGATGGATGATTTTATCTTCATTTGTTTCATTGATGTCTCCCATCACCACCTCTGTCATGAATGCAGCCATATTCTAAATGGCAGTGTTGCTTCACACAGAAGACAGGGCTCAGACATCCTAATGCTAAATTAGTTGTGGCAACATCAGGAACAAAGAAGAGTGTGCACTTGTAGACAATGGGCCTTGGAGACTGCAAAAGGCTATGCCTGGGTGTCATGGACTGCTTGCACACACAGGAATGGTGGGAGGAACCAGATGGAGAACCACCAAGGGGAAAAGGCTCAGATCCCGGGGAGTGTTGTTGGTGGGATGACAATGAGTGGTCAGAGGGAGAAGACTGGAGAGGTCGGAAGCTGAAGGAGTAACAGGGCTTAGTGAGCTGGGAATTGGGCGGAGATAAGTCAAGAATCAGAAGCTGAAGCTAGTAAGTGGGAAAAGGGAGGTCAAGAGTTAAAAACTTGGCCTCTCCATTCAAAAGCATCAGGTAGCAGGTGGTGGGGAAGACCTCCTAGAGTTTGTTAAGGGTGCTGGGAATTGTATCTCTGTGTGAGGGGGAAAACTACGTTTCCCAGGATGTATACTGGACGTACAGTCATACCTCAGGTTACAGACGCTTCAGGTTGTGTGTTTTCGGGTTGCGCACTGCGCCGAACCCGGAAGTACTGGAACGGGTTACTTCTGGGTTTCAGCACTTGCACATGCGCTGAATCGCGACCCGCGCATGCGCAGATGTGGCGCTGCGGGTTGCGAATGTGCCTCCTGCACAGATCACGTTCACAACCCGAGTGTCCACTGTACTTTAAATGTATGGTGTGGACATAGCCAGTCTCCTCTAGTATATGGTAACTTTCTCTTTCTAATCCCTCAGCTTCAGAGCAGATGGTCCATCTCACGTTTTCATGCCCAGTCCATATTTCAGTACAAGAATATGCATGTGATTTCATAAGAGAACACAGAACAGATAAACCATGGGTTTTTAAGATGTGTCAGGCTGGTCACAGGTATCTCCCCTTCCTATTGCGACAAGCTTCCCTACCCCCTTTCTTCCAGAACTAGGAGAGGCATGAAAAGGGCGGAGGAGAGATTAGCTGCATGCAGGCACAGTCTCCAGGTGCTTGGAAAAGCCCTGGAGAGGAGACACAGACAGCTGTGGGGCAGCAGGGACTTTAGTCTCAGCAACGGATTTCATGGGGTAAGACCCAGAGGGAATGAGCTGCTGTGCTCACTTGGCATGACACCCAGCGAAGTTTGTGGAGATCACATTTTTGCTAATAAAGAGAGAACTCCAATTTTGCACTTTGTGATTACTGACTGGCACACACTGTGACTCATAGGAACATCCAATGGGAAAAGCACTTTGTTGCTAATATGAAATATAACAGCGGTGCATCATAGATTGCATCTCCCAGGAGGAGTTTTGTTCCAATGGGCACCCTATTCAGGATAGTGATACATGTCAAGAACGCTACTACTATCATTGCTTTTTAAAACAAGCCCGTTTATGGGTTGAACTATAAAATTATTTACAGATAATATATTAAGGCATCTTGTCAGACAAAGAGACTGTATCAGGTATTGCCTATGGTGCATGTTAAGTTAAACCCTTTCCACAGCTTGTTCACATATACACACTAGACTGTTTATACTCAAAAACACATAGGGCAGCGTTCAGTAATTAAGAACACAAAAGCTCCATTGGATCATCTAGCCATCCTGTTTCCCTAATGTTGGGCAATTAGATGCTTTCAGGAAGTCCACCATCAGACCAACTGTCTTCCACTGCTGTTGCCTCTAATGACTAGTATTCAGTGCCTCAAGTATTTACTGCCTCTAAACCCAAAACCTCCATCGTGGCCAACAGTTCTAAATCAACCATATACCAATTCAATCAATGTTTAAAGCTAGTGATGTATCACCAAAACTTGGGGAAGAAAATTCAATCACTGGGTGAAAAAGCAAGTTCTTTATCTTAGATCCTGCTGCTAATAAATTTCATTGGACGGCCCCAAGTTTTACTGTTAGGAAGTGTGGGGGACAGGACTCTATCTGCTTGTTTCCAAACGATGTGTAATTTCATAACCCCCTGTCATCTCCTCCGCTTAAGTTGTTTTTCTTAATAATTCAAGAGCTCTGAACACTTTGGCCTTTCCTCATGGAGGAGGTGCGGCAACACACTGATCATCTCAATTGCCCTTTTCTGCACCTTTCCCAGCTCTGTGACTGAGCCAATCCAGCAGGCCTAGACTGACAAACACTGACCTGACAGACCACAGATAAGCTGCAGTGATGGCCTTGGGCTTTTAGATTTGTTTACTAAGAGAGGGGCACAAGTGTAGATTACTAAATTTATCTTTTGAACAGCAGTGCACATCAGCCACCATCTTAGGCCATCGTAGTTTTGACACTGGCCCAACCTGGGGCTGTTCACAGTTTATGGCAATATTTATATTTTACTGGCCGTTTTAAAGGACTGCCTCTCAACAGTTGTGTGTTCTGGGAACTCACTCTGTTTTACTGACGGCAAGAAACCTGTACAGGCAGGCAGGCTGGATGGTGTGTGTGTGTGTGTGTGTGTACAAAAGATTTAATGAAAATGTGTGAAATACTCTATGTCAAAATACTATGCAGAAAGTGGCTGAATCCAAATGGGAACACTGTGCCATAATTGCAGCTGCAGGGCGTACTCTATACAGACTTTGCAATAAAATGCATGCAACAAGCTTGGGCTGCAATCGTACACCCACTAACCAGGAACTAAGTCCTAAGGGAAGCAGGAATACTTTGAGTAGGCATGTACAGGATTGTGCTGCTGGACATGCACAGTTTGTATCCCTTCTGAGAAGAAAGTCTTTGTTTACCCTCAATGTAGGTAAACGAAGGATAATTTAAATAGCATTCTAGTGTCATAAAAGTCCTTATGGGCAATATTAGCATATTTTAACTTGGCCCATGGAAAGTATCAAGATATGTCAAAATATGCTTCTTCTAAAAGCGATTTCTCTGTCAGTCCCATTTGTAGTTTATTCTCCTTGGTGAAGTGTCTCCCCCCTTTCTCACACACACTTGGCCCATCAAATGAAAAAAATATTATGTAAATATCTCAACACATCACAAAATAATGCATGAATTGGCCCCAAATCACAATGTAATGAGAGTAAGGATGGGTTAACCGCACAATCCTCTACTCAGCCTACTCAAAAGTAAGTCCCGTTGAGTGTAGTGGGTCCTACTCCCAGAATTGCAACCTATGCCTTCAAAAATGGAAGAAAATCCACAGCTATGTCTTTGAAGGATGCCAATCTGGGATGAAACACACCGCCTTGCTGAAAACTAGATTTGTGACAGCAAAAGGGCTCCAGCCGTCCGACCAGATGCAAAGGAACTGGAAGGAATCAAGGGATTCACCGGCAATTTCAGTGTTAAAACAGGGCTTCCCAGCAGGTGGCACCATAAAGCTAACCGTCCTACATGCCAAATGACGTGCAAAAATTATACCAAAATGTGTATAGAAGGCATCTATTTTCTATATGTGCACTTAAACTGTTGAATAGCGCTAGACAGTCCTAAGTATGTGCTTCAGTACAGTGCAGCAACTGTTGGGTTACAAAGCTACAAAGAGTACTGTATAGTAATGAGCAGCAATCCACTTATTCCAAAACCTATTTATGGGAGATGCGCATAGCCGGATATCAAGAGTTAGAAACCGACAGTGTGTCTGTACAAGAATGTCCTGCATTACTGTCTTAAACTGAAGTTTGTACAACAATATAATGATTTCTCATGGCCTGCAAAGACCCTACATGATTTTTTTTTAAAAAAAGATTATTTCCATACAAATTGCAATAATTATTATTATTTTAAACTGTTCAAAAGAAAAGCAGTGCTGTATATAAGTTTAACTCTTCCTATAAAGTGAAGCCTTTTCAAAAGTGTATGAAATGAGATCAAAAAGAAAAAGAAAGCATTGTCAGGAGAGCAGATAGTTCAATTACTAACAGCACTGTCTTGACCGAATCCGCGTATACTTTCCTCAAACAAGCATTTTAAGGAGATAAATGAGATGCCTTGTGATGCCAATGAAATGTGAGCCTTACATATTGACAGAGCCTGTTCTGGACAAATACAGAGTACGTTCATATGTTGGAAGTTTCAGTCTCAGTATGTTCATTTAGGATTGTAGCCTTATATCAGGCATAGGCAAACTCAGCCCTGAAGATATTTTGGGACTACAACTCCCATCATTCCTGACCACTGGTCCTGTTAGCTAGGGATGATGGGAGTTGTAGTCCCAAAACACCTGGAGGGCCAAGTTTGCCTATGCCTGCCTTATATCCTTGTTTACCAACAGCACCCTCTTTTTCCTTAATAGTTACTATATTATTTCAAATAACTATAAAAACATGCTGTCCATTTTGCTTACTGAGCTGCTTTTCTTTTTCTTTTTTAGGTAAAGGTAAAGGGACCCCTGACCATTAGGTCCAGTCGTGGCCGACTCTGGGGTTGCGGCACTCATCTCGCTTTATTGGCCGAGGGAGCCGGCGTACAACTTCCGGGTCATGTGGCCAGCATGACTAAGCCGCTTCTGGCGAACCAGAGCAGCGCACGGAAACGCCGTTTACCTTCCCGCCAGAGCGGTACCTATTTATCTACTTGCACTTTGATGTGCTTTCGAACTGCTAGGTTGGCAGGAACAGGGACCGAGCAACGGGAGCTCACCCCGTTGCGGGGATTCGAACCGCCAACCTTCTGATCGGCAAGTCCTAGGCTCTGTGGTTTAACCCACAGCGCCACCCGTGACCCGTTTTCTTTTTTAATACTTTATTAAATCCCACAAAATTATATAATTACATAACACACAAAAATGCATTATATTTTTCTATATAGAAAAACTATTCTATTCACCCATGTTTCTGTTATATTTAGACTTCATAAATTCAGTAGTTTCCATCTATCTTTTTCTATTTTCTCTTTCTTGTTTGTCTTCTCTCACTCTAATCAATTCCATACCTTTTACATAATTGCTACCTTCCAAATTTTTTGTTAACCATTCTTTCTTTGTTGGTGGTGATCTATTTCACCTCAACTTTTTGTTCAACCAGCATGAGAGCAGCTACTATTAACTTCCATATTAACTTTATTCTCACTATTCTCACTTAATCAGCTGTCATTTGTCTGAAGGGGTCTCACTTTAAATTGCACTCTTAAGTGTCACTAAAAAAAAATGCCTACAAAGGTCTTCAACCCTTATTTTCATTTGTCCTCAAGATTCCTTATCTGAAATACTCAACAGAACTTTCAGCACTTCAATGTGCCTTTAGTTGGGAAGTTTTGTCTTAATACTAAGACACCTTAGCAAAATAAACGCCATTGCAATTTGGTGAACAGTTTGCATCTCCCACTGTTTTGATAGACTTATCAAAGGTATATTTGCTTAAGGATAAATGAATGGTATGGTTAATTCCTGGTACACACATGCAGTAATAGAATTTGGAGGCACCTTAATTGCTAACACGTTTATTGTGTCATGAGCTTTTGGGGACTATTACACACTTCATTAGATGCATGGAGTGTTATCCACAGTTGGCATAGTGAAAAAAAGGTGTAAACAGAAGCTTATGCAAGGTCATGAAATGCAAGAGCTACATCATGTGACATTTCAATGCAAAGCTCAAATTAATGTTCATGGTCATTGTACTTATCTTGGATATATCTGAGCTTTGCATATAAATGGGTGGCAAACTACCTTTTGCATTTTGTGGCCTTTTGTTCATTTTATTTTTTATAGCTGTGTAAACCAAGGGTGGCGCTGTGGGTTAAACCACAGAGCCCAGGATTTGCTGATCAGAAGGTTGGCGGTTCGAATCCCCGTGACGGGGTGAGCTCCCGTTGCTCGGTCCCTCTTCCTGCCAACCTAGCAGTTCGAAAGCACGTCAAAGTGCAAGTAGATAAATAGGTACCGCTCCGGCGGCAAGGTAAACAGCGTTTCCATGCGCTGCTCTGGTTCGCCAGAAGCGGCTTAGTCATGCTGGCCACATGACCTGGAAGCTGTATGCCGGCTCCCTCGGCCAATAAAGCGAGATGAGCGCTGCAACCCCAGAGTCAGCCACGACTGGACCTAATGGTCAGGGGTCCCTTTACCTTTACTAAACCAAGGATAAAATCATGCAGCTGCCGAAATGGGCTTATGCCATAAAGACCTAGTTTTTAAAGGTACTAAATGACTGTCAGTTGCAGAATTCATCTGCAAAAGTCTCAGAATTTGGAAAAAAAATAACATTTATGTTTTTATAAAGGCAGACACTGTTTTCCAAAATGGGGGGGGGGGGGGAGAGAGAAAATCAGGGAGGGCTTCCAGTAAAAAGAACAATGCACAATTCCTGTCCTTCAAACCTTACTGTTTTGCTGAACCACCCTTCCATTGCACAGCAGTGCTTGGGACAAAACATCCCAAGTGATACAGCATGTACACACATGCACATCCCTGCGCAAAAACACTCAGGAATCTACAGTCAAGATTTTCTAATGGTGGTAAAAAAGTAAACTAAGAAAGCAACCTTATTTGCCTTTTTCATAATTCTGCTTACAGTGCATTTATTTAATGGCAAGAATGTGCAGCATCTTCTTCATTCAGCATCATAAATTTGTCCCAATACAATCTGGCCAACAAGACAGGTGGGGTCGAAGCATACCAGTTTCTATAGTCCAAAGAAGGGATGAAACCTGGCTGCCTTTTAACTTCCACAACCCCAGTTTACAAAGCCTTCTCACTCTCCTCTCCTAAACCCTCCTCTAGTATCAATGCCCATCTGAGCAGAGGCTTTTCACACTTACACACCCTTGGGAGATCTAGTAAATCACTTAAAAGGAAGACAGGAGATAGGAGAGTCTTTGCAATGTTAGACATTAGCCCTGGAACTCATCACTGCCACCACAGAAGATGTCATCAAGTCATGACGAGCAAGTGTGATTTCCAAACTTCCAGCTGTCTTATATCACCAATTTATTTTTAAGGTTCAGAAGACACAACCGGACTCTAATCTCTCTACATTTTAGTCTAGATAAAATAGTCCTCCTACACCCACAGTCTATTAACTATATTGTTTCATCTTGTAGTTCATGCTGTGGTTTTAATGCACTCTCATTCTGGGTTACAAAAACAGGGTATTACATGCCAGAGATTAGCAAAGCAACTGTGGGGCCTAAGCGTCTGCTGTAATAGCAAGGCAAGTCATGCACTCAGATTTCTTCTATCTTTTTGCCTTGAGTATAAAACTGTTTTGCAGAGTTAGGCCATGGTTGGCTTCTCCAGCACCCAGTCTCTTTACCAAACTGGGAAATTCTTTATTTGGATGGTAGACAATTACAGTCTTCTTGCCATCTTAAATCCGACTGTTTGATATCAGAAACGAACACAGCTTACATATAGCTTCCTCTCTTTTAAAAACACACAGTTCGAATGATGTCAGATTACAGAATATTTTGGCCCTGCGTTTTTGAAATCTTTTCTACAAAGAGAACTCCCTCCTACTATGATTTGTTCACAGACAGCCCCAGCCCAGACAGCCATCAAACACACCACACCGTGCGGGTGGATCTCCCCTACGGATGGTCAACAATATTATTGTAGATTCATTGTAGCACAAGCTCTGAAGCATGAGGGCCCACTTCACTAGATAGCAGCCATGAAATTAAAAGACGCCTGCTTCTTGGGAGAAAAGCAATGACAAACCTAGAACAGCATCTTAAAAAACAGAGACATCTTGCCAACAAAGGTCCATATAGTTAAAGCTATGGTTTTCCCAGTAGTGATGTATGGAAGTGAGAGCTGGACCATAAAGAAGGCTGATTGCCAAAGAATTGATGCTTTTGAATTATGGTGCTAGAGGAGACTCTTGAGAGTCCCATGGACTGCAAGAAGATCAAACCAATCCATTCTTAAGGAAATCAGCCCTGAGTGCTCACTGGAAGGACAGATCCTGAAGCTGAGGCTCCAAGACTTTGGCCACCTCATGAGAAGAGAAGACTCCCTGGAAAAGACCCTGAGGTTGGGAAAGATGGAGGGCACAAGGAGAAGGGGACGACAGAGGACAAGATGGTTGGACAGTGTTCTCGAAGCTACCAACATGAGTTGGACCAAGCTGCGGGAGGCAGTGGAAGACAGGAGTGCCTGGCGTGCTCTGGCCCAGGGGGTCACGAAGAGTCGGACACGACAAAACGACTAAACAACAAGAACAACAACAATGCTCAAAGTGTACAGAGGAACTCTTTGACTTCTTGCATGCTAGAGACCACTGTGCGGCTCATAAACTCTTCAGCAAATTGAAATGTATGTTAATATAAGCCTGTGTCCTCCTCATGCATAGCTGATGAAAACCTGAGTCTGTTCGATTTGAGTAAACACACAGCTCTGCACCTGTGATATGAAAGTGAATGCAACTAGCACTCTGGTAATTCTGAGAGAATTTAAGAGTTGCCATCAGGATACATCGATGTTCTGCAGAAGATCTGCGGCTGCTAACAAAGTTACAGTCCCAGCACCTCTTTTCTTTGTCAGGACTACGCACAGCGGAACCCCGAGCATCTTATGTGGGTTGGAAGATGATTTCCAATGTGTTAGCAAGTATCAGAAACATTGCAGGCCTCGGCAGTTTTCTAGCAAAACATATTCAAGGCTAGTTCCACTTTTCTACTTTCTTAGGAAAGACCCAGATAGAAATATGTGGGAAGCAACAAACAACAATGGGCTTGGAGATATAGCTTCGTAATCAATTGAGACACATGATGGTAGGTGTACAAAGCAGGGAGACGTGTAGTCATTTCAGCTCAGTTTCAGTTTACTGTCTGGGGCTTCAGACATGACACTATATCCTTACCAGGTGAGGAGTGGCACAGCCCATTCAGGTTTTGTGATACAGAAAAGAAGCCACATTCTTCAGGAGCTAGGACACAACTTAAATATTTAGATAAGCACAATGGTTTCTATATAGTTGCTTACCATTGTGTGCAGAGAACAAAGCCTTGTTTACAGTTACTTCTTTGTCTGAACCAACATCACCATGTGCTAAGGATTCAGGTTTGTATGAGTATTTTTCTGAACTCACACCCTGTAAGGAGAAGCATGCCTGACTTCATGAGTGGAAAAGGGGTCAACACTCGGAGCCTTCTCACTTTTTACTTCATCTAAGCAAATGCTCTCACCAGATTTCAAACCAAAACCAGACCTCTGTTGCTGCACCCAAACATTAGCCTCCCCCTATCCTTACTGGTCTTCCGTTACAGGATTAATACCTTCCTATTTAAGGAAATAGGGACGTGGGTGGCACTGTGGGTTAAACCACAGAGCCTAGGACTTGCCAATCAGAAGGTCGGCGGTTTGAATCCCCGCGACAGGGTGAGCTCCCGTTGCTCGGTCCCTGCTCCTGCCAACCTAGCAGTTCGAAAGCACGTCCAATTGCAAGTAGATAAATAGGTACCGCTCCGGCGGGAAGGTAAACGGCGTTTCCGTGTGCTGCTCTGGTTCACCAGAAGCGGCTTAGTCATGCTGGCCACAGGACCCGGAAGCTGTACGCCGGCTCCCTCGGCCAATAAAGTGAGATGAGCACCGCAACCCCAGAGTTGGTCATGACTGGACCTAATGGTCAGGGG
The DNA here is from genome assembly GCF_964270895.1 of Podarcis filfolensis. Lineage (NCBI taxonomy): Eukaryota > Metazoa > Chordata > Lepidosauria > Squamata > Lacertidae > Podarcis > Podarcis filfolensis. Next base: position 100,626,365 of record NC_139606.1, read on the forward strand.
TCCCTTTACCCTTTACCTATTTAAGGAAATAATTTGGTCTTTTCTGGTAGGATCCTATTATTATTTAGTTATTGAAACACTTGCCATAGAGCTTTTCTTGTAAACAACACAAGGCAGTGTAAACAAACAAATGAACCTTAAAGTTATGTCAAAACTTACTTGCAGAATAAATAAAACAGCAGCCAACATTAGGACAAAACAGGTATATTAAGTGATTATGCCTAATTGGTATGAATGTTCAGCAAAGGCCAGAGAGAATAAGTTTCTAGTAGATCTGAAATGACATCAGTCTCAGCGCCTGCCTCGGTTCAGAAGCAAAGCAATTCTAAAGAAAAGGCGCTACTACCGAAATGTATGCTATCCTTACAATGTTTTTACTACGTGCCTCTTTTTTGCTGTTTGTATATTGCTACTTTATTGTACTTTATTATTTCTTGTAAGAGGCCTTGTGCTATATGAGAAAAGTGGGGCACAAATATTTTCAATTAAACGGAAGATTTTCTGAATCAATCAAGCTAATGAGAGTGGATGAATTTAGATGCAGCATTCAGCAGCAATATATATATATATATATATATATATATATATATATATATATATATATATAATAATATGCGCTTTTCCAACATGAGGAGTGCAAAATAAACACAGGGAAACAAGGGGTGATGTGACTCTTGCCAACAGTCAATGGGTGGGAGACCTGTGGACCTCCAGATATTGTTGGATTTCAACTCCCATCAAAAACATCTCGCCCCCTCCCCCAACTTGTAAGCCACACCCTTCATCATCCTAAAACTGAGCGGCAGACCCAGTACTACCGGAGAGATTCCTGGATGATGACTCCCACTGCATGCCAGCTGGGATGAGGTCCTCTGGCACACAATGGGAGGCTGCAGCTGTGGCCAAACCAGCCTCACAACGTCCTGATTGTGCCAGCAGCTGAGCCACAGACAAGCCTAGAGGGAGATGATAGAAAGGCATGCTCCACTGCCATCTATTCCTCCTCTGCCAGGATAGCCAGGTGGTGCTGGAGACACCTGCTGGTCAGGAAGATAAGCCAGCCAGGAGTTTCCTAGGGAGGATCTAGCCCAGAGCCATCCAGCAGCCCAGGGACAGAGAAAACAAAGGGGAAAGCATTGGGGAGAGATGACAACAACTCAGGGTGATTTAACCCCTTCCTATCTTGTAATTGAGGCCAGGAGGGGAGATGGAGCCACAGGGAACAGGAGGGTAGCTCCTCCCCACTCAACACACCCTGGAAACGTATCAGCAGATGTAGGAGAAAAGGAAGCTCTTGGGAAGAAATGGCAAGTGCCCCACATTAGCCTCCTGCTGGAAAGAGAGGGGACTAAACTACCAGGAGGCAACAAATCGGAAGGATCAGAATTTCTCCTTAAAAAAAAAAAAGTTTCTCAAAAAATTGTCTTTTTCCGCTTGCATTGTTTGGAGTATACTCAGTAAAAAGCAATTTTGCTTTGAAATAAGCTACATTTTACAGAGCCTATCCTTGATTAGATTTTGAAGGAACTGTTTAGCATTCACTTTAAATTCAATATTTCAAGTGCAGTCCCTTACATCAAAAGGATTAAAGGAGAGAGAGGGGGGGGTGTATGTATGTATATGTGTGTGTGTGTGTGTGTGTGTGTGTGTGTGTGTATGTGTGTGTACAATATATATATATATATACAGAGAGAGAGAGAGTGCAAAAGCAATAAACCTGTCATGGGCTTGCACTGCACAGATCATGAGCAAGACCATAACTACCTGACAAGTTATTGTTTGTAAGCAAACAAAACAATAATTAATCCTGTTCCTAACCAGATAGTTTGGTTTCTGTGTAGATTGTAACCCTAGCATGACTAGGTTAGAAAAGCGGCAGTGGCTAACCACATCTGAATCCATTAAGTCTGCTGCAAAAATAAACTTTTATTTTCAACACAGCTGAAGATGTCCTATATAAATAAAAATATTCTAACACTTGAATTCACATGAAATGCAGAGTTCTATATATTTATGAATCTGAAAAGGCAACACCTTCATAGCACTGAAGAGATTTTTAAAAGTACAGTGGTACCTCGGGTTACAGGCACTTCAGGTTACAGACGCTTCAGGTTACAGACTCCGCTAACCCAGAAATAGTACCTTGGGTTAAGAACTTTGCTTCAGGATGAGAAGAGAAATTGTGCAGCGGCAGTGCAAGGCCCCATTAGCTAAAGTGGTACCTCAGGTTAAGAACAGTTTCAGGTTAAGAACACAGCTCCAGAACGAATTAAGTTCTTAACCCGAGGTACCACTGTACCCCTATATACCCTTCCTGCTGCAGAGGAATAATTCTCACACACAGTTAAGAAGAGGGGGGAAATGATATTGAGATACTGTACTATAAACACAAAGCTTTCTTCTGCAGCTTGTGTCATACCTGCTAACAATATCAACCTAGACACATTGGCATGTGCAATGAATCTCTTTCACAAGTACTGATGGTTGATGGTGAAGAATAATAATTTCATACCTGTTTTCCTAGAGATATTTTCTTGAGACTGAGCTTGTCTTATAACTCCAGCGACGGTATTCCTTACTATCTGCTCTTCACTCTGCAACAGCTGAACAACACATCTCCAAAGGTGTAATGTATCAGACAGACCTAAGTATTTACAAAAAGAAATGTTAGGAATTTTTTTTTAAAAAAAACAACACCACCAGAATCATAGAATCTTAAGAGTTGGAAGGGACCCAAGGGTCATCTAGTCCAACCCCCTGCAATGCAGGAATCTCAGCTAAAGCATCCATGGCAGATGGACACACAACCTCTGCTTAAAAACCTCCAAGGAAGGTTTTTGTATTTGTAAAATGTGCATAGCTGACAAATTTGGGGGGGGGATCAAAATTTTAAAATAAAAAAGCTGAAGAGAAGACGTTTTACAACTGGCGCCCTGTTCTGCTGCCACAAAGTCTGCTGACACTGACTTTGTCAAGTTTCTAGTGCTAGCTGAAGACACATCTATTCGCTCAGTATTTTGATGTTTAGGTTGGTTATTTTGTTTTACTTGCTCTTCCGCCCAGCTGAGGTTGTTTAATTGTATATTTCATTAGTTTTAATGTGCCTTGCCCTGGGGCCATTCATTTCATTAAAAGTGAGTTAGAAATTGTTTGAATAAATTAAAAATATTAAGCATAGTCGAATGCTATAAAGCACTGTTACAGCAAATCATACCATGCAGATAGGCCCATTTTCTACTGAGAGGACAGATCTTCCTGTGCAGAGGATCAGGTGCTCTACCACAAAGTCACAGTTGTTCCCTATATAACATATGCACATCCTTAAGATTTATCAAGCCTCTTCCTGCTTCCAAACATAAACATAGGCGGCAAGCCAACTGAAAATTAAGCATATATTCTGCTGATTTTGGTGTGTGAGTTTATCATGTGATTTGTTCTCTCACTGAAATGAGTGAAATTTATAAGCTTAATTTTGGCTTGTTTGTGGTCATAGTGCTTAATTCTATTTACTTACCCAACAGAAGCTTTTGACTGGTCAGAAAAAATGGCGTAATGCTCACAAGAATCTCTGCAGCAGCTAATCGGAGATCTGTTTGCTGTTCATCTCCGCAGAAGGAAGTGACTATGCCAATCCATTGCTTCATCTCTGATTTCACCTCCTATAAGAAAATTAATACTGGCTTTAAAAGCCTGAAGTATCCTTGTAAACTGGAAATTAGAGTAAACAAGAAGGGTCAAGCGCTATACTAAAACTGGCACTAAGACAGGAACTAAAAAGTAATAATAAACACAAAATGTGACATTCAGTTTCCATAGAACCAGCAATTCATTTGACACAGAAAAGGAAACCAAAACCATTGCTTTGCTTTTGACAAAAGAAAGAAAGAAAGAAAGAAAGAAAGAAAGAAAGAAAGAAAGAAAGAAAGAAAATCAAATTTGGCACAACAGATGGGAGTTCACCACCACTGCTTTAAAAGAATAAAAACTAAAACAGCACTGCATAAATCAGCAGTGGACTCCTTTGTTAATTGTTCTGAGACAATTAACATCAAATCAATTCTGCCATTGGTCTTCAATGTAGTACTTGTTCGTGCACTGAAGTCATAATCTCAGGTTTTGTATATATGAAGCAATTAACTTTATGGGTTCATCAAAATGAACCTGCAGAACGGAAACTCTTAATGTATAGTCATAGTAAATCTGATGCAGACATGATTGTTAAATGAGATTTCCTTACCTCCTGCTGATCTTGGACAAGATGGAGGACCAACTCTGAGGCAAATTTGAGGGATATACTTTGAATTTCAATGCTGCAAAATAAAAGATTAACACAGATCCACAAACGTAAGTGTGAAATAAATGTCAAAGCTACAGCAAAATGCAAGTCAACTGGCAAGCAGTTTAGCAGCATATGGTGTGTAACAAGTGAAAATGAGATTCTCATTTTCACTTGTGTCAGGGCTGCCCAAGGTCCCAGCTCACAAAGGACCAACGCTGCTTCTTTGTTAAGTACAAAAGTCTTTATTGAAGTTCAGTTTCACTTCCAGAGCAGCAGCGCGCAGCTCTACGTCTCAACTGTTAGACCGCTGATGCTCCGTCTGAGTCTCCTCCCCCCTGACACCAATTTAAGATTCTAGCTTTACTCCACCTCTTCCTTAGTTCCTTCCGTCTCTGATTCTGCCTGGCCGTTGGGGTCTCGCCCTTTCTAGCCTCTTCTGACGCTGAGTCCCCTGAGCCTTCCCCCTCCCTCCGGCGGGCTTTAGGAGCTGGTTCCCCATCCGGGTCTCCTGCTGTTCCCCACGCCTGTACATTTGAACTTGGCGCGCGCGCCCAGCCGGTAACTTTCCTCCTGACCGTTTCACTGCTGCTGCTGTCACTGCTTCCCCCTCTGGGGGGGCTAGCTGCAACTGACCTCCCCTCCGTTGGAGGCGTGGTCAGCCCTGACTCACTCTCTCTCCCCGCTGGAGGAGACGCTGGCCCTGACACATGTGACTCTTCCCCCCCACTACGCTCTGGTGGGGAAACTGGTCCCAATCCCCCACTGCTCCTTTGGGGTTCCCCTCTGTCTCCTTGTTTCTGGTGCGTCCCCCCTGGGACCCCCCTTGCCCTGACCATAGGCGCCCCCTTCTGGGAATCTTCTGATTCGCTGGAGAAGCTCATGGAGTCTCTCGGGCCACTGTCATACTCCCCTACGCTGCCCTCGGATTCTTCCCCTTCGCTCTCCATTTCCTCTCTCCCCAGTGCTCCTGCTCCTGAGTCCCTGACAACTTGTTACACACAATATGCTTTATTAGCATAAATCAGGATGAAATCTAACAGTCCAATTAGTTACAACTGCTCTGCATGTCAATATACAACCAGAAGAAAAACTTTTGCTTAGGCATGAGGTGGTTGCGCCTTGTGGATATAGAATTGCATTAAAGTATGACAAACCCTCCTCCTCTTAGAAACCAAACTATCTAAGATGATGGAAAGTTCTATAGAGCCCCACCCTGTGAATCGCCCTCCCATCAGATGCCAATCAGATAAACAACTATACAACTTTCCAAAAACATCTGAAGGCAGCCCAGTATTTGGGAGTTTTTCATGTCTGGCGATGGCTGGGGCAACCCAGTCAAATGGGCAGGGTATAAATAATAAAATTGTTGTTGTTGTTAACAACCAGTGCAAACGTGTGTAGTAAGATGCATGCCCCGATAACCTGTTTTCTATAAAAAGGGCTGGAGGAAGAATGTTGTCATAAAAGCAGATCTAGCGGTCAAATGGAAGATCTGCAGAAAAGTATTAGCAGTTTTAAAGTTCTGCGGTAGAAAAGTTGATACACCTGCCAAATCTAACCTGAAAGATATGAATGGCCCCTGACAGACAGTGGCAAGTGATGGATTCCTCCACCAAATAGCAAGTTCAATACCAGATTTGTTGGTAGCACTCATAACTATGTTTCGTAAAACCCTTTGAGGGCTGCTTTGCAATCAAGTTATATATAAATTTTATGAAATAGAATAAAAATATGGCCAAGGTAATTTATTAGTTAATTTTACAATATAGATTCAAAATTCAGATCTCAAAAAAGAAAAGATAAACACGCCTCGTGCGACCCCAGCTTTATGATACAGCAATAACCATTGCCCTGAAACACTGATTTAGCATTTTAAACACGAAGATGCTGGTGAAAAAGAGAACCAAAAGAGCCACTCAGCTTTCTGCTCAGTCTGTAATTCATTTAGACGACTCATCACTTCTTAGCCTTAGCTATGGGCTTCTGAGTATGTATTAAAAATACCATAGAGGCAAATTATTAAAAATATGACAATGTTTGGGGCTTAACAAGACAGTGAGAGCACAAATATTTTTCCTCTCCCACCCTCTGACATCAGTTTATTTTCACTTGGCAACCTGCAATCAGTAAATATAAAAAAGACAAAAGAATTTACCTGTCAGAAGCATCTGCAATATTCAAAACCCAATGCAAGAATTCTCTTGCATTCATTTTTAGAGCATGTTCTGTCTCTGAAAGCACCTTTTGTGGGTCCGTATGGTATAGAGCCTCTAATACCTATATATATAATAGCAACAAGGGGGGGAAGGGTAAAGAAAAAAATAAATTTGGCACGAATTGGATCCATTTGCTCCGAAATCATTATATGTTTTTTACAGATTACCAACATTAGTCATGCTGAAAGACCCACTGAAAATGATGGACTTAAGTTACTTGCTTATTTGATTTCAATGGATCTACTCTGAGAATTGCCCACATTGGATAGCACCGTGAATTTTACAGTATTTGCATCCAGAACGGGAGAGGGGGACCACTATGTTTTTACCTTGCAAAAACATTCCGGATGCTTTTCCTTTACAGCCATCCGAAGGAGGATCTCCTCCAAACCAGACAGTAGACACAATGGAACTTTCCCCCGTTCTTCCGTCACAGATTTGGAATGTCCTTGCTTCAGCCACAGAACAGTCGCTTCTAAGACCAACAAGCGCACTTCGCAGAACTCAGAGCGTAGCAGATGTGCAACTGACAAACAAGGTTTTACTGTTTTCGGTTTGGCGGGTGAACTGTAGTTTGCAAATCCAGGATCTGAAGTCACCGTGAGCATCGACAGGAAGAGTTTGGTGATGCTCTGGAGATACTGAGGAAGTCCTGGCACTGCAGAAGAGTAGCTGATACCCATTGCCAGTTCCGAATCTGAGATAATTGTGCCTATTTTATCCCAAAAACTGAGCAGCTCTGTTCCTGGAATTAAATATGATAGGGTGGTGGGATGAGGAATGAAAAAGGAAAGGTTGTCTTTGGTTATTACTCATAAAATTTGGAACACAATCCAATCAAACTTGAGCACATTTAAGCAGTGAAATATTTTACCTGCTTCCTATGACATAAGAAGCCCACATGATTTAACAACAGAACGTATGTTCAAATTTTGAGGGGCATTTCCCCAAGCTTCATATATTACTAATGTTTCCAAAATGAGAACTATTTCTTCAGAATTACTCAAGTTTTAAGTTCAACAATTATTTTGCATATTTAAGTAACATATTAAAATTTTTGACATAGCTAAAATACTAACAAGTGGAATCTGAAGGTCTCCCCCACAACTTTGCAAACATGCTAGTGTTACATAGTTTCTTCAGGGTAATGAATACAGGGAAAAGTAAAACCCCAAACTGTATTGCATGCCATAGGAGAAGCATTTCACATCTGTGCACAAATGGGGAACTGGAAGCCTCAACAATTAAACTTAGCCACTTTATTTTATTTATTGTAGGGGGTTGGATTAGATGGCCATGAGGGGCCCTTCCAATTCTACAATTCTATGATTAATTATTATGACATTATTCACACACAGGTATTTATTTCAGTCTAAAGGCCCACAAAAACATTTTCAAAAGCAAAATAAAACAGAAATACAAGGTTCCAAGGAGGTCGCTATGTTTTATCCAAAGCATGTAGGTTTCTGTTTCTTAGTACTTCCAAGAGGAACTTAGCCATGATAGTATCATTTGACCTATCTCCAAGGAAGTACTTAAGGTGGAATTTATAACATTACCATCATCATCATTTATTTATTTATAACCCGCCCATCTGGTTGGGTCTCCCCAGTCACTCTGGGCAGCTCCCAATAGAATATTAAAAACACGATAAAACATCAAACATTAAAAACTTCCTTAAACAGGGCTGCCTTCAGATGTCTTCTAAAAGACAGATAGTTGTTTATTTCCTTGACACCTGATGGGAGGGCGTTCCACAGGGCGGGCACCACTATCGAGAAGGCCCTCTGCCTGGTTCCCTGTAACCTCACTTCTCGCAGGGAGGGAATCATCAGAAGGCCCTCAGTGCTGGACCTCAGTGTCCGGGCTGAACAATGGGGGTGGAGACACTCCTTCAGGTATACTGGGCCAAGGCCGTTTAGGGCTTTTAAGGTTAGCACCAACACTTTGAATTGTGCTCGGAAACGTACTAGGAGCCAATGTAGGTCTTTCAGGACCAGCATTATATGGTCTCGGCGGCCGTTCCCAGTCACCAGTCTAGCTGCTGCATTCTGGATTAGTTGTAGCTTCTGGATCACCTTTAAAGGTAGCCCCACGTAGAGTGCATTGCAGTAGTCCAAGTGGGAGATAACTAGAGCATGCACCACTCTGGCGAGACAGTCCGCGGGCAAGTAGGGGCCCAGCCTGTGTACCAGATGGAGCTAGTAGACAGCTGCCCTGGACACAGAACTGACCTGTGCCTCCATGGACAGCTGTGATCCATTCATACCACACCTTTTCTCCAAGGTCAAAGTGGAACATAAAGGTTTCCCCCTTTCCATTTTATCTTCACAACCACCCTGTAAGTTAAGTTAGGCAGAGATGGTGGCTGGTGGCAGGTGGCAGGTCCAAGGTCACCCAGGAAGCTTTAGGGCTGAGTGACGATTTGAACCTTCCTAGTGCAACACTCTAACCCATGGATAGGCAAACTAAGGCCCAGGGGCTGGATCCAGCCCAATCGCCTTCTAAATCCGGCCCACGGGCAGTCCAAGGATCAGCGTGTTTTTACATGAGCAGAATGTGTCCTTTTATTTAAAATGCATCTCTGAGTGGCATAGGAATTCATTCATTTCCCCCCAAAAAATATAGTCCAGCCCCCCACAAGGTCTGAGGGACAGTGGCCCCCTGCTGAAAAAGTTTGCTGACCCCTACTCTAACCACTCTACAACACTGCCTCTACACTAGGGATGGGAGGATCTGTCCATTTTTGTTCTTTCAGCTCCTGATGTTTCTTAAAGTGTGAAATTGGTAGACTTGTGTTCCAGAATCAGATTTCTCCCCCGTCCATACTCTACATCAGTTGATACAATCATTGTTCTAATATGACAATGGACAATCACTGCAAAATGTCTTGTATAAGATGTCTTATAGCCTTCGTGTGGCTGCTGTGAAAGAACAGGAGACTGGAAACTCCTAAACCAGGCAATTCAGATGTGGATTGTCCAAAACACATGTTCAGAAGGCTGCTGGGGGCAGCAAATGAGGAATACCAGCATCCAGCAGCTCATATGTGTTTTTTAGGCTCTGATTTAGACAACTACTTCACCATTTGAGGGGCTTAGACCCTTTTTGGCTCCCAGTGGTCATCTATTTAGTTGGGGAAGGGGAGACTAAGCAAACACAAATGTTTTCACAGACCTCTGGGGTGCTGTTTCCATATGTTTGTAGCATCTCAAGCCACAGCCAAACATTTCTGACTTTCCCTTATACTCAACATTTTCTCAAAAATGTCTTTCCCAGAAAAACAAAAATCTCATTACAAATGAGTAAATAATCCCTGCGCTTCTACCCCTGACGAAAAAACCCTTCCCTACTTCTATTTACTTCTGCCTAACTTAAAACAAACTCTTTTCCTTAGCCAATGCTATAACTTTTATTAAACCAACACATGTATTAATTTCTAAAGTAAATGTCTGGCTCCATAACTTAAGGTGAATTAAAGAGGCACTTCTGTTCAGACAAAACTATGCTGCTGGAAGCACGGCTGTTAACATTTTCTCTATACCAGGATGAAGAAAGATGGAAAAGGAATAGGAAGGAAGATAAAAAATATTAAAGGTAGGATGGGAATTATACACATTGATACTTTGGGCATGACCAGAAGGTATATTCTGCCCAGAAAAAAAAAGTGTTGCTTCAAAACATAGCTATGCTTTTTCCAACTTGAGGTTGATCACTGGCTAGCATCTTAACAAAAATGATGCAGAGCCATTAAACTTAAAATCAAGAACTGAGGATTAAATCATAAGGGTGACTCTTGTTGAAGACAGGATGGTGAACCAGACGGTCCTTTGTTTCTGGCATTCCAGTGTTGTTGTTTAGTCATTTCTGACTCTTCGTGACCCCATGGACCAGAGGATGCCAGGCACTCCTGTCTTCCACTGCCTCCCGCAGTTTGGTCAAACTCATGTTAGTAGCTTCCAGAACACTGTCCAACCATCTCGTCCTCTGTCGTCCCCTTCTCCTTGTGCCCTCCATCTTTCCCAGCATCAAGGTCTTTTCCAGGGAGTCTTCTCTTCCCATGAGGTGGCCAAAGTATTGGAGCCTCAGCTTCACGATCTGTCCTTCCAGTGAGCACTCAGGGCTGATTTCCTTAAGAATGGAGAGGTTTGATCTTCCTGCAGTCCATGGGACTCTCAAGAGTCTCCTCCAGCACCATAATTCAAAAGCATCAATACTTCAGTGATCAGCCTTCTTTATGGTCCAGCTCTCACTTCCATACATCACTACTGGGGAAACCATAGCTTTAACTATATGGACCGTTGTCAGCAAGGTGATGTCTCTGCTTTTTAAGATGCTGTTGAGGTTTGTCATCACTTTTCTCCCAAGAATCAGGCGTCTTTTAATTTCGTGACTGCTGTCGCCATCGGCAGTGATCATGGAGCCCAAGAAAATAAAATCTCTCATTGCCTCCATTTCTTCCCCTTCTATTTGCCAGGAAGTGATGGGACCAGTGGCCATGATCTTAGTTTTTTTGATGTTGAACTTCAGACCATATTTTGCTCTCTCCTCTTTCACCTCATTAAGAGGCTGGATCCTTCATGGATCACTGCCTTGTCATAGCAAAGGGGCTTGAATAACTCAGAGAAGCTATGAGCTATGCCATGCAGGGCCACCCAAGATGGACAGGACATAGTGGAGTGTTTTGACTAAACGTGATCCACCTGGAGCAGGAACCAGCAAGCCACTCCAGTATCCCTGCCAAGAAAACTCCATGGACAAAAACATCAGGCATTCCAATAGGTTTCTTGTATCTGTTCTGTTTTTTGGGAATCCTGCAATGTGTTTTTACTCTGCTAACTATACGTTGGAGTTCTGCTTTCCATCAATATTGAGTAGAATTTCACTGAAATAAGTGGCTACTGAAGACATTTTTATTTAAGAAGAACTTTCCTGAAATGTGACCCAGTCATTTTATGGAATAATAACCACAACTCCCATTATCCCCAAATAATGGTCATGTTGACTGGGGCTGATGGGAGTTGGAATCCAACAACACCTCGAAGACACCAGGTCAGGGAAATCTGTTATAAGCTGTAGGGCACTTCGATAGGACATTGCATCTTCATCCTAGTTTCAACTGATGGTCAACATTCAGCAGCTACCAAGCATGCTCAGTTCTCAGTAAGCTGTATTTTATATTTCTGTTGCACACAACAGTCAGAGTTTTTCCTCAGTAGGTATTTACTTCTGCAAACCCCCAGGTTTCCAAAGCATCCCAATATCTCCCCAGCTGTGGTGCAAGTCCACAGGCATTCAGACTTAATAGCTTATTAACTTCACTGTCCTTGACCTGAGCCATAAGAGCAGATTTTCGTTTTACTTCTATCATTCTTATTAAAATAAAGCTCAGAATCAATAAAAAGATGTTGATAAACAGTGCATGAAAAAAATGCAATAGCCTATTTTAGTACAGTACAGTTATTTAAAGTGTGACATTTACATGCACTTAAAATGACATGCTTTTTTCAAGCAAAAATTCACTGGGACTGCACAGGAATGCAAGCCATCTTTGTTATCAAGAGCTGAGAAATACTATTCTCAACTTAGATCCAAAGTACTTACATGAGCTTTGATATCAAACTAAGATATTTGTGCCTAGTTATTTTTAATATATGGCAATTAAACGTTTTCTACAAAAAAGAAATAAATGCTTTGATGTTAGAACTTGGTTTGTTTTTATCTACCATCTCTCCTCCTTCAACAAAACACAGAGACATTTTTAAATTAAAAAGTCTTTAGCCATTTAGGAAATACAGATGACCCTGAAGTAGGTGAACCATATTTCATCTGCACAGCAACAGCTGCTTAATGTTTCACATTTTTGGCTGAATTTAAGCCGTGCACATTCAAATGCAGTGGTGGAATTAAAATGGTAAGCAAGTGACAAAATGAAGCTCATAAGATGAGGAAGTGCCCATCTCATGTGTTCTACAGCGGAGTGAAGAAATGCCATGGTGCATCTGCAACAGCAAAACCAGCCTTCATCTGCCCCATCTGCAACAAAACATATTTCTCCCGTATTGATCTCTGCAGCTACAACAAGTCCTGTAACTCTCCAACAGTTTGACTTTACCCCCGATGGCACTCTTCCACTGTCTCTCAAGACAGACAGATGCAGATGGATGCAGGAAGGGCAGAAGGCAGATTGGAATCCACTCACTGAGTGATTTCCAATATACCAGCAAGGCTTCCCAACTCCTTGTTGCCTACCAGTAGCAACCACAAAATGACCTTTCCCACCTAAAAGAGGCTGCTGAATTTTTTTAAAAAGCTTGGGGTAACCCGAAGTAGACTTGTGTTCAAAAGGACAGTGAGCAGCTCAGTTCATTCTAGTACTGGAAACAAATTGCTTTGCTCAGAATGTACTGTTTAATGTCTTTTGCACCTAGGCCCTAACTGGTGGATCTTGAGGTTCCAGTAAAATATAAAGCTTGAAGTCTGCCCACCTCTGCTGTACAGAAGCCCCCATGGGCAAGAGGACTGATAGGAAAGGCAGGGAAGAATGTTTGCTCAACTCTATGGCTGTGTGCACATTATTGTTTATTCCAGCTCCAGTGTACTCTCACAGCCAAACACCTATTGAGAACCAGCGTGTGTGGTGTAGTGTTGGACTAGGAACTGAGTTCAAATGCCCAGTTGGCCATGAAGGTCACTGAGTGGGTGATCTTGGGCCAATCACTGCCCCTCAGCCTAACCTGTCTCACAAAGTTGTTTGGGGATTAAACAGGGTGGGGGAGAGTACCATGCACGCCAACTCGAGCTCCTTGTAGGAAAAGGTGGTATAAAGATGCATTAAATCAATCAATCATGAAACAAACATGGTGTTAGCCACAATCCATGTGTTTCCTGCTGCTTAACGAAAAATACTTCTGTTTGACCAGCTTTTCCTCAAACCGGCTTCCATCCAATTTGAAAACACAAATCATGGTTAAGCTGAGGTGTGTACATTTGAGACAGGAATCTGGTTGCAGGTGTGGGGAAGCAAATTGGGCAATGGGCACTGGGTGCAGACACACACACACCCCGCCCACATTGTGTACAGCAATGTAAAAATGTGACTTGAAATGCACTAATGGAAATAACCTAGCATTTTAAGCTGCTGATGCGTACATATGCTCTATGCCACGATTTGGTCTTCCTGCTGCTGTGCAGGAAGCCACAAGCTTTAACTGCCTGTGGCACTTAGAAGATGGCCACTCATGTTCTAAAAACATGTGCTTCGCAGGATAGGAAAAGCAGCAATGTCATAACCCGCTAGTCATGCTCAACCTCTGTAAAAACAAGCAGTGCCTGGCATGAGGAATGAAATGCTCAAACTAATGTTAAAATGGTCACTGTCCACAAACCTAGTCAACTTCGTACTGCCAAGTTAACAGGAGTTAGCTCAAATTGCGCCACAAACTTCCAAAGGCCCAACCAACTTAAAGAAGCACACATGATTCCGTGTAAAAATACACCGATGTGTTATGTTCAATATCAACTGACAGAGAACTTCGACCAGCTGGATTCACTGGCTACCGGGGCCGATTCTTTGTTTTTAAATAATCTGCCCGCTGTCATCTACTCCCAAGGGAGTTCAACCTAGAAGGCTCAGCAGTTATATATCACTATATATAAATATAAGTTATATCACTATATAAAAATGGGTACGGTTATAAAAAGAGATGAAATATATACTCCGGCTGTCCTTTTTTTTTTTGGGTAGCCAAGAGTGTGTGGGTGCTTGGGATAGAACATTCTCCACTTTGTGTTCCAAATCTGTTCTTTGGAGCCAAAAGGCTAGAGGGGCTTAAACATGAGACTGGAGAGAGGAAACTCCCATTAAGGAAGAAGCTGCTAGATGTTCAGTTTTCTTTAAAGAGGATCCAAGTGGAGGAAACTCCACATTGAAAGAAAAGATGGCAAAGTAGATTAAAGTTGTGGTTCCGCAAGTATGGGGCACAGGAAATTTAGAAAGTAGGTGTGAAGTTATAGGTGGGGGAAGAAGATCCTTGAGCAAAGATTGACAGATGCACCCCCTCACCCTAAGCAACAGAGGGTTAGTGCCACAGCCCTCAAAATTGCTGTGCTAGCCGTAAGGAAGGGACTATATGGAGGTTTATGGCAATAGGTTATTTTTGAAGGTTTGAAGGTTTTCAGTGGTGCACCTAGGCAGGTGCCCCAGACTCTGAGCTTCCATTAAATAAAAAAAGGGAAGCCTCTAGCCTTCCTATAAATAAAATTGTGGGGCAAAATGTGCAGATGATTTTAAGTGATTTCGATGAAATGAGAGTGACATGGCTTCCTTGTATATTTTTTCCTGGTATTGAGGAATGCTTTCTGTTGCTGCTTAGACAGGAACAGCATCTCTCTCTCTCTCTCTCTCTCTCTCTCTCTCTCTCTCTCTCTCTCTCTCTCTCTGAATGTGTGTGTGTGTGTGTGTGTGTGTGTGTGTGAGAGAGAGAGAGAGAGAGAGAGAGAGAGAGAGATCTCCATAACCAGGACCAGCAAGACCTAGCTGACTTCCCATGGCAAGCATAAGATTGTCAGCGGTGGTTGTCTCTTCAGTTGTGTGTTACACCACACCCAGTTCATTTTGTGATGAGCTCTCAGCACTTTCTCAAAATTCAGAGTATGCCCACTAGTAAAAAAATGTTGGCAACCCCTGGGCTACAGCATTTTCTCCACCTCGTCTTCTTCCCTTGCTGACTGCTTTTACAAAGGTGTCTGAAACCAAACTAAATAAGATGTGAGCGTTCCACAACTGGCTTTCTTGATGTCTATTTCAAAATCGAAGGGGAACCAATAAGGGTCCAAATTGGTTTGGGGCCATGGCACTGATTTAACCTTAGCCTCCCTGCGTTATTTTTCAAATCAAAATTGTCCCCTCATTTGTTGCTTATCTTGTATTTTGTATGTTGCATACAAAAGTGTATAGGCACCAAAAAAAAAAAAAAAAACACCAGGTAAGTAACTGGGCATGGGGGTGGGGGTGGTGAAATAATACAGACCTGCAGAATCAAATAACAACAGCCAACCAGTATACCAAATTACAATCATACTTCTTTGTGTATCAGATGGTATTTAAATACTCCAACCATAACAAACAATGAGAAGCTGGAAGGAAAACTATCTGCATTCAAACCGACAGATTTAGCCTCTCCCCAGACCACCTGTCTGTGTCTAGTCAGTATTTTATCTTAACAACGAAACATCCCTCCCCCCCAAAAAATATATTGCCCCCTCAAAGCTGTTATTAACTTCCAGGAAGTGGATATAGGTACCCATCTTTTCCCTTGAAGATTCTGGTGAAGGAAAGTTTTGATTAGGAAAATGGGGAAGGGGGGCAACACCTCGCCCCAACACTGTTTCCTCAATCTAATTTAATTCTCCTTCCTGCAACTGCTTTTAAGGGTTAAAAAAAAAAAGATGTCAGGAGATCTTGCATGCAGTGTCTAGTTTGGCCATGAAATGCCTCATTCTGGTTCTCTTCTAAAGCTAGTTTGATCAGCGCCACAATCCACTGACCCTCCCAATCCACGCATACTGCAGTACACTGTATATAAGCACCTCATGTGCAAGGATTCTCTTCGCTGACCAGGGAACTGGTGGAAGGCATGGAATATTCAGCTAAGAAAGAGGGCACAGTTTTCTACAACATGGTGGCCGCTTCATCTTTGTTCAAAACCTCATAAAAGGGGGGGCGGGGGAGAGACTATGTCGTACATAGGATAAAATGCGAAGTTGAGAGCTTATTTCATACTTCCCTCACGTTTGAAAGGAAATGGTGAAAAGGGAAAAAATCATGACAATGGAGTGAGTGAGAGTGGAAAGAGGAAGCTGTTTAAATTGACTTAAGATGTACATTTTGTCCTCAGACATGACAGCAACAGTCACCACTTTAAAGAAATGGTTAAAAAAGAAAACCTGTCACCCTTCTCTTCCCACAAAGGTAAAAGTATTTGGAGAGCTGGCCTCCTGCACTAAAAACTGACCGTACCCATCTGCACAGAAAATGTATGATGTAATAAAAATAATATTCAGGTGAATTTTGTTAAATGTAGCCTGATTACATCATATAATCATAGAGTTGGAAGGGATCACGGCGATCATCTAGTCCAGGCTTCCTCAATCTCGGCCCTCCAGATGTTTTTGGCCTACAACTCCCATGATCCCTAGCTAGCAGGACCAGTGGTCAGGGATGATGGGAATTGTAGTCTCTAAACATCTGGAGGGCTGAGGTTGAGGAAGCCTGATCTAGTCCAACCCTTTGCAATCCAGGAATCTTTTACCCAACATAGACCTCGAAACCCACAACCCTGGCAAGTGTATATTTTCTGCCAATGTTTCTATACTCTTATTTTGATCATACTTCTCAGAGATTTAAGTAAAGAAAATTAACATTACATCAGCACCAGCTCTGATATTTGTTTCTGCCCCTTAGTTTTAATTAGTGTGCACATATACCAGCATTTTAAGCTATTTTTCATGGCTAGTCTCAGTATTTATGACTGTGAGAATGCTTCTTTAAGGAATATTCAACTTTTTTAAAGAGCAAGTATGACACAAATACATTATTAAAATGATGTACAACGTACGACCGGCTTATCATTTAAATAAACAGTTCACTACCATTTTCAGCAAAAGGTCACAAAAAAACATATTTGGGGTTAAAGCAAAACAGAAATACAGCTGAAACATATTTATTGCATTTGGCAGAAAATGAGTTATAAGAACCATGCATTCTAATTAACAATGAAAACTGGAAAATATATTTGTCTTAGATAAGAAAAAGACTGAACGCCACTTTTAATGATAGCATGCCTGTGTAGTGAAGAACTTGTTAAGGTATTTATGAATTACTGATGAAAAAAATGCATGCAGTCTCATTCTTCTGTTTTAGACTCTTTTCGACTCTCACATCACTAGACTTTGTGGCGAGTGAGGAGAGAGCATAAGCACAAGCCCAGGATCATATGACATGCTAAGCCAGAGCTTTCCAAACATTTCGTGTTGATGACACTCTTTTTAGACACACATCATTTCGTGACACGTTAATTCAGTTTTACTAGCAAACTGGAGGTTAAACTAGCCCCTTTCCAGCCCAGGGAGGATGGTGGGAAGTGTTCACACAACACGCCGACACACTAATGTGTCGTGACACACAGTTTGGAGAGCTCTGTGCTAGGCCAAACTTTGTCTCAGCTCAGCCCAGGAGTAAAAGGGAAGAGCGAAGCAACTGGAAGCATCTCCCTGGAAGCTTGCAAGTTTGCACTGTATCAGTAAGTCATAGTTTAAAACTTGCCATGTCACATTAACCAGTACATTGGCTGAAAATAGTTTTAAGAATATGATAACCAAAGAACATAAGAACCACTTGCTGGATCAGGTCCATGATTGCAATGCATCTTAAGTAAATTAAGTCAATTTATTTCAATAGGTCTACACAGAATATGGCTTAGCTTGATATCATCTGGAGTACAGCTCTCTTTCTTTCTCTTACTGGCAAGAAAGCGATACATTAGCTCAAACTCACCTTTTATTTTGGATTTCCCTAGGTAATTATTCAGCAGAATAAGTATATCGAGATATGTCGATCTAGTCACCAAGCAAGGATTTTGCCTAGAAACAAAGTCATTGGCATAAGTTAAATGGCTTTAAAATACTTTAAAATTGCCCCTTAAACCAACAACCCATTAGCAGGATCTTAAATTCCTGTCAGGTCCTGCTCACATAAAATGTATGTAACCAGCCAATGCCTACATTTCTAAATAATCCGAGGATAATCTACCAAATTTTACAATGAAAAATGCCACACAACCTATAGCAAAACTACTTCCTACAGTTAAGACATGCTCTATTCAAAATAAAACTTTTTTTCTTCTTCTTACTTGTCCCACTTTTACACTGTCCAACAATCAAAGTTCTCTGGGTGGTTTATAACAAAGAATTAAATTATAAAACAGAGTAATACCTAAAATCTAAAATAGTATTTAAACCTTACAATACAAAGCCAGAATAAAAACAGCAGAGGATAACAGTTTAAGAGATCTCGGAATACTAAACAATTTCTTAAAAGTGTGAAAGACTAAAAAGGTCTTCACCTGGTGCTAAAAAGACCAGAGTGTGTGAAGTGCAGGTGGGTTCCCACGAAGCACGACACAGTGATAACAGCAAGAACCTTTATTGAACTAACAGAACTGGACAACAGGGGCAAAGCAACTGCTTATATACATTTCTGAAGGCCTGGGCCACTCCCACTCCCAACGTGATTGTCTGTCTAAAATTCCAAGCTGCAAATCATGACTCAGAGTTTAAGGGCCAATGGCAGAGGCCCAAATCCTGAAACGTTCTGTGATTGGATATCATGTATCAAATCAGGACACGGGCTCAGAATCCTTAGTCCAAACTCAGGCAAACACAGACCACTGAATACATAACAGTGTGGGCGCCAGGAGAGCCTCTCTGTGGAGGGCATCCAATGACTAGGGTGCTACCACTAAAAATATCCTATCTTTAGTAGCTACTCATTCCTCATCATTGGGAGAAGGCGTCAGGAGATGACCTTAAGAGTTAGGCTAGGTATTTATGCCCTTGTACAAAAATGTGACAAAAATTCTGTTTCCAAATATTGTCCTTTTGCTCACAAAATACCCTATATATTTAGGAACCTCCCTCATACTAGGCATATTCATAGAAACAGATGGCTCAAATCTGTGCATGAAATAGAATGTATATGCAGGGCCTGGAAGGCTTGCACATGCACAAGGAAGAATTTATCAAGACTCCTAAATGTCTGAACTGTTATACAATACACAGCTTTCCCCAATTTCCATGGAATCAATTATTATTAGGATTTCTACCTCCCTACCGTTTCCCTAGAACTCAAGAGACCATGAAGAACCACTAACTATTCCTTAATCAGGCAACTTTCCATGGACTGATGAACTAATCTTAGGAACACAGAAACTCAAAGAGGAAACCCTTAACTCCAAGACACCTGGAGGCAATTTAAGGGTAAGTACTTGGGTGGGGGTGGAAGGGAACTTAAGCAAGAAATTAAACACATGTTTGTACATTAATCATAAATCCACCTAGGACAGTATTCAATAGAAACCCTGAAATTAAGTTTAAATAAACCTAGGACATTAATTGCTTGATGTACAAGCACTAAGTGATAACTCATCGATGAATAAATAAATATATACATAGTGACTTTTGTCATTTTGATGACCTTGTGTTTATGTTTTAGTTGTCTGGTGCATTTTATCTGTGGTAAGTTTGTAAAATGCATCAGAATACATATTATAATAGCTCCTGGTGTTCTTTCTTTCTACTCCCTAGTAAATAGACAAATATTTTTAAAGGAAAGCGGAAACATCCCTGGAAATTATAAAATCAACAACTGACATGACCTAATTGTTTGACATCACTTTCACACATCATTAGTCATGCAACACACTTAAGAGAATGTAGGGACCAATATAATGATTACCACATAAACTACACCTTTGGTGTTTTGGCAGGAGTGGTAGATCTTAATGAAACACAGATCTACTTCTAAGCAAGTCACTGAGATACTTTTCCGAGTAACTAAACTAAAGGTAACTCCTGTTCTATTGAGCAAGACTGGTGTGTTTCTAATTCCTAACAAGAGTGAGAGACAACTGGTTTACGTTCACAGTTAAATTATATCTCTGTAGAATGAAGTATTGATAACTTGAATATCGGTCTATTTTAATCAATAACTAGCTGTTCGGCTAGTTATACTTCCGTAGTCTGCAATTCCACACACACTTAGGTCTTATCCATACTTCACCCATGTCTTCTAGGAACGAGTCCAAGAAGTTTTTATTTGTTGCCCCACTGCTTTCCTCAGGAAAACTCTGTTTACTACTCAATAGAAACAAACTTCAATCGAGTTTTCTGAGGGCAAACGGAATAAATTCTGCGACAAAGAGAAGGGTGGATGAACCCTTACTAAGAAGTAAGTGCCACACAACACAGTAAGACCTACTTCTGAGCAGACATGCACAGGAATGTGCAGTCAATTTGGTAACAGGAAGAACACTGTGAGTTGTTTTAAATAACAGAATCAAAAGCCAGGGCATGGACCACCTACTTTTGAAAAATTTGATCTCTGTATTGTAGTTTTTGTTATGTGAATTATATATATATATATATATATATATATATATATATATATATATATACACACACACACACACACACACACACACACACACCACCCTCCCCAGTCAAACCAACCGGGGGGTTAAGGGTGGTTAACATCGAAGTATATAATACATTAAAACATAAAATCCAGCAATTGACTGAAATACAGATTAAAATCAGAATAAATCAGATGGCAACCCACAATTTATAACTGTAACTATAAGGGTTGGGAACATTAAGTGCTCACAAGGCTCAGCTATTTGTATGAGCTGGTGAGAAGAGTTAGAGAGGCCACTTATATGCAAGGTCTTGTAAAAAGAGGGGGCTCAGACTGGACCCTGACCAAAGGCCTGGCGGAACAGCTCCGTCTTGCAGGCTCCTGCAGAAACATGTCAAGTCCTACAGAGCCCTGGTCTCTTGCGACAGAACATTCCACCAGACTGGGGCCAGGGCCAAAAAGGCCCTGGCTCTGGTTGAGGCCAGTCTAACTTCCTTGAGGCCCGGGACCTCCAAAACGTTATTGTTTGCGGACTGTAAGGTCCTCCGCGGGGCATACCAGGAGAGGGTCCCAGGCCATATAGGGATTTAAAGGTTAAAACCAGCACCTTAAACCTGACCCTGTACTCCACTGGGAGCCAGTGCAGCTGGTAAAGCACTGGATGAATGTGATCCTGTGGCAAAGACCCCATAAGTAGCCTCGCCGTGGCATTCTGCACCCACTGGAGTTTCTGGGTCAGCTTCATGGGCAGCCCCGCGTAGAGCGAATTACAATAACCGAGCCTGGAGGTGACCATCGCATGGATCACAGTGGCTAGATCAGGGCGGGAAAGGTAAGGGACCAACAGCTTAGCATGGCGGAGATGGAAAAATGCTACCTTTGCTGTAGCTGCAACCTGCGCCTCCATAGAGAGGGAGGCGTCGAAGGTTACATCCAGACTCTTGACAGAAGGTGCTAGCATTAATTGCGCCCCTGCAAGGGATGGGAGTTTGCCCCCCAACCCCATGTCGTGTCAACCTAACTAGAGGACTCACTGGGTGGGTTATGTGGACCCCCTCAGGTCCGCAGACCAGCAATTGGGAACCACTGGATAGATGATTAGTATGGACAACTCTTGCAGTCTTCTTGCTCTAGTGGTTTCAGAGAATGAGGTGGATGAAGAGCCGTATGAAAATTTAACAAACAAAACCTGTGGAGCAGAATATACATAGGCTACTACTACACATTTCTTTATTCATTAACATTTAGCTGAGTTTAGGTTAACATTTTGCAGTGCAATGTGTCCAGCAGCTATTGTCAGCATAGTTAATTCATGGTGTTCCAATAATACGCTCCATAATTGGCAGCGTCAGCTTCGCTAATTAATATTTCAATCTATTTGCTACTTTAAAGTATTGATACTTCCAGTGCTTTTTTCCTTAGAGTTTAGAGGTTCTCTCATTTTGACTCAACCCCCCCCTCACCATTTTATAGTTCAAATCGGGAAAAATAAATACAGCAAATGGATAAAAGTACATAGATTCACAAAATGTTTAGGGGTATGCGTCCCTCTGCGTCCCCCCAGGAAAAAAGCACTAGATATATCATTACTCCCCCAACTTCTAAAATAGACATTTGTACATGTATTTGAATGTTGTTGTTGTTTTAAGTTGATTCACAAAAATGAGATTCAGCTTTTTTGACATGACAATAGAAAATAAATGCTTCAAAATAGTGACATTAGACTATAATACTTATCTCCATATTTTCTGAGGGAAAGGGGGGGGGATACAAAAAATTATTTCAACCCTACAACCTATTATTAATCTGTGATAAATTCATTTATAGGTAAAGAGTTTTAACCTACCACTTAGCCAACCACAGTTTGGCTTCAATACAAGTTATGATGCTTCTCAGGCCTTGCAGAAAGTCTGAATTAGCCCTGTGTTTAGACTCCAAATAGGACTGCAGCAAGTGAAAGACCTACATCAAAATAAAATAAAGAAGTTGCAGACTGCTGTGAAAATATTTTCCAAATATCCAGTTCCTTAGCTTTTGGCAGTGATCAAAAATAAGTCCACAGGGAATCGAACCCAGCCACCTGCAGAATGACCCTCTACAATTTGTACAGAAAGAGCTTGTTGGCTCTGGATTAACTGTGAAGATACATCCCTTAGTCACAGCCTTCGGCCTTCCAATCAGCCTTCATTTCACTGAGCAAACTCCCTACTTTTACCCAGCTTTTATTTTCCATAACATAAAAAAATATGAAGACTGACTAATACAATATGCAGATCAACAGCAAGATAATCTGCACCAAAAATGCACTATGTTTATTTACCATGAAAGGCATCCTTGCACATATGTAAAACAAGTAATCTCAGGAGTTAATAACATGAATACATTTATTTGGTATTAAAATTTCTAATTTCAACTCTGGTCTTGGACACTTGAGATATTTAAGGACCCATATACTTGCAACTGCAATTTGTTTTACAATGTTTTTAATGTTGCATTTTGAATGGATGGGACCTGGGACCTTATTATTAATCATTAGGATACCTTCTCTCTAAGCAAAACCATCCAGTTATTATACAATGTTACATATAAACCAAGAAAATGAAATGTCACTAGAGATGTGAAGGCCTGGGGGGAAATACATTTTCTTAAATAAAAAAAAATATGGACTATGACACATGAAAGGGCAAAGATGCTTCTTTAAATCCTGGCAAACCTTAGAATTTTGGGATTCCATGATAAATTCCATGACAAATATCAAGAAGCAAAAGCAGAAACTGATAGTAATAGCTCAGAAAATAAGACTGATTAAATTTCATGCAATAGCCACAGAGTCTTATCCCACCCCAACAATGGAGGACTGAAGGATACATAATAATTTTTGGAATACAAAATAATTTTCAGTTGGCCTATAAACTATCTGGCAACTACTGTAACTGTTGTAAAACAGGGGTTATATAAATTCCAAATGGCCCCAAGTCACTAATCTGGCAGCTGTGTTTTTGGACCAGCTTAAGTTTCCAAATCAGATTACAAATATTTGCTCCCCGCAATTCCAGGTTCTTGGGGAATTTAGAGTTTTATCTGGTTCTGGAAAACCTCTTATTTAATATCAAACCGGAATAGAAGGGGTTGTCAAGAACATACAGGGAATAGGGGAGATCCCAAAAGTTCACAAGGCCCAGTTTCTAAAGCCCAGTCACATACCGGGCATGCACTAGCCCAAAGTCATGCAGTGCAATGGCTTTCAAAACAGAAATATATTCTAAGCACCATTTTTTATTAAAAAATTAACATAACTAAAATGACAACTTGTTGACGAATGTGTAAATAAAAACCCTATTTGCTCAGCTTACTTGGAAAAGGAACAAATGTGTTTTTGTGAATCGTCATAAGCTCCAGCTTGGCTTTTTGAAAAATAACAGTGCCGTCTTTCAGCTGTGCTATCCAGGCTGCATCAGCACCGTTTTCTAAAAACACTAACAAGACCATCCCTGAAACTGAGATTTGTAGTTTCCTCATCAAAAGTTGGAAACAGAAAATGGTGAACATACATGGATAGACTACCAGGAACAAACAGTTTTAAACAACAAAAAACCCACAAACCAGTTTCCTAGTTCACTGAACATTAAATAGGAAAAGGAAACATAAACCAAGACGCATGTTTGTTCTGAAGATTTATTTCTGTTACGAAATTATGACCATGGCATAACAGTGCAGGGATCTAAAACAAACTGTCAGATCCTGTGTTTCTGCCATGCTGCCTTGTGAGTCTTCTGTAGCAAACAGTAATTCAAAAATCAGCTCCCTCAAGCCCATTCTCAATATCTGCTTCTTCAGTAATGCCTTTTAGGAAGAGTTACAGGGCGCTCTTTATCATCTGCTACCATTGGCCTTCTGGCTGCTGTTTTACAACCGAGGCAAAATATATACTGGTATGATGCTTGCCATTACTTGGCTACACTGGGAATTTACACAATGCGCAAGGATGTACATATCTGCACATTCACCAACAACTGCGCTTCCAGAGAAGGTGACACGAGGGCAGTTATAACGCAAAAAGCAAACAATGCACTGGAACTGAAAACCCTTATGGACTTTTCAAATTGTATCATGAGCTGCAAAATAAATACGGCCCAATGTACAAGGACCAGTTCTCAGATCTCTACTTCCCCAACTTTTTCCTCTGTTCCAGGGATAAAAACTGAGGCACATGTTTTTGCAACATCTGTTTTCACACCAGGGGGTACCTCCTTCGTCCCATTTAGAAAACCAGCACACACTAGCAGGAGAACAGCCTTCAGCAACATATAAAGTACGAAGGGGCCACTCATGCAGTGATACTTGGCATGGAAAGAGAATGTGCCACAAAAAACAGAGGAGTGCATCCATTTTTATTTCTGAATTCCAGAGGCAAGTTTCCACAGAGGACCTTAAGGCACATGAAACAGCTGCTAGGCAGACGAACATCCTTTTACACCATCCTGGTTCAAGGATTCATACTGCTCAATACCTATTTAAATGTAAAATACCAAGGACACATAGAAAATTGCTTCATAAAAAGTTGAACATTGCTATTCTTCAAGGTTTAATCCACTCCAGGTCTAATAAACTGAAATGTAGCTACTAAGGAAATGTTTTAAATCAGGCATAGGCAAACTCGGGCCCCCAGATGTTTTGCGACTACAACTCCCATCATCCCTAGCTAGCAGGACCAGTGGTCAGGGATGATGGGAGTTGTAGTCCCAAAACATCTGGGGGGACCCGAGTTTGCCTATGTCTGTTTTAAATGGAAGTTTTGTCATGAATATTTGCTTAATTTAATCAACCCAAACTATTCATGAGCATGCACTTCTTTTTCTTCATTTAAACTACTTGATTTAAACCACTAATACTAAATTCCAATCCTACACCTAGTGACTTGCACATCTGCAACACAGGACATAGGAGGTCAGTGATAGCAACCCATCACATGCAATCAAATGCCCGAGGGCAAGGTAAGTTTTAGCCTGGTGCCAAAAAGATATTCATTTTGGTGCCAGGCAGGCCTTTGGCACTGCTGAGGGTCGGTGTCTGGAGATGCCTTTAAATAAGGAAGGTTAAGCTGCCATCTAAATGGCAACACTTTGGGAATATTTTGAAGTGGTCAAACAACAGGCAGTTGTCAGCTGATGCTACTTGAACAGCATGGCAAACCTAATTAAATGCCAAAAAAATGTGGTATTGTGTGTCAACACAGATAACACACCACCACATTTTATAGTCAAAACGCAGCAAAATCACATCTGGATTTATTAAATCCACATTTTCTAACAAAAGATCTGATTTCACGAAAGCAGCCAGTGGCATGCGGTCATTGGACTAGGGGGACTAGGCTAGTCTCCTAAATGTCCCTTTCCAAGCCCCGGGAAGCTTCTGCCCAGCTTTAGGAAGAGAGGCACGATGCTCTAATGCAGGCATTGCCAAACTTGGCCCTGCAGCTGTTTTGGGACTACAATTCCCATCATCCCTGACCACTGGTCCTGTTAGCTAGGGATGATGGGAGTTGTAGTCCCAAAACAGCTGGAGGGCCAAGTTTGGCCATGCCTGCTCTAACGGGTTCAAGAGCCCTCCCCACCACCTTCCCAAAGCCCACCTAGCTTTAAGAAGGAGGCAGCAGAGCTCCAGCATCTTGTCAGAGGCCTGGTATCTCTTTCCCAAAGCCCAGGAAGCTTCTGCCCTGGTTAGGGAAGGAGGTGATGCTCATGGGTACAACATCACCCACCCGCCCCAAATCGCCCTTGCAAACTGGTGCCTCTGGCTCTAACTGTTCCCCTACGAAAAATTTCACCACACGCCACTGAAAGCAGCAATAAACTGTTTCAGAGTATCCACGCATGAGACCTTTTAATTTTAATATAAGCACCACAGAGCCGAAGACATTTTAAAAAGGAAGCCTGCAATCTTTCCCCCCTGCTAAGAAACCTTCATACAGAAATGGCCTTTCAAAATACAGATAATTTTTAAGTTTCCTGGTTTGTGTATTTGTCTCTCCATGAACTCCAAAGGTTAAACCTTCCTTCCCTCGAGCTAACCTGGAGTCATAAAATGTCTGCTTATATGCCCTCAGCCTGCTTTGGAGAATCAAGTATACAATAAAAATACTCACATTCCTAGCTGGGAGAACGAAACAATACTCTGATTGTTCAGCTAAACGGTTCTTGAAAGTAAAGTAAACTGACATCACTCTATAGTGCACATTTTCAGCACTCCCTGAAAAAATACAGATGTTTCAGCAGCTGAAATAAAACACTGTGCAAATAGTAAGCTGGAAAAAATGCAGCACTGGTGAAGGTGGAAACCTGATGCAGGAACCCAGGAGCAGGGCAGTTTGCAAAACAGCAGCAATAATTAGTGTGCACTTACTAAAAAATATGGCAACCAACTTGGTTCCATAATAGAACGAAATTCATGAAGGCATTCTGATGACTCAGTTGTGTTTATTTAAAGTATTATGATACGCTGAATTCTTATGTCCTTAGGCATAAGGAAGTCTCCTTCCTCTTTGGATACTAGGGCCTGGAACAACTAGAGATGGGATGTTGGCAAACATGGGCCTCTAGCCAATAACATTTCCCTTAAGAAATCTCAATGGTTGCTTTTGGCTCGTGTTCAATACCTGACCAGTTACTGTGCTTCATGCCAGAAAGGCACATTTAAACAAATAAGATTGACAAATAAGGGGGAGAGATGAGATGCACCCTGTTTATGGAGTATGGCAGGCTATAGTCTGGGTTGCATTTGGAGTGGATGTTGGTTCTGCAGCCAGAAGCTGACGCCCTTTTCAATCCAGCCTACCTCTGTGAACAGACTGAATAATCTTATCGGATTGTTTTTGCTGGTGCTTGCTGGGGAAATGTTTGGAAAACTACGGAGCCAGATACAGACAGTGTGAGCAAATAAATATTAGACAATGCAAGGTTTCATCTGCTTGCACGATTGCGACGTGTCTTCAAAAACTATCAACGCACATTTACAGAAAGGAAGAAAACCCGTAAGGAAACTTAAGCCCCAACAAATGAATGATCCATGTAGTGATAGTAGTTGCTAGAACTAAGCAGATTTTCACCCTATGCATACAAACGAGGCTATTTATACATTTTACTTCCCATCAGGCTCAGCATGTCAGCTTACAATAACATGTTAATGTTAATGTTTTCCAGTAATTTTCACAGTGGCATTTAACTGCAAACGCCTCAGCCAAGGTAAACGTAAGGGCAAACCGAGGGCTAACTGCATAATCAAAAGAACAACCTTAATGAGCACTGCACTTAGGCTTTGAAGTAAACATTAAGACTGGTTGTAATACATTACGCTGTTTCGCTTTGCTTTATAACACTGAACCATGGTTTTTAGTGAAATCGTTTGGATGTGCCTTTCCAGAAGTAGCTTTAAAAAAAAATCAATTTATCTAATCACGGCTAATTACAAAACTTCATTTGTGGTTTTAAAAATGGGAAGTGGATTCTGTGCATATCGTTCTTATTATGCAAAACACGGAGAACAAAAATAGTTCCAATGTTTGAAATCCTCTTGAGATAGGTCTGGGCCAGTGTAGCTAAACAGATTTACTGATAAACAGCTTCCTAACACAAGTCTAGACTAAAGTCACTTGGTATATATTCTACCTACTTTCTAGAGATATTGCAAAGATGGAGGGAATCAACAGAAAAAGTAAAAAAAGATATTATTTCTATGGTGTTTTCCCCCCTACATGCTAATGATTCTTAACAGACATAATCTTGATAATCCAAATCAACTAAAACTGGTATTCTTGGCAATGAAAAGAGGAGCTAATAGTCTGGCCTTCGCATGCAGAATGCTTAGTCAGAACAGGGCATTCCCACCATAAATGCATGTACACTCACAATTCCTTCAGCAATTTTGGGATGCCCCCAGAGTCAGGTGAGAATTCTGGGATTCTTAACCTCCTGTGTATGGTTTTAAGTGTGTTGCCTTGAAGGTTTACAGAAGCCAACTTCACCGGTACCATCTCCCAGATTTTGCCTCATCTGTGTTCATCTGATGTTTGACCTAAATCCAGCTCCGATTCCATGTGTAAGACATCCAGCTTCACTAACATGTTATAAATGCTAGCTACTGAACCCCTACAGTAGTGTTTAAAGGCTGTCACAGGGTGAGTGCCCTGAGTTTGAAGGAAGGGAGACAGCAAGATATGGAGCAACTCCTGCAGCCAACCCCAGGGATTGCTCACTCAACCCTGCTCACTTACTATCAGGGAACTGGAAGCAGGGAAATCATCTTAACATTAATTTTTTTCTTGGAGAGAAAAATACTCCAACACCTTGGTTATTGGGTTGCCCTTTTCTGCATCTCTTTTAAAAATATATTTATGAAAACATTTCTCCCGCAACACTCAGTCAAACTCCCAAGGCAGCAGGTAACGTATCTTAAAAGAACCCCCGTATTGTAGTTTTAAGGATGCACATAATAGTTTAAATGTGGCCACACCAGAGACCTTTTTTGAAAAGGACATTATGAGCCCTGCCAAAAGCAGGGTTTGCTGTAAGTGTTGATCAACTTGTTTGGTTCATACAGAAAGCCCCTTTGAAGTTAGGTCAAATGATGTCATGGTGGTGTCTGGTGACGGACAGGTTGGTGGTCGCATCTACTGGTCAAAATACCCCATGGGAATGGGCAAGGTCAGGATGTGGCCCACCAGTCAAATCCTGCTCTCCACCCCTGCTTAAACGATCGTGAAGCCTAACTATCTTTAAAAGGCAGATACATAGCATACTCTGGCACAATGGAATTTCAGCTGCTTCGCTTCTCCTCCATTCCTGCTGCTGCATTTACCAGTTGTTATTTCTTGGGCTCTTGGTTTGTCTCTCTCCAAACAAACCATGAGCTGTACCCAAGGTTTGTTACTGTCTTCCCACAAGGGGTTTGTTTGGAGAAACAGATCAAGAGCCCTGGTTTGCACTTAATCCTGCTTAGGTGCTGGCAGGAACAGGGAAAAAGCAAAGCTGCCCCAATTTTCGCTCTGTGCACTAGCACACTGCACACTTGTCTTTAAACTATAGTTAAGTTACGGTTTAAAGTGGCATGCAAACCAGGCTATGGTTTGTATACACTATTTTATTTTTATAAACAAAAATACGTATAAAAATAGTCATGAGAACAGACACACAGCCGTTATTATTTATATTTAGGTGCATGTTTTCAACTTGACGCAAATACTCCTCTTTTTCCAACTTCAAAGAAAAGCTTATCTTGGACAATAAAAACGGAGCTAAGAAAAGGAGCAGCTGCAAGGAAGTTGCAATAAAAAACATTTAATTATAATGATCTGACTGCTTTGATCTCCAGGTACTATAACATTCATTCACAATATCAGCCTTTATAAATCAGCTATGAAATAGTACACTTCACATTCTGCTGCCAAATCAAATAAGAAAAGTAATACATAATCAGCAACATTTCTATTCCAAAGGGACAAGGCAGTTAACAGAGAAGTCTGCTGAACAAGTTATGAGCTGGAATGTGTATTGTATGGAGGATGTCCACAGAAGATGCAGGCTGTAGCTGCAAGATGTTGAGCAGTCTAACAAATCAGTGTTTGCCTCTGTCTCCCAAACAGGCAATTTTTCATACTATAAAACTACTCAAGAAATCATACATCCCTGCGAGTTTTATACTGTGTGCACTGCTGCCATACTCCTGCACAGCTCAGCAGAAGGTTCCCAGTGGATTGTGCCCATAGTGACTTTATATCTGTTTTTAAAGAATTAATGTGACTTCTGGAACAGTTATAGTTAACCATAGAACTTGCATACTGTTACCTAAACCAGACGATTTTTTTCAAAGCACTTTTTAACATTGGTGTGTTAAGAGAAAATGGTATTTTGGGTTGACGTAGGCCGCTAAACTCTTAATTTCAACGAAGCCGATCAAAAATACAGTGGTACCTCGGGTTAAGCATTTAATTCGTTCCAGAGGTCCATTCTTAACCTGAAACTGTTCTTAACCTGAGACACTACTTTAGCTAATGGGGTCTCCCGCTGCTGCTGCGCCGCCAGAGCACGATTTCTGTTCTCATCCTGAAGCAAAGTTCTTAACCCGAGGTACTATTTCTGGGTTAGCGGAGTCTGTAACCTGAAGCATCTGTAACCCGAGGTACCATTGTAATAAGAAAACGTATTATGACAATATATTTATGTTTTGTATAAAGGGTTGTATCTAATGCTGCATGTGCCTGGTTCCGTTCATGCAATGGGACTTTCTCTCCCTGTGCACCTGCAAAATCTCCTCTGGAGGGTCTCTCACCCCTTTGGAAGAGATGTTGAGGGTGAGCAAGGGGCTACAGGGGTGAAGAGGAAAAGCAGGAAATCCATGCAACAAGCTGAAGTCTGTTGTGAAAATGGCACAGTGCTGGATACAACTCAGAATCTTTTTGTCTCAAAATATGTTATGTTTTACGGTGTGCTGCAAACCTCCCTGAGGTCTGCGTGTATATGGCAGTATACAAATTTAATAAACAACAACATAGCCCGTCAACTTGCTTTGGAATTCACCATGAACATGAAAACAGGATCAAAATTACTGCCTTCCAATGAGCTCCCGTTGCTCGGTCCCTGCTCCTGCCAATCTAGCAGTTCAAAAGCACGTCAAAGTGCAAGTAGATAAATAGGTACTGCTCCAGTGGGAAGGTAAATGGCGTTTCCGTGCGCTGCTCTGGTTCACATGCTGGCCACATGACCCGGAAGCTGTACGCCGGCTCCTTCGGCCAGTAAAGCGAGATGAGCGCCGCAACCCCAGAGTCCGTGACAACTGGACCTAACGGTCAGGGGTCCCTTTACCCTTTATGTTCTTGCTAATGCATCATCATCATCATCATCATCATCATCATCATCATCATCAAATTATTTATTTATTACTTATACCCTGCCCATCTGGCTGGGCCTCCCCAGCCATTCTGGGCAGCTCCAACAGAATATAAAAAATGCAATAAAATAGGCTTCCTCAAACTCGGCCCTCCAAATGTTTTGAGACTGCAATTCCCATCATCCCTGACCACTGGGTCCTGCTATCTAGGGATGATGGGAGTTGTAGGCCAAAAACATCTGCAGAGCCGAGTTTGAGGAAGCCTGCAATAAAACATCAAACATTAAAACTTTCCTAAACAGGGCTGCCTTCAGATGTCTTCTAAAAGTCAGATAGTTGTTTATTTCCTTGACATCTGATGGGAGGGCATTCCACAGGGGGGGCGCCACCACTGAGAAGGCCGTCTGCCTGGTTCCCTGTAACCTCACTTCTCACAGTGAGGGAACCGCCAAAAGGCCCTCAGAGCTGGACCTCAGTGTCCGGGTTGAATGATGGGGGTGGAGATGCTCCTTCAGGTATGCTGGGCCAAGACATACAATGTCACCAAGATAACTGACAAATTTCATTAACATTTAAAGCAATTTAATAAGCTAAGTATACGGGGACACCCATATTTATGTTCTGGTTGTTCTGCGATGATTCCCTGAGGCCCTCTTTCTAACAAAGTTTCTTGCTCTGAGTCTAATTATATGCACCTCAAATACGCGAATTTTATGAAGAAAGCACCAACGTGGCAGCTTCCGGATGCTGTGGATTACAACTCCCATTAGTGCAAGCAAGTAGGGCCAAAGGTCAGGGATGATGGGTCTTGCAGTCCACAACATCCAGTCCTGTTCTAGTTCATGGTGCATATATGATCACTGCAGTTTTAGTCTAGTTTTGAATTGGATTGATTTGTTTTAATTTTAGTACATACGTTTGCAACCTTGAATTTTTCACAGAGAAGCAGGATAAAAAAAATGCCCATAGGCCTGAAGGAGATATTCTTGTTCATAATACTAATGAACAAAATTGATGACAATTTTTCTAGCTGATTCTCACTCCCTGTTACTCCCCTGCAGCTATATGTCAGTATTCAAGCTCTGAAAATCCCACACCCCTTTCAAAAGAAAAGCAACATCCACATTACTGAGACAGATTTAATTAATATCAAAAGAAACTCATGTACCTTCCTCAGCAAAACAGTGAAGCTGGTGATTTCAAAAGCTTCTGCTCTTCACAAAAAGTCAGTATCACATAAATGTCATTTTAATTATTCCTCTATATCCGTCCTAAATTTCCCTGTAAGTAAGCATTCTTACTTACTCTGCAGGGACTGCCATTCAATCCATACTGCTGGCTGGAGACAGGATCTGTACTGTCGCACACCACCCCAATCTACAACCGGTGTGAGATTCCACCACTTACCCAGGGTCCATGTTTCCTTTTGGAAATGAGGCACAGTGGAGACTGTGGTGTCTTTATGATATATGGTTTATTTACACATATATACAACCTGAGCCTACAATGGAGCGGTCGATAGCATTAACACCCCAAGAGGGTCTTGTTTCTCCCATAGCCACAGCCTTGGATAGAAACAGAAACCAGACATGGCTTTTTCTCTGCCTTCCCAGCCTGCAGCTTCTCCCTCTAGGTCACATTACAGCAAACTCTGCCCTCAAAATTCCTGCTAAGAGATGGAGGAGGGGCCGATCCATTTGGCATCTGGCACAGAGCCCCCTTTACTTGGTTCTCTTAATGGCCCATCAACCGTTCCTTTTGTTCTCCTAATGGCCCATCACCCAGACTGGCCTGGCTATTTCGGAAATTGAATCCTTGCTGGATCCAGGAATTAGAAGGGGGCCCAAGCATTCAGCCTATCCCCCCCAAAAAAAAAACCTCATAAGAGTACATTTATCCAACAGTTGCAGGAGGTCCACAAACCCTGAAAGTCAGCAGGGCTTTGCAAGGCAAAGGACCAAAAGTAGTAATGACACTTTTGAATTTAATTATCCGGACGAGCAACTGGAAGAAATGCTCACTGAAATATGACCAGGGCACAAATAGTGAGTCAATAATGAGCAGGGTTTGAGAAAGGAAGAAATGTCTGCAGATTTCACAAAGACCTAGACACTCCCTCTTGCACTGCTGCAAGCATAGGGATTCTTCGGGAATGGATTTTTCTTTCTCTATTTTATTCACTTTGCCTAGCAATAATGACTTATTACCATTTATAAAAAGCTGTTTTAGCACTGTGCATCACTGAATGTCAGCTGTACAGCATGTAAAGGTCCCTGAGACCTGTCCAAAGACTAGTAAATATCTTTTTAAAAAGCAAACTGGCCAAAGGCCACAGCATGTGTATTTTAGCTTAAGCCAAGGTAATGGAAAAACTAGTTACTAGACCGATTGGATCTAGCAACATGAAATGTATATAGGGCAGCTTGTCAAGACTGGAGATTATAATCATACTGAGTGAACTTTTAAATTGCCCATGAAAAACATCTACAAAATATTTCTAAAGAATCCAATACTTGAACTGTCAGAGACAGGGCAGTGGACTGATTAAGTAGTTCTTCCACTTATTTTACAAACTGTTACATTTTTTTTCTTGTTATTAGTGAGAATCCCCTTCCCCTTTAGAGGAATTATTAAACCACAACAGCAGTGAAGATGAAAACAGTATTTATTTTATTCAATTACTACCAATGGATTTATTCAGTGTAATGAGCTCATTAAAATAAGAACTACTATCAACTAGGTTCTCATCAGTAATTATTCTACTATAAAAGGATTACATAAATCATGTGAAAAAATTGTTTTGTTCTTTTTTAAAAATAGAGACACACAAAAACCAAGCATTGCTAAAGAGGCTTAGCCAGATATTTACATCTTTTGAAATTGGTTTTGAAGTGGAAGAAACTTTTGTAAGTCAAACTGTTTCACAAAACCACTGAGAAACGGAGACTCACCCCTTTGATGCTATCTGAATATTGTTAAAATGGTTGATACTGGCAATTCCTATTATCCACTGTCCATAAACTTAACCATCTCTTCTGCCTACTTCCCCATTTCCTTCCTTCTCTAACTTCTTCTCCTTCCTTCTCCTCAACCCACTAAGAATCCCCCTGACTCACCCTGCCTTGATATAGTATTGAATTCTCCTCAACATTTCTCCTACAGTCCATTTCCATTCTATCCTAACCGATAATCTATTACAAACTGGCGTCTGGACTTCTGCGATCCACTAAAATTTCCCTCACTGAATCTTTCCATTGATCCAATCTGAAAGGTCTCTTCTCCTCCTGGACATTTTTGCTGCCTCAGATAAAACTGATCATCCTCTGTTCCTCAGTCCCTCCATACTTAAGCCTCCTTCTTACTTTTCAACTCACTCATTAGAAAATACTCCCTCTCCTCTACCTTCCTGCTATCCATTGAGTTCCTCAAGAGTTCTGTTCCTGGCCCCCCGCTGCTTTCTTTCTCCATTTTTCTAACCTTCTCAAACGCCACCATTTTCAGTGTTACCTGAATGACGCTACTTCACACCAGCATGAGGACTTGGCATCCTACAGCAGCTACTTAGAAGGCCATACCAGCGCTAACACCTGCCCTGGGTCTTCCTGCAATGGCTGACTGCTGGGTTCAGTAGTCACTAGTTAAATGTCCCACAATGCACTGGTGTGGCACAAAGTCAATGATTCTTATGGCATAAGCAGGAAATGTACATGGTGGCTCTCCATCAGCCTTGGAATGCTGTCACCAGCACTGCTGCTGGGTAACCTCAAGGGAGACTCTCCAGCCTCTCACTGTGGGCCCTCTAAAACCTAGAATTGACCCTGCCTCCAAAACATACTTCTCTCCATCTCCACTGCCCACCTGATATTTGTGTTTGGGCATATTCAAACACGAAATTCTTGGGAGAAAAGCAATGACAAACCTAAACAGCATCTTAAAAAGCAGAGACCTTGCCGACAAAGGTCTGTATAGTTAAAGCTATGGTTTTTCCAGTAGTGATGTATGGAAGTGAGAGCTGGACCATAAAGAAGGCTGATCTCCAAAGAATTGATGCTTTTGAATTATGGTGCTGGAAAAGACTCTTGAGAGTCCCATGGACTGCAAGAAGATCAAACCTATCCATTCTTAAGGAAATCAGCCCTGAGTGCTCACTGGAAGGACAGATCCTGAAGCTGAGGCTCCAATACTCTGGCCACCTCATGAGAAGAGAAGACTCCCTAGAAAAGACCCTGATGTTGGGAAAGATGGAGGGCACATGGAGAAGGGAACGACAGAGGATGAGATGGTTGGACAGTGTTCTCGAAGCTACTAACATGGGTTTGACCAAACTGCGGGAGGCAGTGGAAGACAGGAGTGCCTGGCATGCTCTGGTCCATGGGGTCACGAAGAGTCGGACACTAATAACAATAATAATAATAATAATAATAATAATAATAATAATAATAATAAATTTTATTTATATCCCGCCCTCACCAGCTGAAGCCGGGCTCAGGGCGGCTAACAACACTAAAACAGTGCAACATTATAAAAACATTATAAAAATTAATTAAAATCAAAATTGATGGCAACCATAAACTAAAGTTTTGTAAAGATTGCCAAAGGAGGGAGTCAGGCTGCACCCTGACCAAAGGCCCGGTGGAACAGCTCTGTCTTGCAGGCCCTGCGGAAAGATGTCAAGTCCTGCAGGGTCCTTGTCTCTTGTGACAGAGCGTTCCACCAGGTTGGAGCCGCAGCCGAAAAAGCCCTGGCTCTAGTTGAGGCCAGCCTAACCTTTCTGTGGCCTGGGACCTTCAAGATGTTTTTATTTGAAGACCGTAAGTTCCTCTGTGGGGCATACCAGGAGAGGCGGTCCTGTAGGTACGAGGGTCCTAGGCCGTATAGGGCTTTGAAGGTTAAAACCAGCACCTTAAACCTGATCCTGTACTCCACCGGGAGCCAGTGCAGCTGGTATAGCACCGGATGAATGTGCTATAAACGACTAAAAAACAAAATTCAAACAAACACTCAAATTCAGTATATGCCAGAACACTGAACTTGTTGTCTTCTTGCCTTAGTCTTCTTCCTCCTAATCCCTACCCATATTCATTGACAATGTCGCTATCCAGGGAAGAAGCCTTAACATTTACCTCCCTGGTCTCCATATTCAAGTGTTCTATGGTCATCCCCTGTGGGTAATTGGCTCCCTTATCTCAGTGCTATTTTCTGAAAAAAGAGGAGCCAGAACTCACCATGAACACCTCCCTCATTATCTTAGAATGGCAATGGTGGCCAATTGAGAGGTGCCAGAACCCAGCTGAGAGGTGCTGGAACTCACCTGAGAACTGAGTTTTGGTGAGTTCCATCTGGGGGGAAAAAGCCCTGTCTATATTTTACTAATAAGTTATATTTCTGTAGTTTACACTAAGCTGCCTGCAAGGTAGTTTGGAAACTATAGTTGGTTTAAGACATGGCTTTCAGGCTGCTGAGAAGGGAGAGGGAATCAGTACCTACTGCATTGTTTACTGAAAGGCATACTAGACGTAAGTAAATGGGGAGAAGATCAATAAGAAGGCTGGGGTCAGAAAAATCAGAACTGAACACAGTTGTCGAAACCTCAACATGGAGACTTTTAAAACGTCTCATCACAACAACGGTTTTGTTGTTTGGTGTAAACGTTCATGCACAGACTATCTGACAAGACCCACTAGGTTTATAAAATCATCATCAATGACAGACATGAAACCTGATTTGCCTTTTTTTTAGGTCAGGGCAACTTTTACAACTACATTCCTTTTAACCTAAAAGAAATCAAGGCAGAAGGAAGAACTATTTGCCAGCAATGGGAGAAGGAATTATTGGTGATCTGCAAGCAATTATATACATTACTGACAGGAGAAATATTGCTTCTCATATATCATATAGAAAAGGAATAGCTGAAGTCCACTGTCTTGGGATTTTCTTCCATTCCCCCTCAGAACCTAAACTTGCTGACTTTAAAGGAAATTTCAAGAAAAACAGGGCTATGGGAAAGAAATTCTAATACATTCACAGCAGAAAAATGGGCCAAAGTATGTGGAAAGCTATAGACAGTTTCAAGGTAATAAACATGGATAATAACGGATGATATCCTGCTAAGCCGTACTCAAGACTAGATCCACTAAAAATCAATGGACTGAAGTCTACTTGCTTCAATGGCCTTAAGTCTACTCTGAGTATGGGTAATGCTAGATATCACCCACTGGTTTTTCAGTTCTTCCATAAGAAGCAGAACTGAAAAAGCGCCAGAATAATTTAAAAATAAGAAGAAAAATTACAGTTAATTCAAATTTAAGGAACATAAAATGGGGAAATTTCTGCCTCCAAACTGCGAGAAATGGTTTCCTAGAATTCTGAAGCCTTGTATAAGACCATGAAGATGATCACAACTGGTTTCAAGACGAATACTTCAAAAACCTTTTATTGTGATGTGAAGTGCTGTTATTGGTGCTTGAACATGTTTTGCATTCATGATCTGTTGATGGGAAGAAAGATCAGTAGAAAGGTCGCATCCACACCATATAGTTGAAGCACTTATGCCACTTTCAGAGTCATGGCTTCCCTCAAAGGATCCTGGGAACTGTAGTTTGTTAAGACTACTGAGAGTTGTTAAGAGACCCGTAACAAACTACAACCCCCAGGAGGATTCTTTGGAAGAAGCCACTTAAAAGTGGCAGAGAGTGCTTTAAATGTATGGTGTGGGTGAGCACTACATTTTAAACCTCTAAAATCCAACTTGCATCAGTAGTTTTGTTTTCCTCGGCTGATAACTTACTTCAACAGCGTCCGTTTTTCAACTAAACAAGGGTTATGTGGCCATCAACACCAGAATGTAGTGCAGGGGAAAAGGCTCTTCACCCTCTTTTTTCCAACGTGAACAACAGAGGCTTCGGCAACCCTTTATGGTCTTCACTTGTGTGCATAAAGAGAGAACCCTTACAAAAACTCTGTTGTTACAGTGGCATTTGCTGGTGGTATCTCCTTAATTGGGAGTAAGCACCTGAAATTCATAAGGAGGACATGGTTTTTGAGATCAAAGGCTATGGACAAGGCTCAGGCAGGAAGTTCCTGGGCTGTCTTGTCACCTCTACCTATCCCAAGGGACAAGCTGGATCGGAATACAGAACTTTCACATGTTCCTCTGAGAATCAGGACACACTATTGGTTTAAAAAAACACACAAAGCAAGAAAACTAAATTGTAGGTTCTGTTAACAGAGCTCCTTTGTTAAGATGAAGAAGAAAAAGGAGTGGTGTGGGGAGGTATTCATAACCTCATGCAAGTCAGTACTAAAAGCAAGTGAGAGGTAAGGCTTAAGTGCCTCATTAAGAAAAGATAAATTGGAGACAATCAACATATCATAAGCTAATTTCATCACTCAAGTAACTGCAAATGTTTAACTAAAGTATTTGCTTTATGGGAGTGAGAGAAATGCTATTATTTACCATCAAATTTTCTACAGTGTATATGTGTATATATATATATATATATATATATATATATATATATATATATATATAAATTAATTCACAGCTCTTTGTGTAATACAATTGACAGTAATTGTCACAGGTGCCCTTCTGTTTGGAATGTGGAATTTTCAGTCTGAATGACATTTATGCAGACAGGCATTAAAACACACACACTCCCAAAACTTATTAATGAATTTTGCAGTGGCGGCAACAGATTGTGTCCTGTTCCATTTGAGGAGTTTATAATCTTTCCTGAACTTTGTTACTTTGTGCTCTGGGGATTTATTTTTCATGATACATGCTTTTATTTTCCTCCCCCCACGTTGGTTTCCATGAGAATAAGACCAAATAATCCAATCTGGTAGTGACAAAAACACTCAGACACAAAGTCATTCAGAAAACTCCCCAGGTACTTTCCTAAGCAGCTGCTGGATAAGAGCTGTAGCAAGTAGAAAAAGGGTAAAAAGTAAGAAAAAGAAAACTGAATGAGAGCAGTTATGCAAGGCCAAAGTAGGAATCAAAGTAATTGTTGAGGTATAGAAATCCCATTAAACTTTGTCTTAGCTCCACTACAATTCTGTTCATGCAAACCTGATATTAATTGTGGAGCATTTTCCAGTTCAAAACTGTTGATGCATCTTCAGATTTTATAAT
Source organism: Podarcis filfolensis (assembly GCF_964270895.1). Lineage (NCBI taxonomy): Eukaryota > Metazoa > Chordata > Lepidosauria > Squamata > Lacertidae > Podarcis > Podarcis filfolensis. Next base: position 100,666,069 of record NC_139606.1, read on the forward strand.
ATTGTTCCAGAGCTCTGTGAATTATGTCTCTCCTCCTAAGTCAACAGGCAGGGTGATAAGAAAACTTGAAAGAATACAGTGCAATACCTCTCTCGCTCTTCAGAGCCATTCCCATCTTTATGCCTTCCCGTTGCCAACTCATGCTGAAGGGTCACCACTCTTTCCATCTGCTTTAGGCAATATGATATGAGCAATATTTAACCCCCCCCCATTCCTCCTCTCAGACCTATGTCTACCTGCACTTCAATCAGCCAATACACCTTAGAATAATAAAAAAAAATCAATGCAGATTCAGGTAATAATACTACAGTTTTTTATAGCTAATTTAAATCAGAATACACCTCTCTCCAGAGATTTCAGAAAGGAATCTTTCCCAACTCTCCCTGAAGATGCCAGAGACTGAACCCAGGACTTTTTGCATGCTAAGTACATGCTCCACCACGGAGCTGTATCTTTTCCTCTCATTCAGGTACTCCACAAGAATTCCCACCATTTGGATCATCCTGAGACCTGAAAGGCACGGCTGTAAAATCAAAACATTCAACATAAATGTAATTCTGATCTCCTCCATCCATCACCTTGGAAAGAACTGCTATGTAAACTGTTTGGCAAGCTCTGCCTTAGTTTCAAAGTTTTGCAAAGAAGCAAAGCTTACTTGCAGTAGTGTTCCATGAACAGCATTCTGTCGTATGCAAGAATCTGTGCAGTCCGGAAGCCCAGCCAACAAAGACGATACAGTCTGTGGGACCTGGTTTACCATAATAAAGGGGACCAGGGCGCGACCAGCCAACTCACGGGAACGATACACAGGAGAGTGACCACATCTGGTAGGTGGGGAGAGGAGAGGCAGAATTTGTTAGAGCTCACCCATATACACAGCATATTAACACAAACAGGTAATTCAAAATTAGGGGGGGGGGAGCGACTTTTCTAGAATTTATAAAATGCCTATTGCACAAAAGGATGGTTGAAGAATTCAAGTTTTGTGAGTTCAAACGCAACATGGTGCACTCCCCACCATGTACATTTGAGAACATGATTCTCCTTGAGATTTTGCACTTTATGAGAATTTAGGCAACATAGCTTAAACAACATATTCAAAAGGGTTAAACACAAAGGGTCAGCGCATGTTTTACAGTGTGTCCATGAGACAAAACACATGTGCAAATATATATATATTTACTACTGTACTTTTCTGTTGTGAACTGCCCTGAGATCTATGGATTAAGGGCAGTACACAAATTTAATAAATAAAATGACTATTGTTTTCGTTCATTTTTTTCTTTCAAAAATCACAGATGTTTTCTAAAAAAACAAAAAACAACCAATAGATTAATGCAGAAAATGGACAGAATGGGTTTATGAATGAATGTATGTGAAATTACCCTAAACTGGAAATAGACTTATACATACATCTAACTGCACACTAGAGACGAACATCCAGCACCTTTCCCTATAAGGAGATTATAACAGCAGCTTTGCATGGAACAAAGAAAGTAACTTTTTTTTAAAAAAAAAAATGCTTCTTATTTTCATTCTTTTGGCCCATCAAATGATGAGGCTACTTGAGGAGATGCAGGGGCTCTATTTGACAACAACAATAAATACAGCCTTTCGTGTCATCAGCCCAGCGCTGTGGAATACTCTGCCAATAGAGATTCAGCAGACGCCTTCTGTGCCAACTTTTAAATGCCTGCTGAAAACTCTTCTATTCCACCAGGCCAAGGCAGCCAATTAAGTACACATCTTTCCACAGCAGCTAACCGATGTCCAGCTTTTAAATTTTTTAATATGGTTTTATATTCTATTGTGAACTACTTTGATTTCCTCCCCCTAAATGAACGACAGCACATACCTCTCACCATGTAAACGAACAAGCTGTTTATCTGCATGGCACTACTCCCTGTAATGTGAAAAGTGCCCCCCCCCCCCCGCAGGCCGAGTTGTCCATAGGACTCACATGAAGGGTGCCGGCAGACCAGGAGTCATTTGGCAAAAGTTTACTCTACAAAATCTTGGGTGCACTCCTAGGAAAAGCAGACAATGATCTGACAACTCTCAGTTCCCATCCATGCTCCTAAATAGTGAATGATTTCAGTGTACAAGATCTTTCCCCTATTATTATTATTATTATTATTATTATTATTATTAATGGCCCGCCCATCTGGCTGAGTTTCCCCAGCCACTCTGGGCGGCTCCCAATCGAGTATTAAAAACAATACAGCATTAAATATTAAAAACTTCCCTAAACAAGGCTGCCTTCAGATGTCTTTCAAACATAGGATAGTTGCTTATTTCCTTGACATCTGATGGGAGGGCATTCCACAGGGCGGGCGCCACTACCGAAAAGGCCTTCTGTCTCGCAATGAGGGGTTAACCGCCAGAAGGCCGTCGGCGCTGGATCTCAGTGTCCAGGCTGAACGATGGGGGTGGAGACACTCCTTCAGGTATACAGGACCGAGGCCGTTTAGGGCTTTAAAGCAGGGAGTTATCATCAGTTTGAAGGGACAGAGTCCTGGCAAGGAGTTGTGCATGATGGTGTCATGGACTGGCTTTCAGCTGCACCCTCCTGCATTCTCAGCCAGGAGTTCCCAGAGGAAAAACTGTTGCTGGGTGGTTAAGTGAGGAAGTAAAAGATTTCAGTTTCCTTGCTTCAGGTCCTCTTCCACAGGGATAACTCTCCCTTGAACTAGGCAAGAGGGTGATTCCTGCTGTCCCACATCTGCAATTGTCCTAGGTTTCAAATGAAGGGGAAACGACACGAAGCAACTCTTTTTGTAATCATTCTGCATAAATCATACCCCCTTTCTGCTGAAAGCCAACCTTTTCTGTCTGTACGTCTACATAGTAAATACTGAGTGATCCTCTCATCATTTGAATTCTGGGGGCACATTTTGCTTCCAAAGTTTCTGCTAATGGTTCTACAGGTTCAGAATTCCAGAAACGCAGTCTTCCCAACGGTGAAGTCTACACTCCCAATGCAGCATGAGTAGAAAACCAAAGTATGGATGATACCCAAGTAAGTCATACTGAGGGTAGAGCTACTGAAATGAATGAACTTAAATTAGTAGGTCTTCTCCAGGTTTGACTCAGTAAGTATCACCCTAACATAGCTTGCATTGGAAACAAACTGGAATTAAGATGCTGAACTAAAGAATCAGATCTGTGTTGCAAAATATACCGTATTTTTCGCACGATAGGACGCACCGGTCCATAGGACGCACGTAGATTTGGGGGGGAAATAAAGGGGAAAAATTTATTTTCCCCCCCCCGCCAGGCGCGGGGCTGGGGCGGGGGAAGCCCGAGCTTCCCCCTCCCCCAGAACGGGACCCAGAGCCATGCCGAAGCTGCGCGCAGCTTTGGCATCGCTCTGGGAGCTTGCGGGGCTGGGGGAGGAGGAAGCCCTCCGCCAGTCTCCAAACCATGTCGGGAGACAGTGGGATGGCGCGCTGCGCCTCTCCCGCTATCCCCCGAGTTTGCGGGGCTGGCGACGGGCAGGAGCAGGCTTCTCCCCCCCGCCAGCCTTCTAGCCAAGTCGGGAGACAGCGGGATGGTGCGCTGCGCCTCTCCCGCTGTCTCCCGAGTTTGCGGGGCTGGCGAGGAGAGGAGCAGGCTTCTCCCCCCCTGCCAGCCTTCTAGCCAAGTCGGGGGACAGCGGGAAGGGCGCGCTGCGCCTCTCCCGCTGTCTCCCGAGTCTGCGGGGCTGGCGAGGGGAGGAGCAGGCTTCTCCCCCCCCCCCGCCAGCCTTCTAGCCAAGTCGGGGGACAGCGGGATGGTGCGCTGCGCCTCTCCCACTGTCTCCCGAGTTTGAGGGCTGGCGAGGGGAGGAGCAGGCTTCTCCCCCCCCCCCGCCAGCCTTCTAGCCAAGTCGGGGGACAGCGGGATGGTGCGCTGCGCCTCTCCCGCTGTCTCCCGAGTTTGCGGGGCTGGCGAGGGGAGGAGCAGGCTTCTCCCCCCCTGCCAGCCTTCTAGCCAAGTCGGGGGACAGCGGGAAGGGCGCGCTGCGCCTCTCCCGCTGTCTCCCGAGTCTGCGGGGCTGGCGAGGGGAGGAGCAGGCTTCTCCCCCCCCGCCAGCCTTCTAGCCAAGTCGGGGGACAGGGGGATGGCGCGCTGCGCCTCTCCCGCTGTCTCCCGAGTTTGCAGGGCTGGCGACGGGGAGGAGCAGGCTTCTCCCCCCGCCAGCCTTCTAACCAAGTCGGGGGACAGCGGGATGGCGGCGTTCCGCCTCCCCGCTGTCCCCCGAGCTTGTGGGGCTGGCGGTGGGGCTCTCCTGAAGCCTGGAGAGCGAGAGGGGTCGGTGCGCACCGACCCCTCTCGCTCTCCAGGCTTCAGCGAAAGCCTGCATTCGCACCATAGGACGCACACACATTCCCCCTTCATTTTTGGAGGGGGAAAAGTGCGTCCTATAGTGCGAAAAATACGGTACTTTCCCCAACTTATTTAGTGGCTTATGCATAGAGGCAAAATCTTTAAAATTGCATTTCTAGAGGAAGCAAGCAAGCAGTTTAGTAGTAGGAAGGATTCAAATAAATGAGAATGCTTTACTGCAATGCAATGCAAAATAATTTGTCTGCAAATGCTCCCATGTTTGTGCTACACCATGCCTTATTTATATTGAACAAACTCTTGTGTATAAGTGTTTCTTTTCAAATACAATTAACCCTGACACAGTTGCAGATGTTTAGCTTCTAATTAGCAGTAACGGCACACTCAAGAATGCCCCTCTTTTTCCTCGCAATCTTTTACAAATGATGATTTCCCAAAGGAATCTGGCATCAATTCAAGAGAAAGAATGGAAAATGGGAACGCTGCCAGTGTTGTGACTGCCAGATATTTTGTGAAAAGGTACTTTCCAAAAACATGATTCAGAGGCCTTTTTTTCTCATCCAACTCTAGAACTGCATTCCATTTTGATTTAATTGCATTAGTTCTAGTAACATAATCAAATGCAGATTACAGTCAAACACTTAAGGAGCTTGCTTTATTCTGTGGTCATTTTAAACAGAAGCCTAAGCATTTAGAAACTCGCAATTGTTTATTATATCATGGCAAATAATATAGGTGTATGTGTACATAATGCACATAATATATTAGGCTAAAATAAAATCCCCAAACCATACTTGTTGTGGCAAACACAAGGATATGTAGAACAGTGCTTTACCTTTCACACATACTGCCTCTTCCAAACATCAGATTAACATTCATATCTGTGACTGCAAAATATGTATATCTTCATTCTCCCCCCACCCCCATGTATTTTTTGTTCACCGTGAATTGGATTAAAGGACTAGCTTTTGCCAGCAATTGCAATTATTGAAGCAACACTGCATATCTAAATTCCCATTCATTCAGAAAGATGCTGGAAAGGCAAGGGGATTCTCCTACAAACAGAGGTCAAATTGGACTGGTTCCTTCTTCCCAGCCTAGGAAGAGCTGCTATCCCAGATATACAGGCTAGCCTCTATATTTCTGGGAGAGAGCTCCCCCCCCCCCAGTAAAAAACCAATCCATTTCCATTTGAATATAGTTGCTTCCTAAATCCACAACTTTAAAACCTATGAAAAATAGTGTTAGTGGGCAGACAAGTGACTGAAGAAGGAACAGGAAGAAGAAACCTTTCCCTGCCCCAAATTAGCCAATATATTTCCCCTCTCTCCATAGGACTTCTGATTTAGATTTACATTTCATAGATGAGAGAAGGGTCACTGACAAGGGCAGGAACAAAGAACCAGGACCAAGAAAGCAAGCTTGATGGGAGTTAGCCAGGATGCAACTAAATTGTAAGGAACTCTGGGCTGATTTGAGCAGAGGATCTAACTACCTGGCCAACAGAAAGGTCGGAAAGCCAGCTACAAGCTTGAAGACTCAGCAACACACCACCAAGAAGGTTTGTTTCAACAGCTTATTTGTGAACCTCCTGCCTGGATGCTTCATACACCTCCGAGTTATGGATTCGAGCCCCAAATTGGCAAGGGGTTGGACCAGATGATCCCCGCGGTCCCTCCCAACTCTACAATTCTATGATTTATCAAATGTGGTTCATCAAAATGTAAAAATGCTTGATGCTGCTTATTTCAACACAAAAAGGATACAGATCTTAAGATTCAGATTGTGGCTCCTGCCGTAAAATTTTGGCTTCACTTAACAGGGGTGGGGAATCCCATTTCCTTCCCTTCAAAGAATCCCACCCTTTAATTGCTACTGTATGTCACTCAACCATTACCTGTTGTCAGGGCATTTACCGAGCACAAATTTATGGAAGAAAACTGGAAAGAGAAAGGAGCCGAAACACAATGGTCCAGCAGATGTAAACAAGTCATAAAACCCCAGGTTGGAGTGCCAGTTCTTGCTTCCTTGTTATTGAAATCACAAGGAAGCCCTTGAACAATACTGTATCTGATCCTGGACTTCCTGTCTATAAGAAAAATACTGTTTCCTCCTGGCAGTTCACAATAAACATGGGAAATCGTTTGACTTGTCAAATAAAGTCTCCCAAGATTAAAAAGTGCTGGTGGCAATCAAGCTAACTTAACTATGTTTGCATATATATTATAAAATGAAACATACTTCCTTCAAGTTAAAAAATAAACAGTCCTCCAGCAATAAGTCTGGATTTAACAAGCAGGATTACAATGAAAGCGGTCTGTGATCTCTCTTCTCACTTGAGTCTGAGTGGTGCTGGGGTCGCTTCAGATTAATCTGAAGGGATTTGCTTTTTGATAGCGAATAAACAAAGCAAAATATACAAGCTGTATCATGCAACAGCTGGAAAATCTTGGAGCGAAACCATAAATTTTATTATTCAAATAAGCACTCTCAGTGTTTGAGCTTTAAGTATTTAACCTTTGCCTAGTCAGAATGAACTTTAAAACTATGACACGCCTGACCGTTACAAAAAACAAAGTATATTGAAGTGAAGGCTTTCCTGAAACTCTGGCAACCCTGAATAATGTTTTTGCTGGCGGGGGGGAAAAGTGTTTGCTGTTTTCCTTTTATACTTCCCTGCTTGGGAAATCTAATTTAGAGAAAGATAATTGTGTCATAAGTGATTCAAGGCAACTGAAATGCACTCTGTAAAGTTTTCTATAACACACTTATATTTATGGTAGATTTGTGCATGGCATGTTAGGGGACAGGTAACACCTCTAGTGTGGGACATGTTTGTTTTAGAGTAGTTTGTCCAACTTTTGTCTTCAGCCTACACTCAGCTCTCACCTGTGGCTCCTAGAAGCTGTCAGCAACAGCAGCCACACCCTGGGAATGGCTTTGACTGGCCAGCTAAACCAGGTGAGGGTTGCCGATAGGTCTCAAACCCCCCAGTAGTTAGGGAATTCCCCTGCAGGTGAAGATAGGCTCCGGTGGATTGAGGGTCCAACAGTCCAGAAGGTGGTTTCTGCACATGTTGCAGAGGGAAGTGAGGGTCAAAAGGGGCTTGTCAACCTGAGAAGGTAATCCATCTAGGAAAACACTGATCCTAAACCTTCGCTTCCTTGCAGCTATACTCATTCATGAGAAAGGCTTCAGGAGCAAACCCTGAGGAAGATCTGTATCCACTTCCTTGCGAGACACCTTTGGGAGAAAGAAAGGCTAAGGAGTGAAGCCTACACAATCCAGAGTGGAGTCCCTTAGACAGTTGGATGGCACCTTGTATGCCTCCTTCCGTCAACTCTTGCAGCCAAGCTGGTGCCAAATAATCCTCTACTTGGACCACATCAGTGAGGCCAAGAGGCGGGGGTCTTGCCGTCTGGCCAGCCCAGGACCTCCATATACACTGTCCAGGCTTGCACCCCAGAGAGGTCACTTCGCTGCTGCTGCTGCTGCTATCACAGCAAAAACAACACAGAGGCAGTAGTTATGAGTTACTGGTCTCTGCAGCCACAGCAGGCGCTGTGATTCCCCAGCCATTTGACTTCACCCCCAGAGGTGCACTCCATTGTCTCCCGAGACAAAGCCAACAACAGCTGTGCAATAATAATAATAATAATAATAATAATAATAATAATAACAACAACAATAATCAAAAACATAATAATCCATTATCCACACTACAAAATAGTAACTGGCATGCGGATCAAACAGCACAGTGCTGTCCCAGCACTTCTGCTGCTGCCCTTCCTCCTCCTCGTGGCAATGACGGCAGGGACATCCCTGCTCCTCAGGACCCACTTACTTGCTGCTGGTGGTGATATTGTGTCACCTGTGCTTAACATTTATTTTCTTTTGCCGTCTTTTGAACAGTGGCGGTGCGGCCCTCCGCCCTCCCCACCACCACCTTACTCTAGGACAGGGGTCGGCAAACTTTTTGCGGCTTGGGCCAGTTCACGGTCCCACAGACGCCATGGTGGGCCGGAGTGCATGCACATGCGTGCACATGCGCAAATGCTCCTTCTGGCACGGAGGTGTGTGCAGCTTCCCATTGGCTGCAGGAGCTTTCTGCAGTCAATGGGAAGCTGCCCAGCACCGTGGAAGGCGGTCCCCACTCTGCTCCGGCTTAGCGCAGCGCACGGGAGCGGTCACCGGGGGTTCCCAAGCGGGTGGCAGGGGTCCATGGGCCGGTTAAACGGCCCCCATGGGCCTCTTGTGGCCCATGGGCCTTAGGTTGCCAACCCCTGCTCTAGGAAAGAGGCAAAGAGCCTTGTTGAGTGGAGAGCTGGCAGCAGTGCTATCCGGGCAGCAGGGCTGCTGGTTGCAGCTGCCAGTGCCAGGTGTGAAGGCCCCCAAAACACAGGGGATGAGGCAGTTACCCAGCCAGTGGTTGCCCTGGTCATATTTTTCACTTTCTGCTCCATCTTCTCCATGCAGAATGCACCATTAGCAGAATTAAAACAAAGAAACAAGAAAGGTAAGCTAATTTGTCTTACACAGGGGGAAACAAAGCAGGTTCTAAGTAACTCATACTATTGTGTATTCATATCCAGGTAATACGATTCCATGGGGAGGCTGATGTTGTAATCAACACTCCCAATAACTATGCAACTAGTTTCACACTGCAAGGGCTCCTGAGAACACACTGTGCCACACCGCATTGTGAACAGCTTTTGAATTTGAGTGTGTAAATGTGGCATAAGGGGCCTGTTTCTGAAAATGGCAGAGGGGGAGATCAAAATTCTCACTGATTTTACATGTCAAGCGCCAGAACCTGGCAAGGCCGGATAGCTGCTGGGGCACATCAACAGCCTCAGGGCAAAGCCAGACTCAGTCCAATCCCCAATCCATCATTGTGCTCATGCTCCTCTATTCTCTGTAAGAATATTTTTAACCAACCTTTACCCTTTTTTGTATTTCTTGTACATTGCTTAAACACTTGGCAGTTAAGCGGCAGATACACACACACACACACACACACACACACACACACACACACACAAAGGTGATTTATAAATGCAATTAATTAATTTATTAAAAATAAATAAAAGACCAGCAGAAACACTGGATAAAGGATCAGGAATCAATAATTAGTAGCTAGGGAATGGGGAGGGCTTCTTGCCTGGGATTGAGTGTTATAAGACACTTGTCTTGGAAAGGCCAGCTAAAATACGCCTCTCCCCCCAATAGCTAGAAGTGGCCTTGTTGCATGTACTTGATGCCTAGAAGTTATGACTTAATACTTTCATCTACAGATGTAGCAGAAATTAAATGTTCTCAGTGACATTTTGTGCTATTTATCTTCCAACACGAACTACTAAATAAAACATTTGCTTTCAGCAGCACGTGACCAAAGAACAAAACTCAATAAATTTAGATCCACAACTTATTATTTCCAGTGCATTTCTGCTGCCTCAGCTACCCTTTGCAAATATTCGGTCTTGTGCAAACCAGCAATTGAGTTGGCAGCATGCAGTGCATAACAATTAGCAACTTCTATAAGAAAGCCCCATAATAATTCGGACGCCCTTCAAAACATTCACTTAAAGCACTAACGAATAGCACAAGTAAAAGACCAATCATTGGAAAAGTAGGTAACATATGTTTAAAACACAAAAAGAAATCCATGAAGGCTGTGTGGACATCTTCCTTATCAGACTTCTGATCTAGGCAAAATATTCTCTACCATGGAGGACAGCAACTCTGTCAATGATCCTTTTGACTGGGATTGCTAGGCAGATAGGGATGAAACCTGATTACTTAAGAACATGTGCTCTGCCACCAAACTATATGTTCTCCCCCATGTGCATTATCATATGCAAATATTTTAACATAGACTTCAAACTTTTGTAATTAAGCTTCAGGTTGCTTAAGCCAAATGCAAACAAGAGACCATAAGCATTTACCGTATACAAAGATTATGATCTTTTAAATCACCACAGGACATTTAACTACAAAGGACTTCCAGTCCTATGGTTCTATCTCCTTTAGAAATCTGACATAGGTAAGAAAATATGTCGAATTGTAAAGTTGGAAGGGACCCCAAGGGTCATCTAGTCCAACCCCCTGAAATGTAGGAATCTCAACTAGCGTATCCATGACAGATGGCCACCCAACCTCTGCTTAAAAACATCCAAGGAAAAAGAGTCCACAACCTCCCCAGGGAGTCTGCTCCATGGTCAAAAAGCCCTTACTACCAAAAAGTTCTTCCTGACTTTTAGCTAGAATCTCCTTTCTTGTAACTTGAAGCCATTAATCTGGGTCCTAGCCTCCGAAGCAGGAGAAAACAAGCTTGCTTCCATGTGGCAGCCCTTTAGATATTGAAGATGGCTATTGTATCTCCTCTCAGGCTCCTTTTTCCAGGCTAAACATACCCAATTCCCTCAACCATTCCTCATAAGTCTTGGTTTCCAGACCACTGATCCTCCTGGTCACCCTCCTCTGCACACAATCAAGTTTGCCATGTCCATTAATTTCAGTATGTCAAGAATGACTCAGCTCAAGGATTGCTAGCCTAATTTGAACTGGTGGACACCTTTTGAATTTTGAGAGAGAGCTGTGGGCGCTAGTCACAACATGGCTACCATGGGGAAGATCGCAGCAAAACACAACATGGCTGCTGTGAGGGGCCATGGCATAACAGTTTTGTTTAGATAATCAGCTGATCTGAGAGGACACGTTCATCACAGTCTAATCTTGCACCCTCAGAACTACTATATTTTAATTAATACATTTGTGAGCATTTTGAACTTCTTAATATGACAAAATCTCTATCAGTTAACAGACAAAAGTTCGTCATCAGTTCACATCTTTTATTTGCTTAAAATAGCTGTTCGTGACAGAACGTGGCAGTCTTTGGTCCAGTAAGTATAAAATAAAAGTGTCTAAACCTTATGCTCTCTTTCAGTCTAAGGCCCCACCCTCCAGTCGGGGCTGAGTATGATTTCTTTCTTTCTTTCTTTCTTTCTTTCTTTCTTTCTTTCTTTCTTTCTTCCTTCCTTCCTTCTCTCTCTCTCTCTCTCTCACACACACTCTCACACACTCCATATCCATACATTCAACACATCCAGAACACAGCAGATTTATAATACTGATACGAAGTTCAGTTCTGACCATAAAGTAATTTTAGACGCCCGCTCCCCTCATTAACAAAATGCGGTGTCTCTCCTCCCCAGAAAAACACTGTCTTAAGTGTAAGGCAGTGTCCCTAGTCTCAAAAAAGAAAAGAAAAAGTCTATTTGCAAAGTTTATCATATTGAAAAGCCCTATTTTCCTTTCCACTCCAGATCAGCTTTTCAACAACTGTAGGTTTCGCTTCTGAGACTGATAGGAATTTGGCTGTTATTTGAAGTGGTCATTTAACAAGCGAGCTGAAACGGAGCCACTCCTAAGCCCACTTGTGTATAACATTTCTAAGAAAAGTTATCTCAGCGAGATGAAAAGCTGCACTCCCCACCCCCCTCGCATGTGTGTGTATATAGATTTTTACACCCTAGAGAAATATTTTCCCATCATATTTCAGAGCCATCATCAAGCCTGCTGGGATTTTCTATTTCAACTAGATGTTTATTGTATTTTACAGATGCAGTTTTTCCAACCCACAATGACTTCAGCTAGCTTTGCATAGCAATTTGTTGAAGCCACATGGGGTTCATTACAAATTCTTCTTTTCTAACCATTTAGCAAATATTCCTCCAAACAGAGAATGATTCTGCCAACTTGAAGCCATTTAGAAAATAACACGAAACCAGAAAGACTGCTTGCTAGTCATAGCAATATTTTATCTTGGTGTCACCAAATGGAGATGGGTGAGAAACAGCGTGAGAAACTGATTAACTGGTTAAAAAACAATGGTTACAGAGAAAACACTTTTTCTTCCAGAGATCCCTTGCCTATTTCTGACTTTGGTTGCAATCATGCACCACACTTACCAATGCCTAACTCCATAGACACCGGAGAATTGGGCAAAACAGGGGGAAGGCGCTGAAAATGCCACCCCCAACCCCCGCTTGAACAGGCTGGTCCAATGTCCAGTTGAGTCCAGACCCAATTGTTGGTGGCTTTTCTAAACACATTCCTTTCCCTTCATTTCCATTTATGCACCTTCCTTTACTAGTTTGAAGACCTAATGGCTTGGTTTGCATGTTGCACTATCAATCAATCGATTTATTTATTGTGTATAGCCACACTTAGTATGGCTATACACAATAAAAACTATGGCTTAGCATACGTGCAAGCGTGTGAGCTCTCAAAAAAGAGGTTGTAGGGGCTTTGGTCCTCTATGGTTGTTCTATTGCTGTGCTGAGCTAAACCATAGTTTGGCTTGTAGTTTGGCTCCCCCCAGACAAACCACAAGCTTTAAACTATAGTATTAAACGATAAGACAAACTGAAAGATGTGAAGCTTAAGGCGACGCTTCCTCCCTCGGTGCCATCAACCCTAAATCATACCTCATACCTTAGGAATTTGTCTCTACCTACCTATCGGCATTTATTTACCAAAGCCAGACTAAATGCATTTCCCTCAGAAGTTAGGCTTTGTTTATGTTCCCAGGACATTGATTGTATGAAGCATATCCTACTGCATTGTGGGCAATATGAGCAAGCAAGGGATCAACTATTCAAACGCTTACTGGCAAATTTGCCGGGAAAATCCGAAAATCCTAAATATCTTTTGGAAGACAAGTCAAATGATATTACACTGGCCATGGCAACGTTTTTTTCTGGAGGTTATAAGAAACAAAGATAATTTTGCCCTAAATAAAACAAAATGACTGCCTTGGTTTCTTCCATCTGTCTGTCTGGTCGTTTTAACTGTATCTAGTTTTGAAATTGTTGGTCTTTGGACCGCAATAAAGTTTTGATTTGATAAACTATAGGACAAATGTTGGTTAAAGCTTGTGTTTTGCCTAGAGCAGCCTTTCTCAACCTGTGGGTCCCCAGATGTTGTTGAACTACAACTCCCATCACCCCTAGCTAGCAAGGCCAGAGCTCAGGAATGGTGGGAGTTGTAGTCCAACAACATCTGGGGACCCACAGGTTGAGAACCACTGAGAGAGAGAGCTAAACCAGAAGCCCAGGTTGGGATGATGCAACATCCCATGAGAAGGAGCAAAGAAGCAACAATTTTTCCTGGAGCGCACATAGTCATGAAAGACATGGTTTAGCTTAGCATGATGTAATACCCAGAACAAAGTTGAATAGCTCAGTTCTCCAGCACAGATTAAAAGTACACCATAAACCTTTTAACTCTATACAGAGGCAGTAATCTGTAACCTCTGAGTGTATTATTTATTTTTATTTTATTTATTTAGATTAAATTTGTATACTGCCCTTGATCCACAGATCTCAGGGCAGTTCATAACATAAATATACAAGATATAAAACAAACCTAGCATTATTACCTCTCAGGGACAGGAAATGGACTTTCTTTCTCTTCCCACCCACTGTTCCAGAAAGATTGCTTTGAAATTCACCCAGATTTGAAAAACAGCTTGCCATCTAGCACATGTCACGATGCCCAAGGTTAAAGTTAAAACGCTAGGATTAACTCAGAACTCATTAAAAGTGCATTCTTCATTATTAGAGTGTTGTAAGTTCATAGCCTTGAATTTATGTACTCATCGTTGCAAAAACAACAAAGTGGGGATAATTGTGGGTGAATAATTAAGATTTTTTAAAAATAAGTATGCAGCATCGTAATAAATCTAGCATTTAGGAGGGAAAGCACAATTATAAAATTAACCATTCTAAAGCATTTCAGAGCTGCAATCCTGTACCCACTTCTTGGGGAATAAGCCCCGTTAAACTTGCTTCTGAATAAGAACATACAGGATCTGCCTGCATATCATTAGTACTGTGGTCTCACTATTCTGGAATATTAGCTTCCATAATCCAATATTAGGGAAGAGAGATACCGCTGAAATTTGTCCCTTAAAAAAAAAAAAAAGTGCCAATACTTCCTTTATTGTCCTTTCCAACACAGACTATCTCCTTAGCCTAGAAGTTGCATGGAGCCTTTCCCAGAAGTCAGAACCTCTTACAGTTACATAGGCAAGAGCACCTGCAAGAGCAGTTCCGCAGTATGAAATGAACCCACCTCCATCTCTAAGTACCGCAGGCGCAACTTGTAATGCAAAACCAGTAACTGATTTTGTAACTATAATATGCTTAGCTGGTGCTGCGATTCCATTTTCCCATAAGCACTACAGATGAAAGCAGAGAGGAGGAAGTGCACAGAAAGGGCATCACAGAGCGAAATCAATTAGCTAGTTTTCTAGCTGAAGCAAATCAAAAGAGCTATGGGGAGGGGGGGAAATCAGTTAATGACAAGGAGGCACATTAAATACAGGCATGCGTAATATCTATACACGTATAACCATCGGAAACAACTCTTCTGTATACATAATACCAAGCACATTAGAAATGCATTGTGTCTTCTACCTATCAAAAACAAACATTTAAAAGGTGATTCTATTTTTAGTCAGCTCAAGGGCAATGCTGTTTGAACATCTCTCAAGGTAAGATATGGCTTGCTTTAGCGAGCAAATAAGCAGGTGACTTGCAACGCCCAAACCCACAGACATTACTATTCGTATTTGTATTTCCACCAATATTGACAAGAGTTATTAATTTCAAGATTAAAAAAAATGTTTCAGGCATAACGTCATGTTATTTAAAACTGTTCATTAAATATTGGTCCAGTCACACCTCAAAGTCTATTTTGATATGAGACTCTCAACACTCTTAACAGCTATAGCTTTTTAAAGAAGGAAGGAAGGAATTCCTTTTAATTTACTAAGCTACAAAATATTTATAGAAATCATTCCGTTGTCTTTCTTACGTCTTATACAGCCTCAAAAGCCTGACAATAATTAGCAGGGTTCTGGTTTTTACAATTTTATCTTTATATTGTACTTAATAAAAAGTGGCATATTTGACTTCAAACCCAAAACTGCACATGCTAAATTTGGCCCAGTAAAAAGGGGTTGTGTTGGGGGGTGGGACAATGAATATCATAAATATTTACAATCTACTGCTACAGAGGCAACACTTGGGCATTGCACTCTCTGCTTACAGAATCACAGAATTGTAGAGCTTGAAGGAACCCAAAGGATCATCTAAGTCAAACACTTTGCAGTGCAGGAATCACAGCTAAATGATCCCTGCCTTGTTAGAATGTCCTGCCCAGTAAGTAGCAGCAAAAGTATTAGGCCTTGTCCACCACAGAGTAGAATTCTCTCAGCTTTGCTTGAAACGTTTTGGCAAAAATCTTAGTGCTTCCTACTAATCTGCCAAGTTTCCCAATTAAACACAGAGAGAATGATTAAGATGCAGTCTTATCAATGCCTTTTTCAATCAAAAGTTATTTATGTTCTGAACTCGAATTCCTACTGACATCTGAGAGAAGGAAAAACCCTACTTAAGAGGTATTTGCTGTGTTTCAGTTCCATTGCATCCAAATCCTACTCAAAACATTCCGGTATTCATTCTGTAATTGTGCCACGTTTTAAATCAATCACTCGTATGAACTATTATCAAGTACTCTGCATGTTCCTGGTATTTTCTCTAGGGTTGAGTAGCAGGAAAACAACGATCAGAATTGGTATTACTGTGTTATATCCAGAGTATCCCTTTCACAAATGGATGAGCTCCATCCTTTTGCAATCTTGATTTATATGTATGTAATGTATTTTTAATTTTTAAAGTAATTTTTAATCTTTTGTTGGAAGCCGCCCAGAGTGGCTGGGGAAACCCAGCCAGATGGGCGGGGTAGAAATAATAAATTATAATTATTATTATTGGCATTCCCACCCCTTTTCCCTTCTTGATTTACATTCCAAGATTCCACTCCCTTCCGGCACCAGAGGCTGAGATTGAATGCTTTCATTTTTGGAAAAACAACAACACCCAAACTATAGTATACAGTGGTACCTCGGGTTACATACGCTTCAGGTTACAGACTCCGCTAACCCAGAAATATTGCTTCAGGTTAAGAACTTTGCTTCAGGATAAGAACAGAAATCGGGCTCCAGCGGCGCAGCAGCAGCAGGAGGAGGCCCTATTAGCTAAAGTGGTGCTTCAGGTTAAGAACAGTTTCAGGTTAAGAACGGACCTCCGGAACGAATTAAGTACTTAACCTGAGGTACCACTGTACTCTAATCAGGGAAACTGTTGTTTATTCTGAGGCCCAGTTTGGACAAAACATTAAACCATGATTTAGCCTTAGAGAAACAGATCCTACTTGAGTGCTTCCTATCCTCTCTCCTCCGGCACAG
The DNA here is from genome assembly GCF_964270895.1 of Podarcis filfolensis. Taxonomy (NCBI): domain Eukaryota; kingdom Metazoa; phylum Chordata; class Lepidosauria; order Squamata; family Lacertidae; genus Podarcis; species Podarcis filfolensis. The sequence continues at coordinate 100,682,711 of NC_139606.1, forward strand.
CCATGAGAAGATTGGAATCACCCCCACCTCCCTTCCTAGTTTAAGTTAGTTTGTAACAATGTCCAAACTGGGAAATGCCATTTGTTTTAAACTATGGTTTATAGAAACAAGCCAAGGACAAGATCAGAGACCACAATTCACTCTTGGCCTGTTTCAATAAACCACAGCTTAAACTAACCACAGTTTTGTCCTGTTGTGCATAATCACAAACCGTGGTTCGTCAAAGCTGGGAAGCAGATCCTTTCAATCTCCTCCTTGCGGCTTCACTGGAGAATAAGGGAGGAGAGAGTACTTAAGCAGCTTGTTCCTTTCACTAAACTATGGCCTGAATTAACTGTGGTTTATTCAAACGAAACAGGATCTAAAGCCATGGTGGAAGGTGTCAGGCTCCTCTCAATGCACACAGAAGATGAGGAAAGGGGAGTACATGACCTTAAACCAAAGCCTCCATAGATAATATGTTTTTTCGGAATAATGCCTTTTTGAGATAACAAAGGCTATCCTCAATATTTTCTATTTCATTCCCAATTACAGTAATTACAAAGGAACAAAAACAGACTAAAAAATATAGCGAGGGGATCCTGAGCTCTCAGTTCCACTGATTAATCAGTTGGGTCCCATTTTAATCAGCCGCAACTTTTGTTTATTTTAAAACCTACTGATTAAAGCTGGCAGCCCTAAGTAAAGCCGAGTCCCACCATCTACCCTGTGGCCAAGATGGAAATATATTTTCATGATGTGAGAATATCCTAGGGCTTTGCTTAAAGCAAAGAACAGATTACTCTGTATGAATTCACAATCAATCAGAACTTGCCAAAATTGGCAGGCAGAATTTCCACAGAAAGCCATTTCTGATGATCAGGAAACAGCAACAAAATGGAATCCCTCTAGTGGATTGCTCATATTCTTACTTTCACAGTTAATATATTTCTCTCAGTTACTTCTTTTCATCAAAAGCATGCCTATTTCGCTAAAAATTACTAGCAAAGGACACCCTAACCCTCCATTCAAAGATTTTTAAAGGTTATAAGGATTAATCTACAATGTATTTTACAATTAAACTACCAGGATAAAATGTGCTTTTAATAACACGGTGAATGACTGATAAAAAGTCTTCTAATTTAACTTTGGAGTATTCTGACCGCACAGAAGATTGAGATTTGTTCTTCTAAACATTTAATCTGACTCACGTTGTGTAAATTACTTCAGCATAGCCAAGCCAAGTGTAACTCAACTCCCACTAAATGGAAAATTCCACTTAGGCTTTGAATGCTTTCAATTCAGCTTAATTAGATTTTTTACAAGCCAATGCTGTATTGTTTGAGGTGCAAGGCTGAACATATTCTCAGTGCTTGAATATATATATATATATCAGTCTCAACACCCATGGATCAATAAATACTTGGTTCTGTTTGTACAGGTCTACCATAGCTTTACAATTTAACTATAACCAGAAGCAAGTAATTGCTGGCCAGCATAAAAGGAAAGGCTCCCTTGCCTTTGCATGTGATCAAGAAGCTTGTACAGAATCCACACAACAGAACATAATTGTTTTAATTTTGTTTTTAAGGCAATTAAACCAAACGTTTTGGTTCAATGCAGAAATACACAGCTTTTACAAGATGTAAATGGGCCACAGGTGTATTTGCTATTGTGCACACCAAACCATTCTCTTTCTCTCTCTTAAAAAAAATTACATTTATGTTCTGCTCATACATATGAGTGGCAGCAGTCTTACATCCACAAGATCAACTGGGTTCACACCTGCTTTTCTTTAGCAGTGCTGCAGCTTCAGGTGTTTGCAGACTGGACCCCAACCACTTCCCTTCCACAGAAGAAAATGGCTGCAGCCTCAGAAAGACACAGGAGAAAAATAAAATCCACGTATCTCCTTCCTCCAATATTTAATATGTAAGGTGTTCTACACAAGTTATCTCTACTTTTCTCATACAAATAGAACACTAATTACTAGATCACGTAAAAATGTGAAGACACTAGCGGGATTGAAATAAATCCTGCAACTAAATGTAAGACATTTTATAACTTTCTAGACCAAAGAGACAGAGTTGACTATAAGGACATAAAGGTCAGAAGTGGAGGTTTTAAAGTGCGATATAAAGACTTGAAAACAAAAAACCAGTTGAAGGGATAGAAGGAAGTCACGAGCTTGGCACAGCAAAGAGTATTTTTATTTGCTATTGTAATGTTGGAAATATTGTGTTAAAAAATTAATTAATAAAAATTATATGTTAAAAAAACAACACTGTACTAGATCCCATGTGGAATAACAAATGTGGTAGGTGAACTAAGGAAGACACTTTTTTGAATTAACAATTGAAATAGCATTACCAGGTACCTTGAAGTTATTTGTGAAGTGAAATGTACAACTTACCTCAAAATAAACGGAGCGAAGGGTGCCATATTAAGGGCAGAATATGTGCCATCCATCGGTGATGGATACAGCTTCCCCAAAATCAAAAGCAAAAGAAATAAGCTCGGGTGCAGCTTAAACTCACCCGTCCCACTACAATTAAAAAAAAAAAAAAATGTTGTTAAGATCATTAAACATATCCATGAAAATATTTGCCTAAGTCTACAACTATTTGACAATATGCTAGATGTTGCTATAGATTAGGGGTTGGCAAAGTTTTTGTGGCTTGGGCCGGTTCACGGTCCCACAGACGCCGCAGTGGGCCGGAGTGCAGGAGCTTCCTGTAGCCAATGGGAAGCCGGCCAGCGTGAAGGAAGGCGGTCCCTGCTCTGCTCCACACCGGTTTAGCGCGGCGCACGGGAGCCGACTGAGCGGGTGGCGGGGGTCCCCAGGTGGGCAGCGGAGGTCCATGGGCTGGTTAAAAGACCCCCTTGGGCTGCTTGTGGCCCATGGGCCTTAGGTTGCTGACCCCTGCTATAGGATGTTGAAGGACTCTGGGTTATAGCTAGCTAAGTCATCTTCCAAACAGAAACACTTGAGACTAACAAACATAAGTTAGTAATGCCCATTGATTTTAATGGGTCTAACTGGGAGTATGACTTAGGAGGCAGTTTCAAATCATAGCAGGCAATGGCAGAGCTTAATGAAATGGCAGAGCTACTGCCACATCCACAGGCCTGCTACTTGAGCCAGCCATGAGATATGGCAGGGGCAGGTCCAGCCTCAGTGCCAGATTTACATATAAGCTTAACAAGCTATAGCTTAGGGCCCCATTCTCTTGGGGGCCCCAAAAAAATTTAAAGAGAAAAAAAACCACTGGGTGTACATTTCCAAAATATAAGATTAAAAACAAATAAAATAAAACCTACATACAGCAACAGTATTTTGCGTTGTATATGGACCTATTAGGTTCATAAATTACCATATAGCACATGGATAGGCAAACTAAGGCCCGGGGGCTGGATCCGGCCCAATCGCCTTCTAAATCCGGCCAGCGGACGGTCCAGGAATCAGCATGTTTTTACATGAGTAGAATGTGTGCTTTTATTTAAAATGCATCTCTGGATTATTTGTGGGGTGTAGGAATTTGTTCACTCCCCCCCCCCCAAAAAAAATATAGTCTGCCCCCCCACAAGGTCTGAGGGACAGTGGGCCGGCCCCCTGCTGAAAAAGTTTGCTGACCCCTGATATAGCATATATTCAACACAAAAAACAGTGACGATTTGTTGTTAACAAAGGACAGCTGGGCATATAAAGGGCCCCATTACCTTCAGTAGCTTAGGGTCTCATCAAACCTAAATCCGGCCCTGTCCAGACCCATCCCTGAAACACCGCAGGGGTATCAACTGCAGTAGCTTCCACCTGCCTGCCATTTGGATGGGCATATTGGGTCAGTCCTGACTGGCATGTCCTCCCTGTTGCCAGTGGAGATCCCCTGATGGCAGAGGCCAATGGATCTTGGAAGGGCTTGGGGAAGTGGCCTCTCCACATCACCCAAACTCCCTTCAGCATGGCTGATTGGTGGTTTCGATTGCTCCACTAGGTAGACGCAACTCTTAAATGATTAAAAACATTGCAGACATTTCCTCTTTCATGCAAGTGTTATTAGTTGACTACAACTCTTTAACCATTTAATTTTGTTCACTTAAGTTATGAGAAACAGCTAATGCTTAATGCTCCATTTTTTTAGACAACCAATGCAGACCATAATGCTTTACTTCTGTATGCTTCCCCCACAATACATCTTTTCCTTTTTTGCTGCGTATAAACCCCAACCATAAGCATAAAAAAAAATTCTCAAATTACCTGGAGAAAAAATTAATGAATACAAAGCTGGCCTGCAAAATAATTTGTATGAAATGGAGTGGCTTGTATGTACATAAATATCACTCAGATTAATGTGTAACCAGTTTGGTTTTGGCTGTAGTAAAACAAAAACAAAAACTGCAAAAAAAATAAATTAAAAAATGCTGATGGGTAATTCCGAAGAGACTTTGAATTGAGAGTGCAATTTTTTTTATTATTTTTCTCAGTATACGGACAGCTAGAACAGAATGTTTTTAACTTTGACTATTTCAGCTGTGTATTGTATTAATTATGATGTTGTGACCTGCCCTGGGGTCCCTGATGAAGGCTGGGCTATAAATAAACTAATAGCAACAACAGCCTACTTAAAAACACATAGACAGCACTTCTCCAAATCTGTTTTCTGCTCCAACACTGAAAGCCTAAACATTTGACAATGGGTTCAATGGACAATTGACAATGATAACAATGGATTCTTCTTACCTGTCCACTGTGCTAGCTACAGCTTCCAACTGGCTGAGCAAGAACGGATAAAGGTTTGGAAACCGAGTGAAGAACTCCCTCCCTGTCATTCTGTAGAAGAAGAAAAAGATTTTCCAACACACAGTTGCATGGAAGTTTCAAGACTATTTACATAAGACTTACGTGTAATTATGTACAACCCAAATAATTTCATTTTCTGTGCCATTTATGTACCACAAGATGGGCAAGCATCTTTTTTTTTTAATCAGCCAATGCAAAATAGGCAGGTCACAAAACCAGACTTCCTAAAAGCAGCTTTTAAACAACATGTTATACTTAAAGCTTCATAAGCATGTCCTTTTTCAAAAATACAAACAGATCTCATATCCCACTGATTTATTTATTTCTAATGTCATAGTAGCCATTATTTTGATAAGGTAAATCCAAGAGTTAAGGAGGGAAATGCGATAGCAAAACCATCAGAAAAAAACACAACGTTTTCCATTTAAAATGGTTTTTCAAATAAACACTGAATGCCTATCCTATGCACATTGATGTTTTTATTGTATGACACCTTATTATATTTTATATGAGTGTGCTGTTTATAAATATTTAAATAAAATAAATAATAAAAAAGCTTCCATATTTCAGGTCAAGGAACTAATCTAAAAACAGTCTTATACCTACAGTTCCTTTAATATTTATTAATGAAAATAAGTAAGGTTTTAACGTATGAGTAAATCACCACATGGCAAATACCAGCCAAGATTCTTCCAGTGCTCAGCTAAGACAACATGCCTTAACCACAAAGCGCTGGCCAAATATTGCAAAACGGATCAAAACAAATATTTTAAATGAAGCAAGCACAGAAAGCTTCCACAAGGGCACAAAAAGGTAGGAACCGTAACCTGTTCAATACTACAAGCATACTGGCAGAGGCCTGGCTCAGAGTTCCGTTTACTATATTTTTCACCTATTTTAATGTCCGAGGAGAACTGGTTAAAGCCAATTTTGTTATTCATAGCTGAAGATCTCCACGATATAACATTTAAGAAAACCAAAGCCCTACATTACAGACTCCCATGAGAGGTGGTGGACTCTCCTTCCTTGGAGGTTTTTAAGCAGAGGTTGGATGGCCGTCTGTCATGGATGCTTTAGCTGAAATTCCTCCATTGCAGGGGGTTGGACTAGATCAGGGGTCAGCAAACTTTTTCATCAGAGGGCCAGTCCACTGTCCCTCAGACCTTGTGGGGGGCTGGACTATATGGGGGGGGGAATAATGAATTCCTATGCCCCACAAATAACCCAGAGATGCATTTTAAATAAAAGCACACATTCTACTCATGTAAAAACACCAGGCAGGCCCCACAAATAACCCAGAGATGCATTTTAAATAAAAGGACACATTCTACTCATGTAAAAACATGCTGATTCCTGGACGGTCCTGAGTCCGTGGGCTGGATTTAGAAGGCAATTGGGCCGGATCTGGCGCCCGGGCCTTAGTTTGCCTACCCATAGACTAGATGACTCTTGGGTCCCTTCCAACTCTATGATTCTATAAAACAGATAAAATGCAGACTGTTCTAGAAGTAGAAAGTGGAAGCAGCGGACAGTATCTACTAGCAAACAAAAATTGCAGGAAATCTCGTCTGATTATTCCCACATTTAAGGAGGACAGTAAAATCGACCCAAGGAATGACAAGGCCAGAACCAAGAAGTTATGGTTCTGTTTAAAGCAGCCCTTGATGGCACACCACCAAAATGACAGATTGGAACATCTTCCTGGGGTAGTGAAGGCCCTGAACTGACCTTGCCCATAGTTTGCCTACCCATGGACTACCCATGCATAACAGGCTCTTCCAGGGACTAGGAAGCGCTTTGCTTGGGCTGAGGCTTTGCCTGAGCAACAGTTGTCTTCCTAGCTCTTTGTCTTGGCAAAAATGGTCTTTGTAGTGTTTTACAGTGAATGTTGGTTGCAACTCCCTGACACCCTTCCTACTGCTGCCTTTGATATTTGAGATATTATAATGTAAAGTGATGAATACTAAATTGCACGGAGCAGTACTTGGAAGAGTTAATCATTGTAGGAGAGACCATCGGTCTTACAGAGGGAGCATGTGAAGAAGAACCCCTTGTTGCAAGCTTGTGTTATTAACAAGATGGCCGACTGCTTTCGGCCTAAATTGTGTTTCTAACTGGAAACCTGAGGACGTGTCTGAATTTCCAGCAAAGCCTTTTCCAACCTAGTGCACTCCTCATGTTTTGGACCACAACTCCCATCAGCCAACACATGGCAAAGGCTGCTCTAGCGCAAGGGAACTATTATTAAAGATCAAGGCTTCAAACCTGCAGCATTTGAGCAAGAACAGCCAAACACTGACTCGACAGTGTTGCACAATCCCAGCCTCACACCTGTGACAAACATGGCAGGTTAGGTCATGCCGACCTCTGACAAACACGCCAAGTTTGATCATGTCTTCAATAAGTTGCTGAGTATTTTAAATTGGATATTGCAGACAGCACTCTCAACTTCTGCCTGCAAAGTACAAGATGATCGGAGATAAAATATTAATCTTAAATATAGTGCATTTCAAACATTCTTCTAATCAAGTCCTCATCTTTCAAACATATGATAGCCATGGAAGTTTTGGTTAAGGCAGGTGTGCAAAATATTATAAATTTATATAGTGCTGTACTGTGTTTTTAATATTCGGTTGGGAGCCGCCCAGAGTGGCTGGGGAAACCCAGCCAAATGGGCGGCGTATAAATAAATAAATTATTATCATTATTATTATTACTATTATTATTATTATCCGAATTATTATTTCACATCCCATAATTTCACGGCTGATTTTAAACAGGGGTTGGTTCCATAAGTCATTTTCTATAGTGCTATAGTAACAAGAGGTGGTTTAAATTCAGAGAGGCCTCCAGGTTTCAGGCACTGAATAACATTTCTCTGGGAGAACAACAGAATAATGCTTTTGAATTGGTACCTGTCACTGAAAGAGGAGTTTTTCTGTTAGCGTAATTTCCTAATCTAATTAGGAAATTATTCTGGGAGGTAACTGAAGGACCACCAACTCCAATTTACCAATCTTACAACTTGGCAGCGCCCACCAAAAAGGGACATAACATTCTCCAGCTAGGCCGATCAAGTTTACAACTAGGATCAAGAATAGGCTTGAAGTTTAGTCATAATGACATTGGGATTTGTAATTTGGTATCCTGTATCAGCCATGACTCTATGCTTGCAGACTGACTGGAGAAGGCATGTCCCAGCAAAATGCACAATTCTTTCAACCTCACTACTAAGTGACCGCAGCCAGTTGCCAAGCATTCAAGATTAGACAGGAGGGCTTCTGACTAACAGGTGGCTACTTCTAGTACTAGACAGATGTTCACCCAATAAGTAAAAAGAACCGAAAGAGAAATGTGACTATACTATTACTGGTACTGCTCCCCTAAAATCTAAAGCAATACTCTGTGTGAAAAGATACAACATCAATTCTGCGGTAATTGCACACCACTTAGAAAGAGATCTACTCTACCACACTTAAAATGAACATAGAATCTCTATGCATACAAATGAAGTTGTGACAAACACAATAGTCTTCAGCACTGTATATCTTTCGCACTCCCAGTGCAAGCACAAATCTGTTGTTTTATATGCAATACACTCTGGATACGTAACTTTCAGGTTGCGAACGCGGCAAACCCGGAAGTGTATACTTCCAGGTTTTGCCACACGCGCATGCTCAGAAACGCCATGTGCGCCAAGCGCCATATCTGTCAACTTTCAGATTTGAAAATAAGGGATCAGCAGCCTCACCTGTCCCGGGGATAGTCTACGGGCTATCTAACAATCCGGGATAGCAGCGGGAAGCAACGGGAAATGGCACTGGAATAAGGAAATTTCCCGCAAAAAAAGGAAAGGTTGACAGCTATGCCACACGCATGCGCAGAAGTGCTCTATTGCGCCGTGCGTGTGCACAGGAGCGGCACCTCCAGTTATGGACTTTTCAGGTTAAGTATGGACCCCCAGAACGAATTTAATACGTATCCAGAGGGTCCACTGTATTTATATCCTAGACTCCCCCCCCAAAAAAAATCAAGATGGCAGGCGAGGGGTTATTTCATTCTACGCTCACAACAACCTTGCAAGAGGCAGAGTGACTCTCCCAAGGCTAATTATGAGCTTCAAAGCGAAGCAAATGTGAAGCCAGGGCTCCCCAGTCTAACACTCTATCCCCTAGGGCAGTTAGCCAGCAGGGTGCCCTCCCAATGTTTTGAACTAAAGCTTCCGTCTTATCCCTGACCATTGGCCATGCTGGTGGGGCTGAAGACAGCTATAGTTCAAAACATCTGGGCAGCACCAAGTTGGCTAATCCTGCTCTACAGTATCCACCGATTTCCAGTCCTCTGAACGCTTAGCTTTTCAAACAGGAAACAGGAAAATATACTGCTACTTAAAGAATACTTTCCACGTACTAAACAAGCAATCTGGACTGAAACAATCCAGAATGCTTGCAAATAACTCATTTAATTTTCGTATACCGAGATTGTCAGATAGAGAGACTACATGAAGATGACAAATTGATGGAACAAACAGTTACTGATAATATTCAGATGCGGATTTTGGCACGAGAACTACATTGAATTAAAGCCTAGAAAACCTTTAATGTTAACTGACTTTGATAGGTCACAAGATAAACATCACTCCAAAACTTGTTTACAAGAAGTGCCTAAAGATTACTTTTAACATTTCCATCTCAAGTTTTGTTAGTCCTCCTTCATATTTTCCTTTCTTGTACAACTATTCTTTTCAAAAAAAATTCCTGCACAGGCATGATGCCAGTTAAAGTTGAACAATTTAATATTTCAGAACTTAGCATTAGCAAAATCATCCACATTGGACACCTCAGTTACTAAGATTTTAATTTGGCAAAGACAAGAAAATGCATAGAGGTAATACACAGTTCCCATCCAAATATGCCACATTTATATTATATTCCCCCCACCCCCCCAAAAAAATTAAACAGGCAGAAAATGCATCAAATGGGCTAAGGGTGTCAACATCCATTTTGACAGGAGAAAGTCACTCTTATCAAGCTTTCAAAAGGTTTCTGGCAATGTTCCCCACTGAAGCCTCCTAAGGAAATTCAGGAGTCATGGAATAAGAGAAAATATTAAGCGACGGTAAACAGTGGAAAACTGAATGAAGTCGTTTTCGTAGTGGGAAGAAGAAAACAGTAAACCCCATACCATAACCAGTGCTTTTAACCAATATGTTGCTCTGAGAAAACTCCCCTCAGGAGGAAATTTTCAAGAACAAATGGTGTTTATGAACATGGGATGAACCACTAGCAGCTAGGAATGTACCGTATTTTTCGCTCTATAAGACACACCAGACCATAAGACGCCCCTAGTTTTTGGAGGAGGAAAACGAGAAAAAAAATATTCTGAATCTCAGAAGCCAGAACAACAAGAGGGATCACTGCACAGCGAAAGCAGCGACCCCTCTTGCTGTTCTGGCTCCTGGGATAGCTGCGCAGCCTGCATTCACTCCATAAGACGCACACACATTTCCCCTTATTTTTTAGGATGGAAAAAGTGAGTCTTATAGAGCAAAAAATACGGTATATATGCATGCAGAATCATTTCACTTTGGCCACCCCTGAGTGTGACAAAGTAAAGAAGAGGCTGGGGAGAGGGTTCAGAAGAAGGGGGAAACGCCATGTTATGCTCTTCCTGTCCTCAACTCACTTTCCTCAGAGAAGGAGCACCTAGACTAACCAGGAATCTCTGGGTGCAGCTCAAGACTTTTTAGACTCGGGTGTGGGAGAGGGTGCAACAGTTCCTTGCACCAACAAGCCTAACAAGAAGATCACAGCCTGTGACAGAAATGTAAAGAGTGGAGCGAGACCAGGGCCAGATTTAGGTTTGATGAGGCCCTCAGCTACTGAAGGTAATGGGGCCCTTTATAGGTCCAGCTGTCCTTTGTCAGCAACAAATTTTTGCTGTTTTTTGTGTTGAATATATGCTACATGGTAATTTATGGACCTAATAGGTGTCTAAAGCCATTTGCACATAACAAAATATGTATTTTATCAAAGTAATTGTTGAACTGAAATACAATTAAGAGGGCTAAACGCACCTCTAGCTGTCCTTGCTAAATTGTTCTCTGTTACATGACCATAGCTTCCCATAAGAAATCATCAATTGTCACGCTGTTTTGTATGCGCATATCAGTTCACCAAGGCCATGCATCGCAGGTCATCCGATTAAGCTGTTTATCGTATTTTATATTTTTCAGAAGAAAGGATACTTTCATGACCTTGATCCCTGGGGCATATTAGGTGTAACGCTGTATGCATAATTCGTGAATCAGCTGTTCCATTTCTCAGTGACAAAAGCGTTAGTCAGGAAAAAAGGGCAGCCAATTTGAAAGGGGCGGGTTGTTGTTGTCTTTTAAGAGGCAGCTGTCCTTGCAGAGCCCTAAAGGTGCATTTTCCCGCCAAATATCCACAGAGATGCCAAATGGCAATCTCACAGAGACATAAATTAGCTAATAAAATAATAGGATACAATACTAATCCAATACCAGGACTGAATTAAGGATGTCCACAACCACATTGTCTTTTTGCCTGCCCACAACTGTCAGCTTAGATCATACAGCTCTTTTTAAAAAATATACAGTGGTACCTTGGTTCTCAAACTTAATCCGTTCCAGAAGCCCGTTCCAAAACCAAAGCGTTCCAAAACCAAGGTGCGCTTTCCCAGAGAAAGTAATGCAAAATGGACTAATCCGTTCCAGACTTTTAAAAACAACCCCTAAAACATGAATCTTACTATCTAACGAGACCATTGATCCATAAAATGAAAGCAATAATCAATGTACTGCAGTCACACAATCAATCAGTAGCTGAACTGGTTTCCACACAGTCACAAAAACAAAATGAAAAGAGCCACAAAAACAAAAAAGCAAAATAAATAGCGAAAACAGACAGACCTCAGTGTAACACTCAAGACAGAAGTGCGGCACTCAAAACGGAAATGTAACATTCAAAACGGAAGCGTGGCACTCAAAATGGAGCATGTTCAGCTTCCGAAAAAAGTTTGCAAACCGGAACACTTACTTCCAGGTTTGCAGTGTTTGGGTTCCAAGTTGTTTGAGTACCAAGGCATTTGAGAACCAAGGTACCACTGTGTGTGTGTGTGTGTGTGTGTGTGTGTGTGTGTACTTTATCAACGCATTCTGTGTTACAGTCATACATAGGATAATAAGAAAGAAAGGCATACAGCTCATTCAATTCATCTTCCGAAGGCCTGCAATGACAAGGAAAACGCAATCTGATCTAAGGGTAGAAGTCTCATACTACCCACCATAGGCAGAATATAATATCAGCCTACAAACCATTTACTCCAGGCAAGGTTGATGGCCCTCAGCAACAGGTGAGGAGGAGTTGTTGTTTATGAGTATCTTGAACAAAAAAGTAAAGGAAACTACATTGACCCAAAAGAAAACCCAAAACCTAGCCAGGCAATATCTTTATTAGATCTCTTTATGAAACCAGATGTTAAACAAAACAGAGGAGAGGGGAAGCTGGCTTGACGCTGAATCTATGGAGTCTGCATTTAGTCACAGTCTTAAAATGGAGTGTAGGGGGAGCCAGCAGGATTAATTTGAATTGCCTCCAGTCTACTAGGTGCTATACCATGAAGGGGAAGATGCGGGAGGCTAACTGTGTTAAATAATACTCATCAGGTCAGTTGGATAATGGGTTAAAACTAACCAGTATGAAAGAAGAGATGAAGTTAGGAAGGATCGGTAAAGCTTTTTACATAAACCGGCAATTTATTGTTTAATCAGTTCCCGGTTATCTGAAAAGTACAGTAAACCTCCAACCTATGCACATTTAATTTTGTGCATTAAGCTTTAAATGCATGGCAAAAACATTAATATAAAGGGGGTGCAAAGAGGGCAGGACTCTGGGAAAAATGACTTTGGCAATCCCACCCGCAATTCAACCCCAATGGATTTGGAAGACATGTGATTTTGGCTTAAGGCGCAACCCCCTACATAAATTGTGGGTTTACTGTACCTTAAAGCCACATAGTATCTCAGTATTTCGATTAGGCCACAGCTAATCCTTACCTGGAGCAAAAAGAGCTTTTAAACTCTCAGCCTTGCTTCTCAATAGGGATGTTCTCGTGGGAGAATCTGACTTCTCACAAGAGCATCCCCACCTTAACTGTGTATAGTTGGAATTTCAGAAGTTAAATGCAAGAAAATGTGGATGTACTGTAATAGTATTAATTAGATTTATATACAGTGGAACCTCGGTTTTCAAACGTAATCTGTTCTGGAAGTCCATTCAACTTCTGAAACGTTCGAAAACCAAGGATCAAAGGGCTGTCAACAAATTTGATGGGGAAAATTGAGAAACATGCCTCGGAAGCCATTCGACTTCCGAAGCACGTTCAAAAACCGAAGCATTCAGTTACGGTTTTTTGGTGTTCGGCTTCCGAAACGTTTGGCAACTGAAATGTTCAAAAGGCGAGGTTTGGCTGTACTGCCCTTCGTCACAACATAAAACACAAATGACAACCCATAACGTAGTTTAACGATCAAACGAGTCATATAGATGCTGTAATAAGTAATCTTTAATAAAATGCAACAACAACAGCACAAAACAGTCCATAATTACAGAACCTTGACTCTATCTAAAAGTATTTCTTAATCCTGTCTCCCATGGAAAATCACAGACCCTTCCAGCTCTCACTTATAAATTTTCTCTTCATCTTATCCGTCCCTCACGGTGCTTGCGGTAGGAGGAATCTTCAGTATTTAAATTCATTAGCAAGCTGTTTGCCTGTCCTTTATTTTGCTCACCTTTCTTCCCTATAATGGATGTGAACATACTCAATCAACTTTGATGGGTTGTTTAATTTTAAGCAGAACTCTAAAGAATTTTTTTAAAAGTATAGTCTACTCCTCTGACCATTATCTTGTGCCAGCACTAACAAGGTTGATACTGCTTTCATCTTTTTTTCAGCCAAAGTTGAAAAACCTGGCAAAACCTTCATTACCTGTTAAGGATGCACCAACACCAGGAGTTAAGAAAGCAGAGTTCTGTCGAAACAAATATTCCAGCCTGAAATCAGAGTGCTAAAGAGACATGTTTGAAAAAGGAACCAGGGAGTGTTTGTTGCAAAGAGTGCTCTCTGCTTTCTTAAAGGAGAATTCATTATTCCTTACAGCATCTGCAGGCCATTAGCCACTGATGTTTCTGTAAAAGAATACCCTACACTAAAGAGAATGAACTTCTTGGGGCTTTTAATGCACAGCTGAAATATGTGTTTAATCCAAAAATGGAGGGAGGGGAGGAGGTGACCCCATGTCAATAATTTAATGGCAAAACTTTTGGGGGGAGGAAGGGGGTCAATGCCACTTAGATGCATGATTCACTAAATATGAGACTCCACACTGTTTCATCACATACATTACTTGATTAAGATGACTTTCAAGCAAAGTATACACTGCTTTCACTGAAAAACAGTGTGTCTGAGTTGACTAGAAGTGACCACAAAATTCTGTATTTACTAAACCGTGAGGAGTTCATTAATACCTTTGAGTAATTACTTGATACTGCAGTTAACAAGTGATGAAAAATATGTTTGAACTTGCCCTCAAAGTGAATAATATTCTCATAAATCATATGAAAGGCCAAAACAAAGTAATCAGAATACTACAATATTCACATGACCCAATTCACAGCATTCTCAAGTTCAATAGGTTTTACCCTTCTTTTAAAATAAGATTTACCAGGGTGGCTTACATAGAATAAAATATAGTTGAAAGGGCATAACAAATGTACAGGAAGATTTGTTGAAGAGCAAGAAGGGACAAACTGAACTGAAATACAAGAGAGTTGTGACAAACCAACTAGATTTCACAATTAGATATTGTGAAACATTTCAAAGGCACCAAAGGGGCACTTCATTAGTTTAGGACTGTGCTGAGAGATTCTAGTCCTTATTAATCAGGTATAAAAGATAACAAACACAGCCACTTCCAAGTTTCCTGGAGGGGGATTCACAGCAATTTCATACCCACCACCTGAGGGATCTAAATTGGGACGTTCATTCTTTGCTCAGCTGCTGTGGCGTGAGTCAGCTGACTCCCACCAGAGCAACCAACCAAAAGGTGAGACATTCCAGGAGCCAATCAGAAGCTGGAATGCCCTCTGTAATTCCAGGATATACTGCTTAAATTAAGGCGGTTGACTAGTAGGCAATTTTAAATCCAATGATACTTACACTGCTAAAATCCAGTTAGGATTCCGCTGAACATAACTGTGAAATATATCTTCATTTCAGGAGTTAATACCTCTATTTTCTCTTTTTATGCAAGTTCACAAGAGCAACTTAATATTTATTTAATTTTTTAAAAAAATGGCAAGGCAATGAGAGAAAGGGAGCTAAAAGGCTAATTAAGCATTACTGAATGCAAAAAGATTGATAAATGTACCATTTGTTTTGCAAGGAACAACATACTTAAATATCAGAAAGCAAGCAACATTGCTTAAGTTCACCGACTTGGGAAAACATTCTTTTATGCTGCATAGTTCAAAAATAAATACTTTAGGGAAACAGAGAGCAAGCCATTATACCTTGGTTTTCATTTTCTTTCAGATAGAAACTGCTAGAGCAAACATTCCTACTAGTTTACGTTGCCTGTGTTTTTACGAAGTTAATAACCGAACTGTCAGTCAAGGCCTATATAAATACAGTAGTTGAATGCTTTCTGCTTTAGAAGCACTCTTATTTACAAGAGCAGCCCGCCAAGATTTTGAAATGACTGCATGGTCTGTTTGCTTTGATCTCTTTTATGCCTCAGTCTCTCAGTACCTGTTAGTTTGCTATTTATGATACCTTTGTGTATTTAGGCATGAGAAGAGCAACTGTGGGAAGCCAGCACTTCTTAAGAAATCAGTGATGTGAGGGGGTGCATCAGATGATAAGCAGGAATTTTATTTTACTTTTTTAAAAAAAACAAAAAACCTCAAGGTAGTCATTTGTGAATGCAAAGAGACTGACAGGTGTTACATTACCAAGGTGGGGGAGCACAAAGGCGTTATTTAAGCATACATCAGCTTTGTGACTGTACACTCACACTGTATTTACCTATTGTTCAAGAAGTTTTCAGGATATCCCAAACTAATCTCAGCTCATTTACTGCCTTTGATTACTGCCTTGGAGGATTACCAGAGCCCTACCACAAAATGATTCACTCGTTAGCCTTTTGAAAGAACCTTCTCCCACGACTGAAGGAGGAATGAAGAACAATTGCAGCATGCCTGTTTTGTGTACGTAATGCAGTGAGTCTACCTTGCATTCCTCTCCCAAGCAGATCAAACAGCAGTCGTGCCCAGACCTAGGAAGCTTCCCCCTGCACAAACAGGAGACCCAAGGTACCACTGACATGTGGGCAGCAAAGAAGGAAAAATGTAACTGGAAAACACAGTAAAGAGCAATGTGGCGGTGGGGGAGGGGGAAGGGGATGGAGGTGTTTTTCCTGCTGAACAGCTGACAGAAGATGACTGAAAACTATATACAGTGGTACCACAGGTTAAGTACTTAATTCATTCCGGAGGTCCGTTCTTAACCTGAAACTGTTCTTATCCTGAAGCACCACTTTAGCTAATGGGGCCTCCTGCTGCCATGCCGCCGGAGCACGATTTCTGTTCTCATCCTGAAGCAAAGTTCTTAACCTGAAGCACTATTTCTGGGTTAGCGGAGTCTATAATCTGAAGCGTATGTAACCTGAAGCATATGTAACCCGAGGTACCACTGTAATGTCCCTCCATTGCTGCTAATAGGGCAGCTGGAAGAAAGCACAGGAGACATACCTGAGGGAGCGTCTCTACTCCCATCGTCCAGCCCAGACACTGAGGTCCAGCTCTGAGGGCCTTCTGCCAGTTCCCTCACTGCGAGAAGCTAGGTTACAGGGAACCAGAAAGAGAGCCTTCTTGGTAGTGGCGCCCACCCTGTGGAACGCCCTCCCATCAACTTTTAGAAGACATCTGAAGGCAACCCTGTTTAGGGAAGCATTTAATGCCTGATGTTTTATCGTGTTTTTAATATTCTGTTGGGAGCCACCCAGAGTGGCTGGGGAAACCCAGCCAGATGGGCAGAGTATAAGTAACACCCATCATCCTTGACCACTGGCCACGCTAGCTAGGAAAGATGGGAACTGTAGTCCAACAACACCTGGGAACCCAAGGTGGAGAAAGTCTGTTCTTGAGGAACAAGTTCTGTGTGTCACAGGTGCATTTAGCTCACTGGTACAGCACATGGTTTCATAAGCAAAAAGTTCTCAGGTTCAATTCCAGAATAGGATGGGAAAGATAGAACCACGGCTACAGTCAGTGCAAATAATTCTGAGCTAGACAGACCAATCATCGGACTCCTTGCAAGGCATTTCCCTGTTGTTTGTTGTTGTTTAGTCGTTTAGTCGTGTCCGACTCTTCGTGACCCCATGGACCAGAGCACGCCAGGCACTCCTGTCTTCCACTGCCTCCCACAGTTTGGTCAAACTCATGCTGGTAGCTTCGAGAACACTGTCCAACCATCTCGTCCTCTGACCTCCCCTTCTCCTTGTGCCCTCAATCTTTCCCAGCATCAGGGTCTTTTCCAGGGAGTCTTCTCTTCTCATGAGGTGGCCAAAGTATTGGAGCCTCAGCTTCAGGATCTGTCCTTCCAGTGAGCACTCAGGGCTGATTTCCTTCAGAATGGAGAGGTTTGATCTTCTTGCAGTCCATGGGACTCTTAAGAGTCTCCTCCAACACCATAATTCACTGCCTTGCCGTGGCGAAGGGGCTTGAATAACTCAGAGAAGCTATGAGCTATGCCGTGCAGGGCACCCAAGATGGACAGGTCATAGTGGAGAGTTTTGAGCAAACGTGATGCACCTGGAGCAGGAACCGGCAAACCACTCCAGTATCCCTGCCAAGAAAACTCCATGGACAAAGACAACTGGCATTTCCCTACGTTTCCACATTTCTTGCGAAGAGGGCAGAGAACCATACTGAATAAAGTGTGTTACGCTACTGAACCATTACCGTCCCTTTGGTAAATTAGGTGTCTAACAGTCACCATAAAAAGCTCTACCTCTTAAAGTAGTCCCTGAGAATGTGCTGTCTCCAACATGCATCAAAATTGGTGCTTGAACTTGAAATAGCCTGCCTTCCTTGGCTGTACTGCCTGCTATTCAGAATTTTTATCTGATCTCTGTGGTAGCACCTAACATTATGAGAACTTGAAAGCTTTCATTTGTTAATATTTTGCATCTCATCTACGAATCTACTGCCTTTTCCAGTAAACTATTTTTAAAAGTGAGAAATCCACCACTCACTTGAAGTTCTTATTCAGCACTACAGTGGTACCTCGGGATGCGAACGGAATCCGTTCTGGAGCCCCATTCACATCCTGAAGCGAACGTAAGATGCGACTGCGCATCTGTGGGCCGCACTTCGCCGCTTCCGCACATGACGTCATTTTTTGCGGAGCACAACCCAAAAATATTCAAGCTGAAGCGTATTCATCCCGAGGTATGACTGTACTGAGGGTTTGGTCCCAGGCTATGATGCAGAAGAAGGTTAGCACTCAGGGGCAATTTTAGCATGATCTTAGGCAAGCAAGAAGAATTTACCTGTGCAATGTTGTATGCATCTCTTTCTTTAAACCCTGGTTGGTTCACCGGGGATAGAGGTTGCACTGGTGTGCTAACACGATATGCACAACATGCTACATAGAATTGCAGATTTGGAATGGTCACAAGAGTCATCTAGTCCTATCCCATGCAATGCAGGAATCTTTTTGCTCAATGTTGGGCTTGAACCCATGAACCTGAGACATTACACAAGAATGAACCACTGTGAGCCTTGGACCTGTGTGCTCTCCCCTTTTTGCTTCTGCTTTGCTTAAACACAGCTTTATATGTAATTTGAACTGAAAACCATGATTAATGCCAACTAGCTATTGCTTGGAACAAACCGGTTTTAAATAGAAAAGCAAAAACGGAAGCTCAACACAAGGCTCAGCATGGCTTCTTCTCATCACACTAAAACAGGGGAAGAAATGGAGGCAGTGAGAGATTTGACTTTCTTGGGTTCCATGATCACTGCAGATGGTGACAGCAGCCACGAAATTAAAAGACGCCTGCTTCTTGGGAGAAAAGCAATGACAAACCTAGACAGCATCTTAAAAAGCAGAGACATTACCTTGCCAACAAAGGTCCATATAGTTTAAGCTATGGTTTTCCCAGTAGTGATGTATGGAAGTGAGAGCTGGACCATAAAGAAGGCTGATCGCCGAAGAATTGATGCTTTTGAATTATGGTGCTGGAGAAGACTCTTGAGAGTCCCATGGACTGCAAGAAGATCAAACCTATCCATTCTGAAGGAAATCAGCCCTGAGCACCCCCCCAGGTGGTTTACTTCTACCAACCTTGACCATTATTCATGTTGGCTGGGGCTGATGGGAGCTGGAAGTCCAACATCATTTGGAGGGGCACGTGTTCCTTACTCATAAGTTTAACTCTGATTGAACACTTGCAAATGTGTCCCAAGTCTCATAGTGGGTACTAGTTTTTTTAAAAGTTAAAAAAACCCTGCCTATCAAACTTTTCCAACCATAGTTGAATGCATCTGATTTACACAAAGTCAGCCTTTGCAACACTGACACTTCTTTCCTTAAAATTCCACGGAGAACCTGCTCTCCCACGGATGCCTTCCATCAGCAAGCTACACTATTCAATAATTAGCAGCGCAGGAATGATTTTATCCCCTAAATTCACTTACACACACAAAGTGCTTTCTTTCTCATCAATATCATCCAAGAGACATGCAGTCACATGAATTTCTCTACAGCCTGTTTCAGAATTCTGTAGCTCATGGGAGATTGCCTTTGCGTTGTTAACTACATCATGAAAAAGGGAGAAAATCTTGGACTATCGTTAATATTCATGTTTGTGGAGGGGAGGTACCACTTTATTCAGCGATTCTGAATAAAGGAATCCTACTACAGAATAAATGATGGCAATCCGGAGAAGCTGCTTTGGCAAGAAGGGAAGAAAAAAACAAAATCAATTCCTGAATAGTCTTTCTGATCAGTACTCAAGCACTAATTGGAATTCAGAGAAATCTGCACTCAACATGCCAGTAAAAGGAAGAATCATTACTCATTCTTCAAAGCTGTAAACAGAAGATAAGTGTGTTTCAGGAAATTATAGGTACTGAAGTTCAATAGTTCAGACATTTTTTCCATCCTCATTCTGTAATGGCAACAGCAGCAGTGATCTTTATACAGGTGTCCAAAAGCATAGCTTGTTACCTGCACTTTACAAAAGTCATTCCACTAAATTTTTACACTGATAAATCAGTGGCTGACACTGAGTGTATACAGCAAATCTGTTCTCTGTACCTGTAAGGAGTAAGTTTCCAAGCAGCTATTAGTCACATCCAACACCTAAAAGTATAATGTGTGGAGTGGCCCTATGATAAATACACGGGAAGTAGGAAACCCCACTGTTGCTTGGAGTCCATATATAACAACAAGATATGGACAGGAAAATCTGCTACTCACAGCAGAGGCTGAACTTTTCTAAGTGTTATGGGTTTAACAGCAAATCCTACACTAAGTAATGAGGAACAAGGATGCTATTGAAGAAATAATCGCATTTCTTGCTGATTTGAACTGCATCTATATAAGTAGGGTTGCCATACTTCAAAAAGTGAAAATCAGGGCACAAAAGTTGTTGAGCACTTTTTTTTCAAAATCTAAAAGGAAAGAAAAGACAATTTTGGAGCTATTATTTGGCATTTCGTCAAAAAAATCAACATTTCTGACATGGGTTGCCATACTCCCGGGTTTCCCCGGACATTTTTGCCGACTTTCGGAAATTCCACCCGGACGCTAATTCCGATGTCATTTGAGAAATTTTTTTAAAAAGTAGTTAAAGTACTGTATAACAGTTCTGCTGGGAATTGGCTGGCTTGGCAAAGCTTGAAAAGCCGGACTGAGTCACCTGATGTGCAGGGAGTTTGATCCTGATAGGGCAGTGTTTTCCTGTCACCCCCTGGGCCAACTTTGACCTGTCAGTAGGACAACCCACCTGTCAAACACCTGACATCATCAGATGATTGGCAGGTGGGTGGTTCTGCCCACCTCTCAAAATTGACCTGCAGGGGTGGAGGAGAGATAATGTTCAAAAAGATTGAGAGGTTTGAGAAAGCCAAAAAGAGGACAGATGTAATGAGCCAGAGAAGAATATTATTTCTTTCTTTAGGGCAGACGGGAATGGAAGGCATTTGGGTGTAAATATGTTTTCCATCCCTTGTTTTAAATATATCTACAAGAGAAAGCGGGGGTGGGGGGGGTGTTAAAGTGGTGCAAGCTTACTGCACCTTTGGCAAGGGTTTACACTTTAAACATTTACACTTTAAACAAACCCATGAGTAAACTGAAGATTTTCAACTGGCTGGGAAGATGGGAAACTCTTTTCTTCAATGTAAAATGCAGTACCACTGCAATGGATTCTTGCAGAAGTAAGGAAAGAAAAATAATTTTCTTAAAATTGCCTGGCCTCTCATTTCTGTCAAACCATGCTGCAACATCCTCTTCTAAATGTTCAGCCTTGGATATAGAAATTAGAAGCTTAGGTCCTCAATAACCTGTGGCACAAGCTGCATCTAATTTAACAAGGCTTCCTCTATCATCGCACAATCTGGGAGATCAGACTTTCCACTCATGTCAGTGACACCTGCCCATGTAACCTAATTTTAAAACGTATCTGTGGTTGCCTATTAAGTGAAAAGGTACAGGAGGTGGATCAACACAACATCTGTGGAAATAAGATCCACTTTTATGGAAAAGTTCCTACCTTCAGGCTTCCCAGTTTGAAAATGTTGGCTCATTTAAAACGACCCAGAAAGTTACATAAAATGTACTTGACTGTAATCCAAACACAAGTACATATTGGAAACAAAGGATGCCTGAAGGAAAGCGAACTACATATCGTTGCTCTAGGTACACAGTGATTATTCTGCAGTAAAAAAAAACATGAATCAAGAGAGACATCTAGCGGTTTTTTTATTATTACAAAAGTGTCTCAGCTGCTGAACCAGAACAAATAAATATAAAATGCAGGTTTCCTCAAACCGAGATTATTGTTATAATTTCATTGTAAAGGATTAGTTCCCAAAAGTCATTCTTAAAATTAAATTAGTGTAGGCATGCAGCCTGAAGGGCTCGCACATACCCAAATAACAAAATCACCAGATTAGATTCTATTCGTGCTTATATATTATTCAGAAAATGAATTTCAGTCAGTCATGTGTTGGTTTAAATTGTACACAGTTTACCCTTGCAGCTGGCACCATTTCAGAGTTGTACATCCCTCAATCAAGAATATTATTAATTGAAAACAGGTGACAGCAGAACCTCCAGCCCATCCCTGCAGTACAGACTATTGGCTAAAGCCCATTTGGACCAAACAAGTGTGTAACTGTAAAGTTACATTGCAGCCCTTGGATGTGCTGCTCTCAGGCCCTGTGCTTCCCTTTGCTTCTCTCTGCTTCTGCCTCACTCTGGCTTTGCTACAACTCCTTGTTGACACTTCTGCCCTGTTACCCACTCCTGTCCAGAATCCATTTAAGAATTCAACCTACCACCCAGGCTACAAACCAGAATCACCACAGTTCTCTCACTTTCAGAATCAGCTCACATATTCCTGGCCCATTCTGCAAAGGCTCACGAGAAAAGACCCAGGCCCTTCGCCTTTTCTGAAGCGAGACTCCAGATACATGAAATTTGAATTATGAAAGGGTTCAAGGCATTTAAAGGCGTCAGGAAATACATGTAGAACAATCACAAGACAATGAATTGCGGGGGTAAAACCCCTCAATGTGTACTCTTCCATTTATGAAACAAAATTAAATAAAAAAAATCCTTCCAGTAGCACCTTAGAGACGGAATTTGTTATTGATATGAGCTTTCGTGCGCACGCACACTTCTTCAGATACTTCATCAGATTCTTCAGTGTGCATGCATACGAAAGCTCATACCAATAACAAACTTAGTTGGTCTCTAAGGTGCTACTGGAAGGATTTTTTAAATTTTGTTTCAACTACGGCAGACCAACACGGCTACCTACCTATATCTTCCATTTATAAACATATCCAAATCCTGCTTCTTATGCTTAGAGCTTTGTACATCCTTTTAAGATAATGGAACGGTAGCATTTGTGAAATGAGGGCTGCAATCCTATGCATACTTTGTTGCTGTTTAGTCATTTAGTCGTGTCCGACTCTTCGTGACCCCATGGACCAGAGCACGCCAGGCACTTCTGTCTTCCACTAAGCTAAACCAAATAAACCTGGGGTGGTTTCTGTGCAAGCAGGTTTAGGACCGTGTTTTAAAAGTTATACAGCTAAATCTAAATTAGCCCCATGTTGCACAAATGTCTGAAGTATACTTTGTGAGGGAAATGAAGAAAAGAAAAAGCAACAGCTTAGCAGGCCGGGAATAGTAAAATAACTGCAAACATTAGCCGAGAGCACCATTTTACACCCAAATTAAGAATCATAGACTTTAGTCCAACCCCCTGAAATGCAGGAATCTTTTGCCCAATGTGGGGCTCAAATCCATGACCCTGAGATTAAGATCATCATGTTCTCGCTGTCATAATATTATTATTTTTTAACACAGTTTAATTATTGGTATCAGATGATAACAATAAATTTCATATAAATTCATCAAAAATAAGGGACCTTTCTCAAGTTTCTTTTTGGTCATAGAATATTTTATAGCAGTGGTGGGGTACATATGACCCTCCAAATAATATTGGACTACAACTCCCATTATCTCTGAACCACACTGACTAGGGAGTATACGAGTTGGATTCCAACAACATCTGGACGGCTGCAGGTTCCCCAACCCTGTTTTACAAGGAGAGCATCCATGTACCATACCTGTTTTTCTTTGAGTTCTCATCCTTTCCTCTTTTAACCCCAAATATTCTTGTGATCAATGTACTAAAGAGAAGAGTAGATGAATTTCTTACCTATCAAGCAACATAAAGGCAAGTGTTAAATGACATCCCAATTTTTCCTATATCTTTTCATTATGCCTAAGTAGATGGAAAAAAGCACAAATAAGGGAAAAGAGCTTCATTTTTAAAACATAAGGTCAATTTCAACTTATACTTATATTTACACTGGAATTAGACCTGTGGTTCCCAACATTGGGCACAAGCCCCACAGAATGAGTTATTAACCGTAATTTTATTTGCATTTCTTATGGTTCTAGGGGTCTCATATACAGTATATTGCGACATACACATTTTTTTTATCTCGAGGTGAGCTCAAATTGTATTTTGAATTTGTTAGGTACCTTTATTTTATTATATAGTAATTAAAATTATCAAAGTATTACATAAAAAGCTTCCATTAAAATTATTTTATATTTATGCATTTCAGTTCTCTATTATATGTTTTGGAACTTTATTTGCTATTTTTCCATATCACTTCATATTATCATTACTACTATTAACAATTAGAGATTTCTTCCTCAGTACTTCCAACTGTCCTTTTCTTTTATTTTTCTCTTTCATGGGTGCCATGTTCTTTGGAAGCTTGTTTAGACCAAGCTAATGGCCTTTTAGGCTTCCTCCATGTGAATAAGAGTTCACTTTTTGAATAATAAGAATTATATGTCATGGGGGGGAGGGGGAATGGCATCAGGATTTTAGAGATGCTTAGGTGGGGCATGGCCCAAAAAAGGTTAGGAACCACTGAGTTAGACAAACCACAAGCCCAGATTCAGAAGACATGATAAGCCAAAACATGGCTCAAAGGCCAGCAGAAACTCCAGCCGGACCAGAGGAGGAAGAGCGGTCAAGATCTCCTCTGAGAGAACCTGCATGCTCACATGTTCTCCCTAAATCATGGTTTGGCACAGCATTACCCAAAAACTAAGTCATAATGTTATTTAGGGACCGGTTACTAAGGTGTTTGGGGACACGGGTGGCACTGTGGGTTAAACCACAGAGCCTACGACTTGCCGATCAGAAGGTCGGCGGTTGGAATCCCCGCGATGGGGTGAGCTCCCGTTGCTCAGTCCCTGCTCCTGCCAACCTAGCAGTTCGAAAGCACCTCAAAGTGCAAGTAGATAAATAGGTACTGCTCCAGCGGGAAGGTAAACGGCATTTCTGTGCGCTGCTCTGGTTCGCCAGAAGCGGCTTAGTCATGCTGGCCACATGACTCGGAAGCTGTATGCCGGCTCCCTCAGCCAATAAAGCGAGATGAGCGCTGCAACCCCAGAGTCGGCCACGACTGGACCTAACGGTCAGGGGTCCCTTTACATTTACCTTTACCTTTTACTAAAGTGTTTAAACTGTATTACTTGGGGGGGGGGGACTGAACTTGCGGCATTACATTTTAACTGACCACACCCACAGAAACATTGTTCTACTTTTAGACCCACTGAAATTAATGAACAATAACAGAGTAGAAGTTAGATCAGGGTTCCCAAACGTGGGTCTCCAGATGTTGTTGGACTACAACTCCCATTACCCCTGGCTAGCAGGACAGGGATTATGGGAATTACAGTCCAAAAACAGCTGGAGACCCAAGTTTGGGAAACTCTGAGTTAGGTGGATGCAGCCCATGTTAATAACTTAAAGCATTCATTCTAGACCAAGCATGCCACCAGAGACTTCATTATCACCTTAAACTGGCACTCTCTCTATATATATAAATGTGTGTGTGTGTGTGTGTGTGTGTGTGTGTGTGTTAATAAGTTACTGAGTTTTTAATATTAATCAACCAAGTAGAAGCAGCTTTCCATGTCAGAAGGTGAATGCGGTGCTCTGCCTTCATTGCAGGAAACTAAATAAAAACCAAATAAAAAGAATACCAAGAGCCAAAATTCAGTGTTTCTGTAGGCTGTTTAATAGCCTTTCCCGCACGCTGTCCACTTGGCATACATTCCATATAACTCTATAAAAAGAATTCATAAAAATCTAATCAGGCATTGTAGTGTTATTGAGAAACACAATCAATGCCCCGGTTACCACCATTAACATGTGGCTTTCAAACTTAATATACTAAACGTAAAGGATCAACTTACTGCCCAGACAGAGGACGTAAAACCTAATATTGC
Organism: Podarcis filfolensis; assembly: GCF_964270895.1. Lineage (NCBI taxonomy): Eukaryota > Metazoa > Chordata > Lepidosauria > Squamata > Lacertidae > Podarcis > Podarcis filfolensis. Next base: position 100,708,638 of record NC_139606.1, read on the forward strand.
CGCTCGCATTCCATCTGCCACGTAAGGAATGATGTTTTCTCCTAAACGGGTGTCCTTGAATAAAGCCCTCAAGATATTTAAAGCATGGACCTGGTAGGGAGGGAAGTCAATACAGGCTACTTAGTTATCGGAATAACCTCAAAATTATGTACTTTAACTTCAAAACTGTAACTCTGAAAAGCGAGCAAGCCCTGAATAGTAGCCTGCTTTGACTTAAGAGACAGGGGCCATGTTGATAACTGCGTGCCTGGGAAATTTCAGGAACAAACAGCTTGATAAAAGATAAAGGCACATCATGAAAACAATACAGGAAACAAATCTCACCAGGCCTGTTCCCAGTAAACTGTGGCTGCACCACACACATCACCGCAATAAAATACTAATTTAATCTACATTAAAGTTATATTTAGTATGTGTGCTCCTGTTGAAGGATATACAAATCCAATTCCTGGACCCACATTTGAAGCAAGAAGCCCGCTGAGAGTGAATTATCACAGAAAGGTTATTTTGTTTTGGCATTTATCCCCCCACAAGACACTGGGAAGGCCATTGAAATTGGGTCAGTGGTCTATTCTGTACACTCTGGGAAATTATTCTAGAATTCTACACCTCAATACTTGAAATCTTTTCTTACTTTTCAGCATAAATTAATAAATTAAGGATTAGTTCTCGTATCCATAATGGTCTTTAAGCAGCTCTTCCTTTTTCACATTATTGTATGCTTAAGAGATTTTTGAAACATTAAGTGGTTTACAAAATACTTTAAAATAAATATCAGCTTAGTCATAAGCTGAAGCTTTTTTTCTTCTTCTCAAGCCTTTGAAGGGCCATGTACCAATTCTGTTACTGAGTGTACCGGTTTCAATATCTTTCTGTCCTTGTAAAGTTTTTACCTCCTTTTGTTTTATGATATTTTTGGTGGCACTTTGGTTTTAGATTATTTTACTGTACCCTGTCCTAGGATTGCTTTGGGATGAAAGGCAGGTTAAAAACATTTCAAGAGATATAAATAAAACTTATTGTGGCAATGAATTACTGGAGTTAATACAGTCAAACCTCGGCTCCCGAACGCCTTGGGAGTCGGACGTTTCGGCTCCCGAACGACTGAAAACCAGGAGTGAGTGTTCCAGTTTTTGAACATTCTTTCGGAAGCCGAATGTCCAATGGGGCTTCTGCGGCTTCCGATTGGCTGCAGGAGCTTCCTGCAGCCAATCAGAAGCCGCGCTTTGGAAGTCGAACGGACTTCCAGAACGGGTTCTGTTCAACTTTCGAGGTACAACTGTTCTTCCTTTGGCATGAATCCAAAGGAGGGTCATAGGGGCTAGACGACAGTGTGCCTTTATTCTATGGTAACCGTTTCCTAAACCACTGATAGGGAACCTGTGGTCCTCTGGGTACTGTTGCGCTCCCAACTCCCATCACTGCCACCCAGTATAGCCAATGGTTAAGGAAGATGGGAGTTGAAGTGCAACAGTATCTGGAGGGCCCCAGATTGCCCCCATCTCTGTCCTAAACAAACAACAGATAAATTTACTGACTTTGCATTGTGATGCAAGGTAGATATTACCTGAGGGATTGTGCTTGGTGGAGTACTTGAAGGTGAAACTAAAGATATCAACTCTTTCATTGTCATTTTTAACAAGCCTGTTTTACCCTTCTTCGGTTCTGAAGCTAGCAGAGCCTAGAATGAAAAGAAGAAGAAATAAAGACAAAGAACAACTCACTCACTAAACTCTTTCGCAAATAGATCTGACCCAGTTGCCTCAAGATTCCATACACACACACACACACACACACACACACACTACACACACCTATCTAGCACAAATGATGAGGAGCATCAAACCTCAGCCTCAAGTCCCAGGAAGTGGCAAAGGGACTTTCAACGTTTAAATCAAAACAAAATTGTGACGCATTAAAGAGGCAATTTTTCTAGGTGAACGATAGCCAGAGTTGGTGCGACCAGTAGAGTAATATGACATCGAGAAATGAAACTGGCAGCTCTAGGAACAAGCTAGAGAAGCAAAAACCTCAGGGATTTTTTTTAAAAACTGTTACTGCAGTTTACTGCACCTCTCACTTGTCTTAATTCTGTTAGTTTCATTCATAACACATCCTCTGTTTTGGATTATGCAACTGGAGAGAGCCAATAAGTATTTGATTAATTTTAACAAGCACTGGTTTTGAAGCTATACAAGGAATGAGGAAGGTTTGTACTTCTGTACACATATACTCTTGTCATTTTCATCTTAGGTATTTATAAGGTCTATATTTATAGCCTGACTTTCAAGGTTGCTGCTCGCTTCCCAAAAAGTAGCACGCATATTTGGTGCATCATATTTCTTCAAGCTGAAGCACATTCCAGATCTTTAGTCATAGTAAAAAAAATAATAATAAATGCTATCCCTGAAGCAAAAAAGTAACCTATTTTCAGGAAATGACAGCCCACTGTCCTGCGCTACATTCCAGATTCTGCTCATTGTTTTGTTCTGTACAATCCCAAATGGAGCCCATGAGATTCCATATTGTAGATGAGCTCAGAATTTCTTCCTCTGCTTATATCTGGGCTGACATAGGTTCAATGAAAGTAAGACAGGTGTGTAGAGACTACTGTACTGTTTAGACACAACTGTAATTAAGTTGTGTGTGTGTGTGTGTGTGTGTGTGTGTGTACACACAAACAAGCAAACAAACAAACAAACAAACAAACAAACCAAAAACAACCCATGCATATTTAATAGTCAAGACCATCCTCCAGTTCTTACAGTAGATCCAATGAAGAAACTGCAATTGTTTTAAGATTAGAAGGGCATCTTAGGTACCTGTATATAGAATGGAATCCCAGCACTGCGTCTAGTAGCACATAGTTTAGAAGAAGGATCGCTAGATTTGATTTCTTCCAGTACATTGCACAGCCACTGCTCTGGCAGCCTGTGTAGGCTTTCATCGTCACACCTGCAAGGCAAACAGGAGCATGAAAACAAATGAAAGGCTACAACTGAAAACACGGAAATCAGGATACATAACACTTAATGATCTTAAGGTATCAGTGAAATCTCCTTTCTTGGAAAAGCTCTGGCTCATGTTGAAGAATGGATGCTTTTGAATTATGGTGCTGGAGGAGACTCTTGAGAGTCCCATGGACTGCAAGAAGATCAAACGCATCCATTCTTAAGGAAATTAGCCCTGAGTGCTCACTGGAAGGACAGATCCTGAAGCTGAGGCTCCAATACTTTGGCCACCTCATGAGAAGAGAAGACTCCCTGGAAAAGACCCTGATGTTGGGAAAGATGGAGGGCACAAGGAGAAGGGGACGACAGAGGACGAGATGGTTGGACAGTGTTCTCAAAGCTACTAATATGGGTTTGACCAAACTGCGAGAGACAGTGGAAGACAGGAGTGCCTGGCATGCTCTGGTCCATAGGGTCATGAAGGGTCGGACACGACTAAACAACTAAACAACAACAACTGGCTCCTGTCAATTTCTCCCAAGAGGACTTTAGGATGCAAACCAAACTGCCTAATCATTAGTCTGGTCCAGGCATCCCCAACCTGCAGCCCTCCAGATGTTTTGGCCTACAACTCCCATGATCCCTAGCTAACAGGACCAGTGGTCAGGGATGATGGGAATTGTAGTCCAAAACATCTGGAGGGCTGAAGGTTGGGGATGCCTGGTCTGGTCTATACCAGCTGGCAGAGCCTCTACAGGGTTTCAGACACCAGCTTTTCCCAGCCTTGTCTGGAGACACCCAGGATTTAACCTGGGACTTTCTGCATGCGAGGCTGAGCTATAATGGTGCTTTGTTGTGGTGTCAGAAGTGTCCTCTTACCATGAAGTATTTTTCCTCTGCTGTTACACCGTTTGGCATAGCCTTTCTGCACCGCAGTCTTAAAAATAAATATTTCTGCCAAAACTAGAGGAATAGCCTCCAGCAAAGGAGCAAAACCTCAAATTCTACCTGGATGCCATGCGCAGCCCAAAATATAGTTCAGCCAGCTGGTCAAACTGAAGTATTTACCCATTTCACATACTTTCCAAAATGCAGTGCAGATGACATTAAGGAAACAGCTCAATAAATTAAGGCTAGTTGCAGAAGATGCAAAAGGTTCAAAAACAGGCTAAGCAGATACGCTGCTTAGCTCCGCAAGAGATTAAAGTATGTGGCTTCAGATGTTATATGAATGTTAATAAGAGGAGCACATAAAAGGGTCTCATTCTTCCTATCCCACAGTCTTCTCATCCCCTAAGAAACACAGGTCATCTTCCAAGAGGATGAGTTATTCCATATAACACCTGTTTACATTATTATATACTGATTGTTCTATATTTATACACTAAGGATTGTATCTGGCCAAACTGTGAGCAAAAGAGACCTACTGAAATTAATGGACTTAAGTATTTAATCAATCAATCTTTATTGCGGTCTAAGACCAGACAGCAAAGTTAACAACAACTTAAGTATTCTGATTTCAATGAGTCTGCTCCGAGTTTGACAGAGTTGAATGCAACCCTAATTTTCTTCCAAGCTTGTAATCTCAACTCATTTTACCAACTGTTAATTATGTAAAACATACAACTAAAAAATTGCCTCATCTAGTCCTTTCGTCTTCTTCCACCTAAGAATGCATGGGGGAAGCCTTAGTACTTGAAAAGAAGAAAGGAGTAGAGGAATCTGCTTATATCCTGAAAGTCTTACTGAAATTCATGCACCAGCATATCTGTAATTAAAGGTGCATAAAGCACAATCAATCATGTCCAATTTCAGCTCATGCAGGCAAACCTTTCCAGCAGTGCCAGTTCTCACACCTCATTGACACATGTTTAAAACGACAAGATTTTCTAATTTTTAAAAGCCTGCATGCCCTCTCCCAGGTTCTCCCTGGCAAACGGAACTGCAATCTGAGCCAAAATAATGTCCACTCACCAATTGATTGCAAGACATGATTATTACACATGTGTATATTCCAAGTTGTAAGAGACCTTGTAAAGCCATATTAGCTTATTTTTCAGAATTGTGAAAAAAAATATGTTCCTGTGTCTATGGTATATATTGGGACTGGGGTGGGATGGGGGTTTCCTTAATATTATGAAGAGCAGTAAACTGTGAGTGATATAGAACTACCTTGCTTTGGAACTACAATACTGATATACCTGTTAAGAGATTTTAAGCAACTGAGTAAGACAAAATTGCAACGCATCTGGCTTTAGTATGGAGTTTGGGATAAGTATTTAAACTTTTAAAGACACGTTCATGATGCAACAACTTAGAAGACGTCAACATCTAAAGTTTTTTAAATTAAATTTGTGGATACTAAAAGTGCTATATTAGCGAATTTCATATTCAGATGGTGCAATGAAATTGATTTGTATAACCATAGGCAAAATTTCTGTACAGAGATCTATCCTAGAACTGCATCTCACCCTGTTCTTCTCCCTCCCCTCCATGACAGGGCCTTTTTGGTGGTGGCACAGAGATGGTGGAAATATCCTCTCCACTGAGATCTGTTGCTCCCTTTCTCCTTAACCATTCAGATGCTTACTGAAGACTTCTTTCTTGCAGAGCCCTTTGGGTTTGTGACTTTTGTTTTTAATCTACTTTTCTGGATTTGTTTTTATCTGCTGCCATTTAGACTAGCTTTGCTTCATGTGTTCTTTATATTTTAACTATTTTATTATTCTTTTGTAAGCTGCCGTGCATGCATCCTGGGTCAATTAATTAAGCAGCCTACTGCATGTGCGCTGTAAGCATAACAGAAAATATACAAAAACATTACAAACCAGCATGATGTTCAAACACAGCCAAACACGGTTTAGCCCAGTGTGCTGTGTGCTGGTGCCTTGAATGATAGCCATTTCTTTTTCATAATATTTCCTCGGTCTAGCACCAAGGGCCTTCTGGCAGTTCCCTCACTGTGAGAAGCCAAGTTATGGAGAACCAGGCAGAGGGCCTTCTCAGTAGTGGCACCCGCCCTGTGGAATGCCCTCCCACCAGATGTCAAAGAGAACAACTACCAGACTTTTAGAAGGCAGTCCTGTTCAGGGACGCTTTTAATGTTTGATGCATTACTGTATTTTATTATTTTGTTGAAAGCCGCCCAGAGTGGCTGGGGAAGCCCAGCCAGATGGGCGAGGTATAAATAATAAATTATTATTATTATTATTATTATTATTATTATTATTATTATTATTCCTCTCTCTCTTCACCAAGACACACACGCGCACAGAGATATGAACTCAAAAATCTTGTAACATACATCAATTGATTGTTCACTCATCTTGGTTTATTACTGGCTTACCACTCATTTGAAACAAACCATGATTCTGGTTCACACAGCAAGCCATTCTAGGACTTGCTCATGCCACAAATGGCATCTGCAGGCGAGGGAGGAAGCTGTATAAAAGCAGTGGGGGGGAGGTATGTTCACGATTATCCCATGGCTGGTTAGCATGGCATGCAAACCAGCTCTAGGCCTTGCCTGGAATTCACCAAGAAAGTAATACAAAAATATAGCCAAGCTACCACGTAGCTGAAAGCAAAAGTTGTTGGGCTTATCTTTGAACAAACATGAAGCTCCCTCCCGCTGGGACTAGCAGAAAGAGGAAAAATATACAGAAATGCAATCTGACAAATCCTTAGCACCACGACGTTGTGCTGCTTTGATGATGCCAGAAGTAATACAAGCCTTTCAGGTCACCCGCTACAGCTCCCACATTTTTGTGCAAGCAAAACTCTGGTAGTCCCGAAGTAGTAAAAACAAGTAAGAACTGTTGACTTTGAAAATGGAAGAGGCTACTCCCTTTGACTTGGCAATAGCACAACCCTCTGGGAAGGCTGAAAAGTTGTTTCCATGAGAAGCAAGTGGCAAGTGAGGGGAAAGAGCTTTTCAACATTGCAATGGCAGTCACTAACTCAAGCATGTCTTTGCCCATGCTGACTCCTGATCTCTATCAGATGGAACAAGCGACTAATTTTATCATACTTAATCTCCAAAACCTCTAATTAAAACATCACACAGCTCGCCAATGTGTAAGTTGCTCTGGTTCTAATTCAGCAAATGGCTTTTGTGGTTTTCTCTGATTTACTTTTCCTCTTGCCAGTTTAAACAATCTCCTGTGCAGGCGGAGAAGCGACTCCAGGCATTTTCAGAGAATACAATAAATGTCCCACATAATCTGTACCTTTTGCCACACAGCTGTACACTCCCCCCCCCCCAAATAAACCAACAATGTGCTAAAGGTAACCTAATTTTGCAATGTAATTAAAATGGCACTTTATCTGTGGGCATACAGTATAAAACAGAATGTACAATGTTATTCATCAATGAGCAAAACTGGTAGGCTTCTCAATAGTATATTATTTCAGACATAAATTCAGTCGCGGGCAACAAGTTTCCTCATGTGTTATCTTTACAAATAATACAATAATAATTGAAGAAAATAAAGGATTGCATCCAACTTAAGTCATAACCCACTGAAATCAATGGTTAGGATCAATCCTATTTATTTCAGTGGGTCTATGAACATGGCTCAGTCGGATACAACCCAAACAGTATATTCTTCTAGAAGGCCTCTATGGTAGGTCGCCTCAATTTTTGCTAGTAACAGTAGTTAAGTGTTCAGCACTCAGCCATTTTTGCATCTTCTCTCTTGCCACAACCACATAAGATACCAGTATTATCTATAGCATTATTCCAATATTGCTTTGGGGGGGGTGCGCATGTGAAACTGATGGACAGATGTTCACCACTCACAGAGGGGATGAAACCTGAAACACCAGCTCATAAAATCTTAGTTGCTGCAAGAGACCAGCATTGTATATAGAAATCCCACAACGCCTTTTAATGCCCAAGGAAGCATTTGTTCACAGTATGACTGGTGGTTTAAAAACTAGTGAATCATGTTTCCTATCTCAAGATTTCCTACCTCAAGATTTAAAGCCAGGCATAGGCAAACTCCGGCCCTCCAGATGTTTGGGACTACAATTCACATCATCCCTAGCTAACAGGACCAGTGGTCAGGGATGATGGGAATTGTAGTCCCAAAACATCTGGAGGGCCGGAGTTTGCCTATGCCTGTTTAAAGCCCTAAACGGCCTCAGCCCAGTATACCTGAAAGAGCATCTCCACACCCATCATTCTCCCCAGACACTGAGGTCCAGCACCAAGGACCTTCTGCTGGCTTCCTCACTGCGAGTAATGAGGTTACAGGGAACCAGGCAGAGGGCCTTCTCGGTAGTGGCACCCGCCCTGTGGAACGCCCTCCCATCAGATGTCAAGAAAATAAAAAACTATCTGACTTTTAGAAGACATTCTTCCCCTGTTTAGGGAAGTTTTTAATGTTTTATCGTGTTTTTAATATTCTGTTGGGAGCCGCCCAGAGTGGCTGGGGAAACCCAGCTAGATGGGTGGGGTATAAATAATAAATCATTATTATGAAGATAAAAGCAACCCAGGAAATTATTCCCCTAATGTACCGTATTTTTCGCTCTGTAAGACGCACCAGACCACAAGACGCACCTAGTTTTTGGAGGAGGAAAACAATAAAAAAATATTCTGAATCTCAGAAGCCAGAACAGCAAGAGGGATCGCTGCGCAGTGAAAGCAGCAATCCCTCTTGCTGTTCTGGCTTCTGTGATAGCTGCACAGCCTGCATTTGCTCCATTAGACGCACACACATTTCCCCTTACTATTTAGGAGGGAAAAAGTGAGTCTTATAGAGCAAAAAATACGGTAGTCATTATAATGTCAACATGAGGCATACAAGAGTTAATACATGCTATGGCTAACAGGCAAAAAACCCTAGGCTATGAGTGCAACTGCCTCAGGTGATCACTGGAGAAATGGACACACAGCTCTGAAGAGTTCTCAGACTCTGGGCTGACCATACCCATCCAAGTTCTCCACTAGGTCCCACAAGACAGGAAGCGCTATAGAAGGCTTCCTGTTTGAGATGGGACTTTGCCCGAGCAACAACAGTTTTCCTGGCTCTGGTGTGCTTCTATGTTCTTTGGCTCCGATTCCTGGCTAGCTCCTTCCCTCTGATTCCCCAGCCCAACTCCTCACTCCCTTCCGACAGTGGCCAATGGCTCAGCCCTGACAGCGTGGACTGCACCCAAATGAAGTTGACTTTGCTTAGTTCTTATGTGGGAGAACTAATTAAAATGAAATGGAAAAATACGATTCATCATAGCGGGTGTAAGTCGGCCTTTGTACACCTTTATAAATTATCAGATTTATACATCAGCCAATGAAAAGCAGCGAGAATTTCCAAGCAAAACTTTTTTCTTTTTTCTGAAAGCTGTAAATGTATTACTCATTTTCAAAAGGAGAGGGGGGGTGGGGAAGAGAATTTATTCCACGTTTCCTCAAAATCTCAGCATTTAATAGGCTGGACAGCAGTTTTGTTTTTTCTGAAGTTACTTGAACATAAACATTTGTCAGGCTTAGGAAAATGGCACAGACAAAGGATGATGAACTCTGCTCAGCGCCATTGCTTTACTCCCTGTAGTCCATCTCCTGACATCAGGTATCATTTTTCTTCCATTTATGCTCCAATACCAGAAGTGAAGGAAAAACAGCTTTGGGGTGTGGGGAAGGAGCTGAAGAGAGAAACTGCTTGAGGGATGGGTTCGCCACTCACCAGAACATCCTTCTGCATTTAAATCACGCAACTGCCCGCATAACCAATAGTCAAGGACAATAAAAGATGTAGTTCAAAAACATCTGGAAAGCTAAAAGTTAGTGGCTCTTGTATTATACGGCCTGCACATTTTTTGGTAAGCTGTCTTTTGAGTATTTTTGTGGAAAGGTTTAATAAGTAAGATACGCTGTAGGCAGAGTGAGGGAGATGTTCAAGCAGGGACAGCTGCTTCACATTTATGAAATTACCTCGAGCATGGAATGGGGAACCAGTGGTCCTCTGAAATTGTTGAATCCCAACTTCCATAAGCCTCAGACAACATGGCAAATGATTAGGAGTCTAACATCTGGAGGGCCACAGGTTTCCCAACATGAATTAAGAGAAACACATTCTTCCTTTCAGAATATTTTGGAAGTACTGCAAGACTACCTGCTTTGGATTGGTTTTAGTTACCAGAAAGCAGGTATATCAAGGAACAGAGAGCCAAGGAAATGTTGAGGTCTTGGTTAGGTAATATGATATTTGGGTGTGCAGGGAGGAGCTAAAACTATGGTATACTCCATGAAAAAGCAAGTTCATATCCACGTAAGTGCCTTCCTGCCTGCACAAAAGCTTGAATGCTACAGAAGAAAGTGACTTTTGGTGCAGTTTACCTAGAGAGTACTTCAGTGAGCTTTACAAAACCGGCGTACGCCAACTCAAACGCGCCTCTGTGCCTTGACTTCAGAAGGTGATGCTTGAAATACTCCCCAATCTCTTTCACCTAGAAAAACGGTTTGGATTTTCTTAAGCAAACTGCAAAGATTTTACACACAAGTACTTTTGACAAGCTAAGAAGAATGGTATCGCAGACAGAGCCAATGCAATTGTTTACATAGCCCTATTGAAACCTATGGTCTGCTCCCGAGTTTACTTAGGTAAATCAACTGCACTGTTTCTCCTGACAGCAACTCTTAGCATTGCTTGCATGCATTAGTTGTTAAAAGCTGCTTTTTAAACTTTAGAGGGCTGGTTAGCCAGTAGCTCACGCCCGTGCCATCTTTCCTCAATGTGTAAACACAAGGAGGGCAGGCGGGATCCCGATCATGCCATAAGTCAGGGGTGGGGAACCATTCCGATGGTGTAGGTACATTGTTGATGACTCCACACTCCCTGGGCCTTGTAAGAGGTCCAAGCACCGCTCTCAGCCAGATGAAAACATCGGCTGGAGACAACGTGCAAATAAAAATATTAGCACTACTTCCCTGCGCATAGGATAGCCAAAAAGCAAGGGATACACTAAGCAGTTGGTCACCAGTACCCTTTCAAGTAGCTGGTTGAAGTTTAAAACAATGGCAATGCCTTTGCAGGAGCAGGATTTGACCTCCCAGTTCCCCCCACCTCCAGCCTCCTGAGAAAGGCTGACAGAAGGGGAGGAAAGCATGTTGTGTATATCAGACTGCCAAGATGGAAACTGGTCTGGTTGAAACCATATGGGAAAGGGAAAAGGTCATCAATTAAACCCAGAAATCTAATAAATCCAAAATATTTCCAAATGAAATACTTGTGGTAAGCTAATTTCTTGTAAACACTGTAGTCCGTTCTCTTGAACAGTCCCAGATGGTGTGCTAGCCTCCGTGAGGTTTTAAAAAAAGGGAGGGGGGCGTTAGAAAAGCAGCCCTGAATGGGCATAATTCTGTCATCCAGCCTGTGGGGAACACGATACCCTCAATCCATCAATGTGTTTGCTGTCGAAAATTACAGACCATAAAAGCTATACTAAAATGGCAATTTCATCGGCTCTCACCTTGCCGTTTGCCAAATGAGAAACATATAAGTGGAAGTGAAGCTGAAGCCAGTTAAACAAATTCTCAATCTTTAATGGATAGATATATGACTGCCCCCCTCCATTAAATAAATGGAAGACTCCCCAAGTATGGATGGCCTGAATAGCAACTTCAGATTACACTTGAAAGTGCCCTTTCTAAAATGCTCACCTATGAGAATACTGTATCGTAACTGGTAATCAGTGTAAACAGTAATTAAATGTACCTAAATGGAAAATCAGTAAACAATTTGCAGTGCTAAAGCACTGTTTTATTCAAAATTCCTCCCTGGTATAAGCAGTCACGAATCTTCCCTGAATATTTTTGTCTCTTAAAACAATCCTTTGAGCTACTTCTCGATGCCAAATTATAGAGAAGTGAACCAATTAAAAGAATCTGAAATTTAAAGTAAGCACAGCTGCTGTTAACATCTAGCCAACACCTCCCCCCCCCCCCAAGTGTCTGTCCATAAAACGTCAGCATTATTTGGAAAACAGCAAGACAGGATAAAAAGAAAGATGTGATAGACAAAAGGCCAACAGTAATTCATTCCAATACTTCATATACAGTTCCAAGGACAGAAGATTTCAAACCATAGAATATTAAATAGTCTTACCTGCTGTACTGTTATCAGTGCATCCGGACAATTGGGAAGTGCCTGTAAAGGCAGCAGCTGACACAACTTGCCTAAAAGTAATGATATTTCCTTCATACTTCGCCAGCAACAAACCAGCACCATCTGAGCTGTTACGTCACATGTCTGCTGTTCTTCATCTTAAACAAATAAGTATAATGGATATATGTAGAGACAGCTAAAGACTTCTGTTCCAGCAAGGCAACCCAGGCATTCAATTTTAGCCGGTAAATTTTGACACACAATTTCAGTATACCACTGTTTTAAAATGACGGATTACATTTAAAAAAATATTTCAACGTTATTTATTTTTTAAAGGAATGTTTTTACAATGCCTACTGTAAACTGCTTAAGAGACCTTTTGTTCTAGTAAGCAGTGTATATATTTTGTTAAATAAAGTAAATAGGCAAGGATGGAAACAATTCCTGCCTGAAACCCTGGACGGCCACCGCTGTCCACTTAAGCCAAGGCAATACTGAGCTTGATGGACCAATGGTCTGAGTCAGTCTGAGACAGCTTCCTATGTTACAAGATTCCCCAAGGCCAGATTTTGAAACCATCTTGATAGGAGCATGTGTTGCTGGCATTTTATGTCTAGGTTATGAAGGCTGAGACCCTACCTGCCCGCAGACTGTCTTGCCAGAGTGGTGCATGCTCTAGTTATCTCCTGCTTGGACTACTGCAATGCGCTCTATGTGGGGCTACCTTTGAAGGTGACCTAGAAACTGCAATTAATCCAGAATGCGGCAGCTAGACTGGTGACTGGGAGTGGCCACCGGGACCACATAGCACCGGTCCTGAGAGATCTGCATTGGCTCCCAGTACGTTTCCAAGCACAATTCAAAGTGTTGGTGCTGACCTTTAAAGCCCTAAACAGCCTCGGTCCTTTATACTTGAAGAAGCGTCTCCACCCCATTGTTCAGCCCAGACACTGAGATCCAGCGCTGAGGGCCTTCTGGCAGTTCCCTCAATGCGAGAAGTGAGGTTACAGGGAACCAGACAGAGGACCTTCTCGGTAGTGGCGCCCGCCCTGTGGAATGCCCTCCCATCAGATGTCAAGAAAATAAGCAGCTATCCTATTTTTAAAAGACATCTGAAGGCAGCCCTGTTTAGGGAAGTTTTTAATATTTAATGCTGTATTGTTTTTAATACTCAATTGGGAGCCGCCCAGAGTGGCTGGGGAAACTCAGCCGGATGGGCAGGGTATAAATAATAAATTATTATTATTATTATTATTATTATTATTATTATTATTATTATTATAGGTTCTAAGTCAGTACAGCGAGAGAAGTCATGAATGATAACGCCAAGGTCGCAGGTTCAATCCCCCTACGGAGCAGCTGCATATTCTTGCACTGCAGGGCATTGGAATAGATGATCCTCAGGGTCCTTTCTAACTCTACAATTCTATGACTCTGTGGCATAGGATCTTAGACAATGAAAGCAGGCAACGTGTCATTGCTCCGAAGGCCTTCAGCTTCTCTTGCCAAACAGTTGATTAGGCTCCCAGGCCTCACATTAGAGATCTCCTTGGCTTCCTGAAGCCAATCCCCTCTCTTAACAGGTGATCAGCATCGTCCCAGTTTTACAGTCTGTTTAGCATCACACACACAAAAACCCTGGCACTAGATACAGAGATTTATCTGTTTCCTGCAACATCCTTTTCCATGTGCAGAGCAAGATCTAAAAAACCATATACACACCTGTTTTCACCCGTTTCATTTCCTCTCAGTGGACCAGGGCAATGAAACAATGTGGGAATAAGTTTAACATAGACAGGACACCACTGTGTGTTGTTTTGGGGCAGCTGAAGAGATCACTGCTACATCAGCAAAAATATGTCATAATCACTTTGAGGTTTTCTATAATGGAGCAGTATATAATTTTTAATAAATTTTTTATATATATATAAAATATGATGTAAAGTCAGACCTCACCAATGGGACGCGCAAATAAGATTGGCTACAGGAGATGTGTTGGCCCAAAGTATTAAAAATGCAGATATTCAGTTAAAGGACTTTTAAAAAGGAGAAACAATCTGTTTTTCAACCAATCCATCTATTGCTATTAAAAATTACATGCATGAATATGAAACTGGAGGAATTAAAGGGAGGGGAAATAATTTTAAAAAATTAACTTCATATGGCATAGATGGATTTTTACCTCAGCATTCCCAGCATTTTACTTGTTTTGAAATTAAAGTCCCAACGGAGGCCATTTATAAGTGTGTGAAATTCAACTACCCCACCCAGTGGTTTTGATGTGAAAAGCAACTTTTAAAAGGATTTCCCAAAACAGACGAAAATGGTAGGCAGCAGAGTTAATCCAATGGGCAGGGGTTTTTCTAACAGAGACCATTTATAAGCCATTTTGTTTCATAAAGAGAGAAAGGTAGGAACACGAAAAAGATGCTTAACTTCAACCACCACCATTCTCCCTTGCATGTGTATACACACACACACACACACACACAGTTCACCTGAAATTACCTCTAATTTCAGTGCAAATGTTTTCCGCTCCCTCACTGGTACAGTCTAGCCTGCAGCGCTCTTGGAACAATTTTGTTTCGTTGAAATAATCATTTGTATCATGTGGCTGTATTTCACGCAGAATCAACTGCAAGCGCTCTGAACTGTCTATGGAGAACAGAGAAAGTTGGCTTAAAAACGAACACTTTCCAAACAACAGTTGATTCATCAATATTTCCAAAACACAGAGTGGACCTCTCTTCAGGAGATATTTTCAGTTCTATGTCCTGAACAACCAAATGGCACAGTGAACCCCACTATTGAGAGATAATAACAGGAACTAGCAAGAAGACTGAAGACAGCTTTGGTAAAGAACAAACTACATAAAACTACTGCTCCAAGAGATGCCAGGATTTTTAGAAATATTCATGGGTTACCCAAGTCAGTATCCATTGGAATAAGACCTTCTGGTGATGAACTCTGAACTACTGGAGACACTACAGCAGAAAGCTCATAAGACATCAGAATAAGCTTTGCCACCACCTCTTTCCATTCAGGAATCAGGGTCAAATTACTGTAAGAAGAGAAAATCATGGAATTCAAAGTAAACATTTCATTGTGACAAAGTAACAACATTAACTTTATGATAATTTTTAATGCTTCCTATTTCTTTACTATAATCATACAATGCATACTGCAGCTTAGAAGAGCCTTCCGAAAATTTCTGATTGTGGGGAGGCTTCTAAGCACGCTCTGCTGAATGCAGTTAGAAACCCCCTTCAGACTATGGGATACCCAGTCTCCTATAACCAACATGCAAAAGACTAACTGATGCATGAAGGGGTTAATACCATAAAGCAAGCTGTTCTGACAGGCTTAGCTATGTCCACTTCCCTTACCTTGGGAGGAAATGGGTGATCAAGCCTACTGTTGCTTTCCAGTCTACTAGAGCAGCTCAACACATAAGGAGGTCTGAGCTAGTTGCTGCAGCTCAGACTGCATGGCTCATACAAGCCACTTTTGAGCTCCTATACCAATAATTTAGGAACTTTTGCCACTGTAACTAAACCAAGTATTACTGCCCGTGCAACTTTTTCTGAAAGCTGTATGGAAAAGCACATAAATCAGACCTTTGGAGTGTTTGTTAGTAAGCATGGTTACTTGTAGTCTTTTTCTATGCTAGCAGAATAGGGAAGCTTTGGAATCCACAAGGGCATATTTTAAAGGTCTAATGGCCTATATTTCTATACTTTTGTGCATATTTTGTGATTTTATATCTCTGCAGAGGTTCTCTCACCAAAGAGAACTTGCCCTAAACTTTGATCTTGGCATCCAGGAATTCTCCTTTTTAAAACTATTTTTTCCTCTTCCCACAGACTTCCACACTAAACACACAAAGATCAGAGGTTCTGCCGATAGGGGGATGCAGGGGGTAGGATCCTGCCATGTTCCTGATTGCAGAGAGATATCTAAGTGCCTTTAGAACATGGTTAGAACCCCCATTCAGCCCCAGAGTCCCAGAAAGTGGATGTTTGAAAATAAGGTTCTGAATGTATCTTCATAATTTCTTTTCTTCTCTTTCTGTATTTTGGAAACTTCAATAAATATTATTTAAAAAAAAAAAAAAAAAAAAAAAAAGAACCCCCATTCAGCCCCAAGCTGGAGCTGGCGGGTACATGGACAATAGAGGTTGGGGCTGGTACACCCCACCTTATACTTCCTACACAAGCTATTTAATCCCTAACCTAATAACCACACAGGGGCAATATTACTCACTTTAATGGTAACTGATGCAGAGCTGCTGTTATACAATGTACACGGCCATACATTGGAAATGAAGTAGCCGCTTGAAGTAAAGACTTGTCTGCTTGCCGTATTTCTCCTTCAAGGTTCACCATCAAGCTTTTGACAACTATATATTAGTACAAACACAGGGCGGAAATCAAAGTGATAGTCATAGTATTCTGTACAAAATCAAATTCTTTAATAATAAACCGACAGTTGAAGACTAGATGCCATGAGAGAGCCACCTTTGAATTTAAAAGTTGGTCATGAAAACAGAAGAACAGGAAGAGGGACTGAACACAATGCACATTTTGGGGGGCCACAATGCAACCTTTCCCACTGGCTTCCACAAGATTTGTTCTGGAATACATAATTTTGAAGGTTTTTCCTATAGCCAACACTAAAGAGCAAAATTTTGTCTGTTAGGACATAAGAGCAGGGCAGATATAATTTGAGGCAAGGAGCATGCAACTTCTTAATCACTGTGGGAATGGAATTGATTCATTAAAGATATTTTCAAAAAGGCAGTGAATGTGATCAATAAGATAACAGGATAAAATGTAAAGGACCCCTGGACGGTTAAGTCCAGTCAAACGCGACCATGGGGTGTGGCGCTCATCTCGCTTTCAGGCCGAGAGAGCTGGCATTTGTCCATAGACAGCTTTCCGGGTCATGCGGCCAGCATGACTAAACCACTTCTGGCACAACAAGACACCGTGACAGAAACCAGAGTGCACGGAAATGCCGTTTACCTTCCCGCCATAGCAGTACCTATTTATCTACTTGCACTTGTGTGCTTTCGAACTGCTAGGTTGGCAGAAGCTGGGACAGAGCAATGGGATTCAAACCACTGATCTTCCAATCGGCAAGCCCAAGAGCCTCAGCGGTTTAGACCACAGCGCCACCCACGTCCCTTTAAAAGGGTATGACATACCATTGATACCAATAGTAGTTCTACTACGTGCCTTGAAAGACTATGTTAATATTAGACACTGAAACTAGCCAAAAATTGGTCATGATTTACCTTGCATGAGCATAACTGCTTTCTGCTAGTGCAAAGCTAACACTGAACGCAGCCCCTGTGCATGTGAACAAACTGATCCCACCTAGTGACAAGCTTTCAATTATGGTGGGAACCATTTATCAGGTTTTGAAAACAGCCATATTAGGGCACTTCCAGTTCAAAATATATTACTTTTTTCTTTCTTTGTCTTTCTCTGTCTTCTATGGTCACAACAAAAGCATTCAAAGATGTACAGGAGATTTCTTTTGGAGAGAACAAAACTTCCTCTTCTGCTCAATACTGACCAGCCAAAGTGTTCTCCTCCACTGGATCACTAGACTTATCCTCATCTGGCTGGAATGTGTTCAGAGGTAGATGATTGTTTAAGCAGGTCTTCAGCAGGCCTTTCTGGTGTATTAAGAAGTTCAGCAAATAGGAAGCTGTTACACAGTCGTAAGGCTTGGTACTTGTGCTGAGCTGCATCGCTACTTGAAACAACAACTGCAGTTGCTGAGGATCCTAAAGTAAAAAGTTCAACACTTTAAAATACAAGTTCGTTGAATACTGTACTGATTTATGTTCTAATCCAGACCCCTTGTTAAAATATACTTGGGGGGGGCGGGAATTGCTGCTATTATGCAGGAGGAGAAACAAATCTCCTGTAAAAAGGACTTTTCAGACTGGCCACCAGGAACCACTAAAACAGATATCAGTACCAAAATCTTCAGACATGTGGAAGGGTCTCAAGACCAAATCCAAACGGCTGATTTGTACGAATGGTCCCAACACCTAACTCAATTGCCAACCCAGAGGCAAAAAAAATAAAATATGGCATACAGAAGGAAGAGCAACCCCACTTTGGGGGTCCTGACCCATCCTGTTTTAATTCTGCTTCCAATTGGTCCACCAGGAAAACTAGTTGACAAACAATGCATTAGTATCGACCTATGAAAAGCTTGTCCCCTCCCTCATTTTCCTATATCAGCTCCAGTGCAACAGGAATGTTTCTTTCTTCTTTTTTTTAAGGGTTGGACACTGGTAAACAAACCCATTTCTCGCTGTAAGCTCTGAAGTAGCCTTCAACCCAACATTTAAGCATTCAACAAGCAAAACAATTACAGAATTGGGAATGTGGTGTTTTTATAAACTTTATCCATACCCGAAAATAAGGCAAGACAGGATGAAGCTTCATCAGAAGATCAAATGCCAAGATCTTTATTTCCTCAAAAGTGCTGGCAAAGCAGTGGAGTAGAGTCTGAAGACGAGGAAGGCTGACCTCTTGCGCTACCTGAAACAGTTCTTGGCTCTGGCCTGCTCCAAAGGATACCCAACGAACACATGCAAAAGAGGGTGTTTTTGTTATAAGTCACAGAGGAAAAATGTTGTATTCTGTTTTGTTACATTTAGATATTTAGCACTTGATTGCATTATTAAACGAAGTAATCATACAGTTCAACGTTAACTTATTGGAAATAGTTTAGGAGAGTTTGCGGTTCAATTTACAGGACAGGTTGCATTCTTACAAAAAGACGAGACCTGGTATGGCTGAAGAAAAGGGAAGACAGGGTAGCGTAACATGAAGAGCCTGTGCAACAGAAGGATTTAAAAATGAACTATGTGGCATTTCCCTCCCCATCTGGTGAGCTCTTCCTTTGGAGCTACTTGCTGCATTGAGAAGCCTAAAGTGATCATTGTCATCACGGTGGAAGGAGTGCCGTGCCAGAAAGTTTCCTCAGGAAACAGGCCATGCAAGATGAATAAACCAGTCAAAAGAGGCAGGCTGGCATCCCACGTTACAACTTGCAGCAAACATCACCATGCAGCAACTTTCCCAGTATTGTCAATTCTCACCTGACTTTTTGTATTCAGGTTCACAGATATAAATACATAACGTGTAGGCGCCCCAGGCAGAGAAATGCATGGTTGTTGCCTTTTTACAACATTCCAACCAAACATTCAGGGAAGGGCCCTGGGCTCAATGGTAGGGCACCTGCTTGGCCTGCAGAAGGGCCCAGGTTCAATCCCTGGAGTCTCCAGGTAGGTCTGGAAATGTTCCCTGCTTTAAACCCTGGAGAGCTCTTGCCAATCAGTGTAGACAATACTGAATGAGATGGACCAATGGCCTGACTCCATGTAAGGCAGCTTTTTGTGAACGTGCATGCAGAAACCAGGCCCAGATTAAGCTACTTATCAAGTGGAATTTAAATGGGAACACAGTGAAAACACACACATATACATGCAATGTCGTACTTGATGCTTGTAATTTTTAAAAAATTTATGAAGAGCTGATAATTTCATTGGGGTATGGATATTCAAAATGCGGCAGGGATGCCATATTGCTGGATTCTGTACATGCTTTGCTAGTGTGTATGTTATATGTTTGAGTTATTATTCAGAGAGGGAAGGAGAAACAGATTTGCTAAGCATGGAAGAGGTAACCATTCATGTAGACCAAGGGATGTCGGGAAGATAACTGTATTTCGAGGAGATTGTTGTCTGACATGGGTATTCTTCCTGCCTCTGTTTACTTCCCCCTCTCTTGTTCAGCTCTTTGACGGCTGAGAACAGCCTTTGAAGCCCTAATCTGCAGAAGGAAGGAACAGTGCTGGGTACCTTTACCTTTTCTGATGTTAGACATTGTTTGGAGAACGTACGGCATGGGAAGAGGTGGCTAGCTAATGAATAATCTGCACATAGCTAGTTGGGCAAGGCACGTAGGCTAACAGGCTAGCTAGCTATAAATCAGATGGTTTTTGGGCAGAGTTCTTTGAAGCTCGTGGACAGACAGATGGCCGCAGGGCCGTGCAAACGAAGGCCGCTTGGGGGATCGCTTCCCCGCTTCTTGAGGGTTTGCAAGTGGCAGATTGAGGTGCTTGCTTGGTATGTATATATTGCTTGCTGTTTAGAATGAAATCTTCAATCTTCTCACTCATTTGTGTCTTGTATTGGCTCTGAATCTAGTTTAAAAAGAACCACCTTGCATTTGGCAAGACAAGGTCCAGGAAAAAAGATACTCCAATACACCAAGCTTTACCCATTCACATCAAGACAAATAGCAGGGAGCGAATGAGCCATATGGCACTTGAACTGCGGCACTCTCCAAGTACTGGAGTACTTCTCTTCTGAAACAAAATGTTATTACTCCTTCTACTACTGTTCCATTTTTTTGTTAGAAAAAGCAGGTGGCAACCGAGGGGAGGAAAGCCACTGTATTCAGTTATAATATAACCTGACCGTAGACATTTAACAAAATCTTTCCCCACCGCATTTTCAAGACAGCTTACCTTCTAATACGGGAAACGTTTCAGCTATTAATCCCAAAACAGTCAGTGCAGTAAATCTGGTTGGATGGGACGAACCAGGAAACAGGGCTCCAAAAAGAATATCACAGACAGAGGACATGAAATCCTAAGGATGGGAAATAGAAGCCACAGACAGATCAAACAGAAGACTGTCTTCGAAAGGGGTTGGGGATATTTTTGACCCACCCAATCCCAGAGCTGTAATTCAAATATATGCTTGACAAATTCTCATTGACTAAACAAATTTCATCAATCCTTTTACACAACCTATGAGATAGCCCCAGTTTCTAGTTACCCCTTTCTGGCAGGGTTTTGCCAAGCCCCAAAGGGATATCCTCCTGGACAAAACAACAACAAAACAAAAAACCAACCTCCATGAGCCAATATATTTTTACAAGTTCTCAATCTTTTGTCCACACTTCCATCCTTCCCACATTCCACATCTCTTCCTCTCCCAGTTTTCCTTACCTATTTCTTATGATCACCTCAACATTCAAGTAGATTCTCCAAGTGGCCTGCACCACGCTTCACTAGGGGTCCAAAGTCTAGCTGAATGGTAGTTGGCTGCAATGCCTAGTGGCACTTCAGGGCCAGTGAGAATCTGAAAATTCCCGGCAGTAGCTGATTGCCTTGCTGCCTGGATATTAGGGCATGAAAGCAGGATATTTCAGGGCAGGCCACAGATAGTGGTAGAACTGCATCAAGCAAGGCCCTAGGCTCAATGATTGGAATCTACTTGGAGATCTACTGCCAGTCACTGTGGTCTGAGCCAGTAAAAGGGAGTTTCATATGTCTTCTTTCCCATCATGTCTCAGACTGTCCTTTGCCACAGATGGATCGCACTCTCCGCTTTTGTGGCTACTGCAATGTTTGGAAATTGCCACATGGTTCTTAAACTCTTTGCACACATACCTTGTACTGATGCAAAGTCTTTAATGGATCCCATGGAACGGAATGTTTGCCCAGGCCTTGCTTGGACTTGGTTTGCTGCATTTTATGAACTGTCTGGGAGCTCTCGTGTACCCGGCAGAACAACTTTAGAAAAAGAAAAAAGAAATACGGTACAATGATGCCACCCAACGAGAAACATCGAAGCGGACATCGCAACTTATTTCATGTTTAAAAAAAGCAAGGGCAAAACGTAATGGAGCTTGAGAACCATTTGTCACAAAGGTGGACAGAACTTCTAAAGAGGCGTATGTGGAATTTCAAGTTCATGCTTAAAGGTTACCTTTTTCAGCAGGGAACAGATCTGTTGCCTCACAGCTGGAGACTGGCTGTTCAAGTTGTAGCTAATAAAAAACTCAATCAGTTGCATCTCTTCGGCGGAAATAATTTCTGTGCTCCAGTGACTTTCACAAAGCAAACCTAAAGCATCTATTTGCACCTTTTAAAAGAATAAGGAAGTTTTTAACGAAGTTTTTCTCTGTAATATATATATAAAACTTAAAAAGCACACATGCACAAAACACTTAGATTTGTACCTGATCGTGTTGATGA
This sequence comes from Podarcis filfolensis, assembly GCF_964270895.1. Lineage (NCBI taxonomy): Eukaryota > Metazoa > Chordata > Lepidosauria > Squamata > Lacertidae > Podarcis > Podarcis filfolensis. The sequence continues at coordinate 100,730,776 of NC_139606.1, forward strand.
ACTAAACCTTGTTTGATACAGGTAATGGATACAAGACCACTGTGCATCATATCTATAAACTTTAAGTGTCCATGGGCTCTTGCTGTTCTCAGGCATGCCATCAAAGCTCCGAGTGCTCCTCTGGTATTGCAAGATCCTGCACAGAGAAGTTTTTAATGTTCATTGTTTAACTGTGTTTGATGTTTTAACTTGCTGGAAGCCACCCAGAGTGGCTGGGGCAACCCAGTCAGATGGACGGCATATAAATTAACAACAACAACAACAACAACAAATCCTTTGTTTTTATACTGCTACAAAAACAGCAATTTCTCACCACTTTCAGCTCCGCTGCTTAAGAACAACACTCTAAAAATCAAAATATGTTAGGTATAAGAATATATTGCTAAAGGTATCCTAAACACCACCAGCTTTAAATTACTTCTCTAAATTCTCAGGATACACATTTTACCTAGCAATCAACCAGTCAGTACAACAATAATAATAAAAAAATATTATTGCCCTTCTATAGGAAACCAAAAATTGGGAGAAAAACTAGTTTGCGTATTGTTATTAAAGCTCCCTGATAAGAAGCAAGGAAAGCTTTATGCAAATACATAGGACAATATAAGGCGAAATTTATTTTGCTCTATTGAAAAATTATGTGAAGGCATAAAAAGGGGGTTTCTAAACTATGTTCTTGGCCATCAAGATGGATTCTTGTCACCTGTGCTCTGAGCATTTGGGATCCTAGAATCTCTCCCACCTCTGCTCTGCAGAGAAATACCTGTCAAAACAAGCCAAAGAGGAGAGCAGGATTCCCCACCCACCTGCCCAGTTTAAACACACCTGGAGTACAAGGTATGAAGTCTGATCTTACCAACGTTAGATTCAGCTAATGTATGAAGGATTTTAATCATGTAGTTCAAGCTTTCGGGGCTACACTTCAGCAGCTTGGGTAAGTAATAATCTGTTACGTAGGTGGCTTGCTCTGGATTCCCATCACACAAAATTGACAGCAGGGGAGACACCCACGCCTCGTGCCATTTGTCGATCCAGGTGTTCCCTTCCAGTGCGGACTCAAGGTGTCTCTTGTGGTTCACAAACATGGTTTCCAACAAATCACTTGCGTAAGGTGCAAAAGACTGATCACTCATGACGCCCAAAATCTGCGCAGGAATTGTCCTGTCCATTGCCAGAATATTTTCAATGCCCACACATTCAACAAGACAGCCAAGTGATGAGTATTTGCCTTTAACATGCCATTCTAAACTTAGCAAGTTGTCAATCAATCCCGAGAAGAAAGGGTCCACTTTTACAATGGGTCCTTTTGCTGAGGCCTGGTGAATTCGGAGGATGTTCCTAAATATCAGTTTGGTTTGGTGTCTAACAGCATCGAGAGGATGCTCCCAATGAGCGTAGACATAATCCAGCATTTTTCCAATAGTGCCCGAGTTTCCACTGAGGCTGCACTTCAGGTTTTCAGAACTTGACTGAAGAGCATCCAAGGCCGAAGCCGTCCAGATAGCTAAAATTCTGGACAAGGATGCCGCCATAACAGATTCTTTAAGCCTTCAAGAGAGAAGCGGAGTATCAGGATGGAGAAAAATTACCGTATTTTAAAAGTGGATTGGTTTTGATCCTCAAATCTTTGCCAATTTTCACAACGTTACAAAGCCCTATGTCAGGGGTGGCCAACTCTCAAGAGACTGCAATCTACTTTTAGAATTAGAACTGGCAGTGATCTACCCCTGCTTTTGGGGGGTTCAGCTCAAAGTTGTTGAGCTTTTTTGGGGGGGAGAAAAACCCTTTTTTAGGGGTTAAAAAACTTAGGGGGGACTTCCATTTTGGAGGGAGTTAAAGGCAAGGGACAAAGGGGTAAAGTCACTCACAAAAAGATCACTATGGATGGAAACAGTAACACAGAGAAAGCTCCGTCTTACCTTCCAGAGATCAAACAACAATAGAGGGCAGAGCGAGGAAGGAGTCAGTTTTAGCAACGCTAAGGAAAGGGAGCCAGAGATCGACCGATCTACCAAAACCTCGCAAGGATCTACCAGTAGATCGCAACTGACCTGTTGGACATCCCTGCTCTATGTGTACCACTAACATGCTATCTTAGGCCCTATACAGAGTGCATTTCTCATTTAAACAGTTTATTCTCCCGAAAATGGAAATAGTATGAAATCCAAGGAGCAGATTAGGGACAAATCTCTGGTATCTCCTTCAAACTTCCCACCCACTCTCTGTACTTGCTGGAGGGGAAAGCAGTACCAATATATCCAACAAACAGCATGAACATATCTCGGCCGTGCTCTCGTCTCACATTCCAGGGGACAAACCCCTGCGGCTGCTTGTCTTGGCTACAGGCAGTCAGCAGCCTCCTGGTGGACAAGGTAAACATCAGCTAGAGATCTGTCCCGAACCCTTGCCTCTTTCCTCTGCCTGAGGCAGACCATAGTCTTGCATGGTGTGAAGCATCAGAGGGGTTCCTTTGCTTACACAGGCTGCTCCCCTTCTGCCCTTTCTGAGAGGCAATCTCCTCTACTCTCTACTTGTGGGAAGGAAGGAAGGGATGTGGGTTAAGATCCTTGGCAGCTACTTCTCCTGCATTCAAGGCAGCTGAGATACTGTACTTTTCCATGTGTAAGACAAGGGTTTTTTTTTTACTCAAAAATAATGTGAAAAAACGGGGCTCATCTTATACACGGGCAGCGCATTGGGGGACCGGGTGATTGGTTGCAGCTGCAAGCTGCAGCTTGTAAGCAGTAATTTGGTGGGTGATTATTGGCTGCGGCAAGGGCTGCTTTGGATTAGCTGCTCCTGCGTTAATTGAGCAGGTGATTGAAGATTCAGCTGCAGCTGTACTACAACAGTGGACCTCTTTTCCTATACAGACTTGCCAAAGCCCAGGTCCTCTTCCAAAACACTGCAAGGCCCTTCAATTTGGGCTGGCTTGTAGTGATGATATTTAAGATTCTGCTAGGATAGCTCAGTATGAGACTCTTAATCTCAGGGTCGTGGGGCAAAAGATTCCTGCATTGCAAGGGATTGGACCAGGTGATGGTCCCTCCCATCTCTACAATTCTCTGATATATTTTTATCACAATTTATATTATAATGCAACCTGAGCTCTAGCAATGGGCAAACCCAAGTTGCAGCTAAACAAAACACAATGGTAAAAATGTAGTTTTTACACACGGTGAAAATGTGGTTTTACCGTGTACTCAAGGTCAGCAAAGTCAAGGCAATATCCAAGAGCAGCTTCTCCATACTCGGGTCCATGCTGCCATTCTTCCACTCTAGCATAGCGAGTGCTCCGTGGCAGAGGAAAAGGAGGACCGAGTCAGAAAGCTCCGCAGTGCAAAGACTCCCACAGCTGTCCACAAACCAGTCTGGTAACTCAGAATGCTTCAGTGAGCCACAAAGCAAGTCGCTGATCTGCAGAAGGCAATACAGTGTTAATTAAACCACAGGGGAGGAGAAAAAAATAAGACTGTGCTTTGCCAGACTCTTAGAAAACTGCAAGGAAGCACAATACTAGCTGCTAACATGTAAATGGGCTTCCGCCTGGATAGCTCAGTTGGTTAGAGCCTGGTGCTGATGATGCCAAGGTTCCAAGTTCGATCCCAAGATGGGACAACTGCATATTCCTGCAATGCAGGGGGTTGGACTAGATGATCCTCAGGGTCCCTTCCAACTTTATGATTCTATGATTCTTTGCATGTTTTCCATCATGGCACTATTAAGCACAAGTAGTTATGCCTATCCACTATAAATTATAAATTTAAACTCCTTGCTCTCTGCTCCCTTGATCAGTGCTAAGCTTGTAAAATACGCTTATCCCAAGCTTTCCATTTAGAAAAGAAAAATCAAATCACTCTAAAAGGGAAACGAGGCAAAAACTCAGCAGCATTTTCTAATACCTTTCTCAAGTTATTTTTTCCTTGGGATTCCCACCGCTGAACAATTCAGCAATTCAGTATACAGTCGTACCTCAGCTCCCAAACGCCTTGGGAGTCAAACGTTTTGGCTCCCAAATGATCGAAAACCGGAAGTAAGTGTTCCAGTTTTTGAACGTTCTTTGGGAAGCTGAACATCCAATGGGGCTTCCATGGCTTCCGATTGGCTGCAGGAGCTTCCTGCAGCCAATGAGAAGCCACGCTTTGGAAGCTGAATGTTTCTGAAGTTGAACGGACTTCCGGAATGGGTACTGTTCGACTTCCGAGGTACGACTGTACTAGTACCACCACAAATTATCTGGGATTCAGAAAGCACCAGACTCAATAAATGTTCAAAAAATTGGCAGCCTATACAAGTTTAACAAGGGTAAAATAAATAGTGCAATCCTATGCACACTTGATCGGGACGTGGGTGGCGCTGTGGTCTAAACCACAGAGCCTAGGGCTTGCCGATCAGAAGGCTGGCAGTTCAAATCCCCACAATGGGGTGAGCTCCTGTTGCTTGGTCCCTGCTCCTGCCAACCTAGAAGTTCGAAAGCACGTCAAAGTGCAAGTAGATAAATAGGTACCACTCAGGTGGGAAGGTAAACGGCATTTCCGTGCGCTGCTCTGGTCTTGCCAGAAGTGGCTTAGTCATGCTGGCCACATGACCCAGAAGCTGTCTGAGGACAAACGCCGGCTCCCTCGGCCATTAAAGCGAGATGAGTGCTGCAACCTCAGAGTCGTCTGCGACTGGACTTGATGGTCAGGGATCCCTTTACCTTTACCTTTCTGCACACTTGAGGAAAAAGTCCAACTGACGCCAAGTGGGTTTTTACTTCTGAGTACACATGCATAGATTTCATATCCCACCAAATTCAACATGACTGATAGCTCTTACTTCTGAGCAGACACGGTTATGATTGTGCTGTAAGGCTGCAACCCTATACACACTTAACTGGGAGTCTGCCCCACTGAACTCTACGAGAGCAACTTCTAACTAGGAATGTGTAGGACTGCGCTCTAAGGCACTCTGCAAGGAATTTCCATTGAAAAAGGGGTTTTATTTCTGAGTAGACACATATAGGATTGTACTATGAAATGACTAACAATTCTTCTAATAGGGGCTAGATCAAGCACAAAAGATGACATATTGTGAACAACACTGAGACGGCCACTATATTTTTCATAACAGCTCTCCCTTCCAACTGTTGACTTAACACATTTTGGGTGCCATTCAATGCTGTCTGCTCACTGACTCATCAGAAATTCGCCTGCATGATGAATCTTCTGGTTTCTTCCCTCCCCTCCCTGCGGAACCCCACACATCCCCAGAATCTGCTCCAGTGCTCCAAAATAATTGGGGGAGCTGCGGGGGGGGGGGGAGAGAAAGGACAAATCCTGTTGCATGAGAACACACATATGCCACTCATGCTACATTGGATCTCACCTTATGATTAATTACACTTTGAAAATTAAGTAAATTGTGGGACATTGTTGTTGTTTTTTTTACTTTTCCAAAGGAAACGCACTTACCAAACAAGGTAGCTTTTCACCTGGTTCAAACATGGTCTTAATAAAGAGAACAACAGCCAACCCTGCTGTAGTCTGGACAGTCTGTAAGAGGTCTTCTGCAGAAAAAGAAATTGAAATATATTAGTATTACAAAGAAGAAGAAGAGTTTGGATTTGATATCCCGCTTTATCACTACCCGAAGGAGTCTCAAAGCAGCTAACATTCTCCTTTCCCTTCCTCCCCCACAACAAACACTCTGTGAGGTGAGTGGGGCTGAGAGACTTCAAAGAAGTGTGACTAGCGCAAGGTCACCCAGCAGCTGCATGTGGAGGAGCGGAGACGCCAACCCGGTTCACCAGATTACGAGACTACCGCTCTTAACCACTACACCACACTGGCTCTAGTGTGGACATTTAAATTCTCTTTCAGATTTATTGTTTTCTAGAACTGCTAATTATTCTTAATATATTCCATTTTTATTGTTGCCGGCATCCAACACAGTAACCGTAGCATGTATAGTGCAAAAAAAAAAAAAAAACACCAGGGGAGAACTCTCACAGCAATAAGTGCAGTGGAGAACTCTGGAAACTTACACAAGATATAATGGAAATCTAGAATCTGCATCTTCTTTAACATTTTAACGTCCACATTACAAGCCTAAACAGCAGGTACTCACAACTAAGCAGGCATCTAGTTTGCTGCTGATGTATTCGCAAGACAACAGCACAACACCTTTTATAGAAATATTTTCTATCAACAAATGATAGTGGCAATTCTTACTAGGGATGCTGGCTTTGATACAAGGCAGCCCTTCCGTAAACAGAAGGGTTCCTTGTATTTACATAAGGGGTTGCAATCCAGCGCATGCTCCCACCATTTAGGGCTGGGGGCAAAGGACTTCTGCTGATTACGCCTCCTGATTACAGCTTCAGAAAATTGGTCTGCATCCTATAGCTGAGCTGTATTTCTCCATTAGGGACACAATGCAGATAGCAAAACAAGGCAACTCTCTTTCCAAACCCTGCACTGTTAGAATGTAAAAAAATAATACATCAAACCACCAAGAGGTTCCCTCATATTGCTCTTCCTTCAGAACGACTCTCATCTTCTTACTAAAAGGCAATGCCCAATATAGTAAGAAGCGTTTAAAAAAACACCCTTAAATATCGGAACTACTTACCATTAATTAAGAAGTGTGAAAAATGGTTCAGCAGTCCACACATACTTTGCCAAATAGGAGAATCTAACATCTTCCAGAAATCTCCTTGAACGTTTTCCTGAATTTTTTGTATCAACATCATTGAAACTTTAACACCCATCAACAAATCGTGCATCAGCCGAGTTTGAGCAATGCGATTTCCACTGAGCTTTCTTTAAATGTATAAGAAAATTGAAAATGAATAGCGGTATTAGTCATTTGAACGTGTATTATGGCAGCATCAAATTAATCCATTAACTGTGACATGAGTTTCCATCACAGGCAATGACCAACTTCAACCTTGTTGAAATAACCATGTCTTAATGTGCCATGCAAACCCCACAATCAATGAGTTGACCTTGGAAGGGATTTCCACAATGTAGGCACCACCAGGGAGAAGGAACTATGTTGTGGTCTCATGCACTGCACTATCAACAGGGTGGGGGCAAGACACATAACAGGGTCTCAGAAAAAGATCAACGAAGAAAAATCAACAATATGTGTGGATGCTTCTAATAAGAATTGGTGTGTGAAACCTGCTCTGCCGCATCCACAGCTGTCAGAGATGCCACACCAATCAGTGCCAATTCTGGGCAAGATCCAAGATCCCAAAATTGGTGCTGATAGCAGCAGCACTTCGTCGCCGCCGCTGCTTGAGGTGGCAGGGCACCAGGAAGGCTTCCGCCGTCTGAAGCAGTGGCCTCATCCTGCCTAATGGGATAGGCAAGTTCTGCTTTCTGCACAAGCTCAGTAAGTCAGGGGGTTGTTTTCTCTCTCTTTCATATTCTTCATGACTGCTACATTTCTTAGAACAGCAATCTTTTGAAAATTCAAAAGGACTTCCATGTTGATGTGGTATCTGTTTAAAGAACAAGTTGCTGACTGGTTTTGCTGACCAAAGGCTTAGCAGATAAGTGAGACCAAGTTATTTGTGTGGGAATAATAATAATAATAGTAATAATAATAATAATAATGTATTGTTTATACCCCGCCCATCTGGCTGGGTTTCCCCAGCCACTCTGGGCGGCTTCCAACAGAATATTAAAATACAATAACCCGTTTGCCGTTAAAAGGGTACACCTCTCTGCAGCTTAAAAACATTCTGAGCTCTTTTTCACCAAGGAGTTGGTTCTTACATTTTTATTATCATCTAGGAAAGGGACCATACTATTAGGCTGTAGAAAACCAAGCTTAAAACTAAACTCAGTTCCAAATGGCTTCACTCGTGTTGCTTTCTGAACAGAGTCTAAAACATCATACTGAATCTCAGGAATTCTCCATTCCAGGAAAACAAAACTGTTAGGTTGGCAGGAGCAGGGACCGAGCAACGGGAGCTCACCCCGTCACGGGGATTCGAACTGCCGACCTTCTGATTGGCAAGTCCTAGGCTCTGTGGTTTAACCCACAGTGCCACCTGCGTCCCTATAGTTGTAGGAAACCTGTTGGCAAATACAGCCAAAGCCTACAACCAACCCTCTGAATCTTCAGGATTAGATTGGCCAGCCCATCAAAAAAGGACATCCTCTCACCGCTCTTAATTTCTGCCCCTGGAATTAAAAAAGCAAGTCCTCACTTCCTGGGGAAAATTTGCTAAACAGAACTCTAAACAGCACCATTCAACAACTGTTTTTATATTCTTCTGCATTCCTCTCAGATTTCAGAATTGTTTGGATAAACTCTTAAAGAAAACCAAACAGCAATGTTTCCTCTCTACAGAGCGTGACTGAACTCCAGGAACTTATCTATGAATCACAGATTGCTGCAGCTCATCCATCTCAGGGAATTCAAAAGAAGCACAAGGGCAATATTGTTCCAAACAGACCTTGTTGTGTCCCTACACAGTGTGTCTCACATTCCAACCAGCACACATTTTACACGAAGCAGTTCTCACCTGTTTTCTTCCTCTGTTTCAAGCAGAGATTTCTGCAGAAATTGAAGAGCTGTGAAAATATAGTTGGAAAGCATACATAAGCCAGTATTTGATATAAATAGGTCTCCCATAAAAAGATAATGCAGCAATAGATAAATGAAATGCCAGACTACAGATGTAATATTTTTCAAAATGACAAAACTGCATCTCAGTGGATACTCCAGGTTCTCTTTTTTCCATCTTTAAATCCTGGTAGAAACTTGAGACATCTACAGAGAATAAACAGCTATATAATAGCTGGGCATCTGAATGACTACCATCTTCCATACAAGCCTGCCCCATTCTTAAAGTCATTAGAGACACCGATTACAATGTCTCCACCTTCTGAATTTGTTAGTGGCTTTCAGCGACAAGCCCTCATTTATGGAAATCCTTTTCTGTCTGGGACCTACTCTTGGTTTTTTTGTGCACCAGATATTTTTTTTTATTAAAAAATATAAATCTAGGCATTTAGGGGCACATTTGAACTCCTTGCTGCCATTATCATTGCTGATCTGTTTTATTGGTTTTCATGTACGTTTTATGGCTGTGCTTTGCCGGGTTCCACACATTTGCTTCATGGCTATAGTTGCCGCTTTAAATTTTGCGAGCCAGCTTCTGAACTAAGGTCAGAAGGCATTAATAAAAATGCTTCGAAAATAAATATTGCCTGAAACAATGGTACTAACTACCTTAACTATTATTATTATTATTATCCTGACACTGCTATTCTTTCCCAAGACTTTTACCATACAGAAAGAGAAAGACAAGTGCCACAGTCTATGATACAAATGACATACTCCTTATATTGTATGTTGCCTAGAGGCTGGGGCGTTAAGCAATTAAGAAGTTTAATTACAGGCCTGGTTCACATCACATGCTTTCTCTCCATTTGATGACTGTCAGTTGAATGCGGGAACTGAAAGCATTCTTTAAAAAAAATGCATTTTGGGTGCTATAAAGAGTCCTGAGTGTTTCATTCGCCACCATCTCCACTCCACTGTTGAAACATGGATTCCAACCTCCTTGGGAGCAAGGACATGTTGCCCAGTAAAGAACCACATGCTGGTCGTGCTACGTAACTTACAATGACCACTTGATAATGCTGTAATTAAATGAAGAACAGGCACGTGTGAACCAGTCCCAGTGGTCTGCTTCAAGGCAGCGGGGAGATAAAACGGAAAAGCACATCTCACTGGCAGGAACTCTTCCTTGTGGTCCATGAAGGCTAAAACAGGGCTATAATCTGTGTACTCAATAACCCATGCACAATTTTGCCTCCGTAGATTAAAGTATTTACCACCATATCAATCCCACGAAATACCAACAAGCGAAATAGGTAAAGATAAAGGGACCCCTGACCATTAAGTCCAGTTGTGACCGACTCTGGGGTTGCGGCACTCATCTCGCTTTATTGGCCGAAGGAGCCGGCATACAGCTTCCGGGACATGTGGCCAGCATGACTATGCCACTTCTGGCAAACCAGAGCAGCGCACGGAAACGCCGTTTACCTTCCCGCCGGAGCGGTACCTATTTATCTACTTGCACTTTGACGTGCTTTCGAACTGCTAGGTTGGCAGGAGCTGGGACCGAGAAACGGGAGCTCACCCCGTAATGGGGATTTGAACCGCCGACCTTCTGATCAGCAAGTCCTAGGCTCTGTGGTTTAACCCACAGCGCCACCCACGTCCTAGCGAAATAGTTTATTTCAATTAATGTTTAAGATAAAGTTTCCAATAGCTGCTCCAAATTCCTTCTGCCACCTTGTGGGGCAGAGAGGGTGCTAAGAAATGTGCTAGCTATGCAAAGCGACATCCTTTGGTACAGAAACAAATTCCCCAGGTTGCCAGCACTCTCCCAGGGAATAATCACATGTGGGAAGAAAGCCTGCAACCTGGATTTTAAGCACTTGTTTACAGATATAAAGTGATTGCATCATTTTCAGTGTAGTCGGTAATACCTAAAGTCACTTTTTCAGATCCCCCTCTCTAATTCTTTCTACCGCCCAAAGAGCTACCAAAAGGGTAGAAAAGTGTTTTCATAATTCCCATGGAGCGGCACTATTAGAACATTTTAACCTAAGCAGAAATGTCAAGAATTTACCTTCTTTGAACAGGATATTCACACTTGATTTACCTGAAAGATGAAAGTATGTATTTAAGCAGCTTTTACTTATCATAACAATATAAATTCTTTCTGTAATAATTGCAAGTTCCAAACTGTTTTAAACTTATCATCATACCTATAGTGTTGTTTTCCATACAGGAAGCAAGGTTGTCCATAGTCTTTCTGTACTGAGACAGGTCTGTCGTTTTTAGTTCTTCTCTGAGGCAGAACACAAAACTCTGTGTAGCTTCTGCCATAAGAGGTTCAGGAATTCCGTTTAGGGAGCTGCATGAGAAGAGACCATGGCCAGGTTATCAGAGATGTAGATACTAAAAGCATGGAATGTAAAAGGACATGTAATTCGATCTTTCTGGGCGCCATAACACTTCAGCATGAATTTTAGTGAATCTGATTACAGGATAAGAAACTGTGGCACTCACTGTTCTAGTAAAATTTAACGTGAGTCTGATTCTTTACAGTTTCTAGAGCATCAAAAGGAATAGAGACATCATCCATGAACCTGAGGTAGAGAGCATTCAGTCAAAAATGGTCAGAGCAATTCAGTAGAAAACTCATCCCATCTCTGGTAGAAGAGGATAGAATTGAATAAGGCAGAGGCAGCCAACACTTCAAACCCAAGGTTCACAACAGAACATTCACCATTTCACAAACTGCAACCATATTGTCCATGCCTTCTTTTCAAACGGCACATTCTAATTCAATATTAAAAGCAACAGGGATCAAATCATCCCTATTGTCTACAGCAGAGCCCTCCAAACTTTTCATGTCGGTGACACACTTTTTAAACATGCATCATTGTGCAACACAGTCGTTCAGTTTTACAGTGGTAACTTGGGTCACATATGCTTCAGGTTACATACGCTTCAGGTTACATATGCTTCAGGTTACACACTCCGCTAACCCAGAAATAGTGCTTCAGGTTAAGAACAGAAATTGGGCTCCAGCGGCGCGGCAGCAGTGGGAGGCCCCATTAGCTAAAGTGGTGCTTCAGGTTAAGCACAATTTCAGGTTAAGAACGGACTTCCAGAATGAATTAAGTACTTAACCCAAGGTACCACTATACTAGCAAACCCGAAGTTAAACTAACCCCTTTCCAGCCCTGGAAGGAGCACAGGGAGCGTTCACACAATACGCTACAGCCAACACACTAAACGTGTCACAACACACAGTTTCAAAAGCTCTGGTCTACAGTGCAGCATAGCCAAAACTATAAATCCTATTCAGTCTTAAAATCAGACACAAAAGTTGCTCTGGCCAGGAAGAAAACAAAAGTCAAGCAAACAGTGCCCAGAAATATGGGCGGGCTTGTTGAGGAACTGATCACAAAGTGCTAAACAGAAAGGGTCAGATCCGGAAACCTGGTGACTGGACCTCCATTCATGTCTAAGCTCCTGCTCGTGGAAGGGGGCAAGGGAAAGGTTTCTGCCAATCCTCCCTTTCCTCTTTGAATTCCTTCCTCCCCCCAAAATCTGCTCTGGAGAGCTGGGAGACCCTTACAGATACAGGAATCTCCCTTATACCAAGTCAGACCATTTGTCTCAAGCACACTGAGCCCAAGCAGGACAAACGGCCAGTAGTTAATTCTTTATTTGCAAAGCACAAACTTACAGTAGCTCCCCAGATGCATTCACACACACACACACACACACACACACACACACACTTCTGGTGGCTAGGTAGTTGACGACCATCCTTATTTTTGCCCTCCGAGCCGGACGGTTGGAGCAACGGGTGGCCCCGCCCACACCCCAAACTTGATAGGCAAAAACTACACATTTACCTTGCCAACACTTTTTTCAAAGGGTTCTTCACATCCAGAGATAAGAACACCGCTCCCAAAACATCTAAGCAGTTTTTAACCATGGGATCACACAAAGAGCTTTTATCCATCTTCTCTAGTAAAGGCACAATCTATGCACAACAAAGATTAATATGTTTTTTTTAGAATTCAGCATTCGCTATTGCATCGTCCTATACATACAGATACGTCTACTACCAAAACATTAGATAACACGATCTATCTTCTGGCTATACGATCGAAGTCAGCAAGGACCATAGCTGTCAACTTTTCCCTTTTCTTGCGAGGAATCCTATTTGGAATAAGGGAATTTCCCTTAAAAACGGGAACAGTTGACAGCTATGGCAAGGACAATGTGTGTAATGCAAATGAGATATACAACTAAAGGCTGCATTATAAAGTTCTCCAGCGCAGTGTTCCAGTTCTCTGGATACTCTTACTTCTTTTAAACCAGGAGGGGCTAGCCTTCTTTTAGCCCTAGGACCTTGACAAATCCTGTAGGAGACATTTACCAGTAATGGTGTGGCCACCCACTTCCTGCACATCAAATAAAACATCTGAGGGCTGGAGAGAAGCCAACTGACATCTCCATTAAAGAACTGTGTCTACTTAAACTATATATACAGGCAACGACCGATTTCTGTGGGTTAATAATAATAATAATAATAATAATTTATTATTATGGTCAAAGACCAGTTCAAGATCTGTGGGTTTACATTCCTGACCCCCATGTGCATCGGGGGAGCCTGTCTCACCCTGTTACACCCCACTCCACTCCACGCCGCCCTCCCCGCCCATCCCCTTTTCAAGCTGCTTTCAGGTTGCTGCGATGCACACATGCATGGTTTTGCATCAATTGGACGCGCATAAATTGGTCACTGCCTGTACAGAGAGAGAAAGAGAAAGAGCTGAGCCTTCGGGCCAGAAAAAGGTTACCCAGAGCGCCTAATCCAGTCCCTGAAATGGGGTTTGTAAAGGTAAAGGGACCCCTGACCATTAGGTCCAGTTGTGGCCGACTCTGGGGTTGCGGCGCTCATCTCACTTTATTGGCCGAGGGAGCCGGCGTACAGCTTCCGGGTCATGTGGCCAGCATGACTAAGCCACTTCTGGCAAACCACAGCAGCACACGGAAACGCCGTTTACCTTCCCGCTAGTAAGCGGTCCCTATTTATCTACTTGCACTTGACGTGCTTTCGAACTGCTAGGTCGGTAGGAGCAGGAACTGAGCAACGGGAGCTCACCCCATCATGGGGATTCAATCCGCCGACCTTCTGATCAGCAAGTCCTAGGCTCTGTGGTTTAACCCACAGTGCCACCGCGTCCCAATATTTATATTTTAAAACGTATTTGTTTTGCTTCAATCAAGTTATATTTTCAAATAAAGTAGAATTTAACTGCAGAAAACACAGCACTACAAAAGGTTAGTTTTTGGATCACATTTGTTTGTTTGGTTTACTTGGGCTTCGACCACTCCTAACTAGTAGGAAAATCATTAGTAGAAAAATCTGTAGCTCTTCTTTACACATTTCCATGTTACTATTTTTAACGCTACTAAAATCAAACCTGCTTGACACAATGGATTTGCTGGATGCCATCAGGTAACAGTGCACAACGCAGCAGCAGAGAGGCTAGGTTTTGTCCTTCAGCATCTGCAAAAGCTATGCAGAAAGAAAGAAAGAAAGAAAGAAAGAAAGAAAGAAAGAAAACAAAACCTTTAATATTCCATCATGTGCGTATTATAAATGCCAATTCCTAAATCTTTTCTGTTATGGAGGGGTGAATGTTTCACTGACCCAAACACCTGAAACACCCATCAACACATATACTTCTGTTTACTATTGCAAGTTGACAGATCAAACTAGAACGGTTCTTGTGCCTTTACAAGGAACAATAATTTCAAAAGTTGCTTTCTTCCACCACTATGATTAGCGAGAACACACCTGCTGAAGTTCTTATTTCCGGACAATTATTAGAGACATAGAAAGCATCTTCTGTATTGAATCCAGCAACTGTGATTAAGAATGTAGAAGTTCCAGTAAAAATCATCCCAACTTGAAAACGTATCATTTGGATTCACAGCAAAGAAACTTCAGGCAGAGAACAAACCAAGAGTAATTTGGAAAATGCAGTAACGAAGCCCAATCGTGTCTTAAGCTGTAACCAGAACACACGACAGCTACCACTGTAGCCTGCTTTCAGCTAAAAGGAAGAGGATGAATGAATTCCCAGCAGTTACAAGCTAAGATGGCGGATCACACTTCAGGCCAGGGATGGGAAGCCTATAGACCACCAACTGCTGCTAAACAATAACTTTTGGGGCTGATGGGAGTGGCATTCCAACAACAACCTTCACTGAGGCGACTTCCCCCTTGTCAATTGCTCATACACTGCATAGGTTTTATTTTTCTCTGATCTGAAACTAATGCTCTGAATCCAGTACAGTTCTTCTGTTTCCAGCAGGGTCCTATCCATTCACAGAAGAAGCTAAGATCCAACAGAGGCTTCCACAACTGGAAAGAGAGGGTGAGGGAAAACAGTGTTCACCAATTCCTGCATTTTCCCTCCTCCAGTCTCCTTTGCCACCTCTCATTTATTCCAGAGAGTTCCTCAACCCACACATAATTGCTTTTCAGGGAGTGTCAGGGGCTGCTGGGAGAATCAGTGAAAACCATTTCTGCTTCTTTCTTTAACTGGAACATTCCACAAGTGAAACTCCACTCACAGATGTCTAGATCCGATTCTTGGATGAGTGCTGCATTAAAGACGAAAATATAGTTTTCTGGAGAAGATATAGGAGTGGGGTCTACATTGCCCAAGTGCTACCTAAAGCTCTACTACTGCACAGAATGAGTTCAGCCCTGTGGAACACCCTCCCATCAGATGTCAAGGAAATGAGTAACTATATAACTATATAACCTAAAGGAAAGCTGTTTGTTTTATTATGTTTTTATATATGTTGGAAGCCGCTCAGAGTGGCTAGGGCAGTGGTGGCCAAACTTGGCCCTCCAGCTGTTTTTGGACTACAACTCCCATCATCCCTAGCTAACAGGACCAGTGGTCAGGAATGATGGGAATTGTAGTTCCAAAACAGCTGGAAGGCCAAGTTTGGCCACCACTGGACTAGGGCAACCCAGTCAGATGAGCAGGGTATTCTTCTTCTTCTTATTCTTCTTCAGAATATTTAGCAAACTTTACAAGAATTACGGCTTCCACAGGACCTACTTTTTACCAACTTTCTAATAACTCCCCCCCCCCCCGAAAATTAGGAAAGTGTCTCAAGGGCATCCTCAATACATTCTTTAAGGAGAATTATAAAATAATAAAATCAAGCATTCTGGAACGCTTCCCTTTAATTTTGATCTTCAGTGCAGAAACTCTTTCAAAATGGGGTGGGAAGAGCATATAAACTACAGTACATGAAAAGGGCTGATTTTTCTTTTTAAGTTAAAAAGGTATCATCAAGAGGACTGGATTTAAAAAGTCATTATAGTACCACTGAAATACGTCTAGAGAGACAAACTAAACAACTTAATTATACTTACAGTGAAGTCTTTCAAGCTGTTGGTGATCAAGAACAAAGGCATCAACCTGAATCTCTTTCTTCTTCTTTAAAACCATTTTGGTAGATTAAAGAATTGCCTACTGAAAAAGATTATAAGTTGACACTTGGTACCAACACTGTTTTAAATGCACAATTTAAAAGTAAAGACTGTTTAATTCCTGTTCACCTTTGTGCTTTGCAAAAAGTTTGTGGCAGTTGGTTTTTTTATACGTAAGCTGCACAAGAAGTTCAGAAAATATTCATAGACCCTATGAGCTAGTCTAAGATTTTTCATCCATAATTTACCAATGGGTAATGCTTTGTCCATAATGTAAAAACTTGATTGCAAACTCCAGCAAAACACAGGTTGCTGTTGGGTTTCATCCAAAGACTTTACAGACTTTACAGCACAAACTGGGCTCATGGTTTGTCTACCTAAGACAAAACACAAGCCTGGGTTCAATGTAACACAAAGCAAACCATAGTTTAGCCTCTGTTAGCACAAAAATAGCAGAAACAAGGCAGCAGCACTATGGCAGTGACCTTCACCCTGGAGACCTGCAAGTTTGCTCTAAGTTGCACTAGTTTGCACTAAACTAGGTGATAGTTATGTTCACGACCATATCAGCCTGAATGATAGGCTTGCAAATCATAAAACTGTAAGCTACTGGTTCTGTGGTTATGCTCTCCAATTCAATACTGGAAATGCTTCCATAAATCAATTAGAACAAATCTCTGTTATGACTCAAGCATTCAATGCATTAAAAAATAATAAATAAAATCTACCAGGCCATGGTTCAGTACAGAACCAGCATCAATAAACAATCTTAGCAGGGAAGCACTCAGAGGGTCTACATGTTACCACTGCTGCATGGAAGTATAAACACATGTGTCAGGGGACTGCCATTGGAACAGGGAAGGGAGGCAGAGGGGCAGTTGGGTTACAGGGAACCTTCGAAAATCTTCACACCTCGCCAGTCTGAGGGTGGGGAAAGCCACACCTCTGGGATAAAGGAGGGGAAAGGGCCAGAGGATGCTGCTGGGAGCCAAGTCGGCCAGGAAGGAACCACACGTCTTCCGTTGCCCACCTTGCGCAGAGGTGTAAAACGCAAAGAAGGAAGGAAAAGGCTGGGTGTGATGGCCTGGGAATCGGATTCAGAGGCTGAACCTGAGGAACCCAGCCTGCACAAGAGTCCCTGCCTCCAGGACCAGCTGAGCCGGGACTGGGGCTTGAACCTCAAGGGCCCTCACTTGTGCCGGATCTTCACTAGCAGACACCAGCTGAATCTGCTCTGGCTCCCTTGACCTTGGACTGGACTTGGACCACGCTGCACGGTAACCCCCCCAGAACCAGCACACTGGGGGTGACTAAGCTCTTATGTTGAGGGAGGACCCGGAAACGACCACTCCCAAATTCTGCTAGCGATTGAGGCAGACATGAACTTGTGGTTCCGCACTGTAAATAGTTTTGCACCTAAATAAAACCTGTAAAAGACAAGTCAGAGTCCTGACTGGTTTCTCACGAGTAACCACCATTGCCATCTGGCAACATGGATAATGTTTGCAGTGTGTAATCTCTATCTGGGGGCAACACAGACCTGCCCTTAAATCAATTCTGTGACATTCCCTACAACAGCTACTTCTTGGAATGAACAGATCTGTTTCTTCGCTTAGATGAATATGGTAGGTCTGTTTCCCTGAAATACCATCCATCTGATTCCAACCACTAACCATCTAAACTCCATCTAGATTCCAACAGCTACCCAACAGATAACCTGTGGAGTTGGCCCACATAAATTGGATGGGGGAACAGTCTAAACTGCAGCCTAGAAGAGAAAATTCCTTTATCACAGGGGTGGCTAATTTGTGGCTCTCCAGATGTTGCGGGACAACTCTGATCATCCCTGACCAGTGCCCATGCTAACTGGTGTTGGTGGGAGTTTGAATCCAACAACAACGAGAAGGATAATGGTTAACCACCCCAGATTCTGCAAAATGTTTCAATTGGTCTCCCTCTTTTCAGCACCGGGGATCAGTCAGGTTTGAACATCAGAAGAACCTCACCAGATCAGATAAAAATCTAGTCTGGTCCCCTGCTCCCCAATCAACCCAGGCAAGACATTACAACAATCCTTTTTATTGAATGCAATGCAATTGTTTTATTTGCTCTTATTATTGTTTTGTTTTTTTCACGAATTACTCTGTTTCATTATACCAAGAACAAACTTAGCTGGTCTCTTAAGGTGCTACTGAACAATTTTATATATATATATTTCGTCTGCTTCATTAGGCACTCCATAGGCAAAGTATGCTTGGGTATATGATCTACAAAGATACCTACATAGCCATAAATGACTGACGGCCTTCACACTCATGGCAGCAAGTTGCACAAATCTCCACACGTTGCAATGGAGTGCAGGAAGAGCACTCAGTGCCTCTTCTTCACTACAAAGGCAGCAGCACACAGAAACGCCGTTTACCTTCCCGTCAGAGCGGTACCTATTTATCTACTTGCCTTTCGCGCTTTCGAACTGTAAGCCACACTTAATTCAATGGAAACAATTTCTAAGTATGGTGAGGATTGCAGCCTAATTATATAACCACCTGCACTGCACTTTCGAGGTTGGATCAATGAGAACGGCTATATACCACACTATGCCATTAAGGCACATCCAAAGCACTCCCTCAGAGAATCCTTGGCACTGTAGTTTACCCCTCGCCAAGCTCCAATTCCCAGCAACCCTTAATAAACTACAGGGCCCAGAATTCTTTGAGGGGGGGGAGTGTAACTGTGCTTCCGATGTCCCTTAAAGGTGCAGCATGCACGCTTGATCAGATTGGGCTTTATGAGCAGTGCGTTACACCGCGTGGCCCCGAATCCCAGGAGCAGTTTACTTCGGTGCAAAGCAGAGGAGGAGAAGGAAGACCCTGCTGTTTGGGAGCTAGATTCTGGGAACAGCTTAGAGTCTCCAATTACCCTTTACTGGGGGTGTTTTTTGGAGGGGGGGTAGTTTTAAAAAATGCACGAGACGCCCCACCTGCAACACAAGCAAACGAAAAGGCGGCGGCGAGCGCATCCAGGGAAGCGCCCCCCTCGCCGAGAGAGCTCGCCCTCCGCGCGCTTTTACGCGCCTCCCGCTGCTTACCGCCCCGATCGGCCCGGCCAGTCTCTCCTCCTCCGCCGGCTGCTGGTGGTGCCGCCTCCTCGCCGCGAGGGGCCGGACGGAGGAGCAGACAGGCAACGCTCCGCCCGCCGAGCCACGTCTTTCCTCCGAGCCCGGAGGTGGGGGCGGGGAGGCCGCGGCCGAGCGCGCTGGATGCGCCGCGGACCGACTCAGGCAGCCGGGGAAACGGGGAGGCCGAGGCGCGGGCCTGGAGGAGCAGCCGAGGGGCAATCTAAGGGAGGAATGGAGGGCCGTAAAACGGGGGTGGGGAACCGAAGGCTCGCCAGGTGCCTTTGGACTACAATTCCCATCATGCCTGGTCCTTGGCCATTGCTGAGTGGGGCTGATGGGAGTTGCAGTCCAGGGAAGCATCTGGGCGAAGCATCTGGGACACAGCTACCTCCTCAATAATATCCCACCCTGCCCTGCAGGGCAGCGGAGGTAAAGGTGACCAATCCTGCTTGGGAGAGTTAAAGTCCCACGGAGTTCAATAAGACTGACAGTCCGGCCCCGAAGCGTCCCCCCCCCCGGAGTTAAACCCCCCTGTGTCCAATGCAGCAGGCGAGTTTGGTCATTTTACCATCCACGGGAGGACGAGGGGACTCGGGCTGAATTCCGCGGGAGTTACTTCTGAGTTTTGAGGTTAAGAAATAAAGAGTTCTTCTCGGTAACATAGAAAAAAAGTAGTTTTTAAGCTTGCAAACTGTGACATTTTGCGCTACTGCCCAGAACAACGCTTTATTCCGTAACTTCCGTATTCAGGCAATCAAACTGAGTTTTCAAAGTAGAACACCGTGCCAGCCAAAGATGTCTGGCACATAGCTGTCAACTTTTCCCGTTTTGTAAGGGAAATTCCCTTATTCCGAATAGGATTCCTCGCAAGAAAAGGGGAAAGTTGACAGCTATTGTCTGGCAGGTTCATTTTTATTATGGGAAACAAATTCGGAGTACCTCAGCAGTTGGGAGACTTGTGGCCCAAACTTGGCAAGGTTACTGAGGGGTCAGTCTGTGGGGCCTAGATTGTAATTCTGTACATGAGAAATTGTCGATTGACAAGGATTGTGCTCTTACAGCTCAGTCCTCCTATTCATGTTTAGTTGGACATAAATCCCACTGTGTCCTATGGGCTTACACTCAAGTAAGTGTGCGTAGAAATTACATTGTCCTACCAAATAATGGGCATAAGATTGCAGCCTAAGTAAAGTATAGGTGGTGTACCTGCTTGGATCTGTCACATAGTTTTCCATTTAATATGTGCACTCCTTATTCCATTGGACAAATTCGGGCTTTAATTTTCCAGTGCTTTCAAGCAAAGTTACAATCCTTACTCAGTTTGAAAGGCACCCAAACACTGGCATCATAATCATCAAAACAAGCTTCCTCACTCACTCGTGAATTATTTACAATCCGCTCTTCATTGTTCACACAATCCCAGAGCAAGGAACAACATTAAAATACAATAAAGCAATTTTTAAATGCAACAATATGAAGTCAACCTATATAGCAACATAACTACATCAGCCACATGAGGGGCACCACTTTAAATAAGTGCATGGGTGATTAACCACAGTTTTTACCTAGCTTCAGAGGTCCATTAGCACTGGCATGTGTGTGCCTTATTTAATATACTTTCATTCAAATGTTGCATTTGTTCAGATTCCAGTCATAATCTAGAGGCCATTTAAACATTGATCATTTTCACAGACTTTTTGCTCAGATTGTTAAAAGCACCTTATAGTGTGCCTTGATTTCTTGGAGTATAACATTTTAATGTAGCTCAGACCAAATATTGGTTGAGTATTAATATTTTTTAGAGTTACTAAATGAATTAAATGTTTGGTAGAGTATATTTTAATTTACATGTTTCTAAAGTTGTTAATATAGTCACTTTTGCATGGTAAAAATAGACAAGTACTTTTCCTAAAAGATATTTTTTTTCATTGTCCTGCAGAGTTTTACCACTGTGTGGCACCAAAGTGCTAAGAAATGTACTCTTAAATTTCTCACCTACCAACAATGCCATTTTTAAAATTTAAAATAGTTTGCAAAAGATGTCATTTATACATTGCCTGTCTGCCAGAGATCCAAAATACCACAAAGACCAAATCCTCTTAAAGTTAGTAGTGACAAATCCAAAAGTGATTTGTTTTTCCCCATCATCCACTCCGCCCCTTGGCATCTCTGGTAATCATCATCATCATTTTATAATTTGTATCCCACCCATCTGACTGGGTTGCCCCAGCTACACTGGGCAGCTTAGACTGGGCAAACCACTTCCCATGGGAGTGGATGTAAGAAGTCCCAGTTTGGACTGAAGGGCCTTTTAAAAAAAGTCATGCCTAGGATGTATGATATACTGAATGAATAGCTGCTTATGCACAAATTTAAAGGTTTAACAGAGAGATAAAATACCCACGGGTTCTCGGTTTCAGGAAGTATACACAGAACTACATCAGTGGTGACCCAAGCAGATTCTAATGCACAATAAACTGTAGTATGCACAAGTTTAGGGAGAGATAGTGGTAGTTTGTGTGGTCAGATTTCCATTTATTTACAAATATTAATCATAGAGTCGGAAGGGACTCGTGAGAGTGTAAGAGTTTTGTTTTTTTTAAAATCCACATGGCTGCTCTTGCTAAAAATATACACAACCACCACAAAATGAATGATAGAGAAAACAGTAGGAAGAGTTTGGTTTCCTTAAAATCTGTTGGTGAGCAACAGTATTCTGAAATGTGGGAAAGGCATTTTCCTTTCACAACAACAAATTCTGAGTTCAGAATTTACTACTACCTCTAACTTCAGCCATACCACTGGAATGCTTGATGCATGAGCAACAATGGAAGGCTGCTTTGACTTCTGTACAGTTCAGTTCCTTAGATCTAAAATTGCATTTAGTACAACAAAAATGATACTCGGAGCACATTGGATCTCTTACTGCCTTTTTGAAAGGCACATTTGAGGTGTGTTGGTGCTGTACACAGCACAGGTTTGGTGGATTCATATGGTCTGGTCTTGCTTGGTGGTGGCCCAATTCTGATCAGTAGAATTCTGATCCAGTACGTTTACTTAGTACTGGAGAGAACTCTGGTGGTTTTGTATGTAAATATCTTGTTAAATTATATCCCCGTACTATAGGATTTGACAGAAAGGCAGTGTAAGTACATTAATAGCAGCAAAAAGGCTGCTCCAATACTGGAAGGAGCATTCTCCATATCCAGTGTGAAGATTCATCTATGCTGGCAGTGTACCCAAAAAGCAACCTTTCATAGACAGCAGAAGGGCAAATTCTCTTATATGTGGGCTCCATACACAGACTTTTGTGTAGAGAGATGTTGTTGTTGTTGTTTAGTCGTGTCCGACTCTTTGTGACCCCATGGACCAGAACACGCCAGGCACTCCTGTCTTCCACTGCCTCCCGCAGTTTGGTCAAACTCATGCTGGTAGCTTCGAGAACACTGTCCAACCATCTCGTCCTCTGTCGTCCCCTTCTCCTTGTGCCCTCCATCTTTCCCAACATCAGGGTCTTTTCCAGGGAGTCTTCTCTTCTCATGAGGTGGCCAAAGTATTGGCGCCTCAGCTTCAGGATCTGTATTAGGATACAGGATAAGTGATCCTAGTGGTGCTGGTGGGATCAATGAATATTCTGTTTTGTATTTATTAAAACTATTAATGATAACCAGGGGGTTTTCTATCTATCTTATCTTTGTGGTTACATAAAGCAATGGAAAGTAGAAACAGCATGGGTAAAGAAACATACTGCCCATAAAAAGTCTTAAAAGGCTATTGTACAGCCAAATGCTGGAGGTAAATGTCTTTAAGCTTGAGGCAGAGAAGCGGGAGCATTGTTTTCTACTGCAGAACATCTCACTACCTACTTGAGTGTTTGAAGGACAAATGAATCCCCTATTTTGTTTGTTTGTGTGTGTGTTATCAGGTGTACAACATATCTTCAAGTCCTGGCTATTTGACCCTTAGTCAGATCTGTGGCAGGCACGATATTGTGCCAGCAAACCACAACTGCAACAGCAGTGCCTAAAAAGCTGACCCTCAAGCACATCATCATTATTATTATTCCTATTGTAGCTGTGACTTGGCACAGAGAGTAGCACAATGCTTGCATTGCGAGAATATTGTGCTAGGCACAGACCAGAGTGAAACCAGAAAGGGTCCTAGGAAAAAAGAACAGGGAAATGCACTCAGAAACACATCACATAAAAATGTCCTTAAATGAGAAACAACTTTATTGAGAAGTTCCTTTCTCAACTGTTTGATTGATAAATCTCTTTATGCTCTTGGCCTCAAGTCTTCAACGCTCTCGGGAACTGGCAAGCTAAAAAGAAAGCAGCACACTTCAGTCTGTAGAATTTATTATGAGCAAGATAAAAATGGCAGTGTTGCATGAAAAGGAAAGAATGCCTGCACACAAATGGGGAAAAATTTGGCTGTAGTTACACCACCCATGACTCTTTATTTCCATTTCCATTATCGGGGAGTTTCACACGGTAGTTTAGAGTGAACTGAGTGCTGCTGCTCTTGTGTGAAAAGTTTTGTGCAGTGTCCACACAATTTCGACCTCATCAAAATGCTGTTGCATATCTGGATTTACTGTTTCAACCAAAAAAATAAAAATAAACCAGTAAGCAACCCCCCACTGCAGAAATGATAAATTGTGATTTAATGGGGGGGTGCAAACTATGGAATGGCATTTGTTGAAGACAATGTCATGTGGACAACAAACTACCATTCATTATTTGTAGTTTCTGTAATTCTGTACGGAGTGTTACATGGCACCCAATCTCCGAGTGGTGTGAGATCCCAGGGGTTTCAGACACTTACCCAGGATTTGTGTTTCCTTTGGGAATGAGGCACAATGGAGACTGTGGTGCTTTTGTGATACATGGTTTATAACCTGAGCTTGCAATGGAGGGGTTCATAGCAAAAAGGTCTCGTTTCTCCCATAACCACAGCCTTGGGTTCAAACAGAAGACAAACGTTGCTCTGCCTATTTCCCTGGCCTGCTGCTTTTTGCTTCACTGCCACTCAACTCTGCCTTTTCCTTCTAATTAACCGTGGCAGGGTGAGTGGGTGGTACCCATTTCTATCTTGCACAGAACCCCTTTTCTTAGTTCTCTTAATAATGGCCCATCACCCAGGCAATTGCCTCATCAAGAAGATTTTTTTTTTTTTTTTTTTTTACCCCTGCCCGTACGGGCCAGTCTTGACAGACTCTAGGCTGGCTTTTATTTTAACACTTGGTAGATTCAGGGGCTAGAAGGGTCTCGGCGTACAGCCTACTTCCCCAAACTCGTAACACTAGGAAGAGTCTTATATATCAGGCATGTCCAACCAGTTGATTGTGATCTACTGGTCGCTCACGGTCCACCCCTGGTTGATCCTGGTGGTTTGTGTGATCCTGATTGATGTCCCCCCCCCCACAAAAAAGAATGGGTAGATCCAATGGGTAGATCACTGCCAGGTTTTTTCTATAGTGGGAGTGGACATGCCTGTTATATATATATATAAAACCTTATGATTTTCATTGAGTCCCTCCTTTGAATCATATAACTCAGTTGGTAGAGCATGACTCTTAATCTCAGGGTCATGGGTTTGAGGTCCATGTTGGACTTAGATGACCCTCATGGTCGCTTCCAAATCTACAATTCTATGATACTACCATCTGCGAGGAAGCAGGTGCTGACCAGAGAAGGGGCTTTTTTGGTGGTGCAACCGCTCCTACATATTGGGAATGCTTAGATCACCTTCAACAACTTTCCAGTTATAGAGAAAGACTCTGTTGTTGTTTCAAAATGCCCTTTCCTCACCCGCTGGAGCTGGTTTTAATTAGCTCTTATTGATTTGATGTCGCCAGTTCCCTGTTGCACTATCAGCGACAACCAAAAACTTCACAGCCTTTTTATTTGCCCCCGATTTATCCTTTCAGCTTATGCTGAAAGCGGGCAACAAAATTTGCTGGGCAACCTACCCCTCCCAACTGACGTGGGAGCTTGGTGTGGGCTTGAGACTCTGAAAACCTCAGGGTCGTGAGTTTGAGCCCCATGTGGGGCAAAAGATAGCCGCATTTGCAGCGGGTTGGACTTGATGACCCTCCGGGTCCCTTCTCGAGATTATTTTTTTCTGGTAAAGAAATGATACACGACGATAGCCAGGTTCGGCAGCCTAAATTCATTTTTACGCGGGGGGGGGGGAGGGCTATATAAGGAAGGGCCTAATTTCTCCTCAGGCTCGGGCTGCGCGCGTGGCGCAGAGCTGCGCGTCGGAAAGCCCTTTCGCGTAAGTAAAGCGGGGGAGGCAGGCAGGCAGGCAGGCCCACTGAGGTGTCCCGCCCTCGGCCTCTCGTGGGCGAGTCCCGCAGATACACGGCGTTCTTCCCTCAGCCCCGCTCCGCTCGCTCCCCCCCCCCCCACGTCGTGGTAGTTCCTGCCCAACTCCTTGCCCCCTCGGCCCCAAGAAACCGCCACCCCGGGCCGCTGCGGAGAGGCTGCCGAGCACTCCCAAGCCCCGCCTTCCACGCCCCCTGAATGGCCGGCGCGGCTGCCGCTCAGCCCAGGCCCCTTGCCGCCTGCCGGCCCCCCACGGACCGCGGGGATGGTGCTGGTGGGACAGGCGCGGAGGGAGCCTTGGGAAGCGAGGCGACGGCGGCGGCGGCGCTGCTTGTGAGGGGCGCCTGAGAGACTTCGTTGAGGAGGCGGAGGCCGCCCGTCCTCCTCAGGTTTGGCTTAAGTTGTGGTTTTTTTTTTGCAGGGGGGAGCCTCCCTTTCCCCCTCTTCGGGGGAAGTCGAGAGACTTTTAGACGGAGAGGGGGAAGTCATGCCTCTTCCCTCCCTCTTCCCTCAAACTTTCGCCTTCTCTCTGCTCTTCCTTTGGCCCAGCAGGGAAGCTGCGGGAACTCCCAAGCTTTATATATATATATATAAATTCCCTCGCTGCTGCTGCTGGATGAACTTTCCTCTCTTTCTCTCTGCCTCTGAATCACTGTCTGGTCTATCCGTGGTGGGGCATCAGATGGGCGCCTCAGAAGTTAATGGCTGGGCGCCCACAGCAGCGCCTCTGAGCGCGCGAAGAGTGCCTGCGCCTCTCGTCGTCAGAACAAGCAGCTCTGCCCCACATCTGGGGGCGGAGGAGTGGGGAAACCTGGGGCAGTCAAGTTCTAGCCTCCCTTTTCAGACAGCTGATAGGGAGCTGGATGCCAGGGATAAATCGGGCAGCCTGCATGCCCAGCTGCTTAAAATGTGCATTAAAGGATGCTGGAGGTAAAGGTGGGAAACACAGTCAGAGGTTCAGGGGCTCAGGTCTGCCCCAAAGGGCACACAGTCTGCCTCCTGTGATGCCCCCCACATTATGGTAGCGTGAGGACTACTTGTGGTTAGGGGCATAGGAGCCATCTCCTAGGGGCCAAGGTCTTTTTGGCGCCCACCTAACATATTTTAAGCCCCCCCCCCCCCCGTGGATGGGCATTGCCTTTCAAATGGTGTGTGTGTTTACATTATGTGATTGAATATGCAGGGTGGGTCTTACCTGGCCCCTCAATATTTTATTCAAGTTGGCATCCCTGGCCAGGGGAAAGGCACTCTGTACGTGCTCGGGGGTCTGTTTATTTAATTGTTTGTATATCCCAGAACCAAGTCCTGGGATGGATAAAACAGGTTGTTTCCTGGCCCTGATTTGTGCCTGTTAAGCATACTGTTTTGTGGGCTTCATAGCTTTGAACCTTGTTTTTTCCACAATCTTCTGATTTTAACTTTTTTTAATATGGTTTTATATACAATTGTTGCGAATGGCTCTGATTTTCTCTTTAATGAATGGCAGTATGTAAATATTTTTAGGACTAAATCTCCTGTGCGGGAAGAGAGCAGAGACTAAAGTAGCACAGAAAGCCCTTAACATCACCATCTGCAGTTTACAGAGTCTTCACCCTGAAAACCCACCCCCGAGATTCTTCTGCTCCTCATGCTGGCCAAAATCCCAGAACTCTGAACTGTACTTCAGCTGGGAACATGGTCAATGATCTCTTGCTTTATGATAAGGGGAAAGCTCCACTTGCAGGGGAATTTAAAGGAGCCCAGTGCAAGGAATGATATGGCACACCCTTTTCATTGAGTCGCTATTGGGTAGTATATAAAAGTTTATAAAACATCACAGACTGCTTTACCAAAATCCAGCTTTTTTGGGGGGGGGGGATCTCTCAGGATCACACGATCAACCAGGATCGATCAGGGACGCCCCACGATCGACCGATAGATTGCGATCAATTCTAGTATATGAAAACAAAACAGTGCATTTAAGTGCCTGCAGTAGAAGTAGGTAATCGCCACTTCTTTATCTTTCTATTATACATTTCCATGTATATGACAGAGTACTCAAGAGTCAGCAATAAGAAAAGTGTTAGCTAGTGGTATCTTAAGTTTCTGCATGGACAAATCCTTGCCATGAACTTCAGTGCCACAGTGTTAGACCACTGAGCAATCATCTACATTTCATATCACTACCTTATGGTTTCAGCTAGCTTGCAGGTAGCAAATTAAAACTTCTACTTCCAGTTTTCTGTGTGGAATGCTAGAAATGCAACACTTCATTTTAAAGAGGTGTGTTTTAAATCACATTTTAATATCCCCTCATGTTAAAAGGATGTGTCTCTTGCTAAATGGGGGGAAATGACCTACTATAATGAAAAGTTCTTCTATTTTCTGTTTGTTTACATTGTGTGTTGGGAGAGTATTTTGGGAAAAACCCTGACCTCACTGAAGTAATTGGATGCTTTTCCTGCAATTTAAATAGGAACAAATTGTCACTCCCTTCTGGCTATAAACTTTCATTTATAGAGTTACTGACAGTTCCATTCCTGTTTCAGGTTGGTGGATCTTCAAGTCTGGATCTGCTTCCTTTGCATTCTGATGCCTTATATGATCAGTTAATGCATGTTTTTGCAAAATATTAGCCCACTGCATAATGCCACATGGTTTAATGTAAAATATGAAAATGAATTCCCGTATCAGTATCATGACAGCTAAACCATCCCAATGTATTCAAGCAGAAATAAAATATTTAATTCTTATAAATATATCCTTGCAGTAAATATAAAAAACTTAGCTGAAACAGATTTGTCAGAATTATTGTATCATGCTGTAACTTGTAACCTAATGTTTAAGGAACTTAAACTTAGAATCCTGTACAAGGGAGTAAGCCCTACATAATGTAATAAGACTTACCTCTGAGTAAGCATGCATAGGACTGCACTGTTGGTTTATAAAAAACTATTTAAAAAAGAAAAGGAGGGAAAATGTGTGTAGGTTCACAATGCTGAATCAGAACACTTAGCCCAGCCAAAGTGATGAACTCATTTATTTTCCCTTGAGGAATTGAACAAGAGACGGGAAGTCATTGACTCATAAATAAGATCATTCAGTGCAATTGTAAACAGCATATATTGTGCCAGCAAATATTTCCATAATCCTTTGCTTTTTGGAAAACGCAAAGCAAATAATTTGCTGGAATTATAACTAACAAAACCCTCACAATAATCGGGTCAATTTCAAGCTTTATATGAGTGATATCATATTTGTATCTCAGTTAAATGCTTGAACACTGAAAAATTCTACCCTGTTTGTCATGTTCATATATTCACTGGGACATCTGCAGAAAGTTTATTCCAGGCATAGGCAAACTCGACCATCTAGATGTTTTTGGGACTACAACTCCCATCATCCCTAGCTAACAGAACCAGTGGTCAGGGAAGATGGGAGTTGTAGTCCAAAACATCTGGGGGGCCAAGTTTGCTTATGCCTGCTTTATTCCCACAAACTTCAACTTCCACCTATGTAGAAGCTCTGAAAAGCCAAAAACATTCTTGATACTATTTGTTGGTAAGTGGTACCAATTGTTTTTGGTAATTATCCTTGAGATCTTTAGAACTCAATTTTAAAAAGAAAACAATACAAATGAAATTAACACAAACAAAAACTCAGAAGGGAAAGAGGAGATGATCCATCCAAATTGTATTGGCAAAAGTTGAACTGAAGTACTCTTACAGCAGAAGTGCTGTTAGGAGGGGACCCAAATCCCAGGTCCTTTGTACTGGGCCTCAAACCTCCTGCATCCCCATTTATTTTTAAAAAATAATTAATATTTTACTTTGCTTGCAAGCAGGGGTGCCAACTTGAATAAAATATGGGGGGGGTCAGGTAAGCAGCCCTGCCCCACAGGATCGATCACATGATGCAGCACGCACACCATTTGAATGCCAAGGCCCATCAATTTTGTGGGGTCCTGCCCCCCCTCAAATATTTTATGGGGGGCTGAAGGGACCTCAGCCCCTAGGAGTTGGCATCTATGCTTGCAAGATTTCTGGGTGTGCTGTAAAGTGCAATTCAAGTAAGACCCACAACCATCTTAATTTGATTGAAGACTTAAACTTTCATCTGTACATATGAATTACTGTAGAGTCCTGTTTCAGAAGCTTTTTAAATGTTTGATGTTTTATTATGTTTTTATATGTGCTGGAAGCCACCCAGAGTGGCTGGGGCAACCCAGCCAGATGAGCGGGATATAAATAATAAAATTATTGTTATTATGACTAGCATATGCAAATATGTGTTAAGGGTCTGTTGTGTTATTTAGTTCCTAGCAGTGCCCCTGCTTACAGCCACATGAAAGGTGGAAAATAGAGCTTATTTTCCAAACTTTTGCTAGGCCTGATGCAGTACAGTGGTACTTCTACTTATGTTCACCTCCCGTTACGTATCCTTCGGGATATGTGCACGGCAAACCCGGAAGTATTTTTCTGGGTTTCGCCACGCGCGCATGTGCAGGATGCACTCTATGCACCGTGCGCAGAAGCGGCATCTCGAGATACGCACAGCTCAGGATCCGACTGGAGCTCCGGAACGGATCCTGTGCACAACTGGAGGTACCACTGTAATGGAATTTTATTTTTATCTACCTGAACAGAAAAGAGCACTGGCTAGTTGTTTTACAGTGCAAAGCGTGTTTCTGTCCTTAGAAGTAAGACTAGCTAACTAACTTTTTTTTTTTTTACTGAAGAGCCAAAATGCTTTAAATAGATAAATAACTGACAAGTTCTAAATAATCTAGGAGTTAACCCTATAACAGCTTTTGTTGGAAAATATTGAAAACTGTTGTACATGTAAATAATGTGGTAGATAATTACCGGTAAACATTCTTTCAGCCAATAGTTGTTTATCTTGATTGTCTTTTTCTCGTTGGTTTCATGATAGAAACAAGTGATACCTGGCAAGCGTGATCCCTCAATACCTTTAAAAGAGCCATAAAGATCTATTTTTCACCTTCGCTTTCAGTGGCTCACCAAGAAAATTGTTGTTCTATATTTGCTTGAGTGTGTTAATGCAGTTTGTAAACTGTTTCATGAGATTTTTTTTTTTTTTTTTTTGCTAAAAGTGGTAAACATCCATTAAATAGGAGTGTGTTTGTAGTTTGGGGGGTTTATTTGCTTTCAGAGGAGACACAGGTACCTCAGCACAGAGTGCCTTCCGTCAGCATAGGCTGTTGGCTCAGCTACAACTCTATTTGGATTGTGATAACTTGTCAAAGCTTTTCTATGGCTGTTATGGAGGTTTGTTTTGTGAATTTTGTAATTTCATGCGTTTTGTGTGAATGTATTGATACTATAATGTATTTGTGCTCATGTTTTTAAATATGCTATAAGTTGCTTGGAGACCTTTGTGTAACTAGTCTAATAAGTAATAATAGAAACATTAATTAGTTAAACTGGATCTTTTAAAGTTGCAGTTTGGATATGAAATGTCCAGAGTAATAAATGGGTGATATTTCCTAATCCATCTCTTGTCAGTGGAGCTTATCAGTTTGCAAAATGATTTTACGGGAAAGATTTGTACCTAGCCCCAACTCAATAAGTTGAGATCAAACACTGGAACATTATATGTGTATGATCTCTCTTTGGATATTACTGAAGTTGTTAAATTAAAATTGTAGTCCTAAACACACTGTATTTTTATGTTGTGAACCACCCTAAGATCTACAGATGAAGCGGAGTATACAAAATTAATAATAATAATAATACTGGAGGGCAAACATTGAACTTGGTAGAACTTACCACAGAGTAAAAATATTTACGATGCTGCTATTTATGATATATAGGAACACCTTCTGTATGTATATCAGAATGAAGAAACAATTATATGGAATATTAAATAGCTTGTTTCCCCCCTTCACAGCATAAATATGGCAGAGTTGCTAGAGTTTGAGGGAACTATAAACTGGAAAGAAAGATGCATAGCTCTAGAATCCCAGCTGATGAAATTTCGCCTCCAAGCAAGCAAAATTAGAGAGTTGTTAGCAGACAAGGTAGGTCTTAAGCCATCTTAATATAATAAAAGTTATTGTTTTTAAAGAACCTATAATTAAATCATGATCCAAATAACTTAATAGATGTTTATTGTGTGATCAGGTTTATCTGGCTGTGGTAATCATTAGATTTTTATTCAAGTGTCCTCATATTTATATATTTATTCCTAAAGAAAATATATGTGTTTTTTAAAGAAGAAATACTGTTCTATATAGGAAGCAGGATTATGGTGGTGTACAGTCTCAATCAAACTAAGAAGATTCAGGTGCGAAATTAGAATCCTACATGCATTTCAGTTGCTGAATGAGGAACTGGTACACTTTCCAATGATCATTAGCATGTGCATGTATCTGAATGTGAATGCTGTCTTTCCAGAATACATTTCTTTTAAGATTATGTTCATTTGAACACACAATCATATTCAGACACGACTCATCGTGCTTACATTTTTCGTACAAGTAGAGCTGTATCTGATAGTAGACAGTAGAGCATTTTTTCTTGTCATGGACAATAACATTTCATTGTAAATGTGTGTGTGTGTGTGTGTTTTGAAGCTAAAATAAGTTTGCAAACCTTTAGCTATTAAGGATATTTGATTTGTATAGTATTTCCTGTTTCACAGATAGGTTTTTATATAGCCATTTGGACTGCAAGGGTGGTCTGCTGCTGTTCCAGTTGGCAGGGAATATAGGGGAGAACAGTGAGGAATGCAAAATCAGCAAAGTGCTGAAAATGTAATTAATTTCACATAAAGAACTGAAATAATATTTGAAATAAGAAAGGCCTCTTTATACCAGGGGTGCAGAGAAAGCTCATGAGTGCCTTCCATTTCTCATACAGACTAAACATGTTTGTTTAAGAAAGCTATAGGGAGAATATTTCCCATCCTTTTTTGCTGGCAGACCACAACATGATGCAAACAGACATAGACTTGTGTCTCCAAGGTGTAAAGGATATGCCTGAACGAATCTACTCCCCTGACCTATCAAGCAAAACAAACAAGATAAACTGCAGTATCTATTTTAGAATAATGTCTGAAGGCAAAACTATCACTGAGAGAAATGTAATACAGGGATGCATAACCTGTGGCCCCCTCCCAGCTACAACCTGCATGGTCAGTGGTTAGGGATGTTGGGAGTTGTAGTCCAGCAATATCTAGAAGGTTGCAGGTTAGCCACCCCTGATTTAATGTCTTATCAGCACAAGCACAGATGAGAAATAGTTGGTAAGAATTTCCTCAAAAACCACAAGTATTAAACATGAGACAAATGTGGTATCTATACAATGTTGCCTTTTAAAGTTATCCTTAAAGAAATTCTCACTCGGCAGGTTCAGTCTTTTGTTTCTTTCTGAAGTTAGCACACATTGGATGATTAACAGCATGACCTTGCAGCATTTATGGGAGAGAATGTGGGAGTAGGAAGCAGACAAGGGAATACAGACCTTCAGTAGTGGAAACTGAACCCCCCCCCCCTTATGCCTAGTCAGGGTGTGCTTTATAAAAAGTTATATGCAAAGAAAGAGAATTTGTTGAAGATCTAAGCAGAAGTTGCTGCTGCTGCAAGTGGGAGAGGTCTTCATAGGAATTCAAAGAATGGTGTAGAAAGTACCTCTACTGTAACATACTTATGCTGTCTGTAGAGCTCAAGTGGAATTTATTTTATTACTGTTGAGTTTTCTGAATCTGCAAAGTATTGCAAAATAAATAAAGGGAAAACACCCTTCTCAGGGAAATGTCAGGAGTGTTTTTCTGTAAGCTGAGTGCAGTTGGCATTTTACAATGGAAAATACATTTCCTTTCCCTTTTCTACAACACATGTTTTTGTCACAGTTCACCTAATACACAAAGTACCAAAGTGACAGTGTTGTCACTTATTTCCTCTATCAGGAGCTAGGGCATATATGACCTTGGTGAAATCTGACCCAGCTCATTCACTATAGACTAAGGGATCAAGGAAAACGAAGGGTTGGGGCATGATGAGGTTAAATACTACTATAGGATTAGGCCAGACTGTAGTCCAGTGGAACAGGCAATGTGCCAAATTCCTTTTTGGAGTTCAACTCCAGAGAGGCCACCCAAGAGAGAACACAGAAAAGAAATGAAGGAGGTGGGTGCAATGTGTGAAACTAAGAACAGGTAACAGAGCATTTTTAAATCTGTCTCTGGAACTTCAGTGTATATGCATTTCACACAAAACCCTTAAACACACTCATGAAAGAATGGGAAGCTATTCTATGGGTTGCCAACATGCAGCCTTGGGAATGTGTCTAAGGGTGGATCTAGGAATTTACACCCACTCCACGTTCTCAATTTGAATGTCAAAACACAAGATTAATTAAAGTGGGGTGCAGAAGGGAAGTTCAGTTGTGCACGAAACAATTTGGTACAGTATGTAAAACATAAATCCTGATCCTAACCTTGGCTGTGTTACTTTCCTAGCATGAAGTTTGCCTAATTTGTTGATACTGCACACTGCCATTTTCACTGAACTCTCCATCATGACCCCAATATGTTTCCTGAATAGGAATATGAATTTTATATATGTCACTGCCAATTCAGTCTTTTTGAGAAATCAGGATTATTATTATTTTTAAAAAATCTGTTTTCACCAGGTTAAACTCACTTACATTTGCCCCAGGGGAAAGATCCTTTCTGCCTCTTAGTCTTACACACATACAGTTTTCTTGCATACATCCATATCTGCTGAACCACCATTCCCCTTATCCCCTTTTTGGAGTTCAAAGAAGAATGGTAAGGCAGTTTCTATTAAACAACTCAAAGTTAACATTTCATTGCATAAACAGGGTCATGCCATTGTTGCTGACACTTCTGAGTCCATAGTTCTTGGATGTTGAAGTACTGACCCAAAAGTCCTGAGGAAACTGGACCATTCTATGGGATCAGTTCCCCTAGTAAGCAATGGATTGAACAATGGATTGAGCTTCACCACATGCTGGTTTAAATCTGTTCTTTCAGGTTTACTCTTAAAAGCTTATTTTGGACTTTCCAAAGTGGGATAAAAATACTGTTATATAAAATCAGTCAAATTTTCTTTCCTTGAGTTCAAGTACTCAACTTTTGAGATTATCAGCAATATATTTAAATATACCCAAAAAAGAAAAACAGTTAATTAAATTATTTGATGGTGGTTCTTGGGAGAATCTGGGGGAAGGGGTACATTTTGTTTGAAATAATAAGTAAAAAAATCTGCAATATCTTCCTGATTCCCCCAGACCAAGAGCTGAAGACTCCTCTTTCCATTTCCTACCAATCGGAAAAGAAAAAGTATCTTCATAGCACAATAGTACAGAGGAAAGCAGAGAATGTCCTCATAGAACATTTATGTGGTCTCTTTTCCTACTAGAAATGAGAATTGGGGACAAAAGTTTGCACCTGCTGTCCTTCCCCATGCACCCCTCTGCAGTTTAATACTGCAAAGGTATACTGGGAAGATGGTAACTGTAGCAATGTTTTCAATTTTAAGCAGGAAACATCAGCAGAAAGGGTTAAATCTGTTTGAACCCCTCTGCAGCCTGCCCCATGTGTGGCGCTAGTACACGCTAAAATCGTGTGACAACAGACCTGTTCTAAGCAGGAGCAATGGTTTCTGTTTGTATAATCTCAGAACAAGGTGATTTTGTAATCTGGTTGTATCAGCAATGAATTGTGTAGATAGACTTTTTCCTTCTGGGGTTCTTGTATGTGCCAGGATGGTTAAAAGAGAAGACAGCTAGGAAGAAGTACATATGTACTCTAAAGCTGTTCTGGGAATGGCCTTTAGAAAAAATTATTTCTAGGACTATAGTCAGAGATGAAGATAATTTTCACACGTGATATTTAAATCGGCTTTGTTTTAAATCCGCTTATAATGTGAACGTACATTGGTTGGGCAGTGTATTTTCTGTTTTTTTCTGAATTCCTTTCTGTATTAACAGTATTTGTTATCTAACTGTTTAATTGTTTTAGATCTTTGTAAGACAATATTTGTAAGCCATCTCCAGCTCACTGGAAGCAGCATGCATTATCAACATACAGCTTGTGGACATGTATATGTAAAAAAAAAAAGCAAGGGAAAACATATTTAAATAAATAAGCAGAACAGGCAAGCCCCTGCCTTCAAGAAACCTATGGTCTAAATAATGGACATGAGTACTATTATAAAGACTGTCTCAACTTTCCTCCCACCTTTAAAAGAATTCTTCATAATTTCTTTTCCAACTTCTCTTACCTAGCATTTCTATGACCTTTGCCCCCTGGGGACAGCATGGCATTTGGGAAGAGTGTCTTTGGTATGAAGTATGACAGAAGCGCCATTTATGCATGTTTAAAACGATATATTTAGCTCCTTTTGTGGTTTTAGTATGTGTTCAATAACAGTTGTTTACTGAAGGATGGTTGTAAAAACAGGAAATGGTGAGGGGGTAATTTGGCATTTCTATCCTTATACCTTATGAAAACAAAACAAAACCCAGAACTGGTAAAGGAAAAGTGTTTGGTAAGTGGAGAAGAGAGGGAAGGAGGCTGGAAATATTTGTAATATATTATTGCTAGCTATAGGAGAGTCTTATGACTAAATTTGGAGAAAAAATGTTTGCTTAATAATTAGCTTGAAGAGTTGAACTTTGGCATGTTTGCCTCTGCTTTTTGGCAATCCGTTTTGCATCTTTAATGCACATTGTTCAGAAACTTAAATAACTTTGAGACTTATGTTGTGTTAGCCATTTCAGTATAAAACCTCTGCTTGCACAACAATAGCTGAAGCAGCATCCTGTGCCTGGCAACTGTAGCAAAGCAGCTGAATAATTCTACCTCATTTGTCTATTTAAAGACTTGAGATAGCCTGATAACTTTTATAACTTGATACAAGAGGCCATGGGGCCTTCATTCACCTTAGATTCCCTGCAAAGTCCCTTGCATGGTTTAGCATGGGCTTCTATACATAGCCATTAATCTGGTTGCCTGTAAAGAGAATTTCCTTTGAGTAACCAGGTAGAGAAGTTTTATAAAAATGGAGTTTTGTAAAATCCTAATAATAAAAAATCATAAAATCGTAGAGTTGAAAGGGACCCAAGGGTCATCTAGTCCAACCCACTGCTCGAACCAGCAACCATCTAGTTAACATCCATGGACACTGACCCATTTGGGAATGATAGGAACACTGAAGAAGTTATTTACATATTAATGAAAAGATGCTAATTAATAAAAATGACTAAAGGCCAAAATGATTAATGTCATTATAGCTTATTGCTATATTTGTATAATGCAGTAAATGTTAAATATTTGTTTAATTTAATAATATTGGGGTAAGGAGGAGGCTATTGTGTGATAAGGCTCCTACCTTTATCACTCACTAGAATGCATGACAGGAACAAATAATATCACATTTTCATTAATGCAGATGAAGTGTTTAAAAATATTACCATTTGGTAAATTGGTTGTCTCTTCATTTACTGGCATAGACTATATTAAGGAATAATTCAAATACACAGTAGAGTGGGGCATATTTGTTGTTTTTGGAACTAGATGGCCCGTAGAATTTTTGTTGATGCAGCTAATGACAGAAGGAGAAATAGCATCTCTTGACTTTCAGGACTGCAGAGTTTTAAGCCCAGCTGTTAGAAAGCACAAATTCTTTTAAAGTAAACTTGATCTGAAAATTATTGTTACAGAATAAACATGGAACCCTGTAGTGACGTGTTTGTAGAATCAATTTTGGAGTGCAATGTTATTTTAAAGGATATTGGCAAAGAGAAGTAACACTGTATTGTGACATTAACTGGAGTGTCTGGTGTTTTCTGCTGGATCAAAACGGCTGGAATTTGATATATGATGGTAATTAATATGGCTCATTCTGAGAAATAGAATCATTCCAGTGAATTTTCAGTGCTTTTGCTGGGTTAATTGGCAAAAAAGAAAGGAATACATAAATATGTACAGTAGGTACTGGCACAGATCTGAGACTAAGATCCTGATAGAGCAGCTGCATATTGTAGAATGACAGCATTGGCTGTTGGAGGAAATTTGTGCCAATTTCACTCTTAAGCAAAAAGTAAATATTATATTGAACAGCCCCACACAGGACGTTTTCTGGAGATCATGTAATTTAAATACTCTGTTGGAATCTGAGTGGATGAAAAAAGATATCAGCCTTTGGGGAGTAAGGGAATAATGCACAATGGAAAATGGCAGTGCTGTCGGAGAGCACAGTGTAGTATAAAGCAGAAGTTTTCTCAGTAAGAAAGCTTTTATCTTTTCTCTCTTTTTTGGTTTTTCCGTTTCACTGGTCTATGTATCAAAACTGAAGAACTGTAAAACTGCAGGTCTTCTAATTGCCTAAGCTTTTGTATTAATTTGTGATAACCCAATCTATCAGCAAACTTGGTTGACCTTATGAAGACACTGTTTAGGTATGAGTGTGTTCATGCTTGGCAGGAGAGAATAACTACTAATGCTGGTAAAAACACCTGATGTATCCCAATGTTCACTTTCTCAATGGCAGAGGTAGTGTCGTACCTTGGAAGTTGAACGGAATCTGTTTCGGAAGTTTGTTCGACTTCCAAAATGTTTGGAAACCAAAGCGCGGCTTCTGGAAGCTCCTGCAGCCAATCGAAAGCCACGCCAGACATTCAGCTTCCAAAAATCCTTTGAAAACCAGAACACTCGCTTCTGGGTTTTGATCGTTCGGTAGCCGATTTGTTCAGGAGCCAAGGCATTTGAGATCCAAGGTACGACTGTACTTTATACAAACTGGCAAGAAGAAGCTAAGGGTAGAGTACCTAGTAAATGTCAGGCGCTGTTGGAACTTCCTCTGGAGAACCTGGGAAGAATGCTAAAACCTTGAAGCTTCAGCACAAACCCTGACACCTGTCCTTAATTGAACCTTCCCTGCCAAATTCCTGTGTGCACAATAACTTGTCAAGGAAGCTGTGGAGAAGGGCAAAGGGGGAATGAGGCTTTTCATTCCTTCACTCCCTATCTCAAGGGGACACACTCATGTGGTCAAGCAAAGAGATGGATATAGAGTCTGCTTTGCTTTGCTTTGCTTTTTGCTTTGATTAATATGAAAGGAATTTGCTTCAGACTTTGTAGAAGCTGTGGTACATCCCAGTGCAGCAGAGGAGATATGTAACTATACCGACAACTGTCCTGACATTATATGTTGGCCATTGTGTTTGTCTAGTGGCCAGATTAAGGCCCATACATCTTTACTTATCAATTCAGAGCCACATCAGCTATGAACTGCAGCTCCCTTAGAATCCCAGTGTACATTTGGAGTTTTGTGTCTTCCTGTGAAATCCATGTTTATAAGCTTTCTTGACTGCCTTCCATGAAAATGCATAATAATGATAAATATGTGATTTGTACTCTAGCTGAAGTAATGTACAGTGGTACCTTGGTTTTCGAACGTCTCTGTTAAACGTTTCGGAACTCGAACACTGTAAGCCTGGAAGTAAATGCTTCGGTTTTCGAGCGCACCTCGGAAGTCGAACTGGAAACACGGCTTCCATATTGAGTTTTCCGTATTGAGATTTCTGTTTTGAGGCTTCTATTTTGAGTTTTCAGTTTTCAAACGTTTCAGAACTCGAACGGTCTTTCGTTTGAAAACCGAGGTACCACTATATTTGTAGGGACTAGCTACAGTTGCCTTATCTCTTAATTCTTCCCAGTCTTGGCATTTCTTAACCAGCTCAATTCAACAATTCAACCCTTAGTAATTTGGCAGGAGCCAATTCTGACAACATTTCCCATTATTTAATGTATATCGAAATAGAAATTTGCCATGTAAATATTGAAAAAGAGAAAGTTGATCTCAAGACCCTAGACTGACCATTGCCTATTAAAGTATTGCAATCTTGCTTACCTAGTTGAGTCACCCAACTGTACTTACTGATATTACCAGGCTTATATATATATATATCTACCTTTTCTAATTTAATGAAAACTGTTCTTTATTTGGAGAAAATTGATAGCAAATATTTGAAGATCTGATTGAATGTAAGTCATAAACATAGACTAAAATACGATACAGTTTGTGGGATAAGTAGAAACAAAAATGCTTCTAAATAAAGTCTAAAGACTTTCAGCTGAACTCTGTGAAATAGTATAGAGTGTTCTACGGAAGAGACTGCAGGGAAGCAGATCGCCTTTGCTTTTGAACTATTTTTCCTTAAGGCATTAGATATTTATTCACATGTGGCTTTTCTCTGTTCATTGTTGGAACAAAAATAACTCACAGAGAATTGTTTGATTAGTGTCAGATGTAGAGTAGTAATTTCCTGAGTTTAGTTGTATGTTAAAAAATCTGACTAATTTTTGTGTCTTTAATGATGGTTTTACTAAGTATGATATATATGTAACCATAGTTCCGAGTTTGGGCATTGGATATCAATCAGCCAAAGGCCTGGTTGAAGAGGAACATTTTTGCCTGGTGCCTAAAGGTGTATGGTGAAGGCACCAGCCGAACCTCCCCACAAATGGGGACTGCAGAAAAGGCCCGTTCTTGTGTTGCCATGTTCCAGACCTCTTGTGGAGGAGGCACAGAGCCTCAGAGGATGATCTCAGGATCTGGGTAGGTTCCTATTGAGAGAGGCGGTCCTTGATGTATTGTGGTCCTGAGCCGTTTAAGGCTTTGTAGGTCAAAAGCGACACTTTAAATTGGCCCCAGATACTGATTGGCAGCCAGTGCAGTTGAGCCAGGATCTGTGTAATATGCTCAAACCATCTTGCCCCGGTGAGCAACCTGGCTGCCGAATTCTGCACTAGCTGAAGTTTCCAAACTATCTTCAGAGACAGCCCTATGTATGACGCATCGCAGTAATCGAACCTAGAGGTTACCAGAGCATAGACAACAGTAGTTAGGCTGTGCCTATCCAGACAGGGGCACAATTGGGCCACCAACAGGAACTGGTGGAGGGCGCTCCGCACTGTGGAGGCCACCTGAACCTCAAGTGGCAGCAAAAGATCCAGAAGTAAGTCCAAGCTGTGTACCCACTCCTAAATCTCCCAGCCATCAAGTTTATGGAACCGCCCACTAACAGTGCCTCCATTTTATATGGATTGAGCTTCAGTTTGCATCCAATCGATTACCAAGGTAAGACAATAATCTAGCATATCCACTGCCTCACCTGCAGCTGTAAAAAAGAAACAGAGCTGTGTGTCATCAGCATATCATAGACAATGTACTCCAAAACTCCAGATAACCCCACACAGAGGTTTAATGTAGATGTTAAACAGCATTGAACCTTGAAGAACCCCACATTGAAGGTTCCGCAGGGCTGAAGAACACTCCCCAAGCTACACTCTCTGGAAACCAGAACTACCACAAAGCAGTGCCACCAACTCTTCTCTGACAGCCACTCCATATGGACACCATGATTGTTGGTATTGAAAGCCACTGAGAGGTTGAGGAGAATTAACAGGGACACATTTCTCTCATTTCTCTCCTGACACAGGTCATCATATAGGGTGACCAAAGCAGTTTCTGTGCCAGTTTCACCGGCCTAAAACGTGATTGAAATGGCTCTAGAAAATCAGTTTCCTCCAAAAGTACCTGAATCTGGTCTGAGATCACCTGCTCAAGAACCTTGCCCAAGAAAGGGAGATCAGAAACTGGCTGGTAGTTACTTAGATTTTCTGAATCCAGGGAGCATTTCTTGAGGAGTGATTTTACCACTACCTCCTTAAAGCAAGCAAGGACCACCCTGTCTTCCAAGGAAGCATTAATCACTTACGTCCCCTCTCTACTGGTTTTTATCAGCCAAGAGTCCAGAGCGCAAGTATTTGCCCTTGGCCACATCCTTGAGCATTACTAACTGAAACTCATTCAACACAACAAGACTAGACTGTGCTCTGGACACCCATGAGATCCATCTGCTATAACTGTGGAGTTAAGATCTCGGTGGAGGCAAGCAATTTTATCCTCAAAATGTTTTGCAAACAAGTGACAAAGGGCAGAATTCAAAGTAGACCTAAGGAGATTGCTGCATCAGCACAAGTGTTTCTGCTTGTCTGGTGAAATTAGCTCCCTCTCCCTCTGTACAGTACTCTAAGAGTTCTCCTGACCCCCCAGGCTGATTTGAGGAGGGTGTGGGGGAAGGAAGGAGGGAGCCCCATTGTGCTATTGGGACTTGTTCTGGCTCCTGCTAGCACAGCTATTAAGTTGAATCCTGCCCAAATGGTAGATCTCCAAACTGAATTAGAGAGGTAAAAATTTACAATAGAGAAGGAAGATT
Organism: Podarcis filfolensis; assembly: GCF_964270895.1. Classification (NCBI taxonomy): domain Eukaryota; kingdom Metazoa; phylum Chordata; class Lepidosauria; order Squamata; family Lacertidae; genus Podarcis; species Podarcis filfolensis. The sequence goes on from NC_139606.1 coordinate 100,772,542, forward strand.
AGAAGGAGTAAGAGTTGCTTTTTAAAGATTGAGAGAGGGTTAAGAAAAAAGTAGATAGTTTAGAAGCAGAGAAACATCAGGACAAGATCATTGCAAGAGACTTGTGTAAGTGAAGAATAGGATGAAGAGGAAAAGTGCACTTAGAAATAAAACAAGAAAGCAAAATGAGAAACTTAAATAAATAAAAATGCACAAATAATCAACCAGGAATAATAGCCAGTAGAAGATTTTTCTGTGGCCACCAGCCCAAGAAAAAGTGAGCTGAGCAAGCCATGTGGATTTAAGTTTTAAAGCAGATAGGAAACCTTTCTTAATGTAAAGGATGTTCCCTCAGGGTAATCTCCCAAGGGCAACATACTGGCATTGGCTGGGGCTGAAGCAAAAATGGGAGGACCATGCATTTCACTCTCTTTGCCACCCCTTTCTCTCTCTCTCTTTTCAGCTTCCTTTCTAGGCAGAGAAAGAGAGCCTTATCTTCCTCCCTGCTCACACCACTCCAGGGGTACTAGAGGAGGGACAGATATTTCTGTACCTATTCCAGCAGCTCATTTGGCTCCTGTGCGAGGTGGGGAGAAAGAGGCTTCCGTGTTCCCAGCATGGAAATAGTGAGGAATGAGGCCGAGAAGCAGAAGTCATGAGGCCAGACAGGAATGGGCTATGAGCCAGAATCAACCTGTGGACTGGTGGTTCTCCCAATTTTAAAATGTTGTTATTACATTGGGTGGCAGTAGTTAAGGACAGTCTGTAGTAAAACACCTGAACATCCTTCTTAGAGCTTTCAACCATTCCTCTTCCTGGTAGTTTTGTCAGCAAAAAAAATACCCAACTTGAAACATTAGCCAGTTTCTATGCTGACAGCTAAAATATCTGTTTTTGAGCATACAGTTAGAGCACCTTGTGCACTGCATGAATCTGAGAGTGTTCAAGTAAATGTCCAAGTTACAAGATCAGAGCTTAGATGCTGCCAGAAAGCTGTCCGATTTATCCATACTGTGAACTCATGCAAAACTACTTAACATACTTTCTTGACACAGTCAACTTTACAAGGAGCTACAATTTGGTATTGGCATTAATTTATTAACTAGCTGAGAGCTATTTTCTAAGTGCATGCTCCATTAACAATTCAACTTGGGGCTGATTTCAGTTTTATTCTTTTCTCCATCTTAAGCCCCAGACATGAATTTAGCTGGGTATATTTTTGCTGATCATAGTCACAAACATGCACTGGACTAGATGGCTAAATTTTTGCTGGTTTCTGAACTGGGATTTAGAACCACATGTTTAGGAATGATCAGGTGACCCATGGTAAAAGTGCTGGTGGAAATTCTAAAATGAGGGGAACGGGGACACAAGATCCTGTGGCCCAGTTTGGCTCATTAAACTGTGGCGAGCATTTGCAGAATATAATGTCTGAATGCTGTTGGATAAACTGGAATAGCTACTGTCCAAATACTTCCCCTAAGACAGGTTCAAATACAAAAGATCAACACTGAGTTTCATGCATGCCATTTGCTTATCAGCTGATATGCTGGCTTTAATGTTATTAACAGCCCAATCATATTTATGTCTATTAAGAAGTAAGCCTCATTGAATTCATTATGACTCCCATGTAGATATGTATAAAAATTACCCTGTTCAGTATAACATACAACACTTGCTTTTTACTTCAGTTCTTTTTGGAGTTACCTTTAGTCTCATTTATAGTGGGTTATGAGATACAAACTATGAACCAAGAAATACCTCATTCAAATCTTAGCTTAGGTCAAGGCTAAACTACAGGTGATACTAAAGATGCAATTCAGAAGCACATTGGTTTTTTTTTAAAAAAAAAAGTAGGTGCAGAGCCCTCTGATTTTTATCAATATCACAGTGCATAGGGATGGGACGTTTTGTCCATCAATCCTGTCATGACATTGCAATGCTCCCATTAGCTGGGGGAGGGGGAGCTTTTACTGACCCTAATCGGAGTTCTTCTCACCCCCAAGGCTAAGAGTCATAGTGCTGTGTTTGGAGGGTGATTTTCTTCAGGATCCCAGCTAGGGAGGGTTAAACCTGCCCTCCCCATGTGCTAGGCTTTATGAGAATCACCTTCTCTGGAGTTGCTATTAATTTTTTTAAACCTTGCTAACCTTCCAAGTGATAGATTTGATCCTCAGTCATGAACTCTCTGGGTGGTCTAAGGTAGGCTGTTAACAATTAGGTCCACCCACCTTCGACTGCAATATGGCAATAATATTCGTCTACTTTTATAAGACTGTTGTATGGACCCTCAAGTTAATGTATATGAATCTCTTTGATTCCTTAGAAAAAGTGCTATATATTATGACAAAGAAGAATACTTCCATTGATAGCAACCAAGGGAGCATGCATCTCATTTTTATTACTACTAAAATGTCTCTTTCCAGATGCAGCAACTTGAAAAGCAAGTGATTGATGCAGATCGACAAGCAGAAAAAGCTTTTCAGCAGGTATGTTCATAATGCAGAATTATGTACAGTAGCAACAATGTTCTGAATTTAACCTAATGTAAATTTATTTTACAGGCAACCCAACCCCCGTTCTGTCCCCTTCCGGGGCTGAAAACGACTCATGCATTGGTGGTGACACATCAATTGGATGAGTGCAAAATGGTCACCACCTGCATTTATATTTTAAAATCATATTTTAACCCATTATTCAGTCAAGTTTTAATGGGCAATCGAAATCCTTGGCTGGCAGCAGCGGGGCTTAATAGATCAGTATAAGTACCTCCACAGGCCCACCACTCGTTCCTGCCAGGGTGGAAAACTAGGGGCAGGGGAAAAAGCATTTTTTGCTATGCCAGCTCCCAGGTTGTCACAACAGGGCCAGTTGAGAATCCAACGAATCCTGTGCCAGCCCTATTTCAAGAGTTCCTGCAGGCTAACACTGACTGGCAGCAGCTCTCCAGGGTTTCAGTTTCCCAGTGCCGTTGGCCTTGGGCATACATTTGTATTTTACCATAGGAATACATCAGAAAGCTCTGATTTAAAATACAGTCCTTTATGTGTACAAATTGCAAAACAACAGATTTGTGATCATCATAAGTGATGGTGTTCACAGTTTCCTACATGAACATGATATTTACATAGAAAATGCATCTAGTGTGAAGAAATCCTAGGTAGGAGTGGAGACAGTTCCATAAACTTGAGAGATTGCAAATTTGCTATGGACAGAAGCTTTGGTTCTTCGGATTTAATTAGAAACTGCTAGGATCGTTCCAGATTTATTTCCCTGACGAGGCTGAATTTAAATAGGAAGATAATATCAACTGAGCAGCATGAATCCCTCTTGGTATGCCTGCCTTGTAATGCTTTCATGGCCTAGCCTGAGTGCCTCTGCAAATATGCTAGCAATTTATAGATAACTGAGCCTTGACTTTTATCTTTAGCAGAGTTGTTAGGCATATTCAGCTTTTCCAACACTTGACCACATGCTCTATTATAAGCTATGTTTATACAAAAGGAGAAAAGGGTGTTTTAGGGCTTAAATTTATTTATTGTTCTTGTTTAAAATAGACATGCTCTGTGCCTGTAAATGTCTTTGTTGACAAATTATTACAAGGTTGGCCCTAAAACTTTTTAACTCAATAAAGTGAGTTTGCATTTAGCTTCTCTTCTGCATTCTGTCTTTTATAAACATTCATGCCCACACATGGTATAAAGTAGTCAGGGAAAAGTTCAAAATAGTCTTGAGCAGAACTGGTTAGAGGGGCATGCAAATGCTTTTGCCCAGCGAAACTCTCACCCCTTCCTTTTCTGCAATTTCCCCCATCTCTTTGCAAGAAAGTAAAAAAATGCGGGACTGCTTTCATTTGTTTCATGGAATTTACTTTTAAGTAATTCCCCCACCCCACCTATTATTTGAGAAGATCTCACAAATAATGCTTTGATTGAATTATCCATGCAACGGTTACCAGGGCACTGTTAAATATTTAGCCAAAAACATAATATAATAGTTTATGCAATTAATATTACACATGTTACAGAAGCAGGACCTTCATAAACTACCCATGTGTATCTATGCTGGGGATCTTGTCTGTTGTATCAGTTTGGTCACTCCATCTCAGATGTTGCAAAGATACAAAATATTTTCAAAAAGTCAAAATGATCCATGGATTATAGCACATTCTGTGCAATATTTGGGACTGTTTCAATTTTTAGTTTTAGGACAATTAAGGGGACACTTGATAGAAGTTTGTGGAATTATTTAAAGGTTTTGGAGAAAGTAGACAGAAATAATTTTCTTCCTCTCTCACAGTACCAGAACTTGTGGTCATCCAGTGAATCCATTCGCAGTAGATTCATGGCAGACAAAAGAAATTCGTTTTTCACACAATGCATCATTAACTTATGGAATTTGCTGCCGCAGCATGTAGTAATGGCTACTGGATTAGATGACTTTAAAGGGGGATTAGACAGATTCACTGAGAATAGATCTCTCAATGGCTATTAACTAAACTTTTGAAGATGTTTAGCTTTTGAAGATGTTTTGAATATTGCTGTAATCTGTTCTGTTACTCTCTTCTGTTACTTTTTAATGTAGTTTTATATTGCCTTTTGAATGTATGGTAACTTTTTATTTTGTTAGCTGCATTGATGGGTTTGATGTTAGCTGCATTGATGAAAAGTAGCATAGCAATAAACAAACAAACTAGGGTAACTAAGTGGAATGCCCCTGTTCAGAGGCAGAATGCATGCAATACTAGCAGAAGACTTCAACCTTTATGCCCTGCCTGCAGCGTTCTGTGAACAGCAGTGTCATGTTTGTGAAAAGCAGGGGATGGTCATTGTGAGAACAGAATGCTAGAACAAATTGGCCTGATCCAGCAGACTCATAACGTTCTTATAATCCAGCTGTTCTGATTATTCATGGGAGTTCCTCCACTTTTTGCACTGGTTCTTACAGGACCCTGATTCAAAATTTTGGAATTTATGTTTGAGGAAATGGGCCAAGAAGAACCGTGGTTCCCTTACTAGGCTGAGTATATTAAACAGAACAAAATAAAATAAAATAGCAGAAGGTGGCTGTACAATTTTATTGTAAGGAATCTCTATGAAAACCACTGTGGAAATGCAATTTACAGTAAATAGTAGAGAAGCAAAGTAGATCTAATCCCGTTTCGCAAAGTAAACAAATTTTGGAAACGAAGGTTAACTCATGTAGTAACAGAGAGTGTTGAGATTGTCCGCACGTGTCATGGTTCACTGTTCCCCAACCAGGGAATCTTAGCAAGGGGCCATCACTGTCTGTGTATACATGCTGGTGTTTTGCAGGGGGAATGTGCATGCAGCTAAAGCAGCTCTGTTGAATTTTGTAGTTGGTTAAGCACAGTGCAATGGCAGATGCTGGTCTCAGCTCACAAATGGCTTGAGCAAGCAGGCAACAATATTGGTGGACTAGACAATTTGACTCAGAAAACAATTTAACAAATTTCTGTCTTAAAAGTAATCTGCTTTCTATTTTTTCAGGAATAGTTAAAACATTTTCTCTATGAGTTCAAAATAAATTGCATGCCTTAAATAATCCCTGCTAAACTTTTTAATAGTAATTATAAACACTGGTGTTCATTCATCGTTGTATATACTGGTGATCCAGACTATTCTTGGGAGGCACTCTACTCAAAGAACTGTCCTGCTGATGGAAGTAGTGAGAGGTGATTTCTGCTTATTCCTCCTGCAATCCATGGTGTCCATCCAAAAAGTTGTCCCAGAAGGAAAGAGTATCCTCCAGAACTGTGTGGGAAATAGACCTGGGGGCTGCAAAGGAAAGGGGGAATTACCAAAATTACCCTCCTTCCTCCAGCAGCTCAAGGTGGCATACATGGTTCTCTTCTTATTTTTATTTCTGTGGTGTAAACAGTTTTCATATATAGTGCTATGTTCTAACTTTTAGGTGCAAATTATGGAGGAGAAACTAAAAGCTGCTAATGTCCAAACCAGTGAGTCAGAGACAAGACTATATAAGAGATGTCAAGATCTGGAGACACTGGTGCAGGAGAAAGATGACATTATACATAATTTGGAAGAACAGCTTGCAGAACAGGTTGGAAATGATATGGCTGTCCCTCAGTTACCTACATTTATAATTTGTTGTATAACAGATAAGAACCAAAGTAGGGAAAAGAATCCATACCTTCTAGATTTTCTTCCACTCAAAGCCTTGTTGGAAAAAGTAATCAGATTCTGTAAAGATATCTATTCATATCTCAAATTTTGATCAGAAATGTAAATGTGGATGACTATATTGCATGGCATGTGTCTGAGAAGGAGATTTTCAGTGGGACCTTTTCTAGTTGTTTGGGCCCTTAAAGTTGTGTTTTTAAAAATTGTGTTGGGGACAAACTTTCTGCTTTCTTGAAACACTGTATTATTTTGATTCCTGGAGCAACTGTTCATTTTTGAGGGGTGGGGTGGAATTCTTAAAACTTCATAAAGCAGCTTCGCAGAAGATCAGCCAACATATATTTATGTGTTGCCATAATAGCACTGAAATCCAATCTAGTCCCAGCACAGCAGCAGCAGCCATAGTGTTGATGTACTGATGTCTTGTTCCTTCCCTATAAAACTTGTACGAGGGCAATTGATGCTTTCTCATTAGCTGGAGGAGAGACTGGGGTCACTTTTGTGGTTGAGGATCTGGATTTTTAGTGGAGGTATTGGTTTTTGTTGTTTCTGCAAGAGTGGCTTTTTGTAAGGGGATGAGAGTTGTCGGCTGTTTTCGTAAGCATCAGATACTGCTTTAATTGCATAATGCCAATTGTTGGGTGGACAAAAAAAGTTTCTTGGGGTCAAGAATGCAAGTTTCAAAAGAGCTGGGTCTGTCATTTTTTCAGAAGCAAATAAGAATACAAGAGGCAAAAATTATAGAAGAAAAAGCTGCCAAGATAAAAGAATGGGTGACTGTCAAGCTCCATGAGGTGAGTGCTGTGAGAAAAATGTATCAAAGATGAGCTGCAAACACTTGAAATCAATAGAAATGTATCAGTACAAGTAGGAAAAAATTAAATGCTTGAAAATGTAGCAGGCATTATATGGTTAAAGTTTTTTTCATTGTGAGGTTCACTGATACTCTACCAACAAAATGGCAACTCAAAACTGCACAGATGAAAATCTTAGTGGACTAATTCATGTTCCATTAGCACACAACTGCCATTTCCCAACTTATCTACTCACTAATAAAAATGAAAAAGTGAGTTATTAGCAGCTTTCCAGATAAGTCCACCAGTTTTACATATCAATGTAAAAATATTTACTAGTCCTTCTGGTCATTCACACATATGTTAATCATCTGTGGGACATAGGCAGCTTGAAAAAAGGATGTGCTATCCCAGATGCAGTACCATAACTGCTTTTCTCCAAAGCATCAGAGAGGGGGCATTTAAAGATAATTAGGATTCCCCCTTTCCGTGCATTAGAAATAAGAAAATACTTTTGATTTAAGGTGGTTGATGATGAAGAGAATGGGTTGGTTTTAGTGCCTTTTTCTGTCTTAAGGTTTTGTGGCAACCATAACATGTAGAATTTTTCAAAATGAAGAAATAGGAACCTAGAAACTATAGAATTGTAGAGTTGGAAGGGTTCACAAGGGCCATCTAGTCTAACCTTCAATTCAAGAGTCTTTTGCCCAGTGTGGGGTTCCAACCTACAACCCTGAGATTAAGAGTCTCATGTTCTACCAACTGAGCTATTCCTTCACTAAATAAGCATTGAGATCAACAACTGCGATTCTAATAAACATTTAAATTACCAGTATATTGTTTTCAGATGTGGCAAAGATACACAAGTATGGTTTGAATATTACCAACCTACCTGAAGCAGTATTTTGAACTATTCATGCATATAAGATAGGGGGAAATGGCTTTTCTCTGGATGCAATGTTTTTCAGTGTTTCTACTCATGAAAAGGAGCTTATGTCTATATGCTTTCAGCTAGAAGTGGAAAATCAGAACCTTCGCATGTTAAATCAAAACCAAACTGAAGAGATGAGGATATTGCAGACTAAACTGCAAGGTAGATGTGGAAGATTATCTGAAAACAGCTTTAAGTGTTATGTACTGTGTTTCATTATTAGAACATTAGCCAGCATGCCTTTACATTGAGTATGTAAGTATTTATAACAGGTTGTATTCTGTGCTAATGTTTGTGCCCTGGGCACAGAATTTTTATGGGTGGAAGTTGGATGAGGAATCCTTCCCCAACTCTGAGCCTTGGCTACTGTTGTGGGCCCCTTTCTTGAAATATTCTTTCCGGCTCACGAAATCAGTCCTTCCGCACGCACAGAGAGAGGGGAAGAAACGTGTCCATGCGCAACTCACACACTGGATCCTTGGAACTCTTGCTCACTTTTTTCTCCCATTTGAGCCCAGGTCTGCTGCACTGGTAAGAGTGCTAGGCTGGCTGCAAGCACCCTGTCCATGGCAGGGGAGACGGGTGGATGGCCAGACGCATGGTGGTGGTGGCAGCGCCCCAGCCTGAGGAGGTGCGCATGCATGTCCCACCACTTCTCTGTGGCTCCATTTGGCAACAGCAGCAGTGCTGCATGGAGGTGCCTTGATGGCTGGGCGACGGCAAGCACCTCCATCCTGCCCACAGCCAGCTTCCTCTGCCCGTTGCCCTGAGCTTCAGTAGAGACGCTCCCACTCACTTCAGCACACTAGGGGGCGCAATACCTGCTCTGCCCTGGGTGTTGGCAACCCATGCAACACTACTGGTGAGAATCAGCTGGTACATATATTTCCCATGCCCACAATAGGAAAATATGAAGTTGGGACCTCTAGCTTCCTTTGCATTATTTATCCATTTAGATTTCATTTTTAGGTACATCCCACAGTGGAATTAGATCACTTGTTTGTGCCATTTTCTAAAACCTAGACTTAAGATTTGTTCAGATGTTGTTTCTTTGCTTATATTCTAACCCTCTGCATAGGAAGTATCTAGAAAATTGTTATATGTACATTTTGTAATGTTGGAATTTTCAGATATGGATGAGTTGCTTGGATGATCATGAGACACAGCCACAATTTTTTATGTGGCTTGGGAAACCCAGCCAGATGGGCTGGGTATAAATAAATGATGATGATGATGATGATGATGATGATGATGATGATGATGATGTGGTGGTGGCAATGATTCCTAAATCAGCCTTGAGACACTTCTATGAAAGGAAGTTTCAAATGGCTTAGATATATATTATATATAATAGCTGTATCAGTCCTTCCACTTGCATATACTCTTCTACTGATAACTGTGAAGACTCAGTAGAAAGGACAAATATGTTGCTGATGCTTAAAAGCAAGCTTGTAAATCAGAATTATGTAGTCTTTGTCTCTTCTGATCTGTAGCAATGCTTACAGTCATCAGATTGAGGGTTTTGCTGATTTAAAACCAAATGAAAAGATGTTGTAACATACATTTTCAAAACCAGTATAGGAATAAAAAGCTGCCTTATAGCAAGTTAGAAAGCGATAACAATGAGGATCCCTAGAAGTCAAAGCATAAACAATTACAAGACCTAGAATAATCTATATATCTTTATATATACATCAATGAAGATACAGAAACACAAAACCAAATAATATAAATCGGAAGATAGGACATCAGCAGACAAAAATCTGTTTCAACTGTTTAGTCTTTTTTTAATTCAGTCTGTTTTCTCAGTTTTTCATGAAGAGTGTGATAACATTCAACTAATGAAGAGATATCCTGGTTCTTTTTGTGCCTTTCTGGCCAATAAAGGTTATTTTTTCTGTGCAGTTGTTTTTGTCTTGATGAATTGCTTTTTTGCCTTGATGAAAAACAGTTTTTTCCCTACAAGTGCATGTACAGTCTTTGAGTGAAATATTTTATGGTTCATCTTGGCTAAAGAATTCATCAGTGCAAACACAGCTGCTTAGAAAAATGAACCCTTATGGGCCAGAAAAGTACAAGAAGAACCAGGGTATCTTTTCAGGAGTTGAATGTTATCACTCTCTCCAAGGACAATTGAAAAAAACAGACTTTTATTTTTATTTTTTAAGGAAGACTGAGTATACTGATGTGCCATCTTTAGATTTATATTATTTTTTTTTGTGTTTCTGTATCTACACTGATGCAGTTTATTTTATTTGGAGAGAGAGAGAGAAATACAACCCCCTTTTTTATACTGTACTGGGTCTTGTAGTTTTTATACCAGATTTGTCCCGTTAGTCTAGTCTTTCTACTCTCATTGGTAGCAGATCTCTGATCACATACTACCTTTTTCTTTCAATTAGAGATACCAGGGATTGAATCTGGACCTTTTGCATTCAAAGCTCTACCACTTTGGTCCCTCCTCAGAAGGGGTCAATGTTATTTACTGCTAAATTGGAGAAGGCCTTTTGACAGAAGGGGGGCTAATCCGAGCCAAGAACTAATTTCATTGTATGTGTGGAGAATCAGGTTCCTGTTCTTGGTTAGCAAGAACAAAAAATATTCCTCGTAAATGATAGCTGTTCACCACTTCCCACTTCTGCCATAAATTTTGCTCATACAGTGGTACCTCGAGTTACAAACGCTTCAGGTTACAAACTCTGCTAACCTGGAAGAGTTACCTCGAGTTGAGAACTTTGCCCCAGGATGAGAACGGAAATCATGTGCCAGCGGCGCAGCAGCAGCAAGAGGCCCCATTAGCAAAAGCACGCCTCTAGTTAAGAACAGTTTCAGGTTAAGAACAGACCTCCGGAACTAATTAAGTTTGTAACTAGAGGTACCACTGTATTATGGATTTCTTTCTTTCCACACTTTAGTCGATAGAAATATCAAAGAAAGAATTTCAGGTAAACATGGGTGCTAATATAAAAATTCTTGGATCTTACAGCATTCAAGATAAATAAGAAATCTTTTAGTATATAACAGCAGAATATATTGAATCTTGATATTTGAATTATTGCTGCACAGAACTTCAGGGGAAGAAATCTGTTCCTTCAGCACAAAAGCCTGGAGAAGGCCAACGACTGAGCAGTTTGACTTTTGGATGCTTCTTGAACCGAGCAAGAAGTCCTCAGCCAGTTCCGAAGCCTGATGATACAAGCAGCTCCTCATCAAAGCAAGCTGAACTAAATGAAGGCAATAGCAGTCTAGGTATTTTGGGGCATAATTTTCAAAGTGACCAGTAATTCAATCAGATTCAAACAGATTTACTTGGAAATAATTTACATTGATAACAGTGGGATTTTATTTCTAACTTTATTTCTAGGAGGGCTAGAGACTTACTTCTTTTTAAACAAAGCTCAGAGTCTGGGGCCTCCTGGGGGCATGGGTTGGCGATCCTGGTTATCAAACTGCATCATAACAAGCAAGTCTGTTGACCAACTTTGGCCAGAAATACCACCCTTTTAAAAACTACTTGCATGTTACAGAACTCATGAGTGAAAACACAGTCTAGATGTTTCCCATCAATTGAACAGGGATTGGGAAACTCAGGCCTGGAGCCAAATGCAGCCCTCCATGCCTCTCTATGTGGCCCTTAGAACTCTTCCCAGGCCACACATACAACTGGCCCTGCTTTGTGACTCGAGAATGTTTTGCCTGGCTGGAATGCTAACTGGTCTTGAGAGCGTTAAACTTTTGAAAATATAATTTAAGTTGAGGAAGAAACTGACACAGAAATTTATTTTTAATAAACTTCATAATTTTAAGCTTAGTCACCGTGTTCTGTTCATTGTAATATGTCATATAATCTTTTACAAGGGCTGCATATTTTAATTTTCTGTCTTGACCAACAGTGTTCGTTTTATCAAAAATTTAAATGTGAACATTAGAACAGTTTCAGTCTTATCTACAAACTAGTTAACTTGGGTTCCTTGCATTTGAATAGGAATAACCTTCTTGTGTTTCAAATGTGCTAACACACTGATCACAAAACTTTATAATACCAGCAACTGAAAGCTTAGGATAGGATGAACTCATCTGGCACTTACATTGCAGGAGTGCTACTCTGGATTTGTCAAGTGCAATGATGTTGCTGCAAATGTTTTAGGTTTGAAATGTCACTTAGCTTATGCAGAAGTAGTGTGACCCGTTTGTAGCTTAGGTTGTAGGTTAAGAATAGTTTCTATTACACTTTCCTTCTGATCCTGTATACTTGGAAGTGAAAGCTGTTTATTTTAGTTGGTTCTTACTTGAGGAAAGTGTTCTTAGGCTGACGTACACAACAGCAGTTCAAGGACTGGATAGTAGGGCTGCAGTACAGAAGAGTCACAGCAGACAACTGGAGAAACTAGTAGAATGGTCAGAGGAGGTATATTTCTCCACCTTTTCATTGTTATCATCCCTTCCTTCAGATTCTATAAAGAAACTCTGTATGACCAAAAAAAGTACTTAGGCTAGTTGCAAAACCCCAGACAGACCTTTCTTTGGGCTCACTTTTGAATTACTCACTGTGCTCTACATTTTCAACCTGCAGGTGAGAGCCATTTTTGAATGCTTCTCCACGTACAAAATTAACTCCATGTACAAAATTAAACCCATTTCCTCTGGGAATAAGAGTCTAGCCTTGCCCTTCTCCATTTTTTCTATACTAGTTTTCTATGTGCAGGAAGTTTTGACAAAGCTAGTGGAGTATTAAAACCAGCATCTCAGTCTACAGCAGCCTTTCTCCATCTCCCCAGATATTGTTGAACTACAACTCCCATCACCCCTAGCTAGAAAGGCCAGAGCTCAGGGATGATGGGATTTGTAGTCCAACAACATTTGGGGACCCACAGGTTGAGAACCGCTGCTCTACAGGGATTTGGTCCACTTATTTGTAGATCTGACCATATCTTCTTAGAATGAAGCTGCCAATGTTTCACATAATATTGTATACTATTTGTATACTGTATTTTCCCATGTATAAGACTAGGGGTTTTTTTACCAAAAAAATTAGGTTTGAAATTGGGGCTCGTCTTATACATGGGTAGTGCTGAGGGGTGTTTTCTTAATTTGGAGTCCCCCAAAATAGGGGGCGTCTTATACATGGGGGCGTCTTATACATGGAACTATACGGTAAGCTGTATATCACAATTATCTTGATTGAAAACAAAGGTGCATTTCAACTGATGAACACATTGGTTATAAATTACAACCTGCTGCCTTCATTAAAAGTAGTTTTTTCCAAACATGTCGTTGTTACTGTTTTTCCAGAGAAGGAAGTCCAGGAAACATCTCTTCTTGGCCAAATGTATGGGAGTAATAGAGTTCTGAAACCTCTACAACATAGCTCTTGCATGCCAGAACAAAGGCAAGCAGTAAAGTCAAAAGACCTAGATAGTAATGTATCAAAGAACTCCTGCATTACAGTAAGTGACTGGAGCTCTGATGAGGAAGAAGGAGGCAAAGGAAGATCAAAATCTAGGTGCGTATCCACTGTTTCAAGTCACACATCTGAAGAAGGCACAGGCTATAGCAGAATTGGAAGTGAAATGTATTTGACAGCATCAGATGACAGCAGTTCTTTTTTGGAAGAAGAGAGCTTCCAAGCTCAGGGAAACATATGCAAAAAACTATATTCTTGGCAACAAGGGTCTCCATGGAAAAACCAGAACCATCTAGTTGGAAAGAGCAACTTGGAATCCTTCAGCGAAAAGAAGGATCATGATAGCTTTTCAGATGAACTGAATAAGAGGTTTCAGTCCCACAGGCTAGATTATTCATCCTCTTCCAGTGAGGCAAATACTCCAAGTCCAATTCTAACGCCAGCTCTAGCTCCTAAGCATCCAGCACTGATGCTGGCAGCAGGCTCTGTGTCTGGCAGACAACTTGATTCTCCATCTAATCTGCCGCCTCCAAAACTGAGGACTCCTAGCATCTTTACTTTAAGTGCAGCATTGGCAAAAAAACATTTCAGCCAGCCTCCTCTATGTTCGGACAAAATGTTTGGCAGAAACAGAAATGCTATAAGCATGATACGTCCTTTTAAGCCTCAGGAAACAGACATAGATCAAGTGGATGGGGAAAGTACAGAAGTTCCGGAGAAGATGGAGATTAGTTGTAATGAGGAATTGTTTACCTATGACTCCTGTGAGACTCAGTGTGCAGAAACCTTGGACTCTAATGATGCAAGGAAAACTACAAGCAGCAAGCCACCTACTCCTCCTCTGCATCGATTCCCCTCTTGGGTAAATGAAATCATAATATTCCAGCATGTTAATTTAACCAGATATGGTTCACATTCCCACTTTTTTGGGGGGGGGATTATCCTCTAAATGTTGCTATCAACATTAAACGTGGGCATATGTTGCTTCGTTGAAAGCACATGTCATCTCTCTAGTCAGAATTGACCACATATGAAATAGTTACAAGTGTTAATTTTTCAGTGCAATAAATAAATAAATCTTGGTTTATACTTCAGAATATGTGAGAACAGATTAGAAGCTCGACTAGGATCAATACAAGTTCATGAAATTTGTCATCGACTTCAGTGGAACTAACAATAAAGTAGTTTAAAACCCTTTATAATTTCCCTTCCTTTTCGTAACAGGTTATATAATTTAACCAGGACAAGAGAGAGGGCGGATGGAGTAGAACAGGAAGACATTAAGTTAAATATGACAGCACTATTAGATGAGTTGATTGAAGAGCCTTTACTAGATTTTCCACTTTAACTTCTTATTATTTAATCAAGGGCTGGGGGTGGAAAGTTTGAATCCAGGCAGTTGTGCTGGGAGTGGGAAGTTAGTGTTTTCCATCTCATCTAGTATGGCAAGAGTGCGTGTGTAGGAAATGCAAAGATATATATTTACTGCCACTGACATGCACACTTTATAATTTCCTGTGTTTACCTTTCAGTTACTTTTTAATACTTAGAATATTGCTGTTTGCTGTGACTTACATAGGGGAAGTGATAGGGAGAGTTGAGGGAAAGAGTAGTACAGGTAGTTGTTACTAATGTATGCAGTTTGGTGGAAGGTGATCTTAAAAGTATGCATTTCTCTGAAAAAAAATCTCAACTGTTCTAAACACATTTAGCTTCTGTCCTAAGCACATTTACTTAAACAAACAAGCATCCTGTTGACTTCAGGAACTATAATAGGTGCTTAGCAAATTATAGGTTAATTGAATTTTGATAGCAATATATAGTGGAAAACACATAAATGACTACTAAAGAGGCCTTATGGGCAGTATCCAACTTATTCTATCTGTGCAAGGATTTCTGCTTGCTCAGTGGACCTTTCTCCCCCATGTGCCATTCTGGGGGTTTCTCCAGCCCTCCAGACCAAGATGGGGACAGCATGGGACACATATGGAGAGAGGAGAGGTGGGAAAGCTCCCTTAGGTAAATGGAAATCTTTACATAGATTGAACAAATCAGTTTGATACCATCCTGAAGCTTAACCGTAATTATTAAACAACATTAAAATATTACCATATGAAGAAATTGGTATCAAACGACAAATATTTCAGTAAAGAACAAATCATGTTGCTGATAATCAATATAAGCTTTGTTGTACTAGCCAAAGGCCATGACAAAACCATACAAACACTATCAGGAAAAGAAATATCTATATAACTATGTAACTGTATGTAAAAAGCCGAGCCACTGCCTGAACCATCAAAATCATAAAATCCTGCTAATAAGAAAAATGCAGCAATGTCTGAAAGAAATACATTTTATAAGGAATAGCTGCAAAAAATAGAGAACTAGAGCAGAAATAAGCAAATAACAGATTATCAATTTTTGGCATCAGCTGTTAAAATGCTTCCTAATGTTGAAAAGAAACTTAATTCTGCTCCCATCTGAATTTAGTTGCGGTGGGTCATAGATTTAATGTGAACACAGCATAAAGTTATGGAAAGGCTTAATAAAATGTATTCTAAAAACCTCTGTTTGTATATCAGGAAAGCAGAATTTATGCTGTAGCCAAGTCAGGCTTACGCTTTTCTGAGGCCTTCAACATGGACTCTTTCAATAAAAGTAAGTGTGACAAAGCTGTTTGAGGATTGAAATCTTAAATTTATTTAACAGGTACATATTTTTCAACTCAGTGAGACTTACCTCAGAGTAAACAGGATAAAAATCCTTTGCTTGCCTATTTGTGGAAATAAAAGGTCTCAAAAGTGTACAAATCAGTCTTTGGAAAATGTTTTGCTTCTTTAATTATATATATTAAGTTAGATCAAGCATGCGTCTTATATTCATGAGCATTTACATTACTTTTTACTAGCTTTTAAAATTTGCTATAATTATCTCCTTTTCTTTGTTCTATTTAAAAATATTAACATATCAAAAATGTATACATTTCATAGAATGCATTTTGTCCACATGTTGTTTTACCTTCTTAGAACTTGTACATCTGTATCTGACAGTCTGATTATTCGGCTATTACTTTATTCACTGAAAAAAATTCCCTAAGCAATCCAGCATTTTCAGAATATATATATATATTATTTCAGGTTCCACCTCTTCAGCTTCATATTCCTCATCAGGACTTTACACATCGCTAATATACAAGAATGTGACTACACCAGTCTATACCACTCTTAAAGGGGTAAGATTTTGATTTAAAAGTTGTATTTAGGGGATGAACTCTTGCGGTCTATTTCAAAAACATGACATTTCATACATTTCAGAGCAAAAAAAAAAGTGCTTGAAAAGTTATTGGTACTGCTTTGGAATTGTTGTGGTGGGGATCCTATAGTTAGTATCCCAGGGTACGATGATTGGCTAGTAATTTTCCAGTAATCTTTTAGAATTTGATGAGTGTTAAATTGTTCAATGAAAATGGCAAAATATTTAAGAGGTGGAGCCTTCTGGTGGCATATTATTATTTCATGCACCAGATGTGAAACCTGAACATAACAGTAACATTTAAAATACAGTAGAGCCAGAAATGCCGATGGAAAGAAAGTGAATGTGAAGTTCCAAATGTTGGATAACAATCTCCAATATTCCACTTAGCTGTGGCAGGACTTTTATCTTCTGGTATATGAAGGTAGAAGCATAAGAGGAGAGACAAAGAGCCAGCCACCAAACATTCCCATACCACAAAAATGTATTGGGTTGCTTCTATGGCATACCTTAATAATTTGGAATTGTGGCCCCATTTCTCTTTTGTACTTATTCCGTAACCTTCTGAATTTCCTTTGTAAATTGAATTTTATTTTATTTTCATTAATCTTATATTCATTATTAGAAAGCAACACAAATCAGCAACAACCCTTTCTTAGATGACTCTTCTGGGTCTGAAGAAGAAGACAGTTCCCGATCCAGTTCTCGGACATCTGAATCGGACTCTCGAAGCAGAAGTGGCCCAGGGAGTCCACGGGCTATGAAACGAGGTGGGCATAAGGCATACGAATGCAGTACTTTTGAATCTAGGGGTTCTCCCGATAACTCCCAAGTCAGTGCATTTATGGAAAGGACAAACAAGAGCTTGGATGTGGTAAACCAGAGAAGCATTATAGAACATGACTATTGCAGTTCCTGTTTTTTTTAGAGAACTGGGAACTAAAGAAGTTTTCCTGTTTCTGGAACATCTCCAACCTTTCTAAAGGCAAAACTGTTACAGTAACAGTAATGTTCGTACAACTCACATTTGACACTGATTAAGCTCTAATAGTTTGCATCTTCCAGGCTAACAAGGATTGTTTGGTTGTTGGTTCAACCCTTGACAAGCAGGAAATATATTATTATCTGCTTTGCATCTAGGGGTCTCTCTGTCTTCAATGACCTCAGAAGGTGACTATGCTATTCCTCCTGATGCCTACTCAACAGACACAGATTATTCAGAACCTGAACAGAAATTGCCTAAAACCTGCTCATCATCTAGTGATAATGGGAAAAATGTGAGTAATGTACAGCCTCTTTTATTCCAGGGCCCTTGGTTCCTTAGGCTATATCTGCACAAGTGATATCCACACTTCTTAATACTTTCTTTTTTTTATATAAATTTTTTATTGATTTTCCAACACATATTAAAAAAAACAATACAAGACAATACATAGACAAACAAACATATAAACACGTATAATTTCTTGACCTCTTTTTCTTAAACCTTGTTTCAACGACTTCCCCATACCTCCCTTTTCTGCATCCCTGTTTTAAATTTTCCCAGCAACCCCTAATTTCAATACTTATAATACAATTTCTGATCTTTTTCCTCTTATCCAATTACTTGTCACCTTACTTACTTATAATTCACTTTCTTTAATCCTTTTTCTCTTACCCAATTATTTAATCATTTTTCTGTTACCCAATTATTTGTCACTGCAATTCTGTTTTGCCTTACCCATGACATTTTAGCACTCATTAATTTTACAACAGTTCTTAAGATACACTTTAAATTTCTTCCAATCTTCTTCCACCGTCTCTTTCCCTTGGTCACGGATTCTGCCAGTCATCTCAGCCAGTCCCATATAGTCAATCACCTTTGTCTGCCATTCTTCCAGCGTGGGTAGCTCTTGTGTCTTCCAATACTTTGCTAAAAGAACTCTTGCTGCTGTTGTCGCATACATAAAAAACATCCTATCTTTCCTTGACACCAATTGGCCTACCATGCCCAGGAGAAAGGCCTCTGGTTTCTTCACGAAAGTGCATTTAAGCACCTTTTTCATTTCATTGTAAATCATTTCCCAGAAAACCTTGATCCTTGGGCACGTCCACCAAAGGTGGTAGAAAGTACCTTCCGTTTCCTTACATTTCCAACATTTATTATTGGGCATATGGTAGATTTTTGCAAGCTTGACTGGGGTCATGTACCACCTGTAGATCATTTTCATAATGTTCTCTCTTAAGGCATTACATGCCGTAAACTTTATACCGGTGGTCCATAACTGTTCCCAGTCAGCAAACATAATGTTATGACCAATGTCTTGTGCCCATTTAATCATAGCTGATTTGACCGTCTCATCCTGTGTATTCCATTTCAACAGCAAGTTATACATTCTTGACAGATTCTTAGTATTGGGTTCCCACACTTCTTAATACTTTCTTCCTACGTTTTTCTCTGAGGTTAAACCTGCGTAATCTCTCATTATATGTGTACATAATAGGCTACTTAGAGAAAGAGAGTGGACAGAGGAGCAATCAAAATACAATTGAAAACGGCAGTACACTGACAATTTATGCCCATTTTAAAATTCCTGGACTTTCGAGATTTCACCCACCCACCCACAGATGTTTGTGAGACAAAAGAATACATCTGTAGGATTGCAAAATGCCTCGGAGTCTGATGTAAGATGTGGGAGGAATGGAAACAAAACACAAATTAGAGATTTGGTAGAGAAGTGTGCACAATGAGGAACTGGAAATATATGAATTGTTCCAGTTAAAGCATATGTATGTGGGTTATATGTGTTTAATTCAAATTTAACTTTCTGAAGCAAAAGATAAGCACTTACAATTTAGTTTATATAAGTTATAAAGAGTCATCAAGAGGAGAAGCGGGAGGAGGATGAAACTGATAGATTAGGAGATGAGTGGCAAAGAATAGAGAGAAGATGTGGCAGTGCTTATGCTAGCAAGCTATATTACCAAGGTGTTGTTGGGTTCTTTCTTATGGACAATGAAGCTTTTACATTCATTTGGCTTATTAACTCACACCAGTAAGACTTGCAGATCAATCAAGTTTTACACGTCTACATTACAGCTGTATACAGTTGTATAGCTAAGGGAAATAAAATAAATCATAATTACCCTTCAACACATTAAAAAATACCTTTTAAATTATAGGAGCCATTGGAAAAATCAGGATATTTGTTAAAAATGGGTGGTAAAGTAAAGACTTGGAAACGACGGTGGTTTGTACTCAAAGGAGGTGAATTGCTGTACTACAAATCTCCGGTAAGCAAGTGCTTTATTGTATTGTGCTTATAGTATTATGAGTTTGAATGCATCAGTTGCTGCAAATCAGCCTACCATTGGGCATCTGTTGGTTGGTTGCGGACCTTCTGACAGAATAGCAATGTCAGTTGATCACTGGAGATCTCTCTTCAAAAGAGAGAGAAAGAGGACCATGTTGTAGCAAGTTTGAATTTGGAGACTTCCCCTTGTGTTACCCATCTGATCTAAGTAAGCCAGCTTTAGCCGTATTGGGAAGGACACAGACGTCCACCACATCCTCAGTTTTAGTGTGTGCTTCCAAAATCCCCAGAGCGCATTAGGAGCCTGGCCATAGCCACAGCCTGCCTGGGGACAGCTCATATGCCACTGTTGTAATTGCTCGCGTTGGGCCTTCCTGTGTTGACAGTGGCAGAGGTTTTCAACCTTTATGAGTCCATGGCTCCCTTGACCAACTACATTCTTTCTGCAGCACCCCTGTGGGGTTGAGGAGCCCAGTTATGTCACCCCTTGCCTGCAGAGCTGGTAGCGTCTCACCCTTTTTCGAACATCTTCCCTTGTGGAGTGTTTCCTCAGCCTCCTCTCCTCGAGAGTCCTCTGGGCAGCTGCTGCTGCCGCCCCTGGTCTCTGAGCTGCCCCCCGCCCCAAAGAGAGGTGTCACCTTACGCTGCCCTACAGGGACCTGAGACCTGTCTGTCCTTTCCCAACAGCAAGGGCTGGCAGAGTAGTTGGCAACCAGCACCCCCTGACCAGCCCCAGAGTATCATTCACCTGCTGAGCTTCTAGCCAGGGTTGCTGCAACAAACAGCTGTGCAAGCCTTTGGGAGGCAGATACGCAAGAAGGCATCAGAGGAGGGAGGAGAGGAAAGAGGGACAGAAGCCATGGCACACTGGTTGAAAACCACTAGACTATGGTTATCTTTATGGGAACGAACCTAGGTGATTCTTTCATTCATGTGCTTCCTATTCCCTCTACTTTCTTGTTACTTCCAAACCCTAAACTGTGGTTAACCTATGTTCTCTTGAAACAAGCCAGCTTCATAAGTCAATATTTGAATTTGGTTTCAGTAAACCACAGTTTGTTCAAAGTTGCAAAGAACAGGGAAAAAGCTTCCAGTCTCCTCTTTGCACAAGATCTGGTGTCTCCAAGGTTTTGCCCTACCCAGTGACACCAGAGAACAAAGATGGGACCGTTTTGCCCAAAGCTATGCATGCCCCTTCCCCTACTGACCAGATGTTTCTGAGCTATGGCTTTTCCCTGATGACCTGAAAGTTTCTGTTCTCCTCAAAAAGAGAATTTCAAAAGGAGATTCCAGTGTACAACTGATGCATTAGAACTTGTCAAGAAATTTGATTCTGTCTGTTTGGGTCTTCATTACATATCTTTAGGCACCAGGCAAAAATGTTTCTCTATAACTAGATCTTTGGCTGATTAAACAATTTATGGCCTTTTAAATGTGTGGCATTATTGCATTGTTCTGGTTTGTGTTTTATTATGCATTTTGTGTTCTCATTTTGAATTTTTGTTATGAAATGCCCGGTGCTCTTCAGATGAAGGGTGGTATACAGATTTAATAACCTTGCCTAGGGCACGTCTGTTAGGCACATCTTCTGGGGAGGAATTCTGTCCCCCAAAAATCCATAGATGACCAGATAAATGGCCCACGACACATTCATTTTGAATGCAAACATTCTTTAACAAATCAAATATGCCCTCCTATCAAAAATGTCCAGAAAGATGGGCACAGTCTATTCAGAATTAGACTGCTCCAATAATAATAATAATAATATGACCCAAGTTCCAATAGCTACTGCTACTTCCTGTTCTCTTCAGCAGTCAAGGGCTAGACATAGTTTCTCTCTGGATTTAAGGAGGAATATGTCATCAGACTCACACACACATTTAGAGGTGTGTCTGTTCTTCCTGACCCTACAGCTAAATCCAGAGCAGATTCTGTACCTTCTTCATTGCAGCATGTGGTCAAATCAAGGTGGAGCATTCCACTGAACAACATGCATTTGGTGGCATATGCTAATAAATGTTATGTTTTTAGACAACTCGTCATGGAACAGCTGAAAGTTCCCAGACATAAATTGTCCTGTGGCTAGATTAGTATCCCACCCTCTGCATGCAAAGGACGGGGATGCTCAATTTGAGACCCCACAGACCACAAGTTGGATCTGGAGCTAAAGCATATTCATAAGTCAAATGCATTATCTATTAGAGTTTCATGTGTGGTTTCTAGATTCAGGTAGATTCTGTTTTCAGTAGAATATCTTGATGTAGCTGGAGGATCTTCTAGATGAGCCACAACAAGAATTAAGATAACATAAGATGCTGACATTCTTGCAGAACATTTCTGAAAATTTCCAGGGCAACAGCATTTGTAGCTGATGCCACAATGAGTTCTCAGCCAGGCTCTGGCTGTGCCATTGGGAGATATACAGTACGTGGCTTCACAGCTTGTCTTCTTAGCCCTTTGTTGGAAGAAAACCTTTTGGTGAGGAGGCATTGAAGTAGACAAGAAGGCCATGCTTTCAGTGAAGAAAGAGGGAAGCTGGTCCTTTTGATGTTTCTTCTATCCCTAGCAGTCATTTCATCCCATCAGATCAATTGAAAGAGGAGGAAATCATCAGTCTCATTTTTCTCATTTTTTTTCTCCTACAGAGTGATGTAATACGTAAACCCCAAGGTCAGATTGAACTAAATGCATCCAGCCGTATTGTAAGAGGTGATGGAAAGCAAACAGTTCAGGTACCTCATTAACTTTCTATAATGAAAGAATTTGGCCTTCTCTGACCACACAGGCAGAGGGACAAACCCCTTCTTAGTGACATTTTACTGGTCTTGCACAATGAATTTTCAGTGGCACTCAGAGCACTTCCACTCAGCCGTTTATTGACTAGGTGCTGCTCATGCATAGAAGTTTTTTTGCAGCTTCTACATAATGTCATCCTCATCAGAATACCACCCCATTCACTCTTCCTCATGACGCGGCAGCTAAAAAAGCCAATGCAATTCTGGGCTGCATCAATAGGAGTATAGCATCTAGATCAAGGGAAGTAATAGTGCCACTGTATTCTGCTCTGGTCAGACCTCACCTGGAGTACTGTGTCCAGTTCTGGGCACCACAGTTCAAGAAGGACACTGACAAACTGGAACGTGTCCAGAGGAGGGCAACCAAAATGGTCAAAGGCCTGGAAACGATGCCTTATGAGGAACGGCTAAGGGAGCTGGGCATGTTTAGCCTGGAGAAGAGGAGGTTAAGGGGTGATATGATAGCCATGTTCAAATATATAAAAGGATGTCACATAGAGGAGGGAGAAAGGTTGTTTTCTGCTGCTCCAGAGAAGCGGACACGGAGCAATGGATCCAAACTACAAGAAAGAAGATTCCACCTAAACATTAGGAAGAACTTCCTGACAGTAAGAGCTGTTCGACAGTGGAATTTGCTGCCAAGGAGTGTGGTGGAATCTCCTTCTTTGGAGGTCTTTAAGCAGAGGCTTGACAACCATATGTCAGGAGTGCTCTGATGGTGTTTCCTGCTTGGCAGGGGGTTGGACTCGATGGCCCTTGTGGTCTCTTCCAACTCTATGATTCTATGAAATCCAGATTTACTGTTTCTGCAGGGGTTTTTTAATTACTGGATTTTCCATGAAAATAGTAAATCCAGATTAAAAAGGAAAATAATATTGGATAGCATTTTAATGAAGACAAAGTTGTGTAGCCATTGAGGAAACTCGCAGGCATGTGAAGCACTGAGTCCACAGTTAACTGTTCCAGGTGTCTCCAGAAGTGAATTAGGAAGCTCCTGTTGGAGTAAAGCATCAAGTAGAAATTTTGAAGGAACTTAAAAAAACTTCTGATAAGATTTACAACATTTTTCAGGAGGCTTTGATATGCCTGGAATGGAAACTAAATGATCCTTTAAGAATTTACTCTGAGAATTTTTAAATATCTGTTGATGACTTGTAAAGAAATATTTGTTCAATTAAAATACTTAATAGCCTCTCCCCCCAGTATAACTAGGTTAACTTCAAACTCTGTTTATTACATACTTGATGTTTAAATGTAGGTATGAGTAGAATATGGTTATGATGATTTGTATTACCACAGTTCAAGGTTATTTCTTCCATCACTTTGCAGCTGACTACTGAAAAACGAACCTATTACTTGACTGCAGATTCCCCAAACATATTAGAAGAATGGATCAAAGTTCTGCAGAATGTTCTTAAAGTACAGGCTGCGAGTCCACTTTTCATTCAACCAGATGTCAAACCTGCCATGAAAGGCTTGCTTACCAAGGTAGAAATCCTTATTCTCCAGTACTATCAGCTTTGTTTTTGTAAATTAGCAAATTCTTTGCAGATAGAATTAAGAGATGAAGGTGAATTTCAGAAATAGGAGTTTGGGAATATAGCAACTCCCCAATTCACAGCCCAAACCTTTTCTAAATTTGAGTACAATGGGTTAGCCATTGCTGGTCAGTACCCTCCAAACAACCTTACTTTTGCAAGGGGTGGAGGTCTGATGGTGGGAAGGGCTTGTTGGGGACAGTAAAGGCTTTGTCGATTTATTCTTATACTTGGAAACTCCTGAGCATGTTCAGAAGCGTTATTTCCTGCAAAGGTACATGGGGCTTCCAATTTCCTGTCTCCTGGCCCAGTTCATTGAATTGGAAGCCAAAGGAAATTAAAATATTTTTGCACAACCTGTTAACTTGAGGTTAAAGTTTGCTTGGGCAAGGGAGCTGGGAGCATTCTTCTCAAGGCTGGGTTTTTGTTCTTCCCTAGAAAAGCTCACCATGTTCCTGGGCTTTTTCTGAGAATTCCCAGGGGCAAACTAGATGTAACATGAAACACCTCTTTTGTATTTAAAAAATACAAATAATATAAGCTTGAGGAACTGGCAGTTGTGATCAGAGCAGGCATAAAGGGGAAATTTAATCATTTTCTCTCCACTGCAATCGTCTGAATCTGGTATTTGCTTGTGGAGAAACCATTCCAACATTTCTATCATTGAAAATGGTCCCTTGTGTATTTAAAATAAAGTAAAGGAATGTAAGGGACAGGTGGCGCTGTGGTTAAACCATAGAGCCTAGGACTTGCTGATCAGAAGGTCGGCGGTTTGAATCCCCATGATGGGGTGAGCTCCCAATGCTCGGTCCCTGCTCCTGCCAACCTAGCAGTTCAAAAGCATGTCAAAGTGCAAGTAGATAAATAGGTACCGCTCTGGCGGGAAGGTAAACAACGTTTCCGTGTGCTGCTGTGGTTCGCCAGAAGCGGCTTAGTCATGCTGGCCACATGACCCGGAAGCTGTACGCCGGCTCCCTCAGCCAATAAAGCGAGATAAGCGCCACAACCCCAGAGTCAGCCACGACGGGATCTAATGGTCAGGGGTCCCTTTACCTTTACCTTTAAAGGAATGTATAGGTTCAAACTCAGTACATACTAGGCATTCTTCAATTTATTCACTTGCAGGTGAAACATGGATATTCCAAGAGAGTGTGGTGTATGCTGGTTGGGAAAACTTTGTATTATTTCCGCAGCCAAGAAGACAAGGTATGTCTTTTTAACCTATTAAGGTATTAGAATTCATTTCTACTTACTTGTGACTTCAAGGTCGGAAGTCCTAGGTCATTTCTTAGTTCTCTTGAGACTGTGTGAGTAGGTACAAAGGGGTAATTTCACAAATTCAGCATTTGTTATTGGAAAACAAAACTTGAACCTGTAATTCTGGATGAAGGAAACATTCGTCGGTAGGAAATGTGTGTATATTATTGCTAGGACAGTGGCAACAAGAATGCTAAACTGGGTCTATCCCCTACATGCACATATACACACACAACTTAGTATGATGTTTGTCAGTTTTTCTACCAGTATGCTTTTCTCATTTACCTTACCTGATGTCTTTGCTTCTAGTTTCCTTTAGGCCAGATAAAACTCTGGGAGGCTAAAGTTGAAGAAGTTGACCGGTCCTGTGATTCAGATGAAGATTATGAGGCCAGTGGCCGTAGCCTGTTATCAACACACTATACAATCGTCATCCACCCTAAAGAACAAGGTCCCACTTACCTTCTTATAGGATCCAAGCATGAGAAGGTAGCAAATGGTTTATAATGTCTAGTCAATTTTTAATAGTGAACATAGAATAATGTTTATCAAAGGGAAAAGTAAGTGGCACTGTGCAGATTCAGACATAATGCTAAAACTTAATTGAGTGTTACAAGGAGGCGCTGAAGTGAGCCTCAGGCTTCTTTAGTTCCCCTTTACTCTCAGAAGCTGAGGGTGTGTGTGGAATATTGACATCTTTCAGTTTAAGTATTTATTGTATGGTCTGTAGATTGCTATACAGCTATATGGTATTCATCATGTGGGTGTGTATGCTGGAAGCAAAGCAAATTGGAGAATTTTAGTAATATTTTGATTATGCTGGGATGTAGAATGGGTTTTTATACTTAACAAAAACGGTTTTTTAAATTCAAAATGTGGTATTCTACTAAATTATACTCAGAGTAAACCTACTGCATTAATTTCAGTGGGCCTCTTCTCAGTAAAACTTTGTTGAATACCACCCAAACTTATGTTTGGGAGTAGATTGATCTACAAGGGTGTGGTTTTTACTTATACCAGACTGTTCTAGGTAATTAATAAATAAAAGCTAAAACTAATTTATGAAATGTTTTATTTTCTAGGACACTTGGCTCTATCACTTGACAGTTGCTGCTGGAAGCACAAATATAAATGTTGGGACAGAGTTTGAACAACTTGTCTGCAAGTTGTTAAATATCGAAGGTGAACCCAGTAAGTCAATTTCTTTTATTGCAAATTAGTTCGTATATTATATGACTATATAGTTGTTCCAAACTTGGCAAAGAAGAAAATAAGCTATTATTCCAGACATTTTTAAAAATTGGAAATACAATGCCATCTTGTAGTTTTCAAAAAGCTCACATAGGACTTTTTCTTCCAGGTAGAAGAGGCTGCCCCAGCAGTCCTTTCTCTATTGCATGAGGTTGCATGTTCGAATCCTGTATGGGGCAGCTGCATATTCCTGCATTGCAGGGAGTGGACTAGACAATCCTCAGGATCCCTTCCAACTCTACAATTCTATAATTCTACGAGTTGGGCAACCTGTGGCTCTCAGTCTAATTTCACACAGATGGGCGAGCCCAGAGGGAGAGAAGAGCAGGAGGGGAGGAACGCTGAAAATGGAGGAGATGGGGTAACAAACCCTCTCCAAGCAACCTGTCTTTTCCCTAGCAACCTGCTGGACAAAGAAGGGTTCGGGGAGAAAATGGGTTGCAGACAGAGAGAAAAGGGGTGGCCTCAGCCACCTCCAGCATGGATCCCCCCTAAAATAAGTTCCCTAGTCCTGGTTAAGGGGAAATCAGGTGCAATGGACCAGTTCTTCAAACTGAAAACTTGGTATATGTAGAATGTTTTCAACTTGTTTCATTTGATTTGCACATATACCTATTTGATTTTATTAAAAATATCTCTTCAACGTACCTGTCATAGTTAGACTTGATAGAAAATCTTTGTCTCAATTAAGCCATCAAAGCTTTAAACTCTTGACACTGTCACTAGCACTGTGATTTTACTAGACAGGAGTGGTGTAGCAGGGGCCTATTAACATTTTACAAAAATACAGTGATATTTCTGCCCCCTAGAAGTTTGAAACAGTACACACTGAAGCCTCCTACGTAGGATTTCAAATCATCAAGTACATCATTTGGGGGTTTGCCCATTCAAAAATAAAATAACATTTAGGAAGCATTGTTGCTACTTTTTTCAAATAGTGTTTTTAAAATGGTTGCATAATGCTTTGAGGAAAGAGCACAGGGGGAAATGTAGATTTAGTAAAAGCATATGTGGTATTATGCCGGAGTATTTGTACAAATATTTGTACACACACATCTTGCCTTATGTGAAATTGTTCCTTTTTCCAAGTTGATGATGATGATGATGATGATGATGATGATGATGATGATGAATAGTTTTGTTTATATAACTCCCTTCCTCTCAGTGGAGCCCAGGGTGGTGAACAAAACAATAAAAAGTATGTCACTTGTACATTATAATTTTAATATATTTTCAAACAGCATAGCTATAATAACAATATACAGCTGGACAATAATACTGTTAAGACCCAGGACATGTTTCAAAAGCATAGGCAGACAAATATGTTTGTAGCAGAGAACTGAAACTTAACTGCACAGGGGGACAATTGCATTTTCCCAGCAAAGGAATTCCATAGTTGGGTGCTGCCACAAAGAAGGCCCTGTCTCAAGTAACCATACCATGGGCCATGCCCTTGGATGAGCTCATGAGCCAGGCATCTCCATCTCTTCTCAAAGATGGGTTAGTCAGGCACTCCTTTAAATTTGTATGTCTGTCTTAACTTTCTTGTAGAGCAGATTTTCTGAGGAAAATACAATCTTTAAATAATCTTCCCAACAACACTATACTAGCTACTATGGATGTGGAATCTCTGTATACCAACATCCCACACAACGATGGTTTACAAGCTATAAGGAACACTATTTCAGATAAAACCACAGCGGACTTTGCCACCAAACTCTGCCAATTTGTCCTTACCCACAACAACTTCAAATTCGGTGATGACCTGTTCCTTCAGATCAGCGGCACAGCAATGGGCACCCGCATGGCCCCACAGTATGCCAACATTTTCATGGCAGATTTAGAACAACGTTTCCTAAACTCCTACCCACTCAAACCTCTCTTGTACCTGCGATACATTGACGATATTTTTATCATCTGGACACATGGTCAACAGACCCTGGACACCTTCCACCAGAAATTCAATGATTTTCACCCCACAATCAACCTAACAATGAATCAATCTATGCAAGAAATACATTTTTTTGGACACTGCCATAAAAATACAGGATGGACGCATAGACACCACCTTATACCGTAAACCAACTGACCGACAAACATATCTACATGCCTCTAGCTACCATCCCAAACATACCAAACAGTCCATTGTATATAGCCAGGCACTACGTTACAGCCGTATCTGTTCCAATTCTACAGACAGAGACTCTCACCTAAGAGATCTACAGCAAACCTTTTTAGAACTAAAATACCCAGCAGATGAAGTTAGACAACAGATCAACAGAGCCAGACAGATACCCAGAGAGAACTTGCTGCAAGACAGACCCAAAAAAGAAAATAACAGAACACCTCTAGTCATCACATACAGTTCCCAAGTTAAAACAGTACAACGCATCATCAGAGATCTACAACCTCTCCTGGACAATGACAGTTCTCTTTTTCAAGCTCTGGGAGGAAGACCTTTCATTGCCTACAGACAGCCACCCAATCTTAAACAACTCCTAACCCACAATAATACTACTACCAGACGTAACACGGACACTGGCACCAGAGCCTGCAATAAACCCAGATGCCAACTTTGCTGCCACATACACCCGGATAACACCATTACTGGCCCCAACAACATCACACATACCATCTCGGGACTATTTAATTGCTCATCGTCTAACATTGTATATGCCATCAAATGCCAACAGTGTCCTTCAGCTCTCTATATTGGACAAACAGGCCAAACCTTACGCCAAAGAATAAACGGACATAAATCGGACATCAAGAATCACAAGACAGAGAAACCAGTAGGAGAACACTTCAATCTCCCAGGACATTCTATACAAGATCTCAAAGTAGCTGTATTACTACAAAGGAATTTCAGAAATAGACTGGAAAGAGAAGCTGCTGAATTGCAACTCATTACCAAACTTAAAACCATGGAGAGACCTGGTCTGAACAAAGACATTGGATTCTTATCTCATTATACATGACAAAGCCATTTTTCACCTTCTCACCCCTTGCTTTTTCCTGTAAGACCTATTGCAGTCGTTAAGAGTTGTCAACAGGCTCATCACAGCTATCTGCCAATCACCCATTCCCACCACCCTTCTGAGTAATACCCCTCCCCACCTTCTCACTATATAGAAGGATCTGGCAACTTCTGTTTCAGTGTATCTGAAGAAGTGTGCATGCACACGAAAGCTCATACCAAGAACTAACTTAGTTGGTCTTTAAGGTGCTACTGGAAGGAAAAAAATTTTTTTGTTTTGACTATGGCAGACCAACACGGCTACCTATCTGTAACTTGTAGAGCAGAGTTGGGGAACCTCAGTCCTGGAGGTTGAATGTGGTCCAGCAGGCCTCGTAGTATATCTTGATTTCAGTAAAGCTTTTGACAAAGTCCCCCATGATATTCTTGCGAGGAACCTAGTAAAATGTGGGGTGAATGGCGTAACTGTTAGGTGGATTTGTAGCTGGTTGACTGACTGAACCCATCAGCTTGTCAACTTCATGTTAGGTCTCTCTTAAGAAACTGCAAAAGACTAGTTCTAAATAATAATGTTATTACTTTAAATAGATGACTGTGTCTCTTTTTGTGTCCCAGCTTCCCAGATCTGGAGGCACCCTGCACTTTGTCACAGCAAAGATGGGATTACATCTCCTCTTACAACCCTCCCATCTGAAGCATTGCAAACAGAAGCTTTAAAATTATTTAAGGTAAAAAAAAAGTAACTTTTTATGTGGTTGGGAATGATTTTTTTTTTTAGTATATTTTATTTGAAATGGTATAGAATGCATATTATAGTGCAGCCTTTTTCATGACTGCTCAGACAGTAACTCCCATGAGTTCAATGGGACTTCTAGGTAAACACCTAAAAACATTTAATAGGAAGTAAGCCTGATTAGAAGCAACATCACTTCTGAGTAAACTTACTTCTGAGTAAACACACATAGGATTGTGAATTTGAATATTGACTTTCAAAAACCAGCCTTGCAGAAATGCCTAAATGTGCCCAGACATTGGCTTTGATAGTTTTCTATAGGATTGCTGATCAGATCGTCGGCGGTTCGAATCCCCGCAACGGGGTGAGCTGCCGTTGCTCTGTCCCAGCTCCTGCCAACCTAGCAGTTCGAAAGCACGTCAAAGTGCAAGTAGATAAATAGGTACCGCTCCGGTGGGAAGGTAAACGGCATTTCTGTGCGCTGCTCTGGTTCGCCAGAAGCGGCTTAGTCATGCTGGCCACGACCCGGAAGCTGTATGCCGGCTCCCTCGGCCAATAAAGCGAGATGAGCGCCGCAACCCCAGAGTCGGTCACGACTGGACCTAATGGTCAGAGGTCCCTTTACCTTTACCTTTACTCTCTCGTAGCAGTGTATGTGTGTTTCTTTGACTAACTTCCTACACTTATGAACCACCTTGCTTCCAAAGTGCCAAAGGCAGTCTACAATTTCAAATAATGGCTGAGAGTGAGGAAGAGGGAAATATTCAAATTCATAATACAGCTCTTTCATGATGTTATATAAATAAATTACACAATAGAACTGGGGAGGTGGTTTGTGAAGGAAACATGGGAGAGAGCATGGCTCAGTGGTAAAGCAGAGCATGTGCTTTGCATGCAGAAGGTCCTAAATTCAGTCCCTAGCATTGCCTCTTAAAAGATCAGACAGCAGGTCATGTGAAAGACCTTTGCCTAAGACCATAGAAGGCCATAGCCACTCAGAGTAGACAGCACTGGGCTAAGTGAACAAATAGTCTAATCTGGTACAAGGTGGCTTCATACATTCTGATAATTCTGGGAAGGGAGGAGCCAGCTAGCAGTTGGTTCCATAGAACTGATTGCCCTCCTCCAGATTACTATATCTGTACATCAGCCACCCATTGTCAATGAAGACAAAGCTCTTTCAAGTTTAAATTGGTTTTTTTAAAACCCTTGTAATTCAGTTTAAGTTGATATGCAACCCCCCCAAAAAATTTAGATTTAATTAAATTTAAAATGCAAAATGGAAATTATTTTTTCCTGTTCTCTGTTACAGACTTGCCAGTTGTTTATAAATGCTGCTGTGGACTCTCCTGCCATTGACTACCATGTATCTTTGGCCCAAAGTGCTTTACAAGTCTGTCTCACACATCCAGAGCTTCAAAATGAAATCTGTTGCCAGTTGGTTAAGCAGACAAGAAGGCGGCAGCCCCCAAATCAGATGGGACCAGTGCAGGTACTGAACACTTTTACACCTGTCCTGAGGGATTGACTTTGATGAGTTTGTACCAAAACTTCTTGGTTACAGTGAACAGGTGGAGGGCGATCCAGAAGATTACAACATGGGTGGTCTCTGTACAAGGCGGGTGGCAGAAAAGGAAGGGGAAGGGCATGGAATGCAAAATGGGCAGCAGAATAAGAGAGACGAGTGGGTTCAGAAATGGGGCATCTTCTTTGCCCTACGTTCCTGGTTGTTCAATGTCCACTATGTTCATAAGCCTCCTTGTGCTTGGAGGCTGTTTGATTCTGAAAGAAACTTCAGATTATGATGCTGATCTTTCTCCTTGCCCAGGCCTGGCAGCTTTTAGCACTCTGCATTGGACTCTTCCTTCCACAGCACCCATTCCTTTGGCTCATCAAACTTCACTTGAAGAAGAATGCAGATTCCAGGTATACCTTCCAGGAAAATCAGACCATCAAAGGCTAAATGATTGCCTTCTGTTATGAACGAGTATAATTTAATGGCTGTAGAAATGCAGCACTGTTGCTTCTACAGATGTTAATTCTTTTTCATGTTAATTATTGACCTTGCTCCATTGGTATTGCTGTTAATTTACATATTTCATGTTAGTTCCCTGCCCAAGTAATATAAAGCCTTTGGTTTGGCCATTTATAAAGTTGTAACTCCACTGAATATTGAAATGGGGTCATTGGCATTACACTATCATTCTGTTTTTCAAGTTTTTCAACTTTGGAAACTGTGATATTGGAATAAAAGTTAGTAGACACACATGCATTTTACCTGATCCCTCACACCTGGTTAAAGAAGACCAGGTTAAAGAAGACCAGGAAATTATGAAAAAGACATTATAATATGATCTCAATCAAAAACTCAGTTGTTGGTGTGCATATTCACAACATCATCCTACGTTTCACGTTTGGATCCCTGTCCGACTCATATAACCATTCTTAGTAGGGGATCGGAAGAAAGAAGCAGAATAGACTGCCATGTGACTTGTCAAAAACATTCTTGAACATATTGTTTAACCATTATATGTTAAAATAATCTGTTGAAATCCCTGCTGTTTTCAGTTTGTTTTGAAGCCTTGTTTTGTGTTCACAGAACTGAATTTGGAAAATACGCAATTTACTGTCAACGATGTGTAGAAAGGACACAACAGAATGGTGACAGGGAAGCCAGACCATCAAGAATGGAAATTCTTTCTACACTTCTAAGAAATCCCTACCATCATTCCTTACCTTTTAGTATTCCAGTGCATTTCATGAATGGCATATACCAGGTAGGCGTGAACCGTAAAATGATGGAGTATTGGTTGTGCTGTCAGAAATATTTAAAGATACTGTGGCTCTATTTTCTTCCTCGTCAACAAACAGATTGATATTTTTTATCCATTGGATAAATCGTTTGTGCTTTTCTTTAAAAAATGTATGGTTTAGATCTGAAACTTCCCTTCCACGGGATACATTCTGTAAATGGAAGAGCATCTTTGGATACAACCTTCTGTATGTACCAAGATTTTCACCACGGCACTTGCTTCTTCAATATCTAAGCTTTGTGAGAACTTGTTTCACTTGTTTTGTCTAGGTTGTTGGCTTTGATGCTTCTACCACAGTGGAAGAATTTTTAAACACACTCAATCAAGACACAGGAATGAGAAAACCAGCCCAGTCGGGTTTTGCTTTGTTTACTGATGATCCTTCTGGCAAAGATGTAGAACACTGTCTTCAAGGAAGCATCAAGGTAAACAATCCCTTTAATGAGCTCACAGTCAAAATTACCTTTGACTTGCAAAAGAAAACATTTTCCTTATTTAAGTGTGTTTCATTTTTCTTGGCGCACATTGACCGGGGCGGGG
The DNA here is from genome assembly GCF_964270895.1 of Podarcis filfolensis. Classification (NCBI taxonomy): domain Eukaryota; kingdom Metazoa; phylum Chordata; class Lepidosauria; order Squamata; family Lacertidae; genus Podarcis; species Podarcis filfolensis. The sequence goes on from NC_139606.1 coordinate 100,806,263, forward strand.
AAGCAAACAAATGCTTGATTGTTTTAAGCACAAATGGTAGTTTTAGAAAGCTCATTAAAGATAGCTGTGGGAAGACAGGGGGGACTTGAAAAGGATTTATGGGAATATTTTTGGTGACTTTGTGATACATGGGAATGGTGTTATAACAGTTTCCCATATGGGTTTGTGGTGTATTGCTAAACAGGAAGTGGGGAAAGTTCTACACCACTATCCACACAGAGGACACTCTGTTGATGTCAATATTTTCCACAAATATTTAACACAAATTTATGGGATAAGCCCTACAGCAGACAAGTATGGCATACTTGTCATGCACAATGTTTTCCATTATCATGGTAGCAAAATGGTCATGTCACATTGATTTCAGTGATAGCTCCAGGTCAGATGTCCCTAGGCTTTCTCATATCCCACTAAGTTAAATGGGGTTCACCCCCAGAAAAGTTTGCATGGAATTACAACTTAGGTCTTTTAGTGATTATTGCTGTAAAATCAATACTAACTAAAGTGTACAAATTCTGTTTGGGCGTATTTTGCCATAACTGTGTTCTGCCTTGTGGTTTTCCTTGTAGATCTGTGACATTATTTCTCGATGGGAGCAGGCATCTAAAGAGCAGCAGCCTGGGAAATGTGAAGGCACAAGAACAGTGAGACTGACTTACAAAAACAGGTATGTAATACAAACGTGTCTCTCGGAGTCATTGCTCTTAGATATTTTTATAGTCTATTTGCAGCCAGAGATGAGCTCCCATAACTGAATTCAGTGCCAGGGCTCAAGAAGTCATCATGTGAATTAATAGTTTAATAAGAAGTTAAGCCCATGAGCCAGGAATGGGGAACCTGTGGCCATCCAGATGATAATGGACCAATTCCTATCAAGGTACAGATGTTTCAGCAGGGTTATTGTCAGTTTAGCGTTAAAGAGGATGTTAATTTCATTGGCCTACATAAATGAATAATCTGTTTAAAGCTGGTAATTATTCCTCCAGGTATTTATACAGAGCATCATTAGCTTTCACATTATCTGACCATTCAATAGCACAATTTCAAGTCCTTACTAGAACTGATTGTGAATTTTATTTCATAAAAATTATACACTGCTTAATTGTAAAAAGAAAAAACCTTAAAGCAGTTTACAAAAAGATAAAATAATAAAATTGAAGAAAAAATCTCCATACTTTAAAACATACAAAAATTAAAATACTAAAACATATTAAAATTACCTCCACTCTCTAAGCATCTGGGTAAAAGGTAAAGGGACCCCTGACAGTTAAGTCCAGTCACAGATGTCTCTGGGGTTGCGGCTCTCATCTCGCTTTACAGGCCAAGGGAGCCGGTGTTTGTCCACAGACAGTTTTTCCGGGTCATGTGGCCAGCATGACTAAGCCGCTTCTAGCGCAACGGAACACTGACACCAGAGCAGAGCACGAAAACGCCGTTTACCTTCCCGCCAGAGCGGTACCTATTAATCTACTTGCACTTTTGGGGCGTGCTTTCGAACTGCTAGGTTGGCAGGAGCTGGGACTAAGCAACAGGAGCTCACCATGTCGCAGAGATTCAAACCACCGACCTTTTGATCGGCAAGCCCAAGCCTCAGTGGTTTAGACCACAGTGCCACCCATGTCCCACGCATCTGGGTAGGCTTGTCTAAACAAGAATGTTTTTAAGCAGGTGTGAAAAAGAGTACAGTGAAGGTGCCTGCTTGGTATCAGTAGGCAGGGAGTTCCAAAGTACAGGTGCTGCTACACTAAATGATTGAGTTCTTACACATGCGGAATGAGTATTATGTGGCATCTGTAATACTAGTACCTTTTCACTTAGTTACTTGGGTAGACTCGTGAAATTTTCAATTGTAGTTTGTAGTTTCAATTTGTTCAATTTGTAGTTTGTCACTCTCTCTTTTTGTAGGCTGTATTTTTCAGTTCAAATACGTGGGGAGACAGAAAGGGAAAAGCTGCTGTTGATGTATCAGACAAACGATCAGATTGTAAATGGGCTTTTCCCTGTAAACAAAGAGCTGGCACTAGAACTGGCAGCACTTATGGCACAGGTAAGGATCATTTGTGGTTGACCAGATTTGTAATTTAAAAGTACCCTCCACACATTTCTTTTGGGATATGAAATAGCAGATAAATCTAACAATAACATTTTGTATCTTGGGACTTCAGCATACATGGAATTATTCTGTTTTTTTTATTTACAACAACCCTGTGAGGTAGGCCAAAATTGTGTGACTGGCCTAAGGTCACCCAGTGAATTTCCTGACTGAATTGTATTAGAACCCAAGTCTGCCCAGTCAAAGTCCAACAAAGCTGACTTGCCTTATATAACCAAGACTGGGAGTGGGGGGAGCGTGAATTGGGAGAAGTAGATTTGACTGACCTCTGCCCACCTTCAGGTACTCGGTGCAGCATCAACCAAGGTTGGCTGTCCCTGTGGTCCATATGACATGCAATCAGTTTGCCAGAAAACCCTTTGTGTCTTGGAGTGGGCCTTTTAACTGTTGTTGGGCCAGCAGGACAGATGGTGGGTGCTGTTGGTTTACCCTGTTGCCTAATGGTCTCCCTGACCTAGATGTTGGAGGTAATATTGAACATAGTGTTGGAGAACACCAGGGTGGTGTTTCTGAGTGGCTTCAGACCAAGGTTGCTTTGACTGGTCTAGCTTTGGATTTCATGCCCTCCATGGCAACCATGGGGCTGTCACAAGTTGTCTATCAACCAACTCATACGGCAGGGCACAAACTGGATTTAATCTTCAATTCAGGATGAAGGGGGGGGGGGTTTGAAGGAATACCTGGATCCTTTGCTGGCAAGGGATGGTGGGACTTGTAGTCCAAAAAATTTGGAGGGTACTAGCTGGGTGAAGACTATGTTAGACTCTTCCGTGCAATTTTTTTCTCTGTGTGTGTCCCATTAATACTCACAGTTCAGCTATTAAATATGAGATAGCTCATAGATTCTTGTATTTATTATTTATTCAATAAATTTAATATAATTGGCAGGTACTTGAGAATTACATATTAGACTGTAGATACTGAAATAACATTGAAGTGCGGAAATATGTATGTAAAAACAATCTTACCTATTTCTTTGCATATCTACTAGGTGGAGATTGGGGACTTTGAACGACCTTTCTCAACTCCAACAGGGCAAATCACTTCTCAGTCAAAATCTAATCAAACTTTAAAGCAAGTTGTGGAAAAGTTTTACCCCAAAAGATATAGGGATGGATGTTTAGAAGAACAATTGAGGTATGCTGCTAAAGGCTTTACTCCCCTCCCCCCCAATTTAAAAAAACTGAATAGGGAAAGTGCAGTTTTTAGTCTTTATCATTTTTTGTGTTATTATTTAATTAAATTTATTGTCTTACTTATTGCAAAACAACCACAGATCTCTGAATGATGGGCAGTATAAACACCTTCAAAAGAAATGATGCTATTGTCTGCCAAAGCATGTTCTCGGATTAACTGCCCTAGCCTTGTGACCTGTAATCATTTTCCTGGCCCCATATCCCTATTCTCCAGTTATTTAGAAATGGTCTCCTGCCATTACACCATTCCTTGCCCAAACAAAAGTGCAAATTTTACTGAAATTTAAAACTCCACCAGCAGACTTAGAGTAGGCCTGTGCTTTGGGAAGAGAGAGAAAGGAATGGAGCACTATTTTCAGGTGGCCCATTTTATTATCCCATTTCTTAAGAGGCCAATTTTAATTTGTAGACTGAGATAGCAAAGAGAGATCAGAATACTTAATTATCACATGTTGGATTTTGATTTGAAATGCTGTTTTGCTTCTTCCTCTCCCTGCTACTTATGACTTAAACATCCTTATGCTTAATGTCAATAGACAGCTTTGTCAGCGACTGTCAACAAAATGGATGGCTCTCCGTGGTCACAGTGCTGCAGACTGTGTGCGCATTTACCTTGCTGTTGCTCGAAAGTGGCCTTTCTTTGGTGCCAAATTATTTGCAGCAAAAGTAAGACTTTCTTTCTTTCTTTCTTTCTTTCTTTCTTTCTTTCTTTCTATCAATTATGCAGGCAGGGCCACACAGATAAGTGTGTATACCTGGGTCCTCCTGATGTCTTTGGACTCCAATTCCCATCAGTCCCAGTCAGTATTGCCAGTGGCTAGGGATGATGGGAGTCGTAGTCCATCGGGGGGGGGCACTAGTTCCCCACCCTAGTGGGCAGGATTGCAGCATGACTGCAATCCTGTATGCATAAGGAGACCCATGCACCTAATTGACCCACATCCCTTAATTTTAATGAGTCTACCCTGAGTTAAACTTGTAAGTAGCAGAGAAGTTGGTGCATGAGGCCTTCTAGATTTGTCCCACTCCCACTTAAGACAAACCTGCTGGATCAGTGGCCAACCAGATTAGCACAACAGAAATCCATCCACCTGCAATTCCCAGCAACCAGTATTCAGAGCTATGCTGCCTCTGACAGTGGAGGTAAAACAAAAACGAATTCATGGAGGACAAGGCTATGTGGTTTCTGGGGGGTGGGGGTTGTTCCTGGAAATTATAGGCCAATTAACTTAAAGTTTATCCTGGGAAGATTAGTGGAAAGTATTGTTAAAGCTAAAATAACCAAGCATATAGAATAACAAGCCTTGCTGAAATAGAGACAGTTCAGCTTCTGCAAGTGCAAGTACTGTCAATAAGTAGATATAAAGAAGCAATCCTTGTACTTGGACTTTCAAAAAGCTTTTGACAAAGTACCTCAGCAAACAGTGGCGTAGCGTGGGTTGTCAGCACCCGGGGCAAGGCAAGTAATTTGCGCCCCCTAACCCGTGGATTTGCGCCCCCTAACCCGTGGATTTGCGCCCCCTAACCCATGGATTTGCCCTAACCCCAGATGTTGCACCCGGTGCGGCCTGCCCCCCCTGCACCCCCCACGCTACGCCACTGTCAGCAAAGGCTCCTGCATGAACTTAGCAGTCATGGAATAAGAGGAGAGGTCCTCTTATGGATCAGGAATTCATTAGGAAGCATAGAGTATGAATAAATGTATAGTTCTTCAAATGGAGAGATGTGGAAAGCATTGGTTATTGGGACCTATGCTTTTAAATGCAATTCAGTGTTAGCAAGTGTAATGTTCACACAGAAATAGAACTATATAATAATGATATCATTTTTCTCTGTCACCTCAGAAATGCAAAAATACTTCTATTGCTTGCCTTCAGTCGCTTCTCTTTTTCTCGTATCTGACTATCCTCTACCTCAGTAATTTAAAGCAGTGCATCAAATAGTTCACTTTTATTCAGTTCGTAGTTGTAGCTAATTTCAGTATATCTTCTTTCTAGCCTCTGATAATATCAACATTGGAGAGTTCTTTGGTATGGCTTGCTGTTTATGAAGATGGCATAAACATTCTTGAATACAGCTCTATGGTAAGGGAAGATAGTTGAAAGAAAGGGGTAATACAAAATCTGTGAGCCATGTTAACCAATACAGTCTCTCTCCATTAATCTTTAACAAACTTGTGCAATGGGTTAATATGTCCCGTGCACTTAGAATCTGAACTAACAGACTAAGCAGCTAACTATTAAAGGAATTGCTTAAAGGTTTGCATTTTAATAAGTACTAATGTGAAATTATGCTCATAAGTGCCATGTGCGGTGTTTATGTGTGGGAACTTTTGTGTCCATACCTTACAGTGGCATTTACCCAAAAAAGTATTCTGAAAGGAAGGGTTCCTTTGAAGCTGCTCCCTATGAGAGGGGCTGCCATTGGAAGAAAATATGTGCTAATTTTAGTCCGTCTCTGCGTTTGTTTTTATTTTCCCAGTATTACTACATGCACACGAACACACACAATCATGCATTAATATATACATGTCAAAAAAAAGATAAAGGACCCCTGACAGTTAAGTCCAGTTGCGAACGACTCTGGGGTTTCAGCACTCATTTTGCTTTACTGGCCAAGGGAGCCGACATTAGTCTGCAGACAGTTTTTCCAGGTTATGTGGCCAGCATGACTAAGCCGCTTCTGGCAAAACCAGAGCAGTTCACGGAAACGCCGTTTACCTTCCCGCGAGAGCAGTACCTATTTATCTACTTGCTCTTTGACATGCTTTTGAACTGCGAAGTTGGCAGGAGCTGGGACCGAGCAACGGGAGTTCACCCCGTCATGGGAATTCAAACCGCCAACCTTCTGATCGGCAAGCCCTAGGCTCAGTGGTTTAGACCACAGCGGCACCCGCGTCCCCATATACATGTCTATATGAAGATAAATATTCTGGATAGAAATAGTTGGGCTAATGAGCCATGTGCTGGTAACCTTCAGGTGGTGTTCTACATAGAGCTGCCTTTGAAAGCTGCACAGAAGTTACAACTGGTGCACAGTTCAGTGAGCAGGGTGCTAAACAGCAGTATTAGCAGAACATCTATTACACCTGCCCTCCAAGGCATGCACTGGTTATCAGTTTGTTTCCAAGCTCAGTTTAAGGTGTATGTTACTGTGCAAAGCCCGTATCATTTCAATATCTGATGGAGCATTTTCTCCCATGTACACTTGCCTAAAATTTAAGATCATCAGGGGAGGCCCTGCTTGCAGTACTGCCACCCTTTGATGCGCAAGGGATAGTGGCAGATGGGAATGCTTTCTCTACAGTGCCTCCCAGATATGGAACTGACTATCTTAGGTGCGCCTGGTGCCTTGATGGTATTTTATTTGCTGCTTAGTAAAGATCTACTTCTTCACCCAGGCTTTTGGGAGCACATGAATTATTTTAGATTAGATTGTTTCTCCCCCCCCACCACCACCGCTCTAGCTTCTTCACTGTAGTCATCTTTTGTGTTTTAATTCTGCTTTAAAGTGATATTTTAATATTGTTTTGTATGTTTTATTGACTATATGCACCCTACCTGGGATTCTGCAGTGAAGGGTAGGTACCAGATTTAAATAAATAAATATGATGTAGGGCATGGGTTGCCAACCTATTGAGACTCAGTTGGAGACTATGGAAACCATTGTGGGTACCACACACACTCATTGCAACCACCACTACACAGGCTAGGCTTTAAGAACAAAATAGTTGTGGGGGTTTACCCACCTGCAACAATTAGGATTGAAAGAAGGCAAATTGTTGGAACCAATTTTCTGAGGCATTCATTGCAGTGGGGCAGGGGGGGAATTTGGGCCAACAGCTGGGAAGAGGGCGGGGTTAGCTCTCCCCTCATCAACTGTGACCACCACCACCCCGCAAAAAAAAGCATCCCCTGTTGCAATTAGGTTTGGAAACAAAATACAAAACATTCTATTGCCTCCAGTGCAGTGGTACCTCGGGTTAAGAACCTAATTTGTTCTGGAGGTGCGTTCTTAACCTGAAACTGTTCTTAACCTGAAGCACCACTTTAGCTAATGGGGCCTCCCGCCACCCAATTTCTGTTCTCATCCTGAAGCAAACTTCTTAACCCGAGGTACTATTTCTGGGTTAGCGGAGTCTGTAACCTGAAGCATCTGTAACCTGAAGCATCTGTAATCCGAGGTACCACTGTACAAGGCTTCTTTCAAGCCTGATTGCAGCAGAAAGTCTTTTTCAGCAGGGCGTGTGTTGCAGTTGAAGAGAGGGCAGTTGAGCCTTCCCTTTGCAGTTGTGACGCCCACCCCACCCCACCCCCCAAAAACCTCCCTCCACTAGAGTTAGGCTTGAAAGAAGCCTCTTGTTGGCTATTGCTTCTTTCGGGCTTAAAATGGCAATGCAGAAGGAGTACCAAGGAATGGTGAGGACCAAGAAAGGTCATGGTGGGCATGTGTAGCCACAGTATGCAGTGAGCCTGCCACAAAATAGCTTATTGGGGCATATATGGTGTTGGTCATGTAATGGAAAGATGTCGGCTGCAATTCTTGCAAACTTAGCTAACCGTAAGCACACTGAACACAACCAGACTTTCTTCTGAGTAGATATGCCTACATATGGTGCCATCCACTAGAATCTTTTAAAAAGACATTTATAATTATTAATTAGCATATTTTCATCAGATTTTGTAATGAAGGAATTATATTCAAACTGTAAAAATCTATTTTTGCTCTTTTTCCTGCTTGCATGAAACTTTTGTTTTTTTCTTCTGTTTTTCAAGAGGTTAATAGTGACATATTTATATAAGAACCTAATGACATTTGGAGGATATCAAGATGACTTCATGCTGGTGGTCAACAATGTGCACACACAAGAAAAGCAAACTGAAAAGTTCTTGTTTGCTATGGCCAAACCAAAGGTTGGTATGTTAATTGGTCCTTTGTTATCTTGCATATAGAATCAGAGAATTGCAGAGTTGGAAGCTACCCCAAGTGTCATTTAGTCCAGCCTTCTGCAATGCAGGAGTCTCAACTAAAGCACCTGTGACAGATGGATTTTTAACCTTTGCTTAAAAACCTCCAATGAAGGAGAGTCTGCAACCTCCTGAGTAGGTCCATTTCACTGTTGAACAGCTCTTACTGTCAGAAAATTCTTCCTGATATTTAGTCAGAATCTTCTTTCTTGTAACTTGAAGCCGTTGGTTCGAGTCCTAACCTCCAGAGTAGGAGGAAACAAGCTTGAAGATGGCTATCTATCTTCTCTCAGTATCCTCTTTTTCAGGCTAAACATACTCAGCTCCTTCAATAGTTTCTCATAAGGCTTAGTTTCCAGACCCTTGATCATCTTGGTTGCCCTCCTGCGCGCACATTCCTGCTTGTCAATATCCTTCTTAAATTGTGGCGCTAGAACTAGACACAGTATTCCAGATGTGGTCTGACCAAGGCAGAAAGGAGTGGTACCATTAGTTCCCTTGATCTATACTTCTGTTGATGCAGCCTAGAATAGCATTAGCTTTTTTTTTTGGTGTTGCTGCATCACGCTGTTGACTTATGTTAAACTTGTGGTCCACTAAGACCCCTAGATCCTTTTCACGTGTACTACTAATAAGCCAGGTGTTCCCCATCTTATATTTGTACAGCTTCCTACCTAACATTTCTCACTGTTGACATTTATATCGTTAGTTTGGAAATACCACTTAAGTTCAGCCTCTCAATATGCTGTAGGTTATAGCCCTGTTTGCTTAGAGTTGCAAACATTTTAGATGTGCAGATGGTCTTCTACATCTCTAATTTTTGCTATTTCAATTTTTTTAGATTCTTGAGATTACGCTACTCATCGCTAGTTATATTAACGATTTCCATCAGCAAAAGGGAGCTGCTCACCACCTTTCTGCTCCAGCGACGGTGTCTCCACAGGCAGAAAGACAGAAAACTAAAGACATAGGGTGTCATCCATTTATGTTGAAGAACAGACCAACCAAAGGACCTACCTTGTTATGAAAAGATCATGTGCCTGTGAAAATGCATACTGGCTGAATGTTTATGTATTTTGGGTACTACATTGGAAAAGGAATGTCTGATTGAAGTTGGATGAAATACTAGTGATGCTTACCATGAGCCAATTCTGCTCCCATGTGTGACCTCCTTTTTCTCAATTACTCCAGAGGCACCCAAAGTATTACGAAAACCAAACATATGGACACATGCATGTTCTTTATATTCGTCTGCCTGGATAGGCAGAAGAAACACTGTGAACCTGGTTAATAATTAGTAGTTAGAAGTGCAATGCTTTGAATACCAATAGTTTCATACACGCCCTGCCCTTTCTCCACTTCTTTGTGGTCCTTTTTGGTTTTCCTAACTTGTTCCTGGAATTAAAACATCTAAAGCAAACTTCTAATTAAGCTGTGTGTCAATTTTGGAAGGATAATGTATCAGATGACAACAGCTACTGTTTGGGGCTAATATTGTTCCAATCAAAGCATTCCAAAAAAACATTCCATAGGCATTAGATTTGTGAAAGGTATTTCTTTTTTTAATGACATTTGCTCTTAAAACTGCAATTGTAGGAGTTCTGCTAACAAATACCAGTTTCAAGGAGGAGAGTGGTAGCATGTTGAATCTGAATGATGTGCTTTGGGGCCAGAATGTACCAAGAGAACAAAGGATAATTCAGACTGCCTAGTGTGAGGGCAATTCTTTGACATTAAAAAAAGTATTTTTTAACTTTCATCTCTATTATATGTAAGGAACAGTAGATTTCACACTCCAGCTGAAAGTCATTGAATGATAAGTAATTAAATGCTGAGGTATGTAGTAATGTGCTTTTACATGTGAATTGGGTCTAAGTGACACTGCTCAACTTGAAAATTTGCTTAGTGTTTAAAAAGCCTGATATCTAGTCTCTATTTTCAGGTAGATCTCCCTTCTTTACCTTTTCCATCAGCTCTCCTTATCTTGTACAGTCGTACCTTGGAAGTCGAACGGAATCCATTCTGGAAGTCCGTTTGACTTCCAAAACGTTCAGAAACCAGAGTGCGGCTTCTGATTGGCTACAGGAGCTTCATTCGGAAGCCATGGAAGCCCCATCAGTCATTCGGGTTCCAAAGAACGTTCACAAACCAGAATACTCACTTCTGGGTTTGCAGCATTTGGGAGCCAAAACATCCGAGTAACAAGGCGTTCGGGATCCAAGGTACGACTGTACTGTAAATCTAGTCTCTTAAATTGGAAGTTTAAATTGGAATCAAAGCAACCTTTGATTTATTTATGTACAATACTTGTAATCACTGTAGAATATGAGTTGTGTTTGAGCTGATGCAGAGTATTAGCATTATTGTACACATGCAGATTATCATTTGATGCTGCACTCAAGTGATGGGTATATGTGCGTGAACTCAACCTTACTTTTATTTAGCTGTGTATGAGCAATACTGTTGTTTAAACAAAAGACACATCTGTCTGGTCAGTTTGTAGTATTTGGCAAAGAAAAGCATAATCATTGGTGCTTTAAATCACTGATTTATATGGTCAGAGTAATCTATCATTCAGGCAATATTTATAATTTCCTTTGATAACTAGAATTAGTGAATATGAACTTTTTATTAAATGTTTATATGAAGTCTCTGCCTTTAAATGAGCTGAAGGACATCTTTTTAAAGGGTCGTGGATGAGGTATTTTCTTCTTAAAAGAATGTCTTATACATCCTTTACAATATGGACAGGATCAGGCAATGTAATAGGTACTAACAACAATAAAAAAGCTTCAGCCAACTTAAAGAGAGCCAGGCCTAACTAATGTACCTCTGTGGGTAGTCTACAACTCCCCTGTAATTGCAGATCCAGCCTGCCATCTAATACACACAACTTGGGAATAGTTACGCACAAGTCTGTACCGTTAACCTCCCTGTTCACGTTCTCACTTGTTCGTTACAAGCAATGTAAGCTAAAGGGGGTGGGGGCAGAGAAGGCACTCATATTTCTTAGCCCCACCCCCGTTAAAAAATACCCAGTTACTATACTTGTACGAAGTAAATAATTTTACAGCTAACCGTTCTATATTTTTATGGAAGGGTTGAGGTTAAAATAGGTATGCGCCCGCATCTGCAGGCTCTTCAATCTGTGAAATAAACTGAAAGTTTTATTTAGTAACTGCAAACTACGAGATGCTAGTTAAGTTGCTAAAAGTGGTAGAAAGGTTAGAGCATTTTCAGATGTAGCCTGCCACCACTGTGTCATTTTTTTAAATCTGGAAAATGAAAATGACACGTCAGAAACCATGTTATATTTAATTTTAAAATACCTATGTATATTCATGGTTTTTATCATACATATAAAATTCTACATTAGTCATCATGTTTGTTGCTTCTCTCAGTGTATGTTAGTAGCAACCCCCTTATGGTTCAGTTTTAAATTATTGGAGGAAATTGTTGTATCATACATGACCTCAATCACTCTGATCCAGCGAAGGAGATCTGCACACATAAGCTGGCTTCTGTGTGCATACCATGTACTGGATATCAGTAGCGTCAACTGGATGCACATTGGCGTGATCAATCTGCTTGTGCCCGTCTACTGCATTGATTTCAGTAGGATACACATGCATCTCTGTCTACATTCTTGTACAGCTAGTCTCACATACATTTTTTTCTTATGTAGCTAGAGCTAGATCGAGAGATCTTTATCAGTGATGGGTACAGGAGAACCATTTATGTAGAGATGTTTAAATTGTATGGGTTCCGATTTATGTGATGCACAAATAATGAATTGCTGAAAAATATCTGCGGTTTGTTGAATTACGTGTAGTAAAGAAATATTGGAACAGAACAGGTACTGAAAGCGAAAAAATAATTATAAAACATTAATTTATGTGTAAGAGTATTTGTATTTATTTTGTGGATATTTAGCTTTTATTGCATAAGGTATTTTTTATATGAATGTAAACCACCTAGCAAATAAAGGCATTGTCAAGGAAATCTGTAGTATTTTATGATTGCAGAATTCAATTAATCTGAAAAGGTCTCGTACTTTACAGTCCGAAACCCCGCCCTCCCTGCTGTTGCAGTCCACACGTTTGTGTGTGTGTGTGAGAGAGAGAGAGAGAAAGAGAGAAATATTCCAACAACAGTCACATGAAAAGAGCCCCATGGAAGCAGCAGCAAGCAACTGAGTCAATTCTAACTGCATAAACCTATACGTGTCTATTCACGTACACACACACACGTGTACACTGCCGTGAGCGACTCGCTTAAAAAATGACGGCGGCAGCCAATGCATAAAATCATACAAAAGCCACCAGAAACAACGAACTAAAGGCTAGAGATCTGACAAGTCTCCGGGGGTGACTGCCACCTCTCCGATGACCACTTACCCCAATTAAACATTTTAACTCGGGTAGCAAAAAGCCACACAAAAGCAGAGGGGAAACTATCCGCAGAGTGCGGCAAGTGGGCGAAATTTAAAGAGCAACTTTCCCGTAAAATAAACTGCAATTCTAATCTGCAGCTAAAAAAGAAAAATCGTTTTCACACTACCTAGTTTCTACACACATATTACTTTTTGGCACACGCACAACGCCCTATCGACCTTGCAAGAAGCCGTTTCGCAGAGTGCGGGGAAAGAAAGAAAGAAACCCTCGGAAGCGGACCAAGCGGAAAGCAAGGAGCGCCGCGCGTTCCTGCTCCCGAAGAACTACAACTCCCATGATGCTCCTTCCCGCTAGGCCGCCGGGCAAGGCGCTGTTTCTATGGCGACCGGAGTCCACCGAGGCCTAAGGACAGCCGCGTCGTTCCGGGGACAGCGGGGCAGCGATGCCCGGGGCCAGGTAAAGAGCGGGGCGGTGTGGGGAGGGCTTGTCTCCGCCTCTGCGGCTCCGGCGGGCCTGCAGGCCGCTTTCCCTCAGGAGGGCAGGGCAGGGCTCGCTGTCTCCCAGAGTCCCGGCCCCCAACTTCCACAGGCCGCCTGCAGCTTTCCCGGAGGACGGGGCCATTATCTCTCGACATCCGCACCATGTCTTTCAAAGCGCTGTTATTCCGCTTTAAACGGGCGCCCCAAAAGAGACCTGGGAAGTGTGGTTCGGCTGGGAGACCTACCAGAGCGCCGGGGGTGGGGGCAACTTGGTTAAAATATTGGGAGGGCCCAGGTGAGCCCTGCCCCACATATGTTATTATGAATTATAATACTGAATTATTGTATTTTGCTGGAGGCTGCCCAGAGTGGCTGAGGAAACCCAGCCAGATGGGCGGGGTATAAATAATAATAATAATAATAATAATAATAATAATAATATACAGTATTATTATTATTATTATTATTATCAATCACAGTACACAGTGCACAATCCCCATTTGAACGTCCATGGACGTGGGGTGGGGGTGCTTAAATATTTTATTGGGGCAGGGAGCCAAAGGGTTGCCGGCATCTAGGAGCTGGCTCCTGTGGACCAGAGCTACAGTTCCCATTGAACAATCACTCCTTCTTCCCCGGGAACTCCCAAGAATTGTAGCTCTGTGTGTGTGTGGGGGGGGAATTAGGGGTCTCCTAACACCCTGAACGGGATGCAGGTGGCGCTGTGGGTTAAACCCCAGAGCCTAGAACTTGCCAATCAGAAGGTCGGCGGTTCGAATCCCCGCGATGGGGTGAGCTCCCGTTGTTCGGTCCCTGCTCCTGCCAACCTAGCAGTTTGAAAGCACCTCAAAGTGCAAGTAGATAAATAGGTACCGCTCCGGCAGGAAGGTAAACGACATTTCCGTGCGCTGCTCTGGTTTGCCTGAAGCGGTTTAGTCATGGTGGCTACATGACCCGGAAGCTGTACGCCGGCTCCCTCGGCCAATAAAGCGAGATGAGCGCCGCAACCCCAGAGTCAGTCATGACTGGACCTAATGGTCAGGGGTCCCTTTACCTTTACCTTTACCTTTAACACCCTGAACAAGCTACAGTTCCCTGTCCCTCTCCCCATCTCTACAAAACTCTCAATGGTGGGTGCAGCTCAGCAGTGATTTAATTGTATGCTTGTTTCTTATGGGGGAAAAAATTATTGTCCACTCCACTGATAAGGGGCGGGGGGGCATTATAAAACTGGTATAGGGGGTGCTTTCCAGCACAAGCGCTGCATTCTTTGTAAGGAACCGTCCTGGGGCTGTGCGTAAAAGACATAGGGAAGTGGGTTAACGAACGCGCTTCGTTTCTTTGTACTGTGGGCTCCCGTTCCAGCTGCACAAAATCCAGAGGTTTATATATCCCTCCCTCCCAGTCGCTCAGTCCAGTTAAACAAGAAGCACCATCACAGTTCAAGGAAACTTCCGAGTTAGGCAAAAAGTACTCAAGAGCACAGAGGGAAGCTAATAAGGGACATGGCACAAGGAGCATCCTGAGGACCAGACAGAATGGCCTGGGGCGGGGGGTACAGGTTGGCTCACAGGGTAGAGCAGGCATAGGTAAACTCGGCCCTCCAGATGTTTTGGGACTACAATTCCCATCATCCCTGACCACTGGCCCTGTTAGCTAGGGATCATGGGAGTGTATTCCCAAAACATCTGGAGGGCCGAGTTTGCCTATACCTGGGGTAGAGGTTCCCTGCCCCGTCATAAAATAAATAACTGTAGCTTGTTCAGGGTGCTGTGATTTGTTGAGAGTGCTACAAAATTTCCTGGGAAGAGGGATTGATTGTTAAACCACTCTGAGAATTGTAGCTCAGTGAGGAGAATGAGGGTCTCCTAACAACTCTCAGCACGGCTAATAAACTTCAGTCCCCAGGATTCTTAGGCATAAGTCATAACTGTTTAAAATGATATGATACTGCATTAAATGTAGGGTGCAATTAGGCAGGAATAAAGCATCCAGACAAATATGTATGGTTATAGCAGATGGGGGTGGGGGGATGGGAATCTTGGTACTAAGAAGCTCATGTAAGTACAGAATCTGGAAATTACTAGCTTGCCCACTATACCTGATAGGCTTCCCGTGACTTAAAATCACAAGGCACAATTAGTTTCAGTGAGCGAGAAATGGAGTAAAGTGTGTGGTGTGGGAGCAGAGCATCTTCACTGGAAGGTTGTTTTACATGAGGACTTTTTTTATTTTTCCTTTGCTAGTGACACCTTGTGGGATATTGCTAAAGCGGAAGTTGAAAAAAGAGAAAACCATGAAGACAACACAGATGGTCTGGAATGTTGGGAAAGATCACTATTCTTTATAGGAAATAAAAACGGGGTAACAATCAGTGTTTCATTTCACATTGTTATTATAGATATAAATTAAATAAATTTTGTTTGCATACTAACTGAAATTCTGTTATAGCAACAAGAAATATTTCCTACCTTTCAAAGCTGTACGTACCTAAGTATGAGTAGACGGTGTCCACTTGCAATTTGTTTAATTTACAGTGCTGTTCTAGATTTTACTTTCTTGGGCTCTGTGATCACTGGAGATGGTGACAGCAGTCACAAAATTAAGAGACTCCTGCTTCTTGGGAGAAAAGCAATGACAAACCTAGACAGCATCTTAAAAAGCAGAGACATCACTTTGCCGACAAAGGTCCGTATAGTTAAAGCTATGGTTTTCCCAGTAGTGTATGGAAGGGAGAGCTGAACCATAAAGAAGGCTGATCGCCGAAGAATTGATGCTTTTGAATTATGGTGCTGGAGGAGACTCTGGAGAGTCCCATGGACTGCAAGAAGATCAAACCTTTCCATTCTTAAGGAAATCAGCCCTGAGTGCTCACTGGAAGGACATATCCTGAAGCTGAGGCTCCAATACTTTGGCCACCTCATGAGAAGAGAAGACTCCCTGGAAAAGACCCTGGTGTTGGGAAAGATGGAGGGCACAAGGAGAAGGGGACGACAGAGGACGAGATGGTTGGACAGTGTTCTCGAAGCTACCAACATGAGTTTGACCAAGCTGCAGGAGGCAGTGGAAGACAGGAGTGCCTGGCATGCTCTGGTCCATGGGGTCACAAAGAATTGGACACGACTAAACAACAACAATACTTTTAAGTGCCACTGATTCTAAAGAAAATAGTAGTTAAGTATGTTTAGCCAGGATGGTAATGGTAAAAATATTTGTAACCAACATTATAAAATTAAATAGTGAAACACTGCTTAATTTATTTGTAGAAACTGTAAACATTAATTTTAAAGATAATTTTCAAAGTAAGCTACTTTACCCAGCACCTGCTTTCTTAAAGCATCAATAAATTATATATTGTTGTTACGTGCATTTCATGCATTCATTTTATTTCCATTCCATTACTTAAGCAATTCCAGTAGCAGGCGATCATTTGATCAACCTGTTATTTACAATTACCAATGGCGGATACAAATGGCTAAACTGATTGCTACTGTGATGCCTGTATTTTTAAGTTTCTTGTTGCCATTACTAAATTTGTCACTTCCAATCATTTCTGATAATGGTAATAATAATAGCAGTGTAGATACACTCTGATAGAAAGTTGGCAGCTAACTTTCCTGTAATAAGATGACATATAATTGCCTACATTTGTAATCTTCAGATATTTTATTAGAAATGATTAGAAGAATGCATTACAGCATGTAGAATGATATAATATTTATGCTTTAATGACATTACAATAGTATTCTTTGTTGTTTTTAATTTCTAGGGAAAGACTACTATTATACTGAGGTGCCTTGACAGGTATGTGTTTAAGTTTTGAGAAGTATCTCATATTTTCTGGGTACTCAAAATTCTAAATAACATCAACAGTTTCATTGTTGGAACATACCTTAACAGTGTGCCTTCAAACAGTGGAAATATGTTCCTCAGAACACTTGTCTGAAAACACTTATGATTTATTCTTACCAACACTGTAACATTGCTCTCAGGGGCAGTCCTATCATTAGGTAAAGTGAGGTGGCTGCCTCAGGCAGGTGATGGAATGTATTGGACCTGCTGTTCTACATGGCCCCTTTTGGATGACTCTGGGAGGGTAGCAGTCCATTTGGTAAGACAGAGTCACCCTCCTGACCTTGTTGCTGCAGCTTGCTTGGACAGCGCATAGTGGTGGCGCAGTCAGGCCCATGTAGTTGCCCAGCAGAAGAGACCCACTACTTCTACTGTTGTGCCCAACCTCAGCCTCATTGCTGCCATGCCCAGTCTCATACAGGCAGGTTGCAGTGACAACCATGTTGAGAGGGTGGCTCCATGGCTCTGCCCCACCGCATAGGCCTCTGCTGTGGCCTCCACTACATACTGACTAGAGTGGCGCATCACATCCGTGATCCAGTGTCATTTCAGAGCACAACTCATCATGCTGGTTTGGGCCTATAGTCCTAAACACTTTAAAGAGTGATTATACTCAGAGCTGACCCATGGAAATGAATGCATTTAAGTCCATTGATCTCAGTGGGCCTACTCTGAGTATGGCTTAGTTGGATATTGCTCAAAATTTTCTCCTCCTTTCCCACCTGCTCTGCACCTCATATTTTCTAATGACACAGAATGGGAGACAGGAAAATGGTAAGCCCTCCGGAATCCACCATGCATAGCAGTTTCTTCACCGCTTCATAAGGCTGGCTATGATCTTTCATGCTTCACAGAATTCCTTTTCTCAATATTTGTAATAATTTGTATAGGTAATCAAAAAACACTTTCCACCCAGAGAGGCATTTATGGTGTGGAATTCCTCTCTCTAAAATCTTGTGATATCTTCTTCTCCCTAAAATCTTGTGATGTTTAATAATGCACAGTTTCAGTCACTGGAGGTGAACTAATAGGCGTAGCATAGCATGACACGTATGCTAGGAAGTTGGTGTGCTTTTTAAAATATAAAGTATTATGAAGATGATGGATTTTTCGGAGCTAGCTGACCTAACCGGAAGAGTCCGCGACCAGAAGGAGGAGGAGTATCAGGAAGAGTGGATCAAATTTAATGATTATTTAGTTAAATATGTTAAGTTAAATTAACTGAAAACAGTTTGCAGATACTTAATTGGCTTAGGATTTTATTTATGTTAAGTTGTAATGGTTCTAGGGGTTGCTCGTGCGTAAGTTGCCACCACTCCTGGCTAGGTTACCTGGTTGAACCCTTTCTGTCTGGACAGCCTTTCACTTCGTGGCTGTCTCAGTCGCTGGCAGAATCCGTCAGTGGGCGTTTCTTGAACTTCTTCCAGCAAAGAAGTTCTTTGACGCCAAGTCTCCTCCTACCCTCCCTGCGCGGAAGTCTTCTGCGCAGGGAGGGTGTGGGCAGCGGAGTACCCGTGCTCTCCCCGCTGGTCTCTGGTGAAAAGTCCTGGAGCCTCCTCTCCGATTCCCCCATCTACCCCCCTTCTCCACTGGTGTTACGCTGATTTCCTTCCCCAGCAGATGGGCTGCCTCTCTCCCTACTGGGACCCTCTCCGGCATCCCTCTGGAGCCTTCCCTCCGCCTCTAGCTCCGATGGCAGTTCCCTGACATCCACCTCCCCCCCAGGACCCCCTCCACTCCCGGCCTGACCTTCTGATCCAACCTCATCCCTTTCCTCGGCCGACGATGCGGGGAATCCCCTGAAGGAGCTGTCGCCCTCCTCTGAGGATTCAAAACCCGCTTCCCACCCGCTCCGATCTCTTCCCGCGGGGTGGGCCTCCCAGTCTGATTCTTCTCCCTCTGACACCTCCCCTCCCTCCTCTTCGGAGGCAGGAAAACCCACAAAGTCCTCTTTGTCGTCTGTGGTTCCAAATTCTTCCTCCCAGAATCTCGCTAGTGGTTTTGGTTTATCTGGGAACAGACTGTGGAACTCTTCCACCAGATACCCGTCATTGATCGCCTCAGCGGGGACCCACGTGTTTTCTGACCTGGGTTCTCCCTCCCAAGCTACCAAGTACTCCACCTGGCGCCCTCGCCACCTTGAATCGAGTATTTCTGTGGCTTGGTTGTGGTGTTCCCTCCCTCCCGCCCCGGAAATTCCCGCCCCTCCCTGTACGGTGAGAGTAGGGACCTATGGAACACCGGATGTATCTTCATGCTGTCAGGCAACATGAGCTTGAATGACACAGGGTTCACCTGTGTTACCTCAAAAGGTCCCAGCCGCCTTGGCTGCAACTTCTTGCACCCTCCCTTTAGGGGTAACCCTTGGGTTGACAACCACACTCGGTCTCCCACCCGTATGGCCTCCCCCTCCCGACGGTGCTTGTCTGCCTGCCTCTTGTAAACTTCCTTGGCCCGCTCCAAGTTCATCTTGAGTTGCTGGTGCAAGGCCTCCATTTCTTCCACAAACTGCTCTGCCGCAGGTACACTCCATCCTTCCTCCCCCCTCCCCGGGAAGGCCCTGGGGTGACACCCATAATTGGCCATGAACGGGCTCATTCCCGTGGACACATGTTCAGCGTTATTGTACACAAATTCAGCCAGCGCTAGTTTCTCTACCCTATCGTTCTGTCTCTCGCTGACGTAGCAGCGTAGGTATTGCTGGAGTATACTGTTCGCTCTTTCTGCTTGCCCGTTGGTTTCCGGGTGTCTCGCAGTCGAGAAGCCCACATCGACCTGCAGCAAGCTCATGAGCTTCCTCCAGAACCGGGAAGTAAATTGTTTCCCACGGTCTGAGATGACCCTCGAGGGAGCCCCATGCAGCCTGAAGATGTGATCCACAAACAACCTGGCTGTCTCCTCTGCCGTCACCGCATGCGAGCAAGCTATGAAATGGCACATCTTCGTCAGATCGACTGCTACCATGACTGCTGTCTTCCCCCTTGACTTGGGCAAATCTGTCATAAAATCAATGGACACCACCTCCCAGGGTCTTCCCGGCGTGGGTAAGGGTTCCAGTAACCCTGCGGGGGCAGCCCTCTCCCCCTTTGCCCTCTGGCAGCGGTTGCACCCCCGTACATATTCCCATACATCTTCCCTCACCCTGGGCCACCAGAACTGCCTGGTGACCAGCAGCATGGTTTTGTGCTGTCCAAAGTGCCCAGCTGTTGGGTTGTCGTGGCGTTGTTTGAGTACCTTCCCCCTCAAGGTCTCCCCCAGTACATACAGCGCCCCCTTATAGTACAGTAGCCCTTCCTTTTCCTCAAACCCTCCATGGTTTTCCCTTCTGTCCCGGAGCTCCCTGATTTTAGTTTGAGCGAACACGTCGTTTCTAGTAAGCCCGGCCAGTTCTCGTTTCCCACCCAACGCTCCCCCACACACCCATCGGTTCTCGGGGAACACGTGTCGGATCTCCGGCGGTCCCTCTCCTTCCATGTACTCCGGCTTCCGGGAGAGAGCATCTGCTCTTACGTTTTCCTCTCCCGGCACGTATCGGATCTCGAAGGAAAACTTGGAGAACTCCTGTGCCCATCGAATCTGTCTCTGGTTGAGTACTCACGCGGTCCTCCAGTATTCCAAGTTCTTGTGATCCGTACAAGCCTGGATCTTGTGCTGCGCCCCTATTAACAGATGTCTCCATCAGCGAAACGCCACATAGATCGCAAGCAGTTCGCGGTCATACACCGTATAGTTTTGCTCCGACTTGCTCAGCTTCCTCGAGAAAAAGGCACACGGCGACTTCCGGTTAGCGCCAGCGCTTAATGGCGGATTTCTCCCGGAGCTCCGGGAGAGATCTGCTTCGTAGGTTCGGGTCCTGACAGCTATGGCGGAGCGGGGACCCTCAAAAATCACAGGCGCGTAGCCTGTGAACTGGAGACTCGGCGGGCACCTTTGCGCCCCCCCGACGCTGTGAAATAGCCTTTTTAAAGGCTGCGGATCAGCGGAGGGGTTTTGGAGCGGTGCTGAGAGTCGCTTTCACCCAGCCTGCGAAGCGAAGCCGCGTCGCCATTAGCGGAGAGCGCTGACTTCTTCCGGTAAATTTGGACTAAAAAGAACAACTATCCGTGAGTAGGATTGACTTCTAAACCTAAATTGGACACTAAATTTTAAGAAATTGGGTACCGAGATGGACAAGCACCAAAAAGGAAGTCTGCTTTCCGTTCTGCAGCAAGATCAAAGCGAAAGGCATTTAAGCTGTAACCGCTGGAAAGGAGAGTGCGGGAACTAAGAAATTCAACACCAAGCAAAGAACTCCCTCCCCGAAGGCAGGAGGGGGGGGAAGAAGACTTGAAAGTATTTTCCTGCCAATTTAAAAGAAATTGAGTTATTTACCGCTGCTCTTCTACCTGGGGATCGGACTGCCGGAGAAAAAGCACCGGCTAAGGACTGTTGCTACAAGAAGGTAAAAAAGTATCTTTGACTGACTTTGGCTACTCTCAACTTGAAATATGTATTTTGTTGCAAAGTAAAGATACTTGCAGGACATTATTGATTTGAAACCTCCAGAAAGAGAAAAGAATAATTGAAACGGACTAGAAAGACCTTTGTTTAATTTTCTGGAGAATGTGGGACTAATTAGAAAGTAAAAAACTGATTTTACGCCCTCTAGAGGATTTATAAATTGTTTCAGCAACAAGTGGAGTTTAAAATCTGAGAACTTTGTCTGACAGCATAAGAGTGTGGGAATGACCTTGACTAAAAGACTTTGTTATGGCAGATGGTAAAGAGAAAGAGGATTCACAAGAAGCAACCTTGAGATCTGGCAGACAATACAAAGTGGATCTTTCCAAGCAAAGAAGGGCTTCTGTAACAGGGGCCTCTGGAATCACAGCTGTCTCAAAGGCAAAAGTGAAGACAATGTCTTCAGAAGAATCATTTGCTAAGGTTTTGGAGAAGATAAACGATTCATTGGAGGAACTAAAAAAGCAAGGTGTAGAAACTAAAGTTCAAATTGCTGAAACAAAAAAATTGAAGAAATCTCTGGGAAAATTGATTTAAATACAAAAAGCATAACCGACCTTGGGAACAAAGTGAACTCAAATGCAGAAGCAATTGGGAAACTATTGGAAGATTCATCTACAACACGAAAGATAGCTGAGGAAGCTAAAGAAATTGCAACTGCTGCTGAGGAAAAATTTCCACCAGTGTACAAGAAACTAGATGAGTATGAGCTGGCACTCTCTATGCAGGATATGCAACGTAAGGAGAGGAACCTAAGGATTAGACTTGTGCCGGAAAAGGAAGGAGATAACCTGGTGGACTATTTGACAAAAGAATTTTCTGACTTTTGGAAGCAGGAGCTGGACAAAGAAGAATTTAAGATAGAAAGCGCATTTAGATTGGGAGCAAAGCAGAGGAAGAACAGACCCAGAGACTGCTTAATAACTCTAAGATCAAAGGAGGAGCGAGACAAAATATTGAACCTGCATTTCCAAACAACCCTTCGAATTGAAGATTTTCATATTGAGATTTTTAAAGACATTCCCAAAAGTATTTTGGACGCAAGAGGACTCTACAAAGACTTGGTGACACTGCTGAAAAGGAACTACATACCATTCAGGTGGGAATTTCCCCAAGGCTTGTCTTTTAAATACAAGGGGAAGAAAAGAAGAATAAAGACAGTGAGTGATAAAGACAAGTTCTTGGGAGAACACGAAGAAGACCTACAGAAAGAGACATTTCCAGGACAAGGGCATCCGTCATTGGATACGGACACGGAACCACCGACAGACGAGGAACAAAAACAGGGAGCTGTAGGAGGAAGGGTTAAATAATCCCATCATGGCTTTGCAACTTCTAACCTGGAATTGTAACGGTTTGAACATTCCCAGAAAGAGGAAAAATATATTCCACGCTTTAAAGAAAGACCAATTGGACTTGATTTGTTTACAAGAGACTCATGTGACAAGAGCACATAGAAAATTATTAATAAATAAAAGATTGGGACAAGAATTTATATCTTCAGACAGAGTAAAAAAGAGAGGAGTGGTGATCTATGCAAAAGAAAAGTTGCAACCGAAACAAATCTTTAAAGATGACCAAGGAAGATATCTGGCAATTGAAATTCAATCTCAAGGAGAAAAGTACCTGATAGTGGGAATTTATGCACCAAATGAAGGGAAAGCTGAATTTTTTAAGAAGTTGCATGAAATTCTGATGGACCATATGGATTACAACTTAATTTTGATGGGAGATATGAATGGAGTAGTTTCAACAAATATGGACAAAGCACAAAGACAGGTAATAACAAAAGATGGAAGACTACCAAAGACTTTTTTTGAAATGACTGACAATATGGACTTGATTGACATTTGGAGAACAAAACACCCATTAGAAAGAGAGGGAACCTTCTTTTCTGAAGCCAAAATGACATGGACAAGGATTGACCAAATCTGGGTGACTAGCAGTATGGCGCCGAATATAAAGAAAGTGGAAATCTGCCCAAAAACCTTCTCCGACCATAATGCAGTAAAGATGGTGATGAAGCAAACAACAACTGGCTCTTTCAGATGGAGAATGAATGACAACTTATTCAGAGATGAGGAGATTTGCAAGAAGGCCCAAAAAACTTTGAAAGACTATTTCGAAATTAACTTGAGGTCTAAAGTAGAAAAAAGAATAGTATGGGACGCAAGTAAAGCCGTGATGAGGGGGGTTTTGATACAACAAAATACATTAAAGAAGAGAAAGCAAAATGAGAGGAAGGAAAAAATCTTGGAAAAGATAAAAGAAGGGGAAAAGAAATTAAGATCGAAGCCGAAATTGCAAGAGATTTTAAGAGAGATTAAATTCCATCAAACACAATATATGGAGCTGATGAATCAAGAATTAGAGTGGAAAATCAAGCAAATGAGACAAAAGACCTTTGAATCTGCTGATAAATGTGGCAAGCTGTTGGCCTGGCAAATAAAGAAGAGACAAAAACTCAACACGGTAACAAATATAGAAGTGGAAGGAAAGAACATAAGTAACCCAGTGGAAATTAGGAATTGCTTTCAGAACTACTTTAGACAACTTTATACACAAGGGCCGCAGAAAGAAATGGACATACAACAATTCCTCGAGAAAAATGGGCTGAAAAAGGTTTCACAAGAAAGTAAGTTAATTTTGAACCAGGAGATATCAGCACAAGAAATAGAAGATGCCATTCAAGGCATGGCGTTGGGCAAGTCCCCTGGGCCGGACGGACTGACTTCCAAATACTACAAAGTTTTGAAGGAAGGACTGATACAACCTTTGAAGGAAGTCTGTAACGAGATTATGGAGGGGAGAAGGGCACCCGATACGTGGAGAGAGGCCTACATTACACTTATACCAAAGACAGAGACTGAAAAGACTCAACTTAAAAACTACCGACCCATCTCGTTACTAAATGTGGATTACAAAATTTTTGCTGATATTTTAGCAAAAAGATTGAAAAGAGTTTTGATGGAGGAGATTCATGGGGACCAAGCGGGCTTTCTCCCGAAAAGGCATTTGTCGGACAATGTAAGGAATATAATTGACATTTTGGAAAAGTTGGAAGTGAATATAAACACTAAGGCTGTTTTGATATTTGTGGATGCCGAGAAAGCCTTTGACAACATTTCTTGGAATTTTATGTTGAAGAACCTCCGGGGGATGGGGGTAGGCCAAGGGTTCGAGAATGGTATAGGCGCAATATATTCTGAACAGAAAGCAAAATTAATTGTAAATAACGTGGTAACAGAAGAGTTCAAGATTGAAAAAGGGACACGTCAGGGGTGCCCTATCTCCCCACTACTTTTTATATCGGTCCTGGAGGTTTTGCTTAATATGATTAGGAGGGACCAGTTGGTTAAAGGGATTCAGGTCGGAGCTAAACAATACAAATTGAGAGCATTTGCAGATGACTTAGTACTTACATTGCAAGAGCCAGAAGCTAGCATGAAAAGAGTTTTGGAAATAATCCAAGAGTTTGGTCAATTGGCAGGATTCAAATTGAATAAGTTAAAGACAAAGGTATTAGAGAAAAATTTAACACAGACTGAAAAAGAAAGGTTTCAGAATGAGACAGGGTTGACCGTGGTTAAAAAAGTGAAATATTTGGGTATAAACATGACAGCTAAGAATGTGAACCTATTTAAAGACAATTATGAAAAAACTTGGACAGAAGTGAAAAAAGATTTGGAGATTTGGTCAAACTTAAAGCTTTCCTTGTTAGGTCGAATCGCAGTTATAAAAATGAATGTATTGCCAAGAATGTTGTTTTTGTTTCAAGCATTGCAAATAATGGAAAAAATGGACTGTTTCAAGAAGTGGCAAAAAGATATATCTAAATTTGTCTGGCAGGGCAAGAGGCCCAGAATTAAATTTAAGATATTAACGGACTCAAAGGAAAGAGGGGGGTTTGCCCTGCCAGACTTTAAACTCTACTATGAAGCGGCAGCTTTCTGCTGGCTGAAAGAATGGCTACTTCTTGAAAACACAGACATTTTGGATTTGGAAGGTTTTAATAACATTTTTGGGTGGCATGCATATTTGTGGTATGACAAGGTTAAAGCACACAAAAGTTTTAAAAACCATATTGTCAGAAAAGCACTATTAAATGTTTGGATTAGATATAAAGATCTGCTGGAAAATAAAACTCCAAGGTGGTTGTCGCCAATGGAAGCTAAGGCAGTTAAAAAGTTAAACATGGAGTCGAAGTGGCCAAGATACTGGGAAATTTTGGAAAAGGAAGGGGGCAAATTGAGATTGCAGAGTTTTGAGAAATTAAAAGGGAAGGTGAGAGATTGGCTGCATTATCATCAAATAAATGAAGCGTTTAAATTGGACAGTAAAATTGGCTTCCAGGTGGAAAAATCAAAATTGGAGACAGAATTGTTAGAACCCAGTACTAAGAATTTGTCAAAAATGTACAACTTGCTGCTGAAATGGAATACACAAGACGAAACGGTTAAATCAGCTATGATTAAATGGGCTCAGGACATTGGTCATAATATCTTGTTTGCTGATTGGGAAAAGTTGTGGACCACCGGGATGAAATTTACGGCATGTAATGCTCTAAGAGAAAACATTATGAAAATGATATATAGGTGGTACACAACCCCAGTCAAGCTTGCAAAGATTTACCACTTGCCTGATAATAAATGTTGGAAATGTAAAGAAAAGGAGGGTACATTCTTTCACCTTTGGTGGACGTGCCCGAAGATTAAGGCATTCTGGGAAATGATCTATAATGAACTTAAAAAGGTATTTAAATATACTTTCCCTAAGAAACCAGAGGCCTTTCTCTTGGGCATTGTCGGACAGGGGGTGTTAAAGATGGATATAACCTTCTTTTTGTACGCTACAACAGCAGCTAGAATACTTATTGCGAAGTACTGGAAGACACAAGAACTACCCACACTGGAAGAATGGCAGATGAAGGTGATAGACTACATGGGCCTGGCAGAAATGACGAGCAGAATCCGAAACCAGGGAAGAGAAGCAGCGCAAGAAGAATGGAAAAAGTTTAAGGACTATTTAAAGAAATATTATAAAATTAACGAAAGTTAGAATGATGTTGGACTGGAAAGTAAACGGTTACTATTAGCAAGGGTTAAGACAAGGAGAATAAGGAAGATTAGATTAAATTTAAATTAAAATAAGGGAAGATTTGCTGAGTAATTGATAAGAATTTGGAATACAGAAAAGGGAGGCATGAGGAAGTCGGGGAAGAAAGGTATAAGAAATTAAGATATGAAATGGTACATGTTTTTTTTTTTGTTTGTTTTCGTTTTTGTCTGTTTATGTATTTGTTATATGTCTGTTATTGTTATAAAAACCTTGAATAAAAAATTATTTAAAAAAAAAAAAAAGAGAAAAAGGCACACGGCCTCCAGCCCTGCTTGGCCCCTGGCTGCAAAAGTACCGCTCCAATGGCTTGGTCGGACACGTCGGTCTCCAGCCTCATGGGCTTCTTCAGATCAACGTGCAGGAGCTGCTCTTCCGAAGCAAACGCCTTCTTCAGTCTTTCAAAGGATTGCTGGGCACTTTCTGTCCAGGCGAACTTCTTTTTGCTACTGAGACAATCTGTGATGGGCGCTGTCAAGTGGGCGAAGTTCTTGATGAACTTCCTGTAGAAGTTGCTGAACCCTAGGAACCTCTGCACATCCTTCCGGGTTTTGGGGGCCTTCCATTCCACCACTGCCTGCACCTTGCTTGGGTCCATAGCTAGGCCCTTGTCTGACAACTTGTACCCCAGAAACTCAACCTCTCTTGCGTGAAATTGGCATTTTTCCAGCTTGACCCACAACTGGTGCTTCTGCAGTCTCTTTAGCACTTCCCTGACGTCTCTGACATGTTGCTCCTCATTGTCCGAATAGATTAAGACATCGTCCAAAAAAGCTACGCAGTTCTTGTACAGCAGGGGCCCCAACATGTGGTGCATGAATGCTTGAAAACAGGCGGAGCCCGATTGTAATCCAAATGGCATGACTAAGTACTCAAAAGCCCCCAAGGGGGTGAACATGGTGGTTTTCCATTCGTCCCCCTCCCTTATCCTAATCAAATTGTACGCTCCCCTGAGGTCCAGCTTGGTAAAAATTTTCCCCTGCCTCACCCGTGTTAAAATGTCGTCAATCCTGGGCATTTGGAAGGTCACGTGTTCTGACACCATGTTGACGGCCCGGTAATCCACGACTAGCCTGGGCTGATTAGTCTCTTTTTTGTCCACAAAGAACACTGGACTGCCCCCCACCGCCTTTGATTCTCTTATGAACCCCCTCTTCAGGTTCTTGTCAATAAATTGCCGCAACTCCTGCATCTCCTGGTCAGACATGGCATACAGCTTACCCACCGGCAACTGAGCCCCTGGGAGTAAGTTGATTTGGCAGCCAAAGGGCCTATGGGGGGGGTAGTCTATCCGCCTCCTTCTTGCTGAAGACTTCCTTCAGGTCAGCATATTGTGGTGGCACCTCCTCTTTTGGTTCCACAGCCAGCCCAGCCACCCTGGCCACTGTCATCCTTGGGTTCTCCCCCCCCCCCGACAGTGTTCCAAGCAGTAAGCTGACCCAAAGGTGACTGATCGCTGATGCCATGACACTACTGGATCATGCAGTGCCAGCCAGCTCATCCCCAGTATTATTGGGGGTCCTGCCAGTGTGGCCACGTGAAAGGCGATGGTCTCCGTGTGCCTGGAAACCCTCATTCGCATTGGCAGGGTCTGGTGTGTCACTTCCCCCCCCCCCCAGAAGTTCCCTGCCATCGATGGTGGTCACTTGCAAGGGAAAATCCAGAGGCAGCAGGTGGAGTTGGTGCTCCAGAGCGAAGTCCCTGCTGAAGAAATTGCAGGAGCTGCCTGAATCCAGCAGCCCCTCCACTTTGACTGGGTGCCCATTCGGGAGTTCTAGCACCACTTCTATGGCTATAGCTGCCCTGGGAGGTTCAGGCGGGGGCACTTCTATTAGTTGCTGGCCTGGCTGCTGCCCCCGCTGGTTGGCAGCCAGGCGTTGTCATTTCCCTGCGCCTGCCCTTCCTCCCCCTTCTCCTCACAGCCAGCAGCTCCCACCATCCCTTGCCAGGCCTTTCTTTGAGGGCAGACCCTGGCAAAATGTCCTGGCCTTTGGCAGAGGAAACACTTCTTGGTGGTTTTCCAATCCTTCCCCTCCCTCTTGCGACCTTCACTGGAGTTTGAAACCTCTCTCTCGCGCGCGCCATCTATTTCCATTGGCTCAGCCGCCTGGGAAAGCTGTCTCGGTATTTCAGGAATGCGGTAGTCATGGCATCGTTCCCCTCTCACTTCGCGTTTCTCCTGAGCCCGCGCTTCCTGCCACACTCCAATCGCAAGCACAGCCTTGGTCAGCTGATCCATCGACTGTGGGCGGGTCGCGCGGGACAGCTCGTCCTTCACAGTTGGGGACAACCCCTCCTCAAACAACATTTGAATAGGTTCAGAGTCCAGATCCCACCCGAGCCGGTGGATCAACCTTGCAAAGCGCGACCAGTAGTCTCTAACTGACTGGCTCCCCTGCTTGCACCCCATCAGTTCCCGCCGAGTCACACTTTGCTCCACTTCACTGGAATACATCGCATTCATCGCCTGGAAAAATTTCCTAAGGTCCTTCAAGGCAGCATTTTGCGTCGCCATTAGGGGCCTGATCCATTCGCGTGCCCCATCCTCCAGATGCCCCACAATGTAGGCTACCCTCTCCCCGTCATCAGCAAAGTCATTATGCTGCAGTTCCAAAGCATACTCTATTTCCGTTTGGAACGCATTGTAGTCCTGGGGTTTCCCCCCAAACTTGTGTACCAGCCCCGGTACCTTCCTTGCGATGGGGGTGGGTCTGACCTGTGCATCCTGAGTCCGTCTCTCGTCCAGCCGCGCCGTCAGGAGAGCCACGTGCTGTTCCAAATCTCGGTTCCTCTCTACCAGATTTTGCACTCCAGCTGCTTGCTCCGTCTCTCCGGCTTCCCTGGTTTGACTCATCGTGCTGCCTCTCTGGAGCTGCGCACAAGCAACGTCTGTGACTGACGGATTGCTGTAATGGTTCTAGGGGTTGCTCGTGTGTAAGTTGCCGCCACTCCTGGCTAGGTTACCTGGTTGAACCCTTTCTGTCTGGACAGCCTTTCACTTCGTGGCTGTCTCAGTCGCTGGCAGAATCCGTCAGTGGGCGTTTCTTGAACTTCTTCCAGCAAAGAAGTTCTTTGACGCCAAGTCTCCTCCTACTCTCCCTGCGCGGAAGTCTTCTGAGCAGGGAGGGTGTGGGCAGCGGAGGACCCGTGCTCTCCCCGCTGGTCTCCGGTGAAGAGTCCTGGAGCCTCCTCTCCGATTCTCCCATCTGCCCCCCTTCTCCAGTGGTGTTACGCTGATTTCCTTCCCCAGCAGATGGGCTGCCTCTCTCCCTACTGGGACCCTCTCCGGCATCCCTCTGGAGCCTTCCCTCCGCCTCTAGCTCCAATGGCAGTTCCCTGACATAAGTGATGAATTAATATGTTTAATTCCATAATGTGAAGATTTAAGGATGTTAATATTTAAGTTAAATTTCATAAGAATTTGTCACCAGCCTTGCTTTGCCCCACAACACCCCACTTTGGGGCCTTGTAATGCCTACAGCCAGCAGGAACGCTTCCAACAGAAATGTACACTGCCCCACATTTCAGCTGGTTCAGCGGAGACCCCCCATGGCAGCATAGCCTCCCATTGATGGAGAGCAGCAGAAAAAACCCCACCACATTCTAATTCCTTCCAGCATTGCAGATTTGAGGGGGTGGGGACGGGGAAGAAATATTGCTCTGTTCTTCTCAGCCAGGTAAGTATAGGATTGCAGCCTTTAATTTCCAGCATCTCTCTTATTTGCAAGCAAATAAATTTCTGCTCAGCTTTGTATTTAATACTCTAATCTTATTTTACAAAATTTCCCAATCTTGGAGTACTGTACCCAGATAAAACAGTTATGCAAAAATATAGACAATTAACCCTTTTTTCTTGGGTCATATCTTTATTGTATATTGCCGTGTTCTAGTTTTTACATCTCAGTTCTCAGAAATGATTCACTGAGTTTTGCCATCCCATGCAAACTCACTCCAAGAAACTTGGGAAGCATTTTCACTGTTTTGTTTTCCCCTGTTGTTTGTGAAAATACTGTTTTGATAATAGGGCAAATTTAATTTTATTAAGAAGAAGGTTAATTTCTCCCCCCCCCTCTCTCTCTCTCTCTCTCTCTGTGTGTGTGTGTGTGTGTGTGTGTGTGTGTGTGTGTGTGTGATCTTAATTTTTCCAGGGATGAAATTCCAAAACCAACTTTAGCTTTGGAGTATACATTTGGAAGAAGAGCAAAAGGGCACAATACAGTAAGTATGCTGACAAACTAGATTATATAATCTCCTTTTGGTTCATCAGTAGTGTTATGTACCTCATCAAGCCTGCCCCTGACATTTATGCAACCACATTCCAGACAGAACTCTAATTTGCAGTGACCTTGATAGCTGGAGAAATATGTTCATTTTTCAAACTTATTTATTTATAAAAATATCTATATACTGCTATTCATAAAAACAGAGCATTTTACAATAATTATACATAAAACCATGCAATAAATGCAATAAAAATATAAAAATCAGCTAAATATTATGGAAATATGTATTCTTAATTGCCTGCATAAACCTAGTGAAATAGGAAAGTTTTCTGCAGTCATTAGAAGTTGAAACAAAAGGTGCCTACTGAATCTCTGTTAGCAGACTATTCCACAGGGCTGGGCCAATACTAAAATAAAATAAAGGCTTGATTTCTTTTTGCTGTCAAATGAGCCTCATCAGCTCAGGGAAAAACCAATGACTTTTCTGCAGATTGTCTCTCTCCTCCTTTTCTGTTCCTGGCACTGACTTCAAGCGCATAAGCAGAGCTCTTTATGTGGGCTGCAGCAAGGGGAGATGCAAGATACACCAGAGCGTTGTGGCTAGTTTTGGCTTTCTTATCTCTCTCTACAACCCATGTAAAGGATGTTTGGGGATTAGTGGGGATTACATGTATTTTCTTTTGTTGTTGTTGTTCCATGAACACTATTGTATAAAGACTATCACATAAATCAGGGTGTGGAGCCTCCCAGGGCCAAATGTAGCCCTCCTGGCTTCTCTGTCTGGCCTGTGGGATTCTCCCCACCCCACACCCTCTTTCCTCAAGCCTTTCCCTGAACTTGCTTCACACCCATCTACAGTGGTACCTTGGTTTACGAACTTAATCTGTTCCGGAAGTCCGTTCTTTAACCAAAACCGTTCTTAAACCGAGGCACGCTTTTCCTAATGAGGCCTCCCGCTGCTGGTGCCCTTCCACCATTCAGATTCCATTCTTAGACCGAGGTAAAGTTCTCAAACTGGGACACTATTTCCAGTTTTGCAGAGTTCATAAACTGAATTGTTCTTAATCCGGACTGTTCTTAAATTGAGGTACCACTGTATAGTGTTTTTGCCGGACTGGAATGTATCCTTGAACTCTCATAATGATCCCTGCTTGCCCAAACAGAGCATGGGGGCAGGTGAATGCATTCAGAAACAAGTCTGCTGTACAAAGATAAACTTTATATTCATTGCTCTGCCTACTTTTGCCTCTGTTCCTGTCCACAACTAGCCTGTGGTCCCCAGAAGATTTCTCAGAAGGTAATGTAGCTCCTAGGCAGAAAAAGGTTCCCTATCTGTGACTAAGTGTGAAGTGTCTCTTAGAAGATCTTCTCAAGTTTCATGTGTAAATCTTATATTCCAACACCTTGTCAGCAAAATCCACTGCTGGCATTCTTCTAAACTCCTGATAAGACAACCCAACCTTCTCTGCTGGGTTTCTGTCTGATGTCAGATCAATCATACAAGATGTGCATTGCAATGTATGCTATCTATCAAAATCTTGTGCAAATGATTAATGCAAATAAACTTTTTTTCCCAGCCCAAAGACATTGCTAATTTTTGGGAACTAGGTGGTGGAACTTCATTGTTGGACTTGATTCCCATACCAATAACTACAGCTAACATAAGGTAATGAATTTGGTACTTTCATAATTAATCTCCGCTATCTTTCTATAACAGCTCAGTTCTTCCATTGAACTTCAAACTTCAACTTTATTCATTTATAAATGTTTATTACTCTTCCTCATAGTCATTTGTGGCCTCTAGATTTTTGTCCTGCACGTGTGGGACCTGGAATTGTATACATGGCGTATAGTCAATACAGGTTCCACTGGCGAACAATAGTCAGTCGTACCTTCATCTGAGTCAGTTTTTCAGTTTCACTACTTTGTCATTCATTGTGGCTGGAGATCTGTGCCCACTTACTGGAAGTGAACTGAATGGAACTTACTTCTGAGTTGACGTGTATAGGATTTTGAAATTGCTTTTTGAAATTTATACCCTCTACTATCTATAGAACTACATTCTATAGTGTGGTGTGATGGTTAGAACGCTGAGCTGGGACCTGGAAAACCAGTCTTTAAATTCCCACTCAACTACGAAGCTCACCAGGGGACCTGGAGCCAGTTTCTATCTCTCTGCCTTACCTACCTTACATGATGGTTCTGAGGATAGCTAAGATGGGGGAACCATATTTGCCGCCTTAAGCTCTTTGGAGGAAAGGTGGGGTATAAATGTAGCAATAACATTTTGAAAAAAATAAAGATGGTTTATTAAAAGAAAGATACCTGCCTCAGAAAGTAGCTCCATTTAAGGAAAAAGAGAAAGACATTTTTCAAAACACCAGCTACGAGAAAATACAGGAAATATTACTGTTGTAGGAGACTAGCTTCTATTCTTGCATCTATTCTTGCAAATATCCCAGAGCAACATTTTAGGTTTCCAACAACGCTTGAGATACAAAGGAGAGATAGGGACTGGCCGAAGACCAGCATTCATTGCACATAATTGCTTAATGTAGATTTAAAACTAACTTTCCTTTCAACCCAAACAAACCACCTAACCAATAAATTTTGTATTGCCTCTCAACAGAAGTCAATGTGCTGGTTGGCTTTCTTCTGCTCTCAACGGAGCATTTAGTGGGAAAAGGCTATATACTATTGTGGAAAAGGCCCTGGTCCTCTCTTCTCAGTGTAGTTACACTTGAGGGAAGATATTAAATTGATTTCTGTGTGCATAACTGTGAAAAATCAAAGTGATTTTCATGTGGATGGGTAAGATAGTTACCTTTTTTTTTACAGCTGCTGCAGATGAATTACAATTAAAATCAACATTAGGATGTTGGTGTGGGGAGAAGCGGACCACTTTTTGGTCTAAAGAATTTGAAATTATGAACTTAGGCTAGCCAGATGCTTTGGTCTGCAGTTCAAAGTGCAGGCTAGCGCTCCTGTTTTCCCTGTTTCTTTCAATTTTTAAGAGGCTGGTTGAGACAGCTTTGTTCATCTCTTAACTAAAAGTGTCACCTTGGATTTTTTGCCTTTTTTAGATGTGCCACTAACCCATGGTGTAGCACTACATCAACAATCGGAAGCAAGTGTCAGGTGTGCATGCTTCTCCACCCCAACACAGTTTCATTTTTGAACTAACCACACTTTGTTGTTGTATATTTATTAATTTGTCCATTCAGTTTATATCCTACTCTTACTCCTCAAGGAGCCCAGGGCTTAACTGTGTGAACTGCAAATAACTGGTTAGTTTAAACTATGATTTGTTGAAACAAACAAGCATCAGTGCTTGTTTCCTTGTTACTTGTCAAGTTCCTAACTCCTTAGCTCCAGCGATGCTGCTCCATCTAATTCTCCCAAACAGTTCACTCAGCCCGTAGTAACCATGTTTATAAATTCAGCTAATAAAATATCATGACAAAGAATTTATAGTAGAGTACAAATCATTTTCCGGGCAAACATTGTTTCCATATTTAATGTTATTTGCTTTGGTTGTGTGGGTTGGGATGTTTGTTTTTTGCTCCTCTAAACTGCTGTTTAGATGCCATTGTATGAGATACTTCTTGTGTAAAGAGTATTTTAGGTGCCTTTAAAAATGTTAGGCTGTCTTTCTGTTCTTTTTGTAGGACATTTGCTATCGTTCTTGTCCTGGATCTTTCAAAGCCAAATGAACTGTGGCCAACCATGGAGAGCCTTTTACAAGCCACTAGGAAGCATGTAGACAAAGTTATAACAAAACTGGGACAAACAAATCCTAAAGCAGCTACTGAAATTAAACAGAGAATATGGAACAATTTGCCAAAGGATCATCCAGTAAGAACTAGTATTTTCTCCAGATGTCACAGGCTCATACACAGTTAAAGATAATCGCTTTGAGAATCATAAACAATTCCTTTAGATTTTTATGCATGACTGAAAATCCATTTGATGTAGAAGAACTTGTTCAGTGGAAAATTATAGCAATTTAATGAAAATTCAGTAGGGGCAGAAACAAGGAAAGAAGGTTTCTTATATATTCTTGTTAGACATCTAATGTGATTGTTATGGCATGTTACAACAATCAAAAGAAACAGTTTTACAGACGCAGTTTGATATTGATTTTATAATCTCCTTTTGAAATGAAGGTGAAAACTAGAATGTACAGAAGTTATCTGGCAAAGCAACTCACTGAAGCTACAGATTTGAGGAAAGGGTGTAGTTATAACAGCCTTCAGCACGACTCTATACTTTGCATTTATTCAAGTGTCTATCACAGACTCAGTGCCTTTTGATAATGTGACAACTAATTAAATTATAAAATTTCAGGGATGTTAACATAAGCCCTTGAAATTCAATTGCTAATGTGCTCTCTTGAAGAAAGTAAAATAGATTGCCGAAGATGCAATTGAAAAGGTGCCTGGCATCATGCATTCATCTTGTACAAATGTTGTGTGTATGCGGTGTCTAAACAACGTATATATATATATTCTATAGTGCGCAATTCGAGGATGTAAAAATAATACTATAAAGTAGCTATTAATGTGAGCAATAAATGAACATGAATAAAAGACCCAATAGACTTAAATTTGCTTCCTTTATGGCTTTCAGTAGCCCAGTTCATCTTTTAAAAAACGGGCGTATTTTTCTCCCTTGCTTCACCTATCGCACTGATGCCAACTCACACTCCTGAATGGAAGGAGTCACAGCCCACCTGCCACCTTTGTCTTTTCTGAAGCTGCTATGTGCATGTGAGAATTATAGAATCGTAGAATTGTAGAGTTGGAAGGGACCCTGAAAGTCATCTAGTCCAGCCCCTTGCAATGCAGGAATTTCAACTAGATCATACATGACGGACGACCACCCAACAAGAAGAAACCCATTCCAAGACCCCTGCTCAAGTTTCATCCATTGCAGCTTCTGTAGATGCAGAATTTTCATGTGCATCTTAGTTGAGCTTATATTGGAGGAGAACAAGAGAGAAGATTTCTTCCTGCCTCTGGTGAAGCAAATACTAGCTGCTCTGCTTGTCTTGAGCTTAAGCATATGTAAGGAGCGGAAACTTCAGGGATTCGTTCCCTAGGCATGCCTCTTTCCGTAAGAAAGTGCTAGCATGGAAAGCCATTTGTAAAGTCAATGTGCTCTTGTCACACTGGGGTTTGGTGTACCCATCTAAGTAGGGGGTGAGGCACCTTCACAGGTTGGACTGAGTTAGATGGAAAGGAATTTGAATTCTTCCTACTTAAGACATTGGTGAGTTACTTGCAGTTACTTCCATTATAAATTATTGGCTGTGCAGTCTTAAATTCTCCTTATTCCAAAAGATTATGCAACAATGAAGCCCATGTGTGAACTATTTTGAAGCCATCTCAGCATGTTCTAATCTGAAAAAAGGGATTGTAAAAAAATGTTATATAAGTATTGCCACTTTCTTAACAGGACCGTGAACTGATTGATCCGTTTCCAATTCCACTAGTTATAATCGGGAGCAAATATGATATGTTTCATGTAAGTAATAACTGTGTTACAATTCTCCCCCTCTGTTGTATTGTGGTACCCTAGGACACTTTTTTATTGATTCTCTCTCTCTCCAAAATCAGAAAAGTAATATGAACAAAATGACAATTACAGCCATATGTAATTGCCATCTGTGTTATTCATCCCCCAGAAACAATAATAAAATATTTATAATAATGAAGAAAATAAGACAAAATATGAATGACATATACTAGCAATACACAGTGGTACCTCTGGTTACGTACTTAATTCATTCTGGAGGTCCGTTCTTAACCTGAAACTTCTTAACCTGAAGCACCACTTTAGCTAATGAGGCCTCCCACTGCTGCCACTCCGCCGCTGCGCGATTTCTCTTCTCATCCTGAAGCAAAGTTCTTAACCCAAGGTACTATTTCTGGGTTAGCGGAGTCTGTAACCTGAAGCGTCTGTAACCTGAAGCATATGTAATCCGAGGTACCACTGTACCAACTGTGAAATATACCAACAGCTCCAATTCCTAGCATCCCTTGGTAGGGCTGAGAAACACTCATGTGACTCTGCCGGTTGGAATAGAGTTAGACAATGGGTCTGACTCTGTATAAAGCAACTTCCTGTGTTCCTGTATATTTCCCCTTTTTTATGTTGACCTTCAGGCCTTATTCTCTCCTTTAGCACGTGCCCTTTAGGTTATTTTGTAGAGTTATCTTTGAAGATGAACAGCCTCTTCATATACAGCAGTGGCGTTTCTGACAGACACTATTCATTTTTAGCTGAATCTTAAGATTGCCTTCCCAGCAAATGTAATAATAATAATAATAATAATAATAATAATAATAATAATAAATAATGATAATAATTTTATTTATACCCCGCCCTCCCCAGCCAAGACTGGGCTCAGGGCGGCTAACACCAGGTAAAAACAATTGATTAAAATACAACTTAAAAACAAGATTTAGTACAACATTTAAAATGCAGCCTCATTTCAGTAGGAACTCAAATCAAAAACATTTTGGGGATGAAAACTTTGAATCTTCACCAAGGCCAACTATCCAGACTGGTCCAGAAAAAAGCCAGGGAAGTCCCCAAATAGGAGTTCCATCACTTACCCATTAACTGGAAGTATAAATGTGTCTGAGATGACCTCCTCTCCCCAGAACAGAACTGACCATTAAAGACAGCTGTCAATGGATATCAGCCACAATGGCTATACTCTACCTCCATTGCCAGAGGCAGGATGCCGTTGAATACCAGTTCCTGGGAATCACTGGTGGGGAGAGTGCTTTCAGGCTTTCCAAAGGCATCTGATTGGCCGCACTGAGAACTGGATGCTAGAATAGATGGGCCATTTCCCTGATGCAGCAGGGACTTCCCAAGAAGATGTGATGTGTGGTGCCCTTTAATCTGGTCCCTACATTGCTTGATCTTAACTTAGTAATATCCTCGTGTCCTTTCTCTCTCATACTCCTCCCTCAACTGGATCAACGTGTGCACGCTTGATCAGTAGAAAACACTTCGCTGTGCCCGTCTCTTCACAAGTGCTGATGATTTGTCATCAGATGCGGCAATGCTGGTTCTTTCAGAGTCTGCTTTCAATTCATTTCTCATCCTTTTTGTTTTTATAACCACAACACCAAACTGCAGTCTTATCTTTTGTGCACTGTGCACATGCAGGCAGGACATGTGTTTGGGGAAACGTTCATCCTTGGTCCCCTAGGTGGCAGCATAGTGCATTCTAGGCAAGTCACCTGTCATTGATGCATAATTCCTTATAGCGCAAGCCTAGTTTCTTTGTTTGCTTCCTTTATTAAGCAGCCAATGTTATTGGTTGCTTTTGAATGGAGTGTAAATGACATTTTCCCAAGATTGTTAAGCTGCATTCCTCTAAAGTAGAATAAATAAGCCCTTGTGAGGCAAAGCAAAAATGTGTGTCTTTGGGAAATATATGCAGATACCATTGAAGTGCTTTGATCTTCCCATGTCATCCTCTTGCTGTGCTCATCTAAGCTATTGTTTAGATTAGCAGGTCATCCAAACTGAGCTTGTGCTTTAGCTCTCTTCAGACAAGCCTCAAGCTGTAAGTGAGCTGAGCCACAGGCCTGGGTTTAAACAATACTGTCAAACAAACCATGGTTTAGCTTAGCATAGCACAATAACAAAATGACCTGCGAGGAGCAAAGTGGTCAAAGTTTACTCTCTGGAAGCCCACACATTTACTTGTTGGCAAATGTTGACTTAGTGTTACACACAAAGGAGGGCAATGTTATGTCGCATTGTGAAAAACTGTAAAATTATTCATTAGATTTTTTCCACCCCAACCCCCCTCTTTTTTTAAAGGAATTTGATTCGGAGATGAAAAAAATAATATACAAGACGCTTCGCTTTGTTTCTCATTATTATGGAGCATCTTTAGTGGTATGTATATTATTGTGTTTCATGGGCACAACCCTGCCAAAGTCAAGCCCTTTCAACTCGTATTCATTTCCCAAACAAACAAAGAAATTAAAATAAAATAACCCAATGTGTGGGTTAGTCTTACCATGACCTGATGATTGTTAGCTTGTGATGGCACAGAGGTGATATTTTTCACTAGTAGCACTGGCATTGTGGAATGCACTCCCTACCGAGATATGAGAAGCCTCATCTGTATTGGCATTCTGCTGGCTTTTGAAGACACACAGCCATTCCTTTAATCTCTTGACCTGAGTCTCCTGTTTTAATTGCTGTTGTTTAATTTTGTTTTACTGCATATTTTATTTATGGACATTTATATGTTAATGTTGGGATTGTTATATTGTGTGTTTTAATTGTGTGTTTTCAGTAGCCATGTATTATAACAGCGTTGTGCAATAGTTTTATTATTATTATTATTATTATTATTATTATTATTATTATTATTTGGGGGCATTAAGTGGTAGCTGTTTCAGGACACTGAAACAGCTAAATCTTAAACATAACAGTCCTATGATGAATTTTGAGTGACTTGGGAGTAGTATTTTCCTATGTTTACTAGGAGGAGCATAGCACAAGTTTTATGCTTTGTTCACAGTTCACCAGCAAATCTGAAGCTCTGCTCCTGAAAACTCGTACTCTCATTAACCATTTAGCATTTGGCTTTGATAGGAGGTAAGCTAAACGATTTCCTACTATTGGCAAGCTCTCCCAAAACCTTCTATTGGCTGGATACTGGCAATTTGTAAAAAAAAGGGGGGGAATCTGTCAGCTTTTCTGTTTCATACACGATTCTTGCTCATAGATCTATATAAAGGCTGATGAAACAGTTTCAGGAAAAGAGGCTAACTTATGTGAAGGACACACCAATAGCTCAGTGATAGAACTTGCATATCCAAGTCTCTCAGTTTAGTTCATAGCATCTCCAGGTAAAGGATCTCAGATGACTGGGCTTGAAAAGGCCCTGCTGAAATGTTGGAGATCTGCTAATAGACTCGACTCAGGCCCAGACTACACAGAATGTTGATTACGTCGTTTGTCCTCGAGTACACAGTATTTCTTTAAAAAACATCAGGTG
Organism: Podarcis filfolensis; assembly: GCF_964270895.1. NCBI lineage: Eukaryota > Metazoa > Chordata > Lepidosauria > Squamata > Lacertidae > Podarcis > Podarcis filfolensis. Next base: position 100,846,142 of record NC_139606.1, read on the forward strand.
AGCGGTGGGTCCAGGCTGGGCCTTTGGCACTGGCGAATTTAGCACATTTCCCCCTCCCTCCTCCAGTCCTGATCTGAATTTGGACCTCCATGCCTGTAAGGGTGGGTGAGAGGAGCTCCCATTCAATCCCAGTTGTCAGAAGGACTGCTGCTGAGAGAAAAATAAAAATTGGAGCTTTATAGAAAAAGCTAGGAGGGGAAAATGGATCTGTCAAAGCTTCCATCAGCAGAAATTAAACTTTTGCTGTCCATCAATTCTATTGATTTGAATGGGACACAGTTGTAACTGTAACAGTCAATACAAAATAAATCATAAATTAAAACAGTATGTTCTTTGCATACATTTAAGGAGCAAGGAAGGGGAGACAGCTGGTGGTCTGGACCAACTCAGTTCTCATTCAAGCAAATACATGTGTTTAAGGACATAGTTGTAACTTGCCTTTCTTGGAGTGTGCTTTTTGTCAGTTTTGGTAAATCCTGATAACTGATCTATATTCATTTTGTTCCGGTCATGTTTTTTAAGCAAATCCATGTCAGTGGATCAGAACAAGCCACTCTTTATCCCAGCAGGAATGGACTCTCTTAGTCAAATAGGTGGGTGGTTTTCTTATCTATTTATTGTGCATGTAGCTTTTACAGTTAAGAGAATACAAGGCTGAAGTGGACAAAAATGAACAATGGATTCTGAAATGTCTACAAAATGTATTTGTGTATGATGATTACTAAAGAAAAATGATCAGAAAGTTTTAAGAAGGTACAGCAATGTTTAACAACAATGCTATACATATTTATTGAAAAGTAAGCCCTGCTAAATTTGGTGGGACTTACTCCCAGGAAAGTGTGTAAAGTACACAAAGGATTGCAGCCCTAGTATAACAGCTTCGATGTTGAAAGCTAGTGCTTATCTTCAGGAACCTGTTTCTTACATATTTGTATAACAACCTTCATGTAGGACAATTTTGTTAAATTATTGAGGGGAATACATTCAGACAAGTACCGTATTTTTCGCACCATAGGACGCACTTTTCCCCTCCTAAAAAGCAAGGGAAAATGTGTGTGCGTCCTATGGAGCGAATGCAGGGGGGAGGCAGGCGGGAAAAGCCCCCAAGAGCTGCACACAAGCTCCGTGCGCTCTTGCGGGCTTTTCCACAGGAGGGAGAAGGGACTGACTGGCCGCATCAGTCCCTTCTCCCACCTCCCAGAAAAGCCAGGAGAAGCCGCGATCTCTTTAAAGGAGTTGCGCGGCTTCTGCCGGTTTTGCGGGAGGTGGGTGAATCCCCCCACCTCCCAGTAAAGCCAGGAAAGCCCTGCGCAGCGTCTCCTGGGGCTAAAGGGGAAGCCAAAACAGCGAGCGGGATCCATCCCGCTTGCTGCTTTGGCTTGCTCCATAGCTGCGTGCAACCCCTCCGGCAAGGAGAGGCTGCATGGGGCTATGGAGTCTTTAGCCCCACACAGCCTCTCCCGGGAGGGAGAGGCTGCACGGGGCTAAAGGGGAAGCCAAAACAGCGAGCAGGATCCATCCCGCTTGCTGCTTTGGCTTGCTCCATAGCTGCGCGCAACCTCTCCGGCAAGGAGAGGCTGCACGGGGCTATGGAGTCTTTAGCCCCGTGCAACCTCTCCCTCCCGGGAGAGGCTGCACGGGGCTAAAGGGGAAGCCAAAACAGCGAGCGGGATCCATCCCGCTTGCTGCTTTGGCTTGCTCCATAGCTGCGCGCAACCCCTCCGGCAAGGAGAGGCTGCACGGGGCTATGGAGTCTTTAGCCCCACGCAGCCTCTCCTGGGAGGGAGAGGCTGCACGGGGCTAAAGGGGAAGCCAAAACAGTGAGCGGGATCCATCCTGCTCGCTGCCTTGGCTTGTGCCATAGCCGCGTGAAGCCCCTCCAGCACGGAGAGGTTGTGCGCAGCCTGTACTTTGGGGCTGGGGGGGATTTATTTTCTTGATTTCCCCCCCTAAAAACTGGGTGCGCCCTATGGTCCGGTGCGCCCTATGATGCGAAAAATACGGTAGCTTGTTTGCCATTTGAATGATGGAGTGACCATTGTTACAATTCTTACAATAACTAGGTCCTCCTCCTGCTTCCAATAGTGATATTGGAAAGCTGCATGCACAGACACCTATGGATCTATGGAAAAAGGTGTTTGAGAAGGCATTTCCACCAAAGGTGTGTATACCTTTTTTGTTCTTTGATGTTCTTATTAACCTTATTTCTTTTCACAATATTTGTTAATTCTTGTGGCTGCACTGTTGTGCCCAAGCCAGATTATTCAGAAGTAAAGTAATTTCATTGGGACTTCTAGTTATGGAAGAATTGAAACTTTAAGCTTGGTACTGGCTTTGCTTTTTGTGCACAGCTGTTTTCATTTCCTAATTCATTGATCAAGATTTAAACCTTGAGCCAGGGGTTCCTAGTTTAGATGTAACAGGAACCTGTGGCTTAACCCCCACACCCAAGTGTTCAGCTGTGGCATATAAGAGGACTGAGTGTCTGGGCGCAATGCTCGTTCTCACTGTAATAAATCATGGTTTGTTAGACCTGAACTGTTACATCTGAATTGGGACACTATGTCACAGAAACATAGACACAAAGTCACTTCACGTGATCTTTGTAGGTTCTTGTCGTGGCGAAATAAATGCAAGCTGATACAACCTTTGTGAACTGATGGGAACTAGGCTGTTTCATACAGTTGTCTTTGAAACTTGTGGACCTGCTGGAGGGGTTCACAGTGTAGCCAGGATCACTCAGAGGTGCCTGTTACATGAACTAGCTTCTTCGCACAGAGGGTTGAGTATTTTGCAAGGCGTGTTTACCCCCCATAAGGAAAAACAGTGTATATATGTAGCACATCCATGCCACCCCAGCTTGGTTGCAGTCATGCAACTGGTCCTTCATTACACATATCGAAGAGGGAGCTATACGAACCAGCTTCTGCGGTTCATACAGGTTGATGCCTTAAACGTATTTATGGCAGAGATGCAAGCGCTAGGGATATTTCAAGACACACCTGGGGGAAAGAACGAGGCTACATTTTACTCTTTCACCTGCCCTTATTTCAGAATGTTGGAGTTTTCAAAGAAGTAAAGGACCCAGCTCAAGATCCACAGTATGGTGAATATGAAGTCGATGCTATGCGCGCTCAGAAGAACCAGGTATGCTACAGCAGTCGTTCATGTTGCTCAATAAAGAAAATCTCACGGGTATTTCTCAGGCATTGTACGTATGCCCAGACGTATTTACCTTTGAACATTCATTTATAGCTGCAAGTCTCATTTTAACCATAAAGTTTGCTCCGGTGGCCTTGGACACATCATCATCTCTCGGCCTTAGCTGATATTATTGAAGGTTATTCTATAAACAATTCAGATAATTTTTTTAAAGCAATCTGCTTCTATAGCAAAGTAAGCCACACTGGCGGCAGTTGCAGACGTGGAAGAACTTTGAGTGTTACCTGCAGGGTTTACCTCCAGGGCAGTTTTCCAAGTTGCATTTTCTAAAGGTGAAAGGTAGCTTTGCAAAATGCCACAGCATAGTTCTTAAACTAAAGTAACCCCATATTTTCTCTGGAAGTTTCATAACACTGCAGCTAAGGTTACTCAAGTTTAGTTGAACACATCAGTGACCATGCCTACAAACCTGAGCCAGTAATTATCTAGTTGATTTCACAGTTTTATAGTATAGTATAATCTACAGTAAAATAGACAAACTCTAAACTACTTCCAGTATTGGAAAATTTGTTTAGGCTGACAGGTTTATTCCAGGTCATTAATTTAGAGTTACCTCAGCAAGTATTTCCATTTTAAGTCATGGTGCAAAATTAATCTCAGTTGAAATTATTTCTTGCAGATTACAAGTAGTATATAATTAATGACTAATGTAGTCCTCAGACATTCCATTGAATTGATTTTAATGTGTCACCCAAAATAGAATGTTCAGTTTAATTGCTTGCTACATACATTTTTTGCTTTACATTCATACTAAGGCTATGATTATGGATGGTATTTTTATTAAGTAAAATAGGCTACTAGTAAAAATTGATTAAATCATATTGAAAATTAATATTTTCCCAGGTGTTTCCTAGTTTCAGTGCTCTTTTATTTTATAAAGATTTTAATCTGTATTGATGCCATTGGAAGTTGCTGTAGCTTTTGTTGTTGGTACTATTATGGAGAAAAAATGGTAATAGACAAGTTTCTGTAAAAAGAAAATTATCTGCAGTTATTTCCCTAAAATTTCCATCTTGGAGTTCAGTTATTATAAGATTATTATAACGTTTGAACTGCCCTTTATGCAAACATTTTGGGATTTTTGTATTTCATTTGATCTTAAAAGCTGCGAGATAACCCTGTATATATCTGTAAGAAAACAATTCCCTGGCTACATTCAGTTTTTAAATGCATTAGGATTTCCCATAATTATATGAAAATTGAGAGTGAAATGGCCCTTATCTCAAGAAGTAAGTATTAAATGCTTCAGAAAGCTAATCTTTTTTTCCTTCCTTTTTGTACTCCTTTGTTCCATACATAAAGCATTTATATAGAGAGGAGCATTTATGTTAAAGTTATAGCGTCAAACATAATGCTTTGTATTTCTGTTTCTTGAAGGTATTCATGCATGGTAGCTTTTTATTCCAATTGAAAAGTAGACTTTTGTGCATTTCTTCCTGATCATTTTATGTTGCTCTTTGGACTCAGAATGACTATCTGTAGAGTTTAATATACTTCTCATAGTGCTACTGACATTAGGGACCACACACCTGCAAACAGTAACCAGACTCTCATTTCTTAGCAAGCTTTCTTAACAGCAGCACATAAAAGAAACGGCCCCGTTCCCCCTACCGCACCTCCTGCCGGGCATCCATTGATCCATTAGTGCTTATTTGGACCTCTCTCTTTTTTTGGCAGTGATCTGCATCAGCCATATAGCCTATTTCATCCAGACGTTAGAAATACATCATTGCTATAATATACCAAAGGCACCGATCAGGATGCTTCTCTGTCTTTCTCGTGATTTTCTCTGGCCTAACAGTTTGCTCACTGTACAGTGATAGTTGTTCAGATGCTTAAAGGCCATTTAATGGTGCTTTTGAAATTTTAAAAACCTGAGCAACCTAAGCAGCAATTAACCTAGCCCCCTTCCAGCACCCCCAGCACAACCGAATACTGTAAAGAAGCATTAACCTGTCCTTCCCCGCAGTACTCCTGATACGGGTAAAATTGTGATGTTGGATGCATCAGGATCATTGAGGAGGGCAGGCTTTAACAGTTTCCCCCCATCACTCCAGATACAACTAAAATCTCTGTCTCTATGCAGCTGATAGCAGTGTGGGAAATCGCATACAAGGGCCCAGTCCTATGTAACAGCCACAGAAAAGTGATGAAAGCACACGACTGTAACAACGATGTATTGATAAGTTAACAATTAAGTAGGACGAAACATAATTACAATTGCAAGGTGTGAATGAACCAATGAATATATAGATTGAATGACTGGAACTACTAGTCAGATGCACAAGAAGAATTAGAAATGAGCACAATGCAGTTCAGAAATTATGTTTATTTAATAAATCCATATGGCACTTCTTTTAAAATATACTATGCCACGGCAGCTTACAACTTATAAGAACAATTCAGAACCATATAAAATATCAAGCATTCACTACTTCTAAAGACACTTCCGTCAGCTAGCAATCCCAATAAAAAATGAGGCCTCTACCAAGTTGTGCAAAATTACAAAAAGAATACGGATGCTGATGTAAGCTAACTAAAAATGGAAGTTAGGTGCAATGAAAAGGCCATGATTGTGACAACAATTTTCACTTTTTATTCTGATGCCATACAACACGGCCCACACTGATCAAAATGTTTTCCAAAATTATAAAAGAAATAGAAGTCTGATCTGCCAGAAACATAAAGTATGTGGTTTTTGTAAGTGTTGGTGGTAAGTACCTTTCTGCTATCCATTCACACGAAGAAAATGCTGTGTCCTAATTCAGCAAGGGCAAACCAACCGTGAAAGAAGACTTGTGGATATTTCTGGATACGTGATCAAATGGTGTTGTGCAGAAGAAAAACCCACCTCGACATCTGTGCTAGTGCTCCTGTTAGCACTGCAGAGTGCTCAGCACCAACAGCTCTGCCAAATCCACTTTGGACAGGAAAAACTGAGTCCCGACACTTCCCCAACCCTTAAAGAGTGATGCATACTGCTATGCCTGTAGGAAAGATACTTGCGGCAGCATGCAAAGCATCCCTGCGGCACGGGGTACTCTAGACTGCGCTCATAATCTAGCGGGTCACATCAAGGGGTCCAGTTTTTAACAGGTTTCAGTCAGATGCCTTTGGAAGATCCCAAGCAACATATGGAAGCAAAGACTGGTTGGTTTGTCCCTGGAATATATGGTGTTCATAGCTACATGCATTTGAAGATAGAGCTACCATTTAGCAAACACTTGTGTTGCTGGTCACTTGGGAGATCTGCATCCCTGCACTTGAGGGAGCAAGTGAACAACATTTCTTAGTTTAGTAGCAGCTGGATAATTGCTCTTTGAAACCACAAGTAGTAGATAATGAAAAGTGAAATGATATGGGTGCAATTAGAATAATTTTGCGGTGGATCTCAGTATTAGAATGGCATATACAGCATGACATAAAAAGATAAACTGCCATTTGTTTAGTGTTCTGAAAGGCATACATGAGAGCTGCTTTAATCATGGCTAATTCGCTGTGTGCCGCAATCTGGATTTCTTTTACAACTCATTCATAATTAAGATATATAGATACCGCTGATACATTCCATGCAGTTTAGACCCCCCTGGGTGTTTGGGCTTATCTCGCATACACTGTTTCTAAAATGCCATCTTTTATGTCTTTCATTTTATTTTTATGCATACTGATTTATATGCAATGATGATAGTAATGATAGCAGAGACTGGATGAGATCCAAAATTTGCAATATATTGCGGAATAATACTTAATGTTCTCACATTAAAATTGAACATGCAGTTGCTTATATCATGGGGGATATTATTATTTATTAGAAGCTTTTTTTCAAAAATGAAACTCAGAACTAACTTACAAAAAAACTAAACATTAAAAACTGTTTCAATATATCTTTCCATTTTAGGAACTAGAACAGTACAAAAGAAATGCCTCTAAAACCTGGAAAGAAATGGAGTTTGATTCTTGACTGAGAAGTATGTCTCAACCAGATTTGAAGCTGCATTTCATACATTTGAGTCATTATGTTTTGTACACTTGAAAAATGCGTAAAAACCCCCATCATAAATACTTAATAATAATTATGGTCATTGTTGTTTATGATCAGTATAGTAGATTGTGCCAGAATCACTTCTCTTAGTTAAACTCAGTAAGAGATGACTCAGATGTTGCAAAACGTTTGAAGAAGAAAAGCAGACACATTCTGTGTCATTTAACATCAGATAACTGGTTTGTGAAAAGTTCAAAGGACGTTCTGAACATTAATCTTAACAGCAGGTCGATGCCCTGATCCTCAGTTTCACCTTTGCTGCAGCGTATTAGTATCTCAGTGTGAGATTGTGAGATTTCCCCCCCCCTCCAGTTAAGACACAATTTTCTGTATTTTGCCAGCATAATATGATAAAAGTTGCATTTCTACTTAGACTATTGGAAGGTTTGGGCTGTTGGACTATAGTTTTTAACCATCACAAATTCTTTATGATTTTTTTGTTTGCTTGTTTGAATTGAAGTATTCAGCAAAACTATATGATCTTAAACAGGAAAATGCAAAGGAAATTTCTATTTTTGTATGACACTTGTAAATTGCTATTTTGAACCTTTTAAACATTACCACAAACGAATGCAGTTGGTCATTTTTAAAATAAAGATGTTATACAAAAGAATCCCCCCCCCCTGAAATAATTTGCTCAAACACAATGTGGAGAGGAAAAGAATCAGTCTGGCGTGGGGGGTGGGGACAGAAATAACTGCACCAGTCAGCTGTTCGGACAGAACTGGGTTTGGGGTGGAAAAACTTAACTCCTCCTGAATACCTAAGAGGCAATATAGGACTGTTGCTTTTCTTTAAGAGGGTGCGGTTCATGCAGCACTGGTGGTTGAATTTGCAAGAGATACAGCTGGATTAGCTGCTTTTGTTTATCATAATATTAGCACCGAAGAACTAAAAGTAAATAACGGGGAATGGTTTAGATTTCATAGTTCACGCTGTACTTTCACACCCCAAGAGTGAAATAGCATGTAGACCATTTAGTGTCACGTCTATTTCCTGGCAATAATTTGATCTCTTATTTTAAAACTGATAATTGCTAGAATTATGGCTGCTGGGACAAAGGCATATAATATTAAAAAGTCCGATGTGAATCGGGATGCTGCACCGGGAAACATCATTTCAATGACCTGAGCCCCTTGGGAGAATGGACAGGGAGCCCCAGCCGCAGTGGAATCATTGAAGTGACCTACCAAAAGAAAGGTTTTCAGATTACAGTGTTGGTTTGAAGATTCTAAAAGGAGACGTTTACATTCTCAGAAAGCTTGACCACTTGGTTAGGGGCCAATGGCTACAGCTATGGCAAGATTTAAATCCATCCCACCCCTTCTCAAGGTGATTTGTCCCATTGGCCCAAGTAGCTGAAAGCGCTTCTTCAGGGTCTCTGCTGAGATGTCCATATGGAAAGCTCTAGACTTCCAGGAAGCACACCTGTCCTTTCAGGATCAGCTGGTTCTCAATAGTAACTTGGCTATAGCTCATGGTTAGTGTGGAGAAAGTTTAACCAGGAATCCGTGTTGGAGCAGCATGCTAGGCCAAACTTTGGCCTGGCTCAGGGCAGTGCAGCAGTACTCACAATGGCTGTGAGTGAGCTCCTCTCCAGGAGGTTAGACATTCACACAGGCTTACTAAACCATAGTTTGGCTTACCGTGCTGCCAAACCAGGCCATCGTCTTAGTTTCTCCCATGTTTGCTTTTCCTACATATTATATATCACATGTTCTGAATGGAGTTACTTTCTTTAGCCCAAGAAACAAAAATAAAGCACAGTTGCAGTAGCCAGCAGGTTTCTGCCCCCTGTTTCTGACTTCTGCCAGAGAAGAAATTAGATTTTCGGTAGCTGATGTGTCCAAGCCTTTTACAGCACCTGTGCCTGGTGTTGACTAGTTGAAAACGTGGTGTGTTTGCAGATGTGCACCTGGCTTCTTCACTACAGTACTGTATACAGTTTTCTGCAAATGCAACACACCTCTTTCCCCTAGCCTTTGACACCTGATATATGTGTTTTTGGGACTCACACTATTCCTGTGACTCTGATCTGTTTTAATTCTGAATTTTAAATAGTTGTTTCCTGCTGGAAATAGCTGTTCCCTGGCTGGTAACAAATTTAATCTTCATCTTCATCTCCCTTGTTGGATCAGGGTAAATAGATTTTCTGGTTTCTCCTCTGTTACTGGAAGCCCAGATGACCTCAGTGGCAAAAATTGGCTTTCCCCACCTCTGGCTTGTTCACTAGCTATGGCTGTTCGTCGTCAGCCACTGTGAAAACAGTATCCTGGACTAATTGAGCATTTGGACAGATCCAGCTCAGCTTGTTTTATGGGATAGATGTATTGATTACTTTGGATAACTCCCACTGCATGTTATTTGTCTATTGTGGGTTGCTGGATTTTTTTAATAGTTGCAATTCAGCCTGAGATAATTTCTGATGAAGGGCAGGATATAAATCTTATGAATAAAACATATAAATAAAATTGGAGGTGTTGTGTTTTCTTTTTAGTACTTACCACATGTAAATTTTAATTCAGAAAACTCATTCACAACAAGAATCTCACTGGTGTACTTGTGGAACGTAAAGTAGCTTAGAATGTTAATCGGAGTTGGCATTTCCTCCAGATTCCTTCAGAAACGAAACAAAAGTCATGCCCAAATTATGTAATCTTGTTTCCCATCTCGTGGCACAGCATATATTAAACATTTATAAGCCTCACGTATATCAACAACGGGGGTGGAAACCATGGTAGATTACATGGACTTTTGTTACATTTTTATGAAGCTTTTTGGACAGTGTTGTCGAAGCTACCAGCATGAGTTTGACCAAACTGCGGGAGGCAGTGGAAGACAGGAGTGCCTGGCGTGCTCTGGTCTATGGGATCATGAAGAGTCGGACACGACTAAACAACTAAACAACAACATACATAAAAGGGTTGTGGGGGGTGTTAGGGGAGGGGCAGTACTTCTGGTGGGTGACATCATCATGTTCCTTCTGGGGTAGTCTGTTTGCCTCACTCAGCTCTTGCCTGTAGTTTCTAGAAGCTGTCAGCATGCAACAACCTTGGGAACAGCTTCAACTGGCCAGCTAAACTAGGTGAGAGTAGCCATTGGGTCTCAAACCCTTGGTGAGTTAGGGACTTGCCCTGCCTGTGAAGACAGGCTCTGGCAGATTGAGCGGACAAGACCAATAGTGGGTCCAATGGTCAAGAAGGCAGTTTCTGCATGTGGTGTAGAGGGAAGTGAAAGGCAGATGGGGCTCATCAACCTGGGAAAGTAGCCCATCTAGGAGAAGGAAAATTCTGACCCAAAACCTCTGCTGCCTTGCAGGACATCTTTAGGAGAAGAAACGGCTAAGGAGTAAACCCTACACAAATCTGGAGTAGAGTCCTAAGACAGTTGGATGGCATCCTGTCCGCTTCCTTCTAGCAACTCATATAGCCAAGCTGGTGCCAAATGGATTGCTCTGATTTCCTTTGGACCACATCAGTGAGGACAAGAGGGGGCAGCCCAGGACTTCCATATACACTGTACAGGCCTGTGCCCCGGAGAGATCACAGCAGTTTGACTGCACCCCTGGAGGCTAACTCCATTGTCTCTCAAGACAGGAGGATGCTAACTATACGGGTTATCTTGTTGAGCCAAATGCTCTCATTTCCCATCATTTCCCAGTAACAATTTTAATCATTATAAATCACTGTTTCAACAATATAGTGTAACTGTATCTTTATATTTGCAAATAACTCTTTCCCTTACCTTACAAGTCCAGTTCCAGCTAGGGCACCTCCCATGTTAAGTAGTATCGCTACTCCACTGACCACATTGGGATTTTGAATGATGCCAAGAAGAATAAGTGTAATCAGTTCACCTACTATATAAGGTACTACGAGGGCAGCAAAGAAATAGCCAAAGCTAGAAGCTGCTGGGTAAAATCCCATAGACCTGCAAAGAAAAATGGGTGTTTTGAAAAAGAAGCAGCAATATGTTTAATATTCCATCTTTCCGCTCAGAAATAAATAAATGGGCCGTGACTGAGCAGAAGAGAAATGGTGGCTCTGGGAAGGTCAGGTTTGACATGAGGCTCTTAATCTCAGGGTTGTGGGTTAAAGTCCCACACTGGGCAAAAGATTCATGCATTGCAGGGGGTTGGACTAGATGACCCTCATGGTCCCTTCCAACTCTATGATTCTATCATTCTTCACAAGCCACAGCTGTGGGGAAAAGAACATCAAGAGGCAGCTTGGGTAGAAGCCTCCTTGACGTGCCACATTTTCACATGGTGGAGGGACCCTTTCCATATGGCTATATATTTAAAATAGTGATCCCTCCACCTGTCCATCCAAATTTGTACCCTCCAAAAAGGAGTGCCATTATGCTGAATATGTACAGATTGGCTCATTTTTCCCAGCAATGGGCTGAGAGTTGAGCAGCTAAGAGCCATATATTCTCCCGACTGACCCTAAGTGACGTAGAATCAAACCCAGCGAGCCCTAGGGGGAGAGGATGAAATGTTTGTCTGACTCAAAGTAGCTCCATTTAAATTAACGGCCATGTCTAACTTAGGGCCATTTGTTTCAGTGGGTCTACTCTGTACAGGACTTAGTTGTTTTAAGCCTTGGGAAAGTTTAGCCTGGGAAAACAGCAATTTAGAGGTGATACAATCTCCATCTTCAAATATCTGAAGGTCTGCTATAGACCAATGGGTGCAAAGCAAAAGGATTTAGACTAAACACTTGGCAGATGGTAGAGTAAAAAAGGTAAAGGACCCCTGGACAGTTAAGTCCAGTCAAAGGCGACTATGGGGTTGTGGTGCTCATCCCGCTTTCAGTCCAAGGGCGTTTGTCCACAGTCAGTTTTCCAGGTCATGTGACCAGCATGATTAAACTGCTACTGGCACACGGAGAACCGGGATGAGTGCCAGAGCACACGGAATGCCATTTACCTTTCTGCCATAGTGGTACCTATTTATCTACTTGCACTGGCATGCTTTCGAACTGCTAGGTTGGCAGGAGCTAGAGGCCAGATGGGCATCTATCAGGGATGCTGAAGTAATGTGTTTCCTGCAGGAGTTGAGGTCCTTTCCATCTCCATTATCTTTACTCTTGTCTTCTAGATATCCGAGAAACCAGAGCCATACAGAATGAATTCACCCGGCGTACCAATTGCCATTGCACTTACCAGTAGATAACAGTACTAAATAGTGCCATGCTGATGATGCTAAAAGGCAGGAAATGCAGTATGTAGGCAAGCAACATTTGCCACTTCTGATATAAACCATCTTGGCTTTCTTGGTCTCCGACAGCCCGCAGTGCAGGAACTGAAAGGGAAACAAACAACTCTATACCGGAGAATCAAAGTGGTTGTCTTGCAGCGACGTCTGCCATCTATACAGTGGTACCTCGGGTTACGAATTTAATCCGTTTGTAATCCGAAACTGTTCTTAACATGAGGCGCGCTTTCGCTAGCGGTGCCTCCCGCTGCTGCTGCACCGTCGGCGCGCGACTTCCGGTCGCATCCTGGGGCAAAGTTCGCAACAAGGGGCATCTACTTCCGGGTTAGCGGAGCTCGTAACCCGAAGCATTTGTAAGGAGGACGGTATGTAACCCGAGGTTCCACTGTATTGCATTGGGTCAGCTCCCATTCATTTCGAAAGAGAACTTCCTAGGGTGGATCGTGTTCTTTGTCACAAGGTATATTAAGCAGTGCTTTTAAATAAATATAAATACAGTATGTAGGCAAACAACATTTGCCATTTCCGATATAAACCATCTTGACTTTCTTGGTCTCCAACAGCCCTCAGTGCAGGAAATGAAAGGGAAACAAACAACTATACCAGAGAATAATAAATACATAAGGTATTTCTACACATTTTAGGAGAATTTACATTCGGACTAGACTATGTGTAAAATGTGTGGCTGCATTTAACATGTGAGTCCCTCCCCCTTTAAAAATAACAGCCTTGTTGCAGAGGGGGGAGGAATTTAGACTGGGATGGAGTTAACTATTTCCCCACCATACCCAGCAGTTTAGGGGCAAAAAGCAGCTCTCGCCCCTCCCCCAAGCTATCTTTGGTGCCAAGAAATAGTAGCTTTATATAGGGTGCAATTTTCTTGGGGACCATAGTCAAGGGAAAAGGTTCATACCTGCCCCATGTGATACTAATACAGTGGTACCTCAGGTTACATACGCTTCAGGTTACATACGCTTCAGGTTACAGACTCCGCTAACCCAGAAATATTACCTCAGGTTAAGAACTTTGCTTCAGGATGAGAACAGAAATTGTGCTCCCGCGGCGCGGCAGCAGCAGGAGGCCCCATTAGCTAAAGTGGTGCTTCAGGTTAAGAACAGTTTCAGGTTAAGAACGGACCTCTGGAATGAATTAAGTTCTTAACCCGAGGTACCACTGTAATCTCTCCCATAACCTTGCAGCATTAAATACATCCATTCATGTACCATGTCATCTAGTTGATTCACATCAGATTGGCCCTAATACTGATTTATCTCAGAGAGCTATTCTGCAGATTGCTGAGATAATGTGTGTGAATTTGACAATTCTAAAGCACGGCATAGGTGTGATGATGATTAATACTATTTATTTCCAAAGGGTTATTGATGCAGTCCAGCCTCATGTTGCAGTGGCATATTGTCTGTGCTCCAACATGCATAAAAAGGTTTCCAAACTAAACCCATAATGTAGTCAATGTATTGTTTCAGAACACCCTTTCTCCCTGCAACCATTACTGATGCTGTAGAGAAACTTACATAATGACAGAGCATTGAGTATTCCTGAGTGTGGTGGAGCGCTTACACACTGGTAAATGACTCCTACGCGATCCTGAACTGCTCCTTTAAGAGCATCACTGGACAGTCTCAGAAGAAAGAATATAAGAAAGAGGCTGAAGAACATGTTTTGGAAGAGCCGCATCAGCATTCCAATCTTATCTCTGGATAAATTCCTTGTTGTCCTCCTGAAAGTGAAGAATAATTACTGCAATTGCAGGCCAAGATCATTCTTGCCGTGAAGGACACCAGAAATAGCAGGCCTTGCATTCATTGCTCCTGAGCTGTGCTCTCTCACCTGAGCAGAATCCATAGTTTGAAGAACACATTGGGGGGCTTTTTGCATTTAAAGGGTATTGGTGGCAGCTCTTTCACCTTGCATTTTGCTTCTTCAATTGCCTCCAGAGTTCTGCGAAAGATTTCTGAATTTTTATAGGCGGAACAGATGGTTTGAACTCTGCTGTAAGTCTCCAGTTCCCGCTCTTTGCTTTGACAGTCTACTGATGTGAGATCCACTGCAAAATTTACCCGACAAAATTGAATTAGTCCCTAGCCTCCAAGTGTCCCAATTTTCCAGGGAGAGTCCCAGAATTATGAAAGCGATCCCAGAATGTCCCTATTTTCCCCACCAGCCCTGAGCTCGGGGAGGAAGATGAGCTGGTGCTTGTGTTCTGTGGCGGCGGCAGCAGTGATGGCTATTATTATAATTATTGCAGTAGTAGTTCCTGTTATTAAATATTCATTCAGTAACAATAATATCAGAAACACATCAGAAGACAAACAACAGGCAAATTTAAAAGGCGCCTTGCTTTCACACCTCTAAGCCAGATTTAATATACACCTTATATTCATCCATATGATAGGGCTGTCTTACATCTGGAATTTTCTGGACATAGCCGGTATTTAGCCCTTGTAAACAATTCTGTGCAGGACATATGGCAGCCCATGTCAGGGTTTTTTGTTTGTTTGTTTTTTAGATTTTGCAAACACTCTCCCCCCGCCCCAAGAAAATGCTCAACAACTTTTGTGCCCAGATTTTCACTTTTTTAAATATGGCAACCCTATCATATGAGGTTGATTTGCTTCGTGCTTTTGGACATAATCCTATGCAAAGAAAACATTCTAGTAACACAGCAGAATAAAAACAAATTGCATGCTTTTTCCCAACCCCCAATTTATCTTTTTCACTATAGATCTTTGAATTGAAAACAGTAACTAATAGCACTCTGCTCTTTGAATGCCTATGATCTTGCATAAAGTTAGTTTCCAACTAATGGGACTTCAAGGAGGTAAGTTGCATTGAACTCCATGAGACTGAACAAAAATATACTTGCATAGATTTTTTTTTTTGCCAGGGAACTGGAAGGTTCTGTGTTTGTGAACCTAGTTGAGAAGCTCTTACCATAAAAATCAAAAGGGCTGGAATGTTCAGGGCATGTGTAGCCACAGTTGGTAAAAAATGTGATCATGTCTGATGAATCTCCACAGAAAATCAGTTCTCCAGAACTCATGATGCAGATTTTATCAAATACCTTGGGGGGAACAAACAAGCATTAATGTGCAAATGTTGCTAAGAAAAGAATATAAAAAATAGAGAATACCTAATGACAAAGGAAGTGTGCAGTTTTAATATTTGTGTGATGAGGAAAAACTCTACACATCTGTGTGGTGCATTCCTTGAGTCAATGAAGTCCCTCTATAGCCTCATATTGTTGGCATCTGTCTGTCTCAGGACATTGGGAGAGTGCGCATTCTGGGGTGAAGTCAAAATGTTGGAGAGTTGCAGAACCTTATAGCAGAACTACCGTTCTGATAACAAAAATGTAAGATACAATTTTTGAATAAGCTTTAAGGATGCCTCCTTAATCTGGATTGATACTGATTTGAAAGGTTTCTCCCAAAGTGAAATCCACTGTTTACCATCTGTTTTTCCCAACCTATGTGATTGCAATCTGTTGAAGGTTCAGCAATAACATTTAATGCTTGAGACCAAACCTGTTGCTGTTCCTTTACAAAGGACATCCATGATTAAAATGTGGTTTAACACAAGTATTCTTTACCTGGAAAAGTTCTGATCGTGGCTGGTGTATTGTAATAATCACTATCCTGCCTTTATGAGCAAGCTTTGATAGTAGCAACACAATCTGATTGGCCGTCATGCAGTCCAGACCTGTGGTGGGTTCATCCAGCAAGATGACCTCTGAAAACAACAGGAACAGCTCTTGAAACCTCACGTAATGGCATGTTACTGCAGCAACAGGCAGCAGTGTGGTTACCAGTTCTGTGTTAGCCTGATAATGCTCCTGGCTAGACTACCACAATACTTTGTTATGTGCAGCTGCCTTTGCCAAGAGCCCCAGACACTTAAGTTGGTTAAAAAACAACAACAAAGGCTGCTAGAGATCTAACTGGGACTGGCTATTATGGACAGCCTATTATTCCAACACTTTTTCATCTGAATCCATTTCTGGGCCCACTTACACTTTGCTTTTTGGAAAAAAAGGAAACGCATCATCAGAAAGAGGACACATATAAACATAACATTTAATAGAATCATAGAGTTGGAAGGGACCCCAGATGTTGTTGGACTACAACCCCCATCATCCCTGAGCTCTGGCCTTGCTAGCTAGGGATGATGGGAGTTGTAGTCCAACAACATCTGGGAACCCACAGGTTGAGAACCGCTGAGTCCAATGCGGGAATATGCTGCTGTCCCATACAGGGATTGAACCTGCAACTTTGGCGTCATCAGCACCATGCTCTAACCCAGTGGGGCCCATATGGCCCCAAGATATCCCAAGGGGGCCACAGGTGAAAATTGCATAAATGGGAGGCACAGCATGAGGCTAGGTGGCCACAAAGGAAAGTGAGAAGTGAAGGGTGAAATATCTTTTTTTTTTTAGTCCTGACTGGCTGGATATCCACTTGGCCAACCACAAGTGAGTAAGGGGTTGGCCCACCAGAGCCTAGCACTCCTGTTTTGCCACTTGCATTTTCCTGGAACAGTCCTGGTTTGTTTCCAGCAGAAGATGGCGATCGCTGAGGCTCCCGTTTTGACCAGTAGAGCCCGCAATTCGTAACCCCCAGGTCAAGTAAGTGCGGTGGTGGGGTGGCAATGGGTAGAGCTGGGAGAGCCAGAGCTGCTTCTTGCTGCCACAAGTGCTGGGCCCTGTGGCAGCCTGGGCCTGACTCTGCAAGGCAATCCTCCCGAGCGCCCAGCGGATCAGAGCCTTCGGATGTTACTGAGGGGCGCAGGGCCCGTCGGTAGTGTCAGGCCGGCTCTGCGAGGCATGGGGTGAAATCCACCCCAGCGCCTAGCCGAGCAGGGTTGTCTGGTGCTGCTGACTTGCATCTAGTAAATAACTAAGTCTCTACTCAGAGGAAAGCCGCACTGAGTTCAGTGGGCCTTACTCCCAGGTAAGGGTGTGTGAGACTATAGTCTTTTATCTAGGCAGCCAGGGCTCCTTCAGCCCTGGGTGGGGGGCATGGGCATAGCCAGGATTTTTGTTGGGGGGGGGGCGCAGAACCTCAGATTTGTATTGATTTATATTGATTTTTCACTTATGGGGGGGCAGCTGCCCCCCTTGGCTACGCCGATGGGGGGCACAGGAAGGAAACAAGATTGGAAGAGGGCCATGGTCAGAAAAAGGTCAGGAAACACTACTCTAACCGGCTGAGCTATCCATCTCCATTTGTATAGATATAAAACTTAAAAACAAATGCTATAAGAATTATAGTGGAGCCATAATAACGATAACACCAAGATTACAGTTTCAATCCCCAGCTGCACATTCCTGCATTGCAGGGGGTTGGACTAGATGATCCACAGGATCCCTTCCATCTCTATGAATCTATGATTCTATCTCACCATAGTGATCAAGCGACCTGTCCCTGTTCAGTTTGCTTTCCAAGTGCTAGATGTTGATGGGCGACTTCAAGGCCGCTCCTGCTCTTTCCCCCTTTCCATTCTTTGACTTTAAACCAGGAATGGCTACAACACCTCCTCTCCGGATAGAGGACAGACTGCCCTTCCTATAGAGGACAGTCCTTTGTAAATCAGAACACCCCCCACCCTATCCTGATCTCAGTTGCTTCACCTCGAGGGCTGTAACACACAAGTATATCCATTAGCATCCCTGCTTTGGGAAGGGGATCCAGAATATCCATATGACCCATCCAGAATATCCATATGATCATTAATTAGCAGTACAATTTGGGAATTAGCCATGTTAGAGCATGGGGAGCTTGTACTAAACACTGTGCAAAGGTAATATTTGGTTAAAAGATCTCTGGTAGCTGATCTAAGACCCAACCTGAGACTCTGAAGGGCTATCGACAGGATCACCGACAGTGGCGGACTTTGGGCTTTAAAATTTCAGGGGTACCCCTTGTGATGCCTAAATTTGATGCCCCCCACCTCTTGTTTGTAATTTGTGGCACCCTGTCAGCTCACTGCCCAGCACCGGTCAGGCTCCCCTAAATTCAACTCTGTCACTGAGCCATAAAACAATTTCTTATATCCACTAGGGCAGGCTTCCCAAGCTATTTAGAGGGATTGGGTTGTTGTAACAAATTCGCCTAACCTGGGGATTTCTAAATCACAAATCCCATCAGCCAAGTAGGGGAGGACACATTGCGCTCTTTGTTAACTACCCTTGTTAGATTGCGCCCCTGTGACAGATGAAAAGTTCTATTGGGGAGACATGGGAGGTAGATGGATGTACCAAGTGACAGTTAATCGAAAAGGACAGAGTGTTTGTTTTGTTCTCAAACACTAGGCCCCATACTCACTGGGATCTTGTAATAGCTGTGCTGCGATTGAAACGCGGCGCCGTTCACCATCAGAAATTCCCCGAAGTGTGCGGTTTCCAATTACGCTGCATGCAACATGACTGAGACTCAGCTCAGCCATAACAGCATCAACCTGCAAAATACAGAGACAATTCAGGAAGAACCTGGGGTCTCAGATTGTCTACCCAGCAGCTCAAGCATCCTTTGAGCACTCTATATATATGGTGGGGCTAAAGGAGAGAAAGCATGACCTACCTGGGCCACCTAGTGAATTGCTGGAGAGATTCAAATTGGGCCATCTTGGCTCATAACTTGCTTTAAAATTATGTCCCTGAAATCAGGACCATCTGAATGTGAATTCAAATAATAGCTTAGTGAATTAGCTACATGGAGTGTATATATATATGCTGTACAAAATGCAAGTCATAATTCAGAATGATCACAAAATAAGCTTCCCGGATAGTCTTCGAAATAGAAATATACCATCGTACAACTCCATGTAGCTAATTCACTAAGCTATTATTTGAATTCACATTCAGATGGTCCTGATTTCAGGGACATAATTTTAAAGCAAGTTATGAGCCAAGATGGCCCAATTTGAATCTCTCCAGCAATTCACTAGGTGGCCCAGGTAGGTCATGTTTTCTCTCCTTTAGCCCCACCATTGTAAACAGGCGGCTATAGCAATACTGACTTACCTTTCAGAGGTACTAAAAAGATTACCAAGAGAATGTCTGTTAAGTGCTTTAAATGTCTGCAGCTAAGCCATTCTGCTTTATACAATCTCAAGCACCGTACAAATGCTAAGCATTATTATAATCATTCTTCACAACCAGAATATGCAGAATCCTTTCACCCAGACTGGGACCAGCATGGATATTTTCTTGGCAGGGTTGCTTTTGGGGGGATCATTCCCAGGAAGTCTTCCAATGTCCCTGAGTCAATGCTTTTCATTGTGCTACTCGACTTGATTTAGTCAGGATCTATAGTTAACTGACAGGGTGCATTCTCTGCAGGTAGAATAAAGGTAAAGGTACCCCTGACTGTTAGGTCCAGTCGCGGACGACTCTGGGGTTGCGGCACTCATCTCACTCTATAGGCCGAGGGAGCCGGTGTTTGTCTGCAGACAGCTTCCGGGTCATGTAGCCAGCATGACTAAGCCGCTTCTGGCGAACCAGAGCAGCACACGGAAACGCCGTTTACCTTCCCGCCGGAGCAGTACCTATTTATCTACTTGCACTTTGATGTGCTTTTGAACTGCTAGGTGGGCAGGAGCTGAAACCCAGCAACAGGAGCTCACCCCGTCATGGGGATTCGAACCGCCAACCTCGAAACCTCTGGTCCTTCAGATGTTGTTGGATAAGCCTTATTGCTTTCTCTTACAGTTTCTTACTTTCTGCTTGTACCCTTACAGCCAGAAAACCTCTGCCAGTTCATGCAGCATACTCCTCATTCTCCACTTCTGACACCATGTAACGTTTCTGGGTCCAACAGCAGGCCCTCCTTCACTGGGGGCTGGATGGCCTTTTGGGAGCGTTATGGTTGCAGATCTAGAATCACAGATCCTGCACTGATCTGGAAGTTGAATTAGTTTACCTCCAAGGACCTCTATCTCTCTAAAACTCTATGATATCTTGTGAACTGTAGTTTTTTTGGGGGGGTTTAGTGGGGAAGCAATTCCACTATGCCTTTTGATGGAAAGGATTGAAACAGCCTAACCAGAGGAGCCAACTCCTAGGGGCCGAGGTCACTTCGGCCCCCCAAATAAAATATTTGAGGGAGCAGGCCCCCCCCCAAGTTGATGGGTATTGCCACTCAAATGGTTTGTGTGTGCTGTGTCATGTGATCAGTTAAGTGGGGAATTATCATTTATTTTGTTCAAGTTGGCACCCTTGAGCTTAACTGTGAGAGGATCACAGTCTTGTCTTCAGTCTGCTAACTTTTCATAACATTATACTGCAGTACAGACCTTCTTTTTTATAAAGTTGCTGGAGTGCTCCTGGAGTGCTAGCAAGGCAGTATAAGTCAAAGACTCTTCTATGGTGAGGTAGCTTAACAAGGTATCATTCTGAAAGAGAAGGGAAAATGCAGTCACTTTAGCCATGTGGAGATGACAACTGAAAGGCATTGGAGTAAAGTTCCTGTGTTGCAGGCAGAACAATCCCACGTAAGGCTGGGAAAGACCAAGACTCCTATAGAAATGCAATTAAAACAAACCAACCTGGAGAACATAGGAAAAGCAGTCCTGAAATTGCTTTGGCTTCAGCTCCTGTCCATTGACATAAACTTGCCCAGAAAAGTTTGTCTTATGGCTCAGCCTTCCAGCAATGGCATCCAACAGAGTTGTTTTCCCCGATCCTAATGCAAATTGGAAAATTCAGCATAAGTATTGTTATGGGGGGGGGACTAGCCCAGAATTCCTGGATCTAGTAAAAGTTTGAATTAATCAAGGTTTGATTAAACTTTGCCAAACATGGAATGTCCCTGGATTTAGTTATGCTAACAAGACAAAGCCAGCAGATCTAGCTGGATAGACCATTAGCAGGAGACAAAGGCCTGTGATGGCCCATCAAGGAAACCATCAGAGGGCGAGGCTGTCAGGCAAGGGGGAGTGGGCCTGGGTACTAGTGGGCAGAGGCTAAAGGCCAAATTTAGGGTTGTGGGTTGGTCCTTGGGTTTGGTAAGCAGCAAGAAGGAACAGGAAGGGCAGGACCCCATGTGAGCTGGGGATGACAGGCTGGAACTAAGAGACACAGAAGATGACTTTCAGCCCCTGGGCATGAAGTTCCCCACAAGCATGGGCAGAAGGTAGATCTGGGTCCAGTGGTAGATCTCAGGGTGATTTCCCATTGATGGACAAGGCTTTATGGCTTCCAATTATTTAGCAGCAGCAGCAACAAAACGACATCTCCTGCCCTAGGTTATATGCCTGAAGCACAGAAACCAGATTTTTGCCCAGAAGGACTATGAGCTCTGTTCAGTTCCAGTACAATGGTACCTTGGGTTACAAATGCTTTGGCTTACAAACTCTGCTAACCTGGAAGTAGTACCTCTGGTTGAGAACTTTGCCCCAGAATTAGAACGTAAATTGTACAGCGGTGGCAGCAGGAGGCCCCATTAGCGAAAGCGCACTTCAGGTTAAGAATGGTTTTGGGTTAAGAATGGACCTCCGGAATGAATTAAGTTCATAACCCAAGGTACCACTGTACTTAAAACAAATAACTGTGCTCATAATTCTTTAATTCTATATATTATGTCTTTAGCACTAGTTTCTGGTTGTGGGTTCTAGTAAGGAGCAGAGGAGCGCCTGTAAGCCTGAAGTCTTTCCACCCCCATTGTATAAAAATAGCCAGGCACTTGCATTGCTACAGCTAAATTTGTATTAACCTGACTTCTATTAAATGTGGCAGTAAGTGAAGTTGGCGCAGGAGTATACCAGATATCCTGAAACAACTTGTGCCATTGGATATGGGCTAAACACTCATCAAGACTGATTTATGCAGATCTTAAAGAAAAATTTCTCAAAATATAGTACCAATGGTACTTAACGAGATTTCATAAACGTATTTTAGGAATGCCTGATCATTCAGGTTTTCTAGAGCAAAATCTCGTTCTCTACCTTCTTGGTAGTGGCGCCCTCCCTGTGGAACACCCTCCCATCAGATGTCAAGGAAATACACAACTATCTGACTTTTAGAAGACATCTGAAGGCAGCCCTGTTTAGGAAAGTTTTTAATGTTTGGTGCTTCATTGTGTTTTTAATATCCTGTTGGGAGCTGCCCTGAGTGGCTGGGGAAACGCAGCCAGATGGGCAGGGTATAAATGATAGCTAGATGCTAGATGCTAGATAGATAGATGATAGACAGATAGATAGATAGATGATAGATAGATATAGATAGATAGATAGATAGATAGATAGATGATAGATAGATAGATGATAGATAGATGATAGATAGATAGATGATAGATAGATGATAGATAGATAGATGATAGATAGATAGATAGATAGATAGATAGATGATAGATAGATGATAGATGATAGATAGATAGATGATAGATAGATAGATAGATAGATAGATAGATAGATAGATGATAGATAGATGATATAGATAGATGATAGATGATAGATAGATAGATAGATAGATAGATGATAGATAGATGATAGATGATAGATAATAGATAGATGATAGATAATAGATAGATAGATGATAGATAGATGATAGATGATAGATAGATAGATGATAGATGATAGATGATAGATGATAGATGATAGATAGATAGATAGATAGATGATAGATAGATGATAGATGATAGATGATAGATGATAGATAGATGATAGATAGATGATAGATAGATAGATAGATAGATAGATAGATAGATATAGATAGATATAGATAGATAATAGATAGATGATAATAGATAGATGATAGATGATAGATAATAGATAATAGATAATAGATAATAGATAATAGATAATAATAGATAATAGATAATAGATAGATAGATAGATAGATAGATGATAGATAGATAGATAGATAGATAGATGATAGATTGATAGATGATAGATAGATGATAGATAGATAGATATAGATAGATATAGATAGATAGATAGATAGATAGATAGATAGATAGATAATAGATAGATGATAGATAATAGATAGATAGATAGATAGATAATAGATAGATAGATAGATAGATAGATAGATAGATAGATAGATGATAGATATAGATAGATGTTGTTGTTGTTGTTGTTACAGATGAGTGAGTGGCTGAAGAAGCCAGAGGGAGGGGAAGACAGCTGTGCAAGTCAGTGGAAAGTTTCAAGAGATTATCAAGGGAAATCTCTGAAAACAATAGCAAATTATATATCCTAAAATATATTACATGATCTAACTAAATTTATGGATTTGGGTAGGTTCTCCCTCCATTAACACAGATAATTTGCAAACTTACAAGATGAGTGATCCCAACCCCAAAAGTGCAACTGTGCCACTGGTATGTGATACCCTGTTTGTATTTGAAATTGACCAGACCAGACTGAGGATTAGCGACCTTAAAGGTAGCATTCAAGGAGCTGGACACTGAGTTCAGTCCCTTACATAAGTTGTCGTCATATGAATGTGCCTAGTGCATTTTTATCGTGCCCCTCCTCCAAGGAGCTCAGGACAGTATGCACTATACATTTAAAGCAGCATCATGCCGCTTTAAACAGACACGGCTTCTCCCAAAGAATCCTGGGAACTGTAGTTTTTTAAAGGTGCTGAGAGTTGTTAGGAGACCCCAATTCCCTTCACAGTGCTGCAGTTCCCAGAGCTTCTTGGGAGGAGGGATGGTTAAGTAAATTTTAAAGTGTTTGCTGTAGTTAATGTAGAAATATTTGTGTTTAGTTAAAATGCAGGTGTATATACTACTCACCAGA
Organism: Podarcis filfolensis; assembly: GCF_964270895.1. Taxonomy (NCBI): domain Eukaryota; kingdom Metazoa; phylum Chordata; class Lepidosauria; order Squamata; family Lacertidae; genus Podarcis; species Podarcis filfolensis. The sequence goes on from NC_139606.1 coordinate 100,870,384, forward strand.
ATTTCCCAAGATGCCCATGATCTGACCAATTTCCGTATGAAATGACACATCTTTAAGAATCTGCCTGTTCCACTTCTTACGGTATGATCGAATATCCCACCAGGGTCCCACGTGTTCCCTTTGAGGGAAAGGGAGAGAAACTCATGTGAAATGACTTTGGAAAGAATTAAAATACAGTAGTGTTTTGAAAACAATCAAAGGATATCGTTTTCATTCTAAAAATGAAATGTTATGTGGACAGAAACTTCCATAACCCTTTATGCTTTGTTTTGCAACTTGCATGAAAAATGCTCTTCCAAGATTTAATAGGTGGAGTTGGAAGAGGTGAAAAAGAAATGCATTTAAATTTCCCTGTATATCACTTTGGGAGCTTTCGGCCAACAAGCAATATTATCATTATTCATTCAATTGCATGCTTTCAAGAGAGACATCTGTCGAAAAGGTTTCTGCAATGTTGAGCCAAGAACTGTGCTGGAACATTCTGATCTACATGTTATACTGGGAGGTATAGTTCAGGTAAAGTTCATACTGGAATACACAAAAAACAAATTTCTTAATCGGTCTTGCCATTTACTTACCTGACTGCATAAGAAACATTCAGGATACTGAGACTGTTGTGTGATATCGAAGTCATCTGCCTGCCTTCATCCTGTGAGCCTGGGTTATTCTTTGCCATCTCCATCATGCAGACCCTAATAACCGGGAGGATTTTCCTAATGATCTCTCCGTCACTGGTAAGCCAGTTAAAACAAATTAAAAAGCAACTTCCCTGTAAACGTTTATAACAAGCAGCTTCTAACTTTCTGTGACCCTGCTCTGTTGCTTCTCATTGTATAATAAACATGTATGTTTCTGTAGCAGATGATAGGTCAACCATAATTATTATCTGATGAACCTTTACCCTTACTATAGCACAGTATTTCAGAAACAAGTGCGTTTTAGGCTATTCTGTGTTGCCTGTAAGGTGTGTTCCTGTGGTTCAGCACCTGGTTTACTTGGAGCCAGTAATTTGGCAGTCATAAAGGCACCCTGAACTACACCCCCACCTTGCTTTTGAGAAACCGATGCCAGGTCTTATTAAGCACAGCATCCTTTTCTATGTGCTTCTTTCCAGTCTGCAGGGACCTCACCTGTTCTCCAGGAATTCTCAAGGATTAGAGGCTCTGGGATTGCACCCGTGAGATCTTTTAGTACCCTTGGGTACATCAGGCCCTGGAGATTTGAAGTCATTTAAAGGAGCTAGGTGTTCCCTTACCACCTCTTTTCCTATCTTGAGCTGCAGCTCCCTCCTTGCATCATTTACAGTGGCACCTCAGGTGACAGACGCTTCAGGTTACAGAAGGTTACAGACTCCACTAACCCAGAAATAGTACCTCGGGTTAAGAACTTTGCTTCAGGATAAGAACAGAAATCGCGCGGCAGGAGGCCCCATTAGCTAAAGTGGTACCTCAGGTTAAGAACAGTTTCAGGGTAAGAACGGACCTCCAGAACGAATTAAGTTCTTAACCAGAGGTACCACTGTATTCTGTTATCACCAGGTTGGGCACTGCTTTCCTTTTGGGTAAAGACAGAGGCAAAGTTGGTGTTGAGCAGTTCCGCCCAGTGGCGTAGCGTGGGTTGTCAGCACCCGGGGCAAGGCAAGTAATTTACGCCCCCTAACCCGTGGATTTGCGCCCCCTAACCCGTGGATTTGTGCCCCCTAACCCATTGATTTGCCCTAACCCCAGATGTTGCGCCCGGTGCGGTCCGCCCCCCCTGCACCCCCCACGCTACGCCACTGGTTCCGCCTTTTTCTGTCACCCAAGAGCATTTCTCCATCTTCTCCACTCAAGGAACCTCATACTTGCTTGTTTTTTACCTCATGCTTCATACATAGCCAAACAAACAAACAAAAATTAACTACTCTTGCAAGCCTGAGCTCATTCTCAGCTTCAGCCTGCCTAACCTTCTCCTTGAAACTGTTGGCTATGTGTCTATACTTTTCCTTTGTGATTTCTCCTTCTTATACATGCCACTCTTACATCTCATATCATCTGTAATATTATGCAACCATACCAGTTTCTTTTGGTGCCTCCTATTTTGTTTCTTGTTGGAATTGTCTGCATTTGTGCCTTCAATATTTCACATTTAAGAAACTCCCACCCATTTCTGACTGCCTTTGAGTATTTCTGACCATGGCGTCTCAACCAGTAGTTCCTTTAGCTTTTTGCAATCAGCCTTCTTAAAGTCCAGAATGCATGCCTGACTACGCTCAATTTTCCTTTGCCTTTGTATAATGAAACCCAAGAGAATATGATCATCTCCTCCCAAGGTTCTCTGTGCTTTCACTATGTTGATCAGTTCCTCCCTTTTGGTGAGGACCAGGTCCAAGAGTAATGAGCCACTTGTTGCTTCTTCTACCTCCTGGGAAATGAATTTGTCAGCAAGGCAATGGAGGAATTTGTTGGACCTTACGTTCTTGGCAGAGTTCAAGTCCAAGAAATCTCCCATTACTACTATCTCTCTCCTTCTTGAATGTTTGGTAATCTGCTGTATGAGGGCATCGTCCAAGTTCTCAGTCTGGCTTGGAAGTCTATAGCAAGAAGGTCATTTCCCCTCTCCTACAATGTTTACCCATATACTCTCAATCTGCCTTCTATGCTCCAAGTCATGGATCGCTTCACAAATGTACACATCCTTTACATATAATGCTCCTCCTCCTTCCTTTCTGTTTGGTCTGTTTCTTTTGAACAGATTATACCCCTCAATTTCTACATTACATTCATGAGTCTCATCCCACCAGGTTTTAGTAATGCCTGTTAGGCCATATTTATCATCCTTTATTAAGCACCCAAATTGTTCTTTCTTTTTCCATACTCTGTGCATTAGTATAGAGACAACCGAAAGCATGAGACATTCCTTCATACACTGCTGTCTCTGCCCCCCTCTGAAGTGAGACACCTGCCACCACTAGACATCTCTTCCTTCCCTGGGGAGTGGCAGGAATTGTTCTGTGCACTGTGCCTTCCACTGCCATCTTGGTGTGTCTGAGGTCTGCAGCTGCTGTTCTTGTTCTTCTGACCAAGGATCGGTGTCCGAGGTGAGGGCGTGGAATTGATTTTGCAGCTCCAGAGACACAGCATGGCTCCTGACAGTCCTGCTTTTTTGTGTAACATTCCTCAGGGGTTCATCTCCTGCATTGGGTGATCTTCCTCCCTCCCTAGGGGCACCCTAGCTGCATCTCTGTTCCAGGACAATCCACTCTGGTTTAGTGAGAATTTCCTCTTGTTGCCACAAAGTGGCAGAGGGGCCTCACATTGCCGTACCTTCTCTTCTAGCAAGGCAAGCAGTTTGCATTTGTTGTAGGTAAAGTTTTGCACGTTCTCAGACAGGAGGACAAACATGGCACAGTTGTTGCAGGTCACTGCAGCTGCTCCCTCACCATCCATCATGCAAGAAGAAGAGAAGAAGAGTTTGGATTTGATATCCTGCTTTATCAGTACCCTAAGGAGTCTCAAAGCGGCCAACAATCTCCTTTCCCTTCCTCCCCCACAACAAACACTCTGTGAGGTGAGTGGGGCTGAGAGACTTCAGAGAAGTGTGACTAGCCCAAGGTCACCCAGCAGCTGCATGTGGAGGAGCGGGGAAGCGGACCCGGTTCACCAGATTACCAGTCCACCGCTCTTAACCACTACACCACACTGGCTCACAAAACCTGAGTGTCCTGGCATTTTCCAACTGGTGCCATATAATTCAACAACAATTACACAGGTGCAGTCTCTCCCCCACCATCTCCTGGGAGCTTTGCCAAGGAGGTAAAGTAACACTTTTATTGGGAACATAATGTACCTTGCAAGCTGCCAAATTTATGAATTTCAGGATTGCTACAATAGATGCCTCCAGTCATGTTTTAAATCACAAATTAGGAAAATAAAGGGTGGGGCCTTCCTTTGCAGGTCGTCAGATCCCTGGCTCCCAGCAAACCAGGTGCTTAACCGAAAGGAGAAACCTCTGTAGTTTTTCAATGTGTAATAAAAAAATATGTTTCTGTAGCAGGTGATAGGCAAACCATAATTATTATCTGATGAACCTTTACCCTTACTATAGCACAGTAGTAAGCACAGTATTTCAGAAGTGGGTGTGGTCCAGGTGTTTTAGGTTACTCTGGGTTACCTTCTTAGAGTGAGCAGGAGATGTTGGAGTGAGAGGAGAAAACACACAATCGGTTGAAAAGGAGGTGAGCAAAAGTTACTGCTGTGGAGAACGAAAGGATGGAAAACGTTCAACGGGAACCTGCCCTGGGGGAAGAGGAGACCGACAAAGTGAGTGAAATTTAAGGCTGACACTTGGAGGGGAAGAACTGTGCATGCACACAAAAGCTTATACCCAGAACAAACTTAGTTGGTCTCTAATGTGCTACTGAACAATTTGTTAATTTTTTTATTTATTTTGACTGCGTCAGACCAACATGGCTACCTACCTGAACTTGGAGGGGTGGCAGAGTGGAAGTGGTTTTACCTTTTAAAACAAAATATGACTCATAAATGGAATAAAATTGAGAAATACAATGTAGTAAAAAGTCATACTTGAATTGAAAGATTAAAAATTGAATTAGTGAATAGAACAGTGGTGAATGACCTGTAGGATATGTTATTGTTTTAATTTGTTTATTATATTTCTATCCTACAGTTCCTTCCAAAAGAGCCAAACACAGCAAACAACCAACAATATAACAGTAAAGAACAATTCCAATACACAAGCAGACTGGAAAATATCTCAACTGGGATTGCCAGTTTCATGATTTAAATGGTAAAACCATAGCTGTGCAGCTTCTTTAGGCACATTGGGAATTCATTGTAAAGAGTGGAAAGCAAATGTATCCCTGAACACACCATGGGTACATATTAAAGAGCCAGAGACAACCATGAATTTGTGGATCATATCCCCAAATGGATCAAAATTCCCAAACACTGATGTAGCTGCTATAACATCTTGGTTTGTTACACGAGACACGGCTTTAGCTGACGAATGTACACTTACTGTCCTTCCCTTCTTTGTTTTTAAAATAATTGGAAGCTTTATGCAAATAACATCTTGGTTATGATTTCTATACAGGTAAATAAGAGATTTCAAGACAGAATTTTTTGCTCGGAAGATGATAACAGCCTCTATTTCACATACAGTGGCAAATCAAATGTTCTAGAGGTCAGAGACCTCAACTACCAGGTAAAGTGGGGAATTTATTTAAATCCATAGAGTGAGGTAGAATGCGTGGTAATTATCTGCTTAAAATATTCGAGCCGAAATTTTAAAAAAGCAATTTACGATTTTTTAAAATCCTAATGAAAGTTCATTAGCATTTTGGTTTGAATTCCCACTATAAACACATTTTTTTGTACACAGTTTTGACAAATGCACACATTTTTGCAAGCAATTTCCCTAATATAATGAATTTGTTAATGTAATCCTCATTAATATATTTCATTTTTATGCACACTTTCCCCCTAATTTATGCATTTTGTAAATACTGTTGGAGAACTAAAACACAAAATTCAGTTAAGTGTGAATTTTGAAGGATGGCTGTTCTTCAGTTCTCATATTGTTTCAAAAAGTGTGAATTTGATGGCTTCACCTTTAAATGTGGACTGAAATGATTTTCTCCCCCATCCCTATTTCAGGGTATAAATGGTTCTGCTTCGATAGGAAGGGAATGCTGGGTTAATGGTTGGAGATTAAAATGTCAAGGGTAGGGTTTTAATTTTAATGCAAAATTACCAAGCCTGCATGGGACGCATGTGGCACTGTGGGTTAAACCACAGACCCGAGGACTTGCCGATCAGAAGGTCGGTGGTTCGAATCCCCACAGGGGGTGAGCTCCTGTTGCTCAGCCCCTGCTGCTGCCAGCCTAGCAGTTCGAAAGCACATCAAAGTGCAAGTAGATAAATAGGTACTGCTCCGGCGGGAAGGTAAATGACATTTCCGTGCGCTGCTCTGGTTCGCCAGAAGCAGCTGTACGCCGGCTCCCTCGGCCAATAAAGCGAGATGAGCGCCACAACCCCAGAGTCAGTCACGACTGGACTTAATGGTCAGGGGTCCCTTTACTTTTACCTTTACCAAGCCTTCACTTCCCAAAGAAATATGCAGACCAAAGTATGGATCTCCTTCGAAATACACATTTCTCTGAATTTTGTAATGCAGTTCTCCAGCCAAAGAATATGTTACAAAATAATAATGCATATTTTAGTAGAAGCGATCACATTCAAAATTGAATGCATCCAGGAATATATTTATTACAGGGAAACTGCTTACAAAAATTCCTATACTAGGCAAAATTGCATAACAATATGTGTGTGTGGAGAAATGTTCATGAAAATTCATACAAATTTTCATGAAGACTTTTATAATTTACATTTTTAAAATCTATGCAGGAATAGGGCAAACCAAATTTAAGACTGGAAAAATAAGAAATGGAAAGAAACTGAAATTGCCAGATTTCTTCATAACCAAGCGTGGTCCGTGATATGAACTCAGTGTATTTCTCTTAGACCTCTTAACAAAGTTGTCAAAGAGAACAACAACTACCAGACTTTCAGAAGACATCTGAAGGCAGCCTTGTTTAGGGAAGCTTTTAATATTTGATGTATTATAGTATTATAATATTTTTTTGGAAGCCGCCCAGAGTGGCTGGGGAAGCCCAGCCAGATGGGCGGGGTATAAATAAAAAATTATTATTATTATTATTATTATTATTATTATTATTATTATTAACAGTCAATATGTGTCTACTCAAAAGTAATCTCCATTGAATTAAATTAAATTAAACAGAACTTGTTCCTCAGTAAATTTGCAGTCAAAGATATTCAGGCTTACAGTAGCTCTAGTAATGTTAAAACATAGGCCCATTAACTTCAATGGATCTGCTAAGAGTAGAATTTAGTTCAACACAACCTAAAGACTTTTAAATGTGCTTGAATGCATTTCTCCTATGTCTTTTAACAAATTGGTATTGATTATATATCTTTTAACATATTGGTATTGGTTATGTTCATTACTCATTACTCTACATTGCAAAGCAGATACTTAACAGATCTGTCTAGGCAGCTTACTGGAGAAAGAAACTGCCCTGATGATTTTAGCAGTCTGTTTCTGCAGAATCCAATCTTGAGACCATAAAACTACAGGACTGGAAAGGACCTTAAAAAACCCTTTTAGCCTAAGCTGAAACACATTACACTACTAAATGAATGGATTGTGTTTTTCAAAAGGCAGGGATTAATATCTGCCAGTGCTCTTGCAAACATGCTGGAAGATAGAAGCAGGCTTATTTCTTAGTAACAATTGTATTATATCTCCGCAAAGAGTTAGGGACTTACACTGCAATCTTGAGCATCGGAAGTAAGTCTTATTGCATTCAATAGAACTTACAGCTAGATAAGAGTCCATCCTTGCTTTTTAATAAAATTAAGGTTAAGCATTTAGCATGATGGATATTTCTGTGGCTGCAGTCCTGACCATCACACCTGGAATTTCACTTGGAAAAGCACTGAGTTGGGATTTGAATTTAGATATTGGTGGGTTAAAATACTGTCCAATAGACCTCCACAGCTCTAGACTTGTTAGAAATTACAGTGAATTCCCCCTTATTTTATTTGAAGCATTCTTACTCTACTTTAAAGCCTTCTAGAGCAATTGACAAATCATCATCATCATCATCAAACGTCAGGCATTTCTACTTAACGAAAACACCATTCATCTTTCATAGGTTAATATGGCCTCACAGATTCCCTGGTATGAGAAACTAGCGGAGCTGAAAATTCCTTGGAAGTGCGGCCTAGACTCCGATTCCCATGTGGCAGCTATACAAAATATGAGTTTTAAAGTCAAAAGTGGGCGGATGCTGGCTCTCATAGAGAGCTCTGGTAAGAATTAAATCCCTTTTTAAACTGCTCAGTCTCAGCATTTGTTTGCTATATTTTCAAAGACAATAAAAGAAGGGTGGCCCTACTATTGAGCAGAGTGAGGCAGCTACCTCAGATGGAGGACAGACAGCCCGTAAGGCAGCCTGGGGTCTTCAAGTTCAGTGGAGAACACTTCCCATTACCACTGTCAAAGTAAGATTCAGCTGCCGCCAGTCTAACTACCTTCTGTACAAATAATTTAGATTTGAACAGATCAGAAAATGTGATGAAATTCACATGGCTGTCGTAACCAGACAGGCCCCCAGATTGATATATGCTTTGGGGTGAAGAACCTGAAGCAACTGTTCTCCCGTAGCTACTTAACATCTGGACCTGTTATATTTGCAGCTTGCGGAAAGACGTCTTTGTTTGACGTGATTACCTGCAGGGACCACGGAGGCAAAATTACGTCAGGTGAAATCTTGATAAATGGAAAACCCTGCACTCGCCAGCTGGCAAAGAAATGCATTGCCCACGTACGGCAAGACGACAGACTGCTACCCAACCTGACAGTCAGAGAAACACTATTGTTCATTGCAAAATTGCGTCTCCCCAAGATGTTTTCAGATTCACAAAGAGAAAAAAGGGTAATTAGAATGAAAATTAAGTTGTCAAGAATGTATTTAATAACATTAGCTAAGTGGCTGTATGAGTTGTTTGGATAAAGAAAAGCTAATCTGAATGTGATTATTCATCTTCTTTTCTTCAATCAATGATAGAGCATGTTTTACCTAATATCTCCTCTTTGTGGATGGCTTGCAATTTTACTTTGTTTTGTGCTCTTTGATGGAAAAGTATGAATTGGCACATTGTCATGCCAAGTGCTTGTCTAACTCTAGAGAGGCATAGATGGGAAAAGAAATGCCTTGATAGAAAAGTCGATTCTTTAAAATGCAAATGGCTACTGACTGTGTGGGGTAGAGGGCAGGATCGGCCCTAGCAATGTTGGTGCCTGAGGCAAAAATTCCAAGCTTGCTTCCACACTACAGTCCTTCAGTGCTGCAGAGTCATTGCTTCTCAATTACCTGGAAACAAAGGGCAACATACAACGTAGTGCCAAGATGAACACTCCGTTAGTGCAAGGATTTATCCTTGTGCAACGTAGCATTCTCTCCTGTGCCTCCCAATCTGTTCTGTAGTTCCCTCCAACCTTCTCCAGAAGATTTGGGGACTCTGCAGGAGAGCAGGGAGGAAATCCCATTGCACCCTTGTGCTAGTGCAACTAATCAGTCCAATACAGCCCCAAATTACAAGCAGAAGGAAAGCAATGCTGAACTAAAGGCCCGTCTAGTTCAGCTTCCTGTTTCCCAGAGTGGTCAAGCAGATCCTTCTGAGAACTCTGTAAGCAGGACATGATGGAGATAATATTCAGGAGGCATCTTTCCAAAATTAAAGCGGTGTTTCTGCACAGAACTTTATATAAGCCAGAAGCAAGCAGCTCACTAGGTGGTAGCTAGCTACTACGCTAGCTTCCCAGGAGGTGGGTCGTTCTTGCTTACTGGGAGGGAGAGGCAAGGCAGTGGAAAGGTCAGCGCAGTGCAAACACACTGGTAGGAATGCTGGATTTAGTTATCACGGTGCATTTGCACTGTGTCAACCACCGTACCCTTTCTCGGCAAGCCACTGCTGAGTATAGCATTGTATTCTACAGCTAGGGCTTTTTTTCAGCTAGGTACTTCTTTTCTTTACTGAGGTTCCTGCTTGCACCTTAAAAGGTAACACATAGGGCTTTTTTCAGACAGAACTTGCCAGAACACAGTTCCGGCACCTCTCAGGTGGGCACTGTAACCATTATAAAAGAACAATGGAGGCGTTCATAGTGAGTTCCAGCACCACTTTTTCTAGAAAAACAGCCGTCTATGTACAGCAATGCCCGTTCCATGGACAAGATCCTTCTATAACAGGCACCCCCAAACTTGGCCCTCCAGATGTTTGGGGACTACAATTCCCATCATCCCTGACCACTGGTGCTGTTAGCTAGGGATGATGGGAGTTGTAGTCCCAAAACATCTGGAGGGCCGAGTTTGGGGGTGTCTGTTCTATGATGTTTATTTGCAAATGGCATTCCACAGTACTGCTATGAACACTGTCCTCTCATTAATTCTTCAGGTAGAAGACGTTATAGCAGAACTGAGATTGCGGCAATGTGCGAACACAATTGTAGGGAACGAATACATCCGTGGTGTTTCTGGCGGGGAGAGAAGACGAGTGAGCATTGGGGTCCAACTGTTGTGGAATCCTGGTAAGAACATCCAAAAGCATCTCTGCTGTGCTTCTTTCCCAGGGCTGTGCTTTGGGTGTTGAATAAAGGAGGGTGCTGACATAGCTGTGGGTGAATATGGGTGGCTACCTGCCCCACAATGTTCTCTCTTAGCTTTCAAGTGTATGACTCACATAAGGAACTGTAGCATCTGGCCGCAAAGACATTTTACTGTGTCTTTGTTACTCTGAATTTTCAGATACCTGCAGGGGCAAGGGAAATGAGTAGCTCTACAAATGGTCCTTGATTTTCAGGTGGGCACATCATAAAGTTGTTGGTGGCCAGAAATACCTGTTCACCAGTGTTTTATCCAGGCAACTGGAATGAGTGCATGTGTTTAATTTCCAGTGGGGTGAGGGCCTTGGCAGTGGTGGAGCTTCATGCTCCAGCACCGGGGGGGGGGGCTGGTGCGCATTCCAGGGGCAGGGCGTGCCACCTGCAGGGGTGTGGTGTCCAGCGCGGGAGGGGGGTATCAGTGATGGCCCCCCACCGGGATCACCCTGCTGGGGTGGTGCGCTCCCCCCGCACTCCTCTTCCTCTGCCAGTTGGCCTAGGAGGCTTGCGCCCATGCCCTGGCTGAATGTGGGATCAGGGTGCATAGCACCACAAGAAAAAGATGCTTCACAGCTATGACCATTTTCTTAGGTTTAGATTATGTTTGCACAGAAGAGAGCAAGCTTCCCTCTTCAAACCTTTGTCCCAACACAAGAGGGGTGGGGCAACTGAGGATGTGATGACAGCAAGCAGGGCCCCCATTCTGCCCCCTCTCTGGACTGTAATCTCATGTTGGTAGAGCATGAGACTCTTGATCTCAGGGTTGTGGGTTTGAGACCCACGTTGGGCCAAAGATTCTTGCATTGCATTGCAGGGCGTTGGACTAGATAGGATCCCTTCTAACTCTACTATTCTATGGTTCTAAAGGGTAAAGGGACCCCTGACCATTAGGTCCAGTCGTGGCCGACTCTGGGGTTGCAGCGCTCATCTCGCTTTATTGGCCAAGGGAGCAGGCGTACAGCTTCCAGGTCATGTGGCCATCATGACTAAGCCGCTTCTGGCGAACCAGAGCAGTGCACAGAAATGCCGTTTACCTTCCCGCCGGAGCGGTACCTATTTATCTACTTGCACTTTGACGTGCTTTTGAACTGCTAGGTTGGCAGGAGCTGGGACCGAACAATGGGAGCTCACCCAGTCACGGGGATTCGAACCGCTGACCTTCTGATTGGCAAGCCCTAGGCTCTGTGGTTTAGACCACAGCGCCACCCACGTCCCTATGAATGCCTAAATATTGTGTGTGTCGTATGCATTTCAGGCATAATCTTTTGCTTTCCAGACGTTGTTGGATTACAACTCCCATTGCTTCCTCTCAGCTCCCGCCAGGATGGCCAATGATTAGGGATGATGGGAATTGTTGTCCAGCAACCTCAGGAGGGCAAGCAGTTGACAAAACTTCTGTTTTTCCTCATTAATACATTAACTCATTCATCATTAATTTGTCTCTGAAAAATAATCTGCCTGGATAAATTGCTGGAATAGGCCACCAAGCTATGTAAAAACATATTTAGGATGAAGGTGAAAGCTACCAACCTAATCAGATACATACAGAACCCACTGCAATTAACTTTCCTTCCTCTTTGGCAGGAATCTTGATTCTCAATGATCCCACAGCTGGGCTGGACAGCTTTACTGCCCACAACCTAGTAATACTGCTGTCTAGGCTAGCAAGAGGAAATAGATTAGTTCTTCTGTCAGTTCACCAGCCAAGATCGGATATCTTCCAGCTTTTTGATTTGGTTCTCTTGATGACATCCGGACTCACAGTCTACTCTGGTGCCGCCCAAGACATGGTCCAATACTTCACACAAATGGGATATCCTTGTCCAACATACAGCAATCCTGCAGATTTCTATGGTTGGTACAATAAGTGCTTCTGGGAAAGTTATGATTTGTTTAAACTGAGGGTTTGCAGGTAGCCAGTGATGATCAGATTATGTTGTCTGATTAGGAGCTAATGACTAGAAAACTCTCCCCTCTACCTTTGGAAGTGGCAATGGGAAAGGCAGAAAAACAATACCAAAGTTTGATTTGGGGGCAGCCCTAGTGCCAGCAATAGGCCAGATCGGGTACTGGCCAAGGAGCCCAGAAGTTTAGAAAGGCCCATCACTGTCCCAAAGCAAGATGCTTTTCAGTGGCAGCCGGCTGTACCATTTGAATGGGAGCCAAGGTCAGTTCTCATCTACTATGTTCATCTGCCATTTTAAGTTACCCTCCCCCAACAAAAAAACCCACCTCTACAACCTGTTTTCCAATATCTATAATCCAGGTAGACCTATAGACTTATAGTTCCCCTGTGCCACCACAAGCAGAATTTGGCCTGCCCTGGTTGGGGGGGTGGGGCTGGGAAGGTGGAGGCTCATAGCTGGCATCATACAAAGGACCCCCTGAAGTTTGACACCAGACCAGTTTGGAAGACAGAGACAGATAGAGACAGAAGGACAAGTTGTTTAAAAGGGATGCAGTTATGCAATGCAACAACCACTCTCTTAGAGCAGGCCTAGGCAAACTCCAGCCCTCCAGATGTTTGGGACTACAATTCCCATCATTCCTAGCTAACAGGACCAGTTGTCAGGGATGGTGGGAATTGTAGTCCCAAACATCTGGAGGGCCGGAGTTTGCTTATGCCTGTTTTAGAGAAGGGTTAACAGTGGTGCTCTAGCCCCAATAATCTGCTTGTTTAGTTATAGAGAAAACAAACACCACATTTTAAAGAAGGTTACAGATAGGTAGCCGTGTTGGTCTGCCATAATCAAAACAAAAAAAATTTTTTCCTTCCAGTAGCACCTTAAAGACCAACTAAGTTAGTTCTTGGTATGAGCTATCGTGTGCATGCACACTTCTTCAGATGGTCAGATGGTCTGAAGAAGTGTGCATGCACACGATAGCTCATACCAAGAACTAACTTAGTTGGTCTTTAAGGTGCTACTGGAAGGAAATTTTTTTTTTTTGTTAAAGAAGGATTAGAGTAAACTACTAGTAGACCACTAGTAGATTACAATCCCCATCATCCCTACTTGTCATATATTGGCTGAGGCTGATGGGAGCTGTAGTCTATAGCATCTGCCAAAGAACTACATTGGCTACCACTGGGTTAAACATTACAAAAAAATTCATGATGGCCTCTTCAAGGGTGGAACAGACTGCAAGAGAAGCTGGCAGCCTCTCCTTTGTCAGAGTTTACTAAAAGACAAACAATAAGTTCTTTAAATACTTTATTAGTAGCAGGAGAGCAGCTGGGGAGGCTGTTAGACCCTTGGATGACAAGGCAGTCTAATGTATGCTAAAGGAGGACAAGGAGATTGTAGAGAAGCTGGATGAATTATTTGCATCAGTCTCCACAGCAGAAGGGAGTAAGCGTCCAAATACCAGGTGTTGGAAATCACAGGAGCAGAGAAAGCTCTTGAGCTCAGGTCCCATTTGCAGGCTTCCCATATACATCTGGGTGGCAACTGTGAGAACAGGATTTGATGGACCACTGGCTTGATCCAGCAGGATCTTAGTGTTTCTGGATGGTCACCTATCAGGGATGCCGTTATCTGTGGGCACTTCATTAGACGCATGAAGTGCAATCCTAAATTGACAGGCAGGGAATTTAAACAGAATTGGAAGATAGGATTCAATTACCTCTGAAAAGATAAACATAAATTCAGATACGAAGCTGAAAACACCGAACAGCATGTGTGGGTTATATGATCTTACTCAGGATCCTGTCTTACAGTTGATTTGATCAGCATCGAGAGGCAGAGTGAAGAAAAGGAGATGGAAAGCAAGCAAAGGGCTCGCTCACTTGCTGCCATGTTTCATGAAAACATTAAAAACGTGGATGACCGCTTATGGAAAAGCAAACCAAGAGACAACATGGTCACTGTTTCTGCACAGAGGTAAAAACAAGAGCCGTTAAGAGCTTTGATGGCAGTATAACAAGGCAGTATATAAAGAAATTGGTTTCAGAATAAACCCATCTCCCGTTTCTGTCCATTTTTGACAGCTCTACTACGTTCATTTTGGAGGAGAAAATTACTGTGAACTCTCATTCGGCCGATCAGTTGCCTGGGTGGTTACAGCAGTTCACTGTTTTGCTAAGGTAATGTTGTTTCAAGCCTGGTAAGATTGCAAATATCAGACTGGATTATTATTATTATTATTATTATTATTATTATTATTATTAATTCAATTTATACACTGCCCTATACCCGGAGGTCTCAGGGCAGTTCACAACAAGACCACAACATATAAAATCAAACCAAAAGCAATAACCCAATAACCTCCAAAAAAAGCCACATTCTAAAAGGGTGTTGGATGTCAATAAGATCAACCAAAGGCCTGGTTAAAAAGGAACACTTTTGCCTGGCCCCTAAAGGTGTATAATGAAGGTGCCAGGTGAACTTCCCTGGGAAGAGCATTCCATAGACAGGGAGCCACTGCAGAGAAGGCCCTTTCTAGTTGGTATACCTATTTAATTCCTGCACTGTATCAGTATCAGACATGAACATCTAACATGGTTAATGTACACTTCCTCCAAGATTGATGGCATTGTTAGTTATGGATATGGATGAATCGTCCTCACCTTGTGTCCTAGGGCCAAGATCATAGGGATCTGGTTGGTTGCAGCAGCTAGAAATACAGGTGGAGTCTATTTAGGTCCAAAAGCACAAACTTAACCTATTAATCATGCTGTCAGACAGCAGAGGCCTCCCCAAGGCATCTAAGGTGGGCATCATTCATTGTGGTAGCCGTAGATATGTTCTCCATCCTGAAGTGAGGAGATAATTTAGGCTCAGAGTTGATAATGTTATTTCTTTTTGTAGCCGCCAGATCTCCAATGATTTCCGAGATCTCTCAGCATTGCTGATCCGTGGATTTGAGACTCTTCTAATGTCGTTGTTAATGGGATTCCTATATTATGGTCATGAGAAAAATCTGTCTATTCCGGATGTATCGGCACTTCTGTTTATGCTAGGAGCTCTGATTCCTTACCTTGTGGTTGTTGAAACTGTAACAAAATGTAAGTTTTACAGCGTTAAGAGTTTTAGAAGGTTTTTTTTTTAAGGTTTTAATTTTTTTAAAAAAGACATTTGAAAAAGAAGTTTTTAAGAGGTTTTAAAAATTCAGAAAGCAATAGCAATGTTAATAAATAAATAAAAATGGCAGCCTGCCATTCTAACAAGAAACACAATGGTTTATTTCTGCTTTCTGCTATAGGCCATTCTGAAAAAGCTGTACTGTATCAGGATTTTGAGGATGGGCTGTATCCTGTTAGCCCATATTTCTCCGCCAAGGTAATTGGCTTCCATTGTAGCAAGATGGCTTCCAATCCCCTCTGATCTCTTGGAAATGCTTCTGGGACATAGGGAGCCATGGACCACCATTTGAGAAGCACTGAACTATTAACTCTAGGAAAGATGATGATTAATTGTAGAATGAAAGCCAGTAATGGGTTGATGTTGTGCTGTAAGGACAGTGTTTTGTTTTGTTTTGTTAATGTTTTGTTAGTGTCCCAAAGAAGAGTCCCAAAATGCAAGCAGCTGTGCTGATCCATATAACTAAATATATAAATGCAGCCCCCTCCTGCCCCCACCGCTTGAAAGAGCAGCATTATGTAGGATAATACCCAGTTAATTAAGATCAGGGGACAGTCACAGAAAAAGGTGCATATAGAATCAATTCACATTGTAAAACACCTTGAGCTTTAACAAATGATCTTTAGCCAGCTGAAATGCAGCTTTTAAACAGTATTGCAATATATGTCTTACCAGTACTATTTTTCTAGAAAAAGAGGTGCCGGAACTCACCATGAACACCTCCCTTGTTCTCTTATAATGGCAATGGCAGACACCTGAGAGGTGCCGGAACTGCGTTCTGGCAAGTTCTGTCTGAAAAAAGCCCTGTGTGTTACCTTTTAAGGTGCAAGCAGGAACCTCAGCAAAGAAAAGAAGTACCTAGCCCTCGCTTAATTTTCCCCCTCTGTCTCTGATTTCTCCTTTGCTGATCTGTTCCAAACAAAAAGAAACAACAGAAGTCTCTTGACCAGCTCATACACTTGCCACATGGAAAATCTACCCATTATCCTGGCACCACCCTGGCAGATGATGGCAATGCTCCTGATCTGAAAAAAGTAAAATGCCAGGACCTCTCTTCCATGTGTTCCCCCTCCATTGTCCCATCAAAATCCAGCATTAGAAAGTTAGAGAAGCAATATTTATGTCACAATATTTTTTTTTGGCCTCATATATGGAATAAATTGGTGGGTGTTCCCCTCAAGGTCAATGGTGTTTCCTTTCTCAAACAGGTTTTAGGAGAACTTCCAGAACAGTTCTTCCTAATGATAGTTTATGGGGTTCCTACCTACTGGCTAGCAAACCTCCGTCCCGAACTGGAATGTTTCTTCCTTATGCTGCTGCTGCTTATGCTAGTCACTTTCTGCGCTCGGACCATGACAATGTGGATGTCTGCAATGCTGCCAACATTTCATATCTCGGCCTTCATTGCCAATATTCTGTACACAATGTTTATGATGAGCGGAGGCTTCTTCATAAGCTTGGAAAACCTGTGGACAGGTAAGCTGGAAACACCAGGCAGCTGACAAGCAGAAAGCTACATGCACAGGAGCAGAGGAAGCAATGGAATGCCATATTTCACGGGTGGAAAACCATTTAAGCATTTATACGACTTTCCGTAGATATCTGAAGGCAGGCCTGTATCAGGAAGCTTTCTGGTGTTCCATTATCTTTTATATTCTGTTGGCAGCCACCCAGAGTGACCGGGACAAAAGATGGATGGGGTATAAGTAATAAATTAATATTTATCTCTTCTGGACAACTTTCTGGGGGTCACATGCTATCATACCCATCAACTGCACCGTAAAAAACGGGACATCCTGTTTTTCCTGCGAGAGCATGGCAGCCATTTTGGGCACCACGCTCTTGTGCAATTTCGGGCAAAGATCTTGCTTCTTTGGGTCCACGATCTGTGTTGAATTAGGCTCCCTTTGCTTCCCTCTTTTTCCAGTTCCAACTTGGATTTCCAAAGTATCTTTTGTCAGGTGGAGTTTTGAAGGAGTAATGCAAGTTCAATTTAGAGGACGCACTTACCCAATGACTTTTGGCAATATCACCTATCCAGTTCCTGGAAAACTAGTAAGTCACTTCTTTCTAGGTAACATTTCTCATGAATATAGCTATTCAAATATTATGCGCACGAGTTAATCACAATTTTGGGTTAGTGTTGCACACACCCACAACTTACATGCATTTAACTTGTGCACATTCAGCTTCATGCATGTTGCAAAAAAAGAAATTTAAAAGGGTGGAAAGGGGACACAGTTCCAGGAGAAATGACTTTGGCAATTCCCACCTGCCATTGAACTCAATGGGTTCTGGGGTTCTGACTATACGGTAAGTCTGCTACTTGCACAAGGGTTCGGTTCTGGGAACTGTGCCCCAAAGCAAAAACACATAAAGACAGGAGGGCCCCCTAAAAAAACCAAACTGCTCCTCTCATTCTCAAACCACCTCCATTTGCTCAGATCACCTTCCCCTTGCTCTCAGACCACTTTGCTTGCTCTCCGTGCTCTTGTCAGTCCCTATCTCACTCTCCAACTCTCTGACAACGCCCAAATGCTCTCCCAGGGTGAGTGCAATGGCTGATGGGATTGCCAACTCTTGTTTCCCACCCTTCTGCCGCTGTCTGACATTTTTCCCCCATTGCGTATTTTGATTTCCCCCACATTTCTCCAGATTATTTATTTATTTATTGACCACGTAAGGTTGCAATCACATAAGAAAAAATGAGCATAAGTTGCAGGCTTACTGTACACAATTTTGGCTTTAGGTCTGACCCCTGGAACGTAACCCCTGTGCAGGTTGTAGACTTGCTGTACACAGACACACACACAGAGGACTCTGGATTTGTACCTTTTATATTTATTTATTTCATTTTATTATATTTTTATTGATTTTCCAATATCGATCCAATAGCAGCCTCATTATAGCAATACCAATTTTATCCAATTAATACAATTATTAATGCCGATTGTTTTATTGATTTTAAACTATGAAACACCAAGAGGCCTCTGTTGATAAGCCAGTATGGAATTGCCTAATGAAAGGCAATTAGTCTTACTGAGCACTAGGGGACGTTCATCTTTCTACAACACCCTACAATTCTAAACAGATGCATCTGGGCACAAGTCCCCCTGACTATAGGTTGGTGGCAAGAATGCAGCTTCAGAGGAGCTCCACTCCGTGGCCATTCAAGAGGACTGCAAAGGAACTGCCTCTCAGCACCCATCAGCTGCTAGGCACTGACAGTGTTTCCCCAAAGAAGCTGGCTCTGGTTGCTGAGAAGAAGCCCCTTTGAGGTCCGTTTCTGCTCCCTCTCAGCATCGAACCCGTAGCGCTTTTGAAAAAGTGCTGCCAGCACCCACCAGCTGATTGGCTCTGGTCGTGCCCCTTTGAAGTTGCACACTCTCACTGACCATCATCTGATCGGTGCTGAGAACAGTCAATTCAGCTGCACAGGAGTTTTGCAGGAGGGGATATTTTTTGGAGGGGGGGGGTGCAAGGTCATGGCACCTTCCCTCAATTCACAATATGTACAGTGGTACCAAACTGCGGGAGGCAGCGGAAGACAGGAGTGCCTGGCGTTCTCTGGTCGATGGGGTCACGAAGAGTTGGACACGACTAAACGACTAAACAGCAACAACAGTGGTACCTCGGTTTTCAAATGCCTCCGTTGACAAACATTTTGGTTTTCAAACGTCATAAACCTGGAAGTAAATGCTTCGGTTTTTGAACATGCCTCGGAAGTTGAACATGTTTCACGGCTTCCGCTGAGTGTAAGATCCTGAGGCCTAGCTTTCGGCTGTTGAGTTTTCGGTTTTCAAATGTTTCAGAACTCAAACGGTCTTCCAGAATGAATTATATTCGGAAACCAAGGTACCACTGTATATGTATATATGTTTGTGTGTAAGCTATAGTATTTCTTTAAATTATCTGATAAAGGCTTCCATTCTTCAACAAAACAATCATCACCAAGTTCTCTTATTTTAGCTGTTAACGTTGCTGATTCAACATAGTCCATCAGTTTGGTTATCCATTCTTCTTTGGTGGGAACTTCTTCATCTTTCCATTTCTGAGTGTAAAGAATACAATATATATTCCTAGCAAGCCCCATTCACACAACCGAGACTCTTCAGTCATGGCTGGCAGCTGGGGTGTGGGTAACTTTCAACTTGGAGCCTCTAGCTATTTTTCTTTAATCTCCTGTGCCTGCTCGTGTTTTGTTGTGGCTGCGATTGTCAAACGAGGGATGATGGGGAAAATTTGGAGGGATGGTTGTTTTGTTAAAGAAGGAATAATTCCCTTCTACACACCTCAGCTGTGAATTTGCTGGAAAACAATGTTTAGAAATTGCACTGCACCACCTCTCAAATGATGCTCATGCACTCATCAAGAGAGTTGTCACAGTTCTTGCAATGACAGACAGTCGTAACTGAAGAGCCTCTTATCTGAACTTTATAGATAGCTTCCGCAAACCGTGGACACAAAGAGAAACAAGAGCAATGTCAAAAGGAGAATGGGTTTGCTTCTTTCCTGGAATGTATATGGAAGAAATTTTAAAACAGGATGGGGCAGCATTTAATTCAGTAGTTACTGGGGCCTATTGAGACTGGTAGGGCGTAAGGCAGGAGGCCAACAGTGGATGGCGCCAGAGCAAAGACAACTAATTCTCCTTTTCTCCACATCCTCCTCCCTGCTGAGTTCTACAAGTACCAAAGAGCAAAGGTGTTTATACCAGCTTATACCAACTCAGACCATTGATCCATCTAGCTCAGTGTTGTCTATGCTGCCTTATAGAAGCTCTCCAAAATTTTCGACCGGGGACAAATCTGGAGACTGGACCTGAGATCTTCTATATGCAAAGCAGATGCTCCACCACTGAGCTGTAATACAGACATACTCCTCTCAGAACAAATAATGGTTTCATCTTCAGATCTACTGTTTCGCTCGCATGCACATTTAGACATTTAATTAATTGATTGAAACTCACTTATGAGTAAACAATTACAATTTATTTAACTGGAATTCAAACTGGTTGATTTAATTGGAATTTGATTGACTTACAGGTACTCCAGTCACTGGATTTAGACCTCCAGCCCCACTACGCAATTTACCTCATCTTGGTCAGTATTTCCACCACCTTCTTGGTTTTATACTACTTATCTCTCCGGTTCATCAAGCAGAAATCAAACCAGGACTGGCAATAATAACATGACATCATTGATCACGGTGGCAGGAGTCAAAGCAGGAGAGAGAGCGTTCGCACGGGTCCATATTAAAAGCCAGATCTAACTCTTGCAATAAAGGCAACACTTAAAATGGTCCACAAACTCTTGTTTGTGTTTATTAAAACGCTGCAAATATTATTATTTTTGCCTTAATTGGTCTCAGCAGTGCAGTGATTTGGATAAGCCACCAGATGGCAGCAAAATACAGCGGGTTAAAATGCTGAATTTATGTCCCTGCCACATTCTTCTTGTAGCAGGGAATGAAGGAAGCCAGTTGTTGAGTCAAGTCTTCAGGACTAGATGACATAGATAGTTGTGTCACTGGTAAGATCTGTGTGGTTTACATATAGAAGCATTTTTTTCAGAGAATGGGGTGCTATTCTAAATGCTTCTCAATAAGTCACAAAGAAATACATCTCTTATCTTTAAACTCTGACACCTCCAGATATTAGACAACAGCTCCCATCCTTCTATGATGCCTTTGGGCTGATGTGCGTTGGAATCAAGCTCTGGAGGCTTAGAGGCCTAGTCACATCTGCCCTATATAAATCAACTGTGTCAAAGGATGCCAATATAAGATCTAATCAATAATCCTTATTTGTATTTCTTTTGGATAACATGGAGAATTGAGCAGACCCTTTCTAGGAAGAGTTACAGTGCAACCAAAAATGCTTTGTTCGTAGCAGATTATTTTTTATTTGAAGAGAACCTCAGGGTGTAAACTGAATTTCTGTTGCCTTTTGGAACCCAACTTTTGTTGTTGTTTTTAATGCAGGCTTTGCCAATCTATCGTTTTAATATAGCTTTCAGCAACCTGGTGCCCTCGAGGTGTTTTGTGCTGGCTGGAGCTGACGGGCAGCCCAAAATGTCTCAGAGCACCATATGCAAAGCCTGGTTTAATGTCTTTATGATATAATTATTTTGAGCAATTCACAGCACAGTCGGAGACATGTCTACTCAGAAGTAAGTCCCACTGAGTTCAGTGGGGCTTACTCCTAGGTAAGTGGGTACAGGATTGTATCCTTAGTAAGGGATGGGATATCATGCAATAAAAAAGGATTCTCCTCAACCCCCTCTCCGCCCACCATCAAGAAGTACTTTACCACAGTGTTTTTCTATTAGACCATCACTCAAATTCTGCTGGAAAACTGGGAGCAGACTGGATAAGCCCTGACCTTACATTAAAGTCATGCTTTAACCCAAAACTTTTCAAAAGTACATCACCAGGTGCTATAGAAGAAACTGGGAAGTGCCCCATATATTAACTTTTTTTAAAAAGCAACTCAGCCCTTACAATTGATATGTCTTTTTAGAAAGCATTGATATATTATGTTGTTTGCTTATTGTTAACGCACACAAATATCACATTGTTGACAACACAGAAAGCCCATTGTTAAAAATAATTGTAGTCTATCACGTTTTTGAAAAGATCCATGAAATGAGATTCCGAAAGAAACAAGCAATATTCTCTGTTGTAAGTTTTTTTTAAAAAAATAAAAATAAAAACATTACATTTCGGTTCTGCGGTCGTGGTGCTAAGGACAATCCACAATACCAGAAAATCACCTGGGTCCCTATGCAGCAAGATGGATGTGCTCAGGGAGAAAGGATCTCAGCCACAGGGCAGATGCAGGTGCACATCTGGACCGGGGTGCTGATCCGAGTGCCGTCTTGATGGCTGGATGCACCACTTGATTCAGATAAGAGATTGGGGGTAGTGGAAGGGACTGTCCATTTGGTTTCCTAATAATAGAATTCATAGCACAAAATAATAGTTAAATAAGGGTTGGTTTAAACAAATTCCTGACATTTATATTTGCTAAGGTCCAATCCCAAATCTTGCATGTTTAGAACAAAGTCTTACTATTATTCTCAATTATTTATCTTTATATTTATTTGTCCTTTCCCCCCACACACTTCAAAAATGAACTCCAAGTGATTTACAAACACAAGGATTGAAAACAGACATAAAAGCACGAAAGAGGAAATCCGACACAACTTCACTGAAAGATAAGCAGAAAATTAAGATCCAAAGGCCTGAGTGAATAAAAATGTTTTCACTTAATGCCCAAAGATACATAGTGATGGAGCTAGGGTGCCTCTCTGGGGAGAGCATTCCACAACTAGGGAGCCACCACTGAGAAGGCCTGTCCTCATGTCACCACTACATGCAGCAGTGGGCCTCAGAGGACAGAACCAGATGAGGAATGCTTGCTGCCCCAACATGCTGAAAATCATATTATAGTAGTGTCGACAGACATTATGCTAATGGCTGCAGTATGTGTGTGTGTGTGTTTATTTAAAAAAATAAATCCATCTTTCAACCTTAAAAATTTACAAGTAGTAAACAGTATTTATCATCATCATCAAACCTTTATTGGCATCACATACAAACATTCAGAATAAATAGGCCAGAGCGATCTCGTTGCCATTTCAACAGTACAGTCATTTGCCAAAGGGAAGAAGAGGCGAGCAATCTATTTCATCTCTGTGGGTCTCCAGCAAGGGCAAGACCCTGTAGCATACTTCGGCGACAAAAAATCAAATAGAGGAACTTAGCTACTGTCTTGGTGAGCTCCTGGTCTCTCCCCTGTAATTAGAAGCGTATAACCTCTGTCTCTGGTTTCCATGTTGGAATACGTAGATGGTCTAGAAATTGTTGGCGGAGATCATTAAACAGTATTCCTAGCACCTACAGGTTAGAAGAAAATGAGCCAATTGAGTTTCCCTGGGGAGGATGCTCAACAGAGAGGACCTTATCACCAGTCATTGGCCACCTCACCTCAGACAACAAGGGTACCAAGAGCAGGTTAAATATTCGCAACCACGTGGCAAGGAGCGGTATTATATTTCATTTTCTAAAGTAGCCCTAGCATTTTAAATGGCAAAGTGACCTGCTATCAGGCATGGGATTTTCATAGTGTACATGGAGGTTGTCCACAGAGTTTGCCCTCTTCGTTTCAGTGAAGGAAGCAAATGATCCTGACATTTGTTTCATTTGATGCTTCGGACATTTAGCGCCTTTGGGGGAAAAAATGGAGAAAAGTTTATACCTCAGTTAAAACCATTCAGATAAGCAGAGGTGGAAATGTTTTGGTTTGTTTGTTTGAAAAATTTATGAACTAACCAGATTTTTTTTAGGCGTAAGCATAGAAGGACAGAGAGATGAAATCCTTTTATTGTGTGTGTGTGTTTTGGTGAGGGTACCCACATTTCTTCTAGGCAATGTTTCATTGAGAACCACCAGGTCTCAAGCCAAATTGGAAATCAGCTTAGGAATCATCCCTCCAGTGAATGGGCAACGGCTGAGGTAAGGGACTGAAGAGGAGGTTGAGATTCCTGCATTGCAGGGGGTTAGACTAAATGGCCCTTGGTGTCCCTTCCAACTCTACAATTCTTGGTGGCACATGCATACACAGCAGCGCATACTGAAGGGTGATGACCTTGTTCCTGCCTTCTGTAGCAGCCAAGCACAAGTGTGTGTGTATATGTGTGTGTGTATGAAAAGTGTGAACGGAAGTAAACTTCAATGATTTTGAGATTGTCTAAGTTTGATTTTTTCTTTTTAAAGAGAAAGTAGTAAAACCAGATTTTCTCAGTCTTTCATGGCGTCATTAAACTGTCAAGATAGTGGGCCATTTGATTCTTAATTATTCTTTTTATTTTATTTAAGACACTTTTAAAAAATGATTTATGCTTCTGCATAATGTTCTGTTGTGATTAGGATCTCTTTTCTAGTTCACTGTAGTATCCAGACTGTACATTGGCAACTTGGTTCTTTCTCTCGCATTCTTTCTTTCTTAAAACACACACACACACACACACACACACACACTTCAAGGACTAAATTCTAGGCTGACTCACTGTTGTGAATGCAGTGTGAGGCTCAACCCCCTTTTTTAAAAGGGGGGCACGTGTGGCGGGAGAGAAACAAAAGGGGGAAATGCAAAAGCCATATGGGACCACTCAGAATTCAAGGGGCAAAATATATCAGGATATGACATTATCATTTACTTCCTCCTTGAGAGCTTCCTTCCTTTTGTGAAACGAGTCAGGCAGCTGACATTGCTTAAACAGTCTTTTTAACGTTTCAAAATTCCACCCTCTAAATGTTCTGCAAAAGGGACTAAGCTGTGTGAATGTTTCAGAGGTGGTGTTATGACAAGAGGAGAGACGTACATACAATAGGACTCGGGGAGAGCAGAGCTACAACAGCTTTCTGGTACTTTAGAGCTGAGAACTCCTCACAGGAGGCGACCATGCACGCGCCGTTCCATTAAAAACATGTGTCAGGTCTCGTATTATCTCCCACTCTGTCCTTATGTGCACAGAAAGACCGAAGGATTGCTAGCGTACAGATGAGGAATCGGATGCATGCAAAAGCATCCCAATCTGTGTGCAGACTGTAAAAAGTAATATACCACAAACATGGAACGAACAGCACAATCCTGTACATGATGACTCAGAAGAAACTGCACTGTTTGCAGTGGGGTTTCATGTCCCTGGAAAAGATGAAATGGATGGAAATTCTCCCCATAGATGTGGTACCCCAGGCTAAAATGGCATATTACATCTTGGGGGAAACTGGAGGCAAAATGTTCTACTGAAGATGTGAGGGTTAACTGGTGCTGAAATAATGTTGAGGCTAACTAGGCATGCACCTGGTGAGTGCTTGGTTGGGAGAAGAGTGGGAGACTCATTTAAGCTGAACTTTTTAAGAAAAGGAAAATAATGATGTATATAATTTCTAGGTTACATTTATTTGTTTTAGCTTAAGGTGCTTACAAATTCATTTCTCTGCCCCAAAGCATGGAAATTGTAAGCTAATGCTCCAGCCTTAACTTTTGCATCACTGAAGCAATAAATACTTTCTACCATCTCAATGTTAAAGCTATGGTTTTCCCAGTAGTGATGTATGGAAGTGAGAGCTGGACCATAAAGAAGGCTGATCGCCGAAGAATTGATGCTTTTGAATTATGGTGCTGGAGAAGACTCTTGAGAGTCCCATGGACTGCAGGAAGAGCAAACCTATCCATTCTGAAGGAAATCAGCCCTGAGTGTTCACTGGGAGGACAAATCCTGAAGCTGAGGCTCCAATACTTTGGCCACCTCATGAGAAGAGAAGACTCCCTGGAAAAGACCCTGATGTTGGGAAAGATGGAGGGCACAAGGAGAAGGGGACGACAGAGGACGAGATGGTTGGACAGTGTTCTTGAAGCTACCAGCATGAGTTTGACCAAACTGCAGGAGGCAGTGGAAGTGCCTGGCCTGCTCTGGTCCATGAGGTCACAAAGAGTCAGACACGACTGAACAACTAAACAGCAACCATCTCAATTGTTGTGGTCACTCACACTTATATTTTCACCTGGTCCTTCAGCTGAATTTCTCTCTCTCCCCCCCCCCCATTACTACAAACAAATACATTTATGCCATGCTATTTAACAGCATAAAAGCTCCATCAACTTCAGCATTCTACTTCCAACAATAACCAGTCAAGATGGAGGGTTACATACGCTTCAGGTTACAGATTCCTCTAACCCAGAAATAGTACCTCGGGTTAAGAACTTTGCTTCAGAATGAGAACAGAAATCATGCTCCGGTGGCGCAGCGGCAGCAGGAGACCCGATTAGCTAAAGTGGTGCTTCAGGTTAAGTACAGTTTCAGGTTAAGAACGGACCTCCGGAATGAATTAAGTACTTAACCCGAGGTACCACTGTACACAAAATAAATATTGTATTTCCAAAGCAAGACAACAAGCAGCAACTGCTAAATATTCCAGTTTTAATTACATGTGAGTAAAATGGGGGCACATACAATAACTCTTCATACCAGGATAGTGAGCTGCAAAATGTGGGGGGAAGTATTTGGACAGAATGCTTATGCGTTCCATTTTCTGCATTTCTTTGTATAGAATATTCAGGCAAGAATATACAGCCGAACAAGAGAGAGCGCTTTGTGTTTGCTTCCACTTAATGGTTTCTTTGGCCTGTGTTCCGAAAGTCAGCTCGTGTTTCTATTTCAAGATGCATGAACTTCACTATATATTTATCTGAGCAAGTAAAAACACAATCTCCTCCAAGGGCAAGATTACTTGTGGATTATAGAACATTGACAGTTTCTTCATTCTGTGTGTCTAGAATACTTTCCATTCTCTCTTTTTTCCCCTCTCTCTGGGCCGTCATTCTCCATAAACATCAGAACAACTTGAACTTAATCATTAAAAAAAAACATTCACACAAACTCTTGTTTGGAGGTTTTGATCCTGTTGACTTTATGGTCCCATCAACAGGCATGAAGATGTGTGCGGGGAAAATAAATAAATTTATGTATGTAAAGCCCTCCCTATTTGTAGCTTGTGGTATTACACAAAGCACTAAAACACAGTTTTTAGTACCTGTACAATAAATTCTAGCTTTTGATGTCTGGAAATAAAGATGGTAATATCTATTTCCCATGTTTTGCTGGCACAGGGAGATGATATTTTCTATTATATTTGGTGGAGTACAGCCAGACACAGCCTTACATTCAAATTCATTAGGGCTTTCCAAAATAACCCTAATGATTTGGCTTTTGGAATCCCAAAGCTGAGCATGGTGGCTGTTTCCTAAGAGATGTATGCAGTATGATTGGCACCAAAAAGTCATGTCCATGTGGAAGCCAGATCATTTGTAAGGACCTGGTTAGATGAATCAGTGGTATCTCATAAAACATCTCCATGCCCTAAGCGAGCTGAGACATCAACACTGCCAGATTTAGTGGGGTTGGGCGGTTCTCCCTGAGGGGAGCGCAAAATATTAGTAATACTGAGATGAACCATGGAAAAAGTAACTGTGGAAATAGTGTGAAAATAAGAAATATGCTCCCTGCTCCCTGTTTCCATATATAGAAGCTGAATCTTCAAAACAGGTGACAGAACACTCAAGGCCCACCCCTGTACCTGAGAGAACGAGGCTAGCTTAGGGTGTAAAGGACAGGCCATGTGGAACCATCAGCTCTGTCTTCCAACAGAGAGAAACGAGTGGGGGGCTTTAGAGTAAGGTTACCAGACGTCCCTGTTTCCCAGGGACAGTCCCCGGATTTACAAATCAGTCGCCACACAAAATCCATTGAAGTTGAAAAGTGTCCCCGGATTCATTGAAAAAAATCTGGTAACCTTACTTTAGAGGAGACCCTGCTACCGCTGCTTCCCTGCCAATAGGGATGGGGGACAAATGCAATTCAATTCACATTCAAATGATCTAATCTGCACTTGCTGAAACCAATTGTGAACCAACTCATAGCCAGCCTTCTAAAGCTGCTCTTCTCTGAATTTTGCAATGCAGTTCTTCAGCCAAAGAATGTGTGCAAGAATCCATATACTCTGCTAAAGTGTGCAAAAAACCCCACACAGTTTGGTGAAAATAACAAATGTGCATTATATTGTGGAGGATTGCTTTGCAAAACTCTGTATATTGGGCAAAACTGTGCACACAAATGTGTATATCAGGATAGTTTGACACCAAGACACCGAAAAAATTTCAGGAGGACTTTAAGAAAAGAATTCTCAAACTGATGTAGAAATGTGGAAAACTGAATCGATGATTGGGGGAAAAAAAGGAAACAGAGGAAAATCAGAATTGGGTCCATTCCTATCTGGCACTTGAGATGGCCACCTCACTCCTGCCAGCCCTGAAAATCACACATAAGTACCATACAGTGACAGAAAAGGTAACAGAGCACATATTGTGAAGCAGAAGGTCTCTGCTAGTTGTGGTGGCTGGTGTCCATTGGAACTGGTAGGGCAGAGGGCAACGAATTCTAGTTTTGTCCCCATCATTCTGGCTGCTGAGTTCTACAAAGGCAACACTGAGATGGAGGAGGAGGAAGCTAATAAGCAGGACCAGCCTTGGGGCTCATTTTAAGTTGGAAGGCAGGCAGGTAGGCAGGTAGGTGGGGAGTAGCTCAGGTCAGACTGAGGTTGTTGGCACAGCGCTCCCTTTGCTCCCCTCCACTGGCAAGGGGACTTTGTGGCCTGGTGTCTAAAAAGAACTCCCTCCTGCATAAAGACAGCTTTTTGTTGTTGCTTTTAAGCAAGCTCATGGAGTTCCCCAGACCACCCACTGCTTGGGATGGCACGTCAAAGCGACTAAAAGTTGCCTCTCATTGTCTTTGTCCTGGATGTGAGGTTCCTGCTACAGTTTCATCCATACTGACTCTTATGGTTGCATGGTGGGCGAGAAGCAATAATGTGCGTGCATTTCTCTGACATGTGGCTTAAAAAAAAAAACAAAAAACCTGTGAGCCAAAGATGAACAACAACAGTTCATACCGAGTTAGCAACCATTAATTAAGGAGACAACGTTTAAAGCAGTGGGTTGAGATGTATTCCACTCCACCCCCCAGAAAAATGCTCCTTAACCCTTTCAGTGGTTTACAGCTGACTGCAAGGCAGCCGACGAAAATATATATCCCTTGCTTACAATGCAGCATAACTTTTGGAGCATTGGGGTGTCTGTGTTTTGAAATGGCAGCTGAGCTTGGTATTTTAATGTCGAGTGCTCTTGGCAATACTGAAAAGCTATTTATCCTTTGTTGATTCCCCACTAAATTCAGATCTTACATATTTACTACAAACTGCGGCTCAGCTTGAAGTGATTTGACTTGCACTTCTTTAGAGTACATGTCGAATTTCTTGTTCCTACTCTTGACAGGAAAGTGAGCTTTAATAGGTTTCAGGAGGAAAGGGGTCTGTATGGATGTGTGCGCCTGGAAGATTGACTCAACGTTACAAAAACACATTCGTTATATTGGTTTTTGCCTCATCTAACTTGGAAACCATTTCCTTCCTTCCTTAATTAATACTGGATGACTACCTTAAACATTTTTTTACGTAAGTATTTTGCTTGAATGAAAGTCGATTTCCTCTCATTCCTTCTCTTCTGTTTGCTTTTCCATAAATATTCTAGCAAATGAGTTTGTTGGCAGCTGAGTGCAGAGAATCGGCATAAATATTCAATCGGAGGAAAGCAATTCCAAGCATTATAGTCAACCAATAAGAAAAGGTGATCTATGGAAACGCCTTCAAATGTACAGCATGCATATTCAGATTTCATTGCTTAAGCAGGCTAAGGATTATTTGCAGAAAATATTTAATGAATTTTAAGTAAGATAGAATTGCCAAGAATGGCTATATTCACCTTCATGTTCAGAACTTTAATACTTGCGGTGCACTTAGCATTTCTCAGCCAAGAACAATTTCACAAGCGTTAAAATCAGTAAAAAGTCTCGCTTCAGCCATAAGGCAAAACCCATCCCCACATTAGCCAACCAGAGGTTCAACCATGCAAGTCAACCCACAAGAAGAGAAGAGATGTATAAAATCTTCTGTGATTCGATACAATAAGCACACAATAAAGGATGTGAAAGAGAAGGAGGAGAATTCAAGGAGCACTGATCCTAAAAACATTAAGACCAACGACAACAAAATATTTAAATATGTTGGTATTAGGAGCCGACCTAGGAAGGGAGATGGACCTTTGTGTGACAAAGGTGTGCTAAAGGAGGACAAGAAGATTGCAGAGAAGCCAAATTAATTATTTTCATATCTTTTCACAGTGGAAGATGTAACTCAGGGAGAAGCTGAAGTTGGGGCTGGGAAATTGGGGATTTGGAGATACTCATGGGACATCGAAGGACATCAAAGGGGTAGCAGACTGTACACAGGAACCAGAAGATGGAGACATCTCCAGAACCAGCGGAGCCCCTGGTTCCATGGATATTGCAGGCTCTGAGGCATCAGGAACAGTGGGAAGTGCCCTTCAGGAGAATGAGGCAGGCAAGGGAACACAGCCCAACTCACTAGTGGACCAGGTGAAGATGATGAGACTTGTTAGGTCTGGGAGGAGGTTGTGGTCACTCAGCTGGATTAGGCTCAGGGCAGGTGAGGATCATATGCTTTGTCAAGTGGAGAGGCACAGCTGCTCAGCTGGAGCAAACTCAAGTGCATCAAGCAAGATCGAGAAGGATACAAGGGAAACAGAATCTGCTCAACTTTCTCCATTGATGGATCACAGCTTGACTGCTTTGGGGATGCCGCTGGACCAGCGTGACTTCAGGACTTACCCCAGGTATTCCAAGCCTGGATCTTCTGCAGAAGTGGGAACCTGACCTTACAGATTGATTTTGAACCTTGCATGTTGTCTTGGACCTGAACTGGTATTTGACCATTTGGACTGTCTGTGTGTCCTATCAGGAATTATTTTGGGGTATGCTGAGATTGGAAGGGGCCACAACGGTCCTCTAGGCCTACTCCCTGTAAGGTAGGAGTCTTCTATACAACAACAAGAAGTATTATTATTATTATTATTATTATTATTATTATTATTATTATTTGTTGTTGTTGTTGTTGTTGTTGTTATTTTATATTTATACCCTGCCCATCTGGCTGGGTTTCCCCAGCCACTCTGGACGGCTTACAGTACATATAAAAACATAGTAAAACATCAGATTTAAAAAACTTCCCAATACATGGCCGTCTTTGGGTGTCTTCTAAAAGTTGTGTAGTTCTTTATCTTCTTGACATGTGATAGGAGGGCATTCCACAGAGATGGCGCCACTGCTGAGAAGGCCCTCTGCCTGGTTCCCTGTAACTTCACTTCTCGCTGTGAGGGAACCACTAGAAGGTCCTCAGAGGAGGACCTCAGTGTCCGGGCTGAGTGTGGAGATTGCTCCTTCAGGTACACCTGGCTGAGGCCGTTTAGGGCAACAATATTGATTGGGTACCTTTGATATTTTATAAGGAAAGGTAGGGTATGAAAGTAACAAATAAAACAAACAAATCAATAAAGGGGCTAGCACAAATGAGTGGGGTGGATTATTTCTGGCCACGTTATAGTTTCAGCATTGCAAGGAAAATCATACTTACTGGCCTTTGATCAGAAGAGCCCTGCTGGATTAGACCAAAGGTCCATCAAGTCTTACATCCTGTGCCCATAAGTGGCCAACCAGATGCCAATGGGAAGCTTGAAAGCAAGACATGAGCACAATAGCTCTCTATAGCTATTGTTCATGAGTAGCCAGTACTGAATCCCATCATTTATCTATACATTCTGTGAAGAAGTACTTCCGGAATCTTCCATAATACAGCTGCAGTGTATGACCCTGGGCTCCAATTTTAGGAAAGTGGAAGGAAAGACCTTGTCTTATTGACCTTCTACAAAACAGATGTAATTTTATCACTCCCCTTTCACATCTCCTCCTTATAGACCTTTTTTTTTGTAATTAAATAGAGCCAAAGTTTTGAAACCTTCCCTTGCAGAGGCACACAGTTCTCTCTATGGAATACCACAATGTTAATGAAAGTGAAAAATGA
Source organism: Podarcis filfolensis (assembly GCF_964270895.1). NCBI lineage: Eukaryota > Metazoa > Chordata > Lepidosauria > Squamata > Lacertidae > Podarcis > Podarcis filfolensis. Next base: position 100,902,273 of record NC_139606.1, read on the forward strand.
GTTAATTTTCCATGAGTCAGCATGTAACCCATTCTCCACAATGTTGCTGCAGGCACCTTATGGCTGTCTTATTGGTGCTGCTGGGCAGAACTGGCATGTAATGCTGGGTAGATTAGGGGCTCAGGTTACAGCATTCAGGGTGGGATAGAGAAGAGAATGTGGAGCACTTTGTGGAGAGGAATTGGAAATCTATGGAAGACTGAGGACTTTGTGAAGAGTTGCAGGACTTTTCAAGCCACTGAACTCAATACTTGAATTGTGCACTTTGGCACAGCAAGGATGTTGTAAGCAAAGAACCCTCTCTGGGCTCAGAGAGTGGAGGCTACTTGTAACATCTGTGAATAGTTTGTGTATAAAGAGTGTGTTTGGTAGGGTTGCCATATCTCCAAAAGTGAAAATCAGGACAGAGTTGTTGAGCATTTTTGAGTTTGGGAGCTTTTCTAAGGCATTTTCGGCATGATTTAACCCCTGATGCCAGTTTTCAAGGACGTCTGCACAATTTCTGAAAAAATAATCCAGGACGCCATTTTCAGAGGCGAATTCCAGGACATGTCCTGGAAAAACAGGACATATGGCAGCCCTAGTTTGGGTGTTGGGCTAGTAAAGATAGCTCTGCTAAACTGCTGTTTTCTGTGATGGTCTAAACCACTTGACTGAGCTTCCACGGTTTGCACACATAACATGCAACACACCTTATGTGAAATGGGGCATATGAAGAAAACAGTTGTCACCTAGTTAATTCTCTCCACTGACAATATCTCAGGGTTTCTTCAAAAAGGAATGTTCTATATTTTGTCAATAATATTAATTTATTTTTATTTATATACCGCTTAACTACCATGGTTTCTAAGCAGTGTACAAGAAATACAACACAGAAAGGTAAAAAGTTTAATTGAAGAGCGAGCACGCATGTCAAAACCTCAGTACAACTGAGAGCCAAGTAAGATGTTCCATGCAACTAGTAACCTTAGAGCCCAGAAAATGCAGAGAAAACATATCCAAATTTTCAGTCAACTTCCCAAATTACCACCACTAACCATCTGTCGTCTTTTTCTTTTCCTGCTTCTTCTTTTGTCAACAAAACAATAATCAGATCCCAGATATTATGAGCTTCAAAAGGCAAAGGCAAGCTAGCTGCTTAGGGAATAATTTACCACAAAAATAAGCAAAAAAAAGGGAAAGACTAATTTTCTTTGCTGACAAGTAGAATACAAAATTAAGGTAACTGGTCTTTAGATTCCTTAAAAAAAAAAAAACCCACATGCCGGTGTTTTGCCGAACTTAGTCTGTAATGGCGTTTGAAACCATTTTGGTGTGATAAGAAGCCAACTCAACGCTGGCACAACATTCATTTTGTTCTTACTTCAATGGTCGTGGCTTTCTCAGTCTAACAGTCTAACAGTTTCACTCCTTTCTGAATGAACAAAGCTTTCACTGCTAGTAATCATTTACAGCGATAGTTGGGCTAAGTATTATCTTTATTCAAAAAAGCAATTCATTTCTCTCTTCCCCACCCCCCCTCTCCTTCCACCAGTTACAATCAACTGTTTGGGGTGTGCATTATCTCTGATGTGGTCTTTTTTTAAAGAAAGAATAAAGAAGAGGGTATGAATATTTAGCTTTGTGCATTTCGTGGAGAACTCATCAGCACTTCCATATAATAAAAAGTACATTATAGCTGCTTTGTAATATGTTCAATGCCAGGAGCCTGATAAATTTCCACTGAACACACTCATGTGCACGAGTAACAATAGCAAAGCTATAAATTACCATAATTTTTCTGCCCCCTGCAGTTAGTGGTACAACAGACACTTTCCTGAAGGTGCTGCTTAGAAAAGATATTCTTACGAGGACAAAAAAAAAAAAAAAACCAAACAAGCCCTACATTCCTGGGCACGCTCAGTACTGTCTTCTTGGTGCTTTTCATACCACAAACACCTTAGACAGGTAGATGGGGAAAAGAAAAGGCAGGATTTGTGTGCCTTAATAGTTGTTTACATCTTTAAAATATTGTATTGTTTAAAAGGCCATCTAAATGTAAACACTGAGCATTTTCCAATTAGATGAGGACTTTTGGGGGGGTGGGGTGGGGGTTACCTTGTGTATGCCCACAAATACTTACCTTCATCTCTTCATTTATTTGTGAACTACAGTCCATTTCAGATGCATGGAGTTTTGTCTTGAGTCACAGGTAGATACAGAGGTTTTTTTGGGAGGGATGGGTGATAAACAGTGAGGTCAGAGGGTGATGCAATGCAGAAAAGTACAGGGAGTGTGAATTATTTAATTAACAGTGGTAGTTCACACACACACAAATGCTGATTACAGCTATCCTGGCATTGGTAAGCTACTGATTGGATCGAACCTTTGGGTATATTGCAATTCAGAGATTTCACATTTCAGTCTCCCTTTGAAGTTCCATTGCTTTGGGACAACCACTGCAAGGTCACTACAGAGTGTCCTGGAAGGTTTAAATGTCCCCCCACTGACATTTAGATCTGATATTCCTGTTGTCAGATTTGTTTCCATTTATTCTTTTGCATAGAGGCTGCCCCCCCTTTCTTGCGCTGTGCTAACGCAGTAGGGGATTGTTGGCGGATGAATGCATACAGTGGCACCTCAGGTTAAGAACTTAATTTGTTCTGGAGGTCCGCTCTTAACCTGAAACTGTTCTTAACCTGAAGCACCACTTTAGCTAATGGGGCCTCCTGCTGCCGCTGCGCTGCTGCTGCATGATTTCTGTTCTCATCCTGAATCAAAGTTCTTAACTTGAGGTAATATTTCTGGGTTAGCCGAGTCTGTAACCTGAGGCGTCTGTAACCTGAAGCCTATGTAACCTGAGGTACCACTGTATATCACATTGGAAGACGGTCAAGTGAATGAAGCCTTGATGCTGTGAATTGTGAGCACCGATCACAAAATGGCTGCTTCAGGGCATGGAAAAGGAAGAAAGTAAAGGTCAGATAGAAATATATGGCTGCTCTAGGGTTGGCATTATTTTTGCGCAGGATTTTCCCCAAGCCACCCAACCGCAGATCAGGAATAGGCTGACCTGTGAAATCACAGATCCTGCACATGTCAGTGCCACTGTGGATCTTTGGTGCCATAGTGGCTCCTGCAATCAGTGCAGTTCACAGAAACTAATTTTATGGCAGTTTGGGGAGTGAGACAGGACCATGTAAAAATCCCTGTTTTTTTGCCATAGTGGCACTTGCTCTGGGTCACATGACACCCCCCAAAAGGCTTCCCTGCCCTCCACTACCTCTCTTGAAAACACCTACATTTCATCTTTCCCCAGCCACACCAATCCTCTTCTCTGGATTGCACTGAGAAAGGAGACAAAGGTGTCCAATTAAAGAGGAAGCTGGCTTGCTTTGAATTAGCGCAGAGGTCTGCAGAGAACTGCTGAGCTTGAACAGTAGGTGGGGAAAGCGGGAGGCTCTGAACACCCACTTCTTGTTGCAATAATTTCTTGTCTTCTCATGGGCAAGCTTTGATAGGCGCTTCTGTTCCAGCAGCTGCCATGTTGAAAATCCCACATTTACAGAGTGTAGCACACATGTGGTTTTGTTGTTGTTTTTAAGGAAAGGAGTTATAATGGAAGCACCCCTTGGACTATTTTTGCTCTGCAAAACGTGCATTTCTTCCAGATTGCTGGTCTGTTTTGGAGCCTTATTCAAAGGTACTTACTAGTGCTTACATATAAAATCCTTGAAACCTAAGTGCCTAAAGAAGTGCCTTCTCTTTTACAAAACTGCATGAGTCCTGAGATCATCTCCCAATTCCCTTCTTGGGGTGCCCCCATAATCAGTGAGGTAATTGGTGAACAGGAAGGGTTGATGTTCCATACTACTTCTCCAGGGAGGTCCAGCTGGTGCCTTCTTTGATGTCCTTTAAACTTCTGTTTCCACCTTGCTTTGTGCTGTTCTGCTATACGATTAGTGGCTGTGTTTTATTGGTTTTCATAGAATCATAGAATGTGAAGGGACCCTGAGGATCATCTAGTCCAGGGGTCAGCAAACTTTTTCAGCAGGGGGCCGGTCCACTGTCCCTCAGACCTTGTGGGGGGCCAGACTATATTTTTTTGGGGGAAATGAATTCCTATGCCTCACACATAACCCAGATGCATTTTAAATAAAAGAACACATTCTACTCATGTAAAAACACGCTGATTCCCGGACTGTCAGCGGGCCGGATTTAGAAGGCAGTTGGGCTGGATCCGGCCCCCGGACCTTAGATTGCTTACCCATGATCTAGTCCAACCCAAATATGCAACTGAAGGGATTGAACCTGCAACCTTGCCGTTATCAGCACCACGCTCTAGCCAACTGCACTATGCAGGTATTGTGCTTTATGTGATTCTAACCTAAACCAACATAAATCCAACAGATAAGTGGTGGCATACAATATATATTAAATTAAGTAAACGTAACTGGTTTCCCTGAAATGCTGACCTTCCACGGAGCATTTTGCAAGTTTGCTGTCAATCATCCATCTTTTTAGGAAGGCATATATATCAGTCAAACCGGCTGCCGATTAGGCAAGGAACTTTTAACCTCTTTAAATGTTTGTGGCGCTGTCTACTCTTTGTGCTTAAAAAGCTCTATTGTGTTTTCCAAGGCAGACACCATTGCAAAGCTGTCATGTACAATGTGCGAAAGGAGAACTGGCACAAATGCTGATGGTAGGAAAACCTTCCCTCCTGCAATGTTGATTTGGAGTGAGCAGATCACATTTCTTAACAGTAGAGAATTGCCCGCAGTGACACATTTCAAATGAAAGGAGGAAGCCATTAGCTCCATTTGAGAGCGCTCATAGTTGAACCCAAAGGGGATGAAGGTGCAAATTCACAACCACCTTAGCATCTTTTGAAGTGATAGGATATTGTAACAAGGGTTAGTTTTCTTGAAAGGCTGCAGCTTTTAAATGGCCATTCCTAGGATGCTCAATCTACGGTCAATTAATTTCATTAGATGACCCTGAGTGTAATAGAAGACTTTTTGCATGCATTTTACCAATGGTGGTTTTTTATATTAAATATATATATTGAAAGGACTGAAGAGGGGGGTTGCTTGCCCTTCTCTGAATAAGCAGGTCGGGACTTTGCATTCTATTTTTTTGTCTCCTAGAGGTGGTGTGCAGATTCTTGAGTGCTTAAAGTACTGCCTTTTGGCTTCCCAGCATACAAGACTTCTCTTGTGAATTTGCAGTTTAAATGCACTTCAGTTTCTGCAAGACAGTTCCCTGAATGGAATAGAGCTCCCAGATGACCTTTAAAAATAAGAGCTGTGGCCTTACAGAACGGATTTCCAACGTGACATAGTTCAATTATGGTGCTATTATACTGAAATGTATTTCCCAAGTCGTAGTTTAGGAAATGAGAAATGCCTGTGGTTTCAAAGTGAGATAAAGACTTCATTGGAGATAGGGTACTCAAGCACAGAGCCAGATTGTGTTGTTGTTTTTCCTTCAGCCACAAATATATTTGTCTTAAGTCTACACAAGCACTGAGGGCAAATGGTAAACAGAGCATTACAAAGCAGTTCTTTTCACTCGGTGCAAGCATATCTCACCACAGAAATAGGGATACCTTGACTACACCAATTCAACAGGCTGACTTGTGTTCTAGGATTGGTGCACCTTGCTTTGAACATCCTATGAAGGGTGGGGAAAGAGCGTAAGAATAGGATACTATTGAGCCTCCTGTGGCAGAGACAGCCAATGTGGTCCAACTCCAGATGCTGTTGAACTCCCATCTTCCATCAATCCTATCAAGCATAGCCTACGGCCATGGATGGTAGACAACTTTGGGAGGGTACCACATTGGCTGCCCCTGGTGTTATGAGAAGGAATTACTTAGCAAGCGGACATTCCAGAGATGGTTTAATCTGATCCTCCCATGGCCAAAAGCCTCCCTTGACTTGAAGGCACCTCCTTCTCTTTCACCCGTGTTGTTAGGGCTGGTCTTTTCCTCAAGCACAGAACTCAGCTTTCTTAGTTCAAGGAATATATATGTCCTGGCATCTGCTCTGAGAATGCAGAGGTAGCGAGAGCAGCTAGACTGGTGACTGGCTGCTGGGATCATATAACCATATAACACTGGTTCTAAATGAATTACATTGGCTCCCAGTATGTATCAAAGTACAATTCAAAGTGTTGGTGCTGACCTTTAAAGTCCTAAATGACTTTGGCCGTGTAAACCTGAAGGAGCGTCTCCACCTCCATTGTCCAGCCTGAATACTGAGATCCAGCTCTGAGGGCCTTCTGGTGGTTCCCTCATTGCGAGAAGTGGGGTTACAGGGAACCAGGCAGAGGGGCCTTTTTGGAAGTCACACCTGCCCTGTGGAACGCCCTCTCAGCAGATCTCGAACAGATATGACAACCATGTGATTTTTAAAAGACATCTGGCGACAGCCCTGTTCAGGGAAGTTTTCAGTGTGTGATTTGTGTTGCTTTTACTATTTTTTGTTGGAAGCCGCCAAGAGTGGCTGGGGCAACCCCAGATGGATGGCGTATTTTTTATTTTTATTATTGCAAGCAAGAACGACTTACTTTCTTGGATATGGTAATGTGCTTAGGGAGGGTAGCTGAAGGTGGACTGGGCAGTAGAATTGGCTGGCATGTGAACTGTGTATCTCACAACTCTGAAATGAAGCTCAATAGGGGAGAACCAACAAAAGGAACAAATACACAGCATGGAAATGTGCCTAAAAGATGCACCTTGCTATGGGGATAGCCAACTTAGTGCCCTTTAGATGTTTCTGGACTTCAGTGTCCCTCAACCCCAGCCAGCAGGGCCTGATGGAAGGGATAGGGCCCACAGATTGGTTACTGCTAGTTTATTACAGCAGAGTCTTCTCAGTAGGTTATGTAATGTGTCTTTATACTTTAGCCCTATACTGAGTCACACCACTGGGTCTGTCTAGCAGAGTACTATCTACATCAAGGGTAGGAAATTACAGGTCTGGGAGCCAAATGCATCCCCCTTGCCCTGGCCACATCCTGTACTAAGCCTTGCTTCATGGGCTTGAGTGCTTTTGCCTGGATGGAAAAGGGAGGTGTGCGCGTTTGTGTAGAAACTAGGCCACTGTACAAAAGTAACATTCATATTCATTGCTCTGCCCACGTCTGCCCATCACTTGCATATGGCCCCAGGGAGGTTGCCAAAAACAGAATGTGGCCCTCAAGCTGGAAAACGTTTGCCACTCCTTCTCTATGCCGCCAGTGATTGTAGTTAAAGCAGCTTCATAAACTCTTCCAAGTCTAGCTTTGTATTCCACAGCTCTAAACCACACTTTAAAGAGGAGAATGGCTACATTTGGTCACAGAATCATAGTTAGAAAGGACCACAAGGATCAAGGTTTCCCAAACTTGGGTCTCCAGCTGTTTTTGGACTACAACTCCCACCATCCCTAGCTAGCAGGACCACTGAATGATGGGAATTGTAGTCCAAAAACAGCTGGAGACCCAAGTTTGGGAAACCTTGATCTGGTTCAACCCCCTGAAATGCAGGAATCTTTTGCCCAACGTGGGGCTCCAACCTATGACCCTGAGATTGATATATTTAGCTTACAAAATCAGCCTGCACCTCTCCGCAGTGTATCCTACCCACAGTGGCTACTGAACACCAAAAGTGCTGGAGAAAGTCTAGAAAGAGGCAGCCAAGTGAAGAAACCTTTAGTATGTTTGCTCCTGAAAGTGTCTTTTTCCTTACTTCTCCATTGTGAAAGGGGAAAAACACGTAGGAAAAAATGCAGTATGTTTTATACACAAAGAAAACTGGAACATTTGCAAGTTTATTTGTTTGCATAAGATGGGTATAATTAACCGCAAACAAACTTAATATCGATCGCTCAAAGATATGGTCTATTGTCCAAAAATCTGACAAAGAGAAGAGCAAATATCAATTGGCTGAAACCAAATTATCCATTATCTCCTGCTATTCCCCCAATTTCTATGCAGTATTTACAAGTAAAATAAAACCTACGCAGAGCTTCGATGTACAGTGGTGCAGTGGCTATGAAGATTATGGGCTTTCTGAAAAGCAATCATATGCTAAGAGACTGATGTTTTCACAGAAAAATATACATCTCAATTAAGGCTTTCTGCAAAGCCTGAAGGCTTTGACTGTCAACACACCCACGTGGTCTGGGGCTATGCGAATTCTGCACCTCCGTAGGAGCCAAGAGAAGCATGAAATCTGATTGCTGATGCTGAACTTGGCAGGATATCAGTGTTCATTTCATCCCTAATGGCTGCTGTGAAAAGCTTAGAAAACCTGAACTCCAGAAAACATCCTGGATTTTCAAGGATCAGAACGTTTCTGGGGATATACACACCCTGACCCATGTCTACTGCCGTTTGCTGCTTTGAGGCCTGTGGCTATCACTCAAACCAAATCTCTGTGCTCTTCATTCCCCTTTTAATCAATTCCCTGCTTTTGTTCAATAATTTCATAATTTTCGAAGCAAACAGTGCATACAAATACACTTCACATGAATTTATTCTGCAAAATTCAGGTCACCATACCACATACCTAGAACTGTTTCGGGGGCTGTATGTGTCGGTATGCAGGGCGTGATGGCAAATGGGTACATTGATCACACATGGCCCTGCATGAAGCAACAATCTTTTACAGTCACTTTAGCAGGTCCAGCAAACTATATAAAATTGCTTCAGGGGGGGGGAAAATGAAACTGCTTTGTGTCAGATGATTTTATACAATTATAAAGTGAAGAATCCGACTTTCAATTTTATTTCCCCCCCTGACAATAATACATTTAAAAACAGTATTTCACAGTCACAATATTACTAGCAGAAACGGAAGCATTAAAAGGTTAATCTTCATCTGATGAAGAATGTCCCTGTCGTTCTGTCCTAAGTTTTTCTGCGTAGAACTGGAAGCTCTCCTACAGCAGATCAGAGGAAGAAAAGAAAGTTAGGAGACAAACTAGTATTTTAGTGTATATGCTAAGCAATTTGTGCATCAACCCAACCCACAAATACCTAACTGTTCTACACCTGTTTTCCTAACGCTGATCAAGAAAAAGAAAAAAAGGAGAAGACCAATGGCTTAAGAAGAACTTGAGTCCACACAACTTGAGGAAGACTAACTTAAACTTCAACAACAGTGATACATACCTTCCATATAAATTCCCTTGTAAATATGAGCAGCCTTTGCCAACCAAGTGCCCTCTATAAATATTTTGAACTGTAACTTGCATCAGTCCTAGTGAGCACTGTCATAGACCATAAATGAGCCCCCTTAGGCATGAAAAGTTTAGATTTTTTTTCTGCCGCAGAATATTATGAACCTCCCGAACATGTCTTGTAGATAACCTAGCTCTAACCACAAACCACTACTAATTGCAACTTACATGAACTCATTGCTACTTGGCTTTTGTAGATTCTCCTTCTAAAGTAACATACTGAAGAAGTTATTTCCACAGTTTTAATGCATTTGTTCCCCTCAATTAAGCAGATTTACAGAGGGGCCAAGGTTTGTGTTTTTTGTTGGCAAAATTACGAAAGATAAAGTCAACCTGCCTGAGAAAATTAGTTCCTATGTTTTACATTTTCATCCTTACAAATGCTGTTTGGAGGGAGGGGGGAATGTTCATGTTTAAAAACTAGTAATTAGCTAACACCTAAACCTGTTCTGAACTAAAGCATGCGGAAATCATTTAAAGTTTAAATGCCAGAGATAAAGCACTCCAAGGATGCTTGATAAACTCACACCTCAACATGAATGCCCAGTAATGATCTTATACTTTAAACACAATAGCCCCAGAAGGCTTCCTTCTCCCACCAGTCAAGTCTAACGCCAGATTAACACAATGCCACAATATACACAGCACTTCATTTGTAGACTCCTCTGAGGGTTTTCTGTGAAGCCTTAATCCCAGAGTAATTAAGCATGCCACTTGTTTTATTAGCAACACACACACTTCCAGAGGTATTTCTTTGAAAAATCAGTAAACACTCACAGGAGGTTCAGTGAAAGGAACAGGCTCTCCTGCATTCTTAAGGAGAACTGCCAAACGTTTCAGAAATAGCTCATCTGGGTGCAATTTCTCAGCTTTCATTTCATCATACAGAGCTTTTGCTGAAGCCACATCCTCATCTAATGCTAAGGAGGGGAGAGGAAAAAAAAGATATATACAGAAGAAACCATTACAGGAGATGAAACAGTTTACCAATCAACCAGAATGCATTATGCCAGAAATTTCTAGTTCCACTCAATTCATAAAGACTCAAATGTGTTGCTCTGCAATAATTTCCAACCAAGTAGACCTGAAGTAGAGAGAGATGCTGGCTTTAATCCATGAATTACTGCGATAAAATGAATAAAAGCTTCACAACTGCAGAGTAAATTTGCCCCTTGATGAATTTCTGGGGATGACAAGCAGCGATGGCAAGTCTGAGGACTCTTGCGGCTCCCGCTGCAAAGAATAAGCCAACAGGCAGAGATAAGCCAACTCCTTGTACCCAGTTTGAGGGGGGAAAGTGGTAGCTTCCTCTTCCAATTAACATTCTAAGGTAACAGTTTACTTTTCTGCATGCAGCTTTCTTAGTGTTCATTTGAATAGTAAGAGACTGGCGCAAATGAAACAGACAAAGCTCATTTGAGATCAGTATCAATATACCCTTTAAACCTGCATTGCCCACAGTCCTGAGGGGTCCTGAATTTATTCCTTCATGAAGCCAATCCTAGGTCTGTGGCATTAGTCAACGAGTGAGAGCTCCACATTCCCTAATTCTGCGAGGGAAAAATGCTAAAGACTGAGTGTCCCTTTGGGTCGTGAGCAGCAGCTTTTGATCATTAAATTTAAATTCTTGCACTTTATTAACTACCTCTGTCTTTGAGGATACCCTCATCACTTGCAGTTATGCTTTGAAGTATGCTCACTACCTTAATTTGTTTAGATCACTAACTGATTACATTAGAAATAGTAATAACATCCTACTGACAGCCTTGAGCTGAAGGCCACAGACTTGCAAGCTACTTAAACAAGGAAAAAGGAAATAATCCCGAAGGTGACACATATGCTCTGGGAAGATCTCTGACGCAAATTCTTTTGATTGGCTGTTAAATTGTCATATGTGGACAAGCTTGACATAGGGGTCAGCAAACTTTTTCAGCAGGGGGCCGGTCCACTGCCCCTCAGACCTTGTGGGGGGCCGGACTATATTTTGGGGAAAAAAATATGAACGAATTTCTATGCCCCACAAATAACCCAGAGATGCATTTTAAATAAAAGCGCACATTCTACTCATGTAAAAACACGCTGATTCCCGGACCGTCCGTGGGTTGGACTGAGAAGGCGATTGGACCGCATCCGGCCCCCGAGCCTTAGTTTGCCTACCCATGAGCTTGAGTGAAGCATGTGGGTTTCACCTTCCCCAATGCTACTCCGCCCCCCACAGCTGGTAGGACTTTGGCAGAACCTTGTTCACTTTTACAGAATACGAGCATTATACCAATACAGTGTAACCCAACTTCCTTTGTTAACAGAACTGTGTTCACATTTAACACAAATTATAGCTTAGGAATAACCCATGGACTAGCCTTAGTGAATTGTCCATTTTGCATGCATCTCTTTCCTCCTGCACAGTTGGGAAGAGGGCTTTGGCAGAGTTTAGTTTCTTTTTTTGTAGAATCCAGATGTGCTATTACATTCAAACCAAAGGTTGATCTCACAAGGCAGCTTTGTAACCCAGGGTGTGATGCTGGTTTGTTACAAAACTTACTTGTTTTAAACTGCAACTCCTGGTTTTGAATGTAATGGTCAGGATTCTGCAAAAAGGAAGCCAAACTCTGCCAATGTCCTTTTCCTAACCACCCAGGAGAGGGGAGCACACAAGATGGCCACTTCGCTAAAGCTAGTCTATGAATCACTGAGCCAGGATTTGCTTTACATGTGAACCAGGCAGAGGGCCTTCTCGGTGGTGGCACCTTCCCTGTGGAACGCCCTCCCATCAGATGTCAAGGAAATAAACAACTATTTGATTTTTAGAAGACATGTGAAGGCAACCCTGTTTGGGGAAGCTTTTAATGTTTGACCTTTGACTGTGCTTTTAATATTCTGTTGGGAGTTTCCTAGCCAGATGGTCGAGGTGTAAATAAATCATCATCATCATCATCATCATCATCTGTTAACATGGGAAGTGGAATTACACTGACTCTTGTCCATCTAGCTCAATATTCCCCACTCTCACTGCCAGTGGCCCTCGAGGGGCTCAGACAGGAATCTTCCTCAGCCCTACCTGGACATGGAAGGGGACTGAACCTGAGATTTATTTGTAAGCGGAGCGTGCAAATTGGGGTGGCCAATTGCTACTCCCCCCCCCACAGTATAGACCCGTGACAGCAAAAAACCCCTGCTCTCCTGCTTGCTTGAGTGACAGAGCCACTAAGCAGGTCTTTTTGCTGTACTGATTTTCATTTCATTTACCTTTCTGGTACCTGCCTTCCTAATAAGAGTTACTTAATGCTATACATGGGGAAAAATAAAAAGCTTATAATCTGTAGAGATGCATGTTTCAGACCCCTCCATTTGTCAAGGAAAAGCTTCCCACTCACAGCTGCAAGTGGATGAGTCGCTTTCCAACTGTGGGAGGCTTCAGAACCTGCGCAAAGTGATGGTTTAATGAAGGTATAATAGAAATTGTTAACTTCCCATTTCTTTAAAATAGAAGTATCTATTGTATGAAAAAACAATAAAAGGAAGATGTAACAGTGAGATTATGTTTAATGGACCGCACAACTGAGACGTTTTCATAGTATTTCTTTATTCTTGGAAGACTAACAATTCGGGTTTTTCTTTCTTTTTTCCCTTACCAGCCTTGGACACAGTCTCAGGGTTTTATATACCTGATGAGAAGGCAGAACAAAACCCCACAAATTCAACTAGCTTTGAAAAATAAGGTATGCATCCTTTTGGTTCTAGAGTCTAATATCTCCATCTTTCATATACCTTAGTAAAATTGCAACAGAAGTATCACCTCAAGCACCCCCTCCCTTTAATAATGCTACTGTTTGGCATACACCTCATGGGCTGGATCCAGACTAAATTATTTCCCATGAAAACCAATGAGAAGTTGCAAATTTGTCTGATTGATTTCAATGGGACCCAAGTTCAAGAAACTCAGCCTGGATCCAATCCAATGACCCCCCCATCCCCCCCGTCTCCTGTACAGAAATCTGAATTAGGGAGAAAAAGAAATGAAATTGTTAAAATGATATAAAGATTTCAACAAGGTTTGCTCTTTGCCTCCTTACTAAGGCGAAATGTCAACTGGGCTCCCATGTGGCTTTCCCCAGAAGGAAACCATGTTGTACTGGGTGAATTTGAGCATGTTAGCTTTTTTTTTACCAACTGATAAAAAAGAAGCATTTAAGTATCCCCACCGCCCAGGACCAATTGGGTTGCCAAGGAGACACGGCATTTATATATACACAGTGCTGACCTATGAGCTACCATTGAGCTGTGCCTTCCTTACAGGTTTGTTAAAATGTTGTTTTCTTTGTTTGCTCCACATCATCAGCTACTAGGTAAACTTCACCAATATCACTTTTATGTAGTTTGTCATTGGCTAGGAGTCCTAGCTCTCATAGAAAAATTTGTGCCCTGAACAATCCTTAAAACATCTACTTTCTAAAGACCTCCAGCTTTGACTATTAAGTTCCAAATGCTCAAATTTTAATTCCTCATACCTACAGGACCGCCTCTCCTGGTATGCTCCGTGGAGGACCTTAAGGTCCACAAATAACAATACTTTGGAGGTCCCAAGTCGCAAGGTGGTTAGACTGGTCTCAACTAGGGCCAGGGCCTTTTCAGTACTGGCCCCGACTTGGTGGAACACTCTGTTACAAGAGACTAGGGCCCTGCGGGACTTGACATCTTTCCGCAGGGCCTCCAAGACAGAGCTGCTCCGTCTGGCCTGTGGTTTGGACTCAGTCTGACCCTTATGTTTCCCTTCCCTTATGATTTTGATTTATGGGCTACTATCAAAATGAGGCTGCATTTTAAAATGTATTGTAAGCCGTATTTTAATAAACTGGGGTTGCTGTCCCCCCCCCCATTATGTTTTATTGTAATTTTATTGGTGTTAGCTGCCCTGAGCCCGGCTGTGGCCGGGGAGGGCGGGGTATAAATTATTATTATTATTATTATTATTATTAATAATAATAATATTTATACGTGTTGGCAAACGGTCTGAAATAAAATACGTGGCATCTTACCATGGCATTTCATAAGGTAAGAGCAAACCATCTTCCTATCTGTGAAGTCAGGAACTAGATCCAACAATGTCTTGATTTTCTGAACCTAGAAAAAATGAGAGGCACAGAAGCAGACTTTTGTTATATAATATCAAAGGAGAAAGCGCTTGTTCATAAGAATCAAGGACTAAGGGAAAAGAATATGCTATGGTCACGACCTAGAGGGATATGTCTGGCAGGATTTTCAGGAGATAAAAGGTTGACTGCTCTCAAGAAGGCAGGAAAGAAAAACTTCCCAGAATCCTTTGCTCCTGCCTTGTCATGGGACAAGGGATGTTACCTAATCCAGTGCCATCATGACGGCAGAAATAAATCAACAAGAAAATTATTTAAATACTGGCTAGAGAGATGGTTAGACCCTTGGAGGATAAGTAGATTGCAGGGAAGCTGAGCAAATCCGTTGCACATGTCTTCACAGTGGAGAATGCAGGGCAAATCCCAGCAACTAAACCAACGTTTTCAGGAGGGGAGTCAGGAATTGAGGAATCAAGAGATAAAACCAACAAATTGCTGGTCCCAAATTGTATCCACCTAAGAGTTCTCAAAGACCTGAAATGCGAAATTTCTTACCTTCTAACAAAAAAAATTGTAACTTTCCCCTAAAACTGGTCTCTGTACCCAAGGGCTGGAAAGTGGCACCAATTTTTAAAAAGGGATCCTGGAAATTACAGGAAAGCTGGTGGAAAGCATTGTTTGAGATATAATAACCAAGCATACAAGCCTTGCTGAAGCAGAATCAGCATGGCTTTTGCAAGGTGAAGTTCTGTCTCACTAAGAGTTCATTTGGGGACTGTCAACAAACACCTAGAGCTGATCTGGTTGACAAAGTGCACTTGGACTTGGTACTTCACCAAAGACTCCTGAGTAAGCTTAGCAGTCCTGAGATAAGAAGGGAGAGCCTCTTGTGGATCAGGAACTGGTTATGTAACAGGAAGCAGGGAGCAGGAGCAAATGGGAAGTATTCCTGATGGAGGGACATAGCAGGTGGAGTGCCCCAAGACAAGGAATGCGCTTTTTAATTTGTTCATAAATGATCTAGAGTTAGGGTGAACAGGGATGTAGGCAAGTTTGTTGATGATAATTCAGGGTTGTTAAAACAAAGAGACTGTGAAGAGGCCCAAAAGGACTTCTCCAAACTGAGTGAATGGGCAGTAAAATGACAACTGCAATTCCAAACCTGTGTAAAGTGATGTACATTGTTGTTGTGGGTGTGGGTTTTTTTGGGGGGGGGGGTCTTAATTAAAAAGTATACACTCATGGGATCTGAACTGGTGGTGATGGACCAAAATGATCAAGGGAGTGGAGCAACTCCTGTTATGAAGAAAGGTACAGCATTTGGGGCACTTTAGAGAAACAGTGAGTAAGAGGTGACATGAGAGAAGAGTTATAAATTCTGTTTAGTACGGAGAAATTGGATTGAGAAAAGTCTCCCCACCATAACCTCAGAACTCATGGAAATCCAATGAAGCAGAATGTTGAGTTCAGGACAGACAAAAAAACCCTACTTCTTCATGCAATGTATAATTGAACTATGAAACTCTTTCGCACAGGAGGCAGTGATGGCCAGCAACTTGGATGGCTCTGAAAGAGGATTAGACAAATTCATGGAAGAAAAAGCCATTAACTAACCACGATGACTATGCTCTGCCTTCATGGTCAGAGGCATGGTCAGGGTCCTGATTGCAGGCTTCTCGTAGGCATCTGGTTGGCTGATGTGAGAACAAGATGCTGGAGCCGATTGGCTATTAGCCCAAACCAGCAGGCTCTTCTCATGTCTGTTTTGTGACTGCTATCCTATGACGTGCCACGCGATATTAATGCAGTGGAAGAAAGATATGAAGTTGTCTCACAATGACCTGTTTTTTGTACTCTTCTGTTTTACTGATCTCCTATTCTGTTGTTTGCTCTATACAACAGAACCCACTAGAGAGAAGTACTGTGGTTAGTGTAGCTTCTACTCTTTTAATGGAGCTTACGGAAAGTAAGTTCTCAGTGGATTGTGTCCTTAGAAGCTTGGCATGCGAATTCTGCTACAGAAGAAGCAAATATGTAGTTTTCAAGTTTCATGCACATTTTTGGAACAGGACAATTACTAGCACTTAAGCAGAATACCACTTACCAAATAAATATTTCATGCACCGTTTTCCAAAATGCGGGTCTTATAAATAACAAAAATGCACTGTTGAAAAGAACTCCCCTCCCTTTCTCATATTAAAGAATTCATTAAAAAAATAAAAAAAGCTTTTCCTCTTTTCACTCCCTGTGAGAACAGTATGTTGGACCAGGTGGGCCTGATCCAGCTGACTCTTCATAGGTTCTGATGAACCCATCATGATAGCCATTATTTGCCCAATGGGAATATGTGGTTTAATTATGTCCTCTTGTTGGAATTTAGAGACCCTCGGCTTTCATTTAAAGATTAAGTGGCAAGGCTGTAGACCTCGCAATTAATTGAACAATTTGGGAGTGTCACCATCAACCAATTTCCCTAGATACACAAGAGGAGATCTTGTCCCCCTTTTCAGAGTTGAT
The DNA here is from genome assembly GCF_964270895.1 of Podarcis filfolensis. Taxonomy (NCBI): domain Eukaryota; kingdom Metazoa; phylum Chordata; class Lepidosauria; order Squamata; family Lacertidae; genus Podarcis; species Podarcis filfolensis. Next base: position 100,919,089 of record NC_139606.1, read on the forward strand.
GACTGTGAAAGCACAGAGTCAGGTTCTATGGCAACATCCTTGACAGAGAGCTTTGACTAGTGAAGATGCTAGAAAAATATGGGGGGGGGGGGGAGAGCTGACATACCTGTCCTGCTTGCTGGGTTGTCTTTGCAAGGAAAGCCACCAGAATCTTTTTTTGTTCACCTATTGCACTGCATCTCTTGAAAGGAAGAAATAGGGGAGGGGGAAAGAGAGACACAGAGAGAATTAAATGAGCAAAAGCAACTGTAGGCTCTTGATAAATAAAACTACTGAAGGTGAAAACTTCCAATTAGAAAGGTTCACAATAACCAGCACTATATTATTATTACCAAAGGCCTTAATAGTCGACCACTTATTAAAAACCTGCAGAAAGGAAAACAAATGGGGTGCCAAGGCAATTCCTCCCTTTCTTTTTCTGTCCTTGGCACAATAAGCATTAGGCTTGCTCAAAAAGGAGGGAGAAAATGAACAAATGCTTTAACATCCCACAGAAAAGAGATTTAGGACTGTGAAAGAAAGAAAGAAAGGGGAAAAAAGGGGGGGACACACTATTCCTCTCCAATTATTCTGCCAAGCATTCACAAGTGAGCTAGGGATCATAAGGTTAATTATACATTTAATAAGGTGTCAGGGAGATAACTGCTCGTTTCTTTATAAAAATTAAAATGTACAAAGCAAGTTCTCTTTAAAGTATAATTACCTACACTTATGCATACAAAAGGACTGATTTCAATCTCTCTATTTTATAAAAGGCTTTCTCTGCAACAGACAGCCAGTGCTCAAGAGACAAAAGTTAAACTCAAAAAAAGTTTCTGTGACAGACCTGACAAGTCAAGTGTCTATCCCATGTTGGAAACTACAGAGTTTCTTTAAAAAAATAAAATAAAACCTTGATTAAAAAAAATCAAGTATGTCAGACAATATTTTAGTTTATGCTCACAGATGTCATCCTTGCATGTGTAAAAAATGCATACTGTTTCCCACCCCTAAGAAAGAGCTTAAGACACTCTGTCAATGCGAAAACCTCCAAGTATCAGCCTACTCCGCTTTGCAGAGAATGTATACACAGGAACACACTGAATTACTTTATAAGCAGATACCGGAGACATCCGTGAAGAAGAACTAATTCAAAACCCCACTAAGAACACACAAAGCATTTAATGCTTCCTTGTCAAATTCTCATAGATCCAAATAAAGTTTATCACTCTTCCGATGAATGGCAAAAGGAAACCAAGCAGAAATCCCAGCACATCCTTTATTCTATCCTGCTTTTCAAAGAATTGCCAAAACTCAAAATAAACAACTGTTCTATGAGGGACAACTACAACTACACACACACACACACACACACACAGAGAGAGAGAGAGAGAGAGAGAGAGAGAGAGAGAGAGAGAGAGAGAGGGAGAGAGAGACTGACTGAAGAAATATGCAGTGTGGTAGCAAAATGTATGTTTTCAAAGGAACAGTTTGTCATACATGGGGCATATGGCAGAGCAAATAGCAATCTATAAAAAGAAGGCAAGAAACACTGACCTCTTTTTTTTGCACTCAAAAGAGTATAAGCCATAACTGTAGATATTATCTGATTTTGGACACAAACAACAGAAATGTGGAACTGGGGATTTGAGTGGTATGTAGTGCAGCCTCTCAGACTTCACTTGTAGCACTCAGGAGAGGTTTTTAAGTGGACTGAGAACCTTTCTGGCCCAGTGTGGCAGATCTTTATCTCCTCCACCCCCACAGGTCAATGTTGACAGGTGCTGGTGGGACCACCCACCTATCAATCACTTGATGCCATAATGGGTATCTGGGTTGTCCCCGTGCATCAGCTGATGTGCAAAGTGTTCCATCGCAGCAATGCACTCTATGCGGAGGTTCGCTTGTATTTCATCCGGTAATTGCAGTCTAACCCTCTTCAGACATTCAATGCAGGGAGCAAAGATGCACTATACCCATATCCTCATTTCAGACACTGAAACACCCACAAACCCACCCAGCTAAAAGCAAGTACTTTGTCACAGTTTACTTCTGCAGGAACAAATTCACTACTACAAGATGTCGTGGTGGCGAACTGATGGCTATAAAGGGGTGTTAGATAATTCATGGATGGTGCTATTAAATGATGTTGGCAGTCTGCTTCTGAATACCAGTTGCTGGGGAACATGAACAGGTGGATGCTTTGGGGTTAATGTCTTGCTTGCAGGCTTCCCAACAGTGGCCACCCTTGAAGACCTCCCAGTGTTAGACCACGAATGTCACTTAGGCAGATTCCATGGAAGTGAAGCCTTTTGGTACAGTTCCTATTCACTCAACATTTCTCTTTCCCCCAATCAATGTAAGGTGGTCACTTCAAAACTAATGGAAATCATGTACATCTAAGCTTATGGAGGTTCATTGCACCAACAGAGTACCATATTTAAACACATTAAGAAATAACTTTTCCTTTACATCTGAAATCTAACAAGATCACCTTTACCTCAAATGCAAAAACCAACCAACCACCCCATGTTGTTTTCTAACAAACGTGTATTGCAACTTCTGTCTTCTAACCTACAGATAACAGGAATGGATCCTGTGACATTTTATATACACGTGACGAACTGATGCGCAATCATCAACACATGGGTACTTTTGGGCCCAGAAGAAGGCAGGACAGGGGCAAAACGAGCTGGGGAACACTTCTATGTGCTCTGCTGATGTGCCCAGGGTCCGGGAGTGGAATACCCACACAAAATGGTCACCGCCTGCATTCCTTTAAAAGGAAATCTTATATTTAGAGACACTTCAAAGCTGCTGAAACCCAACAAGATTCTTCACAGGAACAGAAATAAAGTAAAACAGTTATTATAAGCATCACTAGTAAGCTAAGTAAACTGGGGTTTACCATGAGATTACAGTGCACGTTTAAAACGGATGCATCTCTTCGATCGCAAAAAAAGACACCCCAAGCATTGCATTTATGGTTTGCTTAATTATATAAGCAGTAGGCAAGGATCAAATTTCACCACTACCAATTTCACACACACCCCGCCCCGGATGCTACAAAACCTCCTGATGACTAAAGAGAGGGTTTTTCTTTCCGTTTACCCTTTAAAGTACTTAGCAGCTATGCAAGAACGTAAGTGAATGTAGCAGTATTTACTATCAGAAATTGGTAACAAGCCTCAATTTGACACAGGGAGTCTACACAAAAGCAGCAATCTGCAGGATCATTGTGACTGTTTGACTGCCACCTGCTGGGAAAGACTCCCGGCTGGAGCCTGTTTGTGTACACTGCCAATGGCAGCTCTTATCACCCATGGTTCATTCTGCATATTTCTCTGCTTCCTATTTAGCACTGCTAAAGTGGTACGAACGCTGTCGTCTCGCTCCCCGAAGATTGCCAATTTTTAAAAGAATGAGGCAGACAGACCACGGACCACTAGAGACGTGCATTTGTCAGTTAACATGCCAGTGACACATAACCAAACGGAAAGCAAACACAGCTTCTAAAACATTTAGAGGCTCCCAGAGAGAGATTTGACTGCTTAAAAGAAGATGCTACTATTGGATATGTGCGTGTAAATAAAAATAAATGCCCACTATCAGTTTGAAAATAGTTGTCAGTGGAGATAATGAGTGTTTACCTTTCTTATTATTTGTGACCTGCTTTTCAGCCAAGCCTTAGCCCCCAAAGTGGTTTATTGCAATTAAAATTTATCACTAAAAATGCAGCTTTGGTTTCTTCGACTGTCTTGGCATTTAAGCTATCCCCCCCCCCAAAAAAAAGCAAAATGGGGAGCTGCTTCCTTCAGCAGGCAGAAGAGGAAGGGTACACACCAGGGCAGCTGCAACATTACAGAGGCATGTTTATGAAAGAGGAAAGAGAATGTTGCCCTGCAAGGACAGACTGCTAATAAAACCGACACACTGTTCAGTACAAAACATGGATACAGATTACCATTCGCTTAAATCCTCATTCCCTTGTTTCAAGGCATTTCAGATTAGACAAGAATAAAATTATTGCTTCCAATCCACAGCAAAACAAAACAATAAAACAAAACTCTTAATACATGAAATCAGCAATTATGTGACAAATTAAGAAGTATCTTTGCCACATCCTGTGCATGACACCTTTGTTTTTATTTCTTGCTTTTCTTCTGATGCGGTCACAGCACTACTATCCCTTCTCCTGATATGTTATTACCTCTAGAAGATGCCTGGCATCGTCTGCTCTTCCCGCATTTATATACTGAAGGAAAAGGTCTGTCGCAGGCCGATATATTCCAAACTGATGGGCCAACCGTTCAGCCATGGCACTAACTGCAAAAATCAAAAGAAACATGTTAAGTGATTAATTCCGGCTTTAACAAAATATATCGCTACAGCCTGTTTTAAGTAAAACTGAAAGCTATTTAGCGATGTTTCTGCAAGAGCAAGGCAGAAACACACAATGCCATTGACTCAGAGGCTTGGAAACAGCCATTTGTTTGTGCCTAACCATCCAAGTAGGGAAGTTCTGGCTCTCTCTAACTTTTAAAAGTTACATCCGTCAGTATCTCTGCACTGATAGAAGGCTATTTGACCCAATGGAAACAGGAGAATGGGGAGGGAGACTATTTTCAGAAATCCCTCCTCTTCCCACAATCTACCTCAGAGGTTTGGTGATTTTTTTAAGCAGTGGGAGGCTGCAGGAAAGAAGAAAGAGACTTCTCCTTTTCGACTGATGGATGCCTCCAATGGATCAAAGAGATTAGTGTCAGCAGAGGAACACCAGATGGAAGCAAACATTAAGGTGAGATCTCCTCTGAGTAACATAGGAATGTGCAGGCAGACAGGCTAGTCTAGTAAAAAAAAAATTGGCCTAGTGATTCCTATGGACTCCTTTTGCCAGGCTAACTTACGTTTTTCCAAAGCTGGCTCCAGTTTGTCTTCCAACAACTTTCTATATACAAATGAGATGCTTGTACTTGGGGAGTCAGCAAGCAGTGCTCCAGAGGTAAACATGGTCTCAATATATTCCACAGCAACATCAGGGTTATTGCTGGAAGAGAAGGGGGTAAAAAAAAAAGTTGCACTGGTTTAGTTTCTAATGTAAGAGCTCCTAAACCAATAAAGCAGGTGCATGAATGTTTTATTTTATTACTACATTAATATTACACAGAGTAGCGATGTTAAAAGTACCCATGACTCCATTCATGCAGATATTGTCACAACACAAAGTGAAACAAATTTATGGCTGAATGCGTAAAGTCGGCACTAACTCTGTTTCTTTCGAGAATGAACTCTGACCTGTTCTATGGCTGAATAACTCTGCCATAAATGCTGCTTTTTTTAACGGAGCAAAGATGACTGCTGGTTAGTTACTTCTGAAATAATAAAAGGGCAAAAATAAAACATCCAGGGACAACCTCTTAATTATTAATGCCAAAGCAACCAAAGAGTATTTTCAAAAAAAATATTAAATTAAATATTTTCCTGAATTTTTCATAGCTGTCTTTTTGGATTCAAACACGAAATTAAATGTGATACATTTAACAGCTTTGTCTACACACTTTTCTCTTTGAAGGATAATGCAGCATGAGATAGCGATGTGTAAGAAATAAATAGAACAGTTTATTGTGCTTTTGGGGAAAAAGTTCTAAACACTCTGGAGCCTGGTTGCAAGACAATTTTCATGGAGAGATACATTTGATCAAGGATCTGTGCTTCAGGTACTGGCAGCTGCTACAGGTTTGTAATGAGTTCAGAGCCAATTTCCAGTCTGAAGAAGTACCTGAATGCCTAATAGGGCAGGATTTTCTCCCTAGGAGTTAGCAAAAACATGGCCGAACTTGTTGATAAAAATGGAATCTGAACAAGCAGTTAAGTATGCTGGCAACATTGTGCTTGCTATGCAAAAGAGTAGAGTTCTACAGACATTATTTTGTTCTTCCAAATGGCAGTTCCCTTGTACTTCATTTCTCATGGAAGACTGATGAGATAAACCTGTGTTTAAGCTCTTGTAAAAGTCTCCCTAATAAGATATGGTCTGAATAACTCATAATGAAGTTTGAGCACAGTATGTAGCTTTGGGCAGTCTAAGGGCTCGCAGAACTGAATTCTCTCTGGCTGATCAATGTCTGAAAACAGTCTGCCTGGATTTGGAAATTGGTCTGTGCAGGTGGCTTGCAATTCTATCTGCTTTTATCACACTATTTAAAATTATCCTGTGGCTCTTTGGCATGGGTATTTTCACCGGACCTACCTGCCTCAGACATGGATACCTGTGACATAATATAACTCTACAGAGCTGCAAAATTGGAGAAAAAACAACCGAGTCTACTGTGTAAGACTGGTATGAAAGGAAAAACCAGAAAACAGGGCAGAATCTCTACAGAGAATATCGGTAAAAGATATATTTTGAAAGGCATGTTAAAATGTGCTCAGTGAATGTTATGGAAATGCCCTTCCATACATACCAAAACGAAAAATAAACAAAATGCCATCTCACTACTTTAAGCAAAAAGCACACAGAAAAACTGTACTGCTGACGTTTTCGGGCAGTTAAAGGGCAGGGAGAGCTCATAACTGGAATGCACCTTTTAATGTTTCAAAACCTTGCGCATATTCTTTTAAAAGGAGGTTTGAAAAGGTTGTCTAAAACGTTTCTAAAGCCTTCATTAGAAAATTAAGCACCTGAATTTCTTTCAAAGCCAGTAAGAATCTGCATGTACAGCACATACCTTTATAACTCTGAAACATCACACATGCATTCTGCTCAATTTTAGGAGTGCAAAGCAAATTTAAAAGCACATTTAAAGTTTATTGATGCAAAGTGAAAACCTTCTATTGGCTTTGTGGAAGTGTGCATCGTGCTGCGAATGAGAACAGTAAGAAGAGACTTCAGACACCAGCCTAAGTCGAGGCTCCGTTTAGGGAGGCAGAATTTGATAAGCGCATATGTTTGACATCATTAGCCTACTCAAAGTTCACTTATCCAGTAATAACCTGCCAGCTTCTGCAATTCATTAAATGGACTCCAGCCTCCATTGTTTCCAGGATAAGAAATCTCAATGGCAGCCAATTCTAGCATCCATTTAACTGTTACGAAGGGAAAGATTATTGATATGCAAGGCAACCAAGGTCACCATATTGCCTTTTCTTGGCTTGTAAAACAGAAACAATAATCACTGCAGAGTTACTTACTTCTTGATGTGAGCCAACACTGTGTTATTGATGTAAAGCATACGCGACAATTTAAGAGAGCCACTGAGGTCTGCCATCATCTTCTCAACAGTGGCTATACTCTCCACATCTCCCTTCTTAGCCAAAGCCTGAACAAGTCGAGTAATTGCCATCGGAATGGGCACCTTGCCACTTTCAATGAGTGCCTTGAGAGTAGATATTGCATCTATTCAGAATATGAAAAAGTAAAAAAGAAAAGTCATCATTCAGAATGGAAACTTGGGCCTTGGCCTATTATATTCCAAATTTATATATTTAATCAACAATAGGGAAAAGAGCATAAAATCTCCCCAATCCTATCCTTTGAATTCAGTTGGGTTCTTTTGTGTGACACCAATCACCTTTGCTGTTGTGCATTTGCCATGGAAGCCTCATACTGGTGATGTTCTACTAAGCAAGATGGAGGCACTGCGGGCGAGTAGTTCCCATATCAGAAAAATTGGTCAACTGCCTACAAGTGAGGGTTACACTCAATTTGGAGGGGCACAACTCTGTCAGTACAACTGGCTAGGATGCATTGGTAAAGGCATGTATCTTCTGCAGCAATGCTGTAGACCTCTTCCTGTTCATTTTCAGCTTTTAAACCCAGCATATAGCCATGGTATAAATCAGGGGTGGAATACCTCTGGGCCCCTGAGCCATATTTCATCTGACTTTCTGGGTCCCCTCCCAACCACCAGCTGTTCAGTGGGAACAGCTGAGAGGGGAAAGGGCTTTGATATTTTGCAAACAATACAATTGTAGATACTTCATCTGCAATATCTGCTGGAAGTAGATCAAAGAAGAGGGGAGAAAAATTTCAGCAGATGTAAGACTTGTATACCTTGCAAACATACCAAAAGTGTTGACACATTTTGAAACTGCACACATGCAATTTTTGGAATGAACCTGCGTTTTGAAATTTGAGGCTTTGAATAACTGTAAGGCAGGGCTTGGAGTTCAGCTGTGCATTGGCATTGTTTGCTTTTTTTAAAGATACAAACAAGTGGGGGGGGGGGTCTACAGAAAAAATGGGAAGTGAAACTTTATTCCTAATTAAATACATGCCAGTTTCTATGAAAAACAGGTTAGAGTGTGCATGTTTGAATTTGTGTGTGTGGTTAAGGGAGTGCAATTATGTTTGGTCTTGCTGACTATTAGAACGTGGAGTCTGACCTTTGTCTCACGGAAGTATCCTTTCCTGCCCAGAATGCTTTTGTAGGAGACACCTGGGACAATCTCCACCTGAATATTACCCTGTGTCTTTTTAACAGTTGGTGTAGATACCATGAGAATGGTTTGGTTTCCTGCTCTTCGCTTTACTTTTAATACTCTCACAGAAGAGTTCTATATTTGCAGGTAATAATCAACCTAACCTTTGCACATTTTTTTACATTGCTTGTCATTTGTTGGGGCACACATTTCAGTTTTGGGGGCTAGAGATGATATGGTTGTGGCTGTGCAACATCACAAGCGGCTATCAAAATGCCCAATGAATAGGAATCCCAATTCATGTGTTTTTGCAGCTTAGTAACTTTAAATGGCAGACGTCTTCCTGCTCCTACTGTCTGCTCTTTTGCCTACTATATCTTGATGAACAAGTCCTTAATCAAAATCTATTCCCTGAAAATCTTGGCTTGTGCACTGATGGTTTTAAAGTCATGAGCATCCTTGGTCAGATTCCTCAAATCTGGGTTTACAAGCTGCTTGTAAATAATTGAAAATGAAAACCAAGCTTCTAGCATCCAGCCAGCCAGCCAGCCCCCTCCAACTTAACTAAGACCTGGCTAAAAGCCAGCATGCATAAGAGTGTATAATTTGTAAAGCAGTGGAAGTGTCCAACATGAAACACCATGCAACTGAAGTTGACAAATGTATTTTAAAAGGTAGTAATGAAATACAAATTGGCAAGGATGAACAGGAGGATTTCTTTTAAGAATACATACATAGGACTGCTTTAAGATATTCATATATGAATAAACTTGCTTGTTGAAAATGAGCAGCTATATTTACAATCACTAGTTTGTGCATATAGATTATTCTAAAGGATTTCAAACAGGTAGGTGTTTCAGTTTTCCACTTCAGGATGAAAGTGGGTCGTCTATGTTCAAGTAAACTTATTTTACTTGTATTTTATTTTATTTTAGTGTATTTTTGGTTTCTATGGAAGCCGCCCAGAGTGGCTGGGGAGGCCCAGCCAGATGGGCGGGGTATAAATAATAAATTATAATTATTATATTATTCAAGAGCATGCTCTTTCTTTAGCATTTTGTTTCAAGCAACAGGCTAGTGTACCCATCTGAAAGTATATTTTTTCACAAACGGGGGCGCTTGTAATTTCAAGTGACAAGCTTGAACTGAGGCCTACCAAGACACAGTAAGGTGCATTTTGGGAGATATTTCCTATATGGATGTATACAAGAGATTCAACCAGCTGCTTCACTATTCAGGATTCTAGGTCAATAAAAGAAAGGGAATTTTGCATGACCAGTATAGGGGAGGCCTAGAAGATGAACTCAAAGACATGTGGTTATGGCAGGAGCTTCTCATGTTCCACATGTCAGAGGATACTGCCAGGAGCAAACCAGGACATGTGTTTGTGTGTTGCTGGAGCAGTGGGAAAGCCAAGTGCTAATGTACACGTAGTAGTCAGGATTCAGGAGAGAATCGGGACAAATAAAGGCAAAGGAACACAAGATGACTCAGCCAGCAAGTTCAAAGCTTGGTGCAGGAGCTGAAGTCTCTGTGGCACGTCCTTTATAGTGGCTGCTGTTAGGGATGGAGCAAAAATGAAGCAGAAATGCCCTGTTTAAAACAAGGAGCTTCTAGCTTTCAAATACATTTTTAAAAAGCAATATATACACATATACAGCAAAAAAAGATGATGATGTTCCTAGTTTCTGCTGACTCGTGGGCAAAAAGGAAAGAAGTCAAATACAATGTAAGGCTACAACGCCTGGGCAAGTGAAAAATGAAGGATGCTGTCAGCAATAAGAGAATGAGGAAGGGGAAGGCATTGAAGTCAGATGGTGTGATGATCAATTCAAAATGAGCTGTCGGGCAGAGAGAGAGGCAGGAAACGAAAGGGAATTTGTAAACAAATATGACTGTTCAGTGGCATCTGAAAATGCTGAAATCTCCAGCACAGTTGTTCGGTTTCTTTTAATTACTGGAATTAAGTCATAAAAGGACATATTTAAATTTACGTAAGAATTTTAGCAGAACCTCCCAATATGAGTTTGATTTACTACTCAAGGCCCTCAAAACGAATCTATATCTGGAAGGCAAAACAGGAAGAACAGGAAGCAAAGCAAGCAGCTTTAAGACAGAGTCTTGGTACAATTTTGACTCTGTGTGTTTTATATAGAGAACATATTACTACGTACAGTGTAATGCACTCACTAACAAGAGAGGTAATGATGCTGAACTTTTGGTGAATAGTCCTCATGTTAAAATTACATGTTATACTTTTAATAAATATCCACATAAGCAATGAAACACTTAGCAATCAGCTGTTATTCCAAACAGTTCCAAATCTTGCTATGTAAAATTGAATGTTAACTGCCTAATTCTGCATAAGCTTCAGTCTTCTAAACCTGAACTTCAGTGGCTTTGTCCTGGTAAAAACATCACTTTCACTTCTTTGTAGCACCTTCAAGTTGAAGACAAACAACATGTGTGGAAGAGAGGGTTGCAACAATAAAATGGTCCATCATTGCATTTTCAGGCATTTATTTTCCACAACCAACACTGGTGTTTCCGTACAATCTAAGCTTAAAAGGAGCACAGAAGCACAATGTAGGTTTCTTTACTGTTGGTATTGCAAACTATTAAAAAGTATTAGATTAAGGTTTTTAAAAAATCAATATTATAATCATTTAGTGCACAACCATGCACATTTAACACTCAATTTAACTCACTTGATATCTTGCACTACCAACACAATGTGCGGGAAGAAACTGCTGGGAATTGTTTCAGATGCTCTAAAGTATGTTAATTTCCAAGCAAAATGACTTGTGCTGTGAATTTTAACGCACTTGAAAGCCTGTACTTTCTCTCGTTCTGGAGCACAAATTTTGCATGTCTGAAGAGCTGTGATTCATCTTAAGAAAACCCATCTTGTGTTAAATGGAACGGAAACTGGACTAAGTGGTCAAATGACAAGTACATTCATATTCAAGCTGTATTATAAATGCATGTACAGTAATTTACGTCTCTCAGCTACCACAAAAGGCGCTTGATAAGCAGGTAATTTGCTAAATGGACTCCTTTATCCAAGTATTCGAAGGGCGTTACAAGAAAAATCTGCAGAGGCATTAATGTGACGTAAAGGTCAAGCATTGTGACATACCTTTCAAATAATCCCGCCTAACTTGCGTTATGATGAGGAGACTGCTGGCAGCATCGTTCAGCACGAAGCCCTTGATGTGGGTCTCAGCGCTAAAAGAAGCAGACATTTAGAAAGGAATTACTGACATGCTTCTGATACGATAATAAATGGTTGAGCACCAAGGTGAAATTATAAAAACTACTGTTCGTATGTTAAAAATATTGCCGCAAAATATCGACCTGGAGACAGCTTTTGTGTTATCCTGTCAATGGTTATAAGAAGGATAATTTTTTTGTGCATTCTGACAGATGACAAAGTTGGAAATGAGCAACAAAAGAAACAAAGTACAAGATTTTTTTTAAACAATCGGTTCAGATTCTTGAATGCTGACATATTAGATGACGAAAATAACTGCATGCCCAGCATTGTTCTGCTGTATCCTAAGCGGGATACTTCCCCCCCCTCTTCTTTTTAAAACAGTCACCATAATTATAAAATGTAAAACTATTCTTTCTGCAATAAAAAAACGAAACATTTATTTTCAGCACTGTATATTTTAAATATAAACTAAAGGGATATTATGAACCAACACCGTATCATTTGGTTGATTTAATTTTCAAATTTCTGTCATCTAGATGCATACAGGTTTTTTATAATAAAAAAAAACCCCTCAACGTATTGCTTTTGCTGCCTTAAAACTAAATTTCATAATTCATCAGTTCTGCATCCTTTAGAAAGCAAGAAGAGGGGAAAGGCGGAGGGAAAGCATCCCTGGGTCTGAAGCATCAACAAGAACTTGGCTTTAATAATATTGGTTAAAGCCTTTCGAGAAACATACACTGAGTGACTAACCAGAAAATCCTTTTCTATTTTTCCAGTGCGTGCCTTGAAATGCCCTCAGCATCACTAATGAAATTCAGACTTTCCTTAATATCTCAGGATAACTTTACACGGTTCATTTTCTAGGTTAGAACATCTCCGCTGGCCAGAGTGTATGTAGGGCTGCCATTTGCCATATCAACAATCAGGCTAAACCACCATGATCATCTTGTGGCAAACAACTGAGCAGCCTACCTACTTGAACTTACGAGTTGAGCGGATTGGGAGGTAAGCAGGGTCATTGCTAAATTATTCTCATCAATCCCAAGAAAATCCTGCATTGAGTTCACAATATAACTATCCTCTCAGTCACTTTCAGCCTCTGGGGCCTTCAGATGCAGTCACTGGGCTCAGGATTTTCTTACTCTCCCAACCAATCCCCTTAATCTCTGGCTAAGCACCTATTGCTCAGTTCCGCTTCTCCCCCCCCTCCCCACCCCCTCTTTGTCCCATCTGTCAAAGCCCTTAAGTCAACAATTCATGCATGAGACTGTAAATTACATATAACAAAGGATTTACTTTCTCCAATCTTCCAATCTTTAGTGTGATTAAATAGATGTTAGCCACTATTACAGAACTAATCCCTCATTCCAATACTACTAGATTTCTATTTTAGACCCATACCTAAAATTCATCAGAATTTCTAAAAGTAGGCCTGGGGACTGACCAAAAGCATCTGAAAACTAAAATTTTCTTAAAGCACTTTCATTTAGTTCTTTCCCATTCTGCTGTTAGATATTATGGATTTTTTATGACAAACCTGCCCCTTTACTTAAAATGCGTACACAAAAATGAGTTCTGACTTCTTATTCCAGCTCTACTGGAAACAAGGCAAAGCAACTCCAAAATGACCTCAACTTGGATTTCTCCTTTCAATATAAAATATTTTAGCTTCTCTTCTAGACTACCTGTTGCCACAGAATTTATTTAACAACAGCAGTGCTTTATGTATAGCAGGCTTAAGAAAACAGCACCTGGAAGAAGCATTTTGTTTTGATTTATTTGACCACTTTAATTCCCAGGGAAAGCTCCAACCTCTACTGATGTGTTGGGAAGGTGTGAATTTTTATAATGTTTCTATGGGAGAGAGAAATATGCCAATCAATAAATGCTTATTGTATTATCTATTGATATTCAACAACCCTAAAGAATAATCCTTATTAACTAATTAGGTATGTGATCCTGAATATCCTTTGTTCTGACACACACTATGTACTTGGGTCTTAAATGACGCCATGGCAAAGAAAGCTCAGTGTTCCTTTAAGTCTGCCTTTTTAATGCTTCTTCAAGCATTTATTTCTCAGTTAGTGTCCCTATACTATCCTGGTTCAGTTGTAATGCTATTATGGGTTTGAATTACATGCATGAGCCTTTGGTTTGTGCTCTGCCCCCACTCCATTCTCCAGCACACCTGCAATGAGAGCTTCCATTTTGCTTCATTATGCTTTTTACATACTTGCTTTTCTGTTAATGTATACTTTTGCATGTGATAGGTTGCTGCTGCTGTTGTTTTTGGCCAGCTAGTGCTAATCAATTTGGGTGATATTATTATTATTATTTTTGCTTTTTTATATTTAACTTATTTAAGATAAAGCTGTTCTATATTTTGTGGCACACCTTAGTCTTTTGCGGTTATTTGAAATTAGCCAATCTAATTATCAATAAACTCTTTGAACTCAGTTTTGACTTTTTAAAAATATAAAAATATTTTTGAACGTATCTTGTTTCCAAAGTTGGCTTACGCTGTTGCTAGGAAAAAAGTCGAGCTCAACTATCTCAACATGCTCAAAATCTACAACCCATATGTCCTCCAGCAGTATGCAAATAAGATGGCAGCAACCCCAACAAATGGATTCAGATCACCTGCCTGCTTCTGTCCTTTTTCATTTAGTTGCATGCACCAGCATTGTATCAGGCAGTGATCCTGACAGCCTCTTTCAAGTGCTTAAAATGGTCTTGTATAAAATGGCCACTTTTGCATCTCATGTTGCACAATTTTTGGCATTCGTGGCCCTATCTGCACATGCAGAAAGAAAAGGCCTTCTTTGATTTCACAGCCCTGTTGGATTATGACCAAAGTTTTTTTGTTTGGCTGCTTTTGACATCTTCCTTTTTGCCCCTAAGATAATACCTAAAGTCAGGGATTTTTTCTTCTATAGCCTGCATATAGTAGGGGTATTTAAAATGAGAGTTGTCATGGTGTCCTCTTTTTTTTGCTCTTCAAAATATGGCAACCCTAGATGATACAGATCTTGGTGGACCAATAATCTGACTTGGTATAAGGCAGCTACATATTTTCTTATGCAGGGCTTTTTTTTTCAGCCGGAACTCAGCGGAACTCAGTTTCAGCACCTCTCAGGTAAGCGCCATTGCCATTCTAAGAGAAAGAGGGAGGTGAGTTCCGGCACCTCTTTTTCTACAAAAATAGCACTGCCTAAAGTTACACTTTTATAAGCCTGTTGTTTTTGTCCATGGAGTTTTGTCCCATGGACTGCAAGAAGATCAAACCTATCCATTCTTAAGGAAATCAGCCCTGAGTGCTCACTGGAAGGACAGATCCTGAAGCTGAGGCGCCAATACTTCGACTAAACAACAACAACAAAGTTACACTACAACTTTGAGAAACTTAAATATATAGTGATGCTAGGCAGAAGAATGACTGCTATGTTTATTTTTTAAAACTATCTTAAGATAAGATTTCTGTGGTGAAATGTTGGCTTATCCCAGAATGCATCACAAACAGCTTTTAAATCAAACATTTACATACGTTAAAAGTTCACACATAAATATAATTACAAAGCAAGGCCTTTAGGTATGGCCCGTTTTGTCACACATTTCCACTGTGAAAGAACTGTATTCCTAGAAGGTGTAATTCAGTAGAATAGTGACTGACTGGCACATACGACATGGGAGCGAAATTTCATGCACAAAGCTGAACTGCCCAATTCACTAAATGGCACTTCCTACTTGTGTGATTCTGTCAGTGCATTCGATAAAAAGCAATGCCTGTAGCCTTCCGTGTCTGGTCTTGGGACTTCACCAGGCCATTAAAAGTGAGTGGTGCTTGGATAATGTGTGCATTTGTTAAATTGTTAAGTGTACAAAGTGTGTGACTGGGCTGTGATGCATCATTAGCTACAAAATGACCCGATGCCAGAATGCCAAGCTTTCTCCCCCCCTTTTTTTATAACTTATGACATGCAACATATTGGAAAGACCAATGCATTTTGCTACTTTCAAGTAAGGCCATTTTTCTATTAGGAAAACAGAAATTTCACCTGAAAGCAAAGACTGGACTGGTTTTTATGCAAGGTTACAAGTGCACAGATATACAAGAATATAGAAAAAAAATTCCTTACATGTTTTTTACATTGATGGCTTCTTCAAGATAACCCTTGCTCAGCAATGCTCTTATAAGTAAGGCGTATGCAAAGGCTGGAAGCACACTACCCTGCTCTTGTGCTTCTTGTAAAATTTTGTATGCCACTGCAAAGAAAATTAAAACAAAACAACTGATGTGTCAACTTATACTGAAGCGCCACAGAACAGCAATTATATATCTCTTTTTGGAAAAGAAAGAAAAATACAGCATCTGAAACAAATCTATTCCTTTTTTCTTCATATATATCTTAAGAGTCCGAAGCTTTATTTAAGAAACCGTCTGGTTTCTGGGTTGAAATCCTCTCTGTGTAACTGTTTCTTTAAAATACAAAATCCTTTCTGAACTTTTAGCAACCTAAATTCAAGTAAAAGAAGAAGAAGACAAACTACTGCCACCAGTTGCAAACAAGTTATCCTCAGCAACCTTCAGAATTGCCATTTTCAAGTTCATTGATGAGCTGCTACTAGGCTACCTTGGTTCAAAGGCGTAATTCATATTATTTTAACGCATCCCCCAACTCTGTGGAAAGGAGTTGCAATGTTTGATACTGTATCATAGCAGCATTCAGCAAATATTGGCAGTGTTTTCAGTACTGGGAGATCAAATTATTTGGCTACGACAAGATTTACATAAAAACATACAATTTACAAATATACTGATATTTAACAAGTAAACTAAAACTGCATTTATTTGACTGATTAACAGTTTTATTTCACACATTCACAATAACTGTCAAGTTAGTGAAAAGACGTTACCAAAAAAAGGGGAAAAAAGGTAACCACACTTTTCAGTCATTTACTTTTCTGAACAAGATTATGGAGCTGTAAACATCCTGTTGAAACAGTAATTTGTTGCTTAATATACTCTTTAAAAATTAATGTCATACATGGGGGGGAGGGGAGGGACACAGTGCTTATTTATTTCCCTTAAAAGCAGTGTTGGTTTTTAATATTTTAAATACACTACGGTATGTAAAATCAAATAAACTTTAGTTTTTATATCGGGCGGAGTTCAGCTGGTATTTGCAAATTTATGTACCAAACCAAGCAAAGAATAAATCAGAATCAACTTAAGACAACAATGCATATACTGACTGTATATTAGATGTGATGCAAGTTCTACTGTATATCTCTAGTACCTGAATAATAGCACACTTAAAGATTAAATAATACTAGCATTCATGAAATCATGCACCTTATTTCAATAATGCAAGATGCATCCCCAACATTTTGTGCTGAGAAAAGATATCCAAACATTTAAAAAAAAAAAAAGGGTAAATTTTTAACACTTTCTGTTCAGTTTGCTATTTATACAATTTCTGGTGTGTTGACCACCACAATTATGGTGCTGAAACTAAAGGCTGTGCTCTTAGGTGCTGATAGTGTATTGCATGACGCCAATGTCATCAGGGCAAGACTTTGGGACACAAGTCCAGGCACCACTGATCAGAAAGGGCAGGAGGGCTCCCAGAACAGCAGCATTGGCTCACCTCCTTATGAAATAAGATAAGCAATCCACATCGCTCTCCAAAGGGAGCCCTCCTCCCCAGAGATGAGTGAAGAGGCAAAAATTATGTAACTGCACAACTGGGTGTGCTGATACAACCACAGCTTGTGATCTAAACTGAGGATACACAGTCGTACCTTGGAAGTCAAACAGAATCCATTCCAGAAGTCCGTTCGACTTCCGAAACGTTCAGAAACCAAAGTACGGCTTCTGATTGGCTACAGGAAGCTCCTGACAGCCAATCAGAAGCCCCGGAAGCCCTGTCGAATGTTCAGCTTCCAAAAGAACATTTGAAAACTGGAACATTCGACTCCCAAGGCGTTCAGGAGCCAAGGAATGACTGTATTAGATTGGTTAGCATTATGTCTTCCAAACCTTCATGTCCTCCATAGGAAAACTATTCAATTCTACCCAGCAACAGCATAGTTAAAACCAGGGCTTTGGTGTAATTTATTGTCCACTCCACCAAAGCTGGAATATCATTTTGTGCTGATTTCAACTAATTCATTGTTCTGAGTGGCTTCCTAAGGAAGAACATGAAAACCATTGGATTCCATCTTGGCTTAAGGGAAGACAAGATGCATGAACGTGGGTTAAGAATATCTGGCAGCTCTAGGCCAATGTTTGATAGTATATATCTATAGTGGTGGTGGGTATTTCTTGGCTGCTGCAAGTCACTTTGAAGCCATCACTTCAGGGGTAAAATGAGGATGACAGTGCCATGCCCTCGTACCTTTTTATTGGTGGGTCTCTGCTGAGGAAAGAGGGAGTTGGAAATCAGAGATTTCCATGTAGAGCTAAACATTCACATGCACTGGCTCTGCCTAAATCATGGGCCAAATCGAGCTGACCCAAGATTCAGTCTAAGAGGGTTGAAGCAGTCTCAGATCCACCTGGGGCTGTCAAAAGAGATGGTGGCAGCCATAAAGCTGCCCTCGGCTGTGTATTTAATCAGGGTTTCAAATTATAGGCAATGCATGGCCTTCAATTAAAGTTGGGGCCTGGATCTGGGTCAGCCTTGGATGGCATCAGGGTCCGAATTGGATCGGGTGTGGGAGAGGCAAGCACAGCCTTATTTACAACAGCTGTTACAACACTACTTTTCTTTTCAGGCTAATTTAACACAAAAGGGAGATAGTTACTTTCTGTAGTGGGAAAGATGCCTTCTAATCTTGATGAAGTCCAAATTTAATATAACGGAATATGATGATAAATTCTAAATCAGGGATATCCTTCCTACTACAGAGTGTAATAACCTCTCATTCAGATGTTAAATTATTCCTTACAACAGTACGAAAGATAGTATCATAAGCAGTTACATACTGGGAGCCTATATATTCAGCACGGAAAGAAATACAAGACTGCTAATATTTTGGCACCAAGATTCTACAGTACAATTTCATGAAGCAGAATGTTAGCTATAGAGCACCGTGATTTTGGGAATACAGGCGTGCTTTGTGCCTTGTATTGAACGAGTTAGCACATTCTTTTCAACAATAGTTTAAGAAAGAGTCCAAGTTAATTTACCTTCAGGTTTGCCCTTTTTGCAGAGTATGAATATTTCTTTTTCATTGTCTGTCGCCTGTTCAGCAGTCGTCAAAGAGGGAGAACTGACAGAATCAACAGCCTCATCTGCAGCCCCATCAAACCAAGTCTTTAAAAGAAAACCATTTTTAAAAGTTACTTATCTTCATACATACAATCTCTCTCTGCCATATCATTCACTAACCAACATGAAAGATTTTAAAGCCAGTATTTCACCACATAAAACAATTAACCTAATTTACCTCAGGTACATCAAACGGAACTTCCTGATTATTAGCCTTAAGAATATCTGCTAGCAGCCTCAAAGTTCTTTCACGGGGAATACTGTTTTCTTCTTGCATTTTAGTCCAAACAGCGTCAGCCCTTTGCCAATCGTTGTTTACCTCTGAAGGGGAAAAAGTGAAAGAACAGAGGAAACCTAAATGTGGCACTGTCATTTTCTACTGCAAGCTGTTTCATGCATGTCTTCACATGAAGTTTATTTTCCCATATATAACCAACTTCCTTTGTTACTTAATCTGGAGTGGGTGTTTGAACATTCTTTTTTCCAAGTTATTTATAATTAGAGCCAAACAGAATATTACACGTCATAGGAATAATTCTCCTGCCAGTGTAGTCCTAATTTCCTTTTAGTTAGAAATCTTCATCGTGGGGAGGAATTGCGGTGGACCACGTGGCCACCTACTCTTCCCCAAGGGAGGGGGACGAAGTCCCGCGTTGCCCTGGGGGATCCCGGTCGCGTCAGCACTCAGCCAGCCAATCAGCTGGCTGGTGGGGGTGTGGCTGGGACCATTTAAGTGGAGGCGCGAGCCGGAGGGCTTCTTCTTGGCTCACCTCTTCAAGCTCCTGCCCTCCCTCCCTTTTTTGCAGGTTTTCATCGGCCTTGCTATGGACCTCGGTTGGTCACCGTTGAGGGGCCTAGCAGGAATTTTTCCACTTGGCAAAATTGGCACAGGCCATTTGGTTTTCGCCTACCTTGTAGCAATCGTCACAACTTCGTAAGGTTTTGCGGTTAGGCATTGTTTGACCTTTTGATAGGAGAGGGGAGGTGTGGCCATTACCTGCCCCTCCAAGCGTAAGGGTATTCCGTTAAAGGAATCCGGGGGTGTGCATCTTGTCCGAAGCCCAGGGCAGGGCTAGGGCCATGACACGACCCCGTCGGGAACACCTGGGGGAGCTCAAGTCGGTCTGATGGACGGGGCTCCCCCTTCTGGTGGTTTACCCTTACCGGACTCCCTGCCCAATGGGCAGGGGTCAAATATAGTCGGGTTCATTCAATGCCTAAGCCAATTACTGCTCACATTCTGTAATCAATAAGCTTCAAACTTGATCCCTTAAGGGGAGTGCAACCCCACTCACAGCAGGCTGCACATGTACTCCCACACCATCAAAATCCTCAACCAGCAATATTTCTGTCTTGTATGGATTACTGTATTTTCCTGTGTATATGATGCCCCCATGTATAAGACGCCCCCTATTTTTCGGGACTCCAAATTAAGAAAACAGCCTTCAGCAGTACATGTGTATAAGTTGAGCCCCTTTAAACCTAATTTGGAGTATAAGACCTAGTCTTATACACAGAAAAATACGGTATGTTTCCACTCCCCCTTTCCTATCTACTACAATAAGGATGCCAAGCAGTTCAGGACTTTCACAACCTCTCCAGAATTACAAGTTGGAAGAGAGACAGCAATGGGGGTCATCAGGATAGAGGCAACATCCTGATCCAAATCCCTGGCTCATCACCATTTCCCATATTCCAAGGTGCCTGAATATGGGAGCACACAGTGAACACAGTACATCTCCCAACTCCTTGCAAAAAACTCCATATATTAGAGAGTTAAAATAACCTCTGTTCATCACTCGCCTTGCAATCAATGACGGATTACAGGTTTATAATAATTCCCGTTTTTGTGCTGAACTACGTGCCTACATTTGTAAACTGATGGAAAACTGAATTTAGCTACCGTTGTAATAATATACAGAAATAGCAATGGAACCTCAGGAGCTGTATTGCATGCAACAGTTTTGAAAGATGGTTAGACGTGGGTTAAGACTATGGTTCTGTTTTTGCTCTTACAGCGGACAAAGCTGTTTTCTCTTTATTTAAGTAGATTGAATTGGTTGTGTCTTTTCTTGCTGTCTACAGATTTTGCACAACAGTGTTTGATAAAATTTGTATCTTAGATTTCTCCTCTCCCCATTGAAGAGAGACAGGCTGCTTGCTGGGAAAGGAGGAGGACTCCCTCCTACTAAAGGAAGATTATGTTTGGAAACCCAGTTGCTTTATTATGGTGAACCAGTATTTGTAAAACAGTAAGGAAGATTAAAAAAAATAGCTGCTGAGGAAATGAAATGCAAGAATGAAATAAAGCATACAGCAAATATCTTGGCCACTTCTCTTCTGGATGTTCTTTTTGCAAGCAAAAGAGGTGAATACTCTGCCAAGGTAGATGGAAAAAACCATGTTTCCTTATCTTATAAAGAGACAAGAAGGTGTTGTAACATCACACTGCTGAGCTGCAGTAAAGCAAAAATCCATCTGTTTCCAAAAAACACAGTTCCATAGAGGTGGTTATATTGGGCTGCTGCAGCAAAAATAATGGAGAATCTTGTGGCACTTTACAGAGTTACAGTTACTGAATTTCATAGCCTGTTTTCCTCTTTCATGGAGCCCCTCCTTCACCTTCCTAACTTTGGCTAACCACAGTTTGCCATTCCTGAACTGGAAAACTATGGTTAGTGCTAACCTTCAAACGACAGCTTGCAAACTCACCTCATATTGAGGTTTGAAAGTCTTTTTTTAAAAAAACGCAAACGATTAAGCAAGCAAGCCATCAACAGATGCCATAGAAAATTACAGTTATGGTTAAACTAGCCCAACTGACCTGTATTGGTTGCTACTAACATGAAACAAATTCCTAGGCAAATATTACAGATGTCTGAATAGAGGAGAATTGCAGGAACATGTAGTGTATCCAATTCTACTCATACCAGGGCTTGATTGCACAAATTGATGAGTAAAGGATCCTGCAACATGATGTTTAGCTATTTTCTTTGAAAAGCAGACAACCACTCCAAAATGTCCTATCAAACTGCTTTTAAATGACTTCTCAGTTTCAAAAACTGTGCGCCATATGGTATGTGAGGTTCCAATTCAAGATATATAAAGTCCAAAGCCTTTACCAAAGCATTACCAGGCCATATAAAACCTGACCCTATTAAAAGAGGATGAGACAAAATGTTTCAGAGGTATGGCATGCCTGCAAAATTCCCTTTCTGTCAATCGGATCTGCAGTCACCCATTGCTATGTGGCTCTCAATTTTCAATTGTCCTCGAATGCTTAACAAGTTGCCCACGTACTGGTAAGATTTTGAAAGGCTTTCAAGATATTCCTTGGGAGGCTACGAGTGTATTTGGCTATCTTCTATTGAAAGCAATTATGTATGTAGCAAAGAGGAACATCTTTTCAAATTCTTTTGTAGACAGCAAAACAAGACAGCTCTTCAAAGCAAGGGGAGAAATTACACAGAGGATTCTTGAATTTCTGAGACATGGTTTAGTACTACACAATGATGGGAAATGGCAACTTTCTTTAAAGAACTCCTCAAGAGATAAATACCACCTATGCAGAAGCAAATAGGTGGTTTACAAAAACCTTCAATTATCGTTCAACCAAAGTAAGCCAACTGCAGAATGTTTCCCTATTCGAGTTAACACTCTAAAACTGGAAGAAAGAAACTTAACTGGTAAATTGGAATGCAGCTGAAGTACAATGAACAACATTTCACCCATGGGCAGGGCACTGAACTAAATGGACAAATGCCATACCAAATGTTTCACCCAACGAAAATGGCTGAAGCTGGGAGAAGAAATATTTAACAAGCTGCAATAAAGCCCAGACAGCTTGGCAGCTAAAAGATAGTACACTTGAAAATGGCAGTGACCAGCCCTCCTACTAGGTAAAAAGGAGAACAAGGATGGAATGTGAGACAGGCCATGATTGCACCCTGACCAAATGGTTGCGTCCAAAGGTCTTGTTTCCTCCTAAGCAAGCTCTAATTCTACTTATCTCCACTGGGCATGCTTGCTGCTGCTGAAAGTTGCAATCCAAAACATCTGGAGTGCACCATACTGGCTACCCTGCAGTAAACCCAATAAGCAACCTAGGCTGGTAGCAAATCTGTCATCTGTGATCTAGTTTAGATTCCTGCATTGCAGCCGTTTAGACTAGATGACCCTTAGCTATGTTACTTCCCCACACCTTTGGAGGAAGGGAATCAAGCCTATTGTTTTACTTAGTCTACCTAAGGAACACAATGTGTGAGGTCTGAACTGGTTGCCCCAAGCTCAGACAGCATGGCTCTTACAAGCCATTCTCATGTTTCTATACCAATTATTCAGGAACTTTCACTACTGTAACTAAGGCAAGTTACAGTTATCTTAGAAAGCCATATTTTAAAGGTGTAACAGCTTATATTTCCATGCTTTACTTTGCTGCATGTTTCGTGCAGCTGGTTCTTCCTGCCAAAGTACAGAACCATACATATGTCCCTACTGAAATTCCTTTTGTTAGTTTGGGCCCAGTTTTCCAATCTGTTAAGGACTTCTTGAATCCCAATTCTGTCTTCTGAGCTGCCCCTCCCAGTTTGGTGTCATTTGCCAATTGGTTGACCATCCCCTCAATTCCTTCGTCCAAATCATTTATAAAGATGTTGAACCACAACAGACCCAGGACAGAACCCTGCGGCACCCCACTTGCCACATTTTTCCAGAATGATGAGGAACCATTAACGAGCACACTTTGTGCCTCACGATTCCAATTCTTTGCTCCTCACACTAAAACTACAGTTGCTGCCCTTTGTAACCCCTCCCACCAATACCACCACATCCTTAGCCATACAAGTAAAGTGCATAGTATCAGTTGCTTACAAAACTATTAATTTCTCAATAACGTTAATATCTCAATTGTTTTTTTGTGGCTGCAGAAACAATTCTATTCTGAACATTGGTAAGTCTAACGTGAAACATACGAGAGTTTTCCTCTCTTATAAGAACCAAAATAAAGAAGAGACTGTCCATTTTACTTACTGCATAATTTTAACAGGTAGTAATACATCTCGTCTCTATCACATTCAAAAAGCTTTTGAGTCAGTTCTACCAGGCTTTCCAGGGCTTCAACCTTAAACGAGAAAATATTCCAAACACACACCACATTTATAACATCTATACATGACATAAAGAACTGCTTGGTTTATTAGACATTTATTGCATATGTATCAAGTTGTAAAAAAGTTATGATGGGGTAATGAATAGGTAGGGGATGTAGAATGAGCAAATAGGAAAAAGGGGAGTAGAAGAATGTGACTATATGATGTGTGATGGAATTTTCTGTGCATGAACTAACATTTTAGCAATGATTTTCGCAACGTATAAATTGCGACGACAATGCACACCAACAAAAAGAGAATAAGGCTATCAGTGACTACTAGCCACAATGGCTAAGTTTTACCTCCATTGCAAGAAGCAGCATAGCCCTGAATACCAGTTGTTGAGAGCCACAAGTTGGGAGAACACTGTCACACTTAAATCCTGCTTGTGGGCTTCGGATAACCATCCAGTTGGCCTCTGTGAGAACAGGAGGCTGGACTAGAAGGGTCTTATGCAGCAGGGCTCTTCTTATTTAAGATCTTATATGTATATATTGCATGTGTTAATCAGTTCCTGACACTTCCCTATAATAGCAGTGTATCTCATATAGTAATCACTCTGCCAATATTAGTTAGCCCCTCTGAGTCAGGATCCGGCCGGGGTACAAATAAATAATAATAATAATAATAATAATAATAATAATAATAATAATAATAATTACCAAAAGTATGCCCAGTGAAATTAATGAACGTTATTGTCAGGACTGGTCGTTGTCCTCTTCAGATCACCACACAAACGCTTCTTGTGAAAATTCTAACTCTTAACTCTTCCCTGACAATTACTGACATTATGTATGATTTAGTTACGTCCCTGCATCGCAGGGGATTGGACTCAATGACCCTCAGGTTCCCTTCCAACTCTGCAATTCTATGATTCAATGAGTAACTTAAGTTCATTAATGTCAATGGGTGAGTATAATTAACACTGTATACAACCTTCTATATTCTCGACCAGTGTATTTGCCAATACACCAGTGTATTTGCCTCTGGATGAGAACGGGATCCGTTTAGGAGCTCCGTTCGCATCCCAAAGCAAACGCAACCTGCGTCTGTGGGTCACGATTCGCCGCTTCCGAGCATGTGTGTGACGTCATTTTGACCGTCTGCGCATGCACAAGCGGCAAAACCCGGAAGTAATGCGCTCCATTACTTCTGGGTCGCCGCTGCACGCAACCCGAAAATACTCATCCCAGAGCTACTTCAACCCAAGGTAAGACTGTAAAAGGGTATCTCACTTTCAAAATGAACTGAAGTTAGCTGGGCATCAGCTTTGCGTCTGTAATAGTACACAACTGATCTAAGTAATTTCCAAACGGTTTTGCATACAGTCATACCTCTTGTTACGTCCACTTCATGTTATGTTCTTTCAGGATATGCCCTGCGGCGACCCGGAAGTACCGGAAAGGGTTACTTCCAGGTTTTGCGGCTCGCGCATGTGCAGACGTGCAAAATGACGTCACGTGCATGTGCAGAAGCGGCAAATTGCGACCTGCAGACGCGGGTTGTGCTCTGCTTATGCTGCGAACGGGGCTCCGGAACGGATCCTGTTCGCAACCAGAAGTACCACTGTACTTGTTTAGGCTGCCAATACCTTGTAGGAAGAAACAGGTTCATACTGTTTTTCTTCACTGTGTCAACATTCGCTCACTAACCAAGCTATTGTTTGTGATCACCACTAATCCTTTCCTTCTCCAAGTCTTGTGCCTCATGGAGAAACTGAGGAAAGGAAAAGACACCTGCCCTTTTGTGGGGCTTTGCAGAAAAGGTAAAACAGCAGAAGCCCAGCGGGATGGGGAAGCTGTCTTTCCTCTCTCCTACAAAGATCTTGGAGGAGGAATGGAGGAGTGTTTTCTCTTCTTGCAAAAGCTCATTCTCCCAACTTCTCTGTAGGGAAAAGGAGAATGTTTCTTTCTTTTTCTCAATAGACTTTTACAGGACAAGGTAGCAGCAGCTGGGCCTGTGCTTGAAGTTCTATAGCAAAGGCCTGAGAGGGAGGAGGAGCTCTACTGCTAACAAGTTGGCAAGTAAAATGATAGAACCCTGAATATAATATCAGGAATGGGAAAGACAAGACGGGTGACTATCCTACCCTATAGCTGTAGACGGTTGTCAACTGGAGGCCCTACAAAAAGGTAGCTAGTACATGCAGGTCCTGCTTTGCAAACACAATGAGCTCCCAGTAAATCGCTTGATGGTGAGTGTTTGCAGAACAAGCCAATGATTTCCATTATTTCCTATGGGAAATTTCTAATCCATGATTTGTCCATTCTCTTTCCCTTTGCCTGATCTCTCCTGCTCCCTGATTTGTCGGATTTGTCTCCCTTCCTCTATGCCATGATGGGCAAACCTGGCCCTCTGGCTGTTTTGGGACTACAACTCCCATCATCCCTAGCTAACAGGACCAGTGGTGAGGGATGATGGGAACTGTAGTCCCAAAAGAGCTGGAGGGCCAAGTTTGTCCATCAATGCTCTGTGCCTTCTGCCCCAAATGGCTGCTGCTGACCAGCAAAACACAAATATGTAAGGAGGTGGGCTGTTTGGATATCTGAATCAGCCATTTGTGTAGCAAGGTTTGGGTATAACGATATGTGTTTGGATAACTGAAATTTTCAATAAAGAGCATTCTGATAGTGGGAGGTGCATGTACACACAAACTAATTAAGTCTTTTTCTCTTGGATTTGGATGGTTACAATAGAAATGATGCAAAATTATTGCCTTAAATTAGTAATAAAAATAAAATTTTCACAATACACAAACCTGATTATTTCCAATACACTTCTCTGCAAACCACTGCAGTCTGGTTGGTCGAGCTCTTAAACCAGGTGTCTGCAAAACAAGATTTCAGAGTAACTAAGCACTTGCTGACTTGGAATAATTCCTTAAATGCGGAGGATTAATATGCAGTTATAACACAAGATTACTCAAGTGGTGAACTTGCCCACTAGATACATTTTCATGCTACAACAGTTGAATATGAGGTTTAACACTTTCAAAAACAGTAGTGGTACTAAATACAGCCATGCTGTTTTAACTAAAATATTATAAGAAAAGTTCCGAATTTTTCAATGTGTTTAAAAGCAACATGACTTCTGGGATATAAATATAAATAAAGTTGAATTGTTTGAGTCTGAATCTTTTTGAGTACTATGTCTTAGTGACTAAGTTGATTTGTTATATTTGCTTTGCGTGGGACAAGTTGTGTCTTGGGTTGGTCTGTCAGCTGCTAACTGCAACTTAAGTTAATATTTATGTATAATCACGTGCTCTTTGGTTTTATATGCAGTTTTTTTTATTACACTGATGTTTCTATGATACTTTAGTTTGGCTGCCTGAAATGTCAATTACAGCATAAGGGAGGGACGCTATTTTTTTTAAAAAAATAAACATAATTCTTTTGCCATTCTATTTACTTATTTCTGAAAAAAATCAGGCTCCCCAATAGTAATTACAGCAATTCAAAGAACTGTGTTATTACCTGTGTTGCTTAACTTAACTCTACAGAGACCAACCTAGACTGTGGCAATTCTATGTATTCTAAGGTGGTCTGTTGCTTTTCTACAGCAGATAAACTCTCTATGTTCTGACAACAGCAGTTCAATAGCCAGGGTTATTTCTTTTGCTATCTTGGTAAAATGGTATTTATTCCCAACCTAACTAGAAGGAATGTTTCCTCATCCTGGTCTGTTTAATGCTTCCATCTGCCCCTCCACTAATTCCTACTTCTGGCCTGCAAATGTGGTTGTTAAGAACACTTCAACAATGCAAGTTAGGCAGCAAAAATTTCCAAAGAAAACACTAAACTTTTGTCTCTGTGGAACAGCCTTCACAATTGTCCACAACCAAATGGTTTTCACAGTTTACAAGCAACCTGTTCTCAGCTACAGGGCACTTCAACAAGAACATTTATTGGCTACTCCATTGGCTAATAGCTCCTCTCGTGTACTCTGGACTTTTCTTCTGTATATCAAACCCTTTATTGATTCTATCAGCAACGCTAAAGTTGTCTGCATTTTAAAAAAAAAAGATTATAGAAAAAGCAAAATTCCTGCCTGCCCCCCTCCTGTCTCCAAGCATAGTCCCACATTCTGGCCTTTTCCAATAAATAGTGGGAACATTCTGCAGCCAACTGTAGCTGTTCTCTAACTTCATCTATATTGCAACATTGCAGAATGGTACATACTACCAATCTAATCCAATATTGATTCTTGGAAGGTCCAAAGCAAGCTCCAACGTCATGACTGGGATAGAAATTATCAGAAACTTGCTGAAAGCAATCTGGCAAAGTTTGTGGCAGTAGCAGAACCGCCAGTGGCATTTTAGAAACTTAGTGGTTCATTTTTTCTTTCTTTCTTTCTTTCTTTCTCTCTCTCTCTCTCTCTCTCTCTCTCTCTCTCTCTCTCTCTCCTTCTCCCAGTACCCAATGCCGTAGCACTATTGATGCTGTGAATCTGATAAATTACTGCACAAAGGGAGCCCAATGGCACAGCACTGAACTTTTTAAAGAAAGTTAACAGGGTGACAATGCTGGGTGCTACCTCTGATGTCCTCCCCACAACCGCCAAGACTGAATGTGATCTGGCAACCATAATGTCCGCCTGGAAAAACCCTGTTCTAAGATGCCAGGGTCTCCCCCCGCCCCGCTATCTTTTTAACATAGGACTATCAAATCATTATTTTATGTCATATGGATAAGTGACCATCAAGCAAATTCAAGCAAACGATAAACAGAAACCACTTGTGTATAATTTCATAGCACACATGATATTGGCAAGTGAACACATACAGAAGAAGTGCTTGCTGGTTTTAAATGCACCTCTTATGCCTCCCCTCCCATCTGATGATCTCTTAAACAATTTCACAAGACTGGGGGTGGGGGGGTGGGGGAATCAGTGAGAACTAAAGAATTAAGATCTTATACAACATGCCCATGGAAATTAAAAGAGAAGAAGTATGTTACTTGAATCTCTAGATAATCCTCTTTGTGACATAGCAAAACTCAAATGCGGCATTCACTTCCAACTTTCAATATCATTGCTGCTCCAAATGCCAATGATCTAAATGGCTTTAAAAGCTGAAAACTTTATATAGCAAATCCTCCTCTGTTAAGAAATGATTGCTGTGCCCATCACTACAAGGACAGCTGAGTTATACAGTGGATATTCTTGTGTTTCATTTTGAAATTGAGAAGTGTTTTCACATATAGTAGGTTCTCAATCATCAAAAGAACATCTAGGTCAGATTAACTAAATCTCTAGGGCTTGCACGATAGTCCATATTTGTGGCTTATCTCTAACCATCTTACTGAATTTTCAGCATTGTGCCTGGTCTGAAATTGAGACATCTGTAATGCAGTACATTGTAAAAAGAAAAGAAAAAGGGAGAACCTATGCTGTAACCTACAAAAAAATCTTCAATAACTTGTGGCTTTTATTTTCTTTTACTTACAGATCACTCAAAGTGAAAACATTAAGTTTGCCAGCAACAACACACCACTGATTGTTACTTGCTTTCCTTCTAGAAAAGACAGCTTTTTATCCATTCTCCATTCAGTTTTCTAAAATGTTTTCTTTTCAATACCATATGAGGCTTAAAACAGTATTCTGCTTTACAATGTAATCTTTACTGCTCTATTGTTTTGACTTCTCCCTATGGATAATTATGTATTTGGACAGCAGCCCAAATTGCTTTTCTACTGTTGTTTGTTTGCGGCTGTTGGTGCGTGCGCAAAATAACTATTTTAATGTCTTCACATGAAGCTTAACTAAATATTCTTTCACCGCCCAAAGGCCTGGAATCAGAGAATGGTGTGGGCACCATAGATTTCCTGTGCCCTCTGAAAAACCGCTCCGGAAGCCACCCAGTGGGTGTGCAATGTTGTGCAGTATTGGTGCAACTAGGGGGTGGGAGCTGGGAGGGCAGGTGAGATGCTGACTGAAATTGGCAAAAAAATCCAACCACTGATACCCCCCCCCAATGAAAGCAAGAACAAAAAGCAAGTTTGTTTAAATCATGTACAGTGGTACCTCAGGTTAAGTACTTAATTCGTTCCAGAGGTCCGTTCTTAACCTGAAACTGTTCTTAACCTGAAGCACCACTTTAGCTAATGGAGCCTCCTGCTGCTGCTGCGCTGCCCGAGTACGATTTCTGTTCTCATTCTGAAGCAAAGTTCTTAACCTGAAGCACTATTTCTGGGTTAGTGGAGTCTTTAACCTGAAGTGTATGTAACCTGAGGTACCACTGTACATGATTTAAACAAAGGTAGCATTCTGCCATAAAAGCATTACAGCAAAAAAGCCTTCTGAGAGCCTATTCTGTGGAACCAGCATTCCTGCCGAGATACGGCAGACACCTACTATCAGTATTTTCTGAGAACAATTGAGGTCACTTTTGCTTCAACAAGCCTTGCCAGCTGGAAAAAAAAGGTCTCTGCCTTAGGTGTTCATTTTGTATTGTTTTTAAACCTATTTTCAGCCTTGTTGTTTTTTTAAAACTATTTTATCTGTTTTTATGACATGGCTGTAAACTTCCTTAAGACATTTAAGTAAAAGGAGATTTGTAAATTAATAAATGGTTGTGGTGGTAGTAGCAGCAGCAGCAGTATTAATAAAACACAGCTATGGGAGCTCCAGCTCTGGCTCCAATGGGCAGTTGTCTTACACATAAGGAAAAAACAGCCTTGAATATCCTTTTAAAAATAGTAATAATCATTTTTGCATTTTACAATGTTTTAACAACAAAAATTAAATCTAAACAAATTCAACCTACATTTTCTTCGACTTCCCTCCCCCTCTTGCAGTTCCTTAGTCTATATCATATTCTTACTGCATAACCAATTCAAACCTATTTACAAATTTATCCTTTATGTTCCGTTAATTATTTCTTACTGCTCACGTTTAGGTCAATCCTGCTAACATTTTTAATTGTTTACAATTTGTCTTCATATATTCAACAAATTTTCACCATTCTGTTAAAAAAGAAGAAGTCTCTCATCCTGATCTCTTATTCTTATATATTCCATGCCGTTATGTCTAATTTCTTCCTCTGCTATAACTTTAAAGTAAACAAGGACTTGTTTATGAAAGGTGATGATAGCCAGTTACCAACACACTCTGAACTTTTCTAAGATGAAGATATTGCGTGCCATTAATCTATTCACATACACCTTGCACTTTTAATGTCTTATTCTTCATATTCCGATGGGGTGTCTCAAATTAGAACTCTCTGTCCTACTCATTTCTCTGATACAGCCTTCTTTCTCCTCCTACACCACTCTGTGGAATTATTCAGATAGTGCAGAAAATGGGCTGGATCAGAGGTCGCATCATACTGGCCATATTCGGACTGCATGGCAAACAGGAACTCCAAGCGAGTGAGTGTATCAGTGTCCCTCCAGGTGAGCCTGAGGGCTGCCACAGGAGGGATAGAGTGATTTGGCACCCTTGCTTCTGGTTCCCAGGTGTCACCTTAAGACCTTTCGATGTAGCCAGACCGATGGAACTTTTCCCATTTTTAAATCGGCCCGTCATTTTATTGGCGTGTTATATTTTATTGCACACACTGTGTACACCAGCGTTTCTCAACCGGGGGCCAGATGCCCCCCTGAGGACCCCCAGGATATTCCAAGGGGGCCACAGGTGAAAATTGTGTAAATGGGGGGGGGGGCATGGCACGAGACTAGGGGGCCACAGAGGGAAGGGAGAAGTGAACAGAACAGATAACAGAGAAAGTAAGTCTGCTTCCCGCTGGATGGGATTCCTACTTCGTATTTGGTAGAATCAGGTTTCAGTCGTGTGAATTATTTACTCAGCCTAATGTGGAACTGCCTTAACATAACGGACAGTGTATCTGAAGAAGTGTGCATGCACACGAAAGCTCATACCAAGAACTAACTTAGTTGGTCTTTAAGGTGCTACCGGAAGAAAAATTTTTTGTTTGTTTGTTTGTTTTGATAACGGACAGAGGTGATCTTTGGTTATCGCTCACAGCAACAGAACTGTGTATATATATATATATATATATATATATATATATATATATATATATGGGGGTTGGGGAATCTGCTGGTGGTGCTGCTTGCTTGGTTTTTGTGCTGGCCTCAGAAGAAAGCCACTTCTTCCACAGCCAGCACAGAAGGATGAGACCCTTCTTGCATGTCCATCATAGAAATCAAGGGCATGTCAGAAGAAGCAGACAGAACTCTATTTCCCCATCACCAGCTTGCCTTTTTACAACCACCACCACTATAACAACAAGCCCCTGTTAAGAGTAAAATGCAAGGGAGTTTTTGCAGACCTTAAGCTTTTTGGGGCTCGCTAACAAGGTTGTCCTAAAGCATAGTTCAATGCAATGTGAACAATCAGGAATAAGTTGCAGTGAGCCTTGGGCTCGTGCACCGTCCCTTATCCCTCTTCTTCCCAAGCAGCCTGGAGGAAGAGTTCAGAAAGTTTTGCTTACCTGCACCTTGTAGTGCCATCTGGATCAACAAACTGAAGTTAACATTAACTAGTGGTCTGTGACAAAACAAGCCAACTTCAAATCATAGTTACTGAAGTTGGCATTTTAACTACAGTTAAGATTGACCATCGTTCCAGATCCAAACTGGTATGATAAACTGTGGTTTATCAAAAGCGGAACAGAAATTCCTCCTCCCAGCTATGTAGAGGAAGGGAGGGTGAGAGGTTTTACAAAAGAACATAAGAAGAGCCTTAATACTAATCTATTCTTATTTACACTACGTACTGTTTTACGAGCATATGCACTGTGTATCATTAATCTATTTATTAGTCACTTTTTAAACAAAAGTGTCTTACAGAAACAAACATTAAAAACAAAGGAAAAGAAACCTAAAATTCTCACAGATAACATGTATAAAAGGGGAGATTGAACTCCGTCTACCACACTAAAAAGATGAGCAGAAAAGTAAGGTCCAAGAGCCTGGACAAATATAAATGGCATTGCCTGGTTCAAACAGTGGCATTAGGTGTGCCTCCTTGGGGAGAGCACCCCACAAACAGGGAGCCACCACTGAGAAGGCCTGCTGTCATGGTGTCACCATCTGCACTTCCTTCAGAGGGAGCACAAAGAGAAGTGTCTTAAATGCCAAACACAGGGCCTGGATTGATTTACGTGGTGTCCTTGAGGTATCGGAGTCCTGGGTGCATAAGGCTTTATAGGTCAAAACCAGCACTTTGAATCGATAGCCAACTGGCGCCAGGATTGGTGTTGTATCTGGCCTCTGAACTACCAGCTGTAGCTTCCGAACTATATTCAAAGGCAGCACATACCAACATCTCTCTCGCACACACCATGCAAAATAATTTGTTCCAGCCATCTCTCATGCTCAATAGGTCACATCAATAATCTAGGAAGCTAAATTTCTTTGGAACATCTATATTAAAATGAAATCATACTTTACAAATAAAGGAACATCTTGCTACAATAGTTTTATCTCCACTACAAAATTGAGTTTCATGTTGATTTTATACAGATACGCAGAAAAAGCAATTTGGATGAAAGGGAGCTGTAATCTCTCAATCTCAGGACCCAGAAATATTTTTACAGTAGATTAAAAACATACAAAACCAATGGTATCTTGAAATCGGTTGGTATTGTAATGCATGTCCAATGTTGTGCTGAAATCACTGTACTGCTTTAATTTCACTAAACATTATATGTATATAATCAACCCTAAGTAGCTCCCTTGTCAGGTCTGAGTGCCATCATCTGCTTTTACTCTCAAGTATCTCAAGAATCACTTGAACATTTGAGTCCTGTCAATATTCTTACACTGAATGGATTCTTTGGGGAGCATAATATTGTACCAAAAGTTGGTGCTACAACAGCAGTAGGAAAAATAGCACAAAGGATGTGGAAACATTAAAATAGGAGTGAAATATCATATTGAACTTTTTAACACAAAGCACACTAGTAACAGCTTTCATGTGCAGCTGGGTTATTCACAAGAATGAGTTGCTGTCAGCAGCACTAAAGATTTTTCCCCCACAAACAGGTATCATCTTCACATTGTCAGATTAAACAGTCTAACAGAGACACAGTTTGAAACAGGGATATTCACTGCATTATATCAGGCTGTGATATTCTGGAATACCCAGTTTCACAAATTAGGAAGCAAATGTAACTCATATGATAACGTCTGTGCTGCTAGACCCAATGCAAGGTGCTTGTTGACTTTCAAAGCCCTGATCAACTTAAGTCCCAAATATTTGAAGGGATGCTTCTCTCCATATGTGCCAGCCTAGACCTTGTGATGTGAAGGGGAGGAGATTCTTGTGGTTTCACCGATAGGCATGGCTTACAACATAGCTCTTCAGGAAGGTTTTTTGCAGAAGGGCAGGCTCGATAAGGGAACTTTAAAAACACCTGCCACTGATTTGTACTGTTTGGGGGTTTTATGCTGTGGTTTTAATTTACCTTTAAGCTATTTCTGATGCACTTTTAGTGGAGTAGGAGAGCTGGAAAAAAGTTCACATCTAGCAACCAATGTGCCCCTTTGGTTTCAGATATTATATGGGGAGACGAGTCTAAAAAGCCCGGGACACAATTTTTACGGCCCTCTAGTGGCAATGGTGACTCGAAGTAATGTATTTAGTGGTAACTCTGAAAGTGTATACTCGATTCTGACCAAACTATGCCTCCTAGAGTACAATATGCATAAGGATTGTTTTTAATTTGCATTTATTTACAAATGCATTTGTATACTGCTCTCTCAAACTATCAAGGTGGTGCACAGAAGTAATAAAATAAAATAAAATAAAATACACCAACAAAAAATTAAAGCATTCAGATCATTAAAATGACAGTCTACGCAAGAAAAGTGTGTTTATTAAATTATTTTAATTAATTTATTAAATAACTAAAAATAAGATTCAGAACTTTGTTCTGTGAACTGCCCTAAGAACTCCATTTATAGGGTGGTATATAAATTCAATATATAATAATAATAACTACTTAATAAACCTATTTAAAGGTGCACTTCCCCCCTCCAAACATAACAATATCTCTGTACTTCATATATTTCAAACCACTTCAAGTAGCAGAACATGTACTTTATTCATATACAGACAACTTCACTCCAAGTAATAGGAAGTCTATGAGTCTAGCATTAACCCAAGTTTCATATTAAGTACTCAGGTGCAAACCATGTTAACACAAACTAACTATGGTTGCATATCCACTGGCAAACGCTGGGAACAGGTTCAAAAGCCTGGCTCCCAATCTGTGCCGGCTATTGTTTGCAAGGAACTACTACATCTACACCAGGTCTTTGGACCAGGGAATACTATTCCTCTTGGGTGAAACTTGTAAATAAACACTCATACCAAGAGGTAACCTGTGTTTTAAAACACAAATTGTCACTACGCATATACGCAAACCTCTAACTTGCTGCCTATCTATCCCTTCTAAACAAATTATAGCCCAAGATTCTGTAATTGCTACAGATTGGTCTTTGGCACAGGAGAACAAGCAAAATTAAAGAGCTGAAAAGTGAATGAAGCATATTAAAAAAGCTTAGATGAGGCTCCATCAAGATTATGCAAAACTAAGAAATCTTAATCCAACATAAAAAGGACAAGCAAGAATGCCAGATGTCTACTTTCTCTTCTGATAAACTAGCAAGAGGGAAAGTTTCTGAAATTAATGTTTTAGGCTGTTGTCGTCTGTTGACATTATATTTGCTAATCCCTAAGTGAAACACAAAGTTAAGTGAGTGGTTATATAGGAAAAACAGAAATGAAAGGAACTGACAATTTGTTTAAAGTTTTTTTTGGGGGGGGGTTTAAGACAAAAAGTGCAAATAGACTGCAGGGCAAGAGTCTACTTGTTTAGACACCAACAGGGCAAGCAGCATAGGGGTGATGGTAGATTAAATATTTAGGGGAGGTTGAAGAAAAGTTCGATGTATAAGGACATTTTCTCTTGCCCTGTACACATGTTTGTTTTTCTAGGCCTTCACATCTATAATTCCCTCCCTTTATTTTATTGTTTTAATCTTTTTGATAAAGCTGTTGGTATTTCAGAACCAAAATTCACCCAATCAGGTAGTTTACTCAAAATTATCACTGAAACAATAATTCAGGCAAAGCTGTGACTAGCATTCAGTATTTTCTTTCACTTTTTTAATTTAAGCAATTATTAATAAGTCACCTTGTGATTTACTAAAAGGACCTTTGGGTTCTTTCCCTTTACATTTGAAAAGCTTAGCCTCATCTTTGCAAAAAGATTAACTTCTCTCTTTTCCTCTCACTAATGTAAACTGGTCAACTAATATGGAGTTTGGGAGGGGCGGGGGGAGAAATGCAACTGTGTTAGAGGAAAATAATCACAATCTGGGAAGGCTCTGAGGCTGCCCTTTTGACTTATCAATTTCAGTAAGCAAAATTTCAATCAAGCCTAGATAAAATATACTAATCCTAAATAGACCAAGTTTGTCACCTACCACTTTCTATAAGCTGCTTACCATAGTGGGAGTGGGGAAAAAAGCTAAATTAAATGCCAAACAGTAGCAGACAGCACTTGTTTGGCTGATTAACTGGTAGACAAGCATTACAAATAAATCTGAGCATGGTCTGCAGCAAATTAAATTCCAGTGCTTTAAAGAACAAAGAATTTGTTGGGAAAGAGGATTAGCAACTTTACACCCAGGAATGCAGGTTTAATTTAATTGTTCCACAATCCGAGATTTAATATGCAAATATCATTTGGATATTTAATAGTGAATTTGACAAAGTAAGGAAACAATTCCAATATACAGCCAGGCCGCCTCGCTTCTAACTGTAATTATACACAATGGGGGGAAAAAGAAGCCTAGTCTTCCCCCGACTCCTCCACCCCCCCATCTTTCATTACTAGGATTGGATTCTATTAACATTAATCAGAACAAGACTAATTAAAGGTTAAAAACTTTAAATATATAATTCTAATTAAAACTCTAAATAGTTGTATGATTAGAGTACTGTAGTTATAGTCTCACCTCAATGATCTTCTTGGCTTCTTTATACTTGCCGGTATTCAGAAAGGCAAAGAAGAGATCATAGAGCATCATCATTTCACCTCTCTCTTGGCTTATGAAATCCATTGCTATAGGAACATTCATAAAAAAAGCAATTAGGTTACCTGTTTAGAGTCAAAAGGAACATGTCACAAGGCAAATGGCTGAGTCACTGGACACCCTTGCCATAGCATCATGTGATCACTTATAGCTAGATGATCTAATGACATGTTCACCTCTCCATCCATGCATCTGAATACCACTTTCTAGATGAGTTTGATTTTTACCATATCAGAAAGACTGGTCTTTTTCTGATGAAGATTTATAGGGGGAATTTCATGAATTGTGGAGCTAAATATTCTTCAAGCACAGAACTGCACAGAGATTGGCCATCATACTGAGTAGACCTATTGGAATCAATGGATTTAAGTTTGTTTTGTGAAGTCCTTGGGATATTATTGGTATCCCTCGTGCCCCCGAAAACTTTTAAATAATTCTTCTTGATCACAGGACATGGTTTGAACATGTGATTCCAAACATTACTGCTGTGACCCTCAGTAATAAATGGCTAAAACTTTGTTGGGTTAAGGTGTCCCCCTACCATAATGCAGGGCAAGAACAGAAGACAATCCCAATCTGTAATAGCAGCAACCAACCTTTCTGCAACAGTTCGGTGTTTCCCTTCTGTATTAATCTGCTCAAGACATCATGAAGTCTAGGAAAGCTGCCATACTTCCTATAGCAGTCAAACACAGCTTCCATGGCTGCTTCTATGTCATCCCTTAAAAGAAAATCCACAACATGTTAATAATAATAATAATAATAATAATAATAATAATAGTAATAATAATAATAATAGTAATTATAATAATATTTATATCCCGCCCTCCCCAGCCAAAGCTGGTCTCAGAGCGGCTAACAACAGTAAAAATAGCACAGTTTACATAAAATCACAATTAACGGAAATACATTCTAAAATCAATTCAGAATCAAATTAATGGCAGCCATTGGGCTAGAGTTCTATGAGGATTACAGAAGGAGGGGGTCAGACTGTGCCTTGGCCAAAGGCCTGGTGGAACAGCTCTGTCTTGCAGGCCCTGCGGAAAGATGTCAAATCCCGCAGGGATTTTAGATGGAAGAAAAACAACAACGCATACACCAAACCTCAGAAACAGTCACCTATCGTCCAAAAAAGGATCGAGGAGATAAAATGCATCCAATTCATTTCCTAACACTTCACCAGGAACCTCAAAAAGAGACTTATTTTGACTTTTGTACAATACACAAATTATTATAATCTAATTTTCATTAACTGACGGATCAAAAGAATGGTCACATATGAGTTCTCATATCTAGATGGCCCTACTTTATTATACAGGAAGGTCTTTGAAGCAAATATGAAGAAAGATCTAATCTGAATGATATGGGTCCACAGAAGCTGGGTGCATTTTTTTAATGAACTCTGCTAACATTGAGTGTGAGCCCCTCTCAATCAACAACAACAACATTGGTCTAACCTATGTGTTTAAGAAAGCTGTTTATAAAACATTTTGATTATATACTATGCGCAGTTAGTTTTGATGATACTGAAAATTAAAAAGAATATTAGAAGCACAATTCAGTTTCTTCAGAAAAAGCTTATTTTAGCATTTTGAACTGACATTATATTGTGTTATGCCATCACATAACCAATACAGCAAATTATGCGATTTTTTTAAAAAGAGAAGTCCATTCCATAACTATTTTTAGAAGGTATTCTAATTCTGAAAAATATTATGAAATTAAATACAAAATTTAGAAGCGATTTTACTGCATTCCATACGGAACTGTAAAAAAATGAGCCGAGCTTGATGGATCACTACCTTAACCCCTTTACGGAGCCCTGTTTACAGAGCATCTTCTGGCACCCCACAGAGTCATTTGAATTATTGTCATTTGGGGTGAAGACTAAATTACAGGTTAATTTCAAAACTGCAAGTGGATGATGCCGGCTAGATTACTGTCATACAAAAGAAATACTATGGTAGCTACCACAGATGGGTATAAAGCTTTATATAATCAGTGTTTTCTTCTGCTCTGGTTGCAAGTTCAGTTAACACCCATAGAAACAGCTTGAGAACTCCCAATAATTCCACCTAGGGTGCAATCAAATTTATACATTCAAGTTCTCAATGTTTATGCTCAGCTTCTGACAGTGACTCTGAAAAGAGCAATGGTACTGTTTCAGCTGCATTCCCACAGCCCTAAATTGACTGTTTAGGTCAAAGCTATCAATAAATGAATGAATAAATTAGAATGCCAATCAAACAGACACATTAATAGTGTTCATGCTCCAGATATATATTTCTGAAGGTATTTAGCCTGTTTGCGTAAAATAATGAGTCCTGGAAATGAACAGGGGTTAACGTACAAGTAGCCATGAATGTATGTCTAAGCATTTGTAAATGTTTTGCCAATCATAAACTCAATGTTTCACCTAGCGTTATGCGAACGCTACAATACAGTGGTACCTCGGGTTAAGTACTTAATTCGTTCTGGAAGTCTGTTCTTAACCTGAAGCTGTTCTTAACCTGAAGCACTACTTTAGCTAATGGGGCCTCCTGCTGCCACCACGCCACTGAAGCACGATTTCTGTTCTCATCCTGAAGCAAAGTTCTTAACCCAAGGTACTATTTCTGGGTTAGCGGAGTCTGTAACCTGAAGCGTATGTAACCTGAACCGTCTGTAACCCGAGGTACCATTGTACTACCACAGCTTCTGATGTCTGGTTTCAAGAGACTGCAAAAAGCTAGTTCCATATCATCCAAGTTTAAGAAGCCAATTATTTTTACATAATGCAAAGAAATTCAAGGGTGTGGATCAAAACTACCATGTGTGCTTGTGAGGCGTTGCTGCCACCCTTCTGACTACAACTGAGGGGACCCACCAAAAGGACCTCATGCAACACCAGAGGCTTCAACCAGGGCTGTGGGAAAACTGACAGAATTGGCGGTGTCCCTGTGGACAAGCAAAACTGCATGGGCCAATCATATTCGTTTGCAGCATACCTATAGAATGCAGCTATTATACATAAATTAGTAGACAGAATCTTATAGGTCAGGCAATCTACCAAGAAGTTCCCTTGTTCAAAGCTCCACCCAAATGTGTGATATACAGGAGATCCCTTCCAGCAGGGCTTGCAAAGGAACACTTCCCACTGGACTACCTTTGGCTTATCAAATAAAGGTAGCTAAGCTAACCTTCGAAGCACAGAAACAGTGGTACCTCGGTTTTTGAACGTCTCTGTTGATGAACGTTTTGGTTTTTGAACGTGTAAACTTGGAAGTAAATGCTTCGGTTTCCAAACAAGCCTTGGAAGTCAAACATGCCACACAGCTTCCGTACTGAGGCTTCTGTATTGAGTTTTCGAACGTTTCGGAACTCAAATGGTCTTCCGGAATGGATTATGTTCAAAAACCGAGGTACCACTGTATATCTGATCTAAAAAGCTATCTTTAAGGTTCTATTTGATGGGAACTACTATCAGTTTACATTTACTTTAAAGACACAGAATTAGAGCAAGCAGCTAATAAAATCAAAACACAAAACTGAGCAGTTCACTAGACAATTGAGCTATTTCATCTATACTCATCTTGCTGCTCAATGTGGGCTTTAGAACACATGGCACTTTGCTGTTCTAGGTAAATGGAAAAGTGAAATCATATTAAAAAGGAATTAATATCCCATTCCATTCTAACTTGCATGTCAGCTGCAATCATGTTTATTAGTCTCAACGCTCACATGATGTCATGACAGTCTTGACACAGCACAGCAAAACACAACTTAATTTGGATTTCTGTGACGTAGAAGAAATTTTATCCAGGAGTGCCTGTGGAGACAGTGGTCTTTCCCAACATGCACTGCCTTTAACATAGAGTTGAAGGAGGAAGTTGGAACAGTGACTGTCTTTCCCATTTCCTCTTTCCCTTTATGAACTTTTCAAGGATCAGGTTAATTCTACTGGATCCTAATTTTACCCAGATCCCTTGACAAAGCGAAGTATGTAACATGTGCTTATTTCCTTCCATCTCAGGGTGGGGTGGGGGAAGAGTGTGAGAAGTAACAGAGTGGTAGTACCTAAGGCACTCACTCAAAAATCAAAATGTGCCCACAGGCTTAAAAAGGTTGATAAGCCCTGGTCCAATCCTATGCAGGCATACACAGGAATAAATCTCATACGGCTAAATGGGTCTTATGCCCAGGTATGTGTGCTTAGGATAGAAGACAAAAACATTTTGCTTCAGGTAAGAGTAAGGCGCAAGGTAACTATTCCAATCTTGCAAGGAGACAATATGTGACTGCTCACAAAACTAGCTGAGATCTCAAACTGATTGAACAATAAATTATGTGTGGCCCTGAGTGGCAAGAAAAAGTAAAAAAATACAATAAATCTTCTTGCTTAATGGGTGCCACTTTCTCAACCTTACCTTCTTTACTTGCTATAAACAACTTTTCCAAACCTAGAAGCCTGCTTGATAAAAAAAATAATACTCTAAATATTGATTTTAATTGGAATGAAGTGCTTCAGTGTTCTGCATAAAGTGTTAGTGAAGTGGCAATTTACCTAAGGGGTTTACTGATTGAAAAGCTCTCAAACCTGAAATCGCTAGAGAGGAAGAAATAAAAAAGGGGAGGGAGAAAGAGAAAAAAAAGGGACTCTGGGAAAGAAAACCACAGAGAATGCCTCAAAAACAAATCCCTCTGCAAATCTGAAGCATATGTTAGTGTGGAGGGAAATCAATTCAGTAAGGTACAATCAGCTTTAAAAAAATATTCTGTTAAGAGAACGGGGCTCTTGAAAGAGCTAAATGCCCCCCCTTCCGTTCATCAGCTATAACGAGGAATTTTCAAGGAGACTGGTGTTGCAATTACAACTAATCCTCCCAAAAAAATTAACTGTGTTGAAGGCTTTGTAATTTCCCTAGGTACAATTTAGCTGTCACTTACTTTAAAATTTACTCAAACATGCGTTCCGAACAGCACTAACTTCACATGTCAAGTGCTTTCCAGCCAATTGAGTCTAAACTGGAAGTCGGTGTTAAACAACTGAATGATTAGACAAGATAGCTCATTTCCCTGCTCTTTTGTTCAGAATAAAATGCCACATTTACATTATCAGGCTCAACAGGATTTTCTGACAGAGGGAGAGAGAGAGGGGAAAAAAACTCTGGTGAACACTGTCCGTACTAAACACATGAAGCCTGTCATTTACCAATCATCCTTCAAAAAGCAATAGCAATGAGTGTAACTTAATTACGACCCAATGATCCTTGACAAAAAAAATCATCTTATCACTGTCCTGTTCTCCTAGGGCAAATGAACCATTTCTGTCCTTTGGCACTGATGATGCAAAATTTCTAATTGCAATAATGGAGTAAGAGAGACAAACCTTTGCTTCACTCAAAAATAAATAAATAATAAGTGTGTTTTAAAGAGGAAGAAAACAATCTAGAAATAATGTGGACGTTTGAAATAAAGATGCAAAAAAGCTGCTGGGGGAGGGGCGTTCAGAAAAAGCAGCGATTTTTAACAGACTGATGGGAGAAATCAACAAATTGATAAAACAACTTGCCATAATTTTTAATGAATAGCTATATTTAAACTTAGACAAGGGCTACAGAGACACAACACATCTTAGAAAGGGGACTGCTAAAATTTTGCATCCAGGGATTGCAGTGTATATGAATCCATAAGTCTCTTCAATGGACAGCAGGAGTTGTGATTTAATCAGTAA
Organism: Podarcis filfolensis; assembly: GCF_964270895.1. Classification (NCBI taxonomy): domain Eukaryota; kingdom Metazoa; phylum Chordata; class Lepidosauria; order Squamata; family Lacertidae; genus Podarcis; species Podarcis filfolensis. The sequence continues at coordinate 100,961,913 of NC_139606.1, forward strand.
CCCATTGAGAACTTACACTCCATTTCTAAGTCAAGCTTCATCCAGTTAAATCAGTTGTTTTCACTTGTCTGAACTATAAGCAAGTTTAACATTTTGGCAGTGAGGAGGCTTTTCTCATTTTGTGCCTCAGAAAAAGATTTCTTAAATGGTTGAACTCAAATTATTCACTGTGCTTCAGGCCATGTCTTCCAATGACGTTTTTGGCAATGACTGTAAAAAAATTCACCTTATGCATTCACGTTGCTATCTTCTGTTATCTTTCTCAGTTGGTTTCATTTGCCCTCTGAAACATTATCATGTAGCCAAACCCGATGTGCTTTTTAGCATAATCTCATTTTTATATCCAGTGCTCTTTTTCTATAAAAATAGGCATCGATACTCACCATGAAGTTCTTACAGTAAGTGCCACACTTTATAACAACAAAAAGAGGTGCCAGTACTGTGTACCCATCAGTACCCCCTGGAAAAAAACAACACAGTTTGTATCAGTGTTTCCCAAACTTGGGTCTCCAGCTGTTTTTGGACTACAACTCCCATCATCCCTAGGTCAGGGATGATGGGAATCATAGTCCAAAAGCAGCTGGAGACCCAAGTTTGGGAAACTCTGCTTTATATGATCACCGACTGACTGGGATCACTCAAGTGACTGATCCAGGAAGCACTGTCCTTGCTCTCAGTGTGGCTTGAGTTTGCCCTCAGTGACACCATCTTGTAGCTAAATCTGATTCTGTTATCTCTCAGCGACATTATCATGTAGTCAAATCTGATTTGCTATTTAGCTACTACTTACTACAAGATCCTCAATTAGTTAGGATTTAGGAGGGGCGGGAATTTAGACTAGAAACAAAACAAGCAAACCTATAAACTGTGGCCCTCCAGATGTTGTTGAACTCCCATCAGCCAAAGCCAGTAGGGGCAATGGTTGAGGAATGATGGGAGATTTAGTCCAACAGCATATTGAGGGCCAAAGGTTCTTTCTTCTGTATCAGAAAAAGAATTACACATTAGAAAGGGGGGAAAGTGGGTATTCTTATACAAGGTTTTCATGAAATGTTTCTAATGGAATAATTTTCTGAAAACACCATATTTGGCACTTTAAATTAGAAATGGGAATGTTTGACAGTGCCCTGTTTATCTACCAAATAATGATTTTGTTTCAGTAGGTTTGATCCAATGACGAGAGCTTAAATGCAAGGAAAATGTGCCCATAATAACTCTTTCCACCTTTTATTGTATTCAGCCGCGTAACACCTTATTGTAAATAATAACTGGGTGGTTTTTTTTAAGTCTGTAACAATTAAAACTCCCATGTACAACACTTTTTGAAGTCCAGATATCGAAGGAGAAGTTGTTGCACAAATATTTAGATTCCTAATGCTGAGATAAAATGGCCTCAAGCCCCACAATGAAAGGCATGCTGTTAGCAGTATGCTGAAAGAATAATACTTTAAATGTCTAAAAAGTTAATGTGGAGTAAATAGTACTACTTCCAATCTGAAGAACAACAGCAATTCTATAAAGAGCCATTATGAAAAGACAAGCAAAATGCTTTTCATTATGACAAATGTGATATTATATTGTGGAGATCCTGGAGGATCCAAAATCTCCAGTTGCCCTCCCTGGTCCTGGGTAACTGGGGATAAGCTACCTGCAGTTTCCAAAACCCTCAGGGCAACTTACAAAAATATAAAAAGAAAGAAAGAATATAATCAAGCAAGCCTGTGTTCTGCGGACACCCAGATTCTATCTCTCTCTTCATCCCTGACTCTCAGCCTATGGGGTTTTGCAGGGTTCCATATTGTCACCCATGCTGTTTTGCATCTATATGAAGCCCCTGAGGAAAGTCATCTATGGATTAGTGACATCAATATGCAGATGATATTTCTCTCTCTCTATGTATATACCCGTAATATGGGTGGTCAAGAGTTCTGCAGAGTTTCTAACATTTTCTGCCGTGTATAATGTTTTAGAAAGTTATAAATGTCATTGTTGCGTTTTATGGGCTTGACAGACAAAGCGCATGCAAAAATAAAAACAATAGACATTTTCCTACTTGTAATAAAGTAAAGGTTTAGCTGCAAGTGAACCATGATAGTGTGTTTTGTTTGTCCCACAGAAATCTGTGGGAGCCACTGAGTCTCCCCCTATCTCCACAGCTCTACCCCATTTTGAGAACCAAAAATTGGCACGTGTAATATACATGACTATCAAAATGCCATGTTAAAGAGGAAAAAATTGGGAGAGAATGTATACCACAGGAAGCAGGGGTGTGTGAGAGAGACCTTATTTTCCCATATGGTTCTTGCTGGTGGGGGTGAGGCCTGCACGTAACATGACTGCGAGACAGGCTTACTCCCCACTGCAACTTCATCCTAGTACGGTTTTCATTTTTTCCCCTGGGAGTAAATGACTGCCATCCATTTCCACCCCCTTGTGGCAAGATCTAAGACTGCAGGCAAGAATGTGACAAATCTGATGCTCTAACCACATTTGGCCATACATTCACCACACAAAGATCAGGAGTAGAATATTTGTGACAACTTTCTAATATAAAAAAATGACCAACATAACTGGGAATTGTTAGCTTGTAAAGCAATCTATGGCACCCTGAGAGTATTTAAAAACGAAATCCTATTTCAATAGGTTAACAGATTGCCATTTATATTTTCCAGTCATAGACTTGCCAGAAGAGCTCTTCAAAATTGTTGTCAATATTATTGCTGAGGAAACTAGTGCCAGCAGAGGACTATCATCCAACCAATTCTCCAAGCAACCCACATAATACCTGGAGTATTTAATTCTATTGCCTTCAAGGGATCAAATCTCCAAACTCCATCTAAATTGCGTTTGCTCTTAGATTCTGTTGGACTACTTTAGGCATCCCATTCAAATTACATTCCACTAAAGGGTCCCACTGACTGACATTGCATTAACTTCCAAGCTAGCATTGTTAGGATCATAGTCTGAGGCAGACAAAAAGTGTACGCAGGAGTTTTAAAAAACAGTGGCACAATCACATAAAAAATACAGCAAAATTGAAACATTCTGTTTTGACAAGGGGAGATCACTACTTCTTGCAGAACACTGTACAGTGGTACCTCGGGTTAAGTACTTAATTCGTTCCGGTGGTCCGTTCTTAACCTGAAACTGTTCTTAACCTGAAGCACCACTTTAGCTAATGGGGTCTCCTGCTGCCGCCGGAGCATGATTTCGGTTCTCATCCTGAAGCAAAGTTCTTAACCTGAAGTACTACTTCTGGGTTAGCGGAGTCTGTAACCTGAAGCGTCTGTAACCTGAGGTACCACTGTACTAATTTGACACCTCCACAGAATTTTTTTGGGTGGCGATACCAGGGCCCAAGAGTAATTTTATGCTGGGGATGTGCTACTGTCCACTTGATCAAAATTCTCAAGAGATCTTAAGGAGAAGAATAAAATCAAGGAAGCCTCTACAATAGGAAATGTTGTAATGTGTAACTTAAAGTACCTTCACACAAACCAGCTACATATGTGCTGGTCTGGACAAAGACGTAAAAGGTCAATATACCATTTAGGACTATGTCCTAGAACAGTTGGTCATCGAACCGACCAGAGATCCAGCAAACCTGGATCTAATCTTGAGGAGCACAAAGAACCTGAGTTGAGATGTAAGTGCTATCAAGCCTACTGGGATAAGTGACCATAGTGCTTATAAACGAAACATACATTTAAATGGACAATTGCCAAGAAAACTGCTCTGACTCTCACTGGATGAAGAACTCAAACTTGGACTTTGGTTTATGTCCAAATCTTTAATGCTGAAATTAGTACTGTTGTGTTTTTGTTTTTATTATGTATTCTGTGCTTTTATCTTGCATTTTTATGCTGTGAACTGCCTTGAGATCTTCGGATAAAGGGTGATATACAAATTTTAATAATCACAATCATAGGCAAGGAAAGGGGTAAATGCCACAGAAGGTGAATGGTAGTGCTAAATGCAAGCTAAGACATTGATCCAACAAGTTACATGCCCCAACTTTCTTTTGATGAGCACGGTGAGCACAACCTTCAGCACAGCAAATGGCAAGATTTCCAAGACTGGGCAAGCAATCAGGTTGTTGCTGCTGTTGGTTAAAATAATGGAATTGTGAAGATGGAAGGAACCCTGAGGGTCATCAACTAAAGCATCCATGACAGATGGCCATCCAACCTCTGCTTAAAAACCTCCAATGAAGGAGAGTCCACAATGGCCCGACAGAGTCTGCTCCACAGGGTCAGCAAACTTTTTCAGCAGGGTCCCTCAGGCCTTGTGGGGGGCCAGACTATGTTTTGAAAAAAAAGAAAAAGAACGAATTCCTATGCCTCACACAAATAACCCAGAGATGCATTTTAAATAAAAGAACACATTCTACTCACATAAAAACACCAGGCAGGCCCCACAAATAACCCAGGGATGCATTTTAAATAAAAGGGCACATTCTACTCATGTGAAAACACGCCAATTCCCAGACCGTCCGAACTCTCTCCCATGCTGCATAAAATATCACATACAAAGCAGGGCCCTCTGATACCTCGGTTTTTACTGTTAATATGTTATTTGATTCCCTTTTGATCCTTACAGTACATTGGAGAGAAATACCTAGCATGAGAGCAAGTGAAACCAACACACCACATTCAGGATTCAATTTACACCATTTAACTACTGAATTAAATTTTAACAGGGACTACCCATTTCTTGAAATCTGCAAGAATCATATTTGTACTCCTAGTTAAGAATGCTACCAAGTTTAAGCCAAAAGTTCTTGGTGTTGGGTTTCGGTTTTTTGGGAGTGACTTAGGAACATTTGTTTTGTGGTCCACCTGATTCTAGACATCACTGGGATCCTAAGGATGCAATTCTACACAAGTTTACTGGGAATAAGTCCAACTCAAGAGCTTGTTGCTGAGTAGACAAGGCGCAGGACTGCACCATAAAGGGCAGGGATACTATAGTGCCCACAAACCTGAAAATAATGTGCATTCAGCAGCTACGTACAGGCTGAGGCTATACCAGCACAGGCTCTCTGCATTGCACTGCCACTAGCTCCTGGATTATTCCATGAGAAGATCTGTTATGGGCTTGAATGGCTTCATTCCTAGATGCAGTCTAGATTGCAGCCTGAGTAGTGGCTCTAACACCTGGGAATCACTGCTGATACGCAACAGATTCTTGAGCAGCTTTCTGCTCTTTGACTCCCAACTCCCATGAGCACCAACCAGCATAGCCGACTGTCAGGGATGAGGGAGCCGTAATTAGCAACATCTGGAAAGCAGCAAAATGGGGAAGGCTGATTTAGGAAGGTAACTGATTTAAGTCTGCCTGCTTCTGCTCAATTCTGGAAATGTGTTCCAATTTTGCCGGACTTGTCCCAGAAGAGAACAAATTGCATTTGCCCATTAAGCTTTTGCCCTACTCTTGAAATACACACACGCCAAAGTATAAATACATTTGTTTCTGACAATAAAATAATCAGGTTCAGAATTAAGGAAGGACAGGAAAAGGTGTTACAGAGTACGATAGATTCCGGCGTATTCGGCGACTGGGCGTGTAATTAGATCCCCAACTTTCGCTGTTCAATTTTAGAGTTTTAGAGTTATGGAGTTTGAGCGCCGCCAGGGGCAGAGAGCACACCCCTCCGCTGCCTCTGCCACTGCAGCAGCCCGAGGCGAGGCGTTTGGCGGGTGGGCGGGCGAGCGCTGCGCTCGGAAGGACTTTCTGCGTCCCCTTCTGTGGGGAGGGAGGAGGAGCGACGGCAGAAGGGGCGCCTCTGCTCACCAGCTCCCTCTCCTCCTTCCCAACGTGTATACCTGGCGTATAAGACGACCCCCGATTTTTGGGGAGATTTTCCAGGGATAAAAAGTCGTCTTGTATGCCGGAACATACGGTACTAGGAACTGTGCTCCAAATACAGCATATTAGGAGTGTAGGACAGGAACCATGGTCCATGATACCATGAAGCAGACAGGTTGCTCGATGACCAACTACACCCCCCCCAAAAAAAACAGCTCCATCCAGAGTACAAGAGTGGACCACTTCCAGTGGATCAGAGCAACTTTTAATTGTGAGCATAAAAGCCAAAGTACCATTGTTTCTTTAGTTCGATCCAGACTGCAACCAACTTACTTTTCAAGGTGGACACCAACGAGGGGAGAACACAGGTTTCCAGTTGGCTTTGCTAGACCCAGGGACACAATGGTCTCGAGCAGCCGATTCACCACTTCAACGTCGTGACGCATGGCAGCACCATTAATAATGTGGAAAAAGGATGTGGCTGATATAGATTGAATAGGGACATCCTTCTCTTTCATCTCCTTTAAAATGTTAATAGCATCTACAATGAACCACCACAAAAGACCCTTAGGTAATTTCATGTACAGAGAAAACAAACTGCTATTAAAACAGCATTTCAAAAAACCAGCAGGAATGTAAATTCTGGTGTATAATGCCAATTTCAAGTTAATTACTACTTGCATTTCTAAACGAGACTACAATTATGAATCCACAATAGCATGGTTTTATCATTTTGCTGCAACTTTGACTACAAATTACAGATAGGAACTGTGTGCCCACTCTGCACTACGTAACCCTGCAGAGTCTGCCCTATAGCAACAAGATCCTACTAAATGGATGCTTTTATCGTTCAGTGCTAACATCTGCTAAATCACACCATTGTTTCTTCAGCAGATGGCTTGTCACGAGGCCAGATAATAAAGATGTGTTTACACTGTATATACAGCCAGACTAATGGTCTGATACCGATAGGGCCTGTTTGCTGTGTCGATACTAATTAGCCAAGGAGAGCCAATGAAAGCTTTCTAAGAGAGTGCATGTTAAAACATTAGGTTCATTAAGCTTCATTAAGAAGGCAGAAACAAACATTTTGGTATATGGAATAAGTGCATTTTTTTTTGTAATGTTCTTAATTATTGCACAGGCAAAATGTTTTGACCACTTTACATAAAAGCAGGGCTCATCTTTTGAAACTGCCTGCTGCATGCAGCACGCTGTGTGCTTCAGAAAATCAACACAATGCCACCTTTTAATTGCACAGGTAGCCACAATCTAGTTTTATCATGTTTGGGGGTGAAATCTCACTCTAACAAACAATCCAAATCTATTATGACACCCTTTCAATTAAAGGAATTGGAAATAAATTTTCTGTTTAATAGAACAAATGCCAATTATAGTTGGTTAGTCAGAAACAGACTGTTTTTTCCAACCTCTAATTAATGGTGGTGATAGCCTAGTTTATAAACTTCATCGATTACTAAACACATACCGTTTACACCCAAATGCATTAAATACATTTACAATTAAAGATCTGATTAATTTAACAATATTCTTCAGTTGTTGGTTATAAAATGTTACATTAATAATATATAAAAGGCAAATTTAAGATCTTAATATTATAATACATTTATTAAAAAGTTAGAGGGTGGCTTTTTTTTCCTGAAGTGCTTAGACCCTTTACAAGGAGGTTATGTTTATAGGCTTTATGCTAAGACTTCAGACCTTCTTAAGCAAAAACAAAGCCATTAGTCTAGGCACATACGCAATTTGTGCCATAAGTCATGATCTTCAAACTCAATCCAAACAGCAATGCTAATAAAAACTAGCTGCAGAAATGCAAAAAGCACTGAGCTGTGCAAATGTAAATGACAAGCTTGCCAATCCATTAAAACTAATGGCCTGCACTGTCCAAGTATCTCTGGTTGAATTCACATGCAAATTTGTATGCAAAATGTTCAAGCACTTTGCAGGACATGATATACCATTAATATCAACTCATATTTTTATTCCGGTGGCAAGATACCTTCATTATATAGCAAAAATATACACTGAAAGAAAGAGCACTTACCTTCTACTCTGCCATATTTGCTCAAAACTTTCACCAAGGCTAAGCACTTGCCCGCATCAAGAGCAATAGATGAATCTTTACGAGAACTGGGGTATATAAAAAAAAAACTGCATCAACTCCATTTGTGCCAGAATATAATAATCTCACAGCGCAATCATGTAGATGTTTACTTAGAAATCAACCGCACTGTGTGCAATGGGGCTTACTCCTGAGTAATTCAGTGTGCGATTTGGAAGTAAATTTATTTCTGATATATCATGGAGGCATTGGCGCTATGAAAGGATGTGCTGCTTTTTGAAGACGTTGGGTTGGAACCACGGTTACATGAGTGGAAGGCCTGGAATGTGGTGTGGGAGCCTGCAATGGGAAGAGGGTATCTGCGAAAATCAGGAGTTCCCCTTTCATGAGTAGAGCTTCAAAAACATCCAAAGACTTATTTATTCTCTCATTTATTCATTTAAAACGTTTTGCAGGATTTCTGGGTCTCAATCAAATAGATAAACAAAAATATGAAGAAAGTAAATCTAGGGTGTGTTACCATCAACAAAAAGTAATACGTTCGATTCAGATTAAGCAACTCTTTATTTTATTATATATATAAATTTTCATAAACTTCCATCTCATAAGAAAAAATCATGGTGGTGTTCAAAATATAATAACAAAATCGTACTTGCATGTTGGTCCCACATGCATGGGATAAGTCAGTCATGAGTGAAGGTAAATCCTATTGATGAAAATGGAAATTAAGGGTACACCATTTAGGCTATAATCCTATGGCCATTTACCCAGAAGTAAGCCTGAAAGGACTGAGCTGATTGGCCAAATCCAAACCAATGTCAAACAGTCCTGAAATTTATTCCAAGGCTACCATTTAATACTGATATCATCATCATCATCATCATCAAACAGACCACAACTTCCTCAGTTCCCAAGGAATTATGGAAAGGGACCATTGCTCTTATCTGAAAGATATTTCTACGTGGTGTTACAATGGATTCAACTGGGTTTGGCTTCCTCTACTGCTCAATCAGTAGGAGCAGCCGAACCCAACTGAGTCCATTATACCACCAAGGAAGAAACTATGTTTCTCCAAAGAAAATTACTTATTGGAATCAACTTGCTTTTGGCATAATGCAACATACCTATTAAACTACTCTGTGCATCTTATAACTCATTACCTTAGTCATAATTATGGTAACAAAAGAGCTGTTTCAGTAGCAGCAGATGTGTTTTTATAATAAACAGAATGCTAAACTACATATGATAGCACATTTTCAAGGGCTGCCAAATAGATCATCTTAAATAAATTGAAGGGCCAGTTCCTTCTTGGTAGGAGATCTGGACTGGTTTTTGAATGTGAATCCATATGAGAACACTGGACCTGTATGGACTGCCTAAGGCATTCATTTGTAGATAATCCAGTGAGCTGAACGCAGCCTGAACAAATGCACTCCACAGGATCATCTATGAGCATATTGAATGAACAGAAGATCCCTTATTTTGAAACATGGCCCAGAATTTGTTCAAGAACACAGAGCTATCGAGGAAACACCTGACTTATGCAACTTGGTAATATAAGGAAGTTGTTTCACAGAAGCTAAAAAGTCTTATTTGCATCTGAGGCCTTCAGATGAGATAAATAAGTAGAGTTAACAAATATAGAGTTACAGAATTACACACGCGCACACAAAATATATCTATATATGTCACCTCTACTCATGTGCAACGTAAGCAGGGTTTTGGAACCTGTTTAAAACCGGGTTTTGAAATAAAGTTTAGGAATGTAAGTTCATTTTAGCAACAGGAGAACCCACTGAACCTGCAGAACCTGCACGTATATGTGTGAAATAGAAATATAGAAGTTGAGAGAGAGAGAAAAAATTCACACATGACTGGCAATTGGGAAAATGACTGACTTTCCTGCAGCTCACTGTCAGTTGCTAAACTCTCATCAACTGTATATCTACACTGGTCCAACATCATGCCAAAAGAGCAGAAAGAAGCTCCTAAATATGTGATTGATTGTGTGTGTGTGTGTGTGTGTGTGTGTGTTGTTTTGTTTTCAAATTTACCTTAACAATAAAATTAAAGAAATAAAACTAAAAGACAAGAGGAGGGGGGGAAAATGGGGATCTGCAAAGTACTTTGCTGACAAACCAGGCATTACAGGTCTTAGCTGGGAGCTAATTTTCACAACCAAGATATTATCTCTAGAAACAGAGACTTTAAAAGGAAATGTTTGCAGACAGGTATTAGAAGCATAATGTCACTTACAAGCGCTGTAACCCGCTATACTGCAGCTACATTACCCAGCTCAGAAACCAAATCTGAATGCCAAGGTAGCTGCTAAGACCTTATCATAAACTGATTTATTAAAATACAACATAGAGCACCACTAATAAACATGTGTGTTCAGAGTGATTATATAATCGTGACAACTTGTTACAACCAATCTCGAATTTCAGCAAAATATTTTTATCAGGGGAAAAGCTAATTAAAAATGTATGAGGGTTGGGCTGGTTTTTTTTTGTTTGTTTTTTTAAATATTCAACCTACTTAATTCAATAAGGTCTGTGTATCAGCATAAATCTCTTTGACATCTTTCAGGGCCGGTGTACTTACAGTTCTTCTTTAAGGTTCATTGCCTCCTCTGCATTATCATGTCGACAGCACAAATGTATTAAGGCTGCATAGGCACCAACAGACATGTCCGCTTCGTATTTGGCTTTCACTTCAAGGGCTTTCTGCATATTCTAGGAGGAGCATTAAGGAAAAGATATGAACTAAAAGAGAAAAGTCCGCATGACATTTTGCATTCCAGGGCTTTGCTGCGAAACTACATTTATCTATGTATGCATAGCCTGCGTGCTGCTTGTTAAAAGCTCACATGCTTTACATTTGCAAAAATTACAGTTATTTTAGCAAGTGACCTGAACTTGTCCAATCGAAACCTTTTGTTAGAGGAGCGGTTTATATGCTTTAGTGGACATCTTAGGTAGGCACATAATTACTATTATGATTTCTTCCTTGAATATATGTTAGCATTCGTGTTTGGTTGGAAGTTTTATTTTAACCGTGGGCAAAAGCAGGAACGAAGTGTCCAACTTTTAAAACCAAATAAGCATGCCCATATCCTTTTTAAGGCTATTCCTTAATACATCTTGTATTCCTATTAATACATCTTGAACATATGCTTATGAACAGAGGTCATGTCAAAAGCTTCCCCTGTCACTCTTCTTATATAGAGTAACAAAATGAAGCAAAACCTCTTCACGGCCTAAATTTCTGCCATTATAGAATACAAGCTATAAGGTTAACCATATTCCAGTTTGCTGTACAATAATGGGCATTATGGCACAGGCACATAAACAAGAAATTGGACCAGAGTCTTGGAATACACAGCAAATTGCAGACCTACACAAAATATGAACTACAGCTGGATGCCTGCTGATGAAGGCAAGAGCCTCTTTATCTCAGAAAGCTTTTCTCCAGCAGGAAAATGGAATTTCAATCCCCGCATTAACCACCTTGTAATATTTGACTTGCAAATGACTATTGCATGTATCAGTTGCTTGACAATCTAGATGTAAGAGACCAGAGCCATGGCTTGAAAGGACATTTGGCATGTATGATAAACCTATCACAGCTGTTACTATCATTCACTTTGCAGATTACCATTAACAGACCAGAGTAATCCCAAAACATGCCATTCAAGAGGTAACTGAAATGAGTTGACTTTTTTTTTTTGCTTTAATTGCTTTTTTGTACTTTGATATGATTTACAAGGGCCAAAACCAGAACCCTTGAAACATTATTCTCCCTTCCTTACCAGCACTAAACCCCCACCTGAAATGAAGCCTAAGTACATGCAATTACATTTGCAACCATTCATCTCTGGTTATCTTTACTTGCCTCTCTCTGTCTCCCTCCCACTTTACATCCCACTGCCTTCACTTAAGATTTCAAACTCCTTGGAGCTGGGATAGTAACCAATTCCAGAGGGGTGGTCATCTTAGCAGGAAAGGGTCTTACAACACCTTAAGGACAAACCAATGCCAGAAATTGAGGAGGTGGTAGTGAGAGGGCAATCTCTGTGGCAGCTCCTAGGTTGTGACATTTTCTGATGTTAAGGCACCTAAGATATGTGTTTTCAGGACCACTGCCCCTATTTTTGTGACTGCAAATTGTATCAACCGTTCTTAATGTTAAATTTAAAATTGCTGTATCCCCACCCTGGGGAATACTGGTGAAAGGCGGGTAATAAGTTTAATAAATAACATCATCATCTTCAATAACAACTTGTCTTAAGCTTTTGTGGGCTAGATCTACCTTCATCAAATGCATGTCATGAAGTGGGCTCTTGTCTATGAAAGCATATGTCTTAAAAGTTAAGATGCCACAAGGCTCCTCCTTGTTCTTTCACTAGGATTACTCTGTATACTACTACTACTACTACTACTACTACTACTACTACTACTTTATTACTTGTACCCCATACATCTGACCAGGTTGCCCCAGCCATTCTGGTTCACTGCCACATACATTGATGGCTGTTCTATAGATAAGAGTCACTGTTGTTTATTAAAACGTAACACTGAATGCTGCAAAATTCAACACACAACTCTTTCAAAAGTTACCTCTTCCACACACAAAGCAAATATAAGCTGCTTCAAAACATCTCCAATAGGCTGGTTCTCAGCTTTCAGTTGTTCCAGTTTCTCCTCCAGTTCAGGCACCTGAAGTGCAGGGAACTATGGCAAGAGAAGAAGATGTTTACTAAATAAAACATTCCTGAAAACCGCTTGAATTAAGAGAGAAAACATGAAGACATGTGCAAGCAAGAACGTAAATTCTCTGCAACTGTTCGAGTCATAGCAAAAATGCATGACAGTTCCTTTATATTTTTAGTCTGCATACACTAGATAGAGAAGGACAACTTAACACCAAATTTGCTGTGGTGCGTCTTCCCTCACTCAGCATGAACACGTGCAATTGCTTTGAGCTTTAAGTGCTTTTACCACAGAACCGTTAAGGCAAATGTTTGTGATTATTCCTAGGACATGTATTGCCCAGAACCTAAAAAAAAAAAGGTTTCACCATCCAGTGCAGATGCCCCATCCATGTGCCCCACCCTAGTGTACAGGACTTCACACGCACTTTCGATGCAAGTGAGGCCAGGAAAAAAATTTTGCAACTTGCCCTTCCCTGCCCAAAGTGGCAAAAACATAGGCTCATAACCGTCCCTGTGAGCTGCTCTCTTTTCTAAATGGGGAAACTGAGTCACAGCAGCTGCCTCAGGTGTTCAAGGTGGTTTCTGGGAAGGCCAAATACGCAGACGACATATTCGAACTAACAGACATATTATGCTTCTGCTGTTATTAACACTGAAGCTAATTCCAGGAAAAGACTGGAACGTCAGCTGCGCAAGAGAATAGATACCTTGGAAGCAAAGTATCCTTTTTGTATACAAAAATTATTTGATTACTAACAAATAAACCTAGATAGCCAGTCTACTTACTTTTGATAATTCTCCAGGCAACAATGCGTCTTTATCAGTCAAGAGAATTACATCCTAAAAGATAATATATATAGTGTAAGAAAATGTATGAAATATATGATGAATAGAATTGAACAAGATCCCATTTCAGAAATATCGCGAAGCATGCCGTTAAGCCATAGAAAAGTGTATCTCTGTCCCCATTTATCCTCGTAGTTAGAGCTTTAAAATTCTCTGCCCAAAACAAAAATGCTTCCAAATTAAATAAAAAGGAGAAGATCAATATGCTGTTTTAAAAACCAGAAACAGTTCCTTTTAAATGTTGTTTCTCTCTAAACAGATCCATGGGGAGTACAGACACATGTTTTATATTGAAAGACAACATTTAATTTACCACTACAGACCTTAATTAATTCAGGAACGTGGCAGCTGTCCAGTAGGTTGCGAATACCTCTAAAGATGTTGGGAGGGATCACTATATTCTGTACCGAGAGGTGGAGAAAATTACATGAGTTTTAAAAACACAACCAAACTGAGATAATTTCTGTTAGACAAATTTCAGACATAATTTAAGTCTCCAGCACTCGCATGTCATTGAGAAGTGGTCTGGTTGTACTTAAAAGCTGCAATTTCAAATCTAATAGATACATGTCAGGCAGGACAGGCATTATGTAGCAAAAAATGAAATGGTACCATCTTCTTCAGCTGATGGAAGTATTGTCTCAACCGCTCCTCCTTGGCCTGTACCTCTGAGTCACTCATGCTGTCAATCAAGCTATAAAGAAAATAGCCAACAGCTTCTGCAGGGGGGAGGAACACAAGAGAAAGCATTCCACTAAAATTACTGACACTGTCATGTTATCAAGATTAATTTATAAGAAATCATTTTGGTGTGAGATGTCACCCTGATGAGAGGCTCTGAAATGGCAACAATGATCACTGAGGCATAGAGATTATGTGGTTTGGGAGCACATATCTAACTGGTGAGTGAAAGGAATATTAATTATTTTCAAACCCGGTGACAGCTTTTCAGTACAGAATCTATCTTCAATCTATTTTTTCTCACTGCTGTGTGACAGAAGCAGTACTGCCCAGGGCCTCTCCCCCACTCTCCTGCCCACTACCCCAAAATAGTTGCCATAAATATTTTGTCATTTATTCAAAAGGAAATAAAGAGCTTCCTAAAGCATCGCGTACACAGCACTGTATATTTCACATTATTTACCATGCTTTCTGCAGCCTAGCAAGCGAACACGAATACAATAAGGAGTATTAAATGATTTTTAACAACCAGATCCAATAATCCTGTGGAGAGCTACTTATTAGCCAATGAAAATCAAGATTAACAAAAGATGCTACATGGTGAACAGCACTAATTTTCTTTGGCACTCAAGCATAAAATGTATAGGAGCATCAGGAAGAACTAATGAGCTTTTGATAAGACATCTACTAGTGACATGTACTGCATTCTTTTTATTATTTATTGAGAGTGTTCAGCAGGTCTTAAATCACTTTATTCAAGATACTAAGTGGCATTTTGCTCTTTGATATGACAGAAAGCAATTAAAATGTTATTTTAATAGTTTTATGTTTTGTTTTGTTTTAATAGCTTTCTGAAATACAGAAAAACTTGGTTGTAGTTGTAAAGTGTTTATTTAAGGGATCTGATTATGTTATCAGTGTTGCAAACCTTTCTGTTTTATTTAACACATGTGCATTCTATGAATGGAGAACATTTAATTAAAGGAAGAAAAGGGGGAAACAGCCCCCTCCCCAAAAAATCCCACGGATTCCATAAAATATACTGTGATCATCTGGATAAAGATTTTACCCAACATGTTTTCCAAATTTCACTTTCAAAAAGAAGTAATCAGTGTTTATGGTTGTAATCCCTCAAGCCCATCATTACACAGAAGAACGGATTTGTGGATAAGTTACAATCATAGAAATTGAAACTCTACCAGTTGGTCCCGGAGGCGTCTGGCAATAACGTCCATCCTTGTACAAGAGTTCTGTTATCTGGTAAGACAGAATAATCGTACATTGCAGCCGAGAAGAAGAAGCAAGGGCAAATAGTATCTGAAATTGAATTCTACAAATAATAAAGCATCTCTCCACTAAGCTATTATTCTATGCCACATCATAGCAATTCACTCTTTAAAAAGGAAGGCTTTTTGTGTGTGTAAATATGGTATTTAAAATCAACACCAACAGCATGTATGCTGCACACCAAAATGTATATTGGAAGTAGGGGAAAAAAGAAAGTCTTTCAGTGATTCTGTTCCTAGTGTCTTAACCCACAATAGAAAGTATTGCTTAAAGCAATCATTAAGCACTGTCACTTTCAGGTGTTAAAATTACGAGTCTTTATAGTTTCTCAGCAGTGTAGCATTACTTTATTTTTACATATTTGTAAATAATAATAAAAATCTGCATTTTTCGATAGTACTAATGCAAACGACACACCAGCACTTCTTTAAACAAAGCAAAAAATATATATTAAGGGTTATAGCCAGCTAAGCTTTACTCAAGAGTAAACCCACTGAAATTAAGGGATCTAAGTCGGCCGTGGCCATTCATTCAGCTGGGTCTACTCTGAGTAGGACCAACACTCGATACAACCCTAAGTCTGCAATCTTAAACACATTTACAGGGAAGTAAGCCCAGTTGAAAACAGTAAAGCTGACCTCCAAGTAAACAGGAATAGGGCTGCATGTCACACTTGGAACGCAAAACCGAAGGTGGTCACTACATTCAGACTTTGATTTGATTTTCCTACGGCTAACTTATTTGACAGTTTGGCATGTGAAGCAACAGAATGAATTGTGTTTCTTCCCCAATATTAATTAGCTCCCTATAAACACCTCCCACGTTCTCCTCAAGGGTGTCCCTTCCCCCAGGAGATTTTGGAGGCACATGGGGGACAGAGGTTAAATTAGTAAAAGCCCACCCCCAATGGAAATCTCCTAGATAAAAGCCTTCTGTCAGCACAAAGGGCATCAGAGAACACAACATTCTTTCTGTAGCTCTGACCCACTTCCGAGCTTAGTATAAACTTTGCCTCAGCAAACACCACATCTGGAGCTGTACTAGCAGCCTGATTTGCAAAACTTCATACGGGCAAGAAAACTCAGGTGGTATTTCCAATTTAAACAGAAAGATGTAGATTGTCAAGATGCAGAAGACTGAAAGAAAAGGCTCTTTTGGAAAATAAGCCCCTACTTCTACATCCAAGAGGAATAAATAGAAGAAAAACAACTAAGCTATGCTGTGCCCCATGTAGTGTTTCGCTGATACATGGTAGTTAAGCATCGATCCAAAAACTCATTTTAGTGCAATCTTCCTATCACTTCATTATCTTTCAGGGAACTTGCGGCCTTCTAGAAGCTGCCAGACCACAATTCCTGCTGGCTAGGCTTGATGGCAACTGTAGTCCAGGAACATCAAGGAGCCACAGGTTCCCCACCAACTTTAGACAGGGTGTAGGGAAATGTTATGCAAGAAGGAGCCTTTGTTATTTTGTAAATGACTTCCTCAGTTCTTTGGTTCACTTCCATACCGCTTATTCTCTGAATTTTAAACTGGTGACATACAGAGATATAAGGCGCTTTGGGTTTTCCCCTCGAGCCTAACAAATGGGTTCAGTCTTCTTCCCCACCCCAATCCTCATCTTTTTCGCACATAATTATTAAATTCGCAAAAAGTAACTTAGGCAGAGAGCCCAACTGGGGATCTTCGCATGCAGCCCTCTTTGAGCAGAAGGTCCCTGCCAAGTTACCACTGTCCAAGTTTCTGTCCACCAAGTTTTTTTTAATCAACAAACTTCATCCAAAGCCAAGCATGTCTTAAATCCAATTAGATATGGGGACGTGAAGGTGGTTTGGAGTTAAGCACGTGCTTAAATCTCCCCACTGAGTTCAAACAGAATTAGCTTAGGTTGAATCATGCCCTAAATTTAAAATGCACCGGACAAGATACAAGACTCTCCAAATAAGTTACTGTCAAGACTGTAAGCATGCAACTTCCTGTTACTTATACTTCCTTAATATTCTGTACCCAAAGCATTTTAAAGCAGCTCTACTTTATTTCAGTTTCACGGTCTTACCTTGCTCCAGACATTTACATCAAAGGACCTGTAGAGGGCAGCAGAGGATAATTAATCGAAGGTCAGAAATATTTGTTTAATTTAGCCCTTTCTTTAGGGAAAAATTGTATAGCTAAGCACATGCAGATTTGTTTTGGGTGAAGGGTATTAAAAATAAATTAATGATTTACACATTTTGTCAGGTTTATTTTTGAAAAATGATTTCACGCGGTATATAAATTGCCACAGAAAAGAAGGGCTATGTTAGAATCCTTTGCTTCAATGTGTTTCAACCAGTTTCTTGTTCGTATTTACATAGGAGAGCCTGGAAACAAAAACATCAATGCGAGTGCAAATGTCCATTCAGCAGAAAAATAAGGTTCCTCAGACCTTCTGGTATCTACTTCAGATGATTTTTGAGAGGGTTAACCACAACAGTAATTTGGAGCTTGTACATGAATAGTTTGCTGGTGACATGAAAAACGTACTTTCCAACACGCTTAGTCCATTTCCTTAAAAGTAATGCTGAAAGCACTTATTAATCTGCATGATTAATCTGTTAATGTGTTATTAACCATTCAACTCATTATCACACATTAAATGTAAATGCATTAATCAGTTTTCAACTGTCCCCACTGTTAAAGGTTCAGGGTTGTAACCTATCTGCATATCTAAATTCAGGCAGCATTTTCAAATTAAATAAGTCATACACATGTATTATTTAATATCAACAATTACCTTCACTTCATACTCTCCAAAATACAGTAGTGAGATACTGTAACATATATCTCCTCTTCAGACTGCCAGGTTGAAAGAGGATTGCATAATTTCATTTTTATCTGCTTTTTTTAAAAAAAAATTCTTGGCAGTTTTGTGAAATACTACCTGTCACAGTATCTCATGAAACACAGTCCTTGAGAAGAAAAGAGACAAGACTTCACCAGGTATGAGATGCTCCCTCACAAGCAGAAAAGAGGTATGCAAGGATACATATCTGATTTGCTCAAGACTGCTGATTTTAAAACATTAATTGTTTGGCATCCTAAACTTTCTGAACAAGAAATTCCGGCAGGACATACATGTCCAGAGAAACTGAATCTGAAAAATGGAGGAAGATGTTCCCAGTTTAAATAACCAGAATGACACTGTAATATTCACAGCATAGTGTGAAATTGCTGGTCCACAGCTACAGATTAAACACACTGCCCTGGATTAGGGACAGTGCACTGGAAGCAAATGCAGACGGATTCTAGCTGTTCTTGGAAATGGGTATGTTAAAATTATGAATTGCATCCACCCATTGGAATGCACACGCTTTATCAGTCTTGTTGACCGAACAAAATCTGTGTAGTTGAATGTTCGGTTTCCAACACTGATCAGCCAGACACCTGAAGTTCTCAAACAATGCATAACAGGAAGAGTTCTGCCTCCACACCTCATTCTGCTGACAATATCCAGCCATCAATATCAAGAGATATGCTCAAAACATAAAAATGTTGTATTGGTGTCAGATGGGCTTCCCAAAAGGCATTTGGTTGGCCACTGTGTGAACATAATGCTTGACTAGGTGGATCTTTGGTCTGGTTCAGTAGGGCTATCCTTTTTTCCTTTATTTAATATTTTAATTTATTGTTAATTTCAGTTAACAAACCTATCAAACAACAGCAGGATTATTCTTATGTTCAGATGCTACTAGACCTGTTCTCCATGAATCTGCCCGACCCTTTAGCACCATCCAACCTAGTGGCCATCAATGAGACTCAGCTATGACCAGGAACTTCCCTGTTCAACTCTGGTCTCTGCCATGTGGCCTTAGGCAAACGCCTCTCTTGCAACTTGAGTTCCCCCATCTGCAATATGGGAATAATAATACTGACAGGGCTGTTGAAGGAATTACAACTATAGAGCACGTGTGACACTCTTCTGGTAATGAACTCTACAAATTAACTGTGCTTTGTGCAGAGAAGAGCTTTGTTTTTTGTCTATTAATGGGACATACATCCATATCTCACTCTAATTCCTAACTAATAACTGATACTGAATTGGGTGCTGATTTGGCTGTGGGTAAAACTAATTAACTGATTGGTTCAAAATTGGGAAAGGACTATGGCAAGGCTGTATATTGTCTCCCGGCTGATTTAATTTATATGCAGAAGTCATCATGCAAAAGGCTGGACTGGATGAATCCCAAGCCGGAATTAAGATTGCTGGAAGAAATATCAACAACCTCAGATATGCAGATGACACAACTTTGATGACAGAAAGTGAGGAGGAATTAAAGAACCTTTTAATGAGGGTGAAAGAGGAGAGTGCAAAATATGGTCTGAAGCTCAACATCAAAAAAACGAAGATCATGGCCACTGGTCCCATCACCTCCTGGCAAATAGAAGGGGAAGAAATGGAGGCAGTGAGAGATTTTACTTTCTTGGGTTCCATGATCACTGCAGATGGTGACAGCAGTCACGAAATTAAAAGACGCCTGCTTCTTGGGAGAAAAGCAATGACAAACCTAGACAGCATCTTAAAAAGCAGAGACATCACCTTGCCAACAAAGGTCCGTATAGTTAAAGCTATGGTTTTCCCAGTAGTGATGTATGGAAGTGAAAGCTGGACCATAAAGAAGGCTGATCGCCGAAGAATTGATGCTTTTGAATTATGGTGCTGGAGGAGACTCTTGAGAGTCCCATGGACTGCAAGAAGATCAAACCTAGCCATTCTTAAGGAAATCAGCCCTGAGTGCTCACTGGAAGGACAGATCCTGAAGCTGAGGTTCCAATACTTTGGCCACCTCATGAGAAGAGAAGACTCCCTGGAAAAGACCCTGATGCTGGGAAAGATAGAGGGCACAAGGAGAAGGGGACGACAGAGGACGAGATGGTTGGACAGTGTTCTCGAAGCTACCAGCATGAGTTTGACCAAACTGTGGGAGGCAGTGGAAGACAGGAGAGCCTGGCGTGCTCTGGTCCATGGGGTCACGAAGAGTCGGACACGACTAAACAACAACAAAACTAATTCAGCTTTTCCTTGATTATAAAGAAACGGGCAGATTCACTGACATGTGTACCCATCCTGGCTTAATCTGCCAGACCTTTCACCTTGCATTATTTATTGGTAATGGAGTAGAGTAAAGAAGTCTCTATTGTAGGGCGGCATTCCTGTCCATATGACAGGCACCCACAGTCTGCACAGCTGAAGACATTTTTGTTCCGGCAAGTTTTCCCAGCTGGATAAGTGGGTTTTTAGCATGTGTGTGAATGCAGCAGACTCAGGGGTAAGAGAGTCCCATGAATGAGCTCACCTTACCTTGTCTTTAAATGCTTGGCTGGGGGGGTGGGGCATGTTAGCTGTAGAGAGACATATTCAAAGCTTCTGTTGAGTTATAAGCCTCTGATTTTGCTCACAGGCCTTGGGCTCTTTACTTTTGGACCTTGTGCTTGTGCTGCTAAGCCTGTACTGCTATTAGCCTGAATAAATATATTTTCCTTACTTTCAAGAGGGCTCTTGCCCTCTGCTGTACATTGTACAAGCCTTTGGCTATACACAATAAATTGATTGATACTCAATAATGATAGAAGCTCCAAAAACCACCACATACTTTCAAGTAAGAGTTGCTGCCAGTGTGTTTTGAGGTGGGAGCTTGACAACCATGAACTGTCACCAACGTTCGCCTTTCAAAGGGCGAGTACGCTCACCAAACCATAATTAACTACACTTGACTATAGCTAGACCTAATTCCTGAATGAATAGCAGACTGGTTAGCAAACCACAATGGCAAATCATGGCTTATGCTAACAGAGGTTTTACTAATATTTTACTTTGAAAGTTACAGCCATCCTACCCAAAGTTCCCTTTCCTTGAGGGTTATGCTGAATTACTTCATGAGCAACTGACCAGAAGACTAGTACTTGCACTGTTTGCCTCTTCACCTCCCACCTCCTTGAAGGGTGAACAAAACAGGATTTCAGTAGCAGAAATGCCCTGTTGTTCTCCGGGAACACATAAAGAGGCTAGGATGGAGCTTCTCTTTCAAGAAAAACAAACATATGGCTTGGGTACCGCACTCTGATGGTGGCCAATGAGCACTGGAATACACTCTGAACTGCCAGAGGTAAAGAGTTATGCAAGCACCCAAGGAAGCAGACACTTTCATATGTGCATGGCTAGCTGTACTTGTCACTTCTCCAATGTTTATCCCTCTGAGTTGTGACGTTCTGAATTTACGAAACATCTCTCAAAACTCTTCCAAGATTATTCTTGGAATGGGGAGGTGTCTCGAAAAAGCCCTATGTCACAGTAACACGTACACAAGGTCTGAAATTTTAATGGACCTATTTTAAAAACCTAAAGCAGTCTATGGTTGCTGTGCTTATTTAACATTCCAAGGCATTGTTCAACAAAACAGCTGATTTCTCTCCAACAGAAAGGGGGTTTCAGGAAATAGTGTGCTATGGTGGCACACTTTCCCCCCCCTATTTTCCCCTTCAGAATTTTCCCCTTTTTCTTCCTGTCCCACCCTAACTCCTTTATTCAATACAGATTCCAAACAGGATTGTTTATGCATGATGATCTGAAAACATAATAGGTATAGATATGACGGGGGGGGCTGGTATAACCTACAGCATTTTGATCTCAAGGAGTGGTAGGGCATTTCAGATGTTGCTGAACTCCAACTTCCATCAGCTACAGCCTGTCCAGCAGTCTGGGATGATTCAAACTATAGTTCAACAATACCTCAAGGACCACAGAAAGACACAACTGGTCTGATAAGCATTTCAAGTATTGGCCAAATACTTCACCAATCATAGTGAACACATTTTTAGGCCCTGAAAACAGATGGAGTTACCCTACAAAAGGTACCATAATATCTAAATCTGCTAACTTTGGCCAGAGAAAGAAATTTCAGAAATGAACAAACCAAATAGCACAAAATGCATTTCTAATGCTATAGTCAATAATTGCTTCCCATTATTTTCAAAAATCTCCTTTTACATACTGAACTAGCATGATGAGAAGACAATTTAGGGTGTTGTTGTTTAGCATGTGGAATAACTTGCGCTCTGATATAGCAACAGTCCAACAACACAGCCTGACAACACATGACTGTGAATCATGAAGCTGGGCTTTGTCAAAATAACATAACACCTACTTGGAGGATGGATTAAGTAAAAACTGAGCAACAACAATTTATTTATACCCTGCCTTGTTGTCAACAACAGCAGCAGCAGCAACATCAACAATTTATTTATACCCCGCCTTTTCCCTGATGGGATTCAAGGCAGCTTATATATTAAAATGAGAGCCACTAAAAACACAGAACAACATATTAAAAAAACAACTGCAATAAGCACAGAAATGACCCCCACTAGGGCAATGGGGCTGCCCCTCCTTTACTCCCTTAAATCCTCCCTGGAGGACTGGGAGAAACCCCTGAACAGCACGGAGGGGGAGAAAAGAGATTATTAGCACTATACTGAATTCCGCCATTTCACTGGGTACCCTTAGGCAAGCACAGCCTCGGTGCTTCATCTGAGATTATCATACCCATCTACTTTCAGGGTTGATGCCATTATTATGGCAACAACTTGCACCAAACACTCTGAAAACTGAATGCACTATATAAATGATAATTATTACAATTACATAATCACTAATTAAGCTTTCGATTCACAGAACCAAAAATAATTATGCTACAGCCAGTGATTGCAGAGGTTGAAAGTTTCCCACCCATGTCACTCATAAGAGTGGCAAGTAGGGTTCATTCTGGCTCTTTAAACCTTAAGAGAGATGATAGGCCTGCACTGATTCTTACAGCCACATATATACTCCTATCCAGCTCCTAACTGGCTTTTTAGCTTATGGGCAAAAATATGCTTTCATTCCCCACCCCCTTTTTCTTAAAGCAACTGCCCCAAATACCATCCTGGGATTAAGGACCAAGAGCATCCAAGGTACAAAGGGGGCAGTGAAAGCTTCATAAACGCTTACCTTCTGAATCCAAAGACTAGACTGCCTCTGAATTGCACTTGATCTATGGGTGGCATATTTGGAGAAGACACTGCAGAATAAATGAAAATCCTTAGAATGCGTTGACCCTTGCTTCTCCAAAAAGCATTGATTAAGCCATCGGTATCAAAAGACATTTATTTAAAGAGAATCTGTTTAGTAAGATCATCTTGGCACATGAATGCATGATCTTCCAATAATTTCAAGTTTTAAACACAGAGAGATCTTTCTTTACTGGCTAGAAAGAGAAAGATATACAATACCCTGGAATTACAGTGCTTTTTGGAGTTTTGGTCACTTATTAGGGATGCAGTTACTGCATATTCATCTCTGTGCATACTAACTTAGAGCAGCAGTCCCTGCTGAATCATTCCCCACCAAGTGATATACATTTATTTATCTCATACAATTTACACGTATTTTAAAAAAACCAAAACGGTTTACAAAAGATAAAACAGTAATATCAAGAATAATCCATAACACTCATTAGCTCTCAGTAATGTATCTGGGAAGCTAAATTTCATAAGCCTCGGCTATGTGTGACAACAGAGACTGCTATGCAGCACTAGGGATAGGAGGAGTTGGCTTAATTCAAGCCAGGAATGAAACACCCAAGCTGGTATGTGTGGAGGGGAGCTGGGACAGCAGACAGCTGATGGAGGAAGAACATGGACATCGAACAGCTCTAAAAATCAACGGCTATGCAGAATTTCTAGTAGTTGAAACATGAGTGCCCATCTGTCTTTCAAATGCATGCACTCCAGCAGAACGCATTACTTCTTCCATGCCAGCTTCCAGACAAGCAGCACAGGAGAATCCAAATTCAGTCCCTAGACCAGAGCTTTCCAAACTGTGCGTCGCGACACGTTAAGTGTGTCGGCTGCAGTGTGTATGTGTGTCGTGCAAACGCTCGCCGCACTTCTCCCAGAGCTGGAGAGGGGTTGCTTTAACCTCTGGTTTGCTCGTAAAACTGAATCACCGTGTTGTGAAATGATGCATGTCTAAAAAGTGTGTCACCAACATGAAAGTTTGGAAAGCTCTGCCCTATACCAACTGGGCCTTACACTGAAGAACTTCCCTGCTTCTTTGTTGTGATTGCTCATGTTGTTTGTTATTTAAATATAGAAATAAATAAATGAGAAAGCAATCTTGTGTTTAAAAAGTTTTTGTTCGTTTCAAAAAACAACAACACGGTGCAGCTCTGTATGCTCAACTGCTGCTGCCGCTGCTGACAGCCGGCAAGCTGGTTTCCTTAGCAACAAACAAGTCTGAGGGAAAAAAATGAAAAATAGATGACAATGAAGTGGAATGGGGCAGTTGAGAAAGGGAGAACAGGCACCCTTGTGCACATTGTCTAATGCGCCCAGATTCCTTAACTGATGCTTCATCGTTTTCATCTTGCCAGTTTTGGGAATCTGTGCATTATAGAACTTTGACTCCAATGAAAATCCTGTTTATTTGTATATTTTTTTTGTGTGCGTGTGTGTTCTATGATGGCCTATACAGTGGTGCCCCGCAAGACGAACGCCTCGCAAGACGAAAAACCCGCTAGACGAAAGGGTTTTCCGTTTTGGAGGCGCTTCGCAAAACGAATTTCCCTATGGGCTTCCTTCGCAAGACGAAAGCCCATAGGGAAATCTCCAGGACAGCGGGGAAGCGCAGCGCGTCTTCCCCACTGTCCTCGGACCTCCTCCGAAGGCTGGCGGTGGGGCGGAGAGACCTCCTCCCGCCGCCAGCCTTCGGAAGGCTGCTCCGAAGGCTGGCGGTGGGGCAGAGAGACCTTCTCCCCGCGCCAGCCTTCGGATGGCTGTCCTGAAGACTTGCGGTGGGAGGAGGGTTTTCCTTCCCACCGCCAACATTCAGAATGCTGTTCTGAATGTTGGCGGTGGGGAGGAAAAACCCTCCTCCCACCGCAAGCCCTGGGAACAGAGGAGAAGCGCTGCGCGCCTTCCCCTCTGTTCCCGTACCTGTCCTGAAGGCTTGCGGTGGGGAGAAAAGCCCTTCTCCGCACCGCCAGCCTGGCAAGCGGTCTCCATAGGAACGCATTAATTGATTTTCAATGCATTCCTATGGGAAACCGTGCTTCGCAAGATGAAAAACTCGCAAGAAGAAAAAACTTGCGGAACGAATTAATTTCGTCTTGCGAGGCACCACTGTATTTGTAATGCCTAATAAAGGTTTGGTGAAGTAGGAAGCATTATAGAAACCTGGAAGCTGCAACAAATAGCCCTTGGTAGCAGTCTGCTTTAACAGGTTGCCTTCCCCTTAACCAGCTGCACCACTAAAGGAAGCTTTAATTTGATCTATTAACATTAAACCCTTTCTAGTAAGACTATCAGTATACAGCATAGGTAAGCAAACTAAGGCCCGGGGGGCGGAACCAGCCCAATCTTCTAAATCTGGCCCACGGATGGTCCAGGAATCAGCGTGTTTTTACATGAGTAGAATGTGTCCTTTTATTTAAAATGCATCTCTGGGTTCTTTGTGAGGCCTGCCTGGTGTTTTTACATGAGTAGAATGTGTGCTTTTATTTAAAATGCATTTCTGGTTTATTTGTGGGGCATAGGAATTTGTTCATTTCCTCCCCTCCAAAATATAGTCTGCCCCCCCCCAAGGTCTGAGGGACAGTGGACCACCCCCGATAAAAAGTTAGCTGACCCCGGTATACAGATTCAATGGTTTAATGTACAAAGCAGTAGTTCAGGACCATTATGAATCTTGAAGCTACTAAAGACAAGTATGCACTGATGACTCTTTGGATGTTATAGCAGTTTAAATTGGAGTGAGGTGGAGGAAGAAAAACATAGATAAACACACATAGGGAAAGCAAAGGAGATGGACAGTGATCCCAAGATCATCATGCTCCACTCTTGGAAGTTGTGCAGCATATCAGAATCTCAACTTATGAGCACTATTGTGAGCTTTGACGTCTCTGGTTACCTAGGAAAAGTACCTAAAACCATCATTCTTTGTTTCCTCATCCCATCAATAGATAGCCACATGAGGGAAAAGGTGAGATCACTGATCATTTGTTGGTGAGCATTGGTAGAGAAATTTGAACCACCTCACCTAGTCTGGCACCTGGCAATGCAAATTGTCTGCTCCAATGCTAATCAGAGCGACTAATGGGAGGGGAAAATAGCACACACACACACAGCTGATCACTGAGGAGGGCTGTGTGTCCAGTCTGTCAGCAGTGAACTGTGGGATCAGACTGGTTGTCCAGTCACATCTGCAAAGCAAGATGGAAGGGGGAGGGGGGCTGCAGGGGCACTGGTAGAGCAAATCCAGCACTCCTGCTGGCACCAAACACACTGCAGCCTTGCTCTTCTACTGCTCTGTTCCAATACTCAGCAACAATGAGAATGCCACTGCAACCCCAGCCTGTCATCCACTGCTACTGCATCCTATAGATGGGAGAGTGTGGGGTGGCTACACTACTGCTTGCATGCAACCCCCAGGAGGTTGGCCAAGACTGAACACAACCCTCAGGCTAAAGAAGTTTGGAAACCAATGCCCTACTGATTGAGATTGTGGACTTCATAAAATAAGGTTAAATGCGACTTTATGGATTTATTTTGTGCTTGTTTTAATCATTAATTCTGTATTTATAAAGAGGCAAGCTACACTAGAACTCCAAGTCTAGGGAACTGGTGAAGTAAATTTTATTTATACTATCAAGGGGACTTTTTTAAAAAATAAAAAAGCAAGTTTTTCATTCTTATGTCTAGCTTCAACAGACAACGGCTGTACAAATAATAATTACAACATCAAGGATACTTACATAAAGCTAAAACATCCTCCAGTCTCCCAGTGGCTGCTGTGTATCTGATTTCTGCTGCAGAGAGTGATTTACTATCAATAGGACAGTTCGCTTCCTATGGAAAGAATATGATAGAGAGACTAAATGCAGTAACAATTGGTAGAGCACAGTGGTTAAGACCCCCAGCATAAAATTTGAACTTTGGTATGAATTCAGCAATCAGCCTTAGACAAGCCCCGTCCTCTTCTGAATGGAAGGTTGGCACCGGCCTTCCTAATAAAAAGGGAGAGGGAAAGGGAAAGGACCCCTGACAGTTAAGTCAGGTCACAAACGACTCTGGGGTTGCGGTGCTCATCTCACTTTACAGGCTGAGGGAGCCGGCATTTGTCCGCAGACAGTTTTTCCAGGTCATGTGGCCGCATGACTAAGCCGCTTCTGGCACAAGGGAACACCAAAACCAGAGCAGCACACGGAAACGCCATTACCCTTCCCGCCGGAGCGGTACCTATTAATCTATTTGTACTTTTTTTAGCATGCTTTTGAACTGCTAGGTTGGAAGGAGCTGGGACAGAGCAACGGAAGCTCACCCCATCGCGGGGATTAGAACCGTCGACCTTCCAAGAGTCCAGGAGTCCAAGAGGCTCAGGGATTTAGACCACAGCACCACCCGCGTCCCTGGCCTTCCTAATAGAAGGTTGCAAATATTTCTGAGATATCTATGTATTACGCCTGCACAACAGAATCTCCTCACTCTGTGTACCCTTAAATCTGTTCTAGGTTCTAGGTTTTCCCTCAACCAGCAGATCTGGAGAGGGCATGGGGTGCGTACGGGCAGAGGAGAGGGAGTTCCACTGTACAAGCATAAATCCTGGTGCTGACAGAGTTAGTTGGATATTGTCTAAGACAATAAAATGTGTATTTAGTTGCAAGCCAATAGCTTTTAGTTCTTACAGCAACCGTTTGAGATGCATAAAGATTTAAAAATTAGAAATGTGATTTAAATGAAAGGCTTAAAATTATACTGGTGTAAAAACAAGCCCTCCCCTCCCCCCCTTAATGCCTCAAAGCAGCTTTCTGGAAAAATACGGAAAATGCATTAAAGATAAGGTTTAAAAGGTTTATTTAGGAAGCATGCTTCTAGGGCTATTACAGCATCAGATCACCACAAAAGTAAAATGAAACCTGGTAAGTTAACATCACTGGGATATAAAGTAATAAGCCAACTACTTAACTCACCTGCAGCAGATGGCGCACAGAGCTGATATCATCAAAATTTGTCAAAACGTAGTTGGAATATGTTTCTATATCAGGCTCTACCTGCATTTCATGCATTGCTTTGAGGACTTCAATTGTACCTAAAGGGCGGGAGGGAAAACAGATGCTGAACCAGATGCTGAATTTCAGCTACCTAGAAACTTTGGGCCGTATTCAATGTGTCCATGTGTGAACAGATCAGAGTTCCGCTTCTCCAGTGGAACCTCTCCACCTACAGCCCCTCACATGCCCCAACATCTGCCCTGGAGGATTATAGGACTCTCCAGAGCAGATCTGGGGATAGATAGAGGGAGAGGATATCCATTTATGCAAGCAGAAGTGCTAACGCTGCATTGGATTCAACCCTAAAACTATAAATCTCCATGCATTCTCAGAAAAAAATTAAAGGACTGGAAATGGCTTTACAGAAACGAGACTTTGTGTTTTGTTTTGTTCCAGTTGCTGCTCTGTCTTGTCCTCGGGAATCAGGTTCTGTTGTGAAATCAGCTACATTCATGTGCATCTTTACCATAAGCACATAAGCCTACAGCCAACTCCCAATCTGCTAATCAAGGTTCGGAAACCAAAAGCTATTAGGGCTAGAGCTGGGAGATATTTCAATTCATCATCTGAAACTAGTATGAAGTTCAGATCAAAATACAGGTTTCAGACCTTCTGAGTGGGCAAGTACATCTTGGAAGGGTGTTTCAGGGAGAAAAGCAGTAGGAATGGCTTCCCCCCTCACCTTTGCTCATTTGATGCTGCTGCTGGTGGCAGGCACTAACACTGCCCCAATTCAAGGGGCTCTGCTAGGGGTGGGAAGAAGCAGCATCACCCCATTTGCTCAGCTGCTTGACGTCCACTGGTCACAAAGGGGCTGATAGTGGGCACTTGCTTCACCCCACTGAATGGGTTTTTATCACTCTGTTTACTCAACCATTTGTGGCCCACCTGCTGGTTGTGGCGGCCTGCTTTGACCCATTGAAGGGGTGTTTCTGAATGTCCGCGGGGGTGTGATGGAGCAATGAGCATTGCCCTGTTAGAATCACAGAACTGTTGGGTTGGAAGAGACCATGGGAATCATCTAATCCAGGCACATCCAACAGGTACCAGTAGATCACTGGACGTCTGTGGTAGATCACTGGCTCTACCACAACTTTGGCTCCCCTAAGAAACTTTGACCTGAACCCAAAAAAGCAGGAAAGCAGGGCTTTCCTCCTCCCTAAAAAAAGCTCAACAACCCTGACCTGAACCCCCCAAAATGGGGTAGATCACTGCCAGCTTTTAACTCTGTGAGTAGATCGCAGTCTCTTGGGAGTTGGCCACCCCTGACTCCAACCCCTGCAGTACAAGAATCTTTTCCCCAATATGAGGCTCAAACCCACAACCCTGAGATTAAAAGTCTCATGCTCTACTGACTGAGCTATACAAGTGTTCACAGGGTTTTTTTTCTTGTCCACTAGCTATAAGGAGCTGTTGGCCTTCCTCAATACGTATGTTTGTGATGAGAGAAGGTTTGGGTGGGAGTTGTCTGTGAGAGTGATAGAGGAATGCACTTAGGTAGAGAAAGGGAGTGGGTGTGGGTGTGGGTGTGATGCTCCTGTGATTAGACACTTTTGCTGGAGGAAAGGAGATCAATATTGTGTGATTACCACGATTAGCTACAAATATAAATGCAGTGCATGTACATTTGCTTGTGGATTAAGGAATCGGCTAGCTAACCCTGATTGGTCCAGGATCAAGTCAGAAGATGGGAAACCATTGAAGGTAAGAAGGATCACATGCAGCCTGCCTGCCTGAAGTGGAGATTTAAAATCCCAAAACTGCCTTGAACTTTGTTGATTTCAGGGCGTGTGAGTCACACAGCTCCAGACTGTTATCTGCCAGAGTCTTGGAGATTCAGAGTGGATTGCTGTATACAAGCACACACTAGGGCAGTTTTCAGTTTTAAAATCTGGGAATTGTCTAGAGGAGAGATTGCTTTATTGCAGGGGCATCCAACTTCCAAGAGTCTGCGATCTACTCTACTCACAGTATTAAAAAACTGACAGTGATCTACCCATTGTCAAAGTTGTTGAGCTTTCTTTTAGGAAGCCAATCTTTTTAGGGAGCCAAAGTTTATGAGCTTTTTTTTGGGGGGGGGTGCATTTTGCTGGGGGTTCGGAGATCAGCCAGGAACGACCAGGGACATCCCGCTGTCGACCAGTAGGTCACAATTGACCTGTTGGGCAGCCCTGCTTTATTGTATTTGTAAACCTACTTATTTTTCGCTGCATTTTTGCTCCACTAGTAGCATAGGGAAAATAACACAAAACCAGCTTAGGTAAAGTCATTTTCCAAAGAACTAACTCTTTTGACTTTTTAGTAAACTTCTATCTTTGCTTCATTTAAAAAACCTGTGAACTCCATTTATACATCACCTAAGCAGGACATTTGAAGTTGTTTTTGGGGAGACGTGAGGGGGGCATGTTAAGGCTGTTTGATGGAAGGCAGATGGGGAAAATAACTCTTCTACTTGATGGCAGCAGAATGGCCTAAAAGGGAAGGGTGGGCAAACAGAAGGGGACAGGACACTGTTCTGGCCAGATCTCCCCTCCCAACACACTGTAGCAAGGAAGAGAAAGTTAGCAAATTTAAACTTGGTTACAGTGGGGAACAAGGATTTAGGTGTTAAGACAGGGGTAGGCAACCTAAGGCCCAGGGGCCGGATGCAGCCCAATCGCCTTCTCAATCTGGCCCGTGGATGGTCCATGAATCAGTGTGTTTTTACATGAGTAGACTGTGTCCTTTTATTTAAAATGCATCTCTGGGCTATTTGTGGGGCCTGCCTGGTGTTTTTACATGAGTAGACTGTGTCCTTTTATTTAAAATGCATCTCTGGGCTATTT
The DNA here is from genome assembly GCF_964270895.1 of Podarcis filfolensis. Taxonomy (NCBI): domain Eukaryota; kingdom Metazoa; phylum Chordata; class Lepidosauria; order Squamata; family Lacertidae; genus Podarcis; species Podarcis filfolensis. Next base: position 100,993,278 of record NC_139606.1, read on the forward strand.
GTGGGGCATAGGAATTTGTTCCTTTTCCCCCTTCAAAACATAGTCCGGCCCCCCACAAGGTGTGAGGGACAGTGGACCAGCCCACGACTGACCCCTGTGTTAAGACAACAACCTTATGGAAAAGTTGGGTTTTCACAATGGATCTGAAGAAAGAGAAGTGGTAACAGGGACACATTCAGCAAAAGTTTCACATTTATTGGCATGCATAATAGAATGCATGGTGGGGTTTTTTGTGTCGTAAAACCAACCCCTGGTTAATCTGTTTAACTAATTTAACTATTAAAAAGGAAATGTAAAAGTCTTGCATCTGGCATTTAAAGGTTACCACAAAGACACTATGCCTAAGTTCTTGCCTTTTAAAACATAATGCTGCATTTTATTACATCATGTCTAGCTAACCAACTCCGGAATTCATGTCAAAACCTATACAGGTACTGCAATTTTTGTAAGCATAAAAATGATTTGTCAGATGCTGCAGGATACCAGATTCAAGTAGCATATGCTTTTTTCTCCTTTTTCCAAGTTGCCTCACATATTTGTTACTATAAAAAATTCTAAAGTTTCCTGAAGTCCCTGTCTTTGCCCTGGAGTGCCACCTATGGAAAAGTGACACTTCCATGAATATTTTATGCAGTGCACTACGGTGCAAATAATCAAATGTGAATTCCCTTTGAGCACTTAAAAATACATGCCAACAAGTCACACTAAATTAAAGTCGCATCATTTGCTCAAGTTTGCCTTAAAACAGAAGACGGACTGATTTTGGCCAAGAACCGGCAAATGTATCCAGAAAGAATTAATTACAATATAATTTTGCTCAATACATTTCAAAATCTGACAGCAAGCTTATGCTTTATATTTATAAGATGTCAAAAAACGGTAACGAAAACTCGGCTGAAACTGCATTTCATCAGCACTTCTATACTTTGAGAAAAGTGTTTGGATGCACGTTATCAGTAACATCTGTTTGCTTTTAAAATAACTGCTACAATAAATTAGGCCCATAATAGCCAGGAGATGTGGGTTCAGATCTCTACGCAATCAAGCAAAAAATGCTTATGGCCTTTCAAACCCCAAATTCACATCTGTTACAACCCTATTCTTGCTGGCTTTATTTTGGAGCAGATGCAAGTGTTGTAATGAGGATTAGAATTTAGGATACTATTAATGTTTTATATGGGGAGAGGCATTTTAAGGGGATATTGGATAAAGTATCCAAGGAAGATGACAGTGCCTATCAAAATGTGCACACATAGTGGAATTACTTGTTCTAAATATATGCTTGCAGGGACAGTTTTCTCTTTTAACACTTTGGCCATCCATTTGCACTTGCAACAGATTCCTATTTTTAAGGCTCAGGGCTTTAAACCAGTGCACACTACTGAACTATCTGATTAACTGACGGGACTGGTTTAAATCAGGAGTCTGAGAGTAAAGGGCATACTACATTTTGCTACCTTATCATTCAATGAGTAGCTGCATTCACATGTAACACTAAACCATAGTTTAGTGTTGTAAGCTCAAGCAGAAAAGAGCTGCTATGGGCTCTTGGGGCTTTTGCTCTCTTCCAGCTGTATAGCAGGGAGGAGAACTTTGGCAGCATTCTGTATGAATCACAGGTTGTGGCTTAAAACAAACCCTAGTTACTTTCCCGACAAACAAACTTATTTATTATTTATTTATTATTTCATAAACTTTATATACCACTTGCTTGTAGAAAGACCACAAAGCGGTTCAAACTATGGGTTATAAATCTGGCTTGTTTAAACTACAATCTCTGGTTTGTATGCAAAGACAGCCCAGATTTCATGAAGAGTGAAAACGAATTCTGCCAAAGTCCTCCTTCTAACGCAAGCCTTATGGTAGCTTGTTACTGTTTGCTGCCGTAAATCATGGCTTACCGGCATGCGCAAACTGAGTTAATGTCACAAAACACACCCATATTGAGGCTTTGCTAAATGAAAATTTAATAAATGCATTAATCAATTAAAAGGCAGATGGCCAGTGCAAATTTGAATCAGTAAACATACTTGCTGTTTATTGGTCATATCTAGGTTAGTTTATCCAATATAGATAGTACTGCCTCTTTAGCAGCATACTGCAGGTAAAGAAGTCAGGTGACAGTTTTGAATGTTTCCCCAGACAGAAGATGCCTGAATATAATAAACTAGTATATCAGGGGAAAGACTACACAAAATTCTTCCTCTCTGATGAGCTCATCTTCTTTGTAGGGGGTAGAGACATTCAAAACACAGTACAATCTGATATTCTATCACTTCATTCCACATAATCTGAGTTTTGTCAACCTAAGCAGCAGAATAAGGTAGCAGAGTGGTCTGTACCCTACAAAGACACTGGAAAACTATTTCATATTTTTTTATTGCTCTCCCATTTACCAAGAGTAACCAACTAGCATATAAAGAGGAAGGTTTTGTCTTAGCCCAAACCCTGCTTTCCTAGCTTTCCATGTGCAGAACACAGGCTAAATGTGTAGAACAGGCAATCCACTTCAGTGACTGCAATGAACTGTAAATATCTTAAGATTAAAAAGCGTGCGCGCACACACACAAACATTCTTAGCATCATGCATAAGCCAGGATAGCTCTAGCACTGCCTTAGTCAAATCTGTGTCAACACTGATCAGAAAACAGAGACACAGAATGCATCAGAATGCAAACAGAGACACATATGCTCACATGTGTTTGAACATGTGTTGATATATAATGAAGGAATGCTGCTGACGGGGGGAGAATATTTTAGCAGTGGATCTGGAATTTTGCTTTAACCAGTGAATGAGGATGTAGCAGTATCTGTCAGTGGGTCCAACAAGTTCAGGAATATCCTTTATGCCATTAGTGCCACTAGAGAAAGGGGTGTCACACCTTCAGAGATGTCTGGAATTTATACCACTGGTAGAGGTGATTACTTGGGAACTTCACATCCCTCATGTCTTTACTAAATTTGCAAATGTTTACAAATGATGTCCATATCTGGTTTCTTGATTTTCTTGACTGACTGGAAAGAAAGAAGCTTCTTACCTTGTGGGATGTAGCAATCTACTATAGAAAGCAAGTCCATTACAAACACACCAACCATTCTGCATAACCAGTATGTGCATACAGACTTTGCACGGATTCTTCCCAAGTAATGCAGTGCACAAATGTAACAGACCAAAGAAGCATGCCCGCCAGAAATTTATTCTGCATAAGCTTCCCTGAAATGTGGGAAACTCATGGCACAACATGTGACTGATTTTTCTGGGCAATTCTCTTTGAGGAGATGCGATTAACAATAATGTAAACGGTTTAATCACTACCTTAATTTGCATATGCGTTCTCATCTTTAACCTTTCTGTTCTCACAACAGCTTCATAGCACACTGTCATTATTTATATCAGGTTGACAGCTCAAAATCTAGGAATGAGGTCTAGTAACAGGGCCAAGGAGATGCCATGCACATGGTTTCTGAGCTTCCCCTCCTCTTTCCAATTATGATTCTTCACTTTCCCTGCAAACTGGAATAGGCAACTCACATCAAACTGTGGTTTCCAATTCTAGTACAGAGAAGAAGTTCAAACCACAGCTTGCCAATTCAGATGTAATGACTAACTATAGTTGTCCAGAGAAGGAAGTCAGGGAGGAAGGCAATGTGCATAAGGACAGCTGAACTATGGATTTGTTATGGTTACTGAGGACCTGAATGGGTTGGGTTATGACCCTCGTCACGTGATGGAGGCAGGAGAGCAAATAACTTTGGGAGGCAGGTGCCGTCCCCTTCAGTTTTTTCCCCTCCTGCCTGACGGATCAGGTCATTTTCTCCCAGCTCTCTCTGTCACCTAAGTGTTTTTTCCTTCAACAGTACTTCATTTCTACTTCTTTACAGAGAAGATCATAGAGCTAGTCCCCAGAACCTATCAAATCTACACTTCAGGTAAGACCAATCATCCTTTTGCAGTTAATGCAAACTGGTTCAGTGAGTTTATGGCTGAGTAGGTATTTCAGCACAAAGCCTCAAAAGGTGTAAGTCTCTCAATTCATCTGAATCCATTGGTACAAAAGAAACATTCATGTGCAAGAAATTGATTACCTTGGTAATAAAAGTTCAGGATCTTGCTGAAATTGAAGATGTCTTAGAAGCTGAAAACAAACAGCTAAGAATGGAGAACTTTCCAAACTATTAGCAACTAGTTTTTATCTGTGATAGGGTACAAAGCTATGTGGAGCGTTCTTTTGGCAAGCTCTCTTAACACCATGCTTCTAAGGTATTAATGTAAAAACAAAAAAGGCAGAAAATTCTAGGGAAGTCTGTAGATTAAACCCATGTCACTGCTGTTAAGAGTTTTAAAGGAAGTTCACCACAATAAATAATATCTGCTTCATCCTTGAAATCCAAAATAGAACTGCATACTGAACTACCAAAAACTAGCCTCTCAAATAACATTTTGTTTACATAATACACTGAAAGTCTGCCCACTTACTAGACACCATCAAGTGAAATCTTAATGCAGCATTACTTTCTTCCTCTATCTTTATGAAATAACATTTATTTATATTGTGCTCTTCTCCCCAGATGCATCAGTTTTCCATTGTACTAGTGGAATTTGATTCTTCCAATTCCTGTGATCTCTTGCAGTTAAAACTGCATCATGAACATAGCAATATGCAAGAAAGAATATGCATTAAACCTGGCTGAAGAAAAGAGCATTCACACTGATAACTTCATGTTGAAGATGGCACAATGTAAAGGGAGACTGGATGGCTATAAGAACAGAGAATGCTCTTGGTACATGCAGCCAGAGCTTCTTGAAGTGCTGAAGTACAAACTTAGAAAAGATTTTCCTTTATGTGGCCAAAGACACCTACACATTTCTCCTTGCTGCTGTTTTTAAACTGATGCTTCTTAGGTGTTTGTGGCATTGCTAGACTTCTGAAGTGAAGATTCAGTATCATTTGATGTCACAAACCTCATTTGCTGTAACCATCAACTGTTACACCCTCTGACCACTGCATAAAAGCAGAGCAAATTGTTCAGGTATGCAATAAAATATTTTACTGGATGAATATGACCACATGTATGCATACCTATTCACCCATTTATTTGTGGATGGAAGAGAACTTAAGCCTATGCTGAAACCCTGAGTTTTTACAATGTATTTGCAACATGATGGGATTCAAATGCTATGTTGGGGAGCAATTTGCCCAGTACTTTTAAGTGCCTTCAGGGACCTAAAGAGTTAACAAGAACAGAATATTGTTTTATAAAGGTTTTTCTAAAAGGCTTGACACACTTTTATAGCCAGAAACAATTAGGGAATACTTGTTACAGCATTTCTTCTAAACTGGGATGCGACTGTATATTTAAAATAAAATTGCAATACAAACTGCCTGCTAAAAGCACTTTTTTTTTGTTTGTGCATTTTGTTTGTCACCCAATGTCACACTAACAACTCTGCATCTCATTCTAAAGCACATTATACTGTGAGATAAGATGAAAAAGACAGTTTTTAATTTCCCCAAGGGGAAAGTACTTCTGTTAAAAGCATCTTTTTATCAGACCACTCTTTCTGAATTACCAATAATGCAAACCAAAGAATTAGATATTGTACTTTAAAATTTAATATTTGTTCAATTCTTATTCATATCCTATAGACATCCCCATGTGTAACAGGGGAAAGTGTGTGCTAAATGCTTAAACCTACTTAAGAATCCCAAAGATTGAACATTTCAGTCCTTCAATCAGTGTGCTGTCAGGTCATGATCATTCAACAATGGAGGTTTTTGTGCTTTCATTATTGTAACTAAGCTCACATTTAACTTATCACTGCATAGGAATGAGCAAAGCTTGTCCAAAAAAAATATAAATAATTTTTCTATCTTTAAAACAAGGGTTCCACAATGTGGCCCGACCTTTAAAAGCTTCCTTAGATTTTGGTGAGCAGAAGATATATTAAGAGAGAAACAGCTAAGGAAATGGTAACAAACCAAATACTTTTGCTACAATCAAGCTAAAATAATCACAACTCCTTCAAGAGTTCTAAATTTAAGATGGTTACCAGTGGCATAACGAAAAAAGCAAGGCTGGAAAAAGTAATGACAAAGAAACTGTTGCAATGTACATCACCGCACCAATAGGACAATATTGCCTTAGCAGGGCTGCCTGTACTGCAACATTATTCTGTTTCTCGTGCACAAACCCATTTGGGCTACAGGGCTGCGTGTTACAAGTTCACATGCACAGTAAGCTAAGGTTTGATTTTTAAAATGCTAACCTTGAACATTTTTCTCTTTCTGGTGGTTAACCAGCAATGGCCAAAAGTAGTGAGGTCTGACAGGTTCGCCTTCTTCTTTGATGGCCTTCATTAGATCAATAGCCAAAGCTGAAAAGATCAAGAAAGTCAAAGAGTCAATAAGTGGGGTTGTAACAGGGTTAAGCAGTAAAAAAAATTAACTGAGGCAAACAATAAGAAAAAGTACCGGTTTTCTTTAACTCCAACGCACACAACAGAGTCATCTGCAGGGGAGCAGAGTGAATGCCGTTTTCTTTCATGTCACTGCAGAACTGTTTCAGTTTAGCCACTGGCTGTAAGGAAATGGAAGGTTTAAGAATTTCACTGTTCAACTGGCAATATTCAGCACAATTGAGTGAATGACTACAGTGGACCCTCCAGATACGAATTAAATTCGTTCCAGGGGTCCGTCCGCAACCCGAAAAGTCTGTAGGCAGAGGTGCTGCTTCAGCACACGTGGCGAAAACCGGAAGTATACACTTCCAGGTTTGCCGCGTTCGTAACCCGAAACTTACGTATCCAAAGCAGTATGTAACTAAAGGGTCCACTATACTTCAAATATTCTTGAGAAACAAGAGAGTGCTGGCTTTGACTGGGAAGGCCAACATGCTACTGCATTCACATACTGCTTGTGGGCTTCCCTTGGGCTCCTTGTTGGCCACCGTAGGAGACAAGATGCTGGACTAGATAGGCCTTTACTCTGATCTTCTTAAGTTCTTATGTTTATGAATTAATCCATGCATCCAACACATACTAACCCAGCAGCGATCAGAGTAGCAGAGTCGCTCATGTAACCGCATGCCAGCAGTGAGGAAGCAAGGCATAATAAGGGTGGCAAAGGCAACACAAGGAAGCCAGTGATCAACAGGGAGGGGTGGGCTTACTTGCAAGGAGGAACTGACCAATTCCAGCTGGGGAACTTGACCAGGAATACAAAGTGGAACAAAGGCCATGTATGAAGACAAGGGAAAGCATTTCTTGCTTCTGGGTAAAGATGTGGATATCAGAGTAGGATTCGTAGGGTGGAATGGGGAGAGACATATGAGGAAAAGAATACAGCTTTGAAAAAGGGAGAGGAGCAGACTTTGTGAGTGATCAGTTTGCTTAAGAATAAAGTATTGATTTAAAGCAGGGGTGGTGAAAATGTGAACCCCAGAAGCTGCTGGACTCCAACTCCCATCAGTCCCGAACAGCATGGCCAAAGGTCAGGTGTTACAAGAGCTGGAGTCCAGCAATATGTCAAAGGGTCTCCCTCTCCTGCTTTAAGGGTCCTTTGTAGGACTTCACTTACCATGTTCAAATTTGCACAATGCCGTAAGAAGAAGTTGCCACGGTCTATGCTGCCTTCGTTCTGGGAATCTGACAACCCTGAAGGGAATGTCTTCAGTACTTGAAAAGCTGTATCTTCTAAGCCGTGTGTTAGTAAACTCAGACATAGATTCATTGCATCTAGGTAGTTAAGTACAGCACGGGGGGGGGGGGCGGGGGGAGAGAAACCAAATACAATTAGGAAGAGTCAGGCGGGGACCAATACATTAATGTGCAGAACTAGTACGCCATTTATTTTTAAGCACTCCATTTACACATTATATGGAAAATGATAGCATAATAAGCAAAGCAAACATTATAGTCCAGTTATAAAGGCATTATGGCCAATAGCTGTGCTTAACAATGTATTGACAAATTATCAGTTTACAATGTGCTACTTACCAAGCATTGTGGATATATTTCAATGCAACTCTAGAAGAAGCCATGTATAAACGCCACTGAAATTAACTAAAGTTCCAAAGAATAACTACTCTACAGATCTACAAGTTTATCACTCAGTGCTGCTTCTGGCTTTCACTGCTCAATGAGTAAGGATGCTGGTAGCCATTTTTTAAGTCAGTAGCTATACCCATGTAATCTTTAACTATTTCTGCTCATGTGCCATAGTGAGAACTACCAATTTGTAAAGAAGTACTGTGCTCTAATCAACTGAGCTAAGTCTAGATTAATATCACCAAGACTGTGTAAAGTCAAGTCAGAATAACCACCAATTAGACATGATTATAAAAATACTATGTATCATTTTACAATTCTATTTGAGAGAAGCATTTTATGTACATCTCTCTTCCACAGCTACTACCCTGAGCTACCCAAATGGATGCACTGGTTAACTAAATAAGAAATAACCATGCATTTTCATTAATCTCCTTTTTTGAAGAGTAAAGGCTAGTGCCAATAAGCAAATCAGATTTGTTGGCATCTTTCAAAAGTATTACCTGGAATGTATCCCCTATCATGTCTCATCTTCTCCAAAATGTTTTGTACATGCTGAGGATGTCCAGCCTTGGCAAGAGTAAAAATGATGTCCATTAAGTCCTTGTCCAAAAGGTAGGCATCACTTTTTTCAATGCTGCCCAGGATCTGCAAGAGCAAGGAGAAACAATGTAATAGGAAACTAAATATAGATATAAATATTGATCTGTATTAATCTTTTTTATTACCATCAGTTTTATTACCACAATGTAACACTTTGCATCTACATGGAAAGAACGCAGGAAGCTGTCTTGTACTTAGCTCAGTACTGTCTACAATGCCTAGCAGGGGCTCAGTGGAGATGGCGGGCATTGAGTCTGGGACTTTCTGCATGTGAAGCAAATGTTCTGCCACTGACCTATGGCGCTTCCACAAAGAGGGCATCTGGAATGGCTTCTGTGGATGTGTTGTACGTTAAGGTGTTCAGTCATAACACAATGCCCAAAAGATCAAGGATGGATCTACTTCATGGGATAGTTGAGAATATACTATGCCAATATCTGCAAAATGATTCCAAAAACCATTCAGTGGAAGCAAAATATTGTGCTGGAACTGCCTTTTCAATGTGCAAGTATGCTCCAGTAGCATTGCATTCATTCAAAACACAAGACTGCTTTTCCAAATTCAGGAGGTTCCAGGCATTAATCAGACAAATGAAACTGGGTGCCGTGTTATGCATGACACAATTGTGTCTCTGAATGTTAAGGGACCACTCTAGAGAAAAAGCCATTTCAGAAGTATCAGCGTTAGTTCTGAAATATACGACCTTGTAGACTGCAGAGTATTGATTTTTGTGGTTTAAGAAAAACAGCAGAAAGCACAGTTCTGCTAAACTTAAGACCTTTTAGATTGAAAGCATTGTAGTCATCATTAAATCCATTGCAGGTGGAGAGAAAGAGGTTTAAACTGTCAAGGTGTTCAGTTTAACTGCATTGAAGCCCTGGCTAATAAACAACACTTTTTATCCCATGATGAGTATAATCCAACTCACATCTTCAGCACAACTGTCTTTTTCCAACACTGATCTCAATCAATGTTTGGATATCTTAGATGATCCACAGGTGTCAAATGACAGACACACCAAAGTATTATGTATAGGTAGATCTCCACAGTTTTTGGGATTCCACTGCCGGTAGGGTGTGGTTACTAAAAAGTGGTGTAATGAAATGCCCAAGTGTGTCAGTTGTGGAACTCTTTCGATTTTCTTTTAAAAAAATATTTTGTAAAAATATATACCACTAACTCATATAGAAAACAGATGTGGGCAGCAAATGTAAAATCACAAGCACCAGAAAAATATAAAAGCAGAAAAAGTAACAACAAACTGGTCAATCACATAAAATTTGTTCAACTGAAAACGCCTGTTGTCTTCAAAAGATGTGCTTCACCAAACATGCTATATTCTTGATTTCTTGTAGATACTAAGCAGGGCTCATTTACATAGGGGACAATTAACAGCATTACTCAGTGTATGCAAACACACAAACTGACTAGGCAGCTTTGAGTAAGCCACTACCTTCTCTGCTTACCAAAGAATACCAGTTGCTGCACAATTTCAACATAAAGTGGTACCTTGGGTTAAGTACTTAATTCGTTCTGGAGGTCCGTTCTTAACCTGAAACTGTTCTTAACCTGAAGAACCACTTTAGCTAATGGGGCCTCCTGCTGCCGCCGCGCCACCGGAGCAAGATTTCTGTTCTCATCCTGAAGCAAAGTTCTTAACCCGAGGTACTATTTCTGGGTGAGCAGAGTCTGTAACCTGAAGCATATGTAACCTGAGGTACCACTGTATTACACTTCCTATAGAATTAGCTACTAGCCATTTGGGAAAAGGCATGAATGAAAAGTGATGGCTATTATAAAATCTTTTCTGGACAGAGCTGCACCTTTGCAGACGGTGTGTATTACCTCTTCAATTTTGCTCATGTCACCTTTCTCAGCGTATGCATTCAATAGTGCAACGTATGTGTCTGGACCAGGTTCAATGCCAGCATCTCTCATCACAGAAAGGATATTTTCAGCATTCTCCATATCCCTGTGAAGTGTTTTTTAAAAAATATTTTTTTAATATAGTGGCAAATACAATGTTATAAACTGGTTGTGGTTGGTATTAAGACTTGAGCCTATTGGGGGGAGGTCACAATTTATCAACAATGAGTTCTTTATTCAATTAAACAGCTGTGGGAAAAGTAATGAATGAAATATAGGACGGGAACAGACAGAACATCTGCCATCTCTGGCAAGTCCCAATAAGGATCATCAGTGGAAGGGGAAAATTCATCAAGGCTGGCTCACCTGCGTGGCTACATTAGCACAATCAAATCTTGGCTTAATAATACAACCCCATTGATCCATTGTTCTCTACTCCCCTTCTTCAAGTGGCAAAACTGGTAATCTGCAGTTAACCAGAGCTTCCTGGGAACTGGGAAGCTATGGCTATTGGTTTCTAAAAAAGGCAAAATATGAAGCCATAGATCATATGGCTTCCAAATCCTGCACAATTGCCCAGTCTGTACAAAACAGGAAACTACAGTTAGTTGTGGCTTCCTGCCTTGTTTCGTTGCTTGTATGAAGGAAGGGGGCAAGTAGGACCAAAGGGGCTGTACCTGCCACCTCCACCCCCTTTCAGCTGCTATGTGAAAGTCTAAAAACTTTCATGCAATTTAATGAGATACACTTAAGTTCATTTTTTACATGTAGTTTGGCCCTTAAGCATATGCATCAGAAAACCAGTCAAGGTTACAAATTTTGAAACTGTCCCATGCAAACAGTCACCTGGTTGGGGGGGGGCAGCTTTTTATATTCAAGAGATCCCTGAACACATTATGCACACATAAGATCTCTGTCAGGTAACTGGGGCTGATATGAAGGGTGTAACTATTTGTAACAATTCAAAAATTAGAAAATGCATTCACTTAACTCAGAGAAAGTAGCAATTTAAGCAGGAGAAGAGTAAGAACTATAAATTACCCGGATCTCGCATGGCCAGTCACAAGTGCGCTGAATACAGACTCTGTGATTGGGAGCTCCTTGCTTTTCATAAAACCAAGAATCTTGCTGCAAGATGAAGAACTAAGTCAGCTATGTTTTTCTTTGGAAAATGCAAGTAAAACAAATGTACTTTATACTGAAGACTTTATGCTGAAGTAAAACAAAATAAGGTATCATTTAAGTCTTGTAATACTGAGTTAGCTAAGACCGTGAGATTACCATTTTAAATACAAAGAGACAATTAATCCAATATTTTAAAACATATTCTGGAAAAACAGTGTATGTTCATTGATCCTAACCCTATTTTATGTTATATATTCCTCTTTTAACCTAAAAAGGAAATTCCTGATTAAATTAGTACTGTGCAGCATAAAAACACATCCATGCTTTCTCCACTGGCTAGGTATTTTTTCTTGTACCTTGTTCCTTTCAGGTTATACAAATTCCAATTCTTCATTTGCATAAAATGGCTGCATTCACATGAATAATGTTGCATACTAGCCATTGTTCAGAACCAAAACTGTGGTGATCATTAACTATGCTTAGTTTCAACAAGCCAGTCACAATATTCAGCTGGCTTGTTTGAAAATAACAATAGCCAAGTGTCATTTCTTTGGATAAAGTTATCCCTTTTATATTTTTCAATGGACGTTCATTATTCAATCAGTGAAATTTGTTTCTTTGTTAAATTTTATTTCATGTTTAAAAATATCAACACTGAAATCATGGTGGAGAACTGGATCTAGCCAAATCTTTGCCTTCCTTACTCCCCGTGGCCCAAATCTTACAGGCAAGCAGGACTGCTCACTTCTCAATCACCTAATGTCACTATGACATCAGGTGATATGGGGCTTTGAAGTCCCAAGAATGAGCTGATCGGCAGCCCTTCAAAAGCCTCTCTAGCCCAGTTGCCTTTTTACTTGTCCACACTGACATCATATCAGGTATCAGATGATTGGCAGGTGGGCAGAGCTTGGACAAAATGGCCAGGCAGATCAAATGGGGAGACCCTGGGCCCCTCCCCGGCTAATAATGCCTAAAAGCCAGTGATTCCCCACCCCTGCTATACATACTTATCCAGGAGTAAATGCACTGAACTCAATGAGACTTCTGGGTAAACATGTAAAGGATTATGCTGTAAGATGTATTTTAGCTGTGAAATATTTAGGCCCATTTATGCAAACCCTTACCTAGCACCATCAATATCACCCTTGCTGCAATAGGCAGCAATCAGCCGCTGGTAAGTGACCTACAAAAAAAGATGACGAAAATAAGACTTGCTATTTAATGAGTGGTGGTGAGTTAAAAGTTGGCCAAAAAAAAAAAGCCTTTATGAAAGAAGTACATACTCGATTGGGCTGAACATTAGCTTCTTCCATTTTTGTTAAGAATTCAGTTGGAGAGAATGTGTGCCCATTCTGAAGGTAGACCTTTAGCAAAGCATTGTAATGGCTTACATCATACACAACACCTTGACAAGAGATTATAAAGAAAAATTAAGATTCAGTACATTAAGAAGTTCAATACGATAAAATAATTCAATGCAACTACTATCATAGCAACAAATTTAGGCATAGATAAGAACACACAATTTCTGAAAGCGCGTGAAGCTATATTTCAAAGTCCACTAAACAGAGTGTACCTTTGTAATTCAACGCCTGAAACAAACATTTAACACATGTTTTGCAACACAGCGCATCTTAAGTCTACAACCTGTTCATTACACTGAGGAAGTATGGATATTATTAAGGCCAGTTCAGACATAATATTCTCAACCCTCCTTCTGTACTCCCATTTGTGACTATGGTTTGCAGCTACGTGTATTAAGAAAGGAAATCCAACCCATGGTGGGGAAAGGTCTATGTAAGCCTAAATATTGTTCAGGTAGCATCCAACTACTGTTTGACATTATATTTAAGCCAGGTCTGGTATTTAACACAACCACTATTTAATATCTACTCGCAAACCAAAGCTCTAAGAGCTATTACCCGTGGGAGCAATTGGGATATTGAACAGAATTCTGGATAATTGTTTAGCAATGCAAAAAGTAGCAATATTAAACTAAAGTCTCTCTCTCTCTCTCAAAAATGTTAAGCGACAAATTAACTGACTTCATTGCACAAAAACAAAGCTTGGTTTTAATATTAACACCTCTAGATGTCAGTATAGCTCTTGGAATCTAAAAACAGATTTCCAAGAGTTGTATGTGCAAGTATTTAAAGAATGTCAGCTACACATTTAGTATCTAACAGTATTTTAATTCCATTAATTTTTACACCAGAAAAAAATAAAGCACATGCTAAAATAACATTCATACGACTTATTTAAGAAAAAGAATACCTAGTCCTTTCAACTGGGTCCATATGGTATGGGCAAGTTCTGTTCTTTCAGCTGGATGATGCTCAGGCAATAATGAACCACAGGTTCTCAACAACAGTAGGGCCTGGTTACTACTTGGGTATCCTAAATCAGAACAAGATACATGAAACTGCAACATGAACAATCACTACGTAACCTAGAAGGCATAAAGGCAATAAAATCTATTAAGCGGGGGGGGGGGGCCTACGGATAGCTTTGAAAAGTTTAGAAAAGCATATCCACACTGTTCTGTGACATCTGACAACAGGAAAGGAGATGCAGGTCAAACTTTGCAAGATGGGGGAATTAAGAACTCAATCCTATGGTGTATCTAGTCAGACATAAGCCCCAGGGTTCAATGGGGCTCGCTACCCAGTTCAATTTAATTTAGAACATACCACCTGGGAAAGTATTTGAACATGCATGCATTTAGTAACATTTTCTAGGATACAGGTAGGTAGCCATGTTGGTCTGATGCAGCCAAAATACATACACACACACACACGTATATATATATATATATGTATGTATATATGTCCAGTAGCACCTTAGAGCCCAACTAAGTTTGTTCTTGGTATAAGCTTTCATGTGCATGCACACTTCTTCAGATACCAGCACATGAAAGCTTATGCCAAGAACAAACTTAGTTGGTCTCTAAGGTGCTACTGGACAATTGTTTTATTTTATTTTTTGATATATTTCCAAGGATAGTAAAACTAGAGGCATTGGGTTGTATCCAAGTTTTACTCAGAATAGACCCTCCAAAATTAATGTACCTAAGTTAGCCACGTCCATTAATTTCAAAGGGTTATGACTAATGTAGGGTGTTAGCCACCATGTTTTCCTGATGTGTCTCAAACTATTGTTGAAGAGTTTGACTCACAGTAAACGTCCCAGATGGTATACTTTAAATGGAGCAACTAGTCCTGCAGTGCAAATATGTGCAGGCAAAAGGTCAGCTTAAAACCAAAATTCTGATAGTATGGCCACTGCATATGTACATAAAGTGTGCTCTAGTGCCATATATATGCAGCTGAGCCTGTTTTGCCTATAGTTTGTAGTATGCAAGTGCCAATGTGTATATGCACACACTCGTTTCTGGAACAACTCAATACGTTTGTAGCATATTTATGAAGGATTTAGTAACACATGAGTGCACAGTGTCACATTTCTCAGGAATTATTTTTTGAAACAGTTCTTCTAAAAATGCTCACAGATAGCACCCCAAAGAAAGCCAAATTATGCGTCAGATTTGAGAACAGAAGAGAAGGTGACCCAAAAAATGTGTTTTAAGCAACCTAACTGCCAGAATGAAGTGATGCAATAAGCAGGGCAGAAATGACAATAATCACATAAATTAATGATTTAAGTTGATCTCTGTTTATGCAGAATATATATACTGAGCTTCTGCTCTTCACTGGGAGCACAGCGGGGGGCGGGGGAAATCAGTGCTCCTTTCATGTAAGCTAAACAACTGAAATAACACCCATGTTCTTTATTTCAATTTAGAAAGAAACAAGCTACTGATCCCACTTTTACAGGGAACTGCTCAGGAACTTCTAAAAAGTTTTCCCCAATGAAAGCTTTACGTTAGGAAATAATACACTTTCTATACATACTGCCTAATCAGACTGTAACCTCAAAAGAGTAGCTCACTATTATCTGCTGACTGAATACATGTGCAAGAAGAATAAAACTGGGCTCCATAACATCTGATGCAAAGCAGTATATAACTTTTTGCTTCGCTTAGCTATTAGCCATCATTTCTAGTTGCCACTGGCCACCCAATCCTTGCAAAGAAATTCCTCTCTTATCTCACACTAGGAGCTGGGGAAAGGAGAAGGATCAATGAGGACTCTCTTGTTTTCCAAAGCATGAGATAAGAGAAGAGATTTGCCAAACCAAGGAATAAGGTGTGAGAGAAGACTCTTACCCAGGCTTCCTCAAACTCAGCCCTCCAGATGTTTTTTTGGCCTACAACTCCCATGATCCCTAGCTAGCAGGGCCAGTGGTCAGGGATGATGGGAATTGTAGTCCCAAAACATCTAGAGGGCTGAGATTGAGGAAGCTTGCTCTTACCCAATGCTCTTGCCAATTCTGCTGTTAGGAAAAGCCTAGGAAGAGCTTATGCCCCCCCCCCTTCTGAGTTCTCTGCAATTCATAGAGAATTTGGGGCAAAAACCAGTCACCAAATGGTCCATCAAGAACTGGAGATGTGGCAACCAAATAAGTGGAAGATTACAGTTAGGGTTAGCACTACAGGAAAAACGTCTCCCAAATGAAATGGTGGTTTTCTTAAGCTCTGTAACATGCAGATGAAATCTCAACCAAAATAAGGTTTGCCAGATTAAGAAACAGACTTCTGTGTCACACCTGAACATCTTTAAGCAGCAGTGGCTAGGGCAACAGATACCTGCACAAGCTGCTCAGTCAGTGGAAACTTAAGCTGCACTTCAAATACTGTATATGTCTTTTCCTATGTAGGAATTATTCCCATGTTAAAAAAGTAAAATACAGAGTGATCCTAGAGACAAGGAAAAAGGAAAGGGATATCCCCCTTTTAAAAGGACACTGATATTGCTGCTTCTTAGCAAGATGTGACACTGGAAAACCGCAAGCCAGCCCAGCTTTTATGTCCATTATTTCAATTCACACTGTAGAAAAGTAATCCCATACAGTTGGCTTTTCAACCTCCAGGAATGGTGAACTGCAGATGCCCTGATGAACAAGCCACAGCTATGTACACTTTGGGTACAGAAACAGAAATTCTGCTATGGTTTAGAAACTTGGTTGGATCCATGCAGCTAATATCCACTTATATTGACCCTGTTAATTTTTCTTTTTCCACTCTGTTCATGTCTTAAAAGAGCTAAGAAAATGAGCAATGTACACTCCAAGAGTTGCTTGACCTGATCAAGGAAGGGAGATCTATGCACTGAAATGGCCATCCATTCGTGTAGCTGTCACACGTGTATCTGTACCACCACCACAGGCCACACCGTGACTGGATACACCTTTTGTTATGCACAGCCTGCACAGCCCCACTTAGGTCTGCCGGTCTTTACGTGCAAATTGTTGCCTGTGTTTTAGGAGCAGAAAATCTGTTGGGGTGGTGCTACTCTGCCACCCTCCAGCAACTTCATTGCAACTTATCGGACAGTGAAGTGGCAAGATTGGGGCTGGGCATGTGGATGGGCAGAGCCAATCTGGGGCTCCCACCAGAGCAGCTGTGCAGCCTCAACCCCACTGCTGCCCTGCCCCCTCCCTCTCGTTAAGTGACAGCAATGGGAGTGTGGTGGCACAGCAAACTTCAACCACACCTGCTACGGAGTTGGTCTGAGGCCAGGATAAGCAAAGTGAGTGATAAGCAATGGTGCAACCCTATATTCATGGGGGAGCAGGATATCTCCGTACATCATGTGCTACTGCCATTCAGAGGGAACTGCATCTTGGAGGGCAATTCCATTACAGCTGAGGCTATTCAACTGTAGGCATCTTACTGGCCTGTTGCTGGCTCTTTGTTCCTGCTACTGCAGGGAATATGCTGATCCACTGGGTGCTAATGCTTAAAATGCAGGATGAGCTTGTCGTTAAATTGACCCTGCCAAGGCACAAGAGAAGGATTATAATAGGGCTTCATAAGGGCAGGGACCGAGCTTGATTTATACCAAACCAGACCCGTGGGTACACCTGCCTCATGATTGTCAGTAACAACCAGCAGCAGCTCTCCAAAATTTTAGGGAGGAATCTTTGCTTGCAAGGCATGTGCTCTGCCACTGAGCAATGGAGCCTTTCTCCACGTTTATACAAATGTGCATAAGCCACCTGCTTTTATTTTGGAGAAGAGCAAGCAGAAAGCCAGCATGGGCCCCCCAATCCAGATCAGGAGCACATTTCAGACTGGATACCTGTGGCTGCTTTTTTCCAAAATAAAAGCATCCAGGTTAAGCACTCTTATATAAACATGTCACATGAAATTTAGTCCTCGCTGTCAATGCTAGTTAAAAAAGGAATACTGTTAAAATGTTTGTGCCCTGCAACTAATCAATTTTCACAAATTACATCTGTAACCCGAGTAAATGGAGCTCAATTTATTATTGCAGCCACCCAACTGCTAGAAATAATGTAAATAAAAAATGCTACAACTATTTTTGAAGCATTTTAAAGACAGTATATATTAATAATTGCCAAGGGTTTTAACAAAACGTAAGGCAAAACCACGCTGTTAAGCAAAAATTTCATGTTAGGTAAATATAATGTTAAGCAAAATAGTAACACTTTACCTGTTCTGCACACATCATGAAATATTCTTAATAGAAGGTTTTTAGTAATGCGCCCAGTTCTTCTGATAGATTCATCCAGTTTATTCAAGGCCCAATCAAAATGTTGTGTCTGCTTGCTTTGAATAGCTGAAGGTGGTTGCTCTTGAACTTCTCCCTTCTCTTTAGTTGCAACTGTAAAGAGCCTTGCTTGGTAGATCAGATGCCTACAAAACAAAACAAATCCCGCTTTGAGGGCAGATAACAGCTATACTTTGTGTCTTACATTTGCTGAGCATTCAGAGCTGAAGCAAACCTCCAGAGTTTTAGGGGTAGGAAACAACAAGAGCTAATAGTTCTGTTTGGAAAGCACTGAAAGAAGGAAGCTGGCCAGAGAATAATAGAATCTTAGAGTTGGAAGGGACCCAAGGGTCAACTAGTTCAACCCTTACCACATGGAATTTAAACCTGCAAAGCAGCACTCAACTGCAAAAAACGCTATTGTACTCTGCCTGTACATACATATATATACACACAGAAAAGAGCTGCAAAATAATAAGTGGAAGCTATGACAGCTGGTGCTAAAGAGATTGTGGTAAGGAGGACAGAAGAAACATGGGGGCCTGAAATATAATATGCTGTCACCTTTTCACCAGGACCTGAAGTTCCAAGATGGCGGCGCGTTCATACGCTGCGGCTCTGAGCTCCCAATACTTCACCTACTCACGCACAAAACTGGTGACAATAAAGTACAGTGGTACCTCGGGTTACATATGCTTCAGGTCACAGACGCTTCAGGTTACAGACTCCGCTAACCCAGAAATGGTGCTTCAGGTTAAGAACTTTGCTTCAGGATGAGAACAGAAATCGGGCTCTGGCGGCACAGCAGCAGGAGGCCCCATTAGTTAAAGTGGTGCTTCAGGTTAAGAACAGTTTCAGGTTAAGTACGGAACCCTGGAACGAATTAAGTACTTAACCCGAGGTACCAATGTATAAAGGACCAACCAACTTGTTTTAAACCATCTTAAAGCAGAAATGGGCAACATTTTTGAGTCTGAGGGCCACAGTCCCTTCTTGGCAATCCTCCACATGTTAGGGGTGGATGGGGCCAGAGGTAAACGTGAATAGAGCAATGAATGTCACTTTTACCCTTGTAGAGTAGGGCTACACACAGACCCTCTGTCTTCCATTCAGGCAAGCAAGCCATTATCAGAGATCAAGCAAGCATTTCAGCCAGGCACAAAACACTCAAAGAAGGTATTAAAAAAGGCCGGTGAGGGATGTGGTCTGGAGAGAGTCCCAAGGACCAGACGGAAAGATTTGGGGGGGGGGGTATTTAGCCTCCAGGCCTGAGGCTTTCCACCCCGATCTAAAATCTACCCTAGCCGCAGACGACAGCTATGGTGAAATGTAAACTGGGGGCTCCATGTCACTGGTTGCATTTATATGTAATGCTAAAGCATGGTTCAGTGCTACATAAGACATGCTTGAGCAAAGTGCTGCAGGCTCCCCACTAATCCATCCTTCTTCATACCTAGGAGCACAGCTTTAGCAGGTTTTTATTTTTAAGAGTCTGACTAATTTTACAAAACAAGATCCTAACCAACGGTTCAAAGTTGGCTTATTAAACTCAGCAGAGATTGTGTAAATTTAAAACTAACTCTGCTAAAGACCTCCTCGCAACTGTGCGTGAAGAGTGTGGAGCATGCAACTCAGGCTCATTAAGACATTCCTATGTTGTACTCATCCATGGTTTAGCATTACGTGAAAATGCATCCATTCTATGCTAGAAAATTCTCCAGAGAATATTCTCGAAACTGTAAATTCTAATGTAAGAACCAGTTTTACAACCCACATTTAAAAAATCTAGTAAATAATAAGTCAAGCTGTGATATTGCCAGTGTAAGTAATGAATAATGATTTTTTGGATCCAGTTACATTACTGGGCATTGTGTCATTCACCAGTGGCAGTTCTGAAATATGAGCTACAGAAAATGTTTAGTTTTTTTTTTTTTAGTCTTAAAAATGTGGTTCATTTAATTTGATGAAGATTTGAATTCGTATGTATTTCAACTATATGTAATAGCCTTTTCCCCTATTTTGGTGTGAACTTATTCTTAGCAATTCTACACCCTTGGCCATACAGTGTGATTTTTTTTTTAACAGAAAGTAGCTTTAATGCTTTACACACTTAAAGTACCTAGGCCTATACAATTATGTGTAACAGCAAAAAGGAATAGGCTTACTGTGGACAGAGCAGGAAAGCTGACATATGTAGCATTTATTTTAAACTTTATATTGATTTTATTAGTGTTGCATTGAAAATACTGTACCATGTAGATATGCTTATTAAAGAACGTACTCATGTAGTGGACCTGAGGTTTTTTTCATTTTCCTTTTACTTTAAAAGCTACATTTCATACATACACAACATAATTAGAATTCAAAGTTGATGGTAAATATACGGTTAGTGGTAGGCTTAGGGATTAACGTGAGTCATTCACGTTGAATTTTCAATTTCAAGTTTGGTGCAAAAAAATCAAAGAATGTGAATTCACGGCATTGCCCCATTGAATAAAAGTACCTATACAGTTTTTGGTTGCCATCTGAACAAGTTTACCCATGAATAAACACGTATATTAACTACTTATATAATTTTCAATGCATTAAAATAAATATTCTCCTATTTTAAATGAAAATTCTCGAGAATATTCTCCAAAAGATTATTCTCGAGATTTTAACATCACTAGGTAGGAGTACCTGAAGTATCATCATTTCCTACATAATAGTGCCACTGTATTCTGCTCTGGTCAGACCTCACCTGGAGTACTGTGTCCAGTTCTGGGCACCACAGTTCAAGGACACTGACAAACTGGAACGTGTCCAGAGGAGGGCAACCAAAATGGTCAAAGGCCTGGAAACGATGCCTTATGAGGAACGGCTAAGGGAGCTGGGCATGTTTAGCCTGGAGAAGAGGAGGTTAAGGGGTGATATGATAGCCATGTTCAAATATATAAAAGGATGTCACATAGAGGAGGGAGAAAGGTTGTTTTCTGCTGCTCCAGAGAAGCGGACACGGAGCAATGGATCCAAACTACAAGAAAGAAGATTCCACCTAAACATTAGGAAGAACTTCCTGGCAGTAAGAGCTGTTCGACAGTGGAATTTGCTGCCAAGGAATGTGGTGGAGTCTCCTTCTTTGGAGGTCTTTAAGCAGAGGCTTGACAACCATATGTCAGGAGTGCTCTGATGGTGTTTCCTGCTTGTCAGGGGGTTGGACTCGATGGCCCTTGTGGTCTCTTACAACTCTATGATTCTATGATTCTACATGATGCTATCTGGACCTTGAGATCTTATTCAGAATGGCTTCTCTAGGTAAGATGGAGAGGGTGGCTGCTGGGAACAGAGCGTTTTCGGTAGTGATACATCAACTTTGTAACGCTCTCCTAAGAGAGGCTCAACAGGCAACTTTGTTGTCTTTTCAGCGCTGGGTGGCCTTATTTCACAGGCTTTTTAAACTTTTAAAATTTTAAAGTCTTAGGGTTGAATCCAATTGTGTCCTTCCATTCACAAAAGAGTCTCTGATCTAATAGAAATCAACACCAGTGGAAGAGAGGAGAAGAGGCAATTTTTGCCAATTCCCCTTTTTGCAATATCTCAGACCACCTTCCCTTCTGCTCTGGAGGGACCTCCAATGCTGTTGAACAGATTTTGGAAGGTGGGGGACCCAGAGGAAAGGGGCTGCCCCTTCTATTCTGTTTTGGGCAGGGTACAAATTTTATTTTTATTTTTATTCCCTCAGATTTTTCATTTTAAAATTTAGTTACTGGACAGTATTGCTAGTGTAGCTTAACTTTTGTTACTGATTTTATTCTCTGCTTTTTGGAGTTACACATTGTTTTATGGCTCATAGGGGTATTTTAATATATTGATTGCCATTTTAAGTGTATTTTGTGTAAACCACTTAGTTATTCGGCAGCATATAAACACAGTTAATTAATTAATACAACTTCCAGTGAGATAATGCAAGGAGGTCCTGCTCAGAGTACTTATAAAGACATGAGAATTTAGATGAGAAGGGACTTCAAAGAAGTCAATCCAATGCTATGAAAAATGCTTCCCAAATAAATATGCAAGAGCCCTTTGCAAGAAAAATTCTGGAAAAGATGGTAGTTCAGATACTATCTACGTACCCCACAGATTTTGGGCCCCATGTACCACACAGACAATGCTCCCTTGTACATATATCTTGGAAATGCCTCACTAACAGGCAAATAATACCATCCGTGATAGATGGCCATCAGAACTTGTTTTGTGCCAGCTCTGTGGGAAGTGAAAACTGCTAAGGCAGTTATATGAAGGCTGCCATCTGTACCAAGGTGCATAGCTTCTCTGCTTTCTGGGCTTTCCCCAAAGGCAGGAAGGTAAAGGAACTGATAGGGAGGGGCAGCTCTGCCACTCAGCTGGTCACATTCAAATCTGATTGGTCCTGCCCAGTGGAGCAAGTGCGAGGACCAACCATAGAATTGTAGAGTTGGAAGGGACCAGAAGGGTCAGCTAGTCCAACCCCCTGCAGTGCAGGAATTATTCATCCATGGATCCCATCCTTCACTATACGAAAAATGCATCTCTTCTATCTAGGCCAGGGGTTGTCAACCTGGTCCCTAACACCCACTAGTGGGAGTTTCAGGATTCTAGGTGGGCGGTAGGCGGTTCTATGGCACAAGCTGAATCCTCCTTCCATTGAGCACTGGTGGGTGGTAAAGAAATTTTACCATCAAGAAAGATGAATTAGTGGGCGGTAGGCATAATCTAGGCAGAACGGACAGCTCTATTTTTGTTTGTTGTTTGTTTAGTGCTGTGCTCCTGAGGTTTTGCATTTTTAGGTTGCTTTTTTAAAAAAGGAACTGTTAGTGTAAGCTGCTTTTATCCCTGGAATACCTACTAATAAATAATAACATATTTAATAATAGAACTCTTCAAATTGACAAGTATCACTGGTCAAACTGATTAGAAAGGGGGAAAGGAGATAATTATTCAGAATTTACTACTAGGACCGCTCAGGATAAAAATTGATAATTTACAGGATGTAAGTTAACTTACATCACTTGCTTGGACATTCATTTCGTTTTATACGTTTATCCAGCTCTTCCTCCAGTCACTTCAGGGTAGCAGTCTTCCATACCTATCACTGTATTTCAAAATGATTTTAATAAATATTATTTACTCAGGAACAGAGATCCGGAACAGAGATCTCTGTTACGTTCAGTGAATATTACGACTATGCATTGGATTCAGCTGAGAGTCAAATAAGGCACATTCAGAGGGACTAGAATGAAGAAGAAGAGTTTGGATTTGATATCCCGCCTTTCACTCCCCTTCAGGAGTCTCAAAGCGGCTAACATTCTCCTTTCCCTTCCTCCCCCACAACAAACACTCTGTGAGGTGAGTGGGGCTGAGAGACTTCAAAGAAGTGTGACTGGCCCAAGGTCACCCAGCAGCTGCATGTGGAGGAGCGGAGACGCGAACCCGGTTCCCCAGATTACGAGACTACCGCTCTTAACCACTACACCACACTGGGTTGGGTATGCACAGCTACAGACAGATGTGAGTTGAGTTGCAACGGCCTAGAACGATCCATGACAGGAAGGGGGAAGGCATGAGGCCGGAAGGGTGGAAAAAATATATGAAAAGGCTGGGACCTACTTGACCGGTGGCTGCATCTTCCGGGGCAAAATAAGGCCCAATACTGCACCCCTCCTTCCTGATGCATGCTCTGCCTCAAAGGAAAACCACTTGTGAAGCACCACCACACAGGATTGGATTCTCCCATTTACCAGCTGTTAAGCGGAAAGATCCAATCTTGTGTAGTGCTAGTGCACTCTCCTGAACTTCTTTAACCCGTTTTAACTGTATGTTAAAATAAACTTTTAAAACCCATGTTTGGGGGACAGATCTGGAGTGGGGTGGGTGGACCCCAGGGTGCCAAAGAGTAGATTTTGGGGTCCTTGTACAGTCATAATTCAAAGTCCCATCTTTTGTACTTTGTGTCCTTGCTGCTCCCAGGACAGATTTTCTACAGCTTATGCCAGGTGTGAATAACCCAAGCTCTACAGATGTTGCTGAACTACAACTCCCATCATTCCTGGTCACTAGCCATGCTTGTTGGGACTTAAGGGGATTGTGGCTCAGCATCACCTGGAAATCCAACATCCGTCACCCCCACCTGACTTAGCCCAACCTTCCCCAACTGGGTGTCCTGCAGATGTTTCGGATTATATCCCTCATTAGACCAAGCCAACATGGCTGTGCTGATGGAAGCTGTAGTGCAGAACATATAGAGAGGACTAAGCTGAAGAAGACTGGTTTAGCTGAACAGAGAAATGTGGTGGTAAAAAGTTTGCAGCATGTTGCTTTACACAACAAAAACAAACAAGTTTATATTTAAAGAGAACACTGTTTATATACATCAAAATGTGACATGTTCCTTTTAAGCTTATTCATATGCCTACAGCAGCATCAAGGTTGGAACTTAAAACTCATAATGTTAAAAAAAGTGTGATAACTAAACTAAAGTGTACGCTAAAGACAGAAATCCAAATTCCTCTGTGCCTCCACAGCAAAAGTTCAAGCAAAAGGCATCCAGCCAGGATAATTCCTGCTAACTGAAAATAGGTTGAAGCAGTATTAGCTCTAGAGACAACTTGCTTTAGTACAAGCTCTTGAGTTTCAAGCTCTTGAGTTTCAAGTCTTCAACTGGTGGGTCGGGATTCACTACTGGGTTACAACCTGAGCTAAGGAGGGTCTCAACAGCAGCACTACCATCAGACAAAGTTGTCAGCACGTTGGGGCAAAGAATCCTACAAACATTGGTATCAAAAAGGTACATTATAACCAGAGCTATCTGAAAATGAATTTAAGAAAAAACTTAAAGCACTACACAGTTGTATTTTAAATCCTTTGATATGCGACGTCTAACAGCAAGAATTGAAAACACAAGTTAATCTAGCATCTTGATCAAAGTTCTGAAAAGGTCAATTCAGAATGATTTCAAACCTAACTCAGCCTACAGAGCCTGCTACATTACCAGCAGTACAGCATAAGGCCTCTGGAAATGTGACTTTGGTTCAGTTGTAATAATGGAACCTCCAATTTCCAAAGAACAAGTTCCAGCTTTCTTGCCATCAACAAATTATGCGAAAATTTGATGGCAGTGGTATATCCTAAAGGGGTCTTAATCCAAGCAACAAGAAAGCAGGTGAAAAACCATTCCTCCCAAAAAACCCTGTAATTAGTTCTAAACCCATTCATTGAATTGAGAGACCGACGTGGCTGTTGGAGGCTCCAGAGAGCCACATACTTGTAATCTCATTTGTATTTGATCAACTACAATAACTAAATTCAAACTTTTACAAACAGGAGTTTAAAAAGAACATCACTCAAAACTGAGTGTTCTGGGTCCTAGGTGTCTATTGAACTTGAGAGTCACTGCACCATAGTAACCTTAAAAGGTAGCAGTTTGAGACAACTGTGTAGTGCAATGGAGACACAGCTTGCTGATAAAAATGAGCATGGAGACTTCTGCCAGCAAAATCTTTGCTTTTCAGACAGAAATTATGTAAACACTGCATGCTGCAATTTTTTTAACAGCAGGCAAGTCTAAAAGCCCAAAGTAAATGGAATGCCAGTAGCAAATGCCCATGACCTCATGTCTGTAAACTCCAATCTGAATTGCAAATAGTTTGTGCACCTCCATAGTTGTGGTAGGGAAAATCTTAACACTACTGAACCACGACCCTTGTATGCTGCATGCTTGTTTTGTGCAACCGACAAAAATAACTTTTCTTAAAGGCATTTTCCTGGGTTCCTCTTGAGTCAGCTTTAATGCTTGTTGTGAACCTGCTCATTTCTTTCACTCCATCTGTTCACAATCTACTACTAGCAAGGCAGAGAATATTGCCAGCTGCCACCAATCTTTACCTTTATTTAGGGAAGCCCAACTGTTCCTTGCTTATTAATGCAATGTTTTGAGTGCCTTTGCGTAGACAGAATAGTCTAGCTATAGTCTAACTATTCTGATGCTTAGATCTGCACAGGTGCTTTTTGTTTTCATGACATTTCATTATCATCCATTATCTGAACCATAGCACATTTTTTTCCAAGTACTATTACTGAACTTTAATTAAACAGCCATTCTCCCTGGCACCTATCTCAAGAACGTTAAATTTCAGGCAACCAAGTAGTGATTTTTTTTAAATAGAAAAGTTGGCTCTCTTCTTCTTTTGGACCATCAATGTACCCCAAGCAGCTGGGGTCAGTAAAATTGTTAGCAGGTTCATGAGTTCTGGGGACTTATTTGGAAGGATGCTATTTATTCTTTTATTATTTATACTGCTGCTTTGAGCTGTTTTAGAAGGCAAAGCAGGACCTCTTTTAAAATAATGAATACTTTTTTGGGGTAGGGGAAATTATATAAAGGAGCTTTAAGCAACTCTTTTAAAAAGTCATTGCTGCATAAGAGTAGCATGTAATTGCCAGCTGTCACCAGGGCCCCACTTTTACTTATTTGCAGCCAGGGTGGAAGGGGAGAGCTGGCACAGCGATTGACCCAATGTGCCAGCAGTAGGGTCAGCTCAGGACCCAATAGATCTTGGACTGGCTAATTTCCACCCTTATCCATTTAGCAGGTAGAATGGGGAGCTCCATGCGAGCTGAGTGATGCTCATGTCACTCCACAGGCAGTGATGCTCATGTCACTCCACAGGCAGGAGGCTGAGAGGGCTGCAGCCTTCCACCTTCTTTCTTCTTCTCTGGCCTAGTAAGATTGTCTTCCATGAAAATGGTCTTAACAGTGAGTCCGTAAGTGACTGTGGAGGCCAATTCTGGATCCACACGTCCTTCCACAGTGGGGAAGTAGGTTTCCAGGTGGGTTTGCATTGCTCTGAGAGTCCTTCTTTTTTATCAGACCAGTATTACAGGTTCCTCACTCAGAAGTTGCAGTACCCCAGTTTAATATACATAAAAATATATCCAAAAGACATGTCAACTGTGATGGCACATACTTATTGAAATGGCTGTTTGCAGGTGCGCAGGATCACTTCATATTGTGGAAAGGTTTAGTAACGTTCAAATCAACTCTATAGCATTTGAAGAGCAAATTAGTATAGGCAGTGTTTAGTATCACCACCTCACAAGCTACTTTTGTAATGTTTGTAATGGTGTGTTCTCTCAGTAGGATTCACACTTTTGTTATCCTGAAGCAAGCCTGCCACTGTTTTC
The DNA here is from genome assembly GCF_964270895.1 of Podarcis filfolensis. NCBI lineage: Eukaryota > Metazoa > Chordata > Lepidosauria > Squamata > Lacertidae > Podarcis > Podarcis filfolensis. The sequence continues at coordinate 101,020,752 of NC_139606.1, forward strand.
TCAACCTGTGTCAGACATGCAGATCACAGGCCAATCTGTTTAAAAAACCCACCTGTCGCAACTTAAACCGTAAGCCAAATTGTATGTAAGATTATTTACCATAACTATTCCATGTTGATCTCAAGAACAAAACTTAAAGCAAAATGCTGCAGTGCAATCTTAAGTATGTTTCCACAAAGAGGAAGCCTAACTAAGGGCTTACTCTCTAGGAGGTATGCTCAAGATTGCAGCCATTGTTCACAATTCCAGATTAGTGAGGAGTGGGGAACCTGTTATCTTCCACATGTTGTTGGACTCCATCAGCCCCAGCCAGCATGGCCAATGGTCAGGGATGATGGAAACTGGCCTTGCAGATGTTGCTGGGCTACACAGATGCCCCATCCCAGGTCTGTATCAAATTTCAGATTATATTGCCTGAAAACAGTGTAGAAAACCCCAAAAGTTATACCAAGGAAGGAAATTGTTAACAAGAAAAAGGGGAGAAACACCACAAGCCACTCAAGAAATTCAGTGGCAGCTTACTGATTTATTACAGCTTTAACTTATACTAGATTTCAACAACTTTTCTGTGCTTCTGGTGATAGCTTGCATGTGGGACTGAACCAGGATAGATGTAACATCACACAAAGAATTTACACATCACTTGTAAATACAGTAGGTTTCAAAAGAGTCAGGTCACACACAGCACATCAAGTGCTCAAGAACAGCAAGTGTTCACAAACCAGCCTCTGAACTCTTTGGGATCAAAGTCATGAAGCTATGTGTGCTTCCATACATATTTACTGTGGACTTGTTCCCATGCCTCCCAGCAAATATAGGGCAGTATTCAACTAAATAATTTCCCTGTATCTGCTCCAAAGGCTTGGGGGATTCCATAGAACATTGGGGATGGGGGCTATGCCAGCCCCAAGATTTGAATCTCTTCAGGGCTTGCTTATAGATGCAAGCCCTGGAGAGTTAGACAGACTGATTTTATATGCTACCCTTCATCCAAGGATCACAGGGCTGTTTACAGATCCAGACCTAAGAGCTGGCTTAAACATTAAGCAGAATCAAAGTTAGGGCTTTTCAGACATAGACTACATCTGCTTCAGGCTACAGCTACAGGGCTGTATGTTTGAATGCTTCCATACAACGCACCTCCCTAAACCAATTCAAGCAGGGACTGTACTGGTTACATGTGTTCCCAGGCCCAACCAAAATATAAATAATAATTCTCTCACTATACCAGCTCAGATCAGGAAACCAGTCCCTCTGCAAGCCTTTGCTTCGGCAGTTTAAAACACTGAATACTAGGAACAAGGCCTTTAGATTTGAGGATGCTCTACCCATCAAAGCGAGTGAACTTTTTCGCATTTTTGCAAGGCTTGCAATCTCAACTTACATTCAGGTAAGTGATTTTCTGTGTACTTGCTGGTATGTTTTGCCAATAATTAAAAAATGTACCACCACATTACTTTAATGCTTTAAGCCATTTTAAGAAAGAGTTCATGTGTTGTCTTAAAACAACACGCCAGGAAGGAAAAAAAAACCTTGTCTGAACCTTCCTCCCCAACATGCTAATTTCCCACATGCAAGGAGATGTTAATAGAGGCAAGCTTTCAAACCTGTAATCTCTGCACTTGTAGCCTGAAGGCAAACATCCCAGGTGGATGATTCTGCCACAGTCTTATACACACTTACCTGGGAATGAGACTGTGTACAAACTATACCTTTAAAGTACATTTGAAGCACATTCTTTTCCTCAAAGAATTCTGGGTGCTACAGTTTACCCCTCACAATTCCCAACAACTCACAACCGACTACAGCGAGGGAACAGGGTCAGGCCAATGGCCAACCACGTGCCTCTGGCAAGACCCCAGCACAAGAACCCTCTCCCATCTTGCGCTCTGCAGCAACCTGGCATCCGGAAGGATTACTGCCTCTGACCTTTAGAGGCACAGCATAGCCACTGTGGCTAGTAACGCTATACACGTGCTTTGAGGGGAGGGCATACAAGCCTAGGCCTCGCCGGCCTCAACAGCACTTTGCTTTTCTGAGCAGCCGTGCAAAGGGGTTTGCAGCAAAAGCCCTTAAAAAAACACAACTTGACACCTTGTGCCCGGAAGTAAACCCCGCCGAGTGCAACTGCGTTCACACGTGCACTCCCGAGGAAAGCTCAATGCGATGGTCACGGAATTCGGGCCCCACTCCCCCACCCCTATTTTGTTCTCGTGAAAGAGGTCAGGCAGACAGCACTTCGGACGCCCAGTTCTGCGAGGATTTGAACGCCGGCCCCGAAAGCAGCGTAGGAGCCCCCCATTCCCGGCCCTGCCAGCACCAGGCCGGCTCGCCGCGGGATTACTCCCGAGTAAACGTGCCCACAAGGGGCCTCCCCCGGCGACTGAGAAGCCCAGAGGGACCCCCGTGACCTTCCCCGCCGCCCCGACTGACTCTCGCCCGCCAGGCCGGAACCACCCTCACCTGCTGCCGCGGGAGGCTGCGGCCTGTGCGGAGGGCAGCGGCGCCCGGGAGCAGAGCGTGGCCTCCACGGCGCGGCCCCCTCTCAGGGGCAGGAGGAGCGAGCGGAGCCGCGAGGCCGACCTGAGGAGCCCAGCCATGATCTTCCTCCTCACGCACGCACCGGTCAAGGGGGAGCACGTGACAGAGGCCGGGCGGAACCACAGCGCGAGGAGGCGGCGCCGCCGCTTCCGGCTCTCCTGAAAGGAGGAATAATCTGGCTCGACGTGACTCAAAAGGCGGGATTCTGTTTCCCCGCCGCTCTTTAAAAGGGTCTCCCTCTGCTTTGGGGCGTTGTGAGAGATAAAAAGGTCTTCTCTCCCCCCCCCTTTAAAAAAATGGTACCGTCCGAAACTGTCGGATTTGTTTCAACGGGAGCTGGAAGGTGAGCCCGAGAGGCATCCTCGGGCCAGTCAGAAGTGTAACCCGGAGTTTCGATATATCGAAATCACTTGTTATCGACTTTGATTTCTAAGAATGAAGGCCCTGGCTTCTCACACGGGACGGCGGGGCTGCCAGGAGCGGTTTGTCGGTATAGGCGACAAAAGGAGAATTGAAAGGCGACTCGCAAAACTGAGCGGCCGTTTTCTTAACTTCGGGGAAACCATTGGTTGGCCTCGCTCTTCGCTCTCCCCTCCCCTTTGCGTTAAAGTCACGTGAGAGAATCCCTCGACTTCTGCTTGAGCATGCGCCCTTCCCGACTGCGCCTGCGCGGAACGGAGAAAAGTTTTGCTCGTAGCAGAAGGTTGTTTGATTCGCCCGCGGGCCGGTCGTAGGAGATCCCTGGGACGTTCTTTGGTGGGCAGTGACCGTAGTCCTTTTCCAGCTTTGTGTACCGCTGACAGTGCAGTCCTTTGCTACTCAGAAGCTAGCGCCCCTTAGTTCTATGGGACTTACTCCCAGGTAAGGGTGCATTGGATTGCAGCTGAATGCTGCTGTCCTAGGTACTCTTACTTTTATTTTATTTTATTAAATTCCTATACCGCCCTTCATCTGAGGATCACAGGGCGGCTTACAGTAGGAAAACACAAAAAAGCATAGTAACAAACACACACGCACCAGTTTAAAAGGCCATATATTGTTTAATCAGCCAAAGGCCTGGGAGAAGAGAAATGTTTTTGTCCTGCACCTTAAAGTTATGTAACAAAGGTGCCAGAAGAGCAACGCTGGGGAGAGCATTCCGCAAATGGGGAGCCACCACACATTCCAGTGCTTCCCCCTCGGGAGCCGGTGCCAGGCTGGGGGATCCTTTAACTGCTTGGCTGAGGGGAGCGGCAACCGCAAACTCCTCAGCCAAGCAGTTTAAAGATTCAGAAGGAGAAACAAGCTATATCGGCACCTCACTTATGCAGCTTTTCTCTCCCTCTGCACAGTCTTGGTGAAACTGCCACTGCTCCTGAGTCCCTCTGCTAGCAACGCTTGCTGGAGGAAGTCGCTAGCAGAGAGACTCAGGAGCGGTGGCGGTTTCACCAGTGATATACCGCTGAGTGAAGCTGATATCGCGGTCTGCTCTTCATACCGGTCCTGGATGATATATTGATGTATCGCCCAGGTCTACCAATCACTCACTAAAAAGGTAAAGGTAAAGGACGCCTGACAGTTAAGTCCAGTCACAGATGACGGATTGCGGCGCTCATCTCACTTTACAGGCCAAGGGAGCTGGCGTTTGTCCGCAGGCAGTTTTTCCAGGTCATGTGGCCAGCATGACTAAGCTGCTTCTGGCGCAACAGAGCACCAAAACCAGAGCAGCGCACAGAAACGCCATTTACCTTCCCATCGGAGCCTTACCTATTTATCTACTTGCACTGTTGTGCTTTCGAACTGCTAGCTTGGCAGGAGCTGGGACAGAGCAACGGGAGTTCACTCTGTCGCGGGGATTCAAACCGCCGACCTGATCGGCAAGCCCAAGAGGCTCAGTGGTTTAGACCACAGTGCCACCCGCGTCCCTTACTCACTACCAGAAATGCCAAGGATTGAACCTGGGATCTTCTGTATGCAAAGCATGACACCAGCCCCTAATCCAGCAGTTCTCAACCTGTGGGTCCCCAGATGTTGTTGGACTACAACTCCCATCATCCCTGAGCTCTGGCCTTGCTAGCTAGGGGTGATGGGAGTTGTAGTTCAACAACATCTGGGGACCCACCCACAGGTTGAGAATGGCTGCCTGTGGTGCCTCCCCAACAACACTCGAAGAAAGGTAACAAGTCACCATGTATATTTCATACACGTGTTGCATTGCTCTGTGTGTTTTGTAAAGGAAGAGGCTTACTTTCAAAATCTGCTTCTTGAGAGGATTCTTCAGGAAGCATATTCAGTCTTCAGATACTATATAAGAAGAACCTTCTTATTCATGCTAGTGACCCATCTAGTCCAGCATCCTGCTCTCACAGTGGCCAAAGCCCACAAACAGGGCATGAGCACAACAGTGCTACCCCCACTTTTGATTCCCAGCATCAGTGGAAGCAGAACATAGCAACTGTAGCATGCAGCCATTGATAGCCTTATCATCCATGAATTTCTCCCATCTTCTTTTAAAACCATCCTAATTGGTTCAAGAAAATTGGAGATATGAAAGGAACATTTCGTACAAAGATTACCATAATAAAGGACAAAAGTGGTAAGGACCTAACAGAAGCAGAAGACATCATGAAGAGGTGGCAAGAATACACAGAGGAATTATACCAGAAAGATATGGATGGCTCGTACACCCCAGGTAGTGTGGTGGCTGTCGAAGCTACCAGTATGAGTTTGACCAAACTGCGGGAGGCAGTGGAAGACAGGAGTGCCTGGCGTGCTCTGGTCCATGGGGTCACGAACAGTCGGACACGACTAAATGACTAAACAACAACAACAACAAATTGGTGGCCATACATGGAATTATTACTGCAAGGGAATGGCAACTCAAATCCCAACCATCCATGATGACTGATAACGTCTGGTCCTTCAGTTGGTATCTGGGGATCAGAGTGGGCCTGAAAGATACATAAACTGGCAGCCCAGAAGAAAAGTTTTCATTTTTGTCCTCCTGTTCATTGATGGGACAGACTTGCAGCTCTGCACAGTCTTCACTGTATCAAACTTCAATGGAAAAGATTTATTTTCAACCAGGAAACAGCTTTCTTCAAATGGCTTTTCCTTCCTGTTTTCATAAAAAGGTGGCATACAGTTTGCCTTTTGGGATGAAACTCTCATTCAGGGGCAGTGGGCCTGCTGAACTCAACATTAAATATACTTGATTAAACCTGAATCTTTCACAATTCTGTGTGGTCTTGAATTTGTGTGTGTTTGTTACTGCAGTAGGGAATACTGCATTTGATAATTTTCAACTAAAGAAAATAATGGAGATGGCATTTAAGGGATGGTTTCTGTTTATGAAACTAAGTTATTTCACCCTTGGTGGATGGGCACCTGACTTTCATATGGCTACTTCCTTTTTTATTTAGCCCCATAAGTGCACAATGCTTTACAGACTACAAAAGGACAGATCTCTGGCTCCAGGGAGCCTACAATCTAAAATCCATCACAAGAAAATTGTACTAGTCCTTTCCTCTACTGTGCCTCTTTCTCCACCTACTTATTATTTATACCCTGCCCATCTGGCTGGGTTTCCCCAGCCACACTGGTGGCTTACAGCATATCTAAAAACATAATAAAAACATCAAGCATTTATTTGTTTGTTGCATATATTTATCTCACCTTTCCTCCAAACTTGATGTGGGATGCATGGTTTTAGTCTAACAACCCTTCAAAGTTGGTTACGATAGGGTTGCCACATTTCGAAAAGTGAAAATCCAGACACAAAAGTTGTTGAGCTATTTTTTGAAAGTTGTTTGCGAAGGGCAGGCAAATGTCCGATTTTTAAAATTTCCGACCAGACGCTATTTCCGACAGGCAAATCCCATATGCGTCCGGGAAGTTCCAGACGTATGGCAGCCCTAGTTAAGATAAAAGATAGTGACTAGCTCAAGAACACCCCAGTGAGCATGGCAGAATGGGGCTTGAACCCGGGTCTCCCCAGTCCTAATGTGATACTTTAAGCCAGAGTCAACATGGTGCCCTTCAGATGTTATTGGATTATAGCTCACGTCATCCTTAACCAAGGTAGACTGCAGCTTAAGGACGATGGAATTTGTGGTCTATGGGGCACCTCGTTGCCAGTCCCTGCTCTGAGCACTGCACTGTGCCACATTGGCTGTTTACATCATGTTTGCTTAGCTTTGCAGTTAAGTGCATAAGCACTGTGCTGTCTTGTGCTGGGGCACAGAAGCTTAGTTGCAATCCTGTCCTGTTCGTGCGGAGCAGCAAAAGAGAGCACAGATGTGTAAATGGTTTGCCTTAAGTGCGGTGAGAAATAGGTGAATTTGTTGTAGCTGAAACAAAATGCAATATATGCAAGGGATCACTGAAGTCATAGAAAGAAATGAGATCCTCCAGAGGCTGGGGTGGGGAGATGTAAATACTCTATTATAGGCTGAACATTGATATGCTTTGGAAAATATTAGATTAGTTGTTTTATTATTGAAGACATGAGAATGACTTGTATTGGAAGTAACAATAATTACCACCAGTTTCTTGATTGAAAAAAACATATTACCAGATAGTTCCACTGCTGTATGATAACCCTACAAACCTCATTATCTACTTACTCTGTTTATATAGTTTAAGCTTTTCTACTCTGCTTCTTAGTCAATAAGGCACCCAAGGTAAGGTAAAGGTAAAGGTAAAGGGACCCCTGACCATTAGGTCCAGTCGTGGCCGACTCTGGGGTTGCGGCGCTCATCTCGCTTCATTGGCCAAGGGAGCCGGTGTACAGCTTCCGGGTCATGTGGCCAGCATGACTAAGCCGCTTCTGGCGAACCAGAGCAGTGCACGGAAACGCCGTTTACCTTCCCACCGGAGTGGTACCTATTTATCTACTTGACGTGCTTTCGAACTGCTGGGTTGGCAGGAGCAGGGACTGAGCAACGGGAGCTCACCCCGTCATGGGATTCAAACCGCCGACCTTCTGATCGGGAAGTCCTAGGCTCTGTGGTTTAACCCACAGCGCCACCCTCGTCCCTAAGGCACCCAAGAGTGGCTTACAAATATCAGTAGTACAACAGTCCTTGTGCTTAAGCTTACAATCTAAAAAACAAACAAACCAAAAACCCTGGAATACAAGGAAAGAGGGATGGGGAGGGAGGAGGGAAAAAGCATGTTCAGGCCTCAGTGTTTAAAAGTTACAGTTCCTACAATGAACAGCTGGGATAGAAACTGTTCAGGAAGCTTGAGGGAAATGGTTGCTGCTAGGTGACTGCTGAGTGTGAGTCAAAAGGCAGCAGATCTCGGCAAAGTCTAATAATTTTTTTTATCTCCTTATCTTTATAAACTGTCCAGAGAACTTGATTGATGAGTTGTCTAGAAACGGAGTGAGTGAACAAACAAATAAATAAATATATAAAAACAAATAAATTGAGTGTAATAGAGTTCCATTAAAATTAATGGGAGATTTGCTACTGATTTCAGTGGGATATTGATTGCACTCTTTGAATGCTCTGAAGCATTAGACTGGAGTGCCACTTAAGATCTGATTAAAAATGAACATGATACGTAAGACTAGCACCGTATCTATTAAAATGTGTTAGTCATCATGTCTCAAAATAAAACGCAATTATTCGTAATCAGTGATTTATTTATTTTTTAACTTGAGTTTCCACTGGGATCTAATATTATCTCAAGGGTATTTCAGTGTTGACACTGACAATTAAGAGGAAATATTGTTGTCTAATGCCTGATCATTTCCCCAGAGTACCACGTGGTGGTGGTGTTTTTTTATACCCAATTAAATTATCTCCACGGCTAAGTATTCAGCAGCAATGTAGCAGACATTTTAAATATGAATGTTGTAAATATAAATCCAAATATGATTTATATTTCTCTAAATTCATGCCATTACCTTGCAGCTGCACCCGCATCTTCACAAGGAGCAATATCTGTGATGTGTGATAATGCAAAGTACAATAAAACAAGGTATGCCTGTTCATAAAATGCTTATCCTGCAACATATTAATAAGACGAGTGCCACCATTAAGAGGCAACTTATTTACCAAAGCACAGGGTTCAATAAAAGGTCTTGCCCTGGCGCATAAGACTGAGAAAGATGGTGCCCGGAACATCTCCCTGAATAAAACAGAGGGCAAGAATTAAAAGGCCCAGCTGCCAAATGGCTGGCAAAGTAAGACAAATCATATACATAAGAGGCGCAATTAGGAGGACCAAATTGGGTTGCCTGTTACATGCATGGTTAAAATGGATATGAATTGGTTTGAATGCAGCCAGCCACGGTGATGGCGAAGGATCAGGACTGATGGCAGCAGCAGCTTTCTGTGCCTGTTACTCTCACTGTCTATTGGGTCCTATAAACTCAAACTTGCCCAATCATTTCCCTTCAACAGTCTTGGCTACCGTTAACAAATAAACCAGCAAGCTTTCTTGGGCAAAGCACTGCAGGCATCCCTGGGATAGGCTCTCCACATGGTCCTCTGGGATGGGTGTCGCCATCCTTTTTATGTCTTCTGGCTGCTCCATCCTCCTTGCTCTTCATGTTTGTCTGGCATGGATGCACAGGCTGAAATCATTTGTGATACCCTTCCCCGCCCCCCAGCTCTCTTTTCTGAATAATTTAGATGGCACCATACTTAAGAATCTGGGGATTTTTTTATTTAATTTTCAGGATGACAAATCAAAAGGTTGGGCAAGCGTGCCAAGACGTAGATGCTTTTCCCCCTACCCCTTTCTCCTTTTTTCTGTTTAGGTTTGCTTGATTTAACATCCATGACTCCTCTCTCCCCCCCCCCCAACCTTCCTGATTAGATTACATTACACTCGGTCATGGGAATGCGCTTTGAGTCTGAGCTGGAAACTGCAGGGAATAGCCTGCATGGAGGCTGACAGGGGACGGGGGACTCTTCGTGACATGCTTTCCGGTTAAAGCAGTTGACCAAACATGCCGAACATCCTATGCTCAGCTGTTGCACGAGGGGCGAAAGACCAAGCCTTTGATTCTGCCCTCTCCTCCCTTTTTCCGACATCCTTGCCTTACTGCATTTCCCGCAGGGCATTTCCTTTCCTTGACAGGCACCATCCCTTGCATCAATTAGGAGGGCTGTCCTCTGGTCCCTGAGGCTGCGATCTGGACTCCTTCCATTCCATTCCCTGCTTGCTCCCTTCCCCCAGCTCCGACTTCCGTCTCTCTTGCTGAGCTTATTTACCTTGTCTGCATCATTACAGTGGTACCTCGGGTTACAGACGCTTCAGGTTACAGACTCTGCTAACCCAAAAATAGTACATCGGGTTAAGAACTTTGCTTCAGGATGAGAACAGAAATCGTGCGGTGGCAGCACAGCAGCAACAGCGGGAGGCCCCATTAGCTAAAGTGATGATTCAGGTTAAGGACAGTTTCAGGTGAAGAACGGACCTCCGGAACGAATTAAGTTCTTAACCCGAGGTACCACTGTACTTTTATAAAGAGGGAGGAAGCAGCAATTAAAAGGTCAAACGTTAGAAGTTCTGCAAGATTGCAAATTACGCCATAAACCAGGTGTTTTCAAAAGCGTCGTCGTTGCTTTTTATTGCAATAAAATCATTTCAAAAGAAATAAAATATGTCCTCTATCTATCTAGGCATGGAAGATAATTTCATAATACCCTATATCCATATGCAAGAAGTGAGTTATGGATTACATAGTGTTGCTCATATTAAGAGTCCTTGGTTACTATTAAATCTGAAGCAGAATGTCAAATTGGGCGACTGAAAATAATAGAATTGGACATTGTCTTGGAATTTACATTCTGATAATTAACAGACTCCATTTTTCAGTCAATTTTGTTTGATGCACATCCTTCAGTGTCTCTTCTGTAACAAATAAGCTTTCTCAACAATTTATTTATCTCTTACACTCCTATGATGTAAGTAATGGGCCCCGCCTGCTAGCCTGCTCCCTAAAATATCACATCACTATTAATATACTTCTTCTTAATTGTATTTCGTTATTGATATACTTCTTAATTGTATTTCAGTTCAACAATTACTTTGATAAAATACATATTTCGTTACGTGCGAATGGCTTTAGATACCTATTAGGTCCATAAATTACCATATAGCATAGATTCAACACAAAAAACAGCGACAATTTGTTGTTGACAGTGGACAGCTGGACATATAAAGGGCCCCATTACCTTCAGTAGCTTAGGGTCTCATCAAACCTAAATCCAGCCCTGTGCGTTGCTGTGGAGAATAAGCCCCCCTTGAGATGGCGGATGCTGTAAACTCCACCCTCCCTCCACTGAAAGCTTCTGGTGTAAATATGTGTGGAATAAACCATATTTCTTAAAATGGCAGTCTCCACCGTGTCTTGACTCCCAATGGAAACACGACTGGGCACCTGGCTGAGCACCTGGGACCACCTAAAATCTTGCTACCACTCAACAGAGATTGAGGGTGGCGTGCAACCTTTATAACAGTATGTAGGTAGTTTCAGCGGTAAGCAGTGTGGAAGCGAATTCAGTGCATTTCTGGCACACATTCCATCATCTCAACTTGCTCCCCAGCACCCAAGCTTTCAATGATTTCATGCCTGAAATGCCCCTCTCTTCACGGTGTTTGCTGCCTGTGAATGGGTGTTTGTGTGTGTGGCCTTGTCACTCAGCCCTAGCGCCGTAGAAACCCTTACTCAGCACGACGCTACATTTTCTCCAAATTCGCCCCCATCTTTCCCTTTCCGTCTACTACAGTGAGACAATGATTCATTATTAAACACTGAACCTCTCCCACCCAGCTGCCCTTCTTCCTCTAGCCCCGAATGACAATGCTTTTCAGCACTTGGTGCCAACCGCTGCGAAGAGCGAATCTGATAGCAACCGGTCTCGAGCTGAAGTCTACCTTGATTCCTGCTGGCATGGCAAAGCTTCCTTCAATTCACAGGGGGCTCGAGAAGCACTGAGATGGCAGAGATTGTTGTGGCAGAAGCAACTGGAAAATGTCCTGAGATTGAAACACAGACATATTAACATCACCCTTGTGGACGCTAATGACTTGCACTTTAGAATGCCAGAGGCTCATCCTGTCAGCTAAAACAAAGAAAAAACACATTTTTAGTCTCCAAAGACCTTAGATCTTTCCAAACTCTCCAGGCAAATCCAGCCATAATGTATCTTTGCAGCAGAAGGGGGCAGCTCATGCATGCCACTGGGGGAATCATTGCCCATAGTTGCTGTAGGCAGTGTAGTTGGTATAGCTAAATAAAACAGCAGCGGAAAGCCTGAGAGAGGTTCGGCTAGTAATGGCGCGTCACATAATGCATTGCAATCAAATCTAAACAATTGCCAATCAAGAGGGCATAAGCTTACCCAGCCACACTAGGCCGCCCCTCTCATTTTGTTTTTATTCATAATATATTTCCGCGGCCAAACATATAACACAATGGGCAATATCTCATAATAAGCTTTGCCCTTTAACATATGCTGGCAGATAATTAGTAAGGTTGCCATCGGGTTAAAGTATTTTGATGACATAAATATTTTACCTAAGAACCAGTTAGGGTAGACGTGGACAGCCAGACCTTTGCTAGGGGAATACATGTAATTGGAGCAGGTTTTTGCATGGGAATTGCCTGTGTGCTGGGAATTGCATGAGAATGCTTGCTAGTACAGACCCTCCCAAGTATCCCTGTTTTCCAGGGACAGACCCAGATTTACAGAAGCCATCCCGGTTTCTTATTTGGAATGGAATAGGGATGTCCCGCTTTTCCCTGGGACACCCCTCTTTTCATCAGAGAAGTGTTGGAGAGTATGGAGTTATCTCCTTGGCTTGGGGGTTGCATAAGTAACAACCTTTTAGAAAACATCTGAAGGCAGCCCTTTATAGTTTTTAAAATGTTTAGTGTTTTATTATGTTTTTAGATATGTTGGAAGCCGCCCAAAGTGGTTGAGGCAACCCTGTCAGATGGTGGGGTGTAAATAATGTTGTTGTTGTAGTAGTAGTAGTAGTAGTAGTAGTAGTAGTTGTTGTTGAATAGGACACTCCTATTTTCATTGGAGAAATGTTGGAGGATATGTTGCTATGCATTCAGTTCTCTGTTGCATCCAGCTTCTTATCTAGAGCACTGACTGTGGTGTTCATTCAGGGCTGGCGCAAGACATTGTGGCACCCACAAAATGGCACCGCCCCCTGCCAGGGAGAAAGGGGTGATCTACATGAGAAACTAAAATTATGCATTTGCTGAAGATCTAGGAAGTGGGTATCTCAAAGTTCACAGCACGACAATAAAAGGTTTATAAAAGCTGGAGTTTCCATATTTTCTCACCAAGCATCTTATGGAGGCATGAATCTTGCAGTCAGAAGTTACTGGGCCATTGCTGCTGTCTGTTGTGTGGGTTTTAATAGAGCTCAGTCTGTACACACACACACACACACTGGTTCATTCAGACCCTTCATCTAAGCAGGCTTGCAAAATAATATTGAGTTTCCTGTGTGATGGTTCCCAAGTCTTGCTTTATTTTTATTTTCAAGGCTCATTTGCAAGCGTAATGGTCCTTTCCACACACACACACACACACACACACACACACACACACACACCCCAGCGGAGAGCAAGCCTAGGGGGCAAATTGCAACCAAGCTTGTGAGGTTTCTATGAGTGGCATCTTTGCCAAAAGGGCAAGCAGCTCAGTGCAGCTGCAGGGAGAGTGCCAGCTTTTTATACTTGCAAATCACATGCATTTACAATTAGTGTGGAAGAGTGCTTTTTTCAATATTATACTCTGTGTGAGTATGTTTCGCTTGAATAAAAGAAATGAATCACTTAGAGGCTATTCTCTTCCGGAGGATTTTTAACAACACTTTAGCCATGCTAAAATGTTTTATTTTCACACAAATCAGTGGCTAGAAAAATAAAAAAGGTGAGATCATTTTGAATGCCCCCATTTTTTATGCCTTGATTTTTGTATTGGTTTTTTTAAAAAATCATCCCGATTTGCACCTCTTGAAGTATAAAATACATGTGCTTGCAATCATATGGGCACATTCATTCAGCCATATATTGTGGGGGGGGAGGTATATTATTATTTTATTTACAGCAACCCCCCCCCCAAAAAATATACATGCGCCAGCCAAAATGGCTCCAAGACAGCTTACAAATCAATAATAATAATAAAGCAACCAAGATGGTCCTTGCCACTCAGGCTTACCATCTAAAAGTATACGATCTACAAGTGGGGAAAGTGCTACTGCAGTCCTGTCCTGTTTGTGGGCTTCACAGAGCATATAAGGCAGGTCTCATTTTTGGTTGCCATATGTCCTCCTTTTCCAGGACATGTCCTCTTTTTCATGGGTATGTAAAATGAGAGTCTTCAAAATATGGCAAACCTAATATGCCTGAACCGAGATTTGTAGGAAGAGAGTGTGAGGAGCTGCGGCAGATAGTGGGGATGAGAGATGAAGTTTTAGGCCTAATAGACAAAATAAAAGCTGACAAATCACCGGGTCCACTTGGTAATCACCTGAGAGTTCTCAAAGTACTCTAACAAGAAATTGTTGACCTTCAAACCAGAATATATAACTTATCCCTCAGATCAGCCTGTATACCAAAGGAATGGAAAGTAACCAATGTAACATAAGTTTTTAAAAGGGGATCTAGGAAATTACTGGCTGGTTAAGTTAATAACTGTGCTGGGAAAACTGCTGGGAAGTATTGCTAAAGTTAAATAACTGAGCATATAGAAGAATAAGCCTTGTTGAAGCAGAGCCAGTATGGCTTCGGCAGAGGCAATCCTGTCTCACAAACCTATGAGAATTCTTTTAAGAGTTCTTTGACAGTATAAACAAGCATATAGTGTTGAGGATTTCCATTCCACCTTAAGGAGCAGACGTGTGGAACTGTTGCGTGTCACATGTCTGTTTACATTCCAGCACAGCTTGCTGGGAACTTCCGTTGTGTGTATTGCTTTTGCTTTTCCCTGTCTCTCTGAGAAGACGAAGAGAGAGACAACATGTTTCTTTGTCCTGATTTATGATTAATAAATCTGTAGTTGTAGTATGCTTTCACAAGCCTCACGCCTATTCTGTGTGCACAGTTCAATCTGCTGATAGTGTGCCCTGGCTTTGAAGCCCGGGTTGCTGATTTACATCAGAGCAGAGGCCAATGGGTCTTCGCAGCGGGACAGCTGGAAGGAGATGGCCCAGCTGGGGCTTGCCCTCTGCATGTTGACATATAGATAGAAGTGATCCAGTAGACATAAAGTCCTTGGACTTTCATAAAGCTTTTGACAATGTGCCTCACCAAAGATGCCTGGCAACTCTCCTATGAGGAACAGTTACAGCATTTGAGGCTTTTTAGTTTAGAAATAAGGTGAGTAAAAGTCATAGAATCATAGAATTGTAGAGTTGGAAGGGACCCTGAGGATTCCTTCATCTAGTTCAGCCCCTGGCAATGCATAGATCTTTGTTTTGTTCCTTAATGGCTTCCACTCAGCTAGCCCTCCCAGGCTCGTCTGGCTTGTCAACATAAACTAAACCCAGGAATTTCCTTGTTTGGCAAAGTTTAATCCTAACTTTGACCAATTCTAAGAATCATGGGTGCATTGCAACCAGAAAACACTGGAACCCCAACACATAACAATGCTTTCCTCTATAATATTTGGTTTGAGATGATTTGGTTCGCATGATTTGGTTTGAGAATTGCATTGCAAAATTCAGTTACAGATAGGTAGCCGTGTTGGTCTGCCACAGTCAAAACAAAAAAAATTTTTTTCTTTCCAGTAGCACCTTAAAGACCAACTAAGTTAGTTCTTGGTATGAGCTTTCGTATTTTGAAGGACAGCTGCACTTCGGTTTTCAGATTGTTTTGGGAAGTGTGTGTTCGATAGGTTTGCATTAAAATGTGGCCTGAACCAAACTGCATCTATTCATAAATACAAATGGCATTGCAGATTTATTTTGAAGGAAAAAGCTGCAGCTAGTGCCAATTTCAATTATTTATTTGCCACCTTTCAAAGAACAATATTTTCCAACTTACAGTAGTAAACTTTTTTTAAAAAAAATAACACCAGTATCTAAAAATCATAAAGTAAAATAGCAGCATCAAACATGCCATAGTGGCAATGCAAAGGAGTCAACAGCATCACAATTTTAAATATACTAAAAAACCGAGAAAGCTGTTGCAGTGGTGCAGTTTCCAAAAAAAAAGAAAGAAAGAAAAAAGAGCAATGCAAATATGTTGCCACCGTATAGTAAACGGATATACAGATGCAAATTTGGATGTGTTGTGCAATTTTTTTCCAGGGGAACCAAGGTGAGCACAGAAAAATGGAGGCACTTCAAAATAATGGGGGTTTATATACAACAACAAACATTCTCCTTGCCCCAGTTTTTCTGCATAGAAACTATGGATAATGCCTACTTCACCAGTGCTTTGTGAAGCTAAACATGTTATTGTTTGTAAAGTGCCTGCAGTGTCTCAAATGAGGAGAGCTATAGAAATGTAAAGTAGGTGCCTTCATCTCCCTATTATCTTCAGACAGTTGTTTAGGAGAGAAACTTGGTGTGTGGCTCTTGGATATTTCTGTAAAATGGAACGGGGATTTCTTGATTGTAAGAACATTGCAAAGAAAACCATCTGCAGCCATTAATCTCTAAATAATATGATACCCTCACAGAGTTCTCAGTATCTGCAAAGCAAAACAGTAAGGCCTGGATCTAAAGATCCACATAACTAGTTCTGCACACCTAGGTTAAAGGAAAAGGGTAAAGGACCACTGGACGGTTAAGTCCAGTCAAAGGTGACTATGAGGTTACAGCGCTCATCTTGCTTTCAGGCTGAGGAAGCCAGCGTTTGTCCATAGACAGCTTTCCGGCAGGGGTGGAGGAAGAGGGGGTGCAGTGGGGGCGGATTGCCCCAGGTGTCACCACTGGGGGGGGGTGACAAAATGCCGAGCGGCACTCACCGCGGGGCCTGCAGCGCGCCCGAGCCACGCGTCTCTCCTGGGAGTGACGTGGTAGTTTGGGCCCCCACAGGCTCCACGCTGCCCCAAACAGTCTGTCTGTAGGGCGGCTGAGTGAAAGGAGGCAGGCAGACTCCTCGGAGGCCCCACAGAGTGTCCTGCCCTGGCTCACCCCGCCTCATGGGCAACTAGCCCTGCCCCTGTGTGCAGGGCACCCCAGGCACCCGATCGGCTTGCCCTGCCACTGCTTTCCGGGTCATGTGGCCAGCATGACTAAACCACTTCTGGCGCAATGGGACACCATTGCGGAAACCACACCTCACGGAAACACCTTTGAGGCGCGGGTTTCTCAAACAGCTACATCCCCATGACACCTCTTTCAAAACTAAGGTAACTTTCAAAAGCAGTTGGTTTTATTTCCCTAGACCAGCATCTTGTTCTCACAATGACCAACCAGATGCCCATTTAATAAATGTGATAATAATAACAACTTGTCCCCACAAGCAGAGCCTGACGGCAACAAGGACTTTCTCCTCCAGCAATGGGTACCGAGAAGCATACTGAATCCAACACTCTGGGAATCAAGCCTGCGAGGGGGGTACCCAATGATACCTTTATCCTCCATGAATCTGTCTAATCCACAAGTCAGCAGAGGTTGGGTTTGACAGTCACATAAGTAGCTGAGACAAGAGCTGCCTCAGGCATTCAGAACTTCTAATGTTTGCCAAACTCAACAGGAGCCTCACCTGAGCGCTCTCTGCAAAGTTGTGTTTACATACAGTTGTTGAGGAACACAGAAGAATGCGACTGCAAAGAGCTGCTAGCAATCAAACAGAGGAAACTACTTCCGTAGGTCTTACTACTTGAAATGTTTCTCCTGCTCTCTGTACTGAATTCAGTATATCCTGAACAATGAAAATGAAAAACGTTTTAAACTAGCAGCCTCATGCCTGGTGTTGCTTGGCAATTCTAAAAAAAACCCCATAAAGATCAGTGCAGTTTTGAAAGGTCCAGTCTACCATCTTGATTCAAAATTATGCAGAGTTTTATCCAAACATAGACAAAACCTTTATCTCAGCAACCATCATGCAAAAGGTTACAATTTCTTGAAAGGAGTCCAAATGTACAGTGAGCAGACAAACAACGTCCCAAAATGTATAGTAGTTGAATGCACTGGTGGGGGAAGAAGGGTGCGGGGGGAGAACACTGCCCCCGGCACCGCGATCCCGGTGGGGTGCCATTGCGGCTGCCCCCCCCGCCCGCGCTGGGTGCCACGCCCTTGCAGGCAACGTGCCACACCCCCAAGATGCATGCCACGCCCCCAGGGTGTGCACTAGCCCCGCCTGCTCTCTGCCCCCCATGCTGGAGCATTAAGCTCCGCCACTCGATGAATGGTCTGCAATTGCACTTGCTTATAGATTTAACCCACATTATTTTATTGTCTACAGGGTCACTGTTTCCTAAATAGACACATTTTTGAAGCCTGTTCGCACCACAATCTGTTTCACAAGGAACGGTGACACTGGAATAACAAGTAAAATACCAGTGATATCACTGTCCTGTTACAAAATTGTGAGTTTCCACACATCTCCATGCCTATTGAAAGCTCTGAGAAAAAGTAATGGGATGTTTTGTATCACCTTTAGTAGCTTCCTGGAAGCGTGGTGCCTTGTTTTTCATGAGAGCTGTGAATCTGAGTTACCTGCTTTAAATGTCATGTTTACCTTGAGATTTTTTACGCTAGCATTGACCTTCGTATACATCGGCACCCAGTTGCACATTACTCAAAAGCAATTAACTTCAAGAGGAACAATGAACAGATACCTGCTTACAACTAGGCATAAGTTAGAGCCATGCTTTCCTTCTTATACAAAAGATTCTATAGAATTATGGATTCTAACATATTTCTGCTTCATGTGTGATTGAAAATAAGGTAAATGCCCAAAGCATCTCTTTGGTTTTTCTCAATTGGCCACTTATCGATTGAAGTATTGGGCTACAGCAGTAAAAATCAGATGATTGTCATTTTTAAAAAGGTGTGGGTAAGTCTCAGGCCTTGGGGTCAAATGCAGCCCTCCAGGCATCTATGTCTGGCCCTTGGAAGGCTCCCCAGGCCACTTTCCTACCGGCCCGACTCACACCCCAACCCTGGCTGGACTGTGTCTATGAACTCTAATCATGCCTCTTGATTGCATAGATAGAGTGAGCATGTGCAGAATCTAGCCAACTTTGCAAAGGTATAATTGACTTTTCTGGCCCTCAGAAAATTGCTTAGAAAGGAATGTGGCCCCCGGGTGGAAAAGGTTTTTCCCTTCTGATCAACACCAAAGAGTTCAAGAAGGCAAATGAAACAAAGAGAAGATTATTTTTAAGATATCATAGAAAATGCTAAGATAGCATTGTACCACTGCAAAAGGTCTTCGGTATATGCTCATACCACAAACGTGCTTAGCCATGGTAACCTTGTCTTATAAATGGCACAGCGTAACTTGAAGTAGCACATAGAGACTAGATAAATGGTCACTGTAATGCAATTATGTCCAAAGGAATGGTAGAACTCAGGGACATCCAGTGAAGTTGCATAGTTGATGACAGCAGCGAGCAGCAGTAAATCACACTGAGCAAGCTGGAGTTAACTCTTTATTAGCAATAACAGGATCTGCACAGGAGTGCCAGACCTAGTGAGCACAGCAACTCATCTTCAGCCTATCTGTGTGGTGTAGTAGTTAAGAGCGGTGGACTCATAATCTGGTGAACCGGGTTCGTGTCTCCGCTCCTCCACATGCAGCTGCTTGGGCCAGTCACATTTCTTTGAAGTCTCTCAGCCCCACTCACCTCACAGAGTGTTTGTTGTGGGGGAGGAAGGGAAAGGAGAATGTTAGCCGCTTTGAGACTCCTGAAGGGGAGTGAAAGGTGGGATATCAAATCCAAACTCCTCTTCTTCTTCTTCTTGCCTCCATGAAGCAGTTGCCACAACTGAAGACCCCTGCCTCCCCACAGCTGCCTAAGCCCCCTCCTCTCCAGGATTTTCCCCAAGCACTGTGCCTGCATGAAGCTAACTTCTCCTCTGCCCCTTTCAATGACTCTCCTGGTTCTGGGAGACCACAGGAGAGGGGAGCTTGTCACAGCAGGAGGGGGAGACACCCATGCCTCTTCACCAGCCTGGACTCATCTCTGCCTCACTCCTCTCCAGCCTCTGCTTCTGTCTCTGCTTCTGAACTGCTCTCTGCCACAGCCTCTTCCTGCTCACTAAGCCCTGTTACCTCTTCAGCTTCCAACACCTCCCCACCCCCAGTCTTCTCCCTCTACTCCCTCTGACCACTCATCATTCTCCCGCCACCGATCCCAGTCCCTGAGTCTTCTTTCTTTGCGGGTTCCTCACCTGGTTCCTCCCACCATTCCTCTGCGTCCAACCTGTCCATGACAGTTGAAGCATGGAACTTACTCTGGAAGGCGGTGATAGCAACCAACACGGATGGCTGTAAAAGACAATTGGACAAATTCATGGAGGCTAAGGCTCTCAATGGCTTCTAGCCCTGGCAGCTATGCCCTGCCTCCACAGACAGAAGCATGAATGCTTCTGAATACCCATTGCTGGAAGACACAGGAGGGGGAATATTATTGTGTTCAAGCCCTGCTTGCAGGTTTTCCATGTATCCCTTTCTTAAGACCCTGTAAGAACATAAGAAGAATTTGTTGAATCAGGCCTATGACTCATCTAGTCTAACATCCTGCTCTTACAGTGGCCCACCAGATGTCTATGGGAAGCGGGACGTGAATGCAGCAGCACTCTGTTCATCTGTGATTCCCAGAAACTGGTGTTCAGAGGCTTAATGCCATCATGGCTGAGAACCATGGATAACCCTCTCCCCCATGAATTTGTCTAATCCCTTTTTTTTAAGGCCATCCATTTTGGAGGCCATCACTGCATTCTGTGGGAGCGAGTTCCATAGTTGGACGACTCACTCCATGAAGAAGTATTTCCTTTACACTGGTACCTCGGGTTAAGAACGTAATTCGTTCTGGAGGTCCGTTCTTAACCTGAAACTGTTCTTAACCTGAGGTACCACTTTAGCTAATGGGGCCTCCTGCTGCCACCGCTGCGCAATTTCTGTTCTCATCCTGAAGCAAAGTTCTTAACCTGAGGTACTATTTATGGGTTAGCGGAGTCTGTAACCCGAAGCGTCTGTAACCTGAAGCATCACTGTATCTGTTATGATTCTTCCAATACTCAGCCTTGTTGGCTGGCCATGAATTCTAGCGCTATGGCTAGTAGCCGTTTATAGCTTTCTTTTTCATTTTCTTCTTTTTCTTTTTCTTTCTTTTTTTGACAATCGCTAGTCTTAATTTTATTATTTTTACAATTCAAAATAAACATTTTACAAACTTATTGATATCCAATGACTTCCCTTCTTCTCTTTCCATGGTTCATTTTA
The DNA here is from genome assembly GCF_964270895.1 of Podarcis filfolensis. Classification (NCBI taxonomy): domain Eukaryota; kingdom Metazoa; phylum Chordata; class Lepidosauria; order Squamata; family Lacertidae; genus Podarcis; species Podarcis filfolensis. Next base: position 101,041,663 of record NC_139606.1, read on the forward strand.
AATATCTTCCATTCCTGCATATTTTACTATAACCATTCAAGGCAGTTTTCCATCCCCCCCCAGTTGATATTTTTATTAAAGTTTTCTTGGTTTACAAAGGTATGCGCAATATATCTTTTTTTCAAGTTGCATTTTCCATAGGGTCAGTTTCATTTGTTGAGACTTTAGGGTTACATTAGGAAGAAAAGGGGGGAAGAGGTGGAGGGGGCCATGGTGGGTGGGGTGGGGTCGGGAGGTTATGTTTCTATTTTACTTAATGTATGTGTAGGGTTTTGTGTCAGCGTCGCTTGTGCAGGTTCCATTTATAGCTTTCTAATGTTCTCTTTCTCCCAAGAGTGCAAACACGTTCTATCTGGGATAAGGCGCATTTAACTTCAGGTACGGGGGCAGGTGAATAATTTTTTGATCCGTGCTGGCTCATTTTGGCACCCGAGTCAAAGAATAAAAGCACAAAGAAGACAAGTCCCCCCCCCCCTTGCTGGCTGTGAAATATGTACAGTGGTACCTTGGGTTAAGTACTTACCGTAATTCATTCTGGAGGTCCGTTCTTAACCTGAAACTGTTCTTAACCTGAAGCACCATTTTAGCTAATGGGGCCTCCCGCTGCTGCCGCGCTGCCGGAGCACAATTTCTGTTCTCATCCTGAAGCAAAGTTCTTAACCCGAGGTACTATTTCTGGGTTAGTGGAGTCTGTAACCTGAAGCGTATGTAACCTGAAGCGTATGTAACCCGAGGTACCACTGTACTAATAAATTAAACAACTTGTGTCCCTGAAAAGCTCCCAAAAGCTAATACTGGAAGCATAACTGCCGGCTTAGCCCTGGCTGAGATTGTGACATGAGAGTGCGTCAATTTTAAAATAAGGACGTGTATTTCTTGCCCAAGCCTTGTATGTGTATGTTCTTGAGATAACACTCTTCCAAAGGCTTCACAAGGGCACACAAATGGCAGTCACATCCCTATAGGTTTTATCACATATCCCAACAGAGTGACATTTTTAGCATGCTTTTCCAAGTTGTTACATTAACAAATTTGCACTGATTTCCTTATCCTGTCGTCTAAAGACCACCTTGTAGTAAGACAGTGAACTTTTACAGCATTTCCGAGCTGATGTACTGTCTAATGTCACAAGTGTCTGCTCGCATTACCTCATGAAGGCTTGAGAAGATTCTACATTGTGCTTTCCATTTGAGCTTGATTTGACAGAATCAGTCCCCACGCTAGCTCATGGCACTTATCAGTTAGTCAGCGTTCCTCGGGGAAGAGAATTTAGAGTGCACCATATTCTGTTTTCAAATCAAGCCCTGTCCCCTTAGGAACTTGACTGCTGCATTATTAAACAGGGTGCCATCAGCCATACCACCATGCATAAACATTCACTCAGATAAAAGACTACATCATTATGTTAACTCTTTTTTCATCAGGTTCATTCATCTTTCAGTGATCTGAAATGGAACTCTGGGGGACAAAAGGAGAAGTTTCCCCTTCAAACATCCGTGCATGTGAGCTTTTGGGAGGAAGAGAAGGAGACGGATGGGGCAAACGACCCTTTTTAAAACGTTCACATTACAGGAACGATCAGCGTGTGGAAGAGACGGTTGGAACAAAACTGCAGCTCCAGTCCCTGATCGCACCAACCCACTGTATGGAAACAGCAAGAGAAGCAAGCAAATAAATATTTATTTAGTTGGGCTAAATAATTTGGGAGAACTGTTTTATGGCATACATGCACATTTGGTCCCAACACAGCCCAATCAAAGCAAACTCTGTTGGGGGAGGGAAGCTTTCGGCATCCACTTCTGCAACCCTACCAGCCTGAGGATGTGGCGCTCCCATCCCCCTTTGACTCCAGGGATAACTCTGGGGGAAAGTAGAACCCTCCTACTTCACAGCCATGCAGATGCATGCAAGCCAAAAAGATTTGGCTATAGACCCTTTAAGTATTGGAGATGGCTCTTCCAGGGGCTGGGGCAACTTGAAAGGGAACCTCTGCTGGTCTTCTTGACCTTTCAGATGATTCTGGTCCTTTGCTGACATAACATCTACCATAGCTCAGCCGGAAGGGTCCATGGGGCGCTGTCCAGGGTTCTGCCTTGACCTGACGGGAAGAAGTACTGTATCGTTTACTGCTTCCCCAAACTTCAGCGGAACATGATTTTTCATTAGCTCTCCCCTCTCTTCAACAAGAGAGACACTTGTATTTATTTTATTTTCCTAGTGTTTTGGAGAAGCTGAGAATAACAGGATAAGCTATTACAGTTTGCAAAATGCTGATGTAATACATGAATGCAGTTGCTTATTCACATCATTTAGATTGTTGTATTTTTTTCTCCTAAGGATCAAATTATTCCATGAGATGGTTGTGGAATTGTCAAGCAAATCATTCCCAAACTCATTATGTTTCAGTTCACACATTACTATGCCTAGTGAAGTCAGAAGTGGATTCACATGTTAGGAAGATCTCTGGGGGGCTCAATAGCCATGGCAAGCGAATTCCTGCATTCAAATCACTGTGAAATGAGACCCCCCGATTTGGGTGTTACCCTCTACATGAAAGTGGGGGAACAGGAGAGCGAACTGTCAGGGGTGAGGCACAGGATGCAACCCAAGATGAGCCAGGGAGCCAGGGAGCAAACCAGCAGGCAGATCCAAGGGTAAAGTCAGTGCCAAAGAATAAACACGATTCAGACCCAATAGAAGATGCAGAAGTGCACCAGAATCAGGAAGACCATGGCTGGATCTAGACCCATCAAAGAAGCGTGCATTCAAACACGTTGTAAACTTTATAAAGGGAAATTACGTTGACAAAAGACGGGACTCCACAGTGTCATCTGGTGTCACAGTGTTATAACGCATATAAAACCCCTTTTCTTTAATAAATAATAATAATAATAATTTATTTATATCCTGCCTCCCCAGCTGAAGCTGGGCTCAGAGTGGCTAACAACAATAAAAGTAACACAACATTCTAAAATCAATTCATTTTAAAATCAATTCAAAATCAAATTCATGGCAACCATTGGACTAGAGTTCTATGAGGATTACCGAAGGAGGGAGTCAGACTGTGCCTTGGCCAAAGGCTTGGTGGAACAGCTCTGTCTTGCAGGCCCTGCGGAAAGATGTCAAGTCCTACAGGGCCCTAGTCTCTTGTGACAGAGCGTTCCACCAGATCGGGGCCACAGCCGAAAAAGCCCTTGCTCTGGTTGAGGCCAGCCTAACCTCCCTGTGGCCCGGGACCCCCAAGATGTTTTTGTTTGGAGGAGAGGCGGTCCTGTAGGTACTAATGTAGCTGAGTCCCATGCAGCTCAGAAAGACCCCAACCTGTAAAGAAGGAGCAGGGAACCTCCAGCCCTCTGGATGCTATTGAACTGCATCTCCCATCATTCCTGGCCATTAACCATGCTTGCTAGGGCTGATGGGAGCTGTAGTTCAGCAACATCTGGAGGGCCAAAGGTTCCCTGCTGTGGCTGTAAAGGAAGCCTTTTATAGTCCTTCCCGTCTAGGCGGGTCCAAAGATCAGGTGTGAGATGGGGCAGGGCCTGTCTGGGTGTAGTCTTCTGTGTTTACTGTTCTGGCCTGATGCTACAGCCTTATGTTATGAGGCTCACTAAACGGGGCAGTTCCAAGGATCCCTCATTCTAGGACTGGAGCTCCTGACAGAACCACATGAATCCAATTGACAGTAGAATTTTGTCAAAACCTTAATATGCATGTGCACATTCCTGGATATTTTGCTTGGCTAATTATTCTTAGCAGACCTTGTGTCATGGTCCGGTTCACAGGCGATCGAAGTCCCAGCAGTGATCGTCAGGACTGGGGCCAGATGGCAGGGTGGAAGCAGGAATGGGGGTCCAGAAGCAAGGAGTCAGGAAACCAAGAGTCAAAGTTCAAGGATCAGGAAGCAAGAAGCCAAACACAGCAAGGCAGGGAACGTGTTGCTGTGGCAAAGAGCCAGAGGGAAATGCTGACCTTATATCCCTTCCCAGCTCTTGCCACCAGGTGCTGTGAGTTACCAATCTGCCTCACCTGTGCGGCCGCGCCTTGCCTCTTCAGAACAAACTTAGGAAGGCCCCAGTCCCGCAAAGTCCTATTGGTCACAGGGCCTGGCTCTTGCACACACACCTGACACCTTGTGAGCAGGAGAAGGCATTGCAATGCAGTGGTCACAGCGAGACCCTTCCAGTGACCACCCAGAGAATCATAGATGTTTAGGGTGGTAGCACACAGGCTCAACATCAGCATAAGTGTTAGCATGGGTGCGCCAGAGTCACACAGCCGCGAGGGGCAGCCCCTTCCCATTTCCCAGGCGGTGTGAAACGGGACGCCTCTGCCACTAGGACTAATACTCATTAGGCCTACAGGAAAGAAGAGGTATTTGTTTTTTCAGAAGCCCACGAGAAACAATTATCGAGGTGTACCTTTTATTTCAAACGTATGGAAACAGCCAGTGTTTTTTTTCTGAGGGGACGCAGGAGTACGCATACCCCTAAACATCTTGTGAATCTTTGTACTTTTCTCCATTTACTGTATTTATTTTTCCTGATTTGAACTATAAAATGGTGATTTTCTTGAGTCAAAATGAGAGTACCCCAAACGTTTTTTTTATATATGGGGGGGGGAGCGCACTGGAAACGTCATTTAAAATGTCTGCTTCCCACCTAAAACCATTTCTAGCAAGACACGGTTTCTTGGTAGGACTCTTGGGCAGATGTACCACTCTGAGGAATGAGTACCTCCAAATTCTGCAGAGCTGTTTTGCCACATTTTGAAGCAACTGAAAGAATGTGCATTAGCATGTATGGGGCCACCCTGATAAGACCATTAAATACAGAGTCTACCTAACTGCCTTGCAGATTCCCAGTAAAATCACCACCAGATTGCCCTGAGTCTACCTGGGTCAGCCTTCACTGCGCTTTGCTAAGATACCATCTCAGCTGGACTGGAACTTGCCACAGCTCCCTTCTGAAAACTCTGTCGGTATAAGTATGGAAATGGACTAAATTCTGCTTCCAATTTCCAAACATATGTACTTCGATGAATATTAAATGGTAGACCCGTATCATCATCATGAATTATTTACCTTGTCGAAATAGGTTTTTTTAAAAAATAAAAATAAAAATAAATAAATAACAAGAAGAAGAAGAGAAGGACCAGAGTTTGCTTTGGAGCATGAAACTCCAGTGTAATTGAGTTTAGAGTGGGAAAACCTCTAAAGAGGCCAGGGCCCTGGAGAGTTCCCTGAAACCCACCTGTCATCTGATATTACATCACGGCTCAAACAAGCCATGCCTTCCTGTTCCCGCAAAAGCCTTCTGTGACCAGAGGGGAGGGGGGAGGCTGGAAAAAAAAAAAGAATTGAATCTGCTGCGAAGGAGGGGGGAGAAGAGGAAAACGAACTCGGCAACAGCTGTACCATGTCAGCAGAAATAATTATCGGAAACTCAGCCTCTAAGGGATGCTCGGCTGAGTCTTCATTCAGCAAGGTGTCATTTGTTAGGGCTGGGGGTAAACTCCCTGCCTGCGACCCCAGAGAGCCGGTGCCAGTCAGTGTAGACATTACTACTGCCTAGATCATAGAATCATAGAATTGTAGAGTTGGAAGGGACCCCGAGGGTCATCTAGTCCAACCCCCTGCAATGCAGGAATCTCAGCTGAAGCATCCATGACAGATGGCCATCCAAATGAAGGAGAGTCCACAGCTTCCTGAGGGAGACCATTCCACTGTCAGACAGCTCTCACCATCAGAGAGGTAGACCAATGATCTAACTCAGCACAAGGCAGTTCCTATGTTCGTCCTATGTTCCTATTGTTTGTTTATCTTGCTTTGTGGTGCCATTCAGCAAGAGGGTGATGGAGGGCTTGGGCTGTGCTCTTTAATCAAAGCAGGTTGAGTAGTGAATGAAATTAACACCTTGGAGGATTTGATTAGGAAAAGGTGAACTGCTCCTAAAGAAACTAGTGTTACCTCAGGTTACAGACGCTTCAGGTTACAGACGCTTCAGGTTACAGACTCCACTAACCCAGAAATAGTACCTCGGGTTAAGAACTTTGCTTCAGGATGAGAACAGAAATCACACGGCGGCGGCAGTGGGAGGCCCCATTAGCTAAAGTGGTACCTCAGGTTAAGAACAGTTTTAGGTTAAGAACGGACCTCCAGAACGAATTAAGTTCTTAACCTGAGGTACCACTGTACTGTGCACAAATCCAGTTTTTTTAAAGCTGGTTTTTGTAAAAGAAAAGATTTCACAGCCAGAAGAAAGCTACTCTTATTGCCAGCACAAGTTGTGTTAAGATTAAGGTTACCAGATTTTTTCAATGAATCTGGGGACACTTTTCAACTTCCATGGATTTTGTATGGGGACTGATTTGTAAATCCGGGGACTGTCCCCAGGAAATGGGGATGTCTGGTAACCTTACTTAAATGAAAAACAAGCTACAATTTAAGAACTTGGACCCCGTTGAACTAAATGATTGTTCTAGGAAGATATGAACAGCTCAGGGAATTGGTGGTAAAAATCTACAGAGCCTTTTACGTTTGGATTGCTGATGTGAAGCAGATTCTCTGTTGTTTTAACCCCATCAGCTTCCATCCATTGACTTCTGTTGATGTGATCAGGCTTGTTGGTCTAGCCTTATTCAGAAATTAGTGTACCTATGTGGCAGTACCTTTGTACTTACTGGCCTGATCCCAGTATAAAATCCACGTATTTAAGTTGGACACTGGCCCCCTTTTTGAGAGAGCCAGTAGGTTGCTAAACAGTAGCAAGTTCCACACCTGTTCTTGTGAAACCTCAGGGTCTGAGACTAGGGTTTCACCTGCGACCATGCATGATCAGAGCCCTTTGAAGCCACCCAAGCAACAGGGTCATGTTGTGACATCAGGACAATCTGAAGTCTCTGGTTGGCTAGGCATGATATAAATACTAGGAGCCTGGTGTTTTGCCCATGTCTGCTCAACCGTTAGGTCCAGTCGCGGATGACTCTGGGGTTGCGGCGCTCATCTCACTTTACTGGCTGAGGGAGTAGGGCTTCCGGGTCATGTGGCCAGCATGACTAAGCCGCTTCTGGCAAACCAGAGCAGCGCATGGAAACGCCGTTTACCTTCCCGCCGGAGTGGTACCTATTTATCTACTTGAACTTTGACGTGCTTTTGAACTGCTAGGTTGGCAGGAGCTGGGACTGAACAACGGGAGCTCACCCTGTTGCAGGGATTCGAACCGCTGACCTTCTGATCAGCAAGCCCTAGGCTCAGTGGTTTACACCACAGCGTCACCAGTGTCCCTACTATTGTACTGTACTTGTTATGTATTGAAGTTCTCACCCTGGCCACCAGGAGTATTGTGTATGTAGTTTTCACTCAGGTCCACGTCAGTTATTTTAGGCAGGAAACCCTGGGTTGTTGTTGCTACAATGTTGGCAGCCGGCTGCCTATAAAAGCAGGCCGGCTGAGCTGTTTGCAGTTCAGTTCTGTTCCAGCTTTCAAATAAAGAGCTGCTTTGGAGAAATCGCTGTGTCGTCTACTATGTCTACCCACTATTTAACACTGGCGACGAAGGTGGGATCGATGGACAACAGAGCACAGCCGGATGCGGCCACCCTCTGAGATGAGCTGAAGCACGGAGCTGAAACACTGAGCGAAATCACGGAGCAGAACCAATTCAGAGCTGACCGTTCTGGCTAGAGCACGGTGTTCCATCCATCGCCTCCACGTTGGCATCGGAACCATGTCTTCACTCGTGCCTCTACCACCGTTTGCCCCAGCCTCTGAATCATGGGACTCCTACCTCACTCAGTATGACTGCTACCTCCAAGCAAATGAGCTGACAAGAGGGTCTGTAGAGCAGAAGCGGGGCCTCTTCCTCAGCCTTTTTGTGGTCCCGAAGTGTTCGCGATGGCCCGAGCATCGGTTGCGCCTCTAGCAGTCCAGGCAGCACCTTGGGACATGATTCAAGAGAAGCTCCGCAACCACTACGCCCCAAAGCCATCCAAGATTGCTGCCCGCCACGTGTTCTACCACCGGAACCAGGCAGAGGGGGAGTCAATCAACAACTACACCACAGCCCTCCAACAGGCTGCAATGCACTGCGAGTTCCGAGACTTAGACGATGCCCTGATGGATCAAATCGTCTGCGGCGTCTGGGACATCCGTCTGCAACGGCATCTCCTCGCCAAGCCAGACCTCACGCTGCAGAAAGCCACTGAGGAGGCCGTGGCATCAGAAGCTGTTGAACTCTCCGCCCAGGAAATCCACAAGCCCAGTAGACCATATTTAAAGGACTATGTTGTTGAACATGTAACACTGTTGGTCTAATGGAAGTATGTGAAATGTAACCGATATGCTTTGTGCCTAATTGAACCATTACGTGTTGTGCTGTATATAAGGAAAACATTACGATTGTAACTAACGGCTTATCTCGGTGGGGAGGGGTGTTATGTATTGAAGTTCTCACCCTGGCCACCAGGAGTATTGTGTATGTAGTTTTCACTCAGGTCCACGTCAGTTATTTTAGGCGGGAAACCCTGGGTTGTTGTTGCTACAATGTTGGCAGCCGGCTGCCTATAAAAGCAGGCCGGCTGAGCTGTTTGCAGTTCAGTTCTGTTCCAGCTTACAAATAAAGAGCTGCTTTGGAGAAATCGCTGTGTCGTCTACTATGTCTACCCACTATTTAACAGTACTGTACTTTTGCTTTTACTTGTTCCTGTTCTTCTCTCGGAGCTGGAGACAGAAGATGCTATGATTCCTTTGTCTGTACATAGTGTGTAAATAAATACATAGATTAGCTCTACAATGTCTCACGCTTCTTGCTGTGTTATGCTAAAAGATTAGTGTACATATATCATTTGATATATGTCACTGAAGCACGCTGGAGAAGAAGGGAAATGCCTTTTCCAGAACTGCACATACCAGAGGACTCTCAGAGTTTGGGGGCTGCAGAAGGGGCACCCCAGGGCATTTTCCAACATAAATGTGGCCCTCCGATCATCTCTATCTGGCCCCAAGCCAGCGGCTCTCAACCTGTGGGTCCCCAGATGTTGTTGGACTACAATTCCCATCATCCCTGAGCTCTGGCCTTGCTAGCTAGGGGTGATGGGAGTTGTAGTTCAACAACATCTGGGGACCCACAGGTTGAGAAAGACTGCCCCAGGCTATATGCCTCCTTCCCCAGCCATCCTACCCATCTTGAGTATTTTTACCTGGCTGAAATGTGTCCTTTGACTCTTGCTTACTGCGCAAAGGTGAACTTTACATTTATCGTTTGGTCCCCTTTTGCTTCTGGCCCTGGCTGCCATTGGCATGTGGCCATAGGCGTCAACTTGAACAAAATATTGGGCCAGCCCCCTTTCTGCCCACTGGTTTGCCTCCTGCCCCCACCTACTGCCCACTCACCTGCTCACCTCTCCGACCAGCCTTTCTGCCTGCCTCTCCCCAGCTGCCCCAGCTCAAATGCATTCAGAAATAGTGCCACAAGCCAGGAGGCAAGCTGCGGAAAGGGTCTGGCTGGGGGTGGGGTGGGAGTGGCTGCCCGAGGGAGGGAGGCAGACACCAGCTTGCAGAAAATATTATCAGTGTGTGTGTGAAGGGACCAGAGAATTAGAGTTGGTGTCTGTGCATGTGGCTCCCACAAGGTTACTGTTATGTACTGAATTGAATAGGATCCAAAATGGAGCAGTCTGATTGGTCCTAGAATAATAGGATTCAGAATGCAGCATTCTGATTGGTCCTAGAACAATGCAGCAGTATGATTGGTCCGCAGGAGCCACCCAATCCAGCTGCAGGTGGAAGTGAATCCACAACCTGATTGGCCTACAGGAGAATCCCGGAATTAGCCAATCACGTGCAGCCCATTGTGTAAATAATGTATATAAAGCAGATATTTGGGGGAAACTTCCATTCCTCCTCCTCACCACTATGAGCTGAATAAAGAGCATGAAATCCACTCTCGACTCCGAGTATATTTCAGTTACCCAAAAGAAAATGGCAGCCCTTGGACTGAAAAAGGTTCCTCAACTTTGCTCTGGGCCTGAGCAATGAGACCAGACAAAGGGAAGGTTTTTGTTCCCATTTGGCCAAGGCTAGACTAGGTGGGGGTGGGAAGAAAAGGACGCCAGGTCCAATTTAAAGGGGCCCATTGGCAAACAGCCCTCTGGCAGGCTCTGCTCCGTATAGTCCTAGCAGCTCCTGACAAGCTGTTCATCCACGCAAACTGCGAGATTGTGTTGAGACTTTTTAAAGAAACCAAGCATATTGTTCTTGAAAGATGCAACTGATAGGCATCAGTTCACCTGCTTAGCAAGCTGAGTGAAGCCCTCTGATTAGATTTGGTTATTGGTTTGTTTCAGAAATATTTCCCTAGGGGCCAGATTGCTTAGAAAATTGCTCTTGGCAGGCCGTATCTGTTACATCTCTGCTATTATCTCATACAAACGAATCTTCTCCTCTCTTCTTCTTTTTTTAAAGTGTCCTTTCAATTGCTCTAGTAATTAACAGCCACAAGAGGACAAGCGGTGAATAACGTATTTACAGGTTCCCCCAGTCCTGTACACTACAGCCTGCAAACCGACTGCCTACAGGAGATCTCCTCTTCAAAGAGCCATCCCGCTGTAGCTGTCTTTGGAATTATGTTTGCTGCAAGTAGTTTTGCCAATTGCTCTGAAACTCTAGCATGGCCACGGAATTCAGGCTCATTGAAAAGACCAAACTCAGAAGGAGGCAACTGCTGAGAGACGTATACACAAAACCTCAATCCACTTGGAGTTTGAGCTCCTCTGCCAAGAATGGCAGCTAGTATTTCATTTACTGCAGTTGTCCTTGTAGCTTATTATTCCAGGAAGGGGGTGGGGGTTGGTAAAGAAAGTTGTGTTGCATACAACCTGAAGCCTCGAATTATGTTCCACTCCAAGGAGTGGTTTAGGAACCATCACAAACAAAAAGCTGAAGTCCTGGTTGCTGGGTTTTTTGGGGGGGGGAGGGGTGCCCACTTTCTGTGGAGAATCTTCTCACATACCAAAATCAAGACAGCTTTGTTTTATTGCCACAGAGGTGGTAAAAACAGAGGTATATCTATTTTACAGGCTTTGAAAGACAAATTGCTCCTGCATTGAAACGATCACCAACACTGCCCTTTGCCTTCTGCAGTCAAAATGAGGTGAACTTAAAAGGCTTAGACAAGTCATTCTTTTATTTTACCATTCATGTCAGTTTGGGATGTGTTTATTACCGGTTTATTACCAGCCTGAATCTATCGCATGCACCACTGTTTCCATTCATCTGCAATTCGTCTTCCACTAAAAACTATATTCTTCCTCTCAGCCACAAAGCTTATGTGGTGGTCTTGGGCCCGTCATAGAATTATAGAATTATAGAGTTGGAAGGGACCACAAGGCTCATGTAGTCCAACCCGCTGCAATGTAGGTTTTTTTTGCCCAACATGGGACTCAGACCCACAGCCCTGAGATTACAAGTCTCATGCTCTGCCTACTGAGCTATCTTATTCATAGGGCCTCCCAGCCAACCCTATCTCACAGGGACTAAATGAGGAGGAAGAGAACCATGTACAGTACACCACTTTGAGCTCCTTACAGAAAAGATGGGATCAAAACAGCAACAACAATACTGATTTTCAGCATTGAGTGAATGTTTATTTACTGCTTATACTTACAGATACTTCAAGGAAGGGCCATTGCTCACTAGCATTGCATCGGCCTTGCATGCCTGAGGTCCCAGGTTCAATCCCTGTCATCTCTACGTAGGGCTGAGAGCGTCCCCTGCCTGAAACCCTTGAGTGCTGCTGCCAGTCAGTGTTAGGCAATACTGATATGGGGCAATGGTCTCACTCAGCATAAGGCAGCTTCCTATGTTCTTGTTGTTGTTTAGTTGTTTAGTCGTGTCCGACTCTTCGTGACCCCATGGACCAGAGCACGCCAGGCACTCCTGTCTTCCACTACCTCCCGCAGTTTGGTCAGACTCATGTTTGTAGCTTTGTGAACACTGTCCAACCATCTCATCCTCTGTCGTCCCCTTCTCCTTGTGCCCTCCATCTTTCCCAACATCAGGGTCTTTTCCAGGGAGTCTTCTCTTCTCATGAGGTGGCCAAAATATTGGAGCCTCAGCTTCACAATCTGTCTTTCCAGTGAGCACTCAGGGCTAATTTCCTTAAGAATGGATGCGTTTGATCTTCTTGCATTCCATGGGACTCTCAAGAGTCTCCTCCAGCACCACCTATGTTCTTAGCCAGTACTATGTTGTTGTTAGCAATGCAACAGGATAAGAAACAAGAACAGGTGACAAGTGCAAGTATTTCAAATACACAATCTAATAATGCAGAAGATGGGATATGAAAATTCAAGGGCACATTCATAGGGGCAATGCCGCTGTCAAATAACAAGGAAAGATTAGACAGCCAAGTCTCCCCATTGCCCTTGCTAGGTTTTTTCCGCCACTGGATGGCAGACTTGCCCTCCAAATTACAGAAGTCAGCACATTTCTGATTAATGTGCCATCATTTTCTTATCCTTCGATACAGTTTTAGGGTCGGCTCTAAATGTGGTGTTCCAGCTCAGATTTGGGATCAAGGTTGCACTGGTTACAAGCGTTCAAGTTTGCATCATTCAGAGAGGCCTGTGAGTTGCCAAGTAACATCGCCGTATGCAGAACCCAAGGCGGATTTCACAAGTGCCACTTCAAGGCACTTTTGAGTCTCTCACCACTCTTGGTTTGAGCATATGTGAAAGACAGAAATGCAGTTTTAAATGCACTTGTATCAGGTTTTCAGTCCCCCTGCTGACCAGGTAGGAAGCGAGATTTATAACTGTATGCCAGTGCTCTTTATATTTTTCAATTTTACCCGCTGCAGGTATGCTTATTTTTAGTTTTCCAGCCACCAGTTTGTTATACAGAGAAACAGAGGTGTGTTTGTGTAGACAGAGAGGCAGCTGCTAGTCACGCAAAGGTGTAGCAGCTAGTCAGGGGTCAGCACAAGTGCACCCTCTCAAGATGTGGCGTCTTGGCAGCTGCCTAACCATGCAGATTTGTGACACTACCCTAGAGCATGTGCAGAAGCATCTCCACCCTCATCATCCAGCCCGGACACTGGCAGTTCCCTCGCTGCAATAAGTGAGGTTACAGGGAACCAGGCAGAGGGCCTTTTCGGTAGTGGCACCCGCCCTGTGGAAGGCCCTCCCACCAGATGTCAAAGAGAACAACAACTACCAGACTTTTAGAAGACATCTGAAGGCAGCCCTGTTTAGGGAAGCTTTTAATGTTTGATGGACTACTCTATTTTAATATTTTGTTGGAAGCCGCCCAGAGTGGCCCTTCCTACGTTTGGCTCTGGCCACATCCACTGTTGGCTTTGGCCTGGCCACCAGCAGCATGTACCCCACAATAGAATGTAGCCACCAGACAAATAGGTTTCCCACCTGTGCCCTAACAACCTGGGTTCAGATGTATCTGAAAGTGCTTTCTCTCATGCATTCACCAGCAGCTCTTACGCAGTCTGTGCTCTGCATGTCTCCACTGTCAGAGGCAACCCCAGTGGGAATCAGATCAAGGACCTTCCCACTTCTGGCAGTGTCTCTTTCAAGGAAGACTTATGTAGCCGACTGAGATCTGGCATTCAGCAGACTTGTGATGATCTTCCTGTTCAGGAATGCCTTTGAATTCTGGAGGTGAGATAAACCCGGCTTTTATTTAATTGAGTGAGACTGATTTTAGTTTGTATGTTTAAGTGACCTTGTAAAAATGGTTTTATAAGGCTATTAATGTATTACAGCACAGTTCTAACCCTATTTATTCAGAAATGAACCCTACTGAATTCAGTGGGGCTTACTCCCAGGTAGGGATGGAAGAATCTACCAATTTGAGTTCCCTCATTTTCTCATTTTTCCAATCTTAAATTTGGTTCGTCACATGTATATTTTTTTTGCAGTGATTTGCATTAAAAAAAAGTCACATTAAAATTCTTCATTTTAGTTTAGTTTAATTCCTCCTAATAAGCATATTTTTATATACAGTTTTTTAAACCAGGCACAGGGCCTTCTCGGCAATGGCACCCTCCCTGTGGAACACCCTCCCTTCCGATGTCAAGGAAATAAGCAACTATCTGACTTTTAGAAGATATCTGAAGGCAGCCCTGTTTAGGGAAGTTTTAAATGTTTTATTGTGTTTTTACTATTCTGCTGGGAGCTGAAACCCAGCCACATGGCTGCGGTATTATTACTATTAATAATAATAATAATACACATTTTTGCAAGCAGTTTCTCTTCATATAATGAATTTTTGTATTTTCTTTTCCTTAATATATTCATTTTTAGGCACACTTTCCCAATATTTACAAACAGGCACTATGATTCATTGGGAGCAATATAGTCTACAGAGCTATATATAACATCATGCAGAAAAATTATGGCTGTGTTCAAATGATGACTTAATTATACTCAGTGATTTAATGTGAAATGCCATGCATTTTTTAATTGGCAATCAGACCTGAGCATTAATTATTTTGGGCTGTGCATGTATTAAGTCTTTACTATTCAATTTCTTTCTGTAAAAAAGTAACTGATTCATGCTGTCAGTGTTAAAGGGGTTCATTGCTCCTGCTCTGATAGGATTGCGAATTCTAGATGGGATTTCTCCCTCAAGATCCCTACCTGCCTCCTTTATTTGGTGGCTATTTTCCCAAAGCTTGAAGAGGGTAGAAATGTTCAAATGTTGAACTTCATGATTTGGATTTCTTAACCAATGGGAAGCCATTCACTACAAGACCAAATGTCTCTACAGAAAGACCTAGAAATAAACCATACTCTCTAAAAGGATCTATTTACAACATAACTTCATGGACCTTTGGTAGACGTGAAGTCTCTCCAGCAGCAGAATTAGTTTCAAAGCTTTACTGCAAAACAGTCTTAAAACACTGGGTAAAAGGTAAAGGTAAAGGGACCCCTGACCATTAGGTCCAGTCATGACCGACTCTGGGGTTGTGGTGCTCATCTCGCTTTATTGGCCGAGGGAGCCGGAGTACGGCTTCCGGGTCATGTGGCCAGCATGACTAAGCTGTTTCTGGCGAACCAGAGCAGCGCACGGAAACGCTGTTTACCTTCCCGCCAGAGTGGTACCTATTTATCTACTTGCACTTTGACATGCTTTCGAACTGCTAGGTTGGCAGGAGCAGGGATCGAGCAACAGGAGCTCACCCCGTAGCGGGGTTTCGAACCACCGACCTTCTGATCGGCAAGTCCTAGGCTCTGTGGTTTAACCCACAGCGCCACCCACATCCCTAAAACACTGGGTACAATAAGATAAATGTTACCAATCACCAAAGTAACACATTGCAAAAAAGAAAATAAAAAGCAATGAACTTTATTTAGTCCTTTATGGAGTTCAGTAAACTTTCCCCTTGCCGGTCCCAGAGGGAGATTCTAAGCTTGTTCATCATTGCCAGAGCTCCTATGCAATGCTGCTGTTACTAGCCATCCCCAACAAAACACACACACTGCCTTCTCGTGTTTCAGTTTCCTTCTGTGAGAGCCCTGCAGCTCCTTGGTGATGAGCTTGTCAGGTTTTTGCTGCATTTGCAGCACCGCAGTGAACTGTCCAGAATGCAAGTCTGGGCTGCCCAGATGGCAATCCTTGGCTTCGCTGATGTGGTCCAGAGGAAAGCAGAGCAATACATTTGGTTGCCTGGCGAGTCGTCCCCCCCAGTGGAAATAAAGACACATGACACAATTATTAAGGTTAATGGGCTAACTAAGGCCACAACTTTATTGGTTACAGGTAATGAGCGGTATTGGCTTAGGCATTGGTCCTAACCGACTATATCTTGCTTCAGCCTGTCCGCTTGAAGTCCGGGAAAGGTTAACCACCAGTAGGGGGAGTCCTGCTGATGCACATCAACTAGGAACTCCCCCGGGGTCACCGCTGGGGGGCGTGCCTTAGGCCCTCACCTCCATAGGCTTCGGACAGGGCCACGCCCCCTGGAATGCTTTATCGGACTACCCTTCAATATGCGGGACAAGTGATGGTGCTTCCAACAGTTGGTAGGAGGGAAAAGAGGGAGATCCCCGGCCGTGCCTGCATTAAATAGGGCAGGCCACACCCCCAGAGCCTGGCCAGGGGGTGATGCGGCCGAAGATTCCCCCAATTGCACGGGGGCTGGGCTCCAGCCCACAACCTCACCTCCTCTGCAGGGCGGAAGTGGCTTTCCAGCTTGGCTGCAGGAGTTGCTAGAAGGAAGCGTACAAGGTGCTATCCAACTGTCTTAGGGACTCTGCTCTGGATTTGCGTAGTGTTTACTCCTCAGCCTTACTTCTCCCAAAGATATCCTGCAAGACAGGGGATACGGATTATTCATCGGGGTTTACTCCCAAAGCCTTTCTCACGAATGAGTATGGGCGCAAAGCAGTGGAGGTTGAAGATCAGAGTTTCGCTTCTCCTGGATGGGCCACTTTCCCAGGTTGATGAGCCCCATCCACCTCTCATTTCCCTCTACAGCATGTGCAGAAACCACCTTCTTGGCCATTGGCCCCTCTATTGGTCTTGTCTCCTCAATCCACTGGAGCCTGTCTTTGCATGCGGGGGAAGTCCTTAACTCACTGAGGGTTTAAGACCCATTGGCTACCCACACCTGGTTTAGCCAGCTGGTCAAAGCCATTTCCCAGGTGTGGCCTCTGTTGCATGCTGGCAGCCTCTTGGAGTCACAGGTGAGGGCTAAGTGTAGGGTGGGGACCAAAGATAGATGAACTACCCCAGAAGGGGCATGATGTGTCCCCACCAGGGGTACTCTCCATCCCCTAATAGCCCCTAACACCCCAGTTCATCAGGGCCATCCATGAAGCAAGATGAGGTCAACACCTCAGGAAGCAAGATCCACAGACACAGCTGATCCCAATGATGATGTTCCTCACCCCACCTTATCCCTGTTGTAGATCTTCCTGCACCCTTACTTCTCTGGCAATGAATGAGGCACCATTTTGGGGTCCACCAATCCTTGGGTTGGCCCTGCTGATGCTTTTGCCAGCATGGAATCTCTTGCCTAAGGTAAACTTCCTCTTTGCAGCATTTTAAAGGCAGTGTTTTAGGTGTATTGAAGCTTAGAACTTGAACCCACAGGACGGTGCAATAGGCAGTCCCTGGGAATTTTTCAGAGTTCATTCAAATAGTTGTGCTATGGGGAAACACCTGCAAAAACTTGTTTCTCCACCTGTGGGACCAGATCCAGTTTATAAAGTCACTGAACATACGGAAAAACTGCATTGCAGGGGGTTGAGCTACATGGCCCCAAGGTTCCCTTCTAACTTTCAAGGAGAAGTATATGTTAGGATTCGAGGCACAGAGGTGTTAGCAATGTGCTCAGGCTCCCATGTGTTTTGTGATGCCAAGCTCTTTTGTGCAGAGGGTTCTTTCCCACTGCCAGTGTATGACCTTGTGAGATTTAAGTGTG
This sequence comes from Podarcis filfolensis, assembly GCF_964270895.1. Taxonomy (NCBI): domain Eukaryota; kingdom Metazoa; phylum Chordata; class Lepidosauria; order Squamata; family Lacertidae; genus Podarcis; species Podarcis filfolensis. The sequence continues at coordinate 101,059,101 of NC_139606.1, forward strand.
CATGGCATGGGGCCAGAGAGATATAGCTTGTGCCTTATGCTCTGTTATCTGAGTGACAGTCTCCCTTTGTGGTGGTGGTGTGATTTATTTGAGTGTTGAGTTACACCAGGGTCACTAACCTCTTTTAAGCCCGTGCATTTAGATTGTTGATTGAATGCCGTGGGAGCTGCTAGCTTTGGTCACTTCTGTCCTCCCTTTCTCAGTTTAGTTCACTACCACAGAGAGCAAGCATGTGTGCACACAGTTTACTTTTTCAAGGGTTCTGGGTAAAGGTCAAGTTCCAGTAGAATTAATCTGAGCCTTAAAAAGCACATAAAATTTAAAGAGGAAGTGGGAATGAGCATTCTCTTTTGACCTCCTCCTTTATCTCAGTATATGTTTCAAGGGTGAAAACGCAGTCAAGGTTTACTTGGAAGTAAGTTCCACCCTGTTCAGTGGGACTGGCTCCAAGGAAACTGTGCAGAGGATTTCAGCCCCAATGAACCAACCACCAGTTTCCTCCATGTAGAATATTATCGTTTCACCCATTTTATGGGTGCTTTAGGCAACCTGACATTTAGAACTCTCACCTCAGTTTTATTCTGCATTCAAATTGCTCCCTGTCATATGCCATGCATTCAAGCTCATGTCCCCAACCGTCTTTTCACCCCAACTCCTTTTAAACACAGATTGTGGGACGTGGACATCGTGCTGAAGAAGACAGCACATCAGCAGTAACACCCAACATCAGTTTTTGGCAGGGACTATGAGCAGTTGACAGCAGCTTTGCTTCCTCTCTCTGCATGTAAATGATACATGCTGATGCTTGCTAGAGCTATCTTTTACTTGGAGACGAGGAGAAGGCAATGTCACTTTCAACTGAAAACATTGATTGTCAAGAAGTAAAAAAGGACAGCCCAGATAAAGCCAGTTGAAAATTTGCAGTTGACCATGGTGGGAACAAGAATGGGCCTGCTGGAAGGAAATTCTAGTTTTTGTAGATCTTCAAAATCTCAATGCACAGAAGGCCTGGTTGGATGAAATAGGCTGGAGTTTATCTTGTCACAGTCTTGTCCACTGGGTTTTCTGGTAAACAAGGCCTAGTGTAGGCAGGGAGGCCAAATGCTTCCATCCTTCTGTAAGAAGTGGACTGGTAGAAGTTTATAAAATTACACAAGGCACAGAGAAAGTGGACAAAGAAAAGTGCCTCTCTTTCTCTCATAAGACTAGAACTCGTGGAAATCCAATGAAGCTGAAGGCTGGAAAATTGGAGACAGATAAAGGAAAACACTTCTTCATGCAACGCATAGTTGAACTATGAAACTGACTCCCAGAGCGGGAATGCATTTCCAAGGAGGCTCTAGTTTTGCAGCTCTCAGTGCTGTAGAGAGAAGTAAGGGACAGATGAGGCTCGTCAACCTGGGAAGGTAGCCTGTCTAAGAGAAAGAATACTCTGATCCTAAACCTCTTCTGCCTCCAGGAGATGAAAATGCTAAGTAGTAAATGCTACACAAATTTGGAGTGGAGTCTCCAAGGTGGTTGGATGGCGCCTTGTACGCCTCCTGCTAGCAACTCCTGCAACCAAGCTTTCCTTTGAACCACACCAGCAAGGCCAAGAGGGGAGTCTTGTCATCTGGGTAGCCCAGGACCTCCAGACAGCAAAGAGAGAGAACAAAGGAACAAACGTCCTACATCACGGAACACAGTAATACAAAACATCCTGTCTCCATCACTTCCCACTACGTGGAATGAAAACACACACCGTCGTGTGCTAAAACAATCCCATGACGGCAAGCACGGGGCAAGAATCCTAACACTTACACATTGCCCAGGCTTGCTCCCAGGGGAGGTCACTTTGGTGCTGCTAACGCAGCAGTCTGACTTCACCCCTGGAGGTGCACTCCATTGTTTCCTGAGACAGACGGGTGTCAACAAGATGGAGCCAAGGTGAGCAGTTCATGGGAGGCTGCAATTATATTGCTTACCACAGGTGGCAGTAGTTCCTGAGAAGATGCTATGTATATGCATTACTTTGGGAGCAGGCGTTGTTTTTGGATCCCCAGGTATTGTTGGACCACAGCTCCCACCATCCCCAGATAGCTTAGCCAATAGTTTGGGATGATGGAAGTTGTAGCCCAACAACATCTGGATGCCCAAGGTTAAAAAAACTAGGGTTCTAGAGCAGGGTTCCCCAAACTTGGGTGTTTGGCTGTTTTTGGACTACAATTCCCATCATCCCTGACCATTGGTTCTGCTAGCTAGGGATAATGGGAGTTGTAGTCCAAAAACAGCCGAACGCTCAAGTTTGGGGAAACCATGTTCTAGAGCCTAGACAGCTGAAATAAAAGACTTTGCTGGTTTGAATACCAAATCAAAACAGCACAACCTTAAGAATAAATATTTTGAATCTGGTTTTAGCATTCTCATTTGGTGTTCAGTTTTGCCCTTTTAATGAGCACTATGAAGTGTGTTTGTTTGCTTATTATTGTGAGGGAGGGATATTTAAACCTCATTAAGAGCTATATGCTGCAAGGTGCTAAGTACCCTCCTATTCAGTTGGCTTCACTTTCAGAGAAAGGTGCTCAGGCTCGGGCCCTAACCTTGTTTGTAGCAATTAGTTCATTTCTTTGATTGAAGTGCTGCCAATGCCTCACTCTCTTTCTCTCCCCCCTTCTTTTACTTGCTGCACAGGAGGCGCAAGTGCCGCAGCTGTGTGTGCACCCGGGTTATGCTAACCGATTCGGGTGCAGCTATTTCCAACTGTTTACCTTGCCGTTCTCCTCTTAACGCCACTCTAAACTATGCTGAACAATGGCGGGAACATGCTGCGCACGCTGTTGCGAGGAGGGAGGGAAGAATGGGCAGGGAGACAGTAGGATGCTGAACGATATGTGAAAATGAGAATATGGCTAAGTGACTTACCATTCAAATAGACTTTCTCCAAATGCGAGTAATCAATTCTGGCACAGTGGGGAGAGTTAACATGACAAAGGGTCTAATCAGGGATTTGTCCAATATCAACTTTCCTGCTCAGTAGCCTCCCAAGTCTGAAAAGCATATGCACGAATTTAGTAACAAAGAGTTGAGGTTGGACCATTTTGCTTTTATAGAATGATGTGTATTCCAGATTTTAGGTGTCCCTGCCGTGGTGATTGGCTGCATGGGGAGCAAGTCACTTCTCGGTACTTACAAAGGTATGCCTGGGAATCTGACCGAATACGATATTTTACCACAACTGAGATAACGATACTAAATGAATTTCATATTTTTCATCCCGTCCCAGTTTCGTAGGGAATGTAAAACAACGGTATACTGTGTTGCTTGCTGCAGGAAAACTGAGGCATTCAGAAAAGCCGCTTAATTGCTTTCCAAATGACTTCATCTCCCTCAGCAAAGGAAAAAGAAGCCAATTGGTTAAATTACTACCAAGGGAGCAAAATTCAGAAGGCTTCAGACAGGTGTTCCTGGAATGTTCAATTGCGATGGACACCCTATTTTCTAATAGCTGAATATTCATTCTCAAAGTGCCTATCCTTATGTAGCTACAATATCACCACCCTTGGACAGAAGGGAGGCAGGTGTGTAGAATTACACACACACACACACACACACACACTTAGAAAAACCCCAGTTGTTAAGGAGGGCTGAACATGCTCAGTGGCTATAGTTTTTGGGCAGCAGGGACAGAAAACCAGGACAGTTGAGAATGGCTTTAACAGATGACTGGACAAATTCATGGAGGCTATAGGTGTTACTTGCCACGATGGCTATGCTCTGCCTCCACAACTGAAAGCAATAACACTTCTGAATACCAGTTGCTGGAAAAACACAGGAGTAGGTCCTGCTTGTGGGTTTCCCACAATGCACCTGGTTGGCCACTGTGAGAACAGGATGCTGGGATGGATGAACTATTGGCCTGACCCAGCAGGCTCTCCCTTTCCCCTTGTGTGTCATGTTTTTTAGGTTGTAAGCCTGTGGTCAGGAACTGTATCACTTTAACTGATTGTATATAAGCCACTCTGGAAGCCATTTTGGCTGCGGTGGGTGGGTGTTAAAAAAAAAAGACATAAACAAGCAAACAAATAGGAAGATTCTTTATAACTAGTCAGACCAAAGGTCTACCTAGCTCTGGCAGATGCCCTCCAATGAGTACAGTCTGTTCCCTTTAGTTGTTTAGGGTTTTATAAGTCAGCAATGTATGGAAGTGAGAGTTGGACGATAAAGAAAGCCGATCGCCGAAGAATTGATGCTTTTGAATTCTGGTGCTGGAGGAGACTCTTGAGAGTCCCATGGACTGCAAGAAGATCAAACCTCTCCATTCTTAAGGAAATCAGCCCTGAGTGCTCACTGGAAGGACAGATCGTGAAGCTGAGGCTCCAATACTTTGGCCACCTCATGAGAAGAGAAGACTCCCTGGAAAGACCCTGATGTTGGGAAAGATGGAGGGCACAAGAAGAAGGGGACGACAGAGGATGAGATGGTTGGATAGTTTTCTCGAAGCTACCAGCATGAGCCTGACCAAACTGCAGGAGACAGTGGAAGACAGGAGTGCCTGGCATGCTCTGGTCCATGGGGTCACGAAGAGTCGGACACGACTAAACGACTAAAGAACAACAAGTCAGCAACTAAACCTGAAACTTGACTTACCAGCAAATTGGCAGCCAGTGCAGTTCTTTCAGCCTTGGTGTTCACATGCTCACAGTAGGAAGCTCCACTTAACAACTGAACCTCTGCATTCTACGCAAGCTGCAGAACCTTCATGGCAGCCCCACACAAAGTGCATTGCAGTAATATGGGATGCCCAGGCCAGGGACCCTATAACCATCATCTCCCATAGGGACCATCAGTGGCCTGAAATAACTATTGGGGCAACCCCATCCCCATCTTCCCTGGGGCTACTTAAGACCTGTGTTTCCAGAGGAAAGGCAGAAGAGGAGAAGGCCAGGCCAGGGAGCTAGCACCATCAAGTCTTGAAGTCAGCCTGGGGACAGCTATTTCCTTTATATTCTGTTGCTCTCCCATAATGCAACTCAAGGCAATTTGCACAGAGTTGCAAGATGGTCTCCCTGTTTAGGTGTTCATCGGATCCAGAACTGCTTCGCTTCAGCAAGCTTACTGTACCAAATGCCTTGAGGTCATGCCTTGGGGACAGAAGGATCCTGGATCATCATTTGGAGACCGCAGCTTTAATTGTAGTGTAGCTTTCTAAAAGGAATGTCCCTTGCTCCTAGGTAATCCATCATATGAATACAGTGGTACCTCGGGTTAAGTACTAAATTCGTTCCGGAGGTCCGTTCTTAACCTGAAACTGTTCTTAACCTGAAGCACCACTTTAGCTAATGGGGCCTCCTGGTGCTGCTGCGCCGCCAGAGCACAATTTCTGTTCTCATCCTGAAGCAAAGTTCTTAACCTGAAGCACTATTTATGGGTTAGCGGAGTCTGTAACCTGAAGCATATGTAACCTGAAGCATATGTAATCCGAGGTACCACTGTAACAGCAAGCTAAAGCAAATTAAAGGGCTTTTTTTCCTCTTCAGCTAATTAACTGTGTAAAGCAGCTCTTCGAATCAGATCTAAATTTGGCTTTCCGTATAAATATGCCTCTGCATCATGCTCTGTTATCACCATAAAATCAAGGATCAACGTTCTCTTGCACCAGCTTAAGATCATTGCATTCCGTTCCGTCTCCGGTGGGGGGATCTCAACCCCCACTTATATAATCCTGAGCTCACACCCCCCCTTCCAATTTCCGTGAAATCTCCACTTTCCACTGACTACTTCCAAAAGCAAATATCCAAGAGTGTACTCACAGCTGACTACTTCTTTTATCTGAAGATGCACTCAATGACTTGCTCATTTCTTTCTCTTTTTTTGCCAAGCAAAATACTTGTCTCAGTTGAACCCAACAGTGAGGACCAGAAAACAGGGCTGTATGGGGTCAGACGAGAGCTTAGCAAGAAGCACCAAGCCTCTGAAGGAGACGAAAGATAACTGCCGGCAGCAGTAGCAGCGAGATCCAGGATGGTTTGTGCTTCAGCCTTGCCTGGAGGGAAGATCTTACAAGCATCCAAATCCTTTCTATTGCAGTAATTTGCCTTTGTATAATATACTTTTTGATTATGGTCATCAAGTAGTGCGTACACACAGCCCTCATCCTATTCCTGCCTTGGCCTCGGGACTAAGCTTATTTTTCTTATCTCCAGATAGGATAATAGGAAATAGAATGCATACACAGAGCTCTCCACAAGTTTATTGTACTCGCCTCACTGATACGTCAATCATGCCGGTTGGGTTTTGTTATCGTTTTTTCATTTGCTTAGCTTCATCACCTGCGGCTGAGATCTCATCGGTCTCTCACTCGCTGAAGAGGGTTAGGCTAGGTCAAGTGTTTGGATGAGGAATTTGCAAGGCAAAGTCGAGCAGGGCAGGACGTGGAAGTACTTTCAACAGCAGGTGTCTCTGTACCAGAGGTTGCTAAGCTGGTGGGACACGTTTATGGATGGAGCTAGCTGGGAATGCAAGGGGGACAATCATGCCTTTGGGGAGAAGCCAATGCAGTGGTGGGGGTGGGAATGAAGAACAGGTAAAAGGGAGATACTCTCTCTCTCTCTCTCTCTCTCTCTCTCACACACACACACACACACACACACACACACGTGGTATGCAGAGAATGTATAGGTTACTTGAGCTAAGTCTAGAACAGTGATGCAAAGCCGATGGTGGTCTGCCAGTGGACTCCAGCTCCATCTCCCACTGCCAGTCCACTCAGTGTGGTCGATGATCAACAATGATGGGAGTGGAATCCTGCTTACTTTTGCCATGATCTGATGATTATCATCTTGTGGTGACAAGCGAATTGGCTTTTTTACTAGTGGCACCAGAGTTGTGAAATGCTCTCCCTGCTAAAATACAAGAGTCCCATCAGTATTGGCATTCCGTTGGCTGCTGAAGACACACTGATTTCTCTGATCACCTTCCTGGAACCCCCTGCTCTGACTGATGTTTTAACTGCATTAACTGTTGCACTGTTTTCATGGGCTTATTTATTACATACTTTAATTACTGATGTTTCAATGTAGTTGTTTCCCCATGTATTTTAATTACAGGTCTCTGTATTTTCATTATGGGTCTTAAACTTGTCATTTTGCTGTTGGCTTTCATTCGTTTCTGAGTTGCCTTGGTTCCCCCCCCCCCTCCGAAATTAAAGGGGATATCTTAATAATAATGATAATTATAACATTAGCAACACCTTAGAAACCAACTAAGTTTGTTCTGGGTTAGAGACTTAGTTGGTCTCTAAGGTGCTACTGGACAATTTTTAATTTTTATTTATTTATTTCGACTGCGTCAGACCAACACTGCTACCTAACTGCATCTAGTAGTCTAGCAATACCTGGAAAGCCACAGGTTCCCACCCTGAGGGAGGAATTCAATGTAGCACTATGCAGTTGTTCCATCAGCGGATGCATTTCCGCTTGCCAGGTGCAGAATCCCCTTCTCTCCATTTATTGTTACTTCAACAATGTATGATCTGTAAACCATCAATTGTAAAAGTTAGGAGTTGCGGTTGATTGGTACAGCTGGAGGTGCCTAGTCAATGTGAAGTCTGGGGGTGGGTGGGTGGCTACGGACAAAATGAAATACGAGTTATCTAATAATATGTCTAAAATTCAATTTTAATTTAATTTAAAAAGTGCCAAACTCATGTCAATCATCCCAGGCAGTTGTCAATCACCCTAGTCGTTTCATAGCTTGTCAGCCGTTCCTTGTAACTTCATACTAATTGGCCAGAAGGTGGGAGCAGATTTACTGCTTTCTGAGAAATTGCCCCAAAGTTTTCCCCTTTATATACCCCCTTAAGTTAAAGAAAACTGAGACCAGAACATTGAGGGAAGAGGTTTAGGGTGTCCTGTAGCAAGTGAGTGCTCAGCAGAGCCCCCCATGCCTGTAAAGTGCCCCAGGAGGGGAAAGCATCTGGGAAAGGACCTATCCCCCCCCCCAAGGTAATATTCATTTCAGAAATAGTTAGGCTATAAGGGCTAAGTGAAAGGTGTAAACTTAGGAGAAAGCACACAAGCTTTGCTAGCCAGTAGTCTTTGAATTACTTCTGATCCATCTGACATTACTGAGACCCCTTTAGAGATGTTTTGATCTGTGTGTTTAGTGCTTATTGTGTGGCTGCTCCAACGTTGCTGGCTTTCCCCCCTATGCAATCACTAGCCACATGAGAGGTGGGGAATCTTTTCCAAGCTGAGGGCCACATTCCCTGGTAAGCATCATTCTAGGGGACACACAGCAGTGATGGGTAGTGTCATAACCCAAAGTGGACAGAGTGACAAATGCCACTCTTACCTTTGCACAGTCGGCTACATTCTAGCCATGGGAAAGGTTTCTACACGCCATTGCACAGATCTCTCCATCCAAGACTGGATCTAGACACATCAAAAAAGCATCAGAGAAACCTACATCATGTCATGGGCTAGCTGGAAGCAGAGGAGTGCTGGGAGACACCAGCTGGGGAATTCCCAAGGGAACCCCAAAGGGAAGAAGGCTCAGAGCCAGGGGGGTTGGTGGTGGGATGACAGTGAGTGGCCAGAGGGAGAAGAGGAAGCAGGCTGGGATGAGGTGGTGTCATGAGCTGAAGAGGCAACAGGGTTTAGTGAGCAGGAAGAGTCTGTGGCAGAGAGCAGTCCAGAAGCAGAGAAGCAGAGGCTGGAAAGGAGGGGGGCAAGAAACTGGGATGAATCCAGCTGCTGAAGAAGCTAGGGAGTCTCCCCCTCCTGCACATAGCTGTCAACGTTTCCCTTTTTTTAAGGGAAATTCCCTCATTCCGAATAGGATTCCTCGCAAGAAAAGGGAAACGTTGACAGCTATGCTCCTGCTGCAACCAGCTCCTCTCCCCACTTGTCTCCCACAACCAGAAGAGGGGGAAGCAAAAACAGACAAGTCCGAGAAGTCTCAGATTGCTTGGGAAGGGCCCAGAGGAAGAGGAGACTTAGAGAGCCATGGGAAAATGGGGACCTTCAGTCCTCACAACTGCCTCATTGAGGTAAGATCTACTGGGAAGAGTTGCTGTGCTCACTAGGCCTGGCCTCCTGAGCTGTTTGTTCCTTTGAATAAAGAGTGTGAACTTCCCTGACACCCTGTGAGTTATTGCTGACCTCCTGACATCCCCCTGACCCATCAGTAGAAAACATTTGATGTTCTCTCTGACCAGCATTTGAGCAACTGCGAGAACAGCTATACCAGCGAAGACACATCAGAATGAGTTCTAAGAACATTGTTGGCCACTTTCTGGATGCTTCAGTAAAGTATAAAAATGCAAATGGAGAAATCATAGAATCGTAGGCGTGGAAGGAACCCAAAGGCTTATCTAGTCCAACCCCCTGCCAATGTAGTATTGGAAGTACTATCAAGCTTTCAGAAACATATTTTCAATCAGGCAGGTGAAGCCTCAAGCACATTGGGAACTGACAACACACCTTTTGAGTGACAAAGAAGAAAATCAAGACACCTGCTCCTTGGGAGAAAAGCAATGACAAACCTAGACAGCATCTTAAAAAGCAGAGACATCACCTTGCCAACAAAGGTCCGTATAGTTAAAGCTATGGTTTTCCCAGTAGTAATGTACGGAAGTGAGAGCTGGACCATAAAGAAGGCTGATCACCGAAGAATTGATGCTTTTGAATTATGGTGCTGGAGGAGACTCTTGAGAGTCCCATGGACTGCAAGAAGATCAAACCTCTCCATTCTTAAAGAAATCAGCCCTGGAAGGACAGATCGTGAAGCTGAGGCTCCAATACTTTGGCCACCTCATGAAAAGAGAAGACTCCCTGGAAAAGACCCTGATGTTGGGAAAGATGGAGGGCACAAGGAGAAGGGGATGACAGAGGATGAGATGGTTGGATAGTGTTCTCGAAGCTACCAGCATGAGTTTGACTAAACTGCGGGAGGCAGTGGAAGACAGAAGTGCTTGGCGTGCTCTGGTCCATGGGGTCACGAAGACTCAGACACAACTAAACAACAAACACAACACAGCTACCTCTGGGTTGGAAGTGCCAGGGAAGTCAACATTTTTGAGGGGTCAAAACCAGCCATCAGTGTGAAGTTTCGTCCACCTTTCCCAAGACTGCAGTCCTTGGCCAAGCATCGAGACGGACCACTGCAGGGTCTTCAGTTCCAGCAGGCATTCCACTTCCCACCCCACTTCTGTCTGCCAGGATTGTGATCTGTTCTGTAGTGAAATGTTTTGCCATTCTATTACCCGGTCAGCCCCAATCTTCAAGCAGATCCTGCTCTAAAGTGTTTCCGTCTTCCATGTTACGACGGGGAGATGTTCAAAGATGAAGAAAATGATGTCTTTCTTGTTGTGGTCAATGACTGCTCTTAGTTGTACAACCTATTTCAACGTCAAAATGTTGTTTATCTAGAAACGGTTGACAAATCCTAAGACATGGTTGATAGTTCATGTTGGAAAGATGACATAGCTGCTATTTAGCTTGCCTCTTACAGGAAAAGCAGAGGAGTAACGTTCTGCTGCAGAAATCCTTGCACTAACAGGACAAATTCCCTGGCCACAACCCACTTTAAGCAAGCAAACAAGACAAAGGAACAGGGTGGGGAACTAACAACACTCTTGTTTTATTTTCACAACAGAGTTCTTGTGAAATTTTAATCCAGATGTGATGGACGTTAATAAGACTCGGGTGTACTGTGGTTATTTTTCTAGTTCAGAGTTTCAGCTTTTATTTGACTTTTTTTTTTTTTTTGAGGAAAACTGCTAGCCCCACTCATACTATTGCTGTCTACCAAGCATAATTCCCCATTACAGGTAACCTTTATATTGATCTGAAAGCAGCCCTGTTTAGAGGAGTTTTTAATGTTTGATGTTTTAGCGTGTTTTTAATATTCTGTTGGGAGCCGCCCAGAGTGGCTGGGGAAAACCAGCCAGATGGGTGCGTTATAAATAATAATAATAATAATAATAATAATAATAATAATAATAATAATAGATTTGAAATCGATTGACACAAAGAGACATTTTTTTTCTTTTCTAAAGAGAGATTTTTAGAAATTATAACCACACAGAATTATCTCAGTTACAGGCTTGTGCAAAGGAAAATGCAGCCCAGAAGCAAGGAGAGGATCCACCAATATAATATTATGAGCACTCTACTCTCATGCATTTGGAGATTCATTTTAACGCAAGGACACTATGCCTCCTACAGTACCCCACAGACTTTTCTGTTTAATTGGGATTAACTTAGTCTATGCTGGTCTAAAAAAACCAAACAAACAAACAAAAAAACCCCTTTCCAGTGCTGAATTTCCTTATATTGTGTTTCTACCTCCATGCCAGCTGAACAGCACAGTTCTTCTGCGTCTTTCTTGTCCTCCTGTCCTCCTGAAATCAATGGATCATTCATTCGCCATAGATTATCAATGATCTGCTGTTCTGGCAGTTGGTATTGCTGTTCCTTCCTTGCCCAGCCATCACCTAAGCAGCTAGGCCTGATCCTACATTGGAACTCCCAGGCTTGCAAATTACCTGTAAATTAAAATGATAACAGAATCATAGAACTGTAGAGTTGGAAGGGATCCTGAGGATCATCGAACCCAGCCCCCTGCAATGCAGGAATATGCAGCTGTCCCATAGGGGGATCAAACCAGCAACCTTGGCAGAGGCTTGACAACCATATGTCAGGAGTGCTCTAATGGTGTTTCCTGCTTTGCAGGGGGTTGGACTCGATGGCCCTTGTGGTCTCTTCCAACTCTATGATTCTATGATTCTATGATCAGCACCACGCTCTAACCAACTGAGCTAACTGATATTGTCCAGTGGTGGCTAGTACCTATTTGGGGTTGGGTGGAAAGCAGGAGACCAACAGAAGGTGGAGGTGGGGCTGATCCTCTGACTGGTTATAAGCAAGAAGGAAATCATGTGGGGGCTGGCTGAGGCCCATTCACCCTAATGGATCATACTGATGGATTATACCGACTCAGGTCCCATCTGCATTATACATTCAAAGTGCTATCGTACTGTTTTGCCAATAAATTTTTATTGTTTCTCCTTACACACGTTTTCTTTTTTTCTTTTTTTAAATAATTTTTATTAACTGGCCAATCACATCAAATTAAATCACATCACATAAATTCCAAATTACAAAGCCAAATTTTTAAATTTTGTTGGGGGAACCCATACTTCAAGATCCAAAGGGGGATTCAGATCATCTTCTTATTACTGCGTTAATGTCCAAATCAGTCCCAATCAGTCCAAACAAAATTCATAATTCTATCCAGTCTTATCTTGGTGTTTCCACATCATATCTTGTTCATATAATTTCTATTTTTCCTTTGCGATCTCTTCTGTTAGTCTCCTTAAGCCGATAAGCAAAATAATAATCCTGTGTGGATTTCCCGTTCCTCCACTAAGTACAGATGGTTTCCATATATCTCCTTCGTAGATAACATCGCTCTTTCCATCATAAATTTGGCATTTGTCGCTCTTAAGTCCCACCGAGAAGTTGATCGACGATATGTAAACAACTCTATTTCTCTCTTTCTCCTCCCAGACCCAAGAGCTCCAACAATGCCTCCCAAAATGGCGACGGCATTTTTAACTGCGTCATTCCAAAACTCTTAGCTTTCCAGCTTCATCTTGAAACATTGCTTTGGTTCGAAAGTTTATCTCCACACAGCCTTAAATCCACAGCTTAAGTCCTTAGTTTCTGACTCATTAGGGGAGGGGATTCTTGTTAAATCACATAAGAAAAAGGAAGGCAGGTTTTTTCCCCCCTCCCCCCTCAGTCATACCGTATCTTGACGTATCTTCTCATATTTTATTCTTGTCTTGTTATCAGAGATCTCTTCTGTCAGCAGTCTTTACTCCCCTTTTTCCTTGAAGCATGTGCAATTTATCTCGTCCAAATTGTTTCTTTTGAAGATGCTTGCAACTAGCGGCGCGAATCAGGGACGGCGTCCAGGAGTGCCGGAATCCCACAGGAGGGCTTTGTGCCTAGTGCCCCCACCCCCACAAATTCGGGGGTGGTATAGGGCACAGCAGGCAAGGGCCGTCCCCCCCCCCACAATCCTGGGGGGGTTAAGGAGGCTAATTACCCCCATCATAGCCTCCAAATTACCTCGTGTGGGTCGGAGAGATGTTATTGTCAGCCATCTTCCGATGCGCCACCTAGTGGCCCCCTCCTTACACACGTTTTCAAACAACACACTGATCAACATATAAACCTTTTTTGCTCCGCCGAGCTTACGACTTCCCTCCTTCCCTTCAGCTGGTACCCCCTATCAAATCCGCTTGCACATTCTGACTCTTTACAATTTATCTACATTGTACAATTTACTTCAATCCTGCTAGTGTCTTCAAATTTTTACAACTATCATTTAAGTATACAATAAATTTACTCCAATTTTTCTGAAATTTCTGATTGTCCTGGTCTCGGATCCTGCAGGTCAGTCTGGCCAACTCAGAGAAATCCATCATCTTCACCTGCCATTCTGCAATAGTAGGAGTTTATTGTAATTTCCACTATCGTACTGTTTTGAGCAGTCCTTGTGTCGTCATCCCCCAAAGAACCCTGGGAAACCGTAGTTTGTTAAGGGTGCAGAGAGTTGTGGGGAGATCCTTATTCCCCTTCCAGAGCTGCAGTTCCCAGGGAGGTTTAACAACCGGTCACTCTTCCCAAGGAACTCTGGGAAGCCTCATCCCATGAGGAGAGCAGCGCTTTAATGGTATGGCGCAGATGGTGCCTCGGGTTGGAAGCCTTTCAGGGAGAGAAATGTTTTAAGTAGGAAATGCTTCTTTTGCTTTCCAGCGACAGGCTCCAAGGCCGCTCCAGCAACCTGTAACCACAAGGTGCCCATTCGAAGCTCATACTGTTCCATCCGCAGCGAGGACACTTAGTTTTACACAGAAAAGGAAGAAGCTTACAGTTTCAGATCCTAAGGCAGGAATGCAAAAAACCTGTGACCCTCCAGTTTCCATCAGCCCTAGCCAGCATGCCCAATGGCCAGGAACGATGGGAGTTGGGGAGTCCAACAACATCTGGAGGGCCACAGGGATCCCCACCCAGTGTGGTGTAGTGGTTAAGAGCGGTAGTCTTGTAATCTGGGGAAGCGGGTTCGCGTCTCCGCTCCTCCACATGCAGCTGCTGGGTGACCTTGGGCTAGTCACACTTCTTTGAAGTCTCTCAGCCCCACTCACCTCACAGAGTGTTTGTTGTGGGGGAGGAAGGGAAAGGAGAATGTTAGCCGCTTTGAGACTCCTTAAAGGGAGTGAAAGGCGGGATATCAAATCCAAACTCCTCCTCTTCTTCTTCTTCTTCTTCTTCTTCTTCTTCTTGGCTTTAAATCTTTTTGTAGCACTACATATTTATAGAAAGGATGCTCATGTTGATTGTAGCTTGCAACGTAGCTTCCTTAAAATGAAAAAAAAAAAGAGGCGGCAACCCAAATGCCTCTATAGATTTCATTCCTCAGAGTGTGAGTGCCAGAAGTCAGAAGCACTTCTTAGCATCTTCTGTATAGGAAGAGAGGCTGATCTGACAAGTAGCAGCCATCAAATTGCACCTGCGGTCAGATTTATTATATACTGGGACACATTTCTGGATAAATCCTATGTTTCTGTTTGACCCTCTCTTTAAACCTCACTTTGAATCTGACTCTCCCATAATTGCAGCTCATCGCTTTATCACCGTAATTGAACTGTCCTCTGTCACCTTTCCCTCTCCTCTACATCACCTACTGTGATGTAACCACTTATCTGTCTGGTGTTTGAAGGCAAAGTGAAGGAGGTTTTTCTTAGCCTGAAGGGTCTTGATACAGGTGAATGATTAGTTGCTAGGTGAGCAACTTGGTTCCAAACACAGAGCTGCCAGTTATCAAAAGTATCACATCCTTTATCTCCCTGGGCTTAATCCAATTGGCAGCGAAGATGTCCGAGACCAAAGGATGACACACTTTCTCAATTGGTTTTTATCGCCCGGGCCCACGTTGGGACGCTCTCGCTCTGTACCACTTCAAAGAACGGAAGGAAATCCTCTCAAAAGGATTGAGCTACATTGGTAGCCATATGCTGCTCTGTTCTGGTTAGGTTGAAAGGCTTTGAGGTGCTGGACTAGGTCCAAGCTAGGGCTGGAAGACATGTAGTCCTCCATATACTGTTGGACTCCAGATCTTCTCAGACCTAGCCAGTGGTCATGGATAATGGGAACTGTAGTCCAACAACATCTGGAGGGCCACGGGTTCTTCAACCCATCTTCTCAGGCTGGACCATGATCATATTTAAGGCCAGACAGAACTGAGAGCCTGGATTGTTTTGAATAATCACCAGGCTGAAGGATGGAGCATTTGACAGACAACCTTCTCTTTCTCCTTTCCTCCCAACAGGTGAGAAGGGTCAGGGACCAGCAATCAGATTCCTCTTCAGCAGCTGGAGACAAGAACTTCAAACCCAAAGTAGAAGGCACGCAAGGGGAGCTCCAGGAGCGCTGCTTTGAGTGGTTCTTGGATTTAGGTGATAGACCATTGCCTGCCCTGGGTGGAGTTGTACTCCGTTTGAAGGAGCAGGCACATAGTTTGGAGCAGTGTTTCCCAAACTTGGATGTTCAGCTGTTTTGGGGCTACAACTCCCATCATCCTTAGCTAGCAGGACCCATAGTCCAAACACCGGTTTGGAGGTACTCCTTGAACTACCATTGTCACTTGAGCTACAGGTAGCATCTGATTAGGAGGGCCTTTGGCTGTGGCTTTTTTCTGGATAGGGATAACCTGACCAAAGTGGCTCACATGTTGGTAACTTCAAGACTAGATTACTGCTGCATGTGGGGCTGCCCTTGGAAGCTGCAGCTATTGCAGAATGCTGCAGCTGGACTCATGTAAGGAATTGATTACCACCAACACATGGCACCAGTGTTAGAAGAACTGCACTGGGTTCCCATCTGCTGCTGGACCCAGGTTCAAGGCCCAGTGTACAAAGCCCTGAATAACTGAGGCCCAGCATAACTTAACCGTACCCTGTATGTTCCAAGTCAATCACCAAGATCAATTGGGAGAGCGCTATCAGTGGTCCCCTATGGACCAGAAGCATGACTCATGTCTTCAGTGTTGTGGGCCCAATTCTGTGGAACTTCCTCCCACTAGAAGTCAGGTAGGCACCATCCCTGCTGAGTTCTAGGTGCCTGGTTAAAGCCATGTTATTTCAGGAGGCCTTTGCGTCATAAATGCTTCTCTGGTGTTCTTTGCTTAAACTTATGAGATTTCAAATGTCTAGTTTAAACTTTGCACAATGTATTTTTTTATATATATAATTGTAAGGTACTTTGAAACCTAGATGGTGAAAAGAGGGGTAGTGGGTCAGTCGCCCTCCAATCATACGATGTGGCACTTCTGTCCTTGGGCTCAGCAGACTCCACTGAAGACCCAATGAGACGAGATGCTCTCCCGTTCCACCACAGCATGAGACTAGTGGAGAGAGATGGGCCCCTTTATTCAAAGCAGCACATTCCAATGTGGCAATTAGAATGTAGTCATTGCTGCTACTTCTTCTTCTTTGGCAATCACTCGTAGCAAAGTAAGACTGTCTTCCATAAACACGGTTTTAACAATGAGTCCATAAGTGACTGTGGAAGCCAATTCTGGATCCACACGTCCTTCCACAGTGGGGACATAGATTTCCAGGTGGGAGTTGATCATGGTGAGGGTTTGCCAAGCGTGCCTTCCTCTCAGTGCATTTCTCCCTTGCGTTCCGAGTTTGAATGTCATAGAATCATAGAATCATAGAGTTGGAAGAGACCACAAGGGCCATCGAGTCCAACCCCCTGCCATGTCTTCAAAGCGCATGACACCTTTGGCAAAGACTGTTCTCCAACTGCAGCACTCGCAGGCCAGTGTTTCCCAGTTGTCAGTGTTTATTCTACATTTTTAAAGATTTGCCTTGAGAAAGTCTTTGAACCTCTTTTGTTGACCACCAACATTACACTTACCATTTTTAAGTTCAGAATAGAGTAGTTGCTTTGGAAGATGATAATTAGGCATCCGCATAACATGATCAATCCAACGAAGTTGATGTTGAAGAATCATTGCTTTGACACTAGTGATCTTTGCTTCTACTGTTGCTGCTACTATATAAGGCTAAGACTCTGGTCCCTGCTTAAGCAACATTGGTGCTCTGTAGTCACAGCGTACAGCATGACCCCTTATTTTGCCTCAGACGACCCTGTGTCTGGCCTGAATCCAGACTGAGTTCTGCCTCACTACAAAACAGAAGAAGAAGAAGAAGAAGAAGAAGAAGAAGAAAAAGAAGAAGAAGAAGAAGAGGAAGAAGAAGAAGAAGAAGAATACAGTATTCTGAGATTGCTGTGGGATGGGCAGTTCTGCAGCTCAGGGATAAATTGGTTGAGTAAGCTTGTGATTGTTGTAGTCAGTAGCTAACACGTTTCTGATGCTGGTGGTGAGACCATTCTGAAGGACTGTTGGTATTACAACCCATCCCATGTTCTTAGAATGGAGGGAGGGGCATAGCAGGCTAGAGCTTAATATTTCTACTGCTGGGATTTTTTTTTAAAAAAACTAGTTTCCTGACAGAAACGACATAAGCTCACAGAACATTACAATTTGGCACAGGGGAGAGTCTGTGATCATCAGAAGTTGTGACAACACAGGCACTGTCCAATAGGGACCTACAGTGCTCACACAACCAAGTTCCATAGAGAACTCTCAATCGTGAATAGCTTTGCTTGCTGGGAGAAGAGAAAAAATGTTTGTCCTGTGACAAAGTACAGAATTTCGAATCTCAAGGAAATGTAACACATCAAAGGGAAGCATCTGAACCCCTTTGCAGTGTATGAGCCAGAGCTGACCATTGATTGAACTATAAAACAGTTGTGTGGAAAGGCTCTGAAAATCTGATCAGGGTTTACATGGGAGCGTGTAATGACTTCAGAGGAAACATGCACAGGACTGGGCTGCATCTCTTAAAAATTCTGCTTAGATGGCTGATTTCTAAAGAGCATGAGAATGTGCTCTGTTGTGAATTCTTCTGCAAAGCTCTTATTACCGACCTCAAGATGGCACTGCTGCCGAACTGCTGCACATTCCACCAGAACAGTTACATAATCTTGTTTATACAGCGAAGGGGTCATTTGAAAGCTAAGATCACACAATGTTAATTTGGCCAGTGACTTTCAACTTCTTCTTCTTCCTCCCCCACACCTCCCTTTTTGGCAAAATGCCTCTTTTATGTCTAGATGGAGACTTCTAAAGGAAATGTTTGCGTGTGGATGTGCTGCCAGGGAAGCCTTACAGTCAGGGAGCGCTAGCTGAAAAATAGCTGGGATTAAAAGTTTGGACCAGTCTCAAATTATGCCTCTCTTGGAATTTGTTGTTTTTACTTTCCTGTTCTAGAAGACAATGATACAGGAACAGTTGGCCTCGGCTATGGTGTTTTGTCAGTCGGGGATTCTTGGCCCAGAACTAACCCGTGGATTTTTCCATTCCACTCTCTCCCTGCACCGCTGCACTCATCTCATGGGAGTGCAAATTAGGAGCACACTCCTCTCTGCTGGGAAGAAGTTGCAAGGGAGCAAGGATCACACCCAAGTGCCCTGGTGTGCGGCACAACAGCACAACATGTGCAAAAGTTACGGGTGGCGGAGGATTTGCCACATTATCAGCCCTGTTCTATTTATAAGCTCCGAATGTTTGTAAAGTTTATTTCTAGGAGAGGAACACTGGTCAGTTCAATAATGGATACATGGGCATTATACAGAAATGTGCTTCTTCAGGATATTATTGGGGCCTGGTGGGGGTTTCAGAGGGAAAGAGTATAATCCAGGACAGTGACAGATCAAGTCTAAAAGCAGCAGCCAAGAGTCTGGAGGGCCAGAGGTAAGCAATGCGATCCAAGACAGGCTGACATTCAGATTCCAGGCCAGGTAGGCAAAGATCGGAAGGTCTGAAAGCAGGCAACATGGCCCGGGGGCCGGATGCAGCCCAATTGCCTTCTCAATCCGGCCCACGGACAGTCCGGGAATCATCATGTTTTTACATGAGTAGAATGTGTGTTTTTATTTAAAATGCATCTCTGGGTTATTTGTGGGGCATAGGAATTTGTTCACTTTCCCCCCAAAATATAGTCTGGCCCACCACATGGTCTGAGGGACGGTGGACTGGCCCCCTGCTGAAAAAGGTTGCTGACCCCTAGGTGGTGCCATATGGCAGGCAGGCTAAAGGTTGACTGGGATCTGTTGGTGACTTGGGATTTCTGACTCTCAACCGTCTAACAAGAGCAACAGCAAATTCCCCTCATCACCCCCAGTTATGATAATGAAATGAAGACAGTTTGGAGGAGGAATCAGGAGCATATTTTCATGTGGAAGAAGTATGAGCTCCATTCAGTTCTGGTACTCCAAAATGACAACATGGTCACCTCCACACCATACATTTAATAGATACATACATGGCTTCCCCTAAAGGATCTGTCATTTGTTAAGGGTACTGGCAACTGTGGAGAGTAAACTTCGGTTTCCAAAAATCTTTGGGGGAAGCCATGTGCTTTAAGCGTATGGTGTGGGTCTGACCTAAATTCCAGGCCTTATTGATTCTAAGCGTACATCTTTTGCACCTGACTGTGATTGGTGGATCTGGGGGTTCCAGAGGCAGGGATAACCAATGAAGATCCCGCAAGCACAAAGTCTGCCCTCCCCAGCCACTTTCTCCACCTAGTGCTGCTCTTTTGGTGGTGCAGATATTAAGATCTCTGGGCTGGCTGCTATATTCAGTCTTGCTGGTGCTCTGCACATACAGCACATGTAGCGGGGTACTGTATTTCCTTTGTGTTATCAGATAAAGTATGTGCCTTTCCAACTCTCCTTTTGTATACCTCTCATTTGCTATATAATCTTTCCTTTTAAATGCATGGCATCTTTAAAAAAACATTTTTGCTCACTTCCAAGGCACCCTTGGGGATGTGGGTGGCGCTGTGGGTTAAACCACAGAGCCTAGGACATGCCGATCAGAAGGTCGGCGGTTCGAATCCCTGCAACGGGGTGAGCTCCTGTTGCTCGGTCCCTGCTCCTGCCAACCTAGCAGTTTGAAAGCACGTCAAAGTGCAAGTAGATAAATAGATACCGCTCCAGCAGGAAGGTAAACAGCGTTTCCGTGCGCTGCTCTGGTTCGCCAGAAGCGGCTTAGTCATGCTGGCCACATGACCCGGAAGCTGTCTGCGGACAAATGCCGGCTCCCTCGGCCAATAAAGCAAGATGAACGCCACAACCCCAGAGTCGGTCACAACTGGACCTGATGGTCAGGGGTCCCTTTACCTTTACCTTTAAGGCACCCTTGTTGCGCACCTATTTCCCCCTCTCCCTCTGTTTACTGGCAGAATGCTTTCCTTTCCTTTGTTTTAATAATCTCCATTTGATATTGAAAGAAGATGAGAAAAAAACAACCCAACAGGGTGTACAGTGTCAGAGACCTAAACAGAATATGCCTAGTTTGCACTGCTTTGTAATGGGTGCCAGAAGATACATGATGGCACAGAGGCATTCTCTCGTGTTCACATGTGCAATGTGATTATAAAGAATTCAGCATGGCAGGGAGGAGAAAGGCACAAATGTGTGAACTTGGGACTGATATACAGGGATATAATGCAGGAATGCCATTCTGAATCGAAATGACAGCATTTCTCTTTCTGAGTTCATGGGAGAGAATGAAGAGTGGGAGTAACGCTTTAACCTTCTGCAGAATGCATTCAGCTGCAGCATTAGAAGGAATCTGATTGATGCAAGTCTACTTAGAAGAAGGCTTGGCAGCAGCTCACAACAGCTGAAGTGTAGCAGATGGCTAGATCAGAAGATGTAAACAAAGGTTGATTAACCAAGCAATGTTCTCTGGTAGACGTCAAAAGTTGGGAGGATGGAAAATGTTTCTCCTGGAAACTATGCTGGACCTGTCTCCTGGTATTATTCCCACCCCCAGTCTAAGGATAAGGTCATAAGAACATAGGAAGCTGCCTCACACCAAGCAAGACCATTGGTCCATCTAACTCAGTATTGGTTGCACTAACTAGCCGTGACCCTTCAGGGTTTCATGCAGGGTTCTCTCTCAGCCCTATCTGGAGATGCCAGGGACTGAAAATGCACACAGAGAAGGTTTCCTACCATAGAGCTGTAGCCCCTATACCCATTCAACTCTGAAAGTTAAACTGCACCCCCATAAAACAACAATATTATCAACAGAAGTCTAGTGTCCAGGTCAAGGGAAGTAATAGTACCAATCTATTCTGCCTTGGTCAGACCATACCTGGAGTACTGTGTCCAATTCTGGGCACCACAGTATAAGAAGGATGTTGGCAAGCTGGAACGTGTGCAGAGGAGGGCAATCAAGATGACCAAGGGTCTGGAAACCAAGCTTTATGAGGAACAGTTGAGGGAGTTGGGTATGTTTAACCTGGAAAAGAGGAGACTGTGAGGAGATATGATAGTCCTCTAAAGGGTTGTCACTTGGTAGTTGGAGAAAGCTTGTTTTCTCCTGCTCCGGAGGGTAGGACTCGAACCAATGGCTTCAAGTTACAAGAAAGGAGATTTTGCTTAAACATCAGGAAGAACTTTCTGACAGTAAGAGCTGTTTGGCGGTGGAATGGTCTCCCTCAGGAGGTTGTGGACTCTCCTTCCTTGGAGGTTTCTAAGCAGAGGTTGGATGGCCATCTGTCATGGATGCTTTAGCTGAGATTCCTCCATTGCAGGGGGTTGGGCCAGATGACCTCTGGGATTCCTTCCTACTGTACAATTCAATATGTTCAAAACTTTCGTATTAGAAACACAAAGCAAGAACCTTCACCCTGGCATACTCTACCTCAGTATGCACAGGAAGCCTTTCGTGCAGGAAGAATTCAAACATTTATTCCCCAGCTGAGAGGTAGAAACGTTATAGTTCACCAGCAGCTCTAAAGCCCTAAATCAGGAGTGGGGAACCTTTCTCGGTCCAAAAGTAACATTCCTTCATGGGTAACTACAGTGGTACCTCTGGTTAAGAACTTAATTCGTTCTGGAGGTCCGTTCTTAACCTGAAACTGTTCTTAACCTGAAGCACCACTTTAGCTAATAGGGCCTCCCGCTGCTGCTGCGTTGCCAGAGCATGATTTCTGTTCTCATCCTGAAGCAAAGTTCTTAACCCGAGGTACTATTTCTGTGTTAGCAGAGTCTGTAACCTGAAGTGTCTGTAACCAGAGGTACCACTGTACTGGCTGCATGCCAATAGGTGGGTTGGGCCAAAGTCATATGTGGGTGGGAACAGAGCCATTCATGCACGCATATTTATCTGCACAGCCATCCCTCACCCACAAACTCTGATCAATCCACACCTACATGCCCGAATCACAAATGTTCGTCCCCATATTGGGGAAACCCTCTCTGCTCAGTGCTTACATTTAAAGATAATGATGGCGACCTGTCCTTCACCAGCAGGTCACATGACAGGTTACGCAACCATCTAAAATTCAACATTAGAAACAGCAAGAACAAACCACAGAAAGAGAGGAAGTCCTGAGAACATATCTCAGGTATCAAGGACCAGGACAAAGAGGTGCATCTTCAGCATATGCTGAAAGCTGTATAATGAAGGTATCAGACGCACCGCTCTGGGGAAGGAATTCCACAACCTAGGGGCTGCCGCAAAGAATGCCCTCCCTTGCCTGCTTCTTGGACTTTTGAGGGCAGTGGAACTACCAAGAGGGGTCCCTATGCTGATTTTAACACCCAAGAGGGTCTGTAGGAAAAGACGCAGTCTTTCAGATATTTGGGGCTTAAATCCTCTCCAAAAGAATCTTGGAAACTGTAGTGTATGTCCCCTTCTGGGCACATTCTTGTTCTGACAGGTCCTTTAGTTGGAAGTGTGATTTTAGGTTTGTTCTACTGCTGCTCGGTCTGTTCTATTACGGTTCCATTGATTTTAAAATGGTTCTAAAATTGCGCTTTAATAGCACAACACTCTGTGTTGTTGACGCTCAAGCTTTGGTATTCTTGAAATGTATGCAACAAAAGAATGAATCAATTTGAGTTGTGCAACTCAAATTGGGGGCACTAGACCCAAAATTTTGAAGCAATGTGGGCTAAATTCACTTGGGGGGCCCCTTAAGCTTCAGCAGTTTCATAGTCGATCCATCCCTGATTATTCCTTTGAGAAAGACAGATCGGAATTTGCAAAATAATCTGCCAGGGTTAAAAGTCACGTGTGTCATTTACCTGGGGCTTTCCAGTGGGGTGTTTGTTTTCCTTTCTTCTAAACACGTAGACTGTTCTGCTTCTCTTGAAATCAGTGGCGTAAAACTAAATGAAAAAGCTCACTAGACAAGCCGATATATGTGAACAAAGAGGGAGGAATGTTACCTAACATGACAGAATTATACAGATTGTCTAATCTCAGCAGGACAATGCAGTTAAAAGGCCTTCTTAGTTTGGACATGTGCTATCAACTCTGTTGGCTCCAGATTGCTCGGAAAGAAACAAACAGTTTATTTTGGAGCTAGGAAGCAAGCAAGTTAAGATCCGCACAGGGGCGTCTTACCCATAGAGGCTAGTGGCGCAGGGTGCTAAGGCACCAAGTTCTGGAGGGCACCAGGGAAGAGGCGGAGGCTGGATGCGGCACCTCCTGGCATCAGCTCGCCACCCTCGCCCGCCTCCGCCATGCTGTGCTGAAGCAGCGCCGCTCCTGGAGCCTCCATCTGCCATGGCCACCATGGCCCGAGGTGGCCAGCTGAGCCAGGAGGCACCGTGTCCTCCTCCACCTCTTTCCCGCCGGAGGAGCCACCCTCCAGCTGCTGCCCGCCTCCTCCAGCCCCACCATCCTCCCTAAAAAACTCTGGGAAAGGGGTGTGTGTGCCGGAGGGAGCTTTGCACCACGGCGCCAGATATGCTTAAGACGGCCCTGGATCTGCACAAGGGATGTCAGTTCAGCTGCTACTGCCATTAAAGGTAAGTTCAACCCCTGTGGTAAATAGAACTTTATGGTGATGGATTTTGGACTCTCAATGGTCTAACAAGAACATTCCCTTCCCCCACCTTATGCAACAGTGATGCAGAAAGTTTGAGGGAGGAACCAGGAGTGGGTTTTTGCATGGAAGGAGTGTGCACTTGGTTAAGTTCTGGTACTATTTAAATAAAACAAAAAACCAAGATCACCTCCATCCCATACACTTATAGTCCATGGCTTCCCCTAAAGAATCATGGGAGCTGTAGCTTGTTGATGGTGCTGGCAACTGTAGCTTTGTGAGGAGTAAACTTTGTTGTTTCCAGATTGCTTTGAAAAACAAACAGCTTACTTTGGAGTTGAGAACACAGATTCTGTTAAGTTGTGGGTGAACATATCAGATGACACAGCGATTCTTCAGACAGCTCTGGTTTATTCACAGGCCCAGAACAGAACTGAACTGAAGGGTTCAGCCAGCCTGCTTATATAGAGCTCAACTACAAAGCAACAGTAACAACTTTCTGTAACTATCCAATCAATGAACGTCACTTTCAATTCCTTATTTGCATATGCGGACCTGAGTGAAAACTATCTACAGTATCCCCCTGCTAGCCCAGGGTGAGAACTTCAGTACATAACAGATTCCTTATATGGAACTAAGGATGTTGTTTCCGTGTTTTCTTTTGAAAAGAATATTTTAAATGACCTTTTTTTAATCAACCGAAGTTCATGTTTATTATTTATAAATCATCACATTATAAAATTGCACCGGAGAACAGAGGAAATGGAAGTCCTGCATTTTACTGAGTGCAAGTAAAATATTCAAATAAAATGCAGAATCATTTGAACATATGAATATGTTTGTTTATTTACTGCATTTATGTACCATCTTTATCTTCCAAGGTTCTCAAGGTGGTTTACATGGTTCTCCTCTTCCCCATTTCATCCTCACAACACCCCTGTAAGGTAGATCAGACTAAGAGATGGTGACAAGGTCACCCAGTGAGCTTCATGGCTGAGTGGAAATTCGAATCCTGCTCTCCCAGGCCCAGCACTCTGACTGAAGTGTAGGTGGGTTCCCATGAAGCAAGAAACAGTGATAACAGCAATAACCTTTATTGAACTAATAGAACTCAACAACGGGGGCAAAGCAACTGCTCATTTACATTTCTGAAGGCCTGGGCCACTCTCACTCTCAACGTGATTGGCTGTCTAAACTCCCAAGCTGCGAATCCTAACTCAGAGTTTAAGGGCCAATGGCACAGGCCCAAATCCTGAAATGTTCTGTGACTGGAGATCATGTATTGAATCAGAATCCTTAGTCCAGACTCAAGCTCAGGCAAACACAGACCACTGAATACATAACATGAACCATTGTGCTACACTGGTGTAATGAATGGAGTGACCAGAAAGCATCTACCATTAAGCTTAAAGCAAAGCACTTATAGTAGATGGTTCGCCAGTACAGTCAGTGGCAACTGACCGGACACATTTATGTTGAATGTTGTAAGATGCAATAGCAAGCTATTAAGTTCTATAGGCAACATATTCATCTCAGTGGGATAGCAGGATATAAATCTTAACAAAACCTTATATCAGTGACTACCAATACTAGTCAATACAGTGGTACCTCGGGTTACATACACTTCAGGTTACATACTCCGCTAACCCAGAAATAGTGCTTCAGGTTAAGAAATTTGCTTTCAGTTGAGAACAGAAATCGTGCTCTGGCGGCGCAGCAGCAGCAGGAGGCCCCATTAGCTAAAGTGGTGCTTCAGATTAAGAACAGTTTCAGGTTAAGTACGGACCTCCGGAATGAATTAAGTACTTAACCCGAGAGCTATTCTCTCCCCCAACTGCCTCAGTACACTAGTTGCTGGAAAGCACAGCAGTGGAGAGTGGTCTTGTAATTGGGTTCAGATTGTGGATTTCCCACAAGCATCTGGTTGGCCACTGTGAGGACAGGATGCTGAACTAGATGGACCATTGGCCTGATCCAGAAGGCTCGTATTAGGTTCTTAAACTTAGAAACAGCTCTAACACTATACATAGAAATCTCGTTCTACGCGTATCATATAATGTGTAGTACAGGGGTCAGCAAACTTTTTCAGCAGGGAGCCGGTCCACTGTCCCTCAGACCTTGTGGGGGGGCTGGACTATTTTTTTGGGGGGGGGAATGAACAAATTCCTATGCCCCACAAATAACCCAGAGATGCATTTTAAATAAAAGCACACATTCTACTCATGTAAAAACACACTGATTCCCAGACCGTCCATGGGCCGGATTTATAAGGCGATTGGGCCAGATCTGGCCCCCGGGCCTTAGTTTGCCTACCCATAGTGTACTATATCACCTGACCTTTTGAATTCAACTCCCCCACCCCCATTAAACATTAGACAGGCATTATATCCGTTGTCGTTTTAGCACCTACCTTCCTCCAGGGGCAAAACTAGGCTTTATTTTCCCCAGGTCAAAGACCCAGTTTGGCACACACACACCCCAAAGCGCATTTGTGTATACACACACTCAGTGGCACCCCTCTAGAGGCATCACCCAGGACAAAAAGCCCCCACATTCCTCATTCAACAAGACTTTTAAGCTGAGATATATCCTAGTCTACATCTGTGTTAGAATTGCTTTTCGATGTCCTGGGCACATCTGGGAAGAGGGGCGGGATATAATTTTAATAATAAATACCAAAAAATAAGAAATCCTTCTATGATACTTCATAAAATATGTATTAAGATTAACTGCAGTTCTCACTCAGGGCCACCAGTATGCAAATGAAGGATTGAGAACTGCCGCTCACTGATTGGTTAGTTAGTTGGAAGTTGTTACTGTTACAAGTTACTTAGTACTATATAAAGCAACTAGCTAGGCTGCAGTCAGTCTGACTCCAGGAGCAGTTCTAACTGCTGTAATAAAGAGCTGTGAATCTAACAGAGCTGTGTTCTTTGTCCATCTTTCCCACTATTTAACAAAATACTATTATGATGATCTTCCCATAAGCAACTTTAAGGGCTTTCCAGGTCAAAAAGCATCAGCAAATATATACATAAACGGTGGAATTGTTGGAAATTTAAAATGTAGGATGTGGCAGGGCTGTTCTCCCTTCTCCACCCCATATTTAAACTGTTACTTGCTTGCATGAGCTCAGAGCGACGGCAAGAATGCCGGTAGTTCTTTCGATACATTCTCTGGGCTGTGTTGTAGCATGTCGATATCAGCGAATGCGTCACTTGCTCACGCTGGATAATTATGAGAGCAATCCTATTCTCCAATTACACTGAAGAGAGAGATTCTGCCACGACATCAGAAGAATGGCCCCTCAGTCCAGGAGGAAAAAAACACCAAATATGCTGAATCTAAAGAAAGAGTAAAGGAATGAAGAGCAACTGGGATTCAGAAGATTATAGGCTCCAACCTATATTACCGGATGGGAGAATGTTTTAAACCATTTTAGATGTTAAATAAATAAATAAGATTGTCCAATAGCACCTTATAGACCAACCAAGTTTGTTCTGGTATAAGCTTTCGTGTGCATGTGCTTCAGATACCATGAAAGCTTATACCAGAACAAACTTAGTTGGTCCATAAGGTGCTACCGGACAATTTTTTATTTTTATTTCAACTGCGTCAGACCAACACTGCTGCCTACCTGAATTTATATGCTTTAAACTGTTTTAGATGTTTTAAACTGTTTTAAAAATGCTTTTGCATAAAGTTATTTTGCTGTGGGTATTTTCACTGCCTTGGGCCTCTTCGGGAGGAAAGGTGGGATACAAATTCAATAAATAAATCTCCCAATCAATTCTCTTGTACTGCCCAAGACCCTGAGCTCTATAACTGTGAAGACTTTTAACAGCTCACTTTCACAGGCTTTCCCCCTCATCGGTCCCTTCCATCTGATTTCCACATTAATCTGAGTATTAATAATCAAATTCCTGAAACATTCCTCCTCATCTCTCAATATCAACAGCCTGGGGACTCGTGCAGGAGAGACCAGATCACTTGCTATTTTAGAATCTTTAGAATCTGGTGCATTTGTAAGACACTCTCTTCTCCAGACAATGGTCCAGTACAATCTGACAGTATACTTTATGCAATCCCTTATGGTGTGGTCACGCTCTTTATTCAAAGAGTCAGAAAGTTAGCATGGGAGTACTCTGAGCTTCAGCCAACTGTTAACAACCCAACCCTATTAGCACTTACTGAGAAATAGGTACTACTGCATTCAGTGGGGTTGACCTTAGTGGAGCTTTCTTTCAAGTTAGACATGGGTCAGATTATGCTGTGTGAATTTCCATTCCATTTTGCACCAGCTTCAGCTTCCACACAACCTCAAGGGCAGCACCATGTAGATTGCATTGGGGTAATCCAACCAGGTTACCATCTTGTGGCCAGCGGTTGTCAGTCACACCTCTATTATATTCCAAATGGTAAGAACTAATTGAGGAGAAAACTAAAGGCTACCCTCAATCTTTTGTCATGTGCTAATATTTATCTGAAATGGGTTTTATTTTTTGGTTCACCGCTCAGTATATTTCCACAATCTGCACGCTGTACTTCAAAAAGTAATTTGAATTATGACTTCCTGTTGGACCCAAAATAGACTGGACCACCAAGGGGAGGTGTTATGAAATGACATAGTAAAAGCTATTCTCTGTTCCATTGCACTGTGCCCTGTTGTGTCCTTCATGCCAGTTATTGATCAGAAGTTCATTCAATGCAAAAAGCCTCTCTGTCAGCCTGAGCTTGGGATGTAATAATAAAGTAGGTCATTGATTAGCTGGAAGGTTAACATAGAACTCCTTCAATCAGATCCTGATGTACTGGTACATCTTGGGAGTGGGGAGAAGGAACAGATTTTAAAAAACACCAGTGATGTGGGGAAAGGAATCTACCCCCCCCCAAAAAAAAATGCTTTTTAAAAACAAGGCTCAGCAAAATAACTAGATAGCACAGGGTGAGTTTTCAAAGAAGAGCTGCTGGGTTGTTGTTGTTGTTGTTTGTTTTAAAGAGAGGCAGGAAAGCAATTTAAATAATTATTGCTGAATTGCACACTTGAGAATACTCTTCTCTCAGAACCAAGAACTCTGCAACCTTTCCATATGTATTGTTGCAAGACACCCCAATCTCCAGTATTCCAATAGGCACTGACCCAGAGTTCACTTCCTTTGGAATGAGGGATGGTGGAGACTGTGGTGCCTTTGTGATATATGATGGTTTATTTACACATATATACAACCTGAGACTGGGACGCGGGTGGCAATGTGGGTTAAACCACAGAGCCTAGGGCTTGCCGACCAGAAGGTCAGCGGTTCGGATCCCACAATGGAGTGAGCTCCCGTTGCTCGGTCCCTGCTCCTGCCAACCTTGCAGTTCGAAAGCATGTAAAAGTGCAAGTAGATAAATAGGTACCACTCCAGCGGGAAGGTAAACGCCATTTCCATGCGCTGCTCTGCTTCACCAGAAGCGGTTTAAGTCATGCTGGTCACATGACCCGGAAGCTGTACACTGGCTCCCTCGGCCAATAAAGCGAGATGAGCGCTGCAACCCAGAGTCGGTCACAACTGGACCTAATGGTCAGGGGTCCCTTTACCTTTTTACAACCTGAGACTATGATGGAGGGCTTCACAGCATTAACATCCCAATGGGGTCTTGCTTCTCCCATAGGCACAGCCTTGGATTCCAGCAGAAATCAGACGTCCTTCTGTCTCCCAGCTGCCCAGCCTGCAGCCTTGCTCCTAGTGTCTAGCGGTTCTCAACCTGTGGGTCCCCAGATGTTGTTGGAGTACAGCTCCCATCACCCCTGAGCCCTGGCCTTGCTAGCTAGGTGTGATGGGAGTTGTAGTTCAACATCTGGAGACCCACAGGTTGAGAAAGGCTAGCTCATATAATTCAACTCTCCACTCTGATCTTTGTCTTTCTAACTACCAGCGAGTGGAGGAAGGGGGGCCCATCCATTTGCTGTCTGGCACAAGAGCTGCTTCCCTTGTTACCTTCACGGCCCATATTTAGAGGGCCATTACTTCACCAGGAAGGTAGCCTAGCTATTCCAGGAATTGAATCAGTGCTGGATCCAGGAATTTGAAAGGGACTCAAGCATGTAGCCTACTGCATCCCAAACTCATAAAATTATGTTGGCTTGGTTGCCCACTGAATCCAATGAAGAAAGAGCTGTAGCCACCATTGTAGAGAGTACTGAAAGAACCAGGTTCAATCCTTGGCTGGGGAAGACACGTGTTTGAAATCTTGTAAACCAGGGGTTGGCAAGGTTTACCTCGCCTGGGCTGGTTCACTCTAGTGGAGATTCCTCTGTGGGCCAAACCGTGTGCGTGCGTGAGTGCCCGCAATTTCCGGCGTCTGCACAGACGCAATTTTCGGCATCTGCACATGCGCAGATGCAATTTCTGGTGCTGCGGAAGTGAGTCCCCGTGCCGCCCTGTGCCACTTCAGCGCAGTGCGTGGGGGACTCGTCGAGCAGGCAGCTCGGTTTGGGGGCAGCTCGTGAGCCAGTTAAACGACCCCTGTGGGCTGCTTATGGCCCATGGGCCTTAGGTTGCTGACCCCTGTTGTAAACCAACAGCCAGGCATTGTAGACAATATCAAACCAGATGGACCAGTGGTCCGACTTTGTATAATGCTGCTTCCTATGTTCCTACAATAGCATTGCAACTCTCTATGGATTAATGAAATGCCCAGACCATTTTGAAAATCTCCTACAAATAGTTCTACTGCATTAGTGTGATTGTTTATTGCATTTATATACCACCTTTCTGACAAGGTGCCCAATGCGGTTTACAGTTTTAAAATATTCCCCTCTCTCTGTGTGTGTTCTATGGCAGGAGGGGAGAGGAGCAGACCCTGATGCTGACTTTAAGAGGCATTCTGAATAACGGTGCGGCTACTAATATCCAGTGTTACTATGAGCACTACTCATTACAGCAATAGCCTTTTCCCTTGACAAAACAGCACTCCCTGGCCTTCTCTGTTCATTTGGCTGGTCCTTCTCCAAGGTACACTCACTGCACTAGTATTTTTTTGTATATTTATTATAAATATTTTTGCATCACCTTTCAACTGAATTTCCAGGACAGCAGGCATAAAGAGAAATACAACAAGCAGTTAAACAACAAAGGAAATAAAATTAATGCAACATATTTGAATCTGTTACATATAGATATTCCAACTTTCTTCCAAGGAACACAGTCCAATGAAAACAGAAACCGGTTAAAACTATAAAATCAGAATTCAGTTTAAATGTCTATTGGAATTTTTAAAAAAGTATTCAGTAGGTGCCAAAAGTTTGCCGGCAGACTTGCATGATCTCAACCAGAAGGGAGTTCCACAACACTGAGCCCCCAAGGTAGAATCTGTACTGGTGAATACAAGCAAAAATGATACCACACATTGAAATAATTTTAGACTAAGGCTGTGTACACACCATACATTTAAAGGACTGCTGTCTAGTTCTAAAAGCAACAGAAACCCCTGCCACCTCCAACCGTTTACACATATTGCATTTTATACTCTGAAAGGCAGTATATACACAGATGGTGCAGCATGCATACATAAACCATTCCATGTGGCTAATTAACACAGTCATATTTGACAATGGACGGTATATATTGAACTCTGGCTACTGAACACAGAGGAAAGTTTGGATAGGAGGCTGTTTTGCCTCTACTCGGAAAGATGCTTTTCTGGAATTTGGATTAAGAGAATCTGTGTGTTTCAAATTATATGCACATTCACCTGCAATTCGTACAATGTTCAAGCTGGCCAATTATTGCAGTTAGAATACCTTAAAAAAATTGCTACATAAAGCTTACATCGTGTATTTGAATTTCAGTAAAAAATAACAATATGTTCAATGATTTGCTTACAAACATTATTAGATGTTTTCCAACCAGCTTTTCCTCAGTCCCCATTCTTTCTGTTTTGTTGTTGTTCTTTTGTTACTGTGAGTGGGGGGGGGGGGAGATTTATCTTTGCAGTGTTAGTAGCTGATAGATCTCCTCCTGGATTACAGATTACGTCTGCTTTGTGCTCAAGTCAATGATCTGTGAAATACATCTTGACAAAATAACATCAGTAACTGCAGAAAGATACTGGAGCTGACAACACTTTCACATTATTATCTCACCTTTTACCTTTGGTTTTTGAGCTCTGGAAATGTTCAGTTGATGCACACGTGTCTTT
Organism: Podarcis filfolensis; assembly: GCF_964270895.1. Taxonomy (NCBI): domain Eukaryota; kingdom Metazoa; phylum Chordata; class Lepidosauria; order Squamata; family Lacertidae; genus Podarcis; species Podarcis filfolensis. The sequence goes on from NC_139606.1 coordinate 101,091,265, forward strand.
CTTGCATGTGTCAAGTGGATTCCATGCTCGCTTCACTAATAGCAGCAGTAAATGCAGTAGTTTTACAGCACAATGTTCTCGGCTGGGCTCTTCCTCTTGTTTTTGCCCACTCAAAGACTATTTTCCAGGATTTTTTTTGTCCTCTGATAGTAAAATGTGTTGCCTCTGTATTTTTTCAATTGTTTATTTATCACCACTATGAAACCAATGTATAGAGCGGTGCCAAAACTTTAGCCTTGTACCATTTTGTTGCATTTATATCCCAACTTTTCTCCAAGGTGGTGTAAATGGTTATTCTCCTCTACCAGTGCTCAGCATCAACTTCAAGACTCTATGGTTGTTTTTAAAAAAAGGTTATTTATTTATTTGGTATATTTATATCCTGCCTTGCATTACCAAAGCCAAATTGGATTCCCAGGTGTCTCCAGTTTAGGCACTGGCTAGACCCAAACCTGCTTTTTTTCACGAGGAGTCTATATTGTGTACCATCAGACTATGCCATGGGGCTATTTATTTTATCTCCTTTCTTTCCCTAGACAACTTGGTAAAGGAAAGCTACATAAATACAATTTGGGAATGCAGCAAGGCAAAGTTTAAGACCAGGGCTGGCTCCAGGTTTGAGGAGAGCCTCTACAAATTGCCATCTAGTGGGGATCCCTTTTGTTGATGCCCCACTGACATAAGAAGACCCCCATTGCTGGTGAGATTATCTAGTTGTGGTGGGCAGAAGGACAGCAAACACATGGCAACTGGGCTGGGGGAACAACTATATATATTTCCCACAGTGCCCCTGATGTTATGTCACTACAGCAGCAGTGGGGAACGTGCAGCTGTCCATGTTGTTAGTTTCCCATCAACCCCTGACCAAAGGTCAGGAATGATGGGAGTTGCCCTGCAGTAATGTGTGAAATTAAAAAGGGTGGCATCCCCAGACCTGCTGCTTGCCACTCTGTGGGTCTAGAATTATAGAGTGGGAATCAATGCCACACTCTTCCAATTATTCTGTCTGTGCAAGCATGCACCTTGCCAGATAGGACTAACATACATCTCCTTCCCCCAGTGCTGTTTTGTGGGTTCTCCTGACCCACCACCCCAAGCCAGTTTCAGGGGGTGCAGGGGCATGTGGGGAAGAAGGGAGAAAACCCTGAGCAATGACTTCCACTGATGGCGCTGGTTAGGTGAATCCTGCCTGTTATGTACTGAAGTTCTCACCCTGGGCCAGCAGGGGGAATACTGTAGATAGTTTTCACTCAGGTCCACATATGCAAATAAGGAATTGAAAGTGACGTTCAGTGATTGGATAGTTACAGAAAGTTGTTACTGTTGCTTTGTAGTTGAGCTCTATATAAGCAGGTTGGCTGAACCCTTCAGTTCTGTTCTGTTCTGGCCTGTGAATAAACAAGAGCTGTTTGAAGAATCGCTGTGTCGTCTGATATGTTCACCCACAACTTAACACTGCCCATAACTTTTAATAATCACATCAAATTTAGTAAAAAATAATAGCAAGATTAAAAACATTTTAAAAATAGGTATCGTTAGTGGGACCTGGCAGAGTTCTAAGTCCCTGACAGTAGCCTAAAGACACTGTGTTGTGATGCTGGGGATAGTTCTGAACACTTTTATTCCTTTTTTTAACTCAGTGGGATTTACATATTTCAGGGGAGGGTGAGATCCATGCATAGGGTTTGGGGCTTGCCATAATAATGTCACAGATTATACCTCCTCTACTATTGGGACCTTTCTCCTTCCACCCTTCTTCCTTTGTACCAGATGTGTTATTTGCCAACTAAGGCCAAATTCATGTCATGAATCTGACAAAAGTGGGCTCCAGCACACTGATAACAAAGTGTTTTGGTCGCTAGTATATGGAGGTCTGAAAGCTGGTGACCAATCAAATGTCCCATCAATTGCAGAATCTAAATAGTCTCAGTATTTCATTTCTATATTTAACGATCTACATAGTAAATTGAATAGAAAGGAGACCAACAATAACAAACTAGATAAACTAAAGGAGTGGCCAGGGGTGAAAGAGGAGGAAATTAGAGAGATAATTAATAGTTTAAAACTAAAACTGGGCAAGTTGCCAGGGCCGGATGGTTTACCAATATATTTTTATTTAAGACATTCATAGATTCGTGGGCAGAACCCCTAGCTCAACTATTTACTCTTATCGGTAAATATGGAATCATCCCTGAAATATGACTTAGATCAGTAAGTATTCCAATCTTTGAAAAAGGTGATCCGGGTGAACCAAAGAACAAGAGACCGATAAGTCTACTGTCTGTGATAGGGGAATTCTATGCTAAGCACCTTTTACTTAAATTACTTACCTGGATGAAAAAATCTAAACTTACCAGGAAAAGAACAAATAGGTTTTTCCAAAGGCTGCCCTATCTTAGACCATTGTCTCATACTTACACATTTGGTTGAAAAATATAGACTTCAAAACCAATCCAATATTTTTGAAGCTTTCGTAGATTTTTGTGGTGCCTTTGATTCAGTTGATCTTGTGATATTGTGGAAGAAGCTTGTAGAGTTAGGAATCAATCCACGCTTGCTAATCTTAATACAGAAATTATATTCCTTTAACATCTGCCCAATCAAACCCAGTGCCAAAGTTCACTTCTCTTCCGACATCCCTAATATGAAAGGTGTATAACAAGGGTGCATTATTGCCCCTTTTCTTTTTAATTTATTTTTATCAGATCTTCCAGAGCATATTCAAAAAATAGAATCACATGCCCCCAAAATCAATCAAAACCCGGTCCCACTGTTACTGTATGTGGATGATGTAGTCTTATTATCACTGACGAGGATAGGACTGAAACGTCTTTTACTCTCCCTGGTTTCCTATTGTGAAACCAATAAACTCTCAATGAATTATGAGAAGATAAAAAACCTGGTCTTCTCTAATTCCTGGAAATTAGAGAAATGGAAAACAAGAGGACAAGAAATCCAGCAAGTAAAGATCCAGATATCTTGGAATTTTATTCCAGAGCAACTCAAGTTGGTCAAACCATCGCACAAGTGCTATAAAACAGGCAAAGTGTACCTCCTCAGCAGTAGCTTGTTTTATTTTTAGGAAGGTAACCAATTTATAGCAGCTGCTATTCAAATTTTTCAAGCTAAAGTGTCGTCCCAGTTACCTTTTAGGATCCCAATATGGATACAAGCATATAATAGTGATTTAGATAAGATACTCAAGTTTCTTGAGACATATCCTGGGGCTCCCAAGTTCAATCAAGTATCAGATGATGTGTGTAGAACTAGGTATACACATGATGGAATATTGGGTGTGGGCAAGCACTAAAAAATACCTGTTGCGTTGCCATTTCCGTTGCCAACCTTCAAATCTGCTTTCTGACTTAAGGACTCTTATAAATCCAGATGGTTCCAACTCTTATATATCAAATTTAGATCTATTGGTATTGACTTGGAATTCTTGCATAATTCAAGTGAGCAATATATTTATCATAATATTCAAATCATATTAAGGGACACCGAAAAACAAAACATCGAATCAGCTGTAAATAAAATTTGCTCCCCCAAGCTTTATGGTTTAAATCCAACAGGGTCATTATATTTCAAAATTAATAATTCCAGTCTAATGCAGGGCCTTTACGTTAGCCCGACTGAACGTTTCCCCCTCAGCTTTGGTCAAGGGCAGATATTTAAACATCCCCAGAAACGATAGACATTGTGGATGTTTTCTGAACGTGCTGGATACAGTAGAACATATTCTTTTCTACTGTCCATTATACAACCAGCTATGCAAAACATGTGCTATCCCCTTTTCTGGGTAGTCTAACATCATGGCACAATGAAAATATCACGATTCCTATTTGTCTGACATGAACCTGGAAGTAACTGCAAGGGTGGCTGAGTTTTTATCAATAGAATCTCTTAAGAGATCCTCGTTATTACATATTTTTACATGGCAGTTTATTTGTATATATTCTAAAATGTTATATATGGACGTTTTATGGCCTATATTTGTAATGTCTAATAAAGGTTTGGCAAAGTAAGTTCTGTAAGTAGATGTAAGGGCTGCCCTACACCTGGATTTTCTGTCTGTGGGGAATTTCCAAAACGTGGTGCTTTCTCCTGGATCTAAGGCAAGCCAATAGAAAAATCGTGTTTTCCAGCTCAACAATTTTTGTAGTTTCCTTAAAAAAAAAAAAAGGTCATCTTCGAAAAAAGAGGAATCCTATGGCAATCCTAGATCAGGGCCGACCCGCCCATGAGGCAAGGTAAGGCAGTGGCCTTGGGCGGCAGGATCAATGGGCCCAGTGGACCCTAACATATAGTTTTATTCCTTTCTTGTTCCTGATGTAGATCTGCACTCACCCCTTCTTCCCGAGGGGAGGAGGGGGCGCCATTTTGCGGTTTGCTTTGCCTCAGGTGCCAAAATGCCTTGGGACGGCCGGCCTTTGTAGAGATGCTAAAGCATCTGGCCCAGTTGAAGGCTGACGTCCTGTCACTTCCTAGGCAGCAGTAAGCGTCCTTGTGAAGGGGCTGCAGTTACTACCTCCCAGGGGTTATGTATGTGTAAAGTTGCACTGTGAATCTGCGTGCCTTCGAAGGCGCCTCAAGTACAGACCAGCTCGGCTTCTCCTCAGCCTTTGCACAGCCTTTGCGCGTTCTTACCTAAAGGCCTTTTTAAACCTTTCCTATTGGTTGGCGATGATGTAATACGACAGAACATACGGGCATTTCTCTCTCTGTTCTCTCTCCCCCCCCCTCCGCCGTCCTTCCCGTTCCTGGTAAGTACTGGAGAGAAGGCCGCCCCAGCGCTCAGCCAATCACAGCGTAGAGGGTCTATTGTGGCCTTGGGGGGTGGAATAGGGAAGGGCTACTTGCTCGGTTGCTTTTCAAACACCGCCTTCGTTCTCATACCCCGCCCTCCTCCCCCCAATCGATGTGCAGGGATTCACGCCTGCGTCCTTGGCTATTTGAGAAGCTTATTATGAAGGACGCGGAAGCTGGCGAAGATAGGCAACTTTCGCAGCCAATAGTAAGAGGGCAACAATGGCGGTGGGGGGGAAATAGGAGGAAGTTAGCGTTTGGTAAGAGAAAGGAGCAGGGAGGGGCGGGAGAAGAAGTTAATTGGCACTTACTTCGACCAGTGACATTCCATACTGCATAGCCTATGTTTTTTTAAAAAAATATTGCGCATAGGTGAGGACGGCGAGCTTGGCAGACTTGATTGGCAACGGCAGCAGCCAATAGGTACAAAGCTGAGACAGAGGCGTACACCCAACGGGCATTTGTGGAAATAAGCTGGCGAGTAAGTGGCAAGCGAGCGAACCAATGGACGACCAAGAAGCGAGAACCTGACAGGCAGGAAACCCAATGGGGATGCGAGCCGAGGGCCGCGCATTGAATGACGGCCTCTGCGGCCAATGGCAGGGGGCTTCTCACCCTTCTCTTTTGCGTGTGCGTGCCGGCAGGACCGAATCCACTTTGAGGCGCTTGTGTGAAGGGAGGGGGCGCTCTTCCCCTCCCCCCGCCCGGTGCATTCTGACGTTGCGCGGCGGGGAGGGACGGCCCATTAGCGGCCGCTGGGACGGGGGCTCCCAACATGTCCGTGCTGCTGGCTGCGCTCGGACTGCCACAGCGGACGACCGCGAAGGGAGAGGCCGTTGCGTGAGGCGGAGGCGGGAGAGACGGCTGCTGCTGCTGCTCCTCGAGCTGTGGCCTAACCTCAACCTTAGTCGGGAGAGACGGAGGCCGCCTGCGCGCGCGGGCACGGGGGGGCTTCTAACCGAGCGGCGAGCTTGCGGCGCCAGGTACAGGCCCAGGCCGGTTCCGCCTGAGGGGAAGCGGGGGAGGGGAAGGGAGGGGAGAGGCTGGCGGCGAGGAGGAGGACGGGGCCTCGTCAGGCAGCAGGCCTCGAGCGCGGGTTGGCTGCGGGAGGAGGGCGGGAAGAGGGCGGCTTGGGCTCGGGCCTTCACTCGGGGGTTAGGCCTGCGCTGGCGTTACGGGCGGCATCGGCGGGGTCTTCTGCGTACTGCGTAGTTCGGAGCGGGAGGGGCGAGGCGAGGCGGCCGAGGAGGAATGGCTGGATTTGTGGCTGCGTTGTAAGACTACGGGTAAGAGGAGGGAGCGGGGAGAAGAGAAGGGGAGCGCGGAGGAGGAGATCCGGCGGTCGTTGGTCGGGGTGGCGGGATGGAAACGGGTGGCTGGGCGGGCGGCAGCGGGGAGGGGGAGAACCTCTTCGTCTCGCGTCTCATGGCAGATCGGGCTGAGTGGGAGGGGAGGGAGGAGCTGCCGCCGCTTCTGCTTCGGGCCTCGGTGTGGGATGTTCAATTTGGGATTGGGCGTGGAGTCGGGCTGTTGAAAAAGGAGAGAGGCCTGAGCTTGATAGGGGAGAGGTGGGGGGACGACGACGACGACGACGGTCTTCTCGCCATTGTCTGAGTTAACCCCGGGAAGGAGAGAGGCCTGCATTGACGGCGATCTCCCCATCCTACCCTCCCAAAAATCACTGTCTGTTTAAGGCCCCGTTATTTAGTTCCCGGCCACGATCCCAAAACACACTGCAATGGGGTGTTTTTTAGAATTCACTCCTCCTTCAGCCTGCTTAAAAAATAAATAAATAAAAATGTTGTTAGCACCCATGTCCAAACGCCTGAAAGTTTTGGACTTGCTGCAGACCGTTAAGATTAGCTGAAGTGGGCAGTTTTTCGTGTTAATGTGCTTTCTGCACAGTATGAGGCTAACCTTTTCTTTTGCGGAAAGGACCTGGCTTTTTGGGTTACCAGTGACATACGCTGGTTATAGTTTCCATCCTGACCATGTCAGATGTAGCAATGGGAAGTATCAGTGGGGGATACTTGTGCCTGTAGGTGACTGACCTGGGGTTAAAGTTCTGACTCTGCTTATGAAATTTGTTGGCTGATTTAGTCTTCATTATTTTCATATAAATAATAGTTACTTATGTGTTAAAAGTGAAAGCATAGTATAAGTATGTTTTAAGGAAGGCACTCTGTAGGCTTACATCATGTTCCGCTTATTTGAAGATAGGTCAAGTGAAAGGTGCAGGATTTTGGATTTGGGTCAGGGTTGAAAAACTAGTGTGGTGGATTGAAAATTAGGAGTTGGATTTAAATTATGCTCAGCTATGAGAATTGCTTAGGTTAAAGAATGTAGTCCAAACCTACAAGATTAGTAAAGGACTGGAGTATATTTAAAATGCCCTGAGACTGTGGGCTCTTTGGGGGCTGGGGAATTATCATTGCACTTGTATGCCTTTTTTAGCAGTAGAGGATGGAGGCATCAAGTATTGCAGACCTACATTAGTTGTATGAATGTTAAGATATTAGGTCAGGAATATGACCTGTGAATCTGTTTATTTGCTCTGTATAGAGAGGTGCATTTCGTACATGGAGCCATCTTAATGGAAGCTCTTGTAGAACAAACTAGGGAGTAAGCCAAAACACTTAGGTTTTTGTGCAAACATCCTTCATATCATTGTGAATGTAGGTCCAGTGCTGGATGACTAGAATCCTGTCCCCACAGGATAACATAACCTGGGTGAAGAGTGGGTAAAAAAATTGAATAAAGTATAATAGATGGGGACCTGCCACAGAAAGGATGAACTGAGTGCATTTGCCTGTTGGACCTTTTTAAACTCTTGGTGTAGGGTTGTTTTGGGTATCTGGCCATATGTAAAACCGTCAATGGCTATGAAGCATCTTTGTGGCTTGACCTACAATTAGATTGTGACAGGTAGCAAACACTTTTAGACAGTCACACGTGCCATGGCTTCTACTCAGAACTTGGGTGCATGCCCAGCTGTTAAGCACTCTTTTGCTCTTTACTGGAGGCCTACTTTGAGCAAGGTAGAGGACCAGCTTCCCCTTCCACTGGTATACTGCTAGCACAACCCATTACCCCATTGACTATCATTCAACACATTAGTTTTCCTTCTTGAGTGAACAGTGGAGGGGCCCTCTTGTACCACTCAGATTTGACCTCAGTGATCCTTTAGTTGCTAATTTCCTACTCTACTGGCTCCCTAAGGGTTAGGACAAGGTTCTAACATCATGCACTATTTGCTACATGAAGGAATGGCTGTGTAACTCACCACAGCTGACAAGTTTGTTTTAAGAGAATAGCCATGATCTACTTGGCCATGTTGAGCTTTATGTTCCACTGCTTATGTTTTTTAAGTCTGCGCAGGGCTGAATATATCATCAGTAGAGGATGCGCCTGGTTGCGTGGAGGCAATTTTTGGTTGACACACCTGATCAACCTAGTCTTAAAGTGGACAATAAACTGCAGTAGTAGTAGTAGTAGTAGTAGTAGTAGTAGTAGTAATAGACTGCTCTCTTATTGATCAGATAACGGTATGGGAAATATGTGTTAGCAGTTAACAGGTCACTATATGGAAATACGCATTTGGAAAGACAGGAAGTGCAATTTTCCATGGAACAGGAATATTTGGGAAAGGTTGCTAAAGAGGTGAAGACTAGCATTTAATTAAACAACTTGGCTTTAATGTTTTCAGACATTTTGATTAAGAATGTTTTCAGCTTAGCCATGGAAAGCCAGGCTCAAATCGCTGCTCATGTCTGGTGGCTTTTGCTAAATTATGGTTTATCAGCTACCTCCCCAGGGTTTTAAAAACAGTCACTAGCCAACATCTCCCACTTTGTAGATTGTATGGCTCCCTCCTTTGTGATTTGTCTCTGTGGTCATGGGCTGCAGGAAACAGGCCCATGGGTTAACACTGCTGGGGTAACTGCTGCTATTCCGGTATTCACCTTCAACTGAAATTGGGTAAGGGTAACAGGCTTAGGCAAAGTTATTTACCAAGCCTGCCTAATCCTTCCCCTTGCTGCCAGCTGTGTACGCCCCCTTCCTCAGTTGCCTGTTACTACTACTATAGATTTCTAGCTGTAAATGGATAGGAGAGGCTGTTCTACACAATCATGGTAGCACTGTTGTTTTTTGTTCTATTCTTTTCTATTCTGTGTACTCCTTCCATAATGGAAAGTTGAGAAATATAGGCAGACTAAGCTGCATAGCTTTTTCCACCTGGGCGGGGGGAGGGGGAGATCATTGCAATGGAAGTGAGAAGAAAATTCTAACAATTGTCCATTTATCTGATGCAGTTGATGTGCCCTAAACAAGCAGGTAACTGGGGATCTGTAGCTATATGTTTAGGCCTGAGTTATCCTAGTGCTGGTTCTTACCTGGGAAATCCTGAAAACTTAGGTCTTACACTGACTTTAAAACAGGGTCCAGGATTCATGTCTGTGTTCAGCTGAGCTTGTGCTTTTTTCACTTCAGCCTGGATAGCTCAGTGGGTTAGAGTGTACAATGGTACCTCCGGTTACAAACTTAATTCGTTCCGGAGGTCCGTTCTTAAGCCGAAACTGTTCTTAACATGCGGCATGCTTTCGTTAATGGAGCTCGTTACCCGAAGCATTCGTAAGGAGGATGATACATAACCCGTGGTTCCACTGGAGTGCTGATAATGCCACGGTTGCTGCATATTTGGGTTGGACTAGATGATCCTCAGGGTCCCTTCCAACTCTTTTGAATCCATGAACCATCCTGATAATATGTGTGAATATTATATAGATGCATGGATGTGGAGAAGAATAATGTGGCTACTCTCCAGCAATGGAAGTCAATTGCTGTGGAGTTCTGCCAAAGCCTAAGTACTATCTTGACCATTTTAGCGCTTATGAATGTTTTATCTTTTAAGCAGAGGGAAAATTGAAATGGCTCAGAAGCTTGGTTCCTTCCAACCCCTTCCATCCCTCAGCCTTGAACCCTAACATACATTTTCTCTCCTCCCAACCACTTCAAACCTTCTTTACTTAGTGACCAATGTTAAGGGTGAAGTTATTTTTAGCTCCATGTTTAATAAATTTTGTACTTCATCTGTATCCTTTAAAAGCATTGCCAATTTCTCAGAGCCTAAAGGCTAAGTATCAGTTTTAATTCAGTGTTGATTAATATTATTCATTGAAAGCTACTGAAAGTAGATGGCCCATTGTTCAGTCATCCTTCTTTAATCTATGCAGTCCTTGCCTGTTTTTTTGTGGTTGAAATTGAGATTGCAAGCTCCTTGGTGTAGAGACCTGTGCCTTGATTATATTACTCTATAAAGCACAATATGCTTTGGATTATAAATAATAGAAATACCTTCCAGTGTTTCAAAGAGGTTCAGGCTTTGGCAAGTCTCCATGTGAAATACCATATTTTTCGCCCTATAGGACGCACGGGCCCATAGGATGCATCTAGATTTTTTTGGGGGGGGAAATAAAGGGGAAAAAATTATTTTCCCCCCCCCAGGCGCGGGGCTGGGACGGGGGAAGCCCAAGCTTCCCCCCGACCCCAGCCCCCAGAACGGGACCCAGAGCCATGCCGAAGGCTTGTGGGGCTGGGGGAGGGGGAAGCCCTCCGCCAGCCTCCAAACCAGGTCGGGAGACAGCGGGATGGCACGCTGCCCCTCTCCCGCTGTCCCCCGAGTTTGCGGGGCTGGCGACAGGGAGGAGCAGGCTTCTCCCCCCTGCCAGCCTTCTAACAAAGTCGGGGGACAGCGGGATGGCGGCGTTCCGCCTCCGCGCTATCCCGTGAGCTTGTGGGGCTGGCGACGGGGCTCTCCTGAAGCCTGGAGAGCGAGAGGGGTCGGTGCGCACCGCAGGCTTCAGCGAAAGCCTGCATTCGCCCCATAGGACGCACACAGATTTCCCCTTCATTTTTGGAGGGGGAAAAGTGCGTCCTATAGGGCGAAAAATACGGTAAGTTGTGTAATGAATGCATGACATACAATACCTAGTAAATGTACCAGTTGAAATTTTTAGTGGACTAGTAAATACATTTGCATAAGTAGCTTAAATATAAAGTGGGCCAGAAATATGACAGATTCTGTGGTCCTTTGGCGATTTCAGTTGACCACTTGCAGTGTGATATCTATCCTCATGGCGAGGAAAGTGCTTTGTGGTTCTGTTATCCTGCTTTCCACATGTTAATAATGCTTGCATTACAGCTTGGCCAGATGCTAAACAAATTCAGTTTGCCATGTAGTTGCAACCATGATACAATAAATGGTAAATGAGAACACTGTGTGTAGTAGTTGGAGAGTAGAGGTGAACTTTGAATAAAATGTATGCTAAATATATTAATAGAAATTGGACAGTTGGGAAGGTAAGTAAAAAGTAAAAGCCTGTTCTTCTCATATTCATAAAGTTTTAGCCCGAATATTAAGAAGCATTTTCAAATATTGAGAAACTTGGCCACACATTGAAATTTGGCTACATATTAGGGAGCAACATGGTATGTACAGTATTTGACTTGAAATATGAGAAGGCAGCAATAATAAAATTATATGTATTTATAGCCATAGACCTAGCTTGCACATAATACTTAGCCATGATTTGTTTAACGAACCACTAGTTAACCACAAATTGTCAAACAAACCCGATTCTCCAAAGTCTGATTTGTTTTCTGCCTGCTATTGCCTCATGCCTTTGTAGGTTGGGGTGGCCATGGTTAAAGAAGGATGTTAGGTTCATGCATAACATAATAGGCTATAGTTAAAGCAAGCCATAAGCCAGCAGAAGACTGTGGCTGCAGATCTTGTAACAAGCTATGATTTAGCAGTATGTGCTAACCAGGCCATATTCTGTATTTGAACAATATTTCGGAGAACTGTATATGAAACTTGGCATGGAAGAACGGTTAAATTAACTGAGTTGCATGGAACAGTGGGCTGATATGTAGTCTGCCTTGCCAAATCTTTTGGAAATTTATACAACTTAGTTCTCTAAGCGTGTGTGTGTGTGGTGGAATGATTTTTCTGCTGATCTTTGTGTAATATATTTATACACCACCTTTCCAGCAAGGAGCTCAAGCTGATATACATGGCTCTTCCCATCTCCATTTTATCCTTGCAGCAGCCCAGTGAGGTAGGCTAAGCTAAGAAAAGGTGGCTGGTCCAAAGTTACCCATTGAGCTTTATGGCTGATTGGAAATTTGAACCTGGATCTTCTACGCCCTAGTCTAACTGGCCCTACCATGCTGGTAGGTTGTTTTCCAATGTCTGGTAACAGGGTGACATTTAATTCATAGCTAGCTAGTTAAAGGCGGCAGCGGGGGAAGGAATCCAATCTCTTTAAAGATTGCTTCTTGTTGAAATCTTCTGCAGGCTCTTTGTCTTTTACCTCTCACCAGTGGTTCAGCTTCATTCTAGATTGTGCAATAAAGAGTCAGTTGTGGTATTTTCTAATATGGCAGAAGTACTACTATTTTCGCACTCTTCTCAGCCTTCTAACCTATGATAGAATGTGGAGTCTGAACATAAAAATCTATAGCAACTAGGATATATATGTGACCTAAGAGGTTAAAATGATGGAGTCTAAAGAAGGAGAATAATATTAATGAAGATCAAAACAAGGGATTTTGTGAAGAAATTGGCACAACTGAAAACATATGAGATATACTCTTGACTGTATTTGGGTTATTATGATTGTAAAAGTTTCTGTGTTAAGACTGTATTTAATTAATAATAAATAAAATATATTGGGGGGGGAATCCATAGCAGCTAACATCTCATCCTGTTTGCAAATAGAGTCCCCAAGTTCTGACTTCTTAACTAATTAATGCCTTATATAGGATCTTGCTCCAAGTGTTCCAGCCACTTACTGGATTGTGCCAATAGTTTTGTTGTGAAATAGTCTTCTACTGTTCCTTTAATAATGCTAAATCATTGTCCGTTATCTTCCCCAATCTCATAGTGGCCTAGCTTCTGCTGTGCCATAACTCCTAGTAAACCTGCTTATTGCTCTCTTCAGCTTCACCATGTGAAAGCTTTGGAAGCCAGCTTTATTTGTAAATGTGGTTTTTGCAAGTACCTTAACAGTAAAGTATAGCAAATGAGGTGTGGACCAGATGTGTTCATAGACTTAAATATCAGAATCTAATCTGGGTTAATCTGTCACAAATTGCTTGGAATAAACTTTGGGAATTTTTTTTGTTATGCAATGCCAATTTCATCAATTTCCAAGTCAAGGAAAATAATTGTATTTTTCACTACACTGTCCTTGTTCAGCTATCTGCATTACTGAATTTGTAATATTGTTATATACCTCTCATGCTTTGGATTATTTGAGTACTGTTTAAGCTAACTCCCCTACCTATCCAGGGATGATTTTTGCAACTATGAGTTCTGATATGAACTCTAAAGTGAACTTGTTGGTTCGACATCACAAGGACATTTCTATTTGCTGAAGTGAGTGAGAGAGAGAAAAAGTCAGGTCTGTACTGTCAGTTGTAGAGAAGGGATTTTTTTGGCACACAAGAGACTAGGTGAGAACTAGAACAGCTGTTAGGTCTCTAATATGTTTGGAAATTGAGAATTTGACTGCTTCCAATTATACTGCATACTGTCATGTAGTGACATTTACATAAAATACTGCATGTTTCCTGACTGGCCCTTTGCCTGCTATAGGCATCATCCTGTATACAGTCATTGGGCTACTTTATTATTTACCCAATGTAGATGACAATGCATCATTTTATTGTGATCCTGTTTCTGATAATGCTGCTGCCTATTTAAAGAGGTTTTATGAAAGCTCATAATGCAGGTTAAAAAATACAAATTAAATATGTAGCTTAGTAACAGCAGTAGTGTGTTAATAAATGTGTATTAATAAACACTTGGGTGTACTTAAATAAAAAAAAGTCAGTGTATATTTAATGCATGGATCTGGGACAGCTTATGCTGGAAACAGTCAGGTTTATAAACGTGCTCCAAAGCATCCGAAGAACATGTGCAGGGGCTTTGGAGGCACTTGAAAAAAGTAAGCTTGTGGTTGCTTCTGAGTACAATAGAGCTCATTTTATTGTATATACTATTAAGTCAAAATCACTATTTTAATATTGAAATGACAATTATAAGTTATTTTTTAACGTCAACACTTCAGACCTGCATAATTGCAGGTAGGTGCTTATTTAGCCAAAATAACACCATCCATGCACAATAGGAGAGATCAGCAGGCTTGGGGGAATTAAAAGAAATATAACCTCCTGCACCAAAACTCTAGAAAAAAAATTGAAAGAAGAAAAACCTCAAAAGGGCCCAGTGTGCACTGAGCCACAGAAGACTCACTGGCTGGGGGAGGGGAAGCGGATAGACTGGTGATCTTTTGAAAGATGCTGTATTTCTAAGTGAAGGGTATGGTAGGAAAGGATTTGTATGCTTCCAGGTCAACCTGTAAGTGAAATTTTAGATATGTTGAGGTCACAAGTTACTAGACCTGTGAAGTGAATTTTTTTCATCACACCCTTTTTTCTTAAAAACTTAATCAAAACCCACTACTTGAGTTTGTGCTAGAATGAGGGGATCTAAAGTCTCTTAGAAATCAAATCTCTCTGCTTGGCACCAAACAACAACAACAAAAACTCAAAGGATAAACCCTTATTGCATATTGAAACACCACCACTAAAAGGAATAATTAAGTAATATATTTACAGTATCTGAATGAAGAACAAAAATAAAATACAGAACGCATGCATCCTCCTAGCTCTGACTTTGTATTTAACATAAACACAGAAGTGGGTAGTCAGTAACCTTGTATGTTTTGAGTCTTTTGATTGGATCCATGTGGTGTTCCCACTGTACCACTTGCTCTTCTTCCCACCAACAGAACTCAGATTCTCTGATAAAAAGATAACTTTGCAGATCTCTCCCTACCATATTATTTTCCTTTAACATCAGACTAATTTCCCATCATATTCCAGTAGACTTTGCAACTAAAACTGTTCTGAATGCATGGCTCAGCCACTTCTCTAACAAAATACTGGGAGGATGGATTTGCATAGTAACTAGGTGTTAGTCCTAGGTTGAACTGTTTTCTTATCAGTTGAATCTAGGAGGGGTGCTTTTGGCTAACTTTGGTGCATAAGTAGAGTACTTTGTTCAAATTCCACCCCCACCCCAGATAAGAACTTTACAAAGATTGCTTGTTAGGTGAACGGTCATTTCAACACATGGACAGTTTTCTAGCACTGTTGGTTTGAAGTTGGACCTTCTGTACTAAACAGTAGCAAACAAGGATTGAACAGCAGCAGTAAAAAATAAAAAAATTCTGACTTACTTTTCCTTATCTGTCTATTGAAAACTTCTTGCCTTAGACCACTGTATCTGGGCTATATTATTGAGCACTAGGCCTAAATTGTAAGCTGTTGTGGAAAGTCATATTAAAGAATTTCATGAAATTTAAAAGGAACTGTTTTGGCGGTGTTATATTAATCACTTGTTGAATTTCCATTATAAAATATTTTGCCTTTTTAATAGCCAGCTCAGTTCTCCTTGTGCTGGTCCTTATATAGCCAAAACGGCACCATTTGCATATGAGGGGATTCCTAAAGTTTGCAGAATTGCAGTTGTTTTTTTAAATGAAAAAAGCACACATTTGGCTCTAAATAGTAAATCACAGTATTATGGAAGCATAGTGGTATCCATGGTATCTGGATGATGGGTTCAAGCCCTCAGTAAGTCATGAAGCTTTACTGCATGACTATTGGCCTGTCACTGTTACTTGGCCTAGTGTTAGCAGAGGTGCTATGCATGTACAACAACAAATTTTAGTGGAAAAATTCTGAGTTATGAATAGATTGAAGTCTTACTATTTCACATGTTTCTTCAGCAGAGAAGATAAAACTGAAACCATTTCAGCAACACCTTACTTTAGGTGTGATTACACCGGTAATCACTATTCCTAAAGAGAAACAATGTTTGAAGTAAAATTTTAATGAGATAACCTTGACAGTGCTGCTATTCAGTTTGTTTAGAACCTGACATGGTTCTCGTCAGAGCTCTCCTTTCAAGATGCCATGACATAAGGCTAAATCACTTTGCAGACCTAGAGCTGTAGTTGTGCAAGGTGCAAGGGGGGGGGGACGGAATGTGGAGAATGGACACCTATGATGAAAAGATGCTGATAATAAAGGACCTGCTCAGGCAACAAATAGTTGAGGATGATAGTTGCAAGAGGAAGAGTGCAGCTAGCGTTACACCTCTTTTCTCAGATTCTTCACAGATTCCCCCCCAAAAAAAAATCTGGGTGCATGTACCAGGAGCTACACTGTAGCTAGAGTTAAAGATGATAGAACAAAGAACCAAAGGCAGAGTTTGCAGGGGTAGAGGATGAAGAACTCTTATCTCCTTAATTGAGCTACCAGCAGTGGTTTCTCTATAGATGACCCATAGTTAAATCATGTGAATTATAGGACTCACGTAAAACTGCATGCACTTAGGAAATGAATTGGAAGTGCATCTACTCTTGGCCCTGGCCCCTGGCCCTATATGCACTGCTGGTTAAATGCAAATATCCCCTTTATATTGTCAAAACAAAAAATTTTTTTTTCCTGCCAGTAGCACCTTAAAGACCAACTAAGTTAGTTGGTCTTTAAGGTGCTACTGGCAGGAAAAAAATTTTTTTGTTTTGACTATGGCAGACCAACACGGCTACCTTTATATTGTGTTGGGGGTACAGCCAGAAAACAAGTGGCAGGTCACACGATAGCTGAAACTAGATCCTAGCTACCAATCTGTGTGAAAGATAGTTGTCTCTGGCAGTTTTCTCAGTTGGTAAATCCTTAAACTTCAGGTGAGGTTAGGATACACATAGAATATAGGTTGGGGGTCTGGGGCTTGTAGAATCAGGACCTATCCTGAGAAGGGAAGGAACACCTGCACTTACTTATACAGTGGTGCCTCACAAGACGAAATTAATTCGTTCCGCGAGTCTTTTCGTCTTGCGATGTTTTTCGTCTTGCGGAGCACGGTCAGTCGCAACTGTACTTCTTCAAGCGGTTTTTTAAAAAAGGAAACAAACTTGCAAGACGTTTTCGTCTTGCAAAGCAAGCCCATAGGGAAAATCGAAAAAAACCGAAAAACTCTTTTGTCTTGCGAGTTTTTCGTCTTCCGAGGCATTCGTCTTGCAAGGTACCACTGTAAATTAAGTCCTTTTGAGTGCTGATTGTTCCAGTATGCCAATTGATGGGCATAGCTATTAAGTTTAATCCCTTCTCTCACTATAGGCAGGCATCTGGTTATGAGGAGAGCTTATTTGGAGAACCCCTGGTCTTCTAGATGTTTTACTTCAACTCTCATCATCCCCAGCCAGCATGGCTGATGGACAAGAATGTAATCCACCAGCATTCAGAGCAGGGGCCATCAACCTGTTTATCTGTGGGCACATTCAGGTGAGTGCTGTGGACAGCACTCCTTCTGGTCAGTTGTTTCTCCCAATTAGTGCCACCTCAAACTTCACTTTTCCAAGGCATCTCTGATCCAGTAGAAATACAGTGGTACCTTGGGTTAAGTACTTAATTCGTTCCAGAGGTCTGTTCTTAACCTGAAACTGTTCTTAACCTGAAGCACCACTTTAGCTAATGGGGCCTCCTGCTGCCGCTGCGCCACCGGAGCACGATTTCTGTTCTCATCCTGAAGCAAAGTTCTTAACCCGAGGTACTATTTCTGGGTTAGTGGAGTCTGTAACCTGAAGCGTATGTAACCTGAGGTACCACTGTAATCTGAACCTTGAAGAACATAAACCTTAAATAGAGTTACTCTTCCAACTTCCTCCTTCAGCTCTATGTACTTTTCAAGAGAGAAAAGAGTAAGCACCCTTACCACCAAAGGGGCAGTTGGAAGGGAATGTTCTCTCAGTAGCTTTGGTAGGTACCAGGGAAAGACTTCAAGAACATCATTGGAGATAACAAATGTCTTCTTGAGAGATGGAGTTCTAAAGAAGGCAGTGGTGAAGCCACAGTAAGAGCTGTTCAGTGGTGGAACAGACTCCCACGAGAGATGGTGGACTCTCCTTCCTTGGAGGTTTTTAAACAGCGGTTGGATGGCCATCTGTCATGGATGCTTTAGTTGCAATTCCTGTAGCTGAGATTCACTGCATTGCTACCTTGTAAGGAGTTGGACTAGATGACCGTTGGGACCCTTCCAACTCTGATTCTATGATTCCTTAATCTAGGAGTGTTTATCGTGGACACTTAAGCATGTCGTTCAGTAAAGTAGTAGTTGGAGAACTCAAATCAGTGCTTGGATTATACTGATTATTTGGACCCTTTGCAGTAAGATTCAGACCTAGTTTTGGGCCAAGGCCCACCTTGGTTGCCAAGGGAAGGTATGTGTGGGTAGGGGAGTATGACACTTAGTTTTTGGGACACCTGTTTGTTTTCAGTACCATTAACCACGGTATCCTTTTGGGCTACTTCTCAGGATTAGAACTTTACACATGATCTTGTGGCTGTTCTGATGCTTCCAGAATCAGATGGTGGTGCTGATACACTTCTGTTCCACCCCTTGGCCATTGGGGTACTTCATTGTTTCTTCTTGTCCCCATGTGGGTACAAGGCAAACTCAAGAGGGAGCAGATTCCTGATCCTACTAGAAGAAATAAACCTGTAGCTGCTATAGTCATTGTCTTCTCTTTTAACATTAAGGTCAGGGTAAGAGCACACAAACAGCCTGCCCAAGTGCAGCATTGTGTTTTCCCTTATGAGGAAAACTGTTGCATTGTGGCAGTTGTGATAGGGGGTGGAGAGTCATGTGAGGAAATGGATACAGAAGCAGATACTCCCCCAACATTTTTTGTAAATGAAAGCTACAGTCCAAAGTATTCTTAGAACACTATGTTGGGCAAGTCTTCATTTTCTATGAATGACAGTGCATGGGAAAGCTACACATTATTAACTCCAAGACTTTCCCTCACATAATGTATCCAGTCATACTTGTCATTGTGCTGTATATTTTACTAGTATCTCCAATTCATTGGATGGGTTCAAAACAAATATAGAATCCCTGTTGATGCCAAATCCAGATCAGCTAAGATCTTAAGGATTATAAATAGGCGATAGGCATTGAAGAACAAGATAGCATTTAAACTGCTTATAGCGGCTTTCCTTCAACGAAAGTCATCTTCTAATATTTTGCTAAAGTTGGAATAATTAACTCTTTAAAATTGGTTCTTTTAAGTCTCTCCTGTGTATGTTCATGGCCAGGGACTACTGTGTCAAATTGTTATTGATGATACAATGATTCATATTGTCTAAATCTACAGCTTCTGACAATTCCTGAATATATCCATATTTTAAAATCAGTGCTACATGATATAAGTGTTGAAACCATTTAGTTGGTGTTCCTTCACTTTCTCTGTCATTAATAAGAGGTGAATATTTTAGTTTGATATGGGCTTCATACACTGGTAAAGATGCAGGATTGTAAAATGTAATTTCTTGTACCCACATAAATTTAAGCACAAATAACCATTAACTGCATGTGTTTTTTATTAAAAACCAGCAAGTGAACATTTATGGAAAGTGCTCAGATTATATAGAAATATCTTTTAGAACCCCAGAGGTAGTTGCATAATGTTGCAAAAAATTACCATGTTAGCCTTTACAATCACTGGTCTAACTGTTCATAAAACAGCTGTAGAAATAGTAGTTCCAGTGGTTCAGCAAGACAGGAGTAACATATTTCTCCTCACTATAATTGTATAGTGGCAGAAGCCTGAATATGTGTTGCCAGGAGCCCGTAGTGTTTGACTAGATAAACTATCTTAGTAATTCTCATGTTTTATGGGCGGGAGACTTGATTTCTGAACTTCCATGGCTGGCGACTCTGCAGCCTCTGGGAATCCATGGCCGGCTACTCTGAACTGTTTTTCAAGTTTGTCTTGTCAAGTTTGTTTTGTACTTATTTATTAACAGGATTAAAAGAAAAGGCTATCCTCAACCCTCAAAACTAGTTCCAATCTAGCAGTCTTGTCTAAACAGTGTTCAGATTATTAGGAATGGGATCTTCTCAACAGGCTAAATGCTTTGTTTCCATAAGTCTGGTGCCAAAGTGCTTGAACTAGTCAATGAAGTAAATTTTCAGGCTTTATTGTAGAGTAAAGCAACCCTGTAAGTGGTCACTTTCTAAAGCTCAGCGTTATGTTAAGCACAGTATAAATGGGTAAACAATTCCTGGTTTCGTATGTGTTTCTGAAGCATGTACTATAAGAAGAGTGACATAAGGGCATTTTACTACATTCTTAGTTTCCTAGATTCGTTGTATAATCTAGAGGTACTAATTACTACTACTTTTTCTCTTAGGAAATTCCGAGTTAAAATAAATGTTGCATCCTGCATTATCTGAAGGCTTTCAAGCTTAATCAGTTCCTGTTGGCTGAAGGAATGTAAACCCTAAGGTTTTAGATCTGTGCAAAAATTGGCAGAGCTGCAGTTGACAGGTAAATACTGTTTTTACTGTAGACGCAGTGCAGTGGAACATATAATTGGTCTCTCTACATGTTGGAACCATATTAATTAATAGCATTTATTTGTTTAGAATAGATACCTGATAAAAAAATCCATTTCCTTTTAAACATCCATTATATCTGTGATCCTTCATTTTCAGGCTGTTAAATGGCGGTCAGCTAGTGGTATGCCTTTAGTAGTAGCAGCTTACAATTTCTGCAGTCAAATATAGGGCACCGTTAGCTGGCTTGTGACACATTTATGTATATTCTCTTACATGCATATATTCATTATGAAGTTGCCCAGCACTGCTTTAGAGAGTTTTTCATGCCTCATTCCTGTGCACTACAAATCCTGTTCCCTAGAGCTAAAGTTGGCAGTTCTAGGCAACAAGCAATTCCTGGATTTAGACTATCAGAAATGTTGGAAAGAAATAAAATAAAAGTGTACTTGCAGACATTTGTATATCCAAATGTCTATAGCTATGCTCTGCCTACACTGTCAAGAGGCAATATGCCTCTAGATACCAGTTACTGGGATTCTCAGGTCTGTAGAGTGCTGTTGCACTAAAAGTCCTGATTGCAGAGGCATTTCGTTTGCCTCTGATAACAGGATTCTAGGCTAGTTGGGCCGTTAGCCTGATCCAGGAGTGTCTACTCAAACTATTATCTAGATCCATGCTACATTGTTAAATTGTTTGTGCTCTCATAATCCAGTGACCTCCAGTGTGGGTGCCACTATTGGCCATATGCTTCATGGTATGTGGCCAGAACTGTTGGGAAGACTCATCGCACATACACTGTATCCCAGTAGAATTGATAACAAGTTGCAAAATATAACTTGATTGTGGTAGCCTTTCGAATTGCGATTACTTCCCTAAAGTTTTATTGATACTCAACTTGCTGAATAAGATAGTTGGCAAAGTTCTCTCTCCATTATTCAGAATCATTAATGAAACCTCAGACTTGTCCCTCTTAAAGCATTGTTTGCCATTGTATCTGAACTGAAAAGTTGTGATTTGCCTTTGACCTTCAAAGCAGGGTGGCATTCCTTAGTTTGGAGGGCAAGGGAAATCAGTTTGCTGGTTCAGGTAGAATGATAAATTGGTTTGCCTAAAAAACAAAAGGAATCAACAAAGCAGACCATGTAGTAAGGGTAGCTTATTGGCACAAGGCTCATTCCCCAAACAACAAACCAGATTACATGTGAAATGAGCCGTTGGAACTAGCTCACAGTTACCTGTTCATAAATGAAAGTAATAGTTTATCTCATACATGTGTTCTGAACTGAAATGCTTACATTTTGCACATAAGCAATCCTACGTATATAAATGAAGCACAACTAAAATATTTGTGAAGCGTTCTGAAGTGTATTTTAATGCTGAACGGTAGTGATCCTTTTCCGAAGATTTCATTCTAAAGCTGCTTGACTCTTAATATATTAGTCATGTGGTGGGCTGTTATGAGAGCCCTTTTGAAATTGTGCTATTATTCCTCTGTATCAGTGGCTCATAGAATGTAGCAAATGCTACCTACTTTATGTTGTGTGAAGGTAAAGTAGATGTTTCAACATACCATTTTATCACTTATGGTGGTTGTGTAGGGTAACAAAAGAATTTTGGGAGATAGTGTACTCAAGAAAATGTTTAAAAGAGTGCTTCCCAAGAACCCAGCTTATCTTTGGGGAATAATAATGACAGAAATCCCCAAAAAACAAATTAACTTATGGATGTATGTAACAACAGCTGCCCAAATTCTAATTGAACAAAAATGTAGAACAGATATTGTCCCATCAAGAGAAGAATGACATCTCAAAATACTAGAATAAATAAAATTAGCCAATCTGACAAACAGATTAATAAATAAAGATAAGAGACTGAAAGAGGATTGGATATTACATACAGATTATATGGAAAAGTATTATAACAAGAAAATAATCATAACAGGTTGAAAAAACACTCAGCAGTATATGTTACAACATGAGATTACATAAAATAATGAAAATCATTTAGAAGAGTAAGAAAATGCAGTTAAAAGGTCAGATAGGAAACCATGGAAAGAGTGGAAGGGAATTAAAAGTAAAGAGATATAGTATTTAAATAACTTGAAAGAATGTAGTTACGTTATTATTATTACTACTTGTTCATGTTTTATATTTATGCAGTTGTCTTTCTTACCATTTTGTGCATGACTGTAACATAGTATGTGTTCTCGGTGAGATATAACAGAAAAGCAAATAAGAATTTTTTTTAAAAAAAATAGATATGTCAACATTCATTGTATACCTGTAGATGTACATGAAGCAAAAGCTGCTTTTTAAATTGTAGCTTGGCCTGGTTGCGGGGAACATAAGATTCTGTGTTTATGTTGGAAGACCTTTTATTTTTTTTACTTTGTTTTTTCTTTGTGTTAACATTTCAATACAAAGGAATTAATCAAACATCTGTATGCTAGTATAGGCCATGGAAGCTCTGGTTTAGAATGGCAGAGCACCATCGTAATCAATAAATTTCTGTAATCCAGCTGTATAATGGGTGTACTTAATTGGTAAACGACATACAATTTTGATTCAGGGAAGGAAGCCACGAGACAATCTGTGCATTCATAAGAGTCCAATGGAGTAACACTTAACTGTACAACTTTATACTGGCTGTAACTGAGAAGTAAGCATGTTTGCTAATTTCTGTTTAAAGAAGCAAATAAAGCACCCTCCCCTTACACATGGAAACCAGTATGGTGGGGTACAGGGTTGCATACATTAGTTCTCTGTGTGCAAGATGTATTTTATATGGAGGAGCTTTCATGTTCATTACTTTCCCACCTACAGTCTGGTGCTACAGTCCCTAGAGGCCTGCATGAGTAGATTGCTTTCATAATACTTAAAAGGAAAGGATAAGGACAATGAACAGCAGATATTAGTAATCTTTCTGTCTGCCATGACAATCTATTGTTCACCATAGTTTTGGCAGCCATGGTCAGGTTGTGTTGAATGTTTCAAACAGTTCTTTGCATGATTTCTAGTTGATACGACTTGTATTGATGGTCACATTTTGTTTTGCAGATTTCTTTGCAAATTAGGTAAACATGGGTGCATTTTTGGATAAACCAAAAACTGAGAAGCATAATGCTCATGGGGCAGGAAATGGGCTGCGCTATGGCCTCAGCAGTATGCAAGGATGGAGAGTGGAAATGGAAGATGCTCACACAGCTGTTGTAGGAATTCCTCATGGTTTAGAGGACTGGTCCTTTTTTGCTGTTTATGATGGTCATGCAGGATCTCGTGTGGCAAATTACTGCTCAAACCACTTATTAGAACACATCACTAACAATGAAGACTTCAGGGGAACAGAACAGCCCGGCTCTGCTCTTGAACCTTCAGTGGAAAATGTAAAGAGTGGAATCAGAACTGGCTTTTTGAAAATTGATGAGTACATGCGCAATTTTTCAGACCTCAGAAATGGCATGGACAGGAGTGGCTCAACAGCAGTGGGAGTTATGATTTCACCTGAGCACATTTACTTTATCAACTGTGGAGACTCTCGTGCTGTTCTCTATAGGAATGGACAAGTCTGCTTCTCGACACAGGATCACAAGCCTTGCAATCCAAGGGAGAAAGAGCGAATCCAGAATGCAGGAGGGAGTGTCATGATCCAGCGTGTTAATGGCTCGTTAGCAGTTTCTCGTGCTCTGGGGGACTATGACTACAAATGTGTGGATGGCAAAGGTCCTACAGAACAACTTGTTTCTCCGGAACCTGAGGTTTATGAAATTGTAAGAGCAGAAGAAGATGAGTTTATTGTCTTGGCTTGTGATGGAATCTGGGATGTAATGAGCAATGAGGAGCTCTGTGAATTTGTTAAGTCTAGGCTTGAAGTATCGGATGATCTGGAAAAAGTGTGCAATTGGGTAGTGGATACTTGTTTACACAAGGTATGCAACTTACTCTTTCTCTCCAAATAATTGAATAAAGTTTTTCTTTTTTTGCAAAATCAGAAAACTTCCTCTAGTAAAATAGCATTGAAAGGATAGTTTCTCAGTAAAGAATGAGGCAGTGCAAATTCATGCAATTGCAAGCTTGTTAGGAGATCACCCAGCTATTGGATTTATGATTTTGAAGGAGGATTGATAAAATCCAACTTCAGTAGTGCAGCTTAGTACATTTGAAAATGATTATTTTTGACAGTGTTTCTCAGTATTCCGAAGATGAATGTAGAAGGCTTGGATTGCCAGAATTGAGCAGTTTTTTCCTTGAGTATCCTGAAATGTTTTTAAATGAACTTTGATTATCAATATATTAAAAGGAATGTCAATGAATGGTGCAGCATTTCTTTTCTACTAATGGTTGTGCAAATTAAGGTGGAAATAGATATCAAGGAATAAAGTAAAATACGTTCTTAACCACAATAGGTCACATGAGAAACATGTGTTTAGGAACATACAGTTACTTAAACAAAATCTGAGTTAAGAAATGTGTGTCAAACCAGTAGTATTTAAGATTTTTAAAAATTTACACTGAATAATCAGGTGGTCTGAAAGAGAGAAGCTAAATCTCAAATTTGTACTATTTTTTTCCTCCCAAAATATAGGGAAGTCGTGATAACATGAGTATTGTTCTAGTTTGCTTTTCAAATGCTCCTAAGGTCTCAGATGATGCAGTGAAAAGAGATGCAGAATTGGATAAGCACTTGGAATCACGGGTGGAAGGTAAGAAATTGCATTCTGAATTAGAAGCTTCCTTTAGTTGGTGATGCACACAAACACACACCCAAGCTCCCAGAAGCAACTAAAGAGCTTTCGTCAAAATTTCGCTGGAGTATAGCACCAGTACAGCTAAAGAGAATTTTTGGTCATAAATGTACATCTGAACCACAGGAATCCGGAGAGTAACCTAGTGTAATTGCTGGTATTTTTGTCTCGGCTTATACAGATAGTTCAGCTCCAAAATTCAGTTTCTTATTTGAAGAATATGCATTATCTTGCAAATCTGCCCACTGGCCAATTATTAGTAGTGCAAGGTGTTAACGTTTTAAAGCATGGTACAGTTTCTACTATTGTGCCAGCAGATGCATTGGGACTTCTTCTCTTCCCACTTCTGCACCTCCCCCCCATCTTCTTCAGAGAGTCCTCCAATCCTCAAGCAGATTTTTAGGGTGAACAGGGGGAGGGGGCTGCCAGAAAGAGGGAGGGAAAGTCCCGTTGCTCTTGGACCAACCCATTGGGTGCCACTCATATTGTAAAGTTAGGAATGTTAGCTCATCTTTGATTAAAACATAAACTCTAATTAAGCATAGCAAATTCTTTTACAGAGCAGGCAAAGTGGCTTATATTTTTCAGCTACTGTAGCTATGGGATAATTTGGATTGGTGTATGTGGCTTGATATGCTGAACTGGCAACACCACTATTCATATTTCATAAGCTCTCTCTACATAAGAATAACTGCCTGGAAGGTTAAAATATACTCAAAGTCCTGATGCATATTTGGTGTGTGTTTACAAACTTGAGATTTTACTCAGGAACATAGTGAGTTGAATTATGAAATATCTGTGTTTTTAAATCAACCTGAAGTTTAATTGGGAGATGAGAAATAGCCAGAAACCTTAGTTTGATGGTATATTTTTGTGGTAGTATATGGTACCAATTTTACTTGAGTACAGGCTATTTTCAGTATAAATTACTTCAGATGTAAGCCACTTCCCCCTACCCCACCTCCTTTTGAAGTGTTTCTTATGAAGCTGACATCCTGTTCATATAAGAGGGTGCAAGGAGTGAAGTATCTTCAAGTTAGAAGGAGGTTAGGGGCATGGGTAAAGTCAGGGATTCACCACCTGTGCCCTTTCAGGTGATGCTGTACTGGAACTCCTATCAGCCCCAGGTGATGGTCATGGATCTAGAGAATTTTAGTCCAGCAACATCTGGAAGGTCACAGGCTTCCCACCCCTCATATAAATGCCAGTATGTTCTGAGAGAAGCTGGTATTGCTTTTCAAAGACCTCAGTATCTTTTACTTTCATATATTTTGGGAGAAATGGAAGGATAACATTCAGACCTTGAGAATAGAAACTACTATTTTGCATAATGGACTTTTGAATATTGCATTTATACATTTTTTGGAAGCTCTGAAAGGAATACCGGTGTAAACTTAGCATTCTAGTTCTACCTACTCATATTAATTTGATGCTGCTCTACTTTTGCTTTCTGACCCACAAAATCAATAACCAACTTTTCCCCCTCAGTTCTGTTTTGTGAAGTTTTGTAGGCTCTCTATTTAAACCAGAGTGGCTGATAAACGTGACTCATAACTAAGTTTTCTGGAAAGGTTTGAATTGGAAGATATTCCTAGGCAAATTAGGCTAATTTGGATATGGTTATTTGCATCAGAGAATTGCCAATTTGCATTGGAAAACTATTCTGATGCCCTAGAATAGGATACAATTTAGCATATTTATTTTACTTGTATTAAATAAACAAAGCTTTACAATACCCCATACTATATTTTGCCCCAATACAGCAGAAATATTTTACCTGAAATATTCAAGGGCAGGAAATTAAAACACACTTAATGTAGTTTAAACATTATATTACATATAATTCCTTATTGGAATACTGTAATTGTAAAAATTTAAAGTACAATAACATTTACTTCCCCCATGTTGTAGTAATTTAAGGTGGGGGGGTGTTATCCAGTGCTCTACTTGTGGAGTTGCACTTGTGCAGTGGAACACCCTCTAAATCTGCTTCGGAGGGTCATCCAATCCTCTGGAGCAGATTTTGAGGCGGTGTGGGGAGTTGTAGGGGACAGGAAAGAGTGGAAAGTTCTTCTGCACAAGTGAAAGTGCTGTTCTAGTGAAACAGCAGCATTGGATATGGCCAAAAGCTACTGAAAACCGTTTAAACTGAAAACCAAAGAATTAGGCATACTTGCAAGGCATGAGGACCTAAAAAATGTTAGTTACAATTTTGAAATTGCCAATCTTGCCTAATACTGTATTTGCAGTAATGAACTTATGAAACAAAAAAAATTCCATGGAAATAATGCTCAGAAAAGTTGTCCGCATCACCTCTGATAATGGAGTAAGATGTGGAGATGTGTTGACATCATCTTCAACCAAGTGTATGTTTCTGCTCACGTGGCCATGTTTGATAACTCAGGTCTGCACACCTTACTTGTACTCAGTCCCAGAAAGATTAAAACTGTGACCAAACAGTGAAAAGTGCACCATGTGAAGCTAAAGTCTGCACCTCGTATAGATTACTATAAATATGTATGATTTCTTTTTACATAAGCCTTCAATCTTTATAATAACCGGAATTAAAGTTCCCTCCCCCCAGCCATTAGATATCTTCACCCTTATTGACCATGAAGGTTTCAGCAGGCATTGCTCTCACTTATTGACCAGGATAGGCTGAAGGGATCCCTAGTTAGATGGCTTGGTTCCTGTCTGTATTGATAATGGGGGGAACTGGTTTAGGGTACTTGGCTACGCTCCACACTTCATGCTATAAAGCACCTACTGAAGAGGCAGATGCAACATTGAATTCAAAGGGCCACTGTCTTATTTGAACAATCAACAAAATTGTTTGGGTCATCTGTGTATGGGGCTTTCAGTTTTTTTCTGTTTGCTTCCTTGATTTAACTATTGCAATGTACTGTTAAAGGATGTATCTTGAAAGCCTCACCCAGTAAGCTTGCAGAATTGACCTGCTTATCAAACATTTTCTTGGAATCTCTTCATTTAACTCCTAGAAGTTCCCCTGGATACAATACTTGGCATTGTCTGAGCTAATGGTTGGTTGTAAACTTTTTTTTATTAGCTTCTCAAGCTTCCTTGCAGATCCTGACTGGGTACAAAATTAAATGTGTTTGTTGTCCTTAACAGTGTGGTGAAAGAGTTTTGTGAGTTGGAATGGGGTGAATAATGATCAACTAGATGATGAAATATGTCTTCATGACAGTACCTATTTCAAGGGTTAAATGAAATCTTTTATTTAGTATTAATATTGTCTAGGATAGTTGTTAGAATAGTGCATGGATGAGCTTTTTCAAGTACTAAAAAGTACTACATTCAGATAAGTTACTGTTTGAAAACATTAGTTTTTAGGGACACTTGCAGGTAATCGAGCTGTTAGTTAACTTATTATACAGTCTGGTCATAATGCTGTAGAAAATACAGCATAGCGTTTGGGTGGAATGGAATGGAAAATTATTATCTAGATGGGTGTTACCTAATATGCCCAAGTTGCTTACCTTTGTGCAGTTCTTGAACTATAGAAGTATGTGTATACCATTATCAGGGCACCTTGAGTCTTGTTTGAATCAGGAATGGAAATGGCATTGGAAAAATATATAGACTAATTCAGCTGGAAAATTCACAGCCTAACATTAGGTCAGTGTGAAATTTAGCTGTCCACTTCCCACTGTGGTCTCCTTCTCTCCAGCTTACAGTCCTGGGAATCTCAGCAGGGACAGACTTTGGTACTATGGTGCCCTGAGCTAGGCCAAAATTAGGTGCCCCCCTCTCAACTCTCTTGCCATCCTGGGCTTTGGAAAGGGGGCACGAGGGCTCCAGTGGTGTCCTAGGGCCCTCCCATTTCTCCAAAGCTGGGTAAGTGTTAACTAGGCTTTGGGAAGGAAACTATAGGACTCCCTCAGGACTACCACACCACCTTCCCGTAGCTGGGCAAGTGCTTACTGGCTGCGCTTTCTGCTGTGGGGAACTGGTTGTGCTGCCCTAAAACCACCTCTGATCTCAGTGCTCAGAAGAAGGGGTCCTACACTGCTGCTTTGCTGCAATAGTGCCAAATACTGTTTAAAATTAACTATAAATGTTTAAAGTTACTTAAACTGTTATGGCAAAGCAGCAGCAGTGCAGGTGCACTGTGGATGATCACAGTGTCTTGCTCTGTGAAAGGCCCCTTCAAGACATAGGGAGCTGCCTTATACCAGGTGAGGCCACTGTTCTAGCTCAGTATTGCCTACACAGACTGGCTCTCCAGAATTTCAGACAAGAATCTTTATTGGCTACATCCAGAAATGCCAGGGATTGAAACTGGATCTTCTACATGCAGAGCAGATGATGTAGCACTGAGCTACAGTCCCACCCCTCCTCAAACTGATATTTGGGGTGGGCGTGCCAGAGTGTACTTGAGTTGCTGCCACTTTGACATCAGATAAGGAAGCATGGCTAGTGAATAGGAGAGTGGGCTAGCCAGAAGCATGGTGGCGTTGTCTTGATGGTGGTGGGTAGGCTTGTCAGCAGCAGATGTGGGTACACAATCTGTGGTCCCTCCCAATCCAATTCCAATAAATATCTGTTGCTTGTAGACATAGGACATTACAAATACAGTAGAATCCTATTAGCACAGACATAAAACGTCGATAAATATATTCTCCATTTAAAATGCAGTCAAAATAATAGACATAACACTTCCTGGGGTTACCCTTATATTTAGCTTGCTCAAATTAACAAGTCATCTTTACAAACCACTGACATTTGGTTCAGGTTTCTCACTCGTGGCTCAGTGTGACTCATGATGGGATCAGTTTTGCCCACACAAAGGTTCCACCACGTGTGCACGCCTGACAGTATTTTGCCTCAATGTTAAGCACTTTTTGCTGAATATACTAAGTTTATTAAATGTTCAGCATAGTCAGCCACCTACTTCATCTGTCTACGTGGTTTTGGTTCTTGGAGAATGTTAATCTGGGTGCTATCTTCAAATTTTTTTTTAAGTGGGTTGGCTAGTTTGTCCTTCTCTGGGTGAGACTTGCAGGCTGGAACTGAAGGGAATTGAGTCCAACATCACTTGGAGGGCCCCATGGCTACCCAAATGTACCTGATTGTCTAGCATAATTTATATTGTTTATCGACCACTGTGCCACAAAGTCCTATATAAGCTTACCTGGTTTTGCACCTTTGCATGTTGTTGAGAAAATAAGATTGTGTGTCTTATCTAGGTCAGTTCACATGCAGAACCATGCCATGTTTGGTACTCTAAGAATGAGGCTTGTACTGTTGCCTTCAACCTGGAGAACTATGGTTTGCACCTGCCTCAATCCCTGCCTTAAATCCTGGTCTGCAGGGGAAGCACAAATAATACATGTTAATTGTTTGATATGTTAGATTAGTAGAAGTGTCCTACCCTCATGTCCAGAAGGTTCCCAAGTCTGACCACGCTCAATATCCATTCACTGAGTGTGGATGTCTACACAGGGGCATCTGGAAGTCTCTAGTCATTGGTTTCTTCTGTGTAGTTACACATGCTCAGTGCATAGATGTCAAGGGTAGAGCCACCAACAGAACTTCCATGTAAACCATGTGTGACAGCTTAATGGCTCTTCTGGGGAAACTGGTGGAAAGTATTGTTAAATATATGGGACGCGGGTGGCGCTGTGGGTAAAACCTCAGCGCCTAGGACTTGCCGATCGTCAGGTCGGCGGTTTGAATCCCCGCGGCGGGGTGCGCTCCCGTTGCTCGGTCCCAGTGCCTGCCAACCTAGCAGTTCGAAAGCACCCCCGGGTGCAAGTAGATAAATAGGGACCGCTTACTAGCGGGAAGGTAAACGGCGTTTCCGTGTGCTGCGCTAGCTCGCCAGATGCAGCTTGTCACGCTGGCCACGTGACCCGGAAGTGTCTTCGGACAGCGCTGGCCCCCGGCCTCTTAAGCGAGATGGGCGCGCAACCCCAGAGTCGGACACGACTGGCCCGTACGGGCAGGGGTACCTTTACCTTTATTGTTAAATATAAAATAAAGCATATAGAAGAACAAGTCTTGTTGAAGCAGAGCCAGCATGGCTACTGCAGGGGCAAGTCCTGCCTTAATAATCTATCAGAGTTATTTGAGTGTCTACAAGCACTTGACATAGTGTACTTGGACTTTCAAAAAGCTTCCAGCAAGGTACTTCTAAGTAAATTCAGCAGTCACTGAATAAGAGGAGTGGTCCTCTTGTGGATCAGGATTTGGTTAGGTAGCAGGAAGCTACCTAACTTAGACCTACTTGGACAGCTTCCCAAATGAAGAAATGAAGAAAGTGGAGTCCCCTAAGGGTCAGTATTGGGACTTGTGCTTTTTAACTTGTTCAAAAATGATCTAGAATTAGGTGTGAACAGAGAGGCAACCAGGTTTGCTGATGATAGTAAAAATTCTTCAGAGTCACTAATACAGAAAGATTATGACAGGATTCCAAAGGATTCTCCAGACTGAGTGAATGGGCAGTAAAATGGGGAAGAAAGTTAAGTTATTTTGTTATTGCCTATATGAAAGCAAGGTGGAAGTCTGGCAAATTGGAAAATAGTGCATTCAGGCTAGATTATTTTCCATTTGATAAAAAAAAACATATCATCATGGAGAGGATCCCATCCCATGCTGCATCCTATGTTTCCCCTCCTCTAAGTGCTACTGTATGTGGTTATTCCTAGGCTTACCCCTAGATTGTTCCACTCAAACAAAGGCCATTCTCCTGTTCCTCATAGTAGTTGTTGGAGTGAGACAGGACTCATGGGGTATAATGCTATGTTCTATCTTCACTGTGCCTCCCAGCACCATTTGCTGGGAATTGCAAGTGGAGAGGCTGTCACTGTACTCAGATTCTGCTTGTGGGTATCTCATGGAGATCTGGTTGGCCGCAGGACATAGGATGCCTTTTGGCCTGATCCAGCTGGCACTTCTTTTATTATGGGGAGTTAGGGGTAGGGCAACTGAATAATTTCAGGCCTGTAAGTTCCCAAGAACAACCTCTGCAATGGAATATGTTTACAAATGGCATGCAAAATGAAAATTAGTTGCACAGCGGCTATATAGTGACTAGATTTCCACAAAAACCTCCTTGACATTTCAGTGTGGTTCTTTAATCTTGAGAAGAATGAAAATCTTTCACAACAACCTGCCAAACATATCATCTATTTATTCCCAATATAAACTCTGTTATTAGCAGGTACACTGAAGTTAAGATTATTGTGGTATAGAGAAATTTATGTGAGAGGCTTAGCCAGAATGGTTTGTGTGTAAGGGGAAAATCTGAGAGCTAAGTATAAAGGTAAGTTGAGTTTCATGCATTTTGTCTTATTAGACAAAGAAAGTAATGTAAATCATAATCAGGAATTCAGGGGGAATCTTGCATTTCAATATATCTATCACTTTCTGAATTGGTTCAGTTTCCACCTTTTGTAAAATAAGTATTTTGAACCTGAAAGGCATTCATATAGAACTGGCATTAAATCGTTTATAACTAAATTGTACAAAATTCAGTTAATACAATCATCAGTTTATTACGGCCATAGACCAGCAATTTCCAATTAATACTAAATTTGGAAGTTCTTTATCTTTAAATATGTGTTTGGTAACTTACATTCTTCGTGAAAGTTGCATCCTCAGAGGAAAGAACTCAAAAAATAGGAAAAAATAATTGCTACTAAATTTGCAAAACAGTAAAGGCAACTCATGGAAGCTATTGTGCTGGTTTTTCTACTCCTCTGGTTACAGGACACTAGTTTCCTTAAAGAGTGGTGTCGGAAGCTTGGTTCCTCTAGTATACTTACAAGAGGATGGCTGAGCACTTCCCTATTGATTAAAAGTACTCATACTTAAGTTAACCTTACTTCATTTGTGGTAAAGTTGGTTGAATGGCCTGAAGTGAGCAAGTACGCCACTTAACAGCCTGTAGTTCTGTAAACTTGTGCAAGAATCCACACTGACAGTACATTCCCCTACTTAACTCCAAAGGTAGTGGTTGTTTGGCCATGCTTCTGAGCTTTATAGGTGCTTTTCCTAACAACCAAGAAACTTAATGGGCTCAGATGTTTGTGGCATTTACATGTCTAAATACATTTGCTACAATCAGTGCTTGCTTGGTCCCACATTGTGGGGATTTGTAGCACTACATTTTATACTACAAAACTTGTTGCAAGAGGGACTTTGTGAAGGACCCTTGCATGAAGTGCTTGTACTATCGGGAAGCTTGCTAAAGAATTTAATGCTTGTCCCCAGTCTAGGGGGATCCATTCCATTGGTGCACAAAGTAAGGAGATTTTTAGTATCATTTCTGTACTCTGCCCACATGCCGCATAACTTCAGAAGTTTAAAAGCCTAGCTTATTATGTTTTTCAGGAAGAACTACTGTTTGGTAATTGCAATAAAATATGTTATTTCCTTCAGTGGAATAATTACCTTTGTCTGGCCACTAGGCTGAGCACTTCTAAGATGCAGTATGTTCAAAATGTACCATAGATCATGATGCATCAAACCGATTAAAAGGAGGAGCAGTGTCTTTATTACCACAGACAATTTCATATACAGGATAGCTCATGTATAGTGTTAAGCCGAAATATTCAACATAATAAGTTACCCATATTTTTTCAACCCTATGTGTGCTGCTTTTGATTTTTTTCTCTACAGGAATTGCCCAAGTCATTCAATGTCCTGTACGTTGGATGAACTGTAACAACTTTAAGTGACACATACTTGACAAGAAATGAGAGTTAGAGTATTGAAGGACTTTTATTTCAAGATAGAAGAATATAAAGAAAACAGAAGAGAATTCAGAAGAGCAGACTTATTTTTCCCTTACTTTTTTCTTTCACTTCAGATTTCGCCTAATTCCAATAAATACTCTGGCCATTGACAAATGTCTATTGTTTTCTTAATTAAGTAGCTTGAATTGGAACTGTGGTCCAAGAGATGTAGAGATTGTAGGTTTGCATAATTTTTCACAGAACAGGATTGCAGAAAATCCTTTGGGGCAATATGATTTCTTGACTTCACATAACAAGGGAATGTGTTAGAAAGCTTCATAACTTAGATTTTTTTATTTGCGTTGGGTGTTTAAATTAATCTTTCAGGTTTAATCAAGAATTCACATGTTACCAAGTTTTGGTGGGAGGAATGTTTGAGGGATGTTTTTGGAACTTGCACATCACCCTTGAAAACAACAAAACTATTCTTTCCACAGTTTTGTGTACATTTATGTGAATATAGTCAACCTGTTGAAAAGAGATGAGAAGTGTGTCTATGGTGTAAAGATACAGTGAAGAGAAAATACCTACAGCTTAAATGCACTTTTATAAATAGTAGTCAGCAATCATGTGTACTTCCTTTTGTTGTGGAAGAATGTCTAACTGACCCACTCTTGATTTGCAGCTTTTTATTTCCTTATTCTATAAATCAGCACATTAACTGCTATTATTTTATCTTTCTGGATTTTGAACTGGATGTGGATGAAATGTGAAGGCAAATAATAAGAATTATTGCACTAAGACTTCTATAGTTGAGCATAGCTTGATCATGGGAGTCCAAGTAAGCTCTAGAGTAACTACAAGGGTAATGGCTGTATTTTATTGGGGCTCTTTAATATGATGAAGGAACGGTGGGGGGGGGATGAAGGTGGAGCTAGAAAGAAAAAGCCAGTTGAAAACTGCTTATACAACATTGTCTTCTGTTGAATATATTTCCCACCTAAAGCCACCAGGCGGTTGATTGAACCTTCTGTCAGTTTTCATTGAAGAATAGCATCCTTTAATATATTAGCTCATATTTTTCATTGAGGATAGAAAGGTATTGTTGGAATATAGGTAAGCATCATAGTGGCAGTGATGATAAAAGGAAGTGTAGAGCGGATGAATGGAGCCAGAGAGCTGGATGTCAAAATAAATAAGCAATTGTGAAAGAAGGTTGAAGGAAAAAGGTAGAAGGATGAAATGAAAATGCAGTTCTCTAAATGGTAATGAAAACTGGAAAAATATTACTAGATAAACTAGATAGGCAATCTTGCTTGGGACAGATGAAATTTTAAAACTCCAGACATGGAATCCGTGTGAGAGAAGATCTAGCTGTGAAGCTTCAGAGCGTCTTGTTCTCCATGTTTCTTAGAAGTTGCACTGCTAGTCCAATGCGCAATTTCCTATTTAGATTACTGTATAATTTAAAAATATGTCAGGATCATAATAACTGTGCAAATGAGATTTTACACACAAGAGTTTCCATAGCAAATAGAACACCTTGGAGAAGTGTTTGTATGTGCCTGTGCATACATCTGTCATTATTTGGGAGAGACCATGACTGCATTGCAGCCATGTACAAAATACTGTAAAGTTGAATTCTCTAGATAGGGAATGAGAAGCCCAAAAATGTCTACTTGAGATCACTTTAGCTGTGTAGTCAGGCATTTCTAAGTTGGAGAATTATGCTGACCTTGGTAATTTTTTTCTCCCTCTAATATGAGCAGTAAAACAGGAATATTCCTATTGATTCTGTTCTCCAACCTAATCAGTGTTGGATTGTGCACTACTACCTCAATTTTCTAAGTGGGCATGAACACAAAACTATTGCCTTCCGTATACTAGGTGCTCAGCATCTCTTCTCCACACACACACCCTCCACCCACACACCCACACCCTTAGTGGTCATTTTGTAAAGCTTGCTTTCTAGGGCATGTGTGAAACTAGTGCCCAAAAGTAAGGAATATACACATACAATCCCACAGTATAGGCTGATGCATTGAAGTTTTGCTGTAATCTCTTTGGTTTGGAACACAGCCAACCTTTCAGACTGATACTAAAATAACAAGTTGTCCATCCCTTTTTTAAATATATGGAAAACAATTGCTACATGTTGCGAAACACTTTATTGAGTGTATTATTTTGCTACACCTTCATGCAGGTAACATTTTTATATAGTTCTTGATGTGCACGTGTATTTGTACCAGGTCTGAGATATTTGCATTGAGTATCACGTGTAGGGTTTTCTGTGTCTCCTCTTGGTTGTAATAATTTGAGCATTTTCTTTTAACTAGAAATTATGGAGAAGTCGGGCGAAGAAGGAATGCCGGATCTTGCTCATGTAATGCGCATTTTGTCTGCAGAGAATATTCCAAACTTACCACCAGGAGGTGGTCTAGCTGGCAAGTAAGTGCAGAATGTCAATGAAACTCTTAATTATGGCTTTGAAACGGTGTATACAGGCTTACATCTTATATTGCTAAATTGTTCAGCCTGTCTTCTACATGCTATTCATTTCATAAAAGTGTAATTCAATCATCACTCCCACACATCTGAATGGAGGAAAGCTGGGCTGGGCTTGTTGACACATGCAGGTATTTTAATCTTCCTTTGTGACTGATTTAAATGTATGGCATGGGCATATCGTTATTGCTGCATCTTTTTTTAACTACTTGCAGAAGCCAACAGTTTCAGTTGTATTTTTATCCCGCCCTTTCTTCAAGACATGGCAGAGATGCATTTTAGCTTAACGCTCTGTGTGGTAGGTAGGCTTGAGGAGGAAGAGTGTGCCCAAGACCACACTGTAAACCTAAGAGCCACTTCGGCAAAAGTGCTTTGGAGCTGTCTTTCAGAATGGCAGGTGGGGATGGCAAGTTGTTGAATGTCTTCCATGTAGCCAGTGTTTTGCACATTTACACAACAGCTCATGAAACAGTGCCATTGGCAAAATTTCTGGCCGCCAGTTGGGAAGCCTATAAGCAGAGCAATAGATTCCCGCTGTTTAGCCATCTTGACTAATAGAGCAGATTGTTTACTTTTGTATGTGAAAACCTGCTCAAAACATAACTTAGAATTTTACCTTTGTCTAGGCGAAATATTATTGAAGCTGTTTATAACAGGCTGAACCCACACAGAGAGAATGATGGGGTAAGTTCTACATTTGATTGCTAGCATTTATTGATGCAAGTAAATTATAATATTTCAGTGGGGGATGTTATAACTGTGTGTTTGCAAGTGCATTGTTCCATGCCACCAAAAAATACATTGAATTTAAAGGGTTAATGGATCCTCCTGGGATGTCTTGTTCTGAAGAAGCAAACTGCTGCTATTGCTCTATACCAGAATGTAGGGTCACCAATATAAGCATTTCTTTAAGACTATATGCTTACAGTAAATAGGTGAGAGACAGACATAAATGTGTGGCACCTAATGTTGAGACTTCTTCATTTGTTAGGCCTTTATCAAATATGCAACTGGTTTTCCTGTTAGGTACAATTTAATTTGTTGTGCCATCTTGCCTAGTAGAAAGGCAATAGGGTGATCAAGTGGATACATTTATTTATTTTAATTTCCTAAACCACCCTTCAACTAGTAGATTCCAAGATAGTGTATATTAATAATAATAATAATAACTCATTTGTTCAAGCAATTAAAAAACACACAAATAGTAACTATTAAGTAGAGGCCATAAAATAAATTTAAAATGTATAAACAAATATGTGGCTGGGGAAACACAGCCAGGTTGGCAGGGTATAAATAAAATTATTATTATATATCACCCTGGTACTGAGAGATTCTAGTGTCAGCACCAATCAAACCTCCTTGGCAGAAGGTGTTCCAAAATTGAGGTGCCTCCACAATAAAGGCTCTCTGCCTTCTATGCACACAGTAAGAGAGGGGCTATTTATGATTAAGTGATATGAAACACTGGTTTCTGTGGGAATAGTACAGTGAGATAATTTAGGTAAGACCTGATGCTATGGTTTGAATACTTAATTAGTTTTCTCCCATTGATCCAACTGTTTTCTATGAAAGCCAATTGGACTCTTTTGTTTTCCACTTAGAATTGGCAAACTAGGAAACTTAATTTCACTACTAGTATACAGGTTTCAAAATACTTTCCCAGGCTTTCTTAGCATATCTAGATTTCCCTGTCAGAGACATCCTTGGCAAGGTGTATAGGTTTGCAAGGAATCACAAGTTTCTTATTTCCTGACTCCA
Source organism: Podarcis filfolensis (assembly GCF_964270895.1). Taxonomy (NCBI): domain Eukaryota; kingdom Metazoa; phylum Chordata; class Lepidosauria; order Squamata; family Lacertidae; genus Podarcis; species Podarcis filfolensis. Next base: position 101,129,258 of record NC_139606.1, read on the forward strand.
CCTACATTTAATAACGATGTGCTATTTCAGTAAGCTAACTTTACTATGTAATGTAAAATAGCTTAAGCTTTGAGCCATGAGTATTCAGAGCTCCCAACAAAGTAATCTAGGCCCCAAAGAGTGAATTTGGTATGCTGTGTTCTGTTTTAGTTTTGGCATAGGTGTTGTGCTTAGTTAGCTAAACTTTCATATGGAAATGTGAATTGTAAATGCCTGTAATAACTGCAGAGAAGAATACAGAATAACCTAGATGATGCATAGTAAAAGGTGTGTTTCTCAAAAATTGGCTTGTAGAAATGTGTGCTAATGTGAACAGCTTAATTAAAATGTGCTAAAAGTACACAATCTCTAGTTTGTTGAAATAAGCATTTTTAACGTAATTTTTTAATAAATTCACTTGGAAGAAAGTCCCATAAATTTCAACTGAATTAGATTTTCTGTTCTCAGCCTTGGTCTTGGAGTGCTGTTGGTGATGTTTTCCCATTTTTCTTTCCTTCAGATATTAAAAAGTGTGCTATCACATTGATCTACATGAATACATTCTTGTGCACTAATAATGTATTCATTGGCATTTCCCCTTCAGGGATAGAGTAGATCAGAACTTCTATTTTTTGTACTCTCATAATAGCATAGGAGGTGTGTTTTCTGTGTTTCCCAATGCAAATGAAACTAATTTATACTGAGTCACACCATTGTTCCATCTAGCTCACCGCTGTCTACCAGGGTTGCAGTTGTGGGAAAGTCTCAGCAGAATCTGGAGATGGTGCTAATTGAACTTACCTGTAGTTCCTTTTGCAGTCAAAGAATGTGCTTTTTCAGAGTTATGAAGCAGGAACAGTAGTTTCTCCCACTAATGTAGACTGTTCTGCACAGAGTTATGGGCCCATCCAGCTGCTTCTGACTCTGATTTTGGGAACCTTAATTGAGCTTTTCAGTGTTATGCTGAATTGTCAGATTTGGTGGCTCGGAATAGGGCCATGGTGAACAAGTGAGATAGAAACTGGGAAAGAGTGCAAGCTTTCCATTTAAAAAAAACAACACCACATACTTTTATTAATCCGTATTTTCAAGATAGCCTACAAAAGAGAACCGTAAAACAAATATAAAACAGATCAAAAACATCAGAAACAAAAGCAATTATCGTAGCAACAATAAAAATACAAGAAGCAGTAGATTTAAAATCCAAGGTTTCCAATTTCTGATACAGGCTTAAAAATCTCACCTGCTCTGTGGGTTTTTACAGGCCTAGTATGTATTTTATTTGCTTAGTTCTGTGGCATAATGGGTGGAGGCTTCCGTATGTTGCAATTAATGCGATGTTAACAGATGCCCCACTTACTTCATTACTGAAAGTTTATTTATGTGGCTGAATTGGCCCACAACACTCAGAAATACCTGCCATTTATATCCATAATATAGAAAACATGACAAGATCATAGTCTGACTGCAGAATGAGAAATAGTATCCATTCACATTAATATACTGTATGTGCACTCTGAATACTACTTCACTGTAAAAAAAAGGAAAGAAATCTGTCAAGGCCAGTTCTCAAACTGCTTACAATGCATTTGACATATCTGGTGTATATCCAGATCTGAGAAAATCTGTTTTCCTTCCTGGAAACATTTTTCATAGGTTTGCTTTTTTGTGTTCTAATTTTTTCTCCTAATTTCATATGAATATTGGGTAACTCGCTGAATTTAGTTTTGTGTTAGAGTTTACCATTAGAAAACTGGGAGCACTTTGGGTGCAAAATTAATGCATAATAGTTCTTCATGTCATCCAAGTCCGGAGCAGCTTAGGGTTGTATCTAGTGTTAGTCAAACTCAGAGTAGGCCCATTGCAATTAATGGAACGTGATGAACTTGGTAGAGTCATTGGAATTAAAGGGTGTCTGAGTAAAACTTAGTTGGCTACAACCCTCAGTCTCAAGGTATTTGGGACTCATGATTCATGTGAGGAGGTGGTATCAATGGCTGACATTTTATATTTTCCTAATTGGGTAGCAAGGGACACAGGTGGCGCTGTGGGTTAAACCACAGAGCCTAGGACTTGCCGATCAGAAGGTCGGCGGTTCGAATCTCCGCGATGGGGTGAGCTCCTGTTGCTTGGTCCCAGCTTCTGCCAAACTAGCAGTTTGAAAGCACGCCAGTGCAAGTAGATAAATAGGTACCCCTCTGGTGGGAAGGTAAACGGCGTTTCCATGCGCTTCTCTGGTTTGCCAGAAGCGGCTTATTCATGCTGGCCACATGACCCGGAAGCTGTATGCCGGCCACGACTGGACCTAATAGTCAGGGGTCCCTTCACCTTTACCTAATTGGGTAGCTACAGTTTCTGAAAGAACCATCAAAGGAATAGTTGTTAGAATGTTCAGACTGGTCTTTCCGAGCCCTCCCTGGAAATGGGACCGTTGCATGCTGAGCATGTGCTTTACGACTCATCGAAGGTCCCTCCCCTTTAATTTTGGCTTGTTCTGGGCACAACCAGCAGAAACCTCATCAAAAGGAATGAAGGTAGTACACTGAAGTTTCCTGAAACAGAACAGTATATTCAGCTTCTTGTATTCCAAGATGCAGTAGCCTTCCTGTGATGATCCTACACCTTTTGAGTTGCTTGTGGTCATGATGAGAATGTGAGTTTGAGGTGCAAATGGGAGATGGGGCACAGCAAGAGGGATAAATGGGCGAAGCTCTGATGGTAAAAGTGCTTGGCTGGCAGAAAAGAGCTTCTGTAGATGGACATCTGGGAGGTTAGCTGTTGGTAGAGGAAGGTTCTGTACTTGATAGTGTCACACATCCCTTTTTTGTTCTCAGAATTGGTTGCCACTGTGTCTGCACAATAATGGTAGTCCTGTGCTTAAACACACAGCACTGCTGCTATTGCCTCTCATTTGTTCTTAATCAGTTTGTATAGTGTGTTTGGCTTAGCTAAGGTATGAGGATACCTTAGCTAAGTATGAGGATCAGCCAATGAAAAGGCCTAAGAAAAAGCCTCTGAATTAGGTACCATTTCTTTGGAATGGGCCAATTTGCAATGCCAGTGATTTTGAATTGGGCATGATTCCTTGTTGATAAAGCCAGAGGGTTTACTACTAAGCCCTTATGACATACGTGACTGGGGAAGGACACTTTGCCTGCTTTGAGAGGCATATTTTGCTACTTTCGGCTATAACAGGGACCTCCAACCTTCTTGAGCCCGTGGGCACATTTGTAAACTATAGAAACGATTGTGGGCAGCACACACTCATCGCAACCCCCTCCCCACTTCCCCCCTCCTAGCAATCAGGCTTTAAGTAGAAGGATTCCCCCCTTGGGGCAATTTTTGAGGTCACAACTGTGGAGAGAAGGGTTAGCTGTCTGCCTCCCAGTTACTCCTCCCCCATTGCAGTTAGGCTTGGAAAAAAACATTTCATTTGTTCCTGTAGGAGGCTTGTTTAAAGCTTAATTGTGTTTGTGAAGGGGTGTCACAGCTAGGGAGAGGAGAGTTAAGCCTTCCTTCCCTAGCTGTGCCACCCTCCAAAGGTCCCCCATGCAAAAGCTTTGCTTGAAAGAAGTATTCTGTTGTCTACAATAGAAAGCAGCCTTTAAGCCCTATAAGCACTGTAATCAGTGTGGGGGTGCCAGCAGGTGCCAGTGAGGGTCTTGGTGAGCACATCTGTGCCCACGGGTGCTATGTTGACAATCCCAGAGCTGTATGTCTCATCAAAGATCCTTTATATTACTAGGCACAGGTAATCAAACATAATGAGCATTAAGAGCCATGCTGGATCCAGGCCAAAGGATGGCAGTAGCCCTTTCTTGCAGTTGTTGCCTAGCAACTAATATTTAAAATACAGGCTTCCCCGGATACTGGAGGCATCATACAGCCATCACGATGAGTAGCCACCGATGGTTCTCAACTCCCTCTTAAAAGGACCTAAGTTTAAGGTTGCCAACAAATCCAGTGGCAGTGAATTGAAAAATCTGTGTAAAGCACCACTTTTTGCCTGCCCTGAATCTAGTTTTAGTGTTCTAAGAATACTAAATCTTAAAGTCATAATATTCAGCAGACTTAAGATTAAAGTGCCTTTAGGTTCTTGAACTCTGGGGATATATTTTGAAGAATTTGTAAATTAAAACAAAGTTCTTTTCACAATGCCATCTGCATATCTCGATAGATTTGTACTTTTGTGGAGAGTTAGCTTGTACTTCACTCTGAAAGAAGTGTTACAGTCTTCCCATGAGTGCACCCAATTGGCAACAAGTTTTCCATTGGCAACTTCATGTGACTTACTCAATTACACCTAAAGTATCTCTTTCCTAAACAAGATAAGTAGGAACTCATTTTACTTAAGCTGTTCACAATTTTTTATTTTGTTTTTGCTGTGTTTCAAAGCACCAGTGCTTTTATATTTAAAGGTCAAAATTTATATATGCTATCCAGCCATCTGCAACTGTCCTGAGTGAACAAAATGCCCATGAAATGGCAGAATAGGAAGATCTGGTTCCACATTGCTTTTTCACAATTAATAAACTTCCTTTAACCATAAGCATTTAGGACACTTATCTTCCCCAAGGCTCATTAAGACTAGCTGAAAGTTTGCTTCTAGACCATAGAACTCTAGAGATTCTTCATAGCTTGTCTAATGTATTAATAAACTTAGAAATATCCTAGTTTAACCACTGATTCTGGGGTCTTGAATCTTAAATAAGGACCCTGGCGAAGCCGCAGAAGGTGGAACACAGGGAAAGTTGGTGGAAGCTCTCAGACAAGTGAGAATTACTCATAGGGGGAACTACCGCCACCTTCTGGAGGACGTGCTGATTAGTTACAGGCTAGCTAGAATGCAGGGAGAAGAAGGCTTTGATGAATCGGCTACAGCCTCTACTTCAGATTCCTCTGATGGATCCAGTGACCAAGAGACAGACACCAAAGCAGAAAGTGAGCAGAGTGCTCAAGAAGATTCTGAGATGGGCGATGAACAGGGTGCTAAAAAGTTGTAATACCTTCATTTTTTTCACACAGTTGATGGTTTAGCGATTATAATGTCTTGGTCTCTTGCTATTTGTTACATCTTAGACAGTTAGCTTTCCTCTTAAATTTATTTGTACATGCTGAATGCATAAAAGGTATTCTTCTCTCTGTGTGTTTTGTGTGTTGGAGAGTTCTTCCCGAGAACTGCTGCTTGCCTAGGCATTGTTACTGCTTGTCCTCTGCATGCATGGCAGGAAGCAGAGCAGCAAAATTCTTGTACGTTGGTCAAGAGGTTTCTGCGGATTTGAGTCTCATGGCATTGGGCTGGAATTTGATAGTCTAAGAAGAATGTCATATTGTAAATGCATTCAAGTGAAAGCTATAACTTCTGTGGTTTTCATTAAATTGGTAGAGCCTAAAATTGTCACCTTAATCCAGCATTTACAGTGTGTTGATTATAACTCACTTTCTTTTACTTATTACAGTGATGTAGATATTGCATGTTTGTATTGTGAATAGTTCTTGTCATGTCAAAGGCATATTAGCCCTTTAAGTTTTAAGGCATGTTAAGTTAGTCATTATATTAAAATATACGGTGTTATGTCAGGCTGTAATTTGGACTATATCATCTGTACCTGATTTTCTGAAATTGTATTCAGGATGCACTTATAGCACCTATGTATCCAATGGATAAAATGTATTGACCATTAGTGTTTAGTACATGAGTTATTATTGTCTACGACCAAATAAAATATGTGTGGAATAATCTGAATGCATATTGACTTTATTTAAGCAGTTTGGGGTAGTTCAAGTTGCCATCAAACAGAGCAGAATGTGTAATATCTAATTTGTTGACATATGAGAGTGATCTTTATTTGTATTAAGTTTTAACTCGCTGAACAAATTTTATTTCAGAAGTGATACTCCTGAGCCAATAATATTTGCTACTTTTATTAAGTTTTCTGCCATTGGATAACTGACTTGTTTACACATTGGAATGTAAAAATGATAGCGTTAACACGTACAAAAATTTGTATTGGGTTATGGGTTCTTTGGGTTAGGAGCATTGCTGCGCTCGCTCACCTTTATGGAAAGGCTTGCTTTGAGGTGTTGCTATCATACTTCCAAAAAATTATACTGACTGTCTAGCAGATGCCTAGGCTAATTTGCTTGGTCACAGTTTCAAATGGTTCGTATTCCTGGCAGTTTCTCCTTTTATTGCCATTATGTTCCTGGGTTAGTGGAGAAGTGAGAGTGATTGAACCACCTGAGGGCGTGATGGTCTGGTAAGACTGTGGAACCAGAAGTCCCAGCTCCTCCTTGTATGTTTATTCCTTGTTGCAATTCAGGACAATGCGGATTTTTAGGCCAGTAGAACACTAACAGTTTCCTTCTTCTTTTCCTGTAGGGTGCTGGCGATCTAGAAGATCCGTGGTAGCCTTACAGATCTGCTAAAAATGCTTTTGAATCTGAAAAATGGGGGAAAAACTTTTAATCAGTTTTCTTCAATACAAAGGAAAAATTCTGGTGGATTTCCAACATTTTGTGAAATGGGCAGAAAGAAATTATTAGGATTTTCCATCATTTGTTCATATTTGTGTTTTCTGATATTGCCACTCTTAGCATTGCCTGTACTACAGTATTTTTACCAGCCTTGGGCGCATTGGTTACATCTTTATGGAGCCTGAGCCCTAAAAACCAAGGAAGGAATAATGCTGGGAGCACATCACTAAATGTACATAAAGTACCATGGGATTGTAGTTGTACTCTGAAGACACACTATGTTTTAACAAAACTTACAATAAATGCACAATTGAGTGCAAATAATTGTAATGAGACACTTACTTACTTCACCTTACCAAGATGGAAGGCTTTTGCAGCTCTGGGCTTGGAAAGTCATTTCAGTTGGGCAATATGCTATAGGATGTGTATTTTTTTTTATTTTAAATTTTCCAGTTTTACCTGTATTACCAGACTGTTAGGTTTTTCCCTACAGTGTCCAAATTGTGATATGTTGCCTACTGCTTGCTTAAGATAAAGTGTATTTGGCAATAATATAAGAAGATTTTAGGCATCTAAAACCAATAAGAATTTTGCGCATGTGTATAACACATCCATAAACTCTTGCTAGAATAAATATTTTTAAACCAAACAACTTAATTTATGGTTAGTTGTAATTTGCTTTGACATCTCACTCATTGCTGCAGTTTTTTTTTTAAAATGCTGAATATTTGCCTTTATTATAATGTAAATTGTGATTTTGTTCTAAATGTGGTTTTCTATAGTTCCCCCCCCCTTTGATTTCTTATCAGCTGTTAAAAGAGGTCGAGTAATATGGGTATAATTTTTAATTGTTTGCATTATTTACAAAGTTCAAATTATCACTTTGAGATTACTATAAATACAGCTAAAATTATCTATTTTAAATCTAAGAAAATATTAGAGATATTTTCATGGGTTCAGTGACCTTTCATTTTATAAGCAATGGGCATGGTACAGAGTGGCCGTCATGTAAGGTACTTGAAGATTCTTAGTTTAATTCTATTTTTGCAATAACCTTATTTTTTTTTCTTAATTCTTTTTGAGTTGTGCATGTATTGAGTCCAGTTAATGCTGAAAGTGGAGAAGAGTAAAGTATTTATCTAAAAAATAAATAAATAAAAGCTATTGGGGAGGGGAAACATTGAATGTATCCATTTGTACATGATTTACATGCTGTGGATGCCTTGTAAACATTTTCCTATTTGTTTAAAACTGTGTTTCAACGAGGATGTAGTTGCCCTTGTGTGTAGTTTAAGCTAACGACAGTCATCAACTGGTTTTGTGTGAAATTCATGGTATTTTTCTGTAGCTTCCCCCTCATACACACACTCGAGTGTAGATCCATGTACACTCTTGTAACCTGGTGCCTATAGCCAGTTTTCCCGATCATTTGGTTCTTCGTGTATCTGATTTTGGGGGGGAGGGGGGCGGTTGGGAGGGGCTAGAGGATTATTGCCACAATATATTTTATTTATTCATTAGATTTTAGCCTTGTAAGTTAAAGTGTTCTAAATGATGATGTTAACAGGTATTTGTCCCTACTGGGTTTTTTTTTGGGGTTGTTTAAAAGCTAGGGAATGAAGAATGCAAAATGGTTTACTGTTCAGACTGTCTGCTCTGGTCCAATCCTGTACTGATAGTACCTTCCCAGTATGATATTGTGATGTTTCATACAATACAGTGAACATAACCAACTTGTTATCTTCAATAAAGGATTGCTAAAACAGTGAGAAGCGCAGTTTTGTGGGAAAGGAATTAGTGACGAAACAATTACTTGCTTCTGTGATTGTAAATACTGTGGTTTTTTTGGTGTATGATCAGCATGCTGTTGACCTATAAGAGCATAAGAACTCTGGCTTTTTCTGTGATATTTGGTTCCAAAGAACAATTGCGTATCAATAATGCACAAGTCTGTATAAGCACCTAGTTCTTGAGAATCATCACTGCTTGAAATTTGGTCCAGGAGGTTAGAAATGAATTGAACTGCAAGTGAAACAAGCTGAGGTGATAGCGCTTGATAACATGTTGGTAGAAGGCAGCCTGTGCTATTTGCAAAAATATTACTGAACATTATGCAAAATGTTTGGTGTTACTCAAGCAAAGTGTTAAGTTTTACTTTCAGACGGTCGTAACTTTAGGAAGAATGATTTCCCAAGGTACAGGAAGGGAAAAGAAATCTGAATTATTGCCATTATGTGCAGTGTGTGATCCTTTGCATAGGAAATGCTATTGACAGGTGTTCTGCTAACTGAGCTGGATCCATTTACATCAACATCAGAAGGCAAGTGCCTATTTGTGTGGTCTAAGCTATTTTGATGGATGCTAAAGCCAGCCTGTTCTTAAACCTTAGCGGAAGGATGCTACACAGACTGTTGATCCTCACTCTTTTTCATAGCTTTTACTGTTATATGTCCATACTTGAGAATATGCCTTTTTGTTCACTCCACAGTAAACACTAAAGGTTTAATATAATCACATTCTTCTGAACCTGGAAAATGTTCACTTGTGTATTGTTGATATTTATATCTAATAGACTTAAAAGGATGTTGCTAGGATTGGTCTGTTCACCAAGATAACCATGCCAAATATAAACTAAAATTCACTGTCAAAATCTTGTAGGCCAAGTTTGGGGAAAAGTCAAGAGACACGTTTTACAGCCTAAATTGTTTTACCTGTACAAATTGTTTGGTGGGCTGTCAGTTTAAAACATGAGGATAAATCCTAATGCAATTTATAATGGATAATTGTTTCCTTGAAGCACCATATCATAGCCCCAGTTAAGTTATAGCTTAGTTGCTCCGCCACTCTCTTTTCTTTTTCCAATGAGATGATGTAAAGGGGGTTGCATCAAAACACCTGAATATTTCTTAGTCATTGTTCCATATTGAAGAGTAAAGCTGGGTTTTTCCGCACAACTAATTTGCCTCCAGAGAGCAGCTTTCTGCCAACCACACTATGGATATGTTTGCTTCATTGGCAGGCCATCAGTTCCGCTGAAACATGATCTTAAGCTAAGTCTTGGTTTATGTCCAAATCAATCCTTTTCTCTTCCTGCCTGCTATCACCTCTGCTTGCTGTGTTTGGTTTTAAATTGCCAGTAACGGTGCAGAGACTTGGAGTGTAACAAGCTCTATTGATCAAGAATAAAAGTGAAAAGTAGTTTGGTATGCAGCCTAATCCTGCACGTTTTACTCAGAAGTAAGGTCTACCGCTTGCAAAGAGGAAACAGCCTTGGAATGCTAGAACTTGTTTCTGTTGTAATCAAAGGTGTAAACTATCACAAGCTTGAAACTGTGCGATGACACCTTGCAATTCAAATTTTGTGGACGGTGCTTTGCGTTTGTGTGCAGCAGCTCACACTGAACCAGGTGGGCTTCTCTCTCTTTTTAAATAGCACCAGTGCACACCATTCCATTTCATTTATATTAGCTTGTTGAAAATGTTTTAAGATTCATACAATGAGCTGCTGTCTGTGGTTTGAATTGCCATATGGAACAGTTAGCTAAATGGCTTGGATCTTAGGCAGCCATTGCACTGCTGGTTGAAGTGAAGCCTCCACTGTGAAGCACTTGCTGACTTGAGCTGCTTCATCTCTGTTCAGGTGGCTTCGTTTGCTTAGGATGTCAAAAGAGAGTACTATTAGAAAAACAATCTGGATCGGTAGAGTTGCTCTAAATCTCTTGATTAGCTTTTGCTTTGGATTATTATTATTATTATTATTATTTTAAATCCACACAGCCATCATAAATTTCATCTTGAAATCTTAAGAAGAAATGGTGGTATGTATCTAACATATAAAAAGGAAGGTTAAAGCATGGACAGCTTTACATTTCATCTGAACTCACTCTACAATATATGGAAGTTGCATTTATACAAAGGGATGAGAAATGGCCCAGTTAAGAAAAAGGTTGTGTCTTGTTGCTTTGTCTGAACATGTGTTTCATTTTGGCCTATTAGAAAACTCCTCCATCCTCATTAACGTGGTCTCCTCTGGTGCTAGCACTGTTTTACTTCTTGTGTTTTTTGCAAATGCTTGCCTATCTTCTGCTCTTTATGGTCTGTAAGCACCACCAGAACATATAATCTATTTAGTTGATTTAAAATTCTATTCATTTACCAAATCCTGTAGCCTCCCCCATTTAATGAAGCTGTAATGTTTCTCTTTGATGCCTGGGGTGTCTGTAAATTTGTGGAACTGGTGCATGTCTGTTCAGAAGCATAAACGTTACTTGTAATTGTTCCTATTTGGTTTTTATTCATGGTGTTGATTTTTAAATGATTTGAATTTTATCAAATGAGTTCCAACAGAAAGGAATGGTTGCCCATCATTTGTTCAGCACAACAGTGTAACCCAAGGTCCTTGTATTTCCCAACAAGATGAGTTTTATGCAAGGTACACATTGCTGAAATAAGGAACAGACCTTCTGGCTACTTAGGTTTCTCGCATTGTTTTCACCTTGGCAAATGTGGCACTACATCAAACAGCATGGTAGCCTATAAAAATCATTGATGCCAATCAAACTCACTGAAGGTTCACAGTTCTTCTGAAAAGTAACATGACACAGTCCACTTAAACAATATTTTTTATTTTGTTCTGCCATGGATGATGATCCAGTCATATTCCTTATACGGTGAAATGTTATCTCCAAAGCTACCAAATAACAAATGTCATCGATCAATCACATAAAGCAGTTTTAAAGTTGGGTGGCTGCAGCAGGGTCATATTCAAGTCAAACATACTGAGGAATCAATATTGTGTTTTAGTTAAAAAGAAATCTAGGGGCATCCCTATAAAATTCCAGACCGTAATGTAACTATAGTCTCACTTAAGCAGAGAATTATTACACAGAAGAATGATGAAAATTGCCATGACTTTGGCAAGGGAAGTCTTGAAGTGTTCATTGAAGTTGACAATCAACTTCATTATGATCTGTTGATGCTCTATGTTCAGATTTCCTTAAGAGCCTTTCACAAAACATCTCGTAGTTGTTGAACCAATTACCTTTCTGTCATGGGATCTGCCCTGCAATTGCTAGTTGCCTTCCAAACACTAGAAAATAAATTATTATTTTTTTCTGAATTAATCTGAATAGAGAGCAAGAAGAGACTGGATAATGTCATTGTGCTATAGACAGCAGGTGGCACTGGAGTGTGCTTGTGCCTTTGCAAGCTCACCTCCCAACACCCCCAGGTGCATGGGTTGCTGTCTGAAAGGGCTTTCTATGTGTGCTCTGTTGAATGTGCTTAGAAACCCGGTAAAAGGGAGCCTTGCTTCATCAGGCTTCTTGATTGCAGAGAGGTTTCTAATTCACTGGAACAGAAGGAGCTTTGACACCACCTTCAGGAGCTCTGAAGAGGTGACCACACACCCAGGGATGTTTGCGGGTGAGCCCTGCATGTGCACCCTCTGCTCTAATCCACAGCATGTGGTATCTTGATAGAGCCTGGAGTTTCCTGTCTCTGTTCTCTTACTGGAGGGAGGCAAGTTCTCCTGTGTCTTAAGTCTGTACTCACAATCATTAATTTCAAAATAGATTCACAGTTATTTCTGAGGAAGACGCACACAACATTGCAGACCACTTGGTTCTCCAGAGCAGTTTTGCACAGCTCAGATGGTTTCCTGCAGTGCCTTGGATACAAGGAAGGGGCAATTTGTGTTCACTGCATACGGGATGGGAAGTCACCAGTTGGGTAATCCCCTCAGTCATGGAGCAGCTACCAGACCGGAACTACTGAAAACAATAGGAGGGGTGTTTGGAGACACTGGTCTGCAAACAGGTGGTAATATTGACATTGTGTGGTTTGGCATCACCCTCTGGAATCCCCAATACCTTGACATCACAAGATGGAATTGGAAAAGATGAAGCATCATGGCATAAGGGAATCACATGAGCCTACCTGTGCACAAATAAAAATTGTTGAGTTGGAAGGGTTCCTGAGGATCATCTAGTCCAACCCCCTGCAATGCAGGAATATGCAGCTGAGAGAAGCATGCATCTGCATAGATATTTAAGAGCTGGATCAAGTTTCAGCTTGGGGGAAAAACACCACCACCAGAGGAATTTCACTTAACAGTCAGTACCCAAATAGTTTCCAGACTGGATGTCTCAAGCAGCTTCTCACAGATAAACTCGGATGAACCAGAGTGCTCAGCAGAGTACATTTTCCACATGTCAGATGTGCCTTCTCAGTAGTTGTGCCCGTCCTGTGGAACGCCATCCAATCAGATGTCAAAGAAATTAACAAATATTTGACTTTTAGAAGTGGCCTGGCCAGGGTAATGGGGAATTGGAGATACCTCTCCAAATTATGAGAGTTTCTGTAACTGGTACAAATCTCTGCAAGTGCTATCATAATTAGTGTCAGCATAGAGACTTCCTACCCAACTTGAAGAAGGCAGGGTAGACTCCCAATTACTTTGCAAGGAAAATGTAGAACACAGAGTTCATAGAATCAGAATTTGTAGAGTTGGACAAGACCACCAGGGTGATCTAGTCCAACCACCCCCTGCAATGCAGGAACATTTTGCCCAATGTGGGGCTTGAACCCATGGCCCTGAGATTGAGAGTCTCCTGCTCTACCAACTGAGCTATGCTTTGTGACAACCCAACATGGGGTGCAGAACAGGAACTAATGACAACTTTCCTTTCCTGAGAAGGTATAATAGCCAAATGCATAAGTAGTACCTGAAAACCCAAGTGCATCTGCTGAGGCTATGCTAGGCTGTCTTGTAAACACAGGTGACAGTGTTACCACTCAAGGCATCACTTGCTTGAGCTATTCGGATGCCTGTGAGATTTAGAGATAAACGAGTGACAATCGTGGGTTAAACCACAGAGCCTAGGACTTGCTGATCAGAAGGTTGGTGGTTCGAATCCCCGCCACGGGGTGAGCTCCCGTTGCTCGGTCCCTGCTCCTGCCAACCTAGCAGTTCGAAAGCACATCAAAGTGGCGGGAAGGTAAACGGCGTTTCCGTGCACTGCTCTGGTTCGCCAGAAGCGGCTTAGTCATGCTGGCCATATGACCCGGAAGCTGTCTGCAGACAAACATCAGCTCCCTCGGCCTATAGAGCGAGATGAGCGCACAACCCCCAAGTCGTCCGCAACTGGACCTAACGGTCAGGGGTACCTATACCTTTACAACATTGCTATATATATATTTAAATTGTTGCTTCTTTAAACACACAAACCTAGACATGGTTTAATCACTAGAGAGCAGGGCCATCCTGAGATGTTTTGCCTTGTAGGCAAAGTGCCCCAATGCTGCTTTCTCCCCCATGGCGCCGGCGACAGCACAACGGCAGGGAAGGGGACAGATCTGCTGCCTGAAGCAAATTGTGTCACCTTGCCCTGACGGACAAGCAACGTCTGCTAGTTAGGCACTGGGCTTAGTTATATCAGAAGCTTTTCCTGGGTCAGTTCTTGTCTAAGACAATAAAGTTCCTGTCTACCGGTGTGCTCTCTATGCCAGGATTTCCCAAATTGTGGTCCAGGAGCTTCGCTCAGGTGGTCAATGGCATGTCTGTGAAGAAGAGCAGGCGCAGGAGCTGCTCCTGAATTTGAAGAACATAAGAGCCCTTCTGGATCAGGTCAATGGTTCATTTAATCCAGTATCTTGTTCTCACGGCAGCCAACCAGATGCTCTGAGCAGCCTGCAAGCAGGACATGAGTGCAGCTGAACTCTGTCCATTTGTGATCCCCAGAAACTGGTGTTCAGAGACATAATGTCTGCCAGTGGAGGTAGATTATAGCTGGTAGCTGCTGGTTGCCTTCATCTTCATGAACTTGTCTAATCCTCTTTTAAATCCATCCAAGTTGGTGGCCATCACTGCCTCCTGTGGCAGCATGTTCCGCAGGTTAACTGTGTGCTGCAAGAAGAGACGTGAGCTTTTGCCTGTCCCGAATTGTCCCAACATCCAACTGCTTTGGATGTTTTGAGAACCTGTTGATCTAGATGGTACAAGGTGAATGGGGCAGATTGGAAGTGACAGGAGGGGATGGGCAGAAATGACTAGAAAGAAGTGGAGAGCATTAAGAGAGCAAAACAGAGAGAGGAAGTGAATAAATAAAAATAAAGCTGTATAGAAGAATCAGTAAAGAGAGGATTAAAAATCACTCAGCACCTTACAGTACCCTGTGTTCACAATTGCTACAAACTGATGTGGAAATGTGGAGAACTGCACACAAGACTGAAAAAAGATTGAGAAACTGAACTCAAAAGATTTGACCATTCTGAGCTGAGGAACCCTGAAACCTGCCAAATATTTGACTGTAACCTTTGGTGTTGTGTAGACAGGCATGGGGCTAAGGAATGCCTGTCTCTCACCTGCGTGTTTCCCTAACTACTGACTGAATTGTTATGCTATCAGTTGATTCAATTAATGCTGATGCAGCTGCAGGTGCAGCTGAAAGGCCGGTCTCTGATAGCAGGAGGTTTGTGAGGCAGAGTGGAAAGTTTCTGATGTAATTTAACCGTGTCAGAGGAAAGAATAATGGCAGGGATGTTGGAGAAGATAGAGGTGCTCACCACTACGGATGCAGAAGGGGGATTAGTGGTTCTGTTTAACCAGCCCATTTTGGATGAAAAGTTTATAATCATTTACAAAGCACAAACAACTGCCTTAGGGGTATTCTTTTGGCATCCTAATCCAACCAAAGTTCAGTATCTTGAATTCAGTTCATTTCACAGGGAGAGATTTACTTAACTTTCTCACCAAACTAAGCAGGGAGCTGTCTTAGTCTAGGTCAAGCTGTTTTCGCTTATATTCACGAACGTGGTCCACTGTGATGGGCAGTCTTGTCAGGTGCATCTTTCCCCTCACCTGCTAGACAATCCTCTTAGCTGGCAATAACAAGGGTTGAACTGCCTAGAAAGCATATTCTGTATCACTGAACCGTGACAATATTTGGGCCACATTCACACCATACTGCTTTAAACAGCTGTCACCCCCCCCCCAGGATTCTGGGAACTGTAGATCCCCCGCCCCCAGGGTGCTGAACATTATTAAAGGTAAAGGTACCCCTGACCGTTAGGTCCAGTTGCGGACGACTCTGGGGTTGTGCGCTCATCTCGCTCTATAGGCCGAGGGAGCTGATGTTTGTTCGCAGACAGCTTCCGGGTCATGTGGCCAGCATGACTAAGCCGCTTCTGGCGAACCAGAGCAGCCCACGGAAACACCATTTACCTTCCCACCGGAGCGGTACCTATTTATCTACTTGCACTTTGACGTGCTTTCGAACTGCTAGGTTGGCAGGAGCAGGGACCGAGCAACAGGAGCTCACCCCATCACGGGGATTCGAACCGCTGACCTTTTGATCAGCAAGCCCTAGGCTCTGTGGTTTATGCCACAGCGCCACCCACGTCCCTTGAACGTTGTTAGGAGACCCCTATTCTGTTCACAGCCGCAATTCCCAGAGTTCCCTGTGTTTGTTAAACAACTCTGTTATGAAATATTGGAAAATACATCTTGTTTGCTTAGAAAAGAGCTGTTACTGCTGCTTCTCCCCTCCCCTCTGGGCAGGATTCAGCCACCCCTCTAGTAGCAGTTGCACTGAATAGTTATCAGGGAAAGGGAGGCAGCCGGCAAATGTGAGCAGCCATTTATTGGCAGGGGAACGTGTTTGCTATTCAGAAAAAGATCCGATCCATCAAAACATTCAGGGCATAAACAACCTTTGCACGGTCTGAGTAACAAGCACAATAGAACCTTGGAACAATTCTGCACTTAAAAAAAAGGGAAAAAAGAACACGCTTCTGCATATAAAAACCCCTTACATGTAATAAATTAGTAGAGCAGAGAGATTGCTTTCACTGTAGCCATCTCCTTGATGTGCTACTTTACTCCTTGCAGGGAGATTTTATTTTGATTTTTAGCTTTGTGGAGCTACGTATAAGGAAAGTTATGCATGCAGAATTTTGCCCAGATGAAGCAGGAGGGGAGAGAGCTCTTGTGCTTGGGTCCCGCTTGTGGGAACGAACTTGTTCCTGGAGAGCCAGGAACTCTTTGCGCCTTGGGCACACCCACAACTTCTGCCCAACTGGTAGGTCACATTTTGTACGTGTGACAGGCAGTGCAAAACTCAAGTGGAAAGCCACCCCCCACCCCCACTGCTGCTGGCATTCTATCTGCACAAATATTTTTGCGGTTTGCTGGCTTAATTTACTGAGGGCTTGAGTTTTCTGTGGATCAAGGAAGGCAGAGGCAGAGTTTGGGTGCCCTGGCCTCCTCACCCTGCTGCCAAAATCACATGTCTAAGAACATAAGGCTGTAAGAAGAACTTGCTGAACCAAGGATGGAAGAACGAGGAAATCCCGACCAAAGAACTGTGGCAAGAGAAACTGATGGACTATGCGGAATTGGCAAAATTGACACACAAACTACGTGATAAGGACAACTGTGACTTTAAAGAAGAATGGGAACCTTTTACAAAGTACTTAAAGAAACAAAATGAACTGGACTCTTTGGCAGGTTTTGAATAAATATACAGAAACTTCTTATTGGTAATATATATAGATAAATTAAGGATCTTTACAATTTTATAATATGCAGAGAATAACATGTGCTGAAAAACCAGAGAGAGGAGCTGAGGGAAGTGTGGTGGTGTTTTTCTTTTTTGGGGAGGGGAAAATGGGGAAAAATTGAGGATGATGTATTTTTGATAAATTGCTATGTTGAAATTCCTAATAAAAAATATTTAAAAAAAGAACCTGCTGGATCAGCTTGTGGCCCAACTGGTCCAGCACCCCGTTCACAGAATGGACAACCCAGTGCCTGTGGAAAATTCAAAAGCACAAGAGCACTCTCCACTCCGACTTGATTTGAGCAAAATACTGCCTGCATAACTTTCCTTATAACTCCACAAATAAAAAGGGCTAAAAACTTAATTTTTAAAGTTACAAACTTAGGGAACTGGAATGTGGCTATGACCCTGACAAGAATAAACAAGACATAGAAAGTAATGGAAGGAAGATGATGATGATGATGATGATGATAATAATAATAATAATAATAATAATAATAATAATAATAAAACCCATCTGGGTTTCCCCAGCCACTTTGGGCGGCTCCCAACAGAATATTAAAAATGTGATGTAACATCAAACATTAAAAACTTTCCTAAACAGGGCTGCTTTCAGATGTCTTCTAAACGTCAGATAGTTCTTTATTTCCTTGACATCTAATAGGAGTGTGTTCCACAAGGTTGGCGCCACTACCATGAAGGCCCTCTGCCTGGCTCCCTGCAACCTCCCCTCTCAGTGAGGGATCCGCCAGAAGGCCCTCGGAGCTGGACCTCAGTGTCCGGGCTGAAAGCTGGGGGTAGAGACACTCCTTCAGGTATACTGGGCTAAGGCCATTTAGGGCTTTAAAGGTCAGCACCAATACTCTGAATTGTGCTCAGAAACGTACTGGAAGCCAATGCAGTTCTATCAGGACCAGTGTTATATGGTCTTGGCAGCTGCTCCCAGTCACCAGTCTAGCTGCCGCATTCTGGATTAGTTGTAGTTTCCGGGTCACCTTCAAAGGTAGCCCCACACAGAGCGCACTGCAGTAGTCCAAGCGGGAGATAACCAGAGCATGCACCACTCTGGCAAGAGTGGTTAGATTTGAGTGAACGAGAGAGAAAAGTTATAGTTTGCCCACATTCCCGACTTCTGGGCAATGAATTTCTTCTCCCACCCAGCAAATGCCAACAGCAGGTATTCAACAGATGCAGCATTTTCCAGCATGGTGACTCAACGGGCAGAGGCCTTGCTTGTTGTTGAACGGCTGCCTGGCATGCAAGTGTTAAATGCACACGAGCCTTGCCCAGAAGTGGCCGCCTTCAAGTACCTCCATTCCTAAAACGCTAGGCTATTTTCTTTTGAAGTCTGGTTGGCATGAGCTGGAGCTTTGTTCTCTTGCAACATTTTGCCCCGTCGCGAAGAAAAGTCTTTTGTGCAGAGGAGTGGAAGCCCTTAATGCTCTTAATCTGGGTCAGACTTTGGACTGGTCTCTCAGGTTTATTTTTAAACCAGGGATTAATGACGCTTCCTCGTTCACCGACCAAAGGTTTTTCCTCTCTCCCACCCCCCACCACCTGCCCCACCTTCTTCCAACTGCACCGAGTCTTCTGAGAGGGGTGAGAACGGACTGGGGAGAAATGGTTGGCAAAGAAGACCGGGCCGTCTCTCTCGAGCTGGGCCAGAATGAAGGCATCGAGAACAACGGGTTTGTTCAAAGCGAGGAGCTGGAGGGAAAGGAGGCCGATGCCACAAGCCAAGATGGGTTGCCAAAAACATGTACTCTTTTCATAGAGTCTGAAACGGCGGAAAAGTTACCAGTGAGGCCTTACGCGGGGATGCCCAAAGAAGTGCTCCTCCAGTTCTCATCTCAAGCACGCTATAAAATTACCAGAGAAATACTCTTCTGGTTGATCATTGCATCCTCGCTGCTGCTTGTGGCAGCTACGATTGCCATTATCGCCCTGTCCCCCAAATGCCTTGGCTGGTGGCAAGCCAGCCCCATCTACCAAATTTACCCTCGGTCGTTTAAGGACACCGACAGCGATGGGAATGGTGATCTCAAAGGTAGGTGTGTCAGACTTATTTTATCTTCAGTTTCCTTGCGTTTCTATCCTGCCTTTCTTCCATCATGGTTCCCAGACAGTCACTACCTGGACTCACAGCTGAGTCGGCAAGATGGTGGTCTCACAGGCTGTAAGAATATATCTTAGCCTTTTCCTTCCTTTTTTTTTTATTAAAATCTTTTTTATTCAGTTTTACATTCTACATTTGAATTAAAACATTAATCATAATCATCCCTCTGAATTCTTAGACTCCCCCCCCCATTATCAAACATTTCCTACTGCATCACATAATTTCTCTGTTTTTCTTTCAGTAATCCATTTCACCTTAGTTTTTAGTACATTACAGGCGTTACTCAAATCCTGCCAAAGTTTTTAGTTGTTTACAGTGTTCTATATCTTAGCCTTTTCTGTTCTAGTCAAAGTAATGGAGAGTGAGTTTTCCTGACCCAGAATATTTTTAAAAAATATATAAAATGTATCTTGAAGCCTAAAATTGTGGACATATGTCCCAATCTATGAGACAAGGAAGTTATAAAATAAGGGACCCTGCAGGAAAGGAAATCAGGTGGAATGTTAAATCATAACTTCAACATTAAGTCATTTTCACACCGGACCTTTTAAAAGCATTCTTACACCACTTTAACAGTCGTGGTTTCTTGCAAAGTACCCTGAGAACTGCAGTTAAGGGTGCTGAGAGATTGTTATGTGATTCCTGGCAGTGCTGCCATTCCCAGCACCCTCAAAAAGCCACAGTTCCCAGTATTCTTTGAGGGAAGCCATGGCTGCTGAAATGGTTGTGAGTGCTTTAATTGTCAAGTGGCAAGAGATGTGACTGTTGGCAGTGGGGCTGCATCCCCCACCACACCTGAAGGCGGCAGTCTAGCTTGGTGGTTGGTTTTTTTTGCAGGGTCAGCTCTGCCTTCCAACATCTCACTGCTGCTTTTCTGCTGCCCACTCGGACAAATGCTGCAGCAAAATGAACACACACCTTGAGAGCAGAGCGCTAGGTATGCTAGCACGGTTTCTGCTGGGAAGGCAAGTAGGCAAGACACACAGACAGACCATATTAGTAAAAAGCACCCCTGCTACTTCCGGGGTGCCAGGTCAGGAGGAGAGGAAAAGCTGAGTGTGCAAAATAGATTTGTCCTCTAAATTGGGGAAGTCTAACAGAAATGGGTTTGGTCCACTGCAGTGAGCATCCTTCACTGACGTGCATGTGGATTTTCTTGCATTCATGTTGCAGGATTTATTTATCCACACAAACACATACCTAACCCCAACCCCCATGCAAGCCCTTGAGGTTCTTCACATAGCCAGTGCTGGCTGGGAAATGCCATTGAGTAAAGGGAGGACAGGTAAATTTAAAAAGCATAGATGCACATGTGTAAAAATAATATTTAGGGAATAAGGGATGAAAGCGTTTGTAATTTTGAAGGCAACTTTTTCTCTCTTGCCTCTCTCCTCACAATGCTGCTAGAGACCATCAGTGCTAGATAGACTAACGGGTCAGTTAGTCCATCTAGCTCCATATCAGACAGGCAGTGGCTCTGCAGTGCAAGTCCTCCAATTGGGAAGATATCTGGGATTGAAACTGGGACCTTTTGCCCAAAGAGCAATGTTTTCTGCCACTGAGCTATGGCTAGATAAGCCTCCTGGGGAAAGCCTAGCTAGTGACAATGTTTGTGGGCTGGTAATGCTTATTCATTTCCCCCCAAGGTACATAATGTTAACTCTCCAAACCCCAAAGACCAAGGTACGAAGGGCTGCCTTAAGGCTTCCTCTGTATGTTGTTGTTGTTTAGTCATGTCCAACTCTTTGTGACCCCATGGACCAGAGCATGCCAGACACTCCTGTCTTCCACTGCCTCCCGCAGTTTGGTCAAACTCATGCTGGTAGCTTCGAGAACACTGTCCAACCATCTCGTCCTCTGTCCTCCCCTTCTCCTTGTGCCCTCAATCTTTCCCAACATCAGGGTCTTTTCCAGGGAGTCTTCTCTTCTCATGAGGTAACCAAAGTATTGGAGCCTCAGCTTCAGGATCTGTCCTTCCAGTGAGCCCTCAGGGCTGATTTCCTTAAGAATGGAGAGGTTTGATCTTCTTGCAGTCCATGCAGTGGCGTAGCGTGGGTTGTCAGCACCCAGGGCAAGGCAAGTAATTTGTGCCCCCTAACCCGTGGATTTGCGCCCCCTAACCCGTGGATTTGCGCCCCCTAACCCTAACCCCCAGATGTTGCGCCCGGTGCGGCCGGCCCCCCCTGCACCCCCCACGCTACGCCACTGAGTCCATGGGACTCTCAAAAGTCTCCTCCAGCCCTGTATAGCCCCGCCTTTTTACTGAGGGCATGAATTGCAAGTAGACTTCCAGGGTCCTCCACTTTCAGAGGAAAGGGCGGTGTGGTGTTCATACTATACATTAAAGCACATCTCCCCGCTCCCAAGAATACTGGGAAATGGTTTTGGGAATTGTAGTTCTGCCATAGGTAAACTACAGTTCCCAGGATTATTTGTGTGGGGAAGCTGCTTTAAATGTGCTTCGAATATGTGGTGTGGATGAAGCCCAAGTAGCTAAGGAGGGCCGTGCCTTTTCTTGGCACCTCCTTTCTGTTCGTTTTGGTGTTAAATCAAAACTGGTTTATTTGAAAGAGAAATAGATCATTACGGGACGTTCTGTTTCTGGCTAGCAGCATTCGCCTTGCTGCTGTCGGCTCCATTTTGCAAAAGTGGGAGATGCATATTTTGAATAAACACTCAAAAATATTCAGTAAGAAATATAAGGTAAGAGCTACAGCTCACTGCTTGTCCTTTTCTGGAATGCAATGTCAGATGACCCCAAAGCTACTAGGCAACTGTTTGTATCTGAAGAATGTGTAGCAGCCCTGATTAAGGCAAAGATAAAGAGAGGTTTGGGAACTGGAAGAAGAATAACAGTCATAGTGAAGGCAAAGGCAAAAGACAGTTTACCTAACGGAAAATAGAAAGTTGTACCTTTGGCCCTGAAATTATTCTTATACAGTGGTACCTCGAGTTACAAACGCCTCAGGTTACAAACGCTTCAGGTTACAAACACCACTAACCTGGAAGAGTTACCTCAAGTTGAGAACTTTGCCCCAGGATGAGAACGGAAATCGTGTGCCGGCGGTGCAGCGGCAGCAAGAGGCCCCATTAGCTAAAGTGGTACCTCAGGTTAAGAACAGTTTCAGGTTAAGAACGGACCTCTAGAATGAGCTAAGTTCGTAACTAGAGGTACCACTGTAGTCTTGTGTCTTAGAAATCTTTCCAGTTAATGTTTCATGAAATTAAAAGATCTAGAAGGGTGGTTTGGGGGTTGTTTTTAAATACCCTACATTCCTAATAAAGAAAAAAAAAAGGATACTGTAGCTATTCTCAGGCAACACCAAAGCTTCTTAGGAATTATTCTGCCATGGAGACTTGGACCCCCTTGGTCAGTGTTTAGTTAATTCTGAATGGGAGGACATTCCACATCCCCTCATCTTCCCCAAAAAGCCTGCTGCCAGGTCCCATGGCTACTGGTAATGCTAATCCATCTTGCTCCTTCTGTCTCTGGGACTGGCAATCCAAACACTGGGTTTTATTTATTTGCTTGCAACATCCTGCCTTCCTTCCACCATGGAACCCCAGTGGCCTACAAGGGGTTCCCTGGTGGTCACCCACCCAGACACTATCCAGAGCCAGACCTGCTTAGCTTCAACAAGGTGGTGACCTCACTTGCCTTCAGACCATACCCTAAGATGGCCCACTCCAAGACTAAGGAGAGGCTTCCTAGAAGTATCTCTCATGCGTTATAACACTTGAACAAGTTAGGAACAACAGCAGTTGCAAACCTTACCCTATGTTATTGATATTGGATTCTGGATCATGTGAACCAAGAATGGAAGGAAGTTTACTTAAGCAGACTTTCCTGCCTCCTCCTTTCCATCACTG
Source organism: Podarcis filfolensis (assembly GCF_964270895.1). Lineage (NCBI taxonomy): Eukaryota > Metazoa > Chordata > Lepidosauria > Squamata > Lacertidae > Podarcis > Podarcis filfolensis. The sequence goes on from NC_139606.1 coordinate 101,152,259, forward strand.
CTCTCTGTGGTCTCCAAAAGCTGCTTCAGAGGTCTGGGAGAATGGGATGGTACTGAACATAGGGAGCTGCTTGCTAAAGGAGTGGGGGAACTGGCCAAAATCAGATGGATGGAATGGAATATCCTGGAAGAGGTCCTAACAGGTTGGCTGGTTCAAACACAAGGCAGGAGCAATGTTCTGCAGTACAGCATTAGTTGTTGTTGTTAGTTATTAACCCACCTTTTATTCAAGGAGCTTGAGGCAGTGTAAGTGTCCCCGTCCCCCCACCACTCATTTGGGACTCTTAACTGTCCTGTAAGATGCAGAAGGAGTGAACTTTGCAAACCATCAAGAATTTGAACCAGCTAACCCCACTGGTTGTTACGGCAGTTTGTTCCTTCCCCTTTATTTTCCCTACCTAGGTATCCAAGAAAAGCTGGATCACATCCAGTATCTAAATGTAAAAACAATCTGGATCACATCTGTTTACAAGTCTGCCTTACAAGATTTGGGATATGGCATAGAAGACTTTCGAGACATAGACCCGATGTTTGGAACCATGAAGGATTTTGAAAACCTGGTTGCAGCGATACACGATAAAGGTTGGCTTTGCTCTATGTTTTATTCTGGATTGTTTCATTTGCTGTTTTTATGTGCTTTGATCTTTTCCCCCCTTAAAATTATAAAACCGTATAGAAATGAAATGGAATGAATGAATGAATGAATGATGATACATCCCACTTGGTTAGCTAACTTATTGATAACAGAATTAGCCATTAAGTTGCATCTGGAATGCTCATCCAACAGGGAGCGAGGAAGATCCATTCTGTAGTCTACTGGATCCAAGCTATGTTTTACTTGGTTTTGTGAAATGCTTAGTAGTTTTTATTAGATGCTAATTAACTCACTTGGTCTTCGGGACAGGATCTTCACAAGCCCTTTTAGCAATTTTTGGTAACAATTTCCCCCAGCTTGGTCCCAGTGCTTCACATGGTTCAGCTCAGTAATCTTTGCAATAAGCCTTTACAGTAAACAAGCAAGATTATCCCCCATCTGCTATTGTGCACCTGTTCAATCAAAGCCAAAGACTTAGTTCTCTTCTAGGAACAATGCAAGTGTGTGCAGTTTGACAGGCTGTTTTTTTGCATCCTCTTGCGCAAGGTTTGAAAGTGATAATGGATCTAATACCTAACCACACAAGTGACAAGCACAGCTGGTTTCAGCTTAGTCGCAATCGGACTGAAAAATACGTGGATTATTACATCTGGCATAACTGCACATATACCAATGGGACCACCAAACCACCGAATAATTGGGTGAGTACAGAACTCCGGTAGCACAAAAATAAACAAACAAAACATGCAGCAATGTAGGCATAAGCCTCACACCATGTGGTTCAAACAGTGACCAAACAGAGAGGCCTGGTGAGCTGTATTTGGTTCCTGAACCTGAGGTTCTCCACCCGTTATAAGGTATAACGATGAGAGGCAATATGTTTCTGAATACCAGTTGTTGGAAACCACAAGAGGAGAGACTGCTCTTGCGCTCAGGGCCTGATTGCAACATCTGGGTGGCCACTGGGGAAAGAGGATGCTAGATTGGATGGGCCCTTGCCTGATCTAGCACGCTCCCCTTATGAAATAGTATTGGTCTCCCTTTTCCCCTCAATGATAGACAGCCTCCTTGCTCTTGCAAACAACCTCTGCTTTGATCACAGCAGCTCAGCTTTCCCAGTAAATGCCATTCACATTTACGGTATGTCTGGCTGTAGCACGTCATCTCCTCTTATGTAGCCTGATTTCATTAGGACTGCTATTAACATATGTATAATATATAGAGACATAATATATATAATTTGCTAAGCAGCGTTACTGCAATAGCAACTTCAGCTCAAAATGAGAACACACACACACACAAACTTGAATTGTGAAATCACATGGTTACAGAATACTTTGTTCCCGAAAACATTGGCTGGGAACAAAAGTCCACTGACTCCAATAGAATGCTCTTATCAATTAAGAGTTTAGTCCTGTGCGCACTTACTCGGGAATAAGTCAAAGGGAGTGAATTCTGACTAAACACATTTAGGATCAACCTGTTAATCAGTAATAGCATCGTAAGTGTTGGGATGTTATTAAACAGCAAGCGTTTCCAAACAAACAAGAGATGTGAAATTCAGCTTCTTACGAGATATTTTGCCCTCCCAAGCACACATGTGTCACGTAAGTGATTTGGTTGTTGAAGCATTAGCTGCTGTTGCTTGTTTTCTGCTTCGTTTGATCTTAATTCTTTTTTGAGTCTGCTTTTCTTGCTTACTTTCGGCCGCTCTCTGTAGAAACCTGTTGGCAGGAAGCGACACATTTCGCATGGCTAGTTCGTTGTGACATAGCCCTTGTTCCAGTGGGCACGCCAGCCTAGGAGCCTCCTCATCACAGCTGTCTCTTCCCCCTGCCAAACATGACATCAGAATGAAACAAACCGGCTCATTGTTAGATCACTCTTTTCTGTTTCTGTAATGCAAAGATGTCAGACACTGGTTTCACTAGGATGAAAACTCTGCTCTCATTTCCCACATTTTAATCTGAGGCTGGAGCAGTTTGGGAAACGGCTGCAGAGGACAGTTTCAGAAAACACTGCCTTGTTTTGCCATAACATGCCCTTCAATGTGTTTCAGGCCAGAGCACAAATTGTGAATTTGGCAAACAAATCTGTATTGAGAAGTAATTTTATTTTAAACATTTTGCCCTGTAGTGTGCTTGCACTTTGTAAAATGAGCTTTTCAAACATAGGAAGCTAACAAGGAATATTTGGTGTTATGTTGGAGGGGATGCCAGGAGGTGTAAATCTGTTCCTTTTTTTTGGCAAAGGGTGTTTAAGGAGATAACAGAAATCACTGGGTTGGTATCTCACCCCAGTAAAATTAGCAAAGATCTATAATAAATATTCAAATCTCTGTTGGAGATGTAAAACAGAGGTGGGGACGATGTAGCATATGTGGTGGGGGTGAAGGTGGTTAAACAGTTTTAGATTGTGGTACATGAAGAACTTTAAAAGATATTTAAAAGTTCAATTTCCAAAAAGCCAGAAACATATTTGCTGGGCTTAGTATCCAGTGACATCCCCAAGGACAAAAAGAATGTATTCCTTTACACAACAGCAGTGGCTAGATTATAAGTGGCAAAAAATTGGAAAACAGGAAAAATACCAGAATTATTAAAATGGTGAGCCAAATTTTGTTCAGAATTTGCTGAGGTGGCAAAATTAATGGCAACAATCAGAGGCTGTCCTAATCAAAAAAACCCACAAAGAGTGGGAGTACGTAAAGGAATACATGGAAAGATCTGGTTTTGGAACTCAAATTTAATAGGCGATAGGTAAAAGCCGCAAGGATACAAGATGATATAATTTATATGGAACAACAAATACAAATCTTAGTTAAGGCAATGAGAAATAACATTATGTAGAGAAGATCACACATGGGTGAAGGGAAGTAAGGGGTATGGGGGGAGGGAGGTATAGGGTAGTATTCAGAAAATTGTTAAGGATATATATGGGATTTAAGAGGCCAAGAACAAAGAGTTATAAGAAGGAGACTAACATTAATGAAAAGTAAAATAAGGAAATCTGAGAAGAAATTGGTACAAATGAAAACATATGAGTCATGGTTTTGCTTGTATTTTGGCTGTAAAGTTTTCTGTTCTAAAGATTGTGTATAAAATGAGTTCTGTGTAAAAATCATTAAAAAAAGAAAGAAAGAAATCACTGGGTTAAAGCTGACTGCAAGTCCAGAGGTGGCATTATTATCAATTTATGATGGGGTGGAAGGTTCGCAGGCTATGAAGGACTTGCTCACAAATTTATTGACAGCTGCGCACATTATTAAAGCTAGGAAGTGGAAGAGGCAAGCAGAATATAAAATGGAAGAATGGTATAAAGAAGTGTGGGATATAGCTATTAATGATAAATTAACATGTGCCATTAAGGTAAGATGGGGAATATGCAGGAGAAATTATTTCGAGGAGATATGGAGGGTGTTTGTAGAATTTGTACTGTTAAAATGGAAAGGGGTCAAACCATCGCAAGAAGTGTTGAAATTTTGGGAGGTTGGATAGTTACAATGGAATGGTCTCAGTGGTGGGGTGCACATTTTTGTTGTCGTTTAGTCGTTTAGTCGTGTCCGACTCTTCGTGACTCCATGGACCAGAGCACGCCAGGCACTCCTGTTTTCCACTGCCACCCACAGTTTGGTCAAACTCATGCTGGTAGCTTCGAGAACACTGTCCAATCATCTCGTCCTCTGTCGTCCCCTTCTCCTTGTGCCCTCAATCTTTCCCAGCATCAGGGTCTTTTCCAGGGAGTCTTCTCTTTTCATGAGGTGGCCAAAGTATTGGAGCCTCAGCTTCACGATCTGTCCTTCCAGTGAGCACTCAGGGCTGATTTCCTTCAGAATGGCTAGGTTTGATCTTCTTGCAGTCCATGGGACTCTCAAGAGTCTCCTTCAGTACCATAATTCAAAAGCATCAATTCTTCGGCGATCAGCCTTCTTTATGGTCCAGCTCTCACTTCCATACATCACTACTGGGAAAACCATAGCTTTAACTATACAGACCTTTATTGGAAAGGTGACATTTTTACCCTTATTTATTTATGATTATTACTTTGTCAAAATTAAATTAAAAATTGAATTCAACCAACCAACAAACCTAGGAAGTGGCTTTGTCTGAGTCGGAGCATAGGCAACATGCCTGCTTCCAGACATTGCTGGACTGCAACCCCCATCTACATTGGCTTCTCCCGGGCCTACACTGAATGGCAGTGGGTCTCTAGCACTTCAAACAAGGATCTTTTCCAGCCCCATCAGGAGATGCTAGGGATTGAAGCTGGAGCCTTCGACATGAAGAGCAGGTGCTCTTCAACTAAGCTATGACCCAACTGTTTTGCACATTTGTTTTTTTTATTTCATTGGCTTATATTTAAATGAAATTAGACTAGACCACTGTGTTTTCCTGTTGCCCATTTTGAACGCTGCCCCTTTAGGCAACTATTTAATTGTCAACTTTTATGATAAAGGTGCAAACCAGAAAAAGTCACGCATAAGACAAGGTGGCAGCCCCATTCTGAGTTCTTGACTCCCCCCCACTCCCAAAATAAACACTATTTCCTAATGGTTGCCATTAATTTGATTTTGAATTGATTTTAGAATGCATTTCAATTGATTGATTGTGATTTTATGTGAACTGTGTTGCTTTTATTGTTGTTGGCCACTCTGAGCCCGGCTTCAGCTGGGGTGGGCGGGATAGAAATAAAATTTTATTATTTTATTATTATTATTAATTTGATTATTTGCATGCATTATTTATTGAAATGCCTGTATGCCACCTTTCTTCCATGAATGGCACTCACAGCAACTGACACACTTCCAGCGCATATTTTTAACATACAGAAGAAGGGAGAAGGAGAGCAGAGGCGGTTTGAGGGTCACACTGGGTGCCAAGCTGCAGCTGGTGCCACAATAACACTGTAGAATGGAGCGAGAGAGGCGGGGGTGCTGAATCTCCAGCAACCCTGGATGGCAGTAGCTATCCAGGGCTATCTTTCCTTGAACGAGGCCCAGATTCCTCCAGTTGCCTGATTTGAGATTTGGGCCTCGGCTGACTTTAATGCGCATCCTTAATTATAACCCGAGGGACGCGGGTGGCGCTGTGGGTTAAACCACAGAGCCTAGGACTTGCTGATCAGAAGGTCGGCGGTTCAAATCCCTGCGACGGGGTGAGCTCCCATTGCTCGGCCCCTGCTCCTGCCAACCTAGCAGTTCGAAATGACATCAAAGTGCAAGTAGATAAATAGGTACCGCTTCGGCGGGAAGGTAAGCGGCGTTTCCATGTGCTGCTCTGGTTCGCCAGAAGTGGCTTAGTCATGCTGGTCACATGACCCGGAAGCTGTCTGTGGACAAATGCTGACTCCCTCAGCCAATAAAGCGAGATGAGCGCTGCAACCCCAGAGTCGGCCACGACTGGACCTAATGGTCAGGGGTCCTTTACCTTTACTAATTATAACAACAATGATTCTAAATAGTCTGATTTTTTTAAAAAGATATTGTGTTCCGTATGTAATCAGGTGAGCGTGTTGGGGAACTCCAGTTGGCAGTACGACGAAGTGAGAAACCAGTGTTACTTCCACCAGTTTGGAAAAGAGCAGCCGGATTTAAATTTCCGTAACCCAGATGTTGAAGAAGAAATTCATGTAAGTAATCAATTGCCTTCTGATCACAAAGGCATGCACATGGTCTTTGGATCACGCAATATGATTTGTTGATCTACCTGTTTTGCTAATATATAATATAATGGGGAATAATGAGCATGTTTGAAAATCCTGTTGATATCATTGCTTTATTATCATTTTTTAATAGCCAGCTCTTCTAACAATTTTTGAAGGGCTCTAGGTTAAATAATTATACTGAAACACTATGGAAGTGCTCTCAAGTCCTTTATCCCAATTAGTGCCATTGCCTTCCGTTAAGAGTTTGGGTGTAATCCTTGACGCCTCCCTTTCCATGGAGGCGCAGGTTACAACAACAGCCAAGGCGACATTTTTCCACCTTCGCCGCATCAAGCAGTTGGTCCCTTACCTTTCCCGCCCCAGCCTGGCCACAGTGATCCATACGATGGTCACCTCCAGGCTTGACTACTGTAATTCGCTCCACGTGGGGCTGCCCTTGAAGCTGCCCCAGAAACTCCAGTGGGTGCAGAATGCTGCAGCGAGGCTCCTCACAGGGTCTCTGCCATGGGAGCATATTCACCCAGTGCTTTTCCAGCTGCACTGGCTCCTGGTGGAATACAGGGTCAGATTTAAGGTGCTGGTTTTGACCTTTAAAGCCCTTCACCGCCTAGGACCCTCATACCTACGGGACTGCCTCTCCCGGTATGCCCCACGGAGGACCTTAAGGTCCACATATAGCAACACCCTAGAGGTCCCAGGCCCTAAGGAAGTTAGATTAGCCTCAACCAGAGCCAGGGCCTTTTCATCACTGGCTCTGGCCTGGTGGAACGCTCTGTCTCATGAGACCGGGGCCCTGCAGGATCTGATTTTTTCCGCAGGGCCTGTAAGACAGAGTTGTTCTGCCTGGCCTTTGGCTTGGAGCCAATTTGATTCCCTCCCCCTCTTTCTTTTTCCTTTCTCCTCCTATGAAGAGACTGCATCCTAATGTTTTAATGTTGTATCTTAATCTTTTAAATTGTATTTTAATCAACTTGTTTTTATTATTGGTTGTTAGCCGCCCTGAGCCCGGTCTTGGCTGGGGAGGGCGGGGTATAAATAACAAATTATTTATTTAGTTATTTATTTACTTAAAAATCTGTTGTTTCCAAACCGACCTTGAGTACAATCCAGAGGGTGCTAGTTGCATTTAGCTCCCATTGGAATCATGGTTAGTCATGACTAACTTCCTGTCCCGATTTCAACTTCTCTGGATCAAACTCCTTCTGTCCAGATCTAGATCTGTTTTAGGTCAGTCCACTCCCCTGTTCCATGCAGAAAATCTCATCATAAGACTGCAACTTCTATAACCAAACATGATTATCATAAGGTAGTAAACTTCCTCTATTGAGTGCCCATAATAAGGGCTAAAGTACATGTGGCGTGCAGCCATGTCTTAAAAGCTAAGAGGCTGCTTCTATGAAAAACAGCTCCAGGAGCGGGAGATATGTAGTGAAGAATTAGCATGGAGGAGAAGCACAAAGGTCTTTACTTTCCACTGCAACTCTCTCCAAGCAGCCCCTCCCTCCGTGTACTTTTGCAAACACTCCATGGACCACCTGAGTGAACCTTGTGGACCATGAATGGTCTGCAGACCACAGTTTCGGAGCCCCTGTTGTATATCCCGCAAGTTCCAGGAAGCATGGCTAAAGGCCAGGGATGAAGGGAGCAGTAGCTCTGTGACATCTGCAGGGCCAAAGGTTCCCCACACCTCTTGCTGACAGAGCTTTAAGCCAATCTACATTTCTTTTACGAAACTCAAAATACATGAAATGTATTTGCTGTGATTTCTGACACAACACAAAACAATTCTGCCTCTTCTATCCGTTTAGGAGGTTATCAGATTTTGGCTCCGCAAAGGCGTCGATGGGTTTAGCATTAGTACGGTCAAATTCCTGTTGGAAGCAACACATCTGAGAGATGAGCCTCAAGTCAATAAATCCCAAAATCCGGTAACAATTTTTCTCCTTTGTCCTCTTGCAGTGGTACACACTTCGGACCGATAAGGATTCCTTACATTTTGTTAGTGAGCTGTCCTAGCTGAATAGGCACAGAGGCAGTTTATATTCTCAGAGGCAATGTACCTCTGAGCCATAGCTGTCAACTTTCCCCCTTTTTAAAGGGAAATTCCCTTATTCCGAATAGGATTTCTCGCAAGAAAAGGGAAAAGTTGACAGCTATGCTCTGAACACCATGTGTTGTGGACAAACGGGGAGGGGGGGTCAGCTGTTGGGTTCACACCCTTCTTATGGCTTCCTAGAGGCACCTGCTTGCCACTGTTAGAATGCTGAACTAGATGGACCTTTGCTCAGATCCAGCAAGGCTCTTCCTATGTCCATATGGGGTCTGCCAGAGACCTTGGAAGGCTACAGCTGGGACTGGAAGAGATGGACCAGTGGTATTATTTAGCTTCAGATGTTCTTGGGCATTGCCTCCAAGGCTTTTGGAAAGTTATAGGACTCAATTCTAACTAGACATTCATGACCTCCTATAAACCATATATATATATATGGCACCTGTGGTTCCACAATAGGAGAAAGGTGGGATATGAATGTATGAAAATAAAAGGTAGTTTTAAATATTGTGAATTGCAGTAGGGACTGACTTGGTCAGCACTTCCTGGGCCAACGCGTGGATCCGAACTTGGTCATCCATTGGACTTTGGACTTCCTGAATGTTCTGATGCAGCTCTTATATTAAATGTTAAAATGTATTGGGAGATAATACATTTAGAAATGTATTTTTAAATAGAAAACAAAATCTAAATATGTATTTAGAAGGAAAGATTCATTTCCACATGGATTTATTACAAATTTGCAAATTAATGCAGAAATTGAACAGAATGGATTTAGGAGCGAGTGGTGGTGAAAACGGCGCAGGCCAGAAATAGACTGATTTATCCATTTCAAAATTCTAGGTCCCCCCCCCACCTTTTTTTAAAAAAGAAGAAACACCCACACTGCAGTTCTTTTATAACTTGAGGGAGGGAGGGGGAAGAAGTGTGGTGGTATTATAAAGGACACCTTCTGAGAGGAACATTCTGGAGTGCCGCCATTGTCTCAGATGTCTCTCTCTGGAAGGGCCTAGAAAGTTAGGAAGAGGAGTAGTGACAAATATCCTATTGCTCTTCAAGGACACTATCACAGCCTATTCTGAACTGTATCACGACTACACCACCACCCAGGTTGGCATGCATGATATTGTCCGCAGTTTTCGGCACACCATGGATAAGTTCAGCAGTGAGCCTGGAAGATACAGGTAACAATACCACGACGTCTTCATTCCTTATTCTTTTCATGTGATGGTAAAAGTCACCCCTTTTTCCTAGGAAGCAGTCTGAAAACGTTAGCAGGTAAGAGTGAATGTCCCCATCCCATCCCAGGAACTCACTGGAACCATCTGCAAGAATGCCTTCTCTCATACAGACCTGGCAATCCACTAAGATCAGGGGTCAGCAACCTTTTTCAGCAGGGGGCCGGTCCACTGTCCCTCAGACCTTGTGGGGGGCTGGACTATATTTTGAAAAAAATTAATGAACGAATTCCTATGCCCCACAAATAACCCAGAGATGCATTTTAAATAAAAGCGCACATTCTACTCATGTAAAAACACGCTGATTCCCAGACCGCCCGGGCCGGATTTAGAAGGCGATTGGGCCAAATCTGGCCCCTAGGCCTTATTTTGCCTACCCATGACTACAATTTTCAGGGGAAGCCTTATTAGTTATGTCATGGCCTGCCAGTCAAGTCTGGCCTTTTAGGGCAAATGGAGCACTGCCCCACCAAACCCAGCTTGCTCTCAGCCAGCCCCCAACTACCTGCCTTCTTACATCCAGTCCAGCGGGTGGCGCTGGCTGCCCAACTTCCTCCTCCTCGGGCCCCATCCGCACTCACCACTTTAAACAGCCATGGCTCCCCCCCAAAGAATCCTGGGATGTGTTGTCTGTTTAGGGTGCTGAGTGTCATTAGGAGTCCTGTATTCCCCTCGGAGAGTTGCAGTTCCCAGAGTTCCCTGGGAAGAGGGGTTGACTGTTAAACCATGGGGAACTTTAGCTGTGAGGCAAATAGGGGCCTTCTAACAATACCCTTGCACCCTTAACAAACTACAGCCCCCAGGATTCTTTGGGGCAAGCCATGACAGTTGAAAGAGATATGATACCGCTTTAAATGTGCAGCGCGGATGGGGTCCTGGTCTCAGTGCTGCCTTTGTGGAAGTCAACAGGGAGGAGGATGGGGCCCAAAGGAGAACGTGACAACATCTGGTGGGCCAAAGGTTAGCCAAAACCTGATATAGGTGAATGATCAGCCAGTTGTACTGTCAATGTGTATTCAAGTAAGTGTGCAATCACGTGTTTTAATGATTTATCATTACAGTTCAGTATCCAGTTGCAACTGGTCCTTCATCATTGGATTTGATAATGATAAATATCGCATTAGCCTAAAACAGGGACGTCCAACTCCCAAGAGACTGTGATCTACTCACAGAATAAAAAACTGGAAGTGATCTACCCATGGGGGGGGCAGGTCAGAGTTCTTGAGGTTTTTTTTAGGGAGGAAAATCTAAATTGTCCACCTTTTTTAGGGGTACAGGTCAAAGTTGCTGAGCTTTTTGGGGGGAGGCTTTTTTTGGGGGGGGCTGCAACATCAATCTATAAGCATTAAGTCATCCTGCCAGTGGAAACTCCATCTTCTGTTCTTGAAATCCTGTGCAGATAAAGGGGAAAGGGAGGGGGCGGGGCCGAATGCTCATTTCCCCCCACAGACAAAAATGAGCCCGCTATCGACTGTGATCGACTTCTAACAACAGGGGGTCGACCTGTTGATTGTGGTCGACCTTTTGGACATCCCTGACCTAAAAGATGTCCCTAGAACGGAAATGCTGTGTTTTGGCACCAGCTGTACTCGGTGTCTGACTCCTGTGGAATTAGAACATTTTTGATTTTCAGTGTACTTAACCCTTCCAGCTGTTGAGAGGCCTATTGTTTTTGGCCAAGATTTCAGAGGCCCAAGTGAAATTACAGAGTTCCATCCGTTTATTGACCAGAGTCCCCTTCCAATTATTTGCTCTTCTCAATGGACCCTAGCACAATAAATTACTCTGGATGGGGGCTGAACATTTTTCAGCACGGAACAGTTCAGATATGGGAGAACTGAATTTCACCACAGACAGAGGAGATGCCTTAAGAGTCATTTTGAGATAGATGTCAGTGCTTTCCCCCCTAGGAAAATGGGTGCTGGAACTCACCATGAAGTTGTTACAGTGTCACACTTTTTAACCAAAAAAAGAAGAGGTGCCAGTTCTGCGTACCCTTGAGAGCCCCCTGGGGGAAAAGTGCTGGATGTGATTCACTAGATCCCAACAATGGTACCATCAGGTCAGGACTTGGGGCAGACATCTATGGCCCCACAACAGCACCCCCTCAAATGCAGTTGGCTTACCACGTTTAGAAGTAAGTGAAATAACACACACTGCTATCTGAGGAGAGGAGGTCCCATAAGACCAACAATTCCAGAGACTTAAATGATCTAGCTATACCACTAGAGGGACTCCAGTCCAGCAGAGGTTCCTGCTGGAGGAAGGACAGTGGGAAGACAATTTTTTCTGATCACCCCTTCCCCCTGCAGTCCCTTGGGCCATCTCCTGTACTGTTATGGTAAAAACAAAAAGGTAAACAGTTTTTAAACTGTTATGGATGGTCCACCAACTCCCTAAAGCTGCTTTTCAAAGGAACTCCCCCTCTCCTTCTACCTGTGGGAACATACCACAAGCATAACCCTGTTCATGCTGAGTCTGGATTTAGCCCAGTAATTGTTAAATTGCCTTGTAAGAACTTTGCCATGTAAAATGTAAATCATTATTGGGATTCAAGGAGAATCAGAGCCCAGTGTTCTGTTATCAAGTCCTGTGGCAGGTTTTCCATTTTCTGTTTTGTTATATCAAATGAATGCCACTTCTGAAAATCACGGGCAAGAAAACCAAACAGATGTTGTCCTCTTTTCAAGATTTATGGGCACAGAGGCAAATGACCATGATGACGTTGAGAGAACCATGATGTATTATGGGACACCTTTCATTCAAGAAGCAGATTTCCCTTTCAACTTCCACCTCATGAACATGCAAGAAATATCAGGAAATGGCATTTTTGAAATTGTGTCTTTGTGGATGAAGAATATGCCGGAAGGCAAATGGCCGAACTGGGCGGTAAGCTTCTGGTGACGAAGGCTTTTGATAGTCTCCCAGCTTGGCACACAACCTTTTATGACACTTGCAGGTGGCCAAATAATTGCTTGTTTTATTTATTTAATCATATTTGCATCCTTTCTTGCCTTTAAATTTATCGCAGCATTATCGATAGGGTGGTTATCCCTTTATATGTCCACAAATACTTTGTGAGGCAGAGTAAGGCCCAGAAATAGTTAAGAGCATCCAGTGAGCTGCAGGCTTCCTAAAGATGGCTGCTTTTAACCCCTTCGCCGCATTCCAAAGGTGGTATGCCATGTCCACTGGGCTGGCCCTACCATTTGGCAGAGTGAGGCAGCTGTCTGAGCTTGCAGATAGTAGTGTGGAGGGGGCAGGGAGCAGTGGCGATAAGTTGGAGGGCATTTCTGTCTGTCCCATGTTGCTTGTTCTGCATCCTCCAAGCTAGCCTGCGGCCCTGAAGTGTGGTAAAGAATGCTTTGCTGTCAGCTGCCAGTCCAGTAGATCAAAGGGTGGGGCTGCCATCTTGTCCTTTGTCTCAGGATGAAAAGTGTCTTGGACTGGCTTTGGTTATACAACAGTGAGAGTGTGAGGTTTAGCAAAAATCCCCCTCAAAAACCCTTCTGAGAATAAGGCGTCAGTCCCATGGCTCCCTGGACGGGGGTCCAATAAATTATTATTATTTTTTTTAATAAATGTTTATTAGGATTTTACAACACATAAAAATCAAACAAAGACATATCAACACAAAAAACAAAAAATACACACTTAGTAAAAAAAAAAGAGAGAAAAAACCCACTTTTAAATTTCAAGGTTCTATATCCCTCTTTCCTGACCTCCTCACATCTCCCTTTTTTGTGTTCCTCTTTATTCCGTCAAATTCAGCAAATTCTAACCCTCTTTCACATCTCATTTATAATTGTGTACTCCCACTTGTTATATCTCTAATTTCCCCTCTTTTTTAGATCCTTTTTTTCATACCTCTTTTAACCATATCCCAAATGCCGTGTTACCTTTACATCCCACATCATTTTAACATTCAAACAATTTACTATATTTCTGTAGATAATCCTTGAACTTTTTCCAGTCCTCTTCCCTCAACTCTTCTCCCAAGTCTCGAATTCTGCCAGTCATTTCTGCCATCTCCATATAGTCTATCACTTGCATCTGCCATTCTTCCACGGTGGGCAAATCTTGTGTCTTCCAATATTTAGCGAGAAGTATTCTTGCTGCTGGGGTCCAATAAATTAAATCAACACGACAATCTCGCCTAGTACAGCAGGATACTGAAAACTTTTCCAATGATCAAAATGATGACATTCCGTTTGTCTGTTTGTGCTCCATTTTGTACCTTTGGAGAAAAAATTAGGTACCCTGCTGTTTAAATTTAATATTTTGTCGCACACGGTTTATTTGGCTTTGATAATTAGACTTCACCATTGCTTTGTATTTAGGGCCTTGGAACAATTTATTCCCTCTGCTCTGCTGGAGCAAAATCTCTTTTAGCGGAAAGCAATATTAAACCAGCTTTATTGTGAATATTGAGTGCTATGATTAAAAAACATGTAAGCACTCAGTCAGTATATACAATAAAATATATTTCCATGGAGGGCTATAGTCTAACCAGGTACTTCATAGTACAGGACATTAAAAAAGAAAGACAATGCTCATAGGAAAGGCAGACTTCACTAGTTCAATCAGTCATTAATTTCATACTGCTATAACAAGATATGGTTCAAACCAGGGTTGGGAAACCTCAGGACCTGGGTCAAATGCAGACTTCCAGGCCTCTTTATTTGGTCTGCAGGACTCTCTCTAGGCCACACACCCTTCCCAGGCCACTCCCCTTACTGTTCCTGCTCCTCTTGCCTGGCTGCCATGTGTCCTACTATACAAAGCCAAGACACATTCAATGTTCCACTCATTTTTTGTCTCCAGACACAGTAACACTAGAAGAGTCCTGTGGGATCAAGCCAAAAGCCTATCTCATACGTACCCCCCCACACACACACCTTGAAGGCGAAAACTGGGACATCATCTTCCCATTTTCTCTTGTGAGAGAACGGCGACCATTCTGGGCACCATGATCTTGCACCACAATCCCCACCTGAAAAAGTGTATTGGGGGGCACAGTGCCCAAAAACATGCATTTTGGGGTGCCGCATGAGATTGCAGCCCTGAAAAGCACTTTTTTCCTGGGGGAAACTGCAAACTAGAAATGTCTGCCATACTCTCGTGAGAAAAAAATGGGATGTTCTGGTTTTTCCAGGACACTTGCAGGATATGCTATCTAGTCCAGCGTTCTATTCTCACACTGGTCAGATGTCCATGGGTAGCCCACAAGCATAACTTGTGTGCAACAGCATTCTCCTCAACTTTTGATTCATAGCAACTGGTATTCAAAGGAATATTGTCATTGTGGGTAGTAGCCATTGATAACCTTGTCCTCTGTGGATTTGTCTGTTCCTCTTTTAAAGTCACCCACCAATGGCCTGCAGCCACCAGGTTTCCCATCAGGGACTGTGGTTTGTGGGTGGAGAAAGATATCCCATCTCTTATCTACATAGCTTTTATTGAGGTGGTGCCTTTGGAGTCTGATAAAACAATATACTTTCCTGTTAGGCTGGAAACCCCAACAGTGCTCGGATTTCCTCTCGGATTGGGAAGGAATACATAAATGTCATCAACATGCTTCTTTTAACTCTTCCTGGAACACCTACAACCTATTACGGTGAAGAAATTGGAATGGAAGATACCACATCAGAAAATGTGAGTTTGGAAATTCTTGAATTCCACTCCCATGTAATAACCATGCTACTGGGGATGCTGCTGATGTTTCACCCTTCGTTGATGATCAAGCCGTCTTGACTTTCCCAGTGCTGTTAATTCCCCCCTCCCCAATGCCTGTGTTGTTCTTGTTTCTCCTAAAACAGGACTGGTGGCCTTCCAGATGTTGTTGAACTATGACTGCCATCATCCCTAACCATTGGCCATGCTGTTTGGGGCTGATGCAAGTTGGAGTCCAAGAACATCACACCCAAGAGTGCTCATTAATGGTTTCTCATCATCCTTGAAAAAAGTGACCACTGGGGTCCCACAGGGCTCTGTCCTGGGCCCGTTGTTGTTCAGAGTCTTTAGAAATGACTTGGTTGTATGAATTGAGGGGATGCTCATCAAATTTGCAGATGACACCAAACCGGGAGGGGTAGCTAACTCCTCCAAAGACAGAATTGGGGTTCAAGATGTCCTTAACAGATTGGAGAACTATGCAAAAAAATTTAAAAAAAAATTAAGAGGGACAAATGTCACGTTCTGTACTTAGGCAGGAATAACCAGCTGCACCAGTATAAGTTGGGGGACACCTGGCTTGCCAGCAGTACATGTGAAAAGGATCTAGGAGTGTTAGTAGACAACAGCTTAACATGAACCAACAGTGTGATGCAGCAGCAAAAGAAAAAGCTAATGCTATTCTAGGCTGCATCAACAGAAGTATAGTGTCCAGATCAAGGGAAGTAATAGTACCATTCTATTCTGCCTTGGTCAGACCACACCTGAAGTATAGACATCCCCCCCTGTGTACAGTTGACTTGTGTGTGACCCTGTATTAGCAGTGAATAATGTCTTCTTGGTTTTTCAAGGCAACCTTTCCAGAAAAATCACCCATGCAGTGGGATGATACTCTTAATGCTGGCTTTAGTGAAGCCAACTCAGCCTGGATACCTGTAAATCCCGACTATCCAAATATAAACGTGAAGGTAAGTATGATGACTGAAGCACTTTTCTCTCTTGTTCAAATAAATTACAAATTATTTTCTTTAGCAGGGCCAGTATTATCAAGATACTTAAAAATGTAAGTGTGACAATCCAGCCCCAGTTTGAATGAGGCCCCCTCACATGCACAGAAGTAAAACTCAGGATGTGACCCTCTTTCCACCTTCAGAGTTGACGGGAAGGAGCAGCTATTAAGCCTGAAACAAATTGTATGGGAAATTGGTGTGTGCTTATGCATTACACTTACCTAGGACTGGCAGACAATTACGGTAAATTATTTTAGGCTGCAATCCGAAACACACTGGTTTGGAAGTAAGGCTGCAATCCAGATTTCAACTTACCTAGAAGCAAGCATCACTGAATTCAGTGGGAATTACTTCTGAGGTTAAGATGGCATTTGTGTACAGCAATTCTATACCTATTTACCTAGGAGTAAGCTCCACTGAACTAACTAGGGCTTACTTCCAGGTGGACATGTATAGGATTGCACTGTAAGTTGATTTATTCTAACAGTTGCTTTATTGCCCTATCAGAAAGAGTAAAGTATCTTACAATTTAATAAAGCAGCCACTCGTTGCTGTAAGAAAGTATTTTATCCTCCCTTCCATATTACAGTAACACACTCAATAGCCTGGAAAAATGAATGATGGTATGTTTAACTCGAGAGCCCATTTGAGTACACAATAAAGGTAAAGGGACCCCTGACCATTAGGTCCAGTCGTGACCGACTCTGGGGTTGCGGCACTCATCTCACTTTATTGGCCGAGGGAGCCGGCGTACAGCTTCCGAGTCATGTGGCCAGCATGACTAAGCCGCTTCTGGCGAACCAGAGCAGTGCATGGATACGCAGTTTACCTTCCCGCCAGAGTGGTACCTATTTATCTACTTGCACTTCAACGTGCTTTCGAACTGCTAGGTTGGCAGGAGCAGGGACCGAGCAACGGGAGCTCACCCCGTCGCGGGGATTCGAACTGCCGACCTTCTGATCGGCAAGTCCTAGGCTCTGTGGTTTAACCCACAGCACCACCACAATAAAAAGGCTAAAAAATAACTGGCAACTTTAACTGTTAAAATTATGCACAGCACTTAAAATTGCCCCCCCTCTGATCAAATCAGCTGAGGCTTGTGCATAATGCTGCACATAGGCTCAGAATGCACATGGTGTCTTCTAGAGGTAACATATGCTCTCAAGGAGGTTTCAGTCTAAAATAGATAATGGGGAAACAACAGAGCAGGGAGAGGTTGACAAAGGCAGAGAGAGAAGAATGTGCACAAGTGTCATTTGAAGGCAGCAGTTGAGATGGCACCATGGGCAGGGAGGCAGTTCCATGCATAGGGGTGGCAAGGAGAAAAGTCATTGAAGGGGGC
Source organism: Podarcis filfolensis (assembly GCF_964270895.1). Taxonomy (NCBI): domain Eukaryota; kingdom Metazoa; phylum Chordata; class Lepidosauria; order Squamata; family Lacertidae; genus Podarcis; species Podarcis filfolensis. The sequence continues at coordinate 101,169,830 of NC_139606.1, forward strand.
AGTAGACCTTTGGCTGACTGAGGGTGGTAGAGTAGGAGCAGCCAAGGTCACAGGCAGGGATGGAATGAGAAATGATTTTACTTTCAGCATCTGAGAATTGAGTAAAGGATGCAACCATTACATTACAGGAGCAAGAGGGTCAACAGAATTCTACACTCAGATTGTATCGAGAGCTCAGTTCCATTCGTGCCAACGAGCTTCCCATTTTTAGAGGATGGATGTGTTATGTTTGGAATGACCGCGACGTCTTTGCATATGTGAGGGAACTGGATGGGTTAGATCAAGTGTTTATGGTGGTCCTAAATTTTGGACTGCAGACCGTAACGGATCTGCAGGGTTCGGTTCCTGGTATTCCCTCTGAAGCTACTGTAAAGCTAAGCACGAATGTTGTCAACAGTGGCAAAGTAGTCAATACCAAAGCAGTCGCAACTGAAAAGGGAGAAGGACTCATTTTGGAATACTGGACAAGCGAACCCGTCCACCAGATGGAAGCTTTCAAAGAGAAGTGTTTTGTTGCAGAAAAGGCATGCTATTCAAGCGCCTTCAATTTACTCTATGCGTATTGCTAAGTGGCAATGGTTTGTTCCAATCTATGAGTTGTAATTTCTTTACAAAAAGGGCTTTGAAGGACCAAATTTGAATGCTGTGTTTAAATAGCTTTTGGGCGTGTATGTGTGTATGTTTTTAATTACTTGTTACTTGTTTGCCAGCTGTCCAAAAATGGAAAACTTTACAGAATTTGGAACCTTGCACTTTGGCACAAAAATGTTTGGAATGCTGCTATATCGGAAAAGCTCACTTGTCCATTTTGAGTACCACAGGGTACAGCTAAACATGATGCTTTTCATGCTATTTGGTGAAATTACATTATATACATTAATACGTACCACTTGCAGCGACACTCGGAGGCCTCCCTTGATATTTGGAACTCTCAAAATGACCTTTTTATTTGTATTGGATTGTATTGTACCATCCATGCTCTGTTTTCTTGACAGTTGTATTGTGTTTCTTGGTTTTTTTATTTTTCTATCCTAGGTTCTATACTTAAGACTTTAAAAAGCCAATAAAAATGACTAAAACAAAAAAACTGTAGCAGGTCATTTTGGGGCATCACTGTCTCCACTTACTTGCAATATCTCTTATCAGAAATAATTTCACGCACTGAGTAGCGGCTGGACTAGAATTAGTGCCCAGGTCTCTTCCAACTATGAGTCTGCCACACCCGTAGGCTAAACTTCATCTCCTACCTTCATGGCAGCAGAGATAAATGCAGAATTTGGGATTATCTTCTAGCATAATGAAAAGGAATGCATCTGTAATGGTTGAATCATTCTGTTACGAGCACTACATAGGTTGGCCCTTGAAAACAATCTGGAAACTTTGCCAAACTTCTGACAGGAGCCAGGAGAACAGAACATATCACTCTAGTCCTTCACCAACTGCACTGATTCCGTTTGTTTCTGGATTCAATTAATGGTGCCAGATTTGAAATTTAAAACTCTAACAGTGCAATCCTACACTGTACAATCCTAGTCTATTTACAAGTTAAGTGCAATCCTAAGTCAATGTACTAAGTCAATTGTACTAAGTGCAATCCTAGTCTATTTACAAGTTAAGTCCCGCTGAGGCTTACTCCCACACAAGGGTATATGAGCTTACAGTCTACATGTCCTTAAGAATAGCTTCATTCTGTTTGAACCAGCCTGGAAACTCCCAGATTGTAGAATACCTTGCCTGGGGGGGGGGGGGGGGGTAAGCTTGCCCTCTTTACTGATTTTTGGCCTCTATGATATTTTAGTTATTATGTTTACTGTTTGTTTTTGGTTTCTATGATTTTGTATTCCATGATTTGCAATTGCTATTTTATATTGTTCAGCTCATGTGTTTATTTGTTCTAGCCTGAGGCCACGACAAACTTGTAGCAATAGTAATACACCATACATCTGTAACATAAGCCAACATCTATGATGTAAGAGAGAGAGAAATTATTGTGAACAACCTTGTGGAAGGTGTGATAAAATTAATTCAAGTAAACATACTTTTTATTTTGTAAAAAAAAAAAAAAGACATTTGGAGGCATACAGGGTTTTCAGTTTTTAAGAAAAAATATGTACAGTAATTACAAATTCATGAAAAATTACTCTGGAATACTTTAGCCAATTCTAAAATAACCCTATAGATTATTTTAAATAATTTCCCATTCCTGTTTTAAATAGAAAATTAGTTTAAATAGTTTCTTATTCCATCAAAACTATTTCCGTTGGCCTTAGGGTTTGGGAGAAAAATTCCAGCTTTGCAGAGTTACTGCCGTTTGTCCAGTCCAAGCTCCTTGTACAAAAATGCTAGTTGTGTCGAAGCCTAAAACAATGAAAAACATTTCCCTGTGAAAAAACCAGCAGACACTTCATAGCACTTTGCACATTTCAGAGAAGTATAACTCCCTCTTTCCCCACTCTATTGCTGCTTCCCTCCCAGTGCAATTCGTGCTCCTGTAACATTGGGTATAATAATGTGGATTCTCCTGCAGTCTGTACAGTAATCAGAGTTCTTCCTGCTCAATTCTCTTTATAAAATGGCAGCTGTTGTAATGGGCTTTTCACTGAGATCAGAAAAGCTTCCTGTGAATTGAGCATTACTGTCAGGTATAGCACAGCTTGTGACTAGAACAGGAGCGGCAAGTCTGAAGCCGGTGTCACAAAAATGCTTTCGAAATTGCTTTGCTTCTTCCCACTGTAGCCAGTGGATGAAGAAAGTGTCTTGCTCATGTGTACGCACTCTATGCTAAATAGACAAGCTGAATGCAACTGGGGGAAAGCAACAAAGAATTATTTTTGTGCACGTTGCTTTTTCGTACGCTGAAATTCCTTCGTGTTTTGTTCTAACTGATTGTTTTCAGCAAAAAAAAAGGCTCCCAAGAACTGCTTGCAAAGGTACAAAAGAGCTAAATTAATAAATAATTAGCAAAACCATACATATACATGGGTATGTATAGCATGTTCCTGATATACATAGTAAGAAGCCCATATGAGTACTGCTACCAGTGTTGGGGGAATGAAAGTGGAAGAGCTTCCTTGCTGAATTTGCAGTATATGATTTAAGAAGCTCAATCCTTGCACAGTGCAGTCAGCCTGTTTTCAATAGTACCAATCAGCTTTTGTGGTGGAAGGGTAATGGCGGAATCCAGGCCTCTTCCCACCGCAGTCCCCCAAAACAGATGCTAGATGCTAGTGAAGACCATCTGGCTCGTGAATTGAGCTTCTCAAGAAGAAAGGCATAACTGCCAACTGTAGGATCCCTCTGGTTGGATGATGACCAATTACTTTTTTTTATAGATATAGCATTTTTTTCTTGCTGGGTGATATCCAAAGTTGGTGCATTGTGAATAGAAGGCGTCCCCATTTATGGAAAAAGAGGTGCAGAGTCTCTTTTTTTCCAACAAGGGACCTCTTATTTATTATGGAGAAAAGTATTATTTATAAAACACTCAGGTAGAAAGCAGAACAATTAAAATATGTCTACACTAAATAAAGCTCGAGAAGCGTTAATGTCATACACAAGCAAATGCTCTTTTAACATCTCGTCTAGGTAAGTACTGGGATCAAGATCAGCTTGTACTGACCAATTCACATAACAGCTCCTCGTGCCCATTCAAGGTGACTTTGGGGCATTCATCTTAAAATGGACAGCCACAAAACACCTGTGCTTATGAATGGCTTCACCCACTTCAACTGTTTTGCTCAGTTTTCCCTTTAACCTTCCAGGATACATGCTAAACCCCCTCCAGGGTGTTTTCCCCCCAGTAAGTCACCAGGGAGAGGAATGAGAGGCGATGCATGGAGACATGGCCAGTCGAATATATTTTGCTGCCTGAGATGAATTGCAACAGGATGTTCCCTTACCACCTGGACCGACAACTGAATTTCACTTCCACATTGATGATAGGATAGCATTCCCCATGCACCCAAGGTAGCTGGCCAGTTTAGGGACTGCAGGAGAGGCCATATGGCAACAAAGGGGAATAGCTGGCAGGCTCAGGAGGAACAGCTGGGGGTGCTTTTGCTGTCCCCACAACATCTGCCACCTGAAGCAGTTGCTTCATTCTGTCTAATGGTAAGGCTGGCCCAGTGTGTAGATATCACAGGAGAGATGGTGCTAGGTAGATAAGTGGTGGTGTGCAGATTTGAGATGGTTATTTGGGAATCACAAACACTGTACACGCATACATATTATTCCTCAAACGTTCACGACCCTTGAAGGTTCGGTTTTTATCTCACAACATGAGAGCAATTATCTCCGCAGTGTATAACACTGATCTGTGCTGTTTCTCTTGTTGATTGCAAAAAAGAGCACAGTGAGGATACCTGATTTAAAGAATCATCCCAAGATGGAGCACAATGACTGCCTCCTGGCTGAACATCTAAGAGAATATTAGGCATCTGAAGTCCTGAAACAAGCAGAAAAGGCCAACAAAGGATGAGACAAGAGTGGGGGAGAAGCTGTGTTTTTCTTGTAGAAACAAGTATATACTCTGCTGGTGATGAAAGTAAATTCAATATTTTGTCACAACCCTTTATGCTTAATGACTAATGGGGATGGAATATTTTGAAGGTATCCTGTACCTGTTTGCTCCAAAGCACTTTCGTAATATAAACTCATTTTGGTCATTCATCCCGTAAAAAAAAAAGTGACCCAGATGCTGGTTTTGCCAGGACAATTATCATAATAGCCATTCTATGTGATGCACTTTAAGGCAAAGAATGCATTTACACCAACATTACCACTCCCCATATGTACATTCAACAAGGACTTGGGAGATTTATCGAGCTTCTGGTCAAAAGGTGTGCTGGTCTGATCTACTCTGCTTCTCCGTAAAAAGTGTGTCCTCATCATCTTGCCCATCCGATGATGGTAGATGTCCACACAGCAGAAACTCCCGTTTGCTCATGTAATCTCTACTGAGCATCTCTGTTTACTCATGAGGAACTGAAGCCTTGAGCTGGGTCACACAAGAGTCCTAAAGTAGTTCTTGCTTCAGTTGCTTTGCAATGTATGTCCAAGCAACAGCAAGAGCAAAAAAGGAACAGGAAAAGAATCTGATCTGACTCGAATTGGATCTTCCAGTGGTACCAATAATCTGTTTGGAATGGAGGGGTAGGAAAGGAAGCTGAACACTGAATCTAGACCCACATCCCCGTCCCTTGAAGAAAAGGTTGATGCAACTGCAGAGCTCTTATTTAAGGTTGTGTTTGCATAGCTCTTGCTCAGAGATTGCAAGAATTCAGCTTGGACAAAAATATTTGTACATATGCATGTTATTGTTGGATCGGGGCAACAGTCCTTCTATTGCAACAACTTCTCATATTTTTACCTTTCACTTTTGTGCAGTTGTCTTGGGCATGGAAAGCTTGTACAGCTTTTCTAAGTTTACAGATGTATCTTAATAACCCAGCCAGAGGTATGCGTTGATCGTTTTCAGAGGCTGTGATGAAAGCAGAAGGATAATTCTAGAGCAAAGGGAGGGGGGGTTGGGGAGGAGAGGAAATGTCTGAGTTAGCAGGATGGAGTTACTGTGCAGCAATTAATTTTTAACTGGGTGGAAGTCGCTCTGCAATGTCAGCAGGAGAGAAGCATTTCACAGATTTGATTATATAGATGAAGAAACCACTCATGCCAGTCATATTTGACAATTATGAAAAGATTTTATCTGTGACTTAGTAAAGCACTGCACTTGCTTTCTGTTAAAACTCCCCTGTAAACATCTTGTATGACTGAGACTGGAAAGAAACTCAAAGGAAAATTTTGCCAGCCCATTGCTGCTGCAATTCATCCTCCTCTCTCTCTTTCAACACAACTGAGAGATGTGTTATGTTAAGGATGTGATGTGGTGCTTTTTTCTCTCCCAATCTTGCTTTCTCTCTGCTTAGGCTTATATCTGATCTTGGCAATAACATTTCCATGTCTCGTTACTTTGCAAAGGAGCCTGGATAATTTGGGCTTGCCTGTGAACTGACTTTCTGCTAGGGGTTGCACATGACTTGTGTATTTTTTCATGTTGTAAGCTGCCTTGAGCATGGTTTGAACTGTGGAAAGGTGTCTTGTAAGTATGAAGAGTTACAGGGCAATTCTAGCTATGTTACTAAGAAGTTAGTTTAATTGCTTTTGATGAGGCTCCTAGGTAAGTGTGTACAGATCCGCAGCCTAAAGCACTTTCTTAGTACCGTCCTATTGAAGGTTCTTACTTGGCTTGGATCACAACCATTCCTAAAAAAAAACCTGTCTGAACTGTAAAAACTGCTATTGAGATTCCTTTCCCCCCGGTTGCTTGAAATGCACTTTGTAGTATTAAGAACAGATGAACTGGTACCTGTGGCCTAATATTCTGATAGGGACAGTAGCTTTGGATATACTCCTTGCAAGTCTCATCAACTAAAGGATTACCCCATTCTTCTTGTTCTTCAATAGTTAGGGGAAGATGAGGGTCCAACATTGTATTTAAAACATCCAGGAATGGGGCCTGTGAATAAAATGAATGTTTTTTTTTTCACAACTTCAGAAAACTAACTATATAAAATGAAAAAAACAGATATAATATGTAAGCCTGCCAATATTTCCCAGTGTACCTAACCAGGTCCTCTAATTAGGTCGTTGTAAGAAATTAGTTGTAGAATCTTCATGCATATTAATGGTTAAACACATCTGAGGAGAAATATTTTTCATTTGCTTACTGAATTTCATTTGCCCATTCACCCACTTTGGAGAGATCCTTGTAAGCCCTTTTAAATAACCACAATGCCTGTTCCATCTTGATATAATTGTTGGAAACCACCCAGCATGGCTGGGGCAACCCAGTCAGATGGGTGGCATATAAATATATTGTTGTTGATGTTGTTGTTATCCATAGCAAAACCAGGCCTTCATTCAATAAGATCGTCAACTACCTTTGCTGCAAGATCCCCAGAGTATTCAGCAACCCCACAGGTGCCATCAGTCTCTCAAGGGAAAACATCTGGAACGGGCCCACCACCATTACAGGGGGAAATTGCTGCAACTAGTTCAAACTTTACCGTGTAATGATTTGACCATGACAAGGGTGTGCATTGCACCCCAACCCCGCCCCAATCTGTGGTCCATTTCTCATACCACTTGGGAGTGAAAACTACACCAACAGTGTGTCCTCCCAAACATGTTGGGCTGATGACCCTTTGAGGCAATGCCATGAAGTCCCAAGGCGGCTCATTGGCAACCTCCATATGGATACCAAAATTCTCCAACACCATGCCAGAGGCTCCTTGGGCCAGGGATGCCATTGGACACCAAGGTGGTTATTGGTGTATGTGTGTGTGGGGGGGGTTATTGGGTTGTTCTTGTTTTTATTTTGATTATGTATTTTGTGTTTTTATATCATGATTTTCTCCTGTGAACCGCCCTGAGACCTGCGGGTATAAGGCGGTGTATAAATTTAATAAATACGTAATAATAAGTTTGTCTCTCTGGTCCAACACCCGGTGCAGACCCTCTAAGCCAGAGATGGGGAAATTCCTTTTTGCTGCCATCTTAAAAGGGGGATGGGAAGGCTTGCAAAAGCCTTTGAAGGGACCCCCACCTCCACTTTTAGATCAGAGTGAGGCTGGAGACAAAAGGGAAGAGAGGGAGACTTGCAAAAGCTTTTGCAAGTCTCTTCTCACTTCCCTTTTAAGTCCCCTTCACTCTGATCTTTAAGCAGGGGTAGGAGGCCTCCAAAAACCTTTGCACTTGAGTGGAACGAAATGTGGTAGGAGCAATCTCACCTGTAAAACCATAGCTCTGATAAGGTGTGGATCATTATTGTAGAGAGCTCCTGCAAGAACTCCTCCAGCACTCACACTCATCAGTGCTGTAAGCGCTGGCTGAGAATATCTCAGTTCATGTAACAACTTTATGCAGGCCTGGAGGTCTTGAATACCATTGTGCTTCTTTGTGGTACTGCCATCTTTATGCCATCTCAGGCCTAGCTCTCCTCCACCTCTGACAAATAAAACAACAATGAAACCACTGAGAAATGTTACGTATTGCTTAAAAGACAACCATCAATTTCTAATATATATGGAAGCCCTCCTATATCATAAATGGGCCAATACATGTGTTTTGATGTCTAGTTAAAGCTTTCACGTTTTTGTCAAACATTTACAGCTAAAGAAGTGATAAAACAGCTAGATTCACAGATCCATGCGTGAGTGCAGTCAACTTTTGCATATGAAAGGGGGCAAGGCAATTTTTGCAGGTCCTTTCTTTCTCTTCCATGCCCTGAAAACCTGCTTCAGAGGACCGGGGAACCCCTGGAAGAAAATGGGAGGTGGGGCAGAGGGCTGCAGGTGGAAACCAGCATAGGGTGCTTATTTACGCATCACTTAAAAATGGGAAGTGCATAGCGAAAGAGAGGGTGAAAGAGGGCACTGATTTGCACAAAATGTGCATATGCTAATATTTATGTATGCAAACTCAGAAATGATTGCAACAATTTAAGCAGAAATACAAATAATCTCAGCAGTGTTGGGGAGTCTGTGACCTATGTGTCTCCTCAGTCTGTTGTCTAGGAGCTAACTGTTCTCCCTTCTTATTTTTTAAACATTAAACTGAACTTGGAATGGGCAGCTTTTCAAACAGAAGTCTGTCCTCCGTAAAGTAAGACACCTGGTCAACCTAAATTGGCAAGCGCTGTCCCTCCCTCTTTTGTCCCTACAAGCCTTTGCTTAAAGCTTCTTTGGAAATGCAAGGACTTCCATTCAAGGGAGAGCTCAGCTGGACCCAACCCATTACATTTAGTATTCTGAAGAAAAGTTATTTATTTAGTTATTCATTCACTTCAAGGCAGTGCGAAATTCTTAAAACTGTTCTGAAAGCCAAGTATCATTTTACAGTGATTGTATTATTATTTCTTGCCTAAGCTACTGTATTTTAAAACTCAGCACATATTTTTCAATACCTTAGTCAGGTTCGCTAATTAGGAAAGAGGAATAAAGTTGCTCACATTCTTGAAACAATACAAACAAACAGCATTTATAAATTTACAGGTAAAACCTACCATCCAGAGCAGCTTTCGGATTTGGAAATAAGGTTAAGATGGTGAAAAGCCTGCTTAAACATTATGTGGAAGCAGGGGAAGCAGATATGGGAGTCCTTTGCACTTCTGCTGTAATTTCAGATCGGTGAGCTCCAGGGGTTGTTTGGACTCACAGAGCACACAGACTGAGACCCACTAGTCCCATATCATAGCAGAAGTACAAAAAGAAGAATCATGGCTTACTCAGGCTAGTGCCCACTTCTGAGTAACATTGGGGCCTTTTCTTTTTTTTTGCTTCTGCACAAATTCTGCTTCTTTTAAAAAGGCTGGCACAGAATAAATTTCCAAATGATTTATATTTTTTTGTCCTATTGAAACCAAGGGCAGCCCAAGGCCACAATCCCATGAACACATATAGGGAATTAAATTCCACTGAAACAAACTGTGTTACAACAAGGGGGAGAAATCTTACTTTTTTATATATTTATGTGTTATATTTGTCAATTCCATCAAAACTGAACTGAGGACCTGGTATCCTGAGATATGCTATGTATTTACTGTGATGGCACAAAAAACAACCAGTAATGATTTGCCTAACTACATTTTATTGTTTATTTTGTTGTTTTACAAAATCACGCAGAGAGAGAGGGAGAAAAACTATTTTCTTTTGAATTATTTTCAGCTGCTGTTATCGGTTATTTAGAACTATGTGGAACAGCTAAAACTCCTTTATATGCTGCCACAAAAAAGACAGAAAAATTAGTTAATGGGATAGGTTTTTAAAAAATTAAGGTGACTTCTTTTGTCGGCAAATATATCCTTCATTATTTGTTTTTAGGTGAATGTAAATCACTACAAGGCTAATGCAATATCAGAATATAATTTCATATGACATGGTGAAAGAAAAGCCTTATATAGTGGAAGCTACCACAGGAATAGTATGAAAGATCTCTAAAAGGCTTTCAAAAATCCAATCAGTTTGCACTAAGCCAAAGAACTGAAACAGTTGCATTTCCATCCCTTGAATTTAACTGAATTCATGTAAGCAACAGAAATTTTAAGAAATTATCAGTAGGTAACATAAATTTAGGAGGAAATTGTTTGCAAATGGAATGGGAAACTTTACAGTCAAAAGGAAAATTTCAAGCACTGAGAATATATCAATCACATTTTCACAAGCAACAGAAGCCACAAGATAGTGGCTTTTAGTGTATAGATCTTACCTAACATGACAGTATGCTAATATCCACCCATCCTTGATTAGCATTAAATTTTCTGCTTTAAAGCTCATGTTCAAATCTATGCCATAAGCTCCATATACATGAACCAGAAGTGGCATCCTGCGCAGCTCTTTAGAATTGGCTTTGTGAAAAACTGTAATTGGCACGCAAGTTTCATCCTGAAAATGAGGGAGTATTTTGCATTAAAGGATGTTTCAAAGTTCACAAGGAATACACAGGTACAAAAGCTTCAATTACATATTTTAAACATGTTTTTCTTATTACAGTAATTCCTTGGCACTTTGCGCAAAAGCACTCTTGACAAATGAAACGGAGATTAGCCTGCCACTGCGTTCGTTTACCAATGTGGAGCATAAAAACTCATTTAAATGCAACACCTGAGAAATCTATAAACCATGAAAGCAACTGGCTCCTCCTGCACCCTCTAATGATACGCATCTGCATTATGACCTGAGCAGCTTAGCACTTAGTGCAGCAGCAAAGCTTTTGTTATAAACTTAACATTTCTATATACATATATATTTATCTTAAAGCTTGTAAGTTTGAGATGAATTTTCCCCTGTGTGACTGAAACACACATAACGCAAAGTCAGGTTATTTTACTCTCCTTTGCATTTCATAAAGATTTAACAAACAGGAAATTTTTTTGTGGGAGGGGATTTTTGCGTGAACATTTTTTTCCTGTTGCACATGTTACTTGTTTCTGGTTGTTTTTATTTATAGTAGGAGCAGGTGATGTCAAGCTGTCCTTCTCTTCCAGCAGGATAAACCAAGTATTAATGTGATAAGAGACAACTCAGTAAGTCTTGTGTGCCATGACATTCTCTCTTGCCTAAAGAAATAACACCATCACCTTCAATATTCTCAAAAAGTAAAAACAGGGAAAAAAAGCAAATTTAAACTTCCCGAATCTCTTTCTGCAGGGCTGAAAAGAAACACTCATAGGTCTAGTGAATATGCACATCTAGAGGCCATTATATGGTGTCAATTTCTATTTTCCTTCCAGTTGCTGCTTTAAAAAGGGCAGGAAGAGAACAGAAAGTCTTACCTTGCTTTTAGCTTCTAATCGTACAGTGTGACAATTCATTGTAACTGGCACCTCTTGCTCAGTGTGCTCAATAAGGCTGTTTTTCATCAATGAATATGCAAAACGTACTGGAGGTTGAACTGGGGAGAGGAGCCAAAAGTAGAAAGTGCTGGCGGTGTACACAGGATGAGGATCCAATTCAAATGAACAGGCCCAGGCAGGTAGCTGGGAGTAAAAAACCCACAGTTAGTAATATCCCCCTCCCCAGTCTTTGAGATTTTCTCTACATAACTGAATCCCAGGCTTCCCCTCTGATGAAAGGATTCAAACTTCAAGCTTAATTAACTTTGGCATATGTGTTTGCCAGGAGTTGCTTTCCCCCCTCTCTCTTCCTCTCCGTAAATTAAGAGGGAAAAAAGTCAAAAGAAACAGTATGACAATGAAGGCAACAATTTAGCTAACTTTCCCCCTTCCTTAAAAGCTGCTTAATGAGGTTCAACAATAATGCAAGAGGAAAACAGAATATTATGTTGTTTTGAAACAAAGGGAGCGAGCAAAGCAATCAAGTCACCTTTAAAAACGATAATATTGGCATTAAGAAAACACAGCCATTGTGATGCTTATGTATCTGTTTTAGGGATGTTTGTCTTACCGACCCCTGACACCCCTGTATTATTAGGAAGTTTTGAAAATCTTTCTTCTCCCCCCCTCTGTCTGCTCTCTCACTCTATCCAACTTGAAATGCAGCCAAGTCAACGTCAGTTATTGCGCTGAGGCCATGCATCGGCTTTGCAGAGCTCAGCCACTTAGAATCCTTGCCTCTGACTCTATTCCCAGCGCTAGCCACTGTGAAGAACAAAATCATTTTTTTGGCACAGCTACACTCAGAAACTCAGGGCTATTATGTTTTAAGACTTAACACTCCTAGAAATGAAAAGAATCAGGATTCATTCTCTGAGAGCAGCAGGGTCTCTTACCCACTGCTTACTTTCTTTTAAGGAGTTCTGGTTAGTAGGTTGATAAAGGCTTTGGGAATTGTGGCAGTCAGAGTCAAAAAGCTTTACACAGAAAAACCGCACTCCGTGTAATTGATTAAAACCTGAAGAGGATCATTCTAAAAAGTCTAGAAAATCCTACAAAATGGGTACTATATTTAACTTGAATGCTACAATTAGGAGAATGGTTGGGGAGTGTGTAAGTTTACCCTTTTATTGCAAGTATGCTAAATGAAATTTTGAAATATTTTCAGATAACTGAGTTTTAAGGCAGGAGTTAGCCTAAGGTTTTTAAGAGACAGAGCTTTTGTCCTTTGATTTATAAAGTTCAAAAGAAAGCCTGGATTGACAAAGTTATGCTTTAAGGAAGGAAATATGGTCAATTTTCTCTAATAATCTTAGACAAATGAGGCTTTTTGGTTAATTAAAAGGGTTATTTATATAGGTTACTTCAAGACTGTATGCAGCAATTTACTATGGAAATAAATAAAAGTTCAGGTATAAGGATTCACTTGGTGTTTTATGCTTGTAAGATAAACCACTAATAATTTTTCATTTATGCTACAAAACCACCCAATATTTTGTAACATTGTTTTGCATTGAAAATAAGCATTTAGGAAATAGCTGTGCTATTAATACTAATACTACTACTACTACTACTAATAATAATAATAATTTATTTCTAATCTGCCCATCTGGCTAGGTTTCCCCAGCCACTCTAGGCGGCTTCCAGCAAAAGATTAGCAATACATTAAAACACCAGTCATTAAAGACTTCCCTAAACAGGGCTGCCTTTAGATGTCTTCTAAATGTCATATAGTTGCTTATTTCTTTGACATCTGATGGGAGGGCGTTCCACAGGGTGAGTGCCACTACCAAGAAGGCCCTTTGCCTGGTTCCCTGTAATGTCACTTCTTGCAGTGAGGGAACCGCCAGAAGGCCCTCGGCGCTGGACCTCAGTATTACATTTTGCTAGCTCCAAAACTGTCCCACAGAGACAAATCTGGGGGAGCAAATGATGATTTTTACAATCAACAGCACAACTTCCTCCATTTCATCATAAAAACAACTTCTAAAATAAAGCTTTTAAAATGATCATCTTGTTCATTAGTCAATTGGACTTTATTCCATCATTGAACCAGAATTGGGTAGCAGCCTTACAAACAAAGTAAAACACACTTTAAAAGTGGGGGCAGGGGCTCAGGACTTTTGGGTCACCGCCTAACAGGCTGATACTATAAGCAACCACTTAACCAAGGCTAATGGCCGCACAATGTAGTTGTTATCCTATACGCTCACAGCATAAAAATCTGCTATGCAAGAGCTACAGAAACAAAAGGTAATTCCATAATGCTGATAGCCATTCCCTCAGAATCCTTAGAAAGTCAGAAGTAAGTTCCATTGAGTTCAATGAAGTTTAGTTCCAGGTAAGTGGTTATACAACTGCAGTCACAATGTTTTGTTGTTGTTTCTAGATCTACTATTATCTAAAATGATACTTTCCAAAATACTCAGTTTTCCACACTATAATCCATCACCCTTGCAGTCAGCACTATAAGGCTATATGAAACGCACAACCAGTACTATTTTTCTAGAAAAAGAGGTGCCGGAACTCACCATGAACACCTCCCGTGTTCTCTTATAATGGCAATGGCGCCCACTTGAGAGGTGCTGGAACTCAGTTCCAGAGAGTTCTGGCTTAAAAAAAAACCCTTGTGTACCACTATTTACGCTACCTTGATTATATTATAGTTTTTTGTGTATCCCTGGAGGCATCTGGATAAACCAAGCTCAAACTACAACGTGCCCTTAATTTATAAATTAATCTTGAGCAATAAAATACTAAGCTTAAAAATGTGTGGGTGGGTATATAAATAAAAAAAATTTACCTTAACGTTGTGAACTGAGTTTGACACAAAAGAAAAAATATCTAAATACAGATGACCGCAGAACTTCAGAAATGCAACGCAGTAGTCTTTGAACACCTCTAAGTCAATTAATCTGGTATTTTCTTTCACTGTGTAAATGGACAGCCAGTTCTCCAAGCCACATGAGTCAACTGGAGCTTTCATTAGCTACAAAACAAAGAAGAGTCCAAAAACCTACATGTAAAAAATGGAAATCATGCAATATTCAAACATTTTCAGAAAGCTGATCTTTTCCCCAGCTACTAATATCCTTACAGTAGCAATAGGTGACACGTTATAGCAGCTTAGTGTAATGTTACCCCTGACAGTTCTGGATATTTCGGAGAGGTAGTGCTTACAAGTATGAACAAGTATGTTCCGACTCGTCTTCAGATGAAATGGTAAACCTATAATCTCTCTCTCACTGTCCTCTATAGCAGGAGGTCATGTATATACAGTATACTGCATATGGATGTTAAATTTTGATCATTTGAGGGTAATGCAACAAAAGAAGGAATAACCAACCAAGTAACACGTTTTCAGTTTCTCCTCAAATACCAGCCATAAATCACGAAAGTGCCCAGCTGAGCAATACTTTATATTTCTTTTCAACTATTTTACAGTGTTTCCTATAAGCTTCCACATATCTCAGCAGGAAGGACAATAAAAAGATGAAATGGAGTCCACGAGGGCACCAGAGCTAAGGAGTGGAAATGGGCAGAATTGCATTTCTAGAACAATGTATACTATGAAAGTGAATTTAATGATGGAAACTGTGATAGATCTATACTAACCCTGGAGGTCGAAAACTCTTCTGCTTTTTATGAAACAGAATAGGAAATAGTAGCAGAAGCTCCTTCAATGGAATTTCAGAGCCATCTTTCTCAAATACATAATAACAAAAATATAGAATTATTTCATAGGTCTGTACTTGAACTAGCATCAACCTACCGTGAGGGTGCTATTCAAGGAATGAATGGGATTGTGTAGTTTTGCTGGAGAAGGGATATCCATTTGCTGCATTTAAAATTCAACCAACCAGTTTTTAAAGGACTAAATAAAATAAATAAAGTGGAAGGTCTATTGAATAATGAAGCATTGCTTCACATGAAAGGATATAACCTTGTTCATATTTGCCTCAGTGTGCTAAGTGATTGCTCTGCTGTCAAGAGTTACGGGGGTGGGGGCAGAACGATCAGTTTCTAAATAACTAAAAACAATTAAAACCACAATAAAACTTCAAAATAAATTGAAAACTGGTGCAGGCACTGGTGGGAAAATGCATTATGATGCTTGTCATTATTATTACATTTTTTTCAGAGCTTGTGTTTTTGAAACATGCACATCCTAAGTGCGCATTGTACTGAAAGCATCTAATTTACACTGTGTTCTTCAAAATGTATAGAAAGCATTTTTAAGTCAATCCAAAGACTGATTAATGTAACTGATCAGACATTGCACCCCTGCTTGCTTGCTTTCTCTATTACATTTCCAAGTAATGAAGAAGATAAGGAGAGGGCTGTTGGAGGAGTCAAAAGCACTATCTAGTCCAGCATCCTGTCCTCACAGTGGCCAATCAGATGCCTACGAGAAATCGAGAAGCAGGACATGAGCGCAGGAGTACTCTCTCCCCACTTGTGCTCCCCAGCAGCTGGCATTCATATGCAGTTATCACAGCTAGTAGCCACTGACAGCCTTATCCTACGTGAATTTGGCCAATCCTCTTTTAAAGCCATCCAACACGGTAAGGGATTCTACCATCTCATTATCCTTACTTCACCCTATCTTTATAATAATGAAGGTTTCTAGAACTCAACACTACAAAATCCAGAAGTCCAGTTGGGCTCATTCAGTTTAAAGTGTATATTTCATTCTAATGGCTGGAAGTCTCCTCTGAATGATTTTTTTTTTGTCCCCTTTTTTTAGTGCATGTAAGCTGGGTGGAGGAAAGGAGGATACATGTTAGGGACCAGGCCCATGCACCTGAAAGCCATATACAGTGGTACCTCGGGTTACAGACGCTTCAGGTTACAGACGCTTCAGGTTACAGACTCTGCTAACCCAGAAATAGTACCTCGGGTTAAGAACTTTGCTTCAGGTTGAGAACAGAAATCGCACGGTGGCAGCAGCAGGAGGCCCCATTAGCTGAAGTGGTGCTTCAGGTTAAGAACAGTTTCAGGTTAAGAATGGACCTCCAGAACGAATTAAGTACTTAACCCAAGGTACCACTGTATGGACTTTTAAAAATACTTACTTTTTTTGGGGGGGGTATTGAATAGTTTGGAACTCTTGCTACTAGATGTTTGAAGCAACCTAAATGCTTACTTGCATATCAGGATCTTATACCGACTGGCGGAGGAGGCGGGATGCAGTCCGCCCAAGGTGTCATCCTTGAGGGGGGTGACACTGCCACACCGCCTCCCTGGGACGCTCGCCCCACCCCCGCAGGCAGCTAGCCCCCGCCCCCAGGTGCACAGCATGTGTGCCGCTCCGGGTGCTGGAGAAGCTAGCTCCGCCTCTGCCTATATAAGGTACCTTGTATCCCACTGGGTCTCCATATGTAGTAAGAATGTACAACTCATTGTTTCTGTGTTCAACGTGGTAAATGACTCCTTCTGTTCGTTGTTGCACAAGAACAGGAGACTTAAAAGGGTGGTGGGAATCAACCAACCACACTTCAGAGGCATTCTTGCTGTTACTGTTTATAGTCAGAAAGCGTTTGTCTTTTGTGCGGTAGAGATCCACAAAATATCTGCAAGGAAACAACAAACTATTAGCAAACATCACCAGTAGAGATAGCCAAGATATTTGGATAACAGAAGTTTCCAAAAAAAGGGGGGATGCTATCCACTGCCATTTACAGTAACATGAGTCTAGGGATAAAGTCTGACTCAGTAAAGCAGATTCCTATTTGCTGATCTAGCCCACAGTGGGGCTGTATTTGCCTCTTGGCAAACAATCAGTTCAGATCTCTGGCAGGAGTCCTCTGTCCCTCCCCCAGCAGTCTGCCTTGCCCACTTTTTGCTCTGGCTCCATCTCATTGGCTTAAGGGCTGCACACTTTTGGCATGCAGCCTTTGACTGATTATCCCCAGGGTAATGCAGCTTTTGACTGGAGATGCTTTGGACTGAACCTGGGACCTTTGGCTACTGAGCTCCGGTCCTTTCCCCGTCGTGACTACAACATCACCACATTTTTGGATGTGTATAGCGAGTACCATAGCTTGGCATCTACTCCAGAATACGAAATCTTTCAAAATATTGAATCACTGTATATTACTTTCACTGAGGAACTTTGCAAGCCACATCCATATCTAACAATACATGAAAAGTATATTGGGTTGGATAAAGACTTATTTGGACTTAGGTGGCAAGGAAATCAATGGGACAAATTGTCATGAATTAAGTCTACTGATTTCAGTGGGAACTAAATCCAAACAAGACTGGATCCAACCCAATCCCTATTTAACTCTGAGTGCATTCATTTTGTTCCTTATGTAACTCTGGAGTTTAAGGTTCTCTTTTAGTCTGCAATTCTCACATTTTCATATTTCATTTTTACAGGTTTGTGTTTCCTTTTAAACCATTATCTCATGTACAGTAATGTGTAGAATTTAGGCTCCACAATCTATTTTACAACTTTTTGAAAAGGCAAAGATTGTCAGCTTCATGGAAGGAAAGGTAAAGAAAAGATTCAAGACAGAAAGAGGTTATTCAAAAATTTATTCTGCTTTCTCTCCAAAGGACTAAAAATCAGGGCACGGACAAACTAATGCAGGACAGGACTTAGAAAGTTGTGGACCCTTTATGCATGAAACTCAGCAAATTAGCCTCTTTGTCAATGGAACTGTAACTCTTCCAAGAAAGCTACAAGCTGATCTTTACTTCAGTTTTGTTAGGAAAAAGAAATAATTCTGCTTTTTTAAAAAAACCAAAAGTATTTGATCAAAACCTGCTCTTGGTGCATACTTTCAGCACACAGATAAGTGCACCAAACCAATATGGTTTGCATTCTAAGAAACGAGAAGAATTCTATGAATGAAACAGGACTTCCCCAACTCCCTTGCAGCTGCCTCATGAAGAGCTGCTTCTGAGGATTGAGGAATGCTTGGGAATTGTACCTTAATACAGTATGGGGAGTGGGAGAGCTGCAGCTGCAGGCAGGGAAGCAACCAACATCAGAAAACCTCCATTGTATAAGCAAAAGGGCCTTTTGCTTGAGCTGTAACCTGGCTGGATCCAAGCCTATATTCATTTGCCCTGTGAGCAAATGAGAAGGAACTGCCTATGTTTTGTCTGGAGAAGAATGAGAGGAAATATGATAAAACTCTTCAAATACTTTATATCCAATTACATTGAAAGGGCAAAGATCTGCTGCCCCACTTATATACATTTTGATTTCCCAAGCGCAAGGGGGAGGGAATGAACTCTCCCCCTGCCCTGAAGTCAGATGTTGAGCCGAATCAGACAGCATCCAAAGCACTTTTGACCAAGGCAGGCTGTTTTCCAAAGAGCGGAATCAGGGTCCAAACAAAATCTTGTGGTCAGTGGACACCCCTAATATTAAGCTAGAAATGATTTTTGGGTCCACGTGCTCCTCCTTCAGACCTCCCACTGCATACTGACAGTAGTGTTTTGATCCTGGCTAAAGCAAACCACCGTTTCCCATTACATACAAAATGGATCACACAGAGAGAAAACTGTTCAATATATTCAGTTACCTTGTATCATGTTCCGTATAAACAAGCTCAGAATGTTTTTTATTAAAATCGCATAAATACACATGACGACACTGTAGGTTCTTCTGGGTGGTATAGAAGAGAATCTCATGTGCAGCCCATTCTGGGGGATGGGGGGGGGGGGAGAAGGAAAGTCAAATTAGTGTTTTTGCAATTATGGAAGGAACCAGGATTTTAGCTTTGGAATTTGAGAAATCCATTGTGTTTATTTATGCTAAGTTGAAAATGTGAAAATAAAAAACCTTCCAAGCATGCACAGTAGTCTGTGTATGACCCTTTGGATCTCAGTCACTGACCAGAAGCTTGAATTTAATGTGAAGAACGACAGATAAGCAGCGCAGGCTTAGAACCTTTCCTTCTCTTGCATAATAAGCATGTAACAGTTTTTCATTGTTGAGTTAGATTTAGTCGTCTTTCTTCAATTTAATCTTCCTGCCCCTTTTCCCCCAGCATCTGAGGCAAAATATTTTATCATGGTGAATATTAAAGTTTCCTCACAGCTAGCATAAACATGGCAGCTTTGAGGATGCAGTTGGTGCAGTGCTGCACCTCCTTCCTCCTGACAGCAATGTCAATGCCACTTATTGGAATGGTCTGAAGGTAAGATAGAGCAGCAGTGAGATTGGCTCTGCGATACACCCACACAGCCTAAATCTGGCCCTCCTGCCAGTGCACCCATGCAGCTCCCACCTCACTGCCACCCTGTCCTGTCAAGCCAGCTTACTCCTGTTTGCAAGTACCTATTGAGCAGTGCCCGTGGCATCACTCATTATAAGTGACACAAATTTCTTTCCCAGCAACACAAATGCCACCATTAACTTTTATTTTATTTGGAGGCTGAAACAGGGATCTATTTAGACAAATTACAAATGCATGGGCAACATCTGAGAAACCTGAATGTTGTGAAGATTCAATAATAGAAGTCTGATCTTCCATCTGAGATATATTACATTACGAAGGAAAGAGGTTTATGCTAACAGCTTACCAAAACTAAAGACATTTGGGATGATACACTCCACTTTTGGTAATGTGTCTAATTTCACAACAATACACGCAGACTCTTCAGAATGTGCACATTTAATCGCAGCAGCCATATATCTGTGATGTGGGCAAATTCGGATGCGCTGGATAAGGGAATTATGAAACGGTAGTGCTTCTGTACTAAGCAATATTTCATTGTTTCCTTCATCTACAATGTAAGAAAGAAAAAGCAATACTGTAAACCTAATACAAAGAACAGCTATTGTTTCTGTGTACTTTTTGTGATTTTTATAAATGCAGTGTTTTCCTATTAAGTAGCAATGTATACATGCACGTTGATCCAGCTAAAGATAGTCATGGAACAAGTTAGGTATGACAAATCTATGTCCCAGTTCTTCAAACGGAATTAGAATGCAGCTCTAAATCCCACTTACCTGAGTGCCACTGAATTAAAAGAGATTTACTTCAGAGCAGACATGTATAGGATTACACAGACTGTCACAGCTGAATGAATAAGACTGTGCTACTTTTTTTTTTTGCTTGATAATGCTATCTTAACTAATACTAATGGCAATATTTGTACTGTCCAGGTGATAAAGATTCCGTAACTAGCAAGAAGCCCACCCACCCCAAAAGCTTTCCACTCTGGATGATCTTCTGCAGTGGAAATTCCTTTGGAATGGGGTGGGCTGGCTTTTTAAGCACAGAGGACTCTCTGGGATGGTGTGGGATGCAATCTGAATGGTTGCAGTCAGACTGGGGAAAATTGTTAGAAATAGGGGATCCCTTTTACATAAGGAAAAATACTTTCCAGTTGTAGGAGGGGCTCTCTGGATTCCGCCCAATAATTTTGACAAAAGAAAAGCTTGACAAAATGTAAAGCTTTATTACTTTACATCTGGCCTTATCATCAGATTTTTGCCCCTAAAATTAGGTTGTTTCAAATACACTGTGTCACAGATTATGAAGCAAAGCTCTTAGATAAGAACAACTGCCAGCCTACTCATTTCATGTAGATATTGAAGAGCACAAAAGACAGAATAGATGCTCTGGGCACTTCATATGCCAATGGTCATGAGGTAGAACAGAAGTCTCCCAGCACCTACTGGGTCCATCCTATCACGAAGGACTGAAGCCAACACAAAACTGTATCAGGGCACTAATTTGACTCTACAATTGAATCAAGGATATTTGGGAACAATTATATTGACAGCTTGGAGTCGTTTCCCTATCTCAGGCTTTGATTAGAGCCTTGGCAGAAGCCTTGGCAAAGCTGTGGGAAACACCCTCAGAAAATCTTCCGGATCCACCAGCCACCAAGGGTGGAGAGCCAGTGGTAGCTAGGGAGATCATGCACTCGCAAACTACTTCAGACCAGAAAGTCATAGAATGGATGCTGAAATTCCCCAGGTCCAATAGCTTTAAGAGACTTCACCACCACCACCTCTGGTAAGGACACAAAACATGTCCCCTTGCTAAATCACCCTTTGTTGTAATGTGGTTTGACTGCCGTTTTTTGTTGTTGCTAAAACTGTGCATGGAAACACTGAAAACAGTAAAAAGAAACCACCCTGGGCAACAACAAGAAGGACTCATACCTACTTCTCCCAGCTTCGAACGAAATATGCAGCCATTTTCTTCAAAGTAAACATACTCTCCAAACCTAATCTGTTCAAAATCAAGACAGACATGAATCCTAGACAAAATCTGCAGAATTAGGTCACCATCTCACATTAGGAGTCCAAATATTTTTCTGAAGCTTCCGCATAACAAACTGAACTCTTTTGAAGTTTATGGAACACAAAAAGAATACGAAACAATCAGCATCAGCAAATAAGGTTTATTAATGTAATTATCCTAATTTCTAATTACTCACAGAAACAATTGGGATACTAGTGCATCCCCAGATATTTGGCCATGGGCAGGGTCATTCTCTCCTCCAACCCAGACTGCTGGAAGGTTTTAATTTTTTTAAATTTGTGTGGGGTGGTGGTGGTTGTTATTGTTGTTTCTTTTTATTGAGGGAGGGGAGATGTGTCTGGGATGAGAGGAGAGGAGCTGGGGCAAATCACAGTGGTTCAGGGTATGGGAAAGTATGGTGTGGGAGGTGGAGTAGGTTGGATAAGGGGCACAAAGCACAGGCTGTTAGTGACTGAGCCAAGTGCCAGCCCCTCCTTCAACCTGGAGAATTCTGGTTGTCATATCAGCCAGCCCTTGGGTCTGCGGCTGCTGTTGCTGAATGCCAGGTCAGCTCTGAATAAGACCTCCCTCTCCGTGATCTGATTATGGATGAGGAGGTCAATCTGGTCTGTATCACTGTGACCTGGGTGGGGCTGAGCAGGATGGAATTGATCTCATCCAGCTGTGCCCACCTGAGTACTCAGGGCAGCATCAGGGCAGATTTGATGGTCGGGGAGGGGGAGTTGCTGTGATCTATAGACATTATCTCTCTATATCATGTTGGGGGGTGGATCTAGAGTATGTGTCCCTGGTACTGAGCAATGGAGACAGATTCTGCTGGTTTAGTGCCCACCTCACTGCCTAGCCATCTCCCTGAGTGCTGGCTTTGGGGGACTTCAACATCCATGCTGAGGTGACTGGCTCAGGACCTCATGGTTGCCATGACAACCATGGGGCTGTCTCAACATGTCATGGGGCTGTCCCAGCTGTGCCTCTATCAGGACAAGGATAGATGAAGTGTCATCTATGCTCTGGTAATAAGGCAGCGTCTTGTATGTGGGGCTGCCTCTGTAGAAAGTTCATAAACTTCAGATGGTGCAGAATCCAGCAGCCAGGTTGCTCACCGGAACAAGACGGTTTGAGCCTATATTGCCAATCCTGGCCCAACTGCACTGGTTGCCAGTTAATTTCCAGGCCCAGTTTAAAATGCTTAAATGGCTTAGGACCACAATACCTCATGGACTGCCTCCACCCATATAAACTGACCCAGACCCTGCAATCATCATATGAGTCTCTTCTTCATGTGGCTTCTCCGTTAGAGGTCCGGAGGGTGGCAACATGAGAATGGGCCTTTTCTGCAGCGGCTCCCTGCTTGTGGAGTGCTCCCCCCATGTATTTTCTTACCACTGGGCTGCTCAGACTGGATGAATACTTGTCATAATGAGCTTCTAATCTTCGTTTGATCCTCTTTGTCATAGCCATATATTTTGCTGAACAAGCTCTCCAGTTCTCCTGCTCTGACTCTAGAAGATCCTGGTACAAAACAAGCCACAAAAAGCCAAGTTCTATTAAGTAGGAACTGCATTCTTTGTCATGCATTGTAGAACTATGTTCAACAAACTTGGCCTTGCAGCAATTTGGCCAATACTATTTTGTATACTAAATGATAGGGGGTTAAGTCAGGAGCACACTAAGCATGTTAACCATGTGAACGCAATTAATTTTTTTCAATCTTGGGGATACTCAATAAGCCTTGAGATCATATGGGCTGGGAGTGGGGGTTATTTCTTTTTCTGTCACACTCCCCAGAGTACTGCGTCTCCGAAGGGAAGTCATCATTGCTGCTATTGATGGTTTCCCTTGCAAGCTGCAAGTAGCTGCTTTGGAGATGTGATCTTTGTCAGGATCATGGGAGGCAGAGGGAGTATTAATCCCCATTCTCAGCCTCCACAGTCCTAAGGCTGCTTAGGCTTCCATTGCTGCTCTTTAAATACCAAAAAGTGTACTTAAACTGCATTTATACTATTAATGTCATTTCTAGTTTGGCCTTCAGAACAGAAGGTACCATTGTAAACGTAAACATTGTGCAAACACAAAGATTGTCAGTGTACCTCACTTTGTTTGCACATGGAAGATGATTTCTGCTCATCAAGAAAAAAGGATGTGAGCTCTCTGATCTATGAACTATTTAGGGTCTTCTCTATCCTTCTACACAAGGATTCAAGGATTGACTGGGCTGAAAGATTTGTTCAAATGGCATACCTTACAGGAAAAGAACCTCCATGACCGAATGACTCCATGGGAATGAGGAACGACATAGGGATTTCTCAGGTACTTCGCAAAGAAAAATGCCTGTATCTTTGTTTGACTACAAGATCTTAAGACTGCAGATACAGAATATTTAGAGTGGTTCTTGCAGTGACCAGTGCTGCCCTTCAGGAGGCGAAGAAAGTAAATGGAGCCTAAAAACATGATGACAACATATTCATTTTACTTGATTCTTCATTCTTAAAAAATGTATTTGTGATTCCAAAGTCATGTCAAGCTTGATTAAAGTAGACACCACCACATGGTATGAACTGATGGTAAAATTTCCTCCCAGATATGCAGCATGTACAGGAATCAGAGTGAAAGCTGGGGAGGGAAAAGAAACAATTGTAAACATTTCTTCACTGCTTTACAAAAACAGTATATATGTTAAAAGGTTGTATGAATTCCCACATGGTGCTCAATATTGCCAGTATCATCACAGTTAAAAGATGCCTTAAAAGATAACAGCGAATCAATTATATTTTGCAACATAAGATCCTAACAGCCCATGCCATCTCCCCATAAAGAGCCAGGGGACTCATCTCAGGAATTCAGGCAGCAGCGCTCAGGTGACTTACCGTATTTTTCGCTCTATAAGACGCACCAGACCATAAGACGCACCTAGTTTTTGGAGGAGGAAAACAAGAAAAAAAATATTCTGAATCCAAGAAGCCAGAACAGCAAGAGGGATCGCTGCGCAGCGAAAGCAGCAATCCCTCTTGCTGTTCTGGCTTATGGGATAGCTGCGCAGCCTGCATTCGCTCCATAAGACGCACACACATTTCCCCTTACTTTTTAGGAGGGGAAAAGTGAGTCTTATAGAGCAAAAAATACAGTATTCCCTGCAGCACTGAGGCAGCTCATAGGTTGAATGAATTATTGGCGTGATTTTTCCTGTGCTGCAGTAGCATTCTTATAAAGCATATTTACTTCTCTTTTTTTAAAAAAATAATTATATTTTATTAATTTTCCATACATTCAATCCACATTACAATTTCTATTAAATTTTCCATTTTTGACTTCCTTCGGCTTCTCTGCCAATCATCCAAATTCAAACTTCTTTAATTACACATTTCCAAATTTTACTATTGCCTTTATACCTACCCCCACTTCTATTTTGCCTTTTTACAATATTTCTTATGCTGTTACAGAGCTTCTCTGAATGCCACTAGCGTTATTGCATTATCACTTATACATTCCCAGTATTCAACTAATTTTCCCCAGTCCTCGATGAACTTTTGATCTCGTAGATATCTGATCTTCCCAGTCAGTTTATCAAGTTCTGCATAGTCCATCAGCTTCATTCTCCACTCCTCCAACGTTGGTATTTGTTCTTGTTTCCATTTCTGGGCCAGTAATATTCTTGCCGCTGTTACTGCATATTGGAAAAGTTTGTGGTCCTTTCTATTTATTTCATTACCAACAATTCCTAAAAGAAAAGCCTCTGGTTTCTTAACAAATGTATATTTCAACATTTTTTTCAGCTCATTATATATCAACTCCCAGAAGCTTTTCACTTTCTTACATTCCCACCACATATGACAAAATGTACCATCTTTTTCTTTACATTTCCAACACTTCTTACATGTTTTGTACATTTTTGCAAGTTTTACTGGTGTGATATACCATCTGTATATCATTTTCATAACATTTTCCTTTAATGCAGTACATGCAGTAAATTTAATACTTTCATTCCATAGTTTTATCGAGTCGTTAAATTGTATATTATGACCAATATCTCTGGCCCATTTTATCATAACTGATTTAACCTCCTCATCCTTTGTATGCCATTCCAACAATATCTTATACATTTTGGATAGGATTTTATATTCATTATTTATTATTTCTGTTTGAAATTTAGAGTCTTTCTCTGCATATCCATATTCTTTAAAATCTTTTTTAAACATATCATTTATTTGGAAATAATGCAACCATATACCAACTCTTTCACTTCTTCATAAGGTTTCATTTTCCATTTCCCCCCTTCTTTAATAATCAAATTTCCATATGTAATCCAATTCTTTCTCATATTGATTTTTTTAACACTCATAACCTCTAAAGGGGACAACCAGTGTGGAGTTTTTACTTCAAGTAGGTTTTTATACCTCTCCCATATTTCTATTAGTGATCTTCGGAAAATGTGGTTCTCAAAACCTTTATGGATTTTCTTCTTTTAAGCATATTTACTTCTCAGCAAGCAGCCACAGAGCTGCACCGTTACTATAGCATATACAACCTAAGGAGCAGTTATTTCCCATATATTTGCTGTTTTAGTAAATAAGGACATTTATTGTCTGTAACGATGGCATGGGGATTTGAAGCAGAATTTAGCTAAATTTCAGTACAATGACCATTTCTAGTTCGGCAAAATCAGTAGGAATGCAGGACCTACCTTTTAACTTTCTGCCTTTCCGTAAGCAGGTATATAATACTTCAGGGGGGAAACGCGAATCTCACAGCGGAAGCCGCTACAGCTCAGAATCTGTTGATCGCTGACAAGCGCAGCAGCATGGTGAGACGAACTGCGATGGCATCATAGCTCCGCGACTCAACGCCTCAGTTGCCCTCACTCGACACTCTGGACACCGTTGCCCATAAGCAAGATGGCAGCCAAGGCCGCTTTCTAGAGTCACTAGTTTGCCCTTAGACAAAATGGTGGCCCAGCATCACACGTCCCTTCTATCGTTTTCCCTGCCCGTAGATAAGATGCCGGAGAACCTGGACCCTCCTGTCTCCATTTTGGTTCCGGGCATTTAAATCCCCCCCCTCAAAAAAAACCCCTATTTGAGATCATCATCCCAACTTCTCTCTCTCTCTCTCGTTAAAATTATATTCAACATCAGCCTGATATTTTATCCCGAGCCGAAGCCGAAATAAAATATTTATACTTTTTGAAGTTTTCATAGCGATTTTGTGTTGTTTTCTTTAAAGAGGGAGCTACTGTGCCTTAACATGACGGGCAGAAAAATCAACAGGTGAAGTTCCTCCCAGTCTTCCTATGGCTCCACGGAGTAGGGGCGATAGGGATGAGAGGGAAGCTTCGTCGGCTATATTCCTTCTGCTGTGGTGGTGGAGAGTCTTCAGACCACGTCTTCCCCACTTTGAAAAGAAACGCTCAAAGAGGTCACATAAAACTCCTGCGGCGGAGCAGTTATAACCAAGCCTTGAAAGCTTCCCATGTCCATCTCCCCTCACAGTTGCCGCAGCTTACCCGACGGCGCAACGTCCCTTAGCCCTTATCAAAGATGGCGCCCAACGTCCCTCCTCTCCCTCCGGGCTCCATGGGAGGTTCTCTGTCACAGCTGCTGCTGGAAAAGATTGAGGCGAAAGCTCTGAGGCGGCTTCCCCCTCCCCCCCATGTGCTCTCCCTCTCTCAGTGAGGCGGCGGGTCGCTCGGGGCTATCCTTTCCCCGTTGCACTTCGCTTCCCACCCCGCCTCGCTCTTTTTAGATATCTATTATTTTTGGCGCGCTCTCCCTCAAGTTTGAGCCCCGGCGCGAGCCGCTCCCGCCATGAGCGCTTCTCCCCCAGCTGACAGGTGTCAGGCAGAAGGAGAGGAGGGAGACGCCGGAGGAGCCCGGGAAGGAAGCCGGCAGGCAGCCGCCAAAGCCCGCTGGGTGCTCCTCAGACAGGTACCTTTCCCTTTCCCAGCCAGGGACGTCGTTATCCTCCTCACCATCCTCATCGTCAGGGGGTCCTGCCTGTCTCTCCGTCTCTCTCTAGCACCTTCTGGGTCGGCGAAGGGCTTCCGCCGTCATCATTTCACTTTTATTTTTCACAGTGCCCCGCGAGGAGAGCCCCATTTCAGGGACGGGGGTGGTGGTGGGGAAATGAGATAAGGGCACGACTTCACGCAGATCGCAAAGTTGGAAGGGACCCCAAGGAGGACTATCTAGTTCCGTGGTTCCCAACGTGGGGCACACGCCCCACAGGTGGGGAGGCAATTTAATTTTCATGGGGGGCAATTCGGGAATGAGTTATTAACAGTGAATGATGGCCTTATAGGCTTCCTTCAGGTGACTATGAGTTCACTTTTTGAATAATAAGAATTAAATGGGGGGGGGAATCAGGATTTTAGAGATGCTTAGGTGGGGCATGGCCAAAAAAAAAAGGTTGGGAACCACTGATCTAGTCCAACCCCCTGCAATGCAACTGTCCCATACAGGGATCGAACCTACGATCTTGGCAATTATCAGCACCATGCTCTACCAGGCATGGCCAAACTTGGCCCTCTAGATGTTTTTTGGGACTACAATTCCCATCATCCCTTACCACTGGTCCTGTTAGCTAGGGATGATGGGAGTTGTAGTCCCAAAACATCTGGAGGGCCAAGTTTGGCCATGCCTGCAACTTGCCCAAAGTGCCCTCCCTGCTCTTGAGGTTGTGAATGAACCAAAGTCCCCCCCCCTTGCTGTTTCTGTTAGTAATATCATTTATTTTAATTTTTACCCTACCCTTCAAGGAGGTCTGTGGTTCTAGTCAACATTTCTATCCTTGCAACAACTCTGTGAAGTAGGCTAGGTTGAAGGAGAATATTGGACTCAAGGCTGCCCATTCATGGCTGAATGGTGACTCTTGTCTCGGATCTTCTCAGCCCTGATGCAACCCTCTAACTCAGGGGTCTGTAAACATTTTCAGCAGGGGGCCGGTCCACTGTCCCTCAGACCTTGTGGGGGGCCGGACTATATTTTGAAGGGAAAAAATGAATGAATTCCTATGCCCCACAAATAAACCACAGATGCATTTTAAATAAAAGCACACATTCTACTCATGTAAAAACACCAGGCAGGTCCCACAAATAACCCAGAGATGCCTTTAAAATAAAAGGGCACATTCTACTCATGTAAAAACACGCTGATTCCCGGACTGTCCGCGGGCCGGATTTAGAAGGCATTTGGGCCAGATCCGGCCCCCGGGCCTTAGTTTGCCTACCCATGCTCTAACTAACCCAGCCCATTCCAACCTGCTTCCCACCAGATATTTTGGAATACAAATCCCATCAGTCCCAGCCAGCATATGCAAAAAAGCTGTTCTAACTACTAAATCACGTTGGCTGTCCAGAACACATGTTTTTCTGGTTTACTCACCCATGTTGCTAGGCAAGAGAGTAGTTAAAAGATCAACCTCCTCCCACTCTTCAGTGAGCTGTAGAGAGTTCAGTGGATATGAGTGCTGAAATTGCTGTTACTGTGTTTAAGTTGCTTTTAATGAGTGGTGTGACAATTTGATGGTTGGATTTTATTCTAGATCTCTGTTTCGGCTTTTCTGTGGCCCGCTCTGATATTGCAGTAATAATGAAAAGTGGGTAACAATATTCTAAGTAAATAAGTGGGAAATGCGGTGTATTTTTTGTGTGCAAATGCTCTATGGCACTGAGCCTTTTGTCAGTCAAAATACCGCCCTTCGAAGCTGATCCCTGTTATAGTTGCAGGGCACAGCTGCTCCCCGTGGCTGCCACAATGTGTGGGAGCCACTTGCAAAGGTGCATTGTGTGGAGAACCTTTGCGCCACTGTCAGCATCATGTCTCCTGAAGCGCTGTGTGGTTCCCTCCCCTCAGAAAGCATACTGTATAATTGGGAAACGTTCAGAACAGGGCAACTTAAATTATCAAGGAGGATGGAGCAACTCCCCTATGCAGAAAGTTTGCAGCATTTGGGACTTTTTAGTTTAGAGAAATGGGACGTGGGTGGCACTGTGGGTTAAACCACAGAGCCTAGGACTTGCCGATCAGAAGGTCGTCAGTTTGGATCCCGTGACAGGGTGAGCTCCCGTTGATTGGTCCCTGCTCCTGCCAACCTAGCAGTTCGAAAGCACGTCAAAGTGCAAGTAGATAACTAGGTACTGCTCCGGCGGGAAGGTAAATGGCGTTTCCGTGCGCTGCTCTGGTTCGCCAGAAGTGGCTTAGTCATGCTGGCCGCGTGACCTGGAAGGTGTATGCCAGCTCCTCGGCCAATAAAGTGAGATGAACGCCGCAACCCCAGAGTCAATCACGACTGGACCTAATGGTCAGGGGTCCCTTTACCTTTACCTTTAGTTTAGAGAAAAGTCGACTAAGAGGAGGATAGAGAAATGTTTCTCTCTCTCTCGTACCACTAGAACTCGTGGACTTCCAATGGCGCTGAATGTTGGAAAATTGAGGACAAATAAAAGAAAGTACTTCCGTACACAACACATAGTTAAACAAGAAGCAGCGATGGCCACAAAGGATTAGAGAAATTCCTGGAGGAGAAGGCTATTAGCAGCAACTAGCCATGATTGCTGTGCTCCTTCTCCATGGTCAGAGGCAGCAATGCTTCTGAGTACCAGTTGCTGGAAACCACAGGAGGGCAGAGTGCTCTTGTGCTTGGATTCTGCTTGCGGATTTCCCACAGGAATTTGGTCAGCCACTGTGAGAACAGGATGCTGGACTAAGATGGGCCATTGGCCTGATCCACAGGCTCTCCTTGTGTTCTCATAAGTGCCAGAAAAAGAACATTAAATACTCTGTAGCACAAAGTTTAAGAATTGGCAAATTTATATGTCACTGTAGTGAAATGTGAGCTTTTAGGCAAGATGTTATTAAGAAGTTTCAAGAAGTAAGTAAGTTTCTGTGAGGAAAGTCTTTCTCAGTTAATAAAGAGTGTTGTACAATATTAGACATCCTTCAACCTTCTTAAGCGGTTATGGTCAAAAGAATAAACATTATTTTTGCAAGTGTTACTTAAATTGTATTTTTGATGTTGTGAACTGCTCTGAGAGGTACGGATGAAGGGTGGCTTATTATTATTATTATTATTATTATTATTATTATTATTATTATACTGGGTTGTGCATTTTAATAATTGTAAGGGTTTATTTGCAGAACTATGAGCTGCAACATCAAATAACTTGGATCATTTAATGAGTTAATATATCATTCCAGTGTCACAGACTAAGTTGACATTGGGTGATATGAATCTTCAAGCACAATGGGAAAGTTTATGTGCCATTTCTCAAGTGCTAGGAAATCAAATTATCTATATGCACATGTGAACCAGCTGCAATTCAAAAGTAAAACCTATGCTCACTTTTATTAAAAGTTCCTATGGGATTAATGACTCCCTTCTGCCAGTCCAAAATTGACAAACGGGCCCATGATTTTGGAGCAGTAGCCGATTATACTCTGCCTATCAGAATTCAACCTGAGCTAAACTGTCACAATGTAGCAAGCTCCTGTTTCATTAGAAGCCCAATATCAAAATTACATTTATCAGTCCTTATGCTAGTTACCACAGCTTCTTAAATCCTGTGATGGATACTGGGAGTAACTAACCAAATTAACTTTTACTACTTTTTAAACATATAACCACAATTAATCTTAAATAGTATAATTACACCACTTTAAAATGAATGTCTCACATTGGGTAATAGTACCTGTTTCTCCAAAAGCAGAGTTAATAAGAATGTATCCTATTCAGATGCATACCTGTGGACAGGAATTTTAGAAATGCATGAAGTTACACCAGGGACAAGCAGTCCAGTGCCTGCAAGTCTTTGTTAGAATAGTAGGAATTATAACTTATTAAAATATTTAATTTAATTTAATATTAACTACTGTAATTTGTTTTCCTCCCAAAGGGTCGTAGGACAATCAAAATGAAAAACCATAACAATGAAATGTGTAAACAGAAAATAAGTTTAAAAGAAGCATAAACCATGCCACTACACACAAATGGCGAGAGGCCTAGATTAAGCAGAGTATTTCTGAAAATAACAGCCAAGAAGGACCCGACTTCTTAGTTTTGAAATATAGCTGTGTGGCTTTCAACTCTGTGTCCTTGAACCAAGGGGAAAAAGTTATAGAATATAGTGTGGTGAAATCATTCATCTGTGAGACTAGTCTTCTGTATGGCTTACTGCTTTTCTGGACCACTTTTAGACCAACAAACAATAAAGGGCTTCATTTAAATTGTGCTAATATTGTACAGCAATGAAAAACGAATACCTGACATAAACACAATTCACAAATCAGTGTTATTTCTACGATGACGCTGCTTACCAACACACTTCTTATTTTGGAATTTAAGCTTTTAATTTGTTATGAGCCTGCCTTGACAGGGTTAACCCTGAAAAGTGGCCTATAAATACTGAAATGAAATTAACGAAACAGGGTGTCCTAGCAATGAGAGCTGAAGTGGATAAAAAAATTATAGAACACCAACAAAAGTGCAGAACAGTCCTTGAACCACATTCTTGGTTCTTTCAACAGAAAATAACATAATGGATATTTTTGAAGAACATTTACTTAACCTCTGCAAGTTGTGTCTCCTGGAGGTTCATACATTCATCATTTTGATCTTGATCATATAATGGCAAAACATTTCTTCCAATAAGAATGATGACACCAAATCTTGTCAGTGAAAAAGGATCATGTGTCAAGTTGATGAAGGTAAAAACGATATCACACATTGCTGCATCTTCTAGGTTTACGGTGTGTGGTTTGAGTGTCTTTCAGGCACCTAGTTTTTTTTTGGGTTTTTTTAAAAGAAATATTTATTGAAGTTTTACAAAAACATAAATACAAGAACACATAATAAAAGAAAAAAGAAAAATAAAGATACAACATACAAAAGCAAAGAAAAAATAAGAAAAATTAAAAACAATTCCATTTTTCATAACTTAAAACTCATTTGCTTGTTTCTTTGACCTCCTCACACCTCCCTTCTTGTATT
The DNA here is from genome assembly GCF_964270895.1 of Podarcis filfolensis. NCBI lineage: Eukaryota > Metazoa > Chordata > Lepidosauria > Squamata > Lacertidae > Podarcis > Podarcis filfolensis. The sequence continues at coordinate 101,202,440 of NC_139606.1, forward strand.
CCCATTTAAATAATCAAATCAGCAAATCCTTACCCTCTTTCATTTATCTTAACTCTATATCTTAACATTTTATAACTCTATATTTTCATCCATTATCAATTCATTTTTGCATATTCTTATTAACTTTGTTGCTAGTACCACTTATTTCCAATCCAACATCATTTTAACATTCACTAATTTTACAATGTTTCTGCAGATAATCTTTAAATTTCTTCCAATCTTCTTCCACCAACTCTTCTCCCAGGTCTCGGATTCTGCCAGTCATTTCCGCCAATTCCATAAAGTCCATCACTTTCATCTGCCACTCTTCAAGGGTGGGTAGATCTTGTGTCTTCCAATACTTTGCAATAAGTATTCTTGCTGCTGTTGTTGCATACATAAAGAACGTTCTATCCTTCTTTGGCACCAATTGGCTGACTATGCCCAGGAGAAAGGCCTCTGGCTTCTTCAGAAAGGTATATTTAAATACCTTTTTCATTTCATTATAGATCATCTCCCAGAAAGCCTTAATCTTTGGGCATGTCCACCAAAGGTGAAAGAATGTACCTTCATTCTCTTTACATTTCCAACATTTATTATCGGGCAGATGATATATTTTTGCAAGCTTGACTGGTGTCATGTACCACCTATATATCATTTTCATAATATTCTCTCTCAAGGCATTACATGCCGTAAATTTCATACCGGTGGTCTACAACTGTTCCCAGTCATCAAACATAATGTTATGACCAATGTCTTGTGCCCATTTAATCATAGCAGATTTAACCGTTTCATCCTGCGTATTCCATTTTAACAGCAAGTTATACATTCTTGAAAGTATCTTAGTTTTGGGATCTAACAGTTCTGTTTCCAATTTTGATTTTTCCACCTGGAAGCCAATTTTTTAATCCAAGTTATAGGCCTCTCTTATTTGATAATAATGCAGCCAATCTCGCACTTTATCTTTTAATTTCTCAAAACTCTGCAATTTCAATTTGTCTCCATCTTGTTCCAATATTTCCCAATATTTCGGCCCAGGCACCTAGTTTTTGAACCATACGCTGCTTGTTATGACTCAGATGTCTTGCATTTACTGGTTCATGCCCCATAAACATAGATTTTATATAGCTGCTGCTTGATAGATTAGGGCTCTGCAGGAATGCACTACTATAATTTTGCTCAGTGATGTCGTGGTCAGCAGCAGGTACTAGCATTTCACCCTTAACTTATTTTTCTTTCCTACAGCTTCCTTCTAGATGTGAAGGTAGCTCTGCATGTTTTGTGAAAATACACACTCAGACTTGGACTTCTATTCCAGTCCGTGTAATCATACCCACTTCCATATTTATCCACTCCACTCTACTAATATGCTTGATTTTACCCATAAATCTACGAGATAGGCACTTCTACCATTCTCACAATGTTTGCCACAAAGACTGTGTTTGCATGTAACGCAAAGCCATAAATTATGTGCCTGAACAGTGTGTTGCTGCATACAGCCCAACCTCTCCTGCTTTGCACCTCCCTTTGTGTGAGGGGCTCAGCATATCACAAAGATATGACACACAGATCTGGGATTGTGGGTTGCTAGGTTTTAACAAACCGCGGTTGCTAAGCCAAAATCAAACCATGGTTTAGGGCTGGTTGCCTGTTGTGATTTGTTAAGATGGAACAAAGCGTGATCCCGCTGCTTGAACTTCATGTTAAGCTATCCACTGCATAGTTTGATTACCGGCTCATAAGAAGGGAGAAACAAATGGGAGCATTACTAAACCATAGTTTATGGCTTAACACTTTTTGCAAACATGACTTGAATCCATAAACAATTTTTGTGGTCTGCGTATATTTCAATTAATCAATGATATTATATACTTTGTCATAAGTTTTATACTGGGCACTGCAAGCTTAAGCATGCCTCACTCTTCACAGGACTCTGGCATTTCAGAATGGATTAAAAAAAATAGCATGTCTGCAGGTGAATTAAAATAATACTTGTTTTAAAATGGTAAATTAAGCCAGAACTCATTCAAATGAATGTAAAGGAAAATGCATTAGATACCGAACACCCACCTTTATTTTTGATGCAAATAGCTGGGAGAATGCCAGTATTTCTGTAGCTCTTTTTTTTTTTTAATGACTGCCCAATACTATCAAATGAAATACTTCCCATTCATTTTCTACAGTTGGAACTAGTCAAGAATTTAGGTTATAGCTTTGTGGATCAGCTTTCTTTATTTCTTGTGCTTGTCTGTTTCCTTAGTGACCATTCTCATTTGCTTTTCTGGATAATGTGCTTGTTGTAAGGGTCCCTGGGGCGCATTCATTTAGAATGGCTGTATAAGGTAAGTTAGTGATCCTTGAAGTTCACTTAGAGGGCATCATGTAAACAGAGAACACTGTCTCTCAACCTTTTCAAAGCCTTATGTTAGCCAGCCTCGAACAGGTTTGTCACCTTTTGCTTTTTCATCTTTGTTTCTAAAACAGCTAAACGGTTTATACCACAGGGCAGTAGAAAAAATGAGGTTTGTAAATGCTTTGAGGAGATTGAAAGACACAAAATGTTAATGCACTTCCATACTATCAGTTTTTATAACATAGCTACTGTTATGGTTAACCTGTTTTTCCCTGTGTCTTGCCGAAATGTTGATAATTGAAAGCTTTATAATGAGAGATTTCATTTGATCCTAGAGTTTTGCTCGATGGGCAGAGCAACCCTATGGCCTATTTAAGAGGGCTGTCAATATATTGGAATTTAGATTGACATAACTAATTTGGGTCCTAAACTCTCCCAGCAGTAGTGTCAAAAGTACAAATATAGGAGGAAAAGTGGCAATATAAAAATGCCAACCACTCTCATAGCATGCCTTATAACTCTGTTGCCACCCACCAAACAGTGTTGCTCCCAATGTTGCCACCACATTAGTCATATTTTTCAGGGCTAGACAAAGAAGGAATAATGGTCCAGTGGTTAGGACGCCTGCACCTCAGACCCAGATATTATAGGCTTCACAGAAGAAAGGGTCAAATATTGGTGCGCTACCAGTTATTCCACACAGATTATGTGCGTGTAACTCCAAGCAACACAAATGCAGGCATAACTTTGAGTTGCGCACCCAGGCCCTGTGAACACCCCGCTTCCCGGGCATCAACAATTAAATGACCACACGTAACAACATTCTTTGGTTCAAATTAGGTCACAACTTATTGATTACAGATGTAAGTGGCTTTGACTTAGGCACTGGACATAACTGGTATCAATAGTCCACTTGCGAGTTGATTCTCCAAGGGGTTGAACTTCCTTCAGGAGAGGCTTTGCATCTCCCAACGGCTGAGGTCCTGACAGGGAGTCAGCAGAGACAATGGGACGTCACCATGTCACAACACAGCACTACCAATTAAATTGTAAGCTGTATTGTGCTTATGCTGAGTGTTTAGTAGCAATCCTATTCTTGGCCAACCAGCATAATTTGAGGATAGGATTGCAGTGTTAATTGAATTTGAGTTAAACTTGATTAGGCATTTCTGCCATTAAAAAAAAAAAAGATTACGTGAAACAGATTTTTAATTAGATGAAAGAATGACTTTTAGGAGGTATGCAAAGTCCTTATTAACCAAATAAGAGATAATGTTTTTCATAAACTGTGTAGCCCTGGTTATCAGCTAGATCAGGGTTGGGGAACCTATGGCCCTCCAGCTGGTGTGGGTCTCCCAACTTCCACCATCCTGCTTTTGTACTGTGGTCCTGCTTGGGGGCTTCCCATAGGCATCTGGTTAACTTTTGTGAAAACAGAATGCTGGACTAGATGGGCCTTTGACCTTATCCAGCAGGGCTTTTCTTTTGTTCCTATCCCTGGTCATGTTGGTTGGGGCTGATGGGCATCCAACAAAATCTGGAGGACCACAGGTTCCCCATCCTTGATCTAGATTGACTAACTTAAGACAAATTCAGCATGATGACATTGTGTCATTGCCATCTTACCTACATTGCTCCTGTACTTGCTCCCCACACTTCTAGTTTTGGGTTGCCATCCTATTTCACACCCGCCCACACCGCTCCAACATTCCTGTGTCCTTGTAGTGTGTATTGCATTACATTACTTTCATGGTTATAAAGATGTCAACAATAGCTGCTAGCTTGCAATTACCTCGGTGTGAGACATTTTCAATTTGAATAATTGCTTTTGAGCATTAAAGCTCTATATTGTAAGTGGTTAAATTTTCATGACTTTTTTTTTAACCAAAGGTTCTGAAGAAAAAACACTTGAAGAATGTTCACCTTCCGCAAGTATCAGTAAGGAGATTTGCTTCATTCAGTCTCTTCTCAGTAACAGAAGAGGAGAGAAGGGTGGCAGATGACCAAGGAACCTGGCTTCAGTACAAAAGCATCTATTATCCTGAATACAGTATATCCTTGAAGTAAGTATTCTTCTGTTTTTGCAGGTACTGTCTATGCCTGCCACATGTCACTTTTGATTTTCCCCTTTCAATTTTCATTTTTAGTAGTTTAAATAATTTAGTCACATCTTAAGATTTGATGAAATCATTACAGTATATGAATTTCAGTATTCAGTTGAATTTGCTTTGTCCAGTTCAATATGCATTGCTGTGGTCTAAACCACCGAGCCTCATGGGCTTGCCGATCGGAAGGTCGGCAGTTCACATCCACACGACAGGGTGAGCTCCCGTTGTTCTGTCCCAGCTTCTGCCAACTTAGAAGACAGAAAGCATACCAGTGCAAGCAGATAAATAGGTACTGCTGGTACATGTGTACCTTCCCGCCACAGCAGTACCTATTTATCTACTTGCACTGGTTTGCTGTCTAACTTCTTGCACTGGTTGCATTCTCACAAAACACATATTTGAGCTGATTTTTGTGTTTATGCAGGAGACAACTTGGAACTATAAAGGGGAAAGTGACTTGGGAGTGGTTTGGAGCAGAGATGTGGCAGGAAGGGAGAATACTATGTACCCCCTGCCAATTTTGTGCACCAAATCTTCCTCCCAAATGTAAAGGAGCTAGCTATTGGGTTCATGTTCAAGTGTGTAAATGCAACATGGTGTTTGCCCTAAGGATGGAACTAGATGTGGTGGTGGCAGACCTGGTGTCATGTCCCCAGAGTCCAACAGTGACCAAAATACTGCAGAGGCTGCAGAGTCATTAGCTAAGTAAGGAGCCAGACTGGGTATCTTGATCTGTGCCTTCACCTTCCTCCCAATCTACTCGCTGTCCTTATCATGTAGTGAGTGCACCAGGTGGGATACCAGGGAGCCCAGAAATGCCTGTCTGCAGGCCAGAGGGTTGGCCCTAAAGGATACAGTTCTCACAAAAGGAATAGAGACTTGGAGAGGTAGACTGGAAGCAGACCACTGCTATCATTTGTCAGAGTAAGTTGCATACTTACTGCATCTGACCTGTCTTGCCACCATGCCCCACGGCCTTCTTCACAAGGCCAGGCCTGGACACCTGTGCCTTCAAATGCAAGCACAGGTGAAGCAGATGGAGGATTTCAAGGGGGAAAGCAGCACGCTCAGTGGGAGTGCTGAACTTCTTGCCTTTATGCTACCTCCTGCAATCTCTCCCACATGGCATTTCTACCAACTGGCGCATTTCTGGTCTTGGAGTCTAGTTGGGACCATAGTGGCTGGAGGAAGGGGTATGGAAGAAATCACCCTTGCCCACTTATAATTTTTTTCACCTGAAATGGATCCCTCTGAGCAGTATAATGACAATCTGAGTTTGGTTACACTTGTCTGCTGCAATCATTTTAGTTCCACTCTTGGTACTACCATAAGGATTACAATCCATCTCCTCATCTTGTCTTCATGGCATTTTTTTATATTAATATATTTTTCCATAATCCAGCTTTCTCTCATAGTAAACTGGCTATCGGAAAATGTCAGAATACATTTGATGGCCAAACAGAGAGATGTTCTCAGCAAGGAGAATTTGAACATGCTGTGGAATCCCACTGAAACTTCTGATGCAACAGCTCGCAAAAAGCAGCTATAAAACCCTGCGGGAACTGTTACTGTACAAGATTTTGACAGTCCTGATAAAGCACTTGATAAATGAGTTACCAAAGTTAGATTTATAGTTTTCTTTCTATCATTTATTTGACTCCACACACTTCTGAAGCTTGTACTTCATAGCAGGACAGCAGTAGCTTAAACAACCTGAAGGCTATACTTTTTTCCTGTAGCCCCTTATTAAGCCTGCTGTGGATGCTGAGTTTTATATTTCCTGCCTAGAAGGTATTGTTCCGGAGGATCTGACTGAGTTTACACAACTTAGAAATCATTGAATGGCACCAGTTCTTAGTGGAAAAGGACATACACGTATAAAGTTTAATTTAAAGTACATCTTATTAAATATTAGCTGAAGTTGCCCAGGAATTCGAAGAACCTCCCAACTATTGAAATTTATAAATGGATAATGTAATTTTACAGCTTTACACACACCCTGATCTAGGGCCCTGATCTGACCTGGGAGTACCTGATTTGGATGCAGCCCAGAATTGATTCAGAGTTCAATTTTTATTAAGGTTTAAAAAATCCTATATAGTCAGGAGCGAGGGAGGAGAAGGACCTCCTGACCACACTGCAGAGAGCAGGAGAAATCAGTCCTGCTGGGTGCTGCTTTGCAAACACATACCCTGTAAGAAACATATTGGTGAAGCAGACCCTTGCAGCCAGGACAACTGAACCCTTGGCACACAATTCCTGGAGCACTGCTGTATGTGCTTAGCTGCTGTGCCAGGTCTGCTTGGACTCGCCCTTCTGCCATCCCTGCTTTTCACATCATAGCCTGCAGTGTGTCCTGCCTAAGTGTGGTTCAGGCTCCAGCTGCCCTGCTGCCTCCTACTCCTTCACTGCCCTGCTGCCTCCTACTCCTTTACTGTAGCTTATCTGGCTGCCATGGCTGCTGCATTGTGGTAAATGGACCCACCACTACTTTGAATCCACATGGCAGACTGAACCATCCCAATCTGCTCCAGTTTGGGTGCCTCTGAAGATACTATTGTCTAATTGGTGTGGTGATGTCAAACTGCTGATTTGGGTGCCTCTGGAGTGATCATCACACTTTTTTGAATAGTGATTGCTTTGTCTATGTTTATGAATGGTTGGATGCCATTTTGAATCAAGATGGTAGACCAAATCTTTCATAATTGCCAATTTTAGCAACTGATTCAAAAGTGCACTTCCCCCACCAGAGCAACGCTGGGTACACGGTTGCTAGTTTTTAATACTGCACACTTTTAACGTTACAGTGGAACCTCGGGTTATGGTGGGGATCCATCCCGGAGGCCCTGTCACAATCCAAAAACGACGCAACCCAAAGTGTTGCGTCTGTGCACGCGTGCATGTGATTTAGCATCTCTGAAGGAGCGTCTCCACCTCCATCGTTCTGCCCGGATACTGAGGTCCAGCGCCAAGGGCCTTCTGGCGGTTCCCTTGCTGCGAGATGCCAAGTTACAGGGAACCAGGCAAAGGGCCTTCTTGGTAGTGGCACCCGCCCTGTGGAACGGCCTACCACCAGATGTCAAAGAGAAAAATAACTACCAAACTTTTAGAAGACATCTGAAGGCAGCCCTGTTTAGGGAAGCTTTCATGTTTAATAGGTTATTGTATTTTAGTGTTCTGTTGGAAGCCGCCCAGAGTGGCTGGGGAAGCCCAGCCAGATGGGTGGGGTATAAATAATAAATTATTATTATTATTATATTAGTGCTTCTGCGCATGCGCAAACACTGTGGACCCTTAACCTGTTCCAGTACTTCTGGGTTTGCGCCGGTCTCAAGCTGAGGGTGACGTAAGCCGGAGGCAACATAACCCGAGGCTCCACTGTACTCCGTTCTATCTTTCTTACAACTTACGAGTGAAGAACTGTTCCTTGTGGTAATAACTCCCAGGTTTGGAGCATGGTTCTTCTTTATGCTAACGTTCCCTAGGATAAAGCAGATTTTACAGAGAAACTTGATAAAGGCAGCTTTGAGTTTTCCCATGTCCCAGGATTGTTTCGCAAAGAGCCCATTGAGCATCTTAAGGCTGTCAGGAATTATCTTGACAAGGCTAAATACTATAGAAAGTTCACAAGGTTGTCTGTGGCTCATGGCAAAAAGTCTAAAGGGCAAGCTGTATCAGTTCAAGGGCTATCAACATGGATCAACTTGTGTATTCAGATATGCTATGAACCAAGCTGGAGTTGCTGCACTAGGCTTAAAGATAGTTTTGCAAGGCAAGTGGCATCTTTTATTGTATGCTGGTTGTCATGACCTTCCAAATGTCTGACTTGAACATTAGAACTGAGAAATGTGCAGGTCTGAGACCAAGTCCAAAGTAGATGTTCAGTTAGCTATAAACACTAATACACTCAAGGTCATAAGAAGTTCCAAATTCTGAAAATTATCAAGCTTTAGCCATATGTAAGATTCACAGCAGGACTATAGCCAACATTTGTTCATTGTTCCTTAACTTCCTTCCGACTAACAGTACTGCTACATTACCTGCAAGCACTGGCGGAGGAAGAGGAGTGCGGGGGGAGCGCACCGCCCCCGGCAGCACAATCCCGGTGGGGTGCCATTGCGGCTGCCCACCCGCCTGCGGTGGGTGCCACACCCCTGCGGGCAGTGCACCATGCCCCCACCTGCTCTCCGCCCCTCGGTGCCGGAGCATGAAGCTCCGCCACTGCCCGCAAGGGGACCAGAAGCCTATTTGTAAATAGCTTCACTATGATTAATAGACTTAAACCTTCCCCCTCCCCAATATGCCTTTTTCTTCCTGCCTGTTTAAACCTTTTAAAACCAGCTGTTGGGGTTCTTGAGTGTGCTTCTGCCAGACTCAAAGGGATATTTCTCCCCTCACATGCCCATATTGTTTGGCTTCACACTTTGTGCACACGTCAGTGGGTATCTGAATGAGGCAAGCAATCTGCCAGTGCCCTTGAGCGGGACAGGGAGGTTAATTGTTTCCTCATCCCCATAACTAAAATTAAACACTCAGAACCTTGGTAACAGCCTTGCCCCGAGATTAGAGGCAGGAGGACTAGTGGTAGCAAATTTCAATTTGGAGATACTGGAGCTATTTCTGGTCCCTACTCAGCAAAGGAGGGCGCTTGCAGTTCTGTCTCACAGTTCCAATACAGATCCTTGGAAGACCACATTGATATACCCTTCCATTGTGAGAAATGTATTATCATTCCTTCTTCCTATTCTTTAACCACTTACTAATCCATAAGAGGGCCTTCTCTTATCTTATGACCAGTCTCCTGTGTTTGCTCATGAATTAAAATATTGTGGAAAAAACATTAGCACAGCACTTATGGCGGTAGTCTCTTCCCTTGATGGCTCTGGAGAATTGTGATAACTCAAGTGCCCATGGAAGAGGTTTTAGAAGGAGTTTATTGTTATTAAAAGGTTTTCTAACCTGCACTTCATCAATACAGATGCCAAGGTGGGGTACAGCAAACAATATAATAACCAATTCCAAACACGAGCAACAGTGAAACATTAAAACAAATCCATCCAAATAAACATAACCAGTAATATAGGGGAAGCTAAAAGAAAAACCAAGGTGGACTCTGCAATTACTCTCTCTAGACAGCATCTTAAAAAGCAGAGACATCACCTTGCCAACATAGGTCCGTATAGTTAAAGCTATGGTTTTCCCATCCCAGTAGTGATGTATGGAAGTGAGAGCTGGACCATAAAGAAGGCTGATCGCCAAATAATTGATGCTTTTTAGCTATGGTGCTGGAGGAGACTCTTGAGAGTCCCATGGACTGCAATAAGATCAAACCTATCCATTCTGAAGGAAATCAGCCCTGAGTGCTCACTGGAAGGACAGATCCTGAAGCTGAGGCTCCAATACTTTGGCCACCTCATGAGAAGAGAAGACTCCCTGGAAAAGACCCTGATGTTGGGAAAGATGGAGGGCGCAAGGAGAAGGGGACAACAGAGGACGAGATGGTTGGACAGTGTTGTCGAAGCTATTAACATGAGTTTGACCAAACTGCAGGAGGCAGTGGAAGACAGGAGTGCCTGGCGTGCTCTGGTCCATGGGGTCACGAAGAGTCGGACACGACTAAACAACAACAACAAAGCCACAAGACTCTTACTTGGTTTTTAAAGGAACATATTTACACATAGAAAAGGCTACTGAAAGGTCATAAAGTTGTGTGGATAGCTGGCTAGGACTCCTATGAAGTACTTGGAGTTATAGAATAATTGACCTACAGCACTGGTAGTGGAGATGCCAGATTTCCAAAAATTCTGAAGCCATGGGAGCGGGAATCCAGGGGTTTTTCTTTCTGCTAAAAAGAAATCGATTTTTTTTTTAAAAAAAATGAAGTGAAGTATGTGTATTGTTTATTTACATACCTGTTCTAAAATTACTTTAAAATGCAATCCTCAATATGTCTACTCAGAAATAAGCCCTATTGATTCACTGGAACTTATTTGAAGAAAGTGTGAATAGGATTGTAACCTTGACAGAAAATGCTTTATGTATTACTGAATCAGTGTGCTTAGGGTTAACGCATTTTTTTTCTGTCTTTGTGTTTGTAAAGCCTAAGATACGTTGAGAATAATCCTTGCCTGTCTTTTGGCCTGAACATCAGAAAGACATGCTTGGATTAAATAACCTTGCATAGCTTGAATGCTATGTTCCCTATTCACAGGAAGAGTTGAGTTGTGCAGGTTTCTAATTCATCAGCAGACATCTAGGTCTCTGAAAGAGATGAAGGTTGGAACATCCTTCCTTTGTATAGAACTATTGTTTCTATGGTGACTGTTGAATTGCTAAGTGTGTAGTCTTGATTTTGTCCTGAGAGTGGCAAAAAAGTAAAAAGTCAAGAATGTGTTTTTCATTGACTGAGGCACATATTTCATGTCACCCTATCTCTCGGTGATGCAAGAATAAATGCTTTGTTGGAAATACCTTTCTATCTTTATAGAAGGAGTTGAGATATATATTTTGTTATGATATATATCGGCCCTTGCTTTGATTGCACCTTGGAACACCACAGATTTTAGTATACTAATGTATCAGGATTGCCACGTCTCATTTTTACATCTTTTAATGAAATTTACTTCTTTTTCCGTTTTTCTTTTTTGAATATTTTATTAGTTGAATATAAGAACAACATAGAGTCAAATGAAATTTACTTCTAATAGCAAACTCGGCAAAATGCTGTGGAAACAAAATGGGCTTACCTGAAAATATGGTAGCAGTTTCTGTATCCTCTGAACACTGAACTACCCATATGTTCATAAGTTAAAAGAAAATAATAAATCCTCCAAACAGTCTGTCAGGGACCCCTGAACATACAGGTAATATGGAATATTGAGGTGTCAGTTCAGGAACTAAAAGAGAAGGGGTGGAGAGAGAGGGAAGATTAAGACCAATAAATCAGGTGCACAGACAGGCAATAGCCCTTGCACCTCTCAATCCATAAGGGCAATCTTATCTTCTGTAAATGAGGTTAAGTGGTACTGCTTCCAAGAGGTCTTGGTCTGCACAGGACATTGAGCTGATTTTTTAAAAAAACGGAAAGACTATTCCTTGGGAAAGAGTATTTCAAAATGAGAAAGAATGTGGAGATAGGTGTTTTGGAATTTCATAAAGAGATTTAAATAGGATCAGCTGTTATATTGGTATAATTGTGGACAAGATCACAGGAAGATGCTTCATACTGAGTCAGCCCTTTGGTCCATTTAGCTCAATAACGTCCGTCTGTACTAACTGGCCTCATCATCACAGGATTTCAAACTGTATACTTTCCTAGCTCTGCTTGGAGATACTGGAGAATTTTGGACCTATTGCATGCTGAGCTTGTATTTTACCACTGAGCCACGACCCTTCCCAAAAGGACCCTAAATATCCTTTTTGATGAATAGCACCTTTAGGCAATGTTGGTGTGGAGAAATGTATATTGCAAAGAAATGGAAGTGAAGATCCTTCATCATGTGAAGAAAGATGATAAACCATAAAATAATGTTGCTTCCAATTCCATTTCAACTCTTGAACTTTCTGTTTTATAATCTTTCATCCTTTTTAACATGAAAGCATTTTCCACTGCACATTCTTTTAATCCATAGAACACTCTGTGCATAGTTTTGGCCATCGTTTGCCACTTGCAGAGGGTCTTTCTGGTGGATTTTTGCATTTATATCATGTAATGCCAGCATCCCGCCATGATAATTTGTCTCTCTGTTTTGCCAGTGCCTGTTGGAAGAATTTTGTGTCCTAGGACGTCCAGAATCTTTCTTCAAATCCAGAACAGGCATAGGCTGTGCTCAGATGCAACACTAAGCCAAAAATCAAGGTTTAATAAGCCAGGCTATGCATGGACTGTGTGCACAGAGTTCCTTTGCGCCTAATTTCAATAAAGTGACTGAAGAAACCAGGATTCAGCATTTAACCATAGAGTTCCATTACTGAGAAACTGAACAAAAGAGACATAGAAGAAACTAAAACTGAGAAGAGACTGAAGAAAGAGACATAGATCTAAAACCTCAAAATGAGCCATCTGATTATGCCATTTCTTGGTTCAAATGGAGAAGCTCTTTTAAACGTCCTCATAGATTAAGGTTACCAGACGTCCCCGTTTCCCAGGGACAGTCCCCGGATTTACAAATCAGTCCCCATACAAAATCCATTGAAGTTGAAAAGTGTCCCCGGATTCCTTGAAAAAAATCTGGTAACCTTATCATAGATGGAAGAGAAAGCTGTCCATAGAAATCAATTGAGAAATCTTAGATTTTATTTGAGTTGAGTTACAAAAGGTAACTCAAGAGGGAGAAGAAGCAGAAAGCTACAAGGAATGGAGAAAGCGGGAGCCAAGAGCGAGGGGGTGAAAGGCTCAATGAGTGACAGGAGAGCTGGGTGATAGGGCCTACCTTGTGTGTACACGCAGTGTGGTGTAGTGGTTAAAAGCGGTAGACTCGTAATCTGGGGAACCGGGTTCGCGTCTCCACTCCTCCACATGCAGCTGCTGGGTGACCTTCGGCTAGTCACACTTCTCCGAGGTCTCTCAGCCCCACTCACCTCTCAGAGTGTTTGTTGTGGGGGAGGAAGGGAGGAAGGAAGGGAAAAGAGAATGTTAGCCGCTTTGAGACTCCTTCGGGTAGTGATAAAGCGGGATATCAAATCCAAACTCTTCTTCTTCATCTCTCCTGAAAAAACTAGAACCTTATCTTGTCAAAAAGGATTAGTTCCCCTTCACAAGGACACCATTGGGTGCTACTCCTTTACAGCAGAAGGTCTCTACGCTCTCTGAGGACTAACTGTTGAGTGAGCAGTTAGCCCTCAGCCACAGGCTTTGCCTAATGCAAGCACATCAGGGATACGCTGCAGCATTTTGTTGCAGGTTCCCTTTGTAACTGATTAAGTGCATGCTTGTTTTTGCAAGCTTAGGAATCAATATCTTCCTCTGTGTGCTCACAAATAAATTTATAATTTTGAACAGGGATCAGCAACCTAAGGCCCATGGGCCAGAAGCATTCCACGGTGGTCGTTTGACCGGCCCACAAGCCGCCCGTGAATTGAGTTGCCTGCTCGCGCGCTGCGCTAAACTGGCACAGTGCAGCGCAGCGTGGGGACTTGCTTCTGTGGCGCCAAAAATCGCTTCTGCGCAGATGCCAAAAATTGCGGGCGCACACGTGATCCAGCCCATGGAGGGATCTCCGCGGGACTGATCTGGCCCAGGCAAGATAAATCTTGCTGACCCCTGATTTTGAACAATAAAAACTTCATATTTTCACAAATTTTTCTTGTTAACGTGTGATAATTTTAACACAGTACATTAGGGTTTTGAATGTCTTCTTTTTCTCCCTCTAGTGGTGAGATATTTTAAAAGATGTTGATGAAGGATGTAGGCTGTGAAAACCTGCGATGTTACCATTTTATTTTTTATTTTTTTAAAAAAACAAGCATTGAGGGATAATTCTGCTTGTTTGATTATTATGATTTCTCCCCCTAGATTTAACAGCGGACTATTAAATGTTGAAGACGTTCTGACAAGTTTTGACAACACAGGAAATGTTTGTAAGTAATTTATGTTTCTTTACAGTGATGGCGATGATGTAGTTACACTTGGATGCAAAACATTTATGCTAGCATATTTGCCTGCAGTCCTCATCACAGTGCCATATTTGTCATGTGTTTGATTAGAGGTGGGCTATTCTCCATTCGATGCCCTTAGCCACTGGTGTACCACAGTGCTTTGCAGTATAAATAATAACATGCTCTTCTGTGTTACTCAGGTTCATTTTTTATGCTGCAGCCCCTAGGAATGTCTGTGCATGCATTTATGTAGTCTTCTCAAATCACTTTCCCCACCACCACCAGCAATATGAGACATCAGTGAATATTTCCGAAGTTGCCCTGAGTTTCTGAGCTGTTCTCAGATGTGATCCTGGCTTTATACATGAAAATTGGCATGTGGCCTTTCAGATTGTTGTGTAAGCTTCCTGCGACGTGTGATCAGTGCTTTCCCCCCCTAAAAAAAATGTTTAGGGGTACTCTCATTTTGACTCAAGAAAATCACCATTTTATCATTCAAATTGGGAAAAATAAATACAGTAAATGCACAAAAGTACAAAGATTCACAAAATGTTTAGGGGTATGCGTACCCCCAGAAAAAAAGCATTGCATGCAATATATATGATTCAAAGCCCTAAACCTGATTATAATTTCATATCTAGAAAATAGGAGTTGGTATCATCTATGATGTTTAATTAAAAAGTTAAAGGACCCCTGACAGTTAAGTCCAGTCGCGAACAACTCTGGGGTTGCGGTGCTCATCTTGCTTTACTGGCTGAGGGAGCCAATGTTTGTCCGCAGACAGTTTTTCCAGGTCATGTGGCCAGCATCACTAAGCCGCTTCTGGCAAAACCAGAGCAGCGCACGGAAACACCATTTACCTTCCCACCTATTTATTTACTTGCACTTTGACGTGCTTTTGAACTGCTAGGTTGGCAGGAGCTGGGACAGAACAACGGGAGCTCACCCCGTCGCAGGGATTCGAACCGCCGACCTTCTGATTGGAAAGCCCAAGGCTTAGTGCTTTAGGCCACTGATGTTTAATTAGGCTTGGCTTAATTTCACGTCTCCTTCCTAATCATGTTACATGATTGCCCCCACACCTTGGAAGACAGAAGATTGGCTCCTGATTGGGCAGCCCTGCCTGGGTGAGCTGTCCCCCAAGACAGACCAATTCGAGTCTCTCCCAAGGTGAGGTGTGAAGGGGCAAACTCTTCCCTTCTCAGGGTTGGTATGCCACTGTACAGCAACAGTTATGAATCTGTTGCTATGTGGATAATACATTTTAGAAAGAGTAAAAAACCTCTTACCTGCTAGTTAGCAACAGAAGCACTTTCTTCTATCTAGACAACTGTCAGCAATTCATCCTTCAAGTTGAAAGACCATTTGTCCTTTTGTTTCCTTCAGGAAATGTTTTGTAGCATCAATTAGGGCAGAAATAGACTTAGATGTTCATGGCTTTTCTCTCTAACTGTGTTGACTGCCTTGTGGTGGTTTTACTATGGCATTGACACTGATGTGAAAGTGACAGCTGATATTGGGTTGCAAGTACACCGGCCCTGCTTATAACCTCTAATTCACTAGAACGAAAAGCCTATTCACATAAGCAACAAATGGGGGTACACTGAATATCTGACTGTTCCTTGCCAGGCCTACCTTGCTTCCAAGCAAGGACTCCTGTACTTGTAAATAATCTGCAGCATTTCACTTACTCTGGAATTTGCTTTTTTTAATATTGTTGGCTATGGGAACAGGTTGTAAAATATATCACAACCCAGTCCTATGAAGAGCTGGAATGTCTCCCAAGCCCATGGATTTCAGTGCATGGCACATTTAATTGCCATAGCTTTGGACTGCTCATAATCAATCCCCATACCTCCTTGTTGGTTTGCTTCTCTTTGCTGCTACAGATTGTCCAGCCCATAATTCTTTCTCTCTTGCCTTCTTTCCTGGCTCATTCTCTGCCCTCTCCCCCACCTGCTGAACTTTTAAAGATATTTTAATAGGCATTGAGATTTCTTGGCTTTGAGTATGCAACTTAGGCATCAGTATGCCCTTCCCAGTGCTTTTGTTGGTTAAAACAAATGAGGTGCTGGTACACAAATATTGATAAAAGTGCCATGGATGCCAGCACAAAACGGCTGCCATGGGCAGTAAAATGAAAATAGGTGTTGGTGCTGTGTGAGTACTCTGTGAGTACCATCACAAAAAAGCATTCTTTGTGCTCTTGAACCAGTTTTTTTATTGCTGGTGACCCTCTGCACCCTCTCAAAGTAAAGACAAAGCTAACATTTTCTTCCCTGGGCAGTAGCATGAAACCATTCTTCTTTAACATTCATGCTTCACATAATACAGATCCTGCCTTTTGTTCCTTGTAAATCTGAGTTTACCCAGGATTTTCAGATTGTGATCACTGCAAGTGAGTGGCTTAGGGTGGCATTCATTGATAGTGATACTCAGAGTCGACCCACTGAAGTTAATGGAGATGACTAATTTAGGTTCATTAACTTCATTGAGTCTACTCTGAATGGGATTTAGTTGAATACAGCCCTCAGATTTTGATGGTGGGGAAAGCAAAATGTGCCACATCTCTGGGATATAATGGCATGGATGACCTAAACTGCTTTCTGAGCCCTTGATCTGGTTAGAATGATGGTCCCTTTAGTTGCCAGACCTTTGGCATAGCCTTAGATAATGCTGACATGTAGTGACACTGGAAATGAACATGATATCTGGATATGAAAAGAAGTAAAGATACCATTTTGAAGAATAAAATTTCTTATACCAAAGTAGTGCTTAACTTACATAATCTTTTTTCTGTTTACAAACACCAAACAACCCATATAAAAATAAAAATATATTTCTATAGGTTGATCATAAAGTAAAAAAAAGCTAACATTGACTTTCATAGGCAGTAATATGAAACTGTTCTTAAATACACCTGATTCCCCTAAAAAACACACAAAAACTCCTCCCCTTTGTTTCTTAGGAACCTGAGATTACACTTCATCGCACACTGACATTTCAGAAGCAGAAAAATGTCAATTTCACAAACTAACTTTTGACCTCGGAACAACAATAAGAACAACAAAATCTAAAGGATAGGTAATTGTGTAGGGAAAATGTTCAGGGCAATTCAGTCTCAACTTTGAAGCTTTCATCCTTTTTGAGTGCCTCAGGCTTTATTATGAAGTCAGTCCAAAGAGCGCTTAGAAAATGTGTTCTTGAAGTACTGCCAGGTAGGAGAAGTAATTCACAAATTTACAGGAGAAAGGAGTTCCATGGGATTTACATGTTGCCAAGGGACTAATACCAGGACTGAGGGAGGGAACCCAAGGTGTGTGTGTGATTGCTGATGTCAGCAGAGTGTGAAGCTAGAGAACAAAACAACATCAGGGGCTGAGAACACCATGGATTAAAATGGCAAACCTTATGATTATTGAACATGTATTATTCGAACACAGAATATTATTTTTATGGCAGTTTCTGACTGATATTTTTGGAAATGCTTTTATATTGCCTCTTTTAATATTTAATTTTTTCCCCCTAGAGTGGTGGCCAGACTAATAATCAAATCACTCTTCTTCTCCCACCACCCTGACTGGGGTTTGCATTTAGAGAGTCCTTGTAAGAGTCAGGCTGTAAAAGCTGAACTGTTGCACAGGGATTAGATAGGTGTTCAGATACACGCATGAGATTCTTTGGATCCTTGCCCTGCAGTTTATATCTTGAGAAAAGCAATAATATTACTGGGTAGTGTTATGTACTGAAGTTCTCACCCTGGGCCAGCAGGGGATACTGTAGATAGTTTTCACTCAGGTCCACATATGCAAATAAGGGATCGAAAGTGACATTCAGTGATTGGAGAGTTGCAGAAAGTTGTTACAGATACGTTGTACTGGAGCTCTATATAAGCAGGCTGGCTGAACCCTTCAGTTCAGTTCTGTTCTGACCTGTGAATAAACAAGAGCTGTTTGGAGAATCGCTGTCTGATATGTTCACCCACAACTTAACAGGTAGCATCCAATGTATTCTGCTTGTACAATAGGTCTTAGCCTGCTTCTCTTTTCCCTGCACCACCCAAAAGTCTGCTCCAGGGGGAACCCCACTCTCTAGAGCATATTATGAGGGTGCTTGGGGAGGAGGAGAGGGAAGTTCTGTTGCACAAGTGGAACTCTGTTGCACAAGCAGAATGGTGGGGTTGAATACAACCCCTTGTCTTACTAACGCTGTAGATGCACATGTCCCCCCTCCCATTCCAAAGTACAAGTCAATCTATTTGCAAATACTGTGTTCCTTAACTACGGTACATCTTAGTCATTTTAGTGTGGCTTTACTACGCCAAAACGTTTTTCTTTCCTGCATCCTATCCCCACTCCAACTCCCAAAGCAGAATGGTAGAAATGCACCCAGCATAAAGTAGACATTAGTTCAAAATAAGATGTTGCCACTAGCTGGCAGCATTATATTAAACATGAATAAACTTCATTTAAGTAATGTGTGTTAACATTCATCAGTAGTTGCTTGATGTGTGTCTGTGTGCACATGTGCACCCGTGATAGAAAATTAAATTGAACTAATTCTTACTGATTGCCTGTAATTCCTGAATCCTGATTCACAGTAAACCTGTGAAACCCTGCACCTTGGAATTTTGGTATGAATTGTAAAAATGTTCTTTTGAGCTTTCCCCTTTACAAAAGCATGCTGGAAAATAAAGTAGTGAGCAGAGAATTCTTTTTTTTTAAAAAAAGAGTTTGGGAGTTAGTAATCAGTTCAGTTTTCTTACTGCCCTACTTAAAAGCTATCTGTGATCTATCCTTGTGATCTAGCTCTTTACAAGTCAGGAAGAAAAACTCAGTGTAAGTATGTACATGTTAGCATCTATGCATGCACATACATTCTCTGCTAAAATATATATGGATTTTTAAAAGGTTATATTAGGGCTCTGTATAAACAGCTTAGAGGTAACAGATGTCAACTGCTATTGTCTTAAGAGGGTAATTGCTAGAGTCCCATGTTTTGTTAGGTTATAATTGTATTTTGTGATGGTTGTCTATAGATATTGTTACTCATTCATAAACCACTTGTAAAACAACACTGGCTTATTAATAAAATTCCTATTGAAATACTGATAGCTTGAGGAAGAAGGTTTTGAATGTTTTTATTCTCTTGATGTTCTTGCAAGCTGGTGGAGAGAATTTGCAGCAGCTGGGTGCGTTTAGGGATCCTAGCCAACATTTCTGCTGGTGATGGTGTGTCTAAACAGTATGGCAGACCCATCTTTCTGTGAGATAGGACTAAATGATGGAGTTCCGACCTTCCACTAATACTTATGTTTGGTGAATTTGGTACATATGTGGTTGGTTTCTGCCAGTACCGTGCCTATCAAATACATGTGAAAGAATTGTTTATGATGATCTTCATGCTTGATGGGCGCAGCTTAGTAGGCTTGCCACCTGTATAGTTTTAAGCTAGCCTTGCCATTGTGTTTCCCAGCTGTGCTTCCTCATACATATATATTTTAAACCCAGCTTCAGTACTAAACAAAGGGTAATTTGAAATGTGCACATGCTTAAATGAATTAATATATGCAAATTACCAGCGGCTTTTTGTAGTAAATAAAGTGTGTGTGTGTGTGTGTCTGTGTGTGTCTTGTCCTCTGAGAGAGTAGAATCCATTAGTGTGCTGTTAATGTGCCCAAGGTAGTTCTAACTGATAATGGCTCAGGTGTTCAAGTGGCCCAAGAGCTAATGAAATCCTCTTGTTTATTCAGGACAGGACATTTAGTTTGTATGTTTGCAAGTACAGAATTAAAATTGTTAGCAAGATTAATACAGTTGAAAGTGCTGATAGGTTGGGGGAAACAAGAGGAACAGATTTTTTTCTTATGTGACCAGGGTTCCAGGAAAAATAGGAAATACCCTTTTAAAAAATAAATATGACAAAAGTATCAACATTTACAGAAGTTATGACAGACACTTCAAGTAAAATGCATATCTGTGTGAGAAAATATGTTTACAATATGAAGAATACTGACCTTTCTGTGGGTTTATTCCCCCCCCCCCAACTGGCATGACCAAACAACAGAGAGTTCTTCATATTTACAACTATAGAGCTCCATATTTCATTAATACAATCAAAATACATTTGGGGAGTTATGTTATGGAGTCATATTTAAAAATTAAAGGTATCAAATACCTTTCCCCCACTGATCTTCTTTCAAAATTATCACCTTACGCATCCAGTGATGAACGTAAACCAGTTAAGCAACCACAAGTATATTCAGTAATACCCTGTGTTGCTTTCAGGTAATAAAACTGGCATAAAATTGAGAAAACAAACAAGAGGATCCATAGGTACATGGTCATTTTCCAGAATATTTGAGGCTGCACACAATGACGAAAATTGTTGTGTGCATGTACGGCTGTGTGTGGTGGGATGCTTCTGCTTCTGTTTTATATTTTAGCATAATTTATAATTCTATGTAATATGTACAGTGCATTGGGACGTGGGTGGCACTGTGGTCTAAACC
This sequence comes from Podarcis filfolensis, assembly GCF_964270895.1. Lineage (NCBI taxonomy): Eukaryota > Metazoa > Chordata > Lepidosauria > Squamata > Lacertidae > Podarcis > Podarcis filfolensis. Next base: position 101,222,988 of record NC_139606.1, read on the forward strand.
ACTGAGCCTCTTGGGCTTGCTGATCAGAAGGTCGGCGGTTTGATTCCCTGTGACGGGGTGAATTCCCGTTTGAACCTAGCAGTTCGAAAGCATGCCAGTGCAAGTAGAGAAATAGGTACCGCTCCGGCGGGAAGGTAAACGGTGTTTCCGTGTGCTGCTCTGGTCTTGCCAGAAGCGGCTTAGTCATGCTGGCCACATGACCCGGGAAAACTGTCTGCGGACAAACATCAGCTCCTTCAGCCAGTAAAGCGAGATGAGCGCCGCAACCCCAGAGTCGTCCACGACTGGACTTAACTGTCAGGGGTCCCTTTACCTTTACCTTTATGTACAGTGCATAAGGGTTATATTATATAATCTAGAATTTATCTGCTTAGAGTGTTATATGCATGTATGATCTCGTTTACAAGGGGGGCAGTGAATATGATGCACTCCACATGTTTTGTATGTAAACTCCCACCTATCCTAACCAGCCAATGGCCAGGGATGATGGGAATCATGGGTGCAGCCACAGGGGGCAGGGAGGAGCAGCTGCCCCATCAATAAAAATACATAGTAAACTGAGGTTCTGCCCCCCTAACAAAAGCCCTGCCCCCCCTAACAAAAAACCTGGCTATGCCCATGATGGGAATTGTGATCCACACCTGGACAACACAATGTGGCTACTCATGGTTTACAACAAAGCTGTAAGGTAGGCCAGTGTTGTTGTTGTTGTTGTTGTTGTTGTTGTTGTTGTTGTTGTTGTTGTTGTTGTTGTTGTTGTTGTATTATCACCCCCAAATTGCAGGTGGCTGGACTAAATCTGGGAAAGTCTAAGGGCACTTAGTAAGTTCATTGCAGAGGTGGCTTTTGAACCAGAGACTGCATTATTTGTACCTCATTCTCTTACCCAATATCTTAAACCAGTACAGTATTACCGGGACACCCAATAGCTGATAGCGGTTGTATTGGGTAGTCTGCAAACCTGTGTATACAGTGGTACCTCGGGTTACAGACGCTTCAGGTTACATACGCTTCAGGTTACAGACTCTGCTAACCCAGAAATAGCACCTCGGGTTAAGAATTTTGCTTCAGGATGAGAACAGAAATCGGGCTCCGGTGGCGCGGCGGCAGCAGGAGGCCCCATTAGCTAAAGTGGTGCTTCAGGTTAAGAACAGTTTCAGGTTAAGAACGGACCTCTGGAATGAATTAAGTACTTAACCCAAGGTACCACTGTATATATTGAGAGAGACGCTATTGTTTCTTTTAATTAAGGAGTTGCTTTTTCATAATAGAGGAAAGGTAAATAGGTACCGCTCCGGTGGGAAGGTAAACGGCGTTTCCATGTTCTGCTCTGGTTCACCAGAAGCGGCTTAGTCATGCTGGCCACATGACCCGGAAGCTGTATGCCGGCTCCGTCGGCCAATAAAGCGAGATGAGCGCTGCAACCCCAGAGCCGGTCACGACTGGACCTAATGGTCAGGGGTCCCTTTACCTTTACCTAAGGCTTGTATGCAGAGATACAGAGGGTGAGGGAGTAGTAAAAGCAGTGCCTTTTTGTGGGGGGGGGGAGGCAGGAGTATGCATATCCCTAAACATTTTGTGTAACTTTGTACTTTTGTCCATTTACTGTATTTATTTCCCCCCAGTTTGAACTATAAAATGGTGATTTTCTTGAGTCCAAATGAGAGTACCCCTAAACATTTTTTTAAGAAAAAAAGCACTGAGTAAAAGTGACAGGACGAAATATTTGCATTAGATACCTTTTACTCTGAAAAAGTGTGCGAAAACCTATTTGCTCTGCAGTCCTAGCCGTGTATGTTAAGTCTCACAGGCCACAATTCTTAGCGCATTAAATAGAGAGACAGTCTAACTTAATGGAATTTACTTCTGAAAAACATGATTAGAAATGGCCTAATTGAATTCATATACTGGACGTATATTCATATACAGGCATAGGCTCTGTAAGTGAGAAATGCAGCATTTCAAGGTTTATAATCTTTCTGTGTGTTATGCAGAAAAGCAAAACTTTAAAAGAAATAGTGGGTGTCCGCCTGGAAAAAACACACCACACTTCTTCTGGAATTGAAGCAGCAGCAGGGGGCGCTACAGTTTCAGAACTGTCCACACTTGCATTCTTTTAAGGAAGCAGTTAAATAACCATTAGCTGCAGACTTTGGTGATCAACCCTGAAAAGCTGCAAATGTATTTAAATGTTTTTGTGTTGGGGTGTGTGTGTTAGTGGTATTGCTGACTCTGATGCTAAATGGTCTGCGACATCTGAGAAAACGACTATATCTTTTATGAATCTATTGGTATCTTAGCTGGTGATTTATGGCTGGCTTTCATATATGGATAATTATTTTAAAATTTGCTGAACAATTGCATAAATGCTAAGCTTGTAAGACGGATTTGATAAATTGGAGAGATTGTCATGCAAGTAATTTGAAGTGTGCTTTTTTTTAAAGTAGTACAAAAAAGCAAGAGTACAATTTCAAACAATCCTTTACCTGTTTTGATAATCCTGGAATAAATTGTTTAATCAAAGTTAAATCTATTAAAAAAATAGACTTCTACACAGAGCCTCAGGATCAATGTGTTAACCAGTTATTGCTCAGAGTCTGTGTGACTGTATTCTAATTTCTCTAGTGCTATAGCTTGAGTTTGCAGGTTAGGTTCTTGAGTGCCTGGCTGCATGTTGTTGGTTGTTAAATTTCTGTTCACATTCTCTCAAGGATAGAAAAGAGATTCCTTAAAAAGATTACTAACTCATAAATTGTCTGTTGATTCGCTTTCTTTTTGCTACTAACTCTGGTTCCTAATGTGTTCTGTCAGGGTTTAAGCCCAATGAAAAGAGGGGGGAACTGCATTAAAACACCGTATTTACTAGCACGGGCTCCCATTTTCTTTTGAGATGAAATAATTTTTGTTAAACCCTTCCCCATTATTCTGACCTTCTCCCGCCACCCTTAATAAATCATTTGTTTGAATTTTTGTGGGGAAATTGTTTTTAGCCCATTTTTAACTCCATTAAACATTTTGTGTGTGCGTATGCATTCTGTCTCTTTGATGATAATAGCTTTCTCAATTCAGATTTTCCTTCAAAATTTAATAGCGGACTAACTCTCTTGGAGTGTTTGGCAACATGGAATCCGTTCTTCCTCGCACCTGTCTTCCTCCATATCATTCAACTGGCTAAAGGGTGTTTTCTCTCTTCTTCTCAACCCCCTCCACTTCCTCCTGATTTAAAATGTGAAGTTTTGCTTAGAGGCCTACAGGTTTCTTCATAGGTCTCCCTGGATGGCTCAGAGATACCTGAGCTGCTCTGTGGACCGAGATTGTGGCAGCTACTGATCTATCACGCCTGGAAGGACATGCCATCAAGCTACCTAGGGAAAAGGATAGGATGACATTCTTTAACAGCAAGAGAGGCACACACTGTTCCTGCATTTCATGTAACATGTCACTCAGTTAGATGCAGAAGTAACAAGGGAGTGATCCACATTCTGCAAGCGCTGCTTGATAATCTCCTTCTGTTCCTGCTTCAGAGGGGGTGGGGCACACTCCATTCTTCTCTTTCTAGGCAAAACATTACCATCTATACCAATTACTTGATAGCGCCTTCTTCTTTTATATTCCTTTTTTATATTGTGGGTTGGGACTCATCAGAGTTTCTCATTCCACTCTCCAGGTAGCCTTAGTTTTCAAGGCTGCATTTTTAATGCACGTTGTTGGAGAACAATAGATTGAAGGGAGTCTGGCAATGTAATCTAATGCAAGATGTCTATCCTTGTTTTGGAAAAAAGTTATATCTGACTAAGTCATACTTGGGGTAGACCATGGGTAGGTAAACTAAGGCCCGGGGGCTGGATCTGGGCCAATCGCCTTCTAAATCTGGCCCGCAGATGGTCCAGGAATCAGCATGTTTTTACATGAGTAGAATGTGTGCTTTTATTTAAAATGCATCTCTGGGTTATTTGATGGGCATAGGAATTTGTTCATTCTCCCCCCCCAAATATAGTCTGGCCCCCCAGAAGGTCTGAGGGACAGTGGACAGGCGCCCTGCTGAAAAAGTTTGCTGACCCTTGAAATCAGTAGGTTTAACTAACCTAAGTCTATTGGGTTGTAGGCAGTGTTAGTCCTACTCAGATTAATAGGTTTAGTTTTATTGGGCCTGCTCTGAGTAGGGTTTAGTCAGATACAACTCTTCTGTACATAGAAAAATATATCTTGTATATTCGGTAAGATAAATGCTCAGCTTTTTCATATACTAATCAAAGCCTCAAAATATTTTTTTAAAACCAGTGTTAAGTCATTTAATATTTGGAATTTAATAATAACAGGTGGCAGTTGTATTATTTACTTAGAAAACATTTATCCCGTTCTTTATCATATGATCTCAGGGTGGTTTATAATTTGGAGTGTTCAAATCATTTAATTCATTATCTTGGTGGGAAGTAGGGGAGTCTTTCATTGTAAACCTTTTAAAAAACATTTCAATAAATAACAACAAAAATAATATTAGTTCTCTTAAAATGTCATAGTATAGCAGTGGCGTAGCGTGGGTTGTCAGCACCCGGGGCAAGGCAAGTAATTTGCGCCCCCTAACCCGTGGATTTGCGCCCCCTAACCCATGGATTTGCCCTAACCCCAGATGTTGCGCCCGGTGCGGCCCGCCCCCCCTGCACCCCCCACGCTACGCCACTGTAGTATAGTGTATCAACACTGCAAAGCAGACCAGTGTTATGACCCCATATTGTGCATGTGGGGTTGAGGCTGAAATATTATTGTAGCTTGCCTAAGACCACCTAGTGAATTCAGAGTACAGGCTTATTGTTTCACAGTTTAGCTTTTTGGACACACTGCTATAGTTGGTAGATAATTTCTGAAGACAATGTGAAAATCAGCCATGCCGTTTTTTGAAATGGTTGAATATTTGAGGTATATACTGTATCTGAAAGTGTGCTCAGAAAAAATCACAATGACAGATCTCCTTCAGTTCTTTGATAGGGGGAGCCAGAGAGCATGCAAAAGTATAATGGGAAACAATTCATTCAGTAATACTGTGTAAAATCTGTTCAGTAAGTACAGTGATAATGTACAGGATGAGGTTCCAGAAACAAAATTGCTTCCACCCCCCCCCCCCCCGAGTTCCCTTTTTCTCTACAACTTTTTTTTGTTCCACTTTTAGTGAATGTTGTTAGACTTCTTACTATATCTGTAAGGTAAAGTTTGAAATAAAGCTGACTTGTTCATTTTAAACTGATTGCTCTTTAAGAAGTGGTTTGGCATTTTACATTAGGCTGATCAGAAGAGTGGAAAAATATCCTTTTAATTAGCAATGTGTTTAATATAAATGTTTGGAAATTCCCCTACCTTTTTAGTTGAGATTAAAATGGATTAAAAGTACAAATGTCCGTTTAGTAGGCACATAATGCTGATTAAGCTATATTCTTTTGATAGTGTAAACTTTGTGAATAGTGAATTAGTAAGGCATAGCTTCAGAAAAATAAAATAATTAACTACGTTCAGCAGTTTTGAACCTATTCGTATGAGAGAAGTTAAATGTTTGGAATTGGTGAAAGAAAATGCCACCCACTGTTTAACCTCCCTGTGAGTTTTCGATAAAACTGACTCCATGAATGATTTCCTCAGGTTTTTGGAAAGGTGGGGACATGCCAGTTCTTAAACATGAAAGGAGGGATTTTCCTCCCTAAACTAAGTTTTTTCTCCCTTCACCATTACGTACTGCCCATAGGAAAGCTTTAGAGATGTGCCATGTTTTTTGTATTGCTTTTGTGTAAGAAGGCTAGAATTCAGACATATCAATAATTTGTCCTCATTCTCCTTTATAAGTAAAAACAACTATTTCATATCTGTTTAGTTTATTTCTCTCACACCATTGCTAAAGTTTTGGAGCAAGTAACAGTGCTTATAAAATGACATTTTATGAAGATATAGCCAAAAATACACCTTTATTTGTCTATGGCTACTGCATGTGCCCCAATAATTTTTTTTGTATTACATATATATTTATATTCTGTATTAGTTATATTTATTTTGTAATGTTTATATCCTTTTATACTCCACTTTTCCTTTAAGGCGCATAAGGTGACATAAACCATTCTCCCTTATTCCATTTTATTCTTAGAGAAATCCAGTGAGGGGTTAAAATGAGAGATAATGACTGGCCCAAAGTCACACAGTAATTTCAATAGCCAAATGAGGATTTTGACTAGCCTAGTCTGACACTCTAACCACCACAACACACTTTACTCTGGTCAAAACTCAGAAGAAGCTTAGATTTGGGAAATCTGGGGACGAAGAATTGAGAACAGGTTTGAGGAATAGACACTGGCTTTTTCTCCATTTCTGCTTGATAAAAAACACTACCTTAATTTTCTCGGTTGCAATGGGGCAGGGGACATTTGAACTGGCAGGATCCAAGACTTTGTATGCAAAACAAGAAATGTTCTTATGCCTATTCAGGATAACCTTGTTTGGAAGAATGCCTATCACTCAGTAGTGATCCCTGGCATCTGCAAGTGGGTGTGGGAGAGCCACTTTCATTCAGCTTAGGCAATGCTGAGGTATGTGGTCTGGCTCAGTATAAGGCAGCTTCCTATGTTTAGTGGACAACTTGAAGAGAGAATCTGTCATTTTCCTGCCCTGCGCTGAAATACCAAATTGGAAAGATAGGCACAGAGATGTGATCCATTTGTTCTTCTGCATTGGCCTGGTTTGGATCAACTGTCTTTTGGCTTCTCCCCTACTGGCAATTCCCCCTGGCATGATATAATCTGTATTTAAGAGGTGGAACCTGCATGTTATTTTTCTTCTTCCATTCCCTTCCCCTTTCCTTTCTGTGGCATTATTTGTTGTATTTTAAACCATCATTTTCTTTTGGACTCCACCTGAGCCCATTGACAGAAAGATGGTATCTAAATATAGCAACTAAGTAAATTTTACAGGGTCTACCAATAAAGTCTCCTATGTCAAATTGGAAGTTTTGGCGCAGATACTGTGCTGTACTGAAGGTTGTTTTCTGTGCTCAGATAATAAGAATTGTCATCTTTCCTGAAACTCTCATCAGTTTTCCTAGAAGGCTCCCATTTTGAAGTATATGGTGGGATTTCTAGGAGTGTGGGGAGAATATTTTATTTTTGTTGTCTATGGTAACCAAGTGGAGGTTTCCAGTCACTGTTGGATCTGGAAAGGTTTGAGCAGCAAGTTTGTAACTCATTTTGAGTCATGTACTGTGCAGCTAACATGCAATCTCTAACTTGGCTGTAGGTAATTGGTTTATCAAGAGTAATTACAAACTGACACAGAAATGTATATGTGCAGAAATGTATATGTTGCATACCTGTAGGATTGCTATGCATTACAGTTCCATGTGTGCAAATTAACTGAAGGGACTAGTCATTCCCTGTCAAGGCACGTACACAAAATGGTTTGCACATGTCTGACTAGCTCATATTCACAGGATATGCCTGTGTGTACACATGTGCATGTGTGGAGAGGTTTGGTTGATTCTTTATGCTGATTCTGGTTAGCCAAATTGTAAATTTCTTTCTCCTCTCCCTCCACCCGCTAAATTCAGTTTGCATATTTACTGGAGTGAAGCTCGCTTTGTTGTCGTGTGTCGCAAGAACTCCATAAAATAACACCAATGGAGAAAAATCAATCTACTGGGTCTGGAAAATGGATTTTGTGCCTTAACTGGCAAACGTTAACAATTACTTTGTCGAGAACTAGAGAAGCTAAGCATTTATCAAATCAAACTGCTATAACTGTTGTGCTCCTCTGTCCTCAAATAAAAGCTGCACTGCTTTGATGGCTCAGACTGAAGTGCCTACAGGAAGCAGAAAGAATCCTTGAAATCATGAGCCCAACAGTATCCTGGGGGACTCCTTGATGGACCAGAGTGTAATCGGAATCATGTGAAGCATACATCGCAAAATGTTTCCAATTTCACAAACAAACTGAGCACCGCACAAATACTCTACAGGAACCAAGATCTTACCAGACTCTCCAATCAGGGTAAAAAGTACTCCTGGTTCAGTGTTGCTTGATGACACTACTTACTAAAGCTAGTGGTAGCCTCCTGCAGAAGGGGATTGCAGATATTCAGTGCTCCAACCCTGCCTGAACCAAGCCTACAACTGTGAATCCCATTTAATTAGATTTTCCTCACCTCTCGTAAAGGCTTAGGGCATGTTATAATCTGTATATTCTTAGAGCTTCATGACCAAGCAGGGTTTTGAGCAACAACATACCTTTCCAGCATCTACATCCCATGTTTTAGACACCTAACCCTACAAGCTGTCACTGTGGTATTTACAATATTCATTTGTTCCTGCTTATACCACACTCACTGAGCACAATCTTTTATTGTTTCTGTACAACCATCTTCTGAAATGAATGACCATTAGGTCTAGTGATTCCTGTGCAAATTGGGCATATTAAAGTATGCTTAACGGTTTCCCCTGCTGACAGTGCATTAATCACCAGACGGTTTTATACTGAGTAATGCAAATGCATTCAATGTAGCTTAAAAATAAAAGATGAAGTTTGCACAATGCAGCTCATAAATGCGGTGCATATAGTTTCGAAACTATTGAAAAATGCTAAACTGTTGTTTTTGTTTCAGTGCCTTCCTAAGGCTTTACAAGGGACTGAGGAAAACTTGGGGGGGGGGGTTCAGACAATTCTTTTTGCTGTTGTTGTTGTTTAGCTGTTTAGTCGTGTCTGACCCTTCGTGACCCCATGGACCAGAGCACGCCAGGCACTCCTGTCTTCCACTGCCTCCCACAGTTTGGTCAAACTCAGGCTGGTAGCTTCGAGAACACTATCCAACCATCTCATCCTCTGTCGTCCCCTTCTCCTTGTGCCCTCCATCTTTCCCAACATCAGGGTCTTTTCCAAGGAGTCTTCTCTTCTCATGTTTTGCTGGTTTCCCTTTAATATCATTTGATACCATTGAGCTCTTCCCTACCACACCCTTAGGTGCTTTGGAGAATAAAATCCCTTAAGAGTTCTCAGTAACCTGGAACTTCACCACCCCACATTTCTGTCTCTTCCTGTAATCAGCATGATGCCCAAACCCTTAGGAGGATCTTGTGTTCTGCCTCTGGTCTTTTGCTCCAAGTCCATTCCTGTCATCAGGATCTATTAATCTCTGGTTGGTGCAGTAGCAGCTGGTGTAGTGGTACAGGAGGGGAACTGCTGCTGTCCTGGGTTTCAAACACAACATGCCATTGCACTGGTGGTTACTGGAGGAGGAAGGCACAGGAACTTGGTGCATTGTGGTATGGTTGAGCCAATCTTCCACTCTTGCAGTTATGTGCCTGCACAGCTCAGAGTTCCCCATACCACACCCTTCTTCCTCCGGTAAATGCTAGTGGCACTCTGTGTTTGGAAGCTGGGAAAGCAACAGTATTCCAGCTATGCTGCCAAACCAACCACTTCTGGTTCAGTAATCGTAGAGTTCCAGATTTAAGGACCTTCCATTGATGTGTGTGGGAATGTTCAGGGAGGCAGGAGACGGTATATTGTTTAATTATATCCTTCCCAACTTGTGTTCTACAATTTAGCAGAGTAACATTCCCCTTTTTAAACTTTCACAGCGGATAACGTCTTTCCCAGGCTTGCATAAGCCTTTAAAATAAGTTTCCTGGTAAATCCCCTTTATTCCCTCTTAAATGAATAGACACAACACTGCCTTATATAAATCTATAAAATAGTTTACTCACATACATTCTGTTCACAGATGGGTCCCAGAAGGCAGACTTAAGTTACAAGATATATACACCTGGAATCTATCCCATAAGGTGATAGTTCCTTTGTCCTCTCTTGGCTGGAAGCCAAGAGAGCATCTCAGGCTAAGGAGATGTTGCTTCTTCGAGGAATTGAGTCCAAGAGAGAGAGATGGCTGTCTCCCCTGTGCTATTTTGTTACCTGCCCAGGTGGGGGGACACCCACCTCTGGTCACATGTAGGGGAAGTTTGTCCCAGCCCAGGAGGAAACAGGAAGTTCTGACTGGCTGGTCCAGACACCCCCTTTTTATGTGCACTCTAGGAATGTTGTATTTGACTGCTCTGTGTTTCACACCCCACAATGTGCACTGCCCAGATTGCCTATCCCTGCTCACAGCTATTATCACCTCATAATTGCCATTGGGACTATCTGATGGTGTTGGAGACAAAATTCTGTGTTCATTTTAGTGTATTGCTTAGAAATTCTTGGAACAGGATGATTTTTAGGGTCTCATAAACCCCAGGACCTTCAGAAGCAAGACACTGAGACAAATGATCCCCTCTCCTTCAAATCTCTTGCAAAAGCAACATATATCTTGTAACCCAAAGTCATTTATTGTACTTAGCGACAAGATTGAGATGTGTAGGTAGCCGTATTTCTGTATTTGAATTTCTGATTACACAGTTAAAGCTTAAGGTTTGCTAAATAAACAGATGCATTTTGCTGATACGTGCCTTCTGAAATTTAAAACGGTGACTAGAATATTTTTGCCTGTTAACCTTCTTTTAAAAAACCACGCAGGTTCAGGAGTTTCCGAAAGAGAGGCAGTAATTGGTCCCCTAATATTAAACACCAGAGACGCTGAAAACACAATTGCTCTTTTAATGACGGCATATTGAGATTGTACAGAAGTAATTCATCCCAGCTGGTATGGGTTAAGCAACTTGCTAACCTTCACATATATTTTAGTGGCCCATGAGGGGGAAGTGGACAAAATCGCTGCTTCACTCCTCCTTGAAGGAGTGGAGGCAGAGATATTTGGATAGTGAAAGCATGCCATCCTTCCTGAGCCACATACGTACTGGATTATTATTAGTATTATTTTTTAAAAAGCTTGATGTACGTATCTGATTTCTTGTTTTTAAACATCCATCCACCACTGGTTATTCAAGTGCTATCTTCCCCTCTTACCTTTTGTTCCATGTCTAAAATGTGGATGCAAAGGGCTGCTGCTGCATGACATCACAATGGCCTGTGGTGTTGGCTCTGTGCTGCCAGCTGATCCCAGGCATTGTGCCCCAGCAGCATTTGCAAGCGCTACTGCATTGCAGATTGTCAGAGGGGTAGCCGAGTTAGTCTGTTGCAGCAAAAAGAACAAAGTGCCTTGTGGCTACTTAGAAAAACGCCAACACATTATATTTTGGCATTTGCTTTCATGGACTGGAGCCTACTTCATCAGGTGCATTGAGTGTGATCTTTAGTTGTCAGGTATGCATGGGTATAGTGAAAAATGGAAAGGTTGGAGTGAAATGATAATGGAGTAAAAAAGTAAGATGCTGCAAGGTTCCCCAGTGCTTTTTATCTCACACCTTTTTTAAAAAATGTGCCTTTTGGCAGAGAGGGTCAAGAGAGGGCAGAGAGGAGGAGAAGCAGAACTTGACGTAGCATGGTTTTATGCCATTCCTATGCTATTTGGTTATTGCAGGGTTAATCAAGCGCTTGAGCATGTGCCTTAGTCCTTTAGCATCATTCTACCTGTGATTGTCCTGCAAGGTTGAGGCTGTAACAAGCACAACAAAGGAAGCAAATCATGGCATGCACTGGCTGTCCTCATTAAGAACATAAGAAGAGCCTGCTGGATCAAGCAAACAAGCTATTAAGCAGAGGCAGATTTGGGGGAGTGCAACCAGTTTGGTTGCGCTGGGCGTGGAGCGTGCAGCTATTATTTAGAATGGAGTGCGAGAGGCAGCAAATTTTGGCACCACACAGGATGCTGCTGAAATTTGAGAAGCCAGGGTCTGCCACTGTATCAAGTCCAGCATCCCACAAATAGGACCTGAGCCCCAAAGCATTTTCCCTGCCTGTGGTTTCCAGCAACTGATATTCAGAAGCATCACTTACTCTGTCCATGGAGGCAGAGCATAGCCATCATGGCTAGCAGCCATTGATAGTGTTATCACCCATGGATAAATAATGAATTGATATTAATGAATGAATTAATAGGGCACGTGGCTGGAAGGAACTATTATCTGTTTCATTTGTATACCGCTTTATACTTTTTTGGACGCGGGTGGCGCTGTGGGTTAAACCACAGAGCCTAGGACTTGCCGATCAGAAGGTCAGCGGTTCGAATCCCAGCAATGGGGTGAGCTCCCATTGCTCAGTCCCTGCTCCTGCCAACCTAGCAGTTCAAAAGCACATCAAAGTGCAAGTAGATAAATAGGTACCGCTCTGGCGGGAAGGTAAACGGCAAACTCCAAGTGTGACTAAGTAGCGTCACACTTGCAACCTGGCTTCTCCCTATATATATGATGGAAAAGCAGATAATTGCAGAGTCTTAGTTTGATGACAATCGCCTGGAGCAGAGTGGATCCTCACTTCACTCCCAGCAAACATCCACCCACTCTACCCCCTAGAGCTAGAGATCTGGATGTATTCAAATACCTTACTCAGCACCTGATCTGTTTGCCACCGTAACACAAGCATACACCTCCATTTGTTCATTAATTAGTCCTGGCAAGAGCAAAAGCCTTCCTTTCAACAAGCACTGCTTCTACAAATACCAATCAACAGGTTTTTGTGTGTGTGTCATAAGGATACAGAGGGGTATCCCTAGTAGCACCTCTGGTGGGGGACATGTCATGCTCCTTCAGAGGTAAAAGAAGAAGAGTTTGGATTTGATATCCCACTTTATCACTACCCGAAGGAGTCTCAAGGCGGCTAACAATCTCCTTTCCCTTCCTCCCCCACAACAAACACTCTGTGAGATGAGTGGGACTGAGAGACTTCAGAGAAGTGTGACTAGCCCAAGGTCACCCAGCAGCTGCATGTAGAAGAGCAGGGAATTGAACCTGGTTCACCAGATTACAAGTCAACTGCTCTTAACCACTGCACCACGCTGGCTCTTCAGTAGTTTGTCCACCTTTGGACCACAGCCTTCATTCAGTTCTCCCCAGCCAGGAAATGGCTTCAACTGGCTGACTAAACCAGGTGTGGGTGGCCAATGGGTCTCAAACCCTCAGTGAGTTAAGGACTTCCTCCTGCATGTGAAGAAAGGCTCTGGTGGATTGAGCAGACAAGACCAATAGAAGGTCCAATGGCCAAGAAGGTGGTTTCTGCACATGCTGTAGTTTAACCGGCTCATGGACCTGCCCGCTCAGGGACCCCTGCTGCCCACTCGGTTGGCTCCCGTGCGCCGCGCTAAACCGGCACGGAGCAGAGCAGGGACCGCCTTCTGCGATGCTGGCTGGCTTCCCATTGGCTGCAGGAAGCTCCTGCAGCCAATGGGAAGCTGCGCACACCTCCTCCACACCAGAAGAGCACTGAAAATAGTGTTTGTGCATGCATGCACACTCTGGCCCACTGTGGCGTCTACAGGACTGTGAACCCACCCAAGCCACAAAAACTTTGCCGACCATTGCTGTAGAGGGAAGAGGGCAGAGGGGGCTTGTCAACCTGGAAATGTAGCCCATTTACAAGGAGGAAAACTCTGATCCTAAACCTCTACTGCGTTGTGGGATATTTTTTGGGGGAAGAAAAGGCCAAAGAGTAAACCCTACACAAATCCAGAGCGGAGACCCCAAGATGGTTGGATGGTGTCTTGTATGCCTCCTTCTGGCAATTCCTAAAGTCAAGCTGGTGCCAAACGTATTGCTCTGCTTTCCTTTGGACCACATCAGTGAGGCCAAGATGGAGGTCTTGTTGCCTGGGCAGACCAGGACCTCTATACATACTGCCTAGGCTTGCAGTCCAGGAAGGTCACTTTGATGCTGCTAATGCAGCCATTTGACTTCATCCCCAGAGGTGCACTCCATTGTCTCCCGAGGCAGATGGATGCCAACAACAATTCTAAAATGTACCGATATGTGAAATAGCACTGATATGTAAAATATAGTACAGTGGTACCTCAGGTTAAGCACTTAATTCGTTCCGGAGGTCCGTTCTTAACCTGAAACTGTTCTTAACCTGAAGCACCACTTTAGCTAATGGGGCCTCCTGCTGCTGCCACGCCGCCGGAGCAGGATTTCTGTTCTCATCCTGAAGCAAAGTTCTTAACCCGAGGTAATATTTCTGGGTTAGCGAAGTCTTTAACCTGAAGCGTATGTAATCTGAAGCGTATGTAACCCAAGGTACCACTGTATTACCTGATACATATAATATATAATAGTGCTAAAAGTTAACAAATGCCCATTGAGATTGTCCCAATAGTTCAGGTGCCGTTTTGTGTACAAGAGAGTTATATAGCCTTGCTCTGTTTGAGAAGGTTGCACTAGTACTGTAATGAGAATTGTATTTTGATGTAATATTAGTGTAAGATAAATGGTAATATGGGTCTAAGGTTGAAGTTTTTAAAGGCTTTACAGAGCCACCTTTAACCCTGATGTGATGCTTGAACGGGCCTTCACTTATTTTTAGCGAGCATGCCTGAGTAACTACGGCTGTGGTTTCACATAACAGGGAGATACATTTTTTAGATCTTTTGCTGATTATATTGTGTGAGGGTCAATCTTGTGCCCCATTTGTGAAACCTGGGTCACAATAAAGAGTTGAGGGTCACTTCTTCAAGTGCCTAATCCATTACCATGCACTAATAGGTCCTGATAGCTCATTTTGTAAGTCCTCAGAGTTAAGCTAGGACATTGTTTGGACTAACTTCAAATCCTGCTTCTGCTCTGCGGTGTTAATTAACATCTGCTAAATGTTTCTTGTTGGAGGCTTGGAACTAAACACTTCTATTTGTTTTACTGTGATCGTTTAGTGTGAATACATCCTAGAGATAACAGCACTGGAGAATTGAAAATTGTACCAGAGATGCAGTTAAAGAGTGTCTGTGTGTGTGTGTGTGTGTGTGTGTGCGCGCAGTTGACATTTGTCACAGACAAAAGCCATTATTTTTGACAATATGTCTTAACCATAGTAATGAATTTGTAGTTAACAGAAATGAAGAATCTGGAAATGTTTAAGAGAATATTCTTACTGTGTTCTCATATGGGAATTTTACATCCGAATTAGACAGAAGTCTAATTAAGGGTATGAGCCACAAAAATACTCTATTGTTACGATGTCCCCTTCCGCTCCTGGGATTTATTCAGGGTTCTAATATAGATAGGAATGTCCCTGGGTTCATTTTAAACAAAATTAACAGTGGTCAGATTAAACATGTTCCACTCTAAAGGGGGATGGAATGGCAGGGATTTCAACAGGTGAGGGAAGTGTCTGGGGAAGTCAGCACTCAAATTCTCACCCATCCTTGATCCCTTAGTTGGGGTTAATGTTATGTCTGCAGTGGCCCAGATTAAATTCAAAGAAGGAAAATGTGTGTATGTGAATACCAGAAAGAAAAAAAACCAGAAGGTCAGAGGATGTGGCTTCCAGGCATAAGAAACCTAGCATCTGTTTTCAAAAATCAGCTACTGGACTTTGATTTATCTTCTTCTTCTTCCTCCTTAGAAATGTATACCCAACCTTTCAAATAAAAATTACCAAGGGATCTTACATCGAATATATCTATGTAACAATAAGAATACCAAAGATAACAATACAGCAACAAAATTGAAAACTGGTAAAAGCAGCATCAAATCTGCTCAGGGTTTAAAATCCTAGAAAAACCCCCAGTGATATATGCCTGGTGCTGAAAATATAACTACTGTGTGTGGCACCTTGCAAACTTAGCAAGATCATTTCACAGTCACGGTCTCACCACTAAGAAGGTCCTATTCATGGTTGCTATCTACTGTACTTCAGTTGGTGAAGCCTCCAGAAATGAGAACAGGAAAGCTGAGGCAAAGTAAGGCTATCCCTCAGATGTTGACGTGTATTTTTGTTTCTTTTTGCTCAGAAATTTTTCCTTGTTGCAATCTTCATGCATTCAACATTTATATACTTCTCTGCTCACACAAACATAAATAAACAAAATTCCACCCCAGTCTCTGAGTGGTGCGAGATTCCAGGGGTTCAAGTGCTTACCCAGGGTTAGTGTTTCCTTTGGAAATGTGGCATAGCAGAGACTGTGGTGTCCTTATGATATATGGTTTATTTACACATATTATTATTATTATTATTATTATTATTATTATTATTATTAGCAACCTGAGCCTATGATGGAGGTGCTCACAGCATTGGCTCCCCAAGAGGTTGTTGCTTCTCTAATAGTCACAGTAGTTTGGGATTCCAAAAGACACCAGCCATGGCTTGGCCTCTCTCCAGCTTGCTGCATTTTACAGACTGAAACTGTTTTTCTCCAGCCCACATCATCCCCAGCTACAATCCTAAACTCTCCACTCTGCTTCATCTCTGCTAACTATCTCAGAGCTCAGGGAGGGGCTGCACCCATTGGGTGGCTGGCACAGAGTCTTTGCTTTTGCTAATGGACCATTTCCCTGTCTTTGTTCTCTGTTAATGGCCCACCTCTCAGGCTGATCTCCTGAACATGAGAAGCTGAGTCCAACTATTAAGAGTCTAATTTCCAGTTTAACCTTCTAAGCATTGATCCTAACACTTACTAAATCCAGGAATTATGGGTGTCTGGCACCCACAAACTCAAAGCAGTTTTACATTTTAGAAGTTCTTGTGTGTGACAATTTAACCAGACACTTATGTACTTGTGAAGTTTTTGTAGGTATCTTAGTCATCTGTCCTGCTCACGGCAGACTCAGGAATTAGATATTATCCAGTAATGTGGGGTGGCTGCTGAAAATATCAATTTCATGTCAGTTCCCCATCCTGCTCAGTACAGTGGTACCTCTGGTTACGAACGCTTCTAGTTACGAACGCTTCAGCTTATGAGCTCCGCTAACCCGGAAGTAGCTGCTCCTGGTTGCGAACTTTGCCCCAGGATGCGAACGGAAATCGCGTGGCGGAGGCACACGCACAGCGGGAGTCCCCATTAGCAAAAGTGCGCCTCAGGATAAGAAGGGTTTCAGCTTAAGAACGGACCTCCGGAACGAATTAAGTTCGTAACCAGAGGTACCACTGTAATGGAAATGTATGGAGTGGGTGTGGTTGGGGTGAAATCCAATTTGACGATGTGACATCATGTGTTTCCCTTTATAACAAGTTACAGGGGCGTAAAAGGATAGCTTGATTTGGTAGTCCAATTTAAGTTTGGGGTTCTACTATGGTGGGGAATAATAATAATAATAATAATAATAATAATAATAATAATAATAATAAAATGAATAAATTGCGCTTCTTTTAGTGGTAAGTCACTCATAGTTTTTCCACCCCCCACATGACAACTATCTAGCTGCCTTTGTCAAAGGTTTGTCCCATTCTAAGTCTGTGTGCTACCTATCCCTCAAATAACTTTGTCTTCAGCACTCATTGACCAACATCCTACTCAGTGGAGTGCAAGGTATTCTGGTTACCATAGAAATAGCATACCTGCCTTTAGAGAACAATACATATTGTTCAAAGTGCCATTTAAGGTCACTTAATTTGTGACAGTTCCCCCTATATGGAAGAACTATGTGTGTAAGAAACATACCACATTTGAAGTGGCTCTTTGACTTCACCATTAATTAATGAGCTAGTCAGTGATTGCAGAATATGAAGACTGCATTGTTTCATATGCTTGCTATGTTTCATGTATTTCAATTAGAGACATCTCTTTGAAGATATAATACAATTCAACTAAGATATATAAAAGAGGGGGGAAATGTAAGATGTGGATTGGTTATATTTTCATAAATGTAGAAGGCCAATTTCTTTTAATGCTGCTTAAGGTCACTTTAGAATTGTATGATAGTGTAGACCTAGTATATGGCATTGTTAGAGATGGCAACATAATGTAGAATAAGCAGTGTATCTTTTAAGCACAGATCAAGGACAGCCAATATGAACTAAATTTCTGCCGCTTACTTTTCACGTTGAATGAACATATATGTAAAATCTTTCAATTTTTCTATTTGGTATCAAGTTCAACAATGTTTATATAAGAACACACAAATAATGTAAGTGGCGTGGATGCATAATTTGAAGCTGCTTTATGCTACAACTTTAAAATGTGCTTGAATACATTTATCTTTATCTTCTATCTTCACACATGTGCCTTACGTGAAATAGAAATGGAATACATTATGAGAGAGTGAAGAACATAAATTGTGTTGTGTGTATCCCCAAACTCCAAATTATCAGACCTCCGGATGCAATATTGTTTGATAGTACCACTACGGAGAACTGGTGTAGTATAAAGGCTAATAGTGTGGGCTGCGAGGAGTTCAAATTTCTTATGTGCTCAGAACTCACTAGGAGCTTAACTTCAGTAAGGGGATTGCAGTGGTCTTCCTTATTGTAAAGATTACTAAAATGATGAATTCTGTGCTAAGTATTATTATTACTACTGGAAATGGGGTGATGTCGTGCAAGTTAAAAGACATAAAGGTTTTTCACCTGTAAGTTTAAAATATGTGGATTATGGACAGTGATTGCAAATCTTTGATCCTAGTTTGGTCCTCTAGCAGGAGTTTTGCAGAGGGTGGCGCTGTGGGTAAAACCTCAGCGCCTAGGACTTGCCGATCGTATGGTCGGCGGTTCGAATCCCCGCGGCAGGGTGCGCTCCCGTCGTTCGGTCCCAGCGCCTGCCAACCTAGCAGTTTGAAAGCACCTCCGGGTGCAAGTAGATAAATAGGGACTGCTTACCAGCGGGAAGGTAAACGGCGTTCCGTGTGCTGCGCTGGCTCGCCAGAGCAGCTTCGTCACGCTGGCCACGTGACCCAGAAGTGTCTGCGGACAGCGCTGGCTCCCGGCCTCTAGAGTGAGATGAGTGCACAACCCTAGAGTCTGGCAAGACTGGCCCGTACGGGCAGGGGTACCTTTACCTTTTTATATAGTATTAGAGCAGGGGTCTGCAACCTTTAAGACAAAAAGAGCCACTTGGACCCGTTTCCGAAGAAAAAAAAACTGGGAGCCGCAAAACTCGTCATTATAAAAATAACTTTTTTGTCACTTTTTTATTATTTCTTTGTTTGACCCCTCAGAATTACTCCTCCTCATAGAAATAAATGTTACATTAACAAGTTACCTTTTTGTGTGTGTGTGTTCTTCACTCCAAAACAGTGACCAGTGTACATGCCCCCTTTCAATGCAGTGACCAGCGTACATGCCCCTTACAATGTAGCGGGCGGGCGGGCAGGAAGGTGACGTCGGGACGGTGCGTGACTAACGCACGCACCGCCCCCATGCGACGTCACAGCCAGTACAGCGCCCGCCACAGTGGGGAGTGTTGGGGCGCACAATGCGCCTCCTCCCCTCGCTAGTATCCGCCCCGGAGCCGCGGTAAAGGTGTAAAAGAGCCACATGCGGCTCCGGAGCCGCGGGTTGCCGACCCCTGTATTAGAGCCTGGTGAGAATACTCTATGAGAATTGTTCTACAAGTTATGTGGCTTATAGACTATAACCACCTAATACTGGAGGTGGGAGATTACATTTTAACACTCCTTCTTAAATATAACCTGTGTGTAGAAAACCAGCAGATATGTAGGAGAGCTTAGCCCCCTCCCTACACTGGCAGAAAGCTTTCTACAGTATATGGAGGAGCATTAGTGGCACAATGCAGAATTCTCCTACCTCATCTGTGAACCATACTAAGTACAGTGGTACCTCGGGTTACAGACGCTTCAGGTTACAGATGCTTCAGGTTACAGACTCCGCTAACCCAGAAATAGTACCTCGGGTTAAGAACTTTGCTTCAGGATGAGAACAGAAATTGCGCGGCGGCAGTACAGCGGCAGCGGGAGGCCCCATTAGCTAAAGTGGTGCTTCAGGTTAAGAACAGTTTCAGGTTAAGAACGGACCTCCAGAACAAATTAAGTTCTTCACCCGAGGTACCGCTGTCCCGTGATTGCTGATCTACACATGCAACAGTATAAAGTCCTATAGAAATAGAATGCCTTATTCTATAAATAAGGTGAAGGCCTTATTTTTGGAAGCTTGCCTTGGTAAAAACCAGTAACAACAAAAATTCATTGAAGTACAGTGGTACTTCGGGTTACATACGCTTCAGGTTACATACGCTTCAGGTTACAGACTCCGCTAACCCAGAAATAGTGCTTCAGGTTAAGAACTTTGCTTCAGGATGAGAACAGAAATCAGGCTCCAGTGGCACGACAGCAGCAGAGGCCCCAATAGCTAAAGTGGTGCTTCAGGTTAAGAACAGTTTCAGGTTAAGTACAGACCTTCGGAACGAATTAAGTACTTAACCCGAGGTACCACTGTAGAAAACCAGCACAGCAGAGAGCAGGCTGCACTGGACTGCAGCATTTCTCTCTGCAAAACATATTTGCTGAGAGTGTTTTATGCGGGGGGAGCTTAAAATGTGTGATTTCCCCCAGCAGTCTCATGTGGTATAGTCCACTCTACAACATCAGAGTTGTATTTGCCAGTCCTTCTGCAAATGTTGACCAGGCCTTGTTGAATAGATCTGAGGCACCACTAGCATCCTGTGGTTCCTGTTAAGCATCTGTTAAGGTGAGCTCACAATTCAGTTTATTGGATGTGCACATGATAGCTCCAGGATTAACTATTCTCCAGCTAACTATTGGTCCTACTATGTACTGCAAGCATATTCCTACAGCTGTCTCATTTTTCTCTTGTGCCACAGATGAACTGCAGTTTAAACCCTTTCAACTCAGAAAATATATAGGTTAGGTAAGAATGGACATATTATTATGGAACCTCAGATTTGACTGCAGAATTTCTTCAAAAGGACATTTTTATTGCTATGTATACTCTCTTCTTTGAATACTAAGTTACAAAGGCTCAGAAAGTATTATGAAATTATTATACTCATGTTCAGCAGCTATTTTTCAAACATAACTATCTTGACTATTTCATTTCTTTAAGGCACCAGGGCACAATAAGCACTGATTGCCTATAAAAATTCATTTTATAAATTCAGCCTTTTAGCTGGAGCCATTGGAGGGAAAAGGTGATTTGAAAACCATTGCAATCTATTTTCCTGCATTTGTATATCCTTAAAATGGTTTAACTAATTTTCACTTTAAAAAAAGCAAAATGCACTTTATTTCTACAGTGGTGACATGAACCACATGCCCAATCTTGAAGTTATTTGAAATGAGTCATACTTTCAACCCATTGAATGACTGTTATTCTTTGTTGCCAGCATAAATTCTGCTGTGACCCTCTGAATACTGCCTCACTACTGTGTAGAGAGAGGAAGAGTTCATTAATAATCTTCATTACTAAATATGTGTAGGATTTCCAAGAAAGAGTTTTCCTTTTCTTGGTGTCAGTTTCCTTTTTCCCAGTTGACCTTCAAAGAAATCTGCTATACTGATTTGATCGTTTCTGATCTCTAAGGTATTTCCTGATCTCCAAAGCTGGCTGAGAGCAGATATTAGTTGTTCCTTCACTTTTTAAAACATGGCAAAGTTACTAAAGACAATAAAGTACTTGTATCCAGCTCTGTACCTAGGTCGTTGGTTTTCTCATGCCATCTATGTGCCAGTATAAACTCGTGTATATATCTCCTTTAGGTGCATATCATTTTATTTGCAAATTTGGATGTCATGCCTTTACTTTTAAAAGATGGTATTATAATCTGCTGACTCCACACCCCCCACGCCCCGTATATCTGAATAGAGGTTGTATAGCTATGCAAAGCTGGAGATTGATTAGAGATGTTTGTTCTGTTTTAGAGGGAACTGTTTATTTTAGCAGGCAATTTTCCAATGTCAGGAAGTGAAAATATGGAGAAGGCAGTCTCTCATCAATGGACAAACAATGCCTCAAAATTTAGCTAATGGCCCCCTTCAGTGTAGAAAATAGATGGCAACAATTGTAGTTTCAGACTAAACCAAGGACTTCTTGTTTGGCTGGTAGGTGTTAATGCAAATTCATTCCTCAGCTCATTTAACTCTAGGACTCCCATCCTTTGATTTAATTAAATGTAATTCATTACATTGCTCTTCTTGGGCCCCTGAGGTGTTTTTGTTTATTGCTTACTCTACCCAATAATGCTTCAATTCAAGGAATAAAACACTGGATAAATAAGAGCTTTTTATCCTGTGCTGGATTTACAGGGAGATTATTCCTCTAAAATAGTTTCATTTCCTGTTAAAAGTAAATGACCAGTAAAATAAACTCATTGGGTGGCAAATGTGGTATATCCAGAAGCAAGGAATTAAATAGGGTAAATTACATGAGATTAGAACAAGGAATGGAAGTTTCATTGCTGAATTGGTAAAGGATTACAACAAGCACAGTAAAAGCTATATTGACACTTAAATGAGTTCAATGGTGGTTGACTGATCTGGTTTTTAAAACCTAGTTATAAAAGCCTTTGTAAATTTACTATTTTAATCATGTATGCTTAGCAAGTGTCTATGTTAACAATCAGCTATGAAATCATAGTAATATAATCATTAGCATAAGATAATTAAAAGGTTCCCTTTTAAATAATAAAAAAGACAGCACTAGGATCTGTTTGATTTAAATGCTTCAGATAGCAAAATGAAACTAACTCTAATAAAAGATAGTATCTTTTATTGAGGGCCATTGTTTCTCACTACACCCCATGGAAACATTTGCCACTGTATTTTGACAATCTCTGCTATCAGTCTTGTGATAATTCTTTAAAGTGTGGCAAGGGACCGCTGTTTGATTTAGGTAGTCTATTCATCTTGACATTTCAATTCAGCTTTTAACACCAATCCTTTTTGTGTCTTTCCTAATTTACTTATTAATAAAGTTGAATGTTCTGCTATACACCTTCAGATCAGACTGGATGATGCCTTCCTAGAACAGATTCCAAACATTCAAAAATGAGAGATTTAGTAGTCACAGGAGACTTCAACTACCCCAATATCTGCTGGAACTCAAACCCTGCCTTGTTTCCAGTTTTGGGTACCACAAGTTAAGGATACTGACAAGCTGGATTATGTGTAGAGGAAGGTGACTAAGATAATCAAGGGTATGGAAACCAAGTGTTAATGAGGAGCGGTTGAGGGAGTTGAGTATGTTTAGCCTGGAAAAGAGGAGACTGAGAGGAGATAATGATAGTCATCTTCAAATATCTCAAGGGCTGTCACATGGAAGATGGAGCAAACTTGTTTTTTCCTACTCTGGAGGATAGGACCTGAACCAGTGTCATCAAATTACAAGAAAGGAGATTCGGATTAAGCATCAGGAATAACTTTATGCAGGTAAGAGCTGTTCAACTGTGGAATGGGCTCTCTTTGAAGGTTGTGGACTCTCCTTCCTTGGAGGTTCTTAAGTGGATATTGGATGGCCATCTGTCATGGATGCTTTCATTGAAATTCCAGCATTGTATGGGATTGGACTAGATGACCTTTGAGATACCTTCCAACTCTACAACTCTATGATTCTATTGGAATCTTAGGATTGTGAGCAACCCTCACCCCTGCCCCAGTCAGCAGATTTTAGAAATCAGATTTGCTGGTACTAACTAGGTGGATGGGACGCAGGTGGTGCTGTGGGTTAAACCACAGAGCCTAGGACTTGCTGATCAGAAGGTCGGTGGTTCGAATCCCTAGAATCATAGAATCATAGAGTTGGAAGAGACCACAAGGGCCATCGAGTCCAACCCCCTGCCAAGCAGGAAACACCATCAGAGCACTCCTGACATATGGTTGTCAAGCCTCTGCTTAAAGACCTCCAAAGAAGGAGACTCCACCACACTCCTTGGCAGCAAATTCCACTGTCGAACAGCTCTTACTGTCAGGAAGTTCTTCCTAATGTTTAGGTGGAATCTTCTTTCTTGTAGTTTGGATCCATTGCTCCGTGTCCGCTTCTCTGGAGCAGCAGAAAACAACTGTGATAGGGTGAGCTCCCGTTGCTCGGTCCCAGCTCCTGCCCGCCTAGCAGTTCGAAAGCACGTCATGTGCAAGTAGATAAATAAGGACCACTCTGGCGGGAAGGTAAACAGCGTTTCCGTGTGTTGCTCTGGTTCGCCAGAAGCGGCTTAGTCATGCCGGCCACATGACCCGGAAGCTATATTGGCTCTCTCAGCCAATAAAGCGAGATGAGTGCCATAACCCCAGTCGGCCACGACTGGACCTAATCAGGGGTCCCTTTACCTTTAACTAGGTGGATCTCCCTGGCTTAGACAGGAGGCCCTTACTCAAAAGGTGCTCTCTTTTGTAGTCTCCCTATGTATTTTTGACAGAGGTGACACTTTCCACCAGGCCTGCATTGATTACCTCAAGATCTGGATAGGCTTATATCAGGAAATACTATAAAGTAGTGGGGTAAACCAAGCTGTGTAAGGCTTTATAGATCAAGATCAGCACTTCAATTTTTTTCTTGGAAACTTACAAGAAGTGCAGAATACACCTATACTCATGTTTGGCATGAGTGGTCCCTGTCTGGCCACTGAATTAAACAGCAGCTGTTGTTTCCATGCAGTTTCCCAAGGCAGCCTGATGTTTGTTGCATTGGGCTACTCTGGAGGTTATCAGACCATAGTCTACTGAAGATAGATTATCCAAATCCTATGAACCCATATTCTTTTTCCTTTTGGTTGTAATGTAAGTGGATTTTTTTTGTCTGCTTGTTTGGTTGCATGTCACTTTGGGTTGCCCTGGGCAAGATAGAACAACTAACAAATTTAATAATAATAATAATAATAATAATAATAATAATAATAATAATAGTAATAATGAATGTTCAGTTAAGTTCATAAATTTACGGTTCTAGCCAAAGGTCATGACAAATTTGTGGCAATAGTATTAATAAAGTAATACAGAATATACATCCATAATATAAACTGACCTCCATGATGTAGGAAAGAGAAGATAGACAACAACAACCTGAAATCTATCTTAATTTCAGGTTCAGCCTCAAAATCACCAAAGCAAATTATAATATATAATTTTCAAAGGGGTGGGGTGGGTTTGTCACTGCAACCCACCCTCTCCGGTGCATGTTTCTTTCCTGGACATTATAAGAACTTCAATTTTGTCCATGTTATCTGGCACTCTTGAGAAAGCCTATAAGTGCTTAGGCACACCTTTGCAGTGCAGGCAGAGGCTGGGGATAGGGCCAGCACTTAAAGGTGTGTTCTGAATGCGGCTTAAATCTAGATCTGTGTTGGAAGCGGGATAGCAATAATTGTTTTGAAGAGTTCAGTGCCATGCTTTTTAGAGTAATGTTGGATCTTTGTTTCTTAATAAGCAGTGATTCATAAGACTATAATTCATAAAACTTCATTCAGCTTTTTTCTTGATAGTTTTGTATCACTTTCGCTTTCTTTCCTGCTATTTTCTTTCCCCAGCCCTCAACTTCAAAACAAATACTTAGTTTCTTTATTGCTCATCTCGCTATTTTTATCAGGTTTTTCTTCTTTGGAACATGTGTTCTCTGGTAGGAATCTCTTCATTTTTTAATTCACCATGGCCTTGCTTTAAATGTGACATGCTGGAAATTCAAACTCCTGTGAGTATGATTTATTTTTTTTAAAGCATCCTTGTTTATTGTTTGGTTTTTCATTGTACAGTATTATCCCTATTTTTTTTTAAAGTATACAATTATATTATCAGAATAATTTTTTTAAGGACAGTTCTACTTCTCGTTATCTGTGTTTTTATCCACTTAGGTAGCAAATATAGGCTTTAGTTGAAAGGCTACATTTAAAACTGTCATAATATTACTATAAGATCTGTCTTGTACATTGTTATATGTATTTTCATGAGGTGAAATGCATACATATGAATAAAATATTATAGGAGAACCATTTTGAATTGAAAGTCCTATTCACGGGAAAGGCCTTTAAATTTCTATAGTGGGTCAAAACACTTCTAGCATAAATCAGTTGGGCAAAAACAATACTCCTTTTCCATATATTGTTTAGTGTATGTGTGTATATATATATACACTATATATACACTATATATACACACTAAAGTATATTTTCATAGTGCCAGACCTTGCATACAGAATAGAATTTCATTGGGTCTACATTTGTATAGAAGAACCATTTTGAATTGAAAGTCCTATTCACGGGTAAGGCCTTTAAATTTCTATAGTGGGTCAAAACACTTCTAGCATAAATCAGTTGGGCAAAAACCATACTCCTTTTCCATATATTGTTTAGTGTATATATATACACTAAGTATATTTTCATAGTGCCAGACCTTGCATACAGAATAGAATTTCATTGGGTCTACATTTGTAAGCAAACTGATCTAATGGCCCCTCCAGACTGGTGTTTAATTGTGGATGTATTTTGCAACGTGTTCCTGACCCATTAACAGTATGTTGTTGTTGTTGCTGCTGCTTTTGTTGCTAAAATTAGTATACCGCCCATCATCTGAAGATCCCAGGCAATTCACAGCATAAAATACAGAATAAAACCACAAAGTACATAATAAAAGCAAAAGCAAAACAAAATAATAACTCCCACAAACACATTTAAAAGCACATAGAATTGCTTCTAACAATCACCTGCTTTATTTCAATAGGCAGGGAGATATATTCTGGTTTAGTTTGCTCTGTGATGCTTCCTCAGTGCTTCCACATTATTGCTGCTAAAGAGGCTGAAGCACAACAAAAGCGGGACAAAAATAAGCCAGAAAGTTTGTGGTATAAAAGGTTATGGGATCTCAGCAGAACATTATAGGTAATGCACTGATTGTGCATTACAGGAAATGTGTGGCTGTCCCCAAATGTTTTCAGGCACAAAGAGTACAGTATCACGTGTGACCACCCCAATAGAATCTCGAGACCTAAAAATACTGAACACAAACTAAAAGTGTGGTCTGTAGGAGCCCTGATTCATACCTGTACTAAGGATTTGGATTAGAACATAACTCTTCTTTGGATTTTGCACTTTGGTATGTTTCAAAGTGCAAGTAGATAAATAGGTACCGCTCCGGCGGGAAGGTAAACGGCGTTTCCGTGCGCTGCTCTGGTTCGCCAGAAGCGGCTTAGTCATGCTGGCCACATGACCCGGAAGCTGTACGCTGGCTCCCTCGGCCAGTAAAGCAAGATGAGCGCCACAACCCCAGAGTCGGTCACGACTGGACCTAATGGTCAGGGGTCCCTTTACCTTTACCTATGTTTCAAAGTATAGTTGTGAACTTTTCCTGCTTTTCTTGTTGTATATTTTTGTAAGCCACTTTAAGGATCACACTTTGACCTGTGTATAAGTTTTATGAAACAAATAAATAAAAAGCGCACGGAGGGCACCAGATTGACAAAGGCTGATTTTGAGAATTGGAACTTCCCCACCAGTTTTTCCTCTAATACTGCAGTGCAAAGGGCACTGCAAAATTGTCAGATTTTCTTTTCTTTCTAAACTAAAAGGTAGCCTAGATGGAAGGTTGTATTCAGCTACAGTGTTAAACTTTGTTTTGGCGTTAACCCCACCTTTTCTGGCATGGCCAAGAAGAGCAGATTAGAAATGTTCACTTTGCATACGGGCCCTAAATTCTGGTTAGTCTTAGCTATGGTTTGCTGAAACAAGCCAACTTGTTTATGAAGTTGACTTGTTTTAGTTAACATTAGCCACAGTTTAAGATGCAGAAAAAACATTACAGTTAATTGCAAACAGAAGTCTGAAGCTCATTCATGCTACACTAAACTGTTGTTTAGCTGAAGCCAGTGGCGTAGCGTGGGGGGTGCAGGGGGGGCGGACCGCACCGGGCGCAACATCTGGGGTTAGGGCAAATCAATGGGTTAGGGGGCGCAAATCCACGGGTTAGGGGGCGCAAATCCACGGGTTAGGGGGCGTAAATTACTTGCCTTGCCCCGGGTGCTGACAACCCACGCTACGCCACTGGCTGAAGCCTCTGTATAGAAACAAATAAAGTACAATAATAATGCTTTGCTTTGGCTACAGATTATGATTGAGGAAATAGCTGATGTGATAAACAAAATTTGCTTTAACCGTTACACTGTGCTGAGCTAAAAGGACTAGGGAATATCAGTGTGGGTGTGAGCTTTCATCTGAGAGCGAGCAGGTTCACGTGCTCCCAGTAAGCTATACTTTGTTTACCATGATGTGCAAACCAAGCCATTATCTCTTGACTACAAAGCACCATTAGTATATTTTGAAAAGCTACATATCTTTTAAGGTGCTACTCAACACTTGTGCATTGGATTGCATTTCACTGCTAACAGCCAACATGCTTTCAAGTCAACAGACAGTTTTGTAGTCTGGATTTTGTTAAGCCACGTGGGGGTTTTTTGGTCTCAAAATAACGTAAGTTAGATATTCTTGGACTGTAAAACAAATACCTAATTTCTGATGGAAGAGTTGTTCTCTGATCCTTGTACATCTATAACGAGTCTGAAATATGGCACTTCTGTCTAGGAAATTAGTTTTGGGGTTTAGTTTTTTATGTTTTTGGAATGGATAGTGTTTACTTAACTACAAGCATTGCTTATTACCAGCATTTCTTATCCATGGCTGCAGCTGAGTGACAATGCATGGAGAATATGTAAGAACAGCAGAAGAGCCTGCTGGGTCAAGGCACTGGTGGCCCATGTAATCCAGCATCCTATTGCGCGGCAAGTTCCCGCCTCCCACCAGTAGAAATAAAGACACATGACACCATTATTTTAGGTTAATGGACTAAAATTGGCCACAACTTTATTGGTTACAGGCATTGGTCCTATCCGACTATCCGGCTTCAGCCTGTTTGCTTGAAGACCGCGAAGGGTTAACACCAGCAGGCAGTGACACAAGCAAGACAAAAACCTCAACAGCTGAGCGGAACCAAAGAGGGAGATCCCGGGGCTACGCTTGCCTTAAATGAGGCAAGCCACACCCCCCGAGTTAGCCGATTGGCTGGCTCAGGAGATGACGTGGCCTGAGGATTCCCCTGATCGCGTGGGGGCTGGAAGCCAGCCTCCACGCATGTGTTGGGGGTGTGAAGCCCGCAACACCACCTCCTCCCGAGGTCGGAAGTGGCTTTCTCACAGTGCCAGCCAGATGCCTATGGGAAGCCCACAAGCAGGACCTCCTGAGTGCAACCACACTCTCCCTGTGCTTTCCAGCAATTGTACTTTGATGTTAGAAGGCACAACTCACTTTCTGAGCAGAGAATTTTGGCAATTCTACCCTTGCCACAATTAAGCATTCGGTTCTAACTGAAAAAGAGATTGGCCCCATGTTTCAAATTTGGGGGGGAGCGGGGTTGATTGGTTGTGACAGTTCGTTTATAATTCTCCCATAACACTAGAAATAGGGGAAATATAATGAAGCTGAATGTTGGAAAATCCAGGGGAGGAAAGTACTCCTTTGCCACTTCTGAAGCAGTTTAGACAAATGCACGGAGGGTGAGGCTGTCAGCGGCTATTAAGCTACCTCCACTGTCAGAAGTGGAAACAAGTGCAGGCGCTCGTGCCTACCTGCCTAATTTGAGCACTTTCTTAACCATAAGTCTAGTTTTTATTTTCTTTTATCTCAAAGAAATTAGCATTATGCAGATCTGCAGTTATAAAAGGCCACACTCAAAATTTGAACCAAACGTGACTCCGCCTATAGGAATTATTTACATTTATTTCTTTTTTTGGGATGAGAATTTGCTTTAAAATGCATTCTCCTTATTTGGGATAATATAAAATGATTTGCTGCAGTTTTAACTATTTTCAAGGTAGCAATTTATTTAGTGGGTTTTAATAAAAACCTTGTGCCCACCTGCCTAATTTGAGCACTTTCTTGTCCATAAGTCTAGTCTTTATTTTGTTTTATCTCATAGAAATTAGCATTATGCAGATCTGCAGTTATAAATGGCCACACTCAAAATTTGAACCAAACGTGACTCCGCCTATAAGAATTATTTACATTTATTTCTTTTTTTGGGGTGGGGAGATATAAAAGATGAGAATTTGCTTTAAAATGCATTCTCCTTATTTGGGATAATATAAAATGATTTGGTGCAGTTTAAATTATTTTGAAGGTAGCAATTTATTTAGCGGGTTTTAATAAAAATCCACCTGCCTTTTAAAGTATTGTCACTGAAATAGCTTGGTTTTTTTTTTAGTAATTCTTCATTATGTTAATCTTTTAAGAACAGGTTAAGGTGACATTTGATATTTTAATTTATTTGGTGTTGTGCTAATGAATGTTGTTTTAAAATCTAGGGCTAGGGCTTATATTTATAATATTTTAAGCACAATTATGATATTAAATACTTTCCAGCAAGGTAGGTGAAGTGCCACAGATAATGAAATGTCACAATGTCACCCTAGATTAGGGTTTTATTTGGTTCAGTTATTTTTAATGCTGCTAAATACTTCAATTTTAACTACAGTATATAATCTTTATTACGTGAGACTTAACTAAAGAGATTACATATTAAAAACTCTGCTGCGTTTGGAGTCTACTGAATTGATTCAGTTGATTAAAAATGAGGAAGTGGGGGGGGGGTAGAATCTTGCCTAATGCTTCTGTGTTGGAGAGAACTACCATTTAGTTATCAAATATATTGCTTCAGTGATTTTTCTTCTCATTCTTTTTTCTGCTTTCCTTCTTGCCTTATATTCTTCACTCTGAGCCTTTCTAAGGATGTGTTGCTCTCTTCCTCATGTTTATTGCAATTTCTTACTTTTCTAAGCCTGAAATAAACTGTTGATTTGATGATTACCTCTGTGTGTTTAAATAAAAAACAGTAACACAATAGTACTCACCCAAACTTTCCTAATGTTCAGTTTTCTCCGCAAACATACCAGTAGCAAAATACATTTCTTGCAGAGTGTTGGGCAGTGTAGTAAGTGTGATTTAAAGTGCTATTTATCTTGCCTTGTCCCATTGACTAACCCCTTGCCACAAATGGAATGTCAACAAATAAAGCTTTTCCCACAAATGTATTTCCCTTAATTCAGTGGCTTAACCTATTGAATTTCTGCCTGCTGCACAGCTGTTAAAGCACAGGAGCCTACTGTCACTGCCAACTCCTAAACCATGCGCAGAACTCATGTTTCATGAATTGGAGACAAGTTGTATTACTGTATGTGTTTACGTACATTAATTGATATTTTTCTCGCAATGCTACACTTGGTGCAATACCTGGTATTTCACATTGTGAGAGGGGGTAGGTCCAAAGAGATTTAAGCTTTACAGCAGCTAAGGAGTTCAGATGTCCTTGCTTTGATAAATCCAAGATTAAATAATTAGAAAGCAAGCGGTGTATTCTAAGAGCATTTCTTGTGCATATTTTTGTCCATATTCTCAGCAAAAGGATTCGAGCTTCTGACATGAATATGCCCATTTAAGTATTTATGCCAGCAGCAGCAGCCTATCCCTCAGAATCCCTCTGTTTTTGCCTTACAGGTACAAAAGCAAATAATTACCCACCCAATTGTTCCTTCAGTCAACTTAACAGCCCTCCCTTGCCATTTGTATATATAAAAAATACACCAAAAAACTGGATATCAACATTGCACCACACTGTAGGGTTGTCATGCACTACTCTCTCTCAGCCCTCCTCCCCATGGGCTATTTTGCAGGGCTTACATCACTTACTCAACCACAATACTCTCTCTGCAAAATATTATTATTATTATTATTATTATTATTATTATTATTATTATTAATAATTGTATCCCGCCCTCCCCTGCCAGAGATGGGCTCAGAGTGGCTAACCTCATATAAAAACACAATATACATAAAAACAAACAATCAATTAAGATGTATCCCAAAATTAATTCAAATAAATTAAAAGTAACATTAGACTGGACAAATGGCCATCCTGAAGTTAAAACTGAAAGCGGTTAATACTCGCCAGGACCGACTATTTCCACTGATATTATAAGGACCTGTGAGCGGGCTGGGAAACCCCCTTCGTACTTGTTCAAAATGAGTCAGACTGAACCCTGGCCAAAGGCCTGGCGGAACAGTTCTGTCTTGCAGGCCCTGCGAAAAGAGGTCAAATCTCGCAGGGCCCTGGTCTCTTGTGACAGGGCATTCCACCAGGCCGGGGCCACAACCAAAAAGGCCCTGGCTCTGGTCGAGGCCAGTCTAATCTCCCTGGGGTTTGGGATCTTCTGGGTGTTGTTATTTGTAGACAGTAAGGTCCTCCGTGGGACATACCAGGAGAGGTGGTCCCATAGGTACGAGGGTCCTAGGCTCTAGTATATAGATATACTAATGATGGACTTTGGTTGCATCAGCAGCACAACTTTTTAAATAGTACTCAGATAGAATTGAGTTCTCTCTTTTTGCATTAAATTGAACATGAAATTTATAAAGAGCACGGACTCCAGCTTTGCTGCTACCTTTTGCGCTGATATACTGTTGCCCAGTCACAATTCTCTCTCCCACCCCATGCCCATGCCATAGAAGAGGGATATAAGAGAGAGATTCTGTTACAGGAGGAAGAAGATAATGTAACAGAACCAGGAGGGAGGGATGAAGGAAACTGGCAGCTTGTGGGGTGAGAGTAGGGGGTTGGGGGAGCGAGCCGCAGTGAATCAGGTACAAGTTGAGTGTGAAAGGCGAATGGGAGAAGAAAGTACAGGAGTTGGGTAGAAATACTTTGAAAGGCATGCGGGAGTGGGAAGGGAAATATATAAATGAAAAAGCCTTCTCCACTTAGACTCTCTGAATCAGCAAATTCTGCTTAAAATGGGGAGGCTGTCACAATACCTCCAGAGCAAGTGGCTGTGCTTAGCTTGAGGCAAAGCTGAGCTGTGGAACTTCTTGCCACAAGGAAGATGCTGAGACAAAGAATTTAGCCATTCCCGAAGATTAACTAGATATCAATAGAAAACGATGTCATGAATTTGTTTTATTTAGAATGCTTATACAGTGGTACCTCGGGTTACATACGCTTCAGGTTGCATATGCTTCAGGTTACAGACTCCGCTAACCCAGAAATATTACCTCGGGTTAAGAATTTTGCTTCAGGATGAAAACAGAAATCGTGCTCCGGCGGCTCAGCAGCAGCGGGAGGCCCCATTAGCTAAAGTGGTGCTTCAGGTTAAGAACAGGTTCAGGTTAAGAACGGACCTCCGGAATGAATTAAGTGCTTAACCTGAGGTACCACTGTATCCCACTTTATAACCCAGAGAGGCTCTAAAAGACAGCTGGTTATGCTAAACTATGCATCCATCTGCCACCATTTTGTAAATGGCTCTTTACCTCTTTCACTATTACTGAAGTAGGCCTTAGTAATTTTCAGCCATCTCAAGTGGGACCTGGGGGTAGAAAAATTGAGAACCTCTGCTATAGATGCTTACCTGGGAATAAGCCCCGTTGAGCTTAATGGGGCTCGCTTCTGAGTAGACATACATAGTATTATCCTGTTACTGCCGTTTTAAGTGAACAAATAGAAAATCTGCGCACTCTTCTCTGATAATGATTTGGAATCTCCTTTCTCACCTCCATCCTGTTACTGTCTTTGGTTTACCATTTATAGACAAATGGCAGTGCAGTTTCTTTTCATGTGCGCTCCTCTTTCTTCAGGATATATTCATATTTTTATAGAGAAACCAGGGCAGAGATCATTCCATTACATGATGAAACTCCTTGTGTTCCTACCCCACTGGGAATCTGCTGTTCAGTCAGTTCAAGTGGAGTCATGTGGACTATCACTTGAAGAAGAAAGAGGAATGTTGTCCACCTTACAGTAATTTGCCTCCTTTGAGCAGTGTTATCCACATGACTCCAGCAATTCACTTTTCTCCTGTTGCAAAGACTCTTCTGTCTCAACAGTAATAGGGGAACAGGAGGTAAATCAGTGCCTGCAGTGCCTTCTATACTTTAGATAGCAGGGGCTTCAAAGAGCCTGATGCATGCAGAACAGATGCTGCCGTATAAACATTTCCATCCATAACATCCGGCGCTTGTCCATATCTCAAGTGCAAGTCCCTTTGGTGAAATGTCTTAGCGTGAAGCTGAGAAGTCCTCTTTCCCCTTTTGTCTTCACGGTGAATTTAATTTATGTGCTTTGCTTGCCACACTTCCGTTTAGCAGTCGCGTACGATTAAAAGAACAAAACGGGGTTTCTAGAAAATATAGTGATGACGGCCATAAAAGCACAGAGAAATGGCAATATATAGTTCTTTCACACTTGTAAATGTGTTTCAAATGGTAGAGCTCACTTCCCAAGGCTTGTGATTTTTAATAATCACATTTGCTTCCTGTTGCTCTTGAGCATTTTGACTTACTGAACGCATGTTTTGTCTACACCACGTTATGCCTCCCTTTGTTTTCTAGGGGCTGTCAACCACAACACCATTATATCCTGGAAAAATGGGCAAGTTCCTCCATGGCTGCCGCCACCATTGCTTTCTGGATAGGATAGACAGGGGATGCTCAAAGTTTCCATTTGCTCTGGCTCATAAAAATCCATCTTCCTTTTAAAGACCCAACATGTCACCCCTGATATCTGCTGTGACAAGGAGACATTTAGATTGCTCCCAGTTCTGGTTCTCTTGCATGATCAGACAATATGCTATTGTCACAACATTTCACAGAATAAGTGCTGATATACAGTTATTTATTTATTTATTTATACATACATACATTCATACTAATTTACAATCACTTCAATCTTTGAAAGATTAATTTTTATCCCTAAAAAAGCATGGGTGGATATTTTTAGTTAATACCACAAACTGAGTTTTGTTGTTGTTGTTGCTAAGTATTAAAAATACCACCGACTGTTGTTTTTAAAAATGAATTACATCTGTATGTATTAGACATTTATTAATGCATATTGATCTGCTACTTTAACTGAGCAGATTGAAAATATTGAGCCATTTCATACACTCTAAAAATCCAAAATGCGAAAGCACATCCACAGCTGAATCCGCATGCAGGAATTAACGAAAGATTCAGCACTCATGTGAATTGTAGCTGGAAAGCAGTACCTGTCAACAAGCTTTGTCCTGGTATATATGTTACTTCCACCCAGTCGTATAAGATCATTCATATAGGTTCACTGCATTTTTTCAAGTCTTACTTGTGGGTGCAGAGAGGAGAAGGAATGTCCAAGTGAATTAATGAACATGGCTCTCTTGCAGCTCGCGGGACAGTGTTGCTCCTCTGGGCTCCCCTGGCTTCCCAATGTTGTGCATTGCTGCCAGTGACCAACAGGGGGAGGCCAAACCAATGGGGAGCTGGGTGCGAGGCTTGCACAGTGTTGGAAGCTTTGGATTGGCTGTGCTGCGCCTGCACTGTCCTCAACTTACTGCCTTGCTTCTCCCCCTTTTTGGTAACTGGCAGCATCTTGTGGTGTCAACCAGGTGAGCAACCCTGCCTCACTGGTCACTACTGGGTGTATATTACACTGGGTGTATGTTATGTGTGAGAAAAGATGTGGGTTGTGTGTGTGTTATACATAACAGTTTGTGATAGGTCCATTGTAGTATGGTCCTGAGTTGTGGAAATTCCTTCCTACGGAAGGCTGTTATGAATGAAGCCAACCTAGTGAGGACATGAACTTGCAAATATTCATTTAGTTTGTGAATGCTTAGTTGCTCTTACATTGACAAGAAGAAACGAATGAAATTTTTGGAAGACTTTAGGATTAAGTTCATTGAGACATGAAACAGCATATCGAAGACTGTATATACTAGAATCCCTCCAGTGTGCTTTAAGTGTTAGAAACTGAGATATGAAAGTGAGGAGCTAAATGGCACCTTAAACCTAGTTTATGGGTGCAACAATGGACTGTCTAAGCACACTTTTTTAATAACAGGAATACAAAGCTGATAATGAATGAACTGCAGCTAAAATATTATGTTCATTTTTCACATGGTCTAGTCCTTCCCCTAGGGCTTGCTGATCGGAAGGTCGGCGGTTCGAATCCCCCCAACGGGGTGAACTCCTGTTGCTCGGTCCTAGCTCCTGCCAACCTAGCAGTTTGAAAGCAAGTCAAAGTGCAAGTAGATAAATAGGTACCACTCTGGCAGGAAGGTAAACGGCGTTTCCGTGTGCTGCTCTGGTTTTGTCAGAAGCGGCTTAGCCATGCTGGCCACATGACCCAGAAAAACTGTATGCAAACAAACGTTGGCTCCCTCAGCCAGTAAAGCGAGATGAGCACCGCAACCCCAGAGTCGTTCACGACTGGACTTAACTGTCAGGGGTCCTTTACCTTTACCTTTAGTCTTTCCCCTGCCCACCTTCCTAATATTCTTGAGAGGGTCTCTTCTCCAGCCTTCAGAGAGTAGCTGGAAGTGGGGAGGCAGAAAAAGGCCCTCCTTTCCTTCCATTTTGAAGTTTTCATCTGAAATCTTAGGTGCAGTACTGCTCCCAGAGCTCAGCAACTGCTCGCGCTAAGGAAATTCCCTGTCACAAAATGCGCCTAGAACAATTGGTGTTTTGAACCCTAACTGTAACTCATCTGTGTTCTTGGTGCTGATTGAAAAACAAACCAACTCTCACTTTTGCTGTGCTGATTCTCATGAACAGAAGCAACCCAGCTGTCTTTTTGATATTCTTAGCAACAGCAACTTGAACCTGCTTTTTCTTCTTCGAAAAGGAGCTTATTAAGTTGCATTCTGGGTTAAGAATATTTTGTTTTCCTTTGACATCAAAATACAGTTGGCCAATTTTATTTTTTTTAAAAAAACCCTTTGCATCAATTTTCTTTGAAACATTTCCATATACATTATAAAATTCTTTTCATTTTGGTTGTTTAGCATACTCTTTTAGAGACTAAGAGAGAGCGACAAATGAGTGGTGGTGACGCTTAAAGAAAATATCAAGACCTGTGATAAGCAGGAGTGTAGTCAAGTGGCATGAATACCTCAGTTCCAGATGGGTCAGCTTTAGGGGTCAGGTTGTGAAGAGAAAGCCATCACACACACTTCATCAACACTGTGGAATGAGAGACCAGTGCATTTACTGAGCAATGGATTTCTAGTGAACATATAAACTAATTGGTGGATGAACATGCCCCAGGAGCAATGATTTTAAGGTCATAGCAGGCTCAGTGAATTGTGCTGACTTACACTTGTGCCTCACTGATAGCTGATCTTACCAATGAGTGGTTTAGAGGCATTCAAGCCTGAACTCTCTTCCATGTGCCTTGAATGGCATGTCAGCGGTCACTGTTTCTGACATCCTTTATATTTGTCCAGTCAGCTCTAAATCTTTAGGTTTGGGCTTCAGTGTACTCAGGAAAGAAAAGAGAGAAGCAATTATTTTCAGTCATTGAGTTCTGAAGACCTTCGTGTTAATTATGCCAAACACAACCATTCATCAGCAAACTAGAAATGCTAAAATGAGGAGAAAGGAGGAGAACTTTAATATAGGTATTTAAGCCATAAATTATGTTCTGATTAGAAGTTTACTCCTGTAGAGGTATACTTTCCTCTTACTATTTTCATATTTCTTTGTGAAATGAGTATCTAGTTTAACTAAGGGTAATTTAAACATGACACTGGGTTTGCACAAAAGGTTCCCCCCCGCCCCCCAGCATTCTATGCACCCAGCAATTATTTTATTTTGGGCCATTTCAGTTGCACGTGCAGTCTTAACACAGAACCCTGGTGTGCTAACACTCCTCACGCAGGCCAGGCGAACTGCTTTAAATGAGAGGCTGGGTGCATAGAAAATCTTATGAGAAAGATTTGTGCACATCCAGCCTAAGTTATGTGAAATGAATTAATTGTTGCGTTGTTTAATGTAGAAATTTATAATTGGATCTTCATTTATTTGCAAGTTCACTTTTAAAAATTGATAGTTTTTTTTTGTAGAAATCAACATTTTCCCGTAATAATTTTTTTGTGTACTGTGTGGCTAGTAGAAACAGAGCACATGACTGTAGCTGTTGTATGACCACCATTGGTGGGTGGTTCAAATTTTAGGACTTGGATCCATAAATTCCATGAGTGCAGCTGTGGTCAAAGGATGCTGCTGCTAGTGAAAGGACAAGTGATTCTTCCATATTCTGCAGCCCAAATATGCTCCAGAGAATTGGGAACTCTCCAGAATAACATTGATGGTGGCATAGGGAGGAGGAGGAATTGACAAAAAGGTGTCCTCCCCTCATCTTTCCACCAGTTGATCTCAGATTGGTGCATCTTTGTTTGGATCCAGCTTTGGATGTGATAGGCACTTTGGATGGGATTGTGATTCACCTTGGACTGATTCAGGCAACATCTGATTTGTTTTCAAATCAGAGACAGACACTCCCTATGGTTTTCCAGAATGTTGGGGGCAGTTGTCAAGGGGGAAAATAAAGGATGACTTGGGGCATCCTCCAGCAAGTATCCTGTTGACCCAAGGGTCTTTGGTGAGCTTCCCCTCCAAGCAGTTTTAGGGCGTGAAGACTTCATTCTTTCTCATGAAAAGCTATGGCAGCAACATTATCTCCCTAGATTTGCACGGGGGGCAACGAAAGCTACATCCCTGGAAATGGCTGGTATTGGCGGGGGGCAATGCCCATCCATGCCAAAGATGGCTTCCCTCTCCACCCACCCATTTTTTTGGGTGCAGACTTTACCCCCCCCCTTTTTGACTGCTGCTTTAATACTTAGCTGGAAAGCAGTCTGTGCTCTGAATGTTGCACTGAGACTTTGGCAGTTGCCCCCTATGAAGTGGTTGCAGATCTCTTGAACCAG
The DNA here is from genome assembly GCF_964270895.1 of Podarcis filfolensis. Lineage (NCBI taxonomy): Eukaryota > Metazoa > Chordata > Lepidosauria > Squamata > Lacertidae > Podarcis > Podarcis filfolensis. Next base: position 101,261,439 of record NC_139606.1, read on the forward strand.
CAAACTTCACTTCACTTTAGGGATAACCCACTTTGCTCTGGAGGAGCTCCAGATTCCCCCAAAGCAGTTTGCTGTCTTTGACCTTCATGCCAAACAAAATTTTGTTGTTGTTTAGTTCGTTTAGTCATGTCCGACTCTTCATGACCCCATGGACCAGAGCACGCCAGGCACTCCTGTCTTCCACTGCCTCCCGCAGTTTGGTCAAACTCATGCTGGTAGCTTCGAGAACACTGTCCAACCATCTCATCCTCTGCTGTCCCCTTCTCCTTGTGCCCTCCATCTTTCCCAGCATCAGGGTCTTTTCCAGGGAGTCTTCTCTTCTCATGAGGTGACCAAAGTATTGGAGCCTCAGCTTCAGGATCTGTCCTTCCAGTGAGCCCTCAGGGCTGATTTCCTTCAGAATGGAGAGGTTTGATCTTCTTGCAGTCCAAATGCATGCTACTAATTATAAGGTGCTAGCTGTACAGAGAGTTGGGGGGAATGTATGGGATTCCTAGTTGCCAGCATCCGGTTTTGAGCGCCTCAACATTGAAATGTGTCTGAGATTTTTACAGTACAGAGGGCTATAGATACTGTATAACAACATGGAAGTTGCCAGTCGCTTGCTTGCTTGTTTTGTTTCTAAAGCACCTCAGCCAAACTCTGTACGGATTTGCGGGACTAGTGTGGTGTTATGGAACAGCCTTTGTAAGAATTTGCAGGGGTTTTAGCAAGTACTCCAGTGAACCTTTGACCTTTCTATGGATTTTAATGGCTTTTAAGGAGGTGTTTTATTTCATGTTTTATCATTGTATCTGAGAAATACAAATATTAAAAATATTGGAATTTGTGATTGTGTGTTGAGTGTGTGGTGGTTGTTTATTGTTTGCATGCCCCATTAATGAGATGGGAGTAATTTTCGTAGAAAAAGCATAGAAAAAGGAAACCTTTAGACTCACTTAATGTTCTCAGGATATAAGTGTAAATTACTTCTTTACACTACAGTGTTAAAAGCCACTCTTTCCACTTGATGCTGTGACTAACACACCTTATACAATTTGTGATTCTATCTTCTCATTTTATCAGGGCAGAACATAGCTAGCTAATCCATCAGAAATCCCTATCCTTATCAGACACTCATGAATGCTTATACTCTAGGGTATGACAGCACCAAGATCATTTTTACCTTTATACACTGCAGGCTACTGGGAAGAAAATGCTTTCCTATTTTCAGATATGCCCCTGGTTTTGTAGATGTTGCATTCAACCCCCTGGGCCAATGTTTCCTTTTGTGGAAAATGAAAATGTTTTAGAAGTGTAGTCAGATTTTTTTTTTTAACTCAGCATAGTCTCCTTATAGCTGTACATTCTAGTATTTTTCTGTAAGAACTCTCTTTGTCTGTCTCTTCCCTTTTAAGCTTGTATTGATTCCAAATACAATGGTAGTTTTTTTTATATAAAAGAAATATATCACAAAAGCCAATTGTACTTCCCCTCTTTTTTAAGCTTTTTCTTTTCAATGTGTTTTTTTATGGTATCTTGGTGTTGTCAAGTGTGGGGTTCTCAGTACATCTTAATACCTCCTCAAAGAATATAGTGGAATCGAGGTTTTTGAAACTCCTGATGCTCTCAATCATAGCTGCCTCTCTGGGAGTTTTATGATGTATTGTATCAGATTCTAATGTGCAGCAGTTAACAGATCAGAGATTATGCTGGATATCATGGCAACGCTTGCTATCATAGGCACCTTTGCAGTCACCAAAGAAATGTATCACATCAGTGTGTGAAATTGCTTATTGTTATTAATAGCGATCATGGTGCTGCACCTGTTTGCAGGATTGTAAGTTGCGATATGTCAACTATTCTAAAATGGATTGCTGAGAACCCTAGGGAGTTGTTGGCATCCGTCTGTCTTGGGAGAAAACAGAGGAGTGCACCTTTGGAGGTGAAGCCAAACCGTTGGAGAGTTGCAGTGCCTGTTTTGACTGAAGAGGCCGACACAGGAGAGACATGTTTTGTTGCAGTTGGGGCAGCTGAAGGTGCCCGGTTGTGCTACTACAGCTGCACCATGGCATTTCTTCTCTCTGCGCTCCTCCCAGCAGTCATTCCTCTTCTGGGTACTGTTAAGGATACATACCCTGTCTGTCTCCATGCACTGTGGTCATCTGCAAGTGATTTCCACACAGTTGGGTTGATGTTGCCAGCCTTCAATATATTGTTTGCAAACGTCTTTGTAATGCAGATTGTGTGTTGCTTTTATTGTACCATTTTGTATGGAGCTTTGTTACAGTTATAGCTATCGCTTACTTTTTCATTTTTCATTTTCTCGTAAGGATCTCAGGGCGGTGTATATATTCTCCCACCTATTTTGCCCTTTCAACAACCATCTGAGCTACACTGGGCTGCGAGTGACTAGCCAAAGGTTACTAAGTGAGGATGATGGCTGAGCAGGGATAAGATACATATGAAGGCTGCAATCTGATACACATTTATCTGGGATCAGGCCCCATTGAACTCAGTGGGATTTAATTCCATGTAAGAATTCATAGGATTAGGAGGCACGTGTTTCAGGACATACTTTTGTGTGAAAGTGGGGTTCACTGTAAGCACAGTAGGGTTGGGCTAAGAGTCAATAAAATAAAGCCTTGGATTGCAGTGGTACATTTCGGTGAGACAGAGCCCATGTTTAAAAGGAGACAATGGAACTAATTTTGTGTTATTTTGCTCTTAACTCCTGCATGTAATGAAAAGATAGGAAAGAAAACTTTAATTTCTTTCTAGAATGTGTGAGCAGCGCAGTGTGTAATTGACTATGAATGAATTTATCCTTGTAGGAATGAAGACACTACATAATAAATATGACTCCTTCAGAAGCAGCAGTTTTTCTGAGGGCCAAGATAAGTACTTAACCGCTCCAAGAGCACCTGGATAATAAAGAATGCTTCACTATAGAATTCAATTGTGAAACACAAGTTCAAGTTTTGAGTTCCAAAGAATAGAAAGCCTTGATATGGTATTGAAGTCCCATTGAGGTGATTTAATGAACAAGATAGTTCATGCCTATTACCGTATTTTTCGCTCTATAAGACGCACCAGACCATAAGACTTAGTTTGTGTCTTGAGGGAAACAAGAAAAAAAAATATTCTGAATCTCAGAAGCCAGAACAACAAGAGGGATCACTGTGCAGTGAAAGCAGCGATCCCTCTTGCTGTTCTGGCTTCTGGGATAGCTGCGCAGCCTGCATTCGCTCCATAAGACGCACACATATTTCCCCTTACTTTTTAGGAGGGAAAAAGTGAGTCCTATAGAGCGAAAAATACGGTATTTTTCATTCTTTGTGATTGAAGACAATGATAATGTATTGTAGAATTTGGAAGATAATTCAGGGTGTTCCAAGAGTTCTGTACTTGAATGTTCCAAGAGTTTCATGAATATTTGAGATATTCTGCAGGGTTTCCCCAACATCATTGAATCTGGCTTAGTCATTTGACACATTTGACACAATCCAAATAGTTCATTTTAATTTATTTAATTGCAGCCTACAATAGGAAAATAGGTGGTAAGGGAATACCTACTGTAGGTACTTTAAATGAATTCCGATCTCCAGGACCTGATGAGCTGCATCCAAGGGTACTAAAAGAGATTGAGATTGGGCATCTGTCTATATAATTTTTGGAGAACAGGTGAGGTCCCTGCAGACTAGAGATGGGCAAATGTTGTCTGCATTTTCAAAAGGTAGGGGAAGAAAACCCAGATAAATATCAACTGGTCAGCTTGATATCGATACCAGGAAAGGTCCTAGAAAATATAATTAAATGGCTGGTCTGTGAGCACTTAGAAAAAGGATGCTGTGATTACTAAGACCAAGAGCAAGACCAAGCATGGATTTCTCAAAAACAAGTCATGTCAGATGAATCTCATTTCTTTTTTTGATAGAGTTAGAAGCTTGGTGGATCAGGGGAATGCTGTGGATGTAGCGTATCTTGATTTCAGTAAGGCTTTTGACAAAGTCACTCACAATATTCTTGCGGAGAAGCTGGTAAAATGTGGACTGCACAAGGTAACTGTTAGGTGCTCACCAAATTTGCAGATGACACCAAACTGGGAGGGATAGTTAATGCTTGATTAATTGGGATTCAAGATGACCTTAACTGATTGCAGAACTGGGCCTAAACTAACAAAATGAATTTCAGTAGGAACATATGTCAGGTTCTGCACTTAGGAAGAAATAGCTGCACAAATATTAGATGGGGGACGCCTGGCTTGCCAGTAGCACGTGTGAAAAGGATCTAGGGCTCTTAATAGACTACAAGCGTAACATGAGTCATCAGTGTCAAAAAGCAGCAAAAAAAGCTGATGCTATTTTAGGCTGCATCAACAGATGGATAGTGTCATAGTACCGCTCTGTTCTGCCTTAATCAGACCACACCTAGAGTACTGTGTTCAGTTCTGGATGCCACAATTTAAGAAAGGTATTGACAAGCTGGAACATGTCAAGAGGAGGGCAATCAAGATGATCAAGGGTGTGGAAACCAAGCCTTATGATGAATGGTTGAGGTTAGTTGGGTATATTAGCTTGGAAAAAAAGAGACTGATATGATAGCCGTCATCAAATATCTGCTTCATAGGATAGGAGCAGAACCAATGACATCAAGTTACAAGAAAGGAGATTCTAACTAAACATCAGGAATAACTTTCTGAAGGTAAGAGCTGTTCAACAGTGGAATGGGCTCTCTTTGAAGATTGTGGAGGTTTCCTTGGAGGTTTTTAAGCAGAGGTTGGATGGCCATCTGTCATGGATGTTTTACTTGAGATTCTTGCATTTCAGGGGGTTGGACTAGATGACCCTTGGTGCCCCTTCCAACTCTACAATTCTGTGGTTATTTTCATAGAATCCGTTAAAACAATAAACAGCAACGACCCCACCCACAACCCCAAAACAATAATTCCATACAATACATTACAGCAAGGACAAACCTGTTCTTAAGTTTCCGAAGGCCAGGGTTAAGAGCTGGAACCAGACACGCTTCTGAGGAGCAAGAGTTTCACATTTTTGTGGCCATCCTCAAGAAGGCCCTCTCAGGAGCTACTGCTCCTCAATCCTTCACTAACCTTAATCTTTAGGCTGGTCTATCAGGAAGGAGGTACCTTTTAAGACCCCTCACTGAATAAATATGCAAAAATTAAGTTTCCCACCCTTAAATGATATGCCCTACTCAGTCATTCACTTGTCTTAAAACTTACAACCAGTTTTTTTTGGTAAAGTTTAGTTTTTCACCATGCATGCCTGTTTTTATAGATTTTTGTCTCACCCACTTTAAAATGCATCTCCTGGAGGGTTGACCATGGGTCAAATGCATCCCTTGACTTGATTCCCCTGTTCTAAACTTTATTTAGGGTGGTTCACAATCTACAGCTCTTCCTTACAGCAACAAAATTCCTTTATACCTAAGATATATTTGCATAGGGGAGGTTTCTACGAGTCTAGGATTCTTTTTCTTTTGTGTTTCACCTTTAGCTGTTCCATCACAACATCCTATATTAAGTGAAATAAAATGAACTGCAAGCAAGAAAGTCAATAATCTGACCATGGAATTCATTAGACAAATTTGCGAATCATCTGTGATCATTTTGGTAACCACAGCTCTTTGATATCCTTAAGCTATTCTGGCATGCCATTGGGCTTGTGATACCCTGCTGTGTAAGGATGCTACAGCTGCAGGTTTTAGATGCCTTTTTATAGTTAATCACAGCATTATACTCTAAATGATACAGTGTCTTAAGGCAGATTATTTATCATTTTTTAAGTTGTCTAATTGATTTGCCACACAAATATCAGTGTGTATGTGCTTCTGGCATGATTCCCCCCTTTAATGCTCTATTGTGTATTCACAGAGATAATACTTGTTCATACTCTTGGGAATATGATTCAATTTGGTGTCTCTTATTTTCCTGTCCATTTATATTTTATAGTGTACATATGAGAGCAAAATACACAAAAGTTTAGTGCTACTCAGTGCACACATTCTGTAAGTCTTTTGTCTTTGATTCATGTCCAGATTAACTGGGTACAAATGGAAAATATGTACTTGTTTTAAAGGAAAAGAAAATAGGGTTTAATTTTGTTTAAGTCAACCATCTCGTTTAAAATTAGCCCAGGGGTCTTGTAAATAATGCTAGTAATCTAAATGTAATAATGCACATTGCCCAATTGTTTCTGTGTATGATATAAGTTCAGTGCTCTACTGCTTTGACAGCCCATTACTGAATGTAATGAACAGCTATTTTTAAACAGAAGAAATTCAGCTTGACAGCTTGGCAATGAAATTCAGCTAGTGGCATAATTTTTGCTGTATTCAGTATACAGAATGGATTTCAGTTTTGTTTAAAGAAATTTGTATCATGGACTTTATAGAGCAAACATTTTTTTGGCGTTCCTTTTACTACTCATTTTCTGCAGCTTCATTTTTATAAGCATGAGGATCGTACCAGTTTTGGAATATGTATTCAGGGAACAGTGGTAATCTGTAAAAAATGCAGGTAAAAACCAGTGAAGTTTCCAAAAGAGCAACACCGACTGAGCAAGTTTTGGTGAAAGCACACCACAAACAAAATGCAGATCTACTTTTAACACTATATTTTATTATATACTAATTATAATTCAACAATTGTAATTACATGGATGCTTACACAAGTTTCTGAACTACATGCAGTCAATAACTACTGAGTTACATAGTTCAGTATATGAACTTGGCATCAAAAATATGTTGTTAACTGGCAATCTTGAAACAATTACACAGGACTGTAGGTATAAATATTGGTTGTGAGTTATCTAGTGCCTGTGCAGTGACAGGTATTGTGCATAGCTGTCAACTTTTCCCTTTTTTTAAGGGAAATTCCCTTATTCCGAATAGGATTCCTTGCAAGAAAAAGGAAAAGTTGACAGCTATGGTATTGTGGTGGCTAGATTTTCTTAAAAATGAATTCTTGGTTGGGGTTAAAATCATGAAAGAAATTTGGTGGTCTAGAGACTTCATTAGATCTTTGGACCAGTTAGTACAGGGTACAATTGGAAGTGAACATGTGTTTAAATGAAAAACAACAACTCTACCAGAGATAAGGAAAAAAACATATCCAAAACATCTCCCCAAATTTGTCTTGCAGAATGACACTCATACGTCCTATAGTCTTCCTGAAATAATGTGGAGTATTGTAATGAAGCTGATGGTCATTAAGTGTTGGGTCATATGACTTCATCTTTTGCTCTTATCGCAAACAGGTGTGCTCGAGTGCCTGTTGGTTTGAAAGTAAAAGAGGGCAACACCAAAAACAAGGTAGCAGTTTTGGCATACAGGCGCCCCACCCTGACATTCATTCCTCAGAATCCCCAGGTGGGGCTGAGACAGACTCTTGCCTGAAATCCTGGAAAGCCAATGCAGGTCACTGCGGACAGTGGTGAACTAAATGGACCAATGGTCTGATTCTGTATAAGGCATGTTCAGGTGTGTTGCTGCGTTTCCAGTGGTACCTCGGCTTAAGTACTTAATTCGTTCCGGAGGTCCGTTCTTAACCTGAAACTGTTCTTAACCTGAAGCACCACTTTAGCTAATGGGGCCTCCTGTTGCCGCCGCCCCGCTGGAGCACGATTTCTGTTCTCATCCTGAAGCAAAGTTCTTAACCTGAGGTACTATTTCTGGGTTAGCGGAGCCTGTAACCTGAAGTGTCTGTTACCCGATGTACCACTGTATTCAGTAATGGTAGAAAATCAGAGGTGCCTGGCTCAGCTACTGCATAGGTGAAGTGCTTGTCCATAAGAACATAAACAGAACCTGCTGGATCAGACCAATGGCCCTTCTAGTCCAGCGTTGTGTTCTTGCAGTGGCCAGACACATGCCTATGGGAAAACGGGCAAGCAGGATCCAAGTGCAAAAACACTCCCCTCCTGCAGTTTCCGGCAACTATGCATCTACTGTATTTTTCACCCACAAGATTCTGGTTTCTGATCTGAGCTCAGGGCATATGCTGCCTCCAACCATGGAGGCATAGCATAGCCATCATGGCTAGCAGCCATCGATAGTCTTTTCCTCCATGACTCAACGAGATAGAGATTAAAGTTCCAGGCTGCACCTATTGGATCTAACATGGCTGAATATTTGAAACATGTTTGTACTTTTTTTTTTTTTAAAAAACCTGACCGTTCCTGCTGCCACGGTCAGGTATATGAAATATTATCCATGTCATCCCAAACAGCTGCATGAAACATGGGCCCAACAATGGTGATGTTTAATTTCAAAATAAATGTGTCCTCCTTCAAATGAATTGTATTTGATCCTCAATAAATCTGTTTTTGAAAAGTCCTTTGGCACCATGTTTTGACTTTGATTATCCTCTCCACCCCCTCAAACTGTTGTTTTGTACTGTTGAATGAATATTGTTCACACAACTGAACTGAAATTTTGTTTCCTTTTAAAAAAAAATAGCTCCCCAATAATTCATTTGAGCTTCCTTTCTGGTCATAGCTCAAAGCATTATGATGGGCATGTAACTCTATCTATCTGAAGATCAAGTACCATCATCTCTTTAAAATTTAGCTAGCAGAAATAGAGAGAGGCCTCTGTTATTTTGCCTTAGCTGCTACTCACCCATTGCATAACACTAGTGCTTGACTTGGCTTTTGGTACAACAGTTATTTGTAGTACAGGAGAATCTTTGAGTAATTTTTTTATTAATACACATATTCTAACATAATAGTCTCATAACACATACATATAGACTAAGACAAGCAACAGTAGTACTTAAACATTTCTTGCTACAGAATCCAGATCTTAAGAGAGCGCCTAAGGGACATCAACCCTTTGCAATCCCAACTAAAGCATCCATGACAGATGGCCACCCAACCTCTGCTTAAAAACCCCCAGTGAAGGAGAGTCCACCACCTTCGGAGGGAGTCTGTTCCACTGTCAGATAGCTCTTAACTGTCATAAAGTTATTCCTATTGTTTCATCAAAACCTCCTTTCTTGTAACTTGATGCCATTGGTTCGGGTCCTACCCCTCTGGAACAGGAGAAAACAAGCTTGCTCCATCTTCCATGTGACAGCCCTGTAGATATTTGAAGATGGTTATCATATCTCCTCTAAGTCTCTTATTTTCCAGGCTAAGCATACTCAACTCCCTCAACTGTTCCTCATAAAGCTTGGTTCCTAAACCCTTTGATCAGCTTGATGACTCTCATGGGATTGATACATTGATGGGGCATGGTATTTAGCAATACTCTGGATACAACACAAAATTACTCTCCCCAAAAAATTCTCATCAAAATAAACATGGAGTTATATATATTTTTTCTAGATAAGCCGAGTTCCTAAATTTACTCTCAACAGTTCTTAATACCTCAAATTTTATTCTTCTTACGATTAGATCCCTATATTTAGCTTATTATGTTTACACATTCCTTAACCCAAAATTTATTGAGTTCTAGTTGATAAACAAAACTCTAAATACCTTTATGACCCTGAATGTTAGATTGAGCATTCCCCCAACTTCAGATAAACCTTTAACCTCAAACATTAGTTTTATCACCCAAATTATTCTTATGTTTATAAAATCATCCCACCTTATTTATTTTAGTTCATATAATTTATATGCCATTTGATTGTAGAACAAAACCTCAAAGCAGTTTGGGGGGGGGGGGGAAATCCTCAAAGCAGTTTACAAAAACAATAAAATTATCATTTAAAAAACTGGCAGCTGTAATTTAAAACATACGGAAGGTTAAAAATCTCAATAAAACAGACAGTAACAAATTACATCTCCTACAAACTTTCTAAACATCTGGGTAGACTTGTCTAAATTATAATGTCTTCAGTAGGCATTGAAAGGAATATAGTGATGACACAAGCCTGATATCAATAGGCAGGGAGTTCCAAAGTGTCGGTGCTGCCACACTAAATGGCCCTGTTTTCACAGATGCAGTGCAGGTATTATGTTGCACTTGTAAAAGTGCCAATTCTGCTGATCAAAGTGTTTAAGTGGGCACATAAGGGGTAAGGCGATTGTGTAGGTCCAGGTTCTTAAGGGCTTTATATAGAAAACACCTTTTCAACTGTGCTTAAGAGACTTAGGGGGAGTTGGGTAGCTAACAAAACATTCCACAGTCTGAGCAGTTAGGATGCTCTTTCCTTTGCTAATTTATTAAAGATAAACAATTCAAGATGAGGTATTATTTTAGGAACATGAATTTTTGGCTTAGGTGTTTGATGAAGTAAGGTTGCTATTCAAGACAATGAAGAAATGTGTATTTCCCCCCTCTTGCGCATTCATTTGAGACAGAAATTAATTGAGCGGCATTCTAAAGATCTTGTTTGTAAAATAAATAATTAAAGCAGCACTCCTGAACTAAAAGAGTCATAAGTGATTTTTTTCTACTCTTCTTACAACCATTGTAGACATTCTTACTAAGTGGACCTAACACAGCACTAGTATATTTTATGTTAGCAAGAAGGCATGATAGAAAAGTGCTTGAAGTTCAGGGGGCATTTGTCTCCTTTCCTGCAAATTCATTTAAGTACCAGTCTTGCCATAGCTTTAACTAGGGCAGACAACCATACAAATGACTTGAGATAAAATGAAAATAATGGACTGAGCTGGGTGCCGGGGGTGGTAGTTACACTGCATGCACATCAATAAGCATCGAGTGTTATTCTATGCTAATGTAAGCCTGATGGATCAGCTTTCGCTTTTAGCCTAGAGGACCATTAAGCACTGGAAGCTGGGTCAAACTGATATAGTAAGGCAGATGTACCCTGACGGTTGGCAACAGTAGTTAACAAGCAGTAATTCACAGTGTGCAAGACTAATACTGCTTAAAATCTTTGTGATGAGGATGGATCAGAGAAGAGATAATACGTTTTGCTTATTAGAAGTGTTTTGATTTTGCAGAACATAGTTAGCATGCAAAACAGAACTATCAGCCCAGGAATGCTTGATACGGCTGAATATTCTAATTACGCTTCCAAATATTGAATCATTGCAAAATGGATTCCATAAAAATGTAAATAAATTGTTCTAGCAGAATAATGCATAATTGAGAGGTCTCACTTGTCATCTCAACTGGAATTAAATGCTATGTGTAGCTACTAAGGTTATTTAATGGCCTTGAGAGTACAAAAGTATAATAGGAAAATGAAAAGTAATATGATATGAAGTCAACTTAGAAAAAAACACCATCATATAAGCCTTTGAAATGGACTTCTTCATATTGCCTTGACACTTCTGTGCATTGAAATTTCATCCATTGTGTTTTATGCCCACCTACTGAATAGATGCACCCATAGCTAGATGAATTTCAGATATGTGTACATGGCCCTTGGTTGAGAGCTCTTCAGCACTCTGGCGTACAGATGGAAATCTGGTGTGAGTGACTTTCCTCATTTATTCCATTAGTTTCACACACGTGTCCTGCCTATCTGTATGATAAAACTGCTGTAATCCGTTCCGGAAGACCATTTGACTTCTGAAATGATCGACAACCAAGGCGTGGCTTCTGATTGGTTGCAAGAGCTTCTTGCATTCAAGCAGAAGCCGGGTCAGATGTTCGGGTTCCAAAAAACGTTCTAAAACCAGAACACTTGCTTCCGGGTTTTTGGCGTTCAGGAGCCAAAACATTCCAAAACGGAGGCGTTCGGGAACCGAGGTTTGACTGACGTAGGTTCTTTGTTTTACACATAGGTGTGGCCAGTGTTCGAAACTCCCATTGTCCTAGGCACATTTGGTGACAGGGAATTTCATTGCCGCGAGCCATTTCTGAGCTTTGGGCTCAGTACTGCACCTAAAATTTCAGATTAAAACTGTCACTGCTGGCACTGAGGGCATCGGAGGAGAAATTCCTGCCTGCTCGACTTCTAAGAAATCACTGCCGCGTCGGGCAAGCTGATAGGTTCTGCCTCTCAACTGACCTTATAGAAAGGCAGCGTTTTGAGGGACCCTCATAAGTATATTAAGGGGGCAGGCAGGGAAAGCATGGCTTTGGGTTTTGCAGTCATCAGATGAGGACTAGACCATGTGAAAATTGAACATAAGATTTTAGCTGAAGTTCATTCATTTTCAGCTTTGTATTCTTGTGCGCCTAGACATTCCATTGTTGCGCCTCTAACCTAGGTTTAAGGTGCCATTTAGCTCCTAGCTTTCATATCTCAGTTTCTAACATAGGTATGGCCATCTGCTCCATAACTATATGTGTTTCTAATAGTCACAACAAAAAGTCTCCAGGCATCTTTAAGACTAACAAATGTCTTTTAGATGCCACAGGAACCTTTGCTGATTTTCATTAAAAATGCCAAGAGTTCTGTCTTTAAGGGGGGAAAATAGTATGCATAACAGAAATAACTGTAGCTAGGAATAATCTGTACTTTATAAAATACTGTCCTTAGAATATCAACTGCTACAGCCCCGATCCTGTCTTGTTTACTTCTAATAAATGTAATGATTCATCCTTGAATGCACAAATTAAATGAGATAAAATAATAATAAAAGCAATATTAAATTGTAAATAAAATTACCATACTCCCTCACATTTGTTTATCTTCTTTTGATAGTGTGGACACCTTTAGTGCCGATTCAAAAGAGAAAAAACCTAATGCATCATTTCCTTTTTCTTGTGAACTTCATAGCCACTGCCTGAACATGCTTGGATTTTTTTCCCATGGCATAAACTTTGGACCTTCAATTGAAACTAGTTTCAGTTCATTGTTTCAAGACTGACTGTGACAGTCAATGACACGGGGAAAATTTGTTTGTAGAAATCTACCTTGGACTGAATTAAAACCTTAAAGGAACTGTTAAGCTAATTCTTGTTTTTAAATCATTGAATCTTGTGAGAATCCCACAAAAGACGTCAGTATAAAAACACATTCTTTGCGATGGAATTAAAATATCGGAATTAAAATATCGGAGAGAATGTGATTATTTCTGAATCGGAGGTTGACCACAGGTGAGTATCCATTACTGGCATTTGTGAGATGGACACAAAGCCTGCTATGTCGACAGCACAACACATCTCTGCCCTGAAGCTATTCATTCTCTTCCAGACTAGGAGCATGTGGGTTTTGGTGTAGCCTGGTGTTATGTCACTGTAAATTGCCTCAGACTGCAAAAGGGTAAATGTTGCTGTTTCCATGTCCCCTGCTACAGAAAGGGTATTTGAGCAGAAATTTAGAATATTAGATGTCATGCGTATCATGCTTGCTTATTTTCCCCAGGATGAAAAGGTCAGGCTGGTAGGGTTTTGCCCAGACTCAGGCCAATAGTTCTTGTTATTGGCAATAAATATCGAGGAGCAAGATGAGACCTTCCATACATGCATGAGAGATTTTAACCCAGCTGCCTACTGCTGCTCCCAATGCACCAGAAAAGTCAGCCACAAAGTTGGGGGGACTGTCTCTAGAGGGACTCCATAGGACAATAAGAGACTTTCAGCAGAAGGAACAGGTGAGGGTGGAAACCCTTGGACACATGGAGAAATGCTTCTTTAATCTACCCAATCTTGTTGCAGAATTAAAGCATGTGGTTGGATCTTGAAGTGGTGGGTAGGACTCGAATCAGTAGCTTCAAGTTACAAGAAAGGAGATTCTGACTAAACATCAGGAAGAACTTCCTGATGGTGAGAGCTGTTTGACAGTGGAATGGACTCCCTCAGAAGGTGGTGGACTCTCCAATCCTTGGAGGCTTTCAAGTGGAGGTTGGATGGCTATCTGTCATATCTGTGATATTCTATTAATATTCCTGCATTACCAGATGACCTTCGGGCTCCCTTCCAGCTTTACAATTCTATGATTCTATTATAAAGACAGAACTCGCAGTCAGCTGCACCTGGGAAGGCTGTAAATCTTGTTGCCTGTCTCAAGAGGCAATGGAGTGCGCCTGTCACGGTCCGGTTCATGGGCGATCAAAGTCCCGGCTGGGGATGTCGAGACCAGGGGCAAGATGGCAGGGTGGGAGCAGGAAGAGGAGTCCAGAAGCCGGAAGTCAGGAAGCCAAGAGTCCAAGCGTCAGAGAGCTGGGAGTCAAGAAGCCAAGGGTCTGAGGATCAGGAAGCAAGGAGTCACAAAGTCAGCAGTCCAAGGATCAAGAAGCAAGGAGTCAAGGAACTAAACGCAGCAAGGCAGGGAACGTGTTGCTGTGGCAAAGAGCCAAAGGGGAAATGCTGACCTTATATCCCTTCCCAGCTCTTGCCACCAGGTGCTGAGAGTTACCAAGCGGCCTCACTTGTGTGGCTGCACCTTGCCTCTTTAGAACAAACTTAGGAAGGCCCCAGTCCTGCAGAGTCCTGTTGGTCATAGGGCCTGGCTCCTGCATGCACACCTGACAGTACCTCCAGAGATGAAGTCAAACTGCTGTGTTTACAGCACCAAAGTGAGCTCCCTAGGGCACAAGCCTGGGCATTGTGTATGGAAGTGCTAGGCTGCCCAGGCCCCTCTCTTGGCCTCGCTGATGTGGTTCAAAGGAAAGCAGAGCAATACATTTGGCACTACCTTGGCTTCAGAAGTTGCCGGAAGAAGGCATACAAGGCACCGTCAAACCGTCTCAGGAACTCCACTCTGGATTTGTGTAGGATTTACTCCTTCGTCTTTTTTTCTCCCCAATATATCCTACAAGGCAGCAGAGGTTTTGAATCAGAGTTATCCTTCACCTAAATGGGCTACTTTCCCAGGTTGATGAGCCTCATTTGCTCCTCACTTCTCTCACTTCTGCATGTGCAGAAACCACCTTCTTGACCATTGGATAAGATTGGTGTCTTAATCCACCAGAGCCTGTCTTCGCATTCATGTCAATCTAGTATTTATTTATTTATTTAAAATATTTTTATTCTCTCCGCAATATGAATTCAAGGCATTTTATAGTTCAGTTATTGGAAAGCGAAACATTAAAACAATAGTCAATTAAAGATCAAAATCAGACAGTCAAGGAGCAGCATAAAAAAGGCAAAGCAAATCCTGGGAATAATGTAATTAGCAGAATATCATAATAGCACATAGAAGCTTGAAAACAATGATATACTATTTACCTGGTGTCTGAAGGATAAAGCTTTGGGCATTTCTGGGAGGAATGTTCCAGAGATGGGTGATCTACCACAGAAAAATCCCCATCTTCAGAACCAACTACTTAATCTTGGAAGGCAAGAGCCACAGTAGAGGGACCTCAGATTATATAATGAGTAAGTGGGCATGTTTGTTGGGCAGGAGATGTCCTGATCCTGGTTGTTTAGAAATGAATATGCCAGGCAAACTAGCACTTTGAATCGTACCAGGAACAAACTGGAAGCCAGTGCATGGCTTTCAGCACAGGTGAAATGTGTTTGTGTGAAAATAGGATGCAATTCTAATCATTTCAATTTGGAAGCACACAACTGGATTTCTATCATCTTTCCATTGGAACATATGTAATGAACCACTTAAGAGAAATTGGCTCACTTGCAGGGCAGACATGCCATGGAACTCGGTAGGAAATCCAATGAGCAGAAAAGGCTGCAATTTACTATTTTGTTTGAGTTACCAGCCAAGCCATTTAGCTGTTTGGGCACAATGCAATAGATACGAAGGTTAGTGTAAGTAAGGTTGGAGCTCTAGCTAATTGCAGAGCTATCCAGTATTGTGTTTGATCAGTAGTTAATATGCATACTCGCTGAAAGTGAATTTGGCTTTCCTTTCTCTTTCTAAAATATCACTAAAACATTTATGTTTTCTCCACATCAAAGGGGTTTGGCTGTTATTTGTTGCTAGGTATTTCAGTATATTTCACTTAGGGGGAGTATGTGAGTGGGAGGACAGGATTCATTGAAATGTAAGCTCTAGCACATTATTTATTTAAAATGAGACTTAATAAATAAAAAACTGTATAAGCTTACACTGCATTGTGGCTTAAAAGGAAAAAAAAAGATTTCTTCTCGATACATTTAAAGATACTTAAAATGCATTCTGTCCTTAGGGTAGCACTGTAGTTCTGCAGTACTTTAGTAGACATTATAATTTTGCTTTGCACCTACAAAGAAAATTATAGTTTTTACGCTGTTTATACCGAGTGCTTTCAAGTGAAGATACTGTAAAAATCTAAAAGTATGTTGTTGTAAAGCTGAAGTAGGGATTTTTAATAAATCATTGTAGGTCAAGATTCTTGTAAATGCAAATGATCCCCAATTTAGCCAATGGGTGGTCCTTGCACAGCTTTACATATTATAGTATCATTTGAAGAGACCTGCATTAAGAAATGGTCATGTTAATAATGCATATTTTCAATAGATTTAGCCCTCTGTTAATTTTCAATGGTACGGCAATAGCATATTTCACCTTTTAAAACCCTGCATCTAATAATGCCTCTATTATAATAAAATGGGGGGATTAACAATAATTGATTTTACAAATATTTTTTTGAAGATCTAGGGCTTCTTAATAACTTTGGAATATTAGTGATGACCTAGCAGTGTTTAAAAAAATCATATCTGCATTATTTAATTACATGATCTTTTTAAATGAGACACTCAATTTTTATAGGATGAAAGTCGCAGAATGGGTAATGCAATAGATTTTTATTTCTGGGAAGCGGATGTCAAACTGGGTGTCATTTTACCTAAAATGTAGTTTAGTTATCTGTTTCACAGTATCATGGAAGCAACCTTTTCAGATGCAAGACTCCCAACCATGGCATAGTAAAACTATTTTGTGTGTGCATGGGAATGAATTTGACAGCTTTTATATCATTCACTGCTTCCGTGAATGAATCCTCATAGCGTGGTACTGTGTGATGCTTTCAAGTGTGCGACTACCAGCGGACATGGCACAGTTTTTGTAAGAAGGCTATTCCTTTTTTCACTGTCAGAATATTCATATTTTTGTGTTGTTAGTAAGCAGTAGGCATCTCAAGAGCCAGCCTCAGGAACATGCAATCCTCCCTCATCCTACTTCCACCCCCAGTATGAGTTCACCCTTATCACCTTTCCTTATCATTCCTAACGATGGTATTGCACTACACATTTGCTGATGCTAACCAAGATTCCCAACTTATAGCCAAATTTTGAAGGCAGTTGAAATGAAAGCTACTGGTGATGTGGCTTCCCCACCACCACCACCACACCGCATTTCCCAGCTGTTCATTATTCCCACAATATATTTCACAGCAAATAGAAGTGAACTAGCGTAACTCTTTATGTATCCTCTAGGCTACAAATCCCATGAAGAACTGCAACTGCAAGCATACAAGATGCATGTGCAAATATATCCAGGCTTTATAAATTAAGCAATAATTAAGAAACGAAGCAGTTCAAATGGCACTGTGAACATTCAAGATGTCAGAAACATTTCCTATGGAAATCTGCTATTCTGAGATGGGAAAATGGAAATCAAATTGGAAGGAAGTCCAGAACAGTCAAGGGAGCTGGGTATGTTTAGCCGAGAGACGAGAAGACTGAGAGGCAACAAGATAGCAATCTTCAAATATCTGAAGGGCTGTCACGTGGAAGATGGAACAAATTTGCTTTTCTGCTGCTCTCAGTCATAATCCAACACTGTAACCACTATACCACATATACAAGTGCTGACCTGGGAGGAGGGGAGAAAGCCTCTATCTTGACAAAGCTGTGCACCCCATCCATTAAAGGTATATTTGGACATCAGTTCCAATGTGTTCAATGGGGTTCCGTATGTATGTATGTATGTACGTATGTGATTGCAACCTTGCGGACTAATCCCGTGAACACAGAATGCTCAGAAGCCCATTGAGTATGATAGGGCTTACTTCCAAGAAAGTCTTCATATGGTTTTAGTCTTCAGCATGGCAGAAACCCTTTATCTACTCATTAACAACATGTCTAGTGCCTTCTGTAATTGTAAGAAGTTGTTACATATTTTGGCTTTTTGTTAATTTATGTAGTGCATTTTTCACTGGATTGTCAGAACTTTTTTTTTTAAGTCATTAACTGTATTTGAATCAGAATTGTGAGGTATAAACCTGGCGTAAACCTGTGCTATCTTTTTTGGGATGGACGAGCAAACATGCGCTTACTGTAAGAACAGCATTGTGCTCCTTCATTGGCAATCTTAGAAACTCTTGAGAGAAGTCTTCAAGCATTTGGCTTAACGTTTGAAGGGTGCAGTGCCAGCCCTCCTCCACCTCTCCCCCAAGGACAAAAAAGACTGACTTTTGGAGGAGGGAGTAGCAATCAGAGGAAGACTCCAGCAATAACATTTGGCCTTTCTTCTGGTGAGAATTGGCATTCCTGCAGCCCTGTCACTCTGTGGAAAAGCACCACACAGGCCGCTCTTATCATTGCTGGAGACCTGTGCCTGCTACCCATTCCTCCTACACACACACACACACACACACACACACACACACAAAATACCCAGAAAAACCAGGACATCCTGTGCCCCCCACCCCGTAAGAGCACGACGGCCATTTTGGGCTCTGTGGTATCATGTGATTTTGTGCTGACAACTTGCCTTGAAAAAAAGCATTTTTTCCCTGGGGCTGTGGTCTCATGCAGCGCCCCCAATCATGTGTTTTTGGGCACCATGAGAGCACAACCCCCCAAAAATGCATCTTTTGGGCTCCATGATTTTGCACAGGTCACTCGACTCGCATGGGAGCATGGATGGGGACGCGCGTCCCAGCTTTGGAGCTCAACATGTTGGAGGTTATGACACCCTCCTCCATAAATGCACAAACACATGTCTTACATAATACTTTTCAAAATATACCAACTTCCCACAACAGATAAATGCAATTTAAAACCATATTGAATGCTTCTAATAATTGCTGCGGAAAAACACTTTACCTCTTCAAATACAGTTGTATCATCTTCTTGTTGCTCTAGTCGAGAGTCTAAATAAACAAAGGGCTCATACAGTGTCACTATAAGCAGTCATGGATAAAACCACTTTTGCAACCTGCCTAACAGTTAGCAAGGCAAGTCTTCTTATTCCTCAAGGGAAGGTGAAGGGGTTGCAGGTGAAGGAGGCCAAGTGGATGCAAGCAGAGTTGCAAATTGAGGGAGAGGCCTTCTTATGGTGGACTTTCTCCATCTTGATTCTACTTGAGGCAGCTCAGGTGCAGTGGCGTAGCGTGGGGGGTGCAGGGGGGGCCGGTCGCACCGGGCACAACATCTGGGGGTTAGGGTTAGGGGGCGCAAATTACTTGCCTTGCCCCGGGTGCTGACAACCCACGCTACGCCACTGCTCAGGTGATCCCTTTATCATCTCCACTTGACCTCCCCTGCAATGAATACTTACTCAACCTCTGCCGTTTATGCACTTGCCTGTAAATTAATGCTTCTGGGGAAAAAACCACTGGCGTGTCTGGCACTTGCTCAACACCTTTCTCTATTCATATACCGTGCTGGCAGTAATTGTGCTTCTAAGTAAATATGCATACTGCAAGTAGGTAAGTCTTGAATGCAAACTGCTTGGCTAGCAATTGCTGCCAACCATGGTATGGATGGAGACAGGTGAGAGATGGCAGCAGGCGCAGCAATGAGAGTCACTGTGGTGTAGTGGTTAGAATGTTAGACTGGGGCATAGGAGGCCAGGGTTCAAATCCTCCCTCAGCCATGAAGCTCAGTGGGTGAGCTTGGGGCAGTCACTACCTCTTAGCCTAGCCCACCTCACAGGGTTGTGAGGATTAAGTAGGGGGGGGGGAGCAATATAGGCCACGTTGAGGTCCTTGGGGAAAAAAGGGGCTATAGATGCAAAAAACAAATAAATGTTTTCTCAGCAGCGTTTACTATGGTTAAAACTTAAAAGTGTGAGTTCACTGCATTCCGTGTTGCTCAGGGACCCTTTGTATTTTGTGTTTACCACAGCAAATACTTCTGCATCCATAAACAGTGCATCAACTCTGAGAGCCAATGTAGTGGTAACTTCAGATGTGAGAGACCCAAGTTCAAAACCCCGAAAACCGGTTCACAACAGTAGTTGGTTTTGGACCCATTAAGTATCTCTTTGCCTTGCTTCACCAAATGAATATAAGGATAAGAAAAGGCTGAGATAATAATATATTGCAAATGTGTCCTGAACCCCTGGGATAAAGGAGAAAACATAAGCACCACAAATTGCTAAATATAGGGAAACAAAACGTAGCCCTTTTCGTAATGAGGAAGAATCTCTCGCAAATTTTCTGTGTTAGTGTTCCCACCCTTTTGTGGTTAGTTTTACGTTAAGTGCTAGAAGATGGCATTGCTTTATCCAAACATCAGTAAAATGTGTTTATATGGTTTTGTTTAACCAGAGATTTTTGTACTGTTTTCTTTTGTTTTTCCTTGATATATTGCTTTAAATGTAGATGGAGAATTGAAATGTGGTGTTCCACATGTAATACTGTTGAACCCAAGTCTCTCAGTTCACAGCATAGCTTTTATTTATTTTGATAGTACGAGTGCTACTTGACTCTATCTGAATGGGGCTCTGTTATGAGATTCTGTGTGGCAGAAGACTACTTTACCTTGGCTTACAAATACATTAAAGCCCTGTAAACCTGCACTATGTTTTAGCATCCTTTCACAGCAACATTTGCAATCGTTGGACTCTCACACATACAAGAAGTAATGAAGGCAGTGTGTATTTAGACCTAATCAACAGTGTCTGGATAAAATGAAATAGGGATAGAGGCCATCCTGTCAGAAAATTTCACAATGTGCTGTTGAAGATGTGCTTGTTTGCTTCCTTTGCTTAGAAAAATGCACTGTTCTTCCAAAATGATTATTAAGGAAAAATAAAGGTAGAAATATATTTTGCATGTAGTTCACAACACAACACAACATAACACAACACAAAATGGGCAATGAGAAATACCTGTACTTTGTGTTACTGGATTCCTAATATGGAAAAGTGTCATGGAAAGTAACAACCATTTTTGCATAGTTCAGGGATCATCAATCTTTTTGGTCCTGTGGGCACATGTGCAAGCCAGAAAAACTCCTGTGGGCACCAGACATGTCTTGTAACTTTCCCCCTCCTCAATCATCCTTGTGCTGTGGTGTCAAGGTGGGAGTCAGGAGCAGGTGAGCAATAACACACAAGGCGTCAGTGAATTCTTTATTCAAAGAAACTAAACAGCTCAGGCCTACAGGTCTTCCCAGTGGGGCTTGCCCCAAGGAAGCAGTTGCGAGGACTGAAGTTCCTCGCCTTCCCACAGGCTCCTCCTTCTCCAGTTCCTTCCCCAAGCAATCTGAGGCTCTGTCATCTTGCCTGTCTTTGCTTATCCCTCTTCATGCCTCTTTAGCTTCTGGGAAACCAGGCAGGGGAGCTGGTTGCAGCAGGAGGGGGAGACACAATGACTTTTTCACCAACCTGCCTCATGTCTGCGTCTTGGACCCCTCCTCTCCAGCCTCCGCTTCTGCCTCTGGACTGCTCTCTGACACAGACTCCTCCTGCTCACTAAACCCTGTTGTCCCTTCAGCTTCCAACACCTCCTCCCAGCCTGCTCCCTCTTCTCCCTCTGCCCACTCATCATTGCCCCACCACCAATCCCCTGGCTTCCAGTCTTGTTCCCTTGGGGATTCCCCACTTGGTTCTTCCCACCACTCCTCTGCATCCGGCCAGCCCGCCCATGACATGCAGTTGGGCTTGATAATGTCCTATCAAGAAGGCTTATTTCAAGCCTAATTTCAGTGGTGGAGGGTGGGAACCCCCCCTGAAAATGCTAGGGAAGCCCTATCACAAGTGTACCTATGGGCACCACACTGGCAACCCATTGCATAGTCAGTCATGTTATCTTCCTAAACCTCCTAACTACATGGAAATAATACAATATAGTATAATAATGGCATTATAATGATTTCAAGAGCACTTTGCTCCCTAGTAAACCTGCTTAGGATTTTTTCTGTGTCTCCTGTCACTTGGAAATGTTTCAAAAATGAACCTTTCATTTTCATTTCTATTCAGACTTGAAGCTATTATGTCACCGTGCAGCTTAGTTTGGACCGGCTGTGTCCCAGTTAACCTGTTAGTTGGTTATTCCCCATCTCCTTTTTTCTCCTCTGTAATGTCTCCCCATAAGAATATCCTCTCCAGTCGTAGTTTCACAAATAACATTGTTATAAGTTGAAATTGTACCAGCAAATGGGGGAATTCTTTGCTCTTCTGCAAAATTGCATTTATTGAACTGAATTAGCAGAGTTCAAGTCCGGATATATTTTTCGCAGGCCTGACTTTCTACTTTATCTCGGAGCAGAAGTTGAAGTTTGTTTTACAAGACATGAAAAAGCTTTTAAACTAATGTGTTTGAAGGAAATCGGCAGCAAATGTGGGGACACCTGCTGTTAAGAAAAGTGCTTGCACTTTCAGCATGCTTATGTCCCCAATAGAGGGAACTGCTGAGTAAAATGATGGCCACTATTGTTCAAATCCTATAGGTGGCAGCAGCTACTACAATTTAAGAACATAACAATGAAATGATTTGTGGGTATGAGAATAAAACTGTCATGAGTTAAACTAATGGGATCTTTATTCTGTAAAGTGTTCTTCTTTGAAATATGATACCTGAGAAAAATACCATTAGTTTTTCTAGTTTCCCTTTTAAGATTTAAGAAGCTTATCTTTCTTTTAAGTTCTATTTATACTTTAAATCTTGTCCCCAGCCATGTTTCAAAAGAGCCATAATTTTATGGTGTCACATTATGAAGTACCTGTCTCTAAGTAACCTAAGAGAAAAGACCCTATGACATGCTGTTTTAAAATCATACAATAGTCTGTAGTTAGTTCTGAATGCAGCTACCTGTGTTGCAAAATATTGAATAAGTTTTAGTCAAGAGCTTAAGTTGTCATGTGCAAAGTACTCCTTGGCTGATTTTTTGATAAGTCAACTTGAATCTAGTGGCTACTATTTTAAATGAAATGTTGACAGGTACACAATTCTCTCAGAGTAGCTCACTATAAAAATCTCATTGCAAAAGAAGACTGCAAACTTCAGGCATTACATTTACTATAGCATTCATAGGGAAAGCAGAATAATTTTCTCGCTTGACTTTCATAAAACAAAGAATTTGCTGCATTATGATGGCTGAATGCCCATATGGAAAATTACCTATTTTGTAATAACCTGTGATTCTCAGAAGCTAGTTTTGTTTACTAAAAATGTGTTAAAGTATTCTTAAACTTAAACTTACACTTTAAAGACTATTTAATATCCCAGCACTGGAAACTAGAAGGACCTAGTGACAAAATAGTGTGCGTTGGGCAGAGCCGTAGCTACAGGAGGGAGGGGCTAGCTGGGTTGTTTGCTCCAGGTGAAGCCTCCAGAGGTGCTGTATTGAGGCTCCCAGCCTATGTGTGTGTGTATGCAAATGCGTGTG
This sequence comes from Podarcis filfolensis, assembly GCF_964270895.1. Lineage (NCBI taxonomy): Eukaryota > Metazoa > Chordata > Lepidosauria > Squamata > Lacertidae > Podarcis > Podarcis filfolensis. The sequence continues at coordinate 101,284,755 of NC_139606.1, forward strand.
GGGTGGTGCCAAACTGGGTGTTTGACCCAGGTGAGATAAATCCTAGTTTTGCCTTTGCATTGGTATATTTTTCCAGAAAGAGATCTTCCTGCTTTCAGCATAACTGCAGAAGGCAAATCACTGGATTTTTCTGGAAAGACCAGGATTCTATGAGTATTATTGAAAGCAGCTATGACATGCACCTGATGGTCCACAGCGATACCCTGGATGAGATGTCTAGACAGAAGTGGATTGGTGTCTAATGTTAAAAAAGGAAATGTTATAGAACAAGTGAGAAGATAGGATCAATTCGTATTAAACAACAATAATTTTTTGAGTCTTATAAGTTGCCAAGTCTTATAAAGCTCACTGATCACAAACCCTTCCTTTGTATTCATGTGGTGCAAACGACACTACCAGATGCAGCCTTCAATGTGTAGCAAGGGACCATGAGACTCTGGACGGGAAGCTGAACAGCCTTGGGGCACAGGTGGCAATTTTTCCATTGCTCCTTCCTGTTGAAGTTCATGTCTCAAGAAGAGAAGAAAGTACTGGAGTAAAATTGGCTTTGCAGGTGTTGTTGTAAGGAAAAGTTTGGCTTCTTGGACTATGGTCTCCACTTCTTTGAGGAAGGACTTCTGGCAAGAGATGGGTTGCACCTCACAGCGGCTGGCAACAGTGTTTTTGCTATGAGTCTTGCGAACTAGATCTGGAGAGTTTTAAACTAAATTCTGAGGGGGAGGGAGACAATATTTCAGACAACAGGGGAACACCTGGTACCAAGAATAATAGCTTCATTGATGCACAGGAAACTTGAGGTGGTGCTACAGAAACCTACTAAAGGGCAGAAAACTACAATAAGGAGGGAATTACTTGTGATTATAGTTGTCTCTATACTAATGCACAAAGTATAGGAAACAAGCAAGATGAATTTGAGCTCTTAATAGGATGGCAAGTATGACCTAATAGGCATTACTGAAACATGAGACTCATGACTGGGATATAGAAATTGAGGGGTACGACTTGTTTAAAACGAACAGACCAAACAGGAAGGGAGGAGGATTAGCATTACTTTTAAAGGATGTGTACACTTGTGAAAGACATCCATGACCTGGAGCATGGAAGGCAGTTTGAGAGTATATGGGTAAAAATCGTGGGAGAGGGAAACAACCGTGGCCTTACTGTGGGTCTCTGCTATAGACCTCTAAGTCAGATTGAAGACTTGCATAATGCCTTTCTAGAGCAGATTAGTGAACATTCAAAAATAAGAGATCTAGTAGTCATGGAAGACTAAGAAATATAAAGAAAGAGGAAATCATGAAGGAAGAGTATACACGAATAGCCAACAGTTGCAGGGCGAAGGTCCGGAGGACCAAAGTTCAGTATGAGCTCATGCTTGCAAGAGAGGTTGAAAATAAAATTAAAAAGTTTCTTAAGCTATGTTTGAAGCAAGCAAGAGAAAGAGCAAGCAGCAGTTTGGAGGAGATTGGAGAGAGGTTGGAATGTGGAGGAGATGTTTGGAGAGAGATGCAGACTGCACAATAGCCCTAAAACACAAGGTGTTGTTGTTGTTGTTGTTGTTGTCAGCTGCTAAGAAAACAGAGGTTAGTTTTCATGCTACAAGAGAATGTGGCTGTGCTGGACTGCTTGAGGGAGGACATGGCTGTTTGTTCTGTGCTACACAAATATGGCCGGAATGAGTCTAGCATCTATGCCATCAAGGTGTGTGAGAAGGAGATTCGTGGGGCTGTGGCAGCAAGCCACTAAGTGCAAAGATACTGGAATATGGCTTTGGTGTGGGACAAGGTTCAGGACAAGGCTTTGGTGAAGGCGTAGAAGGCACTGAACTAGTGGCTAGAAAACATGAACCTCAAACATGTTCCTGTGGATGCAGCATCTTGCGCAAAAAGGCTCTCAGCCTCTATGACCATTTCAAACCTTTCCACTATGGTTGCGGAATTTAAAGCCAGCTCAGGTTGGCCTAACCACTTTAAGATCCGCTTTAACCTCAAGAATGTCTAAACGACTGGGGAAGCTGAGGCTGCGAAAATGTACCCTGTGCAACTTAAGAGGCTGCTGGATGACAAGCCATATCTTACACGTGCGATGGCCAGGAATATGACCCTCACATAAGATGTGAGTTATCCCAGCTGAGATTTCTGAACAGTCTTCAGAGGCAGCCCCACACATAATGCATTGTAGTAATCTAACAATGTTTCCACAGCATAGAACTTAGGCTATCCTTGTTTAGACTGGTGTGCATCTGGGCCAACAGTCAAAGCTGATGGAAGGCACTCTGCACCACTGAAGCAACCTGAGCCTCAAGCGACAGCAAAGGATCCAGGGGTACCCCTAAGCTATGTACTCACTCATTCAGAGGGAAACCTCCCATCCATCACTGGATGCCTTTTAAAAACCATGGTGGAGAGTTGGAAGGGTCCCACGGGTCATCAAGTCCAACCCCCTGCAATGGAGGAATCTCAGTTAAAGCATCCATGGCAGATGGCCATCCAACCTCTGCTTAAAAACCTCCAAGGAAGGAGAGTCCACAGTCTCCCAAAGGAGACTGTTCCACTGTCAAACTGCTCTTAGGGTCAGAATGTTTTTCCGTATGTCTAGTCGGAATCTCTTTTCCTGCAACTTGAAGCCTACCTTCCAGAGCAGAAGAAAACAAGCTTGCCTAGTATTATAAGGTAGTTTCACAAATTCATGTTCTGATTCACAGCTAGATGCAAGTTATTCTAAACTGTTTTTAATTTTGTGTTCTTGAACTGCTTTTATCTGCCCCAGGATCTTATGGTGAAGGGTAAGATATCAACATCATATAGTTAAAGCTATGGTTTTCCCAGTAGTGATGTATGGAAGTGAGAGCTGGACCATAAAGAAGGGTGATCGCCAAAGAATTGATGCTTTTGAATTATGGTGCTGGAGGAAACTCTTGAGAGTCCCATGGACTGCAAGAAGATCAAACCTATCCATTCTTAAGGAAATCAGCCCTGAGTGCTCACTGGAAGGAAGATCATGAAGCTCCAATACTTTGGCCACCTGATGAGAAGAGAAGACTCCCTGAAAAAGACCCTGATGTTGGGAAAGATTGAGGACACAAGGAGAAGGGGACGACAGAGGACGAGATGGTTGGACAGTGTTCTCGAAGCTACCAGCATGAGTTTGACCAAACTGCGGGAGGCAGTGGAAGACAGGAGTGCCTGGCGTGCTCTGGTCCATGGGATCACGAAGAGTTGGACACGACTAAACAACTAAACAACAACAACAACAACAAGACCTGTGCAAAATCCTATATTGGACTGGATCTATTTCCATTTGCAACTGTCTGCTTTGACAATGAATATAATGTAAATTCTCACATTGAGCTTCCTTAAACAGTGACTGGATAAGCTATGGTTGGAACAGGGGGGGAAACTAAATATATTGGCTATATTTATTTTCTTTAATTTTTTTAAAGTAGAGAAGGTTGATTTTTTAAAAACATTTCCTTCTTTTCAGTATTAGTTTATTGTTCTGTTTATGTATGACATGTGGCATTGTTGTTGCTCGGTTTCTTTTATTGTGACAAACATGTTTTCAAATCTGTGGATGAGAAAAGTAATTGTAGGATTTTGTTAACTACGGAAGTAATTAACTACCGAAGGCTGTTGGAAATGGTGTTCAAACTGAGCAAATTTCAGAGAAGAGGGGACAAAGCTGTTGTAGTATCCTTCTGCTTGTATCCTTCTGGGAGAAAATTTTTGAAAACACCTGTGATTTGTTGCAATCTTCCATCTTTTCCATCCTGAAAAGACACAAAAATTGTTCTTTAAGAGTATTTGAGTCAGAAATGAATCCTCTTAGGTATAATGTCCCAGTGGATGGGGGGTGAAGGAGACATGATGAAATCAATCGAAACCAGGGAAGCAGCTCTCTAGACTTCCATCTGTTTCTGCATCCTTTGCAACTGAGATTTGAACGTGACATGTAAAACTATGTTTCCTAATAGATAAAAATCGAACAATTGTGGCTTTTAGTTGTGGACTTGGATTAAACAGAAATGTGGTATCTTGCAAATCAGAATGTGAAGCTATACAAGAAGAGGTTGAGGTGATTGCTGTCGACTCTCATTGTAAGAGACTGTGATCTTCTGATAACGCTACTCCCATCTTAAGAAGTATACTTAGAGCTGATTTCCGCAGTCGGAAAAGCTATGTCATAAAGCCATTCTGGTACAACATCATTTGCGGAGAGTGCTCCCCATATGCAGAAAAATAAGGTAGGTTTGTCAGAGTGGCTTAGGATATACTGTGAATAGGATAACTCCTCCCATTGCCCTGGATAGGCAGGGCTTCCCCCGACTTTTGCCTCCCATCCCAGGGGGAGGAGCCACCCCACCCAGTTCTACCTTCCTTTGGTTAGATTGGAACACCAATTTTTCTCCTTTGGGAAAAATTCCAGTATCTTTTCATCTACTGTTTGTATTTTTTGGTCTTTTCTTTTGCCAATTCCACCCGTTTTAATTGGCTTTTGCCTCCCTCATCTCTTACTTACTTACTTACTTTTTATTTTTAAATCTTTCTCTTTTCCTCTGTGTGTTTCTCTTCCCTTTTTTGACAGGGTTTTATTTTATTTGGGGGTGGGTGGCTTGTCACTTTCAGTGACCTGTATTGTCAGTGTGAATGCTTGCCATTTGTCTGGGGCTAGAGGGTTGATGGGGACGCGGGTGGTGCTGTGGTGTAAACCACTGAGCCTAGGGCTTGCCAGTCGGAAGGTCGGCAGTTCGAATCTCCTTGACGGGGTGAGCTTCCGTTGTTTGGTCCCAGCTCCTGCCAACCTAGCAGTTTGAAAGCACATCAAAGTAGATAAATAGGTACCACTCCGGCAGAAAGGTAAGTGGCGTTTCCGTGCACTGCTCTGGTTTTGCCAGAAGCAGCTTAGTCATGCTGGCCACATAACCTGGGAAAACTGTCTGCAGACAAACGTCAGCTCCCTCGGCCAGTAAAGCGAGATGAGTGCCGCAACCCCAGAGTCGTTCGCAACTGGACTTAACTGTCAGGGGTCCTTTACCTTTACCTTTTTAGAGGGTTGATGGGGTCTGCATACCCTCTCATTGGAACTGCCTCTGTCTCTGAAGGAAAGGTTTTTGGCCGACCCCAGACTTGCTGTTTCCTTTTTGCAAAAAAGGATAGAAAGCAGAACATGCTGCTTTCTTTGACTGGTCCCATGTACCTATCAGGTGGGATCATCATTTGACCAAGCCATGTTTCTGATCCTCATCAGACTATGTCTTCTACACTTAGGCTCAAATGGCCATCAGTTTCTTAGGTACATTTTGTGGCAGGTTTTTTTGGTGCCCTTGTCTAACACGCAGTATAGAAATATTTTAATTAATGAATAAAATATCAAAACCTACACAGTATCAATCTGCACTGCCAGAGACCATGATGGCAAGAACAGAGTAGTCATCAAAGTTAGAGAGTACATCATAAATTCGGGGATCCAGTTTTTCTTTATTGTGCTAACTAGCCCGAATCGTACACAACTAGTGATATGTGGAAATATATGTGGGTGGATTACTTGCATCTGGCAAGATGGCAACAGAACAGGAATGTACCTTAAATTTTTGCTTCTATAAGGAAGTTACAATTCCTAATTTTCTACGTGAGTTATTACTTAAAAATAGATCTGTTATTAGATACTATTATATAAGTTAAAACAAGTGTGGGCTTGAACACGCAGGTCTCAAAGAAGGATTTTTGTAGATTGTAACCATGTTAAAGGCCATTGAATTATAAGGGGAAATTGAATAAAAAGTTGCTATTTTTAAAGCCTGGAAGATTTGGGCAATAAAGTCAAGATTTCTAAATTATTTAGTAATTTGGTTTCATTTTAAACACAAAATAACAGCTTTTCAAACATTTCACACCAAGTTCAAACCACATATGTTTTAACACTGCCAAATAAGAAGAAATGTGTTACATTAAAGTGCATGCTGTTTGTGCATTTGAAAATACCAATCATTTTACAGCAATTTTGAGTTATTTTTCTGTCACTTTGTATTCCAATTCTAAGAGACATACAAAACCCCTCACTCTGAACAACTCCCTTAGGGTTTACTCATGGATGTCAGCAGCCATGAGCAGGAGGTGTAGTGCACAACAAACCAAGGTCATAGGAATGTTAACTTTTAGTGACTTGCATGTATTATTGTTCTTTGTATTGTGCTGGCTTCAAAATCCTGAAAGTACAATTTGGTTCCACTATTACAAAGGTGGGCTGTAGGGAAAAGAGACAAGTGCTAGCATGCTTTTCTCAATCTTAAATGTTCTAAAGAACTAAACGGTCCTTTCACTATAGCTATGCAACACCTCAGGAGCCAGATCAATGGGTAATAAAGATGAAAAAAACTATTCCTAATCAGAATAAGGTGCGCATGTGTGCATTGTGTATGTTATAAATTTTATTTTATCTCTTCCAAATTTTGTTACTTTAATTGTTACGCATCACTCTGTGGTAAAATGAGAAATTAAAAATGACAGCCTGCAGCTTACTTGTTGCAGGTAAGCCTGCTAGGACTCACCAACAGAGCAAGGGGCTCACCAAAGTTAGAACCAGCTCAGATTCTCAGTTTCAAAAGATTAAGAAAAGTGAGAGATACTGCATTTATTTAATAGCCTAATATGCTTTTCAAACTGGAAGAAAGATCTGGAATATTACTGCATTTAGAATATTCTGTAACTGAAAATCTTCATGCCTCTTTCTCCACAAAAATCTCCACTGACTTTCTCCTCCCTCAACACAATGGAGACCCACATTTTGCTTCCTGAGGACAAGGACAAGATGGCGCCACCCCCATTCTGTTTACAAAAGTTGACCAGATTGACAGCTGAAACTTACTTCAATCCTGGTGATAGCATAGTACCATCCAGTGTACCTTAGAGCAGCAGCCTAGTTTAGGAAAGGCAGATTCTTAGACATATACAGGTGTCCTCCAGCACTTCAACGTGTATCCCTCCACACAGCATCTGCTACCTGAGGCAGTAATCTACCTCTGCCTAATGGTAGAGCCAGACCTCAGTATCACAACCACGGTTTTCACACTGAAACCTACTACATCAATCTAACATTAAATTAATATTCCCACATATCAAAGTTTTGGATGACCTGGCATTTTGTATATCCCAGTGCTTTGAATATGTGTGTGTGTGTGTGTGTGTGTGTGTGTGGTTAGTTTGCTGTTTTCTTTCTCTTTGAACACCTTTTTTATCTGGAGTATCACAGGTATAAACAATGAAATGCAGCAAGCTGCTGTATTTTTTCAGGTGCACTCAGATCTGTGCATTTCATGGCCAATTTTCTTGGAGTCTTTGAAGATTGATGAGGTTAGTTAAATGGGCCATAAATTGTCATTTGCATACCTTAGCAGAAACCTCTGGATAATTAGCAGGGATGGTCATTCTGAAGAGTGTAGAATGTGACATTTTTATTAAAAGAAAATGTCTCAACAGTCTATTGCCTGATCTCTGTTACTATTCAGTACTTGAAACAAGTATGATTTAATTGCTAATATTTCACTTTCACCATTGGAATGAAAACATAACAACATATAACAATGTATAGGGATACACACACACACACACACACAGAGAGAGAGAGAGAGAGAGAGAGAGAGAGAGATACTCAAAGTGATCCATGAGAACCTAGTGCAATGGTTTCATTGCAATGTGGTGCAGAAGTCGAAATTCCAGTGCCTATATACAGCTGTCTTGAGACCTCCCCCTGAAATTAGCATGTGAATCTCATATGCAAGAATTCATATTTTGCAACTTGCATGGGGCTCTCTGAAGACAAGGTTTCTGTTTACTCGTCATTTTAAATTGAATTTTGAATTTTTTAAAATTTTAAATTGAACTGGATTAACAAGCTGTCTACAATGGGGGACCAGTTTGAAAGACTGTCATATCACCATGATTGTATGGCCTCATTCCCATCACACTTTCAATATTAGTTTTATAACGAGGAGGTTTGAAACTTGTTTCACAAGACCCATGATTCATAGAAGTGTAATATGAGCCTCCCTTGAGAGCCAATGGAAGAGTGAAGAGCCTTTGGGAGTGAAGTCAAACCATTGGAGAGTTACAGCACATGCTGTGGCTGTAGACTTATGTTTACTCGTCGTTACTACCATAACTATCATTTAGGTCTTTAAAGATAACACCTTGAGGTATATGTATTTTTGTCCCTATTTGTATTTGCTGATGTTTATAAAGCAAGTATCAATTTTATTAGTGATTTTTCTTTTATAAAAAAAGATGGTTATTCATCTTTCTCAATCCTCCCCCCACCCCCCCGGAATTGACTTGATTTCTGTCTCATTTGCTTAATCTGTGCTGTGCTGGAAGTATTTTCTTGTCAAATCATGATAAGAAAACTACCATTTTCCTTTTACCTTGTCCTTCTATATTTTCGTGTGCACCACTACATCTTCCTTTAGCTCATTTATTTCATCCTGTTTTTGTAATTTAGACTGCTACTCTCTGTGTGGAACCATTATCTTAGTTCATTATAAGCCATGGTGACCTTGTCCTGATCAAGGCTAATAGCATTCTTCTTAATACAAATAGCAAAAAGTGTGGTTAATATCTGCATTTTAAGAGTGGAAAGGGGGATTAGAATTTCATGCAGATATTATGCCACATATTCCTTTAACCTTGCTTTTCCAACGTGAACGTAATTCTTCTTTCTCCTTAGTTTTTCATCAATAGAGATATTACAAGTTTTGTAAAATTAGATTGCTCTTCTTCTGTGGTGGCTGATTTTGAATATGAAGTTGGTCTTACTGGCTTAAGAAAAGATTGAAGCCAGGTTGCATAAACAGTAATATTCTGTTGGGTGGGTGCATGTCTGTATTTGAGAATATAGGCCACGCTCTGATAAAGATATGAAACCTATCATGACCCAGGAATATATTATAAGACTAACTGGCTGCCAATTAGTTTCTGGGCCCAATTCAAAGTGCTCTTTTTGACCTAAAGTAAAGGTAAAGGGACCCCTGACCATTAGGTCCAGTCGTGGCTGACTCTGGGGTTGTGGCGCTCATCTCGCTTTATTGGCCGAGGGCGCTGGTGTACAGCTTCCGGGTCATGTGGCCAGCATGACTGAACCGCTTCTGGTGAACCAGAGCAGCGCACAGAAACACTGTTTACCTTCCCGCCGGAGCGGTACCTATTTATCTACTTGCACTTTGACGTGCTTTTGAACTGCTAGGTTGGCAGGAGCAGGGACCGAGTAACGGGAGCTCACCCCATCTCGGGGATTTGAACCACCAACCTTCTGATTGGCAAGTCCTAGGCTCTGTGGTTTAACCCACAGCGCCACCCGCGCCACCCTTTTTGACCTACAAAGCCTTAAATGACTCAGGACTGATACCTCAAGGACCATTTTTGCTTGCGATTGTCATCTGAGGCCCTTCTGCGGATGCCTCACCCACAAGAGGTCTGGAGGGTGGCAATACAGGAATGGCCTTTTTCTGCAGTGTCTCCCCATTTGTGGAATGCTTTCCCCAGGGAGGCTCGTCTGGCATCTTCATTACATATTTTTAGGCACCAGGTGAAAATGTTTCTCTTCAGTCAGGCATTTGACTGATAAATATTCTATCGCCTTTAAAGTGTATCTGTGGGAGCAGGGTTATTGGTTTGTTTGGCTTTTGTTTTATTATATAGTTTGTTTGCTCATCTTGTATTTTTATGTTGTGAGTCGCCCTGTGAAGGGCAGTATGCAAATTTAATTAACAACAACAAACAAACAACAACAATAGAAAAAAACAATAAAATACAACGAATCCTATTTTAGTGAACAAAAGTTGCTGTATTTTGGGTGTAGGTGCATTTTCAACCTCCAGTGGGGCATCTAAAGGAGTAGATGTAATGAGTGACTTCAGTTACCCTGAAACAGGCTGCTTAAGTGCACATTCCAGTCACAAAGAGGTAAAGTTTCTAGAAGAGTTGATCATGGAACCAACCAGAGGAGAGGCAAACCATGGACTTAATCTTAATTGATGGTGCAAGATGTAGATCTCAGCAAGAATGTATATTGCACAGCAGGAAAGGTACCACAAAGCCAAGAGGATCCAAGCATGGTTAACAAGCAGAGGCAATGAAGGTGTTAGAGGCAAGAAGGCTTTATTCAAAAAACGGAAGTCTTGTCTCAATGAGAACAGAAAGAGACACAGAGTTTGGTAAGATAATGCAAGCAGACAAATAATGGATGTGTCCATAAACGCACACATACATATCGAGGAGTACACCACTAAAAGCATTAAGACTGACAATTAAAAAGTTATTTAAATACATTATAAACAGGACATCAGCTAAGGATGCTGTTGGAGCTTTGGATGGCCGAGGGGTCAAAAGTATGCTAAAGGAGGAAAAAGATATTTCAGAGAAGCTCAACAAGTTCTTTGCATTTGTCTTCACTGCAGAAAATGTAGAGCAGACAACTATGCTGAACTATTTTTCTTAGAAAGCAATTCTGATGATACTGTGTTTGAAGTAGCTTACAGTAGCAGCAATACACCAAATAAAATATTGTGTAAACACCAGTAAGCATGTTGGTAACAAAGTATCTGACATTTAAAGGGATTTCTCCCAAACCCAGCAAACTAGGTTTGGCAATCCACCTCCCACTTAGGTTGCCTCTCCTTCTCCCCCAACTCAGACCTGGAGCCATCTTTCATACCATACCTGCCCCCCGCCCCCATTTTCAGAATGTTAAAGAATTACCCTTGCCTTCCTTAGGTTTAAAAGAGATAGGTCCCTCGCCCTCTGTCTGCTAGAAACCAGAGTCTTTCTCTCCATAGTCCTTTTTAGAAAGCTTCTGTTGAAAACTGAGGCAAACCAGATGAACAGGGCTAAGGCAGAGCCTCTCTTACATGCAGAATATAAGCAAAGAAAGCAATAATAAAACGTTTATAAACCAAATGCTCAAATTTTTTCCCTACACCCAAGCAATGTTGACGAATTTTCCCAGCGTAAGAGAAGGGGCGTCAATATACTGCATCTTAAGATAGCTAAGAACTGAGAGCTAAGACGTCAGGTGAACATATTGTAGTTTGGGTTTATAAACAGTTGTCTGGGTTCAGGATCTTGTGGCAGAACCAGGTTTCTGGCTTGTGTCATTGGCTACATCGGGAACAGGAAGGCACAAATGCGATGTCACCTGTCTGAACCACTTTGCTTTTCATGAGGATGCACATCCAAATGCAGATTCTCATTCTGATGCAACTGGGTTTTAGTAAATATGTTTTCCACATGAGTAAAACTAAATCAGAATCAATGTGTAGGCTCCCGTTGTAGCAATGGAATTAATGGAATTATTTTGTGCTTCTAGAGGAAGAGTTCAGGAAATGAAAATCCTTATAATGTAAATAGTACATCATAGTAAATACTAGTGGTAAATTGGTGCTGTTTGGTTAAACATACAAATCTCCTTAATAGTGTGCCGTTATTGTAAGCAGTTGGGTGCTGTGTGCTGCACCATGGAGTTATTGAATTTTGTAGTTATAGAGCATAGGAACTAATTGCCTAATAATATAGTTTTTCTTACATAGAGCTACTTTGTATTAAACCTCCTAATAGTTTTTATTAATTTGAAGCACTGAAGTTTGCCAGTACCTACATTGTGAAACCTTAGTTTCAAAACCTTTTGTCACCTTGATGGATGACATTTATTGGGAGGACAGGGGCAGTGTAAGCCTATTATCCTAACTCTGATCTCTTGGTGCTTTTGATACCACCGACCACTGTTTTACAGTGGTTTCCCAGGGTGTGGTTTCAGAAAATAGCATTGGGCGATTTCCTTTCAGGCCCTGACAGTTGTACTATGCAGTGCTGCAGGGTCCTATCTTGTCCACAATGTTGTTTAACATCTATCTGAAGCCGGTGGGAGCAGTCATTAGGAGATTTCGGGTGATGTGTTGTGAGTACACCGACGATTCCAAGCTGAACATGTTTTAGTGATCCATTTTAAAAAGGAACCTCTATTGCTTTTCTGTTTTTGTAGTAGCCCACTCCCACCCATCACTAAAGTCTTCACGTTGGAGCTAACTGACCTGAACACTTTGGTAGAAAACGATAGATAAATATATAATTATTACAGGAGGCTTTGTAAAGCAAATATCAAGAACACCAAGTAAAGTGAATACAGCCGTATATAAGACATTATGATTTCTTGGATTTCAGTCCAGCTGTTGAAATCCTGGTTCACATAGAATCATAGAATCGTACAGTTGGAAGGGACCACGAAGGCCATTTAGTCCACCCCCTGCAATGCAGGAATCTTTTGCCCTGCGTGGGGCTCACACCCTGAGATTAAGAGTCTCATGCTCTACCAACTGAGCTATCCAGCATCCTGTACATGTTTGTTCATCTCTTGCATTTACTATTTGCTAACCTTATTTTGGTTTTTCTATATTCTAACTCTGTTATTAGAGAACTATCTACCAAATTGCTGAATTTTTCTTATGTTCAGTAACTTCAGCGTCCACATCCCATCATAATTATTTGTTCTTAGGCCGATATTTTCACAATGGGATTCCAATTGCCCCTAGGAAGACAATCTGTGAGTGCATTACATCATTTCCAGAGCACTGTACTGAAGCAAACAAAATGAAGGCAGACATATTTTTGGTAAGGACATTGGACATGTCCCCAGGTAAGGACATGTCCCCAGGAGCTTTTGTAGCCCCGTATTTAAAGTGCATGGAAAACATACTGCATTCAGCCAGTAGGGTTGTGGGAAAAGGCCAATGCCAAAGACTGAGCACCCCAAATGTAGGTTCAAGAACAAGCTATAAACAAGGGTCAGTAGCACAAGGTTGGGGACGCGGGTGGCGCTGTGGGTTAAACCACAGAGCCTAGGACTTGCCAATCAGAAGGTCGGCGGTTTGAATCCCCGCGACGGGGTGAGCTCCCGTTGCTCAGTCCCTGCTCCTACCAACCAAGCAGTTTGAAACCACGTCAAGTGCAAGTAGATAAATAGGTACCGCTCCGGCGGGAAGGTAAACGGTGTTTCCGTGCGCTGCTCTGGTTCGCCAGAAGCGGCTTAGTCATGCTGGCCACATGACCCGGAAGCTGTACGCCGGCTCCCTTGGCCAGTAAAGCGAGATGAGCGCTGCAACCCCAGAGTCGGCCATGACTGGACCTAATGGTCAGGGGTCCCTTTACCTTTACTAGCACAAGGTCAGTCAGGATAGGAACAAGAAGCTCTGGGGTGTACATACAGAAATAAGCAACTGTGTTGTTCCTGTAAGTGGGAGCTTCTATAGTTCGGGTACCCAGCTGCAACTGGTAGCCAGGCCTTCAGTGTTCTGTGCTCCTGAGGAAGTCCTGAAGAGCCTGTTTTTCTTGGCCTTAAGGTGTTCTTTCATTGACAGATGACTGCCTGTAACTTCAGCTTCGGACACTGGTGTTCCCTGGCACTGGGAGGTAGTTTGGCTTCCCCCTCTGATTCCCTGAGCAAAAGAACTGCCACATGAACTCTGTCTACAGGTCCCTTGGGGTCCTCTTCTACAGTTGGACCTACTGCTCCTTTTCCAGAGATGCTGGAGATGTCTGGCATAGCTCTGGAGTCAGGAGACCCATAAAGTCCTCAGGCTTTGTATCTCCAGGGCCTTCATCATAGGAGGAGCAATCCTTTCTCAAACCTGGATCAGGCATGACACAACAAGGAGGAATCAGCAAGGAAGTGCAAGGGGTGGGAAAACTGGTTATGAAGATGTCATGTCAACATCTTTTACTAGATTTAAAGGAACAATCTTTTGAGGAGATGCATGACTACTGTTCTTGTATGTTCCTTGTAATGTCTTCTCTGCCCTCAGATATGATACCTCATGGTTAATATATTGCACATAGCTGGGATTAATTTCCTACATACATTTAATTAAAAGTTTGTTTTTCTGATAACCTTATTTTTCTATTTTATTTTATTTTTGGTCATATTTCACCATTCTTTCGTTAATAATGTCTGAATGTAAATCTGAGTCCTTGGTTGATTTTAATGCACCTTGAAGAAACTCTTACACCATATCAGATTTTTTTTTCAAGGGTATAATACTTTCAAAGGGGACTGCTATAAATACTGCTTGGGTAAGAACTGGAAAAGATCGCATAGGATTTAAAGAACAGCATTTATAGGAAGGACACCAGTGACACTGAAAATTCAGCATGTTAAAGCACATCTTTCCAAATATGCCCCCCTCCCAGACCTCAAAGAAGATTTGAAAGACTTGTTCACTCATAATAATCTGCAGTATGCCAAAGTAAGTGATATGTGGTACCTGCTGGAGTGCAAGTGTCCTTAACTGTCTGATTAGGCGGTATATATTTGATGGATGGAGCTTAGCTGGGCATGACGTATCCAGATGAAATGTATCAAGCAAGCGTGCATGCTGGTGACAAATATGAGTGGGGAAATGTCTTTGAATGTGTCATGGTTGAAAGGACAAAGTTTTATTCATAACTGTGTATAAAACCATAAATGGAGTTTATGGTGAGAAAAATGTAACGCAGCAGCCATATATGAAATCATTTTACTTTAAATGCTGCATAATTTGTGGTGTTCCATGCTGTTTTGCACCATAGAACTTGTCTTTCCTATGTTTATTTCAGTATCTTCCATTATATTTTTACTGTGCCATGTCAACCAGTTGCAGAATAGTGCAACAGAATTTTCTGAACTTTTAAAATAAATAAGCATTCTAAGTGATTCAAAGAAGATAAAACCTATCCATTCTGAAGGAAATCAGCTCTGAGTGCTCACTGGAAGGACAGATCCTGAAGCTGAGTCTCCTATACTTTGGCCACCTCATGAGAAGAGAAGACTTCCTGGAAAAGACCCTGATGTTGGGAAAGATGGAGGGCTTAAGGAGAAGGGGATGACAGAGAATGAGATGGTTGGACAGCGTTCTCGAAGCTACCCAGCATGAGTTTGACCAAACTGCGGGAGGCAGTGGAAGACAGGAGTGCCTGGCGTGCTTTGGTCCATGGGGTTACGAAGAGTCGGACACGACTAAACGACTAAACAGCAGCAACAAGTGATACAAGTTTTAGTTAATCCAGTTATGCAGATTACCATCAACAGCAATCTTAACTTCAGCCTTCTGCTGGTGGGACTCATTGGTTTAATTGTGCCCATACAATCAAAAGTTTACTGGAAGGTCAAAATATTAATGTAACGTAATAAGAAAAATCACAAAATATTTCCATGGACCTGCATCCATGGCTAGCTGACCCATGAGGCAAGGTGAAGCGATCACCTCAGGTGGCAGGATCCGCAGGCACGGCAGATTCTGTCTCCCAGGAATGCATCACTCACTGCTCCCATGGCACTCTCCTTGGAGGATGGATCTGCCCTCCCCCAATGCAGCCTCTTCGGTGGTTTTCTCCCACCCTTTTGTCCAATGTACATCTTTGTTCCACTCTTGCTCCTGATGTAGATCTTCACTCACCTTTTCTTCCCTGGCGGAGGTGGGGTGAGTGCCATTTTGTGGTTTGCCTTGGGTGCCAAAACGTCTTGGGCTGGCCGTACCTGCATCATACCATTAAAACTAGCTAAAATGCTTTAAAGCAGTGCCAGTGCAATTTTAGTCAGCAGCACCATTACATCTTTAAGAGTCAGCAAGTTGGAATAAAGAGTTTCAAAAACCCATTTATAGATGTGTATCAATGTCCAAATACCAATTTTACTGCAAACATTGCCCCCGCCATTTGTAATAACTTCATTCCAGCCATACCTCTTAATGAAAGGTGTTTTTACATCCAAGTATCTCTTGTCTTAGATGTCCTCTTTTTACTCCTTGCTTTTTCTGAGTTCGAAGGACTCCCCCCTCCCCATAATTTTGTCTTGCTTGAAGAAGAAGAATAAATTAGTGTGCCAAAATTGGAATATTCTCAAAAGTGGGATCATGCAAATACAAGTTCATGGTATTACAAGTTATATAGCAAAACTATTTGTTTAAGTTTCAAATTAGTCAAAGAGCTCTGTTAAGGAAGGAAACAAGGTAGATTACCAAGCAAATGCCCTTGAAGCTATTGTTTCTTATTTCTCGACTTAATTCTGGATGTAATTGATTTAGGCTGGCAGTAGCTTGAAACTCCAATGGTCAAAGCTTGCACTCGCTACCTGTATACTACTTGGCCAGACTCAAGGTTCTTAGCAATTGGGGTCCAGAATACCTCAAGGACGGCTTGGCCATTGAGGACTTCATAAGAATCACTGTTAGTGGCGTACCATGGCTCATATCCAGCAGGAGCCAATTTTATGGAACTCCCTTCCAGGTGAGGTCAGACAGACCATCTCCCTATTAAACTTTAGACATCCACTGAATACTTTTATTCCAATGGGCATTTTAATTGAATTCTGGTTTTATAGTTTTAACTGATCATTATTTTCAGTTCCTTTCAGTTACATGCACACTTCTTAGAGACTGTTCTAACTAAGCAGTATATTGATGGTGGAAATGAGCAAAATGAAAATGAAAAAGCCTTACGACAGTGGTGCCATATTGGTCTCTGATCTTATACGCCCAGGAAGTATGCTCACGGATTTATCCAGTGCATTATTCTACCTGTTTCCCCATAGCATTTATATCAAGGAAATTGTCCTAAGTGTCAAACTATTTTTCAAGTGACTGAAAGGTTTCACGGGGACTTGTGTTGTTATTTATATGTATATGGAGAAAATTGCAATGTGTGAGTAATTTGAAAAATTTCAGCCGTTTTGAGCAGTAGTGATCTAGAAATTGAATGGGTTGAAAATACAATATTGCAGCGCTCTGCTGCATATATAATATATGTGCAGCATATGCTGAAGTCTTTTTCAAAACATTTACATTAAACCTGTCAGGTATTTATGAATAGCAAAAATTAATTTCCCCACTTCTGTCATCAGTTAGAGAAATGGATTTCAGCCCTGATGACTGTCACTGTTTCCTGCATACCAGCACAGCTCACTTCAGTGTCATAGAATTACACCAGGTGGCCTGCTAAGAGTCAGCTTAATGTGATTTCAAATGATAGGGTTGGGGATGTGAGGGAAATTAAAATAGTATCATACTTATGATTTAAAAGCAAGTTAATTACAAGGGCTTGTTAATAAACAAAGACAATTTCAGGCTGTATTATCTGTTGTATAGTATATCAATAATGAATATGATATGGAAATTCCCCCACCTACCCCCCAATTTAAAGCCATATGCCTATAGCTCAGAAATATTGAATTAAATTATTGACAGGCATTCCTGTATAAATACTTTTTGTGTTCCAAAAGAGTTGTTAATTTTTTTAAAAAAGCTTTTAAATTGTTTAACTGACAGATTAGAGCAGTTATAAGAAAATGTCAGTGATTTTCCTCATGCAAATTGAAAACCTTTGGCTATAATAAAATAAATATGAATAAATAGATGGAAAACATTTGGATCCAGCCAGTGCTTTTTTTCAGGTTGCTCCTCCCACACATAACTATAACTCATTTCAGCCTAATCTAACATTCTGTTCTGATGCTGGAGCTGGATGCTTGTTTTTACTAGATTATTGATAACTTTCAGGTTGCTATCAGTTACAATCATTTAATTTGTTGCTGCTCAGGATCCTCGCGTACTCTAGCAAGAGAGATTTGTGTGCTCAGGTAATGCAGATGTGCATTCTGATGGCATTTTGATGCTCATTGATCTTGAAAGATTTAGCTGATGAGAATGAGATTATACATTCTCATTTGAGGCGTCTAGTGTAGTTGCATCCAACAAAATCTAACGCAAGGTAGGTGTGCGTGGCACCATATGGAAAACAGATTTGCATGTTAAAGAAGATGCTGTGCTTGGATCTTCCAGTGAAAAGCATGCTTCTTATGCAATCATACTTGTTTCTATAGCAGCATCCGTTCTCCTGTGCACAGTCCACTGCTCATCAGTCATCTCATCTCACACGGAAGCAGAGGGAGAAATTAGGTTAGGAAAGGGCGGTCCAACCTCTCAGACCAAGTGGGCTGCAAGAGTACTTCAACACATAACCCGGGGGCCACATGCTGAATTAAATTTCCCCATTATTTAATATACACAATTAATATAGTTAATTAAATATATATAATTAAATGCACAACTACAGTGGTACTTCAGGTTAAGTACTTAATTCGTTCCGGAGGTCCGTACTTAACCTGAAACTGTTCGTAACCTGAAGCACCACTTTAGCTAATGGGGCCTCCTGCTGCCGCTGTGCCGCCAGAGCACGATTTCTGTTCTCATCCTGAAGCAAAGTTCTTAACCTGAAGCACTATTTCTGGGTTAGCGGAGTCTGTAACCTGAAGCGTCTGTAACCTGAAGCGTATATAACCTGAGGTACCACTGTAATAGATTTAATATATTTATTTATTAAACAGATCAGAGTTGTTCTCTTTTTTTAAAGAAAAAGTGACCCCGAAGATCCAAAAACAAGAGGGCCACTGGGTGTGTGAGGGGACTTGCGGGATGCAGGCAGGACTCTGGGCAGGAAAGAGAGGGGAGAGAATAATAGACTCGTAGAGTTGGAAGGGACCCTGAGAATCATGTAACCCGACCCCCTGCAATGCAGGAATATGCCGTTGTCTGTTATGGGGATTGAACCTGCAACTTTTGTGTTATCAGCACCACATTCTAACCAACTGAGCTATCCAGGAAGAAGCGGCAAGGGAGTTCTTATCGGCTCTAGGTGGAACTGCGGGCAGGGCGCTTAGAGAGGAAAAGAGCATGCAAACAAGCAACCTGCTGCCTGTGCAGCTGCTGGGCAAAGTCCTGCTCTGCTTTTTTCACTTTTTTCTCCTTTCACCCCTTCTCTCCTCCTTTGCCACTCCCGCTTCCAGCACTGCCACCACCACCAAAATATGCAAGACCCACCCAAGCCCCTGTCCTCAATCTCTCTAGGCCAAGTCAGGGTTCCTCTCCAAATGCCCACCCCTACTCCTACATCTCCTACTTAGTGATGTACGGAAGTGAGAGCTGGACCATAAAGAAGGCTGATCGCCGAAGAACTGATGCTTTTGAATTATGGTGCTGGAGGAGACTCTTGAGAGTCCCATGGACTGCAAGAAGATCAAACCTATCCATTCTGAAGGAAATCAGCCCTGAGTGCTCAGGACAGATCTTGAAGTTGAGGCTCCAATACTTTGGCCGCCTCATGAGAAGAGAAGACTCCCTGGAAAAGACCCTGATGCTGGGAAAGATTGAGGGCTTAAGGAGAAGGGGATGACAGAGGATGAGATGGTTGGACAGTGTTCTTGAAGCTACCAGCATGAGTTTGACCAAACTGCGGGAGGCAGTGGGAGACAGGAGTACCTGGCATGCTCTGGTCCATGGGGTCACGAAGAGTCGGACACAACTAAACAACTAAACAACAACAACAACTCCTACAAGGAAGACATTGCTGGTTTGACTGGAGAAACTGCCTCTCACTCCTTTCTTTTCTTCCTCCTTCACCCCTCTTTCTCTCTTCCTACCCCTGAGGAGGATTCTCAGCTGTAGCTCGGGCAGGTGGTCAGTGGTGTTTGAGACCACAGGGCAAACCAGGGCAAGGCTTTCATGTTGTCATTTCCAGCTTTGCTTTCAGCTTTGGTACTTAGCAGGGGACCCCAAAAAAGCCTTGAGGGCTGCATGTGGCCCATGTACAGCTTGTTGGACCACTCTAGATTAGAATATTGATTTTTATGCTCATGACGTACCACCAGTGGTGGGAGACAGGATCATATCATGTGCTCTGAGGCCACCATAGAGTGACTAAGAAATCAAGCTATAAGGTGTAGTTCTTATTTACTTGAAATGTAAGAAACACATACAATTTTCTTGTTCCAATAGGCTTGTAGGAACTGACTGCTTTTTATGAACGGGCTGGCGGCATGCTGGTTTTTATTGTAATTATCTGTATGGATTTAAATAGATACATATACATATATATTGTTATATATTGTGTAACTTCTATGTTTAATTGTTGGAGGGGGTAAAGGCATGGTGTAACTAAATATATAGCAATAATAATAACTTTTATCAGTTCACTGAGAGGTCAGTCCAGTTCCTCCCATAAATGTCTCCATAGGTGTGCTGCTCTGTCTACAGGAGGGCTGCTGACAGAGGAGAGAAAGTTTTTTAACAACAGCAAAAAATTAATACTGAGGGGTTTTTATTACCACTTTCAACAGGTCATTGAGAAGAGTTTTAACAGTTCATTGAAAATAGTTTTGTTGAGCCCTGTTTTTGAACTTTGGTCATAGTTCATTAATTTTCCAAAGTAACTAAACTAAACGAGTTGAAGTCTTGCTGCTGCTTTTATGTCAAAATTTGACCCCATGAAACTTAACTTGCCACATTTTTTCACACCACTGAAGTATATGATTTTTTTAAAAGGCTTGAATGCACTTTTCCCCATGTCTTAAAGAACATGGCAATATCCACATAAGAGGCAAGCGCATGAACCAATGACAAAAAAAATACACTACATTAAAATATCAAAAACTAAGAGAACCATAAATTTAATCTCAAAACCTTCTGTCAACATGAAAGTTGTTTCTTTTAATATATGATGCTCATAAAATTAATAATACAATTTGTGAACCTCTGATTGAGAGGCTATGTAATGCAACTACGGCTTAAAACATATAGAAACATCAAAACAGTTCTTTCGCTTGTTAAAACTGTAAGGTTTTCATCATGCACCTGAAAGTGAATAGTGAGAAAGCTTGATGAAAGGAGTTTCCATGGATGGCTGTCCCTACTGCAAAAACTGTTATTTGTAACTTTCAAGTCCTGCTTGACGTGTTGCTCAGAACAGGGTCTCCTAAGATATGTCTATGGAGTCTTTGGAGAGTAGATTCTTCTTGAGGTAGCTTGTGCCTAGGCTATTTAAAATTGGCAATTGATACCTGATGAGCTTCTAACTCTTGAGCTTATTCCAGATAATTGTTGACTTCCTGCATTTTGAACCACCCACACTTTCTGGGTTCTCTTTGCAGGCAGCCTCACCTGCAGTGCACTGGAATAATCAAAGCATGAGATCACCAGTGCATCTATGGCATTGGCCAAGTCATCCTTTCCTTAGAGAAAAAGGATGCTGGCAGTGAACCAGCCAAAGCTGGTAAAGACAGTCCTTGCCACAGATGTCACCTAGGCAATAACATGCAAAGGTTCACCCTGCAGAGTCCCCAGACTATGTAATGCAACAAGGTTTGTTCAATTATCTGTATTCTATCAATACATTCTTGATTAAATTATCTTTCCATTGATATATAGTTTTATGGTATTACTCCAAAAAAAAGTGGTGTTATGAGCCATCATTGCCAAAACAAGATGACACCTGATTGGTGCTCTAAACACTCCTTTTTCTGGTTATTTGGCAATAACTTTTGATAGAATACAGATAATTGAACAAACTTTGTTGCATTACATTCTTTATTAAATTGTCTTTCCATTGATATATAATTTTATGGTATTACTCCAAAAAAGTGGTGTTATGAGCCACCAAACCTATCTCCAAAAGGTTTCCACAGTTTTAGCCACTAGTGTAGTTCTCCTTCTTGAATGGATTGAGTTTGTTGATTCACCCAAATCTAGTCATTTATTTTATGCATTTCTGTAGTGCCCTTCAGGTATTTTATTTTATTTATTACATTTGTATCACCTCTTTCCTCCAAGGAGCTCAATGTTGACTTCCTGCAACATTGTGTAGTGTACTTGGTCCAAGTGTACTTGGTCCCCCCCCCTTTCATTTTATCCACACAACATCTTGGGGAAAATACTGTATTTTGAAAGGCAGCTAACAAATTTATTAAATAAAATACAAAAATATTTTACTCTTGTCTCACCATTGTAGCAAGAAATAGGATTGGCTCTGGCCTGCAGGAGAGATTGTTTAAGTCACCTGTTCAGTTTAATTCTCTCTCCATAAATTATGGGTGGACCACATTTTTTCTGTTGAGGACCACATCCCTCTCCCTCTTCCCCCCTCTTTGCTACCCCCCTTTCATGTTTTTTCTTCACACTGACATGCAGATAAACTGCGTTGCCCTAGGGCCAAAGATTGCCAAGATCTGCCAAAGGTGATCTGGGACCTTGATGGGGAAGCCTTGCAGTCTTGACTGGAAACACTATGGTTTTGGGAAACCAGCAGAGCCCATCGACTTCCAAGGGTGCAGCATTTTAATAGGCCTCTCACCACTGCAGAGAACTGAAGGCAATGGCATTCCATCATCACCCATAGCTGTTCTTGAGCAAGAGAATTATTATAGTATAGATTATCTCTTCTGTTGCCCAGAGCATATCCTGCTTCATTCTGAGCAACTCTCAGAAGAATCTGAATGATAGGTACCTACGTTCAATAAAAGTGATCATCTTGATCAAACATTTAGCGAAGGAGATGGGATGTTTGAAAATGACAGCAACTTCATCTACTAGGATAATGTATTTATACAGTTGGACTTATTTCCCACTTTTGTTAGACATTCTGGTAAAAATCACAGCAATCATTATCCACTGATAACACTTCTTTCAGCTTGGGTTACAAAATAGGATGAGAGAAGGAATATAATCTTTTAATTTGGGTACAACTGAATAACCTATAGCAACTCTTCATTTTCTCTTATCAACCCATTTACAGTTTTCCAAGGCAATCTGCTCAGAGTGTATGAGATGGCAACTCAGTGCTAATTTTATATTTTAGCTGAAGGCAAAGTTCTAAGGCTGTAGTTGTTAAGCATGCATACCAAAAAGTTTTACAGCTGGGGATGAATGGGCCATGTTTTTTCATAAATATGTCTAAGACTGGGTTGGAAAAGTAATATTGTCGTGAATGCACTTTTTGATAGACTATATTAACTCTGAGGCTGTTCTTGCACCTTCATGCAAACACAGAAAAACTCATAAGATGGGAGATAACAATGGCAAACTAAAATCTTGATGTGGAAATACGTTTTCAGAAGAAAATAATCTAAATATTAAGCTGCACAAAATGAATCTAAGTAACAGTATAAATAGGTCATGTTTCCCCCCCTCCCCCCTGAATATATAGCATCATTAGATCTGCAACTAAAATATTGATTGTTAGCATCAGCTGATGTGACCTGAGCAGCAATAATAATAATTTTAAGTCCCCTGGAATCAGATATTGTGACAGTTCTTGTATCTAAGCTAGATACATGGTTTTAGACAATTGGGTGTTCAGTGTCTGCCATTTAACCCTGAAAAGATAGTTTGTAAGCCCCACAGCTGCAGTAGTCCTTGTAATTGGACTTCCTAGCCTTTAAAATTATTTACGATGGTCAACACTTTTGTGTGATGCTTCTCTTAAGTCAAGCTAGCCTCAGCCTCATTCTGCCACGACCATTTCCATCAGCACAACTACTTGATCTGTTTTCACGTTTTATGAAATCGATAAATCTTATCCCTAAAGAGTCCAGCAGGCCTTTGATTTCAGACCTGACATTTGCTAATGCTATTGCTGATGACCTGCCACTACAGATCTTCAGAACTGCAGTCTGTGTTTGACAACACTCATAATATGAATCAATATTCAGCATTCAGCGAGTGAGTTAGGGAGTCATTTTATTGCTCCAAAAGGCTGCATTGCCCCTGGGCAGCTGTCAGAAATGGGTAGTTATTAATAGTCTTCTCTTTTCACTTAGCATAGTCAGTAGGGGTCAGACACGAAACGATTTAATCAGTTTATGATATCCGTGAAAAAGAACACTTAAAATGTAATCAGAAAATTTAGGAATAAATGTCCCTAGGCTGCTGTAATTATTTCTTCTATCCACCTCCCAAGATTGCTATAGTGCACTTGTAGAGGGCCAAACATTTAAAAGTGTGTTTAACAGACTTAACACTGATCTGTATTTATTTAATGGAAACCTTATTCTGTCATGTTTTGATCAGGTTCACTTTTTTTAGGTCTTGCCCCCAGCCAAGGGCATTACTCTTTATGTGTGAGTTGAAAAAAGCTGAAGAAGGTGCTTATATCTCAAGTAAGGCATTACTATATTTTGTTTGGAATCTGTATCACATTTTGATTGTTCCCAAAGTTCTAGAACTGCTGCAGAAACTGTGCGCTTAAATCTAGCCCTGGGCATCTTTCTCCTATGTGACTGCGTTTTACAGAGAAGATCACTGTAGGTGTCGCTGACCCTGACAGTGTTACAAGAGTTATATTTTCACATGGGTGGATAAACTGTTCTTGAACATTTTTTCAATGTGTCAAGTAGAAGAGAGACTCAAAAATCAGGCATTCAGTTTCTTTAGATCCACATTTTCTACTCTGCATGGGCATTGTAGATTATGAGCGGAAAATACCATTTCCTAGCCTTGAAAGAAATTTGCAATGACTTTCCAGGGCACTTGTGAATATTGATATATTTATACAGTGTTTATACAGTATTTGGAAGTATATTTAAATCCATTTGTTGGTATTTACAGTTGTATCTAACTTTTTGGTATTTATGTGATAACACTTTATGGTATTTATATACAATAATAAAGATTTATCTTAAAAACAACAAGTAATAGGTATTGTGATTCCTTTTATCTCTATCCTAACAAAACCTGATCAGTATGAAGTATACGTAATCATTCATTGTTTATCTTGTCCTACCATATCTGTCTTATTTTGTGCAACAGCTAGTGCTGCCAGCCAAAATATTTCTGTATCAGAAACCCCTTTGGGGTAGGGGGAGAAATCCCCCATGGACACACAGTGTCTGAATACTTTAGACATATGCTGTAATTTTGAACTGCCATACTGAAGTCTTTGTTGAAAAGTCTGTAACATCTTCAGTAAGTGGCAGACACTATATTCAAGAGCCTGTAATTGACCAGTACAGCAGTTGACATCTGACATTCAGCTGACTGAATGACCCAGAAGGTTATGTGGTTTAGTAACATAAAATCCCCACTTCAGCCTTTCTCCGGCAACTTAGAATGACTGTGACAAGGGGCTAAACTACTCTCAACTGACTTCTTAAAAAAAGATCCTGAAATCCAACCCTCTGGAAAATTTAGTCTACACAGAACTACCCGTCACAGATACATCCTCAGTATGGAAGCCTGATTATGTTTTCTGAAGCTTATAAATACATCAGTCAAAATTCTGTTCTGTGATGAAAATTCATGACCCAGGTTGAATTGCAAGGCAGGAAATCGGTTTCGTTTTAATTTCATCTCTTTCTGAAATGATACCTAGTTTAATGTCTGCATGTCAATTGTTGCACAGTCATAAACATTGAGTTGTTTCTGATATTTATCTATTTGTTTAAATATTTATGCCCTGCCTTTCTGTCCTCAGTGCTTCTCTCAAGGCTGCTAACAATCATTATAAAGCATACATATCAAAAGTAAAGCAGCATGAAATCATAACAAAAACGATATCAAAAACAGCAGCAATATGAACTCAGCAGATGCAAATACAGAAACGGGGGAGGGGGACCCTAGTACCCATTTGAATTATTTCAGAGAGTGCCTGTTCAAATGCATTTCTAAACTGCATTATTGTGGCATGTTGTTGGAAGGGGAACAGAATCTCCAGGAGCAACCCACTGAGAGGGTTAGGGTGTGTGCACCCCATGCGTGTGCCTGTTCCACACATCTAAAGCAGCTGGAGGAGGAGGAGGAGACGATAGAAGGTGAAGAAAGCTGTGAGTGGAGGGAGCCCCTTTTCCCATCGAATAATAATAATAATAATAATAATAATAATAATAATAATAATAATTTATTTATACATGCATGCATGCATACATACATACCCTGCCCATCTGGCTGGGTTTCCCCAGCCACTCTGGGTGTCTCCCAACAGAATATTAAACAGAATAAAACATCAAACATTAAAAACTTCCCTAAACAGGGATGCCTTCAGATGTCTTCTAAAAGTCAAATAGTTGTTTATTTGCTTGACATCCGATGAGAGGATGTTCCACAGGGAAGGTGCCACCACTGAGAAGGCCCTCTGCCTGGTTCCCTGTAACTTCGCTTCTTGCAATGAGGGAACCACCAGAAGGCCCTCGGCGCTGGATCTCAGTGTCCAGGCTGGACGATGGGGGTGGAGATGCTCCTTCAGGTATACTGGGTCGAGGCTGTTTAGGGCTTTCAAGGTCAGCACCAACACTTTGAATTGTTCTCGGAAATGTACTGGGAGCCAATGTAGGTCTTTCAAGACTGGTGTTATGTGGTCTCAGCGGCCGCTCCCAGTCACCAGTCTAGCTGCCGCATTCTGGATTAGTTGCAGTTTCTGGATCACCTTTAAACATAGCACCATGTAGAGTGCATTGCAGTAGTCCAAGCGGGAGATAACCAGAGCATGCACCACTCTGGCGAGACAGTCCACGGGCAGGTAGGGTCTCAGCCTGCCTACCAGATGGAGCTGGTCGACAGCTGCCCTGGACGCAGAATTGACCTGCGCCTCCATGGACAGCTGTGAGTCCAAAATGTTTGGAAAACACTGTCATGATCCTGTTGGAATTCTGCCTCCAACATTTTACTCTAAGTTATTTGATCTAACTTAAATTAGATGAAGGCAGCATCTTCATCTTAGCCTGGGTGGCATTCATTCATTCATTTATACATACATACATAAATTTCATTTATGAATTGCTTCCCACGGAGCTTTCTGAAGTGGTTTAAAAATAAAAACATATTAAAGATTTCAAGTCCAAGACAGATGCAGACTGGAATAAAAATCTTCACTTTAAATGGCTTGCTAGAAAAGGAAGGAAGGTGTCAAAATGAAAATTGAAAGATCACCTGTCTGACATGCAATGGAAGGACATTCCAAAGGGCAGGTGCTACCAAGTTAAAGGATGGAATACACCTCATATTCTGATAGTATCTTAAAGAAACCATCGCCTACAGAGTGCAGTGATTGCCTGGGTACAGGATGACCCAGTGTCAACCCTCTGGGGACTGCATGTCAAAGTGGGTGTGGCCAAAGTGTAGAAGAGAGTGTGACTTTTAAAAAATATGAAAAAAGCTTTTGGCATTGCTGAATTGCAGCAGATCACCTATGTGAGTATTGAGGGGGGGAAATGGCTGCTAAATTAATAAAATGGACCAATGGGGGAGGGGACTTGAAAAGCCACAAAAAAGGCTTTTGGTGACACAGCCGGGGATTTATGACAGTGGTCAGTATTTTTTTAAAATAAAAATAAAAATCAGTATTGAAAAAATCAGTATAGAGGCTACCATTTTTGTTTTTTGGTTTTAAACATCTTTGCATCAACAGTGTGGGGCCCATACTAATTCCCCGCCCCATAAATGTTTTTTTTGAGGGGTCAGCTGTGGCCTTTGGAATGTGGGCCATGGATTAGACACCCCTAATGCAGAGGACATTGCACCAGTCTAATATTGACGTATCCAAGACATGTGTGTTGTATGTATGACTGTGGCAACATCTGCCTTCTCCCAGAAAGGAAAAAACCAGACCGCCAGCCTGTGCAAAATAATCTTTGGTGTCTGCTGCCATTCAGAAACAATTCTATAGGATTTGTAGAATTAAGCAATAAAAGTCAACTTGTTCTGTTACTTTTGCTATCTATTGGGGGGGGGAGGTTTTGCTTGAATAAAATGACAAGTTGAACAAGTTGGTAGCGATGTCTGACCTTTTGGGTTGAGGGTTTGACTAGGTGAAGTTGGGATTTCTTCCAGTCCTTCAATATACCATATTTTTTGCTCCATAAGATGCACTTTTTTCTTCCTAAAAAGTAAAGGGAAATGTCTGTGCGTCTTATGGAACGAATGTGTGGTCCCTGGAGCCGAATTGCCCAGGGGCAAAAAGAAGATCATGCTTTTTTTTTGAAAGAGGGAAGTGGGTGTTGAAACAAAGCCGCTGATCGGCAAGCAATCAGGAGTGAGATAAGGGACGCTAGAGATAAAGGAGGCTGCTTGGGAGGGGGGAGGTAAAGACAGCAAACTTGCAAAGGGGGAAACAGGAAGACTAAAGCAATAAGGAGAGAAATTAGAAGAAAAGGAGGAGCAAAAAACTGCTCCAGCTAAGGAAAAGACAGTAAGGCAAACAAGAGGGAAGGGAGTGTTGAAAGGAAACAGCTGATCGGTGGGATCGGAAGAGAGATAAGGGACACTAGCGGAGGCTGCCTGGGAGGGGGGAGGTAAAAGCCCATGAATCCTCAGGATTTTTGCATTGGGTCACTCCAAATTCACCATCAGATCACATGTCTGTGGCCACAGCATGAACCACAAAAATCATACGTCCACTGTTTCGTTCAGAATATTTTTTTTCTTGTTTTCCTCCTCTAAAAACTTGTTGTTGTTGTTTAGTCGTTTAGTCGTGTCCGACTCTTCGTGACCCCATGGACCAGAGCACGCCAGGCACTTCTGTCTTCCACTGCCTCCCGCAGTTTAGTCAGACTCATGTTTGTAGCTTCGAAGACACTATCCAACCATCTCGTCCTCTGTCGTCCCCTTCTCCTTGTGCCCTCCATCTTTCCCAACATCAGGGTCTTTTCCAAGGAGTCTTCTCTTCTCATGAGGTGGCCAAAGTATTGGAGCCTCAGCTTCACGATCTGTCCTTCCAGTGAGCACTCAGGGCTCCTTTCCTTAAGAATGGATAGGTTTGATCTTCTTGCAGTCCATGGGACTCTCAAGAGTCTCCTCCAGCACCATAATTCAAAAGCATCAATTCTTCGACGATCAGCCTTCTTTATGGTCCAGCTCTCACTTCCATACATCACTACTGGGAAAACCATAGCTTTTACTATACGGACCTTTGTTGGCAAGGTGATGTCTCTACTTTTTAAGATGCTGTCTAGGTTGGTCATTGCTTTCCTCCCAAGAAGCAGGCGTCTCTTGATTTCGTGGCTGCTGTCACCATCTGCAGTGATCATGGAACCCAAGAAAGTAAAATCTCTCACTGCCTCCATTTCTTCTCCTTCTATTTGCCAGGAGGTGATGGGACCAGTGGCCATGATCTTCGTTTTTTTGATGTTGAGCTTCAGACCATATTTTGCGCTCTCCTCTTTTACCCTCAATAAAAGGTTCTTTAATTCCTCCTCACTTTCTGCCATCAAGGTTGTGTCATCTGCATATCTGAGGTTGTTGATATTTCTTCCAGCAATCTTAATTCCGGCTAGGGATTCATCCAGCCCAGCCTTTCGCATGATGAATTCTGCATATAAGTTAAATAACCAGGGAGACAATATACAGCCTTGTCGTACTCCTTTCCCAATTTTGAACCAATCAGTTGTTCCATATCCAGTTCTAACTGTAGCTTCTTGTCCCACATAGAGATTTCTCAGGAGACAGATGAGGTGATCAGGCACTCCCATTTCTTTAAGAACTTGCCATAGTTTGCTGTGGTCAACACAGTCAAAGGCTTTTGCATAGTCAATGAAGCAGAAGTAGATGTCTTTCTGGAACTCTCTGGCTTTCTCCATAATCCAGCGCATGTTTGCAATTTGGTCTCTGGTTCCTCTGCCTCTTCTAAATCCAGCTTGCACCTCTAAAAACTAGGTGCACCTTATGGTCAGGTGCGTCTTATGGAGCGAAAAATACGGTTCATTATTCTAAGGAGACATTTCAATATATATTTTGTGTGATACATGTCTGAAAGTATTATAACTTTTGTGTATGGAAGAAATAAAGCCACAACATATTTTGGTGCACTTTGATTTAAAGACAACAACAAAAAATGGCACCACTCTCTTACGAGGCAGTGGAACCCAAGGTCGTTGAGACTGAGATGAAATGCTTACCTTGAGCTGCTGACAATCAGGTAACAGAATATATATTTGATGGCAGCTTCCTGAGTAGGGGAGTGGATTGTGATTTAAAGGAACCCATAACAGATTATTTTGAATTTAGTGCTGGGAGAGAGACCTCCTTTATCTTACTCCACATTTGTATGAAAAGCACAGGAGTGAACAGAGCTGGTTCAAATGTGCATTTTCCACAAGACGGTGCATTAAAATACCTGTTAGAATAACCCTGACAGGCATGAAAGGAAAAGTAGGTCTCGTCGCTGAAGATTATCATTGTAGTATTGTTGACAGACAGTCACAGAGAACACTGCCCTGCGGTGCTCACTTTCTGTTCCTCAAGTGCATTTTCGCTCCCGTCATTAGTATGTACCCCATGTATATTGCTGTCCCTGTGCAGACACAGAGAGGTATCTATTTTCATGTTCTACAGTAATTTATGGTTTGTGAGCTAATATACCTACAGATGGTTTCTAAATGTTTAGTTCCCTAGAGCGAACGCCTTAAAGGTGAACTTCTAGTACATTCAGTGGTACTAAAATGCTGCAGTTTTGCCTTGGTCACACTCCGTGCCACAAACTGTGTCTATATGACAGCTTGTCTGGAATAGAGGACATGTTAAGAGGAAGGTGGGAGAGGTGACTATGCTGGCTATCTCTAATTCGTGCCTGGCACAACAGAGGTCTACTCACATTCAGGGGTATTGGTGACTGACTGGTAGTTGTTGCGTACCATTGGGTTCAGGCTGGGCTTTTGAAGGAATGGCCACATTGCCACCTCTCCTTAGGTGAGTTGTAGTCCAAAACGTCTGGAGGGCACCAAGTTGGGGGAGCCTAGTTTATTGGAATTAGAAACCTAGGATTGGTGAAGATAGACAGGGACTGGAAGATGTTTAAAGGATACTTGCAAAACCATATTGAAAAATCAGAACTCCTATTAGAATAAACAAGTTCCATTTTAAATACTGAAATACTAAATAAGAAGGATAACAATGTGTAATAGAAAAAGAAGCATGAAATTAGGTTAAAGGTGTGTGAAAGAAAGTAATAGAAGTGGAAAGAAATTGCAATTGAGTAGATTGGAAGTCTAACACAAAGGTGGGTTGAGGGGTGGTGGATGGTGATGGGAAAAGGAATTATCTGTGGGATTGAGTGTAGGTATGTTTGAACATTTTTAAGGATTGTATGAAATGTATGTTTGTATGCTTGTATATTCGCTATATGTGTGTATTAATGCTGAATTATTTTAATAATAAAAACTTTTCAAAAAAAGAGAAACCTAGGATTGGAAACCATGGCTTGTTTGAATAGCCGTCGTTGTTGGACATAGTGGCAAACTATGGTTAGTTTAAACCTGGAAGCAGATCTCTTCTTCTTACATGCATCAGAGGAGGAGACTGGAGCAGGGAGTATTTGAACCTGAGGTTTAAGCAAGCATTCTTATTTATTAAATTTGTATACCGCCCTATACCCGCAGATATCTTCACATAATGCTTGGCTATAATTAAGCATTGCATCTGAACTCACATCATGTATCAATTTCCAAACTTCATCGTCGTCCTACAAGCCACTGTTTCTGTTTATTAGTTGCTTTCTCACAAAAGTGACCCAAAGAGACTTACAAACACAATACAGTGGTACCTCGGGTTCAGAACTTAATTCGTTCTGGAGGTCCGTTCTTAACCTGAAACTATTCTTAACCTGAGGTTCCACTTTAGCTAATGGGGCCTCCCGCTGCTGCTACGCCGCCGCCACATGACTTCTGTTCTCATCCTGAAGCAAAGTTCTTAACCCGAGGTACTATTTCTGGGTTAGTGAAGTCTGTAACTTGAAGCATCTGTAACCTGAGGTACCACAGTAAACACTTAAAGCCAGTTACAAAAAACCCCACAACCAATAAAAACATAAAAACACATCTATACAAATAACAGCCAAGTTTTATGTTCCTGGCCCTACTAAAAGAATTCACAAGTACAACAAACCCTTCAAATTAAGGGCCAAAACCCCATATTAAAAAATTATCCTGACACTTAATAATAGATAAAGATTCTGTAAGGTGAGCCTCCCTGGAGAGAGCATTCAACAGGTGGGGAGCCAACACTGAAAATGCCAGTTCGGTTCATATGGGGAGAGGCTGTCTATCAGTTATTGGGAACCTGAAACACATAAGGCTAGATAGTTCAAAACCAGCCCTTTGATTTGAGCCCTAACAGAGCTCATTATACAGGGTGACCAAGGCAGTTCCTGTGCCAAAACAGGACCTAAACCCCCAACTAAAATGGATCTAGAAAACCTTCTTCATCCAAGGGAGCCTAGACTAGGCACACAACCCCTCTGGCCTTAAAGAAACAGAGAAAGTCCATCCAGTGGATTCTTTGCAACATGAATTTTTCTGTTGTTAGTAAACTATTGTATTTTATTTTTTAGATTATGGAGGAGTAGCTATACTTGCTAAGTTTAGGTTTCATATTTTCCTATGAATTGGGTTTTTAAACCTTTTAAGAGTTACCATTTGGTACAGGAAGAACTCATTTGTTTACCAAGATTATTTCAGATGGATTTCACTGTAAATTGAGCTATGGTTAATTTTATTTTTACTGGGTTACTCTTCAATCATTTATTTAGTGGAAGTCACCAAAAATGTATTTAGATACAAATATCCTTCTTATAAATGATTCTGCTCCAATAAAATGAAACCAACTCAATGAACACCTGATATAAAAAAATAATCATGTTACACTAGAAAAAAGTACTCAGTATACTTTTTTCTATTAAAAAAAATCAAAATCAAAATTGTTATACGCCAAGAAATGAATCATCTTGTTAAAAGGATTAAATCTTTGTTCTCCAAATGAAAAGATACACTGTTTTGCAGTAAATGTAAATGCAAATAAATCTTGTTTTGATTAATTTATCACAAAATACAATGAATTCCCACCTGCCTTTTCACTAATGAGGCTTTTATGGAATATATTTGCTGACTTCTTTCAAATAACTCACATACAAGGTTTGTTTGGATGTACAGTGGTACCTCGGGTTAAGTACTTAATTCGTTCCGGAGGTCCATACTTAACCTGAAACTGTTCTTAACCTGAAGCACCACTTTAGCTAATGGTGCCTTCTGTTGCTGCCACACCGCCGGAGCACAATTTCTGTTCTCATCCTGAAGCAAAGTTCTTAACCTGAGGCACTATTTCTGGGTTAGCGGAGTCTGTAGCCTGAAGCATATGTAACCTGAAGCGTATGTAACCTGAGGTACCACTGTATTCCTTGATTTAAAGACCTGAAAGCACACAAGGCCATTTTACTGAAGTTAAACAGGTTTAGGTCTGATCTGGATGAGTGACCACCTTGGAACCACAAATACGTCGCCTTAGGTTCCGTGATGAAAGAAAGGTGAAATATGAATGTAAGCAAATAAAACTTCAACATGCATACAATCTAAATTTGGATTAACATGCACCAGTTCCATTAAGAAGATCTATACCACTGAGAAGATACATGTTACTTGATGGATTGAGAACCGCAACAATAAATCAGATGTCTATTTGAATGCACACCCAGATGAGAATGCAATCTCTCTCTGATGAAGTGCTTTCAATGTGATTCAGATTTTTTCCAGTGTGTATCCAGATTCTCATGAAACTAGTCACATATTAATACCTTGTTTACATGTGACTAGACACGAATCGGGGCCACAGTGGTTTAACCATGTGACTGACTGTTCTTCAAATAAAAACTGCTCTAACCTAGTAGTGAATATTAGTTTAAATTAGATATTTATACCACACTTTTCTAAAAATAATACTGGAAATGGTTTACAGTACAAAACAAAAATATACTAAAATAATATAAAATACAAAATGTAATGTAAGATACTAAAATAACATCAGTAAAATAAAATATTAAGAAATAGCATTTTCCAGTTGTTGTTCCATCAGTTATGGTGTGCAGTTATCCAAATATAAAAGAGACAAACAGATTTCCAATCACACAATGGGACTTCCCTTTCTTCTTCTTTGGTCAATAAAGTATAAAATAAAAGTTGGTCAATAAAGTATATAAATAAATAAAAAGATGGGTGTTTTTTTTTTAAAAAACCTAGGTTAATCAAACATTCATGTTTATCCACCTGACTTTTTCTGACTTTGTCCCAGTGGTAAAATGCAGGTCATAACAACTGAAGCAAGTCTTCAGGACTGCAGTGATGATAGTACTATTATATGCATGCTCTCATGTTCAGGATAATTTAACCCTTTAAAATGTGTTTAGTGTTACCGTTCATGTGACTTCGCGTTACCGAGAATGCACAATTCTATTATAAAGTAGGTTCGTGTATATTGTACATCATCATTTAGTTATGACACTATCACAGCGCTCTTTTTCTTTCCTTACTCAACTTTATCAGCATCAGTACGAAGGTGATGGAAATGTATTGTACCATCAGTTGCCTGGGACTAAAACTGGTACCATAGACTCAGAGGTGGTAATTGTTGGCTCTGTCAGTGAGAAGCCGGGTTTTATTTAAGAGAGTGGAGGGGGAGCTAAATTGGGCCTGATAGCCACGAGACAGAGGAGCATTCTGTCCTGCTCTTCCAACTGGAGGTAAGTCACATTGATGACAATAGCTATTAAGGAAGAATTGAAACTCCTCTTTGCAAAGTCTGTTAAGTCTGGTAATTGGCTAGCATTCAAGGTGTATGGCTCTAAGGGATAAGTACCAAAGGCTATATTTGCAAGGACGGTTGTAACCTATGGGGAAAGAGGAGGGTGAACAAAGAGACTTAATAAAATTATAGTTGTGCATGATGCATTGCTCAACTGTAGAGTGGTGAATATAGGATGCAAAGCTATCAACCTTTCTTTGCCCCAAAATGTATGAACTTCTCAGGAATGTTTTCTCCCTTCCCCCAGTAAGAGCAAGCAAATATCACACTGTCCTGAACACTTATGTTAAATTGTGCATATGTAGGGATATTGCGGGTGGCACTGTAGCGTAAATGCAACTATATGTAACACATTGAAGCCAAGTGTAGTAAGCAGATATATATAATGGAATTCAGTATCATGACTGAAGAGACTCACAAATTGAAATGATTGTATGGCAGCGTTAGAACCAAGATGCATTTCTAGGGTATCTTTTCATTGCTGGATTTTGTTGATTTTTTGAGTACTATTTAGACATTTACAGGGTTTGGGTAGATTAGAAGCGAAGGCTGTGGGATGCATGTGTGTGTACAGCAGCCTAATAATGTTTTGTTCTTTTTGGAACAAATTTGTTGCACAAAATGTCAGAAGAGTCGTCTTGTTCATGTCAGTTATTTGAAAGTAATGGAAAGATGCCAAAGTGAAAAGCCCAGTAATTCATGCACTGGTGTAATGGAGCAAATGAAATGCAAAGCTCTTGTACAGGTCCAATTTCAGCACCAAATGCTTACCTGTCAGTCAGCAAAATTGTCCCTGAATAAAAATGAACCCATCTGAGAGGGAGAGGTTTTTAATATACATCACATTCTTTGCATCTGTCGCAAGGCAGAAGAACCTCTGAGAAAGAGGAAAATGCTGAAAAGGAAATCTTAACAAGACTCACAGTGAGTTGGCACTCAACCATGTATCATTCACTAGCAAAGTCTTGTGTCGGTGTTCTCTCTCTCTCTCTCTCTCTCTCTCTCTCTCTCTCTCTTCCCCTTTTCTGTTCTTTTCTTTCTAGTATTGCACCTGTTTGGTATCTTTTATCTTCCTGGATGGACAGGTGATTTCCCCTAGGCTATGATAGACTTGACCAGTCAGTGATTTGAAGGAAAGGCTTTAGACAGGTACCTATTGACTTCTGGATGCAGCTGTGGCTTCTATTTGTGAAAGAACTGATGAAAAGTGTTAAATCATGAGTTGGTGAATAACTTTTTGAAAGTATGATTTTTGTAGCTCAAGGCAACTGTGATTTCTCTGTGGAGGGTTTCATTTGAATCGATTTCCACTGTTGGCAGAGCAACTCTCAGTAATGAGACTGAGATATTGAAAAGCATAAAATAATATGCAGTAGAATCCTAGAATCATGTGCCTGGAAGGAATCTGAACTAAAAGGTCATCTAATTCGGAGTCAGGAAGAATGCCAGTAGCAATCGACTTGTAGATAATTAGGTGATTGCAAGTTGGCCACAAAAATTTTGCACATCCTAGGTGCTGCTTGACACCATTTTATATCCAAACAAGGACAAGTGTGATGCCTTGAAGTGGCAGACCTCACAGGAGAGCGCATACCCTGACAACCTTTTTAAAAATGCAACCAGTTGTTTGTATTGTATTGATCCTTTTTTATCTTTGTATTGTATTGTATTGATCCTTTTTAATTTATTGCATGAAGCATCTCATAAATGCAACAAACAAACAAACAAACAAACAATAATACCAATGCTGCTGCATGTTAATTCAAACTTTGTAGCCTGTCTGCATCCCATGAATTCATGGCAGGGAGTTGGGGAGAGAAGAAAACTCCTGGTTTGTATAACAGAGTGTCTGTCTTGTGCTCTCTGCTCTGCTTTTTCTCTTGGTGCTGGCTCTGTCTTTCTGCTCTTGGCAGCCTTTTTGGCTGTGTGTGTGTTTTTGACTTTGGCAAGAACATGGCTGGAGAATATTTGGCCTGTGTTTTGTAGCAGTAGCCACTAGTGGGGCACGGTTGCTCTCACTGCTTCCCAACGCAGCAGGATGTTGTGTGGTGCTCAGAGCTTGGCCAGGTGTAGCACATGGCAGCAGGAACATCAAATTGGCTCCTTCACCACACATCACAGCAGGCCAAGCTTTCCATGTCTCTCTCTCACCTCTGCCTCTTACTAAGCACTAGTGACCACTGTGTTGGAAAACCAGGAGAGCAATGCTACTTTACTGGCTTCTACTGGTTCATAGTACACTGGTCATATGATGGTTTCACAATAAACACAACAATTCACATCTCAGCGCACTTTTTTGGGAAGATTTCTGACAATAATGTAAAGGCAAACAATGATTTGTGAATAGTATTAATGATGAAAATACCACACAGTTGTACCACAAGCATAAAGGTAAAGGTACAGGGCCCCCTGACCATTAGGTCCAGTCGTGGCCGACTCTGGGGTTGCGGCGCTCATCTCGCTTTATTGGCCGAGGGAGCCGGCATACAGCTTCTGGGTCATGTGGCCAGCATGACTAAGCCGCTTCTGGCGAACCAGAGCAGCACACGGAAACGCCGTTTACCTTCCTGCCAGAGCGGTACTTATT
This sequence comes from Podarcis filfolensis, assembly GCF_964270895.1. Taxonomy (NCBI): domain Eukaryota; kingdom Metazoa; phylum Chordata; class Lepidosauria; order Squamata; family Lacertidae; genus Podarcis; species Podarcis filfolensis. The sequence goes on from NC_139606.1 coordinate 101,321,735, forward strand.
TATCTACTTGCACTTTGACATGCTTTTGAACTGCTAGGTTGGCAGGAGCAGGGACCGAGCAACAGGAGCTCACCCCGTCATGGGGATTCGAGCAGCCAACCTTCCGATCGGCAAGCCCTAGGCTCTGTGGTTTACACCACAGCTCCACCTGCATCCCACCACAAGCATAATTCAGCCCAAATTCAGTCTCCAGATCCATAAAGCTACATCAGCTGAATCGTGTGTTGGTCCTCTGCCATGCTGGCATCCATCTGTCTCGGGAGACAGTGGCGGAGTGTGCTTTTGGGGGTGAAGTCAATCTGTTGGAAGGTTTCAACATCTGCTATGACTTTACAGACTGATGTGGGAGAGACATATTTTGTTACATCTAGGGCAGATGAGGGTGTCTGGTTGTGCTGCTGCACCATGATGTTTCTTCTCTCTGTGCTCCTCCCAGCGGTCATTCCTCCTCTGGTCACTGCTGTGGATGCACAACCAGTCTGTCTCCGCAGATGGCACTGCAGTCATCTGCAAGGGATTCCCACACGGCAGGGTTGAAGTTGTCGCATTTGCAGACATCTTTGTAACATAGAAGGGACATGGGTGGCACTGTGGGTTAAACCACAGAGCCTAGGACTTGCCGATCGGCGGTTTGAATCCCTGCGACAGGGTGCGCTCCCGTTGCTTGGTCCCTGCTCCTGCCAACCTAGCAGTTCGAAAGCACGTCAAAGTGCAGGTAGATAAATAGGTACCGCTCCGGCGGGAAGGTAAACGGCGTTTCTGTGCGCCGCTCTGGTTCGCCAGAAGCAGCTTAGTCATGCTGGCCACATGACCCGGAAGCTGTCTGCAGACAAACGCCGGCTCCCTCGGCCAATAAAGCGAGATGAGTGCCACAACCCCAGAGTTGGCCACGACTGGACCTAATGGTCAGGGGTCCCTTTACCTTTACTTGTAACACAGAGTTACTCTGCCAATGCGGCTGGCGCCTGAAGCCAGCACCCCAAAGCATGTCCTTGGGGGTCCTGCCATCTTCCTGTGGGCATGACCAAGCCAGTGTAGACATCACTGAGACAGGAGTACAAACATGCTGGGAATGCGGGCTTGGGAGAGCACATATTTTGTTTGAGATTCTGTCCTGCTCCGTGGTTCCCCAAATCTTCCTGATGCAGCACATGCGGAAGGCACTGAGGCGTTGCTCCTGGCGGTTGTAAGTTGCCTGCGACTCCCTGAAGCATTCCTGCCCATAAGTAAGACTATAGGATTTAGTTCAGCCAATGACCTTTGAGGCTGGACTTGAATGTAACTCAATAGAACTGACTGTCTCCCCAGCTCCCAGAGGTTATTTCCCCTCCCAAATCTCTTTTGTGGAAGGTTTATGAAGAAACAAGCATTGCAAATTAAAAAAAAAAAATTTGTCGCTATTGACAAACTGAGGAGGAGTGGGGAATCAGCGGCCTTTCAGATGTTTGGGACTCGCAGCTCCTGTCAACCCCATTGAGTGTGGCCAATAGTCGGAGATGATGGGAGTTCACTTGGACGGTCACAGGTTGCCCACCCCTGAAATAGAGGAGGAGGTAGCACTCAAGGCTCCCAAAGCAAATTATGCAGTGTTGGAACCGGTCCTGTAATTAAATTGAACTAAATTGCCTATACTCACATAGGTTCCAAAAATATGATTTTAGAGAAAATTTACATGAAACGCTCTTAGGCAGAGGATTTGAAAGAGAGGGGGAGGGTGGGGGTAAGAGAATCCCTTGGCTCTGCAGTACCGGATTTATTTTAATCCTCTGACTCAAGTGGCTATTCCTTGTCTTGTAGGTCTGGAAATAATAATACTTGTATCAATCTATATTCCATGACTTTTGTAAGCTGTGAAAATGGTGTTTTTCACCAAATTGTCACTTATTATCATTCATTTAAGGCCACTAACATAGAAAAATGTTTTGGCTGCAATGTCAAAAGAATAGGGACAATTTGATGTTTTCTTTTGATGCTGTTTGTTGATATCTAGACCACTGCAGCTTGATTGCCTAACATTAAACCTATAATAATAGTGCAATCATAGCAGTATCATCATGAATGTTGTTACAATAGAAACAACATTTACACTGCTTCAAAATAGTAATTATCAAACTTTTTGTCGTGAAGCGCTTATTTGCTAGCATTGATCTGCCCCAGTTAGTTGTTAGCTCTTCTCATCTGAGGTGTGTATTGATTGTATAATCAGTAGATAGAGGCTGCGGGCAGATGAAATTCAGTGTTGTTGGCCAAATTATTGGCTGCTTGCCTGTTGACCTGAACCCTGCTGGTTGTACCTTAGACACCGGTGGGATTATTACTCATTTTGGTGACCCTACTTTCACAGAGAATTCTGTATCATTAGAAAGGATAAATGCCATCCTGCTTTGCTGCAAATATGGTTGAGTACATAGGAGTCTGTCAGTAGCTGGACTGAAAAATGTTACACATATGTCAAAATGTGTCAGGTTCCGAAAGAGCATAAAAACCTCTTCTGATATTCTTTCCTCTGTGTTTTATATCTTGGAGATGTAGAATTATGGCAGATCCACATAAAATGCATTTGCTGCTTATGTGTATGCCGCTGCATCTGTATGCAGCTGCACTGACGGTGTTTGTCACTGCAAATATATAATGTTTGGCTGTCATCTGTGTGCATTCATGCCCCCCTAAAGGGCCAATGTATATGTGATATGCTACTCTGAAGTTTGTTATTTAATGCAGCCACAGGAGGCTGTGGATTTGATTGGAGCAGTGGCGGGTGAGGAGGGCAGGAGTATTTAAATATTTCCCTTGTGGCATTTTCACCATCTAAATCCCCCAACCCCACAAACTCACATTGGCAATGCTGAAGTGGCAGGGATCTGTAGCAGAAAGTTCTAACTAGATGTCATCCATACAGTGGTACCTCGGGTTAAGTACTTAATTCGTTCCAGAGGTCTGTTCTTAACCTGAAACTGTTCTTAACCTGAAGCATCACTTTAGCTAATGGGGCCTCCTGCTGCCGCTGCGCCGCTGGGGCATGCTTTCTGTTCTCATCCTGAAGCAAAGTTCTTAACCTGAGGTACTATTTCTGGGTTAGTGGAGTCTGTAACCTGAAGCGTATGTAACCCAAGGTACCACTGTATATGGGTGGTATTAAAAGAATAGGACTTCCAAAACGACGTTTGTGTTACTCTGTTGCAGCAAAAGCAACCATTCTAGCACTTCAAAGACTTAATGCGGAGCATTCCAAACTTTTCATGTTAGTGACACACTTTTTATACATGCATCATTTCGTGACACAGTGATTCAGTTTTACTAGCAAACCAGAGGTTAAACTAACCCCTTTCCAGCCCCGGGTGGAGCGTGGGGAATGTTCCCGCGACACACCTACACACTGCAGCTGAAACATGAAAGTGTCACAACACACAGTTTGGAAAGGTCTGACTTAATGCTTGAATTATGGCATAAGCCATTGTATAAGACAGTCCAGTTCGTCATATATATGAAAGTGTTATCCTCAGTTGGCTCGAATAGGTGCAGAATGGGGGGAAAAGGATGAAGTAGCAAAGCGTTGTCATAAAATGCAAACAGAACCGTCTGTGGCAATTCAAGCTTTCTTCAGATACATGAAAAATAAGCACAGTGGTCATTCACAACAGCAGCATTTGGTAATAATGCAGTCCTCCTAGCATTGCTGAACTCATTTGCACCTGTAATGTGACAAGAAACCACTGTCCTTATTCATCTCAAAATAGAGAATCAAATGTCTTGATATGTTTGAATGCTGCAATTTCATGCTGCAGGGTGTCTTTACAGTGACCCTACCAAGTAATCTACTGTTAATACTGCCGATCAAAGGAGCAGAATGTATCCAAGTGACCTGTGTTGCTTGCTCAATCAGCTGTCTAGGTGCTAACTATTTATGGGCAATGGCAAGGCCCTTGTTTCTTCTCATGGTTCTTTGTCTTTAAACTGAGTTTTAGATTGGACGGTCCTTCAGATAGAGGACTGTCACCTGTAAATTAGTCCACATGGCCACCCTAATCATAGATGATAGCAAAGGCAATAGTACTCATGGTAGCCAGGGTAGAACTCTGCATCACCTGCCAGAATTGCATCTGGTATAAATGTTTTTATGTGCTACTGCTTTTTTTATAATGAACAAATTTAATTTTCTCTCATACACATTTTTTACCAAGTTAAATGAAGAGCTTATTGTTGGCACCCTGATAAAAATATTGTTCTCCTACTTTGAAGTTTAGGCAAAGGTAGGTTAGTACTAAGAGTTGCATCAGAAATGTATCACGAGCTGAAAGACCATAACTGATTTGGCTGCTTATAAATTGCATGTGATTTATATAATAATCTGAAATTGTTGTCTGCAAATGTGATGTAAGCCAGCAGCCCTAATACAATCTTGATACACAGGATGTAAGAAATCCCAAGTATTGTAAAACAAGGTGTTTGGTCTTCATTAAGTGTGTTTCCTTGTTAGTTCTTTGCTATATATTCAGTGTTGTTTCAAACTGCAGGAAATGTAGTATGAGGTCTTAAAGTGTAGTTTTCTATGGTTATCAGAATGTACATGGATACTCCATAAGATTCTTGCCATATTAATGCATCTTCCTTGTTATGGTACTCTTAGCTGTCTCCCTCTTGGGACATCTTCGTTCTCCAGGGAAAAGTAGTCTTGTGATAGTTTCTCTCTGGTGTGCAGTGGATTAAGTTTTGCAAATAAGACTTAGTCCCAAATGACATTTGACTTTTCTTTAGGGAAAAGATAAGAGGATCCAGCCATTTTCAAGTGAAGTTATATGGCAACAGGACTCAATTTCTGCATCATTTATTTTTTATTAGATGTTCAAAATTTAGGACAGGGGTGGATAACCATTCACCCACATTCACTCTCATCTGCCCCACAATGTCCCCTCCATGTTCCACCCCTGTGCAGGATTTGTTTTGGTTTTTGATAGAGTGGGTTTGCAGCTGGGGAGGTGAGGGTTAATATAGGTACAGAGGAAAAATTAATACCCATAAGAAAGCTTTCTAGCAAATTTTGATGTGGACTGCAACCTGCTCTCCACCTCCTCCCAAAACAATAACAACCTTGTTGCCATAATTAGGCTTGAAAATAAAGTATTTCCCCCCAACTCATAATTTTCAGTTGTATCCTTATCATGAATCAAGTGCATTTTTCCAAAACAATTCTCCTCTGGTTTGAAAAGTAAAATGAGATTTCCCATGATTCTGCATAAATGTTGTCAGCATTCAGCAGACGAAGCCCTTGGAATCTGCTCTTTGAAGGCACATGAACAAAAGTTGTTTATTGTTAAGCCCTTTGCTCTGACTGCATTTCTCACTGGCTGCTATAAAACTAAATGAAGAACTATGCCAGCTGCGTTGGGGGTGCTTTGCAGAAGCTTTTTCATGTTTGCATCTTACATTCAATGGGGTGGGGTAGAACTTTGATTCAGTTCACAAATAAAAGCAAACGTAGCAAATTCACATTTTCTAAAAAAATATGCAAACCAAAACAAAGGTATCCTTTAAAATTCAAACTTATCCTGCAGTTCTCCAGCCAAGTAAGATGTATAAAAATGTATATGTATAAATGTATATGTATATGTATAAAAATGCATATACTGTTATTATTTACCAGCCATTCACCCGACAGTCCCAGGGCGGGTTACAAGATTAAAACAACTCACAAGCACAGAAACAAGGTGGTTCCTAAAAACACACATCTCAATTGTCAAAAGTTAGGCTAAAGATATGTTCTTGTTCTCTGCTTGTAGCACACTACTCTGAATGATGGGACTACTCTGAGGGTAAACATAATTAGAGAGCTTGGCTTTTGTTACGTGGTATCATAACGTTAAGGGACGCGGGTGGCACTGTGGGTTAAACCACAGAGCCTAAGACTTGCCAATCAGAAGGTCGGTGGTTCGAATCCCCGCAGCAGGGTGAGCTCCCATTTCTCGGTCCAAACTCCTGCCAAGCTAGCAGTTCGAAGCACATCAAAATGCAAGTAGATAAATAGGTACCGCTCTGGCAGGAAGGTAAACAGCATTTCCGTGCATTGCTCTGGTTCGCCAGAAGCGGCTTAGTCATGCTGGCCACATGAACTGGAAGCTGTACGCCGGCTCCCTTGGCCAATAAAGCGAGATGAGCGCCCCAACCCCAGAGTCGGCCACGACTGGACCTAATGGTCAGGGGTCCCTTTACCTTTATCATAACATTTGTTTCCGTTAGTTAAAGTGTGAGTCCTTCACCAAGTCTCCAATATTTATCCCAAAGAGTTTTACCTGCTTCTACTTCACATACCAAAAAGCGCACATGGTATAGTTTGAGTTAGGCATTTAAAGCTTAGAAAAAAATATGCAGAACTGCATCACTTTTTGCTGTAATCTTTATAATAAGTGTTGGGAATAGGGCACTTAAAGGGGTGAGGAGGAGAGGCTTGCAGACTAGCCCTTTCCTTTCTCAGACTAATGAGCAGCAGAATAAAAGCTGTTTATGCACACTGGCCTGAAATCTTGCAAGCCATTTCAGTTCACTGCCATACCCTGCATTCATTGATGAAGGATAGGGGAGCCAATTGCTAGGGGCTGAGGTGCCTTTGCCCCCCCCCAAAAAATATTTGAGGGCCCCCCCAAATTGATGGACATTGCTATTCAAATGGTGTGTGTGCACTGTGTCATATGATCAATTATGTAGGGCGGGGTTTACCTCCCTCCTCCCCCAAATAATTTATTCAAGTTGGCACCCCTGGTTAAGGAATTTGGCTGCCGAGTATGTGTAGCGCCACACACTAGTGCAACATGGCTTACTAGGAGAAAAGCCTGCACTGCAGAGCCTCCCTTTTCTGGTGCTTCCTTCTTATCCCCATCCCAGCATTTCTTAGCTCTGCGACTACCAAGGCTGTCAATGTATGGGAAAGTGCTTCACTGTGAGCAGTGGGGTAGCTAATGAATGAACAAATAATAGCAACCAACTACAAAATCTGCCTAAGGTAGCAGTTTTATCAGAAGTCCACTGCACAGTCATTTGGAGCAGGGCTTTCAGTGTGGCTGCCTTGTTCTCTGGAACAGCATTCCTGTTGAGATATGGCAAATGATACCCAATACCTGCAGGTATTTTGCTTTGACAAGCTTTCCCAGTTGAATGAAAAAGTGCCTGCCTTTAAAACAGTTCTGCATTGTTTTTAAATCCACCCTCAATGGTTTTTGTGCTGTTTTTAAAATTATTTTCAGCTTTAAAAAAATTATATGATTGTACATCACATTGGGGACGCGGGTGGCGCTGTGGGTTAAACCACAGAGCCTAGGACTTGCCAATCAGAAGGTCAGTGGTTTGAATCCCCGCAACGGGGTGAGATTCCATTCCTCGGTCCCTGCTCCTGCCAACCTAGCAGTTCGAAAGCACATCAAAGTGCAAGTAGGTAAATAGGTACTGCTCTGGCGGGAAGGTAAACGGCGTTTCCGTGCACTGCTCTGGTTCGCCAGAAGCGGCTTAGTCATGCTGGCCACATGACCTGGAAGCTGTACGCCGGCTCCCTTGGCCAATGAAGCGAGATGAGCGCCGCAACCCCAGAGTCGGCCACGACTGGACCTAATGGTCAGGGGTCCCTTTACATCACATTGACATATCTGTAAAATATGATATCACAACAACAGCTGTTATTTTGAAGTTTTTGTGGTAACACTGGAACAGTGCTGTCTTCACTAAGGCACGAATGAGGAACCTATGGCCCTCCAGATGTTGTTGGACTCCAAGTCCCATCAGCCCCAGCTGGAATGGCCAATAGTCAGGACTGGTGGAAGCTGTAATCCAACATGTAGAAGCCCATAGGCTCCTCGTCCCTGTACTAGGGATTAGGTTTTGCTGAGCTTAATATGACTTAAAGGTAAAGCTAAAGGTACTCCTGCCCGTACGGGCCAGTCGTGTCCGACTCTAGGGTTGCGCGCTCATCTCGCTTAAGAGGCCGGGAGCCAGCACTGTCCGAAGACACTTCCGGGTCACGTGGCCAGCGTGACGAAGCTGCTCTGGCGAGCCAGCACCAGCGCAGCGCACGGAACGCCGTTTACCTTCCCGCTATAAAGCGGTCCCTATTTATCTACTCCCACTTAGGGGTGCTTTTGAACTGCTAGGTGGGCAGGAGCTGGGACTGAAAGACGGGAGCTCACCCCGCCGCGGGGATTCGAACCGCCGACCATACGATCGGCAAGACCTAGGCACTGAGGTTTTACCCACAGCGCCACCCGCGTCTTACTTACTTCATGGTAAACTTACTTCATGGTAAACTTACTTCATGGTACCAGTTACAGATAGGTAGCCGTGTTGGTCTGCCATAGTCAAAACAATTTTTTTTTTTCCTTCCAGTAGCACCTTAAAGACCAACTAAGTTAGTTCTTGGTATGAGCTTTCGTGTGCATGCACACGAGGTGTATCTGAAGAAGTGTGCATGCACACGAAAGCTCATACCAAGAACTAACTTAGTTGGTCTTTAAGGTGCTACTGGAAGGAAAAAAAAAATTTGTTTTTACTTCATGGTAAACATGCATAAGATTCTGCTGTGAATTATATTGGCAGTGGTAACTTTAATATAAAGTATGTAGGCTTTTCCTCAGAGTGCTCCTGGCATCAGAACTCAAGCCCCCATGGATATCCTCGGGAGTGTGACATCCAGTGTGCCACCTGAGGCAATTCCCTCACTCAGCCCAATGGTACGTTTGGCCCTAGATGATGCCATACTTGGCAAAATATCAACTCCCTCCATACTTCCACCCAGCACTGGCAGCTGCCTTGTCATAGCCAGCAGGGGATAAGGACCTGTCCTGGGAAAGACGGAGGATTGAAGTTTGTTGTGACAGATGACAGTTATCAAAGTACTGCATTTCCCAGGTGACTACCAGTTCCTGACTATGGCTGTACCTGACTATATTGTATTTGGCTGAGGCAGATATATTCCAGAATCAATCTTACATGTATTATGTTTTGCTATATATTTGTCTGCATTTTAAGCATTTGCATCTGTGTTTCAATTTCCTTGCATAACACATGATCATGAAATCTAAATTGTGCTCCTTGTATCAGCGTTTTTATCTTTGAGCTTGGTTCTATTCCAGAGCGTCTCTTTTTCTTCTCCTTTCCTTTTCCATGGCTCATCTAGGTAAACCCACAATTTATCTCTCATGGTTTCACTATTTCATTATTTCTTCATTTGTATGCCTTTTCTCTATTATTATTCTCAATTCTCTGGTCTTTTTTTTAAGATCGCATTTTTCCTATTAAAGTCAAATTGATATTTCTGAAATGCTAATAATAGCCCCCGAATGCAAAATGCCTTGACACTATGGAGAGGAAAATGGGGGTTTATGAGAGCTTGAGAGATAAAAATCGTATAGGAGTAAATATTTTTTTCCTATACAAGTTAAGAGGTAAGCTTGATTGAACTATATTTGATAATAATAATGGTAATAAAATTAAAAATGGCATGATGCGACTCTAACAAGTAGCACTACCTAAATGTTGGGCTGCCATATTTTGCACTAGTTGGACTTTCTGAGTTGTCTTCAAGGTTATAGGACACATTGCAGTGATCCAACTGAGAGGTTATCAAAGCATAAATCATTGCACCCAGGCTACTTCCCTATTGGAATGGCCATAGCTGGAGGACCAGCAGCAGCTGGAAAAAGACATTCTTGGTTACTATAAATACCTGAGTCTCCAATAACAGATGTATGGTTATGTGAGGGATCTGTTTTCCTAGAGCATGCATAGGCAAACTCTGGCCCTCCAGATGTTTGGGACTACAATTCCTATCATCCCTAGCTAACAGGACCAGTGGTCAGGGATGATGGGAATTGTAGTCCCAAACATCTGGAGGGCCTGAGTTTGCCTATGCCTGTCCTAGAGCAAAGCGAGAAGAAACTGTGTAGTAGGATTCAAGCATAATTTGGGTGGGGTAAGTTGAGTAAGTACCAATAATGTGTTTACTGGTGGGGTTTCTCAGTACATCAGGCTTGAAGCTTCCTTTTCAGGCTGAATAGTGGAAACACTTTGGATGGCTTGAATGATTTAGAGACTAGACAGTAAAGAAGACATCTGCACTTTTTATAGTTCTCACATCCGTTAACATAGATGGTGAGTGTTACTCCTGAAACTAAGGGATGAACTTGTCCTAAGGCTTCACTTAGTTCATTTTTCCAGACAAAAGTGAGTTTACTAGTGATAAGGTGCTACTAGGCAAGGGGTTGCTAATCTATGGCCCAGCGGATGTTGTTTCACAGCAACTCACATCAGCCCCAGCTAGCATGGTCTGTGGTCAGGGATGATGCGAGGGGTAATTCAGCTTGCTATCTCTTCCTCTCCTGGCCCTTTGCAATCACATGGGAGGTTTCCCCACACTTTGTGGGTATATAGAGGGCTCAGACTTGACGCCTGTACTTCTTACCTTTGTAAACTCCTTGAGGGGGTATCAGAGAATTTTTAAAAGCTTTAGGAATCTCACTGAAAGTCAATTGGTTCAGCAGTTACAATTTATGCATGGGAGACTGCCTGCGTTCTGAAACCCATAGTTATCTTTCCTAAATGGAATCACGGTTTTCATTTCAAAGGCAGGAGTTATGTATGAAAATGGTTTTGCTTTTGCCTTTTTTTAAAAGGATTTTTTTTAATAAAAGAAAAGCTAGGTCAAATATTATTTTCATCTCCAGTGGATTTGTCTAGTAATTTATGATGCTCATTAGTCTCTAGTCTCCCTCTAATGGGGTTAATCTGTGCGTAGTCATTTTGGTTTTAAGTCATCTTGGTCAAAGTCCCTCCACTGAAGTAGCTGATTGGTTACAGAAAGCATTTTAAACAAAAGGCCAGATGTTTATAAATGAACATCCTAGCATTCTAGGATACCAACATGTCTTTTCTGTGTGTTTCTCTTGTTCTGTTTTCACACATGAAGACAGGCAGCAAGGGACAGGATTATATGGTTGAATGGGAATTTAAAGTAAAGCTAGATGTTGTTTCAGTTTGTCAGATAGAAGGCAAAAGTGGGAGGGTGCCTGGGAAATCAGGGTTACATTTTTAAAGGCCCTTCAAACCATATGTAGATCAAAAAGCAAAGCTACTTACTCAGATGTAAACCTAAACCAGTGTCTTCCTGTAATTGGAGCGCTTCTCCCTAATCTTATTTCATCTTTCCAGCATGTAATATTTATATACACTTGTAACGGTTAAACTGCTTTTAATGGAGAAATTTTCATTTATAAAAGTAAGAAAGATGTTCTCTGCTTCAAGCAGCAGGTGTGTTTTTAATCTTTAATAGGTCACCTTCCCAAGTGCAAGCAGGCAAGCTGTTATTGATCAAAGAGGTTTTGTTGGGTAGCTCTCAGATTATTGAGTGACAAACTTTATTGAATTTGACTTAACAGAAGTCAGAAGACAGCTGAAGCATAAGAGCTTGCACTACCATCAGAGTCATTTGACGACAGCCAGGGAGCAAGGCTCAGCGATGGATACTGAGCTCTTTGCTGGCCCTTGGAGATTAACTGAGCAGCCTTCCTACCAATTCCCAAGCCTGTCAGCAGAACCAATTAGATTTTCAACCAGTAGACAAGAAGGGTGGCACTTGGGGACCTTTTTGCTTTAGGTCGAAGGCTTTTCAGACTGCGATGAGATGACATTGATGATGACACGTTGAGCATTGGTTGGTTTTAAGACAAGTTAAATTAGCAGTCTTGAAATGATTCCAACTGTCTCCTGACTTCTCACTGTTGCCATATTCAGGGATCCTGTCAGGAGCAGGTTGATGACTTAATAGTCTTTCTTGAGTGGATTTGAGCACTTTGGCTGTGTGTTTATGTGTAGTTGTCATGCTTAAAATATTCATATGAAGGTTTGAAATATTTATTTGAAGGAGCCTTCTGCAGAGTTCAGCAGCAAGGCTCTCCACGAGTCTGCCTGCTCCCCCTTCTCTTTTTGCTGCTTTAAGCAGATACTTCTTAAACTGCCTTTGACGGTAGCAGATGACATTTTTTGCACTGAGAGTATTACATGCTTTGGAAGTTTCTAGGTGGGTCTCACATTTTATTTCCAGACCCTAGAGCTGTAATTTCCAAGTTTCTTCTATGTAAACATTCTAATAATAGTGGGCTGGTTTTAGATTTTGGGAGAATGTGTATTGCAGTAGCTCAGGGGACTGCTTGGAGCTCAAAGGAGGTATGTGTGCCTTGTGCTGTTTTATAATCCTTGCAGGTGGGGACAGATACCCTACAAAGTGGTAAGGAACAAGCAAGGAGGGACCTAAAGATGATGTCCTGATACAAGTTGCCTTAGGCTACCAAACCTGCTATACATGGTACCACTGAAAATATTTTCTTTTGAATTTTATTTGAGCATGTCTACAATGTTACGCCCACAGACACACAGCTAACCTGTATTTTATAATGAAATGCATTTCTTCTTCCCCTTTAAATCTTTGCTCTTTAGTAAGATGCTTTTATTGCATATCATTTTTCCTCCATGAAAGGTACATTAAAATGGAAACCCTTCATAACCTTTGGATAGGATTCAAAGCACCCCATTGACACATGGAAACACTTTGTGTACCAGGACTTCCTTATGCACCTCCCCCCTCCCCAACAAATGATGGCTCTCAATGCTGCACTCAACAAGCCATTCCCAACGTTTCTCCAAAATGTGGGAGTGGAAGACTGAAGTTGGAAGGGAAGAGAGCTTCACAGTCTTTTTAGGTATGTCTTGAACAGACATGCAAAGGGACATGCAAGAATATGTGGGGTGAGCCTTCAATGACACTGTAGCCCATGTATGATCAGGGTCCCTTCACTCACAGGTAAGTTTTCTAACATATAAACGGAAGCCCTGGCTAATTGTACTAAAATGGTTTGTGCATTTGTTGGAGAGTGTGTCTGGTGGAAGGACCATCATTGTAGGGATAAGGCTCTAGCCTTTATATCTTCTTTTATGATGAAAATCTTGGAATAAAACTTTCATTAGGGACCTTTTATTAATGCCATCTTAAACTATACTTTCAAGTGCATTCATCAATCTTATGTTTAATAATCAGAAAAGTTGATGTAAGAAAGTTTCCTTTCTCCTTCTCCTCTCCTCAGAAGTCTTCTCCAGAGGATTGAGGGCCCTCCTGAATGATATGGGTGGGGGAATGAAGGATGTAGGAAAGAGGAAGGACCAGGAAACATAAGATTCAATCCTGGTTTTGGTCAATTCACCTCTCCTGGAGCATGTATTGATCTCTATTGTATGTATTGTATTGGGCCTTTTCTTGAAATCACCAGCCACATCTTTGGCTACAGACTTCTGGTTTCTATGTATCCAGATTGCAAACATCAGTATTCCCCTGTTAGATACCACATTTACTAAATCCATATTTTCTAAAATACCACCAACACACCTATATGACCTGTATTTAAGGCAAAGAAAAAAAAGCCAAGCCTCTCCAGATTAGTTTCAGTTCTTCATTCCTTTGGCTCTTCCCACTGGAAATTGGGATGGCTGCCAAAGCTAATAGTGTGATAAAACACAGTAAGCTATAAAAGGTATATTTATTTCAGAGGTATATCGTACCATGTCCCATAATTTAGCTGGGAGAATGGAGGGAGGACAAAAAGGCCTTTCTCTTCTACCGTCAGCACTGCCCTTATGCCCTTCCAGTTGACCAGGGAAGAGAGAGGGAAGCTTTTTGGGAGGAGATGATGTAGCAGGGATGACTTCTTTGGGTGGAGGGGGAAGACGGCTTTGGCAAATAAGTGGTGGTGGGTCTTCCTTTTCTGAGTGCTTGGCATTTGATCTGAGCAAGGAGAGGTTTGGCAGCTGCAAGACTCACCTCATGTTTTGTGGAGTGTCTTCTAAACCCCTCCGGTTCATTTCTAAACCAGGGTCAGATGAACTTGCACAACATCCCTGGCAAAAAGGCTTACTTGCAAAAGACTTACTTGCAAAAGATGTCCTAGAAGATTTAAGGCACACAAACTCTGTCTTTCTGGCAATTTTTTGTTTCTTGAAAATATGATGAATCCTCTGGCTACCTCGCCTGGAAGGCAAGTGAAGTAAATTTGGTGGTACTTGTAAATTAGCTTTCTGAACAATATTTGAATCACTTCAGCTATGCCCTTTATATCTCTCTTAATTGTTTTTTTTATGACATCTAGGAAGGAAAGCAGTTGTAAAGATTATTACTACTGCTCATTTGTGAGGTTTCTATATATTTTTAGTCACAAATTATCATACGTTGCTAGCTTATAAAGAGAAGGGACGCGGGTGGTGCTGTGGGTTAAACCACAGAGCCTAGGGCTTGCCGATCAGAAGGTAGGCAGTTCGAATCCGCGTGACGGGGTGAGCTCCCATTGCTCAGTCCCTGCTCCTGCCAACCTAGCAGTTCGAAAGCATGTCAAAGTGCAAGTTGATAAATAGGTACCGCTCCGGCGGGAAGGTAAACAGCGTTTCCATGCACTGCTCTGGTTCGCCAGAAGCTGCTTAGTCATGCTGGCCACATGACCCAAGAGGTGTACGCTGGCTCCCTTGGCCAGTAAAGCAAGATGAGCACCGCAACCCTAGAGTCGTCAGGTGTCCCTTTTCCTTTAGCTTATAAAGAACATTGGATAAATGACTAATGCTAGTATAATGAGGCAGGAAAGGGCAGGCAATCAAAACACCATGGAGGTAAGGGTGGGAAGTCAACCACTAAAGATATATTAAATTGGAAATTAATTTGTAATTTTAAATTTGTTTTAAAATCTGAGTTTTGCTAAATTTGTTAATCTGCTAAAAAAGTTTTTTTGAAAACTTAATAAAAAATAATTGGCAAAAAAGGACAAATGCTTAAAAGGCTGTACTACTAAACATGTGGGAATTTGGAAGGTGTGATTGGAATGAATAGATTTTTAAAAAAGAATTCTTGTGTATTCAGTGGAATCCTGAATAACGTAGAATGCCATAATCAAACAACATCAACAATTCAGAGATGTTTCATAAAGAAAGGAACAAACCTTACTGTCAACATCTAACAAGCGTCTTGAGCCAAAGGCAATTAACCTTGAAGTGGGACTTGTAGGTCAGGAAACTGAAACAGGAGAAATAACAATGTCAAGAATGCCAAATAATCACCCCCATTAGAAGTGGAAGGGAATGTTAGATTCCAAACAGCAAGTGGCTGGGAAAATGCCAAGGTAACAATGATAACATTCATACTTGGGTCAAATGTCATTGTGAACCTTTGGTTAGTTCTACAACAGAAAGAAGAAAAACACAACAAACAAACATTAGTCTCTCTGTTTTGTGAGCGCATCTGGAATTCTCTAGACACTGCTTGTTTAACAGAATTTTAGTGTTCAGCTTTTATGGGTAAAACAAAATCTGGATTGAAAAGCAATTATTGTAGCATACATATTGTTCAGTGCTAACAGTGAATGTGTGCAGACAAATCTAGGAAAAATATTATTGTGGGTGAAAAAGACAGTATATTATAGAGACAGTAGATAACTGATTTAACTGACCCCAGAAAAATAACAATTAGGGCCAATTTATTTATTTATTTATTCATTTATAATAATATTTATTCAGAGTTTGAAGGTTACAAAAAAAAGAAAAAAGAAATACAAAAGACAGAAAAAGTACAAAAATCATTTAGAAAAGGGGGAAAAAAGAAAAAAAAAGAAAAACAAGTTAAACCTTTACATAACTTTCTTCTTTTACTTATTTCCTTGACCTCCTCACACCTCCCATTTTTGTATTCTAGTTCAAAAATTTTCCTTTCAGCAAATCCTTCCAACCTTTTTTTTAACCTTAATAATTTATTTTAATATATTGTAATTTTGTGCTCTCTCTTTCATCAATTTCATCAGTTCATTTTTACTTAATCCTTTATATCATTTCTGCCAAAACCACCTAATTTTCTTTTTCCAACATCTTTCTAACAATCCTTGATTTTGCGATATTTTTAAGGGTATACTTTAAATACTTATTCTTAGTACGTTTCCCTAGGGTCGAAAAAAATTCCCTTCCACGAATTTCCCTACTCTCATTAAAAGAAAAACAAAAAGGAAATTATATTATATACATATTGAGTTCCCAATTTCCGATCCACCCAAACCCCTTCCCGGTTTCAGTCCCCAGCATAAGTCCATCAATCTCGGAAAGCCATCAGCCCGGAGATCTCAAATCCGAGGCTCTTAAATCTCTTTCATGTCCCCTCTGCCAGTCTTTTTGATAATTTTTAGTATTAAAAGCCAAATCTCGGGGAAGCTCCAACCCAACAGCATCCACATTCCTTCCAGCCAAACCTCCATAATTGAAAATAGGGCCTATAAAATATTCCAAATCTTGTTTCATTCTCCTTTCAGATCCAACGGTCCCCAAAGTTCCAGCTTCCACCTGGATCAGATTTGTAATCCAAAGGTCATCTGGTCTCCACATAAGGGGATCCCTCCATTTTTCACTTTCCAATTCAGGCCAGGCTTCCATCTTCCAATATTTATTTCTCCTTGTTACCCTCATGTCAGGCTTCAAGTTGTAGCTCGCCTTTTGCATCTGCAGGGTTACGGCTCCCCCTTTCTTCGCTTCGGAGACAACATAGTTCTCCTTCTCTAATTTCCCTATTTGTTCAGTTGAATAAAATTCCTGTGCCGAGTTCTTATCAAGTTCATTATTAGTACTCTTGTTCCCAAAGTTGTAACATTTGTAGTCAAAACATTTATCTGACCTTGCAACTTTCCCAAGAGAAAGAATGTCTTATTCAATTCAAACTGAATTTCCTTCCCGACAGCCATTCTTAAACAGTCCAAGGTCGAAAAACAACTTCTCAGCTGGTCCTTGATGCAATATCCCAAAGCTCCCTCTAGGGGAATTTAAGTTTCTTTTCACTCCTCTCAGCACAGACCGCGCCACTCACCCCGCGTAACTTCGGAAGCCGCGAAAAGGGGTTTCCCTGTGGGTAGGGGGGGCGCTCCTGGTGTCAGCCGAATCCCACGTTCCCAGGCTTCTTCCGCCTGGGATTTTTAAAGGGTCTCCGCCTTCGCCGCGGCGGCAAGACCCAATTTTTGCAGAGCAGGTTCCTCTGAGTCAGAGGAAATCCGCCATTGCCGATGGTGCTGACCCGGAAGTCCAATTAGGGCCAATTTATGTGCTACCAAAGCAGTGTGGGTACAGATTCTTTATCTCACACTGCTCTTTTCATCTTCATCTTCTACTAGAAATTTTGGAAAGTGGCCTGTCTGCTTCTCCATCTGTTTTGTATGCATGTGAAGAGATCATGCCCAAATCTGGCAAAAGGGATCTTGAGATGGAAGAGTTGATTTTCATCTATGTTTGGATACCATAAAATGCCATTTGAAATCAAGGTAGTGGAACAAAATGGAACACTGCACTGTTTTGGAAACTTATGACGATAACACCAAATTTAGCAAGATGGTTCCTGAAATTGAGGAGCAGTTTTTGGTCTATTCCAAACTGCCTCTGAAGATACCATCACCCAGTTTGGTGTGATGTTTCTTAGAGTCTTAGAATTGTAGAGTTGGAAGGGATCCTGAGAGTCATCCAATTCAACTTGCTGCAGTGAAGGAATCTCAACTAAAGCATCCATGGCAGATGACCATCCAGCGTTTACTTAAAAACCTCCGCCACCTTCCAAGGGATTCTGTTCCATTGTTGAACAGCTTTTACCAATCTTGATATTAAAAGGGAGGTTTTGGTCTATATTTGGATACAATCATACTTCAATTTGAATCAAGATAGTGAGATGAGCCTTTCAAAATCTGCTGCACAGCTCTGTTAGCTTCCTGCAAAATTTGATTACAATCAGTGTAGTTTTGAAAAGTTTGATGCACTATCTTGATTCAAAGTGGTGTCCAATGATACCAAAGAGATCAAACCTCCTCCTCAATCTCAGGAACCATTTCACCAGAGTGGATATCTTCAAAGATGTTCAAATCAGTGCAGTTTGAAGTGGTTCAGTCCACTATCTTGATTCAAAATGGCATCAAGCTGCATCCAAACATAGAAGAAAAACAGCTCCTGTTGTGCCATATTTGGTGACAACGTTTTCAGAGATGTCCAAATGCATAGAGAACACAGATAAACTACTTTCCAAATCACATAGTAGATGAGTTACGACATGCTAGGATAGTAAATAATTGCATCATCATCACACAACAGTGCCAGAACATGAAATCCACTAATTTTTCATGTGCTAATTCTGAGTAGTGGCCAGGGCACTAAATACAGTAGTGTTTTACATGCTTTAGCACCTAGTTGCAGTAGCTGTTGGGGTGTCAGATCTGTGGCCTGTGGCAGAAAAGAAGCAATTAGGAAGTTCTGTATTTGATTACACCATCTTCACTGCAGATACACTGTGAGTGACCTAACTTAACATTTACATAGCAGATGTTTCAGCTTTGCTCTTTAATCAACACCTAGTGAAAAATAAATCTTGGTGTAAAAAACAAGAAGGGGAAAAAAGAGGAGAGATCATTATGTGCCACCCTGAAGCATTAACTTGATATTTAGAGGAAATGAAGGGAATATTGATCAAATTAGTTTGATTTAACTTCTTTACTTAATTCCATCACAATTTCCTATAGAGTTAACTGTACATTATTTGTATCTAGTTCTCTGTGCACTTTGATATTTAGTGCTGGAGAGACTCCTGGTTTTCCTTTCTTTTTTCTTACAACTGTTCATATCTTCTGGGAGAATGATTATTTTGAAGCCAGCCTCATGTACCTTCACAGGATTAATCTCATTTCTTAAATCTTCTAAAACAAGAATTGTTTGAATATTTTTGTTTCTGCTGGCCAATGTTGTAATCTCCAATAGTTCCAGGAAGGGAGAGAAAAGGCTACAGATCCCGTTCCTTCATCCTCAAATAGGCAACTGGAGTTGTCAAAGTAAACAACTCCAACCATGTTGGGATATATAGATGCACAAGCCTCACCTACCAATTCTACATGGGTGGTTTCAACTGAGAAAGCTCTTCCAGTTCAATAGGCAGCAACAAGACTCCTGACGATATCCAGGTTTTGGGGAGCATGTGACTCCAACACACACACACCGACTGCACTGGAACAGTATCACCCTACCAAATCTGGGGGCAGCAAGCTAGGTTTGGGGAAACAGAACAGGTTGTGTGGTGTGCATAGCTCTCTTTTCCAGTACTTTGTCACCACTCCCCACCTCCAACAAATGCCACCTGAGGTGGCCACCTCACTCTGCCTAATGGTGAGGCCTGATAACAGAATGCACTATGGATTTGCTATGGCCAGAAGTAGTGTGAGTGTGAGAGAGACTGTGGATATTTGCTGGGTCACAGCAAACTACTAGATGTATTCAGTCTAAATAATTTGTCCTACTTGGATGCAACGTTTAATGTACTACCTGACAATCCTGTGTCCTCAATTCAAAATGATTCAAATAAGAATCTTGGTATTTTACTCGTTTATTGGTTAGGCAGATTTTTTGCTGTTTATTTATTATGACAATTTTTAACTGGCATTGTGGTGTACTTATCTTTATTTGTCTTGGAAGTTACCTCAAGTCTTGGATAGGCCATGGGGGAAATGTTTTAAAGAGCTAACTGGTACAAGGCCCTAAATAATAAATTCAAAGCTTTTTCAACTTTAAGATAGCATGTTAAAAGAGAGGACGGTGCAGGGCAAACTAAAACAACCAAGGAATACCATACCTTGTATCAGGGATGGGGAACCTGTGGTCTTCCTTAAGTTGCTGGATTCCACTTCTCGTTAGTCCAAAACAGTGTGGTCAGTAATCTGGACAATGAGAGTTTTGGTCTAACAACATTTGTTGTTGTTTAGTCGTTTAGTCGTTTAGTCGTGTCTGACTCTTCGTGACCCCCTGGACCAGAGCACGCCAGGCACTCCTGTCTTCCACTGCCTCCCACAGTTTGGTCAAACTCATGCTGGTAGCTTCAAGAACACTGTCCAACCATCTAACAACATATGCAGGGCCAAAGATTCCCCATCCCTTCCATGCTTGATCAGCATGCAGTTTGCTGGTTTTGTAAAAATATTTAGGATTCCAGAGGGAATAGAAGCTCATGTGTTCCTTGCTTTCTGGTGCCTTACTGCACAATCCTAACCATATCTTATTTAGAAATAAGCCCGATTGAATTCAATGGAGCTTGCTCCCAGGTAGTGGGGGTGAGGTTTGCTTCCTTATAAGCTATGATTGTATTTCAGCCTTGACAGTAGGACTAGAAATTAGTTCCAGAACATAACAGACTGCTCGTCCTTCCACTTTATTCCTCTTGTATTTTGGGGACATGCTAAACAATGTTCTTACTATGTATTCAGAACGTAGCTTTTCCCTTCAGTGGTGGAGGGGAGCTTCTGCATCTTGAATTGAATAAGGCCTTGAACATTAATTATATTCTGTTTCTCAATTGTGATTTACTTAAGTCCCGCGTCCGCTCTTCAAATTCAGCTGACAGTATTAAAGAAAGAGACAAGGAAGTTTATTCATAGAAAATGCTTCATTACAGATCAAATACTTTGCAGAAGTGTTGGTGTTTCTGAACTCTTTGTGATGCCTTAGTAATAACATCTTATATAAGTCTGAGTAGATAAGATGTCAGTGTCATTCCAGTGATCAGGTAGAACTCCTGTATTGAACAGATATTACTGATAGTAATACAATATGATAAGAAGGGAAAACTGCAAATCACGATAAGGTCATCTTCTGGCAGTGGAAAAAAATGCAATTTCTTTGTAGAGGGGCACTAACCTCTTCAACAGCATTGCATGTTTCCTGTTGCCATTGACAAATCATATTTTAGGGGCAACTTAAGGGATGCAGTCATTGGGCATTGCTTTTGCTTAGCTTATTTTTTGGGGGGTGTGTGTTTATTTTGCACTCTCTTAGCTGATGTTGGCTGGACAGAGCAAGCTTTTTGCTTGCTTCTAAGCTCATCCCCCTTTGGTGGCAGCATCATCATGCCCATCCTGACCCACACAGCCTGAGATACAGACCAAGTTTCCATCACTAAAAGCCAAATGAGCAGTGTTCCTGCATCAACATCTTACATCAAAGTCGATTGAATGCATTATTCAGTGTTTCCAAATGCATCCTGCCTTTAAAATACCCTGCCGCTGCCCCCACCACACACACAACAGAGCACAACCATCTGTTTTGAGGGTACATGCAATGGAATTATTACAGGCAATTTTAGTGTGTAGTTTGATGCTGCATGCAAGGATCTGTTTGGATGGATGAATAGAAGGATGGAGAAAATAAAGTTCTGCCTGTTTTAATATCTCCCCGCTGTCCAAAACTTCATTCGCTTTCCTCAGAGTCTGCTGCCTCTCCTTTTAGCTTCCACCATTCCAAACCTTAGCTGAAAGGAGGAAAACAAACTTCTCTCACAATCTTTTCCAATTCAGGACCTTCCTCCTAGTTTCCCAAACATCCTGAGGTATGTTGCAAACGGTCCCTGGGAAATACAACTATTTCCAGAATGGTAATCCTTTTGGTTCCAGTAGTGATGCATGGAAGTGAGAGCTGGACCATAAAGAAGACTGATCGCCGAAGAATGGATGCTTTTGAATTATGGTGCTGGAGGAGACCCTTGAGAGTCCCATGGACTGCAAGAAGATCAAACCTATCCATTCTTAAGAAAATCAGCACTGAGTGCTCACTGGAAGGACAGATCCTGAAGCTGAGACTCCAATACTTTGGCCACCTCATGAGAAGAAAAGACTCCTTGGAAAAGGCCCTGATGTTGGGAAAGATGGAGGGCACAAGGAGAAGGGGACGACAGAGGACGAGATGGTTGGATAGTGTTCTCGAAGCTACCAGCCTGAGTTTCACCAAACTGCGGGAGGCAGTGGAAGACAGGAGTGCCTGGTGTGCTCTGGTCCATGGGGTCACGAAGAGTCGGACATGACTAACTGACTAAACAACAACAACAACAATCCTGTTGGTTAACTCCAAACTCAAAAAAGAGACTTTTACCACTTATAGTCTACCAGATTTATTGTGTTTTTTGTGGACTAGGGTGCATGAAGTCTTGTCCTCACTTGGCTGAAAGACATACATGCAGGTATTTACAGAGAAAAATAGTAAACAGTGGAGCCAAAAGACCATAGAAATGCAAGACATACAGTCTGACATTTCCATGTCACAGACCGAACCTTTTGCATTTCAAACATTTGACTCCACTATTTTCAGTTTCTCTAAACCAATGTATATTTATATCTGTCAACTGAAGATAACACTTCATACATCTGCTGAAGTGGACTTCAGTTTAAAAAAGCTTATGCCACACCCAATCTGTTAGCCTTTAAGATGCTATAAGCCTCTTTTTACAAATTCAGTAGGAACGTCTACCAATGTCACACTTTCCCCATATGATGCTTCATACATCCATGCCTACTCTGGACTTTTTTCCCTAGTGAAGATATTAGTTGCTTTATGTGGGTGGGTGGAAAAAGAAAGTTCTGATGGGCTACATGTGGTTTAGAGTATCAGATGTTCTGAACACATTGAATGATATCCTCTGCAACTTGTCCTAATATTCATTCATTTAGCCATTATTTGCATAATTCGGACAATAAAATCCTAAAAAAGCATCGATGAAACATTGGTAATCCAGGCATATTAAACACATAAAACTTATAAAAGGCACATTAATCATGATTAAGTAGTTTTAAATTTGACTTTAAAAGTCTTGGCTCAATATCCTGAAAGAATCGCAGTAGTTTCGGGAGTATCATCCCTCAACAGATACTGGATTACAAATTCTTTGCAAGTAGATACTTTAAACTTTGAAGAAGTTACCAGTAGGTCTCTCCGAAGAGAACTTGTTCTAATATGAATGCAGAATGATGCTTTTCCTTGTAAAGGTCATACTTACAACATGTAAGTAGATGCAGTTGCCCTGATCTACTACTAGCATGTCCCTTTCCTCTCTTTTATCTGCCATCGTATTTGGTATTGCTGTTACATGGTTTTGACCTGCAAGAGAGCCGAAAGGCTTTTTATATAGCTGGACTTTGTGTTCAGGGTCTTTCTAGTGGCACTTAAAGGGGCTTCTAAGTGAAGTTGCATAGCGTAGAGTCCTTCACCTTGAGCTCTTTGACTGAAGAATGGAATTAAAGTGTAACAATTCATAAGAGTAATAGGGATACATCAATTTCAGCTTCAAACCCTGCTCATCCTCAGAGGATGACCTGGATGAAGCACCTCTGTTCCCCCTACTGTGTCTTTCTAGATTAAAAGACATGGCTTTGACTGACTCTGTAGATTCTGAGGACGCTCTCCTGCTGCAGTTCCCTCCCTATGATGGCAACTGAATTTTAGATCCAAAGTAGCTTCCCTATGGAGGTAGCTCTACAGCAGCTGCATGCTTATAAGGTGTTAGAAAGCCTTTGTACCCCACTTAAACCAATGGCTCTCGCCTCTTTCTATAGCTGAAAAACCAATGCTCTATCCAAGGTTCTGATTGGTTCTGTCTAGCTCTTGCTTGATTCTGTTCTGCTTTCTGCATCTAGGTCTTGCTGACAAAGACTTCCCTTTGTCCAAAACTACCTTTGTTTTCTGGGGACGCGGGTGGCGCTGTGGGTTAAACCACAGAGCCTAGGACTTGCCGCTCAGAAGGTTGGCGGTTCGAATCCCCGCGATGGGGTGAGCTCCCGTTGCTCAGTTCCTGCTCCTGCCAACCTAGCAGTTTGAAAGCACATCAAAGTGCAAGTAGATAAATAGGTACCGCTCCGGTGGGAAGGTAAACGGCGATTCCGTGCGCTGCTCTGGTTTGCCAGAAGTGGCTTAGTCATGCTGACTACATGACCCAGAAGCTGTACGCCGGCTCCCTCGGCCAATAAAGCGAGATGAGCGCCGCAACCCCAGAGTCGGCCATGACTGGACCTAATGGTCAGGGGTCCCTTTACCTTTATCTTTACCTTTACCTTTACCTTTGTTTTACCTGTTGAAACCTGACCTTTATGTGTGTTTCCTCTACTATATCCACCACTACACCACTCAGGCAAGAAGCACTTCCATGGGAGCTAAGAACCAAGATGGAGGTGAAGTCCACCACAACACTAAGCAGTTGTACTTTTACTATAAATATTTGTTTTCTATAACCCTATAACGAAGTCCTAAGGGTGACTTACATCTCCTACATATTTTGGAAAATGGTTTGTCTGTTTGCTTGCTCTCCATAGGTTTGGCCGCCTCTCGAGATATTGTTGCCAAACTTGTTATGAGGGTTTCTGAGGGTGTGTGTGATCTCCATTGATGTTTGGTTGCCAACCACACATTGGAATCAAGATGGTGGACCAAAGCATTGATTTGGTGTGACTTCGCTTGTCTTATGACATACGTTTGGCCACTTCTTGATATATTATCACCAAACTCAGCATGAGCGTTCCCACAGTCAGGGTGACAGATTACTGATGTCTGGTATTACATCTTCCATTTCTAAGTGTCTTCCAGTAGATGACCAGAACTTTTTAAAGTGTCCTCTCCTGACAATATAGATATGAGCAGAAGTGCCTATGCATCTTTATATACTGATTCTGTTTCTGCCACTGAAAGTATACATAAGTTAGTAACATGCCACAGTATTATTTAGCATATATTTTTATTGTGGGTGGGTGGGTTTTTTTGTTAGTTGGAAGAATACCAGTAAAAAAACCACCAGAATTCTCATTGTTACAATGTATGAATAGCTATGGCTGAGATTTTAACAATAGCTCTGCCTCTTCCATCACAGAGCAGAGCCAATAATTATTTTCGGAGCATACTATGTACAATTAAGCTGGAATTTTCAAGAAATACACTAAGGGGAAAAAATGTGACATGACATGAAGTGCAACATAAAGTTGTTCAATGAAACATAATTGCACCAATTACATTTAAAATATTTATTTACTTGCCAAGAAAGAAACAAGATTTAAAAAGGCTGATTATCCAAAGTGACACCACAAAACACTTTTACTTGATCTTACTGAAAAAGAAATTACAACAAGTTAACACTATGAGCAGATGAAAAGAAGCTTCAAATTTTGAATTAAAATACTAGCTAAATGAAACATGAAATTTTCATAGGCTTTGCTATTCATCTGTACAGCAGTAATATTTAAACACCGCCCATAAGCCTTGTGAGCAAAGCCAGACTGCCTTTTCTAGACTTGCCAGGATGCTAAAATTTATTGAAAATTCTGAAGGGAGAGTTCCTTGTTTCTTTAAATCAGGACAGATTTACATTTGGGGTTTTTTGTTTGCTGGCATGAAATGTATCCAGCATCATAGATTAGTCAGAATGATCAGTTTCCTCTGTAGCCATTGGCACTGGGGCGAAGGGGTCAGAACCTACCTACCGTGCAACCATCTAAAGAGCCAGAACATGTTCCTGGCTCTAAGCCTGATGTTGGTGATCAAGAGACCATGGAATCTGAGGTCTGCGGGCAGGAGCCTGCTGAACCAGTTTTAACACACCAAGGCCCATACAACTGGAGCTAGTGCCCTCTAAAGCGCCTTTTCCCAGGCCCAAGGAACTAAGTCCCCCCCCCCCCACATTTCTGTGCCAATACATCAGGGTAGGAAGGAGGCTATGAAAAAATGGAAGAGCACCATGTTCAAGCCAGAGGGTTGTCCTTATTTCTTTATCTCTGTCCTGCGATGCCTTATAGTTAACCATTCAGTTGCTGTTCATCATATTCTTCTAATGAAAATATCATTATTTACAAAATTTCTTTGTTGTTGTTTAGTTGTTTAGTCGTGTCCTACTCTTTGTGACCCCATGGACCAGAGCACGCCAGGCACTCCTGTCTTCCACTGCCTCTCGCAGTTTGGTCAAACTCATGCTGGTAGCTTCGAGAACACTATCCAACCAACTCGTCCTCTGTCATCCCCTTCTCCTAGTGCCCTCAATCTTTTCCAACAACAGGGTCTTTTCCAGGGAGTCTTCTCTTCTCATGAGGTGGCCAGAGAATTGGAGCCTCAGCTTCAGGATCTGTCCTTCCAGTGAGCACTCAGGGCTGATTTCCTTAAGAATGGATAGGTTTGATCTTCTTGCAATCCATGGGACTCTCAAGAATCTCCTCCAGCACCATAATCTTGTCTCTATTGTTCCCAAGTGCTATACAGGAGCACTCCTGTACCCAATGCCCATGTTTAGATCATTTTGCTGTTTTGGTTAGCATGTTAATATTATATCAGCTACACCCATCTATAGGGCTGTGGTTGCAGTCATTTGAACTACTGTAGATTCTGCCAAACCATTCATGTTCCAGAAAGACATGAAAAATCATGCTAGCTAAGAGAAGGATAAAATGACTCACGTGGACTTCCTATTTCATATTTGTATGCATTAGAGCCCACTTTGCCAGACATACAAGCTAGATAAGGAAGTATTGGTGAAGAACCACTGATGTAGTATGTGCTGAATTCAAATTTCATGGGAATATTTACAACCACTTGAATGTAAAGCAGATGATGAAAATATCTAGGGACAAATGAATACCTCACCCTTAATTTTCTAAAGTATAATTCAGAGTCTGGAACACATACAGCCACATTTTGAAGAAAATATTTACACTATGAACAATTCGCCATGTTAAAAAATGGCAGATAGTCTGTGCTATTGTTACAGTTATATTCCTATTTGTTTTATCAATGGGCTGTGGATTTATTTTGGTAATTCCTATTAATGTTAGAATAAATCCCCTGCTCACTGTTGGGAGACTAAACCCTTTCATCTTCAGTATGTAAATTTTCATGCTTATAATTTTGAAAAATATCCAGACTTCCTCCCTTGATGATAGAGTGAAATGCTGTCTGGTATTGTAGCCACACCTATCTGTGCTTTTGCTCTTTATTAATTATACAGTCCTGAAATGAAATGGTCACAGACAATTCACAGGAAAGTGCTGAAATTTTTACTCTCACTTATAAATTAAATGATGTAATTAAATCCCACTTTTTCCATGGTTTTAGAATTCAGTTATCTGTGGTCTGAAATGATAGGAAATGTTTGGCGCATAAAACTCAGAAGAACCCTTATTTTTTTTATAAATAAAAGTTTTTTATGGTAAGAAAGCATAGTAATTATATATGGTTCTTTATAAAACATAATTATTTAGAGTATAGTCCAGTTCTACAGAATACTAAAGATATGTGCTTTGACATAATTATATCCTATAAACGCCTTTCTTCTACAATATAGCATGATTTCATCTACACCATAATTTTCCCTCTCATGTAAATAGTTTCTTTTTGCTACATTTTCCTTTCATGCACAGTGTGAAGCTTGAGTAACACCATTAACTTCTTTGAAAGCACCCTTCATTTATAGTGTAAATTCTGCATAGTGTCAACTCAGGATGCAACAATGGTATATAAGTGGTGAGTTTCAGCTCCGATCTTGCAGTCTTGCAACTTCAAAAACTTTTAACTATATTTTGAATTGTAGATTGAAAATTTGCAGCAGGCTTAACTACTGAGTTTCGGGAGCACAGGCAAACAGCAATGCCCCCGTCCATGCATATACGCAATGCTGCTTCATGTTCTCAGCTGAGACTGAGTGGAAGGAGCACGTTTTATAGGAGAGTCCATTGCCTCTGTTATTACAACATGGTGGTCTGGAGGACAATTTAGCTTAGGGGCTGTTCTTGAGCCTATCCATACTCCAACTCTGGATAGCAAAGGCCTTAGCTTGAACTTCATATCACCTTCTGTTTAGTAAAAGCAGAAAACCGACATGACTTCTCAGTGGAATGTGAAAAGGGGATATACACCGTAGAATGAACCAAAACTTATTCCCACTAGAAAAGCATTAACAAGAAAAGCCTCAGGTGATGATTTCATGGTCTAGGTTGGTCCATGTGATCAGTCAAAGGAGTAGTCTATTAGGTTTCTTGGGCCCAAACCCACCAGGACTTTATAAGTCAAAATAAGTCCATTCCAAAACCAAAGCATTCCAAAACCAAGGCGCGCTTTCCCATAGAAAGCAATGCAAAATGGATTAATCCGTTCCAGACTTTTAAAAACAACCCCTAAAACAGCAATTTAACATGAATTTTACTCTCTAATGAGACCATTGATCCATAAAATGAAAGCAATAATCAATGTACTGTACTATAAAATAAATAAGACAGTATTGTAGATGATAAAAATTAAAAGTATTTTTTTTCCTTACCTGCACTGATGATAGACATTGTTTGGATGGGGGGCTTTTATCCATTTCCGCAGTCACACAATCAATCAATCAGTAGCTAAACACAGTCACAAAAACAAATTAACCAAAAAAGCTTCAAAAACAAAAACACAAAATAAATAGCAAAAATAAAAGTGCCAAACTTAATCTGTTCTGGAAGTCTGTTTAACTTCCAAAATGTTCGAAAACCAAGGCACAGCTTCTAATTGGTTAAGGCACCCTGGAAACAATAGCCGAGAGCTGCATTGGACGTTTGACTTCTGAAAAACGTTTGAAAACCAGAACACTTACTTCTGGGTTTTCGGCATTTGGGAACCAAGGCATTTGAGAACCAAGGTACCACTGTACCTTGATTTACTGCCCTGAGACAAAAGGAAGTTTGTACAGAAGCAGAAGCTTCTGTATATTCTTCAGGGATATCCTTCCTTTATGGTAATCTTGGCTCTGCATTGTTAAGTGTGTATGTATCATTTTATTTGAGCTTAGATCCCTGTGGAATGTAGAATCTGATCCTGTTTGTTCAGAAGCACATTTTGTTCAGCAGACTTAACTACTCAGCACAGCATTGTAGCCTTAGAAACCTTTTCTCAAAGAGTGGTTAAATGTTTCCTTCTTGGAACACAATCATATTTCCTCCCTATCTATTCTCATGCCCTCTCCCTGGCACCACATCCCTATAGCAGTTTTCCTGTTGATTTCATTAAAGGACCGGTGACTTCCAAATCTTCTTGAAAAGCACTTTTTTCATAGCTAAGCTTTTAATGGCTTACTACAAAACACTAAATAGAATAGGAATTTATATTTATGTAAGCACATGATTTTGCTTACAGATAGTTAGCTGATTGTTCTCATAAAACATAGGTGAACTGCTTGTTGACATGAAATTGCTTCTTGCTGGAAGCAACAGCACCACTGGAGCGTGTTCACTTTTTTTTGGTAATGTCATTTGTTAACAATGAATTTTAACAATAACGGGCATTACAATTGCAGCCATTTATGACTTTCACAATGAGACCAGGAACAAGGCACTTTGGTCTAGGAAAATGTCAAAAGCTATAAATAAACTAAATAAAATTAGCACAATGAACACCTAGCAATGGCAGCCTTTGAAACAAATACATGAATGTTAAATTCATATTCAGAATATTTGTTGAAAAGAGAAAAATGGAGACACAAGGATAAGTCAATAAAACCTATGTCTAGATTTGTTTTGACTTTATTGAATGATATCCAGTGGTGTCAGTGAAATGGACTTCCATGCGTACAACAGGGGCAGTACAGGATTCCTTTTGGTGTACCGGCCTCCCCGCTGCACCAAGGATTCCCTGTCTGAGCTGCTTCAGGTCGTGGCGGATTTTCTCCTGGAGACACCTAGTTTGGTTGTCCTAGGGGATTTTAACATCCATGCCGACACGACCTTACAAGGGGCCGCTCGGGACTTCGTGGAAAGCATGGCCTCCATGGGGCTGTCCCTGAATAAGTTTGGCCCAACTCATAGTCATGGACATGCCTTAGACCTGGTGTTTACCTCTAGTGACGTGGGTGATCTGACACTAAGTAAAAGTGAAACAAAAGAAGTGCCATGGTCAGATCACTTCCTGGTGCAACTGGACTTCTCCGCGACCCTTCCCCTCTGCAGGGAGGTGGGACCAATTCGGATGGTCCGCCCCCGCCACTTAATGGATCCAAATGGTTTCCAGAGAGTGGTAGGGGATGCTTTATCCCATGTTGATGGCCTTTCAGCTGATGCCCTGGTGGCCCGCTGGAATGCGGAGTTAACCAGGGCTATCGACTGTCTGGCTCCGAAGCGCCCTCTCCGATTGCATGGAGCCCGGACAGCCCCGTGGTTTTCTTCGGAGCTGAGGGCGCTGAAACAATCGCTGAGACGGCTAGAGCGTCGGTGGCAAAAAACTCACTCCGAATCTGACCGGACACAGGTTAGAGCTCAACTTCGAGCCTACCAAGTGGCGATAGCGACGGCGAAGAAGACTTTCTTCACCGCCTCTATTGCATCTGCAGAAAATAGTAGCAGGAGACTCTTTCAGGTGGTTCGCAATTTAACGGAACCACCTTTACCACCGGGGCCTTGTAAAGACCCCAAGATCTCCTGCAACGATTTTGCAAAGTTTTTTGCAGATAAAATCACTCATATTCGGAAGGAGCTAGAGACCACCGTGGGAGCAGGGCTGGGGCGGGAGAGTGCTAGAGCTCTGTCTGGTCAAGTTGCATGGAATCAATTTCAATCCGTTACCCCCGAGGATGTGGACAGGCTGCTTGGACGCGTGAAACCAACCACCTGTCTCCTTGATCCTTGCCCATCCTGGCTAATAAAAGCAAGCCGGGAAGGGCTGGGCGATGGGCTCTGCGGGGTGGTGAATGCTTCCCTCTGTGAGGGAACATTCCCAGATCCGCTGAAAGAGGCGGTCATTAAACCGCTTCTTAAAAAACCATCTTTAGACCCGGCCAGTATGGCCAACTATCGCCCAGTCTCAAATCTTCCATTCTTGGGCAAGGTGATTGAGCGCGTGGTTGCTGAACAACTCCAGGCACGCCTGGAGGATGCGGACCATTTGGATCCCTTCCAATCAGGATTCAGGCCTCATCATGGGACTGAAACTGCCTTGGTCGCGCTGGTTGATGATCTCCGGCGAGCTAGGGACAAAGGTGAGAGTTGTTTCCTAGTTCTGCTGGATCTCTCAGCGGCCTTTGATACAATCGACCATAACATCCTTCTGGACCGTCTAGAGGGGCTGGGAGCTGGGGGCACTGTTATGCAGTGGTTTCGCTCCTTCCTCCTGGGCCGTGTTCAGAAAGTGGTGGTGGGGGATGAGTGCTCAGACCCCTGGGCCCTCACTTGTGGGGTGCCTCAGGGTTCCGTCCTCTCCCCCATGCTTTTTAACATCTATATGAAGCCACTGGGAGAGATCATCAGGGGGTTTGGACTGGGTGTCCATCAATATGCAGATGATACCCAGCTCTACCTCTCTTTCAAATCAGAACCAGTGAAGGCGGTGAAGGTCCTGTGTGAGTGCCTGGAGGCAGTTGGAGGATGGATGGCGGCTAATGGATTGAGGTTGAATCCTGACAAGACAGAAGTACTGTTTTTGGGGGACAGGGGGCGGGCTGGTGTGGAGGACTCCCTGGTTCTGAATAGGGTAACTGTGCCCCTGAAGGACCAGGTGCGCAGCCTGGGAGTCATTTTGGACTCACAGCTGTCCATGGAGGCGCAGGTCAATTCTGTGTCCAGGGCAGCTGTCTACCAACTCCACCTGGTACGCAGGCTGAGACCCTACCTGCCCGCGGACTGTCTCGCCAGAGTGGTGCATGCTCTGGTTATCTCCCGCTTGGACTACTGCAATGCGCTCTACGTGGGGCTACCTTTGAAGGTGACTCGGAAACTACAACTAATCCAGAATGCAGCAGCTAGACTGGTGACTGGGGGCGGCCGCCGAGACCACATAACACCGGTCTTGAAAGACCTACATTGGCTCCCAGTATGTTTCCAAGCACAATTCAAAGTGCTGGTGTTGACCTTTAAAGCCCTAAATGGCCTCGGCCCAGTATACCTGAAGGAGCGTCTCCACCCCCATCGTTCTGCCCGGATGCTGAGGTCCAGCGCCGAGGGCCTTCTGGCGGTTCCCTCATTGCGAGAAGCAAAGCTACAGGGAACCAGGCAGAGGGCCTTCTCGGTAGTGGCGCCTGCCCTGTGGAACGCCCTCCCATCGGATGTCAAAGCGATAAATAACTACCTGACATTCAGAAGACATCTTAAGGCAGCCCTGTTCAGGGAAGTTTTTAATCTGTGATATTTTAATGTATTTTTGGTTTTCTATGGAAGCTGCCCAGAGTGGCTGGGGAAACCCAGCCAGATGGGCGGGGTATAAATAATAAATTATTATTATTATTATTATTATTATTATTATTCTAAGGAACTAGGTGTACCATCTCCAATTTACAAAACTAAAGTAAAGAGAAATGAATCACTTATAAACTGGCTTCTGGCTAATCAACAATATGGGGCAGAGAATGGACAATAAAATAATCATTACTAAGTCAGTGCGCTCAACAATCTGCAGGTCATGTGCATCTGATCTGATGTGCATTTGTACAAGAGTGGTTTTAGCAAAATATCAGGATATTATTTTGCCCTAAATGTGGAGCTGTTTCAGTCGCTGCAAAAGCAATATAAAAACCAAAGCAGGTGCTAATCAGGGATCTCAGGATCTGCTCATACATTTTCTTTTCATAAGAGCATCGTGTTTGTCACACTAGATCAGAGCAGCAGTCTGTCAAGCTGAGTATCCCGCCTCCAGCACTGCCCAACACCTGATGCTATGGAGAAAAGCAGAAACCTTTGTTATACGCAGACAATTGTGCAATGCTTACATATGGGGAATACCTTCCTTACCCCTACAGCACATTGCTTATGCCCTGAGGCATAGGATTTGATTTCCTCTGGTAGCATGAAGGACTACAAATGCTATTAGAGGATGGACTCTAATTTAAAGCTTAAAATCTGCAGATGAACTTCTTTTGATCTTTTGAATTGTACATATCCAGATTTAGATGCAGAGTAATCCATTTTGTTCAAGCTGCAGTTATTGATCATTAAGTTCTCTAGATCTTTAAAAGAAACATGCATAATATTTTATTAACAGGGGTGAATTTATATCTAGTATAAATTAAACAGTACTCAACAAGCCATATGTCCCATTGTCTGTTTTCTTTGTCCATAAGAGTTATATTTTATGTATATTTTGGCATGTTTTATTCTTACTATAGAAGTGTGTGTTTGAAGTCAGGGAGTTTCAAAAAGACTTCCACAGTTTCAGATTATTTTTTTTGTTGAACACAAGTTTTTAAAATGAATTAATCTAATACTGAAAACCCATAACTTGTACTTGTGCAAAATGACCGTGAAATGAATGGGATGGTACATTGCTGTTTTTAGCATTGAGGCATGACTTAACACTATTGCTCTGGAATAGTCTTTCTGCAAAAAGTGATTGGGATATGTTACTACAGTCATTGATGCATCTTGCGATAGGGGGTAGGTAGGGGAAGTTTTCATATATTTTAAATTGAACGTGATTGTACTAAGCATTATTTTTATTTGTATGTGTGGTTTGCATTCGATAACTGTAGTAAAGCAAATTGATTTCTGTAGCTCCTGTTGTGAGGGGACTCATAATGAAATGTAGGTGACTCAGCTAATTCACAAAATACCACAGGGTTCACACTATGTTTTGCTTCAATTCAACAATCATTCCCGCCCCCCACTCCTCAGCTAAGAGTTGTCATTTTGGCAATTTTAGAATATTCCATCAGTCCAGCAATTCCTAATTAAGCAATTCTTTTTTTTAATTCATACAACTATTTAAGCAATTCTTAAAAGTTGCTATATTTCTTCTTTTGGGACTGAATTAGTACCCTTGCTATTTTTTCTTTCATTTCTATGCTTCTGTACCCCTCCCACCTGCCCTAGTATCTAGTCACATCATCTTGGCAACAGGAATGCAGAGGAAAAGTATATGCTTAGTCAATTAAGAGCATTCAGAGTATATAATATGAATTATCCCCTCCTGTACATGCAGTTCTGTGCACATACTGAACAGCAGACATGGGAGGGGTTTCTAGTAACCCTTTCATGAAATAGATCCTCAAAAATCCACAGTGCACAAGAGACTGTTCACTATTCTTTTCCATTCCTGCTTTCACTGGCTCAGGCTCTCCAGCACTGAACACACGCCCTTAAAATGGCCACATTTCATTGGATGCCCGGACTGGACACTCACTCTCCCATTAGATCTGAACAAAGGAGAGGTGAAAGGAGCTCCTCTCTGTGAGTGTGTAGTGGTGACTGAGGTGGGGATCTTTTCCTCCAGTGATGGGGTGGGGGCGCATACTCACATGATTTCAAGCTTTAAAAGCTGGACAACCCCTACATGGGATACTCTTCACAAAGGTGTAGCCAAACAGCCTGCAGATCTCCAGTTGCCCAGTCTTGTTACAGCATAGTTTTTCGAATGTGGATGTTTGTTCAGCTACTCTTCTGCGATGTGACTTTTCACCAGTGCTTACCATCAACACAGGTGCATTTGTTTACTCACAGCCTCTTAGGCATGAAATTGGAATGATGTAGCTCTTGAAGCTGAGGCTCCAATACTTTGGCCACCTCATGAGAAGAGAAGACTCCCTGGAAAAGACCCCCATGTTGGGAAAGATGGAGGGCACAAGGAGAAGGGGATGACAGAGGACGAGATGGTTGGATAGTGTTCTCGAAGCTACCAGCATGAGTTTGACCAAACTGCAGGAGGCAGTGGAAGACAGGAGTGCCTGGCGTGCTCTGGTCCATGGGGTCACAAAGAGTCGGACATGACTAAATGACTAAACAACAACAACAGCACCTCCTACTAGGCCAATTTGGTCCCTCCAGTTGCTGCTGGACTCCAACTCCCATTAGCCTTAGCCAGTCTGGTCAAGGGTCAGGGATGATGGAGTTGTAGTCCAACAACATGTTAGAATAAGTGTGTGAGACTGAGAGAAGATTCATGAAGATTCTCGAAGCATCGAAGTGCAAGATTGTTTAGTCTACAGATGCAAATGTAGTCTATAAAAGGTGTGGAGCTCTTCTCTCTGAACATGCACAATTCCTACAATTGCGAGCTGTGTGTGTGTGCAGTCAGGTCTGAGCTCTTTTACAGGCAACATGCAGACCTGATGTGTGCCTTACTATCTGTGCGGTAGTAAAGTTGTAAATATTCTTTTACCGACACGATTGTTTATTACCTTTCGCGTAAACAATGCTTGACTGAGTTTCATTGCTTCCATGAGTGATTTATTGCCATCGTCTGTGCGCAACTTGATCCTTTGACGCGATTGCTACTCTGCTAAACTAGGGAACTGGCACACGCACGAGGAAGTGTGCTGGACCACCCTCATGATTGACGACTGGAGATCGTAAAATATACAACACAATATCTTTGCTTTGTCATTCTGCTTCATGTGTTGAGTATGTTTTCCACTGTAGGTTCATAGGCATGCATCTCATTGTATGAAGAAAGACCCTCATGTATAATGTGGTCCTGAAGCAGAAATATATCGTATCAAACAACCTTCATATCTATGCAATTTTTTATTCCAGAGGTGCTGTCCATGGTGCTTAGGTTAGACATTAGGCAAAGAAATATCACACAAATCCTTTTCTATTTGTTTGGTTCCTCCACCACCATAACTATGCTGCAGTACTGTGTATTATGGAAATATTTGCACTTAATTTAATTAATTTGTTTTTTTAATTATGGCATTTGTATGCCACCCCATAATGTAAATTTTCTGGGCAACCTAAAATAGATAGCTAGATAGATTTTTTTTTAATAGCCAACAATTAAAATACAAAACACCCCTTTGGGTTAAGTATTGGTTCAGATTGTGTGGAGGATTTTGCATGTGTAAATGAATTCAAAGTCTGCTCTTTCTGATGACCAAAGAATGTACACGAAAGAGACTGGAGAGTTTTTATTTATTTTTCTATGCCCATACCCCATTCTTCTATATATAAAAAGAAAACTCAGGACAGTTTACATGGGGCTCTCAGTGATCAATTGTTTACACTGTGACATGCTCACCTTCAACACTGGATGTTCCCACAATTGTACTTTGCTAGTCTGTATAAGAAAAAAATGTTTTATTACATACTCTGCTAATTTGGGCGGTAGAGCAAAATTTGGGGGGGTAGAGTTTTTGTTTGATTTCTTTTTTGCTGCTTGCAGTTAAAGGACGTTGGATAACACAGCTTGTGAAGATTGTCTACTTTGCTGACCTGTTCCTCGTTTTAAACAAATCTGGCATGGTACTAAACTAGGTACACCACTGTTCAAAATCAGTACTGTAGTGGTCAGTACTTGGACTGGTAGCTGTAGGGATACCAAGCCAGGATTCATTCTGTGTACCACCACCAAGCTCTGGCTGTTATGTACTGAAGTTCTCACCCTGGGCCAGTAGGGGGATACTGTAGATAGTTTTCACTCAGGTCCACATATGCAAATAAGGGATTGACAGTGACGTTCAGTGATTGGATAGTTACAGATAGTTGTTACAGTTACATTGCACTGCAGCTCTATATAAGCAGGCTGGCTGAACCCTTCAGTTCAGTTCTGTTCTGACCTGTGAATAAACAAGAGCTGTTTGGAAAATCGCTGTGTCGTCTGATATGTTCACGCACGGAGCCATTCAAAATATGCAATTGGGAAAATCTCCAGGACCAGATGGATTGACTTCCAGATACTACAAAGCATTGAGAGAATGGCTGATACAACCGTTGAAGGAAGTCTGCAATGAAATTTTAGAGGGGAAGAAGGCACCTGAATCGTGGAAAGAAGCGTATATTACACTTATACCAAAATCTGAGACTGAGAAGAACCAGATCAAGAACTACCGCCCTATATCATTACTTAATGTGGATTACAAAATTTTTGCAGACATTTTGGCAAAAATATTGAAGAGAGTTTTGGTGGGAGAGATTCATAAAGATCAGGCAGGCTTTCTTCCAGGAAGACACTTATCTGACAATGTGAGAAATATAATAGACATTATGGAGCTATTAGAAGCTAATATTAATACTAAGGCAGTATTAATATTTGTGGACGCGGAGAAAGCCTTTGACAATATCTCTTGGAGTTTTATGAAGAAGAATCTTGAAGGGATGGGGGTAGGCCAAGGTTTTGAGAATGGTATAGGTGCAATTTATTCTGAACAAAAAGCAAAATTAATTGTAAATAATGTGGTTACTGAAGAATTTGCTATTGAAAAAGGGACACGACAGGGGTGCCCAATGTCCCCATTACTTTTTATATCTGTCTTGGAGGTTTTATTAAACATGATTAGAGGGGACCAGCTGGTTAAAGGGATTCAGGTCGGAGCTAAACAATATAAACTGAGAGCCTTTGCAGATGACTTAGTACTAACTCTACAGGAGCCAGACACTAGTACGAAAAGAGTCTTAGAGCTAATACAAGTATTTGGTCAAGTAGCAGGTTTTAAGCTGAATAAACAGAAAACGAAAGTATTGGAGAAAAATTTAACAGTTGCTGAAAGAGAGAGGTTTTATAATGAAACTGGATTAATGGTAGCAAAGAAAGTGAAATACCTGGGGATTAATTTAACATCTAAGAATGTGAACTTATTTAAAGACAATTATGAGAAATGTTGGACAGAAGTTAAGAAAGATCTAGAAATATGGTCAAATTTGAGACTTTCCTTGTTAGGCCGAATTGCTGTTATTAAGATGAATGTGTTGCCGAGAATGTTGTTTTTGTTTCAAACACTGCAGATTGTGGACAAGATGGACTGTTTCAAGAGGTGGCAGAAAGACATATCTAGATTTGTCTGGCAGGGCAAAAAGCCCAGAATAAAATTTAAGATATTAACTGATGCAAAAGAAAGAGGGGGGTTTGCCCTGCCAGACTTAAAACTGTATTATGAATCAGCGGCTTTTTGCTGGCTGAAAAACTGGCTACTTCTTGAGAACACAGACATTTTGGATCTGGAAGGGTTTAACAATAGGTTTGGTTCGCATGCATATATATGGTATGACAAGGTAAAAATTCACAAAGGTTTCAAAAACCATATTGTTAGGAAAGCACTATATAATGTTTGGATTCGGTATAAAGATTTGTTGGAAAACAAAACCCCTAGGTGGTTGTCACCAATGGAAGCTAAGGAAGTGAAAAAACTTAATATGGAATCTAAATGGCCAAAATATTGGGAAATTATAGAACAAGAGGAGGGAAAAGTGAAGTTGCAGAGCTATGAGAAATTGAAGTCAAAAGTAAGAGACTGGCTTCATTATTACCAGATAAATGAAGTTTTCAAACAGGACAGGAAAATCGGCTTTCAGGTGGAGAGATCAAAATTAGAAACTGAATTGTTGGAACCCAATACTAAGAATTTGTCAAGAATGTATAACTTGCTGTTGAAATGGAATACACAGGATGAGATGGTTAAATCAGCTATGATTAAATGGGCACAAGACATTGGTCATGACATTATGTTTGCTGACTGGGAACAGTTATGGACTACCGGTATAAAATTTACGGCATCTAATGCCCTAAGAGAGAACATTATGAAAATGATTTATAGGTGGTACATGACCCCAGTCAAGCTTGCAAAAATCTATCATACGCCCAATAATAAATGCTGGAAATGTAAGGAAACTGAAGGTACTTTCTACCACCTTTGGTGGACGTGCCCAAGGATCAAGGACTTCTGGGAAATGATCTATAATGAAATCAAGAAGGTACTTAAGTGTACCTTTCATAAGAAACCAGAGGCCTTTCTCCTGGGCATGGTAGGCCAATTGGTGTCAAGGAAAGATAGGACGTTCTTTATGTATGCTACAACAGCAGCAAGAGTTCTTTTAGCAAAGTGTTGGAAGACACAAGAACTACCCACGCTGGAAGAGTGGCAGACGAAGGTGATAGACTATATGGGACTGGCTGAGATGACTGGCAGAATCCGTGACCAAGGAAAAGAGACGGTGGAAGAAGATTGGAGGAAATTCAAAACTTATCTTAAGAACTGTTGTAAAATTAATGAGTGTTAAAATGTTATGGGTAATGTAAAACAGAATTGCAGTGACAAATAATTGGGTAAGAGAAAAAGGATTAAAGAAAGTGAATTATAAGTAATTGAAATTAGGGGTTGCTGGAAAAGTTTAAAATAGGGATGCAGAAAAGGGAGGTATGGGGAAGTCGTTGAAATAAGGTTTAAGAAAAAGAGGTTATGAAATTATACGTGTTTGTATGTTTGTTTGTTTGTTTGTTTGTGTATTGTCAGTTGTGTTGTGTTTTGATATATGTTGGAAAATTAATAAAAATTTATTAAAAAATAAATAAATGATATGTTCACCCCCAACTTAACACTGGCCAAAAGAAGAGATTGCAAGCAGACCAGCATCACCAGCCCAGGAAGCCTCACTTTAGCAGCAGGAGAGTGCAAGGCCATGTGATAACTCAATGAGTCCTATAAAAGCCTTCAGGGAGGCTGGCTCTTGCTAACTGCAAACCACTTTTGCCTTGCATTTCCCTGCTCTCAGTTTCACGGGAGCTGGGGCTGACAGCATATCAGTTTCTGAATTTGTCAAAATATTCTCTTAGTGCTGGCCCAAGTGGAAACGGTAGCAGATAGTTTATATCTGCAGTCACTTATTGGAAAAAAACCCCACCCTCTATAGAATATGTTTGTAGCATGCTTCACCTTTCATAAAGTAGGTAGAGCAGAGAACAAAAGATTAGTCATAATCATTTGCAAGAGATTTCCTGGAACAGCTATGCTGCACACATTGACTACCGCTCACTCAAAAATGATACAATACCTACCACAGATGATGAGTGTTTAGTTTTTAAAGGAACAGCATGATAGCACATGGTGCTTCACTCTAGCCCACTAGCAAATAGGTCAGTCCAGACTAAGAAGACTGTTCTGTCCGACCACAAAGGTTGGGTATATTATTACCCCTCTCTCTTCCTTAGCGTGTAATCAAATTTTAAAGGTGGTCCGGTTGTGTATCAGTATTTTCTAATCTTCTGTAGGTCTAACATAACTAAATAACATGGTGTCAGGTATCATAGGATTTTGCTTAACACCACAACGATCTTGTTTGATTTTAAGCATCCTTCTACATTTTGTCATGAGTAACACAGCCTTTCTTCTGCAATATAAAGCAGTGGTGGACAAACTGAAAACTGCCTCTGCCAGCGGGGTGGCCTAAGACAAACTGGCTCCTGGCTCCCAAAAAAACAGAAACGGGAAATAAAAAATTCTATCCATATTTTTTTGGGTTAAGAAACATGTATAGAAAACTTCATTCATTTTCAGACTTGCCAAGTTTTACTCCCTGTGGCTGGCAAGCAGCAAAACAAAACAGACTGGCAAATGGGTGGGTCCAAGGATTAGGTTGTTGTTGTTGTTGTTGTTTTATATGCCACCCATCTGACTGGGTTGCCCCAGCCATTCTGGGCAGTTCCCTGCAAAGTATTAAAGCACAATAAAACCTCAAACATTAAAAACCTACATGTACAGGGCAGTCTTCAGATGTCTCCTAGTTGCATCACTGGGGGGACATGTCTCCTAGTATTTGCTTAAAGTTTTTGGGTGTTGTTGTTGTGTGTGTTTTAAAGTCAGGTTGCCTCTTCTGGGGCAGCTCTACTCCCAGTTCCATCCATAAGAAAGGTTGGTGAGTGCTG
Organism: Podarcis filfolensis; assembly: GCF_964270895.1. Taxonomy (NCBI): domain Eukaryota; kingdom Metazoa; phylum Chordata; class Lepidosauria; order Squamata; family Lacertidae; genus Podarcis; species Podarcis filfolensis. The sequence continues at coordinate 101,362,163 of NC_139606.1, forward strand.
ATATGGGGCTTCTCAGATTTTGCCTTGACTCTCTGAAACCTATTGCCCATGGGCTCTCACCTGAGCCCACCATATATTTAGGGGAAAGTGCAATTTTAGAAGGATTTATAATCTGGGGTCTGTATAGTTAAAGCTACGGTTTTCCCAGTAGTGATGTATGGAAGTGAGAGCTGGACCATAAAGAAGGCTGACCGCTGAAGAATTGATGCTTTTGAATTATGGTGCTGGAGGAGACTCTTGAGAGTCCCAAGGACTGCAAGAAGATCAAACGTATCCATTCTTAAGGAAATTCTTAAGGAAAGGAGCCCTGAGTGCTCACTGGAAGGACAGATCGTGAAGCTGAGGCTCCAATACTTTGGCCACCTCATGAGAAGAGAAGACTCCCTGGAAAAGACCCTGATGTTGGGAAAGATGAAGGGCACAAGGAGAAGGGGACAACAGAGGATGAGATGGTTGGACAGTGTTCTCGAAGCTACCAGCATGAGTTTGACCAAACTGCGGGAGGCAGTGGAAGACAGGAGGGCCTGGCGTGCTCTGGTCCATGGGGCCACAAAGAGTCAGACACGACTAAACAACAGCAACATAATCTGGGGAATTGAATTGCTGCTGTTTCTTAATGTAAAATAGTGTGCAAATTTCAACCCAGTCAGAGTTAGGTATATTGAAGAATTAATCTCTCTCAGCTCCTCCACACTGGGTTACCGTATTTTTATATTAAGGGTGGAGGGAATAGGCAGCAATTTAGGAAGAGGTGCCTCCGTGAAACTCCCCAGTTATTCCAGCTGAGATGACCTCCCTTCCAACTGCATAAAGTGGACTTAGAATAATATAATGATAGAACTGTAGAGTTGGAAGGGACCCTGAGGGTCATCTAATCCAACCTCTGACAATGCAGGACCATATTACCCTGAGGAACAGTGTGAATGGAAGCAAGAGCCTTACAGAAGAGAAGGTCATGAAAAGATTGTTGTTGTTTAGCCATGCCCGACTCTTGGTGACCCCATGGACCAGAGCATTCCAGGCACTCCTGTCTTCCACTGCCTCCCGCAGTTTGGTCAAACTCATGCTGGTAGCTTTGAGAACACTGTCCAACCATCTCATCCTCTGTTGTCCCCTTCTCCTTGTGCCCTCCATCTTTCCCAACATCAGGGTCTTTTCCAGGGAGTCTTCTCTTCTCATGAGGTGGCCAAGGTATTGGAGTCTCAGCTACAGGATCTGTCCTTCCAGTGGCTGATTTCCTTAAGAATGGATAGGTTTGATCTTCTTGCAGTCCATGGGACTCTCAAGAGTCTCCTCCAGCACCATAATTCAAAAGCATCAATTCTTCGGCAATCAGCCTTCTTTATGGTCCAGCTCTCACTTCCATACATCACTACTGGGAAAACCTAGACAAGTTAATACATTTTAGCCACCAATTAGCGTATGACAAAATGAAAAGCAGCTACTACTGTTATATATTTTTGAACCCCAATAGTTTGTGGCTTTGGGGCATGCTCATGTATTTTCGCTTTTGAAATATGTGATTTTAAAAATTGTTTAATGCTTCAGAAAAGTGGTATACTTTCCCTTTGAAATCAATGGAAGTAAAAAGTGGTTGCAGGATCATGTTCTTTGTACTGTGGTGAAGAATGGTTTTCGTACTGCCCACTAATTTATAAGCCATCTTTAGGGTTGTTGTTGAGCTTTTTTAAAAAAATTGGGTTTTTTGTGTTTTTTTTTAATAAATAGAGCAATTGCTGGAGGAGAAGTTTGATCTTCCGCAGCCTTAAGCTAACAGATCACAACATAAGGAACGTCAACAACTCATTCATCAAAATAGATGCTGTACGATTTGACAAAATAAATGGCTAGAATTTTGTAACAGACTGTGATCAATAGAGTGCAAACAAGTTTGCTCCCCACCCCCTTTAATGAAAGCAAAAAAGGTTGCAATGCTGCCCTTACTGCTTTTAAATAATACTGCTTGGGAAATACACTATGAAGCATATGCTAGCCTATTCTAGTGAAATTTAGCATTGTGCATGTATTATCAGTAACATTCACAGTTGGTTCATAGCATTCTTGTCTGTCAATAAGCATTGCTTTGACTGTGCAGGATGATAATTGCTGTGGCTGCACTTTCTTTGGCACCTTCCAACCGCCGCTAAATGGTAATAAAGCACTACTTCTTTATCGTCTGAATGTCAGCTATTCCAAAAATACTGGTGGACTTTAGCATCCTTTTGTATTTATGTCGAGGAACATTCACGGCCAGGCAGGTTGCGCCACTACTGTATGTATGCTTTTGCTTTCTGAAAAGTGTTTTCCCACTACTACCCATTTCCCTTTCAAGGAGAGCTGTTGTTTTGAAACAAGGACATTTTGTTCTGCTTTTCAGGAATGGCACGGACATATATGGATTTGAGAGATCCGGTAACTAGGTTTCAAAGCAAAGCCAAATTTAGTAAATCGTCATCATCAGCTCTCAGGATAGTTCCATAATTCCTCCCCCCCCCCCCCCGCCAGCGTATGTAAAACTGACTTTTAAAGTGTTTAGTGGATAATGGATTGTGTAAGGTCAGTACTAGCCATAGCTATTATGGCTATTATTTTCTCTTTTCATGGGAGGGTGCTCAGCAAAATGAGATTGTCACACTTCCACCCCCCCTTTTTTTCTTCTTTTTTTGGCAAAAAAGAGAGGGAGGGAGGCAAGACGGCGACAGACAGTTAAAAGCCTCTTCATGTAAGGATGTTATTTCATAAAGACACCAGCACTGGATTATCCCCTTCACTTTAAACTTCTGCCAGCTTGTACAAAGAGATAAAACAAAATAGCCCCGGTCCCAGGGGTGGAGGAGTGCTGGCCGTATCTGCCTGTGTCCACAGCTTTCATTTTGATTAGTCACATGTGAGGAAAATTCACTTAGGCTGAGAGGTAAATTTAATACCAGTTATGCCCATGCTGTTCATATCACAACCATTTTCACATGATGCCACTTAATTCCCTAAGAAGCAGAAAGGTAAATCGGTGGCTGGCCAGCTAAGGTGTCATAATGCATTAGGACCAGGGCTCGCTGCAGGGGATAATGGTTCTGATTGCTGTTGACTCATGTCTCCACCAACTGCCTCATGTAAAATAAGTGACATTTAAAAGGCATCAAAATGTGAGAAGAGGTAAGCGGGGCGGGGGGGCGGGGAGAGAGAGGCAAGGACTGTACTAAACTTGCCACCTGAACGCTGAGTCCCTTTTTCACCCTAAGTGGTATAAAATGATAACTCAACATGCCATGGGTGACCTGCGCTAAGCTTTTAACTTCCTGTCTTGTGTTTTTAAAGGAAATCTGTAAAATTGCTTCTGGGAACTGCTCCAACATGTTATCATTTATTTCCATTATTATTATTTTTTTATTTCATTTATTTCTCCTTTTTTGCTTTTCTACTTTTGCCCTTGGATATCAGACTATTCATCTTTTGAAAGGCTTAAGACAGAATTGAGTTAGGCAGTGGTATACAACAAGAGGCAGGCTGGTCTCTGAAGGCCCATTTAAGTCTATTTTTATAAAGAGAATCAAATTCCAGTTTACAGTAAGCATATGCTTCAGTTGACATCTGTTTCCAAGACTTGAATGCTTTGTTTGCATAACAGGCACCAATAAATGGCCTTGTTTTAAGTCTGCTCACTCGGTTGTATTTGGGTTGTTCAGCTGGGGATTTGAGTTGCAGCTGATCCCCTACCGCTCATAGCAGATAGCAAAAGGAAAGGAGGGGCCAAAAATCTGAGAAGCCCAGTCCTGTTTATTAATGCAGATTTTAACATTCTCAATGAACTACTTAGCCCGTGTTAGATTACAACCAAATCCTTATTTGATCAGGCAGGGGAACAGGGCATGCTTCAAAGTAACAGAACCAAAGATTAGAAAAGTTATTTTATTTTTCTTTAATTCCACTGGTGTCCTATTTAGCGGTGCATAATAGAAACTGGGCAAATCTTTTAACACATATGTACAGAAAAATCATCTCTAATGGAAATATATGAATAAGTGTATAATATTATGTTTATGAGTAGGGCAGGAAAACCCTGTATCGTTCTGCTCCCTTTTCCATGTAATAAATATATATAAAATTATATAATGTATATATATAAATGTATACATATATTAGGAAGGGGAGGGGTTATCATTTGTTGTTTTGTTTTACTTATTTACTTTTTTATCCTGTATTTTATTCTGTGAACCGCCCTGAGATCGTACAATGAAGGGTGGTATAAAAATCAAATAAATATAAATAAATAAATAAATAAGCAAGCAAGCAAAAAACATGTGGTTCTCCAATTCTGCTAGAAACATTTTTGGATATTGACTGTTCACTGTGTTTGCTTGGGAAAAATAATAATTTACTGTTACATATATTTATATGATATATTAACATTTGTGGTTTTGTGTTTCGGAGCCTTCTGTGATTTGGCAGTTTTTCACACGGGTGACTTACTTATCTTGTAATAATGCAATGATGCTATTCCATGGTTTGGCCTACCTGATTTTTAGCAGTAGCAGTGGTGTTGGTGGTGCCATAGGCATGGCACTGCCAGCAAAATGTTTCATCTTCTGTGAGGCAGAATTAAACTTGCTCTATGCCCTGAAAACATCACAGTGTACATCCCACCTCCCACCAGTGCTACAACGCCCTTTCAAATTTTGTGGTTATGAGTTTATGTAATGAGGACACCCTAAGCTGACAGAAAATGAACATGGTGCTGCCATTGTAATGTGTAGCTCTATCCTGATACCAGTATATTTCAAGCAAACGTTAAGGACGTGGGATTGTGTATCTAAACTTCCCTCAGAGTAGACCCACTGAAATTAAGGGACCTACGTTAGCCATTACTATTAATGACTACTGAGAAAACACACATTGAGATAATTGACTTAATTCAGTCATGTCCATTAATTCAATGTGTGTGCTCTGAGTACAGTCGTACCTTGGTTTTCGAACATAATGTGTTTCGGAAGTCCATTCAACTTCTGAAATGTTCGGAAACCAAGGCATGGCCTCTGATTGGCTGCAGGAGCAACCTGCAGCCAATCAGAAGCTGTGCCGGATGTTCGCCTTCTGAGGCGAAGTTTGCAAACACCTACTTCCGGGGTTGTGACATTCGAGTTCCCAGTTGTTCATGAACTAAGCTGTTCGAAAACCAAGGTACAACTGTATGGCATAGTTGTATGTAATTCATGGTTGGGGCACTTTATGCAGACTTGTGCTCTATAATCCCTGAAGACAAACCAATTTGGAATATGCTTCCTGTGTGATGCTACTAATTTTCTGATGTTCACCTGGACTAGTGGGAATTGGCATGGGTCTTGACACAGCTCTTCTATTTTGCAAGTTTTGGGTGCCGCAAATTAGTGTGCTTAATGCCTGACAATCGCTCCACCTGGATGCCTCCTTTGAATCCTGAACCTCTTTTCCTTCCTCCCCTTCACCTCCTTCCTCCAAACTATTATACAGGGCTCTGTGATAGTTTGCTGAGTGCATGGTGTGTGTTTTTTCTCTCAAGTGGATTTACTTATCAGGTTTTTCTAGTGGTAGCAACAACAGTAGTGGGAAATGTATCTCTCCCATTTACTCTTATCCAATACTCCTACTTTCTTTTCCCCCCTTTAATTTTTATATATGGTAAAAATTTCATTGAAGAGAGGTTTTAGATGACAGGGCTGTAATTTTAAACCCAATAGAAGAGGTGTAAGCAATTTGAGCTTAGCTGAAGCATAATCTTAGGTTGTCAAGAAGAAACCCATTCTCCCTATGCTAATCAATCAGTATATCAAGCGACCAATCATCTCTTCAGCTTAGCATATATCCTAAGGTTTGATATATCTATTAACTGCCCATCATGTAGCTGGTCTCTGGTTGATGAGATTCCCCTATCTTGGCATTTTGGAGGCAGACAACTGAGCTATCACAGTCTCGGAGAAATACCAAAGGCGAGATTTCATTCCTATTCCAGACAGCAGACAATCCACATAGTCTCAGAAAAGAATACATAGTAAATTACCTTTTTCAATATCATGTTGTGTGTGTGTGTGCACGCAAATTGTATATATTTTGCTTGATTTTTTCCCCATCCTCTCTCTGAAACAACAGAATTTTCATTATTTATTATGATTGAATTTTCAGCACAAAACAGCAGTGTGGAACATTGTTGTTGGCTGCTAATTACAAGAGATGGAACCCAAAGTGTCAGAATTAATAGGAATAATATTTCCCCTATTATTAAAGGGGGATCAAATTCAACGACAGCAGAAAAGTTTATGACAGTGTAATAGAGAGGTCTGTTTAATCATGAAGAAAGGAGCTTACTTTTCAGAAGAATGGACACCCATCTTTTCATTTTAAAACCAGAAACTCATTTAGAGAAGCATAGCCTAACTGTCAAATGATCTTGTCTGCTAAATATTTGAGGTACACAAGGGTATCATAATATTCCACGACCTTATGGGGATGAGATCTGTATAAAATAAGGAGTCATACACTCTGCTATCGCTAGAGTTCAGGGTGTATTTCTAAGATGGCAAGGAACTCAAAAGCCTGATTCTGCAATATACATTATATATAATCACTATGGAAAAGAACATAGAAGGTTAAATTATCACATTCAGCCTTTAACCATTTGAGGGGCCATATTTCAAGTTAGTGCAACTGTAGTTCAGTCAATAGATCAGGGGGCTTAGTTTGACTAAAGATCAGAGCATAATTCAGCTCCCACCTTTTAGGAATTACTGTTAACGTAAAAAACAACACATACAGCAAGATGTTTTACATTTCCAGGCTTGTAAAGCTATAATGTGGAAAATAACGTTTTTTGTAACTGAGAGTCAGTGCGATTCTTTTTTTTTTTTTTCTTGAATCCTAAAGAAAAAAATAAAGCAGCCTCAGTGGATGCTGAGTCTCTAATCATATATCCACTTACCTGGGAGTAAACCCTGCTGAATTCAATGGGACTTACTTCTGAGTAGACATGTACTGTATAGGATTGCAACCTGTAACTATGCAATCCTATGTATGTTTGCTATCTTCAGTGAATCTTCCTTCCAGGTCTGGGAAGTTTTGCAGATAGAGACTGCTTAACTCTCTCCCGCCTGTCTCTTTTCAGCTCAAAAACTACTCTCCCCAACCATCTTTCTTGCTGGGGAAAACACAGAATCGCCATGTCTTCTACATCTCCCTCCAAGAGTGGAAAAGCAGCTTGGATAGAGCAACTTTGTGCTGAAAACTGATTTCTAAGGAAAGAGTTAAGTAGCCACTTCTTTGGGCCAAGCTATGCATTGTATTGGGACGTGGGTGGCGCTGTGGGTTAAACCACAGAGCCTAGGACTTGCCGATCAGAAGGTCGGCGGTTCAAATCCCCGCGACGGGGTGAGCTCCTGTTGCTCAGTCCCTGCTCCTGCCAACCTAGCAGTTTGAAGCACGTCAAAGTGCAAGTAGATAAATAGGTACCGCTCCGGCGGGAAGGTAAATGGCGTTTCCGTGCGCTGCTCTGGTTCGCCAGAAACGGCTTAGTCATGCTGGCCACATGACCCGGAAGCTGTACACCGGCTCCCTTGGCCAATAAAGCGAGATGAGCGCCGCAACCCCAGAGTCAGCCATGACTGGACCTAATAGTCAGGGGTCCTTTTACCTTTACCTTTATGCATTGTATTAAAAGTACAGTGTGCCCGATCTTTTCAGGAAAGTGTTAAATGACAGCTGTGGGGATCACCTCAGATCAGGACAACAGCATAACTAGTTGATCTTTCTACCTGATTCCAAGTTCCTAACAACCCCCACTTCAAAACTGTCATTTGCACTGGGAAAGAAGTTACTACTGGCACCAGTGGCAGGTGGGAGTGAACAATCTTCATTGAGATGTTGGCATGGGAGCGAAATGTTTTAAAAGCCCTTCACTCACACTGCAATCCACTGCTATTCTATTTTGGCCCTTCATCTACCCAGACTACTTTGGCTTAACTTATTATTGATACGATGAATGAGTCAAGCCTTTAATAATGGTTTAATACTTGTCTTTTACTATCACATTTACTTTGACAGTCAGCCATGAATTTCGGTTTCAGGCCAGTCTACCTCACATGATTGTGGTGAGGATCAATGGAGAAAGTGACAGCATACACTGCTCTGAGTTCCTTAGAATGATGGGAAGTACGTAGTATCTTCTAGCTAATGTTAAGTGTACTAAAGCATACCTTCTAGATTTTAAGAACTCTCTAAACCAAGGATTCCCAAACCGTGGTCTGTAGAGCTTTATTCAGGTGGTCCGTGGCATGCCCATATTAAATATTCATATTAATTTCAATTGTATTTTATTTATTTTATTGTATTAAAGTTTGTATTCGGTGGAATGCAATTTTTAATACAATATAGTACATAAAAGAAGCAATGAAAATACAATTAAAAACCACATAGCATCTGGCATAGCACATTACAATTGCTACAACAGGCATTAAAATCATTAAGTCATCTGTCTAGACAATCAGCCTTAAATGCTGCAACCTTTCCTAATATGTGAGTTACTCCATTTCCTTAATCGTTCCGGCTGCCCTCTTCTGAACCCTTTCAAACTCTAAGATATCCTTTTTGACTTGAGGTGACCAGAACTGTACACGGTATTCTAAATGCAGTCACACCGTAGATTTGTATAGCCACGTTATGATATTGGCAGTCTTCTTTTTCCAATGAAACCTAGAATGGAAAATACATTTTCATAGCTACCGCACACAGGGTCAACATCTTCACTGAACTATACACTATGACCCCAAGGTCTCTTTCTTTTTTTGCCATATCATTTTTATTAATTTTACAATAATGCTTTCCATTACAATATCTCCTCTTATATTATACAATTTGGCCATGACTTCCTTCAGACCTTCCTTATGATTTTCTGCCTTTCATTTCAAATTTCTGCGTTTTCACTACTTAACCATTGCTTTCAAATCAAAAACATCAAAGCATTATATTTTCTTATTCTTCTCTGCAGTGATTTTTATGCCTTTCCTTACAAAGCTTCTTGCAATCCTACCAACGTGTTTGATTGAATACAGTTGTCTTTCAAATAATTTACAAATTTAGTCCAGTCCTTGATGAACTTCTGGTCCTGCTGTTCTCCGATTCTTCCCATCATTTTGGCCAGTTCTGCATACTCCATTAACTTCAATTGCCATTCTTCCTTTGTTGGTAATTCCTCTTGTTTCCACTTCTGCGCTAATAAAATTCTTGCTGCGGTTGTTGCATATAGGAAAAGCTTAGTATCTTGTCTGTTAATGTCTGTTTTTCTGTTTAATTTAAAACCTGCTACTTGTCCAAATTCTTCAATTTCCTCTAATGCTTTCTTAGCACTGACTAACCCCAAGGTCTCTTTCTTGGTCAGTCACTGCCGGTTTGGATCCTATGAGTGTACATGTGAAATTAATGTTTTTGTCCTGAAATGAGTCACTTTATGCTTGTTTACAATGGATTACATTTGCCATTTTATTACTCATTTACTCGGTTAGGAGAAGTCATTTTGCAAGTCTTTGCAATCCTTTTTTATACATATATATCACAACTCTGAATAGTTTAGTATCGACTTCCGGGTTGGCGCCATCGCCGAATGGCGGACTCCCTCCGAGCTCCGGAGGGAGTCTGCTCGGCAGGGGCTGGGTTCTACCGCACCGGCGATGCGGGGACCCTTAGAAACCACGGCCACGGAGGCCGTGGACATGGAGACTCGGCTTGCACCGTTAGCGCCCTCCCGACTCGTGAAGGAGCCTTTTTAAAGGCTACGGATCGGGTGCCGGGGAGAAGCGTGGTGCCTTGAGTTCTCTGCTTCCCCTGCTGAGCGAAGCCGCATGCCATTCGGCGGAGAGCGCTGACTTCTTCCATTGAAAATTCGGACTTTTCAACAACAACCCGTGAGTAAATTTGGAAATCGGGTTCAAAAGGAGGAAAAAAAAAATTTTTTTTTTCGAATTGGATACGAGCGGGGGGGATCCAAAAAGGAAGTCAGTCCCCTCCCTATTGTAAACTTTCCAAAACAAGGACGGGGAAACCAAGACCCAAAAAGGCTTGCATTGCTGATAAAAATCCAAAATTTCACGATGGGGAACTACAAGAACTGTGCTGGAGGAGGAACTGGAGAAGGGAAACGCAACCCCCCCCCCTGGGAACCGGGGTGACTGAAGAGAGAGCCTGGTGAAAGGAGTCGGAGATCTTGACAGCTGTCAAAATAGCTGTCAAAGTCGAAAAGCGGAGTGGATTTTATTATGAGAACTTGGCTGGTTAAATTTGATACAATTTGCTACAACTTGTTAAAATTTGGATACAAAATGGCGAATATGGATAACAAATTGACTTTTGGATTAGAGGAAACAAAGATACAACAATCCCCCTTGAGGAGTTTCGGGACATTACAAGGATTGGGAAAGTGGAAAAACACCAATGGAACTTTACAGGACTGGTTATCTTCTGGGAAAGCTGCAAAACGGAAATAACATCTCGTCTTCAGGGTGTTTTCTTTTTTGTTTTTTTAAAGGAGACAATAGATTTTTCTATTGAAGAAAGGAAGGGACTGAACGTAAGGTTTTGCCCCTGAATAACAACCATCCCTGCAGACTTACCAAACTTTCGAACTACAACGTTTTAGCAGCGGAACAAAGGGAAATCAGACTACAACCTGGAAAGAACAATGGAGGGAGTTCTATTACAGTTTTATTAAAGACTGAAGTTAAAGTTTTGAAAAATAATGATAATAATAATAATTTTGATTTTCAAAAAAATTTATTTTTAATTTTAAAAAAGAAAAAGCCAGCAAGGAGTTGGGGAAAAGTTGTGATTTATGGTCTTAAGAATTCCAGGCAGACACCAGGGGTTGATGGTCAGGGGGAAATTAAACCGGGGACAGGGGGGGGAGAACTAAAACTCCAAAGGCTTGCCAACTTGGTTATTTTTTGCTGAATTGGTCTATTATTCATTATATTTTTTTTATTCTCTACCTTTTCTGTTTCTATTATCTGGGGTGCTTCTTTTATTAAAAAATGGAAATTGTGGAATGACATGGGGTGGGTCTTGGGGAAAGAACACTGGGTTTTTTTTTTCTTTTTTTTACTGTAAAACAAATTAAGTTTCAATTTGAATGGGGAACTTGTTTGGCCAACAATATGAAAGGGGAATATGGTAGGGGTGGGGGAAGGGGGGAGTCCCGTAAAGTGATATTTTTTGTATTTTTGAAAAATTTTAATAAATATTATTTAAAAAAAAAAAAATGAATAGTTTAGTATCATCAGCAAACTTGGCCACCACACCACTCACACCCCTAACGCTAGATGGGTTATGAACAAATTAAAGGCACAGATCCCAATACCAATCCTTGGGGCCCTCACTTTCTACATCTCTCCATTGGGCAAACTCTACATTTATTTCTACTCCAGTTCCTGATCCACAAGAGGATCTCTCTTCTTATTCCATGACTGCTAAGCTTACTCAGGAGTCTTTGGTGAGGTACTTTGTCAAAAGCTTTTTAAAAGTACACTATGTCAACCAAATCACATGTATCTGTTTGCTTGTTCACACTCACACAAAACTCTAATAGGTTAGTGAAGCAGGACTTACTCTCGCAGAAGCCATGCTGCCTCTGCTTCAGCGAGGCTTTCTCTTCTATATACTTGGTTATTTTATCTTTAACAATATTTTCCACCAGTTTTCCCAGGACAGACAACCTTAACCAGGCTGTAATTTCCGGGATCTACCCTGGATTCCTTTTTTATAAATCGGCATTATATTGGCCACTTTGCAGTCCTTAGGTTACGTATTTTTGTTAGACAATCAGCAATTTCACACTGAATTCTTTGAGAACTCTTAGGTGGATGCCATCTGGACCCAGTCAGTTTTTATTTTGTCTATTAGGTCACCATTCTTTGCCTCAGGTCCTCAGACTTACTTACTGCAAAAGTTATTTCAGACAGAGGGAAATAATAAATTGTTGTTGTCGTCGTTAATTTGTGCCCTGCTCACCTGACTAGGATGCGCCTCTGGGCTACTTCCAGCACATATAAAAACATAGTAAAACATTAAACCTTAAAAAGCTTCCATATACAGGGCTGCCTTCATATGTCTTCTAAAAGTCAGATAGTTGTTTATTTCGTTGACATCTGATGGGAGGGCATTCCACAAGGCAGGCGCCACTCTGCCTGGTTCCCTGTAGCTTCCCTTCTTGCAGTGTGGGAACCGCCAGAAGGCCCTCAGTACTGGATCTCAGTGTCCAAGCTGAACAATGGCAGGGGGGGGGAGAGAGACACTGCTTCAGATATACAGGCCAAGGTCATTTAGGGCTCTAAAGGTAAGCACCAACACTTTGGATTGTGCTCAGAAATGTACTGGGAGCCAATGTGGGTCTTTCAGGACTGGTACTATATGGTCTTGGTGGCTGCTTTCAGTCACCAGTTTTCAAAGTTAGCCCCATGTAGAACGCATTGCAGTAGTCCAAGCGGGAGATAACCGGCGCATATACCACTCTGGCATGACAGTGCACATGCAGGTAGGGTCTCAGCTGGCGTACCGGATGCAGCTGGTAGACAGGCGCCCTGGACACAGAATTAACCTGTGACTCCATGGACAGCTGCGAGGCCAAAATGACTCCCAGGCTGCACACCTGGTCCTTCAGGGGCACAGTTACCCCATTCAGGACCACACTTGCCTGCCCTCTGTCCCCCAGAAACAATACTTCTGTCTTATCAGGATTCAACCTCAATCCGTTAGCTGCCGTCCATCTTCCAAATGCCTCCAGGCACTCACACAGTACATTCACCACCTTCAGTGGTTCCGATTTAAAAGAAAGGTAGACCTTCCGCTGTGAGAACAGAAGCAAAGCATTCATTCAGCTTCTCTGAAATCTCCATAACCTCCTTTAGCACACCTTTGACTCCCTTGTTAGCCAATGGTTCAACACACTTACATCTCGCACCTGGACACAACTTAAGTTTAAGTCTAGGGTTGCTTAGTGTTCTAGGGCACAATTGTTGAAGGCATCAATAAATTTTACCTCTTTGTCATGACTGGAACACACACACACTTATATTCAGATGTGTAAATGGCCAACTAAGGTGACCTTAGGAAGATATCCAATTTGCTACTTTAGAGGGGTCCTATAGAAGGGTGTTTTTTTTATTATTATTATTCCAACACCAATTTGTATACAGAGCAGAGATTTAGGGGTGAGAAGAGGTTTATGTGAAGCTCAGCAAACTAGAGCTGCTCATCTCCAAATACTCAAGACTTAGAGCCCCTCGCCCAGCCACTGAGTCAACCAACATGAGTAAAGTTGGCTAGCTCCATGGCTGCTATGCCGAGCAAGAAGACTGTGTTCCCTTTTCCACATAGGACATACTTGCCAAGGATTGAGATCTCATCTATTGCTCTATATGGACTTCAGCCACAGTCTAGAAAGAGAGCATAGGAGAAGACTGTATGATTATTACTGAGCTAACGATACTAACAGACTTTATGGGGCAGGAGAATATAAATGTCATTTGGCATGAGAAGAGAGTGTCTAGGGTGTTCCCATCTTACTCAAGAGAATTCACTCTGTCCTTCACAATGATAATTTACCAACCTGTGCCTGATGGCTGTACCTGGTATGCAGCCAGGTTGCTTGATCCAAGTCCCAAACATAGAGCAGGCTGCTGAAACCCCCATTGCAACAGATCAATGCACTTTTTATGAATGTGTAAGCTACTTTGTGAAGAGCTCCCTAAAAGTGGATTATAAATTTGTTTAAATAAAGCCTATTTCTGTGCATGTATCCCTGTTGCTAGATCATAGTTAGTCGGAAACAATATTTGACTTACACTTGGGGGGGATGCGATTAGAACACAACCCTATGTGCACAATAGGGAGTATTATTTACCATTTATTGCCTCCAAAAATGAAGGTGCAAAGGGAAAAGCCAGTAAATTTGAAAAGTTAGATGTCTGTTTTGACCAGGATTTAAATAATTGGAACTGTATTCATCAGCTATTAAGATTGTTGGTAAGGAAAGTAGTTATTTACCTGAAATGCTTAAGACATTCTTGTTACTCTGCAGAATTCTCTGCACAGAATGTGAACAAGCATACCTAGAATTCATGACTGCATGTTTAAATGGAAACAGCTATCACTTTAGCTATCATAGAAAACATTCCCACTTCACTTCTCAAAATGAGTGCTCATTTAAATCAGATATTATGGGGGGGAAACCAATGGCTAATCCTAAATTCAGGTATACTACCACTCTAGCTAGGCAGATTGCTAGTTGATCATGCTAAGATGCTTCCTTATCCATTATTGGATCTGAAAAAGGAGGATTAAGAATTATCTGACTTCTCCGTTAATGTGCAAATCATCTAAAAGCTCAGCTTAGAAAGGTCTTAGAATATTGGACAGCACAAAAATAATAACATCTCGGAATTTTAATAGCTTAAATGTACAGCATAACAACTCCAAGTGAAATTTAAGTTGATGGACAATAGAAGAAGTAAAATACACACATGAATGTTTCATTGACAGGCTCTAGCTGTATGTATTTCAGAACTGAGTATCATGGTGTGATTTTTCTTCAGTTTTGCTGCCGAAAGTTGCTGTGTGTGGGGTGGTTCTTTTTCCTTTGCTCAAACTTAGCAGTTAAAACTGTCAGTTTAAAACAAATTGCAAATATATTTGGGGATAATGAGTCACGTAATTACAATTGCTAACGTAACAAAAGAACTGGAGCAAAGTATGTAACCCTTCATATTTTTGGTTATTGTTTCATAGTCTTACGCTTTTCCGTCTGCCTCTGTATGTGTTGCACAAACAATATCAATAGGCTTAAAGGCTCCCCTCCCCCCCGCAATTTTGAAGAGAGGAAAAGAGAATATGAAGTAGCAGGCAAGCTCTTAATGTTCCGTGTTTGCATTTTTCTTAGAGAGAGAGAGACCTGTATTGGAGATTGTTGCTGCAGTGTGTTTTATCATTCCCATCGCTCAGATACACCCGCTTCCCTTCTCATAAATCTGTGGAAAGTATTTAAAAAGAAAAGAGAAATTGCTAGTATTTCAAAAAAAAAAAAAACCCCAAAACCAAAACGCTATTATAATGCATTTTTCAAATATGTCAGACACATCTTTGTTAAAATTAAACCAAGGATTGGTTTTGAGCGAATAGCCCTATATCCTTACAGATGCTGTGGATGGATGCATCTAAGCTGCTTATTATATTGATGGGTTTTGCTGCTCTGCAGCAAATGAAAACAGGCAGCTGCTTCCTCCATCAAAGCAAAAGGCAGCCTGAGTTTTTATTAAACGAGTGTTCATTTCTTCTATTGCCAAAATTCTTCCACAAAACAAAAGAGCAGTTTTAGCACATTATTGCTTAACTAGACATGAACAACTGACAGCAAGTGATAAGCCTGTCTGCTTTTCACAACTGGTAATCATTTTTTGGAATAGATGTTTTAATATAGTTGAATGTAAAATTTTTGCAATTTACATCTACAATAGTACGTAAATTCATAGATCCAGCTTGTTGCTGGAGAGTGAAGGCTGTAATCACAAAAGGCTTGTTCCCATGTTGTTTAATTTTTAATGATTATTTGAAAACTGGGTAAGGAAAACGAAATCAAAATTCATTCAGTTGACACAAAAAAGGTGGTAAAGACAATAATACAGGCAGCCTTGTACAATTTGACAGCGCTGCCATATAGCCTGGATTTCGGAGCATCTATAGTTTTTTACTTGCTACTGTATTTCCATCACAGTTCCATAGGCCTTCTTAAGTTTGTGCTGTAAAAGAAATTTGCAGATTGCAAACCATCATGTTTCCCTCCTGGCCGTGAATAATAATGAAGCTGAAAGCCTGTTGAGATAGAGAGTACCGAGACCATTTTGGCCAAGCTGAAGGTCTCTGCCAGCTGTTTATACATATTTTTCGGTGATCAGAATCTCATAAATTCAGCTTTAGATTGAAAGAGGGTTGTATAAAAGACAAACAGAGAAGGAAACGTAGAGAGATGTGCTTCAATTTCTCTAGTTTGCTTTGTGTTACGGTACTTACGGCTATTCCCAGGGTACATGAAGGTGGCAATCTCTCTTTGACACTATTATATATATTTCTTTTGCTTTCTGGTCTAAAACCTGGAAGAGGAGGAAAATGGGAGGAGTGATCATGTATTCATTGTATATGTATTAAGATTCACAGTGATAAGGGAAAGTACTGCCGAATGTAAAATGAAAGTCTACTAAGGACCATCTTCTATATCTCTACTGAACGTCTACTGAATGTCTACTAAGGCCAATGGGTGCTCTCAAGATATTACTTAACCTCAGCTTCCATCATCCCTAATCACTAGTCATGTTGGCTGGGGCTGAGTTGTAGTCTGGGGGGCACCACAATCGCTAGCCCTGACTTAGACTGACCTCAGGGGCTCTTCTCCATGTCTGAGATGCAGCAGCTGGGAGTGCAGGAGAGGGCCTTTGGAGTCATAGCACCACAGCAGTGGAACACTTTCTCAAGGGACACTTTCCCCATCACTGCTAGCTTTTTGCTGTGCTGCAAAGGTATCACATAACACCCAAGCAGTTTGTGTGGTGGCCTGAGTGGCTGGTCTAGAGGAGGCTGGTCTATCCCTCTCTTTCTCTGTGGTTTGTCAAAGGACTTGGCACAAAGGGAGGAAGTAAATTTGCATCAGCTGTGTGGCCTTATTTGTACTGTAAAGGGAAGACACTAAAAATATGGACCTATTGAGTTGTGTTTTGCTGCTAACCATGCTTCATGGGATGTGCTTCTTCAGTACAGTGGTTTGTTTATGGCATCGTAGTCAACAACTGCTTTGTTGTTGTTTCACCCCATAGCACACAAACAATTCTGGAAATATTACAACTCAGTTCCCAAGCCAACACCAAACTTGGAAATATAACATTTAGACCTGGTCTAAGCAGTTCTTGAAAGACAGAGGGTCCTCATGAGTGGTGTCCTACAGAACCCCTGGAAATGGGTTCTGTAGGACACCACTGTAGGAAATAGAAATTAGGAAAGTCCGTATGCACATGGGGAAGTAGGGTATTTGTATAAGGATCTTACATGCTGCCCCAATGAACCTTGTATTTGTGTTGTGTTGCGTTGCGTTGTTTGTGGGGGCCAGACGCCTATAATCCTAGCAAATGTTAAAATCTAATTAAGCCAGGCTAGCTTCCTGATGAGGTAACCACCTGGGTGACCAGCCATTAAGAGAACAAAGGAAAGGGCCTCTGTGCCAGATAACAAATGGATGGGACCGTCTCCTTCAACTTTTAGATAGTTAGAAGGACAAAGACTGAGTTTGAGAGCTGAGTTTTCTGTTATGTGAGCTAGAAGCTAGAAAAAAAGCAGCAAGCACAGGGTCAGAGAGCAACATTTGATTTCTGCTAGAATCCAAGGCTGTGGCTATGGGAGAAGCAAGACCCTTTGGGGGGTATTAATGCTGTGAACTCCTCAATCATAAGATCAGATTGTATATATGTGTAAATAAACCATATATCATAAAAGCACCACAGTTTCTACTGTGCCTCATTCCCAAAAGGAAATACAAACCCTGGGTAAGCACCACTCAGAAATTGGGGTGGTGTGCAACAGTGTTTTACTGTTTTGTCGTCTGTAAATTTCTTTGGAAATAATTTTATGTTTGAAAGGCAGTATATAAATTTATTAGGTTTTTGTTTGTTTGTTTGTTTGTTTAACATGATGCTTTTGTAGCTGGAAATGAGTTACATACTTTAATAAAACTCTAAATATCATTTGAGTATGATACCACCTAGCTAGCAAAATATTTTGATTTCTCATCTTGCACATGTCTAGGGAACGCTTAGGCATTTATTTATTTATTTGTGTGTGTGTGGAGCTCAATGCACAAATAGCCATTTGAGCAAAAAGTATTGTTTGTTGAAAGAAAAACAAAATACTAGAGTTCTGATGAACCACAGCTGATGCTTTGTTGATTGTGGGTGTGGGGATTTGAAGACCTGTCTCAAATTCTTTTCTAATGCTCTGGTCACTATATCAAACTGGCTCTCTCTTTGGAACCTGATATAGGATGGGAATTCTGCTGAATATTTAACTCATTCTGCTGTCCACTAAGCATGATACCTCACTAACTCAGGCTTATGGTTTATGGATCCTTTTGTGCTTTCTTTGTTTTGTTGAAATACCTGGTGGCACTGTATGCTGCTTCAAATGCAACCCTTTTATAGTTGCCGTGTGGCAGCTAACAATGCAGTAGTGCTTTCCTGCTGGTATTTCTATAAAATGATAGATAGATAGATGATAGATAGATAGATAGAATATTTCTAAAAAA
The DNA here is from genome assembly GCF_964270895.1 of Podarcis filfolensis. Taxonomy (NCBI): domain Eukaryota; kingdom Metazoa; phylum Chordata; class Lepidosauria; order Squamata; family Lacertidae; genus Podarcis; species Podarcis filfolensis. The sequence continues at coordinate 101,380,509 of NC_139606.1, forward strand.
AACCTTGTATGCCCTTAATTGACCAAGCTAGCTTTAATTCTAAAAATTTCTTAAAACCTATATATTCTGACCCCTTCCATTTCACAACTCTTCCTGAGGGCCAACTGGTTTAATCCATTCAGAATTGTAAGATTTCGAACATGTCACAATTCTCCGCACACTTACTTGTGAGTGAGCTCCATTTAACTCAATGAGGTTTATGAAGATATTGCTGTTACTTCACCTTCTGCTGGTGAAGGCCTTTGGGAGCTTTCCTGGCAGATCCACATTTAAAATACATGACCATTTATATGTTTAATTCCTTGGAGGATACAATCATGCATTATATGGTTTCTTTATCATGTTGCTTTAGTGCCAGATTTTCATCCAGCATCTAATTTTCTCTTATGTAGTTTTGACCTTAAAGGTGACAATTACTGTACTCACACAAAGGTTTTATAGTGCTCCTATTTATAACATTCGCGGGTGCAAATAATAGTGCAATCATTTAATGAGAGAATGAAACTAGAATATCAAACATATGGAGGAGAAGGGGAAATATACAGATTAAGTTGTGTAAAGCAGAAAGCTTGTCTAGTGTGTAGAAAGGTATAAATAAGACGTGTATGAATACAAAAGAAGGCTTTAATGTAAATGCCTAGTTAACTTGATACATGTAAAGCTGGAAGCCAATGTATAATCAGTGAAGAATTTACAGACTTTCAAGTGGAATAACCTTGAAATATGTATTGGCTTTAATTCAGAGAAAGTTAGTTCCACTTAAACCCCAGTGAAATGAATTAGGCTTAATTTAAGAGCAAACTAGATATTATCTCAGTAAATATCTGGTTCCAACATCATGTTTGGCATATTGTTGGCCATTGTAAGAACAGTAGCCTAGACTAGATGGGCCTTGGCTTCGCCTGTTCCAGCAGGGCCGTTCTTTGGTTCTTGTGCTTGCCAAAATAAAAGGGACACACAAGGAAAGATCAGCGGGTTAGAGCAAGCATAGGAAAACTCCGACCCTCCAGATGTTTGGGACTACAATTCCCATCATCCCTGACCACTGGTCCTGTTAGCTAGGGATGATGGGAATTGTAGTCCCAAACATCTGGAGGGCCGGAGTTTCCTATGCCTGGGTTAGAGGGAGAAGTGCTGTATTATGCAGGGACCTAAACTGTGCAGGAAGCCTCCATGAGTACAGGAGGCATCCTGCATCATGTTTGCCCTCCAACTTTTGTACAGTTGTAAACGCAGGTGGCGCTGTGGGTTAAACCACAGAGCCTAGGATTTGCCGATCAGAAGGTCGGCGGTTCGAATCCCCGCAATGGGGTGAGCTCCCGTTGCTCGGTCCCTGCTCCTGCCAACCTAGCAGTTTGAAAGCATGTCAAAGTGCAAGTAGATAAATAGGTACCGCTCTGGCAGGAAGGTAAACAGCGTTTCTGTGCGCTGCTCTGGTTTGCCAGAAGCAGCTTAGTCATGCGGGCCACATGACCCGGAAGCTGTACGTCGGCTCCCTCGGCCAATAAAGCGAGATGAGCGCCGCAACCCCAGAGTCGGTCACGACTGGACCTAATGGTCAGGGGTCCCTTTACCTTTACCTTAAATGTAGCAAAGGCGACATGCCAGAGGAATATGACATATCAATGCATGTTGTCGCTGTCCCTAACACAAATAAATGGAATTGAATAATAGGGCTTAGCTTAATTGATTTCAATGGAACTTAAGCACATTTTACACTCATTTGGATTGGGTCCAAAATGAAAACCCTTTGATTACATTTGCAAAGAGTTTAATTTCTCCTGTTGGTTTCAATGGGCTGGACGGTTCCCAGGCTTTGTGATGAATGAGGAATACATACATCCAGGCAGCATTTTGATCTATAGCTATTTACATCTTTGCATATTATAAAATATAGGTCAGTACAAGGGAGTAGAAGTCAAAGTGCAAACTCCTCCACATGGCTTGTTAAGCTTATCCCTATTTTGAAAGCCATCAAAGAGGATTACTTACCTGTTCAAGCAAGAGAAGCTTTTCCTTTTACTAAAATTAACAAAGGTATTCTTGCTGCTGGCTTAATGCTTTAGTGGGTAGCGCTGTGTACTTCCATATTTGAGACCTCTGTTTGTGAGAGAGTGCTGGCTACTATTATTTTTGTTGTTTCTGCTGCTGTCTGTGCCTGGAATTATTACTGGCATGTTACTTTGTAATACTAAAGGATTGCAGAAAGGTGCATTATGTGTAGCTAGTGGCTGATTGAGTTGTTGTGTGGATTCAGAGGAACCTGTTTACAGTCTTTCCCATTGATGATATGACAGCTGCTACTACCAGGGAACGGAGTGCTAACTTTGTACTGCATTTGCGGCAGTCCCCCAATAAAAGGTAGAGTGACTCACCTGTCATTCAAAGACAAAGTTTAATTTTTCCAAATTGCAAGGTGAGAGAGAAATTCTAGAAGGTTGAGACGTGTCTTGCAATGGCTAGTATTTTGTGACATAACTGAGAACAGTTTGAGGGTTGTTGTTTTTTTTTAAAAAAAAGGGTTTTAATAAAGAAAGTTAGTTTGAGGAAAATTGCAGGTGGTTCTAAATGAGTTACATCTACTAGACATGAAAAATTGCTTTGGTGGATAATTTAAAAAACAAAACAAAACAAAAAACTGGTTTGAAATACAAAGAATACAATCCACACAACAAATGTTCCCTTATGTTGATATGACCCTTTTCTCTGCCATTGCAGCCATCCACACCAGAACAAATTCTAGGCAGACATGGGAGATGGATACCACACAGTCCCAAAACTGTGCAACTACCTGGGGGCGGGGGGGGGGGGGCTGGAAGGTTTTTCAAGTTATTCTACCAGTGTGGCTGAACTTCTTAGCCTTGAGTGGGGCATTAGCACCATTGCTGCAATTAGGAAAGGGCAGAGTAGACTTTGCACTTTGAGCCTTTAATGGTTATGAGGTACAAAATAATCCTTTCACTCATTTCAATATTGCAATATATATTATGAGAGGAAAACGATTTACAGATAGGCATAAGTTAATTTTTCATACACATACACCTCAGTCGAAGCTGAAAGTTCTCAATTATGGCGCAGTGGTGGGAAGCGCAGGAACTGGTAACCTCAACTGAGCTTGCATCCAAAGAAAGGCAGAGCTCAGGAAAAGCAGTTCTTCACATAGTGGGTGAAGAGCAATAGGGATGTAAAAAATAAATAAATTCCACTTTACACCATACTCTCTTTGGGCTGTGTGCTCACTTATAGTGAGCTCGGGAAGGTATCCTGTAGGTATATGCCTACATACAAACAAACACAGAGACAACTTGTTGTCCTGACTAGTTTGGGGAAAACAGGGTAGTGGGATAACGCTTCCTCCAGAATGAGAGCTAAGAATGCCCCCATCATCTTTGTTGGGGTTTGGCAGAAATCATCCTTACTCTTGAAGAAAACTTTTCCCGTGGGGGCGGGGGGCGGGAGACTTATGGAAGCTAGTTTCACTTCTCTGGGATTTCTACAAAGCATTACTATAATGTGACTCTGATCTAACATAGTGCAGTAGTGTGTATGGATTATCCCTTTCTGCTGGCTGGAGGCCATAGAGGATATAATTTAAATCCTAATGATACCATGGCTAATGAAGATTGCCCTTTAGCTAACAAATGCTCCAAGTTCGCACCATCCTCTGGATGCACAAGAATGAGCATCTCCTTGTGCTCGTTCATGCAAACAGAAAGATCCAGAGGGCTCCCGAGTTCAACCATTGGCTAATAATGAGGAAAAGCTCTTGTAATAGGAAGAACCTTTGCCTTTCTTTCCAAAGGTCAAGCCCATTGATGGTACTCTGACTACTATTTAAGATTCTTTTGATGTCAAGAATGCAGTAGGCAATGTGCAGAATACAGTGGTAGCAAAGTCCTGTAGACTACTGTTGCTGTTGTTGTTGTTGCTGCTGCTGCTGCTGTTGTTGCTGTCGTCGTCATATTGTAGATGCAGGGAGCTGAGAACTATGTCCTGCATATGATTATCTAGTGTATGAGTCCCTGGCTGAGATGAGATTTCAACTATGCACCAACCATGTTCATAACTGTCATGCTATACCAGCTCACACATACTTTCATTCTCATATTACCAAAACATATTGATTGATCAGGTGAAAATAGGTATGTTTGTTATATTTGTACCTCTCCCTTTCTCCATGGAATCCTGAATTGTCATTTTAACCTGATGACAGGTAAGTTAGGTTAGTCTGAGAGAAAGTGACTTGGCTCCGTGGTACACTCCAGAACTTAGAGTGTGGAAACTTGGCTGGGAAGTGGCTCAAACACAAGTGGAAGAAAACTCTTGCAGAATGCAGTCGAATGTCGGGGACGAGGCTCATCATGACTGACAGTGAACGCAGCAAGGGAGGCATGCTTTGCTGCCTCTATTGCATCCTCATGGTGCCATCCAACAGAGCTTTTCTGGGTACTGCAGGGCCTCTTGAATGCAACAGAACTGATGGTCGCTCACTGTGATTTGTTTGACTCCCCTGTTACAGCAAACAAATATCAAGGGGTGTCCAGAGCAAAGTCTAGTCCTGTTGTTTTGGATGAGTTTCACTTAGTAAGGTTTGAGGTGTTTGGATTGGTCAAGGTGGCTGCTTGCGCTCTGTACCCTGGCCCCTCTTGACTGATAAAAGCTAGTGGGGCAGGGACAGCTGGCAGAGCCAGGAGGTGATTAATGCCTCCTTATGAGAAGGTGTGGTCCCTGGCTGCTTGAAGCCACATTTAAACTGACTAATGTGGGAGAGGGAGACAGTGCTCCTGAAGGTAGGAATCTATCAATTGATGAAGATGATCATCCAAATGTCATAGACCAAATGGAGCAAACAGCACGCAGACCTAGTGGTGGGAGGAAAAAATCCTTAAATAAGAGACACGGGGGAATCATTAATGGACTTCAATGTCTGTACACTAATGCGCAAAGCATGAGAAATAAACAAGATGAGCTTGAGCTCTTGGTACAGCAAACTAAATATGACATAATAGGCATCACTGAAACCTGGTGGGATAAGTCCCACGATTGGAATGTAATAATGGAGGGATACAATCTATTTCAGAGAAACAGACCAGACAAGAAAGGAGGAGGAGTGGCGTTATATGTCAGGGATGTGGATACCTGTGAAGAGATCCAAGATTTAGAACCTCAAAGCCAAAGTGAGAGCATTTGGGTCAAAATTAAGGGAGAGAAGAATAACAGTGACCTCATTGTGGGAGTTTACTATAGATCCCCAAGCCAAACGGAGGACATAGATGATGCCTTCCTGGAACAGATGGCCAAGCATGCAAAAGGAAGGGAGATAGTAGTAATGGGGGACTTCAATTACCCGGATATTTGTTGGATGTCAAACTCAGCCAAGAGCATAAGGTCAAACAGATTCCTCACTGGCCTTGCAGACAACTTCATTGTCCAGAAAGTGGGAGAAGCAACAAGAGGAACAGCCATTTTAGATCTGGTCCTAACCAATGTTGATGACCTGGTTAGTGGGGTAGAAGTGGAAGGATCATTAGGCGCGAGTGATCATGCTCTTCTGAAGTTTACTATACAGCGGAAAGGAGCAGCCAAGCATACTAGGACTCAATTTCTCGACTTTAAGAAAGCCGACTTCATAAAACTTAGGGAAGTGCTGGGTGAGATCCCATGGACAGTAATACTAAAAGGAAAGGGAGTTCATGATGGCTGGGAGTTTGTTAAGAGGGAGATAGTAAAAGCACAACTTCAGGCAATACCAATGAGACGGAAACATGGAAGGTGCCTAAAGAAGCCAGGGTGGCTATCTAAAGAACTTTTAACTGAGTTAAGATTAAAAAAGGATGTGTACAAAAAATGGAAAAGGGGGGAAACCACCAAAAAGGAATTCAAACAAATAGCCAGCACGTGTAGACACAAAATCAGAAAAGCTAAAGCACAGAATGAACTCAGGCTTGCTAGAGAGGTTAAAAGCAACAAAAAAGGCTTTTATGGGTATGTTCGTAGCAAAAGGAAGAACAAAGAAACAGTGGGGTCACTCAGAGGAGAAGATGGTGAAATGCAAACAGGGGACACAGAAAGGGCTGAACTCCTCAATGCCTTCTTTGCCTCAGTCTTCTCCGATAAAGAAAACAATGCCCGACCTGAAGAATTTGGAGCAAATGATTCAGCAGAGGAAACACAGCCCAGAATAACTAAGGAGATAGTACAAGAATACTTGGCTAGTTTAGATGTATTCAAGTCTCCAGGGCCAGATGAACTGCATCCAAGAGTATTAAAAGAACTGGCAGATGTGATCTCAGAACCACTGGCAGTCATCTTTGAGAATTCCTGGAGAACAGGCGAAGTCCCGGCAGACTGGAGGAGGGCAAATGTTGTCCCTATTTTCAAAAAGGGGAAAAGAGAGGACCCAAATAATTACCGCCCAGTCAGTCTGACATCAATACCAGGGAAGATTCTGGAGCAGATCATTAAGCAAACAGTCTGTGAGCACCTAGAAAGGAATGCTGTGATCACCAATAGTCAGCATGGATTTCTGAAAAATAAGTCATGTCAGACTAACCTGATCTCATTTTTTGACAGAATTACAAGCCTGGTAGATGAAGGGAACACAGTGGATGTAGCCTACCTTGATTTCAGCAAGGCATTTGACAAGGTGCCCCATGATATTCTTGTAAAGAAGCTGGTAAAATGCGGTCTTGACTATGCTACCACTCAGTGGATTTGTAACTGGCTGACTGACCGAACCCAAAGGGTGCTCATCAATGGTTCCTCTTCATCCTGGAGAAGAGTGACTAGTGGGGTGCCACAGGGTTCTGTCTTGGGCCCGGTCTTATTCAACATCTTTATCAACGACTTGGATGATGGACTCAAGGGTATCCTGATCAAATTTGCAGATGACACCAAACTGGGAGGGGTGGCTAACACCCCAGAGGACAGGATCACACTTCAAAACGACCTTGACAGATTAGAGAACTGGGCCAAAACAAACAAGATGAATTTTAACAGGGAGAAATGTAAAGTATTGCACTTGGGCAAAAAAAATGAGAGGCACAAATACGAGATGGGTGACACCTGGCTTGAGAGCAGTACATGTGAAAAGGATCTAGGAGTCTTGGTTGACCACAAACTTGACATGAGCCAACAGTGTGACGCGGCAGCTAAAAAAGCCAATGCAATTCTGGGCTGCATCAATAGGAGTATAGTATCTAGATCAAGGGAAGTAATAGTGCCACTGTATTCTGCTCTGGTCAGACCTCACCTGGAGTACTGTGTCCAGTTCTGGGCACCACAGTTCAAGAAGGACACTGACAAACTGGAACGTGTCCAGAGGAGGGCAACCAAAATGGTCAAAGGCCTGGAAACGATGCCTTATGAGGAACAGCTAAGGGAGCTGGGCATGTTTAGCCTGGAGAAGAGGAGGTTAAGGGGTAATATGATAGCCATGTTCAAATATATAAAAGGATGTCACATAGAGGAGGGAGAAAGGTTGTTTTCTGCTGCTCCAGAGAAGCGGACACGGAGCAATGGTTCCAAACTACAAGAAAGAAGATTCCACCTAAACATTAGGAAGAACTTCCTGACAGTAAGAGCTGTTCGACAGTGGAATTTGCTGCCAAGGAGTGTGGTGGAGTCTCCTTCTTTGGAGGTCTTTAAGCAGAGGCTTGACAACCATATGTCAGGAGTGCTCTGATGGTGTTTCCTGCTTGGCAGGGGGTTGGACTCGATGGCCCTTGTGGTCTCTTCCAACTCTATGATTCTATGATTCTATTCTATGATTCTATGAAGGAGGCAGTGATAAAACCACTCTTCGATAAACCCTCCCTGGATTCAGGCAATCTAAGTACTGACCACTTGTCAATCTCCTCTTCCTGGGCAAGGTTCTTAAGCAGATGGTCACAAACAAGATCCAGGCCCAGATTTGGCCCAGAAACTGCTTTGGGTGCCCTGTATGATTTACCTCTGTTGTGAGAGCAATGTGGAGGTGAAATGTGTCCCTGTTAATTCTCCTTGACCTCTCAACGGCTTTCAGTATTGACTATGGTATCCTTCTGGAGTGGCTGTCTGAGTTAGGGGTGGGTGGCAGAGGCAGATTTAGGACAGTGTAACCTGTTCCGCCTAGGGGGCTCCGGAGGGCGTCAAAACTATGATGTGGTGAATTGAGCAGAACAGAAGGCGAGAGGTGGGGGCTTCAGATTTTGCCCTCTCACAGAGTGCACTGAAATTTGAAAGACCAAAGTCTGCCCCTGTGGGTGGTACCACTTTGCAGTGGTTCTGGTCGTACTTGGATGGTCATTTCCAGACGGTGATTCTTCGGCCCCATGGGGCCTTCAGTGTAGGGTTCTGTGTTGCCTTCAATGCTGTTTAAAATTTACACGAAGCTGCTGAGGGGGTTATCCGGAGTTTTGGAGTACCTTGTTAGCAATATGCTGATGACACACAGCTCTATTTCTCCTTTACATCTGCAGGTTTGGCAATGGATATGCTGGACCATTGTCTTGCCTCAGTAATGGACTGGATGAGAGCCAACCAACTGAAGCTCAATCCAGATAAGGCTGAGGCGCTGTTGGGTGGTTCTCTAGACCAGATGGGTGGGAGCTTACCTGCTCTTGATAAGGTTACCTTCCCTCTAAAGGAGTGGGGGTACTCCTGGGTCCTTTGCTGTCACTTGAAGCTCAGGTGGCCTCAGTGGTGCAGAGTGCCTTCCATAAGCTTTGACTTGTAGCCCAGCTGCACATTGTACTGTTCCCAGTCTCCATTTAAGGCTGCTGTGACAAACAGAATTCAACATCAATAAAGGGCATTTTTGTATGAAACAAGAATGGAACACAACACACTCATTCTAGAGAAATATGAGCACACATAACTATTTTCTTGAACAGAACTCAAACAGCATATATTTCACTTTTTCCTGCTACTTCCTGGCCCATGTTTAAAAGTGCAACAAAGGATCACTTTGGACAGATCTAAGTATAGGTTTTTAAAAATTAAGAGAGCCTTTTCTTTTAAAAGTGACCATTTCTCTCTCTCTCTCTCTCTAGGTATCTGGCCTTCTGAAGAGGTACTAGCTTACTACTGCCTGAAGTACCATGAAGTGTTCAGGTACAAAAGCAACCCATAAAAGAACCTTTCCAATCCATTAGTTTTATTATATTTGCATGGTAAAGATTGCTATGATTTAAGTCGTCAGATTCTGTTTTTAAAAGTTCAAGGTGAAAGCATGTTGCTCTTAACAAAGAATTTGGAGCTGCCGTTGGGTACTAATATTGCACAGCAAGCTTTCTGCTATATGTCAAAGACTTTTGATTTCCACTCAAGGCGTTTTATTTCACTTTGATTTTTGGGAAACAAAAGTGAGGCGTCAATCGATCAGCACTGATTGTGAAGGTCAGGGGAAAAACAAAAGGCATCTGTTACTGAGTTTACTCTTACTTCTGTTCTGAAAGTCAGTAAAGTATTGTCTGGGAAGGTATATCATAGTTTTAAAGTAGAGCTTTGGCACCAGAATATTTCTTGCACTCTCTGCATGCTTTTTACTATTGTTTTTCTGTATATTTTTCATATTTCGGTACCAGAGGCTTGCAAGGCTCCCCATCTAGACATGCTGGTACAGTACAGAACATGTAATAGATCAAGCTTCCTGGCCTTGCTGGGCTTAAGAAATGTGTACTTGGTAGAATCACAGAAAATTAGGGGCATTTAAGATGTGACATAGCAGGGCAATTTTTGCAGCTGTCTCCCTGCCCTTTTATTCAGTTATTTTGAACGGGAGCTACAGAAGGCCACAAATATGCTTTTGCTTGGGAGAAATGTATCTGTATTTCTAAATCAACATGGCCAATAGTATGATATAATGCATAGGGCTAAAAACAAACAAAAGCCGACTTTAATTTACCACTCCATTCACAGATGGCAAAAAAATGGTGTGGGAGGGGAAGTGTTTGTTTGTTTGTTTGTTTGTTTGTTTAGGGATGCAAATATATAGAACATTTGGGTGCTTGTCATAGGCCAGCCATGGGGATCTGGTGACCATCCATATGTTATTAGGTGGCAGCTCTCATCAGACGCCACATGGCCATTTGAGTACTACAGGGTCTCCACCCTTGCCGTGAAGACAGATTAGACGACTCCTCCTCCTCTAAAAATGGTGGGGGTGTCTCCATCATTCTCCAATAATGGCCCTATATCTGATCCTTCATTGAGATGGGGTGCCAGCTGGCAGCTGACCAAAGGAGTTCTATCCCTTCCACAACTGGTGATGCTAAAATGAAGATTATTTTAAGAAAGAAAGAAAAAAACCGCTGCACCTCTGCCTCTGGTAAACCTCCCAACCTTTCCAAAATTTTCACACACCATGGTGATGTTGGGCTTGCACTCCCTGAAAGACTACTTTGTTGTAGCTAATGCAGCAAAAACAACACAGGAGGCAGCAGTTATGAGTTACTGGTCCCTGCAGCAACAGCAGGCGCTGTGATTCTCCAGCTGTTTCACTTCACTTCTGGTGGCGTACTCCATTTTCTCTCAAGACAGACAGATGCCAACAAGATGTAGGTTGGTGTATGTCTTTGCACATATTGAACTACTAGTGTTCACTTCCGCTACATGTGCTATATGAGCTGGGTAGGGGACATAAACCTATTTCCTACCTAGTACAGATGTTCATACGGAAATGAAAAACTGACTGCCTATTATATAGGCCTATAGTGTATATAAATTTTGAATATAAAAAATAGATCTGGAATCAACAGCATAGAGCTAATTTCATGAGACTGAATAGCTACTTGTTTGCAGTTTTGCCATCCTTACATTAAATGCCCTTGGTTAAATTTTCACCTTTTTTTCAGAGGGACAACTCTTGCAACAAAAATAGTCAAAGAATCTTATGGCACCCTAGACACTAACACATTTAATATTGGCATAATTATTTGTGGGCTCATGCCCTTTTGTCAGGGTGCCTGTGGATACTTAGCGTAATATATTTGTTAGTATTTAAGGTGTCACAACACTCTTTAACTGTTGTTGTTGTATTTGTGTATTCACTTGTGTATTTTTGTTCAGTATACTTAAGTCTTCTGCATAATTGCAGACACCACATTGGATGGTAAGTATGGATGCTGCCCTTCCTTCTGTAATTAAGAACACAAGTGATTTTCCTCAGGGATGCATCTGGCTCTTCTTCATGTTCTCTGTGGACACATACAATTAGGTTCTGAATCTGTACATAGCATAGCTGGTACCTCCTAGAGCTCTGTTTTGTAACTTCCACAGCAGTCTTTAGGAAACTAGCTTTGGTATGGAGGATTGTTCTGGACTTTTGGATGACTGAACACCCGAACACTCCTTAGATTATATATGCTAGGTGACATTAAGGCAGCATTTTCAGCAGATGATCTGTGACATTTATTTATTTAGTAAGTAAGTAAGTAAAACTATTTAAAATCCTACCTTTAAGAACTTAAGAAGAAGCCAATGCATCAATCCAGCGGCATAATGTTTTCACAGTGGCCAACTAGATGCCTATGGAAAGCATGCAAGTAGGGCCAAGCACAGCAGCACTCCCCGATCCTGCGGTTTCCAGTGGTTGGTTTTCTGAAACATACTGCCTCTGACAGTTGAACACCCTTAATCTATATAGATTTAGGAGCAGGGTACAATGAATAAACTGCAGAGAAAATAAATCAGTACAAAACAACATTCTGACCAAATCATTGCACGTGGGACAGTTTGGGGGCCCAACTAGAATTTTACCAGTCTCCTGCTATGCATCAAAGAAATTCCACTCTAATCCTCCTTATTGAAAGTTCCAGAAATCCAAAAGGAAGTCTTCACTTTCCATCTCAAAGAATTAAACAACTTCTAGGTATAGCTGCGATAACTTCCTGGAGACCTGATTGCCAATGGTAGTTGTGTTCTCACTATCACTATCACCATAGAATTTCATATAATCCTGTTACTCCTGTTCAACTTGAAGTATACTTCAGTATTACACACGCACGCACACCATTTTATTTGTATGCTGCCTCTTCATAGTTAAAACCATGCTGAAGGTGCCTTACAACATGAAAAAAATACATATACAGTGGAATCTTGGGTTAAGAACTTAATTCGTTCTGGAGGTCCGTTCGTAACCTGAAACTGTTCTTAACCTGAAGCATCTGTAACCCGAGGTACCATTGTATGACTAAAGTAGAATCATAGAATTGTAGAGATGAAAGGCACCTCAAGGGTTATGTAGTCCAACCCCCTGCAATGCAGGAATCTCAGCTAAAGCATCCATATGTGACAGCCCTTTAGACATTTGAAGACGGCTATGGTATCTCCTCTCACTCTCCTCTTTCCCTGTAGTCATAAATAATAAATAAAACACATCAAAAAGTACCAGACTGAAAGATTTCTACATAAATCACAAGAAGATATAAAAATACAAAAAATATATCAGTAACAGCAACAACCCCGCCCCCGGAAAAAAACCCTAAACAACACACCAACCCAAGAGTCTGTTCAGCAGCCTCAACTTTTGCAGCTAGAGAAGAAGAAGAAGAAGTCTGGATTTGATATCCCGCTTTATCACTACCTGAAGGAGTCTCAAAGCGGCTAACATTCTCCTTTCCCTTCCTCCCCCACAACAAACACTCTGTGAGGTGAGTGGGGCTGAGAGACTGTGTGACTAGCCCAAGATCACCCAGCAGCTGCATGTGGAATAGCAGGGAATCGAACCCGGTTCACTAGATTACGAGTCCACTGCTCTTAACCACTACACCACACTGGCTACTACACCACAAAGTCAGTGACCCACCCTCCCTAGGCCAGGTGGGAAAAGGCCTGAAAAGCAGGGAGCAGGTTTTTCAGGACTCACAGCCAAGATGATCATAGCTAGTATTACTGCAGAAAGTTCACACGGTCAAGTCCCAATATGCTCACTATTCCCATCAAGGTAATATATTTCATACATTAGTAGAAAATCTCCAAGCTGCACCTAGGAATCCCATTCAGTCTGCCAACTGCCCTTTGCTACAACTCCAGTGGATTTGTCCTACTGGGGCCTGACACAATTCTGAAAACCTTATCCTTTGACAAAGACCAGGCCTCCCCAAGCCTGGAGACTCTATCCCATTTCAGCACTGATCTGGAAGACCTTGGTATCCAGGGAGAGACCTCACCAGGCCTGCCTTCAGAAGTTGCCCAGGAAGGGCCCTTGGAGTGGACCCTCTGATTCACCTGCCAGTCTCAGAGAGCATAGTTGTCAGAAATCCCTGGCTCAGCAAAAGAGTGCATGCCTGAAAGCCCAAGGGAACAGCTTGAGATTAAGGGACGCATTGGGAAGAAAGGGCTCCTGAGGGCAGAAGTAAGTGTGTGCAGCTGGTCCTGGATGGAGTCTGAGGGACCAGACTATATAAGCCCTCAGTTGAGGTCTGCTAGCTGATGGACCACCACATGTCTTTCCCCTTCCAGGCCAGCCTTTCTCAACCAAGGGTCCAGACATGGTATTGGACTCCAATTCCCACCATTCCTAGCCATCCTGGCCAGAGTCAGGCATGATGGGAGCTGTAGTCCAGCAACATCTAGGAACCCAAGGATGCGAATGGGTGTCGGAGACTCTTGCAACCTGTGTTACCTTCTTTGTCCTACCTCTTGACTGCCTTCCCATATTGCTGACCTCAGGATCTCTACTCAATTACTCTGTCCTCTGGACTGTGTTTGATCCTGGCTTGCTTTATTCTGCTTGATTACAACTCCTCCTCAACTCTGTTTTCTGGACTGTTGTGATTCAGTTCTCAGCCAGAGGTTGACCTTGTGTGGAACTGTAACTCTCCAATGGTTTGACTTTATCTCCCAATGGCACAATCTTCCATTGTTTCTCAAGACAGATGGGTGACAACAACAACAACAACAACAACAACAACAACAACAACAGTATAAGTGTAAATTTTCCATAGGCAGACTTCTATAATGTCCTTGTCATGCAAAACAAAACAAAACCCAAATGAGCATTATACCAAATATCTTGGGTTTCTTGTCCCCCGCACCCCACCAGCCTCCAGTAGCTTCCTATGCGCAGTTCCAAGTGCTTGTGTTGAACCATGGGTGGTATTCAACTAGTCCTATTGAAATTATTAGACCTAACTTACTCATGTCCATTCATTTCAGTGGATCTAAAATTTAATTGAATCCCATATCTTTCAGACACCTCCTTTATGTTTGAAATGAATAAACAAACTTTATCAAAACTTACAGAACATCGCTCCCATGCTGATGTGTATCTCTGTTGTTGTTGATTGAATTTATATACCACCCTATACCCGGAGGTCTCAGGGCGGTTTACAGAACAAAACCAAAATATAAAACAAAATATATAATCGAAATAAAAACAACAACCCAATAACCCTCCTCTCCAAAAGCTCCACATTTTAAAAGGGCATAGGATGTCAATCAAATCAACTGAAGGCCTGGTTAGAAAGGAATGATTTTGCCTGGCACCTAAAAGTGTATAATGAAGGCGCCAGGTGAACTTCCCTGGGGAGAGCATTCCGCAGACAGGGAGCCACTGCAGAGAAGGCCCGTTCTCGTGTTGCCACCCTCCAGACCTCTTGAGGAGGGGGCACATGAAGGAGGGCCTCAGGAGATGATCTCAGGGTCTGGGTAGGTTCATATGGAAAGAGGCGGTCCTTGAGGTATTACGGTCCTGAGCTGTTTAAGGCTTTATAGGTCAAAACCAGCATTTTGAATTGGGCCCAGAAACTAATTGGTAGCAAGTGCAGTCAGACCAGAATCAGTGCAATATGCTCAAACCATCTACAAGGAAAAGTCAGCCTATGTTCTTATTGGTTGCTCCTTAGTTATCTCTTCCATGAGGAGGCTCACCAAAAGCTTAGCCCTAATCACTTTTAGGAGTGATCTGACTACTTTATTTATTTATGAATTTTATGAAAATATTTTTATTATTTTTGTTTGTGTGGTTTCCATTCTAGTATATTTTATGCTACACAATATAACTCATAACCTGTCTTGAATTATTTTCATCCACCAAGAGTTTTAAATATCCAACAAATGTCTATCATGAAATGGTATTTTTCTTGCATAAATGCACTCTAGGTTGTGGCTGCCAATGAACTTTGAAATAAATTAATAAAAATGTGCATATCAGATACGTAGCATTCTTTTGTCATCTTTAAGGAAATAACTGATGTTGCACAAACTTTTTGATTTTTACCAGCCAAAGCATACTTATTTTTGAACAATCCCACAGATATCAATGGGACTTTCTTAAAAGCAAATTTACTTGGCACAAAGCAGTTGTGCTAAGAGGGTTTTTAAAAAACAAAAACAAAAAAAACTAGGATCTTTTGTAGGCCATTTGTAATTAAAGTGCTAATTATGAGCTAAAATTTCCACCTGTGCATAGCAAAGAAAGAAAGAAAGAAAGAAAGAAAGAAAGAAAGAAAGACACACACAGCTGAGGTGTGTACTTAATTTTAAATGTCAGAGTTTCTGTTACAAATTTCAACTATTTCATTCCATAGTTCTCCAGAGGGTGGGAGCAAGAGTGAGCGGGAGAAATTATATTAATTCTTTCATTTACTTGTCTAACTGTTTTTGAACGAATGAATGTGAATTAACAGTGTTATCCTTTCCTAACAATTATCTTTCGTTACTCTAGCTAGTTTAGTTCTAAAAGACAGTGCCATTGACAAGGAATGGTTGGGGGGGAGGGAGAGAACCTTCTCGGATTTTTTTTCAGCTCAGCGGTGGTAATGTTGCACTGAGCACTAATGAGGGAACCCCCACTGGTTTGCCTGCTTTGTGACTTTTCTATTTCATAATTATTTTTAAAACGCAAAACGACATGAGGTAGCCCGGTCATGCCTCTGCTACTTCCTGGTACCTCCGCGCCGCACTACAGATAGCAATTTGTTCTTGTAACATATATGTCTCTCTGGCCATTTTCATCTAATTTGTATGGGTTCTACCATTTCTTTTCTCTCTTTCAGGGGCCTTGCTGTGTGTGAGCTAGGGGGTGGCATGACATGCTTGGCTGGGCTTATGGTAGGTCTTTTCTCAATTCCAATCCTATTCAGAGGGAGGAACAAAGGGGAAAAAATGTTCCAGTGCCTCCAACTGCTGGGTCAGAGAACTGTCAACAGAATCAGCTGCGGTCAAGCTGCAGAGTCTTGAGAGACCTTCTAGATTGACTTGCTTTCGTATCATATTGATTTTATGGTTGCCTCGATGAGCAGAAACATTTTACCTCAGTGTAGTCAATATCTCTTGTTGTGACATTCCAGGCCACGTACGGTCTGTCTTTCATTGCCATAGCTGAAGCTTCCCCCCTCCTCAGATTATAGTCCCCCCCCCCATTTGCTAAGATACAGGAATAGCCTGGCGAATCACAGTTGGAGCACCATGATATAGCTGCTAATGTTTTGCCTGCATTATTACACCAACAAACATGATCCAGAGCTCTCGGTAATTAGATTCTTTTGAATTAGATTGGCCATTCAGGAGCGTCATTCACCATTCTCTGGGTTCTGAGTCATGTATTCAGGAGATATTATGTAGCAGTGCAGTGCATTAGACAAGTTTTTATGTCTCTACAAATAAAAGCATATTGTTACACTGATTGGCATTTGACAAACCTGTCGTTCTTACACAATGTGTCGAGGTTACAGCCCAATGTGCGAGCATGTCAAAGCTCACAAAAAAATTACCCTTACAAAGCCATCTGCCTGCAATGCAAAGTTATATGAAGGGCATCAGGCAGTCAGACAGAAGCAAGCTGAAAGGCAGAGTGACAGCCTCGTATGATGGCTCTACTAGATAAACAGAAGCCCGCAAATGAAAGCCTCTCAGAATACCATCATCCGCTGTCACAATGCAATTACGGAACAGAATGATAGCAAGATAGAGGCTCCCGCAAATGGAATGATAAAAGTATTGACTGATTTGATTGAATGATTAAAATAATGCAGACATAAAATGAAAAAAGATTGAAGACTGTTACAGAGAAATAGGTGAGGAAGCATGATACTGAAGGCTTGTCACTCCTGTCTTCACTTCCACACAGACAAGCATATTTGCTCATTGTTTGCTGTGCTCCCCCCTCTCTCTCTCTCTTCCCCCACCCCCACCTTCCAGGTTGCTATTTCTGCAGATGTCAAAGAAGTTCTGTTAACTGATGGAAATGAAAAGGCCATCAAAAGTATCCTTATTCAGATAGAAAACTGGTCTGTTGGACTCGTTCCTTTTTCACTACCTGAGCAACAATTGATATAAAAGGACAGCAAGGGGTCCATATAATAATATATGCATACGTACACATACCCACTGTAAGTAATTAAGAATATATAATGTTATTAAATAGATTTACAGTGTTTCCTAGGGGAAAAAATTCACACTCTCTTTTACATTAAAAAAGAAGTGTGCTTGTTCTGAAATAAAGAATCAAGAAACATGATAATTACTGATCCCATGTTATGTAAGTATTCAAATCAGTTCTGTTTAAAGTTATACAACAGCAGACCTTACAATTCCAGTTTTGCAGATTTCCCAGTTGCTGGTCTACTTTGGTTTTGCTTCAAGATATTGACATTTTATATTGAATAAATATATGTGTTACATATATATTTACCCATATCCAAAATTAGTCAAAATTAGTGATATCCAAAATTAGTCATACTCATAGTAGACTCATTTATTTCAGTGGGTCTTCTCTGAGTATCACTTAATTGGATATTATCCCAGCTTCTACTTTTTGTTTATGTTTAGACCATGTACACATAATATCACTCATAGTAACCTTTCCCTAACTTCATGCAAGATGCATCTCCACTCAGTTCATTACCAATTGCCCAGTATTTCTCTTAAAACAAGGTTTTCATTCTTGTATTGGAATACGTTCTATTAAATCTAATTAGTACATATGCAGGTAAACAAATTTGCACTTTAATATGACTGCAAATTATTCCCTCTCAGTTAACTAAGTGTCTACAATAGCATGCAAGCTAAGTCCCATAGTGAATATTAATGACTGTTAGAAATTGAGAGGGGAACGCAGAAGGTATCTGTTTGCTTTGGTTCTTGACGATAATGACATTTGCATGTTAGGGGTCTTCATTTAGTGGCGGAATACTGGCATGTCAAAGTTATGGAGAAATCTCTTTGTTAGTATTCACAAGATAGGTCCTTTCCCCCTCAATTTTATTTAATTCTGTTGTGAGGTTGTTGTTTTTTAAGGAAAACAATGTGTGCTTACAGTATGCATACAATGGTAATGCAAGGATATCGACAATCAGACTTCAAGAACACTGTGCCCTCTTTGGGGGACCTCAATACAGCAATATCTGTGTCAAATTCTTGGAGAATTCAGAGATGAAGGCAGTCCTAGGCACTTATCCCATCTTTTAAGAATGTGACACACAGATGCTTTAAAATGGGGTTAGGGGTGAAAGGGGAAGGGGATATTTTCCCTCTTATAATATTAAGCCAGGAGAATGTTGATTTTTTTTCTACCTAGAATCTACAGTTTTGCAGTGTGCCATATAGTTATGCATTATACTGTTGCTTTCTCTAGTACCTCTGTAAAAGATGTACATGAGGAAAACATTTTTAAGACTCAATAGAGTTGAATCAGGATATATTATAACCAACTTTAACCTGGCTGATATTTTGCTTCCACTTTTAGATTTTTAGAATCACAAATCAAGCACCAGACAGCTTTAACAGTATCTCACAGGTCTATTATAAAGTTTTATTGCAGTGTCAAAATCCTTTGTGTCATCCAATGATCTATTATGCAAATAGAACTTTTTAAAAAAACCAATTTTTTAGGAGTTTTGGATTTTGCAAGGCAAATCTGCCATGACAATCTGGTTGTTTTCTGTTTCTCTATATGGTCAAAAGATACTGCTTTGAAACAATCAATTATCAAATATACTTTAAATTAATCACTGCCCATATCAACCCACTGAACTGCAGCTGAGGACAAAACATAAACAAAAAATATTACTGACTTCACACTTACATGGAAATAACACAAAAATCAGTTGAATTTATTAAATGTTTTAGCATTAACTTGCAAAGCTCTTAAAATGCACAATAACTTTCAATGCTATTGTCAGGATGCTTGAATAAAGATTTGTACTCAACTAGAAACTTCCCTAAGCAAATACGTTTCAAAAATTGTCGATTCTGTGATGGGGGGTTACAAAGTGCCTTGTTTTGTGCTCTGTTGTTGAGCTATTAAATTAAAATACCCTTCTTGTTTAAAATTAGAGTTTACCTTTGTCCTTTAAATTTCTTTAAAACTTATAAATTATATGCCACTTACTATATATATATATATATATATATATATATATAGTCAAAATGGTGTCAACCCAGGAAGAGAGAAAATCACAGTCAGAAGCCGGGAAATCACTAAGCAAGCCTGCTAATTATTCTTAATGGGCAAGATGAACACATTAAGAAACAAATGAATACATCAGCGAAATGTAATTGAAAATCGACCTGGCAATAGTGCTTTGCATCTGAGCATTCACTTTTATATTATCATCATTGTTATACTTATTATTGCTGCTATTATTAGCAATATTCATAGAGGATATCTAGGGGTCCTGCTTTTGTGTAGTTTTGAATTTGTTGGTGGTGGTGGGATTTGATTTACCTTTTTACTCCCCCCCCCCCAAAAAACCCCACTGAGTGTATTGTGTCCCATCAGTCTTTGATGGGTTTATTGTCAATTCATTTGTGAGAGTAATAATTTCATTTACTACAGGGATGTCAAAGCATGTGCTCTCTTAATACAAAATCAATATATATCAGGTATAAGGAACACAGAAGCCGGCTTTCATATTAACTATTCCAGTTTTTAAGCAATCTCTTTCCCTATTGTATAACATTTCGGGGTACCTTCAACAATAAAACTCCAGTGTGTTGTCGTGCGCCATGCAAACATGAATGTATTCTTTTTAAAACTCTGCCACTGCTCATATAGCACCATATTATGGTATAAGAAGCTATAATGTATAGCTGCACCTCCTAATCTGCACTGAAATTAAATTACACTTGTTAGTAATTGCATTGCATAGTAACACTACTGTTTTATTAATGTATTATTTTGTCTTAAAATTGTATTTCCGACTTTTTACAGTTTTATGGCTCTATTAGTAGTCAAATCAATTGGCAAAGGAAAAAAAGGAAATGTGTTAAAGGTGAATTTGGTAATGTACCTGAACATCAAATTTGTATTTTCTAAATTTTAATGAAATAATGATCTGAAATTCATGCCTTGGTCCAGACTACAAATTTCTTAGCCAGATCTCATTCTGAAAGTTATGTGGTATATTTAAACTATTTGCACTAATGTAAATACAGCTGAGAACTTACACATTCACTGATGAAGACTTTCAAGGAGGAAAAATGGTTTGGGGAGCTGCTTAAAAGTGATCTGTATTTTAGCTCTTTGTTTATCATGTACTTATGAATTGAAATATGGTATCTAGAAATGTGAGACAAGCTCAGAGTATATTACAATATCCACAATGCAACCCCCCCCCCACAAAAACCAGTAATATTATAATATAGCTATATTGTGTATGGCTCTCTAAATAATCTTAGAAAATCTAGGTTTTAAAGAGAAGCTTGAGAATGGATTCTGGAGAATAAAGATTTATGCACTATGTAAAATATGTTGTTTATGATCCTGCATCCAGCTATAAACATATCCTATGTAGAAGTTATTTTGATTTCAGTAACAAATGTTTGTGCATATGTGTAGGATGTAGCTGGATGCAGGTCTGAACCCTTCATGGTTACACAACTAAAACAAAATTATTGAAGGCATTTTTTTAAAAAAAGTATACGATATTTTATTCGCGTATTTGCTTAATTAACCAAATAATACATAATTCTTTATATTAGTCATGCCCTTTCTTTTCTCTATGATTCGGATCACGGTGTTACACAGAACACCATGGAAACATGTCAAAAAAATAATAATCTAAAACCCAGAGGGCTTTTTTTAATGTATTTTTCACAGCAACAACATTATCTCTACTATTTTGTTACACACACACACACACACACACACACGGATATATACACACAAATGTCTGCTACGTTCATAAACTTCATTATTATGGCTTTCTGAGCCTCTGTTACTCTCAACGGTGATGCATTAGAGAAATGTGTTTTTCTTTGCAAACGCCGCTAATGTGATTTGCAAGCTGCTCCTGTGGCAACTATATCCATACCAGTGCTACAAACACCACTATGCTGGGATTCCCCACAAGTCTATGTGTGTCATAATAGCATTGCTATTTGTATTTCGCAAACTCCCCTAACAATATTATTATAACCTCTATGTCAGAGCAAGTCTACCTGCTAAATATAAAGCAGCCTGTTGACCTCACATTATCACTGGTCAACGACATAGCAGGATTGAATTGCTACTCTTGCCTCATACAAGACGCTGCTGTAGCTACTTCAGGGTAAGCCATTTCGCATGTCCATTGTTTTTAAGGCCGGTGTTGAAGGCAATTCAAAGCATGTATGTCTGGAAGGATGCTCTCCTGGTTTTGAGGCTAGGCAGTAATTCTAAACAGAAGTCATGGGACTGATTTCCAAGCAAATAAGATAAGGATGGAGGTACTGGCTTTCTTCAGGAGGAAGAGTGGAATAACAATTTTAATAAACAACAATAACAGGCAACTTTCAATAATTTCTCAGTTCACTGGTTCCAATGAGAAAGTGCTGATAGTTTGCCAGGAATGGTGGTGAGAAAGAGGGGGCTAACAGACCAATGTATACCCCAGGGTGATTTGACTTTGGGGTGATTTCTTCAATAATCCAGAGTACATGTGTTTCAAGGCAAGTTCAGGGGTTATCAACCTGGTCCCTACCTGGGCATTTCAGGGTTCTAGGTGGGTGGTAGGGGGTTCTACGGCACAAGTTGAATCCTCCTTCTATCGAGCACTGGTGGGCAGTAAGGAAATTTTACCATCAAGAAAGATGCATTAGTGTGCAGTAGGTATAAAAAGGTTGACTACCCCCGGGCAAGTTTAACTGACATAAAGTGACTTTCATGTATATCTGTTTAAAAGTTAGGGTTCCTTCAGCTACCTCTCACATTTGATGGCTAATTATGACAAATTTTATCCATTTTACTTTCCATCGGGGAATCAAAGTATCCTTGGTGGGATGTGTAGACACTTCAGCAAGCTTGTGATGGGGGTGGGAGGTGCTGCATGCTCTGAGGGTGAGGGTGGGATACAAATAAATTATTATTATTATTATTATTATTATTATTATTATTATTATTATTATTATCTAAAGGTGCACTTAAGGGTGGGTGTCTGTGAGTGTTGTTCATCTCAATGGGGCGCACATTCTGATGTGTATTCCCAACCACAACTAGTCATTGTGTGTTATCCCATTACTACCAGGAACATCTGGAATGTGACGCCTTCCAGATGTTGTGGAACCACAACTCCCATCAACCTGGACCATTGGCCATGCTGGCTAGGACGGATGGAGTTGGAGTCCGACAACATCTGAAGGTCACCACATTGACCATCTGAGCATGATGCAAATGAGCTGCAGTGGTCCTCACATTGATTAACCAAGATTAAGTGGCAGCTCTTGCGCATGTGTGCTCATAATATATAATAATGACTATGGTTGCAGAAATATTTGCCATTAAAAATGAGTAGATTTTGATCCATCAGTTTTATTTTATGGATGATTCTTAACCAGTGTTATAGATGTAAGCGATATAATCAGAAGAAACCAAAAGAAGTTCAGAGCCCAAGCAGTCTCAAGCTGGTAAGACACTTCTGATGTTTCTTTTACATTGTTTCTGTATGAACTTTTACCCATGCTAAATGAAAGTAGGATGAGGATGAAGCTCTGGCTCGTTTTCAGACTTGTGCTTGGCTCTCACTTGGAATCAATTTTGTCAGACAAAAATTATATACCAGTCTAGCATGTATTGACTGAACACTTAGCTTTTTATGTTAATCCAAACTGCGCTTTTTTTCAAAATTCTGAAACATATATTGCTTTGCATGCACAAGAAAAAGTAACTTGTGCTACACATCATCTACCTTTAGCTACATGCAAAAAGGTCATTTTTAGTACTGGCCACAGTAGTGTAGTGGTCAATTTTGATTCCAGGAGGCCATCATGACATCCCACATAAACATACCCCAAAGGAAAGTCCCCAATTAGAGGCAGCTGTGTCGACCCATTATTACACATAGGTAAACCCAGAAGTATCACACCAACAAGCAGCAGTACACAGTGTAAAATCTGATTTATTAGACTCAGCATTACTGCGATGCTGTGCATTGTCTTCTGGGATGAAGGTCCCTTGAACTCAGTGGTGCTTAATTCTGACGGCATATAGAGTCAGTTTGTAAGACACATAGAGCTTTAACAAAAGATCTTCAACCAGCTGAAATGCAAGCAAGCCTGCAAAGAAGGGTTGCCATTTTAATTGCTAACATTAAGTAGGGACCCCTTCAAGGAAAAGAGAAGAAGGGAGGGCCAGAGGTCACTGGTAGAACATCTTCTCTGCGTGCAGAAGGTCCCACTTTCAATCCTTGACATCTCTGGCTGAGAGGGACTCACGTCTATAATCCTGGGGACCTGCTGCCAGTTTGTGAAGACGATACTGAACTAAATGAACTGATGGAACGATCTGACTCAGCTTCCTATGATCCTGTGGAGTATTCAGCACTACTTGGTTATTTCCCTCATTCTCTGACTTCCTCTATGCTAATCTGTCACAAAAACTTGAAAACCTCAATAATACCTCATTCGCTTTGCCTCAGCATCATCACTTCTGCTGTGAAAAATGTCCTACACAGGATTCCCCCTCTGCTACTACAATAAAATAAATACTACTACTACTACTACTACAACTAATAATAATAATAAATACTTCACTGATGACCATAATCAAACCACTATACTCAGCAGTATTCCTGCTGAAGGATGTGTGAAGAGCGTGAAGAAGCGTTCACTAAAATATGTATTTAGCAGACACTACTAAGTGATTCAGGGACGCGGGTGGCGCTGTGGGTTAAACCACAGAGCCTAGGACTTGCCGATCAGAAGGTCGGCGGTTCGAATCACCGCAACGGGGTGAGCTCCCGTTGCTCGGTCCCTGCTCCTGCCAACCTAGCAGTTCGAAAGCACCTCAAAGTGCAAGTAGATAAATATGTACCGCTCCGGCGGGAAGGTAAACGGCATTTCCGTGTGCTGCTCTGGTTCGCCAGAAGCGGCTTAGTCATGCTGACCACATGACCTGGAAGCTGTACGCCGGCTCCCTTGGCCAATAAAGCGAGATGAGCGCCGCAACCCCAGAGTCGGCCACGACTTGACCTAATGGTCAGGGGTCCCTTTACCTTTACTAAGTGATTCACCACAAACTAGACATGTTTGTTTTTCCTCAGGGGCTGTTACAGCTAGAGACAGAATTGGATTGCCCTTACACTGTAATTAATCTATGTTTAAGAAAGCAATTAATGTCTGAAGCTACCATATACTAAGTCAGACCATTGTCAGTCCAGGTCAGTATTAGCTATTCTTGCCAAGGTTAGCTCTTGCTACTTGAAGATCATTTTGAATGTAGGCGCTTGTGATTAAATCTGGGTCCTTAGGAATGCAGTGTAATCTACTGTTACTGAACCGTTTCTATCAAAAGATTCAGATGAAAACGTGTTTGAGGCCGGGAAATGTTTTCTTCCTCTAACTGTCTCTCTGCCTTGTTTGGAGGCCGCAACACAACTCAGTGGTAGACCACCTGCTCTGTATGACAAAGATTTAGGTTCCAATCTACCTTCTCTGTCCTAGAGCAAGGCTGTTGAAGTCCAGCTGCAGCCTGCTTTGACGTTTGAGGTTAAGGGTCTAAATGGAATAGCCAAAACCAATGTTGTATAGGTCTGTTTTAGGCCCATTTTAATGGGCATTTACTTAATATTTCAGTTCTAAACTGGAGGCAAAACCATTGGGCAGCTTAAAGCAATTGTTCCTTTTTTATCACATGTACTGAACTTAATACAATCCCATATCATTTCAGGTTCCAAGCATCCAAAATAAGTGCTTTTCTTAAGACCTTAAACACCTCTGATTTCAGCTCGCTGTGAACAGACCCCTGTTTTGTTTCATGCACACCCATATGTAGGTTTCAAATTGCCATGTAGTGTGTGCAAGACTTCATCTCTTGTCAAGATTTACAACCTGGTCTTTTAGATATCAATCAAAAGCACATTTTCAACAATGTCCTCATTTACATTTATCTAATGTTTAAGGTCATTTGTGATCATTTGAGTGTATTTCAGCATATGGAATCAGTGAATAATAGATTTCAGCTCCATGCTGTGAAGAAAGATTGTGTTTTTACAAGACATAATGTTGTTTACTGGGTGTTAATAATCACTAATTAATAAACATATCTAGATTTCTAAAATGTTGCATTTTCTGTGATGGAAATGTCAAGTGTTTAACTTGCTGAGTGCAATAGCATTTTCTTCCTTCTCTGCATAAAATAATTTAATTACAGAAAGATGTGCAATGTTGTACTGCAATATACAGCACGTTGGTTTTTCCCATTTTGGTACCTATAGATTCCCATTCAAATATTTCATATCAATAAAAACTATTTATAGCATACTCTGTGCTATGTTACCATAAAACAGTTTGAATTGTGCAAATATAAATTTTGACTAACATCCTTTTACCCATTTTACTATTTTATTTCTATATCGTTGTCTAATATCTCTCTCCACCTGAAACATATATACTTGCAGGCAATTTCTACTGAAATTAACAGGAGCTTTTCCCCAACCAAATGAGTTCAAGCATATTTTCAATTAGCAAGTAGTCTTACTCAAAGTTGTGTAAACAGATAATGGTTCCCTTGAAACCTAGGCCTTGGCTATATTTTAAAGTCATTGCTGCACATATTTGTATCCCTAAAATAACATGTTCTCTGCTACAGAATTGAGCTCTATGACTAGATATATCTGTTTGGTAGCTAGGATTTATCCTCTCTGAGTGGAACCCCTGTCAGGTTTTCAGTTAAATTGCTACAGTCAGGTGCCTGCATCCTCCACAATTAAAAAATTGTTGGTGGTTCTGCCATTCTCACACTTCTGTGTAGGTTGTACATGGAATATTGGAGAAACAGTATCAACAATAGCCTTTTGTTCCCCGAATACCAAGGTCCCTATTTAGGTTGCCCTACTATATTTTATAGGGACGTGGGTGGCGCTGTGGGTAAACCTCAGTGCCTAGGACTTGCCGATCGTATGGTCGGCGGTTCGAATCCCCGCGGCGGGGTGAGCTCCCATCATTCGGTCCCAGCTCCTGCCCACCTAGCAGTTCGAAAGCACTCTTAAGTGCAAGTAGATAAATAGGTACCGCTTTATAGTGGGAAGGTAAACGGCGTTTCCGTGTGCTGCGCTGGTGCTGGCTCGCCAGAGCAGCTTCGTCACGCTGGCCACGTGACCCGGAAGTGTCTCTGGACACGCTGGCCCCCGGCCTCTTAAGTGAGATGGGCGCACAACCCTAGAGTCGGACACGACTGGCCCATACGGGCAGGGGTACCTTTACCTTACTATATTTTATAGTATATAGTAATATAGTACTATATTTTATATTTCATAGGGGATGCGGGTGGCGCTGTGGTCTAAACCACTGAGCCTCTTGGGCTTGCCGCTTGGAAGTTCAGCAGTTCAATCCTTGCAACGGGGTGAGCCCCTGTTGCTCAGTCTCAGCTCCTGCCAACCTAGCAGTTTGAAAGCACGTCAAAGTGCAAGTAGATAAATAGGTACCGCTCTGGTGGGAAGGTAAACGGTGTTTCCGTGTGCTGCTCTGGTTTCGCCAGAAGCGGCTTAGTCATGCTAGCCACATGACCTGGAAAAACGGTCTGCGGACAAACGCTGGCTCCCTCGGCCAGTAAAGCAAGATGAGCACCGCAACCCCAGAGTTGTTCACGATTGGACTCAACGGTCAGGGGTCCCTTTACCTTTACCTTTACTATATTTTATGTTGAATGACTGCCAAGCACATGTCCGTGTAAGGCTCAGGGTGGGGGTGGAGTGCTTTCAAACAGTTATGGCCCATATGTCTCATACAAAAGAGAGGCTGACCAATTATGCTTCTTTAAACATTTTATTAATCCTCGCATTACATCACACGTTATGCCTTCCCACTACATCCTCTAGTTACCTTAACTGTTGGGGGGATTCTTTTCCCACCCACCTTTCTATGAGAGAGCCCAGGATACTTCCCACCCTTTATTCAGGGTAGGATCACCTGCAGTCGAATTTCAGTGGGGTGGCTTCTCTAGCCTTATTATTTGAGTGCTGAGAGGAGCAGTCCTTCACTTCCTGGGCCTCCTCTCAGCTTGTGCCCAGAGGCTCCTTCTTCTGCCGCTGACCACGCTATCTTTCTCAATTACATCTGGAAGATATTGGAGGGATTGTCCTTCAAGCAGGCACTTTACTGTCCTGGTCTTCTCTTGTCCTCTCTGCGATCTGGTTTTTCCCATTCTTTCTGGAACCGAACTCCCCCCCCCCTCTCCTGTGAGTGGTTCTGATCTCCTGCTCTGCCCAGGAGGGAAGGCAGAAGCAGGACTTGCACCCACAGGGTCCCAAGCCGCCTAGCAAGGCATCCTCCTGCCATTTCCAAGAGGCTTCCCTGGCACCCACTGTGGGTTCTTCTCAAATCTCCCATAGGGGAAACCCAGCCTGCAGGTGCTGCTCCAACCATCTCCTCCTCTTGGCTCCATCAGAGATGGATGGTCTGACTAAGATTGCTGCTGAACAGGTTGTTGTTGTTGCTGCTGCTGCTGCTGTGTCTACTGGCAAGATGCCTGCCTTCCTCTACACACTCCCTCCATGGAGCCTTCTTTTTTACTTATCAATTTCATAAAATTTATACAATGCTTGATTGTGTTCTTTAAAAAATACAAAAACCTTCAAAGCCGGTTTACAAAAAATAAAACAGAGAAATCAGGAAAAATTCGCAACCATACTTTAAAATACTAAAACAGACTAAAATTATCTCAACTTTCTAAGCATCTGGGTAGGTTCGTCTAAACAGGAATGATTTTAGCAGGCACCAAAAAGAGTACAGTACACATGAAGACAAAGTCCATATGAAGTCTGACTAGTGCAGAATAAAGTTGAACTCTCATTTTCCATGTTTGGGAAACTATGGTACAATTAATGCTGCCTAAAAATTGCTTTAGCCCTTTTTTGCCACTGCATCACACTGCTAACTCGTGTTCAGCTTGTGATTGACTACAAACCCAATATACTTTTCATGTATAGCCAGGTTTCCCTCATCCTATACCTGTGCAAAATGATTATGATTAACTAAACAATTTTTTTTCATTTGTCAATGATGCATTTTATTTTGTTAGCTTTGGCCCATTTTTATCAAGGTCTTTTTGAATTTTATTGCCATATTATTGCCATGCTAGATACTCTAACATTTATGTCATCTGCAAATCCCGTCATTGATTAAAATTTTGGAAAGTATTCATGGGTTCCATGTGCCTGTCACAGGAATTATGTAGAATTCTGGTGTGCCTTTTCATTTCATTATCTATAGGTTGCCTACTTTATATTCATAATTTCAAAGCACCTATGATGGAATTAGTCAAGGTATTTAACCTTAGTGACCATACATGAAAGCGTAGAGAAGTTGTGTTTCCAATTTCACAGCCAGTTTTGTCTCACCTTCTCCCAAAGGCCTTTATGATGACCTTTCCAAAGGCCAGGCTAAGTTTCACAACTCTGCTGGAGATTTGTCATCACTGTGGGCTTTCCAGTAGCAAAGTGACCCATGATGACTTGAATATTGCCCATGAGAATTGGCAGCCAAGGCACAATAATCGGAACATCTGAGGTTGAACAGTTTTCCAGTAGCCCTGGGTGTAAATCAGGCGCTGATATCAAGGTCAGAGAAAGCAGCAGACTGCCTAACTGTAAACAAAGCACAGAACTGTACCTGATAAAAATAAACCACTTATTCTCAGAGTATATACAGGATATTGTCATAATCTCATTTTATCCTACCACTGGAGCATTTAAGATTTCTTGGTAATGCAACTGAAGATCTACAGTAACGGCACTTCAGATTTCTAAGTACCGGTACTTGGGGGGAAATGGATACCCTATTAATGAGACATAATGTGTAACTTTAGATGTCCTTGGAAAGTCCTTGGAAAGTTACACAGTGAAGTGAAGACCAGTGATAGACTGGAAGGCCATAGCTCAGTAGCAGGACATCTACTTTGCATACAGAAGGTCCCAGGATTAATCCCTGGCATCTCCAGGTGAGACTTGGAATGTACCCTGTCTGGAATCATGGAATGCCGCCACCGGTCAATGTAGATAATATTGGGCTAGATGGACCAAGGGTCTGACTCAGTATAATGCAGCTTCCTAGGGCCAAACAGAAGGTGCTGCTCCTCAGTAGCAGAGCACATGCTTTGCAGGTTTGAACCCTGACATCTCTGGAGAGCAATTGCCAGTAGACAGTCCTGATTTAAATGGACCAATAGTCCAACTCTGTAAAAAGCAGATTCCTAACAATCTTAGAATCTCCTCCACTTGGTGATAGGTAAGGTAAAGGTAAAGGTACCCCTGCCCTTGCGGGCCAGTCGTGTCCGACTCTAGGGTTGTGCGCCCATCTCACTTAAGAGGCCGGGGGCCAGCGTGTCCAGAGACACTTCCGGGTCACGTGGCCAGCGTGACGAAGCTGCTCTGGCGAGCCAGCACCAGCGCAGCACACGGAAACGCTGTTTACCTTCCCGCTATAAAGCGGTACCTATTTATCTACTTGCACCTAAGGGTGCTTTCAAACTGCTAAGTGGGCAGGAGCTGGGACTGAAAGACGGGAGCTCACCCCGCCGCGGGGATTCGAACCGCCGACCTTGCGATCAGCAAGTCCTAGGCACTGAGGTTTTACCCACAGCGCCACCCGCGTCCCGATATTGGTGATAGATAGAGTGGTGCAAATAAAATGCATATGGGGTGCCACCAAGTTGGTTGATATCTCAGGCACAGTGACCTTGTAAAGTCCCGTAATGGATTGCCTTGGACTGACTTAGTCTAGGACAGACATAGCAACTGGGATGATGCAGTTTCCTATATACCAGCTGCAAAGTTCATGATGCATACGGTCTGAGAAGGTGTGCCACACAGTTTGTTCCTGTATGGTCACTATATTGTCAATATTAAAGGCATCATGGGTCACTTTGCTACTGGAAAGCTATTCTGTCCCTCAAAAGGATGCCAGGGTTCTGTGAACAGCCTTTCCTGGTGCATGGCGATATAAAGTTGTGCATCTTTGTATTCTCTTCAGTTACCCTGGAGAGCTCTTGCTAGCCACCATAGACAGTCCTGAGCTAGATGGACCAATGTTCTGAGTTGGTGTAAACCCATATTCCAATATCGTCTTTACTCTTCCAGGTTGTTAAGTGGCAATCTTTCCCACCACCGGCTGCTTCATCCCTTTAATCTGAAGTTGCCAGGGATTGAACCTGGGGAACTTTGGCATGTGAAACATGTGCTCTGCCCCCGCTCTGCAGTCCCTCTCCTTGCAAACGTAAAGCAAACAGAGAGAATGGTCTTAGCCTAGCCATCTACTTTATTTCATGGTCCCTCCCTGTCTCCAGCAATTGTGCAACCCAATAAGGACTGTACATGGTACTGTTTCTGCACATTTGAATGTGTTTTATGTGTGCTGTGTTAAACAGATAGGGCCTTTATTCTGCCTGAAGAAAGTCATCTCCCCCAAGTTGCCATCATATCTACCTGATGCTGAAGAGCTTGTTTATTCCCCTCAGTGAAAACTACCAATATATATGAAGAGAACATTGTTCTGCCAGAAGGTGGCAGAAGTAAAATAGGCACATGCTATCACCTGGTACAGGGACGCGGGTGGCGCTACGGGTAAAAGCCTCAGCGCCTAGGGCTTGCCGATCGAAAGGTCGGCGGTTCGAATCCCCGCGGCGGGGTGCGCTCCCGTTGCTCGGTTCCAGCGCCTGCCAACCTAGCAGTTCAAAAGCACCCTCGGGTGCAAGTAGATAAATAGGGACCGCTTACTGGCGGGAAGGTAAATGGCGTTTCCGTGTGCTGCGCTGGCTCGCCAGATGCAGCTTTGTCACGCTGGCCACGTGACCCAGAAGTGTCTCCGGACAGCGCTGGCCCTCGGCCTCTTAAGTGAGATGGGCGCACAACCCTAGAGTCTGTCAAGACTGGCCCGTACGGGCAGGGGTACCTTTACCTTTATCACCTGGTACAAGAGTTCAGGGTGTGGAAGGCTACAGATAAAATCAAATCTTAATTCTCAAAGTACTTCTTCTCAAAGCATTAGATTCGCACTGTCATCAGTAAGAGTCTTTCTGGCTTGATCTAGTCATTTTAATCTGGTATATACTTGAAGGGCAATTTCAAATGAACCCTCAAGTACAATACCACTTCATTAAGCACATCTAAACTGTTCCTTGGTTTGAATCTGGTGCCTCAACCAAGAAAACAGGCTAAGAATGTCAACAAGCTTCCCTCTTTGACCCCCTCTGGGTTCTGATTCCACTTTCTTATATCCTGAGTATCCTTACCTTTTTAAGCTAAGCAAGGATATAAGAGAAGAACAGGTGATAGAAGAGAACAGAGAGAGATTTATTTAAAAACAATAAAAACCTTCAGTACCTTCTGAGCCACAGTAGTTTATCAATATACTGGAAGTTTAAGATGCGTGTGTGTGCTGAATGTCTAGAAAACGGTGGATCAGAATAATAACTTCATTTCAAGTATTTCATACAGATACTTTAGATTTAGTTTTTGTGGTGTGACATATTATTTCAGTTCTTCTCAAAATAGAAATCCCAGCGAAAAGTTTAGATATTTCAGTGTGCTACCAAGCCAGATTCAAGGTGCTCTTGCTAACATATAAGAACATGGGGTCTGACTATATGAAGAAATTACTGTTCCCATATACGTAGAATTGCTCCTTTGTTAAGATCAGAGGTCTTATAGGGAGCAAGAGCGGAAAGGAGAAGGAAGTTCTCTTGCAGAAGCAGAGGTCTGTTGTGCCAGCAGAACAGCAGTGCTGGATACAACCCTCTATCTTCATTGTGTGGATCCCAATACTTAATTTACAGGGTAAAATATTTGCAACTTGGGGGGAATTTCTGGAAATCTTAGAAACTTTCATGGGTATCATAAAATACCCAATTCACAGAAGAAAAACTGTCAAAACTGACCTGCAAAAAAACCAACATGGGCAAAGCACTGTGCCTCCCCCCCCCCAAAAAAATAAGAGAAATTAAAAAGGCAGGAGCCTCACCCCAAACAGGCAACCCTCCAACCAAGCAATAAAAACCACAAATGTAGATACACACAAACATAAACTGGGCAGTGGGGGACATAAACTTGGATTGGGTACTGTTTACAGATTTGTTAAAATTTAAGTGGCATATAAATTGTTCAAGTTTATTTTATTTTTCAACTGTGATGTCCAGAGACTATTCTCCTGGTGGTGGTGCTATTAGCTGAGGCACACTATGTAGTAAATCTGGGGGGGTGTATTTTCTATGGTGGCATCGGATGAATGGAACTCCCTACCATCAAAAATAAGGCAGGCCCAGCTGTGATCAACTTTTGATGCCTGCTTTTAAAAGACCTAGCTGTTTATTGAGGTGTTTGCTAGGTAATAATTCTCAGCTTGGGATAATTTCCAGCTTTGCTGACTATAGTGGATGGAATCTTAGAATCCTAGAATTGTACAGTTGAAAGGCACTGCAAAGGTCATCTAGTCCAACCCCCTGCAATGCAGGAATCTTAGCTAAAGCATCCATGATAGATGGCTATCCAACCTCTGCTTAAAAACCTCCAAGAAAGGAGAATCCGCAACCTCTTAAGGGACAGCTCTTACCGTTAAAAAGTTCTTCTAGATATTTAGTGGGAATCTCCTTTCCTGTAACTTGAATCCATTGATTTGGGTCCTACACTCCAGAGCAGGAGAAACCAAGCTTGCTCCATCTTTCATGTAACAGCCCTTGAGATATTTGAAGATGGTTCTCATATCTCCTCTCAGTCTCCTCTTTTCCAAGCAAAACATATCCAACTCCCTCAGCTGTTCCTCATAAGGCTTGGTTTCCAGACCTTTGATTATCTTGGTCACTGTCTTCTACTCATGTTCTAGTATGTCAATATCCAGAGCTAGACACAGAACTCCAGGTGTGGTCTGACCAAGGCAGGATAGAGCAGTACTATTACTTCTCTTGATCTGGATACTATACTTCTGTTGATGAAGCCTAGAATAGCATTAGCTGTTTTTTTGCTGCTGCTTCATCACACGGTGGACTCGTGTTAAGCTTGTGGTCTACTAAGACCCCTAGATCCTTCTCACATGTGCTACTGGGAAGCCAGGTGTCCCCCATTTATGCAGCTGTTCTACGTAAGTATAGAACCTTACATTTGTCCCTGTTGAAATTCATGTTGGTAGTTTAGGCCCAGTTCTCTAAACTAAGGTCATCTTGAATCCCAATTCTATCTTCTGTGGCATTAGCCACCCCTCTCAATTTGGTGTCATCTGCAAATTTGATGAGCATCCCCTCAATTCCTTCATCCAAAACGTTGAACAACTACAGATCCATGACAGATCCCTGTTGCACCCCATCTGTCACTTTTTTCCAGGATGACAAGGAACCATTAATGAGCACTCTTTGGGTTCGGTCAGTCAACCAGCTACAATGCCACCTAACAATTACAGTGGCTTAATGTTTTAATGTGTTTTTATCCTGCTGCATTTTGTCTGAATTTTGTAAACTGCTTTGGTGTCACTAAAATGATGAGTGGTGTTCAAATTATTTTAAATTAAACAATATGCTGCAATTTGATTAGCCAGAAACATGTGTAAGCACTCTGGAGAAAGCTGATAATGTTGGACAGTAACAGGGCACACCCACAGAGGCGCCCCTTGGATTCTGCCACCTGATTCAGCTGCCTCTGTCTGTCTCGGCCCTGTTCTCAGTTCACGTGGCTGAATCGAACAGGTTTAGGATCCAGCCTAAGTTCCCTCCCCTTGAATGCCCCCCTTTTTGGAGCCTACACTGAAGACGAAGAAGAAGAAGAGGAGTTTGGATTTGATATCCTGCTTTATCACTACCCGAAGGAGTCTCAAAGCGGCTAACATTCTCCTTTCCCTTCCTCCCCCACAACAAACACTCTGTGAGGTGAGTGGGGCTGAGAGACTTCAGAGAAGTGTGACTAGCCCAAGGTCACCCAGCAGCTGCATGTGGAGGAGCGGAGACGCGAACCCGGTTCTCCAGATTACGAGACTACCGCTCTTAACCACTACACCACACTGGCTCTGCTGGGCTGGGCTCACCCAGCAAGGTCCCAGCTAAGCGAAGCATGGGAAGTTACACCAACTGTTCTGGGAACAGGAGCCCCTCCTATAGGTTTGATTCATCACTGAGCGATCTTCAGTGTCAATATATTGACATTAGGCAGGCGCCATTAGTGTATTCTTTAAGATATCTGACTAAAATGTTTCTGTTTCAGAGGGCCTGTTCAGGCACACAATTGTGTTTCGTCGTTTTTAACAGTTTTTAAATGTTCAAAATATATTTTCCCTTTTAATTTTCATTGCATTTTCATTACCAATACGTTTGCTGCCCTGGACCCCTTTGAGAGGAAGGTTGGGGTATAAATTTGATTAAACAAATAAACATATTTGTTTGTTTGCAACAGCAAATAATCAGGAGTTTAATAATAATAACTATAACAATAATAAACACAAGTCCTGTCACATTAAAAAATGGTTCTTAAAGTCCTTGTTTGTCTCCATTGGATTTCTTTCAGTGGAATGAAGGACTAGTGATGGTCTTTGAAGCTCAACTGCCAACTGCCATTGCTGTTTCAGGATTCTTAAAAAAGAAAAAAAAATCATCAAATGAGAGCTAACAACCCCACCAACTTACCTTTACCTAATTTTCACTGTTGTAACCTAAGTTTCCACGGAAACAGGGTTGAAAAAGCCGCCAGTAGCCAGCAGGCAGCCGGCAGCTGAGAGTGAGAACTCTCCTTTGTCACTTTCCACTAGTGGATACATGCTGAGCACTGAAAGTGCCAGTTTGCAAAGCCACCTAGATTTCTAAAATTTGCACCCCATTTAGAGTTTAAATGGGAGCGAAAGTGTGTGTGTTTGTGTGTGTGTGTGTGTGTGTTTGGGCTGGGGGTGGGGGAAGAGGTGATTAAATTAACCTACTGTTTTTCACCCTGCGATTGGCACAATACATTCCAGAAAAGGTGAATTGCGGAATTGACTTTTGCTTTATTAGATATCTTTCTTTCTTTTTATTATTATTATTATTATTTACATTCTACACCTTTACAGAATTACTTGTATATATAGATGTGTGTGCAATGTGTGTGTGCATGCAATATGTATGGTTCTGCTGTTTTCAAGGGCTATACATGATACCCTTTTTGTCTTCCATGTCTGTTGCACACACTGACAAATGATAAGACCCATTCCACCACCAGGAGGATATTATAAGTAAATCATAGACATAAATCACCCTGTGTGACTTTGGGAGATTACTTTTAACCAGGAGCAGCTTGTTGCCAATGGAAAACGAACGTTCACAGAACAGCGATAACCATGTACAAACTGACAAACCCATCGCTGCCTTCTGTTTATGCATCTCTATGTCTGCAAGTAGAAAATAAGTTATCTACTTTGATAACGAGGCAAGCAGTTGTATAAGAAGAAGAAAATTATGCTGCAATCACAAGCATACTTAATGCAGAGAAACTCCCACTTGAACGTATTTGGGCTTACTTCTGAATAGGCATTTTGGACCGCACTGGTAGAAAGACAGCACTTTCTTCGATATTACACACACACACACACACACACACACACACACACACACAACAACAACAACAGCAGCAGCAGCAGCAGCAGCAACAACAACAACAACTTCTGGTTATAAAGCTTCTTTATTTGGAAACCAAATACTAAAAATGTTTTATTTGCTAATACAGTATTACAGATATTAGAATTAAATAACATAATAGAGCAGCTAATAGCACAGATCTTGGAATTAAATAATATCATAGAGCAAAAGTTGACTGTAACTGCGTATTGTAAAGATTGTCAGTAGCAAAATAGTTGGCACAGAAGTGAAGCCTGAGCATTCTTTCACCCTTTCCCTCCTCCCCACAAGCACAAGGATATAGTTGCTTCATGTGTGAGAAACTCAACTGACTTGCCTGTCGGATGCAACAGAGAGCAGAGTACGCAATGCCTTTTCAATTTGCAAAAGTGTGTTTCCATTCAATAAGCCACACTTGATTCCCCTATATTCCTTTTCAATTAATCTACAGGAGTAAAGGGCCGAAACCTATAAGCCTATTTTACGTTTTAGTTCTCAGTTTATAATGCAGAACCTTTGAAGCTGCCTTTGGCTATATAAAGATGTAACTCTTGCTTCGAGATGTAAACCATAAAGGAGATGCCTAGTGTAGTCTTTTTAGCTGCACTTTTTATAATTTATCTGTATGTACTTTTAACAGAACAACTATTCACGTCCTTTGCCAAAAAGTGTAAATGCTTTTCTTTTTTAAAGGGGAGGAAATGCAAAAAGATGAAAACATGTAAGTCTAATTTTAAAAATCTTCTTTCTCTCTCTAGCATTCTACGATGGGATAATGAGACAGATGTCTCTCAACTGGAAGGACATTTTGACATTGTTTTGTGTGCTGACTGGTAAGTACATAAAAAATCATAAAACTCATGTTAGGTGGGGGGAAGCTTTGCTGGAGTAATTGTGCTGTGCTGCTTGCTGATGGCTAAGCAAAGTCAACAAATGAAGCACAAAGCCACCTTAACCTCAACAAATTAATATTCATCTCCATGTGACAGTTATAAGGTAGTCTTCTATCACACAGTAACTTCTACCACATTATTTCCCAAAGATTGATTTTGAGAAGCATTTCCATTTTCTGGAATTGCCTCTGTTTCATGCTTGACGTATCAGTAAATGGACGACTTAGGCAAATTGCAAATAATTATGGCTCAGTGAGGAACAGTCTGGAGAAAAGGGAGTTTATCAACACAAACAGCTCAATTAGCTTACTTCTTAGGAAAGATCTGACTATTGATATAAGAGGATATATAGTCTGTGCTCCCCAGTAAATCTTTGGGGGATATTTCCCCCCGTTTCTCAAATCTGCCAAACAAAAGTAATAACATGCATCATCTAAGTGACATTGAGATGTTTGAATTAATAGTACATTAATTGCAATAAAAAGAAATCTGAGAAAAACACACACATCTTTGATTGACTGACAAGTTACAGAATAATATTTTACTGTATATATTCAAGCATCTAGGTAGATTTAGCTGAATATAAATTACATTTTTAAAATTCTGCTGACGCACCCAGTTATATAAACTGCACAATGGTTCCCATAAGGTTATAAAGTGTATTTTAAAGATATATATTTTACATAAATATAACTTCATGTATACAGCTTTTCTTAGCTGTATGTTATCATAGGAGAGCATGATTTAGATCTGTAGCAATCAGTGAGAGTTCAGCTATTGACTTCAGTAGGATGCAGAAAGTATGCAAAATAAAACATACGTACATAATCATTATGCAGACCTTTATAAAAAATAATTATTATTATTCCACAAGATAGTTCAGTCTAAGTGACGTCTGAATCGAAATGATTAAACTAAAGGTTACCTTCCCATTGTGTCCTAATATGTGGAACTAACTCATAAGCTAGACACATGCTTTTAAATATTTGCCAATACTTCTCTGAATGAAATATTTATGTTTCTTTCTAATGCTTCCTAAGTATTTCTTTGTCCTTTCTTTTCTTCTTTTATGACTTCCCAGTGAATGAAATAAGGTTTCTCTTCCCGTCGCGTTGCATTTCAGAAAAGTTCTTTGTTCCCAAAAAGGACAGACATGGGTTTCTAACTAATCACTGGTAATGTGCCTCAGAGATGCAGCATCTGATTAAAATAAGGAGCTAAACAACACCATATGATTTCAGCAAGTAATTTAGTAAATGCCTTCCTCACCAAATATTAGAATGGATACTCTAGGTTTCATTGCACAGATGAAGTTAATGCTGGACAGGATTAGATCAGATTAAGTATGAAAGTCAGATCAGAGTGCTGGCGGACATGAGCAGGAGGGCAGCAGTCTTCTCGGAGGCTTAGACAAGGCTCGCATATGGATGTTCTCCAGATTATGTGGGTGAAGCAAGGTCTTGCCAAGAGATTTAGAGTTAAATTTGTTCTTCACACAAATATCAAAACAACCTGGCCATGCCATCTCTTATATTCCTAATTCTCACACCGCGTTATCCTATTTGTACTATGGAGAATAGCAGAGTGAGCAAGATTTAACTCTTACTACTCTCCCCCAGTTTATTCCTCTCATCCTGTGGGTAAATTGCTGGCCATACGGGTAGATTTATTGTTGTCTCATTAGAAAACAAAGGATTGCGCTTAATAGATTAAATACACATTCACTCGCCAGACATGGAAAACACGTATCGCATTAGCTCTATTTACACTGAACCATATATAAATTTACACTGACCCATATATAAGTAGAAAGCAAATTTATAAAACATTTTCACTAACAGCCAAATGAATGTGAGATGTGGAACACAGATTTCTTAAAAAACACTGGTTATTTTGTTGGCCCGAGGTAAAATGCAAGTGTACCTCCATGTTTCTTTAATAAGCATAAAATAACACTTTTTCCTTTCCGTTTTTCTTCATCTTCATTTACAGTGTGGTGAACTATCTGGGCTGCTGAGTCGTGTTAATATTTAGTCTGCATCATTTCCATGCTCACTTTCTTTCCAAATAAAGAATCACTTGAATGATATTTTCACCCTAAATATTCGTAATATTATAAGATGTTCAGTAAGTGGGATAAAAACAAAATAAATACAATGAGTTAGCAACATGGGTGTAATAATATTACCCAGATCATTGTCAGTCATTAAGATCTGTAATTAGAACAAAGCAGAAACCTGTGTTCAAATGTTAAGTAGAATGACAAATTCACGGAGCACTATTTCTAGTAAAGGTGGCAGTGTATGATTCTCTGAATAACTAAACATTGGCACTACTTGGTTCCATTTACAAGAAAACAAGCTCCATTCATAAACATGTTTCAAACTCATACTGAGTTTCAGCTAAAAATATACATGATTATGAAGAGTAGTGCTATGTTTAAACTCTTAAATCATCCATATATTTTCATTCAGTCATTTGAACACATTGTATTCAAGGACTGAGAATATATGAATAGTCTATTATTACATATCCTTTAGGTTATAAAAGAAATCAGAGGCAAGCTCAGTAGTGGTTAGTTGCTGGAAGTGTGTGTGTGTGTGTGTGTGTGTGTGTGTGTGTGTGTGTAAGGACACAATTAAAAATAATTGTGAAGCAGTGCTTAAGCAGAAATTTAAGGGAAATATGAGGCAGCATTAAAGTCAGTGTTGGGTTATGGTTTATTTCTATACCGATTTTTTTGGCCCCAAGGCCCTGAACAGCATACTAATAGAAAATAACAGAATCAAAATAACAGAAAACAGAAAAATCAGAAGATACCCACCAGTCATCTTGGATAAGCTAGATCACTAGTGTGCACATATTGTGCGCTTCTTTTACACTGGATGTGTCAGTGAAAACACAGAGTGAAAGGAATACTAACTTTCAGGGCAAGTTCACATGTCCAGTTACAGAGAGAGCAAACAACAAGGAGGCATCCGGTTCCTCCAAAAGTTAGATAAAGGATGGTAATGAGAAGTAAATGAGCCATGTTAACACAATTCATTTATCATATGGTAGCCACAAGCATCAAATGGCAAACCTAACATGTTACCCTTATGCCAGGGTTCCGTGTTGCCGGAGCCCATTTCCCAGCAAGTGTGGCCAATGACCAAGGATAATGATGCCCACTATATATATAGAACCAAGAGACCGATTTATAAAACCTCTGCTCACAAATGGAACACACTCGAACAGGGTGGAAATGGTGAAATGGCTGCTGAGTGATACTGATGACTTCGTAACTTATAAAGTAGCACTATATGCGTTGGCAGCTAAGAAGATCAGGAGAAAAGAACTAGATAAAATAGCTGTCAATTGCAAAGGTGATTCGGACATTTAAGCTGGCACATCCTACCTGAGAAGCCATTGCTATTCTATCGTATGCAACAAAGAATTTTTAGGAGACGTGATTGTGGTTTCTTATATCTGCAGTGCCTGATGTTTTTATGGTTTTTATGGTTATTGTTGCTTTTCTTTTTGTTCCCTTCATGAATGATGCCATGGCCTTTGGCTAGTGCGATAAAGTTGTTGTTGATGATGATGATGATGATGATGATGATGATGATGACGACCAAGGATAATGGGAGCTGTAGTTCAGCAACACCTGGAGGGCCAAAGGTCACCCAGTCCTGCCTTCAGTCACAGGCAGTGCAGGTGGGGCTCTCCCAGCTTCCCAGCACAGTGGGTTTCTATCACTTGCCAAGAGGGATGGGGCTTGGGGGAACTTGGTGTAGTGCAGTACATGGTGATGGAGCCATTCCTCACCGGCCACTACTGCATGAATTACACTAGCATCTCTGGTTTCTGTTGGCCATAGAGGCTCACTGGATGCTGTGTGTAGGCAAGCAGAGTTCTCATGTTGTTGTTGTTTAGTCGTTTAGTCATGTCCGACTCTTCGTGACTCCGTGGACCAGAGCACGCCAGGCACTCCTGTCTTCCACTCCCTCCCGCAGTTTGGTCAAACTCATGCTGGTAGCTTTGAGAACACTGTCCAACCATCTCGTCCTCTGTCATATTCCCCTTCTCCTTGTGCCCTCCATCTTTCCCAACATCAGGGTCTTTTCCAGGGAGTCTTCTCTTCTCATGAGGTGGCCAAAGTATTGGAGCCTCAGCTTCACAATCTGTCCTTCCAGTGAGCACTCAGGGCTGATTTCCTTAAGAATAGATCGGTTTGATCTTCTTGCAGTCCATGGGACTCTCAAGTGTCTAGTGGCCCTTTTTGCATCAGAACTATACCATGCAGTTCTGCCACCGTCAGGAACTAGCATTATTTAAATCCTATGCACCTGTCCCATAGGAGCTGGCACTCACCATCATTATTGTTTTTTTTTCTTATTATTAAAATATTTCATGCTTATATACAACTATCTGTGGCACTGCATTACAAACACTGCTTCCATATAGCACCCAAGATGCTGACGTCTAAGAATGGGGTTGCATCTGCCTCCATTGTTGTACCACATGCGACTGAGGAGTTTAGGTTTCTTAGGATGGAATATAATAGTGCTGGACGACAATAGCTTTGAAGGCTGTGCTTCAAAGTTATTAGAAAATTAAAGACAATGGCATCTTTAAAAAGGAAAAAAAATCAGCTGGGTGGCAAGGATAAATTTGCAGTGGGGGGAATCAACATCATTTTATTGAAGAAAGTATCTTTATCGCTTTGTGTGGATGGCAGGTATATTTATTTCAGGCACCAGTCTATCCATTTCCAGACGGGGCAGCTACAGAATTTGCACACATAAATTCCATTTCTGAATTCCTTTCAAAGTTCTCACTGAAATTGGCACCAACTGCATATTGTCTATATATTGATAAGACTGCGCTAAGAATGTAGGCGGCAGCTTGTTGCGTTTTGGAGTAATAACATTGTTTATTTAGATCTAGTTTTCCCCCACTCGTTTTCAGTTTTTATGA
This sequence comes from Podarcis filfolensis, assembly GCF_964270895.1. NCBI lineage: Eukaryota > Metazoa > Chordata > Lepidosauria > Squamata > Lacertidae > Podarcis > Podarcis filfolensis. Next base: position 101,422,317 of record NC_139606.1, read on the forward strand.
AAAACTGATGGTCTGGAAGTAAGCGCTCTCCCCCAACCCACAATAAATGTGTTTCAGTGCATGACAGCTTTGCTGTTTACTGAAGCCGTGCAAAACTGTAAATGACAATGAAGAGTGAACAACTGGAAATCATGTCTGAACCACCAGCCATAAACTGTGATACTTGGCTGTCACATTACATGCAAAATAAAAAGATTTGACATGATAGCTTATAAAATATAAACATGTATCCATGCTCCAGAGATGCGTGCAGTATTTTGCAGACAATAGTACAAAATATGTGGGATTCAACAGAGAATGGCATGTGTTCTCGCTGCCTTTTCTGGAATGTCGTCCTCTGCAGTTTAAAGGGTCAACTGACACATACCCTCCAGATGCCATTTCATATACCTGCATGCAGCAACCTCAACACATCCCTTGCATCTTTTGTGCTTGGGGGCCAGGGAGAGGGGGGTATGTCAACTTTACAGATTCTGTAGATCCACTGGCGTGGCTTTTTGACATTCCCCAACCTTCTTATTCAGCGAAGCTCTTTCACCATCAAGAATAACAGCATTTAGTCCTGATGCCTTCTGAGAATGAATATTCTTGCTGGGAAGAAATATGCTGAGCCCAGGACATTTAAAGTTATGATATGTTCCCCATTTTTGAAGCTAACATATGTCTTGTGAAAGCAAAACTGGTGGACGTACCTCTAGTGGCTTTCCTGTAGCATGAATGCGCATGGAGTGACAGAGCATTAATCACATTACAGTGGTAACGAACATAAAGGTTCTATAACAGAGAAGACGTTACCATTCATTCATCTATCAGCCAGAGTAAAATGGATGTCTGTAAACAATGAACCAGCACGGACATCTTGGTTTGTCTTGTTCCATAGATGTGACAAATTATTAGTCACATCACAGGGTCAGTGATTTTATAGGATAGGGATCAGACCAAAGGACTACTTAGCCTAGCATCTTGTTTCAAGCCGTGGCCCACCAGATCCGTCTGGGAATCCCAAAAGTGTACATAGGTGCAACAACCCTCTCCCACTTTTGTTCCTCATCACCTGGTACTAGCCACGATGGCTGTGTTCTACCTCCACTATCAAAGGCAATATGTCTCTGAATACCAGTTGCTGTCAATCAAAGGAAGGCAGTGTGGTGTTGCACCCAGGTCCTGCTTGCAGGTTTTCTCTGGATCTCTGGCTGGCCACTGGGGGCAGACAGAATGCTGGACTAGATGAGCCTTTGGTCTGAAAAAGCAGGGCTTTTCTTATATTCTTATGGTAGTTCAAAGGCATACTGCCTCTATTCTGGTTTTTAAAACTGGGGGCATTTCAGAACAGGTGAGTAGGAGAAGACAGAATTTTCATGCGTTAGGTAATCAAGGGGTTGAGGAAATGGTAACTTGCCTACAGCTACAATTAACCAAGTGGCAAGTAATGCGCAGTGAAGCAGTTGCTGTTTGAGATTATACTATTTTACCAGTCTTCTGTCTGCCATTTGGACCAGCATGGATCAGTGAAGTACCCATGTGGGTTGCTGTGTCAGGCACACACTAAATTCTTGCTTCTGACACTCAGAATTCATCTCAGGCCCCTGTTCATTGACCACATTGCTAGCGGGTTCAGCCCTCTCCCAGTATGTCTGATAGCCATATCTCAAAGCCCAGCGTTAATAATTGGCATCCTGGTTGGCAACAATTTGTATCAGCTAAGGAACTAATAGTCCTGCTTAATGCTCTGCCTTATCCAAAAGACAGGGACACGGGTGGCGCTGTGGGTTAAACCACAGAGTCTAGGGCTTGCCGATCAGAAGGTCGGCGGTTCAAATCCCTGCGACGGGGTGAGCTCCCGTTGCTCTGTCCCTGCTCCTGCCACCTAGCAGTTCAAAAGCACGTCAAAGTGCAAGTAGATAAATAGGTACCACTCCGGCGGGAAGGTAAACGGCGTTTCTGGGTGCTGCTCTGGTTCGCCAGAAGCGGCTTATTCATGCTGGCCACATGACCCGCAAGCTGTACACCGGCTCCCTCAGCCAATAAAGCAAGATGAGTGCCGCAACCCCAGAGTCGGTCACGACTGGACCTAATGGTCAGGGGTCCCTTTACCTTTACCTTTATCCAAAAGACCCACCACAACAAGTCTGAAGCAAGTTGATAATATCGGAAAGAAGGTTGATTTGCTCCTGTTTGACATTATTTTTTTCCTCAGGTAGAACATAGTGGAATTCTATTTCAAAAATGAGATTAAAATAGTACTCCTGTGGCACAATGGGTCAGTCCCTCTGGCTGTTAACCAGAAGGTTGGTGGTTTGAGCCCACCCAGGGATGGCTGTGGACAGGATTCCTGCATTGCAAGGGGTTGGGCTAGATGACCCTCAGGGTCCCTTCCAGCTCTACAGTTCTATGATTCTATGACTCATCCAGACCAGCCTAGCCCCACAAATACCAAATCTGATGGCTGCAATGATTCTGTGATGGCTACAAGGAATGGAGCCTTTTCAGTGGCGATGCCTTGCAGTACGAACATGCCTTAATGAATAAATAAACTCCCTAGCTAAACTGGCTAAAATTGTAATGAGAGGCCAATTGTGTGGTGAGGGATTTCTACTATAGAGCCTAAATATGTAATGCATTTTGCTGAGTTTGTTTTTATCAAGTTGCTCTCTCCTGGTATATTGCTGATATTAAATATGTCACCTACACCACCACCCCAATCACACAGGGAGTCTTTTTTAGGACTTTAAGTTGGCACAGAATTTTTTTAAAACAGTCCACTAAAACTCTATTTTTAAAAGCGGGGGAACAGGAGGGCTTTGTTCTACTGTTCATTTGCCCTCCCAAAAGAACATGTGAAATGATACCCTTGCCTTACGTTATTGTATTGATTCTGATTTCTAATATGCCATCTGCTTAAAATAAAAAAAACACTAATCACTGGCCATTTATTCTTGCTGCATAGCAAAACATTTCCAGCTGACCTTTCTGCCTTGAGCTTTGGACAAAAAAAATGGTTACAAGCTTCAGAGTTTGTTTGTTTTCTTGTTTAAAAAGTGCATGAACTGGAAGGAATTTAGACCTCAATTTCTCCTTCACAGCAATGTGTAAACATATGTAATTAGCCTTGTACTTATCTGCATTAGTATCATTAGAACTGAAACCCCTTTTTAATCTGGATTCTGTTCTCTTCTCAATGTCAGCCTGTTTCTGGACCAGTACAGAGCTAGCCTTGTGGATGCAATAAAGAGATTACTCCAACCCAGTGTAAGTATGTTTCTATTTTCTCCTGAACACGGGCTTCAGAATAATTAGTCTGTGCACAATGATTGAGAGAGTAATGGAATGGCAGGATTAATGTCATGTAATACTTTAATACTTATTATGTCCAACTTCAATTGAGTCTTCTAATCTATCAGATTCCTTCCTAATCATAAACTAGGAAACTTCTTATACTTGGCCTTCTGATAAGGAACACAGTGGGTAGTAAAATAAATGAAACCGCTTCAAAGATAGTGTGAGATTATTTTTATCAAAGCGTTTCTTGAGTATTTTCCTTTGATAACAATGTCTTCATATTAAAGTAAAATTCCGATATTGAAAGTTTTTATGTTGGCTTCTGTCATTTGTAATCCCTTCAATGGTAACCTTTGTCATTGTGTATTTATTTATTGCAAAGTACCATTTTTATGTCTTTCATTGCTGCTTATATTAAGTGAATAAAATCCTTAAACTGATCCATAGCCTAAAACTCTGCTTCTTTTGTCTTTCTTTCTTTCTTTCTTTCTTTCTTTCTTTCTTTCTTTCTTTCTTTTCCTTTCTTTCTCTCTCTCTGTAAGTAAGCTATACATTTACATATTATAAATAGTAGGACATAGTAAATACAACAGTGCGTGACAACAAGTATATATATTGGGACTGGATGGAAAACATATGTTATATGATGGTTTAGCTGCTGCTCATTATATAAACATAAAATTCCAGACACGTGCACATACATAAAACTAATACATTTGTTCCAGACCCAAAAATTTATTTATCTCTTTATGTCATTCTAGATAAATAATTTGATTTTTTAAATTTTTATCCTCAAAGGTTAGGGCTGCTAACAATATTTAAAGGCAGCATATGAAACACTTGAGCAAAGAAAACATTTAAATACGAAATACCTTAAAAGCAATCCACTCTTAACAGAGTGTCCTCCTTAAACCCAATCACTAAATACTTGCCAGAATAAATAAACAGCTTAACATGGTCAAGAATTGTTTCTTGGAGATAGGGTAGCTGAACAGCCACATGTTAAGTTAACCCCACCCTGGACAGTTAAGTCCAGTCAAAAGCGACTAGAGTGGAGCTGTGGGTTAAACCACAGGGCCTAGGTCTTGCCGATCAGAAGGTCAGCAGTTCGAATCCCCACGACGGGGCGAGCTCCCATTGCTCAGTCCCAGCTTATGCCAACCTAGCAGTTTGAAAGCACGCCAGTGCAAGTAACCCCACCACCAGCAGCTTTTCAAGGGGTGGGGGGAGTGGGGCATTGAAAAGTGGAGTCAGATGCACTCTCACCTTCTCGTACTTGACCTTCATGAGCCAGGGTGAGCATGGCTCCAACTCACCTGAAGGAGCCCAAAAGCCCAAACCCTTTTGCATTGCTTTCCCAGGGAGAGCAGGAACAAAGGGAAGCACATTCACCCTGATAAAGCAAGCCATTGCAAAGACAGGGGCTCCATTGCTCCCCACAAACATTTCTCTTGCTTTCCCATTTGAATGCAGAAATTCTGCGTGTGTCGTGTACCTTGAGTATAATTCCTGCTTCATTATAGCTCAGTCCCAGGGGTAAGACCCATTTAATTCAGTGGGGCTTGTGTTGTTGTTGTTTAGTCGTGTCCAACTCTTCGTGACCCCATGGACCAGAGCACTCCAGGCATAGCGGTAGGATCCAGCCTTAATCTCTTTTCTCAGGGATCATCATACTACACTTTCCAGGGTTCTTTGGCAGAAGTATATTCTTGTATTGTAGATTGTATGACCTTAGTTTCAACACACCCTGTATTGAACAGTTTGATACCCGGACCCAGTGCTATTTTTCTAGAAAAAGAAGTGCCGGATCTCACCATGAACACCTCCCCTGTTCTCTTAGAATGGCAATGGCGCCCATCTGAGAAGTGCCGGAACTGAGTTCTGGCTCGGAAAAAAGCCCTGCCCAGACCCATTGGTAAACTTGAACAGTATGTCCGCCTCGTCTATTTGAACACTGAATCTTGATCCTTTCTTCTGTGCCCTCAGAATACATGGGATCCCAATGTTAGGTTCCTGTCTGGCATGTGAGATTGGGATGACCCTTTGCCAAACAGTTCATTAAGCTATCTGTGCAAAGATGATGTCAGACCAAAGAGGGATTGGATGGCAGAGTGAGAGGGTTTTTTTCCCCCACTTTCACATTCTAGCTTGAATGAAATATTGACCTCTGTACTTCACAACTTGTTCCTCCATGTATTTGAGAATGTAGCCAAAATGCATTAGTTACATTGCATTGTAGGCTCATGCTTAATTCATGCTACGCAATTGCCTCTGGGTCTCTTCAAATATTTTGAGTTTTCCAGCATCGTTGTTTATGTACAAATCAGTTTCTCACCATTTCCCTCCTAGATAATTAATGCTTGTACTTTCCGGAAATGAGTTCCTTTCTCTCCCTCTCCTTTGCGTTGCTTCATTTTAATGCTGCCTTTTCCCCTAAGTGGACCGGTCTAGTGTCTGTAGCCCTGTCAGGGAGAGTCTGCTGATGGTATTTGGGTCACAGCGTCCATTCGTACAGTGAAAGCCCAGAGGCTAGGGATACTTACTTTCCTTTTGAGATATCTCTAACAGATTATCCAAGTTCCACTGAACTCTCTTGGAAAAGTGGCAGGGAGCCAGTTGCTTTTTCAGTGCCAGCAACAATAGCAATGAGAACCCAGCAATTAGGAAAGGGTTATGGTAATGTATATACAGTTTATATATATATATATATATATATATATATATATATATATATATATATGGTGTGGGTGTGCATTAATGCATCAGCCTTCCTGAACAGGTGCCCTCAAGATAAGCCTGCAAACAACTTACATCAGGAGTAGCCAACATGGTGCCTGTCGGATATTGTGGATGATGGGAGTTGTAGTCCAATAATATCTGGAGGGCACTTGGGTCGGGAGAGGCTGGTATGCACTGATACCAACACAGCTGATCAATTTAAACTTGGAAACCAGTTTAATCGCCTGCCTTCCATCAATTTAAATTAAATGCTAGAGAAACATAGGTTACCTACTATAGGTAACCTACTATATAACCTACTATAGGTTATCAACTATTTTAAAAATCGTATTAGCAGCTGCAGAGTGTGAAACAGCAGGTTTTACATTGCATAGTGACTTTGTGGTCATGTACATGTGTTAGTACTAGAGATGAAACAACTTTCAACCACCCCTCCCCCCCCCAATGAATTTTCAGTTGTAGAGATTCGAGGAAGAAAACCGAACCGTGGAGAATGAGAACTCACATTCAATTTTTACATACACTGCCTTGCAAATACAGGACAGCATGTATTCATTTCCAATGTAAATCAGTTTATCATCAGTAGCTGCCTTGTAAAAAGTTATGAGTGTTTTCCCTAGCTGGAATGACCTTTACTTGCTTTGATGGAGGGTGGAGTGTGTGTTGGCAGCTTGCAGAAACCTGTGACTTTTGTGCAGCTAGAATGTGGCCTACTGTGCAAGGTTGGAGTCACAGCCATTGTTCCTCCCATTTTTGCCTCTGGCCCTGCCCATTAATGGCATGCTGCCCCCGGAAAGTTGTCCACGAAGGAATGTGGCCTCATTCTGAAAAAGGTTCCTCGCCCCTGTTATATATGAATCGTTATTAACTCATTCTTTGAGAGCCAATCCTTATGTAGCCAAAATAGCAACATCTTCACATTAGACTGATGTATGGGCAGGCTTGAGGGAACTGCAAGGTTTGTAGAAGTACAAAAAAAATTTCAAACCTTAAGGCAGGGATCAGCAAACTTTTTCAGCAGGGGGCCGGTCCACTGTCCCTCAGACCTTGTGGGGAGCCGGACTATATATAGGGGGGGGGATGAACAAATTCCTATGCCCCACAAATAACCCAGAGATGCATTTTAAACAAAAGGACACATTCTACTCATGTAAAAACACGCTGATTCCCGGACCATCCGCGGGCCGGATTGAGAAGGTGATTGGGCCGGATGTGGCCCCTGGACCTTAGTTTGCCTACCCATGCCTAAAGGGGTTGCAGGAAAGAAAGAAAAACAGCTCTGTGAGGACTGGGCATGCTCAGTGGCAACCTAACATTGAGTTGGGGGAGGGAAGGGAATGGATTATCCCGGGAAGGCATGACTGCTGAAAAGCCTGAACAGGAGTACTGAACACTATAGCAGTTTGTTGCAAATCTCACTTGTAAAAGCATAATCCACAAAACATATAAGAAATAAGTCAATAACTAAACAGTGTGGCACAGAAGTTTGCATTTCCCCTACATATTTTATGAATATAAAGTTTTATTCAATAGTTGTCCATTTACATTATTTATATATTTTAAACATTTCTAACCCACCTTTCCTGAGAGGTTCCAAGTGTATGGTTCTGGGTCTTGTTTGCATTGGTTGCAATTGCCTTTGCTCTAGATGATCTTAATGAAAACAGTTTCACCTTCCAGCTGTTATATGAATTGGCCCATAAACTATGGCAGCTTTGGGGCTGAGCCGCACAACTATTTTCCTTCATTTTGGTCCTGACAATAGTGGAGCAATCGACAAAGAGTATCAGTAGATGCCACTGATAAATCTTCCACTCTCATAACTTTGGGATACAACCCCTTGTGTATATCCATCCTAATTGTGAAGGAAATTTCTTTGCAATTTGTGTAGTAACGATGCTTTTGTTGTGCAGTGGTACCTCAGGTTAAGTACTTAATTCGTTCTGGAGGTCTGTTCTTAACCTGAAACTGTTCTTAACCTGAAGCACCACTTTAGCTAATGGGGCCTCTCGCTGCTGCTGCGTCACCGCCACGCAATTTCTGTTCTCATCCTGAAGCAAAGTTCTTTACCCGAGGTACTATTTCTCGGTTAACAGAGTCTGTAACCTGAAGCTTATGTAACCTGAAACGTATGTAACCCGAGGTACCACTGTATTTAAGACACATAGCAAACTTTCTAACATGTATGGACAAGGTGAAATAAGTTTTATCACATTTAGGTGTGAATATTATTTGAGTCTCTTTAGTCAAGCAGCTGCATATTCTGAACCATTTACTTTCCAACTGTGAATACTTTCCCAACAGAACAATGACTGCTTTAATGAGCTCCTTGAATTTTTGATCACGTTTATGCCAAAGGTGATTTATTTACAATTTTAAATAAAAATGTATAAATGTTCTTCTTAATGTTCTAGGGGAAAGCGATGATATTTGCTCCAATCAGAGGGAATACTCTGAACCACTTTTGCAATCTAGCTGAAAAAGCTGGTTTCTCTATCCAAAGACATGAAAATTATGATGAACACATTTCAAACTTCCACTCCAAGGTTAGTTTTCTGCTTGTGTTAGATAACACTTTAATCCGCATTGCATTTTGAAGAGATCATGGTCCTTTTGGCAGGTAACCTAAATGTTTGATTAAAGTACTCTTAGGTGTGCTGCCTCTAAATAGCTATTTTTTTGTATCTGATTATTCTGTGTGGAAGAACCATCCTTTATCTTTGCAAGTCTAGAAGAGCTTTGTAGAAGCTTCTCCTGTTTACCATTTCCACAGAACTAATCTGTTCATTCATAAGGGTCTAATTCAAAACATTCATATGTTTAATTTAGCTCATCTCATACACATCTATGGCAAGCAAGCACATCCGTTTTAAGCCGAAAGCCTGAAGCTGTTAACTCCATTTAATGCTGGAATATATGAAAATAAATAGGAGGTGAATGTCTAATTGTATCATATTGTGGTTTAAATCCTTATCTAACTGTTTTATGGCTGGGTCAGTTGGCAGCTTCAAGCTGCTAAATCTCATACTGAATTTCACTGTTGTGGGGGTATATTTCAGATCTAGGCACTACAAGATTTAGGTCAAAGGCTCTTATCTGAGTGTGATTTCTAAGCTTGCTTACATAAAGCGACTTGTTATCACTCTTCTCTTTTACTACATATAGATGTAGACGGAGAGAAGGCAACACAAAAAAACTTTTTAGGAATTCCCTTCTTCCATGCTTAACAGCCCTACTTTTCAAAATCAGAGTTATTACATGGGGGAGGCTTAGTTCACTGTACATCTGACACCCAGAATTGGACTCTTATCAGAACTCCTTCCTTCCCTTTTCTTTTTCCTTTTCTCCTTCTCTGTCTCTATGGAAGACTCCATCAGGCAGTTGGCTAGAACTTCCAAATGCCTGTGATCGGTCTCCTGTGCCACAAACCATGGCTAGGACCATCTGGTCACAGGGTAGAACAGGAAGCAGATGTTCCGATTCTCTGTGCCTGTGTGGCATATATGAAGCACCAGTTCAAACTAAGCTTTGCAGAAAGGAATATGTAAGAGGCAGCCACCATGTTGCTGCCACATGGAAAGACGCCACAGTGCTAATGCGAGCAGCTCCTTTCATGGCTTCCTCTCTGTCTTAAGCCAGGAAGTACAGGTGGAGCTGAAATGGTCAAGTGGCCCAGCAGTATTGTGTCTTCATAATGGTGCATTAATAATGCTGCCATCATGGTTTTCTCTCTGCTTAATGGCTGCTGTTGGCTAATAAGTTCATTTATCTAATATTTGACACAGTCAACTAAAAGCCACATAAGTGAAGGAGCAGGCCGGACAGCTGCGGTGTTTTCACAATGCAGTGCTATTTCAGCCACTGTCCATAGGCTCAAAACTCCCCACACGATCAGGCGTGACCAATAACATTTATGTTAGAAATGCCATGGTCAAGCCAAGGCTTAATATGGTGTCCATAGCATTTTACCTGGATACTGTAAAACAATGATCAATCCATCTGCATCCTGAAGCCAGAGTAGGAAAGTTAGTTGCAGCAAGGTCAGCTTCTGAGATCCAAAGGCCAGTGAGGGAGCTGTTATATAACTTCCCTATGAGGAAAAGCTAAACTAAATTATACTTCAGAAAACTAAGGGGAATTGTAGTAGAAAATATGTCAGAATCCAGGTTCATTCAGTGAAACTGACTGGCAGAAGGTTCAGAGCAGGCAAAAGAGAAAATAGGCCTTCACACAAAATATGATGCAGCACGATGTGCTGAGGGCCACTAGCTTTCTTGGGGGCTTTACAAAGCTAGGTCTATCAGTGGCTATTGATAGGCCACCCCCATCATTCAGCCCAGACACTGAGGTCCAGCTCCGAGGGCCTTCTGGCAGTTCCCTCATTGCAAGAGGTGAGGTTACAGGGAACCAGGCAGAGGGCCTTCTCGGTAGTAGCACCCGCCCTGTGGAACACCCTCCTATCAGATGTCAAGGAAACAAACAGCTATCTGACTTTTAGAAGACATCTGAAGGCAGCCCTGTTTAGGGAAGTTTTTAATGTTGGATGTTTTATCGTGTTTTTAATATTCTGTTGGGAGCCACCCAGAATGATCAGAGTATAAATAAATTATTATTATTATTATTATTATTATTATTATTATTATTATTATTATTAGATACAACCGCCAAAAGGAATCCCCAGGTTTGGAAGCAGGATGTCATTGATCACCAGCTGCTAGGGGGTTCCCTGTAGGCATTTGATTTGCCTCCTTGTTAAAAATAGGATGGTGAATTCAATGGCATGGCTCCTCTTGCATTATGTTCAGTGATCTACCCACAAGTAGAACGTACAAGCAGTCACTCAAGCCATTCTTGTCTCAGCTTTTGCTGCTCCAGAGCTTGAACTGCCAGAGCTTGAACTGCCAGAGTTACATGTCACTGTCACTGTCCAGCTTTAGCCTGAGCCTGTTTATCCTATCTATCCCACTGCAGTGTCAAAGAGGGATATTCCATGTTTTGGACTACAAATCCCATTGGCCATGCTTGCTGGGGCTGATAGTCCAAAACATCTGAAGGGTATCAGGTTTGGGGAAGGTTTGTCAAGATCCCAGAATTCATTATGGTGGGTTTGCTGGGACTACAAAAGTTACTTTTCCTGGGTAATCAACCAGGATTTCTGTTAGTTATGGAATTGGTTGTGAAAGGGGCTTCTGGGTGTGACTCTTGTGTTAAAATCTCAAGAGGTGTTTCCCCTCATTTAAAACTGCTGGAAGAATTTTACACACCCGTTTCCCGATTTTGCAACATATTCCTGGTCCATACTATCAGAAGCAAAAGCAGATCGTCCATATTAAGTTTCACAAATACAAGGTGTGTCAATACACCGCAAGTAATCCCATCTCATCCACTTCTTTTGCCTTCTACATGTCTTAGAATTATGCAAAATATTTGGGTTAGTATTTCCCGAGATGCAAATTGTTTGCCTGCCACCACTGGAGATAATCCTGTTCTTGAAACAACTTTACACTATTGCACAAGCAGCGCCTAACTTCCACCTGGCAGCAGTCAGGAGGGAAGAGAAGGGAAGCTGGGACCATTCTACCTGCAGCTGAAAGATCTGCAACTTTTGGGTCTAACCTGGGAATTAGAAAAACTTGTTGCTAGGAATGTGTACCCGAGTTTGCTTATTTCCTCCTCCCTTCCATCCACCCTCCCAATCAATTTTCACTTTGTCTTCACGTCTATTTTTGCATTGTACGTCTATGGACAGGTCTGACTTGTTTGTTAGCAATCTGTAAGCCACTCTTGGAGCCGTGCATGGCTGAAGAGCAGAGTAAGGATTCTTTAGATAAAGAACAGACATTGTTCACCATGTGAAAATTAGGTCCACCTGGAAACAAGCATCCACTTTTGTGATAGCGAAAAACAAAGGTGGGGGCACTGCACAACTTGTAATGCAACCGAGCTGAACACAACCCACCAGTCAAGCGTGCCAACAGCCCATCAGGGACTTGGTGGAAGGAGGGGGAGCTTGTTAAGCACTCTGCCTTATGTGGCTGCTGGTGGGCTGCATTTGCTTTGGTCCCAAGCTGCGTAGGCTTGCAGAAGGAGTGGAATGCAAGAGAAGGCACCAAGGCTGTCTCAGCCCATGCAGGATGGCTCTGATGACTGACTGCAGCCGCACCATTTCTCAGATAATGGCAGCAGCTTCCCAGCCACTTTGGCTGGCCCTGCCTGCTCTGTTTTGGGGACTTCTCCTGATGGGAATAGCACTGCCAGTAGCTTCCCAACTGCCCATGCTTCTGGCAGGTGCAGTGGGGGGCCTCCGCAGTGGCCGAACTGCCTGATGGAGCCCTGCAGAGGGACACCTCTGTGTCATCCTCACCCCTTCCAGTAAAAGTCGGGGCTTTACACAGCATGGGCTGATGTAGATTATGACCTTTCAGGACAGAGATCCATTCACTGACTGTAAGTCTGTTCTTTGCTCTTTGGGTTAAGGCTAGAAATTTGAAAGATTTGAGGCCAAAGCAGATGTTGCTTTAAGTGTGGCTAGCAGCTGCAAGAGAGCTTTAACCCTTTCCTCCTCAATGAAACTGACTAAAATTGGGGGGGGGGAGCGGCTTCTCCTAACGCTAGCTATTACAAAGTAGGGTGGATTTTGACAGTCTTGCAGCTAGGGGCTGGGAATCAAGGGATAAACCTCCCCTTCTTCTGTACTACAGACCCACTGAAAATTGGAGGGCTCTGCACCAGATTTTTTAAACACTTTTGGTTGCTAGCTATGCCATTAAAGTAACATTTGTCGTAACCCCCATACATTATACTGTGTCCCTCTTTACTAGAACAGATTCCTGTTTCCTAGTGCTTGTCTTTGGT